>NW_025334015.1:4264630-13855876 GCF_019186645.2 Phyllostomus hastatus | reverse complement strand
TCTGAAAATAATACCAAAGTTATAAGGCAAAGATATCAAATCACCTAAGAAAAAAGAAACATTTGCTGAGCACTAATTATGCTAATGGCACTGTTCTAAGTGCTCTGGGGCATTTTCATTAAACCCATTAGACAGCTGAGGACACTGGGCACAAGTCCCAGTCCTTCTAAGTGGCAGCAGAAGGGGAAGTCAGACCCTCTGGCTCTGGGGTTGGAGCTTTGTACCCTAACCACTCTGCTAGAGCACAGAGCAGGTCAGACAGGCACTCACCCTCCTTCTGCCTGCAGTCACAGTGCTGGACTCTACTGGCTCCCACCCATCTCTCTCATGCAGACTCAGATGGCCCTGGTGACAAGAAGGGGACAACTCAGAGCTCAGACTGCTTTGCTTCTTCTGTCTCTCTCCTTTAACATTCAAAGCCTTTAGTTTGTCTTGGTTCTCCTGTTGAGCTGAAGAACATGGTCTCTGACCTACTTTGTCCCGAGCTTCCAGGTCAGCTTCCAGGGATGAAACACCACACTTACAACATCCATGGATAACCAGAGACTGAAGAGTATTTTTCTAGATTACAGACCACAGTACCTAGTTACAGGGGCTCCCTCGGGATACCAGTCCCTACGGAAGAGGAGATGGTTGTTTATGCCCTTGATACTACTTGATGGGGCTTTTAATAGGCTTCCCTTTCATTCAGGTTACATCTTTATAAGTACAATTAAGAAGAAAGCACTTGGGAAAAGAATTCTTGTACTGAGCACTTACTGTATACTGACCACTGTATCTGTCCCAGCACCCTCATCTGAAAGATCCAGAGAAAAGCATACATAATTTCACTGTGTTTATTCCTCAGAACAACCTCATAAGGTAGACCTACCAGTCTCCACTAATAATACATGGAAAATACATGAAAGAAACATGAAAGTGCACTGAAGAAAAGGAAAGCTAGGGAGAGGAACAGCACACAGGGGAGAGCTGCTGAAAGGGTAAGTGTTACAGATTTCAGTTTAAATAGTGGAATGTGATAGTTGAGCAATGACTTGAGAGAGACCTGGAAAGCCTTTGCTTAAAAATACCAGTTACTCTAATGAAACACTGGGTGTCATGTCTTAATGCAGCACCTTCTCTGGGCATCAAGGTTTTGTCCCACAGTTTTACACAGCACTCCAGCCCAAATTATTGCTGTGGGGAAGGAAATTCTGACCAAATAACAGGATAGAGGGGCAACAGAGCTTGCTGAGGTTTCACATAACAAAAACTCACACAGTGTAGATTTTTGGCTGAGACTGATATAAAGAGTAATAAAATTTTATGTGGCAATATGTATTCAACACCCTTTGACAGAGGCATTTACATAGTAAGGATGGCAAATTTTCTATTCAAAAAACAAATCTGTATTTGGGGAAGTTCAAGAGTTGGTTAGCTGATGAGTTATGTATGTTTTTGGTCAGAGTTAAGGTCTGAAGCTCTTTGGGAGAAATCAGGACATCAGAACACAAAGGCAGAACCCATCATCTTCCAGGCAAGTCCAACTGAAATCATTGCACATCGGTCTGTGTGTGTGTCTGAGTGTGTACACGTACAGCAGTGAGGACTTGCCCTCCCCCCACTAAGGCTCAGCAGTGAGGGGGCCTCATCTGCCTGTTTGCATTGAGAATAGTCCACTGCCCAAATGACACTAATGAATCCCAGTCCCTGCTCATCATCCCACTGCACATGTTGAAGAAATAGAGAAAAACAATCCATTATCAAGAAACTAAAGTAAGCACCACAAGTATACTCTCCTTAGGACCCAAGGTCAAAGAGGACCTTGGGGACTCGTTAAAATCTTCAGTTTCCTTTCAGAATCTCAGAGGGTTCTTGGAAGCATGATGCAATGCCAGGAAAAATTCTTCTGAGATCTTTGCCTCTTCAGAGATGGTTTCCATGGGAGCTTCATTTCCACTACATCAAGGTTTTATTTCAAGTGAACCAGGGCTTCTCTAAAGCTGTTTGACTGTTGACTTGCTCCTATACAAGCAGAGACAAACAGAAATCAATATTCTGGATTAAGTTATTTTGTTGCAGGTCTTTTATCTCCTCAGTTTATTTATTCCTAGGTACTTTATATTTTTCTTGCTATAGTAAATGGGATTTCTCCTCTAGTTTCTCTTTCTGATATTTCATTGTTGGTGTACAAAAATGCCATCAATTTCTGAATATTGACCTTGTACCCCACTACTTTGCCAAATTCACTCATTAGGTCAATAGTTTTTTGGTGGAGACTGTAGGGTTTTCTATGTACACTATCATGTCATCTGCAATAATGACAGTTTTACTTCCTCCTTTCCAATTTGGATGCCTTTTAGTTCTTTTTCTTGTTTTATTGCTGGGGCTAGAACTTCCAGTACTATGTTTTATAAGAGTGGTGAGAGAGGACACCCTTGTCTTGTTGCTATTCTTAGGGGGAAAGCTCTTAGTTTTTTCCCATTGAGTATGTTGGCTGTAGGTTTCTCGTATATGGTTTTTATTATGTTGAGGTATGCTCCCTCTAGTCCCACTTTGCTGAGTGTTTTTATCATAAATGGGTGCAGGATTTTATCAAAAGCCCTTTCAGCATCTATTGATCTGATCATGGGATTTTTGTCCTTCATTTTGTTTATGTGGAGTATTACATTAATTGATTTGTGAATATTGTACCATCCTTGCATCCCTGGGATGAACCCACTTGACATGGTGTATGATCTTTTTAATGTATTTCTGAGTCTGGATATGCAGTGTATTGTTGAGGATTTAAGCATCTATGTTCATCAACAATACTGGCCTGTAGTTTTGTTTCTTTGATGAGTCTTCACCAGGTTTTGGAATTAGAATGAAACTGACCTTGTAAAAAGAGTTTGGGAGTTTTTACTCATCTTGAATTTTTTGGAATAGTTTGAGAAGATGGCAGTTAGTTCTTTCTTAAATATTAGATAAAAAACAACTGTGAAGCCATTTAGTACAGGGCTTTGTATGCTGGGAGTTTTTTGATTACCACTTCAATTTTACTGGTGTTATCAATCTATTCAGGCTTTCTGCTTCTTCTTGATTCAGTTTTGGAAGATTGTATGTTTCAAGAAATTTCTCCATTTCACCCAGGTTGTCCAGTTTCTTGGCATGTAGTTGTTCATAGTAATTTCTTACAATTCTTTGTATTCATCTGGAATTGGTTGTAACTTCTCCTCTTTCATTTCTGATTTTATTTATTTGGGTCCTCTCTCCTTTTCATGATGACTCTGGTTAAAAGCTTGTGAATTTTATATATCTTGTCAAAGAACCAGCTCCTGGATTTCCTGATCCTTTGAATTGTTCTTTTAGTCTGTGTGTCATTTAATTCTGCCCTGTTCTTGATTATTTCCTTCCTTCTCTTTGCTCTGGCCTTTGTTTGTTGTTGTTCCTCTAGTTCTTGTAGACACAGGGTTAGGTTGTTTATTTGAGATTTTTCTATCTTCTTTATGTAGAACATTACCTGATTTTTCAATATGAAGTCAACCTTATGTTCCCAGGATCAAACTCTAATTCAAAATTATATAAAACTATTTTTGTGTTCTGTAGGATTTTTTAAGCCAATTTTTCCAGTTGGTTTTTTTTTTGCATCTAAATTCATGAAGCATATTGGTGTGTGTGTGTATATATATATATATATATACTAGAATATATATATATATATATATATATGTTACTAGAATATATATATATATTTTTTCTAGTAACATTTCAGTCCAGTTTAGGTTACCAGAGGCAGTACAATTTCCCCTGGTGAGCCAAGATTTCAGTCACCTATAATCACATCACCAGACTTATCCCTAGACCCAGGCAACCCATTAGTGCTGCTGAGAACCCACCATCAGGCTGCTATGAGCCTGAGAGATTGGAACACAAGGGTGACCTTTGCACACGTGTTTTCCCAGTGGCTCTGTCCTCATTCCTAGACTCACTGGGCCTGCAGTCAAGGCAAGACCTGACACTTACAATGTCCTCTGTGGCTCTCAAAGCCCCTTCACACACACCATGTGCTAATCAATCCTCACAAAGCATTAAGATTGTATCGTGTTTTTCATTTTAAAGATAATAAAGTTGAAGTATGTATGAGTCACCAAAAGTCACATAGTAAGAAATGCATTTTTTAACAAAGTTTAACAGCTCACATAGTAAGAAATGCATGGAACCTAATCAACAAAAGAAAAAAGCAAGTAAAATATAACTGGAGACATTGAAATTAAGAACAATCTGACAATAACCAGAGGGGAGGTAGAAGGGATTAATGGAGAAAAAGGGGAAGGGTTGTGAGGAACAAGTATAAAGGACATGTAGACAAAACCAACAAGGGGTGGAAGCAAGGGAGGGAGGAAGTTTAGGGGTGGGTGTGGGGAGGGGAGGGAGTAAACATAGACAACTGTAATTGGACAAAATAAAACAATTTTTTTTCAAAAGGAAAAGATTCCTAGATACAAAAGAAAAGAAAGAAAAGAAAAGAAAGAAAGAAAAGAAATGCATTCCATGGCACTCTTTTGTCTTCAGTTGTCAAAGTTCATGATCTTTCCTCTATCAATTCATGCATTTTTCAACATTTCTAGAGCATTCTGGGGATCTTAAACACAATTGTAGTAATGTGATTAAAATATTCTGGCAAAACACATCTGGCAGGGAGCAAAATTTAATACCAAAAGAGGAGAAGTTTGAGGGCATAAATCAGGAATGAAAGTTGAATCTGTCACAAAGATAAAGACCTCACTAGGGTAACTGTCCCAGTCAAGTTTTGGATCTCCAGTGCCACCCACACAACAGGCCTCTGATGCATGTAAGTGAACTCATACTACACTCAACACCAAGTAAATGGGTGGCCTCACAGCACTCCCTCCCACCTCATCCCCAGGCTCCCCATGCACACACCTCATTAATGAGAGGGCAGTATAAAGCCACGAGGCTCCACCTACTTGTAGAAAGCAGCCTGGCCTGACCAGCAGTTGAGTCCTATCCACAATAAACCCTGCCTGTCATGTCCTGGCCCATATCCTTGTATGTTATTTAGAGACTCAATTTTTGCTCCTTGCACAGATGCTCCCAAGGCTGGAACTGCAGACACCCTCTCAGAGCCAGCTGCCTGATGCTGTTGTGTGCTCACTCTGGCCATCCTGACTGATCCTCATGTGCACATTCAGCAACATCATGTCACTTCCACACACAACTGCATAGCACATGCTCACAGGTGCCACACTGCTTTGCCACAGGGGCCCACCTCCAAGATTATGCTGGTGCATCCCTTGGATCTGATGGTCAAGGTCATAGCTGCAGACTTCCCCTTGTTGCTGATGTCCCTGGGATCTTCCCAAGAGTTCTGCCCTACAGAGTTGCTGCCATGGTCTACTTTCAAATTGTGAGCCACAGTGTGAAAAACCCTTGTCTGAAACTGTACTTTGGAGATCAACCAGCAGGGGCAGAAAACTTGGGAAAGATCATCTGAAGTTATCATTTCCAGAATTTTTCAGTCAAAATTCTAGAAACACCCCCCGTCACCCCCAAGCATATGTTAGAGGTACCCACAACCAAAACAGACTTGTGTGGTACAGCAATTGCCTCACAACACTCTTGGTTCACTTAAGTCTCCTTCTATGTTACCGTTTTTTAAAAACTGCTTAGTGATCCTTGGCTCTTTTCTTGACATTGAAAGTGTCCTAAGCTGATAGAACACAGATGTGCTTTGGCCAGACTGCTCAACAAGAGCACTTCACTCTCCCCATGTTTGTGTGGTGTGTATTACTAGGCAGCTCCTATCCTTGGGATCCAGTTCTCTCCTTTTGTGCTGATCAGTTTCACCAGAAGGCCATGCTCCACTCTCTTAAGAGGTCATGTTAGGGTGCATAATAATCTTTTTTTAAATTTTTTTAAAAATATATTTTATTGATTATGCTATTACAGTTGTCCCATTTTCCCCCTTCACTCCCCTCCACCCTGTACCCCCTCTCCTACCCATGTTCGCCCCCTTTAGTTCATGTCCATGTGTCATACTTATGAGTTCTTTAGCTTCTACATTTCCCGTACTATTCTTGCCCCTCCCCCCTATCTATTTTCAACCTACATTCTATGCTACTTATTCTCTATACCTTTTCCCCCCTCTCCTCCTCCCACCCCCCCCCCTGCTGCTAGCCCTCCATGTGCCCTCCATTTCTATGGTTCTGTTCCTGTTCTAGTTATTTACTTAGTTTCTTTTGGTTTTGCTTTAGGTGTGGTTGTTAATAATTGTGAGTTTGCTGTCCTTTTACTATACATGTCTTTTCTTTATCTTCTTTTCTTAGATATGTCCCTTTAGCATTTCATAAAATAAGGGCTTGGTGATGATGAACTCCTTTAACTTGACCTTATCTGAAAAGCACTTTATCTTCCCTTCCATTCTAAATGAGAGCTTTGCTGGATAGAGCAATCTGGGATGTAGGTCCTTGTCTTTCATGACTTGGAATATTTCTTTCCAGCCCCTTCTTGGCTGTAAGGTGTCTTTTGAGAAATCAGCTGACAGTCTGATGGGAACTCCTTTGTAGGTAACTGTCCCCTTATCTCTTGCTGCTTCTAGGATTCTCTCCTTCATTTTTACCTTGGCTAATGTAATTATGATGTGCCTTGGTGTGTTTCTTCTTGGGTCCAACTTCTTTGGGGCTCTCTGAGCTTCTTGGATTTCTTGGAAGACTGTTCCCTTTGCCAGATTGTGGAAGTTCTCCTTTATTATTTGTTCTAATACGTGCTCAATTTGTTGCTTTTTCCCCTTCCCCATTCTGGTATCCCCTATAATTGGGATGTTGGAACGTTTAAAGGTGTCCTGGATGCTCTTAAGCTTTTCCTCGATTTTTTGAATTCTTATTTCATCATGCTTTCCTGCTTGGTTGATTCTATCTTCCTTCTGGTCCACTGTATGGTTTTGAGACTCAGATTCCTTCCTTTCACTATTGGCTCACCTCTGCGTATCTTCCTGCATCTCTTTTATGGTAACCTGCATCCTTTCATCTAAATTGTGCCCAAAATCAACTAATTCCGTGAGCTTTCTGATCACCAGTGTTTTGAACTGTGCATCTGATAGATTTGCTATTTTTTGGTCGCTCAAAAGGATGAGTCCTGGGGGACTGATCTGTTCTGTTGGAAACATGTCTTATGTCTTTCCCTGTCTCTCCTTTTTTTTTTTTTTTCTTCCGGTCTGGTCGCTCTTGTTACGGTGGAGGGCGGAGCCTTAGGTGTTCACCGGGGCTGGGCACGCCTGTCGCTAGATTGTGACGTTATATGTGGGGGTGGGGGCGGGAGTGGGGATGGGAGGGAACAGTGGTGGTAGTTCCGTTCTCCTGGGCTCAGACCCTTCTCTGGGATCCTGGGCTGCAAGCTCTGCCCTGGTCCACAATCGCTGCCTCACTGGGTCCGCCAGCCGCAGCTTTCATACTCAGGGATCACCACTGCGTCCTCGCACCCCGGATGGCTGTTGTGCCAACTTCGCGCCAAATTTTCCCTGACTTCCGCGCCGCCGACCCGCGCCAACCCCGCGCCCGCACAGCTCGTTGTCTCCTACCAGTCTGGATGTACGGGTCTACTTCAACTTCTTGGCTGTCCAACTTCCATTCAAATAAATCCTCTATTAGTTCTGAGTGTTATTCTATCTGTAAATTATTGTTGTTCTAATCTTGGTTGTGGGAAGAGGTATGGTGCATCCACCTATTCCTCCATCTTGCCAAAGTCGGGTGCATAATAATCTTAAGGAAATCCTTTCTATAATTATTTCCTTTTAGTTTAGTTTAGTTTAATTTGTGTATGTGCAGGGGCCTGCTCCTGGGCTTCCCTCCTCCCCAGCTCACTCTTCCCCACTTGCCAACTCCAGGATGCCTGGGAGGTGTGCTGAACCTCATTGTTGATTTAAGCCACCCAGAACTAGCAGCAAATTCAACATCCTAGTCAGGTCCAGCCTTTTCTCTCAACATCACAAACAAACTCTTGGCTGAAAATCCCTTATGATCTCATGGAACCAGCACTGGGTGTATGGTGTGTCACTGACGGTTGTCACATGGTGCATCAACACACACTTTTTCAGCCTCCTAGGGTCTCACTTCTGTGTTCTCACTGGGTCTACCTGGAATGCTTCCTAGCAAATCACTTCATCTCATGGTCTTTGGGGAACCCAATGCAAGACTGGTGGAAGGAAACCAAATGAAGAGTAGAGAAGACTGCACACAAGAGAAAGGGGGAGAAAAAACATTCAGAAAGAAAATAAAACCCACCACTTTTTAGAAGGAAAACTGTTGGAATTCAGAATTCTCAGTAAAGAAAGCTCAAAAATAAAATGAGATATCAGCATTTCCCCAAGTCAAAAGAAAAATGTCAGAGTTTTCATCTCAGGAAATGAGGTGCTCAGAGGATCGTTCAGCAGTTCTGGGTGGTTGCTATCCAGTCAGGAGGAGCAGCATCACTGGGGATCTTCTTAGGAATGAGAACTCTCAAGTCCTACCCAAGACCTACCAGATTGGAAACTCTGTGGATGGGGCCTAGAATCTGTGTTTCAGCAAATCCTCTGTGTGATTCAGATTCATCTGAGAACCACCAGTGTAGTTCCTGGTCCCAGGACATGAGCTAAAGTAAAGCGTTTTCCTGACCCAAAGGGAACAAAGAGCAGCTTTTGCATCTGCCTCAGGAGGGAGGAAAATAAGAATGAGTATGCACCAGATGAAGATGGTCAGTTGTAATGCTTATGGCTACAAAATCCAACTGCTTGTCAGTAGGTGCTGAATAAAGATTTTGATGAGAGCAGGTGTGTTGCATGTGCCAGGGTTGATGGTGTTGTGGTCATAGAAAGACACATTGTCCTTTGCCACTGGGTGGGTCATGACACCCCTGATATCTGTTCCTACACAAACCAAGTGTTGGCAGGGAACAGACCTGAGAGACAGATGCCATAGTGACATGAGGCCATGAGTATTAAAACAGTGGTCACTAACAATAAAGGAGCAGGAGAAAAGTGTCTTGCACTTAAAATTAGGGATGCTGCTCCTACCTGTATAGAGTTCATTCTCACTTTACAGTAAAATGGCAAAAACAGAGAAGATTCTCTATTATTCACTTTGTTTTTAAAAATATAATTTATTTCCTTTTATTTTACAACTACAGTTGATGTACAATATCATGTTAGTTTCAGGTGTGCAACCCCATCATTAGACATTTACACAACTTATGAAGGGATCACCTCAATAAATCGAGTCCCCATCTGGCACCATACATAGTCATGACAGAAGTATTGACTGTATTCCCTGTGCTGTACTTTGCATCCCCATGACTATTCTGCAACTACCAATTTGTACTTCCTAGTCCCTAAATCCCTTCACCTTTCTCACCCTTTCCCCCAAACTGTCTAATCTCACAGCCATGAAATGTTCTCTGCATTTCTGAGTTTCCTTCATTTCTGTTTGTTGTTTATTTTGTTTTTCAGATTCCACAAAGAAGTGAAATCATCTGGCATTTGTCCTTCTCTGTCTGACTTATTTCACTCAGGATAATATCCTCTAGGACCATCCATGATGTTGGGGTGCAAGATCTCATTCTTTTTTGTGGCTGAGTCATATTCCATTGTATGTCTGAACCCCTTCTTCCTCCACTCATTTCTTGATGGACACATGGGTTGCTTCCATATCTTGGCCATTGTAAACAGTGCTGCAACGAACATACAGATTTCTTTGGATGAACACCTAGAATAGGAGTTCTTGGGCCCTTCTTTGTCTCTTGTTTAGTCTTTGTTTTAAAGTCTATTTTTTCTGGAATATGCACAGCTACTACAGCTTTTTTGCCTTTCCTCTGTTTCCATTTTCATGTACTACATTTTTCCATCCCTTTACTTTCAGTTTGTGTGAGTCTTTTGATCTGAAGATGGCATATGGAAGGGTCTTGTTTTGTTATCCTTAAGCCACTGTATGTCTTTCAATGGCAGAATTTAGTCCATTTGCACATCAAATAAGTGTGGATAAATATGCATTTATTGTCATTTTATTATTCATATTTCTAATCTTTTTATTCTTTTAAAAGAAGACCGTTTTCACATTTCTTTTTCTTTTTTATTTCTTTATTGAACTCATATTGGGGTGACATTGGTTAATAAAATTATGTAGGTTTCAGGAGCACATTTCTATTACACATCATCTGTATGTTGTATTGTGTGTTCACCACCCCAACTCAAGTCTCCTTGCATCACCACTTGTCCCCTCTCTCACTCCCTGCCTTCTTCACTCTGGTAATAATGCTACTGTTGTCTGACTATGAGTATTTTCATTTTTTGCTTAATCCCTTCACCTTTTCCCCCGACCCCTCCCCTCCTTTCCTCTGACAGCCATCAGTCTATTCTCTGTATCCATGAGTCTGTTTCTATTTTGTTTGGTAGTCTATTCTGTTCATTCAAATCCACAGGTAAGTGAAATCACATGGCATTTGTCTTTCTCTGACTGGCTTATTTCATTTACCCTAATACTCTATAGGTCCATCCATGCTGTCCCAAAAGGTAAGATTTCCTTCTTTTTTATAGCCAAGTAGTATTCCATTGGGTGAATGTACCACTGCTTTTTTATCTGGGAAGTTACCTTCAAGATATGAAATATTATAAAGCTTCTGTAAATCAAGCAGTGTGGTATTGGCTTATGAATAGACTGACAGACCAATAGAACACAATGGTAAACACAGAAATAGCGTAGGTGCCTATGAAATTTTGTATAGAATGAAGTCAACAGCTCAAACCCATGGGGAAAAGATGGACTTTTTTATAAATGGCAATAGAAACACAGGATGGTCTTCTAGAAAAATATATGGTTGGATTCATTCTTCACACCATACAGTGGTAAAATTTCTAAAAGATATTAAGCGGGGCCTTTGATAGCTCAATTGGTATAGTGGAGGACTATAAAATGACCAGATATTCAAATATTAAAAAAAATAAAACCATACAATCACATTATGATAAAAATGAGTGACTTTCTTTATAACCTAAGAGGAGAAAAAATATTTCTAGCATTAAAATACCAGAAACAATAGAATAATAAATTTAATTTAAAAAACTTATCTTAAGAACAGTCAAAAGCCAAATCACAAATTACAGGAAAATATGCAACTTATACCTCAAACAGAAAGCTATTATACCCAATATACAGTCCTCCTAAAAATTGAGAAGATCAAAATCCAGCAGAAACATGAGGAAAAGGTATGAAGAGACAGTCCATAAAAGAAGTAGTAACACCACTGCGGGGGCTCCGGGCCTGGGTGGATGGATGGGTGGGGCTGGCAGTGCAGTTCACAGAATAGAAAGTGTGAGCCCTAGAGTGCAGAGTGCTGGAAAAGTGGCACAAGAGCCTTCAGCAGAGCCCTGAGCAGGGGCTCCTCACTTTACTATGTAAAACTCCCCTTTGAAAAGTACTTTCTGACTTCTGGCCAAGATGGAGGCATAGGTGGATGCACTGTACCTCCATGCACAACCAAGATTGGAACAACAACAATTTAGAGGCAGAATAACATCCAGAACTTTTAGAAAATTTATCTGAATGGAAGTCGGACAGCCAAGAAGTTGAAGTAGACCTGTTCATCCAGACAGGTAGGAGGGGCAGAGAGGAGCAGCCAGGCGCGGGTCGCAGCTCGAAGAGCAGAGAGAGTTGGATGCATAAGGCATCCAGGGGCACATAAGGCATCTGGGGCATGCAAGATTGCAGTGGGTGGACCCTGAGTATGCAAGTGGCAGCGGGCAGACCCAGTGAGGCAGCCATTGTAGAACAGGGAGAGCGCACAACCCAGGATCCCAGAGAAGGAACTGAGGTCCCACAGAGAAATGAGCAAACGTCATTGTTCCCTCTCAATCCTGCCCCCACATACAACGTCACAATCTAGCGACTGGGGTGCCCAGCCCTGGTGAACACCTAAGGCTCCGCCCCTCACCATAATAAGACTGACCAGATTTAAAAAAAAAGGGAGAGAGAGAGAGATGGCTCAAACAGAAGAACAAATCAATGCCCCAGAACTCATCCTTTTAAGTGACCGAGAGATAGCCAACCTATCAGATGCACAGTTCAAAACTGGTGATCAGGAAGGGCACTGGTGATCAGGAAGGTCACAGAATTGGTTGATTTTGGTCACAAATTAGATGAACAAATGCAGGTTATGATAAGAGAAATGAAGAAAAATGCACAGACAACCAATAGTGATGGGAAGAAAACTGGGACTCAAATCAATGGAGTGGACCAGAAGGAAGAAAGAAACAACCAAACAGAAAAGAATGAAAAAAATCAAAAAATAAGAATCCAAAAAAATGAGGAGGGGGTTAGGAATCTGCAGGACATCTTTAAACATTCCAACATCCAAATTATAGGGATACCAGAAGGGGAAGAGGAAGAGCAACCAGTGGAAAGCTTATTTGAATAAATAATAAAGAACTTCCCCAATCTGGCAAAAAAAAAAATAGACTTCTAGGAAGTCCAGGAAGCTCAGAGAGTCCCAAAGAAGTTGGACCCAAGGAGGAACACACAAAGACACATCATAATTACATTACCCAAGATTAAAATAAAGGGGAGAATTCTATAATCAGCAAGAGATAAGGAGACAGTTACCTACAAAGGAGTTCCCATCAGACTGTCAGCTGATTTCTCAAAAGAGACATTACAGCCAAGAAGGGGCTGGACAGAAGTATTTTAAGTCATGAAAGGCAAGGACCTATATCCCAGATTACTCTATCCAGCAAAGCTTTCATTTAGAATGGGAGGGCACATAAAGCCCTTCTCTGATAAGGTCAAGTTAAAGGAGTTCATCATCACCAAGCCCTGATTATATGAAATGTTAAAGGGACTTATCTAAGAAAAGAAGATAAAGAAAAAACATGTATAGTAAAAGGACAGCAAACTCACAATTATTAACAACCACACCTAAAGCAAAACCAAAAGAAACTAAGCAAACAACTAGAACAGGAACAGAACCACAGAAATGGAGATCACATAAAAGGTTAGCAACAGGGGAGAGGGAGGAGGAGAGAGAGGGAAAAGGTACAGAGAATAAGTAGCAAAAATTATAGGTTGAAAATAGATAGGGGGAGGGTAAGAATAGTATGAGAAATGTAGAAGCTAAAGAACTTATAAGTATGACACATGGACATGAACTAAAGGGGGGAATGTGGGTGGGAGAGGGAGTACAGGGTGGAGGGGAGTGAAGGGGGAAATGGGACAACTGTAATGGCATAATCAATAAAATATATTAAGAAAAGAAGTAGTAACACCAACACTCATTAAATACAGGAAACCATCTCCCATGTTTCTTAAAATTAAAGAAATGCAAATTATAATAATACTTAAACACTACTTCTCATCCATCAGGATGGAAACTATAAAAATTCTGAAAATACACCATGCTGAAGAGACTGTAAGAAAGTAGGCACTCCCATTTATTGCTGAGGGAGAAAATAAATGTCAATTCCTCCTCCCCCAACAAAAAAATCCATTGTCAATACAATCCCAATCAAAATCACAGCAGGTTCTTTTGTAGGAATTTACAAGCTGATTCTAGAATTCATATGGAAACTCACAGGTCCTAAAGTAGTAAAAACAACTTTGAAAGAAGTGAATGAAATCCAGGACTTATGCTAACTGATTTCAAAAATTATTATAAAGCTACAGTAATCAAAACTGTATGGTATTGGCATCAAGATAGACAAATAGATGAAAACAAACACACACAAATAGAATCAACTGATCCTATTTAACACAGGTAAAAGAACAATCACTGGACATTTATGTGCAAATATACACACACCCCAAAACCCCACTTTGATCCATATACAAAAAATTAACTCATAAAATTTCCACATTGTTCTTCTGGCCTTAGCTAAAGCAGTAAAGAATTTCTTAATTAGGACATAGCACTAATTATGAAAGACAAAGTGGATAAATCAAACTTCATTACAATTAAAAATATTGGCTATCAAAAGATATCTTTTAGGATAAGTAATGCACAGTCTGGGGAAGATAGACAGGGAGAGGAAGATGACTGAGTATGTATGCATGTATTATCCATAGAGACACATATATTATCCATACATGCACAAACACAAACATGTACACTTATATGGACATACAAGTGCATATTAACATTCCTTCAATACAATAGGAAAACAACTAACTACCCTATATTTTTAATGAGGAAATGACCTGAATAATTACTTCAGAGAAGACATCCAAACAGCCAGTAAATATGTAAAAAGGTGTCCAACATCATTACTTATCAGGGAAAAAAGTTAAACAGAAAAGCATTCCACTGTCCATATCAGAATAAAAATACATTTTTGCATATGGGATAAAACAGGGATAAAATAAAAATACCAAGGGTTAACAAGGATGTAGAGCAATTGGAATCCTCAAACATGGTTGATAGCAATGCAATTTGAATCAGACATTAAAAAACAATTTGGCATTTTTTTCTTGATTTCTGCTTCTGCTGTTTCATTGTTGGTATACAGAAATGCCTTTGATTTCTGCATATTGACTTTGTATCCCGCTGTTTTGCCAAATTCATTTATTAGGTTGAGCAGTTTTTTGGCCGAGCCTATAGGATTTTGTATGTACACTTTCATGTCATCAGCAAACAATGACAGTTTTGATTCCTCCTTTCTGATTTGGATGCCTTTTATTTCCTTTTCTTGTCTGATTGCTGTGCCTAAAATTCCAATGCTAGGATTATATCCTAAGAACTCTGAAACACCAATCTCAAAGAACCTATGCACCCCAATGTTCATAGCAGTACAATGTACAATAGCCAAGTGTTAGAAGCAAGCTAGGTGCCCATCAGTACATGAATGTATCAAAAAACTATGGTACATTTACACAATGGAATTCTATGCAGCAGAAAGAAAGGAGATCCTACCCTTTGCAATAGCATGGACAGAACTGGAGAGAATCATGCTAAGTGAAATAAGCCAGGAGGGGAAAGACAAATACCACATGATCTCAGCTTTAACAGGAACCTAAACAACAAAACAAACAAACACACAAAATATAACCAAAGACACTGAAGTAGAGAACAGGCTGACAACGACCAGGGGGAAGAGAGGAGGAAATAAATATCAGGGAAAAGGGGGAACGGTTTACAGGAACAAGTATAAAAGACACATGGACAAAAACTAGGGGCGGGGAGTGGAAATGGGAGTGGGGGAGGGCTGGGGGTGGACAGGGAAGGGAGTAGAAGGCAGAAAACTGTACTTGAACAACTAAGATAAAAGAAAATGAAATAAAAAGAAAACAGTTTAGCAGTGATGTTTATAAAAGCTGCACATAAGCCTACTCTATTATCTAGCAGATCCACATATAAGCATAATCCAAAAGAAATGTTTGCTTATTCCATCAAAATACACATTCAAACCGTTTCTAAAGGCTTTATCAATAATAGGCAAAAACTTGAAACTATCTAACTTTATTAATAGGCTAAATAATTGTACATTCACATGATGGAATACTACACAGCAATATAACATAATCTACCCATATATACTGCAATATAGATGTACATGACAGGCTTTATGATGAAGAAAAGAGGCCAGAAACAATTGAGTACCTGTTTATATGAAGTTCAAATACAGACAACACACTATAATGATAAAAGTCAGAACAGTGGATAGCTGTGGGGGATGGGACTGAGGGCAGGTTGTATTTATTGGAAAGATGCAAGAGGAAACTTTCTAAAGTAGATGGAAATGTTGTGCATCTTGATGTAGGTTGTGGTTACATATTCATGTGCAAAAGTTTAATGAGCTCTACAGTGAAGATTTGTGCACTTTGCTATATGAAAGTTAGGGCACAACATTTTCAAAAGGACGTTTCTGTATTCTTTCATGACCTACATTGAATAGCATATTCAATACACCAACCCTAACTCCTAAATTCTAGGTTCCCTAAATTCAGGCACACACAGGGTCCAGCACAAAAAATACCCCTTTGATTACATAAAAATCTTGTATTACAAAATAATAAGCATGTAACTATGTAACATAACAATATCACACTCCAGCACACCATATGACACTTTAGGTGAAATGTTCAAATTGCTGTCCATCTCTTGTGAGACATTCACATACCCTACCAACCACACGCAATGGTGCTACTTCTGCTGGACCCTGTATTTCATCTCATCTCAATCCTCCCTTCAGAAGCTTGTGCTTTTCTTTTTGGTGGCATTGAACAGAATCAAAAGGCAGAACTAACTCAACAGTTCTTCCAATTTCCCCTGCATCCTAATGGAATGGACTTGCTAATGAACAGCCAGGTAAGTCAAAATATTTCCCCCAGCACTTCATTTGTCATTGCTTCTCTGAGAAATTTTACCAATAATAGTGAGTTTAGATGAAAATTGTTCTTTTGATTTTTAATATAAAGTTCTATTTCCCATTTCATAATATGGTGGCTTTATGAACTTATCCCAAGCTCACCATTTCTTACCCATATGCCTCTGTTATTAGAACATTGAGGCTACCTGCAATGCCTGACAATTCCATAGCAATTGCCTCTCCTAATAAGCAGCAGCTTGGTGCTGCCTGGCAGGTGAACATGGACCCAGGGCCAGCTAGTGCTCTGTTTCATCCTCTAGACCAGTGTCATCCAATGGAAATATAATGCAAGCCACCTATAAATTCTAAACTTTCTAGTAGATACCTTAAAAATAAACAGATAGATTCATTTTAATGATATATTTTGTTTAACACAATATATCCAAAATGTTATCATTTCAACATGTAATCAAGTAAGAAAGTATCCATCAGATTATTTTTCATATTCTTCAAAGATTTGGTGTGCATATCACACTTACTTTGCCCACTTACAGTATGTCTCAATTTGGATGTCCACATTTCAGTTGCTCAATACCACACATGACTAGTGACTACCAGTTCAGATAGCACAGCTCCCAATGACCTTGGACCACAACCAAGATCACCCTTGCAATGAGACTCCAAATTCTGTCTCAGCCTTGAGATAATATGACGCCTCCACTCAGCATTTTTCTACCCTATAAAATTCCATTTCTCTCCCCTGGAAGTCCTAATTCACTAACCCATGTCCCTGGTCCTCCACTCACCAATTGGGTGGTCACCATACTTGCCTTCTGAGAAACCTAACACACGACCCATTAACACACTAAGAAATTCATCAGACACTGATCTTGTCATTTTGCCAAGACCAACTCAACAAAATTTTTCACCTCCTATTCTCTTGCAAAATGTGATGGATTAAAATTATTTTGTGCAAGTAGTATGAAATTACTGTCAATCCATTATTCATTTAGAGGTACTGTGTCAACTAACATGTGAAATGACATCTTCCTAGAAAGAGATGAGGCAAGAAAACATGGCATAAAGGGAAACAAACTGAATTGAGGTTCAAGCAGGGATTTCAGTCCCAGCTCTGCCATCAGGTAGTTTCATATTTTCAGACTAGATGGAATGATTCTGAAGCCCCATTAAATACTGCATACTGTATAATTGCAGAAACTATTTTCATAAAATAAAGAAGGAAGGGTTGGGTTGATGATGAGAGAGAATAAATCCATTTGGGAAAGAGAGTTAAAATTTCCTTTCAATATAGAATCCAAAAGCAGGAAGTTTGAATTCATTATTGATGATGATGATAAAATAATAATGGCACTCTAATTTAAAAATTCTGATCCCTTTTCTCAATTTCCAATTTTTTTTCAAGAGAAAGTTATTCTGCCCAAGGTTTTCTTCATGGCTAATTTGACATCCTTGTTCCTCAGGCTGTAGATTAGTGGGTTCAGCATGGGCACCACAATGGTATAGAACAGAGTACACACTTTCCGCTGGTCAAGGGGTACAGCAGAAGGTGGTTTAAGGTATGCAAAAGTTCCTGACCCAAAGAAGAGACAAACTGCAATTATGTGAGAACTGCAGGTACTAAAGGCTTTGGATCTGCCCTCAGTAGAACTAATGTGGAAAATGCTGGAAAGAATGAAGCCATAAGAGAGAAAAATGGTCACAATGGACACCCCAATGCCAAAGCCCACAACAGTAAAGACCACCAGCATTATTCATGTAAGAGCTATTGCAGGAGAGTTCAAGGAGGGGAAGGATGTCACACATATAATGATTGATAAGGTTGTCTGCACAAAAGGTCAGAAACAGTATATTACCTGTATGAGCTAAAGCCGCCAAAACCCCCATCCCATAGACACCCAGCAAAAGAAATAGACACACCTGAGGAGACATGGTGACCGTGTACAACAGTGGTTTACAGATGGCCACATAGCGGTCATATGCCATTGCTGACAGGATGAAGCATTCAGAAACGACAAAGAAACAGAAGAAAAAGAGCTGAGTCATACACCCTGTGTAGGAGATGATGTTCTTCTTTGAGACAAAACTCATCAGCATTTTGGGGATGATGGTAGAGGAGTAACTGAAGTCAATGAAGGACAAGTTGAAGAGGAAAAAGTACATGGGGGTGTGCAGGTGAGAGTTCAGCCCAATCAGTGTTATCAAGCCCAGGTTCCCCAGCACAGTGACCATGTAGAAGCCCAGAAACAGGAAGAAGAGGGGGAGCTGGAGTCCTGGCTGGTTTGTTAAGCCTGCGAGGATAAACTCTGTCACAGAGGAGGTGTTATCTGCAGCCATCCTCCTCTGGGAGGGTCTCAGAGAGAAAAAGAAAAGAATTGCTCACACAGAGAGAGGAAAACAACCCATTCTTGAGAGTGGTGTTTGAACAAGGATGTGTGGAACTTAGAGCTGAGATGGCATCTCCTTGTTCCCCCATCTCTGTTTTTATGGTCTCCACATGGCTTCAACCATCCTAGTAACTCTTGGTGGGTGAAATTTGCCTCCAGAATAAGGGCTCATCCAACTGAGGAGAAAGTCCACAAAGCTCAGCTGGGATGCCCCTGCAACCTTGCAGTGACCCTCCTCTGGTACTGCCTGCCCACTATAGCCCTGGACCAAGTTTTGTGTGACCTGGGCCCTTCTCTGGAGTGCTGTTGAGAAGCAGATGCCAGTTGCCCTAGACCTTCCACCTTTGGTCAGTGCTGGTCACAACAGGAAGATGAGGCTGTGTTGCCCCAAGTCTTTATTGGGAATGCCTGTGGAAATGTTATGTGAAATGCCAAGTCATTTACAAGATATAGAGGATTAAGAGTATTATATGTGAAGGTATTTTGTAAACTGTGAAGTATAGAGCAAATGTCAAGTTACTTCCATTTGGTGGGGTTGGATCTGTGGGAAAGGACTGGGGCATAGGCCATCTGCCCTAAGAGGCCCTGACCTTGGCCTTCACACTGGTCCCCTCTGCCTGTGGCCTTCTACAAGGCAAAGAGTCCATGGGGCCAAAGGGATATACCTACTCAGAGCCTATGTATCTTCTCTAGACCACTCCTGGCACCTGGGGTGCTGTAATTCCATGACCAGGAGGCACCAGCATTTTTCCAAGGCCTGTGCAGGCCTTTTCCTTGGGTGCAGCCTCACATGGGCAAATCTGGTCACTGGTATGCACCCCTGGCACTAAGGAATGGCTCCTTGTGGGAGTTCAGGTGGAATTAAGAAGTGCTGGGATGCCCACACATGCAATTATGAGGCTACTTGCAATGTGGGTACTTTGCTGGGTTGGGAAGGGACCTTGGGAGTCTGAGAATTCTAAATTTAAACCTGGCATCTCTGATCATTATGAAGGGGGGTGTGTGTGTGCCTAAATATGTCAAGGTAGGCAGATAGAACACATTTCATTTAACAGTTTGCTAGCTTTATTTATAGCATTTAATTTTTAGATAAATAGTATGTGGGCCTCTATTTGAACTGTTTTACCTGGGCCCAGAAACGTTTGGCCTGGGCCTGTCTCTCTCCCCATCACCAGGCTAGGGGCCAGCTCTGATTCACGGCTGCCCTGCACGCGCTAACTGGAGTGACCCAGCATGGGAGTGAGAGCAGGGATCCTTTATTTCCTTTCACTTTAGCCTCTCCACACTCTCATTTCTGTATCTTTTCATCATGTGTGTTTTTGCCAAATGTTTATTATTGGTTTGTATTCACGTATTTTCTTTTGATTTTAAAAAATAGTTTACATTTTTACTGAGTGAAGTATAAAACACATACATTCATAGACACATAAGTGGACAGTTCAATCAGCTTTCATCTGATCAGGAAACAGAATGTTACTAACAGCCCAGAAGCCCTCTTTGTGCTCTTTTCTCATAACTATCATCCCCAAAGGGGAATATTATCCTGACGTCTAACAGCAAGGTGGATTGTGTCTCATCGCACCCCATGGAAGTGGAATCGTGTGTATACACGCTTTCATGTTGGGCTTCTCTCGCTGTGCATCGTATGCACCTTGGGGTGGATCTAGGAAAAGCAGTTTTTGATTCTGTTTCTCTTTTTCTCCCTCCCTACTTCCATGCATCTGAGCTCTCTGGGTAACCATTCTAACCTGCCTAATGAGTATTTTATTAGTTATGTTTTTCTAAATATGCTTTTTTTCTGGTTTGTGTATGTGTAATTTTAATATACATGAATAACATTGTTTCACATCTCATTAACTTTCTTTTCTCACATGTCACTATGGCTCTAAGGCTCTAAGCTATGTTGCCTGTGGCTAATGGCTTTGCTTCCAACTGCTGCAAAGTCTCCCCTACACTTTACCTGTTTGTTTATCCCATGGTGAGTGTGAAAATAGATCTTGTTTTATTTTGTACTTCTCTGATAGCAATAGGTTTGAGCATGTCCTCGTATACTGAGTGGCACTTCAAGGTTTCTATTCTCTAAATTGTTTTACATAGCGTGCCCATTATATTTTTTGTTGATATTGAAGTTTCTAATAAATGCCAGTGAGATGTCTTCTTCCATTCTGTTGTATTTCCATTAAGTCTATCTCTGGTGTCCTTTACTGAACAAAAATCTGAATTTTGAATGTTATCATATTCACCAATTTATTTGGCTTTTTGGTTTCTCATCCTTAGATAACAAAGATATTTTCCTACATATTCTCTGAATTAGAGGGGACCTATAGTGGTAGAGGACTCAGTTCCTGCTGGAAGGAGGTCAGGAAAAAAGGGCAGAATAGCCATTTGGCAATAACAGCTCTCTCAATATCCCTTCTACCCTCCTTGTAGTCAGGTCAAAAAGCTAAAATTACATATCCCAATTTCCCCCTGTAGCTGCAGCCCTGGATGTGAATCAGTTTCCAGTATCTACGTGCACTTGTGTGAGACTGGGAAGATGGGAGGATTGGGAAGACTGTGAGGTGGCTCTCACACTTCAGTACATAGCAGAATCATTGGAGGGCCCCACCTGGTAATTTTGTAGGTGTGGAGCAGGGCCCCCAAATTTTCATTGCCAGCAAGTTTCCATGTGACACTCAAACTGGGTGCAGTTGTTTACTTACCAGTTCTGTGAGTGTGACAGGCATTTTTTCATGGTGGCAGGGGTCACAGTGGCAGCAGGAGCTTCCTGATCTCTGAGTCATATCTATTGTGGAGTCAGTTTGGGGGGCCCTCACCCCTTCTTCAGTCATTCAAAAAACTGTAAGCAAGTTATTCCTTGTATGCAATCTCTTCCTGTTTGAGAAAACTAGTTCTCTCTCATAATAACCACTGATTGATACAGTATTATACCAAAAATAGCTAGAAATGACAAGAGGATGTCCACAAATGCTTCGCACTATATCAGGCTGCTAAGTTTAAAACAAGCATCCTTGATGTCGCTATAAACAAGGGGACAAAGTTTGTCCCATGGCCACTGGA
Organism: Phyllostomus hastatus; assembly: GCF_019186645.2. NCBI lineage: Eukaryota > Metazoa > Chordata > Mammalia > Chiroptera > Phyllostomidae > Phyllostomus > Phyllostomus hastatus. The sequence continues at coordinate 13,834,108 of NW_025334015.1, read as the reverse complement.
TCTGCTGAGTGAGCTTGGCAGTAGATCTATCAGTTACTTAAGCATGGCCAGAGATTCTGCAGCATGTGTAATGTAGGATGAACAAGCAGCCGGGTTTGTTTGGGATGGAGGGTTTCCCAGGATGTGGTGGGACTTTTAGCTCTAAAAGCAGATTGGGTTGGTCACTCTAGTGTAAGCTTTCCTTAGTCATCTTAAAGAAGTTTCTCATGAATGGGAGAGGATAGGGCAGATGGTAAAAGATGGGAGTCTGGGAAAATAGGAGGTCTTTCCAGAATGTATCCAGCCATGTAATACAAAAAAAGAGACATTTATTGAAGAAGATACAAGAAACATTGTACATAGGACGATGATAATTTAGTCCCTTTCAAGGTAGGCACCTTGGGACTTCATACAGTTCTCCCAGTTGCCATGAGCTGGCCTGTGATATTTTCCTGAATCTCATCGATGGCCTGTAATCTCTTCCCTTTCAAAGGAGATTTTAGTTTTGGGAAATGACAGAAGTTGCAAGGCTCCAAATCTGGGCTGTAGAGGGGCTGAGTCATTTAGCTGATTTGATGTTTCTCCAAAAAACTCTGCACAATGTGATGAATGAGTGAATATGTTGTGTTGAAGCTGCCAATCACCAGTTACCCATAGCTGCGGCCTTTTGAATCATCGGAATAGTATCCACAGAAGAACGTTTAAGCTTAACGCAAAATTTGATTCAGATTCGTTGATCTTCTTGTTCAGTCATTTTGAATACGATGACCACCACTACATACACATACTCACTCAATGGCATCTACTGCCCCGACTGACTAGAACAGTGAAGTCATCATTGTTCACACATGTGCATTCCAGTCCAATCTCCTTGACTGCCAGGTTACATCCATGTCACACAGATCATTCTCATTTTATTAACAATGGTTGGACTTTTTTCCAGACCTTGTATTTTCAGGAGGCATTTGAAATTAGAAGAACATAAGTAGGCAGACTTCACTGGATATTCAAAGGGAGTGTTCACCTATAGCAAAGGGGATAATGATTGAGAGCCAGTAGTGTGGGTTCTAGAGTCACTTAGGCTTTGGTGTAAATCCCAGTGTCTTTGTTTACCAGCTATGTGACCTTAAATAGGTAACTAAACCAGGTTTCCATATCTGCAAAGTGGGATAACAAAAATACCTCACTATTGTGAAGTATAATGAAAAAAAATACATATAAAGCATCGAGAACAGTTGTAGACTCAGAATAAGCAACAAAAACCATGTTAACAGCTAGTATTATTATCACTAAGAAAATTACATAAAGAGACCAGGTATAAATTCTTGTGCAGGAATAACAAGAAAGGAGAGTAAGAGTTGAGTTGAGAAATGAGCTGTGTATTAGGTCTTGGGGGTTTTCAAATTCACCTCTCTTTGCTTTGTGTACTCCTAAATGCGAGAGAGAGAGAGAGAGAGAAAGAATTGGGTTGAGTAATATTTTCCACCTAAAGATAATAAAACAATGATGACTCTCAAAACTCAATGCAAAAGGCTCAGGACAGAGAAAATGAACCCCAAATGAAAGGAAACGTGACCTTGAAATCAGCTGGATTCAAAAAGCAATGAGAGTAGTGAGATGGGAGGAAGGAAGAGGGAAGAAGCAAAGGCGGTTTTTGCCCAACCTTGCAGAAAAGTGATTGTTCCCCATTGTTGGTTGGGCATTCAGAGGGCTTCTTGTGGGTATTTATAACACTTACTTTTCAAATTAAGGAAGAATGATAGCTTTGGTATCAAAACATTTTTCTCCTCAGTGTTTTCTGGATGGCAGCCTTTACTTCCTTGTTCCTCAAACTGTAGATTAGGGGGTTCAGCATGGGGATCACTGTGGTGTAGAACACAGAGGCCACGTTCTCCTGGGCCAGGGAACTGGCTGTGGAGGGTTTTAAGTACATGAATGCAGTGGATCCATAGAACATCCCCACAGCTGCAAGGTGGGAGCTGCAGGTGCTAAAGGCTTTGGACCTTCCTTCTGCAGTGCTGATGTGGAGGATGCTGGAGAAGATGAAGGCATAGGAAACAAGGACTGTTAAGCAGGTGACTATGATGTTGAATCCAGCCAAAAAGAAGACTGTCACCTCAATATCATAGGTGCTGGAGCAGGAGAGCTTCATGAGGGGGGAGGATGTCACAGAAGTAATGACTGATGAGGTCCTTACAATAGGGCAGTTGTATCATGAGGCCAGTCTCTACTGTTGAGCCAACAAGCCCCATGAGGTAAACCACAGCCACCAGCAGGGAGCAGACGTGATGAGACATGATAATGTTGTAACGCAAAGGCCTGCAGATGGCAACATAGCGGTCATAGGCCATCACTGTCAGCATGTAACCCTCAGCAATGACAAACACAAGGAAGAAGTAGAGCTGTGACATGCACCCTGCATAGGAGATGATGTTTTTTTCTGACAAGAAGTTCACGAGCATTTTAGGGGTAATGACAGAAGAGTAGCAGAGATCCACGAATGACAGATTGCTGAGGAAGAAGTACATGGGGGTGTGAAGCTGAGCACTCAGACCAATTAATGTCATCATGCCCAGGTTCCCTATCATGGTGATGGAGTAGATCCCAAGGAAGAGGAGAAAGAGGGGAAGCTGGAGCTCTGGTCGCTTTGTTAATCCCCCGAGAATGAACTCCACCACTGTAGAGTGATTTTCTGCAGCCATTCTCCTTCGTTTGGGAGCCCTGTGAGGGGAAGAGAGAACTCCATGAGAGGATGCATCTGGGACTGCTTGGTGAAGCTGGTTTTGCGCATTTGGAACCAGCTGAATGATTCTGGGTTCTTTCCAGATGCATCCTTCTCTCCTCCTGCTGTCTCTGAGAGAAAGACTGGATCCTGGGTGTTCCAAATTTCAAGAAGATGGGAGGGAAACAGGGCCGAGATCTGGGTCTTTTAACACTTGCATGTTTCTCAAATATCCTAGAGCATTTCTTCTTAAGGTGTAGTCCCCAGACCAGCTGCATCAGCACCACCTGTACATTAGAGAGGCAAACTCTCAGGCCTCACCCCCAGACCTACCAAGTCGGAAACTCTGGGGATGGGGGCACCTCAGTCTAGGCTCACCATTCTTTCCAGGCAATGCCAATGCATGCTAAAGATTGAGACCCTCTTCCCTGTAGGTAATAAGCAGTATGTTTCATATTTTATAGCTGGAGATATACTTTGCTTAAAAAATGAAATTTAGCTGTAATCTATGCAATCCCTAAATATTTACTGCATATGAATATATGAATGCCCATCTCAAATTGATGCAGTGTCAGGATGATATAGTAGTTAAATCTGTGACACTGAGTACAAATCGATTTTTGTATCTGCAAGATGAAGAAATTATTGATATCAATTCCAAAGTAGTTGTAAAACTAATAGTGGTCAATGATCACTCAGAAAATTTTTTCAAGCACTCAGCTGCTATAAAAATGTGAGTTGTCATTAGGTTGTTAGAATCGTTTCTTTGTTTTTCACTGAACTTAAGGCCATGAGACAGTGGTTCTCAACATTGACCGTATGTTGTAACTACCTGGAGCCTTTCAAAGTAAGGAACGATGTGTGGGTTCTACCAACAGTGGTTGATTTCACTGATCTGTGTTGCAGCCTGGGCCCAGGCACATAGAATACTCCAGATTAAGTGCCCTACAGCCATTATTATTATTATTACTCTTATTATTATCATCATTATTCTCAGACCATAATATTGAGTAAACCGTGGCCCCATTATCCACCTACTGGCATAGTACTCAAATTATAGACAGGAACCTAGGAAGCACGGATCTTCATGGCTGGATATGATACCTATAGACAAACTGTCTCTGAGATGAATTTCCTAAGGTAAAAACCATAAACCCTCAGCATTTTCATGCTTCCTTATGTAATTACTAACTTTTTGACAGTGGTCTTCAAAGGTCCATGTTATTAACCCCTGCTACAATTTTTGGGTATGAGGAGAAACATGTTTAGAGTAGGAATTTTATTCCCTTTTTCATGTTGAGAAAATTGAAGCACCAGACTCAAAATTACTGGGACTTGGGGCTCAGACTGCTCCCTTGGTCCTTGGCTTCTCCCCTCGGCCCACGTGCACAGCCTTACGTACCTGCACACCTCCAGCGCTAAGAAATGCTGTTCAGCGTGCTTTCCGCCTGATGTCTTAGGTTGTGCATGGAGCAGGAGATAAGGGTAATCTCCATTACCTTCCATTCTCTAGGAAACCGAGGCTCTCAAGTTACACACATTATCCTATCATGCAGTGAGCAAGAGGCAGAACTGGGCCCCAAACCGAGAACCTCTGCCTACCAGTGCGTTTTGTTCCTCTTAAGCCCTGTTGTTTTCCTGTAGCTTCTCTTTGTGTAGAAATTTGTTATCATTCACTAAAGTTATTGAATTTTCAGAGGTAGAAGGAAGAGTTCATTGGCAATTTTAGGTACATTGAAGAAAACTAACAAGGTAGTATATCTGCACTGTAGAAAATGAGAAATACAAATAAGGAAAATTAATAAATGAATAAATAAATAAATAAGAAAGAAAAGAGAAGAAAATAGGTATGAAAATAGAAAAGCAAAGTAAAAAAATAAAAAGTTAAAAGAAGAAGGAGGAAAAGAAATACAAATAAGCAAAAATAAAATACCATTTTCTGCTCCGTGGAGATCAACGCTGGTGATGACCGCCTTCTACATTTTTCGATGCGTGGATATATTTACACATGTGTAAGTGTATAAATAGCTTTAAAACATCTTAACCTGTTTTCTAATATAGCAATTTAAAACCCTTTGTCTCATTTGGGTCCTATAATAGTAACTTTGGCACTAACCGTTTTGCATTTACTTAGGTGTAAGAGTCTTTAAATCCTTAGGGTGTGGTTAAAGAGAAGAAAATCTGCATTGCATCTTGACCTTTATTTGTTATCTTATCAGCAGTGGGGTATTTAAGAGGTATTTAACTTCGTAATAACTACTACCAGAAATAGCTAGGATTATTTGACTATTATCTCCATTTATTACAAAGGAGAAAATAAATTTCCTCTAGATCACAGTAGATTAAAAAATTCTCACATATTCCCTCCTACCTAATTTCCGCCTCTAAAGACAATCAGAAAGACAGAAAATCCACCTGAATATACCATTACCAGAATTCAGAGTTGTTTAGAAAGCAGTGCAGAGTCGATACCATTCACCCAGCACAGTGCAAATGGGAAAATCGTAGATAGCATTGATTTAATTTTCACTCCCACAGTCATCGAATGACACAAATAGGGAGACATGACCCCCCCACACTGGATATAAATTATTACCTCCAGTTTCACCAGACCATTATCAGAGGCTCATGACTACTGTTGAGAACACAAGGCACAAAGTAAAAAACACTTAGAGATGAAAGTGAACATAGGTTGGAAACATCCTGCATTGAAAGCGGGAGTTCGTGAAAGAAATACTGTTTTCGTAAAATTGCTTTAAATCTGTAAGTACCTGTGCTGAGGCAAAATGGACAGTCTCTGGAAGTTTTAGAGGATGTCCTTGGTTTCAACAATCAGGAAGTAAATATCAGAAAATGAGAGGACATACAGGTTTATTTCTAGTTCTACATTTACTCAAAGGGGCTATCACGGCCATAAAAAAGGGGGGGTCACTGAGCTCGGGAGACCTGCGTGTCTTTTTATATGTACATGGGCAGAAGCTCTCGTGGGATGAAGTCACTGCAGAGACTGGAGCCCTTACTACAGGGGCAATTAAAGTGTTGGTTTACACCTCTGCTCTGAATCTAGTTCTGTCTCCCAGGTATGGTAATTTTCCTTTTACTGAGAGAGTCACCTTGCAGGTTGGAAAAATTAGAATCTAATGCCAGCATGCAAATAACTCATGAACAACAACCCAGTCATCCTGATCATCACCCTCACCATCATCACTCTCACCATCACCATTATCATCATCATCACCACCACCAAAACCACCTCAGTCATTACCATCAACATCACCAGTTTCTACCATATCGTTATTCATCATTAGGCATAATCAACTTGGCTTAAAATGTTAATTTTGAAGGGTCTTGAAGCTAATTCAAATATTTTACTAATGCCAGTCATACAACTTTAGCAAAGGGATGTGAAGTCATAATGTACATTAAATTGTCAACCTGCCACCATACCTGCACTGACAGACAGAATAGAATAGTGGGAGGTTGAGGGGCATGAGACGATAGACTTCTAAGAACGCTTCATACATATATTCTCATTCATAAGTGAAATATGTTCCTAAGAAAATGTACTTTTCAAGAATATATTGTGTAATATGTAATCCACAAAATTTTGCTGATGAAGATTTTTAAAGCTATTTTGAGATAATTTCAGATGCACATGCAGTTGTAAGAAATAATACATAGAGATCCTTTGTACCCTTCATACAGTTTCCCCCGGTGATAACATTTTGCAAAATTATACGACAACACACTCAGGAGAGGGCATATTGCCAAATACAATTCACTGATCTCATTCAGATTTCCCCAGCTTTGCCAATACTCATCTGTATGTGTAGGCATACATTTAGCTTGATGCAGTTTTATCACATGCATAGGTTCCTGTATCCACCACACAGTTCAAATAAAAACACATCGTTTTCATTTTCTAATACTCAAAATAATATTTTGGTGTCTTATGATCCTGCAAAGGTGACTAGTTATTTTTCTTTAGCATCTTTATACTCTCACTAACTTAAATATACCTTATGTATTTCAGTCCATTGCAATTATTATCTTTTGGTGACTCACAATTTTTTCTTTGGCCTGTGGAATTCTCTTCAGTTTTTCTCCTGAGAAACAGTGCTGTTACTCCTTAATACCTCCCTTGTTCTGACACGACAAGGTGTTCTGAGCTCATAACACACACTTCATTCTTCAGACCAAGAAACAACCGTGTCCTCAAGAAACACACTTCCTTTCAGTGGTGAAATGGTGTTTCAAGGCCAAAACTTGGGCACCAGAGAGGCTCATTGCTTCTGGATTGTTGTTTCTACGTCCTTTTGAAGAAGAACTAGGAAATGTGGACTACATGGTTCTCAAAGTATCTTTTTAAAATTTGAAATAAGAAGGACCAATAATTTTACTAGGATATGTTTTGATATTTATTCTTAGGCAATTTCCTTAGGTATATTTCTTTTCAATATGTCACTTTGAATCTTTTTTTAATATCAGGAAAACTTTCTTAAATTACACATTCTGTTGTCAGTTCTGTCCGTTGCGTTGGTTTTTTCTTCTTTGGGGCTCCTGGTCTAGGTGAGTTAGATCCTCTTTGCCTTGTATCTACATTTGTTACTTTCCTGTAAATCCTCTTCGGTTTTTTAAAACAACAGTTTATCCCTCTTTTTCTCCTCATGTTTTCCCTAAGGTATTAGGTGAGGTGTTTATTTGTTCTCTAACTTCTAATTCAGTCTTAATTTCCTAAATTACTTTTCTTTTCTTTCTAATAATTTGCTGAGTTCTATTACCTATATGAGTTTTTTCATTCTGATTTTTCTTTCATAGCTTGTATCATTGTTTAAAATTGATTTTAAATAGAGAGAGAAGAAGAGGTGGGAAGAGAGTAAGGGAGAAACATCAGTTTATTGTTCTGCTTATTGATGCATTCGCTAGTGAATTTTTGCATGCGCCCTGACGGGAGATGGCGCCCTCAACCTCGGCGTATCAGGGGCGATTTTCTAACCAGTTGAGCTACCCAGCCAGGGCTTTGTATCATTTTCAAAAAGTCTTTTAGCTCATTTTGAAATAATGTAATAGTATTCATTTATTTGTGGGCATATGCTATGGACTGAATTGTGTTCTCTGGCATAAGCCGTCCCAAATAAACAATTAAAAGACTGGACAAAATATATAAAATAATTGTTTTCAGACATTTGACAACAGGTGTTGCTGAATTATGATCTATGATAAGAGAGGAATAAATGAGATGAACCCTGTATTCACCCTGACTTTTTTTGTCTGGACGTACTTTCTAGATCATGTCCCAGGGAATGTATATACAAGCACAGCGTAGCATTTTGGTCAGTTGGGAAGAAGCAGTCCAGAGTTTCTGGAGTCGGAAGTGGCTGGAACATGTAGAGAACCGTATAGAAACCAAACAAAGAACTCCAGAAATCTGGATAGTGGCCTCCTTGGAACTTGGAGTACTAAGCTATGCATTTCTAAGATAAAACTCCATTAAGCTGGGCCAAGAACAAATACTTGGGAATTTCAAGCCAAATTAATTATCGGAGCTTATGAAGGAATGTGAGATGTTCGTGTCAACAGTTGTTCCTGAACGCAGGTCCAGCTGCCTGCTGAAACAAAAGCCAAACTTTGTGAAACAGATGCTGGTGAAGTACGGGCAGAAGTTTTGTAAGGAGGGAGAGGGAAGGCAGAACAAATAGATCAAGGCAGAGGGCGCTGAGAGTTCTCTGTTGAGGGGACTATGTGCAGACCAGTATTAAAAAAGAATACTATCCCATCTGACTCTTATTTAATCACCTTAATTTATCCACTTTCTTAGGTTTAACACCACTTTAAATAAAGATCTCTCTACTGCCACCTTTTCTGTCCAGCCAGTCTCCCTGCCTCTTCTTCCCGGAATAATGTGTGTTCTTGTGTTCCTCTGGTGGGCAGTGATGAACAGCTCACTGCAGGTTATCCTAGTGACATTGGAGGGACTCTGAGACATATATGTAAAGACACTGTATACACGTTTAAGTATCGAACATACACTTACATTACACATGATAAACTATAAATATACATTAGATATGAGCTAGAAATAACTAAAGCAATCATTAAGCAGAGATTCAGGTTTTGTACCATAATGAACATGGTCAAAAATATCTCTTTCTGTACTGCTTCCTGCTTATGTTAAAGCAAGTCATCAGTGAACTTGATCCTGGGGGAACCATGGGCGAAAAGCATTTGAAATCCAGTTTTCACGGCGGTGGTCTCTGAAGTGACATCAATTCAGAGGAAGTTTTCCTGGTGTTGCATCATGCAGACAAGAATTCTCTAAGGCTCCTAGAGAAAAGTGAACTTTTAATGAACCCCCAAGGTCTTCTTTGCAGTTGCATTCCTAAGAGAGTTTACGATAGTTCATTGTTTTTCTCCACTTGTAACTTAAGTGTAGTGGGATTTAAGGTCATGCTTTGGGATCCATTAGAGTCACTGGAGGACACAGCAAAGTTCTAAGTGTAAATCAGCAATAAAGCACCGTTATTATGGAGTATTAGCCAAACATGCCTCTCAGAGGTGGGTCAGCAAGCAGGCATCGATGTATGCACACACATAAACGCAGCGACAGGGGCAGTGATTGTAATCGGACTTGACAAGAAGCTTGGTTTCTGCATTTGTGGTGTGATTTGATAAACTTCTCATGAGATGTCCTGATCCAAAACATAGCTTAGTCGCTTGTTCACTGAGGCTTGAGTGTCTCCAGAGATATCCCCCTGCTTTGGCTAAAGACATCATAAATGCTATGTGATTGTGTCTGGAGTAAAGGTAGCTACACATGAGCTCAATCAGTCCCTTTACAAAGGAGTTTATCAGATCCCTTCCTGAGAGCCGATTTGAAAATTAACAGAATCTAGAATAGCTGGTGCTGGCCTATTTAAAGACCAGGAATATGTGTGGGTGGGGACCTTCATTCTGTCCCTTGTGATTTTATAAAAAGCTTAAAAGGTCTTTTGCCTTCTCTAACTTGTCACTACATGCAAGATTTCCTTCACTAGAGCCAGTGCTCATGGTGAAGCAGTTGGCTGAAGCCCAGGGCAATAATGAGTTGCCTGTGGGGAGTGATATGTTCACTGGTTGGGTTATTAGAGCCATTGATGCCAACAGCACAGCTCTGACCATAGTCTTTCAAGACTTGCCTCAGGTGGCCTCTTCACAAGGACACCTAATCTACATCCAATTTAAACACACAACCCACAACCCTTCCTTTGTTTTTTATAGCCCCTATTATTTTCTAAAATATTATATAAGTTACTTGTTTTATTTATTGCCTGTCTTCCCCCAGTTGGAGTAAAAGCTCAGTGAGAACAAGGGTTTTGTTTTGTGTAGTGCAGTTCCTAGAACAGTTCCAGACATATAGTTTCTTGGTATTTTTTGAATGAATCAATTAATGCCATTGTGTTATTCAAAGACTCTTAGAGCTTACTCATTGGCTAACAAACTGCCTTTGGGTTCAGCATTCTACACTCTCCTTAGTGTGCTCTTGGTGTACTCTGCCAGACTAATTTCTTATTTCTTTCAGGAGTCACTCAGGTTGCCCTGGTGGGTGTGACTCAATGGTTTGAATTCCAGGCTGTGGACCAAAGGGTCGCTGGTTGATTCCCAGTCAGGGCACATGCCTGGGGACGTGGGAGAGGCAACCACACATTGATGTTTCTCTCCCTCTCTTTCTCCTTTCCTTCCCCTCTCTCTCAAAATAAACTTAAAAAATCTTTAAAAAGAAAAGAGTCACTCAGGTTATTGCATGGTATCAATAGTCTATTATTTTTTATTACTGAATTGTATTTCATTGTGTAAACAAATCACAGCTTACCTTTATCTACTTTCCTCTTGATCTTTATTTGGGTTGTTTTTTCAATAAGGGAAATGTTTTGGCTGTTATGAATAAACAGCTATGGCAGCTATGAACATTTGTATAAAAAACATTTTGTGGACATATGCATTTGGGGGGTGTGGTATCTGACTGGAGGTTTGGAGTTTCTGGTTCACGGGGTAGGTGTGTGTTTCACCTTGCTAGGTACTGCCAGTTGTACAAATAGTTATACCATTTTACATTCCCGGTAGCAATAAAAGAGAGTTTTATTGGCTTCACATTCTTGCCAACATTTGGTATTATCAATCTTCCAAGTTTTAGCTATTGTAATAGGTATGTAGTGATAACTCATTGTGGTTTTAATTTGCATTTCTCTAATAAGTAATGCTTTGAGCAACTTTCCATAGGCTTACTGTCCACGTGAATATCTTCTGAAGTGTCTATTTAAATCTTTGTCCCGTTAAACAATTTTAATCTTTTATTAATTTATTTGTAGGAGTTGTTTATAAAATGTAGATGAGATATGAGATATAAAATGTTTGACAGATATAGGCATACTTCATTTTATTGCACTTGGATTTGTTGTGTGTATTAGGTGTTGTGCTTCTACAAAATGAATTCAAGACCCTCCACCAGCAAAAGAGATTAGGACTTGCTTTATTGCAACACTTGCTTTACTGCAGTGGTCTGAAACTGAACTTGCAATATATCATAATTAATCCTGTACTTGTATTGTGAGTATTTTCTTCCTATCTGTGGTTTGCCTTTATACTTTCTTAATGCTGTATTTCAAAGAGAAGAAGTTTTAAATAGTGATAAAATAGAACTTCTGGGGTTTTTTTTTAAATGGTTACTACCTTTTATGTTTAAGAAATTCTTTCTACTCTAAGGTCTTGAAGATACTCTCCTATTTTCTTCCATAGGCTTAATTTTTTATTTTTTTATTTTTTCAATTCAATTTATTGGGGTGATATTAGTTAATAAAATTATATAAGTTTCAAGTGTACAATTCTATGATACATCAGTAGGTAGAGTGGATAAAGATGCTGCAGTTGCATATATACAGTTGAATATTACTCACCATAAAAAGGAAAAGAATGAAATCTTACTATTTGCGATAGCATGCATGGACCTAGAAGGTATTATGTTCAGTGAAATACGTAGTCAGTGAAAGATAGATACCATATGATTTCACTTATATGTGGGATCTAAAGAACAAAATAAAAGAACAACAACAACAAAAAAAGACTCACAGATACAGAGAACAAACTGATGATTACCAGAGGAGTGGGATGTTGGGGGGCTGAGTGATGTTCACCAGTTTAATACAGATTCAAATGTGGCACCAGTACCAAGTCTCAGGCCACTGAGCAAAAGTCTCAGGGTACACGGATGCCTGTGGACCTTTGCCATGGGGCAGGGTCTCAGGGAGTCACAAGGTGGAGCTAGTAGAGTTCACCAGGCTAGAGAAGATCAAGATTTGCCTGTGTGGAGGGAGGGCTTAACACAGGAAAGGTGGTGTCCACCAGCCACACAGGAAGATGGTCCCAAACCCAAAGCTGAACAACTCAGGCTCTCCCTGCTTGTCTCTGCATTTTCCCAAGCCTGACTGGAACCCCTCAGGAGTTCTTCAAGAAAGACTGCAAAGTAGGCCCAGGCCAGCCACTAAGGACAGAGCTTCTGGTCCTGCGTGAGTTGGGTAGGGCAGGGCCTCAGGGAATGGTCAGGAGGGGACTAGTGTAGCTCACCAGGCTAATGCCCTGTGGGGGGAGTGCTTAACCCAGGAAGGATGGTGCCTGTGGGTTGTGCAGCAGGAGGACTCCACTGAGGGGCACTTCTAAATCAAGCACAAGTAGCGCATGTCAGCTGGCCCCAGGTAAAACACAGGAGGTATCTGACCTTGGCCTGCACCTCATAGGAGGCTCTAGAGCCAGTGGACGCAGTAGACAGCTTCAGACCACCACCCAACCACCTCCACAAGTGAAACACTTAAAGGGAAGACTGAGCAGGCATCAGAGCCCTGCTGAAGTAAGTCCCACTCTGTAGGATGGTGCCCTGCACAGCTGATCCTCTGTGGTCGTCAAAACCAGTCCTTGTTGACCTGGGGATAAATCTGTCCCATGGACATGCCAGCAGCAATAAAGGCTCAACTACAACAGGATGGTATACACAACCCACATGGGGAGTCATACCTGAAGTGCCCAGCTCAGGTGATTGGGAAGGCCCTGCCACTGGGCCCTACAGGACACCTACTATATAAGGCCACTCAACCAAGACCAGGAGTCACAAAAGCTCTACCTAGTACATACAGACAAACACAGAGAGGCAGCCTAAATGAGGAGACAAATGAAAGAACAGAATAAAAATCCAGAAAAAGAACTAAATAAAATGGAGACAAGCAATCTACTAGATCAGAGTTCAAAACACTGATTATGCTCAATGATCTCAACAAGAACTTCAACAAAGAGAGAAAACATAAAAATGAAGTTAGAACATATAAAAAATAACCTGTTGGAAATTCAGATTACAATAACTGAAATAAATAATACATCACAGGGAATCAACAGTAGGGTAGGTGGAAGAGAGAACCACATCAGCAATTTCAATGATAAGAAAGCAGAAAGCACACAATCAGAACAGCAAAAAGAAAAATGAATACAAAAAATGTCTTTCTGGGACTTCAAGCATAACAACATTGTCACTGTGAGAGTACTACAGGAGAAGAGAGACAGATGAAATTGAAAACCAATTTGAAAAAATAATGACAGAAACTTCTCTAACCTGGTGAAGGACATGAACATACAAGTTCAGGAAGCCCAGAGAGTCCCAAACAAGATGAACTCAAAGAAACTTTCACCAAGACACATCATAATTAAAATTCCAAAGATTAAAAACAAAGAGAGAATCTTAAAAGCAGCAAGAGAAAAGTAGTTAGTTACTTACAAGGGAGCTCCCATAAGACTGTCAGATGATTTCTTAACAGAAACATTTCAGGCCAGAAGAGATTGGCATGAAATATTCAAAGCGATAAAAGCAAAGATGTACAAATATTATCATAAGCAGTTAGGTAGACATTAACCAAAAGGGAGAGAGTGGACCAATCAGAAGCAGATAACTGATTAGAGCTGCTTAAGCTTTACAGTCACCCTGGGGAGTCTGCCCCACCAACACAGGAAGGCAGAAGATGGTGCAGGGGAAAGTCATTTCAATGCCAAATGTTGTGTGAAATACTCCATGCCAAGCTTCCCAGTCCAGGGCACAAGAGCTGGAAAGAGGAGCCCACATAATATCTGCTGAGAAAACCAGTGGGGACTCCATCAGCCCATGTGAGATGCAGGCTGCTGAAAACCCAGGCACCCTCTCAAAGAAAAAAATGCAAAAGCTCTAGCTTGCAGGCATCACCCTGGGCTCTGGCAAAGGAGTGGCAGCTCAGGAGGTGCCCAAGTCATATGGGGAGACCCTGACTTGTGGGGTGAGGGCTGAAGGGACAGCCTCCAATGCCCCTCAGTGGAGTCCTCCTGCTGCACAACCCACAGGCACCATCCTTCCTGGGTTAAGCACTCCCCCCACAGGGCATTAGCCTGGTGAGCTACACTAGTCCCCTCCTGACCATTCCCTGAGGCCCTGCCCTACCCAACTCACGCAGGACCAGAAGCTCTGTCCTTAGTGGCTGGCCTGGGCCTACTTTGCAGTCTTTCTTGAAGAACTCCTGAGGGGTTCCAGTCAGGCTTGGGAAAATGCAGAGACAAGCAGGGAGAGCCTGAGTTGTTCAGCTTTGGGTTTGGGACCATCTTCCTGTGTGGCTGGTGGACACCACCTTTCCTGTGTTAAGCCCTCCCTCCACACAGGCAAATCTTGATCTTCTCTAGCCTGGTGAACTCTACTAGCTCCACCTTGTGACTCCCTGAGACCCTGCCCCATGGCAAAGGTCCACAGGCATCCGTGTACCCTGAGACTTTTGCTCAGTGGCCTGAGACTTGGTACTGGTGCCACATTTGAATCTGTATTAAACTGGTGAACATCACTCAGCCCCCCCCCCAACATCCCACTCCTCTGGTAATCATCAGTTTGTTCTCTGTATCTGTGAGTCTTTTTTTGTTGTTGTTGTTCTTTTATTTTGTTCTTTAGATCCCACATATAAGTGAAATCATATGGTATCTATCTTTCACTGACTACGTATTTCACTGAACATAATACCTTCTAGGTCCATGCATGCTATCGCAAATAGTAAGATTTCATTCTTTTCCTTTTTATGGTGAGTAATATTCAACTGTATATATGCAACTGCAGCATCTTTATCCACTCTACCTACTGATGTATCATAGAATTGTACACTTGAAACTTATATAATTTTATTAACTAATATCACCCCAATAAATTGAATTGAAAAATAAAAAATAAAAATTAAGCCTATGGAAGAAAATAGGAGAGTATCTTCAAGACCTTAGAGTAGAAAGAATTTCTTAAACATAAAAGGTAGTAACCATTTAAAAAAAAAAACCCAGAAGTTCTATTTTATCACTATTTAAAACTTCTTCTCTTTGAAATACAGCATTAAGAAAGTATAAAGGCAAACCACAGATAGGAAGAAAATACTCACAATACAAGTACAGGATTAATTATGATATATTGCAAGTTCAGTTTCAGACCACTGCAGTAAAGCAAGTGTTGCAATAAAGCAAGTCCTAATCTCTTTTGCTGGTGGAGGGTCTTGAATTCATTTTGTAGAAGCACAACACCTAATACACACAACAAATCCAAGTGCAATAAAATGAAGTATGCCTATATCTGTCAAACATTTTATATCTCATATCTCATCTACATTTTATAAACAACTCCTACAAATAAATTAATAAAAGATTAAAATTGTTTAACGGGACAAAGATTTAAATAGACACTTCAGAAGATATTCACGTGGACAGTAAGCCTATGGAAAGTTGCTCAAAGCATTACTTATTAGAGAAATGCAAATTAAAACCACAATGAGTTATCACTACATACCTATTACAATAGCTAAAACTTGGAAGATTGATAATACCAAATGTTGGCAAGAATGTGAAGCCAATAAAACTCTCTTTTATTGCTACCGGGAATGTAAAATGGTATAACTATTTGTACAACTGGCAGTACCTAGCAAGGTGAAACACACACCTACCCCGTGAACCAGAAACTCCAAACCTCCAGTCAGATACCACACCCCCCAAATGCATATGTCCACAAAATGTTTTTTATACAAATGTTCATAGCTGCCATAGCTGTTTATTCATAACAGCCAAAACATTTCCCTTATTGAAAAACAACCCAAATAAAGATCAAGAGGAAAGTAGATAAAGGTAAGCTGTGATTTGTTTACACAATGAAATACAATTCAGTAATAAAAAATAATAGACTATTGATACCATGCAATAACCTGAGTGACTCTTTTCTTTTTAAAGATTTTTTTAAGTTTATTTTGAGAGAGAGGGGAAGGAAAGGAGAAAGAGAGGGAGAGAAACATCAATGTGTGGTTGCCTCTCCCACGTCCCCAGGCATGTGCCCTGACTGGGAATCAACCAGCGACCCTTTGGTCCACAGCCTGGAATTCAAACCATTGAGTCACACCCACCAGGGCAACCTGAGTGACTCCTGAAAGAAATAAGAAATTAGTCTGGCAGAGTACACCAAGAGCACACTAAGGAGAGTGTAGAATGCTGAACCCAAAGGCAGTTTGTTAGCCAATGAGTAAGCTCTAAGAGTCTTTGAATAACACAATGGCATTAATTGATTCATTCAAAAAATACCAAGAAACTATATGTCTGGAACTGTTCTAGGAACTGCACTACACAAAACAAAACCCTTGTTCTCACTGAGCTTTTACTCCAACTGGGGGAAGACAGGCAATAAATAAAACAAGTAACTTATATAATATTTTAGAAAATAATAGGGGCTATAAAAAACAAAGGAAGGGTTGTGGGTTGTGTGTTTAAATTGGATGTAGATTAGGTGTCCTTGTGAAGAGGCCACCTGAGGCAAGTCTTGAAAGACTATGGTCAGAGCTGTGCTGTTGGCATCAATGGCTCTAATAACCCAACCAGTGAACATATCACTCCCCACAGGCAACTCATTATTGCCCTGGGCTTCAGCCAACTGCTTCACCATGAGCACTGGCTCTAGTGAAGGAAATCTTGCATGTAGTGACAAGTTAGAGAAGGCAAAAGACCTTTTAAGCTTTTTATAAAATCACAAGGGACAGAATGAAGGTCCCCACCCACACATATTCCTGGTCTTTAAATAGGCCAGCACCAGCTATTCTAGATTCTGTTAATTTTCAAATCGGCTCTCAGGAAGGGATCTGATAAACTCCTTTGTAAAGGGACTGATTGAGCTCATGTGTAGCTACCTTTACTCCAGACACAATCACATAGCATTTATGATGTCTTTAGCCAAAGCAGGGGGATATCTCTGGAGACACTCAAGCCTCAGTGAACAAGCGACTAAGCTATGTTTTGGATCAGGACATCTCATGAGAAGTTTATCAAATCACACCACAAATGCAGAAACCAAGCTTCTTGTCAAGTCCGATTACAATCACTGCCCCTGTCGCTGCGTTTATGTGTGTGCATACATCGATGCCTGCTTGCTGACCCACCTCTGAGAGGCATGTTTGGCTAATACTCCATAATAACGGTGCTTTATTGCTGATTTACACTTAGAACTTTGCTGTGTCCTCCAGTGACTCTAATGGATCCCAAAGCATGACCTTAAATCCCACTACACTTAAGTTACAAGTGGAGAAAAACAATGAACTATCGTAAACTCTCTTAGGAATGCAACTGCAAAGAAGACCTTGGGGGTTCATTAAAAGTTCACTTTTCTCTAGGAGCCTTAGAGAATTCTTGTCTGCATGATGCAACACCAGGAAAACTTCCTCTGAATTGATGTCACTTCAGAGACCACCGCCGTGAAAACTGGATTTCAAATGCTTTTCGCCCATGGTTCCCCCAGGATCAAGTTCACTGATGACTTGCTTTAACATAAGCAGGAAGCAGTACAGAAAGAGATATTTTTGACCATGTTCATTATGGTACAAAACCTGAATCTCTGCTTAATGATTGCTTTAGTTATTTCTAGCTCATATCTAATGTATATTTATAGTTTATCATGTGTAATGTAAGTGTATGTTCGATACTTAAACGTGTATACAGTGTCTTTACATATATGTCTCAGAGTCCCTCCAATGTCACTAGGATAACCTGCAGTGAGCTGTTCATCACTGCCCACCAGAGGAACACAAGAACACACATTATTCCGGGAAGAAGAGGCAGGGAGACTGGCTGGACAGAAAAGGTGGCAGTAGAGAGATCTTTATTTAAAGTGGTGTTAAACCTAAGAAAGTGGATAAATTAAGGTGATTAAATAAGAGTCAGATGGGATAGTATTCTTTTTAATACTGGTCTGCACATAGTCCCCTCAACAGAGAACTCTCAGCGCCCTCTGCCTTGATCTATTTGTTCTGCCTTCCCTCTCCCTCCTTACAAAACTTCTGCCCGTACTTCACCAGCATCTGTTTCACAAAGTTTGGCTTTTGTTTCAGCAGGCAGCTGGACCTGCGTTCAGGAACAACTGTTGACACGAACATCTCACATTCCTTCATAAGCTCCGATAATTAATTTGGCTTGAAATTCCCAAGTATTTGTTCTTGGCCCAGCTTAATGGAGTTTTATCTTAGAAATGCATAGCTTAGTACTCCAAGTTCCAAGGAGGCCACTATCCAGATTTCTGGAGTTCTTTGTTTGGTTTCTATACGGTTCTCTACATGTTCCAGCCACTTCCGACTCCAGAAACTCTGGACTGCTTCTTCCCAACTGACCAAAATGCTACGCTGTGCTTGTATATACATTCCCTGGGACATGATCTAGAAAGTACGTCCAGACAAAAAAAAGTCAGGGTGAATACAGGGTTCATCTCATTTATTCCTCTCTTATCATAGATCATAATTCAGCAACACCTGTTGTCAAATGTCTGAAAACAATTATTTTATATATTTTGTCCAGTCTTTTAATTGTTTATTTGGGACGGCTTATGCCAGAGAACACAATTCAGTCCATAGCATATGCCCACAAATAAATGAATACTATTACATTATTTCAAAATGAGCTAAAAGACTTTTTGAAAATGATACAAAGCCCTGGCTGGGTAGCTCAACTGGTTAGAAAATCGCCCCTGATACGCCGAGGTTGAGGGCGCCATCTCCCGTCAGGGCGCATGCAAAAATTCACTAGCGAATGCATCAATAAGCAGAACAATAAACTGATGTTTCTCCCTTACTCTCTTCCCACCTCTTCTTCTCTCTCTATTTAAAATCAATTTTAAACAATGATACAAGCTATGAAAGAAAAATCAGAATGAAAAAACTCATATAGGTAATAGAACTCAGCAAATTATTAGAAAGAAAAGAAAAGTAATTTAGGAAATTAAGACTGAATTAGAAGTTAGAGAACAAATAAACACCTCACCTAATACCTTAGGGAAAACATGAGGAGAAAAAGAGGGATAAACTGTTGTTTTAAAAAACCGAAGAGGATTTACAGGAAAGTAACAAATGTAGATACAAGGCAAAGAGGATCTAACTCACCTAGACCAGGAGCCCCAAAGAAGAAAAACCAACGCAACGGACAGAACTGACAACAGAATGTGTAATTTAAGAAAGTTTTCCTGATATTAAAAAAAGATTCAAAGTGACATATTGAAAAGAAATATACCTAAGGAAATTGCCTAAGAATAAATATCAAAACATATCCTAGTAAAATTATTGGTCCTTCTTATTTCAAATTTTTAAAAAGATACTTTGAGAACCATGTAGTCCACATTTCCTAGTTCTTCTTCAAAAGGACGTAGAAACAACAATCCAGAAGCAATGAGCCTCTCTGGTGCCCAAGTTTTGGCCTTGAAACACCATTTCACCACTGAAAGGAAGTGTGTTTCTTGAGGACACGGTTGTTTCTTGGTCTGAAGAATGAAGTGTGTGTTATGAGCTCAGAACACCTTGTCGTGTCAGAACAAGGGAGGTATTAAGGAGTAACAGCACTGTTTCTCAGGAGAAAAACTGAAGAGAATTCCACAGGCCAAAGAAAAAATTGTGAGTCACCAAAAGATAATAATTGCAATGGACTGAAATACATAAGGTATATTTAAGTTAGTGAGAGTATAAAGATGCTAAAGAAAAATAACTAGTCACCTTTGCAGGATCATAAGACACCAAAATATTATTTTGAGTATTAGAAAATGAAAACGATGTGTTTTTATTTGAACTGTGTGGTGGATACAGGAACCTATGCATGTGATAAAACTGCATCAAGCTAAATGTATGCCTACACATACAGATGAGTATTGGCAAAGCTGGGGAAATCTGAATGAGATCAGTGAATTGTATTTGGCAATATGCCCTCTCCTGAGTGTGTTGTCGTATAATTTTGCAAAATGTTATCACCGGGGGAAACTGTATGAAGGGTACAAAGGATCTCTATGTATTATTTCTTACAACTGCATGTGCATCTGAAATTATCTCAAAATAGCTTTAAAAAATCTTCATCAGCAAAATTTTGTGGATTACATATTACACAATATATTCTTGAAAAGTACATTTTCTTAGGAACATATTTCACTTATGAATGAGAATATATGTATGAAGCGTTCTTAGAAGTCTATCGTCTCATGCCCCTCAACCTCCCACTATTCTATTCTGTCTGTCAGTGCAGGTATGGTGGCAGGTTGACAATTTAATGTACATTATGACTTCACATCCCTTTGCTAAAGTTGTATGACTGGCATTAGTAAAATATTTGAATTAGCTTCAAGACCCTTCAAAATTAACATTTTAAGCCAAGTTGATTATGCCTAATGATGAATAACGATATGGTAGAAACTGGTGATGTTGATGGTAATGACTGAGGTGGTTTTGGTGGTGGTGATGATGATGATAATGGTGATGGTGAGAGTGATGATGGTGAGGGTGATGATCAGGATGACTGGGTTGTTGTTCATGAGTTATTTGCATGCTGGCATTAGATTCTAATTTTTCCAACCTGCAAGGTGACTCTCTCAGTAAAAGGAAAATTACCATACCTGGGAGACAGAACTAGATTCAGAGCAGAGGTGTAAACCAACACTTTAATTGCCCCTGTAGTAAGGGCTCCAGTCTCTGCAGTGACTTCATCCCACGAGAGCTTCTGCCCATGTACATATAAAAAGACACGCAGGTCTCCCGAGCTCAGTGACCCCCCCTTTTTTATGGCCGTGATAGCCCCTTTGAGTAAATGTAGAACTAGAAATAAACCTGTATGTCCTCTCATTTTCTGATATTTACTTCCTGATTGTTGAAACCAAGGACATCCTCTAAAACTTCCAGAGACTGTCCATTTTGCCTCAGCACAGGTACTTACAGATTTAAAGCAATTTTACGAAAACAGTATTTCTTTCACGAACTCCCGCTTTCAATGCAGGATGTTTCCAACCTATGTTCACTTTCATCTCTAAGTGTTTTTTACTTTGTGCCTTGTGTTCTCAACAGTAGTCATGAGCCTCTGATAATGGTCTGGTGAAACTGGAGGTAATAATTTATATCCAGTGTGGGGGGTCATGTCTCCCTATTTGTGTCATTCGATGACTGTGGGAGTGAAAATTAAATCAATGCTATCTACGATTTTCCCATTTGCACTGTGCTGGGTGAATGGTATCGACTCTGCACTGCTTTCTAAACAACTCTGAATTCTGGTAATGGTATATTCAGGTGGATTTTCTGTCTTTCTGATTGTCTTTAGAGGCGGAAATTAGGTAGGAGGGAATATGTGAGAATTTTTAATCTACTGTGATCTAGAGGAAATTTATTTTCTCCTTTGTAATAAATGGAGATAATAGTCAAATAATCCTAGCTATTTCTGGTAGTAGTTATTACGAAGTTAAATACCTCTTAAATACCCCACTGCTGATAAGATAACAAATAAAGGTCAAGATGCAATGCAGATTTTCTTCTCTTTAACCACACCCTAAGGATTTAAAGACTCTTACACCTAAGTAAATGCAAAACGGTTAGTGCCAAAGTTACTATTATAGGACCCAAATGAGACAAAGGGTTTTAAATTGCTATATTAGAAAACAGGTTAAGATGTTTTAAAGCTATTTATACACTTACACATGTGTAAATATATCCACGCATCGAAAAATGTAGAAGGCGGTCATCACCAGCGTTGATCTCCACGGAGCAGAAAATGGTATTTTATTTTTGCTTATTTGTATTTCTTTTCCTCCTTCTTCTTTTAACTTTTTATTTTTTTACTTTGCTTTTCTATTTTCATACCTATTTTCTTCTCTTTTCTTTCTTATTTATTTATTTATTCATTTATTAATTTTCCTTATTTGTATTTCTCATTTTCTACAGTGCAGATATACTACCTTGTTAGTTTTCTTCAATGTACCTAAAATTGCCAATGAACTCTTCCTTCTACCTCTGAAAATTCAATAACTTTAGTGAATGATAACAAATTTCTACACAAAGAGAAGCTACAGGAAAACAACAGGGCTTAAGAGGAACAAAACGCACTGGTAGGCAGAGGTTCTCGGTTTGGGGCCCAGTTCTGCCTCTTGCTCACTGCATGATAGGATAATGTGTTTAACTTGAGAGCCTCGGTTTCCTAGAGAATGGAAGGTAATGGAGATTACCCTTATCTCCTGCTCCATGCACAACCTAAGACATCAGGCGGAAAGCACGCTGAACAGCATTTCTTAGCGCTGGAGGTGTGCAGGTACATAAGGCTGTGCATGTGGGCCGAGGGGAGAAGCCAAGGACCAAGGGAGCAGTCTGAGCCCCAAGTCCCAGTAATTTTGAGTCTGGTGCTTCAATTTTCTCAACATGAAAAAGGGAATAAAATTCCTACTCTAAACATGTTTCTCCTCATACCCAAAAATTGTAGCAGGGGTTAATAACATGGACCTTTGAAGACCACTGTCAAAAAGTTAGTAATTACATAAGGAAGCATGAAAATGCTGAGGGTTTATGGTTTTTACCTTAGGAAATTCATCTCAGAGACAGTTTGTCTATAGGTATCATATCCAGCCATGAAGATCCGTGCTTCCTAGGTTCCTGTCTATAATTTGAGTACTATGCCAGTAGGTGGATAATGGGGCCACGGTTTACTCAATATTATGGTCTGAGAATAATGATGATAATAATAAGAGTAATAATAATAATAATGGCTGTAGGGCACTTAATCTGGAGTATTCTATGTGCCTGGGCCCAGGCTGCAACACAGATCAGTGAAATCAACCACTGTTGGTAGAACCCACACATCGTTCCTTACTTTGAAAGGCTCCAGGTAGTTACAACATACGGTCAATGTTGAGAACCACTGTCTCATGGCCTTAAGTTCAGTGAAAAACAAAGAAACGATTCTAACAACCTAATGACAACTCACATTTTTATAGCAGCTGAGTGCTTGAAAAAATTTTCTGAGTGATCATTGACCACTATTAGTTTTACAACTACTTTGGAATTGATATCAATAATTTCTTCATCTTGCAGATACAAAAATCGATTTGTACTCAGTGTCACAGATTTAACTACTATATCATCCTGACACTGCATCAATTTGAGATGGGCATTCATATATTCATATGCAGTAAATATTTAGGGATTGCATAGATTACAGCTAAATTTCATTTTTTAAGCAAAGTATATCTCCAGCTATAAAATATGAAACATACTGCTTATTACCTACAGGGAAGAGGGTCTCAATCTTTAGCATGCATTGGCATTGCCTGGAAAGAATGGTGAGCCTAGACTGAGGTGCCCCATCCCCAGAGTTTCCGACTTGGTAGGTCTGGGGTGAGGCCTGAGAGTTTGCCTCTCTAATGTACAGGTGGTGCTGATGCAGCTGGTCTGGGGACTACACCTTAAGAAGAAATGCTCTAGGATATTTGAGAAACATGCAAGTGTTAAAAGACCCAGATCTCGGCCCTGTTTCCCTCCCATCTTCTTGAAATTTGGAACACCCAGGATCCAGTCTTTCTCTCAGAGACAGCAGGAGGAGAGAAGGATGCATCTGGAAAGAACCCAGAATCATTCAGCTGGTTCCAAATGCGCAAAACCAGCTTCACCAAGCAGTCCCAGATGCATCCTCTCATGGAGTTCTCTCTTCCCCTCACAGGGCTCCCAAACGAAGGAGAATGGCTGCAGAAAATCACTCTACAGTGGTGGAGTTCATTCTCGGGGGATTAACAAAGCGACCAGAGCTCCAGCTCCCCCTCTTTCTCTTCTTCCTTGGGATCTACTCCGTCACCATGATAGGGAACCTGGGCATGATGACATTAATTGGTCTGAGTGCTCAGCTTCACACCCCCATGTACTTCTTCCTCAGCAATCTGTCATTCGTGGATCTCTGCTACTCTTCTGTCATTACCCCTAAAATGCTCGTGAGCTTCTTGTCAGAAAAAAGCAACATCTCCTATGCAGGATGCATGTCGCAGCTGTACTTCTTCCTTGTGTTTGTCATTGCTGAGTGTTACATGCTGACAGTGATGGCCTATGACCGCTATGTTGCCATCTGCAGGCCTTTGCGTTACAACATTATCATGTCTCATCATGTCTGCTCCCTGCTGGTGGCTGTGGTTTACCTCATGGGGCTTGTTGGCTCAACAGTAGAGACTGGCCTCATGATACAACTGCCCTATTGTAAGGACCTCATCAGTCATTACTTCTGTGACATCCTCCCCCTCATGAAGCTCTCCTGCTCCAGCACCTATGATGTTGAGGTGACAGTCTTCTTTTTGGCTGGATTCAACATCATAGTCACCTGCTTAACAGTCCTTGTTTCCTATGCCTTCATCTTCTCCAGCATCCTCCGCATCAGCACTGCAGAAGGAAGGTCCAAAGCCTTTAGCACCTGCAGCTCCCACCTTGCAGCTGTGGGGATGTTCTATGGATCCACTGCATTCATGTACTTAAAACCCTCCACAGCCAGTTCCCTGGCCCAGGAGAACGTGGCCTCTGTGTTCTACACCACAGTGATCCCCATGCTGAACCCCCTAATCTACAGTTTGAGGAACAAGGAAGTAAAGACTGCCATCCAGAAAACACTGAGGAGAAAAATGTTTTGATGCCAAAGCTATCATTCTTCCTTATTTTGAAAAGTAAGTGTTATAAATACCCACAAGAAGCCCTCTGAATGCCCAACCAACAATGGGGAACAATCACTTTTCTGCAAGGTTGGGCAAAAACCGCCTTTGCTTCTTCCCTCTTCCTTCCTCCCATCTCACTACTCTCATTGCTTCTTGAATCCAGCTGATTTCAAGGTCACGTTTCCTTTTATTTGGGGTCCATTTTCCCTGTCCTGAGCCTTTTGCATTGAGTTTTGAGAGTCATCATTGTTTTATTATCTTTAGGTAGAAAATATTACTCAACCCAATTCCCCCTCTCTCTCTCTCTCTCTCTCTCTCTCTCTCTCTCTCTCTCTCTCTCTCTCGCATTTAGGAGTACACAAAGCAAAGAGAGGTGAATTTGAAAACCCCCAAGACCTAATACACAGCTCATTTCTCAACTCAACTCTTACTCTCCTTTCTTGTTATTCCTGCACAAGAATTTATACCTGGTCTCTTTATGTAATTTTCTTAGTGATAATAATACTAGCTGTTAACATGGTTTTTGTTGCTTATTCTGAGTCTACAACTGTTCTGGATGCTTTATATGTATTTTTTCATTATACTTCACAATAGTGAGGTATTTTTGTTATCCCACTTTGCAGATATGGAAACCTGGTTTAGTTACCTATTTAAGGTCACATAGCTGGTAAACAAAGACACTGGGATTTACACCAAAGCCTAAGTGACTCTAGAACCCACACTACTGGCTCTCAATCATTATCCCCTTTGCTATAGGTGAACACTCCCTTTGAATATCCAATGAAGTCTGCCTACTTATGTTCTTCTAATTTCAAATGCCTCCTGAAAATACAAGGTCTGGAAAAAAGTCCAACCATTGTTAATAAAATGAGAATGATCTGTGTGACATGGATGTAACCTGGCAGTCAAGGAGATTGGACTGGAATGCACATGTGTGAACAATGACGACTTCACTGTTCTAGTCAGTCGGGGCAGTAGATGCCATTGAGTGAGTATGTGTATGTAGTGGTGGTCATCGTATTCAAAATGACTGAACAAGAAGATCAATGAATCTGAATCAAATTTTGCGTTAAGCTTAAACGTTCTTCTGTGGATACTATTCCGATGATTCAAAAGGCCGCAGCTATGGGTAACTGGTGATTGGCAGCTTCAACACAACATATTCACTCATTCATCACATTGTGCAGAGTTTTTTGGAGAAACATCAAATCAGCTAAATGACTCAGCCCCTCTACAGCCCAGATTTGGAGCCTTGCAACTTCTGTCATTTCCCAAAACTAAAATCTCCTTTGAAAGGGAAGAGATTACAGGCCATCAATGAGATTCAGGAAAATATCACAGGCCAGCTCATGGCAACTGGGAGAACTGTATGAAGTCCCAAGGTGCCTACCTTGAAAGGGACTAAATTATCATCGTCCTATGTACAATGTTTCTTGTATCTTCTTCAATAAATGTCTCTTTTTTGTATTACATGGCTGGATACATTCTGGAAAGACCTCCTATTTTCCCAGACTCCCATCTTTTACCATCTGCCCTATCCTCTCCCATTCATGAGAAACTTCTTTAAGATGACTAAGGAAAGCTTACACTAGAGTGACCAACCCAATCTGCTTTTAGAGCTAAAAGTCCCACCACATCCTGGGAAACCCTCCATCCCAAACAAACCCGGCTGCTTGTTCATTCTACATTACACATGCTGCAGAATCTCTGGCCATGCTTAAGTAACTGATAGATCTACTGCCAAGCTCACTCAGCAGATCCAGTGGCCATGGGACAAACTTTGTCCCCTTGTTTATAGCGACATCAAGGATGCTTGTTTTAAACTTAGCAGCCTGATATAGTGCGAAGCATTTGTGGACATCCTCTTGTCATTTCTAGCTATTTTTGGTATAATACTGTATCAATCAGTGGTTATTATGAGAAAGAACTAGTTTTCTCAAACAGGAAGAGATTGCATACAAGGAACAACTTGCTTACAGTTTTTTGAATGACTGAAGAAGGGGTGAGGGCCCCCCAAACTGACTCCACAATAGATATGACTCAGAGATCAGGAAGCTCCTGCTGCCACTGTGACCCCTGCCACCATGAAAAAATGCCTGTCACACTCACAGAACTGGTAAGTAAACAACTGCACCCAGTTTGAGTGTCACATGGAAACTTGCTGGCAATGAAAATTTGGGGGCCCTGCTCCACACCTACAAAATTAAAATTACCAGGTGGGGCCCTCCAATGATTCTGCTATGTACTGAAGTGTGAGAGCCACCTCACAGTCTTCCCAATCCTCCCATCTTCCCAGTCTCACACAAGTGCACGTAGATACTGGAAACTGATTCACATCCAGGGCTGCAGCTACAGGGGAAATTGGGATATGTAATTTTAGCTTTTTGACCTGACTACAAGGAGGGTAGAAGGGATATTGAGAGAGCTGTTATTGCCAAATGGCTATTCTGCCCTTTTTTCCTGACCTCCTTCCAGCAGGAACTGAGTCCTCTACCACTATAGGTCCCCTCTAATTCGGAGAAAATGTAGGAAAATATCTTTGTTATCTGAGGATGAGAAACCAAAAAGCCAAATAAATTGGTGAATATGATAACATTCAAAATTCAGATTTTTGTTCAGTAAAGGACACCAGAGATAGACTTAATGGAAATACAACAGAATGGAAGAAGACATCTCACTGGCATTTATTAGAAACTTCAATATCAACAAAAAATATAATGGGCACGCTATGTAAAACAATTTAGAGAATAGAAACCTTGAAGTGCCACTCAGTATACGAGGACATGCTCAAACCTATTGCTATCAGAGAAGTACAAAATAAAACAAGATCTATTTTCACACTCACCATGGGATAAACAAACAGGTAAAGTGTAGGGGAGACTTTGCAGCAGTTGGAAGCAAAGCCATTAGCCACAGGCAACATAGCTTAGAGCCTTAGAGCCATAGTGACATGTGAGAAAAGAAAGTTAATGAGATGTGAAACAATGTTATTCATGTATATTAAAATTACACATACACAAACCAGAAAAAAAGCATATTTAGAAAAACATAACTAATAAAATACTCATTAGGCAGGTTAGAATGGTTACCCAGAGAGCTCAGATGCATGGAAGTAGGGAGGGAGAAAAAGAGAAACAGAATCAAAAACTGCTTTTCCTAGATCCACCCCAAGGTGCATATGATGCACAGCGAGAGAAGCCCAACATGAAAGCGTGTATACACACGATTCCACTTCCATGGGGTGCGATGAGACACAATCCACCTGTGCTGTTAGACGTCAGGATAATATTCCCCTTTGGGGATGATAGTTATGAGAAAAGAGCACAAAGAGGGCTTCTGGGCTGTTAGTAACATTCTGTTTCCTGATCAGATGAAAGCTGATTGAACTGTCCACTTATGTGTCTATGAATGTATGTGTTTTATACTTCACTCAGTAAAAATGTAAACTATTTTTTAAAATCGAAAGAAAATACATGAATACAAACCAATAATAAACATTTGGCAAAAACACACATGATGAAAAGATACAGAAATGAGAGTGTGGAGAGGCTAAAGTGAAAGGAAATAAAGGATCCCTGCTCTCACTCCCATGCCGGGTCACTCCAGTTAGCGCGTGCAGGGCAGCCGTGAATCAGAGCTGGCCCCCTAGCCTGGTGATGGGGGAGAGAGACAGGCCCAGGCCAAACGTTTCTGGGCCCAGGTAAAACAGTTCAAATAGAGGCCCACATACTATTTATCTAAAATTTAAATGCTATAAATAAAGCTAGCAAACTGTTAAATGAAATGTGTTCTATCTGCCTACCTTGACATATTTAGGCACACACACACCCCCCTTCATAATGATCAGAGATGCCAGGTTTAAATTTAGAATTCTCAGACTCCCAAGGTCCCTTCCCAACCCAGCAAAGTACCCACATTGCAAGTAGCCTCATAATTGCATGTGTGGGCATCCCAGCACTTCTTAATTCCACCTGAACTCCCACAAGGAGCCATTCCTTAGTGCCAGGGGTGCATACCAGTGACCAGATTTGCCCACGTGAGGCTGCACCCAAGGAAAAGGCCTGCACAGGCCTTGGAAAAACGCTGGTGCCTCCTGGTCATGGAATTACAGCACCCCAGGTGCCAGGAGTGGTCTAGAGAAGATACATAGGCTCTGAGTAGGTATATCCCTTTGGGCCCCATGGACTCTTTGCCTTGTAGAAGGCCACAGGCAGAGGGGACCAGTGTGAAGGCCAAGGTCAGGGCCTCTCAGGGCAGATGGCCTATGTCCCAGTCCTTTCCCACAGATCCAACCCCACCAAATGGAAGTAACTTGACATTTGCCCTATACTTCACAGTTTACAAAATACCTTCACATATAATACTCTGAATCAATCCTCTCCATCTTGTAAGATTACAATACGATGCCATTTGATAGATGAGAACACTGAACCAAAGTAACTTCCTGAAGTCATACAATAAAAAAAAAAATGAGTTCTGCCAGGTCTCCAGTAAAAGACTTTTCCTTCCCAATGTCAAAGGTCACGTTCATCCATTATTCAACACTGCCACCCATCCCTTAGTGTTCTAAAGAACAAATGGATGCTTAAAATTATAACTATATGGAACTCATAAATATGAAGCAGGGAGGGGATTTTAACACCAAATACAGAATCCCTTCTGAGAAAGAGCCTGAGCCCAAAGCAAATCTCATCACTGGTACAAACAATACTATGTAGGAGTAGCAGTCCTAGCTGAGTCTTGGGGTTCCCACCCCCACCTCAAACCACAAAATGAGGACCTTCAACACAACTAAGCAATCTCCACCCAAATTCTGCACCAATTACATGGGTGGGGGGAGGCCTGGCCACACAGCCCGCCTTCTCTCCACCACCCCACCAAAAATACTTTATTAATAAGAGGGCAGCATAAAGCCATGGGCCTCCCTCTGCTCAAGGACAGTCCACAGAGAGCAGCCTGGCACCAGCCCCGGCTGATACCCGACCCTCCTCTAGCAAGGACCCACTAAGCTATGCCTCCCTCTAATTACCAGGTGTCTGGCCCAGGGCCTGGCCAGTTATTTAGAGAACCAGTGCCTGCTTCTGGCACAGATGTCTATAAGGCTGGGGCTGCAGGCACTATCTGCTCAAAACCAGCTTCTTGAAGCTGTCATCTCCTCACACTACTATCCTGGGACCCCTCCTGCTGCCTGCGCACCCCAAAACTCAGCAGCATCATGTCACTTGCACACACAGCTGCAGAGTACATGCTGTCAGATGCCCTGCTGCCCGACCGCAGGGGCCCTCGCCTCAAAGGACTGCACCTAGAACTACCCCTGGATCGCATGGTCAAGTTCATAGCCGTGGGCTTCCCCCTGTTGCTGATGTCCCTGGCATTTGCCCAGGAGTTCTCCTCCGGTAAGTGGCTTCCAAGACCCAGTGTATAGGAGACTCTACCTTGTTTTCTCTTTACATCATGGGTTCTGAAGCAAGGCAGCTCCCACATCATCTAGGTGTTATGGCTGGCCTGGGCATTACCCAAAAGGCTAACTATGTATGAGTTTAGAGTACCAGCAAAGGCACCAACATTTTTTGAAAGTTATTTCCTAAATTTTGGAAAAAAAAAAAAGATTTATTTTAAATTTCAGTATTCATGTATTTTATGTCATTGCAATAATTAAACTTTTGATTTTATATGGATGAAGGAGATTGGGGGCTCCATAATCTTTTCAGGACTCAGGACTTCTAAAGGTGTTGGTCATCCACACTTCTGATAAGTCTTGGAGC
Source organism: Phyllostomus hastatus (assembly GCF_019186645.2). NCBI lineage: Eukaryota > Metazoa > Chordata > Mammalia > Chiroptera > Phyllostomidae > Phyllostomus > Phyllostomus hastatus. The sequence continues at coordinate 13,803,642 of NW_025334015.1, read as the reverse complement.
CTTCTTCCTACTCCCCACTTCCCAGATTACTGACTTAAGAACATGTGTTAAGTGCCCAACAGAGCTTAGCACATCACAGGTGAGTAAGTCCACTCCTTCCTCTCCACACACTAACATTAACACACACGTATGTAGTGTCCTATGGGAAAGATTAACTCAGCAAATCTGCCCCCTCTATTAAAGAGAATTGGGATTTCTGGCTTTCTTTCCCAGCTGTGTGAGTAGCTTGCTTGCTACATTTCCCAAAGAAGTATGCCAACTTCCCACCGCCTCTCCCTTTACCCACAAAGGGGAGAAGAACTGGTTCCCATTCCTGCCTCTTTTTAAAGAATGATGGGAAAACCAAAAACGAGAGATTCTGCCTCCAAGCCCACTTTCCTTCTAGCACTATTTATCTACCTTTTTTCTTTAGGACCAGGAATCCAGGCAACTAATCCTCTAAATTTTAGAACCCAAAGGTGTCAGCTCTCTTACCATGAAATTGAAAGCCTTCTGGCATCAAACTGCAAGATTGCAGGGAGCCTCTTCTCCCACCCCACCCCACACACACCCCTACCTCCGACCCTGTGACCCCCTGGTGCCTGCCTGTCTGGGAGTCCAGGGGGAGCTCAGAGAGAAAAAAACTGGCAGGCATTACAGGGAAGTCAGTACATGGGCAGGCCTGAGTCAAAGAGCAGAGCACTGTCCTGTCATGCCCGTCCAACGGTGACACGGGCTCGCCAGACCCAGAAACTTGGGCATGGGAAGAAGAAAGTGCCTACCACGTACACAAATTGGCAGAGTTGTGGGGGCGGCTCCTAGAAAGCTTTTAGCTGAATGTCCCCTGGATTCCAAGGGCTTCCTCAAGGGTGTATTACTGTTTCAGGGTCTCCCATCAGCTGCTTCTCTCCCAGTAACTTCAGTGTTCGGCAGGCGGCCTACGTGGACAGTTCCTGTTGGGACTCACTGGTTCACCATGAACAGGGTGAGCCTGGGCAGCACAAGCTGAAATCTCTCTGGCCTCATAAGGTAAAGTGGGCTCGGGCTCAATCAAGCCAGCTTCATGGCTGAGTGGGGTGGGACTGGACTACATCATTATACACATTTTCTCTCTTCTTCTTCACCACCCTTCCCCTTTCATGTGTTGGCCATTGATGTTCACGTTTCAGGCGTTCTTCGAATGCCTGGTGATCTGTGGTTTCTCACTGTTATCTGATTGGAGGTTTTGTGCTGATGGATGAAGCTTGCTGACCACCAGCCTTCAGTTTAAGGAGAGCCCTTGGGCCATTTCATCGGAAAAACCTCAAATGTCAGCATCTGTAATTCATTCTCTCAGGCTGGTCAGTTTTTCCAAGGAGAATGACTCAATCCCTAATTTGTGTGGAGGGGGCAGGGTGGAGTGGATGTCAGGCTGAGCTGCCAACCCTGTGGGAACTCAGATGTGGTATCAGCATTCAGTATTCAATTAACTTCTGCCAGGTTCTCAGTGTGGTCCCCCTGCTCTCGATGGACCCAAATGCAGAATCTCCCTGGTTTCATGTTTCTAAGGGGTAAACCATGGCCTTCTGCCAGGGGAGGGACGGGGCAGTCACTGCATGCGTCCTGTTACAGAATCTGCAGGGCTGGATTTTCAATATTCCTGTGTTCAGTCCCCCTTTCAGAGGCACCTGGTGTCTCTAACTCCTGAGTCTTTCTGGTTCTGCGGTGCAAGAGAGCTTGCTTATTCACTCCTGCCTCAACTCCCCATCCACTCGCGTGCTGCTGTCCTTGGCCATGCAACTGCTTTTCAGTTTACAGCGTTTTGTTGCTCTTTTGTCCTCTCCTGTTTTCTTTGTCCTCACAGGATTATGTCATTTTGATCTCTTTACTGTTGTTCAGGAGCAGAAGTCATTTATACGTCCAGTTTGCAATGTTTAGTCACAAGTCACTCGTAACATTTTGTTGTTATGACAGGTTTACCAGGTCTCAAAACACTGCAGTTCTCAGACACAGACAAAACCAGAAAATTAATGCAAAGAGGCCATGAAGTGTCTGTCACTGGAAGTGTTTGAGCAGGATCTGGAGGGCAACAGGTTCAGGACAGTATAGAGGGAATTCGTGTTAGAAAAGAGTTTAGTGTCTAGGGGTGAAGAGTTTGTTTTCAAGAAATGTCCTTTTTTAAACAGGTGTCAAAAGGTTCTAATTTTCTCTCACATACCTTTCCCAACACGTTTCTCTTGTTTAGTTCTGAAACTCTCTTACACACACACACACAGACACACACACACACACACACACACACACACACACACAACCATGTCCCTCTATCTAGATGCAACCAAATATGCTCCCTCCCTCTTATTCTTCAAACTCTCCCCCCAAATCAAAGTGCCCTGATTCAGAGAAGCTGTAGCCAAGCATCATAAGGGAATACGCTCCAAAATCAGCCTGCTGGATCCCAATTCCCATTTGCTTACCTTCTAGATGTGAAACTTGTACAAGTTACTTAATATTTTCACATTTCAGTTTCTTTGTGAAACAGAGACACTAATAGTACCTACATGATAGCGAGCGCCCCTGTGAAAATGAAGTGAAACTATGCGTGTTAAGCACCTAACACAAATGTGGCTTTAAAAGCCTTTATAGGTAGTTTTTACTGTGGGCAGGATAGAGTCCCAACCTGGTAGGTATGATAAGCATGATGAGGAAGCCAGGAAAAGTCCCTTATCTCAGGTAGCTCAAGAGAGGGGGCAGAAAAGGAAATGGGTTTGATCTGTTCTCTGGAGAGTCTAAATGCAAGTCAGCAATGTCGGGGCCTTTTGCTGGACTTAGCTAATGGGCTCTAGATGTTTGGTGATAAGAACCTGAAACAGTCAGAGAAAGAAAAGGGAAAGACTGAGAATAAAGACACCCTCTCCTGGGATGCCATGAGCATGTTGGCCTCGATTTCTGGTTAGCTGCCTCGGCTGACATGCAGGGGGAACAGGGACCCCTCTGGCTCTCTCTACACACCTCCCCCTCCCCCGCCGCTCCATCCCCCATCTCTCTCTTACCTCCTTCCTTCCTTTCTCTCTCCCTTCCATATTCTGTCTCTTGCCTCTCTGCCTCCTGCCTCTCTCCTTCCTGGGAACCTACACAGACCCCAGATCAGAAAAGCAGAGCTGGGGAGGGTAGAGATCCACCATCCTTTCTCTCCTGGGCCTCACTGTATTCAGCCAGGTCAACAGAGAGCCTAACAGCCTGGGCCTGCGGCAGCTCTTCCCTCTTCTGAGGCAGAAGCCCCACAGTCAGAGCTCTCCCCATGAGCCCCCAACACCCTGGGCCTCCCTCCTCAGCTCGCTCTCACCCCACAGGCCCTCCCCTACTCCCTGCTGGCCCTAGCCATGGTCATGTACCTGCCAGTTCTGCTGTGGCAGTATGCAGCCGTGCCGGCCCTCAGCTCAGACCTGCTGTTCATCATCAGCGAACTGGACAAATCCTACAACCGCTCCATCCGCCTGGTGCAGCACATGCTGAAGATCCAGCAGAAGAGCTCGGACCCTGATGATTTCTGGGATGATCTGGAAAAGTGAGTTGTCTCTTCCACTCCTTTCTGAAGACTTGGTCAAACGTCAATGTGATTTCCTTGCAGAGTAATGTTTAAACTATCCTTACCAGGGGGTTCCAACCTGCGGCCCACGGGCTGCATGCAGCCTAGGATGGCTGTGAATGCAGCCCAACACAAAACTGTAAATTTACTTAAAACATTATGAGATTTCTTTTTTGTGATTATGTGTCACACTGTATTTAATGTGTGGCCAAGACAACTCTTCTTCTTCCAGTGTGGCCAAGACACCAAAAGGTTGGACTCACTTGCATACCCAACCTTCTCCGAGGTGCAAACTGACACACCCTCTCATTTACTTGCTATCACTGGCGTACAGGGAGAAGAAAAAGGGTTCTGCCTCTAGTTTACAGGTGAACACAGAGCCTCCAAGGGATTGGATGCTCCAAACTACCACTGTCATATACCACTCCCCTGCTCAGGAACCTCCAGTTGCTCCCCTCATGCATACAGAAGAATATCCACGATCTTCCAAGTGTTTGTCCAAGGCCCTCTACACACACTGTCACCAACCACTTTCTCAAACTTCTAACTACCAAGTGACAGAAATTTCCCACTCTACCTAGGGAGTCTCCTTCTTTTCTCCTAACGAGTCAGTCAGCCACCATTTATGAATACCAGACACTGGTCTGGGTGCTTTAGAGATACACGTCTGTGTGTGCACAGGGGGCAGAGGTGGGGCAGAGGTGGGGCAGAGACAAAGCTACACTGACCCATATGGGGCTTATTCTCTACTGAGAGAAAACAGACACAAATACTCATAACATGTGTAAATTGTAGGGTAGAAAATAAGTGGTTTGAAGGAAAAAAGCCAGGCAGGGTGAGGGTGGGGTGATCAGGAAAGCTGGACAGCAGTGGAGTGGCACGGTTTTAAATAGAATGGCCAGGGCGGGCCCCACCAACAGGACAGTCGGGCTAAGATCTGAAACCATACTCTGTCTCGTGTTTGTGCACGTACTCCTTCTGAACTCTATCTTTTGAAGGCCAACTCTGCAACAACGTTTTCTGTAAAGGTTTCTGAACGCTCAGCCCGTACTGTTATCCTCCCTCTCCTCATTTATAGCTACCACGGGTTGTACTCATCATTTTAACAAACCGAGCGCTATTTTTACTTTATGTTTGTGTATCGTAGCTGCCCCTTCCCCACAAGCCAGACTGTAAACATCTTCAGAACAGAGACTGGCTTATGTGTACCTGAATACCACAGCTCTCAACGAGTACTTGTTAGCACATTTATTTTTATGAAATAACTGGATTGACCTAAATGTCATACAGAATATACAGACCAGGAACCAGAATATGCTTATTTAGACTCCCCGTCCAGTGCTAATTTAATGAGCCTTACTGCTTGCTAAGAGGTTTCTTCTGCCTTGCTGGGCAGAAGTAAACCAGAGTGACAACTGATTGTTCATTGATCATTCACTGGGTTTATTGCACTGCACTCACTGCTTGGAGAACTGAGATACACTTACTTGCCTCCTTTTGGGGAGAGGGGTGGTTACGCTCAGAGAAGGCAGACTTTCAGGAGTTGAGAATGCCATGTTGGATAGGCAGATTCTGTGGCTTTTCCACATGGCTCCATTAGGATATGGTTCTAAATGGTCCCTCCTAACCTTGCCTCATTTCTTCCCCACCCAGGGCTCGGAAAGAACGATACTTTGAATTCCCCTTGCTTGAGTGGTACCTGGCATGTAAGCAGCGCTCACATTCACTAGTAGCTACCTACCTCCTGAGGAACTCCCTCTTGCTCCTCTTCACCTCGGCCACCTACCTGTACCTTGGCCACTTCCACCTGGATGTCTTCTTCCTAAAGGAATTCAGTTGTTCTGTCAAGACAGGGCTGCTAAGTAATGAGACCCACATCCCTGATCTCATCACATGCAGGCTGACATCCCTGTCTGTTTTCCAGATTGTTAGTCTCTCCACTATAGCAGTATACACCCTGCTGGTTCCAGTGATAATCTACAACCTCACGCGGCTATGTCGGTGGGACAAGCGACTCCTATCCATCTATGAGATGCTCCCAGCATTTGACCTCCTCAGCAGAAAGATGCTGGGGTGCCCCATCAATGACCTCAATGTGATCCTTCTTTTCCTCCGAGCCAACATCTCTGAGCTCATCTCTTTTAGCTGGCTGAATGTTTTATGTGTGTTGAAGGACACAAGCACCCAGAAGCACAACATTGACACTGTGATCGATTTCATGACTGTACTAGCTGGCTTAGAACCTGCAAAACCTAAACACCTCACTCATCAGGTATCTGATGAAAACCCATAGTTAGGAAACGATGGGGTGGGAAATTTTATGGGTAAAAGTCTTTCTCCTTCCTCCCAAGCCTCACTCACTAACATTAAAAAAAAATCCACTTTAAAATTGCTAAGCTTGGATTCAGCCAAATTATATATCCTGTACCGTGTTATCCTAAAGCTGAGAAGATATAATCAACACATGGAAACAAATTGGAAAGTTCAGGCTAAAGAGTCGAAGAACTAAAAAATTAGGTCTAGAGCATAATATGATAGGGAAAAAAACCTACAACTAAAATTAAATCTAGGCATTCTGCAAGGAAAGAAGGTTCTAAAGGCTATTTATGGAGGCAGGTTCTTCTTCCTATATCTAATATTCCATGGCCCTTCTAGGATACACACTCAGCTTACCCCAAAGAGCAAGTGGGTTAATCTGGAAAGAGAATAAAGATATGAAAGCCCTGAAAACCCTTTGGTGTGGCCTCAGATCCTAGGAACATGCCCACCTTGCTTTGTGGAAGACACCAACCTTGCCCAGGCCCTCTGCGGCCTGCAAAGTGGTCAGGAGATAATGATGGCAGGAACTTGCGATATGCTCTTGGGGCTTAAGGACAGTGTAGAACATGGTCAGGGCCATGCATCAGCTGTAGCTGGAGCCACACAGTGTGCAGATATACCTTTTCATCATTTAAATCAGGAACGCACTTAAACATGGGCTGGGGTAACAGGCTGTGGACCCCTTCACAACTCTTAGTAGGCCCACGTGTGCTTTTAATAGCCCAGGGGAGGCTATACGTCCACTTGCAGCCCATCACTGAAGAGTAACCACTTCAGTAAACTGCTGGTGATCCCCTTCTCTCTCTCCTCTGACTCATCACCCATCTTATGTGCTAACTCCCATCCCTGTGTCTGTATTTAACGAAAACTTGATCCGACTCCAAAAGCCACGCTCACCCACAATACCAACTGTCTCTCAACTGGTATTTCTTTTTCTAGATGCATATTATACCCTCCTTCACACAGGTATGTAGAAAAATGATGTCGTTCCTGACAAATCTGGATAAGTTTACCTAAAACAAGCAAAGGGGCTGATACATAAACATTCCTTAATGGCTTCCTATTGTCATTGGTAAAGGTCTGCCTCTTCAGACTGCTACACAAGACCTTTTGCTATCCAAACAAAGCCTGCCACTTTGGTCCTCTTGCCCCTCTCCACATTCCTTTTTCACTCTAATCAACTTCCTGCAATTCCTATGCTTCTCGTGATGCTAAGCCTTTGGATGCACTGTCCCCACTGCCCAAGATGCCCTCCTGTTCTTCTCTCTTTCAGGGTAAGGGCTGGCACATTTCCTTCAAGAAGCCTTCCCTAGCTCCTCCCCCTTCCCTAACAAGGTGCTGCTGTATCATCCAATACCTGCCTTTGAGATAAAACTGACTAGACTGTGTTTATATGGCCCCTTTTTTCCCTCTTAAATAAGTCTCCTAAATGTTCTGCCATAATAAGCTCTATTCTTCTGAATAAATAAGTGACTCAGTGAGTTGTTCAGGAATATTACATTGTTGGGGCACACAAACCCAGCCTCTAAACAATCCTGTGTGAAAAAAGCTTTGTGCACAAAGATGCACTTTGCAGCAATTGATGACCAAAAAGTCAAACAACATGAAGATAATCACGTAAAATGACTATGCCATAACTGAAATATTAAGCAGCCATTTAAAATTATAAAGAAATCATAATAACGTTGCAAAATGACTATTATAGTGGTAAGTGAACAAAAAGAAACCTTGTGTTTAGTATACAAAGATGCATGGAAATATTCAGTATGATACACTCCGTATAAAGATGCATGAAGACACACATACCAATGTGTTACAAATGGTTCATTCCATGTGGCAGCATAGAGATTCTTAAACTTTTTGTACTATATTTTCTAAGTTTCAAAAGTTTGCATGAAATGTTTTACCTATTGTAAGGAGATGTTTCTAATGAAGAACAAACAATAAATATTTTAATGAAAATTCCACTGAAATCCATTGGCCAGAACAGCTTGCAAACTAAGGCAAGTGGTAGCACTTTTCCTCCCACTAAGTATGAAGAGGAATAATGAAAACAAAAGACAAAGCCTGCAATGACAAAATACAGCTGGGCAGCCAATAAACCTGGCAGTTAGGGAATAGGGGTTTACAAAAGAAAAGAAAAATACCCCAAACCTCTTCTGATCAATCAGAACTGTTTTCAGGGTCCAAGGTAAAGTGCCAATTTATACTATCAAAGGCATGAGTGTGGGTATTTTGTAGGCTGAAAAAATTCCTGGCAGTTTCGAAACATGAACTTGTGTGGCTGCCTTGAGTGTGTCTGCGGAGGCACACTGGCACCAGGAGGGGCTGCTCTGCTAAAACTCAGCCTGGCCCCACAAAGGGCAGCTTACAACATGGATGGGCATAAAAGGACTTCAGTGAAACCTATTTTTGTCAATACCCCATCACCATTTTTACAATTTTCAGAAATGAAATACCTGGGTCATCGATTCTAAACTTCTCTTTTGAACTCTGATTATGTTACTTATTCAGTATTAGATTTTTCTCCAGTAATTTAATAAATGTACTTTCCTTAATTTCCATATGCCACTCTAGAAGTCTATATTTTTAGACTTTCTTCATTTGTATATGCCACTCTAGAAGTCTGTATTTTTAACCTGTAACTGTAATTCTATTTCATATAAATAGTGCCTTGCAGTTTAGAACTCTCGCTCACATCCATTACTCCACAGCATATTCAGTTTTCAGAGGAAACATCTGTTGGCCCAGAGACTCAGTCAAGTAGCTAGCGGCACTGCTGTGAGAATGAACAGACGCCTCTGTCTTCCGAACGGATGCACCAACACTGCATCCTAAAGAGTTTTTTCTCTTCATTTGATTTTAGATAGACCTGGACTACACATAAATAAACGTAAAGGTACAGAAACTTACTTTTGGTGCCATCAGACAAACTATGACTGAGTGCCTACTTGTGCTTGCGTATTATTAAAGCTGTTTGTTAATTCTTCCACTTTTCCTGCTACATTCTAACCTGCGGGAGCAGAGGCTTTTTGCTATTCAGCCCCGAGCCCGGACTCGCACTAAAATCACGGCACTACGGAAACATTTACTCGAGCTGCCAAAATGTAAGGAAGCCAGGAAGACGGCTGGTCCACACAGCTTGCGTACGAGCGCGTCTGAGTCCTCCCCACGCTATAGCGCCGGGAGCACCCTGGGTACCGAGTGTAAAAAGCTGGTGTCGGCCGCAGTCGGCTGCGGGAGCGTGTCATACTCGCGCGGGGAAGGTTTTTGCCCGCTCCTGCCTCAGCCCAGCAATCACACTACTAAGCTAAGCACGGGCACGTGAGTCAGGGAGTGTCACAAGGGTACCAGCCCCCGACCGCGCGCTCGAGGCGATCCTACGCTCAGCACCCGGATATTACGCCAGTCGGCGCCGTGGCGTAACTTCCGGTAGGAGTTACTTCCGATGCGGACGCAGAAGGACCGAAGTTCGGGCTTTGACTGCATTAATTCCGTGCTAGCCGCTCTCCTTGGTAGCGTTCTTGGAGAGGTCGGTCCTTCAGGGCCCGGTTCCGCCAGCGCAGACCGGACGGGACCGATGTCCCGCCGCCCCTCGGCCGGGCGCTGATGCCCGCTGTGCCCGAGAGGCCCCGCAGCGGGCCCAGGTCATGAGCCTGCTGGGCGGCCTCACCCCTTCTCCGCGGGCCGCGTCGCAGGCCGCCAAGGCCAGGATGAAAAAGCTCCCGAAGCGGAGCCAGAACGAGAAGTACCGGCTCAAGTACCTGCGGCTGCGCAAAGCCGCCAAAGCCACGGTGTTTGTGAGTTTGATGCCGCTCTGTCTTTCCCAGTCTCCACACTCCGAATTCGCGAAATCTTTCCCGAAACCGTCCCCCATCCCAGAGTGGCAGTGGTAGTGTCGTGTTAACTTTCGCAGTTTTACATCGCTTCTCGGTAGCCCTGTACCCTTGGACAGGTCACGTGTTTCTATGATTTTGTTTTTTATCTGTGAGAATTAATAACTGTCTTGCTGAGTTGTGAAGGTTAAATGAGGAAAGTGTTTGGTGTCTAGAAGATGTGCCAGTAAGTTTTAGCCATTATCGTTATAACCTCAAAACTCTTGGAAATGCGTTTGATTCTCAAGAGAACCCTGAGAACGAGGCACTATTTTTAAAATAACACAATCGCCGAGAGATGATTTGCTTAAAGGCACCGTGTCAGAGCCCTGACACCAATTTAGACCCCGCGATTCTAGTTTCTTTATTACTTTCACTAACCCAGCCTATTTCCTAGGCGCCCCATGTACCCCTTTCCTAAACAGACACATACAGGAAGCTTTCAATAATTTATCCCCTTCTAACTTCTTCTGAGTCTCCCCAGTATTTCTGCCATTTTTTCTATTGTAGAGGCACTGGGTATATTGAATGAATGAACTGGTTGGCCAGCCCCACACTTTGTGTTAACATGTTCTGACTGGCTCAAGCTTGCCTCAATGCAGGGAAATATAAAGAGTGGAGTCCCCAAAGGTCCTCCCATGTCTGAATTACCACCTCGCCCATCTTTCTACCCAAAACTTGAACATCTCTCGGCTTTTTTTGGAAGCATAAGGAAGTTTGTGAATTAGCACATTCATTCCAGAAACATTTATTTAGCACTTGCTGTGTACACTGGAGAGAAATAAGAAAAGTATAATTAAGAGGATTTGATACTTTTCTTTTATTCCCTACATGTCAAAGGTACATGAAGCTTGGAGCCTGTGCTGTTAGGAGGACCTTGGTTCCATTCACTACTACATAAAGGTTTTGTGAAGAAAAGGGCTATTGTTTTCGATTCACAGGCAGAGTTTGAGGTCCCACCTATGGAACATCTGGATTGCAGCATCACCCCAGGACTGCTGCTTGGGAGACAGGCTGAGTCGTCAGTAAAGAAAGACAGTGCTTGAATAAGTAGATGAGGAAGTCTAAGAGTTGTACATACCAGGGTTGATTTTATTCCTTCCAATTTTTCTCTGACGTTCATATTGCATGGGATGCTTCAGGTTAGGCTGATTTCATAAGCTCCCCCAAGAGTCAAGGTACTTGGAAATGCCTGGTCCTCATATTCACAAGGGTTGAATTTAAGCATCCATGGATTTAAGCAGGATGCCCTTTTCTCTGCCAAAGGTGACCCTAATTAGGATGACTACACATCTTGGTTTGCCTAGAACAGCCATAGCCCACCATATTGTTCTGGCATAATCACTAATAGTGCTCCCTTTTCACTCAGAGGTACCCCAGTTTTGGTAAATTCTGTAATTACCCTGCGTATAGTCGAACTGGACTCCACTGTTACCTGTAGGTTCTTTTGTAGTTTGCAAGGTAGCCTAGTTCTTCCTTCTTTTCTAGCAACATAGGACTTCTTTGGTTTGAAATATAACTCATCTTTCCAGCATAATATTTTGATCTTTTATTCATTCTATGTGATTATAATCAATTTTTTTTCTTAAAGGAAAATGCTGCTATTTGTGATGAAATTGCTCGTCTTGAGGAAAAATTTCTTAAAGCAAAAGAAGAAAGACGGTGAGCTGAGTTCATTTTGTGTTTAGAGTCACAGTTTTGGTGATTGATACGCCGTTACTGCTCTGGGGATTGTGCTGCAGTGGGTTTTTTGTGCACCACTCGGCCTGCTGGCCGCTGGCAGCACAGAGAAACAGCCTGTGATGTCGGCTCCCGTTTATCCTAGCTGCGTTAGATCAGTGATGAGACAGCTCTCTATTCATCTCTCTAATGAAGCCCTCTTGCCACAACTAATAAGTAATCTAAAAATGTAACTCCCCAGTTATAAAATAAACTGTCCCTCATTCTGCAAATATGTGTTCAGTATGTACTAGTCTATGCAAAGTCCAGTGGGTATGTGTGCATATGCAGTTTGTGGTGCATGCCTTTCCGAAGTCTAACACCTTCCAACCTCAAGTTACAGCCACTCTCCAGGTGCACAGAGACACACTACAATTCTTTATCCTTCGCTTCTGGAGTATTGCCCTTGGACCTTCATTATTCTTAGGGTCCAATAAGAATATTATTTTTTTAAGTGTAATAACCTTGTACATAGTTTTGACTTTTCCCAGTAGTTAAGTAAAACGTTGACTTGAGATAAAATGGAAGCTCACACCTCTGCTTTTTTTCCTTCCCAACCTCAGGTACTTGCTAAAGAAGCTTCTCCAGCTTCAGGCTCTAACTGAAGGGGAAATACAGCCTGCAGCTCCTCCCCACAGCTCCAGTTTGCCCCTGGCTTATGGTGTGGCCAGCTCTGTGGGGACTCTACAGGGAGCTGGACCCATTTCTGGGCCCAGCACTGGGGCCGAGGAGCCATTTGGGAAGAAATCCAAGAAGGAGAAAAAAGAAAAAGGCAAAGAGAACAACAAACTGGAAGGTACCTGGAGGGGATATCAGTTGTGCCGGTGGCTCAGTGCCTGTTGACAAAGACCTGATACTGACTGGTGGACACACATGGCCATGGCCATGCTTAAACTCTCAGCCAGTCCTTAAGCAGCCCTAACAGCCCTTGGAAAACAAGCGGATCAGAGCCATTTTGAGAGAAGGAATGCCAGTTAGACCTGGTTAAATGTGCAGGGAGCAAGCTAAGTCTTCCACCTTCTTCCCTATCCCCAGCTCTCTAGGCTGCCTTCAGTTCCCTCTTTCCTAGGGGCAGGGAAGTGAGCTAGGTGGCCTTTGGAACATATTGCTGGCTTGGGAAATTTCTGATGTGTGAAGTAAGAGGCCTTAAAAAGTATAAGGCTTTTGGGTCCTGAGCAGTAATATTCAAATTGGTTACTGCCAGGTGGGTGGCTTAGAAGGATACTCAGGGCTTTGGGGGGAAATCCCATGTGCCCATTCAGTGAGTGTGTAGAGCCAGGATTGGCTTATTGCTCTTAGCATTTACATGTGAATTTTCCCCTTCCCCTTAGCATTGGGAGGGGCCTAAAGTGGGTGACCCCAGATTTGCGTTTCAGTTCTGAAGAAAACATCCAAGAAAAAGAAAATGGAGGGAGGTGCTCGCAAGCTGGTTCAGCCCATTGCCCTGGATCCCTCAGGACGGCCTGTGTTCCCCATCGGACTGGGGGGTCTAACAGTATATAGCCTGGGGGAGGTGAGTGAGACCAGCGATACCTAGAGAGGAGCTTCAGAAAGGTGGGAATGGGGTTGAGCTTTCCCTCCCCGTTCCCAGTAGCAGCAGCGCTTACTGTTCCAGACCAACACCAGGAAATCTCCAGGCCTTAGGAACCAGGTCAGTTTGGTCTGCCACACAGCCTGCACACTTTCTGTGACGTGTGTCACTCTTTGTAGCACCGGAGTGGTTCCAGAGGCTACCTGTGGCACACTGGGCTTCTAGATTCTCCGGTGACTTCATTTGCAGGTTGGGGGAATCTTTTTTGTAGATCATCACCGACCGACCTGGCTTCCATGATGAGAGCGCCATCTACCCTGTGGGCTACTGCAGTACTCGAATCTATGCCAGCATGAAACACCCAGACCAGAAGTGTCTGTATACTTGTCAGATCAAGGATGGTGGTGTGCAACCTCAGGTATTTTTCTTCACAAAAATCTTATTGAACTTTATAGAAAAGTAGTCAAGGAATTTTCTAGCCAACCTTTAAGTTGGCTAGAAAGCACTTACTACAAAAATTTTCTTGGCAAAAATTTCTCAGTATAATTTTTATTGAACCGTTTATAAATAGTTAAGGTATTCTGCAATTCAAAAAGTAAAGAAAATTAACTGAAAAGGGGATTTGCCGTCAAAATGGCCCATGAGATATTGTAAGGTTAACCCAAGATTACATGGAGAATGATCTCATTGGTTTTTAGGATACCATTTGCTTTTGTATTTAGACACATAAGTAAGTGGATCGAAAGGGGTCTGGAGAGGCATGGAACCAGTTCATTGTTGACCTCTGGAGAGCAGTAAGGCCAGGAGTATAGAACTGAAAGAGTCAAAAGACTTTGTCTTCTTGGATTTATTTGAATTTTTAATGGCACTGCAGGAAACTGTACCCACCTCCTAGTGTGGTACACATCAGCTTCACGTTCCAGAGTAGAGAACAGTTATAGGACAGTGTGACTTCCTCTCTCCTACTTCTTCCTCCAAGGGTGCTCTCATGGCTCCTTTGTCTTCCTCAGTTTGAAATTGTTCCTGAAGACGACCCCCAGAATGCCATCGTTGGTTCTTCTGCAGAGGCCTGTCATGCAGAACTGCTCACGGCCGTAAGTGCTACTGCGTAAGTTGGCCAGCAGCTTGAAGACAGACAGAAAGACCACTTTGGGGACAGCTACAGTGAGACCTTTTCTCCTGCTGCACTGAGTGGAGATCTCTCACTGTATAGAATGCTCTCTTTCATCACCCGGCTATTGTAGCAACTAAAGTCTCCAGAGTGTCCAAGCCAAGGCTTGTGTGGCTGATCGTGCCCACATCCCAGCCCGAAACCCATTCTCATCTCCCTCTAAGCTCTTGAATTAAAATTCTCCCTCTCCTATTCAGGGGGAAACCAGTGTCTAATGTGCTTCCATCTGGAGCAGACTTTTTTGGGTTTTCTCATCCAACCATCCACAACCTGATCCAGAGTTGCCCCGGAGCTCGAAAATGTGTCAAGTAAGTGTGGTCGGATCCACTCCCTTGAGAGAAGCTATACAATAGCAGGCCAGGGACATAAACCGTTTTGTACACTTACTGAGCTGCTCCTGCGCATAAAGCATGCTTGCTTCTTGACCACTGTGCCTGAGTATTGCCTTAGTCCTCTGCACGGGCGAGCAGAAGCCAGTTCCCCACTGTACCATAATCGTTTTCTGTGTGTACCATGATAGCAAGAGGAAGTCCTGCAGAATAATGTGCCACTAAAGAAGCCTATCCATCTTTTTAAAGGTGTTTTTGTTGTTGTTAATGTGTTTTTAGATATATATTGGAGAGCTCTACAGAAAAAAATGGGTTGTGGCTAACAGCTTTTTTTTTTTTTTTTTAAGATTTTATTTATTTATTTTTTAGAGAGGGAAGGGAGGGAGAAAGAGAAATCAATGCGTGGTTGCTGGGGGCCATGGCCTGCAACCCAGGCATGTGCCCTGACTGGGAATCGAACCTGTGATGCTTTGGTTCGCAGCCTGCGCTCAATCCACTGAGCTATGCCAGCCAGGGTGTGGCTAACAGCTCTTGATAACGATGTCCTTTGGTCCTGCAGTTACCAGTGGGTGAAATTTGATGTGTGCAAACCTGGAGATGGGCAGCCACCCGAAGGCCTGCTGGAGAGTGAGGCAGCTATAAGCTTCGAAGCCTTTCAGAGACAGACCTTTGATGAAGATCATACTGATCCCATGCTACAAGGTATCTTTTAATGTTATCTTCTGGTTTGAAAATTGACCATATTCAGGCTGCCCTCCCCTCTTCATCCATAGCTGAGTACCCCAGATGTCTGGGCAGAGGTACAAGCTTTCACTGCTCTGATCCTGGAGAGTCCCGAGCCAAGAGAATCCACTGTCCTGTGTGGCTCTCCAGCAGTCCTCACAGAAGCCACAGGGCACGGCTGGGATCATAAAAGTAAGGCAGGGCCCACCGAGAAACTAACATTTCTCATTTTCTCCTGAAGTTGAGACCTAAGTGGGACTCCAGGAGCAAATTTGCTGTGCAGGGCTAAGATTCCAGGTGGGGTAAAGGGGATCGGGTCACAGTCTCAGTCCCGCCTGTGTCCCACGGATTCCCTACCGTAAATGCAGGGAGCAGCCAGGGTATCCGCACAGGGATCATACCGGCAGAGCTCTGAACTGGAAATGAGAAAGTGGAATTAAAACTCCCTCTCTTTGCCTGATACACTACACAACCAGGCGAGTCACTTAATCTACTTCAGGCATAGTGAAAGTAAATACCTTCATTGTAAAAGTGTCCTATCTTATGAAACAAGGGTGAAATTGAGGTGTTAGGGATTTGAAAGAACATACATGTATCTAATCGGTCTCCTGAGATTCCCAAACAACACTGGAACTTAAGGAATTTTTTCCCCAGGACCGCTGGACCTCCCGGAGCTTCAGCCTGCAGCCTTTGTGTCATCTTACCAACCCATGTTCCTGGCACACGAGCCCTTGGTTGACAATCACCTAGAGCACTTGAAGTCTCCAGTGCAGTGTAGCCCAACGCAGTCTCTAGACTGAACGAGAAGGGGTCAGATACCATTTCACCATGACAATTAAGTTAAAATTTTTTTTAACTTAATCTAAAACTTAGAATATATAGAAGGAAGCAGCAGTTCAGAAGAAATTAACACGTTTTGTTGTGGAGCTTCCCATGGTGACAGTTTTCCCTGAGAAAAACTTCACCTACTTTATTTTTAGTAATAAATTTCTCTTGACAATTCTGCTTATTTTCATCTTGTCATCAGATAGAATCTATTTTGCTTAGTTCCACCTCAGGTAAACTTAAACCCTTTGTTAACCAGAGTAAGAAATGGCTGCTGACTCAGGAAGGAGTCAGTACAGTTCTGACGACCTTTTACCCTTGATTCTGATCCTACTTCAAGGACTGTTAAGCCCCAGCCCCTGCACCCCAAGCAGCCGTTTTATTTCTGTGTCGGTATCATCGAAATCAAATCCTGCGCATCCCCAAGCTGGTGTCCAGCCCAAGGCACACTTTGCCCATTCACATTTCACATTTCTCCAAGGGGAGCAAAAGGTTCTCTTGACGCTTTCTACATCTTCTTTGTGGTTTCTTATCAGAAGTGTGCTGTTAGCTAAATACACTGAAACTGCTTGATAACACATTTAGATAGGACTGGGGGTCAGCTCCCAGCCTCCATCACAGGCTCACAGTGTCATTAGTCTTTCTATACGTTTGTAAGCTTTTACAGTGCAAAAAGGTATAATTTGGATTATGGCAAATCAAGGGTGGAAAGGGTATTACTCAAAGCTGTTAATATTTTAATATGTTTCTTTTCTCTGTGTAAGTTGCCTGAACATCATATCTGTACTTACACAGAAATGATATATGCTGCTTTTATCATATAGAAAATACTTTTCCATTCTATTACAGCTTGAGTAAATCACATATTAAAAGAAAGCTTCATTTTAAGAAAGACATTTAAAAATGTTTTAATAGGTTAGTGTGTTATTTACTCTTATTAAAGAATATTCACTTTGTAGCTTTCCTAGAATAGAAAGAACCCATTTGTCGTTCTTAAACTTAGGGAGTCAAGTACTCTTTTAAAATTAATCAGACTATATTGGAATGCATCATGTGCCAAAAGGTTAAAACTCGTATCAGATTAGTGTGTATGTATATATTTATATATCACACATGCATTCACATGTATGGGGATACATGGAATGTCAAATGTTTTTCTTATGGATCATCATGTTTAAAGACTTGAAAGACAGTGCCATAGATCTGTCATCTACTGGGTTGTTAGGGATTTCCTAAATTGGACCACATGCAGTATCGGTGAGAAGGAGATGAAAAACGGGACTGTGCCTGGGTGGGAGTAGAAACTGTTGGACTTCTGAGAGGGTGAAGCTGCAGGTCTCACAACTGTAAACATATTTATCCTTAAACCCGTTCCTGCACATTAAGAGTCCTAGGGAAATTAAGTGTGGTATGATGTTTGCAAGTAACCATTATCACAGTATTAGTTTAACAGTGAAAAAGTGGGAGAAAACCTCTTAAGTCCACTAATGGGCAATTGGTTAAAGCACGGGGCTCCCACAAAATGAAACACTCAAATCTGTTTACAGTTTAACAGGGAAATTATTTTGCTGGAATAAATGAAAAGCACAGATTACAAAGTAATACCCAATGTAGTGTGTACAGTGCAACCCAGACAAATCAAGTGACTGTTCACCAAAATACTGCTCTCCAAATGATGGATTTGGGGTGATTTTTTCCTTATATTTTTGTTAGCATCCAAATCATCTACAGTGATTATAAATATCATTTTTCAAACAGTAAAATGTTATCCGGGAAATAAGCTGAGTTCCCACAGAATGTTTTAAATTATTCAACCATTAAAAATAAATCAACTTTTATATGAGTTTTCATTAGTATGTCCACTCCCTACACCTCATTTTTCACACTGTGCGCTAGGTTATCGGGGATGAAAGGAACCCCAGCTGCTTGGTTGGTCTAGTTTAAACAGTAAAGTTTCAGTAAGCCAAGGTTAATTTACCATGGAAGAAAAACATTTGCACATAAACTCAGAGCGGCCTGAGAGCCGTGTTTGTGAAGTTGACAGCAGTGAGCAGGAATGTCCTCGGCCTTCACACGCACCACTTCCTGCACTGCCTCACCCAGAGCGACTTCCGGTCCTGCCAGCCCCGTTCTCGGTGAGTGCCCTGCACAGGTGCACCATTTTAGCTTTTATACCGTGATTTTACTGCACCTCTCGTATGTTTAGATACGTTCAGGCACACAAACACCACTGTAGACTGCCAACAGTCTTCAGTACAGTAACATGCTCTATGCAGCCCAGGTGCCACCCAGGTTCATGTGACTGCACCTGTGACATTCGCATGACAGAATCACCGAATGACGTGCTTCTCACAGTGTCCCCATCAAGCAGCGTGTGACTTTATGCTTTTATTTCTAACTTCTAATAGACAACACACAATTATGAAGTGCTGTTAACCATTTTTAATCAACCAATAAATATGATTCTTAGCACACACAAAAGCCCTCTTTTCACATTTGTCCCATGAGGGTTATTTTTCTAAATGCTCATCACATAGCTTTACTCTCAGCCTCCCTTTATTCTTCCATCCGGACTATCCTTTTTATAGTTAAAACTCTTACCTTTAAAGAGCCTGAGATTTCTATTTAACTGTAGTGGCCTGTTTGCCCATCAGTGACCTCCAGAGTCACACTCTAAGCTTGTGATCCCCCCAGACCTGCTGCTGGCAGCTGAGGTGTCTTTGTTACCACGGCCTCACCTTTTCCCTGTGTTCCTGAGGCCGGCCCTCCGCACCTCCCCTGGTGCATACTCATGGTTCTGCCTTGCTAGCTCTCGGCGTTCACCCTGCCGCTACTCAGACCGAAAGAGCAGAACTGCTTTTGGTGTGGAGTGCAACATGGAACACTTCCTCCCCCCACACCCGGAATTGTGGAAACGAGGCTGGAAGGACCCGCAAGGCCTTGTGGTCCAGCCAGCTGTTTCACCCCGATGAGGAGGAAGTGAATGACACTGAGGTTCTATCTGTGGTCTGGCATGAGTCCAGTATGGACACCAGCCTAACCAAAGCAGTGGTTCCCATCCTTTTTGGCACCAGGGACCAGTTTCGTGGAAGACAATTTTTCCACGGGAGGGGGGTGGTTTTGAGATGGTTCAAGCGCATGACATTTAAGCTCCCCTCCTGCTGTGTGGCCCAGTTCCTAACAGGCCAGGACTGGCACTAGACCGTGGCCTGGAGGTTGGGAACCCTTGAACTAGAGGACAAAAGGCAGGCATTTCATTACCAGCCCTGGCTCATCTCAAAATATAGAAACAGCCACGTGCTCGCTGGGAACTGTCCAAGTTTCTGTTAATTTCCTTTAAAAGCAAGTGCTGTCCTCATTTAAACTAAATGCCCATTTCTAAGGAACCCATGCTTCTGTCTGTGGTCATATAGCATCATTTAGCAACTCTGCTGTGAGATCTAGGCATCTGGTCTGCCATGAAAGCAATAAAGGGAGGAGCTGGCAAGGTGCTGCTGGGGTGGTAGAGGGGACACAGCTTATATTCACAAGGCCATGCAGTCCAGGCATAGCGGACAGCAACCACAGCACCGGAACACAAACTGGTATTCAGGGCCAGCGTCCAGGTGGAGAAAGTGTTCATGGGAGCTGGAAGCCATGTGCACTGCTGGTCACCACAACATGAGACCTGGTGAGAGAGCAGTAAAAAGGGCGGGTCAGGTCCAGCCGAAGTGTTCCTGGAGGCTGGGAACTGCCCTTTCAGACAAAGAGCTACTTTCAGCCAAGAACCCACTTCCTCTGGTGACCAGAGCAAACCTGAGTCTGGGTCTGGTGAACACGGCCACAAGCTGACGAAAATGGTCATGTGATGAGCAAGTGACTTAAATCACTAAAGCATGAATTACCGAGGGAGGAAGGAAGCACAATCACAACCAGCATGTGGGGAGGGTTCCCCAAGTACCCTCACTGTCACCCTCCCGACAGAGGGCCACGCAGGAGTCGAGTGAGCCAAGCACTCCTGCTGGTGCTCCCCTCGGGCCCTCCCCCGGAGCTGAGGAATGAAGCGGGGGCACAGAGACACGGGATGCCAGGCTTTCCTGCAGGCAGAAAGCACTCCAGGGAGGGGAACCGGAATGATCCAGTACCCAAAGGTTGAGTGCTGACCCGACCACAACTGTGTTTCTGGGTCCAGGAGATGGACAGACTGCCAGCAATGGACGGAAATGGAGAACATAGAACTCAGAATCTACCTAAAACCCGGTGTCCAGAGTCTAAGGCGTAGCGCTGACCAAGCACCTGAGGCAAGTGGATACTGAAGTCAGGACTGCAGAGCAGAAGCTGCCCCAGATCAACTGTGTCACTAAAGTGTGTTTCCAACATTCTCTCACCTCCTCCAGGGCCCTCTTTTCGCACCCCGCCAATCCCAGCCTAATGGTGTCTTGGTTCCCAGGCACTCACACAAACATTCCGTCTAGGAATGCCCCCACCCCACCCCCAGCGATGAAAGGCCCTTCAAGGAACCTCTTTAGTCAACAGCCCCAGCTCCACAGTGGGGTGATCGTTGCTAGGTGTTAGAAGAAGGTCGTTTCACTATATAAATTCACACTAAGCTACAAATCACCAAGCTTATGCCTCTTAAAAGAGACACCAACTCAAAAGAGTTTCAGATTTAGGATAAAAGGCATCCAAGGATGAGGAAAATATTCTGGAACAAGGGTCCTTTCAATGCAACCTACGAATACAGTGGCAGCCTTGCCCAGAGCAAAGATGGTTGCTCTGGGAGGGAAAACACGAAAGGTATACTATTTTAATTTGGACGCCTCTCCCCTTCCTTGATTGTCCCATCGAAACTGCCTCTAAGTCAGTGATTTTCAGCTGGTGTGCCTGCCGCAAGAATGTTTAAAACATACACCTGACTATTTAGTCAGGGGCATGGACTCTTCCCTTAGACTGTCTAGGAAAAATATGTCGACAGCCAGCACAGTTCCAGCTGTCCAGTGTGAATGAACCAAAATTACACCTACTTTTTTGTCAGACTGGCAAAAACACTCTTCTCCGGTGTGCTGCAGGATTCTGGTAATTTGTGTGTGCCGTGAGACGAAAGAGGATGGAAACCGCTGCTCTGAGCAAATGAATGAGTAGCAGCTCACCTGCCCCTCCGAGACAAGCCCTGCCGCACAGTCATTCAAGTCAGAGACGGGCCTCACTGTGGAGGGGACCCTGCGGCCCCAGACAGGAGGGGCCCCCGTTGTTTCTGCCAGCCTCACCTCAAATATCCTGTCATCCTTCTTCTGCACTAGGATTCGCTGGGAATACGTGAGGTTAAGCAGCCCCTCGTCTGCCAGGAGCTCCATCTTCTCAGGCAGCGGCCCCTGAAAGGTCAGCTGCTTCTCACCGTAGGCCACAGCGCGGGCCCCCAGGTGCAGCCGGTAGGCCACGGTCTGTTTATCTCGAGGGTGGATGCTACGGGGTAAACACGGAGAGAACTTTGGGTTTGAGCTCAGTAATGACTACATTTAAAAAAAAAAAAGAATAGGGTAGTGATTGTGAGGGTGAGGGGGAATAAGGGGGATAAATACATGTTAACGGGAAAATACAATAAAAATAAATAACTACAAATAGACATAAACAAGAAATAATATACAAAGCACCCTTTAAGAAGGTGAGAATAGAGCTGACTCAATCAAATAGCCAGTGACGAGTGGCTGCTACTCAGCTTGAAAGACCCGGTGAGTGGCAGGCAGAGGTGCGCTCCGGGCCTCCTGCGGGTTGGGAACCTTGAAATAACAGGAGGAAACAAAGGGAGGCAGGGAGGATGCTGGAACTGACCTAGGCGAGCTAACTCAACAGACTATTCCAACTAACATATCCTGTGTTTCCCCCTGCATCGGCTGTTTATTGCTTGGTCCCCTCCAGGTTTTATTGGTTCAATAAATATTTATTCTTTCAAAAATAAGTGAATTATTAGTTCAAGCTCCTACTAGTGCCCAGACACTGTATTGGGCTGCTGCTTTGGAACCCCCTCGTGTCCGACAGCATGTGGCAGTCGTGGGCAGTCACACACCAGTATACCACTGCTCCTCCTCTGAGCCCACGGCAGAACCACGGTTCCACCCCCTGCAGCCGGGCGTGGCCACAGGGCTGCTTTGGCTCCAGCAGAGTGGGCAGAAGTGACTGGTGCTGTTCCGGGGAGAGCCCTTCATCACCAGTGTGGCGCTTTAAGGTGACTGGAAGTACAGGTCAGTGTGGTGCCTGTTTCCCTGGATCTGCGAGTGACTGGGGGAGAGCCTCTCGGTTGACCTTGGGATGTGTAGTGTGAACAAGAAAAAATTTCTGTTGCATTGAAGCCCTGGGATGTTGAGGGTTCCTTTTTATTACTGCAGCACACCCCAGTGTAAGTGATTACAAACAATGCTTCTATGGTCCGATCCTCGGGCCATCTACTCTCTCCCCTCACAAGTGAACGAACGTCCCAGTGAAGATCACAAAGAACACACTATTCAAGCAAAGCCCAAGAAGCACCCATACCTGCCGAAAGGCGAGGTCCTGTCACCAAGATCCATCGCTACAGCCATGAAAGTGTTGGGCATCCTCAGGTTGGGGACATAGCCAGCGTCTGCCGTTTGATGCCAGCGGATCTGGGAAAATCCGTCATCCGAGGCTGCACCAGACAAAACGGACGACAACTAAAAAACAGAGAGATTATTGCATCAGAATTTTATTGCATCAGAACCCTGCACTAGAATCTTTTTCACCAGCAAACCCTGGTTATGCTTCCCTGGTTTGTCCAAATGTTCATTCAACAAGTCTTTGCTGAGCTCCACACCGCAGTGGCAGAATCCCTCTTGTCCCACCTGCCACAGGGTAGCTCTGCCACCCCTCTCATCACGAGGGGGACTCTGGGTCTCCTCCCATGGAATCTAGGCTACGTTTGTGACATTCTCTGACCAATAGAAAGCTCATAAGTGTGTGTAGCTTCCATGCCTTTGCCTCAAGCGCCCTGCCTCCTGATTTCATCTTCCTAGAACCCTGAGATGGCTGGGTTAAGAAAACAAGTCCAGCTACCCTGATGGAGGAATGACACAGATAGAGGAGCCCTGGAAACTGGAAGATCGTGAAGGAGATAGGCATCGATGTCCCAGCAATCCCAGCAGAGGGGCCGGTCATGTGAATTCTAGAGCCTTCGATTCCAGCTGCAGCCACACAAGCAAGCCCACTGGTAGCACCAAGAGCAGACTGAGCCATCCCAGTTGGGACCACCTGGCCAGTCCATGGACTCATGAGCACAAACAATGGCTGATGTTTTAAGACACCAAGTGTTGGGGTAGTTTCTTACAAAGTAATAAGTAATGGACACACCTGTGTACAACACAGGGCTGGGCACTGTTTTGATGGGGGAACTCAAGAGTTGGAAAAATTTTAGTTTTAAGTTACAGTTGTTAATAAGCTTATTAACTATATACAATAATTAATGCATATAAAAAGCTATCATTTCAGGAACTGAATGGACACCCACCCTGACTCTAGGAGACCACAGGCAAGTCAACCTTTGTGCCCCTAGAGGACTGCCAGCCATCGTGCGTGCTCCAGGGAAGAGACGCCCTGCCACTCAGGACACAAAGTCACTGCCAACAGAGGAAAGGATGCTAGGGAAATTGCTGGACCACAACTTTTATTTGATTAACCTTTTCCCTGAACTCCACTGACCATCAGAACAAAGTGCCATAAAGATTCAATCCTTGTCTCTACTTGTTGGTTCTGATAGTGACAGGCAGCATGAGTGTTGACTTTCCCGGTTTCAGTGTAGGAAAGCAAAGAGGCATCTGTCCTGGAGTGTGTGTGCAAATTGCATCAAAGATCCCAATTCTTTGCACGTTCCTATATCCACACCATCTTGTCATGTGACTTTATGGTTCCTCCTATGAAGAGAAAAAGTATATTTACCTCCCCACCCCTCGATTCTGAGCTCAGCCATGTGGACTGCTTTGGCCAATCGGTGAAACAGAGAGTTACAGTGGGTCAATTCCTAGACTAGGTCTCACTCTTTCGCATTTCTGCTGTCACCATGAGAATGACATGCCCAGGTTGGCCCACTACTCTTGAGAAAAGGATGAAAGCTGCGGAACAGAGCCGCCTCCTCTAGCGCAGTTCAGCCCAGCCTGGACTGCACGGAGCTCCCCGGCTGACCCACAGAGATCTGTAACTGCCCCAGGGAGCTCAGCCAAGAGCGACCAACCCCCAGCTGCCCAGGCACGGGAGCTAAAATAATAACTGTTCTTTTAAGTCATGGAGTTTTGCGGTGATTTGTTACCTAGCAGTAGCTAACTAGTACAAGTACTTCATAGCTTTGCTGGGGGGACAGACCTGCACATGAAAAACATTAATAAAAACTCTATACAATAGTATGGGTTAAATGCTGCATTGGTGGCACAGACAGCAAGTGCTCTACATTTAGAACAACGTTTATTATTACAAGAAAACATAACCTCAGAATATGTTTAAAAAATGAGTGGGTACAGAAAATATGAGAGGCCGCTGCAAACAGGACTGCTCGTATGTCCCATGTTAGAACCTTATGAGATGCAAAGGTAAAGGATAAAGGGAGTTTTGAGAGAAAGAGAGCAATCCAACTGGAGTAGAGAATTTACGTAGGAAAGACAAGGCTGGAAAGACAGTTGGGGAAGTGTTTGGACAGAGCTTACACTTTGTAAGTGACAGGGAACCACTGGAGAGACGGTCACAAAACACTGTGAATGTACTACATGCCACGGAACTGGACACTTTAAAATGCTTATGTGAGAATTTTGCCTCAACTTAAAAATTAGAGACACTGAAATTATTAACATGATAAATAGACTATTTCAAAAGATTCATCCAAGAAAAGAAAGAGACCCATTAGTTCAGAAGGTACTGTAATATTCTAGACACAGAAGAGACAGGGCTAGTCTAGAACGATAATAGTGGGAAGGGCATGGCTAGAAATAAGGCAATCTAAAAGACAAATGGACAGAACCAGGCATCCAGTTGAATGTGGGGGCATGAGAGAAAGGGTGATACCCAACATGCAGAATCTGTAATATCCAAATTGTCTGCTTGGGGTTCTGCAGATGTAAGTACGGTCCCTCATGACAGTTGCCTTCAAAATAACCGAAAGCTAGAGTATTATGGTGAAGTCAACCCAGTCGTCAGAGACTTTCTCCTGCTAGCCTTTAAGAAGTAAGCTGCCACAACTTCTACAGCTTCAAGGAAATGAATTCTGCCGGCAGCCACATGAGCCTGGGAGGGAATCCTAGGCTTCAGATGAGACCCCGGCTCCATCCAACACCTTCACTGCAGCCCTGAGCAGAGGACTCAGCTGAGCTACACCTACCCAGACTCCTCAGCCACAGAGACTGTGATAGATCACAGCATGGCCTTGGTTTACGCTGCTAAATACGCAGTTATTTGTTGAGTAGTGACAGAAAACTAATATACTGGGAAATCACTTTCCAGGCAGAAGGGGAAAAGTATGGTGGGCCCTGAGGTGGGAGTACACCCGGTGTGACTGAAGAAAGCACGACAGCCATTGTGGCTAGAAAATCAGGAGATGAGGTCAGAGGGTAGTGGACACAGGGGCAGACCGTGTGTGGCTGGGACAGGGGGACCAATGGAGCCTTCTCATACAACCTATGTGTCAAAGCACTGCTTTAACTGACATACTGAGAATATCCTAAAGGGGGAGAAAAGGAAGCAGTAGCAGCAGAAAGGATATGGCATGAAGGGTACGTGGATGGAAAAGGGGCCACACACTAACCCTGACAAGCTCAGGAGTGGCCCGCATGGCGGGTCATACAAACTCAGACACAGAAGGTGAACGCATAGGAGGTCTGAACATAATAATGGAAAGCGAGTCACAGTGGCTAGTGACATCCAAGGCCTGCAGATTCCTTGACAAAGGTCAGTCTTTACCTGAATGAGCCTATCCACCGTCCTTTTGCATCTACAATAACAGACCTGTGGAAGGTTAGAGTAATCCCCTTTTCCAGACCTCTCAGGGCACAACCTCTGCACCAGAGCACGAGACCCCAGAATCCCTCACTGCTCTCTTGTTCCCCCCGTGCCATCTCTGTGTGCTGTAAATATTAGTTATTAACTGTCCTGTACCCGCCAATGTAAGAAGTATGTGTCTTTCCATTTTACTTTTTATGCAATCTTAGAGGTTTCCCCGCTTTGCTTTCTCCCACCTCTTTAATCTAACACCAAGGGATTCCATGTAACCCCCTCACATCTCCTGCTTTGATTGTATAAAATAACCTGCAAAACGGCCTTTCTCTGCAGCAGATCTCAATCTGTTGAGATTTGCTTCCCAGCAATTGTCTTCAGTTGGGCTGCAGGTTTGAATGTTTCTCACATTGACAGGTATGATATGGAATGTAGAGGACATTTCCAATTCTCTTAGTAAAATCTCTTATGCCAACTGGCTTTAATCTGTATGATAAGAGGTGCTGACGTTTCACAACGGAATCTCATGAAAACCAGAAGATGAAATAGATAAGTGAGTTATCCCACTTCTTCCCCCACAACGCCAAGAAGACTGAAAGTGGAACCCTGCCCATGGTTCCCAGTCAACGCCATGATGGGGAGCACAGTAACAAGCTACCAGAAAGATCTAGAATGAAGCACAACAGGGAGAAATGCTAACAACAGTCACTCACGCCAAGGAAGTTTTCTCAAAATGGCAGTCTTGCTGAGAAGTCCTGCCCGGTTCACTCCATTTCATTGACTGCACTAGCGCACACTGGCCACATGGGGGCACCAGCAAACTAAACTCCACAACTACATGGTTTTTCCTAGTGGGAGATATAGTTCAGTCTCCCATGGTGATTAGTAGAAATACTGCTGCTTACTAAGGCAAATAGCCAAGAATATAAAGGCGGCCACATTCACAGGACTTTACAAATAATATACTATAGTCTGCAGTCTCTTCCACTGGTCCCCTAAACCCCTTTTAAGAAAGCACAGTCCCAAGGACTCCAGCCCCTAGCCTCCTGCTCCCTTCCCCTCCCTGCTTCAGGTCGCCTCCCTATGAATGACTCTCTGACACAGGTGTCTGGCCCTGGCCTGCCCACTGAGCTTGATCCTTCATCTCTCGTCGCTCCAGCTGCTGCAACCACCAGGTCAAACCCACAACCTCATCCTTCCCTACAGACCAACTATCCTCCAGATGTTCTGCCTTCTCTCACTGATAAAAACAAACACTAACATTGTCTGTCATGTGCCAGGCTTTCCATGAATTGACTCACTTGATACCTAATAACAAAGAAGTCTGAGGTCTTGTTTGAAATCACACAGCTGAAGAAGTGCCAGAGCCAGGACTTGAACCAGGCAGCCTGGCTTCAGACCCACGCTCTGGATGCCTGTATGGTCAAGTCTGACATTTCCCTTGGGAGGCAGATGTCCACAGTATCAGTCTCCCACAAGCAATCCACATATTTTCGCTGATGATGTAAAGCGAAAGCCCAGAGGCTAAGGGGCTTCTGCTAAACCGTCAGGCCTAAGGGCAAGGCCAAGGTCTCTGGGCTGCATGCTGTTTCTAGCCCTCACTCAGTTCCTAGCACATCATACGCATTCAATACAAACTTTTGGTTT
The DNA here is from genome assembly GCF_019186645.2 of Phyllostomus hastatus. Classification (NCBI taxonomy): domain Eukaryota; kingdom Metazoa; phylum Chordata; class Mammalia; order Chiroptera; family Phyllostomidae; genus Phyllostomus; species Phyllostomus hastatus. Next base: position 13,775,996 of record NW_025334015.1, on the reverse strand, counting down.
GAAGTGGCTGAAGTCACATTTAAATCACCACATACACAGGCTAAGAGACAAAAAAAAAGTCCCTCAAATCTAAATGTAGTTCCCACCAACAGTAACACAGAGCTGGTGACAGGAGTTGCTATTTTGATAATAATGAGCAGAATAATCTTGTTTCAAAGTCAAAATAAATGTAAGAAAAATGATTTTAAAGTAATTATAAGTGCAAGGAGTATCTATAAAAATCTTTATCCAAAAAAAGTACAGTGAAGTAGGACAAGGTAGAGGAGACGGGCGGATGGTGGGAAGGAGGGACCCGTGGACGTTCAGAGGCAGCTGCCCGGACGTGTTATGTCCGATTCAAACACTGAAGCCCGTCCCATCACTATGTTGTGAGTCGGGCTTTGTTTTCAAAGCACCTTACCTGTTTAATTTCCTAAGTTCCAGCAGAGTCAGAACCGCCACCCTACTAAAAAGTCTAGGTCTTAGAAACAGGTGGGGCAAGGCAACTATGAATTTCGCTAAACATGTGATTCCTTTCGGACAAGGCTGAGAGCACAATCTTTTTGACCGGTTGCCACTAATGAGAAGTACATTTTCTCTTGAGGCACATTTTATTCATGTGTTAGGCCACATTTAACAAGTGTCAACCAATTAGATACTGGGGACACACACGTGACCCAGGAAAATACGGCCATGCGAGCAATCTACATGCGAGGAGAAAGGGAAGTGGAAGGTGCTACAGAATCACCCATCAGGGGAAAGCGGGTACCTAACCCAGACTGTGCATGGTCCCAGAAGGCTTCCTAGCTTATACCCAGGCTGAGGTCTATAGGATAATTGAAAGTGAGCTAGGAAAGCACGGGAGAGAGAGGTTACTTCAGGCACAGGGCACATGGAATGGGCGGGCAGTGAGAAAACGGGGTTTGTTCTAAGGAGTGGTGGGGTGACACCACGCTGGGGAGGGTGTGGGGAAGTGCGCATTCTCACACGCTGTTGCTGAGGGTATGAATTTACACAAATTCACAGACTTTGACAGAGAAATGTGGGAATGTGTTTAAAGCCTTAAAAAGTATTTCATTTAACCCAGCAATTTCATTTCTGGGAATTTCTCTTATGGAAATAATCAAGCATGTATGCAATGATTTAGCTACAAGGAATATTAAATATGCCGCTACTTACAAAGCAAAATGTTTAAAGCAACAACTTAGGTGCCCATCAACTGAGGACTAGTTAAATAAATTATAACATAACCATATTTCAGAATACTCTATAATCATTATAATTATGCCTAAGGTTAATATTGGTTGGCGTGAAAAAATATTCACAATACGACACTGTGAGAAAGAAAAGCAAGACACGGTACAGTATTATGGTGTGAATCCTACTTCAAGAATGAGCAGAAAAATCTGCTTATTTACGGATTGTGGAATTACAAATGTTTTTAGCTTATCTTTTTAATGTCTCTTTAACGAACATGGAACATTTTTTTCCTTTTTAATTGTTAACACTACTCCAGACGTCCCCATTCTCCCCCACTCTGCCTGCCACCACCCAGCCCCCACTGCCCCCCTCCCTCCAGCCACGCCATGCTGTTGTCCGAGTCTCTGGGCCACACACGCGTGTGCTTTCGCTAATCCCTCCACCTTCTCTGTAATGCTTTTTTAATAGGAAGAAGTATTAGTTATTAACTTTTTCAAAAGATTTCATTGTCCCATCAGTGAACAGAGATGAATTAAGTCTTATATTCAGTTCCTGACCAGTGGCTAGGAGGGTGAAAAAGGAAGGAACACGGGGTCCAGGAAAGAGATCTCAACAGCACGTCCCCACAGAGAGGCCCATGCCCTCTTCCCCCCAACCCAACATGAACCTGAACAAATCCGAACGGGAAGAGATGCTCCGTCTGCCCCTGAGAGCCACGGTGGAAGGTCTGGCGCCAGTCTGCGATGAGCGCGGGGAACGTGCAGTTGTACAGGTCTCTGTGAAAGTTCACATTGGCCTCCCCTGAAAACAGACCGAGTTGTCAGAGGAGTTGGGGGGTCCATGCAAAAATGGCTGCACATTACCCTCAACTTCCACCATGTCTTTAGGAAGGGGGCCTTCCTGCAGACTCTCTGGCCTGGCCTGTGACTTGTTTGGCCCACAGGGCAGCGGCAAACATGATGCAAGCAGAGACTTGCAGAGTGCTTCAGCTTAGGGGTCTCCTCTCTCCAGACACACCCGGAACCCTGAGACTGCTATGTAAACAAAAAGTCAGTCTGAGCCAGCCAGCTGCAGGCAGGGGCCACACGAGAATCACGGGCCCCGTGGAGAGAGCTCCTAGTCCTCACACATGAGGGGGAGACCATTCTAAGTCACCCAGCCGTCGGACAACCTGCCAGGTGGCCAGAAACACGTAACAGATTTTAGCACAAATCGGCTGCAGCAACTCAGACACAAAAACTACCCTGCTAGCCCACAGAATAGTGGGCTTACAACAAAATTATTTTTGTTTTAAGGCACTAAATTCTGGGGTGGTGTGGCATACAGCACGGCTAACTGACACAGTGAAGAAAGAGTGCACGGAACGAACACTCACCCTGGTACCATATCACGCCTTTCAGAGTTACACTGCACAGGGGGTGGACCATGGCGTTCCAGAGAACCGAGTGCTCGCTGGGGCCAGTCACGGAGTCGGGTGGGACGAACCTGAAATCAGTACGATGCACAAGTGTCGCAAGAGAAATAGTAATTGGCCACATCAGATCCTGAAGCTGGGCATCTATCCAGCTTTCCCTTGGGGTGAACTTCCGATGAGAGCAACACAGAATTAACATGAACCACTCTGTTTCACAGGTGAACATGAGAACAGTCTCTGAATTTCACCCCCAGGTTCTTCTCAGGATAAATGTATCAGCCAGTTTTCTATGAGTTCAGAGTGGGCCATCCCAGCTTCCAGATGAGGTCATTAAAACCACAGAGAGAAGTGTTTTATTATGAGTTTCTCACATGGGCAATACATTTATTTAATTCACACTCAATGGATAGACACTTAGATTATTGTAAGCTGTTGGCTTTTATAAGCAATGCCATGACTGTCTTTCTTGTAGCATGATCATTACATACAGACTTAAGTATTTTCTTGAGATAAATTCCCAGAAATGAAATTACTGGGTCAAAAGGCATATTTTTAAGATTTGCAACAAGCTCCTAAATCTCCCTGTAGAATACTTGTGTGAACTCATACTCGCAGCCGCTGTACGTGAGAATGCCCACTTCCCTACACCCTTGGAATTGTCCCTTCCAAGCGCGCTGGAGGCCTGCCTTCGGATTCCTCCTACTTTCCCACAGGCGACTCTTTCTGCTCCAAAACTAAATGTGCTCACACAGGCACGCCTTTGCCCAGGCCACACCAAGAGCGCAAGTCCACCCTCTGCCAGAGGCCCTCCCAGAACTGAAGGGACAATGTCTGCGAAAGCAGTCCACGTGTTGCTCACCTCCAGCTTTCAAGGAGTGTCCAGGCTGCCTCCACGAGCCCGTTCTCCAACCCCCACCCCACCACCCAGCATTCTTCCCAGTCCGTCTCTTCCTGAGTGAGCTCTCACAACCAGTGTGCCACACACGTTCGGTTACACGTCCATCTGTTCTCCCCGTCAAACTGCACATTCTTACAGATAATACAGTTGGTGCTTCAGAGCACAGACACCGAAGCCACACTGCACCGCTCACTCGGCGTCCGTGAGCAAGCCACTAAAGCACTCTGGGACGTAGTACCTTTACCTACAGTAAGTTAACAGTGTCCACATTGCAAGAGGTTGTTGTGAGTATTAAGCGAGTTACTATATATAAACTGCTTATAACATCTTCCAGCATAAAGCTTTTGGCAGCATTAGCTGTAAGTATTATTAAGAAAAAGAATCACAATTGCTTCTTGTCATATTCTCAGGTGCCTGTGGTGGTGACGACAGTGGAAATAACAGCTCACCTAGCACGGAGTAAGTTGATACGTATTGGGACATTCAACACACGCCTGACTCCCCAGAGGAGCCCATGGGCCTTCTCTCTTGGATGACCTCCCGGCAGGCTTGCTCCTGGACTGGAGGGTGCTTTCTTACCCTTGCTTAGGAACCCCGCAGGCTTTCAGGGACCTTCCAGATGACCAGGCTTCAATGGGGGTCCCACCCCACGAGGAGGAGATCAGCCCAATGGGGTACTGCAGAGTGTCGTGCAGGTAACGCCCGAAGAGCCAGCACACGGCTGACATGTACTCGAAATTTCCATGGCCTAAGTTTTCTGTTCAGAGAAACAGTTAAAGAAAAATAGTTACGGAAGAGCAGACAGCTGCAAACTGCAGGTGCAGATGGGTCAAGGTGACAGGAGCGGGTACGGGTCACCCTTGCATTCCTTGCTAAGAATTTCTGAAAGCGGGATAAGACTGAGAGGCAACTGTCCCCTCAGCAGAGAGCGAAGCTCCCGCGCTCTTCCTCAGACCCCCCGCCAGCTGCTCCCCTAACACTTCCGAGCTCCTGAGAACCCGGAGCACGAGTCCCACTCAGCAGGTGAGGGACAGAAAGGCCATTGGCCCCTATACTGCCCTCACCTCACCTCTGCCTTTACCTCCGCATTCTTCCCCAGGTTGCTCTGCAGAAGGGAATAAGCAAGCTGGGAACACGTCGAGAAAAAAATTTTTTCTGGGTAATGTTATACCTGGCTTCATAGCTGTGGTGATGAAAATGTGGACAAATCAGTAATGGGAGGTTTGGATAAAAGGGAAAGCAACAAGAGCCATCTGTCCACACAGCCCAGTCACCACACACACCGAAGTGGGCACTTCCCTGTCAGAAGAAAGCGGAAGAAGAGGGGAACACGCACACACACACCCAACGGACGGGAACATTCAACCTAACGTCTACTAAAGAACTACTCTGTGCACGTCGCTGGCTTGGCACTATCAAAGATGCAAATTCAATATACCAGTAGTTCTGGCACTCAAAAAGTTGACAATGTTATAGAGGGAATTCAATCAATTTGAAATCAATTAAAATTGATTGATAGTAGGTGCCAGGCACTTCTAGTAGGTGGTAGGACAGTAAATAAAAAGAAAAGGAGAAACATGCAACCTCTCCCCATAGGTCTTATATTCTACAAAATAAGGCATCTATTCAGCTGAATAAAATATATGGCAAAATACAATTAAGTCCCTCAAGAGGCACTAACATATATTAGGGGAGTTAACAGCAAAAGAACGAATATAAAATGAAAGGCAGAACATAAAAAGCCCAATAAAGACTGACCTCCTCCCGGTGCCTCCATCGTATCCACTACATACCATTTCCCTTCCCCCACTAAACTATTAGTTTCGTCCACCCTACTCAGTGTCTGGACCTCACGGAGAGTCAGCAGATGTTTGCTGGCTGGGGCCGGGTGGCTGTGGGTGGCTGGTATGAAGCTGGAGATGCGCAGGGAGAGAGAAATGGCAACTAAGAGGGACAGCGAGAGAAGTCGGGGAGCCTTGGAGGCCAGATGGAAGTTTAATAAGCAGAGCTGGCATTCAAGGCAGAGAAAAGCAATAGATAAAAAGGCACATAAAATAGGATACAAATGTGAAAGTGCTTGACTGGAGCACATGTTAGTTACAAAAGGGAGAGAAGGTTGGAGGGGAGGCTGAAGTCGAACCCAGGGGTAAAGAAGGGGAAAGCCGCTTGGAAATGCGTAAGAATGAGACTGCGTGTAGGCAGAGCAGCCCCTGAAGATGCCCCCACCGAATGCCTGTACCCTGTGAACACGGTCCCTCACGTGGCTAAAGGGACTTTGTACATGTGACTGGGGTTAGGGACCCTGCGAAGGGAGATAATCCTGAATTATCCAGGGGGGACCAATCTAACCACAGAGCCCTTGAAGTCAGGAAACCCCCCCCAGTTGCAGGCGGAGGGATGACAACGGGGAGGCGGGACCGACTGGCAACGTGAGACAGACCAGCCCACCGCGCTCCTCCTCAGACAGCCGCACTCTTTCAGGTGGCGCTTATTACTGAAGCGTCATCTTTCTCCCACGGCCATTCACACTGGGAACCACTACCCACCCTCACCCCAAGAGTCCCTACTACTCCCTTTCCCTGATGCATTTTACTTATTTTGTCTCATTGGCACGCATCGCCATCCAACCTCTCCCTTGATGCCCCCAGATGTATTTGGTTTCCAAGTTCAGAGAATGAAAGGGAGGTGAAAGCAAAGTACAAACACACCATCCAAGTCGGAGTGATTCCAGAGGTTTGGATAGCATGTGGCGAATGCTCATAGACCAAAAGATTCACCCAAGAAGTTACCAAAATAAATTTAGTTCCTAAGTTCTTTTTTTTTTAAAGATTTATTCATTTTTAGAGAGACAGAGAGGGAGAAAGAGAGGGAGAGAAACATCAATGTGTTTGCCTCTTGCACACCCCCTACTGGGGACCCAGCGTGCAATCCAGGCAGGTGCCCTGACTGGAAATTGAACTGGCGACCCTTTGATTCACAGGCCAGCACTCAATCCGCTGAGCCACATCAGCCAGGGCAGTTCCTAACTTCTTGAAGGGAGAGTTCAGATAATGTGACACTGAATAATATCAGATACTTCCTACAAAACTTACTAATTTTATGGTCCCACTGCTCTAGAAGGCAAGCTCCATGAGATCAGATGTCCTTGCTTGTTTTACTCACTGCTGTACCCCCAGAACTGAGACCAGTGCTAGCACATAGTGGGCACTCAAGTATTTGCTGAATTTCTTTATACTTGAAAATGCAGGAGCAATTGAGGTTACCAAAGTAAAGCACAGACAGACAAAATAGAAACGCGACTAGAGAGAGCGCAAGGGGCCACAGCTGGAGGAAGGAACTGACGAAGGCAAAGACACAGGCAGGGAAGACAGAGGAGAAGAGCAGAGAAAGGAAGAACCACGCAAGCTGACAGCAGCGTGCGGTTCCTAAAAAGGGGGGTCAGCTGTGTTGCATGCTGTCGAGGTCCCCAGAATGTAGTTAGATGAACAGCAGTCACGTCGAGGCGAAGACATTGTGGAGATGGGAGCAGAAGACACATTATAAAGGGTTAAAGAGGGAACACATGGAAAGGCAGTGAAAAGAATGAAAAAAAAAAGGTGTTCTAGAAAGGTTTAACAAAGCAGAGGGGAGAAATAAGGAGCGTGTGAAAGATGTTTGTTATGTCCAACTTTGCTTTATTTGTTATAATAAAAGAAAAGCTAAGGTCTGAGGACAGGGACTGTGTCTGTCTTGCTCATGGCTGTCCCCTTGGGGCCTAGCACAGAGCCACACAGAGCAGGCGGGAAATAAAGATTTTCTGCTGAATGGGCTGTGGGGTGGAAGAACAGAGCTATGGGGGCAAGAAGAACCTGGAAGAAGTAAGAGCCCGCATCAGAGGCAGCCGTGAGAGGGCACCGGCCAGGGTATTCAGACAGGGAGACACAGGAGGGAAGGGGAGAGGAGAGCCTTGAGGCGCTGAAGAGAGATGCTGGCCGAGGTCATGCCGATGGCCTCCATGTATCTGGGAAGCTGAGGGTAGAGGCATCTGCGCGTGGCAAGGAAGCAGACTCACCAGCGGAGTCTTGGGAATAAACTTAGGGAGTGGCTACCATCAGGAACGGGGTGGAGAATCGGAAATGAAAAAAGGATGGTTGAATCATAATAAATTAGTAAAAAAAAAAAAAACCTCAGGACTACAGATCCCACCTGGGTCGCTGACCCCTTCTAGAGGAGACGGCACGTGCCCCAGCACGCACTCACCTGCGGTGGGCTTCGACCACTCCAGGTCGACCGCAGCAAGATCCTCCAGCTCCTGCTCTGCCTGAGCCAGAGACACCGAGAGGATGCGGACGGACTGATAGGCGGCCGTGTCGGACAGCTCGCTGGTAGCGTTAAATATCTAGGACAGAAAGAGGGGTGTCATTTCTTTCACCACCCTGTTCAGCAGGGGGTCAACTGTCTGACTGCCTCTTAAACACTACAAACTGTGGACGGAAAAGGGGTCACAGCTAAGCCTGACAAGCTCAGGGAAGGCCCCCTGGGGCGGGGGGGCACCTACAAACTCAGAGGCAAAAAGTAACCACATAGGATGGCCTGAACATAAACATTCCTAACTAAAAGCAAGACACAACGGATAGTCCAGTCCCAGGCCTGTAGCTTTTTTGACAAAGGTCAATCCTGACCTTAACTGAGCCTGTCTGTTGTCTTTTTGCATCGAAGATAACAGACCTTTGAAAAGTCAGACTAATCCTCTCTAGACCTCTCACGGCACACCTACAGTGCCAGAGCATGAGACTACAGAACCCCTTATCTTGTTGCTTGCGTACAATCTCAGTAAACGTTAATTAACTATCCTGGACCCACCAATGTGAAAGAAGTATGTCTCTCTTCATTTTACTTTTAATCCAATTCCAGGTTTTCCCTAGCTTTGCTTTCCCCCACCCCTTCAATCTACCACCGATGGAGGATTTCCTGGACCCTCCTCACACACCCTCCTTCAGCTCTAATGCACGACACAAGCTGGGAAACTGCCATTCTGGAGCATTTTCTCAGTCCATTGAGATTCTGCTTCCTGGCAATTGTTGTGAGTTTGGCTCAGATAAACTCATTAAAATTCTCTACAGGTTTGGATGTTTGTTATGTCAACACCACCCTCTGAGCCTTCAGTATACCCAGATCAAACCAATAACCAAAACCAATGAGGGGCTGGTGGGAGTCACCTTGACCCACCCTGCCCAAAACAGATGGTGAAGAGTCATGTCCCCAAAGAGGACAGGACTGCAGTAAAACCTGAGGTCTCATGGAGTGAGTCTGTATTAGGTGAGAAAGGCAATGGAGTGATTTAGGTTAAAGAAAAGTGACCGTCAATGATACCACTGTGATATGCTGGGACACAAACATGCTTCTTTCTATTCAGAAAAAGCACCTGATAACATGAAGCCATGGTGTTCAATTTTTTTTTAACGGAGCCAAAAAGGCTGTGGGGAGGTAGATTTGTGTAATCCATCCCACCTAAAAGGAGTGCATTAGAAAGAAACACACCTGAGAAATGACTGCTGAACTGCTGCAGCATACTGAAATCTATCTCAAAATGCTTGTTCTCGTCTGGCTCTCAGCCAATCACCAAAGAAGAGCAAGGGAGACATGGCAACTTGAAAAGTAGTGTTCGGGGTGACCGCTGAGAACAGTGCCAAGAAACTAAACAAGAAAAGGGTCCCTCCAAAGACCCATCCCTTTCCCCCAAACCACTGTGTGACCGACCCCTTGCCCACTTCCCGGAGAGCAGGAAGGACTGGAGATTCTCTGGACAAGAATGTGTGTAGTCTGTGCTGTGTTGGATTGGGCATCAGCCCTCTCTGAGTTTACACATTAGTGCTATTTCCTTTAATCCTGATTTTTTAGTTATTTTTTTTATTTTAAAAGAATGTAACGTAAGTACATTATTTTGCTTTATTTGTGTGTTTGCTCTTTCTTGTCCTGTCTCTATCCCCCTGGCCTAGTCTGGTTTTCCCCAAACAAAGGGCAAATGGGAATGTCAGGAAGCCCGGCTAGCGGCTAGCGCTGGCCTCAGGGAACAGGCGCCCCAGCTGAGGCAAGACTGCCCAGCAAGAAGCCCAGGAGGCTGGATACCTGCCATTGGCCGCCAGCCGCAGAGTGCGCAGCTGGCTCCCTTCCCTCCCGCCCACTGCGGAGAATACAGCTGGCCCTCCAGCCCACGCTGTAAGGGAAAGAGGGAGCTGCCAGACTGCCCTCACAGAGCAGTTCGCTGAAAGGTGCTGCCCCCCAATCGCCTCTTGACTTGCCACTGCGCCTGCTGCCTGCTGCAGTCAGTGAGACGGCCAGACGCAAATGGCTCTTTCCGTCACCATGGAAGCCACAGCCTGAAATGCTCCCTGGGTGGCAGCAGCTCTAGCCTGCCAGGGTTACTGGTCTTCCCACTATCAGGGCACAGATTACATACAGTCTCAGGAAAATTCCACAGGAAAACCAGGTCTGTTTGTTCAGGATCTTGCCTGGCCAGTTTAATGTAAAACAAACTTTAAAAGAATAAGGGCAGGCGAATGCACTCACAGTATATCCTGGCAGGGAAACTATTTTTCAACAGCAAGTACCTGTAAAGAGTCGCCTCTCCTGAAATTCAGTTCTTTGCGAAGCGCTGAGCATCCGCTGCGGCTCCCATGGAAACAGTGGATGGGACTGCTTCCCTTCCCTCCACCCACGCTAGCTTCCGCACTGGCTGGGAACTCAAGTGCCTCGCCGCCCGAGATGCCAGCTTGGGGAGGCAGCATGGTGAACATGCTCCCCGTCTTTTAGACCCGTTGCTAACACTTAGAGTACTACAAGGCCAACAAAGTCGGGGTGGCTGGCGCTCTCCTACCTTGTTACCAGCACACAGAACTAGATCTAAACCATTGGCTGAAAAGCTTCCATTTTCAAGCTCAACATTTGTGTATTATTTCAAGCCAAAACTTGAAAGCCACAGAGAGCTGAACAAAAAATGGGGGTGGGAGAAAATTCTTGCTGTCCCTGATGACAAATACTTGTGAAATTGGTCTCCTCTCCCAGTATCACCAAGCCTTTGTGATGGATGCCATTTCCTTGGGGATACTGGCAACAAATTTAGGAATAAAGAGATTTCAGGAAGATTTTCATTTAAATGACACATGGCTTCCCTGCTGATGAAAGGGGAAGCCTTTCTCCATCTGCTGAGATCAAATTTCATCCCATCAAACACCTCAGTGTAATTATTTTTCTACCAAGTATTTAAATGAGGATGTAAATGAACACCAAGGTATCTGAAGTCATTAAGGCGGCTGCGGCTGAGAGGGAGCATCGCGGGCTCTCTGGGGACGGGCAGCTCACCATCAAAGCAGCTGGTCACGGGGGTTCAATTTGTGACCTTTACACCGCATTCTTGAATTAATGAAGAAACATCAAGAATCTGTTTCCTCTGAGAATCTTGGCACAGGGTCTGCATGGGGAGCAAGGCTGTGTGTGTGTGTGTGTGTGTGTGTGTGTGTGTGTGATGGGGTGCGTGTGCATTGTGTATTTCACCTTCTACTACAGTATAATACAGCAGTTCTAAAGTTGAGGGAATAACTATAAATAAGCTACCCATCATTACCTCTGTGCCTCTTTTATTGTAATGTGTTATTGGACCTGGATTTTAATTTCTCTACTTGTAGAGCAGGAATGTCAGCGTCGCCAAGATATTGAAAAGCGGGTTTGCAGCCCAACACTGGCCATCTTCTTCTTAGCTCAACTAGAAATACCCAAGTCTTAAGACCTACCCTGTCTGAGGAGGCGACAGATGAACATTTAGACTTTTCTCCATTTATAAACATCTCACTCAGTGTTATAAATAACACTCAACTTAAAAATTCCACTTTACCCTAACAACAAGATGGGCATACAATCTGCCATTTCCTTCATTTGAATGCGAAGAGTGGTAGGTTATAGTGGAAATCTTACCTCCTCAGAAAGGTCACATGGAGGAAGGGAAGGGAAAGGAAAGAGACAGACACCCTGTGTGTGTGGTAGGAGGGGGGCGTTTGGGGGGAAATGAGCAAAAGGAATGACGGAGAAGTCACATACTATATCTTTTTGATCAAAAATAAAGTTCTATAGAGTGTGAAGAGACTAGCAAACTTGGCTTATAGTGCTGTCAGTGCCTAAAGCTGTCATACAAACTAAATGCATGATTTGAAACCAAAAAATAAAAAATCAACACTTGGCTGTGTCAGGTGGAATCTTTTTTCCATTTTCCTATATCTGAGAGCTTGTAGCCCTCATTTAATACAGAAGATGCTAAAGAGTAAATTCTAGGCAGAGAGAATGTGTTCACTCTTAACAATCAAAAGCTGATTTAGCTCAGCAGAAATGGGATGCGATCCCCTGGCATGGACTGCTCCTGAGAACCTGACTGTGTAAATAAAAACAGATCTGGCCTGTGCCTTTCTCTGCAAACAGAGAACTGCGAGTAAAGTATCAGGAAAGTGAGGTCTTCATTAATGGGTTAACAGCAATGCCGCTTCTATATGAAACCATGCTTTCTGTAAGAGCTAAAACTTCCCTTTTGCTTCCATTTACTTATGTTAAAAGGGAGTCCAGTTAAAGTTCATTTTAATAAACATTTACATTCAAAAGGTTTCCATACATTTAAGTAGGGCAGGAAGCAAGAAGAAATAAAATATTGGTTAAGAAGACATAAATGCAAGAATTTAGATTTTGAATTAGAAAACTAACAATGAAATGAAGTAAATAGGTCAAGAGTACATTCTTCTTAGCAGCATTATTAAGTAATTAGTTGGGGAAAAAAGAATAAGAAACTATAAGGGATAGAAGCAATAGAGGCAAAATAAGAAATCATAAGGTATGTGAAAGGACTCGATTTTATAATTTTTCTTAAAAAAGAAACTGAGATCATGGTCTAGTTGTAGAGATCTTTAAATCTCAAATTTAAACATTTCTCAAAGACAGAGAATAAAAGAAAGGCAGGAAAATAAAAATCAGCTTGAGGAGAAACGGAGTATTAGAGAAAGAGTTAGGGAAGACAATAATCTCAAGTTCTTAATCTATTAAAAAAAGTATACAGAACATATTGATGCCAATCAATAATGCAAATTATTAGCCCTGGCTGGCGTAGCTCAGTGGATTGAGCACGGGCTGTGAACCAAACTGTCGCAGGTTCAATTCCCAGTCAGGGCACATGCCTGGGTTGCAGGCGATGACCCCCAGCAACCGCACACTGATGTTTCTCTCTCTCTATCTCCCTCTCTTCCCTCTCTAAAAATAAATAAATAAATAAAACTTTTTTAAAAAATGATGCAAGTTATTTATTCCTAAGGTTTTAAGTAATGTGACTATTGTAAACTGAGCCTTTGACAGATATTTCAGAGATTACGTCAATACCAATTTCTTATTGTTTAAACTTTTAGAAATTAGTTATTTATTTCATGCTCATATTTTAAAAAACCAGAAAATACAGATTAAAAAATCAATCCCAATTTCAAATGTGCCAAATAACTCATGATAATTTCTCTGGAGGGCTGATAATGAGTAAAATACATTTACTAATCTTTCAGCAATACTTTAAAAGCTGATGTAGTTTAAATATGTCTATGAACTTGGTATTACACTGTCCAACCCTGATGCTAATTTAAAGGAAACAACAATGGTCTTCCTTACTTTTATTTTTAAATCAGATAGCTGCCACCAAACGAATGAAGCAAGGACAATCGAGGCCCAAAGCACTAACCCCATCACAATCTATCCCAAAACCCACTCTCTCTGTTCTAGACTACTCTTGTGTATAACTAGAAAGTAGAGTTGATCCCCCTGCCAAAAATCTGAGTGCTAAAGACTTACAGCACTAAGGCTTTTGTTCTGCCATGGTCGCTTTGCTAGAATACCAACAGAGCTATTCCGAGCCTTGCTTCCCTTGACAACTGTTTCAATGTCCTTTTTACCCAGCATTACTTGAGAGACCTCACTCCTAGTCCATCAGAGGGTCCCTGTTCTCCAACAGCAGTGGAGATGGGAACACTTCAAGGTGCGTTTCATCACTGACCAACATACCAGCGAGTCAGCATCCTCCTGACCCGTCCACCAGATGCTGCATGTGCTGCACATGCCCATCCCCCTCCTTAGGAGCCGACACAGTGCTCATGCTCCCAGCGCTCTGGCGGGGTGCAAAGAGCCCAGGGATGCCTCCGCACATTTATAATAAAGGAGGAAAAATTCTAGTCTCAGAACTTAAGAATAGTTCCTCTTCAAAGCTAATGATTGAAATACAGGAAAAATAATGACACTAACAAAAGAGATCACAGGCTGTGAAAATGCTAAACAAAAAAAGTCATCATTGGCCTATTATTTCTTCTTTCTTTGAAAACAAAAAAAATATATATAAAAACAAATTAATTTGATATATGAATATATATATCGATGTGATATGTGACACCTAATTGAACTGCTAAGATGTCTGAAACTTACCTTGAGATGGCACATGATAGAAAGAAACTAAATATGGCAATATATTAACACCTGTCCATCCAGGGAAATGGGTATATAGGTTTTTGTAAGTGTCTTAGCTTTTGGGTACGTTTGCAATTTTTATAATAAAATGTTGAAAAATAATGACATTTTATATTTAGATAGCAGTTTTCAATTTATAAGGGCCTTTGAGAGACAAAAAATATATAATTTACTCTTCCATAATGGCCCTGTAAATTAGTTAGGTCAAATATAATCACCGTATCATAAAAACAAAGCCTCGGACATTTAACAAAATTCAACATACTTTCGTGACAAAACCCCTTAGGCAACTAGGAATAGAAGGAAAATGTCTCTATGTGATAAAAGTCATTTATGAAAAGCCTATTGGTAACATCATACTCAGTGGTAAAAAAAAATGAAAGCTTTCCCCCTAAGACCAGACAAGACAAGAATCTGCTCTCAACACTATTATTTAACATTGTACCACAAGTTCGAGCCAGAGCTTTAAACAAAACACACACACACACACACACACACACACACACACACAAAAGAACCCCGATTGGGAAAGAAAAGAGGTGAGAGGTAAAACTATCTCTGCCTCTATATGATATGCTTCTCTATATATTGAAAAAATCCCAGAGTCCACAAGGAAACTACTAGAGCTAATAAATAAATTCAGCAAAGTTTCACAGTACAGGGTCAACGTGCAAAAATCATTTGTTTCTATACACAAGCAATGAACAACCCTAAGAGAAAGTTAAGAAATTCAATTTATAATAGCATCTAAAAAATTAAACACTTGAGAATAACCCAAAAACTATGAAACATTGCTAAAAACATTTAAAGACAATTAATGGAAAGACAACCCATGTTCACTATAGAAGTTAAAATATCAATACTACCCAAAGAATGCAGATTCAAACACAATACCTATCAAAATTCCAATAGCCATTTTTTAAAAAGTGAAAAAGCAAATCTTCATATTTGTATGGAATTTCAAGAGACCCCAACTAGCCAAAAACAATATTTAAAAAGAAAAATGAAGTTGGAGGACTCATACTTCCCAACTTTGAAACTTATTACAAAGCTATAGTAATTAAAACAGTATGGTCCTGTACAAGAAGAGACCTATAGACCAATGGAATAGAAAAGAAAGCCAAGAAATAAACCCTCGTGTGTATGGTTCATAATTGACAAGAGTGTCAAGACCAGGCAATGGGGAAAAGACAGTCTTTTCAACAAATGGTGCTGGGAGAACCAGATGTTCACCTGCAAAAGCATGAAGTTAGACCCTCACCTTACACCATCTACCAAAACTGATTCACAAAGAATCAAAGACCTAAACTTAAGAGCTAGAACTATAAAACTCTTAGAACATTGGGGAAAATGTCCATGACATTGGATTTGGCAACAATTTCATGCTATGACACCAAAAGCAGAGACAATAACTAAAAAAAAAATTAATTAAACTTTATCAAAATAAAGAACTTTTATGTATCAAGGATACCCTCAAGAAAGTAAAATTACAACCTAAAGAATGAATTAAAATATTTTCAAATAATTTTCATATACCTGACAAGTGATTAATATCTAGAATATATAAAGAACTCCTATAATTCAACAACAAATAACCCAATTCAAAAAATGGGCAAAGGACTCGAACAGACATTTCTTCAAAGAAGTTTTACAAATGGCCAATAAGTACTCGATATCATTAGTCATTAGGAAAATGCAAATCAAAACCACAATGAAATACCACTTCACATCTACTGATAAGGCTATAATTTAAAAAAATGGAGAGCAACATGTTAGTGAGGATGTAGAGAAACTGGAACCTCAGCATATTCCTGGTAGGAATGTAAAAAATGGCACAGCCACTATGGAAAATGGTTTGGTGGTTTCTCAAAAGTTAAACATGGAACTAACAGATGACCCAGCAAGTCCATTCACGGGTATGTCTCCAAAAGAATGGAAAGCAAGGACTGGAACAGGTATCTGCACACCAGTGTTCATAGCAGCATTATTCACAACAGCCAAGAGGTGGAAACAACCCAGGTGTCCATCAGCAGATGAATGGATAAGCCAAATGGGCATATACAATAGAATACATTCAGCCATGATAGATGCTACAACATGGGGGGACCTTGAAAATAGTATGCTTAATAAGTCAAATGTCAAAGGTCAAGTATTCTACAATTCCACTGACATGGGGGAACTCAAATCAGCAAATTCACAGACAGAAAGCGGAAACAGAGGTTACCAGGGCTGGAAGAGGAGGAAGGGGGAATTACTGCTCCACAGGTACCAAGTTCACGCTGAGGATGATGAAACAGTTTTGAGTATAGACAAGGGGGTGGGTACACAGAGCACTGTGAATGGGGGGTGGGAAAAGTAGGTTTACAGGTGAGTACGCAAAACACAGAGTGTATTCTTGTATTATTATTTATGGATTATTGTATTATTTTCCATACAAGTAACTGTTAACCTATTTTTGCCCCACCCTGTATATTTAATGCTACTGAATTGTGCACTTAATCAGTAAAAGGATAAGTATGTTATATTCATTTAAGCACATTTTTAAAAGGATGTTTTAAAAACAAAATCTCAAAAGTGTCAAGCGATTTCCTCTCTGAGCCATACCCTAGTAAAAGGCAAAACCAACATTCAATCTTAATTTTTCAATCTCCATGACAACAAAAGACATAATAGTGTATTAGCTGCTCAGCATTAAAGCAAAATCAAATTGTTTTGATTCCCTGGGCTCTCTCCAGAAGATCACCTTCTAAGACCAGTCAAGAAGAGTAAGCTACTTAGTCTTCACTTTGCTATGAAATCTCCATTACCAGGAGATACATATGCTCTAGCTTCTGTCTGTTGTCCAGGAAGGTGTGCAAGGCATGCCTGGCACACTGACCACACACTTGCCCTGACTAAGAACGCAGGCTCCAGAGTCGAATTACTACCTCATATCCTGGCTTCCCTATTAACTGTGACTGGAGGCAAGCCATTTAACCTAAGTGGTCCAGTTTCCTAGTCTGTGAGATGAGAATACTTACCTCATAAAGATGTTAAATCACCCTGGCTGGTGTAGCTCAGTGGATTGAGTGTGGGCTGAGAACCGAAGCATCGCAGGTTCGATTCCCAGTCAGGGCACATACCTGGGTTGCAGGCCATGGCCCCCAGCAACCGCATATTGATGTTTCTCTCACTCTCTCTCTTTCTCCCTCCCTTCCCTCTCTAAAAATAAAAAATAAAATAAAAAAATAAAATCTTAAAAAAAAAGATGTTAAATCAAATGTGCAAAGCACATGGTAAAAAAAGGTTTCTATTGCTTTCTCCTCCTTGCCCCTTCCTCCTCCTCCTTTTTCTTCTTCAACATCAACATTCCTTATTATCACTGAGACTCTGCAAATTACCTGGGAGACCGTCATCTGCATGTTACTCTGCCCACTGCAAAGCCAGACGTCTCCAAATAAGACATCGTGAACGCCGAGGGTCAGGTTCCTTCTCCTGAAAGTCTGCTGTGCCAGGACTTCATAAGGTCCGCCAGGCTTCAAGGGGTCCAGCACCACCATCCAGGTGTTAGAGTGTGCTGAAATAATAACAAGGCTCCAAGGAATTAATCGGTCAGTTAATTAAAATGAAATTAAAGCCCAATCCTGTCAAGCATTGTACTCATTTGCAGCCTTTCCCAGCTTCAGTGATTGACTGAAGTCAAAGCTATACAAACTGGCCAAATTTCAGTCAAGCAAATACAAATGACAGCAGAGGCAGAACTTCTATCCTTTATCTGTGCTGATCCCGCCTTACTTTTGACTGAGGCATTCACAAGAGAAGTAAATTAGCCAGCTATAATCCTAAAGGAGGAAACACAAAAATACAAAGAAAGTAAAATTCAAGGGCATTTACTAAAAGCAAAATAGAAATTCTTATCATACCGTCCAACTGTCAACATTAACATAATCATAATCTAATAGATTGACACAGTGCCCCAAATGATTAGAAAAAATCAGTTGTAACCTGAAAACTTCCCTTGCCTGATGGTATCATCTTTGTGATCACCATCCCCCACCCCACCTCCTCCCCACATTCCTACCAAGGATTAATACTAGCAGTAGTTCCAGGTCCTCCTGTCCCAGAACTGGTAAAGGGTCAGTGAGAAAGTTCCATATAAAGAAGTAGTGGGAGACATAAATTAGTAGCTCTGTGAAGAAGATATTTAGATCTGCCCAATTAATTGCTTTCCCAGAGTTATTTACCAGACTTAAGGTTTTCACACTCAAGTTAAAGAGATGAGAAGGCTGCCCAAGCCCCTATTTCAGAGACTCACGGCGTATTCCTTGGGAACCACCTCCCCGCCACCTTCCTACCTCTCACCCACTCACACTGCCACCCGTGCAAACATCACGCTCAGAAACTTAAGAAAAATATCTTCAAAGTGGCAAAATTATGCCCAGGAGAGCCACACCACAGGAACAAAGCCGAAAAAATGAGAATAAGAAAATAGATAAAATAGAGAAATAAGCATTTAAAAGGAAATATTCTTGGCATGATGCAGATAATACGAAGTGATTAATAACTTGTGCCCATTGGATCAACGTAAATTCAAAGAAAAAGAGTGGTAAAAACTGGAAGTGGGGCATCCCAAAGTTATTATGCCAGCTTGCAAACAATAATAATTATAAAAATACTACCTAAGTGACTACTACGTGCTAGGCAGTGTGCTCCGTTCTCTGCAGTCAGTGAGAGCTAAGCAGAAGCGTACGCAGTCTGGATGCATGACGGGAGATCAGGAAAAGCCCCAACCATAGAGGGCTGCTCAGTCGGGGGTGGGGGAGGGAATGGCCAAAACCTGCCACAGCGTCAGTGAAAGGGCACGTGTTTGCTCCCCTAGGAAGCACAGACAACTCAGTCTGCTCCTCCCAGCCCTAAGAGGCCAGTCAGGCCCAGGACCACATTTCTGCTACGGTTTTTATGCCACCGATAGCCAGACACCAACACAGCAAGTGTGTAATTCACCTAAAGCAGAAAAACCACTGCTTTGGTGGCGGCGGGCAGCCGGTGCAGACTGTGCCGCACAGGTGCACGCGCTCCGTGTGTCCACATGGCTCGCACTTCTGAGCAGGCAGACACTCCAATCTGTCCCCGCTGCAGTCCTGCCAAGGTCTTTCTAGGCTTCTTGCACTGACTTATCTCACCGGAGCTCTGTCCTTCTGCCACCGTTACTCACTCGTACTGATGAGTTCAACCCCCAGAAAACCAAACATGGCAATTTTTTAGCCTTCTAGGGCTACACAATCCATCCTCATCACGGCTGTTAAGCAGTATCGTCCCTGCACCCCAGCCCAGGCAATGTGGCTGGTCAAGAAGACTGCCTTCACCAGAGTTTCTGAAAGTTTTGCTGCTCAGCAGTAAAAAGACAAATAAAGGAAGGGGGACATTTGGGCAAAACATGACAATACCACCCTACCCCAGCGGGAGGATGAGCTCTCCCTACAGGAGCAGAGAGGACTCCACGTCAAGGCCTGAGCCCTATTCCCAGGAACTGTTCAGAGCAAACCTCTCACATCGCTTGAAGACCTGGAAGAACCTTCTTCTGTTCTAGTCCTCAAGTTATAGTTGACAGCTTTTTCCTGCTTCCACTCGATAGAAAAATAAACTCTGGTACAGTTGTGAGTGTTAAGTAAAAAGTTAACTGCCAGGCAGGGCAAAGAAAATCAGATCTGCTACAGAGAGGTTACTAAGGGTCAAAGTTACTCAGAAACAATCTACTTAAAACAATGAGAATTTACATTCCTACATAAGCACACGTTCAAAGGAGAGCAGCCTCTGGGAAGACGTTTCTTAGATCAAAGGCAAGGGTGGGATTATACAGGCAGAAGCCACTGCGTATCACAAGGAGAACTGCCTGGTCCTCGGCCTGTCAGTTCAGGACTAACTGGACCTCACCACAGGATGCTGAAGTCCAAGTTATGGTTTTTAGAAACTGTGCTGCCCCACCAAGGGGCCCCACCAATTGCCCCACTCAATAGGTTGAGTCCAAATAATAAAACTGCGTCACTGACCACAAGAGTTTGAGGTTCACCATCCAGCTGGCCTCCTGCTGATCCCAGTGGGCGGTGGCCGGTGGGCTTCGTGAGCAGCAGTTCCTCTGGTTCCTTCCTTTGGGCCCTAACCTCGTGCTACGGTGTAACGTCTTTCCCAGTCCAGCCCCAGGCTGCTGTAGATGCTCACCACATTCCTGTCTCTGCTTCCGCACATTCTTTCTTCTCCCATCTGGGAAGACTCATCGCCTTCTTCCATAACAGAGCTGGAGTGCACCAAGAGCTCCATCGTGTAAAAGGCAAACAGACCCCACCCTTGGCCGCCCTGACGAGAAAGCCTAGCAGACTGGCTGGGGCTTCGAGTCTCCATGTCTGACGGCCCATTTACTGTTCCTCCTCTCTTCACACTCCAGCCAAAGACACAGGTCAGGATCACTCTATCTCCATTTCCTCTACATCTCCCTCTCCCACCCCCATCTAAAAATGGGAAGAACAAACAATCAAAGGGAAAAAAATCAAAATAATTTGTCTAGAGACATGATTAGTCATAAAGTACTTTCTTTTTTCTTTCTGCTATTCACATCAGATGTTAATTATTTTTCAGGTTGTTGTGCCAAATCTCAGATGCCAAGAACAGAAAAGGGAAAATTATCCACAACCTTTCCCTTCCCACGAGGAAAAACCTAGAGCTGGAAGAAGCCACTCTGTTCACTTCCCACGCAGAACCCTGGCATTCGCCAGCTGCAAACGGGTTCAGTGACCTGTGGAAGTGCCTGGAAGGTAAAGAAAGCTTCACGGGCCAAACTGCCCCTTTCTGGCCTGCATTTATTCTGTATAAAGTCCACCTCCGCCACCACCAAACATGAATGTAAAAAAAAAAAAAAAAACAAAAAAAAACAACCTTAAGTACCTGTTAAAACAACTGTTTATGCAAGTCACTTCAACTGTAGCATGCTGTGGCAGACATGCCCTAAGATGATCCCCAACAAGTCACACCCTGGTCTAACCCCTGCCCCTCAAGTGCAGGCAGAACCTGTGATCTGCTTCTAATTAACAAAAAACAGCAAAGGGGATAAGATGTCATTCTCCTGATTAGGTTATGCTGTATGGGAAAGATAGAGGGGTTTTGGAGATGTGATTTTAGTCCTAAATCAGTTGACTTGAAGTTAATAAAAAGGGAGATTACCCTGGGTGAGCCTGACCTAATGTGCTGAGCCCTTCAAAAGAGTATCTAGAGGTCAGAGGTGGGAGGCAGCCATGATGCAGCCATAACTCCTAAGGCACAAGGCAGTGAACCTGACGGAGCTGGCAGCAGACAGAGCTTGGCAGTGGATCGGTTCCCAGCTGGGCCTCTGGACACAGCGCAGCTCGGCTAATGCCTGGGTTTCAGCTGGGCAGACCCTGAGAAGGGTACCCAGCTACACAACGGCCGGGCTTCTGACCTACAGAAACTGTGAGACAGTAGAAGTGTGCTGTTCTAGGCACCTAAGTTTGTGGTAATTTATTATGTAGCATAGAAAATGAGTGTGCAGGCTAACACTACAACCAGGGACTTTTTATTTTCTAAATTAGAGTAAATATTATCTGTTTACTTCAATGAGGCTGACAAGTCCAGGCAGATACAGCCTCATCTTGTCATGCACATGCGCATCCCTGTGTGTGTCAGAGTGAGAGGACGCACGCTATCCCCCAGTTCCACTCCTTGTGCCTGGACCACCCTGTGTCCTCTGATGATGTGGTCTGAGGGTCCCAGTGCTTGACCATACGCCCAGTCACCCACCAGGTTTTAATTTCCCCAATGCTTAAGTGTCAGTCTCCCAGCTAAAAACCTTTACATTGTTAAGTTCCACTTTGTTGTGGGCAGCTAGGGGGTTACAAGTAAAGTAACAAGTTAAACATTAACAGAGAGACACAGAGTGGGGAGCTGAGGTAGTCTGTCTAGCTGGAAATTCCCAGAGTCCTCGTGGATGTGGAAATAGAAGCCAACCCTTAAATATACCCTGTAGTGTCTCCTTTGAGAAACATTTTCTTTTCTGCCCTTCTTTATTCCAAATAACACTTTATTCAGTTTGCTCCATGGGCAGGACAGAGCAGGAGGCCCCATGAAGTAGGCTTGTGGATCTACAAAACCAAAGCCTAACAAACAGACCGACCCCCACCCCCAGCACCAGCACCAGCACCAGCACCTTTATCTCCTTCAGACAGAGGCTCCTGCGTCAGGCGGCTAAGTCTCGCCTTCTTGACCGTCCTCACAGCAACCACCCTGGGGCAAGCCTCCCTGTCTATTGTCTGAACATCCTAATGGCCTGCTAACAGGTGCCCCCACTTCCAGTCTGACCCATCTCCAGTCGCTCTTCCCCAGCGCTGCCAGAGCAATCTAAAATACGAATCCGATTGTGTTATTTCGTGCTTGAAGTTCATCCATCCAAAACAGAGCACTCACTCCTTAACAGTGACGAACGAGCCCCGGACATTTCCAACCTCATGGTTCTTGTCACTCACCACCAGTCACATACCCCCCTGCTCCAGACAAACCCACTGGCTTGCCGCTCCTCCAGTGGCCCGAGCTCAGCTCACTAGTGCCTCCCTGCCTTTGCCCAGGCTCTTCCCTCTCCCTGGTTTGCCCTACTTGTCTTTCAAGGTAAACCTAAGGCGAAGTTAATTATCCCTGCTAAGCACTCCCACTGCACCTTGTACTTTGCCACTGTGGCACTTACCACATTTAACAGTAACTGCTTGTTATTTTTCTGTCTCCTTGCCTAACCTATTAGCTTCATTAGGGGAGAAACCACATCTGTTTTTCTCATTACTATATCACCAGGACCTAACACTGTATCTGGCACATAGTAGACCCTCAATAAATACTAGAGTGACTGGATAAAATAATAACAATAACAACAGTTAACATTTATTCAGTACTTAATGTGTGCTGGGCACTGTTCTAGAGTGCTTTATATATATTCATTCATTTAAAATCCACACAATCCCAAATACTATTATTATCTCGCTTTACAAATAAATAAATAGTGACACGGAGGTATTAAACATCGTGTCCAAGATTATATAGCCATTAAGCAACAGAGTCAGGACCTGAACCGAGACAGTGAATTCCAGAGCCCAGGTTTGTAACCACTCCTCCATACTGCCTCTCCTGGATGCACGATTCAGCTCAAAGGCCCCCTCCTGTGTAAACCGTCCCTCATCGTCCAATCTGAGGCAGATGCTGCTCCTCTGCACCCCATGGCACCCCATGTCCCCCTCCATCACAGCAGCGATCACACTCTATAACTGGGTGTCTACTCCCTTATTCTGTCAGCTCCAGGACACTTGGCTCAGTCTTCATTTTCTTTGTATCCTCAGTGCCTAGCACACGATAAATGCTCAACTTCTATGGAAGGGTGGATGGATGGATAGCCTGAGCTAGAGAGGAAGCTTTCATTCTCAGACAATCCAGCAGGTGGCAGGAGAAGACAAAAGCTGAACAGAGAATGGGGGCTGCCTTACCTTTCACAGGAGTCACTTTCTTCATGATGACTTCCTGATCTTGACGAAGAGTCACTGTCACTGTGGCTCCCGGTATGCCATAGCCCCAAATCACTGCCCCTGCGGGCTCCTTCTGTAGCACCATGTGATTATGGATGTGTGAAGCAAATCGAAAATCAGCAGCTGGAAATTTAGCAAACAGAAGAGCATTACTAGGAAGACAGCACTGATAGAATCTGGTTAACGAGAGAGGAACACGCCGTCTTCATACCAGAGAATTTGAATATAATCAGTACTTTTAATCCTCTAAACCTAGATCTCATTCCCCCTAATTAAGTAAGCAAATCACAACAACAGTTTCCAACAATATGCACCACAGTACAAGACCAACAAGGAAAACTCCGAGAGCCTAGGATGTGCCCCAGACCTCTTCCCCTGTGGAGCCCTCGATCTGCCTTTGCTCTCAGGCTTGGCCCTAATGCTTCGCTCTCTCCTCCCAAATCACTAAAATGCTCCTTTTATGCACCCTGCAGATGGTGTTTATGAGAAAAATAAAGCACTTCCTTCCCTTCCTTTCCTTCACCACTCCCACTGCCGAGTAACTGGGAACTAAGAAGCCTGCCTCTCTCCGACATAGCCTCTCTAAACTGTCCCCCCCTTCCCACCCTGCCAGTGTGAATTTCCCTCAAGTAATTCCTCTTATTGTGGTTTTTGGACAACCCACTGAAAATTCTAAATAAGCATGTACGAATATCTGCGACAAGTCTGCTTCCTTCTAAGGTAAATTCAGATAAATCAAGGTGCAAAAAATAAGGTCAGTGCAAGTTAGAAAGTCAAGCTGTCTGAACAAAGGTCTTTTGTCATCATTTTACCCATTTCACAAGCTAAATTATGCACAAAGAACAAGAGGAAGAGCACTTGAAACTGTGGATTCTATTCTAGAGTCACTAACAAGACTGAATAAGAACTCATTTTAACAAGATCATTCCTATTTTTAACATTCAGCCTATATCAAAGTATTTTATTAATAACCAGCATCTATCCAAATTATCTGTGCACTCCTCATCAAAACTTAAAAGGGGGGAAAAAAACCCTTAAGTTATAGCTTTGTCTAAACAGACCCCAAAATCCTAGAAGAAAATAATTAATACAATTAAGATTTTGAAAAATGATAGGCAGGAAAGAGAACCAGACCTAACAAGGCTGACATTTCCTTCCCTAGAAGCTACAAATGATGACGGCCCCTCGGGCTGTATTCCCGAGCACACAGCTAATGGGGCCTCCTACACAGACTCAGTGGCCTATTTGTCCCGCACTTCAAATAACAGCCCCAGTCCCAAAAAAAACAGCCTTGGCTCTCTCTTAAGAGTTAGTTCCATCATGAAACCTCTGTGACAAAGTTCACCCAGAAGGCCCGCTGGGCTGGCAATGCATGGCTGCCTGGAGCAAATGCTCTAAGAGATTAACATCACACCAGGGGGAATTGCATAAGCACCTTGGCAGCCCGCTGGAGGGAAGGGGAAAAGCATGTGTGTGGGAAGGCCTTGTCTTGGGTAGGTGCTTCACAGGAGCCGGTGCACACGGAGGGCTCTAGTTGCACACAGCCACCTTCCCGAAGGCCGGGGGAAACACCTTCCCAAATCAGTCTGTCTTCTCCAGCGCACACTTACTGAACCTCTTTGTGCACGGCTCCTGTTCTCAATCAAAGAATTTTAGATCCTTTAGAGGAAGGATCATGTGTGTCCTGCGGTATAATCACATTATTTACTGATCAACAGACTAAGACCCAAGGAAATTAGATAATTTTTTAAAATAGCTTGCATACTTATTAACTCAACAAATATTTATTGATGCCTACTATGTGCCAGGCACCATGATAAGCATTAAAAATAGACACACAAAATCCTTACCAGCAGGGAGCTTACATTCTACCAATGGCTTACTTGCGGCAGGCACTGTGCTAAACACCCTGCAGATACTAAGTTACTTAGTATCTTAGATACTTAGTATCTGCAGGGTGTTAGTAACTTAGTATCTAAGTTACTTAGTATCTTAGATACTTAGTATCTGCAGGGTGTTTGGCACAGTGCCTGCCAAATACTGGTATCAAATGAGCCTTCAACAGAGGAAACTAATAAAATAATGGCCCTACTCTTCTCTTTATCTTCTCCTCACCTCATACGCTAGACTCATATGTCCCCATGTGAGGATGAGAGAAAAAGATTCGTTTACACTTTGGTTAAATCCAGAAGAACCACCTATGCACTGAGGTTTGTCTGCATCTGGGTACTTTCTGGATTCTTAGGGAGAGCAACCATCGTATTTCTGCACTCCAACAGTCCTCCCACCTCAACTTTCATTTCTTAACGGGGATTTTTGTGGCCTACTATTTGAGTGTTTGAAAGAAAAACTGGGTCCAGCATTATCACTTTAACTTGCATTAGCAGACAGAGCTTCTAGTTTTTCCATAGTTGTGACCCAGTGTCCAGCTTTGTGTGGTCAAATGACAGGAGCTGACTTGGACAATAGTCAGTGAGTCACTCTCCTCCCCTGTGCCACCCATATTATCCCACCACCAATATCTGTAAGCTGCACCAGAAACCAAAGTTGAGCCTGAAATATTCTGAGCTAGTGAGGGGGTTGTACTTCTTAGCCCAATTAAACTAGTAAGATTTAATTCCTTGCCTGAAGCAAACCCTCCCCCAGGGTATCACTGAGGGGGCTGCACTGAAATGTTTTGGATGACTCACGCACCTGTTTCCAAATATTACCTAACTGGCTCTGACCCTCCTCTGCCAGCTCCGCAGCAGTAATTCAAAGACCCTGCGGGGCTCCCCACTCAGATAAACCCAACTCTCCATCTGCTTAAAGCACTGCATCCTAACGGCGGGACTGGAAGGAGGAAGCGGAAGGGCGGGAGTTCCAGCCAACAACACCCGCTGTGCAGGCCTGGGTTGGAGACCCCTTCCCCGACCTTGAGAAGGGGAGTGTGGGGGCGGGGGGAGGGGCGGGCCCGAGCGCGACGGTCGTCGGACTCCGCGCAGGCTGGCGGGGGTTCGGGTCGATCCAGGCCGCCTCACCTGGCCTGGTGCGAGCCCGCAGGATTAAGGGCAGCAACAGCAGTCCCAGCACAAACCCCGGCGCGACCATATTTGCTAACAACCGCCTCCTAGCGCGGACCTCGGGGCGACGACCTCCGGGACGCGGATGCGGAGTCCAGGCGGGGCGGAGCCTGGCCTGTTAGGGGCGGGGCCGTAGGGCGGGGCAGGCCTGGCCCCACCCTACCAGGCCCTGTAGTCCGCGAAGCGGTCCGCGAGAAGGGGCAGCCCTTCTCGGCCACCGTAGTCGATTGAATAAACGGTTCCTCGGCAACGAGAAAAAAAAACAACTAGAACCATCGGCACCAGCTCTGAGAGAAGCAAGAGGTGAGGCGGTTGACCCCACTTCCCGTCCGAAACTGAGACCTCCTCTTTTCCCTTCGCCTCTCGTAATTTTCCGAGGGTCCCCGACACATTCAGGGAACCCTCGGGCAGACGGGGAGCCCAGACAGCCAGCCGGCTGGGAAGCCCCGCTTCTCGATGTCCCGCCCCTCCCACGGCCCTCCGCTCCTCGGACCCGCTCGGGGACTCGCGAGTCCTTTTCACACCCCGAAAAGGATGTAATACCTCATCTCCTGTACCCTCGAAAAAACGAAAAAAATAACGCCGACAGATTAGGCCTCATGAAACCGTCTAGTCCCATTATGCAGCATTGACTCACAACAGGCCGGGTCCAGAGTGTGTTTTGCTCGCCCCGCAGCGCAGCCCGCTGCCTGGCAGCTCTCCATCTGGCCGTCCTGCGCCGAGGCAGGAAGGCAAGACCTGGTCAAGACAGAACCGGAGAAATAAGAATCCCCAGACTTTGGAGGATGGGGTTGCAAAATTAGGACTGCCCCTTGCCCGCCATGCTGCCCCTGCCGCCCCTTCCAGAATATATAGGCGCTACAAGGCATTGTAAGTCATACTTTAAAAGTGTGAAACTTAAAAAATTAGAGTAATTTCTAGAGCCAGGAGCAGTTCTGACTTTAATTTTTTTTTTAA
The DNA here is from genome assembly GCF_019186645.2 of Phyllostomus hastatus. NCBI lineage: Eukaryota > Metazoa > Chordata > Mammalia > Chiroptera > Phyllostomidae > Phyllostomus > Phyllostomus hastatus. The sequence goes on along the minus strand of NW_025334015.1, from coordinate 13,748,423 downwards.
TTTTAGACCCTAAACTGGATCTTCTCAGCAATTTATGGTGAACTTTTGACAATCGTTCTCTCTAAATCCCTGTTAGATAGAAAAGAAAAAAAAAACACCTCACCTTTTAAATACAGAAAGACATCGAGATAGAAAGAAAAAGTACTAATGCTTTAGTGAAAAATCTGTGATTTTTGTAATTAAAAGAATGACCGGACCTATTAAATAGGCCTGTATTTGTAATAGTCTAACTAATAATGGAGAATTCAAGAGTCTTCAGAACAAATGGGTGGCCTGGGATTGTGTTGGGGGAGAGTACTTAAGTCCAGGAAACTTGGTGCTCAAAAATACTGTGTTGCCGTAGTTGTGATCGTGTGAGTAAAATCGGACACATTTCAAGACAGCGCTCTTTAATAAATCTCCAGGTACAGTAGGCAGTTCCTTCCAAGGAGATGTCGATCCCATTCTCCAACACCCACTACCGAATTCCACAAGGATTTGGGAACCTTCTGGAAGGGCTGACGCGCGAGATTCTGAGGGAGCAACCGAACAATATACCATCTTTCGCAGCAGCATATTTTGAGAATCTTCTAGAGAAAAGAGAGAGTAAGCTTTTTAGAAATAGGCACTTTTTAAGTAAATAAGAGACTGAGCCCTCGGTTATGGTGAAACTTGTTTAAGACCGCCCCTGTTCCATAGACACAGCCTTTACGCGGCAGGCGGCATCGGGTGACGGTTCTTGCCGTTGGAAACAGCTGGGGGCCTGTGGGGCAGGTTCTCTTAAATTCCGTTACTTCCGGCCAGCGAAGATGGACAGTTCATTGCCCAGACCTTGGTGGCGGCCGTCTTAACGGACACGCCGGCCGGAGGGGACCTCGCAGATCCCCGGTGCAGCTCTCCGTCTCCCTGCGGGCGCTCCGGGCCCCCAGGGCGGTTGACTGCCTCTTCTTCAGGGCAGGGGAGATGTGTTTTCTCACATGTTTGCTCTTTTTACTTGAAAATATTGTGAGCGCTGTAAAAGTAACTCAAACTCCTTAGATTGAATGGATTGTCGTTCACTGAGGGATATGAAACTGGTCTACAGTACAGGCGCGGAGAAAAGCTGCTTTGAAGGCGATGTTCATTCTGCTTCTGTACCTGCGAGGCCCCATCCCGCCCACAGACTAAGATTCTGGACGACAGTGGCTCTAGTTGAGGGCCAAGCAGTCTCTTCATTTCCGAAAGTAAGGTTCAAATTTCCAGCCTTGAAGGTTCACGACTATCCAGACAGACCTAATGGTCAAAATGGGAATTATCACAGCTATAAATTTCTGTTAAAAAACTTATAAGTGGAGCAACCATTTTAATGTAAGCTTTTGTCATTACTTTTATACGGGAGTATGTGGAAATCTCAGTGTATTCTATTAGTTTATTTATTTATTTTTATTGAATTTATTAGAGTGACCTTGGTTCACAGAACCATGCAGGTTTCGAGTGTACGACTCAGTAAGACGTGATCTGCGCCCTGAATCGCGGGCTCATCATCCCAAGCAAGGTCTATTCCCGTCCCCACCCCTCCTAGCTTTGTCCACCTCCACCCACCTCCCCACTCCTTTATCATTACTTTTGATCACAGTATTGTAACCAAGTGCAAAGGTGCCTAGAAGTAGCCACAAGTAAATAAACCTTCCATTTAAATCGATTTAGAGGGAGAAAACCTCCGGCAAAGCCTGGATTGAAAGAACTCCCGTGGAGAGGGCAGAGCTCTCCGTCCTCTTGTCCTCCTTGCTCTGCCCTGGCAGAGCTCACGGTCTCTGCCAATTTCCCGAATGTTGCTGATCTTCTCCTTATCCAGTCACTGTGAATATTTGTCACGCAACCTAAAACTTAAATGCCACTAAAAAGCTATTAAGAAAAATCCTTTAGATTAAGAGGTGAATTATAATGAACATTAATTTAATTTTGTTATTTTAACTTTATTTTACAAATTCATGAGTGAAATGTCTTTAGTCATTTGTTTAATTTTAGACCTCAGAAAACATCTCATTACAAAAACATTTGAGTCATTGTTACTGGCTCATGACAATTAAAGCAATCGGTGATTCAGAGTGATAGTACCGGAATACTGACCCTCTAACTAGTACAATTGGGTGAAACTATCGGAAAAGATTGTAAGCATCATACCCATGTTCACTCCTGTAAAGCAAAGGTGAGTTATTCAACTGATGTAAGTGTTAGAATTTAGTCTCTCCAAAAGGGAAGCATAAAGTCCTCTGTCCAGTCTCTCACACAAGGCAAGAATCTCCCTACCAGCATTCCTCACAGGTAATCAGTCACTAGTCTTAATTCTGGGGTTTATGACTGGAAACATGTGGGTAAGTGAAGTAAGTGGTATCTCAAAATCACTGGGGAAAGGGGGGCTTTTTACTAAAGATATATAATAAAAATGGATAAAGATAAAATTTGATCTATTCCTTACATGGTTCACCAGGACAAGTTCCAAATTGATCAAAGATTTAAATATTTAAAACAATGAATCCATACAAATATTGAAAGAAAATATGGATAGATTTCTCTGTAACATAAAAAAGGGAAAGATGGCTAGCTAAGTTGCTATAATTACTTTAAAAATCCAAGAGCAATCAGGGAAGAGATGGATAAAATTGACAATATTACATGACAAAAGTTGCCATAAGGGAAATAAAACTACACATGACAAACTCAGAAAAATAAAGGTGTGCAATTAATATCACAGCTGGTCAATTAGCCTAATAAATAAAGAGCTTGTAAAAACAGTGAAGAAGCCCTGGCTGGTGTAGCTCAGTGGATTGAGCGCAGGCTGCAAACCAAAGCATCGCAGGTTTGATTCCCAGTCAGGGCACATGCCTGGGTTGCAGGCCAGGTTCCCAGTGGGGGCCATGTGAGAGGCAACCACACATTGATGTTTCTCTCTCTCACTCCCTTCCCCTCTCTAAAAAAATAAATAAGTAAAATCTTTTAAAAATTTATTTAAAAAACTGAAGAAAAACTAACTGCTATATTTTAAAAAATAGGCAAGTGATATGATCCAACAATTCACACAAAAATAAGTGCAAATGGCCCCTGACCTATTAAAACATATTCAAACTAACCCGTCATAATAGAAGCCCATATCAAAACTACACTGAGGCACCACCACCCACCACCAACAACCCCACTCATCAGATTGGCAAAAAGCCAAAAGCTTGCTGATTTATTTCAGGCAGGGCTGGAGGGAAATAATTACTTGTATATATTGCTGGAGGAAGTATAAAATGATACAACCTCAAGGAGGGGAAATGGCAGCATCTACCATAATTATATACATATTTAACCTTTGACCCAGAAATTCTACTTCACTTTTCACTGCATTGTTATTTGAGGCAGCAACCCAAATATCGATAATAGGGATTTATTGACTAGAGTACATCCACACAATGGAATATTATACAGTGTTTAAAAAACAGAGGGAGGAAGATCTCTGTGATGCTATAGAGTGAACTTCGAGATAAATTAAATGAAAACAGGTGGAAGCATACATTAGGGTTAGTATGCTGCTCGTTGCCTAGTGAAGGGGTGTTGCTATGAATACATAATGTTCATTTATATTTTTTAATGGAGGAATAATTTGTTTAAATAATACCTCTTGGGGCAGAAGGAACAGAGTGGAGGGAACAAAACAGAAGGCTAGATTTCTCTGAATATATCTTGAGTTTGAAATCATAAATGCTAGCATAGTTATAAGATAGAATGAAATTTAAAAATTGTTAAACAGTTTCTAAAATTTAGAAGCAAAGTGCAACAGACAAACCCAACTAGTATTGAATGGATAGCATAACCACACAGATTGGAATTATTTCAAGTGATTTTATGATGAAGTAATCCGACAGTACATCCCTGATGGATGTAGCCTAAGAGCAAAGTGAAAAAAATCTTACATTATTTTTAACAATTACTGTTAATATTATAGTATAGTTACTCTGTAATTATTGTGTATAAATTGTAGGACATAGCAAACAAGTATCTCTCCTACTGTAATTAGGAATAAGATGTTTAGTGTGAGAAAAATGACCTACACATATAAAAATAGTTAATAAAATCATGTAATTCTCAATTTGAATTGAAAAATATTATTTTGACCTCATGATATATTTTCTCTTTAAAAATAAGCTTTTTCTAGCTCCATATACTTTTGAAATTTATTGATTTTAGAGAGAGAAACATTGATTTGTTCTATTTATTTGTGCATTCACTAATTACTGCTTTTTTAAAAATAACTTTTTATCATTATTATTGATTTTTTTAGAAAGAGAAAGAGAAAAAGAAACAGACTTGTTGTTTCACTTACTGATGCACTTATTTGTTGATTCTAACATGTGCCCTGACTGGGTATCAAACCTGCAACGTTGGCATGTTGGGACAACTCTCTAACCAACTGAACTATCTGGCCAGGGCTCTGTACATTTTTAGGCCTCAAAACAAAGACCAATACAGTACCAGTGAGCACCGGGCTTCTTGGAGAACTAGGTAATCCCTTGAACTGGATAAGAAATACAAAGATGAGCCTTAACATCGTGCCATACCAGAAAATAAGGAAACCATCAAAGATTACTTGAGTTGTTTCCAAAGGACTCAAGAGCATCTGAGCACCCTAATAAGCCCCTACTGGCCAATTTTTGACAGGCATCAATTAGAATAAGAAAGACAATGGGTTAGAATTCATCTAATTTGTTAAATATTCATGAGCTTACAATGATTAAAAGGGAGCAGCTCCTTCAGAGGATCCTAAGGAACCAAATGATTATTCTGAAAACTGATAAATAGAGGGAAAGAAACCTTTAATCTACCCTTTCTGTAAGAACTGTATTTCAAGGTAACCAAATAGTTGATGAGGGAAACTTTTTCTTTATTGAGTGCTCCAGAGATGAAGTAATGGTAAAATTTGAACACTACCATTATGTAACACCTAAAGAAATGATCTAAGCAACCCTCATCATCAATGGGCCCATAGAAAATGTAAAGACAGACAACTAGGTGTTATATATCTCCTGACAGAATTACACTGCACTACTTGTATTTTTGCCAAAAACAGTCAAACCTGAATCACTGGAGCTCTAACTAGCAGTGTACAAGAAATTCAAAAACAGAGGAACTTGTTAAAAATCACCATGGAAATGGAATAAAAAATATCTAGACTATGGAAAACTCCAAAGAAAATGACCAAATTTTATCAACGAATACATTGCAAGGAAAAAAGATGGGGTGGGAGGTAGGGAGCTTTCAATGACAAGAGATTTAAAAGGCATAAAACAAGTTTGTGTGTGCCCACTGTTTAGGTCCTGATTTGAACAAACCAACAGTATAAATAAATAAATAAATAAATAAATAATAAATACTGAAAAATATTATTAGACAATGAGGGACATTTGGGTAATTGATATTAAGGAATTATTAGTATTTTTAGGCATGATAATGGTATTGTGGCTTTATATCTTAGAGATGTATACTGAAATAAATATTGCTAGATAAAGAAATACGATGCCCAGGATTGGCTTGAAAATAATCAGAAGAAAGCAGAAAAGTGAGTGAACTTTCAGAAAAAGTAAGATAAATTATAAGTTTATAATTGTTGAATCTAAGTTATGTGCACATGGGAAGTTGTTATATTCTCTATTTTCTAAGTTTGAAATTCTTCATAATTAGAAGTTAAAGAAAAATTTTGTTTAAATATAAATACTTGTTTCTGTCTATGTCAACTGCCTATACAATATGCCTCAATTTTAAAAAACATTCCCATCCTTCACTTTTCCAAACTATTTTCTTACTATTTAACATTTATTTTTATACATTTTCCTGTGTTTACTAATTTATGCTTATAAGTTTCTATACTTATATTTAAGTATTGGCATTTGTTCTCTCTCCCCATTTTGTTATAAACTTTATGAAGGCAGCACTTAACGGTTTTTTACTGCCTTTCTAAATATACCCAACGGCTCATCCGATGTTTAATTCATCAGTATCTATTTCATGATCGCTGGTTAGATCTGCAGTGCGAGGCTGTGTTCAACAGCAGTGAGATTTTCAGCTAGCAGTAATGAACCTGGGACTTGAAAAAAACTTGTTTTGTGTTATTCTAGATTTGCTTTAATGAACTCAAAGTAAGTCTAAAATTATTATATTTGTATTACTTAGAAACCAACTTTGATCCAGCAGAATGGGGGGCTAAGGTAGACGACCTCTTCTACAACAAGCATGCATTCAAGGTATGGCCCTCTGAAACTAATGGGTCTGGTTACTTCTTCTCCCTGTCTCTAGAACAGAGATTATTGGGATCTCCCAGAATCATGAAAATTGTGAGAGGCATCATAAATATCTCATGAAACCTTCTTAATTGTAGTGTTCTTCCTGATGAGAAATTCTTTTCTGAAGTATATCTGAATCACATATAGATACATAGTTTGAATTTTAGATGATGAGCAGGAAGAATGTAATGGAAAGTTATAGAATAAGTATTCTTTAGATTTTATTGGGCATTACAGTGCTTAGCGGTAGCAGATAAATATTTGTTGAATTAATGAGTGATATTTCATAAAATAAAACACTTCATTTAGTTATTTTGTTGACATTTTACAAAAGACTGAGTAGAATTAAAGATGGTAATGGTAGATAGAATTTTCTTTTCAAAGCTAATCTGTTCAGAGACTGAACCTATCTTCTCTCTAGTACTATTCTTTGAATCAGTCTTTCTCAGCTAAGGTTCCTCAAAATATTAATAATTAAGCCCTAAGCGGAAGGCACCCATTGCATATAAGGAATCACTGTCTCTCCTTTGCATCTAGAATGCTCCTAGTTATGTATCATCCTTTGGAGAATTGAGAAAATAGTCAAAGTATTCTGTTTTGTGATCCAGATCAGGAATACTGGTTGAGAAATGCCAGCATCATTGGCATCAACGGGGAGCTTGGTGGAAATTCGGTCTCAGGCCCTCCCCCAGGTCTACAGATCAGAAGCTGAGTTTTAACGAGATTCCTAAAGTAAAATGTTAGGTGCACTAAAGTTTGAGAAAGCACCACACCAGATAACCGTGATAAAACATTAGCCACAAAGCCCCTGCAGATATTGTAATTAAAAGGAATTAACAAAGTTCAACTTTTGATAGTGTTCCATTGCAGATTTGGGGAATTTCCTGGGGAAATATCTGTCACTTATTCCAAGTTCAAAAGTGAATTTCCACCCATTTGTACCTGCCAGATAAGGGGGGAGGGAATCTGTTTATATCCATTTAATTGGATTCTTTGTGTTCACACTTTATTGAAATCAAAGGAAAATGTTGAAAATTTAAAAATATTTGTGAGATACCAGCTGTTTCTTCTTTTTTGAATTCTAAAGACTTGATTTGATTAGCTTATATGTCCTTTCTGTTTTGTAGATTAAGGAAGCTCTTCCCATAAATTGTGAATTAGCAATGTCTCTGTTTTGGAGAAATATTTCAATAACATGTCAGTACAGGCAGGGCTGGTTTCCCTTTTTCTATCTGAATCGCTCCCCACAAGAAAATTTACTTTTTTGACTTAGTTTTTAATTTACAACTTCAATTTACATTTACAACTTTAATTTACAACTTAGTTTTTATTTAAACTTCATTAAAAGGTCACCCTGATTTCAGACTATAAAACACAATGACATTTATTTTGTTTCTGCTTTAAAAAATATTGGCACCTCTTCTTTACACTTTGCTCAGGACTCATTACAGCATCTTACCAACCTTCAGTGTAAGACAACGACCTGTTTTTAATGGAAAATAATGTTTCATACATTCCAAAAGCAAAAAAGCAGTCATTTTGTTTACCAGTTCTTTCATTTTTAATATTTGTTTATGCACATTCCTTTAAGAGTGCTCATTTATTTCTTCTTTCGTCATCCATTTTCCTTTTTTAAAAAATCAGTATTTTTTAAATTTCCACTTCTTCTCAATATCTTAAAGTAATATTGAATCACCTTCGAGCAGTCTGATCCAAAACTTTACTATTTGGAAACATTGCCTCTTTGGTCTCTCCCTTCTCTCCAGGAGCAAGAGCCACCTGAGAAAGAAAAGACTCAGCCACCTGAGAAAGAAAAGTCTCAGCCACCTGAGAAAGAAAAGTCTCAGCCACCTGAGAAAGAAAAGTCTCAGCCACCTGTGACAGAGGAGGCACCAGTCACAGTCATGGTAAGTTATATTTTCCATATACTGTTGGATTTTCCTAGAAAGAAGACACTCCATCTAAAATTATACCCTAAATGAGAATCTAGTTTGTTATCCATGTTGTTAAAATGATTATTTTGCTTCCTAGATAACTAACATCAGTGAGAAACTAACTGGTGGATTATTTTTGGCCATGCCACTTATAAAGGAAAACTCATTTCCCCTCAAAAATAAAATCTTATTTCCCAAGAATGTCAACAGATGGATAAATCTCTTCAAGGGGAAGAAAGGCAGAACTCACCAGCCCCATTCTCCATCCTTCAGATTCACTTCCCAGTTTGGGAGCTTTCCACTGCTTGACGCTGTTACCACCACACAGTGACGAAGGTTCAGAGATAACAAAAGGAAACTCTTGGGGGATGACACACAACCAAATGAAATGGCTTCACACAATGTGTCGTACTCACCGTGCATGCATGCCCTCTGCAAAAAATGACGTCCTGCTTGACAGCCTGCATCTAAGTAGTAAAACCTGGGTAGATACCTGCACGAATTCTGTATTCTGTGTGCTAGCCAGCTTGCAGCTTTCAGGAAAGGGTTGAATATATCTCTACATAACCCGGTGCTCAGTAAGGGCACTGTGGTAGCTTGAAATCAGCCCTCGAAGGAATATTAAGACCATGAAAATACTATAAATCAGGACTTTTTTCTGGAGAGCCAGTTTTTAAAGCATTTGCCAGCATATCGCTACCCATATTTTTCATAGTCCAGACTCAAGAGGACCAAGCCTAGTGAGAAAAAAGAACTTAACTCTCCACAATACTGAAGGCCAAACTTTTGAGTTCCTTTTCATGTCCCAGGCAGTCATCCAATAATCGACACCTAAAATGGATATCCCCCTCAGGGAACACCTTACTTCCTACCCAGTGGGGCATAACTTTTCCCTAGAACCTTTATAAATTATTCCTGAATCATATCAGCCTAGCATAAGAGACACTGGGAGGTCAGGGAAGAAGGGAGGGAGTATTGTTTCCTTTCAACATCAATAGCTGCCCTTGCACAGGTTTTCACATGCGTGTGAGTTGAGATCTCATTGATTTCCAACCTCAGAGTAATTCACTCGCCCATATTGGAGCATCATCTCAGAGGAGTTTACACCATTTTGTTTCCATTTGAAAGGTTAAGAGCTAGCTTTGCCTCATTATTGTAATTCGGGGGGCGGCAGGGGAACAACCCAGAGGTCTGTCAGTAGGAGGCAGAGTAAGTAAATCAGAGCCTAACAATACAATGTAATGCAGTGGTGTCATGAAACAAAAAAAAAAGAATGGGCAGAGATATGTACTGAATAATAACATAGATGACGAGAACCAAGATATGTTGTTACATGGAAAAAATAGTACCAGAACTCATTCTTATGAGGCACATATGTACCCATATGTACCCACAAAATAAAAAGGCATGTATGTACCCATATGAATACTCTGTCTGTTCAGAGGTTTTGGAAAATTATATACACTCAACCATAATAATAGTCACCTCTTAGGAGCAGGATTTGGGAAGGGGAGGGAAACTTCCACTACCAGTGATACTTAAGGGTTTTTGTTTGTTTGTTTTGTTTTTTAGAATTTTTTTTTAGATTTTATTTATTTATTTTTAGAGAGGGAAGGGAGAGAGATAGAGAGAAACATCAATGTGCAGTTGCTGGGGGTCATGGCCTGCAACTCAGGCATGTACCCAGACTGGGAATCGAACCTGTGACACTTTGGGATACTTAAATGTTTAAATGTATACATATCACTTTTATAATTTAAAATATTATGAGCTACATACCTATTGAATTTTACACTTAATGTGTATTTCACCCTCTGTAAATCATACCTAAATTTAAGAAGAAAAGGAACCTGACACAAACCTTAAAGCAATCTTGTTAAAACTAACATTATTGGACTAAGGCTTCTCTCTGGCATTCCACTTTAAATGTGCACTTTTGGTCAGCTCCTTACTGAGAAATTAAGAGGTTAACACTTTGATTCATTTTATGTAATCATGATTATTTTGAAACAGCACATTTGTTATCTTCTCAACATTTTTACCATGCTCAAGGATTCTTTCTTTTTCTCTACTCCCCAAAAGTGTTATTGCTCAGGAAACTGTGAAATACAAGCTATTTTGCTTTGTAATTTTTATTCAGTAACTTGAGAGAGAAATATTGATCTATTGTTTTACCCAGCCATGCATTCACTGGCTGATTCTTTTATGTGCTCTGATTGGAGATCAAACCTGCAACTTTGGCATGTCGGGGTGACATTCTAACCAACTGAGTGACCTGACCAGGGCTGAAATAGGAGTTATTTTGGAGGGGAAAAGTTGGCAATGTTGATTTATTGCAGAGACATATTGAAAAATGACAAAACAAAATCCCCACCATTTTGGTAATTATCATTGGTACGCAGACAATGTGGCAAACGTATAAAATTCCCTTGGGAAGCAACAGAATTCGATTGTTACACCAAGCCCTAAACTGATTAAATTTATGCATTATTTTTTTCTGGCATGAAAATACTGTATGGAATGTTTACCAAGTCTCTTTTGCTCCTTTCCGTGAAGGAAGTTTCTGAAGAAGATAAGGAAAAAGAGGAGAACGCTGCTGTCAAAATCCAAGCAGTTTTCCGGGGCCACTTAGCCAGGGAAGAGGTGAAGAAAATGAAAGATGGTGATGTTCAAGAAGAGAAGAAACAGGAAGACAACTGAGGAGACTGGTTTTGCCCTCAAAAAAAGCATGAAAAAAAGAATCCAAATCCATCCACCTTGTTGCGATTGTCGTTTTTTTTTCCTTAGTAAGGGAGATTCGATGTAGTGAAGTAACATTTGTTGCTGTTGTGAAAATCTGTCGTGAGCGTTTGTTTAATAAACATGCCATTGAACACATGCTTCTTGAAGATGCCTCTGAGATCATCAGTCTGTTTATACTTCTCCCGAGTCTATGTATAGAGACCCTTGGACTCGAGGGGCAGACCAGGAGCATCTTGGGCTCTCAGAGATCTCAGAGGACACACGGTCTAACCGTCAGCTCACGGCCACATTCCATCACAAACCTGTAAAGTGGTCTTTCAGATTCCGTTTCACTCGTAGGGAGAGAATTCCACTGCCTTTCGAGAGGAGCTCGTTTAATTTTAGAGTAGCTTGAATTATTAGATGAGCTGAGTCAAAAATCCGTCTCCTTACAAGTTTTCATTTGTCATGCCTGCATTCAATCCTTTATTGAAAAATGTATTGTGCAGAATTCATGTGCTGGGGTATAGTAATGAATATCTGTTCTTATATTTATGCAACTGACAGTTTTTTATTATCTTGCTCTCCAGAATGACACAGAATAAGACTAATGTATTTGAAAAAGAAAGCTTTGATAACATCATACACAAGTAGACTCTTCTCCAGCCAAAACTCCTCGTGTTTCTTTCATGTATCAGTGGTAGTACCTTCATCACGAGCTCACGGACTTCTTTCAGGAAGCCATTCAAGCCATATTGCCTAATTTTTAGAAAGTTCAGTCTCTCCTTTTGAGGCCTCCCTACCCTTGAATGTTCAAGAAACTGCAGGAGTTTTGTCTTACACCAAAAGCTGCAGTTCCCTTCCCAAAAGAAAATGGAGAGAAGGTAGATTCTTATCATTTAATGCTGTTACCTTCTCCCACGATGAGGCAGCCCAGTCTGGCAGACTGATGACATATCCTGGCTGGTTCCAAATCCTGTCTGCAGCACACTGGGCCCCCCAGGCTTTGGTCCTAGCATTACACCTCTCTTAGTTCGCAGCCACACAGCTGTTTCCCTAAAGCTCAGTAACACGTCTGGGTGGCTTAGTCTTGAGGAGCTTCCAAACCAGCCATAGTGTATGCATAACAAGTGGTCTGCAGCAAACACTTAGATCTCTGTCTTAAGCTCAGACTTTGTCTTTCCACAAAGCAGTGTTACTTCAGGTGCCCCACGCCCCTTCCCGGGCACTGAGCCCTTGTCAGACTCCACGACAGCAGTTTACCCAAGCGACCGCCACTGAAATACAGGTGATTTATGCCAATGCTTTCAAGATGGTGGCATTCATTCTCTATCTCCACCCACTGCTGGACAGCCACCCCCCTTCTGAGATCCTGCTGGCACGAGAGAGCTGCTTGCCAACTAAACACAAGTCTCAAATACCCACTGGACTCCTTCCTCCCGTCCTTAACCCCACTTTTCCAGTTCTGGAGAAAAAGAAAATCAACTCTTCCAGCATTCCACCTGCTCATTTCCAACGGCGTTCACAGTGCCAGCCTCCAACCCCCTTCTTCTCAAAGGAATCCTGCTTGGGGGTTGTCAGCAGGACCCAGAATCAATGCAAAGGCTTAGCTTCTCAGTCCTGAAAAGCAGACGGGAAGGAAAAAGACGTTTCCACCCTAGTGAATATGTAGTGTGGCAGGGCGGGGGTGGGGTGGGGAGAGGGGAAGGTGCCAGCTAACTTTTACAATACTTCTGTTATACATGTAAAGTGATTTCCAGTACACATACATACACACACAGACAGACACAGAACACTGTGCTTTCCAGTACACATACATACACACACACTCAGACACACACACCCCTAATGACCTAGTGGCAGTAATGAAGTTTTTGGTGAGGGAGGAAAAGGAAGAGGAGAAGGTAGGGAGGAATGAATGTGGTAACAACACAGGAATATCACTTTGTTAGCACTTACTGCTTTTCATCTTATCTCTCTGGCTGCTCCTCAATCTCCTCTGCTGGTAACTCTTCAAGTCCCCAACCACTAAATGCTAAAGTGACCCCAGTCCCAGTCCTTGGACCCCTTTTCAAGCAATCGAACTTAACTTGTTGATCTCATCCAATCTCATGGCTTTAAAAGCCGTCTGCATGCTGATTACCCCCACATGTGTACTTGTAACAGTGGACCTTTCTCCACTCCGGCGCCAGACTTGTGGATTCAGCTGCCTACTTAACATGACTGCATGGATGTCCGCAGGCAACTCAAAGTTAACAAGTCCAATAACTCGTTACTGCTTCTGATAACAGCTCCTGATATTACCCCTCCAATCTTAAATTCCCTCATCTTCCATCTCAGAAAACGACCATTGTGTTCTTCTGTTTGCTCAAGGCAAAAAAACGTAGAACTCATTCTCAACTCCTCTTTCCCTCACACCTCATTTACAATTTACCAGCAAAGCCTGTGTGCTCTGTCAACAGAATCTGACCACTTTTATTTTTACTACCCTGGTCCCAGTTCCTATCACCTCTCTTGTGAATTACTGCAGTCACCTCTACATTGGGCGGTCAGCCATCGCCATCCCAAAGTCAGTGGTTTCTTTTTCTCATGGGTCTGTGGATCAGATGCACTTTAGCTGGAGCTAGGCTGGACTTCAGGCTTCAGGTTCAGGTCTGCTCCAAGCAGAAGGTTTGTGGGTCAGCTGGGAAAGGTCTGCTTCCGGCTGTGAGCCCAAGGGTGGATTGTGGCACCTCTTGTGTGTGCATCCTACTCAGAGCCGGTGCTGAAAGCGCTGCCCAAGGCATGTGCTCTTCTCGTGGTGGGGAAAGAAAGAGAAAGCTGTAATGAAAGAATATTTCAAGTTTTTGCTCATAACCCGTCCAGCAACATCTCACTCACTGAAGGAACTCATCTGACCAAGCCCAAAGTCAAGAGGTAAGGAAATACACTGCTGGCCATGCAACCACAGCAAAGACCTCATATACGCACAATGCTTCCACAGGGTGGTGGAAATTTGTGAAGAACCAATGATTCAGCTGACCATAGTCTGCTCTCTTGGTTATATCATTTGCATCCTTTTCACGTGCAAAATACATTCACTCCTATCCCAAGACCCCAAAATGGTCCATCAAATCCTTGAAATTCAGGATCTACCTTAGGTCTAGGCATGGCTGTTCTTGATGTACAGACCTACAAATTGAAAGAGCAACCATTTTCTCCTCATGCATCCAACACACAACAAATGATGGACAGGGACCATATGACCAAAACAACAACAACTCTTTCATTTAGAAGGGGGAATGAATCATGGAAGCAAATACCAGTTACTGGATCATACAATTATTAAATACCACTGAGCAAAGATGGTCACGTTTTTCTATTTGGGGAGGGGAGATGATGTTCAATGATTAGGCATCAGTTGTCCTCCCTGTGAATAACTCTCCAGTCCACTCTCCATAGCTCTTGGCTCTACAGTCTAGAAAATTATCTTTTCCTTCATCTTCCTTAGTCATTTGGAAAGGGCATTGGCTAATATGCCCTTCCTGGTAGATAAGGGAGTTTCTCGCCCGATTCCTGTCCATAGGAAATTGAGAGCCCAGAGGTCTCTTTACCTCTTGCACATCTTCGGTCTCTCTTAGTTATTAGTGATGCTTTTGCCCACAAACTCTTCTTAAAAGCCTTGTGAGTTTCCTCTGTTTGATTCCGGTCAGCTCCATGTGCCAAACCCTGTACCCACGATGTCTTTCAAGATATGCCTCCCTCTCTCTAAGTTTAATTCTGTTAAGAGTGACAAATTAGAACCAGTATTTTAATGTCCTAAAGCCTCATACCTGTCATAAGTAGTCTCCCTGCTTCCACCCTTTCTGCCTGTCAACACAGCAGTGAGAGTGTCCTGTTATAGTTGAAGCCATACCATGTCACACTGCTTGAAACCCCCGCTGGTCCCTCGTCTCATCCAGAGTAAAAGCTAAAGTCTTCATAGTGGACTACAGAGTTCTCTGCAGAGCTTGCCTCCCGTCACCTCTCTAAGCCCCTTCCTTTATCTTTTTATTTTTCTCCTTGATTCTGAACACCATCTTTTTTTAAATATATCTTTTTACTGCCTGCTTCTTTCTCCTAGAATGTACATTCCAGAGGATAGAGATTTGCGATTTTGCTAACTGCCTAGCACCTATTTTACACGCAGCAGGAAAGACTGAATCATTTCTAGTGGTCCATACTGAAGTGGCAGGAGCCCTAACAAATAACTTCTTCCATCAAAGTAGCTTCAGTTGGGTTACATACCCATTGCTTAAGGAATCGTTGAGACCAGGAGGAAAGAATATGCTAATTACCCAGCTGTGGAGTAGAGGGTCAATTCTATGAAAAAACCCAGCTGAATGTCAAGAAACTTTAAAGTTCCTTCTAGAAAACAGAGTAACATAGTCAGGAGGAAGGGTTAGTGGATACTGGGCAGGCAAGCGACAAATACCCACCACAAAGGCTCCTCACTATACTGCACTGTTTGTTAAACTGTTGGTCAAAACCAAAGGCTAGGAAAGTATTGGGAATGAAAGGAAAAACTTAAAACAGCAAATGAGGGATTAAACACGGGACTGTAGAGATTTGAGGAGCCTGCTACCTAAACGGCAATGTGTGGAGCTGGGCCGTGCAAACGGGAAATCTCTCCAAAGTCAGAGCTTTGGCGGCTGGGAGAATATGAAAAGTCATGTGAGGAAGAACTTAAACTGTTTTTTAAGAGATTTTATTTATTTATTTCTAGAGAGGGGAAGGGAGGAGGAGAGGGAGAGAAACATCCACCATTTCCCTCTCACGTGCCACAACCGGGGACCTGGCCTGCAACCCAGGCATGCGCCCTGACTGGGAATTGAACTGGTGACCCTTCCGTTTGAGGGATGATGCCCAACCCCCTGAGCCACACCAGCCAGGGCAGAACTTAAACTGTTTTTAAAATCCATGCAAAATTTACTCTGTGGGAGGCTAAGTGTGAGAGTTTTTTTAAATGTGAATTTTTCATAAAACACTCTTATGAACACTTGCTGGAGAAAAGGAGTCTTCTGTCAAAATCATCAGTCAGTCCTTTTTAGTAACTGGAAGCCGAATATCACCTGGAGGGACCTGCTCTGCGTTGCACTGTGGGAGCAGCTCAGTGAGCGCCTCTGAGTGGATGGTGAACCCAAGATGCGGGTCTGAACCCTGCTGTCCTGTAGCCTTTAAACACAAGACCGTACTCACCACGGCTGCTGTTCTCAAGCTCACTCCACAGCGACTTCCCAGACTTCTCCATGACATTATTAGCCCAGCAGCCTCTCTCTGTTCCTCGAGTCGACCTGAGTTTTCGAACGTTGGGAAACATTTCACCGGGTACCATCTTCTCTTAAACTGTGGGTTTTCTCTGGTAAAATGATTCCCATGTTCTTGACTGTTGGGAGGGTGAAAAGGTTATACAGGAGCCAGGTACTAATTTCCCACATGCGGCTCTCTTGGCCTGAGGATATTTCTAAAGAGCACATTACACACGTAGAGTTAGGAATTCAACTCTTCATTTTTGCTTCTGTTTTTCCTCTCCTCTGTATCTATAATAAGCATATCATGATGACCCATTTTGTATCAATTTATGATGTGGATAAACTCATTTGCAAGCTGATGTGCTTTTGACAAATATAGCTACTGAGATCGACAATTATTTATATCTGGAAGGCTCTCAGGAGAGACCGAACATGCAAAATACTTCAAAATGTGAACTTATTTTTGTGAATGAAATGTTTTTGGGAGTAAGCAGGGTTTGTTGTGCAGAGCCAAAAGATAAAGGACTGCTGGGTGGAGGTGACATGGTAACTGAAGCCTCAAGGGTCACCACACTCATTACTAGTCACCTTAGCAAAGGACAGTCAACACTCCATACCAGGAGAGCACCACAGGAAGTGTATAAACACCCTGTCCCCACAGGTCAGACATAATGGAGAAGGTGGGAAGTCTGCCATTATTCTGTCCCTGAAGACACTTGTCTCAGAGGTTTCTGACCAACTAAACATTCTACTACTAAAAAGTAAGGCTCAATGTGACAAAGCAGACATTAAACCAATTTTGAAAGGTGTCAAAAAACTTGGCTTTGAAATCCTGAAACAATAGAGAAGATGCTAGTCTGGAGACGTTTGGTAGAGAAGCCTGCTCACTGCCGTGCTATCCCAGTAATGAGTCTGGAGTCCCTGCTTCTAGATTGCTAGGACATTGTCTCGAAGGCTGTGGCTTGTTGCCCAGACCTGCCCTCGCCCCGCCCCCTTTTTTCCAGGACTAAAGGCTACTTCCTTTCTAGGAGTTGCCTTCAGCAGCTGCCTCTGCTGCATTTTACCCTGGAGGCAGCTTGCATGTGCTGACTAGTCACTGCTGTAAAAGGGCCTGAGCCCTTGCTTCAAGGGGAGACAGCTCTATTTTCAGCCGTAGGATGTATCCCAGTTCAGCTTCATCTTCTATCCAGGCCTGCTGTCCTACTGTCCTTCTGTCGTTGTTGTTGGTCAGGTGTTGTTGCTGGAAGTGCATGCTCCAATAAACCACCTCTACTCAAACTCTCAAAACCGTTGGTCTCCAAAACCATTCCCAGGAACCTGACCTATAACAGGTAAACTGAAAATCTCGGACATGCCTGCACATTTAAAAACTCTTTGTTTCTTGTAATGTCATCTGCATAAAAATCCAGTGGTGGGCATACCTGTGGATCAGGGGCTAATCTATCACAGAAAAATATACACTTCTATTTCTTCTCTAAATGAATTATAATTACAAAATCCCAAATAGTAATACTATGTACTGAACTGTGTCTCCAAAATTCACACAATGAAGTCCTAACCCTCGGTGTGATAGTATTTGTATAAAAGATCTTTGGGAGATACTTAGGTTTAAATGACGTCCTGAGGGTGGGACCCTCACGGTGGAATTAGTGCCTTTACAAGAAGGGACACCAGAGATTGTCTCTCCATCATCCTCTCTCACTTCTCTCTCTCTCTCTCTCTCTCTCTCTCTACTAAAATGAAGGGTTAATGGCAAGAACTAAGGGTTCATTGATTATCATATATGAAAATGGGAGACAACTATACTTGAACACCAATAAAAATAAAATAAAACTAATATAGATTAACACTGAATGTAAACCATAGTTGAAAAATAAAAATATACATATTAAAAAACTGGAGAATTCTACTGATTCCATTTTTTCCCATAGGGAACATCATTTGAGAATGACAAAGATAAAGATTGTGGTATTTGGAGAATACAGTAAATCTATTGATCCATAAAACCTTTATCAATAGCCAGTTACTATACTAAAAGCTGGGATACAAAAAATAAGGAAGAAAGTTACTTCAGGGGGTTCACAGAGAGATGAGGGACTGAGTATTGAAAGAGAAAGAGAGAAAGGAAAGGAGGGAAGGAAGGAAGGAAGGAAGGAAGGAAGGAAGGAAGAAAGAAAGAAAGAAACAAAGAAAGAAACAAAGAAAGAAACAAAGAAAGAAACAAAGAAAGAAACAAAGAAAGAAAGAAAGAAAGAAAATGGGAGAGGCAAAGTGGTCACTTAGCTGCCACTTTGGGCCTAATGTCAGATTGTTCTGGGGTTGCAATATCTTGATTATCCAGTATCACTTCCATCTTCTTTCCTTCTACTAGCACACAGCTTTTCTTTGTGCTTCTACCCTTTGTAAGCACAGACCAGAAGCTGACACAGCTCTAGCAGCACTTTCCAACCTCAGCAGACCCGCATTGTGTCAGCACTGGACAGATGATGTAGGCTCATATAATTAGGATAGAAGCTCTCAACCAGTGGTGACTTTACTCCTCCCCCAGAAGACATTTGGCAATGTCTGGAGATGCTTTTAGTTGTCACAGCTCAGGGTGAGAAGGAGGGCTGTTACTGGTGTCTGATGGGCAGAGGCCAGGGATGCTGCTTAACATCTTGCAGTGCTCAGGACAGACCCCCTCCTCTCCAGAAAGAATTTGTCAGCCCCAATGTCACTATTGCCAGGTTGAAAAACCCTGAATTAGGCATCAAACCCTGAATATGGCTGCAAGGGAGGACAAGCTTAGAGAATAAAGCTGACCCAGCAGGAAGTAGGACAAAAGACAGAGACACCATATCTGTCCTTTAATGATCTTGTCAGTGAGCCGCAGAATCAAAGCTGAAGTCTGAAGATCCTCCACTTGCATGAGTCCGTCAATCCTCTTAATTGTTAATATCAGTTCTTAGCTGTAACTGATATTCTTCTAAACTTATGAGTCCTGCATAAAAGATTGGGAAGGGGAAAGACAGATAGGAAGAGAAAAGAGAAGAGAGGAAGGACAAAAGCTAGTGACTCGAGGGGGCAGCAGCTAGAGCTGGAGATGCAGAGAAAGACAAGGGGCTCTCCACCACTCTGGTCTTTTGGCCTGCCCGTTGGGAGTTGCTGGAACTAACACTGCAGAGGACGAAGGAAGAATGTAAACCGTGACCCTTTCCCCAAGGGAGCGCAGACTTTCGGCAAGAAGAGAAGATATGCAATCACAAAACGAGCACAGCAAAGATAGAAGAAGGGTTTTAAAAATACAACACAAAAAACACAAACTATGAAAGAAACATCTGATAAGTATGGTCACATTAAAATGTAAAACTTTCATATATCAAAATGCACCATAAGCAAAGTGAAAAACACGGCACAGAATGAGAGGAGGTATTTGCAATTCAAAATGCATAAAATTAACAAAGGATTAGTATTCAGAATATAACTCCTACTCAGTATAAAATCTTTGCATGGGAATGATAAACACGAAATTCAGGATAGTGATTACTGGGGAGGAGAAATAGAACTGGGGAAAGGGGCCAAAAGGATATCAAGTATAGATGTTTTATTTCTTTTAAAAAATCTGAAGGAAATTGGATAATGAATGAAGAAGACAATTTAATTAGGCTGAGTGGTAGGGACATTAAGATTTTTTTTTATTTTGTCCTCTAGTCTTATCTATATGTTTCAAATGTATTTTATAAAATTTTTAAATGAATGTCAGCAAATCATTAAGAAGAAAAAAACAGAAAAATAGGCAAAAAATACGAGCAGAAGAGCAAACCCGAGGCCAGTAGACACAGGTAAAAGAAGATGCTCAGCCTCTCCCATAAGAAAAATGTAAGTTAAACAATAGTGAGGCCCTGGCTGGCGTAGCTCAGTGGATTGAGCGCGAGCTGCAAACCAAAGTGTCGCAGGTTCGATTTCCAGTCAGGGTACATGCCTGGGTTGCAGGCCATGACCCCCAGCAACCGCACATTGATGTCTCTCTCTCTCTCTCTGTCTCTCTCCTTTCCCTCTCTAAAAATAAATAAATAAAATCTTAAAAAAAAAAAAACAATAGTGAGACACAAGTTCTCATTTGTAAATAAGCAAAATTTAGAAATTTGACAATATAAGTGGATGATGTCCAACAGCTGGAACTCACTTATATTCCTCTTAGGAATGGATAATTGGCACAGTAGCTAATACACTTGTTGAGGATAGGCATACTGTTCATGTTTAAGAAGGCAATGTATAATACCCCTCTCTTCCCAACCCAAATTCTGAACCAACTGAGGGAAACTAAGGAAAAAAAATAGGATCAAATAACAGTGTTTGAAAACAGAATATTCTGATGGGACTACAATGAAATTTGATCAGTAATTAATATAATCAGCAATCGTGAGACTATCTCCCACAAATACAATTGCTATTTGGATTTCGTGGCTCCTCATTTTGGAAAGTGAGAGTGATTTTTGTAAAAAGCTGGAAACATGGAGTTGATTTTGTTGTTGTATGGAAGTCCTAACATGCTCAGTAGGCGCACATGGCTCTGAGCCCGAAAAGGAAGACTATGCCAGTTAAGCTGTTGTCCCTCAGCCTCAAGCCCACCTGCTTGTTGGCTTCGTGATGCTGGGATCGTGCTCTGAACACCACGATTCTCCTCTGCCAGCTGGATCTCTTTGAGACTCTGACAGTAAGGGCCATGGGGAGGGACTATCTATTCCTTCGGTAGAGGAATGGATAATCCTCTACAAAGGCCACAGATCTTGCCAAAGAGCCTCTCCTATAGCTACTCTCTCCTGGTTCTAGTAACCTCTTCCTCCCCTTGATCCTGCAAGCCTACATTTACAAGGTTCTGCCCCTGCATTTTTTAATGCTAGTGTATAGCTAGCTATTGATACATTAATGCTGCATATTCGCCACTCCAAGGTCTAATATCTTAGAGCAACCACTTGTTCTCCTAGATCTGCAGGTCTGCTAGAACTTGGTTGATTTAGGCTGAGCTGGCTGGGCTCAGCTGGGCAGAGTTTTTTTTTTTTAAAGAGTTTTATTTATCTATTTTCAGAAAAAGGGGAAGGGAAGGAGAAAGAGTGGGAGAGAAACATCAATGTGTGGTTGCCTCTCATGTGCCCCCCAACCAGGGACCTGGCCCACAACCCAGGCATGTGCCCTGACTGGGAATTGAACCAGCGCCCCTTGGCTCACAGGCTGGCACTCAGTCCACAGCCACACCAGCCAGGGCTGACTAGCTAATTTTCCAGTGGGTGTACAACTGGGAACTGGGTTTTAATGTTACAGCTTGAGCACTTGGGAAATGGTATTAATAGACAACAAGGTTGGCCAATCTCAACTGTAAGCTTCAGCCAGCAGGAGGAAAATTCCAGAACTTCCCTGGCATATTATAGAGCCAGAAGTCTAAATGCTAAAGAACATGAATGCCAAAATGGATTTGTTACAAGCAACCTGCCCAACCACCCCCTAGCCATATTCCCTCAGGAGGTCTCAGAGGATGCTGTACTCTTCCAGGCATGAAGAACTAGATTGAACCAATTCTAATTGTAAAACCTGAAATGCCACCTTGGTTCACTAGTCAGAGTGTGAAAGTCAACTAAGAGATACAGTTTTCACCCAAGTCTAGTGGGACCAGGGATCTATTTCATATATTTGGAATAGAGATACTTAGGAACTGGAAGAATCCTCATGATGGTTCCCTGACCCACAGAGTGAGGGCAATTATGGCCTAGAACTACCTTACCCCAACACTACCTACCCTGCCAAGCTAGTGATCCAACAGCAAACCCACTATCTTAGAGGAATCACAGAGTTAGTACCACCATTAAAGATTTGAAAGAGGCAGAGGTGTGATTCCAACCCCAATCCGGTTTAGCTTCCTTCCTGGCTCTTGCAAAAGCCAGATGGTCTTGGAGAAAGGATGCAGATAGATTATCACACACTTAATCAGTGGTGCCGTGTGCAGCTGATTATGGGTGTGGTAACTTTGCTGGAGCAAAACAACAGCAACACTTGGAAGCTGGTATACAGATACTGACCTAACGAATTCTTGCCCATTCCCCATTCCTATAGCCAGAGATAATCAGAAGAAATCTGTCTTCCCGTGGCAGGGCCAACAATACTCCTTCCCTGTTAATTCTACTCTTTGTCGTAACCTTAGAAAACCCTTGATTGTCTTGATAACCTGTAGAACATCATAGTCCATTACATTGGTGCCATGGTAGAAGGCTCCAGGGCTGGCCACACTAGTGTGGTTCCTAAGGACCTAGTGGTCTAGTTCACATTGGGATATACTCTCTATAGTAAAAGACAATTGGTTGCATCTACCTACCTACAAACAAACAAACAAACAAACAAAAAGTGCTTAGCAGGACTCTTTGGATCTAAAGGCAATATATACCACATAAGAGTGTGTTGCTTCTACCCATTTCTCAGGAACTCATAAGAAGGCTGTCAGTTTTGAGTGAGGTCTAAACAAGAAAAGACTTTGCAGCAGGCCCCTGAGGGAGCAATCCTGCCACTTTCGATTATATAGGACAAAGTTAATCAGTGTAAAGTAAATGAGACAGGAAGTGCACTCTCCACGATTATCTGGCACAGCTACGGGCAAGGAAATCTTGCTGGGGGAAAAAGAGGCCTGGGTTCAAATGTCGGGAAGGAAGGGTGAGTTCACTCTAGTCAGGGAAAAGCTCGTGTATTTGCATTAGCTTTGTTTCCAAAACTCCAACCTCGGGAAGAAGTATCGTTCTTACTTTAGAGAGGTCACATGGAGCTCCAAGTTGCCTGTCCTCTGGTGATGCAGTTAGCATTAGGGACTGCGGGCTTCTGCTACCCCAAGGTCTTCCAAACCCCAGTGTATTGGTCTGTCTTAAAGCAAGTCTTTGCCAGCAGCGCCACCTCTGGCCAAAACGGTATCAGGCGGTGAGACAAAATGGGGAGAAAGAACGTGATGTCCTGGGTAAATCTGCCCAGTGTCGTGGTTGTGGCCAGTCCTGCCTGATATATACAAGCGTGATTTTAAAAAATTGTTTTTCGTTCCATAACAATAGACTCCTTCCTAGGAGCAGCGTACGCCATCCCAGAGGTAGTTTCTCTCTGGACCAGACCTTAACGTTGGCACTGCGAGCCAGAGCGGGGGAAGAGTGGAAGGGACGCCCTGTTTAGCTTCGCCTTCCCCCGGCTGCTGCGGTGGCCCGTGCACCCCTCTCCCCGGACTCTGGGAGCGCCCAGCGAGCCGTCAGTGTATCCCAGGTCTCATTTCAGGACCAGCAGAAAGGGATGGAGACACAAGCTGCAGTCCACCCCCGCACCGCCCCTGCCCTTGCCGGGATCTCTCCGGGGAGAAACGGATCAGAACCCCGTCTGCCAGTCGGCGCTGCGATGGCCGGGGAGGTGGGAGCGCAGTGAATCCTGGCAGAGCGCCCCCTTCGTGGAGGGGGCGGAGGTGGGGGGTTTGCAGAGCAGCAAGGGCTAGGTGGCTGAGCATCCTCCCATCTCCAGCTCCGAGGGAAAAGATCAGGGTTTCCAACGCCGCCTGCGGACCAGGCAGCGTCCTCTTCCCTGAAGGCCCCGGTCCCTGGCAGTGGGGCCGCCGCCCTGGAGGGAGAGCCGGCATGGGAACAGCGGGGACAGCGGGGTACAGAGGGGACAGCGGGTACAGATGGGAGACAGATGGGACAGCGTAGAAAACTGGGTGACAGCGAGGGATAGTGGGAACAGAGGGTGTCTGGCTGCTTGTCCGGGAGAGCGAGGGCGGCGCCCTGTGCTCGGGACCGAGATGGTGCGGTTTGGGGAGGAGGGAGCATCAAGCAGTGTAATGACTTGTTTCTCCTCAACCAAACAGTTGCTGGCGGCGGCTGTTTTATTGTCGTGGCTAGCACGTGGCAGCCCTACCCCCCCTCTCTGGACCCTGAGCAGCCCTCCCACGGCCTGGCCCGCGGGGACCTGGGGCCCCAGCAGGTTTTCGCTGCTGCTCGGTCTCCTCTTCCCTACTCATCCCCGAGACTGCTGCGGGGGAGGGGAGGCGATGCCGAGGTACTCATTGTATTAATGAAAGTGGCAAACACATCCTTCCCATCTGGCAGCACAAAAAGGAGAGGCTGTTGGGGGTGCAATTACCCACTACGGGAAAGAGTGAAATATTTGTCAGGTTTAACAATAAAACTAATATCCCCAATTACTAGAACCTCGCTAATGAGATGAATACAAAGTGCCTTTCCTGTCTGCAAAAGGGAGAACCTGTCGCAGAAAACCCACCGGGTCGTGTTTCCCAGGAGCCTCTGCCCCTGAGGCAGGCAGTTTCCTTGTTGGAGGACTTAGGGTAGTAAAGCTGAGGATGGAGCTCCATGGTTGGTCATGCACACCCTGACACTGCAAACTGGGATTGTGTGTGTGTGGGGGGGGAGGGATGTCCATCTAAAACCTGTGCCCCTAGGACCCCAGAAGGCTCTGGACAATCCCCAGACCTGTTTGACCAGATGTCCAAGGACCCCAAGTGCCTGGGTCACTTTTTCCACACCATCTCTGCAACCTTCTGGGTCTCCTGTAGCAAGTGGTTGTAGCCCACTTACAGCCAGATATTTCTGTAGTTTCCGACATTTTTTTTCCTTCATGAAATTTGTATATAGCAAAAGCTGGGTCTGCTTTAGGCTGAGCATATGCTTCATATTTATTGGAATAAGGTTTTTAGTTCCCTTAGCATTCTGTTCGCTGATATTCCTTATGTTAAAAATATCTCCGCTTTCCCCCCTGATACTCAATAGTAGGCAGCTGCAGTTTTCCTCTGCAGGTTTGGGGAGGGGGTTAGAAATAGGAGCCTGCTCTCCACAGTCCAGGGAGGTATTCAGCCCCTTTGGAGAGAATGACCTGATTTCCCACCTGTGAAGAGAAATACAATTTTCTTCCTCTCCACCAGTTTCATAGATAATGATATCAGGCAGCCCGATTCTGGGAAGCGAAGATTCTTGTTTTAGAAATGAAAAAGCTAAGGCCAAACACATTGTCTCTCACTGAGGGATTCTGAATTCTGATTCCTCTCATAGGTCTGCAGCGCATTCGGTGTCGGAAGCAAAAGAGGCTCTGAACACCGCAACGAGTCTGGGACTCCAGGTGATTGCAAACAAGCTCAGTGGGCATGCCCTCCCCAGGAGGAGTGGGCTGATGCCCCGGGGACCTGACAGACGGAGCCCACAGCTATCACAGCCTCCGTGATTTCCCAGAGGTCCAATGGGGAGGCCCCCGTCCCTGCCAAGCTCCCAAGAGACTCGAGGAGCTACTGTCTCAGCGATGGGGAACTAACTTTCATGACAACTCCAGCAGCGAGACAACGATGAATAGGCCAGGCCTCTCCAATTTTAAAAACAGATTTTGGAGTTGAAATGGTAGAATTAATATCCAAACTCATATGTATGTGCATGCCTGTGTGTGTGCGTATGAGAGAGAGAGGTGGGGGGATAAAAGCAGAGACAGAGACTGAGACGGCGCGGTGATGTGCACAGCTGAGGTGAGAACAAACCACTCCTTGGGGAGACCTCAGCTGAATGTGCCCTCACCTGCTGGAAGAGTGGGGTGGGGATGAAGCTGCCAAGGTCAAAGCTGATTCTCCATTTTACTGGTCCCAACAGCCCCTCAGAGATCACCTTGGAAGACCTTCCCCCTCAGAACCATTTCTACAAAGGAGCACAGCTTCTTGTCCATTTCCCGGAGCCAGGAAGCTGTCAGACCTGGGATCCAGGTCACTCATGGCTGAGTGGATGGACCCACTAGCAGGTCAGGTACCCTCCCTGGACGCTGACCTGACTTCTCTGGGCCTGGCCTCAAAGAGAGTCTGTAAGAAGATGAAACTTAGGAACTCCTTATGTTTCGAATACTCTTTCGTAAGCTGGTTGGTTCTCTTTCATTCAAAATGCCTTCTCTCCCATATACAACATGAGTTTGTCCTCACACTCAGCCACTGTTCACTGAGTGCCCACTATGCCAAGTGCTGGGGACATAATGGTCAAAGCAGACCTAGAGTTTACATTCCCAAATCGGTTCGTTAAAAAGCTATCTAATCAATGATGAAGGCAAACTGATATTTGTGTGAGAGAACTACATTCTGAGCTCCATCTTGAGCTACCTGGAAAATAGCATTCCCGGTCTTGGCAAGAGCAGCTGCGGTTCCCACCTGGTCTCGGAGCTCCGCAGCCACGAACAAGCCGCGCAGAGAGCACTGTGTGTTCCATGCCTGCTGTGCGTCTGTGCTAGCACCTCATGCACAACCGAGGTCTGACTCCATAAGACAGACACAGTTGCTCTCAGTTTACAGATTTAAAAAATCCAATTTTCAGAAGCTAAATAAGTTGCTTCAGATGCCCAGGCTGCTGACACCAAAGCCCATGCTCTTTCTACTAGTCATCAACTGACTGCCTTAGCTGGGGCTTTGGCCCAGAAGAGTAGAGTACTTTGGGAAGGTGGGGACTGAGGGCACCTTCCCAGGGCTTTGGCCACAGGGTGCCAGCGGCCACAGGGAAATGAAGCTTGCAGATGCATAGATGCTTTGTAGTCAGTGATTCTGAAATGAAGCTCTGAGGACAGTAGCCGTTTCTGGGATGTGGCTTGTGGCTATAACCACCCTGCTGCCTATCCTGGAATCCTTGCAAACAGACCATGTACTCTAGTCGCCAAGACTCAGCTGGAACTAGGAAGCCTTTTTCTCTCCTGCATTTTTCCAGGTGAGATGCTATAGGGGACTCACAGGAGGAAGCGGAGTGTGAGTAGTCAAAGAGTTGCTTCTGTTGTAGGAAACCACACTGCAGGGGACCGGGGCTGCTCCGGAGCCAGGGAGCCAGGGAGCCAGGGAGCCAGGGAGCCAGGGTGCTGTACCAAGTTCGCCACTTGGATCTGCCCCCTTGAGCGAGCCACCAACCCTTCTCCAGTTTCCTCCCCGGGAACCTCGACAGGGTGGCACTCTTCCTCCCCTTCCCCACTGAGACACTCCACGGAATGACAGTGTAGCGGCCACCAGGAGCTGTGTGCACACCAAGTGACATCCTTCTGTTTCTACCCCCTACCCGTAGCTCTCTCACCCTCAGGTGCTCACTCTCCATGGCACGCCACAGGGGTGGCTCCCATTTGCCCCTCAAATGTCTTTTGAATTATCTGATGTGCCTAAGACGACTGTTCCTCCCCCCACCCCCAGGGGCCCAGCAAGGTTATCATGGCTTCTAATTCTCTAGCTGTGTGCTAAGCAGGGTCGATAGCAGCTTCAGCTTAAAATGGAATGAGCCCTGGCCTGGATACCGGCTTTCTGGTTTCACCTTTGCCGCTAATCAGATCCTGGGGAAGTTACTCACCTCCCTGGGCCTGTGTCTTCATTTGTAACAGAAGGGGATTAAACCAGGTGTATCTAAGAGTCTTTGCAGTTCCTCAGTTTTGGTCCCCTTCCCTAGGAATCCGAGCATTTTTGTATACTTCCTTTTATTTCATAAGCTTAGGAGGGACACGGCTCCACGGGCTGGTTCAAATGGACACACCGAGAACGTGTGCACACACCCAGGCCCCATCTAATCATCATGTGCTGGGTTAGACACCTTGTGTCAGCTTCTGAGAGGCAGCCTTCCCACCACTGCCATCAGGGGATATCTTAAACTAGGGCAGCCGCTGTCTCCCCAGCCCTGCACCTTCTCCCCAGCTCACAGTCCTTTGCCCTGGTCCAGTTCATGCAGGGTTTCTTCTGCACAGCAGGTGCCTGCCCCTCAGACAGTCCGTCTCTGAAGTTAGAGGGGGGCAAAACTGTCACTCGGAGACTTCCTCGCCCCAGCCACCCGCATCTCAGCCCCAGGACAGCTTCACTTTGCTCCACACGCCCTACGTGGGCTGGCTCCTGTTGCTAGGAGAACCTGACCATTTGCATTTCCGCTGCGTTTATTTAGATCAGCAGCCACTGCTGCGGGAACACAGGGTATTTTAAGAAAGCCAGAAAAGGAAAGGGTGAGGGGAGCACCTGGCGTGAGACCTCCTTCCCAAAGGCTTCCGAGCACTCAGACAAAGGCAGCAGCCAGCCAGTCCCCCGCCCCGCTCAGGCCTCTTGCCTCCTCTTCCCTGAGCAGCACCGTCTCCCAGTCCCGATGCCTTCACAAGCACCTTCAGGTACAGGAACAAAACAACACAGTCCTCTCGTAGGACTGTGGTCCTACAAGACAATGGTCAGGCCTGTGCTCAGCCTCACACACACAGCACCTCCCTTTCCCCCACGTGAAAACAAACAATGAGAAAAACATCCAGACTACACGGCAGTTCTCTGACCAGGCCAAGGGCTGGCCCTCCACAGACGGCTCGTGTTCTCTCCCTTCTCCCTGCCCCTTGTCCCCGAGTCGGTGCCCCCGCCCCCGGCCCCCGAGATGGGCCTTGATTTTCCTTCAAGACCTCGAACATGTCAGTTACCTTCCCAGATCCCTCTTCTCTATTAATCTCCTGTCCCCATTCTGAAAGTACCTGCCCACTTATGCCCATTACCTGTGTTTCGGATCAGCAGGCAGTATTTCTGTTTGCCCTACAAGACTGAACTCCTAGAAGCCAGCGTCTACATAGTTTTTCGTTTTTAACCCCCTTCTTACCTCTAGAATATTCTGCTCACAGTAGCTGCTCATTCATACCTTTTAAAATTTGTTCATCTGCATCAGACTCGTGTTGAGCCCACCAAGAGGCGTCTACCATAGAGATCATGAAACCGTCTCTATTATTCAGGAGCTCTTAGCCCAGTGGAGGAAGACAAGCACACAAACAGTTTGAAATAACGTGATGAATGTTGCAATGAAAACATGTTCAGAATTGTAAGACGTTTCCTGAGGCAGGGGTGGGGGTGGGATGGAGTATGAGAAAGAGGAACCAGGATGGTTTCCTGGAGATAACTCATGAAGGGGATTAAAAGTCCACCGTGGGAGCCCTGACTGGCGCTGACTGGTGTGGCTCAGTGGGTTGGGCATCGTCCCACAAACTGAAAGGTCATGGGTTTGATTCCAGCTCAGGGCACATGCCTGGGTTGTGGGCCAGGTCCCTGATTGGGTGTGTGGGAGAGGCAACCAATTGATGTTTCTCAGGTGTTTCTCTCCCTGTCTTCTCCTCTCTCTAAAAATGAACCTGACCTTTACCGAGACAGAGACTGCAGCAGAAATCCTCAGTTGTCTGCCATTCTCTTCTTTTCTCATGAACAGAAACACTGATTTTATGTGAGGCTACAGCATGATTCGCTGAAGGTCCGTGTCTCCCACCCTCTTTTGCAGGGGTGTGGGCAGCAGGGTGGGGTGGATTTCTGGGACAGCTCTTTGATAGGGGTGCAGAAAACTGGAGTGGAGCTATTTCGCCCCACTCCCCCACCCTGCCTTTCTCTTGCTTCCTACCTAGAGGATAGACAGCTGTGCAGCTAAGCCTCTAGCCGTCTTGCACCACGAGGTGACCTCAAAGACGGCCTCACATGCTGGGAGTAACACTGTGGGCCACCATACCAGTTCTGACGGAAATCCACAGCTCTCCCCAAAATGCTGTTCACATGCACACATGCAGTTTGCAAACAGCTTCCGGGTCTTCTGGGGCACCGAAACCAGTGCACGCGCCCCAGGTTAGGAATCCTGCCTTAGAGGCATGGGGACAGCCACCTCTACCCAACTTCTTAGATTGTTTTTGTTAAAGTGGGGAGAGACTAGGACTGAGTTGTGGCTGTCCTCCACAACCTGACCAGTGCTTTCCTTCCCCCATTGATTTCCAACCTCAATACCTCCGTCATTCCGTCATTCCTCATTCTTCGGAATGGCTCTGAGGCAGGGCTGCCCAGCTCCCCTCACCTTCGCTCCCACCCCCACCCCTCAGCTAGTCTTCCTGGGCTGCCAATCCCACTCCAAAGTCACTTAATACCAGGAAGGAAATTAACCATTCGTGCTGGGACAGAAAGTGACACTGTCCAGCTCTCACTGTTATTCTGCTCTTTTCTAAAAAAAACTTTATTTATTTATCTATCTATTTACTTACTTACTTACTTATTTATTTTTTCAGTTTTAGAGACAGTTGGGAAGAGAGAGAGAGAAAGAAACATTGATCGGTTGCCTCTCACATGCCCTGACTGGGGACCGAACTCGCAACTGATGTATGTGCCCTGACTGGGAACAAGAACCTGAGACTTTTCTGTTTACAGGATGATGCTCCAACCAAATGAGCCACACCAGCCAGAGCTGTCATTCTGCTCTTAATTAATATTTAACCTCAGAGAGATTGTGTCGTAGATGGAAATGGCTGATGGGAGAACAAGGCCTGGACTGCCTCCCCCACTTCCAGCTCCCTGAACCTTCGGGCTTCGAAGGAGGCAGCCAGCCCAGTGGGAAGTGAGGAGGAGTGGCAGAGGAGGGCCCTGAGGGCCCTCGACTGCACTTTATGAATTTGCTTCCTTGGATGTTTTGTGTAGAGAACACTTCCTGCGACCGAGTGAGAGCAGCTGGAGCCCAGAACCCATCCCAGTGCCCAGAGCTAGACCTGGGCCTGGCCTGCCCCGAAGGATGAAGATACAGGCGAGGGGGAAAAAAAAAGCAATGCAAATGTGCCCCTCGACAGATTATATATAAAGCTCTATTTTTAGTTGCCTTCAATCCCTTGGGGCTGTCAGGGCGGTTGCAGCCCCACTCCCCCGGGAGAGGAAATGACAGGCATTATTACCCAGCCCAGAACACTGGTGCAGCGCGTGGTGGGTGGGGGAGGTGCTGCCTTGCCAGCTCCAAAATTTGGGAACTTAACTTCCAAGGGGAAATTGAGGATACAGGAGAAAGATCAGGTTATGTACAGAAGGCCCACAGGACCCCCTCCTCCGTTCCCAGCTGGCCTGCCAGACCATCCTCGAATCCACAGCCACTGGGCCCAGACCAGGAGTGTGGGAGTCTCCTCAGTCCCCAGGCGGCTGGAAAAGTAGGTTATACAACACCCCTCACTGCCAAGTTCTTCCTTCTCTCTAATCTTAGTTCTGCCTTCGGTCTAAGCCCATTTCCCCTTGCATGCAGAGGCACGGGAGGACAGCTGGTCGCCACCCCCCAGCCGGAGAGCCACCCCGCAGCCAGAGAGCCCTTCTTCTCCTCTGGGCTTTCTCTTCTCCAGCCTCTGAGTCATTCCTGTTCCTTTAACCTTTCCACACGTGTCGTGTTTTTAGTTCATCTCCTTGTCACTCCTCTAACTTTGCTCTAAATATATTCCCAGGTTCCTCCTTGGAAGCCGAACAGGCATTGCACCTGATGGGGCAACAGAGAGTTGGAAAATTGTAGCTTTAAGTAACAGTTAATAAACTTAGTAATTAATGCAGTAAAAGGCTATCATTTCAGGAACTGAAGGACCCACACTGACTCCAGGAGATCACAAGCAATGCCACCTTTGTGCCCCAGAGGGACTGCAAGTGATTAAGTGGTATCTGAGCCACTGTGCTCCAGGGAGAGACATCCCCACTGCCCAGGATACAGGAGACAGGTAAAGGATTGCCCAGGAGACAGATGCCCAGGACACAGATGAAGAATCTCTGATCAGTGGGTGAAAGGATGCTGGGAAATTGCCAGACCACAGCTTTCATCTGATTAAACCTTTTTCCTGAGTTCCAAATCCCTTACCTTCTCCCCTGAATACCAAACCCCTTACCTACACTTTTCTTCTCCTTATGAAAAAAAAAGCTGGCTTGAAATGAAATGTAAGATGGTCTTTCAGGGTACATAACCCACCATCTTCTTAGATCTCTGGCCATCTGAATGAAGCACAATCCCTGCCTCTGCTTATTGGTTCTGGGGGTGACAGGCAGCAAGAACGCCGACTTTTCCCATTTCAGACCTTCTCCAGGGAGCACCTGAGCACCAATTTGAATGGAAGAACTTACCACATCCTGTCTTGAAAGGTTTTTTTTTGGTTGTCTTAGTTATCTTGCCTCACCGCAAGACCACACTCTCCTCACATATCACGTCCTCTACTTCTGTGAGCTCCCTCACCCTCCTCTACACCCAGCTAAGTGCAAGGCTTATAAGGAGGGGTATGTACACTTTCATTGTGTTTAGATTCAAATGAGATGCATATATGAAGCATTTTCAGCAAAGTAGTTATCATTTACTATGCTTTATAAATTCGACAGTGGCATCTAAACAGTAACTTTTATTATTGTGGTGCTTGTCAGACCTCTGTGGACAATGCTTGTTTCTAAACCATAGCATTGCAAACTGTGGCATTCTCTTCTATTCATTCATTCATTCATTCATTCATTCATTCAATAAGCATTATTGAGTTCCCGCTCTACGTCAGGCATGACGCCAGGTGCTGAAATGTCAGAATGAAAGACCAGATCCTGGTTCTACAGGGGTTCACAGCCTAGGGAGGAAGGCAAGATGTAAGCCGTGACTGGACAGCATGGTGACCACTAGGAAAACGTGCCCAAAGTGCCAGGGGATGTGGACAAGGACGGGACTGACTGAGACTCTCTCCAGTTGTGATTCCACTTACTGGACACTGATGGGGACACGTTTATGATGGCCAGCATCTCGTCTCAGGGTTGGCCTGGTGCATTGTCTTGGAGTCAGTTTCGTGGACACATACCCAGGAAGGGCTGTGCAGGGCCCTTTTTACACTATTTGGGATATGGACACATGGAGATGGACAGTCTCTTTAAGGGTTTTCAGCCCATCTGCAAGCTTCTCGGCAACCTGAGGATCAGCCTAACCCAGAGACACATGCGGGGGAAGCCCTGCCAGACGGTGGACAGGGGACAGAGACGTGACAGCACAGTTCTAAGCCCCTGGGTCCAGCTGTGCCAGCCCAGTTAAGTGGCCCAAGAATTCCCTGTTGTTGTTTTGTTTTTGTTTTTTAAGTTAGTGCCTCCAAGAGAAAACAGAAGCCTAAAAAGAGTCCTCAGCACCAAGATGGCCTTTCCTGGAGGGGAAAAGAGGGGTAGAGGGTGGTTGCTTAGTGGTTTCATGACCCTAATTCATACACACAGAGTGAGGGGGAATCCCTCCGGGCAGGAGAGGGGGCCAGTTAATGGAGTAGCTCCGAGTTAAACAGACTCAAAAGGAATCCCAGATTTTCTGCCTACCAGCTGTGAGACTGTTTTCAAATTCCTTAACCTCTCTGTTCGCCCACATGTTCCTTGCCTGTAAAACATGGAAAGAAGTATCCATGGCTACTGTGAGCCTCACATGACACAAAGTCCTGAGACGGGCATTCATACTCGGTCATCCTGGTCTGAAACGACACCCTTTGTTTTGTGGAACGGCTCTTCCGTCGCTCTAATCAAGTGGTTCTGGAGGGCACTGCCTGTCACCTAAGGCAGCTGCCCATGAGACTGTGCCACAGGCTGGTCAGCTGTAACACCGCGTGCTCATGGCCGCAGGGCTTGCTGAGAGAATGGCACACGGCCCAGTTCTGGTTGGTCAGAGACTCACCTGGGAATTTTGCAATGATTTTTGAGGAAGCTGGGATTGAAGAATGATCCTTCCTCTATGACCCAGAGCTGCCTGCAGCCACAGTGCCATTATTGTGGGGTTGGCATCATCATGCAGAAGGAAGGAGAGACCAGAGATAAAAAGGGAAAAAGAGAGTCTTTTTTTTAAAGTTCTGCTTTTCTTTTTAAAAAGATTTTATATTTATTTTTAGAGAGAAGAGAAAGGAGGGAGAAAGAGAGGGAGAGAAGCATCAGTTGACTGGGGACCAAACCTGCAACCCAGGCTGTGGAACGGCAACCTTTTGTTTTGTGGGATGACACCCAATGAACTGAACCACACCGGTCAGGGTAGAACCACACCAGTCAGGGTGGAACCACACCGGTCAGGGTAGAAAAACAGAACCTTGGTAGGATTTTGTATGACTGGACCTAGTTGTTCCTGAAGCTCTGCCTCTGCCTCTGCTATGAATTAAGGTTATGCTAATGTGAGTTGGGTTTCTGTTCCTTACAACCAAGAGTCTTGGTCAATATGGCATATCGTATGAAGCAGAGAGCATGTAATAATGTCAAGAATAAGTATTTGGCACAGAGGTGCTCCCAGGAAAACGGTTTGGAGTCTTCCAGGCTTATGAAATCTCTAAGGTAAATTCAGAAGCCCTCATATATATGTACTGTTTACAATAATGATAATCTTTAATAATAGTATTAATTATTAATTAGTACTAATAATAGTATGCCAGTGTCCTAGAGGTTTCTGCTTATAGGGACAAGCCAATCCCATGTCGTGGTTACAAGTAATGCCCATTTTAAAGGAGACAAGGTTACTTTAGCCAAAGAACCTGCAGAAAACCTTCATCCTGAGCATATCTCACCAACTCTTCAGAACATTAGCACGATTGGAGGGGCAGCTGCGCAGGGACCTCACGAGCTGTCAGAGGAGGGAGGGAGGAGGGGAGCCACGCCCTGAAAGAATGCCGAGGGCTGTATAACGAGGGATTCCGGATGAAAATCTGCTCTGCCTTGCAACTGTCTCTCCTCCCAGCGCTAACCTTGGAGGGTTTTACTTTTATGAAAAGAGGCGGGAAGTTTCTTCATTGGGTAGTCTGATGTGTTTCATACCAGTTGCCTTGAATAGGTCTATGTGTTAATGACTTCTGCCTACGGAACTAAACCAATGGCGTGTTGGGTGGATGGAGACCAGCCCACCACTGCCGTTCGTAAGGGATTGAGCCTCTGCCACCCGCCGCTTTTAAAAATCAATATAGATCAGTCCTCTGATTAGAGATAAAATGCCCAAACCCACCCAGTTCTCATCTATCTCTGAGTTCTTTGTATTTTTTTAAAAGAAAAACATGTCTATTAATTTCAGAGAGGAAGTTAGAGAGAGAGGAAAAAAACAGATGTCAGAGAGAAACATCAGTTGGTTGCCTCCCATATATGCCCTAACTGGGAATTGAACCCACGACCTAGGGAATCAAACCCCAAATGTTTTAGTGTATAGAATGGTGCTCCAACCAGCTGAGCTACAGCAGCAGGGGCTTGCCTCTGACTTAAAGAGGTTTTCCTTAATCATCAGTGTATCTAACTACAGCAAGCCTGCACGGCAGATGTGCAACAGCTGGGAGAAGCTGATGTGATGGAGGTGCTGAGAGAGACCAGGGGACAAAGGCTTTGCGCATGACTACAGAAATCACAAATGGTCACTTAGAATCCTGCACTGGCGCCTCCAGTTAAGCAGAGCCAACCTGGGACAACCAGTCAGGAAGGCAAGCAGTACGAGATCGCGTAAACCAGTCTGAATCATCAACTATTCCAACTTAGAATTTTCAGGGTCTGCCATCAAATAACTTGCAATCCCCATCTTGTCAAAATGACAGGTGTGTCGTCAATCTGATGCACCAGAACCTCTCTTGCATTATTACGGCATACTAGGAATTCATTTGTGTAATACCTGTAGAAAGCTTGAATGACGATGGCTTAAATATATACAAGTTTTTTTCCTCATAAATTTGAGCATTTGACTTGTCTCTTCATGTCAAAAGACAGATGATGCAGCTCCAGACTTCAGGTATTCGAGGCAGAAAGAAGGGGGATCGGCGGTGCCAGCCACATCTGCCTCCTTCTGTCTGGAAAGCAAAAGCTTCTCCAGAAGAGTTCTCAGCAGAAATCTGCTTATACCTCATTGGCCCATCTGGGTCTCGTGACCAGCCCTTGTTGTCACCAAAGCTAAGAAAGGGGAGACAGGCTTGTTCTGTCTCTGATTCTGAAGCTTTGTTGGGTATAGGCGCATGACTGTCCCAGCAAAATTCCAGTTCTCTTAGCAAGCAAGAAGGGGAAATGCATACATACTGGCTAGGTAACCAGTAGTGCCTGCCTTCATAGTTTTAAGATCTACGTGTCTTGCCCTGGCAGGTGTGGCTCAGTGGATGGAGTGCCGGCCTGCGAACCAAAAGGTCGCTGGTTCAAAAGAGGTCACTGGTTCGATTCCCTGTCAGGGCACATGCCTGGGTTGCGAGCCAGGTCCCCAGCTGAGGGCATGCAAAAGGCAACCGATCGATGTTTCTCTAGCACACTGCTGTTTCTCTTCCTCTCTTTCTCCCTCCCTTCCTCTGCCTTCCCCTCTCTCTAAAAGTAAATAAATAAAATCTTTCAAAACAAAGATCTTCATATAGTATTCCAAATATGGAACTTCCCTGTTGCTGTGAACCAACATACACTTAGCAAAACACAAGCCGGCAGAGCTCAGCACCCCGTTCCAGTAGAACAGAAAGTGTTCTCCTCTTTAAAGGCCAAGCCTTGTCTTTCTGTGAAGAACATCTTACACAGGACTGTGTCTGCTGGATAGATCTTCGATTCTGGCTCCTCGGTATATGTGAAAACTGATCACCTGTAGAAAGACTATGTAAATACCTTAGGCTTCGGGGTCAAAAGGACAAGGTGGTTTTACCCGGCTTGCCTTCTCCCTACGCAGCAGGAACATCTCTACTAACAACCCAATCCAAAAACAGCTCGTGTTCCAGCACTCCCCACCCTCACCCCACTCCAACACACAATCCCACGGCAGGCAAAGCAAAAATAACAAAAGTGTACCAACCTAAATACCGATCAGTACTTACCTCCCTGAACTTAAGGGCTCCACCCAAATGACAATAGAACAAAAGTTAGTGGTTATTAACCCTTGACTTTCCAGTGCTTCAGTCTGACCAAAAAAAAAAAAAAAAAAGTCATACAAAATAAACATCGCTTCCCAAGGCTGGAGGCAGGGTTAATCTGGGTAGAACTACTGAAAGACACTTAACCAAATGACCAAAGTCCTGTGTCCTAATCTAGTCCCCAGGGTGTGTGATGGGCTTGTCATGTTGAATGGTGCCCTCAAAGGAGCTTTCTCTTACAGGTGGCTGCCACCAGGTCCTGCAATGGCTGAATTCTAATACCTGTTCCCCTACACCTTGGCCATGCTGGAGGACAGGCTGCTAGGACAATTCTGTCAATGTCCCCTTCCTTTTGAATTCCAAAAGTGAAATACCTTTTCATGCCCACACTGTCCTCACAGAAGCTCATGTGAAAATTCAGTAGAAGACCATGCCTGGTAACACCTTTGCCAGCCAGATGGCTGATCTGTATTGGCTTAAAAAAGGTAATAGGTCCCTGACTGGTGTGGCTCAGTGGATTGAGTACTGGCTTGTGAACCAAAAGGTTCCTGGTTTGATTCCCAGTCAGAGCACATGCCTGGGTTGTGGGCCAGGTCCCCTTTGGGGGGCGTGAAGAGAGGCAACCACACACTGATGTTTCTCTCTTTCTCTCTCCCTTACCCTCTCTCTAAATATAAATTAATTAGTTTTTAAAAATTAGGTATCAAGAGTCCTCATATTTCAAAGACACATATTTAAACATTTATGAATTAAATGATAACGGGGGAATCATTCAGAATGTAGATTAAGTAAGTTTGGTGATGAGCTGAGAATTATTGAATACGGGTGATGGGTATAGTGGAGTTCATTATAGACTATTTACTTTTGCATGGGTTTAAATTTTTCTAAAATGAAGCAAAGGGTTAAAGAAGTATTACTATGACTATAAATGCTAGAGGCCGGTGAGTATCAGCCGTGGCCAGTGCACCCGGATCCAGACCATCTGTCATGCTGTCCGATGGGAGCAGCAGCCGTGGGCAGCGGGGCCAGGACGCTGAGCACGTACACCCACTCCAAGAGATGCTCGTTCTGGGTGGTGGGAAGAGGGTCTGCATCTCTTGACTAAGAGTTTCTCCCTTCTGCCCTAAGGGAAACAAGAGGGGAGGATGGCCTGAACCCCACTTGACACACCTTGTGGTAGAACCAGGAATTTCTACATAATTGTCTGGCTAAACCACGAAAGGAGAATGGGTCTTTAAATGGACTAAGGAATAAGATAAGAATTATATCTCATGTAAATCTTTTTATAAAAACGAATTAAAGCAAGAATTTGTCTGGTCCAAAACTGAGGTGGTTATTAGGTTTGTGCTAGAGTCTGTTACTAAAATATTAACAAGATGGTTGTTGCCTTGTTATAAAAATTATTGTGTTGGTCCAAGGTTCACAGGCAGGATGTGTAGGCCCAGGATTGCTTGACCATCACCAGCTTTTATTCAGAGGGGAAGGTGGGAAAGCAAACTTAAGAAAGGGAAGTGGAGCCCTGGTAGGTGTAGCTCAGTGGACTGAGTGCCAGCCTGTGAACCAAAGGGTCGCCTGTTCGATTCCTAGCCAGGACACATGCCTAGATTGTGGGCCAGGTCCCCTGCAGGGGGCACACAAGAAGCAGCCTCCCTTTCTCCTCCCTTCCCCTCTCCCTTCCTCCCAGGGGGGAAAAGAAGGGAAGTGGAGTGGTACAGAACAAGTAGGTAGAACAAGCAGGTGTTTGAGGCAACACAGGGACAAGTAGCAAACCAGGCCCAGGACTTTGAACTACACTGAGACACAGAGAAAAAGAGGGTGGGGGTGAAGGAAGCAGACACCTGAACACCAGTAGGAGAAGAGGTAGGTGTGTGCTAGAGCTCCAAGGAACTGCGGGGCTGTGAAGCAAGCATGAGCACCCTTGTGCTGTATGCCTGGAGGTCCTGCAGGCTCCAATATGTCACCGTAGGTAAAGTCAGGGCACTGGGTTTCAGATGTAAAACCCTGCATGAGAGGAAGGAGATTTGGATTGCTGTCTTCGGGGCCCTTCTGGACTGGGGGAGCATAAGC
The DNA here is from genome assembly GCF_019186645.2 of Phyllostomus hastatus. Classification (NCBI taxonomy): domain Eukaryota; kingdom Metazoa; phylum Chordata; class Mammalia; order Chiroptera; family Phyllostomidae; genus Phyllostomus; species Phyllostomus hastatus. Next base: position 13,709,561 of record NW_025334015.1, on the reverse strand, counting down.
TAAGAGTGACACTCCGTGTAGTGCCTGGGTCACAACACTGCCCCAGCCTGAAATGTCCTCCTGACCATTCCCAGACCCCTCCACCTCTCTGGGTCCTGTTCTTCCTTCAAGCCATCCTCCTCCAGGAAGACCTCCTTGATCATCCAAATTCTCAATTACTTCTCTCACACCTCAACTCCCATAACATTTACTGTGTGCATTGCTCATCTGGGTCCATAATTACTTTAGAAGATATAACTCTATCTCATACATATGTACATAGGTATATATTTACACAGACATGTATGTACACATACATATGTATTTGTATCACCAGACTGTAAGATCAAAGAGGGAAGAGACAATGTCTGATTTGCACTCACCATAACAGGTCGCTTAGCCCAGCGCAAGTGCTGAGAATAATAATACACAGCAGTTTAAGGGCGAAAACACACAGGATTTAAAGTCAGAGCTCCTGGTTCCACAGCTCATGAGAGGACTACCGTTGGACAAGTCACCAGTCACTTAACAGAGGTTTCCTAGGCTTGGCTTCCTCCTCAGGAAAGGGGTGAAAAATACTAATACCCGCTTCATGTAGTTCTCAAGAGCACAAAATTAAACATGGACGTGGGAGCACTTTGTAGAGCAATATTCAGAGTCAGGATAATTTTATTATTCTGCTCGGACTTTTAATCTGGACTTTCCCATTTGATAACTGTGTAGCTTTGGCCAAGTCATCAACCCCCAGAAGCCTTCACTTCCCCAGCTGTAAAATGGGAGACATAATGCTAGTCCACAGGGCTGTTGTAAGGCTTACGTGAGCCCACACGTGCAAAGTGGCCAGCACAGCGCATGACACCCAGGACTCAGAAGTGTTGGTTCCTTCCCAGCACACTATATTAAGCTTTCACACTGTGTCCCTGCACCCTGTGCAAGGAAGGTCAGAAATATTTACTCCTCTGGATCATGCTGCTGGTGATAATGCTGCTGACGAGGATTAATAAAAACTGTTGGTGAAGATGAGTTATTAGCCACTTAGTGTCCAGCAAGCCTGATTTTACATTTGAATCCACCCACTGAGCCCTCTATTTCTCCCCCTCTCCTTGAGGATATGTGGGTGAGAGGGGAGGCGGCCTCCAGTCTGGCAGAGGCCCCTTTAAAAGTGTGTCTAGGCTCCTCCTCTGCCAACCAAGTTGCTAAAAATACTACTACAGCAAAGCTGAAATATTTGCACAGAAAACTGAATATCTTACTACATCCACCCCTTCCACTCAAATGGGTAAAATCCTGACCTGAGAAGCCCCCAGATCAGCCCCACGGAAGGCACAGGCCTCTTCTGATCACGAGTCCCGCTGTGAGCTTGCGCTGCAATGTTTTGCCCAGAGGGTGCCTACTCCAAGGAGGCGAAGCCACAAGTGTTGGCAAGCAGCTCACTGTGTGCCTTGGTTGTCTCTCTGCTTACGAGGACTGAGTCTCTCCAAATCCCTTTCATCTGTCCCGAGAAGGATCTGTACTGGACTCCAGAAGCTTCCCAAGAATCCATCTTGTATCTTTTCTTTTGCTAACCACCTCCTCCTCTGCTGGCCTGGGTGCCTAGTCAGTGCCTCTCCCCCTCCATGCTCCTGGCTGGATCCAGCCCACCCACCCACTCACTCAGCTCCCTCTCTCATCTGGCCCTTCCAGAGCTCATCTGCCTTCCAGGACTGTAGTCCTTTCCCTTCAGTAGCTGTGGGGTCCAAGAGTTTTTGAACAATGACAGGTCCAGGTAGTTAATAGGTAATGATCCATAAGGTGAACTTGACACCAAGGCCCTAGGACACTCTGTAGGAAGTGTCATCTGGCACTGCTCTGCCACGGTCCGGAGCCTCATAGAGCGAGGCAACCTGCTCCTCACAACAGCCAGACCCAGGTATTCAGTGTTGCTCTGGGTCCCGTTTCCTAGCTCAACCATTTGAGAATCAGAGGCTCAGAGTTCCACCCAAGCCACCTGGTCCAGAAAAGGAACCAGCCCCCTACCAGGGGGAGCATGTGCCCTTGATTCATGGTGGAGGAGGGGTCCACTTCTGTACATGTCTTATGGCAACGTGCCCACAGTGCATGTCTCTATAGATGTGTCTGAGCTTCTGTATCTATGCGTGTATGTGTCATTTAAATGAGGACATATGTGTTGCTGCTTCTGCCTCTGGATATCTGAGTCTGCGAGTGTCTGCCTTCTCATTATGGTCTCCATCCTCCTCTCCTCTCTATCCTTTTCCCTCACCTCGGCGTCTGCCCATCCCCCAGGGCACGGCTCTGCGGCCAGTTCTGCGTGGGCGCCTCAAGTGGGCTGTTGCTGAAATGGCTGTGTTGCGGATGAAACGGACAGTTGCCGTCCTGGTCTCCCATGGGCCCGCCAGTATTGAGAGACACCTCGCCCCACACAAAGGTGTCTTTTAGAAAGAGAAGAGGGCTGAGCTGCCTGCGTGGGAGTTGGGGGGGAGGCGCGTTGTAAAGATACCCTTCAACTCTGACCAGCAGGAAGGGGGCCCAGAGGCAGCGCAGGCTGCCGAGGGACGTTGCCTAGCAACTTGGGAGACTTTACTGCAAACTCACTAAATCCCGAATTCTAAATTAGGAAGAGAAAAACACAGAGTCCAGGCCTGATATCCACTCTGCCCCTCAGTTTCCTCCTTCCTTTCCCCTCGCCTCTGTGTTCTGGAGTTGAAGTCCAATGAGAACTGGCACAACTTAAGGGCCCAGATGTGCAAGAGCCTAGTTCCCCGGACTCTTTTGGTGGAGGTGGGGGATGGAGGATGTGCCAGGGACAGATTGGGGAACAGATTTTCATTTATAAGGTGGGTGGGTCCCAAACATGCTGGGAGAGACACCCTTACACCCCTAGCCCTGGAATCGCAGCCAGCCGCCAGCCCAGCTTGGGAGCCCAAGCTGGCAAACCCTGTCCCTATCAGGAGTGGCCACTGGAGTTGCCCTCTCACTCATTTTCCCTTTGGCAAGCAAAAGCCATGGCACAAACAGTCAGGTAGGGAGGAAGCATGGAATGCCTTGCTGTGGCTGGCCAATGTCTGTGGGTTCACTGCCGTGCCATTTCAGAATCCTCTGCCCCAACCAGAGCCCCAGGGTGCCTTTCCCTCCTCGCCCCGCTTCAGGCAGTGAGCCTGAGTAGCAACTGTCCTTTCTTCCTTCCCCCTAGTTTTCTCAGACATGGCCCACCCCACCTACCTACCAGGCAGGCCACACTGCCAGCTCTAGAACCCTGACCAGTTGGGGGAGGCCGGTGTCCACAAAAGTGGTGGCTGCTCCTTCTAGATGCTTCTGCCATATCACCCCTTCCCAGGCTCCTGTGAAGCCCACATCCTTCCCCTCTCGTGGACCCAAACAGCCATGACTTTGGGCATTTCCCTGTACTGGGGTTTAGGTATCTGTCCCCCCAGGGGCAGGAGGGAGAGGGGCCAGTGTTCCTCTTACTCTGAAGCACTGGATCCAGAGCTTAGGGAAGCTCTGGTACAGAAAGTGGGAGGAAAGTCAGCATCCATATATGAATACTTACAAAATAAGTGTTGTGCACATCAGACTTTGTCTGGAGAAGGGCATGCAGATGGATGGAAGGGTAGATAATAGACGTGTCAGGCAGACATCTCAGTGAGGATGATTGCCCATGTGGGCTCACACACAATCTGCATTTATCTGCACACTCTGTACACGGTCCGTGCAGTTATATTATTTGCAGGTTGTGTCTGTAGTGGCTGCATGCTGAAGTGCTTGCTTAGTGAGCCTGGGAGAATCATACACGGACACGTGGGCTTGTGAGCATTTGTGTTTTATGTGCCCACCACCCGATTGTGTACCGACAGCGTTCTTTATTCTGGGTGGAGTGTCGATGAGAGTTTTTAATCGGGTGTCTTTTGGGCTTTTCTTTGAGGACCGAGGGTGGAGGGAAGCTAGAGGGAGCCCTATTTGGGACTCTGGCTAGGTTGTGGAAGTGGGGGGAGGTGGCGAAGGGTGCGCGGTTTTCTATATACGAGTGGGAGGGTATTGCGCCCAGATGTGAGTGTGTTTGTGCCCGGGATATCAGGGGCCTCCATCTGCCTGGCAGTCTGCCGCCTCAGCAACAAGGGGTTGGGTTTGGGAGGATGCGTGTGTGGGAGGGGTGGATGGAAATGTGTGGGAGGAGGGGTTCGGGAGGGAGCGGGAGCCGGAGGGGGCGTGGTCACCCCCAGTTTCCCCGCCCACCCTGCCCGAAGCGGCTCCTGATTGGCTTTCAGACTGCAGGGCTCAGGTTACATTCGCAAGCGGAGCGGAGCGCGGGAGAGCGACCGGAGAGCACTGCTGAGGGTTCGGAGCAGGTCAGCACGCACTGCTTGGCCCCCTACTCTATACCCCGCACCACACGGACCCACCCCCGCCCGCACCAGCTCCACCCAGCAGAGGACCCCCAACACCAGTATGGACTGCTGCACCGTAAGTCAGAGGGCCTGGGGGACTGGAACCTTGCTTGGACTGTGGCAAGGGCTCTTCAGAACCCCTTGGAGGGTGAGGGAGAGAGGGAAGTGGGTGCAAAGACCTAGGAGCAATAGGCGTGCCTCCTGAGACGTGATGGTGGGTGGTGGTGGTGGGTGGTGGGTGGTGGAAGGCACCCGGCCTGACTTGGAAGCCCTGGGAAAATGCTCCCCATTCGCGGGGGCGTCTGGGCGCCGCTCCTCCAGGCGGTCTGGGTTGGACAGGGAACTAGGCAGGGCTCTGCAACAGGGAAGCTGCAGGTTAGGGGAAAGGAGAAACTTACCCCTAGAGAGACGCTGGAAACCATCATCTAGTGATCCTGCAGCGACTCCCATCCGACTCCTTTCACCTGGCTTTCAGCCCCCGCCCCATTCCCCATCCTGCTGCCCCGGCCAGCCGCCATCGGTCAGCGCGACCCTGGAGACCTGTTTGGCGCAGAGTAGGATAGTCAGTTTATATTGGTTAGCTTAGTAGTGATGATAGACAGCAAAGAGTCTAGTCTGTGTGATTCTGGGGAGGGGTTGGCCCGGCCCCCAACGCCTTCCAGCCCCAGAGGGGACTGGGTGACCGCAAGAGAGCCCTGCTGGCGAGGGAAGGAAGTGTCTGTAATTTGTCAGCGCCCACGGAGACCTGGGTGCGCAAGTGCCTGACATCAAACTAGGTTGCTATTAAGAAGACTCTGGTATGAAAGCGTCTGGCTTGCTAGAAGAGTACAGTGCTCATACATACATATAATTCATTTTTTACAATGTTGTAGTGATTGATTTGTAGCCCCTACAAGTGGAGAAAGACTGCAGTGGGGACCCCGAATTCTCAGCCATTCAATCAGCCCAGCTGATGATACCAGAGCTTATGACTTTGCTGGCTCCCCACCCTTAGAAAAGAAAACAAGAAAGTGAGGTTTGGGAGGAAGGGATAGCTCAGATTATAGGAGAGGAGACTTCCTTATTACTGGGTACCAAGAGGCAGAAAGAACTTAGGACCAAGACATTGTGGTTGCTTTGATGATTTTAGCTCAGATTAATGTGAATAACAGTTGTCAGTTTGTGAGTGCTACCATGGATCTCTTTGTGTTTAATCGCCATCATAGCCCTGTGAGGCACATGCTGTTTTCGCCATTTTACAGATTTGCAAACTGAGGTGCAGACGGATTCAGTGATTTGTCTGAGGAGGCACAGCTTCTGAGTGTGGAGGCAGGATCCAGACATAGCCTTCTTGTCTGATTCAAATACTTCACCTCCCCTTTCAATATTTACTGTTTTTCCTCATTATGAAGGTAATAGGCTCATCATAGAAAATGTAAAAACTAAAGATAAGCCTAAAAAAGAAACATGTCAATCACCCACAGTCCCACTCCCTGGAAAAGCCTTGATAACCTTATCTCACTCCAGTCTTTTCCTCTGCTTGTTCTTCTCCAGGAAGCGATTTTTGGTTGTGGAAGGAGGAAGGGGCTCTTAATGGAGGTTCTTGGGTTCCCCTAAAGAAGAGCTCCTTACCCCTAGCAGTATTTTATAAAGTAGAGAAAATACGTGGATAGAAGGTTCTGCAAATGAGAGGGGGAAGGTAGGCAACATCATTGAGGTGATTGTGGGGGAGGGAAAGCAGACAAGCAGGTGGCAGGGTGAGTGGAAAGAGGTGAGAGAGCAAAGAATCCAAGAGGCCGAAAGAGGCCAGAGAGGGAATATAATTTGTCTCAGGTGGTCCCTGCGGGAGTAATTAGGGTAGAATTTTGGGTCCCTACCTGTAGGCCCTGGTCTGCCCTGACCGTACCCTTGAGTGCCCAGAAAGCCAGACTGAGTGATTGCTGGGTGTGTTTGGAATGAGTATCCCCTAAGAGAAAAGGAGAGGCTGCCCACTGAAGAGTGCTGAAGAAGCAAATGCACACCCATCCCAGTTGTTCTAGGTGGGATGGGCGGTGACAGCGGGGCAGTCTTAGAGCTGCTGGGGGAAGAAACCCCTTCCCCAGCTGGACCCCCGTAGCTGCCAGCTGGGGAGAGGTGGGCTGGGACTGGTTTCTTTGGTCATCGTCCTCTTCTGAGGAGAAGCTTCATAGTCCCCTGAGAATATCCCAAGAAAGTCTCGGGCTCTGAGAATCAAAGAACTGAAAAGCTTTACTTTGGTTTCTAGGTGAGGAATAAGATGTCAGGGAGAGAACACCAGACCAGGGAAGGATAAAAAGCGTGGCAGGCCCTCCCCGACCCCTCCGGCCTCTCGATAACTCCTTTCAACTCAGTTATAGGCACACACTGAAGAACTTTGGAATCTAAGAAATGAAGATAGCCTTCGGAAACATAGCAAGGGAAGGCGTTTGTAGACCTGTGCTTAGACCCCCGGGACTTTAAATTTGTGCTCCTGGGGCAGAACTTGGCTGGGGCGGTGATCACGGAAGCCGCTCTGATACCCATCCCAACTTCTGTGAACTGGACGGGAACTGAAGAGAGCTGAATGACCTGACCATCTCACGCCCAGGGAGCAAAACACAGTGAAAGCAGTGGAAGTCCTCAGGCCCCAAAAATGAGGACAAATTCCTAGAAGCCAGAGGGTCAGACCAAAAGAGAAACGCCCTTCTGACCGCATAGTAGCATAGTAGCCATCCGCATCCCAACCCGCATTAACGCTGTGAACACTCGTGGGCTCAGGGGTGAGGCCCTCTGCGTGCCAGAGCCTTGCCTCTGCAGTCAGGGCCTCTGGTCAGTTCCCTGACCCTTTCTGACCCCCAGCTGGGGCAGGCTGTGGGAGAAACGGAGACTTGGGGCGTGGGGGTGGGTCTGATTATTTTTAGGTTGAACCATATAAATTTTTTTTTATGACCACATTTGGCCCACAGAAACCACTATTTCACATCAACTGATTATTTAAAAGAGTATCTGCCATTTATTGAACAACTAGGCTGGGCTAGAAACTTGATGCACATTGTGTTGTTTATTCTTCCCCACAACCCACAGCGGTAGACATTATTATCCTGACGTCAGAAGGGGCCCTTTGGAGCTGGAGGCGCCTCGGAGGATCGGGGAGAGGCAGCCACCTCCAGGAGTGCCTGCTGTAGTTCTCTTTGCTCTTCCAGCTCCGCCCTCCAGGCAGCTCTACAGCTCCCCCGACTCTATTAATGGCCATGCGCCCTTGGCTCACTCAGGGCTATCTGGCTGTCTTGGATCCCATTCCACCATGCACTTCTCTTTCCTGAGTGGGGATCACAGCTGTGTCCCCTGAACCTTCCTTTTTCCCTGCCTCTGCCCAGGGGGGACGGACACACACACACACACACACACACACACACACGGTACACCGGCTTTAGCCCTTCTCCCCGCTCCCTCTGCACTTCCCACCCCTGCCCCAGTCAGCCCTCTCTGAGTCTCTCCAGGCAGCCCAGTCACCGCACAAGTACCCGTTGCCCCGTCCCCAGGAGAGCGCCTGCTCCAAACCAGATGAGGACATTCTAGACATCCCGCTGGACGATCCCGGTGCCAACGCTGCCGCTGCCAAAATCCAGGCGAGTTTCAGGGGCCACATGGCACGGAAGAAGATCAAGAGCAGAGAGGGCGGCCGGAAGGGCCCAGGCCACGGAGGGCCTGGCGGAGCTGGGGGCGCCCGAGGGAGCTCGGGCAGCGGGCCCAGCGGAGACTAAGCCAGGTGAGCGGGCCCTTTCCCAGCCCTGGGACCGGCCTAGAGTGCCGGCTCCTCCTCCGAAGGAGCGAGGAAGGCAGAAGGTGGGCTGAGGGAGGAGAGGGGGTTGGGAAGGCGAGGGCGGGGGACTGGGAACCCGAGACAGGAAGTGGGGGGACAGCTTGGGGCACCGCGGATCCCAGCGCTCACCTCCTTCTCTCTCCACCCTCCCTGCCGTCCCTCTCCCCCCTGACCGAAGGACTGAGCATTTTCGAAGGTAATGATATGACCTCGAGGTGGCGGGTTGGGTACCCTGAGTGGGAGGGAGAAAAGGACCCAGTCTGCACCCTTTTCGGGGAAAATGCGCCCTGCGACTGCCAGGTTTCTGATACAGCAAGACGCCCGAGGCTGCCACGGGGAACGCACCTGGACGACACAGATGCAGTCACCCCATTTGGCTCCATGACCATGACCGGGGAATATAGCGCCCTGTGTCACACACGTACACACCTACTGGCCACGGCTCAGTTCAGCTCAGTGGCTCGGGGTGGGGGTAGGGTCAAGGGTGCCTGGGGCCTCCTGGCGCTCCTGCCCTGGGGTGCGTCTGGGAAGGGGGGGAGGGGAGGGAAGTACCGGAGAGGGCAGGTGCTCAGACCTTCTCTGTCCGCAGTTCCCGAAGAGAGATGGATGCCGTGTCCCCTTCGCAGTGACGAGACTTCCCTGCAGTGTTTGTGACCCTCTCCTTCCCACCAACCTGCCCGCTTCAGGAGCCTCCCTCCGTCCCCAGAGACCCTGCCCGCAGGCAGGCTCCGTCGAAGTCGCTAAATCTGTGCTCTTTCATTTGGTTCTCCGTTCTAGAACGGTCCTGTTCGCCCTTCTACCCCACCCCAGCCCCGACCTCGCACTCCCCAGTCGTCTTTCTTTGCTTCTCGCCCCCGTCTCTCCGCAGCAGCATGCAACTTTGCCTCCGCAGCCTCCATGCGCTCCCCTAGGTGCACCGCAGAGGGCGCCCTACCCCCTGCGTTGTCCCAGGACGCCAACTTTAAAAAAGTCGTTTCGTTCAGTGCGCAGCTAATGGGGACGCCTTTCGCCTCCGTGCGGTTCTCGCCGTCGCCAACCCAGCTCCAGCACTTTGGATCTGGGGCGAGGCGGGAGGGGAAGAGAGTTTTTATGGTGTCGGATACCCCTTGCTCTGATGGAAGGGAAGTCCCTCTTTCACACCCTACCCCAAACCTGCCTGTAAATCGGCCCTCCCCTCATCCTGTGCACCCCGACAGCCACCCTCTCATCAGCTCTCTTTTGCTTTTATGGGCGCCCGAGCACCGGGGTGGCTCGGTGGGAGGGATCGGTTGTGGCCCCGCCCCTGCCATACTGGCTCGGCCCCCAACGGGCTCCCGGGGCTTCGGCCAGAAGGTTATCTCTGTGTGTGTGCATGTGACGGTGCTGGGTTGGAATGTGAACAATAAACAGGAATGTCCAAGTATTCCCAGGGTGCCGGAGGGAAGGGTGCTTGAGTGCACACAACCACTGCCCAGAACTTGCACAAGTCTCCTTTGACCAAGCCAAAAATTGGAGATGGGAGGAAGGAAGGGGCAAGGGACCTGGGTTAAAGCCTACCCTTTGGAGCCAACTAAACTTCCTGACTACGGCATCACACCTGGGACTTGAAGCCCATTCCTTGAGCCGGCTGGGGGGGGGGGGGTTGCTGTATCAGCAAGAAGAAGAGGGAGACAGCATGGTACCCAGAGGCTTTAATTGTAGGTATTCCCACTCAGCGAAGGGGAGGGCAGTCAGACAGCCATGGGGAGCTTGGGCTTGGTCTTCATAGAGCTGGCAGAGAGGGGCTTCTCCAGGAGCCCACTGTTAGAATCCGCCCTCACGGAAGTTTGTTCAGAAACCCCAGGAGCCATGGCATCCTCGCTGATGGATATAAACATGCTGTTAGTGAAGACTGGAGGCGCCCCTCTTTCTCCCAAACCAGGGACCTCACACTCACTCTACCCTACCGGTGCAACTGTGGTTGAAATGAAGATTCCGGGACCTACCACCCCCCAACACACCCCCCCCCACACACACACACACAGCTTCCACTTCCAGAGGGTTAGGAAGTGACCAGAATCTGAATGTTAACCAGCTCCTGGTAATTTCTGTCCAGGTAAACGGGAAGGCCACACTTGGAGAAATACTGCTCTGGCCCCCATTGTAGATCCCACAGTTGACAGCGGGGTGGGTGACAGGAAGCTTTTATCTGTCCTCTCCACGCTGCCCCACACTGAACCACACTCAGCTGAGTGGGCAGGGCAAATCTAACTCCTGTCTTCCACATCCTGTTGATATATATGCAAAGATCTTTAAAACAGAAAGATAACAATTCTTTTAAACATGAGGAGGGTGATGGTAGCTTATGAGCCAACCCTGCCACCTATACGCTTTGCTCACACACTCAATACACAGGCTACACCGCCAAATCCCAGGGCTGAGCAGCACCCCTTACCCTCAGACACCCCAAAGATGTCAGAGTTTGGAGGCTGACATCATCCTAGCCCCTTCCTCCCTTTCTGCACTACCCCTCACCCTTCAGCTCACCGGAGGTCACTACCCCTGTAGGTCTCCTTAGGCCTCTTCCTCCTCTCTTTCTGGAATCTTATTAGGCAGAACACAGCAATGGACAGGAACAGCACACCCAGGAGCACCCCGATCAGAGCCCCAGCCACGCGGCCTTGGGAAGGGTCTAAGGATACACAGAGTCCTCAGAGCTGCAGACCCTCCCGGGCCCCTCCTCAGACAACTCCATGCAGCCTGTGCCATCCAGGCCTGCCAGCCTGGCCAGTGCCCCGCATCCCTACCAGTCACAGAGAAGCTCAGTTCACAGGCGGCGCTGCCCATCTGGTTGGTGGCCACACAGCGGTAGGTGCCCGAGGAGGCCAGGGAGAGGTTGCTGAGAATGAGCTGGCCAGACACCTCATCTGGAGGGGAGAGAGGAAGGTTCCTGCACTCATTCTGCCCATGGCGGGTGCCCGCTATGATGAAGGCATGGTGCATTTCATCACTATAACCATCCTGTCAGGAAGGGACTGACCTCGTTTTATTGGTGGGAACACTGGCTTGGAGAAGGAAAGTAATTGTCTGGGGTGCCCCAGAGAGGAAGTGCCAGAGCGACTGCAAATCTGTGCTCTTTCCACTGCACACAGCTGCCTTTGCAGGTGGGAGGGGGGGCTGCACATACATGAAGGGTTGGGAAACTGGCCATGGAAATTGGGGTAAGGTGCTTCCAGGCTGACATCATGTTCCTGGTCGGGGGGGGGGGGCGGTGGGAAGGCCTTCATCGCTAGAAACTGTATCCTCTGGGATACTTATAAGCTGACCAAGTGTTTTTCTAAGCTGCTTACCTTCCCTTTAGAAGGCAGAGCACATGCCAGGAGGTGACCTGGGGGCTCTCTGGACTGATAAAGGCCTGGCTGGGGCTGGGGCTGGGAGGAGAGACGGGGACTGGGGCCAGCATGAGGAGGCTGGGAAGCCAAAGCTCTCAGCCAGGTATATGGTTCCTCCAGAGAAGTGGCTAAGTGATCCAAGACAGTCCATGCTATTCTGCCTCAGTGTCCCTTCTAGGAAGTTTGGAAATGATTCATGACCTTTAAGCAACCTAAAAGAAACCCCTCCAAAACAGACAAATAGGAACCACAGAATGCCCCTGCCTTCTACTCTCTCCCAGGACAATGGGAGTGCATATAACTCGAGAGATGCTTCCAGGGTCACGCAGTCACAGACTGTGCAGGGAGACAGGCAGGAGGGACCAACACAGGAACCAGGAAAGACACAGGGAGAAGGTATAGCGTTTGTCTCCTACCCATAGGCATGGGTGCGTGGAGTTTAGAAACCTGATTGGCCCAGGTCCTGAGACCCCCTTCCCTGATGCCCTGGCTCTCACCTTGCACCACGCTGCCAGGAGAAGGTGTAGGAGAAGATCCGAGGCGGACCCAGTTGTACACTGGCCTGGGGGCTCCTTCAGAAGAGCTGCACCTCAGTACAGCAGATCCCCCCACAGAGATCTGACCGGTCTGACTGCACGAGGGGCTGCTGGGGGGCACTGCAAAAAACCGCAGAAGAACCTCCGTGATCTTGTAACCCCACCCCCGTTAAGTGCTAGATTTCCTGAGTCAATACCCCACCAAACAGTCACCCACTTTCATCCACGTTCCACGGCATCCCCAGGAAATGGTGAGCACCGTTGGAAATTCTGATTGTTAGAACAAGATTCTCATATTGAGCCCAATCTGTGTTAATATAATACCCACCCACTGGCCCAAATTCCTGCCTTCTGGGTCCACAGGAGAAGTGAAAACTCCGTCCCCCACAGGGCAGTCGGTCAGATTTGTGAGGACAGCTGCCATTCACCGGCTCCTAAGTCTTTTCTTTCCCTCGAAACATCCCCAGACTCTTTGGTAGTTTCTTCTTCTGTCTGCCCCTCCCCAAGCAGGCTCTAGTTTGGGCTGAGATAGGAGCGCTGAACATAAAATTGGTGCTTAGTGTGGTGGGGGCCCTTGTTCCTTGAATAATCGTCCCACTTCTCTGCCACTGGCCTGGCGAGGGACGGAATCTGAGGTATAGAGGGGAAGTTTCCCCAAAGATGGAGCTGTGGGGGGCAGGACTCAGGCCCTATCTGTGAGACCTTTGTTTCTAGGGCCGGGACAGGGGCACTCTGTGGAGGGTGGAGCAGGTGGATCGCCGGCTGGCTAGGTTAGAAGGCTTTAGGGAAGAGGTACTTTCCCTTGGGGGGGGGGGCAGTGCAGCTCTGTGCTCGGGCTGGAATCCAGGGTGTGTGGGCACCCGGACTGCCTTACCCAGCACAGTGAGGTTGATCAGCCCCATCCCGTTGGTGTAGAAATCTGGCGGGTTGTTAACGTGGCAGAGGTAGGTCCCAGTATCTGAGGGGCTCACGTCAGTCAGTTTCAAGGTGGCCACTCCTCCCGTGGGGGGGTTCTGAAGCAGGCTGGCCCGCTTTGCCTTAGAACCGGTTGGATACAGGTGTCCATTGGTGAAGTACAGGATCTAGGGAGAAGCAGGAGACTCACCTACACGCCTTTCCTGCCTGGCATCAGCTCTATGGTCCTTTCTCAAAGGGCCCTCGCTTACACCAGCCTGAGCAGCTGATACTCTGCAGCTAGAACCATGGAACCCTATCTCCCCCAATGCCAGCCCTGCCCAAGTGCAAAATAAACTATATATCCATTGCTTACAGCTGTGTATGGCTCTCACTTTGGGGGGAAATACAGATATTTCTGGGAGGGGCAGCATTTTATCGTTCTTTCAATCACGACAGCTGAGCGTCAGTCAGTACTGTTAATTCGCTGAAGCCCGGACGGCTCCAACAGGGGGCTGCGTATGGGAGCCCCGCCCCATGTGTGCTCTGGGATTATACCATCGTGTCCTCAGAAGATCTAGAAAGAGTCCACTTTGTTGTTTAAAATTCTCATTTGAGGACATGCTCACTGATTTTTAGAAAGAGAGGAAGGGGAGACAGAGACAGAGACAGAGAGATGTGAGAGAGAAATACTGATGGGATGCCTCCTGCACACACCCTGACCCAGGACTGAACCTGCAGCCCAGGTATGTGCCCGGACCGGAATCCAACGGGTGCCCTTCCGGGGCTGGGGGCCATGCTCTGACCAACTAAGCCACAATGGCCAGGGCGAGTCCACTTATTTTTTCCACCCAAGCATGCTGACCTCCCAGCACACCTTCCCTGCCCTCATTCCGAGTGGGCCCCCTGTTCCTGCCTCTCCGAGTCTACAGGCCACAGGCCAGAGGCCCCCCACTCTCGCTCACGGGAAGGGACTCAGAGACGGGCTTCCCAGGCTGCACAAAGCTCCACTCCAGGGCGAAGCTGTCCGTCACCGACGTGCTGTAGCTGCAGGTCAGCTCGGCGGTCTTGCCCACCGGCGCGCTCAGGGGCTCCGCGGGCACATGCACCTCCACCGACAGGCTGGGGGCTGAGGGTGCACAGGAAGGGGCGCTCAGACGGCCAGGCAGGGGCCGAGGGGAGTGGGGTCGTTGGCCGGGCTCCGAACCCCCGGCAGTGTGGAGCCCGGCCCACCTGTGTTCCGCAAAGAGGCTAAGGGCTCCCCCGCTCACCGCTCCCTTCTCCAAAACCTGAAGTTCCAGGAAGGAGGAGCACACCTCTGGGCCGAGTTTTGTGGGTAAAAGGACGAGACTGGTCAGGTATGAGGGTGCGTTTGTCAGGGAGAGGAAAAGAATGGTTCTGCGCTGGTCCAGCCCTTCCGGAGAGGCCCAGCTCGCCGGCAGGCTTGCGCGCCCTGTCCTGGCCCTGCCAGCCCAGGGTGCTCCCTCCCTGGCCTGGCGCAGCACCCGCCGCGGCCCGGCCTTGGCCCCCTCCTCACCCGTCAGGCAGACCAAGCCCAGCAGCGCCCCGCACAGCATAGGGCCGGGCAGCCAGGCCATGGCCGGGTCCTCCGGTCTTCGGTCTAGTGTCCGGGTCCAGGAGAGGGAGGCGGCGCCCACAGGGCAGCCTCCTGGGGTTGGGCAGGGGTTGAGACTGGCTATCTCAGCGCAAACAAGGGGAGAGGCCCATGCCCTTGAGTAAGGCAACGCCTCTCCTTCTCCAGGCCCAGTTCTGGAACCATTTTAGCCCTAATCCTCCCCGAGATTTGTGAAGCTGTCGGGCCCTGGGGAAAGGACAGGGCTGGGACTGGGCGCCTGAAGGGAAGGGTCCGAACTGCAGCACCAGAGCCCGGAGGCAGAGGTCGGCGGTCTGACAACCTGTGAGCTGCCAAGTGACATCACCACGTTGGGTCCTAACACTGAAGACCCTTTCTGACCCCTTCAGAGATTCTGGTTCCTTCCAAGCCCCTCCCGTTCTCCCTGAGATCCTATCTCTAGCACTTTTATCACCACGGGCTGTGGTAAGAGTCTCCATGGCAACTACAGCCGCCTCCCCACTCCCATAGTCACTGCTTTCTCCAGGCACAAAGGCCGAGACTCGGAGGAGGTATGTTTGTCTGGAAGAGGGGAACCCAGGTCAGGGTCCTCTTGTCCGCCCCTGAAGGGGAAGCAGAGATCAAGCAAGCGCGCGCGCGCACACACACACACCCGAGCTCTGAGCGCCCGGGCTCCGGCAGAAAGTGCACCAATGTCATCTCCCGGCTGCTCCGAGCTGTTCCGTCCCCCAGCCTCCAGCTCTCTGTGCCTCTCCCATGCCACCCGCCAGCAGTGACCCCTTTAAAGGTTCTAGAAGAGCTACCCTGAGCCAGTAAGGTGGGGCGGGGGGGACGCCGCGTGGAGAAGCCGTCCTGGGGACATGGCCTGGGTAGGGGTCCTCTCTGCATCACCCTCAACAACTTCTGGGAATTCCAGCTTTGAAAAGGTGACTCTCACTTTCCATACAAACACGATGTATCTTTATTGAAATTTGTAAAATACAAACAAAAACACACGTTTCAAAACACGCATTTCAAGTTAGTTTAACAAATATCTTCCCTACCCGCTGCCCCGACCAAACCTAACCAAGTCAGCAGGACAGGTCACTTGAATTTGGGGAGCTGGATTGGGAGGGTAGTGTTAGAGGGTGAGGTCCAGATCCAGGGGGCGAGGCACTCGTTGATTGGCAGCGCCTCCAGGGCCTTGGGGGCGGGGAGCCAATCTCAGCAGCGTTCCTCTGCAGTGTTAGGGAGGCCCCAGGAGGGAGTTTAGGCTCTTCCTAATCCCAGGTGCATTTCCTCTTCTCCTGCCTCCCGGAAGTTTGAGTCTTAACCATGACCCAGTTTTT
Source organism: Phyllostomus hastatus (assembly GCF_019186645.2). Classification (NCBI taxonomy): domain Eukaryota; kingdom Metazoa; phylum Chordata; class Mammalia; order Chiroptera; family Phyllostomidae; genus Phyllostomus; species Phyllostomus hastatus. Next base: position 13,693,699 of record NW_025334015.1, on the reverse strand, counting down.
CCAGAGTAAAGAAAGGTGGGGGCAGAGGACTGGCCATCTGGAAGGTGGCCACCCTCCGAGACTCAGGCCTCTGCACCAGGGCGACCCCTATCGTGGTTTCTCTAGGAAGGGAGATACTCGAGGGCTCTGCCAGCACTCGGGCTGGGCCGTCACACCAAAGACCCGGCCTGGTTCTGGGCAGGCACCATCACAGGGACAGCACCCTTGCGGCTCAGAGCAGAGGTAGGGACCCTGCCGGGGCTTGGTGTGGGGGTCACCGCAACTGGCCTGCGAGGGCCTTGGGGTGGTCTGAGGGCTGGTGATGAGGTGACTGAGGAAAGGGTCCCATTCTTGGAGATGGTGTCTGAGCCCTTGGGCCAGGGCAGGGTCCGAGGAGCGACGGCATCCTCCCTAGTCATTGAAGAAGCAGCGCGGTCAGAAATGGGCACTGAGGGTTTCTGCGTGCCCCTGTCCCCGTCTCCCCGCCCCCCACCTCTGTCTCCTCTCCCTTCAAGTTCACCCCCGGGGATGACGCCCACCCTTCCGTTGGAGGCGAGGTGTCTGCACTCCCAGCTCTCTAAGGGGAGCTGGGAGAGTCGCCCTGGGCAGGACTAGGCACTTACTTGATATCATTGGCTGGCTCCTCCAGGGCCTTCCCCTGGCGTTGGCACAAGAGGACCAGTGCGGCCAGCAGCCCCAGTCCGACCAGGGCGCCCACCACAGCGCCAGCAACCACCGCAGCCCCAGGCCCTGCACAAACCCCGTCGTTAAGGGGGCATCCGGCTGTTCCCCACCATCTCCAGTCCAACCACCCCTCTGGCCCCGCTCACATGTTCCCTTTTCTGTTCAGAAGAGGTGCCTGGCAAGCGGGAAATGGCCAGTGATCACACCTTTGTACAGCCCTTTGCCCAGGACAAGTTCCTTGCCCTCTCACAGTGACAGACTTCAGGAGACAGGCCTCCATCCCACCCCCCCACCCCACTTGCAGCCCCACCCTGACCACTGACCAGTCTTCTCCTTAACCCCACTTACCCCTCACTGACCTGTGATTACTTCCAGGGTCACATTGCACTGGGCACTGCCCACACTGTTGGAGGCCCTGCAGGTATAGACTCCAGACATAGACGTGGTAAGGTTTTTGAGTCTTAAAGCCCCACGGACGGCATCTGTGGACACAATTTAGCCATCAGGCCAGGGATCCTACTTCCCATTGGAAAAAAGAAAACCGCGCCACTCCTCTGTGATATCCCCTTCGGCTGTCTGGTCCCTGGTGGGAGGAAGGGTGTGGCGACGGGCACGCTGGGTTCTGCGGGTTCTGCGCGCCGCTGCAGAACTGCCGGTTCCAGGTCCCTCTCCATCCCCACTGCTCAGTGTCCTGACCGACTCTGAAAGGAGGCTAGAGAAGAACGATGCCCAGAAAACTCAAAACATGGGTTTCACTTTTGTTTCTAAATGGCAGCGCACTGTGAGAGAAAGAATATTAAGCTAGGAATGAGGAGGCCTGGGCTCCAAAATAGGCCATGTGACTTTAAGCAAGTTAGTTGCTCTCCCTGGGTCCCAATTTCTTCATTTCTAAAATGGGGCAATAGGGCCTCTGGATAGTATTGAAGGAATTATATGAAATAAGAATCGTAACGGTTCAAGTTTATTGGCTGCTTATGGCCCACCAAAGACTAACTTCTTTACATACTAACTTATAAAAGTTTCAAAACAAACCTATGAGGGAAGCACTATGTAAAAAAAATGTAAAAATTACTATAAAATGGTCAAATGAAAAGTAGAAGGAAGGCACAAAATGAAAATCCTACCATGTAGATTCAATAGTTGCTAACATTTTGCTTTACTTATTTCCTTTTTTTCTGAGACATTTAAAAACAAATACTTCAGCATAAAGAACAAATTAAGGACACTGCCTACTATAGACACCTTTGCCATACCTGATCATTAATACTTTTCTAAAAGCATCTAATATTCCATACTAAAAATGTTCTATTAGTTATATCTCATTAAAATTGAAGAGAAGTTCCAAGAGCCCCAATATGACTTTTGCAGCTGGTGCGTTTTCAGATTAGAGCTACCGATACACCGTTTCAAAAATGAGGGAGTGGAGGTACCACGTCATACAGCTGGTGAGCAGCACAGCTGGAGTGTGAGTGCAGGCGGGCGTCTAGCTCTAGAGCCTCTTCGGGACCAGAGCAGCACCGCACGTGAGGCACCCAGCACAGGCTTGCACCTGGCGGGCCCTCTCTCTCCAGCCCCCCCCACCCCTCCCGCTCCCCAGTGCTTTGCAGCGCTGCCTTCCCTTTTCAGCCCAGGCCCTCTGGCGCCTGCCTTGCCTCTTCCCCCTGCCCCAGCCACAGTCTCACTTGTCCCCACAAGTCCCTCACCTAAAGTGGGTGGGTAGAACACCTGGGTAGATGGGGGTGGCCGCACCCACTGGTACAGGGCGAGGGGCTTACTCCTTGGGGTCTGGCAGCTCAGGGTCACGTTGGTGCCCACACGGGGCACACCCAGGAGATGGCAGGATGGGGGAGCTGGAGGAACTGGGGGAGGGGAGATGAGACAAGTTAAAAACTCACGCCCAAGAGACCAACAGACGCCCCATACACACACACCCCAACCTCTCCACAAACAGACTTTTGTCACCCCATTGCCCCTCCTCCAACCTTTACATTCAGCCCTTTGGAGAGTGCCCGCCTGGGCCCCTGGGGGCTGGCGAGCCGTCGCGGAGTGTGCGCTCGCCACTCACCAAAAACGTCCAGCTCTAGAGTCTTGCTGCTGTGGCTCCTGTTGTTGCCCTGACGGTCCTGCACAGTCACAGAGCAGAAGTAGGACCCGGAGTCTTTCTCCTGGAGGCCCTGCAGCCGCAGGGACACATTCCGCGAGGGCATGGAGTAGACCAGGGACACTCCAGCTTCGCTCGACGTGGCCCCACTGATGTGCGACAACACCTGGTGTGGGCGTGACACCTCCCGTTATTAGGAGCCTGCGCTGTGCCCCAGGCTCCGCCGGCCCCGCCCCCAGACTGCAGACCTCAGACACCCCTCCCCCGCGCCGTCTCCTGTAACCTGTAGGAGCTCCCCCTCCCCCCCCCCTCCCCCGTCTCCCTAGCCACCCTCTCACCCCCGCGTCCTCTCCACCATAACAGTTCAAGATCCCCTGTGTGCTGTCTCTCCGTCTCCCACGTGGGGTGCTCGGAGAGGTGGTCATGTGGGTGAGGACAAGATGTAAATAGGAGTTACGTGTGAAAGGAACTTAGATTGCAGGGGTGTATCCAAAATCTAAAGAGATCTTTCATCTTCTATGTCTTGAAGACGCCCCCTGCTCACACTAAACATACACAAGTTTGGGCCTTATGCACCCTGGATCTACCCCTGCAATCTGAGTTTCTTTCCTACACACCCCTGATTTACTCATCAAATGACCTCACGAAGACACTTTCTGGGGCTTTGGGAGGAGCCACGCAAGTAAGAGGGACTGAGAACTGTGTCTGTGGCTGCAGGTGCACCGGTCACCGACTGTCAGCGTGACGTCAGGGAAAGGGCCAGATGGGGGATTGTGGCCTTGCCTCTCAAGGTGGGTACCGACGCAGTGGCCGATGACTGCCTGAGGAGGTGAGAATAGGGGACACCCGCCCTAATTCTTCCCACCTCCACCCACAGTCCTCGCTTTCCCACCACCCTGGCAAGGCCCATGCTTCCTCCCTTTTCTGTGTGGTGTGTGCTAGATTTCTAGGGAAAGTTGGTGGAAAGAGAATTCTTTGGGGACGCCTCCAAGATCCAAACAAAATTAAACCAGTGAGGGGGACCTTGCTTTTCCCGAAGCTTTTCTTGTCCCCATCGTTTCCCTGCCCCGTCACCTCCCCACTGCCCCCCTTGGCCGTCCGCTCGCTCCATCCGCCCCTGCCCCCACGGGTCAAAGCTGCGCTGCTTTCCTCCCTCACCTGTTTCTTATCCTTCCCTTTCTGTTCCAAGAACCACATCAAGGTGAGCACCTCCCATGGCTTGACCTTGGCCGCTGCCCTCTCCCCTTTAAATGTGTACCACGCCGGGAGCACCACATCCTCTCCCTCCACTGCTTCCAGACTGGAGAGGCCCTCAGGCACGTGCAGCTCGACCTGGACGCAGGCTCCGGGGGCTGGGGAGGAGAGCGAGGGGGCATGAGCACACGGCCGGGCGGAGGACGAGAGGGTCGGGAAGTCCCGCCAACACGACGGACAAGGAGGGTGGCCTCGGGGTCCCACTCCTGAAGGCTGGAACACCACCACACCACCGGGAGACTGACCCTAGGGCCTGCTGTCCGTGACATCAGCACGTGTTTATTCTCCGACACCCTAGCCTTTGGGGCTACAGTGGGGAGGGTGACGCACTTATGTGCCACTTACTTGTACCTGGAAGCGCAGATTTCAGAGCACCAAAGAGGGGGCAGATTTCCAGCGAGGAGGAACGACACCCAAGAGGAAGGACAGGTTTAATGCTTTGGATCTACGTTCTGGGTAGCCCACTTGCTCCTCCAGTTTCCCGGAGGGCGGGGGCAGGGGTGCCCGGAGCCACAAGGCTGATGGGGACCGAAGCATTCTCCACAGAGGGGTGGAGGGGTTGGGCGGTCACCAGTTACCCAAGGCTTCTGTTCAACTCCCTGGAGCAGAGACTGGAGTGCAGGGATGACCGCACTCCCTACACCCCCCCATCTCTTAGCCCTACAGGTGCTCTCCCTAAGAAAGAGGTTGGTGGGGACCCAGAAGGTTCCCACAGGCCCTCCGGGGGTCCAGGTGATTTGGGCGAGTCCTCTGAGGTCACAGGGAATCACGAATGAAGGTCCCCAACAATCAAGTGTGAGACTGTGGCTTTATGTGTCCAGTGTCCAGGTGGACTGGGGTGCTGGTTTCAGGGGGGCTATGGAATCGATGTTGTACCTCGGTGTCCAGGAACACTCACTTCTTGCCCTTTGGAGAGGCAACGGGGCAGCCGAATCCTAAACCATTGAGGGGACTACCCTCGGGTTCCTATCCCGCTGGGGCTGAGGATGCTGGCCGCCCTACGCATTGGCACTCTGCACTGCCACCTCTGCCTGGTGACCAGCCGCAGGGACGGAGGCCAGTCCGGACCCTCTGCCCTCCGGGCAGTCCCATTGAAGGCCTCGGGTCAGGATGCGCCACCCCCATGGCTTCCCGCCCAGCGTCTTTACAGAGCCCCACACCTATTCCTTAGCCTGCGAAGCAGCACGCCGCCCCCCTTCCCGTTTCCTGGCGTGTCCCTGCAGACCAGGCAGGAAACTTGTGCCCAGAGATAAGCTAGAAGACAATGATGGGGGGGGTTGGGGGGGCCGGGCCGGAGGCTCTAGAGGCAGAAACAACCACCGTCTCAAGGAACCTAGTGCCCCCCGGGACACCCCCCGCCCACCCCCACCTTCTGCAGTGCTCAGGGAGGCCAGGCAGTTCCTACAGAAACCCCACACTACCCGCCTCAGCAGCTGCCCCCAGGCCCCCTGTGTAATTTCATTTTGCAAGTGGAAGAGGGCGGTTCAGATGGTTAGTAATGGACACACTTCTGGACAAACGCTCCCTGTCTCACCCCCACCCACCCCCGCCAGAAACCAGGAGCTGAAGAGGCCTGAGGCTTTTGCCTTGTTTCTGGGTGTCTGCTGGGGCAGAAGTCCCCCCTCTTGCTCCCTCTGCGATCCCAGGGTCCACAGTGCCATCAGGAGAAGAGGGGGTGGCTGGGTTTGGGTGAAGGAGACGTGAGCAGCCCAGGAAAGGGACCCTCTGTCGCGTTCTCTGGAGCGAGGGCCAGAGGAGAACGAAAACGGGCCTGCTCCCCAGGGCTACTATTTTTAGTCTCCCTCTTTCTCTGAGAAACTCCCCCCTCGGGCTTCTCACGCCCCAGGGGCAGCAGAGCTGGGCCACAGAGGAGCTCAGCGCAAGGGCCTTGCAGAGGCCCAAGTGGGCAGAGCCAGTGGCAGCCCCGGAGCCCAGGTCCCCAGGGCCACTTAACCCTCACATGGCTGGGGGAGCTCAGCAATCCCTCTGCCACCAGGTAGGGACTTCGAGCCCTGGCTGTCGCTGCAAAAACTGAAGCTCAGAGTTTAATAAGGGCTGTGGGGGAGGGCCGCAGGAGAGGGACGGGAGATACCCAGGCAGCCAACATGCATTTTTTGCCCCTGCTTTGGAGACCCCCAGCAGGAAGGGGGATGGGGGAGTTGGAGGCAGGGTGCAGAAGGGAAGGAAGCGCTGAGGTTGAAGTTGGGGGTGCTGAGAAGTTGGGGTACTCTGGCACAGGCCCACCGAGCCTAAAGGGGCAGGAAGCTGTCCAGGCTCTGGCGACTGGTGAGCCACCCTTGAGCCCCACTTTGTCTGGGGCCCCTAATACTTCCTGCCCCAACATCCTTGTGGTAGGGACCAGGCGACAGGGGACACCGGTAAGACTTAGATGGTCCCCACCTTAGTCCCTATCAGTGCGGAATTTCAGTCTATGTTGTTCCTGGCCTTACTCGTCCCACGTCGACCTCCAACTGAGAGACATGAATTCAAGCTGCCCTCGCCTAACCTACCTTTCACCGCCCCGCTCCCCAGACCAGGCACCCCTGAAGAGGAATGGCCAGCAAGTCTGGGAGGGAGCCGCGGTACAGGCTCAGTCTCTGCCGGGTCGTTTTCTCCTCTGTCCGGCCAACTTGAGCTCCTGGACACTCCTGGGAGCTTTCAACACGCCTTGAGCACTTGCTCCTAGGAGGTGGCCCCCCTCTTTCTTTGAGGCCCTGCTCTCTGTTTTCTAGGTCCCTTCAGCTCGGGGAACCAAGGAGGGTAGTGGACCTCTGGGGGGGTGTCACAATTCTGCTCCCGTAGGCATTCAAAGCCCTCCCCCATTTCCTGTATCCCAAACGACCTCCCGGTCATGCTTTTGGGGCACCTCCCTTCATTCCCAGGACAGGAAGCAGGAGGAGCGGGCCGGAGTGTGGATCTGGGCTGGAGCACTGAAGAGAATGAAGTGCGGGTGTCAAACCGTCAAACCAGGGAATTCCAGGGGTGGGGGGCTCCTGTGCATCAGCCTGTGTGGGGGGGTGAGGGCAGGACAGAGCTGGAGCTAAGTCTTTAAGCTCTTTAGCCAGCGTCTCATCTAGAAGCTCAGCTCATCCGGCTCTGCTGGGTGGTGGTAGAGAGTGGGGGTGAGGAATGGTTCCGAGCTCACCCCAGAAGCCTACCCTGGCGATGCCCTTACCCTCTCTCCCACCACACACCCCAAAGGGAAGCGGGAGCTGTCCCGAAAGAGTGGAGAGAGTCAGCACCGGCAGGGATGCCCTGGGTGGGGAGAGGAGGGTGTGCGTCCGCGTGTAGAGTAAGAGGTGGCATCCGGTCCCACCCAGTTTCTCATCAGACCCCAAATCAGCTCCCTCAGGGTCGGGGTTACCCCATCTCCCCCTTAAGTCCCCTCCTGGTTCTGGGTTTAACTCACCGAAGGTACTCAGTCCCAGGAACAAAACCTGCAGCAGATTGGTCACAGGGGCCCCGGGTAGGGACACCATGACTTTCCCTGGCCCCGATGGTCAGGGGCGCTGGGTCTGGGGCACCCTCACCAACAGGTACCGAGGTCGCGCGACAGCTGGAGCTGGAGCAGACTCGGGAGGGGAGCCGGGCCACTGACACTGAGGGCAGTCAGAGTGTTTGCGTGTGTGTGCCTGAGAGCTGGTGGCGGGGTGGGGACCGACAGGGACAGGGGGCGGGGAATTCGAAGGGGCGGAGAGGTGTCCTCCTGGGCGGGGCGCACGGGTGAGCCTCCCAGTGCTCCGGGATCTCGTGGCTGTGACCCGGTCAGCGCGCAGGGTGGGGTCGGGTAAGCCCGGTGGGCTCCCACCAGCCTGGGGCAGGGGACAAGAAGGGTCCGGATGGTCGGAGTACAGCCACAACCTCACCCTCCGTGGGGTGGGCGGGGGGATGGGCGGGCGGGAGTTTTGGGGGTTCCCCGGCGTCCATCCACACTTTCACACCATAAACGGCCGGCCGTGAACACTTACCCACTAACCCGCTCCGAGCCTACCCGGGCGGCCTTCCTGAAGGAAGAAGAGGGGGACGGAGCTTTGCCATCGGGGCTCCGCAGTGTGGGAGACCAACCGGCAGGGTAGGCGCCAGAAGGCCAGTCCAACAGTCGCAATGAACGCTTTCCCAGGGCGGGGGTAGGGGGTGGTGGTAAGCGCGGGCCGCTGGAGCTGCGCGGAGGGCGGGTGAGGGAGTGGCGTACGGCCTCCTCTGCCCGGACCAGGCCGCCCGACAGGAGGAACTGCGGCACCGAGGGTGGGCGGTGGGAGGCCGGGCGCAGCGGGTGAGGGGGCCAAAGCCGCACTCCCTGTCGTAACCCGCAGCCCGGGGCTGCACCGCAGGCCTGGCTGCGTGCGCGAGTGCGGCGCAGGGACCGTCTTCACCTGTGGACAGCGAGGGGCGGGCTCTCAGCACGTCCTCGGGGACGCTCTAAACCCTGGCCCAAGGGTCATCGGGTCTTGTGCCTGGTCCCCACGAGCTGGGGACAGATTGGTGCGAGGACGCCCCGGGCGCTGGGTGGGAAACTGAGGCAATAGGGGCCGCGCTCCCAGCTACCCACTCCTGCACACTTCCGCCCCCCGGCTTTAAGCTGCCTGGGGAGGAGGGGATTGCGGAGAGGCTGGATGGAGCCCCTCTGCGGCTTTACTCCCCGAGTCGTCTCGGCTTCCCACCCCTCCTCAGATCTGTTCTGATTCTGTAATTCCTCGGACTAGATCTTGTTCTGGCGAATTTAATTTGCCCGCGCCTCCCCCGCCCCCTGCGCCCCCTGGCGGCCGCGCACCTGTTCTGTCCCGGTCCCCCAGCCAAAACAAAGACGCTTCCTCCAGGCACAGCTCAGCCTCCGCGCAAAGGCCACCAAAGACGAAAACTATAACCACGAATTCCTGGCGCTGCCTGCTGTGGGTGACAGTTGGCTGGGAAGAAAAGCCGCCAGGGCCCCTGGATTCCCTTCACCCCCAACAGTCCTGATCTAACACTGAGTGCGTACCTCGTACCTGCACTGCACCCGGACCCTCCCAGCTGCTGCTTCCTAGTGTGACTTGCGTGGCCGGCCGCTCTTTAAATACCTGCCAGGCAGTGGCTTTGAGAACCGCCCCTGCAGACACTACACTGCCAGTGTAAACTCTGGGATCGAAAACTTGGCAGCTCAGGGGCAGAGAATGCAACAGAAACAGGTAACTGCCAGTCTCATGCCCTTACCCAGTGACCCGCAAACTTGAAATTGTCAAATATTTGTGTGTGCATGGGGGGTGGGCGGAGTTGTTGGTTTGATTTTTCTATTCTATTACACTCAAATTTTTCTTGACTTTAGTCAATATTGCAGACTTCTTGTGAACAGCCCTCCTTTCTGTCCAGACCAGGGTTAAGTCCCAAATAAGAAACTCCAGAAATGTGGTTCAAAGTCGCTTGGTTGCATATCCCAGAAATCCCGAAGCATCTGATTGTACAGACTGCGCTCACCGCTGCTAAGTGCTAGGTATAGTCTCAACACTCACTCATGTAGCTAACTTTTCCTTCAGAATTCGGATCCTGGATAATTTGCAACATTGGAAGGAAAGCTGCGACCCGAGACTTGCAGGCAGCGACTGTTTCCATGGGACACAGTGTCAGTCTCTTTGGGCCTGGCTCACTGCCCTCACCCATCACAGAATTTCCACACTACCTCCTCTTCCAACCCTTTCCCCTTCTGGTAGTCAAGTGGTAGAAGTGAGCGGAGCAGCTCCATTGCTTTACATTTTTGCTGAGATGCATTTTAGGGTGAACATTGCTCCCTTGTGTTAGGTGAGAACATTGGCACAGATGGCCGACCTGTGAATGACCAGGGGACCCCTGGCATCACCACATTGTGTGCCAGAGCTCAGTTCACGGTGCCATATGCTCAGTGACTCGCCAGCCACTGGCGTTTCTTCCAGTCACACCTCAGACCTCTAGAGCATTTTCTTACGCTCATCCGTATGTTCGACTGGAGTGCCTCCATCCCCCTTGAGTCTGTTCTAAGGTTTCATTAAGGTTTAAATAGCCCATTTTTTGTTTTAAGCCATGTTCATGTAGTTATCTGACACCCTGATGTCCTCTTTTCTAGAATGTTCTGGCCAGAGACTGGATATTTAGTACCAAAGCTACTTTCTTTCAAAGTTTCCATTTCCCAGTGCTCAGCCCTGCCCTCTTTCCCCTGTCCCTCACCCATCCAAAGCCTGATAGTGAAATCATGGACTGGACCAGCCTTGCCATCTTCCCCAAGCTGCTCCCAGTGCCCTGGCAGTCCACATTCTCAGTAAAGAGAGGTAGATCTAAAATGTCTCAAGCAATGTTCATAAACTGCTCTGTTCAAGCTAAGTACTTAATAGCCACGGAGGCGGGTTCAGAAAAAGATGCATGGAGGGTAACGTTAGTTTGGGGGCTGGTAAGTGGCAGAGTTTTAGGGAAGCCTGTAGTACTGGTAATAGTGCTTTTTCCTGCAACACTCAGCACTGAGTACTGTGAGATTATTGCTACGAGATGGTCAGTGGAGCCTCAGCCTGTCGGACTGTGACTTCAAGTTTCGGAGAAGGGCACGCTCACGAGAATGTCCGAAGGCCCGCTACCTGCAGACTGTGCCCAGGGAGAAGAGGTGCCACACTCAAAACATCCCGGAATATTTATGCTGTCTCTGAACTAGCACCACTTTCAGGAGTTGAATCAGAACCCAGCTAATTACATAAACCTAGACTCAGATGATATTTTAAAATCCTATTGATTATAAGCTCTCTAGCCCTTAGAAAAATAAGCATCAACTAAATGAGACATATCAGACTGAGAAAATCACTGGTAGTGGGAACTAATATTTTTATCAATATGCAATTTTATCTTCAATAGTATAGAAAAACAGGGTGAATTATAGCTCTTACCTGCATCTGCAGTCCACTTATAGTAGAGCACCTGAGCTCTGGCTGGTATAGTTCAGTGGACTGAGTGCCAGTCTATGAACCAAAAGGTTGCCGGTTCGATTCCCAGTCAGGGCACATGCCTGGGGTGCACGCCAGGTCCCCCTTAGGGGGCACAGGAGAGGCAACCGCACATTGATGTTTCTCTCCATCTCTCCCTCCCTTCCCCTCTCTCTAAATATAAATAATAAAATCTTTTTTTAAAATACATAACAAAGAAACGTGAAATGTCCAGTGACCTTTAGGACGCTCTGACAAGGGACGACACTGGTCAGCGGGATGAGCGCGGGGAAGCGGAAGACACCTGCTCCGACGGTCCTGCGCGTCCTCAGCAGGAGGTCGTGGCGCAGTGCCCGCCGTCCGCGTGGCCACGCTCTGCTACAAAGAGCCCAACTAGTACGCCAAGAGGCCAGGAATAACTTTAATTTTTTAAAAAAATGTTTAAACGGCAACACAACCGTAAAGGGGGTACATCACAGAAACGTTGCAGGCAACACTGATTGGGAATAGCAAAACACTTGGCTGGTGAAAAAAATGAAACTCTAAATTATATACAATAGTAGCTAAAGGTGATATTGAAAAACAGTCTTATTTACTGTGACTCAAGATTTAACTTGCCATTATCTATTGCTTATTTATTCAGGGTTGTAAATAATACTTATATAGAGACATAGAGATGTGTAAAAATGAAACATTGTGAAAAAAATACAATTTTTCAATTTCATATGAAACTGAAAGTATAAGTTTTGTCCAATATGGAATGTACCTACATTTGTTTATATTAGGGCTCTAACATCCATTTAAAATTTTTTGTTTTTAAAAAAGAAACAGCTGACCCACCATGCAAGTTCGCTGTAAATCCCATTTGCTCAAAACGAGCATGTTCAGGTGAGGTCTGTTTTGTTTGCTCAGAGTCCACTGTGATTCCTTAGGAGGTGTGCTGGCCCAGTGGTGGAACGCGTTTCCATGGAGAGTCTGACGGCAGCATCTGGGCGGGGCAGTCGGGCAAGGGGAAGTGAGAGGAGAGAGGTAAGAGCCCAAATCCTTATGAAGGATGACATTCAGTTGTTAAATTTTAAGGGATACCCGATGGCTTTTTCCAGGCACTCAACTAAAGAGCCAGCGGAAAGAAAATCCCTCTCTACTTCCACAAACTTGATGTAGATAGATTTGGGGGAGACGCCAGGATCCACAATGCAGTTCTGAGACAGAAACCCATTAATACCAACCCAATCTTTGCTGAAGGTTTTGGTATTGGCTTGGAAATGTAGAAATAAGCATTGCTGCAGAGTCCTGACCTCAGCGATCCCGAGGTAGCAGTAGACGATTCGGGTGGGTTCTGTTTCCACCTGCAACGAGGCTTGTGCCGAAAGGGTCTCCAAGTCAACCCTGCCCTCCTTTCCCGGGTCCAGGGAACTCTGCTCCATGTGGGGTGAGGAGGGCCTTTCCATACATTCTTCATAGCCAATGGCATAGAGGCCCGGGCTTTTGGGAATGCCTCCCGGTAATAAATACTGAACAACGTTCCCACCGGTTGGTTTGGAGTGGGCAATGGGTATCCAGTCAATTTCCATGTGCAGCTCCAGACACCTCGCTTCACTAATTGTGATCTCTAAAAACTTGTAGTAAACGTTTTTCCAGTTCATCTTCTGCACTCGGGTCATAATGATCCGCCCCTCGGGCTTCTCGGAGTTGAAGTACTCGCGGAGCCGTTTGCCGAGTGGCACCTGGGAGCTGATCTCGGCGTAATGGTAGCGGATATCCTCTTTCCAACGGGTGTTGTAACCAATCCCAAAAATGGCCAGTTTGTTAGAAAGATGAAGCCTTGAGAAGTCTGTCCAGCTCTGAAACAGTTCCCATTTCAACTGCACTGATTCCAAAATCTGGACAATATTCTGCATGATGTCTCTCTTCCTAGAAAGAGAAATAAATATGAAATTCCTCAGGTGTCCAGGTCAGCACTCTCCAGCAGAATGTTCCTCCATGATGGAGATATTCTGCACCTGTGCTGTCCAACATGGCAGCCACTGGCGACTAAAACATGGCTAGGGTGAGTGAGGTCGTTTTAGTTACAATTTGAAACTATGGTTAAATAAACACGTGTGGTCAGGAGCCTCCACAATGGACAGGGCAGGTCTAGAAAAGCACAGTGTTAAAAGCTGAGAAACACTCTTCACTAGGACATTTCTAGGAACGAACGACAAACTGTTCTCCATTACTTATGTAGGCTGGCTGTATGGACCTGAGCAACTGTTGATACCCAAGGCCCTAGGACTTCGGAAACCCAAGGGCCATGCATTTCAAGGGGCTATTACGATGCTCCCCATGGCCTCCAGACCCAACTACTAAAGGCAAGTGAAGAATGCTGTATTCAGAAAGGCATCCAGTATCACGGAAAATAATGAACATCTTAATTTCTAAGCTGGAAATTCTGAAAGTTCAACAATTTTGGCCCATACATGGTTACTGCACAAAAATAGACAACCGATTATGAGTAATGGCCTGAGGCAAAAAGAAAACGACATTTTCTTCTATTTGTCTGAAATTCATTATTACTCTCAAATTTAAAAGAACTGTTAGTACAAAACAGAATTAGGATTTGAGAATTAAGAAGAAAAAGATTAGCCCTGGCTGGCATAGCTCAGTGGATTGAGCGCAGGCTGCGAACCAAAGTGTCGCAGGTTCGATTCCCAGCCAAGGCACATGCCTGGGTTGCAGGCCACAGCCCCCCGCAACCGCACATTGATGTTTCTCGCTCTCTCTCTTTCTCCCTCCCTTCCCTCTCTAAAAATATATATATAAATAAATAAATCTTTAAATAAAAAAAGAAGAAAAAGATTCATGTTAGGTTTGGCTTTTGAGATAAAAATTCAAGAAAATGAATTGAGATTGTTCTAGAAAATATTTTAAAGAGGGAAAGAAAAGAAATTTTGAGTTTGATTTGGACAGTTAACAAGTTTAAGACAGAAAATGCAGGAAATTCTTTTTGTACATGCTGGATCCGTGTGTGTGTGTCTGTGTATATATACACACGAAATATATATACACACACAAAATATATATATACATAGACACATACACACACATAAATATACATATACAATTACAAGTTTATTCTCAAACATGGCAAAACTTTGATATTATAAGACTGAAGTTTGTTAAATATGAGCTTAGCAACAAACTATTACCCTCTACATCAATCATAGACTTTAGCTTTAAAAATACTCAACTACCACTCACATACGATCAAACACAAGCAAGAACGAGGGTGTGTGTGCTGGTTTACTAAAGCTGCTTGGAAGGAAGTGGACCCTGGAAACTTTCTATTCAGTTCTGCAACCTAGGGGAAAGCTTCTGGAACAAACTGGGGAATATCCCACGCAGTCATTCTCTGTCTGGCCTCCTTGACTTGCTTTGCAAGATGATAAGGAGATGACAAATTTTGCTCTCAGCAGCTTCCTGGGGCCAACACTGCCCCGGATTTATCCCCCACCCTTCAGTTTGTCTTGAGAGCTTCTCAAGTGTCGAAGTGGCCATCGAGATGAAACATGGTGTCCCTGGGGACTTGTCCCTCTTCTCAGAGGACACAAAGGCACTTGATCACTTTTCTAATATTTATACTGTGCTGCTTGTGAGATTAAGAGAGAGGACCATGCACCCTGGCCAGTGTGGCTCAGTTTGTGAGGCATCGTCCTGCAAACTGAAAGGTTATAAGTTTAATTCCCAGTCAGGGCATGTGCAGGAGGCAACTGATTGATGTTTCTCTCCCTCCCTTCCTCTCTCTCTAGAATCAATAAAAGGAAAAAATTTAAAAAAAAGATATAGGACATTTCTGCATGGGTCAATGCTTTAAAAAAAAAAACAAACCTATTTTCCTGATCTCCAGGCAGATGAGACTAAGGAGCCAGGCCAAAGGCAGAGATCTGCTGAGATTTGTCTGCCGGCCGATGTACCCCAGTGCCTGACATACAGTAGGTACTTGATATGTGCGTTGAATGAATGAGCAGAATGCTGCTTTCCTTTCCAAATGTACACTAAGGTCACCTAAGAGCTTGCTTCTGGATTCTCAAAATGTGGTATTACAAGAAATGTAAGTGCCCGGCTAGCCCCCCTCTCACACCAGGTCACCTCGCGGTCCCGTGACCCATCCGTCCGTGTTGCTTACACATCCAGGCATCCACACCCACACGGGCAAGCACCGCAGACAGGCTTGCTTTCACGGAACACATTCATTTCTCCTGACGGCATACAAAATCCCCTGCATGTGGGATCAACCGCTGGAAAACTGAAGCTCAGAGAACGAGGGGAATGACTGGATACCCTTCCTCAGTGAAATGGCTCAGGGGGCCCTCCCACTAAACTCAGATACATGCGTTTTTTGTAAGGGGCAGCCTCTACTTACTGTGCTTCTTCAGAAGACTCTTGTTTTATTTTTAACGTTCTCTTTGTGACAGGTATTTCATCTGAAAAGCAAAGATTTGGAAACATTATATTTTCCTCAGAGGTGGCATACACTTATGTAGTTAAGTAGCTATGTGTTTGCTATTCAATCTACTTTCTAATTTGAGGACTTAATTCCAGTTTCAAACACTGCCCAATGCCAGATTTATAAATATAACTCTTATATAATGAGATGCATACATTTATATGCAAGATCAGAAACCAGCTCTACGAGTATAAAATTCTTCAAGGTCACCAGCAGATTTCTAGCTAGGAGCTTAAAGCTTAATTTCACCGCAAACATGATTTCTAAAGGAACAAGAATGAAAATAATTCTGCACAATTCAGACTTCCTGTATAGGTTTTACAGAGCAATTATTTCCCCAGTATCAGCATCAACATGTTCTGCATGTTATTTTTGCCCAAAGATTTGGGAGACTGAACCTCCCCGGCCACCAGAGTGCTGGGTGTTGCAGCAATCTGGACCTCACCACTGTTGTGAAATTAAGAAGCAGTGACTGGCCCTTTTTATCCTTCTAGTCTTTAAGTCTCTCTCTCAAATTGTGTTGTTCTTACAGTTTTTATAGCCCCTTTCTTCTCTCCCCTCTCTTCCAATATTTGAGAAATTAAAAAACAAAAACGAAAATCCTGTTCCTGTCCGATTAGCATCTCTGTGTCACCCTGAGCTGGGGAAACACACCACTAGTGCCAGCCCTGCCCACTTTCTGGGAGCTGCCCAGGAGCCTCGGGGCGGAGCAGCCACACCTTGGCGAGTGAGCCCCCACCACACCGCTTGCTGTGGAGGTGCAGTGGTGGCGGCAGCCACTCGACTGGTATTTCCAATTCAGGAAAATCAAAACCGGAGCATTCACTACAGAAAGCAACGTCTATATACTCTCGTCATTAGGCCCCACGAGCTCACAGACTTGATGGCTGGGGGCTGTATTTTCCACCTGGAATGTTAAGACTGTGGATGCATCATTCCGGCTATTGTTGGGAGGGGATGCTCTATGAAGTCTGAAGCAATACGGCTGCTGAGGAAGCTCCAGCATGGGCCCTTTAAAAGACAACCCAGACTTCCCCTCACATTTGTTCAGACTGGAGTCTGGAAGGGGACCGTTTCCAAATCACAAACAGCAAGGAAAAAGAATCTGGGATAAAGGAAGGGGAAGGCGGTTACATCCACAGCCGCTGAGCCGGGAGTCGGTGCGGTGGCTGCTGCAGCCGCCGCTACAGAACTGAGAGGGGTGGACAGGCAAAACTGCACCGGAGTCCAACCCGAACCGCCTGGGGAGCTCAGGATGAGGAAGCGACTCTGTGCGGTTAGGTTTGCTGGTGCCCAAACCACGACGTGACCAACGCCATGCACTAGCAGGCAGTGTGAACCTGAACCAAGGTCACCCCAAATAAACTGGCTATATGCCTCGTGCTGACTGTGGGAGCGGTACCAGTCCCGGTGCACACAGAAAGACAGACAGACACACACACACACACATACACGAGTAGCAGACGTGTCGCTTCCTTACCCAATTCCTGCTCTGTTGGGTAGCCATGGAGATCCTGACTGTGGTTTCCCCAGTCCTCCTGTGAATACTCCTCCATAGTGCTGCCATCTGACTCCAGCTCCTGGTACAAGCCACTACTGTTAATAAGTACAGGCTGGCAGGGCTGAGCATCCCATCCTCCCTGACCAAACACCTGTTCCAACTGTTCAAATGTGTAACTGCTCTTTCTTTTCCCAACACCATGTTCTTTCACCCGACTGTAACACCTGCGAAGGGTCTAAGACACAAAGTCTTTTGTTATTCCTTTAAAGCTGTACTTCCTCTTCCAGGTACGGACCACAGATATTAATTACTATTAGACAGACACAGACAGACAAACACAGACACATTGTTACAGGAATGCTAGATTTCAAATTCATTATTATATTAGAAAAAAATACTAATTTAGCATTTACTCAAACATGTTATAATTCAAAAACATTATTTTACAATTAATAATCCATTAAACAATAACCAAAACAACATTATTGCATGTACCCCATACACATATTTTATACCCCTCCCCCACTTAAAAAGAATAAGGGGGGAAAAAAAAAAGAAAACAAGAAATACCAGCCAGCCAATAGGATGCACGCCTGCCACAGAAGAGAGAGAGCTGCTACTGTGCCGGAGTTCGGGGGAAAGTGAGGGAGGGAGGACAGAAAGAAGAATTTCCCAAAGCAAAGAGGAAGCCCTTCCTTACTCTTCATTGAGAAAGAATACAGGGTGACAACAAACGCCTGCACAAAACCACCAGTAAAACACATTTCTCACACAGTCCATACTCCTTACTAACTCCCTCTGCCTTTGGGAAGCTGCTAAAATTTCAAAGAAGTCAAGTAAATGATGCTGCAGACTCCGAGTCTCAGGGATCAGTGAGAAACAATACACCAATGCCTACATCTAAAAAATAAATAAATAAATAACGCTGCCGGCTAAACAAACCAACAAACGAGGCTGATCATTCCTTCTGGGGGACGAAAGTCAGGTGTGGGGGGTGTTATTTTACTTGTTTTTCTACCTTGTAGTGCACAGCCAATGAATATCATTATGCAAGTCCACACACAGCCTTCGATTGTCTTCGTGGTCTTCTAAGCCATGTTTCTTATTATTGGCCCAGTGTCCTTGCTTTAATAATTCATCTTACACTATCTTACATGATTCTGCAAAAGACAAATCAAGGACTTATTTCCTGCTTACAAAAGTAGTTCAGTTGCAGTCCCTCCTTGTCCCACCTGTGCCTCCCGTTGTCCCTTCTGCTTCCCTGGGTTTCACTCTGAGAACTTCCCCGGACAAGAAGGCCCTTTTCCTCTGGGGGCTGCCAACACTCCCTGCCACACCTGCACAAGACCACTTCACCTCTGGCTTCCCGCAGACGCCTAGCCAGACCCGACATTCCTCCTAGACACAGGATTACTTTCTATGATGTAAGCCAGAATGTCACCTGCTCTCCCCGCACTGACTCAAGAGTCCTTTACAGAACCTCCGTGAAATTTCAGCATCTTTACATCACAGCTGACAAACGACAAGACACTATACAACACTTCCCTCGATGCCAGAAATCTACATGGGCAAAGGGAACAATAAGAGCGGGACACAGGCGATGACAGTGTTCTCCGATAACAACAGAGCAGTGACTGGTGTCCCCTGAACCCGGGCTCAGCCGGCCTCCCCCTGCAGAAGCGCCCTCGCCATTCTCCCTCTCCAGCTCTCTTCTGGTGCCTCCAGGGACGCCTTGAGGAACTGGGGTTTCTGAAAGTACACTCTTGAAAGGGGCTCCTTCCTTGTCTTTGTAAAGGAGAGTCACAAGTACGCAACACAAGACTTTCTAGAACAAATGAACTTGGGGAATGTGTCGTGGGCAGCCTTCGATGGAGGGAGGCAGAGGCCTGGAGTGGAGCTCAGCAGGCTCGCTGCACACCCCCCATCCCGGCACCCTCTGCCCTCCCGGCAGAGACTGGAATTGGAATTGCAAACATCTGCCCATTTATTTTTATCTCACCATGTCTACTTGCTGCCTCCAAGAACACCCCAACCACTCTTTTCGACTCCTCCGGGGACCGTAAATGGAGAGGCCCAGCTGTGTCCCTTCCGCCCTCCCGAGGCCATACATGGAGATGGAAGCCGAGCCACCGCTGACAGCGGCCCGGAGAGAGGCCTCCAGCAGCAAAGGGCCCAGTCGGCTCTGTCACCGGGGGTCACGTCAACCCAAAGGCAGGAAATGCGACTCCTGGCCCCTTGAAGAAAGGTGCCTCCCCTTATCGGGACTTGAGCAGACATAAACAAAGCCACAGACCTCTGACATCGCAGTGGGAAACCACCGGAAAGGATTCCCTTCTCTGAAACCACCAAACCGAGTTTCAGTTTTCACTTGGCTTATGTAATTGTGAGTAAGAAAATGGGAATATCGAATAGCTTTAGATAAGAAGAGTCAAATGATATATATTACATTATCATTTTGTAGTGTGCTTGGTAATGCACTTGGACAGTTAACATGCTGATGTGTACAACGTGTAGCACAGGTCTGAGGGAAAAATGTTTGGTAACCCTAAATCATTACGACAAAACTGGATGCACTGAAGTGGTGTTAGAAAGATTGCCAAACCGATGTTAATGCTCTTGGAACACGAATACACGGGAGGT
The DNA here is from genome assembly GCF_019186645.2 of Phyllostomus hastatus. Taxonomy (NCBI): domain Eukaryota; kingdom Metazoa; phylum Chordata; class Mammalia; order Chiroptera; family Phyllostomidae; genus Phyllostomus; species Phyllostomus hastatus. The sequence continues at coordinate 13,674,140 of NW_025334015.1, read as the reverse complement.
AACTTCGGGGTTCAGTAAAGACTACAGAGCCAAGGAGAGGCTGCTCCCACAGGACACATCCCCTAAGGGAGGAAAAGAAGAAAGAACCTGGACATCCGCTTGACCGCTACTATAAGAAACACTGGGATTCAGCTGACCCTGAGGGGTTTCAGGAATGGATAAAAAGGACATACTTAGACCTTCCAATTCTCATCATCAGACAAGTCACACCTTCCACCCGAGGAATGATTCACCGAAGCATACACGTCAGCAACTGTGCGTCTGTGTCAACAGTCCTAAATAAACCAACTTAAAAATCCACTCTAACTCGGAATTCAAGAAGGCTCCAGAACCCAGGAAAAACGAGTCTCACGTCCTGCTGCAGACAGCTGCACCACGCCCCACAGGGGCCTCAGTGTCGCTTTTCCTGGAGAACCACGTCCTATTTCCTGCTCAGCACAAAAGCCTCACTCCCTTCCTTCTTCCTTTACCTGACTCACCTTAGAAACATACAGTACTTCAAGCTCTAGCATTTAAAAAAAGGGGGGAGAGAGAATTTGCTTAAAATTATTAAAGACTATTCTATTCACAACTAAGGACACTTCCCTTGTTGTTAGAAGTTCCCACGGTGAAACAAGGGGGCTGTCTCTGCCCAGGGGAAGAGCTGGGGGAAAGGCTGCACCTGGGATGAGGTTGCTGGGACAGAGGTTGCCGGGACAGAGGTCGGGGGAGTCAAGAAAATCTGGACAGAGGAACTCAAGTGTCGGTAACGACTTGATCAGGCAGTCAAATCAGGAGTTCACGGGCATCCGATTGGGAAGAAGTGCCAGGAGAATGCCGACTACACCCAACGTACCAGACGCCCACCAGCGACAACGGGAAAAGGGTCCGCGAGAAGACCTGAAGGGTGCCCCATTACCAAAGCGGGGGGAGTAAGAGGGCTGACAACTGACAATGTAGAGACAGGGGGAAAGTTTGCCAAAGAGCCAGATTAGAGTGAAGAGAAATGAGAGAATAAAGATGACATTCACTGTGGATGAGTGTGAGGGGAGTCTACGGGGGTGGGGAGGGGGGGACGGGTGAACAGAGGTGGGAACTGGAGAGGGGCAGGACGGGGTTGGACGTCAGCGATGCAGAGAAAGACCCAGGGTCACAGCACACGTAACATCGAATACAGTGCACGATGCAGCTATCTTGCCCAAGTAAGTACATCCAGCATTGGGTTGTGTAAGCAGAGGAATCACATGTAAGCTATGAAGGTGGCTCTTCCTCTCTATTCAGCACCGGTGAGGCCACAGCTGGAGCACAGCGTTCAGTTCTGGGCATCGAACCAGCTACAAGAGAGGGAAATTGTAGAGTTCAGAAAAGGGCAAATAATATAATGAAAGGCTTGGAAAATAAGATCTGTAAAGTAGGGCCAGTGGTTTCATCAAAGCCCTTTCTGACATTATATAGGCTATTTTGGGGGTAAAAACAATGTTTCTTTTGCCTGGCGTCCTCCAATTCCTCCTGTGACCGTCAGGAAGTGCGAAGAGCAGGATTCTTCCGCGGTGCGGCAAGGGAGGGCTCCGGCCAAGCAAACCACACGGGTGCCTGCCGACTCGTTGTGCTGCGGGTTCATTCGTTATCTCTGTTTACCCCATTTCATTCAATCACAAAGTAAGCACCGTGACAAAACCACTGTTCTCGCAGAGCCGACTGCGGGTGGGACAGGGTGTATGACAAGGAGGAGCAGTGATAAGGCATAATAGCTACATAAACGTTGTACAGAAAACGTTCCTTGGAACAGTCAGTCTAAGGTGTCAGATGAAAAATTAAGTCCAACTGCAAGGAGGACAGCTTGGTTATAACAGCAGGAAACAATGTTATAAGAAAAAACAGGCAGTGAAACAGATTTTCAAACGCAGTTGCTAAACTGGCCATACCAGAAACGGATTACATAGCTTATCTTAACATTCTGCCAACTAACTATAACAAATTTGAGATTTTTTTTGAGCCTAATGATTAAATAGAGAATACACTTGTTTGCAAACAAAGTCTAAAAATCACAGAGTATATTCCACAAGAGACGGGGAAATTACACCGGGGGTATATCTCCAGTGACCCACTGTAAAAGTGTGGAAAACAATGCCTCAGCTGAAGCAGACGTGTATTCTGAAGCGGAAAAAGTCTTTGTGAAACAGATCTTCTTCCTTTAAACTTAATTACTGCTTTCTTGCAGCTGTTACTGGCTGCTCGGTTAACTGAGGCAACAACACAACACCGAGTTCATTTACTGTCTTGAAGAAAGACTCAAGATTTCTTGGATTAGTTTTATTTTCTGACTGTGGAGCACATAGGTAGGAAAGAAAAACCCTGAAAGTAAATATACACATTTCTGCAGGCAGCAAGAGGGATATTAGGAATACGACATGAATTTCTATATCTATCTATCTATCTATCTATCGAGATGTAAGTAATGAATAGGATGTGATCTAAGGCAAAATCCATCCATCTGGGGCCAACAGAAATTTTACGTATTTTCTTAGGGTTTCTATCCATCAAAATCTGGCAAACTGACTTGCCAGTCACCTACATCCTTTAAAACCAACCAGACATCTTGGGTTAAAAGCCTCTGCTCTGTACCGTTTGGTTGTTTGCTCCACAAAAGAATACAACAGGTAGTAGTCGGAAACCCTAAAATGCAGTAGACTTCATTCAAGTCTGAGGTTTTAAAGAGTCTAAGGACTGGGACATCCAGTTTAAGCAGTTTATCCGGTTTACTCACTATTCTGCCCATTTAGCTAGAGCACCATTAATATCTCCTCCAAAATTAGCCAAATTCCCGTTTCTTGAAGGATGCATTCAAGGCTATCAACTTACTCTTTACAAAAATTTGGCACTTTTTTTCTATTTTGCGGGAAAGAAATCTTTTTCAGAAGCGGGAGATAAGCAGTATCAACTGTTTCAGCGGCTGTGAGGATTGTCTGTTCCAACTGTGTCACACAGTGCCCGGTCCTTCATCACGTGGTTAACCCCCACACAGGTGCGAGGTCGATCTCCCACAGCAACGACTCAGAACAGGGAGAGGCTCGGACCCAGAAGCCAGCGCGCATGCGCACGGGAAAGTCAGTCTTCACTGCTTTCCTTCGTAGTCTCAGCGGCTGAGCGGCAACATCTTCCCATTTTAACACGAAAGGGTCTCCATGGAACAGTCAACGCCTGCACTTATTCAATCCTTACCCCGACGGGATCCAAGTCTAGTCTACCATTCTATTGAAACTGTTTGCGTTATGGTCAGCGATGTCTTCTTAAACGGCCCTCAGACTCCGTCCTGCACTCATCTGAGTGTCCTGCCGCATTCTCTACTCTTCATTACCTCCCTGTGTCACTACCCTGGCCAAATATCTCTTATAAAACTTTATGTACTATACTGATTGACGGGGTGGGTGGAGCTGCCTAAGGCTCTAATGGCAAACCAGGTTCCAACTTCCAAAATATGCAAGTTCAGAATGGAAAAGAGCCTTAGAGATCAGCTGGTCCAACTTCTCCAACTCAACAAATAAGGAGCCAAGGCCCCAAGACAAATAAGCATTCCTTCAAAAGGAATCTGGCATTTAAAAACGACCAAACGCCACCCACAACATGTTACTGAGAAAGCAACGCTGCTAGATTGTGTGCTCCCTGAGGTGGGTTCTGCCTGCCTTGTTCACATTTCCCTGTGCCTGGAATAGGGCCTATAGAGTAAGGGCTGCTAGATATGTTTGTAAGTCAATGAGTTAATGTAATTTTTAAAGAGATCTTATTTATTTACTTTAGAGAGGGGGGAAGAGAGGGAGAGAAACATTGATATGTGATGTGTGAGAGAAACATCCCTGCTTCGTTGCCTCTCACACCACACCCCCAACCAGGGGACCTGGCCTGCAACCCAGGTATGTGGCCTGACCAGGAATGGAACCAGTGACCTTCTGGTTTGCAGGAAATGGCTAACCCACTGAGCAACACCACTCAGGGCAAATTAACGTAATTTCAAAGCAGTAAATCACTTAGCAAGAAGATGAAATTTTTCTTAGCAAAGAAAATCACGCAACTTGTTTAACAACTATGGTATATTTATAAAATCAATAAATCCAAGTGGGTAGAGTTCCTAAGATCTTTTGGGGGAAAAAAAAAAAGCAGGAGCAGAAAAGGGAATAAAACATAGATACAGCTATAATTAGCAAAGCAAATTAATTTCTCTGTAACAAAGGAAGACTAACTGCAGAGGTCAAGGCTGTTTTAAAAATATCTACCACTCTTGTTATATTTTTCTTTGGACGGGGGAGGGGGACACCTGTCAGATGAAGCTCTGCAGCCTCGTCCAAACTTCATGATGTCTTATGCCTTACACATTAAATACTATAAAATGCAGAGTCGTCCTGTCAAAGACATAAAAAGACTGCAATTGTTTCCTGGATTTTAACAGGGCCAAACGGAAGAAAGACCACGGGAAACCAGGATCTTACCTCCGGGAGCCGCAGCCTCTGCGGGGGAACTAAATGTCAGGACGGAGTTCTACCAGCTTCTACTTCCTCCCTAATGTGGCTGTCAACGACTCATTTTTATGTCTGTAACTGGTCAGTACTGTCTTCATGAAGGAGAGATTTTTGCACAGAACAAATAATTCAGAAAACTTGGATTTTTGGTGAGTTTCAAGCCCCAAGTTTTCTGGGTTCCTCTGTGCTAGCAGCTGAGGGTCTCTTGCCTCGAGGAGGACAATACTGATTGTGCAAACAAACATCTTCCATTGCTCAAGGCACTATACTCGTGTGGCCACAAGCATTTCGCCTTACACTGCGGGTGAATCACACAGAACTCACACAGAGCTCACACTGGCAGCAACACTGCAAAACCCACACCTAATATGCGTGGTTATGTTTACGGGTTTCTTTGGGACACAAGAATCCTTCTAGATATGGAATCAAATGCTTTTCTATTTAGAACAAAACAGGTAAAAAAAATAGGGTATGCCAAACCAAACTATTTCAGAGGTAGGCAGCAACAGGTGGTCACAGTCATCAAAGACAGTCATACAAAACTATTTGTCTACAGAACTTCCTCCCCATAAAAGGGAGGGGGGATCAGTTATTTGGTAAAGAACTGACTTGCATTAGAGGTTATTTTCATCTGACCTCCTAAGTCACCTCTGAGGTTGCTACATTTAAAATTAGCATCTCTGTTGAATATTCTTCTCACTTTTTCACATCCTGGGGCACCACCTCAAAGTGGTATTCAGATCGCATTAAAAATGTTAGCTTTTCATGGGCAAGAGAGGTGGGCTGGGTGGAGCAGAGCAAAAAGGAAAAAAATGGGACTATAATAGAATAAACAATTAAAAATATTATTTATTTATTTACTTATTTATTTTAAAGTAGAAAAAAAGTTAATTTTTATACCCTGACTGGTGTAGCTCAGTTGGCTATGTTGTCCCACAAAGCAAAACGTGGCCAGTTCAATCCCCAGTCAAGGCACGTGCCTGAGTTGTGAGCAGCTTAATGTTTTTCTCCCTCACTTTCTCCCTTCCTTCTCCTCTCCCTAAAAATAAATAAATAAAATCTTAAATTTTTAAAAAGATGTTAACTTTTATAAGTATGTGGTAACAGAAAAACACACTCAAGAGAATTATCTAAAATATTTCTAGGATAGCAGAAAAGAATCACTCATTTGTAAAGGCCTCCCCTACAAACGCCCTGCATTAAGCACGAACTGTTCCATAATCGCCCATGTCTAAAAATTAAGACTTGCTCATGTACATGCACACACACAAATCACAAAAACCTCACAAAGCTGTATCGGTATGATATTGGCATTGTACTGTACTGCTTCCCAACCACAACGGTACGTCCTTCCATCCCTGAGATCAGTGTTTAAAGGGGAAATGGTGCAGAGCAAGCGCAAGCCCTCCCCCTCCCTCGCAATAGAGGCTACTCTATTTTTTCATATGCCCATGATGTTGTTCTCTCAGTTTTGTAGATATTTTCTTATTGATGTGGGCCCCCCAAAAGAAAATATCTACGAAGAAGGGCTCCTGGTGGTTAACGTGGCTCTAATGTTAAATCACAGCGCCTTGCAGCCATTTCTGCACAGGGGCCTCTCACACAAACTGTACTTCAGGGACGCCTGCATGCAGTTGCCTGCCTCTGCACCCGATGGCCTGCCTGCACTGTTTCTGCCCTGTGAGTCGGAGTGTCTGGAATCTTATGCCAAACAATAGGACTGAGGCTTTCCCCATCTAATTGGAGATAAGCAGCTATGTCCCCATCAGCTTCCTCTCCAACAAACCAGAGTGGACTTTATTCTGACCAATCAACACAGTGCCCCCTGGACCAATCAAACTGAGGATCTGGAGCTAATTTGCATCAGGGCAGACCAATCAGGGACCAGGGGCAGGGACTTCTGGGGCTGAAACACCAAAGATCTCTCTGGAATGGACCAGTACGGGCTAGAGCAAACTGGCACAGAATAGAGCAGCCCAGAACAGAGCGGTCTCCCTGGAGAGGGCCTCTGCCCAGGGCCTCCTAACAGTAGTGTTCACAGCCTGCCGCGTCACAATCGAGCTGCTGGCAATAAATAGTTTCCTTCTTCACTGCACCCCAAACTGGGAATTCCTGTTGGTGTTGAGTTGATGCCAACAACCTGACCTTCAAATGGCACTAAAAACTGCCATCTATAGCCCTGGCTGGTGTGACTCAGTGGACTGAGGGCTGGCTTGTGAACCAAAACGTCCCAGGTTCAATTCCAGGTCAGGGCATAGGCCTGGGTTACTGGCCAGGTCCCCAGTTGGGGGCGTGCAAGAGGCAACCAATCGATGTGTCTCTCACACAATGATGTTTCTCTCCCTCTCTTTGTCACTCCTTTCCCCTCTAAAATAAATAAATAAAATCTAAAAAAAAAAAAAAAACACAAAACCCTACCATCTATAATGCAAAGATAATCTATAATACAGATTTCTCTATTAGTAAATTTTATGTATTTGGTTGTGAAAAAATAAATAATCTTGACACTTGGATGAAATCATCTAAAAATCAAGGTTATTAGAAATCCTCCATCAAGAAAATATGGGTACAAGTATTAGGTCAAGATGCAGTCAATTGTTTTATCTTTTAAGGGTAAATACTGAATTATTTCAGAGGGTTTTCTTTTTCATGGTATAAACTATAGGTCACAAGTGTATGGAAAGAGCACATCTGACGCATGCCTGTCCTATGAAAAACCTGAAAATAAGCATCTTCTGAGTTTATGCAACTACCCTGGGGCAACCTGAACTCACGTAGAACACTGTCAGGGAGAAATTCGGGCATTCATCACACTGTTTAGAGCTCATTCGGCAGCATTTTTATATTTTATTCTTACCTTCATGAGGGCTGCTAAAAGCAATGGCCATATGAAAAAAGTGTCTGTACCTTCTAGAAAAATCAAACATTTTCCATATATGGTTCAATGTCCCACATAAAGAAAGTAATCCGTAACTGCTATTTTCTCAGTGCCTACTGTGTGCTGAGATTGGGGCTAAGCAGCCTACATTTCTTATTGCTAATTTGTATAATAAAGCTAAAAGAGAGGGTCCCAGAAGACAACTGGGAGAAGGCCGTTTTACGTGGGAGAGACTGTGTGGGGTAGGGCTGGGCAAAGGAGCTGAAGCACAGGCAGCCTGGACAGAGGCCTTGGCTAACCCCAGAGTGAGGTGTGGGACTTGGAGGGCCCTTCAGAGTTGTCCTGATTCAGGCAAAGAGGCTGTGCCTGCCTATTTTAACACTGACCAGTCAGTGGACTCAGGCTGCCCCAGGGCAGGGCGCCTAAGCTTGGGGAAACAGCGGCCTCTGGCGAAGGGAAATTCCAGGGCGGAATCCAACCAGAAGCCACCTGAGCAGCGCCCCAGGCAGCTGTGGGGACTGACTTGCATCTCACTCCTGGAGGAGGGGTCTGGGCAGTGTGATTGCCTGTGTATGGAAGACAAGTGCTGCATCCTTGACAGAAGAGAAGAGGAAGGTAGCAATTTGTTCAAGGTCACTATTGGAGTATATTTAATGTAAGTGAATCTTTGGTTTTTGAAGCTGGAACCTGGCACGCTTCTCTTCAGCAGACACTGAAAAGCATATAAAGTCACTGCATTTTCCTTCCTGCTACAGCTGCTGGGAAGCTGACTGCTCATTTTAATACTTAGCTGAAATAACCATATTCACCTGGATGACTACGACACTCCCTGCACTGATTTCTTATTCTCCGATTCTATAGTTAGCTTTCTTCACATGCACTTCCTCCCCATTGGTGCATTCATATCATGCATCACAACATAGCTCACCTTATCCCCACTATCTCTCAGAAGAGCACCCAAACCCTCTCCACAGTAGGGGGCGGTGGCAGGCATAAGGTAGTGGACACTCCATGGCCTCCTTTGTCAGCCACAACCTTACCTGCTTTTGCTGTCAAAAGGGGTTTCTCCTCTTACAATTCAAACTTACTTCCTTTAAGAGTTGGTAGTCCAATAAATACCACCATTTCTGTAAAGACTTGAATGACTGAATGTCTTCTACAATAAAAGTTTTGTTTGAACACCTGTTTTAAATTCTTCCGAGGGACTTCCAAATCAATGTTTCTCATTGTATTTGTTGTTTTAGGACATCATGAATTATCTGCCAGAATTTTTAAAATTTGTGTTTTCATTTCTATAAGAAACATGTGCATGATATTCATCTGGGCGCTACTATGATTTTAGTATTGCGTTTATGATTATTTATGACCACCCTGTTGCCAAAATATCACTGGAATTGTCAAAACTTAATAAAGGTGGGCTGATGATTAATGAGGGAACAATATGACCAAGAAGTTAAGAGCACAGAGACAGACTGCTTAGTCTAGCCTCCCTACCTACTTGCTTTGTGACTTTAGACAAATTAACCTCTCTTGTCTCAATTTCTCCATCTGTAAGGTGGGGCTAAAACGGTACTTCATGCATAGACTTGTGAGTGTTAAATGAAAAAATATAAGGAATGCATTTTAAACAGTGTCCCATAGCTTACACTCAGTAAATGTTACCTATTATATTGTTACAAAATGACAGAGCCATGCAATGTGAACACCAAGGTACCTTATGAATAAAGGTTAGTTCAAATGGAGAAATACTAGCAGCAAAGTTTTACCATAAAGCTAATGGCAGAAATAACAAACTCAAAGAACCTAACTGTAGCACTCAGTATCAAAATCTTGTTGGAAAAACAAGTAAGTTTCCGCTAACCCATGTCCTCCAGTATTAAAGGAATACTAGCTTGATTTTATTTTTATTTTATTAGTACTTAAAGTATTTTATAGTTATTTTTCTTTGATAACATGTGAGATATGTATGCAACAGGGCTTTATATATAGAATTAGGTTTGTTACTTTTAAGTAACTGTTATATACATGATTTTGCCCACCCATTATTATTCAGTTTCAGAAACACCTAGATATATTATCACAGCTCCTTCAACTTTTTAATCATACTTCTTCTTTTATAAATAAAAGCAATCAATTTTCAAAGGTTAACAGTCTTGGCAGGAATATGGTGACTAAAACACTGACATAAAGACCTGGCTGGTGTGGCTCAGTAGATTGAGCGCCAGCCTTCGAACCAAAGGGTTGCTGGTTCAATTCCCAGCCAGGGCACATGCCTGGGTTGCGGACCCAGGGGGCCCGGTCCCCGATGGAGGGCATGTGAGAGGCAACCAGTAGATGTTTCTCTCCCTCCCTTCCCATCTCTCTGAAAATAAATACACAAAATCTTAAAAAAACAAACAAACAACAAAGGGAGAAAAAAGTAATCCATGCTCACTAGGCAACTACTAACAAGTAGCAGGAGGCAGGCAAAACTCAGCATGAATCACATCAAAACTAGGAATGACCCATATATTTTCTTGGAGTTCAATAAAACAAAAAACATGTAGACCTCTCATTTATTTTTTGGTGCATGGAAACTTACTGGAATTAAAATCAGATACATCATCACTTCTCAAAAAATGTTTCATGAATATGTGGTTATGCTGAAGTTAAATTTTTCCATTGATTTATCATCTGAATTTTTAATGTGGTTTATATTACTTATACAGAGAAAAAATATTATTTTACACTGTTCTAAAACTGGCACAACTCTGATCTTTTTCAAAGGCTAACTATTAACCACGTTCCCTAACTTGCACAAGAGAGATGCAAATCACCTGGTTTTGCTCAAGTCCGAACCTGGGAACCCCGCACCGGGGTGCTCCATACTGAACAAGTGAATGGTGACTAGCAACGCCTCCGCCCCCTCCGCCCGTTGTTGGCTGGTAGGGCAAATCTCAGGGACAGCTGCACATAACCCCAAAAGAAGGGCAGAAAATGAAATCATATAAATCATTCTTGCCCTGGCCCGGTGGCTCAGGTGGTTGGAGCGCTGTCCGGCACCGCACAGGGTGGTGTGTTTGATCCCCGTGAGGGTGCGTGCGGGAGGCAGCCCACGGGAACCCTTGATGTTTCTCTCTCTCCCTCCCTTCATCTCTCTAGAATCGTAGACATACCCTCCAGTGAAGAATTAAAAAAAAAATCATGTAAATCATTCTTAATAAAGCAAAAGCAAAGGTATTTCTATATCTTGTGCATAATGAGAGGTAGAGAGCTCAAACTTTCTAAGGTCAATAAGGCTGATATCAAGGAATATCATCTTTTAAGGGGTTTCTATTGCGTTAATCGTTGTGAATGAAAGTATTTTAAATGTTATATTGTTTTCTATCAGAATGTAAACTCTTTAAAGACAGGTTTTTTTTTTTTCTTTTGGTTGTGTTCACTGATGTATTCCCGGCACCTAAATCAATGCTTGGCATGCAGAAGTAGCCCAATAGATTTTTGCTAAATGAATGAATGAATGAATGAAATGAATAAAAATCCCTTCAGATTGTATATGGCACCTGAGAGATCAAACATAAGATTGAGTTGCTTTGTGACCTATTGTACTCCCTAAGTCATAAACTGGGGTTTTCCATTTAGAGAAAACTAATTGCAAATTAAAGTAATAATAATAAAAGCAGTTTGCGGAAGATACAAACTTTATTCTAGTTTTACAGTTACAAACATAATTGAGTTAGTGGATAAATGAAGTAATCTGAAAGTAGATGGCAGGGAAACAGTACTGTAAGCTTTAAAAATTCAAGCCATTACAACAAAGTAATCTCACATAGGCTGATAAATTGCAACTAGAAAACATCTAAATAAATAACTTCCATTCTATTGTATCAATTTATATTGAAGTATAATTTGGTGGCTCAAAACACATCATTTATGAGTACAGCCAAGAACATGTATATAAGAATAAAATGATAGCTGTTTATTCCTAAAGTGTCTGAGAATGAACACAGGTATGTACTTTCCTAAGGAGTAACCACACACCCCACTGAGTGACGAGGTAAAAAATTCCACCAGTTCTCAAGGATGCTCTCAACTACAAATGGGTGAGTGTCATATAGACTTAATTCCATGTCTTTCTCCAATACGCAGACATTTCTCAATTATTCAGAACCACAGAGGGGGGAAGACTCCGCAAAGACTATAAACTCTGGATAATCTGTAACACGTGCACGCGAGGCACAACTTCATTAAGCCTCAGTTTTGAACAATGAAGGAAGCTTTGCATTGGCAAATGGCAAGCAGAACCTGCTGCATGAATCCCAGAAATAGACTTAAAGTACCTAACGACCAATTGTTTAAAGTGTGAAAGTTCTTTATCGTACTGGTCTTTGTGTTTGAAATTCAGTAAATTTTTTCTCCCATTTTTTAAAACATTACACATGTAACCTTCCAAAGGGGGAAAAAACTGCTATTCTACTTTAACCTAGTGATACGAGCCCAAACTTCGAGAGCCCCGTGACAATTAACATGTGAAATTTCAGATCTGAATTTTAGTGCTTGTCCTCTGGTAATGTTTAAAAAAGAGAGGAGAGGGGAAAAAGGAGGCAGGACTGTCGTTTCTGAAGACAGGGGAGCAGCTGTGAGTCCAAAAGAGCCTGTGCAGAGCACGTCTGAGGGGTGACAGAGACAGGACCGTCCGAAAACGGGGCTTTCATTGGACCTCACTGGGCTCTAGAACCAACTCCAAAGCCCGAAGCTGTGAAGCACCACGATGCCCCTCTGTGTAAGCTGGCACGGCAGCTCCTGGGAGCTTTGTGGCAGGTTAAGATCTAACAACTCCTATAAGGGAGAATTTTCAGATTCTCCAGACAGCCCCACTGATGCTGACACATTTGAAACCGGTCCCCTTTTCTCCATTTTCACTGCCACTGTTTTATTTCCCCACTTACCCACGTTCCTGCAGGAAGCCTCTACTGACCCGTGTGCTCCCAGTTTCACCCCTTTCCGTTCATCCTCCACACTACCGCCAGTTCTAGAACCCAACACGAACCACGTCCCTCTCCAGCTTCAGCCTCTTTGATGATGAGGGTAAACTGCTTGGCACATCATCTGACCTCTTGTTCACGTCTCCAGTCTCATTTCTGACAACGTCCCACCTGCCTCCACCCTCTCCTGCACACCCCAGGCCCAGCCATCTAGAGCTACACAGTGTGACACACAGGGGCACACACCAGGCGCTCGGGCCGCGCCACCTGGTTTTATCCGGCCCACCACCTCGTTTCTACCTGGCGGCAGTGCCGAGCTCTCGCTTAACAGTTACGGAGTAGTTACATTTACACGGTCCTAAAATTACAGATTAATCTGTAATTAAGTACTTAAGAGTAACTGTAATGAGTGTTGTTAAGTTATTTATCAAACATAAATTATCTGGAATTGGTATGTATGCTACACTGTTATCCCCAAACCGCCTTCCCTGCCCTTCTGCATGTTTCTTTGATACCACCAGTCATTCATTTGTTTGTAGCTTCTAATTCATACCTTTACCCAATGCCACAGCATAGCAAATTTCTCTTCAATGGGAAGGCATGACTTTTTTAAAGCACTGATCACTTACAAACTGCTTGGAACAACTGCATTATTTGGAGGCTTCCAGTTTTGGATCCTTGAACCAATGATATTTTACTGTGTTTGTAGTCTGCACCACTTTAAGTGATAGTGCCCCAACTGCTCATCTGTCTCCACTTGCTCCTGCCCAGTTCTGTCCCACTTCACCTTCAGGACCCACCTCCTAAAAGCCCACGACTGGCCCTTCCTGTACGTGCACCTGCAGTGCCCTGGCATTAACACCAATGCAACACACGGACGAGCCCACGGTTCTGTAACTGCCGCGAGGGCAGTCTGACTCCTCCGCCAGAAGGCGGGCACCATGACGGCAGGTGCACTGCTGTGTTCCGAAGGCCTCCTGCAGGAGGTGCTCCAATATTTATGGTGAACCATGAAAACACAAGTCCTTATTTCTGACCTCAGTACTCCCAGTAACCCTGAGATGAATCTTCCAATCGAGTGTGACATAAGTGTGAACCGTATTCTTATTGTTGTGATACTTGTTTTAGTTATACGTATAGCGAGTTAAACCTCTCCTGTTTCCTAAGGACAGTGGAACTCACAGGCCCACTAATCAGTCAAGACAGACACTGAAAGGATGCTCAGCCTTCTAAAGCAGTGGTCTTCAGTGGGGCTACCCATACACCTTTTTAATGTCTGACTGAGGAACCCTAGAACTGGAGGGATCCAGGTCATTCCCAGTCTTGTATTTTTTAGGTGTGAGGCTTGGCTCTTTAATTTAGAATAACCAAAGAAAGACAGGTTAGTCATACCTATACTGTCTTGTTTAAGTGGAAGGGGAACACTGTCTGATCATCAACATTTTCAAGATACATTTAATAGAACCTGTAGATAAGAACTTTGGGTGGACTTTTTACATTCACAGTGTATTCTCCAATAAATTTTATAGCCAATCCTCATCTCACACTAGATTTACTATGTCCTATATCCTGGAAACTTTCAAACAGATTATGAAAAAAATTTAGTGTCAGCTTTAAAATGTTCAAGAGAGTACATGGATTTCAAAACTCTTTTGGGAATACCTAAGCAAAAAAGTTCGTCTGGCCAATACAATGAGCACTAGCCACACACAAATATTTAAATTTATGCTAAATTAAAAAGTCCATTTCGCAGTCATTTGGGCCACATCTCAGATGTTCAGCAGCACCTGCGGCTGGTGGCCGCAGGACACGCATGTCACCACGGCAAGTTGCACTGGACTGCACTGCCCCAGAGGACCGGGAGCACAACCCTGTTTGTCCCGGCTGACAGGTGACAACGCTTTATTCCTGGGCTACAGGCTCTTCCTCCTAGAATGGTGGACCATTTCTCTTGATTCTATCAAGGTTCCTCCTACTCGGGTCAAGTGACAGGGAGTGCAAGAAGAAAGGACTCTTGAACTCCCCACAGAGGTTCGAGTGTGTAGCCAAGAGAATCCTTTCATAATATAAAGACTTCTTTAATACTCTGAATAACAATTTTTCCCTATTCAATATGGCAGTCACTAATGGCATGTGGCTATGTATAGTTTAAAGTTAATTAAAATAAAACTCAGAAGCCTGTCATTCAGTTCCAACATGTGTTTGTCAGGCCCCTTACTGACAGAACTGGGAGCCCCACTGTGCGTCTGTGGTAGGCAGTCTAGGGCCACAGCTGCGCACAGCTTGACAACGAAGGTGAGCTCTAAGGAACACGCTGTTTGGCGACTTCCTCATTGTGTAAACATCACCCAGTGAGTGAGCTTACACACACCCAGAGGGTAAGTGTACCAGAGCCTGCAACTACTGATCATATACATAGGCTACCTGGTACACCTCCATCAACCCGAAATGTCGTTATGCGGTGCGCAACTATGTTCCTTTAAGATGCACACCAAGCCCCTGTCAGACTCACGGGCAGACAAGCAAACGGGAGCTCACGAGCTCTCAGGTGGCAGTGGGCATGGGAACAACAGAAACTGAGTGTGGGAGAAAGGACAGGAAACAAATCTGACCAAATCTGCCTTGAGAGCTCTTCCAGTGGTACTGCAAATGTCAGGTAAAAGCCCTGGGGGGGGGGGGGGCGGCAGTCTATTAAAATGCTTATGCAGGGCCCTGCATTTGGCTCCAAGTTAGTTACCTTTGCCCTATTGGTTTTTACGACGAGGCTTGACAGCAAAATCAAAAGACCAAATAAACTATACTGTGATTTGTTTGCTAAAGTATGAAATTTGTTCCAAAGATCATGACAATTACTGATGAATGAATCTAAGCAACGCCCCCAACACTTCCACCCCCGTTTGCTGGGCAAAAGACTGCTCACCACGTGTGAACAGGACTGGACTAGCGAGCACCGGCACTGATGCAGCGAAGGCCAGCAGTGCCAGTCACGCAGTCACCTCGCACTGCGTCTCCGGGCAAAGCCAGAGGAGTGCATCAGTTTCAAAGACGTAAAGCCAACTCTCAGGAGGCAGATTTTTTGGGAAAAAACAAAAAACGTGGGACTCGAGAATGAGTTTTGTAGTGCAGCAGACTGACGGAAGTGTGAATACAGCACATGGCTCTACTCTCACGGATTCCAAGTCTGGAGATCTCTCGACTGCTACAGCACAAACTGACTGACGTACGCCCTCCCTCCTCTGAAGTCAGTCAGCACACGCACTGTCTGCTTTAGTGCGGCACGGGAACACTTCCGTGTACGACACTTAATCAGGTGCTGCACTGTGTGCCATTCCTTGCGTTGTCTCTACAGCTTCCCCCTGACGTGTGTGCACAGGCTTCAACTGCGCTGCAAGCGCTCAGACTTCCATTCATTCCAACGTCTAGCGGACAGCCTTGCTTGCACACAGGGAGCGCTCAAATATTTGATGGACGGAGATAGGAAGAAAAGGCCTATATGAAAGGATAAAAATCGTGTAATGACCAGACAAAAAACCACTTCATCATTGACCTTACTCCAAAATTAGGTGGGAACTGTTAGCAGACAAATTTTCTTCTGGCAAACAAACAAAAAGCAACATAACATCAGAGGAGCAACACGATCTCAAACGCATCCTTTTGGCCAAATGATCGAACAAATATTAACATCAACAGGTCAGACTTCAAAATGAAACTCTTTGCAGCAATAGACGAATGTTTCTATCTGACTTTAAGGTAAAATCCTGTGTGCTTAGAAACATGCATAATCACTTGGGCAATATTTCAAGATTGTACTTTGGTAGCACAATCCAAAAGCTATTCATTCGATTTCAATATTTACAATCTTAGCACTCCCGCGGCACAGACAGGAGGACTGAAGCAGAGCCCAGGGAGGGGAGCGATGTGCTCTCAGGTTGTTCATGAAGGTGGCCAGGGAAAAGGCTGGCACAGAACCCAGCTTTCTGAGGCCTTCATATGACGAGAGGAAAACTGCTACCTCAGCATGTTGAAACTATGATTAAGGGAAAGCTTCCTGAAAAATAAAAACTTAAGTTATATATACCTCTCCCCTCCTTTCAAAATCAGAGTTTTCAAAATTGAAGTCCGATAGGTTATTTCATACACGAGACCAGAAATATAACTGATGCACGTGGTGTTTCTTCCCTGTGAACCTCTGACACGAGCTCACGTTTAAGTGAGCTCACTGCATTAGTCTGACGAAGGATTCCTCCTGGTGCATCTCCCTGTACCACTTTCTTTCTGTTTTGTATAATCTAAAGCAAAAAGGACTATTGAATGTCTTTTGGCCGTTCTCATCAAAACAATAAAGCGAAAGATTTGTGAATTACTTGTTCTAAGTCACCATTTCTGAACCTGGGACCTAAAGGTCTGCTTCTAGGGCTTTGGGAGTCTCTGAGAATTTTTTAAGGTTTTTATTTTCACGAACACAAACTGGGGACCTTCACCTCATAACTGTGTGAGGCTATGACTTCACTGGCCACGTTGGTTTCTATGCTTCAAGTTACATTCACACTAAGTCTCTCAGAGTGAGGTCAGAGCTTAATTTTCAATGCAGTATTTTTCAAACTGGGTTTCAAAGTCTGTTTTTGGATTAACATTTAAGTAACAGTGCTCTAGATTTTTATACTTGCCAAAATTCTTCTTCTTGTTTATTTGGTGAATTCAATAAATATGTACCCAGAGCCTCCTATGGGCTAGGCACTGGAGATACAACAGGGAATGAAAGACCAGAAATTGTCGTCACAGAGCTTGTAACTCTGACAGGAAAGGCCAACATGTTAACGAAGAAGGCTGTCCCTTGGTTGAAACCGCATAAGGAGTACAACCCTTAAAAAACAAACATTTATCTGCCCTCCTTGTCACTGCTCCTGTGGCTCAGAGAACCCATACTGTCATCTATGTATTCTCAAAATATTCTAAGAGCTTGAGGTCAGTTTGGTCTTATTTGTTTGGAGGCTGGCAAACAGATCCTCTTAAAATTTTCTGCAGAGAAGCTCATCTTCCTTTTTTTTGCTTTAGGATATGCTTCTCATAATTGGACAAAGATGCAACCCAACTACAGATTTCCTGGTCATCTGAAAAACAATTTTATAGACACATTTATGTTCCGTGAGGTTTTGACAGTACAAGACTTTTGTCCCTTTGGGAAATTTCTATGGACAAAAATTGTTCAAGCTAAACAGTCACAGACGCCTAAGGCACACTTCTAAACTCAAGAAAAGCTCACAGATAGAAGCTAATCAGCTTGGCGCAAAACTCTTCCCACCCCCAAAATGCACCTTAATGACCTTGAATAGAAGAATGAGATGAGGTTCAGAGAACAGTGGTGGCTACTAGCTACTACAGTTGACCCTTGAAAAACGCAGAGGTTGGGGGCACCAACCCCCAATGCCATGGAAAACTGGAAAGCAACGTATGACTCCCCAAAACCTCAACTACAGTCAGCCCTTCACACCTGCGGATTCAACCACTGCTGGGAAGGAGAAAATAAAATACTGCCTTCAATCGGAGCTGGCTGAATCCACAAATGCGAACCTGGGGTTGACTCTATATTTATTGAAACAAGTATATGTACAAGTGGACCCACACAGTTCAAATCCTGTCTACAAACTACTGTTCTAATGATTTCCCTGTTTAAAAAAAAAAAAAAGGAGGGAGGTGGTAAGACCCAAAGGTACGTGTATCAAGTAAACCAACTTAATTTTGTGATTGAGAAATGGGTGCCAAATTCCCTGAATAATTAACAGGTTTCAAATGTCCTAGTTTCTGGACTAAATTTTCTAAGGAACAAGGCCCCCAGATGAACTCCTTGAGCCAAGATCTCTCGAACTTTGGAGCAGTCTCCTTCTTCAGTGTGATTATCGTTGTCCTTACTGGGTTTCTACCCTCCAAGCAGTTCCAGAAAAAGAGCCATCCCTACCAGAAAAGGACACAGACACTATGACTATAAAGAAGAGGTAGTTCAGTGAAAACTGGGAGGAAGAATCTTTTAGCAGACACTGTGAGGAGAGAACTAGTTTACCTAAAAAACAACTCCAAATCAGTTTATAATGCAAATTTGAACACCCAGATTAACAGTGAAAACAGCAAACAATAACCTGGCTGCTGGAAGAATTTCTAGCCCAAATTAAGCCTCTGCATTTAAACATCCACGTACACAAGGATACCCAGATGCACACTGGGAGCTTTACTTGTCACCACCACATCCAGCACAATAATTACAGCAGGGGAAACCGGGTTTTCATGAAAGCATTTAGTCAGAAACACATCTCAAGTAAACACAACTCTGGAGGCACGGACACTCCAAATCCCAGACCAACTTTCAACCAAGCTAACTTCGCGTAACAATGCAGTATCTGGCTCCAACCGAGCTTTTCCAATTCTCCAAAGCATCTACAGTCTTACTTGTCCTTCATAGCTCAGGTTACAAGACCACTGGCACAAAGGCCAGTCATCCGAAGGCGCTTTTTGTATGTACGGCTCTGCCACTGCACTTATTTGAAAATTCCGAAACTGGGGGCCACCGGCCCCCCCTTGCTACCCTTTTTCAATCCCGTCCCGGTAAGCCTCTGCCTAGGCGCCCCCTCTGCTTGGAACAAAGCGAGGCCCCGCCGGTGGGGTGAGAGGCGCCCGGGCTCGGGGATGCCCACCCCGCACAAGGAGAAACCACCAACTTCAGAACGCAGGAACGTCTTCTATTGGCAAGAAAGAGGGGCGGCGGCAGGCACGCCCAACTTCAAACTCAGGAAACCTACGGGCTGGCGGCCATCTGGAAAACAACCCCTTCCCAGGGAGAGAAGAAAAAGGCAGAGAGATGCGAGTAGCCCACCGGGCTCGGGAGAGAGCACGGACTGCAGACCGGCCCCGCCCCCGAGGTCCGCTCCCCGCCTCCTCTCTGCCGCGGGTTCGCAGCCCCGGGCCGGGCGGCCGGTTACCTTGATGCGCTCCCGGCACTGGGACGGGGTCCGCTCGTAGCCCAGCTCGGCCAGGGCCCGGGACACGCGCTCGTACATGGCCGGCCCGGGGGCCTTGCTGCCGAATACCGTGCCGGCTCCCTCCAGCTGCTGGTACCGTGCCTCCACCAGCCGCTCGTTTCCCCACACAGCGATGAGCGCGTTGGTCTCGGCCGGTGTCCACGACATGCCGCGGCAGGCGGCGGCCGGGGCTCCCCAGGACGAGGCGGCGCTGCGCCCCCCAAGCCCCAGCCCGAGACCCCCTGACGGCGCTGCCCCCGAGCCCGCTGCACTGCCCGGCCCGAGCGGGGAGGCTCCCCGAGGCGTGGAAGGGTCGGATAGCGAAGGGTTTCCGTCACTCAGGCCACCAGGAGAGGCAGGGGAGAGCACCTCCATCTTCGGGATTTTAAGCGGCGAGTTGGCGGGCCGCTCCGAGCCACAGGGCGCAGCCATCTTCCTAGCGGCCGCCACTGCACCGCTCGGAAGTGACGTCTCCGCACTTCCGGCCGCCGCGGTCTCCCGGGCCTCCGTGGGGCCTGGCTCGCCGGGGGTTTCGCGGCTAGCGGACTTCGCTTCCAGGCGCAGGCCGTCGGCTCCCCGCGGTCTCTCTCCGCGCGCCCGCCCACGCCGCGCGCTCCTCTCCCGGGGCGAAGGCCGGGGAGGAGGCGTGGCGGGGCCCCTAGCAGAGAAGGGAGGGGGCATGAGGGCGCGCCGCTGTGCGGACCTAGCGGAGCCTCCCCACTTCCTCTCCAGTCTCAGCCCCCGCGAGGGAGGGCGCCGCGCGGGGCCGCGGTTAAGGGGGATTAGACCGTCGCTCTTCTCTCTGCCCCCCACCCTCGGCCACCCCTCCCTTCAGCCCTGCCCCGGGCGCAGGGCTGACATTCGAGTGGAGGCCGGGGAGCGTCCGGAGGTGTATCCAGGGAGTCGCCAGAGCTGCAGGGCGAGCATCTTTGGGAGAGGCTTTAAAAAGCAGGGCTCTGTAGCTTTTCAGGAGACCCAAACGCATTATTTAAAGAACAGCAACTCTGATTCCAATTATGATAGATTTTCTCGTCTGTGTGGGTGGGTGTGACTGTTTGTAGAAGAATTACATAGCTTACTGCTTTTGTACAGTTTATAGTTTACATATGTTCGAACTCCGGAACCCGGCAGAAAAGTTATCAATACTTTGCAATACCATTCTCCATTCTCCCTGATTTGGAAGTCGAATGGTTTTCCCTTTGTTTTTCATTTTTCAGAGTAAGTAAGTTAAAAAGAAGACTTCAATTATGACAGGTCTTTGTGACCTCTGGTGATTAGTGTATTAATTGCTCCAGAAGTCTCCTTAAAGGCCTGTGATTTAAAGAACATTGGCACAGGAAAACCAACATGTAGCCGTTAGGTATTTCAATGTTCTCGAAAGCCAAAAATCTAATTGTTGATCTTGGGTCTTTTACTTAAAAATCTCAGCGGATTTTTTTTTCAAATTTGAGTAAGTCATGCAACACTTTTAAAAATAGCAAACATGTTAGGTTAAAAAAAATAGAGCTGAGGTCAGCTATATTTTTAACTCTCAAGAGTCACCCAAGAGAATGCTACAGTTACTATTGGAAAGCTAAAGGAATCAGCTCTAAGGATACATTAGAGGAGAAAATCGTCTTTGTGTGTCATACTAAAATGCCAACATAATTTCTAAGCTACCAGTATGAAGAATCAAAGAAAATCAGAATTTATACTATCTCTTCTTTTTCTGAAACAAGATGATATGGTCCAGCACTTTAGTTAAGACGATGGATTCCAGAGTCAGCATGCCTGGCTTCAAATCCCAGCTCTGCAGTCTCAGCCAACTTAACCAACCTCTGAGTGCCTTGGTGTCTTCATCTGTCAGATGAGGACCTCACAGCATTCTTGTAAGAATGAAATGAGTTAGTTCAGGTAAAGCCCTTAGAATGGGGCCTGGCTCACAGTTCACTTTGTGTGATCATCAGCTCTTAATCTCACTTTTCCTGTATTCTAGTGAATAGGATCTTCCCTTTGTCACTTTCTCTTAGTCACTTTCTATCACTGGTTTCATTGTTCTATTTAGGGCACTAGGGAATCTCAAACAACTACCAAAGCAAATCCACGCTCATTCAATCCCACAGTCAGTTTTTTAATGATACATTTAACGTGTATGAAAGGGAGAGTCGTGCCTAATCGTGCACTAAACCAGAGACACTAAAGAGTTTTAAAACCACTACTTATCCTGTTCTCTTTTTCCCATAATCCTAAAAAGAAAGAAAGAAAAGAAACCCTCTTGCCTTCTACTGTTAATTCTGGATCATTCTCAAATCAACTCTGACTCATGAGGGAAACCTTCCTAGATAAAGTGGGTTGACTGAGAAGTTTAAGGAGACAATTCTGGCTTGCCTCTCTTTATCACTTTTTTATATATCACTCAAATTTTTATCTGATTTTGAATATTTTATAAAAGAAGCCATGTGTATTCTCTGACTTACCTTATTCAATATTATCTTTTTAATTAGGATTCATCTATTCTGTATGAGGCTGTGGCTTGTGCATTGTTGTTGCTGCAAAATATTCTATTTTATGAATACATCTCATTTTATTTATCCACCCTACTGTTGAATTTTTGGGTTGTCTCTAATTTGGGATATTATGAGTAATGTTGGTACAAACATTCTTGTACACGTCTCCCAGTGCATATGTGCCAGTATTTCTGCAGACTGTATACCTTCCTTCCCCTCCCACCACCCCTCCCTTTTCTTCTTGCTTCTTTCCCTGTGGATACCCAATTATCCCAACTCCATGTACTGAAGAGACCATTTTTTCCCTCTCTGGCAGTGCCATCTTTGGCATAAATCGATGTCCATATGTGCATGGGTCTGTTTCTGGGCTCTGCTGTTACATGGGTCTATTTGTCTTTCTGTTGCTCTGTTTGTGTTCCTGTGACAGCATCACACTGCCCTACTAATGTCTCACACCGGCTTATGATAAGTCTCATGTCAAGTAGAGAATGTCTCTCCTCTTCTTCCTCTTCTTTTTCTCCCTCCGCCTTAAAGAGTGGCTTGCTATTCTTGATCCTTCACATTTCCAAGTACATTTTAGAATGAGCTTGTCAAGATCTACAGAAAAAGCTGTGGGCGTTTTAATTGGTATTTATTGACTCTATGGACCAATTTGAGAAAAACTGACATCTTCATAGTGATCAGTCTTACAATCCTTGAAAATGATATATCCATTTATTTAGTTTTTAGTTTCTCCCAATAAACTTTTATAGTTTTCTGTATAAAATTCTTACACACATTTTGTTGGATTTATTCCTAGGTAGTTGGTATTTTTTAACAGTCTTGTAAATGATATCATTTTTACAATAATTTTTTAATTTTTTTGCTGGCACAGTAGTTTCCCCTCATCAGCATTTTCACTTTCTGGGGTTTCAGTTGTCTGTGGCCAACTGCTATTGGGAACCGCCTGCCAGGTTTCAGAAGCTGTAACCCCCATGGCTAAGCTTGAGTGAAGAGACCTTGGGGCCATGGGCCACTGAGGAGACAAAGCTTATCTTCCTGGCAGGGGCACTGCCTCTGCACCCTTTACTTCACCCTGCATGGTCCCGGGAAGATGACTGATTAGCCAATGCTGGGTGAGATGCCTCAGGGGAGAGATGACCTAAAACAGGCATGGTCTCGAAGAGGCCCTCAGGGAAGGACTTGGAGGGGCTATAGAAAAAGGGGTGGATGGACCCTCACGCCTCAGCTTTGACAAAGCCTGAGTCCTCATTCTGTTTGCAAGAAGTCTCCTAATCTCTTGGCTGCCTTACTTCCCCTGCCTGAGTTAAGCCTGAAACAATGCTGGAGGGCGGTGCAGCCCTTTGCTGGAAAGCGGGTTTCCCTGGGGCGATCAGGCCGAAGAAAGAATGCATAAAATCCTGTGAAAACTGCTTTGCTAAGAATGGCCTCAATTTTCTGATAAGGGTCCAAGCATGAAGTTGGTTTGTTTCCCAAAGTTTCACAGCCCTTTAGCTAACTGACTCTGACTCAGAATAAGGCCTCATAGTTCTTTGAATGTTATCTATTGTTTGATCCTTACTGCCCAGCAATGACTGATGAGCTTTACCTGTATTCCTGTGCAAATTGAACCCAGTACAATGTTGGGAACCGCCCTGCCTGGTATCAGAAGCTGTAACCCCCGCCAAGGCTAGGGCTGAGGGAATGACCTTAGAACCATAAGCCAGCAAGGAGACAAAAGCTTATCTCCCTGGCAGGAGCGCCGCTTCTGCTCCTTTTACTTCATCCATAACTGGCCCCCAAAGCTTGGTCCGTTAGTCAATAATGGGTAAGATTCCCCAAGGGGGGAACGACCTAAGACAGACATGATCACGTGGGAGGCCCTCAAGGAAGGACTTTGGGGGCTACAGCAAAAGGGAGTGATGGACCCTCACCCCTCGGCTTTGGCAGAGCCTGAGTCCTCATTGTTTGTGAGAAAATCTCCTAATCTCTTGGCTGCCTTAGTTCCCTTGCTCCACCTAAGCCTGAAACAATGACAGGGTGGTGCCGCTCTGTGCTGGAAAGAGCGGGTCCCCGGGTGATCAGGCCTAAGAAAGAATATGTAAAATCCTGTGAAACCTGCTTTGTTTAGAATGCTCTCAGTTGAATGATAAGGGTCCAAAGAAGAAGTAAATTTGTTCCTCAAAGTTTTATAGCTCTTTGACCCTGACTCAAAATAGGCCCTCAGACTCCTTGTTATCTATTGTTTGATCCTTACTTCCTAAAAATGAGTAATGAGCTTTACCTGAATTCTTATGCAAACGAACCCAATAATAGCCTGCTCAGGCAGGAGAATGGGGGCCCTCCCTTAGGGGCGCTCTCCCCTAGGGAGGGTGGCCAAGGTGCTCCCCACTAGAAAGAGTGGCCATTTCATCCCTATTTCTCCACAGGACTCAGTTGTCTCTGTGTATGTTTTTCTTGTGTTTCGATGAGCCATCCACAGCATTCCGAGGTCACTGCAGACTGGTGGCCGTGACAGTAAAAGCCCATTGAGGAACAGGCTCCTGGCCCTTCTCTGACAGATCGGCCACCTTTCGTCCCCAAACAGATCCCGTCTTGTTAGACTTATTCTCATCAGTGTCAGACGGGGTGGGGTAGGGACCCTGCTGGCAGAGCCTCCCCACAAACTGCAGTCTGAAAATGGAAAATTCCAGAAATAAGCAATTCATAAACTTTACATTGTATAATTTTCTGAGCACTGTGATGAACTTCCGTGGCCTCCCACTGTGTCCTCCCAGGGACGTGACTCATCGCTTTGTCCAGCATCTCTACGCTGTACCCTCTCCCCACCAGTTAGGCACTTAGGAGCCGCCTGGGTCATCAGATCACCTGTCACCATATCACAGTGTGTGTGTTCAAGTCACCCTTATTTCAGTTAATAGTGGCCCAAAGCTCAAGAGTAGTGAGGCTGGCAATTTGGATATGCCAAAGAGAGGCTGGAAAGTGCTTCCTTTGAGGGAAAAAGTGATAGTCCTTGACTTAATAAGGAAAGAAAAACATTGTATGCTCTGGTTGGTATGATCTACAGTAAGAATGAATCATCTATCCAAGAAATTGCGAAGAAGGAAAAAAATTATGCTAGTTTGGCTGTAGCACCTCAAACTGCAAAAGTCATGGCCACAGTGCAGGGTATGTACTCAGTTAAGATGGAAAAGGCATTAAATTTGTGGGTGGAAGACATGAACATGAAGTGTGTTCTGATTGATGGCGATGTGGTGCTCTCGAGAAACCACCGAGCCTGTGAAGGTGTCAGCGAGGGTCCCATGAAATGAGTGACACCAAGCCACTCACTGCAAGTAAGGGGTGCTTACAACAAGAGAGAGCGAAAGAGAGCATTCACATAACTTTTACTACAGTGTATTGTTATAATTGTTCTATTTTACTCTTTGTTATTGTTAATATTTTACTGTGCCTAATTTATAAATGAAACTTATATCGAGGTAGGTATATACAGAAAAAACATAATACGAACAGGGTTCGGTAGTATCTGAGGTTCCAGGCATCCCCTGGCGGTCTCGGCACAATTGGCACACTCTGGCATGTGCACACTGTGTCTGCCACCTTCCAACGGGAAGTCTGTTCCCTCCCCTTGGACCTGGGTAAATCTTTGTGACTACCTCAACGAAGCAAATGTGGCAGAAGTGACCCTGTGACTTTCAAGGCTATGTTTGGAAATAAGCTGAAATAAACTTCTGCCAGTTTCTCTTGAGATACTTGGTCTGAAAACCTTCAGCAACCATGTAAGAAATTGGGCCACCCTAAGTCCACACAGAGAGATCAGAGAGAGAGAGAGAGAGAGCGGAGGAGCCGGATGTGTTCCAGCCTCCAGGTGTCTCTCTCTCCAGCCCAGGCTCCAGGCAGGCGAATGAATGAGTTTGAAATGACCCAGCCCCAGCCACCACCTGACTGCAGCCATGTGAGAGGCCCTTAGCAAGAGCTCCTAACTGATCCCAGGAACCCCAGGACATTGATTGTTGTAGTTCCGTGCCGCTAACTTATAGGGTGTTTTTTTATACAGCGATGGGTGAGTGGAACAACGATCTTTTCTACCCAGCACACCAGCCTCAACTCCCACCTTAAATACATACACTCTTGCCACACTTGTCCTAGCAAACAAGTCAAGTCATTTCTGTTTTGGGGCCTTTGGACACGTCGCAGATCCTCCTGTGAGAACACGGTCATCTCAGGTCTTAGGCGATAGCCTCCTCAACAGCTCGTCTCCTCAGATGTCACCTCCCTTGACTGCCTCTCCACCACACTGCTGTGTTGTTTTGTCGACATGCATTTTCTTTATGTATATTAATTTCCATGCATTTATTGTATGCTACCCCCCCTAGAATGTCAGCTGTCTAGAAGCCAAGCATTTTGTCCATTGTGTTCACTTCTAACAGATCTAGCACTTAAAATAGCAGCTAAGGTGGAGTAGCAGGGACTGGATATACCCTTCCACATAAATAACTGGAAAGCCAAACAAGATATGTGAAGCAATGCTTTTCAAGACACAGGACACCAGACGATGAAGGACAGCAAACCCTGAGAGATGGAGAACAGACAAGGTGACTGTGGCAACGGTTTCACAGATGTGTGCATGTGTTGCAGACGATCAAATTGTACACCTTAATACGCACAGTTCACTATGTGTTAATTATAATTTAATAAAGCTGTTATAAAAGTATTTCAGGAAAATACTAGGCATTCAATAAATACTTGTTGACTGGCCATTTACTTTCTTAGACTGTGATTTCTTAGTGATTAGGGATTGATTTTTCTACACATGTTTATGTAATATCGAGCAAAGTACCATGTCAGAATAAGTATTCAAATGCTATAAATATTATCACAAAACATTTATTACATATTCATTAGATTGATGTATTTTAAGTGAGACTAAAGATAATATATTTTCCTGACCAAAAAATGTTTAACTTCATTAGCAATCAAAATACAAAATAAAATAATGACAAACTATTTTTTAAATTTTATTTATTTACTTTTAGAGAGGGGGAAAGGAGGGAGAAAGAAAGGGAGGGAAATATCAATGTGCAGTTGCCTCTCATGCACCTCTACAGGGGACCTGGCCTGCAACTCAGGCATGTGCCCTGACTGGGAATTGAACTGGTCACCATCTGCTTCTTAGTGCAGTGCTCATTCCACTGAACCACACCAACCAGGGCTGAAAAACTATTTTTAACCTTTCAGTTCACAAATAGTTTTGAATGATAGCACAAGCATGAGTTATTTTATATTCAGAAAGAAAAGAAAGCTATTTCCATTTGTAAAGCATTTCATAATACCTACTTGACAAGAGATTGGGGAAATAGATGCTCTCTCCTCCACTGCAAATAAGAAAGTAAACTGAGAGATATTTTCTGTAGGACAATTCTAATAAATAATCAAACATTTAAAAAACATAAGAACCCCTTGATCCAGCTATTCCACTTCTAAAATGTATATTAAGAAAATAAGATTACACAAGAAGATTTAGTTAAAAGATTGTTTATCGCTACATTGTGTACAATACAAACAATTAGAATGGACCTGTTAATCCAGCCATAAGAAAGTGGTTAAATGAACACTGCTATATTTATTGCATGAAATATTATTCTGATTGGAAAAATGATGTAGTAAATAAGTCATCTTAAAGAGATGCTCAGAGTATTTTTTACTAATGAAAAAATAGGCTTTTAAGGGGAATGAAATGACAATTTACAGACCTGGAGAAAATATTTGCAAAACACATATCTGATAAAGGACTTGTATCTAAAATATACAATGAACACTTAAAACAATAAAAAACAACCCGATTTTTAAAAATGGGCACAAGATCTGAGTGATGATATATAGACAAAAGAGAATATATACACCAAAGAAGATACACAGATAAAAATACATGCATATGAGAAGATGCTCAGTGTAATACGTCATTGAGGAATTGCAAATTGAAACAATGAATACCACCATGCATCTATTTGGATTTAACCAGGCTGGTTAAACAATGCCAAATGCTGACAAGCATGTGGAGCAACAGGAACTCTCACACTATTGGTGGGAATGCAAAATGGTACAGCCACTCACAAACCTAAGCACGGTCTTACCATACTGCCCACAATTGGGCTTATGTCCACACAAAACCTGCACATGAGGGCTTATATTAGCTTTTTGCATAATTGCCAAAAAGCAGGAAGTAACCAAGAAGTCTTTCATGGAAAAACAAACTGTGGTACACCTATACAATGGAATATTATTCAATAAATAAAGGAAATGAGCTATCAAGCTATGAAAAGACATGGGGGAATGCACAGTGCTTAGTGGGAGAAGCCAGTCTGAAAAGGCTACCTAACGTCTGATTCCAATTCTATGACGTTTTGGAAAAGGCAGAACTACAGAAGCAATAAAAAAGATTAGTGAGTGCCAGGAGTGCAGCAGGAAGGCAGGAAGGGATGGGTGGGTGGAGCACAGGCGACATAAAGTATACCTGATAGGAAAGTATGAAGCATAAGTACGACGATGATGAAGTGCAGTTTGCGTGGAGCCTGGCAAACACATGCCAAACACATAATAAATAAAAGATAGTTGTTGCTATTTCTGCTCATCTGCATGTTGCTAAGGAAGGTCTCCCACCCTCAAACCCTGAGCTGACCCAACACTGGCAGCCTTGCCACCGCTATCTGACCTGACACCCTTAGATCCAATCTCAGGATGCCCTTTACTTGTTCGTGCCCTTCACCGGAAATCCAGGATCCCATAATATCCCAAAGGACTTGGGATTTAGTGCCCATAAACCTCTGTAAATTCTTTTCTGATGCCATTCTCCTGCCCTCCAAACTCCTGTGTCCTCTGGAGTTTGTGATCAGTGATCAGGAAACCTCCCTCTGTCCTCAATCTCTTCTCTGACCTCTTTTTTTGCTCTGTACTTTTTGCTCTTACTCAGGCTTGACTGTTCCGAGCTCCCCCGTCAGCCCTCCCCAGTGACAGCTGTTGCCTCTCAACTCACTTCTTCCTCTCAGGATTCTGTTTAAATCCAACTGTCTGCCCACTGCCCACCCGCCCTATGCAACTGCTGGTGGTTAGAGACACCAAGCTGACTGGTCCGCCTGCCAATTAAACTGTGACCGCGGACCTCAAGGGGGCCCTTGGTATGGTTCAGCAATCATTTCATTTCTCTCGTCCATTCTTTTCACTCTCCTGCTTGACTGTTTATGCCTTTGTCTAACATGTCTCTCACGTTAAATTGTGAAGAAGGATGCCGACATTTCTCTTTCTTTTTGCATCTGGATATCCAGTTGTTCCCACACTGTTTGTGGGACAGACTATTTTTTCCCAGCTGAATTGTCAAATATCAATTGGCTATAAATGTGAGGGTTTATTGCTAGACTCCCAGTTCCATCCCATGTCTCTCCCTCTGTCTGCATGACGGCAGCATGACAGTAAGTTCTGAAATTGTGAAGAGCTAGTTGTTCAATTGTGTTGTTATTCAAGATTGTTTTGGCTATTCCGGGTCCCTTGTATTTCCATATGATTTTTAGCACCACTTTGTTAATTTGTGCAAAAACGCCATCTAGAATTTTCACAGGGATTGCATTGATTTCATCTGTAGGTCAGTTTGGGGACAATTGCCATCTTAACAATATTAAATCTTCCAAACAATAAACGTAGACTATCTTTCCATTTATTGAGGTCTTCTTTAGTTGCTTGCAACAATTTTTGTGGTTTTCAGAGCACAAGATTTACAGTTCTTTTGTTAAATGTATTCTGAGATATTTTATTCTTTTCAATGTGACCCTAAATGGAATTGTTTTATTAATTCCATTTGAGATTTTTCATTGCTAGTGTCTAGAATTGCTAGTGATGTATGTAACTGATCTTGTAATACACAACGTTATTGAAGATGTTTACTAGTTCTGATCATTTTTTAGTGAATTCTTTATGATTTTTGGTGTACAAGATCATGTCATCTAAAAGTAGAGTCATTTGTACTTCTTCCTTTCCAGTCTGGATAACTTCCACTTCATTTTCTTCTCTAAGTACCCATCTAGAACCTCCAGTGCAATATTGAACAGAAGTGGTAAGAACATATAACCTTGACTTATTTCTGATCTTGGGGCAAAGCATGCAGTCCTACACCATGAAGGATGATGTTAGCTGTGAGTGTTGCATGGATGTCCTTTGTCAGGTTGAGGAAATTCTCTATAATTCCTAGTTTCTGAGTATTTCTTTTAGTAAAGGGAGTGTTTGGACTTTGTCATTTACTTTTTCAGCCTCTTTTAAAGTGATCATGTGATTGTTTTCCTTCTATTGATATAGTGAATTATATTGACTTTCAGCTTTAGTTAAACAACTTCACATTTGGGGGATACATTTTTGCATCTATGTTCACACTCCAATGTTAGGCTCCACTGATAATCGGCTGGCTGCTTTACTGTTTTCTGTCATGACACGGAGCACAAGTTACCCCCACAATTCGCAGGGTAATTGCTGAGGGCAGTCTCTGAGGTTCATCCTGCCCCTAGGAGGGCTGTTCTTAGCTGTCTCTTTCCCTGCCTCTCTCTGGCGAGCCTGGTGGCCTATAGTCAGCGTATTCTCCTCATGGAGCTCCCAGCATCCTTTTAATTGCTCACCACAAAAATCTTCAGTATTTTCAAGAGCATCCTTGAACTTCCTAAGGGGGTCTTCCTGCTTCCATCCAGCTACCTCTCTGACCTGGTTGCCTGCTGCTGCCCCTCAGCTCCAGCCACAGTGGCCTTGTTGCTCCTTCTTGAATATACACCGCATGTGGATGAGCTTCTTGGGTTGGCAATACTCTGCATGTTACCACACATCAGCGCCAGGAGGCAACCACATTCCTGAGGACCCCAAAATTTGCATTTGGAACCCTCTCGGTCATAGAGTCTTCCCGATGTGTCTCGTCCTTAGGCTGGTTCTAATTTGTATCCTTTCATTATAATAAAACTATCGTCAGAAGTCCTGAGTTCTGTGAGTCATCCTAGCAAATTATGGAACCTGAAAGTGGTTGTGTGAGCCCCCTAAGTTTTAGCCAGCTGGTCTGAAGTGAGGGTGGCCCAAGGGATCCCTGAATTGCACCTGGTGCCCAAAGTCTGGAGCACACGTGGCAGTCTGGTGGACTGTGCACGTAACCTTGAGTTTGACTCCTCATGGTAGCATTGTAAGAGTAAGGCAGGCATAGCTAGTGTCTCGGGTTGAGAGAAATAGTGATGTCTGGTGGGCAATGATGGTTTAAAATTACCGAGATGTTTTTTACACCTCGAGTTAGATCCTGGGTGGCATTCAGTACCTCTAGATGAACATCACAGCAACCGATATTTGTACAGCTTAGCTTTGCAAGTTGCTTTCACCTTTCACAGGTGAATAAACTGAAGTGAAGGGGAAGTCACTTGCCCAAGGTCACTGGACTCAAACCCAGGTATCCGGCTTCAGGGCAGAGCTGTTCCCACAAGGCCCACCACTGCAGAACTCAATTCCAGCGCACACGTACACAGGGGTCCATAGGACTGGATCTTCATGTGATTTTGGAAAACTGGAGCAACTACAGACTTAGGACTCAGGATTCTCCACTCCCTACCCCATGACTTTTCTCCTTTTGGGGCAGTGAGATTTGGAGGAAAATATGTAGAAACCCAGGTCTTCTCCTATTAGAGAACCATGTGTTCCCTTAGAGCTCCTCATACTAGTGGCCCTTCCCACGTGAGAAGAGAACTTGTTACCCTCAGCAAGGCCAAAATTGGGTAAGCAAGGAAACTTTTAGCTCTGAGACTCAAGAGACCCTGCGCTAGAACTGGTATCCCAGTCTCCCAGTACTACCATGTACGAGTTCTCACGTGCATTGGAAGATGGTGAGCCAAGCTTCCAGAGCAAATTGAAAACGGCAAACATGTAAATATCCAGTTTCAAGAAAAAAAAATACATTGGGCTCTTAATAAATGAAATATGCCCCATTTCACTCGTAATATGCAAAATCCAAATTAAAACTACAAGAAGATGTCATTTTTACCTGTCAGGTTGGCAGAGAAAAAAAAGCTGGATAGCGCATTATGTTTGCGATCTGGGGAAACCTCATGTGGCACCCTCCTAATATTGTTGGTGAGGCTCAAAATCGACATAACCTGTTAAGGAGATGTGGGAATATTTCACAAATGCATATTTGCATTAGATGCAGCAAGTTCACTTTTTGGAATTTATTCTAAAGTTGTATCCACATGTTAGTGTGAAGGTGTCCGCTACAGATTGAAAAACTTTGTCACAATATTGTGTAACTCTCCATGAAGAGAGGAGCCCATTTCTTCCCTCTGCGGCCTGGGCGGGCCCTGTAGCTTGCTTTGATCAGTGAAATGTAGCAGAAGTGACGCTATTCCAGAGCCCAACCACAAGAGGCTTGTAGCTTCCATTCTCAGGCTGTTGGAATTCTGCCCCTGGGACAGCTGGTGGTTAGAGGCTGGAAAAACACCGGAGAGGCTGTTAGCAAAGGCTGGAGGATTGGGGCATACACAGCGGTTGGGGACTGGGAATGCAGCGAGAGTGTGGTTATAAGAGGCTGGAGCAAGGACAACGTGCGTCCCGTGGTTATGGAATAATTGGCAAAATGTTGCCTATGGAAACTTGAAAGATAGAAAATGCCCCTCATCAACTCTAGAAAACATATGATAAGAAGACCTTCAGACAGAATGTTGAAAGTGGGGCTGGGTTTCTTCTCACTGAATGTCCAGGGAGCGAGATGAGCAGAAGGAGGAGCTGTTCAGCCTACAGGCAGAATCTGGGGGAGACGCGGAAGCCCAGGGATTTGCTGGTTTGGCAAGTATAACCTTCTCTTACCCGTGGTTTTTCCAGCTGGTAAACATTTCTCAAAGTCGGAGAAGTCTGAGGGTGAAAGTCAAATTAAGGGTGTATGGCTGCAAGAACGCTCACTCAGACCCCTGAACGACATAAGGTAAAGCCTAAAGGACTCTCTGAGAATATTAAGGATGTTTTCAATACTTCCCCAAAGTGTCACCCAGACACCTTGATTGTCTTGGCACAATCAACATGGCACACCACAAAGTCCCCTGGTTTTGATGGCATTATGTGCATTGATAACTTGAATACAAGAGGAGAGGAAATGGACCCCGAAATGACTCAGGGGCCTGTCCTGTCAACAACGATCCCGGAGAGTGTGCCAGCACACCTGCCCTGAGTCTGAGGACAGTCAGCGCACCTTGCTCCTCCTGCCACTCAGCGGCACGCTGCTGGAAGGCCTCTTCAGACTCGGGAGGTGGCAGAGACGACACTGGGCAACACTGCACCAGTTGATGTACTGGGAGCCTCTGAAGGCGACAAGTTCTGAGGGAGGCCCAGAGCAAGAAGAGCCTCTGCCGCAGGTTCTGGCTGCAGTTTAAGTGGCTGTAGGACCAGCAGATTCCATGGTGCTGGTGACGTTTGTTGTAGACGTGCGTGTCCTGTCTTGCAGGTTCCACTTAAAAAGCTGCAGTGGCCCTGGCCGCTGTGGCTCAGTGTGGGCATCATCCTGCAAAGCAAAAGGTCTCTGGTTTGATTCCCATTCAGGGCGCATGCCTGGGAGATGTCTCCGACCAGGGAGCAGCGGGTTCAGTCCCCGGTCAGGGGATATGCGAGAGGCAACCGATCGATGTTTCTCTCTCGTATCAATGTTTCTCACCCTTTCTTCCTCTCTCTAAAAATAAGTAATAACAGTAAAATCTTAAAAAAATAAAAAGCTGCCGTGTACCCCTCACGGTTCTGCTGCATGGCCATGCCTGCAACAGTTAACGTTCTCAGGAGCAGATCTTGGGGGGAGGGACAGGGGGAGAGTCAGCAGATAAATATCCCAACGTCCTTGCCCCTCCCATGGGGCGACTCTGAGGTGTGTCTGACACTGGCTCCCAGGGCTCCCTGATGGGATTAGATCCTGGTTCTTCACAACTCGCCCTTTACTGGCTTTCTTCCTTTTCCTCCCACACCTGTTTCCCTGCTGGGGATCCTTTCCCCCAAATGGCTCCTTGCACTGGGACCCTTGTCTCAGGGTCTGTCTCCGGAAGAATCTAACCTAACCAACCAATGGCTAGAAGGGAAAGGATCTTGCTCATCTTTGGCTTCTGCCCAAAACAGAGCTTTAAAAAATTTTTTTTCCCCCAGTATGGAAAATTCCTGTGATGCAGTGTTTTGGTTTACTGACAGTTCAGTGAGTTTCTGCCGTATTGCCAGCGCATAACATTCTCTTGACCACTGTAAAGGTCTGCCGGAGCCTTCTGAAGCCCCGGAAGTGAGGTAGGCTGATTCTGTGTGCACAGAGCTTTGGGGCTGGTAGGCACTGAGAACTTCCACTCACAGATGCTTTCTGGTAGATACTACACTAAGCGTTGTACGTGCATTATCTTATGTAAGCCTCACTTACAGGGGAGAAGGTGAGCCTCAGCTCAGAGGAGTTAAGTCACTTCCTCCAGTTATACCACCGGCAAGTGATGATCTGGACTTTGATTCTCTGAGACTGTCTGACCCCAGCTTACGTGCAGCCTAGTACCATTTTCCTCGTGCCGGTCACCACAGTTTTACTGCTTAGTAGAAAGCATACCCTTCTTTTAAGAGGAAGACCCCCTGCTGAACTGTACTCTTTCTCTCCCCTCCCGCCCTGAGAAGGTGGGGGTACAGTAAAGAATCCTGGATTGGACAGTATTGGCAGAGAAGAGCCGGGACTGGAAGCATGAGACGGGAACAGAAGTGGTGGGGACCCTACCACAGCTGAGAACCGTAACAAGACCACAAGACTTGCCCAAATTGCATCTCTCTGCCAGGTAACTTGGGCTTTTCAAGATATGGGGGAGTTCTACTTCAGCGCCTTAAGTGGGTAATGGAAATTCCCAGTTAAACAAATAAATAAAAGAAGACAGAACCAACTATATATATATATAGTTATATATGTATACAGGTATATATGTATATATGTGTGTGTGTGTGTGTGTGTGTGTGTGTGTGTATATAACTCTATATATACTAATAAATGTTGTTAATGTTAGTAGTGGAAAAAAAAAACAATAGACACACTTATGAAATCTCATGTTTGTAAGTGAATTTCAAAGACCAAATGTTGGTTTGAATGATTCTATTTGCCTTGATGAACAGTAACTCAATAAAAAGTGTGTGTGTGTGTGTGTGTGTGTGTTTTAAACTAGTTTCCTGGTATGAGAGGCAGGAGAATGCATAATAGGTGTGAACATACTTCTATTTATTTAAGGTCACTAGTGGCCTATAACCAGGGTACAAACTTCCAGGTAAACATTTAACTTTGGAGCATTAGTAGAAGATGACCCAATAACTTTTAAATTTTTTCTTTCATTATGTGAATCCCATCACTTTAGGTCTGTAGCTTTGAAGGCCATGTACTCGACACAGGTGCAGATAAACTCCCATATATTATTTACAGCACGGGATGGCTTACACAAGGGTTTCCTAGTACAAATAGAGTTGTTGGTTTTGCATCTCTAATTAGTTCCTGCTAACCTAGCCACTAAAGCAAATTCCTTTGTGAAAAAGGTTCCCAGGCACGACCTGGTGATTGTTTTAATGGCTTTTCAATGAAGGGTGACGTTTGTGCTGCATGCCCTGCAGACAGTCCATAAATATGTTTTGACTGACTCTGTCAACAATCCACATAGAAAACCCCCCAAATATGGGTCATTTCTGTTGGGAACCGCCCTGCCTGGTATCAGAAGCTGTAACCCCCACCAAGGCTAAGGCTGAGGGAATGACCTTGGACTGTAAGGTAGCAAGGAGACAAAAGCTTATCTTCCTGGCAGGAGTGCCACTTCTGCTCCTTTTACTTCATCCATAACTGGCCCCCATTGCTTGGTCGGTTAGCCCATGATGGGTAAGATTCCCCAAGGGGGGAACGACCTAAGACAGACATGATTACATGGGAGGTTCCCCAGAAAGGACTTTGGGGGCTACAGCAAAAGGGAGTGATGGACCCTCACCCCTTGGCTTTGGCAGAGCCTGAGTCCTCATTGTTTGTGAGAAAATCTCCTAATCTCTTGGCTGCCTTAGTTCCCTTGCTCCACCTAAGCCTGAAACAATGACAGGGTGGTGCCGCTCTGTGCTGGAAAGAGCGGTCCCCGGGTGATCAGGCCTAAGAAAGAATATGTAAAATCCTGTGAAACCTGCTTTGTTTAGAATGCTCTCAGTTGAATGATAAGGGTCCAAAGAAGAAGTAAATTTGTTCCTCAAAGTTTTATAGCTCTTTGACCCTGACTCAAAATAGGCCCTCAGACTTCCTTGTTATCTATTGTTTGATCCTTACTTCCTAAAAATGAGTAATGAGCTTTACCTGAATTCTTATGCAAAGGAAACCAATAAAATCCTCTCTGGAGGGGGAACAGGGCGATCCCCACTAGAGAGAGTGGCCGTTCCATTCCTACTTCCCCACAGGACCTGGCTGTCTCTGTGTATGTTTTTCTTGCGTGTTGATGAGCCATCCGCAGCGTTCCAAGGTCACTGCCAGTCGGTGATTGCGTCACATTTCAATGGTCTCTTTTCCCTCATAGTCTCTGTCTTTAGTGCAGGCATCTATAAACACTTGAGGTGAGCAAGGCGCTGCCGCGGGGGAGGAGGGTTACTCACTGGAGCACTCTGGGAAGTTTTACCGCCTCCAGGACTGTATGTGTACCTGGGATCTGCCCGCCCCCACGTGAGCGGGGATCAGCTGAGAGAAGGAAGTAATGGCCCAGCAGGCTAAAAGGGCAGTTCCCCACCTACGTGAGAGAACCAGGTATTGGTACAGACAATTCCCTGTTTTCTGTATAAGGTATAGGTGTGCTCTCACCTTGGCATTGTAGTAGATACTTCAATATTGTCCGTATCTGCTGTAGGTAACTTGAGACATCTTCACCTGCTTTTCTCCCCAAACACTGAGCCATCCTATAAGATATAGATACATGTCGTATAGCCATATTCATACATATGTGTGTGTGTAACTCTTGCTATAGGTGTGGTGTGTTGAGTGTCACCCGACAGTCACGATCATTTGGGGCATAATAAAGACTATCAACATGCAAACTGGAATTTAGTAAGAGCGCTTGAGCGGATTCTAGAGTCAAAATAAAGCTTCTGTTTTTACTTTGAGAAAAGTTCCTTGGAGCAACGGGACAAAGAACTCCCGGGTGGCTGAAAACAAGAGGGCGCCCGCAGACCCGCGCCCGCAGACCCGCGCCCGCAGTCAGGTGCTGGGGAAAGAATGCTGGCGATTAGCGGGCCCAGTGGCTCAGGGCTGCCGCGTGTTCCATGTTGCATCAGAAACCTCTACTTTGCAGTTACATTGTTCGCATTTTTTTAGTTAAAGAACCCATTTTTAAAAAACTTATACAAGAGGGTGTACCCCTTTTTCAGAATGAAAAACTAGAATGTATCGGCGAGCTCTTTGTCACCGAGAAGGAAGGTAAGGAATTGCTCACGTACATCGGCGGGTTACAAAGTTATTTTCAAGCAACTGCTCTCCCTGCCTCCACTCCGGAGCCCCCTAAATGGAGAAATACTGCTCTGCTCCGGCCTCTGATTGGAAAAAAGTCGAGTCTAGGCCCGGCTTCAAGCACAAGGTTAATTCTCATTAACGAGGCAACGTCTGCCACCTGGTGGTAGGAAATAAAATGCCATCAGTTTTGCTCATCTAATCTCGATTTTTAATTCCATTTTTGCAAATCCATCCTTAGGCTCCGAGGTGGGGCTCCTTTGTCACCAGCCAAAGGCTCCTAACTGGTAATAACGATACCGACGCCTTGAAGAGAATGTGTCAGCAACTCTCTGCCACTCGGAAGTGTTTTAGAACACCTGGGAGAGAGAAACAAAGGCGAGGAGGGACTGGTAGGTGAGGGTTCCCTGAAAGAAGAAAATGAGCATGAAAGCATTCACTCGTACACAATCATTCATGGAGGCACTATTGAGTACCCAAACCTATGCTGATTAATTTACAAACTGAAACGTGTAAGACAACCCGCCCTGCGCCTTTAGTGACTGGCAAGGAGACGAGTGGATGATCGGCCTAGGTGGGGAAGACAAACCAGGTAATTCTTGCTTCCTTGGAAGGGGGAGGGGAGCACGGAGCCATCGGGTCCATGAGGGGGAGCGCTGAGTCTCCAGCAAGGAGACACACACTGGGCTAACTCTGGCAGAGCCCACAGTTTCTCGAGGGCTTAACCTCTCCTCCCTCGCGGACAGCAAGGGCACCCCAGTACCCCGGGGAACGTCGACTTCCAACGACCTTCTCCAGCACTGCAGAAATTTCCTTTCCTTTCCCTTTCCCTGGCCCTTCCCTTTCCTTCCCTCTGGGCCCTCAAAGTGTGGTCCTCATGCTGTCATCCCTGGGGAAACTCAGAAATGCAAATCCTCAGGCCCTGCCCCAGACCAAAGGAATCAGACACCCTGGGTGTGTTTTAACACTCCCCCCTCCAGGTGATTTTGTTGCATGCTCACGTTTGAGAACCACTAGCGGAGAAAACCGTGTGAGTATGGACCAGGGGGCTGTGGGAGTGGGGTGCAGCTAAGGAAGGAGCAATGGACCCTGCAAGTCAGTCTAGTCAGCCCCGCGGAGTGTGAGAGAAAGCTGAGGAATGGCTGCAAAGAGAGGTGACAGTCACTGCAGAGGCTTTGGCCAGTTCACTTTGGCACCGGTGTCTGGACACTAACCCCCAAATTCGCCCTCGGTCAGACTGGTTAGGAAACCAAGATCTTCAGACTGGAGACGACTCAGCCTCCACCTCACACTCCTCCAGTGAGGGAGCCCTCTAGTGTCCAGGGCAGGAACGACCAGCTGCGGCTGCGCCCACCCCGCCCAGGCTCGGCTCCGGTTCTCTCCACTTTCTCCCAGATCCACGGAAGTCTCCGCTCACCTCCCCGGCACTGTGGCGCAATGCCACCGGAAAACCGGTCCAGGGGCCGGTGTCCCCCCCGGGAGGCACTCTGCACCCTGCTCCCTCCTGTTGGTGGAAAGAATACTGCCTCCTAAAGGGAAACGCTACCCAAGTGCACAGTGTTGCAGTGCGCACAATACGCCACAAGGCGCGCGTTATGCCTTCGTATTTTTCTCTCACCCTCCCCGCATCCCGTCTGTCTTTGCCTCCCTCTCTGGCATTTCTAGCTCAAAATGGGCACTTAACAAATAATGTGAAATAAACAACTGAAGCATGCTTCTGCTATCTTCCATATTTTTTACCAGCTGCTGCCAAAAAGTGCCAGCCCAGAGCCAGGGGCGCAGACTTCGCCAGTCTGTTGTGAAGAAACCACAGCTTTTTTTTTGGGGGGGGGGGGCGGCAGTACTAGGCTTACTCAGGCAGCTCCCTGCCCTCCGCGCCTCCTCCCCACACTGGGCCCCACAAAGAGCGGAAGCCGGGGTGGGGGGCGAGGCTCAGTGTTGCCAAAGTCCTGGTCACCTTGGCCTGCAGTCCCTCTAACTCAGCTGCAGACTGGAGGGTGCGCCTGAGCCCGGAGCAGAGCGCCAATCCCCCCGCCCCGCACCCCCCACCCCGCCCCACCTCCCGGGCCCGGTGACTGTCAGGCCGCATCTGCTCCAAATTTATAGCTCCTCCTCGGGCCGTGGCCGGCCTCTCCACGGCCTCTTTACCAAGTGCAGGCCCAGCTGAGACCCCTCCCGCGGGGAGGGAACGGACACACCGCCCCGGCCCCGGGCTGGGAGCGGGAGCAGGAGCAGGTGTGAAGCGGAGTTCGCAGCCGCGCGCGCGGTCACCCTCCAGAGCACCGCGGAGACCCGGCTTCACCCCCGCATGCAGACAATGGCGCGGGGGTCTGGCCGAGGGCGGCTCATTACCCCGACCCGCCTGGAGCGGATGATGGAGGAGGCGGGAGCAGGGAGGGCCGCCCCAGCGCCTTGCGCAGACCCCAGGGCGGAGGGCAGGAGAGAGCAAGGGGCGCGGCCCGACAGAAGACCCAGAGGATCTGCGGCCAACACCCACCCCCACGGAACCCCTAAGGACAGCGCTGACCTGGGCTCTCGCGGCCCGGGAAGGACGACCAGGGAACAATGGGAGGCCCGCGGGGCCCATGGTCCGCCTGCGCCCCGCGGCCGCGTGCCCCGCGCGCGCCGGGCGGACTAGTGCCCGGGGAGGGGTCGCTCAGTGCGGAGGGAGCGGGGGCGGGGGTGGGGGAGCTCCGAGGAGGCGGGGGGCGCTAAGCAGAGACCGCACGGACACGGCGCTAGGGCTTCCTCCAACAGCCTCCGGGCGCCTGGGCATAAGGGGGGCTTCCCCTCGCTCCCCTTCCCGCCCCAAACTCTCTGTCGACTCAAGTTCGAGGACTCTGCGCTGACCCGAACTCTCGGGAGCGGGGATTCCCGCCTTGATTATTTTTCGTAGGCAGTGGATGCCTTTGTTTGGGCCCCGGAGTGCTGAGGTAGAGGCGGGACTTCACTAAACAACAAAATAACGCCCAAGTTTATCGCACCTGAAAGGTACAATCAGTTTTCAAACTCCCCCCATTGTCTCAATGATTTTTCTTCATTGTCACTGACAGTGTTCAAATCATTGTAGGATCCAAATATGCCCACGGAGTGGCACGTCTGTTTGAACCGGACGTTTCCCCGTTTATCTCTTTTTTCCTCACAATGTATTTGTTGAAGAAGCAGGGCCATTTATTCTGTAGAATTTCTACAGCCTGGGTAACCCCATAGTGTCATTGAACGAGTCCTCCTGCCTCCATACTTCCTGTAAGTTGGTTGTTAGGCATAAGAGGCTTGAGTAGTTGGTACTCAACTTTTTGGCAAAAGCGCTTCACAGGCACTATTGTGTCAGGAGTAATGTCTGCTTTTCTGTGCTGTTGTTGTTCTTGTTGTTGTATTAGCACCCAGTGATGCTTGCTGCCCACATCCATTTGTTCATTAGAAGTTGCCACATCGTGGCATTCTATTTCTGTGATTCCATTGTCGTGTGTGAGCTGGAATACCCCCTACGGAAAACCTGCCACCAACTGTTTATCCTGAGGTATAGTCTGAGTAGGAAAGGTGGGGTAAATAGCGTGCTTTTTTCCTTCACTCATTATTTCTCAAAATTATGAGTTGGTTCCCTAGCATCCTCTAGAGGTGAAC
Organism: Phyllostomus hastatus; assembly: GCF_019186645.2. NCBI lineage: Eukaryota > Metazoa > Chordata > Mammalia > Chiroptera > Phyllostomidae > Phyllostomus > Phyllostomus hastatus. The sequence goes on along the minus strand of NW_025334015.1, from coordinate 13,633,204 downwards.
AATGGTTTTTAAAAAACATCCTTAGGAGCCCATGAATTGAAATATATTGGGTGTGTTTTACACCAAGCACGTTTTGATTGCATGGACATTTAAAACTAGAGGAGCTCTATTAAAACATACGGTGCTGAGGCCCAGCCAGGTGTGGCTCAGTGGGGTGGGTGGCATCCTGGAGACTGAAAGGTCGCCTGTTCCATTCCCGTCAGGGCGTATGCCTGGGTTGTGGGTTTGCTCAGGTGTGTGAGAGGCAACCAATTGATGTGTTTCTCTCACATCAATGTTTCTCGCCCTCTCTTTCTCCTTTTCCTTCCTTCTCTCTAAAAATAAAAAAATAAAATCTTTAAAAAAAAATAACCGAGTTCTGGCTTCTCCCCCAGATGACCTATCTGGCCATCCTGAGCCGCTCTAGCAGGGGCAGAGTGGGCTCCGGTTGAAGGGCGCTGCCCACCTCAGGGGGCACTAACTCCCGCCCTGGTCTGCCGGGGTCTTTTCTGCCGCCCCAGGCCCTGCAGTTGTGAGTGTGTAACTCGGGTCCCGTCTGTGTTTACTCTCACAGACTAGAGCACTGCTGGAGTGACCGGGGCCATGAGACGAGTCTCCCCAGAGGATAGCACCAGCCGGACTCTGCCTTGCCTTCAGCTTGGGTGGAGTCTGAGACCTTAAGACACCCGCGGAGAGCCCCCCTCCCAGTCCCCAAACCCCCGTGGTGGAGGAAACTTGGGAATATTCCCAACTGCTCTTTCTCTCTTGCCTCCCACACCCAGTCAGTCACCTCGCCTGCTAATTAGTTTCTCTGCCTCCATTTCTGTCCCCCTCGAATTTGTTCTTCTCACACACACAAAAATCCAAAACATAAGTCTCATCATGTCACTCTCTGGCTTTGAAATCTGTCAGTAACTCCTCGTTGCACTTAGGTTTTGGAAGTTCACGCTGTAAGTCCACATTGTTGGCCTGCCTACAGGGTCCCCCTGACCCGGCTCTTTCCAGCACCGCAGGCCTGTTACCTCCCGGGCCCCCGTCCAGACTGCATTACCCACGGGGCCCTTCACACAGTGCTGTCTGTGCCTCATCCTCCGCATTTGCTATTTGCTTCTGTAAGCACCCACTCCTGCACCAGCTAACTCCCACTTACAGTGCAAGTCCCACTTCAAGCTGAGGTCTTCTTAGGAGAACCTTTTTTGACACGCCGTGGCTGTGTTCGGGGTCCTGCTCGCCTCTCCTGGGACATCCTGTGCTTTCTTCTAGAATAGCACCTCACCTGGTGTTTTTGTTGTTGTTGTTTGTTTGTTTTTGTATTTGCTTTTTCAAGTTGGGTTTGCTTTTTTTTTTGCTGTCCCTCCTGGGTGATGTGGGAGCTTCCTGAGGCCTGATAGGCACTGTGTCTTTATCTCCGGCACCTAGAATCACAGCGGATTTGATTAGTAAATGAAATGAGACCAAAGAAATGAAGGTGTATGAACTTTTTTGGAAGTTTCCGCTTCCCTTGTGGGAAGGGGACTTGATGCAAATGACAACCTCACAGTAAGCTCACTTGACAAATACAGGGGAGGTGCTAGGACTGCCTGGGGCTGAGTCCAGGGTCTGCTGCCCTGGCTGAGTCACGTCATAGGCCCTGCCTTGTCTGGGCCATCCAAGGGCAGGAGTGTGTGTGTCTGTATGTGTGTGTATTGTGTGTATCTATATATGTGTATGTGTATGTGTACGTGTTTCTTTCTCTGTGTGTATGTGTGCCCGTATACACACACATGTATGTGTGTATGTTCCTCTGTGTGTACATGAGTGTGTCTGTATATGTATGTGTGTGTTTCTCTGTGCATATCAGTGTGTGTCTGTATATGTATGCGTGCACATGTGTGTTTTATATGTATACAAGTGTGTCTGTATATGTGCATGTGTTTGCTGTGTGTGTGCATGTCTACACATGTGCTTCAGTGTGTATTTATGCATGCATATCTCTGTATATACGTGTATATGCATGTGTGTCTGCATATGCATGCATGCATGTTTCTGTACGTGTGTATATGAGTGTGGGGGGCACCTTCCTCCTCCCGCTGGGAGGATAATTAAAGCACCAAGCTGCAGAGCTGGCAGGCAGTGTTCCCCAGGGTGCGTTTCATGGGGTTGATTAATGAGGCCAGGGAGTTAATGAGGAGAAAGCTAAACGGAGGGAACTGAGCAGTGGAGCCTCTCACAGACCCTGGGGTGGTGGGGGGGCTCCGAAGGCATCTCCACCCTCTCTTTTCAGGGAGGCCCAGCTCAGCACATGGTGTGCCGGCTCTGCGCGGCCCTGGCCCAGCAGAGCAGGGGCCGCCACCTCAGACTGGCCGCAGTGGGAACCCGCCTTGTCTTGCTCTGCGAGCGCCTAACCCGGAGAGACAGAAAGAGGAGGCCCTTGCCACCTAAGACACACCCCCTTCTTTTCACCTGGGGGAACATTGGCCCTGGACCAGCTGCAGCTTTCAGTTCCTCCTGAATTAAGAACCAGCTCTGCAGCTACTGAGTAAGCTTAGACAAGTCACTTCGTCCTTGGAGCCCCGGTGTCTGCACCCGTCAGACGGGACCATACTCCTTACCCCACTGACGAGAACTTAGTACACACCAGACGTTACTCTAAACATTCGGCGTGTATAATGTCATTTATTTTTCCCAGAAAGTCTAGGAGGTAGGCTTTATTATTATCATCTTTATTCCATAAATAACGGCTTTGAGGTGGGGAATGGAACATAACCTGCCTGAGACCAGCCAGCCACATGCTGGGGGTGACCCCAGAACCCATGTCTTGAAGCCATGGTGCTGGTTTGCGAGGAGGCTTTGAGGAGCCAATCACATAACCCACCAAAAGGACTTTGTAAATTGTAAATTCCAAGTATTTTAAGTGTTTGTAATATTTGTAAAAATATTTTATTTATTCATGTTTAGAGAGAGGGGAAGGGAGGGAGAAGGAGAGGGAGAGAAACATCAATGTGTGGTCGTCTCTCGCACACCCCCAATCAGGGGACCAGGCCCACAACCCAGGCCTGTGCCCTGACTAGGAATCAAACCGGTGACCTTTCAGTTCGCAGGTCTGCACTCAGTCCACTGAGCCACACCAGCCAGGGCCCACTCCCAGTTTTGAACCCGGGTGAGAGACAAGGCAGTGAGGGAAAGAGCCCCTGAACAGAGAGGGAACAGCAGTGCGGCCTCTCTGGCAGCCGGTGGCTTCTGTCCTAACCTTAGTGGTAGAGCCTCGAAGACCGTGACCTCTGCCTGAGCCTCTGTGGTCAGACTGTGGACACAGGAAATGGTCCCCATGTCCCCAGAGCAGTAGTAGCCTCGATTTCAAAGGACAGAGCATGGGGCCAAGGGACGGGGCTGAGTCTGGGCCCAGAACCCGGTTCCAATCTGTGACTGCCCCGTGGTGTGCACCTGGGCGAGGTGCTTGAGGACTCGGGCCTCCCCTGGCGGTGGGGAGTGACTATTTCACTTTCACGCATGTCACAGGATGCTGTGGAAAGACAGACACGAAGCTTTGCATGTGGAAGGCCATTGTAACTCTGTGCTGTGCTTGGTATGTAGAAGTGGTTGGAGAGACATCCAGGTCACTTCCGGGAGGTGCCGGGGCTTTCCAGTGATGGGCAGGAGGGCACAGAGCCTGGGCTCCTGGTGAACACGCCTCCACTACCCGGCACCCCGACTTTGGGGTCCTCAACAACTCGCTGATCTCTGGTCAAGAGCAATTTGAGAACAGGGGCCCATTAGCTCCACCAAAGTCTTGATGAGTCTGAAATGACTGGATTTCCTCAGGCCGAGTTCCTCCTGCTGAATCAGGGAAATGGAGGCTGCCTTGGCCATCCCAAAACCAGTCTGTCTGCCCTCTTGTCAGACCCCACCACCTTCACGACCACCACGCTCCTAAGCCCTGGGCCTCACTAGTGCTCCCACCCTGCGCTCCCCACCGCTGGCTGTGGGAGGGGCCAGCACTGGCAAAACAGGGCATATCCCTAATTTCCTCCAAAGGAGCTAGTGCCTATCGAAACCAATATTTAACATCCCCATTTACATTGAAAGCGGGATTCTGATTATGAGATGGTAATGAGGGGATTAGCCAGAGGAGAGAGCCCCCCTGCCTGGCACCCCCTCCATTGCCCTTTAGTGGGCTGATTCCTGAAGGAGGTGGTGTGGGGGAGGGTGCGGGCTCTCCTACTGGGACAGCAGCAGAGATGCCAGAGCAGGGCACGGGTCCTCCCCGACCCCTTATTCATGCCTGGAATCAATTAGTCCCGGAAGGGGTGATGGGCCAGCAAAGAGACCCCTGACTCCGAGGGCCCTCCCGTTGCCTACCCCCCAGCTGGGCTGAGGCCTCTGCTCTCTGAGTTTCTCCAGGCAGGGCAGGTTCGTGCGACTGCTGCTGCCTCTGAGCTGAGCTGGAGGACTGAGGCCATGCAGGTCTCTTGGTAGAACTTTTTCTTGGCTTCAGGCTCCTCTGGCTTAACCTCAAACCCCACCCCCTGCCCTAACCCCGTGTGGCTTTCTGAAATGGCATCCTGGTTCTCCTTGTCTCTGGCTGGGCCTCTTAACCAGGCAGCAGATTATCTCTAGCTCTTCCTGTGGGATGGAGGGTAGGGGAAGGACGGAACCCAAGGGGGTCACCCATCCTGAGGCCCATTTGTTGGTGGACAATTGCGCTCCGACGCGATAATTCAGTGTGTGATTGCGGTCACGCCCCCCCCTTTTGTGCCCCTTTCAGAGCCAATCTCCCAGGCCCAGATGGGTTAATCCATAATGCAGAAGAGCAAGTAATTGGCTGTCAGCCCGGCCCCCTGCACCCCTTCCCCTATTAGTGCCACTGCCCTAATGAAGCCCAGCTTGGAGAGCCCCCTTCTCAATGAGGCGCCAGCCCCAACCCAGCCAGGCACACATGTGTCTCCACTGCTCTGCCTGAAGCCTGGCTCCCCTCAGGGACCTCCAGCCCAGCCTCCCCGGGGTGACCCAGCTGCCAGGGCTGCAGCAGCCCAGGGGGAGGCTGTGATGGATGGGAAGGAGTTAGTTAATAGAGCCCAAAACACATGGGCCCTGTCCCCCCGTCGACCCTCCCCCTCACACACACACACTTTTGCAGCTTCCTCTGACAGCAGCCCTGGCCCTCTGAAATAGCCCGTGGGATATTTCCCCACTCCCACCTCCGTCCCAAGCAGCCTGAAGTAGGACCTGAGTGGGCGGTTGTGAAGTTGCTTCTTAGGACAATGGCCCAAGTCATGGCTGCCACCCTGTCCCCAACCTCTGCCGATTTGAGAGCCTCTGTGGGTTGGTTCAAGGCCGTGTTCAAAGATGTTCCTGGCCCTCGGTCTCCATGTCAAAACTAATTTGGAATCTTACTAAGAGATCTTCTTTTCCTTAATTCTTGGGCTCCATCTCTGTTTCTGATCCTGCTTCTATTCCCGCCTCATTCCCAATCAGTTCTTTACTTAGAGGCAGAAGCGGAACCAAGCCCCAAAGGTGAGACACATATCTACAGACCAGAGCCCTTGTCCTCGCTGGAGCCGCCCCATCTCGTCCTAGGTTTTTCCCTGTCAGGGTCTGAGCTCCCTGCCTCTGGAAGGATTCAAACTAAGCCTGGATGAGATCTGTCCAAAGCATCACAGAAGAGAGGTCCGGGGAGGAGATTTGCAGAGGAACCTACCATTCTCTGACTCCCTGCCCTTACTTCCTGTTCCCACCTCTCTGTTCCCTCCTGCCTTCCATACAAAGAGCGCTGCTGACCACTCTCCCGAACCAGAGGAGGAAAGGAGAGACAGGGCACTGCCTGGGCGTGAGCTGCTCCTGGTGCCTGTTGGGGGCAGGAGCTCTGAGTACTGAAGGGACCCCTCCACCCATCACCTGCCTGCCCTGCTTTCTCTAATTAACCGTTTGAAAGCGGTACTTTTATATTTTTCACTATTAATTAACAAAATAGTTTTAAATGGGAGAAAGATGAAAAAATTGTACATATATACCCTCACACCTCCTTCAACCATTGGTTATATTCTGGTTGACCCCTTCACCCCCGCATTTTTATACGCATCTCGGACACCATCCAGCACAATAGAAGCATACTTATTCAACGTCTCCCATGTGCCAGGTGTAGTGCTTACAATTTTTTCTGCCTGGCTCATAACTCCAGATCCATTCCCAGCTTTCCTTCCTCTCTTCTAATGCCTGGTTATTGCCATGGAGTAGATACACCTTCCCATCATGGCATATTTGGAAATTCTCACACTTAGAGGCAGGGTCTCAGGGCCTCTGAAGGTTGAAATCCACAAGGGGCACCAAAGCCACCGCAGGCAGCCCCTTTATGATGAAGACCATGGGGAGGAAAATAAGGCCCCACGCTGATAAGTGAAAGCAGGGGGCTCAGGGGGTGGAGGCAGGGACCCTGAGAAATGTCCAGCCCCATTGCTGATTCGATGGGGGAGCAGCACTGAGTGGTGAAATATTCAGAGGTTGCTTCTAGGGAAGGTTGAATATTTATGAGCCATGCAATCAAGACCTAGGCGGTAAGGCTTTATACTTAAACAGGCAGAGGATGGGGGAAGGGGAGCTGGAAGGAGAGACGGGAGAAGGAAGCAATGGGAAAAGAAGAGGAACACAAGGAAGGAAGTGAAGGAAAAGTTCCCATGACTGGCCAGAATAGCACTTCTCTTCATGGCCCTGCAATACAGTTGCACCCTACCCATTGTACAGCTGGGAGTGAGCTTGTGTTGAGGCTGAACTTTTCCAGGTCAGATTGCACTTCTCTGTGGGAGCCCAGAGACATCTTGGAGTCATCTTTTAGGAATTGAGCCCTGAGATACGCAGCCCTTGATGATGTAGGAAGACCAATGTGGGCAGAGGGACCCCGGGGCAGAGGGCCCTGTGGACACTGGAGACAGGTCCTGAAGGATACAAAGAAATCTGTGAACACCCACACGAGCAACCCAGAGAGCACAGAGTCCAGACTCAGTGATGGGAGGTGGAAAGCCTATCACATATATGTTAAAGGCAAAACCTTTTTTATTTGAATGTAAATCATTAGAGGCCATGGGATATTCTTTTTAATTGAAAAATGGAACATCTTTTGCTGGATGCAGGGGATTTGAGGATCTTAATTGGTCTCTTCCTTGGTGAATGCAGCACTCACCTACAGAGAGAGGGGGAAAGGGGGCATGGAGGCGGAGAGAGGAGACAGAGGGTGATTAAAACATAGAATCCATTTCCGACTTCCCTGAAACTGCAGAAGTGCCAGGAATGACAGAAGGGAGCAAACACGGAGAGCAGCAGGTTTAATTACTGACAGGTAGCAGGGACGGAGGGATTTAGAAACTAAACACAGAATGGTGAAAAAAGATCCAGAGGTCTTAGTGGATTATACTCAGCAGAGTGGCTGTGGAAGTCATTCTGTCACTAGAATGATGCGCACGAGGAGAATGTCGGGGAGGAGGGGATGGGGGAGGCTTCCTTCTGCTGTCCTCAGAGGCAGGCCTTTCACGGAGGTGTGGGGACAAAGCGCACAGGTGGGGGGCTGGCCTGAGTTTGAATCCCAGGCCCCCCGTTTACGAGCAAAATAACTTTAGGCAAGTCCCTTCACCACTCTGTGCTCGTCTCCCCCTCTGTACAGTGAGGGTAAAAACAGTAGCTATTCACGGAGTTTTTAGGAGAATTAAGTGAGTAAAGCACTTAGAACAGCCCTGGCAGTAGTAAATTGCCAGGTAAATGCAGTCTACCATAATTCAGTCTTCGTTAACATTACTTGAGTACCAACTATATGCTACACCTTAGCCAGGCGCCAGGGGTACAAAGATGAATGAGCCTCGTGTCTGCTCTCTAAGAGGAACTTGCAGCTTATGGGGGAAGATAGGCATGTAAGCAAATTGTGAAAACATCATAACTTAAACAGTAGGGGAATAAGCCTACTTGGAAGTGGTCTGGGAGGACCCCACAGTCTGGAAGAGTCTAGGGGAAGTCACCACGCAGGTGACAGATGCTGTATTGCCAGGGCGAAAGGAATCCAGCAGGTGGAGAATGGAGGGGAGAGGGCATTTCAGGAAGAGGGACTGGCAGGAGCGAAGGCGTAGAAGTGCAGAGGGCACCACACATTCAGGGAAAACGCGGCTTGGTGGTAGGATTTGGGTAGCCAGAGGGGATGGGGTGAGGAGGTTGGGTGATGGGGAAGATCTTGGAAGGGCAGACGGCATCCAGGCTATGGTAGTTCTGGTTCTTCAATCTTCACCCAAGAACTTTTTCCCCCCATTGCTTTTAGAGAGAAGGAAGGGAGAGAGAGAGAAACATCTATGTGAGAGAGAAGCATTGACTGGTTGCCTCCTATAGGCTCCTGGACTGGGGGTGGAACCCGCAGCCCCCCGGTGTTGGAACGACATTCCAAACATCTGAACACATTGGCCAGGCCAGACTATGGTGATTCTTGAATGCCACATGTGTGGGGGCCATCCGGCAGGAATCAGGGAGCCATTATATGTTTGAGTAGGCAAGGGACATGGTCAGATTTGAACAGTAGAGACAAGCATGCGGCCCAGGGTCTGGCACTCAGTCAGAGCTTACTAACCCGGGGTTGAGCAAATCCATGCCAGCTCCCCAATGCAGCAGAGCAGAGGATGGATTCTCAGTGGGAGACTGAGTGCAGAGAGTGAGTTTGCAAGAGTCTGAGTGAAAGGTGGTGAGAAATCAGGCCCAGGCGGTGGCGAGGGAGATGGGTGGGAGGTACAGAGCTGAGGGAGCCCCTCTCAGAAGCTCACAGGAGTGGCTCATTCAGAGAGAGAGGCAGAGAAGCCCAGTGGGCTCTGAGGGAGCAGTTGTAAGGACCAACTAATTCATCAAATGTTTTCAGTAAACCAGTGTATATGGAGCGCTTGCTCTGTTCCAAGTTTTACATAAGGAACTGAGAATGCTCTTGTCTCCCAGCTGCTGCTCCATTTGTACGAGGGTGCGCACACACCTCTGTCCAGTTGCCTCCAGATTTCCAGACAAGCAGGAACGAAGAGCAACATCTCTCCCCACAGGCTCCTCCGCTGGACCCTGTGGGGAAGGGGGTCCTCTTGGGCAGGGGGCCCTGGCTTATTGTTTCAGCAGCTGCAGGGGTTGAGCCAACAAACCCTGGCTCCTGCCAGGGGCAGGCCCCAGCTGCTTGCTTTCCTGCGGATGTCTGCTCTTTGCTGTCTGAGTCCCCCTCCTGTTTGGCCCTCTGGCTCCTGCTGGCTAGTCACTGCCCCCTGGCATCATAACTATGAAGCCAGCAACCCTGCTGGCCATTTGCAGGCATAGCCTAGTGAGGGTGGGAGACAGATGTTAGTTCCCTGTCTCTCCCCCCCTCCACCACCACCACCAAAACACACACATATGCTCACTGTGTCTCCGTGCCCTGGGAAGGGGTCCAGGCAGAGAGAGTGATGGGAAGCTGCAGACTCTAGGGGGATGTAAATGGACCAGGCGGGGTGTGTGTGTGTGTGCATTGGGGAGGCCAATGGCAGTAATCAGTATGAGATGGGGGGGGCGGTATTGTCCTCAGGCTGCCCTCCCAGGAAATTACATGCCAGCAGCTTCATCCACTACCAGCTGGCATGCAGGCTTTGGACCACCAAGAAGCCTCCCATACAGTTCTAGCCCGGTCACTGGAAATTCCCAGCTACATTATCTGGCCAGTGTGCTGGCACTAGGACAAGGAAGTTGGCCTGGTGGGGTCACTGTTCCCTCCCTCAACACACACACAGGCACGCACACACTTCTTCCCACCAGATGCCACAACACTATCAGAATGAACTTACCCTCTACCTTACAGACTTAACTCTCCCCAGCCACCCTGCCCCCTACTCTCTCTTCTTTCTGCCAATGCCCCTTTAAAGCCTTCTTTTCTCTTGCCTGCCTTTTCTAAAGTGCAGACTGCTGTCGATATAACCCTTGAGAAGAAGCAGTCTCCTGGGGCAGGAGAAGGGAGGGGCTCTGAACTCAACGGTGAGTCTTTCTTCAGCCTGAGATGGAAAGTTATGTCACCTGAACGGAACCCCAGACGAAGGCCCTCAGGTCACAGTGCACGCACTCAGAGTGTTTTACCTGCTAACACAAGCACCCACATGTGGCCCAGGATGGCTGTGAATGCGGCCCAACACAAAAGCATACATTTACTTAAAACATCATGAGATTTTGTTGTGTGTGATTACGTGTCACAATGTATTTAACGCCTGGCCCACAGACACCAGAAGTCTGGACACCCCTGGACTACAGGGTAAGAATGGAGACAGATGCAGTGAGTTACCTATCTAAGTCCCAGGTAGAAGCAGATTTGCGTGGGTAATTTGGGGGGAGTGGGCAGGCAGTGAGGAGACAGGGAGGCAGACTCCTTCCAGAACTGCCCATGGGCGCAGACTGCAGAGAAGCTGCACTGGAAAAGGCGCAGCAGGGTCGGGAAGGTGGAAGAAGACTGAAGAAGGGCTGGAGGGTGTGACCCCGCTGGGCCTCCTCTCCCCACTCTGCCCCACCCCCTACTGGGCCCAGGGCCCTAGGAACATGCGGGGGGGGGGTGAAGTTAGGCTATGGTGGGGGGAGGTATTTATTCTCCAGGACACCCCAGTTGAGTGCTCCACCGTCTTTTGGCATTAGGTCTGGGTTGGTTTGAAGGGAGAGCATTCTGGAGAGAGAGAGAGAAGTACAAAGGAAACAGAGCAGAGAGAAACAAGAAGGAAAGCGGAGAGAGGGGAAGGAGCACGGAGAAGGTGTGCAAGCAGCAGAGGGGCAGGAGGTTTGGGCCGGAGAGTGCTGGAAAGACGGAGGAAGACCCCACGGTTTGTCCAGCCTCCACACCCAGACGATGGAGGTCAGGAAGCAGCCTCGCCCAGGGGCTGAGTCCTAGCCTCCACTCAGGGAACCCTGAGCAAATACTCCCTGATCCCCACATAAAAGGCCAATTAACTGCGACGTCTCTGCGAACAAATCCGCTAACCGGGTGACAAGCCCCTAGACACCAGCAGGCCCCGTGTTTGCTGAGAGGCTGATGGGAGCAAATCAGGGGATTAGGATGGGGCAGGAGCCACAGGGCAGCGTGCGCTTCCTGTCTGCCGCACGCAGCCCTCCCGGTCCTGCAGGACTCCGGGTTTCTGTCCCCATTCAGCCTCTGGCGAGATGGAGGCGAGATGGAGCCCAGGTGGCCCAAGACTGAGAACCTGGAGCCTCCAAGCAGAGCAACTGAGGTCCAGAGTGGTGGGGTCTGCTAAGTGGGTGGGTCATCCCAAAGCTATCCCTTACCATCTCTCTTACCTGAATGCAACCTGGCCCTGGAGCAAGGGACCGGCATCAAATGCCATCTCTTAGTATACCGGTGCTTCCAAGGAAGAGGGGCGTCACTAGCCCTTTTCCCAGCGGCCCCACTCTCAGCCTCAAGGTCTGCTGGGATTGAAGCTGTCTGTAGGGGGCCAGACTCCCAGGCCTGCTCCCACAGAGAGGTGCTGCCTTCCCCATGGGGCTGTCAGCCCCTAAGCCCCCAGCACTTCATGTTCTGGCCCTGAGACATCACCAGCAGAGCTACAGCAAGTGGGTAGGAAGACACCTAACCACAGGTTAGAGGCTCCCAAGGCTGGCGTGTGGGTTGAGAGAGGACAAGTCCCCCACCCTTCGAGAAAGTGTGGGGTTCCTCTGAGGGCTCTCTGCCTGAGATACTTCAGCCCTTGACTTGGCTTACTCTAGAGTCTACGGCCCTGGAGCATCCCCTTCTCTGGGTGTAGACCTGTTCACCTGCCTCATCAGAGGTGGCCACCCCCGCAAGGTGGAGTCGTCACTCAGAGCCCAGGGCTGAACGCCACCCACCACTTGGCAGTCTGCAGGGCCATACAAGCCCAGATAAGAAGACTCTCTCTTCCCCTGATACTCCAAGGCCATCTTAGCCCAGGAAAGTGTGTTGGGGGAGGGAGGCACTGGGAGACATTCAGGTATACAGAACTCCAGAAAAGTCAGAAGCAGTCTGGGACTGGGTGAGGGGTCATGTTCCCCCTCCCCACTGCGAAGAAGGACGCTATCAGGTTTGAACAGATTTGCACAAGTTTTGCTTCCACCATATCTCTTCTCCTGCACTTGCCTTTAGAGAAACAATATTGCTCTTCATCTTTGTCCCGCATTCCCTGTCTACCCTCCGGTCTCCCCCAAAAGGTGAAACAATTTAATAAAACATGTCGTAGGACAGGGATGCAAAAGTACTTAAATCACGGGGACATGTCTAAGCGTCCCCGGGCTTTCTCCCTGTTCGGTGTCTCTCCAGGAACTACGAGATTAGGGTCAAGGCGCCCCACCTCATCTCCTGGCCTCTCTGTTGCAAACCAGGTGACTGCAGGCGAAGGGGTGGACACGCGTGGAATTGTTCTCCACCCGCCCCCAACTCCCGCCCCAAACCACCCGTTTCCCGCGTTTCCGGGCTAAATCTCGGGACCTGGGAGGGAATGGAAGCCAGGGTTTCTGGAGCTTGAGGAGCGACCCTGAGCTTTGCCTCAGGTCCCCTAACACCCGGGAACAGGGAGGGAGGGTTTCTGTTCTCAGTCAGGCAGGACAGAGCCCGACGGAGCCGCCTTTCTCATCTCGACTTCTTTAAGAAGAGAGGGAGACTCCAGCGTGGTCCAGAACCCGGCTCGGGGCTCGGGGCGGGGACTGCAACTCGCGCTAAACTGCTCTGGTCTCCGGCCCTGCCAGTGGCGGTCGGGGAGGGGTGGGAGGGTGGAGAGTGTCGGATTAATCCCTTAATTACGCTGTGATCGGCGTGGCACCTGCTTTCCGCCGCCCAGCCCCCGGGGGACCGCGGCTCTGAGCGGTGGAGAGGAGGACGAGCGAAGGAGGAGGGCACGCGGAGGCACGCGCGGCACCCGGGCGCCGGCCGGCGGGACAGCGGCACCGTGGCTGGGGCGGAGCGCAGAGGCTGCAGAGGGGCTTGCGGCTCCCGACCCGCGGGTCTCAGACCCCGGGGCCGGGCCCCGAGCCCCCGACCCCGGTCTCGGCCGGGTCGCGCTATGCTGCGCTACCTGCTCAAAACGCTGCTGCAGATGAACTTGTTCGCGGACTCCCTGGCCGCGGACGTGTCCAACTCCAGCGACCTGCTCTTCGGCTTCAACTCCTCGGGGGCGGCGCTCAACCACAGCCTCCTGCCCCCGGGAGAGCCTTCTCTCAACCGTAAGCCCCTGCCCCGCGGGGATGCCGGGTCCCGACCGCGGTGGGTGCGAGGGCGCTGTGTGGGGGGGGCAGAGCTCCAGCCCCACGTGTGGGCCGAGGGGCGCCCCCCAGAACCTCCCCAGGCGGTGGGCACCAAGGGGTGGTTGGGGGCTTTGAGCACCTGAGTGTGTGTGTCGGGTGCCCGCGGGGAGCGAGGGTCTGGGAGCAGATGCCGGCCGAGTCCATCCCGCCCCAGCCCCCCAGCCCCCCAGCCCCCCAGCCCCCGGGCCGAACGCAGGCGGTCCCAGAGAGGAGGGCCGCGCGGGGGGGGGGGGCAAGGTCGAGCTAGAGGGTGCGGGCACCCACTGCGGGGAGGGCAGCAGAGGGCCGCCGTCGCCGGCGGGCCTGGGCCGAGCCGAGCCACTTGGGGACCCACCCGGGCGGCAGGTTTTCCTCTGGGAACCGAAGTTTGCCAAGAATTCACTTAGGACGAGAGTGAGCGAGCCGAAATGCTGGATGTGTTGGCTAAGAGCTCGACGCAAGCAGCGACCATTTCAGGAAACTTAACGAGTTTGCCCCTTGGAGACGGGTTCGCAGCCGGCCCACCCCGCAGAGCTGCGGCAGGCAGGCAGCGCCGGCGGCCAGGTCGTCAGCGCTAATTACCCTGATTAATAAATGGCTGGGACCGCGCGCGCTCCTCCCGCGCCGCGGGAGCCGCGGAGAGGCCGGAGCTCGCCCCCTGCCGGCCGCGTCGGGAACTCCCGCTTCCCCTGGCCCCTTGGCCCTGGTTCCCTCTTGTTCTTCTTTCTCATCCGGGACCAATCGACTTCCTCCAGCTCGAATCTGGGGCGACTGCTGTGCTGGAGACCCCAAGGCAGGGAGAAAGGAGACCTTGGCAGTGTGTGTGTGTGTGTGTGTGTGTGTGTGTGTGTGTGTGTGTGTGTGAACTCCAGGTGCTGGGGGGAAGCCCCAGAGCCCCATTAGCATGACCGTTAGCTATTCATTAGCTTCTCTCGAAGCCTCTCCTGAGACCTAGAATGACAGGGATGAAATTCCAGAGAAAGGGAGCCTGCAGCTGTGTCTACAGGAATTAGGGGAAAGGGCCGACTGTCAAGGTGGGCCATGCAGGAGGGAGCCGGGAGGAAGACGGGGAACGAGCTGGGATTCTCGTCCCCTGACCTCCCAGATTCCCAGGAGGTTAAGCAGAGAGCCCCGCTCTCAGACGCCTCACACACGCCGGTGGCCACCCTAGCGCTCCGGCAGAGTGTTTTCCGTCTGCACTGTCTCAGTGAGGTCTGCAGGGAAGGAATTGATGGTCACATCTGTGACGGAGGAAGCAAATTCAGGGAGGATGACAGTACCTCGATGGTCCCCAAAGCAGCACAAATCTTGGCAAAACAGACTCGCTGTTCCCACCACATGCGATGACTATGTAAAGGGCAAGATTGGGGCCTGGTGCAATCTGATTCAGGTAGAGACTGTAGGAACCAAGGTAAGGTCAAGTGGGCCGGAGGAAGATCTCCTACGTAATCTGAGAACTGACACATTCATCGAGCTTCCCCCAAGTGCTTTGCACACAGTAGGATCTTAGGATAACCCCATCGCGCCTTCTGCATTACAGGTAAAGAAGCTGAGACCCAGAGAAGTTCAATAATTTGACCCCGTTCTTACAGCAGTTAGTGTGGAAGTTTGAGATTCCCGCCCTAGTGGGTTCCAGCCAACCCCTGAATTCTTAACCGTTTCAGTGCCGCTCACCATGGGCTTTACCTGAACTGGGCCTGCAATGGGAGGGAGGGGAAGAGGGTGAGAATCAGAAGTCTCCGCCAGAAGGGAAGTCGAGAAAATTACCCTCTTCCCTAAGATCGGAAGAGGGAAACCGATCTTTCTTGCCCCTGACCCGTTCAAGACACTCTCCCCAGAAGAGCGGCCACTAGGCAACCCATCCAGCTTCCTCTCCATCGGAACTCCTAAGAGTGAGGGCGGGAAGTAAAAAACCCGGCCCCACAGCGAGGCTGCAAGCAGAGGTCCCCGTGGATTCCGGAACAGAGTGGGAGAAGCGGAGTCGGGGTGGGGAGGTGGGGAAATCTGCTAGACCCTCATTAGTAAAGGAGACTGATTGCGCGAGGCGGCAGCGGCGCCTACTGGCCGCCAGGGGTCGCAAAGCCACTTTCGATGAGGCTGGGGTGCGTGAGCGGGGAGCTCTCCAGGCTCCTGGGTCGCAAACCACTGCCGAAGACGAGCGAGCAGAAGTCTGTGTAACCCGTGAGGCGCGGGAGCAGGACATGCGGTGAACGAATCAGAGAGAACCAAGGAAGGGGAGGAATTCCTTTCTCAGTGGTTCTTAGCCTCTCTTGGCTACATCCGCTTGGAGAACAATCCGTTGAAACCCGTGCCCTCCCAGAAAAGAGAGCTACTCATTTCCACTACTATTTGCATGGGTTCAGCTCCTGAGACTTCACAGGACCCCGACACATGGTTGTCTGGGGTGTCAACAGAGGGGCTCTGTGCGGGCTCCCGGGCTCCCAGGCCCAGCCCATCGCTCACGCCTTCCCTGTCCTGAGGGACCGCCGGCCTGGCCACATTCTCCGTAACGCTGCCCAGGTCCGCGCTGAGGCGGAGAACCCAGTGCTGGCCTTGGTGTCCGAGTTGCGGAGCAAGGACACCTGCGAGCCAGTGCGGCTGGGGGATGAAACCAATCAGCTGGAGGCGCGGGTGGCCCTTCACTCCCCACTAGACCTGGCTGTTGGGGACACAGGTGTCCTGATTCCTTGACTTATCTGCTCCTCTGTAGGCGCCGCCTTAGGAGCCCAAGAACGTGGGGCGTCTTCCTATAAGAAGATACCGGACCCTACAGAGAGAGAGGGTGGGCAGCAGTGACAGCAGACAGGGTCCTTTTTTCTCCGGAGCCTCCATCTTTCCCCAGCTTCCGGGTCTGAATGCTCCGTGTCCCTCCCATCCCCCCAGGGACAAGGGTCGGGCCGGAGGACGCGATGCCGCGCATTGTGGAGCAGCCGCCAGATCTGCTGGTGTCTCGAGGCGAACCGGCCACGCTGCCCTGCCGTGCGGAGGGCAGGCCCCGGCCCAACATCGAGTGGTACAAAAATGGGGCACGCGTGGCCACCGCGCGTGAGGACCCGCGCGCGCACCGCCTGCTGCTGCCCAGCGGTGCCCTCTTCTTCCCGCGTATCGTGCACGGGCGCCGCGCACGGCCCGACGAGGGCATCTACACCTGTGTGGCGCGCAACTACCTGGGTGCAGCGGCCAGCAGGAATGCCTCGCTGGAAGTGGCAGGTGAAGGCCCCACGTCAGCTGGTTGCTCTAGAGCCTGGGGGCCCGCGGGAGGGCGCGGAGCAATCTCGTCCAGAACTGGTCCTGTCTCCGCCGATCCAAAGTTTTCCTTTGGGACCCTAATTTTGGTTTCTAAGGCCCACGACTAGGCCTGGTTTTTTCGCACCTGAGACGGAGTGGGGGTGGGGGTGGGGGGACGATTTTAGGAGTAGGCAAAAGTAGGTTTACAGCTGCACTGTGACCATCTTTTGAGTTAATGAAACTATTGTAATAATAACCTACATGTCTTTTTCTTTTTCTTTTTTTAAAGAATCTTTTTTTAAAAATTTACTTATTTATTTTTAGAGAGGGAAGGGAGGGGGGAGAGAGAGAGAGAGAGAGAGAGAGAGAGAGAGAGAGAAACATCAATGTGCGGTTGCTGGGGGTCATGGCCTGCAACCCAGGCATGTGCCCTGACTGGGAATGGAACCTGAGACACTTTGGTTTGCAGCCCGCGCTCAATCCACTGAACTATGCCAGCCAGGGCCATGTCTTTTTCTATACGAACAACTGTAAACCTGCGTTTTGCTCATCCCTGTTCCTCCCCCCTCTCTCTCCCCCCAGTCCTCCGCGATGACTTCCGGCAGTCTCCTGGGAACATGGTGGTGGCTGTAGGGGAGCCCGCTGTAATGGAATGCGTGCCCCCCCGCGGGCACCCCGAGCCCGCGGTGTCTTGGAAGAAGGGCAACGCCCTAGTCAAGGAGGAGGAGGGCAGGATCACGGTGAGAGCCAGGCCGCGGCGGCAGTCAGGAGGGGCGGGGCCCCACGCCAAGGTTCCGACAGGTGCCTCCAGGAGGAAGGCCTGAATCCTAGGGTCTTGGAAGGCAGGGAATAGTGCTTGGGGCGATAAGGCAGCTCTGAAATCAGGGGATGAGCTGACTAGAGGCTGAGGGTGAGCTGCTGAGTGAGGGATACATGAGGACAGGTGAGATGAATTTGGTACAAGACGGCAGGGAGCATGATTCCCCGGGGACCCCCATGAGAAAAGACAGACCTGATCCCCACCTTGGGCAAAACAACCATTCTTTATTTAAAATGGGTTTCCTTCCCTAGTTTTCTTCATAGTTTGTTGTGAAAATCAAATATATAAATATGCTTTGATGGCTATGAAGGACCAAAGTTACTGTTGTGACTCCGCAGATCCGTGGAGGGAAGCTGATGATGTCACACACACACAAGAGTGACGCAGGGATGTACACGTGTGTGGCCTCCAACATGGCAGGGGAGCGGGAGAGCACCGCGGCTGAGCTCCTGGTTCTGGGTAGGCGCATGCAGCTCTGGGGTTCCTGGAGCGGAGCCTGGGGGAGAAGCAGTGGTGCAGACCCCTGGCTGTTCGCTCACTCCCACTGCACAGAGCGCCCCTCATTCCTGCGGAGACCGGTGAATCAGGTGGTCCTGGCCAATGCGCCTGTGGATTTCCCATGCGAGGTGCAGGGGGACCCCCCACCTCGCCTGCACTGGCGCAAGGATGATGGAGAACTGCCCACGGGCAGGTGAGCATCCCCTTCCTCCCGCCTGTGAGGAGACCCAGCTGGCTCAAGAGTGTGCCCTGCCCTAGAGAGCTGGAAGGCAGATACCTCCTCGCGCAGAGAAGCCTGTGTGCAGGGCCTCTGGCCCCGCCCTCCCCAGTCCCCACCTCCATTCATGGAGCTCCTGTCCCCTAGAGGCCTGCCCTGTCTCTGTACCCTGCCCTGGTGTCTGTCCTGGGGGAGACAGAAGGGGTCTGTAGCCATGGCCAACCCAGCCCGGGGGTGGGGAGTGGAGCAGGTATGAGATCCGGAGTGACCACAGCCTTTGGATTGGCCGTGTGAGTGCTGAAGATGAGGGGACCTACACCTGCGTGGCGGAGAACAGCGTGGGCCGGGCGGAAGCATCTGGCTCCCTCAGTGTTCACGGTGAGGCCCCGCCCCGCAGCAGGGGTGCAGTGAGGGAAGGTGGCGGGTGGGCCGAAGGCGAGAATGAGGGAGAAAGGACAAGCCAGAGATGTGGGGTCTCCTGAGATTTGTAGGAGAAAGAGGAGACAGCTAAACAGGCTTGAGCAAGAGATGGACAAATATCTGTTCCTACTCAAGCCAAGCTTGGGCCTCTCTCTCCTGCTCCCTCAGCCCCCCTTCTTAGCACCCCTGACTCCCTGTTCCTTTTCTCCCCTCCCCTTGCCAGTGCCACCTCAGCTGGTGACCCAGCCCCAGGACCAGATGGCAGCCACTGGAGAGAGCGTGACTTTCCAGTGCGAGACCAAAGGAAACCCCCCGCCTGCCATCTTCTGGCAGAAGGAGGGAAGCCAAGTAGGTGCCAGCTTCTCCTCTGGGTCTCCTCCTCTGGGTCTTAGCCGCCGCTCTTCTCTATTCTGCAAACTGCTCTCGGGGTTCTGCTTACTGTCGGTCCTCCTAGGAACACTTTCAGGTTATTTAGGAGGATTAAATAAGATTATGAATATAAAAAGACCTGGAATGTATCCAACACTTTTAAAATAGATGATAGTATATTTAGGTGGTAGGGAACACTCTTGTATAGTAATTCCTTGGAATCTTTCTCTTTGGGTCAAGGCTGTCCGGTGGATGCAACAAATCCAATTAGATCCCCCCTTCCCCAGAGCCCTGGGGCCTGGGCTTTCATACACTGCCCTGGAAAGCAAGTGGCACAGCGCCAAAGCTGCTCAGGGCAGAACTCGACTTGCTCTTTTAGTTGCTAGAGGCCTCCACTAGGGGGCGCCCACAGTCAACCCTCTCCAACGTTGGCAAACAAATGCCAGAACACACAACTGGAGTGAACATTAACTGAAGTAACAACCTAAGTGAGTTCCTGTAAGGGAAGGGCGGAATCTTCCTACTAAGAAACAAGATCAGTGTAATGAAATGAGTTGCATTAACCCCACCCCACTGGGAAACCAGGCCACCTATTACCTCATTCCAAATCCTCTGCCACAATTTTCCCAGCGTCTCTACCATCCGAGTCTGCTGCATTTTCATTAGATTCTGAAAGGAATAAAAATGCTGATGGTAGTAGAGGGTGGGAATGGGTGTTAGCTAGGGGCTCAGCATGGTGCCATTTACCCTAAGACCCAAACCTACTTCACCATGTTCCAAGTATGTATCTAATGTAAGATGTTAGAACCAGAAAGAAGGGGAAAGTACTGGACATTTATCACTCAATGTATTGAAAGAGTTTCATACGATTACTTCAGTCTTCATTACTATCCTCTAAGAGTCATATCTGGGGAAATTGGGCCTCAGGAAGTTTAAATAGCTTGCACAGAGCTGGGAAGTACATCCCAAGATCATCTAATAAAACCGCTCATTTTTGTGAATGGGTTTTAGTTTGCCCAAGGTCACAGAATTGCCTGGGGATGGAGTAGGAACTGGAACCTTAGGAAAGCTCTGGATTGGGGTGTTGATGGGAATGGGGAGCCCTCTGCCAGCTGTCTGCTCTCTCCCCACCTTGGTTCCCTGCTCTGTCCCCAGGTCCTGCTTTTCCCCAGTCAGTCCCTTCAGCCCACAGGGCGCTTCTCAGTCTCTCCCAGAGGCCAGCTGAACATCACGGCGGTGCAGAGTGGGGACGCTGGCTACTACGTGTGCCAGGCTGTCAGCGTGGCTGGCAGCATCCTGGCCAAGGCCCTGCTGAAGGTGAAAGGAGGTATGTGCATGTGGTGATAAGACAGGACCCATGGCCTGGAAGGAAAAGGTGGCTTAAAGAGATCTGTTTTTCTTGGATTCTCCACAATATGTCTGTGAGGGGCAGGGCGTGCTCCTGAGACATGTCCTTGGAGTTTGGAAGTTAGGCACAGAAGTCACTAATAGATGGCTGGTTCCAGCCAGAGGCTACACCTGGTTATGGACGCCACATCTCTGGGGAAGGGAGAGATGTGGGGGAGGGAGAGAGGTGGGGGAGGAAGAGGTGGATGTGAAGGAGCCAAGAAGAGAATGGGGACCAGGGGCTGGGTGCCTGAACCGAGGATCCTCCTCTGAGGCACCCAAGTTCCTCCTCTCTCAGCCTCGACGGAGGGGCTGCCTCCCATCATCCTCCGGGGCCCAGCAAACCAGACACTGGCACTTGGCTCCTCTGTGTGGCTGCCATGCAGAGTGACTGGGAACCCTCAACCTAGCGTCCAGTGGAAGAAGGATGGGAAGTGGCTGCCGGGGGATGACCCCCAGCTCAACCTGATGGCCAATGGTACCCTGTACATCAGCAGCGTGCAGGTGGGTCTCACCCTGGGGTCCCAGTAGCTGAGAATGCCCAACTCTAGGGAGTACCCGCTGGGACTCGAACTCCATTCTAACCCTCTGCTCTCTCAGACCATCTGAAGTGTACGACCTCCTCCCCATCCTTCTGAATACCCACCTACACGCTCGCACCCTCCCTCATCCCATGCCCAGTGTGCCAGTCCTCTCCCCTCTCCTACAGGAGGTGCACACAGGCTTCTACAGCTGTGTGGCCCAGAGTTCCACCGGGGAGGCTGCCTGGAGCGCCTGGCTTAGGAGGCGGGGTGAGTTTCTCCTCCATCCCCTTCTTCGCTAGCACCGTTCTCCAAATGTCCTTCAAGGCAGTCAGTACTGGCCCAAACCCAGGACTGGCTTTATCTTCCCAATGCCACGGCCATGGTAGGGGGAGGAGGAAGGTGGAAGTGGTGTCCTTGGGAGGCGGATGTGAGTAGCATGTGCTCTATGTCCCTCTCTCCACCGTCACTGTCACAGCTCCACGGCTCCTCTGGGGAGAAGGGAGGTTACATTCTTCCCCCGTTCTTCTACCTAAACATTATCTCCTTACTGCAGAAGACGGGGGAGATTTACCAGACCCGCCTACGGAGCCCAGTACCCCTCCGGGGCCTCCTTCTCAGCCAGTGGTCACTGAGGTCACCAAGAACAGCATTACCCTGACCTGGAAGCCCAACCCGCAGGCTGGGGCCACAGTTACCTCTTATGTGATAGAGGCCTTCAGGTACAGAGAAAGTTATGAGTGCAAACCTGGAAAGTTAAAAGGAGGGGACCCTGTGTTCTTAAGATCTTTGCTATTGTGGGGAAAGGCTTGCCAGTTCCCTCTCCCAGGGTGAGGAGGCATAGGGGGGCCATAGAGAATGGATGAACCCTGGCTGGTGTGGCTCAGTAGATTGAGCACCGGCCGCAAACCAAAGGGTCGCTGGTTTGACTCCCAGTCAGGGCACATGCTTGGGTTGCGGGCCAGGTCCCCAGTAGGGGGCATGTAGGAGGCAACCACACACTGATGTTTCTCTCCCTCTCTAAAAAAAGAGAGAAAGAGAGAGGAGAGAATGAGAGGTAGTGGGCAGGTTGGAGGTCCCTGGGCTCAGACAACTGTCACTTCATTCCCATTGCAGCCCAGCAGCTGGCAACACCTGGCGGACAGTGGCGGATGGTGTGCAGCTGGAGACACACACCGTCAGCGGTCTACAGCCCAATACCATCTACTTGTTCCTGGTGCGAGCCGCGGGAGCCTGGGGCCTCAGTGAGCCCAGTCCCGTCTCTGTGCCCGTCCGCACCCAGGGTAAGGCCAGGGTCCCCGGCTTGAGGGTACGGCATGTCACACTGCACATGGCACAGTGGCAGCTCTTGCCTGCTGTGCCGGGGCTACACTGGTGGCCGGCAGGTCATGCTTCCCTCTCATTGAGTGAACAAGAGGAGGAGGAGGAGGAAGGGGAAGGGAAGAGAAGGGGAGGGAGAGGGGTCAGGGAGGAAAAAGAAGGAGAGGAAGAAGAGAGAGAGAGGCAGTGATTCAGCCACCTTGGTGGCTCCTCACTGCTGAGTCTCTTACCCACAGTGTGTGTAGAGTATCAGGACTCCCCCCCTTCCCCCCCAAACCCCTCTGGACCCTGGGGTGTGCCCTGGAGCACTAAGCAGTGTAGTCTGTGGGGCGGGGCCGAGTCAGTCCTGACTGCCTGTCCCTGCGGGACCCTGCTGAGTGGGCTCTTTGGTCAATAGACAGCAACCCTTCCAGGCCAGTGGAGGACACATGGAGAGGCCAGCCGGGACTGGCCGAAGTGGCTGTGCGTGTGCAGGAGCCTGTAGTCCTTGGGCCCCAGACCCTGCAGGTGTCCTGGACCGTGAGTGTGCCATAGGGATGAGGTGAAGGGCACAGGTAATGGTGGGGGACGTAGGGGCCTCCAAGAATGGGTACAGGAGAGTGGGAAGTGAGTGGCTGGGGAAGCTGGGTACATGGGGGAGGGGCTGGGCCTGGAGGACTTGTGTGGCCCTAGCTTCTCCTGGTGTGCTTCCTCCTGTTTCCCACAGGTAGATGGCCCGGTCCAGCTGGTGCAAGGTTTCCGGGTGTCTTGGAAGGTAGCAGGTCCTGATGGGGGAAGCTGGACAGTGCTGGACCTACAGTCCCCAAGCCAGCAAAGTACTGTGCTCAGAGGACTCCCCCCAGGGACCCGAATTCAGATCAAGGTGCAAGCCCAAGGCCAGGAGGGGCTGGGTGCTGACAGTCTCTTGGTGACTGGGAGCATTCCTGAGGAGGGTAAGGGGGTGGGGCACCGAGCTGCTGGATGTACAGGAGGGAGGTGGGAGTGGGGGAGGACGACGGGAGTTTGCAGGGGAAGAGCGAGGTGGGGGTGGGGGGTAGGGAAGGGGGTACCCTCATTCCCTAAGGTGTTAGAGCTGGGAGCGGGGAGCTTGGGGCCTGAGGGGCAGCTTGCAATGACTGTGTCCTGCTCACCGAATTCCACCCTGGCCAGCCCCCAGTGGTCCCCCCCAGGGAGTGGCAGTGGCCTTGGGGGGTGAAGGCAACAGCAGTATCACTGTGTCCTGGGAACCTCCACTCCCCTCCCAGCAAAATGGGCTCATCAAGGAATACCAGGTACGGGGTGTGCAAGGGGACGGCGCGGGAGGGAGAGGAGAACCGGAGCTAGGATTGGGAGGATCCAGTGCTGGCCTTGTGGCTGGGGAGGGGGCTTTGGGAGGGGAGAGAGGTTTCAGTGTTCCCTCTAGGCTGAGTTATGCCTGGCTAAGCCCCGCTGTGCCATCAGAGCGTCAAGTTTCCACGTGAGGCCAAAATCCCGTTTCTGACTCTCAACCTGGGTCTCGGCCCCCCCAGATCTGGTGCCTGGGGAATGAGAGCCGCTTCCACCTCAATCGGTCCGTGGCGGGTTGGGCGCGCTCTGCAGTGCTCCAGGGACTGTTGCCAGGTGTCCCCTACTGGACCCAGGTCGCAGCGGCCACCAGCGCTGGCGTGGGTGTGGCCAGTGCCCCGGTGTCTGTGCAGCTGCGTGAGTCTGGAGGTGGGGGGTGGTGGGCGGGTGGGGCTGGAAAGTTAAGGGGGTCCCGGAATGGCTCCTGGGTTTCCAGGCTGCTCATGGCTTTGACCCCCACAGCGACCCCACCGGAACTGGAGCCTGCGCTCGAGGTGGGCCAGGGGCTGGCGGAGCGACTGGCCAGGGTGCTGCGGGAGCCGGCCTTCCTGGCAGGCGGTGGTGCGGCCTGCGGGGCGCTGCTCCTCGGGCTCGGTGGCGCCCTCTGCCGGCGCCGCAGGCAGCGCAAGGAGCTCAGCCATTACACAGGTGAGAGCGGGAGTCGGGCCAGGCACGCACCGTGGATTGAGGAGCCTGCACAACTCCGAGGGATGAGTGGCGTGGAAGAGGCGGGGCCAGGAGGGGCGGGGCCTGAGCCTGGGGGCGGGGTAAGACTTGCCCTTAAGATGCCTTTTTTTTTTAAAGTCTGGCAAGGATTTATTAGGAAGCTTATTAGTCACAGTGAATGAAAAGCCAGGACAGAAGAACCGAGGTCTCCAGATTCCGGCACTGGGCTTAAAACACTAGTTAGAAGCTAATAAACACTATCTTACCTAAGTCCCAATCTTACCTCGACCAGAGACACCCACGAGCATAGAAACGAGATTGCCCACGCGCTCCCCAGATGCTTACCTAGGCATCAGTGTCCGTAAATGGGGGCCAGTCTGGAGGAGAAACACACTCGTGGGGGCGGGCCTGGTAGGAGGGGTGTGGCCAGGAGCCCCGGCAGTGAATTGCCTGGAGGGGGTTTGGGTGGAGCTGCTGGCCAGCAGCACGGTAGAGGCTGAGCTCTTCTATCTTAGTAAAGGGCGAGTCTGGAGAGATCTGAGAGCCCCTGGATCAGTGGTTCGCAATGTTGGCTACACATGGGAATCCCTGGGGGGAGCTTTTAAAAAAAAAACACCGATGTCTGAGTCCCTCTCACTCCTAGGAATTCTGATGAAATTGTTCCAGGGTGCAGCCTGGGTGGTGGAATTGGATCGGGGCCAAGGAGTGGACAAGAGTGTGGCTATTTCTGACCCTTTTCCCATTTCCCCTCTGCTTTCTCCCATGGGATCCTTTTCGGAAGCCTCCTTTGCCTACACACCTGCAGGTAAGCCACCGCGGACCGCCCCGCGGGGTTCAGACCCCAGCACAGGCTCTTCTCTGACCCAGTCTCCCCTCCCCCTCCCCAGTGTCCTTCCCACACTCAGAGGGCCTCTCGGGAGCCAGTTCCAGGTAATTCTCTCACCTCATCTCCCAGGCATCGTCCCTTCCACCTTACTCTCCAGGCCTCACTGCCCCGTCTGCCCCAGACTCCACCACCACCGCTGTCCCGCCGCCCCGACCCTCCCATCCTCCTCCACTTTCCCTGGCCTCCCAGGCTCTCTGCCCCAACGTTCACATGCTCTCCCTCAGGCCACCAGTGGGCCTTGGCCCTGCTCCCTACCCTTGGCTGGCAGACTCCTGGCCCCACCCATCTCAGAGCCCCTCAGCCCAGGAACCCAGGGGAAGCTGCCGCCCCAGCAATCCCGACCCAGACGACAGATATTACAATGGTGAGGAGTTCTAATTCCCTCAAGGGCCCACCTGGCCCCAGCACCCTTCTCTCCTCTCAACCTACTGGGGCACCCTGGAGGGAGCTGAGGAGCCCTAGTGTTTCTGAGGCTGGTGAGCCCCCAGGAGGATGTGAGTTGGGGGAGTGACCCCTGCACCCTGGTTTGGGAAGTAAGGTTCAGGGCAGGGGAAGAAGCGGTCTGGTGGGATTTCCTTTTGCTCTCCATTCTCCTGTTGTCCTCTGTTTTTCCGTGTCTGCCCCTGCCTCCTCCCCTGCGCCTCCCTCTTTCTCCTCCTCAGAAGCTGGAATCTCCCTCTACCTGGCTCAGACGGCCCGGGGCGCTGCCGCCTCTCCGGAGGGCCCTGTCTACAGCACCATTGACCCCGCTGGGGAGGAGCTGCAGACGTTCCACGGGGGCTTCCCCCCAAACTCCTCAGGGGACCCCGGCACCTGGAGCCCGTATGCTCCCCCAGAATGGAGCCAGGGAGACAGCGGTACGACTCCAGTTCCTCGTGCCCCACACTTCCCCTCTGGGACCTAGCCCAGCACCTCTTCTGACAAGGTTCACCTCGGTCTCCTTCCTGCCCAAATCTTGGTGTGCCCCGCCCTACTCTCCTCAGGGCCCAGGGGAGGCAAAGTGAAGCTTCTGGGGAAGCCCGTGCAGATGCCTTCCCTCATCTGGCCAGAAGCCTTGCCACCCCCTCCTCCTTCCTGTGAGCTGAGCGGCCTCGAGGGACCTGAGGAAGAGCTTGAGGGCAAGTAAGGATGCATCCTACTACAGATGCCCTATGTGTGGAGCCGGCCCAGGGCCACCTGCAGGGGGGCAGAGAGTTGGGAGAAGAGGGGGAGTCGTGACAGGAAGGCTGTGCCCACCCTCCTGCCTCTCTTCCCCAGCTCAGAGCCTGGAGAGTGGTGCCCGCCAGTGCCGGAGAGGAGCCGCCTGGCAGAGCCCAGCTCCAGTGGAGGGTGCTTGGTCCCTGCGTCCCGAGGAGAGACGCCTTCTCCCACACCTTCCTATGGACAGCAGTCCACAGCCACTCTGACCCCCTCGCCTCCTGACCCTCCCCAGCCCCTCACTGACATTCCCCACCTGCACCAGGTGCCCAGGTAGGGAGGCCTATAGCACCTTGCCCATTCTAGGCCCTCAGGACATACCTGTTCGGTGGACGGATGGGTGGAGGGTCTGGGCTGCAGAGGTCTCATGGCTGTATGAGGGTGGAAGTGTGGTTCGGGGAGGAACCCGGAGGCTGACGAGGTCTCTCACCCCCTTCGGATGGTTCCTCCGTTGGAGTGACTTTGTGGCTCCAGGAGTGTTCAGAGACATGGCTTCCCTTGTGCTCCGCTAGCCCGGGAGCCCGTGTGGGGCTGGCTCTGTGTCGTTCATCTGGGTATTAGGTGGAGTGTCTAACACAGTGCCTGGCACATAGTAGGCACCTAGTGTTTGTCGAGTGAACACATGCTAAGGCCTTATGTCATTGCAGGAGGGTGCCCCTTGAACCAAGTTCCCCTCTCAGTGGGTCCCAGCCCGCTCTGAATAGCCATGAACTGAGGCCTGTGGGCCTGGCAGCTGGCCCCACAGCCGCCCCACACTTCAGCCCCAGCCCTGTCCCCGGTACAGCCGGCGGCACCCCAGGTGAGTCTGCAGAACCTCAGCTCGTCCTGCTGCCCCTGCCCCAGAGCTCAGAGCTCGTCTTCCCTTCCCCCCAGACCTCCTCTCACTATGCTCCTCTCCCGCCTCCTAATGTCGCAGGGAGGACCCGACAGGTGCCCGGGGAGAGCACTCCTCCACTCCAAGGGCCCCGGGCCCAAATTCGGAAGAAGCCTAAGGCTGTTCCCTACAGGCGGGAGCACAGTCCTGGGGGTGAGGGGGCCATAGGCCTGGGGGATGGTGACAGTGGGGGACACAGGGGAACTGAGGGTGAGCCCTGGAGGCTGGGGGCAGCGGCGGGGGCGGGGGGAGTGGGCCAACTCAAATCTTGGGCTGTTCATTCGCAGCCTCCTGGTGCCCTGGAATGGGGGCGGGCAAGGCCGGTACCAGGGAAGCAGGAGGCTCTGCTGAAACAGGTCTCTCCACAGACTTGCCCCCACCACCCTTGCCGCCGCCGGAGGAAGAGGCGAGCTGGGCCTCAGGGCTGAGGGCAGCAGGCAGCATGTCCTCCTTGGAACGGGAGCACAGTGGGGAGAGAAGAAGGGTGCAGGCGGGGGCCCTGGGGGCCCATCGGGGCCCTCTCCTGGATGGTAAGGAGGGCCACTGCTGTGTAAGAAGGTGGGCTTTAGGACTGGGGGCTGATGGGACAGTGCAGACAGCACCACCTATGGACTGACTCCAGCCCAGCTCACCCCTCACTTTCAGCTGGGCCCCTGAATTTGATCAACACCAAAGACACTTGTCTCTCCAGCTGCCCCCGAGCAGAATCCCCTGAGGTTCCCAAGGACTGAAGCCCCAGTGAGGAAAGAATAGGGGTGGGTGCTCCGTCCCTCCTTTCCCGAGGACGGCGTTCCCTGCAGGGTTCTGAACGCACATTACATCGAGGCCGTGGGCTGGGCACTCTGCTTCTCAGCCCCCACGACGACCTGAGCCCTTCGCCCACCCTCAACTCTTCTCCCAGAGTTGGGGTGGCGGTTGGGGTGGCACAGCGACCTGGTGGTGGCGTTCTGCCCCTGCCCGGGCCCAGCTGCCCTTGTCTCTTGTGCTGCAGAAGAGGCCTGGGCCCCTTACAGCCGACCGAGCTTCCTGTCCCGGGGCCAGGCCGCCAGCACCTGCTCCACTGCTGGCAGCAACTCTTCCAGAGGCTCCAGCAGCTCTCGGGGCTCCCGGGGCCCTGGGCGGAGCCGGAGTCGGAGCCGGAGCCAGAGCCAAAGGCCAGGACGGAAATGCCGAGAGGTGGGGGCTAGGGGTCACAAAACTGGGAGCGGAGGGCTAGGGAGGGTGGACCAGGGAATGACTGGAAAGAGGAAGATGAGGAGGCTTGCAGGATACGAAAAGGAGGGGGCCCAGGGAGTGAGGGACGGGGAATCCTGGAGAACAGTGACAAATGTCAAGGCAAGACGACACATTGTACAGGAGGCTGGGGTCCCATAGAAGTGGATCAGGGGCGAGGCTGATGAGAAAAGAGGCACATCCCCTCTTGGGGCCTGTGTGCTCTGGGCCAGGCCTTGCAGACCAGCCTCTGTCTCTCTCTTCCTCTGTCTCTCTCTCCCCCCGCCCCCTCTCTGTCTCTCTCTTTCTCTAGGAACCAAGATAACCTTTGAGATCACCTTTGATGAGAATACCAGCAGTTCCATGGGGAAAGGCTTGTCCCTGGGCTGGGGGCCTGGATGGCAGCCCCTCCCCTGGTGAACGAGGGGCTGCGGAGAGGAGCAGGGAGGGGTCTCCTCCCTCCCTGCAGTGCAGTGGGGCTCCCTGAACAACTGGCCTAGGAGCCAGAGAGACAGCTCCTTCATCGCCGTCTCTTCCTACCTGAGACCCATTTGCAACAAAGACAATAAAGAGTCTGATGGGAGTTCTGGGCCATTTGTCTGCTTTTTGCAGGATGGGGGGGGGGGGAGGGAGGCGGCCGAGAGGTGGGGGTGGGGGTGTCAGTGCACTACCTCTTGAAGTTCTCTGTCAAAACTCCGCATGAGGACAGGGCTGAGGCCCGACCTGTCCTGCCCCCCAGAGGAGCTGAAGTCACTGTCTCCCCAGTTACAACCAGAGAGACTTTCCAAACGACCAACCAGAAGAGACTTGTCCCGCCCTCGGAGAAAACTGAGCCAGGCCCTCCCTTAGTGCCTCCTCGGGGGGGTGTTCTTCTCTCGTGCAAGGGAATATGCCCCCGTAATAATAATTTTTCACAACTGAAAGGAAGGGGGAGCTGATGAGGAAACCCTGGCCAAGAAGGAAAAACAGGCTTTTCAAACCCCGGCCCCCTCCTCACAGAGGGGGTGTGCAAACAGTCACCTCCTGCCCGATTTGGCCAAGGTGTGATTGGTTTGGCTGGCACAGAATTTTTTAAAACGTTTGGCCATGAATGCCGCAGTCTCTGTCACCCCATCACTTACAGTCAATGCCACTCACTGGTGGGCTGAGGTCTGTTTCCTTCTCGTCTGTTCCACCCGGGCCCGGCAGCCCCCCGGGCTCTCAGGACATCGTCCTGCCCCCTGGGCCCAGGCTCTGACCTTTCCAGCCACTTTGGCCTAAGGGTGTACAAATCCCTTTTCCTCCTGCGGTCTAGCGAATGGGGTTGGAATGTTTTTAAAAGGAATTTTACCAGGAAGCTAAAAGAAAAGCAAAATCCTTAAAAGGAAAAGCAGTGCGAGAGGGAGGATGTGTACGGGCAGCACTGGTCACTGCCCCCATCCCCGGGCCACACCCCTGCAGCCCAGCCTGGCCAGACGGGGCTCCTCCTGGCGGCTCCGCCCCCCTCTCCACCTGGCCCCGCCTGGCCCAGCCTCCAAAACAGAGTGGCCCCCCATAGAGCTTCTGGGGCTTGGGGTGTCATCACCCCTTTCCAATGGACCCTCCTTGAAGGTGTCTTCCCGTGGCCCCGGCCATGTTCAGCACATGCCCCCAACTTGAGAATTCTCTCCTCGACCTTTCCTGCCGAGCGGGGAAGGTGTCACTCCCTGCCCTCAGTGACTTTCCGTGGCTTAGGCCCTGGAGTCCTGCTCCACCATTTCTCCGGTCCGCTGTTTTGGCGGAAGGGTGTTCCCTGGCCAACCGTGACAGTGGTCCCACCTTTTGTGGGATGAGCTCCTTTGCCTCTTTTAAGAAACCATCCAGGACAGGTCTTTGCGGAGGGGCTGGGGCTGCCGAAAGCCGGGGTGCCTTCTCAGGGGAAGTCACTCAGAGGGGCGGACCCTGACAATGCCCCAGCCCTCCCTTTTCTAGAATCTGCTTAAAATTTGATGGGTGACACAATTCTCCCCTTAGTCACACGACAGAGATGAATGACACTCCCAAGTGCCAACGAATGCTCGCTTCCTTTCTAGCACGGGTGGCTCTCCCCGGATCTCCAGGGGCCCTGCCCAGAACGATGCTTGGGGGAAAGAGCTCACAGAACCCAAGTCGTTGCTGTTTTGTAGCATCGATTCCTTAAGCTCACAGTGACAGCAGTGTGGGGAGGGTGTTTCTGTCCCACGTTCCGCGCCCCCCTCCCTTCAGCTCCCTCCCTGGGTCCATCTGGAACCTTGGCCTTGGTGCTGGGTTCCGCCTCGTGGCCTCAGGCGCCCTGCTCTGTATTTCCTCTGCACGGCACGGGGGGAGCAGGGGGCCTGCGTGGGGCAACGGTCCAGGGAGCCTGAGGGGAGGCTTGAGGGGCCCCTTCCTCCCCAAGCTGCCATTGTCCCCCAGAAAGACCCCAGTCCCCCACTTCTTGTGATCCTCGTGGGCGGGAGGTCAGGAGGTGGGCCGCTCCTGACGTCCAGCAGGCGGCTGTGCCATTGGACAGAGGAGAGAAAAGCAAGGGCAGCAGGTGGCGAGAAGTCTCTGCTGCCGCGGGTCCAGGTTGGCTGGGCTGTGATTTTGTGTCGTTTCATTGCATTTCACGATTAAGGAGGGAGAGCTCTCTTGCGGGCCCCTTGGACGGGCTGTGCCCACCTGCAGAGGTGCACAGACTGAGAGCCACAGTCCAGGGCCCAGCTGTCCCTCAGGGTCAGTGGCTGTCAGGAGAGGGAGTTCCGGCTCTCTTCTCGGGGGTCTCGGGGGTCTCGAGGACGTGCCTCAGGAGGAGTCTACAGGAAAATCGAAGGACAGTGGGGTTGTCCCCCTGCACCTGTCTCTCCTGCCACATCCCAGGCTCCCTCGTGGCTCCTCCCCAGAACCACACAAGCCAGGCCGACAGACACTCACTGCCAGCCTCGGGTGCAGGACAGCTGAGATGACTTCTCTGGGGAGACTTCTAAGAGTCAGGCGGCCAGGGAGGCAGCCCCCTCCCCAGTTGCTGGATGTGGTTACTCTCCAAGTCCTCCAGCCAGTCTGACCTCCACTCCCACAGGGGCAGGGAGAGGGTGGGCGTCAGGAAGAGGTCATCCCGGGGGGAGGGAGGTGGTGAGGCACCTGTGGGGGTGGGTAGAAATATTTGTGGAGGGTTGGCCCTCACCCCTGGGAACCAGTTTAGGGCAGAAAGCTTGAGGCCAACTTAAGGCATATACCCAACCCTAAACATAATCTAAACACAACTTGGCCCATCAGTCTCAGCGGCCCGAGCCCTGGGGAGAGCAGGACAGTCGGTTAGTTCGTTTAGAGAGAACATCTCCACCCGGCCCTTTGCCCGTGCTCTCCCTTCACTCCCCCACCCCCCGGCATCCTCTTCTCCCCCCAGATGGGAACTTCTGCCCTAGATACTCCTTGCTCTCTCATTCACCACGAGCCTGGCTGCTTTTCTTGGGGGCGGAGGGTAGAGTTAGGATTCATAGGATGGGTATGGGGTACTGATAGAGCAGGTGAGGACGGGAACACCAGGGGGTGCGGGAAGCCCTAGCTGCCTCTGTTGACATGGAGACGATAGTCCTGCTCTGCTAGACGTGTGAAGGGTCAGCCTGGTTGCCCCCCACCACAGTCACTCCGGGGAGAGTTCTAAGAGTCAAGAAGGTGAGAAGAAGTGCCTGGAAGCACAGCAGAGGTAAGAGAGAAGACAGGACTTCCCACAGCAAGGAGGACTCCGAAACTCTGGGCCAGAGTAGATGAGAGGCTGGGAGCCACATCCCCTGGAGACGCGTGTCTGGGGGAGGAGGAGGGGAATGGGTGATACAACTGGATGCCTCCAGCCTTCAGACTTCACAGCCTGTCTTTGTCCTCATGGGTGACCTTGGGCCTTGTGGGTGACCTCAGGCAAGTTAATGAACCTGTTCGACTTACAATGGCCTCATCTGGAAAAGCATAAAGACTATGCCTCATAAAGGTGTTGTTACTGGATGTATGTAAAGTGCTCATCATAGAGCCTGAGACGCAGTCATCGTTAGCAGAAACTAGCTGTGTCAGGGACCACGACGACAACAACAACGAAGACGGTGAGTAGGAAGCCTGGCCTCTCGGTGGGAAAGGAGGGGGTCTTACAGGAGCTGCGTCCGCTCCAAGGGGTGGGGGTGATCTCACGTACCTGTAAAGACGCAATCTGCTTCCCTGGGCTCTAGACCGAAGCCAAGGCTGTCCACAGCCACCGCCAGGGCCCGGGCGAAGTGGGCATCGGCGAGGAAGGAGCCGTCGGAGGAGCTGACCAGGCTGGCTCTGGCACTGGGGGCGTTGTCCTCGGAGGCCGAGCCCCAGCCATTGGCCAAGGAGCCCTCACTGGGGGTGGGGGTGAGGCAGGGCCGAGGCGGGCACAGCAAGCCCCTCACCTCGGACCCTACCCCTCCTCCATCCCTGCCCATGTCCGCGAGCTCTGATGCTGTGGGAACGCTGATGTACCCATAGGTGCTGGGGGGCGAGGGAGCCCTTGGCATAGGAGAGACAGCGTTCCTAGGAAGAGGCAAAATGGGAGACAGTGGGTAGGGTGGAAACATCCGTCTGAGGAAGGGTGGAACGAGGTGGGGACCATGAGCACCCTCGAATTCTTCTGTTTGTACTCAGGCCACTCACCTGGGCGTCTCCTCACCCTCACTGAGCTCCAGGCACAGGGCCACCTCCTCAGGAGTCAGCACACTGTCCTGATCCTCCCCCAGGGACGACAGTGAAGAGCTGGACAGGCGACTGGAGGTTGGGCTGGGGCCAGAGAGGGGAGAGGCCTGGTGGCCAGAGTGGCGGGCGATACTGGAGGGGACGGGGGCTGCTGGCGGTGGGAAGGAGGGGGGAGCTTGGGGCTCCACCGAGTGCCTGATTGGGGTAAGACAGAGATGGCAGGGCAGTTGGTGCCGTTCTGAGTTCCTGTTCACCCCTCCCCCAGCCCCATCCAAGCTCAGCTAATACTCCCCACCCCTCAACCCCCCTGACCCTGCTTTTTGACCCCATATCCTCTTACTGGGTCTGTTGACTCTGTGTGGGGGGTCCATGAGAAGAGAGGGGTGCTGGCGGGAGAGGGCGAGTCAGCTCGTTGGAGGAGCCGAGGATCTGTGGTCCCAGAGCCCGCCAGGCAACCAGAGCTCGGGGCGCAGCTTCTGGCCACAAGAATGGCAGAACCCCCATCAGCTCCAGACCCCAGCCAGCCCCTGCCTGCCCCTCCTCTCAGCTTCCTGTCCCTACACCCCACCCACCCAGCCTCCTCAAGGACAGGTGAAGCCAGCTGTAAGGGCTGGTGGGCCCTGGCACCCCACCTCACCGCCTCTCTTCCTCTCACCTGGGCTGTGGGACAGGTTCTTGGAGCCTTTGCACCCCACCTCCCAGGCGCAGAGCTCCGCAGGGCGGCCAGTCCGGAGCAGCGGGGAGCTGTTGGCCTGGTGCAGCTCTGCAGAGGGAGAGGCCGCCGTGAGGGTTGAGCCAGGGTGGGCCTCTCAGACCCCGACCACAGGCTCGGTCTTCAGCCCTGTCATTCAGTCAGACTGTAGGGCCCCTGAACTCGGGGAAAAGAGGGAAGAACCTCCTCTACCTTCTCCCCACCCCATGCCCCACTCCAGCCTGGCAGCTGTGACAGAGTGAAAGGAACACTGGGCTTAGAGTCAAAACATGGGCCCTCGTGGTCCCGCTGGGCCACGCACCAGCTGTGTGACCTTCGGTAACTCCATGAACCTTTCTGAGCCTCAGTGTCATTTGTAAACACCCACTTCAAATGATGGCTTTTACCATTAAATAAAAATAGATCGGAGCCCCAGGCAAGAATCAACGAATGAATGCATCAATAAGTGGAACAACAAAATCAGTATTTCTCTTTTTCTTTCTCCCTTCCTCCCTCTCTCTAAAACCAATAGCTACAAATTGAAAAAAAAAAACCAAACCCTATTCTTATCTTAAAAAAATGGATCCCTGACATTAGGTGCCAGGGAAGTGGCTTTGCCTTCACTGCGCACGTTCCAGCCTTCCTGGTCTCTGCCCTCACGTGGCCGCCCTTCTCAGCAGTTTTGGCCCCGTGAAGACACGCACTCCTTCTTTTCTTGGAGAGAGGCTGTTAATTTCTGTCTTTGACACTGTGACCACCTCACGGCGTTCTGGCCAGCCCTGCCCTGAGAAACCTGGGAGTCTCTCACCTGGGGAGGTGGTTGGACTGAAATCGTGCTGCATGCAGGTAAGACAAAGACGAGTCAGCCCAGGCCAGGCCAGGTGGGGCGGGCAGAGGGGCTTCAGAGGAGGAGGGTGTGTTGGTCTCACCCGGAGAGACAATGCCCCGCCCATAGATAGATAGTCAGTATTTGTTGAATAGATGAGTGGCTGATGGATGCGTTAGAGACTCAGGTGTAAGCACGGACGCACGTGACTCACACAGGTGAATCACGTAGGAGCTGGCAGCTTTCACCCTCAGAGACGAGGCTGAGTGAACTCTGACAGCAGAGAAGCTGAGGGAGCGGAAAGAGCGGGCCCGGTGTGTGCAATGCTTCCTGGTCAGGCCAACACCCAAGTGGATCTAAGTTTAAACCAGAGAGGAACTGGGTCACAGAAATAGAAAACAATAGATTTCCCCAAGACCAGGAACCAGGACACCAAGCAAAGGACGGCAAAGGAGGGCAAAGGAGGAAAGAAACAGCCTTCAGATTAGTCCTGTGATCAGAAGTCCAGATCAAAGACCAGGCAGGAGGTGTCTAGCCTGACCTCACAGAGCTGGGGGCCTCCGTGGGCAGTTTGGAGCGGGGCGAGACTGGAAGCCCACCTGGGCCCTGGGAACCCAGCTGCACAGAACCCAGCTGCTCCACCACTGGGGCCAAAAACCCGCACAATGACTGGACTTCCTCCGCCCAAGCTGGCTTTTGTTCTTTGGCTGGTTTGGTTTGCATATATTCCCTGGAGTAGTCCTGCGACCTGGGGAGGCCAACTTCAGGTGCACCAGCTCCACTATCATCAGCTTCCTCTTCTCTAGGGCCCGGCTTCTTAACGAAGCTCAGAAATGGGGACCCTTGTTGGGTAGGCGGTAGTACGGAAAGGGAAGGGGAGAGGCCAATCCGGCAAAAGGCCATGTTCGCTCTGGCCCCTCTCACCTCTGAAAGATCCCGGTAACAAAAAGCCTCCTCCCGCCTTGCTTGGAATCACTTGGATTTTAGTTTCAATGTTCTTTGAATAAACTACACAATAAAAGTATTCTCAAGGTTAGACCAAATCTCATTGGCTATATCTGAATTGCAATAAATGTTTGTTTGAGTTAACAAGCATTCATTCAAACAATGAGGATTAATGTTCTAAGAGGTGTTTACGCTACATTCAAGGCCATGCCGTTCTCCATCGGGGAGCTGGTTTCTAAATGAGGTTCAGGTAACCTCTTTTTGGTTGGTATTGTATTGCCACTGAGAGTTTCTAATGCAATGGCTTTGAGGCAAAGCTGGGAGAAAAAATGCCAGCTTCGCTAATATTTAGTGTCATAAAATTTTGGCTATGGGGTAAGCTCTTAATTACTCTGGATCCATAATTATCTTAATAAAAGTTTGATGATAAGCTTTAAGAAAACTGGCTGTTTTGTAGCCCTGGCTGGCGTAGCTCAGTGGATTGAACATGGGCTGCAAATGAAAGCATCGCAGGTTCGATTCCCAGTCAGGGTACATGCCTGGGTTGCAGGCCACAGCACCCAGCAACCGCACATTGATGTCTATCTCTCTCTCTCTTTCTCCCTCCCTTCCCTCTCTAAAAATAAATAAATAAAATCTTAAAAAAAGAAAACTGGCTGTTGAACATCTGTAAATCTCCCTAACTGGTACAGAGGGACCATGAAGAGAGTGGATTGGAAACGGGCGGAGGTTCAGAGGTGGGAGAAAGGGGTCAGGGAGAGGGCGGGGTCTCCTGAGGATGCTCCCAGGGAGGTCAGAGGGGCCTGGAGGGGCAGACATCTCTGAGTTCAGGGTCGAGTTCTGCAGCTTGTTGATGTGAAATTTTGAACTAGTTCCCACCTCTGCTCCTCTTTTCCTATCCGTAAAATCTGAGAAATCATACCGAGTCAACATGTTGTGAGGATTAAATGACATAAAGACAAGCAAAGCCCCTAACGTAGTGGTTGCTAAAGAAACAGAGCCTGGAATTATTTCCCTCCGGAAAGTCAGAGCAGGCCGCCGCCGGGAGCCGGAGGCGTTTGGCAGAAAGGGAGTGGCCCTTCGCGGGGAAGCCGGCGGGGAGTCGGGCGGGCGGCTCCTGCGTGAGCAGTTGTTCAGGGGAGCAGGGTCTTTGTGCCAGCACTGTTCACATTCCGCCAGGTTCTAGAAAGACTAGTGTGCTAGTCAGGCACTTTCCTTAGGCTTTGCGCCCTTAGAGGGCAAGGACTGTATCTGGGGTTGCTTGGGCCCCCGGGGCTGGCATACAGTGGCACTTATTAAACGTTTGTTGAGTTGCGTTGACAGCAGAAGCAGGGCCCCTTACTGGTGTGGCCAAAACGAAATGTGAGCACAGCGTAAGGAAAAGCTGAGGCCAGTGACTCCTGGCGGGGCGCTTTGGTGGTGGGCGCCCCCTAGGACGGGGGAATCCATGCTGAGGTTGGGGTGCTAACTATGCCTGTTTTCAAGGCCCCAGGCCACACTCCCACCCCACCCCCACTCCTGGCTCCTCCTCCCACCCGCGCCAGGCTGGGTCTGTCCTCCCCATCCTTACCCTGCTTCTTTTTGGCCTTCCATGCCTCTGCGGGGGCCCCAGAAAGGCGTGGGGAAGAGAGCCCCCTGCGGCCGCTGAGGCTGTCTGAACTGGCCCAGGGGCTGGAGAGCCGTGCCAGCTGGGCTGGGTGATGCCTGAGAGCTGAGGTCTGGGGGCTTGGTCTGGCTGGAGGGCTGGCGGGCACCTCGGCGATGAGTGAGCCGTAGAAAGTTCTGGTGTCGGGAAGCAGGGGCACACCAGGGCTGCGGGGATCCCAGGAGATCACTGCCATACGAAGGACAGGAGGCTAATATTACAGTGAACTCATCCTGCCCCTCCCCCGCCCCCCCAGCCGTGGGGTGCCTGCTCCACCGCCGGCCCCGCCCCCAATGGGCAGGCTCACGGGAGCGGCGACGGTCTAGCGGGTCCCGCGGGTCCACTCCCAGCCTGCTGCTAAGGCTGCTGCTGCTGCTCAGGTCCCGGGAGCCAGAGGTGGACCGCCAGGTGTCCGCCAGCCAGGGGGAGTCACTGTGGTCCATCCTGTGGTGGTGGGGTGGGTGGGGGGCATGAGAAATGGGGCGAAGTGAGAACCAGAGGGTAGTTGGAGGGGTGAGGGGATGGTGGTAGAGGCTTTATTCTGCCTACTTTTCCGCCCTCCCGACTCCTTAAAACCTCTGACCCAATGCCCCTAACTCAGTGTCCTTCGCTGTCCTGGAATCAGAGGACGTCCAGGCTGCCCAGAGCTAGGAGGTACTGAAGAGGAACAGCTGTGCGCCAGGATGAACAGAACATGTATCGGGAGCCAGACAAACCCAGTTTGAAAATGCCCAACCGCTGCCGCCCAGTTGCACAGCCCTGGGACTAAGCCTGTCGGCTCCTCTAAGCCCCAGTTTCTGCATCTGTAGAAGCAACAATAGGCCTTCCATATACGGTTAATGCTGCGAGCTGGAAGGAAATGTGAGATCTGTCGCTGGCCGAGCAGGAGCTCACTACGTGAAGGTTCGCCTCTACCTCTAGTGTCTTCCCTTTGGACGGGTGCGGGGCATGCTGGTTGCCTGAGTGGTCTTTCAACAACGGGGATCAGAGCAAAGCACTTCTCTGCCTGAAACCTTCAGTGGCTCCCATTTACCCAGAGAGAGCCCGGCTGCCTAGCGTGGCTCCAGCATCCTTGCTGGTCTGCCTTCCAGCTCCCCAGCCTTATCCTTTGCTCTGACCTGTCTCGCACACTACAGCCCAGCCAGACCAAACGGCTTTTCTTTCCTTGGGAACGCAGAGGCTGTTTCTGGCTGCCCTCTTTGGCCTTCTCCTTCTTACTGTCTGGGTACGTGTGACATCTTTCTCCCCTATTTCCCCACCCTCATCTCCTCCATGTGTCTTGTATATGCTATGCACTTCCAGCTGCGGCTGCATTTGTACGCCAGCATGGACATCTCTGTCTGGACTGAGTTCCTGGCGGATGGAGACTGTTCATAAGGAATGAATGACTCTCCCTCAAGGACAGGGATAAAGTCCCAGGGCGGAAGGGCAGAGAAAGTTCAGGGCAGAGCAGACAGAGTCCAGGGGTCACTAACGAGAAAGGCCAGTGAGCACAGAACAATGCAGGAACACGGTGCTAGCTTGGGATCTTGCTCTGAGCTGAGAAACTGACAGCAAAATGCCCTGGCACATAGTAGGTGCTCAAGGAACATCTGTTGAAAGGTGCAGACCTGGGACGTGAAACATCCCAGAGGAAATCTAATGAGAACAAGAGCAGGAGGATGTGGGCAGATGAAATGGTTATTTAGTGCAAAGCTCAACCAGCAGGATTAGAAAGGATGCTTTCTTCCTCAGCATTTTGTCTCATGCCCTCAGGCTCTCTCTGGCAGCCAGTCACACTTGGGGCAGAAGCACCTGCAACTCCCAGTTACTGAGAACAAGGATCAGGAATCTATGCTGTAGGGGCAGAGTTCCCTCTCCCAGAACGGGCAGGTGGGTGGGCTATCATGAAGGAAAGACGGCTCTCTGGGTTGAGTGGTTTACTGAGAGCAAAGGCACTGCTCGTGAACACCGAGTGGACACAGAAAGTCAGAAATTAGGCTGGTTCTCCCATGCTGGGGACTCTCCACCCAGGAGACGAGCCAGCAGGGAAAGTAGTCAGTGCGTTAGTGAGACAGAGGCTGGCGACACGAGCACTGGATTAGAGTTCAGAAGGCCAGGTGCATGGCCTTGGGCAAAGTCACTGAAGTCCATGACTCTCAGTTTACTCTCCTGTGCAGTGGGGTGACACCAACATTGTTGAAAGAGGAAACAAGCCTCACTCGGAGTTGAGGAGAGATCCAGGGGCGAGGACCCCACACTGCTTGGATTCCGTCCACTTCTCTGTCTTAGCTCCACTACCCCTTGTCCCCCGCCCTCCCTCACCTTGGCCACACCCCTGTCACCTCTCACCTGTGTTTTAGGATGGCGTCCTCACTGGTGTATCTGTACAGACCTGAGAGAGGGCAGGAAGAAGGCTAAGTCCAGAGTCCCCAGCATCAGGCTGGAGAACTTACCCCCCACAGTGCTCTGACGGGACAACAGGGAGTCCACTTCACGGTCTCACCTGGGCCCAGGTGCACCCCAGCTCGGCGCCGGCGGTGCACACACACAGTGATGCCCAGCAGCAGCAGCCAGAGCATGACACCCCCGGTGGCAATGACCTCTGGACGCCTCAAGGTGGCTCTTAGGTGCTCGAAGCTCCACGGATTCCAGGCGTCACTGGGTTCTTGGGCAGCTTGCTCCATGGCCTGCTCTGTATGGGATGGGAGCTCAGGGGTAGGGGCAGGGGAGGCGCTGGGGGTCGGGCAGAGAAGGGAGAGGGGCTGGAAGTGGGAGGTGGGAGCAGGAAGAAAGGAAGGTGGGGATTGAGGCCGAGGGATGCAGGGGGGACCTGTGGATGCTGCCCTCACCTAAAATGAGGCAGACAGGGCTGCTGGGCTCCCCAGCCCCAGCCCCAGTGACTGCGGCCACCTGCACACAGTAGGAGCCTGGCGACTGGGTGGCAATCTCCAGCTGGGTCTGCTCGCCTGCCAGTGTCCAGTTGGTTGGGGGCAATGAGGTGTTGCCCAGGCTCCATACCTGAGGACAAGAAGGGGGAGTGAGCAGCGCCCCCAGGTCACCATCCCAGCTGCTGACCCCGGCCTCTGTGGATCGGACTCTGGGCTGGTGGCCACCTGCTTGCTGTTTACCAGGGGATGCTCCCCTATCCACCACACCCACACTTTTATTCCTGTCCTGTGCCCTACATTTCTGACTTTACCCTCACTGTCCACATCTGTAAGTTGGGGATACGAGCCCAGGCAGACTGAGATGCAATGTAATCAGGTTGGTAACCGATTGGCAGCGTCTGGCAGACACATTTAGCAGCAGGAAGTGTCCCTTGCTTCTCGGCACAAGTGCCTTTCTCAGTGCCCAGTGCAAGGGCATGCAGGATGCCAGGGGAGAGGGAGGTGCCACCACCGCTAGGAAGGAGTGTGTCAGCCTGTGGTCGTACCTGGTAGCCACGGATGAGGCCATTGTGGCTTTCA
Source organism: Phyllostomus hastatus (assembly GCF_019186645.2). Taxonomy (NCBI): domain Eukaryota; kingdom Metazoa; phylum Chordata; class Mammalia; order Chiroptera; family Phyllostomidae; genus Phyllostomus; species Phyllostomus hastatus. The sequence continues at coordinate 13,592,825 of NW_025334015.1, read as the reverse complement.
GCTGGTGGTGGCACCCAGTTCACAAGGATGCTGCCATTTCCAGGTTTGAGGGTCACCTCCTGAGGAGGGGCACTGGGCACTGGGGAGAGGGAGAGAGGCCTTTAGGAATGCTGAGGGAGAGGACTCGGGGAAAGAGCTGGGATGGGGACACAGGGCCAGAGGTCACACTGATGACAATGAGACCTCTGCTCGCCTGACCAGAGCAGAAGGGAGTCCTGGAGCAGGACCCACCATCCCCCCCGCCTGGAGAGGGACAGTCTTCCAGGGGCCCCAGACAAGAAGGGGCCAGAGGGTCTATTACAGGGTCCCGGGGCAGCTGTCCCTGACCTTGTTCGGGCAGCCTCAGGAGCAGCACGTTGCTGTCGGGGCCTTGAGCCCGGCCAGAGGATGGCCTCACCTTGAACTCGTAGTCTTGGCCCCAGTGGAGGCCCCTCAGCTCCGCGCTCTGCCAGCCCGCCAGCAGGGCCTCTGCCCACGGGGCCGCCTGGCCTCCGGGCACGGTCTGGGCCCTGAACAGTGCTGTGTAGGACTGAGCAGGTGCAGCGGGGCCACTCACCTGGGAAAGTGTCCGGAGAAAGGGGAGGGGCTCAGGGACTCGTGGCCAGTCCTTTCTTGAGCCCCGGCCTGGCTCCCACCTCTAGGTCCTGGGCCTCACCTTCCAGCTGAGCCACACAGCAGGCCCAGCCTTGGTGCCCTTTGAGGGGTCCCGGTTCAGCAGGGTCACGTTTTCTAGGTGAATGCGCACAGCCAGAAGCTCCACGGGCTCCCGGTAGCCCTGAGGCTCTGTGGGAGAACGAGGCTGGGGTGGGTCTACAGGCCCAAGTGAAGGCGTGAGGAGCAGAGCACCCCTTGGCCACTGAGGAACCCAAACCCCTGTCTCCCGGGACGAGAGCACGGCTATGTCTACTTTAGGCTGGGGAAGCCTCCTCTGCAGTGGGGTCTGCACCGCTCGGATGCTGACCCCAGCGTGAGTCCCACATACCCCGGCCTCAGCCCCAACCAGACCACACCGAACTAACTGAACTGCCCCTCCCACCCTCGCCACACCAGCCCTGATGTTAGCTACCCTCCCTTACCCCGAACCGTCACCCTGGCTGCCCGGCTCTCCCGCCGTCCTGCGTCGTTGGTGGCCATGCACATATAGGTCCCTTCATCACTCTTCTCTGCTCTAAGCATCATCAGGGAACCCCTGGACACCTGTCAGGGCCAGGTGCGTTGTGAGTCCCCCACGTGGGGAGGGGCTCTGTCTGGGGAGGGAAGCTTAAGGTCTCACTGCCTTCCTTTCCCAAATGCTGCAGGGGCCTCGAGGCCGGAAGGGGGGTCGGTCCCTGGGATTGTGCCCGGGAGTGCCCAGGACAGGAGGAGGTGTGGGGAAGGGAGCCACACTGACCGAGTGCCGCCCCGACTGGAGGGCCAGTGGTTTTCCATCCTTCCACCATGAGACTGTGGGCTCAGGGTGGCCCCAGGGTGGCCCGCACTTCAGGATCACCTGCTCACCCACCGTGGCCACCGTGTCCTGAGGCTGGGTCTGGAAATCCTCCTGAAGGACTGTGGGGAGGACAGAGGCTCTGCAGGGACTGTGTCCAGTCCTCCCTTCCCCAGAGGTCCCCCCTCGGTGTCTCCTGCCACACCTGCCCCGATCAGACTTGTGTGCATTCTCAGAGCCCCGCCTCCCAGGGGTTCCACCAGGGTTTGTCCCATCCCAGCTCTCCCAGCTGTGCCCCACACTGGCCTCCCCTCCCAGGCCTTACCAGGCACAGACAGCCGGGCACCGCGGCTCACAGCTGTGCCCAGCCGGTTGCTGGCCTCGCATGTGTAGATGCCCAGGACTGTGGAGAGGGCCTGGCTGTCGTGGGCACGTTTCCGGGCTGGGGGCTGCCACAGCAACAGAGTTCCATCGGAGAGGAGGTTGTGTACTTCTGGGGGCTCCACACTCAGGGGCTGCCCGTTCAGCAGCCAGCGGATGGTGGGAGGCGGCTGGCCTGAGGCTCGGCAGGTCATCTTAGTGGGGCCGGGGTCCTGGAGCAGCTGGTCCTGCGGGTGGACTAGGATCTGGGGTGGGGAGTCCTGGGCCATGCCTCCTGGAAGGGAAAGGGAGGAGGGGCCTGGTCTGACTGCCAACGCCAGCCCCACCCGCCCCCAAATACCTCATCTGCCCTCTCTCATCTGAGGGTCAATTCCCAAATAACAGTCTAGCTGAAAGAGGAGTGGGAGTTTTGAACTCTCAATCTGTCTGTCTCTCTGTCTTGCACACACACACACACACACCCTCCTCCTCCTCCTCCTCCTCCTCTCTGGTGCCCCTACAGCAAAGGGAAGGCAAAGGGGCAAGGGGGCCGCTTCTTCCCTGGCCAGGCCGTGGATCAAGGGACCGGGGCTAGGAGAGGGGACGGCCACACTCACCCGTGCCGAGCAGAAGCAGGAGAGACAGCGGCCACTGGGCCCCGAGGAGGCCCGCCCCTCCAGAGCCCATGGCGGCTCTCAGGTCTCTGTCCTGGTCACCAGCACTTTGTCCTGCTGCTCTGAGCTCACAGCCAGGGAAGGAGGGGCAGGCCGGCCAGTGGTGGGTGTTTGCGGCTGAGACTGCCCAGGAGGGAAGCAGCTTTGAGGAAACCGATGCTTCCTGCCTGGCCCTCGGTGCCTTGAAGAACTGGGAGGAGCCCAGAGGAGAGAGACTCTCTGACCTTGACCCTCTAGCCATAACCCCTGACTCCAACCCCAGCTCTACGGGTTACCTGGTGACCTAGTCTGGGATTTCTTCTCTTTCTCTTTCTTTTTTCTTGTTTGATTTTATTTACTTATTTTTAAAGAGCAGGGAAAGGAGAGATAAAAATATCAATCGGCTGCTTCTTATATGTGCCCCCACTGGGGACTGAACCCACAACACAGGGACGTGCCCTGACCAGGAATTGATCCGATGCCCTTTCGCTTTGTGGGACAATGCCCAAACCACTGAGTCACACCGGTGAGGGCTAGTCTGGGATTTCTTAAAGGTAATCCTCACACTGACCAAAACTCTAACCACAGCCGTGATCCTTAAACCCTAAGCTTCTATTTAAACCTTGAATCCCCACCCTTATCCCTTTGCTTCCGAGTGACCCTTGCTAGAGTGGAACAGAAACCCAGAGGTGGGCTCTGGGCGCAGCGCAAAGGAGTAAGGGCAGAGGAAAGTGGGCTGTGAGCTGAGGAAACGAGTCGGGTGGAGCAGTCGTTGCTCGGTCCACTCCCCAGGGATAGATGGGGCTGGGGTGGGCGTGGGACAGGAGGCAGGGCGGATTCAGAGGCTCTGGACAAGCTGGAGAGGGCCACTGTGTGCTCCTCTTCAGTGTGGAGACAGGTGAAATAAGCTTCTGGGAGACCTTGGGCACCTTCCTTAACCCCCACAAGTCACTTTCCTTACCTGCAAGTGGGAATAATACCTGTAGTGTGTTTCTTGATGGCCAGAATAAGAATGAAGTGAGATAAAACATAACTCACTTAGTGCACTCACCTAATGCATTGTAAGTGATCAGTGAGTTTAACTGGTATTGTTATTTTCATGCACGCTCCATCACTGAAGCTATTCAAGCATCCTCGGCAGGGACACTTTTCAGGACCTGGGGTGGTGGTTGGAGTCAACGATCTCGAAGAGTCTTTCCAGCCCTGAAACCTCGTGTCTGCTGCAGACGGGCCTGCAGCCTCTGAGCTCGTGCGATGTCGGTGCTCGCGCCAGCCCCCTCCATAGAGAGAGGCTGCATTCTCTTCTCGGAGCCCACCTCCTGTTTACAGGTCTCTTCCTCCCGAATCTGGAATCTCAGCCATTTCCTGGAGCTGTTCCCGGAAAGCCAAGGCTGGGCTCTGGGGGCTCAAAGGAAGGCTGTCCAGCCTTTGTTTCCAATTGTTCCTGGCCGGCTCCTCTGAGGGGCCCCTAACCCAGCTGACTCCCTCCCTTCCTCCCCCTTCCCAGCCTGGCCTCACTACCAGCCACAGCCACAGCCCTAACAGCCTATCAGAGGGTTGCGAAAGCCCCCTTTACAACTCCTCTTTCCCCCTCAAATGCAGACCAAGACTGATTAAGACAATTCAAGCAAGAGAACAACCTGGTTTCAACAACCTGTGCACTTCCGAGGGGTGGAGAATAGAATGAAAGTAACAGAGCGACAGAGCTGGAAGGATAGGAATCGGGGTCAGGGAATAAGCCTGGTATTTCAGAGGTGGAGGAGCTAAGGGCAGTGACACAGTCCACGGCATGAGTGCCAGGCAGAGTGGAGTAGGCGTACAGGGCCGCAGATCTGCGGAGCCAGGGCAACGAAATGGGGTGTTCGTGTGGACACTGAAGTCGGCCAAGGACGTGGTGAGACAGATGGATTTACTGCACACACTGCCAGCTGCCATGTCCCGGATGCAGAGCCCCGAAGGCTGCCTGGCCCCAACTGCTTGCTCCCCAGGAATGTTGCAGTCCGAGGTCCCTCATTAGTCTCTTCTGCTTCTGTGCTGGACTTGCAGAGATGAACCAAGTCTCTGCTAACGATCTGATGCCAACTTGATTTTACTCAAATGTGTATACTCCAGAAAGATGGTGTAAACTTCCCTCAGGGGAAAAGATGGCAAGTGCCAAAGGAATTCAGATTCATGGCCGTCCCTGTCCTCAGCTGAGTGAGAATGGACAGGTGATGCAGCACGGAGAGGTGCCAGGGCGGTAGTGCAGGAACAGAGCCCCAGAGGCTACAGCAGCCTGAGCGACAGCCCCACAGTCCCGGCCTCATCCCTGGAGATCGCCTGCTTTGCACTGCATTGCTTTTCACACCACTGCATTCCGCTGCGTTGTATTGCATCGCATTGCATTCCATGACTTTGCATTCCCCTGCATTCCACTCCACTGCAGTCCATGCCAGCCTCTCCATCCCCAGGCTCTGGGGTGCTAAGAACCACTGGGGATGGAAGGGGCCAATTACTCTGAGCTATTTCTGTAGCACATTAGGGCTCCTTCCCCTTGCTTGGTTCAAGCATCGAAGGCACTCAGGGATCCAGGGAGTGATGGCCAAGGGGACTCCCCAACAGTAAGGTGAGTCTGGATAGATCCCAGAGACCACAGCGCTCATTTCCAACATCCTGCCTGTTTCATTTCCACGCAGTGAGGAACAGCTGACTGCATGAGTCAAACGGAAACTTCGTCAATGGGAGTTGCCTTCAGTCTCAAGGAAGCTCTGCCCTTGCCCAGGTGACGTGCTGACCCAGTGACCAGCCGAGAGAGTGCCTTGTGTTGCCCTCTGGTCTTAAAGTTTATGTTTTGTGAGTAACTCACAGTTGCTTGTAAGAGGGGAGGGCGAGGACAGGGATGGAGTGCCCTTCCAAAGGACCTTCCAGAGGAAATTTTTCCACCCCTGGCTCCTGCCTTCTTGTTTCGTGTTCTCTGAAGAGACAGCCAGGGATGTCTGCTGGCTGAGCTGATGGGGTAAAAGGCGAGAATTCAGGGGGGACTGAAGCCAGTTCTACTGGGTTAGGATCCTGCAACTACAGGCAGAGACCTTGAATAAGTCACCTAACCTCTCTGAGCCCCACTTTCCTTGCCTGGGAATGTCTGTACGAACCCGTAACCTTTTGGTGGACAGGACGACGCTCCGACCACCTGAGCCGCCCAGCTGGGGCTCTCCGTTCTGATTTTAAAGAAAATCTCTACACCAGAGTCAAAACTATTCTGACATATTGTCTTCCTAAAGTTTAAATTTTCACATGAAGCCTTTGATCTATCACTAACTGATTATTTTATATGGCTTGAAGTAGGGATACATTTTTTTCCAGGTAGAAACCAAGGATTCCAGAACTACTTATTGCTTAGCACCAGTGCCTGGTAATGACTTCTTGGTCACACATCAAATATTCATATAAGTCTAGCTTGTTTCCCTGGCCTATTTGTTCCTGCACGAACACTACAGGATCTCAGTTACTAGAGCTGTATAATAAGTTTTGATGTTGTGGTATAAGCTGTTGGGAACCGCCCTGCCTGGTGTCAGGAGCTGTAACCCCCCATGGCTAAGGCTGAGTGGGAGACCTCTGGGCCAGGAGACACTAAGGAGACAAGTTTATCTCCCTGGCAGGAGTGTTGTCTGCTCCTTGCCTGGGCCCCATTGCTTGGTCAGTTAGCCAACGATGGGTAACATTCCTCAGAGGAGGATGGACCTAAGCCAGGCACGATCACGTGGAAAGGCCCTCAGGGAAAGACTCAGGGGGATGTGGAAAAGAGGGGGTGCTCCACCCCCAGCCCCCAGCTTTGAAAAAGCCTGAGTCCTCATTCTGCCTTCGAGACATCCAAATCTCCCGGCTGCCTTTGTCTCCTCTGCCCGACTCAAGCCTGTGACAAGGGGTGGTGCAATCCACACTGGGGATTGTGAACTTCCTGGGATGATCAGACTTGAAAAAGGAATATGTAAAATCCTGTGAAACCTGCTTACTGAGGATGCTCTTAATTAGATTATGACTGCCCGGGCAGGAAATGAATTTAGCCTCTTAAGTTCTGTAGTTTTTTAGGTGATAAGACCCAAACTCAGTGTGAGCCCTTTGAACATTATCTATCTGTTTGATCCTCATTGCTAGACAATGGTTAATAAGCTGTATCCGTGTTCCTACCCAAAACTACCTAATAAAAAGCCTGTTCAGGCAGCAGCTCGGGGTGCTCTCCCTCCGTTAGAGAGAGAGGCTGTTCCATCCCTATTCCCCCACAGGACTCGGTAGTCTGTGTGTATTTCTCTCATATTTTGAGCATTCGTAGTGGCAGGGGATACTGCTGGTCAGTATTTGCCATAACAAGCCACAACAGTGTTTTTTCTTTTTCTTTTTCTTTCTTTTTTTTTTTTTGTAAAGCAAGTGCCTTCCTGAAGCTTTGATTTCCAAGGCATCTGTTTCAGAGTGGCATCCACTTCAGTGGAGGCTTTCTTAAATAAACACATTGCCGGCCACAGCTTAGACAAAGGGCCAGGCTGCCTCCCCAAGCTGAGTTTTTTTTTGTTTCAGAGATCTTGACTGATTTCAATAACTGACCATTTTGGGACGCTTGTTGATTTTTTTTCTTCCCTGCTTTAAATTCCCTCTCTCATGTTTTAAACTCACCAGTCAAGAGTGAGCCCTGGTAGCCCTGGACCCACAACCTGGCTGTGTGGTCCTGGGTGGGCTGTGTGATTCCCAGGCCCTGGTCATAATGACCTTTATTTTTTCAAAGTTTCCTGGTGGCTTTTGCCGGAGGTCATCTTGCAATCGTAATAAGAACCGCAAAGCTGGGTCCAGCCACCACATCGGTTCCTGATACTCTGAGGGCAACACAAAACAGGTGTCCGGTGGCTGATCCCTGCCCCCTTCTTTTCCAGCAGGGTCTTGGCTATATTTGTGCCTTTCAGCCTGTCAAGTTTCTTGAAAAGCTTGTAGAATTGACTGAACACATAGAAATAACCGACACTGTGTAACATGAACTCTTCCTACTCACGGACCTGCATACCTCCTTCTTTATTCAGGCATCTTTGATGCCTTTTGATAAAGTTTTTTTTTTAAGTTAATTTTTAAAAACTGAATTACATTTCTTTTTTTTAAGATTTTATTTTAATTTATTTTTAGAGATGGAAGGGAGGGAGAAAGAGAGAGAGAGAAACATCAATGTGCCGTTGCTGGGGTCTGTGGCCTGTAACCCAGGCATGTGCCCTGACTGGGAATTGAACCTGCAACACTTTGGTTCACAGCCTGCGCTCAATCCACTGAGCTACGCCAGCCAAGTTGATAAAATTTTATAATTTGCTTTATATATAGATCTTCTACACATTTTGTGAAATGTATTCTTAGCTAACTTGTTAAATCTCCTGTTGAGGTTATTTGCAAAGATTGTTGCAATAATCCCTACCGCCCTGTGTTCTTGTCCCTTTGCAATGCTTCTTACCCCTCCAGTAAAGAAGTGGAGTATTTTTCTGAATTCCTGGAAGCTAGGCTGCTACAAAAATTGCTCTGACCCAGAGAATTTGAGGTGAGTGACACTGTGGAGCTTTGAAGTCTAAGCCTCAAGAGGTTGTACAGCTTCTGCTCTTGACCTTGTAAAACACAGCTCTGCGACTTCCATGTGAAGAAGCTATGTCTAGCTACGGAGAGCAGTTAGAGAGCGGTTCTAACAGAATTCGAAAACCTACTGGCCAACAGCCAGTGTCCATCGGCATGCCTGTGAGTGAGGACATGGTCAGCATCCAACTCCAGCTCGAGTTGCTAAGTGATACTGTCATGTAAGTGACTTCACACAACACCAGCAAATGAGTGGCCAGGCAGACTCCAGCCCCAGTGACTGATACAAAGAATGTGTTGAAATAAAATGATTACTCTTTTTTAAGTCACTCAATTTTGGAGTGGTTTGTTACAGAGCCATGAGGAACTGAAGTATGCTGGTATTATGTCTAATAGTTCGCAGATTCTTCTGTGTTTTCTACATAGAAAAATCATATACTCTAAATATAATGACATTTTGGGTTTTTATTTCCCATATTTATACATTTTGTTTCTTTCCTTGCTTTACCAGTATAATGTTGAGTATAAGAGGTGACTGTGATTTCCTGTTTTTCATCTCCTTGTTTGTGTGCCTTATTCTGAATAATTTCTTCACATACATCTTCCGATGAACAAACTCTCTTTGTCCATACTTAATGTGTTAACTCTTTCATTTACACTTTATTTCAATACATTATATTTTTACTTATAAAAATTCTATTTTGTTTATTTTCAAACCTGGTCACTTTTGCTAGTCTCTGCCTGCTTGTTAATTTTTGCAATTCTGTCTTTTATTTAGCTAATATAATTGCTTTCTATTTTATATCTGATAAGTCTCAGCATCTGAAGGCCTGGGGGTCCGAGTCCACTGCTTCTCAGTCTGCTGGCTCCGACTCACGGCCAAGTGTTTCCTTCTGTGCTTACTGACCTTTCACTGCAAACTCACCTTTGGTTGGTCTCAGTCTCTGAAAATTTTAGGATACGCTTTTCTCCAGGGAGGATTTGCATTTTTACTAGAGAAACCTAAGATACTGCCAACTGGGGACCCTTTCCAGGATACCAGCTAATGCAGGAGTCTCGGGTTCGGCTCCCCCGCCTTGCCCCTGGTCCACGTCTAGTTTCTTCCACTGCAGGGCTGTACAGACATGTGTCCCTGGGTCATCCACGTCATGTGAGGGCTAAGGCCAAGCTCTCATACACGCTGCTCTTTCTGCCTGGAACATGTGCTCTTTCATCTTCTTTTCTTCTCCACCTGGTTAAGTAATCTTTCTATTGTCAGACTAAGTTCGGGCCTAGATGCCCCAACCTGGGTTAGACAGCACTCTCCTATGCTCCCAGAGCACCCCGCATCTGCCTCTGCCATCGCATCCGCCATCCTGTATTGTAAGGATCTCCTTACCCATCCGTCTTCCTCCACGAGACCTCGTTGGGGCAGGAGTCGTGGCAGAGTTAGGCCGTTTCCCCAGTGTCTAACCCAGGGCCTGGTCCATGGTCGATTAATGAGTGTTGTTGAATAAATGAAAAGAATACCTGGATGGACGAATGGGTGAGTGAGTGATGAGTTTGGAATGGACAGTTTGGGGTTTGCAGAGAGGGTGAAGGATGGTGAAGGGAGAGGAGAAGAAAAGAGGAAAGGGAAATGGCTTGTGTTTGAAAGTTTGTTTTGCTCTCCTTGCTTAAGTGGAAGAAAGCTGTCATTTCATTTCTTCAACAGTTTATTGAGCATCCAGTATGTGCTAGGCACTCTGCTAGATGCTAGAAATACAAAGATGAAGATCCAAATGAAATAAAATAGAAACAAAACCGACTTCCTCACTCTCCCACCACCCCCAGTTGGCTCCCCACGCCCACCCCAGGCAGATGTGGCTGGAGCCTGGGAAGCGGGGCCTGGGCCCAGGGATTCAGCAGCAGGAGGTGGAGCACAGCAGGGCTCTCACCTCCTCTCATGCTAACCTCCACCCCTGCCTCTCAGGGCCAGCCAGCACGTACCCCCTCTCCAAATGCCGCACCTCTCTCCTGCCTGAGCAACCTACCTTGCGTGTATCACCTCTGGGTGAGGCACCTGGGGAGGTTAGGGGAGCGGTTCTGGTTAACCACGGGGGCTGCGAAAGCACACCTGCCCAGATGAGCCGGGAGAGGAGCACGGGCACGGGCTGCTGGGCCGGGCGAGCTGACAGGTAAAGGTGGAGGGCCCAACTGGAGATATTTTTGCCCTTGGGGCTGGGACAAAACTTGCTCCAGTGTGAAGGGTGGGGAACAGGGGCCTTGGAATTGCTCTGTGAGATGGTGGAGAGACGGAGCTGGAGCTTAGGAGGTTGAGGAGGGGCCAGGGATGCAAGGACCCCTACAGGCACCAGGGAACAGAGATCAGAAGACCCAGAAGGTCTCCTCCTTCAGCTTTTTAGTGACCCTCTTTCCTCGCACAGTGGATTATTGTCTCTTCTACAAACTGTTCCATAGTTGGGGGCATGGGCAGGGCCTGGCTATACACTGGCCCGCCTCTCTGAGATCTGATGTTGTTGTGGTTAGGGAGTCTGCCCTTCTCCTGTCTCTTGGGATCTGAGTATCTGGGAGTCGTGCAGGGAGGAGGCCGGAGGCCAAGGGCTGCATCATGTCTCCCTGATGTCCTGGGGAGCAGTGAGTCTCCCCACCCCCACCCCCCCACTTCTTTGCAAAGTCAAATCTTATGCTCTGGAAGCTGGAGGGAGCTCAACAGCCTTTCTGGGAAGAATGATTGTTTGAAAGGCTTGTTTTGTAAGGAACTGGGAGAAGGCATGGGTGTGAGGGCTTAAACACAGTCTTTCACTTCATCTAGCTGCCTGGGCCTGGGGAGTGCGTTGGCATCCCCTTCCCTCCAGGGGCAGGCACAGGAAGAACGCTCTGGAACAGCGTCCCAAAGACACTGGAACTGGCATTCGACATCCGCTTAGTTCAGACGTGTGCGTTTTGGCCAGATGGCCTCTCTCTTTTGGGCTTGCCGGAAAGGGTGCCTGAGTCCTTCAAAGGGGAGGGAGGTGCGGGGGAAGCAGGAGAGCTCCCTAGGGAGGGCACGGGACAGTATCAGGAGTTAGGTCACTGGTGTTAGTTTCCCTAAGATCCTTGAAGGACTGGGCCGGATAGGCAATAATCTATATGGTCCTAAGGGGTACAATCCGTATCCACCGGGAACACTGCCAGTGAACCGGAATCAAACTCGACCCGGTTTCCTCCCCATATCACTCTCCGGCGCCCCGTTGCGTCCCCATCTGCACTCGCTCACCCACGTGCTCAGATGAGACCCGTGCGCCCCGAACGAACGCCCCAGCGGGGACCTCCCCTCGTCCCGCTTTGTGGCTTCTCCCCTCTCCCCGGCGGCGGCGCGCGGGCACCCGCGGGGGAGGGCGGGTCCGGGGCGGTTCAGGCGCTGATCCCCACCGGGCCGGCCTCCTCCTGCTCGCGGATCAGGCGCCCGCTCGCAGTCCGAAGTGCGCGCGAGCGACCCGGCGAGCCCGGGGCCCGGGACGGCGACGTGTGCGTCCGACCCGGGGCAGGGGAGGGCACGGGCGAGCGCGGGTACCGGCGGGCAGAGCGCACGGGCAGCCCGGGCGAGCGGCCGGGGACTGCGGGTGACACGGAGTAAGCGGGTGGGCCGGGCTCCGTCGAGCTCCGGGGCTCGGTCGCAGGTTCCTCCTCGGGCTCCGGGGCGTCCTGCAAGAACATGCGCCAGGGTCAACGGACAGCGGCCGCGTCTAGGGGCGCGACTGGCGTTCGAGGGCGCCAGGAACAACGAAGTGAAGGAGAAAGGTCTCTACATCCTCCCACCTCTCAGAGGGTGGCAGACAGAGGCCTGATTTTCCTGGCTTTTTGTTTTGTTTTTGTTTTCAATGCACGACACTTAGCATGATGCCTGGTGGATAGTAGGTGCTCAGTAAATACTGAAATGCATTAACTTGAGTGCTTTGTCTCCTTATTGTCCCCTTCCCACCTGTCTCGGACAGCCTGGGACAGAGTTAGTTATAGAATCGAGCTGGTGTCTGAAGACCTAGGCTGGAAGCCTGGACCTGCCGCTTAGTTCCTTCGTTGATCCTGGGCAGGTCATCTCACCTTCGTCGGCCTTATTTCTCTAATCTATAAAGGGGAGATGGCACGGATATTTCTCAGATTACTCTGAGTTCTATTAAGGGATAGCTGTGTGGTGTGGCTTCGTAGCAGTAGGGGCCCCGTGCGTGTGAGACACCCAGCCCAGAGCTGCTCACCTTGTCCTTCAGGAGGTAGAGTGCCACGGGGTTCTTCCGCTCCTGCTCCGCGCTTCGGGCAAGGGCGTCTGCTGCACAGGACAATGAATGGGGTCGCTGGCGGGGAACAGGCCCTCCCCCCACCAGTCAGCACTTGTATTTGCTCCTCAACTGGCCAGCCAAGGCCCCACCACAACCTCCACCAGAGGCTCCGCAACACGCGGGCTCCTACCTTGGCCGCACCGCTCCCTGCTCTGCAGTCTCCGCGCCGTTGGTGGGGGAAGGGGCCCTGCAGAGCCGGCCTCCTTGTGGCCCACTTCTGCCTTTTCCCAGCAGCCTGCGGGTCTGGGTGAGGACTGCACTGGCGAGTGGGCCTCCGGGAGCTCACCTTCTGGCTTCAAGCTGTCATCATTCTGATCCATGTATTCCAGGGAGTTTTGCTTCTCCAGTTTCCTCTTCTTTCTGTAAACCCACCCAACACCCCGTGAACAGAGCTGCCGAGTGTGAGCAGGAGGAAGTCTAGGGTGGGGGACACGGGCAGTGTGATGGCCGTAAAAGAGGCCTGATAACAGGAGGATGGGCTGGAATGAGTCCCATCTAAACTGTGTCCTGCCAGTTGCTAGCGTGGTGACTGTGGGTGAGCCATTTAACCCACGTGAGTGTCCTTGTCCTTATCTGTAAACTGCAGGTGGTCATACTTAAAAGGTAGCACACTAACCCCAACCACAGTGCCCAGCCCACGAAAGGTGCCCTGCAAGTGGGACCATTGTTAACAGTGCAGGGCCGTCGGGGGCTGTGAGCGCAAGGGCTGGCTCCATTCACGGTACACACAGTGGTGAGAGGGGTCTCCTGGGAAGAAGTGCGGGGCCCTGGGAAGAAAGCCATTTAAAGATACTTAAGAAGAGAGCTTGGGGTTGTGGATGGAAGGGTTGGGGTGCTAAGGGTGTGGAACTTGAGGAGTTACCCAGACTTTTTGGAGGGTTTCCAGCAGGCACAGACGGTCACCAAGGTCACAAGGAGGAAGATGCCTCCTGTGGACAAGATGATGTAGAGTGAGCTTCTTCCTAGGGAGAAAGAAAGGTGGAGCAGTGAGAGAGACTTCAGAGGAGGCACCAGGTGGGGGGAGGACAGCTTCCTGCAGGGAATGGAAAAGGAAGGGAGCCCTGGCGGCATGGCTGGCCCGTGGCAGAGCGTGCCCAGAGCCCGCTCCCCAACCGTTGCCGTCCTCCATGGAGAGTTGGCCCCATGTCTGTCTCCCTCTGTGCAGGTTGTCTGTAGCCCCTCATGGGTACCACCAGAGCTTTGAGCCCAAAGGGTGGGCAGGCAGAGGGACTCACTGTACACGGTGATTTTGATGGGCAGGCTGCGGCCCTGGCTGATGGGGTTCTCCACCACACAGCTGTACAGGTCGTCGTCCTCCATGAGCACGCGGGTGATGGTGAGCACCTTTTGGTCAGGGGACAGGAGCATTCTCGAGTCATTGAGGAGGGGCTTGCCATCCTTCAGCCAGGTGTAGCTGGGCTTGGTGCCGTTCTCATGAGAGCAGTTCAGGGTGAAGGCTTCGCTGAGCTCCAGCACGGTGGTCGAAGCCACTAACACCTGTGGCCTCGAAATGGGCACTGAGCCCGAGGAGGGGAGCCTGTGAGCCATGAGCCAGAAAGCTTCTCCCTTCCCCCGCTTAGCCACCTTCAACACAGCACAACTCAGTTTGTGGTCAGAGGGGCCCTTCAGAGATCATTAGTCAAGTTCTTTACTGTCGCCCACCCACCCACCCACCCAACCATTTACCCATCCATCCATTTATTCATTCATTCACTCACTTATTTACCGGATATTTACTGAGCAACTACTAAGCACAGGAGGTACAACACTGAACAAGACAGCCATGGTCCCTCCCCTCGTGGACTTTCCCTTCCCTTCTCCTCAAATACCTTTCCAAGGTGCCTTAAACCAGCCCAGTGTGGAACTACGAAGCCTAAGTCCCACTGTCCAGGTTCAGATATTGGCTCGATCACTTACTAGCTACATGACTTGCACATGTTACTCAACCTCTTTGTGCCTCAGTTTCCTCTTCTGTAAATGGGGATAATGATATTAACTATCCCTAGATTGTTGTGAGCATTAAATGAGTCGATATATGCAAAGCCCTTAAAATAGTTTCTGGCAGGTAGCAAGCACTCTTATCGTGTCTACTGTATCCTCCTGTCTGCTAACTGCTAACGTCCCAGGTGGTCTGGGTGCTGGCTTTCCCAGGCTCCAGCAGACCCTGCCCGGTCTCAGGCCCACCCCCTTCCCTGCCAGAGTGTGTTACCATCGACAGTGAGGTTGATGGTCTTCTCCCCGGTGAAGGTGTCATCAGTGATGGAGATCTCGACCTCGTAGGTGCCCTCATCCGCCAGCTGCAGGTCGCTGAGCAGCAGGGAGCCATTTTCAAAGAGGCGGATGCGGTCTCGGTAGTCAGGCCGCAGGGTGCCAATGACCTCTGTGCCAATGGACTGTACCACGGTCACTGGCTTGTCCCTCTTCAGCTGCCACTTCACCACGGGCTTGTCGCTGCTGGTGCTGCTGTACTGCACGGAAAGCAGGGCGGACTTCCCCACCGTGCCATGGATCAGGCGGACGGGGCTGGTGATGTTCACCCCCTGCAGGGGCTCTGGGGACAGAGGCCCGAGGGCAGAGGGCGGCAGCATCAGGCGCTCGGCTCCTGCTCCACTCCCACTGTTAAGTCCTCTGATCTCTAAGTGCCTCCCCGTTCTGGGCCCATCACACCTGCCAGTCCCACCTTCTTGGTCTTTGCTGCCGTCTCTGCTCCCCCGTCATCCCTCACACCCATTCCGTTGCCCTTAACCTTTCGTCTCTCTGGTCCTCTGCCTCTGGCACTTTCCCTCACTGCCCTGCCCTTGAGGAAGATTCCAGCTCAGCCACACCCCGTGTGCTCCATTTATAGAAATATTTATTGAGCACGTGCCATGCGCAAGACACTGTTCTGTATCCTTAGCATACATCAAAGTGCAAAACAGATGAAGTCTTTATCCCGTGTAACTTATAAGTCATTAGACCTTAGGGTGAATCTGTCAGGTTTTCTTTTTGGTCGGGAATTGGGAGAACGGGGTGGGGTGGGGCCATGGAAAAAGCGTGGGGACAGAGATCCACAAAGAAAGGGGTGTGTCCCAGGACAGTGCCAATAGAGGGGGGTTTAGGGGCTGAAGACAATGGCCCCACCCTCCAGTCAGACCAGCAGCCTCTGCTGTCCTTGCCTCAACTGCCGGTAGCATCTTACCAGGCTGCCCAGTGCAGAGCGGCCCTGCAACTAGGTGGATGGTTTTGGAAATTCACCCCACCTCCGGCCCAATGTGTATCACATCCCCTTTAGCAGAGGGATGTAGTGGGCGAAACCAGAAGTGTGGGGTCGGCAGGCCTTGTGAGCTTGGGCTCCACCAACCAACCGGCTGGTGGGTTTGGGCAAGTCACCTTTTTGGGCCTCACTCTCCTCGGTTAGAAAATAAGGATAGTGACCGTAACGAGAGCAACTGCTGTGTCAGATTCACAGTGCGGAAACGTAGTGTGTGTGTGTCAGTTGTTGTGCAGCACAGAGGACATGGAGATCCCAGCCCCGCCTTGACCTGGGAGAAATCACTCATGTGTTCGGGGCTCAGATTTCCCACAGGTCAAAGGAGTGGCGATCCACATGGTTCCACGGGTTTGTTTCCGTTGGTAGTTCTGGGATTTTACTGGCTCGCCCCATGGCTGCCCCATCCAGAGCCTTGTTTCACACGTCAGGGATGTCCGAGGCACTTTGGGGCCCGACAGGTGCAGTTTGTTGGTGTCACCTGACCTTGAACAGCAGAACCGCCGCCTGAAGAGGAGGCTTCTGAAGAAGGTGTCACTTGGGAACGGGGCTGAATTTAGCTGGACAGACACATGCATGTCAGGTGTCTGTCCCTCTGTGTCCCCAGCTGTCTCTGTGGACCGTCCCTGCCTCGGAAGTTCCTTCTGTCTCCTTCCTCCCTACCTCCCCTTCTGCTACTGCTGCTGTCTAGGCTTGGGAAGCTGTGCTGTCTCCTGCCATTCCTCGTTCCTCTTCTTGTGCGAGAGGACCCAGGCCGAACCCGGAGGCAATTAAACTAAAAGGTTAGTTATGGAGATCAACGTAAATTTAATTGAGTTCAATGAACATGTTCAATCCATTTTTAGAACAAGTGTTTTGTTAAGTAGTGAGCTCATTGTTTTTTTGAAAGTGGTCGAGAAAAGGCCAGTTGACTATTCTTTCACGTCTTTGTGCCTCAGTTTCCTCCTCTGTATGATGAGGTGGTGGGACCACATGATCTTTAGGGGCCTTTCAACTCTGACATTCATTACCTGCCCAGTAGACCAGAATCATAAAACCTTCAGTGTAGAAGCGACTACTCGTGACTAAAGCCACCGTATGTGTAAATATTTTGTTCTTGTTGTTGAGAGGAGTCCATCTGGGGGAGGAGAATGGATAATTCAATTCTTGTCAAACATTCTTATTAAAGGTATTTTGGTCCCCACAGAACCTTATATAAAAATGAAAGAAATGGGATCTAGCTCCAGCTCCCCTGATCTGGCGGAGAAGGTGGTGGGTGCCCGAGTCCCACTCTCCACACTAACTCGGAGAGCTGCTGGGAATCCCTATGACTCCACGGATCAGACTGAAAGCTGTCTGATCGCGTGATCCTTAGGTTTTCTTCCGGTTCTAGTTTCTGCGATTATTGACCTGCCTGGCGACTGCTAGGTCCCAGACTTGACTTGATTTAGAAAAGCAAGCTTTCAACTTTCCCTAAATAGACAAATAGGCTCGGTTAAGTGTGACTTGGGGTGGCCCCGAACAAAATCATTGTGCCCCCTAAGTCCATGATGCTGAAGATCGAATAGTTGGGAAGTGTCTAAGCCCCTGCCTCAGGGCCCAGTCCGGAGCAGTGGGGTGTGCACGTGAGGGTCACATCTGCAGAGACGTCCTGGGGCTGAGGAACCCCAAGTGCAAACTTTGAGGGTCCCATTTCCTCCTTCCAGGAGGCTGGGCAGTGACAGTTCCAGCCCCAGGGAAAAGTAGAAGGCATTCCCCCTCCCCCTTCTATCTTCGCTGGCTCTCTCTTGAGCTCCCCCCGCCCAGTACACTGTCTCCTATCCCAGGCAGGGTCCTACTGATCCTTCTGTGATGTCTTTCCCCCTCAAGCCTGCTCTTTCTAGCAACTTAAACTTGATTTTTCAGGATGCAAACACTGGAGAAGCTACAGCATTTGGACTGCCCCAGGCCTCCCCCTCCTCTCGGTGGGAGCCTTCCCCGGGCCCAGGACTCGCAGGGGTGTGCCTGGGTGTCAGGAGGGAATGGACCGGTCTTTCTCAGAAGCTGACAAAGACAGCATTTTGCCCAGCGAACACAGTTTCCCAAAATTCTTGCCAAAAGTGGAGTCTGTATTAAGGTCAGGGTATCGCCACTTTCAGGGGACACAGAGAACTGGGACAGGCGCCAAAGCAGGACACAGAAACGAGGAAGTGGCTAACAACTGTGACCCTCTGTAGGGATAGAAGGGACTAGCACTATTCAGTCTTGAGAAGTGATTAACTTAATTATTGTCCCCTAGTCTCTGAGGCGTCATTTTGTAGGAAGTTTCTCTTCCCACCGGAGGCTGAACAAAAAGGAAACGGACATTTCGGCAAGATGTACCCGTCACCTTAAACAGTGCCACACTGGGTCAGGTAGGTGGCCTTCCTCAAGTGACCTGCTGGGACAACAGGCTGTGTGACGCTTTAAAATATAAGAATATATCTGCCAATAGCCTTGGGTTCCCCTAACAGTCTCTTCCTGATCCTCTTTGCTTGGCAAAGGTTTCCATTTACTGGCATTTGCCTTAAATTTACCTTTTAAAAGTGTCAGGGAGACAGTGCTAAACATGTATCGTAAGGTCTGGTCTACATACACCTAATCCACAACCTCTAACACCGCAGACTGCAGTTATATCCCTTTCTCAGGTGAAGGATTTTTTGTTCTGTTCGAATCTGTCTCCATAAAGATGTCCCTCCATCCCCTTGGCCATCAGGGACACCCTTCTCTGAGCTTTCTCCAACTCTGTTATTTCTTTTTTGAGATGTGGTGACCAGAACCATATACAATAATTCAAGGGCAGTACATGGCATTGTTTTCTAAAAGAAAAAATATTGCTTTCTGATTTTTTTCTTCATATCCAATTACTACATGCCAGTGGGGACAGTACTAGTGTTGGACCATCTACACTGCCCGGTTTTTTTCCCCCTTTATTCTCACCCAAGGACATTTTTTCATTATGGAGAGAGAGAGAGAGAGAGAAAAGGAGAGAGAGAGAGAGAGAGAGACATCAGTGCAAGAGGGAAACATAGACTCATTGACTGGCCACTTTGAATATGTACCCTGACCAGGGATCGAACCTTTGACTGCTTGGGGCACGGAACACTGTTCCAACCAACTGAGCCACACTGACCAGGGCAGATTTTGGCTTTTAACCACCCTAATGAGTGATGCTCTGAGCAAACAGCCCAGTCCCTGGTCCTGCGGCACCAAGTGCAAACATCTTGGGATTATTGTGTTGCATTCTTATGTTGTTTCTTAAAGTGTGTTGAAATAACTTTAAATGTCAATCACTTAGAAAGGTAGGAGAAAACCAAGGAGTAGAAATTGTTAAGAAAGCCTTGGGGATTCAGGATGAAAGCGAGTCTTGGTAGCTCCGAAGAGCGTAGGCGTTCAGTGATATGTAGCCAGCCAACAGCATCGCAGTGGCGCAGAGAGCTCCACGTTTGGGCAGCTGAACTCCACTGCAGTGCAGCTGTCCATTCTCCCAGACTGACTTGTGAACTTAACACAATGCCAAACAAAATTCCAGGATGTTTCCTTTGTGATACTGGCGCAGACAGACAAACAGATCAACAGAACAGAATGGGGAGCCCCACGACAGACGAGCATATGACCATCTGACTCAGGACAGAGGTGGCTTTGCTATGTAGTGGGGAAGGACTTTTTTCCCAATAAATAGTGCTGGGCCACGTAGGCAAAAAGGCGAATCTTGACCCTTCACACCTGACACAAATATCAGTTCTAGACGGATTGGAGATCTAAGTGTGCAAGGTAAAGCAATAATGCTTTAAAAAGAAAACAGAGGAGACTACCCCACAACCTGAGGACAGACGCGGGTTTCTCAGAAAGAACACTAGCGTGCGGCGCCCAGGAAAGAAGGACGTGACCTGTTGGACACGATAAAAGCAAGAGCCTCTGTTCATCAGAAGACACCATGGAGGCAGTGGAAAGGCAAGCTGTAGAGCAGGAGACATTTGTCATACATGTCCAACAAGGAGTCATACCCAAAGTATATTTTTTAAACTCCTACAAATCAATGATTTTTTAAAAAATTCAGGAAACTCAATAAAAAATGGGCAAAAGACTTGGAATAGGTCTTTCACAAGAAAAGATATCCAAATGACTAATAAAACTTTGAAAAAGATACAACTTCATTACTAACAATGGAAATGTAATTTTAAATCATAATTTGATACCACCTCGAATTCACTAGGATGGTTAAAATGAAAAAGAAAGATATAGCTTTGGCTGGTGTGGCTCAGTGGATTGAGCGCTGGCCTACAAACCAAAACGTTGCTGGTTCAATTCCCAGTCAGGACATATGCCTGGGTTGTGGGCCAGCTCCCTAGTTGGGGGTATGTGAGAGGCAACTGATCTATATATCTCTCGTACAATGATGTTTCTCTCTCTCTCTCTTCCCCCCTCCCCCTCTCTCTAAAAGTAATAAATAAAATCTTTTAAAAAAGAAAAAAAAGAAAGGTACAGTTGTTGGTGGGGGTATAGACTGATGCCACAACTTTTGAAAACTGACCCTATCTACTAAAGCTTAATACATGCATATAACTCAGCAATTCTACTCCTAGGTATATTCCCCAAAGAAAGGTGTATGTCTGTTTACCAAAAGATACATACTAGAATGTTTTAACAACTCTATTCATAAAGTCCCAAACAGGAAACAACATAGATGACTCTTAGAAATATGGTGTTCAGTGAAAGAAACCAGATACAAAAGCATGCCTACAGATTATTGCATTTCCGTAAAGTGCAAAGACAGCCCTGGCCTGTGTGGCTCAATTGGTTGGGGCGTCATCCTATAAACTGAAGGGTCATGGGTTCGGTTCCCAGTCAGGGCACATGCCTAGGCTGTGGGTTTGGTAGGGGTGTGTACGAGAGGCAGTCAGTTGACGTTTCTCTCCCTCCCTTCCCCCTTCTCTAAAATCCATGAGCATGTCCTCTGGTGAGGATAAAAAAAATTAAAGCTCAAAGACATGCAACATTAGTCTGTATTGGAAGTTAGGGTATCACTGAAGCCCTGGAGGGGAAGGCAACTGTAACTGAAATTGTGTGGGATTCTTCTGAGGTGCTGAAGTGTTCTGTGTTCTGTTACTTGATCGCGGGCACTGATGACGTGAGTTCACATCTTAAAGGTTTAGCAAGCTGTATCCATATGCTAAATGCATTTCCCTGTGTTTAATTTACAGTGGAAAAACAAACAAAGAAACAATCAAACAAACAAACGACAGCACCCTCAATGTGAAGGTGATAATCGCACTGAAAGAGGGGAATCTGGGTAAGGGACTTCTCACTGGGTCCTCAGAGAATGGAACAGTTACGGGATCCCAGAGAGCAATGCCTTGCAAACCAGATTATCCAGGTTTATGGCATGCGTGTCTGTGTCTGTAAAATAGTGTCCTGGCCTCTAGAAAAGCCTCACTTGCATGCTGCAGGAACAGGCTGTGATGAGAGTAGGAGAGCTTCGTCAGCCCGTATCAGAGCCAGAGCAGCAAGGCTGAGTGTCCCCTGTCTGAGGCTGCCTCGGTGGTCGCTGCCACAGCACAGGAGATTAAGGGGAATCTCTGGGAGCCAGAGTGACATGGTCTGAGTCCCCTTTTAGGCCAATCTTAAAAACAGTATTTCCCAATTGAACCACAATAAAATAATTTAAAAAATACATTAAAAAAAACACCAGTATTTCCCAGCCTCCTTTGCAGTTAGGTATGGCCAGGTGACTGAGTTACAGCCAATGAACCAGTGGAAGTGATGGGTACCACTGTAGGCTGGTTTAGGGCCCCCTCATCCCCATTTTTAAAACTCTCTAAGTGGAAGAAATGGAGACGAACCTCAGGGGGACCATGGGGAACACATGTCAAAGTTGACAGAGCTCTGTCGGCTTAGCCCCTGAAAAACTCCCTGGAGCAGAGGCCTTCCTCACCCCAGGCCTAGCCCGGGACTCCATGGTTCATGGCAAGATCTTAAATTTTGGAATTTATTTGTCACAGAAGTTGGCATTTTCCTAACTAATATATTGATGATGGCAGAAATGTCCAATAGAACCTCAGCTCTTTATTGCTGAGTTCACACCAGTACAATGGCCTGAGCCTGCACTTACTCCTTGCCTGTCATAGGTCATATCTCATATCTTATTAGCATAGTTTATACTTAGAATTTTTGCTATATTTAGTAAGTTACATTCTCCCACACTTTGGGCCCTTCGTCACCTTTTGTTTTTGCCCAATCACACGGACAAACAACATCTTTCTATAGTTTTTTCCCTCTCCTTTGATGGCCGGAAGCAGTTAGGGTCGTCTCTGATTTGTATACTGCACGCGCACTTCCCATTCCCAGTACCCCGTCGGCAAACCTGCAGCTCCCGTGGTTCCCTCAAGTCGTTGTAACTCCCACGGAGACTGGTCTCAGCAAGGCTAACAGTAACCCCTTGAACGCCATGCCTAACAGACCCTTTTAGGTCCTCATTGCACTGGGCCTCTTTGATGCCTCTGATGTAGACTCTCCAGGACACTCTCAACTCCCTCCACTTCTGGGTACCACAGTCGGGCAGCTCTCCTTCTGTCCGTGGGACTGTTCCTCCTTGGTCTCCTCAATGGGACTTTTTCCCTCCACAAATCTTGGGGTTACTCAGGGTTCAGTTTTCAGCCCACTTTCTCATCCTGGCTGCTATTATGCAATCTCATGGTTTTAAATCTTCCCTGTGGGCTGACAGCTTCCAAATGCCTCTCATCAGCCCTGACTTCCCTGCCCACCCCCGCCCCCCCACCGGCTTCAGACTGGTCAACATTTCCTCACAGGTGTGTCATAGGCATGCCAACCTTGACATGGGCAATACAATTATTGTATCCCCAATGTTGTCCCCTTGTTTGTTTACAGTTTCACACGGAAACCTTACTGCCCCCTCTGGATCCTCCCACTTCTGGCTTTCCCTCCCAAATATTACCTCAACACGTCTCATTCCCTCTCTCTTTATTCTAACCTAGCCCATGTTATTTCTCTCCTGAACTATTGCATTAGCCTTGAATTGTGTCCCCTCAAATTTATATGTTGAAGTCCTAACTCCCAGCACCTCAGAATGTGACCTTATTTAGCAGCGGGGTCATTGCAGAGGTAAATTAGCTAAGATGAGGTCATATGAAGGAAGGTGGGCCCATAATCCAATGACTGGTAGCCCTATAAAAAGAGGAAATTTGGCCCTGGCTGGCATAGCTCAGTGGATTGAGCACTGGCCTGTGAACCAAAGGGTCGCCGGTTCAATTCCCAGTCAGAGCACATGCCTGGGTTGTGAGGCTAGGTCCCCAGGTGGGGGTGCATGAGAGGCAACCACACATTGTTTCTCCCCCTCTCTCTCTTCCTCCCTTCCCTTCTGTCTAAAAATAAATAAAATCTTTTAAAAAGGGGGGTGGATTTGGACACAGACAGGAGCACAGGGAGAATGTTAGGTAAAGATTGTAGTTATGCTGGCACAAGCCAAGGAATGACTGGAAGCAGAGAGTTCTAGAGCAGATTCTCAAACTTTTAGTCTCCAAAACTGAGACAGTAAAGTTCTGTTGCTCAGCCCTCCCAGTTTGCGGGCTGCATTAGCGCCACCCTAGGAAACGTACACAGCGTTCCTTTTCCATCTCGTTTGCCCCCAGTTTCCCGCCGATGCCTCACTGCAGAGTGAGCCACCCACAGTCCACCTCTGGCCCTGCCAGTCCCCAGACCGAAGCCTTCCCGTGCCTCTGTACTCCACTGCCTGCGGACCGCACTCCCGTGTACTTACTGCCGTCCACTCAGCTCACTCCTTCTCCCCAGCAAAGGAGAGCGGTTGGGCTGTTCCCGGGAACAGGGTGCCGTTGCGGGCTGCCAACTGTTGCCCATTTTCCCAACTACAACTCCCACTCCCCCCACCCCCACCTATTTTTCTGCTCCTTCGGAATTTAGTGCAGACATTCCCGGGTGACCCCTCCTGCCAGTCCCCCAACCCCGCCTGCACCACCAGCACCTGTTCCCGCCGGGGCGGGTGACCTGTCTCGGGTCTGGGCATCTTCTTCATACCTGACTCGTAACAGTTTCTGTGTCTTTACTAAAGTGATCTCTGCATCTGTTCACCCAACCAAATTGTGAATTCCTGGGCTCTCTGGAATGGTGTGTGCATGTGTGTGTACGTAAACAAATATACTTAAAATAAGGTGAATTCTCCGAATAGCTGTCAGGAGGGGGCCTAGGAAGCAGGCGTCTATGGTATGGGGCGAGTTATGGGTAGGTCAGTGTTCATCTCCAAAGTTAGGAGGCTCGTTATCTCTAAACTTCTTCCATCTCTTGCTGTTTTACACTCAAAAGAGCCAAGGTGGGGGCTGGGGAAGCACAAAACCAGGAGTCCCCACCCCTTCCAGCCCCACCATAATCCTTGGAAAGAACGCTGAACTGGCCTGCGCCAACAAGACACCCTATAAGAAATGGCTCGTTGCCCTTCATCTGATGTCCTGAATGCCGTGGGAGCTCCAAAGTCATGCAGCCCGGTGGGGGAGTGGGCAGGGGCCGGGCGGCAGGCAGCAGAATGAAGAAATACATTCAACACTAATGCCTGAATTCACTGAGATTCTTCCCACGGCGGCAGCTCTCTCCCCTCCTCCAGTCCTGAAGGCATTCTGGCCCGCACGCTCCCCTCCCTCACCTTTGAAAGCCCCGGTCCTTTCTCCGAACCCTTTCTTACCCTTCTGGGCTCTTACCTGTCTGGATCAGGAGAAGGTAGACAAAAGGAGTGAGGCGCAGGGCGCTGAAGGCTCTGGACAGGGCTCCCCTTTCTCTCCTCATTTTGGGTGGCGTTCTCCAGCTCTGGTGCAGACAATTAGCATGATTTCTTCACTCTGGGCACGTCCCTTTGTACCACTCGGAGTTTCTCTGCCCGAGCACAACCCTGCCAACTTCCCTCTGAACACACAGAGCTCTGTGTGTTGTTGCGCTTGTTCTTTCTTCTCCTTCAGACCTGGCATTTTCTAGTGTCAAAGCCCTACATCCCCAGTTTGGAAGTGGGTATCTGCCGAGGAGATCATCTCCAGCGGGGGTGCCAACCTGATGGGTCCCGGGGGCCCGGCATTTCTTCCTTGTCTGTGCTGAGCCCCACGCCCGGGGGGAGATGAGGAGTGGGGCTAAATACAGACTGGGCCAGGACACACACTAAACTGGACCTTGTGTCCCAACCTATCCTGTCTCCACTGCACACTCCTTATTCCCGAGAAGGAGAGTGTGTGCCAGGAACAGCCCTCCAAAGGGTTTTCAGTAGGGAAGGGTAGGAGCTTTTCAAAGGCTGGGGAGTGAGCCCTGACTGCTGTGGCTCTGTTGGTTGGGTATCACCCCGCTGAGCGAAGGGTCACCGGTTTGACCCTTGCACGTGCCTAGGTTGCAGGTTTGGTCCCCAGTTGGGGCGCGTATGAGAGGCAACCGATGTTTCTCTCCCTCTCTCCCTCCTTTCCCCTCTCTCAAAAAATAGATAAATAAATAATTTTTTAAAAAAGCAGCTGGGGAATGAGAGATTTCAGAGAACTGCTAAAGAAATGGAAAATCCTTGTTCTACCCCAAAGGAAGAAGATTGGACCATGGCCTGAATTCTATTATTTTCATACATGTTTGGATGAAAGAACCCTACTTGGGGTTCTCTTTCTTACCCTAGAATCATGCAGATGCTGGGGACCTCTCCCCAGAAGCCCCTCTGTTCATTCCCCCCAGCCTCCAGCTAATTTTCTACAACACGTCAGAGCAAGGCTAAGGTGGCTCCAGGACAGCCAGCCTCCTGGGGCTCTGTCACCAGCTTCTTGGCCTGCTCACCTCCTTTTGTCTCCAGGCTTTGATAAGGAGAGCCACCCTAGCTCTGGCCTGCCCCCTCACCACCACGTCCACCATCCTCAGGAGGTCCGTCAGTAGGACGGACGCCTGCTAACCGCACCATCTCGGGGCAGGACCACCACCCTAACCCTGGATTTCACATTCGTGAAATATGGAAACAGTAGCCCCCTTGCAGGAGTTGTTGGGCGTACTGATAAAGCTTTGGTTCAGAGAGTGCCTAGGGAATTCTTCACTACAAAGACATTATACGCTTTAAAAAAATGCCTTAAAATTTGTTTATTCCTGTAGGGAATCTTTGTATTGTAATGAGACCAAAGTTCACAGCTCCCCTCTTGGTCATCTCTAACCCTCGTCTTAGATCTAAGGTGGTTACCTCTCAGAAAATACTCACTTTGCGTCCTGGAGAAAGTCTGAGCAGGCCAGGTTTCTAGAACCAAAGACCCACGGCCGAATGAGCCGAAGGATGGGGAGAAGAGCTGGGAAGCATTGGCTTTGAACCTCACAGAGGAACTCCAAGAAACCTGATTTACGTGAATAAGGTGTTTTCCCCTTTTGCGTTTCTGTGTCTGTAACTTTTCCCTAGACAGCTCAAGGCCCTGGCCTGCCTCTGGAAGAGCTAACATTGCTTCAGCCAGTAAACAACAAAAAAGAGAAAGTCACTCTCCAGCTTCTGACATAGTATTTTAGAGTCGGTAGCAAGAACGCCCTGAAAGCCAAGCTCTGTAAGGGACAAAAGGACATTTTAACTTCTTTTATCTACCCCTTTGAAGTAGCATAGAACAATGGCCTGCGGACTGGATAACAGAGTTCTCATACAAGACTATAGACAAATGGCCTCTTTTGTTTGTTGATGGCCAGGCCTTAAGGGTTATTGTTTGAGGGTACAAGGAGTATATAATTTTCAGGGAAGAGCCTGAAGTCTGCCTTTTTTAAGCCTGAAGACTTTGGAAAGAAAAATGCGATAGAGGAAGACCAAAGAGGGGTGTAAATTCTCAACATCCCCCCTTCCCCTGCCCTAGAAATGAACTTAGGCCCCTTATATCCTCCTTATACCCATGCGGAGTACGCAAGTGCCTCCAGTGCCCAGGGCTCCCTTGAGGGGACCTGCATGAGCTGAGAGGGTCAAGAACTGGCAGAGGGCTAACTTGGAGCAAAGGGGCCACACTGCATAGGCAATGACGGGGGCCACCAGAGCCCTGCTAGGAGTTGTGCAAGCCACTGCTCGGACCAGGGCGCCACCAGACTCCTGCAGAGACCAGTGGGAACCCTGAGACGGCCACATAGGTCCGGGCACCACATTGTCTCTCTCTGTTGCTGAAAGTTCACCAAAGCCATATTGCCTGTACTCATGCCCACCCTCCTTAGAGAGGAGCTGGGCGGGGGCAGGGAATGGGAAAGACTGACTGAGCGATTGCTAGTATTGTCCAAGCAGAGGCTGAGCTTCCTCAGGGGGACGGCCAAGGGGTTGTCAGACTGAGCTTCTCAGGATGGATTAACGTTTCGTTTTCCTCTGCGGGCCCGGGGGCGGGGCGGGGGGAGCTCCCCACCACGGAGGTACCACAGGTCCTTTGCACTTCTGAGTGGAGTAGGGGCAATTTTGCAATCCTGTTTCACCTATTTTTAAGATGAGTAGACCTATAGAAGTTTAATTTTAATTTTTTATTTATCCTTACCTGAGGACATTTTTTTCGTTGCTTTTAGAGAGAGAGGGAGAGAGAGAGAAACATTGGTTGGGTACCTCCTGTGTGTGCCTGTCCCAGGATCAAACCTGCAACCGAGCTACATGCCTTTACTGGGAACTGAACCCACAACGTTTTGATGTATGAGGTGACACTCCAATCAACTGAGCCACCTGGCCAGGGAAACATTACTTTTTTTAACTTCAAGAGTGTATTTATACTCGTCAGTCTGCCTGTCCAACTTTTGAATCCCAAAGTGTGGTTACTGCAGCCGTCTCCTCATTAGCCCGGGAAATTCGCTGGGGCAGAACTGTAACTCTTCGCTCACACGGGTCTCCTCGCAGGGCCCAGTTTCAGGCTCCACACAATGTGGCTGCTGAAACAATGGTGCAGACAGACTGCGTGCCCGACAGCAGTCGTGGCCTTGCTGGGTCGGGGCTCGTGCCCCCTCCCCCTCTGAGCATTATGACAGACGCATTTCCAAGGGCATTGTCCTCTTCTGGGCAGCACGACTCAGTCTTCTGGGCCCTTCTGCTGCACACGGTTGCTTCAGGCCACTCCGAATTTGGCACCCCTCTGGGACTCTGGGACCCTGACTCCTCATCCCGGCACCGGGGCAGCCCTGGCCTGCCACCCTTGGACTTCTGTGCTGAGAACTCAGACGTGGCCCTGAACTCAGAATGGAGCTCCCGCCCCAACACACACACACACACACACACACACACACACACACACACATGATATGTAAGTAACTACTGATTTTAATAACTCTTCTGTTAGATTGCAGGATGTCCCCACCCACTCGGCCTGTTCCTTTGTTTCCAGGCTCCAGGAAGAATGTTCTGGCACTGACATTTCTACGAGAGAGGTTCTGGCCTTACTAATGCCATGACATCAGGGGTGACTTTTATAGATAGCATGTCTCCTCCACTTCTTTTTTCACTTCCTGTTATTGAGTCATATCTGTTTCCTCCCCTAAACTGTAAATAATTTTTCATAGCAGAGTGAAAAAAGAAACCTTCTGACAAAGGACACCCAAATGTCTCTTCCAGAGGGAACGGTCTTTAGCAAGAAAAATATTCAGATATGTCACATGGAGTGGAGGGTAAGGTCTGAAGCACAAATAGTGAAGGAGCAAAAAGACAAACCACTGTGCGTTGGAAATAAACAGGAATGTGGGGGCAGGGAAAGACTAAGGAGGGAAATGAAGCAGGGGAGAGGAGAGGGGCGAGCAACAGGGAGGGGAGCCGAAGCAAACTGACGAACAGCTTGCATTGCTCCACTGTAAAACCCTTCCTCTTATGTCTTCTGCAAAACTTTCTGAAAAGTTTACCGCACAGTAGTGCAGCATGTGTGCGTGCTTCTGGTGGAGGGAATACAGCTAAGGATAGCGTAGCCTCTCCCTGTATTAGGTTATGTTATGTGAGACCCAAACTTAGCAGCCCAGCAAGAGAGAGACGGTCCAGTTGGTGATACGACTGTCATGTTGCAAAAGGGCCCCAGGGCAGCAAAGGCCTGTAGCCTCGAGTTGCCGAGAGCAACCCTTGGCCAACAGCTGGCAAGATCATAGGGACCTCAGTCCTAAATCACAAGGAACTGAATTCTTCTAACAACCACACGAGTTTGGAAGAGGACCCGAGCTCCAGAAAGGAACACCCAGCCGCCGACACCTGAGCCGAAGACCCACCGAGCTGTGCCTGCACCCCTGACCCACAGAAACTGTAGGATGCTAAATGCATGTTCTTTCAAGCTGCTAAACATGTGGTATTCTGTGATGCAGCATAGAAAACTAGCATAGGTGAGAGAGAGAGATTGATTATATCCTGTGAAAGCAAGAATTAGGAGTCAGAGGTTGTCCTGAGAACCTAGGACTTCGGAATTTGGAGCCATAGTGGTTATCTTAGTTTGAATCCCAGAGGCAGACCCTGAGGCAAGAAGTCACTCAGTTTATTCAAAGGTGAGCCCAGTAAAACCAGGTAGTATATTGGGAAAATGAGACTTGGAAGTGAAGGAAGCCAATAAATAAAGACTGCATATCAATCAAATTACTATCCTGAGCAGCTGCAACTTAATCCTTTTAGGGCACTCAGTGAGACAGTGCAGAATGTGCTTCAGAGTTATCCCATCCAAGGGGCCAGGGAGCTGGGATATTAGTCCCCATCGGGTCTCAGGTATAGCTGAGGGATGCTCCTGGCAGGTGAGGCCAGGCTAATTCCTCAGGCTGCTGGCTGACTCTCACACAGAGGCATCTTGTCCAACTTTCCCTCCTCTAACTTCTCTCAGTGTGTGCATTCGTGTGGATGTGTGCAAGCCCCTCCTCACTTTACTCTGTCAGGCACTTGATATCTATTTATTTATTTAATTCTCCCAATACTCCTTGTAGGTAGAGATTATATAACCCCACTTTACAAAGAGGGAAACCTAAAATTTCAGGAATTTAGCCACTTGCAAAGGTCCTATAGATATCACGTGGCAGAACTTGGACTAGGAATCCTGCTGATCACCAGCAGAGCTTCGCCTCCCCGACTCTCGGTGGGAAGCCGCCCTCCTGAGTGTGTGAGTCTCAGGCCTGGCCTAACCTTTCACCCCCGGCATCTACTCTCCGACTAAGCCCCATGCTGGCGGGTGGCCTCTCTGCCCACTCCTCGTGCCCCTACTGCTGCTGAGATTCTCTTTGATTCTTTGTTCCATAAACCTGTATGTGACTGGTGCCAGTGTCGTCCCTGCCATAAGTTCAGTTTGCCAGGATGGAGAGAGAGGAAGGTCCCAGGAGGCCAATGTCAGCCAGAGAGTTTGCAGAGCTGTGGCATTGCCTGGGAAACAAGCAGTGTGTGAGGCTTTGTGCTGAGAGGGGGCAGGGCCTTGCTGCTCCAGCAGCCACCAAACAAGAGAGATTAGCTAGCTCTCTTTGGAACAAAACAACTTTTTGTGGGCCTGCACAGTGAGGAATGGCCCTCCCCGAGAGCATTTTTTCTTTCCTTTTGCTTTTCAAAGTTCTCCTAGGTAGCCCTACTCTTGCTCGCTGCTGAGAAACATCAAATAGAAAGCAGAGATCAAGTCAAAGGTCCTCCTGCCTTTCCATAGCCTCATCCTGAACACTGGTCTGGCTGCCTGCAGATGTCTGTAAGTGTGAGGAGTCTCTCAGAGGACGAGCGTTCTGCAGAGATAGTGTGTCTGTGAAGGTATGGGTTTGTTGGGAGAAACACATGGTCAGCATGGTGTGCAGTCCTCGGTGCATTTCTGTGAGGTAAAGGAGGTGCTCCCACTTCCATACTGGGAAACTGGATAACACTAAGGCCTTTTATGCTGAGAGTAAATATTTGATTTCTGAATAGAATTCCTGCCCCCTCAGAAACTGAGCGGAACTCAGGCTTGTGCCCATGGTTGCTGAACGTGCCCTATTCAGCAGCTCTCCAGAGGAACAAAGAAGACACATTAACTGGCTTGAAAGTGTTGGAGAGATCCAGTTTGCTGCCCTATTTAAGATGAAGCTAGGACATTCTAGAGAACATCTCTGGAGTTCTGTTCTTCTAAAGCTTCAGTGATCAAATAAAAACAGGTAGAAAAATCGTAGAGGAGTCACGCATCATCCCTAACTCGTGAAAGGTTTCATTGTTTCCCTTCTCCTGGATCCTCAGATGGAGTCCTCCCACCAACCATGTCCCGGAAGGATTTACTTCCATTTTCCCTCTCTTGCCCTCCGCCCAAAGAGGGAGGGGCAGAAATGGAAATCAGCTAGCCTGCTGTGTGAAGAGCACGCCATGTTCCTGAGATTAGTAATGTTGCCAGTGGAAATGGGGTCCTTTTGCGGAGTTGCAAGGAAAGCATTCCCGGGACCTGTGCCTGGGAGGATGAGATGTGGTGGTAAGATTTACTGGGGTTGAAATGAAAGACTGCCCTCACTTTCCCAATGTCTCATCTTCATCTGTCTCACTGTGGAAGAAGTCCAGCCTTGTCTTCATCAAGCACAGAAGAAGGGCTAGGGTCCAGAAGCTCTGTGCCATTGGTTCAGTCCCTGCCAAAGTCTGGTCCAGTTCAGCCTCTGTCCGAATCCAGCTTAGTCTCTGTTCCCCTCTGCACTCCAGCCAGTGCTGCATTGTTGTACCCAGGTTTGCCCTTGGAGTTGCATTTGGAACCTGCCCGTGGGCTTGCACAACTACTAGGTTTGTGTGGCTGCTACAGAGAGAGAACATATGAATGAATGGGCGAGAGCATCTTTGAACACATGTTACTAAGAGAAAGGTCTTTGTTAAGATATGATTATGTTAACTCAGGGTTTCAAAGTGACCAATCTATTTCCCAATCCTTTGAGGGCTTGTGCTGGGTCCTCTCCCTAACCCATCCATTTCCTAGATCTTCCAGGGTTCTGTGCCTCTTATTCAACTTGATCTTTCCCAGGCTAGAGATGTCCCCATTATGGTTGCCATCTTGGCTCCTAATGGACGTGCCTTATAGTAAAAGGACCTCCCCCTGCACTGTCTTGGCCTCTACTGGGCCTGATCCCAGCAAAGGAATTTCCCCTGCTCCTCCCCGCAATAATCCGGCTACTGGGACGGGTGAAATTAAGTCCCTCTGGTAAAGGATGCAGCGGTCCCCAGGGGAACCTTTGAATGCTGTGACTTCCTAGTGAATCAGGCCTATTGTCTGATTCAGCTCCCTAGTTTATGAGGCTTAATGTCTGATTCCATTTGCTTCCTTCCTGTATTAATACTAACTTGCTACCAGCACTAACAGTAAGAGGAGTGGGGTGTGGGGAAGGGGAATGGTGGCTTATTCTAAAGTAACAGAAGACACAATCCCTGTCTATGTGCTTAAATATAGTTGGGAAAGCAGCATCTAAGTCTGTAATTGGTAAAACATTTGCATCACCCTTTACAAATTCTTTCTAAATACTATTTTATCTATTCTTCTAACAACTCTGTGTGTAGGATTTTTTAAAGGAGAAATTGGAGCTCAGAGAGGTTGAGTGGCCTGCTCAAGGTCATGAAGTTTGTAAGTCCACATAGTTCAGACCCAGCCTGTGCTTCCTTGTCTAGCATTCTATACTATACTCCTGAAAGAAGTTGCCTTCAGTCAGAAGTAAAAGTCAGTATAAAAGGGGAAGCTCTGAGACAAGATGTGGAGGATAAGGTGGGCAAAAAGACCATAAAAACCAAAGGTTAATTAGCAAGAGAAAAATTGGGTTCCCAGTGGTGAGTCCAGGGACCCTAAGAAGATAGATCATCATACACAGGATTCAACATAGAGAGAAACAGCTTTCTTAAAAGGCCTCAACTAAGTCGCTAGGGGAGAAAGCCTTGAAGACAAGCCAACATTTTCACTCCCGGTGGTTCTCACAGGGTCCAGCTTGGTGTGGTTTACAGATCCTTGCAGAGGCAGCCCTCCAGGAGTCTGCATCAGGTTTGCTGCCCAACAAGCTAAGGAATGTGACTTGTCAAGATTTTTTGGATGTAAGTGACAGAAGTTTACCCTGAACAATTTGAAGGAAAAGAGAAAGGATTTCTCCCATCATGTGATAAAATGTTGGAGGGAATAGGAATAACAGGAAATTAGATTGTTAAAAGCCTTCATGGTTATCACTCATTTCTCTTGTTCAGCTCCTGGTGTCAGCTTCATTTTCTCAAGCCTTCGGATACTTTGATGGGAGCCATGGTGGCCAGACACAGAGTCAGTGGCTTTCCATCTCAACACCTTTCAGTGGCTTACGATGCTCTACATGATTGCCCACCCCTCAGCTTTTGACCTCCTGTCTCAACGCTCTCCCTCTCACCCTGCTCCAGTCACACCAGCCTTCTCGCCAGGTGGGGCCCAATCACCTGAGTGATTGCATTCGCTGTTCCCTCTACCTGAAACATTCTTTTATAAAACTCTTCCTTGAAGATTACAGTTGCCTATCCGTTATGTTGAGATGAATCGGAGTTTTTGCTGGAGAGAGCCTCAGTGAGGCCAACTCTGGTCATCCTATTTAAAATGTCATGTCTCCTCCAACTAACACGCTATGCTTTTTGCTTTTCAATACTCATCCGATCAAACACATGTATTTACTTATTCACGTGTTTATTTGGTTACTACTACATTGTAAATTTCATGAGCAAGGGATATTTGTCTATTTTGTTACTATTTATTTTTCCAGCGCCCAGAACAGTACTAGTATACAAAAAGCTCTCAAACTCTATGTTAAAGAAACGAATGAGTGGGTATTTCCCAGGGATGATGAAGTGCCGAGTATTATAACAGAGCTTGGAGCAGCAGGCAGGGAGACCACTCACAACGCTGCGATGTTCAAATATACGAACATGTAAACGTAACGAGGGCAAAGGATCACTCTAACTTATTGCTCCTCCAGGAACCCGTTAGGCCCGCATTTTTTCTTCCTTTTGCTGTGCTCCCCTCAATTGGGACACCTGCCGCCCAGCCAGGTTTCCAGCCCGGCGAATCCCTGTTTCTGGAGGATCTGGGACAGTCTCAGCGTTGAAACTACGGCGGCCCATCAGTTGGCCCGGCAGACCGCCGCAACTGCCTGGAACGCAGTCCCGCCAACCTACTCGCTTCCTCCCCGTTCCTCACGCCCTCACAAGCCCCGCCCCCTCAGCGGAAGTGACGGACTCCGGAGCCCGAACCCCGCACCCCGCCCTCACGCCCTACCAGCCCCAAGGAGTTGACGGTAAGCCGGAAGGGGCGGGTTCAGGGAGATTGAGGGGCGGGGCGAGGCGGGGCGGCGCGCCCGGAAGTGGCGGTTTATCCGAGACGGTTTGTTTGGTGTCAAGAGTAGCTTGAGTTTGGAGAGTCGCAGGCTCTATCTCAACAGGTGTGGGACCCCGAGGCCTCAGAAATAGGTTTTGTCTAACCCGAGAACCCCTCCTTGTTCAGCGTCCCCCCCATAAGCGGATACGGATTATCTGGACTCTGCCTCAAACTCAGGTTCTCACCCCAGTCCTCCCAGCCGCCCTTCTCTCGGGCTGCTGGGGTCCGTCCTCCCGGTCACCTCGCTGTGCCACTGTTGGGTACAGCCCTCGTTCTGTCAATCACACCTGCCTGTCTCTCCCTCTGCGCCCCATCATTCCTTCCAGAAGGCTATCTTTAAGCCCCTCGCCTCCCCTTATTCCCACTTCTTTTTCCATTCCTTCTTCCAGAATCTTCGTTCTTCCACTCGCTGTCAGTCCCCTGCCTTCTCCAAAGCTTCTCTCCATTTCCGGGCATTGTGGCTCATGTGTTAGGAAGTGGAGCTGTAACGCGGTCGTTTGAAGATTTTCTGCTTTTCTTCTAACCAGGAGTCACAGATGCCAGGAAGTATGGCCTCCCTCAAGAAGCCTCGAAATAGCACCAGGTTGCCCTTGGCTTTAAACCCCCTGAAGAGCAAGGACGTGCTGGCAGTGCTGGCGGAGAGGAACCAGGCTGTAGTACCAGTGGGCGCGTGGGTGGAACCTGCCTCCCCACAGAGCTCGGAAATCCCAGCCTGTGTGAGTGCCAGCGTGAGCCAAAGTGGTGGTGTTCCCGCCCCATCTTTCTTATCAGTCTCTCCGGTGTGCCATAAATAGATATATTCTTGCATTAGGATTATAGAACAAACCCGTATGCATTAGCCAAAACTTACATGTAGGTTATATATTTCAGTTTGCTTCACAAACTCTTGATTGCTTGTTATGCACATGCAATTGGCCCTGTATCTTCCAGACATTTGTGCAGTGTCGTCAGGGCGACAGTGGGCCCCATTTCATGTAACATTAATTGATTACTTCAAGTTTTTGGTAAGTTTGGGGTTCATACAGCAAGCAGCCATGGGATAGAAGAGGAAGAGATTACTTCTGACAGGGGTTTTGAGAAAGCTTAACTGTAAGCTCCACAAGGACAGAGACCTTCATGTTCTGTTTGTTGCTGTCCTGGCTTATAGTAGTCTTCAGGGAATACTGGCTGAACGAATGAATTAATGAATGAATGAGGAAATACACTCTGTGCTGGTCCTTAAAGACTGGCTGTGCTGTAGGTTCAAAACAGTAAAGAGGAAGGAGCATTTCGAATGAAGGCAAACTGGCAAAGTTTACCTGTGTGCCTGTTTCCATGATAACGCTCACATGCTCATATGAACTAATTAACACACCAGGACAATTTTGTAACAAGACTTTTATAGTCTTTCACCAAACCGTTTCACTTAGCTATTTGTTCGAATTTTCTTGTGGCTTTTACTGCCTTACATTGATAGCAAGTTATTTACATATCTGCCTGATGGATTGTGAGCTCCTAGGTCACAGGGGAATAATCTTATTTATCATTGCGTTTCCACATTTATCTTAGTGTCTAATAAATAGGGGCATTCGCTAAATATTTATGGAATGCAGAAAATGTGGGAAGGTCTTCTGAATGTATAGATAGGGTGTGAGTATGAAGGGGAAAAGTCTGAGTTATGTTTACTTAGTGGTCCTTGATATCAGAGAAGAAATATGCTTCCAGTAAATGTTAAACAGTAATGCAAACAGTAAATATGTTGTATATTTATTTTATTTATGTTTGTATGTATATATGCACATATTCATTTATTTATTGCTGCACTGCCTATTTTTAGAAAGGATTGTGAGTGTTTCGGTACTATATGATTAAGTGCCAAGACTGTGGTATTTAAAGAAGAAAGATAAGACTTTGTGAATACTGATCAGGGACTCAAATGGGATAAAATGTTCAAATTGCTTAGAGTATGTGTTGGAATTGAGTATTACTTAAATATTGAGTACCGCCATACTCAAACCTCTGTGCTATATAGTGTAGAGGAAACAAAGGAGAATTAAATATATTTCCTGCCCTCAAAGAGATCATAATCTAATGGCAGAATCAAGAAAACTGTGTTCAGTTAACCTTCACCAGAGGTCCCATAGCATGAGAGACCTTAGAGGAAGAAAGGATGGTGGATGGTGCCGGGAGGTGGGTACGAGGTGGGCTTGAAGATAAGTAGGCCTTTCCTGGACAGAGACTGCAGGGAGAGCATGCTGGGTTAAAAATTGGAGCATTATTCTGAGTGTGAGGCATTTTAGAATAAGACATATTTGGCGAGTAGCAAGTGGTCTGGGGTGTCTGGATTGTTTCACCCTCTTTAGAAAATGTATGGCATAAGATTTGAATTGGCTCATTAAAAATTAATGAAGATACTGTTTGTTTTCAGTTCAATGAAAAATTAAGATTTGATTTGAGTACTCACAAATTCCAGTTTTGAGTGTGTGATTTGCTCTTTAAGTTCTCGGTACTCCCTAGCTATGCCTAGACTATCATCTCTGAACTCCTGTGATTTCCTTCCTCAACTGGGAATTTTGGATTCTAGAACTGAGTTGTTTTTTTCAGGATTGTTTACCAACTGCTTTGTGTTTATAACAGAGCCCCAATGGGAAAAACTGTTGACATTTTATTTTGTTTTCTATCTTTCATCTTTGAAGACTTCAGCATATATGATTGAAAAAGAAGTAAAGGAACGGTTAAGAAAAAAAGAAGAAGCTTTGAAGCATTTTCAGAGACAAGTCAAATACCGAGTAAACCAACAAATGAGGCTGAGGAAGAAGCAGCAGCTTCAGAAGTCTTACGAAGCAGTGAGTTCAGAGTGAGCGCTGAGTGGATGGGAAGTGTGCACGTTATGAGATGAGCAGTCACTTGCCTTTGATTCCACGCTTTGTACAATCCGATTTGCTGGGGGGTGCAGTAGATGTGTATGGAGAGAAGCCGTGTTTTATTCCTGTGTTGTTCTCACTCATTTTTGCTTTCACTAGTTAAAAACTATCAGAGTTTTGGATTCAGGTTTGGGTTTGAATTCTGGCTTATGCTAGTTTTTAAAATTAAATTTATTGAGGTAGCACTGGCCCATAGTATAAATTTCAGATGTGCAACATAATTCGTTGTCTGTGCACTCCGTTGCATGCTCAGCGCCCAGTGTCCAGTTTCCTTCATACTGTGGAGTGGACCCCCTCTACCCATTTTGTCTTCCCTCTGGTGACCACTGTTCTGTCGTCTGTGATCTATGAGTTTGTTTTTGTTTGTTTTGTTAGCGTGTTGATTTTTTGGTTGATATTTCACATATGACTGAAATATGCTTTTTGTCCTTTTTGTTTGACTTATTTCACTTAGCATAATACCCTGAAGATCCATCCATGTTGCCACATGGTTATTTATACATATATATCACACATATATGGCTAAATACATATATATATATGGTTAAGTAGTAGTATTTAGTTATATACATGATATTAAAAATATATATATATGTATCACATCTTCTTTATCCATTCATCCGTTGATGGACACTTAGGTTGTTTCCATGTCTTGGATCTTGTGAATAATGCTGTAGTAAACAGAGGTGCATGTGCCTTTATGAATTAGTGTTTTTATATTTTTCAGGCAAATATCCAGAAGAGGAATTGCTGGGTCATATGATAGCTCTATTCTTAATTTCTAAGGAAATCCCTATACTTTTTTCCGCAGTAGCTGTACTAATTTCTGTTCCCACCAACACTATACAAGGGTTCCCTTTGTTCTACATTCTCTCCAGAGCTTGTTTCTTGTCTTTTTGATGACAGCCCTTCCAACAGGCGTGAGGTTGTGTCTCATTGTGGTTTTGATTTGCATCTCTCTAACAACTAGTGTGTCGAGCATCTTTTCGTGTCTGTTGATCTGCTCTGTGTCTTCCTTTGAAAAATGTTCAGATCCCTGTACATTTTTTAATCCAATTTTTTGGGATTTTGTTAGTGAATTGTTTGAATTCTTTATATATTTTAGATATTAACCCCTTATCAGACATGTCATTTGTGAATATCTCCTCCCATTTGGTGGGTTGCCCCCTTATTTTGCTGATGGTTTCTTTTGCTCTGCAGAAGCTGTTTAGTTTGGTGTAGTCCCGGTTGTTTACTTCTGCTTTCATTTCCTTTGGAGTCAAATTCACAAAACCATCTCTGAGGCCCCTCCCTGCCCCCCTAACTTTTAGGCCCACCCAGGCTGTTTCCAGTAGCTTTTCCATAGAAATGGCTGTCTTGGCTCATGCTTCAGATTTTCTTAAATTCTCTCAAGTAAGCAGATCTGGCCTCAGCAAGCCCCTTAGCTCTTGCTAAGTGGTCCCAGGCCTGGCACCAGCAGCAGCTGGCCTTGGTTCACAGCTTGGCCTTGCCTGGGTACCTCCAAGTCCACTACAAGTAGCAGCCATCTGCAGATCACTTTGTAGCTCCGGTACAACTTTTGTTTTCTTTACCTGTGCTACTAGTGCCTGAGGGTGGTGTTCCTGTTGTGGAAATTGACTCCTGAGTGACCAGGGTGGTGAGTGTCCCTGCTGTGTCCAGGTTGCCTTGGTCTTGGGGCACCACCTTGTGGTAGGTAGGGAGGAGCTGAGTTTGCAAGCCCACAGTGCTGCCTCCTTGTTCCTAGTGGCTGCCAGCACCCCTGTGCTCTTAGACAAATCTCTGCTGCAGCTACTGGGTTTCGAGCAATAGGGGGTGGGGGTGAGGGTGGGGGTAGGGAGCCAGATTCTTGGGCACTGAGGCTGCTTCTGCCCCTCTGAACCTCTACCGGGTCATAGTGTGGAAACTGCACTCTGACTCCTCCACCACAACCCTGTTAACTGGGGCCACAGGGGACTGTCCAGCTGCATCTGTAGACACCGTCCTTGTCCTTCCTTCCATCCTGCCTCCTGTGTGTGTTCCAATATGCCCACCTTCAGATGTACCGATGTGCAGATCCTCAGCTGTGTTTGTGTGTTGACCAGAGGAACCTTTATTGGATTATAGATGTCTGACATGCTGAAAATCTAAGGGGAGATGCAATGGGGTCTTCTCACTTCTCCGTGGTGCTGACCTGGCTTATGCTATTTTACTAGCAATGTGATCTTGGGCTAATGACTTCACTCCTCTGGACTGTAGTTTCTTCACCTATAAAGTGGAGATATTCTTGTCTTACGAGACTGTTGTGGGAATTAGACAGGATAAAGTTATAGCATGTGGCAAATGCCTGGTAAATGTTACTTTAAAGCTTTCTGCCACCTCCCCCGATACCAATTTGAAATACTTTGGGCTGCTTATAGGCATTCTTCGATTGCACTGGATTAGAGTAGAGTCTTACCAGAATCATGTCACTCTTTCTTTTTTGGTGTGTAGGCAGAAAAAGAAAGCTGCATAGCCATGCGTTCTTCAGATCCAGCATACTTAACTCCTAAAAGAACGAGTGTTTTTCCAAACAACTTGAATGCTGCTATTGGAAGTGCTAGGTTACCTCCTTCCCAGATGCTTGGGGATGGACTAGAAGACAGAGAGAACCAGAATCAATTATTCCAACAAGCCCAAGCTGTAAGTACATATTGTGCTTTATGTCTGTGATTTTTTTTGCATGTGTGACATATCTAGGATGTGAAGTAGAGAATAGGGGGTTTCATAGTCAACTTCACTTTTTACCACCTCCTGTTATCTTTGTAAAGTGAGGGATTACTGTGATGATGTTTATTTTTATAAATATTTTTAAAAGTGTATATTTATTTTCAATAAGATACTTTGGAATCATCTAATGAAAGGTGCTAAAGTATTAACTTTCAAACCTTATTAGAAAGAACTTTGGATCAAAGGACATACATTTTCCCAATTTTGTTTGAATTGTGTTTGGGTAAGTTTGTAGCATTTGGACAGAAGCAATTCCTAACCACTGTTGCAAAAAGGTTTATTCATTTATGGGGCACTTTGTTTATGTTTTTTTTTTTCCTGTCCTTTGATGAGTAAATAGGTCCAGAAGTCAAGTAACAATATAGGAAACTGTCAGTTAACACACTCAAGAGTTTTTTTAACCTTAGCTTTCATTTAGCGATTCATTTAATGTACTCAATATTTAAAAATTAACCACCACCCTGGCTGGCGTAGCTCAGTGGATTGAGCGCGGGCTGCGATCCAGACATCGCAGGTTCAATTCCCAGTCAGGGCACATGCCTAGGTTGCAGGCCATGGCCCCCAGCAACCGCACATTGATGTTTATCTCTCCCTCTCTCTCTCTCTCCCTCCCTCTCTCTCTCTCTCTCTCTCTCTCTCCTTCCCTCTCTCCCTCTCTCCCCCCCACAAAATAAATAAATAAACAAATAAATAAATAAATAAATATTTTAAAAAATTAACCACCACAAATAGTAGATCCATCCACTTGACTTGTTCGACGCCATCCAATCCGCTCCCCTTTTCCTGTACCTGAGCTTGAGTCCAGTAGATACATTTTTCAGGTTTGCTATGGGAATTATTCTTCATCTTATCACTGAAAAATTATATTCCTAGTGATAGTGAAAGGAGAGTAAAATGTGGGAAACAATGATTATGTGAAAACAAAAGTTGTGTGAGCGCTAATGTGCTGTTCATAAGTATGAAGCAAATCCACCTGTGCTATTAGTGTAAGCAGGGAAAGCTTTATAAACATGTTATGCTGAGTTACTTTTTTTAAAAAATGTTTTTTCTTTGTCCCAAACACAACTTTTTTTTTGTCTGTTGGGTTTGTAGTCATCATTTTTGTTTTCTTTTATAAGATTATGAACAATTTGTTGATCAAATAGTTATTGAGCCAGGCACTGCATAAAATAAACGGGATTGAATATTGACTAAGACAGACGTAGTCCTTGCTTGTATTGCCTTTGTAGCCACAAATTCCACTGTGCTGAGGATTTTACTTCGCTTGTGTAATACATAAACAGATCAGTCCATCAGATACACTGTTTGTTAAACATTGCAGAGATACTAATGAAATGTGAAATAGGACCCTTTGTGGGGTTTATATTTACAAGTAGAGATACAAAATTAATAGGCCTCCTATTTATTAGATATTAAGATAGAGACATTTGCTGTTTTTGGTGATAAAATTGTGAGAGTTCAAAAAAATTAAAATTCCAAAGGACTACTCGGGGAAGAATTCCTGGAAGAGGTGGAATTGAGCTGTGTATTCTGGATTGTTGAGCTGAACTGACCTGGTAAGTTCAAGAGAATTTTGAGATAGGAGGGGCAGTTGAAAGTCTAGAATATGTAATGGCCTTGGGGTATTTGGGAAAAGTGTTAGAACCCTTCTGATGATAGTTTACAGAGGAGAAAACAGCAAATGAGGTTAGATAGGTCGGAGGAAATCAGGTTATGAGAAGCTTAAAGGTTACACAATTTTAAAAAGTATTTATACAGTTTTTTCTTAAAAGAAGATGAACTGCTGAAGAATGTTCAGTGACAGCAACTACTTTAAGCAGAACGGTACTTGCTAATTTTACCGTTTCTGTTGCGATTTTTATCCACTAGATGGCACTAAGAGCTCGTCAATGAGACCTCAAGCTCTGATGTCTTCAGTTTATCTGCTAAACTGATTGAATACTTGGTGAATGCAATTCACTTTCTGAACGTTAGTGTCTTGGAGTGATAGAAACACAAAATCTTGCTTGGAATAGTTCATCCTTTATTTAAGGTTGAAGTGGTTTGACCTCTGGGGTATATTTCAAAATTATACAAAGGTGAGGTGAAGTAGGGGGGTATAACTAAAGCAAGATTAGTCGGGAGTTGATATATGACATCTGGTTGGTGTGTATGTGGGGGTTTGTTGTAGTATTCTGTCTACTTCTGCGTATGCTTGAAGTTTCCAACAGGTTTGACTTTATTTGCATTTTAAATTAAATGTTAGAAAAGACATTTTCTAGTCTGACCTTTCTCTAAGGAATTTTTATTGTATAATATCTCAAATGTGTGTATATATGTGTGTGTGTGTGTGTATATATATATACACACCCACATATATCCATGTAATTTCTGCTAGAAAATGCTGCCACTATTGATCAACTCACTTTTTAGACTTTTATTTAATTTTTAGAAAGTTTGAAATTATTACAGGTCTTTTTTCAATGTAGTTGGTGAAAATCTCCCTCCCTTTAATTTTTACCCTTTAGGCCTAGTTTCGTACTCCCCAGTGGCAGAGGATAAAATACCGGGACGATTTCCCAGAACACGTCAAGGAAATGATTATACCTATCATTTTTCTTCCTTTTGGATTTCCCCATTCCTAATGCCTGCTTGTTTTCGGATGAGATAAGGTGGGGCCGCTGAAGTTAGGATCTCCAGTCACAGAACTGGGAGAAACTTCAAGCGCTCACATGAACTAGCTCAGCCCCTGCGCAGTGTTAGGACTGGTGCTCACCTCTGGGGCTGGCTTTCCAAGGGATCCCTTAGTAACTTCACTTGGGTGAGGAATTGAACAGCTGGTCATTCTTACCATATATTAACTTTCTATTTGCCTGTAGACTATTAAGTTTGCTACTGTTTCTTTTCTAGCATGTCACAGCCTTTTATTTCTGTTTTTTATTTTTATTTTCTTTTTATAATGCAAGTTTTCCAGCTTTTTCAAACTGGGGAATAGCAATTAATTTTGGTAGTTAAGTACAGATTTAAGAGATGTGGGATAACCTGCTAAGATTTCTGTAATCAAACATTGAATTAAAACAATGTTTCAATGAGGCATTTTTGGCAGCAAGAATTCAGGCCAACCCGAGCAGGGGTGCATTTGTTTTAAGCATAAGCATGGGGTAATAAAGGCAGAATCACAAACTCACACAAATCCCGACTTCCTTCAGGAGTCCGTGGCCAGAAGGATTTTCTGGATCTGCAGTAGCTCCAATGGTCCCAACAGCATGGGATCTTTGACCTTCACACTAGAATTTGATCATTAACTTGATTGATTCACTTGTTCTCTGAGGGTGACTAACATTTCCCATTTGCCTGAGCTCAAGGGGTCTCCAAGGACTTGAAACTTTCAGTGCTGAACCTGGCACAGTTCCCAGCCATCTGGGAGAGTTGGTCGCCCTGTATCTCCATGTATGCTTCTCTCTTACTGATTTTCCTACTGTTACCTGGGATTCTCCTCATCACAGCTCTGAAACTTTGGCATTCTTGAGACTTCTTTAGCCTTGTTTTTCTAGCTTAGCACCTTTAAGGTTCAGTTCCTGTCTCTGACTACTTCCTAGTTCATTAAGTAAGATAAGGAATCTTTTTTGGCCCAGCCTGCCTTTTTGTATTAGGTCTAGGTTACTAGCCAGCCTGAAGCTTGGTGTGCCTACTTATTGATGAAAGAAAGCTCACACAATTGATGCATTGCTTTGGGGTTCATGGGCTGTAATTAGGGATTCATGTGAGTTGAAGTTTTAATTGTATACTACTTTTGTGGCCATTGAGAAGTTAAACACATTTAAAAATCAGTCTGCCATCATTTGCCAATAAACTGCATTGCACCTAGATTGTAACTTTGGGTCGATTTGTGTGGCAATAACATACATTTAAAATGGGCATTAGGCCCTCATGGCAATAGTGTAAGTGGAATTCTGTAAATGTGAGAATCATCT
Source organism: Phyllostomus hastatus (assembly GCF_019186645.2). Classification (NCBI taxonomy): domain Eukaryota; kingdom Metazoa; phylum Chordata; class Mammalia; order Chiroptera; family Phyllostomidae; genus Phyllostomus; species Phyllostomus hastatus. The sequence continues at coordinate 13,549,409 of NW_025334015.1, read as the reverse complement.
ATACTCTTTTCCCATGACCTACGTAGTGTTACTACACTATGTTTCATTTATACAGTTACATATAAATTTCTTGTTTCTAATCCCTAATTGTCTAAAAAAATTACATTAAAGAACTGAAGAAAATAAGAACCATGAATGGGGAACAATGCCATAGATATATAATCTATACATTTGTTTAATTATATACTATATATTTGAAGTTTTAAATTTCATTTTACTATGATCATTGTTTGCGTTAGATTTTGAGATTTAAGCCTCAAAATTTACTTGTATAGAACACTTTTATTTTATCAGTCAGCAATCCCTTTGCTTATTGATAGTTATATTTATTAGACTTTCTGTGTAATTATGAACAACTCACTTGCATCGGGGAGTCTTTAATCTTGGTTAAAGATTCAGTGCCAGTCTTTATTAATAAAAGCTACAAAAGTGTGAAAACTGTGTCTAAACTTTCAGTATAGAAAAGACGTGGGTCAAGTTTTATGTTTTGAGGAGTCACATACACACAATGCACAGACACACACATAGTTATGTTTTTTAACTTACATATGTGAATATGTGAATATGTTATGCATGCAAATGCACATAAACATACACTCACAAATATATGTAATGATCATCAGTATCTTGCAATAAGAGAAATGTACTTATATACCTATTCATTTCGCATAATTTGATTTGTAACATCCCTGCAGTTTCTGTTTTTGTTTGATGCTTATTAATAGTGACTTGGGTCCTGGTATTAGTTTCCTGTGGCTGCTGTAACACATTACCTCAAACTTAGTGGCTTCACAAGGCAGAAGTGTATTCTCTCTTAGTGGCTTCAAAAGGCAGAAATGTATTCTCTGGCCTTCAGTTCTGGGGGCCAGAAGTTCACTTCCAGTGTCAGTGAGCCAAAGTCAAGGGGTCAGCAGGGCTGTGTTTCTTCCATAGATTCGAGGGGGAAATTTGTCTCTTGACCCTTCCAGCTCTGGATGTCTGCTGGCATTCCTGTGCTCGCAGCCACTGTAGAGCAGTCCCTGCCTTTGTCTTTCCATCACCTTCCCCCTTCCGTATGTCGGGTCTTCCCTACCTCTTATGAGGGTATTTGTGATGGCATTTAGGGCCCATCTGGATAATCCAGTATTATTTCCTCATCTCAAGATCTTTGACTTAATCACACCTGCAAAGGTCCTTTCTCCTTTTAAAGAAACAGTTAAAGGTTTCGGGGATTAGGAACGGATATCTTCAGGTAGTCATTGTTTAGTTCTTGTAGCAGTTCACTGAAAGGGCCTTTGGGCTGAGGTTTGCTGAAGGCTTTCGGTAATGACAGAGAACAGAATGAATATAATGTATATTCCAACTGCTGGGCCAGTTGAATTCCTGTTTAAGGGACTAAAATCAATCTGTGACTTTAACAGAGGCTTAGAGTTGATGGGAAAGAGAAATTGTGGACTCTGATTTAAACCTGCTACATCATGCAGGGCAGTAGCATGCACTGCACTTGGCAGTGAGTAAAAGTAGGCATATTCATAACTTTGTATGTTTCATAACCTCAACTGCACGTGTATCTCTCCTTGCATTGTAAGTAACTGTTGTGACCTCTTTAGCCACTCTGTGCTACCTAACCAAATGTAGAAATCTTACTCTTGGAATGAAGAGTGCTGTTTCAAGCTGATTTCTCTGGCTTGAGGTATAGACCTTCTAGAAGAAAGGACGAAACAGAGGTGATGTGCTGAAAGGAAACCGGTCTGGGAGTGAGTGTTTTTGTCCCTAGATCACTATTAGTAAAAATCATAAGGCATTTATTATTTATATCTATAAATCATAGTCATGATTTCTCTTCAAAGAGGAATTAATCTCTTTACACTTCCACTGGTTGGGTTACAGCTGGTCCCTGCTTTGCTCTAATTTTACTGAGTAATACAGGGATATGCTTTTCTTTCATGTGGTATATACTGCTCAACCTAAAAAAAAAGTACTTTGCTCATTTCTGTACTTTCCTTAAAGGAACATTCTATACATATTTGTGAAAGCTGTGCTCCTCTGAAAAGGAAATCAAAGTAGGTGCTTACTGAAATTACTGGGTAGAGATTAGGAGTAAACACAAAGTCAACATATTTAGTGTTCATGCTCATTATCAGCTGTTACCTAGAGTACTTAAAACTTATTGATTGGTTCTGTTGAGATGTTTGAGTTTGTATTCTTAGTTAGCTTAGTGGTGAAGGAGGGATTTATGTAAATGGAAGAAAAAATTTTAGGAGGACTAGGAATAGAGAAATCCAGCAAGGAGTGATAAAAGACAGGCGTGGGAGGGCCAGTTGAAGAATAAAGGAATAATTCCTTACTGAGAAGATGGATAGAAGGTAAGGAATGTGTCTGTTCGGTAATTTCTAAGTGTATTAATTCAGACTTTCAGGTTCTGATATTTTTGTGTACATAATATAAAACATGCATTATTATAAAACAATTTGAGTAATAGCACTTATAATCAAGTTATGAAATCAGTCTCTTAGAATAACAAAAATAGTGTTATAACAACACTACCAGCAGGTCCCAGTCTCCTTTGCAAGTAATCCTCTTGTCTTAGGTCTGGCATTTTTTAATAATAGGGGCCTGTTTTCATGTTGGAACACTTTAGTGGATTTGGTATTAAGACTTTATCCAGTTTTTGTTTGCTTTTTTCCCCCTTTTCCTGGCAGCTTAGTCAAACCATGAAACAGGCGCGTCGCCGGCTGGCATCCTTTAAAACTGTGAGTGAAAAAAATGCATCAGTGTTTCCAGATGATACAAGGAAGAGCTTTCCCACCCAAGAGGTAAATTAATTATTTTTAAAGATTGTATTTATTTATTTTTAGAGAGGGAAGGGAGGGAGAAAGAGAGAGAGAGAGTAACATCAATGTGCGGTTGCTAGGGGCCGTGGCCTGCAACCCAGGCATGTGCTCGGACTGGGAATTGAACCTGAGACACTTTGGTTTGCAGCCTGCACTCAATCCACTGAGCTACACCAGCCAGGAGGTAAATTAATTTTTTAATAAATTGTTTTTAAAAGTAGGGATAAAAATACAGATGAAGATTTATTTATATGTCATCTCACCATTATTTAGATCTTTAAAATAATTGGAAATAACCTTCGATATCCAATAGTAGGGAATGGTTAAAAAATGATGATATATTTCTATATAGCCATTCTAAAAAATATGCTTTCAAAGAACATCTTAAGACAAGGTAAAGTGTCTGTGACATAAAGTTCAGTGAAAAAAGTAGGATACAAAATTATATATAGTAAAACCTCAATTAAAAATTCATTCAGCCAGTATTGAAGGGACATCTGCCATTGCCAAGGTGTTGTTCCAAGGGCAGGGTTTGCAGTGGCAGATGAGGGAGCGAGGTCCCTCAAGGAGCTTCTGTGCTAGCGGGGAGGCATGTGACAAATACGCACATAGATGTCTGTTCTGTTCTGCATGGAATGTAATTTCAAGTGAGAAGTGTTATGAAAAACCTAAAGCAAAATAGAGAGAACACCGTGTGTGTAGACCAAGAATCAGTCAACACTGGTTGTTTTTGGGTCGTTTTATTACAGGGGATTTTTATTTTCTTTTCCTGGTTTTCTTCAAAAATTTTTTGTATTATATATATTTTGCTTTCTAATTAGGAAAAAATACCAGTATTTAAAAAAAATGTTTTGATTCAAAAGATAAGGTAAGAGTGAATAATTGGAACCCAAATGTGGACCTGGACTTAAAATGATATTTAAGGCTATACTTGTAAAATAGCATTGCTTTAGTACCTGCTTATTTTGGGGTTCACAAATTTAGATGCCAAACTCTACACTTTCCTGTGTTTACTTAATTTTAGGGTTAATTTCAAGTTTTGGTAGGCAGAATCTCAAAAAATTGACCATTAGTCTTTTTTACTCTTTTTTTTTTGACATCATCGACTCTGTGTCTTATTTAGTTCTTTCTCAGTCTCACTTCCTATTTGGTATTCTTTTACATTTTCCCAGATTATGCATATATGTTTTAGTTTTGGTATTTTTTCCTTAAGTATTTCCTCACAGCAGTCAAAAACATTTGTCACTCATACGTTTGCAGTTGGTAGAATACTAAACTATAACGTCCCCCTCTCCAGTGTGAATTAAGAAATCTATAGTTACATATAAAAATGCAAGTGGATGTGGTGTATGTTCACATACGGCATTCCATCTTAGATGCTTCAGAATGGTTACCTTGTTCTAGCGTTGTCTTATTGTGACTCGCAGTAGAGTTTCTTTTGTATTAAATTCTCCTCAGTGACTTACCGTACTATAGTTTGGGCCATAGATTGACCCCAGGGTCTTGTTAGAATGAGGCCATTATAGACACCTTCTAGAAAAAAGGGTTATCAGGTTTTAGAGACTGATATTTTATATTGTATGGAGCATGTTCAAACCATTCGATTGTTCTTCCGCAAAGAGTACTGGTCACAGGTCTGACTGAAGTAGTTATCTAGTAGAAGGGAGGAGGATTAGGTCTGAGATAACATTCTTGTATAAACCAGTTTTAGATGTCAAAGGTGCCATTTAAGTGTAATACATTATCATTGTGATAGCGATGATGACGAATTCAGTCCGCTGCTCGATTCCAAATAGTGCACGTGTGTTTTTCAGGTGTAACACCAGAAACAAATGTACCTTGTAATTCAGAATGATTAAGAATTTAGTGAAGTTTTTCTATGTATCAAGTATGTAGTCTTTCCCTCAAACCTGCGATTTTCTACTTCCTCAGTCGCCTGAAGTGGGAGTCTTGCAGTCAGAAGGGAGAATGGTCTGTGACCTGTCCAAGCTCTGGTTTCATTGCCTTGTCAGACTTACTTGTACTGACACTACACCCCACCTGGCTGTTCTTGTTGTTCCAGATTTGAAGATATAAATTGAAGATGGACTTGCTTGCCCTCTGTCAGGGTGCCAAGACAAAATCATAAGCCTTCCGAAATTGTTACTGACTAGTATAGGGGCAGATTGTCATTTCTAAATGACAGTCTGTTTTACACCATGTGTGATGTGTGAATGACTTATTTGTGCATTTGTGCATTCAAAGTCGAACTGTTTGTTTTTTGTTGTATATTAGACTACCATAACCTGCTCAGACCAGGCCAGGTCTTTCAGACAAACCCCCCTTATTGTCATGAGCATATTGCCATACCGCTTTCTCTAGACCATTTGTATTTGTATTGATTTTCTTCAGAAAGCACTTCGTAGGAAGCCAGCACCCATCAGGGTAAACACAGGGACAAAAGGAGAGCCACCCTTTCAGGGTTATCCAGGTCTGCAGAGACCACAGATTTCGGCACAGTCAGGTGGGGAGATGGAAAGTGCGGAGGGGAGAAAAGCCGCTCATTAGAACTATCCACAGCTATTGAAGGATGGGTTTAAGGGTTAAGCTTATCACTAGTATTTTTTTAAACAATCTTTATTGAGATGTATAATTCACATAGCTAACAATCTACCCATTTAAAACGTACAATTCAGTGGTTTTTAATATATCCACAGGGTTGTGCAACACTCACTGCAGTCTAAATCGGAGCATTCCCTTCAGCCCTGAAAGAAGCCTGGCACCTGTTAGCTGTCGCTTCTGAGTCCCTCCGTCCCTGTCCCCAGTCCTCGACAACCCCTGGTCTCCCTTCTGTCTCTGCAGATCGGCTTGTTGCAGTATCTCATGTAAATGGGATCTTCGTATGTGGCTGGCCTTCTGTGACTGACTTCTTTTACCTGGCCTGATATTTTCAAAGTTCACTCACTTGTAGCGTGTACCAACACTTCCTCTTACTGCTGAGTAATGTTCCACCGTATGGCCATATCGTGTTGGTGTATCCACTCATCAGTTAGTCGGTGGACGTTTTGATTGTTTCCACCTCTCAGCTTTTATGAGAAATTGTGCTGTGAGCAGTCGTGTACATGTCCTTGTGCGGATATTCATTTCTCTAGTTAGTGGGACTTCTGGGTCATATGATAACTTTGTGTTTATTGTTGTGGCGGATAGGAGACAGCCCCGCTGCTTCCCCTCAGCAGCGTGCCAGGGTTTTGGTTTCCTCACACCCTCTCCCATCCTTGTCATCGTCCCTCTTTGTGAGTACAGCCATCCTAGTGGGCGTGAAGTGGTGTCACTCTGTACTTTCCATTTGTGTTTTCCTAATTACTGACAATCTTGAGCATCTTTTCATGTGCTTATTGCCCATTTACATATTTCCTGTGGAGAAAATGTCAATGTGATACCCATTTTTTAATTGGGTTGTCTTTTTATTATCAAATTATAAGAGTTTTCTATATATTCTGGGTACAAATCAGATACACGATTTGCAAGGAGTTTCTCCCATTCTGTGGGTTGTCATTTCACTTTCTTAGTGCTGTCATTTGCAGCACAGATTTTTACATTTTGATGTAGTCCAGTTTATCTGTTGTTTTCTTTTGTTTGTTGCTTGTTCTTTTGGTGTGGTATCTGATAGACCACTGCTTTATCTGACGTTGTGAAGGTCTCCTCCTGTATGCTCTTCTAATAATTTTATCGTTTAGCTGTTATGTGTAGGTCTGTGATCCATTGTAGTTAATTTTTATCTATGGCATGGGAAAGTGTTCTGTCTTAATTCTCTTGCATGGATATCTACTTGTCGCAAAACAATTTTTTGAAAAAGCTGTTCTTTCTCCATTTAATTGTCTTCACACTCTTGTTGAAAATTAGTTGACTGCAAATGTAAAAGTTTATTGTTGTCTTTACAATATTGTCTTCAGAGATCCATGAAGATGGGGACTTTTCTATTTATTTAGATCTTCTTTAATTCATTTCAACATGGTTCTATAGTTTTCAGGGTACATGCTTGTGCTCCTCTTGTGATGTCCTGTTTGTATAATATTTGACCATACCGACCTACTAAAACTATATTAGTAGTGTGCTGAAGCCTAGGATTTTATTGCAATCACATTGTTTTTTCCTGAAATAGATACATTTGGGATTTTTAAGATTTTTTTATTTAAATAATTTTTGTTTGTTCTTTAGGAACCGGACTCTGAGGAATTGTCACCTATTACAATAGACAAGAAAGGGAGAGAAAATTTGTTTTGGTCGGACCAACAGGATCTGCTTTTAGAAGATAAGGACAGACCTTTCGGCAGAGTTCGGGTAAAGCAGAGTGAAAGGAAATAGTATAATGGGAATTAAACTAATTACACTGTGGACCAGGGACGCCAGCACTGCCGTACTGGTTTGGGATTGTAGATCTAGGCTAAGCTGAGCAAAGACTATAATTTCACATTTTGTTCTAATAATTGTTTGACTGCTATATCCTTTCAAGATTTTTTAGGAGTCTTGTGGAAAAGCTAGAGTGTTGCTACTACCTGGAATTCTATATTTGATGTTTATGTTCACTTTTAGAAAATACAATTCAAAAATCCATTGTTTGCTGTGATGAAAGAGGAAGAGCCAAAGAAGGCACACCTTCAGGGCCCGCAGGATACTCTGCCAGAAACCCAGGGTTACCTTGCAGAAGCCTGTGGGGATTTGTCAGGAGCCCAGAGTACTGAGCTGGGAGCCCAGAATATGGAGCCACACTCCCAGGCCATTGAGCCCGAAGGCCAAGCTGTGGAGCCCACAGCCCAGGCCAGTGAGCCTGAAGCCCAGGTTGTTAAGACAGAAACTCAGGGTACTGTGCTGGAAGCCCAGAGTGTTGACCTTGAAGATGGAAGTATTCAGTCAGAAGTCCAGGATTTTCTATCCACAAATCAGGCTTTTCCACCCAAAGACCAGAATATTCTACCCACATGTCAGGACCAGAACTTTCTACCCAATGACGAAAATATTCTACTCAAATATCAAGACCAACATTTTCTATGCGAGGTCCAGACTATTCAACCCAAATATCAGGACCTGGATTTTATACCAAAATGTCCAAACAAGGATTTTGTGCCCAAAGACCAGCATGTTCCACTCAGATTTCAAGAGCAGCATTTTCTACCCAAAGACCAGTGTGTTTTGTCCAGAGAACAGGATATTCTGCCCAAATGTCAAGACCAGGACTTTCTACCCAGATACCAGGTAAAATAGAGTGGAAAGGAGATATGGCAAGAAGAAATAAGCTACTTAAATTTTGGGTTGGATTTGTAGGGACTATATTGCAACTGATTTGGAGAGTCATAGTTGGAAAAATAATTTCCTGGTTAATTTTAAAAAACTCTAGAGTTCTCATTAAGTCTTAAAGTAATATCAGTAGCATATTACCCCTGTCTGGACAATTTATTTAAAAATAATCTTCATTAGGGAAACTATTTCTGGCAGCTGTCATCTTCTCTGACAGCTGAAGGACGGGTAAAAGAGTGTCCCACCAGTGTCCAACAGCACCTGTTAACCCAGGTTCCAAGACCAGCCCTCCGCCAGAGGTCAGTTCGGCCAAAATGAGAAGGAAGGGGTCAACAGGAAGTAAATTTCTTAGGGATGTGGCTGGGCTTATGTGGACTAGAGTATAGTTTTGTTTTATTCCATAAGATGTCCAGTTAAACTCTGACCTCAGATAACTTCGAATTCTCGCTGTAGCCTAAAGTAGTATTGGTTAAACTATCTTTCTTATCTGTATAGTTGATATTTTGTGTTCTTTTTTTTAAGAAAGCAATTTAAAGCCGCCATCCTCAGTTTTGTAGCAGAGGGAGAGAGGCGTTTCCTTCAGGCGTCCGTCAGGATCTCCTCCTCAGGCCTCGAGCTCAGGCCCCCATCCGTGGCCAGGTGGAGCAGAGGACAGAGAGAGGCCAGCGGGAACCGAGCTGTTCAGGGTTGAGTGTGGAGCTTGCAAAGATTGTTCTCGGCTAGGCTTTAGAACTGACCAGAGGTGTGGTTTTCTGTTTTATTCCATAGAATTTCACATTATCCTGAGTTTAAAAAATTACCGTAAGGTTCTCAGTGAAGCCTGGAATATTACTGCTATCATATTACTCCTACTAAATGGTTTACAGTTTGTATTTTTTCTTTCACAAAGTATGCTTCAAGGAGCCATGTTGTGATGTGATAAAGGAGAAAGGGAAAGATGACTTTTCTCCAGGAGGTTATCAGTCTCTGACTCCTAGAGGCCAGGACCAGGCCTTCGTCAGAGATCGGGTAGAGCAGAATAAGAGAGAGAGAAACAAGACACGGGGGACTGGATTTTAGACATTCTCAGCCTCTGGGGATGTGAAGTGTGGAGTCAGATGCAGGAGCCCCTGGTCTAATGAACTGTCTCAGTCAAATCAGCTCTGTCGTTCACAAGGCTGATAAACCATGTTTACATTCTTATTGTACAGTCAGAGTGTTTTAATTCACAAAGATGACGTTACAACTTTCACTGAAATCCATGCAATTACCTTCTGGTAATTGTCCCCTACATGAATCATGTGGGAAAAAGCAGCAGATCCTCAGTTCCTTAACATTTGAGGTGTATATGGTTTGGGATTAAAAATTAAGGTCTACAGAGTTAAGCTAAAAATGTAACCTCCTTGGTCAGATGAAAAGGTACCAGAATGTCCTCACCCGGTACCGCTTCCCTGGAGTTCTCACCACAGCCTACCACATTGTGATTCTTTCCTGTTTCTGCTGTTCCTCTAGAGCTCCCTCTTCAAGCAGCCGTCGCCTTTCACGAGAGAAGAGACCGTGGGAGATGACTTCCCTCCGGAGTGCCGTCACTACGTCAACCCTCCAGCCTCCTCTGGAGATCAGGTAGAGCAGGACACCGTGGGGGGACTGTCGCTTTCTGAAAGAGTAACGAAGACAAAATTGCTTAAGATTTGGGCTGCAGCTTGTCAAGCTATATACATAGATGATAGGAAACAGAATTAAGGCTTCTAGAGTCAGGCTAAGTTATTTCAAAATGAGCCCATTCTAAAGACTCCAGGTGAGAACGCATACCTCCGTCATTTGGGTTAAATGAGAAACAGGTTACACATAATATCGATTGGTTAACGGCAAGTTTTTCGTGTTTTGTTTTTTTTAAACTCAAGTCATTTAGCATTTTCATTTGACTTTATATACTGTCTTGTAAGGACTGAAGGGATTCCATTCTCATTCAGCTGAAGCAGTGCACCCACCCAGGCACACGGTTCGCAAACAGTTGTGATGAAGGGTAAGACAGGCTGCCTGCTGCCTGAGCACTTCCAGAACATCACCGCCTCTAGTGTTCGTGCACAGAAGTTTTGGGGACACCAAGTAGGACTACTTGTGGAAATGCCACCAGCCTGTGTCCCGGCTGTACCTTGGGAAAGTGCTGGCAGTACTATAAAAATATTCTCTTGTTGCCTTATTTTCTTTCAAATGTGTTGTTGAATGAAGACTTTCCCCATGCAGAAAAAAAAAAGTGGCAGAATAATCTAGGATTTGCTTTAAAATACTCCAGGAAAAAAGTGGGAGAAGAGATCCGTGAAAAAGGAAAATGTCGCTGATTGTTGAAGCTGGGTGGTGGCACCCTGGGATTCATTGTACTGTCTGTGCTCCCGCTTTGCTCTGTGTTCGGAAGTTTTACATTAAACGTACACACACACTCCCCTAACCGTTAACTTACCCTCGTGTCATTATTCTGGGACTGTCCCTGAGGTCTATGTCTTTGTCACTAACGCCTCATTCCTGCTTAGGCAGTTCGTTTTGTGTTTTGCTATTCCTTTAAAACAAGTATATCAAGCAACCTCATTTTTTGAGAGATGAGAGTTCAGGAGAGGAATTGGTTCCAGAGTGCCGTCGGCGTGTTTTGCCCAGTATTCAACACTGAGCCTCTCCCAGAGCATAAGCAGAGCGTGCTTCAGTGAGGAGTCTGTGGCAGGGAGTGAATCGCTTATGCTTTGGCCCAAGATTGACAAGGCAATGTAGTCACTGCTCCAGGGGTTTAGTTTTAAGGTCAGTAATAACAGACAAAGATGCAATATCCTGTCATTCTGTGAGGTGTCACTCCATTCTGACCGGTTGCTGCCCTGCTGGTGCCTCTGCTTGGAAAACGGATGTTCAGGGTTATATTGCCTCCCAGCACGGGGCTCTGAGCAGGCCCCACTGTGAAGAGGGAGGTTAGTTCTGGGGGGCTATGAATACGTCTTACATGACATCCAGGATCCAGGCTCTGTCAGCGAGCAGGCAAAGCAGAGTAGAGTAAAGAATAAGCAGCAAAAAGTAAATTGGAGTTTGATCTGAGCTTGCCAGAGCTATGCTACTGACAACAGTGATGATGATGATGATGATGATGATGATGGCATTGTCTCTCTCTTTTTAAGATTTTATTTATTTATGTTTAGACAGAGAGGAAGGGAGGGAGAAAAAGAGGGAGAGAAACATCAGTGTGTGGTTGCCTTTTATGCTCCCTGCACCAAGGAACCTGGCCTGCAACCCAGGCATGTGCCCTGACTAGGAATCGAACCAGCGACCCTCTGCTTCGTAGTCTGGCACTCAGTCCACTGAGCCACACCAGCCAGGGCTTGTCTCTTATTAATAATATCAATAATATTAATATTGTGATTAACAGCTTACATTCCTAAGCACTTACCCATGGCTAAAATTGTTTTAGAACTTTGTGTCCATTGTCTCAAATAATTCTCACAATAACCCTGGGAGATAGATTCTATTATCATCCTCATTTTATAAGTGAAGAAACTTAACGATCACTTTGTGGATACTGTTAAGATCCATAATACTGGCAAGAAGTATAATGTCTACTTTTATGCCATAATGTGTCAGACTATTCTGGCCTCTTTAGATGACCTCAGGGCCACTGTTGCAGCCTACAGCATTTTTACCACCATGGTGCCACCGCTCATGCAGCGGGGTGGGTGCTTCTGTATCCTTCAGAGCTTCTACCCCAGGCAGCAGCCGACTGGCAGGGCAGCGGAAAGGAGGGGAGATCTGTTTCTGGACGGCCACCAGCATCTTCCACCCAAGCACCTGCGAGAGGCTTCCAGCGGAAGACAGGTAGGGCAGACCGCAGAGGATGAGCACTAGATTAAGACAGGCCGACAGGCACTTACTGAGCTGGGAGTGGTGAGGCTAGCAAAAAGCAGATGCTTGTTTGATTTGATAATGTGTGAAACCTGGCCTGACCTAAGGTTGCTGTAGGGCTCTCAGTGAAACCCAGGGTATGGTCAGGAGCACTGTTGCATATTGGACAACATATTTTATATGTACATTCCTTATAAAAGGTGTATTTCTGGTGGCCATTGTATTTATGGTGTGAGAGGGGAAGAAATGAGTAGTTTTTGAGGGGAGGGGTCAGGAGGATCTTCCACCCGATGACCAGGACCAGACACCCACCAGTGGGCTGGTGGAGCATAAGGCAGGGTCCCCGAGAAAAACACTGTTCATGGTCTGGGCTGGAGCTCCTTAGAGTTACGGTTTATTGCCAAAGTTTTGGTGTGTTGAGTTAAGATCAATAGTTGTTCAAAAAAATACAAAAATACCTTGGCCTGCTGTGCTTTTTCCATGACTTAACTGAAGTCTAGTTTATTCCCATTAGAATTTTACCACTGTTTGGATAATTTCTATATTGTGGTGTTATGTTGCTATTTTAAAAATAGCCTTCAGGCAGCAACCAGCATTGTTACAATATGTGCAAGTGATAAAGAGAAATTTCCTTTTGGCCCTATTAAGAGAGCAGAAAGAAAAGGAGGCAGAAAGGCAGACAGTAGGCTTTGGGCTGAGGTGATCAGAACTAAACTGCTGCTCTTATACTTTTTCGTTTCTTTCTATAAGATCAGCTTAAGGGGATGCTGTCTGTGTTTTTTCCCTGCATACAAGGATAAATGTATGTATCCTGAATGTGCCAGGCAATTTCCTACCTCGGGTCTTTTGCATATTTTTTCTCTACCTGGATATCCTTTTCTTTTTTTCTTCACAAAACTGGTCCTTTCTCATCCTTTAGGTTTCAGCTAAAATGTCCCCTCTTCAATCAAAAGATTGCCCTGAGCAACTAATTGAAAATAGGTTCCCCTCTTATTTTTTATCCTCCTGTGTGTTGCCTTCTCAGTACACAAAACACTTTATAGCTTTGTAATTGTTTCCTTATTGACATGTTTCCTGCTGGTCTGTAAGCTTCCAGAGGGGAGGCACCATGCCTGGTCTGCTTACCAGTGTGTGGGGGCCTTCAGCACAGCCCGGGTCCCTGCTCGTCTCTTCCTAAACATGTTCTGCATCAGTGAGTGTCACTCTCTCACTGAGTGCCTGTGAGGGGCTGGCCATTATCCGGGCACTGACTGTCAAAGACAAGCTCTGGACAAGACACAGCACTCACATTTCTGAAGAGGAGAGACCAGATGTAAGCAGATGGTTACAAGGCAACACAGCTAGCTGGCCCAGGGGGCCCACGCATTCACTGAGCAGGCGAGGGATGCCCAACTCCAACTTTCCAAGGAGGACGTGGCTTTGTCGTCACGACCTCTTCTTGTCCTCCTGCCGTGCTAGCCCTGAAAATCCTCAGCCCTCGGTCAGCCCTTTCTTATTTTAGGTTCCCGAATAACCGAGCCTTACGGGAAAAGACACTTTATTCACGTAGATTTGAACCACATTTGTAGTAGCGTTTACGGTCCCAGCTGGGGCCCCCGTACTGCATAGCACTTTTCTTGCCTGCCCTTTCCATAGCCCACACTGATCATTCCAAACCCTAAACACCTCTGAAGGTTCCTGCTGCTCCTGCGTTCTCTCTGGCTTTCCTGAAGAAGACAGAAGCCGTTGTGCAGTAACTGCCTCAGCCGTTTACTCTTCGCCATTCCTCCTATTCCTAGCGCCTCAGAGGAGGTGTCGTCCTCTTTGGACCCGTGTTCTGGATTCTCCTGCCACCTTTTCTTCTGGGTCTGGTTTTCAATGTTGTATCGTAAGACGCTGGTTTCTGTTAAAATCCTCTGCAGAATGGCGCATCTTTTTTGTTGGCTTGTTGCAGCAGGCGTCGGCCTGGTCAGGTTCAGGCTCTCAGTGGTCCCTCGCCATCTGTGGACAGTGGCTCCAGAGTCAGTTCAGTTTTCAGAGCCTGGGTTGGACTCCTCCGGGTCCAGCCCATGTGTGCACAGCTCGGGCGATGCTGGGGTATGGGCCGGTCCACATGCAGAATTGGACGGCCCGCTTTCCGGCTTGCTCCTCTTCAGGCTGCCCACGCCCTGCACTCTGCGGTACCACAGGCCACATTCGTAGTGACAGTCAGCGAGGTTGAAAGAGACCAGTTGTGGGCTCACTTTTTTGCCAGTGCAGCAAGTCCAGTTCTTACTTTTTTGAAAGCAGAAAATAATTTTTATTGTAACAAAAGTAAACAAAGAAAAAAACCCCACAAAAACTCCAGAGAGAACCATCATTAGCCTTTTGCTATTTCTTATTTTCCAGTTTTTATCTAAGATAAACAAAGAACTTTGAAAATGACAACCTTATTGGGGTGCACAGTCACCGCTTGTTACCGCAGTGGCGGCCTGTACAGTGGCCTCCTGCACCGAAGGGGTGAACCCTGGACCTTTGCTCCCAGGGTAGGGGGTGGGACCAGGGTTAGGTTCCTGTGAGCCTCTGATCATGTTTCTGTCAGCTGATCAGTACGTTACCTTGTTTTGTGTGGATTTCTGTTTAAAGATCCCTGATTTTATATATAGGGTGGGGCAAAAGTAGGTTTGTAGTTGTGAGTACACAAAAGTTTATTCTTGTATTATTATTTATTAACTGTTGTATTATTTTCCATATGAACAACTGTAAATTTACTCTTGCACCACCCTGTAGATTGTTGATTCATTAACATTGAACTCGGGGCCAATAGCACTGCAGCCTAGGCCTGAATAAAGCTTTTCTAATACATGTACATTCTCCACAGGATGCATGACAGCCTTCTTAGGCTTAGGAGTGCAAGATAGTACTGTGGCATTGTGCTTAGGGGCCATTTTAAACAGCAAAACCACCAAGAGAAAGCAAAAAACTTGGCACTCACTGTACCTTGAAAAGGGCTGTAGTGCACATCCAAGGCTGAAGGCTGAAACCAAGCCTTGTCCAGCCTCAACTGATACTGTGTGCATCTGGCAGCGCAAATGTTCACAGCTCTGTGCACATCCTCAAATGACCGCAGAAACTCTGCGACTGTGGATCTTGGGATTACAAAGAAATTTGGTGAATTAATAAATAAGGAATATATGAATAAGGAGAACTGACTCTAATTTATATACCCTACAATTCACCCATTGAAAGTGTGCAAGTCTGTGTTTTTAATATATTCAAAAGTTTGTGCAAACATTGCCTCAGTCAATTTCAGAACATCAACACCCCAAAAAGTCCCATACTCACTAGCAGCCCTTTTCCCCTCACCCCTAGCCCCAGCCCTAGGCATCCGCTGATCTACTTTCTGTCCCTCTAGATTTGCCTTTTCTGGGCATTTCATATAAATGGGATCATGCCACATATGGCCTTTTGTGACTGCTTTATTTCACTGAGAATCATGTTTTCAAAGTTCGTTGATCTTATCGAGTATAGTTGTACTTCATTCCTTTGCATCGGATACTATTTCATTTTATGCATTTAGCGCCTTTTATTTATCCACTTATCAGGTCATAGACATTTGGATTGTTTCCACTTCTTAGCTATTATGAGTAATACTGCCAGAACATCTATGTGCATCTTTCTGGGTGATGCATGTTTTCATTTCTCTGGGGCATGTACATAGGAATGGAATTGTTGGGACATGTGCCTCTTTATGCTAAGCCTTTGGAGGAGCTGCCACACAGGTTTCCACAGTGGCTGTACTGTGTCCCATTCCCGCCAGCAGTGTATGGGGGCTCCAGCTCTGTACGTCCTCACCAGCGCTTGTCGTTACCCCTCTGTGTAATTACAGCTGTCGTACTGGGGGGTGGTGTAGCATCTCATTCTGGTGTTGACTTACGTTTTCCTGATGGTTAATCTTGAGCATCTTTTCATGTGTGTATTGGCCGTTTGTGTCTTCTTTGGAAAACTGTCTTAGGTTCTCTGCCTCATTCGTAATTGGGTTATTTGTCTTTTGACTATTGAGTTATGTGAGTTTTTATTATATTCTGCATACAGGTTCCTTACTAGTTATATGATTTATAAATTTTTTTTTCATCTGTGGGTTGTCTTTTCACTCTCTTGTTGGTTTCCTTTGTAGCACAAAAGTTGGTAATTTTGATGAATACCAGTTTATCTACTTTTTCTTTTGTGGCTTCTGATTTGGGTGTGATATATAAGAAACCATTGCCTAATCCAAGGTCATGAAGATTTACTCTTTTGTGTTCCTGTGATAATTGTATGTCTCTCAGATTTAGACCTGTGATTTGCTTTGAATTAATTTTTGTATGTAGTGTTATATAGGAGTCCTCATTCTTTTTCATGTGGATATCTGGTTTTCCTAACACCGTTCAGATTATTTTTACCCATTGAATTCTCTTGGCACTCTTACCAAAAATCATTTGAGTGTAAAAATATAAGGGTTTATTTTTGAACTGTCATTTCTGTTTTGTTGGTCTAAGACTATTTATTTTTGGAGAGAGGGGGAGAGAGGGAGAAAGAGAGGGAGAGAAACATCGATGTGAGAGAGAAGCATCTATGAGGCCTTCTCATACGCGCCCCAGCCGGGGACCAAACCTGCAACCCAGGCATTTGCCCTGACAAGGGATTGAACTGGCGATCTTTGACTTTGTGGGACGATGCCCAACCCGCTGAGCCACACTGCTCAGGGCTCTATCTTGTTGATCTATATGTCTGTCCTTATACTGGCACCACACTCTCTTGATTACTTTAGTTCTCTAGTTAAGTTTTGAAATTGGGAAGCATGAATCCTCCAACTTTGTCTTCTATTTCAAGATCATCTCAGCTCTTCTGGGTCCCTTGCATTTTCATATGAATTTAAGAATCATCTTGTCCATGAACAGGTTTATGATAAATATCAATCAAGATTAAACACCGAACTCCAGACGCCGCTGGCACTTCAGCTTGGAGTGGATCAAGAAGAAGACAGGAAAGAGGTGTGTAATGACAGCTGCTTTTGGACACCGGTGTTTCCACTGGAATAATGTGCATGAAATCGGAAGTAACTTGTGTCATTATAATAAGTGAAACTTCCCTTCTAAGCTCCTAAGGTTTTGGGTACCTTGATGTGAAATCAGAGATGTAGTCCTAGTGAACTTCTTCAGTTACTGATATTTGCCACAATTACTCATTTAAAGGAATTGGAGTTTTCATTATGGCTTCCTTTTTTTTTTTTCTTTTCAAGCCAAAGTTAGTTTTTAACACTGGCCATGTACTAAATCAGATGTAGAGCTTTTCTCAGACCCATTTTTTCAGATCTGAAAAGACAGGTGTGGGCATCTGTGCTTTAACAGAGCACACTGGTGACTGGGCTGTGTCTGCAGCACTGGGGACTGCTGTCAGACCTTCAGCAGTTTGTGCCGAGAGGGCACAAGCTACCCAGAAGGCAGAAATGTGTCCGTGCCTGCCAATGCCCCTTGAATAGCTTGTGCCCTTAAAAGAGAACATACCACTCCAGAGGTATGAATGTCTCACACACATAGGAGTGGCGCTGGCTTTCATTATACTTGTTCCCTTTAAAATACAAATTCCTCAGTCCTCCTCTCCTCCCCACCACATCAGGCCAGGCTTAGACTATGCTTCCATGGTATGGTTTGGATTCTGAAAAGTTCGAGCGACTATTTTGTTAGCAGATACATCACACATTCTTTCTGTGGCCTTGCTTCCGTGGTACTCACTGCTTGGCAATAGTAAACATGGTATGTATCTTATCATGTCAAATATAGTCATTTCCTCCAGCGCTGCTGACAAGGGACCACACTAGGGGCAACCTAAATTAGTTCTTCTTTCTCTGACTTGTTCGTAACATCTAATAACTGTGTATTTGAAAATATAAAACTCTTACTGTATGTGATACTATCCTGAGCCACCATAAATAGAAGGAAATTAAGGACTTAGTTCCATGTGGCTTCTGTATCATATAGTTTTCTTGTCTAAGGTACAAAGATTATTTCCTTCCTTGGAAAGTCCTCTGAGAGCAGAGTCTTAACAATTTTAACTTCTTTCCTTTAGCGTCAAAAGCAGTACCTGAGATATAGACGACTTTTCATGGATATTGAAAGAGAACAAGTAAAAGAGCAACAAAGGCAAAAAGAACATAGGAGGAAAATTGAAAAGTGAGTTGTCTAACCTTCATTATGATCTTTAAACTATCCGTTAAGATGACTTTGGAAGCTAAGTTTTAGAAATAATCAGTGGTTTTGCCTTCTGATCCATAGTGGGAACAACTATTTTTAATCTGGATAGAAATATTCATAGATGGTTAAAAGCTATGGTTTTTAAATAGAATTAATTTTTTTGAAAGTTATAGGTTCACAGCAAAGTTAAGCAGAAGTACAAAGCATTCCATTTCCTCCCTGCCTGTACCCACGGGCAGCCTCCCCCACTGTTACCGTCTGGTACCCCCGAGGTACCTCTGTCACAATGGACGGACCCTCTGCGGACACGTTGCACCCTACACTTCACATCCAGACTCACTCTTGGTGTGGTAGGTCTGTACAGTGTTGACAAATGTGTAATGACATGTGTCTATCATGGCAGTGTCATGCAGAACAGCTGTGCTTCACTCATTCATCTCTCCCCGCCCCCCGGTCCCCAGCGACCACTGACCTTTTTACTGTCCCCACGGTGTGCTGTCTCCAGAATGTGACAGCGTCGTAACCACGCAGCATATATAACCTTTCACTTGGTGTCTTTCACTTAGCAATATGCTTTTAAGTTCTTCCAACGCTGTTTCATGGCTTGCTACCTTATTTCCTTTTAGCACTGAATAATAACCTGTTGTCTGAATGTACTACAGTTTATTTATCCATTCACCTACTGAAGGACATCCAGTCAAAAGACATAGGGTAGCTGGATGGATAAGAACACAAGACCCATATATATGCTGTCTGCAAGAGACCCACTTCAGACTGAAAGACACACAGACTGAAAATAAAGGATGCACAGTGCAGCAGAGGGAATGCAGTCAGTGATGTAGTAAATATGTCTGGTGTCAGGTGGATGCCGGGAATGTTGTGGGGGAGCACTTTGTAAAGTGTGTGATTGTCTATTATGCTGTACACCCGAAACTAATACAAAATAATATAGAATGCAAACTCTGCATGAAAAATAAAATTTAAAAGAAAAGTTAAAAAGGCTAAAAATCAGTGTTTTTAATTTATATCTTAAGAGGCTGGGGAAAAAGCAGCAGATCAGACCTGAAGAAAGAAGTCATACAGTTCACTCGTGTGTGTAGCCAGATTTGTCGTGCTACAAGCTAGTTGTTCAGCCATAATTATGATCAGATCCGCATCAGAAAAACGTTAGCTGTGTAGTGCTCATATATAAGCTTTTACAAACTCATTTAGCAAAAGACAGAATGGAAATTTAGTTCAGTTCATTTAACTGAAGCCAGGACATCCTTGCTATGGGCATTTGATGTCTAACCTAAATCTTCTTATGGCATGTCTACCACATGGCGTAGTCAGTGGGGAATTCTTCTTCAGATGTACTGCTGACCTTTTTGAAAGCTTTTCTGCTTAAGGCTTTTGTTTTATTGCCATTTTCTTACTGGATAATCTTTTTTCATTTTGGATTTATATGCTCGATCCTAGAAAAAATATAAAGGTCTCTGTCTTACAGATGGCATCAGAAAATTAAATCTTGTTGATTGCTTGCAAATAATTAAAAATTATTTTTGGCTTTTTTCTGGTTGAAGAAACAAAATCATTTATGCCTTCCCTTGCATGGAGGTTATATGACTTAAAGTCAGAAGTACTTTAACAGCATTCTAAAACATACATCTGCTTTCTAAACAGGAATTGATAAAAGCTGCTTTACCTCAGCCAGTTGTATATGAATCAAATAACATGTTTTTATTCTTTCATTTAGCAGCTGTTTATTGAGCACCTATTCACTGGTAGACAGGATGTGAGACTTAGGGGCGCAAAAAGTGAAAGACATGAACGCACTCTTCGGGGTCCTACGAGATATATTTTACCGACCGGTGGGGAGGCAGATACAAGAACAGATAATTACAGTACCTTATAGTGCACATGTGGTTCAGAGCATGGAGAGAGATGTCTTCAAGTCCCTGCTCTGCTGCCTAGCCGCTGTGTGACTTCGGGGAAGAACATCTGCGAGCCTTAGTCTCTTCTCTGTGGGACAGGGACAGGAATGGGGTATCACTCATGACGGTGCTGTGAGCACTAGAGAAGGTATCGTGTGAATGTGCTTAATGCAGAAACTGGCACAGAGTGTGTGCTCAAGAAATGCTAGTTGCCGCCCTGACCCGAGTGGCCCAGTTGGTTGGACATCATTCCACGGAGCAAAAGGCCGCCTGTTTGATTCCTGGTCAGGGCACAAGCCTGGGTTGTGGGCCAGGTCCCCAGTCAGTGCGAGAGGCAACTGATCAATGTTTCGTGCTCTCTCTTTCTCCCTCCCTTCCCCTATTAAATAAGTAAATAATAAGTAAGTAAGTAAATAAATAAATAAATAAGTCTTCAAAAAATGTTAGTTGCCAAATATTTAAGGGAAAAAGTTACACCAAGTTTTACATAAAATATTCCAGAGAATAGAAAACAGGGACTACCTCCCAAATAATTATAGAGGCCAGTATAACCTTAATACCAATCTAGCAAGGACATTTATAAAATAACAATGTTATGGACTAATTTCTCTTATAAAACCCTCAAGTAAAATATTAGTAAAATAAAATAATTTTTTAATATTAGAAGAAAGATACCACTAGACTGTGTGAGACCACAGAGACTGTGTTTTGAACCCATAATTGGGACTATAATCTGGCAGGACAGAGGGGGCTTCCTCAGCTGCGTTTTGAAGGGTTAGAAGCAGTAGTATGAGAGAGAATGGGAGTTGGGTTGGGGGAGGAACACATGGGAGCTCTAGCAAGAGGAACAGTGCTGCAAAAGCATTGACTCTGGAAGAACAGACAGTGCTGACTCTGCTGGGACTGGGGCTGATGCAATAGTAAGCGGTGAGCCTTGAGAAATAAGCAGACAAGATCCTAAGGAGCTGTGTGTGTCGTGAGGAGGAATTCGGCATTTACCCCGAAAACATGAGCCATTTAGAGGCATTGTGGGGAATGACTGAAAGTAGATGTTAGGAGGTTATTGAAGGAGTACACTTACAGAGAAGATGAGAGGTGAAATTAACTTTTTAAAAAGATCATTCTACATCAAGTCCTTACTCTGTGCCAAGCACTGTACCGAATCGTCTCTAGCTGATATGCGGTCCTGCAGGGCAGTGGCTATCACCGCCCGCTGAGTGGTTACAGTGTGCCGGGCACAGGTGAGTGTTCCAGAGGCGTGCGGTCCTTTCCTCACTTCAGTGCCCTCAGGGGGTAGATTTTATTCTTTTCATTTTACAGAAGAAAATAATTTGCCTGAGATTTCACTGAACAATGGCAGAACTGGGACTCAACCCTAGATGTATTTGAACTATCACCTAGCCCCTTTGGAGTCTGGAACGGCCTTTCAGCGAAGCCAGGGCCAGGGAGGCAATGAGGAGGAGGAAGTTTTAAGAGCATCAGAGAGAAAATTAAAAGGATTTTGTGAGAGAATTCAAGGATAAGTCCCAGGTTTAGGCTTAGACTGCCAGGTTATGTGTGTTCCCGTCAGTGGGGAAAGAAACATACCAATGTGTTGATTTCTGACCTACTTTAGTTTCTGCTGTGTGTAAGGAAAAGGTATGTTTATGCAAGTGGCCTCAAAAACATCAGATAAGATTAAAGACGTGTTTGTAGAATGAGTGTTTATATCAACCTTTTTAGGTAGCTTTGTCATTTTTGATTTTATGATCCTTTTTGAAACTACTCTGTGGCAGTAGTTATTAACCCGAGAATCTGGCCAAAGCTGTGGGTTCTTTTCCCAGAAAAATACCGTTGGAACCCTGTGGGGAAGATGTCAGATTGGCAGGTGGTTGGACAGGTTTGAATTCAGGGGAGTGGTCTGTGGCGGAGCTGCAGCTTTGTGAGCTCTAGGTGGTCGTGGGTGGCGACTGAAGCAGATGACAGACGCGAAGGCACTTCGGGAGAAGGTGTAGAGTGAGAAGTGGAGAATGCCTACATGTAGCCTGTGTCTGCTCCTGTACTGTGACTTTGGAAGGCCACAAAGTATTTTAACAGCTCAGATTTTTTGCTTCTTTGAATCAATTTTTGTCTTTTTGTGTACAATATTGCCCCTGTTGAGAATGTATGTGCTAGATCACTGATTTTCAACCAGCGGCTGCAAGAATGTTTAAAACATGCAATACCTGACTATTTAGTAAGGGGTACTGACCTCTCTTTCCTTAGGTTGTCAAATAAGAAATGACAACAATCAATACAACACCAGCCATCTGGTGTGAATAAATCAAAATTATACCTAATTTTTGGTCAGATCAGCAAAAAATATATATTTTTCAGTGTGCTACAGAATTTTGGTAATTAGTTTATGTGTGCCATGAGAAGAAAAAGGTTGCCAGTTACTGTGCCAGATGGATTAAGTGACCCACAGGCCACCAGCGACCTGAGAGAGCTATTTCAGTGCAGTGACCGATGGGTTGTAAAGCCGTATTGGAGCGCGGGAGGCTATCAGGAAACAGAGACAGGAAGTCTGGAGAACTCTCCAGATGTTTGACTGTGAGGAGAGGAACGGCTGGGGGCACAAGGAGAGGGGCTGAGTCTGCCGTTTGTCGTGACTGTCCTGTTATTACGACCTAAGATGTCAACATTTGAAAAACAATGCTGATCTGTTTCTTTAGCTCTTGGTTTACTGGTATAGAGAATTATAACAGTGACAGCTTTTCTGTTGTTATTCAGTTGGTTCCATTTAAATTTCTCCATTGAAAGACTCAATTTGATTAATTATCTGCAGAAAAATCTTTTTTTTCCCACAAGGTAAGAAGTTACTGAACTAAGCAAATATGAATGTCCTCCAAATACTTTTCTTTACTGGCTGTCTTTAGAATACAATCCCTAGGTACGTAGGTCCCTAGCCAAGAGCACCTGTGATCTTTTCACTTAAGTACTCTTTTTGGAGAGCAAGATGACATATATTTTTCAAGTCAGTTGTGAATGAGCATGTGCCCATTTGGGCCCGTCCCCATATCACCTCTCTCACATTCCTGGGTCACTACCTTATACACATGTAAATCTGGATCTTCACAGGTATAAAAACGTACCTCTGTGGCCAGATTGCAATAATGGGATCCTCACCTCTACCCTACTATAACTTTATATTGCACTTGAGTTTGAACCCTACGATAAAGGCTATGTTTACATTCCATACTCATTGAGACAGTTTAGATTGAAGCAGTTGTAGCTTAGGAAAGAATAGCAACCATGAGAGAACAGTTGTAAGAAAATTCTTGTTTAAAGTAGCCTTGACACTCTGCTAGTGATTAGCTGTCAGAATCTAGAAAGACTTAGTTGTTCATACAATACAGCTATTGTGTCTCTTGTATTTTTCCAGGGCCTGATCTTTTAGCCTTTGTAGGACGGCTCTGGCTTTAAAATATATACCTGTGTTAATCTAACTAAAAGGAAGGCCTTAATTCCCCTGGAGTAAATAGCCTGCCAGTGATATAACCCGGAATTTTCAGCAATCGATGATTTACTGAAGAGGTATGGGTGTGAATTGACTTCATACTATTGTTCAGAAAACAGTAACTCATTTGTTTCAATGTAATTTTTAGCAACTAAAATTATCAGCATATGTTTATAAGTTCGAGTCCTGAGTCAGTTGTGTTTCTTAACAAAAATTCTTTACTTAGTTTTCTTATGATTTTCTCAGTGAGCTACTTGTTTCCTTTCTACTCATAGGTGTTTTTTTAAAATAAGTCTAATTGATATTCAATAAATTGCACATGAAGTATAAACATACACGAGTATGTACATGAAACCACCGCCATAGTCAAGATAGTGAAAATATCCATCATTCTCAAAAGTTCCCTCACACCCTTGGGAGCCCCTCTCCCCTGCCCCTCTGGCCCCATTCTCCCCAGCAGCTACGGGTTCGTGCTAGGTCACTGACGATTTGTTGGCGTTTTCTAGAATTGTGCGGTGTGTGCGTGCCCTTGTGCTCAGCTCCTTTCACTCAGCACATTGTTTTGCGAGTCGTCCTTTTTGCGTGCATCTCGGGTTCATTCCCTGTTGCTGCTGAGCCGTGCTCTGTGGTGTGGGTAGACCACAGTTTGTCTGTGCACTCACAGGTTGTGGACATTCGAGCTGTTTCCAGTTTTTGGCTGTTACAAATAAAGCTGCAACGAACAGTTGTGTGTGAGTCTTTCGAAGTATGTTACCTTTTCCCGTGAGTAAATAACTGGGAGCAGAAAGGCTGGTCATACGATAAGTATAAATTTCATTTTTAAAAGAAACTGCCAAACTGTTTTTGGAAGTGGTTATACCATTTTATATTACCACCAGCAATGAAAGGGAGTCCCTGACTCCTCACGTCTTCTCCAGTGCTTCACACGGTCAGTCCCTTTGATTTTAACCGTTTGCGCAGGCGTGTAGTAGTGTCTTCTTGTGGCTTCATTTGCATTTCCTGAGTGACCAACGCTCTTGAGCATCTTTTCAAGTGTTCGTCATCTGTATATAATTTTTTTTGGCGAAGTGTCTTATTGTTGAGTTTTAAGTTTTTCTAAATTAACTTGTGTACAAGTGCTTTAACCCATATGTGCTTTGCAAAACTTTTCTCCCAGTCTGTGACTTGTCTTCATTTTAATGTTGTCTTTTAAAGATTTTATTTATTTATTTTTAGAGAGAGGGAAGGGAGGGAGAAAGAGAAGGAGAGAAACATCAGTGTGTGGTTGCCTTTTGCGTGCCCCCTACCGGGGACCTGGCCCACAACCCAGGCACGTGCCCTGACTGGGAATCAACCCATGACTCTGATTCACAGGCCTGTACCCAGCCGCACCAGCCAGGGCCTAACATTGTCCTTGAAAGAGCTGAAATGTTAAATTTCAGTAATTTCTGATTTCTAATTTGTTCTTTTATAGATTGTGCTTTTGGTGTCATATTTTAAAAAATCATTGCCTAACCAAAGGCCATGAATATTTTTTTCTAGGAAAATTATCATTATAGGTTTTACATTTAGATCTGTAATCCAGTTTGAGTTAATTTTCATATATGGTGTGAAGTTTACTTTTTTGCATGTGGATATCCATTTGTTGAAAATGCTGTCCCTTCTCCACGGCACCGCTTTTGTGCAGTTGTTAAAGATCAGCTGTCCAACAAACAGTAAAGGGGAAAATGGATAAATTCAACTTGATCAACATTAAAAACCATCAAGAAAATGAAAAAACAACTACAGAATGGGAGAAAATACTTGCAAATTATATATCTTATGAAAGACAGAAATATAAAGAACTCTTACAAGTCAGTAATAAAAAGACAGCCCAATTAAAAAGTAGACAAAGGATTTGTTTGTTTCTTTATTTGTTTATCAGCAGCATTTATAGAACCAGTCCTAGGGAAGGAACTGGGTCTCGGGACACAGGCGTGGTCTTAACATAGCGAATGTTTAGACTGCCTTGATTATTACAAAACCAGAACAGCGAGAATATTCCCAGGACAAAGGATTTAAATAAACATTTCTCCCAGTAACATATGCAAATGGCTAATAAGCACATGAAAAGGTACATCATTAGTAATTGGGGAAGTCAGAATCACAATGGGATAATACTTTCGGCACACGACAGTGGCTTTAGTTAAAAAAAAAACCCTAGTAATAATCAGTGCTGATGAAGATGTGCAGAAATTAAAACCCCCATACGTTGTTGGTAGGGAATGCAGAATGGTACAGTCACTTTGGAAAACAGTTTGACAGTTTCTCAAAAGGTTAAACACAGAATTCCCACGTGACTCAGCAGTTCCACTGCAGGGTGCATCCACACCCAGGAGAACTGGCCGTGTCCATCCACACCAAACTCACACACACGTTTACAGCAGCATTATTCGTGACAGCCAGGAATGGAAGCATCACAAATGTTCCCAAACTGACGAATAGTTAAATAAAATATAGTGTATCTATATAGTGGAATATTGGTAATGAAAAGGAATGAAATCTGATACATGATACAACATGGACGGACTTTGAAAACATTGTGCCAGGTCAAAGAAATTCGTCACAAAAGGCCACATATCGTGTGATCCCATTCATATGAAGTGTCTAGAGCCGGCAGATCTGCAGCCCAGAAGGTTAGTGGTTGCCTTGTGCTCTCTGGGAGGGTGTGGAGAGAGATTGCTACTGAATAGCACGGAGTTTCTTTTAGAGGTGATGAAAATGTCTTCAAATTACATTACGGTGCAGGCGAACGTTATGGTATGCAAATTATATCTCATCGAAGGTATTTAAAAAAATGAGTTGTCCATATATGTGTGGGTTTACTTCTGGACTTCTTTTCTATTTTGTTGATTTCTACTTGCCTGTTTTTAATACCATGCTGTTTTGATTAGTGTGGTTTTATAATAATGCTTGAAATCGGGTGTGTGAGCCCTCCAGGTTTCCCCAGTGTTGTCTCCCCGGTTCCCCCAGTTGACTGTCATGTAAAGGGCTTTGCAAGGCCCTTTACATTTCCATGTGAATTTTACAATTAGCTTGCCAATTTCTACCCTCCCAAAAGAAAGCCTTTTTGGATTGTGATTGTGATTGTGTTTCATCTACAGATAATTTGGGGACAATTGACATTTTAGCAATATTTAGTCTTACAAACCTTCAACAAGGTATCTCTCCTTTATTTCGCTCTTCTTAAATAATTTTCTTATGGTTTTCTGTGTATAGATCTTTCACACCTTTTATCAGATCTGTCCATTAGTCTCATATTTTTGATGCTGTTGCTAATGGTACTTTTTAAAATTTCAATTTCTGATTTCATTCTGTTGGTAGTATATGGAATTGTGCAGTTGATTTTTGGATGTGGATCTTGCACCCTGAGACCTTATTAAACTTAATTCCTTTGGCTCTTTTAACATGGTGAACATGTCATCTTCAAACAAAGACAATTTTATTTTTTCTTTTAATCTCAATGTCTTTTATTTCTCTTTCTTGCCTGATTATGCTGGCTAGAACCTTCAGTACAATGTTGAAGAGCAGCAATGAAAGTGAACAATCCCTGATCTTAGAGAGAAAGTATTCCCATTGTTTGATTTTTAATGTTAAACCAACCCTGTGTTCCTGGGATGCACTTTTCTGGGTAAAAATTTATTATTCTTTTAGATTAGATTTGCTAAAAATTTTGTTTGGAACACAGGTGGCAAACACAAGGCCTGTGGGCTGAATCCGGCCCTCCACCTTGTTTTATCCGGCCCGGCACCTTGTTTCTACCTGGTGGCAGCACTGAGCTCCTTGCCTCTGGTTAAGGAGTAGTTACGTTTATACAGTCCTAAAGTTATATTTGGCCCTCTGAAGGCAACCTTGAGGCTGATGTGGCCCCTGGTGAAAAAGAGTTTGACACCCCTGGTTTAGAATTCACACCTGTGTCTAAGAGATACTGGCCTGTAATTCTCGTGTAGTGTCTTTGACTGGTTGTGGCTTCAGGGTAATGCTGGCCTCGCAGAATGAGATGGGAAGTGCTCTCTGCAGTTTTTTGGAAACAGTTTATGTAGAATTGGTATTATTTATTCCTTAAGTATTTGGTAGAATTTGCCAGTGAATCTGTCTAGTTCTGGTATTTCCATCATGGAAAGATTCTTAACAGTTTCAATGTTGATAATAGATAGAGGGCTATTTTGGTTCTCTTTTTCTTGAGTAAGCTTTAATAGTTTGTGTCCTTCAAGATATATCATTTCATCCAAGTTATGTCATTGTCAAATTTATTGTCATAAAATTGTTCTTATTCTTCTCTGATTACCCTTTTAATGTCTTTTTATGAATTTGACTACTTTAGACTACTTCATATTAATAAATGCACTTATAAGTATTTGTCTTTTTGTCATTGGCTGCTTCACTGGGTAGGCTGTCCTTAAGGCTTATTGATATTGTCACATGTGACAGGATTTCTTCTCTTTTTAAGGCTGAATAATGTTAGGGTTCCATTGTGTGTGTACACACCACATTCTGTTTATTCAACTGCAGACGGACGTGTGGGCTGCTTCTGCCTCTTGGCTGTTGTGAATTTGTGCTGCGCTGAACATGGCCGTGCCATATCTCTTCAAGACCCTGCTTTCAGTTCTTTCGGATACAGGCCCAGAAGTGGGACTGCTGGGTCATATGGTGGTTCTATTTTCAATCTTTTTTAGGAACTTCCATATTATTTCCCATAGCGGTTGCACCGTTTTACAATTCCACCAACAATGCACAAGGATTCCAGTTTCTCACATCCTCACCAATACTTGTTATTTTCTGATTTTTTTTTTTCCGTAGCCACCCAGATGGGTGTGAGGTGATATCTCATTGAGGTTGTGGTTTGTGGTTTTTTATCAGCACTTCCACCAGTGTGGTACATTTGGTACAATAAGGAACCTACATTGACACATTGTTGCCCACAGTTTGCAGTTTACTTCAGGGCTTACTCTTGGTGCTGTGCATGTATGGGTTTGGGTAAATGAGTAATGACATGTACCCATCATTCCAGTGTCATGCAGCATAGTTTCACTGCCCTGAAAGTCCTCTATGCTCTGCCTGCTCATCCCTCTTCGCCTCCCTCTCTCCCAGCTTCTGGCAACTACTGATTTTTTTCACTGTCTTCATTCTTTTGCCATTTCCAAAATGTCATATACTTATAATCATACAGTATGTAGCCTTTCAGATTGACTTTTTCACTGCAGTAATATGCATTTAAGTTTCTCTATGTTTTTTCATTGGTAGCTCATTATTTTATAGCACTGAATAATATTGTGTTGTCTGGATATATCATAGTTTATTTATCCATTCACTTGCTAAGGGAAATCTTGGTTGATTTCATGATTTGGCAATTATAAATGAAGCTGCTGTAAATACCTTTGTGCAGGTTTTGTGTGAATGTGTTTTCAACCCTTTGGGTAAACCAAGTAGCATCATTGCTGGATCATATGGTAGATAAAAGTATGTTTAATAAAGTGGTTGCTCCGTTTTTGCATTTCCAGCAGCAATGAATGAGAGTTCCTGTTGCTCCACATCCTCGTAGCATTTGGTGTTGTCGGTGTTCCAGATTTTGGCCATTCTAATAGGTGTGCAATGGTTACTTATTTGCTATCTGTGTATTTTCTTTGCTGAGATGTCTGTTCAGGTCTTTGGCCCATTTTTGAATTAGGTTGTTTGTTTTTGAATTGTTTCATTTTAGGGATCTTCTCTTTTTGTATTTGGGATCATAGTCCTTTTCAGATGTGTTTCTTGCAAATATTTTCTCTCAGTCTATGGCTTATTTTCTCATTCTTTTGAAGCATTTTTTGCAGAACTGAAGTTCCCAATTTTAATGGAGTCCAGCTCATCATCTTTCTTTTATAGGTCATGCCTTTGGTGTTGTATCTAAAAAGTCATCACCACAGCCAAGATCATCTAGGTTTTCTCCTAAGTTATCTTCCAGGAGATAACTTCCATGTTTTCCATTGATCTCTATGACCCATCTTGAGTTGCTTATTGTGAGGGCTGTGAGGTCTGTGTCTAGATTCATTTTTTTGCACATGGATATTCAGTTGTCCCCGTACCATGTGTGAAGAAGACTATCATTGCTCCATTATATCGCCTTTGTGTCTTTGTCAAAGATCAATGGATTATATTCATGAGGATCTATTTCTGGCCTCTTTGTTCTGTCCCACTTTTCTATCTGTCTGTGTTTTCACCACCAACACAACACTCTCTGGAGTACTGTAACTTTACAGTAAGTCTTGAAGTTGATTAGTATTTGTCCTCCAACTTTGTCCCTCTCCTTTGATATTATGTTGGTACTCTGGGACTTTTGCCTCTCCATATAAACTTTAAAATCAGTTTTTCAGTGTTTACAAAGTAACTGGCTGGGATTTTTATTGGAATTACATTGAATCTGTAGATCAGGTTGGGAAGAACATAGATGATTATGTCATCTGTGAACAAAGACAGTTTTATTTTTTCCTTTTCTTGTCTAATTGCATTAGCTAGGACTTCCAGTACCATGTTGAAGTGGAGTGGTGAGAAGGGTCGTCCTTGCCTTGTTCCTGATCTTAGTGGTGGGAAAGTGTCTTATTTCTCACCTTTGAGTATGATGTTAGCTGTAGGATTTTTTGGTAAGTGTTCTTTATCAAGTTTGGAAAGTTCCCCTCTATTCCTAGTTTACTGAGTTTTTATCGTAAATGGTGTTGGATTTTGTCAGATGCTTTTCCTGCATCCGTAGAATCATGGGATTTCTTTTTTTAAGTAGGTTGTTGAAGTGATAGATCGATGTTTTTCATGTTGAACAAGCCTGGCATTCCTGGGATGAATCCCACTTGGTCATGGTAGACAAATCTTTGTATGTATCGTTGGGTTTGATTTGCTAATATTTTTGAGGATTCTTGCCTCTGTGTTCATAAGAAATGTTGATCTATAGTTTTATTTTCTTGTAATATCTTTGTCTGTTTTTGGTATTAGAATGAATTAAGAAGTATTCCCTTCTCTGAAAGGCATTGTAGAGAAGTGGTGTAATTTTTTCCTTAATTGTTTGGTAGAATTTACCAGCAAACCCATCTTGGCCTGGTGCTTCCTGTTTGGGGAGGTTAATTATTGATTCCATTTCTTCAATAAATACAGACCTATTCTTTAGTGCATTTTTCATCTCAGAAGTTGTTATTTTCTTGAGAAGTTTGATTTCAGTTTTTTTATATCTTAATCTTTGAACATATAGAATATAGTTGTAATAACTTTTAATGTTCTTGTGCATTAATTGTAGTAATTGTCAGTTCTATATTGGTTTTGATTGATTATTCTCTTCATTATGAGTCATGATTTCCTTCCTCTTTGCATGCCTGATAATCTTTGATTAGATGTCCAGCATCATGAATTTTACCATGTTGGTTGCTGGATATCTTTGCGTTCTTATAGATTCTCCTGAGCTTTGTTTTCAGATGCAGTTAAGTTACTCTGGGGCTTTGCTTTTACAGTTTGTAAGGTGTGTCTGGAACAGCACTCAGTCTAGGGCTGATTATCATTCCACACTGCTAAGGTAGCTGCTCCTGAAAGGAGCCCATGCCCTGTGCGTTATGGGTTTTCCGAGTCCGACTGGTGGAACAGGCACTGTTCCCTGCTCTGTGTGAGCACAAGGCACTGTGCTCTGCTACCCTTTTATTTTTTTCTTTTAAATTATATTTTATTGATTATGCTGTTACAGTTGTCCCAATTTGTCCCTCGTTACCCCCAGCACTCCCCCACTCCCTTAGGCAACCCCCCCACCTTTGTTCATGTCCACTGGTCACGCGTGTAAGTGCTCTGGCTGCCCCACTTCCCGTACCGTACTTCATGTCCCCATAGCTGTCCTGTTAGTCTTTAGATATGGCTCATGCCCCGCCTTTCCTCACGTTCATGCGCAATGCTCTGCTGTGTTAGAAGAAGCCCCTCTGGAGGTCGCTGGAGTCCTCTCTCGGAGCAGCCCTCTCCTCTCTGGCATTCTGTCTCACCAACTCTAGTTGCCTTTGTAACCCTGACCTTCAGCTTCGTCTCTGTTAGGCTCCACCTCAGCTGCCCTTCCCGGTGCAGCTGCCTGGAAACTTTCAAGTCAGGGAGCTCGGGCGGTTACATGGCTCACCCCATTTGTTTGCCAGTGTCCAGGACCACTGTCTTTCCGTGCCTGGTGTCTAGAGTTTTGGAAACGATTGTTTTTTGTGTTTTGTCTGGTTGATTAGTTGGTTGGTTGACTTGTTTATTTGATTATTTAGGGCAGGAGGGCAAATCTAGTGTCTGTTACTCCATTTTTTTGCTAAAAACTAAAGTCCTGTCTACTTGTAGTTTTAATCTGAGAAAGCTCTTGTACTTGGATTCTTACAGAAAAACTCTTGATGGTAGCCATTGGTCATTTCCATTTGGGAGGCAGTGCATGTATGTGTGGGTACACACACACACACACTCACACACTCACTCACACACACAAGCTCTAGGATAAACTCGAACCAGCCAGCAGTTTTTTGAAGCTGTTTTAGGGGTGTTAAACTGATTTTCTGACTTCCTTATTTCTGGGAATTTCTTGAATTATTTGGACCTAGCAGCTAATTCTAAATAATGATTTTTATAAAATTCCTAACTATATTATGATTTTTGTCCTTAGAATTAAGAAAAAGAAAGAGCAGCAGCGTTATGCAGAAGAGCAGAGGATACTGAGAATGAACTTGCCTGAAGAGCCGAGTTCGGAGGAGAAGATGAGTGAGATGTTAGCCCAGCTGGAGCTCGCGGAAGTGGAAGACGCCAGACAGAAGCAGCAGCAGCGAGAGAAGGAGTCCCGAAGGTAGTCTGACGGGGTTTGTATGGGGTTGCAGGTGCAGAAGAGACTTCAGGAAGTCAGTGCTCCTCTTTTCCTTACAAGAGTTGACAGTGCCTTCTCATACTTTCGGGGACACAGGCCTTCCCCAGATACTTCTTGGGAATAGCACTACGTGCTTCCAGTGCCATTTCCCAGTACGAAGAGGAAGAGCCGGGCACAGAGGTGTAGAATAGTTCTAACAGTCTCAGATGGTGGTAAAATCAGGACTCGTGCTCGTTCTCTTTCTGGTGGTTCACTCACCATGCTGTATTTCTGCAGATACGTAGAAGCTCTAAGGGCCCAGATCCAAGAGAAAATGCGGCTGTATAACGTCACTTTACCTCCACTGTGCTGCTGTGGTCCTGGCTTTTGGGATGCTCATCCTGATACCTGTGCCAACAACTGTAGTTTCTATAAAAACCACAGAGGTAAGTTTCTTACAGGAATGGTGGGGGCCCGGTGACAATTTTTTAAAAAGTAGTCATTGTAGCAATTCAGCATGTATTGAGTGCATAGTATATATCAGAGACTGTTAAAACCCTTTTACAAAACAACTCTGAGGCAATGAAAATAGGTTATAGTGAGTTGTATTTCTCTTTGAGGTCTGTTACTATCTTGTCTCCCTTTGTGCTGGGGAAGTATTTCCAGCTTATTCCACTGTAGGAAGACTTGGGTTCCAGGTCCTCCTGTAAGTGAAGAATATTAGAGCTTGCCTTTTTGGGCCATTAAGTTAGGCTTCTATGTAGTTGAATTCCCTGTTACCCAAATACCTTAATGTTATCTCACACAGGCTTACCACCATGTATATCCGCATTAGACTGCCCGTTCTCCCAGGGGACCCCGAGGAAAATGAGGACCAGTGTAAACCCTCTCTATATCAGGAATCCCAGCTAGAGAGAATGGGGTCCTTCCCGTTGTCTTGAATGTTTCTGTTTCCCGTTCATCCTTAAATACATTGGTTTACGTAGTGCAGAGACTATGTAGGATTGATGCACATGCTAAGAGTACTGCAAGAATTTGTATTCCTGCTACCCCATCTCCGTGATTAATATTTTAAAATCACAGATCTGATGCTGCCATTCCCCTAGTCTCCAACCTCTAGGTTTTTACAAAATACACAGCACGAAATACACGGTACGTTTGGCATGCTTTCTCTTGGCCCCAGGCAAGACTCCAACCTTATCGAACTTACTGTTGTCACACACCAGTATGTGCCACTTTTTTCTATGAGTGTGGCACCTCACATATTGATTTCTCTGCCTAGAATGCTGTTACTCTTATTTAAACCTTTGAGACCATCTGAAATACTCACTTCCGGAGACCTTTTCCATCCTCTCTTGGATAGTCTGTGTTTATTCTGAACTCCATTATGGGATAGCATTCTGCACGTGTTTCTGGTTTGGAAGGCTGCACCGCAGTTATTTTTGTCCATCCTCTCCATTATTTTTCCTGTCCTCATGGAGTGCTGGGCATGTAGTAAGTGCTCAGTAAATATTTACTCAGTGGGTAGTTAAATCAATACCTATGGCCCTAGGTAGAGAAGCAGTACTAACTGGAAAGGGGTGGGAGAGAGAATGTGACTTCATTCATCACTGTGCAAACCTTTATTTGCAGCATACACCCGGGCACTACACTCAGTCCTCAGCTCCTGCGACATCCCTGAGGGGAACTCAGCTCTTCGGGTCGCCATCCATAATTTTGCTTCTGCACACAGACGGACTTTGAAAAATATATAATAAGAATCTGAGATCAACTGCTAGTATTTCAGCCTTCACTTAAAATCAAGTCTGAGAGATTATCCAGGAAAAGCTGTGCAAGTATATAAGATGTGTAATCTGGAAAGACTGTCCCACGAAACAAACCTGTCCATATAATTAGATCGAACCATCATCTCAGTCTCCACCTTGGGACCCTGATGGAGAGTTGACCTCCAAACTCGTCTCTTTGCTGTGACACATACGGAGTCTATTGTTTTAAAAGCTATCAGTCAACCAGTAAGGTTTCCCTTACTTTGCTCTGCTCTGGTCAGAAGAGATCATGAGAAATCTTTGAGATGATCTCATTTATTGTCTTCCTGAAACTGCCCCTTTGAGCCTGACACAATGGAAAACATCTGGGTGCAGCGGAGACGAAGACGATGGGACAAGTTTCGAGCACCAGTGGCCGCTGGGTTGCCGTGCACACCTCTAGTTGTGTCCGACAGTCGGAGATGAGCAGGCTCTGAGTTGGATGCGCACTCTCTCCTCAACATCTCTCCTTTTTTTTAACACATGCTTATTTCCTCATTCAGGGACATTAGACATAAGACTTTTTAATTTTATATTTTTTATTGCCAAAGAAAAACAAACCCTCTGTCTTTTGAGTACCTTCTTCGTGAAATAATTGGGACATTTCAAAAAGTGAATATGAGGTTGATATGAGTAAAATCCTGCCTTACTTCCCTGCCTGTTAAAAATCTGGTGAATGGCATACCTATAGGACAGATGAAATAAAAATTGCTATAGTTAGTGTCTGTTTGTTATTTCTTCAGAGCGCTTTCTGACACAAAATATGAAAAGGATTAGTGTTGTGAATTAAAAGTACACTGGCAGTTTCTTTCCTGTGCTTTCCCTAGTGATCAGTGTCGAAGAAGCACTGAGGTTCTGTTTGGAAAAACACCTCAACATCCAGCCGGGCCACTGCAAAT
The DNA here is from genome assembly GCF_019186645.2 of Phyllostomus hastatus. Classification (NCBI taxonomy): domain Eukaryota; kingdom Metazoa; phylum Chordata; class Mammalia; order Chiroptera; family Phyllostomidae; genus Phyllostomus; species Phyllostomus hastatus. Next base: position 13,514,363 of record NW_025334015.1, on the reverse strand, counting down.
AAGAGTCAGAATTACCTGAATGACACGATTGATTGGTTATTTAACCAGATTCATTGCCCAGTTTGGTCAAAATCCTTAAGGAACTATCTCTGATTCAGCCTTTAAAGTTGTCTTTTTTAACAGCCTTATTGAGGTGTAATTCATATACCATATGATTCACCCTTTTGAAATGTGCGATTCAGTGGTTTTAATATATTCTAGGGTTGTTGCAACTGTTACCACTATCAAATTTTAGAGCCCTTTTTTCACTCTAAAGAGATGTTCCCGTGACCCAGACATCTCACTTCTGGGCCTGTAGCAGAAAGAACTGAAAGCAGGGTCTTGAGATATTTCACGGCCATGTTCAGTGCAGCACAGATCCACAACGGCCAAGAGGCGGAAGTAGCCCACACGTCTGTCTACAGTTGAATAAACAGAATGTGGTGTACACAGAAAATAGAATATTGACATTAGTGATGATAAGAATTTTTATATCATAATGATGATACTGACATCACAAAACTTTTTAATTTTGATAGAGTCTAATTCATCTACTTATTTTGTTGCTTTTACCATTACCTAATCCAAGGTCACAAAGATCTACTCCTGGTGTTTTTCTAAGAGTTTTATAGTTTTTACTCTTATGTTTCGATTTCTGATCTATTTTGAGATTTTTTTTGTATATGGTGTTATTAAGGGTCTAACCTCATTCTTTTACAAGATAATATTCAGTGTCCCAGCACCATTTGTTCAAAAAGCTATTATTTGCCTCATTGAATTGACGTGACACTCTTGTCGACAATCAGTGGGCCATTCACATAGGGGTTTATTTTGAACTCTTGGTTCCTCTCCATTAATCTTTATGTTTACCCTTATACCAGTAAAATCTGTCTAGATTACTACTTTGTAGTAAGTTACAAAGTTGGGAAGTATGAGTCTTCCAACTTTGTTCTTCTTTTTCAAGATTGTTTTGCTCCTATGAGTCCTTTGCCTTTTTCATTTGAATTTTAAGGTCACCTTCCTGCAAAAAAGTCAGGTGATATTTTGATAGGGAATTTATAGATCAGTTTGGGAGCTGGTCTCCCAAACTGTGCCATATGACCCACAAACATGGGGTATCTTTCCATTTATTTAAGTATTTAATTTCTTTCAACAGTGTTTTTAGTTTTCAAAGCATAAAATTTGTACTTCTTTTGTTAAATTTATTTCAAAGTATTTTTTAAAATTTTCTTTAGATTTTATTTTCAGGGTTCATTACAGGTGTATAAAATACATTTGATTTCTGTATATTGATCTTGGATCCTACACCTTCTTGAACTCATTTTTTACTTTTAATAGTTACTAGAGGGTTCTTTAGGATTTTTTTAATATATAAGATCTTCTCATTTGCAAATAGAGATAGTTTTATTTCTACCTTTCTAATCTGGATAATCTCTTTTTCTTGCCTAATTGCCCTGGATAGAACACCCAGGACAACACTGAACAGGAGTGATAAAGGGGACATCCCTGGCTTGTTCCCGATCTTTGTTGGTTGGGAAGCATTTAGTCTGTCACCAGTAGCTGTGACGTTAGCTGTGGGTTTCACCCTTCATTCTGTTCATGTGGTATATCACATTAATTGATGTGTGGATGCCGCATTAACCCTCCATCGAAGGAATAAATCTCATTGGATCATGGTGTATGATCTGTGTAATGTATTGCTGAATTCAGTTTGGTCATATTTTGTTGAGAATTTTTGCATCTATGTCCATGAGGAATATTAGCCTGTAATTTTCTTTCTTTGTAGTGTCTTTATCTGGTTATGGAATTAGGATAATGCTGGCCTTGTAAAATGAGCTTGGGGGTCTTCCCTTCTCTTGAATTTTTAAGAATAATTTGAGGACAGGTGTTAGTTCTTCTTTGAATGTTTGATAAAATTCACCTGTGAAGCCATCCAGTCTAGGACTTTTGTCTGTTGGGATTTGGTTGGGGTTTTTTTTTTTCAATCTTCACCCAAGATTATGTTTTTATTGATTTTAGAGAGAGAGGAAGGGAGGTGGGTAGGGGGTAGAGTGAGAGAAATGAGAAACATTTATGGGTTGCCTCCCATATATGTCCGTGCTGGAGATCGAACCCAAACCTTTTGGTGTACAGGACAATGCTCCAGTGAACTGAGCCCCCCGGCCAGGGCTCATGGAGCGTTTTGATTACTGCTTTGATTTCATTGGTTGTGGGTGCTCTGTTCAGATTTTCTGTTTCTTTTTCATTGCATTTTGGAAGATTATATATTTCTAGAAATGTATCTGTTTTGCCCAGATTTTCCATTTGTTGGCATGTAGTTGTTCATGTTTTCTTATAATCCTTTTGTATTTCTGTGGTGTCAGTTGTCACTTCTCCTCTTTCATTTCTCATTTTATTTATTGAATACTTGAGTCTTCTCTCTTTTTTTTTCCTTGAATCTGGTTAAAGGTTTATCAGTCTTGCTTATCTTTTCAAAGAAGCAGCCTTTGGTTTCATCGATCTTTTGTATTGGTGTTTTAGATTCTATTGTGTTTATTTATGCTTTGTTCTTTATTTTTTTTCTTCTAACTTTGGGCTTTGTTGTTGTTGTTGCCTTTTTCTGGTTCCTCCAGGTGTAAGACTAGAGTGCTTATTTGAGATTTTCCTGTTTCTGGAGGGAGGCCGCAGTGCGGTGGACGTCCCTCCCAGGATGCTTTCACTGTGTCCCGTAGACTTGGGTTATATTTTTGGCTTCACTTGTCTCGAGGTATCTTTTGATTTCTTCCTTGATTTCTTAACCTAGTCATTGTTTAGTAACATGTTATTAAGCCTCCTTGGATTTGTATATTTCCCTTTTTTTCTTGCAATTGATTTCTACTTTCATACCATTTTGGTTGGAGAAGGTTTGGTTGGAGAAACCACATGCTGGATATGGTTTCAGTATTCTTAAATGTATTGAGACTTGTTTTGTGTCCTGGCATGTGGTGTATCCTGGAAAATGTTCCCTGTGCCCTTGAAAAGAATGCGTATTCTGCTGGTTTGGGGTGAAATGCTCTGAAAATGTCAATTAAGTCCATCTGGCCTAGTGTGTCATTTGAGACCATGGTTTCAGTGTTGGTTTCCTGTGTGGAGCGTGCACCTGTGATGTCAGCAGGGTGTTAAAACCCCCTGAGAATGCCTGCTGTGAATCTGTCCCATCTGATGTGAGGATTGCCACCCCAGCTTGTCTGTTTGTTCGTTTCCATGTGCATGAAATACCTGTTTTCATTCTTTTGTTTTCAGTCTCTGTGAGCCTCTCACCCTGAAGTGGGTCTCTTGTGGACAGCTGATGTTCTCATCTGTGTCCCGTCTTCTTACCCGCTCAGCCAATTCATTGACACTTACAGTGTTATTGATGGGTATGTACTGTTTATTGTCTTTTTACTCTTTATAATTTTGTTCCTCGTGTTTTACTTTCTCCTTAAAGAAGTCCCCTTAACATTTCTTATAGTACTGGTTTGATTATAATAAACTCCTTTAGCTTTTTTTTTTTTTTTTGTCTGAGAAGCTCTTTATTTCGCCTGCAATTTTAAACAGTAGCCCTGCTGTGTAGAGAAGTCTTGGTTGTAGGTCTTTTTTTTTTTTTTTTAATCACTGAATATTTTGTGCCAGTTTCTTCTGGGCTAAAATGTTTCTGTTGAGAAATCAGCTGACAGTCTTATGGAGCGCCATTGTAAGTAACTGTCTTTGGCTTGCTGCTTTTAAGATTCTCTCATTTTTAACACTTGCCATTTTATGATGTGTGTTTTGGAGTGGGCCTCTTTGGGTTTATCTTGTTTGGGACTCTGCTTTCTGGACTTGTGTGTCTTTTTTCTCCACCAAGTTAAGGAAGTTTTTTGTCATTATTTCTTTAAATAGTTTCTAAATCCCTTGCTCTCTCTCCTCTCTCTCTGGTACCCCTATGACACAATTGTTGTTATGCTTGATGTTGTCCCAGAGGTCCCTTAAACTATCCTCAGTTTCTTAAATTCTTTTTTTTTTTGCTTCTCTGATTGAGCAAAAACACTTTTAGTAGACTTCTACTTCACCTACCAAATTGCTAATTCGATCTTTTGCTTCATCTAACCTGCTGTTGATTCCTTCTAATGTATTCTTCATTTCAGATACTGTATTCTTATTTCTGACTGGTTCTTTTTATGGTTTTATGTCTTTTTTATGCTTGTTATCTCTTTGTTGAAGTTCTCACTAAGTTTCTTGAGCATTCTTATAACCATTGTTTTGAGCTCTGTATCTGGTTGATTGCTAGCCTCCACTTGATTTAGCTCTTTCTCTGTTTTTTTTTTCCTGTTCTTTCATTTGGTGCATGTTTCTTTGTCCATGTTGGCTGTCTGTCTGTATTTTTCCCGTGTATTAGGTAGATATTCTATGTCACCCAGTCTTGGTAGGGTGACCTTGTATAGTATTCTGCACGACTCAGTGGCACAGCCTCCCTGATCTTTTGAGCGAGGTGCTTCCGGAACGTCCTCTGTGTGGGTTATGTGAGTCCTCCTGTTGTAGTCGAGGCTTCACTGCTGTTGGTCTCTCCGTGGGTGGGCTGGGCCCTCAGGCCAGCTGACTGTGTGGATCACTCTCAATTAGTGTATGAGCTGCTGTGTGGGATCTGTCCCTTGCCGCGGGACTCGCCCCAGCCGGGTCTGGTTCCCGCCGAGGTGCTTCGGGTGTACAGTACTACTTGTGGGGCTAATTGGGTGGTGCTCTGAAGCCCGCCACTGGGTTTGTTGGTTCTGGGGCCTCTTGCAAGGGGCCCTGGTGCAGGTCGATGTGAGACGCCCCTGTGACCAGGCTACCTGTTAGGAGCTATAAAGCAGTTTGTGGTTGGTGGCAGCCCCTGCTGGGCTTTGTTGTCCATGGGAGTGGTCAAGCTGCGTCCTGAGGTTGGCTTCCAAGAGTACTGAGCCTGGGGCAGGTCAGCAAAAGGCCCAAGGCACCCAAAGATCTGCCTCCACTTGATGGCCGCCTCTTAAGCTTGGTCACTGAGAGAGCCTGTGGTGAATGCGAGTTGCATGAGGCAGCTTCTGAGTCACCAGTCAGGGGCGAGTGGTTTTTACCAGGTTGATAGAGATTTAAGCTCAGCGCCAACGCTGGGTCTGATGTGACTCAGCAGAGGTCTCGGGGCCCGCCGCCACTGCCTGGAGCCTGCAGCCCTTTGCAGTAGAGCAGGGTCCCAGAGTCCTCAGGTGTGGCGTGGGGGATGGGAAGGGGACAGTGGAGTTAGCCACGTGCATGAGGGGCTCTGCACCAAAGTGTGGTGCCAGCCGAGGGGCACAGAGAAAAGTGGCCCTCACCTCAAAGCCACACAACTAGTCTCCTTCCCTGTGCAGCTCTGACACCCCCGATTCTGCCTGGACCTCGTCGAGAGCTTTCCCAGAAAGACCACGTTGTAGTCCCAGGCTGGCCGCAGGCTTCGGATCCCTTTGCAGAGTGTGAGGCAGGCCCGGGCCACAGTGAGCCAGGAGGATGGGGCTCGTTCATCTCTGGCCCGTGCTGTGGGGGAGGGGTGCTGGTCGGACACTCGGGGAAAACTGGCCCTTGCCCTAAAACTACTTTACCCCGTTCTCCCTGTGCATGTGTCACCCCCTGAGTTTGCCTGGTCCTCGAGAACCTCCAAGAAAGTCTGCAGTGCGAGCCCAGGCTGGCCACAACTTGCTGATCCCTCCATTGGACAGGAGCTTGGCAGGGAGGGGTCTCTGGAAGTCAGGATGGTGGGGCTAGTGCATCTCCCCAGGAGAGCTGGCATCTGAGGGCGGTGTGGGAGAGGGACACAGCCCAGGGACCTTCCTGGCTGTCCCTCCAGCCCTGTCTTCAAAGCTACATACACAGCCCAGTTTCTCTCTGTGCGACTCCAGTCCAGTCTGAGCTGGCATCCCTCTGCCGGAGCCTCAGTGAGTGCCTGAGTGGGACTTTGCGCTCTGACCCTTTGTGAGGGCACTGGGCTTCTAGCAGTCTCTCATTTCTCATTTTTTAAAAAAGATTTTTATATTTAGAGAGGGGGGAAGTAAGGGAGAAATATAGGGAAAGAAACATGGATGTGAGAGAGAAACATCAATCAGTTGCCTCTCGTATGCACCCCAGCAGGGGACTGAACCCACAGTCCAGGCATGTGCCCTGACGGAGAATCAAACCAGTAGCCTTTTGCTTTGCAGAACGGCACCCAACCAACTGAGCCACGTCAGTCAGGACTAGCAGTTTCAGCCTGGCCGCCGGAGTCCCTGCTGGCGTTCACAGCCAGATGTTACGTGCACTTCTCTTCCTGCTACTGGCGCTCTGGGCTGGGGAGCCTGGCGTGGGGCCGACACCCCTTGCTCCTCGGTGGGACCTTTGCAGCTGAGATACCCCTCCAGGTTCTCCGCCGCCAAACGTGAGCTCGGGGCCAGGCCTTTTGCATCTCCATCCATCCTACTAGTCTCTGCATGGCTTCTTCTCTATCTCCTTGATTATACGACTTCCGCTCAGCCAGCCTTCAGCTGGTTATTCAGCTCCATTGTTCCATGATTTAGCTGTAGCTCCCGTTTGGTCCTGGGAGGAGGAGAGTGTCACTTCCGCCTGAGCCACTGCCATCCCGAATCCTCTTAAAGGCTCTTTCTCTCAGCGTCGGCTCTGTCTACAGGCACTTCTTCAGGTAACGCTGGGCCACTTTCCCACCTCTCTCAAATCTGTGTTCAGACTATTTCATGGAGGGGCCCTCCCTGGCTATCCTTTTGTAAGGTGCAACCCTCCCCACCCCCCACTCTCAGGTAGAAGAACTGTGACGCTTACAGCTGTGTGACGAACCGCGTGTGCCACCCCACGTGGCTCCCTCTCCCCGCTGGGCGTCACACCCCACGAGCACGGGGATTTTGTCTGTTTTGTTCAGTGCTCTCTCCCCAGCTCTCAAGACGGTGCCCTGCACATCACGATTCTCAGTAAATATTTGTTAAGTGAACAGCTTTGTCTTTTAAAAACTCCAAATATTTCTATGTGATTAGTAGCTCTACCTAATGTTTTTTATCTTTGCTTAAAAGGGCTTTAGACATTTAACTTTGTTTTCTATTCTCTCATTGGGATTACGAGTTGGGACAAATAATTTAATTTCTCTGGGATACAGTTTTCTCCTCCATAGAATAAGAGGGTTATACTAAGTGATGTTCAATCTCCTCTGTAGCTTTAACATTTTATGAATTTATGAATTATGTTTTATACTTTGACCTCACCCTCCAGTTTGTCTCCTCATTGTCCTTCGTGCTGAGTGTGGACTGCTGACAGGACTTACAGTGGACAGTGCGATAAAGGTGGGACAAGCTGGTCCTCCTCTGTGCTGACTTCAGCATTGACCTCATTGTCAGAGCGATGCAAGTCCAGCAGCTCCCAGTGGACTGGGGGCAGAACAGGAGGAAGGAGGGAAGTGCGGGCGCAGGTCCAGTACGAGGAGCGCAGCTCCAGCAAGGCTTGGCTGTGCTGTTCCCAAAGGGAGCTTTATCAACTTCCGGAATCCAGGCCAAGGAACAGAACCTGCATGTGACAGAAGCAGTGTCAGGAGTATGGCGGTGGCAGAGATGCCCTAGGTTTCCAGCAACAACAAAAATCAGAAGGCTGGTGTGTGACCTGCGTGTTTTCCTAGACAGTCCAACCTGAAACAGCTCGCGCCGGTTGCTCTGATGCAGTCGGGAGCACCCTCTCTCTTGCACCGTTCCGGTGTACTGCTTAATTGTCCAGCCTTTCCCTCGCCCCTTATGACGGGCAGGAGTAAGGTTTCCACTGTGTTTTGCTACCCACTGGGTGAGGAGGTTGGAAACTGCCTCTCTTTCGTCTTCTAGCCATTTAAGGTGTCATAAGGAGGTTGCGGTTACCACTTTCCTGTGTTTATTCAGATTCTGTTTTGGAAACAGAGTATTTCCTTTAGTTTTCCTGTAAGTGTAGTGAGCATAGTTTATTTTCTTGTGTCCTATCTTGGGCATTTTTTTTTTCATGTTTCTCAGGAAAAAAAAAGATTTGGAAGATTAGAGATATTGTAGAGGAGGATAAAAGCAAATGTTTTCCTAGTGCATTAGGCCCATTCTCCTGGGTGTAAAACTTTGAATATGTCAACTTATATTTTTAAAGCTCTCTCTTGAGGTATTAATGAATGGTTGCTGTGACTGGTGTGGCTCAGTGGGTTGAACATCATACTGTGAACTGAAAGGTCGCTGGTTCAATTCCCATCAGGGCATGTGCCCGGGTTTCAGGCCAGGTTCCCGGTGGGGGTGTGTGAGAGGCAACCAATCAATGTTTCTCTTGCTCTCTTAAAACAAAAAAAAAAAGGCCCAGAAAGGCAAGTAAATCTTCCTTGCTCCTATCCTTAGCTCATGTAATAAAACTGTTTATAAAAAAATAAAACGAGCCCTGGCTGGTATAGCTCAATGGATTGAGCATGGGCTGTGAACCGAAAGTGTGATCGGTTCGATTCCCAGTCAGGGCACATGCCTGGGTTGCAGGCTGGGTCCCTAGTGGGGCCATGTGAGAGGCAACCACACATTGATGTTTCTCTCCCTCTCTTTCTCATTCTCTTCCCCTCTCTCTAAAAATAAATAAATAAAATAAAAAAATAAAATAAAATGAATGGTCTAGCTCCTGTCTTTTCTCAGTGTTATTAACCGCTATCAGAAGGGGGTGCCAAGGAGAAGTCAGATGGATTCCTTCTGATTAAACAGTTTGGGGGTGTGTCACGTGCGTCATCGTCCATCCCTTCCAGGCCCCCAAGGTGAGATCACCCTCGGTAGAAGCTGACACTCAACTCTTGCCTTAGGTTCCTTCCTCGCCCCCCAAACACCTGCCGCAGTCCTTAATGGGTGCAGCTGATAGACTCTGTCATCATCTAGACCTGCAGCCATGCTCATGTCTCTGGAAGTGAGAGGGCAGACGCTGTGCCCCCCGGTGTGAGGTGGTATGAAGCACAGGGCACCTTCGGAGAAGCGTGTTTGCCCCTCCAAAAGTTGGAACTTGGTGTAATCAGACCTTGAAGCCTTTTCCATTGGGTTCTGGGACAAAATTACATCCCACTGCCCTAAGGAATCGATTGTATGTAATAAATTAACTTCTAGTCACTTAGAATGGTATAGTTTTGTGCCATACTTGGGAGAATTGAGAAGATTGTCATTCAAATAATTTTCTCAGTTTTCTGGTTTGGATGAAGATAATAACAGGAGGTTTAGGTAGGAAAGTATGTCCCTTAATTGTGGGACTTCTGACATGGTGGTTATTATCAGGGGGTGATTAGGACCTAGAAGCTGCAGCACTTTGTGGCTTTTCTCCAGGAAAGATGGATTACATAGAACCTCGGTTCATCCCAGCAGGCCAGGTCTGCGTGAACTTCCCCAGCTCATATCCTGAGTGATCAGATAGGCTCCCTGACTAATCACACAGGCACCCAGTCGCCTGGTTTTATAATCCGGTGAATCCCCAGGCATATAAAAGTTGAGAAGATCAGGGTGAAAGTCCATGGAGAACATTAGGGTACAAATGACAAAAAGAGCAAAATAGTAATTTAATAAATGAAGCTTTGAAATCTTAGGGCGAGATGGGAGTAAGAATGTTTACATGGTTCAGGGACAGGCAAAGCCATTTATAGTTCTATGTTCCCTCTGATTGGAGTCTTCTAGGGATTGAAAAATTGTCCTTTATTGTCCAAGATCTTTCTTGCTGTGTTTCAAAGGCCCTGCTGCCCTGGGGGAGTTTGCAGTAAGGACCACAGTCACAATTTAAATTCTGGTTGTACCGCATTTTAGTCGTGCGAGCTTAAGCAAGTTACTTAAACTCTGCGTGCAGTTTCATCACCTGTGAAGTGGGAATAATGATAGGGTTGCTGGGAGAATTCAGTGAGATGGTGCACGTGCAGTGGTTCGTATAGTGCTTGCCGCATGGTAGTACAGTCAGAGGCAAGGCCTGCTTCGCTTTCCTTGGCTAGCCACGTGGAATCCTTGATGTCTCAGACGTTTCAGCTGGGAGTGAGCTAGGTCGGTCTGGGAACACAGGGACATCCAACCTGACTTTCCGTATTAATGCCTCAGAGAAAAAGTTTTCTGTGTCCCTAGGTTATGATGGCATTTACGTTGGATTTGCATTTGGTTATTTGATTTTACTCCTTGCTCAATCCTATCCTAAAATTGACTAAAGTCAAATTTTTTAAAGGTGGAGGATTAAGGGAAGAGAGTGCCTAGTTGCCAAATGATTGAGTATATTATTTAAATTGCAAATTAGCACACCTTCTTTTATTGCTCAACCAGAGGGTGAGACAATGCCTACATGAAATCCTTCTGGATACGGCAGGATCCACCCACCTCAGCCCTTTGCCAAGATTGAGTTAGTATGGTTCAGCCGGAAGAGGCACGTGCCTCGCCCTGTTTTCCCAGGAGGGCACTCTGGGAATCGCCATAGATCTGATCAGCATATTTTTATCTGCCACTCAGTGGGACTTTATATCCTGCACATAAAACTTGATTGTTATATAACTCTCCCTTTTAGGGTTCAGGGTCAGGGAGTCTTTTCACATAAAGTTACTTCTTTTTCTTGCCTTCTGTAACTTGGGCCAGGGATTATAGATAAAGGAAGACCAGAAACAGATGAGATGGGGGCGGGGGGTGACACAGGCAAATGGAAGGAGCAGGACTGAGGCCCAGATGAACAACGGAAGACCAAGGGGAGAGGGAGGGTGAAATAGAGCAGGATTGGAGCGTGAACCAACACACCAGGAATCCGTAGTTTGGCAAGACCCCTGTCTCTGACAATGGAGGGTGTGTTTGTTGTTAGTAGACTAACATTTAGGGGCTCACGCTGTAGTGTCTGCAGGAAAAGGAAGCCTGTAGTAAGGAGAGACGTACATGGAGTGGCTTCGGCCGGAAGTTCCATTCATGGAGGCATATCATCTGACAGGTGCACGGTGATAGCTGGAGACCATAGTTAATGCTTTGTTAAATATGTACGTTCCTACCTATTACATTGTCTGAACCCCTTACTGCTTCTTCCTCTTGACCATCAGCAAAATGGAAATGTGTACATTAATAGCCATTAATGAAATTCAGTTGGACTCCAGAAGTAAGATGCAGTTAGACCCACATAACTATGCATCGGGCCTACTGAGGCAGCAGGGGCAGGGACTTCATTTAGGCCTGCCGTACAGTCCTGCTAAGTGGCATACAGGAAAGAGGGTGCGATGCCCATTTCAAGGCACACTGCTCCGAACTGATGGGCCAGCCATCCCAGTTACCGTCAGGCCTCACGCTCCTCGTGCCTGCCCGGAGCCCTCCCTCGGCTTTGCCAGGTAGGATAATGTATGAGGAGATTCTCTGGGATTGGTTCCAAACTGGGCATTGCTGCTACACGAATCTCATGGGGTTGAGTCTGGCCTTCCCTTGAGACTCTGGGGTGCTGTGGGCTCGAAGAACATTTGGGTCAAGAGAGCCCCTTAGGTTTAGCGGGCCTTTTGTTTGCCTGAAATGCCCTTCCAGTGCTGAGACTTAAAGTCCTACTCACTCTTAAGGTAAAGTACTGTACTGCTCTGTGATACCTTAGTTACCTGTCCCGTGAAGACCTATCTGGTTTCTCTCAGTCAGAAGCAGTTACTCCTCCTGGCCAACCTTATGTAACTATATATAGAACATATTGTTTGCTTTACATAATAATTGCTTATATATATTAAAAGATAATTTTCATAAAAGATAAACTCATGACTCATAGATATTAAATGAACATGTGTTAAAGACTAACTCATGAGGGAAATGAACATGTTATAACTGGTTCTAAAAAAAAAAGTAAAAGGAAAAACTCACTGAATATTTGAAGTCCAAATGGAGGGACAAATGATCTTTTCCAGAGTTATTTACAATGTGAAGGATTGTAACTTAGATCAACTATAGACTAAAATCTGAGCACATGGAGAGGAGTCCTCTGGACAATGCATAATTTCCCTCTGGAGCATAAAATGTTTTTTTTTTTAATTTTATTTTAACCATTGTTCAAGTACAGTTTTCTCCCTTTTACTCCCATTCCAGCCCACCCACCCAACCCTCCCCAGTTCCCTCCCATTACCACCCTCCCCCTAGCTTTTGTCCATGTGTCCTTTAAACTTGTTCCTGTAAACCCTTCCCATTCTCCCCTGAAATTCCCTCTTCTCTCCCCTCTGGTCACTGTCAGCCTGTCCCCTATTTCAGTGTCTTTGGTTATATTTTGCTTGTTTCTTTGTTTTGTTGTTTAGGTTCCTGTTAAAGGTGAGATCATATGGTGTTTGTCTTTCACTGCCTGGCTTGTTTCGCTTAGCATAATGCTTTCCAGCTCCATCTATGCTGTTGCAAAGGGTAGGAGCTCCTTCTTTCTTTCTGCTGCATAGAATTCCATTGTGTACATGGACCATAGTTTTTTGATCCATTTATTTACTGTTGGGCATCTAGGTTGCTTCCTGCACCTAGCTATTGTAAATTGTGCTGCTATGAACATCGGGGTGCAAAGGTTCTTTTGTATTGGTGCTTTAGTGTTCTTAGGATATAGTCCCAGCAGTGGAATTGCAGGGTCAAAAGGCAGATCCATTTTTAGTTTTTTGAGGAAGTTCCATATTGCTTTCCATAGTGGTTGTACCAGTCTGCAGTCCCACCAGCAGTGCACTAGGGTCCCCTTTTCTCCATAACCTCTCCAACACTTGTTGTTTGTTGCTTTGTTTATGATGGCCATTCTGACTGGTGTGAAGTGGTATCTCATTGTGGTTTTAATTTGCATCTCTCTGATAGCTAGCGATATTGAACATCGTTTCATGTGTCTTTGGATCTTCTGTATGTCCTCCTTGGAGAAGTGTCTGTTCAAGTCCTTTGCCCATTTTTTAATTGGGTTACTTGTCTTCTTAGAGTGCAGTCGTGTAAGTTCTTTATATATTTTGGAGATTAAACCCTTGTCTGAGGTATCACTGGCAAATATGTTTTCCCATACAGTTGGTTCTCTTTTTATTTTGATACTGTTTTCTTTAGCTGTGCAAAAACTTTTTATTTTGATGAGGTCCCATTTGTTTATTCTTTCCTTTATGTCCCTTGCTCTAGGGGACATGTCAGTAAAAAAGTTTCTGCGTGAAATATCTGAGATTTTCCTACTTACGTTCTCTTCTAGGACTTTAATGGTGTCACAGTTTATATTTAAGTCTTTTATCCACCTTGAATTTATTTTTGTATAAGGTGTAAGTTGGTGCTCGAGTTTCATTTTTTTGCACGTAGCTGTCCAGTTCTCCCAACACCATTTGTTAAAGAGGCTATTTTTATTCCATTTTATGTTGCTGCTTCCTTTGTCAAATATTAATTGACCGTAGAGACTTGGGTTTATTTCTGGGCTCTCTGTTCTGTTCCATTGGTCCATGTGCCTGTTTTTATGCCAGTACCAGGCTGTTTTGATTACAGTGGCCTTGTGGTATAGTTTAGTGTCAGGCATTGTGATCCCTCCTACTTTACTCTTCTTTCTCAAAATTGCAGCAGCTATTCGGGGTCGTTTATGGTTCCATATAAATTTTTGAAGTGTTTGTTCTATGTCTGTGAAATAAGACATTGGTACTTTAATAGGTATTGCATTCAATGTGTAAATTGCTTTTGGTAGTATGGACATTTTGATGATAAAATGTTTTTTATAGCCTTCCTTTTTAAATCAAAAATAATCTCAAAGAAAGATAATTCTTTTTTAAAAAATTATTTGGTTGATTTTAAAGAGAGGGAGAGAGACAGAGAGAGAAACATCAATTTTTTGTTCTAAACATTCCTACATTCACTGGTTGATTCTTGCATGTGCCTGACTGGGGATCGAACCCACAACCTTGGCGTATCAGGACAACACCCCAGTTGACTTAGCTACTTGGCCAGGGGAAGAAAGATAATTCTTGATCACAAACTGAGGCTGGTCTTGTTAGACTGGATCTGATTGTAAAGGTGAGCACGAGCGTCAGTTTACCACACAGGTCCTCTGAAGTTTGAGTTGCTGGAAGTTTTCAAAAGGAACCTCAGATATGACTTTTTAAATGCTCTGCACCGTATTTCGCTGTATATAATGCACTCCTGTGTATAGTGCACCCCTATGATTTTGGCCCAAACTTTCAGGAAAAAAATCTTTTGTTGTAATATTTAGTTCAATTATTTATTTATTTATATTTAGATACTTGTTTCATGTGTTTAAAAGGAATTTTAGCTTTTATTTTTTAACATATTATGGCACAAGAAATTTTATGCAACAAAGAATCACAAAACACAGGAGTAGATACAAGGTATTTGAGGTACTACCCATGTATAATGCGCACCCTTATTTTTCCCTCAAAAATTTGGGCAAAAAAGGTGTGCATTATACATGGCAAAATATGGTCTTTGTTCATGGCTTATCTATTTTCAACCTGATTGGATCTTTTAATTTTGAGACTTGTGTGGGCATCTTAAATTTCATTCTGTGCAATAAATAGACAAGGACTTGGTTAGACTTGAAGGACTTAAAGGCAACACAAGGACTTGAAACTGATGAATTTTCTGGTTTGTTTTTTTTCTGGAGATGCCTGGGCACCACCGCCCACACCCCGCCCCCCCCCCCAACCACCCTTTCCCTACCTGAAGCTCTGTCACTATAAACTGGGAAGAACCTCTCCAAGTTCACTAGTAGGAAGGGGGGAAAAGCAGTTTAGAAACAGCACTCAGTAAACAGAAGTTACGAGAGCACACACTGGCATAAGGGTGAACATCTCGACGATACTGAGCTCTGGAAGAGGAAGACTTGGGCCTGAGAGTAAGCATTTCTCAGAAGGCAGGTCTAGGATTGGGACTCTCCCTCCCAGGAATTTCAGTCTCAGACTTGGTTTCTGCACCCTGTAGCCCATTCTTCATGTGTTTTCACAAGGGATGCCCACAATGTACTCGGAGCCAGAGATCCGAGGCCAGCCTTAAGGAGTTTTGTGGAAAATGTCTAGGGTGAAGGTATTGCTGGGCAAAGGAGATGGAAGAGGTTTTCCAGATCAGGGCCTGCCTTTGCCGCCGTGGACATCCAGGGGGCAGCAGGCAGGTCTTCAGTCCTTCACTGTGTGGCTCTGCTTTGCTCGTTCAGACCTCCTTTAACCCTACTAGTCAGTGTCTCTCCTTAAAGACCTTCCAGCTCTTGCCTGTGAAAAAAAAAAATCATTGTTCTTCGAAGTCACATTTTTTCTGGTTTCCAAACCCAATTTTCAACGTTCATTTGTCCAACCTGTTCTCCCTGTTTTATTGCTTTTGCTTCACGAAATTACAAATAAAAAGTATTCCCCATAACAAACATAAAATGGTGACAGCGGAAGGCAGCTCAGCAGTTCCATCACCATCCTGGGTGCCGAGAAGGAGTCTGCTTTCCCTTGGGAGAGCTGGCATCTCACCTACCCACCAATATTGTGTGACTCAGATGCTAGTTCTCCCTGATAAGCCTAAATATCCTTGTCTGAGGAATGCAAAGAGTGTGGTCTCCTAGCCGTCCAGTCGTGGAAAAGCAGGAGTTAAACAAGAGCAGGGTTGGAATAACTTGGAATCGAGGGTAGTCCTAAAATGCTCACTGATGAGTCAGATGTTAACTTGAGTTAACCTGCTGCTGCACTGCAGTTCTCAAAAGATTTACAGTTAAAAGGTAAGTCCCCGACATCCCTTGTTGCTAGAATTAGCAAACTGGGCTCTGGCCAATGGGGCTCACTTGGCTGAGCCTTGTCCTGCAAACTGAAAGGTCGTGGGTTCGATTCCCGGTCAGAGCACATGCCTAGGTTACAGGTTTGGTCTCTGATTTCTGGTCAGGGCGCTTATGAGAGGCAACTAATAGATCTTTCTCCCTCACATGTTTCTCTTCCTTTGTTTGGTGTTTCTCTCCCTTTCTCTCTTCCTGCCTTCCCCTCTCTCCAAAAATCAGTAGGCATGTCCTCATGTAGGGATTAAAAAAAAGGATTAGCAAGCAGAGAACTACTAGAGAAGGAACTTAAAAGTTGACAAAGAGATAGATCAAAGATCTTGAAGGAGTAATTGGAAGCTGCACTAACCTTTTCCCAGGACCGATTTGGAATTACAACTACATTGTAGAGAAATCATCCAGAATAACCAACTGAACACTAGCTGGAGAGAAGCCTCATAACCATGGACAGACAGAATAAACCACTTCACCACAACGTGACTGGTAGGGGGTGCGGAGGAAGCACAAGAGGGCTGGCTGGGCTCCCACAGGCAGCAGCTGAAGCTCTGGAGGGATATTTTGGCAGCCGGGGAGTTCCCCCTGAAAACTGTAGGGTCTAAACCCAAAGCTGGGCTCCCCAGCCTATGACACCAGAACCGGAAAGAAACCCAGATAACATTCAGCTGTGAGAAGCAGCGGGGTTTCTGTCTGCCAGGGAGAGCCTCTTAAATGGCCAACACACAAAATTTCATTTGCAGCCACTTACCCTGGGCTACGGCAGAAGGAAGGCAGAGTGGAGTAGCGATGCTCGAGGAGAGTCCAGGGCTGGTGGCTCTGGGGAGAGAACTGAAGAAACAGCATGGAAGGAATAGCTGCCAGGACCGCTGTGCTGAGCCATACCCCGCAGAAGCTGTCTCTCTCAGGCAAAGCACTCCTCTCCAAGTGACCTCGGTTCGGCCTGAGGGGAAGCCAGAGCTCTGCCCCACCCCATGGTGCTTAAGCCGGACTGCTGATCCCAGCTTGGTTAGATTAAAAACTGATAGGTTTAATGGCTGATTGGTTTAACATCTAAAGTGCAAAATACAAAGAAGCAACCAAAATGGGAAGACAAAGAGACACCAAATGAAAGAATAAGAGACTTATGCAGAAGAACTAAGTGAAATGAAGGCAAGCAATTTATCGATAGAGAGTTTAGAGTAGTGATTATAAGGATACTCAACAGCATGAAAAAAACACACAAAGACCATAAAAAAGGACCAGTCAGATATAAAGAACACAATATCTGAGATAAATAACACACTGGAAGGAATAAACAGTAGGTTAGATGAAGTAGAAGATAGAGTCAGTGTTTTGGAAGACAAGGTGAAAAAAACACCCAGGCAGATCAGCAAAAGGAAAAAAAAATTTAAAATGAGAGCTTAAGAAACATTTTGGACAATGGGAACATAACATTCGCATCATGGGAACACCAGACGGAGAAGAGAGTGAGTGAGGCATCGAGAACCTATTTGAAGAAATAATGACTGAAAACTTCCCTAACCTGGTGGAGAAAAAAGTCACACAAGTCCAGGAAGCTCAGAGAGTCCCACATAAGTTGGACCCAAAGAGGCTCACACCGAAGCACATCATAATAAAAATGACAAGGCTCAAAGACAAGGAGAGAACCCTAAAGGTTGCAAGAGAAAAGCAGGTAATTACCTACAAGGGAGCACCAGTTAGACTGGCATCTGATTACTCAACAGAAACATTTCAAGCCAGAAGGGAGTGGCACGAAATATTCAAGGTGATGAAAAGCAAGGACCTACAGCCAAAGCTACTTTATCCAGTGGGGCTATCATTTAAAATTGAAGTAGAAATAAGGAGCTTCCCAGACAAGAAAAAGGAAGAGGAGAAAGGGGACCCTCATGCCCGCTGGTGGGAATGCAGACTGGTGCAGCCACTGAAAAGCAGGTGGAGATCCTTCAAAAAAATGAAAAATGGAACTGCCTTTTGACCCAGATCCTGCTTCTGGGAATATGTCCCGAGAAACCAAAAACACTGATTTAAAAGAACATAAGCACCCCTCTGTTCATTGCAGCATTATTTACAATCACCGAGATAAGGAAGCAGCCCAAGTGCCCATCAATAGATGAGTGGATAAAACAACTAGGGGATGTTTACACAATGGAATTCCACTCAACCATAAAAAGGAAGAAAATTTTACCCTTTGCAACAGTATATGGGTGGACCTGGAGAACATTATGCTAAGTGAGATAAGCCAGTCAGGGAAAGACAAAGGCCAATGATTTCACTCATATGTGGAATCTGATGAACAAACTGATCTCACTAGCAAAACAGAGGCAGACTCATAGATGAAGAGAAGATGACAGCTCAGGGGTTGGGGGATTAGGGATTTGGAGGAATTGAACAAAAAGGAAAAAGGACTCATGGACCTGGACAACAGCGTGGTGATTCCTGACAGCGGGTGGGGGCGTGGTACAAGGGGACTAAATGGTAATGGAAAAAGTACAATAAAGACTAAGTTTTCATTTTAGTTATTTTTTTAAAACTTGGAACCTAGGTGGACCTGAAATTAACTATATACCACTAAGCTAATACTTTATTCAGTAGGTACTGGAGTTTATTTATTTATTTATTTATATTTTTAGAGAGAGGGGAAGGGAGGAAGAGAGGGAGAGATATATGGGTTGGTTGCCTCTCACACGCCCCCAACTGGGGACCTGGCCTGCAATCCAGGCATCTGCCCTGACTGGGAATTGAACCAGCAACCATTTGGTTCATAGGCCAGCACTCAATCCACTGAGCCACAGCAGCCAGAGCTAAGGATTAAATGTTTTTAAAAAGTTGACAAAGGACTGTTTTTCCCCACTCCTTTCAAAACTTGGTATAAAATAATTACAGATCTACAGAAAGTTGCAAAAATAATTCAGATGGGCCCAGTACACCAAGCTGACCTTGGTGCAGTGTGTATGTACAAGTGAAGTTCCCTGTGTGGCATTTCCCCATGTGTGTCGCTTCTGTAAACACGTCCACAACTGACATACAAAACTCATCCATCACCACAAACGCCTCCCAGGTGCTACTCTATAGAGCAGCGATTTTCCAGCTTTTTCATTTCACAGTACGCATAAACTAATTACCAAAATTCTGTGGTGCACCAAAAACGATATTATATTTTTGCTGACTTGACAAAAAATAGGTAAATTTATATTGATTTATCCCCCAAAATAGTAATAATTACTCTTTTTGCTGCAGAGTGACTTTTTTTAAAAACCATGTGTGTACACTTAAATATAAGGATTTCTGGCACCAAGAATTAACCAATCAGATGCAACCTTATTAAGTGACATGACCAATAAGATGAAACTATTAAATGACCTATGATATTTATGGTTCAAGACAGGGTACTCACACCAGATGACTATTTGGTATGTTGGCTGTTGTCATTGTTTATTTGACAATCCAAGGAAAAGAGATCAGTGCCCTGACTAAATGGCCAGGCATCGCATGTTTTAAAGATTCTTGCTTCATTTTCAGGTTGAAAAATCACTGCGGTAGCGCCATTACCACACCCGTCCCCACCATCACCCCTCACCCCGGCCACCACCAACCCGTTCCGCGTCTCTGTAACTCTGTCCCTTTGAGAATGTTATATAAAGGGAATCACAGTACGTGGCCTTTCGAGACTGACCTCTTTCCCTCAGCATCGTGCCATAGAACTTCATCCGGTGGTTGCATGTATCAGTGTTGTTCCTTCTTATTGCTGAGTGGTATCCGATGGTGTGGCTGTACCAAGGTTTGTTTAATTGCTCTCCTATTGAGAGACATTTTGGTGGTTTCCTGTTTTTTGCTATTACAGGCTGCTATGGACATTATGTACAGGTTACTGTGATGGACAGAAATTTTCATTTATTGGGGAATACCCAGGAGTGCAACAGATGCATTGTATGGTAAGTGTATATTTGGTGTTTTAAGAAAGTGACTGCATGTCGTTGGATCCAGTTTTTACTCCTCTTTTCAGGTGGGCTGTCCAGATCCAGGTGTCCTAGTTGGCCCGGTGGCTACGCCTGGCAGGTTGGGGAAGGGCACCTGGGCTGCCTGGAGAGTGGGTGTCCTGGCTTTCTGCCGGGCCTCTGACAACCCCACCCAGCATGGGCGGGGGCGGGGGCAGGTGCCTCTGTGCTGCTTCCCACGTGACCTCCACCGACACAGGGTGGTGGGGCTGGGGTGCTCATTTTCCCCTGAAGGTGGTGTAAATCCTGGCTTCCTCCTTGGAGTTCCCTGACCCCACCCCCAAGGTGGGGCTCAGGACAGTCCATCACAGCCAGGTGTGAAGGAGGCCTCACACCGCCTTTACTGCTGGCGGTGGGGTGGGGCAGCGGTGTCCTCTGTTCTTGTTCCTTTAGCTAGATAAAGCCAGCTTTTATTGGCGCTTCCTTCTCCCCCTCCTTCTCCTCCTCCTTGTTTGTGCCATTGGCACTTCTGGGTTGCGGCCCCTCCAGCCCCGTCAAAGACAGATGAAGCAAAAGTAAACCCAGACAGATCACTGCTGTGTCTTTCCTCAGATTGCCAGGTTCCTCACTAATCTGCCTTCCTCTCTCTACTCTTCCAGAGTGCTCTGGTGTTGTTGTTGTATATCTAATGCCTGGGGGGTTTAGCACTTAGCAAGCAGATTAAGGAGAAGTGCGTCTATTCTATCTTGGCCTAGAACCAGAAGTCTGACAAAGGGCTTTTAAATGGCCATTTCGCCTCTAAGAAGATAGATCTGATCATGTCTCAGGCCTCCTTAAAAACCTTGTCGCCTTGGCCAGATGGCTCAGGTGACAAGTTGGAGCATCATCCCACACACCAAAGCATTGTCCCATGCACCAAAGTGACCACAGCCGTGTGAAAATTACTCTGCAAGTAATTTCTTGTTCTGCCAGAGCTCTCTGAGGTGGAATTGCGCCTCTGCGCAGCTCTGTCCTCCTCAACTGTAAATTCTCTGAGGTTCGGGCTGTATCTGTCTTATTCATCAGTGTGCCCTCTGCACATAGCACTGTGCCTGGCACAGAGTCGGCACTAAGCAAGGGTTTGTTAAATGAGTAAATGAATTGTTACTTTCAGACACGGGAGCAACCAAAGGCTGTCATCTTGTGTGACTGGGCCACCTGAGGCTGCCTCCCTTTTGGCATTACTATATACTCCTTTTAATTTCCCCCGTGAACAAAGCAACCTTGGGAGACTGTAATAACTTAACCACTGGCTGAACCTGCCCTTCACTTTCTGGGGACTGCCTGCTTCCCGGTTGGCCACATACACACCTGCAGCCACCACTGGTTGGCCGTTTGAGAGCAGGGCTGCCCTCTTGCTTGGCTGGTAGTGGTCCCCAAAGCCCACTCACAGGCCACCTGATCCATCACGAGCCTAGCCTTGAATAGACGGCAGCCCCTACTATGACCGGTTATGTCAAGGCAAGGACTCTCTTTGCCAAACCCTTCTAGAATATTGTCTTTTATTGAGAAACAAAATCTTTTTGGAGATGTGATTGCCTTGCTTATCTATCTTTTGACTGTGTTAGCTAAAAGAAATTCAGCAGCTGCCCTTCTTAGTAACACTTCAACATCTGACATATTTGAGATATAATAGCTTTGTTCATTTTTATGACACTGACTCACCCACATTCGAATCCTTGTTGGCTGGCAACTGTTCAGGGTGTGTTATCTTGATGCTAACAGTAACTCCGTGAGTGAGGTTGTGTGTACACACAGCTACCCACATACATGCACACTCACACACGGACACAGATGCGCACATGGGACATTAAAGATTTGGTGGCAAGAC
Organism: Phyllostomus hastatus; assembly: GCF_019186645.2. Classification (NCBI taxonomy): domain Eukaryota; kingdom Metazoa; phylum Chordata; class Mammalia; order Chiroptera; family Phyllostomidae; genus Phyllostomus; species Phyllostomus hastatus. The sequence continues at coordinate 13,492,910 of NW_025334015.1, read as the reverse complement.
CTATTCTGTTGTACCCACTGACACCGTAAGAACTCTACTCCTCTGACCTGTGTAGTAGTCTGTTCTCACTTCTAAATGCCACGAGTTGCTGTTAGCTGTCACCACTCTCTGATTCTAGTAATAAGCTCACGCACGCATAGTGATTGCTCCACTTACCGATCCCACTTGATGTGGCCCTGAGCTTTTTAGGCATCGTGTTTAATTCTCACCTCCGTTCTGCAAGGTGACTGTCCTCTTCCACACCTCGCAGACGGGGGAACTGAGATGCGGAGAGGTAGACATGTCTTTGCTAGGACTGGCCCCGCTCAAAGCCCATGTTTTTGTCACTATACCACTCTAAAAAAACCCTAATGTGTCCTGGCTGGTGTAGCTCAGTGGATTGAGTGCCAGCCTACGAACCAAAGGGTCACTGGTTTGATTCCCAGTCAGGACACGTGCCTGGGTTTCGGGCCAGGTCCCCAGTAGGGGGCATATGGGAAGCAACCACACACTGATATTTCTCTCCCTCTTTCTTCTTTCCTTCCCCTCTCTCTAAAAATAAACAAATAAAGAAAAGGAAAATGTGACACCTAATGTGACACCAAGCCTTGAAAAGGTTGAATTATCTCTCTTTCTCCTAATATGCCAACTCCTGCCTCAAGGGTCTGGGTCTTGATTCTAGGAAGAGAGCAGGGGAGGAAGCTGGCATGTTCAAAGAATGACACGTGTGTGTGTGGTGACATTCTGGGCTTCTGGTGCCCAGTGGCTCAATCTCGTGGCACTTATACTCTCACAGACTTTCTCGGGCAGTCAGGCCCCTGCGTCCCTTTGAAAGTCCAGGGAGGACACTCGTTGCCGTGTCTGAAAAGCTGAACAGATAGCTGGCCGCCCACAGCTCCTGTGGATGGTCAGTGAAACTGGCCAGCGGTAGGAACTGGTATTTTGGGGGCAAAAGGGCCGTGCACGGCCAGCTCCAGTCTCACAGGTGTTTGATTCTCTGAAACCATAGGAAGCATTTTTGGAAAATTATAGGTCTGTTCACAGTAAGAACGGAGGATCTTTTCCTTTAGTTTCTGATCCAGTCGCTTGTCCCTTCCAGCACTTCCTCCAGGTCCCACTGCCCCCCCTGCAGGTGTGTGAAGGAGCAGGCAAGCTGCGCCCTCCCTTGGGCATTGCACCTCTGTGTACTTCACATCACCCACGTCGGGCTCCTCACCCCCTCTCTCCTCCCCCCTGTATCCCGCTGCCTTCTGGCCTCTGCTGGTTGCTGTCTTTCCTTCTGTCCCGACAGCCAGCCGCTGGCTGCCTGGTGTGCACAGAGGGTTTTCCAGGGGCGCTGCCCTCTCTTTGCTGGTGGCAGCCAAGCTCATTATTCTGGGTCCTAACCGGTTTGGTGGAGGTGTTGCCCCACATCCAGAGCAACCGAGGGCCTGGGCACTCCCAGGAACTAGGCGCAGGGTGGGGTCAGGGCTGACAGCCGCTTGCACGAACACAGCGCTGTTTTATGTTCTGTTAGCAACTTTATTCTCAGGGCGAGCACTTCCCTCTCCACCCCTCTGTGGTTCGCCCTTGGGTTCCTATTCAAAGATTTCACGGTGTCTTCTTTGTATAGGTGGCAATACGCTGGAGATATCAGGCTAGAGGCTGGAAGGGTGCTGTTGAGAGCGGAGAATTCTGTGCCTCAGCCTGGCCCTTCGCTGGCCCCTTCGTGGCTGCTGCCTCCATTGGGAGACACTGGCTGCGGCGCTGTCGCCACACTGTCACCGGGAGTAGACGCGGAGGCCCGTCTCTGGTCTCTGTGCGGGGCGTGGTGGGTCCTGTCTTTCTCAACACACGGTGTGGGGTGGTGTGGGGTCCGAGGGACAGGAAGCTTCTGCCCCGGCCGGAGGTGTATTTGGGACCAGTGTTGTAACTCCCTGAGATGTCCTCTGCTCTCCGGGGGGCGCCCACACTCAGCGGTGTAATGAGGGGCACCGGGTGTCAGTTCCGGCCCTCCAGCCTGCCTCAGTTTCCCGTCTCTGTCGGGCCTCCGCTTCTCGGGACCGGAAGGCGCTGCAAGAACTGCTGCGACAGACGGGGCGTCACGTAGAGCTGAGACGTGTGGGCTGTGGCTTTCGGTTCCCTGTGGGGCGTTGAGCGAGGAACTCGGGCGGGAGTAGCCCCAGAAGTTCCGTGCGCTGCGCGTCCCCAGCCCGAGGCGAAGCAGGAGAAAGCCCCGGGCTGGCGCAGCCACCGGAGGATGGGCAGTCGGTTTGCGCCTGGCCGGGACTCGAGGGCGGTCAGGCTCCGGGGGGCGGGGGGCGGGGGCTGCCCGCCAGCGGCGGCGCGGCCGGGGCGGGCCGGCCGGCGGGGCATTTAAACCCAGCTGCTGCGGGCTAGGACGCACCGCCCTGTTCCCTGCTCTGTTCACCTCGCCGCCTCCCTCGGGCACCAGCAGGCAAGATGCGGTCCTCCTTGGCTCCGGGCATCTGGTTGCTCCGCACCTTCTCCAGGGACAGCTGGTGAGCAGCGCTGGGGAGGGAGGCGCGCCGCCCGGGGCAGCTTCCCTTCCGCGGGCAGGGAGCGGGGGCACCAGGGACCGGGCGGCGGGCTGTCTCGCAGCCCTTGAGCCGGGGCTCCCTCAGCTGGGGCGGCAGGAGGGTGAAAATGAATGGCTGGCGCACGCGCGGGGACACACACACACACACACACACACACACACACACACACGGGGCGGACCTTCAGAGCCCCTCACTTTCACATTGTTGAACTTGCGGGCCTGGGAGCCGAGGCCCGGTGGTGGAATTGCTGAAAAGTGGCCTTTGGAGTCGCGGAGTGTCCCGTGTGGTCTCTTCGCCCTTGGATAACACAAAGGCTGAAACTGAGCAGTTCTGGGCGCTTGCTTTGAGGGCCTCCAGGGACTTACAGGGAGGGCTTACCTTTCAGATCAGAGCAGGCAGCTGCCCCTCAGCTGGGTGGTCACCCCCATGATGGGCAACCCCAGCAACCAACCAGCCACTTCTCCAGTAGCTTTCCCCTGACCAAGGGAGGCCGGGGAGACCACACGTGTTGGGGTGTGGGGGTGCAGAGCCTGCAGCTCCCTCTTCAGAGGTCGGGCCGCTGGGGGGTCTGCTGGGTCTTCAGTGTTTCATTTTTTTTTTTGTTGGTACAGTGTTAGTTTACAAATTTTTCATCATTTACAAATTATGAAATTTAGCACAAATAGCCAGGTTCATGGTTTCTCTTGAAAAACAAGTGAAGCAATGCCAAGCCTAAATCCCCAAATTGTATTAATAGGACTTAAGGAGTCCCCTTCAAACAGGGCAGGTGCCCTGAGCACGGCCCACTGCGCCTGGTGTTACAGCGGCAGAGCCCGCATCCTTGACCCCGTGGTCCTGGGCCGCTGGTCACACCGGGCACCTTCCAGCTGGTGACAGTCCTCATGCCTCCCTGCCTCCCCCACTCCGGTACATGATGCATTTGGTCCCTTTTGAGTTTGGGACTGTTAAAATATATTTTTTCAGAAACAGATAAAACCTGACTCTCATAAGGATATAAAAATGAGCATGGGTTAAAGATTTTATTTTACTCATAATGAGGGACTCAGAAGGTGTTATAATCTAGGAAAAAGAAAATGCAGGGGGCTGGGGGGTGGGGGACGGGGGGCAGTCACTGTTCAGTGGGGACAGAGCATCAATCCGGGGAGGTGAAAAGACCCCAGAGGCGGCTGGCGAAGGCGGCTGTGCAGCAGTGTGAAGGGAGTTAATGCCACTGCACCATTTACTTAAAAATGGTTAAAATGGAAAATGTTATGTTACATATACAGGGTCCGGCAAAATGACACCCCTTTTTTATTACAAAATTGTAAGCATGTAATTCTGTAACATAACTATCACACTCAAGCGCACCATGACATTTTAGCTAACATGTTCAAATGAAAACCATAAATTACTACACCCATACTATTACCCTACCAACCACACTCAAGTCAGACCCTGTGTTTTACCATAATTTTAAAAAGAGAGACTCCAAAGAACATGCACACTTATAAATCAGGTTTTACCTGCTCTACCTATAAATCTGGGCAAATTCATCCTTTCTTGAGGTCCCCCAAACATCCTAAGGTCCTTGGGCTGCCCAGGAAGTGACCTTCCTTATTTGCCAATAAGAGAAAACAGTAGCCAGTTTCTTGGGGGGGGGGGGCGGTTAATTGGTATTGGTTTCATAGAGTCCACCTTAGTTCCTTAAAAGGGCCTGGTTCTGTCTGATTAAATGAGTGTCACTGTCGATTATGACATTCCAGGGAAGGCTTTGGCTGCATAAACAATTTTTCTAATAATGCTGCGGTTTGAAACAAGAGGACAGATTCTTACTGAATTTTTGCAAATAACCGTATTGCTATGGAGAGTAAGAAGACTCCACAAAAGTTGATGAATTCTCGGGAATTAGGTAGGGAGGATATTCACAAATGCTTCATTTCCGTTTACAAAGGTAGAGTCTGCTAAATTGTCCTGGGTTGTATGTAGCTTAAGAAGAAAAAGAAAGGGCTTCTTTCTACACCCAGAGAAGAGAACGAGAGAACGGCACCTGCAGTATTCCAAATGCACACGGTAACCACCCCTCAGCAGTCACTCCATTCTGTGTGGTCAATTCTTGTTCCGCCAGGTCGAGTTAGCAATCTTACAACTTGTCTGCTTCTTGACGAAAGAGTTTGGACAGGTCCTGACTTAGTCCATTGTTGTGTCCTTGAAGATGTCTGAGTGTTGCCACCAGAAGCCTGTGCCCAAGAGGAAGTTCTTGGTACAGTGTTTTCTGAGACAGTTCTTGGTCGTTAAAGATAAGACCTTTGACCTGCAGCTGATTGCAGAGACTTCAGGAAGCATCGGAGTGAGACAAAACCCTACTGTAGGTGACAGAGACCTAAAAAGGCGCAAGTGAACTTATTACTGATAACTTTCCAAAGTGAGTGACCTGATGAGAATTTGTGACAAAAACAATGCAGCCGACAAGCAAGTGTAGCAGCTGTTCCGGAAGTATGCAAAACAAGACAAAGCCACCCCCTCACCCCCAAAAACCTAGACAGTGGCTAAAAATGTAATGAGGCTAATTTCAAAGAAGACAGTGAACATAACGTCTGATTTATTAAAAATGGATGAAAATACTTTTTATAGAGGAAAACTCTTGAGATAGATAAAAATCCCAAGACATAATTTACATAACATACCAAGGATATACCAAGAAGATCAACTGAAGAGATTCGGGAAGTCCTGAGAAAGTCCTAAACACCTGTGTGAGGATGCACATCCCCTGGTGAAAAACTGCTGACCTAGAAGGTGTTAGACTCCGAGAAGTAAGGTTGCCACCCAGGTGACATTTCCAATCATAACCGCAATCATGACCAGTAGCACTATACTCTTATTATTGGGGACAGCATCACCAGACGCCGGAACATAGAAACAGATCGTGGACCAGAGGAGGCACTGAGAGATCCACAGAAACTCCTCACACAACATACGATTCCTGAACTGTTTATATAAATAACAACATTTACCTTTTAAAATTTAATCTAGAGTCCTGGCCAGGGCGGCTCAGTTGGTTGGAGTGTCATCTAGTAGACCAAAAGGTCACGGGTTCAGTTCCCACTCAGAGCACATACCCAGGTTGCAGGTGTACGAGAAGGCAACCAATCCATGTTTCTCTCTCCCATCAGCATTTCTCTGTCCCTTGGAATTTCTCTCTAAAGCAATGAAAAAATGTCCTCATGTGAGGATAAAAAAAATTTAACCTAGAGAAGGTTGAGTATCTCTTCTTATTTCACAATTATTTCCATGCAGTTGGTCAACAATATCATATTAAATAAACCTGATTCTTTCTAGCCTCTCTTTTTAAAAGGTGAAAGAACTAATCTTTGTGATTTTCCAAGAGCTCTCTTGGGCATCTCAGAGATAGTCTTAGGCACAGAAGATATCCTTTTCTTTTGTGTCTAGGATTTTATTTGGGGAAAGCAAAATCAGGAGTGGCTAAGAGATTTGGATGCTTATCACGAGTGCTAAGAAACAGTACTTGTCCCACACATTTGAAAGTGATAATATTTCATTTAAAAATGAACATAGAAGGTAATGCCATAAAGAAACAGCTCTTTCCTAAGGGAGTTATTTGTTTTAAAAAGTATGGAGCATTATTCTAGTAAGGTACAGAATTTGTGCTGTCTAGGCAGATTCCACAGCAGGTAAAAAATAACATCTTATAATCTCTCATTAAGAGCAGACCAGTAACCAATATTCAAGGAAATTTCTTGAATTTTAAAATCATGATTGTAATGGACAGAAAATCAAATTCTACTTTTGCATTGACATTATATTTGATACTAAAGGAATCATAGCCTCTTTTTTAAAAATAATATGAATAAAAGAAAAACTGAGCCAGCTTTGACAAAATTCCTAGACACTTAGTTGCTTCTCTCTAGACTCACTATTTGCGCACACTGGCATTCAAAGCAAATCGAATCCCCTGTTCACAGCCTGCAGATTTATCTGTTCAGGTTTTGTCCTTCATTGTTCTCTCCTTTTTCTGGAACAACCAGCCATTTTAAACGACGTGTCTTTAAATCCTCAGCTGAGGATGTTTTGTTGATTTGAGAGAGAGACACGTGAGAGAAGAACATTGATCGGCTGCCTTCTCTTATGCGACCCCACCGGAGATGGAACCCGCAAACCGTGGGTGTGCAGGACCACGCTCCAGCCCACCGAGCACCCTGGCCAGGGCCCAGCCATCTCACTTCAGGATAAAACTTCTCCTTTTCCTTCTTAATAAACATAAATCCATCTTATTACCATGGATACAAAATTGTACCTCTCCGAAGCCATTGTTCCTAATAGAGTCTCATTCATAGATGTGAATCGTACCCTTTAACCAAACTACCTTACATTTCAGAGAACATGGGGGTGGGGGATGCAGGGAGGCTGGCCAGTTATAAACAGCCTGAGCCACACCAGCACTTCAGAAGGGATCACAAACACAGAGCTCGGTCACACACATCCTACAGCGGGAGTCTGACCCCCATGCTCGCCAGCATCTCCCAGGTGGACTGGAGCCCTTTCGCCGCCGCGTGCCTCTTGCGCTTGGCCTTTCTAAGCTTCAGTTTCCCTGTCAGTAAAAGTTGGGTCCAGGGCCATAAACATGGTATGTGACCATTCTTGACCCCCTGTGGCTAATGAGGGTGCTCAAGAACTGTTCTTTTTCTTTTTAAAAAAAGATTTTATTTACTCATTTTTAGAGAGAGATGAAGGGAGAGAGAAAGAGAGGGAGAGAAGCATTGATGCACATTGTCTCTCACATTCCCCGCATCGGGGACCTGGCTGCAACCCGGGCATGTACCCTGAGTGGGAATTGAACCAGTGACCCTTTGGTTTGCAGGCCGGCCCTCTATCTACCGAGCCACACCAGCCAGGGCCCAAGAACTGTTCTTTCACTTTTTTGCTTGTGAACGTAGGTTTGGACTCCTATCAAACACTGCATGTTACTGTAGTTCCTGCTGTGGGCACGTTATTATGCTGAGATTTGAGGTCTATAAAGATGAATAAGACACAGTCTTACCGTCTGGGAACTAAGGATCAGAATGGAGAGAGGGTGTGGATGCTTATTATCAAATTTACTGCTTCCACAAGTCCCCAGGGAGGACGTGGAAGTGAGGTGAAGAAAGCAGGCATAGCTAGACCTTTGGATTCCTCATCTGTAAAGTGTGAATCCAAGTAGCACCTTCTCATAACGTATTGTGCGGACCAAAGTACTCAGATCAGTGACCAGCTCGGGTTAAGCTCTGACTAGACACTAATTACAGACTGTCCCTCTACTTGCTTTGCTTACTTTGTGTCCATCCTTGTTGATTTGTGGCTCACTGCAAAGCGTCCCCACCTACATGGATATACTGAGGCACAGGGAAGCTATGTTGCTTACCTAGCATCGCCCAGCCTGTAAGTGGCTGAACTGGAATTTGAATCCAGGTGAACCTGACTCCCAAGCTGTCCTGCGGATCAGAGCAGGGAAGGGGGAAAAGATCAATCAATCACCTGGCCATTTGGCCTTAGACAAATCACTTAATCTCCCTAAGGCTCCAGGGCTTTGTCCCTAAAATGGAAATCACAGGGAACCTGTATCACAGGGTTTTAGTGCATTTGAATGAGAAGCCACTTAAAGCACTTAGCCCAGTGGCTAGATTACAGTCAGTATTTGGTAACTGCTGGGTGCTTGCGAGTTTCCATGGAGGCAGGAATTCCCCCTCATTAGGAGGAAAAGGTAGCTTGTAACTTGGTGGAGCAAAAATGCCTGGAAGTGAAGGTGTACCTGTCTGTTCAAGAGCATATGGTGTAGCTGCAGCTGGGTGCGAGGGGGCTACAGGAGCACTCACGGTCCCGGGAAGCGTGTTCGAGCAGGAGTCAGAGAGTGCGGAGTTTCCGCCCGTCTCCCTCAGGCCCTCTGGGTCCGGATGGGGCAGAGCTAGCTCCTTCAGGGCCTTTTGGAGTCCTCCACAGCTTTGGGTCTGGTCAGTGCCCTGCCTCTGTGTCCACGTCTGTGCTGAAATGTCTGGGGCAGCTAGCAACATGGGCATCTTGCCAGAGACATGACTGGGGCTGCACTTATGGGGCTGGGCCCATTTCCTGGGGCCCTGCGAGTGGGAACAGCTCAGGACCCGGAGAAGGGAAGCCTGTGGGAGGAGGGACCAGCTGGATGAGCCTGGATGGGGGGAGGGGAGGCAGGAAAGCAGGAGCTGTGAACTCCCTCCCACCCTGCTGTCTCCCCACACACAAAAGCAGCTGACTCTTCCCACATGAGCTGGAAAGGCCAAGGCTGGCCCGTGGCTGCTGCTAGGGCGAATGGCCCTGTCCTCCGAGTTTGCTGAGGGCTCCTGCTACCAGGCCCACTGTATCTTGTCTAACCCTTCTGACAGTCTCGTGTGGCAGCAGCTGATTATCTCATTTAAAAGAAGGTCGAACTAGGCTCAGAGAGATCAGACAAGTTGTCCAAGGTCACAGGAAGCAGCAGAGCCAGAGACTGAGACTCATCCTCTTTTGGCCCAAGTCTCACGTTCTTTTCCCAGTTGTGCGACAGCCTCGGGTGAGGGGTCCCGGTGCTGCCCGGACAGCTCTCTTGGGCCTTATTTTCCTGGTAACTGCAAAGAACTACCAGGTCAGGGTAGCAGAAAGGGGCCCCTTAGACTGAGCTGTGATAGTGACAGGCTGCTCTGAACAGGGAGGACAGCTGGGGAGCACACCAGGAAGGCCACGCCCCTTATCCTCATCTCTCTCCTTGGGGCCCCCAGGGCCGGGGCCCATCCCGCAGAGCAGAGCGCGTGACCCTGCATCCCCTCCCCCACCCCTCGTGTGCTTGCTGCCCTCTCCCCAGCGGCTTCTGCTTCCTCTTCCACCCTGCTGTTTCCTCTTTCCCGCCGCACAGACCAGAATGCTGTGCGCCGTCCTGGCTTTGGGTGGCACTGTCTGATTTGGCCCCTGGAAGGCCTCAAGGGTTTGGGAATGGTCCAAGTGGTTGGCCAGGACCTTATTTCTTCCAGTCCAGCTGTGCCAACGAGCACTGGGGTCAGAGAGGCGCTGTCTGGGAGTCACAGCAGAACTGAAGACAAACAGACACCAGAGGTCCAGTCCCCAAGTCGGTGTTTGGGGCGGAGTGGGCTGTATAGCACTGCTGGTCTTGCTGAGATCTCATCCCCTGGGTCCTTCCTGCTCAGGGGGAGGGGACGAGGGTGAGACATGAGGCCAGGCCCCCACAGGATTCTGAGAGGAAGGCCACCATCTCCCTCCCCGGGCAGGACGTGGCTCTGCCACCATCAGCACGATTCCATCTGTGCTGCTGGCCCAGCCTTCAGGAGAACGGCCGCCTCTCACACCCTTTCGAAGTCATTCCAGTCGCCTGAATAAAAGCTTGTGCTGAAGCCTAAAGCCAGGTCCTTTCATTCCGTCTGAATGCTCTGGGCTCCCCACTTAGCTTCCTTCTCCAAGGAAAACAACCCATGTTTTAATCATTCCTAAAAAAGATCATTCTATTATCTACTCAATTATGCTATGAAGTCCTGGGCTTGTTGTACACACTGGCCCCCTCCTGTGGGACCCTCCTGTAGGAAGCAGCTCGGGGCCAAGCACTGACTCACGCCCTCTCTCTGAGCAAGCGCCCGAGGCTCCGCCTGAGGAAGGGCAGCAAGCAGAGGGAGGGCTCCTCGGGTTGGCTCTTGGTTCCGTGTCCTCAAGGCTCAGAGGCCGCCCAGACCTGGACTGTCCCTGAGACCTGGACTGTCCCTGCTCCATCTGGTACACTGAAGGCCTGGCCCAGGGTTCCTCCCTACGCTGTCTGTCCCGGGCTGGCCTTTGCCCACCGTGAAGTCTCCCAGAGGCAGTGGGGATTTGGTGGGGGTAGAGTGGGGGCGCTGTCACCGCTGGCCTGGTTCTTGTGGCTCCCAGTGCTCTGTCTTTCTCAGGTCCGCTGGGTCCTAGGACAGGCCACCAAGTCAGATCTTTCTGGGCAAGTGCCGAGGTCACCTGCAGCCACAGCCAGCCCAACCTGTCACGTGGCCACTGTAGAAACCCTAGACACCTACCAGCAGCCTCTGGCTAAGGCAGAGAGCTGTGGGGGTCTACTGATGAGGGAGTGTAAGTCCCCACTGGCCTTACATGGGCAAGGGGACCGTCGGCATGTCAGCAAAGCAAGGAGAGAGGACGCAGGGACTGGGCACCACTGGCTGGGTAGCCGCAGGGGAAGGGACGTCTTCCCTGTCTCCGGAGGTCGGCATCTCTGCTATGTTGTTTCTTGTTTCGGGTCGTGCCGGTGGTGGGTCCTTTGGGTGGCAACAGGCCAACCTGTTTGTTTGTTCATTGTCTGTTGCTACTTTGTGACAATTTGTTCTTGGCTCCCACATGGGAGGCATTCTTCGAGCAAAGTCTTAATATGCTTGATAAAGCCATTATCATGTTCCTTCAAAAGAGTAAGTTGGACTGACAGCTTATCGTTGAGAGATTGCCTGTGCTCCTCTCTGCTGGACTTGGTTACTCAGTAACCAGTGCCGGGCGGGTGGAGGTGGGACTTGGAAAAGCGTCGCCTCTCCGCCTCTCCGTAGCTTCTCGGCCTCTTGTCCAAGATCCTGTGTGACAAGGACCTTGCTAATGAAGGCTTGGAGTCAGGGGGCAGTTGGCCCCTGCTGGGACAGCCTGGGGACCTCGCCACACACGTCCGTGGTCCTTGGCCTTCGTGCCAGGCCAGCCTGACCCCGCACCCAGGCTGCCATCCTTCCCCTCACAGCCACCCTGGGTAGCTAGGCGAAGCCAGGCTGTGTGTCTCTGCCCTCTGAGCACCCCCGGGCCTCCGGATTCCGCAGGCAGGGCTGCTCGAGGAAAAGTGAAACGCAAGGTTTGTGCTGCGGGAGTGTGGCCGCTGTCCTTCCCGTGAGCTGCTGTGAGTCTGGCTGCTGTGGCCTCAGCTTGGCCCAGCCATTAACCTGACAGATGTCCGCAGTCCCCTTTGAACAGCGGCACCTTGGTCTTTTTCTCAGGACAGCTGCCAAAGTGGTTTAGAAAGCGGACGGAATTCGGAGGAGGCCTGGCCCCAAGTGCACTTTGCGCAGCAGTCGTGGGACTCTGGGCTCGTCTGTCCATCATTCGGAGGCCAGGCAGGAAGTCCCAGGGAGGCCAGTGCCAAGTCTTGTGCGTCCCACAGCACCGTGGAGGACCCCCGCCCCTCCGTCCCCAGGAGTCATGCCTCTCCCAAGGCTCCTGGTTGATGACTCAGGGTTGGGGCCAGAGCTGGGAGAGAGGTTAGGCCAGGCCCCTGGAGAAGAACAGGGCTGGACCCCTTCCAGTTAGGGTGTCAGTGTGGATGTCTGCTGCCAAGGGAACCCTGGTACCCCGGCAGGCCACCTGTGGGCACTGGACAGTGCCCCAGGCACGGGGAGGGCACTGCTAGTTCAGCTAGCCCAGGTGTGTGTCCTGGGGAAATGCACAGGAGGGGGCGTCCTGGCCTCCAAATCCCGACCTTCCAGGGAATCCAGAGTCTTGCACTCCCACCACAGGGGAGTGTGGCACCAGCCCACCCCACTCACCTCCCATAACAGAGCATCAGGGGCTGTTTCAGCCCATCCAGCTCTGCTCCCTCACCTCCCTAGCCCATCAGTAGCTCTGTGAGGAAGGTGTCAACTCTGCTTTTCAGAGGAGCAAACAGGTGTAGGGAGTGAAGCCAGGTTTTGCCTGAGCCCTAAGTCCTTGCTCTCTTCTGCCATAGAAACAAACCCCCTGCCGTGGACCACCGAGGGTGCCCCAGGTGAAGCCGTGTGCCCGGGGCAGGGGAGGCAGGACGGCAAAGGCAGCGGGAGCTGGCCCTGCCTTCAGGAGGAGGCCTATCACGGGCTTCCCAAAGCAGAGGGCAGAGCAGAGCCCTGCATCTCCCTCAGCTTCGCCTGCACGGTGTCCAGCCCTCTCTGATCTAGAAAATCCTGGCCCCCTTCCACGACTTTCCGTCACCGTCACCTCCACCACTCGGCCCCACAGGACCTGTCCCCCCTCCCTCCCAGCTTGGCTCGGTCCCACCTTCTGCACATCCGGGACTACGTGGTGTTCCCCAAACAGGCAGTGTTATTTCACGCTCTCTGCTTCTGCACACGCGGTTTGCTGCCCCGGACGTGCTCCTTGCCCCCGGTTCTGCTTGACCTGGCTGCTTCCTGCTTGTTCTGGAAGATTCAACTACAGCCTCCCCGCTGGGAATCCTTTCCTGACCCTGCTCTACCCCAGGGGCCCCGGCATCCCTCCCCTGTGTCCTTGTCCTGCACAGCTGTCCACGTTTACGGCGCTGTCGCCCCAACTCTGCCCGTCTCCCCACTGGCCTGTGAGCGCCGGAAGGGCAGAGTTTCTCTCGTTCATCGCTGCATCCCTGTGCAGTGCCCGTGCGTGGCAGCATGTGGACGTGGACTGGGGAGCCGTCTTGTTTCTGCCAGACAGGATCAGGACCCCAGAAGGTGGCATTATTGGGTCTGCTGCCTCGGCGCTGCCCTGCCTCCCGGGCCGGGAGAGGAGTGCGGTGAGAGGGGCATGGAGCCAAGCAGGGAGAACACCGGGGACATGAGCAGGAGAAAGCCAAGGGAGGCTGGCCTGGGTCCTTCGTAGGTGGGCAGGCCTGGCGCTTGGGTAGGATCCGTGTATTGGTGGCGAGTGGGAGTGTGGGAAAAGGGGGGCTGGCGATCAAGCTAGGCTTTGAGCCCCTCGGTGGCTCTGACTGGCCCCTCGGGGTGCTCGGGGGGCTCCGCGTGTCTGGTGAGGTGCAGCCTGGTATCCTGGGCAATGCCAGGCGCCGCCACGGGAGGGGGCTCACTGCCGGGCCTGTCATGGGAGAACGGTCAGAGCCAGGGCCCCAGGGACCTGTCAGGTCCAGAGAAGGTGCAATTCGTCACCAGGGTCAGTGGCCGCTGCCATGTGGCAATCGAGATAGGTTCAGCTGTGCCCCAGGAGTCTTAATGGTGACATAACAGGGACCTAGGGACTAGGGGAGAGTAATATTGTGCTCACCTTTCTTTGAGATAGATGTGGTTGGTGCTGCCCTCCCTGTGCCCTGGAGGAGGAAACCAGGGGCAAAGAAGGGTGAGGGACTTGCGTTTGGTTGCCCCGTCAGTCAGAGGCCTCACTCAGAGCTTCCCACCTTTCCCCAGGCCAGGCAGCCTCCCAGGCGGGGCTCGGGTCGGAGTTTCTTGGAAGGCTGCGGTTTTCTTCTGCCCACTGCCCTTTGAAGAAGGTCAGCAGCACCGTCTCCAAATGCCCCTCGGATTCTCTCAGCCCGAGAACTGGGAGTCCTGAGCCATCTACCAATGCGTGGGGCCCGGAAAACGTTACTGCGGCCAAGCTTGCTGGTGGTAGTCACTGTGACGGACACCCTGGAGTAACCCCAGGTTCCCCGGAAAAAGCAAGTCCCTGAGGAACCCATGCCCCCTTGGGACCTGGTAGCCAGAGGCGCCAGGTTGCAGAGGAATGTGAAAGCCAGACTAGATCGTAGTTGGAACTTTGTTCCTAAGAGAAGGGAGAGCCTTTGAGACATTTCGAGGCAGGTAATGGAGCAGGGCAGGTAGGTGTGCCTTCCCGGTTACAACAAGATGAATGGGGGACAGTGGAGCGAATGGAGACAGAGAACCCCAGCAGGAAGCTCAGGTCCAGGGGTGAGCCCAGCCTAAATCCAGGCTCTGCTGAAACACCCCTTCGTCTCGCAAGTGGCAGTCTGCACGACACATTCGAAGGCAGTGAGCTTGGGCTTTGGAGGCAGATCCCAGAAAGGGCAGATGGAAGCCACAGTGACCTGCCCCTTAGGTTCATCGAGCTGAGGGATGCAAAGGGCATCCGAGTCCCTCCTGCCCTTCCTCCCTGCCCTTCTCCATGAGATCGTCACTGAGCTGGGGCTTTGGGTCTTTCTGAATGCCTGGCCCTTTCGCCTGGGCCGGGGGACCATCACGAAGCTCATTTTCCATGTGTTTCCTGGCTCCCGGCTGCTGACGCTGCCCAGCTGACGCTGACCTGGGGAAGCAGACGGTGACTCAGAGGCACGGAGCCCCTTCCCTGACCCTCAGGAGAAGGGTGGCAGGGGGGCATGCATGGAAACTTCATCGGTGTCTGGCTGATTTGTTCTTTCCATCCCAGACCAGTGCGTGGTGTGAGGGGTGGGGGATGGGAAAGGGCACATGTGATGTGTGAGCCAGACGGAAAGCATGACCTGCTGACCGGTGGGGTGGACGACACTGGGACAGAGGGGAGGACACTGTCAGCAGTGCTCCCACGGGTGTGTCTTTCCAGCCGCGGTCTGGGCTCTCTCGAACATGGCCATGCACGGGCCGTTGCTGTGCTCTGGGCGTGTGAGGGGCGCTGGCTCACCATGAATGGGGACTCTCCTCCCCCATCAGCCTCCCACCCGCTCCCACCATTTCTGGCATTTTAAAAAAAGAATTTAAGCCCTGGCTGGTGTGGCTCAGGGGAATGAGCGCTGGCCTGCGGTGAACCAACGTGTCACCGGTTCGATTCCCAGTCAGGGCACATGCCTGGGTTGCGGGCCAGGTCCCCGGTGGGAGATACATGAGAGGCAACCACACATTGATGTTTGTCTCCTTTCCTTTCCCTCTCTCTATAAAAATAAATAAATAAAATATTTTAAAAATAAAAGGCTTCAGCTCCTCGCCCCCATCTCTCTCACACATGCATACACGAGGCACCCCGACCACAGTGAGGCCAGATGGACGCAGAGGTGACGGAGGGGCAGGCGCAGGAGGAACATGCTGTGCTGGCCAGGGTGCTGGTGCTGGGCCCGCCCTGTGGGAAGCACTGGGACGTCGGGACCTGGGAGACAGGGCTCCCGAGCCCCCTGGCCTCAGGCATCTGTTCCTACCCTCCCCGTGGCCTCTGTGCGAGGCACGTGCACCTGAAGGAGAGCCCGGAGGTGCAGCATTGGGGGTGCCGAGGCCCTGGGGCTGCCTGAGTGGCACAGGAGGCCCTCGACCTGCCTGCTCATCCAGATGCCCACCTCTTCCTGCAGGTACCGAGGCTTCATCCTGCTGCTCACCTTCTTAATTTATGCCTGCTTTCACATGTCCAGGAAGCCCATCAGTGTTGTGAAGGTGAGGCTGGCCTGGGGTGGGGAAGAACACGGGGGACCCTGGGCCCTGGCGGAAACAGACTGCAGCGGAATGATCTGGACCTCGGCCCATGGTCATCCTTCTTCCATGATTGCCAAGCCACCCCTTCACTGACCGGCTCCCCCTTTTGTGGGTGGCTGTTTTTCCAGAGAACTTTCCTAGGAGCTCCTCGAGAGTTAATTCACTGGGACCACTGTGCGGGTGGCTACGGATGGGTGGAGAGAACGAGGGCCCTGGGCCCTCTGGGTGCTGCCTTCACTGAGGGAGCGAGGTGGCTGCCTGTCCCTGTAGCCGGTTCCTGCAGGAGGAGGCCCCAGAGGCAGGAGCAGAGTCCATTGGGGTTGGCCATGGTGCTGGGGTGGCTGGGGAGTGCGGTTGCTCGCTCTTCTCTGGGCTGAGCGGGCTTCCGGGCCCCTGACCTGTGCATCCCATTGCCTGTCCAGAGCCGTCTGCACCAGAACTGCTCAGAGATAATCCAGCCCCCCAATGCCACCCACGATCCCAACGACACCACGTGGTGCAGCTGGGCTCCGTTTGGTAAGAAAGGGGCCAGTCGCTTCCCCACTCCCCACTCCCCTCCCCAGGGAAGGGCTGTCCAGGGCCAGGAAGGCCTGTTGGCAGGGGCAGCCAAGCCACTTGCCTCGTCTCTGCCATCTGCTTTCAGACCAGGACAACTACAAGGAGTTACTGGGGGGCGTGGACAACGCCTTCCTTGTGGCCTATGCCATTGGCATGTTTATCAGGTAAGAGAGAGGAGGAGCCGGGGTGGCTGGTTCAGAGCTGCTGCCTCCCCTTGATTAACAGGGGGCGCGGGGTCCCAGTGAAAGAGCAGGTGGCTCCCCAGGTGGAAACAAGACCGAGGCTTCTGCGTGTGCAATCAGCGTGCAGCCGTTCTCGTTTCTTCCGGGGTCGCCGAGTCTGCTCCTTCACCCGGCCGGCTCCCGCTTCCAGGACCTCCTTTGCCTGGAAAGGAAGGTCTGGTGGCTCAGAGGTGGTCACTTGCCCAGCTGGGATCAGAGAAGAGGGATGAGGGAAGGCTGTGGGAAGGAGATCCTGTCTGCACTGGTGCAGAGCAGTCAGTGGAGGGAGGCGAGGCGGACTGGGGTGGGGGTGGGGGCGTCTCCCGAGCCCCTGAAGCGGCAGGTTCTGCGGGTGAGCGGGGTTAGCACCAGGTCTGCAGGCATGTGGGCTGAAGGGTGGTGGAGTGAGGACCTGTGTGACACAGACACAGACCCCCGAGGGCACTGAAGGGTGCCGCGCAGGGTGTCGTGCTCAGGTTTGTGCTGCAGACTGGTCACTCCGAGGGGGACGAAAGGTAGGTTAAGGGAGGGCGAGACCGAAGGCCTGGTCGTGCTGAGAAACAGGTTGATAAGAGTCCAGCTAAGCTTTGAGGAGCGCTTGAGAGAGAGCAGTAGTAATGGAGGTAGGAAGGAGGCCGCACCCTGGAGAGACATGTCAGAGAAGAACGGCCCCCGGCAGATGGCTCTGTTGGTTAGAGTGTCATTCGGATGCGCTAAGGTTTCAGGTTCGATCCCTGGTCAGGACATAGACAAGAATCAGCCAATGAGTGCATGAGTGAGTGGAACAACACATCGTGTTTTCCCTCTCTCTTTCTCTCTCTCCAATCAATTTTTTAAAAAAGAGTAGAATGGGAGGGCCTTTGAGCTTGAACGTGAAGGGTGGGAAGGAGAGGCGGGAAACTGAGGCACCTCTGGTGTTTCTGGCCTGAGTGGCCAAGGGTGGGGTGCCATTCGCCCTGACGAGGGCACAAGGAAAGGCGCTGGGTTGGGGAAGGAGGCAGAGGAGTTCAGTCTTAGAGTTGTGAATGTCAAGTGTTTGGGGGCCCCCAGCCCTGACGTCTAGAGGGGATCTGTGTGTGGTGCGGCCGCCCTGGGGGAGGGAGAGAACAGACCGAGGGTGTGCACTCAGTGGCAGTTAAAACCACGAAAGTGCTGCGAGAGATTGCTCCTCGAGCCCTGGCCGGGTGGCTCATCTGGTTGGAGTGTCGCCCTCGTACACCGTAAAGGCCTCAGGTTCGATCCCAGACTGCTCCTGGGGGAAGTCAATGAGAAGTTGTGGTCAGCCAGGGGTAGGGGCTGCAACTGGCAACAGTACAACCGAACAGGCCGTAGAGAGAACACTGCTAGGAGGGTGGTCAGTAGTTTCAAGTAAAGTGGAGAAGCCTGGTGAGTGCCGGACAGAGGCTGTCCCTGGCTGTGGCAACGGCAGAGGTCACCGGTGGCCACCTCGGTCAGGGTCGCTCCAGCGGTGTGGTGGGGGAAGAAGTGGAGGCAGAGGGATGGAAGGGCACAGACAGACAGCGAGGATTAACCACAAATCTAACTCTGTCTTCTCCAGCGGGGTTTTTGGGGAGCGGCTGCCCCTGCGTTATTACCTGACAGCCGGATTGCTGCTCAGCGGCCTTTTCACTGCGCTCGTCGGCCTGGCTTATTTCTGGAACATCCACGTGCTCTGGTACTTTGTGCTCATTCAGGTATGAGCCTCCGTCTTGCTTTCGGCCTCTTGTTTCCATCACAGAAAGATTCTGGTCCTTCCCCGCCGCTCCCAGGTCACGGTTTGGGCCCCACCCTCCTGCCCACACGGCTGCTCCTCTGTGGTGTTCTGCAGGGCCTACCCCCACCTCCCAGGCTGGGCTTCTGCTCCCTTGAGTCTGCCCTGGGGCCCGCCCTGGTGTCACTCACTCACTCACAATGCTGGAGAGGCCGGGCCTCCGCAGCCGAGGATCTGGGCCAGAGGGCGCTAGGGGTGTGTGTGTATGTGTGCAAGGGGCAGGGGAGCTTGTACGGTGGTCCGTGGGGGCCCCTCAACCCTGACGCTGACCCCCCTCAGCCTGGGGTGGGTCGAAGCAGGGAGGTGGCAGCACACCAGGCCCGTCCCATCTGCCACTCCTCTCCCTGCAGATCTGTAATGGCCTCGTCCAGACCACAGGCTGGCCCTCGGTTGTGACCTGCGTCGGCAACTGGTTCGGGAAGGGGAAGTGAGTGTGAGCAGGGGGTTCCCTGGGAAGGCTGGGGAAGTGAGAAGGTCACTCGTGGCCCCCTCATGTAACTTCAGGGGAAAAATTAGAAACTTGTCTCCATTTTGCTGATTCTCATGTGCTCAGGGAGACAAACATTTTAGTGACCAGAAAGCAGTATTAATCTTCCATTAACAAGGTTTTAAGCCATAAAACACAACCTTAATTATACTTTTCCTCATACTAAATGAATTTCCATTTCTCCTGATGGCACAAATGAAGTCTGTAAGACTGTATTCTTTTTTCATGAACTGGCTTTTGTGCAAAAAAAAAAAGTCCCTTTTAGCAGCGTTTCTCGCCCTCGACACTCTTCACACTGGAGGCTGCATGGTTCTCAGCTTTGGGCCGTCCTGTGCCTTGCAGATGTTTAGCAGCATCACCCACCCACCCCCACCGCCATTAGCACACCCCAGGCGGTATCAATCAAAACTCTTCAGACACTGTGGAGGTGGCTGGGGGGGGGGGGGCGGGGACAGGGGGAGGGCTGGTGCTTTAAGAGTTACAGCCACCGGGAAACAGAAAAGAAGACCTTGGGGGCTGGACCCCTGAGGACAGCAAGAGCTCCGCTAGGAAGCCCTGTGTGCTGCTCAGGGACTGCAGGCCCGGCTGCCCCTCCCTGGGTCCCAGCCATCCCGCCCCCTGTCCCAGCACGGAGACTGCGGCAGCCAGCTTCCCGCACTTGGCAAGAGCAGGCGAGAGGAACCCTGTGCTCGCCTTTTTACTTTTTCTGCTCTCCTCCCTTCCCTCTCCCTCCAGGCGGGGGTTCATCATGGGCATCTGGAATTCGCACACGTCTGTGGGCAACATTCTGGGCACCCTGATCGCTGGCGTCTGGGTGGGCGGGCCCTGGGGCCTGTCGTTCGTGGTGCCGGGCATCATCACTGCTGCCATGGGCGTCTTCACCTTCCTCTTTCTCATCGAGTGTGAGCGGACCCCCTCCCCTGGGCCCATCATGTTGGGAGAGGGCAGCTGGCTCTGGCGGGAAGCGTAAGGGTCATGGGGCCGGGGGCCGGGGGCCAGCTGTGTGACTCCAGGTGGGACGAGCAGCCTCTCTGAGCCTCAGCGTTCCCATGTGTAGATGGGGCTGGATCTGAGGGGTAGAAAGGGGAAGGTGGGGTGGACAGGACACCCCCACATTGGCTGGTCTCAGCCCCATTCCCTGCCAGCCTGAGAGTTAGCCTGGCTGGGTGGTGGGGCCGCTTTGTATCGGGAGAATACGGAAATCCTGGGGCGGCAGCAGGGCGATGCCGGCTGCCAGGAGAGCCAGGCCCGGCAGGTGGTCCCCGGTACACGACCACCCCCCTTCCTGCTCTCTCCTGTGGCCAGTTTGGGGCTGGGGACTAGCCCCAGTGCAAGGGAATGGGCCTGACCTGAGGAAAGTTTCTTAGAAGGTTTTCATTTTCAGACCCAGAAGATGTGGACTGCTCCCCCCCTCAGCACCACGTGAGTATGAGCCCCCCCCCCGCTGCCTGCACCCTGTCCCCCACTCCACCCCTAGACAGGCCTGGGGGGCCAGAGGGGGGAGCCCTGAGCCCAAAGCTACAGCACAGGCCCGATGCCAAGCCCTTGGGTTGGCTCCTCACCAGCCCGAGGGGCCTGCGGGTGGTTAGTCCCGCCCGGGGGAGGGACACGCACGCCTTCCCGCTCTGGAGCCCCTGCCTCTCAGGCGGGGCGGGTCATCCCCTAGCTGGCAGGAGGTGGCACACGGGCGTGCCCACAGCAGGGCCTCGTCTCTGTCCAGGGTGGGCCGGAAGAACACCAGAATAACCCCGAGGACCCTGGGAGCAACCCCTACTCTCACAAGGAGCGCAGCCTGGAGGCGGCAGCCGGATCCTCCAAGGAGCCGAGCGCTGAGCCAGCCGCCATCAGCTTCTGGGGGGCACTCATGATCCCGGTGAGGAGTTGAGGGGCGGAGGGGAGAGAGAGGCTCTCTAGATTTTTCTGCAGGACAGCAGGAGATGGGGATGCTCAGGGGACCTGTGGTGTCCAGGGTTTCTTTACAGGAGATGCCTGGGGTGGGGTCGGGGAGCTTGTCTTGCCACAGCATCTGGGCAGTGCTTCTACCGAGAGTGGGTGTGGCCTGGGGGGGCTTCGTGGGGTGGGGGCGGCAGGTGCTGGGTGGTGCCTGGCTGCCCCTCGGGGAGCGCCCCCTTCACCGAGCCCTCTGCTGTGCCTCCCAGGGCGTGATCGAGTTCTCGCTGTGTCTGCTCTTCGCCAAGCTGGTCAGCTACACCTTCCTCTACTGGCTGCCCCTCTACATCTCCAATGTGGGTAAGTCCCGGGGCAGGGGGAGGTGAGGCAGGGTCTCCGGTCCGACAGGATGCCTGTTATGTGATGCAGATTAGTCTGGGATATTGGAGGGATCCCTGCCGAACTGCTTGTAGGGCAAGAAGAGATTTTTGTCTTTGAATGGAACGTCAAGCCTTGTGTGCTGCCCCCGACACCCTGATTCCAGCTGCCTCTCCCCCTGGGAATGGGGGGAGAACTCTGAGCTCTGTCCTGTAACCCTCGCTAACTTCTCCACCGATCAGCGTAGAAGAGACCCACCCCTCCACCTGCTCAGCCAACTGAGGGTGGGATCAGAGGGTGCTAGACAAGGCCTGCCTTTCAAATGCCTCCCACAGTTTCTCCCAACCGCAGGAAGAGGCCTGGGGAGCCACCCACTGCTTGTAGCCCAGGCGGGGAACACTGTTCTCCTCTCCCAGGGCCTGCCTGCAGCCTCAGGGGGCTCTGCCCTGTGCTGGGTTGGCTGCCCTGCCCCTGCCCCTGCCCGCCCCACGGACTGCTCTTCCCGCCTCTGCCCCATCCAAGGACGGACAGAGGAGAGGTCCCTTTTGTGGTTGAAAAGGATGTTTGTGTCCTCCCGGCCTGAGTCTTTTCTGTTCCATAACTCAGGCGGCTACTCCGCAGGGAGCGGACCCTGCCCCAGTCCCTGAGCCTCAGAGCTGCGCCAGGGCCCCGGCCCCCACCCCGGGCCGCGCTGTTCCCTCCACAGAGTGCCAAGGGCCAAGGCTGCCTGCCATATACCGTGCTCACTCTAAGCAGGATACTGTGGGCATTAGTCAGGGCCAAACCTCAAGCTATAACTTGCCCCAGACCTCTTATCTGAGGGGCGTCTTACAAAAATACAGGTGGAGCCTCAGGGCAGCTCCATGGACCTGAGACTCTTTGTTTTGTGGCCTCGGTGCTGACCTTGGATTATGAGTCAGCCCAGAGGGCTGGGCTGTCAGTCAAGCTTCTGGAGAGTCCTTTCCTAATCCTAGGGCAAGGCCTGGGACCCTTTCCTGGGTTTCCCTCCTGGCCCTGTGCGTTAGCAGAGACCTCAGGTGGATGGGAAGCCTCCTGGTGGTGGCCCACCACTCAGCCAGCAGCAGGGCAGGAGCCGTCTGGGTGGGCCAAGGCTCGGGGAGAGTTTTATCCCCATGGGAAGGTGCCCAGTGGGCCGGGCTCCCGGGCCAGGTCCCAGTGCTCTCAGGGCAGGGCTGGTCTGAGTGGCAAGGCCATCCTGCCCGGGAAGACGGCGGGTCAGGCTGGGGGCCGGAGAGGGGGTCTGGCCACATTGTTGGAAAGTCACTTCAGCCGGTCACTTCCCAGCAGGCTCTCACTGCTTCCCCTGAAGAAGGAGGCCGTGGGCCTGGGCCCCAGGCTCTGGTCTTTCCGGCTGTGACCATCCAGGACGTCCGCCCCGAGCCCTCGGGACTGACTGCATTGTTGCGTTCTCCACAGCTCACTTCAGCGCCAAGGAGGCAGGGGACCTGTCCACGCTCTTCGATGTCGGCGGCATCATGGGTGAGGCCCCACCCTGCATGGCCTCTGTGCTGCACCGTCTTCTCCTGTGGGGGTGCAGAAGGAAGGGACAGGTTGCCTGTGGGATGTGACCTGGGCTCCTGCCCCACTATATGGCCCTAAGAAGGACAGCCCTGGAGTCTGGTCCTCCCGAAAGCAGTGGGTACAAGGAGGACGTCAGAGGCAGACCTCCTCGGGCTCGGGAGGGCCAGGCCCAGGCCCTCGAGGGGCGGGGTGACCAGGCCCAGGTGGGGGCACCATGCGGGTGGGAGGCTGGGCCCGGGGCAGCCTGAGTCGGTCTGTGTTCCAGGCGGCATCCTGGCGGGGATCATCTCCGACTACACCAACGGCAGAGCCACCACCTGCTGCGTCATGCTGATCTTGGCCGCCCCCATGGTGCGTACAACCTGCCTGTGCCTGTGTACCTGTGTGTGGCTGCTGAAGAGGGTGCACCTGTGCACAGCAAAGAGACCCAGTCTCAGAGTTGGGATTAGTGACCTTTGGCCTTGGTGGAGAAGCACAGACCAGCTGATGAACTTCTGGACCAAGGGAAGAATAGGAGATTGAGGCTAGATATGAGAGATTTTCTGGGGAAAGGAAACAATAAATTACCACGTCTTAGAACCCCGCCCCCCACCCTTGGGACATCTGAAGGGCGAGAGGCCTGGGTGTGAGAAGGCAAAGGGGCAGGGCGAGCTGCTGGGTTCCAGGGCAGCACACAGTGGGCTGCTCCAGACTTTGGCGCTCCGGCCGGCCCGTGACAGGGGGCTGGTCTGTCACAGGGGGCCGGCCTGGGGGAAGCCTGGGTGTGATTCCCCCTCTCCCTTGCTCTCTCCCAGCTGTTCCTGTACAACCACTTTGGCCAGAACGGGATCACCATCTCCATAGGTGAGACGCTGGCAGGCCCCAGGAAAGGCACTGCCTTGGGGACATTGGTGGGAGGCTGAGGGAAGCCGAGGTTCTCGGTCTGATGTCAGGGGTCCACCCTGCTGCGGGGAAGGGGCTGGCCATGGCCCCTGGCCTCTGACCGGGCTGTCTCTGTTGCCCCACAGTCATGCTGATTATCTGCGGGGCCCTGGTCAACGGCCCCTACTCACTCATCACCACTGCCGTCTCTGCAGACCTAGTAAGTGCCGCCACCTCCCCGAAGCGAGGGGTCACTTGGGGTCTTGGTCAGGGCCTCTGTCTCCCGGTCCATTTTCCCCAGAGCCCTTTCCCTGTTTCTCGGCTACACAGACAAGATCCTCAGAGTCCTTCAGAATCTGCCATGGCTCCCCACCCCTTCCTCTCAACCTAGCGCCCCCTGTCCCCCAGCGCCTCCTGTCCCCGGGTCCGTGCCTCTCAGGCCTGGTCCGGGCCCTCACCCGGCTCTCTCTCCCCAGGGGACTCACAAGAGCCTGAAGGGCAACGCAAAGGCACTGTCCACCGTCACGGCCATCATTGACGGCACCGGGTCCATAGGTCCGTGACCGGCTTTGGCTTCTGGCCACTGAGCGCTGAGCCCGGTCTGGGGCTCACTGCATGGACTGCAGCCATCACGTGGGCGGGGCCCGGGGTCCCCTGGCATGTCCCCTGCCCTGACACTGTGCTCCCCACAGGCGCGGCCCTGGGGCCCCTGCTGGCCGGGCTCATTTCCCCCACGGGATGGAACAACGTCTTCTACATGCTCATCTCCGCAGACGTCCTGGCCTGCTTGGTGAGGCTTCTTGGGGTGCCCACATGGATGTTGTGGGGTGTCCCGTCCCACCAGGCTAGAACCCTGAGCATTGTCCCCCAGGAGCTCTGGGATAGCAGCACTTCACTAAGAGCCACTTTACCTGCCACGGGTGACCCCTGCTGAGTGAGGCTGTGGGCCCAGCCCTTCCTTGCCCTCCTGCCTGCCCACTGCTGGTCACCAGCACTGCGGCCTGAGCATGTGCTCCAGGCTGATGTCCTCCTCTCCCTCTGGGCCTCCCCCAGCTCCTCTGCCGGCTGGTGTACAAAGAGATTGTGGCCTGGAAGTCAGCCCTGAGCAAAGACACCGGGTGAGTCCTCTGCAGAGCCGGCCCCTGCCCCTCACCCCCAGTCTCACTTCAGAACCACGGTCAGGTGCCCTGCGCCCAGCCTGAGCCCAGCTGCAGCGCACACCTGGGGAAAGCGGAGCCCGCCCTGGGCGAGTTCCGAGAAGGCCCGCCCTGCCCCTGCCCCTGCCCCAGCCGCTAACCTGCCCTGTGTTGTCCCATGTGTCTCCCTAGCTCTTGTCTGGCCTTAACCCCCATGCGGTAGTAGTTTCCTCAAGTCCCATGACTTTTGTGAGTATGTCCTGCAACCTGCAACTCATGTGCCATCAGAGCGGGTCCTGCATGCAAATCCTCTCTCTGTCCGTGTGATTTTTCCAACTTCCTCTTTTTCCTTGGGGCCAGTTCCAGAGACTGTCAGCCCAAGTAGAGCCTGGTGCTTTGGACGTGTTTCCTAAGGGGTCTGAGATCCACTAAGGCCGAAAGCCCCTTCTCTGGGACAGCAGCAGGGCTTCGGTCACGCCCCAGGGCAGAGGAGGCAGAGCCTGGGAAACCAGTTTCCTTCTGAACCCAACCCCGTGCTCCTGAAGTTCTGACCCAAGGGTCCCTGGGCCCCTCTGCCCGTGGTGTGCAGAGAGAATCAATACCCAATCAAAGCTTCTGGGACAAAATCAAATCAGTGTTGGTGACTGGCCAATGTGCTCTCTGTCTGCTACCTTGGTGGTGGGCGCGGAGGCTGCACAGAGGGGCTGCTGGCTGAGCGGTGGCGAGAGGCGGGCTCTGTTGGGGTGCTGAGGTCGGCCCTGGCCTTCCCAGCTCTCCTCTTGCAAAGGAGAAGCTGGCAGAGCCTCAGACCTGGTTTGGACGGAGATGTGGGTTGTGGGAACCAGCACACTGTTGGGGGAAGGCCTCATCCAGGGTCAGGGGAGAGAAGCTGAGAGCAGGAGCCATGGAGACCTCTGTCCTGCCCTGCGCTGCAGGGGCAGGGGGCCTGGGCCGCGGGACCAGTGCTGCTTCCACCTGCCTTCCCTGCTCCAGGCCGAGGGCAGGGGAGGGGTCACAAAGAAGCAGACCGGGAAAAGAACGAACTTTAGGAAGCCTCTGCTCCGGGCCTGGAAGGAGCCTGGTGCAGAGAGATTAGCTCCCCTTCAGCCTCCTAGAGAGGCAGACACGCTCATTGAGAGGTGAGAGGACGGAGGCCCAGGACTCCCATGTGCCTAAGAGTTCAGCTCGTCCCTGTGCGTGGGGAGCAGAATGAGCACCCTGCTTGGAACCAGAACCCTGCACAGTCCCGACTTCTTCGCTTACCTTTATCTTACAATACCTTGGGCTTAATTCTCTGAACTTCCACATCCATACGTGTCAAATGGAGACACTTCTCCCTAAATGCCTGACGGGGTTGATCTGAGGCTGAGATGACATGTGATACACAGTGTTGCTTTTTAAAGCAGTCAGCTGTGGTGCAAACATTGTAAGGTTTTAGATTTAACGGGGCCTTCTGTTCCCTGCGGAAGAGGTGAGAGGAAGCCCCGATGCACAGGGTGAGGATGAAAGGCGGTTATTGGAGGACCCCAGGCATCTGCCTTCCCTGTCTCCACTGCTGGTGCAGGAGGTTATGGACCCTCGTCTCACTCTCCCACCGCCCCTCTCCTCCTCCTTCAGGTATAAAGAAATATGAGGCCCCAATGGAAAAGAAGCACAGAAGGCCCCAGCTGGGTCCCCGAGTGCTCCCCGGGCCAGACAGGCCAACCACCACAGACTGCTGAGGCCAAGCCTGCTGATCCGATGACGCCAGCCAGCCCAGCGCTGCGCTCAGGGACGCTTGGGAGCTGGGGGAGCCTTCGAGGGAAGAGGACGCCAGGCAGAGGGACAGGCTGGAGCTGAGGGACAGCGGTGCCTGCATCTGGCTGACGGAAACATCTGCCCAGACCCCTGATTGTTCTCGTTCTGGCACAGAAGGCAGAGGCTGCAGGGCCAAGGCCCCCAAAAGGCCCAGCTGTCCCTTCTGTGTGAAGTCTGAGCCTCTGTGATCAGCTGGCACCTACGATGGGGCTCTGACCCGATTGCAGGGCTACCCAGGCTCTCCTCGTCCCTTTGTCCACCAGCTGTTCTGTCTGCGTTCTGTCTGCTGTTCTTGATCCTGCTTCTAACTCCTGACCACCTGGGTTAAAGCGCAGGGCTGTCTGTACCCTTGGAGGCAGGGCAAAGTGGGAGCTGGAGCCCTTGCTCTGGGCTGGTGCCTGTGCCACCCCAAAGAGTGAGGGCCTCCCCTCTCCGCCCCCCCCACCCCAGCCCTCCACGTCTGCAGCAAAGACAACACGTGGGGCAGTGCTGTGGGGTGAGGGGGGGGGGGCACGACGGAAAATACCAGTGTGTATTTTGATAAAAACGCCAGTGTTTTGATAAAGTGTCGGTGGTCACTGAGTGCTCTGTGGGCGCCAGCGCTGCTCTTGGCATGGAGAAGCCGCACCCAGAACTCGGAGGACGCCCTGAGCACTGGCACCGGGCTGACGAGTCTGGCTGGATCAGGAGCTGTCACACGTGGGGCCCCCTGTACCCTGGGCCCCTGTGCACGCGTTCTGTCTCCCTCGCTGCTCCTGGCGTGTTGGTCTGAGCTCTGCAGCCGCCTCTCCGCGCCCACGCAGCTTTCTTTGGGGGCTGGGCTCCTGCCGGACCTCCCCGAAGCCCCCTCAGGGTGCTGGGGCTGGTCTCGCAGGCCTTTCCGGAGGAGTTACTCTGGACAGTGCCGGTGACTCGGAGGGGTAGGGGGCGAGCTGGAAGCCCCACAGAAGGTAAAAGAGCCATCGAGTGAACTGGGCCTTTGTGCGGGCCCCGTGTTGGCTGGACACACGTCCCTCAGCGCTGGAACAGGCAGCACACACGCCAGTGGTGACTGAGACCGACGTCTTCGGGTGCCTGACACCGGCGTTGGGAGCGCGAACTAGTTAGGGGCCGGTGGTCCGCAAGGCCCTCGGGTGGCGGCGCTCCCTGCTGGAACGCTGCCCGTCAAGGTTTTCCCGGAGTCGTTCCGCAAGGAGCCGCTAGATGGCGCCCTAGCCCCGTGGTAGAGTCCCGCGTGACCCGGGCTCCCTCCTGCCCCTCGCGGGGACAGACAGAGGTTTCTCCACTGGGCCAGCCGTCGGCTTTCTTCCTGCCGCCGGCAGGTCAGGGTCAGAGGGCGGACACTGTACTTGGCATTTTCGAGGTCTTCGCTTTCCCTGCTCCCCCCACTTCCTAGCTTCAGGCCCGTGTCCTCATCCAGAAAATGGGCACAAAACGCTGCCCGCCCTCGAAAAGCCCGGCTAGTGGGGGACGCGCCAGCAATGAGAGCGCGTCCATAAACCACGCGGGAGGGGACGCGGGGGGCAGGGGCTTGGCCCCGAAGGGGGCTGGGGGAGGGGTCAGCGGGAAAGGCGCGCAAGGGGAGAGCGAGGAGGGCTTGGGCTACGGGGCTACGGGGCTGCGCAGCTGGCGAGGCAGGGAGTTAAAATGAGTCAGGCCCAGGGCCTGGGAAATGGCACGCCCGCGCGCGCCCGCAGGTAAGTGTGGCACCAGGGACAAACAGACGTGGGCGCAGAGCCTGGCCTCGGCCAGCGGGATGTGGCTGTGGGCGGGAGTGTGGGGAGAAGCCTGAGGTCCGACCTGCCGCGACCTCCCGGCCCCGGCTCGCAGCCCCAGCCCCGCGCTGGGCGGGCCTGGTCCCCCGGCGGCACCTGCCTCCTCTCCGGGCCTCAGCATTCACTGGGGGCTCGTGCGGGAGCATTCCATTAATTAGTTATTCATTTAATTTAACTTCACATTTGGTCTCAATTAAGCTGAAAGTGTTCTTCCTTATAGATGTTACAATAGCACTTGTAATTAAAAAGCAATAACTCTTTGCATTTCTCCTTTAGCGATCCGTTGGGAGGCTGCGCGAGTGCGGAAGCGGGGGCGGAAAACAGCCACCGGGAGGGAGGGAAAGCGGCTCTCCGCGGGCCTGAGCGCTCGGAGGCCGCCACTGCACTGCGGGCGGGGGACGGAAATTCTTAACGCGTCGTGAGTGTCAGGGTGGGAACCCTGAGGATCGGGGGCCACGCTGGAGAGGAAGGGGTGGCCTGGGTAGAGGAAGGAGCGGGGCAAGGGAGCCGACGGAAGACGGAGGGTGGAAGGAGGCAATCCTTAGGGAAGGGGGTGGGGCTGAAGGCTGCCCCTCCCCCAAGCGGTCACATCCCCATTCCCGGAGCCAGTGACTGCGTCATCTTACACAGAAGATGTGACTGAAGACCTGAGGACCGTGGGTTGGGGGAACATCCTGGATTATCAGGGTGAGCCCAAGGTAATCACACAGTGCCTTAGAAATCAAACAGGGAGGCAAAAGGGTCAGGTGTCAGATAAGAAGATGCTGGCTTTGAAGACACAGGAAGTGCACGCTGGTCACGGGGTGTGGGTGCCTCCGGGAGCTAGGAAAGACACCGGGACGCACCACAAGAACCCTCAGAACCTTTGCTTGAGCCTCGTGGAACCCATTTCCCATTTCTGACCTGCAGAGCTGTAAGATAATGCGCGTGTGTTGTCCTAAACCACTGAGTCTGCTGTGATCTGTCACAGCAGCTGGAGGAAACTACGGCCTGCTCTCAGCGTAAAGCTGGGCGACAGTTTGAAGACAGGAAACCAAACACGTCCCCAGAGGCTAAACATCAGTGAAGGAGATGTCCAGGGGGCATTGAGGCAGCTCATACCTGCTACACTTGTCCCAACCCAAGAGCCCTCTGAAGGCGGGAACCCTGCTAAGTGCACATCCATTACCGTTACTGTTACTGCACAGGACGAGGGAAACTGGGAAAATGAACTTCATCATTCCACCCACGTGTTTGGGCGCTGGTTTGGGTCCTGCTGCCATTTCCCACACAGGGCTGCCATTGCCCTGTCCCAGGAAACTGAGCCAAGGTTGCATGTTGGGGTGGGGATCAGAGTAGGGGACTTGGAAACTTTTTATTCCCTTTTAACAGCAGCTGCCATGACTTGTTAGAGACACAGAGCAAGAAACACACACATTCGTGGCTTGTGGCTTTGAGTCTTCCATTGGCACCTCTGAAAACCAAGTATCAAACTGTGCGGGTAGACAGTGTTTGAGAGAGATCAGTGTCAGTCCTCCTTAAAAACTCATTCTAGGGGCTACCCGATTGTTCAGTGTCACTAAGCAAGAAGGGGGCCAAAGTCCAACAGAGCAAAGACCCACCCAAACCACAGATGACCCATGAACTTGTCTCCGAGGCACGTGACTGCTTTGCCCAAGTTCCTGGCCGATCTCTAAGGTTCTGGGCTTTCCACTAGGCTCAGTGGCCTCTCCTCAGTATTTCTATCAACTGGATTTGCAACACCTGACCCTGGCCCCTCTTTTTTCTTCTTCTTGGTTTTCATCTGATGGGGCAACACTGTGTATAGTCATTAAGAGCTTCACTGGGGCCACACTGCCTGACTGCAGATTCTGACTCCAGTCTACCCCTTTGCTGAGTGACCTCAAGCAAATCACCGCACCACTCTGCGCCTGTCCCCACCTGTGAAGTGGGGACATTAAGAGCACCCGCTTCAGAGGGCTGCTGGGAGGGTTGCATGTACTTACAAAGCGCTTAGAAAAATCTGCAGCACGTGTTTGTTCAATATAATAAAAACTGTGATTCCAGGGTGTGAAAAACGGAATATTCCCCAATACTGAGATGGAAATGCAGACCAAAGATTGAACTCCATGACCTATGAAACCTCCTCCAATGCTGAGTTTTATGTCCCTCTGAGGATAATCAGCATTTTCCAGATTCATTCCCCTGTGGCTCCGGTTCCCACATCTGGAAACTTGCTCCTCCAAATACTTGAAGGTTTAAGCCAAGAAGTTATGATTAAATGTTTAGGAATTCTGTAACAAAACTTTCACCATTTTTTGGGGATATGGGCTAGG
Source organism: Phyllostomus hastatus (assembly GCF_019186645.2). Taxonomy (NCBI): domain Eukaryota; kingdom Metazoa; phylum Chordata; class Mammalia; order Chiroptera; family Phyllostomidae; genus Phyllostomus; species Phyllostomus hastatus. The sequence goes on along the minus strand of NW_025334015.1, from coordinate 13,462,542 downwards.
AAAATGGTGGGTACAAATAGCTAAGAAATACTATTAACCAATGTAAAAATAAGGCATTGTCTGAAATCCCAAAATGATGTTTAGACTGTCTTGAGAAATGAGGTATCAGGAATCCTGGTGTCAGGTTTGAGCCCCTCTACTAACTAGCTGTGAAATCTTAACAAATTCAAAACCCCGGTATCTCACTGCCTGTGTCTCATCTGTCGGACAACCGCGGCAGGTTCCTTTATCCAGTGAGTTAAAATCAGCGGAAGCTGCAGGGAGTGCGCGGCAGGCAATGGAAGTGTCTGCCACAGAAGCGAAGAGTAACAGAACACTGGTCCAAAAACTGTGGTGAATTGTTTATTAACAGTCCGATATCCTGCATCAATAAAGTTAGCTTCACTTTCTTTTTTTTTTTTTTTTTTAATGACAAATTTAAGGAGCTTGTCAAAAAATTTACCCAGTGTGCTTTCCCTGGATTGAGAGGCTTGTAAAACGCAGCACAGCGCCGCCTAGTGGATAGGACAAATGTGGGCACTGCGCGGGGGTGAGGGATGTCCTGCCGATTTAGCTTTTGCCAAAATGCAGTTTTAGAAGGCTCTGAAATATAGCCCGTTTACTTACACGAGGCCTTGATTTATTCTCCCTCTCCACCCCTAAAGAGTAGGCGTTACCACAGTCTCTTTGCCATAGGATCCGTCTGGGTAGGGAACAGCATAGCACCACCCGATCAAACAATGGTGAATGGGGGCACTAAGATGGTTTGTTTCTACTGAAGGGACAGCCTCCGGGAAGGCCATGTGCACAAGAGGTGCCCTACTGGACGCTGGCTGGGGGGTGCCCCTGCAGAACTCTCGGGGAAAGCCATTTTGTGCCCCGGCAGCCTTTTCCTTCCTACCCCAGCCCTGCGGGGTTTGGGGCAGTTGAATGTGGTGGCTTTGAGTGTGAAGGCAGAAAGCAACCTATCCCCCTTTTCACTGCGGCTGGTAGTCACAGACAGGCTCTGTATAGAAGGTGGCTGAGCTAAAAATACACTTGGTTCCAAGTATGATTTTGCCCTCACACACGAGCCTGCCGCTTACATCTGTGGAAACATCAACAAAAGTCGGACGGCAGTGGTGTGGGCGAAGGAGTTTCGTTTTCAACCTTAACAGTTTTCTCTACCAAAGCAGCCGCCCCCCCCCCAAACTTGGTTGCCGTTGTCCATTAATCTAACCCTTGGACACCTTTGTTGGGGAATAAAAAAGATGAACTCATGGTCAGAAACCTGTAAGAGTTTTCCCAGATTTGCTTCTTCAGCAAGTCTGTCAGGAGAAGGTGACGAGTGGCAGCCTGTGCTTTGTTAGGAGTCATTGGGCCGGCTCGACAGCAGCAAGGACAGCCAGGACCTGGGGGCCTCAGTGCTGGGAGCCCGGAGGAGAAGCGACAGCATGCCTCACTCCTTGCCCCACCGCCCTCCGCATTCCGCATCGGCATCCTCCTTTCTTCCTCAGATCTGCTGCAGTGGGGGGAGCTCTTTCTTTTCTTAGCTAAGGGCTCCAGGCAAGATTGGGAAACTATTTCCTTTGAAGCCTCCTGTGACAGAGCCTTTCCTGCGAAGTTCTTCCAGACTGAATGAGACGGGGTTCAAGGGTAGGTGGGGATCATTGCAGCCGGCCCTCCCTGGCCCAGGACTCCCCAGTCACCAGTTTGCTCCACTTTTAGCTCAGAGCTCAACCCTGCCAGGCCAGGGCGGCGGGACTGTGTCTGCAATGACAACAGGACCCGGAGAGACGGCAGAGGAGAAGGGGCCCCAGTTCCCTCGCACTCTCCTTTGGTGATGCCTTCCCTGCAGGAGAAGATGGGCCCTGCCGGCTGCCCAGCTGGTGTGCCTGCTGGCTGTGCTGGGAAGCTCGGGCAGGTCAGCAAGTCTCTTTAAAACGTTATTTTTTTCTCCTTTAAAATGGGGATGGTAAGAGATTGTTGTACACATTAAGTACATTCAGTTTCAAGGGGACTAGTGGGCTGCTGACAGAACAGCACGTACTCACTCAGTCAGAGCTCTCTTTCTAGCTTGTTTTCTGGCTCTCAATCTGAAGCCAGGAGATCCTTCTTCAGACAGCTCCGGAGAGGCAGGGTGAGGCTGCCAAGGGGAGCTGGCCCTTCCGCGTGGCGACACATGTCGCCTGGCCTAGGATCTCCGACCGGCACAAAGTTCTATCTAGTCCTGGGAACACACGTTCCTCATCAGCTTTGGAGAAAGGGCTACTTTCGAGATCAAAGAGATGACCATAACCCCAAATGGACTCCTATGGTAATTCAATAAGACAGAGAAAGGCCACCAAATCCTGGAAGGAAAAGACTCCAGAGATACATAGCAGCAAGCAAACAATCAACTCTTCCTCACTCTTTCATGAACCCTGAAATACATAAATACTAGACTCAGAAAGCTGTGGCCACGAGTCTGACGTGCGAGCCGGGCCTCTGGCAGCACGTCCTGTGTTGTTAGAGCTGGGCGGGGGGGATGTCCTGTGTTGTTAGAGCTGAGGGGGCACTGAGGTGGCCCTCAGAGAGGCCTGCGTCCCGATACACACAGCGAGTGGTCAGCAACCAGCACCTGAGTAAGTCTTCCACCTCATCACATTAAAACGACCTTTCCTTTCCAAATGATCCCTTTCCTTTCCAAATGATTCTTTTAGAAAATGATTTTCTAAAAGAATTTTATAAGAATTATAAAATTCTTATAACTAAGAATTTTATGAATTATCAAAAGGACCAAATTCTTTCATTTATTGGACAGCAGAAGCCAGGTGCTCCTTTTTCCCAAATCCACACTTACTGGCGTCTTGACTGAAAACCTCCTCGAAGCAGCCCACTCACTGTTGCTAGCCCCCTCACGAAACAGGTGGAGCCCACGACGTACAGGTGCTGAGAAGAGCGCAGTATCCCTCTTAAGCTGGCCAGAATCTGCCTCCAAAGAGACAATTTTGTGACCACGTGTCTGGAAGACAGGACGCCAGGAGTCTGTCTCAGCCATGAACCGGTGTCCCCTTGACCTTCAGCCACGAAGGCCGTGAAGACGAGGCCCCGGACAGTGCTGCACTGCTCAGCGACAACATCGAGTGAGGGTTTCCGTGAACGGCGCTCAGTAGGACCTCAGCGGTTTGGCGTAGATTGGCTCCAGGATGTGATTGGTTAGAACCAAGAAGAGACCTCCAAGGAAGACAGCAGTGAGGAAGGCCAGCAGGACGTAGCGACCGATGAAGAAGGCATCCACGATCTGGAGAAGGAAACATGGACAAGGACATCACTATCGCTCTGGCACCTGCTGCGCTCGCCTGCAGTCTGAGAGGAACGGGCCCAGGGTCTGCTCGTAGCTGTACCTCCCGGGAACGCCCCGCCCTGGGTCTCCTCTGTAAGTGCTTGGGCAGAACCAGTGCTTAACTCTCAGCGCCAGAAGTGCAAGGTAAAGAAAGAATGAAGTACAGGAAACAAAGGGCTGAGTTAGGAGATTCATAAACATGTGGAACGCCCTGGATGAGTCCTTTGTGTTCTGGAATCGTGTGTTATGTCATCTGAAAGCATTCCCGAGAAACTGGCTTGATCTTAGAAAAGCTCCTTTCTGTTGTTAACTTCTTATCATGGAGAATTTTAAACGCACCTAAAAATACAATACTGTAATAAATCCCACGTACTCGAAATCCTAAGCCAAAAATCGTCAACCCATTGCCAATTCTGGAGGGTTCATTTTCAAAATGAAAAGGCAGCTCTTTAGAAATCATGAGAAGAGTCCTGAACCCTAACATTCGTCACCCAGCGTTCCAAGGGTTAGGGGAAACGGCCATTTGCCTGAGACACTGAAATGCTATGAGAAAAGCAACCCCTTCTCGGGTGGATCACTGGTGACTGGGTTCTCCCACAGAGGCGGCGGGCTGCCCTTTCATTCTGAGGGCTTCCTCCGCTGTGCACAGGCTTTTCAGTTGGATGTGGTCCCAGTTGTTTACTTTTTCCTTTGTTTCCCCGGCCCTAGGAGACATATTGGCAAAAATAAGAGATGTCTGAGATTTTACCGCCCGTGTTTTCTTCTAGGATTTTTACAGTTTTGTGAATTTCATTTAAGTCTTTTATCCATTTTGAATTTATTCTTGTGGATGGTGTAAGTTGATGGTCTAGTTTCATTCTTTTGCATGTACCTGTCCAGTTTTCCCAGCACCATTTATTGAAGAGACTCTCTTTACCCTGTTGTATGTTCTTGCTTCTGGGTCAAGTATTAATTGACCGTAAAAGCACGGCTTTACTTCTGGGCTTTCACTGATCTCTATGCCTGTTCCAATGCCAGTGCCAGGCTGTTTTGATTACAGTGGCCTTATAGTATAGTTTGATATCAGGTAGGGTGATACCGCCCACTTTGTTCTTCTTTCTCAAGATTCCTGAGGCTATTCAGGGTCTTCTGTGGCCCTATATAACTTTTTGGAATATTTGTTCTATATCTGTGAAATATTGGTATTTTAATAGGAATTCAATTGAATCCATAGATTTCTTTGTATAACTCAACACCAAGAAGACAACCCTACTAAAAAATGGGCAAAGGACCTGAATAAACACTTCTCCAAAGAGGAAATTCAGATGGTCAATAGACATATAAAAATATCCTCAATGTCACTAATCACCAAAGAAAAGCAAATGAAAACCACAATGAAATGTCACCTCACACCTGTCAGGATGGCCATTGTCGGTAAATCAACAAATAGCAAGTGCTGGCGAGGGCGTGGTGGAGAGGGGGCGCCCCGTGCACTGCTGGTGGGAATGCAGCCTGGTGCAGCCTCTGTGGACAGAGTGTCCTCAGGAAGTTAAAAATGGAACTACCTTTGACCCAGTGATCCTACTTCTGGGAGCATATCTGAAGAAACCCAAAACACTAATTTTAAAGAATATGTGCAGCCCTGTGTTCACTGCAGTGTTATTTACAATAGCCAAGATCTGGCTATTATGCCCATCAGTAAATGAGTAGATAAAAAAGCTGCGGTCCATTGACAGAAGGAATAATACTCAACCATAAAAAAGAAGGCAATCTTACCAGAAGACCCTGAATGGGTGGATGGACCTGGAGAACATTATGCTAAGTGAAATAAGCCAGTCAGGGAAAGACAAACACCATATGATTTCACTTGTATGTGGAACTCGATAAACAAAATAATTTAAGAAACAAGACAGAAACAGAAGCATAGATACACAGAACAGACCGATAGACTGGGAGCTGTCAGTTTGAGGGGTGAAGAAAGGTGATGGGATTAAACGTGTGTGTGTTTGTGTGCGTGTGTGTAAATACATGACACACGGACACAGACAACAATGTGGCAATCACCAGGGAAGGGGGTGGTGGCGGCGGAGAGGGGCAAAGGGGGGAGAAGAGGGGCGGGCAGCAACCTGTGGGAGGTGAGTGCGCAGTGCCGCATGCAGCGATGTTTTAGTGAGTTGTGCACTTGACACCTGTACGGTTTTATTTACCAATGTCACCCTGATAAATTCAATAAAAGTAAATTAAAAATAAAACAGTAAGGGGCCCAAATCACACAGTTGGCTGCCTGTGGACCCATCACATGTGAGGCCCCAGAGCTGTTAGTCTTTGCTGACCAAGACCCGGGGTCAGTGCTGGCTCGCCCTCCTGTCTGCTGCCCGCCGCGGAGCTCGGCTCGCTTCCAGGTCCACGGGGCGGTGCTCAGGTTTGGGCAGGACATTTACTCTGCGGACCCAGTGGGGCAGCTACACAAACCAGTGGGCTGGGGTACTTCACGGCTTCGAGAAGCTTTGGAAACCCAGTCCCCAGGAGAGAATCCAACACTTGAAAGGTGACTGTGGCAGATGGGAGAATGGTACGAGAAGGCCCACATTTTAATTCTCTGAAACTGTGAATGTAGATTGCATGGTGAAGCAGAATTAAGGTTGTAAATGGAACTAAGCTTGCTAATTAGCGGAACTTAACAGAACCCAGGCGGCCTGTGGAATCTTCAAAGCAGAAGAGGGAAGCAGAGTCCGAAGGTGGGGCAAGGGGACCCCCAGCCAAGGGGGGCCCCTGGAAGCTGGAAAGGGCAAGAAAACAGATTTTCCCCTAGATCTTCTAGAAAGGGATTCAGCCCTTCCAAGCCCTCGGGTTCAGCCCAGGGAGACTGATTTTGGACTTCTAGTTCAGTTTTAAGATAACGGGTTCGTGCGATTTGTTACAGTAGCAGTCGGAAGGTGGTAATGCAGGGTCAACACAGCAAGGACCTGTCAAGTCCAAACGCTGCTGTGATCGCTGGGACCCAAAGACACCAAGAAGAAAGGGCTGCTCCAGAGACACCCCCACAGCCAACTTAGAACAAAGGTCAGTTTGATCAAACAGCTTTAACATAACTTTGACCTTGGCTCCGGTACTGAACAAGTCTCCTGCGGGCTACATGTTTGCTCGTTCGACACGTTTCACTTTTTAATTAGCCAATTAGCAGGCCTTGGGTGCAGAAGGCCCAGGACATGTATTATTGATAGGTATTGAGCCAGGCAGCTGCAGGGGCCGGTTCTCAAAACCTGAAAACGAGACTCCAGTCCTGCCGGCCATGCTGATGAATGTCTTTTGCTCCAACCCCATCATTCCCCTCTCCTGGGTCTGAAACTCCCGGGACAGAGGACGGAGGGGTGGACTTCAGAGCGGCGGGTGCTCTGTGCCCTCCGCCAGCACCACATCTACAGCGATCCAGAAACACGGCAGCCTTCTTGGCTGTGCCCCCACTGAGATGGGGACGCTGGGGTGGGGGCCTGCCCCTCGCTCACCCACGGCACCCACGCCGACAGTGGCTGGCGAATGCTGGCGAGAGAAACGCATGAATGGAATGATTCCTTCCGAGGTGCGCTATTATTTCCCCCGGAATTTTCTGAACAATTTTCTCCCTTTTGCCATGGTGAGTCCTAGACAGAGTTGCAAATAGGTGCCAATTTTAGGTCAGAAGTTATGATTTTGTGCGCTATTGTCTGGTGTCAAAGCTGTCACTTACAAACTCTCTGTGCTGGCCCCTAACAGTCCGTTGAGTCCCCAAAACAATGAAAGCTTTGAAGACACAGCCCAGCCTCAGTCCTTGCTCTCTCCCTACATATGTCTGACTGGGGCGAGTAGCTCTTACCCCCTAGAGCTTCCCTGTTCTTATCTATAAGGGGGGGACAGCACTGGTCCCTACTCCACACTGCTTAGGGTCATCAGAGGTTTAACTGAGACAATGTAAACCATGTGCTTACCACAGGACCTTGCACGCAATAATCCCCCCCAAAATGTCAGCTATTCTCATCATTCCAGCTGAAAAAGCTAAAGTGGAGGTTGGGAGGAAAGAAGCTGATGGAAGGAATAATGGCACAGAGGTCAACCCCATTATCAAGGTCGCAGGGATCTGAGACCAGCCGTGCAGGACAAAGCTAGGCCAGTGAGGAAGGAGCCAGAAGGAGCTTCGTCCAGACGGCCGAGGAGACAGATGAACACAACTGGCCCGGAAAGGGGCTCCCGCAGGCGCGGCCGGGGAGGAGGCCGCTGAGCGCTGCACGAGTCCGTGCGCACGGCTTATGCTTCCTAGAAGCCTTTTCCGTTCCTCACCGCTCTTCTCTGTGAGAAATGCCTTCTCACATCAGAAATGGGAAATGCGAGCCCGCTCAGGCAGAAAAGTGTGCCGCTCAGCACCCTGAGGGCACTGCGGGCTTAGGGGTGGACCCAGTGTCCGGGCCCAGGCCTCGGTGTCCACCAGGCCTGCCCCTCCGCGGAGCTCGCTCCCCTCTCTCCGCCCGCAGGACGAGGCGGGTTTCAGACACATCGCTCCTTCACCCTGATGGGCGTCCAAAAACGACTTAAATCCCTCCGCCCCCACCAGCTTTCATCGTCCTGGCTTTAACTTCACAAATCTGCGCACACAGTTTGGCCACCCTGACATCAGGGACCATGGCGGGGCGGAGCGAGGACTAGGTCAAGGGAAAGAAGAGTCACATCTCGGGAGGCAAAATAAAACCAATCCTGGTACCTTCACTTCGACCTCCGGGGCTGGGGTCTCTCCGGCTCGGGGGAGGAGCAGCAGCACCGCCGTGATGATCAGCGCCCCGAGGAAGACAAACAGGACGGAGAACCTGGGCCAGAGAGAGGGTGTCAGCGCGCTGTTTCCCGTCCCCTCCCTGCCCGTTAGCAATGCCCAGGGCCCTGCTGTCTGCACTGGCCCCAGAAATGTAGACATGCTTCCGGCTTTGTCCCAAAGCCCTTCTTCCTAGGCAGGTGCCAGCAGGTGCATTCCCGTTTATTCCCAGTCACTCCAAAAACTCCTCTTAAGAGTGGAAATTGGTAGTTAGTATTTTTCCCTCTGTACAGTCATAATCATGAGAACCCCCCCTCCCCCCACCACTTCTGTGATTGTTTTTAGACCAGAACACCTCAGTAAATTCTGTAACTCGTGGCTCTATCCTGACACTGTCTGACCAGAGAGGGCGACACTACAGTGCTGTTCGAGTGGCTCGTGGCCTGCCTGCTGCAGTTGGGCCTCACGCAGAGCCAGCCATCACCGGGCAGGTCTTCTGCTTCCCTGGGCCCAGGGCCAGAGCTTCAGGGACTGGACGGAGCACTGGCCGCAGTCTGAACAATTGTGAAACTCACACACGTACAAAGCTAAGAAATCCAACAGGCAGTGAAAGCAGGTTTTCTTTTCAGCTCGTGTGCCCCCATCTCCTCTACAGTGAACTGACAAATACCATTTCCCTTCTCCTCCCGCCTCTGCTTCAGAGCCTGGGACACAGTGTGCATGAGGAGAGGTTACAGTGTGCCAGTGGTTACAAAGAGGCCCTCTGAGTTCTAAACGTGTGCTGAGTGTCAGCGATTTCGCTGCTGCTTGTTCTGCAGTGGACTCCCGGGGAGAGGAAGCCTTACCTGGCCGCTCCGGGGGCTCTGGAGAGCAGCATGCACAGCAGCAGCACCAGCACCCACAGCAGAGCCAAGGTGAACACGCCGGCCCCCACTCCCAGCACCGTGCCGGTCATCTGTGGAGAGAGGAGGCGTGAGCCCTGCATGCCGCTCAGCCCTGGGCCATGCGGCAGGACCCTCGGCCCTGGGCACCGCCTGCCTTCTGCACGCTCCCGGGGTGTATGAGAAAGCAGTCAGCCAAATGCAGCAAGTGCAAACTCACTGTGAGGGATTTCTGTTGATGGCTGTGTCAGATTTGGGGGCATGTCCAGTCTCAGAGGCCTTAGCAGGAATTAGACATTTATTTATTTATTTTTAATATATTTTATTGATTATGTTATTAAAGTTGTCCCATTTCCCTCCCTTCACTCCCCTCTGCCCTGCACACCCCCTCCCACCCACATTCCCCCCTTTTAGTTCATGTCCATGAGTCCTGCATATGAGTTCTTTGGCTTCTACATTTCCCATACTATTCTTACCCTCCCCCTATTTTCTACCTACCATCTATGCTACTTATTCTCTGTACCTTTTCCCCATCTCTTCCTCTCCCACTCCCCCTCTGATAACCCTCCATGTGATCTCCATTTCTGTGATTCTGTTCCTATTCTAGTTGTTTACTTAGTTTGCTTTTGTTTTTTGTTTTAGGTGTGGTTGTTAATAACTGCGAGTTTGCTGTCATTTTACTGTTCATATTTTTTATCTTGTTTTTCTTAGATAAATCCCTTTAACATTTCATATAGTAAAGGGCTTGGTGATGATGAACTCTTTTAACTTGACCTTATCTGGGAAGCACTTTATCTGCCCTTCCATTCTAAATGAAAGCTTTGCTGGATAGAGCAATCTTGGATGCAGGTCCTTGCCTTTCATGACTTGGAATACTTTTTTCCAGCCCCTTCTTGCCTGTAAAGTCTCTTTTGAGAAATCAGCTGACAGTGTTATGGGGACTCCTTTGTGGGTAACTGTCTCCTTTTCTCTTGCTGCTTCTAAGATTCTCTCCTTATTTTTAATCTGGGGTAATTTAATTATGATGTGCCTTGGTGTGTTCCTCCTTGGGTCCAACTTCTTTGGGACTCTCTGAGCTTCCTGGACTTCCTGGAAGTCTTTCCTTTGCCAGATTGGGGAAGTTCTCCTTTATTATTTGTTCAAATAAGTTTCCCACTTGTTGCTCTTCCTCTTCTCCTTCTGGTACCCTTATAATTTGGATGTTGGAATGTTTAAAGATGTTCTGGAGGTTCCTAAGCCCCTCCTCATTTTTTTGAATTCTTGTTTCTTCATTCTTTTCTGTTTGTTTCTTTCTTCTTTCTGGTCCACTCCATTGATTTGAGTCCCAGTTTCCTTCTCATCACTATTGGTTCCCTGTGCATTTTCCTTTATTTCACTTAGCATAGCCTTCATTTTTTCATCTAATTTGCAACCAAATTCAACCAATTCTGTGAGCATCCTGATTACCAGGTTTTGAACTGTGTATCTGATAGGTTGGCTACCTTTTCGTTGCTTAGTTGTATTTTTTCTGGAGCTTTGATCTGTTCTTTCGTTTGGGCCATTTTTTCCATCTTGACATGCTTGTCACATAGTGAGGGGCAGAGCCTTGGGCGTTCCCTGGGCAGGGCAACTCAGTTGCTGTTGTGACGCTGTATGTGGGGCAGGGGTCCGAGAGAACAATGGTGCTTGCTCTGCTCTCTGCCAGATTTCAGTCACCTCCCCCGCTTCCCACAAGCAAATTGGGCCCTTCTGGTGCTGATTCCCATGTGGGTGGGCTTGTGTATGTTCTAGGACCCCATGGGTCTCTCCAACGAGTTCTCCTGTGAGGCTGGGAATCTCTCCCGGCACGTCGACCCCCGACAGGTGTTTTCAATGAGAGGTTTGAGGCTTGATTTCCCTGCGCTGGGACCCTGGGTTGTGTGATCTGCCTCCCCTCCCAGTTGTTCCTCCTGGATTATCCACATACGAATGTGGGACCACCTGGCCCACCAGCCGCCGATCCACCAGCTGCCGCCTTGATGCAAGTCCTCTCCACCCACCTGCCTGGCTCCGCCCCTCCTACCGGTCCAGATGAATGCTTCTTCTTTAACTCCTTGGTTGTTGGACTTCCATACAGTTTGATTTTCTGTCAGTTCTGGTTGGTTTTTGTGTTTTGTTTTTGTCCTTCTTTTGATTGTACAAGGAGGCACAGTGTGTCTACCTACGCTTCCATCTTGGCTGGAAGCCCCTAAAATAATCAGGAATTAGACATTTAGAACCAAACCTTCCTTGCTGGTGAGGACGGAGAGGTTGCTCTCTGCTCTGGGTGGGTCATTCCAAATTTGCAATCTCCTTTGCTGTCCCTCGGCCCACAGGAGGAAGCCGAACTCTCCCTTGATACAAACCCCCATGGAGCGCTGTTGAAGGCACCAGGGCCCGAGGGAGCCACAGCCGATGTGGGAGCTGGAGCTTTCCGGGTAAGTCCCTGGTATGCCCTTCAACTCACCAGGCAATCACAGACAGAACTGCCCCACTTTGCCGATGAGTTTTTACTCACAAAAGGAAGCAAACACCTAAGTCCTTGAAGAAGGGGGGGCCCATTATTTCTGAGCAGTCCCTGTGTGCCGAGTGCCTTACGAATATCTCTCATTTAATCTTGGCAATAAGCTTCCAAGGAAGGTATTACTAGATCACGTTACAGAAGGTAACTGGGGTGCAACAGGAGTGAAGTCGGATGGCTCACAACAGTGGAAAGCCACAGCTCTCTCATAGCCTGGGGACCAGAAGTTGGAAATCAAGTGCCATCCAGGCCTTGCTCCCACCAGAGGCTCTGGAGGAGAATCCTTCCCGCCTCTTGCAGATTCTCATGGCTCCTGGCACCCCTTGGCTTGTGGCCACATCCCTCCAATTTCTGCTGACTTCTCCTCTGCGTCTCTGTCTTTCACGAGGACACCTGCCATTGAATTAGGGGCTCCACCCAAATGACCCAATTTGATCTCATCTCAACATCCTTCACCTTGATTGCATCTGAAAAGACCCCTTTTCCAAATAAGGTCGCATTCCCAGGTTCTGGGGCTTAGAACGTGAACATATCTTTTGGGGAGCCACCATTCGACCCACCGTAGGGCAACACCACACTATTGGACCGCCCCTGATTTTCCCTGACAGTGTCAGAGGTAAGTCGTAAGCAAAACTTCTTCCTCGGGGTGATGGTTTTCTTTACTCTGGTGGCTTACATACCACAAACATCATTATCTCTGAGAAGTCCGGTTATAAAGGCATTGGGAAGGAAGCCCTAAGCAAGAACTGCTGAAAAATAAAACCAAGTGTGTATTCAATCTCCCTTTCTTGGTGCCCACCACATGCAGCACTGGGCTGCATGCTGGGCTCACAAGGTAAATGAGATGCCGTGTCTGACAGAAGCTTACGGCCTGTTGGAGGTCATGGTCGCATAAACAGCTGTGCGCATCACCCTCTGAAACGCAGGAAAACACAGTGCGATGGGAACCGAGGTGTTGAGTGGGCAACCTGGCGTGGGCTCCTCTGGGGCAGAACCAGTGCGGCCGAGCGGAGCGTGAAGGGAAGGGTGGGCAGAGAGGAGGGCGGGGGCAGGGGGGACTCCTGTTCCTTCTCAATGCGGCCTCCATAGGGAGGTCTTCCCTGCCTGGCCTAGCGAAAGTGGCCCCCCAAAAGTTACTCCCCATCACTCCAGTTCCTTCAGAGCACACCTCACAGAGTAGAGTTCACATTTTTATTGATCTTTTACAGTTCATTTCCTGTCTTTCCAAGTAGAACAGAAGACTCCATGAGGACAGAGACTATATCTTTCTTACCACAGTACCCCAGTTCTTACCAGAGATTCTATTCAGTAAAAATTTGTTGGACGAATACATGAAGCAGTGCTGACAAGTCCTTCGTGGAAATCAAGTGAAGGGGGAGTGGCAGGGTCGGATCTGGTCTTAGAAAGACACCTGCGGCTTCCGGTCAGCCTGCTGTAGGAAAGAGCAGGGACAGCGCTCACAAGGAAAGTACCTCCCACCAAAACAAACGCAGAAAAATGCTTAATAAAGTAGAACAAAAAGAATTTAATACACAGGGGAGTTCAAAAACAATAAAGAAAAACCCTTAAACGCTGTCAAAAGCAGTGCCAACTCGAAGCCTGCGTGGCGAGCTGGAGCTGAGGCCAAAGGTCTTCGGGGCCACTGGAGCCTGACACAGCCATACAGTGTCCCCTCCCGGCCGGATGAGGTCTCAGACCCGCGATCCAGAGAACAGCAACTGAGCACGAGGCACAAAGAGAGGCCTTGAAAGGCCTCACCTGTGTTTGAAACAGGGACTAAGTCTGCCGCTGACTTGGAGGAAAGCTGGTCAAGCACCTGAGGCCATGGATAAAAGAGGATACCCCAAGAGAACCTGAATTCCAATCCTATGTCACATGAGGTGTGGGGGTCAAGTCACACCGCTGGTATGATGTGGAATCCCAAGGAGCAAGTTCAGCATGAAAACCACACTAAGAATGAGAAGCCCACGGGGTCCCAGCAGAGACCCACCAAGATCCCTCTGCAGGGACGCACCGCCGTCAGCACGATGGCTCCCCCACGGGTGAGTGTAAAATGGAGATGCTTTCTGACACACAAAGGCTGAAACGGAGTTCACCTCTTGTAGACAGATACACTTCACTCGCAAGAAGGAAAATGCACCAAGAAAGATGGTGTGATACATAAGGAGGAACGGTGGGGAAAATAGGAGGAAATGTTGACAGTAAAGTTTTCTGTAATGCTAAGTAATGCTAATTTTTTTTTTTTTTAGTTTAAAACAAGATAGAACTAAAATATTTGCCGACAGTTATATGGAAGATGAGAAAGGGTAGTTCCGAGTTAAATCATTATTACCTTTGGTTATTTTTTTCTCTCTGGAGGAGGTGGGAGTTAATGATTACCTGTTGGCTTTGTTCAGGAAAATATACATGTTCTAAAAACATATAGCTAAACACCAAAGATGGTAAATTTAAGGTTATGTGTTTATTACCACAATTAAAAAAACAAGCAAAACAAAATAAAAAATAACCTGGGGAAGCAATATTAGTATCAGGCAAAAGAGAATGTAAAGTTTGGAAAGAATTAATAAAGAATAAAGTTTTGGAAAAAAATTAATAAAGAGTCACAAAAGGAATAATTTACCAACAAGATACAACTCAAAACATGTAAGGCCAAAAATTGAATTACTGCAATAAATGGACAAGCCCCCAAATTTAGTGGGAGATTTTAATATACCTCTCTTAGAAACTGACAGATCAAGCAGATAAAAAATAAGAATAAACATTTCACAGAAAAGATACATAAATGGGCAGTAAATATGTGAAAAGGTGCTCAACCTTATTAGTCCCCAGGAAATTACAAATGGCAATCACAATGGAGTACCCCTACACACCCGCCAGAATGGCTAAAACAAAAATGACAGACCCCACCACATGTTGCCAAAAGTGTGGGTGAGTGTGAACTGTCTCAGCCGCTTTGAAGGCTGCATCTGACAAAGCTGACGCTACCTGTGTCCACAGTCCCAGACCCGGCTTCTCTGTTCCTGGGTGTGTTCCCAACAGAAGTGCACATGCAAGTTCACTAAGACATGCACAAAGTCTAGTGTAGCCCTATCTGAAATAGCTAAAAACGGAAACCACCCAAATATTCATCAGCCAAATGGATAGAGTGTGGTATACATACGATCTACTCATTCATACAGTGGAACAGCATAAAGCAATGAGAATGGACAAACTACGACTATGCCCAGAAACAGGATGAGGTTCACAGATATTGACTGAAAAAGAGCTAGAGGCACAAGAGTTTGCACTGTGTAATTCCATGGACATCATGTTCAAAAACAAGTCAAACTAATTTTGAGGTTAGAAGTCAGGAGTATGGTTGGTTACCTTGTACAAAGTAGTGAGTCAGGAAGCAGAAGAGGATCCTGGGGTGCCTACAATTTTGTTTCTTGATTTAGGTGTTGGTTACACAGCTTTGTTACTTTCCTTAAATTGTATCTCATTTGTATATTTTCCGTGTGTGTGTTACATTTCACTAAACATTTTATAATAAAAAGTTTCCTTTGAAGAAAGAGTATGGCGAGACCTATGAGCCCCATGTAATACATGGACCTGGTTTGGGTCCCGACTCAAACCGACCGGCTGTGCAAAACCTTGGATGAGCAGCTGGGGGATCTGCACAGAACAGTATCTGGATACTGGATATTAGGGAATTGCTTGTTTATTTTTTAAGTGAAAAATGTTTATTTTAACACAGAGAACAGAAAATGATATCTAGAAACTTGATAGTTATCTGGGGGAGATAAGGTGGAGGGAACTAGTGTCAAGACTGGTCATGAGTTAACTTGAAACTAGCTGCTAAGTGTTTGCTATATGTCGTTTTCCACACTTTTGAATATATTCAAAACTTTCATAATAAAAGATGTGTATATGAATATGTATATATGTATAAGTAGGAAAAAAATCCAACAAAAGATGTGTAAGATTTTTATGGCAGAAATTATAAAATTTTATTCAAATATATTTTTTAAAGACCTTATTAGAAAAATATCACCGACCCAAACAGAGAAATAACCCATGTCCCTATGTGGAATGGTCCAACTTTAACTGGTCTTTATTTTCCTTAGTCTATCAATTCAATGCCATTCTAACCCAAAATCTCAAAATAATTTTTTTGTGTGGAACTTGAAAACTGATCCTAAATTCATATGGAAAAGCAAAAGCCCAAGAATAGCAAAAACAATTTTAAGAACTAGGATGGAAACTTGCCTTTCTTGTTACCAACTGCCACAAGACACATTATAAAACCAAGGTAATTAAAACAGTGTGACAGTGGCATAAAGACACTGGGACCAGCAGGATGGAACAGAGCGCCCAGAAACTGGGCCATGCATTTATGAGAGCTCTGCACAGGACGGAGCCGGCTTTGTGCTTCAGTGGATTTCATAGACGGTGTGCGGACAAATGATTATCCTATCAGAAAATAATAAAATTAGATCTCTATATCATACACGGAAACCAATTTTAAATGGAAAGCAATTCATTATAAAACAGCATATGCCTAACGATACAAATGCTCGGGCTGACTACACTAGAATACATAATGAAGTATAGCAGTCAGATGCCTGCACCTAAACTTAGCACCACCAGGAACGCAGAAGCTACAGAATGTGAGCTGGTGCAGGTGCACTGGGTGGCAACGCAAATACCACGAGCTGGGCTGCCTTCAGTTATGGGATTTTTCTAGAGTGATGAACAACTCTTGTTCAAGTTCCAAACCACAAATAAGAATAATTTCCCCTTGATTTACATTGGAGTTGCATTCCTGGAAATTTTAACTATATTCAACTGTGCCAAAAATGACATTATGTTTATACAAAAAAATAAAGTTAGATTCTAGGTTCAGATTATAACTGAGTGTCCTGTGGGACACAGAAGTTTGTACAGGGTGCAGGACACCTCGTCACTGTGAGGGGCTGTCCCTGCACCACAGAACACCTGCCGTCTCCAGCCCTGCTCTGCAGACCCCGAAAGATGCCCTCATAAATTCCAAAATGACGAAGGGGCAGTACCAACCCCTTGGAAAACCACTGCTCTAGAAAAACTCTTGCACAAAGAGATATGGACAAGGAGGTCAGTTTATAATAGCAAAACACCTGGAAAAACCTAAATGTCCATCAAGAAGAGAATGGATGCAATATTACCTACTCACAATGATCACAAAATGAACAAACTCAGTCTATCTGTACTGATACAAATACACCTCAGAAATAATGTTGAGTGACAAAAGCAAGTTGTAAAATGAAGGCCATAGTATAATAATACTTGTATTTTTAAAATTTACAAACACTTCCTCCTGGCTGGCGTAGCTCAGTGGATTGAGCGAGGGCTTCGAACCAAAGTGTTGCAGGTTCGATTCCCAGTCAGGCCACATACCTGGGTTGCAGGCCATAGGCCCCAGCAACTGCAGATTGATGTTTCTCTCTCTCTCTCTCTTTCTCCCTCCCTTCCCTCTCTAAAAATAAGTAAATAAAATCTTTAAAAAATTTACAAACACCTAATAGAAATATATATTGTTTATGATGTATATATACACAAACATAGGCATGAGTAATGCATAGCAATTTCAGAAGAGTGTTTGCCTCCGGGTGGGCGAAAGGAAGGGGTATGCGGTCAGGAAGGAGATCAAAAGGGATCTGAACTAAATCTGTAACATTTGATTAAAAAAAAACACAACCTTGAACAGATGTGCCAAAATGTTAATGTTTGTTAATCTAGTTTATAGGGCATAGGCATTTTTTTATACTTGTCAGTATAATATTTACTATTTTTGTAATTTTCGGTTAATTTTTAAAAAGGTAACTGGTGGCAAGATACATATGAATTGAGATCACAGCAAAAGAAACCATCGATGCAACGAAAAGACAACCCACAGAATGGGAGAATGTATTTGCCAATGATATATCTGATAAGGGCTTAGTATCCAAAATTTGTAAAGAACTCATGCAACTCACCATGAAAGAAATTCAACTAAAAAATGGACAAAGAACCTGAATAGACATTTCTCCAAAGAGGGCATACAGATGGCCAACAGACTTATGAAAAAATGCTCAATGTCACTAATCATCAGAGAGATGCAAATTAAAACTACAGTGAGCTATCACCTCACACCTATCAGGATGGCTGTCATCAGTAAATCAACAAACAAGTGCTGGTGAGGATGTGAGAAAAGGGGACCCTTGTGCACTGTTGGTGGGAATGCAGCTTGGTGCAGCCACTGTGGAAAACAGTATGGAGCTAACCAAAAAAATTAAACATGGAACTGCCTTATGACCCAGCGATTCCACTTCTGGATATATATTCGAAGAAACCCAAAATGCTAACTTGATAGAATACATATACGCACCCCTGTGTTCACTGCAGTGTTATTTATTCCAAGCTCTGGAAGCAGCCCATCAATGGACAAGTGGATAAAAAAAGTGATGGTGCATATATGCAATGAAACATTATTTGGCCATAAAAAGAACAAAATCTTACCATTTGCAACAGCATAAATGGACCTAGAGGGTATTATGCTAAGTGAGATAAGCGAGTCAGAGAAAGACAAATAACATATGGTTTCACTTATATGTGGAATCTAAAGAACAATATAAACAAACAAATAAAACAGAAACAGACTCATAGATACAAAGATCAGAATGATGGTTGCCAGAGGGGACAGGGGTTGGGGGACTTGGTGAAAAAAGGTGAAGGGTTTAAGAAGTGCAGACCGGCAGTTACAAAACAGTTCCCCGGATGTGGGTGCAGCACAGGGGGTCCGGTCAATAACACTGCGGGAGCTGGGGGTGGGGCCAGTAGGCACTGGAAATGTCGGGGTGGGGGGGGCAATTTGTAAAATACAGGACCGTCTGACCGCTATGCTGTACACCTGAAAGTAATACAGGAGAATATTGAGTGTAAACTGTAATTGAATAAAATTTTTTGAATTTAAAAAAAAAGAGAATGATACAGGTTTCCTGCTTGGTTGATGGAGCTGATAGTACGGCCTTAACAAGACAGCTAGTTTAGTCTAATTGCTGCTGTTTGGGATGTTACACAAATAACCTGTAATACTGGGACTGACTCTAGCACCTGGAATGCAAGGCAAAGTGTTGAAGCTGGTCATTAGAAATACTGCCCATCAGTCCTCCACAGAAACTTAAAACTTGGTGAGACATTAGGTTCAGTATATGGTCTGGCTTTAATGTAATGAGATAAATATCCCCAAGCTCTCATAAGAATGAACTTCAACACCTTAGAACCGAACCGTAAGAGTGAGAAGGAAGGGCTGGGTACAGTATAGAGTGCTACTGTGGGGAAGGAGCAAACGCCCAGTGATTTCATCTTGTGAATTCAGTGTGATTGTAATGTTAATAATACTCCTATTATTTCCCCGTCCTGGAATAGCTCAATTATTGAGTAAGTTTTGATTAAAAAAATAAAAACACCAGTGTCGTTATGCAACGTCCAGGGCTTCTTTGAACCTTCCCTGAGAACTGATGGTTTAAACAACCTGGTTTCCAGAGTAAGTCCATTTACTGAATGTCTGTGGCATTTAAAACAGGTAGATTGGAGTTGGAACAAAATAATCTAAACCTCGACACCCTCTTCAGTAGCTGACAGGAAGAGCAAATAAGGGGCCAATGTTTCCTCCCTGTGCTCACGCTGTGAGGTCTTTCCTTAGAAGAGTTTATCCCAAACTTCTCTGTCCTGCATTCTTCAGGTAACAGTCGCTCCTGCGGCCCTTTCACCCAGCTCCGGGGAAAACTGGGAGTGGCCGCAGCGCATCAAGGAGCGCCTTTCAGCCTTTGTCATGTCCCGCAAACTTAAACTAATTACTACAATTCTGCGGCACACCCAAAAAAATCTTTTTTTTTTTTTTGCTGATGTGCCAGGAAAAGGTATAATTTTTATGCATTCACACTGGATGGCTATTGTTGTGTCGGCTGCTGTCATTTATTTGTCATTCTAAGGAAAAAGAGGTCAGGGCCCCTGACTGAACAGTCCGGTAATGCCTGTTTTAAAAATTCTTGCGGCACGCCGGCTGCAAGTCGCTGCGTTAGGCAGACCGGCCCCTGCACACGTGTACCCGGCCTGCTGGATGGAAGACGCACTGCTCACCATCGTTCACGCGCGAGAACGCTAAAGGCCGTCCGTTACACGACGACTTACCGCCGGTACAAACGCGGACTTGAAGGAGGGGGAGGCGGCCCTAGTGTCGCTGGGGCGGGGTGGGGGGTGGGGGAGAACAGATGTCTCACCCACTCCCTGACTTTCAAACGCCAGCCCGCGGAGGCAGCAGAAACCAGTGGGTTAGGACGCTGAAGTGCCTTCTGGAGAATTCCTTTTCGTTTTCCGCTGTAGCTGTTCCAAACCTTCCAAAATAATTGGCGGCGCGGGGAGGGGGCTTGACACTTTATTTTTCTACTTTAAACACTTCATTGTGGTTTGAATTTTAAAACAGTAGGATAATGCCTTTTCTACCTTTGTAACTAAATAGAATGCAAGTCGTGGAGGGTAGGGAGGGAAACCAACGGTCAAGCCACCTAAATGCCCTCGGCGTGGCACCATCTCTTAACGAACTCACAGAAAAGGGGATCCGTGGATGCAGACCACGTCTCCCCGTCCCCTCTCCTGGGCAGTGCTGGCATGTGGCCGTCAGTGCCAGGCGATCCTTGTCGGTCACCGCATCGCCCAGGCCCAGGTCCGGGCCCTCAGGGCTGCGGAGTGGGCATGCCACTCTCTGGGACTCTGGCCTCTCCCAGGGCCTGTGCTGACTCCGCCCGGCCACAGGAGAACACTGCCCGGGTCTCACCTCCCTCCCTCCCCGGGTCCCAACTCTCCGCCCCACCCCCACCTCCCGTGTCACTTTCACAAAGTTCACTCGCTATCCCCGGAATCTGGGATAGAGACTAAGGTTTTGGGTCGTAAGATATTGACTCAGTCGCTAACATTTCACTTTCTTAGATGGATGAGAAATAAAACATTCCTTCCTTCTCGGCTCGAAATTATGTATTTACTGGCCCGCGGGTCTCGGGTCTGGAAGGGTACTCCAGGATGGTCTTAGGACCAGTGCCCCGCCTCCCGCCCCGCCTCTTCCAGCCTCATCCGGCCGATCTCCCTCGGGCCGAGCTCCCTCGCGCCCAGAATCCGACGTTCTCCCCTCCGCCGTCCTCTCCTCTGCAAGAGGCCCCACTCCTCACCTTCGCCCTTCCCGGGACCCCCTCCGGGGTGCCTACTCACACCTCGCGGTCCGGCTGGTTCCAGCCCACCAGGGCTTTGGTCTACTAGAACGAATCACAAGTGGGCTTTCATCCAGGCGGTTTTAGATCCGCTAATCAGCGTCGCTCTTTTAACCGCCAGTTTACCCTTATTTGCCTACGCCCACCGCGGCTCCAGGCAACGCTTTAACCGCACCTCATTACGGCCTCCGATTGGTCAGAGCCCGTAGGTCGGTTTCGCGCACGCCCCGCCCGTTGTCAATCACACCATCCCCTAGGTAACCGCAGGTTCATTGGTCAGTCTAACCTGAGGGCGGGCTGTCGGACGGAAGACAGCTGGTTTCCGGATCTCCCTGTGGAGACAGCTGAGCCCTACCGGGATGCACGCGGTCTGGGCAACCCCTTTCCCGTGTGGTGGATACGTAAAGCAGTCTGGACATTAGTGCCCGTTCTGGGGTCTGATGGGCATCTCACACCCTGACCCACTGGCGCCGGTGGGCAAATCAGACTCGGTGTTGAAGGTGGGGGCCCGGTCATTCAGGGTCCTTAACAGTGTTCCGGGAGAGAACCGAGTACGAAGCACTAATTGTGATAACATCACATTTTCAGTAATCCTTACCTCGCCTTATTATATGTGACCTTCTTCCGATATCCTCATGGCATAGACTGTGGCAAGGATCATTCTACTCACAGGACAGAACTGGGAAGAGGCCAGGGTCAATAAAGTGAATCTTCTCCAGCCACACCTCCAGGCATCTGTAACTGGAGCTGACCCATGCTTTTAGCAAATTGCTCTTACCTAACTGCAAACTAAAACTTGCCATGATTTTGTTCTGGTTCTGTAGCCTGTTAGACCAAAAGATTCCTAAACCAGGCTTACCAAAGGAAATAGGACAGAGGATGCATGCTGTATTGCTGGACCAGGAAAGGAAAACAAAAATCAAAACAGTACCATATCTGAGAACTGCAGTATTTGAACCTCTGACTTTAAACAACATTCTGAAACATCATGAAGCAAACGATTCAATCCTGGGGCACTGAATCTTTGATTTAGGGAATCCAGTGCTGAATCATAGCTTTATGGATGAAATGGAAGAAGATGGTTGAACTTCATTGAATGTACGTCTCAAATTTATTCTATTTTCAAGGTTTCATTTACAGTGATATGTACTAACCAACGATTTCTTAGGTATTTAACAACTTGATCTTACTTAGACCAGTGAGGAGCTGCGTGGTTAAGAAAGCCATTATTTTGATTAATTCATTTCATTGGAATTTAGTGTTAATTGTAGCTAGGCTCTGGCAGGGACTGTGAGGATACAAAAGAAATACAGTGTGACTACTGGCTTAATAGCCTGTGGTTTGCTAATGTCGATAGCATTTGAAACAGGAAATACTTTAAAGCAAGCTATAACAATGGGCCAAATTTATAGTCAATTGCCCCAAAAGATTATAATAATACAGTACTTCATATTTTCAGAGCATTGTGTAGTTTTCAGAGCATCTTCACTTGTATTATTTGGGGGAAATATTGTTTTGGCTGAAGCTAATGTGAGCCTTCATGGTGTAGCTAGAACTAGTGCTGAGCCCTGGCATATGGGCAGTAATGGAAAAGGTGGGGCAGAGGCAGAAGGGAATCCAAGGAGAGAAAATAGTTGGAGAGGCTGAGACACGAATAAGCACTGAGTATCTGGGGAATAATGGGGAAACTAGTCTCAGCCAGAGTGGAGACAGGTAATGGAAAATAACATTTTGCAGGCCAGCTGGTTAAGACCAGTTTTGAGGCCTTAATGTTTTGGGGAAAAGTGTTCAATGTTTGAGTTTGGGAAGGTTCTATTTCTCACACTTCTAATGATCAAAGTGACTCAGTAAGTTATAAATTAAGAATCGGGTCTGCGTGAGGAGATATATTGGACTTCTTGTATCTCCCAGGCTGGATATAACATTTTAGGTTTCCTCTCTCATAAGAAGGAACTCTGCCCCCAAACCCCACCTCTGTCTCACTCCTTAACTGGGAAGCAGTGTTAGTCTTCTGATTAAATAATGGTAGTCTACCCTCTTAGTGAAATGGAAAGAAATACTGTCACCATAGCACTCATTTTTGCCATCTCTTAATCAAAGTTCACTTTAAAAAAGACTGATCACTTGACTATCCTGTCTTTCTCTTTTTAAAAATTGTCTTCTGTACACCGTTCTACACTGTGCCTCTCCACATTGCTCCATATATGTATGGAGCATATATATATATATATATATATATATATATATATATATGGCACGTATATGTGTATATATCTATATCTGTGTGTGTGCGCATATATATATATATAATCACTCATAGTATACTTGTTCAGTGCACATCATTTTGTTTATTACAATTTTCTTTTCTCCTACACAAAGAAAAAAGTCCAGGCAACAACAATAATACATACCAAGGTCTAATTTCCTCTTTCTCAACTGTGTGTTGTGCTGCCAGATAGAGAGGTAGGGTAAGGAGAAAAAAAGAGGTTATTAGGGTCATGGAGTAAAAGATATGAATCCAGAGAAGACAAAATTTTCTGGTTGATTTTATGGTTATCAAAACATTTTCTGACAGAGAGCCCTGCATTTTTTGCTTACATTTTCTTATGTGTGATTATTTTAACGTTTCTGTAGGCATGTTCTGAAAATGTACCTAAAACTTCAGTAATTGTTGGTATTTGGCTGGGACTCAAATGCTACCGTTGTTCTATTCTGCTAAATTGGGAAACTGGGTCAACAAAAAATTTCCCCCCGTTGTATTGTCAGTAGTTACGGAACTTCCAAGGCCACCCAAATTACCGCCATGATTTTCTAGATTGCAATGCAGTGGTACCTCTGTACTTGTTGGCTTCGGAACTCATCAAACCTGGCACTTGTCGTGTTTTGATGAGAAAAAAAGTGTTTCAGCCCCCAGCCCTTGCTTGCCACCGTCACACTTGCTAGAACTTGTATGAGTCACGAGGCCACCCTGAAAGAGAAAATGCCTCACTAATCGTGACTTGCTCACCACTCATCGGAACGAAGTAACGGCAAACAGTGGGGTGCCACTGTGATTACTTCATGCGGGTGGTGGCACACTGTGGCCCGTGGACCCAGTCTGGCCTGCTGTCTATTTTATGTATGCCCTGCAGGCTAAGGATGAGTTTTACATTTTTAAATGTTTGGGGGGGGAATCAAAAGAAAAACATGAAACCCAATGTCAGTGTCCTTCCGTCAATGAAGCGCAGGCATGCTGGTTCATTTATGTGTTGTCTGTGGGCCACTTTCACTTTACAGCAGCAGAGTGGAGGAGTTGACACAGAGACTGTATGGCACATAGGCCTGAAATACTTACTGTTGGGCCCTTAAGAGAAAGCTCTGAGCCTTACTGTCTCCGAGGTCACTCATGAATCAGATCCCATGGAATGTTGCCACTGAAAAAGACTTTGGAAATCATGCAGTGTTCATTTTTTAAAATCTCCCATTGAGAGAGACAAGTTACTTCTTGCCTAAAGTCACATAGTCAATGGTAGTGGACTCCTGATTCCGTCGGCTCAAGGGTAGTTTCATATATGCTGTGTCTTACTCAGGGTGGGGTAGGAGCTTTGTAGTCCGAGGCAAGGAGGTTCAGCACTCTGCTAACTTTGGTCTCGTCTCCTCCAGACAAATGCAGTGCGCTGTCATCAGTTGATGGGTACTTGGAGTTTCACTGTTTCAGCCAATAGGAGTCAGCTTCTGTTTTCTATGTTTCTCATTTCTCAAAAGGTGAACGGCCATCATGAAAAACTTTCTCACTTTTATGCTCTTTTTCTCTTTTACAAAACCTCTGTCCTGCAGCAAAGGAGTGCACAAGTGGTTGACTTTCTGTTCCAGTTTAAGGTTCTTAAGGGAGGTGAGGACGGTTAGAAAGGCACAGAATGCAGTTCTGACTCGAGTGCATGGATGGCCCACCTGTGTGGACAGGGGATAGGGAGTGTCCATACCCCCCACCCCTCCCCCTCTTGCTCCCCTTAAGGTTTAGTCTGTATTACTCATACATATGCTGGCTTTTCTGGGGAGAGTGTCCATGGTGTTCCTAAGATTTTTAAGAGCCCTCGACCCCAAGATTTGGAACTACAGGTACATAAAAGATGTGTTTGGGGAAGAGTGCTGCTCGGAGGTGTGCCAGGGAGACTGATGTAGGTTCTCAGGTAAGACCTCAGCTGATAGAGGGAAGAGCTCTCTGCCCACTCACATCAGCCCACACAAGTTTTTTTTTTATCTTCTCTGCCACTCAAAAAGGTGATAAAAATTCATCAGATTCACAAAGCGGTTGAACTCAGATGGTGATGAAATCCCAGTATAATTCTCACCAAAGAGTGTCCCGATTAATAGAAACTGCAGAGGAACTAATTTTAGGAAAATAGCAAACGGGATTGTTTTAGCTGAAGCAAGCTGGGAGAGTGGGTGCTGCAGCAAACAGCCCATTGTGCGGTGCTGACAGCTCCAATCTGGCCGTTTCCTTATTAAATGTCTTTCCGTTGCACATTGTGAAGCCTGGGTTCGGGAGGTGAGGAAGCAGACAGAATAAGACAACAGAATGGGAAGCAACCTGGACAGCTCCCTTCAGCGTTATTGCGGCTTTGTCTCCCGAAAACTTCTCCTCCCCTGGTTGGGAGAAAGGGGATGAATCCCATCTTCATGAAGCTCAGAAATGGACAAGACAAGTAACATGCTTTTGATTTTAAATTATTTGCCTTTTCTTACAAATCAAAGTGTTCTCCAGAGAAAATTTAACCAGTTGGCTCAATAAGTGGGAGTCAGAGCTTTTGTGTAGTCTCTGAAAGCACTGTTGTGCCCAAACAAGGAAGAATTTGGTCTGCTTTCACAAGTACCGAATGAGCTGTTTTAGGATACTCAGTCACCAGAAGATTGGGGTCATTCGGCTTGTTTGGTAGATGGAAAGGTCTTTTGTGCTGGGAAGGAGTTCTAAGACTTCCTTCCTCCCTCCCTTCCTTCCTTTCTTCCCCCCTTCCTTCTTTCCTTACCCACTTCCTTCCTTCTTTCCCTCCTTCCTTCCTTCCCTCCTTCCCTTCTTCCTTCCTTCCTCACCAGAGGATATGCTTTCATGGATTTTAGATAGAGAAGAAGGGAAAGAGAGAGAGAGAGAGAGAAGCATGGATGTGAGAGAGAAACATTGATAGGTTGCCTCCCACATGTGCCCTAACCAGGATTCAAACCTGCAACCTAGACATGTGCCCTGACCAGAAATCGAACCCCATACCCTTCCGTGTATATAAGCTCATGCTCCAACCAACTTAGCCAGCCAGCTAGGGCCTAAGGTCTGCTTCTTAAACTAAAGACTAGGAAAGGCCTGCTGGGCAGAGGGGAAGTGGAACTCTGATTATGTGCATCATCGTTTGAAAAGCTGGGGTCCTGGTAAATGGAGCAATAGTTGGTTTATGTCAATCTTAGTTTCAACTTTTAGCCTCTATTTTCTGTACAGCAAAATAGGGGGGATGATGAGCTTCATTTTGTTTGCCAGGCACTGCCTCCTTATTTGCTTACGTACTAACGGTACATGATCATGTACCGTTAGTGTGGAAACCCGTGAGTGGGCCATTCATTCATCATTTGTTTATCCGTTTGACAAATACTTATACTGAGTATTCCTGTGTGCCCGGGAAGTGCGGATAAAGAATGAACAAAACAAGCTCTGTTCTCATGGAACTTACACTCCAATGGAAGGAGCCATAAAACAACAAATAAACATGTTTAAAAAAATCTCTTCAGCTATGAAGGGAAACGTGGGGCATGGGAATAAAGTCTGACGAAGGAGCAGGAGATGGGGCATTACTTTGTACAGGTGATGAAGGAAGATGTCCCTGAACAGGTGGCGTCTTAGCAGTGACCTGAAGTGGGAGAGTGAAGAGCCAAGGGCCAAGCAAGCCCAAAGGTCCTGAGGGGTGCCGGTGGATTCCAAGGACAGCTAAGGAGGCCAGGCCAGTGGAGCTGGAGGGGAGGGGGCTCACAGGAGGTGTTGGAGGGCTGGGGCTTTCTTTGGAGTGGCATGGAAGCCATTGGAGGAGCTTTGCACAGAAAAGTGATGTGATCTGACCCGCCTGCCAAAAAACAAAAACAGAACAAGTGTGCTGGATACCAGTCAATGGAGCGCAAGGTCAGAATGGGGCTCCATTCTCGTAATAGCAAGCCACTAACTAGCTTTTGGTGAGTGCCTCCCGGTATGTGTAGTGGAAGGCTCATTTCTCAGCATCTGTAGGGTGGGTGAGATTTCTTTGTTCTTTGTAAAGCAGCCTCCTCTCCTGGAGAGTGCCGAGGGTGGTGATACGGTGGTGTTTCACCTCCCTTTGTGCTCTTACAGATTAGAAGGAGAGTGTGAAGCTTCCAACAGCACGAGAACATGTTAGCACCGGGCCTGCCCAGCGCTGGGTTTGCAGTCAGCTATCCTTTCTGGGGAGCCGATGTGAAGAGGCTGGCAAGAGAAGGATTCTGGGAGTTGTGATTCTTCAGCTCTTGTGGAGGACAGGACCGCAGCCCGAGAGGCACAACAGCAGGCAGCTGCTGGGAGGATATATATGGCAAACTCAGCTGGAGCCCATACAGGAACATTTGGTAGATGGGGGAGGGAACTCGTGATGTTTTATGGAGAGTGTGAGAGTATTAGAAGAACCGTGGGGCCTCTGGATTAGCAGATGTCTGGGGGCATTGCTGCAGCCCATGACAGGCCTGAGCCCCATGCCTCCCTACAAGATGTCAAGTTCACTGTGTCCAAGAAACAGCTGAGATATGCTTCCACTCCTCCAGCTGCGGGCACGCCAATGAGCACGCTCAGTCTGTTCTCTCAGGGAGTTTCCGAGCAGGGTCAAGCTGGGGCTTTGGGTAGCGTAGCCACAGTGATTGAGCTCCGAGCGGAAGGAGATGGCCAGACCCATAATTAGGGATTTTAAAATAGGAGGTTGGGGGGCAAATCTTATTTGAGCACTCAGCTGCTGAAATGGAAAGCTTTTTCATAGATGGGTGTTGTGTTCTGGGATTGAAAGACCAACGACTTAGGAAAGATCTCAGTGCTAAATCAGACCAGGAGAGAAACTGTCAGAGACACCTGAACCCCTGGGTGTGGGCCACAAACATGGAGCGAAGCTCACGAACACTCCACGCTCCATTGGTGAGGACCACTGTCCACAAGGGGGACAGAAGCCTTGCAGATGTCAGTTCTGGGAATTTCTGCCTCAGAACCAGTCTCGCTACCCTTTGGGGCACCACCCAGGCTCTCCTGAGTAGGAAGTGCTAGTGTGTGAGTTTGCTGCACAAACTCTGAGCCCCTGAGGGCAGTAGATGTGATTTCAGTTACTCTAGTAAATAGAATTGCTTCTTTGATTGCTCTGCCAACATATTCCCCTAGTTGAGACAGTTAGGTTAGGAGAGTCAGGAAGCACATAAGTAAGGGACAAGGAGAAGGAGGGAGGGAGTGACAAAGGACAGGTGGCTGGAGGAACGACAGATACGAAGCCAGATTCCTTAAAGAGAGAGGAAGCACAATGTGGGTTCGCTTCGGTGGCCCACCATTGAGAAGGATTACCGTTCCCCATGAGTCACTTCCCCAAAGCCGCTGTTTCTGGAGATGAATGCCCATGGAGTGAACTAGATTCCGCCTGACCCCTCGATCAGGTTCCAACCTAAGGGAAAATGACCTGAAATATTCATTAAGCAGTGCCCTAGAAATGGGGACGCTGTGGTCCCTCTCTTCCGACTGTTCACACTGTACTGTTGGGGACAGACCAGAAAACCCCCTGTGTGATAAAGGCCACATTGGAGGTAAATCCAGGGTGCTTCCTAAGGGCAGGAGAGGAAATAGAGGGGTCACGGAAGGTTTCTGAGGTGACATTTGAGCAGGGTCTTTATGAGTGACTGGAAATTAGCCACAGAGAGTAAGAGGAAAGGGATTCTAGGCACAAGGAACAGCACGTGCAAATTTCTGGAGGTAGGAGAGATAATAGGAGGGTAGGTGATGGGAGAGGCGTTGGGAGTGTCTGTGGGGTGCAGTGCGCTGGGGCTGCAGGCGTGGGAGGTGGGTAAGGGCAGGAGATGAAGCCAGGGGTCACGGGACTGTGTCATGAAGAGCTTGCATGGCGTGATCAGGAAGTTAGACGGTATCTTGCAGATTCTGCTGACCCACTGAAAGATTTAACAAAGGGAGGTATTTACATTTGGCATGTATAAAAATAATCTCTTCCATAAATCTCTTACATTTATTGAGGTATCTGACCTCTGTATACATTCTGTTCAGGGTGGGGGAGCTCTCAACCTCCCACAGCTGCCCACTTCATTGAGGGATGGCTGTAAACTTTAGAGAATATTTTTCTTATGTTGAGCCAAATTCTGCCTCCTCATAACTCCTACTCACGGTGTCTAGCTTTGCCATTTGTAGAAACACATAAAAGAGCACTTCAAAAAGATTTGAGGATATCAGTAAAACCTCCCCTTAATTTTCGGTTTTCTGAGTTAAGCACACCAGAGTCCACTCCTTGTTTATTTCACTACTTCCAGACTCCTCCCACCCATCACAGCTGTGGGGATGAACCTTGGTTTATCAAAGCATCTTTCGGAATCTGGCACTAGAATAGTTCCTAACACTTCAAATAAGCTCGAAATGCATGGAGAACAGTGATGCCATTACTGCTGCTTCTGAGCTGGACCCTCCCTGACCAGCAGGAACGCTCGTCTCCTTACTTTGTTACTGGTCACATCCCACTGTTTGCTTTTAAAAAGCTCTTGATCAACTGAAGCTTCTAACTCTTTGGCACATTAATTATTGCCAAGTGAAACCTTCACGATACTCGGTATTTGCCATTTATTTTTGACGTTTAAATATAGTACTTTACATTATTTAATATTTATCTTTTCACTTTCCAGACTACTAGATTTCAACCTATTAGAGTCATTTTTAACGTCTTGATTCTGTTTTTGACGACATGAGTGGCTCTGATTGCACATTCGATAAACATTTACTGTAGGTTTTAATTCAAGTCACTAATAAAAATGTTTTCTAGGGCAGAACTTGGCAGTACTGGAGGTCTACTTCCAGTCCGGGTGTGTATTCAGACAGCTTCCGTTCCGCCTAGTGACCCGTTTTACAACCTTATTTTACAACAGTAACTTTGACGATACATTGTGTTTGGCATTTCTTCCCATTCAAACCCATAAATGTTTATTGTTGATCTCCTATCTTTTAGGTTCTGTGTTAGGTGCTGAGGACATAAAAATAACCAAGATGCCATTCTTGTCTTAAAGAGCTTGCAATTTAGCAGAGGTGACAGACATATATCCACCAGCTCCAAATCAATATGTGTATAATTAAACGCGTCACCTGTAATGTGTATTAGAGTTATATATACTCTTCAATATAAAATATAGTAGGTAATATGTAGTATATATTACATCATACTGTCCTTAGCAGTATAAACAAAGTATGCAGAGAACACAGAGCAAGGGGCGATTACTCCTTCATGTGGAAAAGGAGAAAGGAGGGCTTCCTAAAAGAGGGGACATTTTAACCGGGCCCTGAAAGATACATAGGGTTGTGGCGAGGTAAGTGGAGAACGGAGGTGGGAAGATTTTCCAGAGTGAAGAAATGTGACGTGCCAACATGGAGTGGCGAATATCTTCAGAAGGTTCAGGAACAATAAGTATTCTGAAGTGGTTGGAGCTCCAGGTTTAGGGAAATGAGTGGCGAGAAATAAGACAGTGTGTGGAGGTCTCCGGTGCCACGCTGAGGAATTAAGACTTTATCCTGAAGGTGAAGAGCTCAGCCAAATCAGAAGTCACTAACCAAGAGAATAAGTAACATGATCTGCTGTATCAGCTACAGAACTATGCTGACAAGGAAATAAATTCAACTTGGCAAAGTTATTCTTCGTGAACCCATGTTGGTTCTGTATTAACTGACCACTAAGCATCGTTAATGAGCACCTCAATCCACCTGTGCATGTGGATGTGCGTGTTTTGTTCCTTCTTCAGGTTCCTTGTAGTTCCTGACCATCACGTGGACCTTTTGGACCCTTGCCTTTTTTGTCCTTAGGCATTGGTTCTGTGTTCTGCTGGTCTGTCTGTTCTCCCACAGCTTGCTCGGACTTGCACTGTTTAATGTGTCCTCTGGTTCTGCATCTGAGCCACAGCAGCTCCTTCCTCTGAGCTGGGTGGCCTCCACTATGGGTTGCTCACCTGCTTCATGCACCATCTGCTGAGATCTCTGCATTTTTGTTCAGCCCTGTTCTAAGCTGGCTTCATCCTTGGTGCTACTATATTTACATCAGTTCTTGTATTCTGGCTCCTTGGCCTGCAAGTTGTACCTTTTGGCTCACGTTGGCTCCAATTCAGGAGATAAAATGGAGCATTTTCCTTTCTAGGAACTACATGGTGTCACTGAAAAGATAATACTGACACACAAGAAACTATGTTACAATTGACTGAGAAATTGAAAATACTAACTAAAGAGTAATGTGCATTTAGAGAAAAGATTGAACTGGGAAACTCAAGGACCTTGAGAGGAACAGTCCTTTCTTTTCAACTCTTTTTTTTTTAAAGGTTTGGGTTTTCAGACACAAACATTTTTTTGGAAGCAGGAGGGGAAATGTAGGGCGGAACTTCCTGTGGGCTTCCCTGTGATTGGCTCCAGAGCTGCCTGTCTCAGAGGAGCTACCTGGTCCTTGCCATCTAGCGGTTGTTGCCACCAGAGAAGCCTTGCCCGCTGCAAGGAGACAGCAATTTAACGCCATTTCCAACTTAAGCACCATATCTACAGGGCGTGAAATTAGTTCCAGCAAGCAGCAAATTTGCTGCTAATAAAAATATTTAGCGATTCACTTGTCTTTAAATCAGCAGCCGAATATTCTTTTACTTGCATCAATGCTTGTTTCTCCCAATTCTAATATTTGGTAATCAAGCTGGCATTGTTTAGCTAACACTGGGAAACAGCAAGTTCTTCAGCTCTGCAAAAATGTGGGTTTCCCAAGGAGGAATTTTTCTCTCTTTTGGTCAAAAATAGGCCTCGGAGTTCTTTGGATCATGGAGGTGGAACACTCTCACTGGTTTGGTGGTTTTGGAAATAAGTTTTCATTCTCTTCCATCTGCCATATTATCTCCTGAGTCATTGCAAGTGGAGAAGCCAGGGCTCTCAGAGAGAACGAGGTTTCTGCCTCGTGTTTATACACAGCTTTCCTCTGGGTCAGTGCCCAACTCATTTTCATTTCCTTTCTGCCTCTTTTAGCCTCTATCTACTCACAGCGAGGGTAATCTGAATACTGAAGAGATATTGCAGCCATTAAAATTTCTTTTTAATTTATTCAATGATACTTATTGGGTACCCACCACCAATATTTGTTGGGCACTGACCACATGGCTTCATCGCTATAGGGTCCTGTTTGGATGAGAAGTGCTCCTGGAAGCCTAGGGGGTCACCCGATGAGAGGCTGACCTGGCAGGTGGTGCCTCTCCTCCAGGCCCCTGGGAAGATGGGCTCCACTCACACCGACATCATTGTCTTTTCCTCATGACTCTCATCGGAGGAACAGGAGCAGCAGACAGTCTCCTTGTCACCACTCAGTTAGTCTAAAGGTCTAAGCAGATCACTTGTTTCAAACTCCAAATAATTTAAAGAGAGAGTGCAGTAGCACCCAGGGAACTCCGTCTTCTACCGCAGAGGAGGCTGGCTGTATCATTTTTCTTCAGCCCCTGGTAGAAGTTGGTTTTGAGTGTCTCAACAGGAAAGCAAGATGTGAGCAGCTTCAGACATGTACAACTGTGTCATTCCAGAAACCAGCCAGCACGGCGTGTGAAGGAGAGCCAGCCTCTGGGTTCAGAGAGGGACCTGCGCAGAGCTGGTAACTGGAGTTAGAATCCCAGACAAACTGAAGCACCGGCTGGCACCAGCTTCACTGTTGGGGATGCTGGGAAAGGAAATGCCGTCAGGAAATGACACTTGCAGTGACCAACTGACCAGCATGGAGGCTCGGGAAAGGGCAAGCCCTCTGTGGATAGCAGCGGGAGGTCCAGAGGTTTGGGGGCCAGAGCGTCTGGGCCCTGTTCGTGGCCTTCTCTCAGGTACGTGACTCATGACCCCTTCTCCTCTGTGACGTCAGTCTCCTTGTCTGCCCAAACACAGGAATTTTATTCCCTGTCCCAGGTGCTATAGCATGGGAAGGTTGGGATTGTAACTATTTTATTTATTTTTAAAAATATTTTACTTATTTATTTTTAAAGGGAAGGGAAGAGGAAAGAGAGGGAGAGAAACATCAGTCAGTTGCCTCTTGCACATCCCCAACCCAGGACCTAGCCTGCAACCCAGGCAAGCGCCCTGACCGGCTCAACCCACTGAGCCACACCGGTCAGGGCAGGATGGTGACTATTTTAAAGGGTGTGAGGGACTCATTAGAGGGGTACTATGATGAGAATCTGGACTTCTCCCGGGATGGAGTGCACAGAGCATGTAATTTTAAGTGACATAAAAGCAGGGTTTTCCTAATGGTAAGGGACGGATGTACGACTGAATGCATGAACTGGAACCACTTGCCCTGAATGGCGTGAGTAACTTCCCATCATGCTCTAGACTCAAAATTTTAAGTATTTTTTCGAGAATTTGGGTTAACTGAAGTTCCTAGTGTTTAAAACCTTGAAGATTTTATCCTAGCTATAGAGTCGTGGGAACCATCAGATGTGAATTATTGGGGAAATAGGAAAAGTGATCTGAGGAATGTGCTCTATGAGTTAAGCACTTAAGCAAGAACCAAAATGAAGATCAGAGGGAAAACCTTAGAGAACTTAGTAATTGAACTAGAAATAAAAACATTCTCCGATCCTGGTCCTGTCTTCCTCATATGTCATTACATAACCAAAAAAGACTCTTGGGGATCTCTGACTAGCTTGGGTCAGTGGGTTGGGTGTTGTTTTGCAAAGCAAAAGGTCACCGATTTGATTCCCAGTCAGGGCACAGGCCTGGTTGCAGATTCGGTTCCTGGTCTGGGCGCGTATGAGAGGCAACCAATTGATGTATCTCTCTCACATCAATATTTTTCTACCTCTCTTCCTCCCTTCCTTCCCCTCTCTCTAAAAATAAGTAAATAAAATTTTTCTTAAAAAAGTACTTTCTGGGAGTGAGCGTACAAGGAAAACTTGTGGCTCGGCGGATGCGGATTGAATGCTGACAAGGGCAGCTAGGAGGGAGCACGGCATCAGGCACGGAGCATAAGAGCCAGACTCAGGAGCTGTGAGAAGTGGAGAGGATGGAGGGAGCTGGCAGATGGGAGCCCTGAGTCTGCTGTGAGCCCCGGACCCTGGAGGCGGAGCTGACGACGGCTGGGAAGAGGAATGATGGGGCAGAGCAGAGATGCAGCCCTTCTCTGCCAGGAGTCCTGTCCCTTGGCCTCTCCTCACTGCTTCTCACCTCAGTGTCCTTCTGGTGGGCTGTTTGCTTCTCCACGTCCCATTGCAGCAGCCTGGCCTCGCCCTGCCACCACACCGGCAGGGGGTCTCGGGCCTACAGCCCTCTTGCTGTCCTGTGCCAGAGCCGGGTGAGAAGTGAAACAGGGTCCAAGGACGGATTGGTAATGCTTCAAAGTGCCGGATCTCCACCTGTTTCCTGAGCATTTCTCATCACAGCATTTATCACAGGCCACGCATGAGGTTTCCCTGAGTTCTCCTGAACTAACGCACATTTGAGGTAGAACTTTAGGAGTGCTGCTGCACAGTCCTGATGAGCACACCCCTGGGAGGTTGGTAATTCCAGACCTGGGCAGAGCAGAACAAAGATCAGGGATCAATAGTCAAAAAGGCCTCTGCAGGTAGAATGAATAATACTCAGAGGCATTAAATCACTCTGTAATCTCAGAAAAAGGGGCATGCCTAGCACGGTGGTTCATAAAACAGACTGGTCATTTGCAGAATTTTTAAGGGGTAAGGTTGCTGATCTCATTAAAAGTAGCTATCTGGGAGGTTATATATCAGATATTTGATTTCCCTCTGAGGAGAACTTAACCAGCTTCCTAGCCCTTAGCATCAAGGATTTGCGTTGTTGAAATCGGAACTGGATTCTGCATTTTAAGGGGAGGAGATATATATGGTGCAGAACTGTCCAAAGACATGCCTTTGCCAGAGCATCACATTCCGGAATTGGGAGGTTATTTACGAGTGTCAATATGAGAAGTGGAAGCAATTTGAGAGGTCACCAAAAGGTAGCAGGGCACAGAATTAAGGCACTCCTGTCAAAGGGCCTGGGTTTAAAT
Source organism: Phyllostomus hastatus (assembly GCF_019186645.2). Lineage (NCBI taxonomy): Eukaryota > Metazoa > Chordata > Mammalia > Chiroptera > Phyllostomidae > Phyllostomus > Phyllostomus hastatus. The sequence goes on along the minus strand of NW_025334015.1, from coordinate 13,427,589 downwards.
TCTTTCTCTGCCCAGAACCGGCTGTGTGACTTTGGGCAAGGTACTTTCCCTCCCCATGTTTTTGTTTCTGCCCCTGGAAAACCAGAGATAAGTTACCTACCTCAGAGATTTAAGGTAATAAATATTATTTATACCTTTAGTAATTGATTCATGACAAATGTTTGCAAAGCCCTTCAAAGTGAGACATTCTATTTATATGAGCTCTCTCTGCTTAATATAACCATAAAACTTCAAAAAACCATACCGACTGGATTCACTATCAGTTCATGCTCTTTAAGCCTGGGCTGGCCTGTGCTGCTGCTGCACAATCCTCCCACCGTCTTCTGTTGGCTGGCGAAATTTTCTTAATAGTTGTTCTAAAACGTGCCGTCTCAGCCTTGTCACAGTTAATATTTTGGGCAGCATAATTCTTTTATGGTAATCACCATATTGTTTTCTGTGTCTATCAGTTGTTGTTGTTGTTGTTGTTGTTGTTTTTGCTTAATCCCTTTACCCTTTTTACCCAGCCTCACAATCCCCTGCCCTCTGACCGCTGTCAGTCTGTTCTCTGTCTTTGAGTTTGTTTCTATTTTGTTCATTAGTGTATTTCGTTCATTAGATTCCTCATGTGAGTGAAATTATGCGGTACTTATTTTTCTCTGACTGGCTTGTTTCACTTAGCATAATGCTCTCCACGTCCGTCCATGCTGTCACAAAGGGTAAGATTTCCTTGTTTTTGTGGCTGAGCAGTATTGCTTGTGTAAATGTTCCACAGCTTTTTTATCCACTCATCCACTGGTAGGCGCTTGGGCTGCTTCTAATCCCGATTATTGTAAATAACGCTGCAATGAACACAGGGGTGCATATATGTGTTCTTTCAAATTAGTGTTTTGGGTTTCTTTGAATATATGCCCAGAAATGGAATTGCTGGGTCATAAGGCAGTTTCATTTTTAATTTTTTGAGGAAATTCCATACTGCTTTACACGGTAGCTGCACCAGTTTGCATTCCCACCAACAGTACATGAGGGTTCCCTTTTCTCCGCATCCTTGCCAACATTTGTTTGTTGATTTATTGATGGCAGCCATTCTGACAGGTGTGAGATGGTATCTCATTGTGGTTTTCATCTGCACGTCTCTGATGATTGGTGACACTGGGCATCTTTTCATATGTCTATTGGCCATCAGTATGTCTTCTCTGGGGAAATGTCTGTTCAGGTCATTTGCCCATTTTTTAAATTGGATTGTTTGGGGTTTTTTGGTGTTGGGTAATATGAGGTCTTTATAAAATTTTGGATATTAGCCCCTTATCAGATATGTCATTGGCAAATACATTCTCCCATTTAGTAGGTTGTCTTCATTTTGTCGATGGCTTCCTTTGCTGTGCAAAAACGTTTTAGTTTGATTTAGTCCTGTTTGTTTTTCTTTTCTTTCCCTTGCCTGAGGTTATAGAGCAGAAAAAATATTGCTATGAGAAATGTTCGAGATTTTACTGCTTATGTTTTCCTCTAGGATTCTTATAGTTTGAGTCTAATATTTTTGTTGTTCATCTATTTTGTGAACTTTTTAGAATTATAAACTCCCTCTCATTTGGATATTGGATAATTTATCAGTCCCCTCAGTTCATTTTCTTTTATTCCTCCTGTTTCAGCCCAGACTGTCAGTCTGGAGTCCTGTGGCACTTTCCTGTGTCAACCTTTCGGGACTTCCTTTCGTTCTTCTCCCGCGGGAGCCTCTCCTTTCCTGGATCCCCTGCCCTCCACTTTCTTGATTTACTCCCTGTTTTTATGGGATTCAACCCTTCTGTAAGCCTTCACAGGAGATAGTATTAAGTAGTTGTATTTTTGGAAATGTCTTTGTTTGACTTTATAGTTGATCCATAATTTGCATTAGTTAAAAGTTATTTTCCTTCAGAATTTTGAAGACCTTGTTTTATCATTTTTTTAAATTTTATTTTAATCATTGTTCAAGTACAGTTTTCTCCCACTTACTCCCATTCCTGTTTTACCATTTTTTAAAAATCTAGGTTTGTTTTCAAAAAGTCCATTTCCATTATGATTCTTATTCCTTTGTATGCAAACTTTTTCCCTCTTTGCAAGTTTTTAGGTCTCTCCCTCCCCCTCCCTGCATTTCTTCCTCCCTCCCTCCCTCCCTCTCTCTTTTCTTTTTTTTTTAATATATGAGCTTTATGGAGATATAATTCATCTATCATACAATTCATTTGTTTAAAGTATATAATCAATAGTTTTTAGTGTCTTCACGGAGTTATGTGACCATTACAAGTTTTAGAACATTGTAGCGCCCCCAAAGGAAACCAACGTTGTACCTACTAACAGTCCCCAACTCCGCTCAACTGCTGCACAGCCCTGGGCAACTACCAACCTCCCTTCTGTCTCTATAGACTGGCCTATTCTGGATATTTCCTATAAATGGAATCATACAATACGTAGTCTTTTGTGACTGGCTTCCTTCACTTAGCAAAATATTTCCAAGGTTCATTCTTACTGTAGTATGTCTGAGTACTTCATACTTTTTTATTGCCAAATAATGTTTCATTTTATGAATATACTACATTCTGTTTATTCATTACTAAGTCGATGGATGTTTAGGTTATTTCCAACTTTTAGTTTTTATGAGTAATGCTTTCATTACTAGGATTTCCTTTTTATCCCTAATCTTCTGAAGTTTCACAGTGACATTCCTTGATGTCTCCGTTTTATTCACTGTGGCTGGCACCCAGTGACCCCTTGCAGCCCAGAGAATTGTGGCCTCTCATTCTGGGAACTGTTCTTGTGTTACTCCTTTGATAATTTCTTCTCATCAATTCTTTCTTTTCTCTCTTTCCAGAATTCCTATTAGTTGAATTTTGAAACCTCCAGAGTAATGCTCAAATATTCTTACCCCGTTTCTTCTCTTTTCCATTTTGGTTTTCTTTTTCTATTTTTTGGTGACAGATTCCCAACTATTTTCTAGCTTTTCTATTTTACTGTTTTACTGTAAGCAGTTTTTTTCTATTTCTGTTTTACTTTAAATGTTTTACATTTTAATATTGAAAAGCACTTCTTGTTCTCTGTTCTTTTTTATGAATACAGTATTAGCTCTTGATTCTCCTAACTTTTAGTCATTTTATTTATGAAGTTTCTTTTTCTTTCTGCATCTGCTTCCTCAAAATTCCTTTATTTTGACCTCTAGTTCTTTCAGGTAGAGATTTACCTCAAGTTTTCAGTGATTATTGAAAATTTGCTCTAAATTAGTGTATGAAAATGATACCCTAAAGATGAGTCTGTGTGTATGTGTATATGTATACATATATGAATGTGTGTGTATGTGTGAGTGCCTTGTTTTGGGGGGATGCTTAGTCTTGGTGACTAGTGGGTCTTATGGCAGAGTGACTGGGCAAGAATCTGGCCATTTAGCAACAGGTTTTCAATTTTTTGGTCCTTCTCTTCTCCTTCTGGCACCCTTATGATATGAATGTTGGATCTCTTGAAGTTGTCCCAGAGACTGCTTATACTATTATTATTTTTTAAAATTCTTTTTCCTTTTTATTGTTCTGATTGGTTGATTTCTGCTTCCATATGTTCCTTCCATATCATTGATTTGAGTCTTGGCTTCATCTGCTTTACTGCTGTTTCCCTATAAATTGTTCTTTATTACAATTAGTGTGTCCTTCATTTCTGACTGGATCTTTTTTATGCTGCCGAGGTCCTCACTGAGTTCTTTGAGCATCCTTATGACCTGTTTTGAATTCTGCATCTGATAGATTGCTTATCTCCATTTTGTTTAATTCTTTTTCAGGAGTTTTGATGTGTTCTTTTATTTGGACCATGTTTCTTTGTCTCTTCATTTGGCAGCCTCCCTGTGTTTGTTTCTATGTATCAGGTGGAGCTGTTATGACTGCCTGTCTTGGCAGTGTGACCTGTTGTAGTAGGTGTTCTGTGGGGTCCAGTGACACAGCCTCCCCTACTACCCTACCTGGGGACTCTAGGTGCACCCTTCACATGGGCTAAGTACACCCTTCTCTTGTAGTTCAGCTTTGGTTGTTGTTGGCAGGTCAATGGGAAGGATTTACCCAGGCCTGTAAGTTGCAAGGATTGGCTGTGACCACTGACCACCAACCTCTGCCCTCTTTGGAGGAACAGCTATGCAGGGGCAGGGTGGTGGTGCTTCCACGTGGTCTGTAGGTGTCCACTAGATGCCAGGCCCTGAGGTTTCCTGGGTGGTCAGGCCAAGGTCAGCCCCCACTGGTGTTCTGCCTGGGGCCACCCTCCTGAGCTATGGGGCAATTGGAGATGGTTGCTACTTGTGTGGGGCTTGGAGGTTCCCAGGTGAAGCAAGCTGTGAATCAGGCTGGCAGCTGCTAGTGTTGGGCCTGAGGCCACTTAGCAAGAGGTGTGGGGTTTGGGGGCTAACTGAGGCCTGCTGTTTCAAGTTTGAATGGATTTAGAAAGTTCTGAAGCTTGAGCTACTACCAGCCATTCGTATGGAAAAGCTACTGTTAACAACTCTATGTTAGGTGGGGTGGAGCCTCAGGGGATCTCCAGGGCAGGGCATGTTAGCCAGCTCCTCGAAGTCTCAGATAGGGCTCTGTGGCTCCACCCACCTGTCTGTCTGGGAGAAAGCTGTCTCCCAGCTCTCACCTTGATGCCAGCCACTTCAGTTCCTCCCTGTATGGCACTGGTGCCTTCCAAGCTGCTATCCTGGTGCTGAAGCTCAGAGGGAGTGAGTCTGAGTATGTGAATCCATATGTGTGGGTTTGCTACAGAACAAAAAGGGGGCTAAGGGCGATATACTATTACCGAAAGGAACCCCCCAGGTTCGTTATATCCACTGCCTTATAGGAAAGACATCTCTGAATGCCAGAGATTCATGAAAAGGAAAGGAAATGTTTATTTAATGCTGTACAGACTTAAAGTAGTGACCTAATGTCTTCATCAAAATCCCAAAGTCCCTTAAAACACCCACAAACACACAGTCCTTCCTTCCCCCCTTTGCCCAGTCTGGGGTACCGTATCTCAGGAAAAGAAATAGAAGTCTGTGGCTCAGGCAGCCCCCAGTTCTTCCCAGTAATCCATCTCAGCAGGTAGGCCTTCCTCGGTTCCCGGCACCATCAGCTGTGTCGCTGGGATCTCTGCTAAAGCCGGGTGGTGGTTCTAAAGCTGTGGGGGTCCCCACTCTGGCAAAGCTGTGTGGCTTTCCTTTCTATTGCCACAAACACATGGTTCTCTGCACTGCCACAGCTGCGTGGTCCTCTCTGCACAATGGCCGTGGGAGTCCCCAGGACTCTGGCAAAGCCACATGGTCCTCTCTTCCAATGGCTGCCTAGTCTCTCCTCTCAATGGCTGCCACGTCTTGGTTTATGTCCCCGAGCCAATTTTCTGCAGCCCCATTTCCGACTCCTCCTACAATTGGCCACACTTGCCAGCACTGTCACATCCTTCCAGCTTTACTGGGCTGCCATCGTGAGTCTAGGCAGGCGTGGCCCCATGTCATGGAGCCAATCTTCTCCAAGCTCCCACGCAGGCGCAGTAACTCGGTTACTTCCCCCCAGTTACATCTTGGTGGGGAAGTCACTTCCATCCCCCTGGCTCAGAGCATGGTCACAGCTATTTAACTACCTGTGCAACGAGTTAAAGGTTAGAGATACATTAAATGACCATGCCAGAGGTTAGCTGCAAAGCTGTTGCTATGCAAAACAGCTCTCAATGGCCCTGCTCCATTTGTCCCTTCCCCAACCCACTCCTGTGGGGGGGAGGGGTGAGGACATCCTAATATTTCCTGGACACCTTGAGTTCTGGACCCCATTCCAAATATTTTTTGGGGGGCCCCCCTCTTGGCTGCACCCTGTAACAGGTTCTTTAAGAGAAACTGCTTGGGACTCCAGAAGTTTGTTCCACTGACTCGATCCCTGCTGGGTTTTGCAGCCAGAAGTTATGAGGACTTATCTTCCCGGCACAAGAGCACTGAGGGACCCAGTGTGGGGCTGGGAATCCTCACTCCAGCCTGTCTCTGCCCCTCCTACCAGCCTGGATGAATGTGGTTTCTTTAATTCCATAGTTGTCAGACTTCCATCTGGCTTGATTTCTGCTGGTTCTGAGTGATGATTGTTGTATAATTTAGTTGTAATTTTGATGTGGTTGTGTGAGGAGATGGACCATGTTTACCTATTTTTAGTTGCGTTTGAGTGAGCTTTTCCATTTGCTGCATGTTCATTTGTTTTCAGGCTGTTTCAACTTTGACCAAATCTATACATTTCTACCAGTTTAATCTTAATCTTTGTAAAGCACAGATCTAATCATATAACTCCTCAGTTAAAACCCCTTTACTGCTTTGCAATTTTACTGTAGAATCTTAGTGTTAGAAAAGACTTTAGAGGTTCTTTGGACTAGCACCTTGCTTGATGCACGAATGCTCTGCTGCAGTGATTGGTCCGAGGGCCTCTACCTGAGCTTCTCCACTGAAGAGGAGCTTCCTTCCTCCCAAGGTCATGCTTTCTCTCCTGGCACAGGTCTGAAAAGTACCACTCCTGAAAATCCCAGTTATTAGCCCAAATTCTGACCTATGGATCCTCAAATTAAGAGCCTAATCTCTCTTCCACATGACAACCCTTTATATAATTGAATTATTGCTACCAGGTGCCCCTTAGATCTTCTTCTAGATAAAAATCCCTAATTCCTTCAACCATTTCTTTTAAGACATTGCCTATTGAAGAAGATCCCAAATCCCAAACTCCGTCTTAAACAGACCTTGGGTGACATGACACTAATTTCCTCTTACGATGTCATCTCTCATCTACTTTTGCCACACGCTGTATGCACACAACTTGCCTTTTCTCATATCTGGTTCTTCACCAGTGATACATTCCTCTTTCCTTTTTGTTAAAATCATTTGCAACCAAAGCTTAGGGCTGATACACACCAAACCGTGAAAGTAGTTGTTAGTTTGGGGGGATGGAATGTGATGGGTGAAAGGGGAATATTGATTTCTCACTCCAGACAGTTTTTGAAAAAACCAGTAGTTTTTAAAAATATTCACTGTATTTTTCAAATACATTAAAATTAATTTAAAAAGTATACTGAGAGCAAATTCTATCCATCAGTTGCAGTCCACCTCAAAATTTACATGGCCCAGGAAACACTTGATTCTTCCTTCTAATTTGAGCTTCCGTATTCTGAGCACCCGTAGCATCTGGGGGTTACTTTCTTATCGCCATTACCATGTTACATGTTATACTGTAGATACTTGTGTGTGAGTCTTGTGTGTTTGCCAGGCTGTAAGCTCCTGGATACCAACTGTCCCATCTTACTCATTTTGGAAGCCCCCAAATGTACACACTACATAGCAGGAGCTCACTACATTTTATTACAGGAGTGGGTTGGTGAATTCACATAATAATTCATTTATGCACCTTCAACCATGGCCCTCTATTTTTCTTTGAATGGGAAGAGGGGAAACTCCAGGCAGTTCAGCCTCTGGTCAGCCACTGAGCCAGCCTCTTCCCAGGGCACACACAGGCACCACGGCACCAGCTTTTCTCTCCCTTTCGCCTCATCGGCGTCAGTGTCTGGGTGCGAAGCTAACTGGAGACCCCCATAGACCCTGAAGAGGGCAAAAGACTCTAAACATGGTGGTGGGGGCGGGCGGGTATGGAGAGGAAATGGGCTGCATCAGGGTCCAGGGAAGTGAACAAGTTTCTGTTACAGAAAAATATCAAGCAGGCAAGTCAGAGGAGGGGAGAAGCGGGCAGGAAGGGGAGTGGAAGGCAGAGCAAGATGCTCAAGCCAGTGTGGCATCTGGCTCAGAGGCAGATGGAGCTGCTCCCCCAGATGTAAGCAGCCCCCGCCCCACATGAGCTATAAAGACCTCTTGCTCCATCTGGTGCTGGAGTGAGTGGGAAGAATAGGATCTACATCTCTGTTGAGTCTCCTCTGTGCCCTGCCTGAGTAGAAACACGCTTTCTGTCTTTTCCTCTGTCTGTCTCTGTCTCTGTCTCTGTCTCTGTCTCTGTCTCTGTCTCTGTCTCTGTCTCTGTCTCTCATTTACTCCCACACCCTCTTGCTTGGTGGGACATATCTATCCCTCATAGCTCTTTGTGGCAAGGATAAACATGGGCCAGAGAGGGTCCCCCGCTTCCTGATTCTTGAAAATACAGGGCTAAGAATCCTAAGTGTTTGCCCTTTCACCTCCCGTGTTTTTTCTGAGTCCATTCTTCTCTCACCACTGGCCCACCAGCAGATTAACTGATGTTTAATTACAGGAAAAAGGCGAACAAGCGAGAGAACAACTTACACAGTGTCCACAGGGAGATGGCTGCCTTTGCTTTTGTTTTTGTTCTACATTGCGACTTCGGGTGCACGTGACTGAGCTGACCAGACCCCTCATCTCACAGTACACCATCATCACGGGTCCAGTGAGACGGCTGGTTGGTCTGCTGGATGACTTTCCCCTTCTGTTTCCTCTTCCACACCGAAGGCTGTCGCTCGTGGTTGTTTAATGTGTTCCTTAGACAAAGCTCTCTGGAAACAAGTCCTGGAATGCAGAGCTGCGTGCAGGTTTATTCAGGGTGCTCTGGTGAGATGCACGTGGAAGGAACTGAAGACGGCAGAGTGGAACTGATTCTGCCTGTGTCACTGTTGGAAGCTGATCCCCGCTGTGGTTGCATCTGAGGACGCCACTGAGCCCACGGAAGCTCTGGACCTGGCGTGACTCTTTAGAGTTTTCCCAAACCAAAGCAAAGGGCTCCAAGCCTTTTATATCTCTGCACCAGCCAGCGGTGGACCAGACCCCCTGAAGCAGCATAATCTTAGGTGGGGCTTCCCAGAGGATGCAACCTTGAGCCTCAGCACTGATATCCTTGCACCTGGGGTGGGCACATTGGCCCTGAAGAAGGGACCGGGTGGCGCACCCCAATACCCACAATGATATGTATCCTTCCAACCCACCTTCCATCAGTTTATTCATCGGCATATATGTCCTTGAAACATGTAGCGTTGCTTTGTGTGTTTCAAATTTTTCATAAATGGTATAGTGTTATAAATCTGTCCTCTTCCTACCCCTATCCCAACTCTGTTTTGGAGATCTACCTAGCCATGCTGTTTTAAATGGATCTATTCATTTCTTCTTACCAGTGCATGAAGTTTTGTCATCTGTAGTTATTGTTAGGGTGGGTGGCAATGCCGGCTGTGACAGAATTCACAAAGAGAAGAAAGTGCGGAGAGTAAAGGTTTTATTGTGCTTTCCTAAGCGAGGGAAGGGCCAGGTGTGGAGCTGAGCAGCAGCAGCAGCCCTGAGGGGCCGGGGCTTTGAGCTTTTACCGGGTGATGGGGCGGCTGTGGAGCAGGACGTTTCCGTTGGTCCTGCACGGGCTGCAGCTTGTCTCGATGTTACCTTTGGGCGCAGGGTCCGGTACGTCCTGTTCCGTAAGTTCCCGGAGCCTCTGAGCCTTCAGGGCACTTCCAGTGATTTTCCAGCCCTGAGGATAGAGGCTCACAGAACAATGAGGGTCAGGCTTGGCTTTCTGGGGTCCAGCCAGCCGTGGACCAGACCCCCTGAAGAGCCTGAAAAGGGGGCTTATGTCCTATAGTTACCGCAGTTTACCCCTCTGTTTGCCTGCTGATGGACACCCAGGCACTTTGCTCCCACCATCAGCAAGGTGAGAGTTTCTGCAGGGCGTGTACCCACAGAGTGTCGGGGCGGGAGGGGCCTCAGGCTCTCTGCCTCCTTCCCGCCAGTCACCTTCTCAAATGCTCTCAAATTGCTTTACCAGTTTTCCCGTCCGTCGGTTTTCCTGCTTGTCCTCATCTTTGCCAGCACTTGGTATTATCAGGCTTTCTAATTTTTGCTAATTTATTAGATGTAAAGCAGATCTTATTTTTTCTTTTGTGTTTTTCGTATTATTTGTGAAATGATATGTCACTTCAAAGGCTCACTAACCATTAAGATTTCCCCTTCTATGAACTACCTGTTTATGTGCTTGGCTCATCTTTCCATTGCTTCCTCTTTTTTTTTTCCTTACTAATTTGTTGGGATTCCCTGAACATTTGTTGGTGCACATGTCTCCTTCCAGGCATTACCCACCTGTTAACTCCACTGGTGGGGTACTTCCCCGAACAGAAAGCTTTAATGTTGGTGTAAAATCAGTCCAGTTTTCTCCTTACGGTATTGCTTTTGGATCTGGTTGAAAAAGCACTTTTCCACCTCATATTTTCTTCTATTAGTTTATAATCTTACCTTTCACATTTAGGTATTAAATCCATATGAGGTTTATTTTCTTATTCAGTGATGAGACAGCAATTCAAATTTCTTTCACCATTTATGAAGTAATTTGCCCTTCACCCTTTGACTTCCGATACCAGGTTATTACATGCCGAGTTTTCATGCATGGCCGAAAACAGCAGTGGAAGCGACAATTCCTTCAATCTCCTTGAGTTCCAGCAGACAAGTCCAGGAACTATGCATCTTGAATTAAACTGATTGCCCTTTATTATGATGCCATGGAAAAAACACTTTTCACAATGTTTTGAGCAGCACTTTTAAAAAAATTGTTATTCCACCTCCATTAACTCATTTGCCCCTCATAGCACTGCACGGCACATATACAACAACCATTTCAGAGCCGAAACGGAGTCGCAGACTTGCCGAGTTGCCCAGCAAATGATGTTAGAATCAGGCCCCAAAGTGTCTGGCTTTCCAGGTCAAAGTTCTCCACTCTACCACCGTTACTGACACTAGAGTAATGTACAGCCCCTTTTTCAAAGAGGGAACATATTCCCGCCAACATCTGAAGTGGACACAGACTTTTACATCACAGAACAAGGTGCAAGCAAAAGTCAGGTATGACTTCGCAATGTTTATAGCTAACAAATTTCTAAAATTAAAAAAAAATAAGTTAAGCCCTGGCTGGTGTAGCTCAGTCGATTGAGCGCTGGCCTGTGAATCAAAAGCTTGCCAGTTTGATTCCCAGTCAGGGCACATGCCTGGGTTGAAGGCCAGGTCTCCAACGAGGGGTGCGCCAGAGGCAACCACACATTGATGTTTCTCTCCTTCCCTTCCCCTCTCTCTGAAAATAAATAAATAAAATCTTTAAAAAAAAATAAGTTAACAGTATTAGTCCAATTCGAACCGTAATACCTTTTTCCCTAAACTAAATCCCTGCTGCAGAAGAGCACAGAGCCCTGGTACTCAGTCACGGGTGGGATGGGGGTGGGTTAAAACTGAGTCCCCCCCTCTGCCGCGCCCCCCCCCCCTCGTGCTGTGGGCCCCACTGTCCTGCCAGGTTCAAATTTCTGGAAAAAGTGTGTTTGTTGAAAGCCCCAGGCTGCCCTTCTGGCCTTCACTCGCCACACTGGCGTATTCATCGCATCTGCCTTTGTCTTTCACACTTTCAAAGTTGATTTCTTCAGAAGGAACGGCAACTAGTAGTTCTTATTGAACCCAGCTTTTGGGGTGGGCTGTGGGGCAAGTAACTCTTCACATGATGTGATCAGATAATCCTCATGCACAGAACTGATCATTACTAGATTTGGGGTCTTAAAAAATAATGATCAGATTTCCCTCTTTGGGGACGAGGTGCGGAGGGGAAAATAAATGCTGAAAACTTCGACTGTGCTCCGCAAAAGCCTCCGCTCTGACACGTAGTCAATCTGTCTGCTGATGCCGTGAGAAGACAAGGCCCAGCAGGGAGAAAATTAAAAAAAACGCTCGCACCAGTTGCTGCCCTGATGAATCTCATCCAATTACTTAACAGGACACTGTTGGGTGTGCTTTTAAAATTATTGATGTTTTAATTTTATTCCATTCTCTATTGTTCATAATACCTTTGTACAACTTTTTTGTATTTAAAAAAAAAACTACCTTCCTTTGAATCTGTCCTTTTTCATTTGGCAACCATTGATTTTTTTTTTCCTGTGGTCATAACAGTTCAAGATCAACATAGGGTTATTATTGATTTATGTACTTCTTTATTTATTCCTGGAATGCAGCATTGGAGAGGTTAGATTCTGTAAAGAACTTTAAAGAGCATCAATTTTAGTAGGAGAAAGAAAAATAGTGTAGAATTGTGTAAACTTTTTTTTTAAGATTTATTTATTTTTAGAGAGAGGAGAAGGGAGGGAGAAAGAGAAGGAGAGAAACATCCATGTGTGGTTGCCTCTCACACACCCTCCACTGGGGACCTGGCCTGCAACCCAGGCATGTGCCCTGACTGGGAATCAAATTGGCGAGCAGGCCACCACTCAATCCACTGAGCCACACCAGCCAGGGCCAAGTTGTGTAAACTTCTGAGAAAAGTGTTATTTATACCACTTTCTCTCTGTCTTGTTCTCTCTCTCCCCCCCGCCCCTCACTCCCATGGCTGATAGGGTCCCTTTTCCCAACTGGAAAGACTGGGGCAGAATGCTCTCCCAATGGAGGAAATTCTTATCAGTTTAGACCTAGTTAGCCTCTGGGATTCCAGTGGTTGCAAAAAGAGATTTTTTTTTCTCCCTGAGGAATCTGGTTCCATCCAGAAGTCCTTGGCAGAGATAAGAGACTTTGGCCATAATCTCTATGTAGCCCAGGGCCTTTGAAAATGACCCTGCTTTTCACAACCGCATCCATAGTGTGGTGAGGGCTCTCTGGCCTGTGTAGCTCCAGGAGGATTCTGACTTCTTAGGCCTGGGCAGGGCCCCTGTCCTCATCCAACTCATGACACAACCTTGGGGCCACCACTCCAACCCCTCCGGTCCCAGGGAGGCATGCCAGGTAAAATATAAGACAGCCAGTCAGATATGACTTTCAGAGGAACAGGGAGTGGTGGTCAGTCTGAGCCTGTACCACTCATGACAGGAGATCCGTCTGTGTCTCTTCGTCTCCACTGTCCTCTGCCACACACACGTGCAGTCGGATTGTCCCTCCTCCTTTTGTTCCCTTTCCCTTTAAGCTTCTAACCTCTACCGTTTTTTAAGTCTCCTCACCTTCACCTGGGAAGCCATGCTCTCCCCTGCCCAGGGCAGCTGCTGGCATCTGCGGGCCAAGGCACCAGTGCCAGCAGAGGCCCTGGCCCAGGTGCCTGCCCCCATTCCCATAATGCCCGTTGCTAGCTCGCTTCTACACTGCAAGGACCCCTGTGTCCCTTGGCCCCAGTCCCGAGACCTGCCCACACTCTCTGCAGGGGCACTCCCCCCACCCCTAACAGCTATCCCTGGGCTGGCCTGGGTAGCTGGAATGTGACCCAGAAGGGGGAGTGAGCCCCCTGATCCTTGCCCCTGGGGAGGGGTGGACCTAGAAAAGAACCAAAGTGGGCTCCTTCTGAAGTTCGTAGTCAGGCAGAGACCAGGTGGTGGGTCTGAGGGTGGTACTGTCCCCGCTATATCTGCCCCCCCCCCCCCGAAATTCTGGAGCACTTGTGTGGTCATCCTCTTGGCCTTGTGGCTGGTATTTGCTGGATTTCTTCACCCTCCCGCAGAAGGGTCTGTGAAGAGCAGGCATCTGACTGGCTCTCTTGTGTCTGCGTTCACTCCTTCCCCTTCCTCCTGAGTCTCAGACACAGCCTCTCCTCCCGTCCCAGCTGTAGCACTTGGGGTTCCCTTTCCTCACACACACATCACTGGGGTGTGTATGGGGGATCCCCACATTTAACTCAACAAAATCTTGGCAACTAACAGTTGTGCTTTAGTAGGTTCTTGGGGAAGGTTGGAAAAGTGAGGGGGACTGCTGCTGTTTTGGAGAGAATTCTGCTAGTTGTTTGTACCCCCTTTCCCCTCCACCCCCTGCTTTGCACCAAATTCAGTGTTATTTCCAGTCCGGTTGTGTGTGAGATGCCCCCAGCTTCTGCAGCCCCTCCTTTCCCCGAACAGTGCACTGCTGCCAGAGCTCCCGGCCTCGTTCTCCATGGTGACCACGTCCCCATTTCCATTTCATCCTGGCCTCCATCTCCCTGTGGGGAGCCTGGCTGTTTCCTTTCTCTGTCCTCTTGGATCTTCTCTGGCTCACTCTTCCCTCCTCTCTGGGGATTCTCCCAATGTGCAGGGGAGCAAACCACGCAGTTTGGTTGGCTCCTCCCTCTTTCCTTATCTGCCCTCTGCCTTCTCTTTGCTCCTTTGCTTTGGCAACTCAGCTTTCTCTTGTCTCAGCTCTTCAAACACATTCCTTTCAGTGCCGCCATGAGCTCCCTCCCCTACTCCACCCTCTGGCTAAAGGATGCAGAAATCCAGAGAAGCGGGACAGAGAAAGGGGCCCTTCCTTTGCCCCTGTCTGCTGCTCTGCCCAGTCCCTGGGGCTCCCCCTGGGGAAAGATGGGTGTTGGGGGCCCATCTCAGCCTGGGTAGTCCGGGCCCTCAGAGTTTTGCAGAGCAGCGCCTGGGGTGTGCTGCTGCTGGAAACTTCCCAGGTGCCCCGGCCTGTCCTCCCCGCTCACAGACAGGCTTTTCATGCAGGTGAGCAGAAGGGCCAAGTTAGAGAGCTGGACCCCACACCTCGTCTGGACTGTGGGGTCCCACTCATTCCACAATCGCGCTGACAGGTTTTCAGAACCCCCTCCATACCCTTCCTCCACCCCGGGCCCTTCCTACTCCACTGAGTGGTCAGTCAGTTCACCATGTAGGGGGCACCGGTCCATTACATAACGTTCATGGTCCCCCCCTTTAGAGTGTACCCGTTCTCACCAACGTCATCTCACTTGGTCCTCAGGATAATCATGTGAGTCTGATTTTGCAGATAGCGGAACTGAGGTTCAGAGAAGGTAGGCATGCTATCCAGTATTTGAACAAAGAAGTGCCTGGTGGGACTGGGGCGAGAACCCAGTTTGTCATACTCGGAGTTCATCACACCTCCTCATCTTCCGTGCCCTGCGAGAGGGCCCAGGGGAGGGGAGAAGGCTACACACTGCTGCGCAGGGCAAGGTGTTAAGGCAGGGGTGAGTTACAATCCCTGCCCCCCCCACACCCCCCACGCCCAGTTTACATCGCTACACAATGCTAACTTGTGCCGTCCTTGTCCTTGCCTCTTTATAAATGTTTAGTTATGTCTGCCCCATACCTGCTTCGGACTTTTTTCTTGGACTCTGAACTTCTTGTGGGCACTTTGCACTACACGACCCCCTCCTCCCGCCCCCCACTTCCCACCTCGGCCAGCACTGGCTTTGGCACTGGGTCCCTGGTGGGCGTGACCTCGGGCACTGCAAGGGGCCTGGGACAACAATGCTGACACTGCCTACCCTGGGGCAGGTAGCACCCAGCCCCCTCACTTGCTTTCCTTTGGTCCTGCTCTAGCCAGGCGTCCCAGCCTCCTTGTTAGCCTCTGTGAGAAATCAAAGCCCCAATGATCAAATCAACCCTAGTAAATTCCCTAGAAGCAGCTCCAGAGCACCAAGGAGCCGGCAAACCCCAGACCCAAATCCATGTCAAATTTCATAGATAGAATTTAAGCAGGGATCAAACCCACACAAACCTAGTAACCAAGACTGCTCAAAATGCAGAGTTTATAGTCCATCTGCCTCTCTGCTTCAGGGAGTCTGTATTAAATTTATTGCAAAGTAAAACAAATAAACCCAGGCAAAGGCAGTACGGAAATCTGCATACTCGTCAGAGAATTAGCAGCCCTCGCCGGTTAGGAAGGCTGCTTCTCAATTTGCATCTCTAAGGAGTTGTGACTGGGTTGGGGGCTGGGAGGTTGGGGTCAGGATGGAGACTCGCACCAGGCCTGCTCCCTGCTGGCGGATGGTTGAACTGCAGCCCTAGGACCTCTTGTGGTGCAGAGCTCCTTTTGGGGCTGGGCGGACACTAGGCAGGCGCTGGACGGGGCAGAGAGGAGAATCTGCAGGTGGAATAACTGTTGGGACCGTGTGGCGTGGAAGGGCAGGTAACAGACAGAGGAGAAGGAAGGACACTGGGAAGAAGAGAAGCTAAGACTTGGGGCTGAGGGAGCAGGGGACTGGAGAGGGCTTGAGGGAGGTGGGGGTGGAAGTTGAGAGTGGCCCCGACAGTAGGAATGGAAACCTACCCACGACTCTCCGCCTTTTCCTCCCTGCTTTCCAAGCCCGTGAGCTGCGAAGCCCAGAAAATGGGTGGAAGTGCGGCCTTCTTGCCCGGTGCTGTTGGCCGTTGGCGGTCTGCCGTAATGGTGTGTGAACCCCGGTAAAGCTGTGCCTCATTTTCAGGGCTGGGCCACACACTGTGTCCAGGAGTTTGGGGGATTTGCGACATACTTGCCAGGAAAGCTCCGAGAAGCCCGGTGACCCTCCTAGGACATTCCCATCATCCTTCGCCACCAGCTCAAATGGCACATACTGATAAATATATATATATAGTTGCACTGTAATAGTTTGTTGTATTTATTATGTACCAACCGCTTCCCTTGGAAGGTGAAGTCCTTGAGCTCAGATGTCCTTGAGCTCCCTAGATGAGGACAAAGGGGATGGGGCAGGTGAGGGTCACAGTCATTCTCGGTATCTACCTCCTCCTCTTTTCCTGCTCTCCCCAGATCAGTGCCTGAGACAGAGTAGGCTCCGGATAAGTATTTGTCAAATGAATGAATAAGGTGGCCCAGGATGACGATGCTTGTGTGGCTTACCCAGAGCCCTGTGTGTCGCTCCTGACTTCCGGTTTCTTCGACCACTCCATGATATTCCCTCGACAGATTAAAAGCAGAGACTCTAGAATCAGAAAGGACCCTCCCACCCCAATTTAAAGTAGCTATGGGAACCTAACTGAGCCCCAGTGTCTTTATCGCTTTCTTTTCTTCTTTTCTTTTTTCCCAAAGACAATGTAGCGTAGAGGTTGGGAGTACAGACACCGAAGCCCAACTGCCTAGATTTTAATCCTGAGTTTTCCATTTAGCTGAGTGGCCCCAGGCAACTGGCTTAATCTCTCTGTGCTCAGGTTCCTCACTGATAAACTGGAGTTAATAGAATCTGCTTCTTAGGGATGTTGTGAGGATTAAAAGAGCTGATGTACGCAAAGCCCTTAAAACAGTGCCTGGTACACGGTTAGCATTAGCCAACTCCATAGTACCGCAATTATTAACAAAGAGCAAAGCTTTTGCAGACCTGAAGGCGGATGTCAGCAGAAGATGTTCTGAAAGGCAGGGAGGATGTGTGTAAAGACAAAGCCAAGCATTTCCACAAGGAAATATGCAAATGCGCCCAAGAAGGAGTTCCCTAGCCAGGTGGGGAGGAGGCTGACTACCTCTCTGTGCCTGCACAACCCAAGTTGGTGTTTTTTCCAGCAACATCGGAAGCATCGACAGTGTGAGTTCCAAGTTGTAAAAGATACAACAGCTTCTTGGTCTTGGAGACCTCTGGGGGCAAGTTGGGCCCTGAAACCTCCTCCAGCTGGCTTCCCAGTCCCTCCTCAACCTCATGGCCGCCGCTCTGCCTGTGGCCACCCAGGCTCCTTCCGCAGAAAACGTGTTCAGCTCCTCCAGCAGTACCTGTGCCTCTTGCCTCCTGGTCTCTGTGCGTGCAGGCACCCTGCCCTGGGTACCCTTCCCCAGTCTTCCCCTGCGAATCCTCAGACTGCATGGACGTCGGCCCCTCTGGGACCCTTCCCTCATCCCCTATTGAGGCGAAGTGATTTTGACCTGTGCGCCACAGTGCTGGGTGCTTCTCTTCTCCCCACTTGTGTTAGTCTGCTCCGGTTATCACAAGAAAAGACCACACACCAGGGGCTTAGAGCTCAGTTCTGGAGGAGGCAAGTCCAAGATCCAGGGGCCAGCAGGACTGGTTTCTGGTAAGGACTGCCTTCTGGCTCTGTGCCCACGTGGCCTCTCTGGGCACATGCTGATGCCTCTTCCTCTTCTTGTAAGGACATGGCCCTGTCAGACAAGGCCTCGCCCTTGGTGCTCAGCTCAGAGCTCAGACCATCCCACTGTGACCCTCTGTACGTCTACCATACCTGGTCACAGCAAGGGCTCAGTACATGTTTGTCGAGCGAGTGAACTTTTCAATGACTTGTGATGATAGTAGGAGCTTGGGAACCTGGGGACATTCTGATGGGATCTAGTTCAGGTTCCCAGCAGGTGGATCCTTGCTAGTTGGTGACAGAGTAGGGACTGGATGTCAGATCTGCCATTTTCCCTTCTTCTCTGAGTCCAGCACCCTTTTCACCCGGAACGAGAGCTGTCAAGTTGCCGTGCGGGACTGGTGATGCTTCTTAAATCCCTGCCTGGACTTCCCTTACGAAGAAAGCTCTGATCTTTCACTGACCAGCAATGGTCCTCCCTGGCTTCACCTCTCCTGCCACAAGGCAGACTTCCACTTGCCCCACAGATCTGCCGAGACTCTCGAAATGCTTTTCTGCTGTCCCCTGTGTCTGGGTCCCGGCAGCAGAACTCGGTCTGGGGGAGGGCGGGACTCCTGATCCTGAGCCCACTCCCCAGGTCTGGGGCTCATTGGATTCCTGAGTCTCTGCTAAAGGATTTTGTTACCTGTCATTTGCTTATGCAAATCACCTCTTTCAGCATTAAAATGAACCCAATTAGAACCCAATTATAAAGTGAAATTTCATGATTAAACCAGTTAATGAGGGACATTAAGCAACCAGAAAGAACTGATTTGTAAAAATTTCAGTGATAATTACAAAATATTCCCGAAATGTGACTAGGTTCTAGGTTTTTCTTCAAACCAACACAGGTACCTGCCCATTTTCACACACGCACCGTGCAGACGTGTGCACACGCACACTCTCACACACCTGGTTTCCATCTTCTCACTGTGGGGCTTGTTCTTGCTCCGTCTCTGGGTCTGAATTTTCCCCAAACAGAGGAAATTCCACCAGCCAGCAGATCATGTCTGCAAAGTTCTTGGAAACCTTCCAAAAGAAATGGCCACTGGGCTGAGGAAGCTGGGGCGGGTAGGAAAACAGAAGAAGGTGTAATGGTTTTAATAAAGTCTCTTTGCCATCTTGGTGATTGATTGATATATTTTGGCATTTGCTTCCCAGCTCTGCTATAATCAATAGCAGTTACAGACCGAGGAGCAGGAAAGGGTGGGGATGTGGGATGGGGCAGCATTGATTGGCCTTACAGGAAAGGGCCTGGCCTGGTGACTGCAGTGCGGTGGCCACCAGGAGCTGGGCTCGTCTGTCCCAGACGTTACCTTTCCTCACCTGCTCCCAGGCCAGGGGCACGGGAGTCCGCGTGCTCGGTCATGGAGGAGGATAGATGGCATCCACCTAAAAAGTTACCCTCTGGTATTTGAAGGGAGCCAGTTATATGCATTTTCATCACTCCACAGTTAGAGGGTGGGGACCCTGGTCTCTGGGCTGCCTGCTGCAGGGACAGGATGAAAAGGCTCTTTAAGGACAAGGGGGTGATGGTACATTTATGGTTCCAGGCTACATCTATATCCAGGACTGAATCCAGCTCGGCAGCCTATTGCACACGCGGGCAGCGCAGCACAGAGGTGGCTTTTGCAGAGCCTCTGGAGCCGGATGCCTGGGTTCAAAGCCCAGCCCTGCCATGGCATGTGTGACATCGGACAGACTGGCCAGTTAGCCCTTCCGTGCCTTGGTGCCCCATCGGCGAAATGGAGACGATCTCAGCACCTATTGCTGTGATAGTTGTGAGAGTCAGTGTATGGGAGAACTTTGGCGCAGTTCTGGCAGACAGCAAAGGCTACGTATGTGTTGTTATTATCACCTGATGGTGGTGGGTGCCTGGGCTGGCGTCCAGGATGTGTGGGTGGAAACGTAGGGAGCACTTTCTCTACCCGAATGGGGTCATCCCGGCACTTGCCTTCTGCTGACGCGAACGCAGGGCTCAGGGCTCAGCCTCTGTTAAATAATTCTCTTCACACGTCAGCCCATTAGCCACAGAATTTCTCAAGGCTTTTTAGATGAATTTTTTCCTAAAAGCTTTACAAAAACAAAAGCCAGGTTTAGGTGTGTGCAAGTCTCAGGGGACGCACCAGAGTCTGTGGGAGCCGGGACTCCGTGCCGGTGCCCTCGGGCGAGGGCCTCTGCTCTGCATAGTCGTGGTGAGCGGCTCCTGTGAGAGGGAGGCCCCCTGTCTGGAGCAAAGTGCTCGAAACAGAAAATACGTGTCTAAAAACACAAACACTTGCCACTGAACATTCTTGTTGAAAACTTACTTATTTTTGAAGTGTAGTTTTATTTATTTATTTCTGTCATGGGTGAATTTTCAGTTTGAGAAGTTCATGTAGCACGGGAGTGACTGTGGGGCTGATTTTCTTTCCAGCTGTAAAACTGGATACCGCGACGAACAGACGTCAGCAGGTGGGCCAGCAGGTAGGTAGTGAGGAGCCTGGGTTGAGGGATTCCATTAGAGACTGCTAAGAGGTTAGAGCCGGCAGGGACCCTGGGGGTCCTGCAGTTCATCTCCATGTCACAGATGAGCCGGAGAGAAGTAAGGACTCTCAGAGTCTGAACTAGAACCCAGGGGTCTGGGTTTCAAGCCCAGAGCCGACCCACACACCATGAGCTTATTCCCGCTGCCCTACCAGCGCTACCTCGGGCCCCTTTCCTTTCCCAAACCTCCCTCTGTTCTCCAGTTTGTATATTAGGCTAAGTTATTATTTTGACCATTCAGTTCAGGTCAGCAAAGATGTCCTGAATATCTACTTGGTGGCAAACATGTACTGGGTTCAGGACACAAAAATGAGCTGTGGGTCCCACCAAGGAGACTGCAGTAGCTGGGATTGTACCCAATTACCTGCTACCTCTGCCTGTGAAAAGATTATACTATCTGTGTCATGCTCATCAGCCTTGATCACATGACTGACTTGCTTTGGCCAATAAAATTTGAGCAAAAATGTTGTTACTTCTGAGCAGAGGCTCTCAGAGACATTGTGTGGTCCCACCCACCTTCTCTCTTTCTGTTTGCCAGGAGGGTGGCACGTCCAGAGGTGTGTCCCTCCAGCTGGGTCCCACCTGGGGAGAAGACAGAGAGAACCGGCCCCCACCGATGCACAGTCAGATGAGAGGTACACCCTTGTGAGGCGAGCCCCTGTGACCTGCAGTGGTTGGTCCTGCAGCCTAACTAACAGCAGCTGGTGGCCACCGACGGGACACATGGGAGAGTTGGCTTATTTCCAGCTAGAGCTGTCCACAGAAGGCTCAAAAGTAGGCCAGAAGAGGGAAAAAGGACTCTTTGAGAAGGAGGCATCAGAAAAAAACTTTGTACCAGAGGCAATAGTGTAGAAGAGTTTCCAAGGTTGAAGGGAAGTTCACCTTGTCAGGGGCTTGGGGATTTGTTCGTCAAGGTATTTTCGTCGGGGAGGGTAGCACGCTCAGCACAACACACTGAGATGTGTCTGAGAAGTGCCTGCAATGTCCACCACTGTCGTCCAGGGTCAGGTTTCTCAGTCTTTGAAAGTTCTGACCACCAGACACTCCGTGAGACCCCCAAGGGGTGTGTGCAAATACTCAGACATAAATGCATCAGTTATTTTGGTCGGAGCTTTGGTCTCAAATCACTACCTGATCTCACATCCTGAGGAGCTAAGCTGGACTGTGTGTGTGCCATAGGGACCCTTTTCAAAGAGTTTAATTTTTATTTTAATCCAAGAACACATACACATAGATTGGAAATCAACGGTTGTCTTGCCTCACCCTTTCACACTCCCAACTCCTGTTTTCCAAAGTGATCACCCTCCACTTCCGGTTCTGTCCTCATTTGTAAATATTGCTATGTTTTTAATTAATATGTGTGTACTTCTATTTCTTGATTGACTAAATTACATATTAACTTTCATGGTAGATGAGAACTTGGTTCTTCCACACCCTTCTCCCCCAAATCTATCCTTGTACTTTCCCTCCTATCTCTCCAATATGAATTATCTTTTTTGTTGAATTGGTATTTGGGTGTATATACTAATGACTATGCAAATATTATTTACTCCCTAAGTCAAATAGTGCACTGTGGGCATGTCTCCTCTTTTGTACAATCCTTTATTTATTCTGAGGTTAGCAATTGCCTCCTTTTTTAAATTGACCTGGTATCAATAAAGTGTACTTATAATTAATTTTAAAAAGTGGTTCAGCAACTCCGTTACATACTTGTCAATGCTGGGTCCCATACTTTCAAGTCCGTCTGTTCCACTTTTCCTCCTACAGTCATCCCTCCAAGAAGCTTCTGTTTTTCTGCCCTAATCTGGACTGGTTGCTCTTGGCCTTGGGATACTGAATGTCTGTCATCTGGAGGCTTCCCTTTACCATCATTTTGAATATTTCCTTTACTGACTTCCTGTGTTGCGCGCCCTAATTCCCGAACTCCCTATCTTCTTTACTGGACCATCACCTAACTTTACTAAACCCCATCGTCCAATAGCTTCTGAAGAATGAGTGCTTCAGAGGTCATTGTCTTGAGTCATTGACTACCTGAAACTATCTCTGTACTGTTCTGCTATGGGACTGACAGTTTACTGGGGTATAGAATTCTAGATGGGAAAACATATTTTTGAAGAATTTAGAAGATATTTTCCTGCTATTTTAAAATATCTGATGTTGCTTTTGAAGAAGTTTGATATCATTTTTATTCTTGTTTCTTTTACCTTTTTTTTTTTTTCCTCTTTAGAAGATTTCAGCCCTGGCTGGCGTAGCTCAGTGGATTGAGCGCGGGCTGGGAACCAAAGTGTCCCAGGTTCGATTCCCAGCCAGGGTACATTACTGGGTTGCAGGCCATAACCCCCAGCAACTACACATTGATGTTTCTCTCTATCTCCCTCCCTTCCCTCTCTAAAAAAAAAATAAATAAAATATTAAAAAAAAGAAGATTCAGGAAATTTTATTTATCCCTCATGATTTAAAATGTCATAATGACAATGGTGGTGGGCACTGGTGTATATATTTTTTCATTATTTGTACTGGGCTAATCAGAAAGTGAAGGTCCTTTATTTCTCTCCTATTTATTTATCTCTTTTTCTTTTTGCTTCACCTATTAGACAATTTCCTCAGTTTTATCTTCTAATCTTTATGAGTTTTTGGGAAAAATTAATTATATTTTTAAAGATTTTATTTATTTTTTAGAGAGAGGTGAAAGGAAGGAGAAAGGGAGGGAGAAACATCAATGTGTGGTTGCCTCTTGAGAGCCCCCTACTGGGGACCACTAGGGCACAGTCAGGCATGTGCCCTGACTGGGGATTGAACCAGTGACTCTTTGGTTTTCAGGCCAGCACTCAATCTATTGAGCCACACCAATCAAGGCTAATTGTATTTTTAATTTAAAAGAGGCTTTTTATTTTTTTCCTTTGTAACTCCTTCTTTGTTCTTAAGTGAATGCAACCTTTCCTTTTATCTTTTGAATTAGTGTTATTGCTCTTTTTGAACTTTTCTTTTTCTCCTTGAAAAATCTCTGTCAACTCAGATCTCCTTTTTTCCCTGTATGTTTGCTCCCTTTGTCGTATTTGAGGCTTCCTTTAAATATCTGAATTCTCGACTGTTTATGTATATTTAAGAAAGAGGCACCAGAAGTAGATTTAGGAAGCTTGTTATGTAAATGGCAGAGTGTGTTGACTGGTGGGCTTCTCTGGGGGGATCAGGTGGCGGGTGAATCTTTGCATTGAGGGAACCTCAGAGATCACTAAGCGGAGTTCTCTCTGGGGCTGTTCAGTTCTTTAAAGAAGAATCTCGCAATCCACTGGTTGGCGGTGGGGGGTGGGGGGCTGCCAGCAAGGCCGAAGAGAAGACTACGGGGCACGCGGGTCAGCATGCAGACCTTTAATTCTTGTCACCCTCTACCACGCTTGGTGTCCCCAGTCCAAATGCTTACTCAGGTTCTCCAAGGAAAATAAGCTCTTGTCTGCTGGAGGATAGAGGGGCATGACTGGACGGCTGTGTGGGGCGGGTGGGAGCCCCTTCTATAAACGGACTTCCCACCAGTGCCCCCTCTAGCTGGGGCTTGGTGCCTCTGAGGGCTGACCTTCTCGGGGCTCTGCCCAGTGGACCGACCCCCACTGCAGGCCCTTGGCTTGTGACCTTTCCGTTGAGCCAGTTCCCATCATCCCCTCTTTGTTCTGTTAAAGAAATTATTGCAAAACTCTGCAATCACTGTTTTCAGCCTCTCCCATTCTCGTCCTTAATGAATACTTTTGTGATTTCTAGAGGTAGGCCTTCCCAGGGTGATAGCCATTAGGGTGAGAAGGTAGATGGGCTATTGGGTATCTTCTGGGCCTCACAGTTCCTTAGCTTCCCCTGTAAGCACCTCTTCTTCATGTTGTTTCTTAAAAACTGGTGTTCCTCAGGCTTCTGCCTCATGAGGATGCTTGTTGTCCCTTCGGTATAGGACGAAAGCTGGGGCAGGGCCCGGGTCTACTTGTGGCCCTTTTCTCTGTGCTCACGTGCTACTCTGGGTCCCCGAACTAGAGAGGAGGACACGGAGAAGAGTGAGAAGGCATGGCCAGCCGCTCAGTGGCCCTGGGCCTCATCTCCTCTGGTCTTACCTTGGTTCTTGTCTGGCCTTAAAATGCTTTTCCTTGACCCCAAACAGGAGGGGCCCCCAGACTGGCCCGATGGTACCAGCATCGCGGAAGGGCAGCAATGCAGATGGCGCCCCGTCTCCCCAGTCGCGCTCTGTCTCTCCAGGTGCTGGAATTCTACTTGTGCGCAAAGCAGACTGGATCCTGCCTGGACCTTATATTCTAGCCCCGGGAAAGATAGCAACAGTAGCAACAAAGCTAAAACTCCCTGGTAGAGGCCCCTTTGTGTCTCTGCCGCCCATTAGCATCTGAACCAACTGCTGAGCTCCTTAGGATCCGGCCGGGAGGGCTGGGGAGGGGTCATGGGTGAGGCAGGGAGCTTCTGAGCAGGTGGGCAGCACGCCTGACGCTGTTCCATTCTTCCAGGCTGTTTTGCACGTCATGTTCATCTATATCGACTTCCATCCCGTGTCATTTTGGCAGATTGCATTTGTTCTTTAAAACTGTTGAGTAAGCCCTTTTTCCGAAAAGTCTTCCCTGACCCACCCACACAGTATTAACCACACGCTGCTTGGCACCTTTTTAAATCAGGTGTTGAAGGCACAACACGAGAGAGAGAGAGACCCTGTGCAGGGTGTGGGGACACACTGAAATGGATTGAGTCCCAGCTCCCTCCACCCACACTATACACACTTAGCTTCGGTCTTGGGCCAGTGGGTTGACCTCTGTGAGCCCCAGTCTTCTCACCTGCAGAGAGGGTACTAGAGGTCCCCCGTGAAGGTCTCCACCAGACGCTGTGCTGATGAAGTGACTGTACGGTGCCGAACGGGAGCCGAGAACCAGCACCAAAATGTTGGTTCCCATTCCTTTCCCCTTTTGAGGAGCTTCCAGTTGAATGAGGGGAGAGTGACAAGCAAATCCACGAATGTGGCGATTTGTTATGAGTGCTATGACCCGGGACAGCGGACGACATGCCCCTGATTCATGCGTCAGCCTCCTTGTCTCTCCCACCAGACTGAGCGCTATTTGAGAGCAGGGCCTAACCAGCCTGCTGTCATCGCTGCGTCCCTGCTCCTCGCCCAGGGCCTGTGCAAAGTAGCTGCTCCGGAAGTTCTGAGGAGACAAAGCGGCCAGAACTCCTGCCGCCCCTGAGCATGCCAGAAGGTTAGAGCCCTGCTCAGCCCTGCCTTTTTCTTCTCTTTTCTAACTGCCCCTGCCTCAGAGAAGGTACAGTGTAACTCTTCTGTCCTCACTAGAGGCTAATTGTTTGAAATCTTACCAAAGCTTGGGACCCGAGCCTCACCCCACTGCTCTCGGATGATGGGAACACGTGGACACCAGAGATGAGGATCGTCTTGCCCAGCGTCTGTGGAACAGCCTCTCTTGTCCCCGCCTCTCTGTGCACCCAGACATCCAGACCTTGCCGGCCTAGCCTCCTTTTCAAGTGAGCCTGTCTCCCGAGAGGCAGAGGTTTCCTCTCCCTGGCCCTGACTTGAAATAAAGCGGCTTGGCCCACAGACAGTTTTACGGTCCCTTGCCTTCCATTTCGCTCCTCGAGCCATCACGCCGGCGAAAGCCGGCCCTGCTCTGATTTATACAGCTCTCCAGGCCCCTGTTGGATTCGGAGTCTGGAACAATTCGACAGGGCTATCTGTCACCCCTCTGCTCAGATCTCCCTGGACTCGTTGGCCAGCAGGGAGGGGTGGGTGGCCGAGGAGGCAGCCTGGGGTCCTGCCCAGAGGGCATTTGTCACGTTGATCGAGTGTGCAGGCCGGAGTGGGGTGGAGGAGCGGAGGCTTTTTATCTCACCTCGAGCCTCCCCAGTGACAGCAGGGACAATGCGGAGCAGGGACAGACAGGGAGTTAGTGCTCCGGAGGCTGGTCCTGACTGCAGATGCTGCCCTTACCTGCTTCAGGTCTGAATGCAGTGACTGCTGGTCCTGCCGTGTTTGGTCCCCAGGTTATCCATTCTGTTTGTGCATAATTGTCGCCCCAGCACACAGTACAGTGCCTGGCACATAGCAGGCAGGTGACAAAGATCTGTTCTGTGTTTGTTGATTGACTAAGCCTCCCTTTCCTCCTTGTGCCACTGCTGGATCTCAGGGTCAAGGGTCATTCAGAGAAGTCCTTGGACATGTACACATGCAGCCTCTCTGCTTGGGGATGTGTGTCCTGCATGCTAATTCATGACGAGTGCTTGTGTGTGCCTACATACTGTGCACATGGCTGCAGGAGTCCACTCTCTGAGAGGTGGGTGACCCACGACTTTAGCTTGTGGGGAGCATCCTGCCATCTAAGCCTGGGGCTAGGAGAAGGGGCGCTCTGCCAGGAGGGAAGGGGCTGAGTGGGGGTCCATCTAAATGGCCTTTGTACTCACTGCCTCAAGGTCAGCCAAGGCAGAAGGGGGCCAGTGTGTGGTCACCGTCTACAAACAGCCTGAAATAGTCAGTGCTCCTAGGAACGCCCTTGGGGAGCACTTCCTGTGAACCTGATTGTGCAGTGCGGGGGTGGGGGGCAGGGGCCCAGAGGTTGAGAACAGTGATCCTCTCCCCACTACCTCTGCAAGGGGAGGCTGGGGCTTCGTGCAGGCCACTTCCGGCTGTGAGCAAGGACCCTGGGGAGAGCATTTTGGTTGTCAGGAAATTAGAGGCTTTGTTCAAAGCCAGGAAAAGAAAATCGATGCCCAAATCTGGGAGCTGCAGGAAAAAAGAATTCGAGGGCTGTCGAGCGGTTGTGGCTTTCTTGTGTCTCTCTGTTTCTGTGCCGTGGTAGGGACAACACCGGGCGGCCTGAGCCGGCTGTCGCCCAGAGCCTGGGAAGTTGGCTGACCTGAGGAGAAGCCAAGGGTGGCTAATGAGTCATTAACAGTCTTTATCAAATTAGGATTATAATCTATCTCCACACGCAGAGGAAAATGTTTCAAATTATCTACTTTCTTAATTGCAACTTGAAGATTTGGCAGGAAACGATCATGAGAGATAATGTCTGGAAATTGATGGATGGCACAGATGTGTGCCTAAGCTTCCAAAACTCCAGTAGCTGGAGCATTCACCCACACACACGTGCGTATGCCCACACAGATGCCTGGATGCACAAACACCCCCATGTTGCACGCTGGTTCAGGGTACTACCCATATGCACACGTGAGTACAGAGTTAGAGCTGTGCACAGTAAACCAAGCCATCAATTCAAGCGATTCACACAGGCTAAGGTTCCCACCAAATGCTGAGACACTGGGAGGACAAGGTAAGATATGAAGGAAATACTTAGCCTTTGCCTTTAAGGAGTTCAGAATCTGCCCAGGGAGCTTATGCATTCATATCTGAAGTGCAAGAGTGGGTCCACAGCGGCGTTCAAGTGCACACTACCATAGTGGAGCTGTGAGCGTGCAGTTCGGAAGGACTCAGGGCAGGGATGTACCGAATGCAGTGGGAGTCCTGGCGAGGATGAGCTGTAACTGGAGTGTGGATGTTCCTCTGTGCACTGTGGTGGCAGCCAGCAGGGATGGTGGCAGGAGAAGACGTGCGGTGCAGCGTCTGTCAAGCAGTGACGGGGTGTGTTCTCGGAACTTCCAGGGGAGGGTGCGATGGCTTTGGTTAGAGAGCCCAGCCCGACTCCTCCCTGCCCTATTACAATGGGGGAGATTAGAGGCTCGCCTCATCCTCGTCCCTCGTGGAGGCCTCGGTTTCTCTCCCTGTAGAATGGGAGTGGGATCTGCAGGCAGAGGGAGGCTTCTCTGCATCTCTGCATCTCACTTGGCCCCATAAACCTGTATGATGTCTGAGTTCAGGGATTGTAATTTATTCATTCTTACAGCCTAAGGGCCTAGCATGTGCCTGAAAACAGCTTAGATGCTGAATGGGAACCAACACTGGTAGGTACATTTTTTAGAGGCTGTTGGTGTTTGCATGCTGAGTGAGTGAGCCAGCAAATGAATGATGGAGGGAGGGAGTGAATGTTTGCTTTACAAAGAAGCCAGGCAGAGTCAGATCCTGGTTTAGAGTGTGGGTTCTGGAGGCAGAGTGCCCAAGTCCACACCTGGTAACAAGTTACTCCCCTTACCTGAGTGTTACTGTGTGGAGGAGGGCTTCATGTTGGGCACTTAGCAAATCATCCCTACGGGTGAGCAATTGCTGTTGCTGACTTCTGGTTTTGTCCCCCCTTGGTAGGCAAACCATGCTGGGTGAGCTGCGTATCTCGCTCCCTCTTTTGGTTACTCTTCCTCCCCCTCCCTCTGAATATGATAGGACAGGACCCACTTCTCCTTTCCTAGAATTGTTGCCTGGTTCTTGAGGCCCTGCTCCGGCTGCTGTAGGTCCCAGCCACCAGAAAGAAGTTGGGAGCCCAGCCGTGCAAAATCCTCAGCTCCAGAGGGCCTGTGCAGCATCAGCCGGTAGGGCTTGTCCCTGGAGACGGGGAGGAGATGGTCTGTGGGAGGAGCAGAAGGCTGCAGGGCAGTTCTGTGAGAGTGGTGACGGTGACGGTGACAATGAGGGTGGTGAAACTGTGAATAGGGTCAGGGGAGAGCATGGTGACAGTAGGGGTGACGGTTGTGAGGGTGATGAGGTGCTGGAAAGGGGTAGGGGACCAGGAGTTCAGGGATGGGTGCTCTGGTACAGGTAGGAGAAGAGGACTTTGTGTTGGGGAGAGAAGTTTTAAAACCTTGTGTAGCCCTTGGGATGGAAGAGGGAGAGCTGAGCCTTTGCAGTCTGGGGGGTGGGCAGCAAATGTCCCGCTGTGCCCCCCCCACCCTACCCCTCAGCTGGTCCGGAGGGGTGCAGGCATGAAGCAGAATAGATGGAAGAGCTGGGGAGCCAGAGTGACACGGGGTCAGTGATGAAGTTCTCAGCATGCAAATGCAGTTTATGCTGGGCAGAGCCAGAGCCCAGAGAGCGGCTTTGGTGAGAATCCAATGCCAGTCACACACGATTTTAAATTTTCTAGTAGCTGCATCAAAAAGGTAAAAGAAAAGGTGAACATATTTTGATAGCCTGCTTTATCTAATTCAGCATAAACAGAATAGCATCATTCAGTATCGAGTATACAGGGGGGCAAAGGCAAATTTCCAGATGCACCGTGACCTGCTTTGGAGTTAATGAAGCTATTGTAATCATCACAACCCACGTGTCTTTTTCCATGTGCACAACGGTAAGCCTGCTTTCAGCCACCCCGTACATAAATTAATTATTAACAAACACTTTGCATTCTTCTTTAAACACTAAGTCTTCTAAACCCATTGTGGGCCTGACACGTGCTGCATCTCAAGCTCTGTCACTGCTTGGGGCTGGCGGCTGCTGCGTTAGACGGCACAGGTTCGCGTCTCCCTCTCTCACGGTGTTGTGGCCAAGCTCTTGGGATGCCACTTCCCACAGCGGCACTTTCTGGAGATCATTGTAACATTTTAGAGTCTAAATACAATATTCCTCTTTCTCTGTTCTTTCACACTGGCTACAGTACTGCCACCCCTTGCCAGAACCTGGGAAGAACTGGAGAATCACTCAAAATTCTTCTCTTTTATTTCCTGCATCTCATGGAGCCTCTCATCTGGAGGGAGAGCCTGGCAGCTCCCTCAAGGGCTTGTGTAGGCATGTGCATATGTGTACTGTGTGTGCACATATGTGTTGCACACATGTGTGCACACGTGCACTGGCAGTTGAGAGAAGTGAGGCTTGGCAGCAGGCAGGGGCCGTGCTTGAAGAAACTTGCCCTGCCTGAGTCAGTAGCGTAAGGAAGACAGGCTTTCTGAGTGGTTTCGGGACTGTACTGCTCCTGTATTAGAGAAGCTGGTCAGAGACACAACCCAACTGACTATCATGTACCCTGAGCACAGGCTGCATCTCCCATCTTCAGACGGTAGGAGTGGAATGGGGGAGCCCAGACACTTTCACGGGGCCAAGCAATGCATCAGAGATGGGCCAGGCCCTGGACGTCCCTACTTCCGGCTCAGAGCAGAGTATCCTGGAGCCTCACCCTTTGGAGGACGTAGAGCACCCTAGTTTTCACACTGTGCAGGGGTGGGCCCTGGTTAATTGAATCAGGAACAGAATCTTCCTTGCTCGGTCCTGGCTCCCCGCCCAGCACCACAGTCCCACCTGGCTGCACCGTCAGAAAGGAGGCCTGAGGCCACCCGCCCTTCTCCTCTGTGTGCTCCCCTCCTCTGTGCTTGCAGCCGCCCGAGCCTGCCGCAGTGCTTCCGCCACAGCGTTCTCAGGAAGCACTGTCTCCTTTCCTCAGGCCAGTGAAATCAGGGCTCTAACAAAGGTGCTGGCCAGTGCTGTGGAGGCCTGAGGTCAGGGCTATTAAATCTAACAGCTCCGTTTACTAGAGAGCCTCCTGAGTGCCAGGGACTGTGCTGAGATCTTGGCCTTCACCGTTTTCTCCAGTCCCCATGGGCCCATGAGCTGAACACACTGACCTTCCTTGCTTCACAAAGACAGAGACTGAGACCTGGAGAGTGTCGGTATCTTCCTGTGACAGGCTGAAATTTTGAGCCAGGTCCACATGGCTCCAAAGCTGGTGCTCTCCGCTGGGGAAGCCGAGGAATTTGGAAAAGAGATGATTTTTGAGCTAAGTCTTAACAGCAGATGGAATTGGGGAAGGTAGGAGGGGGGACCGAGAAGTCAAGGCTGAAGGAACAGCAGGAAGGGCTGAGCAGCACAGGGAGTTCTGGCCTGCTGAGCTCTGGAATGGAAGGGCCCAAACCTCCCATTGCAGCGGCTTTTAAAAACGGAGTAACATTTATTTTTTTTTAGAGCCTTTTTGGTTCGCAGCAAAATTGAGCAGGACATGTGGAGATTCCCATCTCTGCTCTTGCAGCCCCCACCACCTCCTTCACTATCAACAGTTGTTGTAGCTGGTGAGTCTACGCTGGCCTCTCATCACCCACAGTCCGTCGTTCACATCAGGGCTCACTCTCGGCGCTGTGCGTTCTGTGGGTCTGGGCGAATGTATGAAGACACGTATGTATCACTATAGTATCGTGCGGAGGATCTTCACTGCCCTGAGATCCTCTGTGCTCTGATTGTTCACCCCTCCCCTCACTCTCTACCCCTTGATGGCCATGGATCTTCTTCTCATCTGTCCATGGCTGTACCTTTTCTAAAACGTCATAGAGTTGGAATCATACAATATGTAGATTACATGAAATGTAGATACATTTCATTGACTTCTTATACTTAGGAACATGCATTTAAGATTCCTCCATGTGTTTTTATGGCCTGATAGCTCATTCCTTCTTAGTGCTGGATGGTATTCCACAGTTTCATTTTCTGTTCACCCACTGATTCATTTTGCTTGCTTCCAAGTTTTGGCCGTTGAGAATGGAGCTGCTATAAACATCAGTGTGCAGGTTTTTGTGTGCACACAACTGTTTGGTTCACTTGGGTAAATACCAAGGAGTGCAATTGCTGGGTCACATGGGTTTGTTTGCTTTTGTAGGGACCCATTACATTGTCTTGTAAGGTGGCTGGGCCATTTTGCATGCCCACACCAACTCCACATCCTCACCAGCATTTGGTTTTGTCAGTGTTTTGGGTTTTGGCCTTTCTAATAGGTGTGTAATGGCACCTCATTTTAATTTGCATTTCCCTAGTGACGTATGATTGGAGCATCTTTTCATTGGCTTATTTGCTGTCTTCTTTGGTAAGGTGTCTGTTCAGCTCTCTGCCTATTTTTTAATCGGGTTGTTCATTTCTTATTATTGAGTTTTAAGAGTTCTTTGCATATTTTGGATAACAGTCCTTTATCAGGTATGTCTTTTGCAAATATTTTCTCCCAGGCTGTGGCTTATCTTCTCATTGTCTTCATGTAGCAGCTTTTAAAATCCTTATTTCCCAGACCCTTCTCCAGAACCGCTTTCTCTAGGGGTGGACCCAGAAAATCCGAACTGCAAAGGCTGCTAGAGAGGAAGTCCCAGGCCAGCACTGGGCGCCTCTACTTGGCAGAGCTGGAGTCCCGGAGATTAGCCTGACAGGTAGGTGGGGCCCAATGAGGAGGAAGCACGTGGATGCTGTGCTAGGGAAGGTGGCTTTGAAGACCCTACTTTTTATGATAAGGCTCAATAAACATCTTAGGCCAAACCCTACAGACAATGGAAAGGCACTGCAGACTCTGAGGGGAAACCAAGGTGTGACCCAACTTCTGTTTTAGGCAGCACGGCCTGGTGGTAGTGTATAGAAGGCACTGAGGATGTTGGAGGCATTAGACAAGTGAAGAAATCATCGGAATATGCCTGGTGACTGGTGGCAAGTCCCTCAGCCAGGACTGGGCAGTGATGGAGAAAGAGGTTCCATTCAGTTCAGCGCAACAAGAGTTTCCTTAACATGTTTTCTGGACCGAGCCCTGTACCAGGTTTTAAAGACCCTGGGATGAAATAGAATATTGTCCCCTATCCTCAAGGAACTCACCATCCATCCAGATTCATCAAAAACAATTAGGTGGAGAAAAAGGGAGCTGGTACCTGGGCAGTGGTATGGACTGAATTCTGCCCCCCTGCAAGTTTATGTCCTGAACTTCCTATGTGACTGTGCTTGGGTGGGGGGCTCGTGGAGGTAGAGGCAAAGGCAGACAAAGTCATAGGATGGGCCCCTCACCCAACAGGATCGGCGCCCTGATGAGGAGAGGCAGAGACGCCAGAGGGCAGTGTCAGGTGCACAGAGAGGAAAGGCCACGTGAGGACACAGCCGAAAGGTGCCCTCTGCTGCCAGAATGGGAGGTCTCACTGGAAATCAGTTTTGCCAGCATCTTGATCTTGGACTTCCAGGCTCCAGAACTGTGAGAAAATAAATGTCTATTGTTTGGGCCACCTAGTCTGTAGTGTTTTGTTATGGCAGCCGGAGCAGATTAATACAAAGTCGTAAATGTTTATTCGCGGGGCGACATAAACAGTATTAGGGCACCACTCGTACCTGTCTCAAGCTCAGAGGAGACAACCTGGGCTGGTGTGGGCTGCTTCTCCTAAAGACAAGGCAAGTGCAGAGAGAGTGAGAAGGAGGCCCAGGACCAAGGCTTCGCAGCACTAGCGTTAGGAGTGGTGACAGGGATTGGCAGGAATCCCTGTGTGGCTATAATGTCGGTGTGCCGCTGACTTACTCGACACGGGGCCCTTCTCCGCCCTCATCTTCACTCTCAGAAGTACAACTGGGGAGAGAGGGCAGGGGATCTGAAGTGAAGTCTAGACTCACTGACAGAGCCAACAGTAGGGATGGGACTCACGAAGTTTTTTTTTTACTTATTGTGAATTCATTAGTTCACTGATTATTGGCTAGCTCGTTTCATCTGTTGGGTTCTTGCATTATTATTATTTAATGTTTTATATATTAGTGTTTTGCCTTTCATTAGAATAAAGTTCCTTGAGGACAGGAGCTGCACTTGAACAGCTTTGCTTCTGCTCTTTATCCTTAGCGCCAGCGTACAGCTGGCCATCCAGTGGCCATCAGGACAAGTATTTGCTCCGAATGGTTGAAGAAGAACGGTTACATTTAGGTCAGGGGCATCAAACTCATTTTTACCGGGGCGCACATCAGCCTCACAGTTGCCTTCAAAGGGCCGAGTGTAATTTTAGGACTGCATAAGTGTAACTACTCCTTAACAGTTAAGCGAGAGCTCGGCGCGCCGCCGGGTAGAAACAAGGTTCCCGGCTGTATAAAACAAGGTGTATAAATCCGGCCCTCGGGCCTTGTGTTTGCCCCTTCTGATTTAGATCATCATTTTTTAAGCCTTTGTGAATTCAAAAACCATAGTCAAAACAAGATACACTTAAAAATGACAATGGGCATGTTAAAGCATCCAAAGGGTACTAGTAGAAATCGCAGTATTTTAAAAAGCCTCCAAAAACTGACAGCTTGTGCCAATGGACCTCCTGATCAAGAAAGAGCTGGGCACTGAACTAGGTTTCAGACAACGAGGGGGGGACAGGAGGGAGTCAGTGGTGCGTGGCCGTGGCCTTCAGTACTGTTGTTCACGGCTCCGGACACCTCTCCGATGGGGTTAAGTATTTACATTCAGCCGATGGGGTTAAGTATTTACATTCAGCCCGATTCCCCTCTCTGACTCCGCAGGCAGCAGCGGCCCTCTGGGGGCCCAGGGAAAGAGAGAAGCCCTCCCGACAGGGGTCCCGGGCAGGGGCAGAAGGACCTCCCCTCCCCCTCCTGCATCTGAAGAGGGCTTCCCTCTGGGAGTTTCCAGCAGCCTGACCTCCAGCCTTTGGGTTGGAGGGACTGGCTGCTTCTGTACCACATAAAAAGGGCAAGTGCATTCATTATTATTATACAATGTATAATATATAATAGCGATTATGCTGTCAGCAGCCAGAGTCTCTGACCACAGATCAGAGGCTGGGGTGACATAAATCCACCCAGTGAAGTCTTTGGAGATTCTTCGTGAAGGTGAGAGGAATCAGCTTCCTCTCTAATGGAGGCTCTCAGGGAAGAGTTTCTTCCCCAGGCAACTTCGGAGTTTGAAACTTGGGGGACTGGGAGGATTGGGGCAAACAGTGTTATCAGTGTATCGGGGCTGTGATGCTAAAAAGGCCACAGTTGTCTCCTCTGAGCCATAAAATGCTAATGGCTCAAAACCCTGCCCGGGACGGGGGCAGATGAGGAGTCACCCAGAAGCCTGGAAGGAGGGAAGGGGCCGCCCCCAGCTCCTGGGGTCAGATTCTTTACAGAAAACCTGGCCAGCTTGGGTTTCACTCTCTGCCTCCTTGCTTCCATCAGTGTCTTTGTCTGGGCTTTCCCCGGGCCCCCTGCCTGCTCTGAGGTCAGAGGATCAATGGCCGCCTGACTGTGGCTGAAATGGCTCCTCTATGGGGAGCCAAGAGCAAATTTCAGGGAGGCAGAAAGGGCCCTCCAGCCCCTTTATGCAGGGGGCCATGTGCTGAGTTGTGGAGCCAGCCAGCCAGCCAGCCAGCATCCGTAGGTGCCGGCACCAAGGCTCAGCAGCACTGTGATCTCTGTGGAGTGCTTGCCCTGGCCTTCCTCTGAGAAGGCACTTAGATTAATGTCCTCCCCCAAGTAGCCGAAGCCACCCCAGCGGGCCCAGGCTGAAACAGCCCAGCTGGTCTCCCTTCACATTCAACAACCCGACCCCCCAGGACCCTGGGACTTTTTAGAATGAAAACAGCGGTGCAGAGCACAGGCTCGCCTGGTATTTGCAGAGAGGTGATTTACTGACAAAGCCTCTGCCCCCTTTCATCTCTCCCTCCGCCCCAGCCCATCACACAGCCTCTCCCTCTGTGACCCAAACGCCCCAGGAAGCCCACGGCAGAAAAGCTCTTGAGAATAGGAATAACTAACCGGAGTTTCGTCTGAACACCTTTTCTGGGGCAAGGGTAACAAGAATTATTCAAATGCAATCATAAAAATGAGGCCAGCCTGGCAGGAATAGGGTGGGGGCGGGGGACGGAGTGAAGATGGAAGTAAGGATTTCTTGCCAGTTTTAAGTTTTGTGATTTCGGGGGGTTCTCCTGTTGTCCTCGTCTCCGTCCGCTCAGCAGGGGGTGTCTCAGAGCTCTGTCCGGGCGGTGTGCTCGGAAGGGCTTGGCACAGGGGACGGGGCTGTTTTCCCGAGGTTGCGGGGTCCGCCGCGTTCCCACGTCCGAGGCCACCGTTCGGGCTGAAGCTTCCTGCCCGGCGCGGCTCTGCGCGCGCCCGCGACAGGAGCAGGCCCTGACCCGGAGTCTCAGAAAAGCCTCCAGCAGAGGGAGACACTCCGGCGGCTCCTCGGCCGGGAAAGCGGCGGGCCGGAGCGGGTGGGGTGGTGGGGGTGGGGAGAGGGGAGTGGGGAGAGGGGAGGTGGGGGGGCGGGGGCGGGTCCCTGAGCGCTGACGTCCTGAGCGGTGCTGGGAAGTATAGGCTGTGTTGTCACGCCGGTGTCAGTCTGATGAAGATTGGCATCAGGTAAGCTGTCATTCATTTCCATGTCAGAGCCGCTTCTGCAGGCGGCGCGGCTGCGGGCGGCTGCCTCGGAGCGCGCGTGTTTTATTCCGGTCCCCAAGCCGGAGTATTATTCATTGCGACAGGGCGAGGAGGAGAGCGAGCGAGGGAGGCAGCGGGAGGAGAGAGGGAGGCGGCAGGGAGGAGGGAGCAGGGAGCGGGGAGGGAGCGCGCAGAGAGAAGCTGGGGAAGCGCCGGCGGACGCGGAGCGGGGCGAGGCTGGGGAGGAGGCGGTCCGGCGCCCGGCTCCCGGCGCGCAGCCCCGCGGTGGCCGCTGCCTAGCCCTTTAGGACAGGGGCCGGGCGCGCATTGTCCGCGCGCGGGAGGCGGACCGCCGGCCCCGAGGCCCTGTCGCGGACGGGCGGGGAGCTGCGCCGGGGACCTAGAGCAGGGACAGGCGCGTTGGCCGGAGCCCGGCGCGGGCTGGTCGGGGCCGGGCGATCCTACGGCGAGGCCGGCTGCAGGTTCGCTTTCTCCCGGCTTCGGGCGCCCTTTGGGCGGGCGCCGCGGGCGCTGCCACCCTGAGGCTGCCTTTGAGCAGCTGGAAGCGGGAGCAGCCCCAGACTCGTGCCGGGCGACTGAAGTCCGAGCCACCGCCACGTCCGGCCTGGGCGAATGGGGTTCGCCGGCGGATCGGAGGGGACTTCGGAACACGAGTCAGGGAAGCTGGAGCCCCCGGGGCCAGTTTAGGGGCCCCAGCCCCCCAGGAGCGATGATTTGTAGGGTTGTGGGCTTTGGGCGGATTTTTGGGAGTCCTTGGTGAGGTGAGGGATGCCTGGGGCCCCCTGCGAGATTTGAGAGTGAGGAGCCCTCCTGGATCTAGTCCTCCTGGCACGAGTTCGTAAAAGAGGGGACGGAAAGCAAAGGTCAATGGGCAGGGTCTTGGGTCTGCCGCAAAGTTTGCGGCTCTTTCGGGTTAGGTGTGCGGGCTTTCCCCGCTGCAGAACCAGAGGAAGAAACGGGCGAAGCGGGCTTCCTTTCCGGGGTCTCAGAGGTGCCCGCGCGGCAGGGCGACCTGGGCTCGGGCCGGGAGTGCGGCAGGGCTGGGATGGTGGTGCATCGGCCCTGATCTAGGGCTCGGGGTCGGGCCCCGCTGGAGTTTGGGTGGTAGGGTCCGGGCTGATTTCAGAAGAGTGACTGAAGGGCCACCGAGTAGTTTCAGGGTGGAATCACAGCCCCGCCAGAGCAGGGGGCTGGGGGTGGGCGTTGGGGGCCTGGAGTTCATCTGAGGCTGGAGACGGAGGAACGGGTGGCTCTCTTTAGGATTTAGGCAAAGGACTACGGCTTTTTATCGGGGTTGAGGCTTTTGAAATTTGGGAATGGTCGTGCGCGCTGTTCCCCACGCTCCGTGGGTGGAAAAGCACCAAGGGAGGCGATGGAAGTAGTGGATCCGAGTCACGGCAGGCGAGTCCCGGATTTCTGCTGCTTCTCCCGGAAAGAGGCTTTGGGAGAGAGGACTCGAGGCGCACAGGACCTGGTCCTAGGAGGAAGATTCCAGGAAGCGGACAGATCGGAGGGGCGTTCTGGGTGGAGCGACAGGGCAGCCTCGCAGGGTCGAGGTGGATCCGAGGACCGTGGCGGCTCTTCAGGCCTCGGGAGTCGCTCGGTCGTCTGCGGGCGCAGCGCATCGGGCTGGGTTCGGTTGTCCGCAGGCGCCGCGGCCTGCGCCGGAGCTCCAGCAGCGAGGAGCCGCGTTGCGCCCGGGGAAGTCTGGACTGCGGCCGAGGGCCGGGAGGGGTCGAACTCGAGCACTCTGACTTTACTCGCTGGCTGTGGACCCTCAGGCACCGCGGCCGGGTCCCGAAGCCCACTCGAGGTGCCGCGGGAGCGACGTTTCGCCTGGGAGAGTGGGGATCTCAGGGTCT
Source organism: Phyllostomus hastatus (assembly GCF_019186645.2). Taxonomy (NCBI): domain Eukaryota; kingdom Metazoa; phylum Chordata; class Mammalia; order Chiroptera; family Phyllostomidae; genus Phyllostomus; species Phyllostomus hastatus. Next base: position 13,389,465 of record NW_025334015.1, on the reverse strand, counting down.
CCTACCCTCACCCCCTTGTCCCCGGATTTCTCCAGCGTGTTAACTTCTCAGATATCAAATGCTCTCCAACTGGTGGAAGCCTAAAGCTTCGCGCTGTGGACGGCTTTAGGTGACCCCCTCCTGCACACGGAGAAAATGATGGTGTTCAAACACAAAAGCAGAAATTCTGTGAAGTCTAACCCGTAGACTTCCCGTTTACTCTGCCATCCTGGCCTTCTCGAGGCCTCGGGACCTTGGGGGAAGGGAGGGTCTCCTGTTTCTGGACTCTCGATCTCCTACTCGAGCTGCACCCTCCACTCAGGCTCGGGCCTAGCTCCGGGCAGGGAGAGAAGTCCGGACCGCGGAGGGAGGCTGCCCCTCTGGCCAACTGGGGAAGCAGTGTGTTGGGGCGGGGAGTGGCGGGGGGGAGGGCGCTGGAAGGAGGTTTGAAATTTCCTCCTCACAATCTGGAGCTCAACCTCTCGCACCCGTCGCGCCCCTCGGGAGCTGCGAGACCGTGCTTCCGGGGCGCAGAAGACGCGCGACCCACGAGCCGCTGCAGCGGCCCGGGGCGCGGCGACTGCCCGCCGCGGAGCTCCACGCTGTTGTTCTGCAGGCTTGGAATTCTTGCACTCTCTCCCGCCGCGAGCCTGAGTGCAGGAGGGAGCCGTGACCCTGCGGAGACTCCCGTCCCCGCCTCCCCTTTGTGAGCTCCGAAAGCTTGAAAGCCGAGAGAAAGAGAAGCTGTTTAGAAAAAGGGGCAGGGGGTTACTGGAGAGAGATGGGCCGGCCACCGCTCACAGTAAAATGCCTCGTGCAAATTGCACTGAAGTGCACCGAACTCGCGGCCGGCTGTTTTATGGTCCTTACTGGGAGTTTACTGCTCTCTGCTTTTAAGTCTGTAGATTGCTTTAAGTTAATGAAAGTGCTGCTTTCAAAAGGGGCTTTTATTGTGGGGCCATGATGAGTCCAGTACCTCCCCTTTACTCTCCCAAAAGGGGCCTGTTCGTAAAGAGAGGCTCCTGGAGTCCCCACAGCGGCGAGCAGGGGCAGGACGCCCTTTGACAACGAGGGTTAATAAACACCAATGTCCAAGTGATGCAGCACGTCGAGTTTGTTCCTTTTCCGGTCCGGTGTCGTCTGCACATTCTTTTCTCGCATTCTGGACTTTCGCGGAGTCTGACTTGACGTGTTGCTTAGTGCCTCCCCCCACATCCCTCCTCAACATTGCTCTACACAGGTCTGACCCTATTCAATTAAACTCCAACTGGATTTCAGGATTTCGACTGGCTGCCAAATCAAACTGCAACTAAAATATTTACTTGGGCACCGGGGGAGGGGCTTTGCCTTGCTTTTAGTAAGATGGATGTGTTAAAATGTCAGGGAGAAAGTCTGGAAACCTTGAGGAGAAATGTGGAAAGCTATTTTTCAGCACTTTTCCCTTTTCCAATCTCTCTGGCACAGGAGGTGAGATGACAGCGTTTTCTGACTGGGCCCGAACACACAAACTGCAGCGGGCCCGGGCTGCGGCTTCGACCGCGTGTCATAACCATTTAGACTGCGGTTAGTTGTTCAAAGCTTCTCCAAGCTGGGTTTCATTAACTCTACACCAGTTGCCTGGAAGTTCAGTAGCAATAAATTGTATAAACACATTTGAAGTAAGTTAGTGATGAAATAAGGAGAATTACTGTCTTGTGAGTGGAGAATCTTGAATTCATGGAGTTCTGGCTTAACTGGAAACACACCTCTTCTCCCTCGGCCTTGATGTTTATGGGTACACCGGAGTGTGTGTTGAATTTCTTTCTGCCATGTCCATCTTCAAGCAGGGGCTGTAACTCATTAGGGACCAAGGCATGCCTAGAAAGCAAAAAGGCTGAGTTTTAAAGGGGCTTCTATTAGCCTGGTTTAGAAACCAACCCCACCCCATCAACTCGCCTTCCTTACTCTGGGTGAATGCCACGCGCCCCTGAACAGTGCGGAGCAGACCAAATTAGATTTTTAAATGTTAGTGGCTTAATAATACTGTGTTGTTAGCAATTGAATTTGTTTTTATTAAAGAAACAACCTATAAAATTTATAGGCTTCCCGCATGTTGCAAGATTTCCATGCTATTTATTTAGCACCCTCCCCCCCCCCACCAATTCTATCTCCAGTTTCAGACTTTTGTTCCCCATTTATTTAATTTGGAGCACATTTTCTAAATTAGTTTGGGGAAGGTGAGAAATGCTGTTCTAAGTTTTCCTTTTCCTATGCTGGGTGGCACCAGGCCTGCGATGCTGAGATATATATAAACGTGTGATGCAATTGCTAGAGGTGATGGCATGGGAACCAGGGCGTCTGCTCAAACGCAGATCGGAGTGTGGAGAGGATGCAAGCAAATTATGGTGAGCCACCACTAGCCTTGAGCCCCGCCACCGTGCCACACTTTGTACGAAACACTTCACGTGACACTCGTGACTTATTGAAGACTGAATTCTATTGAGAAGCAGAATTTAGAGGGAGGAGCCACACAGGCTGGGTTCTGGCCAGGCTGCTTGGCCAGCTCGTTGCAGTGGGGATCAGCTAATTTAATTAAATCGAATACCTGGTGGGAACGGAGGAAGGAGCTAATCAAGGCTGGCAGGTCATCGTGCTGAGCTAGTGTTCAGGCTGAAATTTGGGGGCCGGGCAGCTTTACACCCCGTTACTGCCTGACTACAGTGCTCCAGCCAGTCGTTTGGATTCTGGGTCTCGGTTTCTCCATCTGCAAAGTGAGTGCCTGGCAGGAATCGCTCCTGGGGCTCCGAGGAGTGACCCCTGCACGAATCTGCTGGGTGGACTCTAAGCAACAAAGGGCTCGGGAGAGGGAAGGCTTCTGAGCAGCACTGCAGTCTTCAGTGTGTTTTCTGGCCCCGTCTGGTCCCGCAGCCTTCCCTCGTGATTCTCAGGAATCCTGAGACTTGGGCGAAAGGGTTGACTCCTGCCTTTCTTTACATCCTAGAATTTGAAAACCCTGCTGTGATTCCAAAAACCACCTGCACTTTATCAGGAGGGACAGTTAAGTTGCCGCACTGGGGGAACCGGCATGCTCTCTGCCAGTGGTGCTACCTGGAATGGCTTTCATGCATCAGATGAACACAGAGTCTGACCTGTCAGAAATCCAGCCCCTTCTCTGTGCCATGGGGAAGAAGAGGCCTGAGCACCAACTGGTGTGTGACATCCGGGAGGGTGTGCTGGGGGATGGGCCCCGGGCCAGAGCTAGCCGCTGCTTGACCCTCCCTCAGCAGCCTCCATGCTGGCAGGTCCCAGTAGATTCTGGGCCAGAGAAGCCCGAGAAGTTACTCCTGGCACTTACATGAAAATGTATGCACTCGGACACTCCTTCCATTGCCGCCCCTGATGTTTCAGAGCCGGCCTTGGTTCCGGAGACGTGGCTCCAGGGGAAGGCTTGCCTTTAATTCTCCCTCGTCTATGGGGACTTCTTGGGGTAATTTTTTCCTCTCCATAGCCTCCTCCTGCAGTCTCAGGCGGCATCTTCGTCTCTATTCCTACTGGGAGGAAGAGCCCGCCTGAAGGTGGAAGGAGCAACTGGCTTGCTGAGACAATGTGTGAGAGTGGGAAGGCCCAGGCCTTCTACCAGATCCCCGGGGAGCGAGGGAGCACGGAGCCCTGGACGACTGAGGAGGACTCGCTGCAGACGCGTTGTCTTCAGGGGACCTGCTGTTTGGCTTGGAAGCCTCGCCGCAGGCCCTGCCTGCCTGGGTTTCTAATTACACGAAGGACGTTTCTGCTAAGACCTATCTCACTAAAAACACATCCCTGCGTGTAATAAGAAACCCTAAACCAGGCAGGATATTTTAAAACTGAAGCAATGAAGATTAGATTAAGTCTCCACCAAACAGCTTCGTTCTCGTATTATTTTTGGCTGGAATGTGGAGAAAAGCAGCTGGCCCTGGGGCCCCGGAGCAGACTGTGAGGGTTCCGATGGAGCTGGGGTGGGTGGCGTAATTGTTAGTTTCTCTGCTTAATAGGAATGTGGCCAATTCCAGTACAGCTCAGACAAGGCAGCGGGGGTCTGAGGGAGCCCCAGGGATGGGGAGGAGCCAAAGAGTGGCCCAGAATCAGCAGGTCCCAGAGCCCTGAGGACATCTAAACTCCCCACCTCGTTAGGGTCTAGTCTCTCGAGCTCAGCTTACGCGGGAGTGGGACTCCAGTCCCATCTTAGGCCTAGTGAATCCATCCACCCTTCACCAGGCCTTTGGAGGAACTTGCATACATGGGGGACCTTTCTAGGTGGCAAAGGAACAAAGAGTTGTCTGAGGTTCCTGGAAACAGGGCCCAGGAACCTGGAATCACAAGCCTTGTCCTGGCCTGCTGACGAGGGGCAGCACGGTGTACCCTCACTCAGCAAGTGTTCAGTGTGTCAGCGGTGTGCCGGGCGCAGTCCTGCGCATCGAGGATCCAGCAGCAGCAGCAGCAGCAGCAGCAGCAGCAGCAGCAAATGGAAGCCCCCCTCCATGTAACCACGAGTCGCTGGCCTGCTGGCAGACAGAGTGGGGTCCAGGCTTAGTGAGCATCAGACAAACTGCCTCGAGAGCCTGCCTCTGCTAGTTGGTAATCAGACGAATTTAGACAGGTTGTTCAACATCTCTGATTCAGTTTCCCCCTTGGAAAGTGGGAAATGAAAGTATAAAGCTCGCGGGACTGTGGAGCGAGCGTTTGTAAAGCTCCCAGCATAGTGCCTGGCACACAAGAGAGGTTCGGCCATGGGTCTCCCCCTCCCTGTCCTTTTGGACTGAAGAGCCAGTGGCTGGCCTACCCAGCTTACCACTCCCCTTCCTTTTTGCTTCCCTAGGACGTGGCCTGGCCCTTTTGCAGGTCATTGGCACCATCAGCAAGTGGTGGACAAACAGCTGGTCACGTTGTGGCCTGGTGCCGCCTATGGTGTGCACACCCGGCAGGGCTGTGGCAGAAATAGACCTGTCCTCAGGGGGTGGGGGAACACACAGACACATCGGAGGTGACACATCGGAGGTGCCTGAAAAAAGGCACATGGATTGTCGTAAACCAGAAGAGGCATGGGTGGGATTGGGTGCCGCAGAGGGACAGGGAGTGCGGGGGCAGGGAGACTTTTAGGGGAGATGAGCTTCAGCAGTGCTCCTGGGAGTGCTGGGGGCCAAGCAGAACCAGGGTGAAGAGTTCAGCCCTCTCTGAGCATGCCTGGGGGCCACCTGGGCCACCCCTGCCTCGGGGAAACCACTGGGGCCCCCTGTGAGGCCTGGCCTCTGCCCTGCATGGAGGAATTCCCGGGTGGGTTTTCATGTAGCCTTCTCCAGGGTTAGGGCTTAGGCCAATGGCAGCGCATGAGGCACTCTAACTCCTTTCCTGATACCAGCCCACCGCTCTCGCTCTCGACTCTCCCCGCTTTTCCTGAGCCAAGAGAGTGGGCTCGGACATCAGAGGTCCAAACCCGGCCGGCTCAGGGCCCGGAGCTCACTGATGTCAGAGAGGTGGGGATGGTGGAGAGTACCCGGCTTGGGACTGCATGTCAGACCCTGGCTGTGTGCGACCTTCCACAAGGGATGTGCCTTCCCTGGGCGTCAGTTTCCTCGCCGACCCAATGAGGAGCTTGAAGTTGCTCTCAGAAGCCCCCTTTCTCCTCCTAATTGTATTGTGGTATGTCCGAGGGGTCATTGACCCCCACCCCCAGCAGCACCCCCAGGCGGGCGTCCTGACTGCACACAGCTGCAGAGGCATGCTGGCCAGGGTGAGGTGCCCTGGGCTCGTGTGGTGGGCCCCAGGGCGGTAGAGTGGGTTGGCTTTGACTGGAGTTCCTGGGGCGAAAGGGCGTGTCCTGGCAGCAGGGGTTGGCTCCACCAGGGCGGCATTTGTAGTCTGAAAACTCACCGGCCTCTTCCTGAAAAGCGACGTTGGCTTCTTTTGTGGACAGTGTGGTGCTGGGAGAAGGAACACAGGCTTTCATGTCGGAGTCTCCATTCTGCCCCTGGTTCTGCTACTACTCAGCTGTGTGTCCTTGGGCACATCATCTAACGTCTCTGAGTCTCAGTTTTCTAAGCTATATAGCCAGAATAATAATAATAATAATAATAATAACAATAATAATACAGAGCACATGGGAGTATTGAAGAAATGACCTAAAAGTGCTTGGCACGTGGCAAGCTCATGGTGGATATGACTTTTCTTTCCTAATAAAAAACACATTCTCAGGGGCCCGCTCCTCTGGTCTCTGGTCAGCTCTGGAGCAGGTGAAGGGGTGTGGTTCCAGCATTTTACAGATGAGAGGAGCTGAGGCTCTGAGAGCGGCGCCCGTGTGGGGGCCAGGAAGGGGGCGCCGTGTGTCCGCCCTTTTGAGGGGGAAGCCCTGTAATTAAGGAGGCCCAGGTCCACCTGGGACAGCCATGGCTTTTTCTCTGGCCTTTGGGGGACAGAGCCAGTGCCGTGCTGAGCTCGGAGGGCTGCTCTGCCCCGAGGTCCACCCAGGTCTCTCCTGAGAGTCTCCTTAAAGGAGCCAAAGCACATCTCCCCCATCACCCACACCTTTGTCTGGCAAACTCTGGGCAAAGTTTCCGGGTGTTAAGGAAACCTAAACCTAGAAGATCTACTTTTTCACTCCCACAAAGCCTCCAGTGGCCAGTGCAAAGACGGAGAGGTGGCGGTGGATGTAGGGGCAGGGAGGTGTAGCGATGGCAGTGGCTGTTGGTGACAGAGCGGCCCTGCGGCCTTCCTGCCTCCGTCTGCCAGCTGAGCTGTAAGGGGCCTGGGGGGAGGAGAGAGTCCCCAGGGCTTGACACCCATGGCCAACCCACTCACAGTCCTGACAGACACCGAGGGACATTCAGCCCATTCGTAGGGGCCTGCTGACTCTGAGGAGGTGTGGGGTGGGCACCGTCTCACTGATTCCAGGGTGGCACGGTGGGGGCAGCGAGCCCCACCCCCAGAGGTTCTGCTAACTGGCCTCCCTCATTTGGCTTGCTGCCACTGGGCACTGCTCTATCCCAACGCCCCTGCTAAGCCATGGGGGTGCAGGACTGCGCCTCTCCTTGAGGAGGCCATATTCCCTATAGATCGTGGGTTCTACTTCCAGGTCAGAGGCAAGAGAGGTCCAGAGACTCAGGTTTTGTGCCCAGGGCCCGCGGTGCCCGAGGTGCTTGCTTTCCTGTCACCAGCATGGCCTGAGCCCGCGGTGCAATGCATGACCATTCGTGGGCTGTGTGGGGTCAGGGCCTCTTTCCTTCAGAGCCACACTGTCTCATTTGGAGCCTGAACAGATCATGCCACCAGGAAAAGCTGTGTGACTCTGACACTCTCGTAACTTCCTTGGATTGCAGCATTGTCATTTTATGTTACCAGGAAGTTAGACCAGGTTACCCCAAGGCCCCTCCCTGGGTCTACAGTCTGTGACTACGCGCTGCAGTGCGTGGCCCAGACCACTGAGCACCACAGATCTGGAGACCAAGGGACGACTAGCCCAGCGGTGCTAAGGCCTGTCTCACTCTGCTTAGGTGTGCGGCCCTACACCCAAGGGAAGGTGTGGCTGCAGTGGCCACGGGCCTCGCTTAATCGACTGCAGGGGGTGGGAGAGCTCTTGGTTGGAGGGACCCTTCTGAGTCCCCTGGGCCTCAGGAGGACCACGGGGACAGCAGTGGGGCAGGAGAGCCCGGTGGTGGGCGTTCAGTGCTGCTGCTCTCACGTGGCCCACGTGGAAGTGCTGGTCTTGCTCTGCTGCCCTGTGGGAGCCCCTCTTCTGGCCCTGCCCCCAGGACACCTCTCTGAAAGGGCTGGACTCCCGGGGACAGCCGTCCCCTAGGCTACTCCTCACTGTGATGTGACCCGGAAGAGAGCCCAGGAGCGTTGTGGCCTCCCCCAACCTGCCCTGGAGGCCATGCTCAGGGACAGCGGCTTGCTCCTTGCTCCAGCACAGCTCTCCTCGGGAGGGCACCCCCATCCAGCAGAGCCTCTTAGCAGCAACGAGGTGAGACTGCTGTCTCCTGCTGACTTGCAGATGGTCAGGAAAGCCCCTTCCCAAGCCGGACCTCTGCTCCCCTGGAGGACTTGTCAGTCGTCTCCTTGGACTTGCAAGGGAGGCAGTGGAAGGAGAACTCTGTGCTCTGGGGAGTGCCATTAGCTGGGGCAGGGCAGGGCAGAGGAGAGGCTCCCCGCTCCTGCACAGGCCCTGGGCTGGGGCCCTGCCTGACCACGCGGACCTGCACTTTCTCTGGGAGGGGCAGCCACCACAGCTCACCCACAGACTGAGGGAGAAGGATTTTGCTGAGCTCTGTGGTTTTTGGGTAGCAGAATAAGATCACGCATTGCAGGCTCCTTTGCTGTGGGCTGGGCCCTGTGTGTGGAGGGGCTCTTGCCTCTGTTTTATCCAGTGAGGCTCAGAGAGGTGAGAGAGCTGCCCATGGTCAACCCGGCTGGCCCTGTGTGGTCCTGGGCCCAGTGGTCTTTCCAGCCCAGCTTGCTGCTTGCTCACAGGAGGTGTCTGTTTGGGGGCAGGTTTCCGGATTCCTTGTTGCTTGCCTTCTCCATCCCGCTGCCGCCCCTGACCCGGTACTCCACCACACACAGGGCCCCGTGTAAGGTCCAGGGCCCTGGGCTGTGCAGGGCGCCGGTGGTGTGACCCGGGTTCCTGGGGCTGGCCAGCGCAGGACAAGCCGAAGGCTGGGGCGTGAGTCTTGACTCAGCCGGACGCTGGCTGGATGGCCTGGGAAGCTGGCCCCGCTTTCCTCATCAGTGAACGGTGGTCGTGATGCTGTCCGGGCTGTGGAGAGTTAGTGGGTGCGAATGTGTCATGAACGCTACACACACGCAAATGAAAGCACCTACACGGGGTCTGGCCTGTACTACTGGGGAGAAAATCGGTCAACACCAACGCTGTGACTCTGCTTAGATTAAAGCAGAGCACGTGCTCGCAGTGCTGACAGCTCCTTTACGGGCGAGAGCCTGACGGGCCACCACTGCCTCGAGGCCGGGTGTGCGCCATACCCCCGGCGGGTTTTCCAGATCCTGGCAGAGAGCCCACAAACCTGACCTGTGTGCCTACTATGTGCCAATGGTTGTCCTCGATAATGTTTCCCACCTCATGCAGTGCAGGGGCCACCAGAGCCTGGGGTGCGGGGGTGGCCCCTGCCGTGTCCCATCAGCCTGACCATGCCTTGGGTTCTTCCCTGCTGGTAACGTGTGTTCAGTCAATGTCTCCTGAGCGCCTTCTGTGTGTTGGCCGTGGTGGAAGTGCTGGGCACACGGTTGTGAGCTCTCCAGCTGGGCTCCAGTAGAGTTCACGGTCTGCAGGGGAGGCGGGAGCTCAAGCTCTGTAGGTAATTTGTGAAACCAGGACAAGAACCATGGAGGAGCCCAGGAGGTCATGAGAACATAGCTGGGGAATGCAACCCCCTCTGGTGGTCTCGGAGGGCCCCCTGGAGTTCTGGTCCTCAAGTGAGGCCCCTCCCAGGGGAGAGCTGGCCACCCCTGCCATCCCCGGGGCTTCCATCCCAGACAAGGACAGAGCAGGCAAGAAGAGGACAGTGGGCCACAGGAAATCCCGCCAGGGGTTTTTTGCTCTCACCTGTGTTTCCTGTCCAGGCTGCTTGTCAGAGCACAGCCGACGCTGTTCCCACACCCCCTGCTCCCCCAGCCCACCGCTGTCCTCCTTTGAGGGTGTGGCTTTCCAGAGGAGCCTTTAGAAAAGGCAGGCACCCTTCTCCACTCTTCCTGCAGCCCCAGCCAGGGCCCCAGTCACGTCTGGGGGTGCTTGGAGACAGTCACGTTCACATCTTCCCCGAGTCTGGGTTCTGGGTTGCTCTCATGTGCAGCAGCTGGGAGCTGGGAGGGAAAGGCTCACCCCTCTTTCCCAGTGCCGGCTGGAGGATGGGGTTTATCGGTGACCAGTCCTGTCCTCCAGATGGGACGGAATCAACTTCTCAACGTGGCTTCCTCGGTGCGGTGGCCACAGCCATGCCATCCCTTCAGAGGCTCTGGGGACAGTTTGTGAATAGTTTGCAGCCTGGTACTTGGGAGGAGGCGGTGAGGAGAGGCACGAGGGAGGTGGCCAGAGAGTTTAATGGACTTCAGTCGCTGGGTGTGAATCCAAAGTTACACGGATATGGAAAGAAAGGTGCTCTCGAGGGCAGGGCCGCAGGGGCAGAAAGGGTCCTGGGCTGAGGTGCAGGTCCCCAGGCTGGCCGAGGGTGTCTGCCCAGGGCCCGACCGGCAGGGCTGGATGTGTGATTTCTCAACCGCTTTGACCCTCGTTTAGTCCCTTCCCTTCTGTGAAGCGGGGGCAACAATGGCTCTGTGCAGGGATTAAACGAGACAGCCAGCAAACGGCCTGGTCCAGCTCCTGGCCTCTGGAGGTACTCAGTGTATGTGAGTCCCCTTCCTGTCGCTTCCTCCTCTGTCCCCACAGTGCTGGACAGAGACCAAGTGCCCCTTCAGGATGCAGGAGGGGCCAGGCTGCAGGAAGACCCTGAGCCTCTCTGGGGAGCACAGCTGGAATGGCTGTCTGAGGGCACTGCAGGCTGGGGGGCGTCAACGCCAGAGCCAGGCGGGGTTCCTGGGCAGCAGGGAGGTGGGGCTGTGGGTCCCTGGAAGGACCAGGGCAGCATGGGCGGCCTCCACGAGGGTTGTGGAGCAGAGATTCTCTGAAACGGCGAGTTGGGAAGGGGAGAGGGAAAGAGGAACGGATGAAGGGAAGGAGGGGGAGGAAGTGAGCATCTATGGAGTGTCTACGGTGTGGTTGACATCTAGTTAGGTGCTGCAGTGCCCATTATTGTTTTCGTACAATTAGAAGCATAGAGTCTTAAAGTCACGGAATCGCAGAAGTGGACAGAACATGGGGCATCTACTCCAACCTCTGCATTTCATATATAAGAAAACTGAAGCTCAGAGAGGGTCAGAAACTTGCTTAAGGTCACACAGGAGATCAAGGGCAGAGCTGGATTAGAAACTGCCCGAGCGAGGGCAGTTGGGGCAGAGCAGAAAGAGCATAGACCGTGGCATCAGAAAGACTAAGTGCGACTGCAGATGCATTTATGTTTTATTTGTTTTTAGAGAGAGGGGAAGGGAGGGAGGAAGAGAGGAAGAGAGACATTGACGTGAGAGCGAAGCATCGATTGGCTGCCTCTCATGCGCCCCAACCAGGGGCCAAACCCACAACCCAGGCTGTGCCCTGATGGGGAATCAAACCGGTGACGCTTTGCTTTGTGGGACGACATCCAGCCAACGGAGCCACACTGGTCAGGGCTACAGACACGTGTATAGAAACCTCCTTTCTGAGCTTTAGCTCTCTTGGCTGTAAGATGGGATAGTAATTCTCAGTTCGTGGCGGCCATGACAATGAAATGGGATAATTTGTGTAAAGCGCCTGCCTGGGCTCAGGGGCTGTGTGGGCTCTGGTCCTTTCCCCTCCCAGCCCTGCCCCCTCCCTGCCTGGCTCACGGCTCTCGCCACACCCGCAGAGCCCACCCAAGAGCCCCGAGCTGGCCCCACCTTGTGCCCCAGAAGGCCTGGGACGTGCACTCATCCTTTCATTCAACCGTGTCCTTCAGGTTTTTAGGTGCCCGAGGGTGTGCCGGGCGCTGTCCTGTTCCTGGGGTAGAAAGGTGAGCGAAACCAGACAAGGCCTCCGTCCTGACAGGGTCTGCAGTCAGGTGGAGTAGAGAGGCACTGATTTTTAACAACCGTACAAATACATATGAGCATGCAAGTGTCATCAGAATGTTGACGGGAGGAGCACGAACCCAGGAGAACGCTTAACAGGAAGCTTTTATTTCGAGAGAGCGGGGAAGTCTCTCTGAGAAAGTGGTGTCTGATCTGGGACCTGGGGGGAGAGTAGACGGAAGTGAGGAAGGACAGGAGGGAAGGGTGTTCCAGCAGGGGGAACGGCAGGTGTGAGGGCCTGGGGAGAGAAGCAGGGGTTGACAGGTGGCAAGGGGGCTGGGCAGAGTGACAGGGCCAGGGCTGATCCCAGCGGGACAGCCTGGGTCTGACTCTGGAGGGCCGGACCTCCCGGAGCGGTGGGAGAGCCTGCCTGAGGTTCCAAAGTGCGGACCAGGCCCGCGCTGGGCTATAGACCTGGAAGGGCGATCGGGTATCTCCAAGCTGTCATTTCCTGCTTCCCAACAAGCCGTGGTAACAGTCGTGAACCAGGTCGCAGGCCATGGGGCGGAGAGAGGGGAGGACAGACGGACACACGGAGAAGGAGCTTTGCCTTCATCCTGGAAGTGAGCAGTGTCAAAGCTGTTTGTGTGAAAGCCTTCATGACTTGAATGTATAACTGAACACAAGCCAAAGTCATTACCATGGCTGCGTCTCTGCCTCCTAGTTCCACTCCCGTGGCTACCTTCCCCGCTCACTCACGCCAGACTTCCCTGTGGTGTCTGGAACAGGGTGGTCTGCTGCCGCCTCTGGGTGGAGCACTTCCTCCAAGTGTCCGCCTGGGGGGCTCTTGGTTGCTCTAGAGATCAACCCATGCTCCCCGCCCCAGTAAGGCCTTCTCTGAGGGCCGCATCTAAAATGAAACCCCCTTTCTCCCAGCCCTGGCTCTCCCTGGTCCCCTTTATTTCCCTCCAATAATTAACCAATTTTGTCTTTTTTTTTTTTTCCAGAACTATAACCCAGAACAGTGCTTGCATGTCGAAAAAGCCTGGGGTATGTTTGTGGGGAGCAAGTTGCTTGTGAAATTATTTGTTAGGTTCATTTTCTCTTTTTCTCTTTCTCTGAAACTGACTCAGTGTGAGTCAGGATTGGAAGGAACTAAGTAATTGGTCTTTGACTAACTGGTCATTTAACATCTGAGTAACCAGGGGCCCAGAGAGGTCAAGGGGTTTGGGGAAGATCACAGAGCACAGGGTCGGAACGAGAACGGAGGCCCCTGGGACTCGCAAGAGAACTCTCTCTGCGCAGATCTGGGTTCTCTGCAGGACACAGCCCCTGGGGGCTTTGCTTTGTGCCTCCCAGCTGGGGGTTGGGGGATGGCCTGAGGGCTCTGGCTTCCTTGAATTCTGTCCCTGGGGGCCCATGGCCTGAGCAGCTGTAATTTCATTCCTAGATCTCTGCTGCTGCTGCTGCTGCTGCTGCTGAGCTCCTGGGAGACATTTTCGGGTGACCTGAGGGGTGTTGGAAAGGGTGGCTGGTGGTCTCTGGCAGGCAGACGTGCATCTCTCCCGTCCCTCGGCGGTGAGATGAGGAGCTGCCGGTGTCTGCAAAGGCTCCACCACAGGAAAGGCGTGTGCAGCTCCTACTCAGTGCGTCTGCCTACCGTGGGGACTGACACAGAGAAGCATCCATTTCGGGTCCCGCATGCCAGGAAATTTGAGTCTAGCTAGGCAGGTACTTCGCTAATATCAATATCAAAATAATAGTAATAGCAAACACGTACTGAGTGCTTACTGTGTACCAGGCACTTTCTAAACACTTTCATGCCTATTAACTCATTTGAGTCTCAGGACCACTCTTTCGGGTGGATGGATGCCCTGCCTCTTTCCTGTTTATTTGTATAACCTGTGGCATGGAGACGGGGAGCCACCCTTTCAAAGCTAGTGTGTGAGGGAGCCAGGATTTGAGCTCAGGGGATCTGTCACCTGGGTTCACCCTCTTATTCGTTAAGTTAAATAATAAAGAGCCCAAGGCGAGAATGGAGGATGCATCATGGGAGGGCAGTGTGAGGTCAGGGGAGACGGTTCCACTGCAGGCTGGAGTAGTCAGGGATGGCTTCCTGGAGGAGGTACTGCCTAAATCAGAAGAGGAGTGTTTGGATGGCCAGATGGAAGGGACAGTGGTTCGGAGTGGTAGGGACAAGTGCCCTCCTGCCTTGATGCGTATGCTCGGAAGTGACAGACAGGAGGGGGTTCCTCTCCCAGCTTCCCAGAGCGGGCTGGGGGAGCAACCCCACCCCACAGAAGCAGGTTCCCATGGGCTCGTGTCATGGGGCCTCTGCCTAGATTCTCTCCTAGGTGAGACACTTAGGATTCAACTTCTTTAACATTTGGGGAACTTCTACGAAGATCCTCTGAACGCCTCCAAGTCTGTAGCTGTTCCGTCGGTAAACAGGCTGATAATCTCCCTCTGCGGGAATGTAGTGAGCACCTGATGGGCGGTGTCTTACTTCACTCCTGTCACCCTTTGCGCCCAGCTCAGCCTAGAGTGGCCACTCTTGGCCTGGGCCTGGAGCGGGGACACCGAGAGAAGATTTCTTTGTGGGACCTGGCCCTGTGGCACTGTGCTGGGGGAGAGGACTAAAGCTGCTCTTCCATTCAGAGTAGGAGTCACTGATAGTGCCCCTCGATTATGTCTGCACTCTGAAAATACATTTTTTTTTTTCTGGAGAACCACAAAGCTCAAGGAAGCCTCAGTCACAGGGTGGTCGATCCTCTGGGTTTGCCCAGGACTGTGCTGGTTTGGGTGCTGAAAGTCCCATGTCTGGGGAGCCCCCCGGTCCAAGGCAACTTGGGCCAGCTGGTCACCCTATGAGTCAGTCAGGAGGGAGAGGACGTCGTGGGACCGGGGCTCCCGCACCTGCTAGTGGCCATCCCCTTGTTCCCTCCATTTGGCTTCTGAATCTCCCAACAGTAGGAGTCCATGGAAGGCTTAGTTGAAAGATAAAAGTCTTTGGCTTCAGGCAGACCAGAGTTCAAGTCCCACATCTGCCATGCACTGTCAGCTTGGCCTTGGCCAAGCATCTTAACCTGCGTCTCTGTGTCCTCAATTGTAAAAATGGGGACTCTGAGAACCCCACCACGGGGCTGTGTCGACACTCCCAGGGCCTGAGGCACACAGAGCTCCCAGCCCACGGTAGGTGTTACACATGGCAGGCTAAGCCCTCTGAGCCACCACTTTTATTCCCAGTGTTGGGCTGGGATGGAAGAAGTAGCTGCTTCCTTCTCCCAGAGAGGCCAGGCTGGGAAAGGTTTTCTCCAGCTTCTCCACGCTAGCTGAGCATGGGCTGCGAGTGGCCGAGTCCTGGCCTGGCAGCAGCTCCGGAGAGGGGCCCGTGAAGGGCTTATTTTTGTGGACGAGAGATGGAGAGGGATGGGCGACCTGCTGTATTCCCTGCCCTGGAGGCTGAGCTGACGGGCAGACCCCTGGGCTCTCCACGTGTCTCTTCGCCTTTCCCCGACTCCTCTGACTTCCCGGAAACAGGAAGTCTCACTGGAAACAATGCAACGTGCAGGAGGGCTGTTGAGGGGCCTCTAGTCCACTTTGGCCTCCTCTCAGATGGGCACCTTGAGGACAGGGAAGTTGTGACCCACCTGAGGCTCCGCCCATGGTTGGAGCCACCCCAGGTCCGCATGGCCTGCTGGCCCATCAGGCTGGGTGGGGGGTCCTTGGAGCTCCGAGGAACTGGGGACCCATGCAGCAGGCCTGTGTTCTGACCGCAGGTCGTCTGCTTTGTGGAGGATGGGTGACACATTGGAATTCCTGGCCAGCTCCGCTCGGCCACTGTAGCCTGCTCCTGGGCCGCCTCTCCCCAGTGGAGCAGGAGGGGTGCTCGCGGGATGGTGACTCTTTTTTTTAAACATTAATGATTTTACATGGACTCTTCTTAATGTTCAAATGAAACTGAGAAGATAAAATCATTTTCAGAGACATCCTAATTTATAAAATGAGGCGATTTTCTTCAGACCAACTGTTTTCCCTGGATTAGCCGCACTACAATTGACCTTAATGAGCTGGGGCATCCGCAGACTTAACTCGAGCAGTGAATGGAGTGTTCATTAAGTGCCAGCGTGGGCAGCGCATGGTTTCATCCAGAGCAGAGGGCATGAATGGGCCCTTCCTCAGAGCTGGATGTGTCTGTTTCCTGTGGGGTTTTCCTCTGTTGCCTGGGGACCCTCCGTTTGCTCAAATATGCTTTAGTTTATTAACACCTACTGTGCGCTGGCCACCATGGAGGGCAACCGAAGGGGATAAGATTTGGCCTCTACATGAAGGAGCTTCCGGTTGGCGTGCAAGTCACCCTACTGTGGAGGATCACATGGTACACACCAGAGTGGGTTACCCCGAGACGTTGCAGGATGCAGGGGGTCACTGCCAGATGAGAGACACTGACTGGGAAGAGGGAGGCTCTTGAAGGAAGGGGACATCAGGGCGGCTGGAGGGACCAGGAGGGACTTAATGGAGGGAGTGGGCGGCGTGCCGAACCCCAGACACGCACTGCCTGACAGTGGGCTCGGGACGGGGGTCTGTCTAGCCCCATTTTGACGTGTGGCAGAGGCCCGGGTCACACAGCTGGTAAGGCTGGATCAGAACCCAGGCCCACCTGCATTTGAACTTTTTCTGTTAGAAATCCTGTCTTGCAGGTGCCAGGCCTTGACGGTTGGGTAGGACTGACGAGGCAGAGTGGGGGGAACCCTAAACAAGGGCGTGTGTGTGGAAAGCTGGTGAGCGAAGACCCCACTTTGTGGTAGGGCTTTGAGCCAAGCGGCCTGGAAGGGGGAGAGCCAGCCACTGCAGGGGAGACAGGGGCCCGCAGTTCTGGGTTCCCTGTGGGGTAGACACCTTAGCCCCCGGAACTTTGCGCCTGTTGATGTGTTCCCTGTCCTTGGGGCCTCTCCTCCCCACACTCTGGAGTCAGGAAGCTTCTGATTGCTTTCCCTGGCCTCAAGCTGGGTGCCGGCCAGCCAGGCTGATTCTTCCAGGAAGACCTAGTAAGTCCCTAGCGTAGTGGTAACAGCAACAGCACTGTCTCACTCCTGGGTCGTGCCTCGCCATCCACACAGTGCTTTCACTCGAAACCCGAAACAAACTGTGACAAAGACATCCTCCTGACGGATGAGCACAGCCCAGGGCTCCAGGCCACTTCTCAGATCTCAGAGGACCGGCCAGGTTCAGGTTCTCAGCCAGGTTACTACTCACTGTTTTCCGCTGTGTGTGCAGCACTTGGCGCGTAATACGTACCAGATAAACGTTTGTCCAGTGAATGCATTTTGGGGGAGTCCCACTCTATTTGTGGGAACCTTGGAAGAAAACAGGTGGCACCCCTGGTCCTTCCTTCCGGGACTTTGTTCAGTGTCCTCTGTGCCGGGGCCCCAGGCCGCAGCTGAGCAGAGCTGTCCCAAAGCCCGTGTGCATTTACAGCTGTTGAGTTCAAGCTTGAAAGAAATACATTTTCTTCTTTAATTAGGCTCTCTGGTTCAGTTTAGTCATACATGGGAAATTAAATAATTATACCCTATCTTTCCACTGTCCTTTCATAGTGTGCTAAAATATATAATAAAAATTGCCATTGTAACCATCTTTAAGTGCACAATTCAGTGGTTTTAACTGTATTCACAGTGTTGTGCCAACAGCACTGTATCTACTTCTAAATCTTTTTCATTACCCCAGCGGAAACTCTGAAACCATTAAGCAGTAACCCCCTCCCCCGCCCTCACTTCAGCTCCTAGTAACCTCTCATCGATTTTCTGTGCCTATGAGTTTGCTTATTCTAGATATTTCATAAAAGTGCAATTGTAATATGCTTGCTTTTTTGTGTCTATTCATTTAGCTTGTTTTCAAGGTTCACCTGTGTTGTAGCATATCTAAGAATTCCATCCCTTTTCATGGCTGAATAATATTCCATTATATGTATGTACTGTATTTTATTTATCCATTTTTCTGTTGATGGATACTTGGGTTGCTTCCATGTGTGAGCAATTGTGAATAATGCTGCAGTGAATGCTGGTGTACAAATATCTGTCTGAGTCCCCCTTTTCAGTTTTTTGGGTACGTTCCTAGGAGTTGAATTGCTGGGTCATACGGTAATTCCATATTCACCTTTATGAGAAACTGCCAGAGTGATTTTCATTGTGGCTGCACCATTTTACATTCATATCAGCAAAGCACAAAGGTTCCAATTTCTTCATATCCTTGTCAACACTTGTTATTTTCTGTTTTTCTTTTTAAATTGTAGCCATTCTTGTAGCTATGGAGTAGTATCTCAATGTGGTTTTGATGTGCATTTCCCTGATGACTGATGATGTCGAGCATCTTTTCCTGTGCTTGTCGGCCATTTGTGTATTTTCTGTAGATAGACATCTACTCAAGTGCTTTGCCCATTTTTAAATTGGGTTGTTTTCGTTGTTGAGTTGCAGGAGTTCCTTGTGCACCCTGGAAGTTAAACCTTCATCAGAAACGTGATTTGCGAATATTTTCTACCATTCTATAGATTGTCTCTTTACTCTCTTGATAATGTCTTTTGAAGAACAAAAGTTTTTAATTTTAATAAAGACAAATTTATGTTTGTTTGTTTTTTTTTGCTTATACTTTTGGGGACACATCTAGGAATCATTGCCACATCCATGGTCCTGAAGATTTATCCCCATGTTTTTTTCTGAAGTTTTATGACACTAGCTCTTATACCTAGATCGTGACTTGTTTTGAATTAATTTTTATATTGGTGTGAAGTAGACGTTTGGCTTCTTGCTTTTGTGTGTGGAAACCCAGTTGTCCAGAGCAGGGCGGTAGGGCTGCCTCGAATCTGTGGTCGCTGTAGGTGGTATTGACATTGTAACAATGTCGGGTCTGCCCGTCCACGAGCACCGATGTGTTTCCACTCACTTAGGTCCCCGCTAATTCTCTCAGCAATGTTTTTGAATTCTTAGTGAACAAGTCTTTCGTTTTCTTAGTTACACATATTCCTAGGCATTTTATCCTTTCAGATGCGATTGTAAATGGAATTGCTTTTTAAGTTTCCTTTTCAGGTGGTGCGTTGCTAGTGTATAGAAACGTCAGGTTTTTACATGTGATCTTGCACCCTACGACTTTGCTGAATTCGCTTACTAGTTCTGTTTGCTTTCTTGTAGATTTGTAGGGACTTTCTGTATGTAGCATCATGTCATCTACAAACAGAAATTATTTTACTTCTTCCTTTCCAATTTGGATGCCTTCTGTTTCTTTTTCTTGCTTCGTTTCTCTGACTAAAAGTTCCAGTCAGTATTGAACAGCAGTGCTGCCAGTGGGCGTCTTGTCTGGCTTCTGATCTCAGGGAGAAAGCTTTTAGTCTCTCACCGTCGAGTATGATGTTAGCTGCCTATTGCCCTTTGGATGATGGGCCACTCCTAGGGTCCTGGGTCAGGAGGGGGTGAGGGCAACCATTTGTTTTATAGCTCAACAAAAAAAATGAAGGAGAATGACTTACTTCGTTTGGGCCGATATAACAAATTACTATAGACTGCCTAGCTTATAAACAACATAAATACATTTCTCACAGTTCTGGATGCTGGGAAGTCCAAGATCAAGGCACTGTCAGATCTGGTGTGTCTGTTGAGGGACCATTTACTGCTTTGTAGACAGTTGGCTTCTTGCTGTCTTGTTGACATGGCAGAAGGGGTGGGGAAGCTCTCTGGGTCATCTCTCATGAGGGCACTAATCCCATTCATGAGGGTCCCACCCTCATGACCACGTTATACCCCAGAGGCCCTGCTTCCAAACACCATCGCACTGGGGATTAGGATTTCAGCCTGTGAGTTTGGGTGCACACATTTACAGCAGAGAGTCCAGAGCACAGAAAACACCCACTAATTAGAAAACACCAATTTCATGGCAGCGCTAATTGCACTGTTAAAATGTCAGCTGAGCTAAAACCCTAACATTTGCTAAGTTCCTACTATGTTGGCACTTTTATTACCTCATTTGATCCTACCACAGCCCCTGGAGACAGGCTGGTATCGTCCCCACTCTCATTCAGAGGCGAGGCAATGAAAACGAGTGTAGGAGGCGATGTGCAGGCATTCAGAGGAAGCTAGCTGTGTGCGGTGCGTTTCCTGAGCTGTAAGTTGAGTCCTTGTTTTCTGCCCAGTGATTGTCAGGGGGAGAGAGTGAGAACCATTCTTCTCCATGGGGTGTAGGGCAACCTCCTTGGGGCTCAACACTGCCTGCCCCCGCAGACTGTCCTGATGGGTCACTCGTTCAGGAGCGCCCTGAGCTCAGCAGGGCTCAGGGCTGCCCGTCCGTCAGGACTGAAAGAGCTTTACCGCACCCTGCAGGTGTGTGCGGGCAGAAGCGGTGGAGGCCTGCCATGCTGCTGTTCTGTCCTGATGTTGCCGGTGCCTGATCAGCAAGGAGACTCGTGGAGCTGATGTTGTCAGAAGGTCCCCAGAGGGAACTCTTTCTGAGGTTGGGAGCAAATTCTTGCAGGTCAAAGAGAAGTCCTGAGCCAGGCGACTTTGTCCTGCCCCAAATCCCTGTCCTGTTAACTCAGCAGTAATCAACACTCTCAGGGAGATTAGTTCGATCAAGTAACTGCAGTCACAGGTTCCTGGATAATTCATGGTCAAAGTTTAGTTTCTGCCTCGAATTTCTGGGTCACTGGAGCTCTATCAGATCCTACTGAGGACAATGTTATGCGACCCGACTGGCGAGCTTGTACGTCGGCTAGAGAGGTGCGGGTGTGACCCCGGAATCGAGCCCCATTGCGGGGAGCGGCAGTCAGTCTGCAGGGAAGTCCTCGGATTTCTGGGTGCTGGTCCTGAGTGCTACCCCTCAGCTTGGACAGGATGCAGCAGAAGCTGTTGACTGGAGATTCCTGGACAGAAAAGTCCCAGTCAGCCCAGGGCAGGGGAAGGCTGCAGTTTTGCTCTCTTTATTCCTTAGGCTGAATTTCCTCTTTCTTTGGCCTTTATTTTCTGCATTGTAGTCGGAAGAGGGGCGTGGATACATTTGGTGCCCTGCCCCTTCTGCCCTGCTTGGAGCAGGGCAGGCTGAGTCCCTGCCTGTGCGGGTCCCGTGTAGGTTTTCAGTGCATGCTTGAATCGCCAGGGCACCATGGGATGTCCCTGGCTGCAGAGGACGGTGGGGCAAACCCACCAGGAGGTACGTTTATTGAAATGCAGGGTCTGGCACAAATAATGCCCCCTTTTTATTACATAAAAATATTTTACCACAAAACCATAAGCATGTAATTCCGTAACAACAATATCACACTCCAGCACACTATATGACATTTTAGGTGAAATGTTCAAATCGCTATCTATCTCATGCAGTCATTCCCTACTGACCCCACTCAATGGCGTCACTTCTGCTGGTGCCTGTGTTTACCACATACCTAAAAACAAACAAGGCCCAGGGCAGAGGGGTACCCTGCCTCCTAGTCCCCCCCACTCAGCAGGTTCCTGATCTCCTTTCAGTTTGGCAAATGTCTGTGTGATAATTCAGATACGATTGAGTTCTGTCTTCAAAGAATTTGAAATCTGCTCCGAACCCTTCCCTTCCCTTATGTCTTTGCTGCTCCGTGCCGCTGCCTCCCAGATTCGCCCACCTGTTTATTGCTGTCCACTCTCACACCTCCCGTCTCACAGGCTCGAAGCAGTGGAGGCCACCTTTCCTTCTCCTCCCCTCCACGCTCTGGTCTGCAGAGCTGCCGTCCACGCCAGCTCGCCCAGGACAGTCCTGGTTGCAGTCTGTTGTCCCAGTGCCATTGCCCTGGCTCCTTCCTCACTCTTGAAAGTGTTCAAGTTTGAACAGTAAACGAACGGTCAGCCCATCCACAACCTTTCTGAGGCCGGGCTGTCCTCCCAGCCTTCTCTGTGCCTGGCACGTCGCTCCGTTCTCACTGCCTGCACTGCGGCCACTGCCTTCTTCTGGGTTCCTCCCTGCCTGTGCCTCTCACTTCCAACCCATTCTGCAGACCGCTGCCGAGTCATTCTCTGAAAACTACTCTGCTCACTTCGATGGTTACTTGCTTCCCACGGGACCCAGTTCAAACATCTTAGCCTGGCACTTAGAGCCCTTTGCAGCTCACCTCTGCTTTGGCTTATAGTCTTCTCTTAGTTTCTTGGCACGAAGCTCACGTCTGCTGTCACTGGGTGATGCCCTGTGCCCTGGCCCTGCCCTTTGACGACCGCCATGACTGTAAAGGCCCACTTACCTGGACTCACACTCTGGCCGTTCCTGTAGGGGCAAGTCTCGCGTGTGTCCTTCAGGCCCAGGGCAGGTCCCCACCTAGTGAGCACGGCGCCCGTGATGAGCCCACCCTTGGCTGGCACTCGCTCCTTCTCGGGACTCCTCGGCCTAGAGCAATTACTGTCTGCACAATTCATTTGGCGTCTAATCAGGTACTGCCTCATGACTTTTTATATGTCGCTATCTTGAACTGGAGCTGAAAGTGTTTGCTGTAATCTCACTTTTCCTTCTGATGTGCCTTTCTCCTCCAGGAAATTGCAGGTTCCCTGAGAACGGGGACCCTGTCTTGTCCTTATGGCACCAAGCACCTAGTAGGTATTAAGTAAATACTGCCCAGAAAACCTTAATATGTTTTCAGGCAAGAATTCCAGAACTGGAAGGACCCTTGTAATCCTGCATTTCGAACTTTTATTTTGTAGCTGAACCACAGCATGAAGACAGAGCAGCCAGAGGCTTGCTCCAGGGGACCCAGCTAACGCGGGCAGCAGCTCTGTTGTCTCGAGTCCCGGGCTTATCCCCGTTCCCAGGCAGCCTCCCGCACGGTGGCTTTATCGTGTGACTGGGCCACGAGGCCCAGCGGGGACTTAGATCGGCAGAGGGAAAGAGGGGCAGCGAGCAGGGAGGACACCACGGCCTCAGCAAAGTCGTGGAGATAGGAACTCGCTCGCCGGATTTGGGGCAGGGGACAGCAATTAGACCAAGACAGTTCTGAGTAGGAGAGTTGTGGGTGGAGGGGTGGATCGGGGAAGACCTCCGATCTTGTGATTTCGGGTCGTAAGAGGTCCAGCGTGGCTGAGCCTGCCGCAGAGCCCTAGCGGAACGTCCCTTATCCCCGCCCACTGTTCAGAAGTGTTGGGAGGGGGCGTCGGGGACAGCTCAGGAGGGCTGGAAGAGGACATGGGAAGTCCTGCTTAGAGGCAGCTGGGTCACATTTGTTTGGGCCGTAAAGAAATGTGACTTTAGTGGTGTATTGGAAAGTGCCACCGGTAGTGCTGTTATATATAGCTTTCAACTTTAATAAGGTGTTGCAAAAGCTATGAAAATACATATAACTAAAAACACATTTCACTGGAAGCTTGATCTTGAATCCCTTTCTACGGCTCCTGTGTGGTGCTCCGTGCTGTCAATAGGGCCATTAAAACACAATGGAAAGTGGGTAATTGTGCATTATATGGCTTTTGTTTTCCGTTATGAAATATTGGCATCCGAAAGCGAGTGGGATTATCGGGCGGAGGCCACTGTGGAAGAGGGAGGAGCAGGAGGTTGGGGGGTGAGGACGGAGGGTGGGAGAACAGGAGTCTGGCTGCCTCTCCCTGAGTCTTGGCTTTCCTGGCCACAGACCTGGGGGAGGTTACACCTCCCGTGGCGGGAAGAGAACCTGAGATGGTAATCCGGGTTAGCAGGGCACTCTCGGTCTGGGCAAAAGTGCGAGGCAAGGGCAGGGGCTGTGGCTAAAGAATGTGTCTGAAGGGAGATGAGAGTAAATTAAGTCAGGAAGCAGGCGCTGGGACTGTTTCCCGGGGAAACGGCTGGCATCCAAGCCCGCGCACCGCTGGCGAGGATTCCTAAATGACGCCCTGATGGGCACCCTGACCCACAGGGCCTGGCAGGGGAGGGTCTGAAGAAGGCAGGGCCTTGCGAAGGTGCCCTCTGACCGGGGCACCCCTGTTCCACACGTACCAACACCCATAAAATAATAACAGCTG
Organism: Phyllostomus hastatus; assembly: GCF_019186645.2. Taxonomy (NCBI): domain Eukaryota; kingdom Metazoa; phylum Chordata; class Mammalia; order Chiroptera; family Phyllostomidae; genus Phyllostomus; species Phyllostomus hastatus. The sequence goes on along the minus strand of NW_025334015.1, from coordinate 13,365,898 downwards.
CTCTTTATTGAGTGCGAGGGGCAGGTGCTGACATATTCTCCCTTGCTCGGTCCTCACAACGGCCCCACTTTGTGGATGAAACTGAGGCCAGGTTGGGGATCTGCCCACACCTCCCCCGTGGCCACCCCTCCCCGTTTGCTAGGCCCACCCGGGAAGGAAGGGCCCCTGAAGGAAGACACACGGAGCCATGGCTGTCCTGTTTGTTTGGGGGAACCAGTCCCGCTGGCAGAGAAAATCACTGGGAGCTGTCAGGGGCCGGCGGGTTCTTGCGTCCAGGGGAAGATTGTCCCGAGGTCACCAGATGGCAGCCCCGGGTCCATATAGGTGACTCCGTTGTGGCGGCGGGGACCTCAGGGGGACTCCTCTGGGCCATGCAGCATTGCAGGGGTCTTCTGTGGGGTTTGAGGGATGACCTGTCTCTCCAGATAGATTACTTTTGGTTTGCTCAGAAGGCATTTATGGCTTTATAAAGCTCTTAAATTGGCTCTTTCCCCCCTTCAAAACATTTCTTCAAGCTTACAAGGCCAGTTTTAGAATAGCAATTACCAGCTCCAATACCCCCCAGCAAACTCACGCTGTGCTGTTGTATATAAACCGCCCGGGACATTTGTAATGCTGCCACACGGCGGATCTGCGCGGCGGAGAGCCCCTGTCTGCAGCGAGGCCCTCTCTCGGTTCTAATTTATGGGCCACATAAAACTCTGTGAAGTTGCCCTGCGTCTTTCTGAGGCAAAGTTGAGGTTTTTTACTGTTTCAAGCTGCTAATTTTTGCCATTTAGAGCCAGCCTTCTGCCCGTGCCAGCGTGTATGTGCGCATACAAGTTGGCTGCTTTAATTTATGTGCTTCTCTCTCTCTGTAATGCTCATAACTTACAAATGTGTGCATAATGTACAGCCAGCTCTTCCTTATTACGAGAGGCTTGGCTGCTTTGTCCTGTGCCTGCCATAACCCCGACCCCTCCCCACCCGCCTCAGACCCAGGGAGGAAGCTTTGCTGCAGACAGACAGTGGCCTGGGAATGGGAGCAGGCAGGAATTCACCCCCCCGCCCCGGGCCTGTGCCCTTTCCTGTGAGATGAGGGGCTGAATAAGAGACAGCACTGTGGGTGCAGAGTGGGAACTTCACAGCAGGAGGCTGGGGTCCCAGGCCACAATGGAGCACGTTCCAGATGTGCTGCTTTTCCTAAGCCTCAGTTTCCTCATTTTCGGGATGGGGGCAGGGCCAGCAGTTTCCCACTGGGGTGTGGTGGGCTCGAGGCGTACTAATGACCCTGCAGGCTCTCTGTAAGCCAAGGCGGTATCCACGAGCTGGATGCGCGCTACTCCGGGCTCTAAACTGCTGGCTGCCTGGAGGCCGGGAACATGAAGAGCAGCGCGATGTCTCAGGGCTTCCCCGGGTTGCATGGCAGTGCCTATGGACCCACCTCCGAGGGCTCCAGCAAGCCCCAGCAGACAGCTCTGCACACTCAGCTCCTCTGCTCCCACCAGGGCTCTTTGGTCCCTCAGGACCAGAGCTGCTGGCCACCCCTGCCCTGCCCTAGGCCATTTGCACTCCCAGCCTTCCTCAGGAGCAGTCATCCTCCCTGGGTCCTCGCGGTTGCTTCTCATCCGGAGGTGACTCAGGCGGGTTTTCCAGCGGGCTCCTGGGAAGACGGATTCAGTGGGCTGTGGGCGTCTGAAGGGCTGTTTGTGGTTCCCAGTCTGGTGTCCCCCCAGGAGGGTCCTCACTGTACTGCAGGGGACTCAGCCTCTTGCTGCCCCCTCACCCCCTGCCTGCCATTCTCCCCTTTCCCAAGGTTGGGATTACACTGGATGACCGAAGGGGGTGTTCAGCCCCTCTTTGGGGTTTCCGTGAGTCCTTCAATCAGTGGACCCCCCAGTCCTACTCTCCCTTCAACGTCCCCTGGGGCCTTGCTCCTCCTCCCAACTGCTTCAGCTAAAATGTTCCCACTTGGATAGTTTGCCACTAATGCAAACCCCACAAATTTAAAACAGGCTAATTCAACACATGCTCAGTGAGGAGAAAGGTGCCATCACCAGGGAACATCTACTGTGTGCCGGGCAATGTGGTCCCCACCGGGTGGGGGGACCCTCCTGTGGGGACACAGGACTGGCGGCCACAAACCTGCCTGCCTCTGGATGCTTTGTATGCTCCAGATCATTTAATTCTCACCATGACCTCTACCAGTGATAATAATTAAAACATATTCAGCATTTACTACATGCCAGGCATTGTTCTGAGCTCTTCACATGAATTCACTCCTCACCACAGTTGTGTGAGGTAGACACTGTTATCCTCTATTATATTATAGTTAACAAAACAGAGGCACAGAGAGGTTAAGGCACTTGCCAAAGGTCACACAGCTAGTGATTTGGGAAGATAAGATTAGCACCCTGGAAGTCTGGTTCTGAGCCTGAACACTTAGAAACTGTGCAAGAAATATTGCTTTTGCAAGGGAGATATTATTATCCCATTTTATACATGTAAAAACTGATATTCAGAGAGTGGATGACTTGCTTAGTAACACATAACTAGGCTGGGAGAGCTCTTCTGCTGGGGGTTCTTCTTAATAATAAATAACTGCCTCAGAGTCCCTTCCTGTCCAAGCTCTGATGGGGCAAGAGTGGGGTCATTGGGGAGAGCGCACACGCCCAGGGGCCCTGGTGGCTGTAAAGTTGGGGTCAGTGGGGCAGCTGGGGCTGTTCAGGCAGCAGCTGCCTTTGCAGAGAGCTGGTGGGACCCCTGGAAAGGGCTATGGGGGTCTCTGTGTGGGTCCTCTTTGCTCCCGCCCCTGCTGCCCTGCGCGTAGCCAGCTCTGTGGGCTGCACCACAGCCAAGGGCCGCAGATGGCAGGCTCTGGGAAGCCTGGCTGTTACTTTCCCACAAACTCCATTGGCCTTGCAGGACCCATGGAGGACTTTCCAGGGAACCAGCCAGTTCTTCTTTGTTTGGACCTTAGAGGCAGGCCTGTGCTGGTGAGATGCTTGGGAGACTGAGCTCCCAGTCTGTGTCTGCCAGGGCTTGTTCTCAGGTCTACTGATCGGAAAGGCGGCGAGCAGACAGATGAGCTATGTCAGGACCCAGAGCGGAGCCCCCATGTGGAGGGCTCTCAGTGTTCCACCCTCGCTTCTCCTGCGGAGTCCCAAGAATTCGGGGGTCTGGAATCCTATTCGCTCCCATTGGCTTTTAGGCTGGAAAGGGCAGATCCGCAGGGGCGGGCTGGGGACACTCCGCCTTTGCCAGCCTTTCTACCTTGGGATCCCGCTTTGTTTGGCTGCACCCGAGGGGTAAGAAGGAGGGGCGGTGGGGTGGGAGCCTTTTCTCCCTTTAAAACCTGCTTTTTGGGTCTCCTTCAGTATACTCATTCCTGCCCACAGCAGCCCGGTCATGCGAGTGTCGAGGTAACTTTCACTTGAGCACAGGTGACCTTGGGAGACAGTCTTCTCCCTGCAGAGCAAATTCATCAATGCAGGTTCATTTTTATCTTCCTGGGAGTCTCTTCAACCTGTGATAGGGGCCTGCTCTCAGGTGACCTTTAGTCCTAGCCCCGCAGACCTGACCCCGGGCTTCTCCCACCCAGGTGCATCCCCCCTGCCACCCCTCCCCTCCCTTTCCCTTTCCGTTCTTTCCTGTTCCTTAGCAGATCCTCCTCCCTCTCTTTCTCCTCCTCCTCTCCCTCCTCTCCTTTCTTTCCCCTTCTCACTGGCAGTTGTCAGAGTCCCCACCCCAGGCCCTCTGCCCACCCCAGCTGGCACCTGCTGGCACTTCTGCCCAGCAGACCAGCCCACCGCCTCTGGGCACCCCCTTCTCATCGCAGAACCTCCTCCGTTCTCACCTTCACTCACTGCCAGGCACCTCGGCAGCTCCACACACTCATTCAGTGCAAATGTAATTTAGTATCCATCCAGGGAAACCCAAAACGGAAGTTTAATCAGTTATTGCAAAGAAAACAATACAGTGTATGTCACTGTCCCAGATCACTAACTTGGGGCTCCTCAGCTTCTTAAGGATTATTGGGTCTCTTCTCGCTTCCCTCTGGACTGGACAAGACAGGCTTAACATCCACTCGCCAAGGAAAGCCGGGGCTGTGAGCCCGACCAGCTGAGGCGCAGCCCCAGTTCGCACTGGATGCCGGGGCAGGGCGCTCGCCCCTCCGTGGCTCAGCCTTCTCAGGACACTGATGTTCTGGAGACGAGGAGCGCACTTTGCATGCCATTCAGTGCACATCGGGTCCCGGGTGTGGGCCTCCCGCCTCCCAGGTGGTGACCAGGCTGGGCCAGAGGGCCCTCCTGCCGAGGAAGTTTGTTCTCCATGGCCGCCGTCTTCAGGAACCCCAGGAAATAAGGCAAAGGGAGGAGCAGAGATTCTCTCTCAAGGGTTGGAGGCCGGGGAGGGAAGAGAAAGGACCAGACCAACTTGATCTCCTCTGTCCTCAACTTAGTCTGTGCCTCCCCCGCCCGCCCCCCACCCCGCACCCCCGTCTCCCTGAAGAGCTGCAGGATTCGCCGAGGTGCCTGAGCTGAAAACCGGGCATCGTCCTGGACTTTGGTCTGCCCCTCACAGCCATTGGCCCAGTCCCGTGTCCGGTCAACACGACCTTTTATATAAGCTAAGTCTTGGCCCCGCGCACGTCTTTCCGTTCCCTGTGTCACGCCCTTGGCCCGCACCTGTCACCGCCCGCCTGGCCCACTGCGGCACCTGTGGCTGTTTTCTGCTGGCCCCTTGCCCCCGGCTCCTCTCCCCGCCAACGCTGGAGGGATCTTTCAGACCCCGGGGTTCTTCCCCATCCAGGGCCATCGCAGTTCGCCGTCACGTATGTATGTATCGGTGTGGTCTGGCGTTTGATATCTGACTCGCCTGTTCGACCTGGCTCAGGAAGTCAGGGACAATGTCTGGTTGGCCACCATTGTGTCCTCCTTGCCCTCGGTAAGTGCCTGTTGAGCAAAGGAATGGGTGGGCGACCCGGCGGGCACTGGCCGTCCTGCTCTGTCCTCCAGAGGGATGCGCGCCCGCACGGGCAGGACGTGTCTCCCTTGTTCACTGACGCGCCCTGGGGCTGAGGACCCTGGCACGTGGAGGGCCTCAGTGAAGCTTCCCGAGTGCACTGCGAGTCTGAAGGAGAGGGCGCGGCTGGGCTCACGTAGTTCAGACCACGGGGCTCTATTCGGCCCCAGTCACCTTGTCTGTGGCATCATCTCATCCCGTCGGGCTCCTCGCTGGTGTCCCAGAGCCTGGTTCCCATGAAAGCTTCCTGAGCTGAGAGCTTGGGTGGGGCCAAAGAGGTGGGTCCTCTTTGCCATGTCCTTAGTTTTTTTTCTTAAATCTTCACTCAAAGATATGTTTTTATTGATTTGAGAGAGCTAGGGAGGAGGCGAGAAAAAGACAGAAACACGGATGTGAGAGAGACACATGGACTAGTTGCCTCCTGTACGCGCCCTGACTCGGGACTGAGCCTACAACCCAGCTATAGGCCCTGACTGGAAATCGGGCCCGCAACCTTTTGGTGTGGGACGACGCTCCAACCAACGGAGCCACCCGGCCGGGGCCGTCCGGGTTAGGCTTGGGAGGTGGGGGAGGTGGGCTGGGGCACATCCTTTGGACCCACGATGTCTTGGGAGCTCCTCTGGAGGTACACCCAGAGCAGCCAAAGTCATCCCCAGGTACTGCTTTCTTCCTTGGTAGAAAAAAAGTAGCCCCTGCCCCGAACCCCGCATCCCACAACATCAAAGTTCTGGGGACTCTCAGAAAAGGAAACGGCTCCTCAGGCCTGGCCACGGGAGAGAGGGCACAGCCTCGGAGAGAAGGAGATAATGCTAGGGGCTCGGGTCAGGGCCGCTTGGGAGGGTGCACGGCAGCATGTGACAGGCCATCTCGGCCCCTCTCTGCCTACAGTGCCCGCCTGTGAGGGGGAGACCGCAGCACTGGTGTGGCTGCCACGAGAGACTGCCGGGGAGACTCACGGGGATAGGGAGTGTGGCAGGTGGGAAACAGCGATTTTTCAGCTCACTCACCAGGAAAGTCCCGGAGTCAGCTGCCTCCCTTGCTCCCTTCTTAGGGGCCCAGCGGGTCACATTCCTCCGACTCACTCCCTCGGAGGTCTCCTTCCAGGGCCTTCTCTGGGGCCCTGCTGGCTCCCCTGTCGCTTCTCCCCCAGCCCGTAGGCATTTCTTCCAGAACCAGGTTAGCTCGGCTGTTGCTCGGGGCTGGGGAATCGTGTGTTTGTGAGGTGGTGGGCTCGACTGGGAGGCTGGGGGTCTCGAGCCACCTTGTGGCGGCTCTGCGGGGTCTGGAGGAACCCCAGCCTCTGGCTGTGACATCCAGCCCCCGTCACGAAACCAGACAGAATTAAGCCCTTTGTTTCCTGTTTGCTGGGTCGGCTTAAAGAAAACACAGAGGGTCCGTGCGGCCGGGGCTCCCAACAAGACGGCCTTTGTATTCATTTAATTAATCAGTTAGCTGAGGGGAAGGAGAAGAGGGAAGTTCACGTTATAAATACATGTTTTTCTTTGGCTCTTTTCCCCCCAAAGACAGGGCCTGAATGGCATCCCCAAGAGAGCCCCCATCTCACCCCAGACATGCTGGGGGCCGGGGGCCTGCCGGGCTGCAGCTGTGACCCTTCCCCGCCCCCGCTGCTCCCGAGCATTTGCCCTGATTTCGCTGGGTCCTGGGGAAATGTTAAATGCTGATGGTGGGGTAGGGGCAGTGGCGGGGGGTGGGGAGCCATGAGGCTCTGGACCCCATTTCCTCCCTCCTCGAATCTCCCTCCAAGCCCTGCAGCCTCCGTGGATGAAGTAACTGAACTGCCACGTGCAGAAATGTCTGTCCCCAGAGAGGCCTGGTGGCTCTGCAGGTGTACCATGGAGGAGACATCTTTGCTGAGGTGCAGGGTGGTCTTCATGTGCCCTGCGTGTCCCCACCGCTGCCCAGGGAGGGGCTGCGCTGCTGCAAAGCAGACAGAGCTCTTAGCCCCTCACTCGCAGGGGACAAACACCAGAGCCCCTCCAGGGCCCTCCTTCCATCCATCCGTCCCTCCCTCGCTCCCGCTCCCGTGTGAGCCTTCTGAAGTGCGGGGCGAAGCAAGCAGCACTCTGGGGCTGGAGGCAGTTGAGGGGGTGGAGCGAATAGGCACGGGCCACCTACTGAGTCCTGGCACTCTGTGTGCTCCTCAGATACAGAGGCCAGTGAGCCCTAACCCCACCCCTGGGGGGCCTGCAATGTGGGGGGGAATCTGCAAAGGAAACTTCAAGGGTGGGAGCACCAGAGGGACACCCAGCTCAGGCGGATGCTGTTGGGAGGTTGGAAGGAACTGTTCCTTGTGACGTCTAAGCTGACTTGTGTAAAAATGGTCCAAAATGTGGCCCAGTGCGGGCATGAAAGAGTTAAGCAAAGAGACCCCCCCTGCACAGAGGCATGAGTACGTGAGCCAGCATGGTGTGCGTGCACAATACAAGCAGTTGAGGATTTGGGAGCACGAGGCATGGTCCAGAGAATAGCAGGAGGTGAGGGAACAGGGGCATGGCCGGGTCTCGGAGAGCCTTGCTGGACTGGTGTCTCAAGGAGGATAGTTTTCATACAGCCAGTGCGGAGCCTTTGAAGACACAGAAGGAAATCGGGGCTGAGAAGCAGGCGCAGGAGCCGGGTGTCCTGCTCTGGCATTTGTTTCTGTGTGACCTCGGGCAAGTGACAACCCCTCGGTGCCTCAATATTCTATTCTGTAAAGAAGGTGTAAACATAGTACTTATCTTGTTGAGCTGTTGGGAGGACTGAGTTAATCACATAAAGTGCCAGGGGCAATTCTGGAGCCAAGAGGGTGCTCCGTAAATTGTAGTTGTCGTTAGCATAAGGGACTTTAGGCGGGCGAGCACCTTGGACAGATTCGTGTTTCAGGAAGATCCCGTGGGAGGTGCCAAGGAGCTGGACTAACACGGGAAAGACCAGACAGATGCCGGGAAGCCACGGCGAGGGCCGAGCTGAGGCAGTGGTGCTGTGGGTACAGGGGAGGGGCCAGACTGGAGCGCTCTGAGAGGGTATGGGAAAGGAAGGACTCTGTGGAGACCTACGATTTTACCTGTGTACTGGGTGGACGGCAGTTTCAATGACTGCTAGGGAAAGAGGAAGAGGGATGGGTCTTCTGGGCCCTTCTTCTCTCCCTTCCTTCCATCCCTTTTTTTTTTTAAGAAAAAAAAAACATACTGAGTTTCTATCTCTGTGGGACATTGAGCTGGAGATGCGGAGCTGTCTGTCAGGAAATTGAACGTACCTGCTAGAGGACACGGCTGGAGACAGAGGTGTGGGAGCTGTTGGTCCGCGGGTGAGATCACTCAGAGAGAGGGTTCACGAGTAGAGCAGTGAGCAAAGACAGATTCCGGAGGAAAACAGCATCCAAGAGAGGGAGACAGAGCACTCCCCCCAGAAATATCTTGGGAGACACAGGGGTGGGAGGAGAATGTGGGAAGGGTGCAAAGAACAGAAAGCTTTGCGACAGAGAACGAGACCTCTGCGTCAGATACAACAACAATAACAACAGCAGCAAATCTGGTAAGAGACAGGCCAGCCCTGGCTGGTGTGGCTCAGTGGACTGAGCACTGGCCTGTGAACTGAAAGGTCGTTGGTTCTTTTCCCAGTCAGGGCACATGCCTGGGTTGCGGGACAGGTCCCTGGTTGGGGCATGCAACGATGTTTCTCTTGCACATCTATGTTTCTCTCCCTCTCTGTTTTCCTCCCTTCCCCTATCTCTAAAAATGAAAAAAAAATCTTTTCAAAAAGAGACAGACTGGAGGCATGGCTGGCTGTCAGCCTGACTCGTCCAAAGGACACATGGATGGGGGAGGAGCAAATCCCCTATTTGGTACTTAGAGTGGAAACCCCCGGAGAGACGTAGTTTAGTCATTCACTTTTTTATTTAGCAAATAGCTATTGCACAGCTACTGTGGACTTAGAAGCGGGTTAAACATGCGTCAGTGGTGAACGAGTCTGGTAGAAGAGACTGGACAAGGCATGAGCAGCTGCGCCACAGACGTGAGGATCACAGATGACTCAGGCGAGTTGGGTGAGGACACGAACTGCTCTCTGCGGTTGCCAGGGAGCGCTCCATGAGAAGAGGGCGTGCGAGCTGGGCGTGGAGGAAGCACAGGGTTCAAATAGGTGGTGGTGGGAGACAGGCACTCTGACAGACAGATGGGACACGCCAAAGCATCAAGTCACCCCGGTGTGCAGCCCAGTCGTGGAAGGAGAGCTACTCTGACTTACTTGGGGTGTGGGGTGGCACAGAGGTAGACTGTCAATTAGGGCTGGAGGTCAGGTCGGAGGCGCAGTGCGAAGGAATCTGCACTTTGTTCTGTTGGACTCGGGGACCAGTGCAGGTTTTTGACAAAAGGAGCAACAAGAGAAGATTTTGCCTTATGGGAAGGTCTTGCCCACACCAGTGTGTAGGGTGGACCAGAGCAGAGAGCGGGGAGTCCGGAGACGGCTGTGACTGCCGGAGGGTGGAGAGTGGTAAAGGAAGCAGCTAGCGCATGCGCGGTGGGGAAGGAGAAAGTCAACAGGGAGGTACGCGTCGGGGTTGGACCTGCTGGGCTTAAACTGCGCCCCGTGGGAATGCGTCGGTCTGGGTTTGTTGGGGGGGGTGAAGTGAAATTGGGGTGGTGGTGAGGGAGGCATCAACAAGGATGCCAGGGTTCCTGCAGCTCGGATGGCCGATCAGAGGGGAAGTGGTGCCCTCAGCAGAAATGGCGAAGACAAGCTGTTTCCGTGCCCAGTGCAGCTTCGTGGTCCCAAGCAGTGTGTGAAGCGTGCGGCAGCCCCAAAACATAGGATGCTGGGTAAACTGACTGGTGTGCTTGCTTCTCGGCCATCTGCCGGTCCCCACACGCTGAGAGAATGTCTCCCTCTCATCATTTTCTGGAGGAGCAGACTCACATACCCTCACAGGCGAGGAAGTGAAGAGGATCTGTGTGCAGCAGTTTATTAAGATTGAGGGCAAGCTCTCAACCTGCGTAACCTGCCCTGCTCATTTTATGGGTGTGACCAGCATTGACAACACCAGAGAGAAGTTCCATCTGATCTCTGACACCAATGGTCACTTCACTGTCCATCGTGCCCCACCTGAGGAGGCCAAGGACAAGTGCATGGTGAGGAAGATCCTTGTGGGCACGAAAGGAATTCCTTGCCTGGTGACTCCCGAGGCTCGACCACCCGCTACCCGGATCCCCTCATCTCAATGGATGGCACCCTTCTGGTTGATTTGGGCCCTGGCAAAACTACTGACCGTGTCGGGTCCGGCACTGGTAGCCTGTGTATGGTGACCGGAGGTGCTGGCCCGGGAAGAGCTGGTGTGACCACCAGCAGAGAGAGAGACGCCCTGGTTCTTTTGATGTAGTTCATGTGACAGATGCCAATGGCAATGGCTTTGCTACCCGGCTCTCCAGCATTTTTGTTATCGGTAAAGGCAGCAAACCCTGGGTGTCCCTTCCCACAGGGAAGGGTGGCCACCTCGCCATTGTGGAGGAGGGAGGAGAGAGACTGGCTGCCGAACAGAGCAGCGGGCGAGATGAGCAAAGTCACTCATTTCATCACATTTGGCGCTGGTAGCCTGTGCGTGGTGACTGGAGGTGCTGACCTGGGAGCAACTGGCATCACTACCCGCAGAGAGAGCCATCCTGGAGCACTCAGCCACTGCGGAGCACTCGGCCACCACGAAGGCAGTGCCACTAGAGTCGTGGGGCGGCGGCCAGGTTCAGGGGCTGGGAGAGAAGGGGACATGCGTTCATGGCCGTTGTGAGCACAGATCGCTTAAGAGAGAAATGGGAGGGATATCATTTCAGAGGGTTAAGAAAATAACTTAAAGACTAAATAATTCTTTACATTCACATTATAATTTATAAAATACTTCAAGTCCATTAGCTTACCTAATCTGTACCATGTTTAAGGGAGTTGGTGGGGGCTGGTAAGCAGTGGGTCCCTGAAGGATCCCAGGCCAGTAGTGTTCCAGATATCTGGGCCTCTGGGCTGCGCCCTTCCCTGAGCTCTCATGCCTACGGGGCTGGGAGAGGTCACGTGTTTGTAGGTGAAGGTGGGGAGGCTGAAGATGCAGGAATGCACCCTCACCGTGGATGAGTGCATGTGGATGGAGGGTCAGAGCCCAGGTGGGACCAGCTGGGGGAAGAGAAGGGGGTCTGCTTTTGAAGTGGGAGGGAAGGAGGAGGAGGAGGGGGTGAGAGGTACAGCCTGCTGAGGAAGACGGGTAGGACATCAGGGAAACTCCGAGGATACAGGGCCAGGGCACACTGGAAACACCCAGGTGGAAAAGCTGAGGACATCCGTGAAGTCATGTGCCCACAGCACAGGAATGACCAGGGCTGGTCTGGAGGGTGGAGAGGACAGGTGCGCCCAAAGCTCTGGGCTGCAAGGTGAGGTCAGAGCCACCTTTGCTGTGCATGAACGAAGGGGCCGAGAACCCCTCTCCTGAGGCCCTGACAGAAATCTTGAAGACGGACAGCATGCCTTATGCACCCTCACACCCTGCCCCCTGCCTTCTCTACCCCACCCTCACCTCCACTTGGTCCCTGCCCATGTTCTGGGCAGTTCTCTTCTTAATCTAGCAGCGGAAGGACTGATTAGCTCCTGCGCAGAATCAGCGTGGTCCGGGGTGGAGTTTGGCCATCCCTGGAGGTGAAGCGAGGTGGTAGAGGTGGTGAGAGCTGGGGGACGGACCCGACCCTGGACGGGTCTTCCCTCTGGAGGCAGGAGAATGAAGATGCACAACAGAGGTTCTGCCGAAGCCTGTGTGGAGAGCAGAGGGCCGGCTTCTTGTGCAGAGAGAGACCCGCAGAGGCGCCCTTTCCTTCTGAGTCCACACCTTTGATCTGGGCATCGGGAAGCTCTGTCCCAAGGACCCTGTAGCACTTCTTGGTCACTCACTGGCAGTTCCAAACTCTGTGCTTCCTCTCCAGCCTCACTGGCTGGAGTTCCAGGAGTCTGCCCTCCTCACTTTGGGAGGTCCTCTAGTCCTCGTGGGGGCAGTCCTTTAGGGAAGGAGCCCACGTAGCTCTTGTTCTGAGACCAAAGTCTGCATTCAGGGTGCAGGAAGGCCACAATGCCTCCCAGTCTCCTGCATTGCCCCCATGCCAGCGTGGCTGCTGACTTGTGTGTCCCAAGTCAGGCGCAGGCATGGAGTTGGGGGACCCATGGCCACAGGCACACACACAGATGGGCCTTCCCACCGCTGCTGGTGGGATGAGCAGGGGGCGGGCTCCTCCCGAAGACCCTGTGCTCTTCAGCTCAGGGACCTTGGGGTGCAGTTTCCAGCTGTGGTGGCCTCCTGCTGAGGGTGACTGACTGTCCAGTTTGCCTGGGACAAAGAGTTTTCTTGGGACATGAAGCCTTCAGTGGGGAACCCTGGAAAGTCTCAGGGAAACTAGGATGAGGCGGTTACACCGTCTCCCTTCTACCTCCAAGATTGTGCCGAGGCCAGGATATCCGGGGTGTGCCAGGCACAGGCTGCTTCTCCTCTGGGGTGACACGCCGACGCACAGGCACAAGGCTAGACCCTGCGGTGTGACGTCACTGGGGAAGGGAGAGACCAGGGGTTGGCTCCCCTGTGTCACTCACTCTGGGTGAGTTACTTTCCATTTCTGAGCCCCAGTGCTGTTATCTGGGGTAAAGGGCCATAACACCCATCTTGCAGGCTGCGAGGCCCGCTCGAGGCCATGTTCGTAGGTCAGGGGCACGGCGTGGTGCCGGTGATGCCAGGCAGGAGACGGTGGATCTCCCCGGCTCCCCTGCCCCCTTCTTCCTGGCACTGGAGTGAGAGTGCGGCTGCAGGTGGAGGGTGTGAGGCCGATGGTGAGCAGGAGGAGTTCACTCTCTGTCGAGGTGACACACTGGGAAATCAACAAGATGTGCAGGTCTCGTTTGCCATCTTCTTCCTTGGGATGAAACAAGGGTTTCTGTCTGCAGTGTTGCCTAGTGAGGGTAAGGGACCTTTTTATTTATTTGTCCATCATTCCATCCATCCATCCTTCCATCCCCCCATCCAACAGAAACACAGCACTATGCATCAGGTACTGTTCTGGGTGCTGGGATCGATTGTCAACACAGACTTCCTGCCCTCATGAGGCTTACATTCTGGTAGGGGAGACATGTGATCAACATCTAGGTCATTTAATGCAAAGCAGTGATGACTACTTGGAAGGGAAAATGAAGCAGGTTAAGACAGTAGAGAGTGGGAGGGCCATGTGCAACATTCTACCAGGGTGGTGAGGGAAGGCCTCTCTGAGGTGACATCTGAGCTGAGGCCTGAAAGAATGCAGCCGGGATCTTGCAGCCTGACGTCTCCGGCCCTGGAGCTCCCAGCTCGGCCCAGCTGCCCCAGAGTGGAGTCAGCTGCCAGGGAGGCAGGCAGGCCGGCCCTGGGCTGAGCTGCACAGTGGGTGGGAGTGCAGCTGTGTCCATCAGCTGTCTTTTCAGGGCGCTGCCTGCTCTGCTGGTCTGAGCTTTTGGGATGAGGGAGGACCCCAGCCTGGAAAATTAGTATTGAGGGTCAGGTTGCATATGAAAATCATATAAACAGTCTGCCTTGCTCTGCTTGGGGACACTTGACATTTGGGGACACTTGACATTTGGGGACAAGTCACAGTGCGTTCAGTTTCTTATGCAGCTCTCTTTCTTTGGCATTGCCTTTGCCTTTAAGAAAAAAAATACAGCCCTGTTCAGATCGAACGGTAAATGATTTATGAACATTATTCTTCTCCCTTAGTTCTACCTGTAGGAGCTCTGGCCCTCACAATCCTTTTCATGTTGATTAAGTACATTTGAAAGCAAAAGGAGACTGTCTGAAATTGCTTCACAGTGTAGAGGAGCAGCTTCCCTGCACCCGGGAGGCACTCCTCATCCTGCCTTTGAAAGAGCTCCTTTGCAGCCGGCCAGGCAGGGCTCTGGTCCAGAAACAGGTCTCCAGCCTCGTGTGTGCAGGAGGGGGCAGGCGGATGGTGTGCTTTCTGGAGCTGGTAGTTATGGATTTGAGATCTGGGACCTGGGGCCGGGTGTCCTCCAGAAGTTGTCCTTCCAGTCCAGGCCTGATGGCACCTGGCTGGGCACTGGCCAGCTGGGCCTGGTCAGGAGGATGAAGCCTGTTGGAGTTCCGTGTTGTCAGGGAACCGCACCACATGGGGGGGCAGGAACATCACAGCCATCTTTGTGTACCCCAGTCAAATGGAAGGTGTGTCTGGTAAGAAAACAATCCATGGAGCCCACCAGCAGGCTGAAGGTCCTCTTGGCTCAGCTAGGGCAGGCCCCGTGGCCTCCCCTGGTTCCTCCCCATCCCTGTTTATGGCCATGTGATGGGGACCTTGGGTACATACTCGGTAGGCAGGTGCGTAATTAAGGGTCTAGCCTCAGAACTCACTTTGACTGGCCTAAGTGAACCAGAAAGTAGACTTAAGTAGATTCCGCCTCTACTGCATGGTCAGTGCCTAGCACCCCGGTCTGGCCCAGGGCTCCTTCCCACAGGTGTCCCTGTCACGGATGAAGTATGACAGCTTTCCCTCACCCTTTGGTCTGCCACAGAAATTGTGTGAAGTCATCCTTTCTTCCCGGCCCCCTGGCCTCACAGATGTCCCTCAGAGTTGCAGTCAGCTTCTGGTCTTTCCAGCTCAGGCTCTGAGGGCTTGTTTGGAACCCGCCGTCTTCCAAAAGGCTGGCTGCCCATGGTGTACGAGCCCCATGTCTCTTCCCATCGTTGCTGCCCCGGCCCTGCTGGGGCGGGTTCCTTTCGTCACGTCTGCGCCAGACACGGACCAGGCTGGCCGCGTCTCGCCTTTGCTGTTGAGTGACTTGCTCAAGTCCCTTCACGTCTCTGACTCTCGACGTCCCCGTTTCTTAAATGGGAATGAGACCATTCGGGGAACAAATGAAACTCCAGTTTTGAAACGCACTTTGCAATTGTGTTCATTGTCTGCTCATGATGAAACGACACTTACAAAGGTGGACATTTGAAATTCTACCATTGGCCTCACACAGGGTAGGCGAGGGTGAGAGGTGGGCCGGGGGAGAAGACCCCCCATCTGTGTGGGCACCTGAGGAGAAGTCTGGAGTGTGCTGACCCGACCTCAGTCCCCGTCTGTCCCTCACACCAGCCTCGAGGGGCTCAGCCCCATCTGAGCAGGTGATGGGAGCAAGGCCCACGTAGGTAAGGAAGCTGTTACAAAGTCAGTAAGCTGTGGGGCCGAGGACCAAACCCTGCCGGACCCTGACGTCCCTGCCTGTGACATTCTGTGTCAGGAACCACCTCCGGGGGCTCCCTGAGGACAGCTGGGCCTCCTTCATTTGTCGATTCCCCGTCACCTCCGATCCTATCCCCCCTTAAGTTGTCTGTGATTCTGCCTTTAGCAACTTATCCTTCCGTTTACTCCTCTGGTTCTCCTTGCCCCACCCACCCACTGCCTTCCTCTCCCTCTCCCTTTGATGCTCACCCCGGGTGGGGGGTGCTTCCGAAGCCAATATTTCTGTTGTTAACCCCTCTCCTCCACTCTCAGAGAGAGCTGAGTGAAACCTCTAAACTGTGTACCTGGGAGGGCAGCTGATCCTGAAGGGGTTGTCTGCCTAAGACACATTTTGTCCCCTTCCCAGTTTGGCCTGGGCCAGCCCTGCCCCTGCACGTTGAGCCCTGCCTTGGGGCAGCCACGGAAATCAGCGCCTGCTGTCTAAGCCCCTAGTAAACCACCCCCAGGGCCTCCGCCCGAGGGACACCGGGTGCAGTGAGGAGTCCTCACCCCTTGCGGACGCTCAGAGACACGTGCATGCAGTGCCCGCTCCCCAGCTCTCTCTCCCCCCTCCCTGCCTCGACTTGCGGGGGAGGAAGCTTCTGTCCCTTCGAGAGCCCCCTCTCTCTCCAGAGCGTCTCACAGGGCCTTTTGAGTCAGGAGAGTGGGGGAGCCCGTGGGCCTGGGAAGAGGGTAAAGGCATGAGCCCCAGCGAGGGCAGGAAGGGTGCGTGGCCACATGTCTGGTGGCTTCTGAATGCCAGCTCCAACAAAGCAGAATCTG
Source organism: Phyllostomus hastatus (assembly GCF_019186645.2). Classification (NCBI taxonomy): domain Eukaryota; kingdom Metazoa; phylum Chordata; class Mammalia; order Chiroptera; family Phyllostomidae; genus Phyllostomus; species Phyllostomus hastatus. The sequence continues at coordinate 13,349,855 of NW_025334015.1, read as the reverse complement.
GGGTGGGGGAGCTTTGGCGAAGGAAACTGAATCTCCGTGAAAACAAACTTTGGCTGGAAGCTTTCCCCTCTTGTGCTGGCAGCATTGCTCAGTCCTGGGAGGGGGGGCTGCGTCTTCCGGAATGGTTGGAAGGCTCTCAGACTATCCAAATATCAGCTTGCTAGTGAGGGGCTGCTTTCCTCCCACCAGGAAGACCAGCTCTGGGCGGCAGTGCAGGAGTAATTGGCTTTCTAATCAAGGCTCGCACAAGGAACAGGAAGGCTGGGGGCAAGCGCTCTGGACCGTGAGCAGGATCTTGGCAGGCGCGGTGCTCTGCGTGGCACAGTTCTGTGACTCGGTCTCCCTTCAGGCCTTGCTTTTAAAAACGGGCAGAACTTGCCCGGGGTCTTTCAGCTCGGAATGCAGGGCCTGTGCCAGGGAGTGAGCTGCTGTTTTGCATGACCCGGGACTCAGGAAAACCAGAGGGCAGAGGTAAACGGTGCTGGGACAGGCCAGGGGGGCTGGACGACTGCTGGTCCTCCTCCCCAGGCCAGATGGCCACCTGGCAGGCTCGGTCGTTGGCGTCAGCCCCTGGTTTTCTGAAGGAGCTGGGAAGCGGGTAAAGAAGGGCCTTTCCAGTCAGCCTTTGCGACTAGATTACATTGGTCCACTGAGTCACCTGCCTCTAGATCAACTGGGGACCCGAGGTCCTCGTATGTTCTGGAGAGTGGGGAGAATGAGGCTTTCCCCAGCTTCTGAGAGGGTTTTATGTTAAGTAAGAAGAAGGATACACTTTTTGTCCCTGGTGTCCAGGGAAAGGGGAAGAATCTGTGTTGAGTCCAGACCCCACGACGTAGTCTGCTGCCCTGCTCAGGGGAAACCCTGGAGGGCGCTGCTGTGTGGCCGAGGCCAGATGACCGTGGAGCAGTCACAGAGTCCGCCACACACAGGCACACACAGTCACACAGGCACACACAGTCACACAGGCACACAGAGTCTCACACACACAGAGGCATGCACACATATGCAAACACAGAAAATTATACAGTCACACATGGGAAATCACATACACAGGCACATGCACACAGGCACACACAGCCATACATACACAGAATCTCACACAGAGGCATGCACACATGCAAACAGAATCATACAGCCACATACATGGAGTCACACATATAGGCACACACACATGCACACAGACCACACACAGGTGCACAGTCACACATACACAGAGTCTCACACATACATAGGCATGTATACATATGCAAACAGAATCATAGTCACACATGTGGAGTCACACACACACGCACACAGACCACACACAGATGCACACAGTCACACATACACAGTCTCACACACACAGGCATGCACACATATGCAAACACAAAATCATACAGTCACACATGTGGAGTCACACACACCGGCACACACATGCACACAGACACACACATGCACACACATCACACACAGGCACATACAGGCGTGCCGGTGATATGAAAGCAGTCTTTTCTAAGAGTTTCTCTCTTCGCTCTCTATTTCCCCTTTTCTCTCACTCCTGGATCTCCCTCTTTCCTCTCCCCTTCCTGCTCACCTCCTCCCACTTTACCAGCAGGAGCACAAATCCTGGATTTGTGGGTTGGAGGCAAGAAAAGACAGTAGAAAGATCTCTGGTGTGAGAGCCAGACAGGGCTGGGCTGAGAAGCGAATTCCCCCATTTAACTGGGTCTGTGACGTGGACACACGGGGCCAACTGGGCTCATGACAAGGACACACCGGGCACACTGCTTAACTTCTCTAAGCCTCACCACTCTTCTCCATGGAGCTGGATGGAAACGCAACATGCAGAGTTGCTCTGATGTGCTTTTGTGGTGACAGGTACGAGCCACGTGGCCCGGGCTGGCCCGCGGGTGGGGCTCGGTGGATGTTGGCTGTCTCCTCTCCCTGGTTGCTCCCACAGATATATTTCAGCTCTTCAGTCCCCACATTGGTGTCTGAGCCCAGTGAATGGAGTGTTTGGGGTCCGCTGGACGTGGACTTGCTCGTTTACCTCGGGCTGGCTTCAGCTCCCTGGGGGAAGTAGCACGTCATTTACCTAGCGCTGTCTGTGAGACATCGTACTCAGTGCACCCTCACAGCAGCCTGCTCATCCCTTTTGGCCAAATAAGGCAGCTGAGGCCCAGAGGATGAAGAAGTTTCTCTGAGTCCACACAGCTGGCGAGGCGGCCAGGGAGCCTGCTCCGCGCCCCGGCTCTCTGTTGAAGCAGGTGATTGGCTCAGCATCGGGGACACTGGCCTGAGGCAAATGGCCCCAATCAGTCTGGTGATTTAATAGCTCATCTCAGAGCAGGCACATTAGGATGGGCCTTCCTTCTGGGTTCTCTGGAAAGAGACATGGACTCGGGTAGGGGGGCACTGGTTCCGAGGACCTGGGCTGGAGGAGGTCTGCCTGGGCATCTGTGGGGGCATGTGAGATGGGACCCAGGGCTCTGTTCCGGTTTGCCGGTTGAACACCTCTCCTGTGCTCGGCCCTGACCCAGGTACCGGGCACGCAGAAATGGGTAAGGTGTTGTCCCCGCCTTCACGGAGCGCGCACAGAAGTGAGCAGGGTGGGGACTCAGGCCTGTAGGAAGATGTGGAGACGCTGAGGCCAGAGCAACCATAGAGGAAGGTGAGGGATGCTGCCTGGCGGTGACGGGTAGGGACAGGGGCCTGGTCTGAAGTTAGCTTCGAGTTGGTGACGGTGGAGCAAGCTCTGGGAAGTAGGGTGGAGGGAAAGGGCTCTCACGGCAGATAGGGGACAGGGTGAGCCACAGCGTGGAGGCGTAAAGCAGCAAGGCTAGAAAAAGGGGACAGACTGAGGGCCGAGACCCTTGGGCTGTATGTTGCAGGTGATGGGGAGCTATGACCGGCATCAACACAGGGGAGGGTCACTGTCAGGCTGACATTCCACAACACTGTCCTCAGCAGCAGGGGAGGTCCATCGGAAGGGATCAGACTTCTGCCAGGAGAACATTCTAGGTGTGTATCAGTCAGACTGCCTTTGGCTGAAAGTACAGCACTCCCAACCCTAAGTGTCTTAAACAGGAGGGAAGTTATTTCCTTGTACGTTACAAAGTTCAGAACCAGGACCGCTCTCAGGCTGACAAATTCAGTGGCCCAATGACACCGACAAGCACCCAGTTCTTTCTCTGACGTCCCCCGGATATCATCTATGCTCGCAGACGGGCTGTCTTCTGGGCCCCGCAGTGCTGGCCACAGTCCCAGGCATCGTCCCCGAGTCCGGGCTGGCCCTTAAAAGCAGTGACATGCGTCAGCTGTAAAACCGTGGGAATACCGGAGGCGGTGACAAATGGCCTGCGGAAATTCCCATAAAAACTTTAAGAAGCACCTGCAACATACTTGAAGTAAAGTCAAGAGACAAATGAGAAACTGGAAAAAAAAACTGCAACTAACTCACATCACAGGGCCGTTCTCCCTAACATACAAAGAGTTTCTAAAAATCAACAACAAAATACAACCCAACAGAGAAAAATGGGCAGAGAATTCAACCAGACTATTCACAGAAAAGAAAATGCAAACAACTCTGAACATGTGAACGGCTGCTCAGTCTTACACAGAGTGAGAGAAATGCAAATGGGAACTCCCGAGACAGCATTAGTCACTCTTGTCTGAGACGGGCAGCATTCACAGAGTGTGTTATCATGCTGTATTTGCAGGCAGCAATTTGGCAATATTCATCAAAGTTATAAATTATTTGCCTTTTGCCTTAGCAGTTACATAATGGGGAATTGATCTTAAGATATACTTGCAAGATGTGTGGAATGATATGTGTTAAGTTTATTATTTGCAACATGATTTGTAATAGCAAACAGCTGAAGAGAACTCAGATGTCCCGACAATGGAATACTGTGCATTTAAAGAGAGGAATGGGGAAACTCTCTTTGCACCGAGGTAGAAAGATCACCAGAAATATATTAGCTAGAAAAAGAAAAAAATCCACCAAGGTTCAGAGCATGTGCCTAGAGAGTGGTAAACAAGAACGTATATTTGTGTTTACTTGGACAAATGGGAGACGGGAATGAGAAGGAGATATTTCAGTGTATACTTGTATGCACTTTTTGATGTTTGAACCATGTTATATATTTTAAAAAATAAGACCAAACCAGAAACACTGTGCAAATCCCATAAAACATCTGGGAAGAGGTGCTGATTTTCAGCCCTGGGCTCTGAATTATGGAGATGACAGGGGGTAGATCTGAGAACTGTTCTAGAGGTGAATGGCCTTGGTCGGCTGTGGGAGTGAGGGAGGGGGCAGTGGCAGAACCGAAGGTGGTTCGCAGGCGTGGGGCATGGGTGGAAGGGGCGCTGTTCTGGGGGGCGGGCGCTGGAGGGAAGTCTGCTGGGGAAGTGAGGGAGCCTCGAGGGTCACTTCAGCCCATGAGGTTGGTCTCTGAAGTTCTCCGGTCACTCAGTTCCTGAGAGCCGACCTGGCCCTCTGTCTCTGTGTGTCCACAGGAGACGTTCCTCCCACCAGACAGTCAGCACAGTCCCTTGGGTGTAATCCAAGGCAGAGGTGGCTCTGCTGGTGGCCCGGGCAGCAGCCTGAGCGTGAGATCTCCCAGGGAGCAGAGCAGCCAGGTCCCTGGCCCCCAGGGACAGGGAGGAGGCCCAGTAAGCAGACAGGACAGCAGAAACCTCACCCTGCCCATGAGTGAGCGTGTCCCAGAGGAAGGGCAGGTCTTTGTGTTCCCCGTCTCACCTCCGTTCTGGTCTCTCTGGATCACCACCGGCTGCTGGCGAGGCCCCGGGGGCCATGAGCCTGGCCATGACTCAGGACCTCCTGCAGAAAGAATCCAGCAGTCTCCTCTCAGGACTGATGTAGCCCCAGGGCATGGCACCGAGGGCTGTGGGAGAGGTGAACAGGAAGGGGACCAGAGGAGAGGACCTCTCGGCAAGACGAGTGTGCATTATGTGACATTCATGTGAGAAGCTCGGTGGGCTGGGGTGTGTTTTGGGTACATCCGCCCAGCTCTGGGCCCTGCTCTGGGCCATTGGCAGAGATGAGGGCGGGAAGGCAATGCATTCGCAGCTCACAGCAGCCGTGTAGGTCGGCGTTGAAGGTGTCATGAGCTGGTGTGTGCGGTGTGGCCACACTCTTGGATTCAGTTGTAGCTGGAAAGGATTCGGAGGCAATTAATAAATCATTTAGTGCCCTGAGTTTAAGTAACTTATTATTATGGGCTGCATATCTTTATTACACTTTACTGAGCAACATTGGCAAATTCCCTTCAAATGTCACACAATCTGTATGCCATTTGTTTCAGAAGATTTTTTTAATGCATGTATAAATCATTAACCTGAATTCTTCAGGACAGATTGTCAGAGTCTCAACCTCTCCCCCACCATCCCTATGAGTCTCTCAAAGACCTTGTGTCCCCAAAACAATGACAGTGCCAGGCCTGCTGTCCCAGGGCCTGGGGGGAGGATGAAGAGCCACTGGCTATCTCCTTGGCTTGGGCACCTGGGCAGTGACCTACAGGGGTTGTGAAGAAAATGCACGTGTTTTTGAGTGATTGGCTGGAGGCTGGAGAGAGACAACTGACCCAAATCCTTCCTTCCAAGGATTTGGTGAGAATAAATCAGGCTGGTGGGTGGGCAGGTCCTTGCACAAACCCGGGTCCTTTGGACCAGGGAGCCGGGAGCCTCTCAGATGCTGGTGGCCCCTAACTGCTCATTTCATCACCGGGAGGCCACGTCCACAGGGGGCATCCACTTTCTCTAGGGTGAACCGGAGAATCTTTCCCACCTTCCTCCAGGCTTGATGTGGTGCTGTCCTTTTGTTTGTCTTGGGGGGCTGTGCAACGTTTTGGTAGGATGACATTGTAGTTGATGCCTGATTTACCATAGCCCTTCCCCGCAAAGATTCTCACGTGAGTAGTTAGAGACTGGGTCAAAGGACAACCTGGCTGGTTGCCCCTCCCCCTCACGTGCCTTTTCTACCATCTGTACACACGCTCCAGTTGGGCACCTGCTGTGAATAGGCGCTCCTGGTGTGCGTGTGCGTGCACGCATGTGTGTATGTGCGGCATCAAAAGACCTCCCCGCCTCGTCTTGCTTTGTGTATCAAGACACTGCCCCAGCATCCGTGAGAGTTGCTGCCTGGTGAGTGAATGCCCGAGCCGACCAGGAAGGAACACAGGCAGCTTCTGAACAAGCTCGGGACCACCTGCAGGAAGAAACCAGCAGCCTGGAAGCATCAAGAAGGACACTACCTTGGGACTTTCAAGACAGCTAAAGACTGTTACTTCTTAAAGTGCTCCACGGATGTTTAAACAGTGGACACGCTGCCCATCTCCCAAAGTGACTAATCCACAACCTTAAGTGATACTCTCTCCTTGGTCCACCCTCCATGACCTCAGCGTGCCTTCTGGGGAAGCCCCAGCCCCCTCCTCTCTTGTTGCTTCTCATCAGCTGAGGCCCGAGGTACCAGACACCGTGCCTATTAGAAGCGTGTGTAAAGTCAGAGTAAAGAAGCTGTAAGTGAGAGCCTTGGGCTTTTCCTTATGAGAAGGTTCACAAGCGTTAGGGCAAAGATTTTGTGACTTGTACTTTGACTGCTTGGAGATATTAAAAAATTTCTTTTCAGCATATGTTTATACTAGGTTGGATGTATGGGTTCACTGCCTAGCTAAATCACACACTGGTAAAGAAGGCATTTTTGTAATGAAAATTGCGGCCTGTCTCCTGGGAGGTGGGGGTGAAGTAGTGAGCTGGGTCAAGGCATTTTGTCCACCAGTTTCCATTCAAGAGCACCTTCAGAGGGAAAGTGTCCGATCGGGTCATTTTAAGCCAAAAGGAGGCAATTTCAGCATGAGAAGGGCCCCTCAGAGAGAGGATTCTGTGCCTCCGTCTTGAGGAAGCACCTAAGGCAGCCCTGACTTACCCGCTCTTCCCTCCCCTCAGCCCTGGAGGGAGCCTGCTCTTCCTGCTGTCAGAAGTAGAGATGTGACGGGGCAGAGGGGCCTCCCCATCCCCTCCGCACATGGGAGAAGCCCCTCTGCCAGCGCTTTGGCTGGCAGGTGCCAGGTGGAGGCAGTCAGCTGCTCAGGAGAGAGATTGTTCTGGGTGGTTACTGCTAGCAAGGGATCCCGTTTTTATCTGCCTGCCATCAGAGTGATCTGTCCTCTGCTGGAGGCCCCTCAGAGGAGCAATGAGCAGGTGTGGCAGATGGCAGTGCAGCCAGGTGACTCCGGCTGGTGAGGGACACGGCCAGCTCTGTCTGTTCTGGAGGCTGCGCACTTGCGCTGAACTCAGGAAACCTCCCCGCCCTCCCCTGTTTACAGAGAAAAGGGGCCTCCTTCAAGAGAGGCACGGTTTTCCTACTCCGTTTGTTCTCAGATTGGTGTTACACCCTGGAGCCAAATTAGTGGCTCAGAACAATTGGAAACAAATGCTCTTTCAGCATCCCACTGTGTTCCAGGATCCAGGTGGGGACACCAGCACGGAGGTGGCTTTCTCCACTAAGCCACCCCTCCGCAGAGAGCCAGGGTCCCAGCCGTTCAGCCCAGCCGGAGTCCTCCTGCTCAGCCCGTGCCACACGCATCTGCCTCACCTCTGTTAAACAAGCTGGAGCCTGTTAAGTTATTCATGAAACAGTATGCAGGACCAGCCCCCGGAGGCGAGTTGGGAATGATGAGTGGGAAGTGCTATGCGGAGAGTCATGCTCCATGGGGCCTGGAGCTGGCCACCTGGTGAGGGGGCGCTGGCCCTGTGGGGGTGGAAAGCGTGGGGGCTCCCTCTGAGGTCACCATGGTGGGCACCCTTCTCTGAGATGTGGGTGGCTGTTGGCTTGGCGTGGACGTCAGAGTGAACATTCCCGCTACCTCCCCACACTGGTCAGGGGAAGTAGCTGACCCTGGCCTCAGCCCTGTTTGGATGCACCTGCCTGAAGTGGGGAGTCCCTCCTCTGATAGGTCCCCACATGCCTTCTAGATGACATTGAACCCCTCTGTCCCCCGGCATCTGTCTCTCCTATGTAGGCTGCTTGAGGGCAGGGAGCTGGGTTCTCCAGTCCAGCAAAGGGCTGTTTAAGATGTGTTACACTTAAAGCACGTCTGGTGAAGAACAAAGGCACCTCTGGCCTGGCTTCTGCCCCTCTCAACCCGTTTCTGCAGATGTGAAAGGAGGAGGTCGAAACAGATGACCTCTGAGGTTCCGTGCCTGGTTGCAACCCACTAGCTCCCCCATCGCCGGGCTCCTCCGGGTGGGCTCTGCCCCTCGTGGCTGAAGTCTCCTCTGCCCTGGTGACCCGGCTTGGTCATTCCTCGGGGTTTCAGTCTGGCTCTTGCGCTGTGGTGGCCAGATACCATCCCCTACCTGCGCTTTCCCCCTTGACATGTCTTCCTTCTGTCACTTTTCGGAGTCAAACAGTTGGAAATTTCCTCCGCAGGCAAGCCCCATGCAAAATGAGGACTGCTTGGCATGCAGCAATGCATCTGTCCCTCCCTGGGCCACACCTCCTGGGGAGGCTGCACTTTTCTTTCTCTCCCTGACCCCTCTCCGCAAGACCTAATGGAGGGTCCCTTCCCCTCAGCCACGGTGGCCCGAAGCCCTCACGGTCTGTGCGCTGCCACCTTCGTTCGGGAGAGCAGGTGGGACCAAGTCTGAGCCCACCTCTGCGCCCACCTCTGCACCACCCAAGACCTTGCCTACTTTCTGTGGAACAGCAACCAAGAAATGGCTTTAACTTTTCAGAGTATATCATCATTTCAGTGCGCTTTATAAATATGCCTATGTTGCAGTCAAGGCAGGATAAACATCTTGATTTATTTCAGGCCCAAATATTTATTGGTCTCTCGTCCAAGATTTCTTGGCATCTCAAAACTTTCTAGCTGAATGCGAGCTTAGTGAATCTCTTCTTCACTGATTCTTAACCTCTCTGTGGACAGCCTTGAAATCTCACGAAAATTTATAAATTGCAGAAAAATATATACAGCAATGCCATTCTGGATAAAAATGTCAAGGGTTTGTGGACCCCTACAACCTTAAGATTCCTCATTGAGCCACTCGGTTCAGTTTGCGAGGAAATCGAGGCACAGAGAGTCAGGGTGACGCGCATCATGTCGGAGAGCAGTGAGGACCAGGACCAGCTCCTAGGCTGGTCCACAGCCCTTTCCAGCACCCCAGGCTGCTCACGGCGCTTCAGCTTAGGGGCCCCCTGGTCCCCTCCCCTCCTAGATTCCTGCTCATCGTTCCATTGCTGTGGCTGTCTTCCTTGACCGTCTTTCATTTCAGACTAGAGGGGGGCCCAGCTCTCTGCCGACAGCCTTTCATCCCCCACCAGTTAAAAAAAATGTTTTTGCATTTCTTTGCTACTCTAAGTCGTGTCTCATTTGCCCAACCCTCTGGAGCCATCTTGGCCTGGGTGGTCCCCGGTCGGCAGACTGGCTCCGGTGCCCAACCCCTGTCTTTCTGGAGGCGTCCTGCCGCCCACCAAGGTCTCCCCACTGTGGCTCAGAGAATGGGGCTCGAGCCCCCTCCGCCTGCCTGGGCCCCCACAGCCTCCCCTTGCTTGCTCCTGCCCTTTTCCCACTCTTTAACATCCCAGGCTATTTTTTTTAATAGAAATTGGCAGAAGTTAGTGGTGGAATACGCACGCACATGGGGGTGGGGAAAAGCAGGTTTACAGTTGTTGTGAGTACGTGAAACAGTTTATTCTTCTATTATTATTTATTCATTACTGTATTATTGATTTGTATCAAAACTATAAACCTCCTTTTGCCCACCCCTGTGCGTGTATATATATTTATTTATACTTATAAATATATACATGTATATTTACACACATAGTTATATAAGTACATAATTATATATTATTTGAAGTATATAATATATAGACATTATTATATATGATGTGATATATTTACCTATTATAAATATTACATATATATAGACATTATGTTATATAAATATATAAATTATATGAATATATAAATAAAATTGTGGTAAAATACACATAAAATTTATCCTCTTAGCCATTTTTCGATGTATAATTCAGTGGCATTAAGTACATTCACAGTGCTACCGTCACCACCTTCCACTCACAGAGTTCTTTTCACGTGGGAGACTCTGTGTCTCCTAAGTCGTCACCCACCCCTTCCCCCGGCCCCGGCACCCTCCACACCGCTTTCCGTCCCGATGCAGCCAACCACTCCGGCACCTCTGGGTGTGGAGTCAGGTGGCATTGGTCCTGCTGTGCCTAGATTATTTCACCTAGGACAGTGTCCTCCAGGCTCATGCGTGCTGCAGCACGTGTCAGAATGTGCTTCCTTTTTAAGGCTGATAGTATTCCACTGTGCGTGCATGTCACCACGTGCTCATCCATTCGTCTTCGCTGGACACGGGGGGGGGGCGGCTCTTGCTGATCTCTTCGAATCTCTGCTTTCAGTTGTTCCGAGTACATGCCCAGAAGTGGAGGGATGTTTTTGGGGTGTCTTTATTGTTCTCTGCTTTCACTCAAGTCTATTTTTATTCTATTCTTAAACTAACTTTTCTTTTTTAGCAGCTGCTGATCTCACCGGGTCTGTGGCACGGGCCACAAAGGGCACTTTCTCAGAGAAGAAGGAGCTCTGAAGCCTCCTTTCTGTCCCCCCTCTCTCAGTGTCCTCCTCCCTTTCAAGTCATTTCTGCCCCCTTCTCATGCTGCGCTTTTCTCCTCAGGGCTCATCCCCTCTCCACGTTATGTGGAGCATGTCTGTGATGTGACACGCACATAGGTGTCACCTGTGTGTGCAGCCTGTTTTCTCCTTTGGAGTGTGAGCTCCGGAAAAGCAGGGACTGTTCTGTTTCCTTTGGTGTTACACCTCTGCTGTCAGGCACAGTGCCTGGTGCATACGCCTCAGACATAATTATTAAGTTATTATTAACTGAATAATAAATGGGTGATTGAATGAATGAATGAATGAATGAATAAGCAAGGTGCTGTTCCTACCTGCAAGATGTTTACAATCTAGTGGGGGGATAGCACACTAAAACTATAATACGAGGCAAACTCGGGGGGCCCTGAGAACCCTAACACAGTGTGAGAGTGCCCTGAGGGCCAACCTGGGAAGCGCATGTGCGTGCCAGGCAGGATACCCCTCAACACTGGTGAAGAAGTCTGCACGCTGGGTCACTGAAGCCCCATCAGTCCCCCCACAACACCATGCTGCGATAGTTTTGTCACCAGCTTCTAGCTGAGGACACCAAGATGCGGAGAGACTAAGGAACTTGCCCAAGACCATGCAGCTGGGGTGCAAGGCGGCTCTGAAGTCAGGCCCGGTTGCCTCTCAAGTCCAACCTCTTTTTCTTTCTTTTATCAGTTTTTTAAAATTAAGTTTCTTTGAAGAAATTACAAAGTGGAAGTGCTCGCTGCACCCAGAAACAAGGCAGAGAAATGCTAAAAACGGTCCCGCCCCCCTACCCCACCCCACCCCCCACGCCCTCGGGAATACTCCGGGCAGTCCCCTCCACCTTCTCTGTGCTCCCACACACACACACACACATGCAAGAGGTGGACTCGTTCTGGAGTCTTCTGCTTCCACCACACGGAACCATACCTCGCGTCATGCTCTGCTCCCTACTCTTCCCACCTTGAGCGTGGTGGCCAGCTTGCGTGGTGAAGGCGCAGGTCCAACTTGTACTTTTTCCGGGGTGGTTACACCCCGAGCTCTCTGGCCGTTCCCCAGTGGGTGCGACATCCAGGTGGTTTTGCAGGTCTTCCCGCCGTGCACGCTGCTGCGTTACCCTTAGGCATGCCCACTTCCCTCTCTGCGGGATGCATTCTCACCCTGGGGCCGCGCGGTCAGAGTGTGTGTGTGTTTGTGATTGTCATGGACCCTGTCACACTACCTTCCCCAGACAGAGTAGCAATCCAGTGCCACGCTTGTCATCACCGCGTTTCTGGGCCCCAAACTGCCCCTCGTTCTTCCCTTTTCACTTTTCCACAGAGCCCAGTGCCCTTGGGCTCGTCCTGGCCTCTTCGGTCTGGCCCAGGACTCCCCAGAGAGGCTGGGGAGACACCTTCTTCTCTCACTGTGTGGGTACAGGTGGACCCTGGGCATTGTTCCGTCCTCTTCCTTGGCCAGTGAGGGGGCCGTCAGGACACCTGGTTACAGTCCTAACTCTGGGTGACCACCTAGATTTTCTGTGGACCAGCATCTTCATTCATAAATGGATCAGATGACCCGTGAAGCCCTCCGGCTCCTGCTGCCCTTCCTGGGTTTGAGACACCTCCAGAGCCGGCTCCCGGGCAGTGCCCTGGGCCTTTCTGCTCTGGGGGAGGGCACTGCAGAGGACATAGGAGACACTCGGCCCACCTCCCTAAGAAGGCCTCCTCGCCGCCTCAACTGCTGGTTCTGCACGGAAGTAGAGTGTGAGGTGGGGAACCTGCAGCCAGACCGACCGAGTCAGACCCGGGGCAGGACCCAGCTCAGCCGTGTGCCGGCTTTGCGGCCTGGGGCAGCTTGCCTCACCTCTCTGCACCCCAATTCCCAAATCTGTTAAACAGGCAAGATGAACGCCTCAGCGCTCCAGAGCAGCGCTGTCTGGACAGCTTTCCACAGCGGCGGAGGAAGTGGTCTCTGAGCCTCCAGCACAACCACCACCAACCACAGCTGGCTGCCAAGGGCTTGAAATGTGGCCAGTGAGGGTGAAGACTGAATTTTAGGTTTCACTTGATTTTAATTAACAAGGACTTGAATTTATAACGCCACGTGTGGCTGGTGGCTACCTCATCAGACTGGGCAGCTGTCGAGGATGAAAATGGGACATGTCCCTGCAACACGCGGAATGTGCTTAGCTGGCCCCATGTCTGGCACGTAGTAAGCACTCAGTAAATGCTTGCTGTTACTGGGTATGACTCGACTTGCTTCCCAGCCCACCACCCCGATGGCTCTCGCTGACCCCTCCCACTGGCTGTCCCAGAGTCACCTGGGGGAGGGCGGGAGCAGGGAGGCGTCACTGCGGTGTGTGTGTCAGTAATGAGTCTTGCACTAAATGTTTCTGGTCTGCTACTTTCCCTGGAGGGTCATGCGAGCCGGAGTGGTATGTGGCCTGCTTTGCAAGTGATTAACATGGTGTAAGCAATCTACATAGAGAGAAAAACCCTCCGCTGGTATTCCATTATTCTATTAGAGTTTCAGAGCTGGGATTAAGTGGACATGATTTCTTCCTATGGGCCATTAATTTTGTTTTATTGCTGGTCTGATGGCCATTACCCTTTTTTGCCAATGCATTCCCCCATTAGGTTTGTACAATTAACAAAATATGTGCTGTTAGGGCTTTGATAGGAATAGGGGGATGGAAATAAAGGGAGGGGGTGCAGCACCACTGGGTTGGGGGTGGGAAGAGGCTGGGCACTGTGGGTGGAGCCTCAGGAAGAAAGGGGGTGGGGCCTCTTCTGCACCTGACTCAGAGCCCTTGGCCTGCCTGGAGACTAGCCCTGCTGCCTTGGCCTGCTCTCTCCCGGCCTGGAGTGGAGGAGTTGCCCAGGGGAGAGGGAAGGACACCGGGTGGGCCTGCTGGTGGTGCTGGCCTCTCTCTGGACCCGATCCTTCAGCCTGCCGCTGGGAACAGAATGAGCCACTCTGCCTGACCCACCCATGTGGTCGCCTTGAACCCAAGACTTCTCAGCAGGCAGCTTGCCTCAGTCTCCAGGAGCTGGGGCCTGTGACAGGAGAGACTTCCAGGTGACACCTGGCTCCTCTCTCTGGGTCCAACAGGAGGACCTCTGTCTGATTGAAAGGGGGCAGCTGGTACTCAGTGTCAGTGGGTGCCACGCGGAAGTGCAGGACTGGCCTTGCTAGGTCATCCAGGTCCTTAGGAAGAGTTAGAATTCTGGATTTTCAAATGTGAGCTTTCCCACTTGTTAGATGTTGGCAGAATTTACAAAAACCCCGACCAAGGGAGAGTTAGCCTAGGAGCTGCCGGCTGACCTTCTCTGGCAGGCAATGAGGGGTCATCTCGGGGTCCTGAGGACGAGTGGACACAATCAAGTGTGTGTTTCAGAAGGAGCCCGGCCTGGGGGTAGGTGGTGAACAGGCAGAAATGGGGAGAACCTGGAGGCCAGAGGACCAGTCGGGGCTCAGGAGGAGAAAGAAAGCATGAGGCAGCTCAGCAACCTGGGCAGGAAGGAGAGCAGTGACCTTCCTAGTGGACAATAAGCAAGTTGTGGTCTGCTCACACCCCAGAGGATGTCCGCAGGGCCAGGCAAGGTACCCTGTGAGCAGACCCTCCCCCTCTACAGGGGCCCTGCTGCCCTGGGAGCCCCCACATCTCTGTGCCTGTGAGTCTCCCCTCTTACTCCCATCTGCTGTCCACAGGTCACGATGTCTCCAGTTCCTTCTCTCATGCTGGAAAATTATTAGCATTAGCCCACCAGGGCCAACAGTCCTTCTGGGGTCTTCTGTGCACACCTGTACTTACAGGTACAGGCCCAAGGTTAGAATCCTGGGCCTGGGCTGGGCCTGGAGAATGTGACTGAGGGACTTTTCCTGGTGTCTCTGCATCTGGGTGCCCGGCGCTGCCTGTGGCCCAGGGGACCGAGGATGGGCATGGGATTAGCATGGGTTCTTACCAGACTCCCAGGAGGCCTGTGCAGCGCTGGGTAGGTTGCTGCCCCAGAGCCAAGTAGTAGGTGCCAGGTAGCAGTTAATGTCTAAGTCAGGGCACAAGCCCGTGTCTGCAACACTTGGGTCTACTGCTCTCCGTGTTAGGCCCATGGGTCACCTCTCTCCACCCTTCCAGCTCACCTGGATGAGCCAGCCTCATGGGCCCTCCCTCCACTGTCCCTCAGCATGTGCTGCTCCCCAAGGAAGTTTTCTTCTGTCCCTCTCCCCTCCTCTTTCCCAAACAAACATGAGCACTCAACAATTCCCTCCACATTTACCATTTCACAAACTTCCTCCTATTTATAACCGGAGCAGTCAAACTCATTTATGGTTCCACTTTATTTTCATGGTGAATAAAACAAGCCTTAGCTGAGATTCTGGCTGCATTGCTGCATAGGTGCTGGTCTGAAGGCCTTCCGCACGATCACTGGCCTGCCAGGACCACAAACTGCCGGCTTTGGAACGGCCTAAAATAGCCTCCGCACAGATGCTTCCCCAGCAGGGTCCGCGGGTCGGCGCCAGTTGGGGAAGACTTTCTACCGGCTCGTGGTCAGGAATGCAAAGCAAGGACAATGTGGAGAGGTGGCAGGTGCATATGTGTGCGTGGATGCACGGGTACCTGTGCGTGGGAGAAAAGCAGACGTGGATCATAAATGCTTTTCATGGAGCTCTGTTCAACTCAGAGAACAGTTCTTTTTCCTCTCCTCACCTTTGAGGGGTCGAATTACTTAATGAAACGATGGTGAAAGAGAACACGGTTAATATTTTATCAGTACACAAGTTTGTCCACTCTTTCAGTCTGTGAATGTTGTTCACCCCTGGACTGATGGGTGGACCATGTTTGGAGACCACGCCCTGCAGCGGGATTCTCCGTTCAGTGTGTGTGTGTGTGTGTGTGTGTGTGTGTGTGGCGGGGGGTGCTCAGTATCTTCGGAGGAAGCCTTATTCAGTTTTGGCTGGTTCCCATTGCTGGAAAATGCTTTCTTATATGGAGCTGAAGACTGGCTTCCTCTAATATCTATTAGCTGGTCCTAACCCTACAGTCCAGAGTAAGGCAGTTTCTCTTTTATTGTTTCTTCGAACATTTGGGGGACCCCCAGGTGGCCAAAGGGTCGCTGCCTTAGCTAGGATTTCTAGGACCAGTGAACAACACCAGTGTGGGACGAAGGAAGACACAACTCTGTTTCTTCTTTCATACCTTCCACTGCGCAGCCTCCTGGTGGTGAAAATAACAACAGTAGGTAACGTTCTGAGAGTGCTTCTTTTGTGGGAGGTACCGTGAGCATGTGACGGTGTGTGAAAGCTTCAGTCCTCACGACCTACCTCTGAGGCAGAGCCCTCACCAGCCCCGCCTCACAGAGGACAATCTGGGGCGCAGAGAGGTTAAGTCACTTGCCTGTGGCCATGCTGCTGGTCAGGCTGAGCTGAGCAGGCTGACCCCAGAGCTCACACTGCATCTGTAGAACTTTAACCGGTGCTCCAACCACCAGATGTCTTTGCTCGCCGCTCTCTCCTACTCACTGCTGTGAGTTAGTAACATGTGCCGCCAGACTTGCACAACAGACCCAGAGCGAGGAGGGCGTTCACCCCTCGGGTGGACACGGTCCGGCTGTGAACGCACCGACAGTCCCAGTTTATGGGTTTGGCAACAACACCACACCCTGGGCTCGTCCTGAGCTTGTGTTTCACTCAACCCACTTTTTTTTAAACCAAGTCAGCCTATTCTGTGCTTTTGCAATTGATTTTTGAATGTAAGAGTAGGATTGGTGTGCATATTCCTGTTAAATTTTTTTCTACAATTCTGCAAAAAATAGAAATGGATTTTCATGTGGACATAAAGTGACTGGATGGTTTAGAGTGATGGGTTGGCAGGCAATTCTCCTTTATTTTCCAAATTATTTTATTTATGGCTGTCATGATGTTGTTGTGCAAGAAGCAAAAACTGATGGAGGGAAAATGGACTTTCTAGTCCGGGCCCATCCTCTCAGCGTGTTAAAAGCTTTATAACCCCCTGGAATCCATCCTTCCAGCAAAGCCACCACCCTTCCCAGCTTTGCAATGCTTGCAAATGGCAGTCCGCATGTCTTCTTCAGAGAAAGTGCTGTCTCAGCAGACTGTCCTGGAGGCCGGGACAAAGCCCCGCCCCAGGCAGTTCAGCCTGGAGACCTCGTGTACTGAGCTCCTGTGTGCCCAGCGGCACCGGGCCAGCACCTGAGGAGGACACAGGCTGGAGCCTGTTGCCAGCCGGGGGCTGGTTCTGAGATGCTGGTTGTGGATTCTGGCTGGAATAAAAGAATCCATCATTAAACATTTCCACTGACTTTTTCTGAGGACCTGACGCATGCTGAGTACTCTGGTAGCTACACAGCCGAATAAGGTGCAGTCCTTGTCCTTGTCCTCAGAGACTTGCCATCCTGTGATCTGGTCTTGTCTCTGAGGTCACGCAGAGGATACCAGACAGCCCCAGAGCAACTGCCTCATCCTGGTGGACATGACCGTGAAAAAGGACATTTTCTTTCCATGGGCACATCACACTACAGTCCATGCCTGAGTCTTCTCCCTGAAATTCCACCTCTCCCAAGAAGCCTCTCTGTCTTAATTAGAAGGACAATACTAAAGGTGGGGGTGGGGTGGGACTTCTCTTCTCTGTGTCATTTCCTTGTTGAAAAACCTTCAGTGGTGACTTTGGATGATGACAGAGAGTTACTAGGTTTGTGGTGGTCACTTGATAAGGCACGTAGATGTAGAATCACTGTGTTGCACACCTGAAACGAATGTAGTATTCTGTATCGACTAGCGTTAAAAACCAAACACTTCCCTGGCTCCATGAGCTCACAGCCCAGCCCAGCCTCCCTGTCTGACCCTCGCAGCCCCGATGCTCTGGCCGGTCCGGCTTGCTCAGCGTCAGTCCCTGCCCTGGTGTCTCTCAGTTGACGGGCCTCTGTGTTGCCCAAGGGCTCTGCGCACTTCCTCTCCTCCTTCCTGGGACTGCCCCCCTCCCTCCCTTCCGTCAGCCACATCTCACTCGTCCAGCCCTCCAAGACCCCGGCCAGGCTTTACCACCCCCTGAAAACTGCCTTGAGTGCTCGGCCCTCGCTTCTCTTTGGAGGGAGAATTATAGTCGCAGTTCAGCATGACTTCACATATAGCCTTGTTTTATCTGATGCTGTTTCGTGTGGCTAATCTTATTCCCCCGGTGACGTGGCAGCATTTTTATAACAGGACCTGTGGACTTTATTCCTGCAGCCCCTCAAGAGTGTAAATCACGGCTCGGACACCTGACGATGCTACGTGCTACGTCCTCCTCACTCTCGTCCTTGCTTTTGCCGCTTTATCCCAGAAAGAGGGTCAAACACAGTTCTGAGGTCGATCTTCCCAGCCTTGCCCGGTTACTCCCCATGCACATCTTTTTCCTTCCAGCCCAACTAGACCCTTCAGCGTGGCTTAAAAGTTCTTTCCCACGTCCCCTTTCCATGTTCTTGCCATAACCAACAGCATTTGTTTTGTTGTTTGTTTGCTTGTTTTTTGCAGCCTTCCCCCCACATACTACCACTGTCACGGGGCTGCTCAGCTCTGTCCCTGCCTGGGGTCCTCCCAGACAGCAGGCACGAGTAGCTAATTGTTGCCTCAGCCAGCTCCGGGCTCTCCACAGCCATGAGCCCGGAATCTTTCTCAGGGATTTCTGTGGGGAAGGGGATGGAACTCAAAGAAATTGAGGCAACAAGCAGGTGAGGGAGAGGGAGCGATCTTGTCTCTGTCCCAAGTAGCCACCTTCCGATGACAGCTGTGCGCCAGGAGTCCCTCGCTCCAGAGACTTTGGTGCACTGAGCACTGTGGGCATGGGGCCGAGGGCCCTGGCCCTGCTCCTGAGCTGACCCGCTCCTGACTTGCCTGTCACCTGCACCTGGCTCTTGCTCCCAGCAGGGTCATACACAGCCTGTAAAAACGTCTCCTTTGTCGACAGGTGAAGTCTGGAGCAGGACGCCGGGGCTGTCTGTCCTCCATGCCGCTCAGCAGAAGAGGGACTGTGAACTGTGAGTAAATCTGATCGGCGTTTTCCATGGCGCCTCATGGAGGTCGTGGGTTAAAGACCAGCCCCGAGCCTGCTCTCTAACGTCAGGCCCGCTGAGAGAAAACACTCAACAATGGGCTTGTCGGAATCTGAACCACAGCAGACCTGTAATTAGGTTAGGTCTGAATGCGACACAGACGCCCTGTCATATGACATGCTACTTAATTACACTGTTGACTGTGCACTAGGTGGCCTTGCTGGGTTACGTGTGTCAGAGTGTCACAGAGGGACGCTCTGGAGTTGGCAAGGCTGACCCAGACTCTGGCCCCTATTGTGTGTGGGCTAAGCCCGGGGGTCCGTGAGAGAGGGACCTGGGCTAAGGTCATTGTCCCTGCTTTTGCATCTGGCTATGTCTAGGGGTGGGGCGGAGAAGGACCAGGAAATACCGCTGGTCACTTCCCTTCCCTTACACGGTAACATCCCACCTTGTACTTGTGCGGACTGGTTCATGTTGGTTCCCCCCTCGACCAAGTGCGCGCACCTGTAGGACCCGGCCTCAGCCCGGGCCCCTCTGCGGGGTCTTCTTTGGTAACTCCAGCTAGAATGATTTCTCCCTTTTCCGAAATTCTTAGCTGCATTCACATTCTGAGCACCACCCAACCCCGCCCGCCCTCCCCAGGCTGGGAGTTCCTGGGGGCAGCCTGGGGTTCCCACGTCTGCGTGTCCCCGGTGCACCTACGCCCTGGCTGCCGCTCCGCAGGTGTGAGCTGGGAGGCTGGGCTGCCCCGGCCCCCCCACCCTGCTTCTGGGGCTACCGGAGGCCGAGCCGCTACTCCGACTTTGATAGAACATTGGCTTCCAACCAGTCCATGGAATTATAAATGATTAACCGTGATCAGCACACATCTTCACCTCTGTGTAAAAATAGATTGACTGTAATGAGTATTTGAATAAATCATAAGAATGGCCGCCCTGCGATCGTCTAACATCCTGCCGATGGCTGCCCGGCGAGCGAGCAGGGCGCCGGCCCTCCCGCCTAATGGTCTGCGATTTAGTGCTGGTCGCCTCTGTGATTGACGGCCACGGCTCCCGGGGCACCTCCTTTGCAGCCCTGGCTCTGGAGTGGTCGGACCCCCAGGCCCAGGGGGTGGGAAGCGTGCCTCCCCCCATCCTGTTCCAGGAAAGCCTACCTAGGAGACAGGGCTGGCGGTGAGGGAGCCAGAGTGGAAAGATAATGCCCTTTGTGAGAATCGATGCCTCCTCGCACTGGAGGTTAGAGGGACCTCGTAAGTCAAGTCAAGTACGAGGGGAGCAAGCTGAGCGTGAACCTTAATGAGAGCAGAGTGCGTGGGGGGAATAGGCCTCCATGGTCTCTCCCCGTCCCTGAGGGCAGCCAGGCTCCTGGGCCACGCACACTCAGACACAGCTCCCTCGCGGGGACACAGGCTTGGCCTGCACTGAGGAACCAGGCGAAGCTTTCTTCAGGTCCCAGGGCTCAGGCACGGGAAGAGTCGAATGGTCTTTCAGGGGTTGGGGGGCAGGATGCGGGGAGGCAGGCTCTGCGGGTCTGGGACCCCCTGAGGAGGGAGCAGTCTGAGAGTCTGGGGTCTCGGAGAGGAGGCTGGTGACGGCTGCGTTTGGCGAGAGGCAGCGAACGTGCCAGTTTAGTTTCAGCTGTGTCGTGGTGGGCATGGCTGTACAACAAGGCGCCCCCGAGCCCATTGACAGAATGGTGTTCCTCGTGCTCACGCGGTCTGCGGGGCGGGAATCCAAATCCAGGAGGGGCAGCTGGTCTCTGCTCCCCCAGGTCCCACTTGGGGCCAATCAAAATCTGGGTGCCAGAATCATCCATAGGCCCATCCTTCAGGGGGCTGAATACTAGCTGCTGCCTGAGACGTCAGCTGGGCCATCGGCCAGACTCGTGTGCTTCCCCCTGTAGCTGGGCTTCCTCACTGTCTGTCAGCTGGTGCCAGGGGGGTGCCTCCTGGGGCAGAGGCAGAGCCAGGAGGGAACGCTGTTGCCTCTTGTGACCTGCCCTCGGAGGCAGGCGGTGTCACTTCCACCACATCCCCCGACGGAGGCAGGGACAGGGCCCCAGGTTTGAAAGAGAGAGCACAGACAGAGCTCCATCACCATTTGTCGGAGGGCAGACCAGCAGTGCACTGACCACGGAGCTTGGAGCACCCGACCCCCCAGCCAGTGTCCGTCCGGCCTGGCACAGCGTGGCTTCATCTGTCTTCCAGGACAGGCTGAAGAATCCCTTGCCTTAGGTCGCGACACTGTCCCTTCACCCCCAGCATGGCTGGGTTCAGAGGGCCCCCAGGGACCACGCCAGGCTTCCTCCCGAGGCGGGACTTCCTGAGGCCACCAGTTCTCTGAGGCCCTGCGGCAGGAGGAGGCCTCTGCCTTTTGGTCCATCTCTGCCAGAGCGGGTCTGGTTCACAGTCCGCAGTCTGACGTGCGGGTCTGGAGAGGGACCTGGACCTGTGACCAGGGACCTCATAAGCCTTGAGCCCTTCACTCCTGTCTAGGGCTCCCCAGACCCCCAGCTCTGTGGCCTTCCACACTGGGGTGTTTTCCAGCCGAAGCTCAGGACGTCAGCAGCTGCCGGGGCTGTGCGGGGACGCGAGGCCGGAGCAGCCCTTCCTCCCTGCGCCCCAGGTCCTCTGTCTCCTTCCTTCCCCTCTGACACACTGTACAACCTGGGGGCAGAGGGGGGCCCTGAAGGTCCAGGCTCCTGTCCTTTGTCATTTTCCCCACCCAGATGCAGCTAAATTTCGGAAGAGAATTTTAGTGCCCTGGGTGCCTTGTTGTCACTTAAGGGTATAGAAACAAAATTCAGGCAGCCAAGGAGAGGACATAGAATCCATCCATTCTCACAAAGGACCGAGGTCTGAGAGTGTCTAATGCAGAAAGGGAGGGACAGGAAAGAGAGGGTGAGGTGGGCTTGGTTTTGCTGGAAAGGTGCTGGCGTTTGGAGGGAGTCTCGGAGTCTTCCTCAAGTCAGCTCAATGGTAACGTTAATACCCAGCACTTACCGGGCCCTGACCGTGTGCTAGACACCAAGCTGAGTGGGCACTTGACCGCGTTTTCTCACTGAGCGCTTACACTGCCGTATGAGGTGCTGGAATTAGCTTTGTTTTACAGAGAAGAGCAGAGGCTCAGAGAACACCAGAAACACCCTAGTAAGTGACAGAGGAAGTTAGGGATGGAGCTGGAATCAGATTAGGAAACCGCTTCACTGTGCGGCTCCAAGAACCTCAGTTTACTTTCCTTTAAAATGGGGGTGTCTGATTATGTCATGTCCAATGTCCCCCTCAGTTCTGAGATCTAAATGTGCACAAGACTCTAAAAGACTCTGGGCACTTGCTTAAATTTGTCTAAAGGGGGGGCCCACTTTCTTGAAATGGGTCTGTGTGGAAGCATGCAGTGATTCTCTGTTCCCTGCCCCCCCTGCTGTGAAACTCAGGTCAGGAAGCAAATGTTTAATTCGGGCAGGTGAAGGAAACAGAGGCAAACAGAGAGATCATTAGTATTTTCAAGGCTCCAACTTGGGGGGCATGGGGGTAATATATTGGGTTTGAAGTCCAAAGTCGGGTTTGAATCCCGGCCTGTGACTTAGGATCCTGAGCCCATCTCTCTGGTCTTCGATTCCTCTTCTCTACACCGAAAATGGGATTGCACGCGCTTCCCAGGCCTGCCGTGGGGCTGAGCGGAGTCCAGCGCGACGGCAGCCGAGCCATTCCTGCACACAGCAGCTGCTCAGGACGGTTCAGGCAGCCGTCCACCCCCTGAAGACATAGGAAGTGGAGCTGGAGGGGTTGTTCCTCTCCATTGCTTCCGACAGAGATGGTCAAGAATCTTTCCTTTAAGTGTACGTTCCATAAAGGTGCACTCATAAACTATTGATATTTTAATAATACACATTAGCATCTTGCCCTTTGACAGATGAATATTGAATGAGCCATAAAGAGGCAAAGAGTAGCCAGGTATGGCGCTGTGGGGAAGCTGGAATCACGAGTGGTTGTCAGAGGGAATGCCCCCTTCCAGGGCCTCTGACTCACCTCTCTCCCCAGGGACCCCCCCCCCCCCCAGGAAACAGCCCTTAAAAGGAGCTAACATTCCAGCCCAGCCCAGTCTGAGCAGGATTTGTCCTCAGTTTTCCTTCACTTGGGTGGAGGAGAGAGAACAGGCCACTGAAGAGCTGCTCCAGGCAGGGACGGTTCACCCCTCGTGAGGCACCTCGGATCTCCCTCTGTACCGTTGCTACAGGTGCAGGCTCCTTCCTCCTGAGCTCTCTCCTGCTGCATAAATTAAAAGTCAGGAGACACACTGTGTGCCCGCAAGAAATCTTTCTCCACCAGGTCTTGATGGGCGCCTATGCTTCGGCGTGTGCTAAGGTTTCTACGATGTAATTTCCTGCCTCCCCCAGCTCCTGCTCCCTGCCCGGCCGCCACAGCCCCCAGTTGGCCTCGGCCTCCATCTGGGCCCGGAGTCCTCACGTGTGCAGAGAACGGTGACGGGGGCTCTTCGTTGGTCCGGCTTAATTGGGGTGATTTAATGGCATTTCTGGCAGATTCAGATTTATACGGCTTTCTGAGCCGCAAATCTGCTTTCTAAATGTAGAATTTTTGTGGAGTGGTAAAAAATAATGGCTGTTCTGTGACTCCTGCCTCCTGAGCTAGGAGACTGCAATTTACATTATGCAAATAGACGTTATGCAATCAAGGCACTTTAGCAGGAATCTGGTGGCAGAGAGGCCGCTGATGAGATGGCGAGGTCTGCAGCCCCAACTGAAGGGGCTCTGGAAGCGGGAGACCGAGGGGGAGGGGTGGGACAGGCAGCAGGAGGCGGAGACTGTTCCTCGGGCCCTGGGAAGCCGGTGGAGCCTGCCCGGGGAGGCGCGCATCCGGGGAGCTGCCAAGGCGGCTCTCTCAATTAATGGCTTTGTTTAATCATACCCCCTGTCCAGAGGACTATTGTCTTACGGATAATTTCGTTTGCCTAACGAGATTTTGCTAATTAAATCTCCTTTCAGTTGGTGTGACTGTGCCTGTAGCTTCTTCCTAAACCTTTCTGGAGGGGACCTGGGAAGGAGGACCGGGAGGCTGGGGAGGGGAGAGAGAGAACAGGAGGGAGAGACTTCCCTGCAGCGAGCAGGAGGGCTGGGAGGCTGGGGGCGGGGTTTGGGAACTGCAGGGTGGCTGCCACCACCCACCTTGCCTTTCTGTCCTGCTCACTGGAAATCCAGACAGTCATAAATCTGTGTCCAGCCTGAGGGATTTCTTCCCCTTCTCTCTTCCTCTATGGCTCCATTATCCCTTCTCCAATTCTTCCAGAATCCCTGGGAGGGGCTGAGGATTCTCACGGACCACTCTGAGTAGCTCTGGCTGTGGTTGGGGATGGGGGTGGGGGGACCAGTGGCGATGCGGTGGTGACGCCAAAGCCAGTTGGTGATGTGGGAACCACTCTCCTTGCCTTTGTTGTTAGCCAGGCAGCCTGGCTCTTCAGAGAAGATAAATTGCTCCAAAATTGGCCATTTCTCCAGGAATGATGGTATGAATCAAAGAGGAGAATGCCTCCTCACATTCACATATCGTCAGAGTCAGCCAAGGATAGCCTCCTATGGTTAGCGGGGCCTAGCGCTGTGCCTACAACAGCCAGGCCCTAACAAACACTGCTGTACCTGACGGTGCCGCACCTGTGCTCCATCACTCCCAGTGGCTCTTCACTGTCTGTAGCTTCCTTGGCCTGGCTGACCTTGGGCTGTGCAGCTCCACCCCGTCTACTTGTCCAGTTTCATCCACCACGCCCTTGCTGCCCCCTCTTCCCTGTCTGTTACAGACACTTGGACATGTGGGCGTTCTCCCACCCCAACACTCAGATACGCCGGGTCATCCAAATGCTCTGTGTAGCGTCACACCTCCGTGCTTTCGCGCCGCTGTTTCCTCTGCCTGGAATCACCCTGGCCTGGATCACCCCTCTCCATTCGTAGTACCCAGCTCAAACATCCCCTGTGCTGCCTCCTTCCAGAGCCTCCCTCTCTCTCTGAAACATGGCTGCACTGCACTCCTTGTGCCTTCTGTCATCACAGGGCCTCAGTTGCGGTTGTCTGTTTGTCTATCCAAGTTAAGGGCTAGACCTTGTCCTTCTCCTAATCCCAGTACCTACAATCATGCCTGGCCAAGGCAGGCGCCCTCCAAGGTTGGCCGAATGATAAGGTGGATGGATGAACCCCGGAGAAGAGGGTGAATGGTGGAGCGGCACTGTCTAGTGGGGTCCCCAGCCCGGGACGGATGTGGCTGGGATCAGGAGCTGACTCCCGTGGAGACCACGGAGTCTCGGGGCTGCCCGTCACCTGTACTGCTGCCTTCGCCTGCGGGCGGGAAGGCCCCACTTCCTTCTGTGTGCCGAGCCCTGTACCAGGCGGCAGTGTCTCCTGTCATACACTCTCACATGGATCCTAAGGTGGGTGCTGTTTTTGCAGAGGGAACTGGGGCTCCTGTGTCCTCGTCAGAGGACGAAGTAACTGGGCCCACTGGCAGGGCCCACAGGATCCACCCGTGGTAGGTGAGAGCTCCTGTGCTTGCCGTCTCCCTGCCCCCCACCATTTACACATCCCTCCATTCTTCCACTCACCCTCTCATCTGCCCACCCATTCACGCTCCTTATCTAAGCCACACACCTGCTCCCCCGGGGGCAGGTCTCACACGTGCTGGAATCCCTGTGCGTCTGGCAAAGCCCAAGCTGTACAGGGCGGCCTTTGGCTGCCAGCTGGACTCCTACCCAGCCAGTGGAGGGGATGTCGGGGTGGAGGAGTCTGCATTCCATGCTGCGGGGCACAGGGACGCCCTGGAGAACAGCTCAGACCTTCATGTGTCATCAGGGCATGTGTGTGCTCAGTGTGCAGGTGTGTCGTGTGTGCTTGTGCAGGCTGTGGGGTGTGTGTGTAAGGCTGAGGCAGTTTTGAAGAGAATGGCTCTGTGGTTTCCTTGGTTCCTGATTTTCAGCGCTTTGCTCTTTGTCCCGTCGGCATTTCCCTTTGGTCAGGGTGTGTCTGCCAGTATCTGTCTCTTTACCTTGGGTCCTCATCTTCCTAACCTCCCCACCGTGCCGTGCTCTGAGTCTGAAGTGTTTCTCAGTACTTAGTAGGTGCTCAACAAATGCCCCACAATGCATGGAATGACTGAATGAACAGGGTGAGTGATGGCATGAGTGGACAAGCATGCTCTTCAGCGTCAGACCTGAGCTGAGCCCTAGTGCTGTTACTTACATATGGGAACTTGGGGTTTAATTTTCTCATCCAGAACACAAGAATACTAATACTGCCTCTTCCAGCTTTCTCAAAGGGTTGTTGGTGGGAGATTATAGGGGATATGCGAAAGTGTTTTATGAACTCTAAAGCGCCCTAGAAGTAGAAGAGGTTGTTGCTATAATGATTATTACACTTGAAGTGATCTCTATGTTTGAAAATTAGGGATTCTGTTTCCAGGAATATCAAATCGCCCAGGCCTGATTTGAACTCTGAGGCTTGCAGAGCAATCATTACAGAAACTGATTCATGTTGCCCGGCTGTGCAAACTTCCAGGGGCTGGGGTGGAAGAAAGGCTGGTGAAAGTGGCCTGTCTTCATGCAGGCCACCTGTGCCCTGGTGGCCCATGTAGGTGGTCCATCCTGGGGCTCTACAGCTGCCCAGACTCTGTGCCCCATTATATCAACCTGTGCTGTTTCCACTGCCAAAATGCTTCCCCCCTCTTCTCCAGTGGTCTTTTGACCCTCTCTGCCAAGGTCCTGGACTGTCCCCTTCCAGGGACATGCACACCTCCCTGAGGGCATTTATCACAGGCTGATCAAGTCTGCCTCCCTCCACACTGCATGCACCGCTAAGGCAGGTACTGAGAATGAATGGGTGGTTGGGGAAAGGCCAAGGGAAGGGCTGAGGTCTGGCAGATGCTCAGGATTGGAGTTTTTGAGGCACCCTAAGCTGTAGGGGAAGGTGAGGAAGAAGAAGCTCCAGAGAACTTAGCACTGCGTTTCAATCCCCCCACATTTCTGAGAGCCCAGAAGGTCAAACAGGCTGATCTTTCCTGGGGTCACTGGGTCTGGGGACTCCAGCCCCACATAGGTGGTGGGTAGCTGGCCCTCAGCCAGACAGGCAGCGAGGCCTGCAGGTTGCAGCTGAGTCCTGAGGACAGGGAGGTGCCTGCCTGTTGCTGACCCCTGCAGGTGAGCAGCTACCCACCTGGGGAAGCAGGTGCTGCTTCCTTCCATCCCAGCCCTTCCAGGTTCTGTCTGTCTGAGGCCCCAGCTGGTGGGGGTCTGCAGGAAGCCCTCCCAGGGACTGGCTCCCTTGCTTTATCCCTACGTCTGTAGGCGTCTTGTCCCCACCCAGCTCAGGGCCTCCCCTTCCCCCACCCTCCTCCCGACTCTCCGCAGCCCCAGGCGGCCACAGCAGAGTGCCAGAGGCTGGAAGGCTTTTCATTACCGAATGCACTGAACCTGTTTGTGAGTGTTTTGCAAAGTGTTTAATCCAAGGTGTTCCCTCAATTAAATTAGTGCAAACATCTGTGTCCCACATCCACCTCCATTTGCATTCTGTGCCATTTATTACAGCGGGAAATTGGAAGGCACCTTAGGAATACTTAGGACCGAATTAGGCTAGGTGGGGGTGGGCATCTGGGGGTGGCCATCTGGGGGTGCCTGTGAGGTTGGTCCACAAGGTGGATCCGTCTCCAGGCTAGGACTTGTGGTGGAGCCACTTTCTGGCACAGGAGAGCGTGAGAGGGACGTGTTCGGGCTGGTCTTGTCCAAGAGGTTGGGTGAGTTTAATTAACACCTCGGCTTCCCACCTGGGCCCAAGTCCCTGCAGAGGCAGGAGCATTTCACTGCTGTTGCTTTATAACTTTAAACCCAATTTTTAAAAAGTGTATCACACTCAAGTGACCCACCTGGGTCTCTCCCCGGGAGAGCCCTTTGCTGCTGGCAGGTGGGTTTTTCCATCACGAAACTGCTGAGCCTTGGTGACTGGCTGGGCGTGGGTGGCAGCTCTTCCTCATGCCATGTGATCCCCACGACTGTCAAGCACTCCGGGAGTCCCACTGCGATACCAACCCAGGAGGGACCAAAGGACAGGAATAGCGTTTGCTATGTGACAGCCACAGCCCGCAGTGCTTCTCAGGCATTGTCTGCGGGCACCTCCCACCAGCCCCCTGAGATAGGGCCTCCATCAGCACAGACCACGGGGGCAGGGTCATTTGGAAAGGTTAAGCAATGTGCCCACGGTTCCACAGCTAGAAAGAGGAGCGTGGGATTTGAACTCAGGCCTCCCCGACTCCAAAGATGGTGTGCTCCCCACTGTGCTCAGACATGTCTCTTAACTGAAGCAGTTGGTATTGGTGTTGAATCGGGGACGTGGCCACTAGGATGGCAAAGCCTAGGGCTCCGAGGGTCTAGGGTGGGTCACTCAGCCTGCAGGTGACTCAGCCAAGGGGAGGGATTCCTGGCTTTCGTGGGGTGGGGCAGGGAGGAAACGGAAAGCTCCAGGGAGTGAGGAAGAGGCTCATGGGATGCTCAAAGGGTTTAAAGATCACTGGATTCCTCAGTACTGAGGGGGGAAACTGAGGCTCGAAGGAGGCAATGGTTTGCCTGGGGCCACCGAGGGTTCCATGGTAGGGTTCTAATTCCTGGGTGAGGGGGCAATGTCAGGGCCTGAGGAGGTCCCAGGGGTTTTGCAGGATGGGTGCTGGCTTTCCAGATGCAAAATGCAGATCCAGGCTGGAGCGAGGAGTCAGGGGAGGAGCGGGTGGGAGGCTGCTGTGGACTGGTCTACTACGGATCCTGCTGAGATGCCCATCTGGAGGGACAGAGTGCAGTGGGTTTCTGCTCTAGGCCCTGCTCCCCATGTCCTCCCCTAATGAGACAGGACCGTGTCTTAGCCTCAGGTTCCCCACGTGTTAGAGAGGAGAACAATCTCACCTTACAGGACTGTCGGGAAAACTGAAGGCAGAGCAGGCGTGCCTACGCAGCTTCAGGGGTCAGAATGTGGCTGCTAGTGTTTCTTTCTTGTCCGTGGCTCTTGTCTGCTTCCCCTCTCAGACCCTCTGCCTGCGTCTGGATGTCGAGGGGCGGGGGCTCTGTCGACAAGATGACAGGCAGGGTCTTCCTCCTCCCTCCTCTCTCCCCTCCCTCTCTCATCAAAAGACTTTAATAACTGCATCTCAGCATGAGGCCCTGCCTGGGGTTTTATAAGAATGAATTGCTTATCCCAGCTCTTACGTCCTAGAAATGACAAGCTGCACTCCGCACACATTTATTATGCGCTGACTGTGTGTGGTACCCAGCTCCAGGCACCACAGGGCGAGCCTGAGCGTGGCCCCCAGGGCTTCCCGTCTCCTCCCAGGGACCCCAGGGTTCCTGCTTTCTTTGGATTTGCTGAATCTAGCCCCTCTGCCTTTACAAGGAGGGTGTGCAGTTTCTGCACCCTTTTGTACGCCTCTGCTTCCCCACTTGAGGGTCTCTTTGCCTGGAAGGCCCGTCGCCCCACTCGTTGACCTGGGCAGAGCTCAGTTTCCAGGTGATGTGCAGTGTGTGACCACACCTCAGCCGGGTTATCTCTCCGGGGCTCCGGTGGACCTTGGTCCTCTCACTGTGACCGTTTATCGCCCTGCGCTTCAGTGATGTTGTTACTAGAGGTGCCTCGCTCCAGTAAAAGAGTCCAGGTAGAGAGTCCAGAGTGTAGCGTCCAGAGCCAGCACCGGCCCTTGCGGGCATCTGCACTGCCCCGCCTGGAGGCCAGGTCCTTCTCAGTGCCCCCAGTAGAGGGGCAGGCCCGTTGAGGTAGAATAAATGCCTTCCTGTCCTGTGAGCCTCAGGAAATGTTTGTTCCCTTGGACAGGTCACTGGCGCATGTGAAGGGAAGGAGTAACGGCGGCAGGACAGACTGTCTCCTTTCTGGGTGTTTGGTCTGAGAGCCCGTCCCCGTCTTTCTTATCTGCAATCCTAGGGAGTCTTCCTTCTCTCCCACTCACTGGCCTCAGAGTGGGGCCTCCAGACTGAGCTGAGGACGGGCAGAGAAGAACGGTCCCCTTAATTCACTGCCCCTGTGTCTCTGCCACGGACATTTCCTTTTCCTGAAAACCCCTCTCCCCTCTTGGCACCGCCCTCGTCCTGTGCCACCTCTCCTTCATCCCGTGCTACCCCTCCCTCGTCCCGTGCCACCCCTCCCACATAGCTCAGACCCCTCTGTGGAACGCGGTTTCTCCCTCCCAGAGCATCAGGCCTGAGTCTCCAGCACTGACCCGTCCACCCACATCCCCAGCGTGTCCGCATCTGTCCTTTGCCATGAAGTGGGTCAGAGCAGGGTCCTGGGCTGATGGTTTGCTGCCCTCGCTCCACCCGACATGGCACCCAACGAACGAACGAATGGGACCCCTGGCCGCCCTCAGAGGGAGGTGTCTGGGTTCTCCTCGCACCCTCTGCCGCCTTTTCTGTCCCAGGGTTCCAGTGGACCCGGAGGCACCTTTGTTGCCAGTTCCTGGAAACTGGACGCCCTGGCCAGCAAGGGAAAATCAGGTGTTAAGTTCTGCCGGATGCGCCGAGCGGATTGGAATTACCTCCGCGGGGCCGGCCTGCAGGTCTCGGCAAGCTGATACCCTCTGTGCAATGTCTCCGATGCAGAGCCCGCAAGCGGGGCCATTGGAATAAGAGAAGAAAATGTTACACCTTCGTTTATTTCTGTTTTTATCGCATCCCGTTTAGGTTTCTGCTGTTGAATAGGTTCCACAAGACACACCATGTACTGGTGGAGGAGCATGTCTGATGTGTATATATATGTACATACATATTTAATACGTATAGATTGAGAGTGCATTAAAATTTTTCACTGACAGCGTTGTAAACCCATCTGAGGACCACAGACTTAGGCCAGTGCCCCACTGCCCAGGAGGTGAGACTAGTGTGTATTGGCTAGTGTCTCCAGACAAATGTCCCACCCCCTAGTGTGACCTCACCTCATGCCCAAAGCTTCACTTCCTGAATCTGACCCCAGAGCAAATTCTTCAGGTAAAGGAGCTGGGGATCCTATTGCCCCGTGAGTGTCCGGGGCATGGGACACTGTAGGTGCTCGGTAAATTAAGTGAGACTTGGATTTATATTTATTTGAATTGATTGAGGCTGTCTGACAATCATTTAAAGTTGTGCAGTTTGACCTTGACTTAATCCTCGATGGCCTACTCCCAGACAGCACAGGAAGCATTTACCGGAGACCTGCTGTGCAATAACAACAGAAAACACGTGTCTCCTGTGCACCAGGTTCTGAGCTGGGTACTCCGCGACAAGTCAGAGGTCCCCACCCTCCAGTTACTTGCATTCCTTTTTCTCAGAAACTGCCAAACAAAAAACAACCAAACAAAAAACAATCTTCATAATGTAAGCAGTGCTCCCCCGTTCACTGGGCTTATTTGGGAAAAAATCCCAGGCCTCATTCCATTTCCTCTGCAAACTCTCCAGTCAGTACTCACGGCCTTTTAGGGAGACAGGCCCAGCAACAAACAGTGTTGTGTCCTAGAGCAGTGCCAGGCCCCGTGGGCATGGCCAGGCCCTGCGTGGGTAGCAGCGTGTGCTCAGCACGCCCTGGGGGATGCAGAGTGGGTCGGGAATGATTTTTATGTAAGTGGTGCTGAGGCTGAGGCTGAGTCTCTCAGCCTAACTTGCAGGCCCCACGCTGAAATTTCAGAGCCAGAGAGGAGGCCCATCAGATAAGGAGTGAACACGAGAGGGAGGCGGCCTTCGCAGGAGGCAGATAGCTGCTTACAGATGTTCCCGCATGCCGCCCTCCTCTGAAAGTGAGAAAAGCACAGCCAGGAAAGCCGAGGCCCCTCGCCCTGGCCTGCAGCGCTGGAGATGGGTGGCAGCGGAGCCGAGGCTGGGCCGGGCTCCTCCCTGGCCTCCCTGGGCCTCCTCTCTGCACACGGCCTGCACCAGGCTGGACCGGCCTGTCTCACACACCCAGCTTTCTGTGTCCAGGAACGGCTCACACTGGGCCTCCGCCTCCGCCCTCCCGCCGCGTCCCAAGGGGCCAGCGGCCGGCAGCCCGGGAACCAGCGTCCCTGCGTGTGACTTCTCCTTTCTTCCTGTACAAGTTGAGCACTTGCCACCCTGCTGTCTGTTTTTCCTTGCTAAGGTTCAGTTCTAATTATGTTGATTTTCTTCATCCCACCCCCTCCTGGAAGCTTATTAGGTTGAATATTTTTATTTATTATCATTTCGCCCAACTCCTGCCAGCATTTCCAATTACTCTCCCCGCTTCCTTGTAATTGTCTTTCCGTAATGGCTCCGAAACAATTGCGCTAAATGAGGTGTCTCCTGGAAGATGAGAGTCTCACTTCATTAAAGGCTAATGTATTCTCAGCTCCAGCTCTGTGGGGCTAGCTTGGAAGGAAGACATTTAAACAGCTTCTTTTATTTTATAGGGAGCAACTTTTCAGCAACGAAGATGTCTGTGGGGTATATGTGGATGTGTGTGCGTTTCCTGATTTTAATTTAAAGAAAGTTTATAAAATAGCATAAGTCTCTCTTATTGGCGAGCCTCTGGTCTCAGGTAGCTGAGATTTCCGCAGGTGGGGTGCAGAGCTCTGGAGCAGCATGGGAAGGGCCGGTGTGTTCAGATGTCCTCCCCACCTTCCTGCCCGGTCCCCTCCCCCTCCCTCTGTCTCTGGCTCCTCCCCTGCTGGGTCAGCCCCAAACCTCTCCCAGCCTCTGTCCTCTGTTTCTGCCGCCCGCTCACTGTGCTCAGCGTCCATGGTGGTGATGACCTCCTGTTACGTATTATTTTTTCCTCAGTTAATTCGTCCTAACTTGATCATTCATTTGTCCCTTATTTACTCATTTGTCCATTTGTTACCCATTCCACACATGTTTATTGCACACCATGTTCCGGCATCACTGAGGATAGGGGTTTGCCCTTGGAGCCTACAGGACAGGGAGAGGCTAGGGACAGATGACGGGAAGACAGGCACTTCCAGTCCAAGATGTTGAGTGTTGTAACCGTGCGAGAGCAGACCATCCTGCAAGCCCCGGGGGGCGGGGAGGACAACTAATAAAACCGTGGGGTTAAGGGAGGCTCCTCCTGGGAGAAGGGGTCTGGGTTGATCCCTGAAGGATGAGGACTCAGCCAGTGCCAAGGGAGTGGGGCCAAGGCTGTGGTGAGAGGTGGGGCGGGAGACCGTGGAGAGTCTTGCATGTCCGGCTATCAGGGGGTGGGGTGGGGGCCATAGACAACTTCTATTTGGGGAGCTGGTTTGGTCAGACCTGTGTTTTGGAAAGACTGGTCTTGCTTTGGTACCTAGGATGGGTGGAGGAAGGCAAAAAATAAAGATAAAAAATAAATGCAAGGAGGCCTTTAGGAAGCTGTTGCAAGGGATAATGCGCTGCCTGAAGGAAGGAAGTGGCAACAGGAAAAGAGAACACTGCACATTGGCGAGGTGTTACAGGTAGAGGAGCCACAGGCTGGGAATGGGTGTGGCTGAGGGGGAGGGGGAGTCGGGGATGAGAGCTGCTCTTCGGGCTTGGGCAGTGGGTGAACTCCTGGCGACATCCTGAATCCAGGAAAAGGCCGGGTCTCTGTGAGAAGTCGCCGTAGCTCCCCCAGGACGTGGGACCCCAGGCTGAAGGACAGCTCTGGAACCGCACACCTGCACCAGTGGGCCTGTGGCTCGTGTGCAGGCGTCAGCTCACTCCTCTGAGGGCTGTTACACCAAAAACGTCAACTTCCACGGCTGAAAGTTTCTATGGAAAACAGTCTTCACTGGGCCACTGCTGGCAAAAAACAACCAGTTGTGGGGCACGGAGCCTAAACCGGCAGCAGCATCGCCGGGTAGGAAAGACAGCGTGTCCTTCATGTGGGCGTTTCAAGCGTTTTTGTACATCAAGGAGGAGAGGAGGGAAGGAGACGGAAGCCGTCTGAAAGAACTCACACCAGCTACAGGCCAAGGGGTGGGAGACGCGGAGCCAGCTCTGGGAGAGGCTCACAGCCTGCAGAAAAGGGCTCTCTGCTCCCGCAGAGAGGCTGCGGGCCACGGGCCGGAAAGGCCGCTGGTGACGGAGCCTCCCGCAATTCCATGCGCCTGGCTAAGACGATCTGCCGGAATAGCCACCTGGAAATCAATCTGTTGAAGTCCCAACGGATACCCAGGAATTTGATCTGTCCTCTGTCAGGGCTGGTCCTCCGCTGTGGACAGGCTGCCAGTCCTGTCTCTTTCTCTCATCACTTTCTGGCTGCCATAGTTCTAATTTAGAACATCTCAGGATTTCCTCCCGGTCTGGGGTCACCTGTGGCCGCATCTGCAGAGCTCATTAGCACGCTCGTGTGCAGGGGGCTCTGAGTGAGCGGGTCACCTGTTGGCCCTGACTTCTGACCCAGGCACAGAGCCCGTCCCAAGGCCTTTGAGTGTTGCCCAAGCAGCTCCCGTGGCGCAGGGCCGCCTCGGCTGCAGGGTGTTTTATTTCACAGTCAAGAAAGAGTAGAAAGGCCGTTTCTGATATGTTTGGGTTGGAAGTGAAGAATTGAAGCTCACACCATGTGGCGAGTCAAGTACATCCAGAAGTGTTTTTGTGCCTCTGAGGCATTTTTTTCAGGTCCTTGGAAGCTGGCCAGCAGCCGTGGTGGTAGTAGTAATAAAAGTAATAATAATGATTTCGATATTTTTCAAGGCCTCCTATGTCCCAGGCACCCTTTTAACCACTGGCATGCAGGACCTCATTCAGTCCTCACAATGATGTTACCACGTAGGTGTTATTACGGGCTCTGTTTTACAGAGGAGGCAACGGCGGCACAAAAAGGTTGAGCAAATGGGCTACCAGGGCTCCCCAGCCAGTAGTTTCCCTCCCAGAGTCAAGAAAAGAGGGAGTCCTGCCAGACCAGAGCCGGCCTGGGGATAGCCGAGGACTAAGAGAAATGGTTTGGTTCAGTCCTTCTTGCTGTTTTCCATATTGCTCTTCAAGCCTTCAGTTTATACAACCTAGCTCATTCATTCACTCATTCATTCATCCATCCATGAATCCATCCATCCATCCATCCATCCGTCCGTCCATGTCCTTCGAGGCCCTGTGTGATGCCCCTGATTCCCTGGCAGAGCCAGACCCCCCCTTTGCAGCTGGTTCCCAGAATACATACATTTCTCGATAGTTATTTCTTTTGTGAGTCTGTTGCCTCAACTCCAGGAAGGGATCTTGGCTCACTTCTTTATATGTCCTTGGTGCCCAGTGCAGAGCCTGGCACACTGTAGGTTTTCTATGAATAAATGCATGCTAGTAGGGAGGCCAGCATGTTTGGGAGGGAGGCACTAGAGGTCAGAGTAAAGGAGATCCCTTAGCCCCCCCATCCCCCGGTCCATTCTGGGGGAGCAAGCTGCCCAAACACACTGCAGATTGGGCTCAGCTCCCCAGGGCAATGCCGGTAATGAGGGGGCAGCTGCCAGGAGCAAAAATCTCCCTCCACTCCGGAAAATGTGGGACTGAGCTAAGTTCGCCTCCAGGGTGGGGGACTGAAGGAAGCAGCTTCGAGCTGGGTGTTTATTCTGATGAGGTGCTTATGTAACACCAGGCTTCCTGGGCTCCTGGGGACTGGAGAGAGCAGTGAGGAAGCAGACAAGCAGAGAGGCAGCACTTGTGCTTGTCAGACCGCTGGAGTGAAGAGGTGAGCGCCTCCGACATCTTCCTCAGAGACTTAGCACCAGGGCAATTGCCAAGCAGCTTTTTTTTTTTTTTTTTGCAAAGGATAAAATGTGTCTTTACATATTCAAGTGCAAAAAGTCACCAACAGCTTTGCATCTTCCCGATCTCACTCTGATTGGCCTTCCTCCAAGGCTGCCATGGGTGCCAAGAGCTTCTGCACTCGGGAAGAGCAGGGCCACGCCTTCCGCAGCTCCCTCTGGAGCCAAGGCACCAGGGCTCTGGTCACAGCACGAGGGCAGCAAGGGGAGGAAGTGGGGGGAAAGTGGACTGGCTCTGAGAGCGGGGGTCCTGGTCACTACACAGCTGCACGACTTTGGGCAAGCAGCCAGCGTGTTCTGAACCTGTTTCTGCGTCTGTAAGATGATGAGAACTGGCCACCCTGCCTGTCTGGCTCCCAGGTTGGTTTGAGTTTCTGTAGCTGCGGTGATGCACGAGGTCATGACCGCTTTGTGGTGCTGCCTCTCGTCCAAGTCAGGTAGCACCAAGTCCTCTTCCTGCCCTGGCCAGCCCTCTCCTCCTCCAGCTCTAGCGCTGAGTCAGGTGTCCCTGCCTCTCTCTCTGTGACACTGAGAACAAGGATCCAACTGAATTCCAAGTCTGAGGTCCTCTGGGGCTCCTGCAATTGACAGACCAGGCCTCTGGAGCCCAGGAGGAATGGAAACACACCTGTGTGCTGCAGGGCAGTGAGAAACATGGGACAAGAAGTCTGGGACTGGGCTGGACAGAACACAACGTCATTCATCCAACCAGCGCTTGCT
The DNA here is from genome assembly GCF_019186645.2 of Phyllostomus hastatus. Classification (NCBI taxonomy): domain Eukaryota; kingdom Metazoa; phylum Chordata; class Mammalia; order Chiroptera; family Phyllostomidae; genus Phyllostomus; species Phyllostomus hastatus. The sequence continues at coordinate 13,313,724 of NW_025334015.1, read as the reverse complement.
AAGAGCCCACCACACGCCAGGCATTGAGCTAGACATGGAAGATGTGAAAGTGGGTGCACAGGCCCTGCCCTCTCAGATGCTACAGTCCAGCGGACATTCTGCATTAGTGCGTGCTCTTCTGCATTTTATAGATGAGAGAGAAAATAAGACCTAGGAGAGGAAGTGGCTATCACGTGGTCACATGGCCAGTCAGTGGACACAGCAGGATGAAAAAACCCACCTTCTAAAGATGAGCTGACACATGCCAAGGGCCTGGGACCTACCTAGTGAGAACTTCATATGCATTCCTATCAGGTTTCCAGACTGTAGGAGCCTGTCCCTTTGTCCCATGCAGCCCCTCATTGGCCACGAGCGCCAGCCTTGCTCATATGTTGAAGCGGGTTTTTAAAATTCGAGGGAGCCGCCCCCAATATGAAATCCACAGAAGCGGGATGGGAATGACAGGGGGCCTGAGGCTCTGGTCTGGGGGTGTTTTATTGTCTCATTCAGCCAGTGCCTGTGGCGAGCTTTCCGCGTGGGAGGCACTGGGGTGACACCGCCGAGCACCCGCAAACCTCCTACCCTCTAGGGATGTATGTCTTAGTGGGGACAGGGGTTGGACAATCAGTTGCACTGAAGGCAGATGTTTCGAGCAGGAGATGAGGATTATGAAAGACATGTATGGGGCGACATTAGAGATTAACCGGATGGTGAGTTTGGGGTTGGTGGAGGTGGAAGTGTGGGGCAGTGAGGCACAGGCTTTGTCTACTTCTGGAAATCACCTTTCACATAAGGCCGGATTTGGACGGGCTTCCAGTAAGCTCTGACACGCCTGTCTCTGAAGCTCAGCACCCGAGTCAATGTATCACGACTGAGAGCCTCTCTCCCCTCCCCGCCCCTGCCCCCACCCCCGCCGGCAGTAAGGCATCCAGGATACAGGCCCCTCAGCTTCACCACTGACCCCTGCAGATGTCTCAGCGACCTCCCTCCCTTTCAACTGGGAATCCGGAGTAAAAGAAACACAGAAAACCAGGACTATTGCTCTGAGGCCCCTGCACCTGAGTGGTCCAGTCTGTGAAATGGGGACTTAAGCCACCCAGAAAAACGAAGGTGGTTCCAGAGCTGATTCCCAGAAGACAGGGGTGGAGCCTCCAGTCCTCAGGAGCCACAGAAAACATTTCGTTCAGGGCAGCGGCGACGCTGGGGACTATGACAGCACCCCCATTCCACGGGCACAGAAAGCCTTCCCTCCCTCCACCCCAGACCCCTCAGCAGCCTGGGCGCCTGTTCATTGGTGATTTTGTTCAGGCATCAGAGGCTTCCTGGGGACTTGAGTGGCCCTACCTCCGGTAATCAGGTGAGCCCTGGCGCAGATGGCCCCAGGACCAGCAGCCTGGTCCCGTCACCAAGGGGCCGGGATCCCCCAGCCCACCTCATGATTGGGGGTCCACTGGGGTCAGTCTTGACTGTACTTCAAGATTCAGCAAGGTCAGGAGCCTCCCTAGGAGATTGGACAAGCAGAGGAAAGGAGGTGAAGGTGGAGAGGCCTCGTGGTCCGTAGTGCTGGCTTCTTACATTACTTGTGTCTGCCTGTGACCACCACAGGTCGTCGTGGGCACCCACCTGCCTCTAGGCGGGACTGCACCTGACCTACCAACCCGATGGTGCAAACCTGCCCTGTTCCTGAGAATAGCCATTCACAAAGAGTAAACCCCGCCCCGCCCAGAGGAAAGAAATGGATGAGCGGCAGGGGTGCCACGTTCTGGGGCAAGCGCAGAAGAGAGAAAGCAGGCCACGGACACTAGAGCTGGGTCTCTGCATGTGGATGTCCCTTGAATGGTCTCTTCAGATGCCATCAGAAGCACCCTTCAAAGAGACATCTGACTCAGGATCAAGTGTCATCCTTCCTCCGGTCTCTTCCCCCACTGCTCAGAACCCTGGCTGGGCACCGCAGGGGCGAACCCAGGAACAACACGACATTCCCAACCAGGAGGTGCTCACTGCATGTGTGTGTGTGTGTCTGGTGTGGGGACAGGGAGCAGGCCAGATTCCACCCAGCAAGTACTGGCACTCACTAAGCCATCCAGGGCTGACAAGACGGGGCTCCCCAAGGAGGCCTCGCCACTTAGTTCTGGGGACAGGTTGTCAGCTGAGCCTCCCCGACCAGGGTCCTGATCCTCATGCCCAGTCCTCAGAGCTTCTGTTTTGTCTGCCCACCCCCTGACCTGGAAGCCCCGGGCAGATGCCTTCCTCCCAGGTCATGGTCCGGTTCCCGGACTCTAGCAGATCAACCCCGCTGCTCTCCTCTGGCTCAGCCTGCCGGGGTGGCTGCACCGGCTTTAGTAATGATCTTCTTCCAGGAGCAGGGACACAGAAGAGCGGCTGCTGCCTGGCTGCTGCCAACATCAAAGCTTTCCGTGTGGCTTTGGTAGAATGCTAAGAACTGAGAGATAATTAAGTTGCATTTCTGTGCATTGTTTACCATTGCTCTCAACCAATCGCTATTCCATAGGGGCTAATCTGCGCAGAGTTTTTTGTTTTGGGGTTTGTTTTTTTTCCTCTTTTGCAGTGCCTGTTTGTATCACATTCTTCATTATGCTTCCGTTACAATTTTAATTTTACTATTATTAAATCTTCCCCAAAGCTGTATTATTCTGCACCTCTGAGCTCGAATTCCTGATTTGGGGACTGTTTGCATCTGGGCTTGTTCACAAATGATTGTTCTTGTTTACAAAAGAACACCCATTACAACTGCACGGCAGGATTCCTGGCTCCCTTCCCTTCCCCCTGCCCTGCTCACCTGGCTGGAGGAGGTGGGGGAGACGGGAGAAGGCTCCTGGCAGCTCATGAGATTTTGCTGTTTAAGTAGCATTTTCATGGATTCCAGTGGCCAAAGGAGTAGATAGCATTTGAGCGCAGGGGGTGGGCTGGCAGTAAGCTGGCCTCAGGATGCCAGCCATGAGGGCTTCACATTCACCGCAGGAAGACCCCGCAGTCAATGGTGAGGACCATGACCGCTGGCATCAGACGGAGCTGGGTAGAAACCCAGCTGCTTCTTTTATTGGGTACGTGGCGTGGGGCAGCCAGGTAACATCTCTTGGCCTCAATTTCCTTGCTTTGAGAACGAGCAGGAAGATGCTGATGCTGCCCCATGGGCAACAATGAAAACCGGTGACATTTTGGGGCAGTGCTCTCCAGCTGTAGGGGCTTAGTAAAGGGTGGGGGGAGTCACGTTGTCACCGTGACTGCTGTTTTCTCATGCTGTCTCCTGTCCGTTTTGCTTCCTCCACTGCCCATCTCCAGCTTCCTTGCCCCTTGGCCTTTCGGGAGGGCTGTGAGGCTCAGGCCCACCCCAGTCTCAGCCATCACTGAGCCAGTGGAGTGAAATAGGAGTCCCTTGTCATTCGCTCCCAGTGACTGGGAATGGTAGGAATCAGTTACTTGCTTTCCCAAGACAGAAAGAACGGCAGAGTCCCAGGAGCCCGAGAGTGAATGGGGCCTTGCCGCCATGGAAGGCGGCTGGCCTGGGTCTCTGACAGCCCAGGGGCAGCTGCCAGCGCCCCCTGCCCGAGCTGACGGCTGGGCCTGGCAGGACCGATGCGGCCAGCCTCCCAGGTGCTCTCCCCCGCACCAACTCCAGCGCCCCTGCCACCTCAACTTCCTCCTGAAGTTTCCTCAGCTTCTGTCTTCCTCTGTCACCCTGTCCCCCCATGCCGCCGTGCACACACTAAAACCATAACTTTTTCCCCCCCTTTCCCATTATCTCTAACCCATATACTCTGAGAAGTTTAATTTGTTCTCGGTAGTAATCACCATTAACTAGAAATTGTCTTTCTCTGTGTAAACACGTCATTAGTGAAGCTGGTTTTCTGCAGGGTCCAGATTTCATTTTTATTAAAATGAAACACTTTCAGGCGCCTCACTGTGTCCAAGGAGAGAGAGTATAATTTTAACCCATTGGGTTGGCCACAGATAATTGGGCTGACATTTGATTGGACGATTAGGAAAATATCTTCTTTGCATGCTGTATAATTTGCATTTTTTCCCACTTATATGAAGCTAAGTCATGCTTTCGTACACAGGCAGTTTTAATGAGCATTATAAATCCTAATGAATATATTTTCATGTTCATTTTATTGGCTTGTTTTTATTACTGGAGGTCTGAAAAACAGGGCCACTGAGAGAGCCGCAGAGGAGCTGTCGTGTGGCAACCTCAGCCCCTCGCTCTGCTCTCCGGGCTGCCAGCGGGTGGAGGACTCCCCAGGCTGCGGAGGGCCAGGCGGGAGGGGGTCATCCTGGTACATGCCAGAAGCTGCTTGGGACCCCAGAGGGTGCGGAGAACGTGTCTCTCTGCCTGGGCTTCTTCCACAGCCTGGCCCCTCTGCAGCCGCAGCTGCAGCAGCAGAGCCGTGCACGCCAGCGGGAAGCGGAGTTCAGCCTGCTGTGGGTGGAAGGGGCAGTGAAGCACTACTCAGTGTCTACCACATGCTAGAAACTCCATGCAGGTTGGTCCAACAGAGCGGGGCTGCAGTCTGACTCACCAGGAATTGCCCTCCCGAGAGCACAGGTTCTCGAACATGACCCTGAAAGGCAGCCCGCAGTGTGCAGAGCGGTTTTCTCCTGGATGATCCAGAAGGTTCCTCACTGCCTTAGGGTCTCAGCATATCATTATCAGTTGTAGGTTTCAGGATTCTGCATCCTTCTCCATTCACTCACTCATTCACCGATTCGATAAACCTTTTGGGGGCATCTACTGTGTTCTAGGCTCTGAGCCAGGACACATGCAAAAGGGTCCCTAAAATCTCCACCAGCTCCAACATTTTTAAACATTCTGTAGTAAGTGACCAATAAAGTAACCTTTTTGTTCCTTCCTGGCACTGGTTCTAAATCACTCCTTGTGCAGCGGGAGTTTGGTCTCTTTCTATTGGGCACCCTGAGTACCTCCGTCGTGGGGGGAAGCCCCCTGCCCCAGGGCACCAGCGCCCCCGGGGCATCATAAGGGCAGACCCCTGTCCGGCTCTTGCACACTGAGCCTGGCCCCAGAGGGCTCCTGCTTGAAACACCGCCATTGGCTGTATCTGGCACAGGGGCATTCTTGGCCTCTTTTCCTCTCAGGACCTGGGCAGGGCCCACCTTCCCCTGCTTCAGAGGGTTGACCAGCAGCAGCTCGGCCGTGGGTCCTGTGAGCCTGGCTGGGGGCCTGGCTCCTCAGTGCACAGCCACTCTCTGCTGACTGTCCCAACCCACTTATTCCCCCCTCTCCCCCTTCCATTGTTCTTTATGAATCAGAAAGATGTTTGCTGCATACATAAATTGGGAGTTTTGAGCATGTTTTAGAAGTTAATTCAACTTAAGATGAGTTCCTTTGCCACTATCTTTTCACAGTGGCAGCTGTCACTGGGGGGTGACTGTCCCTCAGAGGCTGAGTTCTTACATGGGCTTCGGTCACACCCTCTACCACTTGCCCTGGACTCGGACACAGCTGAGCCCGTCTGGCCATGGCCTCCAGGGCCACTTTGTGTTTTCCTGCTGTACGAGAGATGCCCACTGGACGCCCGAAGTGTGCAAAGCCCTGTGAGAGGCAGAGAGTCTCGGGGAGCGCCTGTGGAGCAGTGGGAAGGGAGGCCCACGCCCAGAGGCTTCGGTGGGAGTCTGGCCTTCCAACTGCATGAGCTCAGGGCCATGTCTCATTGCCTCGGGCTCCTCTCTCTTCCTCTGAAACATTCCCTCCTGTGTCCCAGGGGGTGGGGGTGGATTTAAGTGAGAAAGCGGGGTGGAACCTGTCAATGCTGGTCATCATTCCTGTGGAATGCCACCAAGGTCCAAAGTGATTGAGACCCGGGGTCCTCGGTCCTGGCCCACGGCTGGTCCTGGGCTGGCTGGTAAGAGGGTAAAGAGCCGTGTGCTGTCAGGACGGGGTGCTGCTGCTTCCTAGAGTCTGATGTCTGTGCGTCTGTCTTTCCCGAGGAGGAGAGAGAGGGGGAAGCTCTGGCTGGAGTTGCACCATTTGGGTGGTTTTGTGGACCTGGTTTTGCCCGGCACAGTTTGATCAGAGACCCATGTCCACCCAGGGAGCGCCTGTGCTTGGCCTCAGGAAACTGCCCAGCTCCCGTTGCCTCGGCATGCAGGGCCCTCTGTGGCCGAGCGCCGATGCGTCTCTGTTTCACGCAGAGGGTCCCTCTTGTCTTCCGTGAGGACTGCAAACGTCTTCCACCCGTGGGTCCTTGCCCCAGACTTCCTATACAGGCCTCCCTCATGGCCACGCCCCCAGCACCTGGAGCAGAGTGGGCTGCTCAGTAGATGCCTTTTGATCATCTGGCTGGCCTGGGGCCAGAGCCCCAGGCTCCTCAGCCAGCACATCTCACCCCGAAGTCGAGGCGAAGCATCTGTAACTGAGCAGCTGGCCCTGCTCGGAGGGCAGGGAGGCCGAGAGGAGCAGGATCTCAGCTCCGATGCTATTCTTGTTGCATCTGCAAACAATAGAAATCACTCCCCTAAGATACCAGATTTGTGTTACAAAGGTGGTAACAGCCGATGCAAGCTGCTGGCCCATTGCAGAGTCCAGCCTTTGATTACGGGGCGTGGTGATGTTGGCAAGTCCCCGAGCTGTTCCCAGGGCCCTGTCTGTGGGGTGAAGGCTTCGTAAAGAAAACAACTGTCCAGGGCTCCGAAGGACAGAAGATGCAGCACACCGTCTTCTGCCTGCAACCACCCACTTAGAGCGGCTGGGGAAGAGTACTGAAAGGGGTGTTGATTTGTGAGGAGCAGTGAGACCGCCTCTGGAGGAGAGAAGGGGTCGCCTGCTCACAAGGCATTGATGACTTGGGACCTGGTTCTAGATGAGGAAGAGGAGCTGGAGGAGGGGTGGGCTGCACCTCTGCTTGCAGGATCAGGTGCAGGAGACCGCAGGGGTGAGGGGTGAATCAGAACAGACCTGGTGTGAGGCCGACCATGCAGGAGTATGGAGGCAAGCGTGTGTTTGGCCGCCTGGCGAAGGTGGCTGGGGCTAGGGCCGCCGTGCCCAGGGGGCAGGGGGTGCCTCTCCCCTCCCCTGCTGGGGTGTTTATTTAGCGCCCTGTCCTGATTAGCTTGGACTGTCCTGCTGCTTCATTCCAGGAGGGAGGCAGGGAGTGTGTTTGTTTTAGGCCACTTGGGGAGCTCAAGGCATTATGGGATGGCAGGAGATGCCTCCCCAAACTGATTTTAATACCCGCTGCACCTTTGTTCCCCATTCCTCTCCTTTCTGAAGCAATCAGGCCTCAGGCCGCCACCTGCTTGCCTTGGGGAGGGAGGGGCTGAGGACCTAGCTGGAGCCCAGCCTCTCCTCAACTCACCAGGATCGCATTTCCTCTCTTCTCTCCTGCTCTAACTTTCTCTGCTCCTCCAACCTCCCTGTGTCCCTCTCCCACCCCCCCCCAAGGCCCCCCAACTCACTCTTCTTCTTTGTGTATCCCTCTTTGTATTTTGTGATTGATTTTTTGATGCCCCCTTTGTTCGGTCAGTGACACCTCTCTCCCCGCCATGGTTGTATCAGAGTGATGCTGGGTTAAACACGTCCCATCTGCACGGTGCCAGCACCCACACTGGGCACCCAGCTGCTGCAAGGAGGGCCAGAGGCACCGTTCTGCCGTGCCCAGGTGTGGGACAGGGCCTCACTGTCCCCTGAAATGCAGTGGGGAGGACGTGGCACTGCTCTTTAAGGACGCACCGTGCTCCCCTGTGCCCACCCCTCCAGCCCGGGCAGATTCAGCCGCTCCCTTCCTGGCGGCCTGAGAGGGAGGCTGCGCGCGGACTGGGGGTGGGAGCAAATGGAGGGGAGCTGCTGCCAGACTAGTTTGGGCAAACAGCAGGGACTGCCGGCAGCGGCTCCAGCCCCCACTTACGTTGTAACAGCTGCAGTCCAGCTGCTGGCATCCCTGCTGGGGGAGCGTGCTAAACCTCTCCGGGGTCAGCACTGTGGTATGTCGGTTTCCATAGCAACCAGCCAACGGGCCACTTTCTCAGAACAATTCCCCTACTCAGCCGGGTTCTGGACTTAGCTCAGCCCAAGGGCATGTGGCTGAGGAGCAAAGCAGGAGGGGGAGGCCGCCCGAGGGCCTGACCGGGCCCCACAGAAAGTGGCTATCTCGAGCCTCTCCTAGCACAAAGGGCGAGGGCCGGAGGACAAGACATGCCGGCTCCCTTCCTGTCCTGGCTCTCCCTGGCCCCCTCTCTTGGCCACCCCCTCCCCGCCCGTCCCCAGACCGCCCAGACTGCCTGGTTGGAAGAGGTACCGGGCTTTTGTCTGGATCTGGACAGCAGCTGCCGTGGCCCGGCTCAGAACCGGGAGGAGAAGGTCCTGTTGTGACAGATAATGACGAGCAGGGCGGGGGGGGGGGGGGGCTTTCGCTGGCTTTCGCCCTGCGCCCTCCGGCCCGCTCTCCCAGGACCATCGGAATCCTGCTCAGCCCACCCCAGTGACCTCAGGAGAAGACAGGCTGCAACCAGTCCTCTCCCCAGTTTTAGAGGGTGGGGAAGGTCACCTTTCTCAAGCCCCTTAGGAATAGGCTCTCTGGACCAGAGCAGGTTGGCTCCACACCTGATGCTCTTGGAAGGGAGATTTGTTAGAGGAGAAGATACAGACTGGGAGCTGCCAGACCTTGACCTGTCCCCTGGATGAGGAGTCGAGGCTGGGGACGGGCCGCATCTCCAGGCTTATGCAAAGAGCCTCCTCTCCCAGTCCCTCTCTGTCCCTGGCTGAGCTTGCTGTCTGGCTGCAGAACCATGGAGCTTGTTTCCAGAAAGAAGCCATTAGCAACTGGGGAGGCTGAGGTCAGGGACAATGTCTCTGGGTAGGGCTAATGGCTGCAGGGTTGGGCACTGGGGCTGGGACTTGGGTCCTGAGAAGTGGCCTGGGTGGTCCCTGCTAAGACCAGGGGAGGCAGGGACTGTTCTTGGGGCGACCTGTCCAGCTGTCTCTCTCCTCTATGCTGTTACCTCTTCTTCACTTTCAAGGAGCCTGGTTCTTCCTTCCCCTCCCCCACCCCGTTTACAGCCCCCACCCCCTCAAAAGAAAGGACAGATGTCCTTTCCTCCATGCTCTGCAGCTTCAGCCACACGTTTGCCTCACCCTTGGACCCAGCTCCCAGGGTGAAGGTGCATAGGAAGGCAGCCCACTTTAGAAGCTGCATGGGTCCTCACCCTCTCGGGTCAGCGCTGACCCATCTGTGGAATGGGAGGGGCGCCCCAGATCGGTACTTCTCAGAGTCGGCTCTGTAGCACAGTGGGCTCCGTGGGCCGGGCGGGCGGTACTCCAACACCGAGCGGGACGGAGAAACAGAACCACCGCACTGACGCCTGCCGTGTTTTGCCATGTATAATGCGCACTTGTCTGCCCAAATTTTGGAGGGAAAAATAAGGAAGTGCATTATCCATGGGTAGTACTCATTCTGTATCTATATAAATGTTTTTAATTCTTTTTTTATGTTTACACATTAAAAGTATAACTCTAGAAAACAATGGCGATATCCGTATGCAAAATAATACTCTGGAATGTGACAATTAGTTTTGTTTCTAAATAGAAGTAAATAAGAAATTGAATTAAGAAATTAAAATGAAAGATTTTTTTTCCTGAAAGTTTGGGCCAAAAATGTGGGTGCATGTTGTATACAGCAAAGGAGGTACTTCTGAAGAGCTGCAGGGCTCAGTACAATGGTAAACGTGTTAAGAAGTCTGGCACCAAAGAAAACCCAGTTTAACCTAGGGCCTCCTACACATAGTTCAAATCCTTTGTGACCAAACCCACCCCAGCAAACCTCAGATTCTGCAAGTTCAAGTTCCTGGACAAAGCCTGAGATGCTCACACCAGTCCCCAGCACCACAGATGGCCCTTTGACAAGCCTCCCTGTGTTCCCCGCCCTTGGGTGCAGGCACCCCGACATGGGTCTCTGCCCCCCTGCCGTCTGCCTGCCTGGCTGCTCAGCTTCCCTCCAATGACCTCCACTCCAGATGGGACCCTGGTGTCAGGTGCCGGAGGCCTTGCCCCCGACCTCCAGGGAACCAGGGCAGAGCGAATGAAGCCCTCACAGCTCTGCCCCCCACCTCCAACTGCCCCCCTCCAGGTCTGTGGGTCTTCTTTAAAAAGTGAGGCAATGCTTCTAGACCAAGGGGAGGAGAAAATTCTGCCTTCCCTCTGAATGGGGAAGCTGAACAAAGGAAAAGTGCTCCTCTCCTTTCTGCTGTCCAAATGCTCGGAAACGACACCTCCAATGCTCCGGGCTTGAAACCTGCCCGAGGTCTTGGGTGCCCACAACCTCACGTGCCTGTCAGAAGACCACCGTGGTGCAGTAGAGAGTGTGGGCACCGTGAGGCAGGACATGGGGCCCCACCCCAGCTCCACCACCGCCTGGCCTCTGCCCCTGGGCGGGTCACTCAGCTGTCGCAGCTCTCAGAACGGGGGAGAGTTCTCTTCTCACGGGGTTCTTGTGAGAACTGAGTGATATGACAAATCTCATACTGGCCAGCGTGCAAGGGGACCTCGAGGAGCCTCAGCTTAGGAGGATTAACCCCTCACAGAAAGGAAGATTTCTCTCACTTTGAAAGGGAGAAATCAGGCTCAGCCAAGTAAAGTGACTTGTCTGAGGCCACAGAGCTCGTCGGTGTGCTGACGCCCAATCCCTCGCTGTCCCACTTTACCTGGAACTTGCCTCCGGGGCGGGCATGTCTCACTGTTGTTTGTGGGTGTTTATCAATGTGACTCTCTTTACTCCCGAGCCTCTCAGTCTCCCCGAACAAATGAAATGCTTGCTCTTTCGGAGGGGTAGGGGTAGGGTGGAGGTGGGAAGGGAGTATTCATTCTTCTGAAAATAGCTTTGTAAGGATAAGTCAGTTTATGGATTAAGATGACCCCTTCTCCGTTTGCCAAGTGCCCCTCCCCCGAGGAAGGAGAACGTTTCCTCCTCACTTCCTCTTTCCTGGGCTCCCGGACTCGGGCACACCCTTCTCTCCAATTGCGCGTGGGTGCTCCTGCACCCGGCAGACCCGTGGACTGTCCTGAGGTGCGCTGGTGCCCAGGGGCCTGGCCAGAGAGGAGCTGTCTCTGAGCCCACCCAGTCACGCCCCCTGCCTGGCTGGGGCCTCTCCTCCTGGCCCTGCAGGAGGCTGTGTGAATTATAGGAGAGGGAGGAAGCAGGAGCCGTGCAGGGGGACTCTGCTCTGCAGATGTGAAGGGGGATGATTTCTAACTCTGCTCATCTCACTCACAGGGCTGGCTCTCCTCCAGCAGGTACCTGGGAGGAAAAACAACAAACAACCCCGAACAACCCCCAGCGCTCTGGTCCCCAGCACGGCTGAGCTCGGCTTCCGGACGGAGGGAGCCCCGTGCGAGCGTGTGGATCGGCAGGCGCAACAGGCGCAGTGGGGCTGGGGCTGGGGCTGGGGCTGGGGCCGGGGCCAGTCAGAGAGCAGAAGCTGATTAGAACATGGAGCTCATCGGCACTGTTTGGGAAGGTGTTTGGTACAGGAGTTTGTGGTAGGCAATGGGAGGGGCAGAGTGCTGAGAGGAGGGCGAGGAAATGTCACGTCAGTGTCTGACAGGTACGGTCTGGAGGGTCTGGGGGACCTTGGGACTTGGGACTTGGAGACAACTTTGCCAACAGCTCCCTCTGAGGGTCTTCGACCCCAGGGCCAAGGAGAACAGGAGCCAGGCCCCAGCGGAGCCTCCAGGTGAGCAGCGAGTAGTGAGTCCGCCGCACATGGCTCTCACCTCTGAGAATGCGGGCCCACCGAGCAGACTGGCCACTCAGAAATCATGGACTGGGGCTGAAAGGAGTCTCTTGACCCAGCTTTCCCTTTTCCCTCTGGGTCCAGGATTTGGGAACCGTACTCGGGAGAGGCTACATGGTAACGGGGGAAGCATTTTAATTTGGGGTAGGGAGACTTTGGACCTGTCATGTGACCTCTCTGAGCCTGGGTCTCCTGTGTGTGAAATGAAAGCGTCGGGGTGCTGTGGGGTCCCGTCTGTGGGAGGACAGATGTGACGCTGGGAAGCTCGTGTTGAGGGAACACGGGTGTGTGTCGTGTTATCAGTGTGAGGGTGTTTGCTGCCAGCTGAGGGCTGGGCGGGGGCGGATGGCTTGGATGCACCAGCGTGCCCAGTGCTCCTCTCCCAACAGCAAGCTTCAGGGAGCCGTTTCTCCCTTGCGTCTAAATTAATTCTGGCCACGGCGACATCACCGAAAGCAGATAATGCTAAAGCTAATTCGGTCGGCCTGAGAATAAAAGCTCCCAGAGGGCAGGGGCCTGGGGTCTGTGTGCGACAGAAATTGCGTGTTCTGAGGAGGAATCAGTTCTGTGGTGATTTTTCTTCCGAGCTGACAAGGCCTGGATTTGGGCACGCTCTCTGAAACCACAGCTTAGCTGCATCCTCTCCGAGAGCCCCGTGCTGGGGAGAGCCGAGGAGGCCAGGAAGTGGCTTCGGCCCATCAGTCATTCCGGCGTCAGAGGCCCAGCACTAGCAGCTTCCCGGAGGGGCGGTGGGGAGATGCCGATGGGGGATGTCCTGTCCTTGCGCCCCTTTTCCACCTGGGTGCTGCTGGGGGTGGTTCCGGAACAGTGACCAGAAAGCGCCTCGTGGGAGGACAAGATGAAAGCGACGGGAAGTCTTGTAAATTTTTAATCTGAAAAATAAAGAAAGTGTGAATTAGAATTAATGCGGGTATTAAATATTTAAACTTTCTGTACTCACTTTCATTTTTAACATATTCCTCCTTCAAAAGCCTCCATGATGCTTGTCAGACTTGTTCCTGAGATGTCCCTCCCTCTCTACCCGCCCCCCACCCCACCCCAGAGTTAGACTACAGGGATCCATCATCCTGATGGAAATGTTCACTTTATTGCTCCTACAGGAACTGTCTGATATCTCTCTTTATATTTATGCTTTCTCTATATGGCAGCATAAATAATTAATGCCATTATAAATACGTCCTATGCAAAATATTTATTAGAAAGAATAACTCTTAAATTTGGCATGTCATTTAATTCCATTTTGTAATCAGCACACGGGCCACAATTGGTACGAGGTCTGGGGATTCGGCCCACCTGCTGGCACCTGCAGAGGTGCGCCAGCCTCCCGGCCGTACACCCCCCTGACCCCCACCATTTGTGACTCTGGTGCGTTCAGTTGGCAGAGGCTCGTGGTGTCCATTGTCCAGTGTGGAGCTGAGAGCCCATGTAGAAGTGAGACAGGAGACTCACTTTTCTCTTTAGCAGAATGGGGAGGGCGTTGCCTAGATCTCTTCACGTGCGTTTGGTAGCATGCATGCAAAAGGACTCTGGGACACTGAGATGCAGGCCACTTTACATTTTGGGGTGGGGTGCGGTGGTGGTCCTTGGAGTTTTGGTGAGTTTCCACAGTGTATTGCTGGGGAAATAGTAACGGTGAGCTTCCCAGAGGTCGGGGTTCATGCATGCATCCAGTTAACAGTATCTACCGAGGGCTGCCTACACACTGGGCCCCGACACTGGCCCTGGAGACGAGGCAGGAACGAGGCAGGAACGAGGCAGGACGATGGCAGGAACGAGGCAGGGCGGCGGTAGGACTAGCCAGCCCCTGACCGCTGCCAGGAACTCTGCTTGTTGCCTCCGCGTATTCAGCAGCCTTCCTGGACCGATCAATTCCTGCGGCACATCACTGCCGTGCAAGTGAGACTGCAGCCAGCCCTGCCCGCGCTGCCCGGGAGCTTCTGACGGCTTTGCTGCTGTGCCCAGGGAGGCGTCCCAAAGCCGACTGTGGAACATCACAGCATCACCGTTGTTTCCTTCTGGGCTCCAGCTGTGGTCCTCCCCCTGCAGGTGGTGAGGGGCTCTTTTTGGAGACTGCTGATCCTGCAGACATCCCCTCCATGTACTACCTCAGGGGCCTGGACTGGGGGGGTGGTTAATGTGGCATTTGTCAGTCTCGCCCTCCTATCGAATAATGGTTCTTAGCATCCCCATGCCCGAAACCACTCAGCGTGGATCCCCAAACTAAAAATCTGCCATTCTCTCTGGCTCTGACTCTCTCTAATTGCTTCACGGGGTAGGGAAGTACGAGGGGACACCTAATGCCCTGGGTCACATCTTTGTTTTGTGTTGCCATTCGCCACTCTGTTTGGGAGGCTGGTGTGGCCTGCTCAACTGTGAGTCCACTGAGGAGAAAATTAAAACAGCAGGCACCCAGCTCCCAGCTGACCTCCCAGGTGGGTTCTCCTCTGCTCTCTGCATTTGTGTCTCCAGAAATAGGACAGTGGGGAAAACCTGGAAATCATCACCCATCGCCACACCTGCTCTCCTGCCCCACCCTGGGGGGCTCTGGATCGGCGTCTACGACAGGCTCGGGCCATTTAGGGCGGGTGGTGTGAGGCGTTTGCCAGGCCTGCTGGGGACTCTTGCTTGGCCGGATCAAGAGGCTGAGCCTCCTTCGTTCCCAGGGAGGAAGCAGCAGGTTCTGCATGGGCGACCTGGTGACTGGATTTCTGCCTGGGGAGGAGCTTTCCGACGACCTTGCTGCTGTGTGCCCTGTCATCCCCTTCTGCCCACAGTGGTGGCCACAGCACCTCGGCCTCCAAGTAGGTCCTGCCCAGGCTCTGGGACATAGCTGGGCCTTCCTTCTCGGGATGCCTTGAAGGAGCCCTGGGTTAGCTCTGCGAGGCCACCTTGGCTATTTGGCTCTGCTTTCAGAAAACAGGCTTCTGCCTTATTTGTAAGACCAACTTCTCATTTGTCCACCACGTCTCCTCTGTAAGGAGATTCCTGATTCTTTCTGGACTTCTCTGACACTGAATGCCACCTGGGTACACACCCTGTGCTCTCTCTGGAGTGGACCATCTCCCATTTGCACCCAGGCAGCTTTCCAGCTGTACCTCCATCCCAAGTCAGAGGGCTCTTGGCCCCTCCCCTATTCATTCACTCATTCATTCATTCATTCATCCATCCATCCATTCATTCAGTGTTTTCCATGCAGATGCCCCACCAGTGTTTCAGGCACTCCACCAGCTACTTTGTTTTCAGAGGGGACTCAGTCCCTGCCCCCCAGAAGGTTTCAGGTCTACTTAGTTATTCAGTGTCCATCTGTTGTGAAAATAGCCAGATTAAGAGAAAGATAGTAGCAACTTGATGACTTTCTCAAAAAAAATATCTGCAAGGCTCATGAAGAAACAGCTCCTCTGTGGGCCCGGCTCCAGCTCAGGGCCCAGAGTTCATTCCTGGCTCCACTCAGCCCACTGAGCCCAGGAGCGAGGTGACTCTGACTGGAGCCACTGGGGGCCCAGCACGGGGAGCGGGGAGCCTCTGCTGCCCACCCCTGCAGCAGCACTGCTCGGAAACCCATTCTGGGTTTCCCGATGTCCAGTGCCTGGGGCGCGGGGCGCGGGGCACGGGGCACGGCACCGCAGTGACAAACCTGGAGAATGTGATCAAACGATCAGCCCAGGGCCACCCAGGGCCTCTTATTAAATGGGACAATATCCAATAACCCAGGCCTCTCGCCTCGTGCCCTCAAAGAGTTGGAACAAATTGCATGGGGGTGTGGAGGAAAGGGGGTGAAAGCTGGCAGTGGCCATGCCTCTGGCTCTCAGGGAGCATGGGGCGCTGGGAAGGAAGCCCTTGGGTGTCCCTCTCCTAAGCCTCTCAATGCGCCTGATCCCGAGTCCTCAGGTGACCAATCCTCGGGTGAAATGCCTGAGCCTGGTGAAGAGTAGCCGACACTGAGAGAGCCCTCACCACTTACTGAGCGCGCACACCCACCTTCTCTCACTTCATGCTCAAGTCAGCCCGAGATACCTAAGCCACAGGGAGCTCAAGGGACTTGCCAAGGTCACACGACTAATATGTGGGACTAATATGTGCCCATGTTCCTTCAGTGCACCCCTCCCCCTCTCCTCCAGAATGGAGAGGGAGGTTCAGCTCTTGTTCTACCTGGTTCTGAGCTAAGGACCAGAGACGCTGCCCAGGTTTGACCTGGCCGAGTAAACGGGGCCCAGGGACAGCTCTCCAGCTTCCGGCCACAGGAGCAGCCTTCTCCTTCCTGGACTTTCCCGTCTCTGTCATGCGCCCCCACTCCGGTGCCCCAGCCCTGGGCCCTGGTGCGCACAGGGGAGCGGCAGTGAGTCGGGGCTCTCCTGGTGCTGTTTGCAGAGGTCAGGCAGTCCGCTCCTCCGTCTGGCTTGCTGCTCCTTGTTCCCGTGGCTCCGGCTGCAGTGCCGGGAGGACGTCTGCAAGGGGGGACAAGGCGAAGACCCCGTGTGTCCCTGGCCCATCGGTGGGGAGCCTAAACCAGCCAGCTGGCGGCATCATTTACGTTCAGAAAAACTCACTTTCTGTTTGCTGAAAAGCACGCCCTGCTCCCCAGAAGCCCAGGGTGAGAGGCGCGTGTCAGGCCCAGGACAGTGGCTGGGCTGCTCAGGAAGGTAGCTGGGAAGACGGGCGAGCTCCCCAGGCGGGGCTCGCAGGTCAGGGACGTGTGTTTGCCTTCCAGCCCACGATGCTTCTCACCACTTGAAATTCTCCTAAAAACCCAGAGGAGCTGCTGAAAATATCCCAGGTAATATGAAAATGAATAACAGCTTAGCAAACAGAGCTCAGCTTCTGAGCAAACAGCCCAAAAGGCAAACAGGCCGGATGAAACCAGGAAAGGAGAGAAGGTGGAAGGAGGGTGGGCAGATGGGAGGAAGAGGGCAGGGGTGCGTGGGGCAGGAGAGAGCCGGTTCGGAGTCTCGGCCCCCCGTTTCCTTGGCACTGAGCAGCCCTCTGTCCCAGAGACCCCCTTCTGCCACCCTCCACCCCACCCACAAGGGGTGAAGAAAAACGGAGCAAAGAAAGTGTTTCTCAGCTTTGGCCTAGATGGAGAGGCTATGGGGTGTAAAATCCGGGTGGTCTGGTGTGCTGTACGGTGATTTTCTGCAGTGGAGGGGAATCGGGGAATGAGGATGGGCGGGCAGTGTGCCCTCCCGAGGGAGAAGGCCTGAGTCCCCGCGGTCACTACGTGCCCCTATGCCCCTGCGGACCCCTGTGTTCCACAGTTTCCTTATAAGCAAAATGAGAAGGTAGAACTAGATGGTTTCTTGTGGGGCACAGTGGGGAGAGAGGGGGTCCTTGCAGCTCTAACATTGTGTAGGGCTTCCCCCCCATAATCAACAAAGCCTTGGGTAAGTGCTGAACTCCTTGCCACGCTGTAGAAGTCAGGAGGGTGTAGGTGTGGCTAACTCTCTCTGGGAGCTTATCCTCGAGGACACAGCTGGCACACGGACACTCACAGGAGCAGGAACCAGCAGCATAAGAATCTTCTTGGATAGTCAGAGTAAGACCAGGGTGGGGTCAAGGGAGAAGTTTCTTCCTCTCAATCGTGGTGAAGGTGGCAGTACACCGGCTTGGGAGGCAGGGGGTGGGGTTGGGGGGCTTTATATCTGTGACAGTTCTCATCTATAGGGTGGCTAAGCACTTTGCATTTGTGACCCCACTCACTTTCATAGTAATCCTTTGAACTGATTTTTATTAGTGTCCTTACTCTGCAGAGGAGACTCTCAGAACTCGGACAATGGGCATGGGCACGTGATGCGGGTCTTGCCCAGGTCTTTGTGATTCAGGGGATCCACATTTCTAACCGCTGTGTGCACCCCCTTCCATGACCTCAGGGTCCTGAGGAAGAGAGTAAGTGAGCCCAGAAAGCGAGGGATGTTTGGCAGCAGAAGACCAGGCACCCTCGCTCCCAGAGAGGGCCCTGTCTCCTCCAAGGGCACAGAAGAGCGCCCAGAACAGCACCATGTGCCCTAGAGCTCTGCACCCCTGCAGTGCTGGCTGGGTGCATGGGGCTCCGCCAGTTCATGTAGGAGAGCCCGTCGAGAAACCAGGACATTTATTTGTTTATTACTTTTTCATAAACTAGAGAAACAGCCATGTGATACCAAGTAGGCACCAAGAATATGGGCAAGGACATGCAAACAAGGAGCATGGTGGGGGCAGAAAAAGCCTTCTGCAGAGAGGAGGATCGCCTTGGGGCCGAGGGCTGGGGGGTCCAGGGCAGCTCTGTGGTCCTGGGCCCCCTCTCAGGCACGGGGCTTCCTTGTCGGGCAGGGATGCTTTAGAAGACATGGAAAATCTTGCTTTATGTGGAAGCTTGATCAGAAGGGCTAAGAGAATGCCCAACTCCAAGTTTCTGTGCTACGCTTCCCACGTATTTGTACTTATTATGCCCCGACCAGGAGCTGGCCCGGCTGCGGGTCCTGCCCTGGGCACAGAGGGGAGACAGCGCCGGCCCTCACAGACTCGCACCTCACTCTCATGTCACTGCCACTCCTATGCTGGGTCTCAGAGTTCCTGCTGTCCCCACGTCTAGCCTCAAATTGTTTCCTTCGTGTACACAGTTAGCAAACGTTAAGTGCCTACTGTGTACGAGGCCTGGTCACAGGTGTGAGAAACAGAGCACGACAGGGTTCCCACCATCAGGGAGCTCTTCTTCTAAGTGGGGGGAGGCCCAATTGAACAAGGAGGCATGTATGGAGATAAGAACTGCTCCTTCCTGGAGACAGCTGTGACAGAGAGGAGGCACGGCACTGCGGGATGGTGCCTTGGCTGGTATTGGGGAGGGTGGCCACCATGTACGGATAGGAGGGAAGAACATCTGGACATCTCCAGCAGAAGGAAAAGCAAGAGCAAAGCTGCCAGGTTGGGCCTGACCCCATGCACCTGGGAATTTGTAGATGAGAGGGAGAATGGAGAGAAATGAGGTCAGAGAAGCAGGCAGCGCCACACAGAGGGTCTTAGGAAGCCACGCACAGGCATCTGGTTCCTACTCCACCTGCAGAGGGGCCCGCCGCAGGGCTGTACGTGGGAGCATGCGGAGAGCTGAGTGGGCTGTAGAAAGACCACGTGAGCTGCTTTGTGGAGTCTTGGAGACCTGGTGGGAGGCTCTGTGGACTTGGTCTTGGCCACAGAGCTAGAAGGGAGAAGTCAGTGGTTGGGTTCAGGTGGTTATCCTCTCATTGACTTTGGGAGCAGAGCCGAGGAGACTTCCTGATGACCTGGATTGGGGTTGAGGGAAAGGAAGAAATCCAGACCGAGTCACAGATTTTTAGCAAGTGGGCGGAGAGGGCACTTTTTACTTAGCTGGAGAAACTTGGCAGGAGGGGATATGTGGATTTGAGGAGGGAAGTTAAAAGATCTGATTTGAATATGCTAAGTCTGGTTGCCTTCTAGACACCAAAATAGAGACGTCGAGTAGACAGTTGAATACAGATGTCTGGGGAACTGGGGAAAGATACAGCTGGCGAAGTAAATCTGAGAGACCGGAGTGTGTAAGAAGGGTTTTAGAGCCACAGGACTAGGTAAGATCACACGGGGAAAGAAGGGACTGAGGCCCCTCCGGTGTTTTAGGAGACACCAGCAAAGGAGATGGGAAGGAGCACCAGGGAAGTGTGAGAAGACCAGAAGGGAGAGGGGTCACAGAACCTGCATCAGAGGGAGTTTTGAGAAGGAGCAAGTGGCCAACTGTGCCAGGTGCTGCTGGGAGAGCAAGATGAGAGGAGAGAGCTGACCATTTACTTCAGCACAATGCAGTCATTAGTGACCCTGGCGATCGGGCGTCACCAGTGGGGCGGTGATTGGAGAGAGCTTTGCTTGGTGAGCAGAGAGCCAAGGTGGAGAAGTGGAGACAGTGGATGCGGACTCCTCTGAGTAGGTTCACCATGCAGGAGAGCTCAAAAAGGGGTCAAGAATGGACGAGGTGGAGAGTGGAGCTGGGGGGGGAGGTAAGGTCAAGAAAGCATTCACTGAAAGGAGGTATGTTTGTATGCCAATGTTTGAGATATGTTTGCATGTCAGTGGAAATGACCCAGGAAAGACGGAGAAAAATGATAATGCAAGATAAAAAGGCTGCAAAAAAAGTTTTTGAAACAACACACGAAAATGAGTTTTGAGCCCAATGAAGGCGTTGACCTTGGATAGGAGCCTTGATTTTTTTCCCATTGGAATTGGCGGTGGGGTAGGCAGAGTGTTTTGGTTCTGATGCAGATACAATAAAGGACTTGTTGATGGGAAGATGAAGTAGCTCTCATCTTATAGAAATCTATTTTCTCTGTGAAATACATGGCAAGGTCATCAGCTGAGAATGAGGCAGGGGAGGGAGTGTTGGAGACTTGAGGATAGAGAAGGAGGTATGATAGTTTCCCCAGAGATTGGGAAATTGAATTTTCTGGGGAGATGCAGTAGGTTTTTCTGACAGTGTCGAGTGAGATTTGTGGTCGTGTTTGCCGCAAGTCTACTCAGAAATCTGTATCATTTTTCTCCAGCAGTGTTCAGCTGCTCTGGTGCGGCAGGGCCTGAATAACTGGATGGAACAGCAGGCCTTGAGTTCTGCTAGACCAGGACAGTGGAAGGAGAGCTGCCGAGCAGTTCAGGCTGTTGGCGAGGGAGTGGTTCAAGTGCTGGACTGCGGCATCAGAGCTGGGCAAGGAAGAACGTGGACATGCAGGGAGTGGGAGTGATGGATAACCAAAAGTGGGCTCTCCAGGACATGAAGGTCTTGAGAGGCTGGAGATTTGCTAGGGTGGGAATGTCAGAGGAGGGCAGCTCTAAGGAGGGTGGCGATGGTCAGAAAGCGGGGCATTGGGAATCTACAGTTAGCAAGCGATTCAGTTATTGGCATGAAAGTCTCAGGAATGGCCATGTGCGTAGAGCAAAAACTCACTGTCCCAGCTCAGGAATGGCTGTATGCGTAGAGCAAAAACTCACTAGAGCTGGGACAGTGAAAGAACTAAAAGACCAGGGGACTGGATGGATGGTTTGCACAGACGTCGAGGTCTCCAAAGTTGACGGCAGGAGTAGCAGTAGAGGAGTCAGACGTGCAGGTCCGGAGCCATCCGTGACTCAGTGGAATGACCAGGAAGTTCGGAGAAAGATAGCATTCGAGGTGTAGACAGGGTCACGAGGTCTGATGATAAGCTCTTCCAGTAAGCTTGGGCTGTTTTGAAAGAAGAAAGGCAGTTCACATGGGGAGTAAGGAAGGCACCTACCCACCTCCACTTTCTGAAATACACTGGATGAAGAAGACGAAACTGCCTCTATCGGAAAAGGCTTCGAAGGAAACACATCCTTCGGAGGACACCAGGTTTGACTTAAAGCAAGAAAGGGAAGGACAGTCAGAGAGGACTGTGATTCCAGAGGGCACGGTCAAAGGAGGCTCGGGGAGGCTCCAGGGGTGCACACAGCCACGTGGAGTGGAGTGGAGTGCCTACACGGTGGTGCCACATCAGGCAGACTGAGGACCCCGATGGTGACTCGGGTGGACCGGAAGCTGAGGAGTGATGGGATTAGTTCTGAAAGTCAAAGCCGTCTGTGACTGAGGACGGTGGCACAGCAGGGCTTGGCTTGTGATGGAGGTGTGAAGGCTTCCGTTGAAGACCTGGGTAAGGGGCTGACTCCCTGGAGTTGGTACAATGTGGGGACCGAGGACCTAGGCGGCTAATTGGGCCTGCCACCAGAGGTGTGTTAGCTGCCCGCACATGGGGTAGAAGAGTAGAATCCTAGCTCAGAGAAAAAAGTAGGAACAGTAGGAAAAGCATCTGAGATAGCCTCAGTCAACTTTTATTTTTCAGATTAGGAAAGTTGGTCCAGAGGAGCTAAATAGCTGGTCCGAGGCCACCCAATTAGTAAGTGGGACTAGAACAGAGGCCTAGGTGGAGGGAGCAGGCATGTAAGGGAGGCCGGTCTTCCTACCTGGCTGCTGCCGTGGGAGCACTGCATCTCACCGTGCCTGTCTTCCCCCGACAGTCACCATCTTCGCTGCAAACAGGGGCATGTACCTGGCTTGGCGGGACCCTTGGAAAGTAGAGAGCTTGGTCTTCAGGGACTCTGTCCTTGTCACCCTCTGTGGCACCTTGGTGAAGTGTCCTCACTTATCCTGCCTTAGGACCTTCATCTGTGACTGTGGGCATGCCTGGGTGGCAAGGAGTTCGTGTACTGGCCGTGACTTGCTGTGGGCAAGGCTGTGCCCACACCCCCCCGCCCAGGACCAGGTTGCGACACCCCCTGGGGAGGCCAGATGAAGGAGCCACTTCCCGATCATGGTCCCTCCGGCCTCCCTGAAGCGCCAGGTCTACGTGAGGAGACCTGACTGGCACACAGGCTCTCACAGGCTTAGTGCTAGAAGGCATCTGAAGGGACTTTGAATTCAATTGCCTTGCATTTGAGGTGAAATGCTGTGGGAGCCACAGAACAAGGCCCAGAGCTAGGTCACCAGCCGGTGCTGTTTTTATTCAGCTTGCATTACCTGCCCTTGGGCCCAGCACCTGAGGCACTGCCCGGAGAGCCCCACCCATCCCCCTCATGCTGAGCACCCCGGTCCGTGCCCCAGCCCCGAAGCAGGGGCAGGAACTGAGTGGACCCTGTGTGCTCAGGACAGGAAGCCAGTGGCTGTGGCCCCAGTGAGCTGGCTCCCGCCTTTCCGGCCCTCTCCTCTTTCAGCCTGCGCAAGTGTTAAATACAGCATCAAATTAAGCAAAATTAAATACATTTCCATGCAGCATTTTTCTCTTGACTGAATCAAACAATGTGGTTGCCATAGGAACAGCCTCTTCTAAAAAGGTCACCTGCAAGAAACTGTGTTTTAGGTACAACTCAAGGAGATTATGGGGGATTAACTCATTTTATACATATATATTAAATATATATATTTTTCTTTAAAGAGGCTGTTAGGAAGGAATAATATCCAACTGAGCTGGAAGATAACCACAGAAAAAATTTTAAGTCCCTGATAAAGGACTTTTTTTTCCTTCCCATTTTTTTTTTAACCAGCATGCAGTGGGGGTGATATCTGAAATGGCGACTCTGTGTTTTTACTTGGCTTTAATTAAACCTCAGTCGGGGCTGAGAAATGTGGTGAAGCGAGATAATTGCACTATTCCCAGTACAGTTTTTAAACTCCGGCTTTGATATGCACCTCGCGACAGCCTGAACCTGCACCCAGACTCCTGGGGCTGCTTGAAGCTCAGCTTCCAACCACCCCTCTTAACCTGCAGGCATCTGGGGAGTGGCCTCCAGGATCTTGAATAGGGAGTTAGGCCTTGGGGGACCTTAGGGGGGGGCAGACAGGCCCAGACCCTCTGCACTAAGGCAATGAATGGGAGGCCGAGTCCCCTCCAGGAAATCCCTCTCCACGTGGGGGAGTCCTCCGTCAGCCTTCAGTGTCCACAATACTGGGGAAGGGCAGACACAAGCCTGGCCAACTCAGAGAGACAGTGGGACGGGTTTTCTCCAGCTTTTCTGTAGTTCAGAGAGGAACTGGACTCTCTTGAGGAAATCCTTCCTGGGTTTGAATTAAGATGAGCTGCCTGGTGCAGGGTCCTTTGTGAGTGTCATGGGAAACTGGAAGGGCAATAGGTGTTTCTACTCTGCTCTTTGTAAAAAGCCTGGCGGGGTCCTCCCAAGGAGGAGGCTCCAAGTCTCACACGCTCGCACGCCCCACACGGCCCCCCTGCGCTCCATGCGGTTCTCCCAGCCCAGCCAGCCATGACACAGGCATGGCAAGTCATATCTGGCTGTGCCCGGTGCCCGGATGACGGACGTCCACAGCAACTGAGGTGGACGAGGATACTGCCCAGCCCTTTGCTTCCCACCCTCTCAATCTTGCTGGCTTTCCAGTGTGGCCGAGAGCAGGCCCTTTTTTTTGTCCCGGAGGCTGAAGGTCTGTGAACAGATAGGGCAACAGAGCAAACTGGGGTCTCATGACAGCACTGGCTTCCTGGGAATGAAATTCATAGCTTTTCTGGAGCCAGGGACTGCTCACACCTTGGGGAGGATGCAGAAGTCGCTGGTCTGGCCAACAACCCCCACTCTCACGTCAGTGTCCTCTGGAACTCAGGGCACTTGCTGGGGCCAAGCTTCCCCCCTGGGCCTGTGAGAATCGGGGGCCAGCACCAGCTCAGAGCTACACCAGGAGGAAAGGCACGGAAACCCTGGGACACATGCACGTGATCCCATCAAATAGGATTCCAGCAACGTGCAGACTGGTGCAATTTATACAAATCCCCTTAGAAATGCTCCTTCGAAGGTTTCCCAGTGGCTGACCCGCCACCACATAGAACTTTCCCTTTCTAAATTTATCAAGCTGCTGTGCCTGAGATTTTCGTATTTGTCCTCAGGTCCCCAGAGGCCAATCCCTCCTCTTAATTCACCCCAGTGCCAGACGCTGTAGACTTGCGTAGTGTAGTCAAGAGTGAGCACGTAACGAACCAGGCAGGCCGGGGCTGGAGCTCGGGCTGGCCACTTGTTGAATGCCTCTCTTTTGTTGTCTGTCAGATGGGGATTAATGTAGCCACCGTCTTGAATAATATTCTTGGGTTGTCCTGAAGATTAAATGAGGTGACCCGAGGGAAAGAATCTGGGTAACATAAGTGCTCGATGGATGTTTGTTGAATGTTTCAGGAGCACGACTTCTGTACAAAGCAAACCATATGTTTCTTTTGCTGTGAAATCCGACTTACCGGCCCAGGGACACTGCAGAGATTAAAGAAGCAACAGCAATTTCCAGCTCTAATCCTTAGTGCAACCACTAGGGTTTTCTTGACGCTTAAGAAAAGCAAATCTACAGTTACCCAGGAAGAATTTATTTTTAGAACAATTCAGCCTCTGAAGTCACATGTGCCCTTAACACCAGATCCCGGTGTGCCTGAGCAAAGGACAGGACCCAGGAAAAGATCACTGTCCTGAGTGGGGCACACCTAGCCCTGGAGTTACCCCGATGCCCTCACTTCCCCATTTAGGACAAGGGGCAGCCACTGTCGCCGGGGACAGTGCTGGCACAGCTGCTCCGTGAGAGGTCTGCCTACATCCCCTTTCCTGTCTTGGGTCGCCCTGCTCAGCTTGTCTCAAGGACCTTCCAAGACGGTGGTGAGGAGGGAGGACCTTTTTGCGGGGCTGCTGGTGCACTGGCTGTGGAGTCAGACCAAACTGGGAGGGAAGCCGGCCTCTGCCGGCTGTTGGCCTTGGGCTCCTTACCGCCCATTCCGAACATCTCTTCCGCACGTGTAGAATGGGCCTATCCCACTGTTCATCTCACAGTGTTGTTGCCACGTTTAGCTGAGAGAACATTTGTAAAGTGCTCATATTTATCGATATGTGTGCCTGGCGAGGAGCGGATCCCCCCTGGAATGGCTGGCGCACCCCCAGAGTCTCTGATTCCATTGGTCTGAGACAGGGCCCGAGGGTTCGTATTCCTGACCAGGCTCTGGGAGGTGATGCTGGCCTGGGCCCACACTTTGAAAAGCGCTGATCTCTGCAACCCAAAGAGAGGAAAATATTTGACCATAATCCATTAACGTGTACCTTACAGGTGTCCAAACTCGTTCAGGAAGGCTCCCAAGTGAGTTTAGAGGACTGGCTTACCCAAACTACTTCTCTCCAGTAGGACGTTCGGCTGTGATCGAAACGTTCTGTATCTGCGCTGCCCAATCTGGTAGCACGTGGCAATCATACCCTTGAAATGTGGCTGGTCCCACCGAGGAACTGAGTTTTACATTTAAACTGAAATAACCACGCACACACGACTGATGGCTGCCATGTTGGACAGTGTGGACTAGAGACTTTCAGGCTTAGCGGAGAGAGGGCATGTCTGTCAACCAGGAGGACACGTGGTTAAGTGGAGGACGCCTCACGCGCTGAGATGGGGTCAAGACTCAACCCCACAGCCATCGCTCCTTCAGGGGGTCCCTCTACCTGAAGACCTTCTCTGGGGTCTAAGGGCCGAGTAGTGACACCCCCCTTCCCTCATACATGGGATGCCTAGGAATACCTCTCTGCGGAGGGGCAGGGGCACCTGAAACAGAGGAAGTGTGGGACTTCCACATAGAGGAAATGTGATGGGCTTCTTAGGGACAGTGGCAGAACAGCCACGTGCCTGGGCAATGACTTGTATGTCCCCGGGATGGAAGACAAAGAGGCACGTTCTGGAGGAAGTGGGGATCAGAAGGCAGCAGGGTTTGTCCAGGGCTGGGAGATGGGGGAAGGGAAGGTCCAGTTAAAAGGAAACGTCAGGTGACCCAAGGCACCTCATCACCTAGTGTTTCAGGAGCAACTTGAAAGAAGCAAACCAACTCCTCAGGGTGGGGGGTGGGGTGGAGTGAGAAAGAAGAGAATGATGCCTGTGGCTGGTGGGAGAGATGCTAATTTGGGGCATTCCTGTGAGTGGGGAACCAGTTAAGCGTTGCTACTCAAGAGTCACCCTCGCCCTGGCCGGGTAGCTCAGTTGGCTAGAGCATCGTCCTTACATGCCAGGGCTGCGGTTTCAATACCCAGCTAAGGCACATGGAGGAAGCAACCAATGAATGCATAAATGGGTGGAACAACAAATCGATGTTTCTCTCTCTCCCCGCATCCTCTCTCTCTTAAAAAAAAGACTTAAAAGAAAAAGTCACCATGATGCCATTTGCCCTAAAGTCTCCCCTCTCGTACTGTGCGTGCCCAGCCTGGGAGATACAACATGGCAGCTAAAGTCATCGGTTCTGAGTGTCTCAAAGATCTGCTTCTGGACTGGCTGTGCCACTTAGGAGCTGTGGGACCTTAGCAAACCATGTAACCTGGGTCTCTCCATCCATATATGGGAATAGTAGTGGTACACATCTACAGGACTGTTTTGAGAATTAAAAGAGATCATGGGTCTCAAGTGTTTTATACGATGCCTGGCCCATGGCAAGTGCTCTTTAGGTGGCAACTATTATTATGCTTCACACCCCCGACTTCACTCCCAGTCTCAGCACGGGTTGGCTGCACGGGGTCAGACTCCGGCGGCCCTTCCCTGAGTGAGTCCCTAGGGGCGGGGGTGTTTTACCTGGTGCCCTGCCCTGGGGAGAGGTGCCCTCTCAGCCTGTAGCCCCCAGGGCTGAGGTTGAGCCCCTAACCACAGCCATGATGGACTGTGGCGTGTGTTTGCTCCAAGACGCAAGAAATAGCTTCACCAGAGACCAACTTAAGCCCGGCCTGATTTAGTGCAGGGAAAATGACAGCTGCTGCGCTCGGCTGGCTTCCGCCCAGCAGAAGGCTATTTTTTGCAAATAAAATGGTAACTTGCTAATCAGAAAGATAAATTAAGAAGCATTAAGATAATGATGGTCTAATCACCGTCCACACAGAGAATTGTTGGAGTGAATATCCAGGCTACCGAGTGCTCGAGCGCGTTTGGTGATTATTTGTATTATGAAGGGAATGATGTCTTCCAGGCCTGGAATCAATCTCGCTCAGGAAACCCACAGGCCGGCCTCCTCTGGGAGAGGACACCGGGGACTTTTGGAGGTCATTTGATCCCTTGGCCGCCCCCACCTCCAGGTCTCAGCAGCTTTCCCCAAACCATTCTTTGTTTATGGCTGGCCCACTGCTGGGTCCGCAGCTTCAGTGAGGGTGCTGCTTGCGTCCAGTGCTCTAGGCACCCGGGGCCCTTGGGGACCGACTGTGTTGGGACCCACTCTGGTTTGAGAGCAGTGGAAGGGGCTCCATCTGGGGGGAGCCGGCCACTGAGCAGGGAACAGAGCCCAGGCTTCCCCTCATGCTTTCTGTGGGCTGCTGGACAGAAATGCTGTCCCCTAGCATCCTGGAGTCTGGGGCCCTCTAGCCGAGGGGAACGGGGGACAGAGGGTGGTTTGTGCAACATCTCAGAGGCAGAACCGAAGCTGCAGCTCAGGCTGCTGCTCCTTCACCCTGATCGGAGAAAGAGCTTTCGGAAACCAGACTCCATGTTCTATCCCGATGCCCCGCTGGGGATTAGGGCATCAGATGGTGGGGAGAAACGAAACTGAGTCAGTAAAGACGGCCCAGTCTGCGGTCTTGACAGCTAGGCTGAGGGGTTTAGATTTGCTCTAATGTTGGGCCGTAAGTCATTTCACTTGGCTTAAGCTTCAGCGTAGCCTCACCTAGAGCTCCTCTGTACAACAGGGGATAACAGATGACCTAGCCCACAGGTTTGCCGCGAGGCTTCTGTGCAAGGAATGCATTTCAAAAGCTCGCCATCCTTACTGTGGATGAATGCAGGGCGCGAGGCCCTCAGTCTCTGTGCAGTGGTGTTCTGGGGCCAGCTTGTACCCATTTGCAAGAGCTGATTGTTAAATTTTCAAGAATTTGGCTAAAAGCAGCCATGATTAGAATTAAATGACGTCCACTTAAATTTAGTAAGTTATGGTTCAAGGCAAAGGCATGGGACACTCCTAGGTAATGGGGGTGGTTCTCCTTTGGGATGGTGACAGATCCCAGAAGCTGATAGCAGTTGTGGTTGCACAGCGTGTGAATGGACTTGACACCAAAGTGTGTGCGTAAATGTGTTTTTATTAAGGTACAATCGACATGCAACATGTGACTTTCAGATAAATGTACAACATGACGATTTAATATTTGTGGATTTGCAAAAGGATCCCCACAACCAGTCTAGCTAACATCTGTCACTATCTATAGTTACAATTCTTTTCTTGTGCTGAGAATTTTAAACATTTACTCTCTTAGCAACTTTCAAATATGCAAAACAGGATTGTGAACTGTGACTACAGTTGCACACTGTACGTTATAGCCCCCGAAAGTGTGTAAAGTGGTGAATTCTGTCATATATAGTTCACTAAAATTTAGAAAACAAAATGAAGGTAAATTAATACTCAAAACCCGTGACTTCCTAAGCATTTTACATTTTACTGTTATCTCCTCCCTTGCAGTTATTTATGAGGGTTGGAAGTATTGCGCAATGATGGGCTAGTCTGTGACTCTTCCTTCTCTTCCTTCATTGTAGCTTGAAACTGGCCCTGGGGGCATCGTTCCAGAGAGCAGGTTGTTCAACTTTTATTTATCAGCACAGCACTGGGCCTGGGTGGGCCACGGGCAGGGAGGGGCACAGTGAGGGTCTTGCTGTGAGGATTAACAAGTGACCACGAGGCCAGCTGTGGGCCCGGTGCTGGGCACCAGGTGCACACTGGGGTCGGGGTGGGTGCACCCGGGTGACAGAGAACAAAGGGAGGAACTTGGGGGCAGGCCGGGCAGACTGAGGGCACAGAGGCCTCTGGCGGGTGAAGAACATAGAGCTGGTGCCTAAAAGAGGTTTTGGCACTTCACAAACTTGAATGGCTGAAAACTTGCATGTCCACTGAGTTTTCACAAATCAAGTCATACTTAAGGCATTAGGAAGCTGTCACTTTAAAGTCCCACGGTAAATGATTTTTAGAGGAAAGAATGCTTTTGAAACATAAATAATCCTCCCACCATGGAATTTGGTGTAAAGATGGAGCTTTACACAAACTCCATTTCTTCAGAGTAAGGTTCTCCAGACTTCATGTACTGGTGGGTACTGACCCACTGTGCCACCCCTTGCCAGCC
This sequence comes from Phyllostomus hastatus, assembly GCF_019186645.2. Classification (NCBI taxonomy): domain Eukaryota; kingdom Metazoa; phylum Chordata; class Mammalia; order Chiroptera; family Phyllostomidae; genus Phyllostomus; species Phyllostomus hastatus. The sequence goes on along the minus strand of NW_025334015.1, from coordinate 13,284,396 downwards.
ACTGAGGTTCTGGGGGTCCCTCCTCCCTACTGCCCATGGCCGCTGCAGCGCTGGGGGGTGGCTGGGGTGCCTGCTGTCAGCCTGCCCAGGGCCCAGCCGTGGCCAGGGCAGTGCTCCACAGCACGTTTCTCCATCTCGCCCCGCCCCCCCGCCCCCGCTCCTGTGAATCAGGACCTGGTTCCCTGTGGGAGGGACACTTCCAGGCAAGGCCTTTGGCCCCTTCCCACTCCAGGGCTGGTGTTGCTGTTTGGCCACAGCCTCCCAGTGGGGACTTGGCCAGAACGTGCAGGGTAGGCAGCACATTTTGTGAGTGTCAGGCAGAGCGTGGCCTGCAGCCGTGGGTTCTTCTCGTCCCTTCCATAGAGGGAGGGTGTCTCAGCAGCTTTCACCCTGGAAAGCATGTGCTGCACGGGCAGCCTCTCAGTTCACCGAGCGAGTGAGTGGTTTGAGTCCCCTGCTGCCTGGGGACTTGCCAGTTGGGAGACACCCTTCATCTCTGATCTCCCTTTCCCTCAGGCATTCGAGGTTAGTAATCTTACCACACGGGTGGTCGGCATCCCTCTATGAGGTTTACATTTTATTATCCCATTTTGTAGATGAGAGAACGAAGGCACAAGGAAACGTTAGCTCGCCCACGGTCGTGTTGCCAGTAAGTGGTGGCACTGGGACCCCTCTGCAGGGCTGGCTGGTCCCAGAGCCCAGGCCCGCCCACCGCACTCTGCCATTTCCGGTGTGGCCAGGGGAAGGAGGAGAAGCAGCCCCTTTTTGGGGAGGATCCAGGTGGGGGTTCAGCCTAGGCACTCTGCATCTGGGCTGCCCACCCACCCCCAACGCCAGCAACCTGGCTTAGCAACTCTGGGACTGGTGGGTGGGCATCTCACAGCTAAGATCCAACATGCACCCCCCCACACACACCCCCAACATGCACTTACACTGAGCCACCCATCAGCTCTGCAGCATGGGGGTGGCATGTGTTAGCAGCCAAAGGCTCGGGGTTCCTTATGGAAACAGAGCCTGACTCCCCCAGCCCACGTTAGCAGGGAGGAAGGGGTCCTGGGGGGCCTCGCCAGATGGGGTAGACCCACCCTCCCCTCCCTGCAAAGCCTTGGAATCTACAGGCAGACGGCAACATGTGGCTTCGGGCTAGTTCCTGGCAGAGTGGGGGTGGGGGGGAAGGGGCTGGAAATTCCTGAAGATTCGGTCTTCTGGGGAACAAATGAATCTTCTGCCTCCCGGGTCTCCCCCGGCAGCTGCTGAGCTGCAGAATTTATGGAAGCCCTTCACGCTTTGTGACAGACTGCTAATGAAAGGGAGGCCAGGGCTTCTGCATCTGCCTTCTTTGGTTTCTAATTTGCCTGGGATTGTACCCCCAAGAGGGGGCGAGTGACTTGGAAGCCAGGAAGGCCCCACGGAGCCCCGTAGCCTGTCAGCAGGGCTTGGCTTGAAAGGCCCCTGCCGAGGGCCACCCAGGGGGCTGCTCCCAGCCTCAAGTACCTGCCGGGGATGGGAAGCATGCCCTGGGATTAATGGGGACCAGATGGGCAGGACGGCCCTCCACCTGGCCTCCATCAGAGCAAAGCTCCGATTTCTGGCATCGTGGTGAAGCTGTTCTTAGGATTTCTCTCATTTTTTTTTATGCTCCAGGCCTCTTGCCCAGACACAGAAGCTGGGAGTCCTGGCACTCTCTGTCCAAAACGGAAAGATGAGAAAGCTAGGAGGGACCTTTGAGCTCGCCTGGTGCAGCGGCTCTTAGCCCAACCGCTCGTCAGAATCACTGGGGGCTTTTAAAACCCGGCCTGGGCCGAGCCCTGCCGCGGACCACTACGTACAGGTTTCTCGGGGAGGAGTGCAGGTGTGGTTCTGTTTTAAAAGCTCCCCAGATGGTCTAATGCCCTGCCCAGTTTGGGGACCACTAAACTCTTCCTTCGGAGAGGAAGACAATGGGGAAGTGACCAGCCCAAGGTCACACAGTCAGGACCAGTCACTCTGCCCCCGGCTCCCAGTGGGAGGTTTGTGCTGCCGGGGCATGAGGAGCCCTCCCTGAGGCCTCATGACCCACAGGCCCACCGAGTCTCTATTCAAGATTGAGGCCGTCTTTTTTTTTTTATTTTTTTACCTCTCGGTTGGCCTGTGTCCCTCGCCTCCTCTGAACCACGCATAAACGTGTCTCCTCTAGGCAGCTGTCCACCCGGCTCCTCGGACTTGTCGTGACACGGACCGCAGGTAGCCTTGCCACTCGGAGTGTGGTCCGAGGGCCCGTGGCACCGGCTCACCCGGGTGAGACATGCCTCAGGCCTCCCGGGCCGCGTGTCAGCGGGGTCCCGCGGCCGCGTGTCCGTGCGCACATTGAAGGTGCGGGCGCAGCGCCGACGCTCACTGGGCACCCGCCCTCCGTCAGACTCACGAGTGAGCAGACTGTCTCACCGTAGACCTGCTTTCCTCGTGAGAAAGGAGGCCACGTCTTACGTGTCTTACACAGAATGCACAACCACATAGCATAGCACTGGGCACACAATAGGTGCTTTTTACCTTTTGGTCGCCCTGAAACGGTCTCTCTCAGCTGTCCTGGGTGTGGACATCTCAGGAGGACGGACACGAGGTCAGGAAATGGTCGGCTCTTCCAGCCCAGTCCACAGAGAGGGGACCCAGCTGACCAGGGGACGTCACTGCAGCTGCCAGGGGGGACACTCCCACAGTGGGAGGAGCCTAGGAACAGGGAGTGTCCCTCCTCCTGGACCTCCACACTCGTGCTGCCTCAGCCACTGACCCGCCTGTGGTCGGGGCAGACGCTCGGGGCAGATGTGGCTGAGGCAGCCGTGACTTTGTCCTTCGGCTCCCTTGTTCTGAGATGGGAATTACATCATCTCTCCACAGACCTCCTGGGCTCACCTTGAATTGGGGGCAGCCAGTTAATGCTGTCAGTGAGGATCAAATGCGACAATTGATGTGAAAGTTTTTTATTTTATTTTATTCTTTTAATCCTCACCTGAGGGCATGTTTCCATTGATTGTATAGAGAGAGGAAGGGGGCGGGGCGGGGGGGAGAGAGAGAGAGAGAGGGACATCAACTGGATGCCTTCCGTAGCACCCCAAATGGGGATGAACCCACAACCTAGGTACGGGCCCTGCCTGGAATTGAACCAGCAGCGCTTCCATGCACCGAACGACGCTCTGACCCGCTGAGCCACGCGGCCAGGGCAGCGTGCAAATTCTTCGATGTCTCTCGCTGTACTCCCACGGCAGGCCGTTTTCGGGTCTTCCCTTCCCTGTCTTCTGGGTGAGAAAACCGAGACTTCGTTCTCAGCCCCGAGCCAGCTGTTCCCAGTCAGATCTGAGCAGAAACAGTTGCCCTGGGGCTGTAGCTCGAGGCTCCGCCGAGACGGGGTGTTTGCAAAGGGCCAGTACGAAGGGGCCCGTGACCCCAGCTGGAGCCCATGGTCAGCCAGACCAGGTCCTACTGGCAGAGGAGGTGAAGGTGGGAGGGAGACTAGAACCGTTAATCACTCTTTAAAGAAAAAGAAATTGCTGCTCACCACTAGCCAGTTGCCAAGCGTTCGTTAACTGTGTGAGCGCCTTCAGCGGGCGCCTGCGCCGTCTGCATGCTTTATCCTGAACCCAAGAACCTCTCACGGCCCCCGAAGCAGCACAAGCCTGTGAGGGCTGGGTCTAGCCCGGCAACCGAGGTCTGTTCCTATTCACCTAAAAGAAAAAATGGGGAGGATGTTGTGCTTCTCCCCGAAGCCCAGCATGAAAGAGCAAGGATCAGAGCTCGCTGCCAACCCCCATCCCACCCCTGATGAAAACTTAACCAGCTGTGCAGAGGGAATGAGTCCCCGAAGGGGAATGAGGTCTCTGATGTGGGCTGGGCTGGAGGCTGGGAGCGCCCCACGCCCTCCCGGTTGTCAATTCTCCGGGGCCGGTCCCGGGGGCAGCGCCGACAGCTGTGTGGGCTGGGCAGGCCAGGTCAGGTGCCGGATGGGCTGCCAGGCCCGTGCGCTGGGGGGATGGCGTCGGTCGGATCACACTTCTTGTTTACTTCACTCTGCACCCACTTCTCTGTGGGCTCCTGGACACAGAGCCTGAGGAGTCCCAGCGCCTCATGCACCTGAACCCCTAATAAGTAGGAGTCTGGCACGCAGCAGTGACCATCATGAATGAATAGACGAGGGGGTGCGGGCTCGGCCATGAGCCTAGAGTCTACTGCAGAGGCTCTCCTCCGCCCTTGGAGTACCGTCCACCACACACACAGTCCGTCCGTCAGTTGGCGTTCGTTAAGCAGCATGCCTGTAAAAAGCACATCATTCACTCATTTATTCGTGCATCGAACACTAGGTACCGAGACTTGTGCTAGGGATGCACAGGTAAAACACTCGCTCTCTACCCCAGGAGGCCCACGGTGTGGCGGGGAGGGGGGGTGGAATGGGCCAGTCAGCTGCGACCAGCACGAAACACATGACGACAGCTCTGGAGTGAATCCCCGAGGTGCTGGAGGAGCCCAGAGGAGCACACCCAACTCCGCTGAGGAGGCGGGGGGTGAGGTTCAGTGGGACAGGGTGTGAGAAGGTAATGCCTGAGCTGGGCCTGAAGGGCAGCGAGGAGTTAACCAGGTGGAGGGGATGGGTAAAAGGAATTTCTGGCAGAAGGAACAGACGCAGGCCCGCAGACCCGGATGAAACCCCCGCCCCGTACCCGCTCACGACAATAGCAGAGCTAGAGCACCTGGGTGTCTCTACCCACTTCTGCCCTGGGAGGCCCCACTGCCCCTAGCCCCAGCCCCGGCAAGGGCACAGCAGAAAGCAGCAGGGATAGGAGACAGGCCGAGTGTTGGCAGCTCTCCTGGCCTCACTTTCTGGCATGTAAAACAAGAGGCAGCTGAGGGGCAGGGGCGTCTCTGAGGTTCCCGCCCCAAACAGGAGCTGGCTGGGACTCTAGGGAGCGGCTTTGAGGGCCCTAGCCCCCTCCAAACTGACTAGCCGCTCCTCCAACGCCTCTCCACTTGGCCTCTCCCCTTCTTCCCACTCCTGGCCAGGCCGGCGGGCACGAGTGTGCCATGTGGTCTCCTTAGACCAGGGCGCCCAGGACCCTGCCCCCCAGAGCTAGGGCCAGGTCGTTCTCTCCAGCCTCAGGCCAGCCTCTGCGGGAAACAGTCCGGCGGTTCCTCCAAAACTCAGTGTAGAATTACCACCCGGCCCAGCAACTCCACTCCTAGACATAAAGCTGAAAGAGTGAAAAGCAGACTCCAACAGACAGCCCGTACACCTGTGTTCATGGCAGCATTGCTCACAACAGCCAAAGGTGGACACAGCCTAGTGTCCACCCACAGACACCCGGGCAGACAAGGTGCAGTGTTCACCCATGCGGAGGAACCGTATTCAGCCCTAGAAAAGGGAGGAGTTTCCGACACTCGCTGCAACATGCATGAACTGTGACAACAGGAGCTAAGTGAAACAAGCCAGACACAAAAGGACAAATAGTAAATGGTTCTGCTCACATGAAATACCTATAACAGGCAAATTCATAAAGACAGAAGCTGATCAGAGGCTCCCAGGAGCCGGGAGTGCGGGGAACAGTGGTTAGCGATTAAAGGGGGCAAGTTTCTGTTTGGGGCGATGGACACATTGGGGAAACAGTGGTGCCGGCTGCATGCCAGTGTGGCTGATTGCTGCCACTCAGTCATACACTTAAAAATGGTTACAGTTGCCTATTTTATGTTATATGTGTGACTGCGACTTACGAAAAAGAGAAGAATCCTAGACTAGCTTTTGCAGAAGAGCAACCAGTCCCCACTTGAGCTGATGGGCCGTCTCCAGCCTGCCTGCCCCCCCACCCCCAGGATTCCTCAGCATCGAGCTCTGCCAGGCTGGCGCGTTTCATTTTTGTTTTTATTTCCTGCATCTGCATCTGCTTCCACCAGAATCTATTATTGCTCTCTGGGGCTCGGGCCCCTGACAGCGATTATTTGTACATGTAAATCAGAGAGCCAGGGACAAAGCTTTAATGACAGTCTCTTTGGAGGTGGTGGGAGCAGCCGCCCCAGATGAGTGAATGCCAGCCCCCATGGGGCTCCCTCTGCTGGGCACTCAGGGGTGGGGTGGGGATGAGGGGCTGACCCCAGCCCGTTCCGGTTTAAGGAACTTTTCCTGGTAGTGATGTTGATGCTGGATGCTGGGGGCACCCTCTTTGTATCTTGTAAAGGCGGAGGCTTGTTTTTGAGCCCCCAGCTCCTCCTCCCAGGCTGGGCACATAGTGGGCACTCCATCTAGACTGCTGAAACTCAGCAGGTCTGGCTGTGCACGGAAGGTGGCCTTCGTTCATGAGACTGGGGATGGCGACCCCTCCCTTTCCCTCTGCCCTGGGCTTCCTATCAGAACTTCACGTCCTGGAGAGCAGGCAGCGGGTTCGCTCAGACCTAGGTCCACGTTACTTTATACCTGAGAGGGGAGGACATACATCAGCTCAAGCCTGGGGACGCGTATGTTGAAGGTGAGATGTGGAAGTAGGAGAAGAGGTCCAGGGTGGACCAGAACCCAGACTGGGACAGACTGCGGTGCCCTGGGCTTGTTCTGGGGGAAAGGGGGCAGTCACTGCAGACCACCTACGCTTATGCAGAGTCCAACACCACAGAGAGAGAGAGCAAAGAGCAGAACAGCGTTGTGGGCACGCTGCCCTCTCTGCCAAGCTGCGTGTGTGAGCGTAGACCACCCCCAGGAGGGGCTGCTTCGGCTCTTTACCTCCCTGCCCGTGCCTTCGATCGCCTAATCACAAACACGAATTCCTGGGGGGTTATTTTGGCCCACACCACGAGCTGCTGGCGGGCAGGTGGCTGACTAACAGGGCAAGTGAGTGACACGCAGCATCGCCGCCCCGCCCCCACCCCCACCTTCGGGTTTTTAGTGTTTTTCAGAGAGGAGTCCCCGGGGAGATCCCCAGTGTTAGGTGTTACTTGAAGTTCTTTCTTGGGAAGAGATTCTCCTTTTTCAATAATTCATGGCCTTGTTCTTTGTCTGGCCTGGACAAATACCTCTGGTCTCGCATCTGGAAGATTCTCTCTCTTACCCTCTGGGATCTTTTGTCTTTTGCAAACCTTTTCCCTTCCGACTTTGGAGAGAATCAGCCCTCGACGATGGCCAGCCGCGTGTGAAGGTTGTTTTTTTTGGAGTGTCTGTAACACACGTGCGTGCGTGCGTGTGCGCACTCACACCATTTCTGGGGAAATACTTCTCCCTTCCCTTCCTCCTCTCCCCGCTCACTCAAATGTTTTCAGAATGGCTGTGCCCATTAGCCTGGGTCTCAGTCAGATGCTGAGAGGGGTGCGGGGCGGGGGAGGGGAAGAAGTCTGAACGTCACAGAACGTTTGAGCCGTGGAAAACTGTGTGCTAAGGAAGGAAGTTGTCTCCTAAGCCGAACTCTGAGGTTCACCGCCACTAATGTTGTAATAACATTTTTCTTAAATAACAAAGCTTCCTGACATCGATGTCCTACTTCACTTGTAATTTCAGACAATTATTTCCATGTTAACCAGAGGACATTAACCCATTAAACAAATGAAATACAAATGATTCTTGCTTGTAGTTGCTCAGAAGACCTCTGCTGAGGAACTAGTTGCTCTCCTGTTCTCATTCCCACGACTGGTTATGGATTATCTCCTTTAGAGACACCCAGGAGGCTGAGACAGGCCCCTGCTCCTAGGGGCCTGCAATTACTACAGTGGGTGACTTTCTCTAGTTAGGTGATCGGGGGAGGAGGACGGACAGGAAAAACTGACTTATGCGCGACAAGAAGGGAGAAGTGAAGTCACAGAAGCTGGGAGAAGTGGGGCAGGTGAAGAGGGGACCTGGGAGCCGGGCCATGAAGGATGAGAGGGTGGGGGTCAGGGGACAGGCTGCGTGGGGAGGCGCGCAGCAGGGCCTGGTGTGTGGGCGGAAGAGTGGGAGCGACTCTCCACCGTGGGAGGGTTGGTGTGTGTGCGGGAAGCGCGGTATGGCGGGGAGGGCGTGGGCGTCAGTGCCTGGGCTGCTGCTCTCCCTAGAAGTCTATTTCCACATCTGCAAAGTGAAATGCTGATGCCTGCCCAGGGGCGGGGGGCTGTCATGAGGATTATGTGGGGTCATGAACAGCAGTACTTGGTGCCCAGCAAGTGCCAGCTCCCTCCACTACCCGGACAGGCGGAGTATGGGGTCCAGTAAGAGGTAAGGGCGAGATGTGATTGTAGGGTGGGAAACAACATGCTGAGGAATTGCAGCTCCGTCTCACCAAACTTGAGGACCCCCAGGAGCCTTTTAACAGGCCAGTAGAGCCCTGAATGGTGTGACTCAGTTGTCGAGGTGTCATCCTGCCAAGCAAAAGGTTGCCGGTTGATTCTTGGCCAGAGCACGGGCCTAGATTGCGGGCTGGGTCCTGGGTCGTGGCATGTATGAGAAAGAGGCAATATGTCTCTCTCACATTGTTGTTTTTCTCCCTCTCATTCTCCCTCCCTTCCACTCCCTCTAAAAATGAAAAATAAAAGTTATTTTAAAAACCAGACTAGTAGCATGTAAGGTCATTTTCACTGAACCAATCTGGCAGTGGCCTTAGGGAGGACTGACCGGACCTGGAAGCTAGAGGCGGGGACGCAGTGTCGCAGGGATTCGGCCATCGGCTGCAAGGGAGAATTTCCTAGAAAGTGGGGATGGCACCTGATGGCTGAGTGGATAAGGGGTGGGGAGGAGGAACAAGCCAAAGATGAGCTTAGGGCCGGAGCCCAATCGTCAGGACAACCCTGGTGGCACTGACAGAACAGCATGAAAATCGAGAGAGAGGGCCACTGAGTACCGCGTGAACAGGAGGTGACCGCTGGAGGTCTAGAGGGAATCTCCACATGAGACGAAAGTCCCTGGGAAAGGGGTCAGCTCCAGAGACACGGAGTTCAAATACTCAGTCATCAATCCACGTGTGTGCGCATGTGTGCACACTGTGTACCACTCGGGAGCCCGGGAGCAGCGTGCTGGCGTCTCAGGCATGGCCTTTGGCGGAGGATGCTTGTGTCTGGGGGAAGAGCTTCCAGGGACCTGGAGCTGCGGGAGGGGGGCAGCAGGGGGAAGCTGCAGGAACAGGGCACCTCCCTGCATCAGACATGGTCATCAGTGAAAGGGAAACGAGGTCTGAGACAGGTCACTGAATTTGGCAAGAGGGTGGCTTTTAAAGAGAGCAGTTTCAGAGCCTGAGCCCTTCTGCACTGTTGGTGGGGAGTGTGCCACTGTCAGTGCCATTCCGGCTCTTCTGCTGGATTCGTTCTTTCATAATTGCCCTCTTCTGTCCTTCTCCCGTTCTTCCCTCGTATGTACAGCGTATAATCCTCCCCCGTCCAACGTGTGTGTATGGGAATGTTCTTCTGTGCTCCCCACCTGTGCACCACCTGCACATGGCGGGCAGCCTTCCCCGTCCAGGCCCCACACCTCGAGGACACCCAGCCCCTCCGTTCCACACTCTATACCAGTGCGTTCAGAAACGATCAGACCTTGCCGGCACCCCTGCTCCACCTGGTCCCAGGGTCCACTGCCTCCTGCCTGCATGACCGCAGCAGCCTCCTCACCCGGCGTCCCATTCCACCCTGCTCCCTTCTGGTCTGTTCTCGAGCCCACAGACGACCTCTCCCTCTCCAACGGTAATCGGATCACACCCCTCTCTGTGCAAAAGCCAGCAATGGCTGGCCCCCCATGCCAGGAAGAGTAAAACTCCAAATCTTCCCCCGGCCCCACCTGGCCTGGTCACTGCCAGCCCTGCCACATTGCCTGGCTCGTGGTGCTCCAGCCACGCTGGCCTCCTTGCTGTCCCTCCAACACACCCTCCTGCCTTGGATCCTGTGGTCACTTTAAGTCTCTGCCCGTGAGGCTGAGGCTTCCTGACCCCCTTACAGGAAAGAGCGACCCCACTCGGCTCCTGGTGCCTTCAGTTTCTTTTTTCCTGGCTAGTGTTTCTCCGTGGCCCATATCTCCAGCTGGCCCGTGGTACATTTGCTCATTTCCTTATTATCTGTCTCACCCAACTAGAGGTACAGCCTATGCAGACGGGGAGTTTGTTCTGTTTTTACTATGAGCCCGGTGCCTCGCACATAGTAGATATTTAATAAATACGGGTTGAATGAAAGAGAAGGGAAACTAACATCTACAAGTTGTATCTTGGGCACTTTCGCTTTTACTATTTAGTCTCCACAACCATCCTCAGAGTATTATGACTATTATGTAGATGAGAAAACAGATAATTATGGGTCCAAATCAGTATTTATTATTTAAACTGAGGACTCAGAATGCAGGCAGAGAGCAGGGAGTGAGTAGATCATTTGACTTCAATTTGCTCCCATTCATTCATTCATAAAATATTTAGGAAGCACCTGAGTCAGTCAGGCCCTCCGCTAATTTCTGGGGATCTAAAATTGAATAGAAAATGCTTCCTGATCTCTAGTCTGGTGGTGGAAACAGCCATTTAAACAAAAACGTAGAGTAATGTGATAAGTACTGTAAGAGAGGCAGGAACTCATCATTCAGAAAGTATGAGTAGGCAAGTGCTTAATTCTAGAGAAGCCAGAGCAGGCTCTGGAGGAGGAGACGTTTGAGGTCGATCTCTTTGAATGAGTGCTCTCCGTTCAAGAAAAGTGGCTGCTGCTGGAAGGATAAAGGGCAGGCTCTTGGGACCCTCTGCCCCCCGGCCTCCACCTGCCTCACCAGCCTGGTCTCCTGCAGCCCCTTCCTCACGAGCACACGCTGCTCATTATTATTTCCAGCATCGCCTTCCACTTGCTGCCCTTGCCAGTGCCACTTCCTCTGTTTGGAACGCTCTCCTCCCGGCCCATTCTTTTCTGTCATGGTTCAGTTTAGCATCACCTCCCTCCTTGGATGGACATAGACAAGCTCACTGGCACATTTCTGTGACTCCCTCCCAGCCGTACCCCTCTGAGGACAAGCTGTCTTGGTCACCTTTGTTCTGGCTGCTCTGTCCCAGGGGTGACCAACCTGAGCCTGCGCTGGAGGGGAGAAGAGGGTGTGAAGGCTTGGGAAGGCCCCCAGGTCATGAGGGCAGCTGAGCGGGCCACCCTAAGGAGCTGAGGCGAGTGTGGGCTGTGCAGGTGTGTATGGGCAGATGAAGGGCCCCCAAAGGGCTCGGGAGGTCGAGAAAATCCAAGCATCTCGAAGCAGGACATGAGCCCTGGGGCCATCTGCGCATGAGTGTCCTTGCTAAAGATCCAAGGAGCTGGCTGATTGCTCATAGGCTTGCAGGAACATTTCTGCCTGCCCCAACCCCACCCCACCCCACCCCACCCCACCCGGTCTGCCTGTCCCTCAGCCTGGCCACCAGAGTGGAGGGCTCTGTCTAAGGCTGGACGGAAGCACAGGAGCAGTAGCTGGAGGGATGGATTTAACAAGATTGGTGCTAAACACCTTGCCCCAGGCCCCCAGCAGGCAAGCAGTAGTGGAACCGAGAGTCCAGCCCTGGTATTTACATTCCTGAGCCCATACTCTGAACTACCATTAGTGACAAGGAGGGAATGGTGCATTAATGTATCAGGGCTGCCTCTGCGCTCAGTGTGCTTATTGCAGGCGAGTGAGAGTGTGTCCGTGTGTGTGTGTATGTGTATGTGTATGTGTGAGAGAGAGAGAGAGACAAGAGGTGGGTGCAGGGGAGGGAAAGGGGGGGCAGTTTCAAGTGCCTACTGAAGCCAGATATTGTTTGTCCTGACAGAGCCTATCTGGGTCCAGCTGTGGGGGGCCTGCATTGTGTCTCTACGGGGAAACCTGAAGGCCGAGCTCCCAGACTCAGGGAACGTGGCCGGGGTGGGAATGCAGTGCCTGGCACATGGCAGACATTTGATATTTGTTGGATGGCTCAAAGGATGGAGGGACAAACAAACAGGTTCTGACCTAGGGGCTGGAAGAGAGGTTTCAAGCTGTAGCAGATCGTGGTGTGTGGCTCTGGGCAATTCTTATCCCCTCTCTAGTCCCCAGTCCCCTTCTCTGGGAAATGACAGTGCTGGTAACAGAGGCTTAGGTCAGTCCCGTGCTGAAGTGTGCTGCGCAGGCTGAGGACCTGGGCTCGAAGGCATCAGCCTGCTGTGCTGACCGCCAGGGCCCTGGACTGATTCTGGCTCGGGAAGTGTGTGTTTGGAGTTCCGACCAGATGCTGGCATCCTCTGCTGGGACTGTCTGGGAAATGACCATGGGCAATGGGGACAGACAGGTGGAGAGAAAGAGTCTCAGGCAATCCTGGACACTTCTGGGGTGCAAGAGCCCCCAGCCCATGACCTCCAGAGGGAGGTGGGGCCAGGCTCTCCTTCACCGTGGACTGGTCAGACGGCAGCCCGAGTGCTCATTCCCAAGACCCTCGGGGAGGGACGAGGCCTCCGAAGCAGAGCTGCCTTCTGCTGCATGCCAGAAGGAATTCGGCCTCTGGTTTCACTTCCCGCAGCTGGCAGCACTCAGTCGGTATTTTTCTGTGGTGCAGGCAGAGTAAAGAGAGAATAAAGTGTTGAATTGTTTGGCATTATCAAGGATTTCAGCTCCCCAGGACTCCTACATAAAGAGATGGAAATAGAGCTGCTGGAGCCAAGAAACACACAGAAGTATATGAATTCATTACATATTATCTTTCGTCCTTCCAAACAGCCCTAGAAATGTCAAAAGATCATCTATTGTTTCATCGTTGATTAAAATAAAAAAGCTTGGGTTTGGTTGGCTCTGGCTTGGGCAAGAGCAGGCAGTGGGAGAGGAAGACCGGAGTATTTCCCTGGGGCAGGCTTCGGTGGGCCCCACCCTCCTTCCAGTCCTTCCTTTCTGGGTGTCAGGTTCACACGTGTAATTTAGGCCAGGGCAAGCGTGGAATTACACACTTGCATGCCTGTAACTGTGTCAGTGCCTACTGTGTGCAAGGTTGTATGGGGTGCTGTTGGAGCCCCCCGGCGTGTTAGCAAGGTCATGGCTGCAAGGAGCTCAGGGCCCCGTGCTGCCTGACTGTGCTAAGAGCGGTTGAGGCACCCCAGACACAGCCAACTGTGCCTGCCTGCAGAATCCGGAGCCGGGGTGGTGCTGCTGCCTGGAGGAGGCCCAGGAGGGCTTCACAGAGAAGGTGACATCTGAGCTGGTCCCTGAAAGATGAGTAGACTGTCTACTGGCAGAAGAGGGAGCAAAGGCATCCCAGGTAAAGAGAAGAAAGCCTGATGCATGGGTCAAAAGGCCACATGCAGCCCTCAGGCCTGGAAGCTGGGCCTGGAGAGACAGATAGCACCTGAGCCAACTCTCTGGCCCTGAGCTGACCCAGGCCCAGGCAATCTGAGGCCTTGTCTGATTGGAGACCTGCTTTCCACACTCTCCTCTGAGGCTGATACGGTTGCAGTTCTCTACCTGTGACTCTCCCGCTGACCAGCCCCATGCCTTCGGCAGGCAGGCATAGACCGCAGCTGGACTTAGAGCCCTCCAGGGAAGAGGCGGGCCTCTGGCTCACTGTCCCTGCTGCTTTCTCATGTGGCTAGAGGGAGGCCCACTTTTGGGGAGCTCTTGGCTCCCCCATGTGCTGGTGGGGCCATGGGGCCAAGGGGCTTGGGTTAGGCCCTCCAGGCTTAGGGCTGCCCCAGCTCAGCCCCACCGCCCGCCTAGAGCTGGCGGTCCCATGTCCATCCTGGTACCTGACCGGGATGCAGGGCAGGCAGCTGGGCCGGGAGCCCCACAGCCCTTTTTCCTTCTGGCTCGACACCCCTCAAAGGGCGGCCCCTGGCCCCCTCCTTCATGGCCTCTCGGCCTGTCTTTACCCAGGAGGGCCTCGGAAGTCAGGGAACGCCTGAGTCATGAGAAACGGCCAAGTGGCCATCCCTGCTCACCGCTCCACGAGGTGGCCAGTGCCCACTTGCTTGGAGGCCAGGCCTCTGTCTGCCTCTAGAAGGGGTGCAGGCGGAGTGCACCCAAGCCTCCATTTGGTTCGCCAGCAGCCCCCCTTCGAGCAGCTCCTATGCCAGGTGCGGAGAACCAGGAGGAAAAGCGCTTTCCCAGACTGCTCTCTCTCCACACTTTCCCGGATGTTAGCCCCCAGCAGTGGGAGCCCCCGAGCTTTGGAAGTAAGCAAAACCTAACCCCTTACTTTTGAATTCAGCTTTTCAGCGTTCATTGCCTTTTTGCATTTATTTCTCTTAGGACCCTCAAACCACCCTGATGGGTAATCGGAGCAAATATTGTATCACCCTCACTTTTAGAGATGAGCAAATAGGGGGTACAGATTGAATCACGCGCTTGAGGTTTACAGCTATTTTGTGGAGAGCTGGCACTGGGCCCTAGTCTCCAAGCTTCTGCTCTAAACCCCCCGGCTCCCTGCTAATGTACCAAGCCCAGCCCCAGGCACAGAGAGCAGGAGGGGCGGTAGGGGGTCCTCCCTGCCCAGGGCCAGCACTGGTCCGGGCCTGCGGACCGTGAGGCCCCGTGCCCCGCCGTGGCCTTCGCCGTGACTAAGGGAGTCTAGCATCCTGGCCTCTAAGATTCCTCCTGACTTCAAGGCTCCTCCTCCTTGATCAGGAAACTGCCACTTAAACATTTCTTTTTCTGTGCCTGGGGAACATTGACAGAAGTGTAGGACAAGGCTGAATCAGCACCCCGGACCTGTGGAAGGCCCTGGGTGTCCGTGTTGGGACGGGCACGGGGGAGACGTCACAGATAAAGACAATATTCCTGCCCCTTACTGCAGGAGGCTGTGGGGTCCAATGGGAGTGGAGAGCCAGCAGTGGGTGCCTAAGGCTGCGTGGTCACTGCGTGGTCCTGCTTTCCTCCCATAGACGCGGGACACCCATCTGAATGAGGGTCTTCATATAAGCCAATCCTGAAAAGCTTCTTAGAGAAGGCAGGGATGTTGCCACTTCCAGAGGCGAGGGACATGGTCAGAGGGGCCGCTCTGCACATGCCGGGGACATGGTTGTGTGAGCAGCCTCAGCAGCCACAATAAATCAGCAGACAGCTCTGGGCATATGTGGAGATGCCACTCAGGTGGGGCTGCTGGGAGATGGGCCCCCGTGGGCAGAGGGCGAGAGGTACTGAGGCCCTGACTGCAGCCCCAGCCCCGGGACCCGCCCCGCCTGGCTCTGGTTCCAAAAGGAAGACTTTCCATTCCCTTCCCTGGAAACCCCCCTCACTTACGGGAAGCTGGGTGTTATCTTAAGGTCTGTAAATGACCGGCCTGCTTTTCCAGCTGCAGCAGTTCATTCAGAACAATTAGCACGCAGTTTCGAGGTGGAATGAAACATATGGCAGGAGATCCCCAGGAGCCAGCTAGGGGCAGCCGAGAAAGGAGGGGAGCCGCTTGGGGAGGGGCGGGGTGTGCTCGGAAAGGGGCAGGCTCCGAGCATGCTGCCTGGTCCAGGTGCACCTGCTCTAGCAGAAGTGAGGGCTTGTGCAAATGCCCTCTGCCTCTCAGGTCGTGGTTCCATCCAACACCCCTCGAGCTGGCATTTGGGGTCAAGAGACTCGAAAATCCCCCAAGCCCAGAGAATGTCCTGGTTGGAGGGCTTTAGGGCAAACACCCAGGGTCTGCACTGGGGAAAGGATGGGCGTACTGAGGAACTAATATTCACCCAGGCACGCTCTGATATTCTTTCATTCACTGAATGTTGGCTGAGGGCCTGCTGTGTGCCCAGTGCTATCCTAGGCATTAATACTCTGAAGAGAACAAACCCAGATCCCTGACCTCACAGAGTTCCCATTCCAGTGTGGAACGCGAAAGCAGGTGAACCTCAGGAAACCAACCTGCAAGGCAAGCATCGCAATTTCCTTTTTACATGCAAACAAGTGGAAACTGAGGGTTTATTTAAAAAACAAAAACAAAAACAACTGTTCAAATTCTCTGAACTAGGAAGTGGCGAAGTCCGGATTTAAACCATCCCACCCATTCCCCAAGGCACTCTCCTTGCCTCAGAGATGGCCAAGGCCCCCACGCCCACCCGAGCAACCCCCAGTGGTCAGGGTGGGCAGCGGAATCACGGAGTCCCCGAGCGGGAAGAGCTCAGAAACTGCCACTTGGGCCTCAGCCTGTTACAGGGGGCGGGGAGAATGACCTCTGGAGACTTAGTGACCTGTCTGAGGTCACGTGGTCAGTCACAGGACTACAGAACTGGAACCTGAAGGTCCTGGCCTGCGAGTGCAGGCTCTTTGTACCAAACTAAGTGAACTTGTCAGGTTTTCGCAGAAAGCCCACAGCTGTGTTCTCGAAGAAGGCCAGCCCCCTGCCAACTGCCTGCGTCCCGTCCTGCTTCAGAGACCATACACACCCCCCAGGCTCCCACCTGCACCGCCCGTCCCCGCTCACAGGCACGCGTGGTCCGGACACGGGCTGACTCTTGGCCATGACTTTGGCACAGCTGGAGAGGGGTCTGCAGAGCTGCACTGCCACCCAACCCCCAGCGCAAGTTTCCATGTGCTCAAAGCAATGGCTGGAGACAGGTGCGGGGTGTCTTGTAGGGTTGAGAGCTGAACAGCTCTATGTCTGTAGGAAAAATCGCAGTGACAGCGTCAAGGGCGATTGCAGAGGGGGCTGGGAAGGGAGCGAAGAGGCGAGCAGCCCCGATGCAGTGGTTGTGAGGCTCAAACTGGAGCCCAGGGCAGGTAAAGAACACAGCTATAAATCCAGCCTCCCGAAAGAATATTCTGGAGGTAAGAGACACAAGCTCACTTAAAATATGTCTGAGATGAGAACCAAAGATCGTTATTTTTGAGTAAGGATATAAAATGCTAAACACTGCCTTTATTAGTCCTTTCTAAAAGCCAGGTGTAAAATACTGCCATTCTCAAGATTGTGTTTTCCTTTTTTTTTTCTTTTAATGGCAGAAATTAAAGTCTCCTTAAGCCATCAGCCATCACTCCCCAAGGTGAGCCCTCAGAGTGACTCTTCCAGGGGTCCCTCCCCACACCCAGGAGGTACGGGGGCCACCCCACTAAGCTCCACGCACCCTTCCCACCTCTCCCTCCGCCCCCATCGGCACTGAATGAGTGCCCGCCAGGCAGCAGGTGGCTGAATGGGCTGCAAGTTTTATGGGTCTGCCCCGGTAGACCCTGTCTCCCACCAGTTGCCAAGTTGGCTGGTTGCTCCCCACTCACAAATACCTAACACTAAAGATATTCGGCCCACTGGAGTCCCGCCAGGCAGGCAGCGCCCCCCCCCCCCACCCCGAACCAGGATGCATGGCGCTTAGTGGCTCAGCCTCCAGTGCTATCGAATGCACGTCTGCTCCCTGGGCCACTGCTCCATGGGCCGGCTCCCTTTCTTCCTCTCCACTGTCTGTTTTTTGCTTTTTTCCTTTCTTTCCATCAAAGGCTGATGCTACCAGAGAAAAAGTTCATAAAAATGTTATGTCCACCATAAAACCCCTAATGTGGCATTCCGCAGGATCCATGCATTAACATTAACATTTCCCAGACAGTTATTGTGAGATAATGGTCCCGGCTATAACTCAGCAGTAACGTTTCTCCGAGCAAATGTTATGGAGGAATAAATGACTTGCCGAGGGAGCCGCTACAGTGGGGGTGGGGAGGGGCGGCGGCTGCAAAGCGCAGGCTCTGAACCCGAGAGGCCCGAGCCCGGCTGGGCAGGGGGCTGGGCTCAGGCTAGGCCTGACCCCAGACCCTGGGCACCAGGAGGCCAGTCCCCTCTGCTCTCTGCTTCCGGTTCCCACACGTCTCTGCCTTCTCCCCAGAGCTGTTTTGGGAGAATCGGCCGAGAAAGAGGCTTGAAGGCCTCAGGGTCAGAGGGCTGAGAGGGTCCGACAGCATCCTTGTCCCCATCGCTTCCCCTGTTTTCCCAGTGTGCTTTACGCTCCCCTCTGGACAGCCCGCATCGCCTTGTAATTCCGTCACTGGCTGACCTGGCTGTATCCTTGTTGTAGTCGTGCCCTCCTCACGAGCAGCGTGCACATCTGAGTCTTTTGGTGACTCCGCACAGAGGAGGGATACGATCAATGTCGGCTGGAGGTGAGGCTGCGTGGACGGACCAATGGATGGATGGATGGATAGGCGGATACAGGGCTGGATGAGTGACAGCAGAAAAAGATCCCGAAACAAAAAGCAGACCATGAGATGAACAACATTTGACATTAGTGATAAAGGGGAAAATGCCTAATCCCACATTTAAAAAAAATTCATAAACGTGGGAGCTTGAATGGAGCGTAGGGATCTGCCGCCGCACTCGTTTCATCCTTGGGGGCGTGAGGCCCAGGGGGCTTGGTGTCGGAGCAGGACCAGAACCTCGGGCCGCCAGTCCAATGCTCCGCCTGCTGCCATCCTGCTGCTAACACGCAAGGCTCCTGATATGCAAAGAACCCTTTTCTACCCCCGAGGAGCTTGCTTGCTAGTGCAGGGGGCACCTCGGGCACAAATGCAACTCCTCACAATTCCGGGCAGAATGTGACGAGTGCTGCAGTGGGAAATGCCTTCGATTTGGAGACTAAAGGGGGACCACACAGGGTGGGCCCTGGTGGGGGAGCTGGGAGGGGAGAGCAGAGGCAGTTGGGAGGGGGTGGCTATTTGAAAAGGGGGAGCGGGGGGAGCAAAGACGTAAAGGTGACTGGGACCAGGGACCCCTCACAGGTCCAGTACTTCATTTACATCTTCGCGTGTTGAGTGTAGGGTCCCAGGAGGCCATTTGTCAATTGGGGTGGCTTCCTTAGAATGTGGCTCTTGACCGCTCCTTGCTATGCCCTTCTGACAAGTCATCAGCTTGTGGGTCATGCCCTTGGCCGTGGTGGTCAGCCCTCCGGCTTGTACTGGGGCTGGGCCCGGCCAGCCTCACCGGCCCCCTGAGCTCCCTGGGTGGCAGCCACACCTTTGCTGTTCTTTCCCGTCTCTGCCCAGTGCTGCTCACAGCCCAGGGGAAGATTAAGCGGGAGCCGCATTCCTCCCAGAACTGTTGGGAGGGGGGCAGTCTCCGTGAGAAATGTGAGGGACAGTGTTGGCTCTCTTCCAAATTCCACATGTGATGACCACTCTGATGGCTCCCAAGAGCAGGTCCCCCAAAGGCAGAACCAGATTTATTGCACCAGCAGAGGAGACGGTGACCTCGACAATGTATTCGAAGACCCTGGAGAGGCTCTGCCCCAGTCAGAAAGATCATCCCCACTCAGGGGTATCATCACATCCTCGAGGTGCAACAGGCCTTGGAGGCCAACGGGTCTGACCTGCCTGCCGTGCCAGGGAGGCCTCTCCAGCAGCCAGGCTTCCATGCAGTGGCTGCGCTCACTGGTGGGCGCCCTCACACAGAGGGGAAATTTGTCTCCATCCCTTCTGCCTTCCTGTCCTAGTTCTGCTATCTGGGCAGCCCAGTGCAAGACCAGCACCTCCTCCGCACAGTGGTCCTTTACATGTTGAGGGCAACACGCATGCCCCTCCCCAGGTCTACAGTCCGCAGGTGTGCATTCACACACCTTCTTCACCATCCTGGCTCCTGCCCCAGATGCACGCCCTGTTAACCGTGTTCCCCTTAGGAGGTAAGCATGGTCCCCCAGTGCCGTCGGAACCAGCGCCTCCTTCATCTGGACTTGCAGGAATGCAGCCCAAGGTTGCAGTTACCTTGGGCGTGGCAGGTGACATATAATAACACTGGTACCTGTTGGATTTCCAGTCAAGCTTCCCCTGGTTCTTTCACATGAAATGCTCTTAAGCTCCATCTCCCTCGTGGGCGAGGTCTGCATTTCACTCTAAGAACGTCTCTTTCTTCAGCATCGCCTTGCTTTCAGCCTGTTTCCTGCCTCATACGCTCTTTCTCAGTCTTAATTCTCTCCTTGAACCCATTAACCATCCTCTCCAGCGTGGGCCGCCATAAGCGCCCTTTCCACAATGTCCTACAGTTGTTGGGGAAAATGCTCCACGGCACAAAGCTGCTTACTGCAACGTGAAAGACCTGTCCCCGGACTCAAAACTAATCAGTACCGTTTGGGAGCCCTGATGGGAGTGGCTCCGCTGGTTGAGCATCGACCCACAGAGCGAAAGGTCACCAGTCCGACTCCCAGTCAGGGCGCAGGCCGGGCTGCAGGCCCGGTCCCCAGCTGGGGTGCGTAGGAGAGGTGACACGTCCATGTTTCTGTCTCCTTAGCCCTCCCTTCCTCCTTCTCTAAAAGTAAATAAGTAAAATCTTTTAAAAATGGGGCCAGGGAAAGTGCTGGCAGGAAAATGGAGACAACTATTTGAAAAACAATTTTTAAAAAACTTAAAAAAAATACTGTTCAGGGACAGTCACAGTCTAGCTAAAATCTTACCTACTTATTCTCCCATCCAACTGACTCTTCACCCTCAGCCTATCGAGAAGGGCATCACAGGAGATGTTGTCAGACGTCTTGCTAACGTCAAGATACTTCTCAGAATGTTCCTTACCAATGGAAAGGGAAACTTAGGAATTCTGTGCTTTTTTTAAAGGAGCAATAACGTTGGTTTGATGTGGCTTTTTCAATGAAGCAATTCTTGTTCTTGGCCATTATGTCTTCTTCCTTCTGTAATTAATCCAACGTAGATTTTTTGTTCATGACTAATACTAAATTTATAGTTATCTAGCTTCCAGAATTTGTTGTTTGCCACTTCATGAAAAGACCACTTTTGCATACTTCTGTCCCTGAAAACTATTTCTTTTCATCAGTTCACAAACAACTAACAGTGGTTCTAAAATCCTGTCTCCCACACAGGAGGTCATTTGCTGGTGTCCACAGCCTTGACTTCATTTGAAGCTGTAAGGTACTCGGTTATTGCTTTCTCAGCTCTCAAACCTGAATTCTTTCTAAGTGTTGTTTTTTTTTTTTTTTCTGGTTCGATGGCAGTTGTCCTTGCAGAAAACAAAGCAAAGTGGAAGTTAAATTGTTTGCTTTCCTTTGTCATCTGGTTACCTCACATGTCTGCCCCAGGCTACAGCCGCCTCAATTCTTTTTTTTTCTCTTTCTCTTTCCATTTTGCTTCAAGTATTTCTTTTTAAGAGACAGAGGAGTGGAAGAAGGTGTTGGGGGGCGGTGGGGAGAGAGGTGATCTCACACCACGGTGCATTCTGGTCTTTGGCCCTCCTAGAGCACCGCTAACAGGGTTGCCCGTGTGGCCTCTTGTTTACCAGCCCCTCCTTTCATGTTTTGCACGTGTGCTTCTTCAGTCATCCCGGAGCTCAGATCTGAACGTGGGGACAGAAGATAGGACGTCCATTAAATTTCACATTCACCGTCAGTAAGACAAGGGTTAACCTTCTTTTACCAGCCCTCCTTACAAATACAATTAGCAATGAGATTCACCCCAGCCAATGTTTTCTGATCACCCCTGATGCCCAAGGCACAGTTCCAGATACTGTGGGTGTTGGGGAGGTAAACAAGAATGGTCCCTGCCTTAAACACGGTGGAGGAGGTGGGCACACCAGTTGCCGTAACTTCAGACAGGAGGAGCCCGAGACGACAATGCCGATGTATACGAAGTGCTACGAGAGCCCGAAGGAGCAGAGACCGTGTCTGCTCGGAAAGATGCAGGGAAGATGCGTGGGTGGGCAGGCTGGGTAAACAGCAGAAGTCGGAGATGCAGGAAAGGTCGTGAATTCCTTGGGAGGGTCCGAAGGTATAGAAATGAGATGGTGCTTGGACTGTGTGGTGGGCTGGGGGTGGGGGGTGCAGCCCGGGCACTCATTCCACACTTTCTGCTCTGCCCCGGGACCCCATGGAAACGCTGAACTCAGCACATCCTCAAATACACTCATTGCGCCCCCTCCAGACTCATCCTTCCTCTGCAGTCTTTCTTTTTGACATCCCCATCCTTGGAGTAGATCGAGCACTGACCTTAGAATCAAAGATCTGAATTTGTTTATTTTTAAATTTAATCTTTATTGTACTTTTCCATTACCATTTAATCCTCTTATACCCTCCTCCCCCAGCAATCTCCACACTGTTGTCCAAGTCCATGAGTCCTTTTTTCCTTTTTGCTCAATCCCTCCACTCCCTCGTCTCCCCCCACTCACTAGCTGTCATCTGCTCTCCATCGAAGTCTGTCCCCACTTTCCTTGTTAGTTCGGTTTGTTCATTAGATTCCCCATGTGAGTGAAATCACAATGGTATTTGTCTTTCTCTGACTGGCTTAGTTCACTGAGCAAAATGTTCTCTAGGTCCATCCATACTGCTGAAAAGGGTAAAATTTTTTTTCTTTTTTTTTAATGGCCAAATAGAATTCCATTGTGTCCCATAATTGTTTTATCCACTCATCTACTGATGGACACTTGAGCTTCTTCCATATCTTGGTGATGGTAAATAACGCTGCAGTGAACATAGGGGTGCTTACGTTCTCTCAAATTGGTGTTTCGGTTCCCTCGGATATATTCCCAGAAGTGGGATTGCTGGGTCAAAAGGCAGGTCCATTTTTCATTTTTTGAGCTGTCTTCATACTGCTTCCCACAGCGGCTGCACCAGACTGACGCCCACCAACAGGGCACAGGGGTCCTCTTTCTCCGCATCGACAGCCCTTGCTCTTTGTTGACTTAGTGATGCCAGCCATTCTGACAGGTGCGAGGTGACGTCTCATTGTGGTTGTAATTTACATCTCTCATGATGAGTAACGTCGAGCATCCTTTCATATGACTGTTGGCCATCTGCATGTCTTCTTTAAAGAAGTGTCTATTCAGGTCCCTTGCCCATATTTTAATTGGGTTGTTTGTTTTTTTTGATGTTGAGTTTTGGAAACACTTTATAAATTTTGGATCTCAACCCCTTATCAGATGTATCAGTGAATATATTCTCCCATTTTGTGGGTTGTCTTTTTTATTTTGTAGATGATTGCCTTTGCTGTACACACACTTTTTAGTTTGATGTACTCCCATGTATTCATTTTTTTCTTTCGTTTCCCTTGCCTGGGAATTTGAGTCCAGGACCCAGCACTCTGAGACTGGACAAGTCCCCCCATTCCTCTGATCCGCCATTTCTTCATCTGTGAACTGGGGAAACACTGCCCGAGGTCCCTCTTGGCATGAGAGTCTTGAGGCTCAGAAGAGAAAGCGTGGAGGGCACTGCTTTGTAAGTGGTCAAGTGATGTGTACGGGGACGAACCACGGGCGTGTGGTGACGCTGGCCCCTAGGTGGGTGCGCCGTGTGTTGCACTCTCTCCGATGACACTGAGGTTCCCTGCGAGCAGTGCCCGGTGCTCCTGTTAGTAATGTGCCTTGT
This sequence comes from Phyllostomus hastatus, assembly GCF_019186645.2. Classification (NCBI taxonomy): domain Eukaryota; kingdom Metazoa; phylum Chordata; class Mammalia; order Chiroptera; family Phyllostomidae; genus Phyllostomus; species Phyllostomus hastatus. Next base: position 13,261,239 of record NW_025334015.1, on the reverse strand, counting down.
GGAGGGACCTGGGATGATGAACGAGGCAGGATGTGAAGCCAGAGGTGTTGGTGAGACCCAAGCCCGTTTTAGCTGGGGCTGAGGCAGGCTGTCTTTGAGACTCGTCAGGGCTGTCAGAGCTCACACTGAGTGCCAGGGAAGGCAGGGGCAGAAGGTGCTTTAGGTCTTGGGTGATCGCTGCACCCGAGCCACACCTGCACCCTTCCTCCTGGTCCCCTGCCTTGTGACAGACATTGCAGGCCCTCTGAGCCTGCAGAGGAGGCCACCAAGCAGAGCTCAGAGAACGCCACGGGGTGTGCGAACACATAATCAGTATGGTGAGCAGCACAAAAGAGGCGAGCCCAGGGTCGCAGGAGTGAGGGGTGGAGTCACTACCTGCCAGAGGCAAGGATGCTCAGAGGTCAGGAATGTGTAGTTGTCCGGTAGAGGAGGTGGTTGAGGGTGCCCGGGGAAGAGAGAACTGCAGAAGCAAATGCACAAAGGCGGAGAAAGCACCTGGAGCTCCGGAAAGTGGCTGTTAAGGCACAAGGCTGGAGCACGTGGTGATGTGAGCGGGAAGAGGCTGCCGCGCACGGGGCAATGGGAAGGTGGCCGACGGGGATGGAAATGAAGCAGTACTTAAAGTACATGCAGGGCGGCCTGGCCGGGTGGCTCCGTCGGTTGGAGCACCATCCCATACACCAAAAGGTTGCAGGTTCCATCCCTGGACAGGGCACGTGCCTGGGGTTGCCGGTTTGATTCCTGGTTGGGGTGCCTATGGGAGGCAACTGATGGATGTTTCTCTCTCTCTGTCTCCCTTCTTCTCTAAAATTGATAAAAAACATATTCTTGGGTGAGGATTAAAAAAAAGTACATGGGGGAGAAAGAGCATGTCATGGAAAGGAGAGACGAGGAGAGACGAGGGGAGGCGGGGGGAGGGAGAGACAGGTCGAGGGCTTCTCTAGGTCTCGCTCCTGAGTGTGCACCCCGCTGATGGTGCCATTTGTCCCAAATGACGACGCAGCAGGAGCGAACGTGGGGAGAGTGTGCGGAATGGAGATGACGCGCTCATAGGTGGGGGCTGAGTTTGGGGTGGGGTGCTGAGGGATCGCATCCAAACCCCACTGTGCTGGCTAGGGTGTGTGTTGCCTTTCAGCTGAACTCGAAGCGCCTGGAGGGCAGAGCCTGGGTGTGACTCAGCACTGTGGCCTCCTCCAGCCTCCTCATGGCCGGCCGGGCTGGGGGACGGCGGCGGCAGGAGAGCCCCCAGACTCATCGATTCCCTTCCACCCTCCCCTTCTCTGGCCTTCGCCTCTTCCTGTGCCTGCCCGATGATCAGGCCTCAAGGAGAGTGGCCAAAAAACACGCGTGTGCCCTCCGGGCAGACACAGCCTATCTGGCGCCTGGCCTCTAGGCCCCGCGGGACCCCAAGGGTGCTGCCTGACCCTTTGCGTCTGTGCTGTCTGTTTCGGCAGCCAGCAGCCACATGCGTCTGTTTAAATTAAAATTAAATTCAGTTAAATTAAAAATTGAGTTAGCTGCAGCAGGCACAGTTCAAGTGCTCCATCTTCCACGGTGCCCACGGCACCGGAAGATGTGGACAGAGGACACTCCACGGCCAGAAGTCCTGTTGCAGGCAGTGTGAGCCCCTCCTCACAGGTGGCGAGGCTCAGTGAGGCCTGGGGTGAAGCGCAGGGCAGTGGCCGGGACGCAGGAGGCCCGAGGGTGCCCGCTGTGCTATTCCGAGTGAACTGGGAGAGACAGCTGAGGCCCTGGCCCGAGGCAGTCAGGCCGAAGACGCCCTGTGGGCACCAAGAAGGTGACAGACAGGCCCTGACCTTGGGGAGAATTGAAGGGACTTCGAAGTGCAGCGTGCAAATTTGGTGTTTACGTGAGGGGCAGAGAGGGGCATCTGGGGGACTTTGGTGACGATGCCAAGAGGATCTCAGTCCAGCTGTGGCCGTCGCTCTGCTGTGATGTCACTTATCTATGGATCTGGGTCCAGATCTCGGTCCTGGGCTGCGGCAGCCAGGCTGGAAGCTAGGGGCCCAGAGGGGAGGGAGAGCCTTGCTCAGAAGTCCATCTGTGCTATAATAGCGGGAAACACCCAGGGCTTCTGTCCAGGTGGCCGGGCGATGTCCCTTCCTGAGAGCAGGCTGCCTCTCCGCGTGCTTTTGCCCCTTTATTGTACCCTGTATGTCAGGGGCCGATGAAGAGGCTCCGTCACACCTGGAGTCCCTGGGGTGGCGCTGGGGTGACAGGGACAGGCACCGGCACTGTTGTAGGAGGCCTGCAGCTGGGCTGGGAGGAGGCTGTGCTGCCCCAAGCCCCACCTTCCCGCCCTGAGCCAACCCAGCCTGGGCTCAAAGGCAGAGCGTTCCGGGCGAGGATGCCCCATGGCTCCCCCAGCCCAGCAGACAGCCCCGGCCCAGGGCCTTGGGTGAATGCTGGATCGTCCGTCACTGGTCAGTCCGCAGCCTCGCCTGAGAGGAAAGGAGAGTGTTCCCCTTGGGGTGGGGAGAGGCATGAGAGGGGAGTTTGGGTGCAGCAGGGGTGCCCCCGCGGGCTGGTTAGGCCTGAGATAGCGCCCTTGCCAGCCCGCTGTGGCCTGTGTCACACGTGGCTGGTGGTCCCTCTGGTCAGGGCTGGGCTGGGTCCTCTGGAGTCCTGTCCAGCCCCCTGTTCCAGCCCAGTGGGGGAGGGGAGGGAGAGGCAGGCTGGGCTGTAGTCCCTGTCCCCTCTAGGGTAAGATGAATCGAGGCATGTGGAGAAATCCGAATAACTAATCAGAGTCCTCATTAACCCCCTGCCGCGATGCTCAAACATTCACTTTGCTGTTCCTGAAGCAGAAAAAACCCTCTCTCTGCACTGAAATTGATGCATTATTAATCCTTCTGCTCCAACCAGACCATCGGTGGCCTGTCCTGCCCGAGGCCAGGCCTTGGAGTCGGAGTCTCTGCCTCGGGACACATGCACGTTCCGTTATTTAGTGGTGAGCCCCAGGTTCCCGGGAGCAGGCTGGCGCCAGCACTGGGCAGCTGCTTTGTTTTCTCCCAGGTGGGGCCCCAGGCTGTCTACTTGGTCCCACCCCAGCTGCGGCAGCCGGCAGCCGGGGAGCCTGTGTCCTCCCTGCACTTCAGGTGAGCTCGCCCATGGAGTGAGCTGGACTTAGAAGGCCTTCGCGTTTGGCCCACTGGCTGGCCCTTTCTGCATATTTGGGGCCACAGTGTCCCCAAGAGCTCCCTGGTGTTACCCCACACCCAGGCCTGAATCTGTCCACCGCAGGCAGACATCCCGATACTGCACACACGGCCCCTGAGAGCGGGAATCCACCAACCTTCCCCACATGCTGGACCTTGTGCCAGGGGCTGTGACCTGGCACATGGTGTGGACCCACATCATTTAGGGCACAGTCCCTCTCCTCGAGGAGACTGGACTGCAGTGGGGTTAGGTGTCCCTGCACACCAGGAACACCACCCAACACCAGGAACACCACCCAACACCAGGAACACCACCCAACACCAGGAACACTACAGAACACCAGGAACACTATGCAACACCAGGAATACCACACAACACCGGGAATACCACACAACACCGGGAACACCACACAACACCAGGATTCTACATAACAGCAGGAAACTACACAACACCAGGATACCACACAACACCAGGAACACCACACAACAACAGGAACACTACACGACCAGGAACACCACACAACCCCGGGAATACCACACAACACCGGGAACACCACACAACACCAGGATACTACACAAAACCAGGAACACCACGCAATACCAGGAACACCACACAACACCAGGATACCACACAATACCGGGAACACCACGCAATACCAGGAACACCACACAACACCAGGAACACCACACAACACCAGGATACTACACAAAACCAGGAACACCACCCAACACCAGGAACACCACCCAACACCAGGAACACTACAGAACACCAGGAACACTATGCAACACCAGGAACACCACACAACCCCGGGAATACCACACAACACCGGGAACACCACACAACACCAGGATACTACACAAAACCAGGAACACCACGCAATACCAGGAACACCACACAACACCAGGAACACCACGCAACACCAGGAACACTACACAACAGCAGATGGAGGAAAGGAGGGAGAGAGGGATGAAGGAGGGACCTAGGGAAGAGGCTCTGCTGGGTTCCCTTTGAGCCTAGGGCGGGGTGGGGAGGAGCGAGGGGGAAACAGGCCCTGCTGCACCCCCTCACTCTCACCTGGCTGGCCCAGCCCCCTGCGGATCGGCCCTGATGGGTCTGCCCACATCTGCGCCTGTCCTGACCTGAGAAGTCACAGCCCATGCCTGGGCCTGTGGGAACTCCACCATGGGGCCTTCTCTGCAGGGGCCCCCTGAAGGCAGCCTTGTGAGGAGGGGAAGGAGAAGGAGGAAGAGCTGAAAGAGGGATTGAACCCCTAGCTCCGGTTCCCGGTCACTCTAATTTACTGCATCGAGGAATGGCGAGAGAGGTCGCCTTCCTGACCTTGGGCTCAGGCTGGGGAGGATGATCACTCCATCCTTCTGCCGGTGCTGCCGGGTTCCGGGATCCTAGGTGAGCAAACCCATCCCGGGCCCTGCCCACGTGAAGCTCACAGCCTGGTGGAGAAAACAGGCCTCACTCAGTGGCAAAGAAATGTCTAATGACAAACGGAATTAAGAAACACAATATCCAAAGGAGCTTTCCCTGGCCCAAGAGGTGAGCTGAGAAAGTGGAGCTGTTATTACTGGAAAGTGGATGAAGAGGGAGCATCTTCCAGGAAGACGAGACTCTTGTGCAAAGTCCCCGTGGTGGGGAGAAGCACCTCCTGTTGGAGGGACCAAGGGCCTGGGTGGCTGGACAGAGAGCCAGTGAGGGGCAGCAGGAGGGGTGGGCGGGGCCAGAGGCACCTGACCTTCCAGGCCGTGGTGAGCAAGTCCACCTTGATCTCAAGAGGGACGGGAAGCCAGTGATGTGTCTGAAACAGGGGAGGCGTGGGGAGGGGGTAGCCCAGGGGTTGCACCTCAGAAAGCTCTCTGGCTGCATCGTGGAGAACTGAGGGAGAACACCGCTGTGCCCACAGGTCAGCTCAGTGCCTTAGTCTCCCACTTCGGTGAGCTGACGTCTGGAGAATGTGCTGGAGCTTTATGATAGGAGATGTTTATCCAAATTCTGATCAGTACTCAGCCTCAGCTCAGAACCCACAGAAATAAGCCATCGCCCTTGAAGCGGTGCCCCTCCTTTCCCAGCTTGGCCGTGACTCGGGCGGCCATGACCTCCCTGGCCACGGCAGGTGCAGCATTTCGATGTAGGTGGGGCCCCACGTATGGAGACCCCAGCCTGCCTGGGAGATGTCAGGGGAGCCACTGAGCACAGGGACGGGCAGAGCTGGGAGGAATGTGGTGGGGGCCGCCGCGAGCCAGAGAAGCAGGACTCGGGGGCGGCTGGGGGCTGCCAGGCGCTGTCTCGGCCTCCTGTGCTGAGTCCGAGGGCAGAAGGACTCCAACACAAGCAGGCCACCTCCCCTGGTGGCGAGCGGCCAGCACCTCCTCCCCGCTTGGCTGCGGCCTCCCCTGTCCTTGGCTAGTCCAGCTTGCTGCTGTTTACAGATACCGCCTCGGTCTCATTTAGGACCAGCACCCTTCCTTCTCTCATTCCCGCAAGCATCCATTGATCGCGTTCTGTGGGTGAGGCTCCAATGAGGGGCAAACACCCGCCACCACTGTCTGTGCCCTTGAGCATTCTGCCTACAGGGGGCGCTAGATGGGGCCACAATGAACTCCCAGAAGTCAGAACAAACTCAGCACCGAGTGTAGGGCCGCCACCCAGGTAATGTGTCGTGGCTGTGAAGGTGTGTGAGTGATTCTTTATAGAAATTCAGGAGGCTTCACAGGGTAACTAACATTTACACGGAGCCCTTGAAGGAGGAGGAGCGGTATTGTAGCTGCTTGAGCAGGGAGGTGGAGCAGAGGCGTCTGTGCGTGGAGTCTGTAGATGAGAGAGAGGGCAGCACACTGCCCCGCCCCAGACCAGGCTCGGTGATCTTCTGTGGAGAGGTTCAGACGGCACCCAGCTCAGGGGCTTTGCTGCGCCTCTGATTCCCCCACTGTCTTGGAAAGCAGCGGTAGACAGCACAGAACCAGTGGACGGGGCCACATTCCAGTAACACTTTATTTACAAAAGCAGACACCCTCAGGGTTTGCAGGGTGGAGCTTGCCAACCCCTGGCCTAGAGGAGAGATAAGAGATAAGCCTGGAAAGGTAGGTAGGAGCCCTATCCTGAAAGGTCTCCTGTAACCCGACTTAGCTTTTAAATCGTAAGGTTGTTGCCCTGGCCGGGTAGCTCAGTCGGTTAGGGCATCGTCCCCATATGCCAAGGTTTCGGATTTTCTCTCGGGTCAGGGCACGTACAGGAAGCCACCAATGCACGAATCAATAAGTGGAACAACAATACAATGCTTCTCTCTCTCCAATCAATAAACAAAAATCTAAATAGAGAACTTATAAGGTTCTTGACTATGGGAGTGAATCGTCTAAGGTCACAGGTTCATGGTCTGGTTTAGAAGGCGCTGGAGAGAAGCGAGCGTCAACCATGAGAAACGCAGGCTGGCTTTGGGCACGGCCACCGCCTTGAGGCTGGTGTGCTGGCGTGCGTGGTGGACGCGGGCCTCAGCCTGCAGAATCTTCCCTGCTGCTCCATCCTCCCCTCCACCCCATGTCCCCAGGACTCACTTTCCTTAGGCAGACGCCTGACAGTTGCTACTGTCTCCTTTCCCATGGAGAGAAGGCAGTCAATGGCCTCCTTCCTCTCCCCCCACCCCCACCCCAACCAGGGCAGGGCCATGGTGACAGCATAACCCTGGCGGGGCCCAAGGGCTGCTCAGCACCCTCACTCCCAGGGCCCTGAGCCCATACGGTGTGCTGTGGCAGACCCTTGACTGCAGAGCCAGATGGGGGACCAGTAGCTACATGCTGTCACCAGCGTGGCCCCAAGCCCTCTGCAGCGGGAATGAGTATCCCAGCAGAGCAACTTCAGATTCCCTCCTACACTGCATGAAGCCCCGCTTCCCCCGGGCGCAAGCGAGGATGGGTGTGCGTATTCTCCGGGTCACGTCTTGCTTCAAGGCCCTGCCCCCTTTCTCCCCATCTTGCTTGTGTGGCCTCCTGCTCTCTCCCTGGACGGCTCTCCCAGGGGGCATGGCCCCTACTCTTTGTCGCTGTGATGAAGCTGCTGCATGTACATTTTTACCCATTCAGGCTGGGCCAGCTTCCCTCACCTCAGGCAGGAACTCTGAGGGGGACCCCACAACTCAGTGATCAAGAGAAATATTTTAATGCAATGTTTTTAAAATCCTCACCCAAAGATATGTTTTTTGCTTTTAGAGAGAGTGGAAGAGAGACAGTGTGTGGAAGGGACAGAGAGAGAGAGGTTGAGGGGGAAAGCGTCCATGTGAGAGAGAAACACTGATCAGTTGTTTACCGCACACGCTCCGACTGGGCATCTCACCTAAAACCTAGATACATGCCCTGACCAAGAACCGAACCCGCAACCTTTTCCTGTGTGGGATGACTGAGCCACCTGGCCAGAGCATTAACGTGATATTTTTTAAAAAGTCAAAATTTGTAGTAAAGATACATGATAAGCAAAACATCAAAGTTTTAAATGATGAGAGGCTCAGCCACTCCTGATTCTTCTCAGAATTCCATTGCTTTCTAGCATGGTAGTCGGGGCGCTGCCCCAATCCTGTTTCCACGCCACTGCTGAGGTTTGGGGGCCCTGAACTTTGCCCTCGAGGGGAGCGACTCACTCGTGGCCCCTGGGTCCCAGCCCTCGGGGTACCTGAGCAGGAGCCACTGAGCCTTCGCACTCGAGGTGCCAGCTGCAAACCCCTCTCCTGTCCCCGCAGGGAGTGTCTCACTGTCTGTCTGTCTGTCCTGCGGCCTGGCCTGTTTCCCCAGCACCTTCTCCTCTCTCCCTTCTGCTCCAAGCTCTGGGCTCTTCTTCCTTGGAGAGCTGGCCTCGTGGTCCTGGGAAGGTAGTAGGGGCTGTAAATTCCCGGCAGTCTGCTCCCTTCCAGTTACCTTCGCTCCTCTGCCCGTGCTGTCTGGCACTGCTGATTCGTTTATGTGCCTTGTCATCGTCTGCTGCTCTCATCCTCTCCCCCAGTCAGAGCGTGAGCCCCACGACTGCTGAGATGTCTTCATGCGAACAGCTCCTGGCACGTTGCAGGCTTTGTTGAATGAGTTACAATCGAGTTTCCTTTTCTTTAATCTTCCTCCTCCCAGATTAGGCCCAGTCTCTCCCTCAGTAGCCAAAGATGTTAAATCTTTTCCTAAGTGAAAGACCATCGGACCTGGGCCTCCACCCTAAGTGGTGCAAAAAGGCAGCAGAAGCTTTAAAATCACAGTTATTATTTAACAAGTCCAACCTAGGCAACAGAAAAACAACATTTTCCAGACAAACTCCAGGGCTTTCAAGGTATGTTTTGCATTCCCCTTGCCCATGTAAATGGGAAATGATGCCCAAAGGAAGATTTTAATTCCATGGAATTCGAACTAATAATGATTCTTTTTGTGACTTGGGCCAAAACACTTTAAGTCTCAGTGTTGATTATTCTATCTGTAAAATGGGAATATTGGTTCCAGCACTAGAGCTGCACAGAATTTCGGTGAAGCTCTAGCACCAAGCCTATGGATGTGGCTGGGTGTGCTGGGGGATGGAAATCATCCACAGACGCAGGGTATGTGAAGTCCCACCAACCTCAGCCACGGCAGAGCCGGGCACCCCCAGATGAGAACCTGGTGGAAGTGACCTTTTGGTCCTAACCGTCCTACTCCTCAGACGGAGACACTGAGGCCCAGGTAGCGATGTGCCCGACGTCACATCCTGAGCTGCTACAGGAGAGTACAGAGAATGCCAGGCGTCCTGGCTCTGGGCGCCGTTTCCGGCCTCTCCGAGGTTCTCGGTGGCTGATTACACAAGAAGAGGGGTTCTGGCCTCCGCTCCCACCACAGGTCGGAATCACTGCAGCCGGAGCGGTTCCGACTTTCAGACACCCTCTCCAGTCCCAGCCCTTCACACACCTGTCACACAGCCCGGGCAGAACAGCATTTTATTTATTTATGCATGTATTTATGTATGTGTGTATGTGTGCATTTATTTATCTAGATCTGCACCCGAGGACATGTTTATTGATTTTAGAGAGAGAGGAAGAGAGACGGGGTTTGGGGGAGAGAAACATCAATCAGTTGCCTCCCGTATGCACCTTGACCGGGGACTGAACCTGAACCCTTTCGGTGCACGGGACATCACTCCCACCAACTGACCCAGCCAGCCAGCACAGGAGAAAGGCATTTTAAATAAAATTCTTGTACCAACTTTTCCATATCTGAGCATCATTTCCCAGTAGCACCTGAAAGGGGATTGTACACACACGTCCTTTCCCGTCCTTGTCCTCCATCCTTTGCTCTCCTCCAGGGGCAGTTACGACTGGAGCCTCCATGAGACACAAGGTGGACATCCGCCCAGGAGGGGACACACGCCCTGGGCGCAGGTCCTCAGGGGGCAGCACGTCCATGTGCAGTGGGATTCCCGTGGGAGGGACCAGGGCCCCAAGAAGGGCAGGGAGGCACAGGGAGAGGAATTTCTTCAATGTCACGCTTCCGGTGCATTCCTAGTGACTGAAATTCACATGTGGGGGGAAGTCACAACTCACCCTGGGCGTCCTGGGAGGGGAAGTCAGGGCCATCAGAGTGTTTCGCTGGTGGGTGTGTCCACAGGCCTCTCTGGGCTTCTTCCTGGGCGTTCGTCCATGACCATGACCGTGAGCTGGAATTCGCACCTTCACAGGTCTGTGAGTGTGTCTCTGGGATTATTTGTGTGTGTGTACATGCATGTGTGTTCTTGCCACTGCTATTGTTGTGACCATGTGTAGATCGCTGTTTCTTTTAAAGAAGTTATTTCTCATTTCCTGCATTAATTACTCCATGTAAAAGGCCATCCGGAGCCCAGTTCCTCACATCCTCTTTCAATAGAGTGATATTATCACAGCCTAGTCCCCAAACTGGTCCCCGCAGAGGCTTTTCCTAGGTTTGTTGTCAAACGAAATGTCACCGACTCACCAAATGATGAGAAGAAGAATTTGTCTTGTTTATTTTCCAAGCGAGGCAGAGCAGCAGAAGCAGCCCGGCCTCTTAGCACCTTTCCCTGGCGGGACGGGTGGGAAGCGGGTGGATGGGCAGCCGGGTGCTCCGGAGGCCACCACCGATCCCTCGGACTCTGCGCTTCCCCTCTGACCCTAAACCAGCTTCGTGACTTTGGGTGCGTCATTTTTCTAAGCTCAGTCCCCCTTTTTAAAAACAGGACTAAGAACCTCCTATTTGATAGGGTTGTTGAAAGGGTTAAATAATGTCCTCTGCTGCATATATCCATTCATTTACTCCTTTATTCAACCAATATTTGTCGAACACCTAATATGTCCAAGACACACATCAGTTTAGGGTGATATAATCTCGTGGGACAGACAGACAGACAGACAGACTGGCAAGCAGACGAGCAGAGTCTGGGGGGTAAGTGCTAGGAGAACTGTGCATGGGATGATCTTTGCTGCTTGAACCGTCCCCGTGGCTGCGGAGCAGCCCGCAGGGAGACCGGCTGGGAGGCCATGGCTGAGCAGAGGTGTAGCGGATGGAGAGGTGTAGCGGATGGAGAGGAGACAGCGGGGATCGCTCAACCTGGGGGCCAGACAGAGTGATTAGCTTGATCCAAGTGCACTGGCCTTCTCCTGCCTCTGGAGAGAGCCTTTGGGGCTGGAAAGGCCGTCTCAGAACCAGGGCCACCCAGCAGCCTGGCTGGGTGAAGCTAGAGCGATGCCCACTGAAGAAAGGAATGGCAGGGAGTAGGAGAAGGGACTGAGTGCACCTGAGGGGAAGGAGGGCTGGAGACAGGTGGGCTTTGCAGAGACTTTCAAAGGCTTCTGGTGGGGCTGAAATTTTCCCCAAGACAGGAAATCCTGGTGGGAAGATTAAGTGACTTCTCTACATGTACGGCCGGTCTCAGTTGAGTTAAAAGGGATATTTGCTTTCCATGACAGATTTGCTATCACCAGTCTCTACGTTTTGTCAGGTCTCCCGATTGCTCTGGGTGTTCTTGCTCACTCATCATCCCCTCCCTTAACCAGCACGCGTGGGGCCTGAGGCCAGGCCAGAGCTGGAAGCTCAGGGGTGGGAACACCTGGCTCAGGGAGCTCAGCGCTTATGGGAGGGAGGCCTTCAGGAGCAAGCGGTAATAATTCAGTGAGACACAGCCTGGAGCTCATGGTTTTCTCTTAAGAGGGAGACGGTCCCAGCTATTCGGGGGACAGAAAGGAGGGAAGAACCTACCCTGTGTGGGGTGGGGTGGCGTTGAAAGAAAACCTTACAGAGCTGGATCTTGAAGGATGAGTAGGATTTTGCCAAATAAGATCTAAACAAACTGTTATTACTGTCACTGTCGTGAAAGACGACAGTCACCATTTATTAAAGCTTAGTCTGTGTCAGGGCCGAGTACTTCGCCGTATCCACTGAGCGCATCAGGGGTCGGGGAGTTCCCGTTTGCGGAAATGGAAAAGCCAAGACTGACAGAGGCCACACAGCTGGTGAGAGGGAGAGCTGAGCTGAAGTCCTAGTCTGTCTGACTTCAGAGTCTTTTCCACCCCACTGTATTCTCTCTCCCATGTCCACTTATTAATATTAGTGCAGGAGACATGAAATAACCCATAATTTGCCCAAAAGCTCTCAATTCAGAGACACATCAAAATACAGAGAATTGCAATGCCTTTGACAATGAGTGATACTAACTAGATAGGCAAACTCTCCACTAAAGTGCCTAAGCATTGATCTGCTATAATATTTTCCTATAGTGGTTCCTTTTTAAAAAAAATTTTTTTTGAGAGAGGGGAAGGGGAGGAGAAATAAAGGGAGAGAAACATGTGTGAGATCGATTGGTTTCCTCTCACACACCCCCAGCTGGAGACCTGGCCCTCAGTCCAGGCATGTGCTCTGACTGGGAATTGAACCTGCGACCTTCCCATTTGCAGGCTATTGCTCAATCCACTGAGCCACATCAGCCAGAGTAGTGGTTCTTTTTCCCGTGGTAAGAATAATACTTTCAATGACCTACATGATTGTAGTACTAACCTGGGTATAAATGGAAGGCATAGAGGAATTAAAGACATGGGCCTTGTCCTCAGAATGTGTGGTGTCGTTGAGGAGATTTTGATGAACACAGAAAGCAGAAGTTTACAAACCAGAGTGAGATTAAGGGCCGAGGTACAGGTGCAGATGCAAGGACAGGGTGCAGGTGCAAGAGGTGGACTTCACTCAGCTGCAGAGGTTCAGAGACAGGCAGGATGTGAACTTGTCTTGGAGGCTCCGGTAGGACCTGGTCAGCGGAGAGGATGGGGGAGCGTGTGGCCCTCCAGAAGGGCATGTGGCCTGGGCAGGGGACAGAGGCCTCCGACACAGTGTGTTTGGTTGTGAGGCAGCAGTCGCCAGACGTAGCAGGAGAAAAGGTTCACGTCTGAAAGGACCTGGAAGGCACACACATCCCCTCCGCTGTGCTTGGGCGAGAACAACCCTGGGTGGGCTCCGGGGAAAGAATCGACTCTTTTGAGGCTCTTCTGCTGATGTGGAGGAAGACTTGGGCGTGGGGGTGCTGCTGGGGTAGAAACCAAGGTGGGGCAGATTCTCAAAGTGGTCACGGGACCGCCCTGGGTTTGGCTTTCTGGACAGAGCCCAGAAGCTTGGTCTTCACCCCTGTCCTGCTCGTCTGCAGAAAGTGTAAGTGCAAGTTGGCAAAACAGGCGCAGCTGTTCCCTGGGGCCGCCTGCCTGCCCCCGTCAGAGGTGCCCTGGAGAATGACCTTGGAGAGGCAGCGGGGGCCTGATCAGAGCTGAGGAGGTGGGGCTGGAGCTGCTCCATCTCTTGCGGGCCTTGTGGGTACAGAAGGGACTTTACCTTCAAGATGAAGCTCCTGACTCCTTATTTGTCCCCTGAACATCTGGCCCACCGGGTCACGCAGAGCCCGTGTCTTCCCACCTATCCTTCCCCTTTCCGTCTGGCTGCTGCCTTGCCTGTCCCCATGCTCGTCGGGCGGCCGGAGCCCAGCTCAGGATCAGAGCAGTGGCCCTGCAGGCTGCCCTCATCGCTGTGGGGGGAGGACTTTGAATGGCAACACAAGGGGAGGCAGTGGGTTCTGTCTGGCCCAGACCTAGAAAGGCACACCCAGGCACCCTCCTTCAGGGCAAGGAGGCTCAAGTGTGGAGGGGAAGTGGCTGGGAGAGGTGGCTGGGGTAGGAAGGGTGGCGGTGACCGCAGGCAACCTTCTTGCTCCAGCCCAGCCGCCTTTCTTTCCCCCCAGAGCTCCTGCCGTGTGACTTGCCTCCCTGTGCTGAGAGGAATGGCCGGCAGCAAGCGAAAGGAGGTTACAGGCTGCGTTTGTGCCTGGAAGCTTCCTCCAGGCTGCTGGCAGCCAGGCCGCTGCCAGTTCTGGGAAAGGAGGAATCTATGTGAGTCGTAGCCCTGAAGTGTGCCCCACGTGGGGCACGCAGTGTCCCCTCGGATTGTCCTTCCTCTCTCAAACGTACATTTTGTTGGTCCCGGAGCAGGGAGTGCGGTGGACTTCTCTTCCCCCACACGGGTGTGCTTCCTCTCGGAGGGGCCCCGCCGCCTTCAGGGTGTGGTGGGGGGCAGAGGTGCAGCTGGGGCAGAAGGACGACAAAACCAGCATGCAGCTGTGGTGCAGCACGGTTCACACGTCTCAGGGTACAGTTACTTCCTCATCATCTAGACTGTGAGCACCTCGGAGACAGGCAGAGAGAGAGAGAGAGAGGGAGAGAGAGAGAGTGTGTGTGTAAGTGTGTGTTTCATCTTTGTACACCCAGGCCCCAGCACGTGGTTCTTCATAGACGGAGGCTAAATTGAAGCGATTTGCACTTGTCCAGGAAGCGGTGGGGCGGGTGGGATAGGGAATAGTAAAACTCTACCCAGGAACAGAGCTCCTGTTCCCCTGGCTTCAGACTCCTGGGAAGGTTAGGGGGTGGGGGCGGTGGACACCAGTAGGGCTCCCGGGAGTGGTCCAGCCCCCGACTCAGGGCACATCACCTCTTCCTATTCCTGGGGGAGCCCGGCCTTTAATGGCACTGACTCCGGCAAACCCTCCCTTTGGGCTGATGAGACATCTAAGAGCGAAGAGAGGTGCGGAGGTCGGAAGAGCAGAACGCCCAGAGTCATAGGACGAACCACTTGCTGGCTGTTTTCTTGGGCCAGCCGGTGCTTAGCCTCCCTCAGCCTTGTCACCCACATCTGTAAAATGGGAACAATGGCCGGCAGGGAACGGGCATCTCTCGCACACTGCAGAGTGAGCCTTGTAAACTGGTGGGAACTCCCTGCAAGTCCTTCGTAAACTTTCTTTAAAATGACCACGCCTTTAGCTTTGGCAGTTCTGCCTCTAGAAACTTACTCTAAGACAGCGATGAAGCCTGGAGCGGAGCTGGCCGAGAGAGTGAGCATTGTTTCTCTGCAATATCAGAAACTGGAAATAACCACAACGACAGAAATTTGGCTGAGCGATTCCAGTGTATCCATAAATGGAGTGTCAGACAGCCACTGAGATTATAATATACATATCCTTTATATGCAGTGGTATTTATGATATGTTGCTAAATATAAAAGGCTGGTTACAGAATAGTACTTAGAGTGTGACAGTTTTTTTAAAGCAATTCTTTTTTTTTTTTAATTCTTCACCTGAGGACAAGCTCGTTGATTTTAGAATAAGAGGGAGGGTGAGAGAGAGAAATATTGATGTGAGAGAGAAACATTGATCGGTTGCCCCCCTTCGTGCCTTGACCGGGGATGGAGCCCTCAACCTCTTGGTGTGCGGGACGTCTCTCCAGCCAACCTTGCCACCTCGCCAGGGCGGTCTGACACTGTTTTTAAGAAGAGTTTTGCTTCACATATTAACTGTGGTTGCTTTTGCATCATAGGATTAATTACAACAAACCTAAAATTTCTCCCTCTTATTTATTTTGCACAATAGCATGTATTATTTGGTAAAGGTAATACAGATTATACAGATTATATTCCAATATGGACATTTAGCATTTAACATTAAAGAAGGTATTACGTGTGAGGGTACTTTGCAAACTGAAAAACCATGCAGGCATCAGACGGAGTCTCTGCCCATGAGGGGCCTACAGTTTGGGAAGGGAGGAGAGATACTTGAGACCCCACTGCGTGAGGCCGGAAGTGTGAGAGCTGTCAGGTAGGAATGCAGACCTGGCAGCAGGAGGGGGCCCGGGTCTGGAGGTCGGAAGGCGGCCTGTGTGGAGGGAGGGCAGCCGGGCTGCGGGGACGGAGGAGAGGTGAGTCTGGAAAGGCAGGGAGGGGCGTGCTGCAGGCACTCTGGAGGCTGTGCTTGGTGAGATAGTCGGCGATCGTTTACTGGCGCCTTCTGTGGGTCAGGAGCCACTGAAAACTCCGGAGGAGGAGGTGACGGGGCTGTGAGCCCACTGAGGGCAGTGGGGTCCTCACGGCTGTGTTGGCAGGCCTGGCGTGGACGGAGGCGGGGTGAGGTTGGGAAGCTGAGTCCGGCTTCACATGGCGGGGGCTGGGGGACTGGCCCGCATGGGTGTGAGGCGGAGGTGGGCCGAGGGCCCTCTCTAGGTTGAGTCACTGAGAATGCAAAGGAGAAAAGACCATCTTCCACCCTGACTGGAGAGCGGTGGGAAGTAGAGGAGGGGAGAGTCTGACTTATCTCCCAGGCTTGCCCCCCAGGGGGCTGGAGAACTGGACGTGGTCCACTAAACTCACCGGCCAGGCCACCAGCAGGAGGGGCGGCTGAGGCAGGAGTGGAAGGGCAGTGATTTGGTGCTCGCAACAGGCTTTCTGTCCATTCCTCCCGGTCCTCGGGTCCCTCCAGGTGGCTGCCCCAGGGCCGGCAATGCGGGGTGGAGGTACCCAAGCCTCCTGCTGCTGTGAGTGTCTGGCACCCTCAGCTCCTCGGGAAGAATGTGGGGTGTGCAGAGAAAGGTTTCAGCCCAGACCCTGTTTGTCCATGAGAAGTCACAAACCACCCTGCCTCCTCTTGGAGCTCCTCTCAGCTCCTCCCTTCTCCGAGCCTGCCCCAGCTCCCTCTCCCTGCAGCCCGGGGCTCCTTCCTCCCTGGGGGTCCCAGAGGCTGTGTCTGCCTGCTCACTGCCCTGCAGTGCACACACAGATGTGCACACACTCACACATGCTCGCACTCTCACACTCACACTCATGCCCTGGAAGGAAGGTGGAAAGTCGTGTTCAGATGAATGTCTGAATTTCCACACCCTGCTGCAGCTCCCGGCCAGCTCCTCCCGTTGTCATGTCACTGGTTAATTACATTCTTTACCAAGGTGCAAATGTGTTTTTACAGGGAGACTGAGATGGCGTTAACTAGGAAGGAGCTGTGACTGTTAAAGATGCATTTACCTCTGGTGTAGGGCTGGGGCTCTTGGCTGAAGAGGTGCCAGGTGCTGCTGAAAATACAGCCCGGGCACCAAGCAGTGCCCCCCCGCCAACCCCCGCTCTGCCCTGCCCGCCCTAAGCAGCCCAATCCACAGGGAGAAGTGGGTGTGAGTGTTTGGGAAATGCCAGGCCAGGTCCTAGGGCAGCACTGACCACCGACCTCCATTTCCCAATACCTTGGTCCATTTCAAATAGCGAGAAATAAAATTGATTCAATTTAATCTAAAAATAAACAGATAAGCTGTGTAGCCAAAGCTACCTTGGGGCCACAGGCTGCCTGCCCCTTACTGTTAAAATCCGCTTAGGGCCCATTGCTTTCCCCACTCTCCCTGCCTGCTGCCCAAGGGCACCCCCCAACCCCATCCGTGTCTCCCCAGGCCCCCAGACCTCTGAAACCCATCCGCACATCTGAAATGGTCACACCTTCAGCGCCTTCCTCTGTGTCCCCAGCAGTTTAAGACAAGGGCCCAGCATCACTGAGACCTCCCTGCCCCGTTGGGGACGGTGGGGTGGGGGGTGCAGAGGGCAGGCTACATGGACGCCCGGTGTCAGGAAACCAGACAGATGACGACAGGGCGCTTCCCGCTGTGGTGAGCGGCTGGGCTCTCGAATGGCTGGGTGGGCCCCAGCAGCTACACCGAGCAGGGAGACCTGAGGGGACCGTGGCAGCCAGGTGCACAGGGCAAATGCACCGGACCCTGTCCAACCGCGGGGGGCGGGGAGCGGGTGGTGTGCAGTGTGGGCGCCCCCCTGTTGGCCCAGGTGCCCTCGCCTCCACTTTCCCTTCTGAGAGCTGCTCTGCCTTTCCTCACAGGTGTGCTGGCTGGAGCTGACAGGAAGGCTTTCTGGCCCAGCTGGAAGTGAGACGAGGGGGTGCGTCTCCTGAGAGCCATCCAGGAGGCCGCCAGGATCACCAAACAGTAAGACACGCTTCCTCGTCCTTTCACACGTAGTTAACCGCTCCTGGCAGACGCTCTTGTCTTGCAAAAGCCTCGAGACCCAGCCCAAGACGTGAGCCGGCACATTGCACGCGCTCCCTTGGAGAGCGCACCGGCTGTCTCGTTTCTCAGGTCTCCTCCCTGAGGATACTGCGAGGGTGCTGCCCTTCCCCGAGCACCTCCCTCCCTCCCGCACACCCTGCATGGACCCTGCAGGACAGTGCATTGCACGGGTACACACGGCGGGGCCACCGCTCCGTCACCACGGGGGTGACAGCCGTGCAGCCCCGGAGGTGCGTCCTCACCCAGGGCGGTTTGCTAGAAGTGCAGTTCTGGGTTCTGCATCTGTGAGTCTGAGTTACGGCCCAGGAGTCTGCACCCCACATGGTTTTGATGATGAACTTGAAGGAGACTGCCTCCCAGGTGTTTCTGATGAACTCTGAAAATTGTTCTTTAGAATGTAGGAAACGTTTTGAATAGAAAATCTCATTTAATCCTCTCATCAGATAGGGTTCTTTAAATCCCCTTAAGTAACTTCAAGATCTAGGAGATATACCAGTAGATGCAGGGATTTAGCAATCCAGTTGCCCAAAACCACTCTTCTCTTTCCAGTATGCCATGGTAAGGGCCGGGTCTCTTGTGGTGAGACTGGCCCCCAACTCTAAGGGACCCTGCCCAGGACTGTGTAAGTTTCCTGATGCCTCAGGGCCACCAGGACCTTACGGTTCATCAGCCGTCATCTGGGGGACAGTAATCTGTGCCAACATCCTCACCAAAGCCGATTTCCCCGGAGAGAGAGGGAGAGTTAGCCAGAAAGGTGAATGTTCCTGGGCCCGCCTCCCAAGCAGGTAGTTAGTGAAGACACGGATATTCAAGAGGACTGCTTTCTTAGAGCGGCAGAATTGGCCAGTGACCACTGTCCCCTTCCTATGCCCTCTGGCTGTTCGGGGAGCTCTGTTCCAGGTGCATTAAGGTGGGGCACATGCTAGAACTTGCTGTGGCTCCTGGAGGTGAAAGCCAGAGAGACACGGGCATATCTGGGGTGGGGGTCAAGGCTTCGGTGAGCATGGGTGGGGCGATGCCCGCTTGGAAGACAGGCTCACAGTCTTTGGGGCCTGCATGCACAGTGCTATTGAAAGGAGTCCACTGCAGGTGATGGCTGTGGGGAGTCGGGCGGGGGGTGGGGGTGGGGTTGAAGAAGATAGGGAGATGCTGGCGTCCAAACCCGCCAGACGGTGCCTGGGAGCGTGGAGGGGCCCCTGCCCTCCCTACGCAGTGGAATATGGGGAAGGATGGGAACTGGTGGACAGGGGGCTAACTCCTGCTCTGGGTTCTTTCTGTAGAATGGAGGCTTCCGGGGATGAGACAGCAGCCACCTCAGATATCACCCCGATTCCTCACACCCTACAACACACACACACACACACACACGCACGTGCACGAGCGCGAGCACACACACACACACACACACACACTGACCCCCGAGCCGTCTCACCGAGGGAGTGCCAGGCTGGTCTGTGCTGGGAACCGAATATAGTTGACACTCTTGCTCGGATGGGTGTGAGCGGCAGGGACAATTTTTGCAACTGATACTGGAAGTGTGGCAATCAGAGGAGCGACCAGCTGTCTCACTTAAATTGTTAGCTCTCTTGCTCTCTTTTTTTAAAATCGTTTTTGCTTACATAATCCACCCCCTTTTTATTTTCTAATTCTCTCCTTGCAAAGCTGGCACCAGAAGGGAAGGGCCGGGGTGGAGGGGGTAGCAATTACACATCAGTTTGGGGAGCATTTACATGTTGCAATTAGAACTTTAAAATAAGCCCTGTTAATGATCTCCACGTGTCAATGACACACCCGGACTGACACAGACTCTCCTGGGCCTGCCTGCCGCCCCCAAGCGAGTGACTTGGTGGAAGCAGAGGCACCTAGGGAGACACGGGGAGGCCGGGGCAACATCTGAGTGAGCCCTGGAGGCTGGTGGAGGACAGGTACAGAGGTGAGCACCTAGAAACCGAGAACGGGGATGACAGCTTCTCTCCCCGCCCTCCTCCCCCACCCCCCCCCCACCCCCCCCACCCCCCCGCAGCCGAGGCTCCTACCAGCCTGTCTCCTTCCACTCCCAGTCCCAGCAGGACTCTGAGGAGCCCAGAGCCGTGAGAAAGGGCACCTTGACTGCCGATTCCCCCTGGGATGGGGGCGGATTTTCAGAGTCCCATTTGGGCCAATGGATAGCCTAGTTCCCGAGAGCTGGCCAGTGCCCCTGGACGGGGGAGACAGGCCAGCTCGTACACAGGGCTCTGGAGGGGAATGGAACTGGATGTGCCCCGGTTTGGGAGAGGCACTCTTCCTCTTACCATTCCGTTATCAAGCATTTACTGACGCCCTCTGATGCCTTAGGCAGGGACTCAGAACCAGACGGACCCAGACCCAGGTCCTAGCCCCGCCACTGGGATCTGGGTCAAGTGAGGTAGCTGCAGTTTTCCAGCCATCACTGTCTTTAGGTAACTGGCGCGATCTCTTCTCACAGGGCTTCTGTGAGGGTCCGACAGGATGATGTACTAGAAAGCCCCTCACACAGTGTTGGGCCCGTGGTGAGGGCCCGTGGTGAGTGCCCGTGGGCTGTGGGGCCCAGCTGCCCCACCATGCTGCCTCCCACCCATGTGAAAGCCGCTTCTTTCGTTGGGCACGAAGGAAGCTCGATCTGGTCTGATTTGTCATGTCCACAGCCCCCTGCACCCGAGCAGCTCCTGAAATGGATCACACACTCCACGGTCTCCCCATAGGGCTCCCTGCGAGGCCGTGGCTTCAAGCCTCTGCCCTGGGCTTCAACATCTTGGGGCCCCTCTTCCCGACACTGGCTTTTAACAAGCCTTGTCCTCTCTCTTCTGGATGTGAACCCAGCGGAGTGAGCTCAGATGAGGCTCCACTTCTGCTCTTCACTTGTGAAGTGCAGGAGGTGGTCCCCAAGCTCTCTGATCACCTGTCAGTCCTCACGCCTGCACCTCTCAGATTCTCGTCTTCGCTCTGTGTCTCCAGCAGCTGTCTCTGAGGAAGGCCTTCGTCCGAGAGCAGCTCCCTCCAGGCCAGTCTTTGCACTGGTCACTTATAGGCAAGAGCTTGCATCCCCTGCTCGAAACATCCGTGAAATAGCTCCAACCTAGGGCGCAGGTGATGCGTGCCTCCAGAAACCAGAGAGGGGAGACTTCCAGAAGCAGGCCACTTGGCCCAGGGCAGAGAGCATAGGGAGGGACCACACCGTGCTGGCTTTGGTGTTTAGTTGGACACAGTTAAAGGCTGTGTTTTAAATACTTTCCTAGAAATTTGCTTTTTTTAAAACGTAGGTCACGTAATGGACAACTTTCCAGGTCAAAATAAGTAGATGTACTGCATTAGCTTTGGTTACTGCATAGTATTCTTTTACATAGATGTTCATTATTTATGTTAGTTATTTAAAAAATTAGAATTAAAGTATCTGTGTGAGGAAAAGCAAACAACGTACAAGATATAAAATAAGATACAATAAAAGGTGCCCCTCCTTTCCCAGCCTTGACCCACGAGGTTCACCACCCAAAGCCAACCGCAGTGCAGAGCTGTCTCTGATTTTAGTTACCAAGTTTTTTCGGACTGTAAGCCACACCGGACCCTAAGATGCACCTAGGTTTTAGAGAGGGAAAGTAGGGGAAACAAAATTTGAAGCAAAAAATGTGGTAAAATATTTAATAACATAAATAACATAGGCCGTCCCCCCAGCCCCCACAGCGAGCCAGGTGAGCTACATTCAGACTATAAGATGCACCCCCTTTTCCTCCCAAATTTGGCGCATCTTATGGTCTGAAAGTATGATATTTGCTGGCTGATGCCTGGTGTGGTGGGTCATATACTTAAGTCCCTCCTTCTGAGTTTATGTGTTTACCTATTAGCTCCCTACTGTGAAAGCTGGGGAAACTGACACACATTTTCCCCTTCCAATTTGTGTAAGTTGATCATTTTTATCAAACTATATTTGATATCTATGTTTAATAAAGAGCAATATATCGAACATAGTACATATATCATATGGTATATACAGTGTAGTACATAGTACTATATATAGTTATACTATTATAGTAGTAGTCTGTTTAGTATCTTTACATTAAGGTTTAGAAGATTAATATTCTGGCATATGACTGCAGTGACCTCTGCATTCTGAACTGTAGGGTGACTATAAAGCAGAAATATTATTCCACTACAGAAGTCAATAGTGTGGTTTGACCATGGAAAATGAAATGAAATTTTTTTAAAAACATTTTATTCATCCATTTTTAGAGAGGGAAGGGAAGGAGAAAGAGAGAAACATCAATGTGCGGTTGCTGGGGGTCGTGGCCTGCAACCCAGGCATGTGCCCTGACTGGGAATCGAACCTGCGACACTTTGGTTCACAACCTGCACTCAATCCACTGAGCTACGCCAGCCAGGGCTTAAAATGGAATTTTTATAGAAACTTATGAGCCCCCTGGGGTAATGGCCAGCCCCCCAGTCCCTCCCATTGCCCCCCAACCCGTCAGGTCACGCTGGGCCCCATGCACAGGTTGCGTAGACATTGCTTTCTACCTCCCGCCTCTTTGTTCTGCTGGAACTTTTTTATCTCGACAGGTGGGAAATCAACTCTGAGTTCTTACATGTCCAAAACAGACTGTTTTCTCTTCAAACTTGACTTGGGTTCATAATCCTACGTTCAACATCTTGAAGACATTGCTGTGCCATCTTCTAGTCATTGTTATTAAAGATTTTATTTATTTATTTTTAGAGCGAAAGGGAGGGAGTGAGAAAGAGAGGGAGAGAAACATCAGTATGTGGTTGCTCCATGTGTGCCCCCGCACTGGGGACGCGGCCGTCAACCCAGGCACGTGCCCTGACTGGGAATCAAACCAGCGACCCTTTGCTTCACAATCCGGCACTCAATCCACTGAGCCACACCAGCCAGGGAATCTTACTTCTAGTCTTGCAAGGAGAATTTATGGAAACGTTTAATTTTCTTTTCTCCTCGAAGTCTTGAGATTTCCCCTCTATGGGTCCAGGCTCGATGTTCGTTGGCTCCCTCATTTTTCTCATGGCTCTCAGCACCTGGGAAACCTCTCAGTCTGAGTCACCTGTCCTGCTTCAGCTCAGGGGAACCCTTCATCTCATTGTTTCTTTATTTACTCTGTTCAGTTGCCTCTGTTTTGTTCTTCTGGAACTTCCTCTGCCTAGCACAGAGCCTGGCACATAGAGGTGCACAGGAAGCAATTATTGAATTTGTTATTTGGGATCTAGATTCAAACTGGGTCCCTATTTCCAGCGTTCTGCGTGAAGTTGGGCAGGTTTTCCCGTTTGAACAGGAAGAAATCAGACCTCACGGCCGCTCGGGATGCTCCCTGCCCACCACCGTCGTCTTCTGCAGTCTGCTCAGAGCCTCGAGTCCAACCGCTTCTGGGGCTGGGGAAGGGTGAGGGGTGACAAGGGAGGTGGAAGCTGAGGTCAAGCTCAGGGCAGCTGGAGTGGCCCACCTCCTACCAGGGACAGTTCCCTGAACCCTCCATTGCTTCAGCATCCCCTTGATGTCCCCCTTGGGCACTCCCCTCCTTGACCCCCCTCCAGTCATTCTTAAATGGGCTCCTTTCCTCTTGACCCCACTCTACCCATCTCCCCTACTCCTCACATGTGCCCAGCTCACAGGCACACACAGCTCCTGTCGGTGACAGGATCCTTGGCCATGACAACTGTCCTAGTGACGAAGAGACAGCCGATGCCCTGGCCTGAGACAGCTAGGCCCTAAAAAGAGAGGATTGGAGAGGCCTGCCCACAGCAGGAACCTGCCCCTGCCTTAGGCCACCTTGTGCCCTTGGGGCGGCATCTTAGGTGAGAATTCCCGTTTACTCCTCCTTTCCACCCTGTGGTGCCTGGCTCTAGGGACAGGCACCCCCAGTGCCGCTCCCCTGCCTGCCCAGACCCACCTGCTCTGGACAGAACCTCTAGATCTGGAAGCCAAGGTGCCCCACTCCTTTTCCCCAGGGGCCAGGTGCGGGAAGGTCCAGATGAACAAGGGCTCAGATCCCAGGGGACCATTCTGTTCTAAGTCGGAGGATCCTAATTGGCCCCTGAGTGCCAGAGTCCACTGGGCAAAAGCGTCTTCTTTTCTTCCATCGCTGGTCCTTGCCCTGCCCTGAGAAATGGGGTCCACCTTACTGGGGAAAGAAGAGGGGAAAGCAGAGGCGCAATCTTGAACCTCAAGTCAACAAAATTCTGTGCTGAAGGCTGGACTTTCTTCCCACTGAGACCGTAGTGATAGGAATAAGCTATCACCACAGAAAGCAGAATTAAGGTTTGATGCAAGTTACAATTTTCAGACAAGCTGCTGGTATTCAAAGCTTCGGCTGCTCACATGAAACTCTTCTCCTTGGTGCCTGAGTACTGAAAGGGCCAGCATGTGACCGAAGGTTTCCCTGTTAGAGGCCAGAGAGCGACAAGCCCGGTTTCAAGGCTGGAGGTGGAGGGGGTGGGCTGGAGAGGGGGCGGCCAGTGGGAGCCAGTGGGAGGCAGACCACATCTCTCCTGTTCAATGGCTGCCTGCTTCGGAGCCTGAGGGTGACGATGCCACCACCACCCTCTCCGACTGCTGCCTGGGACCCCTCCGGGCTGAGAGCCAGGAAAGGAACCTGACATGAGGAGATGCAGGGAGGGACTGCTACAGGGGTAAGGTGACGGCTCCAGGAGACATGACGAAAGCTGAGATACCCCCTAAGGATGGGGTCCCCCGACTTGAACAAAACCAGTACCGCTCAAACACATAGGCTTTCCACAGATACATCCGGAGGCCTCTCAGCCTGTGAGTCATGGGCACGCTTCCCTCCAGAACGGGGACTTTTCGCAGCTGTGGGTGGTCCTCCCAAACCAACTATGGGTGGGGTGGGGAAAGAAGGCCAGGCCAAGACAGGCACAGAGAGCAGGCTGGCCCCACCTTACCTGGGCCACCCCAGGGCCCCTCCGTCCTGGCTGACAGGAAGGGGACCCTGAGGGCACCCAGTCCGTGTGAGTCACAGTCTCGGCCCCAGAGCTGCAGAGAGCGGGGTCAGGGCACAGGCAGCCCCCACTCTCGTGAAGCCTGTGTCCCCAGAGCTGCTCTGCCAGCAGCTTGAAAGATGCGATCTGGTCCCCATGACACATCATTGCCTTCTAGATACATCTTCGGCCACGTGTTTCCGTCATTTCAGACCGCCCCTTCAATCTTGTTCCTCCCTCCATAACTGGACCCACAGTCCAGCGCATCTACGATCGAGACTCGAGACTTGTCTCTTTCAGCTCGACGTTCCCACCTTTGTCTCAGGCGCATCGTGTAGATGAGACCCACGTTCTTACCGCTGGCCTGAGAACTTTCAGCTTTCCATTCCCACTCATTTCAGAAACTGCAGTGAAGTATTTGAACAATTTGTACTCGCACTGCTGTCTGCACGTGACCAGGCGCCAGAAACGAGCTGTCGCTGTTTAACCCGCCCCCTCCCAAAGGCACCAGCATTAACTGGTGCACAAAGGCCCCCATTTGGCAATTGTCCGAATAACATCAGTGTCACCCTCGACAGCCCAGGGCGGCTTGTTTCCGAGGTCAGCCTGGCCCCTTCTGCGCGGCCCCACCTCCTCGGGGACCCATTCTCCTCTGCTGGCTCCTGCCTCCACCCCGAGGCCTCTAGCTTGAATCCGAGCTCCGAGGTCAGACCTCGAGTCCCATTGGGAAGCTCTCCCGACCTCTCTAGGCCTGAGTTCTCCATCCCGTGAGGAGGACCAGCCAGCACACCTACACTCTGTTGTCATCATTGAGCAAAGGCAGCAAGATCGCCTGTGTAAGAAGCTTAGTACACGCCGGGTGCCTGGGGAGGGCTCCTGCTAGAAGTTGTTATTAACCCGTGTCACCCTCTCACCCCCGTCCATGTCCACTCCAGGGGGTTGGTGGGGCTTCCCGCTTTCCTCCCAAAACATGACCGATGGTTTCACATCTAAACGGCAAACCAGAGACGACATATCGTAACTGCACGTATATTCGGGGTCTCCCTTTGAGATCACGTCATACAGATTCCTTCCCCCCAGGGAGGGAAGAGAAAGCAAAGCCATGGTCTTTTTTCTTTAAGATGTTATTTATTTATTTTTAGAGAGAGGGAAGTGGAGGGAGAAGAGAGGGAGAGAAACATCATCATGACAAAAAGAGAGACATCGGACATTGGACCTGACCAGGGGCCCGGCCCGCACCCCAGGCCTGTGCCCTGACTGGGAATCAAATGGGCGACCTTTTGCTTTACAGGATGATGTCCAACCAACTAAACCACCAGTCAAGGCCAAAGCCATGGTCTTGTCTGCCCGGGAGTACAGGGTTTAAAGACAACGAGGACATGGGGTGGGAAGCAATTTTCCATAACACAGAAGTGCACACCGCGGCCATTGGCACCACCTCGCCCCGCTCTGTCTGAAGGCGAGGTCCCGGGGACAGGATGGCCCTGCAGTGGGAGGGGGAGGCGGCCTCATGGAAGAGCGGGGGTTTGAGCCGCGTTTCGATGAAGCGTAGTGCAGTGCAGAAGGCCTCGCTGGCGGGGAGAGACCCAGCACAGGCATGGAGGAGACGCTTCTCCGAAGGTGGCAGAGGGTGTGTCTGTTCAGTTGGGGCTGGAGTGGCAGTGGCCAGGAGGGGACTCGCTGCCCAGCGTCACTTCCTCTCCTGCAGCAGCCACTGTTCCCCCTTCCCCAGGGCTGCCTGTCCTCCCTTCCGCTGTGGACTCCCCCTGGTCCTCCTTTTTCCTGTGAGCTCACCCGAAGCACCACAAAGGCCCGAGGGGAAGGGCAGGCGCTGGCTGGGTAGGCCCTGTCAGAGATGAGCAGCAGCTTTCTGATGGCAAACGGCCTCGAGAGCCACTTACTTCTGCAGCCCTCACTCCTGACCATTTAGTTTTCCTGGAGGAATGTTTTAAAAATGGAACCAGGCACCGTCCAGCCAGAGGACGCGGGACAGTCCTGCAGAGAGAAGAGGCCTGGCTGGCCCTCTTAGGATCCTCTGCCTCCAGAAGAACGGAGGACTTTGCCAGTGACAGACCAGGCAGGTGTCAGGGCCGAGCACCTCTGCGGACCCCACCAAACCCAGTCCTGCTGCTGCGGACGCTCCCGCCCACCCCTTCCCGGCCCCTGGGCCCCTGGCTGCTGCTGCTCTCCTTCCCTACCCCACCTCCCAGGGAGTGGCTGCCCCGCGGGCGCCTCACGGAGCAGCGGGCTCCTCCACCTGGGTCCCGGCACCAGGGCTGCCGGGCTGTCTCTGCTGAGCCTGAGCCTCAGGGGCCCGGCCTGTTGTTTTCTCAGCTGGGTTCCAGAGCAGCGTCTGCTGTCAGCTCTTGGCAAATAATAACAAACCTGGGAATCGGGCTTGTCGAGGGGGATTTCAGTCCCTGGGTTCATTTTTAGATTTGTTTCTCCGTGCGCGTGCAGACGGGAGGGCACGTGACGGTGTCTTCAGGGAGCAAGCCGGCCTGGGCCCTGCCATCCACCCTAGGCGCCGCCCCACATCCCCACCCCCACACTGGAGAGCCTGCCTCTGCCCCCTGGTGTCTGGGGCAGCCTGGAGGCTTGAAAGGAAAAAAAATAATTGAATAAAAAGGCCACAAGCTCTCCTTCCCCTGCTCCTCCCCACCTCTCCCACTCACACTGTTTAGACAGAGATGAAGGGGGCTGGAGAAGAAAAAGAGAGGGCAGAACCCCACTCTCGGCAAGCAGGGAGAAGGGCTGCCAGGAGCCTGCCTGTGTCCTCCGCCCCCAGGCCAGCGGAGAGGCCCCTGACCTGCCCATCCGGGATGCGGTGACAAGGGGCGGGCCTCCTGGAAAGGGAAGGGTGCTCCGAGTGGAGCATCACTGGCTGAAGTAGGTCCCAGTTGTGGGAGCGTGTGACTCTAGGAGCAGACTAGTGATGCCCCTCGGGGGCGGAGAGGCCCCCACTTTCCGGCAGATTAGGGGTGACCATCGGGGTCGTGGCTGCCGACCTGCACAGAGTCAGGCAGAGGAAGGTGCGGCCATTTCTTCATGAGAAGGCAGGGGCTGCGCTCACCCTCGCAGCTAGCGTGCTCTCCCCCTCCCCTTCTGTTTGTTGGTCTGTTTGTTTTATTTTGTTTAAAGGAACCGGAGGGGAAGTCGCCAAGTTGTAAAGTGCTTAAAGAGGAGATGAGGATCTTCATGAGGTGCTGAGAGCTGGAGGGGAGAGTGATGAGAGAGCTCTTGCCTGCTCGCGTGGGATTGATTCTCAGATGAGGGCGCAGCAAGCAGTTGGATGAAAGGAATTATTGTTAAGCTCCTCGGTAGGAAGATCTAATGGACAATTGCCGCTATCAGGGGGAATTAAATTGCTATTTCGGTTTGTAAAATATATCAGCGGCTTTTTGAAGCCAGAAAAGGTGTGACAACAAAAGTGGGGGCGGGGGCTGCCATTTGGGGGGCCCAGGGTGGAGAGGCAGAGCCGGGCAGCAGAGGGCTGGGGCAGAGTGGGACTCTCCCTCCTGATTCTGACTCGGGTTCACTTTTTGAATCCAGACTGAGAAACAGCTGAACAGGGGGAGTCGAGGAGGGGAGTGGTGGCCCCGCACTCTGGGCCCTGCCACGCTGGGAAAGCCCGTGGGTCCGAGAGGCGTGGCAGGAAGCAGTGGGGCAAGATGGGGCCCCTCTGGCAAGACCTGGGCAGGGAGCAGGAGGGTGAGGTGGGTCTCTGACCGCCAGCCAGCAGCCCCGCTCACACCAGGGTGTAGTCAAATCCTCTGCCTCCTGTGACCACTGACCTCTCCCCTCTCCAATACACCATGGGCTCCGAGGGATGGGGGGATAAAATCCCTTCCCCCAGCTGGGTCTCTCCAGCCAAGCTTTTGCTGGGGTCAGTGAGGGCATAACTGACCCATTGACCCAGCCACACAGCGGGTGGGTTGTTATTCCAGATAAAGAGCAAAGAGCAAAATGGCCTTGGGGGTGGGGAAGGAGAGGAGATAGAGGCCTTTGGGAGGAGGACCACGGGCCGTGAGGAAGAGGCCCCACTCCTGGGTGGGAGCAGGGGTCTCTGGGTGTCGTGGTTTCACAGAGGCTCCTCTGCCTTCCAAAGAGCACTCACTCCACAGGGGCCAGGGGCCGGGATAAGGGGAGGGAGCAGGGAAGAGACTGCCACCTCTCTCAGGGCACAGAAGCCTGCAGTCCTCGTCCAAACTCAGGCTGGTCCTGCTCTGTCTCCGCTCTGTTCCCTGGAGACCAGCATCACCATAATAGGGCCTGACTGGGTGCCACCTCAAAGACTTCCCAGAAAGGTAGCAAGTGACAATTAGTGTTGAGAGCCGTGGTGTCCAGAGGGCCTGAGTTGCCCTTTGTCGTGGTTGTCCTCTCTGCTTTTGGCTAGAGTCCCACTGAGAGTTCCAAGCAGGACCCGGAGGGGCACCAGGGGAGTGGCCCTCCTGGCCGGGACATCCTACAAACACTTGAGCTCTGTGCCAGGTCCAGTGTCCCCTGGGGCCTGGTTAATGGAGTGGCAGCTCGTTTTCAACCCTAGTAGCCAGCCAGCCTTTGGGACAGTAACGAGCCGGGGGATCTGACCCCGAGAGCGAACTCTGCTCACTGCTTCTCCCACCTGTCCTCCTGCAGAGACAGACACAGCTGCCTCTCCAACCCAGGCTCCCACACCACACGCTGAGCCTTGGCTCCTCAAACTAGAGAACTCCCATTTGCCCCCAGCCCCCAAGGTGAGAAAGACGGGGAAACAGGTCCACTCAGCCACTGTGTTCTGTTACCTCGGGCCCCCAAGTTCCCGGGCACCTGAGTGAAAAGTCACAGGTCCAGGGTTTTTGGTGCTGTGGGGTGGGGGTGCTCCTGGGGGCTGGCCCCGCTTCCCATCATTCCTCAAGGACCCTTCGCTTTCCCGTCATTTTGAGACATTTTAACCAGACCTCCTCCCATTTTAAAGCTTCCCAGGCCACAGGTGCCTCCTCTCGCTCACCCGGTCCCCCTCACCCTGCCCACGCTGCGCTCATTCCCTCCACCACCGCCCAGCGCTGACCCCAGCTGCCCACGTGCAGGGAGCACTGAGTTCCTTTCCGCTCGTGATTTCCAGCCCTTTCCCGGTTTTGTGAAGAGGCCTGGGTGGGTGTGTATCTGTGTGTGTGTTTGTGCACGTGTCTCTGTTTCTTTAGATAAATCCACAGAGTCACATGAAATCAGTGACAGGTTGACACCGTTATTTCAAGATTCATCGCTCTAAGCTGCCAGCACAGGGGACCTAGCCAACTCCTTCCCACCACCAGCATTTCTTTTCCAGGCATAATTTATAGCGGTGGGGTGCTTTGTTTCCAAAAGATGAATATCACACTATCATCGGCAGCTGTCTCTCATTTTTATTTGTTTTTAAATCTGACTCAAAGTCCAATTCTCTATACACATCCAAAGCTGTAAATCCTGAGGCGACTGATTACACGATTTAGTAAACAGGTTATATTACATAATGCAATTAAAGTGGGCTCCGCGGCGCCACCTACAGGCCGCCCGCGGGAAGGGCGCTGGGCCCGAGAGACCAGCATTGTGGACCGAGCTCTCTAGGCGGAAGGAAAATAAACGGCTTGCACCAGGTTGAGGCGGTTGCTCCGGAGGGAGAGGTTGAAGCCAGCCTGGTTACTAATGCAGCCTTTTGGTCTCTCCTGCTGAGTTCATTGTGTTATTTCAGCCTCCTGCAAATCTGTCTAGACGTCAGAACCCCGGCCTGAGCAGCTGCTCAGAGGGGCTGGCCTGGGGGGTGGGGGGGGGAGCTGTGGTAACTTAACCACCTGGGGGCTGCGGGCTGGGGCAGAGGAGGGCTCCCTCGGACCTCAGGGGCCTCCGTCCCTCAATCCCAAGCCTCACCCAACGGTTTCTAGTCCATTCTAGGCTTGCTAACCATGGGCAAAGACTTTTCAGAACATCCTGGTGAAATCCCTCATTTTGCAGTTGGAGAGGGACAGTGACGTGTGCAGGCCACACATAAGGGGCAGAGCTGGGTGTGGAATCCAGATGTTTGGACCCTAAGCACAGGCTTGCAACTGGGGAGTTTCCAGATGAGGAGATTGAGGCCCGGACAGAGAATGGGACTTCTGCAGCCTCTGCTTGTAGCAAGGGGAGGAAAGTAATGAAAATACTGCTAGTGTGTCAGAGGCAGAAGAGAAGGGCTCCTGAGGGACCCTGGGCAGTGCCTCTCAGCTGCCATGCTGGGGAGGGAAGGACGGAGTGGGGCGGGGGGGAGGCTGGCTGGCCCTGCCCCATCCCTCTGCCCTAACCTACAACACTCCCCAAATGAATTAGACTCTGGGCCTCAAAGATTCTAGCTCTTCCAAAGAGTTTTGGTGAGAGGAGGGTCACATCCAACTGAGAGGAGAAGGGACTGACTTCCCCGGGAATAAGAAACTGGTCCAGAAGGGAGGGGCTGGATGAAGAAAGCATGACCCGCAGGGTCCGAGAGGGTGGAAATACTGCCCACCTTGTCCTTGTGCCAGGCGCCCGTCTGGAGCAAGGGGGTGGGACAGCGGAGAGCCACAGGGCAGCCGGCCCATCCTCCCCTCTCCACTTCAGCCGGAGGCTAAGTGGACTCAGCTAGGGTCCGGAGCAGGAACAGATGCGATGCGGCCAGCTGGCCAGAGAGTTCCCAATTAGAGTTTGTTTCTCATCCTTAAGGCCCTGAGCCCCCCAACCCCAGGACCCTAGCCCAATTACTGGGGGCAGCATTAACCCCTCCGTGCCCCCACAGTTAATGGAATGTTAATTGGTCTAATGGGTTTCATGTCAACAAGTCCTAATGAGCTCCTTCCTAACGAGCTTGGTCTTTTGTTTCTAAGCCTGTTGGTCTACAGGCTGCAGTCTGGGCTCCAGCCTGAGGACCTCACTGGGGGAGCTAGAGAACTGGGGAGACGGACAGCTGCCCATCCCTACCTCCAAAAGCTGTGTCCTCCCTGGCCCCTCCCCCACCCCAGCCCAGGCAGGCTGCCTCACTGGTTCCCGGAGCTGGAAAATGGCATTTGTAGCTCCTTTTGATGATAATATCAGTGACACAAATTATTTCTCCTTGGATATCATGTGGGGCTGTTGCATGAGGGTGTTTTTTTCTTCCCCCCCAGCTATCACATAATAAAGGTTTTCAGCATTAAAAGCAATCTTGCGACAGAAGCCTGTCCTCCACGGGAAATTTCCCTGTGGTAAATGGCTCCCGGCATGTTCTCCATTTGCAGCCTTGGCCGTGTGCCCTCGAGCACCCTGGTGTCTGGTAACAGAGCACTGGGGCCTCTGGACAGGGCAGCGCAGCCTCTCCCGGCCCCTGCCATGGGCTCAGAGGCCGCCTGCTGCTCCCCTCCCGGCTCCCAGAGAAAGTGCGGAAAGGGTGGGCTTCCCCAAAGGGCTGGGTACCCAGAAGTTGCTCAAGGAGCTCCCCACACCCCATCTGTGGGGTCTCAGGCAAGACAAGTCAGATCCCACATTCTTCTCCAGATGGTTCTGCATGGCCCCTCAAGCCCCACGCCTAGATGGTGGGCTTTCCCGAGGATGGGGCAGTTTGTGTGTGCTGGGAGCTGGTGAAGAAAGAAGGTGGGCACCTGCCCTGGCCAGGTGCTCAGTCGGTTGGAGGGTCATCCTGTGCGCCAAAAGGTTGTGGGTTCCATCCTCGGTCAGGGCACATACCTAGGTTGCAGGTTCGATCCCCTGCCAGGGCACATACTAGATGGGGGGGTGGTGATCAATGTTTCTCTCTCTCTCCCTCCCTTCCTTTCTAAAATCAGTAAATATATGTCCTCGGGTGCAGATTAGAAGAAGAAGAGGAAGGTGAGGACAGCAGGTCTTTGCAGTGCCAGGTGACCAGGGGCTGCTGTGCCTGAGTGAGCAGAGAAGGAAACTTAAGCCCCTGATGAAAAGGCCTTCTGTTCTCTTGCAGGAGAAGCCCTCAGAGGGCAATGGGGCAGTGGTCTAGTGGCCTGTGGTGACCCCGGAGAGGGGGAGGGGCAAAGGCCATCTGGATCCTTGGAAAATTTTCCTGCGTCCTCTGAGGCAGGCGGCTCCGGACTGGAAAACCTCCTCTCAGCTGTGCAGTGGCTGTTTCTGGGCGCAGAGCACTCTCACCGCCCCTCCTCACCCCCAGGCAGGGCAGCCCCTGCTGCTGCAAATATTTCTAGGGACAGTGACTCTGCAGTGACCTGACCTCCCAGTCCTTGGACGGCGAACAAAAGAATGCAGATTAAAGGCTCCTCCCTTCAGCCCAAATCCTCCTCTTTTTGCACTTCCTCCACTTTGCCTTCCCTGGGACTTTTTTGTCCTGGAATGAGTATGCAGAACGACCCAGACCTCGCGTTGGAGGGAACTAGTTGCCCCTAAAACCGCCTGTTGAGCTCCCACCCCAGATTCTGCCCCCAGGCTCCCTCTGCTGGAGGCTACTGGCACTACAGCCCCACGGAGGTTCACTTTCTTCAGGCAAAGGAGCATCTGACATCAGGGTCCCCAGAAGGGATCTGCCTTCAGGACCTGTAGGCCCAACAAGTTACCTCATCTGCCAGAGTCCCAGGAAAGGCTGAGCCTAACGCACCCCTGACACCCCCTATTGTCTTTATTCCCTCAGGGTCCAAAAGAGAGAGATTCCGCACCCATTGGAGTCTCTCCAAAGCCTTAATTCGGGAAGTTTGAAAGCAGCCTACACCCTGCTCAAGGAGCCTACATCTTCTTTTCCCTTCTGGAAACTTCCCCTCCACCCTGGCCTTCCTGGAATGTTTACCGCCTCCCAGACGAAAGCCTGACACATAAATGGGCATCAGCTCCCTTCCCGGGGATGGGGCTCCTCTCAGGGCCCCTCGGAGCCTCTTCTCGGATCTGGGTCTCAGTGCCCAGTGAGGCAGGGCGACCCTGGGCACCTCTGTTGCAGAAGCACGCTGGTGGCCGTCTTCTGCAGTAAGGTGGGGGCGGGGAGTAAGCAGCAGAGGCTTCACAGGAAAAGCTGCCCCCCTACCTGCGTTCCCCTTTCCTGCTGGACTGTCACCTGCCTGTACTCACAAGGCGCCTCACAGAGAAGACCTGGCCCCCTCCCACTGTCCCTCGTCCCCCGGCACCACTCCTTGCACGCGGCTGACATTTATCGGTTTTATTTGAGTGGCACCCTGGACTTGCGGTGCTTTTGCGTGTGCACTTAGGGTCAAAGCAGACCCAGCCCCTCGGAGACTGGGGTCAGCCAGAACTGACCTTTTCTCCTCTTCCTGAAAAAGAACCCCCCCACCACACACACACTACATGGCACCCTAGAGACACTCCCCTTTATCGGGCAGCTCCAGAACACCCTCAGACTCCCCCAGAATTCAGGCGGTGCACATTCTGAAAGACCCTGGGGAGGGCGGTGGGAGGGGGCAGTGAGGAGAAGGATGTCTGAGTGTTCGGGTCACGAAGGTCTTCAGCTCGTCAGCACCCTCCCCTGGGGGACAGGTCCTGCACCCACAGAAACTCTCAGGCTTCTCCAGGCCCCACAGTGACAGGCCTGTATCAGGAAGCTAGCCTTTGGTTCCCAGCTCTAAGCATTCAGGGCACCTGCTGAGCTAAACAGCTCTCCGGGCATCCTGTTACGGGGGGCGGAGGGGTAATGCCAGGCTGTCTCCACTTACGGCAGCACGTCCTGGGTCAAGAAGAAGGCATGAGGTCCAGCGGGGGGCTCGCTGTCCCATTGTGGGGTGGGGATCGGGATGCAGTGGAGCAGACCAGGAACTGGGAACCTGGGGACCTGGGTTCCATCCCTGATCAGTAGCACCCCGACCCCCAAACTCCCCTTGGCCTCTGTCTCCTCCTCTGGAAGAAGCGGGAGGACAAGTGGGCTCTGATGGCCCCTCTGGCCCTGCATGGCTATCACTCCATGTGGAGCGAAGCCGCAGGAAAGTCTCCCTCCGCAGAACGGGCAGCACCTCCATATGCCCATAATCACAAACACACATGTAGAAAGACCCGCAGGTGCTGGGCGCTCCCCACGCCCTCAGGTGTTCCCAGGTCCCTGGGCGGCCTCCTCCACCCTCCAGTCTGAGAAGGGGACCGGAGCCCCATATCCCTTCCCACCACTAGGGGGTGTGGTGAGCACACCTGGGAGCAGGCAGAGAGGTGGGGACCAGCCTGGAAGGGCGAAGGCCCAAGGCCCAAGGCCTCCCTGCCCAGACAGTATGGCTGGCTGCTCGGAAGGCCTGGGACTGGGAAAGCACCTTTGTCTTAATGTGCGTCCAGTGCTGCCACCAGCCCTGCCCCGCTCCTCCCCCCAGCCCCACCCCCAGCTGGTGCTAAACTGAGCATGGCTGTGTACAGGTTGTCCTACATCTGATTTGAATATCGTTTCTTTCAAGTCACGTCTCACAGCAAGCCCCTCCCAGGCCTCTCCCCGTAGCTCCCAGTCGGTCCCCTAAAGGGCTCTCATCCCTTGCTGTGTCTGGTCAGTCCAGGTGACCCAGTCTGAGAAGATGTCCACCTGCTGGTTCCCAGGCTCCCGGTGCCCAGTATTAACGTGTGGCCCCTTTCTCCTGCCACAGATCCTTGATGTGAATCAATCCCATGATGCAACATGCCTCCCCAGCCCCAGCTCTGACGATGATGGCCACGCAAAATGTCCCTCCCCCACCCTACCAGGACAGTCCACAGGTGAGTGAGTGTCCACCAGCCAATGGGAGGGGTGGTCACCTTGCAGGGGCCCAGGGCAGGGTCCAGTGCGCTCTGGGCTCTTCCCTGTCAGGCCTGGGGAGGCGTCTCTGGGGAGGACCCGGCAAACACAGACCCCGGAAGAGAGTGGTTGCATTTGACAAGCACAGGGTTCAGACCCCACCTGGGTAACTCACCAGCAACTAGGACCGTTGCCTAGAGCGCCAAGCCACGGTGCTGTCCCCGCCCTTGTCTGCTTCCGCTCACAGCGGCCACCAGGCAAGTACTCCAAGCCCCTTGCTCGGGGAGACACAGGTACAGGGAGTCTGCCTCCAAGTGTCTGGGGACACTTTTTAATTAGAGGCTCCTGTGTATCAGCCCCCCTTGCCCATTCAGGGTCGCTAGAGTCCCTCTGTCCGCCCTTCTCTGCCTGCCTGTTGGAAGAATTTCCCTTCCCTCCAGGACTTGCTCAGCTTCTACCCAGAAAAAGACCAGGCCTGGTTCTCTACGCCCTCCTACCCTTCCCTTGGGTCCCCGGTTTCCATCCCTCGGCTCAGACACAGCAGCCCCCCAGTGCCGTGGAGACCCCCATCTGGCCACAGCTCCTGTGGAAGGCTGCATCCTGTCCCCATCTTCCTGTGGCCTCGCCCCTCTGCCTGGAAGCCAGGCCCAGCTCCCGTGGGCGGGGCTCCTGCTGTCCTTGCGCTGATCGCTTCTGCCCTTCCCTCCCCGACGTGCACCTCACCCCACAGTTCATTCTTCTGAGACTCCGACTTAGTCTCGATGCTCTGCTTTCACGGAGGCTTCCATCTGCTGACCTTGACCTTCCCACTGTCCTTTTTCTCTGTCCTGGTCTCACAAGTCAGTGTTAATTCAATAATTATTTATCGAGTGTCTGTCACGTGAAACGCAGCCGGCTAGACTATTCATTCACTCACTGAACAAATGCGTGGCGGTGCCGTGTGCCAGGCGGCCTTTCTCGCTCCTTCCCGCCTCTGCCCTCCCTGAGGCCCCCTCACACATGCTCTGCCCACGGCTGCTCTGGTGGCCCACACAGAGCTCTGCCCAGCAGGGCAGGGTGCTTGGAGGCGGTCGCAGGGCGGGCAGACCTTGGCTCACATGAGGTCCTCGAGCCCCGACACCCCAGCCTGGAGGGAGCATGTGGTGGTCACTCTGCCGGTCCTGGCGTCCCTCCCTGTGAGATTATACTTTGCAGAGAGTCCAGCAAGAAATCCCATTGACTCCCAGCCTGCCTTCAAGCCCACCTCCCTTCATTCCCACCCCTGCTCCCACATATCGACTCCAGGCTCCTTCCGGCTCTCCCCCACCACCTGCTCTCACGCCCAGCAAACCCTCCGCCCTGACAGGAGCTTTCCACGGATCGCCCCAGCTCGGACTTGGCACTGACACAGCTCTGCTGTGTGAAAGCTTCCAGGCGAGCAACAGTTGGGCCCCCTCCCTCTGCAGAGAGAACGAAGAACAGGCGGCTGGGACTGGTGGAGACCTGGGAAGCTAGGGTCCACAACAGGGGCAAGCATCATCCTTCTCAGCAGGCATGGGACCCGTGCCCTCACCACTCAGGCAGTGTTGGGGGCCCAGGGGTGTTGGTAAACAGGCAGGAACTTCGGCGGGATGCTGCTCCCCTAGACCCACAGTAGCAGTGGGAGCGGCAAGAGGACACCACTTGCATTTAGCAGGCGGTGGGCACGAAGGCCCTCACCCCCACACCCAAAGATCAGGGACTGAGCAGGGTGGGGCCAGGAGGTCGGAGAGCACTGGGTTGGCAGCTGGGAGCTACTCCCTCTCCCCCAACGTGTTTTGCTGTCTGGGCAGATGGGAGAAGTTTGTGTTTGCTGGGGATGAGCAGGAGAGCCGCAGGAAGGCCTGTGTTGCCCACGAATGCTGATTCAGGTACAGTCTGGTAGAGGAGCCTCCGAATACAGCTGAGCCTTACCACATCCCGGCTGCCCACGGAGGGTATGGGGTGGGGGGCGGGGGCAGCAGCGCTCAGGCACTCAGCGCCCTGGAAGCCACCGCTGAGCTGTCCTGGCCTTTGAGTGAGAAAGGGAGGCTCCAGTTTCCTGGCACAGGGACCGTCCCAAGGCTCTCCTCTGCAAAGGGTCACCGGTACTGCACCATTGACACTACTCACATTAAAAGGAAGAGAAGGGAGGGAGAGAGGCAGGGAGGAAGGAAGGAAGGAAGGAAACTAATATTTACAGCAAGGGAATAGAAAGATGAAAGGAAGGAAGGAAGGATGGAAGGAAGGAAGGAAAGAAGGAAGGAAGGAAGGATGGAAGGAAGGAAGGAAAGAAGGAAGGAAGGAAGGAAGGAAGGAAGGAAGGAAGGAAGGAAGGGAGGAAGGCAAGAAAAAGAAAACTCCCTCCCATTTGCAGCAGGGGAAGAGCTTGCCC
This sequence comes from Phyllostomus hastatus, assembly GCF_019186645.2. NCBI lineage: Eukaryota > Metazoa > Chordata > Mammalia > Chiroptera > Phyllostomidae > Phyllostomus > Phyllostomus hastatus. The sequence goes on along the minus strand of NW_025334015.1, from coordinate 13,223,676 downwards.
TGGGGAAGCCACACACCTGTTTGTGACCCCAGATATCCAGGAATGAGGATTCTGACAGGAAATCTCACATCCATGGTTGTCACCAGGCCGGGGTCGGGGGTCTTTATGGCCTTGGCTAGGCCACCAGGCTATAGCTAGGTTGCCATGGGGCTTCCCTGGGCCAGAGCTGGTTCCCAAGGAAACTGATCTGGGCGGGAATCGTGGGAGGAGTTCAGGCAGCAATGGAGTGGGTGGGAGGGCAGTGGTGGGTGCGGTGGCCAGGGCCCAGGCCCCCGGTTTGGAAAGGCCGTCTCTCGGGCCACTGCTAGACTTGGAGGCCAGCCGGCTCTCCGAGGGCCCCGCTCCCCGCTCTTGGGGGCTGCTGAGAGTGGCTCGCGCAGAGGACTGTCTTCTCTGTGAGAGTCCTGCTGGGGGCACTTGCTCCAGTCCTCCCGCCTTCCTCGCACTATGATGTCAAGAGGCTGAGCCTGCTTCTCAGAGGAAGCCCTACTCCTCGGCCCTCAAGTGCTCATTATTCTGGAGGACTGGCCACTCTCTGACACGCGGTGTCCTCAGGAAAGCCGGGCCCAGTGGGAGCGCGGGGCAGGCGCACGAGGCCCTGTGGAAAGGGTCCCCGCTTCCTGCTCGTTCCTTGAGGTCTGATCTCATTACCTGGGGACTCAGCACGACTTGTCTCCTCGAGGCCTGCAGAGCTGAGCACATCTCCAGGTCGCCTCCCCGGAAACCCAATTTCCTCCGCAGTCAGACAGGACGGTCTCTGATATGAAGTCCCCAAAATGAAAAAGGAAGCGAGAAGCGGAGCCCTCCCTCTGAGACCCATGCAGTCGTTTTAATAACGTTCCCGTTGTGCTAAGGGCTAGCAGCACTGAGCATAATCTATTCAAATGCACAGGAGAACCTCACTTTGGAAAATTAGGAATCTGCATTAAAAAAATTCCCAAGCCCCGGACCTTCTTTATAATAAATTAGAATTTTTTTTCAAGGCAAGTTCTTAACTTGGCAATTTCATTTTTGAAGTTTAGGGAATAAAGTTATTAAAATGGGGAGTTTTTTTTCCTCCTCCCACTTCAATAGAGGAGCAGCAGCGGCCCTGGCCCCATGCCGTGGGGCGCACCGAGCAGGTTAACGGTCATCCGGCGCCTGGGCCCTGTGTCTGTGTCGGTCTGTCTGACGCGGGGGAGCTCCCTGATCACCAGTGAGGACGCCGCTCTGTGTTCAGTGTGCACTAAAGACAGACCCCGAGCTCAGAAAGCACAAAAGCGGCGACCACTGGAGACCTTCCTGTTACCAGGGTCCTCCTCCTGGAGGCTTCCTGTTAAGTTCCGCCAGAGCCGCAGCCCCTGCCACCTCTAACTGCAGCCCCTTAGGTACAGCGTGCTGTACCTGGGCCCTTGGTGCAGGTGACCCTCCCGTGTGCCCTGCGAGGCAGTGGTGCGTCACCCGAGATCATGAAGTTCTGCAATGATGGTTTAAGAAAAACACCGTCTCCAGGTAGACCTGCAAAGACCAGGTGTGTGGTCCCTCCACACACTCCATTGTGGGAATTCCTGCGACTCTGCCACAGCCCCGCCACCCCCCACCTGGCCTCTCACAACGCCCCCTCCCATAGCCCAGTGCCCCACTGATTCTCAAGGGACTCTCAGTTATTCGGGTCTCTGCTGTTGCTCCCCCTCCCGGCGAGCTTCACTCCGGTCTCTCCCAGAATCCTCGAGTAGCACAGCAGCCCTCTCACTCCTGGGTACGCACCCTGCGTTCACGTACTCTCTCTCCACCTCCCAATGCCCTCCAAGACCTCCATTTCCCGTAACGTCCCACGGGCAGCATCGCCCACCGAGCAAAGCTCTCGCCGCGGTGCCTCCACCCGTGATCGCAGGAAACCCCCAGACTTGAGCTGCCCCACCCTCACCTCATCCGCACACAAAAAACTCCTGCTACCTGCACCCCACCCCGCTCTTCCTCCGTAGACACAGGTGGACTGTTCCACAAACGTCTCTACCCTTGGCCTACAGAAGACAAGCACTGTATCTGGTCCGGCTGTGCACATACTCAGCGTCCGGTCTCCCTGTGTCCGCTGGTCCCTGGCACATGGCGACGTGTGTGAGAGACTTGGAAGCAGATGTCCTGGCGGGTGTCACCTCGCCCGCTAGGCACCGCCCCTCTGATGAGGGCACGCGGTTAACAGTTCAGGGACACACTGATGTGTAGGTAGCGAGGTACTTATGTGGCGTGACCTGTTGGTGGGTGGCACTGAATAGGAAGATCTGGCGGCTCACGAGGACGCAGCCTCGTCACTGGCCAGGGGGAGGCAGGGCCAAAGTCAGACCTTCCGGTTCAGGGCCACGTGGGAAGCTCACGTCAGGAGGAAGTCCGGCATTTCCTTGGGACCCTTTGGCTCAAGATGGGTTCCTCCATCCCCCTCTAACCTCTCGCAGCCCACGGAGTGGGGGGAATGGTGTTCAGGACCCCATGAAACTGAGCTTGGGGACCTGGGGCCAAGGCGGTGCTATCTGACCTTCCCTGGGCCGCTGGGGCAGGGCGGCCAGACCCCTCTGTCCCTCCCATGCCCTGCTCCACTCCCACCTGGGCAGTGAGGTGCAGCAGACACCCTGGGCGGCTGGACCTTTGATCAGCCATCAGGGTTCCCTTGCTGGGGTCATTAACTGGAGGCAGAGGGGACGGCCGGGCCCCTGGCTGTGAACGCCCCCAACCCCTGACCCTGCACCCTGGGCCGTGCAGCTGTGATGGGCAGAAGCTGGTTCAGATGTTTTCACACTTTACATTCCTCTCATCTCTTTAAGGGCTGGAGCCCCTGCTGTGTGGGGGTCCTCTGCTCAGCTGCCTGTGAAACTCATTCGCTTTGCAGCAATGGAGTTAATTCAGCAGCTTTGAACGTCCCCCTAAGCCTTTTCTGTGGCTGTGATTGACAGCTCCCTGTGCCCCTGGGGGCAGCACCCCAGGGACCTTATGGGCGACCTGCCTGCCCTTGCTTTGACTCATCCAAACGAACTCCAAACAGACTCTTCTCTTTCCTTTTTAATTTTCTGCTGGGTCTTTCTTCTCTTCGTGTGCCGTGACCTCTCCCCCTGGCCGCTTGGGCCACCAGAGTCTTTAAACTGGACATGTCCCCAAGCTCCAGCTCACTCGAGCCCTGGAGTCCTCACGCGTAAAAGGCCAAGCAGCGTCAGGTCCCACTGTGGGCCCCTTACGTTCCCCCCAGGGGAGGACGGGCCAGCGCCCAGGCTTGTGAACAGGCTGCCACTCCGATGGCCTCATCAGGCTTTCCATTCGATGCTCTTGTTGTTGCCTGAATTCTGATATTTACTCAAAGAAGAGAGATTTTATTGTCTTAGCCTTTTGCCTCCAAGCAGGACGAGTGCCCTAAACGACTACAAAAATAGTTAATGGCCCCAGTATACAAAGCTTAAAATAAATCAGGGAACAGGTGATGGAGCAGCCTCAGCCGAGGAGCCCTGCCTTCCAGGAGCTCCAGGGTCTGCAGGGCCCAGCGGGTGGGGGCGGGGGAGGAGGGGCCCGAGGGTGTCTGCGGTCCTTGGAGCTCCTGGTCTGCAGCAGGAGGAGCGGGTGACTCCACATACGAGTAGTAGAAGTCCAGGAACCCCAGGCTGTGTCCCAGCCCCACTGCTGACGAATTGTACGAATGCAGGTGAGGGATTTCCTCATTGGTTCTCTCCTTCGCCTGCCCGTCCCAGACACTGGGAGCGCCTCCTGGGGTCTTGCAGACCGTGCGTGCACAGTGTCCTGGGGGCACGAAATGAATTGTTCCTGCCCTAGCAGAGCTCAAAGTCCACTGGGGGCCTTAGTTTCTTCAGGGAGAAGGTGGGAACGCTTCTGCCCCCCTGCCTCACGGGACTGCGGGGAGTGGGGCACGAGGCGCAGCACAGTGGGGTTTCAGCCTCTTCTCCCCCCTGGCGCTGACACTGATTCTTTGCTCCATCTTCCAGGCCTGTCCCGTGGCCAAGGCTGGGTTGAACTTGAAGTACTCTCCTTTCTCTTAGGAACACAACAGGCATATCAAATGTGTGATTCTAGCAATAAACACCCCTTTACACACACACACACACACATGCACACACAATGTGTGCACACTGCAACTCTCACACGCCCCTCGAGGGCCCTCCTAGCGATCGCTGGTCGGCACTGTTATAAACAAGGGCAAGGTTCCTGGGAATGGACGGCAGGGTGGGGGCAGACGGCTCCCAGGAAGTGCACAAAGCCGGGATGTGAAAGACTCGGGCCCGAGCGCACCGCCTCCCTCCCACGAGCCACACGTCAGTAACGCCCCAGATGTGCGGACAGGGCCAGTTTCACAAGCTTCCTTTTGCAAACTACTGCCTACAAGTTCTAGTAAGATTAGTTAGTTAGTCAAGACTCCCATGTTACAGCTCCAGGTAACATTTCTGTGGTCTGTACCACCCGTCAGCCTGGGATCAGTGCAGGTGACCCAGGCCTCCTGTTCCAGGAGCTTCTTGGAGCTAAATTGCCCCTCTTGTGTTCACTGGGTGGGGGGTGGGGGATGGACAGTTGGAGGAGCCCTTGTCGGCCCCATCCCAGTTTGGATCCCTGAACCTCTGACACATCACTCACTCCTCTTCCAGTTGGTCAGTCATTCAGTCATTCGACAAACACACGGGGAGCTCACCACCAGCCAGCATGGTAACGGGAGCTGGAAAACCAGTCCACCAGGCAGACAGACAGGGAAGGGCCCCACAGTGTCCCCGGCATTAGGGTTAACACACAGACACACCAGGCGGGGGGCACGGCTACCTGGGGTGGGGGGTATGCAGAATCGGGAAGGCTTCCGGGGAGACTCGGTGCCCCAGACAAGCAGGAAAAGGAATGGGCTTACATCTGGCCAGGAGGGAGGCTGGGTGGGCTCGTGGACACTTCCTACAGAGGCAGCTGTGGGGGCAGAGGCCCCAGGACGTATATCTTAGGGTGGGTTCAGACAGCCCTGCACAGTGAGGTCTGCTCCGGTGCCCATAGGTGGGGGGTACTGCACCGAAGACAAGGCCGGGGTCAGTGGGCAGGCCCAGGCCTGCGGCAGCACCCGCCCCACAGCACATCGGCCGCGTCCCTTGCTGCTTCCCACCTGTTCGGGCCCAACCTCGTATTTACCAAATGGCTTCAAGCCCTGACCTCCCCCCAGGTCCTTGGACTCCCTCCTGGTTGGGAGGAAACCGGATCCTGCTCTGCTGCTGGCCGTGGGCTTCAGGGAGTGCCTGCCCCTGGCCAAGCCCAGTGCGGCCCCTACCAGGCAAGGCCTGTGCCGCCCCGCCCCTACCCCCATGTTCCATGGCCTGGCGGGGCGGGCCCTGGCCACGGGCAGCTCTCACCCTGCCCGGGGTGGGCGTCCACTGAGGAGGACGTGCGGAGAAGCTACAGGCCTAGGTTGTCCAGGGTTTGCGTAAAGGACCCTGTGAGAAGTTGTTTAAAGTCACAAAGGTTTAAAGTCACAAAGAACAGGGCCAGCTGTGGGGGGAAGGGCATATGTCGGGGGCATGGGGGGTGTGGCTCCTGGGCTGTCTCGGGCAGAGTGTGGGGCTGCATTCAGAGGGGAGACACCCACCGTGTGCAGTGCGCCCTCACTGTGGTTTCCTGTGGCTCTGGGAAGAGGCGTTAGCAGCTCCATTTTTACCTAAGGGGAAACTGAAGCTCAGAGGAGCTGAGTCTCTTGCCCAAAGTGACATAGCTAGTGATGGGTAATGTCACCTTCCACAGCACCGCAGTGCCCTCTCCCACTTCCCTGGGTGCTTATACAGGCAAGCAGCTTCCTTCAGCAGGGGCAGGGCCCTCAGGGTGGCCCATGTGGCAGAAGCGAAAGCGGCCTGGCCGTGGGCTGCAGGCCATGTGGATTATGTTCATGTAACCCCCACGAGCTGAGTGTCTTCCAAGTGCCAGCTGCTCTGCGAGCATCATCTCTTACTTCTAACAGCCCTGGGCCTTAGGTATTGTGGTGCCCACTCCGTAGATGAAGGCCCCAGATCAGAAAGGGTGAGCAACTGGCCCACGTCACACAGATGGAGAGTCCCGTCCCTTAGATGCCGCTGCCGGCACTTCGTGCTGCGTCTGATGGTCTCCGGCTCTGGGCTGGATGCCGTCACACCCTGTACATCAGGGACTGTGACTTCTGTGTTGTAGCCTGAGGCATTTGGGGTCAAGAAAGTAAATCTGAAGCTAAAATGGTACCATTTGATGAAAAGACCTGCCCACTCTCACCAGCCGTCTCTGCGTCAGTAGACATCTGGATCCTCTCTGTATTGAAACCAGGGCTGCAACAGGAAACAGAAAAGGTGGTTCCTGCCCTTCAGGGCCCACTGTCTAGTGGCTGAGAGAGGTGAGGAAGCAGACACAGCTGAACCCTATGGAGGCCCAGAGCAGGAGGCCTGGCTGCCCCTGATGCTCAGCCAGACCCACTGAAGGAGACAGTGGGAGGTAGGAGCACCACTGACATTTCACTAACGAGCAGACTGAGCCCCGAATGATCCAGCTACACAGCCAAGGTCGCTGAGCAGTGAATGGCAAAGGCAGAGCTCAGTTCTGTCTGATGCCAGTGTCTTCTGCAAACTTCCTCGTGGGGTTCTAGAAAAACCTGGTGTGGTCCCCACTCTGAGTCACCGGCTTCCACCTCCCGTGAACAGAAGAGAGGAATTCTGAAGGGCAGCTGGCAGTAGGCGGCAGTCAACCACGATTGGGCCTGGGCACCCTGCAGGCTTGGGCTTCTCAGGCCTCAGTCCCCCCAGCTCCTTCGTAGCCTCCGAAGGAAGCAGCCCTGAGCCACCTTCGATTAATAAACCACCCGCACCTTCCTACTCGGGCTCCATGCAGAAGCACTTCACGGGGTGGGAGAAGCAGGGCCCGAGGGGGGACCCCGTGAGCTGGGTGGAGACCCAGGAACATGTGCTGCTGGGAAGTGAAGCTTAGTCCTGACTCCGGCGCCCTTCCTCTCTGCCCTCCTTTTCACTCGGGGGTGGCGGTGGGGGATCTTCCCACGCTCCTCTTCAAAGGAAAGTAATTACATACAATAATTCACACGGTGTAATTCCGGCAGAACGTCCTTGGCTCTTGCCCCAGCGTTTGCACAAACTGTCTGTGATGTCTAGAAGCTTCTTTTCCTCCGTGGCTTCGGGCTCCTCACACGTAGAATGGGGATCACACTAATCTATTGCAGGGGGTTGCTGCTGAGCACAAAAGCTGCAGAAACGTTTTATCAGCTCGTTAGAGCGGATGTGCCCACTCTGCCCCACAATGGCACGGAGGGCAGGGGTGACGCCTAACGGAAGAGAAGGCTTCTATGGTGCGTTCCAATAGCAGGAAGAGCTGCTGAGGTGGGCAGGCAGGTGTGCTGCTCCCCAGCTCCCCCCGAGTCACCCCCGGAGCAGCTCCGGCCCATCTCCATGGTCAGTCTACACTGTCAGCACCTCCAGACACAGCTTACAACCCCCACCCTTCCCACTCCATTTCAGGATGGGGACAGGGGCAGGACTTCCATCTTTAGGTGACACAGACCAAGGTCAGTCAGGGCCCTTGGCGCCCAGCTTAAGGCAGGCGCGGGTCCAGCTGGATGACAGAATCCAGAGCCTGTAGCATCTATGGAGGCAAGAGTGGGGAGCCACTGTGGGCCTGGGTCTTTGTCCCGAGGAAGGACCCTAGGGTGAGAGGTTGGAGCCTTAGGACCCTGCGTAGGCTCTGGACACAGCCCCACAGCTCATAGCGGCGGCCTTCCAGGGAACGCTGCCCCCACCCCCACCCTGACCCCTGTCTACTAGTCATCATCCTGTTCTCTTGATTAACCCTCAGAGCCTCACAAGGAGTAGGTGTTACCCCTGCATTTCACATACAAGGAAACCAAGCCTCCTAAAAGTCAGAGAATTCACCCTAAAATGCATAGCTAATAATTAACAAAGGAGCATCAAACCCAGGGCCTGGATCCCCTGCTCCTTCCACTCTCTGCGACTTCTCTGATCTCCCAGAAATTTCCCCAGACACTGTTCCAGTGTGGCTCTCCTCCTCTGCGCCTCATTCCCCTCATTGAAAAGGCCAGTCCTCCCGTCTGTGCGGTGCTCTGCCGACCCCCCACCCCCAGTTTGCTGCCTGCGCAGGATGTGCAGGATGCGCGGCGGTCTCCTCGGAGCACAGCAGCCGGCTTTGTACTTCACCGTAAACTTCACTGTGTTGCTTAGGGAAGAAACACAGTCTGGGAATCTTGTGTTAATAACAGCCATCACTCCTCCACCTGGGGAGCACTTCGGAGTTTCCCCAGCACTGTCACACACAATGCATCACCTAGCCCGAGCCTTGGCCCAGCTCTGGGGGGCGGGTGGGGAGGCAAGGGGTGGGGCGGGGGTGACTGGAGCACACTCAGGGAGTCCGAGCCTGCTAGTGTTGGAAGGGACTTCAGATGTTGCCTACCCCAGCCACCCAGCTAGAATGCTTCCGTACCCTGCACAGGGGCCCAACTGACCGGTCAGCCTCCGCCAGGCCCAGCCAGTCTCTGGGAGACAGCCTGGCTCAGCCTTGCGGAGCTTGGAGGCTTAGGAGCTTGTTTGGGGTGAGCCCAAGTCTGTCTCAGTTCAAGCAGACTGATTGCACAGTTGGTAGTCTGGCCCTCTGAGGCACACACGCCAGAACTGGTAGAGTCGACTCCTTCGTTCAGCTGTTCGATGGGGGCTCTCGCGTCTCTCCATCGCCCCCTCTCCCAAGTCTCTCTTACACATTCAGATTCCTTCCGACACTCCCCACTCGACGAGGTGCGAAGTGCCTTCCCCTGGCCGACGCCCCTCTGAGTGTGCTTCCCTGCACCCGTGTCGGCAGGGGGACTGGACGTTTTGTGCGAGCCGTGCTTGTGTTAGTGCGGCCTCGGTTCTCCCGTGCGTGTGTTTGACAGACATGTGACGCCTTGGCCAGAATGGACCGGCCGTCAGCGAAAGCATGGCTGCTAAACCGGGTCGCCCCTGTGCTGCACTTAAGTTACTGATTTTTTTTTTGACCAAAGTGTTAGAAGTGATAAGTTCCGGCTTAGTAGATGAAAATGCATCTTGTTAGACTCCGAGTGTGGCTGAGGATCTCAGCACGTGTAAGGATCTTTCGGGTCCCGGTTTCACGTCACCCACACGTTTGTTGGGCATCTCTTCAGATGTCCTCTAAGTGGCCGGTAGAAACATTGAGGAAGAGGGCTAGGCGGGAAGCAGAGCCCTCTCCCGGAAGCCTCCCTCAAGCGGCCATCCGTCTGCGCTCTCGCGCCCTCCTTCCAGGGAGCGGACCAGCTCACACCGTTGCCGCCCAGGCGCGTCGCTCCGTGTCTCCCCAGGGATGTCGCGGGAGGTGCCGTGCTGAGGTCGCCGGCACCACGCATCCACGTCCACCGCACCCTCCTGCCCTGCCAGCTCGGCGGCCGTGCCAACTGCAGGGGCTGAGCTCCCTTAGAGCGGGCACTTGGCCTGGTGGGCCCAGCACGGTGCCCAGTACACGGCAGGGGCTCGAGAAGCTTCGAGGAGACAGTCGGTTGCACTTGTGAGTGAAAGAAATGGGCCCAGACCAACATTAGCAATGTTCAGTATTTCTGATTCCACCTTCTTTCTCTGTTTTCACGATTGGAACATTCGTTTCTATGTTCTTCCTTATAGCATCTCTTTAATATTCGTGAACCCTAAAAGGACGCCAGTTTGCTTACTGATAAGAAAAGAGGAGCTTGGGGAACTTGAGGGATTTGCCCAAAGTCAAAAGCGAATGTCCGGAGACAGTAGTGTCCAAGCCACTGTCCGCTGGCTTCGAGGGACCACCGTATGTGTCCAGCTCTTGTGTGCTGAGTCTGGGGACATCCCCCAGCTCGGCCGACAGTGACGAGGACATTCCATCCCAGCGAGAAATGAGGGGGATGCAGCAGAGTAAATCAGATATATTTCTTTTATAGTCTCAGTCTCATTCACTAACCCTCATTGATTAATTCAATTCACTGATTTGACAAATACTTATTGAGCACCTACCAGTGCCAGGCTACTCCGAGCCCCAGGAATACAACAGTTAAATCAAGCCCTTTTAAATGAGCTTAAATGTTAGCTGGGGGTGGGAGAGCAAATAACTCAGGAAGTAGGTATGTAGTTCATGGTCACACTAAGGACAACGCTAAGGCGAGGGAAGAGGCGAAGGGGTGCCCTTTTTCTCTGGGGACAAGGCATCGGAGCAGGGACGCAGGGAGGACCGTGAGACGGCCGCTGTCCCGGGGATGTCAGCACCAGCCACTCTGCGCTGTGTTCATGGATGTACACTAGTTTTTCTTCCAGGAAGCAGGGACCTAGATCATATGCTAAATTTTCTGGCTATAAAATATCTGATTCTTTCAAGGTGTATTCATTCGTTTATTCATTCATGTATTTTCTCAACAAATACTAAGCATTTCCTCTGTGCCACTCGGGTGCTGGGGGCGAAGATGTGAACAGAGCTTCAGTTCGGGAGGCAGCAGAGTCTGTGAGCCCAACAGCACAGGGACCGGGGGGTGGGTGTGCAGCGAGAGTGAACCCGGTGCCACGGACAGGCTGGAGGGAGGCCCCAGCTGAGACGGGTCAGCATCCGTGACATCTTAGGGGCCTAAGGAAGTGTAAAAGCATTATATTCTGTACTGGTGGTTAGCAACAAATTTTAAAGCCACTTAACTGTTTCTTTAAATAAAATCTTCTACAGAAAGAAAATTCAACATATGATATTTAAAGGAGTTGCTCTGATTAAAAAAAAATAGGGCCCTGGAGGCACCTTCTAAAACAGCAGGACGAAAACAACCACTCTCAATATTTGTTATGGTTAAGAATAGGAGTCTGGCCCTGGCTGGTGTGGCTCAGTAGACTGAGTGGCAGCCTGCGAACCGAAGGGTCACCAGTTCAGTTCCCAGTCAGGACACACGCCTGGGTTGCAGGCCAGATGCCTGGGTTGCAGGCATGTGAGAAGCAACCACACATTAATGTTTCTCTCTTTCTCCTTCTTCCCTTCCCCTCTCTCTAAAAATAAATAAATAAAATCTAAAAAGAAATTAAAACTTAAAAAAAGAAAAGAATTTTAAATAAAAGAACAGAAGTCTGCCCATTGTCCATTAAAATCCACTTATCTTCAAGTGCCTGGGTAAACCAAATTTGGAGAATCATTCCTTTTCCATCAAAACCGTTAAAACAGCTACCCCTGGCTAGCGTTGAATGGAATAGACCTCTGCCCAGATGAGAACTGACTCAGCGAATCTTTCCTCCTCTCCAAAGGCATCGAATCAAACTTCACACTGCCCGATACGTCCCCGATGGCTCATCAGCTCGGTTTAAAGTGCCATCACTCTGGTTTTTTCTGCTTCTGGACAGAGGTCGCCACCTCCCCTTGCAGGAAGATTCATCTCTTTTAAAGTATGCTCCTGCTCCCTCGGCTTGGAAGGCCCTGTGTTGTTCTCTAGAACATTCTTATTTGAGGAAAGATGTGCTTTCTTCCCACTGTAGCACATGCACGCTCACAGACCCTCCCAAACGTCTGTGAGCCACACACACGCCCCCGGGCCAAGGCGGGCTCCCAGCTGCAGCCGAGGAAGCAGCTGTCCTGGCCACGCTAACCCGCCACCTCCTCTTTCTTCTCCCTGCAGATGACGGCAACTGCTCAGACACCCTCCAAGGCCCAGGCTGTCCACATCTCCGCCCCCGCAGCTGCTGCCAGCACTCCCGTGCCCAGCGCCCCCATCGACCCCCAGGCCCAGCTGGAGGCTGACAAGCGAGCTGTGTACAGGTAGGAGAGCATCAGCTGTGTTGAGAAGCCCCCGACAAACCGGCCTCAGGCCCGAGCTGTGGGAGAGGAGATGGCGAGCCAGTGGGTGGGCTGGTCCAAGACAATGGCCGACAGCTGCTCCCTTCGCAGCTTCTCTCTCAAATCAATGCAGAGACCCCTCAGTTGGCCACTGTGGGTGGACACTAGCTTTCTGGAATTGTCTACGATGCTTTCTGGGCAGTATCTTCCAGGAGGAGCTCTTCTTCATCCCAGCTGGGGAGATGAGCCCTAATGAGCCAGAAACCCTCAGCTCAGCAAACAGCAGCTGCTGGGGACCCCTCCCTTGCCTCCTCGCCTTTTCGTTGCCTTTACTCCCACAAGAGCACTGGATACCTATCTCACCATCTAGGACTCAGTATTGTGCAGACTTCAGCATGCCGGAAAATCACTGGCAGAGCTTGTTAAAATGCATGTTTGGGGCTCCCTGCTCTGAAATGCTGAACCGTAGGTTAAGCTCTAGGAAGAGGAATATGAACTTGTAAAAGCATTCCTGGGACGCTCATGCAGCTGTTCCTTGAACCACATTTTGATTCACGGTAATCTCTGGTTTTTAGCAACAGGTGCTGTGTGCAGCTGTGCAGGTTCTGGCACCTTCCCCAAATGCGGGGTTTGCTGAGAGCAGGAACTCATTTCCTCTTGCTCTGCCCCAGCCCATGTCCCCAGGGCTGGGCCCTGGATGGTCCTGAGCAGGGTATGGGCTCAGGACAAGTCTTGTTGATGTCCGAAGCTGGTAAGCAGCTGGAGCCACCTGAGGGCAGGCCTGAGTGGGGCTCCAGCAGGGACCAAACTCCCACTTGCCCACGGGGAGCACACGGCACTAAGAGAAGGTGCTCGGGTCATGCTCAGTCCTGAGGCTGGAGCCTTGCTCACGTCCACCATGCGAGCGTAGACGTCCATGCGTCCCGTCCCGGTGAGCTCGGCTCACCTGTGGCTGGCAGGTGCTAACGGCTCATCTGCGCAGTGGGCCACCCAGGGTGCATAGAAAGAAGATTGATTCCTTCCTCCTCGCTCCTCCCCACCCCCAAATGACAGCGCCTTTATGGTAATGGTGGTGATTATCACTGTTATTATCATTATCATCAGCATTATTTTTAGTTGCTCAGGTGAGCTGAATGCCTCTAATGCCAACAGCTGGGAGTTCAGAACAGCGGGCTCTGGTCCACAGATCCTGGCCCGAGGGTCCTTGCCGGGCCTGGAGGAGAAAATAAATCACAGTGCTGACTCCCCCTTCCCTCCTCCCCTCCCCGCCCGTCCAGTGCGCAGGCCTAGCTGCCTGCAGGCCACATGTGTGCTCTGTCTTGGGCCCCAGAGAACACCACAATCTGGACACAGTCCTGTCAGACAGATTCGAAGCTGGGGGGTCAGCCAGCACACCCCGTCACGGGGCTGGGCGTGCCTGTCATCCCTCCACTCCTTCTTTCACACGCTTCTACTGAACCCTCACTGTTTCTATGTGGGGCCCCATGCTGGACTGCAGGGGAGAGAGGAAAACCCTAGAAAGATAAGAGCATGGGTTCTCTGTCTCTCCAGACAGAGCTCTAGCACGAAGTCTTCACAGAGGAGGCCATGTAAGAGTGTGGTCTTCAAGGCCAGCAGGAGAGTTCACCAGGAGAAGCAGTGGGTGGAGTAGGGCCTTCCAGGCAGCAGAGCACCTGATGTGTTCCAGGCTTGGCTGCAGCTGAAGTGGCTGGGTATGGGGAGAAGAGGCTCCGTGGCTGCCTGTGAGTTAACCTGCATGGTGGGCTGGTGCTTCTGTGGGGTGTGCAAGAAGGGAGAGGAAAATGACATGGCCTCTGGAAACTGTCTGATGGTCTGATGACTTGGGGTACAGCCATGACACCCCATTTAGATCACTGCTACTCAAAGGATGGCCCACAACGAGCAGCCTGGTGCCGCCTGGGAGCTGAGCAGAAATGCAGAATCTCAGACCCCTCTCCGGCCTAAGAGTTGGTGATCTGCCTGTAACGAGATCCCAGACGATTCATATGCACACGAAAGCCTGATCCTGGGTGCCCGCCCACGCCCCTGGGTGCAGGGACCTGGAGTGGGCACAGATTGGAGTCTGGAGAGACCCCCAGATTAGTGCTGTGATAGCCTCTGAGCTTTAGTTTTATGGCAGAAACTCATCAACTGGATCAAGACGCAGCCCATGCGCGTGCCTGGCACCATGTCTGGCATGAACCATAGAGGTCCCCTTGCTCCCACCAATCGCTCCTTGGGCTCCAAAGCCCTTCCCAGGATCCCAGGCTCCTTCTCCACCGCGGCCAAGCTGCAGGGCAGACAGGTGGTCCCCTGTGGGAAGTGTCCACGGGGACGCCACTTCTTCCTGTCCGCCTTCACACCCAGGCTTTACCTCCTCCCACTGGGCTGACCCCCACAGCCCTCAGAGTGTGCCCAGCTGATCTCTGCAGGTGGCCCAGCCTCTCTGCTCTGCAGCCCCTGCCTGCCCCTGCCCCGGGGTCCTCTCCCACAGCCACACCTCTCCCATTAGTGCCAGCTGCCCTCTCTGCAGCCCTTTGAGATGACTGGGAGGGAGCCCGGCCCTCTGTAGGGTCGGGTAATTTTAATTAGATTTGTCTGCCTGGGGCAGCCTGGCTGCTCCAAACCACTCAGGGAGCTGGCATTTCATGTCAATAAATGTAACAAGACCCTTTCAATTCAGATTAGTGCCCACACTGACTTTTGGGAGCCTCCACGCAGCCCATCCCAGAACCACAGATAAAGAAAGAGTAGGGGAGGCCCCTCCCTGCCAACCCCCCCAGCCCCCACAGGGCAGCAACGGGCAGTGTGACAAAGGGAGGGGTGCCTGTGACGGAGGGGGCCTGCCAGGGCCCCTGAGGTTTTACTTGTGTATGAGGACGTGTTAATGACATGTACTGGTTCCTTCGGATGCAGGCGCCTGTGTGTGCGCACGCGTGCATGGAGGGGCAGAGGGGAGGCCCGGTCCGCCTTTAATTGGATCGTACCAGAGCATCATCTGGGCTAATCAGCCAGGCAGCCAGGAGTCCCCGCAGATTAATGACTGCAGTCTGGTCTGAGCAGATCCCGTGATTGGGTGCGTGTTGCGGGTGATTATGTCTGTGCCCAGGAACAATACTGAGAGGGGGTCCGAGGAGGAGGCCCCCCCACCCCGCACAGTGGAGCCTGCAGCCTTGGACCTACTCAGGTCTCTCCTGCTGAGCCCCCACCTCAGCCCTGGATTTTCCCCGAGGAAGTTACAGTGTAGCCTGGGCCATCTCTCGTGCTGCCCGACCTGGTGGTTGGGTTTCCAGCAGCAGCGCAGAGAAGGGCCCAGAGGCTGAGGTTAATTCAGCGTTCACTCTCCCTCCTCCCCTCTGTCTCCTTCCTTCCCCTTTGAAGTGAGTGGGTTCCCATGGAAACCGTGATGTCCTGGGGAGCAGGAGCGAGGCAGGGAGCTGGGCCTGGCCAGGTGCGAGTGGAGGAGGAGGCTGGCTTTGCTGAGGCTGCTCTGAGGCTCCCATGTCGGTTCTCACCCCTAGGGCTGAAAGCCTCTCTGAGAACCCAGGAAGTGCCCACCCGGCCTGAAGAAGTTGCCTGTTACTGACGGGAAACGCCACACGGAGGCCTGAGCACTGAGAAAACAGTGGGGCCGTTGTGCTTTGCTTCTCCGTTAACAATGCTAGGGATCTGAGCTTCAGGTCAGATGCAGAGGGTGAAAGCCTGCCGCAGCCCAGAGGGTGACCCTCGAACAACACAGGGAGTTAGGGGTGCTGACCCCGGGGCAGTCAAAACCCCCCCAAAACTTAACTACAGTCAGCCCTTCACATCCACAGATTCAACCAGCTGCAGAGAGAACACGATACTTTTGGTCCACGGTCGGGGAACCCAAGTTGGGAATGCAAAATGCTGTTGGCATGTGACCCACAGTTGGTTGACTTGTGGATGAAAAAGCCATGGATACGGAGGGCCATGTATTTATTGGAGGGGGGGCAGGGAAACTCCTTGTGTAACTGGGCTCGCACATTTCAAACTCGAGGTGTTCGAGAGTCGGCTGTCTTCTTCCTTTGTGGCACCACTCACAATTGAATTGATCGTGTGAACATTATTTCTGTTTCCCGCACCAGACCGTTAGCTCGGTGAGGGCAGGGTCTGTGTCTGTTTTATTCACTGGTTTATCCCCAGCGTACTGTGCGCCGCCTTAGAGTCAGCAGCTTGGCTGACGTGCCACATCAGTGCTTGTCGAATAGAACCGCCACCTGGGCCGGGCAGGGCCCCGTGGACCTGCCGTGGTCCTAGGTGGTGTGCTGGTGGACTGGCTCTCGGGGCAAGGGGAGAGGAGCGAGGAGGGCCCTGATCTGTAGCGTTTGCCGATCTCCACAGTGTAGATGCCCGCACCGTGGCCCATTTCAAGCTACCAATGTGCTGCTGCTAAGCAGAGTTGGGAAAAGAGGCCCAGGTGGCCCTCGCCTGCCTCAAGCGCAAACCCCACGCAGGTGGTCAAGTTACAGGTGCACAGTCTCTGTGTTTAAACAGCTCAGCACATTTACAACCGATTCTTTGGAATGGTTTTACTCCCGTCTTTAGCCATGACCTTGGTCTTCCCTGGCTTGTCTGGTCTATGCCTGATCCTGAGTTTGAAAGTTCTCTCTTAACGCATTAATACTCAGAACAGCGCCTCACACAGAGTGCGTGCTTTGTAAGAGTTGGCAACTGTGATTTTTCTCCTTAACCCTCACGCAGTGAATTCTCTCCTTTCTAGAGCGTACCCAACACTGTCTTTCTCTTTTCATCTGCTTGAGTAAAGGCTCCCCCTTCACCCCCAACTTCCCCACCTTCTCCAAGTCGAGTCCAAGCCTTTCCTGCTTAATGCACGAAGAGCTTCCTTCCCGGCAGCTCCGGAAACCCTGCCAGGCACCACATCACTCTTCTGCCTCTTTATTTTCTCAGCTTTCAGAACTGTGACCTTTCCTTCCAGCACTTCCATCTCTCCCTCTCTCCACAAGCCGCAAACTCAGACTTCCCCTGCCCATGTGTGACCTGCTGTCCCATTCTAGTTCAATAAAAGTAACACGCATTTCTAGAGCCCTGTCTTTACCATGCTTGTTCCTTTCTCATTGAGACTGGGTCCCTCTAGAATCCGCACTCATCTGGGGAAAGGTCGGAACAGGGCAGCGGCAGCGTCCACATGGCTCCCTGGCGACCACCCTTCTGCAGGTCACTGGAGTCCCCGGCTTGGTCCGGATGGTCCTGTAGCTCAAGGCGCCAATGCTGCAGAGTGGCTGCGCTGGGCAGTGGGACGAGCTCTGAAAATAGACTTGATGATAACTAGCTTTGTCACTGTGGGCACATTAATCTCTCTGAGCTTCTTGTTTTCTTTTTTTAAACATTCTTATTGTACTTTTTCCACCACCATTTACCCCCCTTTCTACCCTCTTCCACCTCCACCCACCTCCCCCACCCCGCAATCACCACGCTGCTGTCCATGTCCATGAGCCCTTTTACTTTTCTGCTTGAGCCCTCCGCCCCCTGACCAGTGCCCCCAGAGCTGTCATCCTGCTCTCTATCTATGAGTCTGAGCTTCTGTTTTCTTAACTGTAAAAAGAAAACAGTGATAGCTAGATGAAAATTAGATCTTATGTGACAATACCGGACACACAGATCAGTGTTTGCTAGGTAGACTGGGGTGAGGGGGTTGGAACGGCGGGGCCAGTGTGTGTCCTGTGGGATGTCTGAGATGTGAAGGGGTCGGGTGCATTCGGGCAGGTGGGGTCCAGGGTGAGGATCACGGCCTGTGGACTCAGATTGCCTAGGTTTGCCTCCTGACTTCACAGCTGGGCACTACCCCTGAGCCTCATTTCCTCACCTGTAAAGTAGAGCTAAAAACAGTGCTCTCTCCTCGTCAGGATCCTCACGAGGATTAAGTGAGGTGATGCATATAAAGAGCTTGGTAAAGAAGCTGGCATATGGCCCTGGCCAGGTGGCCCAGTTGGTTGGAGCATCGTCCCATACACCAAAAGGTTGCGGGCTTGATTCCCAGTCAGGGCACATCCCTAGGTTATGAGTTTGAATCCCAGTCAGGCACGTACAGGGTGAGGGGCAACCGATCAGTGTTTCTCTCTCCCTTCCTCTCTAAAATCAATAAACATCCTCGGGTGAGGATTAGAAAAAGGAATCTGGCACAGGCGAGCCCTCTGCGTGTGCTCGCTGCTACCAGAAGTCTGGGGGAATGCAAGCAGGGCTTGGTCAGGCTGCAAAGTAAAGCTGAGAGGTGATGTGGCAAAAATCTAGACGGGAGAGGGCTCCCAGACGGGTGGTCTTCGCCCCGCCATCCAGCTAAACGTGCACCGAGCTCTGCTGTGTGTAAAGTGTTGCGGTGGGTTCCAGGACGGGTCCTCAAGAAGGAAAACTCAGTCTGAGGAGTGGGGGAAAGACGCCATAGAAAGTAGCTGTCGTATGAACTTGGCACATAGGATGGACTCAGAAAAGTGTATGTGGAATTGACGGCAAGCTGCTGGCCCACAGTGCATCGTGGGAGAGTTGTACTAGTTATCCTAAGGGAGGTGAAACCCCTGGGAATGGTAGCCCAGCTGCCTTTCCTGGGGCGGGGCTGGAAGACAGGGTGGGAGGAACGCCCAGTTTGGGGCTAGACAGAGGTGACGGTCCTCTGAGCAGCAGCCCGGCCAGGACCCTGGGAACTGGTCCATCCTAATGAAGTGTCTTTGAGGGAACTCTTCCACCTCATGACCAAAGGGTGTTCTGACTCCAGGGAGCTGACCCTGGAGCTTAACCCTGTGTCTTCCGTGGCATGGCCCTTGGTGGCTCCTGGAACGTGCTGGGCGAGGTGGCCTGGGAATCGTGTGGAAGAAGGTCAGCCACGCCAAGCGGGAGTCAGGACCGGGCGCTTCTGGACTAGGTGCTGGAAGCAGATGCTTCAGGCTGCATCCTGCCTTGGGCTTTATGGCCTGGGGGCTCTGGCAGATACTCCTGCCCTTTTGAAGGAGGTAGATTTGCTGGCATAGAACTAACATCTCAGCTGCTGCCTGTAGTCAGGCGGGCAACCCTGCTGGAGCCATAATCTGGACATAAAACCATGCCCCTTCTCCCCTGGCACCAGGCAAGCCTGTCCCCTGCCCTTTCTGCAGGCATCTGAAGACACTTCCCCCCCGGCCTAGCCTCCGCACACCCCACTGCAGGCCCCGAGGCTTCCCTGGCTGGCCCTGAAAGCAGGCATGTGTGCAACCAGTGGGTTCTGCTGCGCCCACAGCTCCCTGCCTGGCCCAGGCAGAGCTGAGAAGTCCAGGGCCCTGGCAAGGACGAGGCACACCAGTACGAGATGCGGAACTGGAATCTCAATGACTTGTCTCACAAGGTGATGTTAGGATTAAGATAACCAATGTGAACAGGACAGCCCTTGGCAGGTAGAAGACATGCAGTGAGTGGTGGCTTCGTCTGGAGGAGTCACTGTGATCAGTGCTGGACTGGATCTGCCCCCAGGAGTTAGGCCCCCTGCTAGTGTGCGTGGAGGTCGGGGGCAGGGGCTAGGGCCGAAGGAGAGACCGCAGGCAGAGTCTCTGCCGGCGTAGATGGCCCGTGGCTTCTCACCGGGGCTGCACTAAGCCAGTCTTAGTGCCACTCTCTGCGCTTCCCAAGCACTGGTCCATTTCATGGTCAAGACCATTGCACTGAGACTTCAGTCTGAGTTCTGGCTCCACCACTGGGCAGATGATCTAACCGCTCTGGAGGAGCTTTCCTCCCCCACCAGGGACACATCAAGGGAGAAAATGAAAGATCGATGAAAAGGTTAGAGCCCTGTCCAAGCACACAGAGGACTGTGAGGAGAAAAGCTCCCTTTGGAAGCTCGCCCGATGAGCAGGGACTCTCCTGGGCTGCAGCGGGCCTGGTCCTTGCAGGGAAAATGAGGTGGCCCAGCTCCGGGACCTCAGGACACACAGGACATGGGGACAGTAGAGGGTTGAGGGGGAGGAGGATGAGTGAGTCCAATCACCGTTCAAAAATAGTACACGGAAGGGGAAAGAGCCCAAATTTGGAGTTTACGTGCCCACATTTAAATTTCAGCTGGCTCACTTACGAGCTGGATGTGACTATTTAACCACACGGCACCTCAGTGTGCTAATCAGTAAAATGGGAAGAATAAGAATGTTGGGTGTTTAAACGCAGTAAGTACATGGCAAGGCACTTGTAACTTACAAAGTGCCACCGAACGTGGGTGTGTGTTTAGTCATTGCCAGTGGCCAAGGACAACGGTCCGAGCGCCCCTTTCCACACCATCCCCTTCCCCAAAGCGCTTTCTCTTTGGGGCTGTGAAATCCCTGGTGACGTGGATGGGAGCTCTGACTGCCTCTCGCTCGCTCCCTAACCTCAGGAGAGACACTTCTTTCCTCTGGGCCCGAGTGACCGCTCCTTAAAACAAAGGGATAACGAAAAACCAAGGGTGACAAAGGCTGGCGGGTTGTGGAGAAAAGGGAGCGCTCACGGTGGGGGATGGTGCATTGGCACGGCCACCCCAGAAAACAGTGTGGAGGAGCCTCAGAAAGTTAACTACAGCTTGATCCAGCAGTTCTGCCTCTGGGGACAGCACATCACGGAAACAGAAATACAAACTCGAACACCTATCTGCACCCTTGTGTTCCTGACAGCATTGTTTACGGTAGCCCAGACGTGGGAGCAACCTAGGTGTCCATCAGTGGATAAATAGATAAAGAAGATGTGAGATATATATACACATATACATATACATATACATATACATATACATATACATATACATGACTATGATTCAACCATAAAAATGAGGTAATCTTACCATTTGCAACAACATAGATGGACCTTAAAGGCATTACGCTACATAAGTCAAAAAGAGAAAGACACATACTGTGTGATTTCACAGGTGGACTCTGAAAAAACAGCAAACACATCAAACCCGGAGAGAAAGAGATCATCCTTGTGGTCACCAGCAGTGGGGGGGGACACGGGAGGGAGTGGTCACAGGCACAAACCGGGGTCATAGGTAAGGCAAACAGGTCCCGGGGCTGTAATGCCACACGACACGCAGACTGTGGCCAACATTGCTCTGCGATGAACGGGGCAGCTGTTAAGAAAGGAAATCCCAAGTTCTCATTCAAAGGAGCAATTTTTTTTGTTTTTCTTCTTTTTATTGTATCTCTGTGAGAAGATGGATGTTAGCTGAGCCGACAGTGGTAATCATTTTGTAATGTATAGAAGTCACACCAACATGCTGTACACCTTACACGTATACAGTGAGACGTGTCCATTGTTTCTTAATAAAACGGGGCAGGGGGCGCAGAGTGAAGGGGCTGGACGTGAGATCCCACCTGGGCTCCAGTTTTAGGTTCTTTGGATTCTTGCCCCGAAGACTAGCCTTAACAATCACTTGGTTGCAATTTCACATTTTTAAAAATGTGCCAGCAGGGAGGTGTGTGTGCATGTGTGCGTGTATGTGTGAGAGGGGGGTGTGCGTGTGCGTGGATGTATGTGAAGCAGGGGGACAGGGGACCGTGGTCTGCCCTGGGCCCCACACTTGCCAGGAATAGACATGGCCACCACTTGGGGGAGGAGCGCCGGATGGAGCCGGAGACCCTAGGAGACGCGATTCCAATTTAGCAATGAGAAGTGCTCTCCAAGACAGCCCAGGCTAACACATCGCCCACTGGGCAGGGCTAAAAATACACCCGCATGGCGCTAACGTCACACCTGAGGCAAAAATACACCCAACCAGGAGCTGCCGGCTCGTTCTCCTCCACCCGCTCTGCTCTCTCCATCTGGCGCCTCTGAGGGGCGGTGGCATGGAGGGCTGGGCGGGCACTTCCTTCACGCCCCCTCCCTCTAGGACCCTGCCAGCCCCCACCCCCGCACCCCAGCAGAGACCAGAGAAGGCAGGTCCTCTTGTAGCAACTGTGGCTAGAGGCTGGCAGACGGCAGTAGCTGACCCCACGACCGCCGTGGGAGTGGATTCTGAGCTGGAAAGAAGCTGAGGGCTGTGTCTCCAAACCTTCGTTCTCACGGGCGGCGCTGCTTCATTCAGTCATCTGTTCCTGTGCGTTGACTCACCAAACGTTTTTTTCTTACTCAAGGATATTCTTCATTGATTTTTAGAGAGGAGGGTGGAGGGAGAGAGAGAGAGAAACACTGATCGGTTACCTCCCACGCATACCTGACCAGGAATGGAACCTGAGACCTTTCGGTGTACAGGGCGACGTTCCACCCAGCTGAGCCACCTGGCCAGGGCAATTCACTGAGTATCTCTGACCCTCTGCTGTGTGCCGGGCACGGTGCTTGACCCTCGGAGACTCAGAAGGGGGTCTGAGGAGACTGTGGGCCAGAGGGGCTCACCGTGTAGTAAGGAAAGCCGGTCCGGGCACGGGCAGCTGCAGTTGGTGGAACCGAGTGTCATAAGGGAAACGAAATGAAATTCGTACTGCCAGTGTTCTTTCGGTTTTAAAAAATGAGGTTCTGGGTTTCTGATAAATCGTGCATCGCCTCTCTTCCTCCTCTTTCTGTACCTCTGTTTTCACTGGACGTGGGCCCGTTCTCCCTGCCAAACGAGTCCGTGGAGATGGGGACATGAACCGAGTGGTGTCAAGGTGGCTCCGGATGAAAAAGGCGCCTGCGCACACCACTCAGGGGGAAAGGAGCAGCTCACTGCGTGTCTGATGCTCAGAAAGGCTTCCTCACGGAGTGCTCATGCCCGCCTGCCCGGGGCCGGTGTCGTCCCTGTTGTACAGAACAGGAAACCGGGGCTCAGAGAGACTCAAGAACTTGCCCCAAAGTCACTCAGGGATGAGACTCCCAAGTCTGCACTTGTTTCAGACGCCCAGCTTCTCACCCTACGTTAGGGTGCAGTGGAGGTGCACACCCCAAAACATTCCTGATGGCTCAGGGGAAGGAAGGCTTCCTCTCGCTGGACCTACCAGTGGGGGAGCCTTCGGGGGAGGGATGGCAGTCAGAGCCCAGCCTGCAGATGACCCGGAAAGACAGGCAGGGAGGCAGGGAGGCAGGGGAAGGCGGTTGAGGCGGAAGGACCAGTGGGGCACCAGCAGCCTGGTTTGCTGGAGCTGCCGAAGGGGGATGGCTCAGATACAGGGGCCGGGCCACCTGCACCCGTCCACCCACCACACGCTGCCGAGTCTGGGGGGAGAAACATGGAGCAGAAAGCCGAGGCCACACCGTGGGTGCCTGGGTGTTCATTTGTGGACGCCGGATTTCACCGGTGTCCAAGAGAAATGTCACGGCAGTCCTCAGGGTGAATACTGGTCACAGGCCTTGTGGCCGTGAAGAGGTGCCCAGGGAAGCAGCAGCGGGTGGATCTGGAGAGTGGCTCTGGGGTGTTGTCCCTGATTCTGTGACCCCAGTGACCTCTAACCTGGGCCAATAGACATAGAGGATCAGAATCCCAGCCCTTTAGCATCGTTTCCAGGTGGCGGGGCTTTGGCCACTCAAGACCTCCACTGGGTGCCCGCAGAGGTGCGGTTGGGGAGCTGGAGAGCCACCAGCCTCATCGCTGCTGGCCCCACCTCCTGCCACCTCACCAGCCCACAGACTAAGGTTCTTCTCAGCAGTGTGACCCAGGCCAGGCTTCTGAGCCCACTGAAAATCCCCACTCAGAAACTGTGCTCTCTGGGGATGAGAGCCCCACCATCGCCTGTCCTCATCCCAACCCTCCACCCCACTGGGAGATGCCACTGGGGCTCAGGGAGGGCAGAAGTGCTGGCCCGGCCTCCCCTGGTGGCCTCCCCCGTCCACTGGGTGAGGCTGGGCTGTGAGGTGAGGTGTGGAACGGGCCTGGGGGCTCCAAGGTCAGTCACAGGGACAGAAGGTGGACAGCCAGGCAAGCTGCCGCACACTTGGCTGGACCCGTAATTGAGGTCTGCAGTCCTGGCCAAGGTCACAAGGGAAGAGATGGCTGAGAGACTCAGACGCGATGAGTGGCATGACTGTGAATCACAGGGTTTATCACCCAGAAAGAGAATCAACACTCACGGCTCCCCTGCATGTGGCCACTCCCCCTCCCCCTCGGGGCTGCGTGGCCTGCTTCTGGCTACCTGTCCGCTCCCATCCCTGTCTCTCGGGTTCTGTGTATCTGGACCTCTCTAAAGCTCTACATGTTTGCATTCCTCCTTTTTCCTCTCTCTGCTTCTCTGTGTCTGACCCTCTAAGCAGGAAGAAATGTTAAAAAAAATTTTTTTAACCTAGGTTGTCCAAGGAAGAAGGAAAGGAAGCAGAAAAGGGTCCTCTTGTCTTTTCTCGAGTCCTTTTAACTAAAGGAAATAAGCTTCTGCCTCATAGGGCAACCCGAAGTCAGGATGAGTACCTGTAAAAATTACCAGGAAGTCATGGTTTCCAAACCAGGAGGTCTTTGAAAATGTGAGGGAAACCTACTGAGCCAATTCACGTTAAGAGCCTCTGTTGAGAGGTGGGGTGGGCTGAAGCAGGCTGCGCTGAAGCCTACCTGCCCGCCCGGGACTCTCTCGGAAGTCTTCCCGGGAGTGTGTGTGCGTGTGCATGCGTGTGTGCATGCATGTGTAGGGGATCCCTCTGCGCTGCATTAAAACTGGGGCTTGAACAAGGGGTCTTGCTGCTACAGAGAGGGCGCCATGCACCTCCACAAAGGGCTTCAGCCAAAATCCTGCCCAGCTTGGGGCCCAGGTGTGTGTTGGGGGGACGGCTGCTCCTACCCATCCGGCCCCAAACTGGGCATCCCAGGCTGGCGAAGGCAGAAATGCCAGAAGTAATTAAACCAAGCCAAGGCTTGAACCCCTTTAGAAATCCACATAACCGGCTTAATCACCTCCCGAAACTCGTGCAGGGCTGGAATCCAGTGGAGGGAGGGGTCCCTTACTTCCGTGGATTGTTGTCAGGAACTGCGCACTTGAGCTGATTTGGGTTCAGGTGTCCTGGGGAGAGGCAGTGAGGGTGGGGCGGGTGGGGCGGCTCGGGGAAGAAAAAGGACACAGTAAAGTGTGATCTGAGATCATCTCTTCCTGCCCTCTCCTCCGGCCGCGCCACCCTCCCTGCCCCGGCTCCGCCTGCCCTCCCCGCAGCCGGGCACAGTGCTGAGTGGGCTAAATTAGTCCATTAGAGAAATTCATTTCTCTTTATTAGTCTGTGTCAAATCCTTTTTATTAGTGGCTGGAAACGACCTCTCTTCTGCAGTAAAATGTCATGCCAGTTCACTCCTTTTATTTGTTCTGCACTGACGAGGCTCCAAATCTCGCCGAACTGGTGCAGTGAGATTTATTTCCTCCAAATTTTGAACGGCTTAAAAGAGATTGGGGTGGAGGGGCGGTTGGGCCGAGGCGACATGGAGTGGGGGGCAGCGAGCACAGGGAGAAGGCGAGCTCATGCGGAGGTCCGGGGCCCTCGGGTCCCCGAAGTAGGGTCCGGCGGCCATCTCTCACGTCCTGTCCATCATCTTTGGGCCCTGGGTCCGAGTTCCCACATTCCTGCTTCTAGCCTCTGAGGAGAGGGATCTGGATAGCACCAGCAGGAACTCCTCACACCCATATAAGTCGGATAAACCAGAGCTCAGGGGGGCCCGTATCCCAGGCCTACCCGGAATTCCTTCTTCCTATCCGGTGCCTGGCATTCGTGTCCCAGGTGACTAAGACCCCAGCTCTCAGCGTCCCTGTCTTTGACCATGGCTACCAGCCTCACCTCCAGCCTTAGCAGTGGTGTTGGTGGGTGGCTTAGAAATACAGGGTGATCCATCAGCGTCTGTGGGCTGGGCAGCTGGGGATAGGCTGGAGATAGGGCTGGGACCAGGCTTAGAGCTGAGCCTGTTTCTCAGGAGGTGGTGCATGGTGTCTCAGCGGCCCCTACCCTGGAGGTAGCAGGTGCCCGAAAACAGTCTGGATTTATGGAAGGTTCCAGGTGGGCAGAGCACCAGTGCCACAGGCGGTCACTGCCCCTGGCTGCGGTCCACGTGAAAAATGTGTCTGAGCTCAGGTGCCACCTGAACTCCTGGGCTCAGGGACCCAGGGGCTGGGGTAGGTGGAACCAGGGGAAGGAGCCTGGAGAGGGTGGGGGGCGAGAAGGGAGGATTTGGGAGCTGATGGTTTGGCTCAGGGTGGGAGGGGCTGGAGACGGGGAGCTATGCCAGCATCCCTGAAGCCAGCTCTGTGCCCCACGGGCCCCTGGTTAATGTGGTGGGGCAGGGGTGGGGTGGAAAGCATGTTTCCTTCCTCTGAGAGATCGCAGAAGCCCCAGAAAATACCCTCAGATATGCGCCCCCCAACACACACACATTCTGGGGAGATCTGACACCCAGAAGTGAGAGGCTCATGATAAGGACCCGCACCGTGGTTCTGCACGAAGGGCACCCTTGTTCCCAGCATTTGTGACAACGCCTCCACCCCTGCGCCCCACCCCCGCCAAAGCCAGCTCTGTCTGAGACCCACGGTCTGACCCCTGCTCATCTCCTCACCGTCATCTCCCTCCACTCCCCTCCTGTCCACCTTGTTCCAGCCACTCTTGTCTAGATTTTGTTCCAGAAAGGGGCCAAGTTCGTTCCTATCTCAAGTGCTTCACTCTTTCTCCTGCTTGGAATGCCTCTGCCTCAGATTTTTGCATGACCACCTCCTCATCGTTCAAGGCTTAGCTTAAAGGTCGCCTCCTCAGAGGAGCCCACCCTCCAGCCCCCACCCCAACTCTGGTGCTAACTCGTGGGGGACGCAGGCACCAGCTGGTCCCTCTTTCCCCACCCCACACGCCACTCACGCTGTGTACACACAGCACTCAATCCCCACACAAAGCACATACAGAAAACACGTGGCACAGGCATGAGCACTGTACGCAACATAGGGCACACGTGCTCTGTGCTCACAGTACACGAAACCCGCACCCCAGCTCCCAACACCTGACCCACATGCACCCACATCATGCAGATCCAACACCGTGTGTGCACATGGCAGGGACACACCAGATCACACATTTACACAACACGCACACCGGCTCTTCCCGACAGGTGCACACACACGCACGTGCGTGCACACCGGCCCCTCTTCGTTCGGCAGCTGCCCACCCTCCCTCCGGCGTGAGGAGGGAAGGAGTGGTGACCGGCGGGGGTGCCCCCACCACCTGGCACTGTGCTGCGGATTATTAGTTCCTGGTAATTTAGTGCCCTTGTACAGAGTCGATTTGTGCCTTTCATTCCTAATTGATCTAGTGGCTGTTTAAATGGCAGCAGGCATCTGTTGAGAGTAGGAAGGTTCATCAGGCGCAATAATTCATAACACCGTCTGGAATTTGCCTTTCATGTCCCTCAGCTAAACCACAGCAGGCTCTGCTTAAATTACAGCCACCGAGGCTTCCTTTGGTATTCTGCTCAGGGCCAGGAGAATCTTGCATTAAACTGGGATCAGGTTAGATTAGACTATAATATGCTGTGGTATTAGTGGCTGCAAATGAAGACTTACACTGGAGTTTAACCCATTCACCTGGTTTCTCTTTGTCCTCAGCCGGATAGCTAAGTGAATCCAGTGTTTTCCCTACCAGCTTCGTGGGGGTGCTGGATAGACCGTCTAGAGGCTCAGGGCGCAGATGGGCCACCCTCTGCACTGACCCTTTTTTCCCGTCTATAACCCAGCCTGCAGCCTTGGGGCCCCCCGCTTTTGCATCAGCCCCCAAAACAAGGGTCGGGGAGAGAGTGTCCAGAGGCAGGCTCTGCAAGCCAAGCAGCTCATGCGAAGCAGGGATCTGCCTCCCTTCTCCCCCACTGCCCCCGAGCCTGAGTAGGAAGACCAGCACGCATGGATTTGAGTGTGGGTGGGGCTTAGCGCCTCTGTATTTTGCCTGGAATTATTAGGACCCCAAAAGGGGTCAGGCCCACAGGCTGCCCGCTGCACCGTCGAACACTGTGTAGGTGGGGTGTTTGGTTCCCCTCTCCGTGCGTTTAGTCACAGGGCGCTGCAGGGCGAGGCACAGTCTGTTTGCCTTTTCAGGTCTCACTGTGCTTTCCAGTGTGGTAGCCACGAGCCACGGGTGGCTACTGAAATGAAAATGAGTTAAAATTAAATAAAATTTAAATTCAGTGGCCTAGACATACAGTCATATTTTAAACATCCATTGGCCTTGACTAGCTGGTGGCTACCATGCTGGACAGCAGGCAGAGAACATTTGCATCATTACAGAAGGGCTACTGGACCGTGCTGGCCAGAACACCCCTTCTGCAGAGGCCCAGGGCCCAGGCCCGTGCTTCCTGCTTCCTACCGTCCCAGCATGCAGATGCATTATGGGGACCACCAGGAGAGGAATTGGGGCTCCAGTGTCAACAGCCCATGCAAATGCAGGCACACGTGCTGGGTATTAACCCACAGCAATTCGCATGCACTGCAGACAAATGAGAGTGGGATGCACTTACATACGCACATAGACACACAGACGAATGGGACCCACATATCTTTGCTAGACTCTGAACAGACAGTGATGAGTAACGTGGGCTTGCCTCCTGCCCCTATGTAGCTCACATTCTAGTGAGGAAGGCAGGCGACAAAGCAAAGAGCTGAGGGAGCCAGCCACACCTCATGGGGGAGGGGCAGTCTAGGGAGCTTCCCAGAGTGGGTGACATCTCAGCTAAGATGCACAGAGCCAGTGAGGGAAGCCCTTCCACCTACATCACACACCCCAGCACCACACCACGCACCACCCACGCTCGCTCACATGCTCTTCACCCCCTGGGTCATTGCCATCCACCAAAGAGCAAGTGCCCGCCATGAGCACATGGAGCAAGGCCCTGAGGATACAACGACCATTCAGACAGGGCAGTCCTGGAGGAAAACAGTGAGCAAATAACCACGCAAATCATCATTTCATCACAGACATGCTGAGCGTGCGGTGCTGGACAAGTGCAGGGAGCTGGTTTCACGCTCTGGGGTGTCCAACCTGAACTGAGTACACTCACAGACGCAGGACAGGTGGAGACACCTGTCCGTCTGGTGCGGGCCAGAATTCAGGCTCACACACGTGCCCTGGATACACTCACCGACACACAGGTGCCGCCCTTAGCTGACTCCAGGCAGCCAGGAATGGGTTTGTGTCCCACCACTAATGTTCACGTCCAGGACTTGTCTGGACACTTCCCACATTTCTTTCTTGGATTGACCTTGACCCAGAAGTTTACCTTGAACTAGAAATGGACACCTACTTCTCTGAAGGGTTGTACCCATCATCCTCATTAAATGTCCACATAGCTTATTGTACCAAAGAGAAAACTTAGCCCCCCAGCCCCGTGGGGAGGAAGGCAGGCCCTCTGAGGCCCCAGGCACTAGAGACAGGACCTTCCCCACCAGCACGTGAAATGCTGCCATCTAGGCTGACCATGGGGACTGGGGACATTCTCAAGGAGGGGGACATTGGGAGAAGAAACAATGGGAGTGTGGGAAAGGGACCCTCATAGCTTCTGAGCTCAGCCGGCAGCTGGAGTCTGTGTGCACATGTGTGAGCTCCTGCTGTCCCCCACAGGCACCCTCTTTTCCCGCTTCTGACGCTGCTGTTTGAGAAATGTGAACAGGCCACCCAGGGCTCTGAGTGCATCACGTCCGCCAGCTTCGACGTGGACATCGAGAACTTCGTCCACCAGCAGGAGCAGGAGCACAAACCCTTCTTCAGCGACGACCCGGAACTGGACAATCTGGTAAAGACCCTCCAGCCCCACCCCAGCTAGGGTCTCCTCCCCGCCGGGGTCCCCTCCAAATGCCCTAGAGAGGATCCTTTCATTCATCCACTCAACAAAAAAGTGCTGCATGCCCGCCGTGGGACAGGCACTGGACGCCCCCCAGCAGCTGAGAACCACCTCTAAGTCCCTCAAACCAAGAGCTGCAGGCACAGGCACTCTGCCGGAGCTCTCCCCTTCTCTGGTCTCTGCCTGCAGTGGCACCCGCCTCCCCTGCCCAGCCTCTTGCAGCGCAGACAGGAGGAAAGGAGGGTCACCACACCCCACCTGTCTGGGGCAGCAGTTCCGAGGGCCGGAGTCCCGGCGTGTTAGGAAGCCTGTCGGGCTGCCCAGAGAGGAGCTGATGGCTGGGCGCTGCTGTGCGGAGGATGAGGTGGCCAGCGTATGCAAGCGCAGCGGTAGCTCGAAAGACCTGGAGGCAGAGTCGTGTTGCAAAGGAGGCCAGCAGATAATCCTGCCCATTTAGGGGACAGAGAAGATCAGGCTTCAGAAACTAGCTTGTCACCCAGATCATCACTACAGCTTCTCATTATTTTTATTATTTTTATTCTTCACCTGGGATATGCCCAGTGATTTTAGAGAGAGGAAGGCAGAGAAAGAAACATTGATGTGAGAGAGAAACATCAATCAATTTCCTCTTGTACGCGCCCCAACTGGGGATGAAACCCATAACCTAGGTGCCTGCCATGACTGGGAATCAAACCCGAAACCGTTTGGTGCACATGATGATGCTCCTACCAGCAGAGCCACCCGGCCAGGGTCCCCACAGCTTTTTTAAAAAATAAACATTCTTGGGCCTGACCACCAGGAAATTGTGAATCTGAACATTTGGTCAGTCTACAGCTGTAAGTCTTCTGGGCGATTGCAGTTATCAAGGCTTGGTAGTCACCAGCTTAGATGGCATCTGAAATTCTCAGCAAGGCCCGTGAATTCTGCTGAGAGAGAGAGAGAGAGACGGAGAGAGAGAGAGAGAGAGAGGGTGCTCTGTTCATTCATTGTGAAAAACGGTCTTCCTGGAATCATTAGCCGTGATTCTTGATTTTTTCTGTGGGTGGATTACCCAGATGATGCACAGTGAATTTGAAAACTCTGCAAAACTCTCTTCCACAAATTGATTGATTCCAGTGCTGACCTCTCGCGTGCATAGGTCAGCTGGTACCTGCTCCCAGAAGGGAAACGAAAAAGCAGGTGTGGCTCCAGATAGGAAGAAAGAAACATGCCCGACCACACACAGGCATGGCACGGTGCACTGCCGAGCAGATTTCGGTTATTTGGGTATTAGTCTGTGTTGCAAGGTATCCACACACTGCTTCCCTCAAGGGTTGAATGTGCTGTTTATGAAGTCCAGAGAGCTACCAGGAGAGCCCGCCCTGGCCTGGGCGTGTGGGCAGTGAAAGAATGGGGCAGCGTTCGGAGAGGGAGCAGGCCTGGGCCAGAGGATATAGCCCCCGCCGCCCTCAGGAGCGTTGGTGCAGGTGCCCCAGAGCCTTGGAGCACCGTGCCCTCCCTGCCTCCCTCTGCCCCAGCTGGAGAGAGCAGCCACACTCCCCAGGAGCCCAGACCCTGTCTCTCAGGCCCCCAGACAGCCCTCCCCATGCTGGTCCCCAGCTGGTCAAACTGTAGCGCAGGCTGGTCTGGCCCTGCCTTGCCAGCCCACTGATCAGAATCCTAGCACAGCAGCAGTGAAACTGGCTTTCAGAACCTATGTCCACAGCAGTCACGGAGCCGGGGGTGAGGCAGCCATTTCTGCGGGACCTGGCATGGACCGGGGCTGGGGGAGGGGGTCAGAGCTCTGTCCCCTCACTCGATATGAAAAGAAACTGAGGCCTGTGCTGATAGGAAACAGCTAAAATGAGACTGAGTAGTGTGGGAGAACAGAAACCGTCCTCAGAGGCAGAGGTCCAGGGGACGTAAGCCTCACACACCTGGCCCAGTGCCGCCCACCAGGACAGCCTCCGGTTCTCGTACAGCCTGGAAAATGACAAAGAGTGTCCCACTCTGGGCACCCCCCTTGCCAGCACTACCTGGGTCTCTCCAGGTCTGTTCGCTGAAATAATTAGGTTTCTTGATTCGATCCCACAGACCACCGTTAAGTGCCTGCGCTGCGCCAAGCCTGACCTAGGGAAGGGCGCATTGCAGAAGTTGGCACGGAGGCCCCGCCCTGCAGAGCTCCTAGTTCCCGGGGCACTGGCTGGGGGCGGCCCAGTAGGCGGAGCCATCCATGGACTTCCCTCCCGCTCACTGGACCTGATCTACCTAGAGGAGTTTACCACAGTCAGGACTGGTTGATTGGTCAACTATTTCTTTTTTTTTTATGATTTAAAATTTTTTTCAGTTCCAGTTTACAGTCAATATTATGTTGTATTAGTTTCAACTGTACGGCATAGTGGTTAGGCAATCATGTCCTTTACAAAGTGACCCCCGATGGTGGGTCATTCATGTGAATGGGGCTGTAGAAGGAGTGTCCCGTAGAGATGACAGCCCCGGGGCTGGGCTCCCCGCTTACCCTGCTGTGACTTTGATGACTTCGCTCCTCGGAGTCTGAGTTTCCTCCCCTGCAGACCTCACACGCCCCCCCCGCCCAGGGACTATATGAAAAACGTTTGTTTGTGAGGTGGCTCGTGGGACGAAGTGGCCTTTAGGAATGCATGTCATCTAGAAGGTCGATCTCAAATGCGGCATCTTGAAGACAAGGCATTCTAGCTTCCCAGCCTCGCCTCCCGGCCCCCGAAACTTCACTTGGGGAGACAGGCAGTGCCCTTCGCCGCCCCTCTTGTAGTCCCCCGCGGGGAGGGGGTTGGGGGTGCCAACCGCAGGGGCCGTCATTAGAACAAGAATCATGTAGCCAGCACAGCCGAAATGCACATAATTAGAAATTAGAAAAAGGTCAGATCGCGTCATTATCAGCTCAATCAGCTGCCGAGCGCCACAGCCAGTTAATCTGGCATCTGTATTTTTTACAACCCCGCACACGTAGCCCAGCGGACTGTAACTCTCTATCCGGACAGATATACTGCGCAGCGGAGCAGGGACATAAAATGAGAGACCCCAAGCAAATGAGCTGAGATAATTGGGAGATTTATTTTATATGTGTGTGTGTGTCAGGGCGGCTTTCTTCTGCCCTTGAATATTGACTTTCACCGATGGAGTCGTCAGGAGGACACTGGGGTCCCCCAAACTTTGTCCCACCCTGGGACCTCCAGCTCTGAATCCACCTTCCCCCCAGCCCCACCAAGCCCTCCGGCATCCTGAGTCCTCCCCGCTCCAGCCTCCCCCTCCTCCTCCAAGCAGTTTGCATGTTGAGCCTTCCCCTGCTCCCAGGCGGGTCTCCCAGACAAGCTCCTGCGGGAACGGCTGGCCCAGCTCTCCTAGAGCTGCCCAGGGCCCAGAGGCTCCCAGGCCGCAGCTCCTGAGGGAGCTTCCCTTCCCGGTTGGCCAGCTGCTCCCACGCACATTAGGGGAAACGCAACTCCACAGAGGAGCAGGTCTGTTTGATGGATGCGGACACCGCAGCCCAGAGAAGGGAAGTGACTTCGGGCCAGAACCAGGCCTGCTGGCTCCTAACGTGGTGCCACCTCCACTGTGTCACCCACCTCCCTTCTCCCTGGGGGCAATAAAGTCCTCCTTTACCGAAGTACCCCTGCCCCCTTCCCCCTCAGCCCCACACCCTGACCCTCTCTGCCTCCCATTTCCAGCCACTGGTGGCAGGGCTGGACTGCCCCCTGGCTGGCTGCGCCGAGGTACACACCACCCCGGTTCCCGTGCCCAGCCCGTGCTCACTGGGCCCCTCTCTTACCTGGCCCGCTGATCCCTGCTTGGGTCCAACAGCCTCTGACTGGCAGTTGGTAAAGTTTGTAAAATTTGCAAGTTCCCCAAACCCCTTTGAAAGGTAAAAGCTTTTTGTTTTATAAAATCTGATTTACGGGCCCCCAGTGGAGGGCCAAGGTTTTATATATTATGCAAGATTTCAAACCGAGGCTGTAAAATCTACGGTTTCAGTTACATGCATGGAATTTTTTTATGTGTAAATTTTTTAACATTTATGGGGCACGTTTTAATGAGACTCTGGTGTGGCTCGGGGGAGAGATTATGGCTGCCTGACCGCGAAGCCAGCTCCAAAACGGGGGCCCCGCAGGCCCCGGGGCCCACGCTGCGGAGGCCGGGCCAGAGGCCCAAGGCCGGGAGGGGGGAGCCAGGCCAGAGGTCTGGGCCCCCAGAGCCCTGCCAGCCCCACGCAGAGTGACTCCAACCTCCAGGGCCACTCCCAGAGAGGAGCAGGAAACCCTGCAGACTCCCAGAGAGGGAGAGGAAGCAGGCAAGACCTGACCCAGCAACAACGAGTACTTACAGAGCACTCATCAGACGGCAGGTGCTCTTCTAAACACTTGACATATAATTTCTTATTTAAGTCTATTTTTAAACCCACAGGCACATATTATTATGATTCCTATTCCCATTTTAAGATGAGGCGATTGAGACACGAGGTGACATCTGTCCCTGGCCGAGGCACACAGCTGACAAGGCAGGGGAGTCACCTGAGGGGCCCCAGCACCGCCCCCTCACAGCCACGCTGCCCTCTTGCCGGTCTTTTCTCAGTTCTTTCCTAGCCACCTCCCAGCCACTCCTCAGTGTGACTCCGAGGGAGCCACTGCTATTACCCCATTTTGCAGAGGAGGACAGTGAATTGCAGAGGTCATGTGCGTTGCCCTGGGCCTCTCAGCGGGTGGAAGACCCCGGCCTCAGCCTCCCAAACCCATTGTTCTGGAGCCTCTGCTCTGCTCTTCGGTCATCGCCATGGCCCTGCCCACAGCTCACAGGGGAGGGGCTGGAGGCCCAAGAACCCAAAGCCAGCAAGTTACACACCCACCGGTGTTTGCACCAGGCGGTCTCACCCCCAAAACCCGCCTCCCACCTCCGCGCCACACCGCTCCTGCAATGGAGGACGTCTGAGAAGCGCCACGTCACTCATTCAGAAGTGTTTAATTTGTCATACTCGATGTCTTCCATAAAATGTCCATCCTGTCCCCCAGTGATCTGGCAGTTCCCAGCCCCTAGCCCCCCTCCTCCTTCCAAGTCCCCTTTCTTGCTCCTGTGACCTTGCACTTAGAACTGGTCCGGCAGAGCTGGCCTGGCCTGGAAAAATTCCCGATTCGATTTTAGCTTTGGCTGCCCCAACGACCGCCAGGAAATATCAGAGCATGTGTGTTTATAAATTCCTTCCTCTGTAAGTGAGGGAGAACAGCTCCAGCTCCCCCGCCTCCGGGCTAACAAGGGCCAGCGCCTCCCCAACAGCGTGTGCCATTTCTCGGGGTACCCAGTCTCTGAGCCTCAGTCCCCTTGTCCCCGGGAGAGATGCGGCCTGTGCTTATGAGACTCAAATGAGATAATGGAGCGAAAAGCGTTTTTTGACTGGTCAAGTGCTCTCTACGTAATTGTTTTGAAAGGCAAGATTTAGTACCAACCGGTGAGGAGGCCACTTTTTAGAAGGGGCTTGGCTGCGGAGGGCCCGCATTGGCATGGAGAATTGACGCTTATCAAAGAGCCACTCTGTGCCCAGAACATTTACATACGTTATCTTATTCCATTACCACAATAACCAACCCTACAGTGCAGGCATTATTATCACCCTAAATCTGACAGAGAGGTAAGACACGTGGCCGGAACACCCAGGCAGGAGGCAGTCGGTGTGGAACATCACACCGCCACGTGGCTTCACAGAGAGCGAGGCGCCCCTCCCACCCATGTTC
This sequence comes from Phyllostomus hastatus, assembly GCF_019186645.2. Lineage (NCBI taxonomy): Eukaryota > Metazoa > Chordata > Mammalia > Chiroptera > Phyllostomidae > Phyllostomus > Phyllostomus hastatus. The sequence goes on along the minus strand of NW_025334015.1, from coordinate 13,188,453 downwards.
TTCCTGGGGACCCGCGGGGCCACTGTGCCGTGGTCTGAGACGGGAATGCAAGGCTGCCGCTCGTTCTGCTCCTTCGAAGGGCACTTCGTAGAGAACTGGGGCTGTCTCCTTATTTCGGAAAAGCAGGGAGTGAGAAAAGCTGAAAGATGAAGCAAAACCTGGGGAGAGGAATTAAGGACACATTTGTCACAGTGGAGGAGGATATTAAATTATGTGGAATTGTTATCACTCTAGAAAATTTGGGATAACTTTTTATATGGCATTGATCATTTAGAAAAGTAGTTGAATAAATCAGAGTTTTATTCTGATTTACAGGCAAAAACCCCAAACTGCAAACTCATAGGACAGAGGATGATTTACAAAACATAAACATAGAAGAAAAACCAGGAATAATTTTTTCCCCACTAGCTGAAGACAGAATAGCACTACAAAGGCCAACGAGATATTAGAAATTATTAAAAGAAGTTTAAAAATGTACACACTTCTGGTTCCCTGAGGTTTCTAAAGAGTTTCACATTCTCATTTCCCTTAGCTCCTAGAAAACCTTGCGAGTTAGGGATGATCCTATCTCCGTTTGACAAACGAGGAAACTGGGCCTCAGAGAAGTCACGGCCTGGCCCGATGTCACCCGCTCTCTCAACCACAGGCCTGGACGCAGCTTCCGGCTGCCGGACAGTCCCCCCACGGGCCTCTGCTCGGCCAGGCCGCCGCCCCTCGGCAGTGGCTTTGCCGGGTCTTTCCTCCAACCCCGAATAGACCCTACATATTCATCCCTTCGGATACCACTGTGATTTATTCTACCTTCTTGAATCTTTAAACCAAGTCTACTATTCCATGAAAAAGTAATCCTTCAGCTGCGCTTCATCAGACCAAAGGGCGGGCCCCCTCTGAGCACCGCATGCCAGGTCTGGCCCAGGCGCCCTGTGTGCGTTTCATTTCAGCAGAGCAGGCTGGGTGCATCCTACCTTTATTTTGTTTCACTTATTTGCATTTTCTGATCCTTTTTTATAATAATAAGTACTTATGGGCTGTGTTTTTTAAACAAATGAATAAATATGTGCACTTTTCTGTATGTGCATATGTGTGTGTTACTTCATGAAAAGACTTAAAAATAAATGAGCGAATGAAGTGGTCATTACAAATGAAGACCAGGCCAGTGAAGGAAAGATCAGAGAGAGAAGGAAAGCAGAGAGGAAGAAGTAAGATAGAAAGGGAAACAGAAAAAAGAAAAAGAAAAAAAGTTTAAGGAATTAGGATTCTTGCCTGGAGAAGACAAAGCTAACAGGACAATTTATTCAAGCTAGACGCCTTGTCCGGTGTATGGCACGTAGCGAGACGGTGTTTACGGTGAGTGGGTGACATGAAAGTCAGGGGCGCTGTGCTGAGAGAGACACTAGGCGTTCTTGGTGCCTGTGGAAGGCTGGGTAAGCACTTTCTCTTAAGGCAGCAGAGAAGCTGGCAGATTCACGGAAGAACCCAGTAAGCAGACGGAGAGAACAGAGAGGTGGTCTGGCGTGGTAGGTTCTCACTGGGAGAGCCTCCAAGGAGAAGCTACAGCCACCTGTCCTAGGGAGTCCGGACCCTCGGTTCACCTAGAAGGCAGCCCTCCCAGCACCGTCAGTGAGCTGAGGGCGGGCAAGCACCCCGGTGATGTTCAGAGAATCAGGCGCTGAAGGCACCTGACAGTCCAACCCCCCGCATCCCCCACCTCCAGGAAGCAGCTACTTCCATGGGTGAGGTACTCTGACCCCTGGGGGCCAGGCCAGGAGTGCGAGAGGGGACATCCGAGTGGCTGAGTGAGAGAGTGTTCTGGAAATCACTATAATGTCCCCAAAATGATTTGGTTTTCCTGGAGTCCCATAATTCCTGCCATGAAGCCACTTTCTCCCTAAATCATGTACCATTTAAACTACCATTTTCTCTTTCTACATAAATTCTGAGAACCCCTATTGAGGGCAAAGCAACACAGGCAACCTGGCTTCATGTCCTGGTTCTGTCACTCACCAGCTGGGTGACTTTAAGTACATCACACAGTGTCTGTGGGCTCTGTTCCCTCCCACTGTAAAGTGTGGGCTATAATGCACCCACTTGTGGGGGTGGCTGTGGAGTGGGTAAGAAGAGGCACGCCGTAGGTCTAACACAGGGACTGAACCATAGTAAGAATAAGAAATGTTCGGTATTGTTATCAATCAATCAATCAATGAGTGTTTATTAAACACCTTACACTGTGCTAATTACTCTGAGAGCCATAAAACAAGATCTTCATGGCCAAAGTCAAGTAGATAATTCAGGCAAGAGCAAATACTTATGCAGCACCTAACTCCAATTTTTCAGTTCAGATCATCAATACAAAGGTCACTGTTCTCCTCTGTGCCTAGGACAGCACAGTCCCCACCAGTCGCGGCCCCGTGGAGGGAGCACGTCCCTAGGACCAGACCCTCTGACGGAGTGCTGCGTGGAGAACCACGGTTGTTGGTTTCAGTCTTGGAGTGACGCTTCGTCTAGTTCAGGACTCCAGAAGCCCTTCGTTAGTTGAGCACAGCGCCTGCCCATCAGACAACTTGACGCCAACCCAGGGACTCTCCTCAGTCGCCTCCCGCTTGAAATGGCAACGGAGCTCAGAGGAGAGGGGCTGGCAGCTGTGCCCCCCGCAGAAGGCAGGCGCTCTGGGACAGATTCCCTTCCTGGTTTCCCTGCGCATCAAAACACCAGCCCGAACTGGGGGGGTGCGGTGAGACAGGGGCTCTTGCTATTGCCTGTGGCAACATAGATGGCTCTCAAAAGGCAGCAAGCCCCACCTTTTTTCACTTTTTATTTTGCTGTCATTTATAGATTCACAAGCAATAGCAAGAACTCGCACAGAGAAGTCCTGACTCCCTTCTCACGACTGTAGAACAACTTCACAACCAGGAAGTAGACCAAACTTACTCAGATGCATCGGTTTTACAGGCGTGTGTGTGTGTGTGTGTTTAGTTCTGTGCAGTTTTATCACACATGCAATGCACATACACACTCTGGTAGTCAGGACACAGCACACTGCCTCCCTCCCCCGCCCCACCGCCTGCGACCAGTGCTCTGTTCTTCCTCTCTGTGATGTTGTCGTGTCAGGGCTGTTCCATAAGTGGCCTCGTACAGTGTGTGAGAGGTGTGATCTCTGGAGCTGGATTTCCCTTCTCAGCATAATTTCCTTGAAATCCACCCAATTTACCGAGTGTATCAATAGTTTATTCCTTTTTGTTACCCAGTACTAGTCCATGATCGGGCTGCACCACCATTGCTGTATTCACTCACCTACTGAAGTGTGTTTCGTTTTTTTCCAGATTCTGGCTATTAGAAATAAGGCTGCTGTGAACTCTGCATACGGGCTTTCTGTGTAACTGTACATTTTTCTTTCTCTGTGTCAAGTGCCTAAGAGTTCAATTTCTGGGTTGCACAGTAAACACGCATTTAGTTTTGCCAGACACTGTTACTCTGTTTTCCAGAAGGGCGGCACCACTGTACACACCCCCGACAACGTATGAGTGACCCTGTGCCCAGTCCCTCTCCAGCGTTTGGTGTCACTGCTACTTTTTGTTTAACAGTTCTTCTAAGTGCGAGCGATACCTCACTGTGGTTTTCATTTGCATCTCCCCGATGGCTAATGACACTGAACATCTTTTCATGGGCTTATTTGCCATCTGTATATCCTCTCCAGCAGAAAGTCTGATGTTGTCTCTTGCCCACGTTCTAATTGGGCGGCTTGTTATTTTACTGTTTAGTTTTGGAAGCTTTTTATACGTTCTAGGTATGTCCTTTGTCAGCTACGGGGTTTGCAAACATTCCCTCCCGGCCTGTCTGTCCTTTCATCTGCTCCACAGGGTCTTCTGAAGATCGGACGTGTTTAATTCTGATGAGGTCCAATTTACCCAGTTTTCCTTTTCTGGGTTGTGCTTTTGGAGTCGAGTTTAATCCTCTTTGCCTAGTTCTTGGTCTTGATGATTTTCTCTGATTCTTTTTTCTAAAAGTTTTACAGTTTAATGTCTGACATTTAGGTCTTTAATCTACGTGGGTTTACTTTCACAAAAGATGTGAGACGCAGATCAGGACTCACCGTTTTGCCTGTGGACGTCCGGCTGCACCAGCACCACTTGAACAACGCTTTCTTGAAAAGCAACTTGGCGATATTTACCGTGAGCCTAAAGAATGCCCATTGCAGCCCTGGCTGACGTAGCTCAGTGGATTGAGCACAGGCTGCGAACCAAAGTGTTGCAGGTTCGATTCACAGTCAGGGTACATGCCTGGGTTGCAGGCCATGACCCCCAGCAACCTCACATTGATGTTTCTCTCTCTCTCTCTCTATCTCCCTCCCTTCCCTCTCTAAAAATAAATAAATAAAATCTTAAAAAAAAGAATGCCCATTGCTTTTTCTCCTGTCACTTCTGGGAATCCATTCTAAGGAAATAATACAGAACCATAAGTAAAAGCTATACGTTTAGGAAATAGTCACTGTAACTTTTTTTTATAAAATTGAAAAATTGGAAGTAATCTAAACGTCCAATAATAAGGAATTGGTTAACTATGGCACACACATGGAATAATTTGCAATAATTACAAATATATTTGCTCAATAACTTTCACCCATTTGATAAATACTTATTCAGTATCTATTTGTGCTGGTGCGCGGTGGGCAAACCAGACGCTGTTGCTGCCCCTGGAAGCCCACAGTCTGGGTGGGAGGAGAGAGAGGGCAATTGTGCTGCTTACGAAACTACGTCTGGTGAACCCAGGGCAAAGGCAAGACACACACTTGCATGCACAGAAACTGTGTTAAAATACATGCGTGTGGAAAAGCCAAAAACATGATCATTCTTGCGGAATGGTTGGACCAAGGGCAGTTTTCTTCCACCCTCTGTTCTCCATCCTTCCCTTAGCGCCTCTCCTTCATGCTGATAACAGTGATGAAGAGGAAAACTTCAATTGAGAACTAGCTTCTTGACAGAAGAAGGTTAGGAATGTCCGTTGGAAGGGGAGACAGGCACACGTACAACCCAAAAGTCACAGGAAAGGCCGCATGTTTCGGTCTTCCAGCGCCTGGCTAAGTCATGCTGGATGACTCAGTCAGTCAGCGAGGACCAGTGCAGCATCTGCAAGGCGACCCGGGTCCCGTGACTCGCTCAGCACACGTGGTTAAGGACAGTCCCTGGCTCTGGAGGCACCTGCAAGAGTCTCTAATCTCAGTTCTCAGGCTTCCTCAGTGCTCTGCAGCGGGAGCAGCCCCTTGCATGATCCCCCCAGCAAACCTGCACAGTGTGGGGGAGGACATCATGTCCCCCTTGTCAGACAGAAAGGTGTGGAGAATGCGCTTAAGCAATTGCCCGAGGCCGCACAGATCCGAAAAGGCAGGCCTGGGGCTCGGGACCCAGTTTCCTACCTTTAAGGCCGATACTGTCCTCAGAGCAAACGCCACAACTGGCCCCAAACAGCAGTGATAGCAGTGGGCTCAAGGCAGGCAAGCCTCGGCCGTGGATGGTGAGAATTTGGGTCTTGTGGGTGAGGAGGCACAGACCCGGGCCAGGGTGTGGGCTCCTCCCCACCGGTATGCGTGGGGGGTCAAGGCAGCGAGGGGCATGTGGCAGGGACACCCAGGCTCACCTGTCCTCCCTCTCTGCAGATGGTGAAGGCAATCCAGGTCCTGAGAATCCACCTGCTGGAGCTGGAGAAAGTCAACGAACTCTGCAAGGACTTTTGTAACCGTTACATCACCTGCCTCAAAACCAAGATGCACAGCGATAACCTGCTCAGGAATGATCTCGGGGGGCCCTACTCCCCCAACCAGCCCTCCATAAATCTTCACTCACAGGTAACACACAGGGCTGGGTCCTAGCACCTAAGCCAGACGCAGGGCTGTCTGGAGGCCCCTGACAGCAGACCCTTTCACTGGGAGGGTCTCCTCTGACAGACTCCCAGTTCTACCCATCAGGCACCCTAGTCGCTTTCCAACCGTGCTCACCATGACAGGGCATTAGTCTTCCCTAGAGATGACCAGATCTGAAAGGGACAGTGTCCAACGTGACTCCTGGCTTCCTGGCCCAAGATACCCCAGGACATGGGCGCACGAGTTCAGTGGACGGGAAGCCTTACTGGAGGCTGAGGTGGGGACAGAGCCGGGAGAGGACCCAGGCGTCCCCACCCCCCAGACTTCTCAGCAAGCCCTGCTGAGCTCCCCGGTTTCCTGACAAGGACGGTTTGGGGAAGGGGCCCCGCCCCGAACCCTGCACGCCTGAAAGATGAAGACAGCTCCCCCAGGGGCTGCTTCTCCCCGGGTGTTGTCTAGTTGCTTGCCCTGGCCAGGCACACCTGTCTCCCTAAGGTTCAGGGTCACTGCAAATGTCACCTCAAGTCACCGTTTCTCAGGAGTCACCTGCTACCTTCATTCTGGGAACTGGGAAACTCGGAAAACGGTGGCTGTGTGCTCCAGGTGAGGGTGGGCTCTTCTCTCCAGGGCAGAGCGTTTTCCCAGAAGCTACAGACTGAGAAAGCTGGTGACACCTTTCCATTGAACTGGCTGGCGTCTACATAAGCCACAGGCATCCCCCTTCCTTCCTTTCCCACTGAGTTCCTGAGCCCAGGACAGACACACAGAGGGTCCCCAGGAGGGTCCCACGGTAGCCTCTTCTCATTAGACAGGCAGGCTGGGGATCCAGGTAAACCTTCCAAGATGAGTGATGGGAAGCCCTGGAAAGAGTGCGTCAGAAAAGAGGTGTTGTTTTTAATCCCTAAGTTTTAAGGACCAACACAGGCAACTTAAGTTAGCAGAGGCAGGAGAAGGGACAGGGTGACCTCTGGAAGGCCAGCCATGCCCCGCTCACTTTGACAACAAGTGTCACACCACACCCACCTCAGTGGGACTCGACACGTGCCTCAGTGGGCACGACAGTGCATGGGACAGGAGGCAGGAAGTTTATTTCCTCTCCCCATTGCTCGCAATCACCAAATCACTTTATTACAGATCTGAACACAGCCGCCCAGATTTCTGCTTGCTAATATTCTCTTGAAATAGACTCATTCCTTCAGAGTCTTATTGTACTTTCCCTTATGATCAAAATTAGCAAGAAACTTGCATAAAAGAGGACAATAATTGCTCAACGAGCATCTCGTTTGTAATTTATTAGTTTCTATTATTGTGGGTTACCATGGCGACGCTGCACAGCCCGGGTGATGGGAGAGATGCAAGATAGGCGCCGAGGAGGCTGTGAGGCCTCACCAAATGGAGATGCACATTTTTATCAGTAATTTTCATGAAAATAATAAGTGAGGAGTTAATGAGATGGAAAGCCATCCTGTGGCTATTGTGAATTTTTTTTTAAGTGTTGATCTAATTAGAATGCATCGGTCAGGAAAAGTAATGAGGGTTTAGTGCCTCACAGAGATGCGAGGATCGTATCAGAAAATTAGCACCAGTCTTTGGAAATAATCAGGCCCTTGGAGAGGTGCTGGGTCTCCCCCTCCTGGGCCCTCCAGCCCCACCCCAAGCTCTGGCGTTTGGGGTGCCCCAGGGCAGTGGGAGGAGAGAAGAGGGCCAGAGGGCTCAGCACTCATGGTAGCCGCTCGGGTTGGGGTCCCGAGGCTGGCAGTGTGTCCGGATGGGCAGGGTCACTGGACACAGAGCTGGCAGAGACGCGGGCATGGGCTCCAGGTGGGTGGGGTCTCGGGGGTGCCGGCTGTGGAGTCAGCCCTCCTGGGATTGCAGCACTCGGTGCCTCCGAGGTCCAGGGGAGAGGAAAGAACTTTGGTCCGGTGCTGGTGGCCCGAATCAGAGCTCTGCCTGGCCAGGAAGCTGGCCCTGGGGTGGCTGCCGCGGAAAGGCCCGGTCCACTTAGAACGAAATCAGACAATTGGGCGAAAATAAACACTTCGGGAAAGAGAAGGGAAGACACTCAGCAAGCTTGTCCTTTCATTTCCTCTGCCTGCCGCTGCCTCCGTGGCCCAGGCTTCAGTGGGCAGATACGGCCGTCACACACAGGCCCTGCCAGGGCTTCCAAACCCACGTGTGTACACACACGCTCACACATGCACACACAGCCACACCCTCACCTGTGCACACGTGTCCACACACACCTCTCTCTTAAGCTTCTGCTGCTGGATTTATCTTCCTAGCGCTCTGTTTGCATCCTTGTCCTGCTCAAAAACTCTGACATTCCCCAGAGTTTTCACATCTTTCCCCCTCACGTTCAAGGCCTCCCCAAGTCACCCTTCCTCCCCGCCCTTCTGCTTTCGTGACGCCTCCCAGCTCTGCAGAACCAAATCCAGCCTCTTCCCAAGGGCCGGAAGAGGGCTGCTCTCCCAGTGGAAGCCTCCCTGACACCCACCCGGGATGGATTTTTCTCCCTGTCAGCCAACAGCTGGAGCATGTTAGGCCATTTGTACGGTGAATATCACACGTGGTTTTATAGTATGACCACTGGCATAGGCCTCGCTTTCCTCTCCAGATAACAATCATCATCCGAGTAGAGACAGACAGCCCGATGGCGGCCATCACAAGCCTTGTGCGTAAGAGCCGGCCATTAAATATCTGTCAAAAGAGGTCATGTGATGAGAAAGTTGGAGGGAGAGATGGAGAGGCAAGAGGAAGACAGAGAACAGAGAAGAAACAGAAGAAAGGAAAAGGGGAGGGAAAGAAAGACAGGTATTGAGGGGCTTACTCAAGAGGAAGGCTTGGAGGGACCGGAGGAGCTGAAGGAACTGGAGGATTGGAAGAAAAGGGTGATGTGGGGAAGAGACTCGGACTGGAACAGGGAAGTGAGGTGGAGGAAAACAGGCAGAAAAGACGGAAGGAGGATGGGCAGCGACCCTGAGGTGAAGGACGTGGGCCTGTGCAAAGTCGGAGGTGTGCGGAGGGGGTGGAGGCCAGTAGGCTGTCCCCAGCCACGCCCTGGGTCCCTGAGGTAGGCTGTGGCTGGCATGGGCCTTCCAAGGAAGGAGAGACCCAGGCCTCCCAGGGGATTTCCAGTGCAGGAGGCGGGCCTCAAGATCAGGGAGCAGGAGCCTGCACGGGGAGGAGAGAGGAAAACAGTGTCCAGCACATGTGTGCATGTATGTCAATGCATGTGCATGCATGTGCTTGCATGTTTGCCATGCTTGAGTCTCCCTCCCCCCAGCCTGAAATAGCGGCACTGAGCTCCAGCCTGGCCTGAGGAGGCGTGTCCGCTCTGGAACCTGAGCCTCGGGACCAGCGTTCCAGCAGCCGGCCAGCTTTGTTGCAAACTGCTGGCTCATGGTTTTCCCCGTGTACTAATCACTCAGCCCCGTGTTGCAAAGTAGCAAAGTAGATGTTCTTTAATTCCAATGAGTCCCCCGCACCATCACCTAAGATATCATACCGTGTCCCTACCCAGAGCAATGCGGTCAGGGCACAGCCCTGCTTAGTCTTCCTTTTCTACGTGAGCTTTCTCTTTGCGGGCGCAACAGGGATGAGGAGCCAGGGAGACTGCTTCTGCCCGGCTGGGGAACTGAACCACAGTTTCAAGGACTCTGGCCACAGCCCATTCTCCCTCCCCACATCCCTGGGCAAGCGTCCTGTCTGGCCTGCGCCTATTGACACCCGGCCTGCCGACCCCTCAGGGCCCAGGCTTCTTGCAGAGGCAGCTCCTTGGTGGAAGGCTCAGATGGGACTCCAGGTGGTGTCCTCCTGTCTTTGTCTCGAGGACACAAGCAAAACGATTCCACTAGCGAGAATCTAACTCCCACCTCGCCCAAGTATTAATTTGACCTGAAATCCATCCCTCTGTCTCCATGGAGATTTAAACCCCAGCTCTGTGCCAGCCAACCGGGCTGAGCCACAGTTCTCGTGCAGTGGCCAAGCGTTTGCAGGGCACTGCTGGTGTGCACCATGATGGGTCCTATGAGAACACAAGTGAATCGAGCAGGACAGGCTTCCCGTCTCAGGGAGAGGGGCTATGAGCCACAACCGAGGAGCTGGATGACGTGAGCCCCAGAAGGCTCGGGGTCAGGGGCGCACCGAGGAAGGGCCCGGAAAGAGCCTCCAAAGAGACTGCAGAAGCTGCAGGAAGGGGTCTGGATGGAGCAAACCACTTGTGTGGTTTGAGGTTCCCCGGCCACCACTCAGCATCCTTCCTTCCCCAGGGAACGCCCAGGCGCAGCCTGCCCACCCTCACGGCCAGGTCTGTTCCTGCAAAGACAGAATGAGCAAACCTCAGTGTGGGCTAGAGAGGCAGCGAGAAGGCTTTGCCCACGGTGACCAGGCAAGTTATGACCGGAGAAGTTGCAGGCCACCAGCCTTGGGAGAACTTCCGGGGGAGGGAGCATTTCAGGCAGGCTTTTTTGATGGGAGACTGTCTGTGACCCTGGAGGTGAGTGTTCCCAGGACAGAGAAAAATCTGGGAGAGGGAAGGAAGAGAGGCAGCCTTTTAGAGTCCCTGGAGAGAAGGGGCGGCCATTCTCGCACCTACTCGAGCACCTACTAACCCTGCCCAGTTCCAGCCATGTGAAAATGGCTGCAGCCTGCAAATAGAATGATGGAGGGTCTTGCAGCCAAATTTGGGGGGAGGGTTGTGCTTTGAAGCCAACAGTGATGTCCTATCACCAACGGTTGTGAAGGGAGGGGAGAGTGCCGGCAGTGGGGTAGAGGCTGGAGATAGGGTGGAGATGAATGAGTTGCTTAGCCAGCCGCCTCTCATACTGCTCCAAGGAGGCCTGGCAGAGAAGGGGAGAACGTCAGTGGCTCCTGGACCCCCGCCGTCTCGGGCACTGGAGGTACCAGGTGCTTTACCTGCGTCGCCTTTCTTACTCCTCACACAGAGGCTGCGAGGGGCACGTTCTTTTCTCCATTTTGCACCCAAAGGGAGGGAAGCTCAGAGAAGCTAAGGCACGGGCTGGCTCACAGTCACGCACCTAATAAGCCGCAGAGTAGGGATGGGTTTCTCCCGAGTCGATGTTCTGCTTATCATAATAAGTCCTTTCACTTTCTTTGTGACACTCAGGGAGGATAACCAGGGGTCCTGGGACCTGGATAAGGAGGGACGACCCCACTAGCTGTAGCTCGAGGCTTTAGAGACTAGAGAGAAAGAACCCGATTATTAGGAGGCAAGAATCTGGATTTGCTAATCTGTTGAGGGTAGGGAGAAGAGAAGTACAAAATGAACACAATTCTGAGATTCTGGGCCTGGCTGCCCAGGTGTAACTCTCCAGCTGTGTTACTTACTCCCTAAAAAAACAGGGAACTCATCAGTCCATTCCTCCTTGAAGAAGGTAGACTTGCCTATTGACCTACACAAAGAGTTTGCATCTTCAAGATTAACAGGAGGCCAAGGAAGTGGGGGGCAGTGACCTCAGCCAGGCCCCCAAAAGTTCCACCCAGTGGCCGAGGACCCTGAGGATCTGGCCGGGTGTCTTCCTGCTGGGTGCAAGCAGGAGAAGGTGGCCTTCCTGCGGGAGCACCACTAGGATGGAAAGAGGATGCCCCCAGACCACAGTGATGGGAAACTGAGTCCCAGGAGCTCCCCTACCTAAATCCCGTCCTAGACACTTAAGCTCTCCCCCTGCCAACCCCTAGCCCCCAGCACAGGTGGCCAGGAGACCAAGAAGGCAGCCTTCCAGCCAGCCCAGTGAAACCTGAGCAGGTCTCCCCTTCCGTGAAGGAATGTTCCTTAAGAACGGCAGCTGCTCCCGTCCCCACAGGCTGGAGCGTCTTTCCCCTGAGACTAAAGCCCCCAGCAGGAGTCGAATAAGCACAGGATTAGGCGGCTGTTTACATGCAGTTGGCTTCCCTGAGTTTGGAAACCCAGCTTTCCCCAGCCTGAGACAGGAGGCTGGCACTGCCAGAATGAGGTGACACTGCCAGGAAGTTGTGCCTGGGACAGCGGTGACCTCCCCACACCCACAAGGCACACCCTCACCCCATCTCAGGCCCAAACCCACGCCTGCCACATATTTATCGAGCATCTACCACGTGCCCAACACCATGCTAGGCAGCCTGGGGGAGTTCAAATACAGACCCTTCTTCCCTCGAGAACCCTGCAGCCAGAATGCATCCAAGCTAGAGAAGTCACACGCTAAGAAAACACATTGCTGTACATCCAGTACTTCGGGCCTCCACGACGAATTAGTCAAGAGGGTGGGCCGAGGGCACGCCGGGGTCCGTCAATACAAGCTTTCCAGCAGCAGTGAGGCATTCTGGGTCATCTCCCCACACCCCAGCTCTGGCAAGTCCGAGAACAAGCCTGCCCCCCCGGAAGAGGGTGTGGGGGGTGGGGAATGGGGAGGCTTTGGGGAGCCGCATGGAGCTGGTGGATCAGCAGAGACGCCTAGTGGTCGGGTGTGTGCATGGCAGACAGCTGGGGCCCCGCCGGGCTTTCTGTTGGCCCCCTATTCCCTCAACCCACGCACCCAGTAAACCATAGGGAATGGCACTGGTTTTTTAAAAATCTGCAGGTGGAAGGACCTGTGCAAGTCATCCAGTTTATCCCCCGTTTCACAGGCCTCCTGGTAAGACAAAAATTCCAGCATTCCAAAACAACTTAAAAGGAAAACTTTTCTATCAGTTCCCTCCTTCACTCCTCATTTCTTCCTCCTTTCCCGGGTTATTCCAGAAATTCCTTCCGTTAGTGGGAATCAAATCTTCCCAGGCGGCACAAGCTCTTTCCCTGTTAACTGTGAAGACCTGTGGCTGGCCGGTTGGACACGGCCCCTCCAGGCTGACTGCAGCCCACCCCGAGTTTACCTGCGCTCCCCACCCACCCCCACCACCTCAGCTCCCAAAGGCAATCCCAGAGCCTTTCACTTTTTCTCAGTCAGGTCTTCCTCTCAAACAAGTCTTTTTTTGCAAGGGGTGGGGTCCCAAAGATGAGATTTGGAGGGAAACTCACCCAGTGGCCGCTGTGGTCCACCTAGCAGGAGTGACTCTGCCCAAGCAGCGAGGGCCTGGCAGCTGGTTCATGGGCACAGTCCAGGGGTGCAAGCTCTCCTCCATTTTTTGATCCCCTCCCCTCCTTCGAGGCTCTTGGTATCTCGGGGAGCCTGCGCCCAAGCAGCGGGACAAGGCTGGCTTCCGGTGGCAGCCAGTTTTCCCCTGACTCCCGAGCCACCGGGTCTGTGCCCCAGGAGACACCGTCCTGGAGAAACTGTGACAGCCTTCAGCTTTTTGGCCTGTTTGCTACCAGAACATCTCACTGCTAGAAAGTAGGAGGCCGCACACTCCCCAGTCCAGTGGGATGGCCCCACCACCGAAGCCAGGAGGATGCCCAGGGCCCCCTGGCTCCCAGCCATCTCCCAAGGCTTGGGGACACAGGGCCGTGTTCGCAGTGGGACAAGATGAGGAGCTCCTGAGCTAGATATGCAGGTTTCAGCCCCTGGTGTCTGCACAATTCAAGCAGAGACATGGGACTGGAGGCTGAAAAATGTCACTAGAATGGTCCCAAATGTGCTCCATCCCTCATTACGGGTGCTGAGGAGGCAGCTCTCTATTAGGGTCTAGACGGAGCAGCCTCCACTTGGTTCCACAAGCCCGAAAGGAGGCTGGGGAGAAGACAGTAATTCCGTGTGCTTGGCCAGCAGTTTCTCCCCCAAGGGCTCCCATAGCTGCCGCAGTGGCTCCCTCCTCAGAAAGACCTGAGACCGCTCCCAGAGGTTCAGAGCACTGTGGTCCCCACAGAGACAGAGAGTCGGCCTGAAGTAGCTGCAAAGTCCAGCCATGGAGCCGGTCAGGCACTACGGCTTCAACTTGGGGGGTTTACACGTGGCCCCAGAACGTCTCAGGCAGGGAGGCAGGAATGAGGGGGGCACGTGGCAGGGACCGACCTCTGTGCCTAGGTGTGCAGCCCCAGAGGAATCTCTTCTGTGACTCAGGAAAGAGCCCAAGCAGCGCTGGGATTCCCGGGACCGGGGTCGAGCACGGCTGTGCCACTTCCCAACTGAGTGACTTTAGCCAGAGGAAGTGGGAAGTGATTCACTGAGTGCCTAAGGGTGCCAGTCCCCGTGCTCACGCAGAGACCTGGCTGTCTGACCCCGAAGCATGTCCCCCGATGTGAGCTGCGGTGCTACACTCAGAACCAAGAGACCTGGGTTCGAGGCACAGCTACTTGACTCTAGGAAATAACCTCCATTCTCTGGAACTCAGCTCCTCTTCAGGCAATAGCAAGTGGTGGGAGAGGAAAGTGAAATAGCATGGGGAAAGCACGCCCTCTAATATTCAGTGTGTGCGATGAATAGGGAGTTCCCCAGCCCATCCAATCTTTGGGACCACCTGAGGGAGCTCAGTGAAAATGCAGATTTCGAGGGCCCGCCTCCATGGCTCCGAGCCTGTGTCTTCGCAAACACCCCAGGGCCCAGGCGGGTTTGCCGGTCAGCCCGTATTTACAAATGTGAGGAGTGAATATCATTTCCCCAGTCCTCGGGGATGCCAAGGTTTTGCTTCTTTCTTCTGCCCAGCCAAGCTGTGGCCGGCCCTGCCCCGGCTCTCCACCTGCAGGTCTCCATTCCAACCCTTTGCCGACAGAGCTTGGCTGCCCCTCAGCACCTCCCAGCAGCGGCCCAGAGTAGGGGGAAAGAAAAACATCTGATCCAATACATGCAATGCACTTAGTCACACAAACAGGGCGAGCTGACACGGAGGCGGGCCAGGCCGCAAGGCCGAGGACCAGCCAGGGTCGGAACAAACGGATGAGGTGATCGCTGAGGGCGACGGTCAGCCTTTCGCCCCTGCGTAGTGAAGTGCGTGCTGGCTGGATCCCAGGGTGTACGTCTCGTGTTTATCTTACCGACTTTGTATCTCTCTAACATTGTTGGGTAGTTTGCAGTGGGCAGGAAAATCTGGGATAACTTGTGATGCTGGAACTCCCCCCATATCCTTCCCCACGGAGCGTCACCGTGGCATGGCTGAGTCCAAGCGAGAGCACATTGGAAAGTCCTTGCCCTCAGTTTCAGGGTGCGTGCATGGAGGGGCCGCCTCCTCACTGAAACTGACCTTCCAAGGTCAGCTCAGCTTCGAATGACGCCTGTGCTGTTCACACCCTGTGAGAACCGTTGTCTGGGACGTGGGCGAGAGGAGCTTAACCTTGAAGCAGACACACAGGCAGAGGCTCGGGCTTTAGGGCTGTTGGAGGCCAGCACACTCTCTGCACGAGGAGACGGAAGGGCCCTTACATGCTGGTTCCCATCGTCTTTGCCCAGGGCGCCCACGCTGCCTTTGCGCTCCTGGGTCTGGGTTCCCTGTCCACTGGACTTCACTAAGTGTTTATTGAAACCCTGTGACTCAAGGGCGCCTTGCAGCCCAGTTCTCGGTGCAAGGTTCAGCAGCTGTGGGTGAAGGAGGGCTATAAAGCCCTATGGCTTCTAACCAGCTGCCATAGCGATCAAGGCACTTGGGTTTCTAAGCCTCGGCTCCTTCTTTGACCTCAGGAAGTTGGAATATGTGGCTCGTAAGGACCCTGCCAGTTGCTAGGCCTCCGCGGGTCAGACTCAGTGTTGGACTCTCAGTGCGTGAGCAGGAACGCCGAGAGTTCCGCTCAAAGGATAAACCTCGCTGGCTGGGAGGAGCTCCCCGAGCATCAGAAAGGGGGACGGGAGTGGAACAAGAACTGCCCACCCCTTCCCCACGGCCACAGCAGTGGAGGGGAGCCACGAATAGAAGCGAGGCCTCAGACGAGAGGCCCTGCCAGGCGTGGACGGGTGGGGGGAGGAGGGACAGTGACCCCCGTTTTCGGGGGGCTGCATCTCTAGCTCTGGGGCCAGGCCCAGACCAAGAGGACACAAATGGCAGCTCTGGAGGAGATGCCCGGGGGTTCCCTGGGCTGACCCCACTTCCTGAGGGGCTCTGTCGTTTCCCAGGTCCCCGGGTCTGGGAGGCGCCCACCATGGCTGTCCCCTGGGCCTTTGCCACTCTTCCCGTGTCTTACCTCCAGTGTGCAATCGTTGGCTGAAGGTTTCCTGCAAACACACATTTCTCCCCATCCCACACTCGAGACCACCCCTGGAGGAGGAAGGCCCAGGCTTCCGCCAGTCCTAGAACAAAAAGTAGGAAGCTGGGGTTGTCTCCTTCCCTATTTGGTCTTTTTCCTTGACAGCATGCCTGTCCAAACCCTTCCACACATACTGCAGGAACCCAAGCTTTGAGCATTAGGGTGTCACACCTGGTGGCCGGTGGACATCGGGGTCACCCCCTGTGTTTGGAGGAGCTGAGAGACCCCAGCAGGTCTTCTGCAGCTCCTTCCACCACATCTCATTCACTGTCCACCTCACTTTCTGCAAATAAAGCCTGGAGACCTCGACCTCTCATCCCCCCCCCGCCCCGAGTTTTTTCCTCACAAACTCCCTTAGTGCCCAGCCACCGAGCCGGGAGGGCTCACGGCCTCTTCTTGAGGCCTGCGGCCCAGCCTCCTTCCCCTCCGGCCACAGTTCCTCAGCATCAAGTCTAGCGCCTCCTTGCCCAGCTGCTAAATGGCCATTAGGGGAGCAGGGTGCTGGGGCAGAGGTGGGGGCACTGGGGGCGGATCTTCTTAGCTATTTTGGCTACTGCAGAAACTAACTGCAAGACTGCGCACTGGGAAATAGGGCTGGCGGGCTGACGGTGTGGAGCGAAGGGACTCGGCCTGCCATGGGGTCTGTGTCGGGGGCCTGAGGCCGAGGAAGGAACTAATGACATGGTTGCGGCTCATGAGAGATGCCCCTCGAAGACAGTCATGCAGGGGCCTGGGTGGCCATTTTTAGTTATTATTTAACAAGTATGTTAGCAGCCACCAGGTGCTAAGGAGACAAAGGTAAAAGCTGAGAGGCCGCTTTGTAGGTGGACTTGGTATAATAAGCGCTGGGACTTGGGCGCACGCAGAAGTGAGCGGGGTCGGGGGTGGGGCTCCGGGAGCCGATTGAGTGTGCAGGGTGGTGGTGGGGCTGGTAAGGCCTGGCCTCAGCCCCGCTGCACATTGGTATCACCTGGGAGCTTTTAAAACCCCAAAACCTGAGCCACCCCCATGCCTATGCAAATTAGAATCTCTGGGGTTGGACCCGGGCATGAACGGTGGAAATTCCAAAGTGAGGCCGAGTGGGGACCACTTGGGGTCCTGGGGTGATTTATGGCTCAGGTCCGCAGGGGATGGAATGGCTCAATGGGTAACTGTCGTTGGTTGGTTGGTTGGTTGGTTGGTTGGTTGGTTGGTTGGTTTTTAATATGGGGCCTTCTTATTCACTCTTTCTAGAAGCCATGAGAACAGCCGTTCGGATTTGGGTCTGGGCAGGGACAGGGAGGAGGGAAGGCAGGCAGGAAGGAGGAAGGAGGAAGGGGAAAGGAGGAATCGGGCTGTGGCAACATCGAGCCACCTCCCTCGCTTCCAGGACCTCCTGCAGAACTCTCCCAATTCCATGTCTGGAGTCTCCAGTAACCCCCAGGGCATTGTGGTCCCAGCCTCTGCGCTCCAGCAGAGCAACATCGCCATGACAACTGTCAACTCACAAGTGGTGTCAGGTTGGTGCAGGGGATTGTGGGGACGCCCCTGGGAAGGGAAGCAGGAGCGGGGCTGCCCGCTGGGTTTCCTACCTAAAGTGTTCTGTAAGTTCGTCAATGGTTAGCGCCAGGACTTGACTGTGATTTGGGTCACAGTGTTATGAGCCCCTTAGAGGCCAAGCAAGGCTATTGTCCCTCCTCCAACACATGCCACCTCCATACCCCCATCCCCCCCTTCCCACAGGGGCCGAATGTCTCCAGATCAGAAAGCGTTTACGTGTGAATGCCCCCATGACAGGGCACACAAAACCTGGTTGTCTCCTCAGGTGGAGCCTTATACCAGCCAGTTACCATGGTAACCTCCCAGGGTCAGGTGGTCACCCAAGCAATCCCCCAGGGAGCCATCCAGATCCAGAACACACAGGTGAGTGTGAACAAGTGTGTGCTCGTCTGCCTGGGGGAGGGGGAGGGCAACCACATACCACCTGCTCACAAGTCACTCACACAGTCCGCATTACTCTTCTGAGAGCCTCACCCCCGCTTCACAGGTAAGAAGCTGGGTGTTAGAGGGGTTTTACCAACTCCTGGGATTCTGCTGCCTCCCCCCGGGTGACATCAAAGGCTCTTCCTACTTCTGGCCTCCCCCTGGAACCCCTCTGGAGCTCAGTGAGGCAGAGCACGTGCAGAAACGGGGCACGGGGGAGAGCGCGAGGCTCTGAGGCCAGAGGCCTGAGATCCGACAGTAGCTCTGTCCCTGTGGATAAGTCGCCCAACCTCTCTGAGCCCCCGAGTTCTTGTCCACAGAAGGGGGATTAACACGAGCAACTGCACGCAGCCCTACCAACCCACAGGCTGCCTGAGGGCTCACCTGGTCATGGAAGTCGCTTTGCGCACTGTCAGCGCCTCCAGAAATGCTAACTATTGAGAAGTTTATGGCAAATCCATCTCTCATCTTCTGTGCATAGCTCTGCCTCCTCCTTCTCCTCTCTCATCTCCTCCCCCTGACACCCCCCTCCCCCCGCCCGTCAGCCCGAGGATAGTGAGGGGAAAGGTGACCCCCTGGGGCCCTAGAATGAATTGGGAAGGGGGTTGGTTGGCAGCAAGAGCCTGCCATCGCTACGACAACAGGCCCCTAGCTGCTGGGCGCCAGGCTGCTGATGCTGACTTTTTCTCCACGTGCCCTGAAGGTTAACCTTGACCTCACTTCCCTCCTGGACAATGAGGATAAGAAGTCCAAGAACAAACGTGGAGTCTTGCCGAAGCATGCCACCAATATCATGCGTTCTTGGCTCTTCCAGCATCTCATGGTGAGTGAGTGAGTGAGTGTGTGCTGGGGGCGCCAGGCTGCACTGCTGCCCTCTGGCCCGGCCTCGGAGAGAGGCTCTCAGATGAAGATATTACCTTCCAGAGGCCAGGCCACAGGGGAGGGTCCTGTGGGACCAGAAGCTGGGGAGGCTATCTCTAGTGCTTGCTGCTGCTGCCACAAAAAAAAGTGTGTGGGGGGGGTGATGTCAAAGAGGGAGTGGGACGGATGTATTCTGAAGAGCCCTGAGCACTGGGCCAGTGGGCGGAACTGTTTCGTGAGTGGCCTGCGGCTCTGTGGGGCCGGCTGCACTTTCTGCTCACGCACCCTCCTTCCGCAGCAGCGTGCTGGCCCCCACCCTTCACGTTAGGAAGAAAATGTTCACTCTCCGCCCCTCTGTTTCCCAGAGTCCCCACCACTGGGGACGCAGAGCTTGTGTGTCCCTTTCCTTCTGCCCAGAGCCCCCAATGAGGCACAGGGAAGGGGAGCCCTGGTGGAGACCGTTGACTCTGGGGGGTCCCGGCTTCCTCTCTGAACCAGCTCAGCTCCTCGAGGCAGAGCAAATGCTTCCATAAGCCTCTGTGGCTACTTCTGTGACATGGAGGCAGAGCCTGAGGTTTAAACGTGAGGTTTATAAGGGGCCTGCTGTGTGCACCAGCGGGACAGGAGCTGCATTTGCAGGGTTCGAGCAGTAGCAGGCCTTTGGCTGAGCATCAAGCATCACTTCAACGACTTCGGTCCCCGGCGCCATCCAAGAGCCTTTGCGATAAATGAAGGCCAGTGAGAGCCTGGGCTGACTCTGTGTGTGTGCGTGTGTGTGTGTGTGTGCGTGTGTGTGTGTGTGTGTGTGTGTGCATGCGTGTGGATGGGGAGGTAGAGTCTCTGAGCGCAGGTGGGCGCCCAGAGGTCTGGAAGCTCATGGCCTGGCCTGGCCCGGCAGGACGTAGGTACACAGACGACAGACAAATGCCAAACTCGGGACCATAACTGTAGACATAAGCTGGCCTGTGCAGTGTGGGAAGAACCACGAGTAAGGAAGCTCCTCCTCAGTCGAATGGCTCCAGGAATCAGTCCATCCGTCCGTCAGTCACGGCACAGTCCCTTGTGGGAAACGGGAGTGCCTCCCAGAGCCACAGGGCCCAGGCTGAGGCGGCAGCTCTCAGACGTGCGATCTTGGGGACCCTGCCTCGGGAATGCGGGGCGCCGGGTGGACGGGAAGAACCGCTGTGCGGGAATCGCTGTGGCCGGACCTCTGCGTCTCCCCACACATATCCCCCACTCCAGGGGCTTGGGGCCACCACACGTTGGCTGAGGGCATACCTCTTGAAAACACCCCCAGGGGACACACAGCAACCTAATTTGGAGAGAAGGGGCTGCAGACCTGAGGGTTAAGGTGAGGAGAAGAGCTTGGAACGACTTCCAGGGCCAAGAGGTAAAGCCAAGGGGCCAGGGCCAGGGCCGGCCTCAGGCCCCTGGGAGCAGCCCTGGCGGAGGAGCTCGAGCTCCTGGCAGGGGCGCCCAGGGCCCTGCCTGCTCTGGTTCCCCCACTGCCGGGGAACCCACGGGCTCCGATGGGCTCCGTGGCCCCGGGGCCCATGCCCAGCCCCCCACAGTGGGAAGCAGAGCTCCTGAGTTAGGATCCTCTCTGTGCCCTGGCCTGCTGTGCCCAAGGGCAGCGGGCAGCCTGGCCCCTCCCCTCCCCACCACGGATCTAGAGCGGCCTCCAGCCCTGTGGTGAGGGAGGTGTGGCTGTGGGGCCGAGGGGCGGTAGGGAGTGCCTGGGCTCCTGAGGGAGCCAAACCTGAGCTCACACCTGGGCCTCACCTTTCCCTCTGTCACCTGGCCACACCCACCTCTTGTGAAGATGATGCTGAAGCAACGAAATCACTGCCAAGGCCCTGGCACAATGGTGCTCAATGAGTGTCAGTCCCCTTTCCTTCCTTCCTCGCCTCCCACCCCCATGCATTCTTAAAGACGGCTGTGGATGAACCTGCAAACTCACTTTTGAGGGCAGAAAAGGCAGGTGTGGGAGGAAGAGGCAGCTGCAGGACAAGGTTCCCAGATCCCGAGCATCCCCTGGGATCTGCACCCCCTCCGAGTCCCCTCACCCACCATGGGCCCCTCCTCCACCACCTCCCACAGCTCCTCTCACTTGCCAGCCTGAGCCTGGGGCCTCGCCCGACGGGTGCCTCCTGCTGTGCCTCCTCTCCGACCTCAGCTCACACCCTGCACTCTCACCCCTTCCTGCTGAGCCTCGTCTGCAGCTCAGGGCCTCTTCTTTCAGCTTCCCATCCCCTTCCAGCCAGACTCAGGGTGGCAGAGGGAGGTCAAGGTGGGGAAGAGAGAGGGGTAATCGGAGCACAAAGCAGAAGGGAAGGAGGAACCCAGGTGGGCTGCACCAGAGGGACCTGGGACAATGGGGAGGACTCAGTGAAAAGCATGAATAAGGTTTTTTCACCGCATCCTCCGCCCCAGACCCTCTCCAGCTCAGGGGGCACATAGTATGGGTGCTATCAACACAGCGCTCAGCCCTGGAGAGGTCCTCCACTGTGAGTGCCGTCCTCACAGCAGCAGAACGGGGGACAAGGGAGAGACCTCTGGGCCTCTCAGGCAGAACTCAGAACTTACGGGGGGGAGGGACAAGTCCAGACTATAGGGACCCAGCATGACCCAGCTGTCCTCTGAGGCCAGGGCCGCCCACCCCCCCCCCCCCCCGCCCCAAACACCAGCTCAGGAAGGAGGCAGTAGAGGCTCTTGGTGACGGGCACCTCGGACAGGAGCCGGGCTCAGAAGCCGAGCAAACAGGGACGTGGACAGAGGCCTGCCCAGCAGCCGTGCCCTTGCTCTGCCCCTTTCCTTGAACGAGGAGAGAACGCCCCTTCTCCATGGGTGTGGAAGTTGAATGAGGCAGCCCATACCGGACACACAGTCACACGTAAGAAACGTTAGTTCCCTCTGCACTCTCTAGAACAGTGGAGTGAGTTTTGGGGCTAATTTTCCCAAATTTGTGGAAATCAATCAGCGGCGGATGGCTGACCTGGGGTTCTGACCTGCGACCCCTGCTGGTTTCACCACAAGGATGCACTGACATAAGGTGGCTACTTCCCTGTCCCATGTGGGGGTGCGTGTGCCAGATCTACACGCCTCATGTCTCCGGTTCAGCTGCGAATTGTGCAAGGCCGGCAGCACACCCTGTGCCTCTTCTGCGGGCCCCAGTGGGTCCCAGAGTCGTGGGCAGCAGGACACGGGGGCGCTGCTCCCGGGGAGGGTTTGGGGGAGCGTGTGGGGAGGTCTGGGTCAGGCAGAGTTAGCCTGTTTCTGTGTTCTCAGCACACGAGGGGGCGTTGCGAATTTGCCAGCAGGGGGTGTGGCTTGACACTCTCCACACACACACGTGATCACTCTAAGTCTCCCTTGTTCCCACTGCCGTCTGGAGAACAACCTGCGACTGCTGTTCTGGGGCCGCCCCACCGTGCATTGACGCTGTGTGGGGCAGGTAGCAGCCGTGCGGTCGCAGGAAAGAGGGTAGAGGGAAGGGCGACACCAGCATACAGGTGTTCTCACCTCCGGTGCAGCAGAGACGACACACCTGCGTCCGGGGTCATGGAAAAAGCTGGTTAAAGAAAGGAACGACCATTAAAAAGTCACATTTTACTCTAATTTAAAAGATGTGCATACACTTATTCACTCAACTTTTGGTATAGGGCCAAGATCTTTTTCTGATTAAAGTTTGTCATTTTACTTGCACAAAGCTCTCCTGTAATATAACATCTACAAATTCCATCTCTACTTGAAATGGAGTAAGAATTTTGACATCTGGGAAGTTGGCTGGCTGCAGGATCTTCCTGGATTTCTGTTGTGTATTCCAGCCTCCTGACACCTGCCCCTCTTTGCCCCACTGTGTGGTATTTGTAAGCAGATTTGAGTCTCAGGTCTTTTCAAAGCATTCCACGTAGGTTGTGCTGTCGTGTGCGCGTTCAGTAACAGTAACTCCTTCTTTGTGCACTGGCGTTTCACTGGGTCGCAGAGTGGTTGATTACGTGATTGCCATACATGTGACCGGCATAAACCAGTTTGACACAAGCACGCTGACTTCCTGGTATGCGGATGACTCAGCTGACGCGCACACCTGTGAAGGAGCCCACTCGTCTCGGGCGTTCGGGGCAGTGTGGACACCGGCTCTGACGGTTTACGGAAGAAATGGGGAGCGTCGTACCATCTGCAACTTCGAACTTCTGTAGTAAACGCTGGCTTCGCCTGCTGTCTTCTTCCTCTCGGGCACAAGTTGGTGTTCTCTGATACTCTTTGTCCCGTGTTCGAGGCTTCTTGTCGTCTGTTCTGTGGCAGTAGCAGCCACAGGAATGTATGCAGATGACAGAGTGCTCCTAGGATGGAGAGCAAACCGGAGGCTTCTTGCTGTTGGGCTGCAGGGAGACGGGATGGTTTCATCCATGAGCTGCTCTGCTTCCAGGTCCCTGAAGAAGCCGGTGACGGTTTCCTGCTAAAGCACTTTGCCTGGGAGAGACTAGGCTCCCGCTGGAAGGAATGGCTCCGTAGCAAACCCAGGCCGGGCGAGGAAGACTGGCAGAGGGCGGAGGGAGAGGCTGCGCTTCCTCCCCAGCTTCTGGCCTGTCCCCCACTCCAGGTCCCAGCCTCCCCCTGCCCTGCCCTGCCCTGCCCAGTGATTCTGCGCCTTTCCATCCAAAATATGACAGTTCTCTGGGCTGCAGCCACCCAAGCACGTGGGCGGCTTTACGAGACTATTCTGAGTGGGAAGAGTTCCCTACAGAGGAAACCTCACCCGGCAGCCCCCCGCTGCCATGCCAAAAGAGCCACCCCTTGCCAACCACGGCGTGGGCCGGGCTTGAGTCTTCCGCCTCGTCTCGTGGCCCATGCAGCCCCCACAGGAAGTGCGCGCCACTGTCACCCACATTTTACAAACAGCAAAACTACACCCAAAGAAGGTAACACAGGCCCCAAGGCCTCGAAGGATTTGAACCTAGGTCTGTGTAACTCAAGGCTCTACTTTCTTACCCACTAGACCGTACTGCCTCCCCGGTGACCCAAGAACCACAGCACCTCTGGGCTCCCCCACAGGTAAAGCAAAGAGTCCCTGGCTTTCAGCTGAGGCACCAGGCCCGGAGCTGGCAGAGGGGCAGGACTCTGCATGCCCGCCGCGGTTTTCCGGTTTGGAGAGGCCACCTCACCGTCTCTCCTGTTCCTGTGCGTTCCCCACCCGCCACCTTCACGGGCCTGGTCGGCGTCCGGCGGGGCCACAGCTGCCCCTGCTTGCTGCCATCCGCCCACCCTGTCTTCCAGGTGGCTGCTCCCCACCCGGCCACACCGAGCTGAGGCCCGGCTCCCAATCCTCCCAGGAGCGCTGCCGTCATCACGAAAAAGCACCAAGAGTCTTCTCTGTTTGACTTGTTATCAAATATAACTCACATTCCATAAAAGTCACTTTTCAACTGTGCAGTTCAGAAGTGTGGAGCATATTTCAAACTTATGCCGTCATCCCCACCATCTGCTTCCAGAATGTTCCCGTCATCCCTGAGGGAGGCCCTGCACCCACTAGCTGCCGGTCCCCCAGCCCCTGGAAACCAGTGATGTGCTTTCTGTCTCCGCGGATGCATCTGTTCCCGACAGTTCACAGCAATGGAATCATAGGTAGAACACGCGGTATTTTGTGACTGGCTTCTGTCACTTAGCATAATGTATTCACGGCCCATCCACCTCGTACTACGTGTGTATCAGAGCTTCATTCCGGTGCACGGCTGACCACTGACTGATATTCCACAGCACAAGTGAACCACACGGGGTTTATCCATCCATCGGCCAACGGACGGCGGGTTGTTTCTACTCTCTGGCTTTTGGGAGACGCTGCTGCAAACACTTGCTGTCCCCTATGTGGTTCCGAGCCCACCTGTGCCTGAGGGACTGTGGCAGGTTCCACGGCATTAGAGCCTCACACACTGGGCCCGGTCAGCCCTCCGGGGCAGCGGGACAGCGGCACGCCCGCTGCAGCGTGGGCCCTGCCTGTGGGCTCCTGGCCATGTGGCGTGAGGAGGCGCAACCTGGCCAGTTGCCTCTGCACCTCGGTGTTGCTGCTGGTCACTCAGTCTTCACGTGCCTTGCCACCCTCACTGTACCCAGCACTGCGTGAAGCCCTAAAGGAATTTTGCATGTATCTCTGCCAGAGACCCACCTGCAGCATCCATCTGTCCGGCTGACAGGAACAACCAGATCTCTGACCAACAGAAAGAGTGCAGTCTGTGGAAGGGACACGGCACCTGGAGGCGGGATCTGGATTGCGGCTTCTCCGCCCCTCTGTCCAGCTAGGGGACCTGGGACAAGTTGCCTGACCCCACATTAGCCTCAGTTTCCTCTGCTGTAAAATGCAGACCACAGTCTCCAGCTCATAGCCCTCTCATGAAGATGGAATAAGATAGCGGAGTGAAAGCCCTTTGTCCTGACAGAGACGCAGCTGTGGTGGCACACCCCCCAGCCTCACTTGGAGAGTCCCCATCATCCGTCCTGCCTTGGGAAATGCTGCGAGGCCTTAACACTCTTGGAGAACCTGTGAAAGAAAAAGTAAGAAAGCCTTGAAGAGCAAGAAAATGGCTCAGAGAGACTGGACTGCCCTTGTTGCAGAATATCTGGTCTGCTACTTTTTCCTTTACGTCATCCTGTTATCTAAAACTTTGCTCATCCGAGATCCATTTAAAATGATCCAATCCCTGCCAAAAGCAGTTGCCTCAGAGAGTTCAGGAGGCTGTTATTCATTCACAGTTTAGTATGAATTAGTGCAAAGCTTGCTTTCCTACTCCCACTCAGCTAAGATCAGCTTCATGGGAAGGGTGCCAGTGCTTGTTAGTGGCAGAAGATGAAGACTAGACATTTTTTTAACTCAGCATTTTGAGCAGGCAAGCCAGAATGGGGTGGCCAGAGGAATGGTTTCTAGCAATTCTTAACCTCTTCCAGGCCCTTGACCTTTCTGAGAATCTGATGAAGGCTTGATCTACATCATCACAAACACGGTTTCAGGGGATTAGGCCCTGAACCTCCAGATGCCGAGGCTGCAGATTCCGAACACTGTGACTGCAGGAAAGCCCCGGGGCCATGTGAGGGCAGGTGCTGGGATGTGTCACCAGGGCCGTAAAGCAGGAGGGGCTGCGGAAGTCGGTGCTCACCCATCAGAGTTACCCAGGCCTAGTTCTGTCCCCTGAGAGAAGAAGAGCTCGCTTGTCCTTCCCTCAGCCTGTGGCCCCTCCACCAGAACACAGGTCTTTAACGAAACGGGCCTTCCAGGCTAGCTCGGAGAGCAGCTGCTTTTAAAACAGCTTGTTCTAAGTTCCAGACACCATATCCACCCACTAAAACACACGAGTTCCAGGTATGTGACGTGACTTCAGCACTTGGGGGCTGGTGACTTAACTAGGGGGATAAATTACACACCCTGAGTGCTCCACTCACGGCAGCGTCACGTGCTGTCACACAAACACTCGTACTCAGGTTCCGAGAGCGGGGCAATCAGGAGAGTCGAGAGCACTCCAGCCATCTGCGCCGGCCAGACACGTCCAGAACGGTGCGCCCAGGACCGAGCATCAGATTTCCAAAGGTCCTCTGGCGAGCTGTGCCCAGAGAAGGGCAGCCAGGATGGGGGACGTCTGCTCAGATGACTGACAGGAGACATGTCCCATGATGAAGGGGCCCGGTGCCGGGTGTCCGGGCTGCAGAAGGGACTCGCTGGGTCAGGGAAGCATGTAGTGGGGCTTTGGAGGCAGACAGACCTGAGGTCCAACCCAGCTCCATTTTTAATGGCCTTGGACCGGTCAATTGCTCTCCCCAATGTTAATGTCCTCTTTATAAGGTGGATGTAATGAGGCTGGCCTGTGGTGAAGACAATCAGCAATATACTAAAAAGCACCGCGCCTGATAGGTGCTCGTGTGCAGAGGTGGAGTGGGAGTGTGGCCAGTGTGAGTGTGGCTAGCGATGCAGGGTGTGAGTCTGGCTCTGCCCCTCACTACTTGCATGGCCAGGGGCCAGTTTTTGGACCCCCTCCCCCCGGTTCAGTTTCTCTTGTGCAAAATACAAATAACGATTCCTGTTGCGTAGGGGCCTGGAGAGGTCCCTGAGAACGCATGCCCTGTCCTTGCCCAGAGCACCCTGTGAGGTCAGCACTCTGCAGTGTTCAAAGTTAGCCCAACTCCAGGCACCTCGTGCGTGGTGGAAACACTTCCTGGGCGGGGAGAGGCCGCGCTGTGGGGCTCCAACGTCAGGGGACAGCACGTGCTCTCCGGCTGGGCGGGTGGTGGGGCGGGCCTGCGGGCCACGGGCAGACCTTCCACAGCTCCAGGGCAGCGAGCTGCCACACTGAGTGACCGAGTGACTGGGCACCGCACAGCCAAGTGCCCCCCTTTCTCCGGGTGGCGCACATGGAAAGTGATAGCAACCCCACGAGGCCGCTTGCAGCTGGACGTCAGCCAGGGACTCCTGCTGCCCGGCCTCCCTCCAGCAAGCCATCCTTGGGGTTGGGGGTGACACTGTCTCGGCACACCTGAACTTAACTCCAGTGTGTGGCTGAAAGTTCTGGTGTGAAGTCCTCCTGCCCTGGGGGTGAGGCTGTAGTTCACAGGGTTTGGGGGAGGCGCTTGGATGGGGCCGGGCCTGGGAGGGTGGCTGGGACTTGGGAGGAAAGAGGAGGATCACTTGGATTCCTTCTGACCGGAGAGAAGCGCTGCCCCACCTGCCCTGTGGTGAGCAGGACACTCGAGGCGCCCCACAGCGCTTCCTGGGCAGCTGCAGTCAGAGATCCCACCCGAAAAATGGCCAGGGGAGATTTCCAACCTCACAACAACCCCCCGCCCCCTCCCAAAAAAAGCCTGAGACCCAGGTTAGGCGAAAACGCCCCATCGTGTGCGCACAGGGGCTGGAGCAGCCCCGCGAGCTGGAGGCGAAACCCTCCGGCAGAAAGGAGCACACTCGGGGGGCGTGTGCAGAAGGGCAGCCGGGGCTCTCGGCTTCCGCGGGGAAACCCACCTGTGGTTTTACGGAGGTGGGGCCACATGCACCAGGCAGCAGGCTCCTCTTCCTGGTCACTTGTTTATGTAACAGACACCGCAGCGTGCGCCAGACGCTGTTTGGAGTGCCTTTCAGATATGGACACATTCCATCTCTATCACGGCCTTGAGGAGGTGGGGTTCGCTCCCCATTTTACGGAAGAGGAGGCTTGGGACGAGCCCGAGGTCTCAGGCGGGTGACAGAGCAGGACCACAGCAGGCGGGCAGGCCTGGGCCCAGACCCACACTCTCGCCCACTTCTCACGGCTGCCTCTGAGCCTCCTCTGGAGAGCTGAGCAGTGCGCCCCACCAGACTGCTGAGCACCCCGCCTCCTGCCCCCACCCCAGACGCTCCTGAAACAGCCCAGGCGGGAACAGCACTCTTACTGAGTCGGCCAACCAGACCCTGCGGATGGCATCCCTGAAGCTTCCCCACCCTCTCCCGCCTACCTCCACACCCACAGATACACAAGAGAAGGTGACCAGTGCCAGTGGCCCCTTGGGTCCCTGTGGTCAGTCATTCCACAAAGACACATTGAACACCTAACACGTGCCAGGCGTTTTCTCTCCACCGATGAGGTGGGGGTGGAAAGGAAGGTGTGGCTGCTCTTCTCAAAAACTTGCAGCCTGTCTGGCTGGGTGCTGGGCCACCAAACAAACCACCTGTGGAATCCCGGGCGGGGTAAGCGCTCAGAGCCCATGGGAGGGTCAATCAGAATAAGCTTAAGGGGTCGGGGGCAGGTTAAGACACCAGTTTGCTGCAGCAGGAGGGTCGGATCAAGATAGAAATCAAAGGGAGGGAGAACAGCTTTGAGACTTCAGGAGGGTGAAGAAAGGAAAACAGTAGATTTTCAGGCGGGAAAACTAGACAGCGAGGAAAATGAACCGCTAGAGTTACGCAAAACTACCATAAAGGAACTCACCATGCAGTGAAATCCTACACACTACATGGTTTGTTTATACAGAGTCCAGAAACCAACTCTAATGTTTACAGGTGTAACATGAAGACTAAAATAATAAAGAAAAGCGAGGAAGTAATCACCATAAAAACCAGACATCCTTTAGGGGTTGTGGCTGGGAGGGGGCAGAAGGGGGCTCCTGGGTGCTGACAGTGTCTTATTTTTGACCTGGGTGGTCGTGATAATATAAGAAGCTGTGCATTTTAGTTCTCTGCGCTTTCCTGCGTGCGCACCGTTGTGGGGGGTGGGGAGCACGAGCGGGTCGACGAAAGAGGGAAGGGGAGCTCTGAGCCGGGGCGGCGAGAGCAGGAGAGACGAGTTCCTGGGTGACATGCCGCGCTTCTCTCCGTGCTAAAAGGCCTGTTTTCTCCATTTGCGCACCTCTGGACTCAGGTGCGCCCTGCCGTGGGTGACGAAATGTGGTTTGTTTCCGGGGAAGGGGGTCTGTTTCCCACCCCCGTGCTGTCTCCCTCTGGTTGGCCCCTGAGCCTCCCAGAGCAGACTCTTGGTCACGAGTGAGAAGGGTGTGTCTGACTCCTGTGTTGTGCCGGTCACGGCCAGAAATGGGGAGGGGACGCTGGCTCCAGTCCCATCCCACCGCCAGCACGGAGCAGTGACACTGGCTGGCAGCTCCTTCCCACGTGCTGTGTCCCTCAGTGACCCGGCCAGCCACACGCTTATCGGTATCCGCTTGGAGGTGGAAGGATAGAACGATGATCTCGGGTGGCTTTCAGTGACTGAAGCGGCCAGGGACCTGTAACCCAGCCCTGGCCAAGCTTCTTTCAGACCCCAGACCCTGGGCAGAACCCGTCTTCAAATTGAAAGATGCCTCCAGCTCCAACAGAGCCCAGATGAGACTTGAATTGTGGGGCTGGAAAGGGAGGGGTCAGAGAGAGGCGGGGACAGTTGAGGTTGGATTTCTGAGCACCTGCTCCAGGTAAACACTACAGCTCCCTCCTCTGGAGACTGAATACTCAGCCACGTGAGGGTGTCTGGGAGGAGTCACTGTGTGATCTCGTTCGATCGTCCCCGAAGCCCCAGGGGTAGACACTCTTTTGTTATTTTCCATGAGAGCTGAGGGGGCTCAGGATGGAAGACGGAAAGCAGGGCGTTGCCAAGGTCACACAGCTCGGGGCAGGGGGTGGGAGGACGGGTGCAGGACCTGACCTCTCTGGAGGTCACCCTCTCAGCCACCCGGCAGCCCTGGCTGGTCAGTGCAGCTCCAGGCAGGCGCCGGGAGGGACCCGTCCTTCTCTAGCCCGTCGGTATTTCTTCCTCACGGGAGAAAGGTCTACTTCCAGGGAGCGGCTGCCCACGCTCCCCCTCCCGGCTGCGTGGAGTTCCTCCGCAGAGTCATCGGGCGGCCGCCACCAGGGCCGGATGGCTCCCCGGGTCTCGTTTGATTCCCCGCCCTGTCCTTGGCCCCGAGCCGTTCCAATTGTGCTAAAAGTAGCATTGACCGAATCAAGGTCTGTTCAGGGGCCAGGCTATTTTGATTGTGTCCTCAAGAGCCATCTGGTCTGAGGCGTGGCGGAGCTGGACCGCTCCCAGGAGTGCTCAGATGCGGCACCAGGAATGTTCTGGCTACCACGCCTGTCCCCGAGCTGGGCCGACCGCTGCTGCTCGCCCGCGGCGGCCTCCGGCAGGCACCCCCTGAGACACCGGTGGTCCCGGGAGTGGGGGGTGCTGGGCCTGCCCTCTGGGAGGCTAAAGGGCTAATATCCTGGTTCACGGAGAGCAGCCAGCTGGCTTCTGTGCCAGCCCCTCACCCTGCTTCAGCTACCGGAGATGTCAGTCTGTGGGTTCCCAACGTCCCCTCTGCACGGAGGCCCCACCAGAGGCCCCACCAGAGGCCCCCTGGAGACAGTGAATGCTACCAGCCGTGGGGGGCTGAAAGATTTCCTTTATATGTTTATTTATTTATTTTTATCCTCACCCAAGGATGTGTTCCCCAGACTTTGAAGAGGAAAGAAGCGGGGTGCGGGGGTGGGAGGGAGGAGTGGAGAGAGAAACATCAGCGTGAAAGAAAACATCGGTTGGTGACCTCCCATATGCACCCCAATCAGGGACAGAGCCCACAACCTAGGCATGTGCCCTGACCGGGGATCGAACCTGCAAACTTCTGGAGTACGGGACGACACTCCCACCAGTTGAGTGACCCGGCCAGGGCTGGAGGACATTACAGTGGAGATTTCCTTCCACTGGCTTAAATGTAAGTCCTAGTGCAGGGCTCCCGCCTGGAAGGCCCATCCCCTCCTTCACTAGGATGGCTTGGTCATTCTTCAAAGTCCACAGGAGGCCCACGCCCGTGGGGAGTCCTCCCTGACCAGCACAGCCCACCCTTCTCTTAGCACCGAGCGGACTTGCACACTGCCCTTGAAGAGAGGGCTTTCCCTTTCGCCTAGAGCCTTCCCCACTTAATGGCCAGCGTCTTCCACCAGTGGGCACCAGGCTGCAGCGGCCTCCCCGCACTTGCAGGCAGGCGGACCAGCACGGTCGGCAAGGCCAGCTTTGCTCTGCCAAGGGATTCAGCCGGCTGTCTCTTTTTTGTGTTGGTTCATTCATCTGTTCCATACACGTGTCACAGGTGGGCACAGGTAACCAGGTTCTTAGTGATCAGGACAAAGAATCGAACCAAACACGCAGAGTTTATAGCAGAGAACATGGGAGCAGGCCAACTCCAAGCAGAGATTGACCTCACGGGCTGGAGGGACTCTATTCTTATAGGGCAAATCCTTCCTGGCTAGTTTTGGTGGGCTTTTACTGAGCATGTACTAGTAGTTGTATTACTTTAAAGCTACTGCGCATGTGGTCTCCCATGACTTTCCCTGATTGGCCACCAGGGAAGAGGGTCCCAACACAATGCTACCGAATTGATCCCTGTTTCTTCTGGGGTCTCCCTGTACTAGGTTCACCTTTCCCATCACCAGAGAATTATAGCTCTCCATGTTAGAGATTGGTGAAAAGGAAAGGAGCTATTTATTCAAGTTATACAGACTTAAGAGTAATGACTTAATGTCTTCATCAAAATCCCAAAGTCCCTTAAAACACCCACAAACACACACAGTCCTTTCTTTCCCCCCTTTGCCCAGTCTGGGGTACCCTATCTCAGGGAAAGAAATAGAAGTCCATGGCTCAGGCAGCTCCCGGTTCTTCCCAGTAATCCGTGCTCGGCTGGTAGACCTTCCTCGGTTCTCAGCACCATCGGCTGTGTTGCGGGGATCTCCAGCTAAAGCCACGTGGTGGTTCTCTGCTAAAGCTGCATGGCGATTCTTCTCATGGCTGCAGTGGGGTAGGGGGGTCCCCCCACTCTGGCCAAGGCACGTGGTTCTCCTCACTGCCACAACCGCATGTTCCCTCTCCTTACACGGCTGCAGGAGTCTCCACTCAGCCAAAACCGCATGGTTCTCTCTTCAATGGCCACTGAGTCTGGGTTTAAATGTCCTTCCAGCTTTACTGGGCTCCATTATGAATCTGCACAGGGGTGGCCCCATGTCATGGAGCCAATCATCTCCAAGCTCTCACGCAGGTGCTGTAACTAGGGGGAGTTGCCTCCCAGTTACCTCTTGGGGGGAAGTTCCTTCCATCCCCCTGGCTCAGAGCATGGCCACAGCTATTTAACATATCTATGCAACCAGTTAAAGGTTATAGATATGTTAAACGACCACACCAGAGGTTAGCTGCAAAGCTGTTGCTATGCAAAACAGCTCTCAATGGCCCTGCTCCATGTGTCCCTTCCCCCAACTCACACCTGTGGTGGAGGGTGAGGACATCCTATATGTCTTTCCAATATTTCCTGGACTCCTTGAGTTCTGAACTCCATTACAAATCCTCCTTTTGGGGACCCCCTGGCTGCACCCCCCTACACACGGACATTGAACATCTGCTCTGCCTCTTGCTGGTCTGGACACTGGAGACACAACATCTGATAAGACTGGGCCCCTGCCTGGGATCAACTCCCGGGATGGTGGGGGAGACACCTGTTATCGCCTACTGCTACTCTGACCACTAAATGCAGTCGTTCAAGTTCAGCAGAGACTAACTTTGCCCCAGGGAGTTGGGAAAGGCCTCAGGAGGACCCAATCTGTGACAGATTCACTCATGCAGGGAAAGAGGGGGAAGGGCATTCCAGCGAAGGGAACAGCATGTGCAAAGGCATGAAGGCATGAGAGGGCCTCGTGGGGCCCAAGAGAGCTAGAAAGTCTGAGAGCTGTGTTCTCAGACCGGCTGGCTGTGGTCAGGAAGGCAGCTGGCCCCTCGGTAAGGGGGATGGGACCTCCAAGGAGCAGGTGGCAGGGTGGGGCACCACCCCTCCCCAGAGGGTGTCTGGACACACAGAGCCCCTGCTCCTCTGCCCCTTGGAGCCCCGCAGCCTCCTCCAGCCCCCAGCTTCCTCCCGATCAGGATGAAACCAGCTTCTCAACACAGATGTGCTTTCCTCCTTGTTAGCATCTTAATGTTGTATGGCTCACAGGGCCTGCGTCCTGGCTGGGCAGTGGAACCAGAGGTGGGAATTAAACAATGCCTGATTCCAATTCGTCCAGGCGGGGTGTCGAGGCTGCCGTTGTCATGATAATGAGGCCCCCCCAGGACTGTTGATCTCAGACGCTCCTCGGAGAGCTTTACACACCTTGCTGACACCAGCCAGTACTAATAATGTGAAGAACCACCTCTTACCGAGCACTCTGCAAGTGTAATTTCATTTGATCATTAGAGGACTCTGGGGTGCAGACGTGCCTGAGAGCTCCCTGGTCGTCGGATGCAGCTGGAGTCGTCGGCCCAGCCCTCGGGACTTTGGGAAGCCTGAACACCGCTTTCACACCACCTCAACCTTGAGGCATAATCCCGGCCAAGGATGACGTCGCCCTCGGCCCAGGAGCCCCCCAATCCCCGCCGGCTTCCAGGGCAGCGCTCTGACCCGTTCAAACACCAGTCACCCCTGCACCGCGTGCCTCCCAGGGTCAGTGCTGTGCAGGGGCCTGAAAAGATACAGAGACCCAGTCACCACGTGGCTCTGCACCCCGGGTCGCTGGACGGGACCCCTTCCCACTGCCCCTCAAAACTCCCCCATTGTTTAATGTGGCCTGTTCAGCCTTCCCTACCCTCTGGCCAACACTCATCTCCCCCCAAGCTCGCAGGTTGCTCCTGACCCACACCACAGCCCCCACTGCTCTGTCTCCACGTTCTCGCACTTGGCAGCCATCGTGCGTCACCGCACGCGGACGACGAGGCGAGAGGACGTGGTCTCTGCCACAGTCTCCGAGAGAGACACACGTGTCGTTCGTTGGTGCTCGGACTGGGGGGCCCTGGGGACCGTGGCGGACCCTCACCGACCCTCACCGCTCCCGCACTCACCCCCAGCCCGCCACGGCCCAGTCTAATCAAGTGGCATCAGGACGCGATGGAGGGGAGACCTGGACTCGAATCCGAGGAGCCGAGCTCCAGACCCAGGGCCACTGCGCAGGGAACACGGGCGAGGCCCTCAGTTTCCGCCTCAGCGAAGCAGGGGTGACGCCGCCCAACCGGCCACCTCACGGAGTGCCAGCGGTGCGCTCGGTTACACGAGAGTGAGAGCAGGAGAACGGCTTACTGTTGTCGGTGTTACACGGGCGGTGCGGATCGTCCTCTGTGTCTCCTGCTTCCCAGGATGCTTGGCGTAAGCCTGGGCACACAGTAGACACACAGTACATGTCGGTTCATTCGCGTCGAATTGATCTGTTTCACCCCGGTTGCCACCTGCTGAGAGTCCTGTGGGTGTTCGGTGCCACCTCGAGTCCCCACCCTAGCACGGCCTGCCCAGCCTGCCGGGGTGGGTGTGGGGAGAGGACCGGGAGCGAAGGGTGGAAAGTGCCTTGGAGGCAATCAGTATCTACCCACGGGGAAGCCGCCCTGGTCCCACGATGGGGGGCCGCACTGAGAGTTCTGCCCCCCTGACTGTGGCGCCAGAGGCAGGGGCAGCCGCTCCCCAAGCCATCGGCCCACTGTTCAGGGGAATGAACATTCCACTTTCCCCAGTTTGGGCTTCCAAACCACGAGGGCTGCCTCGCCCAGGTAGTGCCTGTAGGTGGGCATGGTCCCTGAGGGGGCCTGGTCACCACGTGTCCCCCCACATTGGCCTTCCCCCTCTCATTTCAGCACCCCTACCCCACGGAGGATGAGAAGAGGCAGATCGCAGCCCAGACGAACCTCACCCTCTTGCAAGTCAATAACTGGTGAGTTAGCATCGCCCGCCCAGAGGCTCGCAGATCCTTGGGGGGGCGGGGGCACTTGCTTGGCAGGGGAACGCACAGCAGGAAGGAGAGACCAGAGTGCCCAGTCCCGCCTCAGTTGCAGCCAGCTCCGCGCCAGTCCCGGGGTTTGGACTGGAAGCAACAGGCCGGGATCCACAGAGGCCCCTGTGGCTCCATCTGCAGCTTCTCAGCGCCCTCTGCTGGGAAGCAGTGCCAGGAACATCGCTGGATAGAAAACCCCTGGTCTACCCTCTCACTTCGTGAGCTAATAACCGCAGACCAGAACATCTGCAGAGGTGGGAGTGGGAAGGAAGAGGCAGAATCGGCCTCTCTGACCTGCCAGGGATCTCAGTTACCCCTCTCTGTGTCTGGTGGGGTTGTCCTAGGAATCTGAGAGGGAGGGCTCTGGCTGGAGGGGAGTACGCCCAAAGGCTGGCTCCCTGATCTGAGCCCTCGGCCGTCTGCAGGGAAACCAGGAGGTGGTGCCTTTGACAAAGGGGGCTGTCCCTTCCTAGGCTCGACCCTGACGGGTCTCGAGTACAGATGTCCGACTGTTCTCATGCATTTGTCCTGTGCTGCTTCGTGCTCACCGAGTGATTCCTTGAACTCCTCAGTGCCTGGGGCCCTTTCCCAGCTGGGCTTCCGCCCCCCCAGATCAGACCCCAGTCTGTTCTGCACAGCAGATCAGCTGTTGAGAGTCTGGAAGCAGCTCAGCCCTCTCTGCACACACGCACACACGCACACACGTGCACACATACCTGCTGCCACCCACCACCCAGGAGGACTAACCAGGTGTCCACCCTCACCCCGGGCAGGTTCATCAACGCCCGGAGGCGCATCCTGCAGCCCATGCTGGACGCCAGCAACCCCGACCCTGCCCCTAAAGCCAAGAAGATCAAGTCGCAGCACCGGCCCACCCAAAGATTCTGGCCCAACTCCATCGCTGCGGGGGTGCTGCAGCAGCAGGGCGGCGCCCCAGGGACGAGCCCCGATGGTAAGGCCTGGGGCTGGTGGGCTCCAGCCTGGGGGCTGGTGGGCGGGAGGCCCCTGGAAGTCCTTCAGGACAGCCGTGCAAAGATCCGAGGGCTGAACCTCTACTTGCTGGAGAGGCAGGGGCCCCTCTGTCACAACAGCTGTCCCTCCCTGGTCCCCGTCAAAGAGTGTAAGCCAGAAAGAAGGGGGTGTTTGCGCAGATATTTTAATAAGCCAGAAGCAGTCCCATGAGAACCAGTGGGAGTTCTTGGTCATCTGAGCCCATGACGGCTCCACAGAGCCCCACCCCCACTCCCACACCCACCCTCAGTTGCTCAGGGCCAGGCGGTGTCTGCATAGCTTCCCGAGTGCCGTCCATAAACACCGGACAGGCAGCCGGTTTGTGAACAGAGGCCGGGAAGGGCCTCGCCCCCTCTCACCTTCCCGTGCACTGTTCTAACTGCCGGTCGCCCGGTGCACAGTGGATGACGCGGAGCCGTACACCACGGCACAGCACATGCAGACAGCTATGTGGGAGGGGGCGTGCCGGTGTGCGTGTGTGTGTGTACACACCTTCACGTACACACGCCTTCACGCGGTTGCAAGGCGGTTCCTACATGACGGGCAATTGTCCTGTGAGGTGCAGTGGAAGAACCAGGCTCTGAGCCAGACCAGCCAGGGAGAGAATGCCAGCTCTCTCACGCCTGACTGCCGCCGTGAGCGAGTGACTTCACTGTCTGAGGCCCCGTTCCCTCCTCTTTGGAAGGGATAATGACACCTCCCCTGCAGGATTGTTAGAAAGTCAAAAGCATGTAACACATTTGCAGAGAAGAGGCTCGCTGGTGGTGACTAGGCGTGCTGCTGCTCGGGATGGGCCGGGAGGGGCCGACAAGTTCAAGGACGGTGGCTTCACACCGGGACTTGTCCAACTCAGCACTGGGGGAGCCAGCCAGCCTGCTGAACTCTCTGCCTCTGAGGCTGCCAGGCCTGACCCCGCCCTCTTCTCTCGCACAGGCTCCATCAGCCTGGACAACCTGCAGTCCCTGTCCTCGGACAATGCCACCATGGCCATGCAGCAGGCGATGATGGCCGCACACGAGGACTCGTTGGACGGGACGGAAGAGGAGGACGAGGACGAGATGGAAGAGGAAGAGGAAGAGGAACTGGAGGAGGAGGCTGACGAGCTTCAAACGACAAATGTCGGTGACCTGGGCTTGGAACACAGTGACCCCCTGGAGTAGTTGGCGGCCCAGATGGCGCTGATGGCCCGGCAGGAGCGGAGTGTCGCCAGGAGGGTTTCAGGGTGGGGGGGAAGGGGACGTAGGCAGGCAGACCGAGGAAGCTGGGCCCCAGCTTCCCAAAATCAGTAGCTTGAAAAAATGCAGAGGAGACACCTGCTCCTTCCCAACCCCCGAGCTTCCATGGTACCCCAGCCCTGCTCCCCTAGAGCCGCGGAGGACTTGGTTTGGTGGGGCTGGT
This sequence comes from Phyllostomus hastatus, assembly GCF_019186645.2. Taxonomy (NCBI): domain Eukaryota; kingdom Metazoa; phylum Chordata; class Mammalia; order Chiroptera; family Phyllostomidae; genus Phyllostomus; species Phyllostomus hastatus. The sequence goes on along the minus strand of NW_025334015.1, from coordinate 13,151,019 downwards.
CCAGCCACCCGCGAGGAAAGGCAGGAGTGAGATCTGGATTCATCAAAGCTCCAGGGCGGATGGCCCCTGGGGGCCCCGACGGAAGGACTTGCATCGTTTACAAGCCCTGCGCTGTGAGGCGGACCAGTGCTGTTCGCAGACAGCCTTTGCCAGGGGACACACTTAGGAGAAGAGGCAGAGACAAGGGGGTTGGGGTTCCACGCCCCCCACAGGTTCTCAGCTCCTCTGAGAGACGTTCAAGGGCAGGAGGGAGCCCGAACATCGAGCCGGTGGCTGGAGGACTGGCAAGGCCTGAAGCATCACGTGTGCAGATCAGAGAGAGGCCCAGATTCCGCGGGGCTCCAGCTCCTTCTTCCGAGGCCCCGTCTCCCGGCTCAGGCAACCATGGACTTGGGAGGGGGGGATGGAGCCACCAGAGCCGACTGCTCTTTCTCCCTCCCCCCTCCCTCCCTCTCTCCTGGAAACAAACAGTAAGGTGGTGAGCTCAAATTGTAGGAGATTAAGAGGAGTCCCTTTACCTGGTTTGGCTCCAGGACCCACGGAGGCAGCAGGACCCGGGCCAGGAGCCTCATCAGAGTGACTTTGGGGAGTGCAGCTGTCCCCAGGCGTTCCCGGAACTGAGCTCCTGTGACGACAGGACAGTGGTGTCTTGTCCCAGATGCTCCAGCCCTCAGGTGGGGCTCCTCTTCTGGCCCACCCTCCCCCCACAGACCATCAGAGAGGGTGGGGCCAGGGTTGCTTGGAACCCTCGGCCCTCTGCTCCAGGCTCGCTTCAGCGGTCGCCACCTCTCTTCCTCGTCCTCTCCTTCGAAGGAGGCAGAAGAAACATTGGAGGGGAGCATCCAGCCCAGTGAAAAGCCAGGGGTTGGAGAAGGTGCTACATACCTCCTCCCGTCAATTTCCAAAGTGTGTGGGGGGCCACGGAAATGGCCCCTAAGAGCCAAATGGTGCCCCCACCTGTCTCCCTAACTGCACCCCACCGTCACACTCGGCCCTGGGGCCCTGGGGCTCCCGCAGGGAGGAGGCTCTCCACCGTCTGCCCTGACACACACCCTCCACCCCAACCTCTGGTCCCCACGGCTGGCAACCCCCTCCCCACCCCACCCCTCACCCCAGTGGCTGTGAAGGCAGGACCGACCACACACCTGTTTCCCATTGAGTTTAGTTTAACGGACTTGCGGTTTCATTCGTACACTGTTCGTCGGCCGTCTTCTGTGGCAGAACGTGCGTGGCCGCCTGGCTCAGCGTGGGGGACCCTCAGGGCCCTCTGGGGGCTCCCCCTCCCCCACCTGGCTGGGGTGGAGCCGAAGGACGGCCGCTTTCCTGAGGTCTCCCTAAAATGAATGTATTTCTTCCCCAAAAGAGCTGATATTTAATGTTTTAATAGGGATTTTTGAAAAACAAATAACCTTATTTATAATCTTGACGATTCGATCATTTTTTACTCCCTTTTGATGCCACAGGTAGGAGAGAGTCTAGCTTTTTGGCACCGTGCAGTGGGACAAAATACACTTCCTTTTCTGGTTGGTTTTTCTTGGTCACACACACACACACACACACACGCACACACGCATGCACTGACACGCGCACACCCACTGACCACCCTGGACGGGCACCGCACCCCGGCCCAGCGCCTGCACACACGTGCCCACGCCTCCTCCCAGCCCCTCCGCCTGCCTCATGTTATGCAACCTCCTGATGTATCCACCAAACCAGTGCTGAATGTGGCTGAGAAGTTTCCAGTAAATCTCATTACCTACCGTGACTGCGCTGCGTGCTTCTCTGTCTGCGGTTAATGGGACTGTGGGCCAGAGGAGCCCTCCGCTTGCCCTGCGTTGAACTGATACCTACGTGGACAGGCAGAGGGCTCTCTGGTGACCTCAGGAGGGAGACCACCAGGTCTGGCGCTCTCACTGCGTGTGTCTAGCTCGGAGGCAGGGGGAGGGGAGAGAAGCCTGGAGGGAGCTCTGTGTTGCCCACGCCCGACCACCTTCCCCTGGGCGGCGGGGAGCTCGGAACTCGGGTTCTCTCTTCCACCAGCCTCCACCTCCCTCCGAAGGCTTTGCTGTCCCCTCTCCATCCTGGGCTCCGAGGGTTTTCCTCACTGACGCTGGTGCCACCGCTGCGCCCCTGCCCTCACATGCCCACCTCGCCCTATCCGAGAGCAAGTTCTGACCACCACATTCGACCCTGGCTCTGCCTCCAGATGGGAGCCTACCCTTGAAACCCAGAGTCCACACTGAACTCCCTGGAGCAACATGAAACTCGGGGGGCAGCTTATCTCTGATCTCTCCAGGTGGGTGAGAGGCAGGCTTTCTCCTAACCTTCAGCCTAGAGGTGCCCTTCCCCTGCACCGTTGCATTGCTGCCGAGGTGTCCAGAGCTTCACTGGGGAGCAGGAGGAGGAGTTCCTTGCTCATATTTGCAAAGGCCGCAGAGTTCGCCCTCACCCGTGAACACCCAGAGCCAGGCTGAGTAAGATGGGGAAGGGACTGGTTACACGGGAAAAAATGGGCCTGCAGCAGCTCCGACGCTGGTGGCGGCCCCACGGATCACTGCTCTCACCGAGCCCAGTCCCCACGCCGCCCCTCTCCCATCACACCGGGAGGGCTCCACATTCAGCCAGCGGGACCTCAGAACCTCACTTCCAGAGCCAGGAAGAGGGCAGCCTCTCAAAAAAGTGCTTTCCAGAGAATACACTGTTAAAAGATAAGCTATAAAAAAAAATTCCATGGCCAAATGAGTCTAGGATGGACTGATATTATGTTTTGCTAGTGGAGTTTCCAAAGGCACATTACTATGCAACACCTCTGAACAGTCCTGCAGGAAAGAAACCTGTTTAACTTTGTTTAACCTGCTCCCCAGGTTTATTTGCCTTTTGGCAAGTCATATCTATTCAGTTACATGAGTGTTCCATAAAACGCACTTTGGGGACCACTGTTCTAAGAAACGACAGAGCAGTCTGCCCCGGCCTTCCCCGCCCCTTCCTGAGTTTTTCTCCCACGTTCTGCCATCTCTCGGCCATGCTGCCAACTGAAAAAAAAAAAAGGCTCCCTAAATCATTCGAGATGTGGGCGGTTGAGTTAGAGGAGGCAGGAACCCTGAGCACAATCCAAACCCCATCCAGCCCAAGGAGGTGTGCCGCCGTCCCTGAGGACGGAAGAGAGACGGGACAGTGTGCGTGGAGAGAGGTGCGGGGTGGGGGGAGTTCCTTCACCCCCAGAGAGACCTGATGTCAGGGCCGTGGGAACTCTTCAGGCCACCTGCTGGCCCCGGCACCCACCCCAGATGGTTCAGGTTGGGAGATTCCCGGTCAAGGGAGCAGATCCCCAGAGCTGTGCTTCCTACTGCCTCGGACAGGACAGGATGCGGGCCCTGGCGCTGTCACATGGCCGTCTGCGTGGGCTCGTTCACTCAGTGTGGACTGAGCTCGGATTCTGTCCCAGGCAGTTTTGGATACCAAGGACACAGTCGTGATCCAACAAAGACAGAGCTCTTGCCTTTAAGGAGTTTACATTCTCGTGCAAGACTGAAACTGAACCCCTGGCTGGTGTAGCTCACTGGACTGTGCGGGCCTACAAACTGAAGGGTCGCTGGTTCGATTCCCAGTCAGGGCACATGCCTGGGTTGTGGGCCAGGTCCCCAGTGGGGGGTGTACAAGAGGCAACTATACACTGATGGTTCTCTCCCTCTCTTTTTCCTTCCCTTCTCTTCTCTCTAAAAAGAAATACATAAAATCTTTTAAAAAATAAAATAAAATTCCTCTTTCAGAAAGGGAAAGCGCCTCTAAAAAAAAAAAGGTTGAGACTGGACGTGTGCTCAGATGTCCCCCAACAGCTAAGATTAGATCTCGTCCTAGACGTGACCTCAGACTTCAGTACTCCGAGGGGCGGAGCCGGAGGCTCTCAGGTCAGACACGGACTGCAGGCCAAATTCAGCTTGCAGACGTGTTTTGTTTGGACCATAGATTGTTTTCAAATTTGTTTGAAAGTTAAAAGCTTGCACATAAAAATTCAGATTCCCGGTTTCTCTTGAAACATCAGGCACTCGGGAGGCTCAGGACGTCTGTTCATGTGAAGGTGCAGCTGGGTATGGTCAGGCCACAGCCACTCCTTCCGGCGTGGCCTCCAGGCCTCGTGGCGGTGGCCACGGAGGCGGCCCCCACACTGCACCTGAGGGGCAGCAGCCCGCCATTATCAGGCTGGCCCTCATTGGTTGGCTCATTGATTAGTTATGCTTCCCCTTTCTCTCCCCCACCCTTTTTTGCCTTTCCAATATCTGAATGGTGTTTTTTGACAAGTTTATTTCTTTATTTTTAGAGAGAGGGGAAGAGAAGGAGAGAAACAGCAGTGCAAAAGAAAAACGTCAATCAGTTGCCAACAGGGGACCAAACCCACAACCCAGGCCTGTGCCCTGACGGGGAATCGAGCCGGTGACCTGTCACTTTCTGGGATGATGTCCCACCCACCGAGCCACACCGGCCAGGGCTGAGAGGTTGTTTTTAAGAAGGGAACTATGTCTGTCTGCCCATTGCTCCATCAAGAAAACAGACGGTGCAGACGGCTCTGCCTTTGGGGAAAAAACCACAGAGATGACATATTGTTGGTGGAAGTAAAGACTTTTGCAATGGACGGTGTACCAGTTGCAAAGTGTACCTGTGTCTCTTTTCAGACATCTTCACTCAGGTGTTACCGGCCCGCCTGCCCTCTACAGGTCGTGGTGAGCCTCGGCACAAAAAGCAACCTAGGTCACTCATTATAAATGCAGGCTAGGCCCCACGCCCGTCTCTCCCCAGGTTCTGGGTAAGATGCCTGAAGACTCCGAGAAGCATCGCCCTCAGAAAACAGTTTTCAGTTGCCTGTAGCAGTTCCTTGTTTTAACTCCCTCTCGCTATATGAACTGTAGTGCCCTGAGCCCGTTATGCATTCAGTCAGCATCCACAGGTGCCTACTCCGTGGCTGACATCGGAAGGGGACAGAGGACAATTCAGCCCGGGGGAGCGTCCCAGGCCGAGGGGCCCCGAGGACCCGCAGAGGGACGCCGATCCCATCACACTCTGTGTGCCCTTCCACTTCGGCGTCTTCTTTCCATCCCACAGACGACGCAGATTTTATTACACCACGTCCAAGTGTAGGTATCTTGTGCTTCTCTATTTCTCAGCCTCTCTCTGAGCCAATCTCATTTAGCCCCTTTGCAAATGGAATGCATCTCATTAAACCAAACCCATTTAGGACAATGCCCTTCAGGTGTGTGCATCTTAGTACGGCTTCCATTTAAGACAAGTGCTTGATTTATTTTTCATCTCATTACACTCTTTAAAATGATATGCATCTCATTACACGCAATGCACTGAGACCACTTATTTCAGGTGTAGACATTACACCCAGTATTATCAGGCAAGATTTTTTTTTCATTTCATTACAAGCCTTGCGATTTATGTTCATCTCATTACAATCAGCCATTTAAGACAATTCCCTTCAGTTGTGTATTTCTCATTATACCTTTTCATTTCAGATTTGTGTTCATCTTATTGCACCCAGGCATTATTCAGAGAACTCACTTCAGGTACGCGCGTCTCACATCCACCTGTTGTTTTGTGAATTTGGGGGGGTGGTCCCCCCAGTATTGCAGAATTTTTGTCATACCAAAATCATGTATGGCCTAGGGGTGTCCAACCTGCAGCCTGCGGGCCGCACATAGCCCAGGGTGGTTACAAAAAATCGTAAATTTACTTAAAACATTATGAGATTTTTTTTAGTTTTGTCAGTGTTTGTGCATTTAACGTGTGGCCCTAGACAACCCTCCTCCTCCCAGTGCAGCCCAGAGGCACCAAAAGGCTGGACACCCTGGACTCCATTCACCCGTGGGCCTCCCATGCTTTTCTGCAGGAAAAGGGAGAACACTGGTTTCCCTGGAGTCGGCCACGACGCTGCCAATAACTTCCCCTGACACACAGGGACCATCTGTGCACTCGTTCCTCACTCGCACACTGAGGGGGTCAGAGGATGTGGCTGCTAAGCTCCCCTTCGGCTGACTGATACTCTGCAAAACTCTAGCCCCGTGGGCCACGACAGTGCAGCCGCTTCCCCAGCTGCGTCTGGGGTGCTGCTCCTCCTCCTGAACAAGCCCCGCCCCCTGGCCAGACCACTTCACTCGCCTTGCCGCCCTTCGGACTGGATGCTGCTGTATGTCCACATGTCGGAAGGCGATGAAATAACTTCGCTCTCCTGAGGGAGTCTCCCTGGCACCTCCAGGCCCAGGGGCACCTTGTCGCCCCCCAGCTCCTGCCCCAGGAGTCCTCAAGACCTGCGCTGCAGGCTCCAGGAGTGGCAGGTGCCCCAGTTCCCCTCCCCATTGACTAAATCAGGCTCTCCGAGGGTGGGACCAATATAGGTACACTTTAAAAGCCCTCCAGTGACGCTGAGCAGCAATGACAGTCAAGCGTGATTTCAGAAGCGTCTGCAGGGCAGTCACTCTGAGCCCGAAACGCCTGATGCTCTCAGGGCGGCCCCTCCCAGCTGTGTCTGCAGGTGAGAATCTGAGCCTGGGGTGAAAACATCATGTCTCAGTCCTGGAAAGGTCACCAAGGGTCCGTAAGCCCAACCTGCCCACGCCATGCAGGCCTCCTGTCCTCAGCACTATAAACTGCCAGCTCCCTCTACTGCCCAGCACACTCGGGGCAGAAAGAGCAAACTGCTGTCCAGAGCCACCCAGCCCCCTGACTTCCACCAGTGATCTGAGCTCTGCTTTCTGCAGATGCACGGTTGGTGGAGAAACGCTCCAGACGGTGTACCTGTGGTCTTCCAGGCTGGCTTACTGCGAGGGAGCGGCACTTCCGGAGACGGGGGACGCCGTCCTCCAACCTCTTGCGTTGGTCCTCCTGCCCCGCCTGTGTGGCCTGGTCATGAAGCGCCTGCAGCTTCTCTGAGGGTGTCTGGCAGCCTGTCCTTCCCCCTCCATCACCCCACCTGTCTTCTCACCAGTGAAAATAGAATCTTTTCTCTAAGCACAAAATAAACTTGGATTTGACCTTCACTCCTCCACCACTTTGCACAAATGAACCTGAATATGGCACGACTCCTGCCTCTTCACTTTGTGTCCTCGGCCAGGGTCCCCCGAGGCCCCCAGCTCTAAAATCAGCAGGTGCCAGGTATCATGGACGACCAGTGAGCAGGATGTTGTGAGAATGAAGGGTAGGAATAGGGCTGATTTTAGGGGAACAGGCCACACCCTGTCATTTTGAGTCATTTCGTTTTTAAGTTCAGGTTCTGTGTCCAACGAATTGAAAAGACGATCAGATCCCCCAGGCTCAGGAGGCCTTAGTGCCCGCCCTTTCTCTATGCTTTTCAGAGTTCACGAGTAAAAACAAAAGTCACAATGGATTGAGCACATAGCCTATACACTAGATACTGTAGATTATTCCAAATAACCCTGGATGCTTTGCTGGTATTATTATTAATATTTCTGTCCCCATGTCCAACATGAGGTACCTAGGGCTCGAAGACATTGAATAGATTATCTACATAGTGGAGCTGGGGTTTCAACCCAAAGGCAAACCCGCGCTCCCCCTGGAAGGTAACGTGTCTCCCTAAGCCTCGGCTTCACCAGGGCTGGCCCTCGGAGCCAAGGGAGAAGCCCCCGCTTCCCGAAATCCGCAGAGCCGCCAGCAGCCCGGCACTGGCGCTAGCTCTTCTCCGCTCAGGTCCCAGATGAAACAGCTCTCAGGGACGCGGATCCAAACCTTAGCCGGCTTCTCCCAGCATCCTCCCTGCCCCGCCCCGCCCCGCCCCGCCCCGCCCCGCCCCACAGCCCACTTGTTCCCAACTCGAGCTGTCTACATTTGGCGGGAGGGGAAAGGGCCTAGGTCCCCTGAGCCGAAGAAGTGGCTCTGCGTGCTGCTCGAGGAGGAGCTGGTCTGGGGGAGAGGCCTCTGCGGACTGTCGGAAGACCCGGGTGCAGAGGGGGCAACAGGAGGTCCACTGCACGGTTGCTAACGGTCACGTGTTAGATTGAGGCATGAGGTCAGGGGCGACAGCTGACCTCCGAGCCCTCCGAGCCCTTGGCCTGTGCAGGTGACCCCTTCCAGCCTGTCAGAGGGCAAGGCCTGGTTTTGGGGCTTGAATGCTGAGGGTAGGGGAAAACCAGGTTGGAAGATGAAGGAAGAACAAAGGGAAGGGAGCTCCTGTCTGGGAGAGAGAGAGCAAATGGGAGCCCAGACGAAGGGGGAGGGGGCCTGCTGAGAGCTGAGGACAGGCCAGGGCCAGGGGCGCTGTCAGACTGGGTCCCACCGCAGGAAGGGGAAAAGCAAGACACGTCTGGTCTGTTCGAGGAGGAGGCGCTAGATGATACAGTGGAAACACAGCAGACCGGAATGCAGACACCTGGCCCTTTCCCTGATTTGCCTCTCTGGCTCTGCGATTCGCTGCCCTCTTCTCTGGCAGGTTGAGAGCCGAGGCGAGAATGGGGATGGGGACACAAGGTAGAGGAAAGAGAGAGAAGGAAAGAGAAAGGGAGGGAGGGAAGGAGAGAGAGAGGGAGAGGAACTAGAGGTGCATATGTCTCTGGGGTTTTTCAGACAAAGCTATTATCAAAATGCCAACCAGCTCCTGCCTGACTAATTTGCATATTCCATGCTGTGCTCTTTAAAGTGAGATGAATATGCATGAGGGCTTGGGCGCGGTGTGGAGCTGCTGAGCTGTGGGCTAAGGTGGCTCATTGTTCTTTCAAAAGAAAGGCATTAATGTGGAGCCACAGCACCGTCCTGGTCTGTGGAGTGGCCTGTGCTTCCCCTCTCTGGCGAAGGGAGGAGGAGGGCAAGGCTCAGGCTCAGACAGAAATCCTAACATGCTCTCACCCTCCCAAGAAAATAAATAATCAGGCGCCATCAAGAACGGGAGCGTCTTTTCTCCAAGAGCAGCAGTTAATTACTCTCCACGCATACTAATCACGGAGGCTGGCTGGGTGAGGACAGCCACCTCTCCTGCCTTCCGTGGAAATCAAGCACAAGGAAAGGGGGCACTGGGCTCCCTGCTTACACCTTTGTTGAGACACCCCCCCCCCCCGCCCCCGTGGCAGGAGCCCCTACCCAGGACACGGTGAGTGCCCCCAGGTGGCCACCGAATAGACTCTCTGATGTCCGTTAGGGCTCGGTTTACTGTTCATCCCAACACAGCTGATGGGTCGTCCTTCTCACTGGTCTCCTCCATCTCTCCTTCCTGCCTGGCCACGAGTGGACGATGCTCCTGCTACGGACGTGATTCCAGCGAGCAGGAAAAATGTTGATTTAATTTTTAAAATCCATTTTATCTCACCAGCATCAGGGCCACAACACCCTTCCTTTGGGGTTTCCTTTCTGAGATATCCCCTGTGTCTCCCATCCTGAAACAGAAATGCAAGGACAGGGAGTGTGGGGAGAACCCAGCTGGAGAATGACGTGGCCTCCCCAGATCAGATCCGATGGGATCCTCTCAGCTCGGCCCTGGCGAAGGCCGCTGCCCGGCCCTGCAGTGGAGCTGCCGCTCCTAGGACCTGAAGCAATTAGGCTTGGCCAAATCCTCCTCAAGGCCTTTCATTGATGGGAACACACCTCAGTTAAAGAACCCATGGACCAGCCCTGGCTGGTATAGCTCAGTGGAGTGAGTGCCGGCCTGCAAATCTAAGGGTCACCAGTTCGATTCCCAGTCAGGGCACATTCCTTGGTTATGGGCCAGGCTGGAGGGGGAGTGTGAGAAGCAACCACATATTGATATTTCTCTCCTTCTCTTTCTCCCTCCTTGCCCTTCTCTAAAAAAATAATTTAAGAAAAAGAACCCAAGGTCCAGACCACCCTCTTCCCTACCTAGGAGACCACCCTGCAGAGCTCACTCTCCAGGACTCCTTGCTGAGTGTGGACCTCTAAGATTGGCCTTGAGTTCTGCCATCAAGACCTCGGGTCCTAAAGCAGGAGAGAGGAAACTGGGGGAAAGAGCGGCATTCACCACTGCTTGCACTCACACTACTGCTTTGCTCAGGTTCTACGTCCCGGAGCCGGGGCTGCAGCAACACTGAAGACCTAGAGGCCAGCTTCTCCACGATGACGTAACCCAAACACCAGCTGCCTGCAGACTTTATCACAGTGCAGCCTCTGACTCAGTAGGTCTGAGGTAGGGCTTGGGGTTTTGCGTTTACACTTTGACTAGCAAAGCCAGAGGGAAGGGCAGTGCAGAAAACCCAGGAGAAATTGGTTTACTATTCCCTCTCAGCGCCCGCATGGATGAAAGGAGAAAAGGAGCCAAGGCTTCCCTCCTGGACACACCCCTTCCCAGCGGGGAGTGCCTGCCTGCCACATGAGATGTATGTTTAACTGCCAGCAGCTTTGATGAACTGGCCTGTGCTGCTTCGGACGCCTACCAGCAAGATAAACTGGGAAAGGAGGGGCTGACCCAGATCTGACGGACCCAAGGCAGGCCGTCGGTGCTTCCGTTTTGCTGAGACTGGTGAACCCCGCCACTGGCAGTGTTAACTTGCTCAGGGCCACCCAGTGCCAGTGACCCCCTGCACTCTTGGCCAGAGCACCAATGAATGCAGAGCCGAAGTCACCCCAGCATCAAAGCCTGGAACTCCCATCCATTCACTGACTCCTGAGAATGTGCACAGGTACCTATTTGCTTCTCTTCTGTGATGGCCGGAGCTCTGTCTACACCCACATTCTGCTCCATGTAGGTGCCCAAATCGGAGCTGCAGGCACTGGGGCAGTGCCCCAAGTAGGATAAGTCCCCCTCCCCCCAGGTGAGGCCCAGAAAGTGAGAGGCAGGCACCAAGGATGCCTTCTATTGTCACCCATGTGGATAGGTGGCCTCCTGTGAAGTCGCCACCCTTCATTCAACAAACACTGAGCTCCTACACGTGAGTGGAGGCCTAATGGGGTAAGAGACGGAACGCCAGTCTGGCAGCTCTGCTGCTCAGCATGGTCGTCTCTGACATCAGGGCAGAGCGGCACTCACCTACCACACGCGGTTGCTGTGATGTGAGGCCATGTGTGGAGAATGCTCAGGCCAGCGGCAGGCGCCTAGCAAGTGCTGGATGAAGGTTTTTGTTTAAGATAAAGCTGTGGCAACTGGCAAGATTGTTATCATTCCAGCCGGAGAAGGAAGACAGCTGCCCAGCACCGATGCTGGAGACAGCACGCAAGGGTCACAGCTGCTGGAACCCCAGGTTGGCATGAAGGGCAGGGCTGGGTATGCACGGTCATGGGATACAATTCCCAGGGGTCGTTGGGGGCAGGCAGGAGAGCAGGAGAAGTCCCACACATTCAAAGAGCTCACAGAGCTGCCTCCCTCCCACCCCCCGAGCCTCCAGGTCCCTGGGGAGGGGCTGTGGGGGACCTCCGGGAGCCAGGCTGGCCATCTCACCAGGAGGGGTGCAGCTGCCTGACTGCTTCTTGAGCTCCCGTTCTATCTGCTCACTTTACAACCTCCCCACCGCTGGACAGCCTCTCCAGCCAGAAGTTCCCACCACACACCCTGCAGCTCCCTCTATGGTTGCCAAGGCATAAGGTCTCTGAGCCTGGGGATGGCCCCTTCCTTTGCCTCTGCCACGTGCAGCCCCATCGAGGCCACAACGGTATGCTCCTGTCCCCAGACACTACGTAGCCACCGCAGACGCGGGCCATCACACAAGGGAACCGTTCTCTGGAGAGTTGGTAACGGGGCCACCGGACATCACACTCCAAAGCACATGAAGAATATTAATTAAATGAAGGTTTATTTCAAAATTAGTGTTAAAGTGTCAGCTGTTTTGGGGGGCTGGAGCCAAACTACATAAGGAGTGGTAAGGGCGTCTGCCTCCCCCCACACAGGCGGAGGGCAGGCCGAGTCGTCCCCAGCCCTGCCCCTTGTCATGCATCCAATGGTTACTAGGACTAGAAGCCAACAACAGCAAAGGACCCGCGCGTTTGCTCGTGTTTAATCCAGGTTAAGCTCTACACGTTTGAATACACGCCGGAGGTTACGTGGCGTCATGCAGTCCCTGTGATGGAATGACTCTTGCTCAGTGACCTCCGCGGCAAGGCTGCTCCCAGGGTCGAGGTTAGGTAGGGCAGAGCACTGGAAAAAGAAGAGAAGACAGAGGTCAAGGCACAGTGGCCCTGGCTGAGAGGGGTCAAACCAGCTTGCCACCGGCATGCTCAGCAGAGAGCCGCACCCTTAGAATCAGAAATAATTGCAGTCACGGGTCTTTCTTGCAGAAGCAGCAGGAGTTGATGATGGGCGGCTGTTTGGTGTAATGAGGGTGTAGTCTTCGGTGACCCTCTGCCTGGATCCGCTGGTTCTAATTCCACGACCTCAGGGGAATGACTTCGCCTCTCTTACCAGTTTCTTCATGTACACAACAGACTGTGCCTTCGCCTACCCCGAAGGCTTGTTCAGAGGCAAGTAGAAGGGGCCCAGTAAATGTTAACTAGTTTTATAAATTCACTGACATTTCAGTGGCTCACGTGGGGAAAAGTCCAGCCCTCAGGTTCCCAGACTTACAGAACCCATTTCTATAAACCTCCTTTGAAAATGTCCTTTGAGAAATTTGCTGCTCTTTTAAAACCTTTAAGAGTCAGAAGTTCTTCCCAATGTTTAGCCTAAATCCCTCCTGCAGAAAGTTAAGATTAATCTCTCTGATCCTTATGGAAACAATATAGTTCAGAGGTTCATAGCGGGGGCCCACAGCCTTCTGAAACCGAGCCCAGAGTTGCGTGCGTGCAGAGCAAAAACTGGTCCAGCAAAGGATCTTCACAACGACTGACCGTCGGTGGATACTGTTAAGGACTGAAGGTTTGTGTCTCTCCAAAGTCCATATGCTAAAGTCCTAACCCCCCGGGACAGCTGTTCTTGGAAATGGAGCTGCTGAAAAAGGAAGGTTAAGTAAGGTCATAAGGGTGGCGCTCTGATCTGATAGGACTAGTGTCCTTATAAGAAGAGACAGAAGCTCTCTCTCGCTACCTCTCTCTCTCTCTCTCCCTCAAGCACAGAAGGAAAGACCACGTTCCACAAGTCATGATGAGAGCCTTCGCTAGCAACCAAATTTGCTGGCACTATCATCATGGGTGTCTAGCCTCCAGAATGTGAGAAAATGAATATCTGTGGTTTAAGCTAGGCAGTGGTATTTTGTTTTAGCAGCGGGGCAGACTGCTAACACAGGTATCAACACTACGAAAAGGAAGAAAACCGGAGAGCATGTGTGTGTCTCTTAATGGAAGTTCACAATCGTGAATGACACAGCGCTTATCAAAAAATTTCGGCTGAATCTGATCAAGCTTCTAGCTCTACCGATGAACAGGAAGTACAAAAGATGGAAGAACATCTTAAATTAAACCAGCTAGCAAAGGCCAGAATGATGAAAATCTAGGGGCAAACAACTTGCTTACTCCAAGAAAAAAATAAGGACTGAGAGAGAGGCAGGAAAGGGGAGCCTACACCCTGTGTTAAAACAGACCAACAGACAGATCCAGTTGCAACGCAGACCTTCACTGCATCCTGAGTCACACAAACTGGAAAAACTTTTATAAGGAAATCTGAACATTATTGGATAGTCAATGATACTGAGAAATGTTTTATTTGCCTAGTTGTGATACGATTGTGGATATGTTTTTCAAGAATCCTTATGTCTTAGAAATATATTCTGAAATATGCATGTATGGAAAATAGGATTAGGGTTTGCTTGAAAATCATTGGAAGGGCGAAGTTAGAAAGGGCTATTAATGAAACACAATTGACAATGCGTTAATAATTGTTAAAGCAGGATGTTGAGTACCTAAAAGTTCTTTATGTCACTCACCCTGCTTTCATCGATGTTGAATACATACAAAATAAAACAAGAAACATTCATGAAAAGAGGTAGCTCATGGTGACTCGCGTTTGTTGCCTTTACGCAGCTGAACACTGTCAATAGCTTCCTCGGGCTTTGTTTCTCCCAACGGAAGAGCCCAACTCCACAGAAATGTCACAATAAGCCTTTTGTCGGTTTGGCCACTTTTCCTGAACAGTCACTCTGATGACTTGGGAGCAATGGAATCTTCTTCTCAGGCCTCCAAGCAACACCCCAAGGCAAACCCCCTGACCTCGAGGACCTCACCCTTGTCCCCTTCCCCTCCCCGGCCCTGCCTAGTGTGGGGAGGGGGCAGGGCAGTGTCCACACTTCCAGCAGGAGTCCTGGAGGCAGAGCCCAGAGGACCACTTCTGGTCCCGGAGGGCTGGGCTTCTCCCTCTCTCTTTTTTTTTATTTTGTAAGATGTTATTTATTTGTTTTTAGAGAGGGGGAAGGGAGGGAGAAAGAGAGGGAGAGAAACATCAATGCATGAGAGAAACATCCATCGGTTGCCTCTCAAATGCAGCCCAACCGGGAACCAGCCCTACGGCCAAAGCAGGTTTCCTGACCGGGAATCGAACCTGCAACCTTTCACTTTGTGGATGACACTCAAGCAACTGAGCCACACCATCCAGGAATGGGCCACTCTTACCTTTTAAAATATAGTCCGTTAGCAAAGTTGGCACCTTTTCATTATCTTCCTTCATGGCAAAGAGAACTAGGGAAGGAGAGAGACAGATGAGCCAGGGTACCATCAAGGCATAAAGCTCATGTCTAGGGCCAAACAACCCGCCAACCCGATGTGCGTGAGAAACCGTGCGAGGAGACCAGACACCAGCTGAGCATTGAGCGCAAGTGCAGAGCCGTCTGCCGAGAGTCAGCATCCACCGCGGTGGTGGAGGACCCACCAGAGTCAGAGTGGCGGTGACTGCCTTTTCTTTTCTATCTTTTACCTTTTCACTTTTATTTTTTATTATTTTGCTTCTCTATAATTTCCACATCATCTCCTAAGTGTATGCCTTTAATAGTCATAAAAATAAATAAACAAAACATTTTTTTAAAAGAATCAGCTTTCAGATGCAGTCAATGTAAATGTGGGAATGCATCACGGAATAACCAATGAAACTGTCTCTAGAGACATTCTGTTCATATAAACCCGTCATCAGAAAACTCCCTCACCTCCAATTTATTAATAACGAACGAGTTTCATCTGACAAATATTTACTTTCTATTTCGTGCCTGGTACGGCGCTAGGATCTGTGGAGATGCAAGACCCGGTGAACCCCGAGGAGTGTGCAGACTTCTTATTGGAGCGGGACAGGGCTCCACACGCAGCACGCGATGAGGTGTTATTGCAGCCCAAAGGCTTTTTGTAAAAGTTTTTAAAATAGCTTTTTCTGTTATTAAACTAGGCAGCATCTTCTCATCCTTGTAATTCACCTTGTAGAAGTCACCTTACAGAAAATCCTTTAAGGAGGTGGCTGGGCCTTGTTTATAACGTCAAAAAGGAGGGTGAGGAGGGGGTCTACCAATGGATTTCTTCATCGATGATTCCTTGCATAAACTCTATCCCACATAGTCTTTTTTTAAAGATTTTATTTATTTATTTTTAGACAGAGGGGACGGGAGAGAGAAAGAGAGGGAGAGAAATATCAATGTATGGTTGCCTCTCGTGGGACCCCGACTAGGGACCTAGGCCACAACCCAGGCATGTACCCTGCCTGGGAATTGAACCAGCAACCCTTGGGTTCGCAGGTCGGTGCTCAATCCACTGAGCCACACCAGCCAGGGCCCATGTAGTCTTATATAGGTGTATGAAAAATGAGAAAGATCTATATGTAAAAGACATACTTAACAGTGAAGAAAGAACTTTTAAATAAATGCTAATATTCATAAAAAATCTGGAAGAACGTCCATGAAACCGTTAAAAGGGTTATCTCTGAGAGCGAGGCCACAGGGGACGCTCCTTTCTCCATGATGTGTCCACAGTGTCTGGCCCTTTTCAGTGAGCAGGTGCTGCTGTTTGCCAGCGGAGGAAACAGCAAAGGGCAGCAGGCCCGGCTCACCAGGGTGCAGAGGCAGCCCTGACCATAGAGGCCGGCGCCCAACCCACGTCCACGCCCTTGCTCTTCCTGGACGACCCTGCGCAGTTCCAGGGCAGGGTCGTGAAACGTGACCCTAGAAATCAGGAGTGCATGAAGAACAGAGCTGGCGCCGGCAGGAGTCAGCGGCCAGGTCCAGAACAAGAGACTGGACTCGAGGCCCTCTGGGTGCTGGCTTCTTTTGTGTGTTTCTTCTGTATCTTTAGAGATGTATTCCTGTCCACTGAAGGGGCTGGAAGTACTTTGCAGCTGAGCAGGGGCCAGACTAGATGCTGCACCAAGAGGATAGCCGTAAAAGTACAATCAGGGCACTCAGCCAATAGGTGTCTGAGTTGATCTCCAAAATCCAAAATCCGTATGAGCTGCCCAGTGCCCACAGCTGGTCCTTGGCCTGCTCAGGAGGAGGGTACAGAGGACTGTTGTCCACGAATCCACACAAGGGTTTGGCAAAAAAAAAAAAAAGCTTTCATAACCTACAAGAGAATTGGTATTCAGGAAAGAGGACATTTTTCTTCTTTTCATGGGAATAAAATATGGGAATGTGGTATATCCACATGATCGAAGAGAGAGCCATAAAAAAAATGTTAACCAAATGTTAACCGATGTGACTAAAATCACGATACAAAATTTTATAGCCAGTTTAATCCCAACGACATGAAAAAGACATAAAATATCATAGCTGAAAAACACCAAAATAGTAACCACAGTGCAGGGGACAATGAATTATTTATTTTCCTTTGTTCACTTTGCAGTATTTCCCCCATGTTCTAAATGATTGATATACTCTAGCTACGATTTTTTAAGTGAGCTTAAAAAATGTCAACCAACCCACTGCTTCTTAATTAAAATGAAAGGATTTCACACTGAATTCCTTAACGAGGATCTGTAACGAGGAGCAATAAATACATTGCTCTTCCTTTTGTTAAGACCATGATAGAACACTTTCCATATATCAGCCTTCATCATTTGCCCAATTTATTTTCCAAATGCTGACTACTTGTGAAAACACAAACACCTATAAATGTCAGTTCATCTCTATCTGCTCCCTTTAAAAAAAATCTCAGTGCATATTTATGCAAATAAAGGAGTTTAAAATGAGTCAAGAGGAGGCCAACGTCTTTTGAATTTAAAATTCCGGAGTCTCAAGGACGAAGTACCCATCGATGTCAGCAGGATTTCTATTTGCCAGCACCTCCTGCTTCAGTTTTCCAAATTGATCAAAATGATAATGTTTGGTCCACTTTAGCCCTGGGGCCCAGTACGCATCCGTCTCCCTCAGCTGGGCAGAGGGAGCTCCTCTCCCATCCGCGGAGGTAACCCCTGCGGCCGGCGCAGTGCCGCCCCGCAGCACCGCCGTGGGCTGGGCAGCCTGGCTGGCACGCCACTCACGCAGTGCACGGTTGCCAGGGAGATGGACGGCTCCTGACTCACTGAGCCTGTCACATCTCAGCCTAGGGTTCTCTTCCTAAAAGAATCAAGCTGACACTGACGGCTCACCCCATGCGACCCGGCGCTCTGGGGGTTGTAGTGTTAGATGTATATAAAGAGATTTTACCTGCAAAAGGCTCTTTATACACACTGTTTTCTCTCTTAGCTCAGAATGTTTATCAATATTTGACAATAGAGCCAAAGTGGAGGAGAGGAGGCAGTCATTTTTTGAAAAGAAAACCAGACTCTCTCCTTTCCAATCAGCCTTCCCCCACCCAAGAAACTTTACTTCTCGTTAAAAATACAGCCAGCCCCACAGACCGAGTTCCCTGCTTTGGGGACACGAATTCAGACTAAGGGGCGTCCTCAAGCTGCGGAGGAGGCAACAGGCACAGGCAGAGAGTGCCGAGCATGGAGAACTGCTGGCTGAGCCAGAACATCCCCGCACAGCCCCGCCCCCAACCTCTTTCACAGGCTCATTTTCCTCTGGCAAATCTTTTCCCTTGCGGGAACTGGGAGAGACAACGCTGCAGAGTGCTTTAACTCCGCCCCCGCCCACCGGGAAGCGAGGCAATGATACAGAGCACAGCCTGACCCATCTAGAACCGTTCCCGGAAACCTCAGGCCTGAAGCGCCAAGGACGCGACTCACAGGGCAGGGTGCAGAAAAAACGAGCAGCTGACCTCACTGAGAACGAGAGTAACTCACTGTTTGTCAGCATCTGGAGGTCTTCCACCGACGGGGGCGAGGCTTTCTTCTCGTAAGGGATGACTGTGTTCAGGTACTACGAGACAAACAGCACGCAGGGCTTGAGACGCTGCATGCGAGTCTTCTGGGGTTGAGACGTGTAAGACCACCTGCACGGGGACTGCGCTTTTCTCTAGGAAACACGCTCCGTCCGTGCTCGACGACACCCACAATAACTCGCACACCACCGTTTCAGGAGCTTTGTCTTTGGGGAGTGTCTCTCAACAAACTAACAATTGACCACCAGGAAAAATGCCACCCCCCCACCCGCCCCCGTTCCAACCTGTGCGTTTTCCAGACACCAGAAACTCTTTGGTTATTAAAAAGTCCTGGTGAGATTCTCCTTATGTGGGCTGGGAGCACAGAAAGGGTGTTATATCTTCTTACCCTTCGCAGTGCAATTTGGGAATGAGTATTTCTTTTTTGTCAAAATGACAGGCGGGAGAACCTCAACCAGCCCGTGGGCTTGAATGTTGGGTTTGCGCCCTCTGCTGGATTTGAGGCGCTGCTACAACAAAATCATCTCGGGGCCCCACGGGATACCAGGCACTAGGCCAGGGAGACCTTGAAGGGGATTCTAAGGGCGCCCGGCAGAGTGAGTGGGAAGACCTCCAAACCAAGTCAGAAGGCTGTGTGTTAGTCTTGGCTCTGCCCGGTGGCTCCCACGCACAGTAGCAGTGTGGCTTTGAGAAAATCTTGTCTAACCTCTCAGGGTCTTAGTTGTCAGTGCTGTGAAATAAGGGGACTGAGTCAGACGTTCCTAAAATCTCTTCCCCTAACGTGTTCCAGGATTCTAACAGTCAGAATTCAGCTATCAACGTGTGTAAAACACATACACAATTTATGTGCACTTATTGCACAATCTCACCCTTGTCCATTCGCACACGGGCTGCTGCTGTTCGACTGTGCGCTAGATGAGGGCGGGAGTCGGACTACTGGAACTACTCACCTTTGTGCCCGGGGGCCTAGCACCAGAGGTCAGTACGGGACAGGTGTGCGGGACATGTTTTGAACACCGGCTAAGTAACCAGAGATGCGTCTCAGGCACGTAACTGCCTGCACAGAGCCAACTCAGAGATGAGCCACAGCTCACAGCCTGGGAGGGAGGCTAAGGGGGAAGTCCTGGTGGGCGGGTTTAAGGTCTCACACTGGATGGATCATCAAATGCGTTTCCCTTTCTATGCATTTAGTTCTTAAAACAAGCTAACTTGTAGGTCTACAAGCAGTGTTGAGTTTTAAGGTTTATTCTGTTAGGTGTTAGGTGTTTATGTTAGGACCCCGGTTGCCAGAGCACTGGGATAACTCTATGGAATCACCCCTCTCCGCTCTGCCGGCAGCGGGTGGGGCTGGGGGCCAAGTTCCAAGAGTCTAGGAGGACCTCGGGGACCAGGGAGACAGCTCGTACCTGTTTGTCAGTTCCCGAGGAGCCAAAAGTTTGGCGAATGCTGCTCTGGAGGATGTTTGAGATGCCTTCCATGCTGAAGCGCTGGGGGAAAGAGACAGAAGAAGAGCAAGTGCTTCCTGCCCCGTGGTGGTCACCCCCAGGAGGACTCGAGTGTCCTCCCCCAGCCACCCAGGCCCACGAGCCACCACTCGGTCCAGGCAACTACCTTAGTGGCCTGTGACTGGACAGTAAATGTAAGCCATGGGCTGGGACAGGTCAAATGTAAACCTGAGTTTTCAGAGAATAAAGAGTCTCAAAGACTCTTATCTAAGCAAGTCATCCCCAGGGTTGCCTCATTTCCACCTCCACCGTGTAAATAGGAAGATAAAGCCACGCAGTAAAACGTGGACAGATGGTGATGCAAAAATCGCAGGGAAGAAAACAAAACGCCCAGTCACTGGGAAGGGCAGATGTCAAGCAACAGTCCTTGTCCAGGATGCGTTTTCCAAATGCGCCGACCTAGGCCCAGTTCAGTGGGTATGGGGTGGAGCTGAGACAAAGGCATTTTGAAAAATCTCCTTAGATAATTCTACCCCGAGCTTCCCTGAGTAAGAACCACTGGTCTGAAGAATCCTGTCGATATAACAATAAAGCATCCTAATTCTCAATCCTGAAACAGCCTACTGACAACCTACAGAGCGAAGTCAGGACTCGAAGCTCAGCAAGCAGCAGGAGTTCTGACCCCGAGTCCTAAATGCCCTCACCCCGCTTCTCTAAGGTCTTGACTAAGAGGATGCATCCAGTGATTTTCTTGTGTTTACCTCTGTCCCCTCCAGTTAGACCTGAGTCCGCTGGGGAGGAGAGGAGACAGGTGGCCTCTTCTCCCTTTTTACATCCCCTGTCCACCACAGTGTCCTGCTCCGTCACTGCTCAGCACAGGCCTATTTCTGAGTCCACTGCAGGGCTGGAGTTGGGGCCTGAAGCACTGACGGTGTAAGGCGGAACTCGGCCAGGCTTCCGGCTGGGGGGCTCACGTACCTTGAGAGGCATCTGGCTCCCCTTCTCCACGCGGCTGCTCTGCAGGCTCAGCCCTTTCTCTTTCCGCCTCTTTTTCATCAGCTCTCGCTGCTCCTTCTGCTTGTTCTGGACCTCAATGAGCACCGTGATGAAAGAGTTCTTCACTTCCTTCTCAAATTCCAGCTCGTCCCGGCGGGCCAGCTGCTGCACCAGCTCCTCCGAGAAGTCTCGGATGGCACCTTCCACCTGGTCCAGCAGCTCTGTCAGCTCCGGGCCAGACATGTGCCTCAGTCCTGAGAGGAAGACCGTCCACAGGTGACACCTGCAGTCCAGCCAGAGCCCCTGGGGAGGGTCCTGGGGCCGCTGCCTCTTGAAGTGGGACTGCCACTCTGGGGGAGACCCCTTCCAACTCCTCGAAGGGCCAGGAAAGGCCTTCACAATTTAGGGGTATGTGGGGAAGGGCGGGGCCAGTGTATCATCCTCAGAAAAGAACATCACTCTCAGGGAAACAAAGGGGGAAGAAGAAACAGCCCCCAGGGAAGCTAGTGGACTCTGCCCACAAAACAAGTACGTGGACAGACATGTGGTTCCCCGATCCCTTGCTCAGTCTGCACATTTTCCTGTTTGTGTACTATTGTATTCCTCATGTGAAATGGATCGAGTATTGGTGGTGGTGGGCAGGGGCGCTAAGAGGAGCTTTGGGCATTGGTGCTGAAGAGGAATGGAGGGTGCTGCCTCCTCCCCAGAACTGATCAAGAGCAAAACAAGCAGAGCAGTTGGAGGCCTTCTTTCTGCCTGCCGTCCTGCGTGGCAGTGCCTGCAGTCACACGTGTGTGGAATGTGTGGAAGACTGGCAATGCGCAGTGGAAAATGGACGCTGATGGGCTGAGAGTGGTCTACTACTACTGTCAGAGAAAGGAAAGGGAACCTGAGATCATGAGAGACGGATGACTTCATTTAAATTTTAAAAAATATGTTTATTGATTTGAGAGAGAGAGGAAGGGAAAGAGAGAGAGGGAAAAAAGTCAACCTGAGAAACATCGATTGGTTGCCTTCCACAGGCACCCTGACTGGGGATCGAACCTGCAACATTTTGGTGTATGGGACGATGCTCCAACCAACTGAGCCACACTGGCCAGGACAAGATAACTTCATTTCAAATTCCTATCCCACAAGACTTCTTCATTTCAAATGGATTCAAGCCCTGGCCAGGTGGCTCAGTTGGTTGGAGCATCGTCCCGTACACCAAAAGGTTGCGGGTTTGATCCCTGGTTGAGGCCCTATGGCAGGCAACCAATCTCGGTTTCTTCTCACATCAATGTCTGTCTGTCTGTCTGTCTGTCTCTTTCTCTCCCCCTCTTTCTCTATCTCTGTCACTCAGATCACTAAATATGTTCTTGGGTGAGGATTTAAAACAAAATGGACTCAGAAAGCATCTTGGCAAATGTACCATTTTCTAAGGGCATCTTTTGTTTCTGCCTCAGAATCTCCATTTCCTCCTCCTTTTCGTTTCTGCTTTGCCCGGATACTTGCTGACTCCGTCCGACTTCCCCCTTTATTTTGTTCTGTGGCACCATCCGCCTCCTTCTGCTTTTGCCATTTCACTCTGCATTTCAGCTGTTCTCACGAGCTTTCTGCGGCCCATGCCTATGTTTGGGACCTTTGTGTGGCTGAGAATGGCCTGGCTGGGGCAGCTGTGAATGCGGAGTCACAGCCAAGTCCCCTGCATGACTCCACACAGGCTCCTCCTGCGAGTCACCGCCCTGCCTCTGATCCTCGTTGCCCAGTCTCACTTCCACTGCAGCGATTCGGGTCACGCCTCCACTCTCACCGCTATTCTGATCCCTGTTTGGATCTGCATGCCTGACCCAGCCACCTTCTCCCTCCATTGTCCCTAAGTCCCTGCCACCAGCATCCCCCACCCCCATCCAAAGGAGTTTTTCCCAGGGGCGCGGCCCCTCCCGCAGCAAGAACGACATCAACCCCAACAGATCCATGGACCTTATACTCAGCTTTGCCCTTGCTGTGTTATATCTTTTCATTCCATTTTTTATCCCCACCTGAGGGCATTTTTTTCCATTGCTTTTAGAGAGAGAGGAAGAGGTGAGGGTGGGGAGAGAGAGAGAGACATCCATGTGAGGGAGAGACACTGACAGGTTGCCTCTCATATGTGTCCCATCGAGGATCAAACCCACAACCTGGATATGTGCCCTGACTGGGAACTGAACCCAGGACCTTTCATTCTACCAGACGATGTGCCAACCAACGGAGCCACACCAGCCAGACCCTTTGCATTTCATTCTTCACCCACCTGTTTCTTTCCATGATCATAATTACTATAAATCCATTGCAGAGAATCCATACAATACACAGAGTAAGAGTCAGGACTCTGGAGTTAACCTGCCTAGCTTCAGATTTGGCTCCGACCCTTCTGACTTGTATGTGGTGTAAGAGGAAATGCAAATTCACAGTAAGAGGCTTGCTTCTCCCTGCTGAAAATAAGGGAGGAGCCTTTCCCTCTCCCTGACCCCCTGTTCCCTCAGAATTTCTCTCTCTGTCCTCTTCAAATGATGTCAGTCATTTTAATGGCTGAATAAGCCTCTTGCCAGTCTCCGGGCTCAGAAATGTTTCCTCAAGAATTGGGGAGTCCATGCTTTGAAAAGCAATCATTGAGGAGGATAATGGGACCTGCGTGGTCACCTGACTCCAAATTACAAACCTCAATTAGAGTAATGGATTGCATCCACTTAGCTCCCAACAAGAGTGAGGTTTCTTTCTGGTCCTGTAGTCCCTTTGAGGGTGGCTCATGGCGTACGTCACGTTCTGGCTTAATGCTTCTTCAGTGAGAAAATTGTTTTCTTTCTCCCTACTTCCATGGAAAGGCTTTCTGAGTGAAAGGAGATTTTGTTCATAATCACATTTTTGCAACAGTGGCCTTGCAAAGGTTGCTTAACCCCTCAGAACACGCAGTTCAACCAGAATGGGGTTGGTGTGCGGACGAACGGAGATTGTGCGTAGAAAGTCTTAGAACAGGGTGGCTCATAGAGAACTCTTCAAACTCATGAGCTACTATTACTACCTTTTCTAGGGTTTGTTTTTAAATCAATTTTTGTAGTGGCATCGTTTTGAATAGTGGGTTCAGATTTCTTCTACTCAGCCTGCTTTAGTCTTATTCTTTGCTTAGTTTTACCATTTTAATTCGCTCAACTGCCTTTTTATTTCCAAAAATGCTAACTTCTGCCCTGATGCCCCGTAAGAAAGATGTTGCCAACTCCCTAGGTCCGAGGTTCTATTGGCCACATGTGGAGCGCATGCCCAGTGCCTGGCCCCCGCAGGGGTCATCCTCAGCGGGCCCGCTGCCCCTCCCCCAGCCCTCACCTTCATAGGACCAGTTGTTGTTGAAGGTCTGGGTCAAGGCCTGCATCTCCTGCAGGAGGACCGAGTCTGCCTGGGAGGAAGTTTCACCCCCATCCTCCTCTTCCAGAGCCTCCTCTTCCTCCTCGGGGTCTGGTGAGTTCTGCATCATCTCCTCGATCTCCTCAATTACCTGAAGAAGGCACACGAGAGACCGCTGACTGTGTCCTCTGCTGGAGGGACATTCGGGCTTGAATTTTGATCAGAGAAGGACATGGCTCATTTGCTGTCTGTAAGATTCCTAAGGCCATGTTGTTACTTAATAAATATTAAATAATAATAAAAATAGATCTGACCAGAAGCGTACACCTGCTCTTTCTTTAATGCAAAGCTTCTTCCAAGAACAGTGTTTAGGTGAGTGCTTTATTGGAAATAAACAGCTTTTTCAGGAAATGCAGCGGAGCTACCCGGAAGGGAACATTTACTTCAATTTGCTGAGTACTTTACTTCTAAGTGGGAAAGCATTTTATCCACCCAGCGTTCACAGGACACTCAGTCCATTCGTTGTCACAATGCGTATGACTGGGGGGAAACGACATTGAGTGTTCCTGCCACAACTCCAGAGGCAGAGGTTTTCTGACAGAGAGGGAAATGGCCATTTGTCCAGAATTCCAGACAGGAACTAGAGCTGCCTGGCAACAAGTGAAAATCCAGATAATAAAGTAAGAAAAGGCTGTGTAGGGTCTGGAGAACAGAACATAGGTAAGAAATCCCCTCTCATCTACACTCTTGGTGGGAGGACAGCTCCTGGAAGTGAGAGCAAAATTAGATGATGAGCAAGAGGAATAAGGGTGAACGACTTTGTCCATTAACTGTTGACACACAGAGGAAGGCGAATAAGCAAAGACTACTTCTGAAAGGACCCCGTAGAGGAGACTGGTCACAGCCATGACCTGAGCTCTGCATTGGCCTGTGCCTGCTGCTCTGACAGACTCTGGCTCCCAGGCCACTGGGCTGAGGTCTTTGAAGTGGGTCTCTTCACACTGGGCTGAAGCAAAGGTAAGAAGACATATGGTCCCCTCCTTTAGCATAACTGCTGTTTTATTCCCAGACCTTCTCCTCTCTAGTCATCAATTTAGAGCACACACAATCTTTGGCTCCCGAAAGCCATTCACAGAAGGCAAGCAAGTGACACCCCCTCTCGGAACTGTATGGCTGAGTCCCTTTCTCTCGGAGTAGTTGCCATTGAATTGTGTCCCTGAGCTGTCCGGCTCCTAAAACTCACAGGAATAATTGTTCACCCTGTCCTTCTTAACCTGGTTCCCTTCGATCTCTGGATCCTAACCTATTTATATCCCACTTTTTACCACAAACACAATAGCATTCCTTCCACTGAAAAGCTTTCTGGCATCCAACGCTCCCAACGGAGGTTTTTCAGAAATACTTTGTGAGAAAACGTGTGTGGAGCCTGCTCGGAACAGCCATCCACAGCTGTTTGTTGACTAAAAGGTTCAGTGAGGCACCCAGAGATCCAATATTATTCTCCTCCAGGAATAAATTATTAAAGCCCAAAATATAATTAACTCAGTCACATGTGAAGCACTATATCTTTTTTATTTTTTATTTTTTGACAAACAAAGAGAGACAAGTGTCCCTAAGGCTCCTTTCGGAAGGCTCGGAACTCTCAGCGTTCTCTGAAATGTGGGCAAATACCCAGCACACGAAAGCCTCCTTCACCGCATCTGTTTGTGGAAGAACAGGTGCGTGGGGCCCTTGTTCTGGGGCCCTGGCTCCGGGCACAATGAATTCGAGTGAGGTTTAGGGGGAAGCGAAGTCAGCAAGGCCCGCCCCTGGCTGTTACCAAACACAGAGCCCCACCCCCCCAAACCAAGCGTCAGAAACTGGGTTCCTTCCTATCTACAGCAGCTACGGAAACTGCAGCATAAAGAGAAATGAAACCCCTTCCAAAAGACACTCCAGGTCATCCACACATTTTTCTTCTGCCTTCAATGAATGTAACAAGTATATTCTCTTCAACTTTTTCTCTGTCAAAAAAACAAAAACAGCAAAAGTCCCCAGAATGGAGGAGATGCCCCTACCTGGTCTGCTGTGAGTAGAGGCTCCTCGTTGATGCCGGAATCATGCTCACTCTTCTCATTGAATTCTTCCTCTTTGTCGTGGATCTGCGGGGGGGGATGGAATTCTGATTGACCATCAGCAGAACTAGGGCTCTCTCTAGTCTCCAGGACAGATGACACTGCCTGAGAGGCCACGCTAGCCACCCACTGGGTGAAAAAGGAGTCTGGCCCTGGCTAGTGTGACTCAGCGGACTGAGCGTTGGCCTACAAATGGAGAGGACACAGGTTCAATCCCCGGTCAGGGCACAGGCCTGGGTGGCAGGCAAGGTCCCCAGTCGGGGGGGTGTGAGAGAGAAACAGTAGATGTTTCTGTCACACACCCATGTTTCTCTCCCTCTCTTTCTCCCTCCCTCCCCTCTCTCTAAAAATAAATAAATAAAATGTTTTTTTTAAAGGGACTGTGAAGAGGACCCAGAGTCCAACCTCACACATGCCTCCAGCACACTGCTTGCCCCTCTGAGTGCAGCTCGGTCAGCAAAAGACACCGAGAGGTGAGCGGCCAGCACCAGCCTGAGCTGGAGGGAACAGCACTGTTCTTTCCCCCAAAGGCAGGTCGCCCTTGTGTGAGCAGGAACCTTCTCGAGGGGAGTGATACTGTGCCCAACTCCTGCAGCAAAGACAGACTTCTGTGTATAAGGAGTTTCCATCTGGGAGTTTGTTTCCAGAATTTACTTCATTAGGCATTTTAAGAGGCAGGCTGCTCCCGCACAGAGTGTCGGGCCGTTAGAGTTTGACGAAGTGCCCTCCCATCGGTGGAATCTAGGCACGGTGTCACAGCCGATGAGGACGAATGAATCCATCGGGACATGCCACGGAATAGCTGGACCACATGAACGAGAGGACATAATACCAACAAAAACTGTCAAACTTTTGCCCTGTGTCTCCAAAACTCCATAATCCCAAGTAAGATTCTGAAAGTTCACAACCATCAAGATTCTAGATATCGGTGTCCAATGAGGTATTCACAGAATATCTGGCTTCACCGATCACATCCCAAACAGCCATAGCCTGGCATTTATGTTCAAATCTGGAAAAAAAAATAAGCCACTAAACCACCTAACAAGCTGCCTGTGTCCAGAAATCCAATTGGAAGGTCATGTAGGTGCCGCCACAAAGTGTCTTCAGGAAATCTTTCCACAGAGCCCACTTTTCCTCTGCTCGCCAGTGGCTGGCATGCTCCTCCGCCGCTTCCCTGGGGCTACATGTTCCTATTCTAACAGGAGACACCAGGTTCCAGCCCAAGCAGCCACACCAGAAGCCGTCTGCCCTCAGAAACTTCCTCCCTCTTCAATGAGCTCCGCCTTGGCAGACTCCCCTAACAAAACACACACCTTCTGTCTCCATTTGCTTAAAACCAGGACTATGTCATAAAAAAATTAATCAGATATATATTAAATGCCATCTGCGCTCAACCTGTAGAAGAGGTAGGATGGGGAGGTAATGGGACCGTCTCGGGGACTGTGTGCCAGGTGGTGGCATCTATTTCTGCTGTCGAGCCCAGATGCTCCTCTCTCTGCCAAGCCCACCGCCTGCGGCTGCCCAGCTCCCCGCCGTGCAGAACACAACTCCCAGCGCCACAGCCTGTACACAGCTGCGCTCTTAGGGCAGAACTTTCTTAGGGCCAGAAAGTCCTGGGGTAGAAGACGGTTCATACTGTTTCCTGTTTGGATTATTTTTTTTATAAGCACCTGACAGCAAGGGTTAGTCTATAACCAGGTTTTTAAAAAATATATTAAGTCTATTTTAAAAACAGAGGGTTCATATTTTCTGAAATGTGGCCAATGTTAGTGGGTTTACGTCACTGATTGCTAACACGGCATCTTTCAACTACACCCTCTCCCTTCCCGAGAGCCTCCCTTGGCGTCCCTGGTGGAAGGCAGGCGGGAGCTTTTAGACACATCCTTCTCGCTGCTCGAATGTTCTAGGCCGGGGCATGAATGACTCTTAGTCAGAGCTTTCCCCTCTCCCCTTCTCTGGCACAAAGCCTAGATTCGGATTTGTCAGGCTTGGGTTAAAAGAGATTTGAAAATCAACTGCAAGCTTGTAAAAGCTACCTAGAGTTCCCAGTATTATGGGAGCTGTACCTACCCCATATTTTCTCAGACCTCAGAAGCCTGCCACTAAACATAAAATCAAATAAAAGGAGAAGCGTTCACAAAGTATTCCCCAGGAAGCCCTGTTTCTCTTCTACCCGTGGCGTACCCCCTCCTTCTGTCTGCTTTTACCACGCACACTCCGTCCCTGGCCTCTCCTCCTCCTAACTCTCTCCCTTCCTCTCTCCCTGGGCCCCCAGTCCCCGCTGTCTCTCAGTCCTGCCAGACTCTCTTCCACTTCTGCGTGTGCTGTCACTTCCCAACAAGCCCTCTCTCCTTACAGTGTCACTCACAGACTCCTACTTGCCTTCCGTGACCAGGACAATATCTTATGCAGAGAGTGAAAGCTAGAAGGGAACTAGCAGGATGAAAAGAAAGAGTTGCGAAAAATGACGGCATTTATGTACATGATGAGTAAGATATGATTGATAGATGCGCTGATAGGTGATAGGTAGGTAGGCAGACAGGTAGATGAGCGCTGTGTGCCTGGAAGACCGTATGAACACACTCAGTCCTAACAAATGACAGAGGCGCAGAAACAGAGGCCCGAGGCATTCCATTAGCCTCTCGCATGATGACGGGAAGTCGGTGACAATGGGAAGGCTACAGTGAAAAACGATCTGCAGCTCATTTGGGCCTGAATTTCTCTGCAGACATAAACTGCAAGCTGTTGCCATACTACCGACATGAACTATGGCTCTTTCAAGAAAAATTATTCTTCCAAGTTGTCTTCTTTCTGGAACTGGGAAGAGGAGACCTAGGCCAGCAAGAGTCTGGCCATACTCTTCAGCAAGCCGTTCCTTCCTCGTGCTTTTGGTCAAGAGTGTGGCTTCAGGACTGTGACATGGTGCCTGCAACACCGCTAATCTCACTGCAGGGTCCTCTGATGAGGCTTAAAATTACAGCAAGTCCTGCCCTGGCTGGGTGGCTCAGTTGGTTAGAATGTCGTCCTGTACATCAAAAGGTTGCAGGTTCAATTCCCAATCAGGGCACATACCTGAGTTTCAAGTTTGATCCCTAGACGGGGCACTTATGGGAAGCAACATATCAATGTATCTCACATCGATGTCTCTCTCTCTCTCTCTCTCTCTCTCTCTCTCTCTCTCTCTCTCAAATTAATAGACATATCTTTAGGCGAGGATTTAAAAAATAAATAAATAAAATAAAGTAAAGTAAAATTACAGTGAGTCCTTGTGTTCACCACAACCATTACCCATGGTCCTTTGCTCAAGCATTCCAAATTACCGTGTCCGTAAACAGAAGGGACTGTCTGCAGCACAGTGCTTCCCTCCCCTCACCATGCCTGTTCACGGGGGGGTTGCCTTCTTGACCAAAATTAAGAGAACAAAGATATACTTTCACCTCCAGTCAGAAAATAGAAAAAATTTTAGAAGTCACCAATATGTAGCTAGTCCAAGGGAAAAGCTGCCATATCCCTTTGGGGCTGTGGGCCCTCGGGAAATGTCCATGTGGGTTAAGTCAGTGCCTCTGGGTCCCCAAAGTGAGACAGACGCACAGGGCACAGCCACCAGCAAGCAGCCGGCGGATAGTTGCTGAAAGAATTAAGGAACAAATGAAAAGGAGAGGGCTGCGGGGTAGCACCGTGGCCTCCTGGACTCGGCCCCACCTCCACAGGTGACTGAGCTGCTCCGTCACCTGGGAAACAGAGAGATGTAACCAACCACCCTGAACTGCCACGTCCTCTGGTCCAAGACAGCCACCATCTCCTGTTAATTAAAGCCATAGGGACAAGAGACCATCTTCCATATCACAGTCAGAAACAGAATGGGTTAATTAATCTTTAAAAAACAATAAAAATGAAGATGGTGAATAGTAATAACAACAATACATACAGACACACATGACTTAAACATATTATTTTGACCTAAAAATATAAATGTGAAAAAATAAAAGTGCATTTATCTATTCACCAAGCTCCTAATATAAGGCCAAGACATCTTCTACGGTGGGCCTCTGAACAGAGTTCCACATTCTCTCCTGCATCGTCCCTACGGTAACACAATTTTAAATGGCTCCCCATTTCTGTGTTCAAAGTAGAAGGAAGTGCATAGGACACCGAGCACACGCGTTTATCTCCTCGTCCTCCCGAGGCCCTCCATAAGCGAGAGCAGCGGGATCAAAACAGAATGTCCCACAGGGACAAAACAAACTGAAGAAGGGACGGGAATGGCAAGAGAGATCCTGGAAAGCAAATGCCAACCTACCTGACTAGAGAGAGTTAGAGTTTAAATCCTGCGCAGGAAGCTGCCAAAAGGAAGTGGATTTGCAGTGAAGAGCCTGAAAGGCTCAGGACTGGAGTTTCAGGGAGCGGTGGGAGGTGGCTGAGAAGGATTTGTCAGGATTTTTCATCAGGAGCAGTGAGACCCCAGGTCTCTTCTCTCTCCCCGTGTGGAAAGGCCACTACCATACTCTCACCCTCAGAAGCACTGGAGATGTTGGCCTGGTCGAGGGGCTCGGTTGGAGCATCGCCCCATCCACCAAAGGGCTGCAGGTTCGATCCCCGGTCAGGGCACATACCTAGGTTTCACTTTCGATCCCTTGTCAGGGTGCGTGCCAGAGGCAACCGATAGATGTTTCTCTCTTACATCTTTCTCTCTCCCCACTCCCCTCTTCCTCTCTCTCTAAAAATCAAGAAACACATCTTCAGGAGAGGATTAAAAAAAACTTCCAGAAATTTCACTCTGGGAAGGTTGAACCAGGGAGGCTCTGGACTCAGAGACACCAGGTCACCTGGAACCAGGGGTGTAGGATCTTACCAAAAGCAGTGGGACTGAGTAAAAACCTGCTTAGTCACCATACACCCCAGCCTCCTGCCCTGACGAGGCTGCAAGGACGCCAGCACTCGGGCTTATTCTCCTCAGCCAAGTTGTCCTTGGACAAGTGCGCCTTGTGGCCAGCACATTTCTGGGATGCTGTCTAAGAAAAAGGTCCTGCAGATACATGCCAGTACTGGGGGTTCCCAAACAGAATGACCAGCTGGCTTCTGGCGGATCCCTGTGCAGTGTGTTCCAGCAGGAGGCAAGCCCCGCCCCGCCGATGGAGCTTGGCCTCCTGACCTCACTTTGAAATAGGAAAAGCTGCCCCAGGATTGTCAGCCATTTGAGGACAGTTCCCAAAACAAAAACAAATTACAGAAAAGGAAAAGCAAAAGCAGTAAGAGCTCCCGAGCCTCGCCCGCCCCTCTTCGCTCCCTGCCTTCCTCCACAAGCCTGTTCCCTTTGCCCTGCTCTCTCCTGAGCTCCAAGGGCCCCTCTTCTGCCTCTGTTACTGGTCTCCAGAGCCTGCACAGCCCAGCTGGCTCGCTTCTACTGCCTCTGTGACTTTCTAAATGAACTTCCTCTTATAATTTTTGGGGGAAAAGCAATACAGATGGCAGAAGAAATGCCTTCCTGTCATCACTCCCCTCGGAGGGATAGCAAGGAAACACTGCTTCCTTGACACAGGAGAGAGTGCTTAGAAATTGAAAATGTGATAGCAAATTTCAATGCAGAGTAGACTTGAGAAGGTTGAAAAATCGCTTAGAGGGGAAAATAAAATAAGGAGATGGAAAATGGAAAGGAAAAAAAAATCAGGAGATTTCTACATTCAACACTTGAATGAAAGGAATTTCAAAAAGTGGAAACATGAAAGATGGCCTCACTAGCCATGAGAGGGGAGCTAGGGCCTGACTTACCCCTCCCGCCGTGAACAGCTATAAATCTGGGCCAAATCTATGAGCCAATTGTTTGCCGGCCCCGGACACTGGCAGTGCAAGGCTGCGGGCCCCAGCGGAGGAGAAAAACATGAAGTCAATGAAAGCTGAGAGAATCTGCCCCCCGTGGCTTTACACTACAACAATTACTACGGAGGGTTTTTTGACCTGAAAGGAAATGCTGGGAAATCAGATCTCCAGGAACAAATATAAAAATACCAAAAATGGTGAGTATGTGGGTAAATGTACAAAATTCCCCCGAGGCCCTGGTGCCACTTGAGGACGTGGGCAAAAGCAGGCCTTTTAATCTAAGGTGCCATCTTAACAAGCTTAAAATAGGAAGGGCGGAGCGAGTCCCTAGTAAATACAAGGAAGGAAATAATGAAGTGAAGGGGAGACATCTCCAAACCAGAAAATGAACAATAGAGAAGAAAAGGGGCTCTTCGAAAAGATGAGTAAAAGTGATAAATCCTTGCACAGACCAATGAGAGGGAGGGGTGAGGGGGAGAAGGAGAGAGAAAACACAAGTTAACAACCTCTGTAATAAAAGGGGGCCTCACCATGGATCCTACCGACAGTAAAAGACTAAGAGAACAGCATAAACAACTAAACAACTGTAGTGAAACATTTAATGATGGATTAAAGGAACATATTTCTTAAAAAGTAAAGTTTCATAGAAAGCAACCCAGGAAGAAATGAAAAGTCTGAATAGAACTATATTTATTAAAGAATTGAATCTGTAATCAAAAACCTTCCCCAGAAAAAGCCCCCAGTCCTGCTGGTTTGACTGGTGTGGTCTATGAAAGATTTAAGGAAAAAAATAATACCAATCTAGCACAATTCTTTCAGAAAATAGAGGAAGAAAAAGTCCCAGCATACAATCTATATAGTCCCAGTATTTAATACAATCACAGCTGAATTTCTAGCATGCTTTTTTGTAGCAATTGATCAGCTGATTTCAAATTCTATATAGAAATGCAAAGGATCTAAAACAGCCAAAACGATTTTGAAAAAAAGAACAATGCTGGAAAACATGCTAATTTAGGTCAAGACTTACTATAAAACTGTAGTAATGAATACAGCATGATGTTGACATAAAAATAGCATATATCAATGACACAGACTAGAGAATTCAGAAACAGATCCACACATATATGGTCAATTGATTTTCAACAGAGTTACAGTAATAATTCAATAGGGAAAAGATGCTGTTTTCAATGAATAGTACGGGAACAATGGGTAGCCACACACAACACACACACACACACACACACACACACACACACATACTCACAGACCATGGCCATTACCCTGCACCATATACAAAAACTAACTTGAAATGGATCATAAACCATATGACAGCTAAAACTACAAAATTTCTAAAAAAACATAGGAAAAAAATCTCAGCGACCTTGGGTTTGGCTGTATCTGAAATACTATACAAGAAACACAAACTACAAAGAGGGGAAAAAATCAATAAGTTGGACTTCACATTTAAATAACATTTGATCTTTTAAAGATAATGTTAATAAAAGGCAATCCATGGGTAAGAAGAAAATATGCATAACACATAGATCAGACAAAGGACTTATATCTAGAATATACGTGTTAAATTAATTAAACAGGGCTATTTGACTGAAGAGGCTTTACGACCTCAGTGGCCTGTTAAGCAAACCTAAACCTAAGCCTCTAATGCCTCAAGGTTAAGAATTCAAACCACAGGACAACCAACCACAAACCACCAGCTAGGCTTTCCCACATAGCACGGCCACTGAAGCAAGCGACAGCCAGTCAAGTAACTTCTTTCCTCTGCTTCCGTCTCTTCTCTGCAGAAGTCTTTTCTCCTGTCTCATGTCGGTGGAACACTCCCAACCATTTCTGGCTTGCCACTGCCCAATTTGATTTGATTTTTGCTCAAACACTTCATAAACTTACTATACCTCATTTTATTTACCTTTTATCATAGGAATTCTAACAACTGAATAATAAGAATACAAACCAACCGCTAAGAAAATGGGCAAGAGATTTGAACAGGCGCTCTTATAGAGAAGACACACTTGTAAAGAAGCACATGAGAAGATGCTCAGTATCATATGTTACTAGAGAAATGCAAATTAAAACCAAAAGAAGACACTACTGTATACTTACTCTAGTGTTTAAAACTAAAAAAGTCTGTCCATAAGATGCATGGGTGAGAATGTGAAATGATCAGAGCTCTCAGACCACAAAATACTCTGCAGGTTTCTTAAAGAGTGAAACAGACACTTCACCACATAACGCAGACATCCTACTCACAGGTTTTACCCAAGAAAAATGGAGACATATGTCCACAAAAAGACTTACACAAGACTATTCTTAGTAGCTTTATTTACGTTTAAAAACTGGAAACCACCTAAATGCCCACCAAATAAGTAAATGAATAAGCAAATTATAGTATTATATATATATATATGAGTAGTACTCAGCAATAAAAAATGAACTATTGATACATACAATAAAATGGATGAATGTCTAAATAATTATACTGAGTTTTAAAAACCAGACCAGAAAAGAAAGAGTACATGCTGCATGATTCCCTTTATACAGAACTCTAGAAAGTGCAAACTAATCTACAGTGACAGAAGCAGGTCTCCTGGAGGTTGGGGGATGAACGGGAAAAGTGACAGATGTGCTCAGTATCTTGATTATGGTGATGGCTTCACAGATGTATACACACTTCAGAACTCATCAAAATGCGCACTTTAATAAGTGCCATTTATTTTATATCAGTTATCCCTCAACAAAGCTGTGAGAAGAAAAAAGAAACTCCCCAAATAATAAAATAAAATAAAATAAAATAAAAATACATCATGACCACGTTGGGTTTATCCCAAGAATGCAAAGGGTTGACTTAATATTTGAGAATTAACTCATGCATTTCATCACATTAACATAATGAAGGAGAAAACTATATATTCAACTCAATCGAAACAGAAAACAGAAATAATTACTCTTCAGAGAAATAACACAAGAAAATAGGCTACAGTATAAAGTCGAGGGCTTGCAGGTTAAAAGGAGCCACTAAATTAATGCAGATTGAACGAATAAAAGTTTTTTTAACTCACTATAACACACATTACCGTAAAATTTCAAATGAGAAAGGAAAAGAAAAAGATCCTAAAAGCTCTGGAGAGAACCAAAAGAGAGTCACATATTAAAGACAGGGAATCATTCTGGCTGGTGTGGCTCAGCGGGTTGAGCACCAGCCTGCGGACCAAAGGTCACTGGTTCAATCCCCAGTCAGAGAACATCCCTGGGTTGCAGGCCAGGCCTGCAGTTGGGGGCGTGAAAGAGGCAACCGGTTGATGTTTCTCTCATACATCCAATGTTTCTCTCTTTCTCTTTTTCCCTCCCTCCCCCTCTCTATAAAATCTTCAAAATGGCAGGGAATCAAATAGATTTGGGACTCCCCACAGCCACTGAAAGCCAGAAGACAAAGGAACAATGTCTTCAGAATTCTGAGAACAAAAAATTTGCAACTTAAAATAACTATCAAGTCAGACTCTCCATCAAAGAGATGACAGAAGAATAAAGACATTCTCATATATTCTAAAATGCATATCCTTCTATACTCTTTCTGAAGAATGTACTGATTTTTTTCTCACCAAAACAAAAAGAGAAAAATGTCAGGCACAGGACTGGAGAGAGAGGCAAGAAGAAACCCCCGGATGAAGGTGGGGGGGGCCAGGAGCAGGGTGGTGGGGCGGGGGCACAACCAGGCTAGTCATAGCAGGAACATAGAGGGTACTAGCTCAGATGTTTTCTAGAAAAAAGTTGAATTGATAGAATATCTGATTTTTTTAACCTGATCGTGAGATTTAGAGTTCTCTCAGAGTTTGGGGTCGAACTAATGATGGGTATATAAGGAAATGAAACAAATGAAAAAACAAGGTAATGCTTCCTCCAGATTAAACAAAAGGTTGTCCAAGAGAGGAGACATTCTTACAACACACTGTGCATGATTCAGCAAGACAGAGTACTTAAGGAGTATTTACAGAGTAAACCATGGGCTTGTATATTGAACACCGATTGAACTAGACATTGACGACAACCCTATGTTAGAATGGGGCGGGCTGAGTCAGAGCATTGAGGTGATGTAAAAGATTTGAGTCTTATCTTCCATATTACAAAGTAATAGGTAACAGCCAAAACTGTTCATTTCAAATAATCAAAGAAATAGCAATGTAAAAGTGTTATGTAGAAAACGGAAGATATCTGCCAAAAAGATCATCAGTTCAAAGAAAGAAATGTGGTCGCCTCCATAAGCAGGGAAGGGCAAGTCAGGACTGCCCTTTTTGTATGATTTAAGTCTTATATTATTTTAAAGTATTATTTGATTTTTAAAACTATGCGCATGTGTTACTTGGATTTAAAAAAAGCAAAAATACCCTGGTCAGAGTGGATCCGTTAGTTGGGCGTTGTCCTGCAACGGGAAAGGTCGCAGGTTCGATTCCCTGCCTCTGCATATGCCCCAGTTGCACGTTTGGCCCTCAGTGGGGGCTCATGCAAGAGGCAAGTGATCGATGTATCTCTCTCACATCGATGTTTCTCTCCCTCTCTTTCTCCCTCCCTTCCCCTCTCTCTGGAATCAATAAAAATAAAAAAATTTAAGCAAAAATGACCCTCTTTGCAGCCATAACCCAACACATTCTATAATACCTAATTAAATTACTTATTTACCGTCAGAAGTACAAGCATGAACAGGCTTGGGAACAAACACACCTGGTTCTTGGCAATGAACCACCTAAGCAGCAGAGATATGCAAGCTTGCTAGAGAGAAGCCTACCAGACGTGTGCGTCCCACATGCCAAGGGCGTCCGGTCAGTGTGTTTTACAGAAGGAACACAGGGCCCTGGTTAATCTAGCAAGTCATTTCAACTGTAATGAATGCAGATCATTAAGGAGGATGAAATAAAACAACCTTGATCCATCCACTTTTGCTACCTTGTCCTTTTCCCCTGGGTGAGATGGAAGAAATTCTACAAGGAACGAAGCTCAAGATCATCATCCTTCTCAGGGTCATTCAATTTGCCCTGAAATATTAACCCTCTTGAGGGAAATCTGCAAATGAGGATAAATTGAGGTCCTTTTGAAGGACAGGCTATCTTATATGTCCTTTGGCTTAATCCTCAGAATGAGTTGGGAAGGTGGCAAAAGAGATAGCAAAGCAAAATCTGCTTCTTGCACCGAAATGGACCTGATTTAATTTCGGTAACTAGATTTGTTTGCATTATTGACTATCTTCTCCTTTGCATTTTGGGTACGTACTAAACACCATACACATAAGCACTGCAGGAGAAAATACACAGTGGGGAGCTCAAAACAGGACCTGAGAGGGTCTCGTAACAAATCTCTTAGTCTGAAAGTCAACATCTTACCTGCCACAGTCAACAAAGCCTTGAGATTTTTGAGTATTTTGGATTGCTAAGTATTGGAAGAGTTAAGAAGGATATACAACCACCTTTCAAAAAAAAATCAACCAACTGATTATCTGCCACTTTGGGCAATGATATGCAGAAATATTGTGCAGTAAGGGAAATTTGTTTCTGGCTCTTTTTACTAGAACTTAATTCTAGAACACCTAGGAACAGCAGATCCATCCTGCCTCCTTCATTCACTGTGCCTGCCGGCCCTTCCTGATGAGAAATTGTCAAAGTGCCTTTTTAGCTGCAACTAGAAAACCAAGCAAGGCAGAAATGGGCTTTCAGCCATTAAATGAGTACACCTTTTTATATGTAGAACCAGCTAGAAGGGATGGTTTGGATTTTCTGGAAGTTCACTCCCCACAGCCTATGCAAATCAACTCAAAATAAATATTGTCTTTATTTATTCAGAAGCCTTTATGCTACTTTTTTCTTTGACATCAGTAATCACAGAATGTGACTCAGGTCCAGCAACATAAATGTCTCCTCGGTTGAGTTCCATGAAGAATTTCTCCCCATAAATGACCCATGGACATGGACAACAGGTGGGGATTGACTGGGGAAGAGGTCGCGGGGCGGAGCGGAGCAAAGGAGAGCAATGGGGGAAAATTGGGACAACTGTAATAGAACAACAATTCAGAAAAAAAGAATTCCTCCCCATTGCATGGGCCCCGACTCTGGCTATGAGCCAGGCCCTGAGCTGGCCACAGAGCGTCAGCACTTGCTCTCAGCACTGCTTTGATGGGACTGAACTGTCCATTTTAACCACTCTTACTTGAACACAAAAGAAACTCATGGTAGCCACTGCCCTCCCCTTCCTTCAGACCACCTAATGTTCCATGTTGGAGCACCCAGACCAGCACAGAAGTACCTGCACTATGTTTTTCACAGGTAACAATTCCAGTCACCCTGTGTACACAGGACGTGCCCCTCCTCCACAGCTCCTCCTTCCCAGTGGTGATTTTGAGTGTTCAATGGGGAAGACCGTTTAGTCCCTAAGTGTTTTTCAAACTGGAATCCACATTTTCCCAAGCCCTATAAAGTTGGGGGCAGTGTTGGGGGGAGCAGAGAGGTACCTCAGTGTCAGAGCTGTTGCCATTCAGAGCCTCCAGGTTTGGGTCCCTCCAGTCCTCTGAGAGTGAAGGGATGTAATTGTCTGTCAGAGCATCCCAGACCCTGGAAACAAAGAGAAGCTCTCATTAGCACCCATCTGTGGCCCCGCCCCCCTGGAGGAAGGAAGAGCTGGGCCAGGGGAGCAGAGGGGCCCCCAGGAGCGCCAGGCTGAGGCATCTGTCTTCCAGCATGCAGGGGCAAGGCAGCTTAGACACCGAATCAGAGGCTCCACTGGGAGAGAAACGGCCCAGAGAATGGACCCTGGCCGGGAGCTTCCAAGTGCAAGGTGTTTGCTTCGGGGAAGAGAAATTTCTCACCATCGAGATGCATATGGTAGACAGTATGATGAGACCACCTCTGGCAATAACAAAATTGCCCCAGAAAATAAATCTGCCCTTCCACAAAATAGTTCACATCTCATGAAACTAAGTAATGCCCCTGTTTCCTTTCTTATGGGCAGAGAAGAGTGGAAGAGAAGAGAGGAACGGGGGGAGAGGAGGGGAGATCTGGGCAGATTTTCTGGCTGGATCTCATTAAGAACAGGGTCGTCATCTGGGTCAATGTTGCTGATGCTTACTTATTACCCAAAAGGTTTAGCGAGCCCATGGGGGGCATAATCTGCCCTCTAATGGCAGAGTCAGAGTGTCCCTTGCCTCCATCATGGACCCTCTAAAGCAACCATATGGGGGGAAGCAATGAACACACCTCTGTCTCCATCATCACTTCTCAGTGGGAGAAGATGGTGCTCCCTTGATTGTATTTCTTTTTTAAATTGTGACATGTACATTATTTTAAAAAAAAGGTTTTTACAATTCCTGTTGCTCAACTCACCTATTTCAGAACGATTTGTTTGGGGGAAAAGGGAGGTGGGGAAAATCCAGAAGTCACAAACTCTCATGCAGAGGAAAACACATACACTAGTCAATAGCAAGGGATTGATGTGAATCAGTAAACCAAGCCCTAAAATACTGCCACCATGGAAGCAGGCAGCACCTGAGCTAACACTAAAGAACAATAAAGGAGGGCTCTATGCAACATCCTTCCGGTGCCTGTGCATGTCAAACATGAGTGATACCTATGAAACCAACAGATAATATTAGATAATATTATCTAGATAATATTAATATAAGAAAATAGCCATTTAAAATAAGTAATACATGGATCAAATTGAAAAAATGACAAATATGAATTAAAATGCTGAAACAAGTGCAAATTATCTGTATAATATATTATATACATTAGACATTATAATTTTTATATATAAAGAGAGCAAAACAGAGCACAGATACTTGAAATCAAAATCAGATACATAAAATGAAGGAGGAAAGTGTTCTTAACACTTAATGTATATAAAATCAGGAATACTATATGATATATGAGTGTATAAGCAAAGAGATTTTCCTAGCTCATGATGCATACAATTTGAACTGGCAACGAAATGAAATGAGTTCTCAAAAACACGATTTAATGGCAGTGCTTGGGTGATCGGCTCATTTACTGTTTTCCTACGATTACAGGAAACACTTCGTGAGCGCTCACCAATCGTTCATTAGACGGCTATTCAGCAGGGTTTCAGAGTCTACTCCCTAAACACTGCAATAATCCAATCTCTATCAGGCACTATTAGCGCCTCCTTAATCCAGCCTAATTCCAAATCCATGTCTCATTAGCATTCTAGAGTCAGGAGGCAAACGTGATTTGCTGTCTCCAAGACCAAACTCCAAACGCCACGCCCACTAGAAAGGTGGGGACAACCCCTGCTTGCATCAGATCACTGCATCACATTCTCGGAGGTGAGAATGTAACAAAAATGTACACAGGCACTGACCTTCGGATTTGTCCCTGCAGCAAGTGCCTAGAAAATGAAATTCAGCAAAGCCCAAAATAGTCCGCAGCGCGTGTCCCTCTCTCCCAGGCAGGATGGAAGCTGGGAACTTCAATAGGCTGCACACTGTCCAATGATCTTCAAATTGTCTACATCCTTAAGGTGACTGCTGGAAACTCTGGCCAATCTTTTAGGGAACAGCAACTTTCCTCATCTGAGCCTTCATGACCCTACAGTGTATTTTATCTCCTAATCCTAGATTTTTAGTGATGACTTCCTAACCCTTTATCTCCTCCGAATTTCAAGCCATTCTCATTCTCTTTGAGGTTTTGCCCAGGTTTTCTTCTTCCTTTCAAGGTGCTCTTTATCCTTTGAGGTTTGTGAACAGCCTTGGCAGAATGACTCTCATCTCTTTGCAGTCACTCGCAGGCCCTTCCTGTACTTATCGGGTTCCCGTCCACCAGCAATCACAGCAGCCAACATGTAACCAACACGCACTCACGGTAAGCCAGGTGTTATCCTAAACACTTACTGTGGATTAATTCAGTCACTTCTCACAGCTCTGTAGGGCAGATGCTAATGAGGAAGAACGGAAACCTAGGAAAGTTCATTTAACTTGTGCAAGTTGACACAGCCATTAAAACAGAGGTGGGGTTTGAATCCAGGCAATAGAGCCACAGAGCCTGGCTTCCTAACCATTGAACTCCACAAACTCTTGATGAATTTTTTGACGGGCATGGGCAACAGAACACTGTAAAGTTCCAAATCACACCTAGGACTGCGGTTCGGAACCTGGCTGTGCGGGGAGCACCTGCAGCTACCTTGCTCAGGGCAGTGCTTTTCTCCAGTCTGCAGAAGACAATGGCTTGGGCAGCAGGGGCCCACGCTGCTTTCTGCCTCCATCCCCATCCCAGGGAAGGGCAAATGGAAGGCAAAGGCAGAACGCAGAGACGCAGGCAGCCATGGGACCAAGGAGCGTGGGAAGAGGAAGAGAGAGGGAAGGACTTTCTCCCCAGAGAGGCTAACTCTCCGATGGCAAGCAGGGTCCTTGGAAATGAACAAATTCCCTTTTGTGGGTACCCTGAAGTGGACCGTAAAATCCCACTTCCCTGAGCAGCAGCCTGCTCTGTACTCTTACCCTGGAGAAAGGAGACTTTGAAAGCTATCTATTCTATCTTTCATCGAAGAGCTAAGATTAAACAGGTTGCCTCAGTTCCTGTCCTGCTGCCCCGAGATTCAGTTTGCTGAAAATAACAGAAAAGTCTTTTCAGGTGCATATGTCATATAGCTTGGGCTCAGAGGCCTGCAGAACTGATTACACTGTCGTTCGGCAGAGGGCTAGGGGGAAAGGGTGCTGGCAGAGGATGAAGACACCAGACAGCATGGGTGGTGATGATACACCTAGACAAGAGCTCGGATCTGAAGCCGGCAGTATAGCCATCAAGGCTACATTAATCCTGCTGCACACGCGTGTGCGCACACACATCCTACACATCTACTCCTGGCAATATGGTAAGTAGTGTACAGGGCTCCTCAGAATTGCAACTTGGTAACATGTCCCTGAACCCTCTCAGGCTGAACCCCCTCAAATGGACCTTGTCCAGTGTCCATTTGTGTCTAGTGCCAATGTCCACCCTTAGATGCGTGTTAACATGAGTACGCTCTTGCAGTTAACACTTAGAAGTAACTAATTACTAGCACAATAATGACTTTGAACAACTTTTTAGAGTCATCCCAATGCTTAAACAGAATTAATGCTATCTCTGCCTTCTCTAGGGAAACACTGCACCTCTAATAAAAGAATTAACTTTCCTAAAAATCACAGTTATCTGTCAGCTTTTCCTAGCTGATTATTTAATATTTATTTGTCTTCAACTTACAGTGTGGCTGCCTACAGGCTATTTACATATTGTGCAGACTTAGCCTGTGTCTTTAACATCACCTTTAAACCCATGATTTCATCTCAAGAACAGGAGAACTGTCACTGTTCTCGCATGTTTGGCCCCTTTGTATCCAGGGCCCTTGTAGGAGGGCTGGTAGGGACCCCAATGAGGCAAGAGGTGAGGTGAGACAGTCCGTTCCCATTTTGTATTGGCCTCTAAGAAGCTCTGGTCCCCAGGTTCAATCTCTTATGATAAAGGAAAGAGTGATCACACCTAAGCCAAGAAGAGATTCTGAAATCGTTTCTAAATTCAAAAACAGGAGCGGTATATTCAAGCCTGACTCTCCTTGAAGGCTCCATGCCCCAAAGAGTCAGAGATAAGGTGATATCTCAGCCAGTTCCCTAGTAGCCGGACACTCCAAATGGGAATCAAAGGAATCAAACTTCAGAGGGAATCACTGCATTTGCTTTATGATTTGTGCTTTCTTTAAGGAGGTTAGTGTGACCAAAAACGTCATTGTTTTTGTTTTAAAAGGTTCTGTATTTAGTTCTATTCCACCCCAAACACTTTCAATTCATTTGGAAGTGAAATATCCCTCCAAATATTAAACCTAAGCAAGTTTCTAGAACATGAGAGCTAGGCTCAGGAGAATTGCAAGCAGATTAGATATTCAATTATCTTTCTCCTTTACCTCATCATAATTTTACAGTTGAAATATCTGAGTAGGTGTCTGGAAAATAAAGTATGCAATTTAATTCTGATTTTATTTTAGGTTGTAAAGAGTTAGATACACGGACTGGCTAGAAAGCAGTGTTCATATCTCTCTTACCAGCTTCCTCCCTCTACACTATCCCCAAGTCATATTTGATCTCTAAGGAATCATTCAACCTTTGGTCTTTTAGCCGAGTCAGTCAATGAGGCAGGCGAGTGAGAAAAATCAGGATAAAACCAATAATCCCACATGACGGTAATTGACATTGAGTGGCCTCTGCCGATGTGCTGGGAGAGAGTAAGAACCTGCTTGCTGGGCCTCCATCCTTAATGAGGCAGAGGGGGATTTAGATAACGGAGAAATGATTTACTGGAAGAAAAAGATATGAGACACATCTCAATATGTCATTTTCAGAGCACAGCCGGGATGAGGTAAGACATTAGGCTCTTTGCGAGTCCTTAGTCCCGCTTCATCAAGATCGGGCCCTGGAGGTTTCGAAGAGAAGGCCGCACGCAGCCGA
Source organism: Phyllostomus hastatus (assembly GCF_019186645.2). Classification (NCBI taxonomy): domain Eukaryota; kingdom Metazoa; phylum Chordata; class Mammalia; order Chiroptera; family Phyllostomidae; genus Phyllostomus; species Phyllostomus hastatus. The sequence goes on along the minus strand of NW_025334015.1, from coordinate 13,107,697 downwards.
CTCGAGTTAGGAGACCAGCCCAAGGTCACACAGCGAGTTAGTGAGAGCAGGAAAATTAAGATTCATAGTCCTTATATTTCTAGTTCATTGCCTGGTGCAATGAACTGGAGTGAAAAAATACTCTGTACAGTCAAGCCCCACATTTACCCATTTTTTGATTTAAAAGAGTTGAGCAAATTATAATCGGCTCAGTATCTAAAAAGGATTTGTCTGAAATGTAAAATGGAATCAGAACATGCAGCGCACAGAGACGGTACCGGTCACCAGAGCGAAATGTTCTCTATGCCCGTGTCTTTAGGCGAGACTGAATTAAAAAGAAAAGACAGAAATGGGGGTAGACCTAGAAATACTTTACACATCCCTACAAGGCTAGCTGTTATTGCTCATCCAACTCATTCCATATTCAATAGTTCATTCAAAAATATTTATTTGATCACTCACTACACACCAAGCACTGTATTAGACAGCGGGGATATAATAGTAAGACACAGATGGGTCGCCCTCAGAGATGCAGTCTTAATTAGTCACCACAGACGCAACCGTCTGCCAAACATGGTCAGACCCAAGCCTCCAGGACATGCCTCTTACCCAGCTGGTTTACGGTCAACTCTTCCCACTCAAGTCCGTGAAAAGAGAACCCAAAGCACGGTTGCTCAAAACTCCCATCACCATCCACGTGCCATTCCTGTGAGATGCCTAAAGAACAACTGGTACATATTTTATCTCTATAGGGAATTCATGTGTTTTTTTCTAAATGCCCCCAAACACTGTTCTTTCATTTATATGACAAATTACCCCTTCTCTTTCTAGTCCCTCTTCAAATAGCTCCATTCCCAGATCCTTTTTCTTGACTACAGGTCAGACCCGAGAAGGCGGCTGGTAAGTGACATGGGGAATGTGCCCACCCAGAAGCCGCTTCTCCCAGTTATCACCCTGACATTGCCCGGGGTAATCCCATGGGCTCTCTGTTCAGTGTATGTGTGTTCCTATTTGGACACATCTTAACCTTTCTAGATATTTTTTTCGGTGGTGAAAGACTATAAACAATTTGGAGATGTTCACAATTCTGGTGTTTCTTGAAGGAAATTGTTCTAATGACATAGATTCCTCTCTCATAGTTAATTTCTTTTTTCTGGTCTTTTTTTTTTTTATATCTGGGTGGATTCCCACTGACATAAAGAAAGCTGAAGATAGCCCCCCAAATGTACCATGCTCCTGAAATTCTATTTTGTATCGAGGAAAAACTTTCTATTTCCTAAAATTCCTTCATTCCTTTAAGCCATTCTTCCCATTTGGGAAAGCTCTACCGGCGACCGTACAGAGCCGCATCATCGCAGAGCCGCGTCAGCCGTTGCCAGGCACTGCCCCCCGACATAGAAATGGAGGCAGGAAGCCACGAACTCACAGCCAGAAACTACTTCTATGACAAGGAGCCCCAGGCTACAGGGTTCCGGTATGAAGAGGAAGAGGGCAACTAAGGCTTCTTACTCCTCGTCCTGCAGGGTCTCCTCCTCCTCCTGGATCTGGAACTGGTTCTTCACGGGAGCTAGGTTCTCGGTCTTGGCGTTGTAGTTCCGAAAGCAGACATTGAGCTTCTCATCAAACTCATTCACGAGGTCCTCCATGGACTTGAAGCTGATTATTTCAGAGGAAAAATTCTCAAGCTCAGACAGGGAGGGGTCCTCTAGATGGTGGGGAGATGAGCCATAGAAACACCGGGGCTTCTCCTCCTGTTCCTCTGAGCAGCAGGGCCGGAGGTCCTCAAACTCTTCGTCCAAACTCACTAGTGGGGCCTCCATTCTGGCACAGCGGCAGCTCTCAGGATTCGTTTATCTAGGAGAAATAAACGAGGCAAAGTGAGCTTGGGCTGGGCTTTCGGGCCAGCTCTGCTGATAAGTGGAATGACATTCCATTACTCTGTGTCTCCCTAAAACCAAAGATTCCACTTCACCAGCATCCTTCGCTCCTGCACTTCCCCATTATTGTGCACTTAAGGAGTTCAAACATCACTGTCCGTATGAATAATGCTAACCCAAATAGAGTAAACTTGAGAGACATACCTGCTCTGAAAAACAAAGCTTAGCGGTGCACGTGCAGCCCCTGGACGAGACCGCCTAGGCTCGCATCCTGTTCTGCCCCTTACCAGCGCCAGCCTTAGCAAGTTTCTCAACTTCTCTGTGCTGCATTTTAGCCTTCTCAAGACAGATATAACAATGGGACCTACCTCCCAGGGTTGTCATAGGGGTAAAGGAGCAAACACAGGGGAGAGCTTAGAACAGTGGCTGGCAGACAGTAAATGTTAATATTATTCAGTGTATGCCCAAATCCTTAACCATGTACTCCAAAAAGCTGGTGGTTCTTCATAACTTACTTGGTGGCAAAACCTGACCTGACCTAAGCTCATTTGGCAGGTAAACCTAATCTATGTGAAGAAAAAAGCTGCGTATGGTTTTGTTACCCCATTTCTAGAGATTGTTTCCCTCACCCCCAGGGGATGATATACAGAATATGCACTCTACTGCTGCCTTCCAAAATTCAAGATAACTGAAGTTCTGAAACATGCATGACCCCAAGGATTTGGGGTAGGAATTCATGGGCCAGGATATGACTACCTTCCTCAATAAATAAGAGGTTAATAGAATGCCAACTGAGACGTTCAAGCAAGCAGCAGAGTTTTTCCCAGACACAGAACATATGTCTGGGACCAGAGGAATGGAATACATGATCCATTATCCCGTAAAAGACAGACCCACTACTGCCCAGGCCAGTAGGAGTTGGTTGGAGTATTGTTCCATGGACCCAAAGGTCGAGGGTTCAATTCCTGCTCAGGGCATGTGCCTAGGTCGCAGATTTGATCCTCAGTTGTGTGCATACAAGGATGTAGCCAATCGATGTTTCTCTCTCACATTGATTAAAAAAAAAGAAAAGACAGACCATGTGTCCCAGAGCAGAACCCATGAGCAGCACCCTGCACCCTGTACCCGGGAAGGCTGCACACTCTGGCCTCCCTTCAGTTCCCAACAGCTCCGGGCCCTCTTCATACATTGCCTTCATCTGTGATGTATCCATCTGTGCAGCCCCAAGCCCTTTGCCAATTTGCATCTAAATTTGTCAAGGGCACAGGCGTCCTCTGACCACCTCCCCGCTCCCCGGTCCTAGCACACGCTGCCCTGCGGCCAGGCCATCAGTCACTGCGCACTCACTGAAGAACGATCTTCTCACCCTGCGTTCAGTTTCTCATTTTCAATTTCAGGCAGCACAAGCACCATTATCTATCCTGCCCTTGTCTGCGCACACAACTCCCTTCCTTGCAACAAAGCCAGGCAACCCAACTCTTCTCTCCTGTCTCCGGAATCTTTGATCCAGTTAGATGCTTACATTGGAACCGCTACCTGAGGAGAACCAAACAGACGGCAAAAGCTACGGGTTTGGCCCTAGGAGTGCCATTTTCCATCTCTTTCTATGGAACTAAAACTCTAAACAAGCAAAGCGAAGGGCGTGCCAGGCCCTGGACAGCTCTTCCTGGGCTTTTACTGGGGTTGAGTCAGTGGGCACAGCATCACATCAAAGCATATTCTGAGTATTTACAGTTTACGAAGGCAACATGATAGGACCTTAGAATATAAAAAGATACAAAGGCAGGATGATATCTTGGAAAGAACACAGGCTTAAGGGCCAACAGGCCTGCCAATGTCTGGCTCAGTGACAAGCATGGTGGGTCTTGATCACCTCACTTGTTAAAATGAAGGTGGTGGTATAGAGCTAACACCTTTGGAACTTGATTTTACTAACATATGAACTTAATTATAATAATGTATTTTATTTAATCCAGCATATTCAAACTATCACCATTTCAAATCGTAATCCATATTTTAAAATATTAATGATATGCTTTTATATTCTTTTTCATACTGTCTTTGAAATCCAGGGTATATTTTACATTCACAGTAAGCCTCTGTTTAGACGAGCCGCCTTTCCAGTACCCAAGAGCTGCATGTAACCAATGGCTACCCTACTGGACAACACAGCTACCAAGCCATACACAACTAATTGTCAGAGAGTGATTCTTCACAGAGGGGCCACAGATGCCAAGGGCTCTTAAGTATAATTACATTTTAGTTAATGCATTTAAAAACATATTCAGAGAAGGATCCCATAGGTTTCTCCACATTGCCAAAAGGGCCCACCCACAGCACAGAAATGATCAGGGGTCCCTTAGTGCCAATGCGAGTTTAGACAAGACCACAGAGTGAACAGTGAGTGGGGAAGGTTTTACTGGTGAGGAGTTTGTGTCGATGGAGGGAGGACTCCGTGAGGGTGAGGTGCCTGGACTCCGGGTTCCCACCCCCATCCTATCGCTTCCTCGCTCTGAGACTTTGGGCAAATCATCAGCCTCCTTGTGCCTCGGTTTCCTCGTCTCTAAAATGGGATTTAGAATAGCACTCACACTGAAGGTTATTTTGTGGAGTAAATAAGATCATCTTTGAAACGCTAGGCACCATGTATGGAATACATAGTGTCCAATGCATGTCAGTGATTTTAGGAAAATGGGAATAACTTAGTTCCATGGAAATGTGGAGTGAGAGTGCTCCAAGTGACAGAAAAACTGTCCCTGCTGTGACATACTATCCTCCAAATGCTCATCAAGTGAGAGAACTATTGCTGAATGAACTTTACCATCTTTTTTTGCTAAGGCACCCATATTTTAGTTCATTTGGTCAAAGCCTTTTGACTCATGGGTCCCATTTCAGAGAGACATGAAAGTGAACCAGCAGATGTTCCAGAAACTTACATTTCCTTTAAATGTGAGCTTTTTTCCAGGAGAGACAGTGTGCTGGAAGGAATAGGTGATACCAAGGGGGTGGGGATTTGAAACAGCACAATCTACACTAATTAACCAGCAACAAGAGGGCTATCTAGGACTCAGATTGAGTTTTGAGCCTTGGCAACAGGGAGATTATGCTGAAAGCACCCATCCTCAGCAGCCTCTAGAGAAACAGATTCATCTAGAGGAGTATTAAGGAAGAAATCGGTATCATAGTTCGAGAGTTCAGAAACATGACCACAATCCATAATGGAGCTTGATTGCTTTCCACCAGTTCACTGCCTGGGAGCCAAGAAGCTTGGCGTGAAAGGCCAGCTGGACACGATGCTAAGACTGAAAGCTGTGCTGGGGATGAGCAGTCACTCCACACCCAAAGTGAGCCCAGAATTTGTAGAAAAAGCTCCGGCTGCGGCAGAGGAGATGAGAGCCAGGCATTCTGACCGGTCTTGAGGAGGGGGTTCTGGGTTGGGGCTCGAAGCCCTTCTTGAAATGGTGCCCCCTTCTCTCCTTCCTTCAGCTCAACGTCTTTCACTCTTCCCTAAGGGAAGAGGGCCTTTGCGCCCCCCTCAACTGATATGTCCTGCTCTTGCATCCTGGCAGGCTTGCCTATCTTCCCGTCTTCATTGCAGGTCACCTCCGAGGTCTCCTCCCCACCTTAAAAGCTAGGGTCCATGTAATCAGTCACTTACCCCCTTTCTCTGTACTTTCAAAGTTGATTTTTTAAACAGCATGTGAAGCATGACAGAAGGCTTGTCTTATCCTTTTCTCTTTAAGCACAGAGGGCAGGAGTATAGTTTGACTATGTCCTATAATCTATTCCCTTCATTTTGGCTCCCAATGGATAGTGTAATTTGGAAAAGAAAAGGCACCTCGGAGCTTCATGGAGGCCCGGCAGGAAACACACAAGCCTCTCTCTCCTCTCTCTCGTGCAGGATAATGATGCACTGGCTGCAGCTCGGGGCTGCGGTACAGATTTCCAGTCCCTGCTTTGCTGAGCTGAGCAGAGTGGAGCAGAGAGCAGAGAATTTACCGTGCCTCCACAGAGGCCCCCTGCCATTGCTCCCCTCTTCCCATTACTTGCCCATAGATCAATTGTTTCTGTGTGCCCCCCCATCCCTCACACCTGCCCTCCACTAATGTACCTTCAGTTTCCTGCTGCTACTCAGCAACACCCAGCCAGTACACAGGATCCTGCCAGCTTCACATTTTGATGGAAAGAGTATTTCATCACATACAAGCCAGCAATCCCCTTGCGGTTCTGCTCCCCCCTGTTTCCCCTCCTCCCGCTGCTCCATTCACCCTCATCTCGCATCCCCCCTACCCTCCGCCCCTGGGCTGTTGGGGTAAATAAAGGCTCCTGCGAGCAACACAATGGCTGGCGCTCCAAGAAAGCTGGGCTCACCCCACTGGCCGCACACAGACTCCACTGGTCCTTTTGACCAAACAAGACCGGGACACAGGAATGGGTAAGGATTTGGGGGTGTCGATCGGCGAGGATGGAATGGGTAGGCAAGAGAGAACAGAGGGCTGTGATAGTAACCCCCGCCACGAGCTCTGTCCAGCGTAGCGCTCCGAGCTCCGGAGACCCTGAGCCCCCAGTAGGCAGCGCGCCCTCCACCACACTCCTCCTTCCTCCGACCTGTCCTGCGGTCCAACAATCGCTCCCCAGCGTCTGCGGCAGCGGCCAGGGTGCTGACCCTGCAGGCATGCTGAGTCCTGGGGAAGGCCTGGCACCCCAGGGAGAGCACAGCGTAGGGCGGGGCGGGTTATTAGGGACACAGACGACTCGAGCTTTTAAGGTGACGGACAGGAGGAGGCACCGACCCACTGCTCCGGCACCACCCGGCATCGTCCGCAGAGTCCCCTGCCTCCCCGGCCCACACCGCGTGCTCAGGCACACAGACACACACATGCACACACGCACCCCCGCACGGGCCAGCTCACACGTACACACACTGTCACACTCACATACACACATCCACTGTCACGCTCAGTCACTCTCTCTCACACACACACACACACACACACACACACACACACACACACACACACACACCAGGCCTGGCTGGGGGCCCAGGCTCTGATGCTGCTTGCAGTGCCCGTGGTCCCACATCCCCGGTCGGGCGCTGCGTCCACGCTGAGCTCCCGCGAACGGCTGGACAGAGAGTGCCGGCCTCCGGGCTTTTCCATTCCGATTCCAGGATGGCACGGGGCAAGAGGTGCGAGGCTGCGGCTCTCCTAGACCTGCGGGCAGGGGAGCCCGGGGTCGCAGGGCCTCCTCACCACCCTGTCCAACCCCCACCCACGGCCGTGGGTCGGTCCGGACCAAGGTCGCCCCCCGCGACTGCACCTGTGCGGGTCCTGGCGGAGGGAGGCGGGTCCCGGGGCTCAGCGGGACACCTCCATCCACAGAATGGCCGGAGCGCAGTGCGAGGGAGCGGCGGGGCAGCGGCTGCGGGGCAGTGCGGCGGCGGCAGCAGCGAGCTCCCCTCCGCCCGCCCTCCGCCCCTCCCCGCGCTCGTGCCCGGGCTCCGGGAGCGCGCCCGCGCTCCGGCTCCCGCCCACTGGCACGCGCGGGACCCATGCGTCATCTCCTTGTTAACATTCATAGCCTTCTTTGGAGCAGGTGGCTGCCTTTATTAATATTTATAAGTCAGTGCCTCCCCCCACCCCATTTAACATCGGCCTGCTTCCCACAGGAATATGCAGAAAGTCCAAGTTGTGCGCGTGCAGTAACTCGGGATGGAAGTCTCACTGGGCCTGACGCTGTAAATTCTCGAAAAAACTAGGCGGTGCCTGAGTGGGTGAGCGAGTGAATGCCTCCAGGCACGCTCCAAGGACTCCCGGACTTTCCCGGCTGCCCATTCTACCGTACTGGGGCTGAGGTGGGCAAGTCGAGGGATGCCTGCCAGCCACAGGCCAGGTCAGACCTCCAGTCAAAGGCGATCAACACTTCACCTCCCAACTGTGCGGAACGGGAGCTGGATCGAGGCTAATAATGCTGAGTGAGGTTTCCAGACCCGGCGGACTTGTGATGAGGATAACTCACCAGGCGATATAAGGAAGGAGCTGAGGGCTTTATGAAAATTTACTCCTCGTTCATTTGTCTGGCCCACTATGCATAAGCCTGTGCTTACAGGTGCTTTTACCTGCTGTCTAATAATTCATCAAAGCAGACAATGAAAAGTGGGAGTACTGCGAGTATCAATGAAAGGTACCTGGAAGAGCGCGTCTGCTCGGAGAACCCAAGTACTTTTGTCAAGTTAGGTGAAGTCAGAGGAAGTGGTGAGAGCCTGTGCTAAGCTGAGAACCGCAGCTAAAAGCAGCAGGGAGCCTTTCCGTCACTTTTTTTTCATTCATTATACAAACATTTCAATCACAAGAAAGAGGCAAAGCAAGGCAATAAGGTCCCGATGAAACAGGAGGAAGAGCTGGTCATTCTGCCTTCCTGGTGGCAGGAAGCAGAGGGTTTCTTCCTGTGAGAGGAAGGGAAATGGGGGGTTAGAAGGTCCCTGAGTCTGCTTTCCTGGGATGACACCCAGCGCTGTGACTTGGGCGGGTTAACCCTCTTGTGCCTCAGGTCCTTCTCTCTAAAGTAGGATATTTAATAGCGCTTACCTTGGAGGCTTGTTGTGGTGTTAGAGTACTGTGTGTAAAGTGCTTCCGGGCACAACAGAACTCGCTATTTAACTCTTGGCTATTATTTTCCTTAGCAGAAGCTTGGGGATCCTGTACAAGACAGAGGCCACCTTCTGTCCGTATCTGCAAGGCATGGCGCTCACAGGCTTGAAAGAAGTTTTCCAGGAAGTACAGCAAAGTGATAAAGACCTTGGGCTCTGCAGAAAATTCGGGTTCAACCCCCCGTGTTTTATTAGCTGGTTACCCTGTGCAAGTTTTACCCTCTCTGAGCCCCATGCGTGTTTCCTTGTCTGTAAAATGGGAATGTGAATATCTACTACTACAAGGTTGTTGTGCAAATTAAAAAATATGCACGCAAAATGCTTAGCACAGCAGCTGGCATATAGTGAGTATTCAATAAGTGAATTCTGTTGTTCTTATTTTTGTGAGGATTTGAAGGAACTGGAGGCTGAGGACTGACATTCTAGGCATCTGGGATGACTGCCCTGAACGTAAGCAGTTATTCTTCCAGCAAACATTTCTTTCATTTTATTGTGGTGAAATACACCTAACAACATCTACCATGTTAACCACTTTTTAAAAAATATTTTATTTATTTATTTTTAAAGAGGGAAGGGAGGGAGAAAGAGAGAGAGAGAGAGAGAGAGAGAAATATCAATGTGCAGTTGCTGGGGGCCGTGGCCTGCAACCCAGGTATGTGCCCTGACTGGGAATCGAACCTGCAATGCTTTGGTTCGCAGCCCGTGCTCAATCCACTGAGCCACGCCAGCCAGGGCTTAGTTAACCACTTTTTTAAATCTTCACCAAGGATATGTTTATTGATTTTTACAGAAAGAGGTGAAGGGAGAAAGACAGAAATGTTGATATGAGAGAGAAACATCAATTGGTGGCCTCCCATATGTGTGCGCCCTGACCTAGGTACGTGCCCTGAGCAAGGATGAAACCCGCAACCTTTTGGTATATAGAATGATGCTCCAACCCACTGACCCACCTGGCTAGGGCTGTGCTAACCGTTTTTAAGTGTGCAATCCAGTGGCATTAGGTGCATTCACACTGTTGTTGTGTTACTGGTATCCATCCGCAGAACTTTTTCATCATGTCAACCTGAAACTGTGTACCCATTCAAGTCATCACTCCCCCTTCCTTCTTCTCTGCAGCCCCTGCCAATCGCCTTCTGCCTGTACGGATCTGACCGGTCTAAGTAGCTCCTATAAGCGGAATCATACAATGTTTGTCATTTTGTGTCTGGCTTATTTTACTTAGCAGAGTACTTTCAAGTTTCATCCATATTGTAGCATATGTTAGAATTTCATTCCTTTTTTTTTTAAGCTGAACAATATTTCAGTGTATGGATATGCCACTTCCTGTTTATCCACTCATTCGTCTAAGGGCATTTAGGTTGTGTCCACCTTTTGGCTACTGTGAATAATGCTGCTATGAACAGAGGTGTACAAATTCCAGTCAACATTTTTCTTGTTTTGCGTTCTGTGACCTGTGCTAGAAGCCGGGAAGGTGAAAATGAGGGCATGCCTTCCAGAGGTTGAGAGTTCAGAGACTGGTTTCCAAACTCTATTACTTGAAACCTGTAATGGGTTGAAAAGCTTCTTTCATCAAATCTGCATCCACCCAGAACCTCAGAATGTGACCTTGTTTGGAAACAAGGCCTTTGCAGATGTAGTTAGTTAAGATTAAGTGATTATTGTTGGGAGCTGTGCTGTGTGTCGTACACGGTTAGCAGCACCCCTGCCCACTAGATGCCAGTAGTGCCACCCTCTTCCCTGAGTTGTAACAACCAAAGATGTCTCCAGACTTCAAGTAACCCCAAGCATGGGGGAGGGGAAATGATAAAATCACCCCAGTTGAGAACCACTAGCTTCGACATAGGTCTTTAAGGGGTAAGTGAACATTTTGCCAGGATGGGGCTGCATTCCATACAGAGGGAACTGACAGTAAAGCTTGGGTATGTACAAAGGCACACCACACCTTTAAGTAAGAAAAAAAACAAAGAAGGCTGGGTCATAGGTACAAACTGCTGGTTGGTGGGGATACAGCACAAATAATTGCTGCTAGAAGCACACCAATGCCATTCTAGGGGCTTATTTTAGTTCCTAAACTAAACTTCTTTTAGTCCCTAGTTTACTTAAATAGAATCAAAGATTCTTGGAGTACATAAAACATTTCACAATCATCTAGTCTAGCCACACACCGGACTCAGAGACCAATATAACATTACACACAGTTTCTACGCAGATACCTCCAGCAAGGAGAAGCTTGGCTTCACGGGCTGTCCAGTCCTTTTTTTTTCTTGAGTGGTTTTATTTTCTTGAGTGGTTTTAAACTAGTAATGACTCATTTACATTAGGAATTCGCTGATGGGATGGTGTGTATCACGCTCATCTTATTTGATTTTCCTCAGAAGAATCCATATTGAAAAAGCCACTTTTCCTTGACATTCAGGAAATGAGCTGCTGAATCTTTCTTGAAAACCTATGTCAATCACAGCCCAGTAAATAAAGATGAGCTCGTACCTGCTAATATTTTAAGACTACTTGATTTTTCCACCACCGGTAGTTTTCAAACACCAACATGCAATTCAGGCCTATATTCATCTTCACCCTTGATCTCCAGGGTTGATTAGACTCCCTGATTTGTTTCCACAAGGGAAATGGAATATTCCCCAGGATTCAAAATCTATTCATAGCCATGTAGTCTGCAGGTAATTACTCCCTACCACAAAGCACATGCAACAAGAACAAGGCCAATTGCTTTGAGGTTGTTTGTTTGCTTTTTAATTTTATTTATTTATTTTTAAAGAGAGGGAAAGGGTGGGAGAAAGTAAGGAAGAGAAATGTCAAAGTGCGATTGCCTCTTGAGCGCCCCCTATTGGGGATCTGGCCTGCAACCCAGGCATGTGCCCTGACTGGGAATCAAACTGGCTACTCTTAGATTCACAGGCCAGCACTCAATCCATTGAGCCACACCAGCCAGGGCAAAACCATATTGCTTTCAAAAAGAATAAGCACTATTGTAAAAATTGACAATAAATCAACCCCAGGAACAATGATAAATTCCAGAGTAGTCATCTCTGTTACCTGATGGAAAAAATGACAAAAATATGCCCTGGGTTTCAGGCCAGGTCCCCAGTTGGGCATGTGCAAAAGGCAACCAAAGGATGGTTCTCTCCCTCCTTGAGGTTTCTCTCCCTATCTCCTTCCCTTCTCCTCTCTGAAAATAAATAAAATCTTTATAAACTATAAAAGGCTTAAGATAAATTCCTTTCCTCCTTTTAAAGTTAATAAATCTAAATCTACATTTTCTTTCAAAAGTCAATCATGATATTTTGTTTAAGTTGACCCTAAACTCACCGAGAGATCTTGAAGTGTCTTCTAGTATCTTTGCCTGTTTCCCCATTTGTAGTCTCCTGACTGTTTCATAGAGATATTGTGAGAAGGCAAAAGTGTGTACACACTCAGTTATACAAGATATCAGGGAGGGAGCAAATTAAATCTACCAATTAACTCCATGTTTCATTTTATTCTGGGATTTCCTATAACCAAACCTCAGTTGCTATCCAATCATAAAAATGATTTATGTCTCTTGGATGTTCTTTAATTTTTCCCTTCCAGAGTTGCCAGATTTACTAAATAAAAATAAGGGGCACCTAGTTAAATTTGAATTTCAGATAAAGTGAATATTTTTAAATAAGTATTCACAAATATTGCATAGAATAGACTACACTAAAAAAAATATTGTTTATCTAAAATTCAGGCCCTAGCTGGTGTAGCTCAGTGGATTGAGCGTGGGCTGTGAACCAAAATGTCACAGGTTTGATTCCCAGTCAGGGTACATGCCTGGGTTGCAGGCCATGACCCCCAGCAACCACACATTGATGTTTCTCTCTCTCTCTCTCTCCCCCCTCCCTTCCCTCTCTAAAAATAAATAAAGTCTTAAAAAATAAAGAAATAAGTTTAAAATAAATAGATAAATAAAATTCAGATTTAACTAGGCACTCAATGTGCATCTGCATTTTATCGAGCGACCCTCTATCAATCCTTACCTTCGTAGACACAGGCAATTCCTAAATGGTGTCTGTGTAATAATTAACTTAATTATATACTTTTTAGAATGTATAGCCTATCTCAATGAAAAAGTTCAGAAAAATGTTTCTAAATTCTATTTTAATTGTTCTTGAAAAATAAGTCTGGTCTATGTATCATTGTCCCTCTCTTCCTCTCCCCCTTTCCCACCTAAAAGAATATCTTTCTTTTATGCTTTTTGAAGTCCAGGCGCAGTTTATTTCTTTTTGATTTATTTATTTTAGAGAAAACAGAAGGGAGGGAGAAACTGAAGGAGAGAAACACTGATGTGTGGGAGAAACTTTGATTGGTTGCCTCTCACATGCCCCTAGCTGGGGACCTGGCCTGCAACCCAGGCATGTGCCCTGACTGGAATTGATCTGGTGATCTTTCAGATTGCAGGCCAGCGCTCAATCCACTAAGCCACACCAGCCAGGGACAAGAATACCTTTTGTGGGGCAAAAAAATAATATACTTTACGAGTATGTCAAAGTGCCACATCTGGAAATCTGCATGAGACTGACTAGACTGCTTTATGGGGCAGAAATGAGAACAAGAGTAAGGAGGAGCCCTGGCTAGTGTGGCTCAGTGGATTGAGCACCAGCCTGTGAACTGAAGGGTAGCTAGTTCGATTCCCAATCAAGGCACATGCCTGGGTTGTAGGCAGGTTCCCTAGATGGTGGTATGCAAGAGGCAACTGGTCAATGCATATTTCACATATATTGATGATTCTCTCCTTCTCTTTCTCTCTCCCTGCCCCTCTCTCTAAAAATAAATAAATAAAATCTTAAAAAAAAAAGAGTAAGGAAGAAATAGAAGTAGAGGAAGGTATAGTCAAGAGGAAATTTAAAAAGAAGCAATGATATCCACCTGTCTCTATCTGATCACATGCAGACCACGAGGCCTGATACACCATGAACTTAGACTTGATCAGCAGGTACACACAATAACTTGTGCCTGAATGTCATTAACTTTATTTATAATGGCCAAAAAGAGTGGGAACAACCCCAGTGTTCATGGAGAGATGAATGGATAAACAAACGTGGTAGGTACATGCCATGGAACATTATTCAAGCATAAAAAGAAACAAGAGCACTCACCCATGCTGCAACACGGGTGCACCTTAAAAACAGTATGCTAAGTAAAAGAAGCCAGACACAGAAAGTCAGAAATTGTGTGATTCTATTTATGTAAAATGTCCAGATAAATCCATAGAGAAAGAAAGTAGATCAGTGGATGTCAGGGGGTTCATGGACAGGGAAATGGAGAGTGAATGCTAATGAGTGTGTAGCCTCTATAGTTTCTTTTGGGGTGATGGAAACGTACTAAAATCAGGTAACAGCGATGGCTGTCCAACTCCGTGACTGCACTAAAACCCTCCCAATTGTATACTTGAAAAGGGTGACTTTTATGGCAGATGATTACATCTAAATAATGCTGTTTTTTTAAGTGAATGCACTTTTTAAAAAAAATAAGAAAAAATATAAATAAAGAGTATATTTTAAAAATGAAGCAGGAAGGGAAAAAAGCATGGTCAGCTGTCAGGTGACGCCACAGAACCACCCAGGGCCACTTCTAAGGAGATGGCTTTGTGACGGGGAGGCTCTTGTCTGTGTGGCTGTCATGCAGGGAGCTTTAACTAATATTGCTGTTAACTAAACTTTAAAAACCTTATTTAATTTTCACTGTGACACTATAGAATAGGTATTACTATCCTCATCTCTCGAGAGAACAGGAAATAGACTCAGAGTAAGGAAGGTGCCGGGCAGGGTTCTCACCCAGGGCCATGGGATCCCAAAACCCAGAATAGCCATGGTTCACACCCTGTCTATCAGAAAAACCAATAATGACAAGAATTCTAAGTGAGCCCAGAGAGAGGCCTGGCAGGGCACTGCAAGCTGCCCCGCTGCCCACTCCTTCCTCTTTGGTAATTCTTTCTCCCTAGTAGATCTTATTTATTTGTGTTTTTACTGCATTCTCAGCCTTCCTTATTGAATAGACGTATTTCTTGCTTTAGATGCTGCTTGAAAATGTCCTCATCCCTAGACGTCTTTAACAAAAGGTGCTTGGACTCTTGGAGCCCGACAAAAGCTCCATGTGATATTTTTGCTGGCAATGAAAACTTAATGTCAGAATTTGCTCACATGTGAGACCTTTTGCTCTGTGTCCCCCCAGCCCCTATTCCTTTCCCAGTGCTTCTGAGCCACACTTTAGAACACAAAAGCATCAATAGGTCTAGGTCTTGGTGTCCAGTTTGGCTTGTTACCCTGCCCCAGCCCCTCCTGAACTGGATTATGGAGTGAGGTCTGAACTCATCAGGGGCTTCCAGGGACCATCCAGAGAATAGGGCATCTCTCCTCCTCCTTTTCTCTCCTCAGCAGGAAAGAAGGCTGCCCACCCCTTCCTTCTGCAGAACTGCATCCCTCCCCTTCCACCTCTCCCCCCACTGCTGCCTTTCACTGAAGCTGCCAGGTTGCCATGCCAATAAGGTTCCCATGGTTACTAAGAAGAGCTGCTGCATTCCAGCAGCCAGGGCCTATCCACCAAAGGAGAAAGGGAGACCATTATTGCCCCCAGGACAAAAAAAAGGGACAAACTGGGGTCTCAGGCCAGGGAACGTTGGAAGACACATCTTGTTTATCCTGATGTCTCCAGGCTGGACCTTGGACCAAATCTTGCTGCTCCCACTCAAATTCCCCATTCCCTAAACCGGGAAAGAAGCGCCTGGCACTAGTTCAAGTCCATTGTTTTGCCTAGTGTGGCGTCCAATAGGCACCACATTGTGAAGATCCTGTTAATATGTAAATATACTAATACATCTGGGCTCTTTGTCTGGCTAGAAAAATGGCAAAGTGCGAAACACGCTCCGCTGTCTCCTCAGTTGGGTGTCTCCTCTGAGGAGCTGCTTTTCTCCTTGTGGCATTCCTCCTGAATTGACTAGCCTAAGCCACGTCACTTCAAAAACAAAAAACAAATTTTGTTTTTTCTCAAATATAAAGAAATATATTTTAATGCAAAATTCAAAAATGAAGAAAAAATGTTTTAATCATCCACAATTTCAAAACAAAAAGTTTATTTTTTTTTCTTTTTAAAATACACAGTTTTTGTTACTGGTTTGTCTTAGGTAGTTGTAGTGTTAGTTATAGTTAAGTAGTTGTAGCTAGTTAGATATAAATAAAGGAACAAATGGAATCAGATACTGAGCTCAATAAACTAGGGAGCTGAATCAAACATTAAGCCTGATTTACTAGGAAGCTGTAACATTCACAGCCTCCCCAGGGGACCACCGCAACCTCAACTCTCAGGATCCAATCCACAAAGCCAGCAGGAAGAATGGGTTACCCATAAAACAGCAGGGGAAAAAAAAAAAAAAAATTCCTCTGCTGGGCGCATGCCCAGTTGAAGCCAAGATGGTAGAGGGAGGTGCTTCTACTACGAGGCACGCCCCCCCCCCGCCCCCGTAGGAGCCAAGATGACAACCGTAAAGGGGAGGAGTCTAATCTGGGGAAAAGACTGGATTGGTTAGGAGGAGGGCCCAGCACAAGCCTACAAGGGATTGGAAAAGGGATTGGTTAGTTTGAAAGAGCACCTGGTCTTTCCCAAGCTCGAGGCTATCAAAGCGAAGCAATCAAAGAGTAACAAAGGCCTCTCTCCCACTAGGCAGCACACGTTTGCCCGTTTGTTCACACGTTCTCTCTCCATAACTGCAGTGCGGGCCTCACCAGCATGCAGGTCCCAGTGAGGCTCCAGATGTGGGCCCACACAGGCTGGGGTGAGGCAGGCAGCACAGTGCCGCTGAGCACAATCAGGAGCAGAGACCACGCTAGCCAGAGAAGGACGGAGACTGAGCTAGACTAAGCTTTGGCGTGAACTGAATGACCCTGCAACGCACTGGTGTCAGGACAATGGCACAGAATTTCTGGACCATGGCCCTCCTTCTGGGCTCGGGGAAGACAAGACTGGACTTCTTCTGCAGCAGGACAGAGCTGAGCCACCTGGCCTGGATGAGGCAGTGGGAACCTGGGGGCATTTTTTCTACCCCAATAAATTAACCAGCACCTCATCCTCTGCTACAGGTCCTCACAATGCTTTTCTTGTGATGCTGTGGAAGAATCCCATTTTCACCGACAACACTAACACATAATTTTTGAAACACAATTTACTTTATTCAGATTTTGCTATGGTGAGATTTTTCCCGCTCTGTTTTTATCACTTGTCAATAAAAAATGGCAGTTCCTCAAAAAAATCATAGTCACCTTCTGCACCTAAAAGCAGAGCATGAACTTATGTTGAGGAAAGTGCTCCTTCCTGGAAATCAGGGGAGAAAAGTAGTTTTTATCTCGAAGATGGGAAGTGAATACCAAGATGACTTTGCATAAACAGACCTTACTATCTGTTAGCTCCCTCCATGTATTTTCTACTCAATTCCCCACAGTTTATTAGCCACTGAAACTCAAACTTTTTCTTTTGTTAAAAAGATATAGAAGCCCCCTGGGCTAAATGGTTCTTTGAGCTTTACTTCTTTTCTGTGAATTTCTGTGCACATAAACATTAATAAAAATTATGTGCTTTTTATACTGTTAATCTTTAGTCAGTTTAATCACAGACCCCAGGAACTGGATTGAAGAGAGTAAAGAAAAAGTTTCTCTTCTCTGACACACCCATGTTTATAGCAGCACAACTCACAATAGACAAGACATGGAAACAACCCAAGTGTCCATCCGTGGATGGATGGATACACAAATTGTGACTCATCCATACAATGGAATACTGTTGCCTCTTAAGAAGGAAGGAAATTCTGATGCATGCTATAACACAGATGAACCTTGAAGACGTTATGCTCAGTGAAATAAACCAGTCACAGAAAGGCAAACACTCTATAATTCCACGCATAGGAGCTATCTAGAGTAAATTCATAGAAACAGAAAATGGGACGGCGGTTTCCGGGGACTGAGAGAAGGAGGAAATCCAGAGTTGTCATTGAATAAGTACAGACTTTAGTTACAAGATGAAGAAGTTCTGGAAATTGGTGGCACAACAATGTGAATATACTTAACCCTACTGAACTGCATACCTACAAATGGTTAGGATAATAAACTTTATGTTATGTGTGTTTTACTACAATTTAAATAATCCAAACAAACATAAAGTTACCATATGATCCAAAGAGAGTTACTAGTGATATGTATATAATATAGATTACATATAAGATTATCATATATTATACACAATGTATAGTGTATATATTATTATATTATATAATATATAATTTATATGATCTACAATATATAATACATATAATATATTATATATTAATAAAAATCCAAACATAGAGATCCTATATGATCCAAAGAGAGTTACTAGTGATATATATACTACACATTATATATAACATTATTATATTATTTGTAATCTATAATATATTATAACTATATAATTATATATTACAGATTATATGATATAATATGATATTGTTATATAATACTATATATAGTATTATAGGTTATATGTAGGTTACATATACTGTATCATATTATGTAATATATAGCCTATATTATATGCATAATATATAATGTATAATATATAAATATATGTTGTTATATGCAGTCAATATATAAATAATATAATATTAAATATATCATTATATATTATTTAGTATATATTTTGTATATTTATACATAATATATATTATACATATAAACTTGTGCAGGAACACTCATATCAGTTTTATTCATAATAGCCAAAAAATAAAAACAAGCCAAAAGTCTATCAATTAATGAATTGTTCATCAAAATGTGGTATATTCATACAACAGAATATTATTTAGCTATAAAAGGAATGAAGTGTTGACATATGCTATAACATGAATAAACCTTGAAAACATTTGCTAAGTGAAAGAAGCCAGACACAAAAAACTACATATTGTACGATGCCATTAACATGAAATGCCCGGAGCAGACATCTATTCCACCCACTCCTTCTGCATCGGCAGAGGCAGAAGGGTTAGTGTTTGCCTGCAGTTGGAAGAGAGAGGTGAGAAAGGGCGGTAGCAGCTAATGGGCATGGTGATGGATGTACAAGTCTGTGAATACACCACAGACCATTGAATTATACACTTTAAATGGGTGAAATGTAGGGTATGTGAAGTGTATTTCAATGAAGCTGTTAAAACCTGAAATAAAATGTTGGGAACCACCCTGACTGGTATCAGAAGCTGTAACCCCCGCCTAGGCTAAGGCTAAGGGAACACCCTTGGAACTGTAAGCCAGCAAGGAGACAAAAGCTTATCTCCCTGGCAGGAATGCTGCTTCTGCTGCTTTATTCATAACTGAACCCCCAAAAAGCTTGGTCGGTTAGCCAAAGACGGGTAAGATTCCCCACGGGGGAATGACCTAAGACAGGCACGATCACTTTGGGAGGCCCCCCAAAAGAAGGACTTGGGGGGGGCTGCAGCAAAAGGGGGTGATGGACCCTCGCTCCTCGGCTTTGACATAGCCTGAGTTCTCAGCGTCTGGGAAAAAAACCTCCTTGTCTCCCAGTTGCCTTAGTTCCCTTGCTCCACCTAAGCCTGAAACAATGACAGGGTGGTGCAGCTCTGTGCTGAGAAGTGCGGATTCCCCAGAGTGATCAGGCCTAAGAAAGAACATGTAAATTACTGTGAAGCCTTCTTTGTTTAGAATGCTCTCAGTTGAATGAGAAGGGTCTTAGGAGGAAGTTAGTTTGTTCCTCAGTCTTACAGCTCTTTGACCCCGACTCAATAGACCGGCAGAGTTCTTTGTTTTCTATGATTCCTTACTTCCCCCTAATGAGTACTGTACTTTACTTGAATTATTATGCAAAATGAGCCCAATAAAAGCAGGTATGGACAGTAAATCAGCATGCTCCCTACTAGGGGGGGTGGCCATTTCGTCCCTACTTCCCCACAGAAACTAGTCTGTCTCTGTGCATGTTGTTTTTTCTCGCATGTTTATCGTCGAGCCATCCGCAGCGTTCCGTGGTCACTGCTGGCCGGAGACCCACGCGCAACAATAAAAAAAGTATTTAAGTCTTAGCAAATTGCCGAGTTCTAATCAATCTAGTAGCTTAATGTGAAAAGCCAAGCAAAGCCATTCCCTGGGCTTGAATCTCTAGCTCACTAAGGACAGATTCTTTTATTTTTGCTTTAATTCCTGGGCTCTGCAGATTCAGTTCAAACCTTTTTTTTTAACTTTGTCATAAATATATTGCTTCTTTAATTCCTAGGTGAAGAGGGCTACTTTCTTAAATGTTCATTGAGAGGGAAATTCCTAACACACCACTTTGTTTCAGGCAACTTATTTTTCTTTTGCTTCAATTTCATCATAACTAAAATGGTAACAGTAATAAATATCATTCCTGTTAGTTTGTGCTGGGGAAGAAAATATTTTCCTCTACTTGCCTAGGTTCTTTTGACTAGCCTAGTGATTAAATTGACATAATACAGATGAACAGGAGAAAAATGAATTAATTTTGTATGTATGGGAGCCTCACAGAGATGAGAGGTTCAAAGACGGTTGGGCAATTCAGGCCTAAGGAGAAGGGAGTAGCTGTCTGGGTCCTCAAAGGGAAGGCAATTCACAGGAAGATGGGAAGAGCAAATGTTTGGTGAGCAAATGTCTGTCATGCCTTGCAAAGACGTAAGGACACAGAGAGAACTTGAAACAAATATGCCCTCCAAGTTCCCCCTGATATAATAGACAGACAGAAGTGAGCAGAATAGCAATGATGTGCCAGGTCAGACAGAAGGTCACCAGGACAGACAGCCCTGAGTACCTAGCAATGGGCAAAACTGGGGAAAAAAGTACTGTAGAGCGGGGCTTCACACCCAGGGTGACCCTTCCTCCATAGCATGTTGCTGCTTGGGCAGTTTACACCACCTGACCTTTCACATCTCCTATAGTGTGCTTCAGACTGTCCCCTGACCTTTCTTCCCTTGACGTGTTCCTAGGCAGGTGGTAGACCCCTTAGAGGGAGAACAAGGGGGCTGGAGAATAACCTCATAGGACTCCCATACAAGCCTTGCATGACCACTCCCTTAAGAATTAAGCCCTCAGGACAATGAGGTTCTGGTCTGCATCAAATAATCTTAGGAACAAAGCCTAGGGTCTCTGGGCCACAGAGACAGAATTTTGGTCAAACTGGGAATAACATCTAGGCCTCAGTAGTGTTTCAACTCCAGGCCCAGAAAAGCAGGAAATCTGTGAAGCAATGCCACAGCCGACATCATGGAGCTGCAATGACTAATGACCCCCTACCCTAGCGCAGACCAGTCAGTAGACACCATGCCCCTGAAAGGACACACCTGGCAAGCTGATGAATATTCTATTGAGATCCTTCCCTAAGACCTCCCCTAAAAACCCCCACCTTTGGAAAACATATAAAGCTCCTTAAGATGAAGGACCCAGTTCTCTCTCTCTCTCTCTCTCTCTCTCGCTCTCTCTCTCTCTCTCTCTCTCCCCCCTCCCTCTCTCCCTCTCTCTCCCTCTCCCTTTCTCTCCCTCTCCCTCATCTTTCCCGACCCCCTGGTTCCCTAAAGGTGTGTACTTTTGCTTCCTTTCTCCTAAGCTCCAAGGGCCCTTCTTTTGCCTCTGTAACTTGTTTCCTGAGCTCACGCAGCCTGGATGGCTCACTTCTACTTCTGTGACTTTCTAAATAAACTTGCATTTATATTTGAGTTCTTGGTTCTGAATCCTTTCTTAGCCAAACTCAAGGACCGAGGTCTAACATCTACTGTTGTTCACCATTAACACCTTCAGCCCAGCACACCTTGCCCATACTCCTTGTAGTTATCTCTGGTGATAGTTCTCCTCCTGTCCCAGGCCCTCTATCTACATTCTTTTAGGCAGTTAAGAGGGAGGTGAAAGTTCTTGTGGAGTCTTTGTGCCTTAGTTATCTTCAGCTCAAAATCAGCTGCATGTCAAAGTGGCACATTGTGGAAGACTTGTTCTGAACCCCTTCCCTTGCATAAGAGAAAAAATTTTATGGGGTTTTTCCACCCTGGGTGAAAATCCAGCCATTGTTTTGAGCATATTGCTATGGATGTGTTTCTAGACTTCCACTACTGCAGGAGAGGAAAAACTTCCTTCTACTCTTAGGTTCTGTGCCTGAGAATTAAACTGACATAAATCAAATTAACAGGAGAAAAGAACACGAAATATTTAAAACATTTTTATGTGCTCCTGGAAGTCTTCATAAGGAAAATGAAGATCTGAAAAAGCAGTTAGGACCAAGAGCTTATTTACTTTTAAACAAAAAAATGCTAAATTTGTGGAGAAGTCACAATGTTACCTACCATCAGTAGTTAGCTGATTATTAATAAGAAAGGGAGCAAGGGGAATTAGACATAGCGCTTAATAAACTGGGGAGCACAAGCCTGTTTGCCTCACTAGGAAGCTACTGCTTCACATATTCCTGGGGATTCCAGCATTTCCGCACCAACAGGATGAAAGCTCCCCTCCTTTTCCCCTCTGATACCAGATTTTTGGGGGGATGTAGGAGGAGGTGCTCAACCATAGAGGCTGATCAGTCTAACTGTGGGGTGTAAGCCTATCAAAAACCCACAGAAGCCTGGGAAATTGATTAGTCATTTTGAAAAAGCACCTGGTCCATCCCAAACCAAGTTAATATAATCCAAAGGGAACACAGAAGCTCTTTCTCTTGCTCATGACCTGCACTCACCCTGTGCACCCATGCATCCTCTCTCCACAGTCCTGTGGCTTTAGCAGCTGTGTGGTCAATGGCTGCACATGCAGGCTCCAGGTGGGAGCCTGAATACCCCAGCACAACAACAGATTGCAGCCAGGAGCACAAGCTAAACTGGCCGGATGCAGGACTGAACTGAGCTTTAATATGGCCCAGGATCTCTGGACATTTAATATGGCCCAGGATCTGTGGACATTGACTTTATTTCTGGCTCTGATTTTCCATGGCAGGACAGACAGAGAGGGGACCTGCGGGCAGCCTTCCACGTGAATAAACCATTGTGTCACACCACGGTCTCCCGTGCATGGGTCCCTGGAATGCTTTCCTCAATCCCATGAAAGAGCCTGATCTCCACCAATGAGACAAAGGGGTTTGAGGGAGGGGCAGTAAACAGTGGCACAGTGACTAGGAAATATATGGGGGAAATCTAATGGAAAGCCAGGGTTATTTTAGCAGGTGTGTTTGTACAAATTTATCTCAGCCTCAGATCCCAGTCACCAGTGATGGGAATGTTCTTTTGTGGTCCAGGAAGACCACCTTTGTCATGAGAAATTTTGTGACCTGCTTTTAGGTAGAAACACCTTCAGCTCAAAATAATATGCTAAAGCTGTGTATTTTGGGTCGCATATTCTGACCAACTTCATTGCCCTTGAGCTACTTTTAGATAGTAAATAACTAATAGAAATGCAAAGCAATTCTTGCCTGTATATATGCAAATTAACTCTTTCAAGGGGAAATTCAATGGCTTCACTCTTCCCCTGAACCTTGGAAAAAGTCAGACTGCCATTCATTCCTAAATTTATTTTTATATTCCTTTACTCCATATAAACTTGTGTTTCTTCAACTTCTCCTTTGAACTGGTTATAACATCTTACTGGTCCCCTCATTAATAATTAATTAAAATTTAACATGATCTTTAAAAAAAAATCTGTATGAGAGTCCTATTTCACCTTTGTTGAAAATTATCCTTTAACCTTTCTGTTTCTGGTAAAATGAGGAGCACTTCTAGCTGTGGGCTTTTTCCAGTGCAACACAAAACTTAGTTCAATGGAGAAAGTATACATTTACCTTATTAGAGATTTCATCACAGGCCCTGGCTGGTGTTGCTCAGTGGATTGAATGCCAGCCTGAGAACCAAAGGGTTGCCAGTGGATTCCCAGTCAGGGCACACGCCCGGGTTGCAGGCCAGGTCCCCAGTAGAGGGCGCTCGAGAGGCAACCATACATTAGTGTTTCTCTCCCTGTTTTTTCCTTTCCCTTCTCTAAAATTAAATAAATAAAATCATTACAAAAAAAGACGTTTCATCATAGGTTTATTTTATTTTTCAACTGTACATCTGGTAATCACATCAAAAGAAATCGAGCTTTCAAATGTTAGATAAGGATAGTAATAAAAGGCTTACATTTACTGTATACTTAATAGGTTTTAGTCACTATTTTAAGGACTTTATTTGCATTATTCTTACGAAGTAAGTCCTGTCTGCAATCACAAGACAGGTATTTCACTGTCTTCGTTAGCATTACTTTACTTTTTGCTGGACTGTACTGTCCAAGCAAATGGTTTGATTGCACATTACAGGAATTTCTCAGCATTTTGTCGGTGGGAAGCATTAATAGCTGGTACTCTACAATTCTTTGAATCATATTGAAACCGGGAAAGCTGGTGTTCATGCTGCCTGTCACTACCAGAACCAATAAGCAGAGACAGGAATTGAATCTTTATGGGCACTTTATTCAGATGGCCGGCGATCTGAGAAGAGGGCGGGCTATGTACCGTAGGAGACAGTCTTACATTCCATTTCAAGTGGACCTTTTTTATAAGGAGAAGAAAAGTGTAGGCATTGGATTTGGAATTCAAGGAAAAGGTTAATTAGATAAAAAGCTGCAGCATTCTTCCATCTGTTGACCAGTGAGTCTTCATCTGTGTGCTGGGTGGTGGACATCTTACCACGGAGTACAATGGCTTAGATAGTGTTTTGATTGCTTGCAGTTCTTCTGGGGCACAAAGGTGGGCCTACTTGTGGTCCCCCGGAGTCAGGGTGGGTCATACTTCCAGTTCTTGAAGCAATAGTTTTTTACATGCATTAATTACTAAGCTTATTGACTATTTAAAACTAAAATTTTCCAACTTTTGGGTGCCCCATTATTCCCCCAGTATTAGTCTAAACTATTTTATTTTTATAAGATTAGTTTTATATGGAAGTCCTTATTTTGTTGTTAGGCACGTATCCTATCATCAGACCATCTGGTAGGGGGCTTAGGAATACATCTAATTGCAGGTCCACACAAGGGGGCACGTTGTGTGCAACAGTAAGCTCTGCTGAGGCACAGAACAGGTTCTAGCACAGCTGACAAAAGTTACACACTCTCCAGCTGGGGCTACCTGAGTGACTTTTAAGGAAAACATTTCCCTGTCCTTTAGAGTTACCACAGGCCCTTAATTATAAATGTTGGAGTAGGTTATTTTCTTATTGATATGCTTAAACAAAGTGTAATTTTGAAGGCTTTCCAGGGGAGTGCAAACACCTATAAGACATGAAGTAAAAGTTTAACATTTCCCGCAAGACAAAATTTAGAAATGTTTAGAACATTTATGCTACATATACCCAAATATTTTTTATTTTATTTGAAAGGAACAAGTTCTTCATAACATGGGATTAAACAAAAGTAATGGAAAGAATAAAAGTCATTGTTTTAAAAGATGACTTTTGGGTCTTCTGGAGGTTTAGTGGTCCATTGTTCCTCTTGCTTTTCTTACTTTGGTGTGATAAATTTAAGGTTTTATTTTTGTCAACTTTATCGCAGTGGGGGTGGTGAGGAGTACGTCCCAAGGTTCAGGCCACTTTTCTTCTAGTTGGCTTTCTGGAGATGCTGTCGTCCAAGTCTTGAGCTGCACCTCATCTCCAGGCTTAAAGGAATGTAGCGAACCTGTAGGGGAGAGATCTCTAGTACAGGCAAGGTCATCCATTACAGCTAAGGTCTGATTTAAGTGTTGCACATGTTTCTTTACCTTTACTTCTGGACTTACATACACATCTCCCACCCCAATCATAGCCCGAAATGGTCGCCCACACACAATTTTATAAGGACTTAATTGAATTCCACTCTGAGGAGCCGCCCTTATCCTGAGCAGGGCTGGAAGCAAAGCTTGATTCCAATGGAGATGAGTTTCTTGACACGGCTTGGCTCTACATTTTTTTAAAGATGTGATTCATTTTCTCTACATTCCCAGAAGCCTGAGGTATCCATGCTGTGTGGAGTCTTTACTTGATTTCTAAAAATTTACTAACGTTTTGTGTAACTTCTGAAACAAAAGCTGGTCCATTGTCACTTTGGATGCTGCTGGGCAGTTCAAAACGAGGGGTTATTTCTTCCAGCAAGGCTTTCACTATTTCTGAGGATTTCTCAGTTTTAGGATAGGATTCCACCCATTATGCAAAGGTGTTCGCAAAGACTAACAAATGGTTCCCCTTGGACCCTTGGCTTCTGGGTAAAGTCTATTTGCCAGTCCTTAAGTGGGCACTGTCCTTGGTATTGTTTTCCTTTTTTTTTTTTTTTTGGTTGGGGACTTTGCCCTGGGGTTGCTCTTTTGGCACATAACATACTTAGCAATTTTTTTTGTATGGCTTTAGAAATTCCAGGACCTGTGAACCACAGTGTAATATAGGTGGTTAATGAGCCCCTTCCTTAGTGAGTGGTCTTATGCAAATGAGTCATGACTGGCTTTATTGAATGTTTAAGAAGCAATATAACTTTTAAAAAAATTTAATTCACTATTAGCACCTTCTTTATTAAAACCCCAACCTTAAGCTTTCATATGCAGTTGAATATTCAGGTTCAAACCATCACAAGCCTAGAACAGGTACCAAAGGCATTATAAACGTATTTTTAGCAGCCTTTTTCACTGCTCAGTCAGCCAGATTGTTTCCTCTAGCCACTTCAGGGTCCTCTGTCCGACGCTCTGGGCAGTGTATAACTGCCACCTATAAAGGTACCTGAACAGCTTCTAACAATTTTGAAATTTCTGTTGCATGCTTAATTTTCTTTTTATTGGAAGTTAATAGTCCTCTTTTTTCCATATTGAACCATGTGCATGCAAAATCAGGAAAGTGTACCTTGAGTCTGTATACACATTCACTTTTTGTGTGTGCAACGATTCCAGTGCCCTCGTCAATGCAATCAGTTCACTTTCTGAGCAGAGGTTCCTGGCGGCAAGGCCTTGGCCTCCACGACTCCTTCCAGAATCACAACTGTACTCCCAGACTTCCTGTTTCCTTCGTCTATATAACTGCTTCCATCTGCATAGAGAGTCCAGCCTGCTATTTTTTAGAGGTCTTGTAAATTAATTCTGTGAGAATAAACTCCGTTAATTATCTCAGCACAGTCATGTATTGGCACAGCCGAGTCAGTCTCCAGGAGAAGAGAGGCAGGATTGAACTTAAAGTTTTTAGGGAGATGTTAAGATTGTTGAGAATTGCTTGGTACCTGCCCCTTTTTTCAGCAGTGAGCCACAAATCTCCCTTTTGCTCCAGCAGGCTCAACACTCACTGGGGCACATAAATGGTGATAGGCTGTCGCAGGGAAAGTTTTCACCTTCCTGTAAGAGCTTGCAGGTGGTTGCTCTTAAGCAGGCTGGCCACCCTGGACAGTGTGATCTGGTTTATTTGACAAGTATGCAGTGGGTTGTGGAAGGTCACTAATCATTTGGGTGAGGACTTCTAAGGAAATGGCCTGCCTTTCATGAACTTATAATTGAGAGAGTTTCAGTGGGTTTGGAAGCTGCCAAGGCTGTGCAGAAGCCAGGTGCACCTCCAGGGACTTAAAAGCCTGAGTATGCTGCTTTGTCCATTCCAAAAGGGTTCTTTCAGAGCTTTTCTAATGTAGAAAATGGAGCATGTGCCCAATAATACCCAGCAGGCTGGCCCTCTGGCCCTACTCCCACTGGAAGTTTTCACAAAGGGTATTGCCCTGCCCCAGTTGGTTTCACCAAAATTGGTTTCACAAATTTGGTTTCCTGATGGGTTCCAGATGGTGAGACCAGTTCAGGCGCACTTCCCCCAGTTCCCTCAGCCGAGTGAGGAGGAAGATCCCCCCAGGGCTGGAGGGGCCGTGGGCACGCGTGCTCACAGCAGCCGGAATACCTAGATCTTCCTGGGCCCTCTCCTCTGAGCTTCCACTAGTTTTCACAAGCAAATTCCCTTTTCTCTGGACCATTAATTTATTTCCTTTCAACCCTGCATCCTTATTATGTAAACTTATGAAAGTTTCTAAGTAAAGTATTTTGTTCCACTTTCTTGATTTTGACAAAACAGCTCTAATTATAGAATAATACAGTGATTTAAAGACCCATTCGGTAGCTGGCACTCTCCTGAGTCTAGATTATATCATCTGTAAGCCAAACAGTATTACAGTAAAAACCACTTTCTTTTTTCGTGATAGGTTTATAAGCGTAAGTCGACCAATCAGCCAAAATTTTCCCCAAAGGACTGTTTCCCAGAACAGAGGCTTTTTCCCTCGATTCTACTCACTGGGGACTCAAGAGTTGGAAAATTTTAGTTTGGGGTAATAGCTAATAAGCTTAGCAATCAGTGCATGTAAAAAACTGTTGTTCCAGTAACTGAATGTATGGTCCACCCTGATTCCAGGAGACCAGAAGCAGCAGCACCCTTGTGCCCCAGAAGGACTGCAGGCCATCAGGATGGTGTCTGAGCCATTGTGCTGCAGGGGGAGATGCCCACCACCCAGGACACAGATAAAGACCACCACGCAGGACACAGATGAAAGGCTGCTGCAGCTTTTTATCTGATTAACCTTCCCCTGAATTCCAAACCCCTTACCTACACTTTTCTTATCCTTATAAACAGGTCCATTTGAAATGGAATATAAGACGGTCTGTTAGGGTGCATAGTCCACCCTCTTCTCAGATCGCCGGCCCCCTGAATAAAGCGCCCATGAAGATCCAACCCCTGTCTCTGTTTATTGGGTCTGGTAGTGACAGGCAGCATGAACACCAGATTTTCTGGTTTCACTATGAGACAGAGCTCTGCAACAGCATAAAAACCTGAAGGCACCTGAATTAAACCAGAAGATACCTTTTTTACCAGACAGAGCTCTGTGAACCAGAAGGCACCTTAATTCCTGATGATCTAAGTCATGACCCAGGATTGTAACCTGAACCAGAAAGTGCAGCGATTCAATCAAAAACTGAAGACAATGGGAGGTGCTGAGAGTTGGAGAAGGGGAGTCCCCAAGTGAAATCACTTGGCAGCTGCTAGGGAGTCTCCAAATCCGCAACCCAGGGCCCCCAGTCTAGGAAGCCGATGGGACTCTATGCCAAATACTCAGACTTACTAGGAAGTCCTCATGTCTCTCCCAGAAAGGAGTCGCCAGAATATGAAACTAGAAAAGCCGGTGTTGGTGCTGCCTGTCACTGCTGGACCCAATAAGCAGAGGCAGGGATTGAATCTTTACGGGCCCTTTATTCAGGGGGCCGGTGATCTGAGAAGAGGGTGGGCTATGCACCCTAACAGACCATCTTACATTCCATTTCAAATGGACCCTTTTTATAAGGAGAAGAAAAGCGTAGGCATCAGATTTGGAATTCAGGGAAAAGGTTAATTAGATAAAAAGCTGCAGCATTCTTCCATCTGTTGACTGATGATTCTTTGTCTGTGCCGTGGGCGGTAGCCTTCTCTCCCTGGAGCACAGTGGCTCAGACACCAATGTGATCGTTTGCAGTCCTCCTGGGGCACAGAGGTGGCACTGCTTGTGGTCTCCTGGAGTCTGAGTGGGTCACACCTTCAGTTTCTGAAACAATAGCTTTTTGCATGCATAATTACTAAGCCTTTTGACTATCACCTAAAACTAAAATTTTCCAACTCTTGAGTCCCCCACCAATATAATTTAGCAATAAAAAATAAAATACTTTCATTTCTTTGCTACAACATAAGTCCATGTTACAACATGAATGGACCTTGAAAACATTATGCTAAGTGGAAGAAGCCACTCACAAAGGATTACATTTGTATGATTCCATTTACATGAAACATACTAGATGTGGAGACTTACTCGGACCTCCAGAGTTCATATAAAGATTATTAAAAGTTTTTTTATTGATTGATTTTTTTTTCTTAGAGAGAGAGAGGAAGGGAGAGAAAAACATCGATTTGTTGTTCCACTTATTTATTCATTGGTCGATTCTTGTGTGTGCCCTGACCGGGAATCAAACCACAACCTTGGCATATGGGGATGATGCTCTAACCAACTGAGCTGTCTGGCCAGAGCCCATGTAAAGATTACTTTAAACTGAAGACCAAGATTCTTTTCCAGAGCCTCTTTATCTGAATAAAAGACAAAGCCTTCCATGTGTAAAACCGTCATAAATCCCCTCAGGGAGCCTCACTCCCAGGAAGACTCTGGCCACACACACCAGGAAGGGAAATTGCATTAGATAAACCTTCATCACAAATGTTGATGCTGTTGCTGGACAGGGGTCCTGGCCCCGAGCAGGTCTGCCGAGGGCCAGCCAGTGGTGTCTGGGTTCTTGAGTTCAAGTAGGAAAGATTTCACAACATGGGTCCAGGCGACTCTGAGGGCACGGTTACCTCATAGTTTGTACATTTACAAGCTGGGGGCAGTGAAACTAGGAAGAGCCTAGGGTAGAAGAAGCAACAGGGGGGCCTAGGCGGGGCTGACTCAGCTCACTGAAAAAGTCAGAGGAAAGGAGGCCTTGGAGACAGTTTCAGGGGGTTAGCCCTGGATAAGCTGTCGCTGCCCATTGCTCCCCGATTGCAAATCTCGGGGTCCCTTAGAGTTTAGATGTGTGCCTATGGGGGAAGCAATGAGGGGAGAAGAGGGGAAAGGGGATGGTGTGGCTGCTCCCCAGGGGAACAGCACATGTGCTGGGTCCTTTGTCTTGAGGCTTTTGTCTCTCTCTTGCAGGTCCCACCTCCCCAACTCAGAGGAGGTCTCAGAGGAAGGTTTCAGCAAAACAGGCATCAGTTTTCCAGGTTTGCCCTTTCTGGGTTGTTGTTTCCTCTACTGGTCAATAACAGGGCAGGGGGTTGTTAGTCATTGTAACTGATCCTGGCATCGCCCACCTGGTTTTGCTGCTGTTCTGGGTCTGGAGCGGAAATACAACTGAGGCCTAGATGTTGTCTCCAGAGAGGTGACCTTCTGCATCTGGCTGTGAATTGCTCAGCCATTGTGTTCAGTTTTCTGTCTCAGTTCCCTATTCCACTTGCCAAGGAATTCTCCTAGCTTCTCACTGTCCAGTCTCAGTGGTTGTGAAATAATAAATATGAAAGGTCTGATACTTGGTACATGCTTAGTAAATCATAGAATCCCTTACCCCTGGAAGATTCCAAGGCTAGAAGCTAGGATATATCTGGCCTCTAGATCTGGTATTGTCACCAATCCACGAAGTTATGGAACCATACAATCGGAAGGGACCTTCAAAGAGACACTACTTACTTGAATAGTCTTGTGTTATAGATATAGAAACTAAAGTTCATAGCTGGACTGGAGGTCACATCTCCTGAGTTTAGTGCTCTGCCTGAGCTTCTTCATTCATAAAACCAGGAAAAGAATTCCTTTACCTACTTGTCTCACAGGTGGCTTCTAATCTTACATACATATTTGAGAACTCTTTAAAAATGCAAGATGTAATTATTATTGTTGTTAATTCTAGATGGTGTTATAATCGTTGGGATTTGTAAGATTTCCTTCCATCAAGTTGAGAAGGATGCATCTGTGGGAGAAACGGTCTGTACCACAGTGAAACCCACACCCGGTGCCCTGAGTAAGCAGGTGAGTGATGCAACTTCTGCAGCAGAACTCTTCCGGCCTCCCCTTGACCCCAGTTTCATCTGTTAGAAGCAGACAACATTCCTAAGCTGTCATCATTGGTGGAGCATCCCTCAGAATCAAAACCAGCAGCTAAAGTAGACTCGCCATCAAAGAAAAAGGTGTCCACAAGAGAAGCCAACACTGGGGACCTGATGATATTTACCTAGATGACTTAAAGGCCCTCGAACCTGAGGATGAAGCTCTCTGTTTCCCTAAAAGTGAATTAGACCCTGGTTCCAGACAGAGGCCCAAGTCAGACTTTCTGCCTGGCTCCCAGTCCCTACGGTCCGTGGGATGTGCAGCAGCAAGAGTGGCATTGTGTGCCTCTCAGATTCTGCCATGAACTTGCTTGATGTCACCCTCTCCCTTTGTGGGGACCTCAGTGAGAACGGAGAAATTTCTAAAGAAAAATTCATGAAGCATATCATTACTTATCACGAATTTGCAGAAAACTCTGGACTTAGAGGTAATCATAACCTTGTAATATGGATATATAACCGCTAATAAAACCGGGCTTTGGCTGCTCCCATGATCCTTAGCTTGAAAGTGTTCCAGAAGAGTTTGCCTAAGGCCACCATCAAGTCGTGAGTCAAAGATCAGATGCCAAAGAAATCTGGCATTTTATCTTTGGTTAAATCTGGTGGTTTTGGTGTAAGAGAGAAAGTGTAACTCAACTGCTGCCAGAGGCTAAGGAAGTGAAACCCGAGGTGCTACCCCTGCAGTGACCTGCCATTAGGGACAATGGAGCCAGCCAGTGGCAGGCCAGCAGAGGATAACTCATCCAGTGAGGAGGAGTCACAGGAGCTTGAAGAATCAATCAAAGAGGACCCCGGCCCCACGGAGCCCCTGAGCCACAGCATCATGACCATGACCATGACCATGACCTTGTAGAAGGAGTCTCTCCACCTCTCCTCAGACCAGATCACAAAAGCTCTGAGATGGCCCAAATGATGCCATATTTAGTATTACAACCCAGTATCAAGACACCTGCTGCTATGCAGGCACCATTTACTTGTGAAACTGGAATAACAAGATCGTCATTTCTGATACATTCAGAACAATAACCAAGTCTGATGCTTTGGAACATATTGTTCATCATCTGTTCATCATCCCTGGGCTCATCATCCCTGACCCGTGTGGCTCAGTTTGTTGGGCATCGTCCCACAAAGCAAAAGGTTGCCAGTTTGGTTCCCGGTCAGGGCACATGCCTGGGTTGTGGGTTCAGTCCCCAGTTGGGGCACTTACAAGAGGCAACTGATTGATGTTTCTCTTTTACATCGATGTCTCCTTCTCTATCTTTCTCCCTCTCTTCCCTCTGTAAAAAATAAATAAATAAAACCTTAAAAAAAAGAAACACTTGGTATTGCAAAGCTCTCTCACACCACCATCAAAAATGGCTACAAGTGTCTGTACTGCTGGCCAACGTGACTCATGGCTACCTGCACTGGGTCAATGGCAAGGGCACACGATCTTGCTGTGGGGTCCTCTGATGCTGTCCCCCAGCAGCTTGTTCTCTACCTTCCACAGGGAAGTGATGGAAAATAAACCAGAGAGATTCAACATCGAGTGTCTAAATGACATCAAGAATCTGTTGGCCCCACCTAAGCAGCCCTTTTAGGCTGCCTTTGGAAACCATCCAAAGGATGTCTATGCTCACACACAAGTGGGTTCTAGATCACAGAATGTTCACTGTGAACCCCAAGAGTGACTTAGTGCAAGAAAGGACCCAAGGAAACAAATCACCATGTCACAGACTGAGCAAGCTTTTGGAGCACACATTCTCACTTCTCAATAAGAAACAGAATTCTGCCTTTCCTGCCCAGAATTCAGCTCCTTCTGCTCCAGGTGAGATCCAATCCCCAAAGTGGACCTGGATGCCTTGGGCTGAGGCAGCCCCTGTGTGTGTGTGGTGGGGGGAGGGTCTCAGTCTCCCAACTTGCAACTAGGGAAGGTGACCTACTGGACAGAAGACACTGGGCTCCCCTCCCAGCCACAGGTGCAGGGCAAGACCTGTGTTGACAGCCAAGTACCAGCAAGGACAAGGCGAACTCCTGCAGTCGAACTGCTGTCTACTTCACCCTCCTGGACTTGTAGCTCAGTGCCCCAGCAGGAGAAGCAAGGGGAGCTCGGACCTGGGACATGAGGTCGAAGGCCTGGGTTCCTGTCACTGGTCCATTCTCACACATGCTTTGTGTCAAGGTCTGTGCTGAGTGCTCTTTTAATTGCATAATTCAAAAGGGAGAAAAAAGGAGCTAAATAAGAGTGGACCAGAATATTGCACAAAGTAAAGTGTTATAATTTCCCCCACCCATCCAAAAAAGATTTCCTTCCATCAAACAAGTTGGAGTAGATTCATATCTACTAAATTTTTCCTAAAATCACACTTTGAGAAAGGATAGAATTTGGAGCAATTGCTACTATTGTAATTAATCATTACAATAATCAGTTTATCATTAAACCACTTAAATGTCTTTATAACAAGATATCTAAGTCTTAGCAGATAGTTCATTTGAATCAAAATAAAATTCCAAAAGAAATAAAAATGTTTTCTATATAGTTCCATATAATAAGCAGTTGAAGAGATTTACTCTTTTTTTTAAAGATTTTATTTATTTATTTTTAGAGAGGGAAGGGAGAGATAGAAACATCAATGTGTGGTTGCTGGGGGCCATGACCTGCAACCCAGGCATGTGCCCCGACTGGGAATCAAACCCGCAATGCCTGGTTCACAGCCTGCGCTCAATCCACTGAGCTATGCCAACCAGGGCCAAGAAATTTACTCTTACAGAACAAAAGCAAAGTTTAGGAATGTCTTCTCTTTGTAATGACTTCAGTGCTGGAATTAATAAATATATTTATGAGAAAAGGAAAGGAGTAGATATTCCTAGATCTGTTCTCAGTGAAAATGAGATTATTTCCCACGGCTGAAACACATACGAAGACCTCCCCCCGCCCATCGCTACTGGAGTTTACATATATAAATCTATAAATTCCTGGTTGGCCCTTTACATCAAGGCTTCATTTATTCTGAATGCTTCATTCACTTCCATCTTCTAGTTTCAACTTCGAGCATCCTCTTCCTTAAAGAGAAGGTAAGGTTTCAAGAGGCTCAGGGTAGGGGCTGGCTTGCTTTGGAATGGGACTGGAAGTTGGTCCCCAGAGACAAGGTCAACAGCCCAGACCACTGAACTGGAAGAATCAGAAGGCCTGGATAGTTGTTCTGCCACTGCCATCTGGACTTTAAGGTTCCCCGTGAATACAAGGTTACACTACGTATCTTTCGGTTGTAAAAATCTGATTCTATAGGTAGCCCCAGCCCTAGCAGCTCTAAGCACAGCTAAAGGGAAAGGAAAATAGAAAGTGAACAGAGAAGAAATGGGGAGTGAGATATCTACAAAAGGTTGGCAATAGGGAGAAAAAGGTTATAGGTAGGGCTTGATGTCAAGAAATTGTTGTCCCCAAGGTAGAAGTGGACTGATGGGGACGGAGATGAAAAGTCTTATTTCTGTTTACTTTCTGTTTTTATCTCAACCATGTCTTAGAGTGCACACCTAGTGCAGCCGAATGGCATGGTGGTTTGTCCTATTAATCATCTGAAGCTTGACTTAAACCGATCATTGCGGTATACCCTTTGGTTACAGAAAATCTCCAACCAAATAAACCAAGGCGACTTGTATTTTATTGTTCTCCTGTTGGACAAGCAACCCTGCAAAAGTAAAGGGGCGAGTGCAAAAAACAGGACAGCCAAGGTAAGGAAGAGTTCGGAGAAGCCCGGGCATCCCAGATGAGGCCGGGGACCTGCTGGGCCCCGGATTGACTGGATTTCCCAGGATCCTTTGCCCCATGTCGTCCCCGCCCCCTTCGCCCTCGCGGCTCTCTTCAGTGCCCACCCAACTTCCCAGGGTACCCGTGCAGCCTAGGCACGCCCAAAGCGAGAGCAGCTCGCCCTCGCTTTCTCCAAGACCGCGGCGACACCTCCCCCTCGGCTGTGGCGGCTCCCACCGACTTCCCCGGCCCCTTGCCTACCGGGCATGCCCAATGCAGGCGCAGCTAGGCCCCGCCCCTATCGTGTTGTCCCCGCCCCCTCTGCCGCATCGGCCCCGCCCCCTCTGCCCAGGGCAGCTGGGCTCCCAGCCAGTCGACTTCCCACCGCCCCGCGCGGCCTGGGCATGCCCAGTGCGGGCGCAGTGGCCTCGGCCCTGGAAGCGCCCGTGCGGCAGCCGGCGGTCGGGCGGAGAGGATCCGAGCGGCCGGCGGTGGGCTAGAGGCCGGGCCGGGGCCGGGCCGAGCCCAGGCGGCTGAGCTGCCGGGTAGGTGAAGTCTCCGCGGATCCAGGCCACTGGCGCGTGACAGGGCCCTGGGTGTAAGGAGAGTGTGGTGAGAGCCCTGAGGGCAGTCAGCAGGGCCCGAGCTCGGGGTCTTGTGGTTGCGGGAGTGACTCCGGGAGGGTCCCCCGGCTGGAAAGAGAATGCCCAGGTGCGGCGCGGCTGTCCTTAGGCTCCGTGTGACCCAGATGAGAGGTGAGCGGCTCCGCGCCTGGTGCCCAGCTGTGGCTGCGGAGGAAGACCACGGCTTTCATTCGGTTTTTGCCAAGGAACTGTGGGGAGCCGCGTCCGAGCGGACCTGGAGCCATTATTCCAGGAGCCTGTGAAAAGGAGGGTGCTCACCTTTCCTGCACCTGGAGTGAGTCTGACCGCTCCCTGCCTTCCGCACTTGGGGTCAGTGCCTCACTAGATACCTCCCAAATTCCAGTGAATGGGGAGCATTTAATGGCCAGGTGTATTGCCAGGATTAAGAAACATTTTGTCCGTGGGATGCTCCAGGTAAACAGTCCTCTGGAGTAAAGGTCCAGATGAGTTGGAACACCAGAGTTTTCAAGTTTGCTCTAA
Organism: Phyllostomus hastatus; assembly: GCF_019186645.2. NCBI lineage: Eukaryota > Metazoa > Chordata > Mammalia > Chiroptera > Phyllostomidae > Phyllostomus > Phyllostomus hastatus. The sequence goes on along the minus strand of NW_025334015.1, from coordinate 13,071,702 downwards.
CCTTTCACTTTGCTGTAATCTTGGGTTAGGCGATTTATCTTTGGATTCTCAGTTCCTCCATCTGTAACCTGATGTGAACTAGATGCATCGCCTGTCCTTCCAGTTTAGTGGGAGTGTTCCCCCTAAGTCTGTGTGGTCTCAAATTGTGACAAGTTACTTTTTCCCCACGCCCCAGCAATTTGTCAAACCGATAATTCACCAGATAGTCCTTTAGGATGACTGCTAGGATCTCCACATAGAATTGCAGTGACTTGTCTCTCAAAGGCCACTGCTGGTCAGTAGGTAACCTGCCACTTGGTACATGCAGAAGCCAGGTGTTAATGGCCATGGTTCAGATAACAAAGCTGTCCTGGACTGGGCCTGACATGCTTCAGGCTCTCTGCCCTTTGAGAAATCCAGACGGAGTCATTGGCTTTTGGGTTCCTCAGGCTCCCAAGCTAGCTCATGCTGTAGTGGGATTATGTTTATGGAGGACTTTCTGTTTTCATGTTATTGCATGTTATACTAAAAGCAAAAAATGAAGATTTTAATACCCTTACTGTACAGATTAGGAAGTAGCTGGTTAAGAGTGAATTCATGATAGGCTTTTACAAACTAGTGTCTGTGTGTCAAAATTGGACATTTTACTTTTCCCCTGGCACTGAGTAATCACTCTGAGATGCTTTTGTATTTGTTTTTAATTGGGAGTCTTAACAGCAATTTCTTCCCTAGAAACCACTCTACCTGAGTGAGTGCATCTGTGTAGGATTTGACCTAAGGGGCAGGGGTTCATTCTGTGTTGTGCAAGTCACCCCGCTGCTGTTATATTCCCTCCTCTTTAAGTTCTGGGCAGCAGTAGTCCTGTAGGGTCAGTTAGGGACAGGATGGTGGAGTGGTTGTAGGTCAGGGAAAGTGTGGTTGTTTTGAAATTTGAGGTTTAAACAAGCTGCCTGTGAAATTCCGTCATTATGATCTAGCTCTGAACTGACAATACCCTAGGATGGCTTAGTCAGGGTTGACACCTTTGGAATCCCAAGTTCTTAATAAAATTTTGAAAATGGATTTTCCATTCCCCTTAAAGACAGTAAATGGGAACATAGGTTTTAAGACTGTTTATACATATGGACTTTCAGGTTCTTAACTTTGGAAGCTAGATTTCTCATTTAGCTGAGAAATAAAATGGGAAAGCTATAGTGAGTTAAGGAATATTTATGCATGTGAACTTTTTTGACTTAGTTTAAAATCCACTGTTTCTTGCATGCTTATTAAAATGGCACTTGTATGTTAATATATTTAAAATTGGAAAGCATACAGAGACCTATTTGGAGGTCAGGGTGGGAAATTTCACATCATACCTTAAATGCAACTGTGTGCTGGAGGGCCTTGTATATGAAGTGCGTATTTAGTAGTTTTTGTTAGAACTTTCATCTTGCTCTTGTACTTTCATTCAAGTGCTTGAGGTTGTACGTCAAGCATAAATACAGCGTAAGAGGATACTGCAATGTGTAGGGGAGGCAGTTAATGACAGCAGGTCCCAGTGAGGCGACTGCTAGTCCCACAACAATGTACTCTGTGAAAGGGAAAGGGTGGTAAGTGAGTACAAAATAGTTTATCAATTGCAGATGGCAGTAGTTACAGGGATAATCTTACTTCATTCACTGTCCTGGTGTCTCAGTGCTGGAGTCTGCAGTCCTCCTATTAGAGACACGAGTATGTGGAAAATGGCATCATGCAGAAATGTACATGAAGTAACTTATCTTTAGGTAAATATCCCCCCCCCCCCATTATGCTCTGTGTGTTTCCAGGTTCTTCATGATGAAAGATTTTGGGATGCCTCTCTCTCTTCTATGTAGTTGGTAGCGTGGGTGGTGGAGAGATGGCCGACAGTGTCAAAACCTTTCTCCAGGACCTTGCCAGGGTGAGTACGTCAAGCCACCTCTTGATCCTTTTGCTGTGGAAACTGACTAGGAAGTCTTTTAAGTGTTTTAGAATTGATATCGTATTTGTTGGGTCTTTCATGTAGAGGTTTTCATCCTAATCCACTCTTCTCAAGAGACAGGCATTATCCTGCATCTCGCAGAAGCTCAGTAGATCTCTCTAGTGTCTCCAGTATTAGAATTCTGGCCAGCTTGGGTCCAGAGCCTTTTTTTTAAACTTTATTTTGGAATAATTTTAGACTTACAGAATAGTTGCAAAATGGTACACAGTTCTTCTGTATACTTCACTAGGGTTTGCCACTGTGAACATCTTCTCTAACCATGATGTGTCGGTCAAAACGGAGTGGCAAACATTGGTTACGTTACTGTTACCTAAACTGTTTCATTTGGATTTACATTAGAGAAACCCCCACCTCCATTCTATGAGGTGCAGATGGTGATGCTCAGGAAAACGTCCCAGAAAGATCTGTTTAGAACCTAGCCACCCAAATTTCCAGTAGCATGAACTTCTGTTGCAGTGGATGTCTGAGGCCTAATGTCCAAGTTGTGCCCCCCTCTAGCTATATTCCAAGGAGCAGGAGAGAGGCCGCCTCTGAAGGGGAAGGGCGGGGGCGGGGGCTGGGGCTGGGAATTGGTTTCTCAATGGGAATGTTTGAAAGTTTATTATCTTTGCGTTAAAGGGAAATTGAAGGTCTTGGAAGGGCCAAAGAGACATCATGCAATGTGATCCACTTTTAATACCTGTACCTCCTCGTCTTGCTGTTCTGGTGTGATAACATTTCAGCCCCGGGTCCGTTCTGCACTGTGCATTTTACATGTCTGTCTGCCCCACGAGACTCAAGTGTCTCAGGTGGGGATTCTGTCTGCATTCCAGCACATGCTAGGCCCTCAGCCCTTTGAACTCAACTATCTTGAATATTTAAACTATTTTTAGAAAATTTAGAAGTGAAAAGCAAAATGAGACTAAAAGTTACTTATAGGTAAAGATCAGGTGCAAGCCATGCCAATGTATGATCTTATCAGTCAGTAGTTCATACACTTGCCCTATTCTCTGTATCCTGGCAATTATCTCCAAAATGTGTTGTAGCCAATAGCAGTAAGTGAAAATGCCTTCCTTAGCCCGGGCTGGCCACAGCCTCCAGGTTGCCTTTGTGTGCTGTTGCTTCCTGAAATCAAACACCCCCATGCTATAGCTCTGCTTTGGACATAGGTGTTGTGGCACTTAATTAAACTGTAATTTTTGTTGCTGTTTACTTATATGCTTCTCCTGCCAAGTTCTGTTTCTTGAGCTTTTCCACGCGGCCAGTGTCTGGCTCATTGAAGATGGCTTGGTATCTGGATGGGTAGGTGAGAGAGTGCGGGCCTGCACTGGGTGAAGTGCGGTTCTGGTGCTTGCAGTAAACAGTAACCTTCCTGCTGCTGGAGCGCTTCCAGTGTGGTCGGCAAGTGCCTCCGTCACTGTCTTTATAGACGTAACAACCCCGTCCCCCAGTGCACTCTTTAAGGACATTTTCCTCCAGCTGTACTGCCATGCTCTTTCTGTCTCATTGGCCTATTCTTTTCCTGCAGCTTTTCACATTTTCACAGTAAGTATTTCTTTGTGTCTTTCTCTAACCTTGGTCTAGCCCTGGTCCTTTTTAGAAGTCAGCGTTTAATTTATCCTTGTGTCACTAGTTTAGTACAGGACATTGATCATACTATAGGCATTTGATTGATATTGGAAGAGTATAAGGGAGGGCAGTAACTTGGCTTTATAGTGGTGATTCGTGTGGAGGGATTAGAAAACCACTGTTTTGCAACCACGTTCTTTAAGATTGACTTGGGCAGGAATTGTCGGTGGATGCTGAATCTAGGTAAGAGGACTTTGAGTGGGATATTTGGCTGGTCAGAGCATTCGAATGGTCTCAGAAGTGGCTGTCCACAGATTACAAATTAGTTGCAAGGGGAACAACCTGCAACCATATTAAGGATAAGCCAGATAACACCTTGACTGAGTTTATAGAATTAACACCACCAGCAAGGACTGACGGACTCTGCGTGCCTCTGGATGTAATACCTGGGAGAGCACAGTTAGGTGATAGTCCAGCCACAAATGTGTGACCTGGACCCAGTCATGAGGAAACGAACCTAAGTTGAGGAAATACCACCAAATAACCGGCCTGTATACTTCAAAAAGAAGAGTAGGCTAAGGAGCTGTCCCTGAGCCGAGGACACTAGAGAGACGTGGCAGACTGAATACACCCAGGGTTCTGAACGGAAGTCTGACGCTCAAGGGGGAACATACTGCAGAGGACGTACTGGGGCAAATGGAAGAACTGCAACGTGGACTGTAAGATTAAAGTATTTCAATATTAAATTTCTTAGGTTGATAACTGCCTTGTAGTGATATAAAAGAATATTATTGTTCATTATTTAGGAAGTGCACACTGAAGAATTAAAAACAAAGGGACATGATAGAGGAACCTCATGATTTGGAAAAAGCGTGTATATATATATAAAAAATAGTAAATGTGGTAAAATATTAATTTGGTGAATCTGGAGGAAAGGGTACTAGGAAGTTTTCTGTTCTTGCAACTCTTCTGCAAATTGAGAATTCCCTTTTTTAAAACATCAAACTTCCCTTAAGCCACATAGCAAAGTAAATGCAGTGGTTTCTACTGTGATTTCACTTTGCTGCATATAAATTTGGAAAGTATTCTCTGATCCATAATTTTCCCTCTTTAAAACTAATATTCTTGCCTATAGGGAATCAAAGACTCCATCTGGGGAATTTGTACCATCTCAAAGCTTGATGCGCGAATTCAGCAAAAGAGAGAGGAGCAGCGTCGGAGAAGGGCAGGCAGTGCCCTGGCGCAGAGGAGGGCCCAGAGCACAGAGAGGAAGCAGGAGAGGTGAGGAGGGGAGGCTGGTGTCGGGGCATCGGAGCTCTCTCCCAGGAGGCACTCGGGCAGCGACCCGTCCTCAGCATACCATCAAAACCCTGTGTCGTGACTTGGAGTTTTAGTATCCCCTTCTTTTTGTACTTTCTCCCCCAAAATGTTATCAGTGATTTTCCCCCATACTCCCACATTGAATTAAACTAGGCTCTAGCCATAATCCTTGCTCAAATGCCATGGTCTTTTTATTTTTTTTTAGTATCTTTTGTGGTGAATAGAGAACCACAAAAAATTATTTTTTAGGAAACCCTATGTGGATTTATTTATTGATAGAACCTCAGACAGCCTCTTTTCATCTTCTCCAGTCTTGGGTGTTGGAAAAGAAATTTTTGCGTTAAGAAAAGCTGCTTCTCTGGAAATATTTTTAGTCTTTTCTCACTGATTGCCGTGAGGAGAACATAACAACAGGTACTAGAGAACAAATACCAGTGAGAGATGTAAACTGGAGAGCTACTGCGTGACAGCACGGGAACAGCCCATGTGCCTTATGAGCTAAATACCTGTGGTCTTTTCCAGTGAGCCACGTATTGTCAGTAGAATTTTCCAGTGCTGCGCTTGGAATGGCGGAGTATTCTGGGTAAGTTCTTTTTTCTTAACTTCCAGGCGCCTTATAAGCATCCTTAGATCATTGCTGTTAATAGTTAACTGTCTTCTTTAAACTGAGACAGGTAGCTCTCACCTGCTCATACATGCTTAAGAACATAACTCAGGATTCTGTGCAACTGCGGTGATTTTATTCTCACTCGGGGACCACTTGTGTGTAAATAAACGGCTATCCCTGAAAGAAAGGGAGAGCATTTTAATTTTTCCTAAAAATGACTTCCAAGTTTTAGTGTTGTCACAGATTAACAATTCCTCTTGACACTGGACATTTTGGCTGAGAGCATCTATGGGGGGTCAGAGGGGAAGGACGGGTGGACAAGGGCAAGGCTCTCCCCGCATGTAGTCATGGCGGTCTATGAGAACTGACATCTGATCAAGCGCACACCAGGAGACATGGCCTGCAAGTCACTGAGAACCAACGCAGGCTTAGGTGAAATTTGAGTACTTTGAAGAACAGGTAGTTAAATATTTCCTTTGACTTGGAATTCACCATAATTCAAGTTTCCTTAATTTAAACATTTTACAGATGTTTCAGGTGTTAGCTTGAATTCGTCAAATGTTACTGTGTGTTTAGTCCTGAACGCTATTTGAAAAGTCCTACTCTACCCACAAAAGTGTTACTGTGTTCATAGGCGGTGTCAGGTTTGTGCCTGTCAGTTGGAATAATGGGAATAGGCACGGGTCCAGTTTTGGTGTCCCTTCAAGCCTTCTAATTCATAACGTCACCTCCATCTGGAAAATAATTACCCTGAAACTCAGAACTCTTATTTTAAAGAAGGGCTTTTAATGTTGACCTCACTGCTTCTTTCCTTTAGCTCAGTCTCCTCCTGTTCTACCGCGTGTTCATTCCTGTGCTTCAGTCGGTAACGGCCCAGATTATCGGTGAGCGCCCGCGGTGCTGTCCACTGGGATGGAGGCAGGAGGCTGTTTCCTGTCTCCTTGGGGTACTGGACGCTTCCTGAGTACCAGGCTCTCGGGATGTTTTTAACTCAAACCTCTCAACAACGCTTTGAGTGGGTATCATTAATAGATACCATTTTATGGGGAGGAAGAGGAAGTGAGTTACCGAGGTTAAATCATTCGTGAATGGCAGAGCTGGGGTTTATACTCAGGTGGTTTCCTGTGTATTGGGCACTGTTAGTCACTGACATCTCAGCCACCACCAGGTAAGCAGCCCCTATCTATGGCCACTCTGAAGGGGAGTGGCAGCCAGAATATGGTGTCTCTCCAAAGAGTAGGACCGTCTAAAATAGGTACAGCGACGTGCTGGCAAGGAACAAAGCTGTGCGGGGTGGGGTGGAGGGGCAGTCAGAGTGGGGGAATAGTCACAACTAGGGGCTCCCTATTTGGTCTTCTGGTTTTCCACTTCTCCAGTTAAACTAATAACTCCTTTTCCTTCTCTTAGGTGATCCCTCTCTACACGGAGATGTTTGGTCATGGCTGGAATTCTTCCTCACGTCGATTTTCAGCGCTCTTTGGGTGCTCCCCCTGTTTGTGCTTAGCAAAGTTGTGAATGCCATTTGGTTTCAGGTAGGTCTAGGGCAGAATAGAGGCTGGGTCCTACAGTACGAGGGTGGACAGGTGGCAGGCTTTAGCCTGTGAAGTTGGTGGCCATGCAGGGAGCAATCTTACAGCCTTTCTTGGTCAGGCGGGCAGCGGGTGACGTTTGTGCTCTTGTAAAATGGGATTATTGTCTCAGGCCACCAGAGCATCTCATTGCCAGATGTCCAGGGGCTTTTCTCACCTGGCAGGTCCAAGGGCAGATCAGTGGCCTTAGCTTTGGGGCTGGATGTTGAGACTATTCAGTTCCTGTTTGGGTGAGCCACTTTCTCTGTTACAGGATATAGCCGATCTGGCATTCGAAGTGTCAGGAAGGAAGCCTCACCCGTTCCCTAGTGTCAGCAAAATCATTGCTGACATGCTCTTCAACCTTCTGCTTCAGGCTCTTTTCCTCATCCAGGTGAGGCTGGCCTTCTGGGCGTATGGACACATTTACAAAGACAAGGTTCACCAGAGGGAAGTTTACAAAGACAGGGTATTTGCATTTATGTTGGGGCAGGTATGCTTTATGGGAGGTGATGATTTTTAAATCATTTTTTTTTACAGAAACAACTAGGCAATTTAAAAAAATCAAAAATCACAGAATGATAGGAAACATGAATGTACCTGCTCTTTCCTGCACCCCCCTGCCCCACCCGCCCCGGCCCGCATTCTCTACTCTCCTGCTCTTGAGGCACTTGAAAAGCAACCGTGTGGCTATCTAGGAAGAGAGTAATGACTCAGAGTATCAGGTGAATCGCGTTAGGTCTCTGAAGCTCCAGAATTAAGATTTTCCCTGTTTATTCTTTAGGGGATGTTTGTGAGTCTCTTTCCCATCCACCTTGTTGGTCAGCTGGTTAGTCTTCTGCATATGTCCCTTCTCTACTCACTGTATTGCTTTGAATATCGTTGGTTTAATAAAGGTAAGTCCATCTAAAGAAACTCAGAACTTGGAGGCCCCGTTTGGAAATGCTGCTGCTAAGCAGACTTCCTAAAACTATTTATTGCGTAGGCCCTCAGCAAACTGTCTTTGAAAGGAAGCAGCATCTTTGGCAAGGGGGGACTTACATTTGGGTTTTGGGATTTAGGCCTTAACTTGGATGCTCAGGGTTACAGTAATGCAGCATTCCCTCTGTGGTGCTTAATGTGATGCAGGTCTGAGCCGTAAGTCAGCATAAATGAGCACGAGATATTCTGAATTAGAGAAGTTAATTTAATGTCAGAACATTCAGATTCTTTTGGATATTTTAAAAGCCCTTGGCATATTTGTCTGGCTATGTGTGGTTGAAAGAGGTTAATTTCTAGATGGTGGCTGCCTTTTTATTTGCTATCGTGCTTTGCTTTAGGACTATTCCTGACAAAGGGTGTTGGAGTTAAACTCATGATGCACTTAGCCTGCCAGCTTTGAATTCTGATTACTGAGTCGTAAAGACTTTGCATAGAAGCTGTGCATCAGATTTGGACAATTCTGAATTATATGCTTTAGCTGTGTTCTAAATGGCAGTTCTGTATCTAAAACTCAAACCTCAGATAATGTGTCTACCACATTTAGTCATTTTACTAAAAGGAAATATGAATTTTAATTACATCGGCCCCTTGTTTTAGGAATTGAAATGCACCAGCGGTTGTCAAATATAGAGAGGAACTGGCCTTACTACTTCGGATTTGGTCTGCCCCTGGCTTTCCTCACGGCGATGCAGTCTTCGTACATTATCAGGTGATTTGGCTGCAGGGACTGGGAGGAGACGAGTACAGACGCTCAGTGGAGGGAGCATCTTCTGGATGCCTGGTTCTCTGCTAGTTCTGCATTCCTAGCTGACCATCAGGATACCCATAGGATTTTTCTCCTTGACAAATAGTCATAGACATTTGTCAGTATTAACATCTTGTTGGCAGGATCTTACAGACCGTATTTCTCCCGAGCTGCCTCCTGTAGCAGTGTTAGACATAGCCAGTGTTTAGGAAGATGTCCCCCTGCCTTTTTTTTTTAATTAGAAGTTTATCAAGCCACGATGTTAGCGCCAGAGGCGAAGGAATTTTGGGCTTCTCATGTCTTCTCCAAAGTCATGACTGTTATGAAGGTGACTGACTATCTCTTTTCTTTTCTTTCTTTCTTTTTTTTTTTTTTTTTTTTACAGTGGCTGCCTCTTCTCTATTCTCTTTCCGTTATTCATTATCAGCGCCAATGAAGCAAAGACCCCTGGCAAAGCTTAGTAAGTATGAGCCAAAAGTATTTTTCTGTGTAAAGGATTGGGGCTTTAATATCATAATTATGGGAATGAGACATTTTTAAAAATAACCTCTTACATTGCTGGAAACATTAATATACAGTTTAATGGGGGAAAAACACTTCTGGGATATATTTCAAAAATTTTCCCATGCATATATATGTACATAAATATGTTTTAAAAATCAATGCTATTATATACCCTGGCTGGTGTGGTTCAGTGGAGTGAGTGCTAGCCTGCAAAGCAAAAGGTCACTGGTTCAGTTCCAGTCAAGACACATGCCTGGGTTGCAGGCCAGGTCCCCAGGTTGGGGGCATGCCTGACGCAACCAATTGATGTGTCTCTTCCTCTCTTTCTCCTTCCCTTCCCCCCTCTCTGAAAATAAATAAAGTCTTTATTTAAAAAATGCTTTTTTACATATGTTTAAAGTTTAACAATTTACTGAATAAGGCACTTGTAAATGTAATTAAGCTCATTTTTGTAAGAGTGGCCAACTTTCTTACAAAGGTATTGGGGCCATGTGATCTGGCTCTAGGAGTTTATTGATAATAAGAGTAAAACAACGTGTTTTAAAGTGAATCTTTAGCAGTAAAACTAACAGGCCAAAAGTTTTATCACTTCCCAAAACTCAGTTTGTGATCACTTTTGGTTAAGTCAGTAAGGATGCATATTCTGTGGGTGTCTGATCTGTCCTGGGTTTTTGCACGCACTTGCTGTCCAGCAGTGCCTGGGGTATCTTAGTAGGCACAGCCAACCTTCTCTTGAAACTCTCTGGAAAATGAGACATATACAGCATATGATGTCTTCAGTCATAGCTTGACGTTTGTGCCCTGAAAGTCAACTATAAAAAGTGCTTCTCAAATCAGAATTAATCTGAAACACAACCTTATTTCCATTAAACATTGATGCCTTAAGTGGTGGGGATGAGACCCAGTGCACCTGGGTTTAGTTGCTGCCTGTTTGATCCCTGTGTCTAATATCTGTACTTCCTTGATCAAATTTCACTGGTCGTATTTCCCCCCATCATATTAAATTTAATGTAGTCATATTTCAGTTGTTAAATAATAATTCTGGTCAACTGGGGATCTAACGAGTTGGCTCTCTTACGTTTTAGCCTTTTCCAGTTGCGCCTCTTCTCCTTGGTGGTTTTCTTAAGCAACAGACTCTTCCACAAGACGGTCTACCTGCAGTCTGCCCTGAGTAGCTCCACCTCTTCAGAGAAGTTCCCTTCGCCTCATTCGTCTCCTGCCAAACCGAAGGCTGCTACAGGCCACTGACTCACCTGCCGTCCACTGGGCATGAGAGGCACTGGAAGGAGGCTGTGTAGCCCTTTCCTCGTTCTCCTCCCCGCCAAGGGAAGGCGGGACCCACTCTGCCAAGGGCCCTCTGCATATTCCCTTACGAGGAACTGGGACTTTCGTCTCTGGTGCACGTAAGGCACAATCTTCCTGACACCAACATGTGGGTTTTTAACACCTGTCAGTCTGAAAGGACCACAGGTTTTTCTGCAGCTCTTTTCTAGCATTTGCCAGCCCCCACGCCTGGACTGATTTAAACACTTTTTCTCCCTGTGCCATTTACCCCTCCACCTCCCCTTCCTGCCTTCCACCACCCTTGGATGAATGGGTTTTGTAATTCTAGCTTTTGTATTTTGTGGACCTGTTATTTTTGTTGTTTTTCTGTGAAGCACATATATTGGATGTGGGAGGTAAAGGAGTCTCCCAGCTGCTCCTGGCCACTCCCTTTATAGCCATCACTGTCTTGTTTCTTGTAACTCAGGTTAGATTTTGGTCTCTCTTGCTCCACTGCAAAAAATAAGCCTGAAGAGATGGGCCAGGAGGAACAGACCTCACAGCCAGATCTGCTGGGTTTTGAGGAGTGATTTTTCTTCCCCTTGAAGGGGAAAAAAGCTTTTTTCACTGGTACATTTAAAGTCCCCCACTACAGGGATGTACCGATTTGGGACAAGTGCCACTGCAACACAGAATGCTCGGAGAACCTGAATCTCTAAACTCTGCGGGTCTGAACTCACTGTCGGCCACTGCCGGGTCTGTCTGGCGTTTCAAAAGCATACTGGGTGCTGCAAATAGGAACTGACGGGGTAAACTTATTAAACCCATTAAACCTGTGAGTGGTGTTTCTCTGTCCTTTCACAGATGCTAATTATGGGGGGAGGGGGCAGATGTCAGAACACTTGAATAATTTTCAAATGTCACAATTAAACGCTAGCTGGTTTCCCACAAGGTGTGTGTGATGGCAGAATTTACAAACCATCACCTCAAGAAACAGTCATAGAATCCAAGACTGTCTTGAGTAAATTTGGTTACAGTTTTTTGAGCGATTAGTCCTGAAAATGTTCCCTGAGGAAGTTTGGATTATGTGGTTATGATGATCATGTTAACATCTCGGAGAGAATTTAGGGTTGTTGAATTACTTGCTTTAAAGTCTATGGGTATGTCTCTCCTATGTATGCATGAATGGAGAGATCCTTCTAGATTTCATTGTATTGAACATTCTCATTGGAGAAGAGATTAGACATCTGGTTAACAGAAACCTTTACTATGTACAAGACAAGGATTTAAAAATCAGTGCTGGGAGATGAAAACCAAGTTCAAGGTGTAGAAGATTTTAAAATAGTGGACATTTCGGAAGTAGGTATTGTTTTTCAGCTTGTGCAAAAAACTGTAAAAGACATCATTTAAAATGAGATTTACTTGCAGTACTCCTCTGTGACATCTCTGGTGATTTGTCAGTAGTATTGCAGAGAATTGCCAGGTTGCTTTGGGGATGGTTTGAACACCTCAGTATTTCATCAGCTTGTAACTGATCATTGATTATCTTAAGATTAGTTGTTTAAGTTTTTTTTTAAGATTTTATTTATTCATTTTTAGAGAGGGGAGAGGATGGGGAAAGAGAGGGAGAGAAACATCAATGTGTGGTTGCCTCTCACGTGCCCCCCACTGGGGACCTGGCACGCAACCCAGGCATGTGCCCTGACTGGGAATCGAACTGTCGACCCTTCAGTTCACAGGCCAGCACTCAATCCACTAAGCCACACCAGCCAGGGTGTAGTTGTTTAAGTTTTTAAAATGAGCTTAGTATTGAAGTGGCCACATGTTTGTCACCTGAAATTTGTATGTGTATCAACTAAGTTAGTATTCATTTAGAAAGGTGAAGGAGGTTGAGTGGATGAGGGCACATGATTTTACCCAGCACTACATCTTGCTATAGAAAATGCTTAAAGTTGAAATAGTTGGAAGTGAGGAATCTGCAGTTTTACTAGTGTAACGGAGAGGCCAGGCCTGTGGCATGTCTGCAATGGAAATTTGTTGATTACTAAAGATGACAATCAGCGTGAGTTTTAATCATGCAACCAGTGAGATCTGAGGAATCGTGTTCACAAAAACTCTCTTCAGGGGTAGACATCACAGCTTGGACAGGTATACGTGGTTCAAAACACTACTCTTTCATCCTTTCTAGAGATGGGCTGTCCATTGTAACAACCCTGGAGGGGTTAGAAAATGGTTGCTTCAGACCTGGGCAGGGTATGTTAAGTCTGCTGGAAACTTAAATGAACAGATTCGTGAGCTGGCTTGTTAAGTGCTCTTATGTTGTAAGGGAGGAATCAGGACAAACCCAGGAGAGAGTAATAAATGGTTAGAGGTTTGTGAACCACCTTAAAAGGATAACATCTGAGAATAAAAGGGCAACTATAGTTGCTTGCTGTCTATTCATTTTTCACCCCCTTACATTTTCTGAGTGTAGAAGTAGGACATCTATTCAGTTTCTACACTCTGGTGTTTACCTGGACTGAGATTGCCCGGGTAAAGGTTATCAGTTCATCAGTACAATGGAAGGGGCTCCAACAACCACCACCCCTTCCCCACCCCCACGATCAATTCTACGCTACAGGACTCAGAAGTGGAAAGGACGCTGACTCTAGGTCAGTGTAACTTAGGCTTTTTAACCATGTGAGCCATACATCTGGATATTGTGAGTGTGCCTAAAAGGAACCCACAGAACCAGTAAAAGGTTCAGGCGGCAGAACAGATGACTTTACCATGTAACAAGCATCCCAGTGCCTTCTCTGCCAGGCACTGTGGGTTCCAGGATCAACCAGAAAGACAGGGTTACTGCCTACTTGCACCTCACAGCACAGTGAAGGAGGCTGACAAAAGTGATCCAGCAAGTTTTTAGAAATTATGTGTTAAAATAGCTAGCTACTATTTTCCACAGGTCTCGACTTGAACATGACATTGAAATTCAGAGAATCGGAGTATGATGAGAGATTAGGCCATACCATCAGCCTCATTCTTGTTTTAACTCATTCTGTGATTTCACACTGAGGTGTTTTTTAGTGCTTCCAGGCTTTGGGGAAAATAGTGACCATTTGACCATGCAGGTAAGTATTTCTTAACCAGAGAATAGCCTCAGGATCATCTCTGATTTCCCAAAATACATATCTGTTCCTGGGGGAAATGTGATTCTAGAGACACGTTTTAATTCTGGCTGCCCTGGCTGGTGTGGCTCAGTGGACTGAGCGCTGGCCAGCCTGTGAACTGGAAAGTCACCAGTTTGATTCCCAGTCAGGGCACATGGCTGGGTTGGGGGCCAGGTCCACAGTAGGGGGTGTCTAATCGTTGTCTCTGTCCCTCTTTCTCCCTCCCTTACCCTCTCTGAAAGTAAATAAATACAATCTTAAAAATGTTAACTACTTCCACAGAAGTTTAGGAGGCCAGTGCATCAATGAAACAAAAACTGTTGTGGAAAGTGGACAAATTAAAGCCGTTGCGGGCATAAAATGAGGTGGCCTATAAAAGTGACCCCAGGGAGGCAAGTGCAAGATAAAACGGAGGAAATCTCCCAGAACATAGAACAAAACAATCTAGACATGGAAAAAGTTAAGAGTCACACAGGTATCCAAGAATCAGGAATCCAGTACTTGTCTAATAACTTAAAATGAATAGAAACAGACTAAAATAAAAAATTTCTTCCAATGGTGGAAACTGGAGTTTGCAGATAGAAAAGGACTGACAAGTGCAGGGCAGGAAAAATGAAGGAAAAAAACCCACAGAGATGTGATCTCTGAGGAAAAATAATTTATCAGAAAAACGGGGCACCTACAAAGAAATGTGATTCATGTTGGCATCAGACTTCTCAAGAACAACTCCAGGTGACACTGGGTTGGCCAAAAAGTCTGTCTGAGTTCTGTAAAATGAAAGAAGACACATTTTTCATTTTCACCAATAACTATTGATTTGGATATTTTGAGTATGTCGGCCATCTCCCACGTGATATAACGTTGATTGTTCCCAATTAATGTCTTGATTTGATATCAACTTCAACCTGGCCTTGTAGCATTGTCCAGCAAGCAATCTCCAGCACAAAACTTCGCAAACCACTTTTGACACATTCGATCAGTCACGGCACCTTTTCCATACACTGCACAAATCTTATGTTTCAGTTGCATTTTTACCTTTCTCGAAATAATAAAGTATAACATGCTGAAAATGCTGCCTATTTTCTTTTATCTTCAATATTAAAATGGCTACATAACCATTCACCAATTTTGATGTTTTTTTTAAATGCACACAAATATAAGAACTGTCACAATGTAATCTAACAAAATTGTTTTGAATGAAGTTCAAGACAACTAATCATTCCTAGAGCCATTTTGGCCAGCCCAACAGAAGACAAAATTGTAATGCTTTGAAAAAGTGCTTTTATCTGTGCTCCTGTGTATATGCGACAGAACGGTCCCAATTTTGTTCCTGTAATTCTAGACCCATCTTTGCTAGTGATTAAGGACAAAATAAAGGCACTGTTTGCTTTCCATTCAGCTTTTCTGAAAAAAGTTACTTGAAAAATCTATCAAAGCGAAAAGCACAAGAAACAGATTAAGTAAAGGAAACAAAACATCCAACCAAACCTCAACCTGGAATCAGTGCACTGAGAAGAAATCCTGGTAGTTTTGTTGTGCAGCACACCGGAAAGGGTGCTGGGGAGAACATCAAGAAGAAAATAGATTGATCTTATTACTCCTGTGTGCTCCAGATGAGCTGTTTCTTTTGAACAATTATATAAAAGAGGTAAAAAAACACTTTGGGAGAGACCAAAAGTTCCACGGGAATAACATGATTCTACAAAGCAATCTAAAAATAGCTTTATCTTTAACAACTGATGGAATATTAGAGTTTTTCTGAAAGAACAAAGTCAAAACTTTTGATCAGGAGGATTAACTTGATACACTGAATTCACGTATGAACTCTTGGTTTATGACCACTATAATAATGACTGCTGCCCTGACTTTGATTTTGCTTGTAGATAATAAGTCTTTCCCTATCGATTGGGTTAAAGAATGTCCCAAAACTGGGCTTAGACTTTAAACTTTGTTCTTGAGTAGTATCTTTTAACTTCTCAAAGTTTCCTTTAGGAAACACATTCAGTAACTTAAAAAATTAATGAGGACCCTATCTTAATGGTCTTGCAACTATACTTTTTATTTTCACTTTAGAGGAATCTTAATTCCCCTTCCCCCTTATTAAGGAAAAAAACGTGAGTTGTTTTGAGGAAGCATTTATTTGAGATTCTGCAATCCCTTCAGATTCAGCTTCAGTTTCATTCTGTTAAAATTACATTGAACACATAAAAACAAGCATTTATTGAGTTATAACGTCTGCGAGTGGTGAGCCTGGTCACGTGGATTCTGAAAAAGGCACACGATTCCGAAACACCGATTTAAATGTGCTTTGGCGGGTTGTACTCCTAGAAACTGAAACCGCCAGTCTTTAGCAACTTTTCTGTGCGTGCGTGGTGAGGGCAGCGGGGGGCAGAGCGCAGCTTTCCCGGGCAGCTGAGCTGGTGCGGCGCGCGGCCGCAGGCCGGCTCCTCGGGAAGGGCTGCGTGCGGCCGTCGCGGGTTCCTTTACTGGTCCCGCCGCCCCTTCAAGCGAAACGCACAGGCAGGGCCTAAAAAGGAAACGCCCCAAGACTGCCAGGCTCGCGTCAACCACAGGTTCCGGGGCGACAGCAAACAGCACGTGAGCTACCAGTCTGAGACGGGACTCCCCGTCTGCACCGGAAAGCGCTTACATTTTCAATGTCACAGGTAGGAAGCTTTAACCTTATGTTAGGTAACAATCAATTTGTACCTTAAAGAAAAAAAAATGTTATAATCGAAGCCCAGAGATATGATGCTTCTGCTTTTCGTTCGCGCAGTTTCCTCTTCTGGTCACGTAACTGGGGTCAAAGGGCAACACCTTCCCCACTCCGCGACTTCCTCCGGGTCCGCTGACCGACACGTCACTCCTCGGCCCTCAACCAAACTGCTTGGAGTTCGTTCTGTCCTCGCTCTCGCTCTCACTAGCGGACCAGTCACAGCTCAGCAGGAGCATAAAGTCCCGCCTCCCAGGTGCTAAGTGACTTCTGTGCTGTCCATTTAAGAAATTGGAGTGCGGCTTTGTTAACGCCTCTGTGTTTGATAGACAGTTTCACGACCCTATCGTTCTCCAGAAGTGTCGTGTCGGCCGTGGGCCAACCAATAGGGAGCTATTCAGGAGGCGGACCCGGCCTTTGCCAGGGTTGAGTGCGCCGCTGAGCGGATGGCAGTGGGAGCCCAGCGGATTCCTGAGGAACGCTGGCCAGGTGAGAAGGCCGTGCGATAAAACTTGAGAATAGCGGCAGGTGCGGCCCAGGACATTGGTAGGGCTGAGGGAAGTACCAGAGGTGGGGCTCCGAAAGCGTGGGTGGGGAGGAGAAGCCGATTGGAGAGCGCGGAGGAAGGGGCGTGGGGCGTGGTGTCGGGGGTCCGGGGTGGGAAAGATGTCCAAGTCTGGGAAGCAGTTGCACTTCGGCCGGTAGCGCGTGGGGAAGCTAGTATCCTGAGGCTGCTGGTCTTGGAGGGGCAGACACTCAGGGTGTCGAGGTGGCGGTTGTCTCGAGGTGGGGGTGGGAGACCGGAGGTGGGACCCGCAGGAGTGAGTGTGAGGGGGTGGAGGGGAATGAAGGAGTGGGAGAGGGTGAGAAAGGGTGCAGGCAAGGGTGCCCCAGGCTTGCAGGCACAGTTGAGGAGGAGAACGGTTGCTCAGTGTTTAAGATAAGCGCTGTTGCTCGTACTTGCCGGAAGCTGTTCGAAAAGCGACCACAGAGTACACCGAAAACTGACTTAAATTACCAGCTCCTGTACTCAGCTTTCAGGTAGAGGTTCGAGTACTCTCCTTTCCTCTGCTAGGTGTGGGTGAATATCAGCGCAGTGGTGTTAAGTTTTTTCTTTTCAGGCATTTCAGCGAACAAATACAAACCTGAGGGATGTGGTTGGAATATTGACTTCCTGGAGTTAGGTGTTTATTTTTGATTGCAAGATAAGGCTTTCTTTGGGGTTATAATTAAGAACATACCTGAAACTGCTCCTCTGGGACAGTGAATTATGGAAAAGATGCTTAATTTCTCACTGTTGGGCTAGGAATGTATGATTCTTCATGCCTTCTACCCAGTCCGATGCTTTTTTTTTTTTCTGTTCTTTTTCCTTTCCTCTAGTAACACTGGGAAAAAGACTAAGAGAGGGGCACTTTCCTTTTTCCCCCTCACCTGCAGCCTTGAACAATGTTACATATCCTTTGTTATTCTAGTCTTTATAACTTAGCTCTTGACGATTTAAGAAGCCAGTACTATCTTAAACAGAAATAGCTAAACCTCCTTTGGTAAATAAGTGCTAATAAATTTTATCAAGTGATCACCATGCCTAATGCTTCCCTGAGCATTTCATTTTCATCCGATTTTTCCCGTGAGCTTTTCTTGCTTCAGCAGGAAACATTTTCTTTGTCCTCCAGATTGTCATCTGCTTCCATGAGCTGTCCCTGGGATCAGTGGCTTGAATCAGTAGTGTCAGTTACAGAGATGCCCTGAGACAGCTGATTAGAAGCAGGTAGAAATCTGAACGGTGATTACGGTGTGATGTATCCAATTGGAAGTGCAGTGATCTGTGTGTCTGCCCCTCTTCTTGAGCGCATGGCAAGCACACCTGCATTCATCATCAGTCACGCTCTTCGAGGTGACCCTGCTGTCCCACTGGTGTTCGGAACAGAAGAAGCCAATGAAGCTGCAGTTTAGAGCTATAAGTTGTGCTAATTCAGTCGTGACTTCTCTTTCTCCACTTTCTACTTCAACTTCTGTACTCAGTATTCATCCTTTGCTTTCTTTCGTGCATTCCTGCCTTTTCTTGAATATTCTCTCCATACAGTTTTTTCTCTATTTACACGCTTTTCTATTTTCTTCACATCTCTTTCTCCAACCCCCATCTTTCTATTCCTGTCTTTCGTCTTTGTACCACGCGATTGCCAGTGTTGCTTCTGTACTCGTTAGCTGCGAGAAAGTGGGAAACAGGATTATGTTGATACATCTAATCATTCCTTTTCAGTCTTGACACCTAGGCCTGACCTGTACCTACTGTCTTGTTAGCTGACCATAATTCAAACAAGACTTGGGTGTTAGTATTAGCCCTGACCTTCTCTGGTGTGTTCTCTAGCTCCTGTCACTTTATGTTTCTCGGCCACCATAAAATGTGAAAATGAGTTAGGTGGATTGAAGGTGTCCGATATCTCATGGTCTCGAATTTTCCGTTTTAGCTGTTTCAGTGACATTTGTTGCCACCCATCAATGTCAAGATGACTAAGCTGGGATTTTTGCGGCTGTCCTATGAGAAGCAGGACACCCTTCTGAAGCTTCTCATTCTCTCAATGGCTGCTGTGCTGTGTGAGTTTGCATGTGGACCACTCTTTCTTTGGGGATGGGAAAAAATCAAGAATGGCTTTCTTATTTTCAGCAGATGGTAATACGTTCTTTTTGCTGTTTTCCATCAGTATAATTTTATGAAGGCAAAAATCCCCAAGGATTTTAAAAGGACCAGTGGTCATCCGGGAAAGAATGGGAATCGTGCTGTGCTAATTCTGGTTTTTTATAGGGCTGAAAGAGATACTGAGGATCCTTGGACACATAATTTCAAAAGGACATTTATTTTTATTTATTTATTTAATAATATCTTTTTTAAAGATTTTTATTTACTTATTTTTAGAGAGGGAAGGGAGGGAGAAAGAGAGAGAGAGAGAGAGAGAAACATCAATGTGCCATTGCTGGGGGCCATGGCCTGCAACCCAGGCATGTGCCCTGGCTGGGAATCGAACCTGGGACACTTTGGTTCCCAGCCCGAGTTCAATCCACTGAGCTATGCCAGCCAGGGCAGGACATTTATTTTTTTCCAGTTTAGTTGCCTACTTTAGTATTTCTGAAAGTCTCTTTTGAGCTTCTGGTTTTAAAGTATTTTAGTCTTTTATGAGTTATAAGAATAGTCTTGATTGCTTTACCTCTCAGTTTGCTGCAAAGTTAAGGTTAGTTGTTAGGGACTCACCTTACATAAAAGATAATTGTGTAAGTTGAGTGCAGTGTTAATAGGTGAATGCACCATTGCAGGCATTGGTAAGAACTAGTTAAGTGTGTCCTGCCTACGTGGAAAATGCAGGTGTCATTGTCAGGAGGAAGCGAACTTTCTTTTATGTAGGGGGATGGATAAATACTTTATTTAGGAATCATTTTATATTCCTGGGACATCTGTGCTGGGTAATACTATTGTTTTTATTACTATCTACTATTATTTTCCATGGCACATTACCATTAAAATGTCAATTCTCAATATTTGCAGCATTCTCTACTCGTCTCTTTGCTGTCCTGAGATTCGAAAGTGTCATCCATGAGTTCGACCCGTGAGTATCTTTGCTTGGTCTGCTGTTTTCTTGGAGAAGAGTTCGGGTTCATGGATTTTAAATTCACATTCCAGTCAGCTCTTAGTGGTGGGGATGTACTTTATATACTTGTACCGGGGGAATCCCTCAAGTTTTCTGAAGGAAATAATTGTCTTCTTCTGAAACATTTCTGTTAGCATAAACAAAGTAGTCTGTTAAACTTACAGAAAATGTCAGAGGCATTGCTGGTATGCCTGCTTATCACTTAAGATCTGGCTACGCTAGAAGCCATCCGGCTTCTGAGCTTGGTCAGCAGTTAGCCATGCAGACTGAAGGAAAGGGAGCTGGTATGTTTTAGGCTCAAAAGAAAATCACAAGGCATGAATTGGAGATCTGTGACTTATTTTATTTCTATTTAACAATTTATATGGTAGAAATTGGGCCTATCGGTCAAGTTTTAAGACTCTGAGGAAAATGGAAAACTACCAGTTCGATTAGGGATTTTGTTTATTAGATGAAAGATAGAGGTGGAAGACATTTACTGAGCATTCATTTTGTCCCAAGCAGTGTCTTACAGATTATCTCTAAAACCTAACTATGTACCCTGTGAAAGGGAGGAACACGTTATCTCCTTCTCACAAGTGAGACTGCATCCAGGAGCGATAAATCAGGGTTACGCAGGTAGTGTGTGTAGGAGCCGGGATTTGACTTCAGGTCTGTCTGTCTCTGGACACCGGAGTCACTGTGCTATATTGCTTAAAGTTAAGGCTTAATTAAAAATTGAGAGCCAGAATCGTCGGTTCTTGACATACCATTGATATCTTAAAAATAGTATAGTCAGCTTATGAAACATTGATTCAAAATGCTCCTGCGTGTATTTACAAATTTGTCATCTTGTTCTTTATCGATATTTGAAAGTACTTTGAAGGCATGCAAATACTTACTTTGGGATTCTGCCAAAACAGTTTATTTTTTCTCATGAATGAGGAAACTCACATCCTTTCATTTCTTGATGACCAATCAGGGCTTTGCCTCAGACCCTCTAAATGGGTGAGCTCTGGGGTGAGACGGTCAGGGAAAGCAAGAGTACCTGCACTGTAGTCACAGAGCAGAGGGGGCTGTAGGGATCTTGTGATTTGACATTTCCTCTCGCAGAGCAGAAAATGGAGGCCCAGCGTGGGACCCTAGTCCAGACCCATTCCCACCAACTTACACCTCCTCCGTCTCCCTCTGCCTCTCCTACCGTTTGGCAAAGGATGCAGTTCTGACACATGTTGACTGCCTGTTGCTCTTATCCCTTGTCTCCTTGACAGTTACCAAAATAACAATCATTAGCAATAGACAGAAGGATAGAGATTTCTGCTACTTCTGTTGTAGCTGCTAAACCCGGACTGGCCAAGGAGGAAATGGGGTGAGAGGGCTGAGCAGGAATAATGGTTGGTGATGATTACCTTTGATTGTGAAACAAGTCCTTTTATTTATTTGTTTATATTTGTGCCATTTAAAAAATTTCTTTTTAAGTGTGAAACTTAAGGGGTTATATAATTTGGATCTAAGCAACTGTGCCTTTCCATGCATAATGCTAAGGATTTTATATCAATTATAATTTTAACGTGTAATTTGCATTTTATACTACTAGGTAGGTGGCATTTATAACTGTTTTAAATAACATGAGAATTAAGAAGTTTGTGTTAATGGAGAGGGTTAAAAAATTTCCATCCTGCGTATGGTGTTCAACTGACATGTTTAGAGGTGCTCACCCTCGAACGCAGGTGTGTGTCCTTATGTGTGGTATGGTGCCCCTGTCCCTGCTGCTGCGTCTTCTGGGTGCTTCGGCACTCTGTCTGGTGGTGATGCCTGTGACCTGCCAGCCTGCCGAAGTATCCTACCAGGAGCTTTGTGATCTTGTTAGGCTTTCATTGCATTTCCTTATGAGAGAAGCAGTGCTTCAGTTGAGACAAGTGTGGAGCTAGAAATGAGGCTTCCAGTAATAGAAGATGATTTCATGCTTGGCATAATTTTTGGTACCAAACTGACTTTACTGAGTAATGGTAAGTTCCTGAGTGGTTGTGATCCAAGGAATAAACTTGACTGCAAATTGGTGTGAGTGCCTGAGTGTGAACAGGAGGAGACATGGATCCTTTATTCCTTGCTGTAGGTACTTTAACTATCGGACTACCCGGTTCCTTGCCGAGGAGGGATTTTACAAATTCCATAACTGGTTTGATGACCGGGCCTGGTACCCACTGGGCCGGATCATCGGAGGAACGATTTACCCAGGTGAGGGAAACAGGGTGTTTCTTTTAAACCAGTAGGTATTTGTATATTATTGCACCATTTTAAAATGTCTGATGTCTCCATTGTGTGGCATTTGTAATTTCGTTCTGATTACAGATTCCTCCAAGTGGATCTTATATAAATAGGAGAGCATGTATAGGAGAGCAGGGATTGGTGGTTTCTCATAAATTCTGGGCTTCCGATTGAATCTTTAGGAGGGAAATTTATAGGCCTACTGCAGTTGCTATGTTAGTATTTTTGGTGGTTTGTCAAGACCTGTGTTGTCACTTTATTGGTGCTCAGATTTTTCCTTTCTCTTTCCCTTAAGTTCTTTTTTTATTTTTAAAGATCTATTTATTTTTAGAGAGAGGGGAGGAAAGGGAGAGAAATACCAGTGTGTGAGAGAAACATCGATCAGTTGCCGTTTTGTTTTTTAATTGGTTTTAGAGACAGAGAAGAAGAAAGCGGAGGAAAGGGAGAGAAAGAGGGAGGAAAGGATGGAAGGGGGAGAAGGGGAAAGAGAGGGAGAGAAAGAAACATCAGCTTGTTCATCCATTTATGCATTTATTGATTGCTTTTTGTATGTGCCCTGACCGGGGATTGAACCCACAACCTTAGTGTATCAGGACAGTGCTCTGACCAGGTAAGCTACCTGGCCAGGGCTTGGATCAGTGGCCTCTTGCCCACCCCCAACTCGGGGCTTGGCCCACAACCTAGACATGTGCCCTGACCGGGAGTCAAATCAGCAGCCTTTCGGTTCACAGGCCAGCACCCAACCAACTGAGCCACAGCAGCCAGGGCTTCCCTTAACCATTTTGTCCGAGGATAACCTAATGGAGTTTCTTCTTCCTGTTACAGGCTTAATGATCACCTCTGCTGCAATCTACCATGTACTCCATTTTTTCCACATAACCATCGACATTCGGAATGTCTGTGTGTTCCTGGCCCCTCTCTTCTCTTCCTTCACCACCATCGTCACGTACCACCTTACCAAAGAGCTCAAGGTGAAGGATTGGGGGTGACAGGAGGATGGGGGATGACTGTTGTTGAGCCTCTCTAGGAGACAGTACAGGGTGGGGGCTGCACCTTAGAGGGCAGGGAGCTGGAGGCTAAAGACGGCTTTTGCTGGGCCTGTGGGTTCACTCCCGCTCCTCCTCAGAGTCTGTGGTTTCTTACCATCCACAACTGTTTGTCCTTGAAAGAGAACATTTGAGGGTCACGTGTAAATTGCTACATAAGGGGGAAAACATTTAAAATGCAGAATGTGAGGTTTAGATTTTGAAGCTCTCACAGTCTAAGGGAGAGGAAAAGTAACTACAGGACATATTCTAAAGTAGTTAGTTCTTCGTACTGGAAATGAACACTTAGCAGTTATTTGTTGATTTTTAAAAGTATTTATTTAAAAATTCTTAAGCCACTTGGCTTTTGTAGTAGACTCAGTAATACTGACTCTTTTTCTAGGTTTCTACAGACCCTGGCTCTTTGGAGGCTGTCTGTAGTTTGTGGCTACGGAGTCAGGGAGATACCTGAGGATGTTTGGAAACTGTAGGAGGGTTTGGGGAACTTGAGTTTAGTTTGGCAGCTTTTTCATGCTTCTCCTTGCTGCCCTTGTTCCAAATTTGATTCTTATTAATAGATAAGTTCTTCCTCTTTGGGTGTGGATTACATTTTGTTGCTCCTCATCTGAGCTCACAGATTGCCTAGTGATCCTCCAACTTGATTATCTAAGCTCCTGGGATCTTTAGTTCAGATAGGTTATCACCTTAGTTAACTTTTTAGCTCAAATAATAATTGTCTTCCTTTGCTTGTACTTGCATAGCATTTAGAGGTGTGAGTCGTGTCCTGCAGAGTGTAGATGTTGTTAGGGATAGTAGGTAGGGCTTCATGAGCCTGGGGAGACCCCAAACAGCCCCTTCTGGGACAGTGTCTGATGTCTGACAGCTTGCATGATTGTCCGTCCTCAGCATATGTGTACTTAGTTTCAGAGTTGGTATCATCGTGGAGAATTGGTGTGAAATTTTTAGCTGTCTTGTGCTGTGAACATTTCCAGCATTTCTAGCATCACATTTACTTTTGAAAGTGTTGGACTGTTCTCTGGGCCCATTTTGAACAGAGTGGACTAGTAGATCCTCTCTTCTCCCCTCTTGTAGATGTATTGCTGTTAACTTCTGTCTACCCTCTTTTCTTACAGGATGCAGGGGCGGGACTTCTTGCTGCCGCCATGATTGCTGTGGTTCCTGGGTACATCTCCCGGTCAGTGGCTGGCTCCTACGACAATGAAGGTAAGGCTTAACATGGAAAGAAGATCTGTCACTTCATTTTCCGGTAGAACTTCTTGAAGTGCATTAGAATCTGTGTGCACATCTATTGTTTTGCAATAGCAATAATGGCGTTTGGGCAAGAAGATTAGAAATGGGCGGAAAGGGACCTCAGAGAAGGTTTATATTCTCTTTCTGCCACCCCTGTGGAAGGGAACTGGGAATTTTCCTTATGGAAGGTGTTTGATTTGTCTCCGGACTCATAAAAGTGGTGTGAACTTTTAGTGTTGAATGATACTCTTGTTTTAACATCATTTATTTTCTTGCTTTTCCTAGATAAGAGGAGTGAATGTTTTTAAAACTACAATGACTTTGACTCATTTTCACTTCAGCCTATATTTATAGAGTGTTATTGGGAAAACAGTGTTAGGTATTATAAAGAAAGATAATGAATAAGGTTATTTTGGCTCATAATTAAGGAATTACAGACATAGATTAGTGAGTAAAATTATGTTGGTCCGTAATCTATTAAGGAAGATAAATACAGCACAGACTTATAAAAATTACTACTAACAGGCAGTTAGTATTGTGTGCCGTAAAGAAGTAAGAACAGAGCACTTTGGGAATGTAGTTAAAGGGGACATTAATTCAGATTTGGGGGTCAGGGAAGGCTTTTTGGAAGCAGTTTAGGTTGAACTGGACCCTGAGGTTGGGACTTCCAAAGGCCAAATTAAGTTGAAAAGAGGGGCCATCAGGACATACGGACCAGGTTGTAGACGAGGGAGACGTGGGACGGTACAGGGTATGGTATGCTCAGGGCTGCACTGGCAGGGACCGTAGTGCCGGGGAAGAATTGTAATGGTCGTGGCCAACACTCACTCAGTGCTTGCTGTGTGTGGGGTATCGTGGTAAGTGCTTTGTGTGCAGCAATTAAGTTTGTTTTCACAACACTTAGCAAGTAGATACTATTATTGACTCACTTGTACAAGAAGCTGAGACAAAGGAAGGCACACGAGTTATATTATAAATCAGCAGTAGATCTGAGATGAGAACACAAGCGGTCCGTTCCAGAACAGTGTTCTTAAACATGATGGCTGCGTGGCCCTCTGTTGACTTTGCGTTGCCTCCTTTCTGCAGGGATTGCCATCTTCTGCATGCTCCTCACCTACTACATGTGGATCAAAGCGGTGAAGACTGGCTCCATCTACTGGGCAGCCAAGTGTGCCCTTGCTTATTTCTACATGGTAACTGTTTCCTATCTTCTAGGAGTCTCTGTGTCTGAATACCTGCTGGGGTCAGCTGATAGGAACTGGCAGTAGCTCTTAGGCTTTGAGACTGTGGAGTGGAAGCTAGAGGTCTTTATACTTGTATCCATACGAAGACTAATCCAAGGCAGGCATGGATAGCAACTGTATATAGCAAGATAGAGATGTTTTAACTTTTAAAGTTCTCCAGATTCCATCTTTCCTCTGGGTACATATTGGTTGGCCAACTCTCTTTTCTGACAGTACTATTCACCTTAAATTTTAGTGTGTTCTCCTTAAATTTTTCCTGTATATATGTATTTATTTGTTTGATTTTTATGTGTGCACTTAGATTTCTTCCCTTACCTACTTCCACATGCTCAGGTTTCGCATGTATCCCTAAACCCTCCATGTGAACTGCAAGTAGATTGAGTCCAGATTAACCCTGAAGGTTGAGTGCCTCTCGGTTTGTGATTTTGATGTCAGGAGCCATAGACAATGGGATTGAGTTATAGCAGTGGGTGTGAATTTGATTTATGGGTGGGAATTTGAAATTCCTGTTGAAAGAAATCAGTTATTTAAACTCTTTATGCCACTTGACATAAATAAGGTTTGTCAGTTTTTGTAAAGAGGTGTTCTTTGAAAAGGTCGCCGGTTACATCCTACAGTATAATGGTGGTGGTTGAGGGGGAGCGCTCGGAGGAACTGTTCTCTTTTATGCTGCCACAGGTCTCTTCGTGGGGCGGTTACGTGTTCCTGATCAACTTGATCCCCCTCCACGTGCTGGTGCTGATGCTCACAGGACGCTTCTCCCACCGCATCTACGTGGCCTACTGCACGGTGTACTGCCTGGGCACCATTCTCTCCATGCAGATCTCCTTTGTGGGCTTCCAGGTGGGCCCGCGGCTGAGTGGGTTTTTTAGCTTCTGCTTTTCCTAAGCAGCTCCAACTGGGTCGATTTATCCTGGACTTTGGTGAGGGGAGTGAGACTTACTCTCAGGTCTAACCTTGGCTGCTTACGTTAACTGAAGTAACAATCATTAGTCATTAAAGTCCTCTGTCCATTAACACTTGCTTCATGAAGTATAAATTTATGACTTTATTTGGCTTGGGCCTGAAGGAGGAGGAGAGAGTGAGATTTTGGTTGAGCCAAGTTGTTGTGAGTGATCAAAGTTATTTGTAGTTCTTTTTAAAGATGATGACCTCTGAACTTCTTAGTGGGGCTAAGCCAAAGTCCTTCAGGAAGCAGAGCACAAGCCTTTAGCCACATTACTCTCCAGAGTTAAGAGACAGGTATTAAATCAGAATAATATGATGTGTTTGGTTTCCCATGTTGTCTTAAGAGAATGGAATCCTAATTCACAGGTCAGCAAGTATTTCTTTACTGATCATCTCCTATATGCAATTTGCCAATAACCTGGAAGTGTGAAAAGTATAACAATATGGCTCTGGTCCTTAAGGAGGTTACAGTCTTGCTGTGGGGATAGAATTGCATGCAGCTGCCTGTGGTCTGTAGCGTGTGGTTCTGGAAACGTAGTTCCTGGACCACCAGCATCAGCAGGTTCTGGGAACTTGGTAGAAATGCAAATTGTGGTGGGTAGGGCACAGTTACTGAATCTGAAACTCTGGGGTTGGGGCTCAGCAGCCCCCCTCTCCCTGATCCCCATGATTATTAGGATGGCTGCTAGAGTTAGAGAACAGCTGGTCTAAACAGAGACTTTTAAGTGATAGAAGAGACTAAAAGTTCAGTGACCACTGAAGGGAGTGATGGACTTTAGTTCAGCAGATCAGGGGAAAATGGTATTTGCATTGGGCCTTGAATGATGAGAATTTCAGTGAATGCAAGTTTTTGGGAAGAGAAAATTACAGTACAGGCTGAAAGGTAATAGCTTGAGGAAAGGCCAGAGATGTGATATGTTTTCTTCAAACCATGTAGCAGGTGAATTAGACCCTTCTCTAGATTGTTCCTAGTTCCTTGGGGGCTTCAGAACTCATTTGACCCTTTGGTCTGAGCTAGGGTCAGCATACTTCAGGTGTAGGCTGGACCCGTTCTTTCAGACACTGTTCTCATACATGTGCTTTCACCAACAGCCTGTCCTGTCATCAGAGCACATGGCGGCCTTCGGGGTCTTTGGTCTCTGCCAGATCCACGCCTTTGTGGATTATCTGCGCAGCAAGTTGAACCCACAGCAGTTCGAAGTCCTTTTCCGAAGTGTCATCTCCCTGGTAGGCTTTGTCCTTCTCACCGTGGGAGCTCTCCTCATGCTGACAGGTAGGGAAGGCTCATCGTGGCTTTTAGTATTAAACGTAAATGGATTTGGACGTGGAATAAATTCTCGAAGTAGTGATAGCATTTAAACAAAGACCTAGCCCTTCTCTGTTTCAGAGAGTCTAATTAAAATGAGAAGTTGTGATTAGTTAGGGCTGTTTTGTTTCAGGAGTGATTGTGAAATATTTGCTGCTTCTTTGCTGCCAGGAAAAATATCTCCCTGGACGGGGCGTTTCTACTCGCTGCTGGATCCCTCTTACGCCAAGAACAACATCCCCATCATTGCTTCTGTGTCTGAGCATCAGCCCACGACCTGGTCTTCGTACTATTTTGACCTGCAGCTTCTTGTCTTCATGTTTCCAGGTCTGTCTGCCAAGTGTTGAAGTATCCTTTGTAGGAATCACTTTTTTCAAAATAAGCAAAATACCCTTGCCCTTGTGCTTTTGTTTTTTGCCTATTTACCTCGTGCAGTACAGAGATGGCTGAGCACTCTCTTCTGATACTGAAGGAGAGTAGACAATAGAATTGAACAGTTGCAGAGCCTGGGAAGTTCAGAGCTTCCTAGTTTTCTGTTCATGTATAAGTTAAAATTCAACCCTAACTCATACTCAGGTGGTTTTGTTTTTGTTTTTGTTTTAATACTTCTAGCGTCCCTCTCTCCTACCACCCACCCCTGACTCCTCCCATTTATCTTCTTGGTGGTACCGAAATCCAGAATAGGCATGGCTGATTGTAAAGCCTTTTCACCTAACTTATTTTCTGGCCAATCCAAACATGTTTTAGAATTTACCGATGATGTAGCAGACTCCTTTTTTTTTTTAAATAAAATAACTTTTACATTTTTTTATTATTTGAAAGTAAGTTATCTATTGTAAAAAATATATACAAGTGAAAAAAATTTCAATTCTCACCACATATCTGTTGCTACTTTAGCATTTTGATGTATATTCATCCAGTTATTGAATACAAATGAGATGATACATTTTTTCCCCTTTTTTCATTTCACAAAGAATTGTGATAATTTCTGGTTAGTATTATTTTAGAGAAATACTTTTTAAGATATATCATTTGTTAGTTTTTTAAAGTTGCAGAGATGTGTAAAGGAGAAGGCAAATGGTCCATCTCTGTGCAGCAATATTTTAATTACTGTATTGCTCTCCAGTTTACAAATATACCATAATTTATCTCCTTAATGTTGGACATTTAGGTGCTCTCTGATTTTTTGCTATTTTAAGGAGTGCTGTAGTGAACATTTTGCATGTGTCTGTGATTGTTATTTTTAGCTGCTTTCTTCTTTTTTCTTTTACTTTTGTAGTTGGTCTCTATTACTGCTTTAGCAACCTGTCTGATGCCCGGATTTTCATCATCATGTATGGTGTGACCAGCATGTACTTTTCAGCTGTGATGGTGAGTAATTCCCTCAGTCCTGGCACACCTTTCCACTCCTGACTCTGAGGTGCTTTTTTGTTTCCTCCGTAGCAGGAGTCAGAAGGTCCCGATGATGGTGCAGGTGCTTCCCGCTGAGCATCTGAGGGCTGAGTTACAAAGCTGCTCACTGTTGTTGTTTACCATCACAGGAGTGTGTGAGGTGCTCACACATTGTGGTTGTGGGTCCGCATTCCTGCGTTTGTACCTGTGTGTGAGGGCAAGGCACTTGGACACTTGTTGGAGACTGTGACCCCGGGCAGGTTCCTTCCGCTCTCTTGTTGGGTGTCTTAAACAGGGAGACAATGGTTTTCTTAAATGCCTGTGAGGATTGTCCAGTGCTAGGTTAAAAACAGAAGAGATTTTATATAATGTAACAAGACTGTTTCTCACATTTTTTTTGATCCGAAACCACAGTTAAGAAATAGATTTTTTGAAATTACAAGGTAGCCCTGGCTGATGTGGCTCAAGCGCAGGCCTGATGTGGATTAAGCGCAGGCCTGTGACCCAAATGGTTGCAGATTGAATTGCCAGTCAGGGCACATGCCTTGGTTGCAGGCCAGGTCCCCAGTAGGGGGCGTACAAGAGGCAACCACGCATTGATGTTTCTCTCTCTTATTCCCTTTCCCTGCTCTCTAAAAATAAATAAAATCTTTAAAAAAATTAAATTAAAATAAAATAAAATTACAAGGTAAATCAGCATATTAAAGTTGCTGAGAATTCTTCCCCCCAAATTTTTTTTAAATGAAATTTATTTTATATTAAATTACTTAGGACACATATACATGTATAACTGAAAAATAAAGTTTAAGAAATACATAGTTCTGTAGATTTATCAATTATTTTTCTTTTCTATTTTGTTCTATTTCATTGAAAAGTCATGTTTTTTGAAAACCCCTAAATTGATGTCATAACCTCCTCATAGGTTGAAATCTGTCATTTGTACACCACTGATTAGACTGCGATCTCTTTTAGGTGCGTCTGATGCTGGTGTTGGCACCCGTGATGTGCATTCTTTCTGGCATCGGAGTCTCGCAGGTGCTGTCCACTTACATGAAGAACCTGGACATCAGTCGTCCAGACAAGAAGAGCAAGAAGCAGCAGGATTCTACCTACCCTATTAAGAATGAAGTGAGAATTATGCAACACCAAGAACAGGCTTGGGGAACTGTGTGCCTATGCGTGTGTGAATGTAGATACATCTTTTTTTGAGTAAGGGAGCAGAGGACTGTTGTAAGTGGTCAGAATTAACCCAAGTTTTTCTGATTCATCTCCTCTCTATCATTGACTGTGTGTAAGAAGCTGGTCTGTGCTGTGTAAATTTAATTTGGTTTTATAACACATTTTTCCGTGTTATAGGTGGCAAGTGGGATGGTACTGGTCATGGCTTTCTTTCTCATCACCTACACCTTTCATTCGACATGGGTTACCAGTGAGGCCTACTCTTCCCCCTCCATTGTGCTGTCTGCTCGTGGCGGGGATGGCAGCAGGATCATTTTCGATGATTTCCGAGAAGCGTACTATTGGCTTCGTCACAATACCCCAGAGGTAAAGATTTGGGAGGAGTGGCATTGCTGTTGGGGGGGAGCAGGACATTTGATGTTACGGCGAAGCATAGTTTTTAGATGAGTGGAAAGCTCATCTAAAATGAGATGATGTAACTAGAGAAGATGTAACTGGAACTCTGGTGTTGGATGAGCCTTAAAGGTCACCTCCATTCAATTTAGGGTTTCTTCTGGAGTGACCCTTATTGGTAATTATTGTCAGCATGGTGATTTCATCATGAGGTAGACCTTCCCAATTATAAAAGAAGAAAAAACTTACAGATAAATAATACATGTTCATTGTAGAAAAACCAGAAAATAGAAGCAAGAAAAAATATAAATTTTCCATAAAGTGATCATCTAATGATAACCACTTTTAACATTTTGGCTTATACCTTTTAAGAGTCTGAAGTGATTTCCTTTGCAGTAGCTATTGGAAATAGCACTTCTGAGTTAGATTTGTAAAGAGTCAAGACTTTAAGAATTTTTTTAATCCTTCCCTGTTGTAACCTGTGATCTGTGTTTTCTCCATCTTTATAACTGATGTTTGTGATGCTGTTAAAAACCATTTATTTAATACAATCATCTGATGGTGCCAGGCTGTTTATTTGGAAATATTGAACAGCCCCTACACTCCCACTCCATTACACTTGTCTGTAAAAGGTGAGCTGCGATGGAAGTTTCGGGAATGTTGGATTGTGTGGTTTGCACTGAGATTTTATGATTGTGTATAAATGCAGGGCCAGGTGCAAAGCTTTGTTTCCCAGTGAGGCATGCAGTATTTTGTACAGAAATTGATTAACTGTCCATGCCTCTTTTCCTGTCAGATGCACTTCCACTCCATTCTGTGTATGTGATTTTTGGATGCAGTGGAAAGCTTGTTGTTTTCACTTCCCATGCCTCTTTCAGGATGCAAAGGTCATGTCATGGTGGGATTACGGCTACCAGATTACAGCCATGGCGAATCGGACGATCTTAGTGGACAATAACACGTGGAATAATACCCACATTTCTCGAGTAGGGCAGGTAAGTAAAGGGATCATTTGGGTGTTTGGCCCACAGGGCCTAGTGGGGAGTGTTTCTCCCTGAGGTACCATATGACCTGGAATTTTACTCTGAGAAATGTGCACGTATTTTTCTAGGCAATGGCATCCACAGAAGAAAAAGCCTATGAGATCATGAGGGAGCTTGATGTTAGCTATGTGCTGGTCATTTTTGGAGGCCTTACTGGGTATTCCTCTGATGGTAATGTACTTGATTCTATCTCTAGCTACAGGGCATAGACTCTAAGAAAACCAGATGATGCTCCTGTTTTTCTGTGCTTGTACTGTTACTAACATTTTCTTAGTTGGGGAGGGTCCTAAGTATTTGCAACTTGCCTTTTGGTTATTTTGATTTCTTTTTCTTTTCTTTTCTTTTTTTTTTTTGCAACAAGTAGGAAGTAAATGTAAATATTTCTCATATAGGTATGGCCTGCTATATTTGTCTAAGACCTAGGAGGAGTTCCACAGCCAGTAAACAAACAACATAAGGCTTCTGAAAATGAATCTAAGATTTAATGTTTTTTTCCAGTGGGTTTAAGCCATAGAATGATCTGCCAGCTTAAAATGTTTTGTATACATTGTACATACATACACAGATATGTATGTATGTATGGAATATGTTACCATAGTTCCCTATGATTATTAACAAAACCATAGTTTTAGAAGAATCATCTAAATATTGTTCTCTGCCTAAAAAAACTTTTAAAAAATTAAACAATACCTCTTCATACTTTAAAATGTTAGGCACTTCTGAACCTACATCCTCTTATAACATCAGGTCCCAGAGGCAAAGAGATTCCTAGAGTAGTAGCATCAGTTTACGTCCCTTCCAGCATTTTCTGAAGTTCTTGGTTGATCTACATCCTTAAACAACACCTGGCATTACAAATCTTTTCCATTTGCGCATGTGTGTAGTGCTGATACAGATGTTGGAATGATGATGAAGCAGCTGCTCCTTCATCATAAATTGGTCGTGTAGCTGTGTAAAAATGTTGTGAAAATGTCCCACTTATTGGTGCATTCCTTGGTTGAAAAACATCTTTTAGTAATGAGCCGTCCTTCCTGTATTTTCTGTTACTTTTCAGTCTTCCTTTTTTTTTTTTTTTGGTTCTTTTAACATTTGAAATTTTTAATAGAAAACAAATTAAAAGTTAATTTTAGTAAACTTATCAGGTATTTTTACTTCCTGGTGTATTTTCTTCCAATGCCCATATGCAGTGATATTACCTACATACAGTTTTAAAGTGCATTTCTTTTAAAAAATCTTTTTCAATATTAAATTAGTTTCAGGTGTATGGCGTAGTGGTTAGACATTTATAAAACTTACAAAGTGATCCCCTTGGTAAGTCTAGAACCCATCTGACACTGTGCATAGTTATTACAAATTAATGGCTATATTCTCTATGCTATACTTTACATCCCTATGGAAAACAAATAAGATTTAAAATGTTTTCTCAGATATTACATTATATGGACATTTTAAGATACGATACATAGTATTCATTGAATGATGATCTGGTAGACCAGGGGTCTGTTTATTAAGACCACAGCCATACCCATTCATTTATGTATTTCCATTTTTCTTCAGTTTTTATTGAGATGTAATTGATACATTGTATAAGTTTAAGCTGTATTATGTAATGATTTTCTGTGTGTGTGTGTGTGTGTATGACAAATGATTACCATAAGTTTAGTCAACACCTACCCCTTCACGTAGCTACAGTTTTTTTTCTTGTAATAAGAACTTTTAAGATCTACTTTCTTAACAACTTTCAGTTAAACAACACAGTGTTATTCACTATAGTCATCAGTTGCACATAACATCCCCAGGAGTTCCTTATCTCATAGCTGGAAGTTTGTGCCGTTTACCCGTTTTTGCCTGATTCCCCCATCCCACCCCAGCCTCCAGTAGTCACACATCTGATCGGTTTCTGTGAGTTTGTTTTTTTTAGAGTCCACACGTAAGTGAGCTCACACAGTATTTATCTTTCTCTGACTTATGTCACTTGGCATAATGCCCTCCAGGTCTGCCTGTATTGTCACAAATGGCAGAATTTCCTTCTGTTTATGGCTGAATGGTATTCCATTATATGTACATATCACATATACCAGTAGTATCTATGTATGTACCTGTATATAATACAAATGTATGCCATATTTCCTTTATCCACTCATCCTTTGACGGGCACCCCATTTGCTTCCCCATCCCAGTTGTCAGGAATAATGCTGCACTGAACATGGGGGTGCATTGTCTCTTTGTGGTGATGATTTCATTTCCTTCAGATGTATACCGAGAGCTGGGATTGTGGGTTGTGTAGTAATTCTATTTTTAATTTTTCGAGGAACCTCCATACTGTCTTCCATAGTGAGGGTGTATCAGTTTACATCCCCACTAATAGTGCTGCACAAGGGTTTCCTTTTCTGTCACCTTCCCCAACATTTGTTCCCTCTGGCCATTCTAACAGGTGTGAGGTGATGTATCATTGTGTGTTTTTTTTAAGATATTGTTTATTTATTTTTAGAGAGGGAAGGGGGGGGAGAAACATCAATGTGCGGTTGCTGGGGGCTGTGGCCTGCAACCCAGGCATGTGTCCTGACTGGGAATCGAATGTGCGATGCTTTGGATCGCAGCCCGCACTCAATCCACTGAGCTATGCCAGCCAGGGCTTCGTTGTGGTTTTGACTTGCATTTCCCTAATGATGAGTGATGTTGAGCACCTTTTCATGTACCAGTTGTCCATCTCAGTATTTTGGGGAAAATGTTCAGGTCCTTTGTCTGTTGTTTAGTTGGATATGTGTGTTGTTGGGGGCGAGTTGCTATTGAGTTATATCAGTCCGTTATGTATTTTGGGTATTAAGCCCTTACCTGATACATGGTTTGCAAATACTTGCAATCCATAGGTTGCCTTTTTGTTTTGTTGATTGTCTCTTCTGCTATGCACTCTTTCATTTTCAAAGCTTGTCAGGTTTTTCCTTCAAACATACTGCAAAGACATACAAGGAAGCTACAGAATTAGTTCTCTAAGAGAGTAGAGTTGATACACTGGGGTTTGTTTTTGCTTCTGTTTCTGGCCATGTGATCCAGGCAAGTCTTTGTGCCTTCGTTTTCCCATTTACAGGGTAGAGATAAGACTGCAGATACTACGTGAAGACAGCAACATTATTTATTGAATGCTTACAAATGATACGTTAAATCACAGGTGGCAAACACAAGGCCCACAGGCTGGATCCAGCCCTCCACTTTGTTTCTACCCAGTGGCAGCACCGAGCTCTCACTTAACTATTAAGGAATAGTTACATTTACTCAGTCCTAACATTGCATTCAGACCTTTGAAGGCAACTGTGAGGCTGATGTGGCCCCTGGTGAAAATGAGTTTGACACCCTTGCATTAAATGCTTTACATACTCTTACTCATAATGCTCTAGTAGCTGTATGGTAGATACTATCATTTTTCTAATTTGAAAGATGAGGAGACTGAAGCACATAGAGGTTAAGTAACTTGCTAGAGGTCACCCACGTAGAACTGGCAATGCTAGGAATCAAACCCAGGCAGTTCAGATCCAGAGTCTGTTCTTACCCACTGTGATACACCCTGGAATCCTCTGTAGTAGTACAGTAGGAATCTTTTTTTCTTGTGGGTCAGTAATACTTTTTGTACTAACCATCATTTCCCTAAAGCCTGTGGGGGAGATACAGAGGGTAACATACTCAGAGATGAGTTGATAGTGGTATCGGTATGCTGACATAGAAGTGTTGACTTCTCATAGATATGCTTCAGAATTTGTAACTTTGCAGCTGTAGGTCAAGAAAGGGAGCGTCGTGTTCATGTCTTCTGTCCCTCCCTGGTAAACAGCTGCCGCTCCCTCGGTCAGTACTGTGCAGTAGAAATACAGCGGAGGCACACATGTCATTTAAAAATCTGTTAGCCACATCAAAATAAGTAAAAAAAAAAAAAGAAAAAGAAAAATTTTATTTATTTTTAACTGTCTAATTTATTGGGGTGGTAGTAGTTAGTAAAATTATACAGGTTTCAGGTGTGCAATTCTGTAACGCATCATCTGTACACTGTATTGTGAGTTCACCACCCAAGTCAAGTCTCCTTCCATCACCACTGACCCCCTCATGACCCTCTTCTGCCTCCCCCCGCCCAGAAATGATTTAATCAGTTTATTTAACTGAATATTGTATCACTCGTTTCGTTTTTGGACCGTGTCTTAGAAATCTGGTGTGTATTTTACACTTGCAGCCTGTCTGAATTTGGACTAGCCACATTGCCGGTGCCTCTGGCGTGGCTCCGTGGGGCTAGTGGCTACTGTGCTGGACGCTCAGCCCAGCCAGTATCTGAGAAAAACCTCAGCTGTGACCTAAGTCTGGACTGGTTGTATAGGGTTTCAGGAGTCCAGTAATCTATGGGACAGGCTGTATATTTTGAGGAAAAAAGTTTTGACCATACATTGTCTTTCCAGTTTTTATAAATGAGTTAAAGGGCACCATTTCCCATTCAAAAAATATTTGGGGAATTTCCTTAGAAATAGTGACCTTTTCTTTAGGTGATTTAGCTCTAGCAACCTTTGTGATGCAGCAGCTCTTTCTTCCTCTTTCTTTTCCCCAGACATCAACAAGTTCCTGTGGATGGTCCGGATTGGAGGCAGCACAGACACAGGCAGACATATCAAGGAGCATGACTATTACACTCCAACAGGGGAGTTCCGTGTGGATCGTGAGGGTTCTCCCGTGCTGCTGAACTGCCTCATGTACAAGATGTGTTACTACCGCTTTGGACAGGTCTACACGGAAGCCAGTGAGTGATTCCTGACCACTTTAATACCAATAGTAAGAGCAGTGCTAGTAGCGAACACAGAGCTTTTTTTCACATTCCAGGCACTGTTCTAAGTGCCTTACATCTGTTAACACATTTAATCCTCACAATAACCTGAAAGGTATAAATACTAATGTTATTCCATTTTATATATGAGGAAATCCAGAGACAAATAGGATACTTAACTGCCCAGAGTCACCTAAGTAGCAGAGTCAGGTTAAATAAAACTCAGGCAGTCTGGCTCTAGAGTCTGTGCTCTTACCCATTACTTTTTATTGTCTCTCAGGACAAGGTATCACAGTGGAAAAAGGAAATGAAGCGGGATAGGATAGATAAAGAACTTTTCATTTCTTAGATAAATACATTGAGAGTAATTCAATTAGGTTAAGTCTTTCCTTCTGACTTCAGTTTCTTAGTTCTGCACTAGGAACAATTTCTGAACCAGCTGTGAGCCTTTGATATCTGACAGGTTCTTCTCTGACCTATGGGGGGGTTACTGGTGTGTCACAGAGGGCTCAGGGTGGCAATCCTCAGGAATAAAGAGGCTTGGGAGTCAGCCCCCACCTCTCAAAAGACATAAGAAGCAGCATCCTCCTGGAGAGGACTTGGATAGGGTAACACTGGATTTCCATTTCGACCTGACATCCTTCTGGGCAGGTCCTACTCTCTAAGCACACTGCAGGCTAAGGAAAAACATTCCAATTAGTGGGCGATTTACCAAATTGATTTACTCTTTCCTTAGGAAATTAGCACTGTAGAAAGAAGTGTGTCTCTTTTTTTTGTCCCTGTCTAGAGCGCCCACCAGGCTTCGACCGTGTGCGGAACGCTGAGATTGGGAACAAAGACTTTGAGCTCGACGTCCTGGAGGAAGCGTACACCACAGAGCACTGGCTGGTCAGGATATACAAGGTGGGCAGGTGTCGTGTGGAGCAAGCTGCCATCCTGTCTGCGGCTGGGCTCCTGTACTTCAAAGGGGGCTGCACATTTCTAGTGTCTGGAAACTAGCTTGCAAGTCAGAATGCTACCATTTTCATTTAGATTGTCCTGAGAGCATAGACCCCCAATCTGCTGTCATTTTGGCAGTGGCTGCAGTGATGTTTTTCCAATTGGGGTTGAACTTGATATTTTTTAGTGATTAGTCAGGCTTTGAGTGAGGGAAGAGAAAGTGTGTGTGTGTTTTGAACTACATTTTCTTCTACTGAAGGGTTTGTGGCACAGAGTCACAGATAAGTTTGCTACATCTCTAACATAAGAGAAGATTGAGAACCCTTGATGTGTTTTGACGGTACATCACTTATACTGCTCCTCACAGAGGTATTTTGAAAGGCTAAGCAGAGAGGAGCTAGTCTTAAACCAGGGGGGGACTCAACTTGGTAGAGAATCTCTCCAAGGTGACCTGATTGTGAATATTAAACTGACATCTTTGTGTTGCAGGTGAAGGACCTGGATAATCGAGGCTTGTCAAGGACATAAACGTTTCTTCCAGCTCCGATATGCTTCACACTGTGTGCGTCTCACTTAGGACGCCGAAGACGTTTTTTAAACATGCAGTTTATAACAGCAGAACACGACGTGATTAGAATTGTCTGGAAGTTTTGCCCTGGGCAGTATGGGCTGGGCCAAATGCAATGATTTTTATAATTCTGAGCAGGTTACCAAATGAAATGTCATGGCTTTACTTTGGTCAATTAAAGGGAGGGAATTTTTTTTTTTAAATGTGCCTTATTTGTTTTTACTTTTGACCAGCTTGAGGAATGCAGAAGTCTATGGTGGGCTGACGGGAGGACAGAAAGCAGACCTCACCCATGCTTTTGCTCCCTGAGTCAGCTCTCTGGGGGCATTCCGTCTCTCTCGCATCAGTTAAGCTGTCAAGGACTGGGTCAGATCCTACATACACTTCGTCATTTCAAAAATTGCAGCACTGAGCACAATGCCTTGCACACAGTGGGTGCTCAGTGAGTTCATACCGACGGAATAAATGTGGGACTGAAGGAGGGCCGTGTCTGGGCAGGGATGGTAGCTGCATGCCACCGCGTCTCTGCTCGCCACACGTCTTGTCCTTGGAGGCTCTTTGACTCTGTGAAGGGGAAAGGGTGGCTAGCTGACCGGATCTTAAAAATTTTCTTTGGGACTAGCAAGGGGTGTGTGTGTGTGTGTGTTTATCAGGAATAAATCAAGTGAGAATAAATCAGCAGTTTTGAAGATTCAAGGCAAACAGTGACATTATTATTCTCATTCTAAGTGAAGGGAGAAACTCTTGCACCGTTATGTATAAAACTTGGTCAGTGGGTATTTTTGAGTCAACTAAAGTATAACCATACGTATCTATTTGAAATCCAGCCCTTTAGTATTCTCACTTAACCACGACATAGCTCATGTCTCTGCTCATTTCCTTTAGTTTATGCTCTAAAACTCTTGCAGTTACGTAAAGGTGAGCTTCTTTATCCTTTAGTCTCTGCCTGTTTGTTGTCATTGTGAAACACTATCTCAATGATCTGGTTCTGACGTTCTTGCCAAATAAACTACAAGTGAGAAGGGGGGGTTGCTATTAGTAGTAGCCTGAGAATAGCGCTAGCCTTACTACAGTAGAGGGGAAGAGAAACATAAAGAAATAACTCAAACCACAGTAGTCTCGTGGGTACGTAATGTCAGGATAAACAGCTTTATGTTCAGTATAGTAGGACATTGCTATAATATAACACATATTAATGACGTATAAAAACCTCAAGTCATTTTAAAAAGTACAAGGTAACTGTTTACTGTTACCTGTTGAAGAACAGGATCAATTACATGGCTTTTAGGCAAAGCAAAATGGTGCTCCCAGAGGGTATACTCAGGTGTACTTACATACCCAGAAAACTTATCCTTCCAAACCAATTTATATACTAGATTTAGATTTGATGTAATATTTGATTTATTATATGTAAATACATTACTTGATTTATATGCAGAATTTCTCCCTAGTGGAAAGGGTTATTCTGAGTTTTATTTTTTAAATTTCTTTTTACCAACATGAATAATATTTAGAAATCATTAATGATCTTCCTCTATAATATATATGGTATAACCCTTGAACTTACCACTATAGCTGTTACTTTCTTTGATAATTTTAATTTTGTTACTTTTTAGGCTGCATAAAGCTATCTCTTTGAAAAATTTACTTTTCATTTTCATTGTTATAGTACACTTAGTGTAAAAGAAACTCAATTCTAAAAAGCAAAACAGTGTTTTCCAATTCTGGGAGACACCCTCTTTCAAC
This sequence comes from Phyllostomus hastatus, assembly GCF_019186645.2. Lineage (NCBI taxonomy): Eukaryota > Metazoa > Chordata > Mammalia > Chiroptera > Phyllostomidae > Phyllostomus > Phyllostomus hastatus. The sequence continues at coordinate 13,031,609 of NW_025334015.1, read as the reverse complement.
TCCACTGATTCTCACATTATTTACCTCCATCTCCTTAAGTAAGTTGCTTTATTTTGCTCTGTGTTGTTGTTTTTTTTAATCTTAGGTATCATTTGTTGACTTTCTGGTGTTCAAAGTGAAGATTTATCTCTTTCACCATCCTGCTATTCCCACGGACTATTTTGAGGTTCTGTTATAGTTATGATTTAGGTTAGCGTGGTAGTTTTTACCTTACAGTTTTTCACAACTAGGCCATGTGGTATACTGTTACTACTTCACCCCACCCCACCCCACCCCACCCCCTGCCTAACTTTTTTGGAGGGAGTTTTTTTATTTTTATTTTTTTGTGCTTACTAATTTCTCCCCAAACTCTCATTCGTTTGTGCCAACTTCCTTTTAATATGTTTAGATTCATAAGGTATGTCTTAGAGATGTCTTCTGTTTGCCGGGTTCATTTGGTTTACTCTGAGTTTGCTGCACACCTCTTGGGTGGGTGTATCCTTTCACTGTCACGTTATGTATGTTAATCCCCTGACTTCCTTCTTGATTTGTCACCTCCAACTACCTCCCTGAGAAAGTGTGTAGGAGATAAAGTTCCTGAGATCTCTGTCTCCTCCTGCCACACTCAGTAGGTTGGCTAGGCAGAGGTCCAGGCTGTGAATAACTTTTCTATAGAATTATTTTGAAGGCATTGGCTCATTGTTTTCTCCCTTCTAAATGTTGAGGAATGCAATCTGTTCTGATTTTTTTTTTTTTTTTTTTTTGCATGTGTACATTCCCTCTCACTCCCACCCCAGGCCTCCTCTTATGTAGTATTTTGAAATTTCTCCAGTGTCTTGGAGTGGCTCATCCATTGTGCTGGGTAAACTTTTAAGTATGCATGGAAAGCCAAGTTCTTCAGTTCTGGGAAATTTCCTTGAGTTATCTGTGGATTTCCCCCAATTTCATTTTTCTTTCTGAAAAAAAAAAAAAAAAAAGCTATGTGGATGTTGGACTTCCTGGATTAATTAATCTTCCAATATTCTTACTCCTTTTACTATCTTTATGCTTCCTTCTGGAAGGTTTCCTAAAAAAAGATCTTTGTAACTTGCCTATATAGTTTCCCTGTATTCCGCTTTCAGATTTTTTAATGTCCAAGAGGGTTTTTTGCTTTAATATTCCTTTGTTTTGACTTCTTTTCCTATTAAAGGCCTTTTCAAACTCTTGGTTGTCTGCTCTTTTTAAGAGTGGGATCCTAAAAAGTTGATTGGAAGGTCTGTTTGGGGAGAGGGGTCTGGCTCATTGAATGTGGGCCTCACTTCTGTGGTCTGGCTGAGTTGTTCCATTGGGAAATCTGTAGATCTTTCCTTTTACATAGGTAACGTGCCCTTGAGAAGGCTTATTTATCCTCTAAGGATACAAGCCAGGCTGCCAGATTAAGAGGAAAGGGCAGAAAGAAGGCTTAGAAGTTCAGCCTTCAGTGCATAATCTCTCTGTTTTCAGTAAGGCGCCCAATCCTCTAATTGTGCCTGATGCTCTCCAGCTCACATACCATGTATTACCCTCCGGTTTTGTACCGGCCTGGGGTTGGGGCGGGGCAGTTCTTTGGGTACACAAAGGGAGAGGATCCAGCTAAGAAGCATTTGCTTCTTAGTGGTCTTTCAGCTTACCCCCTTTCAACCCCACCTTCACCCACATTTCAGTTACCTGGTGTCACTAACTCGAGCCTTCTGGAAGCTCTGATGTAAATCGAGTTGCTTCTCAGTGCTCCCATTGCTGGCTTCAGCATTCATCTTTGTTTTATCTAAAGACTATCCATTTGCCAGCCTTGTTTTTCATATTCTGCTCTTGTGCCTTTAGAGGCTCTTGTGTGCAGTTACTTCCCCATGTGCTGTCTTTAACCCTGTATTCTGCCCAAAATCTCTATACCATTTTCAAGCGAAGATAACTAATTCCACCCAGAGACATAGAAACTGAGCGGGTCCTCCTCTTGGTTTCTTCATATTCTTTGTAACACACTGCACATATCAGAGAAAATGTAGTAAATGACCTGAAAACTTAATTCATTACATGAAGCCTAACCTGTGATGTCATGGTTCAACACTTCTCGGTTGTTCTGGGCTTGTTGTAAAATGAGGGTTTTGTTTTTTTTCCCCCCAAAATTAAATTTACTGGGTGACAGTTAATTATACAACATATTTTACACTTATTTTACTCCATTACCGGTAACACAACCGAGCTAGTTATGCTCAGTGCATGTGGCCCGGTTTTCAGAACCGGAGAACTTTATGGAGTTCTCAGTCGTTTACTGTCAAGAGGGAATACCTAGTTCAGTTTTCCATATTTTATCCTCAAGCAGGCTCCTTTCTCCAGAATGCACTTTCTCATGTAAACTAGTTACTCTACTTTTATAGTTGGCATTGTGAAATGAGGCAAAGCAATCTTTTCGTTCCATCCGGCTGTTTCTTGCACAGTGAGAACGAGATCAGGTTGGACTAAGCTATGCAGATGCCCTTCTTCCAAAACGGTGGGGCTAAGGTGCTGCTCTGGAGCGGGTTCAAGAAACACTGGGCAAAACCGGTCATCCCCCCACTACCGCAAACTACAAGAGATTGCACCGGCTGCTTTCCCAGCTGGTTCTGGAAGGACCAGGTTCTGGGCTCCCCGCAACTTCCTTCGCCCCTTCAGCATTGCTTCTCAGCACCCGTTCCCAGCTTCTCGGCTCGAGCTCGGTCTGAGCCGCACTGGAAGGTGACAGAGTGACCATGGGCCACACACTCCTGTCCCGTAGCGGAGCAACTGTGCGAAGGTGCCAGGACCGGACAGGCGGCGCGCACGGGCAGAAACGCAGCCATGCGCGCTCGGCTCCAGCGCCGCCCAGGACGAAGACGCCTTTGGGCTCACAGAGCTATCGCGGGGGCGCCCTCGGCAGCCAGGGCCTCCTCCGGTCCCCAAAGGAGCCCGGGCCTCGCTGCTGAAGCCCGTAGGATCAGAGCGCCGGCCACTGCAGTGGCCACCCTTCCAAACTTGGAAAACAGGAAAGCGCGCCTCCCTGCTTTACGGCAAGGGCGCCCACGTTTGCGGCAGTGTGACGCTGCCAGTTTTGGCGGGAAAAGCGCTGCATTTGGATTGCTGTGGTGGCAGGCAGAGGACGGTCGGGTGAGGAAGGCGGCGGACAGCGTAGCAAGGGGGTCTGCAGAGGAGTTCGGGGTCCGCATTGGATGCGGGGGACACGGCAACGGGTTCAGGGCTCGGAGACTCTCCCGTGGAGGGGCGGTTCCAGAGAGCAGAGGAGGGGGAACCGGGGGTCCCGGGGTCCCGGGACCTGGGTGGTAGAGGGACTGCAGACGCCACCCCTGGGCTAGTCTGTGTGCCACCCTGCCCTCCCTTCCGCCTCTCAGGGCAGGCTGGCCCCGCCCCGGATCTCCCCGGCCTAGGGGACGTTAAGGGGGCGGAGAGGAGGAACTGCGGTGGTTCTAGCTACCTTCCGCTCACCTCTCACCTGCCTCCCCATCCCCCAGGAGGCACCGGCCCCGGGGTTTCATCACCACCACTGCTCTGTCCCCTTCGGGGGCAAGAACGGCCGCGTCTGAGCATGCAGTGTGCGCGCCAGTGGATGCGCACGGGACCCAACCCCCCAGTTTAGGATACTGGCCTGTGGTTTAGACCGGGGCGAAATATGGGTGATGAGGTGCCAGGGGAAACCAGAGCTGTTATTTATATTGAGGGCTCCTGGTAGGACGCGGAGCCCCGCGGCTTCCCAAGTGATGGGAGCTCGAACTCATCTCGCGTCTTTTCTGGTGCCTGCCCCTTGCAGCCCGGGTGCCCCGCGGAGTCATGGCAGTGCCCTTCGTGGAAGACTGGGACCTGGTGCAGACGCTGGGCGAAGGCGCCTACGGAGAGTGAGTCGGCGCCCTTCCCACCCCCACCCCTGTTCATTTTAATACACTGGGCGCTTAGAAAACAGATCTCTGCATTTGAAATCCAAAACCTGTGGGTACTGAAGCTATACGATCTTTTGTAAGGACTTTGTTTTGTTTTACATTTTCTTTGTAAAGAGCTAAAAGGGACCGCTAAAGTCAGTTTCTCCTGCCACATACTCCTTCCTGTGGTTTAGGCGTAATGCTTAAATGAACTATCACATGGAGTTTGACTGCCTGGCGCCAGCCACATCGTCACTCTGTCACCTGCCCTGCGGGTCATTGTTTTGTTCTTAGGCAAGCGTCTTAATGTCCTTGAGTGCCTCTGTTTTCTTAGCTGTAAGATGGCAATGATGGTGCTGACCCCATGGGTGCGTAGAACAGTGACCACAGGATTAATAAACGTTGGGTAATGTTACTACAATTGAGTGAGTAGAGGATGTGTATTCATGATGGGGCCTAGCATGGCTATTACCCCATTTTATTTTCTCAAGCGTTTGTTCAGTGACTTTTGGTTGTACAGCATATGACCGGCATATTCTGTCTTGGTGCATTTGTTTGTACCTCACCTTTCAGAAAGGAGTCGTATCTTTTGAGAATATGGCAGGAACCATTCCCATGGTTTCTCCTTGGTGGAGGAATTTGACGAAGGTAAAATAGTGTTGGATGGGTCGCGCTGAATCTTTTGAGGTTGTAAAAAGAAATGGAATTCATGTGTCTGGAGTGTTATACCTTTTCCTTTCTCTTTGTAGAGTCCAACTTGCTGTGAATAGAAGAACTGAAGAAGCAGTTGCAGTGAAGATTGTCGACATGAAGCGTGCGGTAGACTGCCCAGAAAACATTAAGAAAGAGATCTGTATCAATAAAATGTTAAATCACGAGAACGTGGTGAAGTTCTACGGCCACCGGAGAGAAGGCAACATCCAGTATCTGTTTCTGGAGTACTGTAGTGGGGGAGAGCTTTTTGATCGCATAGGTATGGAAAAGATTTAAGATAATTATTCTGCTAAAGAAGTCTCTAAATTTGTTTTTTAAACTTGGGTGTGCTCCTTGGTCAGTGTCCACTCAGAATTGCAACAGAGAAATTGAAGTAAATTGTTTTGTTTTTGCTTCTTAACACCTGAAAGCGTGAAGTCAGTAAAGAAAACGATCTTCCCAAGTTTTCTAAGTGATTTGGGTTGGTAATGTTGTTTTGTGGATTTTAAGAATGATAAACTAATCCCGTGGGGAAGTATTATAAATGAGATGCATTGTTCGCCTGTACAACTTTTTGTAGACACTAGTTACATGAAATCATTGCATATATTTACAGATCCCAAATAATAGCATGTTGTTATGTTTCTTCATTATTTGTTTACATGAAATAATTTACAGTTTTCTATGATTGCTGTTATGTATACGAAGTAAATTCTGTTTCTGCTACTTGAATGTTCTGTGTAGACTCAAAGGCTTGATGTTATAGGACGCTGAGAAGTACATAAAATATATTCTGTGGTCCTAAATTTATTATTTAAAGCCATCATATTAACAATTAAAATTGGTTTTTAGAATCTCTAGTATTTAATCTCAGGAGAGAGTTGAGTGTAAAAGAAATCAAGAATTAATAAAGAAGATCAAGATAGAATAAAATAACTGACAGTGGAACATTTCTTAATAAAACTGTGTTTTGTAAAGAAACTTCACTGGCATTCGTGACTGTTTGGTGTGAGAAGTCAAATATGAAGTTTAAATCTGTCGTTAAATGTTTAGTGACATTAGCTTAGATTTGCCTAAGCTTCCACTTTGGCAATTACATTTCAGGAGTGTAAAAATACGGGCGTAATGTTTTGATGAAATTAGGGGAGAATCTGAAAGCTCAAATCATGGTTAATATAAGATAAGCAGGGGCTTTCAAGGGGTGGTTTGCATTCTTGGTTTGGATAATAGTGTGTTATTTCTCTCTGTAATTTCCCTGTAATGTTAATTTGTTTTTGCCACGTAACAGATGGGGAAATTTGAGTTACTAAGTTACTAAGTTAAGAAAGAAGAGTTATTACTCATTGTGTTACTGGACTCCAGAGTCTTTTGTTGGCATAAGATTGTGCTTGCTGAGGTCCAGTCATAAATGTTTAATCTTAGAAATAAGAAGACTCTGTGGTTGATTCCTGATTATACGTACCTGGTAAACTAACTTTCGTAATTGATTCTCATAGAGCCAGACATAGGCATGCCCGAACAAGATGCTCAGAGGTTCTTCCACCAGCTCATGGCAGGGGTGGTAGGTGCAGCTGTCTCATTTCCTTTTACTTAAAGTTAGCATGAATGAAGTCAGTTACCAAATTCTGATATGGTTCCCTTTGCTTTCCACTTAGGTTTATCTGCATGGTATTGGAATAACTCATAGGGATATTAAGCCAGAAAATCTCCTATTGGATGAAAGGGGTAAGTTTAGCATTTTGTCACTGCTACCTAAATTATTTTAACACAGCCAAAGAAGGGTGTTTCGAGGCTTTTCCTTTAGTGACATTTCAGGGCAGACCATCTGAAAAGTCTTGGGAATTTGGGTGACTTGTAGTATATTTAGACTTCACAAGTCCTTCATGATGTTGTGGATGAGATAGGGAAATCTAAGCTGGATGCCAGGGTAGCTCCCTAGATGAACAGCTATATGAATAGTCTTAAACAGCTCTTTAATGAATTAAGTGAATGTTTTTATTGGAATAGCCTGGACTTTAGCTTTGCCCTGTTTGTACTTTTTAATCTGTGACTTGGGTAAAGGTGCAAGGAGTTGGGTCATATCTTATGGATGAAACTGAGAGGGTATATAGTGAAAGTGTTAGTTTGTAGAATAAGGATCTACGAAGATGACAGAAGTGTCAGCTGCATGAGCTAATGATTTTTGTCTGTTTTGTTTAATGCTGTACTTAATGCACTAGAATAGTGCCTGGCACATAGTAGGCTTTCAAAAATATTTATTGAATGAATGAATTTAGCAGACCAGAGAGGTGAGTCAGATTTAGTGAGTTGTTTTCCATTAGGGAAAAATCTAAAGTCCAATATCTGGATTGAAAAAAGTACCAGGTAAGTACTGTTGAATGGCCTATCTTTGGCAGCAAAATAGGTTAAAAGTTCGTAACAGTCACCAGTGTTAATTTGGTCATTGGGAAGCTAAGGTGAGGCCACACCACAAATAATGGGTATCCTGGGGAAATACTGTAGGAGGCCTGTGGGCCCCTGAAGTACTTTTGTAGGAGAGTGACCAGAATGATGAAAGGTATAAAACTTTGTAAAATAAGGAATAATTGAAAAAACTCAGGGAAACCTGCTAACTGTTCCATACAGTTCTTCCGAACACTTGAGGGGAAACTGTGCAGAAGCAACTTGCATTGGTGGTACAAGATGACCCCTCTTAATGGGTCTGTCCAGAAAAGGAGTAGGTTGCTTTGGAAAACAGTGGATTTGTAACTTGTGAGTCAAACACTGGATTGTTGATTGTTAGGGACACTGGGAAGGGAATTGAAACATTGCTTGGAAAGTTGGACCGAAGTACTTTTAGGATCTCGTTCAACGTTGAGATGTACTGTTTTCTGGCAGGATTGTTCCCCTCAGCAGGTAACAGTGTCCTGTCTCATCTGCCTCTTCCCGACTTCTTCCTGAGCTCCCTAGTAGACCTCCATACAAGGGGCTAAATTAAGAAAAGCCAGCCCTGGCTGGCATAGCTCAGTGGATTGAGCACGGGCTGGGAACCAAAGTGTCGCAGGTTCGATACCCAGTCAGGGTACGTCCCTGGGTTGCAGGCCATGACCCCAAGCAACCACACATTGATGTTTCTCTCTCTCTCTTTCTCCCTCCCTCCCTTCTCTTAAATAAATAAAATCTTTTAAAAAAAGAGCATTTAAAAAAAAAAAGAAAAGCCAGCTTGTATAAATAACAGAGATATGAACGTGTAAAAATATCTGGAAAACCGAAAACTTTGTTCCCAAACTAAAAATATTGGGGTTTTTTTTCTTTTTAAAAATAAAATGTGATCATGAAATGAGATTAAAAGTATAAAGAAGAAAGTGAAAAATCACCAAAAACCCACCAGTCAGTTAACTGTTTCAGTGAGTACCTTTGTTCGTGCTTTGGTGAATATCTTCCAGCAATCCTTGTATTAGGTCATTTACCAACCTAGCTACTTAAGAGCCTCCTTTGGTTATTTAGCTTTCTGTAAATTGTTTCATAAGGCACATAGCAAAATTTTAGATAATAAAAAAATTTGGTATATAGGGGAAAAGGAACTCTAGAGCAGCCTGTTGATGAACCCTGAGAAAAGAAAGCACAAGCTGGGGGAGTTCCCTTTGCTTCTATTTTTCATTCCGTTACTTTTTGAATACTAAAAGCCTTGATGGTGTTGTAATCAGTTCTCCTTCCTCATCTAGAAATTAAATGCCAGTTTCAGTCTACATAAAATCCTATGAAAAAGATGGATTTAAAAAGAAAAAACCCTGGCTGATGTGGCTCAGTGGATTGAGGGCCAGACTGCAAAGCAAAGGGTCGCTTGGTTTCCATTCCCAGTCAGGGCACATGCCTGGGTTGCTGGCCAGGTTCCCAGTAGGGGGAGCTCTAGAGGCAACCACACATTGATGTTTCTCTCCCTCTCTTTCTCCTTTCCCCTCTAAATTTTTTTTTAAATCTCAAAAACTAAATGAAAAGCCATTTAAAAAAGGAAAGAAAGAAAAGAAGGATTGCATGTCTCTAAATATGGTAGGCAGTATAGCATAGTGTTAAAAGTTTGAGCTCCAGAGTCATTGGAACCGAGGTTTGATCTAGGCTGCCTCTTAGGGTCTGTGGCCTCCGGTAAGTTGCTTCACTTCTCGCTCTGCCTCACTGTCTTCATTTGTAAAATAGGAATAGTAAGAGTATCTACTTGGGCTGTGAGTATAAAGGAGATACATACGAACACCAGTGTGCCCCCCAGCTTAAACAATGAGACCTTACACGTGTACGCACTGCTCACAGCTTTGTGTTTATAATAGCAAAAACTGGAAACAACCTAAATATCTCTCAGCAATAGAACACATAAATTACAAAATGGGTGAATTATAGCTACAACTAATTACGTGGATAAAATTCTGGAATGTGATATATAGCAAAAACAATGGTAGAAGAATTCATACAAGTATGATTCTGTGAAGTTCAAAAATATATAAAACCAAATATATTGTTTAGGAATACGAACATGGAGAAAATCACAAGAAAGGGCATAATAAAACTCCGAATGGTGGTTATTTCTGAGAAGGTAAGGGAGAAAATATATTTTGGGAAGTGTTTAAGGGGATTTCAAAGGAGATAAAAGTTCTTAACACTGGGCATTGGGTGAGTGGGTGTTCATTGTATTGTTCTTCGTCTTGCATCTTATTTAAATACTCTTTTATTTCTATCCAATAATAATAATCTTAAAAAAATAAAGCATTACCAATATAGTTGAAGTCCTCCTGTATATTCCTTCACAGGTATACCTCCCTTTTTCTCAGAAATAACCACACTCTTTAATTTAGAATTTATTATTAGCAGTTCTCTAACCTGTTTTATGTTGCAAATATAACAAAAGAACAAAATCCAAGGAATACTGTGGTCATCCATTAGTGTTTTCAGTGATCAGTACTAATAAGTGACTTGGGACGCAATCTCAGTGATTTATTAAGATTGTGTCACATGTAAAGGTAATTGCAGGAGGTACCTTCCAACTCAAATACAGGTAAACGTCATCAATGGCTTACATATTATATTGTGCAGATATAAGTGATTTTTAAAGAATCCTCCTATTTTGGGACAGTAGCTTGTAGCTTTTAAAAACAAATAAAACAGTGATGACTGTTCTATGAATTTGAGCACAGACCCAATATAAAAATTGGGTCATGTTATGAATACTTGTTATGATGCTTGCCCTTTTTTCCCCTTATACCCAGTTTTATGTCAGAACATGTAAATATACCTTTTTAAAAACAATTACTTAGATAGTTTCATTGTGTACATTTATGATAAGATTTAATCACTTCTTTATTGGTGGACATTTAAGTTATTTACAAGTAACACTGCAAGAATATCCTTATGTTTGTGAGTTTGTAGGTGTATGTATTTCTTTGGATGTAGTCCTAGAAGTAGAAATTGATAGTTGAAAGAGTGTGTGAATGTTTCAGATTTTGACATCTTTTGCCAGATTACCCTCTAAAGAGGTTGAAAATAGGGAACCTTCCCTAACCCTAAGACTAGATTCCTTTGCTACAAGGTTTTAAAATGTTCTGTGTCTTCCTGACCTGCACAGCAGATGTCTGTGGTTGGTCTTCTTTAGTAATTTCTCTCCCCGCATTGGCTAGCGCAGTGTCACTCCGTTCCAGGAGACTCTCACTGGGCGGGAGTTAAACTGAAGGTTCTGCCTGCAGTTTTTGTGTGTTGAAGATGGGAAGTTAGAGGGGGAGTTTGCCTTTCTGGTTTGTTTTCTATACAGAGTTCCTCCTCCTTTTCTAAACTTACCCATTTCAACAGGAAGTTCTATTGGTTTGTAGATCTTTAGTCTTGGTGTGTCTTTACATAGAGGAGTGGGCAAAAGTAGGTTTACAGTTGTGAGCGTGTGAAACACAGAGTGAATAAAGCGATGGCAATAATCGTAACCCGCGTGTCTTTTTCCATATGAACAACTGAAGCCTACCTTTGCCCACCCCTGTATTTTCTTCCGGCCGGCAGGGCTTGTTTGCTGCTGGCGAAGTTGTGCCTGAGCATCACCGATGCCTCCTGCCCGCTGCACTCCCCAGGAAGGGCTCGGCTCTGCACTCAGCACTGGTCTGGAGTGGTGCCCTTTCCAGAAGGGCAGGCCCTTTTGGCTCCAGGGTCTTTCTTTAATTCGTTTTGTGCATCGATGCTATTTCTCTGAGTAGAAGCGATGAGTCCTTTCGCTAATTCTAGCTAGAGGATGATGTCTTATTTCTTCTTTTTAAAAATTGGTCATTTTAAGGTAGACAAGTTCTATAAACCTTAAGTAACACCAGTGATTTTCCAATAAAACTTAGTTTCTTTAAATATATCTAGTTATGAAACATTTGTACCCAGTGCCATCTCTTTTTCCTTGGTGTAGATAACCTCAAAATCTCCGACTTTGGCTTGGCGACAGTGTTCCGGCATAATAACCGGGAGCGCTTGTTGAACAAGATGTGCGGGACTTTGCCTTATGTGGCTCCAGAACTCATAAAGAGAAAAGAGTTCCATGCAGAACCCGTTGATGTCTGGTCCTGTGGAATAGTACTCACCGCAATGCTGGCTGGAGGTGAGAACTGTTTCTTCGTGAGAGAACTCCTGTCCTGTGGAAAGACAGATCTGTTATACCAAGATCAATGAAAGAAACCAAAGGCATCCATATTTATATGACAGTATTTTAATAGTGAGTTTTTTATAACTAGGTTGGAACTTCTAATCCCAACAGTTTTAAAAAATGAATGAAATACCACAGTAGCTCTTGCTTTGAAGATTCATGTGAATACTTTTGGGAGGGGTAAGGCAGGACGTGGTTTGTGCATCTTTGAGTACCTCTGAAACTTCTGTGAGTTGGTGCTCTTGGCTTGAACACTGTATTGAATTAACCTGCAAGAAATGGACTCGTATTGTTGATTATTTTTCCTTGGAACCTTTGCTGCATAATGATCTGAACACTCAGGAAACGGGGACTTGTTTCCTTTTCAGAGTTGCCGTGGGACCAGCCCAGTGACAGCTGCCAGGAGTATTCCGATTGGAAAGAAAAGAAGACATACCTCAACCCTTGGAAAAAAATCGACTCTGCTCCTCTAGGTAACTGGGTTGTCCTGATTGAAAGCACTGATTTGGATAATGAAGCGTATTACTGTTTGATTTTTTTTTTATTACATGTTTTTAACTTTTAAATAATCGGGTAAATAATCCATGATTCTTGTAGATAAATTTAAACATAAAAAATAGCAATTTTTTAAAAAGTCCTATAATCCCTCAGAAATAGCTCCTTCTAGTATTTTGATATGTGCTTCTGTACTTTGTTGTAAAAACATAAAAATATGTAAGTACATATATTGGTTACATATGTATACTCTTCATATGTAACATTTGTTATATATGTATACTATTTGTGTTTTTATTAAAAATGGGATCACACTACATATACATGATACTTTGTAGCTTTTTTGTGTTAATGCTTTGTGAACTTTTCCATGACTGCAATTACAGGCCCACATCATTGTTTTGTAGGTATCCTGCTGAATGGATATTCCTTATTACACTGATCTGGTTCGCTTTGTTAGGGATTTAGATTTTCTTCCTAATTTTTCACTGTTATGAAAGATATGATGATTATCCATATAAATTATTAATCAAAATAAAACTCCAGATGTGGAATTGCAGGGTCAAGAATATATGTACTTTTTAATTATTCTGGTTTACTTTGCCAAGTTGCTTTTCAGAAAGTTCATATCATTTCATCACAGTCTCATTAATTTACATTAAAAAATATTTAATCTGATAGACCTATAAAAATATATTCACTGTTTTTTGTTATTTTAAATTTAGTACTAATGAAGTTATATATCTACTATGTATTTATTATTTTTTTTAATATATTGTGATAATGTTTTCGCATTTATTAACTTTTTATTGAATTTGCTGGGGTAACATTGGTAACAGAATGACACAGGTTTCCGGTGCCTGGTTCTCTAAGGCATCATCTGTGCACTGTACTGTGTGCTCACCGCCCCAGTCACGTCTCCTTCCATCACCAGTCACACGCCTTGTCCCTCTCCCACCTCCTGTCTTTGCATTTATTACAAATATTTTTCATAATTTGTCATACAGTTTTATTTTATGCTATTTTGACATGCAAAACAGCTTACATTTTTATTTATTTAAATCTCTTGTCCTTTGTGGTTCCTGACTATATTGTCAGGTTTGGAAAAGTCTTTTCTACTCTATCACTAGAAAAAAATTTCCTGTGTTTTTATGACTTCACTTTTTTCAGTTAAGCCTTTTGTCCATTAGAAAATTATTTTTGTGGTAGGAGATAGTTGAGTTCCTTGTCAAGATAATTAAGACACCTTAAGATACTGGAGAGTAAATTTTTTTTTTAAACTGCATGAATGAGGACTTAGCATGACAGTGGAACAGGTTTGACATTGCATGGGTAAGAGAGTTTTTTGTATATTTTTGTTAATGTCCCCTGGGGAGAAACATTTCTACCTGCCCCGTAGGCTACTTTTTACCAATAATTGAGGCTCAGATCTGGGCATCGTGTCCTAAGGTGTAGACAGTAGCCAAGGACAACTGTGTGAAAGGAACTCCATAATGCAGTAGCTTTAATAGTTTATTCTTTTTCTCCCTCGCACGTAATATTTAGACGTAAGGAGACCAAGAGAATGTTCCATACCACAGGCTGCAGGCTTTTCTGTTTCGCGTGACTCTTTTGTAAATGTTGTCTCGGGGTTTTGTTTTCAGCTCTGCTGCATAAAATCCTAGTGGAGAACCCATCAGTAAGGATTACCATCCCAGACATCAAAAAGGATAGATGGTACAACAAAGCACTCAAGAAAGGTAATGTCCTTCACGTACAAGTAGTTTTTTCTGTGAACATAAAGAACTTGCAGAGTCGCTATCACAAGCCAACAGCACAAGACAGCCATATAGAGTTGAAAGTCAGGGCACTAGAGCTAATTGTGTGACCAAGTCTTAAGTGACAGAGAAAACTTGTCCTCCTGAGGAAATCACGTTACATCTCAGGTTTGAAGACTTAAAGGGGAGTTAGCCAGAGGAATACTGACAAGATAAGTGGCACATTCCGAACAGGGGGAGTGGCCTTGGGGACGTCTTGAGGTTGAGAAAGTGGGTATTTGAGGAACTTGAAAGAAGGGCCGGTAGGGTGTGGACCACGTCCAGCTTGTACACCCATGTTTCCCCAGTGGTTGCAGCGTGTGGTCATCAGAGGCACTCAGCATGTGCTTGCCGAGTGAACCACTGCACAGCGCAGGGGAGAGGTCAGAGACCGGGCGGGGGGAGGTAGATGTCAGCACGTGCTTGCCCAGTGAACCGGTGCACAGCGCAGGGGAGAGGTCTGAGAGGAGGCGGGGGAGGTAGATGGCAACCAGGTTGTGGAGGAGGACCTTCTAAGCCATGTGACCTTGTAAGCCATGTTATAAATTTTGTTACAAATTCTGTGCTTTCCCTTAAGGCTGTTGGGGAAACCTTTGAGAGATTTTAGAAAGGAAATGACATAATCATATATTCGGTTTTAAAAGCTCTTTCTGGCTACTTTTTTCCCCATTGCTTTTGATGTTTTTCATCCTAGCTGTGAGAAGATGGTAACCTGGACTAGGTTGGTGACAGGGGAATTGGAGAGAAGGGACAGAGTCCAAGGAAACCTAAGAACTTTAATGGACAGGGCTGGTGGTGGTGTACGTGTGGGAAAGGAAGAGCATGAGGCATCGAGGACGATTCCTTTCTAGTTGGAACAACTGTACATAAATGGCGGCACCATTTGCTGGATGTAGCTCAAGAGGAAACAGACTTGGGGGGTCTGTTTCTTTGACTGCGGACGTGTTGCATTTGAGAAGCTAAGTAAAACTGTCAAATTAGGTGTGTGTTTGTACCGGGAGACAGGACTACACTTCAGATGTCAATTTAGGTGTTTTCTTCAAGTAGATGGTAATGTAGTCAGTGGTCGGTGATGAAATTGGGTGTATGACAGAATGCTAAGGACCGCCAGCATTTAAGGGGCGGGTGGAGGCCAGGGGCGGAAACGCTGGTCCAGTGTACCCCATCACGTGGCGGGAGCAGTTCCGGGGGAGAGTCGGGAGGTGTTTCTGGAGCACGGTGTTTGCACAGGGACTGGAGTCCGCGCGAGGGGGAGAGCAGATTGTAGACGGCCCAGTCAAAAAGCACGGCTGAGAGGAGACACCAGCTGGAGGCAGATGGGGAGTCTTTAACCCTTCTCTGGATGTTTTTTCAGCTTTCACCTTACTTTATTTGAAGTCCAGCTCTCCCCTGAGGGCACTGCTGCATCTGAAATAGTAGATGTTTCTCCCACACTCTTGTGCCTTGGATTTGGGGGTGAGGCAGGCATCCTGTTTTTCCTCATTGTCACTTTCTCCTTTCTTCTCATTTCCCCCTCCCAACCCCTGATTTATTCCAAACCTCGTTATTGGACTGCCACCACCCACCATTCCTACTTGTTACAATCACCTTTTAAACCCCAAATTAAAATTTCTTTCACGTTGTCACTCTCTCCATCACAAGGCCATGTAATTTTTGTCATGGCTCTTGGTGATTGAAATATTCATCTGGATGATCCTTCTAGTACCCTGGCCTCACGTTTTCTTGACCTTTTTCTCTGCTAGTGCTCTCTGATCTTCAGGCGTTCTGCTCTGGATGCGGGTTTATTTTTCCTCCCCCCTCTAGCACCCTAGCCCCAGCAATCTGCTGCCCCTGCCTGGGCTGGCAGTCCGTTAATTCTGCTAACTCCCGAGGTCCTGTGTTTCACCCTCACTATTTTAAAGCCTGAGGCCAGTCACTGTAATACTTGTTCACATTCACCTTCAACTTCCTTGCCTCGTTCTCTCTTCATCATACTCACAGGTAAAACCTAACCCAAGTTTTCTGTGAGCTCTACACTTACACCTGCGTAGCTCGTGGCGACTGGAGAAGAACATAAAACAATGTTCACTCTAAATTCAGGATCACTAATCCTGAGTGGGCCCTTAATTCTAGGCAGTCATAGCGCATCTCCCCACTTCTTTCATGGCCGCTCTCCTAAGTCACTTTATTTAACCTCTCCTTTTCTCTTCAGCGCCTAATACCTCTTCCCCACGCTCAGTCTTGGGGGGTGCCAGTACTTCTGTTTCACTGGGAAATAGAGACAGTCACAAGAGAACTTCCGCGAGCTCCCACCACCATCCCCCCCCACCCAGCTGTCTCTTTGCTCACAGTTGTTTTCTCCCCCGTTGCTACGGATAAGCTGCTCCACGTGCAAGCCAGTGCTGCCTCTCGTGCATGAGACCCGGTCCTCCTCTGCCTCTTCGGGGGCATTGTCTCGTCATTCTTCTCTTTCTCCCCCTCTCCTGGATCTTGTCAGCATTACCAGCACGCTGTTTCTCCTGTCTTAATAAAATGTTAGTAGGCTTACCAAAGTGCTTGAATGAATGGGTTAACAAATAAAAAGGTTGGCTAGGCTTCAGCGTGTTTGAATGGTTTGGGGACACATCCAGTTGAGAGGAGGAGGCTGGCATTCTTGGGGAGGGAGTAAAGGGGTGTCCGGGTCCCTGAGGAGACAGGAGAGGTGAGCGGGCCCAAGAACAAGTAGAGGGGTGAATGTTCGATGGGGGAGAGGATGGGCAGGAAGGCAGGTGAACCAGCAGATTCGGTAGTGCAGCTTGAGGGAGTTTCTGGTGACCCTTCTGTCTGGGAAATGAGAGGCGGTATCGTACACTAAGGAATGGGGTGCCTCCTGTGGGGTGGTTGCGGAATTTGAGGCGAGTGCAGAGCTTTTGAAACAGTCCCTGTGGAGAAAGGGGGAGGAAGCGGACTAGAGGAACGCAGCACTGAGTATCGGTGTCGAGGGCCCCGCCCCGAGGGTAGTAACGCGAATATATAGCAACTCATTTTCTGTGTGACAGTTACTCTCGTTAGAGATGTTTCAGTGGAGCACGGGATGTTGGGTAGAGCAGATTCGTAGTGTTCGTTGCCAGTATCATAAATTATTTCTTATTTTAAGAAGTTTTTATTCTTTAGCTAGGTCTCTCTGTCTTCATAGAACATTTCTCTGTCACCATAAATGGTACCGTTAACATTATGGCCTTGTACTCCACTCTTGGGACATACTTCCTGATCAGGACTTGTGCAGTTTGACAAGGGAGTCCTAGTAAGTTCATCATAACCACAGTTCTCATAAAATCTGTGTAGAAGAAGCCATTTGTTGTGTAAGTATTTTGTGTTAAGTGACTTCAGATGTAGTTTTACTGCTTCAGGTTGCCAGTTGTGTTAATTAAAAAGTTTCTGCATAGAAAACTTGAAAGCCTTTGTATTTATTTTACTTCATTGTTTGCAGGGGCAAAGAGGCCCCGAGCCACCTCAGGCGGGGTGTCCGAGTCTCCCGGCGGGTTCTCGAAGCACATCCAGTCCAGTTTGGACTTCTCCCTGGCAAACAATGCCTCCAGGTAAGATTGATGAACAAAGATCAAGTACTTGTGAAGGTAATATTCCCCTGGAAAGTAATACACGTATATATTTTATCCTAATAATGATTGTCCCTTTTACTGGTGTGAGAGTGTGTAATGTATTATAAAAAGGCCTGGCAGATTTTATTCCAAGATCGATTTCTCCCCACATCCTAACACGCCAGTGAAGAGAAGGTGAGGTGCTCCAGCTCCCAGCCTGAGCCGCGGACAGGCCTCTCCCTGTGGGACACCGGCCCCTCGTGCATCGATAAGCTGGTGCAGGGCATCAGCTTCTCCCAGCCCGCGTGTCCGGATCACATGCTCCTGAACAGCCAGTTGCTGGGCACCCCGGGGTCCTCACAGGTGAGAGGATTTAGTTTTCAGCTCAATAATGGAAGCCGTGTATTTTTTATTGTCTTAAAGTCTTTTTTTTTTTCAATGTATAAATCTTAAAGTATTAATACTTCACAACAGTTTTTTTGACAAGTAAGAGATCATTAGAGGAGACCTTTATGTATGAGAATCTTAAGTCACAGAAAAGAATTTTCACACTAAATACCATAGCTATGTGACCGCTTTCGAGGGTATGAGATTAATCCTGCTTTTCCTCACTTGGCACATAGACTCCCTGGCAGCGCTTGGTCAAAAGGATGACACGGTTCTTTACCAAACTGGATGCAGACAAGTCTTACCAGTGCCTGAAGGAGACTTGCGAGAAGTTGGGCTATCAGTGGAAGAAGAGCTGTATGAATCAGGTACATCTCATCGATTTTTTTATTATACCCTTTCCTAAAGAAAAATTTAAATATTTGAGTAAAAATTTTTCATTGGTACATTTTTAAAATTTAAAGTAATTAGTTCGGTTTGAAAACTAAACAGTTGAAATGAAAGGAACTTAAGTAAAATGTTCTTTACCTTAAGAAATAATATTTCTTAAAAGATTTATTAATAACTTTAGTAAGTTGTTACAAATATTGAGACTCAAGTCATTATTCCCTTAAAACCTATATATACTTAATTGTAACAGCAGCAATTGACTCCCTTTTGGGAAAGGAATGAACACACTAACAGTCCCTCGCTCCCCCCCCCCCCCCGTGTCCTCTGCTCCCACACATCACCTTTTGTTTATATTGTTATAGCATATTTGTAACATTGACATTCTGCCTTTAGGCTTTTCAAAAACCCTCATAACATGAGAAACAAGTAAGGGACACTTTGTCGCATTAAGGGGGACCGAAGAGTCCTGATGAAGGATGTGATGTGTGATCTTCCACTGGACCGTGGACTTGAAGAAACAAAGCTATAACAAATGTTATTCGATCAGCTGGGGAAGTGTGAATGTGGGTTTTATATTAATGGTTCTGTATCAGCGTCCGATTTCATAGGTATAATCCTAAAATTGTAGTTTGTGAGAGAATGTCTTAGTTCGTAGGAGAAACATGTTGAAGTGAAGTATCTGCTCTCTATAACTTAGTTTAAAAACAAAAAAAAAAACTAGCACATAAAAAGAGACAAGTAAACACATACTTACGTAGGTCAGTAAGGTCGAAGGGCCTGGTGTGATTTATTACACAGTTCTTTCTGTTTTTCTGCTTCAAAATTAAAGTTAAGAGAAAATGCTATGTGCCGAAGTCTGAAGCCAAACTGACTTTTCTCTCACTTATATAGATAATATGGATAATTTACTCTTTTTTTTTTAAGGAAGATTTATTAAGGCAGAAGTCACATAACATGAAAATCATCACTTTAACTCTTTGAAAGTGTACCGATCAGTGGTTTTAGTATATTCACTAGACTGTATAACCGTCACCATTTAATTTCAGGATGTTTCTTCGCCCGTAGAATCAACTGCACCAAATAGCAGTTACTTCTTATTCCTCGTTCCCTCATTC
Organism: Phyllostomus hastatus; assembly: GCF_019186645.2. Lineage (NCBI taxonomy): Eukaryota > Metazoa > Chordata > Mammalia > Chiroptera > Phyllostomidae > Phyllostomus > Phyllostomus hastatus. Next base: position 13,012,664 of record NW_025334015.1, on the reverse strand, counting down.
CCTGGCAACCACTAGTCCACCTTCTGTCTGTGCACTGCTTGTTCTGGACTTTCCATGCAAAAGGAATTATGTGATACATGGCCCTCGTGTCTGCCTTCACGTCCTGTGATGTTTTCGTGCTGTAGCATTTATCAGAACTACAGTAGCTTTTCAGCCACAAATCTGGACTCTTTCTTTCTGATGTTTTAATAATCTTGCTTTGTTCTCATTCTGTTTTTATTCATTTTACTTCTTCTTTCACTTGTTTTTTCGGTAGCGTACTGCTTTATTTTGTTGGCCGAGAGTTCGCCCAGACCCACGCCCTGGTTATGGAGCTGTGTGCTAGTTACCGCTGGCCCAAGCAGAGCGCGCACAGCCACAGGGAGGGAGAACCCCGCAGGGGTGAGCCTGTGGGTGGGCACAGCTCCGGGCTCCCGTTGTAGAAGTGTGCGTGTCCACGTCTTATCTCAGTGGTGTCACCAACCGGGACTGCAGTTTTTATTTAGAGTTTCCTCTGCTCACACACCTGGCTTAATCTGATTTTTATTGCCTTAGGTTACTGTATCAACAACTGATCGAAGAAACAATAAACTGATTTTCAAAGTGAATTTGGTAGAGATGGATGAGAAGATTTTGGTTGACTTCCGGCTTTCTAAGGTATGTAGAACAGCATATTTAAAAAAAACAAACAAAAAACTTTGTTTCGCTTAAAGAAGTGTTTATGCATGTTCATTGTAGAAATTTTAAAAATACAAAAAAGTTTAAAGAAGAAAATGAGAATCAAATTTAATCTTATTTTCCAGAGAAAACACAGGTTTATTTTTGATATATTTCATTATAGTAGTCTTACTGCAACTAATAGTATGTACTATGGACATACTCTTATGTGGAGATTATTTTAAAATGGTACTAAGTTTACATATATGTAACATTTAGAAACGTAACTTGCTTTTTTTTATATAATATTATAAACATTTGTTCTTGTCATTATCCTAAAGTATAGCTTATGGAAATGTCATTTTCTTTGTAAAAGTTTTTGTTTTTTGTAGAATATGTAACTAAGTAATGAATAAGAAAAGTAAAATAATTCTAAATGATTTTTACCTTTAAAATAATTACCCTTAATAATTTTGAAGCATTTCAAATTTTTCGTATTGAATTTACATATCTTTTTAATAAATATTGATTTGTCAAACATATGTGCACATTATAATTAATGAACTTTTATCTGTTAATAATGCTATGATTAATATTCATAGACATAGAGTTTCATTCACATTTTTTATTATTTCTTAGAAATTATTGGTGCTGGGGTTATATGTAGTTTTAAAGCCCTTGACATGCAAGACAAAAATAGTGGCTTCTGTTTCCCGAGAGGCTGCACGCAGCCCTAAGGGAGGCTGGAGGAGGAGGTCGCGCACTCTGTGTTGGAGATGTGCAGAAACGCTGTTGTCCCAGCACTTGCTTGGTATGGAATTACATCGTTAAGAGCCTAGTGTAACAAAATTTTTGGTATCACTGAATCACTGGCTCCTTTGTCACGGTATTTTGGCAAGGCTCAGTGTAGCTGCATAGCTTCTTTTTAGTTTACAGACCTCCAGTACCTATGGAAACAATGGCTTAGGTCCAGAGATGTCAACGCTTGAAACAGACAGGATGTCACTGGGTTGCCCCTCTGAGCCCAGTGTGGCGGGAACAGCGATGGGCCTGAAGTCAAGTCAGGATGATTTATTTAGCCATTTCTTCTAAGATTTTTGACCTAATTTTTGGATATTATTCCTAATATAGGGTGATGGATTGGAATTCAAGAGACACTTCCTGAAGATTAAAGGGAAGCTGAGTGATGTTGTAAGCAGCCAGAAGGTGTGGCTTCCTGCCACTTGATCGAGCCTTTGGCTTTGGAATCCCTGGTGAATATAGTACTGCTATGTTGACATTATTCTTCCTAGAGAAGATTACCCTAATCTGCAAACTGCAAACAGTAGTCTCTGAAGAATTGTCTTCATCCTGGTCAAACACTTTCCAATATTGTTGTATGTTCTGCATAAAAATAATACCTATATTTTAATTGTAAATAAAACTTTGGGGAAGGGATAGAATTCATTAGATATTTCTTCATCTGTGTTTAGTGTCTACATTTGAGACCCACCTGGAAAACCAAGCTTTGGGGATATATGAGTTTACCAGCTTTTATACCAGTACAGTGAAGGATGATACTCTTGTCCCATATTTATCAAAATGGTTATGTTCAAAAAGTATATATTGCCTCCACATTGGGTTAAGTGGATGAATTAGTTAAAAAAAAAATTCTTGCCACTTGTGAAGCCAACTTCGGAAAATATATCCCCAAGATTTGTACTCATTCTCAAAAGGGCCCAATGACAAGGTATGTAGACTCATTCTTGAGTGATAATTTTTCATTGAAATTGAAAGTTGGTATGGTTTTCCCACTCTAGTTAATAAAATGTAAATATAAAATATTGGTTGATCTTTCAAGTAGAAGTTGAGCACAAATTCTAATGCTTAACTACATTTACTCTAAAATTACTATTGCACATTTTAAATATTTTTTATATTCTCTACTTTCACAGCTATATTTTAATTCTTTATTACAGAAATAAATTCTATTTTGAAATTGAATAGCTAACTCTGTGCACTCATTGGTGACTAAGCTTCTAGGTGGTAAGGAATAAAAGAGAAGGGAGAAATAAGGAAGCTATGATAGAAATAGATGTGATTCCTGGTTCTTTTATCTTAGATTTATTAAGACTTTGTTCTAATAAAATTTATATTACCTTGAATGCATTAGGTTGGGACTTTGTATTCATGTACTGGTAAATTGTGCCACTGCAGTATACCCATAGGAAGAATAAATTTCAACTGATAGGTGGCTCCTACAAATTGAGCCAGTAAATTCTCAGATACGAAGAAACCTTGTTTTTGAAGATTGTCAGCCATCCATCCATCAGTGGCTCTCAAAAACAGTCATCTCTGGCTTTGACATCTTACAGTCTACCTAATATTTCCCCTGGACTCATAGCCACCTCAGGACCCCAAACAACTTTTGATCCAGTGTCGCACCCCGCACCTCTCTAGTTTCCCCCATCCCAGTAAATGTTACATATGGCTTTTCAGTTGCTTAGGCCAAAACACTAGAAATCATCCTTGATGTGGTTTTCCTATTCTGCATTAAATTCAGCAACTCCTATTCAACTCAACTAATATACCCAAATATACCCCACTTTACACCTCTACAAGCATTACTCTAGTTGGAGGCGCTGTTATCTTTTCACATTACTATCTTCCCAGAGTTCAGAAGAGCAGTGAGCGATCCTTCTGAAATGTGAATCGCATTCCTTCTTTGCTCCCAGCTCTCCTGGCTTTTCATCACAGTTCAAACAAGCTTCAAACATTTGTCTGATCCACATGGCTCTGTGGGATCTGTCCTGCAGTCACCTCTTTGACCTCATCTGACACTTATCCTGCTCACTTGTGCTACTACAGCCACAATGGCTTTGCTGTTCTGCTCATAACGTGAGCACGTTTTCCCCTCAAGGCCCTTCCCTTTGCTGTTCACTTTACCCGGAGTACTTTACTTCTAATATTTGCGTGGCTTGTGCTTCGCTCTCCATCTTTACTTGTATGCTACCTCCTATGCAGTCTTCCCTGACTTACCTAGAATATCACCCCACCTCTGTCACTTTATTTTTTATTATCACGCTTACCTGACATTCTAGGATATTTTTATTTGTATATCTATTAAGTGTCTGCTTCCCCCATAGGAATATGTAGTATATAAGCTCCTTGAGGTCAGGGACCTTATCTGTCCCTATATCTCCAATACATAGAACAGTGCCTGTTATATTACAACATGCAGTAAATGGTTGTTTAATGAAGAAATAGACACTCATTTGATCTAAACTACCCTCAAAATGTATCTGGAAGCTGAATACTTCTCCATTTTTGTTGTTCCCACTGTGGTTCAGCCTCCGTCATCTCTCCTCCTGGATTTCTTAATAACAACGAATATCTCCCACTTCCTCTCTTGCCAATTCCCAGCTCTCCCCCTTCCCTCAGTCTTCTTACGTAGGTCTTCAGTCATTTTTTAAAAAGGTAAGTTGTACTATGACATTCTCTTGCGTAAAAACCTTCGGTGCCTTCCCACTGCATCAAGAATGGAATCGAAAGTCTTTGTTCTGACTGACCTGGCCCAGCATGACTCAGCTTCTGTTCTCTGTAACGTAGGCAGAGTCAGCTTCTTTCTATTTATTGAATGAGCCCAGGCTTATCTCCTTCCAGTCTTTGGCTTCTGTAGCTTCTGCAGGAAACCCCAGAATGTTTCTACTTCCTCCAGTCACTGTCACATTATTCTGTTTTCTTCAGAGAATTGATCTTTACTTGTTTCTTATTGAAGGACTCATTCCCTACTTCAAGATTATGAAAATTTTCTTGTGTATTCTAGAAAGCTTTATAATTCTGGGTTACACAGTTAGGTCTACAATCCACCTGAAAATGTTTTTTGTGTGTGTGTATGTGAGATAGAGGTCAAGTATTATTTTTGTCCTCATATGGCTATCCAGTTTAGTACTGCTAGTTATTAGGAAGATTATCCTACAGCTAGTAAAATTGAAGCAATAATAAAAAAACTGCCAACAAACAAAAGTCCTGGACCAGATGTCTTTACAGGTGAATTTTACCAAACATTCAAAAAAGAACTAACCTATCCTTCTCAAAATATTCCAAAATCTTCAAGAGGAGGAAGACTCCCAAACTAATTTTATGAGGCCAGTATTATCCTAATTGCAAAACCAGATAAAGACACTGCAAAGAAAGAAAATTATCAGCCAATACCCCTGAGGAACATAGATGCTAGACTCCTCAAGAAAATATCAGCAAACTGGACCTAGTAATACATTAAAAATACACACCATGACCAAGTGGGCTTTGTTCAGAGATCCAAGGTTGGTACAACATCCACAAATCAATAAACATGATACACCACATAAGCAAAAATGAAGGATAAAAATCACATGATTTTGTCAGTAGATGCAAAAAAAGCATTTGATAATATCCAGCACCCATCTGTGATGAAAACTCTTAGCAAAGTGAGAGTAGAGGGAACATACCTCAATGTAATGAAGCCCATCTACGACAAACCACAGCCAAAAAACACTAAAGAGGCAAAACCTACAAGCATTTCTCTTAAGGTGGGGAACAAAGGGATGTCTGCTTTCACCACTCAGCATAGGCCTGGAAGTCCTATCCATAGCAATCAGACAAGAAGACATAAAAGATGTATGAATTGGAAAGGAAGAAGAAAAACATTATTTGCTGATGACCTGATACTGTACATAGAGAACCCTAAAGATTCCACTAAAAAAAAAAAAACAACTACTACAACTGATAAATTCATTAAAGTAGCAAGATATAAAATAAATATCCAGAAATCAGTTGCATTTTTATACATCATTAATGAACTATTAGAAAAGGAAACTAAGAAAACAATGCCATTCACAGTTGCTTCCAAAAATAAAAGAACAAACCCTAGGAATTTAACCAAGGATGTAAAAGACCAGTACTTGGAAAATTCTAAGACACTGAAGAAAGAAATTGAAGAAGATACAAGTGGAAGCATATGGTATGTTCATGGATAGGAAGTATTAACATCATTAAAATGTCCCTACTACCAAAAGTAATCTATAGATTGAACACATTTTCCTATCAAGATACCAATGATGTATTTCAGAGAACTAGAACAAATATTCCAAAAGTTTATATGGAACCACAAAAGACTTCAATAGCCACAGGAATCTTGAGAAAGATGTTGGAGGAATCTCACTACCTGATATCAAACTATACTACAAGACCACAGTAATCAAAACAGCATGGCACTGGCATAAAAACATAGATCACTGAAACAGAATAGAAAGTCAGTTTTTGATAAAGGAGGAAAAACATACAATGGGGTAAAGATAGTCTATTGAATAAATGGTGTTGGGAAAATTGGACAGATACATGAAAAAAATAAACTACCACCTTCTTAACCATGCACAAGAATAAACTCGAAATGGATGAAAGACTTAAATGTAAGACCTGAAACCATAGAAATCCTAGAAGAAAACAGGCAGTGAAAGCTCAAGTACTTCTCATAGCAATCATTTTTTATGATATGTATCATCTCAGGCAAGGGAAACAAAAAATGAACAAATAGGACTACGTCAAACTAAAAAGGTTTTGCACAGCCCAGGAAACTACCAACAAAATGAAAAAACAACCCACGAATGCGAGAACATATTCACCAATGATACATCTGATAAGGGGTTAATATCCAAAATTTATAAAGAATTTATAAAATTCAAAAAAAACTTGTAAACAGGGACTTCCGGCAAGATGGAGGAATAGGTGGACACACCGTACCTCCGCGCACAACCAAGAATAGAACAACAATAATTTACAAATATAGTATCACTCAGAACTGTCAGAGGATTTATCTGAATGGAAGTCGGACAGCCAAGAAGCTGAAGTAGACCCGTACATCCAGACTGGTAGGGGACGACGAGCCGGGAGGGCGCGGGGCTGGCGCGGGTCGGCGGCACGCAGAGGTCGGGGGAAATTTGGTGCAAAATCGGCGCCACAGCAATCCCGGGCGCAAGAACGCAGCGGGGATCCCTGAGTACGCAAGCTGCGGCTGGGGAAACCAGTGAGGCAGCGATTGTGGACCAGGGCAGAGCTCGCAGCCCAGGATCCCAGGGAAGTGTCTGAGCCCAGGAGAACTGAACTGCCGCCATTGTTCGCCCCCCGCCCCCGCCCCCCGCCCCCCGCCCCCGCCCCCGCCCCCGCCCCCGCCCCCACATATAACGTCACAATCTAGCGACTGGGGTGCCCAGCCCTGGTGAACACCTAAGGCTCCGCCCCCCACCGTAACAAGAGCGACCAGACCGGAAAATAAATAAATAAATAAATAAATAAATAAATAAATAAATAGGAGAGACAGGGGAAGACATAAGACATGTTTCCAGCAGAACAGATCAGTCCCCCAGGACTCATCCTTTTGAGCGACCAAGAAATAGCCAATCTATCAGATGCACAGTTCAAAACACTGATGATCAGAAAGCTCACGGAATTGGTTGACTTTGGGCGTAATTTAGATGAAAGGATGCAGGTTACCATAAAAGAGATGCAGGAAGATACGCGGAGGAGAGCCAATAGTGAAAGGAAGGAATCTGAGTCTCAAAACAATACAGTGGGCCAGAAGGAAGATAGAATCAACCAAGCAGGAAAGCATGATGAAATAAGAATTCAAAAAATCGAGGAAAAACTTAAGAACATCCAGGACACCTTTAAACGTTCCAACATCCGAATTGTAGGGGTACCAGAAGGGGAGGAGCAACAAGTGGAAAAGTTATTTGAACAAATAATAAAGGAGAACTTCCCCAATCTGGCAAAGGGAACAGTCTTCCAAGAAATCCAAGAAGCTCAGAGAGCCCCAAAGAAGCTGGACCCAAGAAGAAACACACCAAGGCACATCATAATTACATTAGCCAAAGTAAAAACGAAGGAGAGAATCCTAGAAGCAGCAAGAGATAAGGGGACAGTAACCTACAAAGGAGTTCCCATCAGACTGTCAGCTGATTTCTCCAAAGACACCTTACAGGCAAGAAGGGGCTGGAAAGAAATATTCCAAGTCATGAAAGACAAGGACCTACATCCCAGATTGCTCTATCCAGCAAAGCTCTCATTTAGAATGGAAGGGAAGATAAAGTACTTTTCAGATAAGGTCAAATTAAAGGAGTTCATCATCACCAAGCCCTTATTTTATGAAATGTTAAAGGGACTTATCTAAGAAAAGAAGATAAAGAAAAGACATGCATAGTAAAAGGACAGCAAACTCACAATTATTAACAACCACACCTAAAGCAAAACCAAAAGAAACTAAGTAAACAACTAGAACAGGAACAGAGCCACAGAAATGGAGGGCATATGGAGGGCTAGCAGCAGGGGGGTGGGAGGAGGAGAGAGTGGGGAAAAGGTATAGAGAATAAGTAGCATAGAATGTAGGTTGAAAATAGGGGGAGGGCAAGAATAGTACGGGAAATGTAGAAACTAAAGAACTCACAAGTATGACACATGGACATGAAGTAAAAGGGGGGAACGTGGGTGGGAGAGGGGGTACAGGGTGGAGGGGAGTGAAGGGGGAAATGGGACAACTGTAATAGCATAATCAATAAAATATATTAAAAAAAAGAATTTATAAAATTCAACACCAAAAAGAAATATCCAATTAAAAAATGGGGCAAAGGACCTGAATAGAGATTTTTCCAAAGAGGACATACAGATGGCCAAGAGACATGAAAAAAATGCTCAATGTCACTAATCAGCAGAGAAATGTAAATTGAAACCACAATGAGATGTATCAGCTTGCACCTGTCAGAATGGCTGTCATTGGAAAATCAATAAACAAGTGCTACTAAGGATGTGGAGAAAAGGGAACCCTAGTGCATTGCTGGTGGGAATGCAGACTGGTGCAGCCACTGTGGAAAGCTGTGCAGAGTTATCTCAAAAAATTAAAAATGGGACTACCTTATGACCCAGCATTTCCACTTCTGGGAATATATCTGAAGAAATATGAAACACTAATACAAAAGAATATATACACTCCTATATTCACTGCAATCTTATTTACAATAGCCAAGATTTGGAAACAGCCCAAATACCCATCAGTAGATGAGTAGATAGAGACATTTACACAATAGAATACTACTCAGCCATAAAAAAAGAAATCTTACCCTTTGAGACAGCATGGATGGACCTGGAGACCATTTGCTAAGTGAAATAAACCAGTCAGAGAAAGACAAGTACTGCACAATTTCACTCATGTGTGGAATCTAATGAACAAAATAACAACCAGAAACAGGCTCACAGAGAACAGACTGACAGCTGTCAAAGGAGAGGGGGCGTTGCTGGGCTGGGTGAAAAAGGTGAAGGGATTAAGCAAAAATAACAACAACACAACAACAATAACAAAATAAAAACTCTCGCAGACACAACAGTATGGTGATCGCCGGAGGGAAGGGGTTGGACATGGGTAGAAGAATGTATGGGGGGATAAACAGTGATGGAAGGAAACTCGACTTGGGGTGGTGAACACAAGCCAGTATTCAGATGATGTATCACAGAGTTGCACACCTGAGACCTGTATAATTTTATTAACCAACGTCACCTCAATAAATTCAATAAAGAGAAAAGATTATTCTTTTCTTACAGCTCTTTATTGATACCCATTCAGTGTTCGGATTTTATTATTTTATTACAGTATGTTTTGAATCAGAATCCAAATAAAGTCTACATGAGCAATTGACTGATGTCTTTTAAGTTACTTTTGGTCTATAAGTTTCCCCTTCATCCTCCCTCTCTTTGAATTATTTCCCCCTTGCAATTTTTATTGGTAAAAGAATGCAGCTCTTTTACTCTGTCATTTTCTCTGCTCTGAGTTTGCTGATTGTATTTCTGTGGTACAATTTCATATTTGTTTCCTCTATTCTCAGTGTTTTCTATAAATATGTACACTCAGGATACCAGTCCTCTGTCAATTATATGTGCTATATATACATAAACATTTAAAATTTTAAATTTCCCTCCAAGTACCACTTGATACCACAAATTTTCATGTGTTGTATTTTTTTATCTGGCTTAAATATCTTTCTAATTTCTTTAGGATAGATTTTTCTGACCCATGGATTATTTAGAATTAAGTTTCTGAATTTCCAAAACCTTGAGAATTGTTTTTAACTAAAAACTCTCATTGAGATGATTTATATGCCATAAAATTCACCCTTCCAAAGGGTCCCTTCGGTGGTTTTCAGTGTGTTTGCAAAGTTGCACAACCGTCCCCACTGCTGGATTCCAGAACACTTACATCACTTCAGAAAGAAACCTCTTCCTCCTTAGTAGTCCCTCCCACTTTCCCCCGCCACAGCCCCTGAGAAATACTCATCTATAATAATTTCTGTCTGAATGGATTTGCTCATTGTGAGCACTTACTAGAAATAGAACTGTATAATACGCAGACTTTCAGGTCTGGCTTCTTTGTCTTGATGTGTTCAAGGTTCGTCCATGTTGTAGCGTGTATTGGTACTCCATTCCTGTTTGTGGCTGACTAATATTTCATTGTATGTGTAAGCCATGTTTTGTTTGTTCATCAGTTGTTGGGCGTTTGGGTCCTTGCTTTTGGCTCTTGTGAAAAGGCCACTGTGGGCTTCAACGCACAGGGTTTTCTGTGTGTGTACATTTTCACTTCTCTTGGGTGTACACCTGTGGGTAGAACTACTGTATGGTAATGGCTTTGTGAATACTTTTAGCTGATTTTCAGCTAATTGAAGTTAGTCATAAAACATACTTTCTATGCTTTAGTATTTTGAAATTTGTTGAGTCTTGTTTAGTTCATAATACCCCACATGTGCCTAAATATTCAATGAGTGCTTGAAAAGAATATGGCGTGTAGAGTTGTCGGGTAGACTTCTATGTATGGGTATGTATTCAGCTTAGGTAATTGTATTCAAATTGTTTATGTTCTTATTGCTTATTCAATGAATTACTGAAGAAGTAGGTTAAAATACACCATGATTGTGGATTTGCATATTTCTCTTTGTGGTTCTATTAATTTCGCTGTATGTATTTTAGGAGTTATGTTCATAGGCTGCATACAGGTATAAACGTCATGTTTTCTCAATGAATTAAACTTCTTATTTAGAAGTAGTCCTCTTTTTTTAAAAGTATTTATTTATTTTTGGAGAGGGAAGGGAGGGAGATAGAGAGAGAGAGAAACATCAATGTGCGGTTGCTGGGGGTTATGGCCTGCAACCCAGGAATGTACCCTGGCTGGGAATCGAACCTGCGACACTTTGGTTCGCAAGCCTGCGCTCAATCCACTGAGCTACGCCAGCCAGGGCTAGAAGTAGTCCTCATTATAGATATAGTAATGCTTTCAGCTTGATTCATACAGCTCTACAAGCATTTTTAAAATTTGCCTTTATGGTTTTGTGCTTTTGTTTTTTATGTTAATTTTTAAAAATTAAAATTAAAACAAACAAGTGAATAAGGCCAGCATCACAGGCTTGCTTCGCATGGCATGTCTTTCTTAGCCTTTTACTTTTCACTTTTCTAAATCATGTGTGAAATCCAGCCCTTTATGTTATTTTTTAAATCTAGTTGACAGTCTTCACCTTTTAACCTAGAGTACCTACTCCATTGACACTCCGTATGATTACTGCGTGATTTAGATTTATTTCTACCATCTTATTTTGGCCCCACTGGATTTGTACTTTTTCTCTTTTTTGTCTTGTTCAGTATTTTCTTTACAAATGATTTCATTTACTCTTTCTCTCCTAGTTTGAAATTATAGCTTTTCTATATTTGGGGAGGGGTCTGTATAATTTATGATATACATACTTGTCAAATTCTGAAGTTAATACCTTATACTCTTTCTATACAATCAAGGGACCTTATAGTTTTGTAGTTTATGTACTATTGTGTATTTTAATATGTGTGTTAGAATGTAAATGTGCCTTTTAAAATGTTAAGAAAACTGTAGATTCATGTGTATAGTTGTAAGCAGTAATACAGAAACATCCTTATATTCTTTATCCAGTTTCTCCCAGTGGCAACATTTATAAAACAATATCATAACTAGAATGTTGACCTGGACATGGTCAAGACAGAACATTCCCATCACCACGAAAATCTCTCATGTTGCCCTTTCATAGCCATATTCACTTCCATCTTCTGGCAGCCAGTAAGCCAGTGACCTATTCTCCATTTCTATATTTTTCCATCATAATCATGTTATAGAAATAAAATCATACAGTATTTTAAGCTTTTAGAATTGCTTTTATCATTCAGCAAAATTCTCTGGAGACCCACCCAGATGGTTACCATAGATCAAGTTCAGTCCCGTTTCTGACTGTGCAGTGTTCCGTGGCACAGATGCCCCACACTGTGTTTGTCCTTGCACCTGTTGAAGGACACCTGGGTTGTTTCTACTTCTTGACTATCGTGAATAAAGCTGCTATAAACACTTGCATATAGGTTTCTGTATGAACATAGTCTTCATTTCTCTGGGGTAAGTGCTGCGGAATGCGGCTGCTGGGTCACTTGGTAGTTGTATGTTTAGTTTTTAAAGAAACTTCCAACCTTTTCCAGGGTGGCTGTACCATTTTATATCTCAGCCATTGGTACATGAGTAATCCATTTTCTTCTCATCCTCACCAACACTGGATGTTGTCACTATGTCTTATTTCAGTCGTTCTGTTTGATAGCTATGCAGTAATTCTCATTGTGATTTTAATTTGCATTTCTGCTGGCTAGTGGCTAATCACCTAATAGCTAATGATGTTAAAATCTTTTCATGTGCTTAACTGCCATCTCTGTTTCTTTGGTGAAATGTTTCTTCATGTCTTTCAATCATGTTCTAATTGGGTTTTTTAATATTGAGTTTTGGAAATTCTTTATAAGTTCTAGATACTAGTTCTTTGTCAAACATGTGGTTTGCAAATATACTTTCCCATTCTGCTGCTTGTCTTTTTGTCCTCTTCATAGGTCTAAAATCAGCAAAGGTGTTTTTTTTTAATTTCAGTGAAATTCAATTATTTTTCCTCTGATGGCCGGTATTTTTGTGTCTCTTGGATAGAGAGTCTAATAATCCTTTGTCTAGGCCTAGATCTTGAAGATTCTCTCCTACGTTCTGAAAGTTTTCTGACAGTTTTGTGGTCTTTTATTTTACATTTAAGACTGATGCATTGTGAGTAAGTTTTTGTATAAGGTGTGAGCCTTAGTTCAAGTTTAATTATTTTGCCTCTAAATATCCTCTTCTACCACCATATGATGATAAGGTTATCTTTTCTCCAAAAGATAACTTTTGCCCTTTGCTGTTTTACCAAATTGCTTTTGCACTTTGGTAAAAAAAAAAAAAAGTTGGCTGCATTTGTGGGTTTGTTTCTGGGTTCTCTGTTCTGTTCCACTGGTGTGTATCTCTCTGTCTCTCCAGTAACATGCTTCACAGTCTTGGTCACCACACCCGTGCACTGTGAATTCGGGTATACCGGTTTGTCTCCTACTTTGTCCTTGTGAGCATTGTTTTAGCTAGCTTAGTCCTTGGCCTTTTCATATAAATTTCAGACAAATCTTTTCTGTGTCTACCAAATACCTGGCTGGGTTTTATTTTTTCTTTGTGATAAAATATAAAACATAAAATTTATCATTTAAATCATTTTTAGGTCCCCAGCTCAGGGCTAGTCAGAACACTCACATTGTTGTGCGATCATCCCTATTGTCCGTTTCCTAAACGCCATAATCTTCCCAGCGGAAGCTCTTTACCTGTTAAATGAAACTTCCCACTTACCCTGCCTCCCCAGCCCCTGGCACCCACCGTTCCTCTTTCCGTTTCTATGAATTCGAATCCTTCTAGTTCCTCATATGAGTGGAATCATACAGTATTTGTTCACTGGTGTCTGGTTCACTTCACTTAGCATGTATCAGATTTTGTTCCTTTGTAACGCTGCCATAATCATTTTGCTGTTTCGAATGCCACATTTTGTTCATTCGTTTATTCCTTAATGGCCATTTGTATTGCTTCTGTCTGTTGGCTATGAACATGGTGTGCAAATACCTCCCTGCGTCTCTGCTTTCGATTCTTTTGCTCATATACCCAGAAGTGGAATTGCTGGCAATTCTGCGCCTGATCTCCTGAGGCACCATCGTATTGTTTGCCACAGTAGCTTCGCCATATACATTCTCACCACCGAACCATAGCCTCCTAACCAGGCCTGTGTTCACCGGCAGGCCCCCTGCAGCTTTGACGCGACGCGCTCCGGGGCTCACTGCTTCTCCTCATTTTTTTTTTTTCCAGCCTGAGATCGGAGCGATTCTGCTTTTCCCTACCTTTTCCAGAGCTCAGCTCTGGAGTGGATCGCAACACGGCAGTCCTCAGGCAGCCCCACCCCCCTGCCACGGGTTAGAACGGGGCAAACGAGGTCTTTCCCTGGGGTTAGAGGCTGTGTGCGCGTCGGCCGTTGGGCGGCAGCCAGCCGCGGTGGAAACGGGGATGGGGCGAGGATGAGTGAAAACACGGGGAAATTTCCTACCATTTTTAATGTGGCTTTTTCCTGGTTGGGTGTTCACTTGTTTGCTGTAAATCTTTGACTGTTTTCCAAAGCTCCTATTAAATTAATTTCGCCAGTCTTTAATGTTTTAAGCAATATTTCCACAGGGAAAAGAGGTCTTGCTGACGTCGCTCCCCACGGCTGGGCTTTTGATTGGAATTCTGCTAAAACCTGGCCTATCAGCTTCAACACTTGACGGCTTTCCTAAGGTAAGTCTTTCAATTCACAAACACAGTAAGTACATATCTCCATTTCTAAAAAGATGTTTTTGATTTCCTTCAGCAGCATTGTGTAGTTTTCAGCTTACATGATGTATGTGTATTTTGTTAGGTTGCTATCCAGATAGTTCTCTTGTTTTTAGCCATTGGAAATGATCATGCATTTTCAGTTCATTACTAGTATGTAGAGGTACAGTGGATTTTTGTGCATTGATGTTGTATTCTGTGACCTTGCTGAACTCACCGATTAGTCCTAGGAGTGTTTATAGATTTCTTCAGATTTTCTATAGGGAGCCTCATGGCATCTGCAAATAGCAGTTTTCTTTCTTTCTGATCTCCATGCTTCCCACTTCCTTTTCTTCCCCAACTGTGCTGACCAGAATGTCCAGCACTATGTTGAGTAGGGTCCCAGCCTCAGAGACAAGTCATCTGGTCTTTTATCATTGAGGATAATGTATCTGTAGCTTTTTTTTTTAAGATGAGGAAACTCCTCTGTTTCTGTTTTTCTGAGAGTTTAACCTGAATGATTGGTGAATTTTGGTAAATGCTTTTTTTCCTGTAAGAATTGATATGGCAATGTTATTTTTCTTCTTTAGCCTGCTAATATGGATTACATTGATTTTCAAACACTGAGCCAGCCTTGCCATGGAATAAACCTTGGGATCGTGGTATATAATTCTGTCTACATATTACTGAATTCTATCAGATAATATTCGTTCAAGATTTTTTTTTTTGCCTATATTCATGAGACATACTGGTTTGTAGTTTTTTCCTTTCTCTTTCTCTCTCTCCCCCTCCTACCCTCCCTCCCTCTCTCTCTTTCTGTCTTTTTCATTGTCTTTGTCTGGTTGTGGTATCAGGGTAACATTAGTTTCTTAATATGAGTTGAGGAGTGTTCTCTCCACTTGTGTTTTCTGGAAGAGATGATATACAATTGGTGTTAATTTTTTTTAAACATTTGGTAAAATTCTCCAGTGAAACCATCACAGCCTGGAGATTTCCTTTAGGGGAGTTTTTTGATGATAAATTCAGAGTCCTTAATAATCTAAAGCTGTTTAAATCACCCATTTCATAATGCTCAAGTTGTGGTCATTTGTGTTGTTCATGGAATTGGTTTACTTAACTAAGGTGTCAAATTTATGTGTGTTTACAGTTGTTTATAGTATGCCCTTGGGATCTGTTTGGAGTCTTCGGGTGTCTAGGTGTATCCCGTTTCATTGAGATGCTGGTGATTTGAATCTTGTTTCCTTTGTCAGTCTTGCCAGAGGTCTGTCCGTTTTAATTGATCTCTTCAAGGAACCAACTCTTGCACTGATTTTCTCTATGTTTCTGTTTTGTTTGATTGATGTCTGCTTTTGTCTTAATTATTTCCTTCTTTCTGCTCACTTTGGGTTTATTTTGCTTTGTATTTTCTAGGTTCTTGAGAATGAGAACTTAAATGATTGGCTCTGAGCCTGTTACAATTTTCTAAACTATGCATTTACTGCTATAAGTGCCCCCTCAGCACTGTATTGGCTGTGTCCTACAAATGGTGTGTTGTGTGTTCCTTCTCATTAAGTGTGATGTTTTATTTTCTTTGGTATGTCCTCTTTGACTGGGGATTTAGAGATATGTTCTTTAATTTCCATGCACTTGGATATTTTCCTCTTATCTGTTACTGATTTCTAGTTTGATTCCCTTGTGTTTGATGAAATCATCTGTATGACTTCAATTCTTTTAACATTTAAGTATTTTTATGGCCTATGACATGGTCAGTTTTCTTGTATTTTTTTTCTTTTTTTTTTAACCCTCACACCTGAGGACATTTTGTTTTTATTGCTCTTAGAGAGAGGAAGGGGACAGAGAAAAAAACATTGATGTGAAACTGAAACATTGATTGGTTGCCACCTGTACGTGCCCCAACTGGGGATCGAAACTGCAACCTAGGTATGTGCCCTAACTGGGAATTGAACTCACAACCTTTTGGTGTATGGGAAGACACTCCAACCAACTGAGCCACACCGGCCCAGGGTCTTTTTTGTATTTTCCATGGGCATTGGAAAAGAATGTATAAACTGTTGCTGAGTAGGTTGTGTAAATGTTGAGTAGATTCTTTTGGTTTGTGGTATTTTGAGTTCTATGTCTTTGCTAATTTCCTGTCTACTTGTTTGTATTTGTTGTTCACTGTTGCTGTAATAAATTACCACACACTAGTTTAAAACAACATAAAATCATTATCTTATACTTTCATAAGTCAGAAGCCTGACAAGTGTTTCAGTTGGTTGAGATAAAAGTATTGGTCAGCTCTGGTCCTTTCTGGAGACATTTCCTTGCCTTTTCCAGCTTCTATGGGTTGCCCACACTTGAATCGTAGTCCCATCTCTAACTTGGAAGTCAGCAATAGAGGTAGAACACCTTGAAGAATGTAACACTAATACAAGGTAAGAGGGACTATTATTGTATTTCTTCAATCTCCTCTAGGCTGAGATGATCCAGTAACATCATGTATGAGAAAAAAGATTTAAGCATTATGGCCTGCTATATATTTCTATAGCAACAGATAAAAAGGAGTCATTTTATTATAATTATGAGTAGACTCTTGAAGACTTAAAAGTGTCAAGGCCAAAGAAGAGGTAAGTTTTGGACACTGTGAGAAATAGAAGGAGTGGTACCTCTCGGGGATGGGAATGAAGGGGGTCAGAGAAGGGTCCTCTTTCTGTTTCAACTTGTAAGAGGTCAGTACCCTGGAGGATCCCTACACTTGGGAGAACATGGAGTAGTTTAAAAATGCATCCAGTTCATGTGTGGGGCGCAGGACACAGGCTGACTCTGTGACTGATGGATGGGAAAAGAAGTCTCTCTAGACTCTGCATTCTTTAACCATGCGGAATTTATTGAAAAAGAAAATGTTGAGAGATGGGTTCGGGGAACAGGGGAGAGGGAGGACAGAAGTGTACGGGTAATGGCATGAATAGGGGAGGAGAGAGATTTGGCTACCCTGTCTGACACTCAGGCAGAGGCCCATGTGATTAGTTGTTAACTGGAAAAGAAACTAAATATAAATTGAGCCCATGAGGTTGATGGGGAATTTCTGCTGCCCGAGTCAGAGCCAGAAGCAGGGAAGGCTTCTAGATCCTGTTGCAGAAAGACTGGTTCTTGCAGCATATAATGTGCATCCTCGTCCCGTGGGAGAAGAGGTTCATGGATGGGCACATGTTCTCACACCCCTGAACCATGAATTGGAGTTTTCCAGCTGAAAGAAGCAGAGACAGACCGTGGTGGGCAGGAGGTTCCCGTCTCCAACCTCAGCTGTCCTCCCGTGGTCCCCAGTGTCCACGTGCAGGCACGAGTCAGACCTCCCTTCCCACCTGCCTTTCCTTGCATCGGTTGCCCACTCCCTCTCTTCGGGCAATGTGGGATGCAAGTAACCACGGTCCCTTATTCGGGGATGAGGAGTGAGTCGATGGGTAGAGAGGTTTTGGAACATACTCAGACAGGTCTGGCAACCTGTGGGCACAAACTGGTAGACAATTGCTGATTCATTTTTTCAATATTTACTAAATGCCTACCATGTACTGGGCATTGTGCCAAGTGCTAGGAATATATAGCTGTAAACGAGATAGACACGGTTCTGAGCTTGTGGTCACTGGCTCAAGGAGCAACTCATCCTTCCTTAATAAAAAGAGATAGCCAGTCTCCTGGCCTCCTTTTAAGATATCCTAGGCCTTCTGGGAAGGGTCTCTACCTCTGCATCAGTATCTGGAATTCTTCTCTTAATTCTTGAAAAAAGATAAGGTTTTTCTGAATCTCCAAATTTCTGGGAACAAAAGCTTGATCCCTCCTCAGGCCCCTGTCCTGTGAACCCCCCATCCCCCCACTCTTCCCCCTGAGTGCTAAGTTGGTTGATGTGCATTCTGGCGAAGGTTGTCTCATGAAGTCCCCACGTACCTTCAAAGATCTTCTTCAACATGCACTGCTGGGACTTCTGAGCGGAGCAGACTCCCTCTCCACGAAGACATTTTCCCTGATCACTCATGTAAGAGCATGTGACACATTTCAATGCTGGGGCTGAAAATGTAAGAGAAGCCAGATGAAATTCTCTTGTGTCCCAGGTGTGTAGCCAGGAGTCACATATCTGGGGATGGATGCTGGGCAACAAGTAGCCTCAATACAGTACATTTCGTCTCTTGGTTTTTGTTGGGGATCTGTGGGTCCTGAGTCTGACAGAGTATAAATCTCTCTTCTGTACCAGAGGAAAGCCCTTCATTCTTTCTGCTTCATCTATGATGTCCATTGCTAATGAATCCCAGATTTATCTCTCTTGTACTTTTACTCCAATTCATATCCCCCTTGACTTCCTGGACATTTATAATCAGATGGCCCTCTGCCATGTCTGACTCGATAGGAGCAAAGAGTAACTTACTACATGACCGACCCCCTTTCGTCCTCTCCACCATGCTCGTACCCACAAGCACAAACACTGGGAGTCAGATTGGACTGATGAATAAGCTATGTCAGAATGTTCTAATTTTGCCAACCTGTAAAGAGTCTGTATCATTCTCTATTTTCAGATTGCCTTTATGACAAGGTCAGTTTGTCACAAAGGGCATTCTCTTCAAAATGCCCCCACGTTGCCTCTTTTACTGTCTCCACTGCCCATTCCCTAGTTAAGGAAGTGTAAGAAGAGGAAGGAATAGGGCTTTGGAGTCAGACCTGAGTTTGAATCCGAGGTTTCCCATTTTCCAGCCATGCAATGTTAGTCTCACTTCTCTCATCTGAGAATTTGGGGCACTACTACGACTTATGCAGTGGGGTGAAGTATGAAGTATATATATCTGGTGATAACTTGGATCTTGTTTTTCCTTCCTCAAACAACCCCTTTTTAGTAAAAGCCCAAGAAGTGCCATTGTCCTGAGAACATATTTCTGGATCTAACAAAGTGTCTTCATGCTTCACTTTCCATGTTTAACCAAACAAACAAACAACAACAACAACAACAAAAATAAAACACAAAGAGCCACCAGCTCCAGAGCTAGACATCTCTTGGCAGAGTTTGCAAAGCATTCTAACATAGTTTGTTAAGAGGCAGGTTTAGTGTGGAGCTCCTAAAGGTGAGTCTTCCAGGAGCCCCTTCCAGGGGAGCTGTGGCATTTGTATTTACAATTTCTTATGTAAAGTGAGGTTGGAGGGAATGCTGGCATCTTACACTTGTGTTATTTTTCTTAAAAGAGGGCATTTCAAATTGTTTAACCTGTAAAGAGGGTCTTTAGGAGAGCTGTTTGTGAAGTGTTGGTCCGCTGTTCTCTCTTCTACACTCTTCCCTGAAAACTGGGATTCTCGGTGGGTTGTCCACTACCCACCCGAAGCCAAGGGCCGGCGCCCACCCCAGCGTGGCTCACCTGAAGAAGTGTTGGACGATGGAATGTCTGCAGGCTGTTCCCCCAACTGCTTTTCGCCTGAGTCCTGTTCACCAGAAGCCGGTTCACCTAAGTCATCTTCACCCGAAGCCTGTTCACCTGAAGGCTTTTCATCCAAAGACTGATCACCCAAAGGCTTTCTACCCGGAGGCTGTTCACCTGAAGACTGGTCGCCGGAAGGCTGTTCACCGGAGTCACCAGAAGGCTGGTCACTGAAAGGCTTTTCTCCCGAGGGCTGATCACCGGAAGGCTGTTCGTCGGCAGCAGGCTCACTCCCGGCAGCGTGCTCACTGGAACTGGGCTCGCCTGAAGTGTGTTTCCCTGAACCGTGCTCCCCCAAAGCGCGCCCAACTAAAGTGTGCTCTTCGGAAGGGCGCTCACTTAAAGCAATCTTGCCTGGAGAAGTCACGTACAAAGCCACTTTGCCTGAAGGGTTTGAGAGTGAAAAGTGCTCACCTGAAAGTCGCTGAACAGAAGCTTGATGATTCGTGGAGCCAGGAGGCTTATCAGGCTTGCCTGATGCCCCTGGGATGGAGAAGGAAGAGAAAAGAGATGATGAAGGTGAGAGAAAGTGTGTCCGGGGTAAAGACTACTTTCCTGTGGAGTAAAGCTAATGTTGTGGGACCCTTAGGTTTCCTGTGGACTTACGTCAGGCAGCTAAAGATATTACAGTTGTTGGAGGAAGTCAGCTAATTACCCTAGAGACCATGAAGGACACAGGTATTAATGAAACTCAGAGACTATCCCTGGGATAAAAGGGAAGAACTTTAAGATGCGAAATATTAAGAAATGCACAGAGAGGCCCCTCACTCGTGCGCCAAAACCACCCGAAGGGACATTTATGAGCCTCCCTGAGAGAGCAGCATCTGGACACCAACTCATGTCATCGGGAGCCCCCCACCAGCCTCACGCCAGGTCCTCTGCATGTGGAAGGCCAGAGGAACAGAGAAGTAAGAGGGAGAAAGCAAGTTTTTTCAGTGGCAGGGCAATACTAGCTGAAATTGAGGGTGGAAGGTTTTAACATTTGGACAGGATAACTTTTAAACTAGAGATGACAAATACCTAATGAACACAAAAATTATCAGAAGGAATTAAGACGCCTTTATTTGACCATTTCAAGTTCTTTCCTGTCCTCAATTCCCAATCCATGTGGGCTGGAGACTCAAGGCAAAGTTTCTATCAATTTTAAGGTGAAAACATTCTTTGCTTATGTATCTCTGAATTGAGATTCCTTGTGACATAACATTTACACCCACTTCATGGGGTTGTCATGAGTAGTCAATGAGATAAGTTGTGAAGTGCCCAGCCCCTTGCTTAAGCGCTCAGCCCACTTTCGTTTTCTGTTCTCCCCACCTTACACTAGGAATTACAAAACTCTTAGCTGGCCATCCTCCTCTGGCCAGTCTCTTCTGCCTTTAATCCATTTCATCAGCGACTGTAGACAGATAGATATTCCTTAATTATGAGTTTCATTTTACTGAATGTAGCACCAAACAGAATTTGAGTATTACTCCTTGATTCGACAGAGTAACCTAGAGGAGGGTGGGTGAACTACAACGAGTGAGTCATTAATCCCAGCCGAAAACTGAGAGGAATTACAAGATCTTTGAGACTGAGGTAGCTTAAGGCCCCAAAGTACTCTAGCTCTGTAAGAGTTCTGAATATATATATGTATATAGATGTATGTTTATATAAATCTATATTTATATATTTATATATATAAAATCATCTAACTCTGTGTGATTTGCAGTCTTTAAAGAAATGACTCTCTGAAAGTCGAAGATGAGAATATGTGGATAGAGGAGGAAAGGCAAGATTTACGATAGGAGGTTTTATTTTTAAAAAGTTGTTACAGAATTGTCTGTTTGACTGATTCTTTAATAGTTAGCCGAAGCTTAATAAAGAGATATCTCTACCCTAGAAAGGAAACGTGAAGAGGTGCACTGATTTCTTAGTCATTCGTGTAGTTCGTGAGTCACTGCTTCACCATCTGGCTGTCACTTTACTACCAGCAGGTAGCTACGTATCTACATCTCTGAGTCAACCATTGAAAATCTAAGAAAGCCGAAAACAAAATGTCTGAGAACTGATGTTACAGGAAACACTTTGTCATTTAACCAACAGCTCAGAATGCGTGGCCTCCCTCTTCTCCCGGACGAAGGAGGAGGGAACACAGCCCACCAGGCATGGGGGTCCTGGAAGAGGAAATACGAAACCGGAAGCCATGAAAGAGAAGCGTGT
This sequence comes from Phyllostomus hastatus, assembly GCF_019186645.2. Lineage (NCBI taxonomy): Eukaryota > Metazoa > Chordata > Mammalia > Chiroptera > Phyllostomidae > Phyllostomus > Phyllostomus hastatus. Next base: position 12,990,674 of record NW_025334015.1, on the reverse strand, counting down.
ACATCTCGGGCCAACAGCCCTGCTGGGTCTCGGATAGATTTCCGGGCACATTACATTTCTGTCACCTTTTATCTTTCCTTGCCACATTAACAACATGGGATCTCCTGCACTCAGTTCACTGGAACGAGCCTTCGTTGGACTTCCACAGAAGCCCTAGACCTCTCTCCTTTTGTCACAGAGCATCAGGTACAAGTACCGAGTGGCTGAGAGAAGTAGGAGCAGGACTGTGCCAAGCCAGCGGGCTCTGACAGTACAGCCATAACTAGGAGTCAGCTGGTCCAGGAGTGCTCAGAGTAGAACTATTATTTAGCTATTCGTGGTTGTGAGTCAGATTGGTTTGGGTAACTAAGATACCGGTCTCGCTTCTTCAAGGGCACAAACACCTTTAAGAGGCCTCTTCTATATCTACCCAGAGTTAAGGTGGAGGACTCACCTCTGGCAGATCCAAGCAGATAAAGACACATTAGTAGGAGAAACTCCTTCATCTGGATTTTGGGAGAGAGGGGACCTGGTGTGGGTCGCCCAAGAGCCGTGAAGACAAACTGTGAGCTGAAGCTCCCGGTGCTAAGCCACCGAGTCTGGGAATTCTAGAACCTCAGAATCAGCCCATGTTTGCTAACAATGGGCTGTGCTCTGAGGTTCTCAGCTGGGCCCTCCAATAATCCATCCAACTGCACTGGTGCAGGTTTTATATTTGTCATGTGTAAGGTGGTGTATTGGGGCTCTCTGCTCTATTTCTAAAAATCTTATTACCAAAATAACATATATTCTGTAATAAATTTTTAAAGCTATAAACTCTCTTCTTAAAGTGTTCTTGACAGAGAAGTGTGGCTGGCTGGTTGTTTTCTGTTTAGCTCTCTGAATCAGCCTCCTTTTGCCCTGCACCCCAGAAGGCTGACCTCTGTTGATTTGATTGTCTGAGTGGTGGTTGGGTTTGGATTCAGATAGGGTGTAGTCAGCGGGAGATGGACAGGGGAATAGACACGCACACAGAGGGAGGAAGAGAGAGAGGAGAGGAGACGGGAGGGGAGAGGAAATGAGATCGCACCATTCCACCTCATCTGAACTCCTCACACACTCCCCGGGACGCCTTCCCCATGCCAATCACCATCTACAAATGAAGACTTCCCGAGTCCACCAATCTGGCCCACAGACTCCCTTCTTAGTTCCCACCCATAGAGCCGACTACCAGCTGGACATCTCTATCTGGATCTCCCAGAGCACCTCCACCCAACAGTTGTTAATAGGGATTTCGTCATTTGTACCCCAACTCTGTTCCTGGGACCTTTAGCTCAGTACTATTGACTTCTTCCTTGTCCTCACCTCACCATCCTATTAATATCAGTTTTCCCTCTAACTAGTTTTTCAATGTATTCCTCTCACATAATCCAAGTTCAGGCTCTCATTTTCTTCCCCTGGACCACTGTAACAGCTCCCTCTTCACCTCTGTTACCCTCATCAGGACTTTTCTTTTTTCTGTTGCCAAAACTGACTTCTAACACTAAAATCCTGAGTAATAAGGTCCCTCCTAATCGTCTTGCCAAAACTCCAAATAAAACTCTCTGAGGTCAAGGCTTCTGCCGCTTCAGCTCCCACAGCCTCTCCTTCCTGCCAGAGCATGGCTTGTTACCCGATGGGCAGACACAACCGCAGAGCCCCTTGGGGACAACGCATTCTCCATTGTCAGACTGCGGCAACCCGAAAAAGAGAAGACTGTTCAAAGGTGGGGGAATCTTTTCCTTGGTAGTCCATATAGATTTGCCCCTTCTGTGATATGCCAGATCACATCAGAAATAAGGTGAGTGATACTATCACTGGGAATTATGTAAGTAAAGAGATACAGTAACTTCTACCTCTTACTTGACTGGCTTTTCATAACTGTGCTCAGCCGGTGGTGTGCTGAGACCTGACCTGAACTGGCTTGTGAGAGCTGGTTGTTAAGAATTCAGGAAATTTACCCGTGATTGTTGGACACATATTATTAAAAGTAACATATAAATTGACAAATTATATTAGAAACAAAGATACTCAAAAGCTTGTCACTTCTTAATTATTTTACTACATTTTACTATTACTTGTGCTTTTTTAAAGTATATTTTATTGATTATGCCCTTATTACAGTTGTCTCAGTTTTTCCCTTTGCCCCCCTCTGCCCAGTACCCCCTCCCCTCCAGCAATCCCCCCCTCAGTTCGTGTCCTTGGGCTCTGGATATAGGTTCTTTGGCTTCCCCCCTTTCCTATACTATTTTTAACATCCCCCTGTCTATTTCATTCCTACCAATGATGCTTCTTGATCTCTATACCACTTCCCCCTTTCTGCCCCTCCTCCTCCCCCTTCCCCATCCAAAGGATCCTCATATCTATGATTCTCTTCTTGTTCTAGTAGTTTGCTTAGTTTGTTTTTTATTTTTTAAATGCAGTTGTTAATAGTTCTGAATTTGTTGTCATTTTAATATTCACAGTTTTGATCTTCTTTTTCTTAAGTCCCTTTAACATTTCATGTAATAATGGCATGGTGATGATGAATTTTAGCTTTACCTTGTCTTGGAAGCACTTTATATCTACTTTTCTATTCTAAATGTTAGCCTTGCTGGAGAGAGTAGTCTTGGTTGTAGGTTCTTACTTTTCGTCACATTGAATACCTCTTGCCAGCCCCTTCTTGCCTGCAAAGGTTCTTTTGAAAAATCAGCTGACAGTCTTGTGGGAACTTCTTTGTAGGTAACTCTCTATTTTCTCTTGCTGCTTGTAAGATTCTGTCATTAACCTTTGGTATTTTAATTAAGATGTGTGTCGGTGTGGTCCTTTTTGGGTCCAACTTGATTGGGACTCTCTGTGTTTCCTGGACTTGCATGTCTATTTCCTTCACCAAATCAGGGAAGTTTTCTTTCATTATTTTTGCAAACAAATTTCCAATTTCTTGCTCTTCCTTTTCTCCTTTTGGCACCCCTGTGATGTGAATGTTGGACTCCTTGAAGTTGTTCCAGAGTCTGCTTACGCTACCCTCATTTTTTGGTATTCTTTTTTCTTCTTCTTGTTCTGATTCGTTATTTTTTGCTTCCGTATGTTCCAAATCATTGATTTGATTCTGGACTTCATCCACTCTACTGTCATTTCCCTGTAAGGTGTTCTTTATTTCAATTAGTGAATCCTTTGTTTCTAACTGGACCTTTTTTATGCTGCTGAGGTCCCTCACTAAGTTCCTCGAGCATCCTTATAACCAGTGTTTTGAACTCTGCAACCTGATAGATTGCTTATCTCCATTTTGTTTAGCTCTTTTTCTGGAGTTTTAATCTGTACTTTCATTTGGGCCATGTTTCTTGGTCTCCTCATTTTGGCAGCCTCCTTGTGTTTGTTTCTGTGAATTAGGCAGGGCTGCTTTGACTCTTTTTTCTTAAAGTTTAACATTTCCTGTAATACTGGTTTGATGATTATGAACTCCTTTAGCTTTTTGTTGTCTGTGAACCTCTTCATCTGTCCTTTGATTCTACATGATAGTTTTGCTGGATAGAGGAATCTTGGTTGTAGGTCCTTACTTTTCATCACTTTGACTATTTTGGGCCAATCCCTTTTGGCCTGCAAGTTTCTGTTGAGAAATCAGCTGGAAGTCTTTAGGAAACTAACTGCTTTTCTCTTGCTGCTTTTAAGATTCTCTCTTTGTCCTTAACCTTTTACATTTTGATTATGGTGTGCCCTGATGTGGGCCTCTTTGGGTTTATCTTGTTTGGCCTCTCTGCACTTTCGGGACTTATGTGTCTTTTTCATTCACCAACTTAAGGAAGTTTTCCATTATTATCACTTCACATAGACTTTCAATTCCTTGCTCCCTCTTCTCCTTCCAGCACCCCCATGCATAATGCAAATGTTGATACACTTAACGTTGAAGTTGTCCTGGAGGTCTTTAAACTATTCTCATTTTTTCAGTATATATTTTTTTACTTTTTTTTAGTACATTTATTAAAGCTGGGGACAGTGAAACAAAGAAGGGCTTAGAAGCCGCAACAGGAGAGAGCCCAGGCGGGGTGGCCTTGGCTCCCTGAGAAGTCAGAGAAAAGGGGGCCTCGGAGGCAGGTTCAGGGGTTTGCTCTGGATGAGCCGCTGCTCTCGCTGCCCAGGTGGCGAGTCTCTGGTGCGGAGGCTGATCCCGCATGAGCCCGGGAAGCACTGAGCTCCTGCCTCCACCCTCTCCTCACAGAGAGCATCAGAAAAGGATTTCTTCCTCTTAAAAACATGCATACCATTTTTTGGGTAAATATACAGAGGCCTCCTTTAAACCTCCTTGATGGTGGCCGAGATGGTATTTGACTGCTTCCTTAAACCTCCATGGTCTGAGATCACTTTGTTAAGCTTTGCGTAATTTGTACCGAGAATATAATTAGGTTTTATTTTCTTTTCCCAAGTGTATTATAGTAACCATATTAATATATTTATTAAAATGACACATGCTCTCCCACCCTAGGAGTCTGATGTTATCCGTCCCCAGTCCCAATTCATGCCGAGTCCCTCAGCGCCCTACGGATTAAAGTGAGCCTTGTCTGTTTTCCCACTGCAGGAAGGGCCGTGGCAGCAGCAGGTGGGGCAGTCCCAGGCCTGGGGGAGCCTGGACGCCTGGGTGCTCTGGAAGAAGGGTCAGGGAGAAGCTGCAGAAAGTGGAGAGAAAAGAAGCCGCTAGGGCTGGGCAAAGCAGCAGGGCGCAATCCCTCTCCCCCTCCAGAGCATTCTAGGATCAGAGCTAAATGGATTCCCAGAAGAACATTTACTAAACATCTTACTCTTAGCAGATTATAAAAATTATTTCTGATGAAACATATCCATTCTTGTTCACAATATGGAGCTTGTGCTAGAGACCTTCTTTGCCCAAAGGAGCCACCTCTGGCAGCAGGAAAACTGCCTTCTGGTCCTTGGACAGGAGTTTGGAGGCTCTTGGGACCTATGAAAACCTGGGTTTCCCTGGCAGAGTGACAGGGTGTGGAGGAGAGACTGTGCCATGACAAGGCCACTGTCTGTCCCCAAGCCGGACCTGGGCCGGAGGTGAGGTTGCTTTCTGCAAGCCCTCCTTAGAGACTTTCTGGCGGTAACTGTTCATTCTGCTATGAATCAGCACCCCTTTCTCGCCTGCGCCGTGTGCTGGTTCCTGGAACAGGCTGTTGTCCTGACCTGGTCAAGCATGTAACTTCCCTTACCTGGTAGCCTTCACGGACTGGTGCCCATGACTGTTCCCCCCCCCACACACACCCCCTTACCCTACAGAGTTCTTCAGCGCCTGCTGAGCGCACCAGGACCCTTTTTATCTTGCAGCCACCTAAGACACTCCTCGTCTATGAGTTTCCCTTAATAAACTCATTAATTACCGCCCTGGAGTGGTGCGGCTTTTTTTCCTCCTGTTTTTCTCTGTTTCCGGAGGTGGATTTTCAGTCTCAGGGTTTTTCCCTGGGTCTGGGTGTACGAACACAGGGTCGATGGAGTCTGCGGATCTGGGATCGGTTCTGCCAGTTGTCCTCTTCATCACTTGGGGCCGATGGCTTCCTTTCGGTCCGGCCTGTCGCAGTCTCTCAACGCCACATGCGGTTCTGGTATGGAGGATGTGACAACCTCCTCAGGCTTCAGAGCTGGGCCGGGGGGTAGTTCAGCCTGTGGAGTCAGCCCCCGGCTTCCTGTTCTTCAGCTGGGGGAGAAGGGCGGTGCAGAGGGGAGGCGTGTGTTTATTCTTGAGTCTGGTGTTGGGGTGAAGGTGGACCCGTGTTATGGGGTATGCTAAGGGCTGCAGAGCGGCCTGAAGCCAAGGCTACAACACTTTTTCTCCAGATCGTCACAGAACGCCAGGCTATGTGGTTCTGGCACAGATTTAGGGGCCTATCGCCTATTGCCGAAAAATGCAACTCCCAGTGCCAGAGTTAGGTGAAAAGGAGAGGGAGCCTTTATTAAAAGTGATATAGATCTAGAATGATGGCAGAATTCTGTTTTTAAGTCCCAAAAACCAAACACCCATAAACACACGCCGTCTTGCTTCCCTTTGCCAAACCAGGCCAGTCAGAGGTACGGTCTTTCAGGAACAAAAATAGAAGTCTGCAGCTGGGCTACGCAGGTTCCCGTTCAGCATTCCAGCTTCTCCCCGTGGCCCTCGCTCGGCTAGGATCCCACAGTTCCCGGGTGTTCTCCAGCTCTCAATCCGGAACCGTGTGTTTGAGAGAATCCCTACGCGGGCCCGTTGAAACACTTGTGCTGAGTCTTCTACGTCTTACAGGATTTCTTACATTTCATGTGAGTTCCTTGCTTTTTAGTGCAGGTAAAGCTTTTCCCCAACTACCTTATCAGTCTGGGCAGGCACGGCCTGGTGAAAAGCTCCTAGCCTCTAGTGGCAGGGCATCCGACTCCTTAAAGAGCTACTGACCTGACCCCATTTCCCTGCTTCCAGCTGCACGGCAATTAGCATTTCTATAATACTAGCCAGCTCTTATTTATATGCAAAGTAACTTTTACTTACTGTACTGCCTTTTCCCAGCCCCTAGCCAGGTGTGGAGAATTTTTATCATTTTTGTTTTGTTTTGTTTTTATATTGTCTCAGTTACCCCGAGTTTTAACCCCATCTAGCTCAATGCCCTGTTTCAAAAGATCAGTGTTTTAAAATTACACCCATCAAGCATACAAACACATAAAAATCTCTATTTTGTCTGGAATGCAGCCTGCCTGGAAAATACACCTAAATCTGCTATTTTGAGTTGAGTGCTTTATTAGCAACAGTCTAGGCACATGTCCATTTCCATGAAACCGGGAGATTTCCATAGCTGGACTCACGCCCCATGTAGGGAAGTGGTCCCTTAAGTTAGGAAGGTCATGGGTAGGGTGCCCTACCCCTCCGGGTTCACCAGCTCACCCACATCTCCCAAGTACTTGGGCTGAGTAAGGCACACATAACTCTCCCATTTAAAAGCTCAGAAAAAAAATTGAGTAAAAGAGCCATAAAATAATAGGGCTCCCTCCTTTGTCCTCGGCCAGTGGGGGTGTGCAGAGCCTGAGGCAGCAGGGACTCCATTCCCTCTGGGCCCTGGGGAAGGGCAGCCCTTTGCTCCGCTCCCATTGGCTGCCCCTCCCAGCTGGGTTATAAAGCCGGACCGGGGCTGGGTGCCTGCAGCTCTGTCTGACCTGCTGCTGCTCTTCCTGGTTCTGGGTCGGCGATGGGTTCAAAGGGTTCGCATCTTCACCTGCTGCTGCTGCTGGGCCCCTCCTTGTTTTTGGGCTCTCTGCAAGGTGAGCCCCCACAGGGCATCTGGGAGGTCCATGGGTACTGCATCTTGGTGAGCAGGCCCTCTGGGGGGCTACGGGTTGAGGGGCCATGAGAAAGTGAGTAAAAAGGTACAAGGACCAACCCATAACCTTAGGGGTGACCACAGCCTTCACCCCACCCCATTCTTACCCCCCCCACCCCCACACCCTCTGCCTCTGCCTCCTCTCCCCTTTGCTTCTTCCAGTTTTGGCCTCACTGTGCCCCTCCACCCTTTCTTCTTTTCCCTCTGCCCCCACTTTACTTAGGCCTTCACCTAACTCCCAGCTCATTTCTAACCCCTAGTACTCCCCCATTTCTCAGCCTTTCTTGCTGAGAGCCCTAAATTGGAGTTGAAAGTGAGCAAAGAAAGTCTTCTGCCTGTGGGCAGGGAATGTGGGCTACCCCGAGAGGCCTGGGAGGAACGCTCCCCAGCCTTTACCAGTGAGGTCAGATCGACTACGGGGTAGGACTTGACCTTCCTCCAGCAGCTCACTCCATCCCTGGGAGTGGAGGGAGATCCCGTCTGCACTTGGGCACAAACCTTGCACCCAGAGGCATGCACGCCTCCTCCCAGGTCCCTCTGAAATCACCTGCTTTGCGTATTCATCAGGGGTGACAACCGGTCATTGTCCAGCTGTGCCTGGGCCACCAGCGGTGCTCCCCGTCCTCTCCCACACCCCCACCCCCAGCTGGGCGGGAAGAGCCTCATCATGCCGGTTTTGCCTTTCAGCTCTAAAATGTTTCAAGTGCAATCTAGTCAACTCCACTGGGGTTTGCTTGAGCGGGGAAAGCTTCTGCCAGACGCAAGGCAGCCAGCAGTGCGTCGTGAAGAAGGTCTATAGGGGTGAGTGGGGCCTGAAGAGTCTCTGGGGTGGAGGATGAACTTGCTGGATCTTGAGGGAGCTTCAAGAGCCCGTGGCAGCTTCAGGAGCCCTGGGGGCAGAAGCTGAGTGTGACTTTTTTTTTTTTTTTTAAGAACCTGGGAAAGGGTGTGGACCTGGTGACTAATGTCCCTTCCTACCTTGGCAGTCCATCTCCTCTTGAACAATGTGCTATTTCTCCACATTCATTGAACCACGTTTTTTTTTAACAAATGTTTATTTTTTTTTACCTCTTATGTAGTAAACACCTGAACTTGGAGGCCATAGATCAGAGGCCCTCATTTCTGGTCTTTCTTCCTCTGCAGGTGACAGGCTCCTGTATGCATCCCAGGGCTGTAGGGACCTGTGCATCCCCATGCCTCTCTTCAGACCGGGTACTCGCGTGGATTTTGTATGCTGCTGTGACAGATCTTTCTGTAACAGGCTTTAGAGACCTGGCCCTTCCTCACCCTGGTCTGTTGTTCCCTAGCCTTGGCCTCCCATTCAGCCCCTGTTTATTTTTAATACTCCTGCAGCCTTTCCAAGTGCTAAAACCCACTCCCATGCAGCTATGGGTATTGATGTTTCAACAGCTCAACCCACCAAGTAGACGCTTTCTCCTTCCCACCACCTCCGGTGCGCTCGTGCGCTCTCTCTCTCTCCCCCCTCCCTCCCTTTCTCCCCCCACCATTGACTGGAACATAGCATGACCCATCCCCCTCTCTTCCACAGATATTTTCTGATTGCTAAACCCTGAATTCAGAGCTGATAGTACAGCAATGAATACGATCTGGTCCTTTCCCTCCACGCGCCTTCAGTTTAATGGCTCTTGTTCTGCCGGGCCAACCAGGGTAATTTGTCTCGCCTTGCTCTTACTCATAGATCTTAGGGCTGGAAGTCTTAAACACACACACACACACACACACACACACACACACACACACACAATTGTACTCAATCTTCCCTGCTTTCCACTGTTTAGCTTTTTTCCTAATAAATCCCATATATTATTTTGGTTGGTGTTGTTTGGAATTTTTGTTTTTATGTTTTAATTCTATGAGTAAAATACATAATTAAGAAAAAGTTAAAAATACTGGCAAAAGTATGTTAGCGTAGGTACTAAATATTGATAAAGGAAGGAAGCAAAGGGAATCAGATATTACGAAGCCCAGCCACGCAGAAAGCTACAGCCGCGTGCACTCCCCAGGGGAGGGCAGCAGTGCCCTGCAGAGGGCGTTGCCGTCACTCCATCTCCCCAGTCCACTCACCCAGGCTGCGGGGGCAGGTGAGCACATGCGCAAATAGGACCAGCGTGGCAATCATGAAGGCCTGTCGATGCAGTCTGAGAAAAGGATCAGATTGGATAAGGGACACAGAGCCCCAAAAGATCTAGAAAGTGGGTTGATTAGGGGGAGGATCCAACACAAGGCCACAGAAGACTGGGATGTTGATTGGTTATTTTGAAAAAGCACCTGGTCCTTCCCCAGCCCAAAATAATTTAATCTCTCTCTATCCTGGTAACACGCGCCCTGTTCATGGGAGCCTTCTCTTTGTAGCAGCCCTGTGGCCCTAGCAGCCGCCTGGGACAACGGGTGGCAGGCTGCGCTGGCCAAGCACAGGGCCAGCGGGGACAGACTATGCCGCATCTGGACACAGACATGCACTGAACCAATGGCGCCAAGTGTCCGGACACTGGCCCCGTTCTGGGCCTGATGGAGACGAGACTGGACGTCTTCCACAGTGGGGCGGATGGAGATGAGACCCTGGGACCTGGGGGCAGCCTTTTATTTTCACCCAAATAAACCTTATCGCTAGACCTCCTGCTCCCTTGTGGGTCCCTGAAAATGCTTTTCTCTGGCAGCACAAGGGCCCCACTTCCACTGGCAACAAGCAGACATCGCCAGCAATCGCGTCCCATGGTGCGAGGGCTTCCCTTGTTTACGTCTTCAGGTCTCTCTCCGAGGCTTTTAAAGGGAAGTAGGTCGTCGCCCTCTTAGACCTCCGGAACCTACAGAGCGCATTCCCAATCTTGATTGTGTCTGAGCCCTGTCTCGAAGGGCTATCTTAAGCAAATCACACAATTGTCATTGGAATTTCGTTCTCAACCCTTTTTGTGATTGTAAAGTGTTTACCTGATATTTAATGAGGCGCTACAGATGTGAAGAAATACCATGTAATTCAAAACCACTATTGATGTTGGGTAACAGATCGTACTGGTAGCAGTAAATCCCTTAGTAACCTTAACTGTAGGTCTTCTGATTCTTGTTGCTGGAGGTCTTAAATCTTGGCAGGAGTGACATATGAAATGCCCAACGTCCATTTACACTTTCTTTAAAGTTGGAGCAGTTGTCTGTGTTTGAGCAGGTGAAATAAAAATCATAACCAAGGACAAAGCTATGAGTGCCCAGAAGGGAAAACAGTACCAGCTGCTGGTCTGCCTTGTTTTAGGGGCCAGGGCGTTTTTCCCCAGTGTTAAGAGTCAGGATACTAGCCCTGGCTGGCGTAGCTCAGTGGATTGAGCGCGGGCTGCAAACCAAGGCATCGCACGTTTGATTCCCAGTCAGGCCACATACCTGGGTTGCAGGCCACGGCCCCCAGCAACCGCACATTGATGTTTCTCTCTCCCTTCCTTCCCTCTCTAAAAATGGATAAATAAAATCTTAAAAAAAAAAGAGTCAGGATACTGAGATTAGATGTGGCCACTTGGGTTAGCTTCTGAGACTATGGTTCTGAATTTTTGGTTAAAAGTTTGGGCTGCTGTAAAAATGTCATTTTGAATATATTTTAAAGTGTAAGAATAAAAGAATTTTTGTTCTTTTAATTTAATTGGAATGATTTTTTCAAGAATCTGAGAGATTTTCAAATTTTTGCAAATAGGATAATTGTAAATTTAAAGCATTAAGCATTTATTGGTGAAAAATATATATTCCCATTGTAAGAGATATAGTGAGTGAAGTTGAAATACATGCTTTAAAGTTTACCATTTTGCCAGTGGTTTCACAACCATTCTCTTGTGTTTATTTATCGATTAAGTCAAATAGAAGTGATTAAGACTAAAAAAAGTGAAGTAGGTTAGGATGTGTATCTTTGTGTATTTAGATATAAGTGTATATACATTCACATGTATTAAAAATTATAACCTACTTTTAATATAATATGTCATGGATATCTTTCCAACATACTTCTATGCCTCTTACTGGTTGCTTTATATTGCATCATGTGACCTACAACATTGATGTAACAAGTTCTGTTTAGTTATTCAGATTATCTTCAGTAATATGCTCAGTAAAACAAGTCAGTCACAGAAAACTAACAACCATACGACTCCACTCATATGTGAGAATGAAACTGAAACTCACAGACACAGACAGCAGTATGGCGGTCACCAGAAGAACAGCATGGTAGGAGGGGGGGAGGAAAAGGGAACCCAGTATGTGGCGACAGCAGATGGTTTGACTTTGAGTGGTGGACCCGCAGTGCAATGTACAGGTCCTATACCATAGGACTGTATAGTTGAAGCCTATATAATCTCATCAGCCAGTGTCACCTCAGTAAGTTTAATTAAAACCCTATTAGATCATCATTGACACACAGTAAGATTCATGCTTTTAACTGTACAGCTCCCTCAGATGTGGTCACTCCCGTACGGGTCTGTGTTGTTGTTTGCATATGGATGTCCCATCCTAGCACCATTGGTTGAGAGCACTAGCCTTTCTTCGTCGAATTAACCTGGCACCTTCATCTCAGATCAATTGACCATCCTGGTGTAGGTTTATTTCAAGACTCTCCTAATTCTTCATGGACCTACTTGTCTATCCTTATGACCGACAATACCACGTTGCCTTGGCAACACAGTCCATTTATAGCAAACCTTGAAATGAGGGAGTATGACTCCTCCAACTTTGTTCTTTCTCCAAGTTGTTTTGAAGATTCTAGGTTCTTTGCAGTTCCAAAAGGATTTTCAAATTGCTTAATGATTTCTAAAACAATTCTTGATGATATTTTGATTGGGGTTAATGTTATAAATGTTCTCTAAGCATCGCTTTAGCTGTGCCTCACAAATTTTGATATATTGTAACAGGGCAAAAGCCACCTTCTCAGGCCCTCTTTCCCGGGGCTGGCTGGACCCCCTAAAGCATGGCTGACCTTAACTGTTTTATGAGGTTACGTTATAATCTTTCAGTCAAGCTTGTTTGACAACCTTCCCAAAGTTTAAATTTTAAAACCTGACAAATCACTTTGGGTTATTCCAATGGACACCTGGAATGCCTCAAGGATTTATATTCTCTCCTTATGAAAGAGAAGTTTGTTTGTTTTTTAAAATTAGACCTATTGAATATGCTTGAAATTACAGGGGAAGCTTTGCTGAACAGAATAATAATAACTATTCAGGTTGTTTTGTCATTCTGTAACTATTTTATCAAACTAGATGCTTTAGAAATTTCAACCTGCCCTAGGAAGAAACTGGCAAAAAGTTCAATCCAAGTTCAAACAGGAAATGCTCAGGGGTAACAGGTGTCCTGTCAGTGACACGACAGGGGACAAGCCGACAAGCCGAGGGTGCTGGTCCCCTCCGGGGACGTCCAGCAGTGGTACTCGGGGTGTTTGTGACCCACACGGTGGGGATTTGTGGATCATTTCCAATGCTCACTGCACACTGCTGGTAAGTTCTCTGCAGTGTTTTAAAATCTTACACAGTGTTTGGTCTTTACCTATTTTGAAATTATGTGGTGAATCTTAAAATATGGGCTTTATATTATTCTTTTATGTCGTATTGTTACAGGGTGCAGCCAAGAGGGAGGATCCCAAATACGCATTTGAAATGGGGTCCAGAACTTAAGGTGTCCAGGAGATTTTTAAGGTGTCTTCACCCCTTCCCCCACAGGTGTGAGTTGGGGGAAGGGGCACACAGAGCAAGAACATGCAGGGCAGCTTTGCAGCTAATCCATGGCATGGTCATTTAGCATACCTATAGCCTTTGGCTGGTCACTTAGATATGCTAAATAGCTATGGCCATGCTGAAGGCCAGGGGGATGGAAAGGGACCTCCCCCCCAAGATGGAACCTGGGGGGCAGGTCCCCTGAGTTACAGCACCTGTGTGGGAGCTGGGAGAAGATTGGCTCCATGACATGGGGTGACACCTGCCCAGACCCACGATGGTGACCAGAAAAGCTGGAGAAGACAGCAGATTGAGGGCAAGTGTGCCGAGTGTAGGAGGAGTCGGAAATGGGGCTGCAGAAAAAGATTGGCGCAGGTGATTTAAACCCAGACATGGCAGCGACTGGGGGAGAACCACGTGGCCTGGACAGAGTGGGGACTCTCACTTCCTGCAGCCCTGAGAGAGAGAGAACCACACAGCCTTGACAGAGTGGGGACTCCCGTGGCCCTGGGAGAGAGGACCACGTGCCTTTGCCAGAGTGGGGAACCCCACAGCTTTAGAAGGGGGAACCACCACCCAGTTTTAGCAGAGATCCCAGCAACTCAGCTGAGGGTGCTGGGAACCTAGGGAGGTCTCCCAGTCGAGATGGAGTACTAACTGGGAAGAACCAGAGGACTGCCTGAGCCATGGACTTCTATTTCCTTTCCTGAGATACGGTACTCTGGACTGGGCAACAGGGGAAGGAAAGAAGGACTGTGTGTTTGTGGGTGTTTTTAGGGACTTTAGGATTTTTGATAAAGACATTAGGTCACTACTTGAAGTTTGTATAGCATTAAATAAACATTTCCTTTCCTTTTCACGAATCTCTGGCATTGAGAGACGTCTTTCCTTGGGCAGTGGACATAACGGACCCGGGGCCTTCTTTCAATAATAGTATATCGTCCCAGGCCCCCCCTTGTTTGTTCTGTAACAGTATCATAGTAATTATTACTTACCAAGAAATTGTTATCTTGGAAGTTATATCTTACAAAGAAGCAAAGTTGTTTAACAATAGCACTATACTCAAATCTCTAACCCTATCATTTTAAATTTTGTCATTTATAAACAGTCATTGTTTTACTCGAATGCTTTTGCAAATGTGTCTTTGGAAAGGTTCATGAAAAGAACTCCGACTTACTTTAAATTACAGGTGTGTGAGCAGGTCTTACCTTTAATGTAAATGAAGGTTTATGGAACCCTAAGGAATAACTGGATGTGTGGAAAGGCAGGCAAATAATCAAGACAAACAAAAATGGATTCAAAATATTGCTAGTTTAAATTCACATTGTTCTCCAGATATAAAGAAGCTTGTTTTGTTCTTTTCTTTCTAAAGCAATTGGTAAAGCATACCCTTATAAGCAAGCAATATTGGAACATTATATTTTTCTCCCCATCTAATCCCTCCAGAATTCAGCAACTCTTAATGAGTAAGTATTATTTTCATGGTAATATGTTTGTGTGCATAAAAAGAATCTGTTCTCTTTGTAATAGCACCAGTATTCAAATGTGGTTTGATTAGCCAAGACTTTGTCTGGAATGTCGTGATTGAGGAGTCGCGCCTGGACTCTGGATGTCACCCGAAAGCCTGAAGGAACTAAGATTGACTTCTGAAGCCAATAAGAGCCTCTTGGAGAAACGACCTGGTACCTCGCTTGGTCGCATGATTCATGACAGTCTTTCCAGGTAGGGAATGAAGGTTGCTTTCCTGAAAGATGGTAAGGGAGGAACCTGAAGACATTTCAGGGACCTCCAGAACTTGAGGAATCCACCCAAACTGATAGGTATTTCAGACAAAACCAGATAGCAACTGTGTGGCTTGCTGTCTTTGCCCTGGGAGTCTGACTAAAGCTCAGTCTGAAGGTTCCTCGTAAAGTTCCAGCCAAGCAGATTTGAAAGAGCCGATCTGGCCAATCACTATTCTTGCTGTGTTCACGCAAACCGTCAGGCCAAATTGAAGCTGGACTTAATGCCATTTCTTTGATAAAGTGAGGGCGATTTTAGGGAAAGAAGTTATGTTTCAATGGCAATCACAATGTTGACCTACAACTGAATTAAATCCTAATTTTTCTAGTTTTCTTCCAAGCTAGTGTTTCATTGTTTTTCTTTCATCCCTTGACTGAGGATTACTGAGAACTACTGATGCAGGGTCAGCCGTACAGAATTTCTTTACTGCTCTGCCTTCCCCTTTGGGGGATTTTAAAGCCAATACCTAGTCTTGGCTTCTCCTGGATGACTCCTTTCCTAGGTCCTGTTGCAGCTCTTCTCTTTATTGTCGCTTTTGGGCCATGTCTCCTGAGTTTGTTATGACTTTCATCCAACCAAGTGCCCAAGCTCTAGGAGACTCCTTTCACAAATGACCCCCTGCTATAGCCCTCACCTTTCGGGCTGTCCAGTTCCATCCTCTCCATCTTAATGACCCATACCCGACCCACAGGCAGGGACAACTCTATGTTTATAATCTGCAGGGAGTAGTGCCAGAAGAAGAGGCGTGTGTCCCTCCTCCCCAGAACCAGGACAGGTCCAGGTCATTAAGAATAAATTCATCTCAAAAACCAGAGGGGAGAATAATAGGACAAAAACCACATTCTCAAACCCTCTTTCCCAGAGTTAGCTGGACCCCAGAAAGCCAAGCCTGACCCTCATTGTTCTGTGAGCCTCTATCCTCAGGGCTGGAAAATCACTGGAAGTGCCCTGAAGGCTCAGAGGCTTCGGGAACTTACGGAACAGGACGTACCGGACCCTGCGCCCAAAGGTAACATCGAGACAAGCTGCAGCTCGTGCAGGACCAACGGAAACGTCCTGCTCCACAGCCGCCCCATCACCCGGTAAAAGCTCAAAGCCCCGGCCCCTCAGGGCTGCTGCTGCTGCTCAGCTCCACACCTGGCCCTTCCCTCGCTTAGGAAAGTGCAATAAAACCTTTACTCTCCACACTTTCTTTGTGAATTCTTTCCTAGCCTGTGTCACTGACCACCCTAATATTAAAAAAAAAAATTCTTGGTAATATTTTGATTGGGATTAATGTTATAAATGACCTCTAAGCATTGCTTCAGCTGTGCCCCACACATTTTGATATATTGTGTTTTCATTTTCATCCCATTAAAAATATCTTTAAAAAATTTTACCTTTGACTTCCTTCTTTCAGTTAGAACAGTGTTGTTTATTTTTTTTAAATTTGGAGGTTTTCCAGTTATTTTTCTATTACTAGTTTAGTTTTATTATAGTCAGGAAACATACTTTCTATGATTGATTTGAAATTTGTTGAGGTTTTGTGGTCCACAGTACCATGTGTCTTTGTGAATGTTCTGGAAAGCACTAGAGTACTGTTGTGTATTCTACAGGTGCAGGTCAACAGAACTAGTGGTTTTCTGTCCACCTATTACATCAATTACTGACAGAAGAGTTTCAAAACCTGCAACTGTTATTATGAATCTGTTTATTTCTACTTTCAATTCTATTGGTTTTTGCTTTGTGCATTTCGAAATTCTGTTGTTAGTGCAGAAAACGTTTAGTATTATTAAGTTTTCTTGGTGGATTGACCTTTTTAATAATTAACTAATGCCCATGTTTGCCTGGGGTAGTATTCATTTTCCTGAAATCCACTTTAATTGATAATAACATAGACACTTCAGCTTTCTTTAGATTAGTATTTGCCTGTATCTTCTTCCATCCTTTTATTTTTAACCTATCTACACGTGTTTGTTTTCTAAGTACATCTATTTTTCTTTGTTTTTTAATATAACTTGACAATCTGTGCCATTAATTGAAAGGTGTTATACTGTTTGTATTTAATAATATTATTAATGTAGTTGGATTAAAATTTATCATCTTGCTGGTTGTTTACTATTTTCCCAGAGGAGAATATAGGTATTTTTGTGTCCTGTTTTTGATTATGTATTTTTATTATTTAATTTTATTATTTTTTTAATCAAAGATTTTATTTATTTACTTTTAGAGAGAGGGGAAGAGAGGGAGAAAGAGGAAGAGAAACATCAGTGTGTGGTTGCCTTTTGCACTCCCCCAACTGGGGACCTGGCCCGCAACCCAGGCCTGTGCTCTGACTGGGAATCAACTGACTCTTAGGTTCACAGGCCAGCACTCAGTCCACTGAGCCAGGGCCCATTTTATTTTTATTATTGACTTGATACCTCTTTTCTAAAATATTTTTACTGATTGCTCCAGGACTTACAGAATACATCTTTAATGTATCACAGTTTAACTTAAAATACAAGTATACCAAGTGGCCTTTTTTCTTGATGTCTTCAGAATTTTGTCTTATCTTTGGTTTTAAGCAGTTTGACACTGTTGTTGTTTTTAGTATGCATCCTATTTGAGATTTGTTCAGTTTCTTTGGATCTGTGTTTTGATATTTTTCATTACTTTTGGAAAAGCTTGGCTATTATGTCTTTAAGTGTATATTCTGTTACATTTTCTCTTCCTTCTCCTTCTAGGAAGCAAATAATGTGTGTTAGAATGTTTGGCGTTTTCCCACAGCTCTTGGATGCCGTGAGCTTGTTTGTCACTATTACTAATGTGATGATGATGATGATGATGATGATGATGATGATGTCGCCTCATGTTTCAGTCTGAGTGAATAATTTCCCTTGCTCAGTCTTCAAGTTCACTGATTCTTCCCTCAGCTGTGCGGAGCTTCTGATGAGCCTTCCACAGGGATTCTTCACTTTTGATATTGTGCTACTTTATTTCAAGCATCTCTGTTTGACTTTTTATTAGAAATTGTATGTATTCTGTGCCTGCTCATGCATGTTCTCTGACTTTTCCAATCAATCTTTTAACATATTAACTATAGTTGTTTTAAAAAGAAACAATAGACCCAAAAGGAATCACTTTTGCTACACTTCACCACGACTTAATGCCTAACCTGATTGTAGTTTCAGCCTCTCACAGTGTTAGTGTATGTAGCTAGATATTAATAAAGGAAGGGAGCAGAGGGAATCAGGCATCAAAAATAATAAACTAGGGAGCTGAACCAGGCAATAAGCCATATTCACTAGGAAGTTACAGCATTCACAGGCTCCCCAGGGGACCCCCGCAGGCTCCGCCCTCAGGGCCTAATCCCCAAAGTGGGCAGGAAGGATCCTCACAGGTCATTATCCAGGATTACCAGGGGGGAGAGAAAACAATAAAGGGGAAACTCCTCTAAAGTGAAGATGCCAGGAGAGGTGCTTCTACTATGGGGCATGTGCAGTAGGAGCCAAATGGTAACCACCACGGGCAGAGCCCAGCCTGGGAAGAGGATTGGATTGAGCAAGGGACACAGAGCCCCAGAAAATCTAGAAAATGGGCTGGTTAGGGCAGGGGTGACAAACTCATTTTCACCGGAGGCCACATCAGCCTCGCGGTTGCCTTTGAAGGGCTGAAATCATTTTAGGACTGTATAACTGTAACTACTCCTTAACAGTTAAGAAGTTGAAATTACATTCAGCCCTTTGAAAGCAACTGCAAGGCTGCTGTGGCCCCCGGTGAAAATGAGTTTAACACCCCTGGGTTAGGGGATGCACCCAGTGCAAACCCATAAAGGATTGAGAAGTTGATTGGTTATTTTGAAGAAGCACCTGGTCCTTCCCAAGCCTGAGATAATACAATCCAAGCTTAACAAAGTGCCGCCCCCCGACCCCCCCGTAACATGATCTCTCCCCATTCATTCGAGTCTTCTTTCTCTGTTATAGCCATGCTGGCCTAGCAGCCACTGTGGGCTCGTGGCAGATTCTGTGGACTCCTGGCATGGGCCTGGGCACAGTGCCAGCTGAAGCACAGCTGCAAGCAGAGACTAAACTAGCTGAATGGGGACAGAGACTAAACTGAATTGAGCCTCGGCACGGCACAGAGTGCTGGGACACTGGCCTTGCTTCTGGGCCCAATGAAGACACAGTTGGGTTTTTCCACGGCAGGACGGACAGAGGTGAGATGTAGACAACCTGGGCACATCCATTTACTTCAGCCCCAACAACTCTTACCACTGAACCTCAGCCTCCCACGCGTGGGTCCCTGGAAATGCCTTTCTCACCATCTGTGAAAGAGCCCCATTTCCACCGGCAGCTACAGGAGTGGAACTTTCAAATAATCAGCCTGGTGCTCCTGGCCAGCACTGGTGAGGTGACCTGCCCGAGGAGCTCCCCTCCCTCAAATGATCCACTCTTGCCTTTCTTGTTTCACCCTCATTTTGCCTATAAAAACCTTGTATTTTGTACAACCCTTGTAGTTGCTGGATGGGGCGCTGCCTGATTCATGAACCACTTAATAAAGCCAATTAGATCTTCAAATTTACTCAGCTGAATTTGATTTGTTAATAGTTATTTTCATGTCCCTGGTTAATAGTTTCAACATCTGGGCCATTGCTCAGTTTTGGTATAATGATTACTTTATTTCTTGATAATACACTGTTTTCTTTTGCCTTTCTGTGTTTGTAATTTTTTATCAAACGCTTGGCAGGGCGGGTAGAAGAGCAGAGAATGAGACAAATAGCGCTGGTGCCTGGAGATGCGCATGCCTCTGTTTATGCCGGGCTGTTAGGATCAGGAGTTGTGACAGGTCACTTTTTATTCTTGCTATCACTACTGTCCGTGTGCCGTGGGCTTCTAATTTCCTTAGCAACGGGCTGCTGTCCTCTTGTGCTCAGGGTCTTAGGGGTGCTGGAGGGTTCTTCTGCGTGTCCGTGCTCCCCGCTCAGCTTTTCCACGCCCCCGCACCCCTGGCGGCAGAAGGGGTCTCCAAGCGCGTGCTCCTGCGGGGGAGGGGAACCATTTCCCTCTGTCCGCCTAGGTGCTTGGCTGAGACAACCCCCAGCTCTTGCAATAAAAGGCAGATGAACACAAGGAAAACTAACACAAGTTTAATAGCATGGATGTTTCTTGTTTAAATGGTGGATGCACAGGAAAACTGGGTTACATCCTGAACCACTTTCAATGCCATCTTCAGGGAAAGACAAAAGATGTGGGAGCTGGGGGGACAGAGGGAGCAGTTACCAAAGGTTACCAGGAAGAGCAGTGAAGTTGTTATACAGTGGGTTTTTTTTTTTTTTTATCCTCAACCCAGGACATTTCTTTGTTGCTTTTAGAGAGGGTGGAAGGGAGAGAGAGAAACATCAGTGTGAGAGCGAAATGCTGACCAGCTGCCTCCCGTGTGTGAGCGGACCAGGGATCACACTGGGAGGTGAGGCGGATGGTAAACCGAGGCCGGGAGGGAGGCAGGCGTGTCTCACCCACTGACTCAGCAGTCCTGAGAACTGTAGCCTCAGGCCACGGGGCTGGTCCAGTGATACTGCTGGGTGTTCCAACACCACAAGAAGCACCATGCTAACTCGGAGGAGGGAAGTCCTTGAGACTCTATGTATGGTTCCCACTATCTGGGGAAGAAGCCTTGAAACTGCGTTCATCTCCAGGCCTGGCAGGGGAAGGGGATGGGTCCACAGCGCCCAGAGAAGCCTTGTAAACAACTTTGGTTAATTGCCTGCGTCTGGTCACTATCTGTTTTAGGAGGGAGTCCCTAGTGCTTGCAGAAAGACCCCATAAATAACTTTGGGTACTGCCCCAACTTTAATTAACTGCCTCCTGTCATGTATCTGTTTTACAACAAGATGAACAAATGGAGTCTGGAGCAAGAGAAGGATTCGGGCTAACAGACCCCACACACACCTAAGTCTGGGTCATCACGTCCCCCCCGGGAAAGCTGGCACCACCTTTATCTGTCAATCAATATGTAACTTCTTTACCCCATCCGGCCAACTACACATGTTCCCAGGACAAAGGACTTGATGTTCTTGCCACCCTTGCCCTTGCCTCTTGCTGCCCTTACCCTGCCCGGTCCTCAACCTGTACCTGTCACCCCCACCCCAGCAAGGCCTGTTCTCCTGCATGGGAAGGCGTGACCTATAAACGCTGCTTGTACGCTAATAGACTTGCTGATGTGTGATTCTTTACTGTGTCGGCAAGAAGAACCGCGTTTCTCCCATAACATACAAGCCTGGACTGGGGATTGAACCATCAACCTAGGTATGTCCCGTGACTGGGAATCAAACCCACAACCCTTCGGTTACCTCCAGCCAATTGAGCCACACTGGCCAGGGTAGTTGTTATGCAGTTTAAGCTGTTGCCTCCTCCACTGATAAATTTCTAGAGATTTAGTTGTCCTCTTCCTGGTACTTAGGAGGAGATACCATTACAGATGGTCTCTTACGAAAGGCTAACTTCCATTTGGTTTTTTGGAAACTTTTGTATATGCTAGTTCTTAAAAATAACCAGCCTAAATGCTAAAGGGCCAGTTTTGGGGTGGTCTATTCTTGTTTTACTCCTCTCTCACTATTATAATGAGGCTACTTGTTATTGCCGCTCAACTTGTAATTGCAACACAGAGATGTGGTTATCCTGGTCTAATTGGAATCTTAGGCTGTTTCTGAACGCCTGGGCCTGGGGCAGAGCTTTTTCAATACCCCTGCTTTCTGTGGCTGGTCTGGGTGATAGCTTTTACCTGCTTAAAGAAGTGAAGATTGTCGTCTCCTGTCCTTATTGCAGACACAGCAGGACCTTGCCTGTGCCCCAGGGTCAGTAGGATCCTTCATCTGTCCCCCAGCGATTTAAGGCATTTTTCAGCAGAGGAAATATGGGTCAAAGGGAGAAGACGAGGCTGTGTGCCGTTCTTCTAGCAGTCTCTGGTCTGGTCCTGCAGGTCTGCAAGGCCCTGGGGTGAGCTGGGTGGAGGGGTGGCGGGTGGGCTACACCTGGTCTCCAGCCAGGCCCCAACCTCGCTCCTTAGCACTGGGCATGGAGTAGCCATGGAGGGGGACCGAAAGTCATGCCGTTTGCAATATTGATTTTAAGTGGGTTATTAAGAAAAAGGCTCCGAAAGAGCCTCTGCCCCTCCCCTCTTTCCTGGGTCTGAAATTCTGATGGAAAGTTGCTTCAGGGAGGCAAATGTAACTTAATCACCACACCATGAGACAGGACTCCGAGCTGGAACCTGTCTGGACCCCCGGCACCCGCCCCAGTGTCCCCTTGTTTCCGGGTGGCCCAGCAAAAGCCCACTGGCCACATCTGTCTGCTCTTCCTCAGCCACTTGCCAAGAGCTCACTCTCACTTCCGAAACCCAGGGCCGGCACCCCCCCCCCGCCCCCCCCCCAACAATAGCACAGGTACCTGCTTTTACGTCGCCGTCTTTGGAGTTTTCATGTTTTTATGAATTAAATGTTTCCTGTTTACTCGTTTTTATAAATTTGATTATTATCCCAGGTAGAAGAACTTGGAAGGTAGGAGGGAAAGCATTATTTTTCTTAGCACCTGCACAAGTAAGTGTTGCTGGTGGCAATGGGGTCCTTGCAGGGAGTTGCAAGACAAGCATTTCCAGGGGCCCATGCGGGGCAGGATGAGGTATGGGGGTAAGATTTACTGGGGCAGAAATAAGTGACAGCCCCCTGGGGGCCTGGTGTCCGTGTCTTGGCCACCGCCTGCTGGCTCAGCTCCACCCCGCTGCGGAGGAAGGCCAGAAGAAGGACCAGGGTCCAGAAACTGTGCCATTGGTCCAGCCTCTGCCCCCATTCGGCCAGCTTCCTCTCTGTTCCTGGCTGTATTCTGGCTGGCCCGGCGTTGCTGCGCCCAGGCCTGCGCTCTCGGCCTGCCACACCACTGCCACGGAGAGAGGGCCCACGAGTGAACTGGCTGAAACGCACGTTACCGAGGGAAAGGGCTTTGTTATGCTTTGATGACACCATCTCAGGTTTACAAACTGACCCATCTCTTTTCTAATTCTTCCCGGGCTGTGCTGGGCCCTCCCTCCAACCCATCCATTTTCTAGAGCTTGGCGGGCTTCTGCTGGTCCCTCCCCCTGACCAATGCATTTTCAGAAGCTGACTTGGTAGAGTTCTTCGTGTTTCATTGATCCAATATTTAGCAATGAGCCAGCTCACTTAAATTGTGACGTCGTTCCTGACGGCATGGTTGAATGACAAGGCCCTGCTTCGGACGGTGCCCCACACTGGCCAACCCCACCGGCCTTCCCCTTTATCCCCGATCTCCCCTCAGTGTTAGGTGGGGGAGCCCACCACAAGTAATTACATATGACATGCTGAGGAGAAAAATAGATATTTAAAAAGATCTCTTGAGTTCCAAGAAATATTACCTGAATAAAAACCACACAAAATGAATTTGTTGTTAGTCACTACAAGAGAAACAAAATATTCCTCTTATTTTGTTTGAATTTATAAACAAGAAATGTAAGATTATATTCCATGAGTAATTTAACAT
The DNA here is from genome assembly GCF_019186645.2 of Phyllostomus hastatus. Taxonomy (NCBI): domain Eukaryota; kingdom Metazoa; phylum Chordata; class Mammalia; order Chiroptera; family Phyllostomidae; genus Phyllostomus; species Phyllostomus hastatus. Next base: position 12,967,382 of record NW_025334015.1, on the reverse strand, counting down.
CATCATAACATTCTCCATCTTTGTATCACGACTGATAAGGGGACAGAATGAAAGAAGGGGACAAGGACAGAAGTGTAATTTAAAGGGAAAAAGGAAAAGATGCCCAGAGAATAAGAAAGATGCTTTAAAAGGTACATTGAGAAAGACAAGAAGACAGTGAAAGGTATTCTTGCAGTCCTAATAAGAGAGGCATTTTATGCTAAAGAGAAGACGTAAAACTTTGCCTGAAAGCATATTAAACTCACTTTTCTTACAAGAAACACTGACTTTGTCAGTTCCTCCTCACTTCCTCGGGAGCAGTGCCCACACTCACAACTTCCTCCTGTCGTGCTCCATCCACTCCTCACCTCGCTGTCGTGTGGCCTCTGGAACCTCCACCCACTTTTCATGCTGGTGGCCCAGGATCGTGACTCCTGACAGATCCACCCCGCTCCCTTCCCCTCTCGTTGGACAACCCCTCTGAGTCTCCTGACCATCTGCACGCCCTGAGTTTGGATGCAGCATCTGAGGCCGACATCCCATCTCTTTGCCTCAGGCCTTGGAGCCTCCTTGTACTTTGAGGCCGCTCTGCCCATCTGCCAGTTGCGCACATTTTCCTGAGTTTTCCACTGACCCCTCACACTCCTGATGTGTGGAATGGAGCCCATCCCGTTTCCGGGCACATCCCAGTCCCTCCTGAGTGGGCAGGATTAGAAGTGAGGCAGCCAGGCAGCCAGAGAAATGCGAGGGCTGTGAGAGAGCAGGGAGTGCAGGGTCAGGAGGGCTGAGGGAGGTTTGCAGGTGTGCAGGACGCAGGGACCTGGGAGCAGGGGGAACCGAGAGTGTCCAGTGTCCCCTGGGAAGGAGCCAGTGGCCAGGAGAAAGGTGAGGGGGGCTGGTGTGGAAGACAGAGCCGGGTGGGGTGTGCCCCTGAGGTGCATGTGGGGAGGGAGACAGGAGCAGAGGTGCCAGGGACAGGAGAGGGCGAGGGGACGCCACCCTGACAAAGGAGTCAGCAGTTACTGAGACGGTAATGTCCACCGCCGTGATTTTCCTCGATATATGTTACAGAAATCTTGACCTTGACAGCAAAAGCTTGACACCTTCAGGTTTCCACGAAACATCCTCCAAGCCTTACACTCATCCGAGCAGTCTAACTGAGTGTGGTTGTAGCGCCACGCATCTGCAAGAGAAGGAATTGACATTCAGTGCCACAGTGTTCTCTGGACTTCGGCCACAGGCACCTCTCAGCAAGGGCTTCCTCAGCCTGGAGAGCCCCCACAGTGTCTGAAGTCAGGGGGCAGCCCGGCAGCATTACCTCTAATGTGGAAAAAGAAGAGATCCCTGGTTCTGCATCCGGGGCCCTGCTCTGCGGTGCAGTTGCCTTGGCCTTCCAAACACTTGCCCTTCTTGAAAACCTTGCAGACCATACACAGTGTGTCTGGAGCTGTGGACAGACAGACGTGGAGGCTGAGCCTGGGGTGGAATGGGCAGAGACCAAGGTGTCCCAGGACACGTGAGCACTCTGGAGTCTAGGGACAAAGCGTGACTCTAAGCACCTGTCCCACACACACTTTGGGGCAGGAAATATTCCCACTAGATGACTTCCATTGGGTATTTAAGGAAATGGAGTCTTTGATGGGGGATCTCAAAATCCATTAGGGATACGTAACTGTGTACACTGTGTGACTGAACTGCATGGTATGTGAACTCGTGTTTCATGAAAGCTGTTCAAAAAAACCTTGGGACGAGAACATGAGATATCACCACCAGGTGGCATGGGAGGTCCTGGGAGGTGAGACACGAGAGGAACAGAGACAAGGGGAACAGATTCGGGTTCTAACCGGGCAGGTGGAAGTTCTGACCCTGTACCTAAGCAACACCAGGAGATTCTGTCTCCTTTGTTATTGTTCCCGAGGAGCTTGGCTGAACTCTCCCTGGGACCAGCCCTGTGCTCACAAGCACAAAAAATGTAGGGAGGTTCACCGAGGACATCTTCTCCCCACAGCTGTGAGCCACGGCCAGGGTGCAGGAGAGCATCTGGGGCCAGCCCCTTTGGCCCGGCCCTCTGGGAGCAGATGGGGCAGAAGGCCTCTCTACACAGCTGGAAGGTGAGGAGGCAGATTTTAGTTTTCAAGATTTCTGAGCCAGCACCAACGTCGTCCCAAGCACACACAGATATAAGTGAAAGGAGTAATGTGAAAATATTTGTTCAAAATAAGCCACCCGATTGCCTCTTCCTGCTAACGCACTGCCCCTAGGCTGCTGCTCCACAGAGAGTCTTGAGTGGCCATTGGCTCTGCCTCATAGGGCTGGCCATCCCAGACAGCCCCAGCCCTAAAGAGAGAAGGGCCCCCAGCTCCATACAGTCCCACGGGAGCAACAGACCCACTCTGACACCTTGGGCAGGGACCCCAACCCTCTCCTGGTAGTAGTCGGGGTGGGACAGCACAGAGACACCTCAAACCCCAACTGGCCAGGTCATCTCACAGCCTCACCCTTGACCTCCCTCCCTCCCAAGCTGGTCAGAGCATCATCCCCAGAGTGCTCCCCCGACCTCCATGTCCCTCACCCCCACCCAGCTAGCCCAGGGCCTCACCCAGTCCCTGGAAGAACGCAGCGGGGAAGACTCCCAGCAGGAGCAGCAGCAGCAGCAGGAACTTGTCCATCTGGGTCCAGGTGGTGGGAGGTTCCCCCCGGGCTGGAGCAGGGCCACACAGACTGCTGTGTGTGTAGACGGGAGGGCCTGGGGGCTGCAGTGAGCTGCTCCCGGGCTGTGGGCAGAAGCTTCCTCTTGCACACTTGCCAGTGGGTGTTTCACTGCCACGCAGGCCCAGGAAATGTTCCCACAGAGCCAAGCGCCCTGGATACTTCCGAGGGTGGAGGGTGTGCCAGGTGCCGCCACTTGTTCCCCTGAGGTTGTCTCCTGATGGGCAGAGACCATGCCTGGCCAGATCAGCTGGACCACTCAGCAGTCTGACCCTCGACTCTATGGACATCCCACTGCCCCAGGCCCAAGACCAGGGCCCCCCGTGCTAAAACACCCACGTCCTCTGGGTCCAGTGTCCTGGACGACCACCTCTCCCCCAGTCCTCTGGCCCAAGGCTGACAGCCAGCAGGGCTGACACGGAGCCTCAAGGCCCAGGATAGGGTGTGGACCTTTAGCAGCCCCGCCCTCTCCGCACTGACTGAATCTGCATCGATAACGGCGGGGTGGTCGCAGCAGCAAGTGTTTACTCTGTATTCTATCTAAACCAGGGTGTCCATCCGCTGTCACACCTCCCTTAATCAGGATGTGCCTGCACCTGTCACACACACAGCAAACGTACAGCAGAAACCACCCAAACACACAGAACGAAAGCACCATAGGGAAAGAGCTTATTTTACAAGATACAAAACTATTCCTGCTCCATTACTTTTATTTCCATACCCTGAACTCACCTCCTCCTGGACACGTCCTGCCTGCTGAGCTGTGCCGGGTGAAAAATGCCCGGAGCGCAGCGGAGGTCGTTGTCGGTGGCCAAGTGGCCGCAGCGCGTTAGCGGGTGGGGCGGGTGGAGCCAGCTCAGTGGGAGAGTTTTAGAGGTGGGGTCCCCTAGTTGATACATATGGGTTTTATAAATGACATTGCAGAATACGCTGCTCTTCCATCAGTGTATACGTTGTGCATAACTGAGGAAAACTAAGCAAAACCCACAGGAGAACGCATGGTAAGAGGATGTGAGATCATTGTGGTAACCGGGGAAGCGCTGAAGGCGGTGGTGAGGGCGGCCTGTCCGTTGCTGCCTAAGGGAGCGTCCTTTCGCCACCGCGCCAGCTTGTTGCGGGTCTGGGCAACAACAGGGGCTCCCAGGGTAGAGCTCGGAGGAGAGACATATACAGTAGGGATGGCGGTCAGGGACTGCACAGGGACAGACACACTCCCCCTCCTGGGGGAGGGGCAGGAGGGTCTGCGGGGAGGAGTGTGTTTGTCCACGCGCATGCCTGGAGAGTGAAGTCAGGACGGCTGACTGGCTGCACTGCCCAGGTAGGGAAGAGCTGTCTCGGAGCGTAAACCTCTGCTGTTTCCTAGTCTCCGTTTAAAGTTCAAATTTCCTGAACGGAGATTCGTAATTGTTGACACTGAAACAGGAGAATAATGTGGATAATTGAGCCATTACTTATTATATCCTTATTCTATATTGGATATTGTGCTAAAAACCTATCAGTATATGTATTTTCTTTCGTTGCTGCCAACTATGACTGAAGTATAATCACTGTCCTCTCTCCTTACTAGAGTAAATTGAGACGTACAGAGAGGATGCACGTTTCCACAGCCTCAGAATTCTAAAGCGCTGGACCCAGGCTTCAAACCCAGATGTGGGATACCCGAGGCTGTGCTCTGGCCTGGCCCTCCCTGGCTGGGTCTCAGCCCAGACACTTTGCTGGAAGATCCGGTAGGGGTGGGCGTGGGCCTGGAAGCTTGTGGCGGCCCTGAGCACCCACGGTCTGGATGCTGCGGGAAGGAGGCTCCCACGCTGGGAGGCAGAGCGTACCTAATGACTCTAAGTAGACGGACCGTGTAATTCATTCTCTGGACCAGGGCATCTTGGGAGAAAAAGGGATAATTTAGTAAGTAAGCTTAGACTAAAGTCATGAATTAGAAGCCACTTATTCTCTCCCAGCTTTATAAGTCTGGAGAGAGGCCCTCTTGGGCTCAGGATAAATTTAATATATTATCTCTAGCAGGCTCTCAATTCCCGGTGGGCCTCCTTCGCCTCTTCTTCTGCAAAGTCAGAAAATGTCCACAATGCATCATTCGGGGACATGTGTGTATCATCCAGCACAACTGTGTCACATAAAATGACAAGTATCTCCCTGTGCAACCTGATGTCCAGACTCTACAGGATGGTGTTTAAGAAACTTCCCGAGGAAGAGTGGATGAAGGAAGGCTAACCAGGAGTCTGGGGCACTGTGTCCCTCTGTGAGGTGACCTTGGCCTTTACTGGTATAGATTTAACAGATAACATCTCTAAATGGCTGATGTGTGGTGTCAGACACCGTCTTGACTTTATTTTGCTATGGTTATCCAGTGGTCACAGGCATTTCCTTCCTAGTGGGTCCACATCCCACAAATCTGTCAAAGAGTTTTGCTTTTTGTTGGAAACCTAGATAGACCAGGCACGCGGTGCTGACAGAATCCGTAGTAAACACCATGAGGATGTTCGTGGAGCGCGCACTGCCACGGGAAGATTCGGCCAGATTGTCATTTCTGTTTTTTCCCACTCTCTTCTTAGATAATACGTCCCTTTCCACTATCATGTTGCCTGTTATTTTTAAGATCTATTTATTTATTTTTTAGAGAGAGGGAAGGGAGGGAGAAAGAGAGGGAGAGAAACAACATGTGATTGCCTCTTGCACGCCCCCTACTGGGGACCTGGCCTGCAACCCAGGCATGTGCTCTGACTGGGAATCGAACCAACAACCCTTTCCTTCACACATAGTCCGGTGCTCAATCCACTGAGCCACACCAGCCGCGGCTGTCATGTTACATGTTATGTATCATCATTATTATGACATTCTTCAAGTTTGCAGAGAACAGCGTGTCTTCCGTAAATTAATGCTGTTGAAGAACAAAGTTGTCCTTTGGCAGCTTCAATGATTTGTCTACATCTCGGTTGCCCCATTTTCTACTCCTCCTTCCCCCTTTTTTGCACACTGATGATGGGGTGATGGAGTCTCGGGGAATAGTGAGACCCCTGGAATTCAGCCATCACTGTTAGGGGGTGCACACTGGACGTAAATGTGACTCTGGGTTACTCAGGAAAATTACTCAGTTTGGGGACCGGGCAAGAAATGGGATTGCTTGTTCATGCACCCACAGTTTTCCCGAATCTGCTGTGCATGGTCTTTGTCCTTGGGGGCGGGGGGGGGGCGGGTGGTGAAGGGGAGCTGTCGTGCGTGATAGCTCTGCTCCAGGGGCACCCGGCACAGCCTCCGTCCTCGGAGGTATCCAGGGCACTTGGCTCTGTGGGAACATTTCCTGGGCCTGCGTGGCAGTGAAACACCCACTGGCAAGTGTGCAAGAGGAAGCTTCTGCCCACAGCCCGGGAGCAGCTCACTGCAGCCCCCAGGCCCTCCCGTCTACACACACAGCAGTCTGTGTGGCCCTGCTCCAGCCCGGGGGGAACCTCCCACCACCTGGACCCAGATGGACAAGTTCCTGCTGCTGCTGCTGCTCCTGCTGGGAGTCTTCCCCGCTGTGTTCTTCCAGGGACTGGGTGAGGCCCTGGGCTAGCTGGGTGGGGGTGAGGACATGGAGGTCGGGAGAGCACTCTGGGGACGATGCTCTGACCAGCTTGGGAGGGAGTGAGGTCAAGGGTGAGGCTGTGAGATGACCTGGCCAGTTGGGGTTTGAGGTGTCTCTGTGCTGTCCCACCCCGACTACTACCAGGAGAGGGTTGGGGTCCCTGCCCAAGGTGTCAGAGTGGGTCTGTTGCTCCCGTGGGACTGTATGGAGCTGGGGGCCCTTCTCTCTTTAGGGCTGGGGCTGTCTGGGATGGCCAGCCCTATGAGGCAGAGCCAATGGCCACTCAAGACTCTCTGTGGAGCAGCAGCCTAGGGGCAATGCGTTAGCAGGAACAGGTCCTTGAAGGGCTCAGCTGGAACCAATATTTTCACAGCAAGTGAACTGCCGTTACTTAGGTAGGTCTGAACGTCCAGTGTCTCTCGGCGGGAATAGGAATTTTGTGGGACAGCCTCCCCACTTCAGAGCCAGGTCAGTCCTTACATCCCACGATACTCGAACAGATTTCTAGCTTCAGACAGCTGGAGGCAGGTGCTCTCACTGTGACCTGCATTCTGGCACCAAGGTGAGGGCAGACCACGAACCTTCTGTCAAAGTCCCACATGCTTAACAAATCAATGGACATACTCCGGAGGGAACATGTCCGGGCTTGCAGAGTGTGCAGGAGGAGGTGTGCAGGGTCATACTTCCCCTCGAAGTCCCCGGCCCTCTCGGTCCCAGCCCAGCTCGGTCTCAGCCCATTCTCTCCTGGTATCAGCCGTGGGGTCTGTCTTCCACAGCCCCACCCACAGTGTGCATGGTCTGCAGCAATTTCAAGAGAGGTCATTGTTTGAGGGGGAAGAGCAACTGCACCATGGAGCAGGGCCCTGGATGCAGAACCAGAGATTTCTTCATTTTCAACGAGAGAGGTAAAGCTGTTGAGCCAGGCTTGGCTGTGCTGGGCAGACCCCTGGCTTGGGACATGGCATGGGGGTGCTCCAGGCCGAGGGGTGCCTGTGTCTGGAGACCAGCCATGGTGGACAGGGTTGGAGCAGGTTCTCTCTCAAGAGCTCCAGGCACAGCGTTCTGGCACTGAACGTGATTTCCTTCTTTCCCAGATGGGTGGAGACTCAACCACACCGAACTGGACTGCTGGGACTACTGTTTGCCTTCACACTGGTATTATAAGACCCTGAAGATTTCTGTCTTTTGTTGTAAAGGTCAAGATTTCTGCAACAGATATCAAGGAAAAGGACAGGGATAGAAACAACTGACTCCTTTGTCAGGGTGGCATCCCCTCGCCCTCTCCTGTCCCTGGCACCTCTACTCCTGTCTCCCTCCCCACATGCACCTCAGGGGCACGCCCCACCCAGCTCTGTCCTCCACACCAGCCCCCCTCGCTTTTCTCCTGGCCACTGGCTCCTTCCCCGGGGACACTGGACACTCTCGGTTCCCCCTGCTCCCAGGTCCCTGCGTCCTGCACACCTGCAAACCTCCCTCAGCCCTCCTGACCCTGTACTCCCTGCTCTCTCACAGCCCTCGCATTTCTCTGGCTGCCTGGCTGCCTCACTTCTAATCCTGCCCACTCAGGAGGGACTGGGATGTGCCCGGAAATGGGATGGGCTCCATTCCACACATCAGGAGTGTGAGGGGTCAGTGGAAAACTCAGGAAAATGTGCGCAACTGGCAGATGGGCAGAGCGGCCTCAAAGTGCAAGGAGGCTCCAAGGCCTGAGGCAAAGAGATGGGATGTCGGCCTCAGATGCTGCATCCAAACTCAGGGCGCGCGGACGGTCAGGAGACTCAGAGGGGCTGTCCAACGAGAGGGGAAGGGAGCGGGGTGGATCTGTCAGGAGTCACAGATCCTGGAGCCCACCAGCATGAAAAGTGGGTGGAGGTTCCAGAGGCCACACGACAGCGAGGTGAGGAGTGGATGGAGCACGACAGGAGGAAGTTGTGAGTGTGGGCACTGCTCCCGAGGAAGTGGGAAGGAACTGACAAAGTCAGTATTTCTTGTAAGAAAAGTGAGTTTAATATGCTTTTCAACAGAGAAAAATTGATTTCTTCTTGGTGTTTTCCATCTGTTTAATATAAGAATCTTATTATAACTATAGCAATGTATGCTCGTATCTCTCTCACCTTTTATGTGTAATGTTTTCTCCTCATTTTGTCAACCTTTTCGTTTTTATCTTCTCATCTCTTGTTTTTAGCCTTAACTTTTCCTTTGCTGTTTGCTACGGGAATGTGAAGATTATTTGTATTTTTATTACTTATTGACTACTTCCCACTCACAATTTAAAATAAACTAAATGGAGCATTTGACCTTTCTCTTGGAAAGACGAACAAAATAAATTCATTTTCCGTGTGTTTAATTTGGGTAACATTTTTCAAAGTCATAAGAAAAATCTTCTAAAAATCTACTTTCTTAAATATCAAATTTAGGTGTTTTTTTTTTAATAGATTTCATCTATAAATTTGAACTGAGATGGGAGGTGAAAGGGAAGACAGGTGGGATTAGCCATTCTGGGAGACCTGTTGTTAAATGCTGAAACGTCAGCAAGAGCCCCGTGAAGATCAAAGCAAACCAAGCCCAACCCGAAGGTCCCAGCGCATGTTACGCTGGGTGCACTTATCATGTCTGATCTCATCAGAAAGAACTGCAGAGGGGCCACGCTGGTGCCGGCAGAACTAGTGAGAGGGCTTTTTATTATTTAAGAAAATGCCTTTGATCACTTCACACCTATTAGGACGTCTAGTATTTTTTTAAAAACCGGAAAACTAAAGTGTTGGCAAGGAAGTAGAGATAGAAGAATGCTTGGTCCCTGTGGGTGGAAGTGTAAGAGGGAGCAGCCAACAGCATGGTTGTTATAATGATGGTTGTTGAGAGAAATTGAGGGGGACACAAAGAAATGAAAATATATTTTGTGTTCATAGATTGGAATAGTTAACATTGTTAAAATTGCAATATTACCTAAAGCAATTGACAGATTTAATGCAATCCTTCTCACAATCCTAGGGACAGCTTTCACAGGAACAGAACAACAAGTTGTCAGATATGTATAGAACCACAAGAGACTCCAACAACAACAAAAAAGAACAACTCAGTTTAAAAAATGGCCAAACGTAGCCAAAGCAACCCTGAGGAAAAAGACGGGAGCCAGAGATTTCATACTCCCTGACCTTAAACTATACTGCCAAACTACAGTGATCAAAACAGTATGGTGCTGGCAGAAAAACAGACACACAGACCAGTGAAACAGAGCTGAGAGCCCCAAAAGAAACCCACATACATATAGGGACAATTAATTTATGAGAAAGAAGTAAAAAATATATAACAAAGAAAAGACAGTCTCTTCAATAAATAATGTTGGTACAACTGATTAGCTACATGCAAAAAAAAAAAAAAATACTAGACCACTGTCTTACCTATACACAAAAATTAACTCCAAAAGGATTAAAGCCTTAAATATAAAGCTTGACACCATGAACTTCCTAGAAGAAAACATACACATGAGCTCCTTGACATCAGTCTTAGCAATGTTTTCATGGATCTGCCTTCAAAGACAAGGGAAATGGAAGCAAAAAATAAACAAAATGGACTCCATCAAACTAAAAATCTTCCTCACAGCAAATGATCAAGACAAAAGGCAACCCTCTAAATGGGAAAATATGTTTGCAACGATATATCCTGCAAGGGGTTAATATCCAAAATTTTCCTACAAATGAGTAATGTCGAACATGTTTTCATGGGCCTATCGGCCACCTCTATGTCTTCTTTGGAAAAACGTTATGCAGATCATCCGCCATTTTTTAAACTGAGTTGTTCTTTTTGTTGTTGTTGAGTTGTGTATATTCTTTATATACCTTTGATACCAACCCCTTACCAGGAGTCACAGCTTTGTGAGGACAGAATTTCTGTCTCAGATGATGAAAATGCTGTGCACACGCAGGGAGGGGAGGCTTCAACAACAGGGGGAACGTGCTGAGTGTCGCTGAGCTGCACACTCAACGTGGTTCCAATGGTGAACTTTGTCATTTATTTCATCTCACCACAGTTTCATCTGTAATTGGCATTGTCTTGGTTTTCTGTTACTGCAGTACAGAATTCTCTTTGATTTAGGAGTTAAATTATAATATGATGGTGAACTATAATGTAGTTATTTCCTATTGGGCAGTTAAGGTGCGCGGGTCACTACGTACAGTGATATGTTCTATGACTTAGTCTTCGCCGTGGCCGCGTGAGGAACCTTTCATCAGCCCAGTTTGCCGAGGAGAAAATGAAAGTGCAGAGGATGTTCCCAAAGCTCTGGGTGGCCAGAAGCCCATTGCTCTCTGGCTGTGAAGCCTGCACCCTGCTCTCCTGCTCCAGTTTGCCTGTGGCTGAGCCACGTCAGGCCATCTGCTGGGACCCAGGACAGACCATGGGCCGGGAGCCCAGGTGAGGAGGCTGTGGGGCTGAGTGGCCAGAGGACCAGAGCGCGGTGGCTTGTAAGCTTCTCTCTCAGTTTAGCTCCTCCCAGAGACCTGATACCTGTGTGAGCCCGGGTAGGCGATTTCACCTCTCCGAGTTTCAGACCCCCCAACTGTGAGCAGGACCATCATACAAATTAAAGGAGATAAGTTCGTCCGGCAAGTAGGAAGAATGACAACAGCTTCCACTCATTCAGTCCCTACTGAATGTTCCAGGCCCTGTGTCAGGGAGTTCATGCTATATGACATTTTTTCCCCTTGTCCTGTGATAGTATAAAGGAGGGATATTGTTTCTTTGTACAGAAGATGATGCTTGAATGGTTGGGTGCCGGTGAGTGTCGGAGCGCTGCCACCTACCTGGGTCTGTTGGAAGCCAAAGCTTGCGCCCTCCATCGAGTCTCCTACTGCAATAGGCCGCACGGCTGAGAGCACACAGGGGAGAGGAAGACAAGGGAGAGCCAGACAGCAGCGTTCTCGATGGAGTCGGGGAAGGAGACCTGGGCTCATGTCAAGAGCCCGGGGCCGCTGGATTCAAGGAGATGAAGGCCAGGGGAGCTCGGAGTGGACCACGGTGACAGAGGGGAGACGCTGCCTCCCTTGGGAGCCCCCTCTGGACACTCACTGATGGGCAGGCGCAGGGCTGCAGAGGGGGTGAGCACAGGCAGATGCCTCTGTCTGCGGCCTGGCTTAGCCACTCAGCTGCTCTGCACCCTCTGCAGAGGTCATGAACCTCTCTGGCCCCAGCTTCTTCATCGCCACGATGGAAATAATAATCTCGCTGCAGGGGGGTGTTTACAAGATGACGTGTAAAGTGTCCTACCCTGTGTCTGTCACATGGGTGATAAGAAACATCCGACACCTGTGCTTACTACGCACCTGAAAGCTACAGCTCACTGAGCCTTCATATCAACAGCGTAAAGTAGGAGGTGGCTGTGGTAGAGAGAAGCTGAGGGCTGGAAGGATGGAGTGGGGGGGTTCAGACTCGGGCAGTCTGGTGGGCTCCTTCTGAATGCATGTTTTTAATACTTGGGTCATGCAATGGCCAGAGACACCTGCTTCCCACTGCCCTCATCACACATCCTGACCCCAGCCAGCCCCAATGGGGTTTCAGATCCCATACACATGAGACATTAAATCATGTGGTGACCTTTGCCAGATGCTTCTTGCCCGGTATCCCTTCCTTCTTATCGGTCACTGTGGAGACAGCGCGAGAGCTGCCCTGCACCCGGTCTGGTTGTTCATTAGAGTTGGCGTTGCCATCTATTCGGGGCCCCCAGATCCCAGCGCAGCCTCCCCCACTTTCTCACCCCACCTGGACTTGGGGTTTGGCCCCCAGCCAGAGTGGCAGAACCAGACGACAAGGCCTTGTGGGCCTGGCTCGGGCCCAGACGCATTTCAAAGTTGCACATAGTCCTTCTTCATCCGCAGTTCTTTCTCTCAGGCCTCTTGGTTCTCCAGACAGTGTAGGTGGCAGGTGGGTGCAAAGGCTCTGCTGGACATTGATGTTTGTCCAGAAAGGCTGGCAGGGTGCAGTCGGGAGGAGGTCCCCACAAGTCAGTTGAATTCTAACTTCTCTAATTGGATAGGATTGAAGGGAACCTCATCCTTTACTGAGACGCTGTTGCAGTAGCTTTGATTACAACAGAAGAACACGTTTTTCTCCCTGTTGGTGATGCGTATATACTCCACACATCTTTTGGGACAGCCCAGGATGGAATAGTGGTAGATGTACTCTGAAGAGGGCAGGAAAATAACAGGGAGGTACAGGTTAGACATGGATGGGACAGGAAATACAGCTGAGTGACCAGATTCTCCCTTCCTGCCTGTCCCCTTAGGCAGAGCCTGAGATGTGAAGACCCTTCCACAGAAGGGGCAGACTCCTTCCGGAACAGCTTGCTCCCGCCCCCAACGCTTGCATGCATTTACAGCAAAGGAGCTGTAACAGCTGATCCTTTATTAGGGATTCAGTCACCAGATATCAGTGATGGGGGGGATTTGGAAATCATCCACAAAAACTCAATCTTTGTGCAGATGAGAAATTCCAACTCAGAGAAGGAAGATAACTCGCCCAGGACCAACGCCTGACTTCATGCCGGAGCTGGCGGGGCTAAAAAATTCTGACTCCAGATCTACGTTTTTGTTTTTGTTTTTGTCTTGCCAAGCCAAGTCATAAAATTCAATCGCCCATCCCTCCTTTCTCTCCTCCCCTCCACTCACCTCCGGTGAAATGTCTAGAATACACTTCTTTGGTCTGGCATGCAAAGTCAGGGTATTTGGAATGACAGGAACCTAAATTCTTCCTGCAGGTCTTGCCCACAAATTCATCGCAGGAGGTACAATGTGGAAGTCTCCTTGTGGGATCTGGACATTAGGTGAGAACCAAAGGGTGAGACCAAAGGGTTTCAGATAGTTAGGGAAGCGAAAGGGGGCTGCCCCCACCAGCACAGGGATGGAGGCCGGGACCCTGGACTGTCCAGGGTTCTCTCGTCTCTCTCCTGGGGACCCTCCCCGCAAGGCCCAGATCTGCCTCCGGGAGCCTGGTTGTGGGAGCCACGGGGTTTCCAGGAAGCCCTCTCCCTTCTTTCTCTTCAGACTCAGCCAGAATCTGTGGCTTCCAAAGGGGACTCTGAAATAAGCATTATAGTGCTGGCAGAGCTGGGCGAGGTCAGCAGAGAGGGAAGACCCAGGATTGGGGGTGGGGGGGGGGCGCAGAAGGAAGAGGTGGATCTCTGTTCTGAGTTACTTGTCAAGACCAGGGTCTTAGTGTAGAGAAAAGGTGATACTGCTCTCTAACTTGCCCAGGTATAGACCCCAATGATTCTTTTTAAAAACTATTTATTCATTTATTTAGAGATAGAGGGGAAGAGAGGAAGAAAGGTAGAGAAACATCGAGATGGGAGAGAAACATCAATCGGTTGCCTCTCCGTACATGCCCCAACTGGGGACCGAACTCACAACCTAGGTATGTACTGGGGATCGAACCTGCGACTTTTTGCTTTGGGGACGATGCCCGACCCACTGAGCCACACAGGTCAGCGCCCCAGTGATTCTTTATCACCCCTTCCCCTCACATCATCCCGGGATTAGAGTTTGGTGAAGCTACTGAGCGGCAGGCACAGCTGGTCCCCAGGAAGCGTTTCCATGGTGGGGAAGGGAATTTGCAGCAGCCACAGGGCTCAGGGGCCTAGATCAGCAAATGCTGTCCCTGCGGCTTCTGCTCCTCCTCCTTGGGACACTCTAGTACTTTACTCCCTGACCCCATCACGCTGCCCGCTTTGGCTCCCTGCTCCGGGACTCACCCTCTGTGGAAGGCCAGCACAGAACCAGGAGGATGCCCGAGAGCAGGAGGAACAGGAGCTGCTCCATGTGCATCGGGAAAAGGATGATGTGGCAGGAAACTGAGCTCCAGGAGGGGCTCAGGAACAGTGCACTAGACAGGGTGTGGGATGAAGGTGAAGGGGCAGTTTCCTCCCAGACTCCCACTCTGGGACTTCCGGTCCTGAGTCATAAAAGGTGCATTTCATTTACTTGTCCTGGGAGGCCCTGCCTCTGAGAGAGTGGGTGTTCTGCTCTCTCTCTCTCCACTCCAGAGCCAGGGCAGGGCCTGGACCAGGACATCTGCGTAGGAAAGAGGTGACCAAAGGAAGAGAGGGTATTAGTGAGCTCATCCCAGAAAAGGCAGGGCATCTGCATGAAGCAGAAGTGGAGCCACCTTTGGAGTCCACACATTCTTTGCTGTTTCAGCCTACTCTGCGTGGTGTTACTGACTGGCCCACTGAGCCTCGGTCCCAGGCCTTGCCCCACAGGAACACACGTGTGTGGCACATACACATCTTGTGTTAGATCCCTTCTTTTAAAAAAAGATTTTATTTATTTATTTTTAGAGAGGGGGGAAGGGAAGGAGAGAGGGAGAGAAACATCAATGTGTGGTTGCCTCTGGAGTGCCTCCTACTGGGGACCTGGCCCACAACCCAGGCATGTGCCCTGGCTGGGAATTGAACCTGTGACCCTTTGGTTTGCAGGCTGGTGCTCAGTGCACTGAGCCACACCAGCCAGGGCTGTGTTAGATTCCTTAACTCAGCCAAATCACGTGACCCCAGGCTGGTAAAGGGAGTGACCATTCAGGGGAAGGTAAGGAACTAGCTCACCTCAGGTTCTCAGAATGTCTGCAAAGAATGCAGTTGGAGACTACAAATTATTATCATTCAAGAGCATGTGTCTAGCACAAGGACCAGAGACATAGGCATGTCAGACTGTTCCCAGTGGCGAACCAATTACAGGACAGGGAATGTAAGAGGGATATACTGATTAGTCCGAAGCTGGGAGAAATGGGAGGCAGGAAAAATAAAGGAGCAATTGGCATTTACAGTATTTTACAACAATTCCATTTCTCCCAAACACACATTATATGTTAAGGAAACAAGGGCTCCTATTTAAAGGGAAGGCAACTTAAAGGTTGCACACATTGCAACATGGTTTTCCTCTCTTTATTCCACCCCCCTCTCCCTTCTGAGAACCCGTTAAGTCCACTTGCTTTTCTTTCCGGCGTCTCTTGGCTGAGCTACATTTGGACCATGTCTGTGGACACCACCCAAGTGTAAGCCTCGACCTCTAAGCCTAGCCTCGCTGCGAGAGCTGCTTCTGCTGGTCTCTAGTTCGTTCTCTAGCTCTTTTCAAATACTGCCCCCTCGAGGAGGATGAGTAAAAAACATCTCTCTTTGTGCCAGAAGCCTCTTCTGAAGTTTGCGCTCCAGAAGCCAGCTCCTTTCAGGTAGTTGCACAGTTCAGCCCCTGAACCAGAGCGAAAACCCTCCAAGGGGGAATTCGCCCTCACCGACTAGAACCAGAGAACAAACAGCCCTCCGGGGCGCGGTGCAGTGGCAGGAACGGCAGGCCCGGCTAGGCGGGGTCAAGGGCAACGGCAATCCCTAGCAAGGCCAAGCACTTTGGTGTTCTGGGCAGGGGAAGCTGTGTCACAGATGTCTTTTCTCGTGGGGTCTTGATCTGGTTGTGGCATCAGGGGAGCGCTGGCTCCCTGAAACGCGTCAGGATACGCGGACTCCTCTTCAATTTTCTGGAAGACTTCCGAGAATCAGTGCTATTCGGCTTCGAGATGTTCGGGGGCGCTCGCCAGCAAAGCCACCTGAACTTCCCTTGCGAGAAGGTTTTCAACTACAAAATGAGCATCTTTAAACGTGTCTTCCTTCTTCCTTGAGTGTCTTTGGTGGCTGGAGTCCTTCGGGACGGCCCATTATCTGGCACAACAAGCGCACCGCGGCACACTCAGGCAGGGACTTCAAGACTTGTGTCCAGGCTGCGGGTTGCCTGGGGGCGGGGCTGGGGGCGGGGCGAAGGGGCGGGGAAGGACCGACTGGGAGTCACAGCCCAGTCGCGGAACGCAAAGCGCAGCACCGGGAATGCGGTGGATAATTCTGTGACAGCCATGTGAGGCGCCAGGCGGGCGCTGGAAGCAGACTTTGTAAGTGTGGGGTTGTCTGCCCGCTATGCTGAACACCTGAAACTGATACACAATAGTGTTCAACGCGAAGTGCAATGGGAAAAACATCTCAGAAAAAGATAACGTGTTTTGCAGTGTTTCTAACAGAGCAGGTGCTTAGAAAATTATAGTCATTCTTATTGTTACCTTCTAAAGAGAAAAAGAACAGTCTCTGGCTAAGACAAAAAGAAAGGTCTCTAGGTTAATTTTGCTCAAACATCCATGCTGCAGCATGACAGGAATTCAAAAGGCCCAAATTCTAGCACTCGGGAAGAATAAAAACTTCAACACGGAACCCCAGGGGCTTTCCATTGCACCCCTTTCATCTTCTTTTAGCTAATAGATCTTTTAGGCGCAAGCGAGCGTGTTTTCTAAGACTGGCTCCACGTCTCCCGTCTGGATACGGACATGCCTGGAGGTCCGTTTCCGCAGCGCTGCAGGGAGCAGCGGGCGACCGGCTCTGCCGGCGTCGAGGCTCCGGGAGCAGCGTCGCTGCAAGTCGGCGCCCTGCGTTCTGGGGCACCCTTCTCGTGGGCCCTTCCAATGGTTCTGTCACGGTCAGCTAGGCCCTTTGATGCAGCGGCAGGGCAAGTCACACCGTGTCCACCCGCGTCTTCCCGTTCTGGATGGCCTGGGTGGCTGATTCCCCGGCGCCTTCGGATGGAGGCCTTGAAAGGAAACTCTGAGACGTCGACCCCAGACGGGGTTCTCCCGGGGGCATCCGTCTGCCCTCCTCACTGGTTTTGGAATGCAGGCAAAGGAAGGGTAAATGCTTTGCCGGGGTCAAAATGCTAGGAAGCAGAACTGGGATTTCAATGTGGGCCCTCCCCCAGGGCTCATGTAGTCCTTAAACAAAGTTCAACAATTTAGAGTTATAACTGACCAAATTGTAAGATGTTTAAAGTGTACCTCATGGTGATTTGATATACGTTGTGACAGGATCTCCCTCCCCACACACACACACACTAATGTAGTTAATTAACACGTCCATCGCTTTACCTTTTAACAATTTTATTTATTTATCTATCTATCTATCTATTTATTTATTTATAGACAGAGGGGAAAAGAGGGAGAAAGAGAGGGAGAGAAACACCAATGTATAGTTGCCTCTCATGCTCCCCCAACTGGGGACCTGGCCCACCATCCAAGAACGTGCCCTGACTGGGAATGGAACTTGTGACTCTGGTTCTCAGGCTGGCACTCAGCCCACTGAGCCACACCAGCCAGGACATCATTGCTTTACATTTTACTTTATTTTGGTGAGAACATTTAAGTTCTCTCTTAGCAAATGTCAATGATACAATACATTGTTGTCGACTGTCGTCACCACGTTGCACATCATATCCTCAGACCCTGGATTCCCGGTCAGGACGCATCCTGGGCTGCGGTTCCATCCCTGGTCGGGTCGTGCGCAGGAGGCAGCCAAGCGACGGACGTTTCTCTCCCATCGATGTTTTTCTCCTTCTCTCCCCCACCATTCTCCCTCTCTAACCACCTCAAAGAGTATGTCCTTGGGTGACGATAAAAAAAATGAAAATAATTTAACATGCACATTTATGTTCTACACCTGTTTTTGGTGTGTGTATTATTTTTCACCAATATAACAACCCCACACCTGTACACACACAGGAAATAGTGAGGGGGAATCTGCTTCAGTGAACTGGTTAGGGACAGTCTCTCTGAACACAGAGAGGTTATTTTTATATTCTGGCATTGTACATTATTTTTATAATTATAATATGTAAAAATATGTCATGAACTCAGCAAATAAGAGGGCTGTGTCCCACCTCAGGGTGCTGGCAGTTTTCAGAGAGGTCCCTGAGCATGGCCTCCACGTACTGTGAGTCCACCTCGCAGAGCAGATGAGGAGTCCCTAATCTGTCCTTAGCTGCGGTCACCCTTAGAAAGAGTCCTTCGGGTGATAGCCAGGCTTGTTGGCAGCAGACTGAAGCACAGGACATTTCCTTTAAGATGCAAGCTGCAACCGGAGCGACGGATGAGCTATTGGCTACTTATTCTCCCTTGAGAATAACCCTAGACCCAGCCCCCTGGTCACCTCAGTGTCCAAGTTACCTTCTCCCCACCTCAGAGTCACAGGAAGAGACTCTCCAGGGACCTGTGGACGTTTTGAACAATTCTGAGATCCCCAGAAAATCCTTAGGGGTGGCGAGTCTCGCGGTAGAAACTCCCACCGATGCTCCCCAGAGATGCTTGGTCTATGCTCTTTACTGGATCTGCACGTACTGCCAGAAAATTTTCTGCCTTCGTCTCCTTCAAGGGGGTAGAGCGTCCCTGGCTTCCACAGGTCCCAGTCACCCAGAACTGTGCTACTTACTCACTTGCATCAGGGAAAAGGGACGGGCTGTTCTGATCTGACTGTTCTGTCCAACCCTGATCTAGAAGAAACTGTTCTTTCCCTGCTGGGTCACTGGCGTATGTCCCACGGGTACTGGGAGAACCCAGGAGCCCAAGGCTGTTGGTGCCTCATAGGAAGAGTGACTGAGGGTCTTCGTCCTGTTGACTCACCTGACCGCCTGCGGGGCCCTCCTGAGCTGAGGGCTCCTTCCCCAAGTCCTGGTCCCCACCCCTGGCCCCATCGCCCTATTCAAAAAGGTCATGAGGAGAAACTGTCTCGATTAGCAATACATTGCAGGATATTTTGCTGTATTTTCCCTGTGGAGAATAGATGTTTCTTTTGAAAGTAACGATAATAAGACAGTAAGTCTCCACACAAGAAACATCATTTTTTAAAGTTTTTTAAAAGATTTTATTTATTTATTTTTAGAGAGGGAAGGGAGGGAGAGAGAGAGAGACAGAGAGAGAGAGAGAAGCACCAATGTGCGGTTGCTGGGGGCCATGGCCTACAACCCTGACTGTGCCCTGGCTGGGAATCAAACCTGCAACACTTTGTTTTGCAGCCCGCGCTCAATCCACTGAGCTATGCCAGCCAGGGCTTAGAAACATCATTTTTATTATTTTACCTAATAGCAGAGATGCAAAGCAAACATCCTAGTCCACCATCTAAACGGCTTCTGATCACACGCATACAGACCTAAATGGAGACCTTCTAGTCACCCTCGGCTGGGCTGAACCTTGGGCTGTACATCCAGTTTACGTGCACCTGGGGCACCTCTGCTGGGGAGAGGGGCGTCACGAGTACACGGACCACACAGACTGAAACGAAGTCTAGAGCCATCGGCAAAAGGGATTCATTCTTGAACACTTTTAAGTCAGGGGTCTGAGATGTATGACATGAAAATCATGATTTGGGGGTGCCCTAAAAGGGTAAGAAAGAGGATTAGAGGTGTGGAGATGAGGAATGGAGTGGGGCCCAGTAAGGAAATCAGGTGTTATGAGATGCTGAGGCTGAGAGCATGACGTGGGGAGATTTTAGTGGAAAAGTAGTACGTCAGCAGCACGGACTCAAAGCTAAGCAAGGAGTGTAGGTGGGTCAGTAGGGCTGGGAGAGGGGCATTTCTTCCTTAGGGTCGGAGTGAAAACACCACCGTAGGAGTGTGATTAGGTGAGGAGACGGGTCTGGCAGGCCTGGAAAGAGGACCTTTCCTCTTGTGAGTTGCCGTCAGCAGAAGAATTAAATAAGAAGGGAGCAGTTTCCTCCAGTGCTCTATTCTCCTAACCCTGCCGCCGCCCCCACCCCTCCCCGTGTCTGCTCCACCCCAGGATGACCAACAGTGGGGGACTGTCCCCCGCCCTGTGAGGACCCTCTGTCAGTGTCTCTGAGCCTAACTTGCCCCACCCCCACCCCCGCCCCGCCTCCCCCATTCCCTGGGGGTAGACCTTTTTAAGGCTCCATGCTCAGCCTTCGTTCGGCCTTTCTGCACCCCAATTGTTTGCACTCATATATTCTCTCTGCTTTAATGGCCACCCTAGTGAAGATGGCTGAACCCGACTCGCCCGGCCCTGACTCACCCTCTTCTCTCCCACAGCGTCTTTTAATGAAAAGACCACAGAACACGACATCAAAAATCCAGAGTAGTCAGACTGGAGTAAACCAGGCCCAGGGTTTACCTAGCCAGTCTCTCTCCCCACACTGCCAGAAAGAGAAATGACAGAGTCCCTGGTTTCCCTGGGAGCAGAGCAGTCCTGGAAGGTCTTCCTCAGTGTCCCCGCCCCTGGACAGCCCTGGGGAAGTCCAGCCTGGCGGATGTATAAATAGGCACCTTGCAGCTCCCTGCCCTAACCCATTCCTTTCTCCCTCCGAAATGGACAAGTCCCTCCTGCTGGGGCTCCCCATCCTGCTCTGCAGCTTCAGAGGTGAGTCCCGGGGTCTGACAGCTGGAGGGGTGTGTGAAGGGTCCGCGGATGGATCAGGGTTCCCATGGCACAGGTCCTCTTACAGGAGCCCTGTGGGGACAGAAGAGGTCATCCTAATGCCATGTCTTCCCCCACAGTGTCCCTGGGAGCTGCACCCAAGCTGCTGCCCTCCCCTTTAAGGGAAACGTTGGTGGATTATAGGAATTGAGAAGATTTTCACAGAAGCTGGGGGCGGGGAGGTTGTTAAAATGCGATCTGCAGAGACTGTATTTTTTTTTCCCCCAACAGTACTCTCTGGGTCATTTTTAGACAAAGAGCATGTACAGTGAGTAGCAACAGATCGGTGGTGTGGGAGCGGGGAAGCCGGGGGTTGCAGGGTGGGGGCGAGGGAGATGGGCAGGGCCAGCACTGGGGATTGAAAGGGATCCAGAGATAGACCCTGAAATTCAACACTCAGCAACCTCTTCCAGGAGGATGGGGCTGAGCTGGGAGCTGGTGTGAAATCTGACAAGGTAACAGGAACGGCAGTTAACAAGCCTTAGGGCCAGTTCATAAAGCACAAGAGAAAGAGCAGGTAGGAAGGGGAATGCTGCCTGTACAAACCAAATCCAAAGTGTAACTCATGCATTTCAGGTGCTTCCAAACACACCCTGGTAAGAAAGCCACATGGGGTCAGTTGAGAATAGAATGAGTTTTTTTTAAAAAGTCCATTTATCTTTTTCCTTCTGGTCTGTGACTCTCCCTACAAGAATGGGTAGGGGGTGTGAGAGGCCACAGAGAGGTGAAGAGTAAGAAAAGGGGGGAAGAGGTGTGGAGGTGCCAGAGACTGGTGACCGAGTTTCGGAGGGACAGAGCCGGCCTCGCGTGGCTCCAGGCTGAGAGCACAGCACGCACCCCATGGGTCCCAAGGGTTAAGGGGGCCTCATGCGGGGGGTGGGGGGGAAATCTCAGAAAAAACTGCAGATTTGTTTTATGTATTCTTTCTCTTTGTCAGTGCAGTCCACCACCTACCTGTTGATCAACATGTTTTGACTGGTGAGTATGAAGGGGACCTGATTTGATCTTCTTGGCCTCGAATTTGTTCCTGTTCCCCTTTCTTTCCCCTCCCATTTCTTTCAGGCTAAAACTCATGAGAACATAAACTCTAGTCCCTCTCTTGGCTTAGCCTCTTTCATTATTACTTTTAAAAAATACTTTATTTCTTTATTTTCAGAAAGAGGGGAAGGGAGGGAGATAGAGAGGGTGAGAAACATCATTGTGTGGTTGCCTCTCATGTCCCCCCTACTGGGGACCTGGCCCGCAACCCAGCATGTGCCCTGACAGGGAATCAAACCCATGACACTTGGGTTCACGGGTGGGCACTCAATCCATTCTTGAGCCACTCCAGCCAGGGAGGCTTAGCCCATTTGAATAGAGGCAGGTGCCCTTGCTGAATGGACCTCTTGGCAAAGCTGCCCAGGCTCCAAGCAGAACCTCAGCCAGAAAAGGGAGATGGGTGCTTTCACAGCATGTGACGTCTGCTCTCACTTCGGTCCCCCTACTCTCCGGTCCCCACTATAGAAATTATCCAGTGTAGGATGTGCCACTTCCAGTTTCCAAGGGAGAGCTGCTTCAAAGGCCGAGGAATATGCACTGCGACAATGGAAGAGTCTTGCCTAACTGGGAGGATTTTCAAAAGTAAGTTGCAGGCTGGGGGAAGAAAGAAGGGGCTGAAGCAGCAGACAGGGACAAGCCAGCCTGAGTGATGAGGAGGGGCCACACTGTACCCCAGGCAGTTGCCCCCGGGAGTGGCTGGCGTCTCCACCCCCATCATGCGCCTTTCTGGAAGGACAGTAGAATGGCAATAGGTGATCACGGAGGGAGCCGGAGAGCAGTGTTCTGAGAAACCTGGAAGACAACAAAGGAGTGGAAACTGGTTGGGGAACAACTGTGCGTGGGAGCCAGGAAGACGGCTTCTTGTTTCTGACCCCGACAGGAATTCCTTATGGGTGGTTTTCAGCCTTCACAAGAGAGGGCGGCGGGCGGGGGGGGGGGGGGGACAGCAATAGAGACTGGCTTCAGTGGCTCTGGCTGAGTGAGACTATAAACATCATGATTTCTCTATTCTCCTACCCTCTATGCTAAGTGACTCCTTGGCATTTATAACCCTTGCTTAAGCCCATGTGGATTCTCAGGGGAAACATCCAGTTTTCTCAGAATTGCTGCTGTCAGGGTGCCCCACCCCCCAGCATTCCTTCCAGCTGCTGGACCGCTGACTTTTGTTTGTGAAGCCCCTTCCAACTCCTCATTGGAATCACAGAGCCTGCGACGACACAAGGTGGCTTTTAGCTACAGGGTCCGGCACAAATAACACCCCTTCTTTTTTATTACAACATCTTTTAGTACAAAAGCATAAACATGTCATTCTGTAACATGACAATATCATACTCAAGCACATGATAGGACATTTTAGGGGGAATGTTCAAATTAAAACTACAGAGTATCACCCCCATATTATTGCCCTGCCAATCACACCGACGCCGGCGTTCCTTCCGCCGGACCGGACCGGTGCCCGTGCCAGGGCACTGTCTGTCCTCTCTCCCACAGATGACGGTTTTGCCTGGATGACCTTCATGGGCTGCCTGAAGAACTGCGCGAACGTGGACCACATGCGATGGGGAGTCTACCTGGTGAATTTCAGGTGCTGCCGGAGCCACGACCTGTGTAATGAGCCCATGACCACCACTGCCCCGACCCTGCCCCCAATCCATATGCGGTAACGTGATTCTGAGTAAGCACGTTGCCAACCGCAAACCCGTCCTCACCGATACTTGCCATGTTCTGGTTTTGTGATCGTGGTCCCCTTAGTGGGTATGAAGTGGCATCTCACTGTGGTTTTCACGTGATGTCGAGCCATTTGTATGTCTTTGGAGAAATGTCTATTCAAGACCTCTGTGCATTTTTAAATCAGCTGGTTGCTCTGAGGACTTCCTTTTATCCGCTGCGTGGTTTCTCTCTCCACGAGTGGCCTGTTCACTGTTGATTCCATCGTTTGGTAGACAGAAGCTTTTGATTTTGATGTAACCCAATTTATCTCTGCTTTTGATGTCAGAGCCAAGAAATCATTGCCAAATCCAATGCCGTGAAGTTTCTCCTTGTTTCTCTTCGGAGTTTTATAGTTTTATGTGTTCTGTTTAAGTCTTTCATCGACATTGGGTTAATTTTTTCTTATTTACAGTTTTTTAAAAAAATTCAATGTATTGGGGTAACATTGGTTAATAACATCGCATAACTTGCAGGTGTGCAAAGCTGTAACTGAGCACCTGTGTGCCCCCACCTGCAGGCCACTTTCCTTTGGTTGCCGGACATGGGCCTCCTTTGCCCCTCCCCCTCCCCCATCTCTCTCCCCCTGCTAACCCCCTTCTTTCTGTATCTGTGCGTTTGTTTTTGTTTGTCTTCTTAGTTTGTTTGTTACTTTTTGATGGATATCCCACATGGGAGTAAAACTGTAAGGGTTTTATCCTTCTCTATTTCACAAAGCATGAACGCTGTCGAGCCCCACCCACGCCATCACAAATGGCAGTATTTTGTCTTTTTATGGCTGAGCGGTGCTCCATGGTCTGTGCAGACCACATCTTCTTTACACAATCTGTCAACACACACTTACTTTGTGTCCATGTTCTCGATATTGTGAATAATGTTGCAACGTACCTAGGGACACATTTATTCTTACGAATAATCGCTTTCCTATTTTCCTGGTAAGTAGAGGGCTATTGGCCTGGAAAAGCATGCTGGACCTGAGTCTAGAACAAGGGCACTTGCTCAGGGGCTGGCCTCCCTGATGGTTCCCACTACTTCTCGTCTGCTCCATGTAAATATATTTTGGTAAGATGTGAAGAACAGGGAAGGGCTTCCACTGGACCAAGAAAATCAGGGGGTGCTGGGTATTGTAACCAGGGCAACCTGAGGGTCAGAATCTCCTGGACATCTGAGCTAGGAAGCATAACAGGGCAGGCTCAGGAAGATGGGACCTGGAGGCCAGCGTGGATATGCTCAAACCTGAGGGCTTGGCCGCAGTGGTTTTCGAACCTTCACTTCAAGCCCAGCTGTAGGTGTGCATGGGTCAGTCTCCATCTGCCTGCACCACTCCCCGCCTGCCTGCAGGTCTTCCTGCTGCCAGGAGGCCCCTGGCCACCTACATTGCGTCTGCTTCTCATCTGAAGCTTCCTCGTAGTGTTTAATTTTGACTTGCCTGAGGCACTAACTGTACATCTCAGGAATCCTTCCATGAATGATTTCATTATTGGAACCCACAGTCAGTAGTACCCTCAGTCTACCCACGTAAACTAATTAACCGGCCCTGAATGGAAGAATCTACTGCATTTTCTACCTCAAGAGGCTGAAGTAGTTAAAGTATTTTCAGGATGCTAAAGTATATTAGAATACTCATTCTAACAATACACAATTTAGGGAGAAATACTAGCATACATATTATGCCAATGTTTTAAAATTAAAACATTGAATATTCCAGTATGTTATCCTGTTTATGCAAATATGACGCGGAAGAAGCCGCAAAGCAAGCACAAGCCTGGGTGTCCGTAGAGACGCTGCTGGACCAGGAAAAATGTGCTGCAGCTAAACATGAACACGATAGTGTATGTAGATTCTAACCCATAGAGAGGTTAACATGGTAAAAAAAATTAAACCTAAATGAAGTGAATAATAAATTAGGGGTTAATTTTTATCATTTCGTGGCCTCATAGTCTGTTCGGAAAACGGCAGTGAAGCTCGGACACTGACCTCTCCTGGCTGGACGGCCTCAGCTGCGGGGCTGCGCGGTGGGTCCGGAACACCGAGCTTCCTCCCGACGAGTGCGTTCAGGGCCACGTAGTATTTCAGTGTCTCTGAGCACCGGGGTGGTGAAGACCTGCAGGAAGCCCGGCGACACAGTGGTTGGCCGACACTCAGCCAAGCACCCATCCTGATAGACTGTATTTTGCCACGTGTAATGTGCAGCCACACTTTACGCGTATTATCCACGGGGTTGTGTAACCGTGGTATGTAATGATTACACCCACATGTAATTCACATCCGTATGTTTCCCTCAAAGATTTGGGTAAAAATTGTGCATTATACATGACAAAATACAGTACTTGGCTCTGGCCCTGAGAGCAAGATGAAATGATCAGAAACACGGTGACCAGGCACCTGTGCACAGGGGACGTGTCATTCAAATCGTTTCTTAAACCACGGGCAGGACTGAGCCTCTCGTGTGCGGGGCACTGACTGCCGCTTCCACGGAAGTGAGCGTTTCCCAACCTCACGCGGACTTTCTCAACCCCCGCTGGCACGGGCCCTCCCAGCCCTTGCCAGAGACCTCCTCCCCTGTCCTCCCAAATATTTCTAATATCTCCTCTGGTTTCTTGCCCAATTTTCCTACCCAGTCTGCTTTCTTCTGACCTTCCCTCACAATCTCCACCAGAAGAAATCACTTTGCTCCCCTTGCCAGAAATGTTAGCACCCTGGCCTCAGCCCAGGGGCAGCACCAGAGCTTCGGGGCCAGGAAAGATGGCCAGAAGGAGCCGGGTGGCAGAGAGAGCGGGTCCGACCAGAGAGCAGAGATGGGGCTTTAGTGGCCCCTGGTTTCACACTTTCCTGGGAGTGGAAGGGCTGAGCCAGGAGAGACGGTGCTTGCATGGGTGGTGGATCTGCAGGCTTAGAGCAGAGAGGGGTCTGGGTGCTGAGGAAATGGGAGCTGATGATGCCGTTGGATGGGAGAAGGGCAAAGGTGACTGAGCGACGTGGTGTAAAAGCACTCTGTGTTGTGCTGTATATATAATGCACACTCATGTTTTTGGGCCAGACTTTCAGGAAAAAACTTTCATTTCATTTCTTAAAGTAATTAATTAATTAATATTTAGAAACAAAAGTGATTGTCTTATTCCAAGGTATTATTTTCCATACATTTGTTTTTATTGGTGTCTAGAGTTACACATATAACACATAATCCTAAATAAAAGAATTGAAAGCATTTACTAGTGTAAAGATACAGAATCAGTACTACTCATGTATAATGCACATCCTCATTTTTCCCTAAAATATTTGGGTATGAAAGAGTGCATTATACATGGCAAAATACAGTCATTATTATAGTTTTGGTCAAGTCGGCCTGTTTTGGTCCGGTGATACATACTCCTTCACAATGTCCATTGTTTCGTCAGGGTCGTTGCACCTGTCGTTGTGAGTGCAGCAAAAGGTTTCTCTCAGGACGTCATGGAACACCTGGAGCATCCCCTGTTCACATGGTTCACAAGAGAGTACGGAATGGCGATACAGATACATCCTTAAAGAACAGAAAAGCAAGTGCAGTCACCTTGCTCCATCCCACCGTTCTCCTGGCAATGGCCTCCGCCCGGAACCAGACGTTTTTTCCGTAGTCTGGAATGGACCCGAGGCTGTGCCTGCATCTCATCTCTGTCTGTGCAGACAGCACTGGGCAAGACAGCTGCCTCCCACACAGCCCCCACCCCAAGCCTGGGCGTGGAGAGCCTGGGGCTCCCCCTCTCTCACAGGGTCCCAGGCTCCACCCACACCTTGACTCCATGAACTGGGGCCAGCAGTGGTAACATTTCATGTCTGTCTCTGGCCCCCACCCACCTGTGAGGCAATCAGTGAAGTAAAAGTGGTCAGTGCGACAGCTCCTGTTTCCCACCATGGCGTTGAACTTCCAGCAATTCTTCATGTGATTGGTGCAATGGGAGCCATTAAAAAAGCTGCATATGTTGCAAAATCAAACCCTTAAAGGAAGATAGTGAGGCTTCAGCCTGTCCCCCACCTGTGAACGCTGAAGCCGAGGTGGTGCAGACTGGTCAGAAGGAGTCCACACCCTCCCCAGCATGTGCTGGAGTCCTGACTCCCTTGAGTGGGGAACAGCTATGACCCTCCCAGAGTCAGAACAGCGCCCCCTCCCCAAGCCTGGGGCAGAGAGAAGACACTAGAGCAGTGAGTGAGGGGAGTGGAGTGGAGTCGGGGAGTGGGGGGAGGCACGTGTGTGAAGAACCCAAGACCGTCCCCCGTGGTTGCAGCATTATTTATCCAAGAACGTCCACGCATACACTTTGTGGGGAGGACTCTGTCTCCTGTGAAGAGAAGAAGGAAAATTCCCTGTGAGCCATTTTCCAGCAGCCCCCAGAGTCAAGCTGAGAGAGCCCTGCCCTCATGCCACAGGTCCTCTCCCCAGGCCTCACTGTCCCCCTCCCCGGACCTCACCCTCGTCCATGAAGAGCACTACGAATATGGCCAGCAGAAGCCCCTGGAGCAGCCTGGGGCCCATGGCTGATAAGGTCCCAGTGGGAGGCTCCAGCTTGCTGCATGCCCATCCCCTGCCCTCAGGCCCCCCACTAGGTCACAGTGGGAGTGTCCTGATAAAGGTCACCTGCCACCAGGGCTTCGTCAGGCTTGTGTGTTGGAGTGGGTAGGGAGACAGACAGCAGTTTCTTCTAGAATGGCCTTCTAAAGATGGCGGCTCAGGCTCCAAGTCGACTGTCAGGTGTTTCTCGGTGGGTGAACAGCAAGAATCTTACTTGGCCTGAGTGAGACCGGGTCCCTCGCTACAATTCTGGGGGCCACAGGCTGGGGAACCTCCAGACAATGCATAGAGGTGCTGGGAAGTTCAAGTTAAATGTCTAGAGACTTTCTCTTGTGTCTCCTCTTCCTTGCCACAGTCTCAAACTCTAGGAGGTTTGCTGGCAACCCATGAGAGCCCTTCCAGATGTCCCAACCTTGGGAACACGCAGTGCTCTCTAGGGGATGGTTGAGAGGACCTTCCAGGGATTCTCGGGGAACTGTCCATTCTCCACCTGAGTCTAAGTCCAGCAGAACACCCCAAGTGTTCACACTCTGTGACAGGAAGTTACCAATAATTTCCTGAAGACCCCAGATCACGTGAGCTCACCCATTGGCCTCTATTCGTTGGGAAGTCAAAAACCTCCTCCTTCACACGGCCGGCAGTGAGTGGGGAGGACCGGGCCCTCCACAGAAGGGTGTACAGAGCTTCATCCTCCGGGAGAGGGAAGAGAAGGCAGGGCCCCCATGGAGAAGTTTCTGGATACTGCTCCTACCCTGCCATCCCGATTTCTGCACCTCCACCACCTCCGCCTCGCCTGGCCCGCCCTCTCCACCTGCTCATGCCTTTGCTTTCTCATTCAATGGCACACCTTTCCACCTTCACCTTGATGGGGGGGCACACAGATCTAGCTAACAATGGGTCCATTCCCTCTACACTGCAGCCAGATGTGAAGGCTCTTATTCCTATGAGCAGCATGTTTATCCTAGATGACCTGGCTTCTGTGTCCATTCACAAAGAGGCTATTGAAGATGACAAGCATCTAATTCAGATAACCTGCTTACATGAAGGCAAAGCAGGAACTTCTCGGGAGGTTGCCAGTGTGCCAGATGAAAGAAAAACACAGAAGCTGATAGTGTTTCACAAAGTTTATGTATCTATGTTAACAGGCTGAAGGGGGTCATTCTCCTGCTCACATCAAAGCCCAATAAGCCATGGACAGGGGCGATCAGGACTAATAAACAAAAAAAATCCCAAGCAGAGGATGAGGATAAAGTATGGTCACAGAAATCTTAGTAGTACTTGGGATTATTTTTGGCCCAAGTCTTTGCATTTCCATATAGTAGATAATTAGAAAAAAAATTACACCCAACCCTGTTCATGGCATCACCAGCATAAGGAACCCAAACCCCCCTGCCAGGCGTGAGCTACAAAGATTTGCAAAAATGCAGTCTCAGGCTCTGCCATCAAGGAGCCTCAGCCACCCCCCACCACCACCTCTTCCCACCGCCACTTTCTTCACTGCCAGCTGGTTGGCTCTCTCCCCACCATTGTTAGGGTAGGAGAGCAAAATACAGGTTTGGGGGCAGGTGTGAAGGGGACGTTGAGCAGAAGAATGAATCAATGACCCAAACTCCAGGAGAGAGGCGGAGCTAGGATCCAATGGGGATGTTGCAATAGTTACTGTGTTTGCAACAGACCAGCTGTCTCCTCAGGTCAAAACCCAGGATGTTGATGTCCTCACAGTTGGCCATACACGACAGTTTTGAATAATAGTATAAACTCCGCCCTAAGGAGGGAAAAGAATGGGAATCCTGCTGGGGTGACTGTCTCCCCCACCGGTTTTCAGAGCCTCACTAATTTGGCTCTGGGCCCTTTGGAGCTGCAGAGCTGAGTCCACGGATTTCTGACCCCAGGGTGGACTTTGTCCCCCCACCAGTGACGCACCTCAGCCAGCCCTTCACTCGATGTTGCCTTGAGGGAAATGTTGCCATGCCCTGTGGGGGGCCACCTGTCCTGATCCAGCCCACTCACATGCTCTGCGGGCACAGGGGCGGCCTTGTCCCTGAGAGAAGGAGGGTGCAGGTCTGGGCCTGTCTGCACCCCACGCTACCTTTTATCGTGAGGACGTAAATGTTCTCGGTGGCGCAGGACTGCTGGGGCCCCAGGTTGCAGGACCTCATGCCGTCGTAGCACAGCCCCAGGTGGTACCTTGTACACTCATAGCAGAAGACCGTAGGCTCTGCCGACACAGAAAGACCCGCTTCACGCGTGTGCTCTGGAGAGGCTTCCACGCCCCGCACGCGGCCCACCGAAGCCGCACCCTGCTGGGCAGAGCCCGTGTGTGTCTGTGGGACCGGGCTGAAGGCCGTGAGCTCCTCCCCAGCAGTTTCCTCTTGCCGACTGGCTCCTAATCTTTCTCCTTTGATGATCTCATGAAGGACGACAGGTACACACATAAATCAAAGGTTGTGTATGGCTGCTGAGGGTCGGAGTTCCTGCAAAACTAATCTACGGACCCCCAAGTCACTAGCCCCTTGTATGGCCAAAATTAACACGGTTTTTGGTAAGTAGTAGGGAAAGGGGAGAAACAGGGGATTTGCGCTTCCTGACTACAAGAAACGGACTCCTTGGGGCTGGGAGAACACAAGGCCCCCAGGATTCTGCAGGGGCAACGGAGGCTAGCCCACCCTGAAGCTGGAGGGGATGCCTACCAAGCACTGGACGCCGGGCATGGTCCTACCTGTCAAGTGTTCTCGAAAATTCCCTGTGAAAGGAAGAAAAAATCCTTCTTCTCGTAATCCTTCATTTATCTGCCAAGCCCCAAATCCCCAAAGCCAACTTTGGAAATGTCTTCTCCCCGAGATGTGCCCACCTCCTAACCAACAGGCAGCTCCTCCTCTGTCTCTGAGACTTACCATTACTTGTCCAGACCAGAGAGGCTATGCCCAGCAGAAACAGAAGGGACATCCTGGGACCTGGGTCGCGTGCACTTTGCTGAGGAGGGAGCTCGTCAGTCCTCCAGGCATCTGTCCTTGGGCTACTCATCTAAACTAGGAAACCTTAAAATTTCAGGGACAGACAGTTCCTAGTGTTCCGAGAACCAGACCGCCCACCAGAATCTCACCACCTCTAGACGACTACACCTTAAATTCTCTTCAGTGATGAGCCCATGTACAGGTATATGCAATGTCGTGTAGCTAAGCTTTGAGCTCTGCAAGGAGAGTGGACTTTCTCTTTCACATTTTAACCTTTTGGGTAGATCAGGACAGGGTTTGGACGCCTGAGTTCCTTGTAGCTCTTTTCACAAATCTAGTCACTGTCTTCAGAATAATCTCTGATTTTTCTTCGTCTCACCTAGGCTGAGACTTGGAAAAGAAAACCAGGGATTGCAGGTGGTGTCTCCAGGTGGGGGCAGCCCTGGCGGGCTCCTCCTGTGGTGCAGGGAATGGGGGTTTCAGGGAAAAGGTGAGCGGAGGTGACATGTGTCTGCTTTGCCTTCAGGTGACTGATTTTGTAATTAAAATAATTACAGAACACGTACCAAAGGCCAATATCACAGGAAGGGGAGATAAGCAAACCAGGACACAAACAGGAGGTCTCCCGGGTGTCAGAGCCCCGTGTTAGAGACCACGGTTGTGGGTGGGGGCGAAGGGGGGCCATTCCATGGGACTGCCCAACCAGGACGCTCCTCTGCGGGGGTGGGGTGGGAGGGTGCTGGGTAGGACTTTTGTCTTTTTATCCTTACCTGTGGACATTATTATTTTCATTGTTTTTAGAGATAAAGGAAGGGAGAGGAAGACAGAGAGAGAGAGGAGAGGGAGAGTAGGGGGGAGGGAGAAACATCGGTTCTTTGGTTTTGTTCTTTCCTGTTCTTTCCACCAGCATTCAGAGGTGTGAGGGGCTCTATGCGAACTCCAGGTGACTTCCTTGGCCCCCACCAGAAGGTACCACCCATCAGATTTTTTAAGGACCCTTATCTCTCACTCTACGCTCTGTGCGCGCATGCGCACACGTGTGCACACAGACACACACACACACTAGGAAGCCATGCCTGCCCCCTGGGAACCCAGGAACACAGTGGCCCGACCCTGACTCCATGCCAAGGTCCATCCCCCCAAGACAAAGGGCAGAATTGAGACGCTCAAGGCAAGAGTTGCTCACGTGTGCTATCACCAAGATCTCAGTTGCCCACCCCGTGCCAAGACAGACCAGGGTCACAAGGACACAGTGTTCTGCTTTCATCTCTACACAGCAGTGGCATCTCAGCCGCATGGCGGCCTTCTGGCCATGGGGGTGCATTAACCAGGGTGCTGGGCCCCACAGACTTTGTCTGTGGGGTCGTGGAGAGGGTGTCTGCTGAGAGCGATACTTTCATTCATTCACATCTTCGTTCAGGCCACCACCGTGTGCTAGGCAGAGTGCCAGGCACAGAACTTGGTAGCCATCCTCGTGATTGACATCCTAGACCCATAGGATGTCAAAGTTGTCAGGGAGCATAAACATGGTCCAACTCTCTCCTCACAGACACACGGCTCGGCAAGGACGCCATGGGCTGCACAGTCATCCAGCACAGGTCTGCAGATCCCGAGAAAAGGCGATTTCTAGCACACCACACTCCTCTAGGAGCAGGCTCCTGTTCTCTCCCACTCCGTGCTAGATGAAGAAAGAAACTGTTCTTACAAGAAACTTGGGTGGATGCATTTCTATAAGGGAATGGGGAGTGGGTCAGAGGACCCCGATGTTTGGGTGGAGTGACGGAATCCCAGGATGTTAACTGGAAGTACAGCCGACCCTCGCTATATCGCGACTCAGTTACCGCGGCCTCGCTCTATCGAGGGTTCCAGTGAAGCCGCAATCAGTGAATGGAGCTGTACTGAGGGGCGGCTGTACACTTCACTGGTGAGTCCCCAGACAGAAGTTTATACGTTGTTAAAATTACGTAGGTTTAGAGTGAGAAAGTGTTTAAGAGCATACGAAGTGTTTGTAAGAGTGTGGGAAAGGTGAATAAGATGGGGTTTAGGGAGCCCTGGGAAAGGTTCAGTGGGAAAGGTTTATGGGAGTGTGGGAGGAGTTTATAAAGCCTTAAAGTATATACAAATAATACAATAAATATAACGCTGCTACTTCCCGATTTCCACCTATCTCGGGGGTCTCTGGAATGTAACTCCCGAGATAGGTGAGGGATCACCTTAATCCAGTCGAAGGGAAACTCAGAACTCAACCGGCCCTTCAGAAAGCACCTGCCACGGGGAACTCAACGGAAGAAGAGATATCGTGCAAACCTGTTGCGGTTTCCTAGGATGTCTGTTTCTGGAGCTGTGATCCTGGAGCCGCTGTCCTTAAACACACCAAGGGGAGGAACACTGATCATCTTGTAAACCCAAGCCTCCAAGGGTCAGGCCTTTGCCCTCGTGACAAGCCTCAGGGAAGTCCCGAAAAGCTCCATGCAGTTTGTGGCATCCTCACTGCAAACACCGCCGAGAACGGAAAAGGCTGCACCATCTTGCCCTCCAGGTCGAGACTCGATTGGCTTCAGAAGCCCTCCTGTCTCCGTCTTGTGGCTCTCTTCCTAGGCAAGGATGTTTGTCAATTTTCTAGCATTTGACCCGAGCCTTTATTTCACGTGATCTGTGTCCCATGTCCCCAAAGGTCAGATAGGGCGTGTTTTATGCAAGGCATTATTCCCACAAGTAAAGAACACGTGGTTGAATCTGCTGAGTATGGAGGAGTCTTAGCATCCCTAGTGCAGGTGCCACCAGCTCACCGACGGGCGAGGGAGGTTTAGAATGCCAGCCCCGGCCAGTTTCCCGGAGACTCACCCAGGGCGAACCTTAACCAAGTTCCCTTCGGTGCGGAATGCTCACCTACATCATGGGCAAAACTGGCCAGGTGCACAACATCAATGTGCTAGAGGTCGGGTTGTGGGATACGTCCCAGGGGGACTTTCACAGCCTTACAAAGTGAATAGTCCCTGGGCTGGGAGGCTGGATTTCTGGTCAAGGGAAAGAGTTCTGGGCCGGGAATCAGCAGCCCTGGTGCAGTCCCTGTTGGGTCATAGATTATAGGTCTTGCCATCTCCTCCACCCTCCTGTTCCTCACCCACAAGGTAAGGAGTTAGGGGAGCTGGTCTGAGCTGCTCATCGCCCTGTTCTCCCGCGGAGCCCTGCGTCCAGCCGCGCAGCGCTCCGTGCGCGTGTGTGTCGAGTGTGCGGATGAATCCCCGAGAGGCGTGCCTCAGCATGGGGAGAGCGCAGCCTCTCGCGGCAGATGGTCTTGCTCCGAGCACCTGCACCGTCGGTCGGCAGAGGTGTGTCCTGAGTGAGATACGAAACCTCTCCAAGACCCGGTTGCCCGCTGTGGGAAATTGGAACAAGAATTGTAATATCGTGGCTGTAATACTAATTGTAACCACTAGGATGAACCCCAAAGGCAGCCTAGTGTAAAGGCCAGCATTTATCTCTCAGCCCTCATTGTTCTGTGCTGGGGCGGAGAGAAGCCAGCTTGAGCTCCCAGGGGAAGCCTCGTGTGATTGGCTGGCTGCCTTGCCCATAAATGACCCCTGCCCTGCCCTGCAGACAGTCTCCTGCCTGTTGCCTAAGGACCCGGACTTGCTGACCCCGGCTTCTTTCCTCCCTGGGCAAGCGACTTCTGCGTCAGGATGGACAGACACGTCCTGTTGGTCTTCTTCCTGTTCTGCTGCTTTGCGGGTGAGTCACGGAGCTGAGGAGTGGGCTCCAGAGATGGGTTTAGGGAGCCCCAGGAATCTTCACCTGTGTAACAGGGACCCAGGCAGGGCTGAGCCTGGACTACATTTAAGGGAGGGGAAGTGAGCCTTCGAAGCCAGCCCTTTGCCTTCCTGGCCAGCTTCCTGCCCTTTCCACGGTCTGCCAACACTCTCGGCAGGGGCTGGGGCCTCTGCAGCCGCCCCTTCTCACTGCCTCCCTCCCCCCCCTTTCCCTACCATTCCCCACAATCTGAAATCCCGACAGGGTTTTCCCTGGGACGCACTTTCCATTTGGAAGTCTGTATGCATATGTTCGGGGAGCCGGTCACAGTCTAGGAAATAATTTTGCTGGACAATGGTCTTTGCTATCCTTGTCAGGGACCTTCTATTAAAATGCAAAGAAGTGATTTCAGGAGAGCAAATACTACGCACTCTGAGTCAATCAGATAGAAGAACCACGGCTCAGTCACTGCCTCTAGTGCGCTGTGCTTTCAGCTGCTCACCTGCGAAGCCGGGACACACCCACTCACAAGGCTTCTGTGGGCCAGCTACAGACTAAGGGAACGTGGCCCCAGTGAGACGCTCAATCCACGCAGCTGTGTCTTCTCACGTGGGTGCACCGAGAGAGGTGTTTCCAAAGAATCAAGCCTCTACCTTGTTGAGCTCCCCAGTGTCAGGTAAAGTGTCCCAGCCTGTGCTGTCATTCCCGAGGCCTTCCCAAGGATTCAGGCTGGATTTCAGAATAGCAACTTCTACCACCTAAGGACCTCTGAGCAGCGAAGGTCAGAAACCCCGTCATGGGAACACTGGCTTGGGAAAACTGCCGTGCAGCACTCACTCGCAGCCTCTCGCTCCTGCCAGCCCGTCTGCAGTGCTGCTGAACAGGCCAGGGTGGCGTTCATGAGCCCGTGCTTACACTGGAAAACCAAGGCCATGAAGGCTAGATCTTTGCTCAGTTACCCAGAAGAAATGGCTTCAGTTGGGGCCAGAATCCTTTCCCTCTCCTGAAAGCATTTCTCTGGGGTGTGGAGTTGGCGATGACCAGACCCCCACCACTGGGTCCTCCTCCACTGCCTGCCACCCCCGCACCACCCGCCCTCTGCCCCCAGACCTGCCCTCTGCCTCAGACCTGCGTCTGTGCAGCCCCCTGCCAGCCTGTGCATCCCTGGCCTCACGCCAGCCCTGTGGTCTCCAGCAGGGACAGCGCTCAAGTGCATAACCTGCCACCTTCACCTGACCTCAGATCGCTGTAGAAGTGGCTTTGGCGTTTGTGTTGCTAAGGAGGAAGAGAAGTGTATGACTTTAAAGGTCTACAACTTCGGTAAGCCAGAGGGCCAGGGTGGGGGGTGCGATGAGATCCTTAGAACATTTTCAGGAGAGTGCTTCAGCAGTTTTACAGCCCAGACTAAAGCCCGTCCAGGAGAGGGACCGAGGTGCAGAATGCACCCAGCACAGGTGCTGGTGGGTGCAGACAGAAGGGAATCAGGGAAAATGTGACAGGGGGAGAGAAGGCGGGGTTTCCACATTCCCCAGAAAACTGGCCAATGGAACTGCAGCTCTGCAGACACCAAAGCGCTGGCTGCTGATCTTCTGGCAGGGAAAGCAGTGAAGCCGCTGGGCAGAGAGCCCAGGCCTGTGAGGGACCTCAGGCCAACAGCCGCTGCCAGAGCCGGTGATGTCGGCGCCACCTGCTGGGGCCTCCCGGAGAAGTCTGAGCTGGACAGGGTCCTGAAACCTGCCCTGGGGCCTGGCTACATTCTCCCCGACTGGGCAGATGCCGGGTTTGACTTGTCTGCAGAGAACCGTGTCACTGACTTACTGCCGCGGCTGCTCCTTCCTCCAGGACGGAAACACCTGCTGTCCTACATGGTGTGCCAGAGGTTCTGCAGAGCCATGAAGTTCCTGCACCACGGTCGGTATTTCGTCTACGAGTGCTGCGACCAGAATTACTGCAACTTCAAACTGGGAGGTGCGTGCCATCCTCAGGGCTCCCTCCAGAGTGTCACTGATGCTTCTCCTCCTTGGCCCTCTGCCTGCCCCTGGTCCTTGCATGGCCACTCTGGTAGTAGCCCCGCTCCCTCGTGCATTCCTTCCTGGTCACCCCCCACCCCACTGGGCTCCTTTGTTGGTGGGAGGGGAAGGATTCTCCACAGCAGGTCCCCCCTTGCAGGAACTGGCGCGACCACACTCCAAGGAGGCGACCCCGAGAGGCCCAGTGCAGAAACATTGACAGGACTATTCTAGAACCTTGTGATTCGCTTGGATCGTTGAGGTAAACGAGAACTCCCTCAGCTAAAAATTCACAAGTGTTTATTTTTCTGTAAAACATGAATTTATTTTTACTCGAGTGAAGCAAGAAATAGGAACACCTTGGATGGGGGACCCTCACGATTTTCCTCTATGGACACGACATTATTTTTCCCAGTGGATATTGTCCACTGCAGACTCAGGCATGATTTCCTCGGCCTTGACAAAGGATATCCACCCCCCAGTGTCAGTGGGACACGGCAGATTAGGGCTTTCCTGCTTCTGTGGCCTTCCTTGCTCACACATGGCTGTGGGGAGAAGGACCAGTGCAAAGCCCTTGGTCCGGTCAAGGTAGCACACAGTGTCTAAAACAGAGCGGGGTCACTTATGCCAACTAATGTGGCTGTCAATCAGCCATGTTACTTTGGTTCAAGAGGAAAATGACCTAGGTCAGAGCAGACGCGTCTGGAGAGGAGACATATGTGCCCAGGTGTTCAGAGCAGCCGCGTCTGCAGAGCGGGACCACCCATGCATAGGCTGCTGGGGAAATTCCCCCCCTGCCAGCCAGGCTGTCAAGCAAGCAGAACAGCCGTGTACCACCCATGGGCTCCTGGGCAAATTCCACCCCTGGCCTCAGGGGTGTCAAGGCATTTATGGAAAGGGCCCGGAAGGGTGGAGTTCACCACTCTCAAGGTATAACCCAGGCAGGCTCCAGACCACTGCTGAGACAGCGGAGCTCCACACCCCAGGTGCTGCCCCGCGCCACACTGGTCTCCCTTGGCATCAGCCCCTGGAGGCTCTGCCCTGCTGGACTGAGGACTCACCTGCCCCACTGCCCACCTGGCTCCGGAGATGTTTCCTTGCATGACGCTGACGACTCCCGTGCTGACTCCCAGACCTGCAGATGGAGATTCTGGGACTCGGGCTCATCATCCCCCATTGATTGCTGTGTGTGTGTGTATGAGATATTTCTCTTTGACTGTTCAAGTGTGAGAACGATAAGAATGTGAGATGTTCTGCTTTGGGTGAACCTGCATTCAGTGAAAGCTGAGTGAAGAGCATAGTTACTGTGTGTGACTGTTGCCTGTTCCTTGGCACCGGGCTGCTCAGCAGGCAGTGAGCTGAGCAGTCTCCTGGTCGACTCACAGGAAAGACGACACCAGGAAGAAGACACTCGTGACAGCGGCCCTTGCCAGCTTGTCAGGGTGTGCACCCCACACTCATCGCTCCTCTCCTTTCTCCCTCCTCCTCGCCTCATCTTTCTCCATTCCCCTTTTCCTTGACATCCACGTCCACTGTTACCTCCCCAGCACCCATGCCGTTGCTGTCCAAATTCTCCCTCTTCTGAATACTCTAGCCCCTTTATTGATACTTTAAAAATAATCCTCACCCAAGTTTATGTTTATTGGTTTGAGAGAGAGAAGAAGGGAGAGAGAAATGTTGATGTGGGAGAGAAACAGTCATTGGTGCCTGCTGTACGCACCCCAGCCGGGGACGGAACATGCACCTGAGGTTTGGGCCCCAACTGGGAATCAAACCTGTGACCTTGTGGTGCACAGGACGATGCTCCAACCACTTGAGCCACCTGGCCAAGGCTGGATGCTTTTCTTGACACTCTCTTCTAATAATTTGTCTAATTTGCCCCAGCCAGTTATAAACCGCAGCAAGAGCAGGGACCAGGACTTACTCATCTCTGCTGTTTAACTGGACACCCAGTGAAACTGATGGACTTTTTCTCTTGCGTCTCTTTAGTCCGCAGCAGTAACAAGGCCTTGGTGCTTCCTCTAGCTGCATCCACTATGTCCAGTGTACCGGGAATGGTAACTCCTACTTTGTACCCGGTGAAGAACGTTCACTCCGGGTGTCATATACCACGTGCTTTCCTCAGAGTTCTTGTTTAACAAACCCTCCAGTATTTAAATATCTTAACCAAAAATTGTTTTTTGATGGGATTCTTCAAAAAACTCGCTAGCTATCTTTACTTCAGAATTGATCGTCGATACCCTCATCGTGCCAAGGTCTTATAAAGGAAACCTGCTCATCTGGGGAGGGCCATCTGACGCTGCTGGGAGTGGCTGAAGGCTCGCGCTTCCCGGATTTAACGATGTCGAGCTGATCGCGTGGGTTTTTCTCAGATTCCACTTCACAAGGGAAACTCTCCCTTCAGTCTCTCGCCTCGCAGGGTTGGCCTCCCTGATCATGAGAAACTAGGTCCATTACTTATTATGAGTAGGAATATAGTAACTTCACCTTCTTGATTAAAGTACAAATCCCACACAATAAAATCATCTGTTGGAAGTATGCGATTTGACGTGATTTGACAAATGTGCAAACCTGTAGAACCAGCACTCTAATTAAAGTATAGAACACGTGCATCAGCCCCGGAAGTTTCTTCAGGCAGCCATCCACTCCCCAGGTGTCCTTTCAACGTATATCACCATGGGATAATTTCACGCATTCTTAAACCTACTATAAATAAAATGATACAGAAAGTACTCTCTTGAGACTGGTTTCTATTATTCACCATGACATTTTAATATTATCTTTTTGTATTTTTTCTTTTTTTAAAGATTTTCACTTTTTAAATATTTTATTTATTTATATTTAGGGTGGGAAGGGAGGGAGAAAGAGAGAGAGAGAAACATCAATGTGCGGTTGCTGGGGGTCATGGCCTGCAACCCAGGC
Organism: Phyllostomus hastatus; assembly: GCF_019186645.2. Taxonomy (NCBI): domain Eukaryota; kingdom Metazoa; phylum Chordata; class Mammalia; order Chiroptera; family Phyllostomidae; genus Phyllostomus; species Phyllostomus hastatus. The sequence continues at coordinate 12,927,914 of NW_025334015.1, read as the reverse complement.
ATGTACCCTGACTGGGAATCGAACCTGCGACACTTTGGTTCTCAGCCCGCCCTGAACCCACTGAGTCATGCCAGCCAGGTTCACCATAACATTTTAAAGATTAACGCAGGTTTTTTCTTATACCACAAGGTGGATCTTTTTTTCCACTCTATACATACACTACAATTTATTAAATTAATTTGCCTGTTGAGGGACATCAAGCTCTGTCCAGGTTTGGGCTCTAGTGAGCAAAGCTACCATAGAATTCTTATATAAACTTTTGGTGGACATATACACTCCTTTCTGTTGGGTAGGTAATGAAAAGTAAAAGTTAAGAGTCATGAGGACAGCGTACGCAAAACTCTGAACAAAACTGTGAAGTCGTTGGCCGAAGTGGTGGGGCTGGTTTGTAGCCGCCCCTGTGCTCTGCAGGAGTCCACCTCCCCGCCACTTCCCCGCGCCAGTGGTTGCTGGTCACTGGAGTTTCAGCTGGGCCAGTGGGCGTGAAGGGCATATTGCATTTTCCAAATAATTAATGAAGGCTAGCCACTTTTTATGCCCCCAAGTTAGAAAATCATTCACCCATGACTTCTAATATGTATACACATGAAAATGACCATTTAGATTCTCCATTTGGAATTGATCTTTGTAAGAAATTGATGCAATTCAATCTATTCCTCTATGGCTACTTGATTAGCCCAACATTTATTGAAAAGTTTCCGTTTTTCTCAGCTAATTTGAGATGGATCTTACATAACACACTGAGTTTTCATTAGCACTTCTCTCCAATTCTGGGTCCTCTACTCAGTTGCATTTTTCTCCCCATTGCCTCTACTTCACGACACACACACACACACACACACACACACACACACACATTCAAAGGGGACTGTAGGCTGGAGGTGAAGATGAAAACGATAACATTTCTAAAAGACAGCATAGTATGCTTTTATGACTTGGGAATAAGAAAGGTTAGTTACCTGTGATGTGCAAAGCAAAAGCATTTTTAAAAATTCATAAGTTTCATGTCATTCAGTTAACACTGTTCGTGTTGGGAACCGCCCTGACTGGTATCAGAGGCTGAAACCCCCGCCTAGGCTAAAGCTAAGGGAACGCCCTTGGAACCGTGAGCCAGCAAGGAGACAAAAGCTTATCTCCCTGTCAGGAATGCTGCTTCTGCTGCTTTATTCATGACTGAACCCCCAAAAGCTTGGTCGGTTAGCCAAAGATGGGTAAGATTCCCCACGGGGGGAACGACCTAAGCCAGGCACGATCACTTTTGGGAGGCCCCCCCCAAAAGAAGGACTTGGGGGGCTGCAGCAAAAGGGTGTGATGGACCCTCGCTCCTCGGCTCTGACATAGCCTGAGTTCTCAGCGTCTGGAAGAAAATCTCCTTATCTCTCAGTTGCCTTAGTTCCCTTGCTCCACCTAAGCCTGAAACAATGACAGGGTGGTACAGCTCGGTACTGAGAAGTGCGGACTTCCCAGGGTGATCAGGCCTAAGAAAGAACATGTAAATTACTGTGAAACCTTCTTTGTTTAGAATGCTCTCAGTTGAATGAGAAGGGTCTTAGGAGGAAGTTAGTTTGTTCCTCAGTCTTACAGCTCTTTGACCCCCAACTCAATAGACCGGCAGAGTTCTTTGTTTTCTATAGTTCCTTACTTCCCCCTAATGAGTACTGTATTTTACCTGAATTATTATGCAAAATGAGCCTAATAAAAGCAGGTATGGACGGTAAATCAGCGCGCTCCCCACTGGGGGGGTGGCCATTTCGTCCCTACTTCCCCACAGAAACTAGTTTGTCTCTGTGCATGTGTTGTTTTTTCTCGCGTGTTTATCGTCGAGCCATCCACAGTGTTCCATGGTCACTGCTGGCCGGTGACCCACGCGCAACATGTTCGTTCTTCAGCAGCACGACTAAGAGAGTGGAAACCCCGGTGAAGGCGTGGGCAAGACATCTCTAGTACTCACATCCCACACGGAACTTGTTGCCGGAACACACATATCATTTTTCACCCTTCCTAGACAGACAGAGTGGAAGGAATTTGTCACCTACCTTACAAGAAACACTGAAAGGAGGTATTCCAGCTGAAATGGAATGATGTAATCAATGACAGGAAAGCAGACAGAAATACGTCACGGACTGAGACAGGCCAATATCCCGTCAGACTAGAGATCTGATAGGATGGCGTGTTTGTCACGTAACTGTGGTGCCGAGGTCCAAGGACACAGCACTAAATATAATTGTAGCTACTATAACTTGTTCATAAATAAGCAATAGAAAAAAGGCGCACGATGACATCAAAATATAAAAAGGGGAATAAGAAAAGGGCGAGGCTTTTGTAGATGGTCACAGTTTTGTTACAGACAGCTCAAACTGGACCACTTTATCTGTGAGATATCTTACATTAGACTCCTGGTGCACACAAAGCGAAAACCCAGAGGAGACGCACAGGAGACAGAGAAGGGGGAGGCAGAGCCAGGCACCGTGGGAACCACCAGTGTGCAAAAGGTAGGCAGGAACACGGGGCGAAAGAAACAATATAAATGCAAAACAACTAGAAAGCAATTGAGTGGCCTGAGTCCTTATATCCATAGGATCTCTATATGTAAATGGATTGAATTCACCAGTGAGAAGACACAGAGGGATGGAACGGCTAAAACAGAAGACGCCATGTTCGCTGCCTGCCAGAGATTCACTTCGGTTTCATAGACACACAGGTGAGGAGATGGAGAAAGACATTCTGTGCAAGTGGAGACCAAAATGGACTTTGAGCCACACACTGGAACAAGAGACAAGGTCAATATGTAATGATAAGGGGGCCCATTTATCAAGAAGAGGAAACCAGCATTCTGACCACAATGCTATGAAACCAGAAATCAATAAGAAGATGAAAACGGAAATCTGAAAATATGTGGAAATTAAAAAAAAACACCAAAACACTCCAGAATAACCAATGACACTACGAAGGCATCAAAAAAATAAACAAAATATAGCTATTTACGTTTTAAAAAATTACAGTTGAACAACTGTATTTGAACAACAATAAAATAATTTAAATAAAAATTACAGTTGGAGCACAATATTATATTAGTTTCAGGCATAGAACCCTGTAATTAGACTTTTATGTAATCATGAAGTAATCACCCTGATAAATCATCCCAACAAATCACCCCCATCTGACACCCTCCATGGTGATCACAATATTGGAGACTGTACTCCCTATTCTGTACTGTACATCCCCGTGACTACTTAGTGACTGGCCAGCTGTACTCCTGACTCCCTTCACCTTCCCTAGCCCTGCCCCTCATCGCTCTCCCATCTGGCAACTGTGGAGACGTTCTCTGTATCTGTGAGTCTGCTTCTGTTCTGCTTGTTTGTTTACTTTGTTGTTTAGATTCCATATATAAGTAAAATCATCGGGCATTAAACAACAAAAAATATCTTGAACAACCCAAAATGGAAACACAAAGGAAAAAGGAAAATAATGACATCAAAAATACCACAACCTCGGGGACGCTGCCAGTGTGGTCCCGACACGGAGGTTTATAGCCGTGAAGGCATATGTGAAGAAATAGAAGGATCTCAACAATCAAGCTAGTTTTGCACCTCAATAAATTAGGGGGAAAAAACTGAGCCCAAAGTGAGGAGAAGCGAGGAAATAAGAAAGAACAGAGTGAAAATAAATAGAAACAATCAAAAGAATTAGAAAAATGCATGAAACCAAGTGCTGGTTTTTCAAATACATAAACAAAATGGACAAATATCAGCTAGACTAAGAAAAAAAGAGAAGACTAAAATCACGAAATCATATGTAAAAGAGGCGAGAGACATTACAGCTGATAACAAAAATAGTAAAGATCACAAGAGACTACCAAGAACAATTAGATGCCAACCTGTTGGTTAACTTAGAAGACATGGATCAGTTCCTGGAAACATACATTCTACCAAGACTGAGTCAGGAAGAGAGAGAGAATCTGAACAAACCAAGCACAGGTAAGGGCATTCAATCAATAATCAAAAACTTCCCAACACAGAAAACCCCAGGACCACCAGGTGGCTTCGCTGGCAAAGTTGACCAAACATTTTAAGAATTCCTGCCAATCCTTTTCATACTCTTCCAAAAACTTAAAGAGGAAGGAACCCTTCCAAACTCAGTTTGTAAGTCATTACCCTGATTCAAAGCCAGACGAGGGCACTACAAGAACACAACACGGGACTGATATCCCTGATCAATACAGAGGCAGAAATTCCCAACAGAATGCTAGCAAACTGAATTCAATGACACTCTGCAACGATGATGCATCGTGACCAAATTGCACTCGTCTCTGGGATGCAAGGGTGGTGAAACAGATGCACATCCATGAATGACATAGATGACATTAATGCTAGGAAAGATAAAAATCATAGAATCATCCCATGAGATGCAGAAAAAGCATTTCACAAAATAGAATGTCTTTCATGATAAAAATTCTCTGGAGAAAAGTACCTCCACATAATAAAGACCATATATGGCAAACCCACAGGCAACCTCATCCATGCGGTGAAAACTGGAAAACTTTTCCTCTAAGATTAGGAACAAGGCAAGGGCGCCTGCTCTCATCTCTCTTATTTCACATACCCCGAAAGGCCTAGTCAGAGCAGTTAGGCAAGAATAATAAATGAAAGGCATACAAATAGAAAAGAGAGAAGTACGATTGTCATTCTTTGCAGATGACCTGATCTGAGGTGTAGAAAACCCTAGAGAGTCAACCAAAACACTGCTGGAACTCATGAGCAAATCTAGTAGAGTCGTGGCATTGGTGGAGAGGTCTCTCAATCAGTGGGTTGTTTGTTCATGTGGATGGTTTGCTTTGGCGTGCTAAAACTTTTTAGATTTAGCTATCCCCTTTGTTTGTTTTTTTCCTTTATTTCCCTTGCTCAAGGAGATCTATTAGAAAAAAATATTGCTCCAAGAAATTCCTGACATTTTACTGCTCATGGTTTCTTCTAGGATTTTTATGGTTTCCGGTCTTGCATGTTGTCTTTCCACTATTTAGAGTTTATTCTTGTGCATGGTGTAAGAAGGTGGTCTAGTTTCACTTTTTTTTGCATGTATGTGTTCAATTTTCCCAACACCATTTATTGAACAGACTGTCTGTATTCCATTGAATGTTCTTGCCTCCTTTGTCAAACATGAATTGACCATAAAGGCATAGGTTTAATTCCGGGCCCTGAATTCTATTTCATTGAACTAAGTGTCTGTTTTCACAGCAGCACCATGCTGTTTTGATTACTACGGCCTTGTAGTATAGTTTGGTATCAGATAGTGTGTTTTCTCCAACTTTATTCTTCTTTCTCCAGATTGGTGTGGCACTTTGGGGTATTTTCTGGCTCCACATAATTTTTGGAATATCTGTTTTAGTTCTGTGGAATATGCCATTGGTACCTTGACAGGAATTGTGTTGAATCTATAGATTGTGTAGGGTGGTGTGGACATTTTTATCTTCTAATCTTATATTAATTAGCTAGAGGTACGGATCATCCTTGTCTTATCCCTTATTTTAGCATGAAACCAAATGTTTCCCCATTAAACACGTATTGGCTCTTGGGACTAAGCTCTACGTCATTTTATTATGTTAAATACGCGTTTATCAATTCCACTTTTATTTGTTTTTCCTATGAATCAGTGTTGAAATTTGTCACATAACTTCTTGTTTCCAGTGGGGTGATCATCTGCTGTTTCTCAATTATTATAATTGATATTTTAAACATTGAACCAATCTTGCATCTTTGGAATAAGACTCTCTTCGCCATAACGTGTAGTATATTGCATCATCTGGCTCCGATTCCTCACCCTTCCCTTCATCTATATCCTCCCACCTACAAATTTTCAATGTGGTGCCATTGAAGGTGGGATGACCTGCCCAGTGTCCTCACTCTAAGCTTGGTCACATCACTTGCTTTGACCCCTGTGTTGTAGGCAAACCTAATGTAAGCACAGGTGGGGGCTTGCTCTGTGCTGCTGCCTTTGCTGCGAGCAAGCTATGTCCAGGCTCATCCTCTGGTCCCAGAAAGAGATAAGCATGCAGAGCGGAGCCCAGTCACTCCACTCAGGCCAGCCTACTCAACCAGCCTCCAGGTGCCCGCCAGCGGGATGAGTGATGGGCTGAGATGAGCAGAGCTGCCCAGCTGAGCACCTTGGCAGCATCTGAATTCTTCAGACACAGAAAAATAGTTGGTGATTCTTTTAAGCCATTAAGTTTTGCCACGATTTTTGACTCAGGAAACATTAGTGAATTTGCACATTATCCTTTTATCTGCCAACAGAGTAATTGGCCTACACTCAGCCAAGCGTCCATCCTGGTAGATTTGACTCTGGCCGTGAGAGCAAGATGAAATGATCAGAAACACGGTGACCAGGCACCTGTGCACAGGGGAGGTGTCATTCAAATCGTTTCTTAAACCAGGGGCAGGACAGAGCCTCTCGTGTGCGGGGCACTGACTGCCGCTTCCACGGAAGTGAGCGTTTCCCAACCTCACATGGACTTTCTCAACCCCCGATGGCACGGGCCCTCCTAGCCCTCCCCAGAGACCTCCTCCCCTGTCCTCCCAAATATTTCTAATATCTCCTCTGGTTTCTTGCCCAATTTTTCTACCCAGTCTGCTTTCTTCTGACCTTCCCTCACAATCTCCACCAGAAGAAATCACTTTGCTCCCCTTGCCAGAAATGTTAGCACCCTGGCCTCAGCCCAGGGGCAGCACCAGAGCTTCGGGGCCAGGAAAGATGGCCAGGAGGAGCCGGGTGGCAGAGAGAGCGGGTCCGACCAGAGAGCAGAGATGGGGCTTTAGTGGCCCCTGGTTTCACACTTTCCTGGGAGTGGAAGGGCTGAGCCAGGAGAGACGGTGCTTGCATGGGTGGTGGATCTGCAGGCTTAGAGCAGAGAGGGGTCTGGGTGCTGAGGAAATGGGAGCTGATGACGCCGCCGGGTGCAACAAGGGCAAAGGTGACTGAGCGACGTGGTGTAAAAGCACTCTGTGTTGTGCTGTATATATAACGCACACTCATGTTTTTGGGCCAGACTTTCAGGAAAAAACTTTCATTTCATTTCTTAAAGTAATTAATTAATTAATATTTAGAAACAAAAGTGATTGTCTTATTCCAAGGTATTATTTTCCATACATTTGTTTTCATTGCTGTCTAGAGTTACACTTCTAACACATAATCCTAAATAAAAGAATTAAAAGCATTTACCAGTGTATAGATACAGAATCAGTACTACTCATGTGTAATGCACATCCTCATTTTTCCCTGAAATACTTGGGTATGAAAGTGTGCATTATACATGGCAAATACAGTCATTATTATAGTTTTGGTCAAGTCAGCCTGTTTTGGTTCGGTGATACATACTCCTTCACAATGTCCATTGTTTCGTCAGGGTCGTTGCACCTGTCATTGTGAGTGCAGCAAAAGGTTTCTCTCAGGACGTCATGGAACACCTGGGGCATCCCCTGTTCACATGGTTCACAAGAGAGTACGGAATGGCGATACAGATACATCCCTAAAGAAGAGAAAAGCAAGTGCAGTCACCTTGCTCCATCCCACCGTTCTCCTGGCAATGGCCTCTCCCCGGAACCAGATGTTTTTTCCGTAGTCTGGAATGGACCCGAGGCTGTGACTGCGTCTCCTGTCTGTCTGTGCAGACAGCACTGGGCAAGACACCTTCCTCCCACAAGCCCTCACCCCAAGCCTGGACGTGGAGAACCTGGGGCTCCCCGTCTCTCCCAGGGTCCCAGTCTCCACCCACACCTTGACCCCATGAACTGGGGCCAGCAGTGGTAACATTTCATGTCTGTCTCTGGCCCCCACCCACCTGTGAGGCGACCAGTGAAGTAAAAGTGGTCTGTGCGACAGCTCCTGTTTCCCACCATGGCGTTGAACTTCCAGCAATTCTTCATGTGATTGGTGCAATGGGAGCCATTAAAAAAGCTGCATATGTTGCAAAATCAAACCCTTAAAGGAAGATAGTGAGGCTTCAGCCTGTCCCCCACCTGTGAACACTGAAGCCGAGGTGGTGCAGACTGGTCAGAAGGAGTCCACACCCTCCCCAGCATGTGCTGGAGTCCTGACTCCCTTGAGTGGGGAACAGCTATGACCCTCCCAGAGTCAGAACAGTGCCCCCTCCCCAAGGCTGGGGCAGAGAGAAGACACTAGAGCAGTGAGTGAGGGGAGTGGAGTGGAGTCGGGGAGGGGAGGGCGGCACGTGTGTGAAGAACCCAAGACCGTCCCCCGTGGTTGCAGCATTATTTATCCAAGAACGTCCACGCATACACTTTGTGGGGAGGACTCTGTCTCCTGTGAAGAGAAGAAGGAAAATTCCCTGTGAGCCATTTTCCAGCAGCCCCCAGAGTCAAGCTGAGAGAGCCCTGCCCTCATGCCACAGGTCCTCTCCCCAGGCCTCACTGTCCCCCTCCCGGGACCTCACCCTCGTCCATGAAGAGCACTACGAATATGGCCAGCAGAAGCCCCTGGAGCAGCCTGGGGCCCATGGCTGATAAGGTCCCAGTGGGAGGCTCCAGCTTGCTGCATGCCCATCCCCTGCCCTCAGGCCCCCACTAGGTCACAGTGGGAGTGTCCTGATAAAGGTCACCTGCCACCAGGGCTTCATCAGGCTTGTGTGTTGGAGTGGGTAGGGAGACAGACAGCAGTTTCTTCTAGAATGGCCTTCTAAAGATGGCGGCTCAGGCTCCTAGTCGACTGTCAGGTGTTTCTCGGTGGGTGAACAGCAAGAATCTTACTTGGTCTGAGTGAGACTGGGTCCCTCACTACAATTCTGGGGGCCACAGGCTGGGGAACCTCAGACAATGCATAGAGGTGCTGGGAAGTTCAAGTTAAATGTCTAGAGACTTTCTCTTGTGTCTCCTCTTCCTTGCCACAGTCTCAAGCCCTAGGAGGTTTGCTGGCAACCCATGAGAGCCCTTCCAGATGTCCCAACCTTGGGAACACGCAGTGCTCTCTAGGGGATGGGGGAGGCAAAGGGTGGTCATTGGGTGGAAAAGGTTGAGAGGACCTTCCAGAGATTCTCGGGGAACTGTCCATTCTCCCCCTGACTCTAAGTCCAGCAGAACACCCCAAGTGTTCACACTCTGTGACAGGAAGTTACCAATAATTTCCTGAAGACCCCAGATCACGTGAGCTCACCTATTGGCCTCTATTCGTTGGGAAGTCAAAGACCTCCTCCTTCACACGGCCGGCAGTGAGTGGGGAGGACCGGGTCCTCCACAGAAGGGTGTACAGAGCTTCATCCTCCGGGAGAGGGAAGAGAAGGCAGGGCCCCCCATGGAGAAGTTTCTGGATACTGCTCCTACCCTGCCATCCCGATTTCTGCACCTCCACCACCTCCGCCTCGCCTGGCCCGCCCTCTCCACCTGCTCATGCCTTTGCTTTCTCATTCAATGGCACACCTTTCCACCTTCACCTTGATGGGGGGCACACAGATCTAGCTAACAATGGGTCCATTCCCTCTACACTGCAGCCAGATGTGAAGGCTCTTATTCCTATGAGCAGCATGTTTATCCTAGATGACCTGGCTTCTGTGTCCATTCACAAAGAGGCTATTGAAGATGACAAGCATCTAATTCAGATAACCTGCTTACATGAAGGCAAAGCAGGAACTTCTCGGGAGGTTGCCAGTGTGCCAGATGAAAGAAAAACACAGAAGCTGATAGTGTTTCACAAAGTTTATGTATCTATGTTAACAGGCTGAAGGGGGTCATTCTCCTGCTCACATCAAAGCCCAATAAGCCATGGACAGGGGCGATCAGGACTAATAAACAAAAAAAATCCCAAGCAGAGGATGAGGATAAAGTATGGTCACAGAAATCTTAGTAGTACTTGGGATTATTTTGGCCCAAGTCTTTGCATTTCCATATAGTAGATAATTAGAAAAAAATTACACCCAACCCTGTTCATGGCATCACCAGCATAAGGAACCCAAACCCCCCTGCCAGGCGTGAGCTACAGAGATTTGCAAAAATGCAGTCTCAGGCTCTGCCATCAAGGAGCCTCAGCCACCCCCCCCCCACCACCACCTCTTCCCACCGCCACTTTCTTCACTGTCAGCTGGTTGGCTCTCTCCCCACCATTGTTAGGGTAGGAGAGCAAAATACAGGTTTGGGGGCAGGTGTGAAGGGGACGTTGAGCAGAAGAATGAATGAATGACCCAAACTCCAGGAGAGAGGCAGAGCTAGGATCCAATGGGGATGTTGCAATAGTTACTGTGTTTGCAACAGACCAGCTGTCTCCTTAGGTCAAAAGTCAGGATGTTGATGTCCTCACAGTTGGCCATACACGACAGTTTTGAATAATAGTATAAACTCCACCCTAAGGAGGGAAAAGAATGGGAATCCTGCTGGGGTGACTGTCTCCCCCACTGGTTTTCAGAGCCTCACTAATTTGGCTCTGGGCCCTTTGGAGCTGCAGAGCTGAGTCCACGGATTTCTGACCCCAGGGTGGACTTTGTCCCCCCACCAGTGACGCACCTCAGCCAGCCCTTCACTCAATGTTGCCTTGAGGGAAATGTTGCCATGCCCTGTGGGGGGCCACCTGTCCTGATCCAGCCCACTCACATGCTCTGCGGCACAGGGGTGCCCTTGTCCCTGAGGGAAGGAGGGTGCAGACTGGGCCCCTCTGCACCCCACGCTACCTTTTATCGTGAGGATGTAAATGTTCTCGGTGGCGCAGGACTGCTGGGGGCCCCCAGGTTGCAGGACTTCATGCCGTCATAGCACAGCCCCAGGTGGTACCTTGTACACTCATAGCAGAAGACCGTAGGCTCTGCCGACACAGAAAGACCCGCTTCACGCGTGTGCTCTGGGGAGGCTTCCACGCCCCGCACGCGGCCCACCGAAGCCGCACCCTGCTGGGCAGAGCCCGTGTGTGTCTGTGGGACCGGGCTGAAGGCCGTGAGCTCCTCCCCAGCAGTTTCCTCTTGCCGACTGGCTCCTAATCTTTCTCCTTTGATGATCTCGTGAAGGACGACAGGCATACACATAAATCAAAGGTTGTGAATGGCTTCCGAGGGTCGGAGTTCCTGCAAAACTTATCTATGGACCCCCAAGTCACTAGCCCCTTGTATGGACAAAATCTAGACAGTTTTTGGTAAGTAGTAGGGAAAGGGGAGAAACAGGGGATTTGCGCTTCCTGACTACAAGAAACGGACTCCTTGGGGCTGGGAGAACACAAGGCCCCCAGGATTCTGCAGGGGGCAACGGAGGCTAGCCCTCCCTGAAGCTGGAGGGGAGGCCTACCAAGCACTGGGTGCCGGGCATGGTCTTACCTCTCAAGTGTTCGCGAAATTCCCCTGTGAAAGGGAGAAAAAATCCTTCTTGTCGTAATCCTTCATTTATCTGCCCAAGCCTCAGATCCCCAAAGCCAATTTTGGAAATCTCTCCTCCCCCAGATCTGCCCACCTCCTAACCAACAGGCGGCTCCTCCTCTGTCTCTGAGACTTACCATTACTTGTCCAGACCAGAGAGGCTATGCCCAGCAGAAACAGAAGGGACATCCTGGGACCTGGGTCGTGTTCACTTTGCTGAGGAGGGAGCTGGTCAGTCCTCCAGGGATCTGTCCTTTGGCTACTCATCTAAACTAGGAAACCTTAATATTTCAGGGACAGACAGTTCCTAGTGTTCCGAGAACCAGACCGCCCACCAGAATCTCACCACCTCTAGACGACTAACTGAAAATTCTCTTCAGTGATGAGCCCATGTACACGTATATGCAATGTCGTGTAGCTAAGCCTTGAGCTCTGCAAGGAAAGTGGACTTTCTCTTTCACATTTTAACCTTTCGGGTAGATCAGGACAGGGTTTGGACGCCTGAGTTCCTTGTAGCTCTTTTCACAAATCTAGTCACTGTCTTCAGAATAATCTCTGATTTTTCTTCGTCTCACCTAGGCTGAGACTCGGGAAAGAAAACCAGGGATTGCAGGTGGTGTCTCCAGGTGGGGGGCAGCCCTGGCGGGCTCCTCCTGTGGTGCAGGGAATGGGGGGTTTCAGGGAAAAGGTGAGCGGAGGTGACATGTGTCTGCTTTGCCTTCAGGTGACTGATTTTGTAATTAAAATAATTACAGAACACGTACCAAAGGCCAATATCACAGGAAGGGGAGATAAGCAAACCAGGACACAAACAGGAGGTCTCCCGGGTGTCAGAGCCCCGTGTTAGAGACCACGGTTGTGGGTGGGGGGCGAAGGGGGGCCATTCCATGGGACTGCCCAACCAGGACGCTCCTCTGCGGGGGGGGGGGGGGGAGGGTGCTGGGTAGGACTTTTGTCTTTTTATCCTTACCTGTGGACATTATTATTTTCATTGTTTTTAGAGATAAAGGAAGGGAGAGGAAGACAGAGAGAGAGAGGAGAGGGAGAGTAGGGGGAGAGAGAAACATCGGTTGGTTGGTTTAGTTCTTTCCTTTACTGTTTTTTCCACCAGCATTCAGAGGTGTGAGGGGCTCTATGCGAACTCCAGGTGACTTCCTTGGCCCCCACCAGAAGGTACCACCCATCAGATTTTTTAAGGACCCTCATCTCTCACTCTAGGCTCTGCGTGCACACAAATGCGCGCGCGTGCGTGCACACACACACACACACACACACACACTGGGAAGCCATGCCTGCCCGCTGGGAACCCAGGAACAAAGCGGCCCGACCCTGACTCCATGCCAAGGTCCATCCCCCCAAGACAAAGGGCAGAATTGAGACGCTCAAGGCAAGAGGTTGCTCATATGTGCTATCACCAAGATCTCAGTCGCCCACCCCGTGCCAAGACAGACCAGGGTCACAAGGACACAGTGTTCTGCTTTCATCTCTGCAGAGCAGGACAAGTGGCATCTCAGCCACGTGGCAGCCTTCTGGCCATGGGGGGTGCATTAACCAGGGTGCTGGGCCCCACAGACTCTGTCTGTGGGGTCGTGGAGAGGGTGTCTGCTGAGAGCGATACTTTCATTCATTCACATCTTCATTCAGCGGCCACGTGTTCAGGCCACCACTGTGTGCTAGGCAGAGTGCCAGGCACAGAACTTGGTAGCCATCCTCGTGATTGACATCCTAGATCCATAGGATGTCAAAGTTGTCAGGGAGCATAAACATGGTCCAACTCTCTCCTCACAGTCACACGGCTCGGCAAGGACGCCATGGTCTGCACAGTCATCCAGCACAGGTCTGCAGATCCCGAGAAAAGGCGATTTCTAGCACACCACACTCCTCTAGGAGCAGGCTCCTGTTCTCTCCCACTCCGTGCTAGATGAAGAAAGAAACTGTTCTTACAAGAAACTTGGGTGGATGCATTTCTATAAGGGAATGGGGAGTGGGTCAGAGGACCCCGATGTTTGGGTGGAGTGACGGAATCCCAGGATGTTAACTGGAAGTACAGCCGACCCTCGCTATATCGCGACTCAGTTACCGCGGCCTCGCTCTATCGAGGGTTCCAGTGAAGCCGCAATCAGTGAATGGAGCTGTACTGAGGGGGCGGCTGTACACTTCACTGGTGAGTCCCCAGACAGAAGTTTATACGTTGTTAAAATTACGTAGGTTTAGAGTGAGAAAGTGTTTAAGAGCATACGAAGTGTTTGTAAGAGTGTGGGAAAGGTGAATAAGATGGGGTTTAGGGAGCCCTGGGAAAGGTTCAGTGGGAAAGGTTTATGGGAGTGTGGGAGGAGTTTATAAAGCCTTAAAGTATATACAAATAATACAATAAATACAACGCTGCTACTTCCCGATTTCCACCTATCTCGGGGGTCTCTGGAATGTAACTCCCGAGATAGGTGAGGGATCACCTTAATCCAGTCGAAGGGAGACTCAGAACTCAACCGGCCCTTCAGAAAGCACCTGCCACGGGGAACTCCACGGAAGAAGAGATATCGTGCAAACCTGTTGCGGTTTCCTAGGATGTCTGTTTCTGGAGCTGTGATCCTGGAGCCGCTGTCCTTAAACACACCAAGGGGAGGAACACTGATCATCTTGTAAACCCAAGCCTCCAAGGGTCAGGCCTTTGCCCTCGTGACAAGCCTCAGGGAAGTCCCGAAAAGCTCCACGCAGTTTGTGGCATCCTCACTGCAAACACGGCCGAGAACGGAAAAGGCTGCACCATCTTGCCCTCCAGGTCGAGACTCGATTGGCTTCAGAAGCCCTCCTGTCTCCGTCTTGTGGCTCTCTTCCTAGGCAAGGATGTTTGTCAATTTTCTAGCATTTGACCCGGAGCCTTTATACACGTGATCTGTGTCCCATGTCCCCAAAGGTCAGATAGGGCGTGTTTTATGCAAGGCATTATTCCCACAAGTAAAGAACACGTGGTTGAATCTGCTGGGTATGGAGGAGTCTTAGCATCCCTAGCGCAGGTGCCACCAGCTCACTGACGGGCGAGGGAGGTTTAGAATGCCAGCCCCGGCCAGTTTCCCGGAGACTCACCCAGGGCGAACCTTAACCAAGTTCCCTTCGGTGCGGAATGCTCACCTACATCATGGGCAAAACTGGCCAGGTGCACAACATCAATGTGCTAGAGGTCGGGTTGTGGGATACGTCCCAGGGGGGACTTTCACAGCCTTACAAAGTGAATAGTCCCTGGGCTGGGAGGCTGGATTTCTGGTCAAGGGAAAGAGTTCTGGGCCGGGAATCAGCAGCCCTGGTGCAGTCCCTGTTGGGTCATAGATTATAGGTCTTGCCATCTCCTCCACCCTCCTGTTCCTCACCCACAAGGTAAGGAGTTAGGGGAGCTGGTCTGAGCTGCTCATCGCCCTGTTCTCCCGCGGAGCCCCTGCGTCCCAGCCGCGCAGCGCTCCGTGCGCGTGTGTGTGTCGAGTGTGCGGATGAATCCCCGAGAGGCGTGCCTCAGCATGGGGAGAGCGCAGCCTCTCGCGGCAGATGGTCTTGCTCCGAGCACCTGCACCGTCGGTCGGCAGAGGTGTGTCCTGAGTGAGATACTGAAACCTCTCCAAGACCCGGTTGCCCGCTGTGGGAAATTGGAACAAGAATTGTAATATCGTGGCTGTAATACTAATTGTAACCACTAGGATGAACCCCCAAAGGCAGCCTAGTGTAAAGGCCAGCATTTATCTCTCAGCCCTCATTGTTCTGTGCTGGGGGCGGAGAGAAGCCAGCTTGAGCTCCCAGGGGAAGCCTCGTGTGATTGGCTGGCTGCCTTGCCCATAAATGACCCCCTGCCCTGCCCTGCAGACAGTCTCCTGCCTGTTGCCTAAGGACCCGGACTTGCTGACCCCGGCTTCTTTCCTCCCTGGGCAAGCGACTTCTGCGTCAGGATGGACAGACACGTCCTGTTGGTCTTCTTCCTGTTCTGCTGCTTTGCGGGTGAGTCACGGAGCT
This sequence comes from Phyllostomus hastatus, assembly GCF_019186645.2. NCBI lineage: Eukaryota > Metazoa > Chordata > Mammalia > Chiroptera > Phyllostomidae > Phyllostomus > Phyllostomus hastatus. Next base: position 12,912,580 of record NW_025334015.1, on the reverse strand, counting down.
GAGGAGTGGGCTCCAGAGATGGGTTTAGGGAGCCCCAGGAATCTTCACCTGTGTAACAGGGACCCAGGCAGGGCTGAGCCTGGACTACATTTAAGGGAGGGGAAGTGAGCCTTCGAAGCCAGCCCTTTGCCTTCCTGGCCAGCTTCCTGCCCTTTCCACGGTCTGCCAACACTCTCGGCAGGGGCTGGGGCCTCTGCAGCCGCCCCTTCTCACTGCCTCCCTCCCCCCCTTTCCCTACCATTCCCCACAATCTGAAATCCCGACAGGGTTTTCCCTGGGACGCACTTTCCATTTGGAAGTCTGTATGCATATGTTCGGGGAGCCGGTCACAGTCTAGGAAATAATTTTGCTGGACAATGGTCTTTGCTATCCTTGTCAGGGACCTTCTATTAAAATGCAAAGAAGTGATTTCAGGAGAGCAAATACTACGCACTCTGAGTCAATCAGATAGAAGAACCACGGCTCAGTCACTGCCTCTAGTGTGCTGTGCTTTGGGCTGCTCACCTGCGAACCCGGGACACACCCACTCACAAGGCTTCTGTGGGCCAGCTACAGACTAAGGGAACGTGGCCCCAGTGAGACGCTCAATCCACGCGGCTGTGTCTTCTCACGTGGGTGCACCGAGATAGGTGTTTCCAAAGAATCAAGCCTCTACCTTGTTGAGCTCCCCAGTGTCAGGTAAAGTGTCCCAGCCTGTGCTGTCATTCCCGAGGCCTTCCCAAGGATTCAGGCTGGATTTCAGAATAGCAACTTCTACCACCTAAGGACCTCTGAGCAGCGAAGGTCAGAAACCCCGTCATGGGAACGCTGGCTTGGGAAAACTGCCGTGCAGCACTCACTCGCAGCCTCTCGTTCCTGCCAGCCCGTCTGCAGTGCTGCCGAACAGGCCAGGGTGGCGTTCATGAGCCCGTGCTTACACTGGAAAACCAAGGCCATGAAGACTAGATCTTTGCTCAGTTACCCAGAAGAAATGGCTTCAGTTGGGGCCAGAATCCTTTCCCTCTCCTGAAAGCATTTCTCTGGGGCGTGGAGTTGGCGATGACCAGACCCCCACCACTGGGTCCTCCTCCACTGCCTGCCACCCCGCACCACCCGCCCTCTGCCCCCAGACCTGCCCTCTGCCTCAGACCTGCGTCTCTGCAGCCCCCTGCCAGCCTGTGCATCCCTGGCCTCACGCCAGCCCTGTGGTCTCCAGCAGGGACAGCGCTCAAGTGCATAACCTGCCACCTTCACCTGACCTCAGATCGCTGTAGAAGTGGCTTTGGAGTTTGTGTTGCTAAGGAGGAAGAGAAGTGTATGACTTTAAAGGTCTACAACTTCGGTAAGCCGGAGGGCCAGGGTGGGGGGGGTGCGGTGAGATCCTTACAACATCTTCAGGAGAGTGCTTCAGCAATTTTACAGCCCAGACTAAAGCCCGTCCAGGAGAGGGACCGAGGTGCAGAATGCACCCAGCACAGGTGCTGGTGGGTGCAGACAGAAGGGAATCAGGGAAAATGCGACAGGGGGAGAGAAGGCGGGGTTTCCACATTCCCCAGAAAACTGGCCAATGGAACTGCAGCTCTGCAGACACCAAAGCGCTGGCTGCTGATCTTCTGGCAGGGAAAGCAGTGAAGCCGCTGGGCAGAGAGCCCAGGCCTGTGAGGGACCTCAGGCCAACAGCCGCTGCCAGAGCCGGTGGTGTCGGCGCCACCTGCTGGGGCCTCCCGGAGAAGTCTGAGCTGGACAGGGTCCTGAAACCTGCCCTGGGGCCTGGCTACATTCTCCCCGACTGGGCAGGTGCCGGGTTTGACTTGTCTGCAGAGAACCGTGTCACTGACTTACTGCCGCGGCTGCTCCTTCCTCCAGGACGGAAACACCTGCTGTCCTACATGGTGTGCCAGAGGTTCTGCAGAGCCATGAAGTTCCTGCACCACGGTCGGTATTTCTTCCACGAGTGCTGCGACCAGAATTACTGCAACTTCAAACTGGGAGGTGCGTGCCATCCCCAGGGCTCCCTCCAGAGTGTCACTGATGCTTCTCCTCCTTGGCCCTCTGCCTGCCCCTGGTCCTTGCCTGGCCCACTCTGGTAGTAGCCCCGCTCCCTCGTGCATTCCTTCCTGGTCACCCCCCACCCCACTGGGCTCCTTTGTTGGTCGGAGGGGAAGGATTCTCCACAGCAGGTCCCCCCCTTGCAGGAACTGGCGCGACCACACTCCAAGGAGGCGACCCCCGAGAGGCCCAGTGCAGAAACATTGACAGGACTATTCTAGAACCTTGTGATTCGCTTGGATCGTTGAGGTAAACGAGAACTCCCTCAGCTAAAAATTCACAAGTGTTTATTTTTCTGTAAAACATGAATTTATCTTTACTCGAGTGAAGCAAGAAATAGGAACACCTTGGATGGGGACCCTCACGATTTTCCTCTATGGACACGACATTATTTTTCCCAGTGGATATTGTCCACTGCAGACTCAGGCATGATTTCCTCGGCCTTGACAAAGGATATCCACCCCCAGTGTCAGTGGGACACGGCAGATTAGGGCTTTCCTGCTTCTGTGGCCTTCCTTGCTCACACATGGCTGTGGGGAGAAGGACCAGTGCAAAGCCCTTGGTCCGGTCAAGGTAGCACACAGTGTCTAAAACAGAGCGGGGTCACTTATGCCAACTAACATGGCTGTCAATCAGTCATGTCACTTTGGTTCAAGAGGAAAATGACCTAGGTCAGAGCAGACGCGTCTGGAGAGGAGACATATGTGCCCAGGTGTTCAGAGCAGCCGCGTCTGCCAAGTGGGACCACCCATGCATAGGCTGCTGGGGAAATTCCCCCCCTGCCAGCCAGGCTGTCAAGCAAGCAGAACAGCCGTGTACCACCCATGGGCTCCTGGGCAAATTCCACCCCTGGCCTCAGGGGTGTCAAGGCATTTATGGAAAGGGCCCGGAAGGGTGGAGTTCACCACTCTCAAGGTATAACCCAGGCAGGCTCCAGACCACTGCTGAGACGGCGGAGCTCCACGCCCCAGGTGCTGCCCCGCGCCACACTGGTCTCCCTTGGCATCAGCCCCCGGAGGCTCTGCCCTGCTGGACTGAGGACTCACCTGCCCCACTGCCCACCTGGCTCCGGAGATGTTTCCTTGCATGACGCTGACGACTTCCGTGCAGACTGCCAGACCTGCAGATGGAGATTCTGGGACTCGGGCTCATCATCCCCCATTGATTGCTGTGTGTGTGTATATGAGATATTTCTCTTTGACTGTTCAAGTGTGAGAACGATAGGAATGTGTGGTGTTCTGCTTTGGGTGAACCTGCATTCAGTGAAAGCTGAGTGAAGAGCATAGTTACTGTGTGTGACTGTTGCCTGTTCCTTGGCACCGGGCTGCTCAGCAGGCAGTGAGCTGAGCAGTCTCCTGGTCGACTCACAGGAAAGACGACACCAGGAAGAAGACACTCGTGACAGCGGCCCTTGCCAGCTTGTCAGGGTGTGCACCCCACACTCATCGCTCCTCTCCTTTCTCCCTCCTCCTCACCTCATCTTTCTCCATTCCCCTTTTCCTTGACATCCACCTCCACTATCACCTCCCCAGCACCCATGCCGTTGCTGTCCAAATTCTCCCTCTTCTGAATACTCTAGCCCCTTTATTGATACTTTAAAAAATAATCCTCACCCAAGTTTATGATTATTGGTTTTAGAGAGAAAAGAAGGGAGAGAGAAATGTTGATGTGGGAGAGAAACAGTCATTGGTGCCTGCTGTACGCACCCCAGCCAGGGACGGAACATGCACCTGAGGCTTGGGCCCCAACCGGGAATCAAACCTGTGACCTTGTGGTGCACAGGACGATGCTCCAACCACTTGAGCCACCTGGCCAAGGCTGGATGCTTTTCTTGACACTCTCTTCTAATGGTTTCTCTAATTTGCCCCAGCCAGTTATAAACCGCAGCAAGAGCAGGGACCAGGACTTACTCATCTCTGCTGTTTAACTGGACACCCAGTGAAACTGATGGACTTTTTCTCTTGCGTCTCTTTAGTCCGCAGCAGTAACAAGGCCTTGGTGCTTCCTCTAGCTGCATCCACTATGTCCAGTGTACCGGGAATGGTAACTCCTACTTTGTACCCGGTGAAGAACGTTCACTCCGGGTGTCATATACCACGTGCTTTCCTCAGAGTTCTTGTTTAACAAACCCTCCAGTATTTAAATATCTTAACCAAAAATTGTTTTTGATGGGATTCTTCAAAAACTCGCTAGCTATCTTTACTTCAGAATTGATCGTCGATACCCTCATCGTGCCAAGGTCTTATAAAGGAAACCTGCTCATCTGGGGAGGGCCATCTGACGCTGCTGGGAGTGGCTGAAGGCTCGCGCTTCCCGGATTTAACGATGTCGAGCTGATCGCGTGGGTTTTTCTCAGATTCCACTTCACAAGGGAAACTCTCCCTTCAGTCTCTCGCCTCGCAGGGTTGGCCTCCCTGATCATGAGAAACTAGGTCCATTACTTATTATGAGTAGGAATATAGTAACTTCACCTTCTTGATTAAAGTACAAATCCCACACAATAAAATCATCTGTTGGAAGTATGCGATTTGACGTGATTTGACAAATGTGCAAACCTGTAGAACCAGCACTCTAATTAAAGTATAGAACACGTGCATCAGCCCCGGAAGTTTCTTCAGGCAGCCATCCACTCCCCAGGTGTCCTTTCAACGTATATCACCATGGGATAATTTCACGCATTCTTAAACCTACTATAAATAAAATGATACAGAAAGTACTCTCTTGAGACTGGTTTCTATTATTCACCATGACATTTTAATATTATCTTTTTGTATTTTTTCTTTTTTTAAAGATTTTCACTTTTTAAATATTTTATTTATTTATATTTAGGGTGGGAAGGGAGGGAGAAAGAGAGAGAGAGAAACATCAATGTGCGGTTGCTGGGGGTCATGGCCTGCAACCCAGGCATGTACCCTGACTGGGAATCGAACCTGCGACACTTTGGTTCTCAGCCCGCCCTGAATCCACTGAGTCATGCCAGCCAGGTTCACCATAACATTTTAAAGATTAACGCAGGTTTTTTCTTATACCACAAGGTGGATCTTTTTTTCCACTCTATACATACACTACAATTTATTAAATTAATTTGCCTATTGAGGGACATCAAGCTCTGTCCAGGTTTGGGCTCTAGTGAGCAAAGCTACCATAGAATTCTTATATAAACTTTTGGTGGACATATACACTCCTTTCTGTTGGGTAGGTAATGAAAAGTAAAAGTTAAGAGTCATGGGGATAGCGTACGCAAAACTCTGAACAAAACTGTGAAGTCGTTGGCCGAAGTGGTGGGGCTGGTTTGTAGCCGCCCCTGTGCTCTGCAGGAGTCCACCTCCCCGCCACTTCCCCGCCACTTCCCCGCGCCAGTGGTTGCTGGTCACTGGAGTTTCAGCTGGGCCAGTGGGCGTGAAGGGCATATTGCATTTTCCAAATAATTAATGAAGGCTAGCCACTTTTTATGCCCCAAGTTAGAAAATCATTCACCCATGACTTCTAATATGTATACACATGAAAATGACCATTTAGATTCTCCATTTAGAATTGATCTTTGTAAGAAATTGATGCAATTCAATCTATTCCTCTATGGCTACTTGATTAGCCCAACATTTATTGAAAAGTTTCCGTTTTTCTCAGCTAATTTGAGATGGCTCTTACATAACACACTGAGTTTTAATTAGCACTTCCCTCCAATTCTGGGTCCTCTACTCAGTTGCATTTTTCTCCCCGTTGCCTCTACTTCACGACACACACACACACACACACACACACATTCAAAGGGGACTGTAGGCTGGAGGTGAAGATGAAAACGATAACATTTCTAAAAGACAGCATAGTATGCTTTTATGACTTGGGAATAAGAAAGGTTAGTTACCTGTGATGTGCAAAGCAAAAGCATTTTTAAAAATTCATAAGGTTCATGTCATTCAGTTAACACTGTTCGTTCTTCAGCAGCACGACTAAGAGAGTGGAAACCCCGGTGAAGGCGTGGGCAAGACATCTCTAGTACTCACATCCCACACGGAACTTGTTGCCGGAACACACATATCATTTTTCACCCTTCCTAGACAGACAGAGTGGAAGGAATTTGTCACCTACCTTACAAGAAACACTGAAAGGAGGTATTCCAGCTGAAATGGAATGATGTAATCAATGACAGGAAAGCAGACAGAAATACGTCACGGACTGAGACAGGCCAATATCCCGTCAGACTAGAGATCTGATAGGATGGCGTGTTTGTCACGTAACTGTGGTGCCGAGGTCCAAGGACACAGCACTAAATATAATTGTAGCTACTATAACTTGTTCATAAATAAGCAATAGAAAAAAGGCGCACGATGACATCAAAATATAAAAAGGGGAATAAGAAAAGGGCGAGGCTTTTGTAGATGGTCACAGTTTTGTTACAGACAGCTCAAACTGGACCACTTTATCTGTGAGATATCTTACATTAGACTCCTGGTGCACACAAAGCGAAAACCCAGAGGAGACGCACAGGAGACAGAGAAGGGGGAGGCGAGCCAGGCACCGTGGGAAACACCAGTGTGCAAAAGGTAGGCAGGAACACGGGGCGAAAGAAACAATATAAATGCAAAACAACTGGAAAGCAATTAAGTGAGTGGCCTTAGTCCTTATATCCATAGGATCTCTATATGTAAATGGATTGAATTCACCAGTGAGAAGACACAGAGGGATGGAACGGCTAAAACAGAAGACGCCATGTTCGCTGCCTGCCAGAGATTCACTTCGGTTTCATAGACACACAGGTGAGGAGATGGAGAAAGACATTCTGTGCAAGTGGAGACCAAAATGGACTTTGAGCCACACACTGGAACAAGAGACAAGGTCAATATGTAATGATAAGGGGGCCCATTTATCAAGAAGAGGAAACCAGCATTCTGACCACAATGCTATGAAACCAGAAATCAATAAGAAGATGAAAATGGAAATCTGAAAATATGTGGAAATAAAAAAAAACACCAAAACACTCCAGAATAACCAATGACACTACGAAGGCATCAAAAAAATAAACAAAATATAGCTATTTACGTTTTAAAAAATTACAGTTGAACAACTGTATTTGAACAACAATAAAATAATTTAAATAAAAATTACAGTTGGAGCACAATATTATATTAGTTTCAGGCATAGAACCCTGTAATTAGACTTTTATGTAATCATGAAGTAATCACCCTGATAAATCATCCCAACAAATCACCCCCATCTGACACCCTCCATGGTGATCACAATATTGGAGACTGTACTCCCTATTCTGTACTGTACATCCCCGTGACTACTTAGTGACTGGCCAGCTGTACTCCTGACTCCCTTCACCTTCCCTAGCCCTGCCCCTCATCGCTCTCCCATCTGGCAACTGTGGAGACGTTCTCTGTATCTGTGAGTCTGCTTCTGTTCTGCTTGTTTGTTTACTTTGTTGTTTAGATTCCATATATAAGTAAAATCATCGGGCATTAAACAACAAAAAAATATCTTGAACAACCCAAAATGGAAACACAAAGGAAAAAAGGAAAATAATGACATCAAAAAATACCACAACCTCGGGGACGCTGCCAGTGTGGTCCCGACACGGAGGTTTATAGCCGTGAAGGCATATGTGAAGAAATAGAAGGATCTCAACAATCAAGCTAGTTTTGCACCTCAATAAATTAGGGGAAAAAACTGAGCCCAAAGTGAGGAGAAGCGAGGAAATAAGAAAGAACAGAGTGAAAATAAATAGAAACAATCAAAAGAATTAGAAAAATGCATGAAACCAAGTGCTGGTTTTTCAAATACATAAACAAAATGGACAAATATCAGCTAGACTAAGAAAAAAAAAGAGAAGACTAAAATCACGAAATCATATGTAAAAGAGGCGAGAGACATTACAGCTGATAACAAAAATAGTAAAGATCACAAGAGACTACCAAGAACAATTAGATGCCAACCTGTTGGTTAACCTAGAAGACATGGATCAGTTCCTGGAAACATACATTCTACCAAGACTGAGTCAGGAAGAGAGAGAGAATCTGAACAAACCAAGCACAGGTAAGGGCATTCAATCAATAATCAAAAACTTCCCAACACAGAAAACCCCAGGACCACCAGGTGGCTTCGCTGGCAAAGTTGACCAAACATTTTAAGAATTCCTGCCAATCCTTTTCATACTCTTCCAAAAACTTAAAGAGGAAGGAACCCTTCCAAACTCAGTTTGTAAGTCATTACCCTGATTCAAAGCCAGACGAGGGCACTACAAGAACACAACACGGGACTGATATCCCTGATCAATACAGAGGCAGAAATTCCCAACAGAATGCTAGCAAACTGAATTCAATGACACTCTGCAACGATGATGCATCGTGACCAAATTGCACTCGTCTCTGGGATGCAAGGGTGGTGAAACAGATGCACATCCATGAATGATATAGATGGCATTAATGCTAGGAAAGATAAAAATCATAGAATCATCCCATGAGATGCAGAAAAAGCATTTCACAAAATAGAATGTCTTTCATGATAAAAATTCTCTGGAGAAAAGTACCTCCACATAATAAAGACCATATATGGCAAACCCACAGGCAACCTCATGCATGCGGTGAAAACTGGAAAACTTTTCCTCTAAGATTAGGAACAAGGCAAGGGCGCCTGCTCTCACCTCTCTTATTTCACATACCCCGAAAGGCCTAGTCAGAGCAGTTAGGCAAGAATAATAAATGAAAGGCATACAAACAGAAAAGAGAGAAGTATGATTGTCATTCTTTGCAGATGACCTGATCTGAGGTGTAGAAAACCCTAGAGAGTCAACCAAAACACTGCTGGAACTCATGAGCAAATCTAGTAGAGTCGTGGCATTGGTGGAGAGGTCTCTCATTCAGTGGGTTGTTTGTTCATGTGGATGGTTTGCTTTGGTGTGCTAAAACTTTTTAGATTGAGCTATCCCCTTTGTTTGTTTTTTTCCTTTATTTCCCTTGCTCAAGGAGAGCTATTACAAAAAATATTGCTCCAAGAAATTCCTGACATTTTACTGCTCATGGTTTCTTCTAGGATTTTTATGGTTTCTGGTCTTGCATGTTGTCTTTCCACTATTTAGAGTTTATTCTTGTGCATGGTGTAAGAAGATGGTCTAGTTTCATTTTTTTTTGCATGTATGTGTTCAATTTTCCCAACACCATTTATTGAACAGACTGTCTGTATTCCATTGAATGTTCTTGCCTCCTTTGTCAAACATGAATTGACCATAAAGGCATAGGTTTAATTCCGGGCTCTGAATTCTATTTCATTGAACTAAGTGTCTGTTTTCACAACAGCACCATGCTGTTTTGATTACTACGGCCTTGTAGTATAGTTTGGTATCAGATAGTGTGTTTTCTCCAACTTTATTCTTCTTTTTCCAGATTGGTGTGGCACTTTGGGGTATTTTGTGGCTCCACATAATTTTTGGAATATTTGTTTTAGTTCTGTGGAATATGCCATTGGTACCTTGACAGGAATTGTGTTGAATCTATAGATTGTATAGGGTGGTGTGGACATTTTAATCTTCTAATCTTATATTAATTAGCTGTAGAGGTACGGATCATCCTTGTCTTATCCCTTATTTTAGCATGAAACCAAATGTTTCCCCATTAAACACGTATTGGCTCTTGGGACTAAGCTCTACGTCATTTTATTATGTTAAATACGCGTTTATCAATTCCACTTTTATTTGTTTTTTCCTATGAATCAGTGTTGAAATTTGTCACATAACTTCTTGTTTCCAGTGGGGTGATCATCTGCTGTTTCTCAGTTATTATAATTGATATTTTAAACATTGAACCAATCTTGCATCTTTGGAATAAGACTCTCTTCGCCATAACGTGTAGTATATTGCATCATCTGGCTCCGATTCCTCACCCTTCCCTTCGTCTATATCCTCCCACCTACAAGTTTTCAATGTGGTGCCATTGAAGGTGGGATGACCTGCCCAGTGTCCTCACTCTAAGCTTGGTCACATCACTTGCTTTGACCCCTGTGTTGTAGGCAAACCTAATGTAAGCACAGGTGGGGGCTTGCTCTGTGCTGCTGCCTTTGCTGTGAGCGAGCTATGTCCAGGCTCATCCTCTGGTCCCAGAAAGAGATAAGCATGCAGAGCGGAGCCCAGTCACTCCACTCAGGCCAGCCTACTCAACCAGCCTCCAGGTGCCCGCCAGCGGGATGAGTGATGGGCTGAGATGAGCAGAGCTGCCCAGCTGAGCACCTTGGCAGCATCTGAATTCTTCAGACACAGAAAAATAGTTGGTGATTCTTTTAAGCCATTAAGTTTTGCCACGATTTTTGACTCAGGAAACATTAATGAATTTGCACATTATCCTTTTATCTGCCAACAGAGTAATTGGCCTACACTCAGCCAAGCGTCCATCCTGGTAGATTTGACTCTGGCCGTGAGAGCAAGATGAAATGATCAGAAACACGGTGACCAGGCACCTGTGCACAGGGGAGGTGTCATTCAAATCGTTTCTTACACTAGGGGCAGGACTGAGCCTCTCGTGTGCGGGGCACTGACTGCCGCTTCCACGGAAGTGAGCGTTTCCCAACCTCACATGGACTTTCTCAACCCCCGCTGGCACGGGCCCTCCTAACCCTCCCCAGAGACCTCCTCCCCTGTCCTCCCAAATATTTCTAATATCTCCTCTGGTTTCTCGCCCAATTTTTTCTACCCAGTCTGCTTTCTTCTGACCTTCCCTCACAATCTCCACCAGAAGAAATCACTTTGCTCCCCTTGCCAGAAATGTTAGCACCCTGGCCTCAGCCCAGGGGCAGCACCAGAGCTTCGGGGCCAGGAAAGATGGCCAGGAGGAGCCGGGTGGCAGAGAGAGCGGGTCCGACCAGAGAGCAGAGATGGGGCTTTAGTGGCCCCTGGTTTCACACTTTCCTGGGAGTGGAAGGGCTGAGCCAGGAGAGACGGTGCTTGCATGGGTGGTGGATCTGCAGGCTTAGAGCAGAGAGGGGTCTGGGTGCTGAGGAAATGGGAGCTGATGATGCCGTTGGATGGGAGAAGGGCAAAGGTGACTGAGCGACGTGGTGTAAAAGCACTCTGTGTTGTGCTGTATATATAATGCACACTCATGTTTTTTGGGCCAGACTTTCAGGGAAAAAAAACTTTCGTTTCAATTTTTAAGTAATTAATTAATTAATATTTAGAAACAAAAGTGATTATCTTATTCCAAGGTATTATTTTGCATACATTTGTTTTTATTGGTTTCTAGAGTTACACATATAACACATAATCCTAAATAAAAGAATTAAAAGCATTTACCAGTGTATAGATACAGAATCAGTACTACTCATGTGTAATGCACATTCTCATATTTCCCGAAAAAAATTTGAGTACAAAAAGTGTGCATTATACATGGCAAAATACAGTCATTATTATAGTTTTGGTCAAGTCGGCCTGTTTTGGTCCGGTGATACATACTCCTTCACAGTGTCCATTGTTTCATCAGGGTTGTTGCACCTGTCGTTGTGAGTGCAGCAAAAGGTTTCTCTCAGAACGTCATGGAACACCTGGAGCATCCCCTGTTCACATGGTTCACAAGAGAGTACGGAATGGCGATACAGATACATCCCTAAAGAAAAGAAAAGCAAGTGCAGTCACTTTGCTCCATCCCACCGTTCTCCTGGCAATGGCCTCTCCCCGGAACCAGACATTATTTCCGTAGTCTGGAATGGACCCGAGGCTCTGCCTGCATCTCATCTCTGTCTGTGCAGACAGCACTGGGCAAGACAGCTGCCTCCCACACAGCCCCCACCCCAAGCCTGGACGTGGAGAGCTGGGGCTCCTCCTCTCTCCCAGGGTCCCAGGCTCCACCCACACCTTGACCCCATGAACTGGGGCCAGCAGTGGTAACATTTCATGTCTGTCTCTGGCTCCCACCCACCTGTGAGGCGATCAGTGAAGTAAAAGTGGTCTGTGCGACAGCTCCTGTTTCCCGCCATGGCGTTGAACTTCCAGCAATTCTTCATGTGATTGGTGCAATGGGAGCCATTAAAATAGCTGCATTTGTTGCAAAATCGAACCCCTAAAGAAAGACAGTGAAGCTTCAGCCTGTCCCCCACCTGTGAACACTGAAGCCGAGGTGGTGCAGACTGGCCAGAAGGAGTCCACACCCTCCCCAGCATGTGCTGGAGTCCTGACTCCCTTGAGTGGAGAACAGCTATGACCCTCCCAGAGTCAGAACAGTGCCCCCTCCCCAAGCCTGGGGCAGAGAGAAGACACTACAGCAGTGAGTGAGGGGAGTGGAGTGGAGTCGGGGAGTGGGGGGAGGCACGTGTGTGAAGAACCCAAGACCGTCCCCCGTGGTTGCAGCATTATTTATCCAAGAACGGCCAGACATACACTTTGTGGGGAGGACTCTGTCTCCTGTGAAGAGAAGAAGGAAAATTCCCTGTGAGCCATTTTCCAGCAGCCCCCAGAGTCAAGCTGAGAGAGCCCTGCCCTCCCGCCACAGGTCCTCTCCCCAGGCCTCACTGTCCCCCTCCCCGGACCTCACCCTCGTCCATGAAGAGCACTACGAATATGGCCAGCAGAAGCCCCTGGAGCAGCCTGGGGCCCATGGCTCACAAGGTCCCAGTGGGAGGCTCCAGCTCTATTTATGTCCATCCCTTGCCCTGAGGCCTCCCACTAGAGTTGCAGAATCATAAATTTCGGATCAAACCACCGTAAGCCTCTCTAAAATGTTCCCAGAAGAGGGTACATGCTGTCTGCACTGGCATTGCTCCATTTACTCGGAACTCAGGCAACCGAACACCACAGTCCGTTTTATCGGACCTGTTGCAAGATGGTCATCATTCCTGCTGTAGACTCTCCCTCCCTGGCACCTCTTCCCTTGGTCGTGTGTCTGTTTGTTGGTCTGCCCAGACCATGGCTCCCTTCCCATCCCGGTGACGTTCTTTCTGATGAGGCAAGGCTCACCAAGCGGGTGTCACCAAGTGTCTGTGGGTTGTTCAGTCCCTTTCAGGCACCGTGATCTCCAGCAGCACTACGTCCTTGTCCTTCCCCCAGTAGGTCACCAGGTCAGAGCCCGGTTGCCCAGGACGGCCTGCCCGCCCAGCGCAGTACCATCCTTGAGCATGGCCGAGACAGCGCAGGACACAGTGGTGAGGGGACAAGGAGGAGAGCTTCCGCTTCAAGTGTCTTCATTTCTTTTTTCAAGGGAGACAAAGAGCAGCAGTCATCACAGGGGGAAAGACCCTCTAGTGTTTTGGGAAGAAAGAGGAAGAGACATTGGAAGTCTCTTCCAGCCACTAGGAAGTGGGGAAGGAGGGAAAAGAAGAAGGGTTGGAAATGAGTTTTTCCATCGGTTCCCTGACGGCACCTTATTTCTTCCAGAGGGTGCTGTATGTTTGTGCCACATCCGTCTTTCAACTAGTAAGTGACAACTTACCAGTGAAGCTTTTCATGTGTACAGGGTCCAGCAGCAGTGACACCACCAGGTGTGGTCGATGTGAATGTCTCACATGTGATGGACAGCAATTTGAACATTTCACGTGAAATATCATATGGTGTGCTAGAGTGTGATATTGTTATGTTACAGGATTTTGTGATAAAAGATTTTTATGGAATAAAAGGGGGCGTTATTTGTGCCACGCTGTGTATATAATGCAGTACCTTCTGGCCATACTCTCCAGGTCTCTTTCCTATTTGTTTTTTCTCCAGAGTATTTAACTCCATGTTCCTTTTATAGCTTTTCTTTATCGATGTTTAGGTTGTCCCTCTCCCCTCATGAGAACAGCAGCTCCACAAATCAACAGACACGAGTTTGGCGTGTCACATTCAGCACTTTCCCCTTGGCACCTAGAATAACGCCTTGCAGGCATCAGACCATCAGAAACATTTGATGACAGAATGAAAGGCATGGTTGGTACGGTCACCCTGAGAGACACGAGGGAACAGTGTGTCTGTGTCGCCAGCCCCTGATTCCAAATTTGCAGCCTGACATGCCTGGCCTTCAACTTGCAGTGAGGAGCCACTAAGGGGAAGAGGGCAGCGGTGCTGCAGATCCCTCTGTCTCGGGGAGAGAGTGAGTGTGGAGCCGGTTAGCAGAGTGGGTTCACTCCCAGAGCCAGCCACACGCAGCACGTGGGTGTGCCCCCTCACATCGCCTTCACTGTGAGCGCACTCCCTGCACGCCCGGGTGGAAGCCCCCGTGCGCTGCCTGCCAGCTGTGACTGCAGACCAGTCACTGGACTTTTCTAGGTAAACACGAGGACCGTCAGCGGTCTATCGGATATCATTGTCGGGACTCCTAATCTCACGCATGGGGCATGGCGAAGGGGGCAACCGTTAAGACCCTGCTTGGCAGCCAACAGCCTTGGGCACATTATCCACTTGTTCTCTCTGAAGTCTCTGAACAACCTTGTAGGTAGAAATAATTGGCCTTGTTTGTAGTTGAAGGGTAGGGATGCATAGAGTGGAATTATTTTTTTCCCCAGAGAGACACAGGGGTCGCTCACTGTCTTTGCCCTGTACCTCACCGTTTCCTTCTCTGGACAATCTGGCGGAGGGCTCCCCGGACTGCAACTCCCGAGCGACTCTCCCTGGAATCATCTAATGACAAAGGGAAGAGAGAGAGAACGACAAAGAGAAAGGTCGTTTCCATTTAAAAAAAAATCTCCCTCTGCCTGGCAGAGGCCACATGCATGGACAAGCTCCCACTGAAACTAGGGGGTCTCCAGCCTGCCTGACGTGCCAGCGTCTGGAAGGAGTTCCCGAAGGAACGTCTTGCCTTTGGAATGTTGAGATCCACGCAGCAGTCATGGATGGTGGTCTCAGAGGTCTCAAGTTTGAGCTTGAGCATTAGCTTATGCCTCCAAGCAAAGGATTCCTTGTCGCCCCGGGAAGATGCTTCTGCACCTTGACCTGGGCAAGCATTGATGAAGATCTGGGCGCGAATCCCAAATTCCATGCAACACGGGTCTTTCTCCTGTGTTTGTCCTGGCAGCTTTGAACAGCATTATCCTCCAAGTGAAAGTAACAGGAATTTTGGAAAGATACCAGACTTATTAAGGAATAAATGAAATGCCCTTTATGCCCTCAAATCTGAGAAAAACAATGTGCATACTCTGCCATATCTTCACACACTATTATTTCTATACACGTATCAGATGTTCATGTTTTTTCCCTAAATCCTCAACTGAGGATATGTTTATTGATTTTAGAGAGAGAGAGAAGGAGGAGGGGGGGGTGGGGGGAGAGAGAGAGAACATTGATGTGAGAGAGAAACAGCAATCAGTCTTCCCCCATATGTGCCCCAACAGAGGATCAAACCTGCAACCTTTGTATGAGCCTGGACCGGGAGTCAAACTTGCTATCTCTTTAGTGTACAGGACGATGCTCCAACCATCTGAGCCACCTGGCCAGGGCAGATGTTCGCATTAATAAATGCTATCACAGTTGACATCACACAGGCTGGGGAAAAACTAGGTTTACTGTTGTTTGTAGGGAAAATAATACAATAATGAATAAGTAATAACGCAAGAATAAACCCAGTGTTTTGCATACTCACAACTGTAAACCTACTTTTGCTCCATGCTGTGCTTGCGATATTCTGGTTTTTCATTGTGGAATTTGCGCCCTTAGCACTGTACTTCCCCGTCCCTTCTAGAATGTGAACCCAGACTGGAGAGGAGATTCAGGGGCTGGTCACCAGGTAACCCCTTTAAAAAGGCTGGTACCTGAGCCTATCTTCCAAACTCAGCCAGAAGCCTCAGCTGGCTGCTTAGTTTTCCCCAGAATGCCACCCCCTTAGTCACCCCAGGATGTTGGTGTGAGCCACAGACAGACCTTGGACACCTGAGGCCACCTCTCCCTCCCACAGGTACAGAAGGACGTGCTGGCCACCTGCTCTGTCCACCCACCTCCTTATCTTAGCCCCCGGAACCAGATCCCAGCCATGCCCCGAGGCCCCTCCTGCACCCCAGAGTCTGCATCTCGTGCCCTCCAGCCCTGGCTCCTGCCCAGGTGGGGGTGGTAGGGCCTGCCGTCCTGCTCCCATCCTGCCCAGAGGCACAACCTGTCCCCATCCCCTGTTGCTACAGAGGGAGGGGAAGGTCATGGATTCGAGGCCAAATTAGGCTCCTTTGTAGTCAGCCCAAAGTCAGGTTTACGTTTTCCCTGAAGGAGGACTGTGAAAGGGCGTGAGATCCAGGAAAAAGTAAAATCAAAAGAAAAACAGCCCCAAAGGAAGTGGCCCGCGTTCAGAGACAGCCTCCTCACCCACTTCGGCCAGCCTCAAGCCCAGGCCCTGGCCCGCTCAGCGGGGAGGAGACCTGAGGCTGGATTGGGGGTGGCAGTGAGAAGACGGAGACGTACTTTATTACACTTATTACACGGGGCTCTGCGAGAGCCCCGTGCAGGCAGGAGAAAGGACGTGCGTGGTGGGGGGCAGGGGGCGGGGGGTGGGCAGTCAGTTTCTCCTCCTCCGCAGCCCATCGGCCTCGCTCCCACACCTGCAGGAGAAACAGGATCTGGCCCCCAAGTTGTCCTGACACTTAGACCTGCTTCCATCCCAAGCTCCCTCCAGCAGCGGGATGAGCCCCAGAACATTGCCCAGTGTGCCTGGCTCTCACCCCAGAAACCCTGGCCCACCCCCTCCTCCTCCGACCCGACCCGACTCAGCCTCCCGGGTTAGCCCCGTTCGCCCTCCTCAACTGTTCTCCAGACTTCCCAGCCCCGGGCAGCCTCGAAGGTGCCACTGGACCAAACGAGTTTTGTATAGGAGTTGGGAACAGAAGCAGCGTAGCCCCAGGCCATTACTTTGTGTGTGAGAAACAGGGCTGAGTTAAAATGTCACCACAATATAAGGCTGCAGGGAGATTCTAATCATGTCTCCCCATTATCAAGTCGGGGAAGAGCGGCAGGGAATGTGCCTTTCAGGTCGTACAGGGATTCTGAGTTACCAGTTTTCGCTGGCTCGCTCCTACCGCATGCCCGGCTTAGGAGCTTTAGCCCATCCAACATGGTCAAAGGGGACCCACCGTGGGGAGGCCGGGACTGACAACAACCGCCTTCTTCGCAAGGAGCCCCCCAAAGGTTTCTCCATGACCCCGCTCCCGAGGATTGTCCTAGACAGAGGCTCCGTCTCTCAGGGAGAGAGAGGGCTTTGCCTTGAAGCCTCGCTTCTTGCCTTTCAGTCTGTAGCTCTGGTTCGAACCTGCCGCACTTAGGAGTGATGAGTGCAAGGTGGGGGGCTCCTGCAAGTCACCCCAAAGCAGCAGTTCTCGACCAGTTCCCCTGGCCTCAGTCACAGCAAATGCTTGTCATGTGCCCTTCCTACTCCCGGCTGCTGGGACCCGGGCCCGCCACGCTGGGGAGGAGGCACTGGCGGTTACGCTGCTCCCTAGCTGTAGCTGTCACTGCTGTCGCCCACCTGAGAAAGCCCGTGAACAATGCCCGTGAAGTTTCACGTGGACCTCAGGCAGACACACTTGCTTTGCGAGGGCAGTGGGAAGGGGCAGGCTGGCACCGCCCAACATGCGCTGCAGGATGCACTGTCCCCAGCTCCCCGGCCGAGGCTGAGCTGGCTGGGTGTTTGCTGGGGCCACCCCGTCACAAAGCTGTGTGATGGGGCTGAATTAAGAACATGACACACTTCGTTTTCTAGTTTTCCACGTGCTCAGACCTCTTAGCCAGAATCGACGTCAGAAATTCCAGCCACCCGGGGCCACTCTCTGAGGTCATGTGTCCAGAGGACAGCGACCTAGGGCATGCCGCTGAAGCTCGGGCAAGGGACTTGGCGGTGGGACTCGGGAAGAACTTGGCGGTGGCGGTGGCTGTAGGAGTGTGGTGATAAGGTTAAAGGTTAACTGCCACCAGGGCTTAGATTGGGCTTGTGTGTTGGAGTGGGCAGGGACGCCGGGAACACTTTCTTCCAGGGTGGCCTGTGCAGATGGAGGGTTGGGTTCAGCACAGACTGGTTTCTCTCAGATGAAGGAGCAGCAAGTAAAGGAAGGGAGCTCTGGTTTCCCAGAAGAGGGTGAGACCTGTCGCTCTGCGAACCAGAGTAACCAAAGTCTGGAGCGATATTCAGAGGACAGCGTGCGTCCCGTAAAGCAAATCGACCGAAGTGTTTGGGGATATTCTCCTTACAGTTCTGCCTCCGTCTCCAGACCTCCTTTCTGTTCAGGATTTTCTGAGTGTCTTTCTAGGTGTCAAGCTCCTAGGCACAAGTAGCTTTTGTGGGGGGTTTTGTTTATTTGTTTGTTTGTTTATTCAGGAGAAGGCACCAACGGGCTGATTCAGAGTCATTAGAAAAGACTATTCCCAGACCAAGCCTGCATGCTGAGTCAATTCTACCGCCCCACTCCAGCCCCCACCCCAACCCCTGCCACCTTCCACCTTCGCTTTCCCAAAGGCCTGACCCTGAGTTCTCTCGTATTGTCCTATCTCGGGAAAAACAAAAATTCAACTCTTTAGCTCTTTCCACAACCAGGGACTGAAAGACACCGTCCAGGTCAGGGAATGACTGTTGACGAAGGGCATGCCTCTGGAGTGCTGTGACTACAGCGCTTGTGACCGTGCCCTTGCGCCAGCCTCCCCTCCTGGGCCTCCCTTGGTGATGCTGCTGTGACTTCCGTGTGGTCTCCCTGCCTGCAGCTTCTCCACCTCTCCCTTCCGACACAGCCTTTCCCCCCGAAACCACGGTGCTCCCAGGGGGAGGCTAACAATCGTGTCCTCTCTGCTGACCTGGCAGCCAAAGGAAGACTCATCAGGCAATGAGGCATAGGATAGACTAAGCCTAGAGAGCTATAGCAGAAGACAGGGAGCCTTTTGTCTACTAAGAATGAAGAAGGCCTGGCTGGTGTGGCTCAGTGGCTGAGTGCTGGCCTGCAAACCAAAGGGTCTGATGGTTCGATTCCCACTCAGGGCACATGCCTGGATTGCAGGCCAGATCCCCAGTAGGGGGTGCTCAAGAGGCAACCACACATTGATGTTTCTCTCCTTCTCTTTCGCCCTCCCTTCCTCTCTCTAAAAATAAATAAATAAAATCTTTCTAAAAGTAAATAAATAAAATCTTTTTAACAAAGGGTAAGAATAAAGAATGAAGCTACATATACACTATACATATATGATATCTGTAATGCAGTGAGTTATTATTTGGCAGATGCTGTGCTAACATGCATTTTCTCATTTAATTCTCACAAGGGCCCAGTAAATAAAGTCAGATTATCATCTCCATTTTAAACATGAGAAAGCAGAATCCAAGAGGGGCTACATAACTTGCCCCAGTCACAAAACTAGGGAACAGAGAAGTGAGAATTTGAGCCCAGACAGTATGACCCTAGAGCGTACACTCTTACCTGTCTAAGGCCATATCCCCCTATCTGATGAAACGTGTTGCTGAAACAATCCAAGAACGAAGTAGTTAGGGCTGAGCTAGTGATTAGTAGTGAAAAGGAAATGGGAGATGGGACCTTACAAGGAAGCAAACGACAGAACTTACTGATTATGAGCTACTGTATATGGGGGTCAGCAAGAGTGCAGAACGGCCATTTCTTAAGTGTTGGGGCCATGAGACCATTGGCCAGAATACGGGAATCACAGGGGTGAGTCCAGAGGGAAAAGATGAGTCACATTTCAGGTGTGTCGCATTTGGGAAGATGAAAAGACATAGCCACGCAGACATTCTAGTGTGCAGCTAAGGTAGATTTAAAACCTTAGGAGAGGGGAAAGGACCTGAGCTACAGATTTTGAAATGATCTCACTTAAAATGGTTGTTGGAAGCAACGAAACTACTCACCTCTCCAAGGTGAAAAAGAAAAGGACCAAGCGTTGGCAGTCAGCAACGGCTGAGCGGCGGAGGAGGAGAGGCTGGATGAGAACCAGGACAGGGTCATCTCACGCAGTCAGACAGAGGCGAGTTTGGAGAAGACAGCGGGCTGACTTCTTTGTTCACTCTGCCCTCCAGGGTCACCGCGTTCGCACCCACTACTTGAACTGTCATTCACCCATATTGCCTGCCTTGCATCTAACCTCCACTGTCACATTTCCAACGGCCTCATTTTATCTCTACCTGGATTTCTCAAGGGCATCTCAAATTCAACAGGCTCCTAAGTCTAACTCTACCTCTCAAAACATGGTCTTCTTCCAGTCTTCCCCATCCCAGAAAGTAGCACCCAGCTAGCTACACAAACCAGAAAACCTATGGACAATCGATGACCTGTCTGTCTCTTACACATCAACCCCATCCAATACACATTTAACCCCATCCAATACACATTCAAAACCCTTTAAGGGTTTTATCCCCTAAATGTCTCCACCTGTCTCTTTCTTGCTATCCCTTGCTATGTAGCATCCTAGCCTAAGCCATCACCGTCTTCCACCTGGAATACTGCGACTGCCTCCCACTTGGACTTCACATGTAACCTTGCCCTCCTCAAATCCATTCTGCTCCATGCAGCCAAAATGAAATTTTCAGTGCAAACCTGAGTATGTCATAGAACACATCCCAATTGTCACTCGAATTCTCAGTTCTCAGGATAGGGTCAAATCTTTTGCCTGGGCCTACATGACCTACATGATTTTGCCGTGGCCTAGCTCTCTGGTCTCATAGTTACCCTCTTTCTCTTTACTGGTCTTATTTCAATTTCTTGAATCTCCAAGCTTCCACTCCCACAGGCTTTCGCATATGCCTTTCCCTCTGCCTAGAAAACTCCATTCACCCCATCTCTCCCCTCCATGTCCTTTCCCCTACTTATCCTTCAGTTCTTGGTTCAGTGACAGAGTCAGTTCTCCCTATTATTAGATGTTTCCATCGGACCCTTGGCCTCTCCTTAGCACTGAACACAATCGTAAGTTTACAATAATTTCGGATTGTCTGACCAATGTCAATTTCTCTTATCAGATGGGAAGCTTCAGAAGGGCAGGGATCGTGTCTTTTTATTCATCATCAAATCACCAAGGCACAGTACCTAACGTAAGTGTTCAACAAATATTTGCTGACTACATTATCAAATACCCTTAAAAAAAAGTAAAAGAGAATAAGGACTGAGTGAAACAACTCAAGCTGACCACTAAGATCAGCGCCCTTTGAAGAGCATTTGAATATGCTGATAAAGGCCGAATCCAGAATCAGGGACTTGGGGAACTGAGCAATAGCAGTAGGGGAGAGAGACTGAACCAAAAGGCTGACAGCAGGGGGCAGCAGTGTCAAAGGAGAGCTGTTCGTTTTCCTGTTGCTTTTCCTTATGCCTGGGTCACTCCCCAGTTTGGGGAAGACTTAAAGAGGGGAAAATGGAAAATGTTAGAGATAGGACGAGTTAGCTAAGAGAGGACTAAAGTTGAAGAGCTTTGAAAATGTCAACAAAGGGGTGAGGTAAGCACAGATCCCATAAAGGAGTGATTAATTTAAGCATGACATAACCAGTGGAAAGTAATATTTTAAAGCATAGGTAAAGATGCTGATGGGTTAGTAAACCAGCTAGACATAATGAGGGCGAATGTCTGGAAGATAGCTGTGTTACAAAAAGAGAGGTAAGGCAACTAGGCTAAACTACATCACTTAGATATAATCAGAAAAACCCAAATTATGGGAAACTCCACGGGACCAGCATGGTTCTCTTCAAGGAATAAATTGCAAGGGCAAAAATGAAGGAAGAAGTTATAGAACAAAAGAAACTTAAAAGACATCTCAACCAATCACAACACATGGACTTGATTGGACCTTGATTCAAAGAAGCAAAGAAGAAAATTACAAGTAGAAAGCAGAACACTGGATGATATTAAGGAAATACATGAAATATTTTAGATATGGTCATTGTACTGTGGTTATGTTTTAAAAGGTCCTTTAAAAAGAAATTGTACTGAAACACTTATAGATTTCAGATGCCTGGTATTTGCTTCAAAGTGATACAAGAGGAAGTACATGGATAGTAATATAATATAGAAACAACAAGATTGGTCATGAGTTAATTGTTGCCACCTGGTATGAAGTTGCTGGGGCTTCGTGGGCTTCATTACATACAATTTTTTATATGCTTGAAATTTTCTTTAATGATTTTTTTAAAGAAGCAATTTGGTTTGCAAGAACAGGGTTTTCTTCCATATACTGTATTTTAGATGGCCTTGGTTAAGATTTCTTGATGTGGGTTGGGGGATTTAAGGAACCATGAGAATAATTAAATCAGTTCTAGGTAAAGTTGGAGGATGAAGAATCCACCATAAACAATGATTCAGTTGTACACAAGATACCACTTGAAATATGACAAGTTATCGATTAGAGGTTTTCAGAGATCAAGTTCTAACATGAAACCTAACAAGAAACTAATGGGGAGAGTGTTAAGGAGTATGTTCAATGATCAAAGCAATCAGTAAGAAAATTGACTGTTTACTCCAATTCCTGAGACAGACTGGCTGGAGATTCAATGCCAGAGAAAAATCATGCAGGTATAGATGACCAAACCTGATCATGGGACATTTGTTCACGAGGAAAGAAGAGACTGTGCGCACTAGTGTTAGGACATTGGAGACTTAGGGGCAGGGCCATTCACATCTTCACAACCACTTCCATCATTTTCTCCTTTCTGTTTCTTTCCTCCAACAAACCCAAAGTGCCCTAGAGGTAATGCAAAGGCCCTGAGACAAAGGAGGATTAAGAGGCAACGTGAAGTATTGAGAGGAAAACATCTTTCTCTCATTAAATCCTGGATTTAAGAAACGGTGTAAATTAGTCAACCAGCATCTGCCTATTTGTGTGAGGACCAGCTGTTCTGGGCAGCGACCAGGCTATGGAGTTTTGGGGGGACCTCCACTCTGTTTCTTTTCTAGGTCTCATCCTCAGCAATCCCAAAGCACTAGACATTTTTTCTCGGGTTCATATTTTTAAGAGTAAGACTAAGTGAAGGAGTAGATGGGAGCATTCCGCAGGAACACCGGAGGTGAGTGGTTGGTCGTTGGGCAAGGAGCTCAGTTTGAGAGTAGCGTTAGTGGGACTGGAGACACTGCACTCCATCAGATCAGAGAGCATGTGAGCCTCGGAAAGGCCTCCACGCGCCTCTGAGCCTTCATACAGAGCCCGCGTGTCAGACTCGGGTGGACTGGCCGAGGCGCAAAGGCGGGATCGGGGTCACAACTCCGACCGCACCGAGAACCATCCGACGCCACCGATCCCTCAGCCGCGCAGAGTCGGGAAGCGTGAAGACTAACGTCCTGAGGTGGGCGGGGCCGCCTTTCCAAAAGCCCAGCTACCTCGCGGTTTACAAAGGCTTGAGAGTCCCGCTACTCTGCGTCTGGTTGGCAGGGCAACAAAGCAACGGTTCCGGGTTCGCGCTTAGATGCCGCGGGGTTTGGACATTCCCAATCCAGCCACAAATCCCGAACATCTTCCTGCCTGAGAGGCGGGCCAAAAAATTTAAACCAATCAGAATGTATAAATGGAAGGCGTTTACCCTAAGAACCAATAGAAGGGCTGGAGGGCAGGACCGAGGGCGCCAGTTGGTTCTTGTTGTTTAAACCTCGGCGGCCTCTGAGCTGGGAGGACAGTACGCCTGCGCAAGCTGCGGAACGCCAACGGGCACTTGCGGGGCCACAGGACCCGGTGGCGATCGTTTCTGCTTGGGTAAACAAGGTAGGATGAGAGCGGTGGAGCCCGGCCTTGAGGGCTGCCGGCTGCTGGGGAGAGGTTGGGGCTGAGTACGACCTGCCGGGGTATCGATCCCCTGGCGCGCAGACCCAAGCCGGGACACAGGGACCGCCCAGGTACGCGGCTTCTTCTAGTGCCGGTTGAGGCGCCGCGCGGGTCCTGGGCGGCAGAGCCCCCTAAATCAGCGTGCCCGGGGCTTAGCGAGGTGGACGGGCCAGGGACCAGGTGGACGGGCGCAGCGAGAGAGCTGGTCTTCCCTGAGGCCACGAGCATCGCAGACAGGCGACACCTGGTGTGGGCCAGGTAGTGCGGACTGCGGGTCTTTCTGTAAACGGACCAAAAAGGCTTCTCACCCTCTAGTGACAACATTAGTGAACTAATGGGTGTAACCGTGCGCGAAAACTCTTTGTGGTGTTAGGATGGAGCGTGAAATTCAACCCCACCGTCCTACCATAGAATGAAAATAACCTTTCCCCCTCGGTTATAAAAATTACACAGTCTCATAGTTTTCATAAGTAAATCGAGCAGTATTAGGTATGTATAAAGAAAAATGGAACTAGAAATTCCATCAGCCCCAAAATTTCACATTTGGATTTAATGCAAACCTCTTCATTATGGATATATATTTACATGATTAGACTTAGGAAATGTGTTTCTATGTAACTATATTTTGGACATAATAAAACATTTATTTAAAAAACAGATTATGCCTTAGTAATATTTTAGGAACACATCTGTCAAATATAGATATGTATTACCACTTTTAATGCATGCATGGACTTTCTTGCTATGGCTGCACTGTGACTTACATTATCTAACCGATCCCCTAGTGTCGGATGTTTATCTTCCAGTTCCTTCATCATCATAGAATAGCATGGTAGTGGTTATTCGTATGCATAATCGTTTGCATTCTTACCCAGTTTGTCTCCTTAGAATAGTTCCTGGAAGTGGATGATGGTTTAGAAATTATGGCACAGTTTAAATTCTGATTCATAATGACAAACTGTGCTCTAGAAAAATTTATGCCCCCTGTCCATCCCACCCACCCACACACACATCCAGTGCGAGGTTGCTCTTTTCTCCACACACTGACCAGCACAGGGTACTGAACATTTTACCAATGTAGAAGGATGTGCTAATGTGTTTATTTGCATTATTAATGAGACTAAACATCTTTTCCTGTTATTCCTTTGGTAAATCATCTGTCTTTTCTTTATTCTGTGGGTGTGTGTACCTTTTTATCAGCTAAGAGGAATTTGAATTAGTGATTTGGAACCTGGTACAAATATCTCCCCATTTGTTGACTCTTTCAGTTAGGGTTCCTTTTTGGGGTATTTTTTTCTATTGTTTTGTTCTAATATTTGGATCTTTAAGCTGTATCTGACTCCCCAGAGGTGAAGAATGTGTTTTAACTCTACAGTAGCCTCCCTGTAATGGCTGGAATCTAGGCACCGACCCCACCTACCCCCTCCACCCTCCAAATCCTTTCACTTGAAACTACCTATATAGGATACCAATTGCTTAAGATTTTTGAAGGGAGGGTACTGTAGGGTGTTTCGTTAATATTGTCTATAATTATTCATGAAATAAAAGGTCTTCTAGCCTCTGTATGAAAGTTTCCTTCTAAGAGAAAGGATTATCAATCAGGTCTTTATATTAGCAAGTGCTTCTTTTTAATACAAAGAACTGACAGTTACCTACGGACCATATTAAAGTTTAGGTTTTATTATTTGTAAACACCTACCCTCATATGTTCAAAAACAGGAGTGTGCTCTA
This sequence comes from Phyllostomus hastatus, assembly GCF_019186645.2. Classification (NCBI taxonomy): domain Eukaryota; kingdom Metazoa; phylum Chordata; class Mammalia; order Chiroptera; family Phyllostomidae; genus Phyllostomus; species Phyllostomus hastatus. Next base: position 12,887,174 of record NW_025334015.1, on the reverse strand, counting down.
ATTTAAATGTAAATAAAGGAATATGTACATGAAAATCACTGCTCTACAGATTTTTCCAGTGCTTCCAGTACTGTAGAGCAGTGATTTTCAACCCAAGCACTGTAGCACAAGAATTTTTTTCTTTTTTTTAGAGAGGGGAAGGGAGGGAGAGAAACATTTATCAGTTGCCTCTCACACACCCCCAAATGGGGACCTGGCTTGCAACCCAGGCACATGCCCTGACTGGGAATCGAACTGGTGTCCTCTTGGTTTGCAGTCTGGCGCTCAGTCCACCGAGTCACGCCAGCCAGGGCACAAGAATTTTAAACCATGCAATACCTGACTAGTCAGGGACATTGACCTCTTCTCCCTTTGTTAAATACAAAAATGACAACAGCAAACACAGCAGTAGCCACCTGGTGTGAATAAATCAAAATAATACTTATTTTTTTGTCAGGTCAGCAAAAAACATTTTTTGGTGTGCTGCAGAATTTTAATTAGTTTGTATGTGCCATGAGATGAAAAAGGTGGGCAATCGCTGCTCTATATTATAGAACACAGAAGACTCTCTTCAGCTTTCGTGTTGGGATTCCTCCTTGTTCAGTCTTACTCCATTTCTGCCCCTACCTTGTTTTCTGCTCATCTTTATCTTGCAGGAACATTGAAAAGCTGTTTTGTTTATATATATTTATTGACAAATAAAATCTCATTTACAGTTCAAAACCTATTGAAATAATTCCTTCCGCTTTACAGTGGAGAAAGTAAGATGTAAGCCCTACTTCTGACATTTGGTCCCTACCGTGCTCAGAGCCTGGGGAATTTATATAAATATTACCTCACATCAGTGAAGTAATTGGCAAAGTTAAATTTTGGGACTTCTCGCTTGCTTCTTCCATGATGGTTGTCCTGAGTTGTTTTCTGTCGTTAACTACCAAGGATGATGCCACTAAAATCTGACTCTAGATTTGACAGTGTAACCTAGGTAAACCTGAAGGAGATTAAGCCCCGATCCTCTACTCTTTGCATCTGCAGACTCCCAAGCATGACTTTTTAGTGCTTTTTGTTCCATGTATCGTTTCTTCAGAGTTGATTTTCAAAAATCAGGAATGATTTGTTACTTTTATTTTTCAGTTACAGTTGACATTCAATATTATATTTGTTCAGGTGTACAGCATGGTGGTCAGACAATGGTATAATTTACCAAGTGACCCCCTGATTATTCTGGTACCCACCTGGCACCAGTTATTCCAGTTTTATTGTCTGCATTCCCTGTACATCCATGTGACTGCTCTGTAGCTTCTTAGTCCCTCCCCTTTTCCACCCAGTCTCCCCACCCCTTTCCATTTGGCAACCCTGAGTGTGTTCTCTGCATCTGTGAGTCTGTTTCTGCTTTGTTGGTTTGTTCATTTTGTTCTTTAGATTCTACATGTAAGTGAAGTCACATGGCATTTGTCTTTCTCTGTTTGACAGTTCACTTAGCATAGTCTTCTCCAGGTCCATCCATGTTGCTGTTTCAGATGGGCTTCAAATCTGAAACCTGGAAGTTCTGAAAGCCTCCTTATTCTTGAGCCTCCCATTCATTCACCACAAGCCCTGTTGACCCTTTCCTAATCTCAAATTCCTGTACTCCTGTCTGTTCCTTTTACAACAGATCTAGTCTAGGCCATTACTTTCAGGATTACTCCAACAGCCTCCACTTGGTCCCACTAGCTTGCCCTCTTCTTTTGGTCCACAGTATACACTGCGCAATTCTGGCTTCTAATTTTTTTTTTTTCAGGGGTGCCTCAAGATAAAAACCTAAGCCTTTTTAGGAAGGCCTGCAAGGCTCTACAGACATGACCCTTGCTTACCTTTCTAGACTGCTGTTGTCACTCTCAAACCATACTACACATTTACAGTTACCTGAAAGCAATGTGGTCATCTTTACACAAATTGCATCTCTGCCTGAGCTACGTTAAAGCCCTGCTGCTCTGTCTCCACTTCAGCTGGCTCCCATCTGCTCTGCAAGCTTTAGCTTAGGTTCTGTGAGAGCTTTCCTTAAACCACTAGACCAGGGGTTGGCAAACTCCATGGCCTGTGGGCCAACCATGTTTTTTACGTGTGTAAAAGGTTGGAGAAAAAACACGCAGCAGAGACCACTTGTGGCTCACACAGCACCAGACTGCTAGGCTTTGTAGGAGATGCTGTACCTCACTGAGGTCACTGTCACCTAGTATTGTGCCTGGCACTGCACCAATTTATCAAATATTGAACTGACTGAACCCTGGGTGGTGTGGCTCAGTGGTTGAGTGCCAGCCTGTGAATCAAAGGGTCAACTCCCAGTCCAGGGCACATGCCTGGGGTGTGGGCCAGGTCCCCAGTAGGGGTGTGTGAGAGGCAACCACACATTGTTTCTCTTCTTCTCTTTCTCCCTCCCTTCCCCTCTCTGAAAAATAAATAAGTAAAATCTTTTAACTGACTAAATTTAATTTTTTTAATTTGTCCTAGAAAATAAGACACTGAGGCAGTGTTCTCTATGCAAACTCACATGGGTAGTGAACATCTTACTTGCTTTTTAAAAGGATAGCATGGCAAAGTAGACACTTGCAGGCGCGCTTTAACACACTGCACACAGGGCCCAGGTTTCGGTGTGTGTAAACAATCTCCACTTCACACTTGCTTCTTCCGTCTCTGAATCCCTTTGGACAGGAACGAGAGAATTGATCTGCTTTTCAGGCAAGAACTTCCTGAAGTGGGGCCTGTGATCTTTTCGGTTTCCCTTTTTTTTTTTTTAAGAGCTGATCATTTGAATTCTAGGACTCACTGCAGTAAATACTGTATTTCCTTCCTACGCACCTATCGTTAGCTAGTTGTTGCCTCCTAGATCCTGGTGAGTTTCCTGTGGTTAAATGATGCTTTTAATTTCCGCATCAACACAGACTCTCTTTGTTGGTTTCTCCAAAGCAGTATTTTCTTCCTCTAGTGTGTCGTTACATTCCCTTTTGGCTTTTGTTTCTGTCTCGTTGAATAAGCGCGGGTACTCGATGCGTCCCCTACGTACACAATGCTGAATCCGGGACTCCAGTCCTTGGCATTTGGGACGGTCCATTAGGGGCTTGTATGTGCGCATTTTCACCCCTTCTACAAAGGCACTGGTGTGCTTTATGACAGGGGGCTTAACACTTCTCCATTCTATCACTCCTTCCGCCTCTGTTCCTACAACAAATACATACAGCCAGTCATTACACGGGTACTTGACCACCACAGAATCCCCTCCAAACTTCGTACGCACCTACCTCCCCATGACCCTGTATAACGTGGTTCTGGTAAGTAATTCCACCGGCGGATTGCCCTGCCGTACCTGTCCCACAGGGCACTGCAACGGAGTCGAGGCCTTGCAGCATACTGTACAGCAGGTGAGTCTTCACAGCTTGATTTGCCCACTGTTGCTGCAGATGGGTGACATTGAACTCCTGAACCTCCCGGTCATAGATCCACTTGATATTTTCAAACTTACAGTCGTATAAGACCAGAGGAAATTCTACAGCCATACTAGAGAGAGAGAGAGACAAAACAGTATGAGTACACACAGCAGCCACCTAACACTTCTTGAAAAACAGGGTTAGTTGTGTTAAAAGGAGGGGGAGACTTTGTCAATATTAAGTATCTAACAGGTAAGAAAATACAACACTATCCCTAACCTTGTACAACATTATCACTAAAAAAAAACAAAACAACCAAACAAAAAACCCAGGAGTCAACTGACTGGGCTTGATCTATATCAGGGTAAATTTCAGTGGTATCAGGTCACCTAGAAGTGAGTTGACTGGGCTCCACTCAGTGGAGCCATAAAATTGGCCAATATTGGCCATAAAATTAAAAAGAGTTGACGGTGTTTTTCCAAACTTCCATGTAGTTTGAGGTAAAAACTAACTTACAGATTTCACTACTTGGGAATGAATTATTGGTCTGTCTGACCTCAGCTGCTCTCAGAAGGAAAGCCGACAAAGTTCCCTACTTTTCCTACCATTTCAGCAACTGAGAACTAGGAATAATCCCAACGTGCAGTGGCGTGATGGCTCCATAATACAGAGGGAGCAAGATTTAATATGAGTAGTTTGAATGACCACTGTTTAACTTGAGCAGAACCTAACACCTCTTAAGGTAAATTCAAGGGGGAAAAATTATAGAAACAAATGTGCTTTTACTTAAGGGCCTGGTCCAAACACCTGTTTATTACTACTGGGATGGACAGGAAACAGAAGGAAATTCATTCAAAGATACAGCTCCCTCCCATGTGTTCATGACATTCTAGAAGTTAGACTAAAAGCTTCATGAAGAAAGATTCAGTAACTTAGTTATTGAAACAACTGTGGAGAGAGAAAGATATGTTAGAATATATTTTAAAATAATTTAGGGCAATAGCTGTTTTGTTACTATTTTTCAAATTTACCTGTATTGAGGTTTCTGGGGATTTTTCTCTACGTTTAGCAGCTCATCGATAATCTCTGGCTTCTCCATTCCTTGGCCAATTAGAAAAAGGACCGCCATCATGCAGCGGACTTGATGGTAAAGGAACGCCTGGCCAGTCACTTCAAACTGACATAACTGGAAAGGTTCTTGCCATCCGTCCTCAGCCAGGCTCTGGCCCACGAGCTTCACTTCAGCAGACAGAATAGTCCTTTGAAAATTAATCACTCCGTTAGCTACATCCATTTTACACAGGTTCCTAAAGTCGTGTGTGCCAACATACTTGTGAGCCGCACAGTTCATGGTCACAATGTCTAAATCTGCTCGAGGGAAAAAGTAGCGGTACGTCCGCTCCAGACAGCTGAACCTAGCACTGAAGCTAGGTTCCACAGGGGCCCAGGCCAGCACTCGGATGTCTGGAGGCAGCACGCGATTGAGGATGTGAGTATAACGGATCTCTTTAGCAGCATCGCTGACTCCGTTTTTTACGTTAAAATCCTCTGAATCCCTGTCCTTTGGGAAGTGAGACCGAAGGTCAAGAGAAATCACCTGTGGAATCAGAGAAAGATACTGTGTTAAGATACACATCATCTGGATCCTCAGTATGGACACCTGGAATATATCGGTGTCACCTGCTTTGAGAAACAGCGCAGTGACTCTTACCTGACCGAAGGCACTAACCCCTTTGTCTGTTCGCCCGCACCGGTGATAGTTGGATGTCTGTCTGCTTTCCACTAGTCGAGTCTTGGTCAGAGCCTCAAACAGTTTCTCCTCAACTGTATTGTTTGTGTTTTCCTGGCTGGCAAAGCCCTGGTATCCCCAGCCCAGATAGGCTATCTTCAGGGCTACGTGCCTCCGCCCGTGAGCGCTGAAATCAAACGCACGCTTAGCCTTCCCGGCTCCCGAAGAGCTTTCTCTGATATTCGAATCCTTGGTGTTGGCCCGTTCTTTTCTAAGTCTTTGTACCTCCTGCTCCAGTTCTTGTACTCTTTTTAGGAGTCTGTCAGTCTGGGTTCTGTCAGTGTCGTTTTCAGCCATGACAAGACAACCCCAGGAACACGTGCATCATGTGGGGTCCACACCACCTGCGAAGAGAGTAAAAGGACTCAGTGCTGGTCCCTTTGCTTTTCCCAGGACACAAGCATTACCTTAATTGTTACAGGTTGACCATCCAGATACTAATCTTTTCCATCTGGGGTGGCCAATTCAGAAAGAAAACTAGTATCAAAAATAATCAGCTGCCATTGTTAAGGTTTAAATAGAATTTAGAAAAATCAGTTGTAGATTTCATGTTTCTGTTGTTCATTTGCTGAGATGATTAAGGACTAATGTTACTGATATTTTTCCCCTAAGACATTTCCTTTTGACTTCTCATTACATTTGTGTGATCTTTCTAATGGAGATCTGTTGATACAGAACATACACGTCTACCGTGAGTGTTGCTTTCAGGACCTCAGATGAAATCAGTGGCTTGTGTGTTCTGTCATCTAACACTCAGTTCTGTCTTGAAGGTGGTGCGATAGAAGCTGGTCTCATTGAAGACATCTGTCGATGATTGTGCTTTATATTGCAAGTAGAACCTGGAGTCAAGATTTCCCCACTTTAAGCAATTTTGATGGCAGAAAGAAGGTAACGAAACAGAATGATCCTTTTTTAAAGTCAAATTTAATGCATGTTTTGAAAAAAGTTCTCTGTACCTCTAGCAGTTAGAAAAGTTAGATGATGTAATTTAAATATCAGTGTTGAAACTCCCGGCATATTTCAGTAACCTGAGGACAACTGTACTGCATCCTTAAGGACGGTACTAGACAGCCTATGGCTGATCATTACGTTAGTAATAGAAGATCATTTCTACCTCTGCTCTGAGGCTGACTGTGTTTTCCAAGTTCAGGTAACTCATCTAGTGTTTTGCCCTTTGAGTTTCTATATCTATGAAAAATTAAAATTTCAATTAAAAGTGAAACTGTAAAAGCCCTAGAAGAATACATGAAATAACTCTCTTAACATCTTGGAGCGGTAAAGGCATTTCTAAGTTAAACACCACAGGGACACAGACACTGTAGCAAACCAAAATATGACTACCCAAAAGGAAAAGTTTCCTCCAGTAAAAAATAAAGTCAGACGAAAAAAAATTAATGATGGTAAGAGGCAAACTTCAACTTCCTTAATATATAAGTACTTCATGGATATATAAATCAGTTTTAATATAAAAATGAATAAGCAAAAGTCCCAACAACCCGATGGGTAAGTGGGAAAAGGACAAGCATTTTACACCAAGAGGAGGGGGTAAAAGCTTATAAATGTATGAAAACACGCTGAATTTTATTCAGTTTAAATGAACGCCAAATTTATATGAGAACCCTTTTTTTTTTTTAAAACCAAACAAACTGCAAAGACTGGGAATTTGATAGCACCCCGCATCGGAAGAGGAATGGAGGAAGCAGCTCCGTAACACACTATTGGCACCACTTCTTTAGGAGGCATTTGGTGACAGCCGTCAAAACTGAGCACACACGTACCTTTTGACCCACCTGTTCCCCTTCTAGAAATTTAACATACACCTATGCTTGCACAAGTATGTAAAAATTCGTAAGATACTCGCTGTAATCTTTTTTTTTTAACAGCAAATGACTATAAGCCTAAAATAAATCAATCATGGAGTATTTTAAAAATTACAGTACATCCATACATTGGAATTCTATGCAGCTTACTACCTGTGCAACCGTGGGCTAAGTCACCTCATGTCTGTATGCCTCGTCTCACTCGTCTGTGAAAGGAGATCATCAGAGTACCTGTCCCACAGTTGTGTGGACTGCAGGAACTGGTGAATGTAAAGCACACAGAATAATGCTGGATACATGAAGTGTCCCTCTCAGCACAAATGTACATTATGTACATGTGCATAATGTACATTAGGTATTATGCCCCATATCATGGAGTCTCAGGCTCTCCTTATGCCAGAACTCCCCTGTCCCGTCTTAGCAGGCCCTAAAGGTGAACTACTAGGTAGTAGAAGGTGGGAGTAAATAAGAAGAGAGTGGACATGAAACCAGGTAATAGCTTCTCCAGAACTGAGTTAATGCCCCTCCCCACAAAAAACCATTCCTGTACCAGCTACATTTTATTATGTAACTTGTAGTTATGATTGCCTTAGCCATTCTTTCTTCATGTCACTGCTACAGAATAACAGACAAGAGGGGAGTGAACAATTTGTGGGCTGGGAATTTATTATTAGAAAACTGATCAGCGTTTTCTCTTGCAGAAGGTCCTACAGTCTAGGGGAAGCCATGGAGGAACTCATGGGGCCTAGTGGACAAAAATGGGCCAATATGGATCCAGAAGAACGAATGTTAGCAGCTGCGACAGCCTTCACCCACATCTGTGCAGGGCAGGGTGAGGGTGATGCCAGGAGAGAGGCCCAGTCTACCCAGTATGATCCCTACAGCAAAGCCTCAGTAACCCCAGGAAGGCGACCCCCTCTTCCTGCGCACCTGCAGTACCCACATGCAAAAAGTAACGTCACTGCAGAAACAGCCTCGGAGGCCTCCCAAAGACTCCGGAAGCCAGTGATGAAGAGAAAGGTGCTGCGTAGGAAGCCGGATGGGGAAGTATTAGTGACAGATGAGTCAATTATCAGTGAATCAGAGACTGGTACAGAAAGTGACATGGATCTCTGGGACTTAAGACAAAGGTTGATGAACCTGCAGTTCCAGAAAGACAGGGAATCCCCTGTTGATGTTCCAGAAAAATTTAATCTACCACATGAATACCAAGGAATTTCTCAAGATCAGCTCACTTGCTATCTGCGAAGAGAAGAGATGGGCCCTCCAGCTTATGAACAAGACCTGATCGTTGCCAGCCGACCCAAGTCCTTTATTCTCCCAAGGCTGGATCAGTTAAGCCGAAACCGGGGCAAGATCGACCGGGTGGCCCGCTATTTTGAGTACAAACGAGACTGGGACTCGATACGGTTACCTGGTGAGGACCACAGGAAGGAATTACGGTGGGGCGTCCGAGAACAGATGCTTTGTCAGAGAGCCGAACCCCAACCCAAGCCTCAGCACATATACGTCCCAAACAACTATCTTGTACCCACTGAGAAGAAAAGGTCTGCCCTCCGCTGGGGTATTCGTTGTGACCTTGCAAATGGTGTCATGCCCAGGAAGCTTCCCTCTCCCCTTTCTCCTTCTTAAGGCTTTTTTAAAACCTGTGTCTCCGTTCAACATGATGGTACAACCTGGTACTCTACATCTTTCCTTTTATTTAAGTAGAAACAATGTGGGAGCCCGAGCAGAGTCATGGCAGAGGAAGAAAAATAGACCTGCTCTTTCTACCTGACAGACGAGTGAGCAAAATCAGTGAGCACTGTTTCGGTCCTGTACTCTTTTTACCTTTGGCCAAGGCGAGTTGCTGTTTTAATTAGTGTGTTTTTAAAGTTGCTGGGCGTTAAGCTTATCCATTAAAGAATGTTGCACATTTGTGGACTTGCCCTTATTTTTACTTAAATACTTCCCAAAGTAAGATGATTTCAAAGCTGGGTTATGATTTTGCTTCCAATTGTACTCCCATCATACTCTTGCCCCTAAATGATGAGAGAGCCACAGGGAAGGAGCAAAACCTGCTCTTCACACACCCACACCTATGGGGAGAGGAGAGGCAACGGCACAGCTACCAACACTGGTAAACACTGATATCCACTCTTTAACATATGCTCAACAGCCCTGTATGACAGAGTTCTAGACTGTTCTGTTTCCATATTATTTAAATATACTGCCCTCCACTTGCTACTTATAGAATTCCATGCTTTTATAATGTGCCACTAGGTTGTCTTAGAAATGATGCCCGTCACTTGAAGGCTATTCCCTTTCTGCAAGAGAACTTCAAACTGCTTACATCTGGAACCGGATGCAGCATCAGTACCAAAATGAATCCGGGCTATTTGTGTACACACCAAACACAAATTCTGCTCACCTTAAATTGGATCTCCTTGTTCTCGATGATTCTACTCCAGTGAGGAACATCTACAAGCTGCGGCTTGTCAGTTTTAACGTCCGAAGACAGAAGAGTGATAGCAGAGATAGTTTGCTCTTTCAAAGAAAAATGGCTGTGTGACATAAAAAGGAATAACCTTGACTTCTCTGCTAAAATAGATTTTCTCCATAACATTTAAGCTACATCATTCACTTATCCAGTTCCACTGCTAGGCATTTATCACTGAAATAAGAAAATCAGTGGTTCAAAGATATATGCATGTGTAGGATGTATTAACAGCAAATAAGCTAAAACGGCAAGTTATACTATAGGCGATTAAATAGAACATTAGTCATTGGAAATCATGGGAAGCTAATGGAAAGATGCCAATTAATGAACAAATAGGTTGCAGACAATGCAGTATGACCTCAGTCCTACATCCACACACACAAAGCACAAGGAGAGATCAAAACCTAACACCGGGTAGTGGGATTAAAGGTCATTTTTACTTTATACTTTTTAAGAAGTTAAAAGCCACATGACATTTTGCATGCAAATTACAGCCCATGCTCCAGTGACTTACTTTCTATGTATTTCAAAGACCAGAATGACCAAATCGGAAAGTTTCCAAAGTGATTATCTAGTTCAACCCTTATTTAACCAAAGAACTAGTCTGGTGCGGGCTCGTAAGCTCTGTAGCAAAAGGAGGACTTGAGCCCGACTCCCGAGTCAGTACAGTGCTTCCTCCAGCAGACCATTCCCGTCTCAGGGAGGGGTGCCGTCGGTCCCCGGCAGACGTCTAACTCCCGGAAGGGGGCCGCGGAATTACCACAAAGGGGGCAGGTGTGGGTGCCTGCGCCAAGCATTGCCCGAAACACGAAAACAGCGTCGCTAGTTTCAACACATTTTTAGAAGTTCAAACGGTTTCAGTCTCGAAAATATTAATAACTAGTGGAGTAGTAGAAAGGGCATTCCCATGATACATTTTATTTTAAGCCAATGAGGGGAGGAGCGCTAATACCCACGGAATCAGAGACCGAGAACCTGTGATCATTAATATTGGAAAGCAATCCCCAAACGACAATTGTCGCCACGCCTTTCTCCCACCCCACAACCTACTGGGATAGCGACCTTTAACAGTATTATGTTTTATGGGCAAACAATTCTCACAGAGGCAGCAGAGGATTCACAGTCCAAGGGCCCTCTCAGAACCCTCATGCTGCGAGTTTCCGCCAGGCGCTCCAAGAAACACAAACACAGTTTCTTAAACGAGAGCCCACTCCCATATACTGGCACTTTTCTGAGAAGGTCAAGGTATGAAAAGGAGACTCGCAAGAGAGAAAAGTCCAACTATTCGTCCATTTGCCCATTCCTCTTTGTAAAATCCAGAAAACCACCCACTCCTAAAAGCCCACACTTACCTTCCGGTGTCTGCGAGGAGGCTTTTCGCGAGACAGGAAACTGTCAGTTTGCGTCTCCCGGGCACTCTCGGGGGCTCATGGGAGTTGTAGTCCCGCTTTGTGGGAAATGTAGTTCCAAGAGCGTGGCATTCAGCCTAGCGTTTTCTGGTCTGGCCACTGTTTCTCCACCTAAGCCTGGCGCAGTGCAAGAATAAACAGATACGTTCCAGTGCGCTAAAATAATAAGTAACTTTTCAAAGGTCTGCCACCCTTGTACGAAAACTAAGAATAAAGAACCTGGTTCAATTTTATGCCTATGTAAATTCGTAGAAAGTTACCATTGGGAGTCAAAGAAATTTTTTAGTTCTAGAACCCATATTTAGTACTAGTAATTTTTAGTACTAGAACCAACTCAAGCTGAAAGGGGTTGTTACTGTAACCTCAAAACAAACGATTGAGGTACCTATTAGTGACTAACGGTTGGAAGTGTGGCTTCAGTACCACGGAGAGAGCATGACTAGTGGGTGGGGTTTTTTGTTTTGGTTTGGTTTTTTTGGTAGGTTTCTCTAGAGACTGATCCAAATTTTGAGCTTCCAGTTAGAAAAACTGGGCGGGGGTGGGGGGGGGGAGCGGAATCTGGTTCTTTTGTCCAAGTTCAGCAGTCAGTAATAGAAGGAATCCAGCCCAATTATGCAGCTCAGATAGGAGGTGGAGGCTGGACCTCAGGAGCAGTCTTCTGAGGACTGCTTTAGCAAGGGGCACACATCAGAACCAGAATTAAAATAAGCCAGCCTGTGGAGGCATCTCAGGCATTTAAGAACAGGGACGGAAGTTAGTACCTGAACGACTTGGCTTCCTCTCCACATCTTTCGAGTTCGAATTCATTTGCCAGACAAAACGTATCCATTCTGACCCTCCACTTCCCTAGCAATTCGCAGCCTTTCTGACTTCTCATCACGCAGAAGTGGAAATTTGTGGAGAAACTTGAGCTGAGAGCTTGAAGCGGGGAGGGGATCCAACCTGAACACTTAGAGAATTACCTGCCGAGTGAGTGGTGGGGTAAGGGAGGTAGGTACGAAGATCGTGACTGCTCAGAGACCTAAGCTGTTCCCGTCTTATCAGAGGCGAGCTGCAGGCAGATGTCCACTGCGACAGCGCCCCTCCCCGGCTTCCAACACCTGGCGCCGTGTGGGGCTGGTCAAAGAGCAGACGGCTGATGGACAGGTTCTCCTGGAGCCCCTCCTCCTCACCCGGACTTCCTGTGTTCCCCAAAGACCCTTCTCCTCCCGGGACACTGTCCCCCTCCTCCCCGAGCCCTCTCTTCCCCCGCCCCCACCCCTCCCCGCTTCTTCCCCGCCCCCCTCCTCCCGGGAGCCAGGCGCCTGCGCTGCACCGCTGGTTGTCACGGCCAGGCGCCTGCCCCTGGAGGGAGCTCATTGGCCGCAGGGCCGGGCCAGACGTTCCTCGAGACGGCGGAGGCACGTGCTGGGGTCCGAGCGGTGACCGCAGCCATGGCGTCGTTACTTTGGAAAGGCGATCCGGGGGCGGCAGAGAGCGAACATGTAAACAGCTATGTAACCGCCACTGACCCAGAGGGCAGAGGGGTGGAGGCTAGGACAGCACCCTCAGAGGAAATCTGTGGGGTGCGGTGGGGGTGGGGAGTGGGGTACCTAATGGTGGAGGGGAGATGTGGAGTGGCAAGGACTTGGAAGAAGGCACCAAAAAAGGAGACCCAAAGAGAAAGGCCTCTGGTTTGAAAGGGCAAAATGAAGACACCTGTAAGTCCTTGAAGGGAAAGTAGCAGGTTGTCGCAAGCAGGCCCTGAGTTCTGTACTCTCCCAATTTGTCCATTAAGCCTGGGCTAGCTTCCTTCCATCTACCTACCATGCGCTTTCCTAGATACCTAGTCCCATCGTGTGTGACCCCCCCGCCCGCCCCCAGGACGGCCACATTTAGACTAGAGGGCCTGCAGTACAGGGGCAGCAAGAAGTCTCCTCCGGTTTCAGGGTGATTCATACAGAAGAACTGTTCCTGAAAGGAAGCCATTTGTACGTTAACATCGCAAGGGGAACAATATTTGGGCGGTCTTTCCTGCATTCCTTCCAGCCCCTGTTAGGGGTAGCACTGTGCTTAAGTCTTGCTTCCTAATGTTGGTTGAAATTTGTGTCTTGCAATAGTTTCCAAACCTCATCCCGCACCAGAAGGACCCTCAGGATATGAAGACTACTACAGTCCCAGACCTAGGTGAGTGCTGTAGGGAAGAGCGATTGGCCTCCGTTAAAGAGCGTTGTTTTCCTCATGTTCCTGGCAACTGAAATACATCTGGCTTCCTTAATTTAACATTCAAGGCTCTCCACTACCTTCCTGGTCTTTGTACCCACCCCTCCAAGGGGCGACCCTAACTGCCAGTGCACATGTAGAATCAGAACGAGAAATTGGCATAAAGTACTTTACATTTCTGCCGGGCACTTATCTTTACACTTACTGTTTCTCTTCCATCCTTTTAGATTTCTCCATTCATAACACAGAGGAAGATGAAGAAGACGTAGGTAAGAGATCAGTTCATTTGCTTGTATCTACTAGCATTGTTTCATTTCATCATGAGCCTCGTAATGTGAACACTGTGACCTCAACTGGAGAACTGGCTTTGCCTCCATTTTCTCTATAAATAGTGCATATCAGGAGAGATGCTGACTTAGGAGTGGAGCGTATTTCTTAGAGGATGTTGAAATGAAGTTTGTAGCAATGGGTTAAGAATTCTCAGCTGGTGACACACTGAAGCTGTAGGCTTGCTTGAAGTTAGAGGTTGGTGCAGCAGCAGAGCATAAGAAACTGGATCCTCCTGAGAAAAAAGGAACTCTCAGTGCTATGTCATTCTTTCTGGAAACTTATTTATTTTTTTAAAATATGTTTGAAAAGATTTTATTTATCTATTTTTAGAGAGGGGAAGGGAGGGAGAAAGCGAGGGACAGAAACATTAATCAGTTGCGCCTTGTGTGCACCTGGGATCGGGCCCGCACCCAGGCATGTGCCTGACTGGGAATCAAACCGTCAGCCTTTCATTTCCTGGGACAATGCTCAACCAACTGAGCCACACCAGCAGGGCTCCAGAAACTTACTTAGAAGGAAGACAAGAGTAGGAGCAGTTGTCCCGCCACTAAATGGGACGGAGCAACTTACTAGGTGTCACTAAGGAAGCCTGAATTCCCCCTGCAATACTCCCTTTTTTCTTCTTGCGTTTCTAGTGGATTTGGCAGCTAATTCACTCTTAAACAAGTTGCTCCGGCAGTCCTTAGTAGAATCCAGTCACAAAGTGGAAGTCTTACAAAAGGATCCCAAGTCTCCACTCTACTCCGTGAAAACATTCGAAGAGCTGCGGCTGTGAGTGTTTTCACTCTTTAGTGGGAAATGCTGGGAAAAGCATAGCACAGAACAAGCTAACCTCCAGTAACCACACTGCCAGGGTCTCTCCTTTGTGGTCTAATGTGTAATATTGAAATGAGACATGTACACTTTGCAGTCAATTAAAATACAGCTCGAACAGGAACACTAGGATACCTGCCTTGCTCAGCAAATAGAGAACTTTTTTGTGATAAAATATTTTAATCTTCCTGTGCAGAGGGAAATTGCGAAGCCAGACAGAGTTGTACCACTACTCTCCATACCAGAACCCAGACACGGGCACTAAAATGAATACCGTTCCCAGACGGGTTTGCGTTTCCTAGGGACTTATCACTTGGCGTTAAGGAAATGTACTTTACTGATAGGCACTTTTGTAAAGGGGAAGGATCCAAAATCCTAATACGTTTTCTAAATTCAAGGGGAAGCCTGCCTGCGGTTAAAAGTTGGCTGCCGGTAATCTGCCCATGAGTCTGCCAATTAAGCGCATCCAAAACGTGCAGGCTGTTGAAGGTGGAAGCGTTCCAGCCGGTTCACTTCACCCTCCTCCTGACGAGAGAAGCGTTCAAAAAGACTGGCGCGGAAGGAGGAGCTGAGAGTGTCTTCTGGCCCTGGGCCAGACTCGATAGATGGATACATTTCTGTCTTCTCTGGAAGTGGCTGTTAAAACATCAAAGTTTGCCATTCATGAAAAAGAATGAAATAACCTCACATAGTTCTTTGCTTAGGTGGGGAAGAAAACTCTCCTGGCAGATTGATACACTTCTGTCAGATGAGGTTTTCCTCTTTCACTTGGTTCAACAGAGTGTTCACCATCAATTTCTATTTCTCATCCTGGGCGTGTAGCATAGGGCATATTTGAGGGGTCCAGTTCTATGGGCGTGTTTGTATACGTTTTGGAGTTGAGGTGTAAATTACATATTTCTAGATACTACTTTTGAAGCTCAGCTACAAAGTAGCTTCACTTGGAAATGAACCTTTCAGGTTCGTATTTCTGAGGCTACGGACCAATCACAGGGTTTAAGTGTTTGATTTTTCTTTTTCTTTTTGACAGAAAGGAAGAGTTGCTAAAAGGGATCTATGCAATGGGATTTAACAGGCCGTCCAAAATCCAAGAGATGGCTCTCCCTATGATGCTGGCGCACCCGTGAGTGTCCAGGGTGGTGGTGTTCCACTTGGTTACTTTTAGTCCCTGATGCTCTGTTCACACCCAGGCCCTTGCCTTCAGTGTACGCCCAGTGGTCCCCTCTTGTCTGCAGACCCCAGAACCTCATAGCCCAGAGCCAGTCCGGAACAGGAAAAACAGCTGCCTTCGTCTTGGCGATGCTCAGCAGAGTTAACGCCCTGGATCTGTTCCCACAGGTAAGGGAGGGCTGAGAGAGACACAGGACTGTGTTCAGTGCCAGTGATACTTTAGGGACAGGCGACATTGCTGCCACAATACGTTTACAGTAGACCTGCTTCCCTGAAATCGTAGAGTGCCGGGCAGAAGCACGGGGCCGTGACGGAGAGCACAGGCATGCTAGTCGCACCGGCTCCGGTCCCAGCCTCTCTCCTGAGGAGCTGAGTGTCTTAGGAGAGGCAGCAGATCTTTCAGAGTCTGTTTCCTTGTCTGTGAAGGTGACATCCATAAGGGCCTGGGTTGTCGTTCTCTGTTCCCCCTGAATCCGAACACCAGGCGCGGCGCCTGGCCTGTAGGAACCACTGGTCCAACACTGCACGAGCGAGCGTGCGCACGAACTTGCCTGCGAGGGCGGCCCTGCAGATGAAAGGAAGCGTGTGCGCTGTCAGCACTGCACTCGCTCGGTGTGAAGGCCCGGGCAGTCCCCCGGCCCGCCTCACCCCTTCAGCAGAGCAGGAAACTGAGGCTCGGAGAGGGAAATGCCTCACACGGGTCACAGGTGTCAGAGTGGCTGAGCGGGGACGGAATGGCTCTGGCCCTGTCCCGGTCCAGCTTCCTCTCGTGGACAATATCTGGTCACTGCTCCCTCCCTCCAAACTGTTGTCATCCCCTCGTTGGACACGCCGAGTGCCTAAGCACTGAGTGCGCCCCATGCGGCGGGGAGGACAAGGGCTCTCCAGGCAGCTTCCACTCTGCTCGCCGGGAGAAGCTGAGGGTGTGACTAGCTGGAGCCAGGCGTGTGAAACCACGTGTGTGTGTGTGTGTGTATTTTAAATCCACACCTGAGGGATGTGTTTATTGATTTTGGAGAGAGAGGAACGGGTAGGGAGGGAAGCGGGGCAGGTAGGGAGAGAGAAATATGGATGTGAGAGAGAGATCAGTCGGTTGCCTCCTGTACGTGCCCTGACCGGGGATCAAACCCTCAACCTTGTGGTGTGCGGGACTGTGCTCCAACCACCTGAGCCACCGACCAGGGCAGAAATCACTCTTTTTAAAAGACCAGGTCTGTGAAATTTATATTTGGAGTTTGATACTATGAATAAAAATTCTTCAGGAAAAACTGTATTTGAGAAAAGATTTTTACCACTTTAGCCGTGTTTCCTTCTCCTCTCTACCACACACCTTCAATTGAAGCATCAAATATCACCAGCTTCTTCCCTCCACATCTTCCCTCATTGGCAGCCACCACTCACCAGGGGCTGGAGGCACCAGGGAGAGAGGTGGCGGGAGTGCTCGGCCCGAGATGCACGAGGGGGGTCAGGTCAGGCAGGGAAACAGCGCCCTGGGAATGGGCGGGGCTTTCACGACGTCTGGCAGGAGGTGATGAGGGTCCCACTGAAGCTGTCATTTGTCGCATTTCCTCTCTTTTTGATGGACAGCCTCTTTCCATTCCACTCCTCCCCCACCCAAGAAAGTGTACCCAGTAGCCTTATGTCTTCGTGGCCCTCAGAGAGGAGCATATAGAAGGCAGCTCATTCTCCATCCTTCAGCTCCTTCTCTCCTCCCATGTCCAGCATGCACCAGCGGCTAAGACCATCTTCAGCCAAAAACGTTTTGTCCTCCCCTTTCACGTCTGTGCAAATGTTAGCTGGATATCTGACTTGCGTGATGGCTCCAGGCATCTCCCCCCACCCCCCCATTTCAGTGCCTCTGCCTGGCTCCGACTTACGAGCTGGCTCTGCAGACGGGCCGAGTGGTCGAGCAGATGGGGAGATTCTGCGTGGACGTTCAAGTGATGTACGCCGTGCGTGGGAACCCAAGTACGTGCCCGCAAGCCGGCTTGGCTGACGTTTTAAGTCCTGGCTCCACCACAAACACGCCTGTTCCAGGACCTCTCCGCTCTCTTGCCTCTGAAATGGGCCGTGATGGCGCCTGTCCCGTAGAGTTGGTGTCAGGGTGACGTGGAGGATGCGGGTGAAGCCCTGCACCGCCCGTGCCTGACAAGGACCCTGCCCCCGCCGTTTCCACTCCCGCAGGAGGAGGCTTTCGTGGGTGCTTTTCTTTGGAGCTCAGTTGTTTGGTACAGAGCAGCTTTGACAGCTTTTCTGTTAAAGTATTACGTGTGTGTAGCAGGAACAAAAATCTTTAAAACGGATCAGGAAGTAAAAGAGAAAGTTGTTCTTCCTGGCCCTGCAGAAACCTGCTTCCAAAGACAACTGTGTTTCTGATAGCAGTCCTTTGGCCTTTGTTTGGGACTCATACGCTTACAAGTGTGCGTACATGCATTTGTTACAGTGTTTACAGCACCAGGATTATTTTTTCAGAGCGTTCAAAGACGCTTAGTGTTTGGGGCATCTTTCCACACCAGTGCGTAGAACCCCACTTCATTCTTTTGACCAGTGGTGTCAGATGCCACCATTTACTTGATGCCCCCTCTCGGTCGGTGCGGGGGTGGTTCCTATTGGGGGGGGCGGTGCTCACAGGACTTGCACCGCTGTGCCTGTGTTTCTGTGGGGCGGCGGGGCTGCTGCAAATCACCTCTGCAGTGACCCGAATATGCAGAATGTGACTGTTACCATAAAACTAGAACCTCAGGAGTTTATTTTAAAACTCTGATGCTTTAAAAACCACAGTGACCTCAGGGTTTGCACTCGGAAATGCACTTTGGGTCAGGAGACCTGCGTTGCGTTGCCCCGCCCCACGGGCTGCGTGCGTCCGAAGCAGCCCTCCAAACCTGTCTCTCCCCAGTTCCCAGAAGCACCGACCTCACCAAACAAATTATCATCGGCACCCCCGGGACTGTCCTGCACTGGTTTTTCAAGCGGAAATTATTCGACCTGACCAAGATTCGTGTGTTCGTCCTGGATGAAGCAGATGTGATGATTGACACCCAGGGATTCTCTGATCAGAGCATTCGAATTCAGAGGTAACCCTCAGACTCATCCTTCCTTCCTGGGCCTTCTGTCTGCATGAGGAACTTCATTTGTCGGCCACTCCTCCTGGTCTTTCCTGCCCAGTCCCCTGCTTCCTTCACGGTGGAAACGAGCGTAGGTTTCCTTGTTCCCTCAGCCCACTGGCCTCAGGCTGCTGGGAATTTCCACCTTCCCGACTGCTTTCCTTTTGCACCGCCCTTACAGATGAATCCACAGACTGGGTTTCACCCCCAAATTTGCCAGTACACTTTTTGTTTTATATTTGGAGTAAGATTGTAAAGAGAATTTATTGAAATCTGACAGGGCTCCTGTAGGGTCACAGTGAGGGTCACAGATAAGGGCACAGAGAGGATGGCCACCAAGCGCCTGCAGCTTGTGGAATGGATCCTGCCCTTGTCCCAGGCCCCTCCCTCAGGACCGCCTGAGGGGCTGGAAACTGCACAGCCCCAGCCTGAGATGGGCTGCATCAGAATTCCTGGGAGTGGGCTTCAGAACGGTGTCTCTCTTCTTTTTAAGTAAAGTATTTGTACGTTTAGTGTTATATTCAAATAGTATTCAAATGATAGTACTCAAAAGACTTGCAGTGAAAGAGATTAAGCCCCCTGCCCCATCCTCCTGGGAATACATCTCTGTTGGGATTTAACGTTCATGGTCGTACTGCTGTTTCTTGATGGGTGGTTTTTGTCTGCCGACTTCCCATTGGAGGAGGCAGGCATTCAGTGCTTCTGTAACCACCAGTCACTCTCCTTTCCCGTCCCCTGTAACACCTCCCTGCGCTTACAGGGAGTTTGTGTAAGTTTGTGTAAATTTTTTCATTGCCAGCAAATACCACTATCATTACGACATAAATACTGCTCACTGCTGAGCAGTGTATTACTCAAATTATGTTTTTCTCATAGAGCTTTTTTGGGCAGTGTACGTTGTTAGCACTGTGCCTGGGTGTGTGTTTGTGGATTCTTACCTTTTTGTGTCTGCAGAGTCACACTGGTGGGGTGTGGGGGGCCGAGGAGGGAGCACAAGCAGACCGATCGCCATCAGTGACTGAAGTCTCCGACTGTCGCTTGCAAAGCTTGGTGAAGAGTCAGGCCCGGCGGGGACCTGGGCTCTGTGACCTCTCCCTCCCTCTCGTATGTAGCGCTGGCAGCTACTTTTTCCGAGTGCCCTGTCTCCTCAGACGGGATTGCTCTCTGGGCCCTTTTTTGTTTTTGGAAATTAGCTTTGTACCGATGCGCAGACCAGGTATGGTGGTGTGAACGACCACAGACAGGCTGGGCCTGTGTAACTGCAGCACAGACCAAGAAAGGGAGCATTGCTGCAGCCTCGCCTGCAGCCCATCCTGCCACCAGCCCCTCCCCACCTCCCTGGGGCCGGCCTGCGTGCTGACTGCTGATGGCCGACTCCACACCTGTGTTTCGCCTGGTTTGGGACTTCACGTAACTCAGCCCTGCGTGCGTCGTGGCTTCACCTGACAGTTCACGTGCAGTCGTGTTTCTCCTCCTTTTCACTTACATCGGGTTCTTCCTGCTGCAAGTCAGGTTCGCTGTGGCTGCTGCTCTTCCCCTCCCGAGACCCAGGGCCCGCGCCTGGGAAGGACGGCCTCTGGGTCCCTCCCCCCCGGGAACGCTGCGCGAGTGGGTCACCATGAACTGTGCCTAGACCCTCACGCTTGGCTGCTCCTAAAGAGAAAAATGGGCGCGACAGCCCGAAACCCTCCAGAATACACATGTAAATTGTGCTCCTGAGCCCCACACTCAGCGTATGCGTTTTCCCCAATTCTGGGTCACAAGGAGGAGCCGGATGCGTTGCTCTTTGCATGGAGGTGCAGCCGGCTGCAGGTGCACCGTGGACACTCGCCCTGGAGCAGGGTGGGCAGTGGCTGGCAGCGGCCGGCATGGTGGCAGCGGGTCACAGCCTTCTCCCTGTCTTTCTCACAGGGCTTTGTCCTCCGGGTGCCAGATGCTCCTCTTCTCTGCGACCTTTGAGGACTCGGTGTGGCAGTTCGCGGAGCGGATCATTCCGGACCCCAACGTGATCAAGCTGCGCAGAGAGGAGCTGACCCTGGACAACATCCGCCAGTACTACGTGCTGTGCGAGGAGCCGGAGGACAAGTACCACGCCCTGTGCAACATCTACGGCGGCATCACCATCGGCCAGGCCATCATCTTCTGCCAGGTGACTGCCGGCCTGCCTTTGAGCACCTGGGCCTCCCTGCGGCGGGGAGGGGGGCGGGCAGTGACGCGCCGGGGCACCACAGCGCTGGCCCGGTGCTCAGCACGTTTGGTCTATCGTGCAGTTGGATCATCTCCAGAGTAACTGCGAGTACAGGTGACGTGTGTTTTGTGGGTGGAACTTAGAGAGATGAAGTCACGGAATGGGACTTCCGGGTGTTAAACAGATGGCCCCTTCTCTTGGAGCGGTGGATCCTGACACGTCCCCCGTGGGTCGCCGGTTCCGGTGGGGTTTCGGCCAGTGCCCTCGTCAGGTGGAGAACGTCCTCTTCTGTCCCTGACTTCCCATGAGTGAGTGGCCGTGCACCTGTCGCTGTGAACACTACTCACGCTGCTGTTAACGTTCACATTTATTTTCTGCTGTCTGACGTTTTTAGTGCTCACATATTTGTTTTATTTTCTCACTGCCGTGTGGACACTCCAAGCTCCACGACAGCTGAGCCCCATCTGCCTTGCTCTCCTGTCCCCTGTGCTAGGACGGCGCCCACCTGGCACCTGGACGGCACTGCAAACGTGTCTGTAGAACACAGGGAAGCTCGGCTCCGCCACAGCCTGGCCATGTAACCTTGGGCAGGTCACCCAGGCTTTTAAGCTTTGTCTTAAATTTTTTCAATGAAATGACGTAACTGCTTCATCAAATTGTTGCATGGAAAGACTTCAGCGGCACACCTGGCATGGAACATTCTAGAGTGTCTGATGGTATCACTGTTACATTGTCTCGCTTGCCATCACACCACCACGGGAGGTAGGGAGAGCAGTTTTGTTGCCTGTTTCTCGGCCGAGCAGGGCGTGACCCTTGGAAGCATGGAAGAAGCCCAAGCCGCACTCCAGGTGCCACTGGGGCAGCCTTGCCCGCCCCTCCCTGCTCACACGAGCACTGCGGGCACCTCCTGCTCGGCTTTAGCTGGCTGTGCTGAGCTTGCTTGCTTTCTTTTTTTTTATCCCGTAGACTCGTAAAAGTGCCAAGTGGTTGACAGTGGCGATGATACAGGATGGCCACCAGGTGGCTTTGTTGAGCGGAGAGCTGACCGTGGACCAGCGAGCGTGCATCCTTCAGAGTTTCCGGGACGGGAAAGAAAAAGTTCTTATAACCACCAATGTCTGTGCTCGAGGTCCGTGCGTGTTTAAAGTCATGTTTGTTGAGGTGATGGGTGGTAAAATTGACACCTTTGAGAGCATGGCTCAGTGCACAGCGTGCAGTGTACAATGAGTTGACAGACACACGAAAATACAGCACATTGCCCTCTCCCCTCCAAGCAGCGCCACCTTGTGGTCAGCCGCTGCAATGTCCAGCCCCAGGCAACCAGGTAGGTCAGATTTCTGTCTCTTGTTTGGTCTCTTCTAGATCTCATAAGAATTAAGTCATACAGTTGGTAGCCTTTGTGTCTGACTTGTCCATTTGACACAATGCTTTTGAATTTATTAGTGCTGTTGCGGGTCTCAGGTTCAGTCCTGGTCATGGCTGAGCCGTGTTCCCGTGATGGACGTGCCACAGTTAGTGTGTCCACTCAGCCGCTAGTGGTCCTTTGGATGGCTTCCATTTGGGGCTGCTTTGAATAAAGCTGCAATAAGCATCACGTGTAGGTCTTGTGTAGACGTAGGCTTTCTCTTGGGTGAATACCATATCTAGGACCAGGAAGTCTGGGTCACACGGTGAGTGCCTGTTTAGCTTTATCAGAAAGTGCAGACGGTTTTTCCCAAGGGGCTGTGTAGCTTTTCCTGTCCGCTGGCCATAGGAAAATTCCAGGCGCCCTGCCTTCTCGGCAGCACTTGGTCTCGTCGCTGTTCCGTTTCGGCCTTTCTCCTAAGTGTGTGTGTGCGGTGCCTCGAGTTTTCACTCGTGTTCCTGCCGACCGACGATGTTCATCTCAGATGCGTTTCTAATTTTAAAGACTGTTGACTCCTGGGGGGAGATGTTTGTGTTTTTAAGAGAAGGGATTTGCTGCTTTGTGCATCCCTCCTGTGTCCTCTCCTGGACCTGCCGCACACCCTGTTCATCCCCCACTGTTCACCAAGATAGGCCAAAAACCTGCCCCGGGTGCCGGCCCGGCCCTTGGGGAGGGGGCCTGAGAAAGGGCGAGGTGCTGCCTTGAGCCCTGACTGTCTGGTCTGGGTTTGTGTGTCGGGAGAGGAGTTTGCCTTGGGCTCGTGCTCTGTGCCGCACATGTTGGGCAACCGGCGTGCATGCCAGCACAGTGCCCTGGACGCGGCTGCGGTGCTCGTGGTGAGAGCTTGGAGGAGGGGAGGAGAGGAGAAACCCGCCCAGAAATTGCAGGGACGTGGAGGTGAGGCCGAGGAGATCTGACTGCGATGGAGCGATGGCCACGGAATGAGCGGAGCTGGGCCCTGGGACAGGCGAGGGGACAGGTGGCCAAGGGGGCTGCTGGCGATGCGGCGCAGCAGGAGCAGGGGGCGGCGTGGCTCTGCACTCCTGGGAAGAGCCCTTCTCACTGTGCGTGCCCACGCGCTCGTGTGGGCACACACTGGGCGTGTTCAGACTCCTGTAGGAGTGGCCCCCAGGGGTGTGGCAGGTGTCGTGGGCGTGCCCTGCAAGCAGACCGCCTGACTGGGGGCCCCTTGCGGTCACATGCAACCGGGCCTGTGACATGCAACCTCCCTCCAAGAGTGTGGGTCGTGGCGGCCGTCTCCTGAGGAAGAAGTGGCAGGAGCCCCCACTGTCTCTCCTCCTCTAGGGATTGATGTGAAGCAGGTCACGATTGTTGTGAACTTTGACCTCCCCGTGAACCAGCTGGAGGAGCCGGACTACGAGACCTACCTCCACCGCATCGGGCGGACCGGGCGCTTTGGGAAGAAAGGCCTCGCCTTCAACATGATCGAAGTGAATAAGCTGCCCCTGCTCATGAAGATCCAGGACCACTTCAGTGAGTAGCGTCCCTCCAGGGGGCGCGAGGGGTGTCCACGCTGCCGGCGGGGGCCAGTCAGGGGCTCTGACGCGAAGGGCCAGAGTTCCTGCCACGAGACAGGCGATCAGTTTGTGTGCAATGGTTAAATAGAAAACTTTAAGTCAAGGGGCATCAGTAATAGCTCAGATTTACCTGTCATTGCTCGTTCTGGACCCTGGAGCAGGTTTCTGTGCCCCGAACAAGGAACCAGGCAAAGCAAAGTCACGACATCCTTGGAGATTATATTCTGTCCCCAGCTTCCTCTTTTATTTACATTTTCCCTTCTCCTTGCCCCACCCTACCAAGTGGGCCAGTCCTGCACTCCCAGGTCTGCTGCCCTCCTCTGACCGCCTGCGGGGGCGCCAGGGCTGGCAGGCTGCCCCCTGGAGGGAGTGCCAGGGATGGTGTGCCCTGTGGTGTCCACCTCTCAAGTGACCCCCGGCCCCAAAGCCCATGGATGTGGCTGGGGAACAAGGCAGGAGGAGCCCGTGCATGACCTCAGATACATCACCCTCGAGGACAGTGGCCCTTAACCTTTGTGGGAAGCGTGGACACTCCCCAGGCACGTGTATGAGATTCGGCACAGAATCTTAAAGGGTTTGGAGACGACTGTCGAGTGTCTACAGACACTTTGGGGAGGTCGATTACATGCCCTGTGTTGGGATAACTGAGGAAGGACCTGGGGCACGGGGCAGGGGGGTCAGGGCAGGGACAGCCAGTGGGCCCCACTCTTGCTGTGTGAACCCCTAAAGGGCTGGTCTCAGGAAGTGACCTCGAGGGAGAAGCTTTAGTCCCCCGCCCTGCATCCATCCGCCTGTGCACACTCACGCACACACTCATGCCACTCCCCCACAGCTCAGCAGGCCCCTTCCCCAGCCCTCCCGTTGGCAGCGGCCTTTTTTCTGTCTCCGGTGTCCAGACACGCTGGTTCTGGGGTCTGGTGCCTCCGGTGTTGTTTTAGTTCATGTTGGTCGGTGGTTTGGACGCCGTCCCCTCCTCCTCTAGCCCAGAGCACGTCCCTGCCCACGGCTGTCCCTGCCAGGGCCTCGGGGACATGCGGTCAGCCGCGTCGCTGCGTTAGAGAGGAGGGGGGCTGGGCGGGAGGTGCAGTGGGCCCGTAAGAAGGGCGCTCCCCTTGTTCTTTCAGACAGCAGCATCAAGCAGCTCGACCCGGAAGACCTGGACGAAATCGAAAAGATTGGGTATTGAAGAAAGAACTTTGTCACTTGTAGCATTTCCTAGTTTATGGGAAAATATCCCGGTGGGGTTTAAAGTTTTGTGTTTTTTTAATGTGGAGGTTTTTTCAATATGGAAGTGCTGCTTATGGCAAAAATAAATGGGGCAGCCTTAGTATTAAGGACCTGACGTCTTTTTGAAACCAAACTGATGTGAAGCACATGATACTTTTGAATAAAGAAGCAGCATTATTTCTTATTCTAATCTTTTCATGGGTGAAATCGTCTTTGTGGGGGCTACTGGGATGTTTTTGTAGTTTATGAAATCTGAGATCACCCCTCCTGTAGACGTCTCATGACGCCACAAGGTGGCAGCAGAGCTTCGCTGTCCTGGGAAGCGGAGCAGATGCACGTCCTCTCTCCCAGCTGCTGCTTCCAGCCTCTGATGCCCGCCGGCCTCCAGGCGTGCCCACCGCATGCACACGTGCAAGCCCTCACACTGACACCTTTGCAAAGTAAAACAGTTCGGAGGAGAGGGCATTGTGCTTTTATTCATGTTTCTGCCGACATACAGAATTTCAAAAAGTTTTTCTATTCTGTTTCTTAATGTCTTCAAAATTATTTACTCCATCATGAGTTATGTAATAGGCTCTAAAAATACAGCTTTATTGTAGTCATGTCTTAGAAACAGGTAGTGGGGGGACTTTTTATTCAAGAAGTAACATTTCAAGGAGGCAGAGATTTTGCTTTTAAGAATTAAAAGTTGTATCTGAGAATCCTGGACATTTCCCTGCAAGTCCCAGTGAGATGCTGTCTATTTCTCACCTTTACCACTACAAAAATAAGCCCGTGCGCCTGGGAAAATGGGGAGATCGGTGCTCTCCCAGGAGGCTTGAGCAGGTTCTGCTGCCCATGGCCAGAGCCCGGGCCCCAGCCTGTCACCCGCCGCCCCCAGCGTCCCCATGAGCACCCACCATCCTGGACGGAAGGGTGTTCCTGCCACCTCTCCATTGGCACATTCCACACGCCCACCACCCTGCCTGTGTTTCATCCCCATGAGCGGGGCTCAGGAATACATGGAAGCCACCGTGTACCCCCCGACAGCAGTGTCCATGGCGTCCCCACTGTGCCAACCCCCAGGGGAGGGGACACAGAATGCTGCAGCCATCTCAAAATCCAGAGCCCAACAGCAGCGGCTCCGAATAAGCTGGTGTTCTGATGGACAGGGCTCCCGGTGGGCAGGTGGCTGCCAGGACTCACAGTGGGGCCCTCCCACCCTCTGGGCCAGCTTCCCAGAGGACAGGGTCCTCTGTGTCACCTCTCACGAGAGAGAGGGGCTGAGTGGTGCCCAGCAGCTCCGTGCAGTCGTCCAGCATGGTCCACTGGGGCGGTGACCAGTCCAGCTCGTGACCAGGTTCACCCGGACACCTTGGGGCAAAACACAGACTCCTTCCCCATGCAGGAAAAACCAGACTCTGGTGGGAGGAGCACAGAAACACCCTTCTGCACCGGAGCTGAAGGCACAGGTAAAGCGGGGGTGATGAGGGAGGGGACATCAAGCAAAGGAGTCCGGAGACAGTCTGCAAAAACCGAAGCTCCCCCCTCTGCACGTCCTCTTGGCCTCTCCTTACGCCAGGCCTGCCTTCCTCTCTGGCCTGTGACCAGTCTCCGTGTCCACTCAGGACCCGCCCTCAGCCCAGTGCCCTGTGCATAACAGGTTCAGCGTCTAGCTCCACGAACATTTGCTCTTGTCGAGTAAATATTCCTCTGCCGTTTCCGCATCTGCCAACATTCTTCCCTGAGGTTTCCATCCTAGCTTTGAACTCCAACTAGATAGGGCAGGATGAATAAATGTAGGGAGTGTGTTGAGATGTGCTGCAGTCTCACCGTCAGAGAATTAAGT
This sequence comes from Phyllostomus hastatus, assembly GCF_019186645.2. Classification (NCBI taxonomy): domain Eukaryota; kingdom Metazoa; phylum Chordata; class Mammalia; order Chiroptera; family Phyllostomidae; genus Phyllostomus; species Phyllostomus hastatus. The sequence goes on along the minus strand of NW_025334015.1, from coordinate 12,860,492 downwards.
TGGACTTTTCCATCATTCTCAGCACTGGGGGCTGGGGGGAGTCTGAATAGAACTGCATCCCCTCCCTTTTCAGTCCAATAGACTCTCCACCGGCTCCCCTCACAGATGTCTCCAGCAGCTCCTGTGTGGCCGCTGCCCCCACGGGGTCTGCAAACAGTGAGCATTCTCCTGCCTTGCCCTTTGCCCCCTGCTCCCGGCCCTTTGTCCCCAGCTGGCCAAGGAGGAACAGAGCCCCGGGCTCCGTGAGCCACAGAGGTCCGAGCACGCACTGCCCGGTGTGGCGAGTCGACAGCCCGAAGAGCACGCTGCAGGCTGCAGCTCCCTGCCGGAACTGCCAGTGACCCTCACGTGTGCACGTGGCCTGCCACATAGCACTTTGCAAACTGTAATTTTAAAAATTGGGTGGGGCTGAAGCACCGCTATGCATTTTTAACATGGTTTTCTGCCCCATCTTTATTTTTTTTTAAAGTTTGATCAATATTCACTCATATTTCAAACATTCTTTTAAGATTTATTTATTTATTTTTAGAGAGGGAAGGGAGGGAGAAAGAGAGAAAGAGAGAAACATCAATGTGTGGTTGCTGGGGGTCATGGCCTGCAACCCAAGCATGTACCCTGACTGGGAATCAAACCTGCGATGCTTTGGTTCGCAGCCCGTACTCAATCCACTGAGCTATGCCAGCCAGGGCTGCCCCACCTTTAAAAATGGCACTTTTAGACTCTTCTGTCTGAGGAACTACAGGAAGCAAGCTGGCGTGGGACAAGTCTTGGTTATGAGACCTGATGGTGTGTCCTGACCGCCCACGGAGGTGCCACGGCCCTGGGCTGAGCCGCCAGCCCGCCTGCACCCGCCCAGCAGCCTCTCGCTTCTGCTGAGGTTCACGCCAACCAGAAGCTCAAATGTGATGAGAAGGAGAAGCTCTGAAAAGATGGCTCTCTCCTCTTGAATTCAGAAAAACAAAGAATTTTCTAAATGAGAATCTTTACAGATTGGAAGTCTTTAGTCTTCAGAGAGAAGCGTAGGCAACTATCTCCAGCATTTCTCTTTGGGAATTCATATTTGCCTATAATTATTTTTATCCTCATCAAAGGACTTTTTTTCATTACTTAGAGGAAGGGAAAGAGAGAAACATCAATGTTTTGCAAGAGAGAAGATGTGAGAGAGAGGCATCGATCGGTTGCTTCCCGAATGCGCCCAGGCAGGGGATCAAACCCCAAACCTGGGTGTGTGCCCTGACCAGGAATGGAACCCACAGCCTTTCCATTCAGGATGATGCTCCAACCAGCTGAGCCACACCAGCCAGGGCTGCCTGTTGTTTTCTCAGTTCAGTAGAATAGCCTATATAAAAATGAGTTTCTATATTCCTGTTTCTAGAAATTTTTTTTATGAATGGGGGTAGTCTCTTACTTTGAGCTTAATATTTTCTTTTTCTTTTTTTGTTGTTGTTAGGAAGAATAATGCAATTGCACTCCAGTCCTTTACTTTGTGATATGTTGCTTGAAATTCCACTTGGAAGGCAGGGCTTGGCCAGGAAGCCCTCTCTGTGTGTGGTGCGGAGGCCTGGCTCGGAAGGCAGAGCCTGGATGGGCTGCTCTGTGAGGTGCTGAGCTCCCGGACTCCCGTCGTGGGAATGTTCAGTCATAGGAAGCATCCTGCACGCTGACTTGCAATGCACGCTGTAGTTCTCGGTCTTGAACTAGCTGGGAGTTTGGAATGAAATGATCTTGGAGACTCAGCCGATTTGAAAACACATGTTTCCAAGGCCCCACACAGCGGAGCTGCATGCACGGATGACATGGGCCACGAGCGCTTTGCACACAGGAAGTTCTTTTTCCGCAAAAGAGAAGAAAATGGAGCAGTTAGCTCCTGACTGCACCGTCTTAAGTTTTAGATTCTCCGGCTTCTTGCCCCGTGTGACCCTCTCTTTACACCTGTCTTCTTCAGCTTATGCAGAATATGCATAAAAACTGTATAAAAACAATGCTTAAAAACAATGCATACAAACGGTGCATATTCTGCACAAGCTGATGAAGACAGGTGTAAAGAGAGGGTCACACCGGGCAAGAAGCTGGAGAATCTGAAAGTTAGGACGGTGCAGTCAGGAGCTAACCGCTCCATTTTCTTCTCTTTTGCGGAAAATGAACTTCCTGTGTGCAAAGCGCTCATGGCTCAGGTCATCCGTGTCTGCAGCTCCACTGTGCGGGGCCTTGGAAACACTGTGTTTTCAAATCAGAATATGCCTTGTTTTTAATTTAATATGTATATTATAAAAGTAATAGAACAACAAATGAATATAGTAGGGGGAATTATCAAGAATCTCACTTCATTACAACAATTGTTTTCTTGATGTAGCCTTTTCATCGTAATAGGAAGAATCTTTTGCATTGACGGTTTATGTATATTATTATCCCTTTTATCTAAAACATTCCAGCATTTTGCATGCTGCTGCACAGTCTTTAGGATTATTAAAATTAGTAACTGATCAGATCATCCTACCAGGTAAATGTAACACAATGTATATACATTACCGTCTTGGTTGAACAGTTATGGGTGTTCAGCTTCCCAACACTGTAATTACAAATAATGCTGCGGCAAGTCTTCCTGCCCGTTGTTTTGAATTATTTCTTATGCGGTGCCGCGGTCCAGCCGCAGCTAGGTCCAGGGTTTCCTGAAAGGTGGGTAAGGCGTCGGCGATGGGAGACAGACGACAACATGCCTCAGAGGACGGTGGTGCTCTGTTCCGTTTACTGCAAGTACAAGCAGGTTTTTATACTTTCATTTTTAGCAGTGATTGACATTTGCGATTAGGTAAAGCAGAAAAGAAATTAATACAAAGGTAACCAGGAAAAATACAAAAATTCCCATAGATTCAATTATATTAAACAAAGATTATTTTAACCAGGAGAGCCATAAATCAGACAATTAGAAATAGCTGTACATACAAAGTTTGAATGTCTTATTGTTTATTAAAATTCTCAGAATTTGTCATGGGGCAAAAGGATATGCTAAATTGAATAGAGGTTTAGGAAATTTATTCTAAGGCCTTTGTGATGTCTAACTTACCTATTTACCTTTTCTGTTTAAAATATTTCTCTATGTACCATGGACTCTAACTCCCTGGTAACTTTCTACGTGCTTAGTTTGTAACAGTTAACCAGCTTTTCTTATTTCTTTGCCTGTCTAATTCTATTTGATGTATACTCCTATTCAAGGTAAAGGCGAGGCTGTTACTCCAACAACTTTTAGACACTCAGGGGCTATTTCATTAGAGGGGATTTTATTCTTTGGTCAAGAAATTATTTTATACAACTTCATTGGAATTATGCAAATCAATAAACCTGAGATACAGATATCTGACAATCCCACCACCTTTTAATCTCCAAAACAAACAGGTAAGGAGAGATAAACAGGAAATTCAGCTACAATAAACTCTTTTTATTTCTTAGTTAATAAACACCAGGGAGGTCTGCTTCGAGCTAGCCCTTCCATGAAATTTAGACTATTATAAGGCACTTGAACTTTATCCTTATTGACCATTTTAATGCCACCCTCATTATATGCTCCTGTATAAGGCAATGGGAGATTTGGAACCCTCTGGAGACCATTAGCTCCTTTTTTGGGGGATACCATAATTTGCCAATAATCTAATATGCTACCCAGGGGTATCCCTGGGCTGTGGGTAAGGGTCTATATAGTTTTTTCTTGTTTTCTAGAGAGACTCTATGTATCTATGGGTAAGGAACAGGCATGGGAAAGTCCGCCAATAATTCAACCTATTGTAACTGATTTATGAATTCTTTTATGGGAACAATCGGGGATAAGTTTTTACTCAGGTTTATAAACTCCTTGTTTAAAACAACCTGGGCATGATTCAATAGTCTAGGGAGAACTAGTTGTCCCTTCAGAATTTCCCTCAAAATCAATCATTAACTCTTTTCGAGCCTCTTTCTTCTCATGGCCTGTTCTTATGGGAATCAGGGTACAAAGTAAGACCATGATTAATATCAGCAAGGAAATTATTAAAAGCAATCCCCAGAAAAATTACCGCCCCCCTTTGTATGCCACGCTCTTTTCCAGGAAGATGGATTCCTTGAATGCCCTCTTTCCATGTTCAGACCTTGTCAAAAAACATGGTTGGAAGAGGGCATGGCAATGTGGCTTTTGATGGATGTGCGAATTGCTACTGAAGACTCTGACCGCACCGGTGCGCGCTGCCCACCAGTTTCGCCTCACCTGGCCGACCGCCAAGGGGTGTTGTACTTTAAAGCTGCTCGGTCACTTTTTCTGGTTTACTTTTGTTTTGATATGAATAAGATTGAATTCTTTTTGTTGTAGATGGTTCATTTTTTTGTATATGCCTATTTGTCTTATGAGATCTTAATGTTGTCCTTATCAAGTTGTGTAAAACACATGTGAATTAATTTGTCCAAATAAAATAAATATATTAACTTTTTTTTACTGAAAGTGTCCAGTTTGCCTTTTTTATTTATATTGTGGCTTTAACCCACAAAATTATCTAATTTTTGTAGTGAAATACACTGATAATTTTGCAGGTTCTGTCTGTCCATTCTAGAATGTTAGCATGGCCCTAGAACACATTTAATTTTATTTTAATTATTGTGATTTTGTCTTTAAAAAGCTTTTTGACTTTAATCCATCTAAATTTATTCTGGTGTGAGGTACATAAAATTGTTCACAGTTTTTTTTTAAATGTTAATAGTTATAACACTAGTGAAAAAAATTTTATTGTCTTTTGATATCTCCTTTATCATATTAAATTTCTATACCCCTATACACATATAACAGAATTCTGGGTATCTCCTTAATTCCAGTTTATTCCTGTGCCAGAGCCACAGTTTTAAGTATTTTTGTTATGTATATTGAGGGCTTGTTCCTCCTCTTGGCTACTTTAATTCTCTCTTATTTTAAAAAAATATTATTACCAGTTTTTTTTCAAAGATTAATTTTAGATCCACTTTGTCAGCTTCCAAAAAGCCCTCTGGATTTTTATTTGTATCCATTTGGCAGCAAGAATGCATCCAGTCCGTGCATTAATTTGGGGGGAACCGATTCCTGGATGGTGCTGAACCACGTGGCAGGTCTCTCCTGACTCGCAGGAGCCAGGAGGCAGGCTGGGGAGGAGACGAGGGAGGAGGCGAGGGAGGAGGCGAGGCTGGGCCGGGGCTGCGATTGCGGGGGAGGGGGGTGGTTAGTTTTCGCGGCTGGAGGGGTCTCAGCTAGCTGGTGTGCCCAGGTGGCACCCTGCAGCCCACGTGCTGACTCAGCTGCCAGGCAGAGGGGGCAAGGCATGTCTTAGAGGAGTTGAGAGACCAGGGTTCCAGCCCCACCTTGAGTGTTGTTAGTCCACTCTGCACCACGACAAAGTCCAGTCATCTGCCATAGCCTTGTCCTCCTGGATCCCTTCCAGCTCTCACCTCCTTCCATCTCTGCTCCCTCTGGTGGAGGACACGGAAGTGCTGCTCCTGCCTCACCTTCAGTGGGCCTGGGGGGGGGGTGGGGGGGTGGGGGAGATGGAGACCTTTTCTGAGGGATCCTGCTCTCTGCTGGTCCCAGCACCCAACCCCCGCCTAGGGCCTCAGAGGTGTTTCCTGCCTTGTCTTGGTCGGGGGCTTAGTTGGTTGGAGTGGCATCCCATACACCAAAAGGTTGTGGGTTCGATTCCCGGTCAGGGTACACACCTATGTTGTGGGTTCAATCCCTGGTCAGGGTGTGTATGGGAGGCAACTGATCGATGTTGCTCTTTCACGGTGATTTTTTTTCTCTTTCTCTCTGTCTAAAATCAATAAAAATGTATCCTCAGGTGAAGATTTTTTAAAAAAGGTCTTCCATGCCTATGGAAAGAGGGAAGGAAGGGAGACCTCGGGTATCCCAGTTCACGGAGGAGGTGGGTCTCCGACGTCAGACCACCTGGGGCAGAGTTGCACTGCAGCCTCGAGGGGCAGGTCTGCGAGGCGCGGAGGTGCACACTCTGTGGTCCGGTCTGTACCTGGGACTGCGTAGTGTTCGCTGAGAATTCTCCGCTGAACAAAGGGGAGGGGGCAGAGGAGCCCCGGTCACGATGACAGATGAGATACTTGGAAGCGCAAAGCTTTGTGCTACCTTAGGAGAGAACAAGGTGGTGGGTGACCTGTTTCTACAGGTTTGCTGCTTTTCAGTGTTTGCAAAGACAAAACACTCTTTAAAAATCTCCTAGTGAGGGAAACTGACACTGGTCTCTGTCCTGCGGCCACACTGGCTGTGCGGCCACTCGCTGTGCCTTCTCTGAGTGACCCTGCAGTCTTCTGTTTTCAGCCCTCCCCTGGGGGCATGCACATTGATTGTAGAGAGCAGGGAAGGGAGAGACAATCGTCCATCGGCTGTCTCTCGCATGCACCCCAACTGGGGCTGAGTCTGCAACCTGGGCTTGTGCCCTGACTGGGAATCAAACCCGCAACCTCCCAGTTTACAGAGCAACGCTCCACCCAACGGAGCCACACTGGCCAGGACAACTCTGCAGTCCTAAAGCAAGGGTTTTCCCTGGCTGAGAAGTTTCCAAACAGCCTGCTGAGTTTGCTCTGGATTAGAAGCATCTGAGGCTGTGCCCACAGTCCCGGGGGTGAAACGGGACCAGTGGCCCTGGCCTTCGGAGACCAGAGAAAACCCCTCATTCCTCGCCCAGGGTCACCCACAGCCAGGCCAGATGACCAGGGACGCCCTCTGCACCCCCCAAAAGCGCTAAGGAAAATCTCTGAGGTAAAGAGTTTGCCTTTCTTTACTGGAAGAATTTTTATTAGGCCAAAGCGTTGACAAGTTTGTCATTCCCAGAATCTGCTAACACCCTCCCCCTACTCCCTTGGATTTGAGTTCTTTGCCCTCCTCGTTTGCAGAGGGGAGGAAAAACTGTCTTCGGCAGGCAGACAGCTCTCTCGGAGGTGTTTGGCAGCGACTGCGCACTGGGAGAGATTTATGTCTCTGTTCTCTGGCACTGCCTCGCCTGAGCTCACTTAAAACAACCAAGTAAATGAGCTCACTTTATCCCGTCCAAGCGGAGCCGAAGGCGGCACGGTACCCAGCTGGGGCCCTCGGGGACCCTGAGGCAGAGCGCATGTCTCCGTCACTTCTGCTGAGCTCAGCCGATTTTATGTCTGTCTGAGGTCACTGAGAAGGGAGTGCGGGGGAAAGAGAGTGGGGACGGGGGGAGGCGGGGTGGTGAGCGGTGCAGTGGGAGCCGCCCTTGAGCCTGCAGGGCTCGGCCGAGAGCGTGGGTTTAGGGGCTCACGGAGAGGCGGCCCGTCCCCGGGGCTGGTCAGCCATGCGGACAAGAGCATGGCCAGCTGATCTGCCCTGGACTCTGCGGAGGGGCTCTTCCAGACAGGTTTCTGCGAGCTCATGGCCGTGGAATATTTGCTTTCCCTTCTTGCTAGTTACCCTTTGTGTTCCCTGCTGCCCCTCTACCCTGAAGATCAGGCCCCATGAGACAGGGCCTCGCCCCGGCCGGGTGGCTCCACTGACTGGAGCCTCGTCCCGTACACCACAGTGGGCTGTGGGTCTGATGCCCGCCCGGGCACACACCTTAGGTTTTGGGTCCGATTCCCAGCCAGCACGCACTCAGGAGGCAACTGATCGATGTGTCTTTCACATGGATGTGTCTCTCTCTCTCAAATCAATAAATATATATATATATATTTTTTTTTTTTAAGAAGGAAAGAAGAAAGGGAAGAAGGAAGGGCGGGAAGGTAATGCTCACAAGTCCTGGGAAAATCCCATGGAAACGAACCACGCGGCTCGCTCACTGAGGGAGAAGTCGAGAGGAGATGGTCTGTGTGTGCGGCAGAGCGGGGCTGGGGGGCGGGGGTTGCTGTCCCCAGGCCCCCTGAGTCCTCTCTTTGGCAACGACGGGGGTGGTGTTCGCAGAGCGGCTGAAGTGTGGGCGGCACCAATGAAGTGGAAAGACGATCTTTGTCCTACGGACACATGTAAACACACCCTTAAATCAGTGTGATTAAGAATGGAACTAGTCTGATGTGCTGGTTGTATTTCTTCAACGTGCCCTAAAGCATAAACACCAGTAAGATACACGGGGTCACCTGTGAATCACCCAAATGTGCCCGAAGTGCTGCTGTCAGCAGCGGAGTCACAGTGAGGTCCCCACGTCAGCAGCGTCGGCCTCTGCTGGGAAGGCCGTGAGGCTGTGAACTCCCGGGTCCTGCTGCAGGCCTCCTGAGCCAGAAACCCTGCGCCCGAGTGGGGTTCAGGGAGCTCTCCTCTCACCCCTCCAGGGGATTCTGATGCCTGTGGGGGTCTGGGCGCCCGTGCACTGGGGGCTGGGCTGTTCCAGAGTGTCCTGCTGGTGTGTCACCTCTGCCTGCCACGGGCCCTCGGTGTCCTCATGAGCCCAGAGCAGGAGAGAGCCGCGGTGGGGCACCCCACAGAGGTCAGGGCAGACCCAGCGTTCACAGTTCAGTTAAGAAGGACAAGGCGTGGGAAGCGAGTGAACATGCAGGAAAACACCTGAGATGTGCACATACGCACGTGGGCAGGAGTCGCCCACGGCCAGAAGTGCGGGCTCACCTCCATGACTGCCCAGGTCTGAGTGCAAATGTGCCAGGAGGGCCTCGTGAGGGGGCCAGTCCCCGTGGCTTGGAGCAGCACCGTCCCACAGAGCTTTCTGGAGTGATGGAAAAGTCCAGCAACTGCATTGTGTTGGGAAACGATTCTCCGTGGGTTTCTTGCGTTTCTGCACATTTTTGAAGCAGAGGCCCTGAACGCCTTTTTTCTGGACACTTTTCAAGGATGCGTGTCTAGCCAGCAGCTTTGGAAGGCAGAGGCAGTGTCTTCCTCTAGTGCATTTAGCAGCGTGCCTCCTGCCCGTTATAAAGGAGCCAGATTCCCTAAACTCAGGGTTCTTCTCTTGCACGGCAACCCACTGCCTGGGTGGGTACCACCTGACCCTCCTCGCATCGCCCTGTGGGTATTGCAGCTCGGGAAACTGGAGCAAGAAAATGCTGGCCCTCTGGCCACTGCTGTCGCCACACATAGTCCTGCCCTTTGCCTCGGACCTGGGAGTTTCGTGTCTCCAGTCAGCATCCGTGACACTGGCAGGCTGGTCGTTAGCTTACAACCGGGGTGAAGTGTGAGGTGCTCTGCGTTTCTCACACACATGTGGCTATTGGGCACTTGATACGTGGCTACTGTGACTCAGAGCTTAATTTTAGCTTTAGTTCATTTTCCCCCAAGCTTCACTGAGGAATAATTGACAAATAAAATGCTATATATTTCAAGCGCACAATGTAGTGATTTGATATACGCATACAGTCAAGTTAATTAACATGCCCATCACTTTACATACTTACCAGTTTTTCAGTGAAGACTTCTAGTAGCTACTTGCAGCAAACTTCAAGTATACAGCCCAGTATTATGACCGGTCATTATTACCTATCTCTGCCTACCAGTATTATCATCACCGTGCTGTACACTTTGGCCGCCAGCACCCCATTTCCTTCCCCCGCCCAGCTCCCAGCAACCACCGTCCTGCTCTGTTTCTGTGAGCTTGACCGTTTCTATTTTTAAAAAGTTTCGCTTACAGGTGGTACCACACAGCATTTGCATTTCTCTGTCTGGCTTATTTCATGTAGCAGTGTGCCTCCTGCCCATTATATGGGCAGATGCCCTCCAGGTTCCTCCGCGTTGTCACACTGGCAGGATTTCCTTTTACGGCCACGGAAGACCCCGCTGTCTATTTGCGCCCTGTCTGCCCTCTCCACCCGTCCATTGTGGACGCTTAGGTTGTTTCCCTGTCTGGGCTGTTGTGAGTAAAGCCCCGACAAACACCCATAGGTGTGCAGCTATATGTTCAAGGTACCAATTTCATTTCTTCTGGATACACGGTCGACCCTCGAACAACAGAGATTCGAACTGCACGGTGTCCGTACGTGTGGGTTGTTTTTGATGGACCATCACAGTCAAACCTGAGTTGCTCAGTTGTCGACCGGCTGGTGGGAATCTGTGCAGGCAGGGGCCCGGCCAGGTATATGTGGGTTTTCACCTGTGCAGGCGGTCAGCACCCCTGACCCATGTGCTGTTCAAGGGCCAGCCGTATACCCAGATACAGTGGATTCATTTTCAAATAGCCCCACATGGCCGGGGGCTGCCATACTGGACGGCGTAGCTTAGAAGGTTAAAGCATCCACTGTGCAGCCATCGGTCAGGGTGCTGCTGAGGGAGATTGTAGGCTGAGCAGGAGCTGAGACTGAAGGGATCTCGGGTTGTTTTCAGTATTTGAGTTTTCATGATTCTGTAGCTCTAGGAAGAGTGGAGTTATGAATATGTATATATTCATATATTCGTATACGTTCATATATATATTCGTATACATTCATATATTCACATACATTCATATATAAATATATTATAAAATTATATATTCATATATAATTATATATTCACATATATAAAATTATTGTGTCCAGAGGGGTTTCCTGATAGAGCTGAGAAATAAGGAAAGAGAAATGGAGGCTGAGTTTGGAGCTTGGGGGTGAGGGGTGTTCCCACCAGAGGGTATGTCTTTAGGCAGAGCCCTGGAGACTGGGGAGAGAAGACAGGGCCTGAGAAGATGAGCGGACGCGTGGCCCTTAAAGAGTTTGCTCAGCCCTGCCCCTCCTGTCTCCCCTCAGCTTGAGAATACCCCCCATCTCCCCAGGCTTGATGAAGACTCCTCTGGGCCCTTCTCAGCCCCCCAGGTTCCTGCTCCCCTCGCTTCCCAGCTCAGAACAGCCTCTTCTTTAATATATTTACTGATTTTAGAGAGAGGGGAGGGGAGAGAGAAACATCGATGTGAGAGAGAAACATTGATTGGCTGCCTCTCATATGCGTCCTGACTGGGGACCAAACCCACAGCCTAGGCCAATGCCCCAACCGGGAATTGAACCAGGGACCTTTCAGTTCACGTGATGACACTCCAACCAACTAAGCCACACCGGCCGGGGCCAGAATGGTCTCTTCTTTGATTTCTGGTTCAGGCCCTGCTGGCAGTTCAGCTCGTATGTGCCTAATCAGGAGGCTCTGGGGCCTGGGGATGATGAACGCGGCTTCTCACCAATAGCTTGTACAGAGTATTGGGAACAGCTATGGGCTAGGCTGGGCGTGCCAGCACTGGGGCCTGGTGTTTGGGGGAGGCGGTGAGATGGGGGACACCAGGGCAGGAGTCTGAAGGTGCTTTCCCACCCGAATGCTGGGAAAGCCTGAGAGCTCAGTGCTGTGCCAGCTCCCACCTCAAATCCTGGGCCCTGAGGAGGGGGGTGAGGGGCGCCCTGGAGTCTGAGGACTCAGGCCCCAGCCGGGACAGGCCTGGACCACCCAACAGGCCACTGACTTACACGTATTGCCGCTGCTCCACAAACGCCACACACACTCCTCCGCAAGTTGCCGTCTCACTTAACATGACAAGCCCTCGAATCTCTTCTTTGTCCTAAATGGAGGTAAAATGGACACAGCGTAGAATTTGCCGTTGTCACCACTGTTCACTGTGCGGTTCAGGGGTGCTGCGTGTGTTCGCGCCACTGTGCACTGTCCCTGCCGCCCCAGCCCCCGAGACCGGTGTCCTTTCTGTCCCAGTGGGTTTGACTAATGTGGAGGTAGCCCAATGGAGTCGTGCAGCATTTGTCTTGTGGCAGTTTATTCGTGTTTATACTGTGTAATGTAACAGTGTATGGATATATGTTTATCAGGCAGCCATTACTAGTATTTTTGCCACCACGAAAAAATGCTATACAATTTTTTGTGTGCATAAGTTTGCATACTGGATTTGCTGCTGGGGTTTTTTTTTTCTTTCTGTAGAGTAAATGCCCAGAAATGACATGGCTGGGTCAAAGAGAGGCCTAGTCTTCATTTGTATTTATGTTTTTAGATCCCTTTCTCAAAAATCAGTGGTACCTCGTATTTCCACCTGTTGTGATCAAAAGTGCCATTTCCTCCCCATATTCTCCAGCCCTAGCTATTGTTACTCTTTTTAAAGAAGATTTTATTTATTTGTTCATTTTTTAGAGAAGGGGAGGGAGGCAGAAAGAGAGGAAGAGGGACATCAATGTGTGGTTGCCTCTCACATGCCCCCTACTGGGGACCTGGCCCACAACCCAGGCATGTGCCCTGACAGGGAATCGAACTGGTGACCCTTTGGTTCACAGACTGGCACTCAATTCACTGAGCCACACCAGCCAGGGCTCATTACTCTTTTTAAGTTTTGCTATTCTGATTAATGAAAAGTGGCCTCACACTTCTAAAATTCCCTCGACAAATACCGAAGTCTGTCTTTTGGACAGAGTATTGGCCATTCAGCTTTTCTCCTGCGGGAGTCACTGATGCACAGGCCGTCCATTTCTGACTCGCTGACAAGCCCCTTGCCGTGCGCAGCAGCTCTGCGTGACGGCAGAGGCTCACTCTCCAGCAGGCATGTGCACCGAAACGTGGTCTCCCGTCCACCGTGTGTCTTTTGACTTTGTATGTGTTATCTTTTACCCGTCTAAAATTTAAACATTTTATGTCCAGCTTTTCCTCCATAGCTTCTGGATTTTCTGTTTTGTTTAGAAATATCTCCTCAAACCTAGGCTATATAAATATTCTCCTAATTTTTTTCATTAAATTATTTTAAATATTTAAATTGTTTTAAATATTGTTTAAAATGGTTTTAAATATTTCCTTATGAAATTGTTTAAATATAAAAACAATATTTAAATGGTTTCAAATATTTAAATTTAAATGCATTTAAATCTGTCATCTATCTGGAATGTGGTTTCCAGAACTTGTGAGGTAGAGAGCTGAACTGGGTTTTCTCCGAGGGAGAGCCAGTCGCGCCCATACAGTTCGTTAAATACACCGTCCCTTCCCCCCGGCCTGAGATGCCACACACCGCACGCGCCCTACCGCCATCCAGTGTGTTGGGCACGTTTCTGGACTTGGCTCTAACTCTGTCCCGCAGATCTGTTCATCTTGTCCTCACCCTTAACGTACGGTTTGATCACAGCGATGCACAGTCAGCTTTCCTGAGGCCGCTCGTACCTAAACGTGTCTTCACTGCTGTTGTTTTCCTCGTTACCACAACGCGGATTCCTTCCAGCTGTCAGATCCCAGGAATGTCGGGAATTCTGCCCGAAAAGCCAGAGCACGTTCCAGAAGGCCTGCCCGTGCACCCTTTCAGGAACCAACCGAGGCAGGCAAGGATATTAGATGAGCACCTACTATGTGCTTGGCACTGCGCTTTCCACTGGAGCTGGGCTGGAAGACGGGGAGCAATATTGAGGTTCTTGCTTCTCAGCTCCAGGCCTATCTCCCCTGCATTGCTTAGCGGTGCCGTGACCCCCATTTCCGCTCTGCTGTCTGTTCCTTATTAGGTTCCCCAACAGGGGCCGCTGGAGGGAGGCTGCAGGCTGGAGGAGGAAGGGTGGACATGCTTTCTCCCGTTTTGTCCTTGTGTTCCTTGCAAGGGACTGTCCCCCCAGCGGTAGCAGGCCCACCCTAAAGCTGAATCCAGTTTGCGGTTTTCTCAGCACCCAGCCTGCACCCCTGCCCCGGAGACTCCAGCTCTGGCTGCCAGGTACCCTGTCCTCAGAGGCCTGGGTGCCAGGCTCTGGGTCCTCTCCTAGGAATGCCTACAGTTGAGTCCATCCACCCTCCGCAGCCCTGAGAGAGGGGCTGTGGCCTCCACAGCTCCTCAGCGTGGTTTTCTTACCCTCCCGCCACCTAGTTATCAGCTCTTCATCATACACTCTCCCTTTCCAAATGCCTGGTGTGGTTGCTGTCTCCCCATCGGCCTAGACTCACGCAGGCAATGAGGAATCGTGGGGGCCGGAGGCTGCTTCTCCTGGCTGCCCTGCCTACAGCTCCCCTCCTGCCTCCATTCCCAGAATTATTTGGCTGCTAGTCGCCAAGGAGACGGCTGACAGTTTCCATTTGCCAAGCCTCCCCCTGGAGCTCTACAGAGACATTCCGGAAACTCCCTACTCCCTCCTGCTCCCCAGCCAGGGAACTTGGAGGATCTAGCCAGGTTGGGGGGTGGGAGGAGGGGGAGACGTTGGGAGCAGGGAGAGGGAAGCAGGCCAGGCGCGAGGACAGAGAGTTTTCTAGGGCCTGGCTTCCTCTGCAGCTCTCAAGGGCTGGGCCTGGGCCCATCAGCCCCATCCAGACAGACACCCGCTGGGCCCAGCCCAGGGCTCAGTTCTCTGGCCAGATCCTCCACCACAGAAAACTGTCCTGGCCTCGTCCCTCTGCACATGGTGGGAGCCCCACTGCCAGCGAGAGCAGGAAGGAGCCTGGGACCTGTCCAGGGGGAAGGACCTCGGCCCATGCCCGGTGGTCTGCTCACCAAAGCAGCGTTCCGCACATACACAGACCTCGTGCGATGGCCCAGGCTCCAGCCCACCTCCCAAAAGGAGTAACAGCAACACTAACAATAATAACAGCAGTGAGGTCGGGGTGACTCTTACTCCACTGACGTAAGCACGTGCACCTGTTCCTTTGTTTCCATTACAAGGTGCCTCCATGACTGGGGCCCCTGCCCTCCCAGGGTCCCGCCAGAGTGCAGGAGGCTTGTGAGGTGCCGAGCCCAGGGAGCAGCTCTGACCACGCATCCATCACGGCTGCTGCTGGCTTTCGAGTGTCTCTACCTCTCTGTGCCTCGGGTGTGGGCCTGGCCCAGGGACCTGGTGACCTCTGACCTGTCCCCACACTCAGGGAAACCTCTTCCTCTCCACTCTAGCCGCCCCCAAAGGCACTCTCCTTTCTCCTTCTCGCTACTTCCACCGAGGACACCCACACAACGTTTCAGTGAATTCAGGCTCTTACAAAAACAGGGACGTGGTGACTTGGGTTTTGCTCCTGTCCCGTACAATCGCAAGACAGGTAAAACTGAAGACCTGTGCAAAGCTCCGTTGGTTTTATTTTTGCAAAAGTATTTTAAAGTCAACTAAAGACACTGTTACATCTCATCCCTGAATATTGTCGTATACATTTTAAGAAAAAATAGAACCATTGTCTTACATAATCACAGAACCTATTATCGCACATAAAATGCACAGTTTTCTAATATTATCTGATAAACAGTGCCTCAATTCAGAGGGAAAACACTGAGACTGGGGTGGGTGAGTCGCTTGCTTGGTGTCGCTCAGCTACTGAGCAGCAGAGCCAGGATCTGAGCCGATCTGGTCCTGAGGTGGACCCCCCGCCCCCACCCCCGCTCCCCACTTTTGTGCCCTGTCCTCATCCCTCATACATTGACCCAGCTCCCACAGGCACGTGGCAGGGCGGCCGGGCAGGTTACTACAATACGTTTTTAACCGATCGGGAAACGGAGGCCTGGTAGGGTGTCCTGCCCACAGTGGCCCCGGCAGCACTGGCTGTGAAGGGGCTCACAGAACTGCAGAGCAGACGGAGGGCAGTTACCGGGCAGCGCTGGTGCAGAAGCCGGGCCTCCTGCCCTGGGACCCCCAGGGGGCTCTAGCCTGCCCCTTCGCTGCAGCCTCCCCTGCCCTTCCTTCCTCTCCTGATCTTCGGCCTCTCTTTCCTCACCTCTCATTCTAGGGCCTCATTCATCCCCTCATTTCCTCCAAGGGACAGTTCACAAAGTGACTGAGCAGTGACCCCTGCCAGGCCCTCTGGCCTCTGGCCCTCCTCCCTCCTTCTCTTAGCCACAAACGCAGCAGGAGCTGTGTTGCCTGGGCTGCTGAGCCTCTGGCCCATTTCCTCTCCAGCCCTGGGCTCATCTCTGGCCGGAGTTCCCGAGGGCCTGCGGTTGGCCTCCAAAAAGGCACACGTGTACACACGTGGAAAAGCCATCTATTTCCAGGAGCATCTGCTTCCTCCGCTTCCTTCCTATCCTTTCGCGCTCTGCTCCTCCCCAAGCCCCGTGTTTCAGAGTCAGGGCTCCACATGGTCACAGCAGGCTAGGTCGCAGCTGCGTTAAAACCCCACAGTGGGAATGGAGGGCCCTGCGGGTTGGCTCAGAGCAGCGGGGATGTGAGTGCAAGGCGGGTGGGGGCCAGGGACCAGTCATCTGGCCCCGAGTCCGATGCAGTTGGGCACGCTGCTGCCTGAGGCCAAGCTGAAGGTTCTCAGAAACCTGGGCGCTTGTTGCGGCCACACCAACACCTGGTCAAACACCTGACCGGGCCCGCCATGGGGCTGCCGTAGGGCTGCCTTTCCCATCAGAACAGCGAGGTCTGCCCAGCCTCCTCAGGGGCCAAGTGAGGGCCCCGGAGAGCCACAGAGAAGACACAGCCAGTGGCCAGGAAATACATGTTAACTAGCCGGATAAACAAAACCCTAACACAGCACTTGAGTGAGAAAGATTTGAGCCCCCTTGTCAGAGGGAAGGGGCCTGGCGGTTCCATAGGCTCCTGGCCAGCCCAGAGTGGATGCAGCCTCAGGTGCATGGGGACAAGCTGGAGAGAGCCCGGAGGTGGGGGCAACGTGGGGCAGGGGGAGTCAAGTCGTCGGGGGAAAGTGCAGAGCGGCGGAGCCTATCTGTGAGCTGTGGAGAGCTGCACTGTCTCACGGAGGGTTGGAAACACCAGCGTACCCAGCGCGTGGCTGGCAGCACACAGTCCATCACGATTATTTCGGTGGAGAAAAGAAGGGCTGGATATGCTGTTTGAAATATGGGGTGGCTTTTTTATTAAAGATTTTACTTATTGATTTTAGAGAGAGGGGAAGGAAGGGGGAGAGAGAGGGAGAGCAACACTGAGGTGGGAGAGACACTCTGAGCGGTCAGTCGGGGACAGAACCCGCAGCCCAGGCACGTGCCCTGACTGGGAACTGATCGGACCGGCGGCCTTGCGCTTTGCAGGATGATACCCAGCCAGCTGAGCCACAGCGGTCAGGGCTGGGATGACTTCCACTTGGAGGCGAGAGAGGACTAATTTTGTAAAGCTTCAGTAGAACTCAACTGCAAGGGTAGGAGTGATAGAGAAGCAGACTCCAGTTCAACTGCAAATGGAAAGGGATCATGTAGCATGTGCCAGGTGTCTGCAAGGCGCTTGACAGGTGTGGTCACCCCGCCTCTCCAACAGCCTGACGCGGTAGCTGCTGGCCCAGGTTCACCGATGTTGGTTGAGGGAAAGGCTGAAGGGCCCTCTCTCCAAAGGCTGCAGAGGGGCCTTCTGAGCCACCAGGGGGAATTCTGCGGACCCACTGAGATTCCTCAGCCTGGTTCTCCAAAATTTCACCTCACACCGCTCAAGACGCTGGTTCCCCAAGCGCATCCTTATGACCTCCTCTTTTCTGAGTTCAGCTGAGAGACCATTCACCTCTGTGCTGGTTAACCTATGTGTCAATTTAATTTAATTCACCAGGCCATGGTGCCGAATATTGGGCCAAACACGGTTCTGGGTGTGTCTTTGAAGGTGTTTCTGGGTGAGATTAACATTCGACTCTGTGGACTGAGTAACGCAGAGGGCCCCCACCCCCTGGGGGTGGGCCTCATCCAATCAGTGGGAGGCCGGATAGGACCCAAAGGTCGCCCTTCCCCCCAACGAGAGGGAACTCCTCCCGCCTGGCTGCTTTGAGTGAGGATGGAGGTGTTTCCCTGCCACCACTGGTCGCTGGTCGAGAGCTGAAATACCAGCTCTCCTTGAGTCTCAGGCTCTCCAGCTTTCACCCAGGAACTTCCCCCCACCGCCCTCTTGGGGCGCCAGCGAGCCGACCACAGCCCGTGGAAGTGCTGCCCCCACAGTTGGGTGAGCATTCCAAATCCTCACCAAAGGGTGTGTTTACTGATTTTAGAGAAGGAGGAAGGAATTGAGAAAGAGAGAGAAACATCGATCAGTTGTTTCCTGTGCGTGTCCTGACCAGGGATTGAACTCGCAACCTTTTGGTGTGTGAGACGACGCTCCAACCAACCAAGCCACCCAGCCAGGGTGACGGTTTCTTATAATATGCTTCTATTTATGCATGCACACATCCTATCAATTTTGTCTATGCGGAGAATCCTTGGTAATACACCTCCTTCCCCGACTCTTCCTCCCGGGGTCTCCCTTGCTGAGGAGACGGACGGACAGTGGGCCGGGAAGCACCTCCCATCTGCCGTCGCCCTGGGTCCGGGGGAAGAAGGGGCCCAACTGTGCAAGCAGAGCAGATGGGCCGCAGGGCCAGCGCCCACGCTCCCTGCAAGCCAGAGACCCCTGTGAGGGTTTCCTAAGGGACCTGCCTGGATTTTCACGTTTGCCTAGAGCAGGGCTGCTGCACACGCTGCGGTGGATGGCGGGGTCAGTTCCTCGTTCTTTGTTCCCAGAGGAGCACCCAATGGAGTCCTGAAGATATTCCCAGTTTAGGGTGGGGGCAGAATGCGTGGGCCCTCTGGCTGGGACAAGAGGGTCAGTCAAACATGTGTCAGCCCCCCTTCGTGAGAGCCTGACTCCCAGGGCCCCTCTGCCATTCTGCCTGAAGCCGAGCGGGGGCTCTGGACCCTCGGGAGGGCATGGAGGGTCCTCGGCCCCAGGTCGAGGGCAGTGAGGCAGGGCTCTGTCCACAGTCTTGGGGCAAGTGCGAGGCCGAGAGGCCACCGTGAGCACCTCTGGGGGCGGGGGTTGGGGGGGCCTGCCTGGCGTTCAGCTCTGAAATCTCCTGTCCCTGCTCAGCCCTGATGAACTTGACACCAGACATCAGATCCCCAGTGTTGCTGGGGTCGAGGTTTCTCCCCCTCTCAACCTGTCACCAGGGGATGGAAAACTCTGACCTCATCTCAGGCTGTCATGCGAAGACAGCCACAGGGCCGACGGACATGGAGAGAGGGAGGGAGGGGGAGAGAGACTGAGAGAGACTGAGAGAGAGAGAGACAGAGAGGGGCTTAGAGAGAGAGACTGAGAGAAAAGGACTGAGGGAGAAAGAGAGGGAGGCTGAGAGAGAGGGAGAGAGAGGCAGAGACTGAGGGAGACTAAGAGAGAGAGAGACAGAGAGAGAGGCTGGGGGCGGGGAGAGCGGGTGCACTGGGACTCAGACCACCCTGGTCAGGAGGGTTCCAGCTCCAGGGCCCAGAACCTTGCAGGCTGGATCCAGATAGGAGCGGGCTTGATGGTGCACCAGCTATGTGCGGGGCTGTTCACATCTGTGTGTGTGTGCATCATATCACACACATACAAAAGTATATAAAAAAGGAAGGTACAGCCTGACGAACTGAACTGTAATTTCTACTCACGTCAGGAAACAGGGCGCTATCAGCGCCCAAGAGCGCCCACACACTAATGCAAGTGTTTCCATTTGACGTTCATGAAAAACGTATTCACGAGAAAGAAGAGGCTCAGAAATGTCCTCAAGTGTCACAGCTCCTCATTCAAACCCAGATTGGAGCTTTCTGGGATTGGACTGATTCCAGAGCCCCTTCCACAGGGCCAGCTGCTTGTCTGAACAAACCGGGAGCATGCAGCGGGCATGGGGCCCTTCACAGGCCTGTCCGAGTCTCGGGACCCTGTGGCCCGAGGGCTGCATGCTGGGGCCCAGCACGGGGCAGGCGGTTGGACTCCATGCGATGGGGGCCTTTTTCAACTCTATCTCAGTGGTGCATCATGAAATGAAAATGCATGGGCTTGGAGCCCCTCCCCCAGGTGTGCCCTAGCCAGGTCCTGCCTTCCTCAACTCTGCATTATGGATGGAGTGAATCATCTGGTAAATAATTCACCCGCAATCAGGGCAGTGAGGGTAACAGGAGAGCAGGGGTGAAGGTGCTGGAAGGGCTGAGGTGGGCAACCTGAGCCGGAATCCGTCCTTCTAAGGCTGGGCTTTGCTCTGGGGAGACGGAGCCCGAGAGCCAGGCAGGCTCCATCTTGGACCAGCAGCCACCCAGGGGGATGGGGCCATGGTGAGCCCACGGGCCCTGTGTAGACCACCTGGCCTGCTGCTGCTGCTGCCCTGCTGCTTTCTGTATTTGGGGGCCTCAGGTGAGTGATACTCAACCCCTACCCACCCCGTGTAGCCCTTTCCCACTCACATTCCATGATCTCTTCCCCGTCTTCCTTGAGATCCTTTGGCACGCGCATAGCCATTCAGTGAAGGCCATGAACTTCAGTGATCTGCTAGATGTTAGCCAGCGCGCACTGAGTGACCGCGCCTTGTCAGGGTGGGGAGGCAGGGCCCGCACACAGCCCTCTGTGTTACCTTGAACCTGGGGGTTATCCCGAGCATGGACGTGACACGGTCAGATCTGGTTTCCTAAAGTTCCCTCCACGCCAGGTGGTCTTCGTGCATCCGCAGCTGCCGGCATTGGAGGGAGTCCATTTCTGGGTTCTTGTCCTCGATTCATCGAACATCCAAATTTTGCCTTTGATCCCTCCTGCTGACCGTCCTCTCTGTCTTATCGAACCCTGCCCAGTCGGCTCCAACTGCAGAGCAGGAACGGAGGCTCTGGGAAAGGGGGAGCAGGAGAACCCAGGACAGCTCAGATGCCTTGCGTTGTCTCTGTCCCAGGGCAGCCTGATGAGGAGGTGGTGTCCACCCAGGGAGTGAGGGGCGGCTCTGTGGAGCTGGCCTGTGGCTCCCCGCCTGCCCCCCTGGCGGTCTTCTGGAGCTTCACCCCCCTGGGGCTGCTGATCCCCCGGCCTGTGGCTGTCACCAATGGAGCAGAGGTCAAGGTGGAGGCCGGGGCCTCGGCTCTGGGGACCGTGAGCCTGCGGAACAGCAGCCTGGTGCTGGGGGAGCTGCGGGAGGGTGCCCGCGGCCACTTTCTGTGCCAGGTCCTGCAGGCAGCCGGCGGCCAGCTACATACCACCTACTCCCACTTCAGTCTGGCCGTGCTCGGTGAGCATCCCGGCTCGGGGCCCTGGCTCGAGCTGCCATGCCTGCTGCTTTGCCTTCCTTTGTGTGTGCTTCCAGCTGTATTCTGCAGGGCTTGGGGTCTACACGGCCTGCCCCCAGGGGAGGGGGAGGCCTGGGGTGCTCAGGAGCCCAGTGGGCAAGCCAGCCCCCAGCAGGCAGGGGCCAGGCCAGCGGACATAGCGGGCCACTGCCCGAGCCTGCAATAACCAACACAGACTCTTCCTTCTCCGGCCAGTGCCCGTATCGAAGCCTCAGGTGCGACTGAGTGAGCCGTCCCCCGTGGAGGGGGCATCCGTGGTGGCCACATGCGCAGTGTGGGAGGGCACGGAGCCCGTGATCTTTGCCTGGAAGCATCAGGCACCCCAAGGCCCCGGGGAGGCCCTGCTGAGGGTCACGGAGCAGCTGCTCCGGCTGGACCCCGTCAATCGGACACACCTGGGCTGGTACGTGTGCAGTGCCCGCAACGCCGTCAACCACCTGAGCAGTGACGGGACCTTCCTGGATGTCATCTGTGAGTCGGACTGGGGGGTGAGGGACTGGCGGCGACCAGGCCTGGCATCTGCCTGCCACCTGCACTCGGCCCCCTGGCACACCTCAGGCCCCCAGGAGGGCCCCAGCCTGCACCCACCGGGCCAGACCCGGCTCCAGTACAAGGGGTTTTAACCTGGTCAGAGTTGAGGGCCCCTCTTCCCAGGAAAATGTGCATAGATTCACGTCACAATTAACCCACAGGTCTTCGGGTTGATCCTGAAGGACTCTCAGGGGTCACCTGCACCTCGGGAAACAGGGAGCAGGGAGGCAGGCCTGTGGGAAGAGAGGGCAGCAAGTCGGGCCCTAGAGGGACTTCTGAGAGCAAAAAAAGGTTATTTTCAGAGCATGCGAAGGACCCCCAGATAGCAGTGAGGAGGAAGCACAAGCCACACAGAAGTGGACAACAGGCCGGAACAGTTAGTTCAGGAGAAAGAGAACAGAGAATGCCGGTGAACTCCGGACGGGATCAGAAGCCGTGTGACAGGGGAAGACCGGGGTGGTCCAGAGCAGCCCTGGGTGGGATGGCAGCCTCTCCAGGGGCTTCAAGCGCCGGAGACGGGGCCAAGCCCAGCTGAGACGTGCTCAGAGTGTGGCATTCACACTGGACTTTGAGGAAGAAGTCTAAAGAAAGAATACAAAACAGCTCACCAGTAATTCTTTATATTGCTTGTACACTGAAATGATAATATATTGAATATATTTGGTTAAGTAAAATTTTTTAAAATTATTAAGGCCCATCGACGGGTTTTGCTTGGCTGAGCAGGGTGTGTTTTCTTCTGGAGATCTGGCTGGTGAGCCCGCGGCCAGCCAGATCTCCTGCAGCTGTGGGGCGGGGGGCCAGAGGAGTCAGGGAGCAGGGGCTGGCAGTGTCCTGTCGGCCTCGGAGGTGGCTGGTGGGCACTGTAAGTCCAGGGCGGTGGAGGAGACGGATGAGCAGTTCTCGGAAAGAGGGAGGGGCAGATCGGAGGCAGGCAAGACAATTTGGTGCTCTCCAGGTGTCAGGGAGGAAGAGGACATGGGAGTGGGGAGGCAGGGACCCCGAGAGAGTGGACAGGGCTGGCTGCTGGGATTGCACCGGGGGCATCTTCCCACCCTGTTCTCTCCCCTCTGCAGTCGAGAGGGACCAACCAAACCAAGAAAGCCCTCGATGCCAGGCAATGGGAGAGGGCTGGGCGCCCTCCTCCCCCTTCTCCAGGCTGACTCTGCCTGTGCCCCCGCCTCAGCCCAACCCACCAGGCCCCTGGGGAAGCCTTGCGGTGCCCTCTGGACTCCCACAGGCCGCAGGCTCGCCTCACAGGCCCTGATCTCCTGTATTCTGGGCTCCTTAGGGGCCTTACATAGTGGCTGGCACGGCTGGTGCCTAATTCATGGCTGCTGAGTGGGGAGTAAACTCAGCGATCATTACATGAGCGAGTGAAGGAAGGAGGACCAGCCGGGGAGGTGTGACAGGCCTTCCTTGCCCTCCAGATGGTCCGGACCGCCCTCTGATCACTGTGGAGCCGCCGAGCTTCACCGACGAGGGCTTCTGGGCGGGCGAGAGGGAGGAAGTGACTCTGAGCTGCCTGGCCGCGTCCAATCCGCCCAGTCGCTACGTGTGGCTGCGTGAGCACGCCCAGGTCCACACTGGGCCCACCTACACCATCGTCAGTGCCAGCCGCGCCCACACCGGCCTGTACACCTGCCTGGCCCACAACAGCCGCTTGGACACCCGTGCGCAGGCTGCCGTCCGGCTCACCATCTACTGTGAGTGTGTGGGGAGGGGCCTGCCGAGGGAGCATCTGCATGTCGGAACTGTGGATGCCCGTGGAAACGGGTGGGAGTTGGGGGGAGACAGGGCTGGGGGAACAAATGGAGATGCAGACCAGGGGGAGAGGCTGAAAAAACCTAGAGAAGGGGCAGGCAGAGGGAGAGCCCCCCATCCTGTACAGATAGCGCCCCTTCGAAGTGATGACTCCCGTGGTCCTGGGGACCGAGCTGAGGCACAGAGACGGGTAGCGTGAGGACAGTGAGGCAAAGTGCCCGGGACGAGAATGGGGCACAGGGACACTTCCCTACTGGGGGCTGCCGTGGGAGCCTCTGGGGTTGCCCAGTGATTCCGCCCTCCTGCCCAACCCGCAAAACACTGCCCCTGACCTGGGAACTCCGCCTTCTGCTCACCAGCCCCTCAGAGGCATCAGGCTCTCCCTGCTCCCCCACCTCTCCCGACGCCTCCACACGGGCCCCTCTGGGCCACTGGCAGTGCGGCCTGGGCCAGCCCCATCCACCCCCCTCTCCCCCAGATGCCCCCGAGGGGCAGCCTTCCTGCACAGTGCTCCCCGCCACTGGGGCTGTGACTTTGGTCTGTGCCTGGCCTGGGGGGCTTCCAGCTGCCCAGCTGCAGTGGGAGGGGCCCCAGGGGACTGGCCCAACCGCTCCCGGCAACGTCACCTGGAGGCACGCAGCGGCCCAGCTGCCCAACGGCAGCGCCTTCGCTTGCACTGGCCAGCACCCCGCCCTGGCGCTGCCCGCCCTCTGCCGGATCACGCTCTGTGAGTGGACACAGCAGGGCTTGGACATTCCGGGCCAGGGAGTGGGTCGGGGTCAGGGGAGAGCAGGGAGGGTCCCTGGGGTCTCAGGGCAGAAGCTCCAGGCCCCGCACTCCGGGGCCTGCCAGGGGACGAGGAGGGGGCAGCGCTCCGCTCAAGCCTGCCTCCCGACATCTGTCCGCCCCGCCCGGGTCTGCGTCTGCATGGTGGCCTGTCCTCCTCAGTTCAGGCTGGGAGCCCGGGCCCCTCCTACCTGTCCCCAAGCTTCCAGGGTCCGCGGGCTCTAGGCCCCGCTGCTCGACTTCCGCCACTCCCTGCGCGCTGGCCTCAGGCTGCGCCCGCACCTTTCTCTCCGCCTTGAAAACTCCTCTCCGTCTACAGGACCAAGTCCAAACCTCATCCTGCTTTCAAAGTCCTCCTCCCTGAAGCCCCGGAGGGCTGTCTTTCCACCTGCCGTCCGCACTCATCACGCTGCGCTGTAACTGTTAGCTCAGCGTTGGCTCCCGCACTCTCTCTGGCACGTGGCCAGCCTTCCATAAGCGATGACTGAGAAAGGCCATGAGCTGACCGAGTAAATGTGGGAATGGGTGAGCGAGGCAGTAAGTGGAGGACGGAGGGACGGGGCGAGCCTGCTGCGTCCCTCTTCCCCCATAGGGCCATGCTGAGCCGTTTGTTCCCTTCTCAGGGGAGCCCCTCCGCAGCCCTGCTTGCTGGACCACGGCCACAATGGGGGACCAGTTCATCATGCTGAGCTGTGAGTGGGCTGGAGGCGAGCCCCCGGCCCTGCTGAGCTGGCTGGACGCACAGCAGCAGCCCCTGGGCGGCAGTGGCTCCTCACGGGCCATCCACCTCCTGCGGGCCCGGGAAGATCTGGCTGGCAGAGAGTTCATCTGCCAGGGCTCTCACCCACTCAGGGTCCCTGGGCCCCGCTGCCGGCTCCAGCTGGGTGAGTGGCGGCTAGTGGCTGTGTTGCGGGGCTGGGGTGGGAGGAGCGGCCCTCTAGAACCAGGATGAGGGGCTCTGGGTGGGGGGGGGGGGGGCAGCTGGAATGCAAAGCGAGTCAAGAGACTGAGTCACCTCACCTCCCAGGGCCTCAAGTGTTTCTGATCCATAAAATCAGGAGGTTTAGTCTAGGTCTGTGTTGTCCAATGAAAATATAATGTAAGCCATGTGTTTAATTTTAAGTTTTCTCGTAGGCACATTTTAAAAAGAGAAAAGAAATAAGCAAAGCATTTTCTTCAACTCAATATATCCAGCATATGATCATTTCAATGTGTAATAGAAAATTAGTAATGAGATATATTACATTGTTTTTTTTTCTTTTCCTATTGCCTTCAAAATGTGGTGTATTCACAAGTCACAGCCCATCTCCAGGTGGACAGGCCACATTTCAAGTGCTTAGTAGTCGCAAGTGGCTGGGCAGCACCCATCTAGCCAATGAGGGGCTCTGACTGTCGGCTTCATTTGCATCACTTTGCATGAGAAGGGCCTGATTATCTTCCTGGCTGGAATTAATGCTTCAGGTGTCTGAGGTCTTCACCTCTCGTACTCCCTGTACTCGTCTTTGGTCAGGTTTCTTCCGGCTGGTCCCTTCTATTGTTGACTCAAGGAAAAGAAGTAAACGTGGAGGGGAAAAAGGCGGGACAACCTAGCAGAGGAGCCCTTGCAGGGAACACTTCTCCAGCCTTGGTGACCAGCCGGGGGCTCTGAGGAACTGCTCAACCCCAAATGTTTGCCTCCCTCATAAGTCTCAGGGCTGGACACTCCCTCAGAGGTTCACTGACACCTGCAAGGGGGTCTTCAGGAGTCAGCCCCTAAACACGGGCCCCTGCTGCGGGCCCGGCCCTGTGCCGGGGCGAGAGGTGGTGGCCACTGGGGGCGAGGGGGCGCTGTGCCAGGTGCTGAGGGGGAGGCAGTTAATGCCAGGTGAACAGTGTGGGCCCCGCCTGCAGGGGCCCAGCAGGGCTTGCGGGGAGGACACTGCTGTGACCACTGTGCCTTGGGGCAGACTGGGACAGGAACAAGGGCAGACTGGCCCAAGACAAGCTTTGCTGCCAACTCCACAGCCTGGAGGTCCTCTCTCCCCTCCCCCCAGGCCTTCCCAATAGACCAGGTGCAGGGGCACCTCCCAGCCTCCTTCTCTTTGTCCCTGCAGAAGCCCCCCAGCTGGCAGTGGCTAAGCCCTGGGTGTCAGTCCTGGAGGGGGAAGAGGCCTGGCTGGGCTGTACCCTCCAGCGGGGCACACCGCTCGCCCGCCTCCTCTGGCTGGGGCCCCAGGGACAGCCGTTGGAACAGGGCACCTCCGGATTCATGTTGCACCTGGAGGACACCCAGCTCCACCTTAGCATCCAAGGCGCCGACCCAGCGCGCCACGGGGGCACCTACCAGTGTGTGGCCAGCAACGCCCTGGGCAGCCGCAGCCGCAGCACCCTGCTGGAGGTCCTGAGTGAGTGGGGGCGGTGTGCGTCTGTGTGGCGGCAGGACGGAGACCCCCCAGCCCACACGGTCTTGTAGGTGGAAGGTGCTGGGATTCCTGCTGCAGGATTTGGACCGGTCAGCCCCCTCGGGCACTGGAACCCTGCTGGGCTGTGTGAGGCGAATCTCACGCACCCTGGAGCACGGGCAGACAGAGCCCCGTCTCCTTATGCTCAGCGTACAGACGAGGAAACTGAGGCCTAGGAATACAAGTCCAGGGTCACACAGACCCAAGCCGTGCAGAATCGATCCAATCTGCACACCTCGGTCTAGGTCCCTCCCAGCTCTCAACGAAGCTGGACAAACATGGGTGCCCAAGCGCCCCTGCACCCATGCCTGGCTGTGGGTGTGCGTGTGGCAGCGCGGTTTCCCCTCCCCCCAGGGTACCCAGCTCCCCCCAACGTCACCATCAGCCGCCTGACCTACGGGCGGCACCGCCGAGAGGTGCAGCTGCAGTGGGCCACCGAGGGCCCCGGGAACCTGACCGGCTTCCTGGTCCAGCGGAGGCCCCGTGCCGCAGGCCCGGGGGCTGCAGCCTGGGAGACAGCAGCCGGCGACATCGGGCCGGAGAGCCGGGCCCGGCGGCTGGGGGGCTTGGACCCAGGGGTGCTGTACGCCTTCCGCGTGCTGGCGCTGAACCACCGCACAGCTGGGCACCCCTCCGAGGTGAAGATACCAGGTGCCGGGGCGAGCGCCATGGAGAGGCTCAGCTTTCCGCAACAAAACCGAGCCCTGGCTCCTCTCCCTCCATCCCCGCCTCTGTCCTCTCCTCCACCTTCTCCCCGGGCAGGCGCCCTCTCCGCTGCCCTCACCCACCCCTCCCCGGGAGGCCCTGGGCCGAGGGTAGCAGCCATAGTTCAGCCTGAATCAGAAGAGGGAGGGGGGACTGCAGGAGGACAGGCCCCCACTCTGTGCCTCAGTCTCACCCCGGGGGCACACGGGTGGGCTCTCAGTTCCCACTGCTCTCTCCATCCTGGGAACGCCCTCACTGTATGGGCCGCTTCCCTGCTGTGCCCGGTTGGGATGTAGCCAAGGACTCAGACCTCAGGAGCAGCAGGTGCACGGAGCACCTCCTCCCTCGGGAGAGACCTGGTCTCCAGAGGCCCTGGGTGCAGCCTTGCTCTTGATCTCCCGCCTCAGGCGGTGGGGTGGGGACTGGGTGAGCAGGGCGCCGCCTGCTCGGCAGCCTGTAAGCCACTGCTGCCCCGTGCGACCAGCGCTCTCCCCTCCTAGCGGACCCCCCGCTCAGCACCTACCCAGCCGTGCTGGGTGCCGCAGGCACAGGGATGGTGGTGGCAACCGTAGCCTCTTTGCTGGTGTTCCAGTATGCCGCCCGGCACCCGGAGACTTGCCCCCGTGAGTGGGAAACTGTGGGGGGTGGCTGTGTGGCCCTAGAAGGTGGCACCTGTCCCGGGGAGAGGCAGGACCCCCTGGGCAGGAAGTCTGGGCCCTCCTGTATGTGACGTGTCCTCATGCTCGACACCCGCTGGGGCTCCCCCAGTGCCTGGTCTCAGCACGGAGCCTGTGGGGAAGGGGATTGCCCCTGCGATTTTGGACGAGTTGCTCAAGTAATGTGCCTTTTCCTTTCCTTTCTGCAGGCCTGGGCCAGCTGCTCATTCCCATGTGAGTGCGGAACCCGGCAGGCTGGGGGCCACGGCTCTCCTCTCACTGGGAAGGAGGGGTGGGAAAGTGTGGATGTCACTAACTTCACTCTCCCCTTCACCCTCAGGGAGCAAAGTCACCGACACAGGGGCTCAGTGGAAGGCCCAGAGGCACAGGCAGGCAAGCACCCTCCTGTCCCAAAGGTCACTCACGTGTAAGGGGAGCAGTCCTGTGTTGCACGCACGGTGCTAGGTCTCTTGCCATCCTCCAAGAACGACCTGGCACACCCCCAAGGCATCTCTCCCCTTTGCTCATGTCTGTCCTTCAGGCACTGAGACGCCCCCCGCCACCCCCGGTTTGGATCCTGCGCAAGAACCCACGGACGCTCCAGTCAGCGTCACCATCACGGTGACCGCCACACCGTGAGGCCCCGAGGACGGTGCCCAGGGGCACAGGTGCGGGGTGGAAAGAGTCCCCCTATCACACCTGGTCTTCAGAGCCAGGTAGCGGAGGCATGACCTCCCCTTCCCCACTTCACGTCCAGACTTCGCCACCAGTGCAAGGCCCAGCCGCATGGCCTCCGAGTGGCTTGGTTAAAGAGGAGCCCTGGCCCAGCCGGGGAAAGACGGAGGCGGAAGGACAAGGAAGACACAGCTGGAGAGCAGGCCAGCGGGGTGTGCGAGCCGCGGTGCCGGAAGCAGCGCCTGGGGGGCAGCTGGCTGCTTCCAGAGCAATTCCTCAATAAACCACTCCTGGCGCCCTCACGCGTACAGGGTCACTTTGGTGGCGGCTCCCACAGGGCAAGGCTAATCCAGGCTCAGGCTGGTCCCAGGTTTTCCCACCGGGAGGAAGCTGGGAGATGGGTGGGCACGCGTTCCCTTCATTCAGCTGTGTCGACAGTCGAGGTCCTCTAGTTCTTTCCTTTCCACGCCTCAGATCGCTTCCCCAGGACACAAGCTTCCACCACTGGACCCGTTTATGGGTGAAGGAGCATCGCCATGTCCGCAGGGGTCCAAGGGCCACAGCCGCTAGACCTCAGGAGTCTGCGGCCCCCAGCCAGGGCAGAGGTACCGCAGACGCGGCTTCCTGCCTCCAGGCCTGGGGAGCTGGCGGAGAGGGGACCCTGGCTGTTCCAAAGTCACACTCCGCCGGCTGCCAGCATGACTCACTGGCTCCGAGTGTGCGCGCGCCTGCACTGTGGGTGAGACACAAACGAATGCTTGTTCCACCGGCCGGGAGGGAAGACGCAGAGCTGGCTCCGCGGGGGAGAAACGGCACAGAGCAGCGTCCCGCCAGGAATGAGGAAAGTGGCGCCTGAGAGGAGGGAACAGTGACGGAGGCTGGAGTTGCTGCCTGGGTTCTCGCAGAGTTAGACTTTATTAGAAAAGGGGTTTCGGGTCCCTCAGTGCTCTCAGGGCTGGGGCTCAGGTTTAGGGAAGCCTTATTAAACATGGAAAGTAAGATATCACAAGACCTCATCCCATGCAAAAGGCCCTGTTGGCCTTCTGGTCAAAGCAGCCCAGACACTTTTATTTATTTATTTTTTAGGGCAAAGAGACAAAGCTGCTCCTTGAGGAGGCTAAATTCCACCCTGGAGCTCGCAGAGATGTTGCTGCAGGTGATGGCAAAAAGCAGCCCACGTGGCCCTGGCCGGGTGGCTCAGTGGGTCAGAGCATCCAGACACCAAAAGGTTGCGGTTCAATTCCTGGCCAGGGGTGTGTACAGGAGGCGGCTGATCAATGTTTCTCTCTTGCATTGACATCTCTCTCTCAAATCAATAAACATATCCTCGGGCAACATATCCTCGGGCGAGGATTAAACAAAACCAGAGACACGTGAGGAGGGACCGCTCCTTCCCATTTTCCTCACCCTCCGATCCCACTCGCCTCCTCCTTCCAAAGAAACACTGAGTCCCCCAAAGGGGGCTCTGCCTGCTCTGACACAGCTCCTGGCTCGGTGTTTCCCTCCCCCACAGAACCTGTCCTAGACCCTGCTGCCTCAGGGCCTGGCTCTCTGCAGTCGGAACGGCAGGGACGGGCCCCCTGGGCTCCTGGAGGGGGGCTTCCAGGGGGCGGCGGGGTGGAGGCTCAGTTTCCGAGGGAGACCCACGCCCATCCCGGCGGCGAGCCACATGCAGCTTTTCTGCCAACAGGGAGTGTCCGAGGGCCCCGTCTTCACAGCCGCTCTCCACGAAAGCGGCATTCTCTTTTACTATAAAACCATATCCCCCAAATAAAACCTGTCAAAGGTACATCGTTTAAAATATGTACAATGCCAAACACACTATTACAACTTTAAGGAAAATAAAACATGCTTTTCAATATGATACAAAAACATGCATCTCATCGTCCCTGCTTTAAAAGAGAGCAATGCAGGCGAAACCCAATCATGGAGTGAACTTCACGGGACAAGAGTTGGGGCACAATCCCCTGAATGGGGACGCACTGGTCCCCAGACTCATATGACAGAAATGAAACCTGGGAAGAAATGTTCTAAAAGACCTCTTCAAAGGGTTTAAAACACTGCAATTTAACCGACACCCTGCATGCCACCGGACGGTCACCCATCGCCAGACTACCGGTGCGTGAAGGAAAAAAAGGAGGTAGTAAAATGGTACAATAGAAATGGGGAAGTTTAATGTGAAAACAAAGAATCACAGAGAACTCGAAGGCGAAAGGGACATGAAGGGGCCTGTCCAACTGCAGTATCACTAAGCCACTAAGTGAAGAGCAGACTCGGGCGGGGTCGGGTGTAGGAGCTTCACAGGGGGAGACGGGACTCTGGGAGGACGAAGAAAGTGCCGGGACGCCCACGCGTACAGGGGCCGCCTCTCTCGTGGCGGAGTCTCGCAGCAGGGGCGGACAGAGCGTGCAGAGCTGGACTGGTTCCCTTCAAAGAGGGAACCACATGCTTTTGGAAAGCAGCATGGAAAAATGGAAGGAGCTCAGATTACGGCTCTACGTCAGCTGGGTTCAAATCCGGGCTGTGCGGCTCACTGTGAGACTTGCGGACTCCGACACCTACTGTGTGGGTTTGTTAGATGGCAGTAACAAGCTCTGAGCCTGCTGCCTGGGACACAGCAGTCAGCGTGCCCATGTTAGCGCCATCTCTCCCAGGGCACCACGGCCCTCGACCCCGCGGTGAAGTGCCATCAGGCAGGGCTAGTTGGGTGCCTGCGCAGGGCACGGAAGTTCAGAACAACTCATGGTCAGGGGGAACTCAGAACTCCTAAACATGAAGGCAATTATATATATAGTTATATTTATATTTATATATCTCAATATATAAAGGCATTTTTTATAAATAAAATACAATAAAAGGGATAACACTTAAAACAGCGTTACTAACAATATAAATAAAGCAGTCCACAATGAGACTGCCCCAAAGGTAGAGTCGTTTTCTCTGCCTGGCGGACAGATCCCACGTTCAAACTCATCTTTACAAGCAGTTTAGGACCTAGGCTCTCGCTGACACCCCTGCTTCCTGAACCAGATGATGGCTGGCCGGCGCTCACGCCCGTTTTCTAAGACTCGCTTCGTGACAGCATTGCAGTCACGCAACTGGCCAACCGGGGCCTGCTCTCATGTTCTGTGTCCTAGGACTTCGTCCTTTGCTAGTCACAGAAGTCAGGGGTGCAGCCACCCCCCACCTCCAAAGCTAACTGCATCTACGCAGCATGAAGAAATCCCGCACACCACAGGCACAGATGCCTGGGATGGAGAACTTGACCCTACAACGTCCCTAATCCCTGCCCACGAAATCACACTCACTGCATTCTACCGGAAGGAGTTCTTGCACAGGGACTCGGCTTCAACGGCACATTTCGCTAACAGTTCTATCTATAAAATATATAAAAGTATGTAAGGGAATACTGATGCACGTATATAGAAAGTTGATTAACATAGCATTCTAGTCTATCTCACTGTAATTTCTGGGAAACTGTAAAACTTTTTCATTTATGCTGAAACTGCTGACTCTGAAGAGAATCATTTTCAGTTCCTTTCCCCAAAGGGACACACGGCCCCAAAAGGAGCAATGATCCATTAAAGCTGGGCTTGAGCTATTCGACACGCAGTGTTTTTGTGTTTTGCGGTTTTTGTGGAAGAAGAAAAGCCTTCCAAAGGCAGCTGCAAATACCCTGTCACTCCGAGGCAGCGTAACTGTGACTGATGGGCTCTGTTAACCAAAGCTTTCGGAGCCTGTTTACAATGACAACCTTCTGCAAAAAAGTCAGGGAATTTCAAACCACACTGTCCTCACCCTCCAAATGAAGACTTTTCTACCGTCACATCCCCACACTGGAAACTGGGCCGGCATGGTTTGGGGGGGTAGGGGGATGCCATCAGCACAGGCCTGTGATAATGACAGAGCTTCTGCCAGGCTGGGGTCCCTGCAAACCCTCCCCTGTCTTCTCCACATGTAAATCCTTCTCTTCAAGGCATCGGTTTAAAGTCTCATTTCGTCCCTACTCTTGGGAAGAGTTAAAAAGGGGCCAAAGGTGACCGTTGTATAAACACGTGCAATTTTAAAGCCGTAGGACTTGACGGCATTCTTCTTCCTCTGGCCTTGGTTCCCTTCCTGGGACCGCACGGACCCGACCCCACCTCTGCGTGCCCACGCACCCATGCCTAGTGGATGCCTGGGGAACGGACGGAACTGCGGCCAACACGGACAGGGAGTCGCCGTGTCCGCTGCACCTCTGTGGAAGGCACGGATAAAATCCCTAAGACCTCTGCTGTGAGAAACAGCAGGCTGTAACTGGGGCTGTTTCAGAACGTCCTCAGAGAGCCGGGTAACACTATCCTGAAAGCTCTCTGTCTGAAAACGTTGAACGGCCTGCGTGGTTCCCCCCAGCTGGGGCGGCCACGGCTGGTCTGTCACTGAGGTTCTCGGAAGACATGGGACGCTCTCGGATGATGGGAAACTACGCAAAACTAGGATGTTTCCTACTGCTGGGGAGGAAGGGAAAGGGAGGACAAACTTTAAGGCATAAATAATATAAAAGGGCACACATTTTAAGATACATTCATATGACATTACTACTACAAAAATAAATAATGACTTTTCTCTGATTTGAATTAACGTCCTTCACGCAGTCCATCCCCGGGCCCGTTCTGTGCAGTGACTGGCTTGCAGTGGGAAGTGACCGGTCCTGTGCGTGCCCTCAGGTGTCCTGCAGCTGCTGAAGGACCCCTGAAGGGCTGTCTAAAGGAATGCCAGGAGGAGACCATGTTGCCTTTTCAGTACAATCCTTTGAAGCAGGTGGCAAAATAAGAGGATTCCAACTTAAAATGCTGGTCTCTGTTTCTGAATGGATGTAGCTGTCTCCTGCAAAACACAGATTTGGGAGCATTATAAAATCATAAAGGCTGATTTTCACAAACAGTTGAAACACATTACTTCAAGCAATAAAGAGAGGGTAATGAGTAGAAGTAGAGCCCAGTTGTGCTTAGTTTGAATGTGAAGGAGACAAAAGGTATAAAAAGTTTACAAGGAGGCTGAGCGTTCATGAAGTTACACAACTCCTCTGAGGGTTAAGGCAAACTCATGAAAAGCCCCAAAATAACCACCTTGAAGAAACAGAGGTCCATGACCAAATAACACATTTTTTGGGCGAGTCTATGTATGGCCCAGGTGCAAACTGAATCGGGGCCTATTTGGATTTAGTTTCTGAAGTGTGATGGGATTAACAGCCTGAGATGAAGCAGGTGAAGAATAACACTTCAAAATGTACCTAGTCACCTTTGATTGAAGTATCCACCTCCCCACCCCCCAGTCTCTTGGGAAATGTGTGCGCTGATCACAGAGCGAATCCATCTGCCTCATCTCCCTCATGTTAGCTAGTGAAGACTGTCTAGAAACTGGGGTTGTGCCACGGCTCCCAGTACCTCTGTCGGCCTCTGTGGCGCCTGCTGTGGCGTCAGAGTCGACCCCGTGCCTGCCGTCGGGACAGCAGGCATGGTGAGCAGGTCTCGGCGCCGCTTCATCCGTGCTGCTCTCCTCAGGTGACGGGCCGCAGGCGGGGGCTGGTGAAGCCTGACACACAGGTGTCGTCGTGTGACTGAGGGGCTTCATTTCCAAGCCATCCTGGGGACAAGGTGCAGCCAGGGGGACCACGGACAGGGGGCTGCTGCTGAAAGTGCCATTCGTTTTGGTGAAACACCTACAAAGTGCAAACCGAAAAAACAGGTTTGTCTAGAGGGATCAATAATTAAAATACACTTCTTTTGAACTGTCATTTGGTATTTTGTATCACAGATTCTTCACAGGGACGGGTGCTTAAAAATGAACACTCCACTACGATCTGATACATCGAGAACTCCAAAACTATGGTTAAAGCGAAATACAACAGGAAAATGAATCAAAAGGCAAACCGCCTTAGAACACAGCCTTACACGGTGCCCTATTCCCTTACATGACGCCCTGGCCCACTGTCAGAAGTTGGTTTCTAGTGCACAATTAACTGGCTCCTGAACACAGCACACAGCAGGAGAAGGCCATCAGCCACTGGAAGGAATGAGGGGGAAAAGGGAGCATGCAGCTAAGACACAGATGCCCACATTCAGAGAAATGACCTCATGAAAACCAAGGAAAACAGGCCACTCTGAAATCAGACCGAGGTTCCCTCGCACGCTTGGAAGAAACACTACCAGGATTAGACATTTGAAATCTAGGTCTGGTTTCTTTTGCAAATTTTTTATTTCAAGAATTAATTGCTAGTATTAGCACTGAGCATTCACTTCAAGTCTGCCATACTTCTATTTTTTCTTGTGTTCACTTAAGATATGTGTTTTGTTTTTCTTTCCATTCTTCAGACAGCATAATTTCTACTGATCGTCCAGTTCACTGGCTCTTTCCTCTGCTGTCTCCAGTCTGAGGTGAAACCCATCCAGTACATTTTCCATTCTGGTTATTGTAGTTTTCAGCTTTGGAATTTCCATTCGGTCTTTTTTTTTTCTTTCTGTTTTTACTTCTCAGCTGAAATTCCCCATATGTGAATTCATCATGGGTTTATCCTCCTTTAACTCCTTGGACACATTTTTAATAGCAGCTTTGAAGTCAAGGTCTGCGAATTGTGACATCTGAGTTACCTCTGGGTCTGTTTCTATTGACTTTTTCCCCCCTTAAGGAAGTATCCCATTTTCCTGTTTCTTCAGATGTAGTTTCTTTATTGCTTTTTTTTTTTTTTTGCCTTTAATTTTCTAGTTCCTCTGTGGCCTTGAACTCCATCTTCTGACACCTTGTTTGGGTCTGTGACCCAAGACTGAAAAATACTCTCAGAAAAACCCCATAAATAACTGTCATTCACTGTCTTTCAAGGGTAGGCTATTCAGTTTCTGCCTGCTTCTGGGCACTCTCCAATACTTTGATATTATCCATCTTCATCATAATTGCCTGTAGATAAGCTATTCCACCATTAACAGAAGCTGGAATTTCAGAAATATATTTTTTATCTCTAAGACTGGGAGTGAGGAAAAGTTTGGAGCCATCGTTTCATCTGGCTCCGAGCTGGGCACATGGGGCAGGACACACGAAAGTGAGCAGCAGTGTCAGGGAATGAAGGTAACAACTCTTTGGATTCCCACCCTTTAAACATGGGACGGTGTGTTTCTGGGCACATGAGAATCAGTAAAAGGAAGTTAAGGCGACTGTTACTAACGGCTCTGTTGGTGCAAATTACTGTAAATACCAAATGTTAAGCATGCAGAAAGATCTGAACCTGAAAGAGAGTGAGATATCTGTCAGTTAAACAAGTCATTAATTTAAATAAGTTCAACTGTAATCACATAGAGACATATACTCACTACACATTTAGTGGAATTCAGATACCAGTAATCTGGAAGGAAGGCATAGTAGGCTAGGCATTCGTTTGTACAGAATAATTTGAGTACCTTATTATCTAATAGGACTATATTTTAACCTTTAATAATATAGCAAAAATACTCGTATATACCTGATTCAAATAAAACCTAAGTTTTCCTTGCATGTCTTAAGCCAGTAAAATAAAGGAAGCACTGGTATGGAAGGAAGTCTGTTGGAGGTGACCCAGAGCCCTGGCCTAGATGCATCATGATTCCAGGAGAGTACTGCATTCCATTTGTGTTTTGTCATACATTTTACTCAACTCTGAGCTTTAACTTCAGAGATCTGGGGTGTTGGCATGGGTGAGCACCAGTCTCCTGATAGCCATTTTTAAATGTCCGTGTCACCCTTCTGATGCTTTACCATCAGTCTCTTCCACTGTCTCAATAACCAGAGAAACTTCAAGACCCCTATATGTACTCCATTCATGGGAATCCACAGACTAAATACGGTGCTCATCCAAAATGTGGGCAGAGTCAGGGTGGGAAAAAACCTTTCTGAATTCAAACTGCTGCTAATGAGAATTTAAAGGATATCATCCACCTACATAAGAGCAACCTTATCTAGAAGAGGTCTTTATTCCAACACCCTTTGCTAAATACCTTCTAAATGCTAGACACTGAACATATGACAGCAAATAGGTCAGAGTTTCAGCTCTCAGGCTAGCAGAGGAGATGGAGAAGTAAAGCAACGGCCACAATATCACATAGTATGTGCTACATGAGAAGCTATAAAGGATACTGGGCGCCCTCAGCATGAATTACAGATATGTGGCTTCCCGCAGTACCGACTGGAGAGTGGGGTGTGTTCTCCTATTTCAGACTCAATTGTCTCAACCTAGGAAGTCACTCTAGCTAGCAATTATAGAATTAGAGAATAAGAAGGATTCTGATTTTTTAAAACCAGAAATATCTCTCTGGTCAGGAGAATCTATATGGCTACTGTGATTTCCTGGAAGTAAAGTTTAAAAATTAAATTCCTAGCTTTTGGCTATGACTGATTAGTTTGTATCAGAATAACTGTCCTGCCAAGAACAACTAAAAAAGAGAAATTTCATTTAAAATCTGTTGAATTCATCAAAGAGCTACCAAAACACTCGAGTGGCTGAGATTCCTTCCAGAGAGAAGGTGAATGTAATTCCGAGTTTTGGCACCTTTTTCCTTCCTGAGGCATTTGCCCAATTCCATGCAATACGAACACTGAGAGATGAAAGTAGAAAGTGGTAGGTAAGAGGCTGAGCAACATTTTCGGCAGCTTTGTAGGGCTGGGAAGGGAGAAACTGGAACTCAGAGCCCCCAGAGAGAGAAGGCCCAGTGCTGGGCCCAGTGAACATACCCAATGGTTTTAACTGGGACCCTTAAAGGGTTACAGTTGTAAACATAATGGTGAAACAGGGAAGACTGAACCAGCATTTAATTAACTCAATTCCCGATGGGCTTAAAGTGATCTGCCCTTTATCTAACGCCCAGCACCTGCCAAAAGCAAAAGTCAATTCTTTCCATAGGAAGAAAACATCTTCCAGAGCCCTTATCAATTTTTGTATACAATGTCCAGAATACAATAAAAATGACCAGACAGGAACAAGAGGAAAACCTAGTGATACAGTTATTGAGTTAGGAGATACTCACTTGAAAAGAACTGCATGAATATACTCAAGAAAACAGATGGCAAGATAAAGAAATTTAACAGAGAACAAGAATCTGATAATAATTACTTTTAATTTCTGCACTAAAAACAGAATAACTGAAATTACGAACTCATTACACGGGGTTGAGAGCAAGCTGGGCACAGAGGGACAGAGGTTTACCTACTGAACACGAAGCAGGATACTGCCAAGTACTAAGACTGAAGCTCAGAGATGAAAGGATGGAAAATGTATTTTAAAAGCTAAGAGACATATGCAACACAGTGAAAGGCTCAAAAATATGTGTAACTAGAGTCTCCCTGAAGGAGGGAAAGGAGAACGGGACAGAACCAGACTGGGAGAGACAAAGGCTGAGAATTTTATAAAACAGAAGACAAATGAAGCCACAGATTCAAGAAGTTTTATGAACCTTAGAGAGAATAAATACAAAAATTACACTTTTGAATGTGAATAATTAATCCGCTGGAAAGAAAATAGAAAGTGAAAATCATCAACAACTAACAGATGATTTGTGAACAGAAACAATGGAAGCAATAAAATAATGGAACAACATTCTGAAAGTATAAAAAGAAAGTAAATGCCAACCTAGAATTCAATAAACAGTAATAAATACCCTTCAAAAAGGATGCTAAATTAAAGAGATTTTCAGACCAAAACCTGGGAGAATGTGCCATCCTACGAGCTGCACTAGAAGGAATACTAAAGAGAATTCAAGCTGAAGGAAAATGAGTGGCAGGAGGAAGAAAACGCAGAAAGAAGTTGCAACAAAAAAGGTAATGTCAGGAATTCTGAATAAATGCTGAACAACAGTAAGTGTATTAGTCTTGGAGGGTCTCAAATATCTGTAGGTTAAAACACGTGACAGAAACAACACAAAACAACAGAGAAGAAAGCGGAGATAACATGTTCTGAAGTATTTTATTGTCTAGGAAGTTGTAAAAGCACTAATATACATTAGACTCTAACCAAAGGCAGAACGCCCAGCACCAAGCATGTAGTCAATGGCACAAATGTTAAGTGAGCAATAAACATTAGAACATCAGACATTTTTATACCCTTTTTCATACGCAAGTAAATTTACTATTAGAGAGCAACAATTAAGCTAATTATTGAAAATGCCTTCTAACAGACATGTCTATTAAAGTGGGAATGAAAAACTTACCCTTTTAGAGTTTCGTGTTACAATACACAATAGTAAGTATCTCTGTTCTGATTCAGTATGTGTTCTGGTGTCTACTTTTCCCTCTACCTGCTGCCTTCGCCACCACCTGACTTGACCTTCAGTCTCCCGAAGGACAGGCAATGACTGTCCCCGGTGTCACAGAACTAAGACAGGCACTTAATAAAATCCCCACCATAATGTCATAAAACAAACGAAAGGAGCTTCTGGCTTCATGTCCCGTTTCTCTGTAAGAATCTGGACTGATACAAAGGTACACGAAACGTAAAAGCAAAAAGTATCAGGTCACAAAGAAGCGTTTTCATTTAAAAGGAGTGAATTTAATCTGTAGGAAAAAAAACATACTTGCCACAATTTGAAAAACCAGGGCAGTTCCCTAAAAAGAAAATATTACAAACTAATCATTTGTTCATATAAATCTCACATGAATGAACTGGCATAATGTTGACATAAAATAAACGAAGACTCACCAGATACTAAGATGCTTTAAATTCTTCTGTTTCTTTCCTATTTGTTTCTTTTCCCCCGCTCATTTCTTTCATGCTTGTAAGCACAGAGGCACGTTTTAAATGAAGTCTCGGGGCGCTCTTACAGGCTGAGTGCCAGGCACCTTTGTGCTGGGGACAGGGAGGGAGAACGGTCCGGTTGGGGCGGACTGGGGAGTGGTTGGGACGGAGGGTCAGCGACACCGACGCTGACCAAGTGCTGACGCAGTCGCCCAGCTTTATGGCTGGGAGTAACCGAGCAGAGTGACTACAAACAAATGTGCTTGAAAAGAAATAGAAGGTATTGAGCAAGAGAAAAGCACAATTTCCTACTACCTGTTCATTAGCTTCTGTTTTTCCCATGAGTAAAACAGAAAATCACAGCAGCTTAAAAAAAAGATTTTTATTTATTCTTGGAAGGGGAGGGAGGGAGAAAGAGAGAAAGAGAAACATCGATGTGAAAGAGAAACATCGATGGGTTGCCTCTTGTATGCGTCTCGTCTGGGGATCGAACCCACAACCCAGGCATGCGCCCTGACTGGCAATCAAACTGGCGACCTTTCACTCTGCAGGGAGACGCTCAACCCACTGAGCCAAACCAGTTGGGGCGCAGCAGCATTTACTTACATTCTGAAGGCGACTCTCAGTTAACAGAGTGGTGCTCACAGTGAGATCGTAATCTGAGTTAGATTGCTAAAGTAATTATCACCCACATTTCAACATATTAAACCAAACTAATTAAAAAATTTCTACTACACCGAATCCTAACTCATAATCATCAGTAATTAACCACCTAGATAACCAAATATGAATAATTAGGCCCCATTACTTTTAGTTTAGTTCAGAGGTCTTGTGTCAGCATAAAAATGGCTTTGACTTGGGGGTTACATGCTAAGAAACAAGCAGAGAGAAATAGTCTATGAAAAAGGGATATAATACCTGTCCAGCATACAATTAAGTATATAGCATATAAAATAACTTTACTGATAATGCTTTACCTAAAATATCTGAAGCAATCAGATAATCACAAAAATATCTGTACCCATGTAAACTTCAGAGACGCACGCCTACAACCAGAGAAAACAAGAGGACGGCGTCTGTGTCGGCAAATGTGTAAAATGCATCAAGATTCTCTCGCAATGCACGTTACGCAGTTTATATGCTACAAAGAGTTGACCATTCACTAGCTCAGGCTTTTCAAAGGGTGTCCCGAGTGCAGCTATTGCTGACTTCGGCGGTAGTGAAAGCATTCATCGTGCTGTCTCTGGCTCCATGGAACTGCTTTACTTAATTTTAAGTTTAAAAAACATCAAGTGAATAGAACACTGTGCATCTTGCCACCGACAAAAATCGTACTGTTCTGCCAGAATTCAGGACGTCTGGGACCCGCTGGTTTGCCAGTATCTTATGATATATGCAGGAGAGACTTGCCTGCCCCACCCGTGAGACAGGAAAATGACGACACCAGTGCCCTGAGGTTTTCACAACATCCTTCAGCCAGCGCTCTGAATCGCACAGACTAGGGAACAGATTGGAACAGCAGCACAGGATTAAGTCTGGAAGAACATGTTGCTTTAGTATTTGACTAAACATGTTTTGGATTTTCCGGTGAAACTATGTAGCACCTCTGAAATATTTCCTGAAGAAGTGTTCCATTTCTGATTACACAGTTGAACATCTATTAAGCAGAAGTATATATGGAATTCCTCTGATGAGACGATCATGTGAATTTTGCATCATCTCCTCTTTTGATCATCCCAGGAGGGCAAGGGCTAACTATCCACGAATCACTTGGACGTCGGATGCTCAAGTTCACGAGTATGTTCTTGAGACTTCTGAAGCCGTCACATCTTGGCAGTGGTCTGTTTTCATTCAGCTCACAAGTGCTGGTTCCTCTTACCACTGCATCTGCGTTTGACTGAGGCGTCCTTTATCTGGGGGAGTTCATCAGTTACTACGTGCTGAGGGCACACACTCCTCCAGGGCCGGGCCGCCCGCCACTGTCCTTGTCAGCTCTTTGTCGGAGGCTGCAGTGACCCCCGCCTCAGAGTGGGAGCTTCCTATGGGGAGCTAGTTGACTGGTGACAGTGACTAAGCACGTTACTGAACACGGCAAGCTCGCACAGCGCACACGGGCACAATCTTACAGATAAAAGACCAAAAGCACCATCCGAACCCCGGCCCCTGATGACAGGCCCTCGCTCTCCTCATCAGGAGGAGGAGACACAGAACATCCCCAAAAGAAGGTGCTGATCATGCTACAGAACTAGACACAGTGCTTGGATGCTGTTCCTAGGGAATTACACAGATCAGCAGACATGGAAGAGAAACCAAATCTTAGGTTTTGTGAGTTTTGTTCCTTTGTTCCGAAGTAGTCAGCAGTCAGGGATAGGAGAGGGGCTGAATCTTAACAAACCAGCTCGCCAGAGGAAGGAGTTCAGGTGTGCCAGACAAGGAATTGTTTTCACTCTCAGCAAACCGACCGGGAAGGTCAAACCCCAGGCCTGAAAGAACTCCTAGTATCATAAAATGTTTCACATTCATCCCTGCATGCCACGGTTAC
Organism: Phyllostomus hastatus; assembly: GCF_019186645.2. NCBI lineage: Eukaryota > Metazoa > Chordata > Mammalia > Chiroptera > Phyllostomidae > Phyllostomus > Phyllostomus hastatus. Next base: position 12,818,829 of record NW_025334015.1, on the reverse strand, counting down.
CTGAGTGTACCTGACATCGGTGGAAGGTTCCCGCTGGTGACAGTGCATCCCCCAACCCGACGACACAGACATTAGAGTCGTCACTGAGTAACAACGTGGAGATCATCTGTAATAGCTGGGTTTCCTAGAGCACTGTTCCCAGCAGCTTCCGTCTGCCCTTGACTGCCAGCTGTGAGCAGCTGCCACTTTTCCCCCAGGTGGATTACACACATTTTTCCAAGCTGATTTTTACTTGGCTGCTTCCTGCCCAGTTCCAGCCTCTCTTGGACCCTTGAAGTTAATTTCTTGTTCCTTCTTGATGGGACCTCTCGGTTCATCCACCTGTGAACTCCATCAGCGTCCTCTCTGCTCTTTGCAAATTACCGGGACTGATGGTGAGAGGCCCAGATTCAACGTCAACCCCTCCCCAGGGAACTCGCCAGGCAACTGACAAACCCCCCGATCACATATCCAGAAGTGCACTCTGCCTTCTGAACTGAGGAGAGGAGAAGAGGGTAGAAAGCATTTGATTTACTCTATTATAATCTGTTTAACTCTTGAAATGCCCATAGTGCACAAGGATTTCTCAACTAAGTCTTGAGTGTCGGGGGCTGGACCCATGAAAACATGACGAGGCGTGCTCCTTTCTAGCTGTTCACAGTGAGCTATTATACATTACTCTTACAGCCTGAGAAGGGCTCGAATGAACTGAACAGAGTGGGGCAGTCAATGATAACGGGCCGCGAGGCCCAGCATCAATGAAACGCCACTGACTGCTCCAGTGCACCGTCCCTCTCACCTGTTCTGAAATTTCCACGTCAATACCCCAGCTGAGACAATGAAGGCAAAGTTTTCTCTCCAGATAGTTCATTATCAAAACAGAGGGACGAAAAGGGGGTCTAAGGCTGGCAATGACTTGTTTCTTGAAAGTCCACTCTAAGACACGCATTTAAGTCTAAACTGAAGAAGGCAGAGAAGAGTGTGGAGGGCCGGACACGGGGCAGGGAAGAGTCCACTGGAAAAGGCCGCAGCAAGACTCCGCCAGTCCTCAGGCACCTGCGGACTAGGCCTACCCTGGGCAAAGGAGAGTGTGGTGGGGAGTGACGGGGTCTAAGAGGATGATCCCAAAGGCCCGCTGAGGGGTGGCAGTCTCCCCTCGCTCAGTGACTGCGTCGTTATTACCTGGACACCACCTTGACATCTCTCAGCCGCCTCGTCGGCCAGTTAATCCTGTTTTTTTTTTTTTAAATGCGCCTCCTAAATCTCTCAAATCCATCGACCTCCCCCCACATCTACTGCAGCTGTCCTAGTGCCCTGCTTCTCGCCTGGACTGCTGCAGCTGCCATCCCGCTGGCCCCTTCAGGTCTCCCTCACCCCATCCAGTGTGCTCTCCGAGCTCTGCCCATGGGGTTTCACCATGACGTTGTCCTGCTCCGAACCGTCCGCTGGCTTGCCACGGCTCTGTGTTATCTGGTTTCACTTGTATCTCCGGCCCCTCCGCTCACTGCCTTCCTGCCGCATCGACCTGCCTGAGGTTCTGTGAGGCCTCCGGCCCCCGGGTCCCGAGACTCCGTGCAGGTGGTGCCTTCCCTTTGCCCGGGGGGCTTTTGAACTATATCCTCTTTTACCTGGATCTGAATTCTTCAAGCTCCAGAGCAAAATGTTACTTGCTTAGGAGCGTTTCTTTCCTTTCTAAGACAGTCTTTACTTTTCTTGTAAAGTACCCACTTTTAATTAGATATTCGTTTTATGATTTAGTAATGCCCTTTTAAAAAAGACACGCCTCCCCACAAACAAGCTTGGTGAAGCAGGGACCGCACCGTGCCGCCCACCCCATGTCCGCACCACCCAGCACCACTCAGCCGGCACTCGGGCCCCTGGGAACTTTGGTAAGTGTTTGCGAGTAGACGAACGAACGAACCCCTTTTCCTTCTCACTTCCCTTGTTTTATCGCCTGTCTTTCCTCATCTCTCTGAAGATGTATCAAGACAGTAAACAAAAAAATAATAAAAAACAGGAAGTATTCTGAAAATGTCTAATCACTGTAAATACTTAAGAAATAAAGCAAGCAAATACCTTAAATAATTAAATATAGAAAAATATTCAGCCAAGTCTGCCATCTCCCTTCTGACTCCCTTGGAGATTCCACCCATTTCTAAGCTCTGTCACTTTGATACAAATGCCTCTTAAACAGGTATTGGAGGTCCAGTCTACCCCCTGAACCCGTGGCCAGCATGTCCACCCGTCTCCTTGGCCTGGCCATCCAAACGGCACTTGAAACTCCAAACGCCCCAAGCCAAATTCATCACCTTTCCTCAACATAGCACCGTATTTAGTTTCTTATTTCTATGACAACCACCATGAAAATTACCAGGTCATCCATGTTTGACACTTTCGGAGCCTTCTTTTCTAGGTCCCCCTCAGTCAGTGGCCAAGTCCTGAAGATTCGGCTCCAGAACCACACTCTTCTGTTTCCTTCTCTCTCCACTCCTTGCACGGAGGCTGAGGTCTGCGTTACAGAAATGCCAGTCTCCTCCTCCGGCCCCACCGGTGTGCCCTCCCGCCATTAATCGAGCCTCAACGCATCTCTGAGTGGGCCACTCCCCTTCTGAAAAGCCTTGGAAAGAATTACGATGCCACTACCCCAGTGCCTCTCCACGTTTAACTCGTATCCCCCACCCCTTTTGATTAAGTAAAAATCTCACATCCCTTCTGTACTTTCTATTACAAAAACAACAAGGTTTATTTCCATTCCTTAAATATAGAACCGTGTAAGATTCAATGAGTTTCTTCAAACTCTACTCTCTAGATTTCAGGCTCACTAGGAGATCAGGGGCTCTCTGGAGCAGCTGGGAGGCACTCAATAAATGTGTATTAAATAAACTGCTACACCCTGACATTCGGGGTCGCTCAGCCGGTTTTCCAGTTTTGTATCCTTCACCAGCCAAACTACTGCAGTGGTTTCCAAAGCCTTGTCCCAGGACCAGCAGCAGCGCATCACTGGGAACTCACTAGAAATGCAAATTCTCAATTATCTCCTCAACTATGCCCTAGACCAACTGAATCAGAAACCCCAGGTGTACAGTCTTGTAATTTGTGTTTTTCACAAGCACTCCAAGTGATCTGAGCGCACGCTCAAGTTTGATAACCACGGACTGAGACTAGTTGCTGTTGTGTAAACATTACCCTTCCTACCTCCATGACCTGCAATTCCTTCTTCCCGGAAACACCTCAGACCCCACTGCAGTGCCTGGCAAGTGCTCAGTGTCTTTTTATGACCCAACAGCCACAAACTTTTCTTGTGTGCACACTATTTGGTTTTTGTTAGAGAATGCAAATTTATTCTTAGCAATAATGCTGATATTCCAAAAGTGTAAATTGATTAACATTGAGCATATTTTGGGAGTTAATCATATATCATCTACCTCTCTGCATTGGAAACTCAGTACAAGTTTTTCTATTTGGAGGGCTCTTAAGAGGAGATAATTGTTTCAATTTCCAAGTTAGAAGAGTTAGAAGCTTTAAATTTAATGATTTCAGTTTCCCAGAGCTGAAGGGAGGTATCTATTAACATTTATGTGGCCAGTTACTTAGTGTCCAATCACACATGGCTCTTGGGAGCCAGACGAGACCCGGGCTCACCTCCGAAGCAAGCAGAGACGTGCCCCAGCAGGTGCACCCTCACGGGGGAGGAGGGTGTAAGCCAGGAAGAAACAGAATTGTTTTTTTCAGGCTGAAGAGAATTTATCTTGTTTCCAAAAAAACAAATGTAAAACCCTAAAACATGAATTGCAGTCAGGTACTGATTTGAAAACAGAAATACAATTGAGGAATGTGTAAAGGGAAAAACGAGGTAAAACCCCCCAACATGACACATACACACTCACACATAAACGGCCATGAATGCAAGATAACAGAAGTTATTTATAAGCTCTTTCAAAGAAGCCGGATGTACTGCTGGTACTGGGATGACAGCTCATCACAGATGCATGGTGGGCAGCAAACCGCCCAGATCCACAATTGGAGTGCGCTGCAGGCAGCTCTCCTTCACCTAGGCCAAGTTTCCATCTTTCGGAGAGGAAACAGCCCCGGATGGACTACACACCTTGCCCAAGACCAAAGACTGACGCAGAGCAAAGCCTACACCTACTCATTCTTAGATGGGAGGCCCTCTCATAACATCACGCTAAGGCCTGCACAGAGCCGAGATCTGCCGGCGGCCACGGGAGCCACAGAGGACAACAGTGTGTGTTCAGGCGATCCCATCTGTTCTCATCGATCCATCTGAGTAACCACCGGGGATATGAAATACCACTACTGGCTCTCTGACATGTCACTAACAGACTGTGAGAAAGGCTATGACAAGCTCAGGGCAAAAACACAGCTTCAAAGTCATGGTCATCTTTACATTGAGCTGGGGCATAGAGAAAAGTGTAATCAGCAAAACAGTACACAAAATAGAAGGATGGTTCTAACACATAAGCCCTACGAGGGGTTAAGTGAAAGATAGAGAAAAGTCTCCAGGAAGCTTTATTGCTTTCGCTTTGCAACTCTTGAAACACATGTTGAAACAATAAACTTTTAATTCTACAGTCAACAGGATCCTCTTTCCAGTTCTGGTTTTGGTAACTCCCAGACACAACACTTAACCTTGTAATTCATTTTTAAAATATGGGTCAAGTGCCATTTCAATGAAATATCCCAAACTCCAGTGAGATAATTTTTAAATTGCAGAGTTTCAGAGATTGGAAAAACTTCTGAGACCACGTAAACCAATACTATCATTACATAAAAGAAAGAACTAAGATTTCTGACAGATACAACGTTAACACAACAAAAAAAATAATATCCCTTGAATTTAAGAGGTAGCACAAAAGCTTTCTGAATGCTATTATAATTTGAACACATCACCTATTTCTGTCTTGTTTGACATATTGTTATACATTCTACTTTTAATATTTTTAAACAGCAAATTAAAAAAAAGCCAGATTTCACTGCTTAACTATCTTAAGGTTTCAAGAATTTAAAAAACTGAATAATTGGACAAGAAAGTTTCAGTAATATAACTATGCAAAAACATTACTATGTGCACAGGGGCGTTCCCCTAATACTCCAGCATGCCCTCATTCATAACACAGAATGGAAAGCATCCCACAACATAGAGGAGAAAGTAACAGGTAAGAAAAGATGAAGTCCGTACAGAGAAAGACTCTAATTTAAAGACTTCAAAAACATCAACCTTTTGATAGCTTAGAAACAAAGTCTTTAATATTGTCAATATTGCCAAAGAAACCAAAGCACAGAAAGATAAAAATTGTAAAGCAGGGGCCTCCTTTATTCGGAGATTTCTATTTCTTTCTCAGGGAAAATTTGAGGAACTCCCTTTACTGAAGGGGGGAAAAATTAAAGGGGTCACACACCTGTTCACAACCACCTGTGCGAAGCCAGGTGAACATACCTGTTGTTGTTCCAACAGTTCCGACAGGCGGCGCACTCGGCGGGGTCCGTCTGCGGGACTGCTGTGTACCTGCCACCACCCTGGTCGGAGGGAAGCACAGGAGAGAAGAGGAGGAGAGAGGGCTGAAGGTGCTGCGGACCACTAACCTGACTCTCCGCCACATTAAAGCCATCCGGCAACTAAGGGACACGCGGTGTGTTGTGACCTGCCCCCTGAGCAATGCTATGCTGCTCATGATTCACCTATGTTCTCAGAGGGGTTCTGCACACTATGGAAGCTGTGCTCCAAAAAGGCAACGCCATGTTGTCCGTGTATTTTTGTAGTGGTGGGAGGCAAAGAGAGGGAGAAGGTTAGTCACCTCCCTACAGGGTTTTGAGCTTGATGGGCCCGGCTTACGCTGTACCTCAATAACCGCCTATTTGTCTTTGCTTTCCTAGCAATCATGGGAGAATTTTATGCGATGCCAGTTGGAGAAACAGGGTGGAAATGTCTGGGTGATGTCATAAGTTAAACCCATCTTCATCTTCCTGTAATTACTTCGATTAGGCCTGTTCGCTTGACTACACTAAGTTTTAAAACATGTTATATTTTTCCAGATGGAGTAGGTTTTCAGCCAGCAATGACTTGGAGGGGAGTATTAATATTTTGGTGTTGCTTTTGGCGGAAACTGCCCAGCAATTAAGAAAAATGCCCAGATTAACACATACCTCACTGTAAAATGTTCACACGACATGGCAACGGCAAGAGTCCTTACAAACTGAAGGTAATGCTGGACCCAGCCGTGCAGTCGGGGCTGAAATTCTGCTCTCAGATGGAAAATAGCAGAAGTGAATTTGATAAGGTCGGGCGTGGTGGCAGGGGTGGGGGCTGGCCCACTGCACCCAAATGCAGAGCCGGCTCTCAAGGTTAGGAAAAGTTCAGGCAATTGTTTTTTCCAGAATACTTTCCGTTGCCACTCATCTCAGACCAACAGCCAGAATCTAAGCAAACTAAAAACACTGCAAATTTCTCTCAACATTCTTGATCCAAATGTTTAAGAAAACATTGAGAGAAAGAATATTCCTGGCTATATTCAGCCCATGGCGGGTAAACTTAAGAGCTTCAGAAAACCAAGTTAACAGCTACAGGGCAATAAACCTATTTGAATCATTAACCTTATTAAAGTTAATTAATGATTTTTATGATGACCATCATTTTTTAAATTTCCAGATTTCCTCCCACCCAGAAGAGTAGAGTAAGAAAACTAATGAGTTAATTTAGAGGTGATAACCTCTAAAATTTTACACCTCATGTGTGACTACTGTTTAAATAGCAATTCATTGTTCACAGAAGCAAAGTGCCATCTTCAAACAGTGGACAAACATCAGGTTTATTTTTTTCTTCTCATGGAAACATAACGTGCTATTCAGATTTGAATGTTCTCCCCTCCAGTTTCTTGGATAATGTTAGTAGTTTGGACTAGGGATGGTGACAAAAAAGTTCAGGAAGCCTGAACGTAAGCCATGTCTTTCCACATGAAGTAATGAAATCATCATTCTCTCTCGGTAACGAGATGCCGTAAAACAAATTAAATATTTTTTATGCAACATACTAAAGCTAGGTCACATTAAAGCCATTAGACTTCTAGCTTTAAGATACAAATATTTATATCATCATTTTGTCCTCCAAATCTTTAATAAATATTAAAGTTGAAGATAAAAAGAAGACTAAACTTCTTCAAATTTTAATACACTGTGGGTTATGGCAAATTTATCTGTAATCTGAACAATGACAAAAAATAACATTTGATCAACTAAAATGATCTATTTGGTTGAAAAAGAATGCGGATGTGTCTCCAAACCATGTCATAAGTCAAACCGCCTGGTGCAGAGAACCTCTTAAACCACAATACATCGAAAATATGCTTCTCATTCTGTTCCCATCTCAGAAATCACACTGTGCCGGCGAGGGATTCCTGAATTAGAGTGGTTTTAAAGGCTTATCACCTCCTGTGGCGAGGAACATGAATACTGTGAAATACAAAAGCTTCCCAGGCGACCCCGGCAGCACACGCTGGGAAAACGAGCCACAGCAACTCCCAGCATGCTAGGAGGTGGTCTGGTGGCCTGCAGATGCGGTCTGCATGGCGTGTGTGGTAATAGCGAGGACCAGAATGAGTTTCCAAAACTCACGAGCTGTAAAAATTCTGGCAGTTTCATCTACATTCACAGATGCTGTGGACGAGCAGGCAGTCCGGCCACACTGGGCCCTGCACGCCCACGGCAGGACCGAGCCGCAGTGCACTGGGCGCTGACGCCTGCATGGGCCCTGCCTCCTTCCCACCCGCTTCACTCAGCGTCACGACCCGCCTGACTCCTCCAGCGACGGGACTGTTCAGACTTTGCTCTAAATAAAGCAAATTTAAAGAATTTGGTCCAGGCTTCACCTAATGATATTTCCATTTCATCTCAAGAATACATTCCAGTGTGTTTGCTACATGTTCTACTTTAAGTGCTTAATAATTTAAAAATATAAACCAACTGAAGAACGTACCTATTACCAGCTAACAGAAATCCTACAAAGATTACTGTGGATCAAGGGGTTGCCAGGGACGCAGACTAACCCCATTCCAGTGAATCGGTGAGGTTCCCATACTAAAAACCCAGTCTGCCCACCTGCTCTTACACCCCGGCACCGTGGGGCACACGGATGGTTTCGCTTAGAAGGGGTCTCTTACATTCACCAGATGACGAGGGTGCTCAAAGTCCGCACGCGTCCTGGTCAGAGAGCTCGCGTGCCCAGGGTAAAGCCCTCCATCGAGGCTACCGTTCCCAATCCCAGTGACTCCATTTGGGACCTTATGGTAGAGATGGGAGCAGCCGTTGCTGAGCCCGCCGTTGCTCAGGAAGCCGCCGTGCACACTTCCGTTCATCCGCTTCGTGCCAGGCAGAGCCGCGCACTCCACCATCTGCCCAGTGACATCTGAGCCTTGGCAGAGGTACCCTGGGGGGTCATACTCTGTTCAGAGAGAACAACAACAACGAAAAGATACTGAAAAGGACAATCTTTTTGCTTAGGATGTTTTATTAAAAGAACCACTAGGAAACTACAAACATACCAAAACCAAACATTCTAAAAGTGTGCAAAGGTGAAAGCCTACTTGTGAGAGATGCTTTAATAAAGTTATTGCTGTGTTTCCTTTACCGTGTGGAGGTATCTAGGAACTATGAATTAATTATGACCCTGTTAATGAGAAGAGAAATTAACCAGAGAGCAATTACTCACAAGAGAATTCATAAATTGTGCAAGCTTAAACTATCCAAGTGCTGGCAACACAAAGTGTTTAAACTGCCACACGCTTCAGAGTGATGAAAGAAATGGTATAAAACAACAAAAAACTAACTCTAGGCAGGACTGCTTCAAATAGCAATAAATAACTGACAAGGAAAAGGATGGAGCTGCACATACATTGACTAGTCACCATTCCTTGGTTACTACAGCCCCTTTGGAAGTCGTGAGGGACTAAAGCCAAAGGGCTAATTCTTCCATTTTCTTGTATTAAAACCACTTAATTGCCTCAAAATTCTGATTTCCAAAGGTACATTTAGAAAAAGTAAAATATCCCTTAAAAGGACAGTGTCTAAATTGCACAGTATTTGTCGTCGGAGTTTTGACAAATTCTTTGACTGCAGCAAAGAGCACCCAGGCTGGACCGGGTGCCCCTCCTCCTCCGGCAGCACCTCCCACCCGGGCGTGCTGCCATCATCTGCCTGCTCGTCTCCTCCCTGGTCTACGCCCCGAGAGGGCGGGGCCCGCTCACCTCACTTACCTCGGTGTGGCCACTGCCGACCCTGGGGCAGGCAGGCACAGATGGGCAATGCGCACCTTCTGAGTGAATGGCTGAATGAACAGTACTAGTTTAAATTTCCATATTTCGACATATTACCAAGTCAACAAATAGTAACTTTAATAGGATTAATCTTTCTCAGGCAACCAAATCATTACTTTCCTTTTAATAATTCAGCACATGTTCACCCAATTGAAGTCAATGCCATTAAAACCATTTAGAAACAGCCCCAGTGAAATGACCTCCGGCTCGTGCGGCCTGGCACCGCCACCACACGGCCTCTGCTCCGAGTGTCTCCTGGACCGCACCACACCAATAAAATCACTCCCCCGGCCCCTGATGTATAAACTACGAAGGGACCGTGTGTGCGAACTGGCTGACAGATGCTGGGAGTGCCTGGCACTGCCGGTGTCTTCCTTCGCTTTGCTTTCACTCTCTTATTCTGGGCCAAAGGGAACCCCCAAAACTTCCTCGCATTGAAGACGAAAGCCTCTGGTTGATCCACGGACCGCACTGTCTGACAGCTGGGGGAGCAGCACGGGTAGGAAGGTGAGGGGAAGAGAGCTGGGCTAAGAAAGGGGGAAGCGCTCGGCACAGCACTGCGGTTTTAGCCCAGTGCCGGCTCAGACCCCAGCTCTCCGGTCACTACGTGCGTTTAGGGGGAGGGATGGCCACAGGGATAGTTTGTGTCCATTTCGGCACTGAAACGGGACCGAGTTACCTAATTTGTGTCACTGGGGGACACTGACTAACTTAGAAAGCCTTCGCTGCCTCCCTTTCCTGCATGCCTGTTCTGTCCCTGCTGAGGAGCGTGTCCAGTGCGAAGGCGTTCCCGAGGCGGCGGCGGAGCCCGCGCTCCAGGGGACGCCCTCTTCGGTGGTCTGACGAAGCCAGAGTTTCCCAGCGCGGAGCCAGCTATTCACTCCGAGGCCAGCTTCGCTGTGGCTTTGCTGTTTATTTCCACTGGGCCAGCGAATGTGATGCTCCACTTACTTTGGTTGACAGCCGAAATAGTTTTAAAGTCACCTCCTCTGAACAAAGAGCAGCTAATGTGTTTAATGCCATGACACTAATACACAGAACAGCTGGAAATCAATATTTACTCTGACAAGATCTGCCTACACATTGTTTTGAAAGAAGAGAAGGAAATGTTTAGGAATGCCTTACTCTGGATGGTACTCTGCTGGCGGTTCTTCCACAGGCACATGGCAATGAAGACCATGAGAATGAGCACCATCACGCCCAGCACACAGCCCACTATCAGGTACAGCATGTCACTGCTTCTGGTGGGGCTGGTCGCGGGCCCCACGTGGCCCCCACCTCCGGAAGAACTGGGCGGGGTGCTCAGGTCTTTGACGGGATACTCGGAAGCTCCGGGGACACGTTTCACTAGTTGAAATATAAAGGCAAACATGACGTCAGCGTGCACACAGACTCCATGAAACGGTTTACTCGCTGAAGGAGGTCTGGCTGGGGATGTAAGCCAGGCTGTTTATGCTGGTTACTGAGGCGATCTGACCACCAATGAGTCACAGGGAGGGCTCAGAGGTTTCAAAAGCTGGTGTGCCAAAGTTGTAGCTGACAAATTCTAGAGAAACCATAACGCCAGAGAAACATGCGCACTTGGTCTAACCCGCACTGCTGACTATCTGCTCAACTGTACCTGCAGAAGACTCCCAGGGAGTCGGGACAAAAGCAGTTCAACTTGTGGGCGGGACAAACGCTCCTTTCTGACATACTTGGAGCTGAAGAAGACTCAGAATTACATATTTTATGCCTCTGCCATGGGATTAAGATTAGTAGACATGACTTTGGACTATTAGAACCATTATATACAATCCCCCAAAACCTCACACAAAAATCCTAAGCATTCCAGCACCAAACAGTTCTGGAGTTCACGGAAACGCGGCACTCTGCCCTACTTCACTGTGTCAGAGTGATAAGGAAAGCTAACGACAGGGGGAACTCAAACCCCCTTTCTCGCTGTCCCCAAACAACACGCTCTTCGTGCCTTAAACGTCTCGGAAAAGCAGCAGGGCAGAGGGGTGACCACCTGGCCTCTGGAAGCAGACCGCCGCAGTCTAGGCCCGGCCCCACCACGCATCTTCGGCTGTCCGACTCCCACCTCCACGAACAGTCTCTGCGTGTGGGAACTGGGGGTACTAGGAGCAGCCCCATCACAAGATTGTATGAAGAGGAAATGAGTTCATCCCTGTAAAGCACTGAGACTAGAGCCCCGCACGAGGCAGCATTCAGGTCTGTTAGGACGGTGACTCGGTGTACTGTATTTCATGTTATGGCACCAGAGAACCCACATGAGCAGAGTGGGCTTTTAAAGAATCTACTCCAACATTATACCCGAGGTCCATTTCTTAGCAACTTGAACTAGACAGGGCAGGGCTGGGAGCTGCACAGGACAGGCCGCCTTTCCAAGGAAAGAGCGCCGCGTCCCCAAGAGCTGCAGGAAGCCTTGGCAGAGCCTCTAAAGGAAACGATAGTACGTTAGCTTAAACAATTCTCAGGTCCCTGCCAATGCTAAAGAAAACAAACAAGTTTCTGAGGCAAAATGGATGTTACAGATTATGCATTAAAGACCATGATGACTCACAGGGAAGTCTTTCGGGTTTCTCCACTCTTTATTTACCCTTAATTTATTCAAAAGTTGTACCAAGCCTGATGATCTGGTTGCCAACCTCTGCCTAAAGTTAAAAACGTTTGCAGTGAAGAGTCAGACACACCCATTAACATCAGTAAGAGAAGGCTCAGAATGTGAAATGAGAAATGTGACATGAAAAACAAAGATATTGGAATGCAGTCTTACATACACATGAACTGACACCGAGAAACGTAAAGAGAATCAGAGAACTGAAGAAAATCCTGACGTCTATGATCTTTGGGGTGGGGGAGACAAGGACGGGCCTTCAGAACCTTGGGCATTCCCCAGAACCTTCCTGAATTACTACTAAAGGTGAGACACCCATTGTTCATGAGAACCTTGAGTCCCTTCTTTCAAAGGAGAACTTGTATATAATGTGCTCTATTTAAACAGGCTAGGAACTGTGTCACACATTAGAAAGTCATTCAACGCAGACGGTGAACATTCACAGAAGGTTTTCATTTTGCACTGACCTGAGTGTCTGTGGGTATGACCCAGCAAGGTCAATGCGTGAGGCAGGCTATGACAGACCCGGCTCTGCTGTAATATTATCTAAACAACACAGCCATCCCACGGCTGTCTGTGTTTCATGTTCTGCATGGCTAGATTCTTACATGTTTTGGGGGCAGAGATGATAAATTTCAGGAGAATAAGAAATCCCCCATGAACACAGCAAAGTGTCTGACACAAAAAGGCACTTCAATATGTGCTAACCAAATACAATGCAAGGTAAGTCTAGAGGTCTACATATGTATAGGCTTAAATGTTGATTTAATGTATGGGTCTGCAGCAGGAAGACACGTGATTTAGAACTAAAAGATGGGACCAAGTCTTGGCTTAATAGTTGAATCTTTTGGACCCTCAATTTCCTCATTTTTAATCAGGACACTAAAGTCACCTGTGGCAGATGCCAAAGGCTGCCCAGCCCATCCAACAGCCTTGTTCTCCCATGCTTGCAGGCCCCCCAATTTTGTTTAGGTGTCCACTGAACCCCACAGAATCTGGAGTTAAGATCCTGACTCATCATCCATACCGGGAGTAGGCTGGGAGGCATGTGACTGAGTTTTGGCCAATGAGACATCGGGGGAGCTGGGGCATCTACTAGAGGACTCTGGGAAATTTACCCTGGTTCTTAAAAATAGACACAAGGGAAAATGTCTCTTTTTCTGTCAGATTGAGATTGATCACAAGTGCTTCTGATTTGTACATATCCACATTAGCTGTTTCTAGCATATCTTCCGTTTTTAAAGATGGTAGTATTTTAGTTCATCTGTGTACAGGCAGGTTGAGAATTTCAATTGAGAATTAGCAACCGCTACTTCTGAACTTCACTACCACACTTAATTAAACAAGCTGTGTTATACATATCTGCTACTCAAGAAACCACTTAAACATATGCTGCACTTAACCTTAAAATTCTTACAGATTTTGTGTAGCATTCTAACTCTCACGGCAATCTCAGAAATAGCAGACATTTCTGGTCTCCTGATGGGGGAAAATGGAAGGGAAGTGGCTTGCTCAAAGTGACAAAATGAGTAAAGTGACTGATACCCCTGCAAACTACTTTTTGGGCACGTGCTCTAGCCAACACATTACACTTCTGTTTGGACAGTTGACACGCACGCAGCGAGAAAAAGGCCCAGAGCCACAGTTCCAAGGAGGGATCCAGCGCCTGGAGATCTGGCCCCGTCCAGGGGGAAAGCACGGATTCCTGCCCCTACTCACCTTTCGTCTCACAGATCATCACGTTGCTGAAGTCGCTTTCTCCCCCTTCGTTGAAGCACTGCATTTTAATGTCATAGGAGGTCTCCGGCTGCAGATGTCCGATCATGTGCCACTGCTTTGAGCCTGGACAGGAAAATAAAAGATGAGCTTCGAATGTCATGCAACCTAAATGATGCCGTCAATATAATGACTTAATGATTTCAAAATGAGGTTGGAGCAGCATCCATGATCAGAGTCAGTGTGTGTGATACAAACGTACTTAATGCAAGTGTTTTAGTAATGTACTGCAGACAGATTGCCTTTCTATTACGTGGCATGAAAAACAATGATAAAGAGATAAACTGAATTAAAGCTACACCTGTGTGTTGGTAGTAAAGCTTGTTTCGTTACAAATAATTACTGGGGAGCCTTTTGCAAAATACATATTAACATTTTCACAGGTTAAAAAAAAAACCCTCAAGTACTTTGATCCTCTATATCGGCCCAGCTCAATCCACTCTGTCCACCCAGCAGGAAGCGCTGTTATACGTGAGATCGGTGGTGCCTTTCCCAGAACACGTGACCGTTTACAAGACAGGCCTGGGCCACACTCTCCATTCCACTGTAGCGAGTGCAACATGAACTGACATCTAAACAAATGTCTGAAGAAATAGTTCAAAATAATCAGAAAGCAAAATCCACCACGGGAAGCTCTTGGCTACTGCTCCTGCTGCTTTTTCCCTCTTGGGTCCGGGTCCCCAAACCACATGAGCCTCTCTAACAGAATGATTCTATTATCCATGGCACATGGCCAGCGTTTCGTTTAGAAACACCCCTCCACTGAATGGAAGCTCCGGCATAAATCACTCTCCGTCTTTACTACTGTGGGCCCATGACAAACTTTAATAAATGGGACACTTCTGCCAAATTTAATTAACTCTTCAAGCACCTTTAATCCCTCTTAGAAAATACCTCTTCAAACTGTTTCCACTATGCCTTAGAAACTCAACTATACCACCAACTGATTTAAAAATTAATTAAAGGGGCAGAAAAAAAACCCACATATATAGGTCTGATCTATTTGGTGGACGGGACTGATAGCACCAGGCTCCTTTCTAGTTCAACACAGACAAAAATACTCCTATCTGGGAACGCAGCCCCTGCCCCAGGCCACCAACATAAACCCCCTCCCGCATGAAGACCCACATTTTATAAGATGAAGAACCTGTTTGTTTCAGGATCAAGGGACTCCAAAACCTCAATAAGTGAGGAAATCTGTCCCCCATTTATAAATGTAAAGAGAACCTTAAAAGAAACTTGACTTAAAATCTGGCTGCTACTAGAATAGACCTATTTCTAAATTCCAAAAACTTTCTTAAAAACTTCTGTTTTTTTCTTTACCCCTAGGTCTTGCCCAGCTCAGCCCTACACTTACCTAATTATAAACATTCTCTAGAACATTTACTACACTAGATTTAAAGTTTTCCTTTCATAGCAGCTGTAAAAATGGAATTATACTAAGCTTCTGGTATGTTACTAATAAGAGAAAAGTTAAAATAAAAGATTAATATTCTGTTGCATTATTAGGTTGAAAACCAAGAGGCAATGTTCTCCTCAAAGGACATTTTACAAAAGGTGAAAAGCCAAAAGCACAGGCTTAAAGATCAAACGGCTGATTACTCTGATTTATCTAGAATTCAACTTCACTTTGTAAGATAAAAAGATCCAAAAAGACAGCACTGGGATGCTAGAAACATGTACAGTTTGTCTAAATGTGGAACTTAATTCAGAAATAGGATAATTTGATATAATTGTCCTTTTACTGTATTCTTTAACAATGTGAGTTCCACATTTTTTTTTCTAAAGCTTAAACAATTTTGAGTCAATACACATATGTAATCTAAACCTTTCCTTTAAAGATAGCTTTACGTGCACAGGATAAACACTTTTGTTCCTTGGTTTGGGAGAAAAGGCCAAGAGTTGCTAACTGCCACAGAAAGAATTTCAAATGCATAAACTTGAAAATAAGAAATAAGCAAATTACACAGCACAGTGAAACCCACTTAAACATCTGCCTGCTCCATCTATTCCGTTTGTAAACAGGCTCTCGGGGAACCGCCAGGCTGAACGCACACTCGCGGGCTCGACTACCGGGCACAAAAGCCCCTTTGAAGTGAAGTCCCAGCTCCACACTCAGCACTCGCATCACTCCGGCTCATAAACGTTCACAGAGTTAACTACAGAGCACAGCTGGAAACTGCTCGCAGGGCTCCGGAGAGAACCAGGAAGGGTGGGGAGACGACGAGAGGCAGGGAGACAGAGACAAGGAGACAGAGGGGGGTTTACATTTGCCTTGTTTAAAACTATTTTAGAGCACATGTTTAACCTCTGTCAAAAGATTTTAAAAATAAAAACCTGACAGACCCGCTCTCCTACCGCGGCTAAACTAAAATGATGGCTTCACTAGGACTAAAATGTAGAATGAACAATTCTTTCCGTTTCTTTTTTGAAATAGCTTTTTTGTGAAGTCAAATACGGAAGGAGACGTGCCCCACACTACAGCTCAGGGAACGGCCGCAAACCGCACGTGCTGCCTGCGGCACGGGCACCGGCGGCCCCTCCACCGGCTTCTTCCAGGCGCGTCTCCCTCGGGGCGGCTCCTGTGTAGGCTTCACAGATTGCTTTGCTACTAACCATTATCTTTCTACATTTCCCCCAACTCCTTATGTTTAAAGCGAATTTTAGGGACTGATTTCTATTTTTCCGATTAAGAGAAACAGTTTCATTCAACAAATATTTACTGAGTGCCTACTAAGTACCAGGAATTAAAACTCAGATGATACATTTTCCACTGTATTACAAAAGTAATTCCATTGGATAAACACCAAGAGGGATGCTACAATATTTAAAGAAATGTGATACATAGAGCGTATTTCAAGTGACTTATTGTAGGACTACTTATAACAAAAACTATATGCAGCATTCGATGTCAGGAGGGCATATGAAAATAAGCTTGGCCTAGGGCAATTTTTCTGACATGGTCCATTAGGGCATTAATATTTCAAACAATCAGTATCTTGGAGTGAAAAAAAAACCTTGAAAGAAAGCTTCCTCCCAAAGCAAGAATCCCTTCCACAATATTACTGAGAGCACTTCCAAAACTAGGAGGTTTATTATTTTATGAGAAAAATCTGTGTTAGAAATGCTATGTTAGACGGTTCTTCCTTTATCCTCTTTCAACTGCCTCTCCCCCGAATGCTTGAGTTCTTCCCCCACCTGGCAGTCTATGAATATCTGAAGACAACTATCATGTTGCTTGTTAGTCAGCTTTTTCCCAGCCTGATTGCCCCAGACATTCCATTTTTTTTGGACTTCACTCATTCATTCATTCAATACTAAACCCTTCACCATCGTATGGACTGGGGATACAGCACTGGGAAAAAGGCCCCTTGCCCACGAGGTTAACATTCAGTAGGGGACAAACTTGAAGCAAATTTCATCCACATACATACACACATACATAATTTCATACACACATACATACATCTATGATAAATTCCTATGAAATATAAAGCATGTGATTAGAAATTAAGTGGGAGGAGGGTATCTGAGGAAGAATTTTTGGGCACACAAACAGAAAAGTAGAGTCCCAAGATAAGGCCTTGGGAGACAAACAGGGAGGGATGGCCTCCTGCCAAGGTCCCGAGGCAAGAAAGCTCTCGGTGCCACACAAGGAGACTGAAAGAAGGCCCGAGGGTGACAGAAGACACAGTGAGAAAGGAGGAGGTGTGTGAGGCAGGGCTGTGGGTGTGGGCGGGACTGGCCGGATCACCTGGGGCCCTCGGACTGTAAGCAAAGTTCTGGATTACATTGTAAATGCAGAAGAGAGGCAGTTTCAATACCCTTCCCCCAAATGGTTGTTTTTTCTCTGCACACATTCCGATTTCCCAGCATCTCGAAAAGAGGATAACATGCTCAAGATACGATCTTTCTAGCACAAACTCCAATGGAACTGGAGACTGAGACATTACTTGTTTAAATACAGCTAGAAGTTGCAGCTGATTTTCATACACAGGTTACCATTCATTTAAACAAAAATTATTTTCAGATGAACTGCTGACACATCATATCTCCCCCACACTTTTGTAGCTGACAGTTTTTACAACCAAAATGGAAGCTACTATATACATTAAGTTAAAAAAATTAATGTTCTTTAGAAAACATTACAAGTAATAGTACATGTACCATTTCATTTTTACTGTATCTTAACCTAAGATTATGTTTTTCATATTTATAAACCCTCTCCCTCCAAAGCTCCTTCCCGGGGACACCAGCTCACCAGTGCGTCTTACCTTCGACAATGTCCCTCTTGTAATCACTGTCATTGTCACTGTCTGTTGGCCGGTAATAAATGTAAAATCCTTGAATGGGGGTGTCATTGTTAATTGATGGAATGTACTAGAAAAGAGAAGCAAAAGCTTGTCAAAGACAAAAATAAATTAAACTTTCAAGTCCATTAGGGTTTATTTATGTGTGTGGTAATATTTCTCTAGATTCATTTTACAAATACCTTTGATGGGCATTTTCAATTTAATTCAAGAGTACTCAAAGGTATTAAAGACATTTAGTTTACTGCAGGGCTCATAAAAAATAAAGCAATATACTTCACAAGGTTCAAAGGCATAAAAGCACATTTGTTTCATAATGAATAAATTATGAAATGGCAATTAATTTAACACTTGGAGGAGAGCTGAGGTACAATAGTTTTATTTTTAACCTGCCCCATTTATTACATGTGCTTTTTAGACAAATATGTGTGTCTTTCAAATTCCTCACTTAGAAGCACAAAACTTCATTGTTCATTGTATCACAAGACGAGAATGTGACACTGTCCACGAGGCCGGACCAGAGATCCCGTGTGTCAGAGAGGACGTCCCACTCACCGTCCACTTGAGCATGATCTGCGTGTCGCTGACGGCCTCTGTGTACACGATGTGAGGGCCGGCCACGGGGCGGCTGGAGTAACGGTTGGGGAACCCCGCCACCTGATAAGGACGAGACGCTGAGCTCCGAAAACTCTCACCGTAATGGTTGATAGCAATGACTCTGAATTTGTATGTTGAACCTTTTCAGGAGAGAAAAACAGCCAGAATTTTAAAAAGCTGAGATAAGACAACCAAAGGTACAATACTCAAAATGAGGCAATTGTGCTGTACCAATAACATCCCCTGAAGCCTGTATGGTTAATAGATTCCAACCTACTCGCCAACTTCTACCGACTGGAGGTAGGCGCTCAACAGACTGTGTTCAAAATTCCAAACCTAAACACCGTGAGAGACCAGTGATGTCTGTCAGGGAAGGGGGCGGGCAGAGAACAGGAAAGAGCACACTTGCTCCTCTCACCACCCAGTTCTCACACCCATCAAATACAGTATTAGCTGAAGTCCTTGTGTGCAAGACCAGGTTCTCTTCCCTCTGAAAGAAACAACTGAAGCGAGTTTACTCTGGCGAATCCATTTATGAAGAGGTGCTGTGTGGGTTATGTCACTCTGATTCCACCAGTAACAAGGTGAGAGGGAGCAGACTTAAACTACAACAGAAGATACTTATTTGTATTAGATTTAATAACTTAAAAAAAAACCCACTAAGGGTGGTGAGTTTCTGAAAATCTGGAGTCTAAAAAATAAATTAGGCCCCTAAAGCAAGTTTCATAATAGCCACTGGGCTTTTGGAGACAATGTTTTCCATCTGAAAAATATCACTTAGCTTCACACACATTTAAAACTGTCACCTTCTTGAGGGGCTTCGAGTTGAGATGATGAAGTAGGTAAACGCAGTACCGGTGTCCTCCCATGACCATGTCAAAATTACAACTACACAACAGAAAAACCATCATTGAGAACTGCCTAAAATCTAGCTGAACGGAAGTTCTACAACTAGGGATACACAGAAGAAGCCACACTGAGACTGGCAGGGGGAGCAGAGACACAGAACAGGCTGGACCCAAATCCACATCTGGTGGTTAAACATCAGGAGGGCTACCTCACCTGTGGAGACAACATAACACATACCAGCACCCGCATTATGGGGGTACCAAAAGGAGAAGACAGAGAGCAAGGGGTTGAGAACCTAGTTGAAAAAATGACTAAAAACTTCCCTAACCTAGTGAAGGAAAAAGACACACAAGTCCTGCTGAAGGAAGTGCAGAGAGTCCTAAACAAGATGAATGCAAAGAGGCCCACACCAAGACACATCATAATTAAAATGCCAAAGGGTAAAGGCAAAAAGAACCTTAAAAGCAGCAAGAGGAAAGCAGGTAGTTACCTACAAGGGAGCTCCCATAAGACCAGCAGCTGATATCTCAACAGAAACTGTAGGCCAGAAGGGAATGATATGAAATACTCAAAGTGATGGAAAGCCAAGGACCTACAACCAAGTCTACTCAACCCAGATCTATGATTTACAATTGAAGTCAGAGGAGGGGCTTCCCAGACAAGAAAAAGCTCTTAAAAGAAATGTTAAAGGGTCTTTTTTAAGAAAATAAATAATATAAATAATAAAATTGCAATAAATATGTATCAGTCAACAATTACTTTTAACACAAATGGATTAAATACTCCAATCAAAAGACACAGGGTGGCTGAAGGGATGAGAAAACAAGACCCTAACACATATGCTGTCTACAAGAGACCCACCTCAGAGAAAATGATACACACAGACAAAAAGTAAAGGAGTGAACAAAGATATTTCACGAAAATGGAAACAAAATAAAAAAGGTGGAGTGGCAATACCTATTCCAGACAAAACAAACTTTAAAACAAAGGATATAACAAGAGACATGAAAGGACCCAGCAATCCCACTTCTGGGTATTTACACCAAGAAACCCAAAACACTAAATTGAAAGGACGTATGTGCCCCCATGTTCCTTGCAGCACTATTTACAGTGGCCAAGGTATGGACGCAGCCTGAGCGTCCATCAGGAGATGAGTGGAGGAAGAAGAAGGGGCGCAGACACACAATGGAATATGACTTAGCCATAAAATAGAATGACATCTTGCACTGCAACAACATGGATGGACCTAGAGGGTACTGTGCTGAGTGAAATAAGTCAGACAGAGAAAGACAAATACCATATGACTTCACTTATATGTGGAACCTAAAAAAATACATGAACAAGAAGAACAGAAACAGACTCACTGAAACAGAGGACATCTTGGCAGCAGCCAAATGGGATGAGGACTCAGGGAGGATGGGTGAAAAGGTGAAGGGGTTCAGAAGTACAAATGGGCAGTCACAGAACAGTCACGGGGATGTGAAGTATGGCATAGGGAACACAGTCAGTAATGTTGTAGTAACTATGCATGGTGTCAGGTGGGCAGTATATTTATCAGGATGATCACTTCATAAGCTATATAAATATCTACTCACTGGGTTTTACACCTTAAATTAATATACTATTGTATATCAACTGTAATTTAAAAATAAAAAAAATTTTTAAACCTGCCACCTCTCCCAACTACACCTACATCATGTCCCTAGGTTCTTATGTTGCCTGTTTAAATGAACACCGGCATTTGCTACTAAAGTACATGTAAAAGCCCATAAACAAAAGTGGTCATGAAGCGTAAACAGATAAAATGAAATTTGTCTTTTACAGTTTAACTTTCCTACATGGCCTCAGGATACCGGGGGTGGGGAGCGCTCCTCTGCTGGAACAAAACCTACAGGACAGCGGCATGTGTGGTGCTGCCTCATTTCCCTGAGAATGAGCACCAAGTGTAACTACACTGAGATGCATCCGCAGACTGCACGACTGTCACCAGATAACAACTCTCCTCTTAACATATTCATTCATATCGAATCACATGCACACACACCAGATGCCACCACAACACTGCTTCTACTCATCTGCAGTTAGAAATAACGGAAACCCAGAAATAAGAATTATGGTATCCTTATTTGGCAGATACACAGTTGTTAAAAGTTGAGTTTTTTAAGAATTTTTAATGATAGTGAAAGATGTATATATGATACAATATGGGGAAAATGGAGTCACAAAGCAATGTTTATGGCATGATCCTGGTTTATATTAAAAAGAGAAAAAAGACACATACCCACATATAAACAGTGATTATATCTGGACAGGTCGGTTTCAGGTGACTTGCTCTCTTCTTTGTATTTTCTTTATTTTCAAAGTTTTATGCAATAAGCTTGCCTTATTTTAATAATTAAAGCTATACTGTTACTGAAAATATGCAGCAAAAGTCAGCACTGATGATTAAAAAAAGGAAATGTCTGAATATTACTACCTGGCTCTAAAGTTCGAACTTCCACCGAGAGTCTGGAAGGAGGGATATCTTCAGCTGCCACCAGCCAATCACTAGTCCCCATCCGTTTGTACTCGACCTTGAAGGCAGTGATTGGAGAACCCCCATTGGCCCGAGGGATCCAAGTGACGTAGACGGACGTCTCTGACGCAGTGGAGATGGTAGGCCGATCAGGGGCCTCCGGAACTAAAAGGGGAAACATTCACTTCAGTAACCCGTGGTGTCGAAGACAAGAATAACTCAAATAAACCAAAAGGGACCAGTGCCCAACATCATTTAATCAAAGATTCTTCAAACTTTGCCAGAGTTAATAATGTGAGTGAGTATCTTCCTGTCCTCTGTTAAAAGGCCATGAAACAGACAAGTACAGGAAATACAAGGAAGGAAAGGAAAAATAACCTACAAACTTGATGACTGTTTCTGAAAAACTGAACATTAATAAGTATGATAATTGTGACCATGCTAGTTTGGATTTGTGGCTGAAACTGTGCGTAAGTAATTATTATTGGGTGCTTCAAGTCTGATTGTGGTTATAATTTACAGTAAGTTTTCAAAATTATGTGTTATCTTAAGTAAATGTTTTGTTTAGCCATCCAAGCTACTGAGAACACCTTCACCAAACAAACCACCTACAGATTATTATTATATTAGTTGTTACCATCCCTCAAGGTGACAGGATGGCTACTCCAAAACACAGACTGTAGGCGGTAAGCAGGTCGAACCTGACTCGTGAGATCAATACTGAGAATAATGGGGAGAGTGCTGCTCAGGATAAAAGTGGGACGTGTAGACAAAGAGAAGTGCTATGAGAAAACAGATGATCCATCCACAGGATCATCCACGCGAATGTGTGGGAAAAGGGGGCCAGAGAGCGAATGTCCGGCAGTTTCCAGTTCCAGCTGCCAAGGGGAGGGGATGCCCTAGCCCACGGGTCAGACGTCTGGCGGCCACTCGAGCCAGGTGCCCAAGTCTTCCTGCTGACCAAGCGACTGTGTGCTCCTAACTGGCTTCCCACCTCGCTCCTAGGAGGAAAGGATGCTGCCAGGAGCCATCTGGTCTGTGTGACAGTCACATCACAAGTTAGTGTGCGGGCCCTCAACTGTGAATTTTGTAAAAATGAGCTCATTCTCAAGAGCTCTCAGCACTCCTGTGGTGTGCTGAGAATCAGGTTTCTGGAGCTGGAACAGGAAAGGCCCCCTGTGGCCCTGGTGACATTTCTGAGGTGAAGTCACCAGGCGGCCCTGTCTCTGTCTAGCCCTTGCCACATTCGTCAAGTGGCACCCTCTGTCCCAACACCTCTCCAACCCAGACACGAATACAGAACAAAATAACGCTGCCTGTGGAACTTGTAAGGAGAAAACTGTGGCATTTAAAAACAAATTGCTTAATGGATAAAAGGAGGAATATATTCAAAGCAGGCGACTTGCAGTGGTACTTACTGTAGTCCTTTCAAGTCAGAAAGCAATGGAAACAGAACGAGTAGAACTGTTAGTAAATCTCTTTTTAGATACTGTGTTAACCACACAACTTCCTTATTATGCTGATTTATATGGGGTTAAAACTCATCAAAGAACACCACAGTTTGAACAGGAAAAAAAGTTATTAGGTGAAAGCAATCTCTACAAACAAGAATATCTTCAGTGTCTGAAAGAAACAGCATGGGGCAGTTCAAGGGGAAAGGGAAGAGCCCTGCGCCTGGAGCTCAACCACCTGAACTGGAAGGGCAGTTCCTCCGGGTTCCGGATGCTCTCAGACAGGCTGCGCAGCCGTGCTGAGTCTCAGTTTCCCAGTCGGTAAAACAGAGAACACTGCCCTCTTCATGAGGTGGTTGTGATGATTAAGTAAATCACTTCTTACGGTTATCTCTGCTGGAAAATGCCAGACTCACGAGCTCCAGCACTGCCATCTTCACCTAAAAATTCTCATGACCTACCTTGGCGAACGGGCCCTCGCTGCCCAAGCCCAAGCCCCGCATTTCCCCTCTCATTCAGTGTGGACTGGTCTGCCTCAATCTGCCGTCTTCCTCTATGTCCTCCTTCCCCATTCACACCGTCACTGTCCTCATGACTTCTCCAGCCTCATCGTTAGCCATTCCTCCTGCCTCCCTCTTTAAAATACCTCAGGGTTCTTCCCAGCTTTCAGGGAAAGATTACATTTTTAAGTACATGCCACAAGGTGCCCACCCGCCTGTCTCCCCCACTCTACCATCATTCTGCACAGCAACCAGTCGCACTAATAAAATCTCCCACCTCTGATCTCTGAATGAAACGGAATATGTCCTTCACATGTCTCTTTGCACAAAGAGCTGCCTTTGCCTATAACCTCTTTTTCTGTCTCTCCATCAGCTACAGGGAGTCTTTGAGGCTCAGCCCAGGGAGGCTCTCTCACCAACACGCAGCCTCCTCTCTATCAAAGGGGTGATTCCAGCAGTTCTCTTGTGAGCTCAAAATATCGAGTGCAGAATCTCAGACACAATGAATCCAAACCACTGCCAGGAGTTCACCTGTGCATGTTACCCGCTACTTGGCTACTGGTTGAGTTGTCGATATCATCTTATAAACTTCTCGTAGGCGAAATTAATTTTATCTCTGCTGCTCCAGCATTTAGTACAGTGTCTGCCACTGTAACTGTAGAATTGATAACTGTGAAGTTTAAATACTAAAAAGACATCTTCCGAAGATTTTACTGCAACAGTATTTAAAAACCGTAAGATTGGCAAGATAGAACAATGAAACTGAGTGTGACCTATAATCGTTCGATTAAAAATAACCCTAAATCTTACCATAGGTACCACCATATTTTTGATAAGTCATCAAAAAAAAAAAGGCAGACTTGCAGAATTCAACATATAAATTTGGTCTCCTTGCTAGAGAGGAGACAGAAAAATCCTTTTTGTGAATCACGATCACTTAATACCAGATGTTTTGGATCTGAGTGCATTATCTTAAATACCCAGGATGACAGTGGGTTGCCAGGATCTGAAGACGACAGGACATTCAAGAAAAGGGTGGAAATAGGACTTAGAGGAGCTACAGGCAGAACAGAATCTGAATGATAAACACACACCTGGTCCCACCTGGACCCCCAGAGAATCTGAACCAGGTGGTGACACAGACAGACAGACACGGACAGACATACAGAAGCAGCACATGAAGGCCTCACCTCCGCTGTGCCTGGAGGGGTCGGTCAGGACCGCCCCAAAGTGCTCCACCGCCTCCGAGACCACTGGGCGCCGAGGGAGGCCCGCTGGGGGAGAGGGCGCCTGGGCGCTCTTCGATGAGGCCGTTTTCTCTGGAAAGGTTAAAACATACTGTCACGTGCACTGCTGTGTACATGTGAAGCAAGAAAAGATACCGTGAAATTCAACTGGCATGCAGAGGTAGATGTATGAACTTAGCTGTTACTAACAGTGTCCAAACCAAAGACCTACGTGGTAAATACTCAGCTACTCTAAGGCACTGACTTTAAAAATTACTTATCTTTTTCTAGCACCTTAAAGGGAAAAGTAAAATGTGTCTTTCTTCACAGGCTAACTTTAATTTACACATAGGAAAACCAACACACGAAAAGTCAAGTGACTAAGGGTAAAGGTTTTCAAACTACTTGTCCATTTTTCTTTCTACTGGACATACTTAATTCTAAAACATAAAATTCATTATTAAAGGGCTTCTGTTCAGTTTCTTCATAGGAAAACTGTCATGTTAAGTTTTAAAATTTCAAGAGGCAAACAGCGAAACTGGGTGATTATTTTAAAGCTGAAATACATGATTATTTGGTATTTATAGGTCAGCCTCTGTAAACAACGAAGAACTAATTATAAAAATTAGCTCAAAATACATTTCAAATAAATACTCATTATTCTTCTGGCCAGTCGCAGGAATTAGATGAAAGGGTCTTTTTCAAAAGCCAATTCGTAATGTCTTCTCAACCCTCACACCGCCTGTTCCTCCGGTGCCAAGACAAATCAGTCCTCCACCCCGTCCCCGGATCCGCCCACTGGAGTCTTCTCGATCACCCACAGCCAAGCTGCGAGGGCGTCTTCCATCGGGCCTGCTGCAGAGACCGTCCTTACTGTGCACACCGCTGGCGCTTTCTCTGCCAGCCTTTCCTAGCACCGATCACTTCCTGCCTCTGCCTCCTCCCTGCCCTGCAGCTCCAAGTGTCTGTTGAAACGTACAGCAGGTTGTGCTACAACTCTGCTCAAATTCCTACCATGCTTCTGACCAGGTGCTGTGTGACTTGGCCACTCTGTCACCTCCCTGAGTGTTCTCCTCACTTACTTCGCTCCCATCACAGTGGCCCCCTCAGTGTTCCAAGGGCACACCAAGCAGAGCCCACCCCAGGGCCTTTGCACTTGCTAGTCTCGCTGCTGGGACATCTTTTCCCGAGATGGCCACGTGGCTTTCCACTTTGCCGCCTTAACGCTCTGCTCTGCTGTCGACTGCTCACTGAGGACTTCTCCAGCCACCGCCCTAAACAGTGACACCTGCCACGCCACACACTTCCTCTATCCATCCCCTAGTTCATTTTTCTTATTAACATTCACCACCTTCTCACATACTTATAACTTAGGCCTGCGTCTCTCCCAACTACAGTGTAAGCTCCATGAAAACAAGGAGTTTTGCCTGCTTTGTTTATTGCCGGGCAGGCACACAGAAGCTGTTCGATAAACATTAGCTGAGCTGAAATTCTGCCTTGTAGTTGGTGTTCATGCACAGGTCCTACCTTTCTCAGCAAAGAAGACGCTCCATGAGGACGGATGTTGTTTTGACCATCTTTGCTCTCCCTGCGTCATCTATCCTAAGGCCTTACACACCATAAGCTCTCAAAAATATCTGTGGAATATTGGGTGAAATGGAATAATACAACCACCCAATGTGGCCCCAAAAGGCACCATAAGAGGCTTACCTAACGAATTTATACATAAGAATCTCTACTCCCCAAAAGGATACTTACTACTGGAGTGGCATGAAGACAGCCGGCTCCCTCCCTCCCAGGAAGATGACACTCACCTTTGCTGGTTCGGAAGGTGAGCATGGCAGGCTGCCCCTCACCGGCTGCGCTCCTCGCCACCATCAACACTTCGTAGAGGCTGGACGGCTCCAGCTCTGTCAGACGCAGCTCGTTCTCACTTCCTGGGACCCGCACGGTGTGCCAGCTCCCCACCACGCCGACGCCATCGTCCAGCTGCTCGAGGGAAAATGGGCCATTGGGAAAAAGGAGATGAGAGGTGGAAAAGACCTCCATTCAAGTTTGATAAAAACTAGAAGTCACTCCGTTCCAGCTGAATTTTGGGAAGTGGCGTACCATTTTAAATATGAGACACAGTATTTCTTCAAGTTCAGAAACAGAAGGAGACCTGCAGCCAGGACTCAGGATGCTCCCTGTACAGACCCCCGGCTCTGCTCCTCACCACTAACTTAGGGCCTCCAGCAAGTTATTTGGTCTCCCCGAGCCTGTCCCCTTTACTTGTAATGGAAACAGTACTCCTTCCTTACTGGGCGAATGGGAGAACACAGTAAGTATGTAATAATGTGTATTAATGACAGTACATAGTGTACATAATAAATTAGAATATGTATGTCTGTGCATATATGGGCTATATAACTATGTACCATATACTTCTAGCATTCTCGCTTCATGCCTTGCCACAGTTCAATACGGGTTGCATGACCTGAACCTAAAAGAGATCCAATCCACATGTCTGTGTTGATGGAGCCCAGAGACCACGTTATATGGAAGCTTTCACGCGGCTAAGAGTGCCAGTGAAACTCCCTTCACCTAGAGTCAGGTTAGGAACAGTAAATAAACTTTTGAATCTCATGACGCTGATTTTTCTAGGTATTAGAAATATTACTATTAAATAACGGATACCAAAATGTCTTGAACAAAGAACGTTATTTTTAAATGAGCGCATCTCTTTCTGTTTCATCCACCTGCTAGTCTCACAAGCAGAGGAGAGTTTCTCAGTTTGCTTCACTACACGCCTCTGGAGGGAACACATCGGAAAAGTCGGCCATAGGGACCAAAGTTCACCGTAATAAAGAAACAAACAATGTAAGATTTTAATACAACTGAGAAGACAACTTGAAATGCAAAGAATTGTCAAAGCTCATACCAGAGGACTTTGTTCAAGAAGTTGTTTTCAGTAAGAAAATGCTTTATTTGGTAAATAAGCTATATACTCCTATGGTAGTGGGGGACTGACTTTTTTGAAGTGGTTTATACAGCTTTATACCCAAGGGATTAAATAAAATGTCTGATAAAAAATGTGGAGAAGTTACCAGGTTCTTAGAATCCCAACTTCGGGAAAAATTGTTTATATTTCATTCTTCATACTTTTCTAAGCAGGCAAATCCAGGTGGGATAGTTCTCCCAAACTCACCCTTCCGGAACATCTTGCTCTATTCCCTGCCCCTCCCCAAAGTAAATGACAGTAAGTATTCGGTGCACACTGTGAGGGTATGAGAAAACATAAGAAAGAAGCATTACCTTCCGATACTTCACAAAATAGGCGTTGATGGGCAGCCCACCATCCTTCCCCGCCCTCCACACCAGGCTGTACGTGTCTGGTGTGGGGGTCTGTGGGGGGCTCAGAATGATGGGGGCGTCGGGGACTGAGGCACCACTAGCATTTTTCTCTGACGGTGATTCCATTGCACTGGAAGGTTCCTTCACTGGAAATGAGCTCAGTGATTCAGTTGCTGAACCATTTCTTTTAGCATTCTGAGTGGCATCAGAAGGTGTGACTATTACTGATCTTGTATTTGTTTCAAAAGGAACTGCAGAGAAAGGGGGGCAGGGATAGAGAGAGAGAAAGAGGAAGAGGGGAGACAGCTTAAGGAAATGCATTATTTCAGTGTCTTCCATACAGCGATCTAACTGCCTGCCCACACTGATACAATTAGAGCCCTAGACGTTAAAGCAGGTAACACTTCTATGTATAATTCACAGAAACTTCCAACCTCCAGTTGCTGCCTCCTATTCAAGAAGGAGCAAATTAATTGTGTAACAAATCAATTATGCGATGCAGTAATTTAGTGGTTTAAAGAATGCTATTTCTTCCTTGCTCTACACTAGCATTCCCCGTCTTTTACAACAACTTGCTAGCTCAGCCTCAGAAGATTTTAAGTGGAGAGAGAACATGGCACCTGAACTCTCTTGGTACATGTAACACAAGGAGCTGCAATCCCGCGGGAACAAGGAAGCAGTCAGGTGGTAAGCTACGACCTACCTACTGGGCAGCCGGTCTCTGGGGACACCTCTCATGATGCACTCCCCTGGGCAGTGCCCCCCGCACCCCCATGCTGAGTGCGGGCTGGCCCTGCGACCGGCCTCAACCAGCGGAAGGGAGAGGTGAGGCTGTGCTCTCCCGGGCACAAGCATGAAGGAGACCTGGCAGTTCTGGTTTTGTGCTGCCACACAGAGATGTCCTAGCCAGCCTTGTGGAGAGACTCACTACATGCAGAGAGACAGAGAGAGGAGTCGGGGCTGGTTCCGGTCCTTGCAAAGGTGTGACACACCAAGGTGGGGCTGCTTTGAATGTCCCAGCCCCGGTGCCATCTGATTACAACGGCGTGAGAGACCCCAAGTAAGGCCAGCAGAGCGCCTAGCTGCACCTGGATGACCCATGGGACTGGAAGGGAGAACAAAGCAGCTGCTGTTCTGCGTCTTTAATCTTTGGGAGCAGTTACTAACTGATACAGCAACAGATAACTAACGTACCCATCATACACACGGAGAACAATCTCCGCTCAAGAAGAGGGAAGATGTGAGACGAAACTAGCAGAGAAAAAGGAATTCACTTATTTCTAAACAAGCCCTGCACCTGGACAAAACTGAAGGAGGTTAAAAAACACTGCCAATCTAAAGAGAGAATGCAGACAGCCCTGATACTTACTACTAGAGCATGGGGAACACACAGAGGAAGGTAAAAATAACTTATCTTCACTGAAACACCTAACAGGCTGTGTATATAAAAAAAATCACTGGGTGCCTATGCACCAGGCACTGTGCTAGATATGAATAAACATGCAATCTCATTTAATTCTCAAAACAGCATTCTTAGAGAGTAACGGTACTCCCACGTGATAGCAAGAAATTGGGGTTCTAGGGGGGGTAACGTGACTGCAGCTGGCAGAAGAATGTCCGCAGTGCTGTTGAGAAAAAGAGGGAGAAACATATATCAGGGCAGACATTCACCAACACGGTGAAACTTAAGGCCGGCCGGCCGGCCTGCATTCTCTAAAGCACTATCAGCGCCAACCAAACACCTCCTTCTCCAACTAGTTTTGGGGAGGAAGAGAGCATGGGAAACAACGTTAGAGTTTCTTTTCCACCAGGAAGTCAGATTTCTGGTAAAAGGAGGGTGTGTTTTTAGAACTACTGCAGTTTAGTAGAAAACCAACAAAAAACAGGACTAACAGTATAAGGTCAGCTCTCTGTTTGTTCAAAAGAAAGAAAAGTCCCAGAAGCCTCTTCCATCAAAGAAAACAAGAAGCTAGTGGGAAAACAATATAGAAAACTAATCAACTTCACCGAGACTTCAAAACATTGCTCCTGGAACAGTCCTGTTTACCTAGTGAGTCAGAATGTGGGCTGAGGTCAAGGGTGGGCGCCGGTGGCTGCCAGGCCAGGGACGGACTCGAGCAGGTGCAGCTCACTGGCCGTGCTCAGGGTAGTGCAGAAGGACCCTCTTCTCTCCCGTAGTTGCGGGTCCTCTGGGCAGGTCACCGCTGGAAGCAGTGTCTGGCTGTTCCAGAGTTTAGAAGCCACATGCCCTAAGTTAGGCAGGGTGCGGGTGACGGGGTTGCTATACAGAAACATGATATTTACCAAGACATGAAATCCTGAAGGGCGGATCTGGAAGGCCTAAGAGGACCCAATCTAAACAAGATAGTTTACACATCTTCTAGGGGCCTCAGGTCATAGTTAAAGTGAGGCATTTAGACAAAATATCTGGCTTCCTCAGCTACGACCATGACCTCCACAGCTCCCTCTACCCTATATTCACGCGAAAGAATCCCTTCCGCTGAGGGCTACCCAAGCAGCAGCTGCATCACACCCGTCTTAGACAGTGAGCGACTCTGGGTAGCCGCTCTTCCTTCTGCTTAGCAGGACAGGTATATAAACACACACACACGCGCATATTCATATATACGTATAAACTTATACAACACTCAACTACCTTTTGTTGAGGATTCTTAAGGTTTCTAAAATCAGTAACTGTTTTTCCTTCCTTCATCACCATAATTAATAATTTAACCTAGTACTCATAATTATAATTTAACCTAGTACTCAGTATTTATTGAAGGATTTCTGTTACTAGATGCCACTCTGAGCATTTGACATGCATGAACTCCTCAAGTTCTCCCATCAGCCACACGAGCGGGGCCACTTCGCTGCACCTGTTACGTAGCAGAGATGACAAGCACAGGTGCATTTAGTGACCTGCCCTGGCGCACGAAGCCCAAGTGGCAGAGCTGCACCCGAACGCAGCCCATGCGCTTCGACGCCCCATCACGCCCACCTCTGGCATTCACGGAGGAAGAAGCACAAGAGCGTAAACAGAGTGCCCAGCCTTCCTCTCTCCTGTCTCCCTCCAGCCTCACCCAGCGCTAGGAGGATCCTCGTGTGCATGCAAACGGAAAGAGCAGTGCGCACACCCACCCTCTGTCCACTTCACCATCACCCCTCTGCAACAGCAGTGCCATGGCCACTCCTTGGTTGAGCGCGCCTGGACACCAGTGGTGTGGCCCACACGCTGCAGGCTGGACCAGGCAGAAGGCCTGCGTGGGGTCAGGCTGCGAACTAACGAAAGCAGGGGATTCTGAAGCCCCGGCCCTGGGGTACAGGAGGAGAAACGTGGGCACCGGTCACAGAGTAAGCACAGCCCCGTACCCCGAGGACTGTGGGACTGGAGGACCCAGGCAGAGAGGGCCGCACGAAGCCCCCGGAGGCAGAGGCCCAGCACAGGAACCTCGGTTGCCCAGAGAAAGGGCAGCACCACTCTGCGACACTCTTATTCCCACATGACAATCCGGTGACAATCTCCACTCCGGTGACTACTTGCTGGGAATGCGTCTCTGAGTACCCACTGATGTGTGGTTTGAATGTGAATTTTGTCAAATTTGAATTGATTCTGTTCATTAATATTGATATCCTGTTATGAATACTTCAAAAACCATATAACGTCTTGAAGTCATCATCACCAAAACAGTGCGTAAAATATGAAGAATTACTGTCACACACCCCTTTAGGACACCCGTGTTGGACGGGGAGACACACACACAGGTGTCGTTTCACAGCAGCGAGCTGCTGTGCTCCTCCTGAAAGCCAGCCCTTCAGACTGCGGACACCGTACTCATCGCGGGCTCGTCTTAAAAACCTCTGCAGTAACATTTCCATAGCGTAGAAAACCAAAGTGCTCAACACCAAGGGCAGTCTGTGGGCGTCCAGGATGAGTCACCCGAAGATGTGCCTCCGTGGTATGCGGACTGTTGGGAGCTCAAGGCAGCTTCAGCCGCAGGCTCAAGAGAAACGGCTGCCCCAACCTTAACTCCCTTAGAGGCCTCGCCCAAAGAGATGATCAGAGATAACTTCTTCTGACCAGCCCATAGGGCAGGGCACTCTTCTATTTTATTGGGTTGGCCAAAAATCTGTTATGTTTTTCCATGTGACAGCCCTAGTAGTGCTTAGTTGTCTTGAACAACATTTGAAACAGTTTTGTTAGATTGTACTGTGACAGCTGTCACGTCAGTGTGCATTTAAAAAAAACTTATCAAAACTGGTGAAGTTTTGTGCAGCCATTTTAATATTGAAGGTGGAAGAAGATACATTTTCAGCATACCATGCCTTATTATTTCAAGAACGGCAAAAATGCAACTGAAATGCAACAACAACAACAAAAGATTTGTGCAGTGTATGGAGAAGGTGCTGTGACTGATCGAATGTGTCACAAGCGGTTTGCAAAGCTTCTTGGCACTATTGACATTCTGGCCAAACAATTCTTTGTTGTGGGGCTGTCTTATGCACTGGAAGATGTTTAGCAGCACCTCTGGCCTCTACCCACTAGAAGCCAATAGCAGGAGATGGCCAACACACTTAAAACATCCAAATCAATAAAGTTATTGGTGAAAATGAAAAACGTGTCTTTTATTTTATGGAAAAAACATAACAGACTTTTTGGCCAACCCAATACTAAAGGTCTGCTCTTCTCACCCTGCAATGACTTTCTGAGGCCCCGTGAGCACCTCACCACATCCCTAGCTCAGGATCTCTTCCACACCCACACTCCCTTTCCGTCTCTGAACCTCTCTTGCACACAGGCGCAGTCTCTGACTCACTCATGTATGAGGGGTTCCCATACATAGGTACATATTAAATTTGGTTATTTTCTCCTGCTAATCTGCCTCATGTCTATTTGATTATCAGGCCAGCCAGAAGAACCTGGAGGGGACAGGAAAGTTAGTTCCTGCCCACACGTCATACCTTGGGCTCCCCAAATTCGAGCTTCTATAGGACAACTACAAGCTTAGCAAACACATCAGAAATGGAGACGAAGGTTCGTGCAGTTCATGTTAAGGCCAAGTACCAAAAACTGTGGTTCTGCATATCACTGTCACTGGGAAAAAATACATCTTTAGAAATTGCTGGATTGATTGAAATCATACTGTAAGGCACTTTATCCCCGGTGATCACAGACTACTAGTTACCTGGGAAAAAAGCTAACGGCAACTCACCCACAGTGAGCACAGCCTCAGACCGAGCGGTGCCGTGCTCGTTCGCAGCCTCGCAGGTGTACTTCCCCGCATGCTCCTGGGTGACAGCCTGGATGGACAGAGAGCTCGAGCCAGCTCGGGACACGACGAAGTAGACAGGCTCCAGGTCAAAGCCCCCAGGTCTTGGCGAGTGCGATTTTCGTGATTTAGATCTAAGAACTTGAGACGGATGGCTGGTGATCAACCCGTGCCTGTCGTACCAACGGATGACGGGAACCGGCACTCCGCTGGCATTGCAGGACAAAGTCAGGAAGTCTCCGTCCACCACCTGGGTACTCGCCGGTGCTGTGATTATCACCGGCTCGAGGCCACTGTCTGTTCAAAAGGCATTCACATACAAAGAGTTAAGAATGTTACAGTGTCTGCGATGCAAAATAATTTTGTCGTCGCGTGCAAATGTTCCCGATGTCGGGCACAAGTCGCAGGCAGAAACATCTTTCACACGAGTGTTTCCACATAAGTGTTTTACATGCAGGACAGTGTGAGGAACACAACCATTCACTGAAATGCACTGTGCGCGATGTCATGTGCAAGGACCGACATGGTCGTGACGGTGATGACTGGGACCCGCCAGCTCCCCCCGGTCCGTCCTCAACCCGCACCAGGTGACGCTGCTGTTAGGGTTTCAGGGTCACGAGCACCCAGACATTTCCCACACGGATCTGCCGTCTCTCAGAAAGAAGAGACCATAATACTCTGCCGAGGCCTCTACAGCAGGTGTCCCGTGCACACTTGGCCGCTATTAGTATAGAACACGTGAAGCTAAAACCTCAGGCTTTAACATGAAAAAGGTATAAAACAGGAGAAAACCAGGTATCTCTTCATGAAAATTGTCAGTTCCTGGGGCCGGAGGGAAGGGCACCTGCTGACGAAAAGCCTGGGAGAAAACCCTGATCTGAGTGAAGGTTGATAAAGACACTCCTCACCGTACACACAGAAAACGTCTCTGTTTCTGAAAGTGGCACCAACTCTGCTTTGGGTCCCAGGTGTTCCCCGGGGCTATTTTTAAGGACGCCTACAATGAATATTGATGACAAAAGACATTTTCCCCAGCATGGCTTTCTCTTTCCCTAGTCTCACCTCCTACGTTTGACAAACCAGCCAACACTTGGTACTGTCAGACTTCCAAATTTCACCAAACTCTTACGTGTTAACTCCTATCTCACGAGTCAAAAGCTGCATTTCCCTGAGTACTGATGACATGGAATACCTTTCCACGTGTTTGCATGTCACACACTTTTCCTCCTTTGTGAAATGTCCTCCTTTTGTCCGCTTTTCTACTAGGTCACTCATCTTTTCCGTGACGGCTCAGAGCGCTCTGCGCACACCAGACACTGCTCTGTGTCAGTTACACAGATACACACAGTGCAGGTGTCTTGTGTGTCGTGTGAGGACATTCGGAAACCGACACGACTCACTGGTTCTAAAGAGAGATCTGGCTGGCTGGGAACGGGAGTGAGAAACCTTTACCACGTACCGTTTCAACACACAGTATACTCAAAAATACTTTTTAAAAAAATTTTTAATGAGCTTGATTAAATAAGGCTGTTTCTTCATGGAATGAGAAACTTTTACCATATTACCTCTTTAATATACAATATATTGAAAAATATTTTTAAAAATTTTTTAATGAGCTTAATAAAATAAGGCTGTTTCTGCATCTAGAAAGGACCAGGGGACATGAAGACAGCTCTGTTATGGTGATAGGATCGTTCCCTTTAGTTCCATTTTAACCACAACAAAAGCCTATCTGTAAAGTAAAATTTCCTACAGTTAATCACATGATCTAAACACTACCTTTTTCAATTTCAAGTCTCCCAGTAGACTGCGAGAATCCAATTCCATTGTCCGCTACACACTGATACAGGCCAGAGTCTTCCGCGGTGACGTCACTGATTTTCAGGCGGCCTTCTGCAGTGCGATGCCGGGGGGAAGGGCGGACGGGCCGGGCGTTGTGAAGCCAGGTGTGGCTGGGGGGCGGGTTCCCATGAACCTCACATGTGAACTGCACGGTGGCGCCCACAGACACAGTCTGGTCCTGCAGTCCTTTAGAAATGGAAGCCTGTTCTGAAAACAAACCACAAATTGCCATGCGAGTCATATACAATCTTCTCTATCTACCAGTACGGAGTTAAAAAAACCAAAGTGTATTGTTTACTAGCATTCTCCCATCTGTTGTGGTCAAGAAAAAAAATTAGAAATGTATTTTAACTTTCCTTTAATACAACAAATCATATGTTACTAATATGTTATAACCTCTTTTCATAGACTCTCCACCCACTTAATTCCCTTAACACACACAAATACACACACACTGAGTTTCTAATTTGGGACTTTTCTTAGCATTAGTTTCACGTGATTTGTTTGAAATAAAGTAATAGTCTCCCTGGATTTCACACTCAACAAGTGCCCAAACAGAAGAAAACCTTATTCAGAAGTTAAGTTCTTTTATGGTCAATTCTGCTTTGAAGTTAGGTGGACACTGGGCAGAAACACTTCTGTTATATCCATCAAGTGGGCTTTTTACCTCGACAAAGTAAATCATTTATCTACACTGTAACATATGCCCAAATTAAACAGTTACGCATATTACCCTGGTCCTAATGATCATTAAACACTGAAGCCCATTGCCAAACACTCACATTAATTCCAGTGTAACCTACATCAGGCCATTGCTGCAATTAGACACGTGCAGATTTACGAGAACTGTATTAACCAAGAAGCCACTTCCTATCTATTTTTGCTGGTTTTCATGAAAGCCTGTTCTGATAGAGGAAAACATTTTCTGAGACTACACATGAGAGTGGGATAGGCAGCTGGAAGAAAGGAATGGCTTTGGCACAGAGAGCAGACATAGAAATGCAGGTGAAAATAATGCAAATTTTACGAGCCAGATACAGTGACATCGTTTCAGAAGGGAAAATGAAATGAAATGGATGTTTTTGTGAGATGACATTTTCTAGTCGGCACTCTGCCTCAGTCACTACTGCTGGAGACCACCCCTGACAACAGCCCAGAACCTTCCATCCCACAAGTGCCAGTTTCCTCCTCCTGGGTCATCGCGACAAACAAGCTGAGCACCAGGGGAGCAGGCTGGGGCGAGGCTGCCAAGAACGCCCCGGTGAGACGTTCTGAGGCGCCCAGAACAGCCGCCTGGCTCAGCAGCCCGTGGGGAACGTGAAGCCTGTTCTGCCTGCTGGTGTGGACGCTGCTTCACGATCCTCGTTTCACTCACAGCTCACAAACGGACCTTCTGTTCAAACATCAGTCAGACCACTTGAAAACACTCACTGAGCAACATCTTACCGAGCACGCTAACCATGTAAGTCACGTGCTTCACTTCTCCAGATGTACTTCCCACCATGCAGGAATAATTTCCGGCATCCACGGGGTCAATGCTATCGGTGACGAGATGCGAGTACAACCTCCTCCACTTGCTCCCCGCCACGGCGTCCTGACCGTCCTTCAGCCAGTGCACCTGAGAAGTGGGAACCCCGCTCACCACACACTCCAGGGTTACAGGACTATGAGAAAGCACAGCTAGTGCCTGCGAAAGGGTGGGGTGGAGAATGTGAAAATCATCTGAGGAAGGGCCTGGAAAAAGAAGAGAAAGCAAAAATTATTATCACGTCCAATCTCCTTCTTGGCAAATCTATGAGCTTTCCCGCGTTCCCATTTATTCTTCTTTACACCACCAGGTCCTGTTTGGTAGCTAAATCATTTTAAAAAGAGGATAAAAATTAAGAGGGTTTGCAATACTTCAGGGCTACTTCCGAAGGAGCAGTTTAGAAATGCAGAGTTCTCGACAAGGACAGGAGCCCGAGCTTTGGCTGCTGGCGCCACCTCTGCTGAACTACCCCAATCTAAAAATCAGAGACATGTATTTTCATAATGCACAGTCAGCCACAAACTTGATCACCACTGATACCAAGTTGTATTTTCACTAGAGTTTACTTTTATTTGAGCAAAGGGAAAAGTTCTCCACGGGTGTATCCCTCTGTCATCCTGACCCAAATTCTCCTCTGGCGAATCATTAGATTTTTAAAGCATGTCAGTACCATTCTCTAATACATTATGTATATAATTTTTGGAAGACTTTCTTATGATGAGCAAGTATGATCAAAAAGGAAAATGGACTCTCATTTTTCAGCTTGCTACGAGGAATGCTTCCGAGGACTCGCCCTAGTCACCATTATTCTCGCAAATACTTACGACTCACAAGGAGCTTTCGGCCAGTGGGTTCGACTTTTAGCTCATGCGTGACAGGATTAAAAGCTGCACATTTGTACGATCCCTTGTCCTCCATGGACACATTCAAAATCTGAAGATTTCCCGATGGAAGGAGTAAGTAATTCTCTGAGGAAGACAGGGAATGCAGTCAGGCCTCTCTCTTTACAAAGGACACCAGTGAAAACCAATCCATTTTGATAGTTTCACTTTAAATTTAGACATCAGACTAGCAGCAAATGAGCAATTGAGGGAAAATCACTGAAGGAGGGAGACGGGAAGTCAAGGCAACGAAGAAGCCGGTGGCACTACAGTAACAAGATCTAGCCCGCCGGACACATCTGGCCACGGGTCGCTGGCTGAGAGCCGACGCAGGCACAGTGGCCTGCACCTGTTGCGCTCATCCGTCACCCAGCATTCAGTCTCATCTAGCCATTCATTTTTTTCTCAACAAATACGTCCCAGGGCCTATTTTCTGCCAGCGACGGCCCAGGCACAAGTGGCACAGCAATGGAGAACTCGGAGGAAGGCACTGCTGATGTTCTGGCCGGGAACGGGGTGGCAGAGAGAGGGGAAACGGCAAACCGGCAAACAGAAACGCGTCTAACACAGTGCTGGGGGGAACGAAGCTGAAGGCAGAGCACAGTGGGCAGCGGCTGGATGCGGTTGGATTAGGTTAGAAAGGGCCCCAAGGCCGTCTCCGCAGAGGGACATCTGTCTGAGCAGGGACCCAGCGAGTTGAGAGGGTGAGCACCGGAGTGTGGACTGTAATTACTCCTGTAATGTAACCACATCTGCTGGTCTCCTGCCCTTGATTTCTGAGAGCGGGTAACACGTGTCTTACATATGTTGGTATCTGCAGTCCCCAGTACACGGAGCCTCATAGTAGGACCTTTCTCGAACCTCTGACCTGTCTGTGCCATTGGCTTTCCCTAAAAGCTCTCACCTGTGGAATGTCTCAGCCATTTTCCCCGGACTTTGTAGCGCACCTCGGCTTTGGGGTTGCTGGCTGGTACCTGGCAGCCAATGAAAGCTGTCCTTTTTTCTTCCGCTGTAACAACATGCTTTGTGGATGAGTCAAAATCACCGAGAACTAAAATAAATACACAGAGCAATAAACAAATGTAAATTTGAGCTCTCTTTCCTGAAAGAAATGTAAAAACTAGAAACAACATCTGCAACTGGGCGGTCTGCAGCAGACGATCCCACTTCACAGGCAGGGGACTTCTTATCTCAAAAGGCGGTCGGGGGCGGGGGGCGTGGTTCGGGGTGGGAGCTAAGTCATGGCACCCTTCTCCGGGAGACCTCGAGAAAAGCCAACTGCTCTTAACATGTGAGGGGGAACTATAAAGCATAACTTCCCATCCTGTCACGACCAGTCCTTTTCAACCCAGTCCCTCATCAGCACGGACTTCCCCTACGCATCACTGTTCTACCTGAACTCAGGTTCAATAGGATGGTTTTTGAGGACGACCCCAGGACATCGGAAACAAAGCTGTGTGTCACTGGAATCATCTGCGCACACTGACTCGGTCTCGATTCCCCTCGGGTTAAGTCCCCTGCAGACGGGCCTGCGCGGAAGGGCTCCATCGTCTCCAGGGCTGACAGCAGCCAGCAGCCTGCCCCGGGGAAGCCGGCCCTCCAGCGCGTGTCTTGGAGCTGTCCATGGGTCACAGCTCTACAAAAACATTTACTCTTCTCAGTTATGACAACCTCGCCACTCCTGGGGAATCCAGACCTGTTCTGTCAATAGGGGCGCCCTTAGGAAGATGCTTCCAGGGCTGGAAGCCGTCACCGTCTGAGAGGCAGATGGCTCAAACGCACTGAGAAAACCACGAATCCAGATTTTCCCCAAGCTCGATACTCAACATTCCTTTCGCTACAGTCAGTTATTTTATTTTCCTGTTTCTTTAGCCTGGTTTCAATTACACAAATTAAAAGCACTCAGTAATCAGGCAAATAAAACAATTAGATGTGAAAGAAAGATAAAGGCCTGCATAAAATAACTGAGTGTCAAAGTAGACAATAGCTTTTTGTTGCTGCTCCTATTAAGGACTTTCAAATGCTAACCAAAAAAAAAAAAAATTCAGAATTCCCTTCAGAAAACTGTCCTGTGTAAAACAAAAAATCACTTCTACACCCTTTTTGCAGATGAAGACAACTAAGCCGGGCTCGTGGAGGTTCAAGTACACTTCCCCAAGTTAAACACAGAGCCAGAGTCAAGGCTGGGGTGAGAACCCCTGTGTGTCTTCCTCCAGAACCCACGCTCTCCCCACTACCCAAAATACAAGTGCTAACAGTAACTCCAGGAAACCCCGTACGTAACACGGACAAAATTAAACTCACCTGCAATGGACACTGTGGCAGGGCCACTCACAACCGCGCCGACGCTGTTGTTGGCAACGCACTGGTAGTCGCCCGAAAGGGAGGGGTTGAGAGAAAGAATAGTCAAAGTCCCCTGATGAATCTCAATCTGTTCCAAGTTTCTCTCCAGCCTTTTTCCATTACGCCACCACGTGATACGGGCAGTCACAGGTTTAGCAGAACAACGCAGAACTACAGGTCCACCGAGTTTCTGGACAGCAGACAGTGGCTCAGCAATAAAATAAGGTGCCAAGTCTATATGGAAACATTCCCCGTGTGCAAAGGAGGAGGAGAATGAGAAAGAAAATACATTAAACACGTTTCATCTCAGTCTGTGTAACCACAGACAATCCCTTACTTGATCTAGATATGTTATGGTTCTTTATGTTTGTGTAAGTTCTAGGAAGTCTTAAGAGTCAATTTTTGGAAGAAAAAGAGGCAACGTGTTAACCTAGGACTTAACAATTAGGGTAGAACAGATAAGAATCCTTATGACATAAATGAGAAATGGCGAATTGCTCATTTAAGGAAGTGGCTTTTAAGGAAGAAAGTTAAGAATCTGACAAAGTGGAGATGACTTTCAACTACAAATAATTCCCTCCCCTATAACCAACAGTGTTTGACTTTTAAGAGCAAGTTTTTTTAAGATTTATTTATTTATTTTTAGAGAGGGAAGGGAGGGAGAAAGAGAGAGAGAAACATGAATGTGCGGTTACTGGGAGCCGTGGCCTGCAACCCTGGCATGTGCCCTGGCTGGGAATC
The DNA here is from genome assembly GCF_019186645.2 of Phyllostomus hastatus. Taxonomy (NCBI): domain Eukaryota; kingdom Metazoa; phylum Chordata; class Mammalia; order Chiroptera; family Phyllostomidae; genus Phyllostomus; species Phyllostomus hastatus. The sequence goes on along the minus strand of NW_025334015.1, from coordinate 12,777,745 downwards.
AAACCTGCGACACTTTGGTTCGCAGCCCACGCTCAATCCACTGAGCTATGCCAACCAGGGCAAGAGCAAGTTATTTTATAAGTGAGGCTATGGTATTTCTTCACCACTTCCCTTTAACATAAAATAATGTTCAACTTTTAAGAAAGAGGAAGTAGCAGGTTAGGAAGCCACATTGACCCACAGAGTCTATCCTTATTTGGGGGTAGACGGCTCAATAGGGTATCAACCCGACTATCTTTATTTGGCATTTGGAAGAGTTTCATTTGTTATGTCTATTCCTCTAGGAACTTGGTCGGGGGTGGAGGAGCCTTGCACTTAAGTATCAAAACAGAGCCCTCTCTTCCACCTAAAATAGAGGACAGGAATGCTGTCACTCTGGCATAATAAAATACTTTTTTAAAGAAATCAATAAATCACTGATTCTACTTTTACAGGATATTTTATCAGAAATGAAGGTTCAGGAAAGTGCCTCTCCTGAGTAAATCTGAAGTTGTTGCTTAGCAAAAATAAATAAATAAATAAAACCACTGCATCAATTTTCCCTTACTAACTATAATATAGTTGTATAGTATATTTAACGGAGGAAACTAAATATTACTTAGTGAACAAACATCAATGTACATGTGTGTAACAGATAAATCTTTACAGAAACCTAGAAGGAAAGGAAATGCACAAGGGTTGTTATTAGGCTCAGCCTTACCACACACTTAACAAGAGACACATCTCGGCTTTTCGGTAACCCGGAGAGGCAGATAATATGTTAGACAAGGTCACCAGAGTCCTGGCATTTGAACACAATTTTCTCAGTCCAAGTTGAATACCATTACATGCTGATTCTAAAATCTTTTTTTGGTGGTATGCAGTCAGCATTTTATTCCTGTTTTAATTTCCAAAATCAGAAATTTGAAGCCTATATTCTTACTGAAAACAGCACAATTGGAAAATACTTATTTTTAAGGCAACAGAAGGAGTAAGTCTCAAGGACGCCGATGGGGAGGCCGGCTAATGTCCAAGCGGCACTACTAAGAGATCCTTAAACTGTCAAATTAACCAAAGTTTTTAAATCATTCAGCTGGTCCAACAAATTTTACGAGTGTCTTTAGAATCCATTACCACCAGTGAAATACTGAAGTTGAGGTTTTTGTTTGTTTGTTTGTTTTAGATTAAGATGGGGAAAATCTCCAGCTAAAACACTACCATTCTTCTACTCTTACCTGAACTCACGGAAGAGCACAGGGTCAGAAGAATACCATAGAGCAGTGTGTGCAACGGTCTGGGATCCGAATGCATAGCGCCAGGTTACAGAAGTGGGTGGGGCAGATTTCCAGGGCAAAACCCAGGTCTTGGCTCACTGGAAAACAATCAAAGAAAAGACCTCTAAACCACAAAAACAGCTGACCTCATTCATCTGAACAGTCAGTAGGGTCGTGAGCATAATCCCTTATCTCCCCAACTCGCAAACTAATCTCTAGATGCTAAATTACAATGAGAAGTTCTGCTCATTCTTCCAAGGTGTTAGGATACCTCTAATTACGCAGAAGCCATCATTCCAAAGGGATACACTCAACAGCCTGTAGTGCATTTGTTTCACGTCTCATAAGCATCTACAACTCGACACACTCAAATTGCACTCCTCTCCATTCCTTAAAACAGAAATTTAAAAAAATATAGCGAACATTTATGTAATGCTTAGTATGTGTCAGACACCATTTTACTTCATCTTTAAGATGAAGTAAACTTCATCTCGACTTCATCTTCACAGCAACCCTATGAAATAGGAACTACTGGTTTTCTTCCCTTTTTTCAGATGGGGGCTCAGATGCATGGATGGTTCAAACAGAGAACACCAAGGGCAGGCCATGTTGGGGATGCAGGTTATTTAGCACATTTGCAGAGAGTCCGAGGACCAGGGTGGCGTGAGCAGGGTGAGCCAGGACAAGAGTGCAGGAGGAGGGAAGCTGGGCCAGGTCCTACTCGGCTTTGAAAGACACAGTGAAGATTCTGGAACTGGGTGAAAAAGGCGGAAGGGATTAAGAAGTACAAATTGCTAGTTATAAAAACAGTCACAGGGCTGTAAAGTACAGCATAGGGAGTATAGTAAAAAAATTCTGTAATAACTATGCATGCTGTCAGATGGACACTAGGTAGGGTGATCACTTCGTAAGGTATATGAAGTGTCTAATCACTATGTTGTACACCCAAAACTAATCTACTATTGTATGTCAACTGTAATTGAAAAATAAACTGAAAAAACTTTGGAAAATTTCCAATGTGGTGGCAAGCCCTGAGAGGACTTAGGGAAGGGGCGTGACGGCATCTCATTTATAGTTCACAGAGATCACTGGCTGGAAGGGACAAGACTGAAGTGGGGCAGGAATGAGGAAGGACCGCAAGCAGAGCAATGTTATCCCTCGGGAGAGAGAGAAGGAACCCGCGTGGTGGGTTAGACCAGCGTGTCTACTTGGGGGGTGGGGAAAAGTAACTGGACTCAAAACATTTGCTGAAGCCTTGGGTACAGAATGTGAGATGAAGAGATGTGCTAATAGTTTGGGCGTAAAAGTAACAGCTCCGTTTACTGAAATGAGGAAGACTGGAGGCAATGGAGAGGGGGTTAGTCAGCAGTGCTGCCCCAACCAAGTCCAGTCTAAGATATCTGTTCAGCAGCCCGATACTACCGTTGATTGACAATGACACACTGGAGCCCGGGGCTGTGCAGTATGTAGGAGCTGGAAATGCAGACATTAGACCCGTAAAAACCATGGCACTGAATGAGCTCTCTCGAAGGAAAATGAGAGAAGAGGAGAGACCTGCTAGGAGCCTCGGGACTTCCAACCTTTGCAGACTGAACAGCGGGAGAAGAAAGGAGCAGTGGAGACTGAGAAGTCATTGATGAAATTGGAAGAAATCTAGGAGAATGTTGTGCTGGGGAGAAAAATATTTTTAAAGTATTTCTAGAAGAGTCATGAACCCTCTCAAACACTTCCGAGAGGCAGAGTAAGACGAGACACCATGGGGAAGGCATCAGGGAGGTCGCTGGTGAGGCTGACGAGAGGGGGTTTGACGGAGGCGCGAGGAAAGCCTGGCAGTGGGTTCACAGTGGAGCCGGAGGGCAGGGAACGAAGAAAGCGGGCACAGAAAACTCGAGGGTTTTGCTATGAAAGGGCAGCAGCAGAGTGTGGAAGAACAGGGAGAACTGGTGGAGATGAACGGCCGTCACAGGAGGGCTTGTTTGTGTGGGGGCTTTCAAACACAGAGACAGCACAGCAACCCAGCAAAGCCGAAAGTGCTTCCTTCTCCACGACACATACTCCAAAATCTACGGGTGGCAAATTCCACTTTATCCCGCTCCCTGACTATCAGGTCGTGGGCTGCCTTTTCAATTTTTTCTTGCTGACCTCTTCTTAAAAACGAGGGAGGATATTTTGGTTACCACTCGTGGGAAGAAAGGGCCATCTGTGTAAAAACTTTTTTTTGGTTTATTTGAATTCATATTTGCGTCAAGGGTAAGAACTGACACACCACTGCTAAGCAGTCAGGCAAAGTAAACATTCAAATAACGTGCTAACAGGAGCCACTTTCCTGAGAGAATGAGGACAAGTAGGAGTGTTTCTTCCTTTTGCCAAATCTTCCCTCAAGTATTTATTTATTGAAAAGCAGGGGGGAAAGTTCCTCGGTCTACTTTAACCCCAGCACATGATCTACTGAGTTACTCTACAGCCATCCTTTAAAATGTCACAGCTCATTATTGCTACCTAAGTATTAGCACACAGGCATATACTTGATTCATTCTATCTGTTAGGTTCCTCATAACACACTGTCCATTTTTAATGTAATGTTTGTTTATTTTTCTATTGCAGTTGATGTATATTAGTTTCAAGCATACAACACAATAATTATACATTACATAACTTACTAAGTGATCACCCTGGTAAGTCGAGTACCCATCTGGCACCATAACATAGTTATTAAAATTTTGTGGGCTATATTCCCTATGCTGTACTTTACATCTCTATGACTGTTCTGTGGCCACCAACTTGTACTTCCTAATGCCCTCACCTTTTTCACCCAGAGCCCTAACTGCCCTCCCATCGGGCAACCATCAAAATGTTCTTCTCTGTGAGTCTGTTTCTGGTCTGTGTTCATTCATTTTCTTGCATAGATCCCACATACAAAATCATTGGGCATTTCCCTCCTCTGTCTTATTTCACTCACTCATTTCACAGCCTCTATGTCCACCCATGTCATTACAGATGCAAGATTTCATTCTTTTTTATGACTGAGTCATACTTCCCTGTGTATAGGCACTACTTCCACTTTCTCCATTCATCCACTGGTGGACACTTAGGTTGCTTCCGTATCTTTTTTTAAAAGATTTTATTTATTTATTTTTATAGAGAGGGAAAGGGAGGGAGAAGCAGAGGGAGAGAAACATCAATGTGTGGGTGCCTCTTGTTCACCCCCCACCAGGGACCAGGCCTGCAACCCAGGCATGTGCCCTGACTGGGAATCAAACCAGGGACCTTTTGGTTCGCAGGCCCACGCTCAATCCACTGAGCTACACCATCCAGGGCTTGCTTCCATATCTTGGCTATTGTAAATAATGCTGCAATGAATATAAGACGTATTTTTTTTTCAAATTAGTGTTTTGGGTTTTTTCAGTTCAATACCCAGGAGTGAAATTACTGGATCCTTCTCTGTCTCTTGTTATAGCCTTTGTTTTAAAATCTGTTTTTTGTTTAGTATAAATATTGCTACCCCACCTTTTTAATTGTTTTGTTTTCATTTTCATGAAATGCCTTTTTCTATCCCTTTACTTTCAGGCTGAGTGTGTCTTTGGACCTGAGGTGGGTCTCTTGCAGGAAGCGTGAGGGTCTTGTTTGCTTGTCCCTCCAACCACCCTGTGTGTTCAAACTGGAGTATTTAATCCATTTGCATTAAAAGTAATTGTTCATTGACACCTATTTATTGCCATTTTATTATATATTTTTTATCTTTTTCTTCTCCTCCTTCTTCAAAATGACCCATTAACATTGCTTGGAATACTGGTTTTGTAGGGATGAACGCCTTTAGCTTTTTCTTGTCTGGGAAGCTCTTCATCTGTCCTTCAATTGTAAATCACAGCTTTGCTGGGTAGACTTGGCTGAAGGTCCTTGCTCTTTATCATGTTGAGTATTTCATGTCAACCCCTTCTGGCCTGCGAAGTTTCTGTTGAGATCAGCTGACACTCTTATGAGAGCTCTCCTGTTGGTAACTACCTGCTTTTCTCTAGCTGTTTTTAAGATTCTTTGTCTTTAACCTTTGGCATTTTAATTATGATGTGTCTTGGTGTGGGCCTCTTTGGGTTCATTTTGTTTGGGACTTTCTGTGCTTTCCTGGACTTGTGTGTCTATTTCCTTCACCAGGTTAGGGAAGTTTCCCGTCATCATTTTGTCAATTAGGTTTTCAATTCCTTGTTCTCTCTCCTCCTCCAGCACTCCTGTGACGAGAATGCTGGCATGCTTGAAGCTGTCTTTAAACTATCCTCGTTTTTTTAGATTTTTTCTTTTTGCTGTTTGATTGGCTGTGTTCTGCTTCCTTAACTTCCAATTCGCTGATTGGATCCTGTTTCATCTACTCTACTATAATTCCCTGTAATGTATTCTTTTCAGTTACTACATTCTTCCATTTCTGACTGGTTCTCTTTTATGTTTTCTAACTCCATTGTTGTTTCCTATCTCTCCACTAAAGTTCTCACTGAGGTCATTGGGCATCCTTATAAGTGATATTTTGAACTGGGCATCTGGTAGATTGCTTGTCTCTGTTTTGTCCAGTTCTTTTTCTGGAGTTTTGTTCTGTTCATTCATTTGGGACATGTCTCTTTGTCTTCTCATTTGGCTGTCTCCCTGTTTGTTGCTATAAATTAGGTAGAGCTGCTGTGTCTCTCAGTCTTATAGAGTGGCCTTATGAAGTAGGTGTGTCCTGTGGGGCCCAGCGGCACAGCCTTCCAAGTTACCCAATCTGGGCACTCCAAGTGCACCCCCAGTTTAAGCTGTGTCCACATTCCTGTACGGTTGAGCCTTGATTCCTCTTCGTACATCAATGGGACACACTAAAGCACAGGCCAATGGGCTGAGAGAACTAGCTGCAACCCTAACAGAGGAGCTGCTGTGCATCCCCCAGAGCAGGCGTTACTTCAGCAGGGCCCCAGTGCCCAATGAGCCTGCCCCTTAAGTGTGTCTCTACTGGAGGTGGTAGGTGGTGCTCTGGTGTGGTTGGAAGCTGGCCACCAGGTGCACTGCCTCTAGGGATTCCCAGGAGATATAGCCCAAGATCAGCTGCCACCTGAGCCCTGTCCAGGGTCACCTGGCATGAGCTACAAAGCAATATGCATATGGCTGGTTCTTGTGCTGAGTTTGGAGGTGCCCAGGAGAGGCCAAGCTGTGAACTGGGGCTAACTACTACTAGTGCTAGGCCTGGGGCCACTTAGCAAGAGATACAGGGCACGCTGAGGCCAGATACTGCTCATTTGGGGTCTGTGAACCTTTGACTGAGAGATTTTAGGAAAGTCTGAAGAAAGAGCCAAGACAGCCTGTTTGTGTGGAAAAGCCACTGGAAATAGCTTGCATAGGCCTGCAAGTTGGGTGGGTCTGGGTCTCAGGGAGTCACTAGGGCAGAGTAAACAGCATTAGCCAGGTTGATGGAGAATCAGATATGGTGCGTATATGGCAGCAACATGCGGGGATGGTTCAGCAAAGCAACAACGGCCTCTGCCAGCACTTGTCTGGGAAAAGCTGGCCCTCCAGCCCTCACCCCAAAGCCAGATAACTCAGTTCCTCCCCATATGTCCCTGTTGTGCCTCTCATGCTGCTGCCCCAGCACTGGAGCTCCCAAGTGAACAAGTCCAAGTAAGTGTGTGCATGGGCCCTTTAAGAGGAATCCTGGGACTCCAGAAACCTCTGTCTCACTCAGCCACAATCCCCACTGGCTTTCACAGCCAGAAGTTATGGGAACTTCTTTCCCTGGCACTGAAACCCTGAGCTGGTGGCCTTGGTATGGGGCTGGGACCCCTCACTCCTCAGGAGGATTTCCACAGCTGAGATACCCCTCCCAAATTTTAACTGTCTCATGTGGGTGTGGGGCCAGCCCATTCTGTGTCTCTGCCCCTCCTACTGGCCTCACTGTGGCTTCTCCTTTATAACCTTAGTTGTAGGACTTCTGTTCAGCTACAACTCAGGGGGTTCTCAACGACAGCTGTTCTGTAGTTCTAATGTGACTACGGGACGTTTACCCATCCACCACCTTGATGGCACTCCAACATGCTATCTGTTGATTTTGGAGGTTGTAAAGAACTTATGACCGTAGCAGTCATTTACTAAATATTTGTTGACTGGGTTTATAATTATATTTATCCAAGGCAAGCTTGCTCCGTTTCTTAGAGAACGATGACAATGAACATAAGGCCATGGCTTCTATAACTATATGGGTCAGGCAGCTTGAAATTATATTCAACAGCCACCAGTGGCAACCTAGGTCCAACTTCTCAAATAAACACCACTGACCATGAGGAGGGTTAGATGGTGTGTAAATCAGGGTATACCCATTAACACTACTGGAAAACTGCTCAATGCTATGTCATTTTTAAAAGTATTCTTTGTTGAAAAAGGAAACTCAGTAATATTAGTGTTAATGCTATTTGATTAGCAAGTTATTGGAAAACATATATATGACACCTATATATAATTACATTAAAGTGTATATAATATGTGGATTTTATTTTTTTAAGATTTTATTTATTTTTAGAGAGGGGAAGGGAGGGAGAAAGAGAGGGAGAAAAACATCAGTGTGTGGTTGCCTATTATGCACCCCCTGCAGGAGACCTGGCCCACAACCCAGGCATGTGCCCTGACTGGGAATTAAATCGATGACCCTTTGGTTTGCAGGCCAGAGCTCAAGCCACTTAGCCACACTAGTCAGGGCAATATGTACATTTTATATATTTATAATTTATATGTAAGTATATATGTGCTGCATTGCTCTACCAAATGAACAAGTTGTTTGGTCAAGTTTACCACAACTGAACAAGGCCCCTACCCTTTTCTTACACACCAATGGCCTCCACAGGTATATCACCTTTCTTACCCATAAAAAAGCACCTTGACAAGGGGAACAGCATTAATTTCCTCTGCATAAAAGTTATCCCATCCCCCTCTTATCCTCCTTCCTGATTAGGAAACTGGCCAGCAGAGAGGTTTCTGGTAAGAGCACCCCCACCCACTCCACCACTCATCACTCGGGGGCATAACTTGCTGTTTGACCTCTGTCCCAGTGCATACAACACTCAAATATTCACGTGCAAAAATTAAAAACAGAATTCTGTTTTCAACCATATGGAAGAGAATTCTGATTTAAATCACACTGTCATTTTTTTTTTGACATCTGTGTTTTCTTGCTTAGAATTTTTTTAAAGCACTCAATGTGATTAACATAATGTCAGGTGATATTTGAAAAAAACATTCAAGTTTTTTCACATACTCTACAATTAATATGTTATTTTACAAGTAGAAAGTTAATATATTTCTACAAATGCTGATAAAATAAAACATTCAGCATCAAAATGTGGAATATACAAAAAAGTAAACATGACAATTCCATTGCCTAACTATAATACATCAATATTCTGATGCTTTTCCTCCTAATCCTTTCCATATGTGTATCTTTACATAATCAAGACCATAACATATATGCAATAGTTTTAACTCCTGCTTCATTTATTTATCTAATGATTAATTTTACTTATTAAAAGCATTCATAAACATAATTTGTAATAGCTATAGATACTTAGCCATTCCCTTTTGGGTAGTTAGGCTATATTTGTGTGTGTGTGTGTGTGTGTGTGTGTGTGGTCTGTCCAGAAAGTATCTAGCTATGTACTATGAAAAAGAGACATTTATTGAAGAAGATACAAGAAACATTAAACATAGGACAATGACACCTCAGTCTCCTTCAAAGTAGGCACCTTGGGACCTCACACTTCTCCCAGTCACCATCAGCTGCCCCAGCATATTTTCCTGAATCTCATCAATGGTCTGAAATTTCTTCTCCTTCAAAGGTGATTTTAGTTTTGGGAAAAGCCAGAAGTTGCACAGTGCCAACTCTGGCTATAGGGGTGCTGAGTCACCTGGGTGTTTTGATGTTTCACCAAAAAACTCTGCATGAGGTGTGATGCATGAGCAGACATGTTGTCGTGATGAAGCTGCCAATCACCAGCTGCCCATAGCTGTGGCCTTCTGAATCACCCGAACAGTTTCCACGGAGGAATGTCCAAGCTTAACACACAATTTGATGCAGATTCGTTGCTCTACTAGCTCAGTCATTTTGAATGCGACAGCCACACGGTACATGTGCTCACTCAACAGCATCTACCACCCCCATTGACTAGTACAGTGAAGTCGTCATTGTTCACACATGCACATTCCAGTCCACTCTCCTTGGCTGCCAGGTTACATCAACGTCACGCAAACCATTCTTGCCAGATACTAACCATATATTAACCATATACTAAACCATATACTAACAATGGTTGGATTTTTCCAGACAGACCTCATATGTACATGTTTTTTGTTATTGCAAATAATGTTGCTATGGACATCTTTGTCCATAAATCTTTAACCACTCTATGTCCTTAGGAGAGATTTTTAAGTGGGATTATTGGGTCAAGGAGTACAAACATTTTTAAGACTCTTTAAAAACATAGAGTCAAATTGTTTTCCAGAAAGAAAAAGATGGCGACTCTCTCCAACCCCGCACTTGACAACAACCACAGTGTGAGTGGGCTCCCGCTCACCAGCGCATGTTCTTGGTCTAGACACTCACGCTGGCTTAGATCTTGGTTTAAATCCTCATGCTGTGCTAAGTAGAATGACTACAAAACATGAATTCGAGCAATTAATTAAAATATTTGATCAGCCATAAAGGAACATTCACTGTCTAATCTAGCAAGGCTTTGCTAACAACATTCCAAGTTTACATAAAAGTTAACGCAAAGAGAATGAAAGACTCGGCACTGCCCATGCCATGCTTATCAAACCTCGTCCATCTGAACATCCAATTACAAAAAAGTACCATGGACACAAAAACCTCTGCTTTTTACCCAAACTTTATTTTAAAGTAAGATAACAACTGTTATATTGTGTGGTTTTAATCTATAATATGTATTTCTCTTTAAAAATTTTGTATGCAAAAACTGGTGACACATTTGGCAATATTTGTTGGCATTCAAAATAGTAAATTGCCAATCATTTCAAAATTGTATTCTCCCTTCCTTAATGCTTTTGCCCATAAAGCACACACACCCCTCTACATCCCTAAGCTACTGAAGGTAGTAAAGTAACTCAAGGAGTTGGATTTTAAAGTGCTTTGGTCTGGCCTTACTGGTGGACTTTGGCAAAGACCTGGTCAATTCCCCATGTGAAAACCAGAACTGTCAAGGCTTATCCAACTCACTGGTCTCAGAAGAAATTAACATGACCACGAGGAAGTTCTTCTACCTCCTTCACATCTTCAGAGGAAGTTAACACCCAACAAGATTCTATTATTTTCACTGCAGCTCTGTGCGGCTGACTTAAGTGTCTGAGAAGATGCTTAGTAGTCACTTTGCTCCCAAGAAAGTATCTGGTAGTTCAGTCTCTCCAGAAGAAAGACTAGGGTGAAAAAATTAAAACCAAAATAGAACAGCTAAGTGTGGCACCCCAAGAAACCTGCAAAGTCAGGGGACAACTCCTCCAAGCTGTAAACATTTTTGGAGGGCTCCCTACTTTCACACGCCCCCGGTACTGCTCCTGGAGTCCTGGCCTGAGATTCCTCCAGAAGAGCTGGCATTTCCTAAGTTACAGAGCTTTCTTTAAGCCTCCCCTTCATATCTACACGAATGGCAATCTGTCTTCTCTAATAAATTCTACTTTTACGCCACCCCAGGCTCAGAAGCACTTCTGCTGGCAAACGGAAGCTAAAGGTAGTAAGAGAGGAAATACTTCCCTAACATTTATTTAACTTATTGTTCAGGTGGTGAACTTAATGCTTTTATAACCCCTTTTCAACGTGCTGCCAGAATGATCCTTTGGGAAAAGTCTTTCCTGAATTTCTAGATTTGATTTCTTTGTTTTTGAAGCAACGTCTTTGCTTTCTTAAGGATGATCGACGCTGTCTCTCTGGATTACCCCCTCCCCATCTTCCTATATCAGACTTTCTCAAAGTTTTCTTTCAGGCTTAGGGAATAACTGTGACTAATTTGCAAACAAAAACTCAGCTTTGGGGTTGGTATTGTTCTTCAAAATAGCTCTAGTTTCCTTTTGTAAAGTAAAGGCACCTTACTCCTCATGAAACAGTAATTTCCTTCTTTAAGGGAACTGATCCTTATTTTCAATCTATTTCAAAATACACTGAGAAAAAAATGTTTTCTGCAGTCACTACAAAAGAAAAAATAAAACATGTCTACTTAACAGTTTCTGATTAAGTACTGATTAATTCAGCATGACTTCAATTAGGGAAGTGAAACATGCAACACGCGTTTTTAACCACTGAACTACCCTGACCTTAATCGCATCCAACTTTAAATCCCCTGTCGAAGTTTTCTTCATTCTGAATATCTGAACAATTTAGCGAAGCAGCTAATATTTCCTGCAGACTTCTCTCTAAGAATCCTAATTCTCCCAGGAAATATTCATTCAATCGATAAATTCCCTACAACAGGGCACCAACTTTGGGTGAGATCCTGGGAGGGGCACAAAGATAAGGAAGATGGAGAAGTCATAATTCCTGAATTCGAGGCCACTGCAGCCTAATCGAGAGAAGGGGGTGTGAACATAATTAACTTTGGAATAAAGAAGAGTGTCCTCCATAGTAAGTGCAATGAGAGGGTAAAAAATATTAAAAGTTCAAAGCAGAGGAATTCACCTTTTACTCCACAAGCTGTGCTCAGTGCATACTTACTGTGTGTCAGGCACGGTGCTATGCTGGGAACTCAGCTACAAACAGATCAGACGGGACATCTGCCTTCCCGAGGCTTACAGTCACGTCAGGGAAGGCGACATTCAAACACACAGTTATCCCCCAGAACTAAACATTTTGCCCTAGGGCTCCTGCAAAATTATTCCACTTTCTGGATGGCTTCTTTTTACCCAGTATCACAACTGTTTAAATCAGAAACTAAAAAGTGGTACTTTGATATTACAGCTTCAGGCAAAGACATACCCATCAGTTTACATGACATCATAGTATTTGGTCAGAAAATACAAAAGAATTTGAATGGCCTGCTCTGCTTGGGTGAGCCCCAAACACGGTGCTTCGCGTACAGATGCCGAGTGAGGGGCAGTGGGCATTTCCTCCGACCTTGGTTGCCTCTCGCGCTGAGGTGCCCGTGCAGCATGTCCCCCAGTTCGGACGCACTCCCAGGGCCGAGGCTTCGTCCTGCCACACAGGTGTTCTCTGTGCCATAACTGTGTCTTTAAGCGCAATGTGAATGCATGATAACCGTGTATCTTTAGGAGGACTTCCTGTTTGAAAGTTGATTCCCTGCCTCTCCATCACCTTGGAGGGACGTTCTCACCAGTCCTGCTTCACCCCCAAGTCTTCTTTCTCCTTTGCCCAGCACAATAAATTCACTGCACAATATTTAGGAACCACCTGCATTTATTTACTTTGAAAATATTGTTTATCACCTATACAAATTTGTTTTTCTTGCTTAACTGATTTATTTTCCTATCTGTGAGACTGTTTCATGTTCCTGGATTGGGGCCACGCATCATGCCTCCATCAAAATCAATGGAAATGGTTTTTGCTAAGAGGCAGTGTTCTTAGGAAATAAAGGTTTTCTGGAATCAAAGTAGTTAAGTGAAGGAGGGATAGGAGAGCAAAGGAATAAGGCAAGTACAGGTGCTACAGGAAAAACAGAGGGGTCACTTACCATAGATGTGGAGGATAGAAGGCTTCTCAAAGGAGACATTTAGGTGACTCAAATGGATAAGTTTGGGGGCAGGGTGGAGGGGGGGATGCAAAGCAAGGGGAGGGTAGTACTCCAAGTAGAAGGCAAGGCATGTGTGCAGAATCAGGGCAGAGAGCGAGGAAATATGGGCTGGAAAGCAGAGCAAGAACAGGAGGACTGTAAATAGCGAGAGTTAAGGTCGCAGAGGTGAGTGAACGCGTGACTATAAAGCCAGGTTATGGGGTTTGGTTTTTATCCTCAGGGGAGTAAGGATGGCTTTTAAGTAGGCAAGGGACAGACAGGATCAGACTTGTGCCCTTCACACAGCACGGACGCTGCAATGTGGGGAGTGGCTGGGGAGGGACGAGGGGTTCGAAGGCTGTGGGGGAAGGAGGACGGGGACCTGTCCTAGAGAACCATCCGGGAGACATTTTCGCGATTAAAGGATATTTTTAAAGACAAGGGCACATTTAAAAAAGAACTAGAACTTGGACAGTGAATGACTTGGATTGGGAAAGAATACATCTCTTAGACGTCTCTGGAATCCATTATCTGTCCACTTCTCTGTTTCCCTGCTGCTTTTGCCATTAATAAAGGAAGTGAGGCTGCTGCCCAGATTTCTGACTTGGGCACGTGAGCGAGTGAATGACGTGCATTTCACAAGACAGGAAATACAGGAGAAGCAGCAGGGTTTGCCGTGGTTTGTTGCTGCTGTTGTGAGGGGGGCGAGCAGTGGAGAGAGTGCACCCTACAGTGTGGAGCTAATGAGTTGGGCTGGACGTAAGTGGGGACTGAAGAAAGACATTTCAGGGGCAAGCAGGAAGAAGCCTGAATTACTGAAGAGTGATTTGGGAGGCAAGGATGGACAGACAGAATTGACACTCCCTACCGGGGAGGGAGCCTCAGGCTGACTCCTAAAAACACACTGCCTTTGAAGGGGTGGCAACTTTTCATTCAAAATAATTCGCATTGTCAATACAACTAAAATGTATTTAAAAATTAGATTTTGTTTGTTTATTTTTTAGAGAAAGGGGAAGGGAGGAAGAGAGGGAGAGAAACATCGATGTGAGACAAAAACATCAATTGGTTGCCTCTCCCACGCCCCGAGTCTGGAACCAAACCCATAACCCACACATTGTACCCTGACTAGGAATCGAACTGGTGACCTTTTGCTTTGCAGGACGATGCTCAACCCACTGAGCCACATGGATCAGAGCAAAAAAAAATTAAACACAAAAGGGAAAGACAAAAAATGGTGTCCCAGGAATGGAATCAAACAGACTTTTTAAAAATGAGTTTCAAAACGTCATTGCATTTCCCACACATCTATCTTTCCAAAGTACTACAGTTTGGGGTCATCAGACACATTCCTCAGCCGCTGACTCCTTCATGATCACTGAAGCCTTTGATCGGTGGCAGTCTTCATGCTGTCCGCATGGGGTCTTGAAAAATGAGAGTACCAGCTGGCCTCCATCCGTCAGCGATTCTACTGGACGAGTGGGCAGGGGAGGAGGAGGGTGAGGAAAGGCAAGGCAAAGCAAGTGCCACTGTAAATCTAGTTGCAACAAATATACCATCCAACAGGTAGCGACCCCATTGATCTCAGGGTTATTCCCAGTTCTTTCAGAAACTGAAGATCCCCTTAGAGCAGTCACGTGCAACCAAAGTGATGCATTCTCTGCGAGCTCTGGTAGCTCGGAGGCAGTAGGCGGTACGGGTAGAAGTAGAGCGGCAGGACACGGAATAGCCAGGCCCATGTCCGTAACCTTTAGTGCTATCTTCTTACCAGATCTCAGAGACCTCACTCCGCAGTACAGCTCTGCACAGTGATGCAACCGTTCAGACCGACTTCTTAAACAGTGTTGATGCCTGCAGGTCTCACAGCCCTTTCCCCGCCTCCGGGGCGGCTGGACCGGGCAGTGGGGCGTACAAACCGAGCCTGCTGCCTGCAAAAGCACTTCCCTCCACTGCGGAGCGTCCCAAGTAGAGAGGAGCAAATGGAAGTGACTGGGAGTTATGGCACCAGAAAGGCCAAGTGAGCAGAGAAATAATCAACTCCACATGAGCCACTTCGACTGCAACACAATGAAGGGCCTAGGGCTAACCCCAGGAAAGGTCACTGAGAGCAAAGGTCTCGAGCAGAAAAAGGCAACAGTGAAGGGCTGCCGGCTGCGGAGAGAGCCAACGTGGTCCTAATTACACAGCAGAAGAGAAGGAAGGGCCTGGGCAAGAGCGGAGTTCAGTTCTACTCCCCGTATCTGCGTGTCTAACAAAAGAAGTCAAGTGTTCCTGCTCTCTCTCTCTCAAGGAGAGTCTCTCCTCCTCTTCTGTAGCACAGGAAGCCAAGAATGGGGGAGACAGATGATTCTGGCCTCTACAGTGAGTCGTACGGGAGCACTGCAAATGTTTAAAAGCGCAGCTGCACACAAATAGTGAACTTCTAAAGTGATTTGGGAACAATTATTAAAAAGACAAAATACAGCAGGTTTCAAGGGGATTACTTTGTGAGCATCACAGAACCAACACATGCCAGGAATCCAACACTCAGCAGATTTTCCAGTTTGTCACTGGAGTTGGTTTCATGGGAAAAAAAATAGAGTTATGGTAACCACAAAACAAATGCTAAAAGCAAAATTTTAAAGTTTGCTGAGAACTAGCTAAACTTGAACAGACACACAACGGTGCAGACAGACATTTGGCTCAACTTCTTTGATGGAGAATGAAAAGAAGGAATATAAAAATACATGAAAAAGAGCTCTAGATAAATGTTAGGTTATGGAATTAATATAGTTGCTAACAAGTCCAGTACTTTGCTTAGACCGTACCAAATGAAGCACATTTCCCCAGCAATTCCAAAGACTCACCTCATGGAGTTTGGTTTAGATCTCATCTTAGCAACAAGGAAACAAAAACTCACAGAAACTCATTTCCACAAAGTATATCCTAATATATATGGTCAAACTTTTAGGAAAAAGTGAAAAAAGAAAAATTAGAAATTTAAGAAGAAAATCTCCGCTGCAGATAAATTTGAGTCAATTCTGGTTGAGCACTGGACCCTGTCCCAATGAATTTTATGGTTCCGCTGCTGGGTCATGAGCATCCGGGAGACCTGAAACCTAGTGGCATCAGTTTCCAAGTACCCTATGCGATCTCTAAACCTGGCTGCATGAAATAGCTGCAGAAGTCCCGATTTCACAGGAGTCCCTGCTTTGTGCAAACTGGTGTGGTGGGTGCTGGGTCAGACAGGGCTTCCCCGAGGGGCTGCGGCACCACGAACAGGGGCCTGCACTGATAATGGGCCAAGCCCCTTATCCAAGCACGTGGATAAGATGGCATACGAATCGATCACAGATTACTATACAGGCAGTGCCTAATCGCCACAAATGGATGAATAAGTCTAAAAATAAGTAAAAACACACACTGGTCTGTATGCAGAAAATCTGCACCCCAGAAAACTTTGATAGGCCCTTAAAATCAGAGAAATAATCAAGATACAATGGCCTGAAGAATAAGAAAAGAGAAAAACAAGTCAATTAAGATCATAGTACCTTTGTAAACAGCACAATATAGCATGAGCTTTTAGTCCAATTGGAAAGGCCTGAGAAGCAGTGTTAGCCTTAGGTCATCCCTGGCTCCCGGAAATCAAGCAAAACTCACTGGAACAGCTCTGCTGGTGGCATTCGCCCGAAACAGCAGCTGCTGCGTTGTGACATTACGCTGGACCACAGTAAACAGGATGGCCAAAAGAAGTAGGACACACTGATGCAGGAGACACACATGGACACACACCACGTACACGTGCATACACACCGTATGTACGTGCATATACTGTGGGAAAACCACAGCAGCCGACACGCCCAGCCCAGAAGAGGTTCATTATTCCACTGATGCTCCTGTGTGCAAAACTTTTCTGAGAAATCCTTTATTAATTATTTTACAGGCCAATGTACAATCCAGGCAAAAAAACCATTCTCATTATGTTCTGATAGCACCTGATTTTTCTTTTATTTTTTTCCATCACTATATATCCCCCATACCCTCTTCCACGCCATACAGTTGGTCTTAACTCCAAGATTATCACCCAATTTATTCATTAACGGCTACTTCCAAAAAAATCAAGAGCATAAAAAAATGTTTAAGTGCCATAAGATAATCCCAAAAGAATTCCAAATTTCTTAGCACAATAACAGCAATTGTTGTGCAATTAATAATTAACCATAAAGCAAGATTAACCATACAGCATCCCAATGTTGACAGACTTCTTGAAGGACACAATTGTCATTTAGGTATACAAGTCCTCCTATATTTCTTAAATCTTTCATATCGCATTACACTCACATTTCCTGTGTACACAGCACTGGCCACGCCCTACGTCCGGAAATCTACTGTGGGAAGGCGCTACGCCTACATGCCCTCGAAACCAGGCCACTCTTTCCAGGACTGGCCACCACTGGCTTCCACGTGCAATATGAAGAGTGTCTTGTTTGTTTTTTTTTTTGGTGAGATTTTAAGGGAGTTGTAACTTTATTCTTTACACAATGTCATAAAATCAGCGTCTTAGAATTGGAAGGACGCTGTGGGTTGGACCCTTTGCTTAATTTTCTAAGGTCTCTTTTTCCACCCCATTTTCTGAGATACATTATGAGTAGAGTTGGAATCTGCAGCCTAATAACACAAAAAGCAGTTTTCCATGCACTTATACAACACAAATGTATTGAGTATTTATATCCAAGGTAGTGGGGGCAGTGGGGGAGATAAAGTAAAATAAGAAAACAGAGACCTTGATTTCATTTCGTAAATCTCTGACATCTTTAACTCTTGGATTAAATACATACAATAGAATTTTAAACTTTTTTGAGGTATAAAAAAGTTTCAAGAAGTGACAGGGATCCTAATTTTTTAAATATTTTAAAGTATTATATTTAAATATATTAAATAGTCAAATATATTTTAAAAATTTAATAGTTGGTGGTCTAAATTTTTTTGGTAGTCTAAACTGATGTATTTCTTTTTTCCTAGAGAATGTCATGTCGAACATTTACTAATTTAGTATGGCTTACGTTCTGTCTGCAAGAAGGGAAAAACACTGCACAATTTTTTTCCAACTTGAGAATTCTATGACAAACATTTTACAAGTGCTGTGTTTAAATGAAAAAAAAAAACACTTAGAATCTTTGTGCACCTCTTACTCTAGCTTTGCCTCATCTCTGGCAGACTCTAAAAAATGACTGACTTCACTAATGAAGGAGGAAGGGGTGGAGGGATCCAGCAGAGGCATCCAAAAGCAACAAAATTTCAGCTCTAAAAATTAAGTCAAGAGCACAGACTTCAGCACTGCAGTTTGCAAGAAATAAAAAAGTGTTTGTGTTTACTCAAAAAAAAAAAAAGCCACGTTGAAAAGAAAAAACAGTAGGAGACTAGTTTACAATTTCATTGTAAGAACTTGGAGAGGCAGCCCCTTTATTCATACTGGAGAAACTTCCCTAGCAAACTTTCTTGCTTTGTGAAAGCTATCATCAAAGTATTTGCAGGATACTCCCAGAATCCTGGAAACACTGTTGAAACACAAAACATTGGAAAAGATACGTCTTCTCATGACAACTCAATACTTATCATAAGAAAGAACCACTGCTTATAAAGAAAACAGTACTGTCAATTTGAAAACTAGGTATTGGGCTTTCCAAGAATTTATGTCTAAAACATTTCTTAACTGCACATAATCATCTCCCTTTTCTCTCCCTAGCCTCCCTGACTGTGTAAGTAAGGACACCTCAGGCAAAGGTCCCGGTGACAGGTGTGTGTATTCCAAAACATCAAGTTATTATTTTGTTTAATTGAATTACATCCTTTGCTTGAACAAGCATGGGGTGCAAATAACACATACTACTAAGTGAGATAGTCAGCAGCAGTACTAATAAAACATCTAAAAGCTTTTATACAGAGAGAGGGTGCACTGAAGTTAAGTGAGGTATTTCCACTTCTGCTGGAGAAGATGGGAAGCTACTTGAAGTCTGTGGAAGAGAGCGAACCTTACTTGATACAGATGCACCACAAACCATACAGGTGGAGAAACATCTAGCATGAGAAATAATAGCAAAGAGGCCATACACCAATATGGACATCGGTATACTACTAATTTACTAAGTTTAATGTCCCAGATTTTGGGTTGCAATAACCAGGAATATTTTAAAACGAAGCTAAACACCTGTATGGCCCATGTAAGACTGCCAACAATGTGCCAAGTGAGAATGTGTGTTAACAATAACAACAAAATAAGAACTGCCAACTACTACTGTTGTTTCATTGGGACACAACAAAACAGTAGGCAAGAAAATGACATTAGAGTAAGTTTAGCTTTAGGAAACAATCACTCCGTGCCTTTTGGTTGGTGGTTTTTCGTTTTACTGCAGACGAATATAAAGTCTTCATTATAAACCGTGCTAATCTAAAATCACTGTTGAGAAACTGAGAAACAACTAATCTAAAAGCTTATTTCACTGTCTTAAAGCAGTGGGTTATTAACCACTCCATACCAACATCTGGCTTAAAGCAGGCTAAATCGTGCACCCCCTACCAGAGCACTAAACACAGATATCTCGTGGCCTTTCTTTGGTCCGGAATGTCAGCCGACAAATCGCCTGAAAGCAGCATCTTCCCTCTTAGTACAGCAGGTTTCTGCCACTCAGGAGGGCACAGCTGGGCCCCAAGGACCACCTCCACTCCTCATGATGAATGCTCCCCGCAAGGAGCGAACCTTCTAGACCTTTTGGTAAACTAGTGTTTCAGAGGCAGGAACCTCATCATCTGTATTCCCACATCAACTCAAAAAATTCCCATTACCCCTTGCTCTCTCCGCATACCAGCCTAAAACTTCATGTTTTAAAACTCCTTTCCTTCTTCAGCAATAGCCTGGACTTGCATTTCAATCTGATCTCCCCTGGGTAGAAACTGCAGTCATGAAGGAGAGTGCAGGATTTAACTTTCCCTGAACTCATTGTACAGTAAAAGAAGAGCTGGGCTAGATGCTGAGAGGTCACGTAAGTGTAAAAAATTTCTACCTGATCGGGATCAACCTCTAGCTTGTGCGAAGGGAGGGAAACCAGGTTTATTTAATACAACAAATACCTAGAAAGTATGTTGCACAAGATAAGTACTTACTAAATGTTGATAAGTGAATAAATGTACACAGAGAAGCCCAGCAACATTTTCTAGGAATCATGAAGTTATTTAACAAACTATTCATTTAATAAGTTTAAAACACTGTAGTAAGCCAAAAGAAAAATTATAAGAATGAGCTAACACTATTCAATAGCTGTTTTGTTGAAGAGAATCAGCACTAATGCCTTATAACATATTCACTGAGTCTATTTGGTCTTCTACGGAAGGTAACACCCATACTTACTTAGTTTTTATGATGTCAATTTAAAAAAATCAATAGCTAATAATTATATGGCATATCGTTTGCTAAGTACTGAAGGCAAATAGCTATCAAAGTACGTGATGCAGCTTACAGAAAAACCAGAGGCAAAAGTGAAATTTAAAATAACAGACAAAAGGTCCTTTTAAACCGAAGGAGAAAAAGATAGTACAGAGGACACCAGAAGCACTATTCCCTTGCTCACGAAGAGAAATGACCCACTAGTCTACAAACCACTCACCATGATTTGCGGGCATGGGAGCAACAGTGCGTAAATGGAAATCTCCACTTTTAAGATTATTGTAAGGATTTGTAGCTGAAACAAAAAACATAGACTCCCTTCAGACACTTAAGACAAGGAGATCAGCATTACAGACTAAAAATATCAGGGATTTTTTTTTTCTGATAAGGAGTTGATACCCAAAATTTATAAAGAACTTACAAAACTCAACATCAAAAAAATGAACAACCCAATTAGAAAATGGGCAAAGAACCTGAACAGACACTTCTCTAAAGAGGACATACAGATGGCCAATAGACATGTGAAAAGATGTTCAATGTTACTGATCATCAGAAAGATGCATATTAAAACCACAATAAGATATCACGTCACACTTGTCAGGATGGTTATCATCAACAGATCAACAAACAAGTGCTAGCCAGGATGTGGAGAAAAGGGAACCCTAGTGCACTGTTGGTGGCAATGCAGACTGGTACAGCCACTGTGGAAAGCAGTATGGAGCTACCTCAAAAAATTAAAAATGTAACTGCCTTATGATCCAGCATTTCCAGTTCTGGGAATATATCCAAAGAAGCCCAAAACACTGATTTGAAAGAATATATGCACCCCTATGTTCACTGCAGCATCATTTACAATAGCCAAGATTTGGGAGGGGCTAAGTGCCCATTAGTAGAGGATTGGATAGAAAAGCTGTGGTACACTTACACAATGGAATACTGCTTGGCCATAAAAAAAAAAAAAAGGAGGAGGAGGTGAAGGAAGGAGATGGAAGGAGAAGAAGAAAGAAGAAGAAGAAGAAAGAAGAAAGAAGAAGCAGAAGAAAGTCTTACCCTTGGCAACAGTGTGCATGGACCTGGAGAGTATTGTGCTAAGTGAAATAAGCCAGTCAGGGAAAGACAAGTACCATATGATTTCACTTACATATGGAATCTAATGAACAAAATAAACTAACAAACAAAACAGAAACAGACTTAAACACAGAGAACAGACAGCTCTCAGAGGGGAGGGGGTCTGGGGAGCTGAGGGAAAAAGGTGAGGGGATTAAGCCAAAACCCTCACAGACACAGTATGGTGATTACCAGAGGGAAAGGGGTGGGGGATGTAGGAAAGGATAAAGGGGGGATACACGGTGGTGGAAGGAGACGTGACTTGGGGCAGTGGACACACAATACAATATACAGATGATGTATTACAGAGCTGTACCCCTAAAACCTATATAATTTTATTAACCAGTGTCACCCTAATAAATTCAATTTAAAGAGAAAAAATGATAGAAATAAAGATAATAAAATATCAGGTTTTTTAATTGTACACAGTCATGTTTCCTGCAACATGATATGACTTCTGCATAGTCAAAAATCATGTCATAGGAAGCCATGTTAAAGCCAAATTCTACCACATAATGCTATTATTAAGCGGGAAGATAACTCTCTAGAAGGAATTTTAAATATCCATAAAGAATATTGGCCAAATTAACTGATAAATAGTTTTATAAATTTCCTTAAAACCATCGAGGAATCTGTCCCACCTCTTGACAACACTCTTTTTTAAGTCTTGAATTTGGTAAATAAATACCTAACAAAAATCAAGCCCATTTTTAAGCAATTCCCCACAATGCTTCTTTAATTCACACATACCTGTGAGGTAAATCAGTCACTTCCTGTCAATATTAGGCAATACAAATTTGCTAATTATGTGGGTAAATAAGTAAGTTCAAAAAGTATTATACAAGGATTTAAACCAGAGCTATCAGAGAAAGACTCAAATGTTTGGGTCAGTCGACCTCAGTCATTTTCCTGCCGGAGAGAAAAGTGACCCCCGCCTTCCCCCCGTGGCAACCGCGGGCCACTTGGAGCTGATTGGAGGGCGCAGGACTCTGCACACAGCAGGGCAAACCTCTCCAGATGACCCTGACTCTCTGCTCCAACCTGGCCTCTTGCTTCCACTAAGTGGAGAATAATTGGCTTGTGTGGAAATCTAAATCTATCTTACCAAACATCTGTTTCATGAGATTAATTATTCCAAAGAATAACAATAGCTACCAATTACGGGTTGATGGGCGAAAGATTTTACATGTATTATCACCAGTCCTCACAACCTTCCAGACATTATTCCTGTTGCACAAACGAGGAAACGGAAAGTGCAGAAGTGTCCCGCAGCCCCTCCTGACGACGCAGCTCGCGGGTGACAAGCCGGAACGCGAACACGGGCAATCTCCTCTCCACACACGGCTGCCCCAAGACCAGGCCTCCGGGGCCTCTCGCAGGTGTGTTTCTTCGTGCATGCGCTTCAGTGTGAGTCCCTAACCACTTCTCACTCGGAAAAGACTCTCAAACCTACCGGGTTTTTGTTCTTTTTCCCTATTCTAGTCTGCAGATGGATTTTTGGAGGTACGAAAATCATGTTTTAAAAATTCCATTGTGTTTCTGCACTGCAGAAATGCAAGTTATTGTCAGCTCACTCTGACGCGTTGGCCAGGTGAGGAAGACACGCCACCAGACTTCAGGGCCCGAGCTGCGTGTGTGCTTCTGGGTCACACCTGCAATGTGGGACGGTCTGGTGATGTTACAGAATGCTGTACGAAGAAAGTTGTGCGACAGGTAGAAAGAAAAGTCAGGGATGTGAGTCACCTTCTAGCTCAGGGCAGCACAAGTGCTCCAGATCCGAAAAGCATGTGGCACAGCAGACGGTGTAACGCCACAACGTCAGGAACGCACGTGCTGCCGAGACCCCACACAGCCGCGGTTCACCAGCAGTGAGTAAATATTATTAGTACGTACATATGCTTCATGGCATGGCTTTAATTTTTCAGCGTTATATACTGGGTGTGCTTTCTAAAGGGACTAGCCCACAAAATATTGGACCAGCAGTTAAAAACAAGTTCACTATTAAAAAGAAAAAATGTTAAAACCTGCTTAAAATCAAGAGTCAGAGCAGATAGACAACTGAAATATAAAATAAGCTAAAGTATCTTCCTACTGTGAAACTCAACATTGACTATCTCAACTTTTTTAAGGTTATTCAAAGCTTGCATCTGGTTTATTTTGTACATAATTAGACAAGATAAATAATAAAACCTATTTAATCAACAATAGGAGTTTATAAAAAGTCTTCCCTTTGAAAAAGTCACATACACTCAAGTTTGAGTGCTAACCCCCTATCGGCAAAACACAGGACACTCTCCTCTCAGGTCAGACACCATGTTAACGAAACACAGCTATGTCCTTGATCACGTGTAATCGCACACCTGGGCTGAGAATAATGCGTGGGGGTGATAAGACGAAAATTACAGTTTCAAATCCAAGATTCACATTCCCCCCAAATCAAAAAGGCGGAGCCACAGCGCCAAGACCATGACCGCACGGAAACTGTAAGTGCAACACAGCCAAGCCTCATCCGCCATTTCACAGGCTCCAGACGGAGCATCTCACACGTCTGGGCCTTGGCTGAGTCGTGGCACCGGGTTTCCTCCTGCAGAATGCTCAGCACTGACACAAAACTGACCGCACTTCCCTGAGAGCCCGGGTTCCAGTACAAAAATGTAATGAGCAGGCCAATCCAGCGGACAGATGGATGAAATTCTCAACACTTACCCCAAAATTTTCTTGAACAAGAAAAAATGTACAACAAGCATCTCCTTCCTGAAGTGCTGTCGCTCCCACTGCAGAGGACAGGGGGGAACTACAGGACGAAGAGGCAATGGTGCTGAAGGTGGGGACCACGGCCCTCCACCTGCCATGTCCTAGTCTCAGCTCCAGTTCTCTGGATCCCCTCCACCACCCTCTCGATCTCCCACAGTCACTGGGTTGGGGGGGGCAGGGGGTGACTTATTCTTGCTCTGGCCGGCTGGAAGCCAAACAGGGCAGTGGCTAGGGGGGGGCTGATGGTCTACACAGCCGCTCTACGTCCAAGTCAGATGTTCGCACCTGACGAGCCCACATCTGTTCTGCAGGGGTGGGCACAGGTAGGCTTATGGTTGTCAGCACACGAAACACAGAGCTAATCAGGTTGTTGTAATGATGGTAACCTCCATGTGTTTCCATATAAACAACTCTAAACCTACATTTGCCCACCCCACATTTCAGTTTTTGAGACAACTCAGGGGGGCGGTACTTTTCTGGTAGTCTTTAGTGCCACCAACCCCAGTAAGTGTCTCTGTGCTCCAGCCATGTGTGAGCTCCCGCCGCTGCACAGTAGGGGGTTTGAAGAACACACACAAGAATCAAGATGATTTAGTACACATACAAGAATTCTGGAAAGCACTGGGATTTCCCATAGATAAGAACACTAGTATGTGGTTTTGGTGGGAAAATTACCAACAGGAAAGTGAGCAAAGGGCCCCAACATCAGTCGTCCCTTGCTTTTGGGAACTTGTCCATAAGGGGAGGTAGGAAATACATTTCTTATCAACTAAATTTTATTTTCCTGGTGTTCAACTTCAGTATGTTTATACTGAGTTCAGGGAAATGAAAAGGACAAAGGGGAGATGTCAAAGTAACAAAGTTGAAATTTAGTGCAAGAAAGGTTGAGATGGTACCGAGTTGTTTGAGGATACGAGAATTTATTCAGAAGTTCACCTTCAGCTGTTCCACACAGCGCTCAGCCTAACCACTCGCTCGGAGCCATGTCCTAACCAACCCAAGAACAAAAACGTAATCGGTTCTCGCTTACCCCCACATTTACAGTTCCCTCCAAGCGTAACCCCCACTCACTTTGATTTGGCAGTCTCTAATTCGCTGTATCGCAATGACATTTTGTCCACAATGGCCATCTCACAGCCAGTAGTAACAACAGGAACAGGAAGTGCTCACCTTGTAAAGGACCTACCAAGAGCCAGTCACTACCTGCACAGACTAAGAGAGATGACCCACCAGCCGGCTGGGTTAGCAACCCCGTTAGAGATGGTGCATGCGGAAACTAAAGGGCGGAGCAGCTGCATCACTAGAATCTGACGGGCTCTGACTGAGGCCCCAGGCCCTCTGACTCCAGAGCCTACCCTCATCCCAGGCTAACAAAATTCCATTCACAGAAAGCTCATTCCTTCCCAAGTCAATCACTTCATTCATTGGAAGGGGTGGGGTGGTCTTCCAGTCCTATACCCACTTCTCCTAAGAAAAACAGGAGTCATAAAAAATAAGAAATGGTCTTCTTTAGTTGGGCTTGGCCCTATATGCAGATGACTGATTTGAAGTGTAGCCCAGGACACACGGCAGATCACAGTCACACACAGTGTCAGTCTGGGAGGACGAGATCAGGGACAAATAACTCGGCGAAGTGGTCGGAAGCGACACTCGATGGCCGAGGTGTGCTGTTACAACCAACGGTCCAAATCATTCTCATATAGTTAGAAAGCAAGGGGTTAAAACTGCCTTAAATGAAAGCCAAGACTTCCAAATAACTCAATTTCATTAGAGAATGAAGAGGAAAACTCTTTATAGGTTAAATTTTCCATTATGCTAAATACAGAACATCAGAGAAAACCAAGTTAAGAAAGATATTCAAATATGACAAGATCTCTAATATTTCAAAAAAAATTAATCACATAATTAAGAGTGAAATTAACCTGCTGACACTGAAATACTATTTTAAAGACATTTAATTGTAGCCTAACAACCAGCATACAAATTAATGCATACTAAGCACTATAGATAAAACCACATTACAGATTTGGCTTATACTTGGCAATTAGAGATCTGAATAAGTATTCATTCTTGTTCAGTTTTTCTCTTTTCAAATAAAAAAAAAACCCATACAGACAAGGCTCATCCATCATTAAGAGGGCCTGGTCCTGATATTATATGAGCTCTGTCAACCTTAATCAAATCGCCTGCCAGATCGCAGATAAGTAATGATTTGCTTGGGGCTCGCGAGGCCAGAGCTTTCCCTCTGTAGTATATACAGCCTCAGAGTGAAAATAAACAGCCTCGCACCTCTCACTGGGAGCTGGACTCTGTTGCTATTACCACTCCGTCTTCACTCCAGCAAAAGAGAAGGAGCGAAACTGGCCTTTACAAATATCTATTTTTCTTCCTTTCCTTTTCAGTCTGGCTGTCAAACCGGTCATGAAACCATTTTTAAACTCTTTCATTAAATAGTTAACAACAGTTGTAATCAACACCGAAATAACAAATGAGCTATCATTAAATGCTTTAGAATTGGCTTTTGTTTTATCCAACACTATACAGTGATACAAAACAAAAGAGAAGTAGCTGGCAATTGACAAAAGCAATACTAAAAGAATCACTTAAAACTGTAAAACTCGCATTCATTGTCTAGCACCCCCAAGAAATGAAAACCCAGATTATGTTTCAACATCATCTGTCACGCCTTGGCCACAGGGGTTCCATGGAGCAACTGTTAAGACAAAGAGCATATCAATTCCAATTCAGATTTCATATTCAGTCCAGTGCTAAAGACACAAATGTAAAACGAGATTTATTTCTGAAAAGCCACCTTGGCTATCCCTGCTTTACTTATAATTGGAAAAGGATTTCAAACTTCATTTTTAACTGGAATATACTTCTAAAGAATTTCTGAGCATCCAAGTACCTGCTGTAAAGAACTTACAAAGCAAGGATTCCTGCAGCCAGTGGGGAAAAATGAAATGACCCCTTGAGAAGAAAGAGGTTTAAAGTGCAAGACACTAAGGGGTCAATTTTACCTTAGGCAAAATTCACTTCAATACCATCTATCAGGTCAAGAGAATCTAGAATGTAATTGTGGTTTACAAATGTCAAAGACAAAAAACAACTTAGAATTTAACTATTTTATTCTAAGTACAAATAAATGTGCAATTATAACCTAAATTAAGTTTAAAAAGACTACAGTTTCCAATAGCCTCCTTTTCCAGTCTTAGATTTTGAAGGTTAGCTAACTTTGAACTGCATTAAAACACTTGTGTCTGATACTAATGCTCAATCACTGATGGTCTTCATGATTTCCATTTTCATGCAAATTTTACTATCTCATTCATTTATGGTAAACAGCAAAAGAAAAAGAGAGAGAGAAGCCCTGTAAAACACTCTGCAATATACAATGGGCTCTATAAAGGTTATTAAGAAATGATCACCCTCAGAAACAGGAGGAGGAGAAAATTATTCTGTATATGGAACAAAAAGAATCAGGAGACAGGAGATGTCACTGAACTCATAACAACCCCTCAGCACGGAGCTGCACGCGCCCAGGGAGTGTCCTGGTTCCCCCAATGCTTGTCTGTGCACGCCACACAGACCGGGACAGTGCGCACCTTTCCCAGTCCTCTGGGGCACCATCCTGCAAGTCTGAAGGGCACCCCAACAGACAGGGGCCTGCTCTGCAAAAACAAGAAACACTTCTCTCCTTTGTCACCAGGTTATGTATTTACTAAGTTGCCCACGGATACCAGCAGTACAGTCACTGCAGGTGCCAGCAGCAGACACAAAAGATGCTAGTATTTCTCAGTGAGTTGGAAAGAACTTTTATAAGCAAATGGGGACTTTGCCTACAAAATGTCACATGAGAGACTGTTTTTCCAGGAAACTCACATTTCAACACAATGGGGTAAAAATCCTTAATTGCACAAATAAAAAAATTCAAAACTCAGTTTCTCATTCTCGGCTGTTGAAGGCCTTAGGAACGTGATAGGTGGTGGCTGCTGATGTGATTCCATGATCAGCTGACATCTACAACCCCAGCTAATCAAGTATTCCGTACATATGTCCCCCTGGCTAAGAAAACGCAAATCCAATCCAGCATTAAGATCTTTGCTCTACAGAACTAATCATTTCCTTACCCTTTCCCTAATAATCTAGTTATCTGGAAGAGAAATCCCAAGACAAGTAAAACATTGACAATTTTTCTTTATTTTATTATTATTATTATTTTTACTCTATGAACTCATTTAATGATGGAATTTTAAAAAGTCAAACCCATAAAAGTAAAGAGTAGAGTGGTGGCTGCCAGAAGTCGAAGGTAGGGTAAAAGGTACCAAGTTTCAAACATGCAGGATGAGTAGTAACTTAGTTTCTCCTGCTATTTTCACGTGGGGTGGGAGACAGCCTGGACTTACAAGGTCCACATTTAAGAACCCACCTTGGGACTTCCCTACAAGACTCCTGCAAACAGTAGTAAGATTTATGTAGTCAAATCCCTGAGCTAAAATTTATTTGGTGCCACAAAACACTGATATCAAATCTTCGCACAAGCTGTATTGTACGATGAAAAATCCCACCGTGGCTGCTGTCATAGTAACAAATGTGAAATTATTTTAAGACCTAACCACTATGACAATAGCTCTTTTAGAATGCATCCTCGAACACAAAAGAAATAACAAATAATGACAAGTGTGCTCGCCACCCTAATAATAGGAGACCACAGTTAACAACCCGTCATATAATAACTCAAAATCGGCTTCCGTTCGCCGTGGGGTGAAAAAAGCTGCAGCTCTACACCGCCTGATGAAAACTCTGTGAAAGACCTTACACAGCTCTGCAGACAAAACATGAGTACCACAATGTCTTTGAAAAGACAAATCCAACTAAAATACACAATAAGTGAAAACATGATGACTACAGCTTGGAACTGGGACCTCAGCATAGATGTTTGATCTGCTTTTGTTTTAATTTCAAAAAGGGCTTGACCGTAAAAAAGAAAGTATGCCCAATTTTCAATAAATAGGAAACAAAAGACCCGATTACAGATTGGGAACTTTCTAATCAGATTATGACTTGAAATTCATCCTTCAGTAGATTTACGTATTTTTGAATTACACTTACGATCATCCTCCTTATTGCAGAACACAAGTTGTGATTTCTTTTGGATGTATCCACAAGATTTAATTGGAGGAAACCATCAAATCACCTTGCTCACGAAGGTGATCACAGTAAGACGGACACCCAAGGTAAATCATGAATGCGACGTAGCAGTGAGAATTTAGTGCAGTTCTACTCAGGAACTTGGTAATCTA
The DNA here is from genome assembly GCF_019186645.2 of Phyllostomus hastatus. Classification (NCBI taxonomy): domain Eukaryota; kingdom Metazoa; phylum Chordata; class Mammalia; order Chiroptera; family Phyllostomidae; genus Phyllostomus; species Phyllostomus hastatus. The sequence goes on along the minus strand of NW_025334015.1, from coordinate 12,748,185 downwards.
CTAAGAACTAGAACAATTTCTTCTCAGTCTTCCACAGTCCCGGGAGCTGCTGGAACCACTGCTCAGGTGCTTGGACATCAAACTGGAATCCTGATATGTGAGTTGTCACTACAGCATGCTAACTGCTAAAAATCTAATTTCACAGCAAGAGTGAAGAATAATTTGATTGGCTGTACGATGTTATTTTACCAGTGTTTATAACGAGAAATAAATAGCACCTGTCCTAGAACAACTACTGTCACATTCATAATCACATTCACACACACTCCCTCTCGTGGCTGCCTTATAAGCCAATCACACTTTTTTGACATATTACAAGCTATGTAATATCAAGCCAAATAATGAAGCATAACTTCATTTTCCAGAATAGGGTTCTTTATACCCACTCGTACACTCTCATAGTTTACAACTGAGAAAAACAGTTCAAATTACTGAAACAGACGTAAGTGATAAACAGTACATCCACCCCACCCCAGCTAAAAATGTTCACTCTCTAATTCTTATTGCCTGTTATTCCCTGCGTTGTTATTTTGTTATACACACACCCTGAGGCAAAGCCATGAAAATAAGCCAAAATAAATGGGCAGGAAAAATGCCTTATCCCTAGCTTATGATGCTATTTTTCTTTTTATTGGAATAAAAGAGGCTGCCAAGTTCTGATGTCACCACAGTAATTTTATGGCCTGATAAAAGTAGTCTTTTATCCATTAAACATTCATCCCTCTTGCCAACTTTACCTCCAACCAGGCGGTGTGTGCGATTACTCACTGAACAGATATCATATTATAGTAAAATAGAAAATACTAATTACTTTTACTCCAATACCGTAAAAAGCCAGTAACTGTCAGAAATCTCCCTGACGAGAGACAGAAGCCAGAATGCACTTTTCGGTCCCTATACATCCAGGAGAACTCCTGTAACACTGAGTGTCCGAAACATGCACACGAAACATGACGTCAGCTCTCCAGAGACATTGAATGTTTCACAGAACAAAAATACACATTTTAAATACATACAATTGTTGAAATATTAGATAAGTGTTCCAGCAATAATGTGACAATAGATTTCAAGTATCTTCAACAGTTAACTGTCTTTTCTTCATCTATATAACGTTCTTTATTCTTCATTATTTGAAGCTGTGGTGCACCTGAACTTGACATGGAGAGACACTGATTTCACTGGATTTTTAAAGACCAGACTGGGTGTTGAAATCATCCCTGGATGTCAAGGAAACAATTAAGCATCTTGCTACTCAGTGTGGTCTACTCAGAGTCACCAATGTCATCCGAAACTTGTCAGAAAGGGAGAGCCTTGGGACTCACCCTCCTGCCAAATAGCCATCTGCATCTGAACATCTCTCTCGAAATTCCAGTGTACCTGAAAGTCTGCGAAGCACTGCTTTAGCACTGGTGCCTTGCCAGGCAGTGTGAGGAAGGGGTGAGAGGAATGATAGCATAAGGGGGAGATCACACTGTCCTTAAGGAGTAAGACAAGGCCCAGCCAGACAGTACCCACCTGCAGGAGAGAGGAATGCGCGGCAGCTGCGGAGGGCAGAGGCACCAGGTAGGTCAAGCACCCTGTGTGCCCCACTGAAGACCTGGGCTTCAATCAGTGAGCAAGTCAGGGCCTTGGGGGAGGGGTTATAAGATCAGTCACGTGGTAGACTTATGCTTTAGGACGATCTTCACCCGGGCAAAATGTAGAAAAATGGGTGATTTGGGTAGAGAAAACCAAGACTAGAGACAGGAAGATGAGCTAGTAGTAATTTCAGCAGAAGTTACAATGATTCCTTTGCCTCGAGTTCTGAATCTCCTCTCATCCCTCTCCCAGAGTCTGAAAAGAAGGCTGGAGGGGCACCGTATGGGAAGAGACAAAAAATCTTACAGGTTACAGGTAGGGTACAGATGCTATATGTGTAGACATAAATACAAAACAGTAAAAACTCAGTTTACTCTTCTACTTTATAAAATAGAGAAAACATTATTTCAGCCCTGGCTGGTGTGGATCAGTGGACTGAGTATCTATCTGCCTGTGAACTGAAGGGTCACCAGTTCAATTCCCAGGTACAGCACATGCCTGGGTTGTGGACCAGGTCCCCAGTTGGGGGTGTGCAAGAGGCAACTGATCAATGTTTCTATTGTACATCGATGTTTCTCTCCCTCTCTCTTTCCCTTCCCTCTCTCTCAAAATAAAGAAATTTTTAAAATCTTTTTAAAAAATGTTATTTCGGTGCTTTGGGATTCCATACTCTTTTCAATCATTCTAACAAAAATTATTAACATATATTTACAGATACAAAATGTGCACACGGTTAGATTAAACAACCATGGTCCCCAGAATACAGTTTCATTGCTTGGATGCATCGCTGACATAGGCCTCTTTGCCCCGATGTGAGATATTTCTCGTTTGAAGTGTAGAAAAGTTTGGATGGAGGAAAAAAGGTGGAGAGACAAGAGGTACATTTATTAGTCCTTATCTTGTATATAATTGGTTGTGGGGGTACATCAATAACTGGGCCAACAGATGACTTCAGGCACATTCTCAGACGGGCATCTACACAGAAAGGCAGCGAACACTTACACCTGTGAAGTGTTTTCATTTCCAACACCAGTATACTTAGAATACCGGAAAAAGACAAACTCTGACGTTTACTTATTAGTGAAAAGCAAACTTACATTTAAGTTAAGAAAGAACCAGCAAGTAGAAGCAGTCATCAACTTTCTACTAGGGTTGGACTGAGAAAATTTATTTATCCAATGGCTGTTTAAAACTTTTTAAAGCGTTTTCTCCCTCTGAAGTTTTGTATGTGGTGGTTGTGCAGACTCCTGCAAAGCCTATTTCAGGGCATCTTGGTGCTGCGAAGGCCCTGACAGGTCACGTGGTCACTCGGTCACCCACGGGAGCGACCCTGCCCACAGTACCTGTGCAAACGCCGCTCGAACATGTCTAGTAACGAGGGGCTCGTGCTGCTTCAGAAGAGCGTTTTCCATCACGAGGCAGCGCTATTTGTCAGACAGCTCTTCCTTCTTTTGAAACAAAGTCTGCATCTTTTGAGGGCCCTATGGAACAAAAGCTGCCACATGCACCACAAGCAACTTTCGACTCTCCCCACCCCCACTGAAATCTGGGCCACTGGTGGTCTGATCTGAGAAGAAAAGGGGACAACTTGCCCCTCTGGAGTGCAGGGGAGCCCGTCCCTGCACGGGGCTAGACATGAAGAATGACCTGTGTCAAGGAGCCATGAGTAATAGCTTTAATAAGATCAGAAATGCTGAAAACGCAGTGTCTCCTGAGAGAGAAGTGGCTTGTGTTCAAGCAGAACAGCCAGAAAATCCTTCATCAACATTTCCAAGAACAGAAATATTAGTAACCTTGACCACGGTTCCCTCCAAAGTGTAAATAAAAACAAAACCTTCTGATTCACCAGCATCACCTTGTATTCTGGACTCACTGTTTGGGGAAATAAATTTTCCTTGGCAGACGAGGGCATTCCGACACTACCAGCAGAAATTCCACACACGGAGGCACGGCCCGCTGCCCCGTTACGGCTGTGCCCTGACAAAGGTGAGCAGGCCTGGCCTTCAAGCTTTCCTGCAGCCCAGCAACATCCCAGCTACATTTTCTTCCAGTTTGGGTGGGCTTTTTTTTTTTTTTCAAAAGAATGTGGTGGTTTCTGTTTTCTCCTAAAAGAATATCACCCTAATGCTGGGATAATGGTCACTTCTGTATAATGCTGAGTGTTGATTCCCGCACTAAATGCCAGAAATGAAGGACCTGAGATAACTCAGATGGTCCTTCTCTGTTTTGAGGTTCCCTCTATTCCCTTCTAGAAACAAAAAATAAAACAAACGCAGTTGTCAGAGAATTTGACTTGTGGAATTGCACCTGTAGGTGATCATGTCACCTTCAACCCATTTTTCTGTATCAAATAAAGTCATGGCTATTTTTCTAAGCTAGCCACTGGGATCTGATTTTCTAACAGTTTAGAAAAAAGTGTTAATTTTTTCCCCAATGACCATGTACCTACCCAGTGTGCCAATAAAATGAACTATGAATCTCAAAACACAAAAGACGCTACAACAATTTAAAATGCATGTATGATTCCCATACATGATAACAGACGCATCTCACAGACATAATGATCAAGGAACCAGGGATGAGTCCATTTTTGCAAAGTTCAAGAACAGGCAAAACTGATGTATGGTGGAAACTAATGGCTAGTCAGAATGGTTACTCTTGCCGGGGTAGGGGCAGGGCCACTAGGAAGCCATCTGAAGTAAAGGAAAGGTTCTACACCTTGACCTGGGCGATGGTTACCACAGGTATATGTAAAGCTTCATCTAGCTGTTCACTCAGTATAGGTTAAATGTATGCTTGTGTACATTTTTATATTATACCTCAGTTGGAAAAAGGGAACACATTGTTTCCAAGTGTCTTTTAAGTTTCTATTGCAAAAGAAAGAAAACTGTAGCATACAAAGTACAGCAGTTACGTGTGCCACACCATTACTAACTTCTGAGAATTCCTCATTATTTAGTACTTCAAAGGAATCACTTCTGGGTCAAAGTCATAGACTAATATACAGGAGGAATTACTGAAAACACCAGCAACTGGTGTTTTCCCGTATGCCGAGCACTTTCCTTTCATTATCTCCTGTAATCCCCACAGCAGCGGTAAGAGATACTATTGTTATCACCCCCATTTTGTAGAGCGGAAGACCAAAGCTTAGGTCAAGACCACGGCGCAGGCTCACACACATAAAAAGGTGAGCCAGTCTGTAACAGGGAGAGCTGAGGAGCAAGCTAAGTGTCCGCTTCTGAGCTCTGTTTGTATTAGGGTAACATAAAAATAAGATCAAACACACAGTTCTGAAAACCGAAACATGAGCAGAATATATAACCTAAGTTCAATAATAGAACCTGTATATATTTTTTCCTCTCAAGTAAGGTGTAACGAGCTTCACAGTTCCTACGTTCTGTGATTCAAGATACATCCCTGGCTCTCAGGAACTGAAGTCCCTACTCACATTTCAACTGACATGAAGGAAAAAAAAGTTCTTTGGGGTAGTTTTTTCATTATCTGTGGCGATCAAAATACATCACACAGCAAAGCGCCTGAACAACTACGAACCAAGACTGGCACCGTTCTAACTTCAGTGTCTACTCCAGTTCATCTCCGAGTCCTTTCACTGTGACCATACTAGTAGAAGGCATGCCCAGGATTAAGATAGGAAAAAAATAAAACATATTCTCTAAAAGGCTCCTTTATTGTCTAAACACTGTATGGTGAGGGGAATTTGGTAGGACTACCTGGTAATAGAGGGAGAACTGTGACATACAACGTGATTTTAATCAGGAACAAAATATCAAATTAACAATCCAATAAGCTACTGCATTCTTCTGCATTACTTGAAAACTACAAGCACTGGAATTCAGACACATGTTTAACTATTCTCAGAAGATGACAAGCAACTAACTACACCATCCAAGATTCGGAACTGCCCTTCCTTGAAAAGTACACAAGAAACAAACTGGGCTAACGCTCTACAAAATGTATCTAGAAATTATTTGGGTTAGCATAGGAGGGGTTGAGGGAGGAAGATCCACTAATATTTCTCAAAAACTTTGCTCCAAAAGTTTTTACAGAATACTTTTAGTAAATAGATATTCATTTACTTGTGGCTCCTAGCAAGTCTGCAAAGCAATTCTTTAAAAAAAAAAATATATATATATATACTAGAAATCAGAAAGAATTCTTAAAAACACAACAGAAAAGAGACATACCCTAATGAATTTAAATTCTATAATAACATAACAAAAACACGATAGAATTGTACAAAAACAGGAGAGCATACTAAAATATGCCTATTCAAACATGCACTTCACCGCAGCAAAATGATCTGCTTCACCTAAAGTTCAGGTTTGGCTCTCAGTTTTAAAAATTATTAAAACAATGCATCCACCCTTACAGGCAAGACCAGACTGTAACATAATTTTACATATTTACCAACTGACCGTTCAGAGAAAACTTACCCAATCTGCGACGGGTGTATGCTTGTGCTTCGGAGGGAAAGCACAGAGAAGGGACTTTCTGCACTGAGCAGTGGCGTTCACTCCAGGGCTACAGGCACACAGCCCTGCCAGCAGGGAAGTCCTGACTAGCAGTCTGCCCCTGGGCTGGGCTCTTCTCGCAGGAAGATAAGCTGTTAGTTAAGTCATGCCTTGATTTTAGATCTGCTAACATACGGAGTCTTCTAATGCAGCTCCTCTCCGCACCCCTCCCACCACTCCCCCCTCCCCGCTCCGTTCCCTCTGCACACACACACACACATACACACACACATACACACACACAAAAAAGGCACTGCAGGGCAGAAATTCCTCAGGTGCTCGCTAATGGAATTCCCAGGGTCTCGGAGCCGCTTCGGGGATCAAGAGATCTCATAGCCCCTGCTGGGGTAAGGAGCAGCGAGTCTGTTCCATTTAATCAAATACAGAATGAATTTTCAGCTCTATTCACTAGCTTGTCTCCAGGGCTCTCAAAAGGCACCAGGCAGCGAGGCTCACACACATGTGGCTCTTTTAGGCAAGTATAATTAGTTTGATTTTAAAAAGCCACATTAATAATATCACCTCAGGACCATTATTCAGGGGACAGATGACAATGATACTGTATGTTTTAAGCCTGACAATGGGGGAAAGAGCACAAACAATGAGGGAAAACTTGAAGGATTAAAAAAAAAAACCAACAAACCCGTTTTTCATTTCATTGTAATCCCGTATTTTTAAAGTGACATTAAGTATATTCCACACACTTAATTTTAATAGAAAAGAATCGAGTGAAGCCCTCCTCCCGATTCTCTTGAAAGTGAATTAGTACCATGTACACAACAAAAACTTATAAATGAGATGTTTATAAATAAATGGAATATTTACACACAACATAAAATTTGAAATAAAAACAACAAACCAGTCTCTAATTCAATCCAAGCTAACAGAATTTCTTAGTAAAAGGCACCAATAAAAAACTGTAAATCAAGTTCTTCAAAGCAATCTATTTAGCAACCAGGCTGCAAATTCCCTTTCTGGTCTAATTAGTTGCTATTGAGCAGTATGATCATCTATCTAAATGCTACCTGCTGGACAAATCTCTTCTGATGGGTTGTCTTACCTACACTTCTACAAATACTAATAAGTACAAATGCTAATAACAAGGTGACAGCTAATGCAATCAATTGTTATCAATAACAAAGTTTTAAATTAGTAATTTTCAGTTTCCCACCCCCAGCCCGATTGCACTAAGACAACACTGAATTCCTGAAGTCATTTCCCGGAGGATTTAACTTAGACACCATCACCGAATTTCAGTCTACATGTTTGCCAAAGAAACATTTCTACAGAAGGAAAATCTTACTTCAACTTTTATTTTGACAGAACCAGACATGAAATCGTCCAGACAGCCATGAAAGCGAAAGGGCAAAGTGGAAAAACAAGAGGAAAGCAGGAAAACTAGTCCACAAATGTTACCTGACCTCTGCAGGGCCCTAGAACAAAGTTCCCATTCCCATGCAAAGCCTTGCTTCACGCACACCTTGCAGACAGGGGTGGGGGTCCTATCTTAAAGTGAGCTTTGTGCCCTTCATGCAGTCAAACCACCTGCAAAGAAGGCAAGGAGTGATGCAGAGCCCAGCCTAGATGGGCCAGACCAGTGTGCTCCAAGCCCTGAGGCCTCTTTGCACTCCTGCCATGAGAGTGGGGCTGCGGAAGTGCTCTCCACAGAAGAGAAGGCCGAGGAGAACCCCAAGCATCAGCTGAGGCATCCCAAGTGAGCTGCTGCACAAACGGGACTTCGAGGCACTGATTTTCCTGGTTGACCACACTATTCAAACAAAGCCAGATTTCCTAAATAGTGTATCTGAGTTTTTGCATGGAAGTTAAACAATACACAGTTGTGTGTATATTTTTCATAGAAATATAAATGTTTCTGCTCTGTACACTGCCAAGCACGCAACCCGGACAGGTCTTCACAAAATGAAACAGGTTTTCACTCCATTCTCTTCATGGAACTTAAACATATGAGGCAGCTTATTTCAACATGTGCTTAACAGAAACTATAGTATTTGGTGCCTCTCTGGGTTCCTAAGAATGCTTTCCAGTTATGCACTAATTTAAAATTTCCAGAAATTTTCTAAAGTTTCCTTTCATCTTGTCCTGTAAGTTGAACTACTGCCTCCCCCCTCTCCCTTCCCCCACCATTTACAGCTAAAATAGACTACTCAAAAACAAGAGCTCTGCCCTGGCCACCGCTGTCTGCCAAGGTTGCAGGTTTGATCCCTGGTCGGGCCACATACCTAGGCTGTGGGTTTGATCTCTGGTAAGGGCAAGTATAGGAATCAACCAATGAATACTTAAATGGGTGGGACAACAAATCAGTATTTCTCACCCCCCACCCGGCCCCTGGCTCTTCTAAAATCAGTATTTTAAAAAGAGCTCTAAAATGTAATAGAATGTTTAGAATTACACTAAGAACAAACCCATTTCATTTGCAGCCCCCTCCCACGTCCTCCTCCCAGACACTGCCCCATTAGGTAATGCCGAGCGTCAGCTGAGAGGCTGAGGGCTATGGCATCAGTGAGGCATGGAATCAGAATTGGCCTCTTTCATCTTCACTGTCCATTAGGCTGAGAATAAATCTCATGTTCCCTTTTAGTCCAACCTTCTGTTTCCCAAGGTGCCTGATTTAGGGCACAGAGGCTGCCATTCTGTTAATGAGGTTCTCTAAATTCCAGATCTCGGCTGGAAAGCAGCCTGCCCTTAAAGCACCTGCCACCGTCTGTAGCCCGGGCCAGGAAAGACAAGCATTCTGCAGAAGGGCTCCTCTTGGAGCGCCTTCCACCTGACTTGGTGGGGTTCGGAGGAACAATGAAGGGAAGACAGACAGAGTCCCTCTACCCCCCTCAGTGATTTATGACTGAAATTCCTAGATGCGGAGAGAAAGCAATAAAAGGTCTGGAGGCTGCAGGCTGAAATCAATAGCGAGCTGCAATGTATTTAGAAATGATAATGCAACCCACAGAAAGCTTACGGAGAAGGAAAATTAACTCCCTGGGGCTGGGAAGTCAGTGCGTCTGTGACGGCAGAGAAAGATACATTGTGCAGGACGTTTCTCCTGCTCACCCCACATAAATCACCGTCCCGCGGGCGCCCCGCGGGTGGAAGCTGAGGGGCGGGGACCCCGCTCTCTGCGGACGGGCGAATGCCCCAGCTCTCCGACAGGCTCGTCCCACCTGCACTGCGCGTCCCTGTCACTGACACCCCGCCCTCCACCGGGAGGCGGCCCAGAGTCCCCGGACTGCGCTCGATCTCCGGACCCCGCGCCCCCGGGCCCGCCTGCCGCCCGCCTCAGGCGCCCGTCCCCCGACCCCGCGGCGGGACCACCCCGCACCTCTCGGCGGGCCGGCGGAGCCCCCAGACCTCTTGCGGCAGCCAGCTCTCACAGCCGTCCCAGGTCATCCCGCGCGGGCGGCTACCGCGGCGACAGATCCGAGCGGCCTCCACGCGCCGGGCGGGGGCGGGGCGGAGGCGCGGGTCCCCGCTCTCTTCGCGCCGAGCCGCGCACCCGGGACTCAGGGCAGGGGCGGGGCGGAGGATCGGGGCGCGCCCCCGCAGCCGCGCCTGCCCTCCCAGGCCTAGGCGCGCGGGCGCGTGACCCGGCGGCGCGGGCGCGCGCCATGAGGCTGCCCCGCCCCCCCGGAGGGTGCGCGCGCAGCGCGCCTAGGCCTGGGAGGCCTGGGAGGCCTGGGAGACGGTGGGGGTCGGGACGTACCAATCTCCGCAGGGGTGGGGGGAGGCACCATGTGCAGGAGGTCTCCAGCCCTCTTCCTGCTTGCCTGCAAGAACGCCACTCCGGAAAAAACGAGTGGAGTTTCTGCTTTGGTGTAGGGTAGGTGAGGAGAAGCTGCCTCAGTAACGCTCGGAGATTGCCACAATGCCTGCACTCACTCTCCCCTCCCCTTGACTTCCCCGGAGAAGTGACAGTCCTAGCTGTCCACCAGGTCCGCACGTCCGCGGTGTCCCGCGGGCTGTTCTCTCCGCTCTTACCTGGAATGTGTCTCTCGGTTCCATCTTCTTGGCGCTGTGGTTCCTTTGCCTGTTTACTGCCTTCAGTGTTCTGTTTCTCCTGAAGTTTCACCTGGCTTCCCAAGCCGCCCTCCTGCGCTCCCAGTCACGCCAGCAGGCGACAAAACTTCGTGTACCGGGAGAGAGGCTCTGTCCCGGTGAAGCCAGCGTAGCCTTTGGCCCCAGCGTCTAACCAACTTGTCGTTGGACCTGCCCCAAGTCAATTGATCTCACTGAACTTCAGTTCAAACAGAAAAAGGGAAAAATGACTTTTATTTAAAAGATTGTCGTGAAGCATAAATACACTGTGGGAGGGGGCGCAAAAGAAAACAACAAAAATCTTGCTTTCCACCTTCTAAGTTCTCCCACCTGAGCTAATGAAATTAACAGAGAGTAACAGGAGACAACGTCCAAAGTTTACTAGGGATGTACATGCTGGGGTGCCGTGAGATGTGAGCCCCGAAGACACACTGGGAAACCGAGGTTTATGTGTCATTTTGGACAAAGGAGAAGGTGGGGCATGAGGCGGGAGCCTGGGATTTCAAAAGGAAAGCTGGTAATTCACAGGTGGACAACATGTGGTAAATAAATTTTTCCTGGACGACCCAGAACAATGGGATACAGAAGGAAGTTCAACAAACAGGCTTTGCTAGATTTCTTCCTACCCGCCACATTTAATTCATAGATGGGAAGGCGAATCTGCTAAGGCGACATTGCTCAGTGTTCCCCTTCCTGAAGCAGGTTTTTCTATCTGGATTCCTTTAGGTAAGAAGAGGTGTCAAAAGTTCTGAGTCTTTTCCCCCCTTAAAAATCAGGTTAAAATCAATATCCCAAAAAGGTATGTTTTGGGGTGCCAAAACTTTGGTCCACCTTCAATTCTTAGGGTAGAGTACCTGCCACTGAGTGGCCATTTGAGAACTGTGACTTTGAGATGATGATGATTACTACTAAAAGCTCATTTTTTCAAGCAACATGCTTACCTACTATTACATTAAACTACCGAAGGGGCCCTCCTGATACCTGAAATTCAAAAACACTCAGTACTGAACTTTAGGAGAAATATGGCCTTTGCCTTTTTAATTGGTTTTCACAAAGCAATGCTTCGAAAGTGTGCTAATGTTCAAACAGCCTAGTTTTCCCCTTTGGCCAGAACCAGGGTCTTGGTGAAAGCATCAGTTCCTAAGAGGGTCAGTATAGGAGAGGGAAAAGAACTTTAATTCTAGTTTGTTCTCCATTGTTCCATTTTTTTCCTTATTCAAACCAAGAATCTGGGTGCTCTTAACAAAGTGTAGTCAATGACTTTTCATGCGCTGAAATGAGAGTTTGTGTGAGTAGAATGGGAGTGTTGCAGGTTTCGGAGGCACTCTGGAAGGGCCCCGACTGTCCCCTGCCACAGCAGCACCACTGCCAACACTTCCAGATCCCTCCCTTAGAGCCCCAGCGACTCTGGGCACCTCCAACTCTCACAGTGTCGTTTGAATATCACAATGCCAGTTGCTCATAATTAACCTTAAGAAACAGTCATGGGGTTTGGTGCTATCGATTGCTCCCTTGCTGCCTGGTTTGTAAAGTGAAAAAATAATTTCAGGTGCAAAATGATTTTTCACTAATAAATCATTTAGTTGTTCAACATTTACTCTAAAAGCATTTCTTGAGTCCCTACTCTGTGTCACTGCTAGACAAAGAGGTATATAGAGAAATACCACAGAGTCCCAAGCTTCAAGGAGCCCACAGTATAACAGTGATACAGGCACCCAAACAGGCAATTACACCGAGACGTCTGCATGGTGAACGGTGAACCGGGGCGCTGGGAGCTCAAGGGCAGTGCCGCTAATCCTGTCGGGGGTTTTAGGGTTCGGGAGAGCAGCTTGTCGAGAAAGTCTTCCTAAAAGAAGTGACCCATAGACATTGGCTTAAAGGAGAGTAGGAGTCAGCTAAGGAAAGGTGAAGGAGTGGAAGGAAGGAAGGTGCAGGCAAAGGGGACGTTATGGATAAAGACAGAGGCAAGAAACAACAAAGCAGTGGTAATGACCTGCAAGCTTTCCCTTGTCATTGAAGTTTGAGCCGTCAGGTAGGGTTTGGTAAATGAAGGCACTGCAGAAGGTTTCACAGCAGTCATGCCAAGAAGCTGGGGCTTTATCTGGTAGGCGATGATGAGATGCCAATGCCGAGTTTTAGGTGTGAGTGTGGTATGGTCAGATTTGTGCTGAGAAGGTCCACCTTGCAGCAACGATGAGGACAGATCTGAGGTTCAGAAACGGCCTCGCAGTCCAGTTTGGTCAGGAGACTGAACTGGGACAAGTGTAGTGAGGACAGAGAAGAGAGGGGAAATTCCAGAACAAGAGGCAATTGGACGTGGAAACTGTGAAGGTAAAGAAGAGAAAGAGGACTTAAGGATGACATCTGCCTTCTAGCTTGAGTGGGTGGTGGTCCTGCTTTCTACCCTTATTGTTCCTGGGAAGAGAGTAGTGCTCTGCAGGAGGTACAGGTTTTAGGGGAACAACAATGTGTTCAATTTTGAGCCTTTTGAATTTGAGGTGTCTGTGGGACCTCCAAGGACAGGTGCCCACTAGATAGTGAAGTCCAAGCTGGAGATACAGATTTGAAAGTATTTGAAAAATACTGAATAAAAATTAGATGTAATAATAATAATTAATGTTTATATAGTATTTGCTGTATGCCAAGTATTATTATTATTATTTTTAAAGATTGTGTTTATTTTTAGAGAGAGAGGAAGGGAGGGAGAAAGGGAGAGAAACATCAATATGCAATGATCGGTTGCCCCTTGAACACCCCCAACTGGGGACCTGACCCGCAACACAAGCATGTGCCCTGACCGGGAATTGAACCAACGACCTCTGGGTTTGCAGGACAATGGCCAACCCACTGAGCCACAGTAGTCAGGGCTATGCCAAGTATTATTTTAAGCTTTAGTCCCATTATTGCAAATGAGCCAACCAAGGTGAGGTGTCCTGATAAGGACCACACAGGTAGTCAACATTCAAACCCACATAGTCTGGCTGTAGAAATGGGACTTTTAACTATTATACATTTATGTATCCCCACAATACAAATATTTATTTTTATGAATATCACTTCAAATAAATTCATCAATTAAAAACTTTTATCAAGCATTATTTAGGTATAAAGCACCAAAGTGAAGAGACATAAGAAACTACCTGGATGAAACACATCTGTGGGCCTCCTTGGGATCCTTGGTTTTGCCCATCTCTAGAACCCTCGGCTACCACAACAACCCTCTCGGGGCTCCTCCCACCATTCCTGGATGCTGCAAAGGTTGGGATCGGCTTCCCCAGCATCTGCTGAGAGGGCCAAGTGACCAGACCCAAAAGCACAGGTGCATCTGTCGGGAGATGCAAGAAGGGTATGGAAGAGCCCAACAGATCCATTCCTTCTCCTCCCTTCCATCTGGGGGCTTGTCCTGAGGCATGGTTTTCCAGCCAGCCTCATCTGGACACATCCCTCATGGCCAAGCAAGAATACCTGTTAAGTGGCCAGCTGTGTCTCTTGTGACTTGTCAAAAAGCAGTGGCCAGCATAGTAGTGTGTCAACTTGCATTTGTTTCCAAACTTTTCCCACTCCACTTTCCTTTTCCCTCCCTCTCACCTAAGATCAAGTTGATTGCTTCAATCTCTGTTTATTAGAACGTCTCTGAATATAAGGCAGCTAAATAAAACTTCAGAAGACTTAGGCCTATGGCTATGTTAAAAAACTAATAATAAAAAGGGCTATTCGGCAAATACTGAATGAATAGGATACAGCAGAGTCCAACTGTGAGTCTTGGCCTGAATATTATCAACTACGTGATTTCATATTTTCCATGCCTGAGCTTCCTCAAATATAAAACAGAGACAGGGATACCTATGTCGCATTTCCGTACATTGATGGTAAGGACAAAGAATGGTACAACCTCCAGGGAAGAAAATTTGACAATAATTATCAATATGTAGCATGTTTTTACCCTTTGATCCAGTGGTCCCAGGCTTGCAATTTATCCTACAGATATTTATACACCCAACGAAATGTTGGAGGTAAAAGTCCACTTACTGAAACATGGTTTATAATAAATTAAAACCAACCCAGGAGTCCATCATTAGGAGCTAGAGCCACCCAATGGAATACTATGCAGCTAGGAAAAGAAGCAGGGCACTCTCAGAGCGCTGCTACAGGAGGTGCTGCAGGACACATTCCGAAATGGAGAGACAGAGAGAAAGAGAGAGACAACTAGGTACAAAATGGTGTATATAGTGCTATGTTCTATTTTCTAAGAAGAAACTAAAACTATGTATTTGTATTTGCTGATCTTTTGCATAAAGAACCTTTGAGAAGATCCTAAGAATAACTTTAGAAATTACTTCTGTGGAAGGTGGGTAATAGGGTTGACAGGTAAGATTGAGAACTCTCACTTTATAACTTTTTATAATATTTTGATTTTTGAACCATATGAGTGGATTGCATATCCAAAATAAAATGAAAAAGGATATGAGACGAATACCCACCTTTCAAGGCTTAAATGCAGTATCTTGAGTAACCCAGCACATTCCTAGCCCCTGACACGGGAGGACGGTCAGTGAGTGGTAACTACAAGAACTTCCAGTCGCGGTGGAGGAAGGAAGACTTCAAGAGGGAAGGAGAAATAAACCTCAGCCTGAAGGCTGCAGAAGACACAGAGAGAAGGAGAGAAATGGGGACCCTTCCCAACAAGGGAGTGGCAGGGGTGATGGGAGCAGAGGTGGGGAGGCAGGATTGCAGGCGGGAGGCTCTGGGCAGCCAAGGGCCCACGAGCTCAGGGCAGACAGTTCTTTGCAGAAGAGCATTTAGTGATGAAGTTAGTGAGACAAAATGGGGTCTCATAGGGGAGGATTTGAACTGTCGATAAGAACTTGGGACTTTATTACAATAATAATAACTAATTTTTATATTTGTATTGCATCTTACGGTAGAAACTCCAATCTTATTGTCTGCATTTGGTACCAACCCAGATTAATATCAGGAACCTCTCAAATATTCTTGGGCCAGTGCCGAAAAGTGTCCATTTTAGAAACAGCGGGGGCGGTCGGAGTGGAGCATCACCAAGCTGGCTCAGTCCTGTTGAACGTTTTCCAACTAAATAGTGATTTCACATGTTTTGCTTTTGGCCATGGCTTTGGATTTACTGGATCTTATTACATAAGGAAAAAAACAATGAATTTAACATTGAACAAGGGGAGGGAAGATGACCGTCAAAAAGTCAATTGATGGTTTAGGGCCTTTCTTTTTACTGCCTGCTAAAGGTTCCAAAGTTCAAAACAGCAACGACCCCCACAATAAGTGGGACCGAGAGGGCAAATGAATCACAGCAGTCATTTGTCTCCATTTGGATGATTTCCAAATGTACACAACCAAGTCCCCGTCAAATATGCAGGACGGGCTGATTATTTGTGATGTGACCTAATATTGACATGTTATTAAATGGCCCGCCCCACCCCCAAGCATTTGGAATTTTACCTCTAATGATTGCAGGATAACTCTCCTCCCAGATTAGAAGGTTGGTGATCGACAGTGTTCCTCTGCAAGATTTGTTTCCCTCCAAAAGAAATTCCAATGGGTTGACTGTATTCGCACTCTCTTGTCAGTTTCCTGAACTGTGGGCAAGAGGATTTCACGGAGAGGGAGAATTCTATGGCCTCTTTTATGCTGGACAGGCTAAGCTCCGGAGACGCACCGCCTAAGCCCATTACACACAGATCACCTAACTCCGTGACTGGGTCTGTGACACTAGATTAATTTACCCACACACCGGCTCAGGACAAAATGACTTTCCACGTCTCCTTTGCTCTAGCTAAGAATGTGGAGATCATTTTACAGGAAAGAGGAAGTCAGTTCTGTCACGGGGGCCAGCACTGAAGATATGAATGCCACCTTCCCTGCCATTCGGGAGGCCCCGTCGGAGACGTGAAAGGAAGCCGTGGGCCCGGAAGAGAATGATGGAGCATTGGGGGTATTTGCAAAGGGCAGTAGCTAGCGAATAAGTCCTTCGAGGCTGCTGGTGTTGCAGAAAAAGCGTGGACATGAGGATTGGGAAACCTGTCCCGTGTACTTTATTCCCAGATCTCACTCTCCCCAGTCTGCTGCGTGAACTTGGGGCAATCCCCTGGTCTCTACAGTAGAATTTCCCATCTTCCCCTGAGAGGAAAAATGGGTGACGGTGTCAAGGTCTCTAAGGGGCTGGCATTATCAGAGCAAATTCTGGAACTTTCACAGCTCTTGCATAGGAACAACAACAAAAGAAAATTGCCATAACGTCTCAGCTGCTGCTTGAAGGATTTGGTGTTAAGTCCTGAGGATGTTGGACCCCTAAGGCAGCTGTGGGGGGGGGTGGGTGGGCCTTCCGCTGGGTCCTGTCGTCCACAGGGTGTATGGACTTGGGTGAATTTCCTCATCAGCAAAACAGTCATAAACACCCCGTAGGCTGCCAGGTTGTTTTGAGAATTTAAGGTGTATAAGGCTGCCATATGTGGTCATTCTGATTATTTGTCAGCTTGGCCTAGACAACCGCCATTCCTGCTCCATGTGAACAGTTCTTGTATCGGAAGTAAAGGATGTTATGGAAGCCAACTTGCATCTCGGACAAATGACTTAACATGCGTTGTACATCCGTGTTCTCATCTGTGAAATAGTAGTAATAGTCCCTATTTTCTATGGCTATTGTAGGATAAGTGAAATCATGCATGTGAAGAACTTAGCCCAGAGACAAGGACATAATAATGATAAAAATTCACTGCTATGATTATTTCTATCATCAGCATCATCGTCAAGGTAAGAATCATTGTGAATTCTCCTACAGGCCAAAGTGTTCACTCGTTGTTTTAGCTGTGAGCAACTATTACGCTATAAGAGCAAGGGAAGACAAGTGCATGTGAATTATTGGTTTGTGTTACAATCTTTCATGGATGAATAACAAGGATAACACTTGCTCTACATATTGGTATATATCTGTAAATGTCATGAATTTAGAAAACTGTTGTGAGGATAAAATAATGGGCGCATGGTAAGCATTACATCGTACTTACTAACAAAATAAAGACATCCTATATGACGAGTATAAAAAGACAAATCTAATGGATCATTAACCTTAGTCTTTTACATTACCCAACCGAGTACTTCCTCCTCTCTTCATCAGTTAAACGCACTTGAAAAACATCCGCGCTGATGCCCCTTAAGACAATGGCTCTGAACTGGCCCCTCCAAAAGCCCTCGGGTCCGCCCCAGTCTCACTCCCTGTGCGAGCCACTGTGCTTCCTGGTTTTCCCTCTTTTGTGCGCCATTCTCTCCCCTTGACCATAGCCTTCACCAGCTCGTTATCTGTCCATCCAGTCCTGGGGACTATCTGGGTACCAAATTTCCTGGGAGAAACAGAAACTCTTTTTTACTGACTCCTGACAGCTGTCTCAGCCCTGTCACATCCCTGGGGGCGCAGGACCAGGGCCCAGGGTGAGGATGCCATGAGAAGGGACATCCTGGGGCAGAAGGAGGAGACTGGAGAAGCTGGTGGCTGGTGCCTTGGGCTGCTCTCCTCACAGCAGTTTGGACGAGGTGTTTACATCTATGTCGGGAAAGGAGAGGAAGCGAGTCGGGGAGAGAACACCTGGGAGCTGGATCCCTGACGGAAGGAAGTTTCTGCAGGTGGCAGGGATGGGAGGTGATTTAGATAGGGGGCCATTTCCCTTCCCCTTCCCATCCGTGCCTCCGCAGCGATCCTCTGACCTGTTCTAAAGTTGTTTCTCTGTGTTCCTGCCTCCTGGCATCGGGGACCACCTTTGCTCATGGGGTGAGTGCGGTGGAGGAAAGAGACAGAGATCTTTCTCTCGGTTTCTCCAGGTTGGAGATGTAAACAGGCTCTGTGCTTTTCAGCGTGTTTGCAGGCTGAGAAGGCTTGAATGAACTAATTCAATCGAAGGTGCCAATCACTGAAAACAGCTTTATAACTAGCTCTCCAGGATCTAAAGAGGCCATTCTCCAGGAGCAGACTTTGAGACACTGCAGCAGACCCCTGGGGAGATATTTTGAATTTGGGGAGCCTCTGTCTCCTCCGCCTTTCAGATCACAGCACACATTGGGCTCTTTGTCCTGCCTACAGTTAAGGCCGAAGGGGAGCAGAGTTCACCACCCCAAAATATGCCACCGTGGGATGTTGATTATTTCAGGCTGGTTCATTTTAAGAAACAGCAGACTTGGGAGAAGCTCCGAAAACCACGCGTAAATTACCCTTTGTAAAGGACGTTTACATTTGTAAGGACACCTCCCTCGCTGTCAAGGGAGAAGGCGTGGACTTAAATGGGTAACAGTCTTACTCTTACTGACTGTGCTGAACCCCGGCACCTCCCCTAACTGACTCGCCGCCCCCCACATCACCTTTTGTGTTTAGCTGAAGGTGGTATTTGAGGTGGTGGCATCCACCCCTTTGGCAAGTTACTCAGCACCCCTGGGTCTCTCCCATGCACACAGGAGGGACACATGTTAATAGACTTTAATTTGCTTTCCTCCTGCTGATCTGCCTCTGTTCATTTGATTAGTCCAGCCCGAAGAACCTTGAAGAGTAGAGGATAACTTTGCCTCCCCAACAAGGCCCAATGCACTTTCTCTGCTTGCCCTGAAGCCCGTCCTCTCCCTGGTGACAGCAGTGCTTCTCTGTCCTCTCCCTGGTGACAGCAGTGCTTTAGGGGCTGAGATGAGCAACCTTCACCACCTGTGTGAACGGCCCCAGCCTGGGGAGGGGAGGGTGAGAAGACCTGTACAGGAGCCTGTTCCCATGACCCCCACCCCTGCATTCCGGAACACCTCTTTCCACACTCCTCGGTTGTATTCATCTCACAGATGTGTTCAAAGCTCAATACTGAGCCAATTGTGGAGTCTAGCTTCTCTTGGGTGCTTTTATAAGGGGCTTCCACCTTGATGAAAGCACTGTGCCTGAGCAGGTACTGTACATAACGTGCCTTATAAATGCCCAAGAGCAGGGGCCTTTCCACAGAGGGAAGGAATGACTGAAAACAGAAATAAAGCAAACCACCACAAAATGCCTGAACACAACCGCAGAACTGGCTAATGAGACATGGAGTCACGGACAACAACCAAAACTGGAAGGTGTGAAGCCGAAGCATGCACAGAGAGAAGAACTTTGACCCCCAGCTGCACCCAGAACCAAAGCCTCACCTCCTCCAACCCCCCAGCAGAGCTAAAGGACCAGCACAGAGCTGGAACTTGCACACCGAAATGCTTCGGAAGCCAAGGGTCCATTGTCCAGGAAGATCCGATGATGACTCCTCTTTACCATAAATGGCCATAAATTCCAAAGTTCTCCAGTTAAAACTTGCCCTGCCAGCACTTCCACACACCTGTCCCCCTAACCCCGAACGCCCCTTGACCTGGTCTAGCATGTAAGATGAGCCTGTGGCACACCAGGCCTCCCATGTTCTCAGTGGGCGCCTTTTCAATCAATAAACCTGTCCTTACTCCAAACTCCGATATTTTGAGTTTTGGCCTTTCAGAGTGTCAGGCACGTGGACTTTGGGCCAATTACAGGAACTGTGAACCTTTTTCCAGAAGGAGATCATTTTCTTTTTCACCAACCACCAGGAGCCATGACTTTGGGGATTCTGTGTGCCCTTTGAAGCTCACAGGTCCAGTCCTTTGCCCCCACACATGGCTTGAGATGGCTTAGAGATGGCTTTGTCCCCTCTGCGTGGCACTTCTCGACCCTCCTCTCCCAGACATCAGCGTCTTACACTCCTGATCTTGAGGATGTAATCTCGAGGGCCCCTTCGAGGCTGAGACGGCTGGCTTTATCATCCTCTAACACGGGAGACGTTTCAGGGCCTCTTCAAGATGTTCAGCCCAGCTGGATTCTGTGAGCCTGTGGGCTGCCTGCAGCGGCGAGTCACCAGCCAGATGGTCGTTCCCTGGCTTCTCTTTCTAGCAGCGTTAGCAGCCACCGTTTGGAGCGGGAGCCGTATGTTTTTTCCTCGATACCCTGGATCTGTGCATACTTCTATCCCAAGGCGGCCTGAGAGATGGCTTGGAGATGTCGAACCTAACAAGCACTGGGGAAATGAGCCCAAGGCACAATGGAGTGGAATAGATCTCTGTCCCTCTTCTTCGCTCTTTCCCTCTCTCTCTCTCTTTCCCTTTAAACACTGAAAGGGCCGGAGTTCTCCCTTTTCATCAGTTTGCTGATTTTTAAGTGAAATGAATTTTTGAGTGACATTTACTAAGCACCAGAAGATATTATCATGCAAAATGAAATGTTTCTACACTTCTTTGCATTCGTCTCCTGCTTTCCGGGAAAGGTCGGTATAGACTGGTACCATCCCACCATGTTGCTGAGTAGCCACAGACCAGGCAAGCCCACAAAGGCCTGTCAAGCTTTTCCTATGTGCTCATCCCTAGCTTGGCAGCCGTGAAAGAATACAGCAGCATGCCTGCCCTTGAGACACTTAGTCTTTTGGGTTAGATAAAATATACACTTATATAGCACCTATTAAGGGCCAGGCACAGAGCTCTAAGCACTTTCTATAAGCACTCACTTAACATTCTTGTGAAGTAGGCATTATTATTATTCCTACTTTGAGTGAGGATGAGGAAACCAAGGCGCCGAGATGCCGAGTCAGTCGCCCAAGGTGGCACGGTGAGAAAGGGCAGAGTTGGATCTAAACGTGGTCAGGGGAGCTTCGGAATCCACACGGAGCCCCTATGCTACGCAGCCTTGCAGAGGTGCCCTTGCAGTGATGAGAAAGCCATGCAAAGCGGTATATAAACAACCACTCTTTTTGCTATGATGTAGACTGAGGCTACAGGTGGAAAGAACAAGAAAGAAATGACTCTTAGGAAAAGTTCCGTAGAAAGAGCTGGGTTGGAAAATTTCAAGGCTAATAGAAGTCTGCATTCTTCCCATGCAGAATGAGGTGGACTATCTGGACACCCAAAGAGAAGCTAAGGATGGGAGTCTTGACTGCCTTACAAATAAGGAAAATAGGAAAGCTCCTACCTGCAAAATGATGGTGACAATAGCAGCTCCCTCCTGGTTTTGTGAGTATTCGGACCTTGCCTTGCACCTCACAAGCCCAGCCTAAGTGCTAGCTCTCCTGCTATTCGTATTGTTCTTGGATGAACTTGTACTGCGGGACTGGCTAGGGTGGGGGAGAGAGCCTGACATATTACAGTCTTAGGTTAGTGACTGTAACACACTGAAAACCTTTGTTCCTGGCAAAGCACCACCACGCTCTCGTTTCAAAGCCACTTATAAATTCAGCAATGGAAAAAACAGGACTGGCCCTTAGGGAACTCATGGTAAGGGCCTGAGACTTGGGCCACACTCACTACATCTGCTGGCAGAAGCGCGTCGGCTGCCCAGTCCCACCTGGAGGTGGAAGGCACTTAAATGGTGATCTCACCGGGTCCCTTCTGATGGAGGAGAGGGCTCGAGTCTGTGATCCCGTAAACAGACTCCTATGCCTTGCAAACCATGGGCGTTTTTGTGGATTGTTCTTTGTTCAGAAAAAGCCAGAGCCATTTTGCGAAGTCTGCAGAATGTTACAGCTGTCACTTCTGAAGCAATGTAACGCTGTCTGCTACCCAGCAGATCAGCAAGGCAAAGCAAGGTGTCCGTCTCCATGAGTCAGGGTTTATTTAATATTCACAACCCTGGCAGTTTTCTGACTGATGAAAATGTTTTTTTGCAAACAGACCCCGGTCCTGTTTTTCTCCACGCTCCTTCCCCTGCCAAGTGTGAAGTGAGAGGTTGGCAGAGGCGGCCCTGAGCTCCTAGGGCTGG
Organism: Phyllostomus hastatus; assembly: GCF_019186645.2. Lineage (NCBI taxonomy): Eukaryota > Metazoa > Chordata > Mammalia > Chiroptera > Phyllostomidae > Phyllostomus > Phyllostomus hastatus. Next base: position 12,726,237 of record NW_025334015.1, on the reverse strand, counting down.
TGAGGTCCCTGGTCTTTCTCCCTATAACACATTTATTTTGTAGTAAGTGAACACAAAGTTGAAAGGTGTCCCAAAGATTCCTGGATGCAAGAGGCTTGATCTCTGCCTTGCTGGGCTGCCTAGTTTATCACCTCCTGCCTCTTGTGTCCACAGCAGTACCTGTGCTCCACGAGAGACATGGGCCACTGTGAGGGCCATTCTGGGAGCACCCAACCACCCCCACCACGGCCCCACACATCAGGAAAACGGCCTAGGTGCCCAGGGGACCAGCCAGCATTCAGCGGATGAGACTGACTCTGCTGGGCAAAGCCTGATTTGGTGACTCCATTCTCGTTCTTGCCTTTCTCCTTGAGCTGTTTGTTGGGGGACCTGAAGCCCCCAAGGACAGGCTCAGTTGGGGCCTGTGCAACAGCCTCCACAGCCTTTTGGGGCACTTTGCTGAAGGCCTGTCTCCCATGCAGCAAGACGATGGCACTTCAAGACCTGTGACCATGGGGAAGTCTCAGGGGAGATGCACTTGGCTACACCAGCCTCAGACCTTGGGGCAATCCCAGGCCTTACTATGTGCCCTGGGCAAGCTGTTTAATTCCCATGTCCTCAAAATGGGGGTAATAATAGCACCTGCCCCCTAGGCTTTAGTGAGAATACAACAGTCAGCTCAGTACCAGTGGGGTGACTGTGTGGCTGTGATTGTCAAAGGTAAAGTACGGGTGTGGTTCCCTCTTCACAGCCCCGAGTCCCTCCCAGCACTGAGCTCAACGGTTTGCTGTGCTTGGGGCGGGGCCCTCTCTCTTCCTGAAGACTCACCTTCCTCTCCCATCAGAGCCGGCTCTGGGCTCTCTCTGAAGCCCCTTGGATATGCAACCAATTTCTTTGGTCCAGCTTCTTGGATGGGGCCCCAGCACCAGCGTGGGCCATTCAGCCCCTGACTGCTGGTTCGGTTACTTAAATCACAGTTATTTATTGTCCAAATGCTTCCTTTTGAAAAAAGAGAAAAACCTTGACAACCACTGCCCGAAAACATTAAATGGAATATTCCAGGAATAAGCACTTCATAAGTTTTAAACTGCAGTAGTCTGAATATTGTGTTAAAAACTCGCACTGTCCTGCTCCATCCCTCCCGGGACGTGATACGATACGTCTCCTTTGTAGATGCTCCCCGCCCGTCGGTCACTTGGGAGCCATCTCAGTTATCAGATCCACTGTCACAGCGCTTGTGCCTAAGTCACCCTGACAGCGGCCTAACGCTACATCCACACCATTCAGTGCACTTGTCTCATCCCGCAGGCACTGGGCCATCTCACGTCCCCGAAACAAGAAGGGCGAGCACAGGACAGTAAGGTGTGTTGAGAGAGAAGGAGTCCGTATTCACAAAACTTTTATTACAGTCTGTGGTTATAAAAATGTTCTACTTTATGATTATTGTTATTAATCTCTTACTGTGCCTAATTTATAAATTAGACTTTACCAGAGGTGAGTATGGATAGGAAAAAACATAGTATGTGTAGGGTTCGGTACTGTCCATGGTTTCAGCATCCACTGGGGTCTTGGAGATAAGGAGGGGCTACTGTGCCTTAAGGAGGTGGTCCCAGAGGTGACTGATTTATAGCCAGAAAATGTGCCATCTTCTCATTTGTTTTTCATGTAACTCTGGTTTACTGAGTTTATATCAGTTTCTCAATCTGAGCATAACGGGTGTTTTGGACCAGCTGATTCTTTGTTATGGGGGAGCTGTCCTGCGCAGTGTAGGACACTCAGCGGCGTCCCTGGCCTCCCCCTGCCAGATGCCGGTAGCACTTACTCCACCAGTTGTGACAATCTGACATACCTCTAGACATTGCCAATGTGCCCAGGGGAGGTGATCAGATTCAGCAAATAAAACACAAAGATATATTTCACCTAGCAGCCTTATTCTGGATAAACACCACTCCAGGTCAAGGACCACCGGGTTAGGTGCCAGGCCCCGTGCCTGGTGAGTTCACATCCATTACCCACGTGCTACCTGTGCAAGACCCTTAGTTATCAGCAACCCATTCCAAAGAGGAAGAGACTTAGTCTTGGGGGGTGGGGGTGGGGAAGTGGCTGGGCCTCGGTCACCCAGGCTGCTGGCTGATTTCAGTGCTATTTCCATTATATCACAGCAGCTCATGAGCGGAGCATGTTCTCTTGTAGAATCTTCCGTGTTTGTGAACATCCAGAGGCCCCCTCGCCCAGCCCTTTCCAATCCTGTGCTAGCGCTCCGAGAACTGGGATGTGGATTGTTCCTTGGATTGTTCCAAGGATTGCCAGACTACACATTGTCCCACAAACCTCTCCACCCCACACAGCTCTGAAAGCAGCTCTTAGAGAGAAGGCACAGGGTGGAAAGGAGGGGAAAGGAGCAGCAGGGGGTGCAGGGTCCCAGCCTCCCACAGCCCCACAGCCAAGAGCCTGGGGAGACAAAGGGCAGTGCTGGGCCACGGGGATTATTTCCTGGCCACATCACCCAGCTCTGTGGGGCGTTCTGGACCCCTGCCCTCCGGTGTCCAGGGCCTTCTTAACAGACCTCAGCTGTTGCCCAAGGCCCTTACCTCACCCCAGAGGGCTCTATTTGCATGAGAATGCCCTCTTTGGGCGAATTATTGCTTAATTAAAGAACAGCAATCACTTTAATTAGCATGTCTCCTTGCTCCCTGGTACTTTCATAGATTCAAATGAGCTCCTCATTAGAAACTGGCACTTGGACAAATCTGGGGCCTCTGGCTGCAAAGGGAGGCTCCCAGGGCCGACCTCAGCGCCGGGGAGGCCCAGCCCCGCCGAGAGCACAACCCCGGCTTTGTGAGGGGAACGGCAGACAGGTCTTGGGATGGCACGGTTTTAGGGCCCAGGACCCAGCACGAAGGGGAGGGCCGGGCCTGGGGGTAGTGCATTTGCCGGCCTCTCTTTTCCTCCGCTTGTCCACTCGAGCTACACTTCTCTTTTCTGGTCTCTTGCCCTAAGGTTAGCTGCCTTCCACTTCTATCCTCCCCCCAGGAAGCTTTTCAGATTATTTCTATCACTCCCAACCCATCTCCTCTCTCTCTCTCTCTCTCTCTCTCTCTCTCTCTCTCTCTCTCTCTCTCCTCCCCTCCCCTGAATGTCTATTAACCTCAGTGTACCTCAGATTCTTCACCTCCAGTTTCCGAGTGCAATTTTCCCTTTTAACTGGTAGTGTAGGGGGATAGCACCTAAAACAAAACAGAAACAGAGAAGAAGAAACACCTGCCCCGAAGCTTCTCTTCCCCGAGATCTAGAAAGCTATCCTGAGACTACTCTGTGCCTGCCGGTCCGTCCCCAAGTAGGATTCCCAGAAATATGGGCCAGGGGGGATTCTCCTGCCACAACTCAGCCTTCCCTCATTCTTAATGAAATTTGTTGCCCAAAAGGCCACAGGACAACCGCTTTCTGTAAAGTGCAAGTAATGTCAACTTAACTCTACATTGATATTTCTCTTGCACTTGGCCAGAAAAACTTTACTAGAATAAGGACAATAGCCTCCCCTCCAGAAACAAAACTCTCTGTCGTCTGGATGTCAGCACACCTAAGATCAGTTAGCCTTCATCCTCCTCCCCACGATGCACACTCTCTCTCCACCCCGGGGCTTGTAGCTATAATGTTCTGTCTGGTGCAAATGAAGGTGAAAAGTACACTTGTGAAAATTGGTGAGGTAGAAATAGCCCAGGATTTGCACTCCACAGACCGGCTTTGTTGTAAGTTTAGCACCCAGACCAGAAACATCCCTTTCACCCGTTTTTTGGGAATCTCAAAACAAGCAAGAATAACTCCAGTTACAGCCCCAGAGAGACCAAACTCAGCCCCCGCCCCCCCATCATCCTAGGACTCCCACCCACCACAGCCTGGCCAGCACTCGCCCCACCTTTTTGCCGCCTCTACCTCTCTGGCCTCCGCCCCCAGAGCCAGCAGGCCTGGGACTTCAGAGTTCCCCCTTTGTCTCTGTGGTAGGAGGAGGAGGCAGCTGGGAGCTACCTGGGGGACTTTGGAGAGAGATTGGGGAGAGGAGGGAAAGCACGAGGTTGGGGTGACTGGGGAGGAGGGGACTAGCTCCCCCTAGAATCTTCCTGTGGAGAGAGTAACAACAAATCAGAGGTAAGTCCACTTTCAGGCAGGAAGCTGAGCCTGAAACCAGATGAAGCCACAGTGGTTCAAAGGGAGAGTGACACCCAAACAAGAGAGTAGCTCCTAATCCCTGCAGAAAGGGGAGAATGAAGAGCTCAGGCCCAGGAGGGAGACCACGTGCTTTGTGTAACCGGGACTGAAAACACAGCCCCATTGAGAGGCTGGGACTCTGAGACACAGGCCCTTAGGGGCAGTTGCCAAGTTGAAGGCAGCCCGAGGCTGCCAGCTTTCACCTCTTTAGTTCTGGGCCTGGCAGTAATGAGGCGAAGGGCCAGGACTTTTAACTGGCAAGGTCAAAAAGGTTCCCTTATTAGACAAACAGTGGCAGGGGGTGGAGATGCATTTGAATCTAGGCTTGGAACTGGAAACTTCCAGAAGAGACTGGGCCTGAGGCTGATCTCCCTCTACACCCAGCCCCTACTTCTGGGCCCCTGGGCCCTTCGCCCCGGTGCCTTCCCCACTCCTGCTGTTTGGCTGTAGCTTGAAGGGAACTTAAAGTGTCAAGTGGACCCCAAGTGGAGGACAGGGGAGAGGTCTGCCCTGAAGCTAGTTCTTGATCTGTAGGTCAGCACGTGGGATAAGGTCAACTTGGTGCAGGGCGGCGGGGGGCGGGGGTGGCATCCCTTAGTTGGTGGGTGGACAGGCCCCAGGGAGGGAGGGGTCCCTCTCTCCTGGGTGGCAGTAGCCCAGCCTGGTGCGCAGCTGCTGTGGCTGGGGTTCTGGGTCTGAGGCCCCACGGCCTGCTGGTCCTTCTGCCAAGCTGTTTGTCAGCCTGAACTCTGCAGAGCTGGGAGGCTCAGGGATTGGTGCCCAGGGGCCAGCAGGAGATGGGGGGGTCCCCCATCCTCTCACCCACGCTTCTCAACCAGAGCAGCTTCTTTTCTATGTACTCAGTACATCTTCCGTGTAAGGTTTCAGGTGAGGAAACTATCACAGAGACTGGACAGCTTTGAGAAGCCCTGCTTTGAGGGGTGAGGTGCTCTGTAGGAGAGAGTCATGCATCTCTGTTTTCATGACCATATCTGTGTAGCTGGCATCCAAATGTAATTCATTAAATGACTGCTTATTAACACCTTATTTATTTATATCATGAGGGCCCAAAGCAAGGCTCCTCGGAACGTGTCACCTGGCACACAGATTATTTCCAGCCGAAAATAACTGAAGCCCAACAAACACAGGAGTTTGATGGTTTCTTCCCCTAACCCTTACCTACCTAAGGAGGTGCAGAGAGAAAAGCCTGCTTCAGGAAGGGAACTTAGCGGAATCGCCCAAACACTCGTGACTTAAGTGTGGCCGACTGGGGGGATCCAAGCAGAAATCTGATGTTTTGTGTCCTGTCATTTCTGAATGGTCCTGCCAAAATTTGTTTATCAAATTTTCTCTTTCCTCTACCTGTGAATTGCCTGCTTCCCTCTCCTTAATCCAAAAGGACATTTCGTCTCTCCGTCTTGGGAATTTTCATGCTTATGTGAACTTTCTATGCGCATGTATTAAAATTTGATTTTCTCCTGTTAATCTGCTCCTGTGTGCTGTTTGCATTATTTGAACAGCCAGGACTAAAGGGGTAAGGGGACAGTTTCCCTGACCCTGACAGTATGCCCACTAGTTCCGCAGAAGGTTTGAGGCTGCTTACAGAGAGACGGGTGGAATATAATAAGGTAAATATAAAGGGGAATAAATTATCAGAAAAAAACATACATGAAATGAAATCAAGCTTTGGCTGGGTGGCTCAGTTGATTGGAGCATTGTCTGGTCGCCAAAATGTTCCTGGTTTGATTCCTGGTCAGGTCATGTGTATAGGAGGCAGCCAATAGATGTTTCTCGTTCATGTCGCTATCTATCCACCCCCCACCTCCCGTCTCTCTCTCTCAAATCAACAAACATAGTGTCGGGTGAGGATTAAAAAAATAAAATCAAGACTAGGGAAGAGAAGCATGTGTATGCAGGTGATAAAATCCTATACATATTCTATGTGATAAAAATATTGGATTCAGAATTACTCTTCGTTTCCCTTCAACACCAAGCTTTTTACTGGACCACACCTGTCTCCCTCTCTCTCTTCTACCTTGGGGTTATTTCCCAGGAGCTGCCTCATCCTTCACGCAAACAGACTTCTCAAGGGCTTGCCTCACCCGTTTGCCAGATTTGCTTAGACATGTTTCAGATCGAGTTGGTAGATACAGCTTCCACCAGAACTGAGACCCCTGCTTCACAAAGATAAAAATGTATGCATTTGGATAAACATATATATTTTGCATTCTTCAGATCATCTTTCACCAACATCACTTTTGGTAGGTGCTGGATGAAAGGTAACTCAGTATTATATTCCATAAAGAGATGCCTGGAATGCTGCTGTTCTTGGTTGACAAATGAGAAGAGATGCGTATGTATGGAAACCAGTCAAGCAGGTAACAATTTGGATACTGCTTTTAAGGTGTTTAACCAAGACTCTCACCTGTGTGGAAGGTCACTCCATCTCAGCACAGTGGAAAGCTGGACAGGTACCCACAACTCAGAATTTTTCCTAAGAAACGGACCTCATTTTGTTACGATCAATTAATTTCCTGAGTTCTGCACCACAGCGTGTTTTCCCGCCTTCTCCACCAAAGCATCCTTCGTGGCTAAGGCATGTGCACTGGGGGCTTCATTATTTAGGTCTTCTGTCTGAGTCCCTGCAGTTTCTGAGACCACGCAGGGAAGCAAAGTGTCATCCTAACATGAAAACATTCTCTAATGAATGGATCGCTTACAAAATCAGCCTCTGTCTCAACCCCGGCCCTCATTTCCACATCCCCCACCTGCATCCGAATCATTGCCTGGCAGTCTCTGCCTGGTGGTCTCAGGGGTAGAAGTGGTGACAAAACAATGCAAAGATGGCAGCAAATCTTGCACAAAATGTAGAATTTAAAAATAGTTATTGATTTTTTTCAGAGAGAGAGGAAGGGAGGGAAAGGAACAGATTTGTTGTTCTACTTATTGATGCATTCACTGGTGGCTTTTATATGTGCCCTGACAGGAGATTGAACCCGTGACCTTTGGCATATCCAGATGATGCTCACCCAACTGAGCAACCCAGCCAGGGCTTAAAAATGCAGAATTTTATGAAGTCAATGAAAGCGATGTTGGATCACTGCTGAAACTCATGCAAAACATTTAGAAAACGATGGATTACTGACAATCACAAAGAAAACTGACATAATTGTTGATTTGATAGGTGCTCTGAAAGAGAGTTTTTGACTAAAAAAGGATTTAACCCCATCCATGGGCCTTTGGAACACTTTTGCAGACACAACCTCCTTTATGGTCACACCACAAAAGCCAAAGGGAGAAGAGGAGGAAGTTTCGGGCCACCGGTTTGGGCGTGTTGTATCACGACAGCCACGTCCCCCAAACCAAAATCATCGTTTGTTCTTTAAAGCAATACTGCGCGGTTACAATCATAACCTAAATGTTACTAAACATAGGGTAAAATAGACTTTAATTTGTATTTAAATTTTCAATACAAAATTCGAATTTACACTTTTTCTCCCTACCACTGACTGCGAAGTATTTGGTCCCCAGTTAAGTGGATTCACTTCAAGTGAACTTTCTCCAGGATCAGTTTCCTCTAATAACAAAAAATTCTCGTGTGGCCCGAGGAGCCTGAGACAAGTACCTGAGATAGCTTATTCATATGAAAGTTCTTTAAATTTTCACTTTTTATCTTAAAATTTCATTGAGGTATTTTTATACTCAATGATATACCTTATAATTTGTATACTCTATAACATAAAATGCAATTAGTTATCTTGCACTTTGTACCAGAAGTCTTTAAAAAAAAAAGAATAGTCCTAGAAAATGATCCCTGTTTGTCCTGTGGCTTTAGAGACCCCTGGGGCACGTGGCATATTCCCCTCAGGACATACACACTCTGCTGCAAAAGCCTGGCCATAAGAAGGGTCAAAATTACTCGGGCCCTGACCATGTCCAGATGGGAACGTTGTCAGCCAACTACTCCGCCCAGCTCCAGGAAAATCTCAAAAATGCCCCCGTAGAATATCCAGCTTGGAGCAAGGTTCTGATCACTCTGTGATGAAAATTAATTGTAAGCCTACTCCTAAACTGCTACATTGATTAACCTGATCTGTGGGATTATCCTCTGTGAACGAGTTCAACTCTGGAGGCTGATACTTGCCACAGAAAGTCATCCTGGTGTGGAGCATCACGTCACGCCTCCTCAGCCAAGTCAGGCACCGGGACCCTTGGTGCCCTGAGTATGCTTCTAGATCACGTCAGACAGAAGACATATCACGTCTCCACTTAGAGGACTTTCTCCTCCTGTTTCTAAAGTACGAGTACTATCTATAGATAATTCTAGAGCACACTGTTAGATATATATTTTTAAGCTTTTGTTTATTTATTTTAGAGACTGAGGAAGGAGGGAGAGAGAGAGAAACACCGGTTTTGGTGGTTCCACTTATTGCTGCTTTCACTGGTTGCTTCTGACATGTGCCCTCACCGGGATCAAACCTGAGGCCTTGGCGTATCAAGATGACGCTCTAACCAACTGAGCTACCTGGCTGGGACAAGGTATATATTTTTTTAATTTAATATTTAAAAGACGAGGGAGGGTAAAAGAGAAAAAAGAAGGAATCAGAACAGTGTTCTGGTTTCGAATGTTTGGAGTGTCCTTCGCACCGGTTCCCACGGGCTTCGACTCTCATGGCGGCACCAGGACGCAGGTTCTGTCTGAATGTCAACGGCCAGGGCTGTGCGCCATCCTTAGGTGGTCCGTTTCTAGTCCACGGGGTCAGGGCCGGTGAAACAGTGTGGTACTGGCTTTGACAGGTTCCTGCACAACCAGGGAGAGAAAATCAGTGATAAATATGGACTGGCTGTGCTTGAAAACCCCAATGGCTTCCCATGTCATATATTGGCCTCAGAGATACAAAACTACAACTTGCTAAGAAGAAAATGTGCACAATTTTATTGTATACTATTTATTTCACTTTATTTCTATACAGAAAGAATATTCCATATCATTAAGTGCTACCAAAAAAAAAAAGTAAGGTGAAAGCTGGAAGGAGCCTGTAGGGTCTCCCTTCAGTTAGGGAGAGGCTTCTAAGCCCGGGACACTCACAGGGAACTGAACCTCGAACTGCTGCCCAGCTCCTCGCCGAAGCCCGTCTGAGACCATCGGAGCTCGGAGAAGACGGTATAACAGTCACTCACTCCTACTATGAGCCTCATCCAGGTATAAGGTGATCTGATTTAATAGGAAGGGGATTATCTTTATGGCGATTCCATCATCTTCTAGCTTTGTGGTCTTGGCAAAAATCATTTAACGTTTCTGTTTTCTGACTCATAAGAAGGGCATAATCTCACCTATCGTGAGGATCACAGGTAATGCACTTAAGAGCTGGTCCCGTTTCTGAGGAGAGCGTGGAAAAAGAAGCTGTGATTTTCATCGCCAGAGCGTTGTACAGAGAAGGGAGGGCCCAGGCAGGTTTACGGCTGTGAGCATGCGAGACAGAGTCGACACAGCTACGGCAGGAAACACAACCGTGTGTGTTCTCCCGCACGAGCAGCTGGAAACCCACTTTTGCCCACCCCTGTAGTTCTAAACTTCTGGGGTTCAGTTCCCAGAGAAAGGCTTTCATTAAATGATGTGTTCATGTTTTGGTACTGATTTTTTGACATTATTGTGAGTTATAAAAAGTTCGCCTCTTTTGAAAACTTTCATCAAGGATCTCGTTCATCACATTGTTCATTCAGTATCCTCCTGATACGCACTTGGGTATGCCAAATGGCTTTAAACTTAGCACCAGACAAAGGTTTTCCATGTTTGTTTGGTTTTTATCAAAAAGAACCATAGTATTTTCATTTTTGTTCAGCTGCCAGGAAGCCTAGAACGAAACTAAATATAATATAAGCCTTTTCTCTTCCTCCCTATATGGCTTTGATTTTTTAATTTCTACCTTAAGCCTTATTTGACACAGGTGTACCACCATTACCATCACCTCTACTACTGCTGTTACTGCTGCTGCTGTGCAGTGTTTGGACAGTGGCCATGTCCAGTTTCCCCAGGCCCTGTGGCCCTGGAAGAGTGACGGTTCAGAAGTGCCCCACCTTCCGTGTTCCAGAAAACTGTTCACTGTCAAGAGCCGCCCTTCCCCATGGGATGTAGGTAAGACCCCTCAACACTCCACTTGTTTATGACAAGAGCAGACACAGACCCCCCAAAATCCCCTTTCTTTGCCTTCTGAATAATTACGTGAATTGCTTGTCCACACTATCAATGAGAACGAGATGCCTGTTAACAGAACTTTAGTTAAGCTTCTCCCCTTCCTCCAGAACCCTGAACTCTGGGCTCCCCCAGCCGGCAGACCGCCATCCTGACGAGAGGCAGCCCATTTTGCTGCTTCCCTGTACCTGGTCCTTTCTAGCCTTGTTTACTCTCTCTATAAGGGAAAACGGCTTGCCTGCAGTGAAGCAGAGATGTGAAGCTAGGTTTTCTGTCTTTGACTCCTGGGTCACTCCTGCTGCAGCGCCACTCACCTTTCCTGGAAGTGGGCAAGATGGAAGCAGGTGCTGCACACAGCACAGGGAGCGTGCTCTCTGGTGTCTCAGGTCCCTGGCACCGCCCAAAAGGGATGACTCCCGTGCGTTCCGACGGTGGTCCTTGGTTTGCTTCCCCAGGAGCACACGGCTCCTCTGGTTATTAGGGACGTTCTCCCGTGGAGATGGGGGATGGTCCCACGTGAGGCATTTGGCACAGAGACTGCATCAGGTAAACTCTGTGCATGAGGGTCATCCTTGGGCACCTCACTGGAGGTGTTCCTGAAGTCACATTGTGCCTCCTTCCAAATGAACTTGAGGTTTAACTTACTCATTTCAGTTAATCTCCCAACGACTTAATGAGGCAAGTGATTATCTTCATTGCTCAGCAGAGAAAACCAGGGTTAATCCTTAGGTTGGTCTGTCTGTGGTTCTAATAATAGGAGTTACTATATATTGAGACAAAAAGAATGCTGTGAGTTATGTACTATTACCCCAATTGTTGGAGGAGGAAATCAGAGAAATTAAATAATTTAAATAATTTGCCCTAAGACAGCAGAGCCCAGTCTTTCCTGGAATCTTCTGACCCCTCCCTCTACTTCTTCTCCCCCCACTCCTGCTCCTCCCTCTGTTCTTTATCATGCTTTCTTAAAACCAAAATTTCCTTGCGCATAGTTTAAAGACACCAAGAGTTCTGCAAGGCTTGATAAGAAATCTCAGGAATAACCTCTTCAGCTCTTTTTTTTAAACTATTCTTTGTACTGATTCTTTACCTTACTACATAGCAAGTTTACGTTACTACTGCTAAATGTTTTCATGTTAGGCGTCTCTTAAATTTCCTTAATTTAGGCATCGTTTTATTCTCCATCACGGAAGAGGAGGATTTACTCTCTTTGGCCAAGTGTCCCCGCCCACACGTGCAGTCCAGCCCCACTCAGCATGCCCCGCCCCCGTATAATTAAATAATGCTCTTGGTGAGATCAGCGTCCGATCTTTGCCTTCTCCTGCACTATTCACAGTCAAGTCATAGTACAGAATGATTGCTTCCCCTTTTATACTAAAGGTTCCTTGTGGAGCTGAAAATCATTTTGGTTTTATTCGTTTCTTTTTCTACATATCTGTCATTAATTTAGCCCCATCGTCTCTCAATCATCTCGGATGCTGAAATTCCTGAGAGGATTTCTCCATCTCATTTCCTGGAGCTCCCAGGAAGCCAGACCAGACTGGGTGCCCCCGTGCCGGCTGCAGAGCTGCTGACTTGGGACCTCCCCTCACTGTCACCCCGGGGCTGCCCACCTGCCTCACACAAGGCCCACTTTTTCCATGTGATCCTTCCCCGGTTCACTCCTCTATTTTTGGTGGCGCTCTTCTTCACGGCAGCTTCCTGAGACAGAGTGCACAGACCATCAAATTTGGAGACATGTCCAAAAAGGTCTTCATGCTACCCTCACACTGGTTGAGAGTTCAGGCGAATAGAAAATTCTCCTAGAATTTTGGAAGTAGTTGTCTTTCTCCATTGTCTTCTAGCTGCCGTGTGGATGTGAATTCTGTTGTTCTGTTTCTCTGTAGGAACCCTGTATATGCTCTCTGGAGCCGTGTGAGATCCTCTCTCTGGCCCTCATGTGCGGAAATTTCACGATGCACCTTCTTTGTGGGTTTCTTCCTTCACTGGTTGTTCTGGGCACTCACTGGGCTCTTTCAATCTGCAAATTCATATATTTTCTTGAATTCTGCTTTTGATTATTTTTAACCTCTGTTTTCTCTATTTTTAGAATTTCTATCATTTGGATATTAATGAACCCTCACAAATGCACCTTCTAATATTTTTCCCTTTCTTCTAACTTTTTCCTCTACTTTTTGAGTAATTTCTTCAACTTTTTTTCAGTTATCAGTTGATTAAAAAAATTTTTTTACTTCTATCTGAGTTGATTTTCAAGAGCTCTTTTTTGTTCTCTTTTTTCTTACGGCTTCCCAATTTCAGCTTTTAGATGCACTATTGTATCTTTCTAAGTGTATGTTTTCTTCTCCCTGCATATCTTCTGTTTTCCCCAAGAAGTTTTGTCTCCTGTTTGTTTGTGCCTTTGTTCTTCATGTTAGAAGCTCTCCTCAAAAGTCCAGAGCCTCCGCGCTGACTAGTTAGGACCGAGTATTAAGAAACTGTATCAGAGGTGCTTATCAGGGCCTGGGTAGGGGTTGTCCATTGTAGATTTCACCGGAGGGTGATCTGGCTCGGCCCCTCCCTTGGGAACCACTGATGTCGTTTTATAAAGTTTCCAAGAGAAACTTTATCTGGCCTCTTGCCTGGAGAGGATAAGCCTGGTTTTCACCATTCAGGGAAAGAAGGCTGATGGTCTCGAAGCTCAGTGTACAAACCTGCGCTTAATCCTCACGTGTCCGTGTACCTCTGCATACGTCGCCCAGCCCAGGCACTGTTTCATATTCTCCAGAGAAGGCGAGCTCCCCTCTAGACAGGTCCAGTCCTTGCTAGGAGTGGAAGCATGGAGGAGGGCAGAGGATCTGGGGTCTACCTGCTTTTTGAGCAAACTTTCAACCAATCTTCTTGTTTTCAGTGCCCCTCCCCTTCTAGAAGTGTCTTATGTCTCTAATTCCTGAGTCTTCGGGGTTCTTAAATATAACTTGGAGTGTTCATGTCTGAGTTAGGATTTAACTTTCTGAGGCTGGCTTTGACAGTTTTCATTTATCAATACGGTATTTATCACATATGCTCTCCAGTCTCCTACATTTTGTTGCCTTTGTCTCCTTTCCCATGTCTTTGTGGGTCTGTACGTTCTTTTTGTTTCCTTTAGCTTTTGTTTTAATGGGTTTTCAGAAGGAATGAAGTCAAAGAGTATGTTTAATCTGCCATCTTTCACTGGAAGTTTAATGTGAACTCCACTGTTCTAAACTGCTGAGAAATAGCCGTAATGATGATAATGACAATAACGATAAATAATTGTCAAGATGTTAGGATCAGCCAGATACTATTTTAAGCATATGGGCACTAACCATACACCAGCTGGAGTCACTGTGAAAACCTGGTGGCCACCTTTGGAGCCTCCCCTGCCTCTGGGAAACCTGAAAGAGGACTTACAGAACTGTCGGGTGGTAATGACATCGGGTTCTGGAATGACAGTGTTCACATCTGTAAAATGTACCCCTGAAACAGTATCCGCGTGCCTTCCGGGGTGGTGTGTGGATTATATAACACGTGTAAAGCTCTCAGCATAGTGTCCAGCAAGTAGTAAGCAATCAGAAAAGCAAAAATGCACTGGGATAGAGAGAATAGAAGGACCCTCCCCACAGGAAGTCACTTGCATGTGTATGCGTGTTCAGGGGTGAGTATGACTTGGGCAACATGGTCCTGGAGACAGACCTGGGATGGGGGTGGAAGCTGGTGTTCGAGGCCCAGGGACTTCCTTGAGATGCCCAAGTCTGCACGTGTGTCCCTTGCTCCTGTGATGTGACATTTCTCAGGTTCTCTCTGGGTCTGCCTTTCTTCTTCACTAGGCATCTCTCCATGTTCCAGTCCCCCTGTTAATATCTTGCCGCGTCTCTGTGTATTTGCCAATTTAACCCACATGGAAGCCCTATGAGAAAGCATTTTTATGTCCCTTTGCGCGTATGGAAACTGAGGCATAGGGAGGAGCCGGGCCCCAAGTCACGCAGAGGCAGCCAGGACTCAGAGCCGCGGATCCGAACCAGGGCTCATGCTCCTCACCCCCAGGGCCTCGTCCCACACTGTCGCACTTGTCTGTCTTTGGATCAAACCCACGGACTATCTTGTTTTCTTTCTCATTAATGTGTTTCTTCCCCGTGAGTTCCTCTCATGCACAAACCTCTTGTCTCGTCATTTTGCCTTGTTCCTCATTAGCTCCCAGAACCCTGACATCCAGTCCATCCCCTCTCCTGCCATCCTACGAGCATGCCACCCAATGTCCTTCCGTTGTTGGCCTCCAAAAGCCTTCACCGCCTCCCTTCCTTCTTCCCTTCCTGCACAACATTAGGGTAAGGGCACTTAATTCACAGGGTTCTTCTAAGGATCAGATGCTGGAGTGTACATACACGCGGTCCACAAAGTGTGACGCACGGCTGCTGTTCACACCTAGGAAGAGAGGAAGTGCAGGGAGTGTGGAAGGAGCAGGAGGGGAGGGCGCAGTGGATAATTGAGAGGGCAGAGAAGGACAGGCCTGGAGGACCCCACACAGATAGAACTGGCCACTGGGAATAGGGGCACGGGCTGGGTGGGGAGGCAAGGAGCTGCGAAGTGCAAAAAGGGTAGGAGTCAGACCCCCAACCCCAGCATGATTCCTCTCCCTGGAAAGGGTAGCCTCGAGAGGCCTCCATGACCTGTTCCAGCAGTGGTTGCCCGAGGCCTGGCAGCCTCTCCCATGGCACGTCTGTCTGTCTATGCATTCTCTGCGCAGCCCTGAGGACAGGCAGGGAGCTAGGCAGCCGCTCCCTTCCCCTGACTCCCTGTCTATTTCTCAGGCTTCCGAGATGGAGACAGATGGACAAGGAGATGCTGGCACCTGGGAACACTGGTTGGGTGGGAGGGGGCACGAATTTGGACTCTCCACTCCCTACCCACCACCACCGCTAGGGCCACAGCCGGGTAGTCGGGGCCAGACAGCTTGGGGATGCACAGCCCCCGCAAGGCAAGGCTGGGATATCAAAGCTGGAAGCGCGGGGCATGTCAGCCTGGCTTTGTGAGCCCAGCTCCCATCAATGCATGAAAGCCTCGCTGTGCACACTGCATTCGCCTCGCTCTCAACCTGCATTCCGGATTGGTCACAGCCTGGCCCCAGCTGCATTCCTGGGCTGGAGGAGGCACAGGGGCCTGAACTCTTTGTTCTTCCCAAATCAGGGCTCAGAACCATGACAGGCTGATCTCATTATCCAGCTGAGGTCAGCCTGGCAGAAATGACCCCCTCCTGTTCCTCCCACAATGCACCCCGCACCGCGCACCTTTACCTTTATGCTATGCCGCACATGGTCTTATTGGAAGAAGGAAAGTCTCCCCAACCCCAGCTCTGCTGCCTCCTTCCAAGGTCAGATGCTGGGCGAAATGCCCAGCCCCTCATTCCAGGGCTTGTCCAATTTCGGGCCATCTCCAAGGGCTTGCAGCTGCTCTGGGGTGGGCTCAATTCCCTGTTTGTGCTGGACACCGCACACCTCAGAACCCATCTACCATGGACCTGGGTGGCAGTAAGACCTGGGCCCAGTATCAGAACAAGTCCGGCTTTTAGGGTTGCCATGGATAAGACTCTGTTCTGTTACAAGCCCCACATATATCACTGTCCACGACTCCTGGGAGTGACGTGGTAAGCCACCCCCTTTCTCTCCTATGTTTGACATCTGCCCCACCTGGTTTGAAGCCTGGCTCTGCCGCTTCCTTGCTGTGTGACTTCGGATGGCTTACTTCACTTCTCTGGTCCTCGGGTTTCTCATCTGTAAAGCTGGAATAGCTGTGAAGATTAAAAAAGATATTGCACGACAGGTTTCTGGCTTGTTGCAGATACCTGACAAATGTTATTTTTCTTGCTTTCTTCCCTTCCCCCCAGAATGAGTGGCCTCCAGCAGAGCCTCCATGAGATAATTAATACTCTTGCCTCCTCTCTCTGAATTCCGAAAACCCCAAGAGTGAGGGCCAAGCTATCTGGAGACAGCTATGCACAAATTATCCTGTGTTGTTCTGAACGGTTTTACATGTCAGTCTTTGTCTCCCCAGCAAGCTTGTTGGCATTCCAGAAAAGACCTTTCTCTTTGTTATTTATTCAACAAGCCTGTAGGAGAGAACTGCGCCGGCCGCTGGGGATCCGGCCGTGGAGGAAGCAGCCAGGTTCCTGCTCTCGGGAGGCTCACAGGGGCGTGGAGAGACGGGCCCTCATCCATCATGCAATGAGCGGCAATGAGTGGTTTTCCCTGCTGCAACGGCTGTGCTGATGAAAACGCATGGGCCATCATGAGGCTGAAGCAAGGAGCTTGGGGGCTCTGGGAATGCTGTTCCAGGTCAGTGGCATTTAAGCTGAGATCTGGAATATGACAGGGAGTCACAGTGGCAGGAAAGCAGTCCTGGCAGAGAACATAAGTGCAGCGGTGAGAGGCGTGGGAGACCTCGCAGGCTCATCAGAACCCTAGATCATGCTCTAAGTGAAATAAGAGGCCATCATGAGCTTGTGAGCAGAGAAATGGCATCATCCAGTGTCACTGAGCAAAGAAAACGGAGGTGGGCTTGGCCAGGATGGAGAGCAGTGGGATTCGTGAGGCTGCGGGAGCAGCAGTCCAGGCTGGAGGTTTATCTTTTTCAACCGTCATAATTATCTCAGTTTCACAGATGAGAAAACTGAGGCCCAGAGAAGTGAAGTGCTTCATCCAAAGTCACACAGCAAGTCAGGGGCAGAGCCGGGCTTTAAACCAGGCGGTCAGATGCCAGCGCTCGTGTTCTTGTGAGGGGGCCCAGGAAGGAAAGGGGGTGGCTCATGTCACTCCCAGGAGGTGGGACGGCGGTCCAAGAGGTGCAGATTGGTAGCTTGGGCATCACAAGGACAGTGTGGATAGAGAGAGGCAGACAGGACCACAGGGGCTGCTCACGAAGGCCATTTGTAGGGGGCGGGGCTGAGTGGTCTGGGAGGACTGTGACTCGTCCTGCTCTGAGTTAAGCAAGAAACCTGAACACCCTTGAAATGGCCTGCCCTTCATGACTGGGGAGAGGGGGGTATTTTCAGAGATTTTCAACACAAGGACCCCTTTTTTGTCCTCGCCCCATAAATGATTTTGAAGGGTTTTTGTCTCCTCAACCAACTGAAGTCATTAAAGTACAAATTAACTTTGTTGCCTTGAGGTTTACTGGTCAGGTGTGTATACCTGGTGATCTGAGCTTCTGGCTGAGCACAGTGGGATCACTGAACTCCCGCCCAGGCAAAGAAAGGCTATGTTTCATGTAGCCCGAGTGAACTTTCTGTTCATTTTCCCCGATGCATCTTACTGAGCATGAATAAAACTCGGCCCCCGCCCTCGAGAAGATGTGAGTCTTGTAAGAGATGCAGATGAGGAACCCACCAGCTACAGTCAGGTGTGACCACACCATGTGCTAGGAAGGCACAGGGCTGGCTGGCAGATTTAAGAGACACCAAACGCTGTCTCACTAGGTGTCATGGACTAATGTTTGTGTCCCTCCAAACGCAAATGTTGAAGCCCTAACCCCCAATGTGATAGTGTTTGGCGGGGGGGCGCTTTGGGAGGTCATTAAGCATAGCTGACGTCATGAGGGTGGGCCCTCATGTTGGGGTTAGTGCCCTTATAAGAAAGAAGCCAGAGAGCTCACTCCCCCGCCCCACCCCGGCCACATGAGCATGCTGTAAGGAATGGCGACGTGAGGACATAGTGAGAAAGTGGGCCATCTCCACAGCGGGAGAAAAGTCCTCACCAGGAACCAAATTGACCAGCACCTTGATTTGGACTTTCAGCCACCAGAACTGTGAGAAACAAATTCCCACTGACTGAGCCACCCGGTCCACGGCATTTCATTATGGCGGCCCAAGCAGACTAATACAGGAGGTGCGCTGGGTAGTCTTCCTCTGCCTCCCCAGGTCCTCTCTACACCTGTATCGCCTGCTCCATACACCCCGAGGCCCGACTCAAAGGACTGTACCCACGGGGCTCCTCTGTTTTCCAGCTTCCAGTTGGGTTTTGCCAACGGGAGACCCTGGAGCAAGGACAGGGAGGTCAGCCTGCCACCCCGATGAGCCACCACAGGTCACTGACTGATCTTTGACCGAAGGCCACAGCTCCTGCCAGGCAGCCCCTTCCTGTCCCTGCAGGCATTGTGGGGGTCCAATGACTGTCTCCTTCCCTTGTCCCTTAGACCTAGGGTAGATGACGGCTTGATACTATATCCATTTCACCCCTAGTTAGTGTCCCTTAATCCTGCCAATGGCTTTGCCAATAGTCCTTTCTTGAAGTCTCCTCGACAAACGGATGTGAATGAGCCACCCGGTGCTGCTGGGTGCACGGCTTATGTAAAAGGTCACAGGTGGCTTTCCAGAAAAATCACTTTTCCTTTTTAGAGGCTCTCGTCCTCTAACTTCCCATCGACCTGCACCTCCCGACTCCTGCCACTTTGGAGGCGAGCCCGTCTCCCCTGCCCACGGAGGGAGGCTCACGGCCTCTGACGCCATCAGCCACTGCCATCCGCACCCTCGAGGAGGAGTTCCGTACCACCTCCTACTGTTATATAAATAATAATGCTAGCTCCTATTGTGTTTCTATGCCAGGGTCTTCCTAACAAGCCAGTCTTCACCATCACACTGTCAGGCAGGTATGGTCATTACGAAGTTACTGTTGGCAGAACTGAGACCTTTGATAACTTTCTAGGCTGGGAAGTGTTGGCAGGAAGACTCAAACCCAGATAACTTCTTTTTTTTTTTTTAATCCTCAGCCAAGGACATGCTTAGAGAGGAGAAGGGAGAGCGAGGGAGAGAAACATCAGTGTGAGAGAGAAACATGGATCGGTTGCCTCTTATACATGGCATGACCAGGGACCGAATCTGTACCCCAGGCACGTGCCCTTACCAGGAATCGAACCTACGATCCTTTAGTTTACGGGACAAGGCTCCAACCAGCTGAGTCACACTGTCCAGGACTCCACCCAGACAGGTTCTTATGGCCACTCTACACTACCTTGTCTTGTCTCATCAGTAGAGGGTACGTTCTTGGTGGAGGAAAACCTTATAGAGCAGCCCTGCTGGGTTCTATACGCTTCTTGCAGCGCTGGACACAAACTGCCCTGGCAGAACAACTGCTGTGGTCCTTCAGCACTTAAATCTGGTCATGCCTGTGCTGTGCTCAGAAATTTCCATGGCCTTCCCCATGTGATCTGCTACACACACACACACACACACACACACACACACATACACACATGCTCTTCCTTACCCACTCTGCTCCAGCTGCATGGGCTCCTGCAGTCCCACACTGTTTTAAGCAAGCACGGCCCAGAGTGCTTCCAGGGGCACCATAAAGCCAACCCCCAGGACTCCTTGCTCACAGGCCAAGACTCTGTCCACCATGTGAGGCTGCCTCCTCATGGCCCCATCACAGTCTCATTTGCTGCTGGAGCCCAAGGAGCTGTGTGATTTCCATAGCAGCTTATTGGTTAATTCTGTGGTCTGGGGTCTGGAACCCCTCCTGCCCACTGCTAATGAAGCTTTTGAGGCCCTCAGTTGGATCACCACCTCTCTCTGTTTTTCCTTCTCCCCTCTTCCCTCACCTCAGAACACCAGGTGCCCTGCCCTCCAGCTGCATGCGCCACCCCAGGATGCACCAGGACCCCTCCCCACTGGGCTGGGCTTGTGCTGTGCCCTCTGTCCAAAACATCCTCCCAGCTTTTGCCTCGCCAAGTCCTCAAGGTGCTGTTCAAATTGCACCTCACCGCCAAGCCTTCCCATCTCCCCTTGGTCCCCCTCTGTGCCCCCCACCCCCGCCCCTGCAGCCAATGCCACTGTGGCCCTTTCTCCACCAGCATTTACCTCCCTCCATGTGTGTCAGCCTCCACTTTCATGCTCGAGGCCCTGCAAGGCGGAGAACAGCTCTTGGGCCTGCTGTGCCCCATGATGCCCGGCCCCCATTCATATGTATGACTAGTGAGGAATGACACTGAGTTCTCTCAGGGGAAGCAGGTCCAGTAAAGAAGAGTTGACCCTGGTCCAGAGGCAAAGTCCACAGCAGGCTGAAGCGCTAGGCTGCCAGGCACACACAGGACACTGGTCACTGTGAGTCAGAGAAAGAGCAAGTGAACGTTGAGAGTCAGCCGGCCGAACTCCACCATGGCCCCATGTCTTTTGTCTCCTGGTGTTACCCCTGGGATTATGGGATGCCGTGTGGAAAAGAGATTATCTAACTGAGCCTAATAGAATCACAAGGAGTCCTTTAAAAGCACAGAATTTGCTGCAGCTGGTGGCAGAAGGGAAGTCTGAGAGTCGAAGCTTGGGAAGGATTCCGTAGTTGTGTGCTGGCTTGCAGATGGCAGGGGACGTGCAATGGGAATGGGGGTGGCCCTTGCTGCTGAGAGCACCCCCGGCTGACAGCCAGCAGGGACCCAGTGGCTTCGGTCCTGCAACCACAAGGAAGCGAATTCAGCCAACATCACCACTGAGCTGGGGAGCAGACTCCTCCCACAGCCTCCGTAAAGGAAAACAGCCCCCCGCCCCCGCCCCCCGACACAGAGATCCCAGCCTGTGAAACCCAGCAGAGGACCCTGGTGCGCCCGCCCGACTCCGACCCCAGAACAGTGAGCAAACGCATGTGCTGCCCAAGCTGCACCTCCGAGGGAATCTGTTGCACAGCAGCAGGAACGTGACGCAGTAAGAATGTCCCAAGTATTGCACAGGACGCACTCATACTGAAAAAGTATTCAGTGTTCACCTGTAAATCAAACTGAAATGGGCCCTCTGTAGTTTGATTTTCTAAATCTGGCCACGCTAAACCCCAGGTAGGTCACAAGGACCTGGGCCGTGGAGCCGCTGGGGAGTGACCCGCTGGCACAGAGCTGCAGGCTTGGCCGTGGTCTGCACACCGTCGGCCACCAGAGCCCAAGGAGCTTCCAGGGAGCCTGCCCAGCACCCTGCCCAACACAGTTTGTACAACTTCCCTCCAAAGCTGGGCTTCTTAGCCTAAGGGTCCCCTGAGGCATCTGCAGACAGAATTCTGCGGGTCTGCGGACTTCAGTGGGAAAAATAATCACATCTTTATTCCCACTTCTCTCTAACTGAAGCTTAGTGTTTCTTTCTATTAAGAATACTGGAATTGCCACAGCTGTGACCAGGATGGCCGATCAGGCGGGGGTTTTAGTTGACCACTTTTATTTCTGTCTGAGCCCAATTAAACACACAGTGTCTCTTCTAATGATTTTTTGAGCCCTGATAGTGTATATTTATTGACTCTAGGAAAGTTTTCACTTGTGTAAATTTTGTTCTGTTTTGCTGTTTGAATAGCTGGATGGTTACTATAATTTATTAGTGCTAAATAGTGATGTTAGTATTTTAATCTCTCTAAAGTTGGGCCTAAAGTGTGTTTATAAAGTTAAGGGGCCATAAGAAAATAAAGTATATAGGTATTGTTCATACTTGTGACTTTGTAACCAATAGAAGTCACTGAGCAGTTTTTGCCAATATCACAAAATATTATTTGCATTCATCATTATTCTGAAATTACAATAGTTGTTAGATCTTGTTATTTACTCCATCACATACTTTTAATGTTTTGACAACTATATTTCCAGTAACTGGTTTCCTTTGCAAATCTGATGTAGTTTTTTAAAAGCATTATTCCAAGAAGGTAGCCCAAGGCGTGACCGGACTATGTCCCTGGCACAGGTCAGACCCTGGCAGAAGCGACGGGTCAGAGGGGAAAGACGTCAGGAACACCCGCCAACCTGTGTTCAAGTCCCGGCTCTGACGCTTCACGGCTGTGAACATGAGTCACTTACTTAACCTTTCTGAGCCTCAGTCCTCTTCGGTAAAGCAGAGTTATGGTGAGAATTCAAGGAACAATACACATGCGCCACTTGGCACGGGCTGTTTCTCGAGAAATGAATGCCAGTGTCATCAGTAACAACCGTTACGACCAACAGCGACACCCGAGGGCCGCAGCAACTGCGTTACGGTGCACATTATAATAACTGTGAGCATGTGTCCCCGGCTCCTCCTCCTCCTTTTTCCCTGTGTCATTGCACAGCTGCCCCTGGGCTCCTGCGAGGACAGTGGTTCCCTCTGGTCTCCAAATGGCTTTGCCCCACACAGCCGCAGCCCTACCCCTGGGTCCCTCGGGCCCTGTCCCTGACTCAGCCCTGGCAACCCCACCACGATCTGCCCACTGCTCCAGCCAATAGACGGAAATGCACATCCAGCCCTCGTGACGCCCTGCACTCTGCTAATGAGAGACAAGTGGCCTGCTGTCTTCAGAGCAGACAGAGGAGGACTGGTCCCACCACAGCCCAAACCCACATTGCTGAGGCGACACAGGGTGACACGACCAGCAGGGTACACACACAGGACCCCTCTGCCTGGGCCTCTCCTTGCACACCCAGGCTGGCAGTGGAGGGGTGCTGGGAGCATTCCCCCGCCCCTGCACCCACCACAGCCCTTCCTGTTACTGGGCGCTGGACCGGGCCTTGGGCGTGGGCAGGAGGGTGGCCAAAGGAGGGCGGCCAAAGCCTGAGTCACTGGGAAGGGACAGTCAGGTTTAGGGCTATGGTCTCTGTGGGGAGGACGGGGAGGATGGGGAGGAGTACGCAGTCCCTCCCTTCGCTCTGAATCTCTTATAGCACCGAGTGGTGGGGAGCTGGACCCCTACACCAGCCTCAGACCTCACCACCCTTCTGTCTTCTGTGTTTGTCTCCTAGGCCCACCCCCTTCTGGAGGAGCCCCCGCTCCCTCCTTCAAGGCATCGTTAGTTCCATAGGAAAACAAAGGCCCGCAGGGGCTACTGACTCCCTCCAGGTCACAGAGCAGTGCAAGGACAGACTGCCTTGGACTTCAGGCTGAGAGGGAGATGCTGCCGGACCCTTAGCACTGGAGAGAAGGAGTGTCCTCGGGGTGGGGACGGCCCGGCACGTGTCCACCCAGCCGGGCACCCCCGGTGGAGCTGGAGGCACGAGCAGGATAAAGGCAGACCCGCTGACTCTGCTGCCAGCCCGGTCACTGTCCCGTGGGCACGGCACCTCCCCTCCTGGGCTCTACTCATGGGCTCGCATGCTGGGCTTGTGACCCCTTGGGACTCTCTAACCCAGTGGCCTCAGACTGCCTGTTCCCCTGGATTTCTGCGCCTCCGATGCCTCTGGGAGAGGGGCTCGCCTCTCTTGCGCAGCCCCGGTGAGGAGGGGGTTGATTTGGGCCCACTGACTTAGTTTCTGACACACTGGCAGGGACCCCGTGACTGCTCCCATTGACAGCTATCCCTTGTGCTCCTGGGGAGGGGGTGGCCACCCCACTGACCCCCTGATGTCCAGGATCACAAACCCTGACATCTCTGTTTTCAGCATTGGCCCGTCCCACCACAGCCCCAGACGGGTTTGGGCCCAGTTCTGACAAACACAAGGAGTAGTAGTCTCAGGGTGGGGGAGGGGTATGGACTTACCCCCCTGGAAGAGTGTCACCAAGCGCTTCTATGTGACTTTAAACACTATTCTGGGAACTTCCCACAGAACATCTCAGTTTCTCATTGCAAGAACCTACAAAATCAGCACTTTCTCCATTTTACAGGCGGGAACACTGAGGTCTAGAGAGCTCTCTAATGCACTAAGGTGGAGTGGTGCACGTCCAGCCACGTCTATCTGCTGCCACGGCTCGTGCCATTTCTGTCACGCTGGGCACTCCTGGGCCTGCCAACCTGCTGCCCCCCACCCTGAGGCTCCACCCGCTTTGCCCTGCCTCGGTTTCCTATTTGGCCTTTCCACTCCCCACTGGGTCTGGAGCACATCCTGAATCCTTCCAATATGATTGGAGCCCTGCAGCACCTAATTATTGGCAATCCCTTCCCCTAGCATGGGTCCCTGGGCCCTGAGACCCCCGGAGCCCAGAGGACACCTGCACCAACTGGCTGACCCCAGAGCCACACTGTTGTCCTTTCTGATGGTTTCTCTGCTGCTCCATCCCATCCACAGGATTGCACTTCCTTGGAATGACACTGGCCCCGAAGAAGGCTGCCTCATGGCACCCTTGTGGACCCCGGGCATGGGACACTGGGGTCTGCTCTCAGGGCCTGCCCTGTGGCCACCCAGCCCTTCTCATTGCAGGTCCCACTGCCTGGAGGCCTTGTCCGCACGCAGCAGTTGAGACAGGGCAGTTTCTGCCTCAGCCACTAGGTTCCCAGCCACTTCTCCCCTCCTCCTCTCCCCTCTAAGAGTCCTGTGTGGGAGCCAGCCTTGCCCGGAGATCTGCGTCCATTCCACCTTCCAGGCCAACTTCTCTCCGGGAGTGGGGATCCAGCCTGGAAGAAAACGTCTGGGACGAACGTGGCACTTGGGAAGGTGGTGGGGAAAGGCCTCTGGGAGAGGGTGCAGGAGACCTGGCAGAAAGCGACTGTCTAGACCTGGCCTCCTGGGCTTGAAGGGAAGCGAGACCTCCTGGAGCGGCCTGTTTACATTTTGTCTGCTCCGCTCTCTGTTTGCACTGCCTTCCCAGGCTGCTGGCCCGGCTCCCTTGCATACTGTCACTGTCGACACTCTCTCTGTCGTCTGGTGCCCTCAGGGAGGGACACTGCTGCCCCAATGGCTCCGCCACAGCCTCGGAGAAAGGACCAGGGGCAGCAAGGGCCCCGGGGCACTGGGTGCCTAGAGACCTCACTGCCCGTTCGCCGCAGGCTTCTCCCTCCCTGGAGAGTGCCTCCCCTTTTCTTGGCTTCCCTCACAGGGAAACCTTTAGCTCTCTTTCCCCTCCTCTGCTATTCAGTGCCTGTGTCTTCTTCAAAAGCCCAGGGAGCAGCCCTGGCCCGGTGGCTCAGTGGGTTGGAGCATCGTCCAGCACACCAATAGGTTGCAGGTTTGATTCCCAGTGAGGGCACATACCTAGGTCATGGGTTCACTCCCAGGCTGGGGAGCACATGGGAGGCAGCCATCAACGTTTCTTTCTCTCGCTTTCTCTCTCTAAAATCAATAAGCATATCATTGGGTGAGGCTTTAAAAAATAAAGTAAAAAAGGCTAGGGAGCAGAGGCTCTGAGGGGAGGAGACCACACTCCTACACCCAGGGAAAGTCCCACTTCTCTCCCCCGTGTCTCCCAGAGCCCACACCTGTCCTCCCCTCCCCGTGCAGGCAGCCCCGGTCTACTCCAAACCACGGCCCCACCCTGCCTGAGCACTTTCCCTATCGAAGACTGACCTCCTGCACTGTCTGTGCAGGGTGACCTCCCTGTCCATCGGGGGTCTGCTGGGGCAAGCACTGGCAGGGGCGGCTGAGCAAGGCTTGGGGTGGGCAGAGCAGGGCACTGTCTCCATGTGCACCTTCCCAGGGTACAGGAGCAGCTACTTCCTGACAAAAGAAAACAGAGAGGCCCAGAGACAGGCTGAGGAGAGACAGAAACCAAGACAAAAGACAGGGAGATACGGGGGAGATACGGGGGAGACAGACAGACAGAGAAACACCGAGAGGCCCAAATTGACACCACATGGTCGTTTTGCTGGACCCCAGGGCCCAGCAAACAAGGTTTCGTGCTGAGTCAGTTGCCATGGTGAGAAACATGCAGGAAATATCCAAGATAACTAGAATAGCGGCAATAGCATGTGTTTTGGATAAAACTTCCTCCCCACCCCCTCTAATGTATGCATTGCATTACTTGGGATAAACTGGGCTTTTGCACAATCACCTTCCCCGAGAGGCCTGGGGTGGGGGTTCTGAGGTCACAGGGGTGGGGGAGAACAGCTGCCCTAGGGAACTGGCTGGGCCTGGGAAGATTCCTGCTCAGGAGAAAAGCGTACATTTTTTTGGCCTCTGCCCTCGCTTCTGCTTTCCTGGGTCTGGATCTGGGCCCCCATATCCTTCTGCTCCACAGCCCAAAGGCCCAGAAGAGTCTGAATTCCTGTTTGAAGTCACACAGAACGTCTGAGGATGGGGAAAGGTACCGGGGGCTCTTTACGAATCCAAAAAGCATCCCAATGGAGTTCAGGTTCCACGGGGAAGCCAAAGCTAAAATGAGGGCGCAGGAAGCAGCATGAAGAGCCAAGTGCCCAGAAGACACTGGCCCCTTCACCAGGTGGGCCTACCCTCTCTCCCAAAGCAAGGATGAGAATATGGGAGGGGGGAGGAGAAGTAAGAAACACGGGAGGAACAAGTCTGCTTTGGGGGAGGTGGCCCTGAGGGAGGAGAGAAGACAAGCTTTGGCCCAGCAGACACACAGGAAGGAGGTCTGGGGAGTGGAACGAGGTGGGGGAGGAGGCTCTGAGGAAAGGGCCTCTCAGAAATCCCCCCACCAGCCTCCTCTGCTCCTGAGGGTCTGGGAGGGCCAAGGCCACCACACCAGCTGGAAGCCCATCATCAGGTCAACCCCTTCCTGCCCGCCAATGACGGGAGGGCTCTGGTTCCCGGCATGCCTCCGGGCAGCTGGCAGAAAGGACTCCATGGAAGAAACCCAAGACTGCAAGTCCAGTCCACCACCTACAGCTGGAGCAGTCCCGGGCAGGCCTCGTGACTTCCCCGGGCGGAGCTAACCATCACTTATCTCTGTTCGGAGGAGTAAATGTCACGGGCACGTGGGAGCACTTGGCACATCCTAAGGCGCCGTGTCCAAGCTGTCGATTGCTGCCATGACTCAGGCAGAGAGGAGCGGACGGGCCAAGAGAGCAGGGAGAGGTTGCAGGCGAAGGTTCGTGTGAGGAGACTCTGGTTTCTGTAATGACATTACACCCAGATTTTCCGATCTAAACAAGCAGCTTCACTAGTGATTTCCCGACTTGGAAAGTGTCTGGGAAGTGATCTGTGAGAGACACAGGTCTGGGAACGGTCCACCCAGACGGAGTGGACCTTGCTTGGTTTGGAGCATTCCCTTTGGGAACGCCAGAGCCATGCTTCGGTGGCCTGGAGGGCCCAAGGGGTCAGTTCCATCCGCTGACCGTCCCTCCTGGGACTGTGGTGCCAGCCCCGCCTGCCTCGGGAGCACTGAGCCAGGCCTGGAAGCAATTTAGCAGCTCTAGGCCCAAGTGAGGTGGATGGGACCAGCTTCCTTGGGAAAGTAGAGGTCTCTTGCATGGAGACCAGATTTGCTTCCTCCTTGCTGTTGGAAAGAGTGAAACCCATCACACTCACATGTCAAGTTCAAAACCTGTCTTTGGTACTGTGCTGAAAGGGACGTGCATGGAGGCGAGGCCGAGCCTGATGGGGGAAATGATAGGCTGGCCTTGGAGACTAGTTCACCCAGGAACAGCCAGGCCGGAGGAGGGACTGGCTTAAGGGGGCAGGAGTCCCATTTACCAGACCTGGGATGGGGTCAGGACCTCAGGGAGGATCAGGGGCCTAGCACCCCCTCACAAGTGGCATGTCAGCTGAGTGAGCAGGGAGAAAGGTAGACCAAGGCTGGGCCGGCCCCGCAGCCCCCGCCCACACACCTGCCCGGTTCCTCGGGAGGACAAAGGAGGTCTGCGGGGTGCAATCCCACCTCCCCAGCGGGTGTCTTTTTCTGTGACGGGTTTCACTCTCTCCCCTGTTTTTTCCACAAGGATTCTCTCTGGCTCTGGGGTGAATTTTCCAGCCCTTCATCTGTCTCTATGTGGTGCCAGCAGACAAGCAGCCTCGGTGGCAGAAGGCTGCGTCTGTGCGTGTGAGCGGGCATCAGGGGCAGAGGCGGGTGGTGGGGTGGTGACGGCACAAGAAGGAGGAAAAGCAGTTAGGAGCCCTGAGCCTGGCAGTCCCCCCGGCTGCTCCCCCCACTGCTGTTGGGAATATCCAAGGGCCCACGGGAGCCAGAGAAGGCTGGGGACTAGAGGGACCCTAGTGCCACCAACCCTTTTTCTTCACAATCCCCCAGACGTTTGAGAGAAACAGGGCTAAGCTATAGATTCCCTGCCTGATAGGCCCAGCTGGGATCCCCGCCCAAGCCCCTGGGGGTGTGAGCAGAACGCTGGGGCGCAAAGCCTGCCTGGCAGATCTGGGGGATGGTGTTCCGTGGCCCCGAGGTAGGGCTGGGTACAGGCAGCGTCTCTTCTCTGCTTGCCAAGGAGCTTTCTCCCAGGGGATTAGCAGGGCCTTCCTGCCACCCCGTCTGACTGCTGCAGGAGCCAGAGCACCACCCCTGGCTGCCGGCCAGCCTGTGTCCGGAGAGGCAGTGTCCCCTCTGAGACTTGCAGACACACTGCTGTGGCCCAAGGGCAGGGGAGGGCAGCAGGGGCCTCTGAGGAGTCCCTGTGGACACCAGCTGGGAAGTAGGGCCCTGAGGTTCGGCCAGCTCCCACTTGTGGGGAAATCTGCTTTCCTGAACTGTGGCTGAGGGTTCACAGGGCATCAGGAGGGTCCCCTATTGGTTTGTCTTCCCCCTCCACCACCCCCACACACATTCTCTCCATCCTGAGACAGGGAATGCATAACCAATGCAGCACCTGGAAGACAGAGGGCGAGTGGGGGAGGGGCCTGGCATAGGCGCCGGTTGGAAGGGCCAGGACCAAGCTAAGGGCTGGGAATGTGCCGGGCAGCGCCGGGAGCGGGGCTGAGATCGGAGGAGCAGGCTCTGCACTGACAGGTCCAACCGGGTGGGAAGGAGCCATCTGTCTCAGAGTCTCCTTGTTTTTAATCCTCACCCGAGGACATGCTTGTTGATTTTACAAACAGAGAAAGAGAAACACTGATGTGAGAGAGAAACATCCATCAGTCGTCTCTTGTATGCGTCCCAACTGGGGACAGAACCTGCAACTCAGGTTGGATGTGCCCTGGCTGGGATTCAAAACTGCGACCTTTTGGTTTACAGGACGATGCTCCAACCAACAGAGCCACACCGGCCAGGGTTCCAATCTCCTTGAAAGAAGCAACTGTCGAAGTGCAAGGAAACTCTCAAGTCCCCTCGTTCTAGAGACGAGAAACAAGGTGGGGCCCAGTGAGGTTACTTGCCTTGCCAAAGGCCTTGCAGTTACTGATGGGTGGAGCCCAGCTTCAAATCCACTGTTCTTTCATTAGACCCGTCCCTCCTTTTTCTCCTCTACCTCCTCTCAGGATCCTGTAGCCAGAAGACCCCCAGCATGAAGGGAAGATCGTCAGCTGCCCTGGTGGGGAGCAAGCAACTCTGCCCTGCTCGGGAGGGGAGGCCAGGAATAGAGCCCCTGGTGAGGAAGGCACGCAGAGCTTGGGATCCGGAGGGCAGCTGTCTAGAACCAGCAGTCTCCATAAGACGGGGCCATTCAAACGGGCCCCTGAGACCAGCGCTGACTCTGTGCAGCCTGCACTTGTCTCTCCCCTCGTCCCTCCCTGCACTCTGCTACGTAAACAAACACAGCTTTCAGGCAGCGCTCTGCTGGCAAACACCCCCGACTTAGCAACCACTCCTAGAATAAATAAACACTCACACACTGCACGCTTACACACACACTCACTCACACGCACCCCTGGTGCTCCCTGATGGCCACTGAGTTCCCGCCGGGCCCCAGCCTCAAACATACAGGCTCTAGTCAACATTGTGACCGAGACTGCCACATTCTACCAAGGGGCCGGGACAATCTGGGACCTCGAAAGACAGCCTTGGGCCCTAGGTTCGAGGCTTGCTCTTGCTGTCCACAAACCAGCGCTTCTGGGAAGTCTCTTCTAAGAAGCCAGAAGTTAGCCCCGAGGGACCAGTGGAACACTGAAGATGCCCCAGTAACTAGTTCAGCAAATGGAAGCCCTGGGAAAGGAGGTGACTCGCTTGAGACCTTGAGAATGGACCTTACAGAGGCGGAATCTGAACCCTGGGCAGGAACTCCTCCCACTAAGGGCCCTTCCCTGCCGGTCTGTGGATTATGTTCACTAGTGTGGCCCGTGCGGTTGGATTAGTTTGAAGAGGACAAGCACCATCCCGATGGCAGATTCTGAAGAAATGAGGATTAGATGGTCAAGTCCCCTGCCTAGTGTAGGGAGATGTTCTCTACCAGGCCCGGGTAACACGAAGTAAGAGACCTCCCACAAGCTGCCACACGTCCTCACTCTTGCCTTGGAGCTTCCCAGGATCCCCCTTATCATCTCCTTGGAAAGGACAGCTTCCTGTGACCTCCAGCTCACCCCTAAGTGCTGGTACCTCCTCATCAGCAAGAGAGATGGGAAATCAGTGACCTGTGTTCCATCTGGGGAACAACAGAGGCAAAATCATTTTAGACCAAAGGGACTGAAGGTTAATACCAGGAAGTTGTATTTAACATGTAAAAAAATCAAGACAATCCAGGGGTGGGGGTGGCGTTTGACCCTACGGAAACACGGAGCTCGGTTGGGACACCTGGAGGTGTCCACAGGCCGAGATGGGCCTGGCGTCAGGCAGGAGCATGTGAGCACCAGCATCAGGCACATCCCGCTCCTGGTCTTGGCTTTTCGTTATTTGCTGTGGACGCCAGGCAACTCACCTACCTTCTTCTGTCTCTAAAATGGGGGTAATGCCCACCTTTCGTGGTTGCCGAGAAGACCAATCAGAAGCCATGTGTTAAGTATCTAGCGACACTAGCGCTGTTGCCTTCAAAAGTGATGGATGAACATGGCATGATTTTAAGTCCAAGTTTGACTTCTTTTATTGTACAGAAAAAAAAAGGCGTATTATCCGAGTGGAAACATGATGACGTGCGAAAATGAGTTATAATAAAATTGACCTGCAGAACGGAGGTATCATCATTTAAAATAGCTTCACGCTTCTGATCAGTCTGGCCTTACCCATATTGCTCAAGTCCAAGTCTTATTCATCAAGGGCTGCATAGTGTTACTGTGACCATTGCCTCAGGTACCAATGATCATGAACAAAACAATAACAGCTGAAAACAAAATATCAGTCCTGTCAGTCAAGAGTGCTCAAAGTCACCGTGAGGAATCAGAGGAGGCTTTCAGGAAGGCGCGGTGCCGGAGTCCCACCTGGAAAGATGAAGAGGGGTGCCCCCCGCGGACACGCCCAGAAAGGGCAGCGCCGTCGGAGGGAAGAGCAAGTGCAAGACTCAGAGCCATGAGAAAGCTGCTGGGGTCTGGGAGGTCGAACAATGAGCTGCAGTGTTGCTGCAGCATGAAGAGCAGGAGTGGGAAGGAGAAATGAGACTGAGCTGACAGACAGGAACCAGATTATACAAGATTTTTCATGCTGTGCTGAAGAATGTAGATTTTATCCTGAGAGTAGTGAGAAACGACTGAAGAATTTTAAGTAAAGGAGTGATGGACAAGATTTGTTTCATAAAACGATCACTCTGGTGGCTACGGATAGTACAGATGGGGCACAGTTGGGGCCGGCTGAAGGGAACCCAGTTAGGGGATGGCAGCCGTAGGCATCAAGACATAAGAGCCAGGAGCCATGGAGCTAGAGGCGAGGGGATGGATGCCCAAGAGGTCAAGTTGGCAGGACTTTGTGACCAACTGGATATTAGGGACGAGGCAGGGACCTGGGGAAATGTTGATGCCCTTGGAAATAACACTGGCTGAGTGAGGGAGCAAAGGCAGAAGAGCCGGCAGGGAGAAGGAAGGAGAGAGAGGGAAGGATGACACTGCCGAAACAGCGGAGGGAGGTCGGAAGCTGAGCTGGCCCTGCGGGAATGGCCGAGCCCAGGCAGAGAGTTGCTGAGGTAGATGGGTTTGTAGAGAGGAAGTTCTTCCTGGTGGACTTCCTTTTGTCTGCAAAACAAAGCGTGGTTGCAAAAGAGGGTCTGGGGTCTTGAGAAGAGTGGTCAGGGTCTGGGAGGGCCTCGGGGACTCACCCAGTGGGATCGCTCTGAGCTCTTGGGAAGCAACAGCGGGTCAGAGGCTGCAGACCTGGGGTGAATCCGTCATCCCACCAGAGTGATTTTCCCCAGTAGGGCTCAGTGCCCCGGAAGTACGAAGGGGAGCTGCAGGTCGTATTCATTAAGGTGTGTTTCTGGGAGTGGGTGTGCGCCCTGCTGTGCTGCACCCCTTTCCCAAGCTAGGCCTGGGAAGGAGCCTCCGGGTCATGCCCCTACTTGAAGCCCCTTTCCATCTCCAGGATAACTTTTAAAAAAGATTTTGTTCATTTATATTTAGAGAGAGGGGAAGGGAAGGGGAAAGAGAGGGAGAGAAACATTGATCGGCCACCTCTTACATGCCCCCAACTGGGAACCTGGCCCGAAACCCAGGCATGTGCCCTGACAGGGAATCAAAGAGGCCACTCTTCAATACACAGGCCAGCACTCAATCCACGGAGCCACACCAGCCAGGGCTGATAACTATTTATTTTGTTTTGGCCAACTCACCAATCCAAAGGTTAAAAATAAGCAGAGTATATATATCAAACCATTCCCAGAATCACAGTGTAAAGTAATTTAGAGGTCAATGAGTCAGATACATGTGGATTGCATTTTCCTCTAACTGTACTTGGTTAGAAAGTTCTCTACTGGCACTTGGGAGGGATGGGTCCTGTTCGGGACACCCAAGCCATTATAAAGTGGTAGAGTGCGTGCCCACATCCTGGTCCGTGGTCACTGGACAAAGTCTGGGCGCTTCTGCTGGAGACTGTGCGAGTTCCCATGACCATGGGCCACAGGGACAAACTTCTAGGAGGCAGACTTGGCACCATGGTGATAACCCAAGCCAGACCTCTGCCGGGGCCAGCCCAGGGTAAAACGTGCCCAGCGTGGCCGGCTGCTGCTAACCTCGCCCACCCGTTATCCATTATGTGTAGGTGGGAGCCTTGAAGCCGCAAGGGAAATGCCTAAATGGCACAAGGATGGCAAATTCAAGGTAATTTCAGATCGCTTCTATCACTTCTTTAGTGTTCAGAAGCTCAAAAGAGAGGATCCCTACGTGATCTGGCAGGCGCTCTTCTGGAATGACTGCGTTTGAGGTGAATGTGGAGAAGGGAAGACTGGCGTTCCTTCAGGGGCGACGGAGTCAAGGACCCGAGCCCGACTCTGGCTCTGTGATCTGACGGGAGTCGCTAAGCTTACTCTCCCCTTGGGGTTTTGGTGCCCTCCCCCCAGAAATAAAGGTTTGCCTGAGACGACGACTAAGGGCCTTTTCAGATCTGACATATCTAGTTGTACATCCTTTGTGCCTCAGATTTAAACTTGTCCTTTTCCGACTCCCCCACCTTCGTCTTTCTCCTTCCCAAGGCGCCTGGCGGCATTTGGTGAGCTGAACAAGGTTGGCCTTGTCTTCCTGTGTGTTGCTCGGACTTCGGTCCCTTCCCTATGCCGTCGCCCATCCATTGTTCAGCAAAAGTTCACTGATACCGATTTCCTTCCACCACTCTAGCTAGAGCTGGGTGACAAAACACATGGCAACCTCCCAAGGAAGAAAACACAAGTTTCCCCTGAGGTTCCAGGTCGGGCTAGGTTAGGGCCCACCCAGACCCCAAACTTCCTCCAAGTCCCTTTTTCTAGCCCTTACTTGCCCTGCTCTTACCTCAGTTGGGAGGAAGGAACGACCCACTGTTTGAGCCCCCAGCAAGGATGGAAGGGGGCCAGAGATAGGCAGGACTGATGAGGCATTGTGGCAGGTGGCAGTGGCTGGCAGCTCTCCACTCCTTGATCTCAAGGCCAATTTCTCTCGCAGGAATGATGGGGGTGGGGAGGGTGAGCCAGAGAACCTTGAGACGAAATGCTGAGCCTTTGGGGATGTATAGGACACCGGAATAGCTGTCCCACCAACAGGGATGAGGAAGAGCATTTGAACTTTGAGTTTATGTTTCTAGAAAACTCTCTTCTCTTCCTCTTTTTCTTTGCTTACTCCTTTGCTACATTATGGGGTTTCCGTGAGGTTTAGAAGAATAATCAGGATCTTACCATAACTGTCTGAATGCTAATTTACCAAGAAGGATATAACAGAGCAGCAGTGCACAGTAAGCCTCGGTGGGGGATGGCCAGCTCCCCGGGGAGCTGAAATTACCCACAATCACCCACAAGACTGGTGGCTTTCTGGCTTTTCATCCCTCTCCAGGCTGGGCTGCCCTCGCACGCTGCAGCTTTTCTGGTGACTCGAAGGCTGAGTCCAATCATCTAAGAGATGAGGTTTAGGAAACTGGGGGACATATTCACTTCCAACCAGCCACTGTCCCAGGCTTCAAAAGACCTGGCTGATGCCATCTAGTCTGTTGTCAGCTTTTAGGTAGGCTGGTCCCTGAATCATCCTGGTACGAGGTGAAACTCTCTAACCTTCTTTATATCCCCCCACCCAGAAACCTACTTTGGAAGGGAGGGGGGTGGCACCAATGATTCAAAACTCAAAGTATGTTAGGGAGGAAAGCCATCTTATCACGCTGGTCCAATCCTTCACTTTGCAAATGAGTAAACTGAGTCTCATGGAGAGGATGCTACTGTCCAAGACTCCTCACGTGCTGAGTGACAGAGCGGGGAGGAGAACCCAAGTTCCCTGAACCCTCGTAAAGAGGCGCTTTCTGTACCAGCCCCCTGCGAGCTCCCATCTAATCTCCCAGTTCCCCTTTCCTCGGGAGCCTGTCCCTTCATTCTGGGTTCTCCTCAAGGAATTTGTATACTTTGGGCCACCCTGCAAATACAGCTCCTGTGGTTTTGAACCCCATAACTTAAGATTCCCCTCTTGTTAACTATCCCTATCATCAACAAAAGTCTCCAATCTGGAAAGAGGAGCAACTTTTTTCAGACCAGTTTGCAAGCAGAGTCCTTTTTAGCAGATACTTCTTTTTCTTGAGGTCCACAGTGCTTTCCCCTCTAATGCTTCAGGACGTGCGCACGGTGGGGGAGGGAGCAGAGGTCACCAGGTTAGGCTGTGGTCTGTAAGTAAGTTGCTCTCCTGGGGCTGGAAGCGAGGTCTCCCACCTCCCCACACTCCAAGATGCATGTGAAAGAGAGGTTTCTAATGTACTAACAGACTGAGGGTCAGATAACCTGGACTTGCCTTAGAGTGCTACTCCTCATTGGCTAGGAGACGGTTTGCAAATTATCTTATCCTCCTGAGCTCAGCTTCCTCTGAACTGAAGATGGTGAAATCCACCTTGTAAGACTGTTATACAAATCAAAGCAAATGAGCAAGCTTCCTGACTGCCTGGCACACAGAAAACCTCAGTAAAGGCTACTCATTCCCTGGCCGGTGTGGCTTAGTTGGTTGGAGAGTTGTCTGGTAACTGAAAGGTTGCAGGTTCGATTCCCAGTCAGGGCACATACCTGGGTTGCGAGTTCGATCCTCGTTCTGGGCGTGTGCAGGAGGCAACCAATTGATACGTCTCTCTCACATCAGTGTTTCTCACTCTCCTTTCCTCTCTCTCTAACAGCAATGAAAAAATGTCCTCAGGTGAGGCTCATGAATAAGTAAATGAATAAATAAATTCTACTCTCCTTCCTTTGTCCTGGGTTCCCACAGCATGACTGCCTGCCTGTCACCCACAGCGTGATGCCCCCCGAAGGGTTTCAAAGCTTGTTTGTTGACAAACTGTTTCACTGCTGATTCCCTCTGTATGACAAGGGGGTTGGCTTCCCACCTTCTCCCCTCTAAGTGCCACTTCCCACCTCAGGTCCACCTAACTCAGACCTTGCTCAACCCCCTTCCTGCTGGCCACGCCCCTTCCCTGAGTTTATCATTGCAAAAGAATCTTCCCCCAATCCAAGCTACACCTGTTTTTGAAGAAATAATAATGAAGGGGAGGGAGGTGAGGGGGGTGTGTTTCCAAAAGCTGAAACTCTCTCCTCGTTGTTTCATGCAAGGTCCCAGGACCTGAGCCCAGAAGACACGTGCTGGACTGGACAGGCGACTCCTCACGGGTCCCTGCAGCCCTGCGGAGCTCGGCTTCCCCACCTGTAAAGAGGGAATTCAAAAGCTGTTTTAGTTAGCTCTTGTGAAGATGAGATTTGAAAACACAACATGTGAATCATCATAGCAAAAGCAGAAAGTAAAATACATTAATATTGCTATTATTTTTCCCCCTCCGGTTCCCCCAAGACACCTCAAGTAAGGCCAGATCGGGGGAAAGGCAGCTTTATCCTGGTTAAGCTGAGAGTGCCACATCACTGCATCCTCACCCCCACCCCAACCCCGAGCTGGGGGAGGCAGGGGCTGAAGGGTGGACCCGAGAGCATGGAGCCCGGAGCTGTCTCCTTCTCAGTCTGCTTCTGGGGGAGTGCTCTTGGCACAGAGCAACCGCTCCACATGTGCTCCAAATGCCGAAGGTGAAATCCATCACCAGGGCTCTGAGTCGAGATAAGATAGAGGAACGTAAATCACAGCTCCCTGAGATAAAAAGGCAGCCTAGGGCCTCAAAAATGCAACTCTCCTGCCAGCCGCCCACTTCTGCAGAGTTGCAAAGAGGGCTGTGCTTGGCTGGGAAGGAACCCAGATCCCTTCCTGGAAAAGTAGGAGGAACCTCACTCTTGAGCTCTCATGTTTCTCTTTTCTCTCTCCCTGTCACCACAAGTCCCAGCCTGAGAAGAGGGACAGGCATTTTTATTGAGTTGTTCTCCACGAAAGACGGTGAGGCCATTCACGGACCTCTGAGATGAAGGGCAAAGGTCTTGAGATCAGGCAGCCTAGGTTCCCATCCTCGCCCTGGTCCTGACCGTGTGGTCTTAAACCACCCACCTCATCTGGGAGCCAGAGTTTCCAACAGGGAGACTGCCAGTGTTACTTTACGGAACTGTTTCCAAGGCTGACTATGATGCTTTCTGAGGAGCATTTTGTAAAGAATCCGGCCGGTAAAAAGTGCTTCAATGAACAGTCGCTACAGTTACATGTAAGACTGCAGAGACTGGGGTGCTGGCACCTTTCTAACTTCCTGTTTATGTCACGTAGTGATCTTTTTATGATTCTCTGAACGACAATTCCCCAGAGCAAATCTGGGTGCGTCAGTCCCACCTGTTGAGTGTTTGGAAGGGTGGACCATCTCTTTGCCAAGTCTGGGTCATGAGCCTGACCATATACACAGAATTCCTGCGCCCCTGCCCCCCTCTGCCACCCCCAAATGTCAGTGTTTGAGTGCCCGCCTGGCTGGCTGAGAGCTTGGAGCAATTACAAGGAGGTGGTTTGACCACATGTAGGTTACAGAGGAAAGGAAATCATAGAAAGACACCTAGAGGCCTAAGATGGTGTTCCAGAAAGGAAGTGGCCCAGAGACATAGGCAGGAGCCCCCTTGGTCAGTGTGGTCACTCCTGCAACTGAAAGCGGCCCTTCATACCCTCCAATGTCCTCGCAGCCTTAGCCTCATCTTTCTTTCCCTCTTTCATTAGCAATCAGGACATCAGTCGCTGCCTTGTGCCTGGGTTAGGAGTCTAGTGGGAGAAGATATCTTGGTGGCTGATCTAAAGTGTGCCTACAATCTTGCTAGGGAACCGACAAACTTAG
The DNA here is from genome assembly GCF_019186645.2 of Phyllostomus hastatus. Taxonomy (NCBI): domain Eukaryota; kingdom Metazoa; phylum Chordata; class Mammalia; order Chiroptera; family Phyllostomidae; genus Phyllostomus; species Phyllostomus hastatus. The sequence continues at coordinate 12,688,597 of NW_025334015.1, read as the reverse complement.
GATATTTCAGAGAGCCCGGGAACCTGGTGTCACTACTGCATAAGCCCCCATAGAATTGAGAAGGGTTTGTGGGGAGCAAGCAAGAACTGAAGGGCCCAGAAAGGTAGCGGAAGCCTGTGGATAGGTTGACGAGTTGGTAAAGCGGAGCCTGTACGTGAACATGCTGTGTGGGTGAGTCCAACGGCCAGACAGTGCAAGGAGCCCTGGACCTAAGTTCCAGTCTTGGCTCAGCCACTTAGCAGCCATTTGGGTTGGCTAACCTCTCATTTTTGGTCTTTCCCTGGGAGTAACAAAGCCTAACTTCCAGGCTTGTCACAAAGCTGGGAGGTGACATGCATAAGGCCACTTCCTGCAAAGGGGTTCTGACTGGAAGGTGTGTGGAGGTGGGACAGGCCCTTCTAGCTGGGGGTGGGTGGGGGCTGTTACCTAAGGAAGATGGGCAGTGACAAGGGTGCCGATGGGGTGGGGACTGTTGGAGTCAGTTTCTTCCTTATTCTTTATTGCTGTCCTGCTGCCCACCTGTGCTAGGGCCCCCGTAGAAAGAGTCTCGTAGGCTTAAACCCTCTCTGGGCCTAAAACCAAACCAACAGTAAGAGGCAGACAGCTGAGAAGGTCAGGGAATGACAGAACATAAGTGCATATACAAATAGACAAGATTAATTATTCCCGTTGTATACACAGAGGCTTTGCTAACACTCAGCCAATTAGAAAACTAATCTAAACAGCCACTGGCTCCCGCGTCTCTTCAGAGCTCCTCCGAACAGCTGTTCAGCGTGCACTTGCTGCCGTCCGAGCAAGTGCCCAGAGACTGCGGCTTCGGTTTGCATCCCCGCTTGAATCTCAAGGGCTCCTCAAGAGCAAAGGATGGTGTCTCTTCCGTCCCCTGGACCTCCTCTGGGGTCCGGCTGCTGTTCTGTGCCTGTCACACGTCTGAGAAGCTGCCCCCTGTTCCCCCAGAGGGACTGTCACAGCACACTCCCTGGTGCGGTGCGATGTGTCTGGGAGGTGTGTAAAGGTAAGAGCAAAGCCTTTGAAGTAGGACAAATTAGAGTTCAAAAACTCCTAGATTGCTCATTTCTGTGATCTCTCTGAGACTGCTTCCTCACCTGAAAAGAAGACAATCATTGTATGTACTTAAGAGAGATTATAAACGAAAGCATGTATTGTGAAAAACCTAGCACTGTTCTTGACTGCGCTGATGTGCCAGTGTTATTCTACTGTGGTGTACTCGAACCCCCCCGAGGTCAGGGACAACTCGACTCTGTGCCGGGCAGACTCTAAGATGGGCCCCGACAGTCCCTATGTCTCAGCATTCACAGCCCAGTGCCACCCCCTCCGCACCCCATGAGTGCGGGCAGGGCCTGGGACTTGCTTCTAATCCACAGAATATGGCAAAAGTGATGCAGTGTCACTTTGGTTGTTACATTACATAAAACAGTGGCTTCTGACTTGCTAGCTGGCACTCTTGGTTGCCTCTCAGCTTGCACACTGCAATGAGAGAGCTGCCCCATGGCATAAGCCCCAGGCAAGGTACTGAGAGCAGCCTCCAGCTCACAGCCTGCTAGGACCCGAGGCCCTCCCTCGGGGGCTGAGTTCTGCTAAACATGGTGAGAGCTTGGAAGGAGATCTTTTTCAATGGAGCTTCAGGTAAGGCCCAGCCCTGGCCAAACCTTGATTATAGCCTGAGAGACCGTGAGCAGGGTGCCCAGCCAAGCCGTGCCCAGACTCCTGGCCCCCAGAAACCACGCAATAATAAACGTGCGTTGTTTTAAGCCACTAAGCCTTATGGTAATGTGTTACTCGGAAATAGACAGCCAATACCACTCCTTTGTCTTCCTAGCACAGCACTTGGCACAGAACAGAAGCCAAGTGCGGGTCCAGTGGGCAGGGGGGATGACAGGACCGAGAATGGCCTGGCTGCGCTGGACCCCAAGGAGGGCTCTTTCTCAGCCCCCACTGCCTGTATTGTCTGTCCCATTCTCTCTCTCCTTTAGGACCCCAAGTCCCTCCTCCCTTCTCCAGTCCTCAGGATCTTGCTCTGCTTCTGGTTCCTGCACTGAGTCATTCTCACTGAATTTTATTTTCTTCCTTAAAAAAAAAAAAATCCAGCTCTCTCTCAAAAAGCTGACCCTGGTGAATTGGACTAATTTCTGATGGAAAGCAGTCTTGTCCAGAAAGTCTCTTACCCACCCTGCTGAGGAATGTGGCTGCTGCAGATATTAAAACAGACCTGCAGGCGTCTGCAGCGAGCGGGAGCTCGTGCCAGGAATGACCTCAGCCTGCACAGCGGGGCTTTTTACCTACAAAAGGCCTCTGCTCTGGGCTAGATCACCACAGAGACCTCCCTTCTCCAACCCCCCCCCTTTCTGCATACCCCACGCTGCACCCCTAGCCTAATGCCTGAGCAGAACTTCCCACCCAAGCCTGGCACCGAAATGCAGGAGCACAGTGCCGTCAGGCCTGCTATAGAGAGTGCCATGGGTCCCTTTGTCCAAGTGACTCCCAGTGACTTTGGCTGGAGCATGTGGTCCTGGTAGCTGGCGGCCACCTTTTCCTTGCCTCTTCCCCTGAGTCCACCCTGGCCCCCAGACAGCTGGGAGGAATCCTGTTCAGGTTGAGGGGTTTCAGACTTCACTCCCTCTGCAAGAGGCACCCCCATTTCCCACCCCCCTCTTGCTCAGGGAAGCCCAGGACTCTTGGGGCAGAAACTGAAGCCGGGAAGGCTCCTCCCTGCCCAGCCGAACTTCCACCCTGGCCTTGGGTGTTGTCCCACCTGATTCAGCTCCTGTTGCTGAATCCGAACTTGTCTAAGATGAAGTTGACAATCTTGTCAGTCACGGATTTCCCCCTTCTACCGAAAATCTCAGAGAACTAGGAGAAGCTCAATGCTCACCCCTGCAGGCTCTAAACTCAACTGATAATCCCCAGAGTCAGAGTCACATCTAAGATTCGCCCAGCCCATTCCCATGCACAAAGGGCTTTTCTGCACGCCTTTTCTCACAAGAACCCTCCAGTGCCTTTAGCCCCGTTTCACAAGTGAGTACATTGGAGCCGAGGAAGACTAGGCCTTGGTGTTGCAGTCACTTGGTGAACAAGTGGCAGAATAGGAGCCTAAACCAAAGTCTGGGACTCAGAGCCGCACACTCTTTCCACCACCACTCACTGCCCGAAACTGCAACGCTTGTTCAACTCTAATTTTGCATCTTAATCGTATGTTGATCCCTTTGTGTTGAAATGTGCATTCTATATGGTCCAATTCCTGTCATTTTCACCTTAGTCTTCATGCAGACCAGCCTCCGGGCAGTTAGACTGAGCGGTTCCATCCAGAGCAGCAAAGGACGGACCGCTGGCCTTCGAAATGAGGGGTCCGGGCTTTGAGTTCTGGCTCTGACACCAAGGAAGCATGCACCTTGCAGGACGGCACCTCACTGTTCTGGATGTGATCCTGGGTGGAAGGGAGAGACTGGATGCTATTGGAGGTCATGGTTAGCTCTAAACCTACATGATTCTTTGATTTGGCTCCTGGTTGGGTTCCCTCTGGCGGGGGGGGCAGTTTCCAAATTACTAGGACAGTGACTTGGCCTATTGCACATTAATGCCATCTGGAGCTCAGGCTGCTGGTGGAGAGCACTTAGCTAGCTCTTTCAAAAATGAGAGAGAGAAGGACATTGCACCCCAACTCCACCCCAGAAGGCCCCCTCATTCCTGTCTCCATCCACAGCAGGGCCTTGCGATCCCCGTTAGGTAACAGCATTAGCTCCGAGAGGCCTCTGTCCGCCTGTTGACCAGGGACAGTCGCTGGACTCTGATGCTGCACAGACAGGCTGGCACTCCCCGGATTGCACAGGGCGTCTGTGAGCTGGGCTGAAGGCTGTCACGACGCCTGCACTCAGGGAGGCCCTGCAGCTGCTCCCAGCTGTCCGGCTGAACAATGCAGGTTCTGTCAGGTCCCAGCCGAGCCTGCTCTTAGGGGGTATTCGGGTTGCAGTATTAACCGGAGGCATCTCAGCTGCTTCCTGCGCCTCGGCTATCAGCAGAGATTCCTCAGCGAAGATGCTCACTCCAGTTCTGCATCCGACCACAATGCAGGGATGGGGCACGAAGCCTTTCCCCATTGTCTCAAACCTCCTAGGCTGGGAGGGACCTCAGGATGAAGTATGCCCAGGTCTCTGCTTCCAGACCCAGAGGCAGGAGTACAGCTCAGCTTCCGGAAATCTTTGGAGCCTGCTAAGTCGCCTCCTCACACATTGAATCACTCCAGCAGGACTCTCCTAACAGTGTCCCCCCCACAGTCAAACCACTTGCACAAGCTGCTTGTACACCTTGCACTAATTTGATCCCGTCACTTCAGCAAGACATGTCCTACTATCTGTTTCCTGAGCTCAGCTGCCCCCTCCATTACCAAGCAAGGCAAATGCTGTCACTCAAGCTCAAATCCCACTCCGTCCCACCAGCACCATTTCCACAGAAATCCCAGTCCTTCTCTTGGCTTCTGATCTCTGCTGCAAGACTTACCTTCACCCCAGAACTGCTTGAGTGACATCATGAGGTTCTACCTAGTCTATTGATCCCCATGCTTCCTGGATCCTAAATGCTGACTTGGCCATTTTTGCCAATGTACTTACCTTGGCAAGTACTTTCTGTCCGTTTTGTTTTCATGGCCATTTCAGAGCCTCTCCTACCTACTGCTTCGCCTGGGAACTCCTCCAGCGTGCAGACCAGGTCTCCTCCGTCCCTCTAGACTGGTGTTGGGGCTGGCATTTCTGGTTATTGATTCTCAGGAAGTTCCACCTGAGAGCTGACCATTCAAGCCTATTTCCTGTTTGTTTGGGGCCTGGGAATATGATAAGGCTTTGGCCAGCTGCCAGCAGGCTGGCTGCTGCCATAGGCCAGTTTGGGGATCTGAAGGGGAAAATGATTTCTATCACATAAATATTATTTTGGAAAACAGCAGAGTGGAAATAATGGTTCTGCTGCATCCAGATCCGCTCTAACCCCTTCCTCGCACCAACCACCCTAGCTTGTCAAGACCGCAGCACTAGTAAGATGTTCGCGGGAGCAACGTTATTGTTCAGGGCATTCAGCCCCAGCCAGAGACACATGGAGGAGAAGTGGCTGGGAAGGGGACACACTGGGAAGGATGAGGTAAAATGTGAGCCAGGGGTTCAGCTCCACCCTCTGCAGCCTCCACAAACAAGCTGATTTCTTTCAGGCTGTTCTTGAGTCGAACGGAGGACAAGTTGGAGTCCCGATGGGGGGCAGGGGTGGCGTTTGCTGAGCTGAGTTTATAAGCACTTCCATTTTCTTAATGGCTCCCTCTTCACACATTCCTCTGCATTTTCCCTTTTTATTAATGTGGCATCTTTCCCAGGCCACTTTATGGGACCGTGTGTGTTTTCACTTATGCCCTGATTGGGTTTGATCGTGTCTCTCCCTATGAAGAAACTTCAGATCTTTTCAAGGTCCCACCCCGCCCCCCACATCCCTGCGTTTCGGTCGCCATGGGCAACCTCTGGGCTCCGGACTTCTGGGTTCATCCCTCAACTGAACCCCCAAGGGCTCCATTGTATGTATTGCCGACCACAACACCGGGCACTTGTCTGCATTAGGGTCACACCTCATTTGGAACCCAGAGAATACAGCCCAATCTGACTACTCACTGCAATCTGAAATGACTTCTGGCTCTTGCCCCCAAATCAAATAGGCCCCAGAGGATGAAGAGGAAGATTTGCCGTGACTGCAGATTTTCAGAGAAATGTGCCATAGCCCCAAAGGCCATTGCCAGAGAGGAATCCACTGTTGGAGCCACAACAGCTCCGAGAGCACGCAGCTCCCCATGGGCTGCTCTCTAAGGCCAGGAACAAGGTTCGAAGAGTCTCGAGTTGGTGTGTTCATTAAAAAAAAACACTTGTGCCTTGGCTGGTGTGGCTCAATGGATTGAGTGCAGGCCTTCGGACCGAGGAATCACTGATTTGATCCCCAGTCAGGGCATGTGCCCGGGTTGTGGGCCAGGTCCCCAGTGAGGGGTACGTGAGAGGCAACCATACATTCAGGTTTCTCTCCCTCTCTTTCTCCCTTCCTCTCTGTCTAAAAATAAATAAGTTTAAAAAAAAAGACACTTGTGCCCTGGCTGGTGTGGCTCAGTGGGCTGAGAGCCGGCCTGCAAACCACAGAGTTACCGGTTGGATTCCCAGTCAGAGCATATGTCTGGGGTGTAGGCCAGGTCCCCAGTAGGGGGTGCACGAGGAGCAACCACGCATTGATGTTTCGCTCTCTCTCTTTCTCCCTCCCTTCCCCCTCTCTAAAAATAAATAAATAAAATATTTTTTAAAAGAAAAAAAAAGACATCCGTGTTGCTCTGATCAGTGTGGCTCAGTGGGTTGGGTGTCATCCCCCAAAGCGAAAAGTTGCTGGTTCGATTCCCGGTCAGGACACACGCCTTGGTTGCGTGTTCAGTTTCTCTCTCACATATGGATGTTTCTCTTCCTCTCTTTCTCCCTCCCTTCTCCAATCCCTTTCTATTAAAAAAAAAAAAAAAAGACATTCGTGTTACTCTCAGGAACTTCGCTCTTACCCTTTGTTTTTCTTTAGCTTGTCAGTTCTGAGAGGGCCACGCCCGAGGTCTGGAGCTGACCGTGTCTGTTTGAGCTCAGTTTTACCCGCACCGCTCCAGCCTGGTCTCCAGGTGCCTGGATGGGAGCTGCGTTAATGAACACATTAAGCAACAGGTCGCATGGCGAGCCTGTGGTCTTTGGAAGCCCCCTCGCCCTCTTCTCTTTCAGAGTGCCAGGTTCGTCCTCTGTAAAATGAAGGGAAGAACACATATTCCACAGGGCTGTGAGAATTAAATGAAGTAATGTCTGGAAGGGGCCTGGAATGTTGAAGGCACTCAGTGAATGGCAGGGATTTTTATTACAAGATTGAGGGGGGTGGGGCTCTTTTGGAGAATCTGCTTTTGTTCCCTCAGCCTCATCCTCCCCGGCCGTCTCGCATGGCAGCCACTCCCTCCTGGGATGGCTGCAGACTTCAGCCTCCCCGCTCTGTTCTCAAGGGCAAGAATCTCTAAGTCCTTTGGGAAATCGAGTTCTGGGATCGTTTTTCCTGTTGTCAGCAGGCTCTGGAAGAGGCATTAGCCCCACCAGGCTTGATGTGGGAAGTTTTACAGGTACCGCTCATCTGGCTGGCAGATGTAGCTTTGCTGCAAGATACAGCTCTGTCTTCCAGATGGGAGGGTGCCTGGAAGTCCTGAGGTGGACTGGCTTCCCCCTGCTCGGAGCCAGGGTGGGGCATACTCCTGGGGCTGTCCCTCCTTCCAAACCCCTGGGGCCCTTGAGCCAAATTAAGCGGAGCTGCGGGTATCGGTGTCCCCTCAAACCTACATTCTGGCAATGGGCAGACCGCCCTTCCATCACCTCCCTCACCCCACCCTTCCCCAACACACACACACACACACACACACACTGTTTCTGGAGGAGAAAGGAGAGCACTGCACGACAGTGAGGACACCAGGACGCTCCCCCACCAGGGAAGAGTGGCATTCATTCTGTCACACACGTTCCCGAGGAGGTAAAACAGGCTAAAGAGGACGTCTTAACTTAAGATGCCCCCTCATATTTGGGCATTTTGCCTAAGGGATGATGGGGGGAGGGAGCAGAGGCCAGTCCTTCTCCCCCACTGACATTGCCCTGGACAGCAGCAGTCACAGTTTTCCGTCCCTGACGTCCCCTCTCCGCCTCCACAGAACAGGCTGTGCCTTGCCCACCAGCTGTTGATGTCCGCTTATAAGCAGCTGATGCTGCTTATTTGAGTTGGGCTTATTTGGGGACATTTATGCTAAAATGCTCCCACCTTCATTATTTCTGACCAAAATGATGTTGGCCGCAAGAGCCAGAAACCCATTCAGAGATCAACAGTGAATACAGGACAGCTACGGCAGGGGCAAAGGGACTCCACAGAAATGGAGTGCAGGCCCGTGGTTCTCTCTTCTCTTGGGCTGCCGAGCCACCTGTCTCTGCTCTCTCTTCTCTGCACATCGTCTCGGTCGGTCTGTGGTTTAATCACAGGACCCTGACTCAAGTCCTCGTTGAACATGAAGTGTTAGTTGAGCTCCCTGCAACTAAATGGGCGAAGAGTCTGTGAGTCTGTGCCTTTTGTTTCAAACTCTTAGGGGAGGGAAACTGAAAGGCTACTGTCAAGCTGAGACATTGGCTGGCCTTAGGCACTTATTCCTGGTTGAATTAGCTGTGGCCGAGGAGTGGAACGTGTGGTACAAAACATGTTTAAGGCCCTGGCTGGTGTGGCTCAGATGGTTGGAGCATTGTCCTGTAAACCAAAGGGTCATGGGTTCGATTCCTAGCCAGAGCACATGCCTGGGTTGTGAGTTCAGTCCCCAGTTGGGGCATGTGTGAGAGGCAACTGATTGATGTTTCTCCCTCACATCAACGTTTCTTTCCTTCTCTTCCCCTCTCTCTAAAATCAATGACCAAGACCTCTGGTGAGGATTTAAAAAAAACGTTTAAGGTAGCAGGAGCTGAATGTGGGGAAACAGACTCTCTGAAAAGCACACATATCTTTCCCAAGGTATATCCGGTCCCCACAGGTGGTTCTGAGGTTCACTGACAGGCAGGTAACATTTGTCTCCAGGGACTTCCTCTCTCTCCACAGGGGCTGGAGGCGGCATTCAAAAGCTGGGGAGGCAGGAACCCATGAAGCACCAAACACCTTCACAGCACTCTGGGAACATGGCGAAACTTCTTCGAAGAGTGGCTGGGGGATAGCGTCCTTGGAAATGGCACTATCTGGACTTGCATGTCTCATTCCCGCTCTGCTGCAAACTCACAGAATTGCCTCAGGAAAATGGCTTTCGCCCTGTGGGCCTGAGACTGTCTATAAGTTTAAAAATTAATTAATAATAGCACTGAATAAAGCATTGAATTAAATAATCTTTTCTCTGACTGGTGTGCCTGAGTGGACTGAACCAAAGGGTCACCGGTTTAATTCCCAGTCAGGGCACATGCCTGGGTTGCAGGTCAGGTCCCCAGCAGGGGTCTCTTGAGAAGCAACCACACGTTGATGTTTCTCTCCCTCTCTTTCTCCCTCCCTTCCCCTCTGCCTAAAAATAAACAAATAAAATCTTTTAAATAAATAATCTCCAAGGTCCTTTCCAACCTCTAAGAATTGCCAAGCTTATCTCCTTGCCCACCTGCCCAAAGCAGTTTCCCAGAAATGCAAAGAGCAGAGCGCTTTGACCTGGGACTTTGGCGGGGGCTCTGCCACCACCTCTCTCTCTCCCACGAGAGAGAAACTGCCCAGAGGCTTCTCCACCTGGCCCTGCCGCCACTCGAGATAGTCCAGGCAGCACCTTCCCAGGGGGTGGGGGCTACGACTCCCCACTTCAGGGAGCACACTTATTTCTGATTTCATAGAGGCCGAGGACAGAGCCCGGGCGCTTGGTCCCAGCCGACACCAGAGAGGGCAGCCTGGGCACCAGGGACTTGTCCAACCGCTGGGCTACCAGGGCCTGTGAGGACAGGGGAAGCTAGAGGAAAGGGTCAGCAAGGGCCTCGGGAGATCAAGGACAATAAGCCAAATGGAGGTGGAGAGGGAGAGCAGAAAATGTTCTGGGTCCTAAAGGGAAGATGGCAGGACCAGAGGAAATTGCTGTGTCTTTTGGCCGGAAATGAAGAACATTCAATGAATATTCAAAAGGCCACACTATGCAGCACCTGTTCACTCTGGAGCCAGCGGCTTGGGCCCCCGGCACTGGGGCCGAGCCTGACTTCGAGCCTCCCTGGGGGAGGAAACCCAGTACATTGAGACCCACTCAAGTGTTGAAAGAAGCCCTGGCCCTAAGTGGGTAGAGAGAAGGAAGGTGCCCTCGGCTTCCTTGGCTCCTTCCTGGCCCCAAATGGTCTGTTACGCCCCCTCCCCCCCTCTTCCCCGCTCAACCCCAGGCAGATGGCTGCAAATTCTGCAGGGGCCTCTGAGCGTTCCCTTGGCTAGGAGCCACATTCCAGAGCAGCATATGTTTCATCTCAAGCCCACAAGGTTTGCACTTCCAAGTGGAGCCAAAGAGAAAGCCTTGGCTCAGGCTGCACATTTCTTAGGAGAGGTGGGGGCAGGGAGAGGCCGTCGGGGAGGTTGGAGCTGTAGGGTTGAAGAACATTCGAGTTAATGCAAAGCTGGGTCCAAAATCTGGGACACGCTCATGCCCAAGGCAGAACTCAAGGCACCTAACGCAGGAGGAGATGGAGCGAGAGAGCCGCCACCCATGGCCCTCCTCCAACTGCCTCTCTGCCGCCTACCTGCTCCTCCAACCCCCTGAGCTCACCTGAGCCCATGACCTTCTGGACTAACCCTTCCTAGCCCAGGGCTGCACAAAGCGAGAAGGGAAAAAGGGGTGGCTTCTGATTCTCTCTGTCCCTAAAACAAGCCTGGACCTCTCCTCCCTTTGCCCCCGTCTCTCTGCTCCGAGCGGTGTGCTCCTCTGGCCTCCTTCCAAGTCTGGAAGAGGGAAAGATACAAGAGGAGGCGAGCAGGGAAGTCGTGAGGAGCCAGAGGGAGCGGTGGTGGTGGGGAGTCTGCGGCTGGAGGGAGAGCAGGGGTCTCCCCTCGGGTAGGCAGCCCGAGGTGGGGAGCAATGGCGGGGTCCCTGTCCTCCGGAGCTCTGCTCTGTGGTAAGCGAGGCAGTTTCTGACAGCAAAGTAAACTGTGGCGTGCTGAGTTTACCCAGCTCCAGTACGCAGTGCCTGGAGTGTTTAACGTTTCCTTTCGACTGAATTTGTTGACAGGCACTGAATTGGGGCCAGCCCCTTACTGTCCTTTGGGGAGGGAAAAGGTGGGGAATAAGAAGAGGGCCATCAGCAAAGCCGGGTCCCTGACCCCAATCCAGAACGCAGAGACTTGGGTGAGAGCTGGGAAGTCCAGCTGACACGGGAGAAAGAACCTGATCTACATGTTGCCCCTCGTCACCTCCCGCCCCAGTCCCTGTGGGGCTGTGCGCCGGCAGCCACCAAGCCCATTTATTTCTCCCGCTGGGCTCTCCGCATTAAACGCCTGCCTGTGAGGCGAGCGTCTCAGACAGTCGTGCTCACGCAAACAGATGCAGAAGACACACAGACCACAAAATGCACCCAGAAGATACCAGAGCCCGGCACCCAAGAACAAAATAAACTCATCCCGGTGTTTAGGTGCTGCTGGGGTTTGTGTGAAGGAAGGACGAATGGGTTGAAGTGTGGGGTGGGGGGATAGCTTTATTTCCCTTCAATCCAGGGAGGTTCCTGGGAAGAAATTGAATTCTGAAAGGCTCTTAAAATGAAATGGGGCAGGAGAGTTTGGACAGACGAGCCATTCGGGCAGTGGAAGGAACAGAAGCACAGAACAGGGGCAAAGACCCCCGGACAGGTGATGCACACGAGAGTGTGTGCGAATGCCTGGGACTGGGTCAGGAGCCCAAGGAGGCAGGAAGGACAGGGTGGGCTGTGGGCACAGAGTCTGAACTTGACCCAGAACTACAGCAGGGTTCAATCCTGGGCTGCTTTTGTCCTTCCCCACCTCACATGCAGAGGATTTGAGGTCACTCTGGACATATAGGGCAAGTGGAGGTGGACGTATAGTAGGGATGGGGGGCCCATGATGCCAAGAAGCAGCCCAGACTGAGGACCAGGACTTGGGATCCCTCCTGGGCTCCAGCCGGGGAGCCATGGTTTTAAGGGTATACATAGCAAGGTGTGGGAGCGGCCAGAGCAAGTGAGGTTAAAAAGGAATAAAGCAGTAGGTCGCTTCCTGCTTGGGGACAGGAGCACTGGGAGGGTGTGCGGGTGCCGGTCAGGGCTGCGTGTCTGTGTGCATACATGTGACACACCTGCCGGGAGAGTCATGCAATAGTCTCGTCTAACTCAGATTTTTGGGTCTCGAGTCCTGCATCCCTTCAAAAGTATTTATTTTATTTTAAATTTTAAAAAGATTTTATTTATTGATTTTTAGAGAGAGGGAAAGGGAGGGAGAAAGAGAGGGAGAGAAACAATGATGTGAGAGAGAAACATCGAGAGAAGCCTCTCCTACACACCCGAGTGGGGACCTGGCCCTCAACCCAGGCCTGTGCCCTGACCCAGAGTGGAACCAGTGACCTTTCGCTCTGCGGAATGACACCCAACCCACTGAGCCACACTGGTTAGGACTCTCCAAAAGCATTTTAAAATATGCTCCTAAAAGCAAGGAGGAGTAGATGAGTGGCTTCAGATGGGCTCTGTGGAGCTCCTAGGACGCCAGCAGAGGGCAGGGAGAGGAGGGGGGTGGGCGGGTGCGGGGAGGAAGCTCGGAGCAGGCAGGGCTCCGCCGTTTCAACCAGAGCAGCTCGGCAGCATCTGTAGGATTCGTTTATGCTCTTGTGTAAAATTTCCTTGAAAGAAAGGCTCACACTGTCAGCCTGCAGAGGACGAGTCTGAAAACCACTAAGGTACCATTTCTGCAGGTGGAAGTCCCCACCACCCGGAACTATGATTCTGGGAAGGAACACGCCGTGAGCACACGCACCCACTTTTGGGCACAGTTCCCAAACTCAAATATTCTGGCCCATTGTCAGAGCATTTGTTCTCATTGTTGTTGTTGTTGTTCAGAAGAAATATGACCAGCACGAGGATGTGTAACCCTGCCCTCCTTTCAGGAACGTGAGGACCAGAAGACTCCGCCGTCCTGCCGGCCCATGCCAAGGCAGGCACCTCGTCAACAGTAACGCTCTCCGGAGAGTAATAACAGCGGTAACAACAGCACCGGCACTGCCTTGGGATCTGTCTAAACAGAGTGCGCCGGGCAGCTGCCACTAAGAGCAGGTTCAGGAGCTGAAACCTCTCCACTAGCCCGGATTCGGTTGGTTGTCTGACTTCAGGAGCACTCAGTGAAAGGACCACGGCCACCCCTGCTGTCCCCGTGTCCTTCCTGGCTCCTGGACCTGTAGGACAAGGTGCCGGCCTGTATTTCCAACAAGCGAGCAGGGCTGGCCTCAACATGGGAGGGAGGTCCTTCAGATTCAACTGTTGGCTGCCTGGGCCCTGGAGGAAATATGCGGCGTAGGGGCGAGTGGCCATTTCTCACACCTTGCCCTCTCTCATCAAGGTTCAGGGATGGTTACCATATATGACTTTGAACTTGAGCTTTACATCTTCAGACTATCCTCATCTGTTTATTCTCCCCAGTTACACAGAATAAGACTCTCAGGGAAGACTTTAAAAAGCTTTGAACTTGTTTAAAGGGGAAGCATAAAAAGGGGCAGTGAGAGACTGGATTCCAAATTCAGAGCCACTTGGGAAGATGCCTCCTTCTACGGGAGGCATCGGGCATTGGGGGTGGGGGGCAGGAAGCAAATAAGTAGCCTTGGAACAATCTGGAAAGGGGGCACTGTACATGAAACAGGACAAAGACAATTTAAAAGGGGGAGGAGTACATGGATGGTTTTCAACTTCTTAAATAAGCAGAGCTTTCTTTTCCAAAGAAATCTGACTCAGATCCCCAGGATTTAAACTGGTAAATGGAAGCTGCTCTGGTCGAAGGCAGAGAACAGGCTTCCCTCTGGCCCTACCCCTTCCTCCCCTGACTCGGGAAGTGCAGCTGCTGCCCGGGGTCACCTGGCCAGCAAGGGCTCCGCCAGGTCTCACAGTCACAGGTGTGATCAGTCACAGGTGTGATTACAGAGCTGCCGCCCCTACACTTCCCCGCACTGCTTTGCTCCCCACTCGCGTGTGGCACTAGAATAGCGTCTGGTCTGGCTCACCGGGGCCCTCGGTGGGTGTTTACCAAGTGAGCAAATCCACCGTAACTGCCCTGTGCGCCGACTTGGAGCATCGAGTTTGTGAAGCGCTCCACATGGGAGTTTTCTATGCGAATGTCCGCCTCAGCCACCTGCCTCTGAGTCTCACACCCCCGTCCCTCTGGGGTGGGGTGGGGTGGGGTGGGAGGGGCTGGCAAACTGAGTGTGGGCAGGTGTGATCTCTTACCTTTCTGTCCCTGAGGGGCTCCAGGTTTCCAGATTTCAGAAAGGAGGCTCTTCCTTTGAGAAGCCTCATTCCTGCCCTTGGTCACTGGGTATGATCCAGCCTAGAGACCCTTCAGTTCCAACCCCTGCCCCTGTACCTGCCCCCCCCCGCCACCCCCACCAGCTCGCCTTTGTGTGTGCCTCCAGCACAAACATTCTGGAGAGGTGGGGCAGAGGAGTTCCAGCAGGAAGCAGAGGGTGCCCTGCGGGGCCCACGGAGGCAAGGCCCGTGTCATCTGCTGGGTGAAGAGGCTCCCCCGTAGCCCAGGGCCCACCCTCCCATGGCCCCCATCCTTTGGAAAAATATGAGTGTATTTACTGCTGTCCCATCGGACCGCTCCCCTGCACCCGCCTCTGCCCCCTCGCCCCACCGCAGAGGCCTGTCAAGTTGGGGACAGGGGAACAGGCCAGGTTCCCTATGGGGAGCCAAGGGGGGGCGGAGCCAGGCCTGGCTGGGCCTCCAGGTTGGCCTGCCCTGGCCCCGGGTTTAATAAACTCCGAGAGAGGTTTTCAAAGGCCACTTGATCTTCCCCATCAGGCAGCCCCTGTCTCCCTTTCAGAGCCGCGGGACTGGAAATAAAAAAAACCGCTCAGTGAACAAGGCGGCCAGAGAAAGCTGAGCTGCGGGGCACCTTCTATGAATTTCTGATGAGCACGCGGCCCTGCCGCCTGGGTCCCAGCCCGGTGCAGTCAGGGTTGTTAGTTTAAGTCATTTCGCACGGTTCACTGGCTCTCTGAGAGCAGCTTGTCTCCAGCCTGGCTCTCTCTAACAAGCTCTTTTTACTCGGGCTTCTCCGAGCAGAGACCTCAAACAATAGCAGCTTTCAAGGGGCTTGGCCTCTTCTGCCGGCTTCCCTCTCCCACCCCCAGGCCTCTCCACCCTTCCCTCCGGCCTCTGTCTGAATGCCCTTGACTGGCAGTGGGCCTTCAGGGAAAATCTCCTTCCTTCCTTCCTTCCTTCCTTCCTTCCTTCCTTCCTTCCTTCCTTCCTTCCTTCCTTCCTTCCTTCCCTCCTTCCTTCCTTCCCTCCCTCCCTCCCTCCCTCCTTCCCCACTGTCCTTACCCTTTTCCTCGTGAGCAGGCAGAATAAGTAACCAGGCTCTCAAGAGCAAGCCACCTTGCAGGTCAGCTCCCAAACACTGTGTGGCTGGCGCCCCCTGGGGTTGTGCAGTGAGGAGCCGCAGGTCTGGAAACTCCAGGCCTATTAAGCTCCTCGCCCCCTTTAACCCTGGAGCCATTTCATCCTCCCTTTAACCTGAGGAGGGTGCTGGCTTCCTTCACAGGGGTGGGGGTGGGGGTGGGGGTGGCTGCGGGCAGGCCCCACAGGCCCAGGCTGGGCTGGGGGAAGGTGGGGGACATCAGGAGAGGGAATGGTGTTACTGGCATAGGGCTGAGGGGGGCGAATGGGGCTCAGGACCCCTCTGTGGCAGCTCTGCCCCGACACGGGAGGCAGGCAAGGCTTCCCACCAGTCAGAGGCGCTCTCTGTCCACCGCACCCCACTCCTCCGTTGTCCCTGTGCCACCGGGGGCACTGTGCAGCACACCCTTCAGGTGTCCTAGCCAGGCTGATATGTCTTCACAAGCGACTCCTGGGGACGAGGAGACCAAGGGAACGGCATTCACGTGTTGAGACTAAACCTCTTCCCAAAACAAGCTAACAAAGTTCCTATCCAGACCAGTTAGTATTTTATCTTCATGAGAGCTTCACCTAGACATTGAGTCCTTTGATGGTGACCTCTGACCTGGGGCACCCCAAAGGCTTGGAGCCACCACTCCACTGACGTCCCACGCTGGGACAGGAGCTGCCCTCCCCCAAGGCACCTGTCAGCGATTAAAGGTCCCTTCCTGGGTGACCTGGCACCACCTCTACGGCCCGGGGTCTTTCCCCTTTCCAGAGTCCCGAGTAGCTCAGCTGCACGCCTGTCTCCCCTCACACCTCCCTGCCTTACCGTCCCTGCTCTCTCTCTGCTTCGTTTCAGTCACGTCCTTGCCCCTTGTTCAGACAGCGAAGTTTGATCAGGAAGAGCGAGCCCAGCTGGAAGAGGGGGCTGGGAACCCAGGGCCCAGATCCCGGCCCTGCCCGAATTCGCTCTGTGATTCAGGTAACACTTTCTTCTCCCTCCTGCATCACTTCCTCTAGGCAGTGTGGGCTGGATCAGTGTTTCTCAGAGACTGAGCCCCAGATGCCAGTGTTAGCATCCTCTGGGGGACTCAGAGTGAAACATGCAGGCTTAAAGTCCCCTCCCCCAACCCACTGACGCAGAATTTTGGGGGTAAGGCGCACGTGCCCAGGGCATCCGGCCCACTAGGGGTGGAGGACCACAGGCCTGGTCTGTTCCAAACTGTACCTTCCATGGAGAATCTCCCAGGTGCTCAGTGTGAACCTGCTCGGTCTCTGTTTCAGGGTGGGCCTGCCAGAGAGCCAGTGGCCCGTGCACAGGCTCCCTTGCGAAGCGCTGGGAGCAGCCCTGGTAACTTTGTGTTGAAACGTGTAAATTCTTTTACTTAAAGAATCCCCAACTGCCCTGACCGGTGTGGCTCAGTGGGCTGGGCGTCATTCCAAAAAGCAAAAAGTCGCCAGTTCAATTCCCAGTCAGGGCACATGCCTGGGTTTCAGACTTGGTCCCCAGTCAGGACACATACAAGGGGTAACTGATCGATGTTTCTCTCCCTCTCTTTCTCCCTCCCTTCCCCTCTCTCTAAAGATAAGTAAATAAAATCCCTAGAAACTAACTAAATAAAGAGAGCCCCTCCACCACACCATAAACGCTCGGGCCCCACGCAGCCTGGCCTGGGCCCTGGCTGGGCTGGTTGATGGGTGACGTTTGGTAGGCTCACGAGCTTCGCTGTTTCTGGCCAGGCCTCTGCCTCCGATGATGTCCGTTTTCTCTCGCGTGCCTCATCCCTCGGAGCGTCCAATCCCTTCACACCCCTAGTCGTCACTCTGGCAATCCCAGAAGTCGGTTCCGATCCCGCTGAGACCAAAGGGAGCAATGGTTCCAGAGTCAGGGAGGCGTGCCCCGGGCTGGCCGGCATCCCACACTCAGGCTCTATTTGTCAGAAGAGTTCTGTTCTGAGGTGTGGGAACGGGGTCAGCTGGGGCCAGGTGGAAAAAAACAGTCCAGCTTTAAAGCTAATGAACCGTTCTTTCACACACCCAGATTGGGGTTCAAATGTGTGCCTGGCCTATACAAGCCGAGTGTCGCTGGACCCCGATACCCCTCTGCCCTTGTTTGCTGATAACCCTGAATCCCACAGCTGCAGAGAGGGTGGCAAAGACGGTGGGCATAAAGGCCTTCCATAGCCCATCGGTACTAACCCACTGTAAGATACTGCCAGTCGGGCAAGATTTAGGCAGAGAGGCCTTGACAGAGCCCAGTCTGGGATACTTAATAGATTGTAGACAGAAATTCCCAGTGTGGCTCTGTGGCAGAGGGGACCAAGGTCCCCTGCTGGCTATGCTCCCGTGTTCCTGCCCTGCATCACCCACCACCCTCAGCACTGGCACCGAACAGAGCGTCGTCATGCACTGCTCTCTGTCCCTGCCCTGGGCAGGAAGCAGAGTGGGAGAGCAGGACGTAGGTGCTAGAGAGTCTCTCCCTCTCCTCTACCCCTGCAGCCCTCGGCAAATCAGGGGGAAGCCACATCTGGTCTGAGCGAGGTTCCCAGCAGTCCCCTGGGGTACCAGCAGAGAGGCCCTGGAGCTGGGGAGGAAGGGAAGCGGTGAGGGTTGGCATGGGCCGTGGGCGACCTGGACGAAGCAAGGGAACGTGGCAGGGGCCAGGGGAAAGCAAATAAATGGGTGGGCAAGACAATAACAATAAAGAGGAGAGTCGTTCAAGTGAAGAACGGAGATGCGTCACACCCAAGACAAAGGGAAAACACACGTCCCATGGAGCCACTGTACAGATGTTTGGCAGTGGGCACGACAGATCAGAGACGCCTGGAAGATGCTGCCGTCCAGCTCCAGGCTGCAGCTGGAGAGCAGGCGGTCAGGAACTCCAGCCAGAGGGGCCTCACGGCTGGAAGGGAGCGGCCCCGGAGACCATTGACCATCCCCCAGCCTCGGGCAAGCTGGCCCCGTCCTGATGCCACGGGCACAGCACAAGCACCTGCACTTGAAGGGCAGGAGTAGAGAAAGGATGCCATCCTCCCCCGGGCCAGGCCGGGTCCCCCCCAGGGCAGTCCCCTTCCCAGCCACAGCCTCCTCCCGGCAAGAGGGACCCTCCATCTCCCAGTGTTCACACAGGATGAGTTCTTCAAGCGACCTCAAGGAAATTCTGTCTTTTCACTGGTTCCTCAGCAGCCTGCCACCACACTCATTTTAGTGACTCTTCGGGGACTCAGTCTTTCCTTCCTGGCACCCGACGGCGGGTGCTTCTGAGCTGACCTTTGGCTTGTACTAGTAGGAGGTGTGTGGGAGCTCAATGTGTAAGGTATTCATGCCTCATTTCCTCCAGAGTCACTTTGTGTGCCTGGCTCTGCAGTAGGCCCCTCGGGGGTCACAAAGATGGGTAACACACCACCCTTCCCCTGCAGCAGGGGTGTCCAGCCTGGGCTGAGTGTGGCTCAGGGTGCCTATGAATGCGGCCCAATGCAAAACCGTAAATTTACTTAAGACATTATGAGATTTTTTTGTGATTATGTCTCACAGTGTATTTATTGTGTGACCTGAGACAACTCTTGTTCTTCCAGCGTGGCCCGGAGATGCCAAAAGGTTGGACACTCCTGCCCTAAAGGTATTTATAACCCAGAGATGAAGGAAAATCAGTATTTTCTGAGTGTCCATCCTATGATAAGCGCCTGCTGGGCACTGTCCTGCGGTCTGCCTTACGTGTCCTTCATGGCGACTGTCGGGTAGATACCATTCCCTCGTCATTCTTCAGGGGAGGGGGTGGAGCACCACAGGGACTCAGTGCTTTTTCTGCGGCTGCGAAGCCAGAACAGGCATCATTTGGAATTTGGGCCCACGTTCACCTGCTCTCACGGCCCCGTGCTGTTTGCCCGACACCATAAACAGCCATCAGGTAAACCCGAATTTGACAACTGCCACATAAAACCGCATGCTCTCAAAAGGCACAGGAAGGGGGTCTCCTGCCTCACATGCACCCCTGCTCCCTGCCCCTGTAATTGGAACCAAATTCATCTTCCAGTTCTGTGTACCAGCAGGGAGGAGCCGGCACATCCCAGCCCCGGCAGGCCGAGTGCCTGCAGGTGTCTGAGGAATGCTAATGGCTGTGAACTGGGGGAGGGTCCACCCGAGGCTCCTCCGTGGCATTTGCTTCCCATTAAGCCCCCTCCCCTTCCTTGCCAGGCCCCTTCCCCCTCCAGCAGCTTGCTGCTCTCAGGAGCCAATTACCACGGCCAGGCTGCCCGTTTCTCTGAAGCCGCCGGCACTGCTAACAAGAGACAGATGAGCGGGGCAGCCCCGCTGTCCACTGCTCGGCGGACCCCGAGCAGACAGGAGGAAGGCCGGGGTGTCCCATGGCAACACGCCCCAGAGGAGCCGAAGCCTCAGGGGGCTGTGTGGTTATGAGTGCTCCCAGGAAGGGGAGCGGCGACCTGTGCCTTCCCGGGCTGTGCAGTTGCAGCGGACCCCAGAGGGGTGGGAGCAGACGACTGAAAAGGAAGAACAGAGACTGGGTGCGAGTGAAGGCCCAGAGCAGCGAGGGTCCCCGATACTTTCACTTAACAGACAGGTATCCAGAGCCTAGGTAATTTCACTCGAAACAAAATGGATTAAAACCTGCTTATACACTAGTAAGGCGGGCTGGGGTCTCATCTTTTTCTATTTCTGAGATCTCACCACCAGCCTCAGAATATTCTTGGCCTTTTAAAATTCTATGTAGCCTGCAAGACTCCAAGATCCTTCTCAGATGTTCCTGGGTGAAAGGAACCCCTCCTTTCTTGTGAGTCTCTGATCACACTGCTTGTGTTTCTCTGAATTCGGTTTCGCTGTAACACACCTAAGTGCGCATTCATGTTTAGGTGTCCTCAGAACGCTTAATATGTCTTCAGTCCAAGGATGAATAGCTTCTGTCAATCCTGGAAAATTGAATATTGCCATTCCCCCACATTCTCTGTTCTTCTCCTTCTGCAGCCCCTTGCAGGGGTAGTTCAGGTCCTCTCATTCTACCTTCCATGCCTCTCAGCTTCCCTTCCGTATTTCCTCTCTCCTTATCTTCCCGTGCTGCCTGAGGACTGATGTCCTCCGACCTGTTTTTCAGTTCACTAATTCTCTGTTCAGCTTTCTCTAATCCACTGTTCAACACATCCTTGGAGCTTCTATTTCAACAAAACAATCTCTGTAATTTCTAGGAAGCTCTATTTGGTTCTTTTCATAGATATGCCTGTTCCCTTTCAAAATAGCCTATCCTTTCTTTATGGTTTTTCTTTTTCATATGTGTAATGACTTTAAACATAGTTGTTTTAAAGTCTCTTTCAGGTTGTTAGTTTACATTATTAGACTACTAAACTAGTGTGATACGTTTGCTGACTTTCCCAAATGGCGCATCACGTCCTCCTGTGGTGTACGGTTTTTTTATCGTCGGTACAACTTCCGAGAGGACCGTGTTGCGCCGTGAGAGTGCAGTTTTCCTGAGGCGCCTTCCTCCAGCGCAGTCTTGCACTCCCCTCTCTTGACACCCCAGCAGTTTGACTCCCCGGGGGCCGATTTCTGCAGCAATTTCTCAGCTCAAGAATTCCAAACAGTGGAAATTCAGACACTAAGTTCTCATACGATTTGGACCTGGGGCTTCCATTTCTCACCGGAGACTTTTTCCATTCAGAGCCACAGCGAGGACAAGCTCACTCATCACAACCCGAAGGCTGTGAGTGGTGTTTTTCTAGTCCTGATTTCTCTGAAGATGCATTCCTTACAGGCTTCCAGACTTTTGCAAAGGCCTCGATGTCAGCTGTCTGTCTCTTACAAAATAGAGATTGTGTCCCCTGCCCCATGTCAGCATCCAAGCCATTGTCCCTGGCACCGAGGGCTGAATCCCCCCCCACCCCCCTTGGCTCCCCCACCAGGGCTTCAGCTTGTGGAATTCACCATTCAGACTGTAGGTGCTCCATGGTCACACCCACCCCCATCACTTTTTCACAGTGCTTTGCGTTCAAGTTCACGAGTTTTTGCAATTAGATCAAGTACCTCTGGAAAAGCAGGTCTAATCATCCTGGTTTCTCCTGCAGTGCCCAGCTCAGTGCTCTGTCACTACACCCCCCACCTTCCCTATCCACTCAAACACACAGACCTTCGACATCCACACGTGACCCTTTCACCTGTGCGGAAGTCCACAAACCGAGGCACACGCAGGCCAGTTGGAGGAGGAGGATGGCAGAAGTGAGCAAGGGCCCTGCAGCAGGACACTTTCTGCTCTCTCCCAAGTTACTGGTTCTTTCTTAGGAGGTGGGGACAGTCATGCACAAGTAGACCAAGAGGTCTAGCCCTGGCTCTTACCTGGTCCCAGGCACTTATGAGCTGGGGGAACTTGTAAAAGTCACTTCGTCTATCTGGAGACTGATTTCACGTATGTAAAATGGCGGGGGGTGGCCTGGGTGATCTCTGCAGTCCCCAGATTTTCCCCACCCCAAAGCACCCACTGGACTTTCTACCCCCCACCCCCCCCACCTCTCCTTTCTTCGGCACCTAAGCCTCTTCTTTCCACTGAGCCTCCTTTCACTGTAACCTGCTCTTCCTCCAAGTTCCCTCCCTACTGAGGACTTTGTCCCATGTCTGTGTCTTAGGTAAGAGGGGTGGACGCTGTGGTGGCCATGAGTATGCCTTCCAGTGGTGGGGTGATGAGCCCATGGGGGGTCAGAGGAAAAGGCAGATGACAGTGCCCCAGTGCCCCCATGTGCCCCCTGCTCGAGGAGTTTCCTGAGCCTTAGGCTGGGGACCCTGCGGCTTAATGAGCCTCTTGAGCCTGTTCAGAAACAATGAATCAAAACCAGCTGGAAGCTGCCCTCCGACCCAGCTAATGACTTGTTTATTGTCGGAGCAGCAGTGCGTCATATAAGGGAATTTCAAAGTGTCACTAATTGGCAGAGGGCCAGTAAATAGCACCATATAAACCTGAAGGCACTTCCACTAGGGCTGAGGGTTGTGGACCAGACCAGAGGAGGCACGGGGAGAAGGCCACGGCCGGCCTAGGCCCTGGGCGTGGGGTGTGGCACTCGGTCCAGCCGCCTGGCCTCCACTGCCCTGTGCGGTGGACTGTTTGTTCTGTGACTGGGGAAAGGAACGAAGTGGCTCTTTGATGGCCCTGGCTCTGTCCTTGGGGACATTGTACTGAAGGTCCCAAACCCCAAGAGGCCTCACTTCCTACTTACTATGGGAGAAGATGCCGCTTTCTGAGGAAAAACCAAGGATCTTATTTGAGGTAGGGTTGACAGATTCTGCAGACACAAAATGTAAAGCCTTGTTCTCCATGACCCAGACAGGTTCTGCTTACAGAAGAACCTTGGCAAGACCCTAGCTCCATGGCCCTCTTGGGGACCAAGCAGGGAGGACCAGGAAGGAATAACAGAAGACAAAAAAGAGCCTCTTCTCATTCAGCAGAACCCATGAGCTCCTCTGGGGAGCTGGACCAGAAGATTGGCCAGAGATGGGTAATCAATGAAAGAAATGGACGACCCCTCCACGCCCACCCCAGCTCCTCACACACACACATCCCTGCTGCCCGTCCCTCACCCCTCTGCAGAGTCAGGTGGGTGGGAGACTTGGAGAGAGGGAAGCAAGAGTGAAGGAGAGAGGGGGAAAAGCAGAGAGCGGAAAGGGAAAGGTGGGCAGGAAAGGAAGACGTGAGGTTGGAGAGGCAGAAACCTGCTCACACGTGACTGTTCCACGCAGCCCCCTCGTGCCAGACGCTCAAGCACTGTCCCTGACACCCTCGGCAGGCAGGGACGCATCAGGAAGATTTGCCCCGAGACGCTGCTAGAGCGCGACGGGGGAGAAAGGCGGAGGCTGATTCCTTGAGGTAACTACTCCAGATCTGGGATACCCAGCCCTACACTTAGGCCCCTGTGACATCAAGAAGCCAGTGGGGAATAGTAGGAAGGTAAAATGTCTACACGGGATTGCTGACAGGAAGTCCCAGGGCACCTGTGTTCTCTAAATGAAAGCAAGCGGTGCCCTAATTTATTGGGCATCCACCAGGACCCAAGGCATACCTGAGAACATTTTCCATTTTACAGATGGGAAATGGAGGGTCGAAGAATCAGAGCCGTCCTAGGAGGTCCTAAGGCCTAAAAGCTACACACTCACTCACTCACAAGCAAGGACGGAGTGCTTATTCTGGCCACTGGGCTAGGAGCTCTAAAACCAATGTGAGTTCACCAGCGTGAGCTCTGCCCTCAAGGGCCTTCAGATGATTGGCTCCGAATGACAGAGGACGACATAAACCACAAGGGAGGGCTGAGGCAGAGTTAGGAGCAAGAAATTCGTGAGAGGATGGTGGGGTGAATTCTGACTTGGTAGCAATAAGGAGGGCTTCATGGAGGGGTGGCCTTCGAGCTAAGCCATGAAGACAAGACAGATCTCTAACAAGTGCAGGGAAGAGGGCTCAGCAAGGTGACGTCTAGAGGTGGGGGCTGCCTCCTCCCACCTCACCCAGCACAGGGCAGCACCCATGACGCTCGGACAGTGAGTGCTTGTGTCCAGCTTGCAGAAGAGGAGCTGGGGCAAGGCACATGGACAAAAAATAACCCACTGGGGAAATGACCCCAGACAGACACAGGGGACCCCCCATGGCCTTGGACTGCACACCCCAGGCCCCCACATTTCATCTCCTCCTCTGAGGAACAGCTCACTATTAGCCCTTAGGTCTGACAGCCAAACACCTTGAGGTTCAATCATTAGGAAAGCTTGCAAGAGTTCTCCCCCAGTGTGTCTCCTGTTCTCCCTAACATTTGAATTTTTAATGTTATTAATTTTTAACATTGGTTTTATATCATGTAAACATAGGACAAAAGAGCTTAAAGGACATTATGATTTAAAGTATGCCTCCTGCCAAATGGGACAGATATATGCAAAAAAAAAACAAAAAACCCAAAGCTAGACCATCTTCTTATACTACATACAAACATAAACTCAAAATGGATTAAATATAAGACCTAAAACCATAAAACTCCTAGAAGAAAACATAGGCAGGAAACTCTTTCCCATTGTTCTTAGTAATTTTTTTAATATCTCCTCAAGCAAGGGAGACAAAAGAAAAAAATAAGCAAATGAGACTATATCAAACTAAAAAGTTTTTCACAGCAAAGGAAGATACTTACTAATGACACATTTGATGAGGAGTTAATATCCAAACTTTATAAATAACTCATACAATTTAACACCGAAAAAACCCCAACAATAACAGCAACAACCCAATTGAAAAATGGGCAGAGGACCTGAATAGACATTTCTGCAAAGACGACATACGGATGACCAATAGACATACGAAAAGATGCTCAATGTCACTGATTGTCAAAGAAGTGAAACTCATCAGATATATCACCTCACACCTGTCAGAATAGCTACCATCAATAAATCAACAAATGACAAGTGTTGGTGAGAATGTGGAGAGAAGGGAACTCTTGTGCACTATTGGTGAAAATGAAGATGGCTAGAACCACTATGGAAAACAGTAGAGAGGGCCCTTAAAAAACTGAAAATAGCCCTGGCTGGTGTAGCTCAGTGGATTGAGTGTGGGCTGTGAACCAAAGCATTGAAGGTTTGATTCCCACTCAGGGCACGTACCTGGATTGCAGGCCAGTGGGGGCCACGTGAGAGGCAACCACATGTTGATGTTTGTCTCTCTCTCGCTCTTTCTCCCTCCCTTCCCTCTCAAAAAAAAATAAATAAAATCTTTTAAAAAATTAAAAATAGAACTATCGTATGGCCCACTTCTGGGTACATATCCAAAGAAACCCAAAATACTAATTCAAAAGAATATATGCACCCTCATGTTCACTGCAGCATTATTTACAATCGACAAGCTATGGAAGCAGCCCAAGCGCCCACTGACAGACTATTAGACAAAGAAGACGAAGTGCATGTGCACAATGGGATGCTGCTCGGCCGTGAGAAACCATGAAATCTTGCCGCCCGCACCAGCGCGGATGGACCTAGAGGGCGTTGTGCTAAGTGCAATAAGTCAGACAAATACTATATTTGATTTCGCTTATATGGGAAATCTAAAAAACAAAATAAATGAAGAAACAAAACAGAAATGGACACAGATTAGGAGAACAAACCGATGGTTGCCAGCTGGGAGGGGCGTTGGGGATTGGGGGCAGGGAAGGCGAGGGGATTAAGAAGAACTAATCGGAAGTTACAGAACAGTCACGGGGATGTAAAGTACAGCATAGGGAATATAGTCAATAATACTGTAATAACCGTGGATGGTGCGAGGTGGGGATCACTTCATAAGTTACATAAATGTCTAACTGCTATGCTGTGCACCTGAAACTAATATAATATTGAGTGTAACTGTAATTGAAAAAAATTAAAATTACAATGAATTAGTTAAATGTAAAATGAAGTATGCCCCCCACCCCTGCATCTCGTCGCTGTAGTTGCCCTTCCTGTTCCTGATACTACCAATATTCCCAGCTAAAACGAACTTTCCAGGCTACTTTGGGACTTCCAGAACTGGGGCAAGAGGGAAAAGTCCAGAAGCTCTGGCCCACGTAGAGCAGCAAAATCCTCCTGGTTCCCCACAGACCGACGCACACGGAGACCCGTGGGGGGCGATAGCTGACCTGGCGTGCAGTGTGCGTGCCCTCTCCTGCAACGCTCACGAAACCCTGCGGTCAGTCTGCTTTCCTCCCCCTCCCGTTGCCAGAGACAGAAACCGATGCTCACAGAGGGGCGGAATCATTCCCCTGACGCTCAGCTCATAAGTGGGTTTAAACCCAGGCCTGTCTGCTCTTTGATGCCTCACCCTCACGCAACTGTTTCGAGAAACCAGGGCTCCCTGAGCACGTGCCCTGCGGGAAGGAATCCAGGCTGTAGGGAGGAGGTGTCCAGAGCACCCGCCATTCATGTACCTGATCTGACAGTAACTGCCTTCTGAGGGGCTAGGAGAAGGCCTGGGTGACCCCACCCCCACCCACCCCGCAACCCCACCCCAGCCACTTGGCACTAGGATACCAAGGGAGACATGCCCCTGGTCACTCTGAGGACACAGGCAGTGTTTTCCAATGGTTTCCAATAGTTCCCAAGTGGCCTCTGTGCAGACAGGCTTCCAGGAGGAGCCGAACCATCACGCCAGACAGAAATGATTGCACTAATAAGGCGAGAGGTGGCCTGCAAGAGGCTTGCCTTGGCCCCAAGCCTCCACTTAATGAGACTTCACAGGGAGAAAGAGCTTCTAGGGTGAGTGGGAGTTGGCCAAAGGGGCTGCAGAACAGCTGGAAGCCAGCAATCCCAAGGCTGTTTATTAGGAGACAAAGAAAGGACTTTGCTCCCTGCACCGAGGTCAAACTCAAGGTATCCCAGGGAAGTGTCAGGGGAATTTATGAAGTGAGGAGGCGGCAGTTTGACAGCTGTCTGCGTGCCCTGCTCCAACACAGGGCTGCCTCAACCCCTGACCCGAGCTGGAGAGTGTCCACCTGGTGAAGCAAGGTTCTGTCCAGCAAGGGGGGCAAACCCAGGATCCCAGCTCTCTGCCCTGCATTTCTATCTATAGCCATACAAGTCCCCCACCCCCACCCCACCCCCAGGGCTTCTGGGAGATGGCACTCGAGCGATGGCACAGGCCACAGAGTGGGTTGGAAAGAGAGAAGGCCGTGAGCCCTACTTCCTGGTTCCCACAAAAATCCAGACTCATCTACCTCACTTCCCAACTCCATGAACTCAGATACATGCAGACTTCCCTCGGAGCCCAACACTCCCAGAGAAACGGGGAGTTTGCAGCAGTGTCCTCCCGCTGAGGACAGGCACCGGCCCCGTGTTGTGACCACAAGGCAGAATGGGCAAGGACTGCCCCTCCCCGTCCCACCCCACAACTCTCAGACACAGAAGGAGAGAAGGGGAGACTCTCTGGAGAGGGTGGACCCCTGGGATGGATCTGGAAGGAATTTGAGCATTGCATTTTGGAACTCTGGAGAAACAAGAAGGAGGAGAGACATTGTGTATGCCCAAGAATGTAAACTCAGA
Organism: Phyllostomus hastatus; assembly: GCF_019186645.2. NCBI lineage: Eukaryota > Metazoa > Chordata > Mammalia > Chiroptera > Phyllostomidae > Phyllostomus > Phyllostomus hastatus. Next base: position 12,661,421 of record NW_025334015.1, on the reverse strand, counting down.
CGCTTTGGTTATATAGGTGGCCAGGTTTCCATGGAAATCAGGTTCCTTTTTTCCTGAACAAGAGAGGAAGGTATTTGTGTGTGTGTGTGTGTGTGTGTGTGTGTGTGTGTGTGTGTGTGTCTGGAGCAAGGTGAGGGTGCCTGCATACTCACTACATTTGGACCTCATTCCTACCAACACAGGTGCCCACGCGAAATACAGGCACTCGAGGCCTTTAGAAGCCTAGGAACACAACTCAAGACGGTCCTCTCCAGCCACGTTCCTCCAGGATGTAACTTAGTCCCTGCCACACACTCGGAGGGGGCCTGCTCTTTCTCCCTCTGTCCCCATTCTCAGCTGGGAAATACCCTGACACCCACCTCTCCTCCCCAGCCTCCCCTAACCGCATCCCCCGCCCCAATGTTTCTGCTGCCCTGACATTTCAGCTACCAGGAGCCCCCTCCGCCCTCAGCCTGACCTTGCCCTGCAGAGCCTGGCCCCCGACCCCCAGCAGGGTGGCTAGAGCTGCTGCCGAGACCCATCCATCAGGCCCAGCACAGCCCTCCCGCCCTAGCAGCACCCCCGCGGCCAGCCTGTAAATGACAGCGCTGCCATCAGAAGGCCCACTGGGAGGGGCTCCCAGGGCCTCTCTGCCGCCAATCCCCCCTGGTAGCCCCTTCAGAGTGACAGTTACTGGGCAGAGGAAAGTGATGATCCCTCCCCAACTTTCTGTGAAGCTGACAGTCCCCCCTCCCACCTGGTGACCTGCTGGGACCTACAGAGACCAAAGCCTCCGGTCAAAGATAAAAAATGCCTCGCTATTGACTGATGCACCATAAGGGGCCAATTTGCATGTCATTTACATAACCAGTTAATGCCCACGTGGGCTGAGTGCATCCATCCCCAGCGCTGTCTTCCTCAGTGGCCCCCGTCCCCAACCTTTTCTCCCCAGGGCTGCCCCGGCTCTCCCACCGAGCCGAGGCAGCTTGAGCCTGCACCCACACTCCAGCTTCCCTCCGGGCAGGGGTCGGTTTTCAGCATCCCTGTGCCCGCGCCCCTCCTCCCTGTGTGTTTTCACTGCGCAATGAAAAGCCAAACCCCAGCTTGCCGACCTCTCACCCCCGAAGATCCGCTCTGTTTGCGCAGGAGCCCTGAGGACGCAATGAGAGGCTGATGTCCTGCAGCTGGGCTGAGTTTGGGCCGTACGGGGGGGGGCAAAGAGGGGGACATGTGGGCAGCAAGGCAGGTCTAGACGGTGGCGGAGGGTGAGGGTGACAGCAGTCCCAGCTCACACAGGACTTTCCTCTCCACCGTGTTCTCTGCTCTGAGCCTGTGGGCCCCAGAGTCGGAAGCTTCCAGGGCTGTAACGAGCCTTAGTTTATACACAAACAGCTGCATTTTTCTACTACTGTTTACTGCAAAGGGAGCGGGTCCCAGCAGCCTCGAAGCTCCCTGCGGTCTCAGGAGTAGGTTCAAGCTACTTCTCGAGGGCAGCACAGTCCGTGCATGGGGAGCATCCAGGTGGGGCCCCCAGCTCTGGGGCCTGATGTTCAGTCTCCTGTTTCCCGTTCCTCTGGACCTTGGGCTCCCTCCAAGGTCCCTCATCCGTGCACTTCCCAAAGCATAAACAGGGGGATAAAGAGCTTAGGAGCGGAGGCCAGTCATTCAGACTCAGTGAGATCAGCTGTCAGGCAGAGACCCCGCGGGACAGGCCCTGTGCCTCAATGTGTCATCACCTCCATGCGAGGTCACATATGGACCCTTTCCACACCCCACTGTCACCAGGGCCCCACAAATGCCCAGTGCCTGGGGCTTCTGCAGGCTGGCCAGACTCAGTGCCGGCTGTGGTGTTCAGGGAGGCTCACAGCCCAGGAGCCCTGGCCACCAGGTCACCCTGCTGCCACGGGGCCAGCTGTGAGGTGGGAGGTGCCCCCCTGCCCAGAGGGCAGGCTCCCCTCGCCTCTTTTGATCTCTGGGTTGCCAGCAGCTAAGCAAAGGGACTCCGCCCCTGGGGAGAAGAGAGTGGTGACTGCCACTCCCCCTTCCTCCAACCATGGCGCAGACCCCTTGGAGAGGCAGGGAGGTGGCCGTGGAGGTGGTAGGCAGCATCCCCTCGTCGCTGTGTGGCGCAGCGGCTAGTGCTGGGCCTTGGTACTCAGTATCACAGGCTCCTGCCCTCCCCCACTTTGATGGAGTGAGCAGCCCCCTCCTGTGGCTGCGGCAAGACCGAATGTACTGCCCAACGGAGCACCTCCCATGGGCCCGAGCACAGCTGGGAATCAGGGATGACAGCCTTGTGGCAGCTGCACCAGCCAGGCTTCGGGCTTCGGAGGGTGGGCCGGAGAGGGGGGATGAGAGGTTTATGACAGACACTGCTGCTTCCGGTGTCACACTGCCAGTGACTCAGAGTCACATTCAGGGGTTTCTTGTCTCTCTTCACAACCTTTGTTCAGGAAAAAAGGTATAAGAACCAAATTTCCTTATCTCTTGACTAGTCCCCAAGCCCCCATCCCTTAGTCCCTTGATTCTCCTTCTGGGAGGGATGGGCCCGAGGGGAAGGGTGGGCCCAGGAGCAGACACACCGGGGTTGAAACCCCAGTCTTGACTGGAGCTGGTTGTGTGGCCTTGAGAAAGTGACTCATATGATCTAATTGTCCTCACCTATGATGTCATGGCCAGTAGCGCCTGTCTTACGGGGTGAGACCCTGCCCCTGAGGAGGGCACTGGCAGGCTCTGTGTGCCCCCACACAGGCACCTCCTCGTCTTGACACTGGGCCTCAGATAATAAGCACCAGTGTCCACAGGGACCTCGGGGCGGGAGCAGGGGCAGCCCTCGGGTCACTACAGCTTTCGCTCTGGAGGAGTTTAGAGCCATGGATCCCCGACTCCCAGGCCAGAGGGGGGCCAGCTGAACATCTGCGGGTCCCCACAACTTCCCCAAATGCCTTCCAGGGAGGGAGAGCTCAATCGCATCTCTCAGGCCTCCATAAATCACACACCCAGCAAGGCCACCTGGCAGGTGGGCTCCAGTGCCCACCGGTGTCCTGGTAAGCATCTTCCACTTGCCCAGGGGTGCCCGTGACCACGCACGTGGCCTGACCACTCAGAACTGCACATGCCACCCCACCTCTAAGCAAACTGGCAGCTCTTGAGACACAGGCTGGGGGCCCGGAGTGCAGAGTGCCCTGTGGGCTGCTACTGGGACAGTCCCCACAGCCATTGCCCTACCCCCTTCCCTGCAGGGAGGATGGAAAGAGGGAGGGGCAGCTGGTGAGAAAACAAACTTCAGACCCATTATCTGCCCGCTCTCTGCTCTCAGCACAATTAAAGGTAGCTCTAATCCAGAATGAAAAGCAAACCCAGCTCCCCTCTTGTCCCCTGCTAATCAGGGCCCTGGGCCCTGGTTCCTGTTTTCAATACAAATATTCAATTAGACTTTCCTACAGATTCCAGTAATTGGGTTTCCAAGGGGGAGGTTCCCACAGAGAGAGAGAGACCCAGAGACAGAGAGACCCAGGAGGTGTAGGCAGCCTCAGGCAGAGCAGGAGGTGGGGCAGGAAAGGGGGCCTCCACGGGGGCTTCAGATTTGCCCTAATGGTCAAAAACCACTTGTCTAGAACTCCGTGCCTGAGATTCAGGTTTTCCCTGAACTGGCCTGACAGCAGGACTGAATCTTCAGGAACAGACCACAGACCCTCCTGGACCTGCCTGGGACCGACACGCCGTGGACTCTGCGATGTCCTGCTTGTCCTGCCGCCCCGCTCGCCGCCCCCCCCCCGCCCCCGCCCCCGCCCCCGGTGCCGGCACCCGGTGCCGGCACCCTCTCCTGTTTAAAAACACTAAAACCTCTCAAGGCCCTCCACCTTCGACACAGATCGCTGCACGTGAGGATCCTCCTCTTTCCTATAGCAGCCTATTGGAGTACCTTCCAAAGCAGACTGTTTTCCCGGAGAAACTGAGACCCGGGGAGCAGAACAATCCCACCTGAGGCTGCCCTGCAGGTCAGGGCCTAGGCCTGAGCAGCCCCCAGGGCTCCTTGTGGCCCCAGGTTGTTCCCGCCCAGTCAGCCCCAGGAAAGGTTCCAGCCCCAGCCCTGGCCCCAGCCCCAGTCCCAGCCCCAGCCCCAGGGCGACCCCCTGAGATACAAAGGAAAGATACTTCCACCCCTGACCACTCCCAGGAATCAGTTTCCTCCATGGGAACCTTTCTCCTGCAAATCCTAGGGACACTGAAAGGGCCAAGAAGCCAAGATTCAAGTAAGAAGTAAGACATGGCACAAGGCGATTTTTAGAACATAGGGAGGAGGTGGGGCTAGTAGCTCTTCTTTCTTTTTATTTTTGGTCCCATCTAAGAAGCCAAGCTACAAGACAGGCTGGGGGGGGTGGGGGTGAGGAGGGGGGAGACTGAAGAAGGAGCCCAGCTGGTTCTCCTAATTATAAACCCTAAAGCCTTCTTGACAGACGGGCCTGACAGTGTGGGACTGAGCCCTCTTATCCTGGCACAGGCTGCACCTGGAGGTCTCTGTGCATGACCTCCAGACGGAGGACAAGGTTGACTGGAAAGGGAAGAGGAAAGAGGAGGGGCTGGAGCCCCGGCACCCCCCAGTGGAAGAGACACAGACTCCAAGATGGCTGGCTGGACAGCTGGGGGAGGGGGAGGATTAGCACCTGAGATGGGGCCACAGAAGGCGCGGGGAATCCTGGCTTCTGGGGCCTCTGCTGAAGGAAAGGCAACCATAGGCAGACATCACCTAAAGGTTTCCCAGTTTTCCCCCTCAGTTACCCGCCACTGGTTGGATAGATGGTTCTCTGGGACCTCTTCAACACCTAGTCTATCAGACCTTCCCCCAAACACTGGGTCAGCCTCTCCGGAGGCAGCAACCCCAAAGTGCAGAGGAACTTGAGGTCTACAGTTCAGCCCAAAGATGTTCACCCATCATAACCAGAGCGGGCCCTAGGCCCCCGGCTGGCCGGGTAGAGGCTGCCCTGCTGGAGCCAGAAGTCAGTGTGAAGTCCTCGGGGAGTGAGGGAGAGCAGACCGGGAGGTGTTCCCCATGGCAGGGCGCCCGGGAGGCCAGAGCCGCGCCAGCGCTTTCCAAGGGAGTCTGGCTTGGGATTTATGAGTCTCTTGCTCCTATTTAAAAAGACACTGGGCCTCAAGTGCTCTGGAGAGGATCGAGACACGGAGCCAAGGCACGGACGGAGGGACTCTGGCTTTCTTGAGAGGCACCACACTGTCCCCTCTGAGGCCACCTTCAGGGCTCCCTGATTCCCTGGTCCCAGCCGAGGGCTTGGAGCTCCTCCACGTCTGGTTTAGGACAAAGGACACGCAGAGGAGTGGGAGAGGGTCTTGGGCCCGAGGAGGAGCTTCAAGTTCTTGAAAAGTAGCCTCAAAGGTCAGCTTTGCCAAGACTCTCAGGCCATCTGACTCAGGCTTGGAAGAGAAAGATCACTGTCCGTAACCTCGCTGTCTTTCCAGGGTTACTGTTCTCAGTCATTCCAGAAGCATCTCCTCTGGACCCCAAACTGCTCTGGCAATTCTCCTCCCTCTACAAGTCCTTCTCTCACTCCCCACACCGAGATTTGGACTCCACGTAAGCCCTTTGGTTTAGATTCCACTTACATCCTGATTGGGGGTCAGATAGTCCGAAGATGCTGACCTCTCCGGTGTCCGGCCCAGGCCACGCACAGGCCAACACAGGCTGTGGCTGCTGCTGCTGGTGGCTCGTCCTGTATGTGGTGAAGGCTTCTGGCTGTGGGTCCTGCTTAGAGACCATCTCAGGATGACAGGGACTGTGGGAGAAGAGACACCCGAGGCCCTAACAACCAGTTCCAGCAGGAAATAAGCAGTGTTGGGGGGAAGAGGAGCAATCCTAGGAGGCGCTAAACTGAAAGTGAGAATACTTGCAGGATCAATTCATGGGAGCAGGGGGAGAAGCAAAATCGAGGGAAATGAAGACAGTGGGGGTGAGCAGATTGTTTTTCCACACTGATTTTTTTTAAATGTTTGATTCTTTGTTTTAGAGTAAGTTCTCTTAAACCAGGTCATACATTCCCCACACTGATATCGCGTGGACCACTATGATACAGGCAGCGGGGTTCCTAGTGGTGGGTGTGCCTTGCCCTGCCTGGCCTCAGCTGGGCAGTTCCGCCTGCAGTTCCTCGTTCCCACGGCCCTCCGCGGCCCGCCTCTCCTGTTCCTGCACACAGTTGGTCCGGGCAGCTGGATTAGCCTCACGGTTTTCCTTAGTCCATTCCATTTTCAGGATTGGCTTTTCCGCCACCGTTGTGCTGAAGTTGTCCTCCAGAGACAGGCCTTTCTTCTTTGGAGAAGCTAAAATTCACGGGGCTTCTGAGATGGGAGACAGTGGCTTTCAGGTCAGTGCCAAAGCCTGACCAGAGGCAGGTCTGTTGATTTGCTTCATTTCCATGTTGTCGTACATGCGGATGCTGATGTCGCAGGCTTCAGGGTAAAAGCAGGAGCAAATCAGGGAGAACATGAACAGCTCCTTCATCTTTTTCCTTGTAGGCCATCACTGTTTAAGCCGCTGCAAGGATACGCAGACGCCGAGGGGTGGCAAAGGCAGGGGTCCAGCTGCAGCAGAGAGCCAGAGAGAAGCGGGGGTGAGCAGATCAACAGGCTCCCAGCCACGGTCCAGTTAGATAAGGTGCAAATTCAGCAAGGGGCCAGAGCTATTGCAGGAGATTGTTTTCAATGACATGAAAATGCCCTGGAGATGCTTGGAATCCATCTTATGACGAACAGGTATTACTGACTACAAGATATCTGCAGGAAGACTGTCATCTGTGGCAGAGAAAAGGAGCTGTAGGAAGAGGTACATCTATCTCCGAACTCCATTAGGGGCTGCGCCTCCACCCTTTGGCACATGCTGTTTCATTTGGGGACTTTTTTGTAATCCTCACCCAAGGACATGCTTATTGATTTTAGAGAGAGAGGAAGGGGGAGAGAGAAACATCAATCAGTTGCCTCCCATACGTGCCTTCATGGGGGGATCAAACCGGCAACCTAGGTATGCATCCTGACCGGGACTTGAATCCATGACCTTCTGGTGTATGGGATGATGCTCCAACTAGCTGAGCCGCCCGGCCAGGGCGACACCACGCCATTGTCTGGAATGCCCACACTTCCCTACACACCTGTTCTTTCTTCCCACTCCCCATTAAGTTATTGTGAGAATTGAATGCATTGATTCTTATAAAATCCTTAGACAGAATCCACAACAGCACCCAGAGGTTAGTTGTTACTATTACTGCTATTCTTCCACAGCGCCTTTCAGATACCTCTGCACAGGTCACGTGGGCTAGGAGCATGTGCCCGTCCGTCACACCTGCCTAACAGAGTTCTTGGCTAGCAGGAACCATTCAAACATGCTTCCGTGGCCTAAGAACCTGGGATATGGGATAGTGTAGAGCCTGGTATATGCTGAGTGAACATTAAACGTTGAACGAATATATAGATGAAAAAATGCTTGTGCGCGTCGGGGTGTACTATGAGCAGAACATGTGTCTGCCCCCAGAGGTGGTCACACTCCCTCAGGCATGGGCTCCATCCCCCGACCCACCGGTTCAGGCACTCTGCCAACAGCCTGTGGTCTGTTGTCTTAGGAGAGAGTTCACTTTGCTTTTTTTCCAACATCAACAACAACGTGGAGATGGAAAACAGACCAGGACCAATGAAAGCTGTTCCTCCTCCTCCAGCTGAGGTTCCAGCCATTTTAATTCTGCCCTCGAGACTCAGCCAGGAGTAATCAGGAAGCATCTAAAGTTAGCTGTGGTAACTTGAGCAAGAGCGAAAGGGACTAACTCCTAAGGGGCACAGTCTCTAGTGGAAAGAGTGGGAACTCCATGGAAACCAGGGCAACATCTGGTGCTCTGGCACCCAGGACAATGCCCAGGAGGGACTCCAGAACCCTGTGACTCAATGCTTGGTCACAAATTAGAACAATCTAGTTGTCAGTTGTCCCAGAATCCTCTGTGCTTCAAGTTAGAGGCCACAGCTACCATCTGGAAAATGTCAGCTGGAGTTTGGTTATGGGAGACCATTCTCTCTCCTACCCAACTAGCTCCTTTCAAACTTCGTTATTTGGGTTCTCATGTCTCACCTCTGGGTTAGGCACATGGTAGGTGCTTGGCCGCCTTTGTCAAATTCTTCATGACCATTTTGGTCCATAGGGATTCCTGCATCCTCTGAACTAAGAGAAACTTACTGACTTTACCATTCACGTATCCATCCATCCAACATTTACTGAGCACCTAGTATAAGCTAGATCTTGAAGCAGGGACGAGGGATTCACGCAAAGAGGAGAGAGACACAGTTCTGCCTCGAGGAGCTCAGTCGGCTGAGGAGACACAATGGGAACAACTGCAATGTCACGTGACAACTGCTCCGAGGAGCGTCACACCTGCCAGGAACGACGGGAACACAGGCAGAGGACAAATGGGTCTGCCTAGGGAACCAAAGAAGATTTCTGTTGGCCCTCGGCATACACTGCCTTCTGTTACTAGTTTCCCTTTTTATTTCCTTGTCCCCAGAGAGGAGCGACTTATAGCCAAAGAATGTGTGCTCCGATTTTTAACATTCTGATCCACACAGGACTTTTCACATAGTAGGAGTCCAATGAATGTTCTTTCACTGGTGATCGATGACCTAGGAATGTGGGGATCTTTCATTATAGCAAATGGAGACAGTTTTCACCCCCTGAACATCTATGAAATAAGTTGAAACTGTAGAGCCGGGCCGTCCAAACTTCTGGCGTCTCTGGGCCACACTGGAAGAAGAAGAGTTGTCTTGGGCCACACACTAAGTACATTGCAACATGCAATCACGCACAAAAATAAATCTCATGATGTTTTAAGTAAGTTTATGATTTTGTGTTGGGCCACATTCATAGCCACCCTGGGCTGCACGCGGCCCATGGCCGTGGTTTGGACACCCTTGAAGAGGAAAGTAATTAGGGTGAGGGTCTTCTGGACCCACCAGTGGGTGACTTAGTGACATTGCAGGATCTCCTGCAAATGTGTCAACAATGGGATGTCTCCCCTGTGCCCACGGTAATTTTGATCTGCTGCCCTGTAAGGACATGGGAATGGGTCATGGGTGCTTTGAGGGCCGATTGGCTCCCAGGATCCTCTTGTGTTCAGGGCCCCCAACAAAAGGCAAAAGACCAAGGCCTATGAGGAGGAGAATTTACAAGTTAGAGGGGTAATTCCAAGGGTCAGATTCAAGTCCTTCGCTTGGCTTCCACAGCCCTTCTCCTCGGGCCCCACCCGTCTCTTGGCCTCGTCCTGGTCATTGCTGCCCCGCTGATGACCAGGACGAGGTCCTGTTGCCCACACTGTTGCCCACACTTGGTGGGCCCTTCACGTCCCTGTGTCTCTTACATCTCGGGACACCCTCTTCCTTCTTAAGCTGAGGACACCTACTGAGCCTTTAAGAACCAGCTCCAATGTCACCTCCTCCGCTAAGCATTCCCTGACGATCCCCAGCAGAACTGGTTACTCAGTTCTCTCAGCAACTCTGGCACTTTGCGTCTGTTCCTGCTGAGACACTCCCTGTGGTGTGCACACATTCATTAGGCTGTTTGGGTCACGGAACAAACAGGACTGCAAAGCCTGGACAATCACCAGAGCCGCCGAGCTCACGTGCTCAGCCAGGAGCTCTGAGGTCAATGGGACTGTGGGCGCAGCAGTTTCTCCTGCAGACTGAAAGTCCCTGGGCCCTTTAGCCGTGGATTCACCCTTAACACTACTCACTAGTCCCTCTTCATCCTCAGTACCTCCTCTTTCCCTCCCTACCATACAGTCATTCAAATCTCATGAAGGCCGAGTTCCCTCTCAGGTCTGTGCCCCTTTCCTTGGCTCAGTTGCCACCACCATAGTCACAGTGGTCCCTAACCTTGACTGCATATTCGAGTCACCTGGAGAGCTGCTAGTCTTCCATTGGTTTCTCTCTACTCCTGGGTTAGAGACCCCGTCCTGGCCTTGGCACCAGGCAAGGCCAGGGACCCCTGACCCGGGGCCCCTCTCCTGTGCTCACCACACAGCCGTTCTGGTCCTTGTATGTGCCAGACGCTCCCCTCCGTGGGGCTGTCTCAGGGCGTGTTCCCTTGCCCAAGAGAGTTTTTCTTCTTTCTCCCTGTCTGGGTTAACAACTCCTCCTCCACCTCTTAGAGGATCAGACTGTGAGCTCTTAAGAAGACAGCCTCGCTGCAAACCCCAGCTCCAGGACTGTGTGTGCCCACTGCATAGGCGACTCTGAGCGCAGCGACCTCACTGAGCCAGTGTGTCCCCAGAAGGGGACTCTGGGCAGAGGCGTCAACTGCGGGACAGCAGCACGGTAACCGACGTAGGTGTCTGTCTCCCCACTTCTCACTGATGCTTACAGAAGAGCACCGTGGCTTGTGTGCCTGGTACCTGTATCTGTGCCTGACACTTACTAGGTGCTCAATGCACGTTTTTTAAAAATGAGATTGAATGTCCCTGTCTGGATTTCTAAGCAGACCCCTGCCTGGAGCTCCACTCCTCCTGAATTTGGGGTGCTGGATCATCTCCAGCTTCCCCTAAACCGAGCTCAGAATCGGGACTTTCTCTCTCTCCCCCTCCACCATAAAAAAAGCCAAAAGTGAGTTGGACATCAAAAGCCTCTTTAAAACCAACATTTTGATGACTTAAGAGTAAATGAATGAGAACCATACGGCTCAAATTTCCTCTCGGCTGCACGAGGGCTCCTTCTGGACTCCCTTCCCGTTGCTGCCAAGCTCACGAGGAGAGGGGCGGTCGCCGATTCTCACTTCAACAGATGGCTCCCCATATTTGGAAAATCTTCATGTGGCTGAGGAATGAAAACGCCAGCTCCTCCAATCACTCATGCATCTACTGGTGCCTTCGTCTGCTTTACGTCTTATCCTGGTCAGAGAGAAACTCCACACCCGGAGGGCCCCGGGCCAGGCACGGGCGTGGGGGAGCCGCCCGCCTGGAGCCTGCAGGGGTGGGGCAGGAAGAGCCCTGCCCCCAGCTAAGGTGGGGAGGCCTAGCACTGATTTCCCAGTACTAAGATCACCTGAGTCTTTTTTTTTTTTTTTAAGATTTTATTTATTTTTAGAGAGGGGAAGAGTAGGAGAAAGAGATGGAGAGAAACATCAATGTAGTTGCCTCTCACGAACCCCCTACTGGGGACATTGCCTGCAACCCAGGCGTGCCCCCTGACTGGGAATCAAACCGGCAGCCCTTTGGTTTGCAGGCCGGCACTCATTCCACTGAGCCACACCAGCCAGGGCAGGTTACCTGAGTCTTAACATTCCACGAGTGTGCAAACCAGGGGCTGGCGTTCTGTGTTCCCTTCTAGCTGGGAGAATCGAGACAGCCTAGGTGCTGGGGGAAGCAGCACCCAGGACACATGGCCCTTGCCTGGGTGCTCAGAGAAGACCCCCTATGGAGAGGCAGAGATTGGGTAGTAACTACCAGGACCCCTTTGTTCTCAGTGCAGTGACAGCCTCCATTTCCCTGAGGCCCCGTCTCATTCTCAGAGTCATTTATGAATGGCTCTGGCGTTAGTGTCATTTTAAAAATCTTTCCCAAACTGACTGGTGCTGGCAGAACAACAACAAAAATCTCAGCCCTGGCCAGGTGGCTCAGGTGGTTGGAACATCGTCCCATGTGTACACCAAAAGGTTACGGATTTGATCCCTGGTCAGGGCACATGCCTAGGTTGTGGGTTCGATCCCCAGTCAGGGTGTGTACAAATTGATGTTTCCGTCTGTCTGTCTGTCCCTCCCCCCACCATAGCTTTAGAAGGGTGACACATAGGTTTATAAGGGTAAGACAGGGAATCCAGCAGAACATATTTGGGAAGAAAAACTTTTGGATTTTAGCCCTGACCCGTGTGGCTCAGTTGGTTGGGCATCATCCTGCGAAGTGAAAAGTTGCCGGTTTGATCCCCGGTCAGGGCACACGCCTGGCTCGCAGTTTCGATTCTCTTGGGGACTTGTGTCAGATGCAACGGACTGATGTTTCTCTTGCACGTGTGTTTCCCCCTCTCTGTCTCCCTCCCTTCCCCTTTTTCTAAAAACAAATAAATAAAAATCTTTAGAAAAAAGAGAACTGTCGCATTTTGGTAAGTTGTAGGCACGACAGGAGGCTGCTGCTGCTGCAAGTCTCGGGCTGCACCGGGGAAAAGCAGCGTCTGGACTAAGGGCTGGGAGAGAGCCGCTCTGCTCCCGGGGCCAAGGCCCGCGGTTCTGGGTGCCGTGTTTGAAGAGGCGTGTATTCCAGTCCGGGGGAGGCAGGCAGTGAAAGTCACAGGGCGTGAGGCATGTTGGACAGATCCGGCATTTGTAGCCCAGAGAACAAAAGCCTCCCCAAATGCTCTTTCATTTACACATTTAAATGTTTAGGGAGTGCCCCCTAAGTGTTGGGTAATGCATGAGCTATGTGTTACCATGGTGATCAGAATTCATTCTCGAGGTGAAACTGTGGTGCTGGCCCAGGTTCCGTCTTCGAGAGTGACGGACCCACCCCCAGCTACTGGGAAGGCCAGGGGGGTCCCACCTCGTGCCTCACTCGGACTGCCTCACCTCAGGCCGCTCTTCTTGCCAGGGTGACCCGATTCGGGGAGAGATGGGCCAGGCCTCCCGGCCACATCCAGGAGAGCTCTTAAGAGCCCCCCCAGCTCCAGAGAGTCTTGTGGGGTCAGAAGAGACCCCAGTTGCAACCCTAGCAGGGTCGGCTTCTCCCCACCCGAGCCCACCATTCTCATCTTCTTACAGGACTGTCTCCCCATCAGTCTGGCCAGTGGGTGGAGGCAGACTAGCAAGTGGGTGGTTACTACGATGATTGACAGGGCTACGAATGGCGGGCAGCCCAGGTGTTAGGGGTGTACCTAGGACAGCCACTTAATCCGGACTCAGGGGGTCAGGGAGGCTTTGCAGGAAAGGTCATCCTAAATGACATCCAACGTGGCTGGGGCAGGGAAAATGCTTTTTGACCTCCAGCTAGTCCTAAATGGAAGAGGAAAGACCCAGGAACTCTATCCTGGGCCCAGAGTTGGGCAGATGGCCGCAGCAGAGGGCCCCTGGCTCTGCCTCTGCTCCTCCGGGCCTCTAGGAGCTCCTCCCAGAGCCCACGGGGACAGGGCGCCTGGTTCTGAGCCACCAGACACCGCCCCACGCATCAGAGTGCCCCAGGGCAGGGAGAAGGGCTCTGCTTTTGGGAATCAGTTTTCCTAAGTGAGTTTGAGCTCAGAGATTAAAAACGCATCCCCTTACAAGAAATGAGGAGCTACTGCCAGGCTCTTCGAGCAAACGAGAACACACCAACAAGAGGCCTGGTGCTGCTGCTGAACTCCCCGCTCCCAGCTCCCCCGGCGGCATCCAGTGAAGGCAGAGATGCGCACCACTGCCCAGGCCCTCCCATGCTTGTCGCCAGGGGCTTCACCCGAATGCGGGAAGTCCCTGGCTGGGGTCCCGTCCACAGCCATAAAGTGTCCTGGCGCCTGTGGCTGTGGATTGCCCCCATTTGAAGAGACAGAAGGACATGGGAGCGACATGGAGAGGGTGCTGGTCTTTAAACCAGCCTTGCATCCAACTGGCCAGGTGACCTTGGGCAGGTCTGCTGCCTCCTTGGGCCTCGGTTTCTTCATCTCTGTGCTGACAGACACGTAGCTGGGCTTCTGGACTTCTACAATTGCGTCCACCTCATTCCAGTTTCTGAGGAAGGAAGTGGAAAAGTTGACCCACGTGACTGGAATCTATCAGCCCAGAGGCTGAGCTTGCTAACCCTCCAGTCCAATTTGTGCTCCCCTTTCTCCAAGCAGAGGGAAGGGCCCAAGGAAATCAGTGAGATGTCTCTTCAAAACCACTCACCTCCAAGCTTCCTAAAGAAGGGGCCTCTGTCTGCACCGTTCACCTCACCTGTCTCTCTGACTAAAGAGCAACCCTCTCTCTCACAGAGAAGATTTTCTAGGCCACTGAAGGTCCCCTGAGCCTAGAACAGCCCCAATACACAGGAGATGCTAGAAAGTAAAAATAAAAATAAAAATAAAGCAAGCCTTGACCAGTGTGGCTCAGTTGGTTGGATGTCAATCCACAAAAAAAAAAAAAAGGTTGTTGGTTCGATTCCCAGTCAGGGCACAAGCCTGGGTTGTGGATTCGGTCCCTAGGAGGGGTGTGTACAAGAGGCAACCAATTGATATCTCTCTCCCTCTTTATCCCTTCCTTCCCCTCTCTCTAATAAATAAGTTAAAAAAATCTTTAAATTAAAAACATAACATAAATAAAGCAAAAGGCTGCCTGCTCTCATTCCTGACGGACTAAAGACGGGGCACAAAAGGAGGGGGTGCTGCGGATGAAGAGTGCAAGAGTCAAAGGTGGGTTAAAGGGGCCAGATTTTAAGGGTGTGCGCACCAAACCCGGAGGGACAGGGGTGACCGAAGTGACAGGGAAAGCAGAAGTTCTGCCATTTCATCCAACACAGGATGCTGCGCCTGCTAAGCGCTCACAAAATCTGTCCGCAGCTCCCTCTATCGCCCGGCCCCTTCCTCACAGTGTATCCTCTGAGGCGGGAGTTTGGGAGACGCCCATTTCGCAGATTTTTAGAGATGAGAAGGGTAGGACTCTGAGACGTGGGTGACTTGGCCAAGGTCATGGTGCTAATCAGTGAGCCCACATGCCTTGCTCTTGGGTGGGGGTTGGGGCAGGAGGAGAGGAGGAGGAATGTGTAAAGAGCGGGAGCTTTCCAATGAAGGGTGCTGGGGCCCCGGGATAGCCACACACGGACGATCGCAGGCGGACCTTTACTCACACCACATGCAAACATCAGTTCCAGATGGATCAAAGATCTAAATGGAGGGGCTAAAACTAGAAAAACTCTTCACAGAAAATACAACCATAAATCTTCGCAATCTTGCGTTAGACAGTGGTTTCTTAGATATGACACCAAAAGCACAAACAAGAATAAGAAAAAAAAACGGCCCTTATCAAAATGAAAGACTTTTGTGCTTCAAAGGATACAACATCAAGAAAGTGAAAAGATGACCCACAAAAGGGGGGAAATATTTACAAATCCTCCATCAGCAAAGGGGCTTGTACATAAAGAACTCACCACTCAATAATAAAGAGACAAGGCATCCAAGTTTGACGTGAGCAAAGGATTTGAACAAGCGTTTCTCCAGAGAGGACAGACAGAAGGTTCGTATGAGTACATGAAAAGATTCTCAATATCATTAGCCATAAAAAATTCAAGTCAAACCCACAACGAGATGCCACTTCACCTCCACTAGGACGTCTAGAATCAGACAAAGCGTACCGGTGTGGGCGAGGATGCGGAGAGACTGGAGCCCACGTGCACACTGGGAGGGAGATAAAATGGTGCAGCCTGTTGGGAAAATAGTCTGCCAGTCGCCCTGGCCATGGCCTTGGGCTCCTGGCTTCCAGCGCCCTAGACCCTAAAGCTGGAGAGACCCAAAGAAAGGGAGGGTCACCGCGGTTCCAATGGCCTGCGGACAGGCTTGATTTCGGCCTGCTGTCCAGGGTGATGACTGAGTGCCACCTTTTGTTCTCAGCAGTGTCCTGCTTTGGGGGGACATTCAGTCACCCCCTGGTCCAAAGGGGGAATGGCCACGGCTTCCTGGGGGCGAGGAGCCCTTCGGTGGTCCTGAGAGCTTCGCCTGCCTGAGGAAGGGTTCATGGCAACGCTGGCCAGACATAGATATTCCACTACTCGGGGGCTGGTACCCTTAACCCCTGCATTGTTCACGGGTCCACTGTATTTAGTACCCATTTGAAAAGTGTTTTTATTAAGCACTTCCTATGCACCAGGCCTGTGCAAGGTGCTGGGGATATAGTCACGAACAGGACAGGTGTCTCTGTCCCGTGGGGTCATCCTGAACCATCAAGTCCAAAGCCGCCTGACTACAGCACACAATGAGACCATGACCTCTGGGCTCCTGGGTACTGGGTCCCACGGGCTTAACGGTGGCCTTTCCACAGGTCAGTGGGACCATGGGACAGCACGTGCTTCACAACAGAACCTTTCCAAATCTCAGTTCTGCATCCGCTCGGGCAAGTGATCTCACTCCCGTCCCACCTGTGAAGGGCAGGGCATGCCAGGAGCCTGGCAGGACCGTGCGGAGGGCCCACGGGGACAATGAGCACCCAGTGAGTGCACCCAGTGAGCACCCTGGGTGCAGTGAGCACCCAGCACAGGGCCTGACGCAGAGAGAGGGCCAAGGGCCGTCCCTGAGAAATGGAGTTTGCCTGTCCCCGTGAGCTGACGATTCATTCTGTTGCCATGAGGCATCACCACATGTTCCAAGACAGCGGGGGTTACATTTGGCTGAGTTTAAGAATCACCAGGGGGCCAGGGCACATCCAGGTAGCAAGTATCCCGGCAGCCTTGGGGCCAAATGCGGGATGGGGAGAGAAGAAACCAAGGCAGGCAGCGCAACTGGCCCCCAGTGGCTTCTGGAGGCTTCTGCCCCTCTTCCCTCTTCTTTGCCGCTCAGTTTGTAGTGTCTGTGCCCACAGAAGTTTCAGGCAGTTTTAACAAAATGAAAGTAATTTTTTTGAGGGGGGAGAGTGGGGAGGCGATGGAGCTGGGTGCTGGGAAGGAGGTCCCCTGGGGGAGGGCCAGGCCACAGTACCCAGGCAGCTTAGGTATCTGGAGGGGCTGGATTTCCCCTGGGCCCTCCCAGGGGACCAGTGAGGAAACTGAGGCCCAGACAGGACAATGGAGTCCAGTGCAGGAGAGACAAAGCCAGGCCCCTCTTCCACACTAGTCCCCTCTGCCCCTCTGCACAGGGGCCCCCACCAGGAGGCTCTCCCTGGGACCAGCCCCACCCAGGAGCCCTGGGCCCAAGAGATGATGAGAACCCCCAGCTGTGGACCAAAGGCCACAAAAGCCTCTTTTTAGGGGGAAAAGAATCGCCATGGGAACTTTTACAGAAAACACAGATTTCTGTGTCCCACAAACCTACTGAACCAGAACTCCAGGGCCTGGAAGGGGCTGGGGAATTTGCATTGTGCAAAGTCTCCAAACTCCCACTTCTGTTTTCCCAAGCTCCTGTTGGGGAGCGAGGAGGAGCAGGGCTCCAGGGAACCCCAGGCTCCACCTTCCTTCTTTCCACTCTGGAGCTGCACACCCCTGGCCAGCCCTGCCTGCCCCAGGCTGTGGTGGGTCCCCTCTGAGTGAGGCAGCTGCTGGCAAGCTCCCGATGAAAGGCCAGACAGACAGGAGGGGTCAGAGTTCACACAAGTTGCTCCGCCTTCTGTTTCATTTACAAGTGGCAGTCACCTCATTAAACCCAGTCCTCCTACCCCCACCCCTCACCCACAGCCCACCCCACACGAGCCCACGCCAGCCCCTCCTCCCTTCAGCCCCAGTCAAGTGTCAACCCAGCCACATGGTTGGAGACCGAGGCAGACAGGTGACACCCTGGAGATGCCCACCCACACCCCCTTTGGCAAGTCCAGACCCCCACACTGGTGCAGTGCCAGGCATGGATGATGTTCCCCATGAAGGCTTGCTGACCCCACGCATCCGCAGAGCCGTGAAACCGGCACTCCAGCAGCTGAAGCATGGCCTGTCCTCGGGAACCAGCGCTGAGGCCTGTAGGCCAAGGCCCAAGGAAGAGGAGGGTGTGGAGAGGGTCACACAGGCCCAGAGCGACCCCTGGCACATGCCGGAGACGTGCTATGCGCCCTGGGCTGACTTTGCACCCCTCGGACCCTCAGTGCCCTCCTCTGCAAGTTTGGCCATGTGAAAGACCATGGTTTCGTGACTGGCACACTGTGGATTTTCAGTGAACATTCGTCCCCTGAACCACAGAGGGTGGAGTCTAACAGGGACACACGTCACACAGAGTTAAGTGCATTTGGTGGCTCACGACAGTGAGGCCCAGGCTGTCACATCATGTAGAAGCACCTTGAGTCATGTGAGGGTGGTGGTTGCTCCCCAGATCCCAAGGGCGTCAGCCAAGCCAAGGGAAAACGAGGGTGCAGGGAGAAGCCACGTGGAGGGAAGTTGAGGGAGGCCTTGCATGGGGACAGGGCCTGGCTGCATCTGGGGTCTGGGGACAGAGGAAGTCGGGTGACAAGTGGGTGAAGGGAGCAAGGTGAGGGCCTGAAAGAGGTGAGCCGAGGGAGCCCCTCTGAAAGGAGGGCCTGGGGATTGGTCTGGAGACGTTGGCAGAGCCCCACGTTTGTGTGGGGGGTGTTTATTTGGTGGGGAGCGGGTGGAGACTGCCAGGGTCTGAAGCCCCTGCCCCGTCCCCAGCCGCAGAGACCCCAGGTTCCGGCAGCGGGAGAAGAGAACGCCATGCACTCGACCGTCTCTGTGTCTGTGCAGGTGTCTCCTGGCTGGGACTAGTGAGCCTGCCCCTGGCCTCTCCTGTGAAAGGGGAGGCAGGATAGAGGATGCGGCCGAAGCTGCCACCCAGAGGAGAGACGGGACATTGACCCAAGGGGAAGGGACCCTAAGAATGGCCAGCCAAGCCCGACCTGCCAGGAGCTTTCCTGCGGGGCCTGCCTGGGACCCAGCAGGGCTGAGTGGGAACCTCGGGCTCAAGAAGAGCGAAGAGAGGGGATTTCTGGATGTTTGACACTGAGGGGTGGCCAGCCTGCCTGCTGCTGCCGTGACCGTGGCTGTGAAACCACCAGGCCAAATGCTGACTGGTGTGGAGCATCGTCCTGCAAACGGAAAGGCCGCCGGTTTGATTCCCGGTCACATGTGCCTGGGTTGCAGGCCAGGTCCCCTACTGGGGGCATGCAAGAGGCATACGATTGTTTCTTTCCCTTCCCCCTCCCTTCCCCTCTCTCTAAAAATAAATAAAATCTAAAACAAAACCCAAAAGAATCCACCAGTAACAAGCCCTTCACTCTCCAACTGAGACTGATGGAGGGGGGTGGACCCCAGGCTCCTGGTCTCCCACATTTCTGAGCAGGACAGCACCGGGCTGTCCCTGTTCTCCCCCTCTTGCTCCCTCACCTGTGAGTTGGAGCCCAAGACGTCTGCTCCCTCTCCAGCCCGGCCCCTTCCTGTCCCAGCTCTGGGCTCCACTTACACGCAGCTGCTTGCAGACCTACCAGTAAATCTGCCACTCTTTCCTGGGACGTGGGTGCCCTTCCCCCCCTTCCACCCGGTGACTCCCCAGCTCAGGCTGCACCTGCACTTCCTCGTGGTCCCAGAACACCCCGAACACATCTGGCCGTGGGCTCCCGGGTCGGGTTGCAGCTGCTTCTCTGCAGCCACCACTGTCCGCACGGCCCAGGGTCCAGGCACATGGAGCGGCACAGCCAGCACTGTATGCTGCAGCTCGCCAGTTACTCCGGGAGGGCTGCTCTTCGTTTTGGTTCTCTAACGAGGGTGCACGCCCCTTGGGTGCAGGGACTGCATGTTGAGCTCCAGATGCCTCTGTCCCATCTCAGATGCCTGTTGACAGGAAGAGGAGTCCCTGTCTTACTGTGTCTCCAGGGACTTGCCTGAATTCTCTGAGATGTCCCCAGGACCCTGAGCTCCTGGGGGCCAGAAAGACACCAGGTCCACCTGGGGCTTCATCCCTTTGCAGGGGATGACCCTGTCTTGCACCTCAGATCCTGGCCTGGAGCCCCCAGGTTGATTTCAGACTGGAAGGAGAGGTGGAATCGGAGGACAGGTGATGGGGGCACTTTCCTTTGAAAACTGCTGAGGGGGGTGGAGGAGGCACAGAGCCATGCACGGTGCATGGCGTTTCCCGCTGAGATGCTGCCAAAGTGCCACCCAGGGCGAGGCTGTCTGCAGCCTCCCTGGCACCTGCCCCCCACCTTCCCCACCCCCCTCAGTGGCAATGACCTGGCCTTACAGTTTTGGAATATGTGGGACTGGAACCAGGGCCTAGAACCTTGGCCCCCGGCACTTCCTCACCAGACACAAGCACCACCCAGGAAGGCCGCTGCTTGCTCAGGGCTACAGGGCAGCGGGGCCCAGGAGGGCATGGCTGGAGGGAGCCCCAGGTGTTCCTCTCCTCTGCAGCTGGGCTCAGCTCCCGCCACGGGAAGGCTTCCTCCCAAGACAGGCTGTGTATGGCTCTGGGTGTCGCCTGGGCGTCCTACCCGTGAAAACGGCTCCCACCAGCTTGAACCTTCCTGACCCCAGCCTCTGGCACCTGGTGGGATGGTTGGAAACTGAGAGGGAGGGTGGGATGGGACCAATGCCAGGGCAGTCAGTGTCACCTGCATTGTCTTGAAGCTCATCCTGTGCTCATAACCCAGGACAAGCTCTCCAGAGAAGCTTGGTGTCTGGCCCCTAGAGACGTGGGGAGGGGAGAGGTGCCCAGGGGGAGGGGGGACACAATGTTCAAAGTCCAAGCTTGGGGGGACAGAGCCCCCAGCAGGAGGCAGCTCACCACCAGAGCTAGTTAGGTGCACACAAAGGTTGCTGTGTCCCCAGGTGCCTGAGCTGCACCCCCTGCCGCCTCCGGGCAGGCCCTGCTCTCTGCTCTCAGTGCTGTCCTTCCCAGGTGTCCAGAGGTGCTGGCCTTCTCGGTGATGGCTGGGGCGGGATGCCAGCACGGACAGCTCTGTCACAGCCCCCTGGGCCTTATTCATGCTGGGGAGGTGAAGACAGCTTAATTCCCTGGCCCAGACACAGGGCTGCTTGACAGATAGGCTGTGGGGCCACTGCTGGGCCCCCCGCCCCAAAGGGGGCCACAGGGAACAAAGCTGCCGGTGTCCCCCAGGCCCCAGGGCTCTCCCCTCTGCCCCTCCCCCCCACACCAAATAGCAGCAGCCCTGTGGCAGCTAAATTGCTGGGATGAGTGACACTGGGTGTTGAGTGAACCTGCTTGGGTTGACAGGGCAACCTCAGCCCTCCGATTTAGGGACAGGGAAAGGAACTGATGCCAGATCTTGGGGTCCCCTTAGCCTTGGTAACCTGAGGGGCTTCAAATCAGGACTCAAACAATCCTGGCTTCATGCCAGCCCCTTCCAACCACCCACGCTCCTCAAGGATCCTAGGCCCCTCACGGCTGCTGGCGATGCCTGTTCTCCATCATGTCTGCTCACCCCAGGGCCAGGTCCATGGCTGGGGCCATGGCTCCAGCTCCATCCCTGGTGGAAAGGGCAGCCTGGAAAATACCTGCGTCCCCCCCCACCCCGCCACCGCCCCGTTCTCAGGGCAATCTCCTGAGCGACCTTGGGGCTCTAGCCACTCAGGCCTGGCCTGGCACCCCCAGTCAATGCCGCCACCCATCCAGCTTGGAACTCCAGGCTTTGACACTGTGGGGAGGACCCGCGACCCCTTCCCTTTCCTGCAGTGAGGATAGGCAGTTGGGGCTGCTCCTCACGCCCTGCAGACTCTGGGAAACCCTATCCAAGGCCCGAAGAGCCTAACCTGAGACCTGCCTCCTCTCCAGAACAATTGGTGGGGATCTGAGACTGCATCTGAGATCCGGCAGCAGGCCAGCACGAAGGACAAGGCTGTGCTCCCAAATCTCGGCCCCCTACTTCTGAGCTGCGGGTAAATCACTGAACTCTAATGTTCCAGTCCCTAAAATGCCTACTTGGGACTGCTGGGAGGGCTAGACAGCATCGTCTGGAACACATCAGATGGAACACAGCACGGTACATGAGACAGCTGCGGTGCATGGTGGTCCTCACTCCCTGCCCGAGGGGTGGGGTTCGTCCTACACTAGGTGATGAGGTCCCTATCCTCGGGGCTCTTCTGGGAGGCTCTACCTCCAATGACAGGCGACACTCCTGAGTTGGACCCACGCACGGAGCGACTGCGCTGCCCTCATCTGCGAGGCTGGGTTTGCGGGCGCTCGGCAAGGGGCTGAGGGTGCTCTTCCTTCTCCCGGATCAGCCATCTCGGCGCAGTGAGACTCCGGGGCCAGTGGTGAGAAGGGACCTCAGAGACGTCTGCGCTGGAGCCCGAGACCACAGACGGCATCTCATCCCAAGCACCGTACAGGTGAGGACCCGAGGCCCAGAGGGACCAGGACACAGCCAGCCAGCGGCAGGATGAAAACGGAGCCTCCCCAGGCGAGATGCGGCCAGTGCCCGCACACCCCTTGACTGCTACACTCCAGGCCACTGTGTCGGAGGACAGCAGGGACTTCTTTGTGACCCTGAAGGACACCTGGTCCCCAGGGAAGTGGAGGTTAACAGAAGGGCTCCACGGATAGGCTGACCTGGTCGAAACCTGGTTCTGCTGTGCAACCACGGGAAACCCAGAGGTCCAGCTTCCGCCCTGGGCTCCACGGCCCTCAGCTGTGACACAGAAATGAGCATCAGGAAGAAGAGTCCAGTCACACGGCTGTGGCCGGAGCTTTCAATTAGCGAATGTGTGGAGGAGGTTTGGCGAGGGCAACAACTGTGGAACACGCAAGTCGCTGCCACCACTCCGTTCCTGGAACACCAGCGTGGGCGGGAGGAAGGGAGGGGTCAGCTTTGGGGGCGCTCAGAGGCCCTCTGTCCTGCTTTCTCCCCCTCTTTGGCTCATCTTCCCTGGGCCAGAAGTGCAGGGGGACAGGGGTAATCTGGTTTATAACTTTAGGGGAAAAAAAACCAAACAGGGAAACTTCTGGAAAATTCTGTAATGTTAGACAGGAAAAAGGCCAGACTCCCTGGCTGGGTCGGGATGAGCTGGCAGCCTCACAGGCCTGGCTGGAGCGGGCCCTGGGGCGTGTGCGTCTCAGGACAGCAGAGCGCTCAGGGAGTCGGTGGCTCTCCTCCTCGTCTGTCCTCTGTCTCCTGTGCCCCCCTCCCCCATCTCTTCCCCCAGCAGTGAGGCGGGGAACCCCAGGGCGTGGTGAGCTCCTTGCACTAAGTCCTGGCTGGGCAGCTGCCTGTCAGCCAAATAGTTGAAGGTAGAGAGAGCCCTGGGGCCTGAGGCCCCTCCCATCATTTCTGGATCCAAAAGGGAAAATTCTGCTCTCTGACCCTCAGAACTGGGTGTTTCACGCGTGATTAATTAACACACGCCCCTTGGGATGAAGTCAGTGACTTGGCCCTCACCCCAGGAGCTCCCTCACCAGCACCCCTTGTCCCCAGCTCCCCCTCCAACCCTGTCCCATGTCCCCCTCCAAAGAGTGGGCCATGGGCCACAGGCAGGACACAGGTCAAAGGTTTGGGATAGGGAGCCGGGAGCCACTTGGAGCCTCGGTGGAGAGGTCAGAGACGGCCCCAGGAAGGGAGCGATGGAAGAGGGAAAGACAAGCTGGCGTCTTCGCCTCTGATGAGAGAGGAGACTGTCTGAGCAGCCCTCCCCCGACCTCCCCCTGCTCCCTTGCTGACCTCTCCGTTCACATCAAAGTGGGGACCCCTTCCCCTCGCTCTGCTCCCTGAATGGATCCGAGTCATCACTCCTGGCTTTTTGAAGCTGCTGACGGACGGATGGTAACAGCTCCAAAGTGCAGAAAGACAGGTCAGCCCTGGCCCTCGCCTGGACGCCCGCATGGGGGAGGCTGCCCTCCCTGCTTCCTGCCCCCTTCCCTGCACCCCGGCCTCACAGCTCCTCAGGACGGCCTGGGCAGCACACGTCAGGAAGAGGGGGTGTGCAGTTAGTTAGCTCTGATGCTGGGGTTCAGAGGCCCCCAGATGCAAGGGAGAGGTGTGAGCGAGGCGAGGGTGAGCCTGCTCTGGGGGAGCACACCACCCAGCAGAAGCAGAGGAGAAGGGACCCAAAATGTGTTACTGTGGCTTCCAATGTGTCTCCCTTCCTTTCCCTCCAGTGAGATTTCGACCTGCTCTGATTAGCCAAAACCACTTACAACTGTCAACCAGTGCTTCTGATCAACAAAGGGGTTGCGATTGTTACTGCACTGAGCCAAAATAAAGTCAGCCGAGAGCTAAGGACCCTCCACATTTTAGCCAAGCTGTGTGACCACGTGGTAGGTAAATGCAATTTCCATTAGGCTTTTTGACGGCTGAGAACAGCTTGATTGTGTATTCCATGGTTCTGTAATGAGTTTGTAGTGCTTTTATAACTGAGTGTTTGTGAATAAAATTGTTTCAGGTTCACTCGGGCAGCTCAAACCATGAATGGGGAGCCCTACTACCTCGTTCCACCAGAGAACAGAAAACTCCAGGTTTTCTACTAAAAAAGTGTGGGATCTCAATTTATGACACTCGGGTAGCCAAAATCAGGGTGATCGGGTTAGAGAAAGACATCACAAGACTCTTGTGGAAGATACTCCATACTTGACTAAAACCTGTTCCTACTTTTTAAGAGCAGCACAGCCAGGAAAAGAGGGATAAAAATCTGGGAGACTGCTGCCATCTTGTGGTCAAACCAGAAACTACAGCTATTTCTCGTTATTCCAGTCACAAACTACTGTAATAAAACTAAAATGTGCCCTATGAAATTATATATATTAGACCTGGCATGACCTTTAAAAAAGTCAGTTTATCAAAACAACTTTTGGGGGAAGAATAATCTTTTCAGTAATTGGGGCTGGAACAGCTAGACCCACAGGCAAACTTGGACACCCTCCTTACATCGTACACAGCAATTAATTTAAACTGGACCATAGACCTAAACACAGCTAAAACTAGAAAACCATTAGAAAAATGCAGGCAGAAATCTTCGCGGCTTTGGATTGTCCAATGTTTTCTTACATGTGACACCTGAAGCACATCAACAACAACAACAACAAAAAACCCACATGAAAATTAAACACTTTCTTGTTGCAGGTGATATAATCTAGAAAGTGAGATAACCCATAGGAGGCAAGAAGGTATTTGCAAATAATATACCTGGTAAGGGACTGTATCCAGAATATAGAGAAATCTTACTGCTTAATGACCCAATTTTTGAAATGGGCAAAAGACTTGGATAGACATTTCTTCAAACAAAATAGGGCATCATCTAAGGGAAATACGTCAGAGACAGACAAGCACCATCCATGTGAGCTCACTTACTATGTGGAACCTAAAAACAAAACGAACAAAAAAAAAACAAGCTCACAGATACAGGAGAGATTGGCGAGTTGTGGGGGTATGGGTCGGGTGAAAGGAGCAAAGGTATCAAACAAAAAGCACTAGCTTCGAGTTGTGACCTGAACAAGGCACGGGGCTATAGCACACATTGCGGTGACTGGAACTCGTAATGCTGTACTGCGTATCTGAAAGTAGCTAAGAGAGTGAATCTTCCAGGTTCTCTTCACAAGAAACCCAATTTTGAACTATGTGTAGTCCGGATGGTAGCTTATTGGGGTGATCACTTCGCAATACATATATTGAATTACTGTGTTGTACACCTGACACCAGTGTGTCAGATACTCCTCAATTAGAAAATACAGCGGAGAACGCACTGCATATCCAGTAGGATGGCCACCCTCGGAAGGATGGGTGACAGCAAGTGCTGGTGTTGACCTGGAGCCCTTGATACGCTGTTGCTGGCAACAAGGAGATGGTGCGACTGCTTTGGGAGGATATGGCAGTTCCACAAAGTAGCAGAACCATCGCATGACTGAGAGCTACCGTACGGCTCAGCACTGCCCTCCTAGGTATGTACGCACGAGAAATGAGCACATACCTCTTCATGAAACCTGACACATGATGTTCATAGCAGTGCAGTTTATAACAGCCAAAAATTGGAAACAATCAACTAAAATTTGACATATTTGCACATTGAACAAAATGTGACATATTTGTACAATGAAATATTCTGCAATAAAAAATGAACTGCTGATACACGAGCATCTTACAACAGGGTGAACCTTGAAAATGTTATGCTGAGTGGAACAAGACAGGCACAAAAGACCACATACTGCATGGTTCTATTTATACAAAATACCCAAAATGGGCAAAACTGCTGGGACTGTGGCCAGGTGTGAGTGGGGACAGGGAGTGACAGCGAAGTGGGTTTGGGGTTTGGAGGACGAAACCATCCCACAGTTGAATAGCAGTGACAGCTGTCCCATTTTGTGGCTAGACTAAACCCAATGAATTATTTACTTTAAATGGATGAATTTCATGGTATGTGAATTTTATCTCATAAAGGTTATTTTTAAATGGCCAATTTCATCTTTTTCAGCCTAATATATTACATTAATTGAGCTCTTCCCGTACGTCAGGAACTCAACAGGAATGAACGAATGCAACCCATACCTGTCCCATATGGGCCCTGTTCTGCAGGTGGGTGAACTGCTCTGGCCCAGGGAGCAGGCAGGGTCTCAACATCCCCTTCCGAGTGTCGTCTCGGATGGGGACCAGCAGGCTGCCTCTGAACCTGTCTCTAACCTTCGATGCTCCTCCACCTTCCTGGTCTTTCCCACCACTGCTGAAGGGTGGGTGGTGGTGGGGGGAACGAAGGTGATACTGGGGAAGATGTAAGATTAAAGCAGGAAGCGCGTTTTCAGAGAAGGGTGATGTGGAGCAGCCAGGACTTGGGGCTTCATGGGAGGGAGTCAGGGTGGTCC
This sequence comes from Phyllostomus hastatus, assembly GCF_019186645.2. Lineage (NCBI taxonomy): Eukaryota > Metazoa > Chordata > Mammalia > Chiroptera > Phyllostomidae > Phyllostomus > Phyllostomus hastatus. The sequence goes on along the minus strand of NW_025334015.1, from coordinate 12,635,030 downwards.
CCGGAGCAGTGGTGATGCCACTAGATGGAGGCGGGAGTGGGAGGGAAGGGCCCAGCGTGGAGCAGTTGGGCGGATCCCAGGAAGCAGACAGTGGGCTCCCAGGAGGTGTCGACCACATGAGATGGAGGTCAGAGAGATTTATAAGGCGTCGGCATTATGGGCATTACCACAGTCAGGTCCAAAGCCATCCCACTCTGTGGCCAGGCCCCCTGGGGGAGAAGTGCTGGGGTCACGAAGGCTGAGCCCCGCAAGGAGCCTGAGAGGAAATAAAATGAGGTGCAAAGCACATGAGGGGCCCAGGGCAGGAGAGGCCTGGTCACTGGGGTTACGGCCAAGACAGTGTGACAAGGGGGGTAATGGCTCTCCAGGCGGAGGATGCCCGGGCCCAGCCAGGAAAAAACCTACCTGGTCACGGTCAATAGCAGGCCGGCAGAGGTGGGAGAGGTTGCACTTTGGTGGGCCTCTGAAGGAACAGACTAGACCTCCCTCCCACGGGCACACCACGGACATTGAGGTAAGAGCTAAAAACAAAAGCTCCAGGTGGGCAAAGAACACTGGTTTTCATTACAAGCTTTTGGGTTTTTAAAAAAATCATGTTCAGGACTTCCGGCCAAGATGGAGACATAGGTGGACACACCGTACCTCCACCTACAACCAAGATTAGAACAATTTAGAGGCAGAATAACACCCAGAACTGACAGAAAATTTATGTGAATGCAAGTCGGACAGCCAAGAAGTTGAAGCACACCCGTTCATCCAGACCGGTAGGAGGGGCGGACACAAGCAGCCAGGTGCGGCGGGCAGGCAGGGGTTGTGGCGCAGAGAACAGGGAGAATTGGGCGCCTAAGGCAACCAGGAGCGCGTAAGGCATCTGGGGTGTGCAAGATAGCAGCGGGTGGACCCTGAGTACGCAAGCAGCAGCTGGCAGACCCAGTGAGGCAGCGATTGTGGACCAGGGCAGAGCACACAACCCAGGACCCCAGGGAAGAACTGAGGTCCCAAGAAGAACAGAGCTACCGCCATTGTTCCCTCCCGCCCCCACCCCCACACACCATGTCACAATCTAGCGACGGGGGTGCCCAGCCCTGGTGAACACCTGAGGCTCCGCCCCTCACCGTAACAGGAGCAACCAGACCAAAAAAAGCAAGCGAGAGCGAGCGAGAGAGAGAGAAAGAGAATGCTCAAATAGAACAAATCAGTGCCCCAGAACTCATCCTTTTGAGCGACCAAGAAATAGCTAACCTAACAGATGCACAGTTCAAAACACTGGTGATCAGGAAGCTCACAGAATTGGTTGATTGTGGTTGCAAATTAGATGAACAAATGCAGGTTACCATAAAAGAAATGAAGGAAAATGCAAATGAACCAATAGTGTTGGGAAGGAAACTGGGACTCAAAACAATAGAGTGGACCAGAAGGAAGAAACAACCAAACAGGAAAGAATGGAGAAATAAGAATTCAAAAAAACGAGAGGCTTAGGAACCTCCAGGACATCTTTAAATGTTCCAACATCCAAATTATAGGGGTACCAGAAGGAGAAGAGGTAGAGCAACAGATTGAACAAATAATATTATTTGTTCAATCTCCTTTATTATTTGAACAAATAATAAAGCAGCAGCAGCTGGCAGACCCAGTGAGGGAGCGATTATTTGAACAAATAATAAAGGAGAACTTCCCCATTCTGGCAAAGGAAATAGACTTCCAGGAAGTCCAGGAAGCTCAGAGTCCCAAAGAAGTTGGACCCAAGAAGAAACACACCAAGGCACATCATAATTACATTAGCCAAGGTAAAAATGAAGGAGGGAATCCTAGAAGCAGCAAGAGATAAGGGGACAGTCTCCTACAAAGGAGTTCCCATCAGACTGTCAGCTGATTTCTCAAAAGAGACCTTACAGGCAAGAAGGGGCCAGAAAGAAGTATTCCAAGTCATGAAAGGCAAGGATCTATATCCCAGATTACTCTATCCAGCAAAGCTTTCCTTTAGAATGGAAGGGCAGATAAAGTGCTTCTCAGATAAGGTCAAGTTAAAGGAGTTCATCACCACCAAGCCCTTATTTTATGAAATGTTAAAGAGACTTATCTAAGAAAAGATAAAAAAAAAAACATGGATAGTAAAAGGACAGCAAACTCACAATTATTAACAACCACACCTAAAGCAAAACCAAAAGAAACTAAGCAAACACTAGAACAGGAACAGACCCACAGAAATGGAGATCACATGGAGGGTTAGCAACAGAGAAGTGGGAAGAGGAGAGAGGGGGAAAAGGTACAGAGAATAAGTAGCATAGATGGTAGGTAGGAAATAGACAGGGGGAGGGTAAGAATAGTATGGGAAATGTAGAAGCTGAAAAACTTATAAGTATGATACATGAACATGACTAAAGGGGGGCAAGTGGGTGGGAGAGGGTGTACAGGGTAGAGGGGAGTGAAGGGGGGAAATGGGACAACTGTAATAGCATAATCAATAAAATATATTTAAAAAATCATGTTCATGTAGGACTCGAATAAAAAGAATGAAAATTGTCTCCTCATACTGATTACACGACTCCATGGCAAATCCAGGCTTTTCGCTGGCTCTGACCAGCATTTCCCTCGGGCACGGGCCCACCTCCCTTGCTCTGTACCACCAGCCTCCCAGGCCATACCAATGGGGGTGGGAGTTCTCTCAGATATTCTCAACGACTGAACACAGCTGCTATACCCAGCAAGGCCAAGAAACTCAGGAAAAAGCAGAGGCATCCTCACTCCTCAGCCCCCACCGTGGCTCTGGGCACCTCGAGCACATTTGTGTACAAGCAGCCGGCTGCCTGGGCTCTTTGAGGTGGCTCCCTGGGTGTCTGGGGTCTCTCCTAACACAGATAAGGCCAGGGGTCCTCTTGGCCATTTGTCTCCCTAAATCCAAGTCAGTTATCACTATTTTCTAAGTGTCACATGCTTGCACCTTTATCTGGAGAAGCACGGTTTACTACAAGTAGAAACAATGGCCACAATGTTTAAGTCTCGAGCACGCAAATGCAGGCACACACCTGTGCTTTGGGAGGTGAATCCGTCATGCACTGCAACAGCATTGGGGCTGGGGCGGGGCTTACAAAGCTGTGTGGCCAGTGGGGAGCACAGAAAGGCTGCCCTTGGGCTTTTCCCCAGCTGCTCTCCCTCCAGCTTTTCTCAGCTCAGCCCAGAGTAAAGTGCACCTCCTGGTCGCAAGAAACAGGAGGGGAGCGGGCAGGACAGCTGAGCAGGGAGGCCGGATCGTCTCCATCCCCACTGCTGTCCAGCATGGCCACCTCCTTCCCGAGACCCAAAGGCAGGAGGCTCGCCTCCAAAACAAGGTGGTTTTAGACCATGGCAGTGCCCTCCACTTATAGATTAACCAAAGCTAGGCCCCAGTCCAGAAAGGACAGGCAGCAGAAACACCAACCACTCATTCAGAACTTTACTTTTTTACTGATTGGAAGAGGGAGGGGGGAGGGGAGAAAGTCACTGGTTTGTTGTTCCACTTATTTATGCACCCACTGGTTGATTCCCAACCGTGCCCTGACCGGGGATTCAATCTCCAACCACATTGTGTCGGGACGATGCTCTCACCAACTGACCTACCCCGCCAGGGCCTGATCCAGAACCTTCTGGACGGCACCTTTCCCCAGACTTCTGCTCTACTCTTTAAACACAGACTGCAGACAGGCAGCCTGCAGACCAAATCCAGCATGATTTGCTTGGATACCTAAGTGATTTTTTTGAAAACTGATTTAGTTAAAAACACACTAGGAAATTTCACTTAAATACCCTGACTTCCTGACTGAAGAACAATCAGAGTAGCTGCTCGCACACAGCAACGCCCAGATGGAGCTGGCAAGTGCCCACTTTGGACGGCCGTGTGTGCTCCTCTCAAACCTCACACCCAGCCTGCGACACTGCTCTGTGACGCCTGCCCGGCTCCCTCGCTACCGAGCACCCTTCACAGGCCCTGTGACCAGCATCGCGGCAGGGCTCCCATGCTGGTGCGGAGGGTGTCCCCCAATTCTGACCTGCGTGTCTAGAAGACCTGAGAGGAGCGTAGAGGAGAAAGGGTTTGCTCAGACGCTGCAGCTCCGTGAGGAGAAGGACTGACGGCTTCCGAGTCTCCCCGAGAGTCAGATCACCACCACGCTGTTTCCCACCACAGGACCCCTCCCGACAGACCAAGAACTTATTGCTGCAGGAAAATGGCCCGTCCTAGAGTCTCTGCTGCGGTTCTCTTTTTCCAGTTTCTGACCCACGCTGCCCGGACCTGGGCTCTCTCCCAGCTTGGCAAGATGACCCCGAGGCTGGGAGACGTCCCACAGGTTTTTCCAGAGTGTGGCTCGAGTATCAGCAAATAACAGACTTCAGTTTCCAGGAAGAGCCTCGGGGCTGCCAGACTTCAGCTCCTCACCTGGCTCTCCGGAGTCTGCCCCGAGGGGGGGGTCCACTGACAGAACGAAGACTCCTCGCTGCCCCACAGCCTTCACTGTGGTCCCGGACGCCCAGCCCTGTCGTCCGGGACCTGATCCCGACTTGGCACCTCCAGGCCTAGACGGCCCAGGGAGCGAACGAAGTAGCGAGGAAGCCTGCAGACCAAGCTGAGCTCCTCTTTCCGGGGCCCCAGGGCAGGCAGGACCAGCTGGCGGGCGTGCAGGTGCAGAGGGACGTGGCGGGCCTTGGCCTGCGGCAGGCCCAGCTTCTTCAGAGTGCCGGCAGGCAGCTTCTGCGCAGAGAAGAGGCAGTGTCGAGGGCGGCGCCGGCAGCACCTCACCCCAACCACTGCGAGGTCGGAAGCCCTGCCCTGGGAGGGACCAGCACTGACACCCCTACGAGCGGGTCTCAGACGGGTTCGGGATCTGGGTATAAGGGCAGTCCGCCTCACCAGGGACGCTCTACCCACCAGCGCTCTGGCCTTTCCAGAGAATGGGCTAGAACATCCCAAGACAGGAATGTTTCTGTGGTGGCTCTTTAACAGCGGCACGGAAGGCAGCTCTGAGCCTTCCGAAAGCCTCCTCCTCGGCCCGAGGCCCCTGAACAAAACCTGACACTGGTCACATGAAGCAGAAAGGTTCTGCTGAGACCCTGAGCCCCCCCCCGAGCACAGGAGCTGACTGTGTCTGAACCCCTCTGAAGGCCGGGCAACAGGGGTGGTGCCCTGTCCGAAGACCGTCAGCTCGGCCTGCTGTGATTCACTCCCACTGTGACCCACTCCCGGCCATCACAAGGGGACAGCCTGAGTTCGGCCGCTCCGCCTGCTGCATGCTGAGCGAAACCCGTGTTACCTGGGGGGCCAACCTGTTCCAGTCGGAGTACTTGTGGTCGCCAAGGATGGGGCAGTCCAGCCCAAAGGACAGGTGAACTCGAAGCTGATGTTTTATCCCTTTAGAAAAGAGAAGGGGAGCTTACGAGTGGCCACAGAAACAGCACTGGCCACTCATCATGGGGGCATCGGCGTCTCATCATGTTAAATCGAAGCACCGTGAGCTGGCACAGCCCCAACTACATTAAGTTACGAAGAAGAACCCGACAAACGCTAAGCTCGCAGGAGGCAATCACTGTCAACACTGCTACACTCCCCCTCCCCCAACAGCTCCTACTTCCCACAGAGGTAGGTAAGCATCACCATCATCTCAGTGTCTACCACTGCCATGCTGACTTTGTTAAAAATAATTTTATTTTATCACACTAAATAGTTTTGTTTTGCACATTTACCCTTTACTGTGGCAAAATACACATAACATAGAATGTTATGAACCGTTTCTAAGTGCACAGCCGTAAGCACATCCACGCTGCTGGGCAGCCATCACCACTGTCCAGCCCTGGGAATTCCGAGTCACCCTGAACTGCAACTCCGTCACCATTCCACCCTAAGCTCCACCTCCCCCTCCCCCACCCTCCGGACCCTGGTGAGCACCATGTCTCTCTAAGGCCAACTACTCTGGGAACCTCACAGAGACAGACTCCCAGTGCCTGCCGTCCTTCTGCATCTGGCTCATTTCACTGGGCTAACGTCCTCACGGCTCATCCTTGGGGCAGCAGGTGTCGGAGCTTCTTCTGTTTTAAGGCTGAGTAACACCCCGCTGCACGGATGGGCCACTTTCTGTTCACCGCTCGTCTGCCCGTGGACACTTGGGATGTTCTCGCCTCTCAGCCAATGCGAACAGCACTGCTGCGAACCCTGGTGCACAGAGGCATTTCTGGAGCCCTGCGCTGCTCAGTTCTCTTGGACAGATGCCCTGGGGCAGAACCGCTGGACCGCATGGCAATTCTGCACTTAATTTTTCGAGGAATCACTTGGCAAATTTTTAAGTAAGTGTAAACAAACTATTTACTATATCCCTCTGCTACCTACTGTTTTAAAGAATTATCCCTATGGGAGCTCCCGGCCTCCAATTAGCACCAGAAGCACACTCTCAAACGACAGCTGCTCTGAGGCGCAGCGCCCAGCCGGAGGCCAGGGTGCAGCTTGGCACCACTGGGACACAGTGCAGAACGGCGGCCCCTCCCACCAGGGAGGGTGGCCCTCTCACCAGTAACAGGCTGGAGCTCCAAGAGGGCGGAGGAGGCCGTGCTGCTCAGCACCTGGTACTGAGTCACAGCCACGTGTGCGTTCCGGCTAGTCCGCACTCTCACCATCTTCCCGTTGTCCATGCGGTAGCTTGGGGACAGCGTCATCTGAAGCCAAAGATAGCAAGATGTGATTTCAAGCGCCAAGCAAAAAGCCCCTCCCTCCAGGCCAGCTCGCCCACCTTATGGTGCTGCTGCTGCCCTGGCACCTCCTTCTCGATGATGGGGATATCCACGACTCCTGCCTCGGGGACCGGGACGCGCACGGTGACGGCCCTGGGGTGACAGAGACCCTTGCTTAGGCCACAGACACGAGTGAGGCACTCTCCGGGTTTGGCTACTTAGAGGTTTTTACGGAGGACCCACTGTGGTCAGTTCCTAAGGTCTGAGGGTTCCAAATAGTCTCTTGGTACAGTGCTTAGCCTTAGAGCTAGATACTATTCTTACAAACGTATCTTTTTTACTCCTAAACTAATAGGTGTTAACTGCAGAATAGTTGGGGAGAAAAATTATATTAACAACATGGTCTTTCACGCCAGTCATTAAAAATGAGTATGTAAAATTTAAAATAAAATTAGAGTAATATGATTTTTGCATCCTGTTTTTCTTTTTTAAATAATAAAAGAGGGTAAGTTCTGATCACATGTGAAATAAATAAAAAAAATAAATGAATGAACGAACAAAATTCACACGACCGTCCCTGCCCTGTTTGCCAGGCAGATAACCAGGGAGGGGCTGAGTCCAAAGACATCACAGAAGCCACAGCAACTCAGTGGCTCACTCAGAATCACTCCTGTGGGAGGTCTCGTGTCATTGGGTCACAACAGGCAGAAGACAGTGTCATCTGTCCTGACGGCCACGCCTCTCCAGGTAAATCAGAGCAGTCCTCTGGGGGACCAGGTGGCCTGCCACAGCGCCACCGACCACGCTGTGAAACACCCACTCGGACGTAATGCATCCCATCCTGGACACCCCACTGTGGGCTAGTCTGGGTGTGGGCTGCTAGTGGGTGTATTTTATCACCCTTCAACTGGGTCGTTACTACTCCATCACCCTTCCTGATCGCCGAACATCACTGCTCCAAAGTGGTCAGACAGTAAATGTTTACCAAATGTGAACAGGCACTGATTCGGAGAGGCACTGATTCTACACAGATGAACAAGACAAAAATCCCTGCTCTCAAGGAATTCAGAGTCTGCTGGGAAGGTTCAAACCAAAACTATAACGTAACAAGTCGCTATCAGCAAAAGCTAATCATTCCTACTGTGTTCCACTTGTAACTTCTACTTCCTGCACCTGGCAGGTAAGGCCATCATTAACTAGGTTCCATCCTGCCTTTCCAGTCTACCTCCACCACCGGCCACCGCAGACCGGACTGCTTGCCTCACCCCTTGCACGCACCGCTCCCACCACCTAGAACATCGTTCTTCATCTTGTCGATCAAACCCCTTCCTTCATCACGACCCGACCAACCGACTTCAAGCCCTCTGTGAGCCTTATCCCTGAGAATGGTCACCAATTCTGGACGTTCATGAAGAATATTCAAACAAGATAACAATTTTTCTATAGACTTACATTTTGATTACTTGTATACATGATAATAGTCTTGGTTTTCCTAACGTCAGCTTTTACTATGAACTCGGTACTGTGTTGAACACTTCACATGCATTATCTCACCCAAAATACAAAAAGAATAGTTATGAATCAAACAGAAAATGACGAACAGCCCAAAAGAAAATGGGCAAAGGAAACAGTCTGCTTACAGAAAGGGAAACTCAAAACAGACAATAAACCTGAAAAAGTCAGCGTCAAAAATACATAGAGGAACTGAAAATAAAATACTCCCTCCCCTTTTTTCACCTGTCTGATTGGCAAACCTTTTAAAAAACACAATGGGCCTGGCCATGTAGCTCAGCTGGTTAGAGCACCATCCTGACACACCAGCATTGCAAGTTCGATCCCCAGTCAGGCACATACAGGAAGCAACCAATGGATTTGTAAGTAAGTGGAACAACAAATCCATGTTTCTCTCTTTCCCTTCCCTCTATCCCTCTAAAATCAGTAAAAAAACAAAAATAAAAATTTAACAGCGCATCAGTCCGGCATAAGAGGAGGTGGGCACTCGCCACTGCTAGTGAGAATAAAAACTGACATGACCACTTCGGAGAGCAATCTGGGCGGCAGGACTCACCCATTAAATGGGTGCACCCCTCCATTCAGCAATTCCATTTCTGGGGATTCATCCTGAAGAGAGACTCACATATTCTTTGAAGTAGGTTCTGGAAAAAATGGGGTCACCTAAAAATAAAGCAGTTTATCTGTCAATAAAGCAGTTATGATACATCCACACAATGGGATGCTACAAACCCATTAAAAAGGAGGTAGCTTTAAATTACACCACAGAATGCTCTCCGAGATCTACTGTCCGAATAAAAAAAGCAGTATGTGAAACAGCTCAAAATATGCTGCTGTCTGTACCGTGCGTCTTGTACGTGCCCGGTGAAACCCGGGGAGTGCAGCAAGTCACTAGTGACAGTGGCTGCCTCCGAAAAGGAAATCGAGTAGATGGGGGACAGGAGTAGGTATTGTTTTTGCTCCTGTATCTTTCTTCTGTTAAACAAAAGGGAGGTAGCCCTGGCTGGTGTGGCTCAGTGGACTGAGTACCAGCCTGAAAACTGAAGGGTCGCCGGTTCGATTCCCGGTGAGGACACAAGCCTGGCTTGTAAGCCAGGTCCCCAGGTAGGGGCATTCAGGAGGTAACCAATCAATGTTTCTCTCACATATCACTGTTTCTCTCCCTTCCTTCCTCTCTCTAAAAAATAAATAAAATGTTAAAAAAAAATATGGAGGTAAACCTGTATGTACTAACATGGATTCCCCATGACACAGAGTTAAGGAGAAACAAAGTACGATGTACACTGTACGTGATACATGTATGTACACATATGTTTGTAGACACACACACACACTGTACACACTACACACATACCTAAATATATTAAGGACCAAAGGAATAAAACCCAAACTACCCTAAGGGAAGGGACAAAAATGGTAACAGTGGGTGGAATCTCTAGAAGTGTATATCATCTTTGTTGGTTGACTGTTTTGCCACAGGAGAAAAATCATGTATTACTTGTATAATTAATTTTCAATGATTTTATGTATAGCTGTTATTAGGAACCACAACTCTATCAGAGTAGAATAATGTTCTACCACTAACTCTGTTTCCTATACCGTTTAACTGCCCACAGGTCCTGGCACAGTGCCTTGTCGCCAGGAGTTGCTGCTGTAGGAGCGCATGACTAGCAGAAAGGGCTGCCTTCGTTTCCACCCCCTCGGCCGGCGGGCTCCGTACCAGTACTTCTTTGTCACCTGACGGGTTCTGAACAGCTCTTGGACTTGGTGCGCCACTTCCTTCTCCCAAGCCAACACCATCACGCCTGTGGTTTCCTTGTCCAGCCGGTGGCACAGATGCAGGGGCTCTGCCTTGTGGCCGTGAAGCATCTTTGCCAGGACAGGTAGTACATCACTGATGCAGAGCTGGACCCCAGGGCCACCTATGGATGGAAAAGACAGAGGTTTGAGTGGTCACAAGAAGATCCCACCAAAGAACTACTTGGGGAAATGAAGCCTTTCCTGGATTAACTACCAATGCTCTCTAGAGCCTTATTACTGACATGCGGTCCAGGCACTAGCAACATCTGTACACCAAGGAGCTTGCTAGAAAGGCATCTCAGGCCTCCAACCAGACTATTAATCAAAATCTGTACTTAACAAGATGCCTGAGTAACTCATGCATATTATATTTGAGAAGCTTTGTCCTAGAGCAGGGGGCTTTCTCCTCAGGCATAACCACTCTTTAAATCTACTTATGTATATGTACTCACAATAAAATCAGCAATTAAAATGAGGAGGTCTGATATTTTACTCTATAAACAAAGGCTGGAGAATTTGTTAAGTAAACCCTAGTGAGAAATGCAAGACCATGAGGCCCTCCTGGCGAGATATTTCTAGGTTCTACTCTGTGTACTCTCCTAAGTAGCCATTGACTTTGGAAAGGTTGCTAATCTTTCTAATCTTAATCCTTCTCATCTATAAGATGTAAATATCTGTAGTGTAATTATCTCACGGGAAATGAGAAGGCAAGAAGCTACTGTGAGCATCAGTAGAGAAACAAACCCACACAAGACACTTGGCGACATTTAATTCACCGCCTTTATGTGCAACTGTCTCCACAGCTCCCCAAAAAGCATTCTTCTTCCAGCAAAAATATGCCTTTCCCCCCAGCAAAACTCTTTCCACAAATGCATTTTTTCCTGTCTTCCTGACTCACTCCAGCTGTCTCTAACACCTACATTCAGCATTTATTCAAAAATATTCTAGTGTCCATTAAGTTCTAGATACCCCAGGGTTTGGTTGGGTATACTCCAACACACACACACCCCATATATGTTTTTCCTAACTTTTCATTTTCTTTTTATTGATTCTAGAGAGGAGAGAGGAGGGAGAGAAAAGGGAGAGAAACATCAATGTGAGCGAGAAACATCCATCTGTTGCCTCCTGCACTTGCCCCAACTGGGGACTGGGCGCAACCCAGGCATGTGCCCTGACCAGGAATCCAACTAGGTAGGACCCTTCCATCTGGGGGGGATCACGCCCAACCAATTGAGCCACACCCACAAGGGCTACACTTTTTCCTTATGTTATTTCCTCCTCCCCAGTTTTGATGTAAATAACTTAAAGACAAATCACACAGCCTTTATATTCTCCTACAGCAATCCCTGTAGAGGTCTGCACACAGCGTGTGCCGTAAACCGCTGCTGACTGCCAAACGTCGGGAGGGTGGAGACTGTCTTATCTCACTATCCTCAATAGTGCCTTACGTGGAACAGCAGTGCACAAAAACTTAAGTTATTCTGAACGCAAGGCTTCTGAGAGCCCCAGAAGCTATGTGTGAGTGTTGCCCCCAGTTGTGGCTGAAAGCGGCATCGGTCCCCCTTCTTTCATCCGTGGTCCTTACCATGCACGGGGAGGCCATAGGGTTTATTGATGACCACAAGGTCCTGGTCCTGATGCACAATCCCTCGCCTCAGTGCCTTAGCGAGCACGTTGGGGTGGACTCGCTGCAGCTGCTGTGTGAACCGCACTAGTTCTTGCACTCTCCGCTGGACGGAGTTTGTGGGCACCTACCGGGAAGAGAAACAGCGATGGGAAATGCCTGGTGGGGAAGACCCTCCATAAGTCTGGGTAAGAATCTGAGCAGGGAGGGAGTCATCTTTGCATTCGACTCGCCCCTTCCCGAGTAATTTGAGGGGGGGAGTACTTAGCACCGAGCCCGCAGTACAACACCTTACCCCTCAAACCACTTCCTCCACGTGTTCCGCCAGCCCCCATTCTCCCATCGCGGACCCGGACGTCGACTAGCGAGGTCTCACAGGACACTCCTCGCCACTGAGCGCAGTCTCATGGGAGCTGAACTCTTTCACTCCGGACTCACCGGCCCCTTGTTCTTTTGTTCCTGTTTCTGGGCTCGGAGCCTCTCCGCTAACTGCTGGGCATCCAGAGGCCTAGAGGCAGCAGCTGCGGTACAAAATGGTTTAGAGAGGAGAGAAAGGAGACTCCCCACACGCTGCCCGGAGCTCCAAACCCAGAGGGGCCGCGCGGGACAGCTGGGCGCCACCATCTTGGCGAGGAGGGCGGGTCAAGGCAAGACCACCTGACTTGGGAGGCGGTTTGGGCGGCTGAGCGACTCACGTGGGTCCAGGCTTGGGCCTGGGAGCCGAGGGGCTGGAGGGTGGGGGCGGGGAGGTGGGGGAAGTGGGTGGGACTAGCGGTCCTAGTCACGTGGCCGTGCAAGCTAAGTGCGCCTGCGCGTGTGGTTAACTGCAGTTAGAGCGGCGGCGTCTGGAGCGGTCCGGGTGAGTGTGTCGGTGAGCGCGGCTGGGGTTGGGAAATGCCGGCTTTTCAAGCGTTAACTTCACGTCCCACGGTCTTTGTGTCGGAGAGCTCTGCCCTGGGAGGCCGTATTTCCCTGTGGAAGAGAACCCACCCCAAACCCCCTCCACCCCCGCAGAGCGATGCCCTCAAACGCTCGACCCGGAGCCTCCTCAGGCGCCGGCTCGCGCGTCTTGGCAGCCAGGTTCCCGGAGTTTGACCAGTCCCGGGGAACGCGTCCCGTCCGTTCGCGTCCATTTGCTTGCCGCTCGATCTGCGGAGATGCCCGGATCTCTTGTCACCTTCCGACTCCTAGTCTCTTTGTTATACGTGGTAACCTGTCCTCCCCGTGGGATGACGGAGAGCCCTCGCGTTATCCGGGGGTCCCCGGTCCGATTTCCTACCTAGGGAACCCCTTGAGTTTCTTCTGTCCTTTGCGAAGAAGAGTTCATTTCTTGTAGCCTCCTCTCCCCCTGCCTACCCTTTTCTCTGGGACTCCTTGCGAAGAAAAGGTTGAGAGCACCGAGCATCGACTTCCCCGTGTGTTCCTTCACGCTCCCTTCCATGCTTTGCAATCGCCCCAAATCCTCCTCTTTTCTTCTTTTCCTAAACGTAATGTTGGGACCCCCGGTGACCGCACTGCATGCGACTTTCTGTGAAGATGAACGTTGGTTGGGATGGTAATGTTAAAAATACCGTGGAACGTACCTGCCGTTCGTTAAGAAGAAAGCCGTTGCCGAGTTGTGAAAAAGGTTGGATCCGTAAAGAGGAAACAATTTCTCAAGGCTGCTTAGAAGGAAGGCTACGTGAGGAGTTAGAGCAGGTCGTAGAAGTAGGTTTGCCTGCCAGCCCTCCAAAAACAGGTAAGTGGAGCTAGGCTGTAAACGACTTTAAGTTGAAGACTTTGAATTAGATGTGATAAGTAGTGAGGAGTCTTTAGAGCTTCTTGAACAGAAGAGAGACTCCTTGCAAGGGGAATTCTAGAAATGAACCTGGCAGATGAATGCGGGACAGATTGAAAAGCAAAGCAAAGGGCTTTGGTAGCAGGGAAACCCGCTAGGATGCCGCAATCCAGGCAGACGATAGGAGACCATTATGCTTCATTCCGGGGTCTTTTCTCCCTACACTGACCCGTCGTTTGAGTTAGAATTGATTTCGAGTTGTACAAGTCAAGAGGCACCATTGGCTGCTGCTGTTGAACTGTGGGTCCCTTAAGGACCCATTCATTTGTTTTTTCCCACGTCTGGCACTGGAACCTCACAGATGTTCATTAGAGGAAGTGCATCAGAGACATGCGTTAGGTATGTCTGAACATTCTGATTTGTCTTAGTTCTGTCGCTTTTTTGACCTGAAGAATGGAGGTGGGAGTAACTATTTGTAAAGAGTGGGAAAGATAGCATGCGTATGTTTCTGTAGTAAGATAGGTGATTGGGGTAGAATTCCAGAGAATTATGAGTGAGTTTGGGAAACGACTTCTTTCTCTCCTGTCCACACCCCCCACCCACAAATTCACAGGCAAGACATAGATCTGTGAAAGTTGAGAGGTTCTACCCTACAAGAATGACTGCCTTTTACCTGTATGCCCCTGACCCAGGTTTTAATTTCACTGAAAAGTCACATTGTGTATTACTTAGGTACATGAAGCCCCTTTTCCAAGAACTCTGAAATTTGGACTTCGGGATTTTAATTTACATCACTGCATTAATTCTAGTTACCATTTTGGGTATAGTACTTTCATGGTTTTGTGGGGGCCAGGAAACCCCATTTTTGCCTTCATCTGTCCTTAATGGCATTGAAGAAATGGTAGCTGTTCTTGCAGAATTGGCCTTCTGTGGCAGGAAACAGAATGAAGAACCAACTCCGATGTCATCGCTAGGGACACAGAGCTTGTGTTCTTGGGTTTCAGTTTAACCCAAGAACACACTGTAGAGCCAAAGAATAAAAACACTGGTCACTTTTTTTATGGAGAAGGATCTTTTAAGTTTTTCCTGTTGTAAGAAAAATTTGAAGAATTCAAAGTCTTTTGTTTCCTTGGCATCACAGTACAGTTTTAGCCAATATGGGTACAGAAGTTGCAACTTCCTCAATGTTTCTCCTATGAGTCCAGGCACTTGGTGATTGAAAGTAGCTGCTCTCTAAGTGTACAAGAATTTATGCAAATACAATGTCTGCTTTTATTTATTTTTAAAGCTCTGTTGCTTCCTTCCTCACTCAGGTGATCCTATCTTAGGCAGTTTATTTTACCCACTTCTGCACCAATCTCACATTCTTCCTTTCATTGAGGATTCTTCATCTGGATTGTTTGCTCAGTACAAGGAAGAAAATTCTGTTTGTGGTCTCTTCATTTTTATGGAGTTCAAACATGGTATACTTACATTTTTAAAAATTTCATTTATTGGGGTAACCATGGTTAATAACAAATTTCCGGTGCACAGTTTTTTAATGCACCTGTGCACTCCGTTGTATGCTCATCACCTGAGGTCTGGCCTCCTTCCATCACTATGTATTTGCCCTCCTTTACCGTAATCCTTCCCCTTTGGCAACCACGATCTATAAGATTTTGGTATATCATAATATATCAAGTGCCCCCCAAATAACAATATAAAGAATTTATTCATTTTTAAGGGTATTTCCTGACCTAAACAAAAACAAAGCTACATTTCAATTGCACGGATAGGAACAAGGACTGGCTAAAGAAGGAACTTGTGTTTGAATATCACAAATTTAAGTTTAACTAATGGCATAAGATTAAATTCTGGCTTCTTGAACAATGATTTGCAAGTTGTAGATTAACCAGCAGCTCAGTCTCCCAGAAGAGCAGGAAGTACTTGGACATTGTTTTATGGTTTCAGAAAGAGCCAGAGAAGCGATTAGGCGGGGCTCGCTGGACCTAGAAGGTGCAGTTGTTGGGAGCTGGGAGATCTGGGGACTAGTCCCAGTTCAGCTGCTTGTGAACTTGAATAACCTGGGCTTCAATTTTTTTTGTCTTGTAAAAAAAGATCCTTCCAACTCTAAGCTTTTATAAAGCTTTTCCACTAACACTTAAGTACTTTTCCTTCTAAACAAGTAGAATTTACTTCAGACATCCCTTAAATACATTTAGCACGGGCATGGGGAACCAGGATTCTGCTCTCTACCCCAGACTTTAAAGTTACTGCCAGGTGAACTAACATTTATATTTGGAGGTTACTTTTATTGAGTGGTGTTGGAATATACCTTAAGATGTCCTATGTAGGGCATGGCAGAGGGAGTGCAGACAGAAAAAAAAAAAAATCAGAGCCCTGGCTGGGCAGAGCGTTGTCCTGATACACAAAGGTTGTGTGTTCGATCCCTGGCAGGGCTCATCCAAGAATCAGCCAATGAATGCATAAATAAGTGAGCAACAAATCAATACCTATCTCTCTCTCTCTCAGATGAATCAACAAAAAAAATTTTTTAACTATTAGAAATCAGTGGCATAGACCTATAACATGGCTGTTCTTTTCCCCATACCAGCATTTTAAAGATATTCTGTTATACTAATGCTCCTCATTGTATTTCTATTCAGCTTTTGAGTAATAAATCAAAGCAGGTGTACCTTAAACCAGTACTTCCCAAACTTTTTCATATCACGGCACGTGTGGAAACGATTGTCGCTTCCTGGAGGAGACCTGCAGGCAGCCCCCAGAAGGCGGGGGCAGTCCCTAGTCCTTGCGTGACTGCACCTCAGCCTGTTTCTTCATATGAGCAGTGGAATTAATAACACGTGTCTAGTAAGAGTGCTGTGATGAGACACGAAAGAAATGTATGTGGTGCCTAGGATGTAGCAGACACTCAAATTGTTAGTAGCATTTCATGAGTATAAAATAAGACCATTACATTAGAGCATTTTCAAGATTACAAAGAGCTGTGTTTGTGGCATTTATATTAATGAAGATGACCAGGGCATCTTATGGGAAAAGGCACACACACCAGAAGGGTGAACATGGAGTCCATGTTTCCAGAGCATGAGCAATGGAAAACTGAGGGATATTCACCATGCGGTGGTTAAAAGCCAGAGGATATCAGGATCCCTAGAGAAATTTAAGAAGACGTTTGCAACACCTAGTTGCTTAAGTTGAATAAACCTATTCTTTGATGACTTGAAATTTTAAACAATAAGCTACAGGTATGGATTGCTATGTTTTAATTGTCAGTGAGTGGAGCATGCTGTGTTGGCTTTAATGATAAGTGAATTTACTGATATTAACTTCCAGGAGCTGTTTTGAGGAGACCTGAGCTGCTGTTAACTGGTTTGGAAAACCAGATTTCTGCTGAGTTTACTGTTCCCAGTACGGGCTAAGACTCCTGTGATACCAAGGAAAGACTTTTAATTCTTCAAATTTTTCTTAGGACGTATAAACAACAAAACCTACAAGTTCTTTCTCCAGAAAAACTACCAGTGTTTTTATTCTTAGGCACTATAGCGAGTATCTTGGGTTAACCTACTAGTCAACATTTCCCCGGTGATAAGAATCACCAGAGATGCCTTTACATCTACAGATCACTCCTCTGGACATGGTGACTCTGTGAATTGTAAGTTAGGGCCCAGGGACCAGTTTGCCTCGCCCTTTCCTGCTCAGCAAGCACCCTGGGGGCCTGGGCTGAAAGTTCTTTTGTTTATGAATATATCACACAGAAGGTAAGGTTACTTAAAAATATAGAGAAAAATGGCAAATTTTAAATGTTGCTGTTTCTCCTGTTTTATTTTTTGAAAGATTTTATTTAAAAAAAGATTTTATTTATTTAGTTTTAGAGGGGAAGGGAAGGAGAGAAGGAGAGGAACATCAGTGTGTGGTTGCCTCTCATGCACCCCCTACCCGGGACCTGGCCGGCAACCCAGGCCTGTGCCCCAACAGAGAATCAAACCGGCCACCCTTTGGTTCTCAGGCCGGCACTCAATCCACTGAGCCACAACCAGCCGGGGCTATTTATTTTCAGAGAGCGGGGAAGGGAGGGAGAAGGAGAGGGAGACATTGACATGAGGAATATCCATTCCACGTGTGCCCCAACTTGAGGGCCCAACCCACAACCCAGGCAAGCGCCGTGATGGAGAATCGAACCAGGGACCCTACACTTTGCAGAAAGAAGCTCAGCCAACTGAGCCACACTGTTCAGGGCTTACTTTGTTTTTTATCAAAGTAATTCATGTATGGTTTAAAGTCAGTATTAAACGATTTACAGTGGGAAAAAACCCAGAAACCATTCCCTCTGTCCTTCTCGCCACATGGTCTCATTTCCTAGAGGCAAGCAGTCAGTTGTTTCCCTCTTTCTGCAGGTGTTACCTTCTGATTTCTGACTCCTCTGCTATGTCAGTGGTGTTCTCTGTTCTCTGCCCCGCATTGTTTGACCCCTTGATTTCCTGCTGTGGTAGATAGATCAGGACTTAGTTCTTCCCACCACTTCTCTCCCTTTCCATATCCTCCACCCCTACCACAGCTCTATTGTAATTTTTGGTTAAAACAGGCCGTTTTGATGTGTTTATACCTTTGCCAGATATTCTTCATTGTGTTTAGGTTGTCCTTTGCCTGATTTTTTTCCCTCCACATATTTACTGCAAATTTTTCCCCAAATATCTACAGCAGATTTTTTCCCACATGCTTCAAAATATTTGTCACATCCTTACCAGTAACATTTTCTGTGACCTCAGTTGCTTCACTTCCACTTTTTTCTGGGAGCCCAGTATCTTCTTCCTCCTCCCTTCACTCTTTTCTATCAAGAACTATGCCCCAAATGCAATACAGCAGCTTGCCTCTGCGCCCCTCCTAGGCCAGCACCATGTTGTCCCATTTCTTGGTGTACGTCCTTACATACTAAGAAGTACTCGAATGATGTTAATGACTTTATTTTGCCCACAGACTTGCTTGACAGTTTGAAATGTTACAGAATTCTGGGGTGAAAATAAGTTTCCCTAAGAATTTTGAAAGCATTGTTTGTTTCTATTTCTGTGATTGCGCTAGATGCACAAGTGATTCAAATCCTTTTTATGTGACCTTATTTTGTTGGTTTTTTCCTTTTTCTTCACTGGAAGCTTTGAGGATATTCTCTGTCTCTGGTGTGGTGGAATATTATGATGATGGACTCAGTAGAACCTGTCATTCTAGAAATTTGTGTCCCTCAGTTCTGGGAAATTTTCTTCTATTATTTATCTGCTTTTTCTACCCATATTTTCTTTTTCTTTGATCTCTTTTCATAATATCTGTTATTGTTATGTGGGTGTGATAGCTTCCAGGAAAACCCATTATAATTACAGTTCTTCAGTTTTCTGCTGAAATAATGGCAGAGCCTGTGTATGGTGGGAGGTCAGTGCTTCCTCACAGTGGCATAGACCCCACGAAGTCACGTCCCTGGGGACTGGGCAGGCGCTGGCCCTCTGCCCACTCCCTCCCAGTTCCCTCTCACTGCATTTTCCTCACTCCCCTCAGTCACTAGAATGGTACCACTGCTTTCTTTTCTCTGCTGTAGAAACATGCTATATATTTTTAAAAGTTAATATTACTGAGGTACTAAGATAAATGAGGAAAGAAAGGTGTTTTTTAAAAACAAACAGGAAGAGGGACTACGTGTAAGAACATTCATGATATAAAAGCAGGGGCATGCTCTCAACAGTGCAGTTGTTTTCATTTGGTGCGAAGGTGAGACTGGGGTGCTTGAGCTGCATTCAGACTGCTTCTCCATGTGGACCGGAACATCCAGGTGGTCCTGTCCCCATGGGGTTGCAGGGCCGCTGTCACGTGCTCTTTCTCCTTCGCTGTACCCTTCGCGTTTCCTGCACTGCCTACCTCGGACCTGTTTCTTTTTCCAGAGGGGAGGCTAGGTCCTCGTCCCTGGGGCCCAGGCTGCCCGCCCCCCTCCCTCCAGCCGTGGCTGCTCTTATGGTTTCTCCCTTGGTCTTGCACTGACCTCTTTCGTTCTTTGAGAAAGTAAGTTACTAGGTCTCTTTAACCCGTTTTTCTGTAGCCTATTTTTTTTCCTCAATTATTTTTACTGGCCACTTTTAAGACTGATGCTACCTGCAGCCAAGCAGTGCTTTTAAAGCAGTTTCTTCTGAGTCAGTCTCACCTTTCTAGTAGTTCTGGTGACCTCTATGACAGGTAATTAATACCTTTTTTTCTTTTTTTTTTTTGAGCTTTCAGGTTTTTGTTTCAGGCCTAAATAATACTTTCATCTCTCAGTTCATTTGCAGGTCAAAGAATATTTTTCAGTTTTTATTTTTAAAATTATACTGAAAAGAATATCGAGCCTGTTAAAGGGCTTAGGCTTCCCGACTTTCCTAAACTGCCTTTGGTCCCCCATCCCTTGTTCTTCAAGGGCGTGTTGGAACTGATGCAAGGAATGCGCTCCCAAGTACACTGCTGAAGGACCTGACTGTTTTCAAAGTCAGTAAATACTTGCGTTGGCCCTTGAAGCAGAAAGCAGGAAGTAACCACCTGTGATTCTCTCACCCAGAGATTGTTCTGCCCTTCAGAGACCTACAGCACATGATGAGGAACAGGTCGTTGGGCTGGTTCGTGACCTTTAAGTGTGAAGTCTCATACTGTCTTAAAGGACCTTTGCATGCGAGGAGCTGTGTAACTGAGACTTTTGAGTAGGAATCTCCCGTGTCTGAAACACAGGAGTGATCTGAGCTGAAGATACAGATTTGGGAGTCATTCGCATTTAGTTGGTATTCCAATTGCTTGGTGGACGAGGTGGGGAGGGAAGGGACTTGGAGTGAATAGACTGGAGAGTGCCAAGTAGACTCCGGACTCAGCGTTTAAGGGATGAGCAGAGGAAGAAGGGCTTCCACTGGAGGGACCGGAGGGAAACCAGGAAAAGGAAAAGACAGTATCCGGAGGAGATGAGAAATGGAAGGTCAGATGCTTGCAACATCTAAAGGGAGCTGAGTGCTAACAATTCCACTGAAGTTCACTGTAGAGTATGTGTCTCCCATAAAGCTTTCCTTGGTCTTCCTCAGGCACATTCGCTAATCTCCTCTGTACCCCAGATATGCATATTAAACTTAGCACTTATGCAATAAATATTTGATGACAGTTCTGTTTCCCCTAAAAAGTAGAGACTTTTTAAGGGAATGGCCCTCAGAGAGATGGTTTTATGGTCTTTATCATCCTTGATGAGACAGTATTGCATTGTGTCTTCACAACATGAACTTGAGTCAGCATCCTGTGTCTACTGTGTAATAGCTGTGTGTCCTTCAGCAAAGTGCGTAACATCTCTGAGCTTCGATTTCAGTATCAATGATATCTGTGATGTGTGATGATAATAGTGTCTGCTGCACAGGAGAAAGAACATTTGTAAAGTATTGGCAAGAGTGCCTGACATTTAACAGATATTTGAACATGAAAACTCCACAACTTGTGACTAACACAATTCCAGTCATTCTACTCTGCAAGCATACACAGAATATAATCATGGCCAGGCCATAGGAAGACTGCAGAAGTGGGCTGAGTTCAGTGAAATGCATGTAGCTCTGTTTTATAAACAACTCTGTGGACTTTGTGCACAGTACTTGGTGATCTTGGTTTCTTTTCATGTAGTTGGGAAGGAGAAAATGAAAAGATTAAGAAGGCTGCTCCAAAGCAGATGGAAATTTTTATGCATAAAGATAAGCGGCTTACATAGGTGAGCGGTGGGTGTAAGTCACAGCCTGTGTTTGTTTGACTTAAAAGAAACAATACTACATTTTTACCCATTCATCCTGTTTCTTTTATCTTCCCTTAAAAGTTTTTCAAGTGAACAATGTAATGATTAGACCTTTATATCGCTTACAAAGTGGTCGGTCACCTTGATGGGTCTAGCACCCATGTGACACCGTACTCGGTTATCACAGCATTGTCACCTATATTCTCTGTGCTGCACTCTGCATCCCGTGATTATTTGGTAACTGGATGTGTGTGCATCTTATCCCTCACCTTTCTCACTCATCCTCGCATCCCCCTTCTCACTTGGCAGCCATCGATTTATTCTCTGTGTCTGTCGGTTTGTTTCTGTTTTGTTTGTTGTTTAGCCTCCACGTGTTTCTGTGTTTTTCACTTTTCTTCTTGTAATTGATTTCTAGTTCATGCCATTGTGGTCAGAGAAGATGCTTCATATGATTCCAGTCTTCCTAAATTTATTGAGGCTTGGTTTGTGGCCTACCCTGTGGTCTATTCTGGAAAATGTTCCATGAGCACTTGAAAAGAATGTATATTCTCCTGCTTTAGGATGAAATGCTCTGAAAATCTCAACTAAGTCCATCTGGTCTAATGTGTCACTTACGGCTGCCATTTCCTTGTTGGTCTCTCTGAATAGCTTGTCTGTTGATTTTCTGTTCAACTGGCAGAAAGCTCCCGGGTGTTTCTTACGTGCGGTATGTGTGCCCTCCTGTTGTAGTTGGTCCTTAGTTGCTGTTGTCAACTCAGAGGGTGGGGTTGGTCCTCAGGCTAACTGGCTGTCCAGGCAGGCCATGCCCAGGGTGGACAAGCTGTTGAGTGGGGGCTGATGCCAGGGAGTGGGAGTCACTTTTTAGTGGGGCTTTGGGGCCAGAGGTCTGCCCTCCAGGTGTGTCATCTGTGGAGCTGGTTGGGTGATGCTCTGGTGTCTGTGGAGCTGGTTGGGTGATGCTCTGGTGTCTTCTGAAGCTGACCACTAGGTGTGTTGGGTCTGGGGCCTCTTGGGAGAGGCTCTGGTGCGGGCCAAGGTCAGCCATCACTTGTATCTGGCTTCGGCCTGCCTAGTAAGATCTAGAAGTGATCTGCAGTTGGTTGCATCGTGCTCTGAGTTTGGAGATGCTTGGGAGAGGCCATGCTGTGAAATGAGGCTAGCTGGCCGCCACTTGTACCAGGGTTGTGACTGCTTAGTTGAAGCTGCATTCCAAGCCTAGACTGGCCACCGCTTATGCCAGGATTGTGACCGTCAGGTGAAGTAGAGACCTGTTGCCATTTCTGCCACTGAGCTCAGGTTTGCCAGTGGGAGTGTTCTATTCAAGAACAGGATGTTGTCCTTGGGTGGTGTATTTACTTGCAGCTAGTAAAGGAGGTGGGACTCACACCCGAAGCTCTGTCTCCTTGAAGGGAGGCCTAGCCATTGCTCGTACACGGTATTTGGGTAATTTTTTCTTTGCAGTTGGTTATACCCAGCTTACAGTTGGGTACCATTTATCGAGAGTAGCATTTAGTAACAAATGCTGGGACCTTGAGACCCTTGTCTTAACAGTAGAGCGGGGATTGGGGTCACTTAGCAAGAGGTGCAGGGCACTCGGAGACCAGCTGCTGTTTGTTTGCAGTTTGTGGGCCTCAGAGGTTTTTGGGAAGTCCGCAGAAGGAGCCAAGGCAGGATGCTCGTGTGGAGAAGCCACTGGAGGAGGTTTGGGCTGGGTGCACAGATTGCTCGGGGTGGGTTCTCACAATCACCAGGGCAGGGCACACGGGTGTTAGGTTAATGAAGACTCAGATGTGGTGTCTGCCATCTGGGAGGGAGGGGAACATAACAAAAGAACAGTGGTGTCTGTCAGCGTTCCCATCCCTGGAGAGAGCTGCCCTGGACCCCTGCCCCTCTGGCCTTGACTCTGAAGCTTGTCAGTTCCTCCCTGTATGTTCCGGCACTTTCTGAGCTGTGGCCCCTGCCCTGAAACTCGGAAGGAGTGAGTCTGTGCACGAGCCTCTCAAGAGCAATGCCTAAGTCTCTAGCAGCCCTGTCTCTCTAATGCAATCCTCGCTGGTTTCCACAGCCAGGGATTATGGGGACTCCTTCCCAGCACTGGTGTCCTGGTCTGGGAAGCCCAGTGTGTGAGTCTAGGACCCCTCACACCTCAGGTGGGATCTCCCTAGCCAGATACCCCTCCTGATTCTTAACCACACGCCTGGGTGTGGGACCTGCCTGTTTCACATCCCTGCCCCTCCCACCGGTCTTAATGTGGCTTCCTGTGTATATTCTTAGTTTTAGGGATCCTGTTCGGCTAGTCTTCAGGTGGTTCTCAGTGACAGCTGTTATATAATTTAGTTGTGGTCATAGGAAGGGGCAAGCACAGTGTTCACCTCCTCCACCATCCTGACCATAAGTCCTCATCCTGTTTTTTACAGCTCATGAAATTGAAAGTATCCATGGTCTGCTAGTCTTTAAGTCATTGTAGATACACACATGTGCAGTCAGCAAATATTTGAACATTCACTCATTGGGTAAACTGCTCCGGGCTGTGGACGTGATAATACACATAATACAGACACTGTATTTGCCCTAAAGGAGCTTGTGTTCCCGTGGGAGACACCAGTAATCACAAGCGTTAAGAGACGCAGATAAGGGCTGCAGTATAAATGCAGCCCTTGGGGTGAAAGGGGTGGATGAACACTCTGCATAAAGCTGAGACTTCAAGGATGAGGTGGGGGTGGAGGCACTTGAAGAATATGTCACTCTTAAGCCAAGTTCCGTGTGTAAGTCAGGGATGTTTGCGATGTGTCCTGTGTGGCTCTGATGCCTGGGGAGCGCACAAGAGGGCTGCAGGGGATGCTGTCAAGTGGGCTGCAGATGCCAGATAATGCGTGGTCCCTTACCCGTGATGGGGAGTTTTACTGAACACAGTCAGAGACCATTGGATGATTTTAACCATGACTTAATACAGTTGTGTTTTGAAATCCCTTTTGCTGCTAACAAAGTTTCTAGTCATAAAATACTTTAGATTTAATATATAAAATCTGAGAAACTCATTTCTTAGTCCTAAATACTGAGGCCCTTGAGTCATTTGCCAGACAGAGTTCTTGCTTTAAGAATCCACCTTTAAAATCAGTTTACACCTTAGCCCTGGCCTGGTGACTCGGTCGAGGCTTTGTCCCGTGCACCAAAAGGTTGTGGATTCGATTCCTGGTCAGGGCACATCCCTAGGTTGAGGGTTCGATCCCTAGTCCGCGCATGTGCAAGAGGCAGCCCATTAATGTTTCTCTCTCCCTCTGCCCCCCCATCACCCTCTCTCTCCCTTCCTTCCTGTCTCTAAAATCAACAAACATATCCTTGTGTGGGAAAAAATCAGTTTATATCTTAGATATTAGGAACTCGACTTAATAAAAATAAGATAATTTAATTTCTATATCAAAATATTCAATTGGTGTCAGAGGATAAGCTAAAGCTGAAATCCTTTTGCCCTCTGGAATCAGATTACCTTTACTCACTGGTTGGTATATCTGGAAAATAATAGTCTAAATATTGATTTACTATGCACACAGTTTTCACAGGAATTTATCTTTTCCCATTTTTTCCAAATGGCCTTTTATGGTTCTTACTACACTAAAAGCAATAGTGGGGTGTTTTCTTTTAATAGAAAATGCTTTCTCTGTTGCACAGTAAATTTCTTTCTTCAGATTATAATCATGAGCAACATCTTGCATTTGAGTTCAGTCAATAAATATTTGAATACCTACTGTGTGCCAAGCACTGTTCTAGGGTCTTGGGATACATTGTGAACTAAACAAAGAGCCCCACCTTGCAGGAGTTTTCATTCCAGTGGGAGGAGGTAGGTGACCAATAATAAACATAGTATCCTTACTATGCTACTGATATAGTATGTTAGAGGTGGTATGTGATATGAAATTAAATGTAGAACAACTAATGCAGTGCTGAGGAGGTGCAGTTTTAAATAGGGTGGTCAGGGTAGCATCGCTGGTAAGGTATGATTTGAGCAAAGGCAGGGAGCCTGTGGCAGAGACCTGGGCTCAGACTGTGCCAGGTAGAAGGAACAGCCAGTACAAGGAAAGGCTGCAAGGCCAGAGGGGACCAGACCTGTTTGAGGAGTAGTGAGGAGGCCAGGGTGTCCGGTGAAAGGGATGGGGTTGCTCAGCTTTCTAGGAATAGGTTTCTCCTCAGTCAGTTTTAAGAAGTTCATCAGCCAAAACAAATGAACAATTAGGCAAAGAATTTCCATCCCATGAATGTTTTGCAGGTGGTAATCTATAAACACTCAGATTCCTGTCTTGAGTTAGGTAATTTCAGGTAATACAGGAGTTTCTTAAATCCATGCCATAAGGCAGCGAAACAGAAATCAAAAAACTTTTTTTTTTTCTGTAAATAAAAAAAACTGATACTGGATCACATGCTTAGAAGACCTGGCATTTAGTAAAAACTAAAAGTTTTGCCATTCTGATTTATAAATCTCCCAGTTAAAAGATGAAAGGTTTTGTTCCGTGGTGGAGGATGGCCACGGTGTCAGATGCGCTTGTGTCTTAAGGAGAGCAGTGACAAGGTGAAGACTGTGCTTAGTTGGGGGAACGGCTCTTTAGGAGCAGGTTTTCTTGCCTCCCTTTTTTCTTGCATGCTCAGTGGCTCTAACTCCTTTTAATGTTTTTATTTGGTGGTCTGCATTTTCTGTTCCGAGACTCAGTGAAAATTTGCGTGTGTTTCTTAACTTTCTAGGCTAAATCAGCCATGCTGCTTTCCTAAGGTCCTAATCAGTGACTGATAGAGAACGTTACCAAAGTCATGTGCATGTCAAGTGAACGATGGTGGTGCATATCTTCAGTGTCGTCTTTGATTCAGCTGCAAAGCACTCTCTATAAGGAAGCAGGCTCCATTTGTCCACTGAGGCCCCTGGAGCTGTTCCAGCCATACATGCCCACGACTGATGATCTCCCTGTGGTGTTTCTGAATTTTATTTTTCTTAGAGCACACTTTTACTGTTTCTTAAGCTCTTCTCAATTTCCTTCTGAATTTGCCATGGTTATTTCACATTGGAGTCCACTCTGTGAATTGCTGTTCATTGCTTCTCACGTATTTTCCCATGAAGTTGGAGCTGAGGTAAAATCACTCAGGAAAATGCTGGAAGGCCTTGGGTCTTCGACTTTGTCCTCACAGTAAAAAGAGAAGGTGGTATAGTTTTCACGTAACCAGGCATTAGAAGGGCCCTTGAAAACTTTGCCAGGTCTTTTCTCCTCTTTCTCTAGATTGGACTGCGTGTGAACCTCCTTGAAGCTGCATAGTTAACCCCTTTCTCTTTAAAAGCAGGTCCAGTTCCATTGCTGTTCTCAGTGGGAAGGTCAAGAGCCTAGCACTCGGTAGACATTTAGCAGCTGTTGAGTGACAAAAGTAAAAGGAATTTGAATGCATTAAATAAAAGCAAGCTTATTTTTAAATCCCTCTTTATTGGGTATTTTGATAACTGAGTTTGAAAACATAATTAAGAACCTAAGATGAGTGTCTGTTCACTTATTTTGTATGTTATATCCAAGATACTGTGTACTTGAACATGAACTAGACAGTAATGAGTAAGTTGGACTTGGGTGATTTTATCTTGATGTTGAAAAACATTTTATTCATTTTCTTTTTAGTTAACTCTAAGGATAATTGTAAGACAGATTTACTTTCTACCTTACATTCTGTCCTCAGCTTTGCTGTTGCGGGGTGGTGTGGATTACATGGCCACAGTGCAGAGACCTGGGAGGTGTTGCCCTGGTACCTTGGAGGAGCTGACACGTGGCGCCATTACTCCGCTGTACTTGGGGGTTTTAATCCTCACATTTGCCATGGTTCTTGTTGAAATACACCTTTTTTCCTAATCGTCAAACTCAGTACTGTTTAAATCAGAAATCTCCAAGAAGGTGAGAATGGGTGGAAATTAGTTGGGGTATTCTTATGGACATTTGTATTGCTGTCAGGATGGCACTTGTGCATAGCACGCTGTGTATGTTCTGTTAGCACGAAGAACAAGCAGTTGAGGGTATTGCTGAACGTAACTCACGCTGTGTTAATAGGAGTTTAATGTTCAAGGACTCGCTAGAACATAAAGTCTTGGCCTCAAAGATTTATTTAATCTCATTTTAAATGAATAGCCTATGTCATTTGTGATGAAACTGTGTGATCATACCACTAGATGCATGGGAAATTTATTTTTTTTCCTGGTATTTTTGTTAGCACCCTATGTCACTGTTTGCAGGACTTGCCTTCTCAGCAGCTCTGCAGGAGGGAAAGCGGTGACAGGGAAGTTCTTGTTCTTTGTGCTGTGGAATCATCAACTTCTATCACCAACTTCTAATTCAAATCAGATTTTAATTTGGGTCTTCCACTATTCCTCCTTGAAGCAGCTTTGTTTTCTTACACATGGTGTGTTTACTTTGGTTTTATAATTAAAAATAACAAGTATAAGCAACAAGTGAGCCCTTGAGCCTGGAATAAGAAATTGAAAATTTGTCTTATACACTGCTGGGAAAGGCTGCAATCTACACTGTAGAACTGAACTTATCAATTATCCGAGTAAAATAGTTTATTTGTTACCTGTCAGCGCGCTTGTTGGGTGCTCTTTTGCAGGACCTTACACTGCGTTTCTCTTTCCTCCCTATGCCCGTAGTTGCTGAAAACCAGATGTGTTGGAATTAGTCCAAAAGCCACAATTAGGGGGACTTGATTTCTTCAAAGTCAGAGGATGGCTGTCTTTTTCGCTAAGAAAATGAAGCTAACCCCTTTCTATGTTTAGGTTAGAGAAATACGCCAGTCTTCATTCTTGTCACTGGTGGGTTTTTTATTTATTTTTTTTTTAATGGACATGTCCGAGGGCCTTTTAAAGCAAGAAATGCACCACCTCCTTAAGCTAGTCATTGTTGCCTTTTACTTCCAGGTGAAAATGACATCATTAGAACTTTTTTCTCCTGTCGATTTCTTTCATCTACCCCTAGACCAACGTGAATTATTCTGAGCTCCCCTGTGGCCAGTCAGTCACTTGTTTAAGCTGAAGACTGCACACTGGCAGTGGAGGGAGGGTTACGGGAGGGTGAGATCTGCAGGGGGAGCTCAGGCTGTGTGCTGCCTCTGAGATGGAAGAGCCATCACCATCGGGTTTCACCATCCTGGCTGGCACCGAGGTAGCACAAAAGCAAGAGCTCTGCTGGCTTTCTTTGATATGCCCAGTCCACAAGTCCAGTTTGTGCAAACAGCGTTTCACTCATTTTGCCAGTCCTTTTTTTCGTGTTTCTTAATGGGTTTTTCCTAGAACACTTACCTTGGTTTCCCCCTTTCCACCCGCCAGATACAAACATTCTAGTTCCTGCCAAGCTGGCAGGTTTCAATGTAAGTGTCCTGTTTTCCTTGAAGACTTAGGTCTTTAAAAACTTGTTACTGAGGTTGCTGTTACTTTCTCAGCATGTACTAAGTATCTGACTGTTATTTTGCTGAACTCTGTTGGCCTTGAAGGATTTCTCAGTGCTTAGCAGTAATTGGAGTAATGAAGACATTGCCGTAGATAATTGTCCTTGTTTTCTTGTGGCAGAAAAGCTTTTCCTACCTCTGCTATACATTGCATGTCCCACTAAAAGGAAAACTCAAATGGTGATCACATAAAGAAATTAGTTTGTGAAGTAGTTGATGAGGTTAGGAATTTACAATTAGCCTGGAAGCTCTTTAGAAGTAATTGCATATTGTTTAGGGTAAAATGCTAAACCAAGTTTTTTTTTTTTCCTGAAGCAGTACTCTGTAAAGAATACAATGTGGTTTATGCTTAGATGCCACTGGGCTATACATGTGAAATTGTATCATATAAGACATCCTTTATTAGGCCGAAGACATGATGAAATCCTGTTAGAAAACAGAATGACTACGTGGTCAGTTACAATGTGGGCATTTTGAATTATTTCTCATTCAGTTTCTAAATAAGAGGACCCCAAACATTTTAATAACTTGTCAGGAGCCATTAACCAGATCGAATGTTTTTAAATTATGCAGGTGGAGTGGACCTTCAGAACAGTTGACTCCATAAAGATAAAAAATCGGAAAGCCTGGTATTCAGGTGTAGAAACCAATAATTGACCATCTGTCAGAAATAGAATCCAGCAAAAAGGAATTTGCATATTTTCCAGCAGAAAATGGAAGGGCTGATCTAGGGTTTGAGTAAATTAGTGGTGGTGGGAGGCAGAAGCGAATAGTGTTTGTCACCAGAAAAAGTTGTTGTTCCAGCACGAAACATAGGTGACTGCTGTTAGAATGTCAGTAGCGTGCCTGGTCATGGAGCAGGCATCAAGCATTATACAGAGTTATTTCAAATAAGTCTGCTTTCTAGCGTGTAGGAGCTTTCTTTTCTGATTGTCTTGGACTGCAACTTAAAAAGAAAAAGCTGAGATAGTAATACTTGAAGAATGCTTTTAGGCGACAATAGTGTGGTTGAGAGCGTGGACTTGGCCTGACCAGCATGGCTCCGTTGCTTGGGCATTGTCGGGCAAAGCGATTCCAGTCAGGGCACATGCCTGGGTTGCAGAGTGGCGTGTGAGAGGAAGCCAGTTGATGTTTCTCACATCAGTGTTTCTCTCCTCTTTTTCTCTCCCTTCTCTCTCTATAGATAGATAGATAGATAGATAGATAGATAGATAGATAAATAGACAGATAAAATTGGACTTTAAAAAAACAAGCATGGACTTAGGAGCAGACCACCTTGGTTTGAATTGACACCCAGCCTTTCCGTGCCCCATCTCTAAAGTAGGGTAGCCCTGGCCAGATAGCTCAGTTGGCAGGAGCATCATCCCATACACCGGAAGGTTGTGGGTTTGGTTCTCGGTCAAGGCACATGCCTGGGTTGAGGGTACAGTCCCTGGTCAGTGGGTATATAGGAAGCAACCTATTGATGTTTCTCTCTCAAATCAATGTTTCTGTCAATCTCTCTCTCCATTCCTCTATCTCTCTAAAATCAAACATTTTCTGGTGAGGATAAAAAAAAATAGGTTAATAATAGTACTTCATAAGGTTATTTTGTAAATAGTGCATGGTATGTTGTAAGTACTGTGTAACAGTTTGTAAATAAAACTAGTGTAGGAGCTAAATTGACCATTTAGTCCTGAAGATGTCTGTCTTCAAAACATTCAGTTCCTTCCCTCTGTACTTTGTTTTCATCTTTTTCAGTACATGGTATTTTGTACATGGATTCAATTTGCTCAGACACTTGGTTTACAGAACAACACTTAAGGAGAAAGTGTCAGCACATTTTTCATCGCATACTTGTAAAAAATCTCCCCAAACTGATGTGTTGTCCTGTGTGTGGTAGAAGTAACCACTCTGCCATCACTACTTCTCCAGTCTAAAGCAAAGACTTCAGAGTAGGAAGTGACCTCACATAAATAAAGCTCCACGGAAATATTTTAATGATGATGAACTCCTGACCGTTGGCATTAGCAAACTGGGAAGCAGCTGGGCTGCAGCAAATGGTGTCTCCCGCTTGGAAGAGCGGGGAGGTGACCCGAGAGCAAGGTGCCTAGTTGTGTGCCCTGCATGCAGCAAGAGTTGGATGGTAGGGAATTGATTTCTCTTAGATGTGTCCTACCTGTCTCATCATAGGAATCCCTTGAAGATTCTGGAGATTGTGGTTCAGTAATTTGGGATTAGAGCCCGAGAAAACACAGTCTTTAAAATTAAAAGACCATTATTAAGAACATGCACTTTTAACAAGCGTCTCAGGTGATTAATAAGTTAAGGCAAGATTTGCTGTGTTGAGTAACCTGAACCTCACCTTTCTCACCAACAGAATCAAAGATTTGGCTAGAAGGACGGTCTGCTTCCTAACTCACGTCTGTGACTTTGTGATTCCTTTTTTCTCGTGATTTACGATCTCAGAGAAGGATGCCATTATGTGATGGGATATGGGATGAGGAACTGAGCCTTCTGTTTATCAGAAAAAAATGAATCAGCAAACTTTTAAAAATGTCTTAATAAAAAAGTACTCTAATGAAACAGTACGTTTAAAATAATTACTGGTAATTTTGTTCTTTCTGAATATTGGCAATGAAGGATAATAAAATACCCAAAATTCTGGTGGGACATACTGCCTTCCTTATTATGTTTGTATGTACACACATACTACCATTTCAGAATTAATGGTCCTTAGATGTAGCAGGTTTACTAAATTTTGAGCAATTAAAACTTCTCTGTATAGCTCTCATTGTAATCCATGATAACTCTTGTGCTTTGGCTAGTTATCTCATCACCTAGACATTATTGGCCATTTGTCATATATTTTTGCTTGATAATACCTTCCCAGTTAGCACACTGTGTTTAACTTTTTTTTTTTAATCCTTCCCTGAAGACATTTTTCACTGCTTTGAGATGGGGGCGGGGGGGTGATAAGGGGAGAGAGAGAGAGAAACTTGGATGTGAGAACAGCAGTTGGCTACCCTTTCACACGTGCAACCAGGGGTTGAACTCAACCCCCTGGGCGTGGGGGTGTGCCCTGACCAGAAATCTATCCGTCTGCCTTTCACTCCAAGGGATGAGGTTCCAACCAACTGAGACACACTGGCCAGGGCAGTTTATCACAGTGTGTTCAGCTAGAGGAACATGTCTCACTACCTGTGAGGACACAGTTGTCCTGCAACAAGCAGCGTCTAACAGTCAGCAAATGAGAATTGATTGGTGTGTTCTTGACCCAATGATTTTTTTTTTTTAGCTGTTAGGAAATGGGATAATTGGGAGCTATTAGCATACTTACCTGTCTGTGGTTTTGTTTCGAGTCTTCCCCAAACCTGTTTCATGAGAAAATAAAAGGTATTTCTTACACTCCACAAAAATGATGGCCAGTAATTGACATGAGCTGACACTGGTCGTCGGGTTTTTCAGAGCTGCGGGGAGCTTTCGGGAACAGAAGCAGAATGGTAGTATGGAGTACCAAGTCATCGCTTCAAGGTTACTTTCTTTCAGATGAATTTAATTCTGTTGAATCAATGAATTTCTGTTAAGCAAGGTTTACCTTTAGAGCCCCTTTAGGGTATACGGCTTATTAAAACTGTTTAATGTGTATGCTATTTTGAATGGTACATCTAATTGTGGTCCATGGTGTTTAATATATTTTAGAAACTTGATGGCTTCTACAGGGAGGCAGGCCTCTGATACAGACAACATTTTTGGATTCTTCAGTGATGGCGCACCCCCCCGCCAAAAAGCCCAGGTAAATGGGGAGGGGAATCGAGGAGTGAAGTACGCTCCCAGTAGTGGTGGTGCACGGAAAAGAACAGACTTGCTCTACATTGCGGTAGTTTTCACTACTTAGTAGTGACCTTTATGTAAAATGAAAGTTCTGTTTTGGATCTAATTTTTATGTTTTATCAAGATTGTAAATGTACATAATTGTAGAGTCAGCACTTCAAGGCTTGTAATGCCCCACTCATTCCCGCTCAGAGACTGTCACTATCAGCATTTTATACGTTTTTCTGATAGTTACATCCGTGTTTTAAAATACAGTGTGTGCTGCTGCATTCCAGTGTTTTGGTTTTATTAATATCTATTTCTGGTTACGGAAGATGAGAATTAGGCTTGCTTTCATAGATCTTCTCCCACATGGTCACACACACGCACCATACCCCTGGTATGGTTCATATCACGTTTTCTGGTTAAATCAATTTTTAATATTTACATTATATGGCTGTATAAATAGATGGACCTAGTAATGTGTTAGGAGTACAATTCTCGTCCATTTATGTCTCCAAGTTATTAAAAATTGTCTCTCTCCTTTTTTAAATTTATTTTTTGGTTCACTTTGTTTTCTGTGTTCCTGTCAATTTACCTTCAAACTCTGTGACAAAAGAGTCAATCTCCTAGACTCACTGACCCCTCAGCAGTGTGCTAGTCACACCCGCTCGTGGGTTCTTCCTCTGCTCTGGGCTCCGCTCCACCCCAAGAATTCCTTTTTGATCACTCCCGTGTCAGGTCCTGCTTCCTGGCTCTCATGTCTGTGTGTGTACTGCGTTTAGCTTCCTCAGTAAAGATGCATAGGAGACAATAGGAGACAAGTTATTTGGAGACTTTTGAAAATGTCTTTACTGTACACTTACATTTATTTGATGATTTGGCAGAGTATAGAATGTTAGGTAGGAAATTGTTTTCTTTAGAGTTATGTAGTTACTGCTCATTCTCTGCTCACACCTAAATGTTTCTGCCAAAATAGCCACTCTATTCTGATTCCTAGTCATTTGTATTTTAGAAGTCTGTAAGAATGATTATTCTACTCCCAGTAACCTCAAACTTTCCCAATTCATCATTGTGAAATTTTCAGGTTGTGGGGAATAAAATGATCTAGATACCAGGTGTTTGCCCGTCCTTTTTTATAGCATTTGATTCATGTTTCATAGATGCTTGTTTTTTTAAATCTCTGTGAAGATGTCATTGTTTTCTTTTTAGTTTTTCTTCTCTTTTCCTTTATTGTCTGTTTCCTCCAAGTTCCAGTTTATCTGCTAGTTTTGTTTTGGTGAAATGGTCATGTTGGGGGCTTTGCCCAAATATAAGGTGACCCTTATATGTCGGCTTATATTTAAAAAGCCAGATTGTGTGCGTGCCTGAGGGACTTGGTCGTGGATGGGCCGCACTGCGGGTATCAAGTATGGGCAGGCCCCACCTGGCAGCAGCCAGGGGCCTCTTTTCTCGGGCTGGCCATTTCTCCCGGAAAGGAAAGGAAAGGAAAGGAAAGAAAAAGGAATCCTCCCACTTCAGACCAAATGGGGGATGGGGTACAGGTATAAGGTCCACTGCCAATGTGTCTTCTGGGAGGAGGGCCAGGGGAGAGTCTTCTATTCATATACAGACCTTTACCCACACAGTGTTCTCACACTAAGAATCCTCTGATTCAGCCTTTCTGGAAGGCCAGACTCCAATGTCAGAATTCTACCCACTTGGCGTACGGCCTTGCCACCAGTTTGCCTGTGTGGGCCCTGCCAGCCCCTCCACCTGCAGCTACATCTGGGCAGTCCCGGGGTTCTGCAGAGGGCATCCGCTCCAACCTCACAGCTTCTGGAACTGTTGATCTCTGTGGTCTGCGGTCAGCATTGCCTGTTCTACTCTTTATGAATTGATGTCTTCTAAAAAAATTATTTACTATTATTCAGCGGTTTTAGTGAGAACCAGAAACAAAACACAACTGTTAAATCTTTTTAACTGAAAGCCCTAAATTAGGAAAACCTACACCTCAAATCTGTAGTGTATGCGGTAAAAATTCAAACAGCACAGCACAGTCAAATGAAAGGTAAACCTTTTTCTCCCCAGTCCCCAGAGTGACCACTACTTACAGTTCTCGTTTCTTGTGAATCCTTCTAGAAATTTCCTGAGTGTGTATTTGTGTGTGTTTCACTGTCTTGATTCCCTTGAACTGAAAGTCATTTTTCATTATTTGCTTCTAATATCTAGCATTGTCTTTCCCAACAGACTGAACTTTTGAGATGGGGGCTCCGTTTTGTTCACAAACGCATCACTAGTGCCACCGCAGTGTCTGGTACCTTACAGACTTTTCATATTCACCGAACGACTGAATGCAGGAGTTAGGGATAGGGAGGGCATTGTTTTCCCACAGCTTAAAGTGGTGTTCCAAAATGCTGATCCTGTTCTTATTTTATTACTTGGACAAAAAGTCGAGAAAGACAATTTCTTGGGGAAAAAATGCCTCAGCAAAAAATGAAAGTAAATCAATACATTTCGAACAGACTCTATTATAGCCTACAGAACAAAGGGGGCTGGAGAACAAAACCCAAAAACCTGTGCCCACCCTGTCTTGCCTGGAAACTTCAGGACAGAGCTTCGTCTGAGCTTACCCTGCTGAGAAAGATGGTTTTCACTTTATGGCATATCCATCTAATGGTTTGTTCTTTGTTTATTTGGGTCCTGGAGGCTCCTCCCATGTTTTTAGAATTCTTTTGGCCACTTTTACCTTGTCTTTGGCCTCAGGACACCTAGAACAAACAGAAGGCAAACTTGTTCATTTGTTTGACTATTTCCTGCCCAATTTTAGTCATGCTCAGTTTTACCTTAATAACGTCCACAAAATTCAGACTTGAATTGTTTGTCTTCCACCTTTCATCTCCTGTTTTGTAACAATTGCAGTGTGATTTGTGTGTGGTTCTGTTCTCTCAGAATCTACATCAAACATGTTCTTTGAAATTTAATACTGGTTTAAAATGTAACTTTTCAAAACTCAACTGGACTGTAAATAATTGGAACTTTTCCTGAAATTAGTGGGTTTTCTTAGATTTTTCTTAAACCTCTTTTCTGTGAAGGAGAACATTGATTTAAGATTGCTTTGTAGATTCCTGAAATTAGGTGTATGACTGTTTTGCAGCAAGCCCCGGCCGGCACCACATTCTGGTCTTTGTGCATCGGCTGTTTGGAGAGGTGTCAGAAACCGGCACTGGCTACCTTTGCAACTATGAGAGTTACACCCGAAAGCTGTGGTTTTAGGCAGTCTCTCCATGTGCCCCACATCTGTTGGATGTTTCCCATGCTCTCTTTTGTTAACTTTTTTAGGAAGCTGCTTCCAAGCTTAAAAAGTAAGAAGCCTCAGGAGCTTGTGCTGGTGATTGGGACAGGCATAAGTGCCGCGGTGGCCCCTCAGGTTCCAGCCCTGAAGTCCTGGAAGGGCTTAATTCAGGCCTTACTGGATGCTGCCATTGATTTTGATCTTCTAGAAGATGAGGAGAGCAAAAAATTTCAGAAATGTCTCCACGAAGACAAGAATCTTGTTCATGTTGCCCACGACCTTATTCAGAAGCTGTCTCCTGTGAGTACCCTATCATTTGAAATTTCCTAAAACCACCCGACTCATGCTGACGGTGATCAGGATGTTCATTTCTAGCGTGCAGATTTGCACGGCATTTGCCTCTTCTTCAAAATGCATGTTGCAGGATCTTATTCATGGCATTATATTTGGCCCCATTTTAGTGTGTGGTATGTTTGTGTGTGTGATGATGATGATGATGATGTTGAGGCCTTTGTGTGAAAAAAGGAGACCATGTTCCATTGTTGCTATATTTTGAATGTGCTTTTCTGCACTCACTACTATAAAAGCTGTGTTCACTGGCACTTATGCCTTTTAGGGAACCCAGGAAGGGTAGAGATAATTCTTATTTTATGTGAAGCAACACAAGATTTTAATGTTCTTTTAAAGGCAGCCACTCAAAATATTTATAAGGACTTTTGTCTTGCTTTATCACACTGAATTGGATACCAATTTCCTAAGGCTAAAGAGCCTCCTTGTCTTGTTTTGTCTTATAAATGCCTTTAAAATAAGGATTTACTTAAGAAGTATTTGAAAATAATAGAATACCAAAGCATAAGTAAGTGGACCTTAAAAATATGTGTATATTTTATATATGTAATATATATATTGTGTATATATATAACTCTCCTTAAAGAGTCAACTCTCAGTATTTGCCCTCCCCCACACCCAGCCCTAACACTTTAGGAGAGAAGTGTTGTTAAGAATTAGCCTAAAAGTCATGGATTTAAAAGTAGTTTCTTTTTGGTTCATGACTCATTTTAGAAACTTGGGGCCTTTTTTCACTTCTTATTTTCATTTCCTTGTCCTTAATTGGGATAAATTGTTACTTACCTAGAACAGTGTAAAGAATTAACAGGCTGTAAAGAGCTCATGGGACCTTCGTGTTATACCATATGCAGAAATTAATTCAAACTGGATTGAAGACTTAAATATAAGTGATAGAACTATAGAAGAAGAAAACATAGGTTTAAAACTTCATGACCTTGGATTTGGCAGTGGTTTTTTAAACATGACACCAAAAGCATGTGCAGCAAAGGGAGAAAATAGATAAATTGCACTTCACCGAAGTTCAAAACTGCTGGGCTCCAAGAACACTACCAAGAAAATGAAAATGCAGCCCTAGGGTGGGAGAAAATATTACCAATTTATATAGCACATAAAGGTGGAGTGTCCAGAATATATAAAGAACTGTTAGAGCTGAACAATAAAAAGGCTAATAATCCATTCAAAAATGGCAGAGGATTTGCATAGACATTTCTCCACGGAAGTTATACGGGTGGTCAGGGAGCACAGGAAAAGGTGCTTGGCATCAGTAGTCATTAGAAAAATGCACACTGAAACCACATGAGATACCACGAGGAATGGAAAAGTCAGTGAGTCTAGGTGAAGAAACGGGGCCCTGCATACACTGCTGGGAATGTGCAGTGCACACAGCCTGGAAAACAGCGTGGCAGTTCCTCATGTAATTGAATATCGAGTTACCATATGACCCAGCAGTTCCACTTCTAGATGCATACCCAGGAGGAATGAAAACGTTTGTTCATACGTAAACTGATAAGCGAATGGTTCATGGCATTATTACTTACAGTAGCCAAAAGGTAGAAATAACCCATATGCCTATCACCTGTCAAATGGGTAAACAGAATGTGGCATGTTCATACAATAGAGTATTACTTGGCAATAAAGAGGAATTAGGTACTAACAGATGCTACAACATGAATGAACTTTTCAGACATTATGCTAAGTGGAAGCCAGTCATAAAAGACTGGCGATTCCATTCACAGAACATGCCCAGAACAGGGAAATCTGTTAGAGAAACCCAACAGAAAGTAGTTGCTGAGGGCTGAGCAGGGATGGAGGGCAGAAAGGTGATAAAGAAGACAGGGGTTTTTTGAGATCGTGACAATGTTGTAAAATTGACTGTCATAACAGGTACACAGATCGGTGAATCTACAAATAATCATTGAACCATACATGTTAAATAGGTAATCTGTATGCTATGTGAATTACATCTCAATAAAGCTGTTAAAAGGATGAAGAAGGTATATGATCCAAATAGTAATCAGTAGAAAGTGAAAGCTATATTAGCGTCTGATAAAGAACATTTGAGAGCAGAGAGCAAAGAAAACATATTTTTTTATGTCCAAACATATACAAAATTCTTGTCATATGAAAGATCATTCAAGAGTGTATATACAAAAAACGTAAGGGACTGAAGTATTAAAGATGTGTGGCAACCAGTTCATTAATAAAAATGTGATTTCTCTGTAAAGAAAAGAAAGAGCTCGTGAGGGAAGAGAGTAGTCCCAGTCCTGGAAGACTGGGCAGGTGACGAAGTCCAGGTTCAGACCAGGGCCCTGCAGTGTTGCTTTGCCGCCCTGTTATCCTGGCTGTAGTTACCAGTAATCTATTCAGTGATCTCCTGAGAGTAGCAAACATGACTTTGCCAGTTTGGGGTACTTACAATTGAAAGAAGTGAGAAGATTCAAAGTTAGTGTCACTAAATATATACCAGTCAAATATAGCAAACTGGGATCACTAAATATATACCAGTCAAATATAGCAAACTGTGGATGATAATTTATTATTGACCTTAAAGTATAGTTGTAGAATAGTGTCAGTTTTAATAGAATAGCAATTGTTAAACTTTCTGGGGTCAAGAATCCAAGATGAAAAATTAAAACAAAATTTTAAAATAATAATTCATTAAAAATAATAGTAAACCTATTATATGTTAACATGAATGTTTATAAAAAGTAATTCTTTTTTAAAGCAACAAATTGTGAGAAGAGTAATATTGTTACATTTTTGCAAATCTCTTTAGTGCCTGGTTTAATAGAAAACAGCCGGATTCTAATATCTGCTTTATATAATCAGTCTGTTATGTTTGTGTTGGTTTGGTTTAATATATGGGAAAAAAACCCAGGTCCCACAGACACATAGTTGGAAAAGAAAGAAATATAGATATTCTTCGTTTATACTATAGCAGAAACTCAGTGAGTGGTGGCTTCCTAAACAGTAATAACAATATGGAGGCTGCCAGTCAAGGTGGCAGCCTAGGCAGACATGGCTCATCTCTTTGCACAACCACATCAGAATTACAACTGAAATATAGAACAACCATTGCTCAGAACCCACAGAAATCAAGTTGAATGGAAGTCTGACAGCTATGGAATTAAAGAAACCACATCCATCCACACTAGACTGGTAGGAGGGGGAAGACACAGAATGGGCTGGTCCCACATCTGTGTGTGGTGGATAAAAATTCAGGAGGGACATGTCCTCGGTAGCGAGAAGTTCCAGCCTGACACCAGGTCCCCTAGCCCAGGGTTCCAGTGCCAGGAAGATAAGTCCCCACAACTCCTGGCTGCAAAAACCAGTGGGGTTTGAGTCACTGGAAGAAATTGCTGGAGCCCAAAGCAGTCCCTCTTGAACTCACACATGGACTCACCTACTCAGACTCACTCCTTTGAGCTTTAGTGACAGGGTGGCAGCTTAAAGGGTACCAGGGACATGCAGGGGGAGGCTGAGGTGTCTGGTATCAAAGCAAGCAGAGGCCGTTGTCCCTTTTCTGGGCCCTCCCCCATAGAGCCAGTAGACTGGTGCCTAATCTAAGATTCCATCAACCTGACTAACACTGTTTGACTTGCCTTGGAGATCCCCAGAGAGTCCGCCCCACCCAACTAATGGGCCCACCTAAGCTGGTTTTCTATATGAATGGTTTTAGTTTATGTTTCACAACTTCCTAAATCCTCTCAAATAAGCCACAGCTGCCCTCAGTGAGCCCCAGGCCTGGGACTAGCAGCCTAGAATCACAGCTTGGCTTTAACCTGGAAATCTCCAAGCCCAGCCCAAGTAGCAGCCTTCTCAGTTGCTTTATAGCTCAGTCAGGGTGGCTCCAGGCAAAACACTGAGGTCTGACCTTGGACTGTACCTCCTGGGAAACCCCAGGGGCCAGCCTACCCAGTGAACAGCTACAGATCACATGGGAGCACCACCATCCTGCCCCTGCACAGCTGATTCTCCATGGAGGGTGGAGGGTGGTGGTCAGTGGCCACAGCCAGTCCTTGCAGCTGACTAGCCTGGGGAAATCCCTCCCATTGATCTGCCAACAGCAACCAAGGCTCAACTACAAGAGGAGGGTGTACTCAGCCCACACGAAGGGTGCACCTCAAGTACCCAGCTTGGGTGGGTGATAGGGGAGGCTGTGCCACTGGACACTAAAGGACACCTACTACATTAGGCCACACTGCCAAGACAGGGAGTCATAGCAGCTCTACCTAATATACAGAAGCAAACTCAGGGAGGAGACAAAGAAGCACATCTCAAATGAAAGAACAGATCAAAACTCCAGAAAAAGAGCTAAACAAAATGGAGATGAGCAATCTATCAAATTCGGAGTTAAAATCACTGGTTATAAGGATGTTAAAGGAACTCACTGAGGACGTCAGCAGAATAAAAAATCCAGTGAGAACAATTTACAGGGAAACAACAGTAGAGTGGGTGAAGCTGAGAATCATATCAGTGATTTGGAACATAAGGAAGCAAAAACAACCAATCCAGAACAAGAAGAAAAGGAGAATCCGTAAAAAACAAGGGTAATGTAAGCAGCCTGTGGGAAAATTGGAAGCAATCCAACATTTGCTTCATAGGGGTGCCAGAAGGAGAAGAGAAAGAGCAAGAAATTATAAATCTATTTGAAAAAATAATGAAATAAATCTTCTTTAATTTGGTGAAGGAAATAGACATGCAAGTCCAGGAAGCGCAGAGTCCAAAACAAGATGGACCAAAGAGGCCCACTCCAAGATACTTCATAATTAAAATGCCAAAGGTTAAAGGTAATGAGATGGGAGAATGGATGTGAGAGAATGGGTGAGAAGTGAGGGGATTAAGAAGTATAAATAGGTAGTTACAGAATAGCCACGGGAATGTAAAGTACAGTGTAGGAAATGGAGTAAGTCGCCAAAGAACTTACACATATGACCCATGGACATGAACAAGGGTGGGGGTATTGCCTGAGAGAGTAGGGGTACTGGGTGCAGGGGAGCCAAGGTGGGGAGATCAGGACAACTGGAATAGCATAATAAGTAAAATAGAAAATTTTTAAAGATTAATAACAATATGGAATCTGAATCAAATCATCTCCATATTAATGGCCATCTGAATTTGAGCTTTATTCCATTTCATTAAATAAACCCATTGATCTGTCTTGTACATAGAATGAATCTCTTACCTGTATGTGATTTTGTAATATCATGTGTTGGTCATTTGGAAAACACTAGTTCACTGAGTTATACATACCTCCCAATAAAAAAACACCTCCATTAATATCACCGCCAATCTTATCACAGAGATACTTGGAAGCTGTCAAGCTCACTGTAGCAGATAAAAGTTTTCTAAAACGCTGATTCATGCTTGAAAGCCAGGATTCCATCATCGGCAACAGTGGCGGCATTCAGTAGTTGTTTGCCTCAAGGTGACATTCATTCATTCATTCATTCATCCCTTCGTTCATTTTTGGGAATAAAGCCTGAGAATATCCAAATCTGAATAACCGTAGTTTGTCAGTCACTCAGGTAAAAATGATGTTTGATGAAAAAAGCGGCTGGTTCACTCACCAGCTCAAACAGCTGCACAAGTGTTTGTCTGGACTCCAGTGTCCAGAAGTGCTTCCTACATACTCCCTGTTTCCTCATGCGGAGTGTTAAAAGAACAGGTACTCAAGAGTCAAGATTTAATACAGTGCATTTGTACCACTTCGTTAAGGACATCCTTAAGTGAGACTGGCATTTGTTTCACGCTGAAAGTCTTCGGTAAGGAAGGACACAACGATTACTTGATCACTGGAGTTTACCTATCCAAACTGACAGCACGTGCTGGGCAGCAGATGTCGTCAAATGCTCTGAGAACAGCAGTTTTGCAGCTTATTTTACACATTAGAATCAGAGGAAGAGACATAAGGGGTTCCATGAAATCCATTGGTGAAAAGTTAGGGAGGTGGGAGAAAGCAAAGCAGGGGGAATTTGGGGGTTTGGATAAAGAGTAAAACAGATATAGACATACTTCTTTTACATTGGTGGGTCCAGGATAGTTAATAATTAACATTTTACAGCACTTGGAGATGGTGTGGGGAAGGGGGAAGCAAGATAACAGTGAGGGGTTCTGGGGTCTCCT
Organism: Phyllostomus hastatus; assembly: GCF_019186645.2. Taxonomy (NCBI): domain Eukaryota; kingdom Metazoa; phylum Chordata; class Mammalia; order Chiroptera; family Phyllostomidae; genus Phyllostomus; species Phyllostomus hastatus. The sequence continues at coordinate 12,592,873 of NW_025334015.1, read as the reverse complement.
GTTCTTGCAGGAAGTTGTGCCCTGAGGGGTCTGGAAAAGGAGCATTACTCTGACCTTCCAAAGGTCTGTTATCTTCGAGGCAAAAAGAGGATGGACAGGTTCAGTTAAAGTAAATGGTGACCTTTGTGAAGGCAACTACAGACATGACTACCCGCTGTGACTCACTTTCAGTTAGGAATTTTGATGTTCAGACCATCCTATGTGGTTACTTTCAGTCTCTGAGTTTGTAAGCCTGCCATTCTGACCTTTCCTGAGCTTTTGTCAGGTTTAGTGTGTGGCCCCTTTTTGTCCACAAAACAAATCAACAAACAGGTGTTGGAGAGGATGTGGAGAAAAGAGAACCCTAGTGCACTGTTGGTGGGAATGCAGACTGATGCAGCCACTGTGGAAAACAGTATGGAATTTCCTCAGAAAACTAAAAATGGAACTGCCTTTTGACCCAGCAATTCCACTTCTGGGATTATGCCCTAAGAGCCCTGAAACAGCAATCCAAAAGAACTTGTGCACCCCAATGTTCATATCAGTACAGTTTACAATAGCCAAATGCTGGAAGCATCCTAAGTACCCATCAATAAATGAGTGGATCAAAAAACTATGGTACATTTACACAATGGAATTCTATGCAGCAGAAAGAAAGAAGGAGCTCCTACCCTTTGTGACAGCATGGACGGAACTGGAGAGCATTATGCTAAGTGAAATAAACCAGGCAGTGAGGGACAAATACTATATGATCTCACCTTTAACTGGAACATAATCAACAAAAGGAAAAAGCAAACAAAATACAACCAGAGACATTGAAATTAAGAACAATCTAACAATAGCCAGAGGGGACAGGGGTGAAGACAGTGTGGGGAAGGGTTTTCAGGAACTACTACTATAAAGGACACAGATAAAACCAAGGGGGAGGGTGGAAGCAAGGGAGGAAGGTGGGTTTGGAGGGGGTCGGGGGGAGTGGAGGGGGAGAAATGCAGACAACTATAATTGAACAACAAGTAATTTAAAAAAATTAATAGTATTGCTTTTTTTTAGGTATGATAGTGGTGTTGCAGTTATGTTTTGTTTTATCTGTAAAAGGGAGTCATTATCTTTTAGGGAACCTACTGAAGTATCTGAATGAAATGATGCCCAGCAATTGCTTCAGAAAATGCAGTGAAATGGGAAGGAGTGGGGTGGTGGGGGTTGAGGTTACAGAAGATTGGCTGTGGTGTGGTTATTGTTCAGACTGGATGATGGGTACATACATATTTTTTTAATACTTTTTTTACTTTCGTGCCCTTTTTAGTTTGAAAATGTCCAATATTAAAAAAAAAAAAAAGAATCTAACAACAGTAATGTGGAAGGTTAGCAGGCCCATCTACTGAGCCAGTTTCTTCAAGTAGGGAAGTGACCTTGTCCTCAGTGCAGAGAGCATTCAGAATCAGGAAAAGGATGCCACTTAGGGAGACCCTGAGCAAAACAACTCTGAATCTCCTGGCACCTGTAAAACTGGGGTTTTGTGAAGAATGGGTGAGATAATGAATATGAAGTGCATATATGAAGACTGGCACATAGTAAATGCACTGTACATGTTAGTAGCCTCAGTGAAGGAGTCAGGTTTGTGTTTGTTTATACTCTGTCTGGGATCAGAAAGATGAGAGTCACAGGGTGGAAGGAAATGAAGTAGCATTGGGTTCAGTTGGATGTTTCCAATAAATGAGAAAATGTCCATGCAAGTTGTGTGGGAGTTTGGCATTTCCTTTTGACCATGGAACTTCCTTTTGTTTTGATTCCTTTGTCCTGATTCAGAGAGGCCACTGGTGGGAAATTTAGTTCAGAGTCACCTGCTTCAAGAGAGAAAAATGTTCATTTTTTAAGTCCGATGAGATCAGTGCAGTGACAGAAAAACCAAAACTCTTTTCTTCCTCTTGTGTTGATATGCAAAATGTAATAACTTAGAGAAATGGGACTGAAAGACAGCTAGCTAAAATAAGTGACTCATGACATTCGTTTCCAGGCTTTAACCTTTTGTATTTCTTTTCTTAGAAGCAAGAAAATACATCCCACACATGTGATTAGCTGATTGTATACCCAGGCATTTTTATCCTGGTGCATGATGATTACACTGGTGCCTGACTACAGTGTTACATAACTGTGTACACGAATTGGAGTCCAAAATAAGTTGTAAACACAGGAAAGTCCTTTCAACCATATTCTTTACTTAATTTTGCTTTTTTGGATAGGTACTTTTCCAAAATTCTGCACATTCTGTTGACACACATTGCAGAAGCCAAAAAGATGTGAAGAGGTGTATGTGCATCACAGTGCCTCACTCCCACCTGTGTCTTTGCCTGACCCCTTTCCCCCCAAGCTCACCCCCCAATAGGGCCCTACTCTCGCTAGCTTTTTGAGTGTCCTCCTAGTCCTATTTGCAAAAAGAAGCAAGTAGGACTACATTTACCCCTATCTCACGGCCTTCATCCTGGTGTTACCAGGTAGTACTCTAGGCACACCGCCTGCACCTGCTTTGCGTGACCCAGCAGTGCGCCCTGGAGGTCTTCCCGTGCCCGTCTCCTGTATGTGCGCACTGGGCTTGTCTCCAGTCTCGTCCTGTTGCAGATAACAGAGCAGTGATAACCTTGCATATGTCATATCATTTGTTTGCAAATTACATCTGTGGGATATATGCCTAGAAATGGAATTTCAGGATTATAAGGTAAATGAATTTTAATTTCGATAGACCTTAAAGGGGCACTGTATATTTCATAACAAATAGAAAAGTGCCTGGCATTCAGGAGTGGTTGACTCTTGTATGTGGTAAAATGCAGTAACTGAGGTTTAAATTCTTCATTTGTTTCTGATCAGATTGCTCTTTTTTTTTATTGTGTACCCAGGTGTTTTTATCTGTGCGTGTAATGACTAACTGGTGTTTGGATATAGTGTTATATAACTGCGTGCATGAATCAGAGTTTGAAATGAAGTGATAAAACACAAGGAAGGCCTTTAAATAACTGTATTTACTTAATTTTAAACTTTGTTAGAGTCCTCTGTTGGTTGTCTGTGGGTTGCTACAACATGTGATGGAATTATTTGTGCCCTTATGTCATGAGAATGGACAAAAGTGAAAATACACCTTTGGCCACGTAAATTATGGGCCATACTATATTTAGCACTGGAAAAGCATCTTCAAGCCCCTGAGAGCAGGGTACCGTGAGGCGCCTGTCTGGTAGTAGTTGTCACGTGAGCCAGGGACTGACCTCGGAGCGTGTCCCCACCAGGGAGAGGCACTGTTTCACCTTGCTCTGATCTTTCCACCCTGGAAATATGTACCATTTATTTGATTGGTGTTAATAATTGATGATTTTATAATATACTTTGAGAAAGGAGGGAAAGAGTTTGGCGGAGTAAAGTGTGTCTCATGAATCTGCTTCCATGGTTCCATGGAAACAGGTCTTTTATCTTGAGCATTGTGCTGTTAAAAAGACGCACAAAGAGAACCAGGAAGGGAGGGGCGCCCCGTTTAGCTACAATCTAGGCAGAGCACAGTGACTTGGAGTTTGAATGGGAAACACTGGGGCCTTGAAGAACTGACTCTTGCTCTGACATCACCTAATGGGATAATACTGCAGGAATAGGACAGGGATCAGGTCTGTGTTATAACGAGTTAGAGTTACTTTCCCTTTCAAATTACTTTTGTCCCAGGAGCCCCTTTATCTCTACATCGGAGGTTAGTATTGTATTTCCTCATTAGTCCACAGAGATGTTTACATATGTTCAAAATGAATCTGGGAGAGGAGTTATTTAAATAAACCGTATGTTAAGAAATAGGGAATCTATTTAGAACTGACTAGTGTTGGTATTTTTGACAGTTGAAAAGCAAAGATGTTTGAGAGCCTTTATTAAATACTGAGTATTCTTCCTAGTAAACCTGTAAGCAAATTGCTAACTTATGCAAGGGAAAAAAACAGGCAAGCGGGAAGGTAAGCAGTTTTTCCTTAGTATACATAACGTAAGCATCCAGATCTGCAGGCAGCTGTACAAAGCACCTGGGATTAGAAATAAATGCTAAACCACATTTAGAAGAGTGATCTCTTATTAGTCATTCCCTAGTTAAAGAGAGTTTACAAAAACACATGCTGTTTTCTTGCCTGAGGGCAAACCAGGGGGTGGTAGGTTCTGTGCACCCTCCCCAGCACTGCCTTAGTCCTGGCCATAGTGCACCTCTCTTGGCCCTGCCCGTTTTCTTCATCCTGCACAAGTGCCTGTTTGCAGAGCTGGAGCCCGTTGGCCTGTGACGTAGTAGTGCTGATGCTTCTCAGCATTGTGCTAAGCACTGGCGTGTTGTCTTCTTATTTTCCTTATAACCCGTGAGGTAGGCTATTAGTCCTTATTTTAGGTACAAAGTATCTTTCAAAAAATTGCTATTACTGTTACTAAGGCAAATGATGTACTAAAACATCTTGCATTAATTTTTCTCTTCCAAATCCCTCCCCAGCGTACTAGTAATGTTCGATCCACGTTTTTTAAGGACTGTTTATATGAAGTATTTGATAACTTGGAGTCAAAGATTGAAGACTCTGGAAAACAGCTGCTTCAGTCAGTTCTCCAACTGATGGAAAATGGAGCCCTGGTACTGACGACGAATTTTGACAATCTCCTGGAGCTGTACGCAGCCGATCAGGGGAAACAGCTGGAATCCCTTGACCTTACTGACGAAAAAAAGGTAAAAAGTAGAGCATTAGTCTGTGCTTCAGGCTAGTGGAGAAAACCTGCTTTCTGGTTAGTACTTGTGTGGTGCTGGACTTAGTTGGATTTTTTTTTTTTTTGAGAAGGCATACAAGAAAATTCACAGATCTTAAAAGTGTTCAATTCTCTGAGTTGTGACAATGTGACTCAATTTTAAAGCAAGAAGCAGGAAGTCATTAGAACTGTAACATCTCGTTAATACCTGATATTATCAGGCATGTATAATGTTGGCTTAGAATTTCCTCTTAGAATTTGTCCTTTATGCCAACTCCATCTGGAAATGAATGAAAACTACTTCGTGACTGTGGAAGACCAGCTTCCAGGTCAAATGAATGCCAGGTTGAAGTTAATGTTCACTGGAAACCTCAGAGGACTTTTTTAAGTTGTAGCCCAAACTATACCTAAGTCATCTATCATGTTGAATTATAGATGTCAATCTACGTTAACTAACGAGAGGAGACTTTATTAGAATGAGTTTGTAATTTGAAATCTAGTACTAGGAGATTCTGTGGCTACACCAACATGTTTTTAATTGGTGAGATACAGTGAAGCCATAAAAGGGAAAATATTTTTATTGCCATAAAAAGATATCAGAGACATAATGAGTAAAGAAGAAAACAAAACAAGTTATAAACCTCCACCAGGTCTCATTTGTCCTACTCTGTGGTTTTTGTAATTTTCCTTCTACAATTGGTTTTCCCTGGAGCCTGCCCATGTCCAGCCAGCTGAACAGAGTGTGACTAGCCCAGCTCTTCGCCCACTTGCTTCCACTGGCGCACGGTACTCCCTCTGCCAGCGGAGGCACTGTGATGCCACTCTTGTAACGTTGCTGAGTTGGAAGCCAGGTTTTGAAAAGGAAATCACAGTTCGAGAAGTGGTGCCCTGAAGACTGATTTTTCTCAGGCTGGAATGCTTTCCACCTGCTCCTCCCATGCTTGGATGGACGCTTCCTTCATCACCTGTGAAATCTCAAACAGCACCTCCTCTGAGCAGTCTTCTCTGACTGGACTGTGTAAAAAGGGACACACCCATCTGTTCTGTCGATTTGCTTCATAGCACTTACTGTAACTTTTTTTAATTTCATTTTTCAGTTAAAGTTTACATTCAGTACTCTTTGTATTAGTTTCAGATATACAGCATAGTGGTTAGACAGTCATGTACTTTACCAAGTGATCTCTCTGGTATTTCCAGTACCCACTTAGCACCACACATAGTCATTACCATATTATTGACTATATTCTCTATGCTGTACTTTACATCCCCTATACTTTTCATTGTTTTTTTTTTAAGATTTTATTTATTTATTTTTAGAGATAGGAGAAGGGAATGAGAAAGAGAGGGAGAGAAACATCAATGTGTGGTTGCCTCATACGTGCCCTCTACTGGCGACCTGGCCTACAACCCAGGCATGTGCCCCAACTGGGAATCAAACCAGCAACCTTTGGTTTGCAGGCCGGCACCCAGTCCACTGAGCCACCCCAGCCAGGGCTCACTGTTTATCTTGGTTTGTTTGTTTCCTGGCTGTTTACCCTTCTAGAATGGCAGCTCCATCTGGGCAGGTACCATGCCAGCCTTTCTTACACCCATGTCTGAGATACTGCGTAGGTGCTCAGTAAATATTTTTGATTTAATGATTGAATGGGCCCTGGCCAGGTAACTCAGTCAGTTAGAGCATAGTCTCAGTATACCCAGGTTGCAAGTTCAGTTCCTGTCAGGGTACATACCTAGGTTGTGGGTTCAGTCCCTGATCGGGGCATGTATGGGAGGCAGCCAGTTGACGTTTCTCACATCAGTGTTTCTCTCTTTCTCCCTCCCTTTCTCTCTCTCTAAAATTAATAAATAAAAAATTTTTAAATACATAATTGAATGAAAATCAGAAGTTAATGGCTAGAAACAGTGTATATACTGTTTCTGATATAATCTCTAAAGAAGCCTGCCCAGCATTAGAAGCATCAGGCCTTTTCAAAGTTAAGGATATCTATCAGACATGACATTTTCCTTCTTATTTCCATCCTGGAGCCTCATGATTTACTTTGTCATTTTAGTCCATGTTGGGGGCAGTGCTGAAGTCTTAATTGTTAAAGCCATTGCCTGGTAGTCAGGATGGGGCCTAACAATATTCAAATTTCAAATCCCTGGGCCTCTTGACTGTCCTTCCTAATTCATACCTTATTACTCCAGGATGTTATAAGAATAAATGTGTACTATCTTGAGTCATTGGGAAAACGGAACTGTGGAAGTGAGGTGGCTTTTGTCACTGTTGTCATTGGAATGATCAATCTGCATTGGTAGCCTTTTAGGTAACTCAGAGGTGACCGAAGTGATGTTTTTTCTGCTCATTAGTTGCTGCACAAGAAACCACCCTGAAATTTTGTGGCTTAACACACCATTTCATTTGCCAGTGACGACATGAATTAGTGATCCCAGCTGGGTTTAGCAAGCAGTTCTTTTGCTGGTTGTATGGTTGCCCCCATGGCTGCAATCACCTGGTGGCCAGGCCACAGCTGGCTGGGCAGTGCAAGATGACCTCGCTTCTGTTTCTGTCAGCGCAGGCCGTCGGCTGGGCCCTGCAGTTCCAGCTGGCTAGCCCAGGCTTCAACATATGGCAGCTGGGTTCCAAATGAGCAAAAGAAAAGTAAGACTCGCACCAACATTTTTTAAGCTTCCGCTTGTGTCATGTTGGTTGATGCCCCAGCTAAAGCAAGCCATGTGGCCAAGTAAGTGTGAAAAGGGACTGCACAAAAAGCTTGATACCTTGCGGATCATTTCTGAAACAGTCGTCCGTAACTCTCATGGGTGTCACTGAAGGAAAGAGCCCCTATGTTTCTGTGAAGATAACAGATGCATTCTAATTTTTGATTGTTACTTTCCAAGTAAAATCACCAGACTTGCTGCCATCAGTCCTAGAAGTCTTGCCTGACATGGGAGCTGAAGCCACATCAGGTTTTGCATTCTTGCTCTGTGATAGATTATGAAACTGGAGAGTATTGTGAGAAGCCTAGTCGTCTTGCCTGTCAGGACCCTGAAGCCACTGTTCAGCCCGCCACCTGGTTGAGCTGTATTTGTGTTGTGCAGGTCCTGGAGTGGGCGCAGGAGAAGCGGAAGCTGAGCGTGTTACACATCCATGGGGTCTACACCAACCCCAGTGGCATCGTCCTCCATCCCGCTGGGTATCAGAATGTGCTCAGGAACGCTGAGGTCATGGTGAGTGGTGCTGATGGTGCCGGTCTCGGGGGGGGCCTTCCTTGGAAATGCCTGGGTGTTCCATTGGTCTTCAAGGGGGTGACATTTTCTTTCCATTCGTTAAAAGTTGGAAGATCGAACATTCTTTCCTGTGCTCTTCAGCTTGCAGGTGTGCACGCCATCTTAGGAAACGTGCTCTTCAGGTATCGAGCTGTGGGGTTTTCCTTTGTTCTTGGTTGATAGCCAGCTGGTGGCACTTGGTCATTGTTGTCATCTTCACAAATGAAGAATACATTGTTATCACTATTTATTGTTTGGTTTATCATAGTATTAACAACCCTCTCTATGCCAATAATAATTTATGTAGCTTTTTATTGACCAGTCACTACTAGAACATAAATTCTAAAGTAATTTTGTGTAAGTGATGATGGGTTTGTATTGAATTACCACACTTATTCAAACTTACTCCTCAGTGATAAAGGGAGGTTTTCTTCTTTGTGAAAAAAGATCTTTGTTATTTTTAGAGATGGAAGTTTTAGACTTGCTCACACCTAATATCTTCAAACCAGAAACACTCCCACGCCAGTGATACATGGGAGCAAGCCATTAGCCCCCAACTCTGAAGCCAGCATATACCAGCGATTTCAAAACTGGTCACTTAGGGTGATTGCATCTACATGATGTGGCAAAAAGAAAGACCATAAGAGAGCATAAGAACCTTTTTTTCCCCACACACTGTTTCCTTGACATCTGTTAGAACTGCATTCATTGCTGACATTGAGTGATCCCTTAAGCAGAATAATTTCTAATATATATATTTACATGTGTGTGTACAGATGTGTACACACACACAGATTCATGTTGGTGTTCTCAGTATCTGACTTCCTTAGAGAACATCTGGAGATGCAATTATCCTCACTGGTGGTCCGTGGTTCAGTTTCTAAGGCAAATGCGGCCCAGAAAATGGAAAGAGTAAGATATATTGAAGACCCACTTCATAGCCTTATGGCCTCTGGGCACATCGATCTACAAAGTCAACTGCAAGTCAGTAGATCGATCAGTGCCAACCTGGAGAAATCCTGAATAGAGAGCCTGCAGGAGAATGCCAGGTAAAGATAAATTATAGACCAGTCATCAAGGTACAGTAATAAACAATAAGATCAGATTTGGGGAGTTTTCTCTTAAGTCTTGGTTTAATAGGGACCGCAGTCTGATAAAGGTAGCAGTTTCAATGGCCCAGTTCACTTCTTTATTTCAGACAGGCCTGCATGTGTCTTCATGGTGTTGTTAATATGTTGTTTCTTTCCCTGCAAGAGAGAGATTCAGAAACTCTATGAGAACAAGTCATTTCTCTTCCTGGGCTGTGGCCAGACCGTGGATGACACCACTTTCCAAGCCCTGTTTCTGGAGGCCGTCAAGCATAAATCTGACTTGGAACATTTCATGCTGGTTCGGAAAGGAGATGTAGATGAGTTCAAGAAGCTTCGAGAAAACATGCTGGACAAAGGGATTAAGGTCATCTCGTATGGCAATGAGTATGCTGATCTTCCAGAATACTTCAAGCAGCTCACCTGCGAGATCTCCACAAGGGGCAGATCAGGTGAGATGCACCCCGGGGCCAGAGGGATCTAGAGCAGCAGCTCTGTGGCTTTGTGTGGAAGTGTTCTGGGTGAGATCGTTCCCAGGTGAGGAGTATCATCCTGACCCAAGTGTGAAGTGAGATCGTACATGGTCTGCAGGCTACACTTACAGTGGCATTTGGATAGGAGGAACATGGACCAAGGCAAATCCAGTCTAGAAGTGGGAAGAACGAAAAAATTCAGCCTTGTTAGTTATCAGTGAGATGCAGTTAGAATTTAGATTTCAAAATAGAAAAGAATGACAACTCAATTTTGGCTGTGAGAAATGAAACATTCATGTTGGAGTATGTTCAAAATTTTAAAACCTTTGACTTAGAAATTCCACCTGATACAATTAATATTAGAAGTTTCTCCCAAAGAGATGATTGGACAATTGCACAAAGACAGATGTGGGAATGTTACCATGTTGTATATAATTGAAAATATTGGATGCAATCTAAAATGTTTCACTTAATAGGGAACTCTGTAAATACTCCCAACAGTTATTTAATTGATAAAATACAAGGAAGCTATAAAAGGGAAAATGATTTTATTGTCCAAAAAGATTTCAGAGACATAATATTGTAAGTGAAGTGGGGAAAAAGCAGATTGGAAAACACCATGGCCAGCAAGTCCCATTCATACAGAATTATACACTGTGTGTGTGTGTGTGTGTGTGTGTGTGTGTGAGAGAGAGAGAGAGAGAGAGAGAGAGAAAGGTCTGCAGTGATGGTTACTAAACTAACTGGTCATCTTTATGCTGTGGGACTTAAGGGTTTTTAAAAAATATTTTGTTTCTAGGTTAGCATTTTCTATTGTACAGTGATTATGCATTAGCTTTATAAAAATGGGAAAATGCACACTTTAAAATGCTCTTTGGAAACTGTTATGATGGTGTTAAAATCAGAGGGTGAGGGCCACTCACTGGACGTATTACCTCCGAGTTCTAACAAGAAAGGCAAATTGAGATGAAAGGCTCAGTTGATCAATGTCTCCAGGCAAGTCCCCAGTAACCCTACAAAATACAGAACTTCATGGTATCAACAAAATTGAAGAATATTTTTTAAAACCTTGAATACTTTGAATAAAGCCAGGCCCCAGGATATGACTGTGTTGACCACCCAATTCCCAACAAACTTTGCTGCTGTACGTAGAATATGTTCTTGAAAAGTTTATATTAACGTGGGTTTTCATCGACAATCTGAACGCATTTTAGAGGGCCTCGTAAAGTACATATAACTTAATAGAGAACTTTTCCTAAATCTCATAATCATTCCCAGGTCTTTTTCCTGAATCAGGTCACTTGCAGTGGGACTGTGGAATGAGAAATTCCACAAGCTCTCATCGCCATAACCAAACACTGAAGCCCATTCTGCCCTTTCTCCAGAAGATAAGCCTTTTGGTTTCTCTTTTGTGAGCACGGTTTGCAGCTCCTTCCGGGAGTGCTTTCTGCTGTCCTGCAGTGTTTGATTCTTTTGCTCTTTACCCAGCACTTACGACTTTCAGTAGGGTTTTCCTACCGAACACACCCTGTTTTCATTACACGGGTACCCACCCACACCGGTGTATTTCTTTTGATCTCCATTCTGGTATCTTGTACCCAAGGAAGATGCCACAATTGAAAATAAACTTCCTCTGGACAGCTGTTCTATTACACTCAACCTTTTCCTGACAAAGTTCATCCGAAGTGGTACAGATGCTTTTTTTTTTTTTTAAAGCTGTGTAGGCTACTAGAGTGGCTTTCCTGACCTAGCACTGGTTGGGCATTGGGAATTTTGAAAAATCAAGGATTCTCAGTATGGCCAGGGGCTTTATTAGAATGGTCAGCTGAGTTAGTTTTGATTTGGAATCTCACAGAGCAGTTTGGGGTTAAAAACATTATTTCCTTTTGAGACAAGCCAGTCTTACCTGCTGTCCTGAGTTATGTTTGGAATGTCTGTGGATGCGTACTGGTAAGGGGAGTTGTGTTGTTTTGTTTGATGCTGAGCACTTGCTGTGTGCCTGGCGTCATGCTGGTCACTCACGTTTGCATAGTGAAAATTACTTGGGTTCAGAAGAGGGTAAGATCTTGTACATTTATTTTGGAAAAATTGAGTAAGGAGGAAAAGAAAAATCATTCTTTTATCATTCATTACCATCATACAAGCAGCTATTTTGGTATATTTCCAATTAACAGTTTTTCCTATGCATTTATTCACCAGTGTAAACAAAGTACACTTACAGTCTGGGTACTTGTTTATTCAATGGAACATCATAAGATTTCCTGCAAGGGCTGCAGGTTTTGTTGCTGGTTCAAGGTCCCTGTGCCCTGCACTTCAAAGGCTAGTAATCAGAAACGTCAGAGTTTGGAGTAAGGAAAGGGTTATTGGTTGAGAAGGTGGGGGTAGGGGGATCTTATGGCTTCGGCAAATCCATTTTAAGAGAGCCTGGAATTCAAGCATCTGCTATGTCCAGGGAAAGGAGAAGGGGGTGAGGCAAGAGGTGGGTGAGGAGCCTAGACAGCTCGGCACCAAGAGGGATTCGAGGACAAGCACAAGATCTCCAGATCTCTTTGTTCCTGGTGGGTCTGTAGAACACCACCTCCCCCCTTGTCATCTGAGTCCAGTCTTGAGGCTCCTGTAAAGCTTTGGTAAACAGTCATTATTTTGTACATAGTTCCTTACCTCTTTGGGCAAGGTGCCTTCTGACAAGGGGCTGTTCTTGCAAAAGCTCAAGCCTCGTGTAATTCCTCCAGTTAATTAGCAGATCTAGAGCTGGAGGTGTACGCTGAAGGCCATGGAGAAATGCAAGCTAGAATGAAAATAGGAAAGTGAGCATTTCACTGTGACATTTTCATAACCACTATTTTTAATGACTGTCACAGTCCACTGTGGCTATTAGTTTACCTGATTATTTACCTGTTAGTCAAGTTTTAATTTTTTCTGGGTTTTTTAATTATAAAACCTGGTGCAGTGAATGTTATTTTTACCCATAGTTTTTCCTTTGCCAGTAATTTCCTTAGAATAAGTTCTCAGTGTAATTACTAGGTCAAAAGGCATGGACATTTTAGGGGCTAATATTGCCATCATGCTTTCCAAGAGGGAAATTGCAATTTGGTAAGTTTGTGTGCTTTTATTTGTGCTCTGATGGGCCCCATCCTTCCCTTCCGTGTGTTCAGTCCTGTACTTTTCCCCACACCATGATCTGTTCCCATGCCAGCTAACAGAATTCCCTGCAGTGACAGAAATATCCTGTCATTTTTGCTGTGTAGTACTAGAACCATGTCACATGTGGCCGTTGACCGTTTAAAATGTGATGAGTATGACAGAGGAACAGACTTTTTAACTTAATGTACAAGTCAGCCACACCGGGCTGATGGCACGGTGTTAGCACAGATCTGCCCCGCCTCCCGTCGTGGTGGAGTGTCTGCCACTCCACACTCTTCTGTTGGTTGAATTCACTCACTTGCATGCTGCTCCCCTCCTTGGTCAGACTGAATTTTCCCCCTAAACTCGGCCTCCTAGACTAGGTTGGGACGGCAGACACACTTGGCCCCCGGAAGCATTTTGTGTACAGGCAATGTCAGTGCACTTGGACCTTACCGTTCCCGTTGCTTCATACGGCCGTTTGAAGTCTGAGTGAGTTTGTTCTCCCCACCTGTCCTCGCCTCTGGAACGTGCTCCTTACTAAACAAGGCTGTCCCTTGTGGTTAGAACATGTGCTTCCATCTCCCTTTGGTTGGTTGGTTTTCTTTCCGCTATAGTTTTGGCTTTTTCAGTCTAACAGCTGATACTGATGTTCATTCTATTTAGCAGGGACGGCGAGAGAAGGTCAGCTAAATGGTTCGTCCGCAGCACACAGTGAAGTAAGAGGTATACGACTTCCTGTTCTATCTACTCTCTGCCAGTTTGTGAGCAGAAAATGTGGTCCTCGGACTGAGTTAAGACCTTGGAGGAGGACGACTGACTTAACCTCCTTAACCTCTCACTGCCTGGAGAGGATTGTTTTTTTATCGTCTGTTACAAGACTCCTGTTATCCCTTATGTCTTGTGTCCGAAGCTGGTTACCTTTGGATGTGTAAACCTGTTTTGTGGAACTTCCTTTTTATTCTCAACCTTTTCTCTCCCCACAGACCGTAGCACATGAGAGGGCTCCAGAAGTCACCGCCGTTAGACCAAGCTCAGAGGCCCTGTCATGGACAGTGTTTAACAGTAAACTTACAAGAACCCAGTACAGCTCCTGGAAGAAGCAAATCCCAGGAATTGAAGGCTGGGGCTTTGGACTGTAAGCGGGGAGAGGACATTCCAACAGCCCTTCCTGCAGCCAGTTCTTGGGCTGTTTTGTCCCCCCCCAGTTCTTGGCCTCATATGGCCTGTTCCAGTTTGAGAATACCCGAGTGTCAGCGGGACCCAGAGGCAGCTCCACTCCCCACCCCCAGGCCGGCATACTGCTCGTGTCCGTGTAGGTCGGTGCAGTGCCCACTGAGCAGGCTGCTGCTCGGCATGAAGGACTTGGTGTGTACCTGCCATGGAACTTGCCGTGGCCCTTGTTGCAGTTTTGTACTTTACTTGGTTTTTCAGTGAAGCTTAATCACTGTTTTTTAAAACAAGACTTGAAGCTCGTTTCTAGACCTTTCACAATGTACAGTATTTTACTTACCTGAGCTGTATTAAAATTGTGTTCATTTACTTCCCAGGGCCCTGGTTCTATTTTTAGTCGCTTTAGAAATCTGACAAGCCTGGTTTTTGTAACTCTTTTGCTTGGGGGAGGGGTGCTCTTGTACTCAGTGGTCAGTTTACCAGAGTCCACAGCACCGTCAGCCCCTGCTGCCGCCCTTCTGTCAACCTGTTCACGTGATGTGGGATTTTAGTTTTGAGTCCTGTGTGAAGTAATTCCAAGGCTAAGAGGCAATTTACTTATGAAATTTATTTTCTGATATATAAATTATGCTTTTCTCTGGGCAGATAGCGTTCCCCTTATTGCACTAATAGCACATCTGTAATACCAAGCTACAGGACAGGTGTCAAGAGGTTCGTACTCTTCAGTGTAGCACTGGTCTGCCAGGCACTGTGGGGAGGGGGCCCCGCAAAGCCAGGGTCCCTCAGGGTGAAGAATTAGGAAGGAACAACTTGATACTGTTCTGACAGGTGCTTTTCTCCCAGAAGGGGAACATGCAAAGCTTACATCCTGGTTCTGGGCGTGGGGAAGAGCAGGAGGGCTGAGAAGCCCAATGCAACACCTCAGCTCCACTCCCCTTCTCTGAGGGAAGAGGGGATTCATTTTTCTCTCGTTTGTAGCAAATCTTTCTGGCTTAGCTGATGCTTTGCAGAAACGATGAGGATGAGGTCATCAGAATTTAGCAGCAGTTGAGATCATTGCCACAGTATGCTTAGTATGCTCAGATGTCCCTATGCCCACTAATTAGCGAAGTTCTGATGCTGGATCTTCTGACCACTGGTCAAGGCTGTAATGAGACCGAGTCTGCAGGCAGAGTGACGGGGATGGCCAGGGGAAGAAAGGTAGGGGGGCCACAAGGGGGCGGGGGATGAGCAGTGATTGTAACATGATTGGGCCCTCTGCAGACAGAGGCTGGACTGGACAGGGGCGGGGTGAGGAGGAGCTGCATAGTCCAGGAGCTCCCCACACTCTGCCTTCGCACTACACTGGAGACAAGTTGCTCACACTCTAAAGCACGTTCTTGATACAGGAACAGGGACTTTGGGGGGAAGCAGTGATTTGGTATTGGGCAAGAGCATGTCAAGCCTTCATGAGAGCAGCCACCACAGCCTTGGCGTTGAGACTACGCAGGTCACAGTAGGTCTGGCCAGTGCCCACAAACACGATGGGTTTGCTTGTGATGTAGGTCATAGAAATAGCAGCTCCCACCTGACGTGGAAAAAGGGGTACCCAGTCAACTCAAGGACCTTCCGTTCACTCCCCAGTACAGGAAGCTCTGTAGCAAACAGGGCCTCAGCTCCCCTGTAGAGGATGGCCGTTCCCTGCCCTCCCAGTAACACTCGTATTTACCTTGTCATCAATGGTATCAAATTTGGTAAGGACAATGCCATCAATGAGCCGAGGTGTTTGAGCCATAGAATGGTCAGCCAAGGCTCTGTTGAACTTGACCTGGAAAGAAGTGGGATGTAAATGTAAAAAGCACCTAACTGGCTAAAGCTGAGGTTGGGGAGAACCATGCCATAGCCCTCACCAGTTGATCCACGGCCTCGTTGCCTACTAAGGCCTCCCCCACAAACAGCACCAAGTCAGGCGTGTTGACAGTAATGAGCTTGGCCAGGGCAGCCATCAGAGGGGCATTGTCTTGCATGCGACCGGCTGTGTCCACCAGCACCACATCAAAGCCTTGATTACGTGCTAGAGAGAGAGAAATGGTTGACTAAAAACTCCTGGGCTGTCACACGAATTTCCAGCTTTCTCTCAAGAAGTCCTGGCCTGACAACATTAAAAGTCTACCAGTTTACTTTCTTGGGCTCTGGGTATGATCACAAGGTAGCAGGAGAAGAAAAACCTATTTTATGCTCAGCTCTCCAGGCAGTCAGGAAAAGGACAGCAATTCATGGAGGGGACCAAATATAGAGGTTTCTTCTGGGGGAATATAGTAGCTTTGCTTGCAACTACACTTATCACCCAAAGCGGAGCACGGCAAGTCACCAATCCCGACTTGCTACCGAGCAGCCTGTCGGTAGTAGAGCAGCCCTGACACTCAGCATACTTTAAGCGAACCCAAGGAGGAAAGGGGCCCAGACCAGGTTCCCACACATGGCGTGCACTGTACCAAAGGCAATAGCTTCCATGGCGATGCCAGCGGCATCCTTGCCATAGCCCTTCTCGAACAAGTGCACCATGGTGCGACCACCGTGACTCTCGGGGGGGTGCAGGGCACTCAAACGTCGGGTGTGTGTGCGCAGCTGCTCCACAGCCCCGGCACGAAATGTGTCACAGGCAGCAATGAGGACACTGAAGCCATTCTCTAACAGCCAGAAAGAAATCTGCAAGACAGGCAAAGGAAACTGTTACCTCGAACCAGAGCTGCTAAGACAGTGAAGAAATGTCAAACAGGTGGGGAACTGCACTGACCTTAGCAAGGTTCGTAGACTTCCCCACTCCGTTAACGCCACAGAAGGTGACAACATAAGGGCGCTGATGACGCTGGGCATCCATGATATCCCGGAGCATGTCCACACGCCGCTGTGGCTGCAGAATCTGCACCAGGGACTCTTGGAGGGCCTGCTTCACTGTGGAAGTCACCGCTGGAAGGGGGAGGAGGCAGCCATGAGCCCCAAAGAGTGCACTTCACAAGCACCCACCAGCTTTCTGTGCTAAGGAAACTTGAATCTGGGTGCTCACATGACCAGGCCCTCGCCATAGGAATCCACCCCGTATCTGAGACTGTGCTAGTAAATACTTTACAAGCATTAGTAGAGGTTTAGAGCTTAAGGGATTTGGTGAAAGTCAGGGTGGTCAATGCACCTGAACTCCTGGTGTACATCACACCCCCCATACGCTTTGCTTTAGGGTGATACTCACTGCTGAACGTCCCCATCACCTTCCCTTCCAGCTTGTTGGCCACGGACTCACAGAGCTGGACTGCAATGTCTGCTGCTACATTCTTTGCTGCAGAGGGGGCAGCACGTGCGGTGTGAGTGCCTTGTCGACAGTCAACGACCCGCGTGGTACAACCGAGAAACTAGTTTGTCCTGTTCTCCACCATCCCTCCCCCACCAACAGGAGCCCGCCCCCCTGCTCCTCAGAACTCACCGATGAGATGATCACGCATCTTGTCCAACACAGATTCCATATCTTCACGACTCAAGCTCTTGGAGCCCACAAGGCCCTTCAGCATCCCAAACATGCCACCCAGAGTCCCCTTGGTAGCACTGCAGGCACAGGAGAGTGGGCGGAGTCAAGTCTCACCTACTCTGGAGCCACACATACCCCCCACCACCTGCGATTTCCTACCTAGGCTTGGTAGGGTTTTGAGCGGCGCCCTCATCGTCTGAGCTGCTGCAGTCCAGATCCTGAAGCTGCCCCCCAGGCCCAGTCCCTCGAATCTGCAGGGTACAGGGAAAGGAAGCAGATAGGATTAGGCAAACTAATGGTTCTGAGGGAGGGGGGAAAAAATGCAGGATTTATTGCTCTGTCCCCTCAAAGAAATCAAAGGCACTGCCCTCCTCCTCTCTACTTCCTCCCACGTTATTTTTAATGGCGACCTTCACTCTGGCCCTTGTTGACTCTTACCAAGTTGATGTCCTCAGGCGGGACGACCTCTGGTGCTCCATTGGTGGTAGGAGCACTGTAATCCAGGTCTTCCTTGTTAGCACAGCCACCCAGCACCCACACCCGAGGTGCTTTCTTGCCCTTCTCCTTTGGAGCATCGGACTTCGTGGACTTGCTGAAAGGGTTACAGCACAGAAGGTTACGGTGGAGAAGCAGGAGAGAAAACATCCAAGAACCACAGACAAGAATGCCCTTGCCCCCAACATGGCTGGATTACAGCAAAGGTTAGAAAGCTCACCTGGACTTCTCCATACCCTTCCCATGTTTCTGGATGAACTCCTCTCGCTTCCTCCGTATCAGCTCTTCTTTGGAAAGTTCTACCCCGTTCTCAGCCCCCACTGACTTCTCTGCAGAGGCTGTTTTGCTGGTAGCCAAAGGGACATCAACACCTGTTAGGAGAAAAAGGACCCGATTCTAACAATATAGACAATAGGGATAACATCTTCCAAATCCTTAAAGAGGACACCAGCACAAACAGCTTGGGGCCCACAAGGACCGGGGATGACAGCAAGGGTGGTGGGCATTTGAGTGAGGGAGACAGGCAATCACAAAGAGAAGGACAGGGAACCCCTTCAGTCCTTGGTACCACGTCAACTTTTCATGGCCTGTGTGTCCAAGGAGCTCAAACTAACCTTCCTTCTTGGCCCCCTTGGTTTTTTTATTCTTTGCTTTCTCCTTAGGCTTTTCACCCCGTGTCTCAATCATGGATCTTACAGGTTTCTTGGCCTTTTCAGAATCTTCATATTTCTTCATAGTAGTTGGAACCCGGACCTTACTGCTCTCCTCTGCTTCACTAAAGAGAAAGAGAACGGCTGAAGTCCAGAGAAAGGACCCTCACACCGTAAGGGTAGTTTTGAACTTCGCAGCAAATTTAGAAGCATCTTCCAATAAACAGTTTACTTTCGATAAGTAGCCTCAGGAAGGGAGGGGAGCTCAACAAGTCACGGAAATTGATTTTGGAGAGGGGAGGCCTCTCACCGAAGGAGCTGCAGAAAGTCATTTTGGAAATCGAAAGTGCCATTCAGTAGACTCAAAGCACTTTGCTGTTGGATCTCCGTGCGGTACTTGTCCCGAAACAGCCGGTGCACATCATCTATCAACTTGTCTACATACGTCAGTGTTAGGATCTTCTGAAAACCAACCTGTTTAGGGGAAGAAACAGAGCCAACGGATCTGCTTACATGCCATTCCAGAAGACAGGGAAGCCAACTCCAGCCAGGCCTCCAGATTGGCTAAGCCCTCTGGCAGGTGTCCCTGACCTGAGGGGTAGCCAAGCTTTCTGCCTGGGCCCCAGAGTTTCTTCCCTTTACCCGCACCCTCCTTGCCTTCTCAATTACTTCATCATATAACACTTTCTTCAGTTAATCAGGGTTCTCTTACTAATCAGGACTATGTTGAGGATGTACTTGTCCCTCTAAAATACCCCCACTTACCACAAACACCAGCTCAAACTGGTTGTCCAGTTTATACTTGAGTGTGAGCGCTTCATGGGTGAAGGAGTTGTTGCCTCCCCTTTCCTGGAAAGACAGTATGTCTCAGAATTCTGACCGTTCCCCAGAAAACCCAGTCTTGGACCCCTCAACGATTACCTTTGGGAAAGAACCAGATACTCCCCCAGTCAAACCTGTTCCAGGACTGGTGGATGCTGGGAATTGCTCTCTAGCATTCCGCCAGGGAGAAACGAGATGACAAGCTGGGGGGTGGGGCAAAAGGTGAGAATGGCAAGACATATGGGAGCCAGAAGGAAAGTCGTCACATACACCATCAGGTCCACTAGCAGCTGCACGCTACTCGCAGTTTAAAAAGGCGTTTCCCCACCCATTATTTCACCCATCCTTGGAAACAACAGAAAATGAAGCTGCCAGGGACGAAGAGAGGGAACGATGTTAAAAGTCTGAAGAAGCGCCCACTCCGGCTAGAGTCCCAGAAAGTGGAGGGGGAGGGGGGCCCCCGCAAAGTTGCTGGATGGCCTGAAGGGGGCGGAAGAAAGTTGCTGGATATCCGCGAGCGGCCAGTTCTCCGGGTGGAGAGGGTGGGAGCGAGGCGCGGGGTCGAGGGGGGAATACGGATCGGATGGGAGGACGAGCCCGCAGTTCTGACCCAGAGGGGGCGGTACCTGCAGCAGCACAGAACGAATCAACGCGTTAACGGGCCCGGTGCAGGAGTCGCTCACGCCCTGGAAGCACCAGAGCACGAGCCCGCCCTTCGAGAAAATGGTGAAGAAGTCGAGCATGGCGGCAGCGGGAAAGGAGCCCGGCTGGCGCCGGGAACTGAGGCCGCGATCGCCCGACTTCCTGCTGCGCCAAGCGCGGGACACGTCACACTAGCGGCCCCGGAAACTGGCTCAGCGGTACTTCCGCTCAGAGCCGCGGGTTCCCTACCTTCCTCCGCCTGAGGGCGCTCTGCACAGACGTAGACAGCAGGCTGGCCAATGGCGGGCCGGGTCGGGTCTGGGCGGGGCTCTGGGGAGATCACGGGGAGACAGACTGCCTATAGCGTGCAGAAACGGGGCCCCGAGGAGCCGCTGGCCAATGGGTGCGCTCTCCGAACGCCGGGAGGCGCGGAGCAGTGACGGCTGCGAGCCGTGCCGAGTTTAAAGGGTCGTGACCAGAGAGAGCGCGCTCGGATGGGCCATGTTTCGAGGAGCGGTGCATCTCTGTGTAGGACGAGGCCACTTGGGCCGGCGCCTAAGCACGCTCAGAGGAGGCTCGACTCTGGGTAAAGTTGAGGGCACCGGAGGGCATCATGGTTCTGGGGTACCCCCAGTCTCCAGCTGTGTGACCTTCAGGACTTGGGACCCCGGCCGTGCTGGGCAGACAGTGGGTCAGCTGGGAGAAGGGGGTAAGCTTGCCCGCTGGAGCTTGTCAAGCCTGGGCAGGTGTATGGATGCCGAGGTTTCCCTTCTCAGGTGACAAGTCCTAGATGTCTCTGTACCTCCCCTTACCATCAGCATAAGAGACCAGGCTGATTCCTTAGCTGCAGAAATGTACGTCGAGTCCTGCTCGCGTGCAGCATGCGGTGCTTAGAGTCGCTTAGAGTCGGGGCCATGAAGGAGGGAAGAGAAGGTGATGGCTGAGTATGTGCCCTGGAGGTGCCTGCATTGGAGCTAGAGAGGGCAGACGTTCTAGACCCGTTCAAGACTGGCCAGGCCCCAAGCTAGTGTCGTTGTAGAAGTGTCGACACGTGGAGCAGGTGGCAACAGAGATCAGATTTGAAGAATGTTTACTGGCTCTGGGAAGGTGTGTGTTTCAGTTTCTGGAAAACTGAGCAAAGGTTAGGAAGTAAAAAGCATTTTTCTTGTGCAAGGAACTAACCAAAGCCATCTGAAGGGTTGGAGCAATAGTGTGAAATGTGTGGACAGGTAAGGTAAGCCCAGATCAGAGAAGGATTCTAATGCTGCTGCCCTTGGCCTTGGAAACAGTGAGAAGACTTGCACATCTGTGAGGTGTTAATGATAAAGGAGTCATTTTTCAGGATATTCATTGAGCACCTCAGCTGTGCCAGGTAGTCTGCTAGGCTGGAGATTCTGTGGTGAAGGTAGACATAATACGGTGTGAAGCAATCACAAGTCAACAAATTCAAAGTTGCAAATGTGTTTCATGCTCCAAAAGAGGATCACAGACCTGTGAGTGAATGTGACGGCACAATCTGACATAGTCCAGTGGTCAGAAAAGGTTTCCCTAAGGAAATAACTGAGCTGATGTTTAAAGGAAGCAGCATTACTGGGGCAAAGTGGACCCAGACTTTCAAAGCAGAGAGAACACCCGTGTAGACTGCCTGTGATAGGAGGAAAAACGGTGCCATCAAGGAAGTAAAGGGGTGGGGGCTGGAGTGGGTGGGGGAGGACAAGGTGAACTGGAGCCCGACCTTGTCTCACGGACCATGTTCATGGATTTTGGACTTTTATCCTTAGAGTAACGGAAAGCCTTTGGAGGGTTTTAAGGGAGGGAGTGTGATTAAATTAGTGTTTAGAAAAGATCATTCAAGCTACGACGTAGAAATGAATTTGGGAGTGTTGGCAAGAGGAGAATTAGTGGGAACAGTTAGGAGGCTTTTGTGTTGATCTAAGAGCGATTGTGGCAGCTTGGTCTAGGACAGTGGTGACAGAGATAGAAAAAGGGGACAGATTGGGGAGATATTTAGGAAGCAAAGTCATCAAAACTTGATAGTATATACGACATGAATATGAGTTTGCTGGTGGTGACAGATATCCAGGATAAGGGGCCACTCAGAGGTGCCATGCTTCAGAGGTTGCTGCAGCGCGGGGTGTACTGGGACCTCTTGGTTCAGGAGCCTGGGACCTCCAAGTGGAGGTGACAGTGCAGTAATGCAGTTGAGTATACTGCATTACTCTCCTGCAAGGAGCTGGCCAAAGCCATCTAAAGTCCAAGTGGCTCACAAGAGAGATAGGTCTACAGGAGATAAAGATACTTAAGTCACCTGTCCTAGGGACCAAGTATAGAATGTTTATTTTAGGGAGTTGAACCTTGTGCTGGGTGTGATGCACGAAACGGAGGAAAGACTAATAGCATGCAGGCCATGCAGCAGAGCTGCGGAATACTGCTGGTGCATATGACCTTATGAGAGGGGGTGACAGTGGGGACTGCCACCTCAGTGAAATTTAGCCCCCCTTTTCCTGTGCCCACCCCCAAGCCCCCTACCACCTGCAAAGGAAATGTACAACCCTCTGACCATCACTGCATCCCACAGGCTGGGCTGGAAAGGTGTCTGAAATTAAGAAGACGATGCAGACAGTTCTTCCTGGAGGGGCCTGGAACTCACTGTATGACACCAGCCACCTGCCCCCTGAACAGTCAGATGTGGTGATTGTGGGGGGTGGGGTGCTCGGCCTGTCGGTGGCCTATTGGCTGAAGAGGTTGGAGAAGCAACGAGGCGCCATCCGGGTGCTGGTGGTGGAACGGGACCACACGGTGAGGTCTGGGGTAGGACAGAGTCATGGGCAGGGCTGGGGTGTGGGTTTTACTGAGGATTCTAGGGACAAGAGAATGGGAGAAAAGACCTTAATATTTGGAGGTCCAAAGGGCAAGGACTGTGCTTTGGACCTTACTGAGATAGTCCCAGGTTCTTCCTCCCTCACACTCGGGACCTTGGCAATAGTTTTTGCCTTTGAAAGGGAATTTTACAACGTTGGATCTTTTGAGATGTCACAGGTCTGGCCAAGAGAGCCTGCACTGAAGGTATAATTGATACAAACAGCCCCCTTTAGGTTTCACTATTTCTGAAACTTTGCCCTGATCTGTTCCCAATACTGCTGCCAGCCAGCCAGGAATCTTGTTACTTTGGCCGTATCCTTTTATCTTCCAATTAGTAGATTAAATGTTAACCCCCTGCCCTTGGACTTGTGGGCCATTACCATTTTGTACGACTGCGCGGCCCATTCATGATGACTGACTCTCTCTGCTCTCCGCGTTTGCTAATGAGGACTTTAATAACTGTTGTCCTCTCCCGGCCGCAGGATGACCTACACATGGGTTTATCCCTGTCAGCTCCTCTTCGATTACAAACTTGGACTCCCTTTTAGCTTTCGGTGTGTGACTCGCCGCTTCCGTGACAGCGTCCTGCTGCCGTGCGGCAGGGGACTTGCTGGTCCACCGACTCCCCTTGTCTTCCCACAGTATTCCCAGGCCTCCACTGGGCTTTCCGTGGGCGGGATCCGCCAGCAGTTCTCCCTGCCCGAGAACATCCAGCTTTCCCTCTTTTCAGTCAACTTTCTACGGAACATCAACGTACGTGCATGGAGATTTGGGTTGGCATGATGACCCCTCTTTGACCCCAGAGAGGCGCAGTCCAGCTGGCTAGGGAGGACAGAACAGGAGCAGGCAAGTCGGAAGTGAAGCACCCCGCTACCCACCCTGTTCTTTCCCAGTGGCGGTGCCTGGAGGAGGGTTCCCCTGAGGGTTAGGGCCCTGAGCCCTGAGAGACGTAGGTGAGGAAGCCAAGAATTCCTCCGTCCTGCCTTCATTTTTTAAAAACATTTTTATTTTTTTAATTATCTTAATGTTATTCAATTATAGTTGTCTGCGTTTACCCCCCACTATTCCCCACCCCCTCAGCCAAACCCACCTCCCTCCCTTACTTCCAAGATTTTTATTTTTAGAGAGAGAAGCATCAGTGTGTGAGAGACACATCAATCAGTTGCCTCTCACAAGCCCCCAACTGGGGACCTGGCCCACAACCCTGGCATGTGCCCCGACTGGGAATTGAACCTGTAGCCCTTCAGTTCACAGGCTGGCACTCAGCCCACTGCGGCGCACCAGCCAGGGCTCCATCCCTCCTTTCAATCAGCTTCTCTGAGGTGCTCTTTTTTGCCTGTAGGATTACCTGGCAGTAGTCGATGACCCTCCACTGGACCTCCAGTTCAACCCCTCGGGTTATCTTCTCCTGGCCTCAGAAGAGGGCGCTGCGATCATGGAGAACAACGTGAAAGTGCAGAGGTGGGTGCTTGGCGCGTGCGGGACTTCAGGACTCAGCACACTCTGGGCCGAGCGCTGCTGCAGAGTATCCTAAGGGGCCAGATGACGAGAGCCACCCAGGACACACCCCAGACCCAATAAACCAGAACTCCCAGGGAGGGGCCCGGGCACACGCAGCCATTTCCCGGGAGAGCCAGTTAGTCTGTGTTCTAGGCTTCGCAGGCCACACAGTCCCCACTGCCGTCACTCAGCTCGAGGCTGAAGCCCAGAATCCGAGACAGACAAGAAAAGCACACAGATGGGGGGGCCCGTGCACCTGGGCTGCAGCTGGACGTGGCGGTCCTGCCATCAGTGGTGGTCTCCGTCAGCCACCAGTGGGCGTCTTCAGCAGATGCTTCTCCCAGTCTCACCAGTGACATTGGGTCCTGTCCTGGCGGCTTTCAGATGTTAGCTAGCTTCTGTATCATCGGAATGTCCCCATTTACCTGTGGGGAAACCGAGGCATAAAGAGCTAGTAAGCAGTGGTGCTGGGATTCCAGCCAGGTGGTCTGGCTTGTGAGTGTGGTCTTTCAGCAGCTATGTTGCTGCCTTTGGACATTGGAATTCCAGGGGTGGTGGTGCTGCTGGCGGATGTGATTGCACCGGGAGGCGGGCAGGGAAGCTGCCCCAGCCAGAGGGACAGCAGGCTGTTGGAAAGAAAGAAGGGATCGGATGACGAATTGCCTCGGAGGCTCATTTTCCACCCATTCAATGAGGACAGAAAACTGGGGAGTTTGGGCAGAGAAGGGCGTAGATGAGGTCGAGTCCACACGTTCCCTCTCTGCACAGTCACCCTCTCTACCACACACACACACACACACACACCCATGTTTCTTTCAGACAGGAAGGAGCCAAAGTGTGTCTGATGTCCCCTGAGCAGCTGCGGAACAAGTTTCCCTGGATAAACACAGAGGGAGTAGCCTTGGCGTCTTACGGTGAGGCCTGCTTGCATGGGGGCTGGGGGGTGCGGGTACCCCAGGTGCGAAGTCTCAGCACCCTGCAGCCAAGTGAAGGGCCGACGCTCCCCTCCTGGCCAGCAGGGCCTCCCTGGGCGGTGCCAGCTTTCCGCTCTGCCAGATTTGACTCGGTGCACTTGGTCAACTTCACCTTCCCCAGCCTGCGGGCCCAGAAAGAGCTGGGGGTGCGGGAAGTACAATAGGAGAGGAGGCTCCAGTCCCTCTTCAGGAGTCCTCTTTTGTTCCCCACAGGGTTGGAGGGTGAAGGTTGGTTTGACCCTTGGTGTCTGCTCCAGGGACTCCGGCGAAAGGTGCAGGCCATGGGGGTCCATTTCTGCCATGGAGAGGTGACACGTGAGTCCGAGGCCCCACGCCCACTACTTATACCCTTGGCCATGCAGGGCGCAGCCTTGACTGTCTTATCTTCACTCACAGGCCAAGCAAGGGTTGGTGGGGAGACGGCTTCTCCCCTGCGGATTGGTTCTGGGCATCCCGACCCCAGCCCCTGGCTCGGCCTCCTCCTGATTCATGACCCTCTTGGAGATTTCAGGGCTCTCAGTCCTGAGTGGGGCCAAGTGCGAGCCAGTAATGCTGTTTGCCTCAGTGTCTGTGGGAAGCTCCCGGCCTCCCAGCCTCCTTTCCTTTGGAGACCAATGGAATTCCCATCTCCTTCCTCTTCAGGTCCTCAAGGGCCTGTTTAATTTTCCTTTTCCTGCAGGTTTTGTCTCCTCCTCTAACCGCATGGAGACCACAAGTGGGGAAGAGATGACCTTGAAAAGGATCCATGAAGTTCATGTAAGTCTCCAGCCTAAGTATCTTCCTTACCAAAGTGGAGGGATGAGAAAGTTAATGACTGTCATTTGATCTTCTACCCACTGCCAGTGTGGGTAAACTAAGGCCCAGGAAGAAACCTGCCTTTCTCGGTGGCCAGTGTACGGGCCAGACCCTCCCTCCCTCCCCCTCTGGTGCCTGCAGGTGAAGATGGACCACAGTGTGGAGTACCAGCCTGTGGAGTGCGCCATAGTGATCAACGCGGCCGGGGCCTGGTCTGGGCGGGTAGCAGAGCTGGCTGGTATTGGGAAGGGGCCTCCTGGCACCCTGCAGGGCACGAGGCTGCCTGTGGAGCCGAGGAAAAGGTGACTTGCCCCAGGACGGCTGAGGAGGTTGTTGAGTTGGAGGAGGGAAGAGTTGCTGTCCCCCCACGCCCTAACCCCAGGGTTGTCGCAGGTATGTGTACGTGTGGCACTGCCCCCAGGGGCCAGGCCTGGAGTCTCCCCTTGTTGCAGACACCAGTGGAGCCTACTTCCGCCGGGACGGATTAGGCAACAACTACCTGGGTGGCTGTAGCCCCACTGAGGTGAGCGAAGTGGGGTCATGGGCGCTGGGGAGGGGACAGAGCGACAGTCGTTGCTGAGGCTGGCCTTTGGGGGGGGGGGCCGGTGCCGCTGTTAGTGGTGCAGCCCCTCCGGGTTTGGACCGGGCTGTTGTCCCCGTCCCCCACCTTCCAGAGGGGCTGTTTAAAGGGGTCTGTGAGACCTGGCTGTGTCCTCGTGCCCCAGGAGGAGGCACCAATGTAAGCCTTGTCCCCACCTCTCACCCCAGGAGGAGGAACCAGACCCCGAGAACCTGGAAGTGGACCATGATTTCTTCCAGAACAAGGTGTGGCCCCGTTTGGCCTGGAGGATACCAGCTTTTGAGAGTCTGAAGGTAACTAGAAGGAAGGAGACAGATGACACTGGAGCCCCTCGGTCTCCTTGGAAAGCCTGTCCTCAGCCTCTGTGCGCCTTCCTCACAACTGCTAAGGACTCCGTGGTCTAAGGGTCCATCCCATCGACCCCCCCCACCCCCACCCAGCAGTGGTAGAGGGTGCTGATGCCTGACCAGGAGAGAGGGCTGGGAGTACTGGCAGCCTTCTCGAGAACCCCAACATCCTGTGCCCCCGCAGGTCCGGAGCGCTTGGGCTGGCTACTACGACTACAACACCTTTGACCAGAATGGCGTGGTGGGCCCCCACCCACTGGTCGCCAACATGTACTTTGCCACGGGCTTCAGTGGCCACGGGCTCCAGCAGGCGCCCGCTGTGGGGCGGGCAGTGGCTGAGATGGTGCTAGAGGGCCGCTTCCAGACCATCAACCTGAGCCCCTTCCTCTTCAGCCGCTTCTTCTTGGGAGAGAAGGTCCAAGAGCACAACATCTTCTGAGCCTGTAAGCTCTTCATTGGCCTCCTGTCCCGTGTCATCCCCTGGCTCAGATCCTGGCCACCGTCATGGTGTCCTCCCCAGCCCCATCTCGGGAGGGAGGGTAAGGTCTCCTGCACCCTCCTGCTGGCGCCCAGGTGATTCTGTCACATGTGGCTGGGCAGGTGGACAGTCTGCAGGCTCTGAGGTCCTGCACTGGGGTCCCTGCCGCAACCTGAGGTCCAGGCTGACGGAGGGCAATGGGGCAGGACCCCAGGACTGATCGCTGGCCCAGGCCAATGCTACCCACCAAGGCAATCCATCAGGACAGAGCACCTCGGTGGCCCCGAGCTCCGTGGCCCAGATTTGGCTCCTTCCTGGTGCCAACCTAGAAAAATCACCTCTGCTCCTCCTCGAAGAGCCCAGGCAGGGAGTATTCCTGTGCAGCCTGGCCCGGATTTGTTACCAGTCAATAAATGCGATTAGTTCCATCCTGCCAGTTTCCTGCTCCTTCCTCTCTTCTCCCCACGGCAGTTCCCTCTGAAGTGCCCACCAGCCTGGGAGGAGCATAGCCTCCTCCTCCCCCTCCCAGGGGTGATCTTAAATCCTTGTTTGCAAGTTAAGGCCTCCTTTTCCCCACTCTGGGCAGGGGTGTGGTTGTACAGGGGAGGAACGTGTTCATTCCTCTGCAGTATCATCAGCTCCAGCTTTTGGTCAGGCCCAGGGCTGCATATTAGAAATGCACCAGCAGGCAAACCTAAAGGATAAGCAGCTTAACAAAGGGAGTTCAGGAGGAAGTGAGGAGGGGAGTGATTCCAGGCTCAGGGACAGAAAACCACATGCAAAGGCCAGGGACCAAGAATTAGCAAAGTTCAAGGGACTGGTGAGATCATGATTTGTCCTAGCAGGTCGTGGCGGGAAAGAAGAGGTACTTCAGGGCCAGGGGCTGAAGAACCGTGTTGTGGGCTTGGATTTCTTCCTGTGGGCAGGGGCCGCTGATGGGTTTTCAATAGGGAAGCGACGTGATCAGGTTTCCCTTAAGAAAAAGCACCCAGCCTGCCCCGTGGACAACAGGCTGTGAGGCCCGAGTAGGCCGCCGGACGGAGGGCTGCCACTGTAGCCTGCACAGCAAGGACAGGCCTGCGAGGTCCTGGTAAGGAGTGTGCCGGTCCGAGAGGCTACAGTGGCCCCAGGAAACTGGGTCAGGTAAGGCTCTCGTCTGTGTTGAACAGCTAGATGGATGTCCTGCTTCCACAGAGATGAGGACAGAGTTGTGAGGGACAGAATGGTTCTGTTCGGGGCAGTGGAGCTGAGTGCCTGCAGGACAGCTGCAGAGCCGTCTGATAGGGTTGAATTTATTGTTATGGCCTCAGGGTGGTCTGGGCTGAGGCAGAGATGTGGACACCATGGGAGAGGACACTGTCACTGAGGAAGGGTAGAGGACGGAGGGGTGAAGCTGGAGGGGCTCCATCACCTTTAACGGAGGAGCCAGAGGCTGCTAACGAGGTGGTCAGGCACAGAAAAGCCAGGCGAGTGAGGGGACTGGCCAAGGAGGGATGGTTTAGGGTGCAAATGCACAGGGGGGGCTGGAAGCCGCTCAGATAGTCCAGGGAACCTCAGGGAGAGCCGGTCCGGGAGGAAGTGCACCTCGGTGGGGTCTGAGGGGTGGGCCGCTGTTCAGAAGGGAGAGGTGAATGGGCGTAGACGCAGCTAGTGAAGGGCCCCCAAACCCAAAGTGCCTTTGGGGAGAAGATTGAAGCAAAAGATGGAGGTGGGCCTAATTGATGGTCACCTGGGGCAGGGGATGGGGGCAGCAGTGTGTGTGGATGTGAGGCCAGTAAGGGAACATGCATGAGAAGCCCCTGGAGAGTGAGGGGTTAAAGAAGCAGGAAAGGAGGAGCCACCAGAATTTGGCGTGGAAAAACAGGAAGGAACTTGCCAGAAGTATAAGGGTTGGGGCACCCTTCACCTTGTGGTCACCCTTAACCTTGTGGGTCACCCTTAACCTTGTGGACTGGCCTCCTTAGCCGCCCAGCATCACCCTTCAGTGCTGACACCCCTATTTATGGGTAGAGAAAAAGGCCTTCAACTAGCTCTGCACCCAGAAGCTACTTCCTTCAAGACAAATGAACTCCGTAAGGCATTGGTGAATCCTCTGTCCTCCCTCAGGGCCTTTTTCAGGAAACTAGGAGAGTATGTACTCACCACTGCTTGTGTCACTGTGAAACTGCAAGGGACAGGGACTCAGACCCCCCCCCCACACACACACCTGCTCGGAGCCCTCTCTGCTCCGTCTGGAGCCGGAAGATGGGTCCCTGGCCTCAGGGAATCTTCAGTCTAAGGCAAGGGCTAAGCCGCGCCAGCACAAGCTCCCAGTAACACCTGGTGCTGCGGGAATTTGAGGAAAAAGGAGGGAAGAGAAGGTTAAGAAGGATTTACCTGCATAAGATACAAAGATGACTTTCAGCAGTGGGGTTGCTGAAGGCAGATCTGAGAAAAGGGAGGGCCCTGTGGGCGGAGGGGACTGGGGGGCCCAGGCGAAGAGCTGGGAGAGCAGAGGGATCCTCCTCCCTTAGGCTGTGGGGGTTCCTGTGGGCGCAAGGGCTCATCTGCAACTTTCTGCCCAACTGGTAACTCCATCGGTGCCCGTGAGCCCAGCAGCGGGCAAGGCCCGTCTCCGCAGGCGCAGAGGCCAGGCTGGCCTGGTTGGGGCTGACCCCGCCTGCACCTCCTGGCGCCACTGGGCGGGTGCAAGAGGAGGCGGGGCACAGGCCAGGCGCTTCCGGGGAGGGGGCCGCTCCCTGGCCCACGCCTCACTTCCTCTCCGCTGGGGCGGCCAGCCCCGCGCCTGAGTCCGCAA
Source organism: Phyllostomus hastatus (assembly GCF_019186645.2). Lineage (NCBI taxonomy): Eukaryota > Metazoa > Chordata > Mammalia > Chiroptera > Phyllostomidae > Phyllostomus > Phyllostomus hastatus. The sequence goes on along the minus strand of NW_025334015.1, from coordinate 12,562,610 downwards.
GCTCCACCACAACTTGGTTCCCCCGCAGGTGAGCGCATGGAAGAGGTGGGGGGAGCGGCGGTGGGGGGGTGTGTGCTGGGGTCCAGGAACGGAGTGTGGGCAGCCTTGGGGCAGGCTGGAGCTGCGCCCCGCACTTGGCCCAGCCCCGGACACACTTGCCATCCGCCGCCTCCCTTCTGCCCCTTGACCTGCTGCCCCCGGCACCCAGAGCGCAGAAGCAAGATAGAAGAAGGGTCTCCGAGAAAGCTGTCACCATCCTGTCGCCAAGAAGCTGGTTCGGGAGCCTTCCTTGAACCGGAGGGCAGGGCTTGGTAGGGTTTCTCCCGCAGCCTCCCCTGCAGTGCTCACCGCTTTTCCCATTGCGCTTCTGATGGTCTCATGACCGAGTTCCTGCGGGAACAGGGCTTTCCTCAGGGCAATGACCTGCAGGCATTCCTTCCACAGTCATTTCACCAACATCTACCGAGGGCTGGGCACCGTAAAGAGCGCAGGAGTGCCACCACGGAACAGGACAGATTGACCTCCCTCCTGGAGACAGACGGGTGGGTGAGAAATCATAGCCCCGCCTGGCCAGTGCAGCTTGGAGAGGGGAAGTTCTGCAGCTGCCCTGGGGGGACCCAGGGTCAGTGATGACTGACTGTCACCGGAAGTCATATCTAGTTGGTTTTTAAACTTTTTTTCATGGCATACATTATAAATGTACCTCCTACGCAGATTTCGCACAGTGAACCTTTCTGGCCTGTGCCCCCTGCACCCAGAGTTTATAGAACACCGCCAGCTCTGCAGAAGCCCTTCTGCACCGAGCTTCTCCAGGCGCGGCTTCCACCCCAGCAGAGCTACTCTCTTGGCGTCCAGCCTCATCAAGTAGTTTTACTTGGTTTTGAACTTTTGATGCATGGAATCGTACCGTGTGCACTTTTTGCGTGTGGCGTTTTATACTGGACATGTGAGATTCACCCATATTGTACGTGGCAGGAATTCCTTCGTTCGCTCTGGCGTGCGATGTCGCACTGTACAGACAGGCCGCGGTTCATTTCTGCTGGACGCTGGGGCAGGGTCGGGCTGTTTCCAGCTTGGGATTGCTTTTGTTTTCCGTAGTGCTGCGAAGGCATTCTTGTGTTTGCCTTTCAGTGAGCCCATGTAAGCACTTCTGGAGTTTGTTCCTTGAGGGAAATTGCTGGGTGTGTCCGTGGTCAGCTTTCAAAACCGGTTGTACCGATTCACGTTTCTACCTGCTGTGTGTGAGTTCCCGTTCCTCCTCACCCTCACCCATATTTGATCCTATCTCATTCACAGCAGCCGCGCCGCTCGGGGTGTGGGCGGTGGTGTTGCAATGAGGGTTTAATTTGTGGTTACTGGTGACTAATGACCTGTGCTTATTTTTCCTGTCTATTAGCCATTTGGGTGTTCTCTTTTTGGTGATGTGTCTGTTCAGCTCTTCCATGCACTTTCTAATAGATTTTCCCTCTTTCTCTTGCCAGTTTGTAAGAGTTCTTAAATATTCGGAATATGAAATATTGATTGGATATGTAATTTTACGATATCTTTTTTCTCTCAGAAGATTGCCTTTTCACTGTCCTAATGACATCTTTTGATGAACAGAAGTTTTCCATTTTAATGTTGTCCAGTTTATTGGGGGTATTAAGTCCAGTTTGAAAAAACAATCTTTGAGGGAACTTGAAATAGGTGAAGGGGGTCAAAAGAGACCAACTTTTGGTTTTAAAATAAACAAGTCATGAGGATTCAATGTACACCATGGTGACCATGGTCAATACTGTACTGTATACTTGAACGTTGCTAAGAGACTAGATCTTAAAAGGTCTCATCACTAGAAAACAGTATTGTAACCATGTACGGCGTAGTAAGCAGACTTACCGGGATGGTCATTTCACAGCGTGTGTATACGTACAGGGTGGGGCAGAAGTAGGTTTACAGTTGTGAGTACAAACAAACACGGAGTTTGTTCTTGTATTTTTATTAGTTATTGTGTTACCTTCCATATGAACAACTGTAAATCTACCTGTATATTGAATCATTGTTGTACACCTGAAATTAACATAATGTCATATGTCTGTTATACCTCAATTTTTTGAAAATCAGGAAGATTTTTTTTAAAAAAGGAAGAAAAAATCAGGAAGACAATCAAAGTCAGAAAGATAATCTCCTGTACTCTCCTCTAAGAGCTTTATTGTTATTTTCATGTATAATTACTCTCCACTTGAACTTAATTTTTTGTATGCTATTTTGATAGGAATTATGTTAAATCTATAGATTGCTTTGGGTAGTGTGGACATTTTAATGATGTTAATTTTATTCCTATCCACGAGTGTGGTGTATGCTTCCATTTATTTGTATCTTCAGTTTCTTCCTCGTCTTACAATGTTTCAAGTGCAGGTCTTATACCACCTTGGTTAGATCTGTTCCCAGGTATTTTAATTTATTTTTTGATGCAATTGTAAATGGGATTGTTTTCTTTGTTTCTCTTTCTGATAGTTCATTATTGGTGTATAAAATGCAACCGATTTTTGAATATTTTGTACCCTGTTACTCTACTGAATTCATTTATCAGTTCTAGTAGGTTTTTTTGTGGAATCTTTAGGTTCTCTCTATATTTTCATGGCATCTGCAAATAAGGAGTTTTACTTCTTTCTTTCTTTCCAATTTGGATGTATTTTATTTCTTTTTTAATTGATTTTTTATTTTTATATTTATTAGGTTGAGAGAGAGAGAGAAAAGAGGGTCAGGAAGAGTGAGAGAGAAGAATGGGAGGATGGGGGGAGGGAGGGAAGGAGAGAGAGAGAGAGGGAGAGAGAGAGAGGGAGAGAGAGAGAGAGAGAGAAACTGATTTGCTATTACACCTATCCATGCATTCATTGGTTGACTTTTATATGTGCCCTGACCGGGGATCAAACCTGCAACTTTGGCATAACTGGATGATGCTCTAACCACCTGAGCTACTTGGCCAGGGCCCTTGTTTGTGTTTTATTTCTTCTTCTTGTCTGTTGTGGCTAGGACTTGTGGTACTGTGTTGAATAAAAGTAGTGAAAGTGGACATCCCTGTCTACTTCTTGATTTTAAGGGAAATGCTTTTAGTTTTCCCCCATTGAGTATGATGCTAGCTGTGGGTTGGTCATATATAGCCTTTATTATATTTAGGTAAGTTCCCTCTAGTCCCTGAGGGTTTTTAATTATAAATGGGTGCTAGATTTTGTCAAATGCTTTTCCTGCATGTATTGATAGGATTGTATGATTTTTATCCATCATTTTGTTTATGTGGTTAATTATTTGCAGATATTGAACAATCCTTGAATCCCAGGAATAAATCCCATTTGATCATGGTATGTGATCTTTTTAATGTATTCCTGGATTCGATTTGCTAATATTTTGTTGAGGATTTTTGCATCTGTGTTTATCAGGGATATTAGCTGATAATTTTCTTTCTTTGTAGTGTTTTTATTTGGTTTTAGAATCAGGATAATGCTGGCTTCATAAAGGAGTTTGGGGATCTTCCCTCTTCTTGAATTTTTTGGAATAGTTTGAGAGGGGTAGGCGTTCATTCTTCTTTGAATGTTTGGTAAAATTCGCCCATAAAGCCGTCCAGTCCAGGACTTTTGTTTGTTGCAAGTTTTTTGAATACTGCTGCTTTTTTGGATGAAATTGGTCTATGCAGATTTTCTGTTTCTTCTTGATTCAGTCTTCAAAGATTGTGCATTTCTAAGAATTTATCCATTTCTTCCCGATTGTCCAGTTGTTGGCATGTAATATAATCCTTTATATTTCTGTGGTATCTGTTGTTACTTTGCCTGTTTCCTTTCTGATTTTATTTGAGTTTCTTTCTCTCAAGTCAGGTTAAAGGTTTATCAATCTTGTTTATCTTTAAAAACACAGCTCTTGGTTTCATTGATCTTTTGCTTTTTTTTTTTTTTTGTTACATTGATCTTTTATATTTTTAAATTTAGACTTTATCTTACTTATTTCCACTCTGACTTTTATTATTTCCTTCCATTTACTGGCTTTGAACTATGTTTGTTTGGGTTTTTTTAGTTCCTTTAGGTGTAAGGTTTGATTGTTTATTTGAGGTTTTTCTTATTTCTTGAAGTGGGCCTGCATTCCTATGAAGTTTCCTCTTACGACTGCTTTTGCGGTGTCTCATAGACTTAGGATTATGGTGCTATCATTTTCATTTGTCTCAAGGTATCTTTTGATTTCTGCCTTTATCTCAAGGTCAGCCTGTTCATTGCTTTGTAACATGTTATTTAGCCTCAATGTGTTTGCGCTTTTCAGTTTTTTCCCTTGTAATTGATTTGCAGTTTCATACTATTCTGGTTGGGAAAGATGCTTCATATGATTTCAGTCTTTCTACAAAATTTATTGAGACTTGTTTTGTGCACTAAGTGATCTCTCCTGGAAAATGTTCTGGGTGCACTTTGTTCTGGGGTGAAATGTTCAGGAAATATCAATTAAATTTATCAGTGTAATGTGTCCTTTCAGGCTGCTGTTTCCTTCTTGATTTTCTGTCTGAAAGATCTATTCACTGATGTCGGTGGGGTATTAGAATCCCCTACTATGACTGTATTACTGTCGATCTCTCCCTTTAGGTCTATCAAGATTTGCCTTATATATTTAGGTCCTTTTACGTTGAGTGCAAAAAACAGCTTCCTATCTGCTTGGCCACTATGTCTCCAAAATCTCAATATATGACTATTACTAAATCTTTTGAAGATTACAGCATATTTGAGTGGAACAGTTCCACAGCCTCAGCTGCACAAGAACTGAAAAGTGACAGGGAAGGCGTGCCAGGGTTTCAGCCTCCAGGAAATAGACAGTCTCTGTGGCTAATTTGTCGTCTCTTGCTCAGCTATCCTCTGCAAAGATGGCGTCATTTCCTGTGTTTAAACCTTCCCCCATTCATCACAAGAGCTTATACCAACCCGCTTCCAGTGGCATCTGCTGTTGGGCAACTGGAGTTTTTCTTAGCCAATCAATGAAAAAAGGCCATTACCCCCAAATCAGCATGCATTGCCAGAAGGGCAGGTCATTGTATAAAATGAGAAACTGAAACTTTTAAATCTCCATCTGTTGAGTAGATTCAAGCATTATGTTAATTTTTGATCTTTAGGCTATCATTAAAATATCAAAAGGTTCTCCAGTTTGTAAGTGTAGCAAGGACAAATAACAAATTTTATAAGACAAAATGGAAAAATCTCTGAGTACTACAAAAGCCAAGTGAGAGTGTGTTTACTGCTTGGGGGTGGAAAGCCATATTTCTAACGGTTCAAAGGAAGATGTTGGCAGCCAGTAACCCCGGAGCAGGGAAAGGATTTCAAAACCTGGCGGAGGTTACCAGGCGTTGCCTGGCTTCACAGCACGGAGGCTGCCTGAACCCCTGAGACAAGTGGGGGGAGAAGCATATCCGTATGCTAGTGTTTGTCTGTTCAAGTCCCGGCTGGCTTAGCAGCGTCACTGCTTTCCTCTTTCAAGTGTATGTCTGACTCCTGTTCCCATTCCATCTCCTCTCTCTGCCCTTCTTGCTGCTGCAGTTCAAGTCCTTGCTTCTTCAACTTCGATGTATTTTCATGAGTGAACAGTACCTCTCATCTCACATTCACCAGCTAAGTAATGAACACAGCATTGCTGTCCGACACAAAGTGACATTCTTTGCATTTTGAATCCCCTTATTTCGCTGTGTCTGATGGTATGAGTTGCTTCTATGCTAATTCCCAGGGGGCTGGTTTTGACCTTTGCAGATTCGGCAAAGAACGAGGAAGCTGTTCTTCACCAGCCCTTCACCTCCGGCCCTTCACCTCCGGCCCTGTCTCAGACCAGGCCAGGCTCTGCTCCACGGGGCGTCCTCCCAGAAACCTAGGCTGAAAAAGCCGCTGCGGTCAGGGACATCCTGCTCACTGTGGTGGGAAGACAACGTGGCAGGTCCCGCATCCAAGGTATTCTTGGTCCTGTGCATTGCCGTGCATATTTAGAGGTAGTGTGACCATTCCTTCCTCCCAAAACCAAAACCCTCGTGGAATGTGGGGCAGCACCAATCTAAAGAGGAGTTTGGGGAGAACTGATAACAATATTGAGTCTTCTAAACCATGCACATAATATACCCCTCCAGTATCTAGATGATTTTTAAAGTTTTTAAAAAAAAAGTTTGTTTATTTTTAGGTACAGGGGAAGGGAAGGAGAAAGGGAGAGAAACATTGATCAGTTGCTTCTTGCACATGGCCTAACAAGGGGCCAAAGGCGTGACCCAGGCATGTGCCCTGACAGGGAAGGTGAACACCAGTGACCTTTCTCGTTGTGGGGTGGCGCCCAACCCACTGAGCCACACTGGTCAGGGTTCTAGATGATTTTATAATACATACTAACCCACACTATTTTCTGAGCATTATATGCTGTGCACCATTAGTACTTTATGTAAGTACTCATATAAGGGCTAAAGGCCACAGTTAATGAAAGGTGAGAACCCAGGCTGTGGCCTGCACAGGCTGCAGTCTTTGTCATTATGTGGCACCGCCTCCCTGAGCTGACAGCTGAGGGAGGAAGAGATGGGGGCATGGAGAGATGGGCGGGGACGGGGAGTGAGGAAGCAAACTACACAGGGTAAGGCCAACTTAGAGGAAAAGTTTCCCAAGATTTTTTCCATGTGTTCTCTCTTTTCTGCCCCGTGTCTGTCTGTCTGGATACAAAATAATTTGTCCAAATAGCAACTGCCCTCCCATTTCAGCTTTAACAGGAGGCCCCTGTGAAGAGCCAGTGGCCCTTCCCCGGATCCCGAATGCACGCCAGGCCCGGTGGAGCAGAGAGCAGGCGCCCTCCTGGTCATGCTGAGCTCATATGCTGTACGTCTGGCCATACCACTCAGGCTCCGGTTTACCTAGAACCTGCCCCAATCACAGCGGTATCTCTCCCAGGAGGGTTGAGGGGCCCCCTAGAGGCTGAGCCTCCATCAGGCAATGGAAAGAAAGAACATCGGAGCCCACCCCTGGGTCCAAGAGTAAAGTAAGCACAGCTTTCATGACCCTCTCTCTGTCTCTTGTAGGATGGCTGTTCCGTGGGTTCAAGACTGGGTCCCCTCCCTTCTCCCATGTCACCAATGCCTGGTCTCCGGGGGTTAGTTTTCAGCCTAACACTATGGCATCGCCCACCTCCTTCCCAGCTTCTGGCTCCAGGTCCAAGAAACCTTTGGGCAAGATGGCTGGTGAGTGGAAGCAGAGTCCTGTTGCTGTTCCTGCTCCCCCTCCCCTTCGCCCTTCTCTTCTCCCCCTTCTTCATATTGTTATACCAAGGTGTATTTTTAAATTGAAATGTGATTGACATGAAACATTATATTAGTTTCAGGTTTACAGCATGCTTCACTATGTATATTGCAAAATGACCGGCACAAATAACAGATGTCTAGTTGACATCTGTTAGCATGCAGAATATCTGTCCTGTGTAGAACACTTACAGTATTATTAACTACATCCACTTGCTGTACCCTACATCTCAGGACTCACAAAGCAGTCAGCATTCTTCTGTCTTCAGGAAAACTTTAAGGTAGTGGGGACTTTGGACAAGTCCTGAGGACGTGCCCAATAGCTGGGCCGGAGGTCTGTAAGTCAGGCGGTATTGGCCAGTGCAGGAAGATGGGCTGGATTCCTGGGCCGGGCTCCTCTCTGCGGCAGGGAGGAGGAGGCCTGGGGAGAATCAGCCCCGAGCAGAGTTTCTCTCGCAGGCTGGCTCAGGCAGGCCCTGTCCAAGAAGCCCAACAAGATGCCTGCGTCCCAGAAAAGCCTCCCGAGTGACGCTCTGCCAGGGTGCTCACGGGACAATGCCCTGCCACCGTGCTCGCAGGATGACCCCCCACCACGGTGCCCCCAGGACCACCCCCCATCGTCGGGCCTCAGCTCAGCGGCATTGGCGGAGTCTCCCGCCCTGCCACCTGCACAGGAGGGTGCCACCAGCAGCAGCAGTGGTGGCCGCTGGAGCAGGGACTACGACGTGTGCGTATGCCACAGCGAGGAGGACCTGGCGGCCGCACAGGAGTTGGTGGCCTACCTGGAGGACTGCTCCGCCAGCCTGCGCTGCTTCCTGCAGCTGCGTGATGCGGCCCCAGGCAGCGCCATTGTGTCTGAGCTGTGCCGGGCGCTGGACAGCAGCCACTGCCAGGTGCTGCTCATCACTCCTGGCTTCCAGCGTGACCCGTGGTGCAGGTACCAGATGCTGCAGGCCCTGAGCCAGGCCCCGGGGGCCGAGGGCCGCACCATCCCCCTGCTCACAGGCCTGGCCAGGGACGCCTACCCGCCCGAGCTGCGCTTCATGTACTTTGTGGACGGCCGGGGCCCAGAACGAGGCTTCCGCCAAGTCAAGGAGGCCATCCTGCGCTGTAAGCTCTGCGTGGAGGGGACCAGGAAGGGGTCAGCATCTGATCTGCTTGGGCGCTCAGGAGACAGCCCCTGTCGCCCCGTAGTTCAAAATGCAGGCTCCGAAAGCATTGTTTTTTGGGCAGTGACTTAATGCTTCTGTGCCTGGTTTTTCTCATTGGGAAAATGAGAATGGTACCGTGCACCTCTATATGGGTATGTGCTAAGTTGGCCTTGGGAGCAGGGCCTGGCAGGAAAGCACTGGTAGCAAGGCACACAACAAGTCCTCCATAAGCTTAGCCATTATTAGCATTTTTAGTATATTCATAGTATGATTTCCCTCACGGAGGCCAGGTTGGAGATGTCCTCCAAGAGCTGGGAAGATGCCAGGGGGAACACTGGTGTAGTTAGGCAAAACGGTGCAAACTAGTAGGGAAGAATGGCCTCCAATCGAGTGCCCAGGGGAGGGCGTTATATGACAGTGGGCTGGGAAAGAAAATCCGTAAAAGGTTAGAAGAGGCGGAGACCTGTTGAGGGAAGCAGATGCCGGGTTTGAGGAGCATGGCAGGCCCTGTGATTCTGTTTGGTCTCTTTCAGATCTGCAGACGCTCAGGTGACACTTCTTATGTCACGGCGAGACCCAGAAGGCTGGCGCAAAGCTGGAAATCAAGTTAGAGAGCCCATGGCCTTGGATCCAGCAGGTGTGACAGGGCCTGAGGAGCTGGAGCTGGCAGCACTTTCCACGTGATCTGGGATCAGATTGCCTAGCAGGCTTCCATTATTGCTGGGGACTCCCCAGGAAGGCCCTGAGGAAGCTGGGGATTCCCCCAGAAAGGTCATGAGGAAGCTGGGGACTCCCCAGGAAGGCCCTGGCACAGCCAGAAACTGGAGGTGGTAGGAGGAGGTGCTGATAACAGGATGACCACCAATGTTTTGCCTCCTTATTGGATGTGAGTCTGACGCATCCCCAGGGCTTCTTCCCCTGGAATCAGGCACAGGTGTAGAGATGCATCCCTCCTGAACAGGTGACTCACCTGATGCATCAGCCAGAAGCCTAGAGTACATGTTTCAGCATGGACGGTTTTTCTGGTTGCCTGATTGCCTGAAGAAAGCCCTGGAACAGATGCCAGGAGAAAGCCAAAGGTATCAAGTCTTTCATACTCTGCTGCCATTCTCCTTCCCTTCATTCACTTCAGAAAGCTACATGAAAAATAACACTCAACATTGTACCGTATTTATTTTTACTGCACGCATGTTAAAGACTCAACCTGGAAACCTTCCTGAACAGACAGGAGAAGACTGGGAGTAGGTGGGGTGAGGAGAAGGAAAGCTCAGACCTTTTACCTTGGATCAAAAGCCCACCCACCGATGCTTTGACATACGGGGGCCTCACGGGGATCTGGCTGGAGCCTGTGCTTTACTGTGTCTTCTTCGCTGCTGCACTGCAAGAGCCAGCATTCTTCTGGCAGGTGACTGCGCCTTGAACGACAGGCAAGGTTTCGTTCATCTGTTCTCGGTGAAAGTTGGTTGTTGAACTGAAACGAATTTTTGTTCCACCAATGTGTACCTCTGTGCTTCTCTCACTCCCCGCTCCTTACACTGAAAAATATTTATACATATATATATTTTTGTAACGGAGATGCAGTGGGCATGTGACATGATACTAGTTTCAGGTATAGGATTCGATATTTGTATATATTTTGAAAAAAGTTGTATTTTTAAGTATGAATTATTTTATTACATACAAAGGGACTAAAGCATACTACAATGTACATTCATGTGCCTTCCACCCAGCTTGGGAAGCAAAACATGACAATCCTGGGGTGCTCCCTTTGTGCCCTTAATTATCTTCCTCTTCCTCTCACCAGAAATAACCACTACTCTACATCTCTCACCGTTGTCTAGAAATTTATTACACACATATGCTTCCCGGACAACATGCTCCTTTTATATGGTTTGAATCTGTACATAAACAGCGTTGTGATGTGCTCTGCTGTCCCTTTGTTTGTCGCATGGGTAAGACTGAACCACGCGAAGGCACGTGACTGCAGCCAGTTCACTCGCAGTCCGCCGCGCACATGCACCACTGTCGAACCACGGGCTCTGTCGCAGATGGACGTTTGGTGTTCCTAGTGTTCTTGCTATTAAAAAGAAGGGGCTTTTTTGAAAAAAAAAAAGTGAACATTTTTGTACATGTCTCCATGAGCATGATTTTCGAGGATTTAGCCTGGATGGGGAACAGCTGGGTAGTAAAGAAGACACATGTTTAGTTTTGGTAAAAGATACCAGATTTTCTTCTAAATTAGTCATGGCAATTTATGTTCCTACAATTCGTGTATGAGTTCCCACGGTTTGATGTTCTTGCTAACACTAGAATTATCAGATTTTAAAATGTTTGACAATCTGGTGGGTGAAAACTGGTATCCTATTATCATAATGTTCGTATTTTCCTTACTTTTTAAAAAATTAATTAAAAATTTTTTTTTGTACGGAGAGGGTAAGGGAGGGAGAAAAAGAGAGAGGGAAACATTGATGTGCAAGAAATATGATTGGTTGCCTCTCATGCCCCCGGACCAGAGACCTGGCCCACAACCCAGGCACATGCCCTGATCAGAAATTGAACCAGCAACCTTTTGGTTCATGGACTGGCACTCAATCCACTGAGCCACACCAGCCACAGTGTCCTTTTTACCTTTTTCATGATAATCTGATGAATGAGTTCCTATATGATGATAAATCCTAAACCCAGCTTTAACAATTACCAACTCAGAGTTAAACTTATATCAGCAATTACCCTACTCATTTCCTTACCCACCCCCCCGTTTTCCAAAGCAAATCCCAAGCATTATTTTATTCCTCTGTATTTAAGTATGTATCTCTAAATTATTAGAAGTTTTTGAAAAAATAGGACGATATGATGGTATCTTTTAAAGGATCTTATTTTTTTTTTAACATAAAAACTTTTACCTATTACTTTGCAGTCTGTGTTTTTGTGTGTTATTGAGAAAATCCTTCCTTACTCAGAAGAAGACATTTTCTTTCAGAAGTACTTCACATGCAGGTCTTTAACGCACTCATGTTTTCTTTGGGTTTCTTTTTGTTGCTGTTGCTCTTGGCTTGTAAGTCAGAAATCTGTTTCCCCCCATTTGAACAGCTGATATTTACTAATTAGTCCATCCTCTCCCCCAACTGACTGCAATGTCACTGCTTGTCCTGTGTGGCCTAGTCCTGGGTTCTCCGGTCAACCCCATTTCTGTGTTTGTGTCTCCTTGTCAGTGGCACGTGGCTTATTATGGTTTTTAAAAAACCTTGCTAATTTGTGCATCAGTCCGTGCTACTCTTCTCATCCATCAAAATCACTGTCTTTTCTTGTTCCTTTAGGTTCATAGAAATTGTTTCTTCAGTTTCTAGGAAAATGCCTGTTTTGCTTTGTTTTTTTCTATTGGGCTGACAGAGTTGAGAGATTCATTTGGGAGTTGAGAAAAATAGATTTTCTTATGATATTTCATGTTCTTAAAAATGGTATGTGTCCATTTTTTGATGTCTTTAAATGTATTTCAGTAAAGCTTTATGATCTTTTAACAGGTTGGTCAGTCACATCTTTTATTAGATTTCTTCCTTAGTACATCATATTTTCTGTTGCTACTGTAAATATTTTTAAATTACATTTTTTTATCTGTTACTGATAGAGAAGGTTTATACAATTTATTTTGCATACTAATCTGATAGTAATCAACCCACTGAATTATTTATTCTCTAAAGCCATAGATTTGGTTGAGTTTCTGTAAGACAGTCATAAAATATGAAAACGAAAACTTCTTGTCCTTCTGTGCAGCCCAGGACCACCAGTAAAATGCCAAACATGACCCCGACGGCCATGTTTGCCTTCATGATTTGGAAGGGAAAACTTCAAACATTTCACCATCAAATGTAACATTTGTTGTAGGTTTTTGGTTTGGTACATATCTTTTAAAAGTTGTAAGTATCCTGCTGTTTCTAGTTACTTCTCTGGAATGGGTTTTAAATTTAATCTAAAATTCCCACATCTACTGAGGTGATGTGTTTTCCCCCCTTTTAATCAGCTGATGCAGTGAATAAAATTGGAATGTTTTCTAATGTTAAGCCAGCCTTACATTCCTGGGGTGAACTCAACTTGACCGTGATGTTTTTAATATCTTTGTTATGAGCCGCAGGATTCGGATTGCCAGCGTGTTCATTAGGATTTTACATCTGTGTTCACGTGTGGGATTGGCTCGTATTGCTCTCATTATCCCTCTCTGGTCATGTTACCAAGGTTGTACCAGCTTTATAAAACAGTTGGGGAGTGGTCCCTTTTTCCTGATGGAAGAGTTTAAACTTGGAATTAGTCATTCCTTAAATGTTTGGTAGACTCATCTGTAAATCCATTTGGCCTAGCATTTTCTCTTTGGGAGACTGAAACTGAAACTTCAATGTCTTAAGGAGTTATAGATCTATTTATTTCTTCTGGAGTCAGTGTGGCCTGGAGTAAGAAGTCAATAAAGCACACAAGAGCAGCTTGAACAGATTTTTCAGTTTGAATTCCCTGGATCACATAGACAGTATGAATCTAAATTCTAATCCTATGTGAAGATGGGCCTGTGGTCATACCTTGGCAGGCGATTTTTTCTCTTTACTCCAGAGCCGGATGTTGAGGCAGATAAGTTTACTAAATATCTTGTCTCCTTTAGTGGGGCAGCTTTTGTTTTATTCATTTTTTAAACAGTTAGCCCTTGTATTGAGGTGGCGGCCCTTCAGAGACCTCTCTGGGGACTTCTCTCTTCCAGTTCCTCACCTGGCACAAGCTCAGGTCTTGTTTCCTGTACCCGAAACATCACATTTAAAGGCCAAGGCTCTAGATTTTTCGAAACCAGTGATCACTCTTAGAACTTCAGTTTCTATATTCAGTTTCTAACGTTACGTAAATTCGTGCTCCCACATTTTTCATTTCAGAAATTTTTTTCTTGTGAGAGCTGTAAAGTAACCAAAAGGATGTTTTTAATAGTGCGTCTGGAATTGCAGGTGTTTTTTGCTGAACTGTTTTTCGGATATCTAGTTTGTTATAATGCCTGAAGTGGAAGTGTTTAATCCTTTAAAAAAAGATTTGGGAGAAGTTTTGAGATTCAAGAAGACTGAAGGGGGTTGATGCTTACAGAGCCTAGGGTTTTCCAATAATAACCTCCTAATACCGCACCCTCCATTTGAACTTGTGATGACAGGAAATGGTCCACATCTGGGCTGTTCAGTGTAGTAGCCACTATTCATATGTGTCTCTCAAGCACTTGAAACGTGGTTGCATGACTGAGGAGCTGAATTTTTAGTTTTACTTAATCCTAATGAAGTTAAATGTAAATAGCTACACGTGGCTAGTGGCTACTGGATGGGTAGTGCAGAGCCTTCTGATGTTTCCCAAGGAGCTGAACTGAAAACATTAACTGACAAAGGCCTCTGAAGCCAAACAGTGATCCCTAGTGTTGGTGAAGGTCCCTTTCACTCTGCCAGCTGGTATTCTAGTAGGTCCTCTGATAGCTGAGGCTTCTGTGAGCTCATCCTTCCCTTGAGCCAGGGCTTAAGACTAGAATTCTGACCTTATGGATATTTGTTTTAAAGATGTTATTTATTTTTAGAGAGATGGGAAGAAACAGCAACATGTGGTTGCCTCTTGCACGCCCCCTACTGGGGACCTGGCCTGCAACCCAGGTGACTGGGAATCAAACCAACAACCCTTTTGCTTGCAGACCAGCACTCATTCCACTGAACCACACCAGCCAGGACTGTGTCCTTATCACTCAAGTTTTAGCTCAGTGTTATCTTCAGAGAGGCCCATGACCACCTTGTCTAAAGTCCTCCCTATGCCCAGCTCTGTCCCATTGCCCTGTTTATTCTATAAATAACACAGTAATCATTACCTGAAAGTATAATGTTTACTTCATCTCTACTTGAATATGAATTCTATGAACATAGAGATGTCTTCTGTCTTATTGAAGACAAACTGAGTGTCTGGCAAGTAGGGATGGAGGCCTAGAGAGGGTAAGGGACTTCCCCGACGTTGCACAGCTAGGTAACATTGGGGCCAGGCTCCATGGCTCCCAATTCAGAGCTCTTTTTGTTAAAACATAGCTACTCTGCTCAAATTCTCTTTCCAGGTGCAAGGAAGCAAACTTAAGAAAAAATGGAGGAAGGGGACAAAAACAAGAGGAAGGAAGGAAGGAAAAGAGAAAGAGCATATACACTTAGGTTTTCATAAGACCGGGCAGGGCCTGCTGGTTCTGAGCTGGTTTTGCTGTTGCCATTTTGCCCCGGGACATTTTGTTTTGGGGTTGCACACAGTTTACAGCCTACTGTATATTTCCAGAAGGTGAGGGGTGTACCCAGGAAACTTGTGGACAAACAGCAAGTGTTTGTGGTTGAAGATAATTACTCCAGATCCTAAGCTTTCCCTACTTATGCTCTTTGCTTCACAAAACTATTAGCCTTTTATCCAACTCATCATATATGAGTATATTTCTGGTAGAAATAATCAACCCCAAAGCAACTGGCGTTGACATATAGTACACTTCATGATTTACTGACTGAAAATTGCACCCACCATTATTTTGTCTGAAAAAACAAACTCAAAATAAAATCGACGTTGGCAAAAATACTAGAATTTTTTACCAAAACTTGCTGTACCCACTCTTGACAAGATTTAGATCTGTGAAATAACACCAAGGGAAAGGGGGCTGGTCAGAAATAGTGGGTACAAAAGAAAGCAGAAACTATAAATAAAATGTTTATATGTTCCCCTCCCCCCCCCCAAAAGAAGAAATCTAATAGACGAATCATATTCATGCTGCAAATCACACCTCGGAGTCGCATAGCAGACACGCGGGCAAAAGAGGTACAGAGGAGGCAGAGGCCCCCAGCCCGCAAGAAGAGCGGCAAGTGACGGAAATGTAGTGCCGCCCGTGTTTACTCACCTTTCTATTCTGCAAGGACTGAATCTACAAAGAACTGAACGCAATGAAGATTCTGTAAAATGGATGTAAGGCAGAGGATTTAAGTGTTCTCTATAAAAATAAAAATCGACTAAGAAATGGGATAAGCTCAACAGATTAGTTTCAGAAGCAGTCCTTCCACGTTAACTAATCAGTGTTGGTATAATTTTTGTTACAATGTCGGTATCCGAATAAGGTGTCAAAGCCTTCAGCTCCCGACGCGGGCGGCTGGGCAGCCCTCTCCCGCGCAGCACCGCTAGCCCACCCGTTTAGGTGCTCGTTCTCTTTTTCTCCTCTCTCAGCGCCTGCCTCAACTCCGGTGGGCCCCCGCTAGGCGACCGGGGCAGCACCTTGGGTGAAAAACGTCCATCCGGACAAGTCACGGGGTAGGAGAGCCGTCAACGCCAGAGCACGGAGGGAGTTGTAGTTGCGGCCTGTGACGCAGGTGGGCGGGGCGCATCTGGGGTCTGCGCAGGCGCACTTCCCGGCAGGCAACATGGCGGATGCGGCACCTCCGCCGAGCAAGAGAAAGCGCGAACTGGCTGCTGCGGGGGCGGAGGCCTCGGGCACAGAAGACGAGACGGCCAAGGTAGCCGGCGTTGGGAATGGCACCTCGGCCCCTGTCCACTTTCCTTTCTCCGGCTTTAGAGTGAAAAAAGTGCTGAAGGAGTCCGCACGGGACAAGATCCTCTTCCTACACGGCAAGGTACGAAGGGCAGCGCTGGGCGGGGACACAGGTGTGTGACCCGTCACCGTCGGGAAGGCGGATCTTATCGGCGCTCGGCCGGGCGATACCAATCGCAGTGTTGGGAGGGGAGTGTGAGAAAGCGCAGTTCTGAAATTGCTTTGGGGCGGAGGGAGTGGAGGAGACGTGGTCACCTCTGGAGTTAAGGAAATTTAACTCCTGTAGGGCTGATTTTCCTAATTCCTCCTTCGCTAAAAATAACCACTAACGCTTAATAGGGCGTATTGCATATTTTTAAAAAATCACGTTACATTCTCCAAGTCATTCATCATTTATTCATTCAACCTGTAAAGGTGCTAGAACCCAGTAAATGTGGCTGGACTGTCTTGCTCTTGTTTGCCTCTGGGAACGACAAGAGACTGTAGGAGATATGATCCCTGCTGTACGGGACTCCAGCCCTAACAGAGGAGAGAGTTTATTAAATGAGTAATTCAATTCTACATACCATGCACTGTCAGGCCGGCGCTGAGCTAGGTACTGGGTATGTAGAGATCAAAGTTACCATCCTGGAGCTTCAGGAGTGCAGAGTATCTTGGAGCAGGCAGATACACACAGCTGGCTCTGCTCTCCAATGCCACCTGCTCAGCTCTCTAGCGGGGACTGGGAGAGACTGGAAACCATCGCAACAGTTGAGGAGGCTTAGCCAAGGACTGGTCTTAGGGTTGCCCAGAACTCCTAGCAGGAGCTCTCATTTGGGAGGATCAGGGGACCACGCTTTTCTCTGTGTCTCTTGTTTTAAACAAGGTTTTGTCTGGTTCTCTCAGCCCCATCTCTCCATCTGCAGCACCTGCTTGGGTTTAGCCATGAGACCAATTGAGGTAGGAGTTAGTTGGGGTGCCCAGGTTCTGGTTTCATTTTCAATATTGACTGTCCAGGTGACCTTGGGCAAATTATTTAATCTCTCTAGACCTCCATGTCTTCATCTGTGAAATATGGAGAATTTAACAGAGGCCTTGTGAGCTTAAACTGAAGATAGCTGAGAAGCTTTGCATCTTTTAGAAGAAAGGTGTGAGCACTGCCACAAGGGTGATGATTCCTCCTCTGGGAGGAGAAACATCAGTGCCACTGGCTACACTTGCCCAGAGGGAAACTACAGGGAAGGAAATCCCAAAGGTTGGGAATTCAAGGCCCTTGGGAGTTTGTTCTCCAGGCTTCACCTGTGTCTCTGCCCACAGGTGAATGAGGCCTCTGGGGACGGAGAGGATGCCATTGTGATCCTGGAGAAGACACCATTTCAGGTGGATCAGGTGGCCCAGCTCCTGATGGGCAGCCCTGAGCTCCAATTGCAGTTCTCCAATGATATTTACAGCACCTACCACATGTTTCCTCCAAGGCAGCTGAGTGGTGAGCTAGTGGTGGCCCAGGTGGCTGCCTGTGGGGAGGGTGGCACGGTGGGGAATTAGGGAGGGGATGGCTGCTCTCCATAACTGATTTGCGTGTTCTAGTGCAGTAGTTCTCAAAGGAAGGTAGGGGGGATTTTGTCCTTCCGGGAGACATTTGGTAATCTCAGAAGACAATTTTTGGCTGTCAGAATGGGGGAGGTAGGGTTCCTGCTGGCCCTCGGAGGGTAGAGGCCAGGAATGCTGCTAACTATCCTATAAAACACAGGACAGGTCCCCACAACAAGAAATGTCAATAGTGCCGAGGTTGAGAAACTCTGCTCTGGTGCAGTATTTTCTTTTGAAGAAAATTATATGACTTTATTGAAGGATATAGAAGAAGACAAAAATGAGTGGAGAGATACCATGTCATGATAGGAAGACAATCCTATAAATATGTCAACTCTATCCCCAGTTACTCTGTAAATTACACGTCACCCCTGTTAAAGCCAAGCATGGTGGTTTTCCGTAGAAACTGACACACTCATCCTAAAATCTAAATTAAAGAGTGAAAGGCCACGAAGAGCCAAGAAAATTCTGTTGAAGAAAAATGGGCACGTGCTGGGGCTAAGGAAGACACTTAGCACACCAGACTTCTGATTCTCGCCCAGTCGTATATGGGAGCTTGGTGTGTGATGAGCTTGCTTTTAAATCAGAGGGTAAAGGGCAACCTAATCAATGCACAGCATTGGAGCTATCAAGATGGAAAAAGGAAACCAGAACCTTATCCTACATCATGATCCAGAGTAAATTTAGGTGGACCAAAGATTCTATGTGAAAAAATTTTAGAGGAAAATTAGACTTATCTTTATGATCTTAGATTAGAAAACTATTTGTCAAGGACCAAAACACACAAAGCCTGAGGGGAAGACTGGTAAATGTGACATTAGAAACCTCTGTACTAGAAAATATGCCGTGAGAAAGGTTAAGAGACAGCTAGGGAGAAGCTGTTTGCCAACCTAGAAAAGTGACAATTATTAGTATATAGAATATTTAAAAATTCCCTACGAGTGAGTAGGGAAAAAAACAAACAGAAAAAATGGGCTAAAAAAACATAAAAGCAATTCAAAAGATTTGTAAAAGCAAATCACCAAAATTGTATATTTTTATGTTCAAGGTCACTAGTAATGAGAGTAGGCACATTGGAATCGTGAGATACCATTTCACACCCAGCACAGGTGCTAAAATTTAAAGTCTGTAGGTTAGGCACTTTTCAAAAAGAGGAAATGGAAATTGTGCGGCACTAGTCATTTATTCCAGCCACAGGAGGCAGCGCGCCTGGAGGGAGCGCTTGGGTCGTGGCTGCTCAGCCCAGGTTGTCCAGGAAGTGGTGGCAGCAGCAGAGGCCAGCCCAGAGTGCCACCAAGGCCACCTGACACCTGCTGTCGTCCTTCCTCCTTTCCCTTTACAATGCATACGCTGGATTTAGGAGGCTCCTGAGATTTGCCCTGCCGGGTGTACTGTGGGTATCCTTGGTAGGGGTACCCCTGATGGGTGGGTAAGGTCCTGCCACAGGTCCTGGGGGACAGACCTTTGGCCCTGTTGGTGGTTGTGGATAAGGTGTGTGTGGGGCTGTTGGACTGGGGCCCAGATATGGTGGAGGGTTCCCTTAGTTCACTATGGACCCGCAGAATGTACCGCTCCAGCAAAGGCCTGGCACCTGTCTGGTTGAGAAGGGAGGGACAGGACTAGGTGGGACCGCACAGATGGCGCCACACCTGCCTGGGGGTGAGTGAGGAACCGTGGCACCTCTGGTGTAGTGTGTTAGTGTGACTCATGGGAGAGAACGGGTTCGTCTACTAACTGAATAGTAACGATTGTCAACACTTACTGAATCCTTACTATTGTGCTAGCCACCATTCTAAGTGTTTTACATGTATTATTGTATTTTATTCTCAAAATTGCCCTGTTGTGCCAAGACTTTCCAGGCGAGGGAACTGAGGTTTTGAAAGGCTGAGTGACTTGGCCGCCAGCACACAGCCAGTGGGCAGCAGAAACACCGAGGTCTTCTCGTAGATGAGGACTTGCTCCCCACATTGCTGTGAAATGAGCCGGGTGCTGCAAAGGCCGTCTGCTTCCCTGAGGGAACTCACTTCCCAGCAGGGACACAAGTGTGCTTGAGATGGGCAGGGACTCAAGGGTTAAAAGTCAGAGCTTTGTGTTTGATTGCAAGTGTTTTTTTAGCATATTAAAAAGGGGAAGAAGAATGCTCCATGCTAAAAGCCAGACATGATGTGAGCTTTCCCCTTTAGAGGGAAAATCCCTTTAGAGAGATTTAGTAGGCAGCTTTGTGAGAACTAGGGGTGGGGGCGGGGCTGGCTGACCTTGAAGGCTCCTTTCAAGCAGGAAAATCTGGGGTCTGCTTTGCAGCACGTGTCCTTCTGTCTCTATTTGCCTTCTGTCTTTCCAGAATTGTTTGGCTTTGCGGATATCTTGCTGCAGCCTTTCTGACAGACTTAGTCTTTCCCATACCCCAAGAAAGGGCTATTGTTGTCCTTCAGAAATATGTGTGAGACAAGCAAAGCTTTCTAAAGCAGCCTGGTCCTCCGCTGAAAGAGAGCCAGCTTGATTGGTTCAGATTGACAGAAATGGACAGCTGTATTTACTTTCCCTGGCACTGACATTTAAACAAATGTGTTCCTCAACTCGGAGTGCGGGAGCGTGACAGAAGGCACTGTGGCCAAACGGCACTGGGGCAGCCCCTGATGACAGGCCCTGGGGCTTTTATTCTACCGCCACCCCCGCCCATTGCCTCCCTCCCAGCGTCCCCACCCTCAGCCAAAATTAAGGTTCTCCACAGACCAACTCTGTAGAATTCACAGCCTTTCCTTATTTCGTTTTTCCAGAACTTGTGATTACTGCACACAAGTAATGCTGACCTCTCCTTGTCTTTCTTTTTGTCAGTCTCCCACCTCCCCCCACTGCAAAATAAGTACCAAAGGAGTCATCAGATGTCAGCTCACCACAGGCCCTGTCCCCATTCAGAGCCTAGTGTCCCTCTGCCTTTCCCTGGTACAGCCCGCTCCTGCCTGGATGCCTTGGATGTAGGCTCACCTTTTCCAGAGCGGCCTTCTTCCCATAAGCGTTAGTATATACACAGTGTGTTACACTATTATTTCCCCTGCCCACGTGAGGCGTGGTGATTTGGAAGTCATAACACTGTGCTTCAGAGCTCTGTGCTCCTCTCTCGTCCTGTTTGGCTGTACAGCCTGCCCCTGGACGATCTTCTGGTCAGGGTCTGGCAAACGGTTCGTGGAAAGGACCAGAGGGTAAATATTTCAAGCTTTATGAGCCACAAATGGTCTCTGTCACATATTCCTCCTTTTCTCTTTCTTTCCTTAAATTGATTTTTGGAGAGAGAGAAACATTGATTTGTTGTTTTCACTTATTTCTGCATTCATTGGTTGCTTCTTGTACGTGCCCTGACCAGAGATTGAACCTGCAACCTTGGCGTATTTGGCCGACACTCTGACCAACTGAGCTGCCCAGCCAGGGTGCATGCTCTCTCTCTCTCTTTTTAAACAACACCTTTAAAAATGAAAATGTCACTCTTGGCTGGGCCAGATTCGATCTTCTGGCCAGGTTGTCAACTCCTGACTAGACTTTCCCCACTCATAAGTGTGGTCTGTGGTCCAGCAGTATTTCCAGCACCTGGGAGCTTGTTAGACATGCGGAGTCTCAGGCCCTGCCCCAGGCCTCAGGCTCAGACTCTGCATTTTAGCGAAAACTCTGGGTGACTCACGCACACTAACTGGTCTTTAAACACATCTGTGTGCAGGTGATACCCATGTTTGCTTCTCTGTCCTGACCTTTCCAAGAACTCCAGGGTCATGTTATAATGAACACCTACTGGACATCTCCATGCGGAAGTCCCACAAGTGCTGCATAGGCAGAAATGTGAGACTCGGGTGTGTGAATGTGTTTCAAAGTACTTAGCACTTACTGAGTAGTAGCTGCGTTGTTTTTCTGATATGCTGGGCCCTCTGCCGGGTACTGGAGCTTCAGAGATGGGGAAGGCACCATCTGTGTTCTCAGTCCTGCTGTTATGAAAAGGGGAAGTAAAGTCAACAGGGTTTGGTCATTGCCTGGATGTAGGGGTCAGAGGCCACTTAAAGTTGGAGCATGTCAGGCCCACTTCCGGTTCCCAGCAGCCGACCCATATTAGGCACTCAATAAGTGGCTGCGGAAGCATAAAGCCACAAGCTGATCATATATACTTGTTCCTGTGGGCCCAGCATCCCACAGCCTCAAGGTGGCAGCATTGCCCAAGTATTGCTGTAGCCAGCTCCTCTCCTGGTGCCAGAGCCTTTCCAGTCCTGCCTCTCCCATCTCATTCCCACAGTCGCCAACCCTTAACACTCCAGGGGGACCTCAAAGTGTGATTCCTGCAGCCTCAGCCCTCTGAGCTCCCTGCACAGTTGTCCCTTGATTTTTTTTTTCTTTCTCCAGACCTTTCCAGAATACTGCTCTGGGGGAGCTCCTTCCACCCCCCGTTTCTGAACTGGTCACTTTCCTATTTCTTCTGGTATTTCTCTGGTCACTGGGAAATTTCTACTTCTAGCCTGAAGGTTTTGCAGTCTTCTCATTTATCCCCTCCAAATCTCAGTTAACCATGAGAGGCTACTCCTTGCTAGAGGCTGCTCCCCACTCTGCTGACATAATGGAGCATGGGCTCAGGGTTAGACATGCTTAGGTCCTGTCTCAGCGCTAGCACTTACCAGCGGGGTGACCTGAAAGCAGTGTGCTGTTTGAGTTTTAGTGTCATGCAGAGGTTAAGCGCAGGCCTCGGGTCAGACACAGCGGGGCTGGAATCCTGGCTTTGCCATTTACTAGCTGTGAGGAGTTGGGAAGTTCCTGTGTTCATTTAACAAAGATGAAGTGCGTGCCATGTGCCAGGTGCTGTGCTAGATGCTATGTGTATTTGGAGTCCTGGTGGGGAGGCAGTCCGCCAGCCAGGAAGCAGAGTCTCCGGGGCGTGGACCAGGAGAGGGCTGTGTGGGCTGGATGTCCAGGACGGCCCTCTGTGGGTGGCACCCAAGCCAAGACCTGAAAGATGGAAAGGAATCAGCTGTGCAAAGATCTGGAGAGGAGGAGCGAGGAGACTGTTCCAGGCCGAGGGAAATGCGCATGTTCTGGGGGTGGAAAGAGACATAGAAAGGAGGCCTTTGTGTTGGGAGCTTGGAGGGGCAGTTGGTGGCTGTGGCGTGTAGCACAGATGAATTAGGGGAAGTAAGCAGTAAATTCAGTTAGCAATTGAACATATCTCAGGATGGTTACAGCATGAATAAGAAAGAACACAATTTGCCCTGGCTGGTGTGGCTCAGTGGACTGAGTGCTGGCCTGCGATCCCGGGGTCGCCAGTTCAATTCCCAGTCAGGGCACATGCCGGGGTTGTAGGCCAGGTCTCCAGTGAGGAGCACGTAGGAGGCAACCACACATTGATGTTTCTCCCCCTCCCTTTCTCCCTCCCTTCCCTTCTGTCTAAAAATAAAATAAATAAAATCTTTAAAAAGGAAAAAAGAAAGAACACGATTTGTTAGCCTCTGCCCACAGTGAGAAATGCATTTTGCACTGTGACCTGTACCTGTGAATAAATCCACGTAGATACAAGGGAGACAAAAGGCGTGCAAAACAATTCAACCCTTTGTGCGATACTCTCCAGTTTTCTAAATTCCAGTCTTGTATGCTTCCTTTTTTTTAATTTAAATGCTAGTTTTAACCTTCTAAATTAACCATCACCACTGTCATGAGTTATGACCCATTGGTAGAAGGTACATCAAGCACCTGGCACAGCTGCCAGCATATGGTGTGTATTCGCTGTTAGTCATTTTCTACTACTGTTTACCCCTTTCAAATTATGTGAGCCTTAAGTGGAACAGTATATGCAGCATAACAGAAAAACACCAGGCCCTGACCCTGGGCAGGTTTCCTCTCTTTCCCCTGCGGCCATACGGCAGACTTGAGGGCTGGGTGGGCCGGACAGCTGGCCCCTGCATGCTCCTCCTGGCCGGCAGGCAGGGCAGAGCCTGGATCACCTCCTCCTGCTGCTGCGGCTCGGCTCTCACGCTGTCACGCCTCTGGCCTGTCAATGGAGCCCTTTGATTGAGATCTCTCTTCCCTCTTACCTGGGAAGAAGGGGGCAGACACTGGGGAGAGGGGTGTGACTCAGAAACCCAGACTGGCTAAAAAGGCCAATTGTTTTCCCAATGTAGAGCGGGGGTGTGGAATCTCAGGTTCAGAGGAGGGGAAGGTGTTTGTGTGAGTGAGGCCAGGGCAGGGAGTGAGGGGATCCTGGGAATCCCATCCTCTTTGGGTACAGAGAGCTACTCACGCTGTTAGCTACGGGCAGGGATTTCCTCCCTGGGCTATTCACAGAGGTGAAACTGGACCTCTGAGTTTAGAGTGAGGACTTGTTTGGGAGGAGTATTTGTATTTTATTTTATTTATTTTATTTTATTTTATTTTATTTTAATTTTATTAATTTTTTTATTTAATCCTCACCCAAAGATACATTTATTGATTCAGAGAGACATAGACAGAAACACCTTCATCAGTGTGAGAAACATTGATTGGTTGCCTCCTATATATGCCTGACTGGGAATCGAACCAGCAACCTTTTGGTGTATGGGACTAGGTTTCAACCCACTGAGCCCTCCGGCCAGGGCTGGGAGGAGCATTTTAAAAGGTTAACCAGTCCTGTATGAGTTTCCCTGGCAGCCTTGTGCATGGCAGAAGAAACTAGAAACAGTGGGAGAAAGGCTCTTCCTTTCCGTCTGGCCGCAGCCATCAGGTAAGCCAAGGTGGATGGGTGCCTGCAAGCTGATCCAGGAGCTGTGGAGGAGGAAGCAGTCCAATGTGATGCGCTTCCTTCTCAGGGCACGTTGCTGGCAGTACCGCCCGCTCTCTGCTCCATGGGGAGGCCCCACCCCAACAGGCCGGATGAAGCGCGAAGGCTGGGATACGAGGCCAAGCAAGGTTATGTCATGTGTCAGATTTGTGTGCACTGTGGAGGCTGCAAATGCCCTGTTCCTCAGGATGTGACCTGTGGCAGGCCTGTCCATCATGGCGTTACCCCCCTGAAGTTTGCCCAAAGCCTTCGTTCTATTGCTGAGGAGCAGGCTGGGCGCCACTGCGGGGCTCTGAGAGTCCTGTATTCTTACTGGATTGGTGAAGATTCCACATACAAGTTCTTTGAGGCTGTCCTCATTGATCCATTCCACGAGGCTGTCTGAAGGAATCCTGACACCCGATGGATCACCAGAGCGGTCCACAAGCACAGGGAGGTGAGAGGGCTGACACCTGCGCACTGAGAGCCATGGCTTTGGAAAGGGCCAAGGTCCCAGCACACTACTGGTGGTCCTCGCCCTGCAGCTTAGAGAAGGCGCAATACTCTCCAGCTCCACCATTACCGCTAGTATATGTCATGTTTGTAAAATTCTTACCCAATAAACAATTTAGGACCAAAAAAAAAAAAAGAAAGAAACTAGAAACAACCCGGATGTCAGCTCACAATAAAATAGATAAATAAATCATTCTCCGTCACTGTGCTGCTTCCCTACTGCAGTGAAAATGAATGAACTACAAGAAGCAAAACACGAAGTGCACGCGGTGTGACCCCAGATGAAGTTGAAAAGCCAGCGGAACTGAACAATATATTGGTTAGGGTGCTTGCTCACAAGAAAACTAGGGAGACAGAAAAGACAAGATTAACACCTCATTCAGCAGCATGGTCGTGGGGGCGCGGGGCTGAAAGGACACAGAGGTCCTGGGAATGTTCTGTCTCTTGGGCTGTATGCTCCATGCATGCATATTTTTACATTTTAGGTCTTTAAATGGTACACATTGTATATTTATATACACATATATGTGTACACAAATATGTATACATGTAAACACATGTGTTGTTTTATGTGTACATTATATTTTCCAACTGAAAATAAAGAAAAACTGGCAGGTCCTTAAAAGGACCAAGACTGTTTCCCCACTAAGTTGTAGGGCTCTACCCTTGTTCTCTAGTCCAATTTCTAGTTGCTGCTGTTGAACGTGAAATGTTTGATTTGGGCCTACTTCCTCTATGTTTTGGGCATCAGGAGACTTCTTTTGCTGCGTGCCGCCTTTCCTCTGTGGTAGAGGAGTGCTGGGCCTGACCCTGGTCTCTCCGGGGGCGAGGGAGCTGTGCCTGCTGGAGTACACTGCAGGCTGGTGCCGGCCCTGGCGAGGCAGGACAGTGTGGCAGGTCCTCCAGCACCCGGACGGAAGGCCCAGTACCAGGCTCTGTGGGCCCGGCTCCAGCACAGACTGGCACGGGCCCCTTACCCCAGCCCTGTGGGTATCCCTCCCTTGGCAGCTGAGCTGAAGGACACGAGTTCTCTGAACAATGACCAACAGGGAAGGCCTTGCCAAACAGTTCACTGCCTGAGTGAGGGTTGAAGAGCACCATCGTCATCTAGTGTGAGAAGCTCCCCAGGAGTGGCCAGTGTGGGACACCAGGGCAAGTCACAGGGTGGCTCTGAGACCCCATTCCTCTGAATGACAAGTGAGGAACCCAGCAGCTGGCTAGCCTGCCTCGGGGGACTCCTGTGTCCTCTGAGATTATGGTGTCTCAGGTTTGAGTGGAACCTGGAGGTTCTTTGTGGCTCCTCCCTTCAGCTGCTCATCAGAATTGTTAAGGAGCTTTCTCGAAAACAGGATCTGGACTGACTGAATAAGAGTCTCTGGCCAGAGCCTTTATCAGAGTCACACGGTCCAATAATCAGGTGGCACCAGAGGGCTCATGTGGGCAGGAGCAGGCTCTGGGGCGCTCTGCCCCACCCTGCTTGCTGTCCATCTTCTGCAGCTATTTCTTAATTCATCAGATTCTGACATTATCAGATCCCCACAGTAGAAGTTGAGAAGTTTAGCTTCTTTTTATCTCATTTTATTGCAAAAAACACAGATAACTGCATTTTTTGCAAATTGAAGCTAAGACCCTCCACCAAGCAAAAAAGATTACAACTCGCCGAAGACTCAGATGATGGTTAGCATGTTTTAGCAATAAAGTATTTTTAATTATAGCGTGTAGCTTGTTTTTAAGACATGACGCTATTGTACACTGAACCGACTATAGTATAGTGTAAACATCACTTCCATGTGTACCGGAAAACGAGAAGTTCTGCGACTCACCTTACTGTGACCTGGAACCAAACCTCAGTGTCTCCTAGGTCTGCTTGTACTTCTCTCACCCTCTGTCTCCACTCCTCCCAGTTTTTGATGTTTATATTGTTATTTTTAGAATTCTAGAAAGTTGCCTTTGGAGTCCTACATATACTGAGATCTACTTTAGGCGTTATCACCGTGTCAGGTGAGAACCTCAGGGCCTCCAGCCTTTCCTTCCCGCCGGCGCCCCCGTCCTCTGCTGCCTCCCCGTGCCCTGCCAGCTGCGCCTGCGTTCCGCTGTCACGGGGCGTTGTGTTGCACATCCGCAATGAAGTCTGGTGTGCTGTGTCGGGAAGTTGACTCCAGGTTGGCAGCAGTGAGCAGTGCTCACGTAGGCGTGGCCCCACCAGTGTGTGCTGCACCCTCAGGCAGAGTGTGAGGGCCGTGGGTCCTTTGGGACCTGTGCCTCTTGGGGAGGTCGGGCACTTAGGTCACATGGATTCTCTCTCCTCACATCCCCGCAGTCCCTCCAAATCCTGCTGCTGTTTAGTTTTTCATACAGGAGTCGTTACTTTACCTGCTTTTACTTTTTCACTGTTTCTAGTTGCCTTTTTCAGAAAATTGTGGTTAAAAGAATTCTGTGCCTTTACTATGTTTTTGAAATTATCCAGCTAACACTTAGTTGGGTAATTCATTGCGTGATATCCACTTCCTTCCTGGAAACGTTTCCAGAATGCCGTCACCTGGCAGGTGCTCCAGGCCTCCCCCGAGCCTGCCTGCCTGCCTGCCTGCACAACACCCCCAGGTGAGAGCCGCCCCCAGGTGAGAGCCGCCCCCAGGTGAGAGCCGCTGTGCTCTGGGCTCAGAGTCTCCTTCTCGTCTTCCTCTCTCCTTTAGCTGAAGTGCATGTGAAAGCACTCCTTCAGAAAGAATGCATGAGAGGTAAACTTTAAATCCTTTATTTTGCCCTCACTTCTGATTGATGGCTTGACTAAATACAAAATTTAAATTTTATTTTCCTTTAAAACATTAAAGACAATGATTTGCTGACTCTAGGCATTCATTATGGCTAATAAGATATCTGATGCCAATTTGATTCTCGTTTCTTTATAGTTACCTTGGTTTTCATTTTTTGTTTTATTGCTTTGTTAGTGTCCTTTTCTAGAAATTACAGTATATTCTTATGGGTGTACTGAAATTTTGTAAGGTGTGTAGGTTGGAATTTTTTTTTTCATTTTGCTGGGTACTTTTGGACCCTTTCGATTTAAAGTCTTTGTCATTCTTCCACTCTACATTTTTTCTATTTTCTTTGATAATCTCCTTTATTTTCTCCTACTGGAGACCCTGTTAGTTGTTAGACTTCCTAGGTTGATGCTGTGTGCTTCTGTTCCCACTTTTTCCATCTGTGTCTTTTCTTCCTAGAGTCTGGTGGGTTGTCCTAACTCTGTCTCCTAGGTCCTATAGTGAAGGTTTTAATTTGGCAATTATAGTTTTAATTTTCTTCCCTCTGGTTTGTTGATTATTACCTTTTCGTAGCATCTTGCTCTTGCTTTGCAGGGGCCAAATTGGGTTTACTTTCTCCAACACACTGATTAGAATTGTTTTAAAAATTATCTCCTGACCCTTACATGATCTCATTTCCTTTGGGCTCTGGTTTTAGTTGTTTATTTTGGTCATTCTTGTTCAGGCTGCTGGTTTTTCTTGAGTGTCTGGTGAATATTTGCTCATCTTTATTTAGAAGAACCAGTCTGATAAGTCCAGTGAACTAGCTCTTCCCTTCCTGCCCTCTCTACTTGCTTATTTAGAGCCCAGAGCCTCTGCCTGGTTCCCCTGGCTGGAAACCACCTCAACGCAGCCCCTCACATGCTCCGGGCTGCAGCTTCCTTCAGGGTCGCCACCTCCGTTCACATGCTGCCTTCCACTTCCTGACTTCACAAAGTGCATTGCGGCTTCTCATTCTCTGCTGCCTCCCCATTCTCGTCCCTTCCCTGTTATGGGTTGGTTCCCTTTTGTATTTCATTACTGCTCTTGCACTGGGGTCTGGAAATTGTCTGAGTGCCACCATTAAGCAGGAGTGAATTGGCAGCCTTCTGTGTGTATGGAGCTGTGCTGTGTGGGGTCTCTAGGTATAGGTGGCTTAGACCACAGAGAAGCTGCTCCTTCGAGGGCACGCACAGATATGGCTGGTATTGGTGAGCTGAGACAGACAGACACCTCAGTTTCTCCCAGGAGCTCATGTGCAGTGGGCGGGGTGTACATCAGACATGGCCAGAGCTTCAAGGGCGTAAAACTTGTGTCCCTCAGATATGTGGAAGCATTTCTACTTTTGCGCATCTGACTGAGACAGTTGCTCACACAGCTGCACAAAGAGGCCAAGAACATTCATTGCAGCGCCATTTGTGAGAGGGAAAGAAGAAACAATCTCGGTGACTCCTGTTGGCAGCAGGGAGTGGGGCCAGTTAACAAGGCACAGAGCACACATAGGGTGGGCTGTTCCGCCATTGTCACACAGCGGGCAGGAGATTTGTGTGGACTCATGGGAGAGCTCTGAGGTCACAGGTGACCCAGAAAGGATTATCCCACTTGTGCCAAAAAAAAAGGCTTTTATATAGATACATTCATACTTATACAAACTCATTTAAGAAAAGACTGGAATAATGAACACCCAGCTATCATGTGTTTACCTCAATGAAGACAGCTGGAGTTATTTCAGAATATATTCATGTGACACTTGGATAAATAATTCTAAGGATGTTACCCTCCTCACCAAATGAACAAAAGAAGCAGATTGAAAGATTGGTCTGGATTAGGGCCCCTGGCAGCTTCCTTCCTTCACAGCCCAGATGACCCTCATCATTCAGGGCCTATCAGTTGATCGACAAGTACTTCATATGCCCA
This sequence comes from Phyllostomus hastatus, assembly GCF_019186645.2. Lineage (NCBI taxonomy): Eukaryota > Metazoa > Chordata > Mammalia > Chiroptera > Phyllostomidae > Phyllostomus > Phyllostomus hastatus. The sequence continues at coordinate 12,533,113 of NW_025334015.1, read as the reverse complement.
AGACTTATGGACGCCCCAGTCTGGTGATTGGCACCCGCCCTCGGGGACACACGTGTGCCATGCTAATGTAGAGCACTTGGCCGCTGGGGGGCACACACTGGGGCTGGTGGGTCAAGAGTGAGGAGGTGACTGGTCCCACTCCTGGACACACAGTGGCCTCCTGTGGTGGGCTGGACTGGGTGATGGGAAGGCGGGCAGTGGAGGAGGTGTGCCTGGTGAGGGCAGCAGTGTTGACGGAGCCGTAGAGCAGGCATCTGGCATCAGCTGGGCTTTATTCCTGGGACAGGGAGAAGGCGAATGAGCTCACAGGGGTCTCACTTGACAGCTTTGGTTTCACCAGTTGATGCCACCTAAAGATGGCAGGTTTCTGTCTTCTTTCCCCCGGGTATGTCAGAGCTCCTGATGCAGGAGTCCAGGCTCCCTCCAGGCTTGAAAGGAAAGTGGGATGAGAACGAGCAGAAGTTGCACAGCCCACCTGAGTGAGATTCTCAGCTCGAATCTGGGCTCCGCCTTTCTCTGGCTCCCTGATTGGCCCCCACCTTCCTTGTGCTGCCTACTCAGCTCAGAGGCCTTGAGTGCTGCCACCTCCTTGCCACTTGCGACAGAGGCCCTCTGTTCGGTTCCCCATTTAGACTCATGGCTTCCACGAGGCCAGGAGATGCCACTGCATTCAGAGACTAATTTAGAAGTAAAAAATCCTGAGTTACTGCATTGTGCCACCACTCCAGACTAGAGTTCCCTTCCTCCCTGCCTCCCACACACAGAGATGGGGCAAGGACCCAAGACTCTGTGGCGGTCTTAAGGCTCGAGTCAGCGGAAAAGTCACTTACTCAGGACCAGTGGGCAAAGGCAGATTACCCGCAGGATAGCCGGTTCCATTTCATCGCTTGGCCCCGGCTGTGGCGGCCAGCCTGCGGCAGCCCGGTGGTGGTGTCCGCTCCAGAGCCATGTTTCTCAGGGAGCGAGGACCTAGAATTCCGGCAGTCCGGGGCTGCACCCCGTGGGGAATGTGTGCTGTGCCCCCTCCCCACTGCACACATGTTATGGCCGTTTCCACTGACGTTGCACCGAGACTGGTACGCGTGCGCCTCTCAGAGTGAATGAAGGAGATGCCTTTACATGGGAAGTTGGGAGAGGCCATGTGTGGAATTCCTGAGTGTTCTCTCCAACAGCTCTTGAAGTCTGGTCTGCTCAAGCCTAGAATAATTTATTCCTGCATGTGAGGAAGTGGGGTTCTTGTAGTCAGCAGCTCCATTATATCATTAGATACCAGCCTGTGAGCTTTCTGTTAAAGTGGGACCTGCGGAGTGCAGGAAGCCCCCCAGGCTCCCTGCAGGAGCATTTCCTGTTCCTGAAGGACCGTCTTCTGCCTGGAGCAACCGAAGGCCACCTCTCACTCCCACCCCAGCCATCTCCGGGGCTGCATACGGAGTCACCAGATGCACCCGAGGGTCGCCAGGCCCTGTCACACCCCTTGTTCTCACTCCTGGGACTCGGAACTGAGGAGAGTAGGGGAAAGGAGCCCGTCTCACCCAGCGTCTTGCTAGAACCAGCACAAGCCTCTTCTCCGGCTCTGAGAGCATCTCTGTGCTTTCCTTGAGACCGGGAATTAGTGGCTTGAGGTTTGCGGTGAGTGGTTGAAGCTTCCAGCGGGATCCTGACCACACCCCTCAGCCCCCTTCTCCTCAGGCCTTGACTTCACCAAGCACTCTGCCCCCGGGGTGGGGGGCTGCAGCACGGGGGCGGGCACGGAGCACTCCTCCCCAGCCTTCCACTGGAGCAATGCCACCTCCTCTCCAGCCTCTGGCCTGTTTTCTGGTCAGCGGATGCCAGGGCAAAGAGTGTCGCCTAGCCAGGGGAGAGTCCCAAAGTGGGAAGGACAGGTAGTCCCTGGAGACCCCCAGCAGCCACTCCCTTGAAGCCTTCCAAAGGAGTTTTTTGATGGGGTGCTTTGCCAGCCCGGGCCACCCAGCCTGTCACCTGGGGGCTCTGCTTGGCTCTTGTGGAGGGGAGGTAGGGGTAGGCCTCACATTCACATTGTGTTTGCTGTTGCTTCTGCCCTGCTTTCCTGGGCCTGCACATCTGGGTCAAATAAGTTGAAACTGGCTCATCATAGTGGAGAGCAAAAGCCACAGACAGAGCCATGGAAATGACCTCATCATGTGGAAGCCATCAACGAGGGCTGGAAAGCAGTCTTGTTTGAACATGTGTATGGGAAGGAGAGCAGACTGTCTGTGGTTTGCATTTTCATGTTTCATGTGCAGCAGCATTTTCCTGGGGATTTGGCTAAGCCAGTTTTGGCAGAGAGCGAGAGAGGCAGCTGCTCTTTTCCCTACATAGCCCTGCCTCCCACCTCTGAAAGCAGTTGTGCTTTCATGTCTGAGTGGGGGCAAGGGGTGGTTCTATTGATTGGAGAAGGCCTTTTGAGAGACCCTAAGGGTGTTGATGGGCAGGACAGAGCTGCCCTAGCAGGGGCATACCAGCTTGCTCAGTTGAGCTGCAGAGAAAGGAACCTGTGTATGCAAGGCAGCTATTCATCCGGATGCATTGTGTGGGCATTCACGCTGCCAGAACATCCCCGTAGATCAAGAGCTGCAGCCCCAGCCCCACAGAGGCCACCACACCACCGCAAGGCCCCAGGCCTGCTTTCTCATCATCCAACACTGTCATATTTGGTGGGGGCTGAGGCTTGGGACCACACACATCAGCCTAAACAGCCATTGTTCCCTGTCGTGAGCAGGGCCACCTTTAGTCCCTCTGTGCTCCCCGCAGAGCCTGTTCCAGCCCAGCTCCTGGTGCCAGTGTACCCTGGTGACGCCACTCCTCAGCCCTCTATTGCAGACAGAGTGGGCCTCCCTGTCCCAGCACTTCCCAGGAGGCCTGGCAGTGAGCACTGGGGCATTGCTGCTGTTGGAATCTGCACGCTCCGATGTCCTCCCCCACCTTCCAGTCTGCGGCCCCAGCTACTCTGGCACCTCATCACACCCTTTGGTTTTGCTGACAGTGGTTTGTGTGTCTCCAAGACGGGTTGCAACTCATCATGTTTCTCGAATCTGAGAAGGCTGCTTTTTGGAGAACATGGCTACAACGTAGGTGTCCTAGGAAAAGGCCTGAAGGAAGATGGCCCTGTGGCATCAGGAAAACAATTGCATGGAGGAGTCGGCCTGCTTGGGTTCCAGTCTTAGCTCTCCTGCTATGACCTTGGGCAAATTACTTCATCTCTCTGCAGCTGTTTTAAGGGGTGGCTTCTTCTTGTTCTATTTATAATGTTTGTTACTTAAGTGATACATATTTGTTTTAGGAAATATAATAAATAGCACCCCCAAAACTAATTAAAATTATAGCACATAACCCCAATTCCACTGCCCAGAGAGAACTCGCAACATCATGGAATGTGTCCCGATTTTCTGGGTTTTTTTCTAGGTGCTTATGTGTGTGCAGTTGGGCAGGCACACACTCTTAAAAATAAAGTGGCACTGTGTATACTCCGTTCTATAGACTGTTTTTTGAGGGTCTCCTGTATCGGGAGCTGTTTCAGGCGCCGCACACACTGAACAAAACAAAGTCTCTGCTCTCAGCTTGCTCACATTCAGCTGGAGAAGATGGATCGTGACTAACAAATAGGTCAAGTGGCTGTAAACAGGAGGAAATATAAAGCATCATGAGAAAAACAGGAGGACGGAGTATGGGCTTCCGGTTACAAGGCACAGATCAAACATCCACTGTTTCCTTTAAAACCGTCACTAAAAATGACATTAAAGGAATTACCTTAAAAAATTAATCCATAAATACTAGAAGGAGAGAGAGGAGACAAACCTAGAAAGTGAAGTGGGGAGGAGTAACTGAGCTAGCAGCTCTGAGAGGCCGAGACCTGAGCTAGCAAAGGGCAGATCTAGGCAGCAGTCACTGAGCTCCCTGCCACTCCGCAGAGCTGGGAACTGCTCCTACCGGAAATTAGGCTCTGGACAGGTTAGAGCAGAGGGTCCAGAGGTCCTAGGTGCAGTTGAGGCGGAATTGTGGTCCTGAAGTGTCGGGGGGTTAAGTGGAAGTTGAGATATTGAATGTTGAGGCCCTAGCTGGGTAGCTCAGTTGGTTAGAGCATCCCAATATGTCAAGGTTAAGGGTTCGATACCCAGTCAGGACACATACACAAAGCAACCAATCAATGTGTGAATAAGTGGAACAACAAATTGATGTTTCAGTCCCTCCCCCTTCCTCCCTCTCTCTCTAAAGTCAATGAAATTTTTAAAAATCAGAAATTGGATGTTGAGATGACCCCATGCCCGCCTCTCCCCAGCTGCTTCTCTTCCTCGTCACTTGGAATGATGTCAGCCAGGCTGCTGTGCCTCCCTGTGTGAAACCAGAAGAGTGGTCTGTGGTGCATCTGACAGCCCAAGAGAAAAGACGTATGTTCTTGGAGGTTCTGTCATGCAAAGCAATAGCCTGATCCCAAAGTGAAGCTCCAGGTGAACTCACCTGTGTCCACAGGGCTGCCCATCAGCTCTTCGGTGCCCTACTCTTCAGTGTGAGCAAACGGGCAAGGACAACCAGGCTTTGAGTAAAGCCTCCACTGGAAAAGGATAAGGAAAAGATGGGAAAGAAAGGAACATAGAGGAAACAGACTTCAGGGAGGAGAAATTTTCAGAAACTGTCGTTAACCTCAGAGAGTTCTGATACATTGACTGCGTAAGACAAAGATACTATCAAGAAGGAATGTTTTAAAAACTCTTAGAATTAAAAATGTAGCAGAAATGAACATTCCAATAGGAAGGTCAATGAAGTTGAAGAAAACTTCCTTCAAACTAGAGCAAGAAGACATAAAGATGGAAAGGGGGAGAGAACAGAAAACTGAAAGATGGACCAAAGACTTTAAACATCCAAGTAGGTGTTCCATAAAAACAGGGAGGAGAAAGTAGGGAAGAAAATGACCAGAGAAATAGGACAGTTTCTCAGGATAGAAGAACATGATTTTTGAGGTTGAAAGGGCACAATAATTACCCAGCTCAGTGGATGAAAAACTGCCCCACCGCCAAGATCCATCAGCACTTGAGAACAGCAAGAAAGAAAAAGTCACTGTGCAGGGCTGGGGGTCAGAATGACCTCAGACTTCTCAACAGCAGCTTTGCCATCTAGAAGGTCACAGAGCAGTGCTTTCAGAATTTGAGCCTCACTGCCCCAACCCACTATTCTTCAGGCAGACTCTTCATTCAGTGTGACCGTGAAAACATTCTCAGATGTTCCCAAGTCTCTAAATGAGTCTCCCTCACTCCAAGTCTCTGGAAGCAACTTGAGTTTGTGCTTTCGTGCCATGGTTCTTGGTGTTTGGTCCCCCGATTGGCGGCAGCAACTGCACTTGGGAACATGTTGGAAATGCAGGTTCTCGGGTCTCTCCTCAGACTAGCACACTGAAGTCTGAGAACCAGTGCTCTAGCAAAACTAGGGCACAAATGTGAAGAGGAAGAGGGTAGGTGCAGGAAACCAGTACAAGAGAGATGGGGGGGGGGGCATCCCCAGGATGAGAGTGCATGAGCTCGCAGGGCACTGCTTGGCACAGGCACCTGCTGGAGCAGGCCAGAAGCCAGGGAGGCACATTGCTCGTGTGCCTAAAGAGTTTTAACATCAAGAGGAGATAAGTAGCCCCGGCTGGTGTGGCTCAATGAATTGAGTGCCAGCCTGTGAACCGAGGGGTCGCCGGTTTGATTCCCGGTTGGGGCACATGCCTGGGTTGCAGCTGCAGCTGTGGCCTGGGTCCTTGGTTGGGGGCATTTGAGAAGCGACTGATGGATGTTGCTCTCACACATCGATGTTTCTCTCCCTCTCTTTCTCCCTTCCTTCCCTTCTCTCCAAAAATCGATAAATTAAAAATTTTAAAAAGGAAGGTAAATAACCAGGGATGTAGATGTGATAATGAATTAGTGATAAGTTTATAGAAAAGTAAACTTAGGCAAACAAAGAGAAATAACTACGTATACCAGAAATTAGGCTGAGCAGGAACAGTCATCATAGAACAGTACTCAGTAGTGAACAGCATTTACGTTGTCATTAACGGTGCCAACGCCGAGTCCCGCCCCACCCCAAGTTGTGGTGCAGTGGTGGCCGGTGCAGCGGTGGTGGTGTTGCTGGCGTGGAGGTTAGAGAGAGACTGCGTGTGTCTGTGAGCGTGCATGTTCGCTTTGGGTGGAGAGCTGGTGTAAAAAAAATAACTAAATCCTTATCTTCTATAATGGGAGGTTAATAAGTAAAATTAAGACGTCAAGAAAGGACAAGATATAAAAAATATTTGTAATTTAGAGCTCTGTATGTACATAACCAAAGAAATGGGTAGAGGGGTTGGAAGTGGTGCACAGAGAGGAGCAGCAGACTTAAAAAGAAGCTTCATTTGACTCTGTAACCTATGTGCGAACACACCTTGAATGAAAAATGAAAGCACAATTTGAAAATGCAGGACAGGTAGGGAGTGTCAGGGAGTCCTCTGAATAGGACTGACTTTTCCGTTACCTGCATTTTCTCTTTCCATTGCTTTGGTTACCCACAGTCAAACATTAAATGGGAAACTCCAGAAATAAGTACTACGTAAGTTTTAAATTGCACACAGTTCTGTGACAGGACGAACTCTCATGCCCTCCGGCTCTGTCCCACCCAGTATGCAGATTTCCCTTTGTGCAGTGAATCCATGCTACAGACAGTATAATGAGAGCTTATGAGAGACTGACCACACTGCTGTGGTCTATCATTATTACCATTTATAATAATTGTTCTTCTTGTCGCTAATCTCCTACTGTGCCTAACTCATAAATTAAGCTTTATCCTAGGCAAATACATATAGGAAAACAACATAGCATATATATGGTTCACTACTATCCATGGTTGCAGGCCCCCACTGGGGGTTTGGGAGTGTATCCCCCGAGAAGAAAGGGGACCACTGTATTGTGAACATTTTTGAGGGATGGTTTCTGGAGGGGTTTGAGATGGTTCCAAGCTGTTTTTTAAAGAATGTCAGCAGGAGGGTGGAGGGAGAAGGATGTTGTTTCTCTAGCCACAGGGAGAAGTTTCTGGGTGGGGAGGTGCCGAGGACTGCTCGCCCTGGGCAGACGACTCCCCGAAGCCAGCTTGCTAACCAGGGATTGGCGGAGAGGGCACCTGGGAGGTGGTCGGGCCTTACCTGCTGACCTTCGGGTGCCTTGGCTGGACCCCAGCCTGAGCCAGACGGAGCCTTGGGATGGAGGACACCACAGTGAAACAAGGACATCCTAGCTGCCTCACGTCGGTAGTGAGGCGTGAATGAGGCGGTTCCCTCCCTGTGGGACTGAGAACCGAGTGTCTAGCTGCTCTGTTACAGGGAGCATGGAGGGGCCAGAGGGTGCTGGTACCTTTTTTATTAACTCTATTTTGAAAAAAAATTTTTGAACCCTACAGAAAAGTTGTAAGAATAGTACAAAGAACTCCCTAATTAAAAAAATTCACCTTTTGGGTTTTTATTGGGTTGTTTGTTTAAAATTTTGTTTTATGTATTTTTTATTACAGTGATTTATTTATTTAATGATTTTTAAAATTACAGTGTACATTCAGTATTATTTTGTGTTAGCTTCAGGTGTACAGCCTAGTGGGTAACAGTCACATACTGTACAAAGTGTTCCCTCCCCCATGTTTCCAGTACCCACCTGGCAGCATATATAGTTATTACAATGTTATTGGCTCTATTACCTACACTGTACTTAACACCCCGTGACTGTTTTGTAACTGCCAGTTAGTACTTCTTGATCCTTCATCTTTTTCACCCAGCCCCTAACCTCCTTCCCCTCTGGCAACCATCAGTCTGGTCTCTGTATCTGCGACTCTGTTTCTGTCTTGTTTATATTATTCTTCAGATTCCACGCATAAGCAAAATCATGGTATTTGTCTTTCTCTGACTGACTTCCTGATATTGCACTTAGCACAACACCCTCTAGGTCCATCCGCGCTGGTGCGGGTGGCAAGATTTCATGCTTTCTTATGGCCGAGCAGCATCCCATTGTGCACACGCACTTCGTCTTCTTTGTCTAAGGGTCTGTCAATGGGCGCTTGGGCTGCTTCCATAGCTTGTCCATTGTAAATAAATAATGCTGCAGTGAACATGAGGGTGCATATGTTCTTTTGAATTAGTATTTTGGGTTTCTTTGGATAATTCCCAGAAGTGGAATCTCTGGGTCATGAGGCAGGTCTATTTTGAAGGTTTTGAGGACCCTCTACAGCGGCTGCACCAGGCTGCATCCCCACTGCCAGTGCACGAGCATCCCCTTCTCTCCACATCGTCGCCAGCACTTGTTGTTTGTTGTTTTATTTATGGAAGCCATTCTGGCAGGTGTGAGGTGGTATCTCGTTGTGGTTTTAATTTGCATCTCTCAGATGATTAGCAACTTTGAACATCTTTTTATGTGTCTTTTGGACATCTGTATGTCTTCTTTGGAGAAGTGTCTCTTCAGGCCCTTTGCCTATTTTTAAGTTGGGTTGTTTATTTGCTGTTGAGTTGTATGGGTTCTGTATAAAATTTTGGATATTAACCCCTTATCAGCTATATCATTGCCAAATATGTTCTATTCAGTGAGTTGTCTTTTCATTTTGTTGATGGTTTCCTTTGCTGTGCAACAGCATTTTAGTTTGATGTAGTCCATTTGTTTATTTTTTCTTTTGTTTCCCTTGCCCAAGGAGATACATCAGAAAACACGTTGTGAAGAGAAACGTCTGAGATTGTGCTGCCTGTGTTTTCTTCGCAGAGTGTCATGGGTTCAAGTCTTACATTTAGGCCTTTAATCCACTTTTTGTTTGTTTTTGTGTGGTGTAAGAAGGTGGTCTAGTTTCATCATTTTCCTGCGTGTATCTGTCTGGCTTTTCCAATACAGCTTATTGAAGACTGTCTTTATCTCATTGTATGTTCTTCCCTCCTTTGTCAAATGTTAGGTGGCCGCCCAGGCGCGGGCCCATTTGTGGGCTCCCTGTTCCTCCCCACTGATCTGCATGTCTGTCTTCATGCCAGCACCATGCTGTCTTCGCCTTCTGTTAACATTTCACCACATTTGCTTTCTGTCACTTCACATGCTCGTACAATAATAATTTTGCACCATTACTACTTATTGAAGAGTGGGTGACAGACAACATCGCCTTCCATTGCTAGGCATTTCAGTGAGTGTCTCCTAGGAACCAGAGTGGAATGACCTATTTCAGGACATTTCTGTACAAACAGTGCATAATGCAGACACCATTATTAAGTTTTACCAATTGTTTCAGTGCCTTCTGAGAAGCAGAGCCCTGCTGCCCCAGCCAAGGCCCAGGGCGGTCTCTAGCACCCTTTCATCTGGAGCTCCCCCCAGCCCGGCGCCGTCTCTCCTTGCTCGGACACATGTGAAGAGTTGTAGAGCTGCTTGTTTGTAGGACGTCCCTGGATTCGGCTTCGCTGATATTTCCTCGTAATCAGATTCAGGTTGTTGATTTTGGCCAGAACACCAGGCACATACGTCATGAGGCACGAGGTGTCGGTGTTCCCGTCAGAAGTGAAGTGAGCTCTGATCACTCGCTGTTTCCCCTTTGTATTTAGTAAGTGATCTGTGGGGAGATACTTGAGACTGCGCGTGGGTATTCTGTCCTCAATGTGTTTCCACCCAGTGGTTTGACATTTATTGGGCATCATTGGCTCTTGCCCAAGCTCCTTGTGAAGTTCAGTTGCAGGTTGACGCCACAATTGGCATTTAGACAGACACTGGAGTTTGCTTTTGGTTGCCTTTGAGAAGCTGCATCAATTATTATCAGTCAGGTTTTATCCCATTTGGGACAGAGATGCTTTCCTTGGGTTTAAGATCTGAAAGGCCAGATTCACTTCCTCGTTTGTTCAGTGTTTGTTAAGTGCTTACTGTAGGCCCAGTGCTGTTCCGGGTGCTGGGGCTCAAATGATTTAAAAAATTTAGTCCCAGCTGGTGTGGCTCAGTGGATTGAGCATCGGCTTGTGAACCAAAGGGTTGCCGGTTCGATTCCCAGTCAGGGTGCATGTCTGGGTTGCAGGCCAGGTCCCCGGTTGGGGGCACGTGAGGGGTAACCACACATTGATGTTTCTCTCCCTTTCTCTTTCCCTCCCCCTCTTTCTAAAATAAATAAATAAATAAAAATCTCTTTTAAAAGATTAAAAAAAATAGACATTTCTTTAAAAAAAAATTAAAAAGTTGGACAAATTAAAATGTTCATCCTCTTGGAAGGTACATGGTAATGGGGGGACCAGACGATCAGGCTGCACTCTCTTGGCAGGTGTGGCGAGGGAAGGGGACAGGGAAGGGGGAGGGTGCCTCTGTAGCCAGGGCCACCCAAGGGCTGTGGGGAGCCAGCCTCTGGGCAGAGACCTGACTGATACAAGGCAGCAGCCGGGACCACGGCGGGAGGCCTGCCCAGCAGGGGGACTGCTAGCACAAGGCCTAGGAGTGGGCATGTGCTCGGGTGATTTAGTGGGAGTGTAGGCAGGTCGGTTTGTCCGGAGCAGAATGCCGAGGGGGAGAACGGTGGTAAATGAGTTTGGGGAGAGGTCCGGACACCGTAACGCAGGCCTGTGCTGACTGCGATAGGGGGCCAGACAGGGGTGTCCCACCTGTGGCCCGAGGGCCGCATGCAGTCCATGATGGTGATGAACACGGCCCAACACAAAATCGTAAATTTACTTAAAACATTTTTTTTTTTGCTCATCAGTTTTTGTTAGTGTTTATGTATTTAATGTGTGGCCCAAGACAACTCTTCTTCTTCCAGCGCGGCCCAGAGACGTCAAAAGGTTGGACACCCCTTGTAGACAGTCCAGGTGCGAGGGGATCAGCCCCTCAGCAGAGTGAGGAGCTCAGCCAGCCCCACCCCGACCCCAGCATGTGGGAATCCCGGCTTCCCGTGGTGGCGGTGGTCTGCTGGCCCCTGGGAGGGACTGGCACGAAGGGCTGAGAGCACAGCGGCAAGGGCGAGGTTTCTGCCTCCAGGAAAGGGAGGACCGCAGGAAGTGAGCAGCTGGAAAACGTCTTTTCATTTGTCCCCTCCCACTGAGGGGAAGGCAGGAGGGGGCTGGCCTGTGAGGTGCCTGCTTCCTCAGCACCCTGGGTGGCTGGGGTGGTCTTTTGACAAGCCTTGGCAGACAGGGGCATGCGTGGGGGCCCAGCAGCGTTCTGATCTGGAGCGGCCAGGGATCCCCAGACTGAGAGCACAGGCCCTGTGTCCGCTGCCAAGAGGGCTAGGCTGTTCTCCAGCATGAGCTCTGCCTTTGTCCCGCCCGTCTCCCCAGCGCGAGGGAGCATCATTGTTCACGGCTTTTCTCCCCTCAGCCCAGCCCAGGAAACTGGAACACTGGCCAGGCTGGGACTGAGAGCTGGCGTTGGGGGAGCACTTTCCTTTTTGTGGGGGGGAGCTTTCCAAATGCTTCCCATCTCCTGCTCACTGCCTTCTCACAACAGCCCAGGGTTACAGAGCTGCTGAGTGCAGAGTTAGGATTTGAACCCAGGCTGATTGCTGCCAGAACCTCTGTTTTCTCCACCAAGCTGCACTGTAGACAGCACGGGACTCCCCTAGAGGCCATTGCCAGGGCCGCTACAGCGCCTTTTGTCCCATTTCAGGCCATCTCCTGCCTCTTGAGATCTTGTTGTGCTTGACCTCTGGCCTGTGGCTTTGCGCTGTCAGACAGTGGTGGGGGTGAGTGGGAAGTAGGGGACACCTGATGCCGCTGCCTCCCTGTCAGGGTTCAGCACAGAGCTTCCCAGGAAGTAGGGTGATACTTACTTAGCATGTCCAGCGGTCCAGACGGCTGGTGCTGTTTAATGCTAACTATAGCTCTGTGGGGCAGATTTTACGGCCACCCTTTAACAGATGAGGAAGTGAGGCTCCGAGAGCCAGGTGGCACAGCCAGTGAGTGAGAGGAGATCCACGTGTCAGCTCAGGTCCCACATCTTCGCACCACCCTGGCCTCCGCAGCTGACGGAATAGGGGCCTCTGGTCCCCACGGAAGTCATGTGCTGGGTTTAGCCCCTGAGGACATCTCCCCCGGGCTGGTGTCGAAAGAGCACCAGACCGACTGGGTTCCAGCTTGTCTGCCGGGCCTTGCAGCGTGACTGACGTCAGATACATCTCAAATTGCTGTCAGCACTTTTCACCCTCCTGTGAAATGGGATTAAAGTCCCACCTCGAGTCCTCAGACCAAAAGTGAACGTACGGAAAGGTGGTTCTCCGTTGGTCTGGAGAGATGTGAGCAAAGGTGAGAGTCTGCCGGAGTGTGAGATGCACCCTCCAGGTTTCTCCCCGTTTCTCTGGACGGACACGTCTATATCCAGAGTCAGGGAGTCGGGGGCGTGGCTCGGGGGAGGCGGGGTTCTTTTGAGAAATATCCCAGCTGATTTTAAACACCGTTTCCTTTCCTGCCCTTCATATCTCTGTTGATGTGCCGTACACAGGGGTGGGCAAAAGTAGCTTTACCGTTGTTCTTATGGAAAAAGACAAATGCTACAAATAAATAATGCACTAATTAGTAAGTAAATAACGCAAGAATAAACCTACTTTTTCCCACCTTTGTATAGACATTAGAGTAATGATAACAGATGTAGCAGATGTTATTAGAAATAGAGAAAAGGGCTTCACCAGGTGTATTCGACCAGGGCCCCGCCCTGCAGTCTTTTTAGGAACACTGCCCAGTTCCCTGGTAGCGGAAACAGTGATTCTCAAGCACGGGCAGTTTTATACCCCAGGGACGTTGGGCAATGCCTGCGGACGTTTCGGTAGCCACACGTGGGGCGGGCTTTTACCAGCACCTCGGTCAGAGCCTGCAGTGCTGCTGCGCGTCCCGCGGTGCACAGGACGGCCCCCACAAAGAGGTCAGTAGGCCCAAGTGTTGGTGGTGTCGAGGCTGAGAAACTGTGGGTTGAGAATAGCCGGCTTTTGCATAGTAAATATTTGCTATCTGTCAGAGATTGTTCTAAGTGCTTCACAGGTATTAACTGGCTTAATCCTCCCAATCCTATGACATAGAAGCTATTATCCTCAGGTGACAGATGGGAACTCAGGAGCATGGGGAGGCAAATGACTGGACTGGCATCCAGGCCCTAAGGAAGGAGCTGGAGAGGCGGGACTTGAACTCAGTCAGCTCCAGAGCTCGTGCCTTTAACCATTCGCTGTGCATCCCGCACTGCTTGCCATGGAGGGGCTGCTTGGCTTTGAACCAGATTTTTAGCTGTGGGTCTAGAAACCTAGAGATTTGGTATGTGAGAAAAGTCAGAAACTTTTTATTTCTGTGCCCAGCAAATAAAGGGGGAAGCACGAAGGGTAGGGTGATGAGTTTTCCAGGTTCAGAGTGTGGCCCAGCTTTTGAATTCAGTGGCCCAGGCACCTGTGGGAGGGATCGTGGGTGACATGACAAGAGCTTCAGCCTTTGACTGCCTTTGCCAGGGAATCAGCGGCGGGGCAGAGGTTGTCCCCTTTCCCTGGCGGGGACCCTATGTGGCCGGGCTGTGCAGGGAGTGGGCCTCACTCTGCGCTCCCGGGTGGCGGTGTGTCGTTGCAGACGTGAAAACCACCGTGGTGTACCCGGCCACAGAGAAGCACCTGCAGAAGTACCTGCGCCAGGACCTCCACCTGGTTCGAGAGACGGGGAGCGATTACAAGAACGTCACCTTCCCTCACCTGGAGTCCCAAAGCCTCAGCATCCAGGTGACTGGCCCAGAGGGGGCAGACCCACAGTGCTGTCCCAGTGGCTAGTGTGCCCCTCATAGGCATCAGTTGAGACCCTACCAGGAGCCATCACTGCCCCCCAGCCAGGCTGTGGGGCTGCGGCGGAGTCCCTGCCTGCATGGGGCTTACCTCCTTGTGCAGGAGTCAGACAGCACGGAATGCATCTGAGACCGTGTGGGATGCAGCCTCACAAGCACTATGGGCACAAATCGGCAGGGAAGTCACATAAATAGCCCTGCGGTGGGGTGGTCACGGTTCCACAGAGGACAGTCATTCATACGGGAATTGACCCCAGTCTCGGGCATGCCCCTGAGGCTCCCTGAGGACCTCAAAGTGACCCAGTGCATTGGAGAATCTGTCTGCTCGGCAGTAGTCATGACACAGTCTGGGGGGGCGGGGTGTGCCTTTGCCAGGTGTCTGAATAGGCGACGGATACCCGATCAGGCCTGCCCCTCCAGACTTAGCACCCCAGCCTCCAAATGCTGAGGCTCAGAGTAAAAAACTGCCCTTCGCTAGTTCTCCCTTGCATTCACTCCATAGCGGGCAGGACCTGATTGTCTCCGGGGGCTTTGTGCAGACTTTGTTTCCCAGGGGCTGTGTTTGGGGGTTGGCAGCGTCTCCTCAGTGTCCTCAGTGACTGGGCCAGATTCAAGGCCATTTTAGCTAGCAGGACCCGATTACTCCTTGGTCTGGGCGCAATGCCAGCCAGCGCCTCTGCCTGGAATTGGCCCCGTGAGAATGTCAGCGTTAACTGTGACGGCTGAGTTGTTTTCTTGCTCGCTCACTGGCTCTTGCCGTCTCCATGGCTTTCTCACTCACCCTCGTTCTCCATGAACATTTCTCATCCACTCTCCCCAAGACTCAGGTTGCAGTGGTGGAAGGCGTTCTGTTGCGGGGAACTCCCAGCCATTTCCCCCAGACCCAAGAGAAGGTGGGTGTCCTGGGTGCAGGGGCCTTGTGGGCTGCATGTACTCGGGAGGAGGAAGCACAGGGGGGTTGGCAGGCTGGGTGGTAGGTGCTGTGCACCCACAGCCCTCTTTCCCTGTCTGGCTGTATTTGCATAGGTTCCTCTGACTCACGCTGGCTGAATTTTTTTTTTTTTAAGTCCCAGCACTTGCTCTGTCCTCTAAGTAGAAAAGAGATGTGTCCACATCTTCCTAGATAGCTTCTGCTGTCAGGGTCCTGGAGGGATCTCCTGGAATATATGTTCTGTGTACCAGTTGCACATCTGTGAGATTCAAGAGAGGAAGCCCTTAATATAGGCAGTGTGAGTCATTTATGTACTTCTGCCATGATTCAGATCCTTCTAGAAAATCATACGACAAAGTTCTACTACTCTGCCTGCTTCTGTTTGCCACGAGCACGTTCTGTGTATTCCTTCTTGACTGTTCCTGGCAAGTTTACAGGCACTCAGCTTAACTGGCAACAGTCATCTTATTTATTGAGCATGTACTATGTGCAGGCCCTGGGCTAGGCTCGGGTGGGTCCCCAAGGTAAACACTGGTCCCTTCTAAGAAGACAGGTGTGAGGCTGACAGCTGAAGCGCAGTGCAACTAGCACTCTGGTGGTTTATATGGAAGGTGTGGCGACCCAGAGGGGGAGTGATCCGCTCGGACAGGGGGATGGCCTTGCAGCGGAGGGGATCCTCCAGCTGCGGGGGACAAATAGGAGTTTACTGGGTAGACGAGGTAGACAGGGCTTTCCAGGCAGAAGGAAGGGCAAGTGCAGAGGCACAGAGGGTGGGGGAGCCCGAGGCCAGCAGAGGCCAGGAGGAGGCATGTGTGCTGTTCAGGGCCTCACACACCTTGCTGATGGTTGGGGTTACCTGGTGAGATTTTCCAAAATACAGAACCTAGTCCATATCCGCTGAATCAGATGTTCAGGGAGTGGAGCTGGGGAGTCTGAATTTTAAAAATATCTGTTGTGGCTGGTCATCAGGTCTGAGAACGATTGCCACAGCCAGTGAGGGTCCCCTGAGCAGTTCAGTCCTAGGCGCCACGTGCTCGGAGTCAGACCCTGGGCGGAGTGTGGTGAGAGAGGGAGCAGAAGGGCTCTGAGCGCCGCGCGGTCTGGACGAGGCCGAGGCCGTGAGTTCAGAGGCGGGGTTTAGGAGCCGGGCAGTGGGAGGAGGGGGGGAAGAGCCAGGATGGCTCCAGGTCTAGCCTGCCCGGTGAGTGGACAGATAGTGGGGTTGTTAACCTGGACGGGGATGGGGACGGCAGAGAGCGTTCACGTGGAAGACAGGGAGTTCAGTTTGGGACATACTGAGTCCCCACGAGGTACCAGGAACTGTTCTAAGCGCTTTATGGGCATCACCTCAAAAAACGTTCACAATGGCCCTTCAGAGATGGCAGTTGGAAGCCAGGTGATCTGGCTCCTGGGCTTTTAGCCAACTACCTTCTTTGGCTCCTCAAACTTGGTGCTTGTAACTTCTAATAAAAATGCCCGGTAAAAAACGCAGTGGGACGCCTGGATTCAGAGCAGGAGAGATCATCGGGCTGGAAATGCCGGTTGTCACTGAGCTGGGGCTTCGGTGTCAGCCAGGTTGGGTTCTCACTCTGCACCCCAGAGTGGTGTGACACTGTCCTTCCCTCCCAAAGCCCAGTCTCCTCGTCTGGCAAAGGTGGCTACGGTCCCAGGGGAGACTGAGAGAGGTGTTGTGTGTCACATTCCCACTGCTGCTCCCAGCACAGAAAAGGCGCCAGAATGGTAGTTGCCATTAAGCACACCCAGGTGACAGTTTGGGAAGCAGGACAGGGCAGTGCAGAGCTGAGACACGTGGAGGGGCGGTCAGGTAAAAAGGGTGGCCAGCGGACAGGGCCCAGTGGGTGGATGAGCAGAGAAGCGGGAGCGTGAAGGAGGAGCACAACGTCCCGGGGCGGGGAGGGAGGTCTGGGGTGGGTGCCAGTGTCACTGCTAGGAGGCCCTGCAGGGTGCCTTCCAGAAGCCGTGAGGGCCCACTTATAGGCCCGTCGTCATCGGGGGCCGAGTCTCCCAGCCATGCTTTCGGGGGGTTCACTCCCATTACGTAACCCCCTAGGTTCTGTGAGAGTCCTTTGCCTGCTTCTCCTGCCTTTCTCACTGGGCTTCTGGCCGAGACTCCATGTGCATTTCGGTCCCTCCTGCTCTCCCAGAGGCCTTGCCCCCGTGGCCTGGAGCGTGGGCTCCGAGACCACACTCTGGCTTAGAACTGCATGGGCTGCCTCGCCCCTGCTTTTCCCTTGGCTACAAAATGGGGTGCTCACAGCCCCGAATTCCCAGGATTGCTGTGAGGACAATCCCCATGAGGCCCTAGAGCAGAGCCTGGCACATAGTGGGACTGCGCTGGCCATTCCCCACCTGCCTGGGGCCACTGGCCGCCCCACTCTGGCACCAGCCTCAGCCTTGCCCTTCGGTCAGTGCTGCCTCCTTTGCTCTCATCTTCTCTTCCTCCCCCAGTCGGGCTTGTGGCCCCCACCACTGTTCTCAATTCAAGTAAAGCTGCTCAGGCAGATGTCCTAAGACTTCCTTCTGGGAATAGGTTTTGCTCTCTGCATCTCTTAGGCAGGAAAGGAGGGAGGTCAAAGTTTCTGAGTCTTGTTTTTTAATTACCAGCTTAAAAATCATTATCTCAAAGGGAAAAGCTTGGGTCCCCTTCCTCCTCCAGACCTCGCCCAGGGAGTTGAGGCAGCCAGGCTCTTCTCGGGGCGTGTGGGCCTTTCTTCTTTGCAGTGGGTAGGCCACGTGTGACCTGTCTGTGGGTCTTAACTGGCGGGCTAGGTGGCCCAGCTATTCCTAGGCAGGTACCCTCTGTTCCCAAATTCTTCATCTCAGAGAGCTGCACTTGACCTTGGCCGTGCTGCCCAAGAGCTGAGGAGAGCTGAGGCTGCGGACTCCTGGGAGGAGGCGTGCAGACTAAACCAGCCCCTGGCCCTGGCCTTTGTGGCACTGCCTGCGCCACTCTCCTGGGAGTGGGCAGAGGGGCCCTCCGGCTCTGATGGTGTCAGTGCCCTGGCCGCCCGCGCCCCTGCTGTGATCTGGGAGGTGGATGGGCAGCAGTGTGAGCCCAGCCCTGGTCCCCTGTATGGCTTTCCAACAAGGTTGGAAGGAAGTTTCCTCTGCAAAGAATGCTCAGAACTGGGGGGAAGTGGAGAAGTGTTGAGGTCTGCGGTCTGTGGGCTTGAGCCCTGAGAAATAGGGGCCTTAGCTTAGCCTCCCTGCAGGAGGCTGCTGTAGGAAGGCCATCTGGACCTTCGCTGTAGTGATAGCCTTGGCACCCACCTCATGCCCAGGAAGGGCTCCCGGAGCACTGTGGACGGGCCAGAAGTCCTGTTGACAAGGTGGCCTTCAGGTCTGCTTTGTCACGCAGGGGCCTTGTCAGCTGACACTGCTGTGGTTCCAGGTGGGCAGAGGTGCTTATCCAACCACTCTGAGAATCCCCGGGGCAGGGCAGGAAAACTGCACACATTACTTTAGAACCTCCACCTTCCCCCGTCTGACACAGAGCCAGCTTCCTCTGCAGAGGGATCTCCCAGCCTGGCAATGCACTGTGGTCCTGCATACTGTGGGCCAGGCGGGCGGCTCCTGGTCATGTGGGCAGTGGAGGGTAGATGCAGACCAGGCCTGTGAGGCTGCAGCATGCGCACTGCTGACCCGGAGAGCCTGAAGAACCAGCTCTGTCTGCATGGCAGGGGCCTCGTGCGGATGGCTAATGACTGAGTGTCAGCGGTGGTAGGAGGGCAGGTCTCTTCTGGACTCGTGAGAGCAGATCCTGGGGGACAGGACCGCCTGAGTGTAGATCCCCTGAGGTCAGTGGCTGACCCTCCTAAAGGAGCCAGGGAGCTGCCCTAGCCCAGGCTGGGGAGTCTCCCCAAGGGGTGGTGACTGGATCTGAACCCCTCTCCCTCCCACTCCTTCCAGTGGGTGTACAACATTCTCGACAAGAAGGCGGAGGCCGACCGGATTGTGTTCGAGAACCCAGATCCCTCTGACGGCTTTGTCCTCATCCCCGACCTCAAGTGGAACCAGCAGCAGGTAAGAGGTTTCCCCCGGGGTCCTCTGCTCTCGGAGTGCCCTGCCCCCCTGTTGCTGGCCTGCCTCAGCCCCACCCTTCTTTCTCTTAGTGGTCTCTCACTCTCTAAGCAGATTGTAGCCCACCAGCAAGAGAGGTCTGAGCCCTGCGGTGATCATGCATGCCTGTCATGCACTAATGTTTATACTCCACTGGGTCAGTTTAAAGCCCTTTCGGTCCCCCCCAGCGGCCCCCACACTGTGTAGTGTGGGGGGGCGGCATGAGGCAATGTTTGCCTAACCACATGGGCCACTCCTTAACCAGCCAAGTGGCTTGGGTGGCCCCTCTCACCTCCTGGAGCCCTGTGGTGGACTGTTTGCTTTTCTTGGTTCCCCGGGACACCGGCAGATCCAGGTAGGCCCATGGTCTGAAGTAGTGACGGGGCAGTCGTGGTGAACAACCTGGCATCCCTGACATTGCCCTAATCACGGAGGAGGCCTCCTGGCAGCCCCTTCTGCCCCTGAGCCTCCCGGCTTTGTTTCCCGGCGTCCCTCGTGCTGGCCCTCTCTGTGCCAGGCAGCCTGCCTCTCTGCAGCTCCTTTCCCGTCCTCACTCCCCTGTGTCTGCCCACCGCGCATCATGACGTACCATCTGCTCTGCTCTGTGGGCAGGCTCACGTGCCCCGACAGTACCAGACCAGGCAGAGCAGCGTCTTACAGGAAGCACTGCTCCCACCGCAGAGTGGCAGTGGGCCACACTCGGCCTGCAGTGGGCCGGGGGCCAGGAGAAGGCCAAGGCAGCCAGAGGTGGGATTGCCGAGTAGGAAGCAGTGGGTAGACAAACGCCCCTGTCCTCCTACTAGACTCTTTTGTGTATTCCAAGCTCGGGTTTCTGTTCTGCTTTTGGTGGGCCTTTCAGGTTTTTGTGCTCCTCCTGCAGTCACAGGACAGGCGGCAGCGTCACTCTGGGGTCTGGGCCCTGTCCCCCACCTTGGATGCCCACCCTCGTCTCTCTGAGCTGTGGCCTGCTCATCAGGCCTTGGGGTCCTCACTGAGCCCACCTGCTGTTTGCTTGGTTTTGCTTTCGTGATTTCTGGACCTGCCACGCTGCTCCTTCCCTTCCGTAAAAGGGGCTGGGAGCCTGTGGTTGGGGCAGAAGGCCAGCGTCTCAGCGCAGGCACACAGGCGAGCGAGCACCAGCTGTCGCTTACAGGAGACGAGAGGGAATTCCTGTGCATGCTTGAGGGGTAGTAGGGAATTTAAAGGGAGTTTCCAGAAGGTGGAGCTCTGCGTGATTTGCTAGAGCCAGGTGAGATCGAGGTGTGGGGTGTTGTGGTGCACAGAGGCTGAGAGAACACCTGCCCCCAGCCCCCGCATCTCCTCCCCACCCTGGCCTCCGTGGGGGAAGCCAGACTGGCTCTGGAGATGTTGGGGGTGCTGGGGCGAGGTCCTAGGGGTACTAGCGGCAGCTCTGGATGGTGCCTTTGTGCAGCTCCACAAACCCCAGCTGCCCCTCAGCAGCCCTGCGTGTGGAGGTCCTGGGTGGTGCACTGGGTCACGGGGGTGGGGGCGGCATAGGAGGAGCCTCTGACTCACAAGACTCATGAGACTGGGGGGTGTGTGCTCTGCATGGGAACGGGACCAGCGTCCTCCTGACCTGGTGCTGGCAGGCGTCCTGGCTGGCCTGTGCGTGGACGCGCTCGCCCTCTGTTCTCTTGAACACAGAAAGGCTTCAGGAACCGCATGGGGTTTCCGGCCACGCGTCTGGACTGACCCTCAGTGGCCGCGAGTGGGCAAGCTGAAACATCGGGCTTTCCTAGATGACCGTGTAGGTGCCATTGTTCTTGACCTTTGCTTAATCAGCACTGATAATGCCACATGTCATGATCTCAAATCCTTGATCTGCGACAGAACACCAAAATCAACAGTTCCCTGACAGGCAGGCAGCGCATCCAGAGGGGACACAGGCCAGGCGGACTTCTTTCCCTCACAGCCACGAGGTGAAGGGGGGGGTGCCTGGTGCTTTCCTCGGGGGTGCTCACCTGGGATCCCCCCTGCTGCTCTTTCTCCCAGAAGTGTATCTTTATATCATTTGTATATATTTGTGTAGCCCCCAACAGATGGCTCAGGATTAGAGAGACTCTTTGTCCATCTGTCCATCCATCCATCCATCCATCCATTCCACGAATACTTATCAAGTCCCTAATGTTTGCTAGATACTCTGCCTTCCTAGAGGTTGTGACATCCGTTCCTCAGCTTTCTGAAGAGTTACCTGTTTATTTTATTTGCTTGCTTCTTGTAGGCCCAGTTTATACATGTAGGTAGTAGACTGCAGATAGTACAAAGGGTGTGCAGTGAACGGAAGTTCCCTCCATGCATTTCCCCGCCCCAGAAGAGAGAAGTTCTCTGTTCTTCCAGAGAGTCTTTGCATGTTCTCTGAGTAAGCACACACGTACACGCACGCACACACATATTGTGTGTTGGTCTAGACACACACACACTTTCAGTTTGTGGGGTTTAGGTGCTCTGGTCTAAGGTTCTCAGACCCTGCCCTTTTGGGCCGCTCCAGAGGCGGAGGGACGGGCTCTCCAGAGCTCCAGCCGGTCTCGGTCTTGCTTTTTGCCAGGAAGCTGTGGCTTTGATGGCACTGTCCTGCCTTGTAAAAAGGGATTGATGGTGTCTTCTCCCAGTGTGACTGATGGGCCAGCTTCTGGGGTGCCAGCCGGAGACCCTTGCCAGCCCCTCATCTAGCTTTGTCAGGTCCTTTCTCCCGGCTGGGGGCCCTGTGGTTGACTGCAGAAATCTGGGGTACGACCGATATCGAAGAAGGGCTTTCCCTCCCTCTCCCCAGCCGGTGAGCCGACACCAGCCCCAGGCTCCATTCCCCGTCAGGTCTGTGGCTCAGGGAGATGTGACTGGCTGTCAAGCTGGGGGTTTGTCGGCAGACTCCGTTTAAAACGGACGCTCCTGTTGTTTGGTTGTCCTGCGACAGTGGCACGTGGGGCGGCGGAGACTCCCGCAGACACACCCCCTCCCCTCTGGGGTTAAACAGTTCTGTTTCCTGGCTGCTCCCCAGTCCTCCAACGAGTGAGAGAGCGAATGTCCTGGACACATGTCGTGAGAAGGGAAAGCACAGAAGGGACCCGTGGGTACAGCTGAGGCCTGGGTGGGCACAGCTGGGTCAGCTGCCCCGAGGTTCCCCCGGCAAAGAAAACATCTGCATCAGGGAGAGGCACAGCTGGGCATCCAGAACCATGTGGGACGTCTCATTCTCACCTTTTAAATCAGGGCTCTTCAGGGGTTGGTCTGGTGACTCACGGTGCCTGGAGCATTTCATGCAGAGCTGACAGTTCAGACTATGGGGCGGAGTGTGGCTGGAGTCACCTCAGGCCTTGCCCATGGAGCCCTGGTGTCTGGGGCCTGCCTCCTTCGTACAGGGACGTGGTACCAGCCCAGGCCGGGGTCTGGGTGAGTGAGGCGGGGGGTGGGGCAGGGGGGCATTGCCCAGGCCAAGGAGGAAGTCATTCGCTGTCCTGAACAAGGTCTTGTTGACTTTGGTTCTTGTGCTGCTGTGAACTCCAGGGTTTTGGCTCTGTTCCGGGAGGACAGTAGGAACGGCTGTCTGGGAGCCCGGGGAGATGGGAGATGGGCAGGAGAGGGAAAGGTTTCCAGGCCCTGCTGGCTCCCCGCGGAGCTGGCCCCAGACTCCCTTGCACCCCACACACCCGCCTCCGGGGCAGTCAGGTTGCTTGCTCTCCCCTTGCGGGCCCCACACCCAGCTGCCCCTGAGCCTTGGCTTTCACTGCTCCTCCACTGGAATGCCCTTTCTCTAACCCCACGTCTTCCAGACCCAGGTCCCCTGCCTCCTCTTCCAGGAAGCCTCTCTGGATAGCCCTTGCAGACAGTCTTTCCCCCTTCCTCCTGTGCGATTGCTTCGAGTCTCACAGTAGTTACTTGTGTGAGTGTGAGTGCAGTTAGACCATCAACTCTTGGAGGGAAAGAGCTGGCCTTGGCCCTTTCTGGAACCTCATCAGCTCTGTGAGTACAGAAGTACTCCCATCTGGGATTCTTTAGCAGGAGGGATAAACAGAAGTCCCGTTCCTTGGGTCATCCCCACTTACACACCCTGGACACATGGGTCCCCACGTGGTCTGGGGACCAGTCCTGCTGTGGCCCCTGCACTTGGCTAGAGCTGGCTGTGCAGGACTGGGCCTGGGTGCTTGCCAGAAGCTTCCCTGGGATTGGCGTCCTCCCCAGGCCCTGTCACCCACTGAGCCTGGTTTACCCCCCGTCTCTGCAGCTCGATGACCTGTACCTGATCGCCATCTGCCATCGCCGGGGCATCCGGTCGCTTCGGGACCTTACTGCAGAGCACCTGCCGCTGCTCAGGAACATCCTCCGGGAGGGGCAGGTGAGTCACCCGGCCGAATGCCCTCGGAGCCCAGAGCAGCCGCACTCCGGTTCAGTGTGCTCCCTCCAGCAAGGTCTGCGCCCTGCCCAGCAGGAGGTCTACAGCAGGGGCTTCTTTCTGGACACCGGCGTGGAGGCCACACACAGGCTCTGAGCCCTGTCGCCTGGTCCTGCCCCATCCTCCCATCCTCCATTCAGCCACCTTTCTTCTCCCCACACTCGTCCTCCTTGTCTTAGGTCCCCACTTTGGCCCCTGCCTTTCTCCAGCAGGCCACACCTGGGACGCCTGTCCATCCCAGGATCGCCTGCCTTGCCTGTGACGGCCAGGTCACACAGCCATGTGTCTCGAGTAGCGGGGTCGTAGGCTCTGATGCTGAATGTAGGACCCCCCTCCTCCAGCCCGAGGGCAGAGACTGCATTCTCTAGCGCCCGGTCTTCAGGGACACCATCTATCCGGGGTGTTTACTGAATGGAATGACATTACTAGGGTACTAAAAGGAGCCCTGAGGTGAGGGACGATTGGGGAAGAGAGACAAGAATCCAGGGTGGTGGCCCTTATTTTGACATTCTGACCCAAGCCAGCTGGCTGACCTTGGGCATCACGTCTCTGGGCCTCGGTATCTGGTTATGATCCTTCTGAAACCTCCCTTCTGTAGGGCGGTTCTCAGCCTTTTTTCCACTCTGGAACATTCAAAAGTCCCCCCACAGGCACTCCCCCATGCCAGGGCCTGGCAGTCATGGGTGCTCCTCTCCACAGGAGCCGCCCGAGGCCCCGCTGCACGTGGAGGAAGGGCCCCGCCCGGTGCTCTCCGTGAGCCTCGGACCGCTCCGTCAGTGCCCTCACCCTCCCGTCCCTCCGTCCTTGTTCCGAGGGACTCGTCGCTCTCCTGAAACACCCTGCCACCAGTGGCAGAGAGTGGTGTCTTGTCTGTCTTTTGGGGAGATACCTGGCCAGCACATTCACCTGCCCTGGCAGATCTGGGGGCCTCGCCCTGCTCATCCCAGGAAGCCCTTTGGGTCCCTGGCCCAGGTCTCACCCTGCTGCAGAGATCCCTGGGGTGAGCTCCAAACACAGACTGCAGTTCTGGGTGTGTTCCAAGCCCACTGAGGCCCTTGTCTTTCCTCCTCACCTCTGACCCCCTTAGGGATTGGCCCACAATGGGAACCGGAGTCCCCTGTTAACCCCAAGCCTTGGACACTCCGGAAGAGGGGGCTGAGAGGAAAAGCCCTACCCCTGAGCAAGGTGGGGGCCCAGGGAGGCGGAGCCAGAGTCCTTTTCCCTCCACCAAGGCCCTAGCTCCTCATTTCTGAGCTCCACCCGATGGCGTGCTGAGGGAGGACACGGCTCCTCCCCGCCACTTGGTGCTGTCCGTGTTTACAAGCCGTCCCCAGTCGGTCCCTGGGGCGTGTCCTCAGGCACTGGGACTCGCTGGATTCCCAGCAACAGCTGCTTGAGGAAGCAGATGTTTTACCCAGATTGGCTCTGGGCACCCTGACCAGGCCACTGCCCCCTTGCTTTGGGAGAGCGAGCCTCAGCCTTGCCGCCACCACCCGTGTTTGTTGAATCTTAGAAAGCAATTCCGGGACCTGAAGTGCACAGTGCGCAGAGGGCTTTGGGAGGGTTTTTACCAGACGTCCGCAGGCCGGTCTGGGGTCAGGACAGGAGGAGGGTCTGGCGTGGTTTCGTGCTCACACAGCGACCCCTTTCCTGCCACTGCCCTTCTCCCCAGGAGGCCATCCTGCAGCGCTACCAGGTGAAGGGGGACCGCCTCCGCGTGTACCTGCACTACCTGCCTTCCTACTACCACCTGCACGTGCACTTCACAGCCCTGGGCTTCGAGGCCCCTGGCTCCGGGGTGGAGCGGGCACACCTGCTGGCAGATGTGATCGAGCACCTGGAGCGCGACCCCGAGTACTACCGGCAGCGCACCCTCACCTTTGCCCTCAGGGCGGATGACCCTCTGCTGAAGCTCCTACAGGAAGCCCAGAAAAGCTGAGTCTGCCCAGGGCTGCCTGGAGGAGGACACAGATGTGTGGGACTTGGGTGGAGGGCACTTTTTAGCACCAAATCCAATTTTTGTAATGTGTTTTGTATTGGCTTATTTCTTATATGTGAATAAAGCATTGGTCTCATTTGGTGTGGACCGACGGTGCGGTCTGGGGAGGCAGGTGCGGAGGCAAGTGGAGGGGGAGAACCCTGGGAAGGCCTTGAGAAGCGAGGCCAGCCTGGGAAAGGGGCGTGGCTTCGGCGGACCTGGAAGGCTGCCAGGCCTGTGTCCGGACCCTGCACACCCATCCTTGTGACTTCCTTGTCCGGATCTGACTGTGCCTCTCCCTGTTTTCTCTCCTGACCCTACTGCCATGTCCGTCTTCCTTCCTGGTGGAGTGCCCCCAAAAACCACATGTGAAAACTCTCTGGAAATCATCTGTAGCACTTTTTAAATGGCACTTCCTCTCTCCAGTCCCAGCATTGAGGTCGCGCCTCCCAGGGTGAGTCAACCCTGCTGATAAACTTGTTGACAAGGAAGAGGGCTTGCCCCCTGGAACGGGGAGGGTTTTGATAGGAATCATGACGCAGGCCCAGAGAGCCGGCCTCCGTCTCTGCGATCTGGTCAGCGAGTCCCTGGCCTGGAGGTTGTTATCTAGGCAGGAAGACAAAACAGCTCTCAGGAGCAGCAGAAGGTCAAGTACCAAACCGTGTACCAGCAAGGGTGAAGCGATGCGGGTGCGGTGGCTCCGGTCCCAGGTGTGGCCAGCGTCACAGGCCCCTGTTCGTACAGTCCCAAGAGCGAGAGGGGACTGCGGGCTGATGGCCCGTAGCGAGCCAACACAGGCATGTCTGCCCATGAAGGGTGACGTCTGCCACTGCTCCGGCAGAGCAGGGACACGGGCATGCGTGTCGAAGGCACACGATGAAACACGTGGCGCGCTCAGCACAGAGGACAGATGTGTCACAGTCCCGGGGGGCTGGTGTGTGTGCGCGGGTCCTCAGGGCGCTGGGTCCCGCTCAGGGGAGCGCTGCGGGGAGGCAGGGCACCGGGTTCTGCGTCAGGCAGGGGAGTGGCCCTTCCTCTGCCTGCCCTGGCCTCGGACTCGGAGCCGAGCCCGCTCGCTCCTTCGTCGAGTGTGTGGAGCACGCACTGTAGGCAAGGCTCTGCGCAGGACACTGGTGAGTGGTGAGCCGACGGCCAGAAGTCTTGCTGGGGCTGACGTGTGCCCGTGACAGCGGCCGAGGCCCGAGGCCCGAGGCCCTCCGAGCCTGCCGCTCTGTGCAGGGGAGGTCTGCTGGGTGTCCGGGGAGACAGCGAGGCCTTGTCCTGCACGGTGACTTGCTGATGGACGGACTGGAGCCAGACAGTGTGCTGGGTGTTGGGAACACAAAGGTGACGATAGCACGGCGCCTCCCCTGGGGCGCATGGCGCAGACAGGTGAGTGGAGGAGTGAAGACAGACGACTTTGGGGAGCTGCTGTGAACGCAGGTATGTGAGGGGTCTGGTGTGAAGCATTACTGTGGGGAGACACTGTGCGTCGGGTTGTGACAGCACTTGGCACACGGGCCCCCCAGTGCGCCTCCAGCGGGGCAGTGGGGCGCCCAGCCTGCAGGCCACCGAGGATGGCTGGGAATGCGGCCCAAGACAGACATACATTCACTTAAAACATTATGAGGATTTTTTGTGATTCTATATCACAATGGATTTAATGTGCGGTCCAAGACAACTCTTCCTCTTCCCGTGTGGCCCAGAGACGCCCACAGGCTGGACACCCCTGCAAACGGAGTAAGGCCTTGAGGGTGGGGAGGCCGGGGCAGCTGGGTTAGAGGGGGAGGTGGGACAACCGGGGGCGCACCTGTTTCCCCCACCAGGTGACAGTGACAGCTGTGGAACCAGCTGGCTTGGAAGGGACCCCCAGCCTGCCTTTTCTCCATGTACAAGGAAAATACGTGTAGGGAGGTCTGAAGAAGAGACCCCTCTGAACTGTCGTGAAGATAAATGCCAAGGGGAGTGGAGGGGACCCTAACCCTGAGAGGCTGCTCGCAGAGCAGAGGGACCCAGTCGTGGGGGTGTTTTCTTCTTGAAAGTTCAAGTCTCTCAGCGGAGGTCTCATCTGACTTTAGGCTGAGGTTGTGGACGACTCATCCTGAGCCAGAAGGAAGGCAGCCAGGGCCGCCCAGGGGACAGGCCGCCACCTCCCTGGAGTTCCGCCCCACCCTGTGAAGGCATTCCCTGCCCCTCTGGGTGCGACTCCCGAGCCCCACCTCTCCTTCCTGGGTTTGTTTAGCTGTCCGCCAGATTCCCACCGACAGGCATGTGTGGACGGGAACCACAGGGCGGTGGGGGAACAGGAAGACCCGTGGCACCTTCTGCAGCAGGGGGTGCAGGGTGTGGCAGAGCCTAGGACAAGGCAGTAGGTAAGGGCTGCTCCAGAGGGAGGCCCGGCTTTGCTGCAGGTGGTGCTGGGAGGCAGGGAGGGTGCCTGGGTGTCAGGATCAACTCTGCTCTCACAGAGGGGCCAGGCTCAGTTCTCTCCCGGCGCCTGCTTGAGAGCAACCGAGACCCAGGGAGGGAGTGCAACAGGAGCATTCGTACAAGCTGGAAACGGCTCCCCCAGAAACCCCACCTGTGGCCAGTGCCGCCACGCACAGGAATAGTCACTGTCCCTCCATTAAACAACTGCTCGGAGCTGTGGTGGACCCTGACGGACCCTCCGGGCCCTGTCCGACAGAGAGCTGCACACCTCTGTCACCACCTGAACTAGTTCCTTTGCTGCCATGCCACCTTACCCGAATCCTCAGACGCACAAAGAGCTGCAGAGAAGAACTCTGTCGCACCTCCTCTGAACTCGCAGGGAACTTAGAGCAGGTGTCCTCTCTTTCTGACCACACATTCCACTTCCCTGCCGTTTCTAGGGCATCTTTGTTCCCAGGGACCGCAGGGTCCAAGAGCAGCTTCCTCCACCACAGGCACTGTGGGCTGGAGCAGGTGGCAGCTACGGAGCCACCCCCCGGGGGCTTTTACCTGCAAATAAGGAGCTGGGCTCTGGACCCAGGTCTCCTGGTACTCATTCCAGGAGATGCAGACTAAGGGCCACTCCTCTGCCTTATGTTTCCTTATCACTTAGCGGAACCCAATGCCCTGCCTTCCCCGAGAGCTTCCTGAGTAAGGCTGAGTATTCCTGAGCCCCACCTCGACAAGGTAGCACTTACGAGCCGCTCCGGCGGTGGGGCGGGGGCACCTCTGTGTGATTGCGTGATTCTGATGTGCGTGCCTGCATCCCGCTTTGCTGGGGCAGTGGCAGATGCCGCCCTTCCCAGAGCAGTCCCGGAGGCTCCACCACGGGCTGCCGGCCCCCAGCTCCGCCCAGCCTCTCCCTGGCTGGGCTGGAGAAGGAACAGGGCAGTTGGAGGCTTGATTGCTATTGTTCCTGGGCTCCTCTCAGTTTGCCCAAACATTCCTCATGTAGCAAAATTGCTGACTGTTGTCTATTTGTCAACATTCCTTCATGAAACAGAAAAATAACATTTGGAAATGAGTCAGACACTTAAGGTCCACTTGGCATGTCTCTGTGGAATACAGATCCCCAAACTGAGAAGTCAACAATTACATGCAAAATAACATTTAAAGGTGTCTCTCTCGTTATACTTCTATATCTAAACATTGTAATGTATCGATTTTACTTCTGAGTAGGTTGCCATAGGTCTGCTAACTCTTCCCTCTCAGAAGGACTAAATGTATAATCCAAACACGTGTATATATAATGTTAAAATGTCTTTTATAAGAAGCTGGTGATAATTAATGGCTATTGTGTTTCAAATATCCTCACTTAGCAAAATAAATGTTGACAACCTTGTGTTTGTTCCATGATTGTTATTGAAATCACACTGGATTCTGAAATCTATATAAACTTGAAGCTGTCCAGTTTTAACCACCATTAAAAAAATAAGTGTGGACTGAATTTGTTTAAAGTATCTGGAGATAGAACCCACATGATGCTTACAATTTAGTGAGGCATTAATTACAAATAAATTACAAGAGTGGCGCAGAGGGAGCCAAGAGGGGGCTACGGGAGCATGTGCTGAGAGGAGCCAAACTTCTAGCGTAAAACTCAATGGTCAAAGGGCCGGCACGGCCAAGGCCTGGTGGTTCGGCCCCTGGGGTTCAGCAGGGCTGGGACCCAGCTCTTAGCTTCTCGCACGGGGCACACGCAGACAGCTTGCTGGCCAGTTTTTCCTGCAGCACCAAGGTGAACGTTAGGGCTCGTGTGGGGGAATATATACACACACCTTCCCTCCCACCTGCTAAGTTCTTCTAGCTGGCTAGTCATCAGATCAAAGGGACAGATTGACAGGAGCAAACCAAGTTCTGATACAGGCACCTGGGGGATGCACATCAGCATGAAAATTCCAAAGACGGGGAGGCAGCATTTGGTATACAGGATGCTTCGGACATAGGGGAGAAGCGGGGCACTGTGGCATTTGAGTTCAGAAGCGAGAATGGGCCAGCTCCTCCCAGGCAGCTCAGCAGCAGCAGGAGGCACGGAAGAGGCAGCGGGCCGACAGCCCCTGCCCGAGGCCCCCCTGTTTACCACACTTAATTCAAATCAGTCTCAGACGAGCATCCTATGACTTCCTTCTTTGTTCTTCTTAAAGATTTTATTTTATTTACTTTGGGGGAGAGAGGAAGGGAAGGAGGAAGAGGGGAAGGAAACATGGATGTGGGAGGGAAGCACTGATCGGGTTGCCTCTCAGAGGCACCCTGACCAGGGACCATGTGCCCTGACCGGGAATCGAACCCGGTGGCCCCTGGTTTCTGGATGGCGCCCAACCAGCTGAGCTGCCCCAGTCAGGGCTAATAAAACATTTCTTTTAGTTTGTTTGT
Organism: Phyllostomus hastatus; assembly: GCF_019186645.2. Taxonomy (NCBI): domain Eukaryota; kingdom Metazoa; phylum Chordata; class Mammalia; order Chiroptera; family Phyllostomidae; genus Phyllostomus; species Phyllostomus hastatus. The sequence goes on along the minus strand of NW_025334015.1, from coordinate 12,503,132 downwards.
TTTCTTATTTATTTATTTATTGACTTGCTGACTTATTTTTTAACGAGGCATTTCTGAACGCCCCATCCCCCTCTGCTCAAGAGGCAGGGGGCCTGATGGCGCTGCACAGGATCTGTGCCGTGACCCAGCGTGAACTTGGACAAGTCACGTGCTGGCTCAGGCACTGGGAGGCGTCCCTGTGCCAATCCTGCAGGATTCGGTGAGGGTTTTGTGGGCACGGTACTGCACAGTAAACAGTAGCTGCTACTTTCCTGCTGCAGAAAAGGCCAACAGGGATGTCTCCAGAGATACTTGGGCCAGATATTAAAAGGGACTTCCTGACCAAAGGCTGGGTAACCCTAGATTGTGCAGTAGAGTCAGGGCAGCCAAGACACTTGGGAGGCAAAAAGGAAGCCGTGTGCCCCCTGTGGTCCATTGTTCACAGCCCTGCACAGAGACAAGGGCTGGGTGCAGTGACTCCTTGGGACCTCTGCCGGCTCAAAGGTTCCTGGAATGCAGTTCAGCCTCGGCCAACGGGCAGGTTGCTAAGACGACAACAGTGATGTCCCTGCTATTGAGAACCCTGGGAACAGCTCCGCTCCATGGTCCAGCCATGTAAATCTGATAAAAATAGGAGCTGAAACACTATCCCAGAGTTGCTATTTTTGAAAGCGTCTGAGATGCTGGATTGGGTTTATTTCCTCAAACAGCATCTTGCTGTTCCCTCCTCCGGGTGGGCAGGATGCTAACGTGGCACATGTGAGGGACAGGAGCCAAAGCCCCGCCGGGCACACTTGTCCAGGGGCTCCGTGCCTCCTGCTCTCAGCCGCTGCCTGAGAGGGAGGAGCCTGCGGGCCAGGCTTCCTGGCTCTAGATGTACTGCCCTTCCCCTGCACCTTGCTCCTCCGTCTTCTCCCTCTGCTCCCACCCTGCGGCAGAGAGGCATCCTCCCCTTCCTCCCCAGCAGAGACAGACTCAGCGAGGTAAACAGAGGCAGATGAGATGGGGACAGAGGCAGCATGGCTGAGAGGAGGACCCTGGTGGCTGTTCCTCAGGTTATCTTAACCCACCCTGGGCACAGCTAGCCTTAGCACGTGGCTCCTAGCTGAGCAGCTCACAGCGTTGTGCCAGAGGGGTGCTGTGGAGGCGGGCCTACAGACCCCAGTGCCGGGGATTGAAGGCACCGAAATTCCTCCCACCTGCAGCATGGATGAGATGGCTTCTGGGCAGACAGCTAAGCCTCTGGTCTGGTCTGGTCTGGTCCGAGAAACTAGAGGGGAAGGATCATGCATAAGCACACTGTGGCCTCAGGGGAGGAGCCAGAGTTGCAGTCAGCTTCTGAGCTCCCAGTAACCCGTCCTGCGATAACCTCTGTGGTGGGCGGGGGTCGGAAGAGCTCCAACTAGAGCTTATTGGTTAGAGGAGGGATGCGTCCACCTGCCTAATAACGGCCCCACTTCTGTAACACATTATGCTTCCAGAGTGAATTCATATCCATTGCCTGACTTAATACCAACAATATCCCTTTGGATGGCAGTTCGTTCTTTCTTTTTTTTTCTTAGAAAGGAAACGAGAGCTATCCAGTGACAGAGGCAGAGCTGTCGTTCAGGCAGGCCCTCTGAGCGAAAGCTGGCCCCTAAGTCCTGCTTCCTGGCCAGGTAACGCTGGCGAGGGCCAGGGCAGGAATTGCAGACTGCGTGGATCTAGTGAGGGGGGTGTGAGGGGACTGAACGGTAATGGAAAAATTAACGTGAGAAGCGGCGGGGCTGATTCTCCGTTCAGCCCCCTCAGGTGCGCGGAGCGGCTCCGGCCGCTTTCCCACCTGTGCAGCAGGGAGGCTCTTCCCTCTGCCGAGGGCTGGAGTCACTGTGTTTTTTCTCCCTGGCTTGGTGTCAGCAATAAATATTTGTTAGCGTTAAATATTTGTTGAATGAATGCTCGGCTGACAGTGTCAAAGGCACCATTCAAACATGAGTAAGACGCTGACGAAATGAAGCAAGAACCACGCAAGGTGCGCCTGGGGATGGAGGCGCCGGCCGGTCGGTCGGCGGGCGCGGAGGCCGACTCGGGACCAGCACCCTCCGCGCCGCTTACCCCCAGGCTCACCTGGAGGGAGCCTGGAGCTGCGAACTCCCAGAATCCCTTCACACTCACTGTCAGTTACTCTGTACACTTAGTCACATCCTGCTCTGCCTCTTTTTTTTTTCTTTTAAAGATTTTATTTATTTTTAGAGAGAGGGGAAGGGAGAGAGAAAGAGAAGCAGAGAAATACTGCTCGGGAGAAAACGGCCACCTTTTCACTTTGCAGGAGGTCACCCAGCCCACCCGACCACACACACTGCAGGGCCCTGCCTCTTGCTGAAGGGGAGTCTGCGGTCACCCTCCCCCTGGGGCTGGACGCCAAGCTTCCGGGAGGCAGGTTCCTCCCAGCCCGCAGCACCAGGCTGTGCACGCTGGGGCTCAGTAGACACCATTCGCCTGTGAAAGCGCCTGGGGGGGGGGCGGGGAGGGGGGCTGTGGATGTCTGTCCGTGCAGGTGACTCCTGGACTGCTGTCTTTCCGCCTGGCCAGCTCCCGGGTTTGACTGGGGTTTGTCTGGACCCCGCGAACTAGGGTCAGGGGCCTGATGAGGTTTCCCCTGGAGACAGGATGCTTGGCGCCTTCCTCTTCCCCGAGGAACAGAAACTGAGAAGCTGTCTCCAGTCCAAGACAGGGTGCGCAAACGAGGCGTCCAAGAGGGAGCAGTTTGGGGGCGGCAGGTCCAGGCTAGGGCAGACGAAGGGCCCAGGTCTCGGTTCCGGGCGGTTGGCCGCTGTGCACTAGGGGGTGGGCTCCTGGGGCAAGGCCCCCTCTCCGGCCTCACTTTCCCGAGTGAGGGAGGACGGGGCCCACCGCGTGCGGGAGCGGGGGACCCTTTGTTGGGGCTCATTGTTTCGGGGAGGCTGTGCCGAGGCCGCGCGGGCACGTCCCGTCCCTCCTGGCACCGTCGTCAGGCAGCTCCCGGCCCTCCCTCGACACCCTCCCCGGCCTAGGCCTCGGCGCCCCCACTCCAACCCTTCCCCGCGGCCCTCCGCGGCCCCGCCCGTGATGTCGCCCAGCCCTTTCTCCTCCTCCCGCCCTTCCTTCCAGGCCCGCCCGCTCCTCGTCCGCGCCTGGCGGTGTGCGCACGCGTGTCCGGGGCGTCCCCGCCCCGCCCCGCCCCGGCCCGGCCCGGCCCCCGGCCCCAGGCCCCGCGCCCGGGACTGGGACTGGGACTGGGACTGGGACCTGCCGAGCGCAGCGCCAGCCCAGGCGCCCGCCGCGCACCTAACGGATCGGAGTCGCGCGGAGCCGCCCGCCCGCCCCGCCCCACCCGCCTGGGTGAGTACGCGCCGTGGGGCCCAGGGAAGAGGTGCGCCTGCGGCCAGCGGCCGCCCCCCAGCCCCGCGCGGCCGCCAGGGGTCCGGGCCGGCACGTGGGTGCAGCCGGAGCCGGGCCGGGTGGGCGGCCGAAGCCTGGGATCCCTTCCCTGATTTTCGCGGGAAGCCGTGTCTCTCGCCCTCTCGGAAGCAGCCAACGGGACGGTTCTCTCACCCGGAAAGTTTCCAGCCCTCACCCTGCGCCCAGGCTGAGAGGCGCCCCACCCTCAGCATCCTCCGAGCCTCGGTTTCTCTCACAAGTGCCCCATCAAGCCCAGGAGGGTCTGCAGGCTGGCTTTTCTGGAGGTGACAGGCTTTGCGGTCCGGCGCAAGGTCACCAAGCAGAATCCGTCCAAAGGTGGAGGTTGCTAGCTGCAGGCTGGCTGTGCCCTGGACACGGGGTCCACCTTGTGGGGGGTCTTCGGGCCTAGGCCCCTGGGCTCAGAGCTCCCTGGGTGGTGGGCAGTGGGGAATGCTGGGGTTGTGGAAAAAGTGGGGTACTGCTGGGGGCAGAACCCCTGGGCTCAGCTGTCTGCTCTGGATACCCGCCTCCCCACCCCTGCCCCTGTCTCAGGGACCTCCCGGCTGGCCAGCCCAGAGCTGCCAACATGTCTGCCAGGACGAGCACTGCCCCTCCATCCCCAGTCTTGGGGGAGGCCTGCTCCTCTGGGCCATTGGAGGACTGATCTGCTGCTGCTGCTTCCACTATTTTGCAGACGGGGTCCCAAAGACCCGGCTTTGAGGGCTCCTTCCCGAAGGCCGGGTTGCAGGCAGTGTAGGGGTGCTCGCTGTGCATGTGGGACCTCATGGCCACCCACAGACTGGCACCCCCACAGCCCTCTCGGGGAAGCCTTCGCTTTCCGCCGCTGGAGGGAGGCACAGTGTGGAAGCCAAGTTCAGGCGGACTTATTCTTTCAGAGCCTTGGGAACGGACCTGGGACAGGCTAGGTTGCCACAAGAGGCACACACCAGCGCTGCTCTCTTCTGAGCTGTGCTCATCCGGCCCAGCCTCCTGCAGGCGCTGGTGTGTGTGTGTGTGTGGGGGGGGGGGGGTACATTCTAAGTGAGTCGGTGGCGTTAAGGTGGCGGTGAGTGCTGCGAAAGGTGCCTGCCCAGAGGAAGAGGCCTGTGTTCGCTCTCGGTGTTTCCCCCACACGCTCTTCAAAGCTGCCCCATAATTCTAGAGAGGGTGCCTGGGAGGTGCTGGCCGTTTGGGGCCCAGCAATGCACCTCTGGGGCTTTTTCTCTTTGTTGGGAGCTGGGCTGGAATACCCGCTGCCCGAACTGAGGTGGCCCAGGCCCCTCCGATCTGGTCCCTGCACTGCTCCTGCCTCCCCTCCGTGTACCCTTCCTGTCTCATCTGTCAGCGTCTGGGTGGGAGACCCTAGGCTGTCTCACTGGCCTGGGTCCGGCTGACAGTTGAGGAGGGCCACAGTTGGGGCCGCAGTCCCCCCCCCCCCCCGAATCCAAATCGACAAAGGTTAGGAGGGGAGTTTAGATGGAAGGAGAGGTCAGGAGACAAAGGGGAAAGCTGCCTGCTTGCGCTGCGGGCTGACAGACGGCTGTAGCTGGGGAGCGGGTCGCCACTCAGGACAGCAGGGCCCTCCTTTTGGGTGGGGACCCCGGCCCAGGAAGCCCAGGATACTTCCAGGGCTGCCTTTCCTCCCGCCTCTCCTTCCCGACCCAAAGCAGGGGCATCCTCCCCACTCCCCAGAAGCAGTTCCGTGGCCCTTCCACCTTTCCAGCCCTGTTAGACTTCTAGGGTCCAGTTTTCTGGGTAGAACCGAAAATCCACTCCTTTCGGAAACTGTAAAAACTTCTGGAAATGACACTCCTGTCACCAGCAGGGGCAGGGAGGACAGACCCACTTTCTGTGTGCCTCAGCTAAAGCTGTGGTCACTCCACAGTTAATCCACATGGGCCTGGCTCCGGCCCAGCGTGGGGTGCCCACCCAGGCCCAACTTGGGCACCATCTCTGGGCCTCTCCTCTGAGAGGCTGCCCCCAGCGGAGCTGTGGTTTTGTCTCTCCAGGTGGTTCCAGGGTTGGCACCCTCCGTCTGGAGCGTCAGGGGGGCGGTCACGCTACGTCGGAATAATACCACAAGCTGGTTCCAGGCCGCAGGCACTGTCCCGAAAGGGACTCTCTAGATCAGTGCCTTGGGTGTCCGAGGCCCAAGTTTGCAAAGTGTGACTGAGGCTGCCCCAGAGCCTTGCCAAACTCCTGGGCCCTCTGAGATGGAGGCAGGGCCCTGGAGGGCAGGGCTGTCGGGGGCTGAGGGGTGGGACCCCCCCAGAAGCCATACAGGACCTGTTCCCTCTCTCCTGACTCCTCGGTGACCCTGTGGTTAGCCATTTCCCTGCAGCACTAGCTGGCCCGCAGGGTCCTCCTTCCTTCTGATAACCGAAGGCCCTGGCCTGAAGCTTTCTGTTGCTCTGAGGAAATGACTGGTGTGGGCAGGTATCAGTGGCTGCAGTCATTGGCAGCCGTCTCTCCCCTGTCACCCCCTTTCCAGAGCTGCTCAGCACTTCTGCAGAAGTGTTCTTGGCCCCCCCAGGGAGGCCACCCCTGGCTTCAGCATCATGCCTGGCCACTACCACGTTCCCTGTGTGTGGAGTGTGTGTGAGTGCGTGTGTGAGTGGGAGGGACGCTCTTTATCCTCCAGAAGAGGAAGTAGTCGGGTGTAGCAACAAGTGAAATCGGCAGCATGTGATGCCGGGGCCACAGCCAGGTGCCTGGGGTTTCCGAGTGGTGCCCCTGCGCCAGGCAGGGGCCGAAACTCTGTCATGGGGTTTTGCTGGGTTGTCTGCTTGTCGGGCTGAGGAGGGATGTCGGTGTCCGGAGCTGTAGGTGTCCTTTCAGGCCTGGCCTCTTGCCTGGGGTCAGAAGCCCTGCAGCCCTGCTTCTGCCCACTCCACCCCATCACAGCTGCCCTGCAGAAGGGTGATGTGGTTGCTCTAGAATCTGAAGCCCTGGCTTCTGCCCCCAGGCCAGCAGGGAGGAAGCTGCTGCGAGGCCCTCGGGGTCCTCGGGGGCCTTGAGTGTGAGGAAGGCCCGGCTGCAGAGACTAGAAGCAGCTGTGGTTGTCGGATAGTCCCTTCTTCCTCCCGCAGCTTCACCTCAAAGGCCGGGTGGGCCAGAGGCCCCAGGATCTGTCTCCATGTGGGTGAGGAGGGGAGGGGAGGGGAGGGCGGATGGTGGTGGCTGGAAAGAGGATGGAGACCGGTCTGCATGGCGCTGGGCCCGCACACTGGTGCTTCCGCCTTGGGCCCAAACCCCCTTCCACAGTGCGGGTCCCAAGGGCTGCAGGGTTGACACCTCGCGCCCATGGTCTCTTCAAGGTCCTCTGCCCAGGCGTCCTCTGTCAACTCTATCCTTGTAATAAAAAGGGACTTAGCAAATGCCAATGGAATTACCATTGATCAAGCAAGCACTTATTAAAAGCCTGGCCAATGAACTAAAAAGAGAACCAAGCAAACAAAAAAGTAAGCAGTGCACGGTGCATTTGCTGACGTCACTTCATGGAAGCCTCACCGGCCCTTCCACTGAGCCCATGTATAAGGAAGGAATGGAGGCTCGGGAAGGTTAAACTACTTGGTCAAGGTCACGCAGCGCGTAAGCAGCTGAGCAGGGACTCGCAGCCAGGCAGGTTTCCAAACGCCACACCTTCCAGCCCAGCGCCTCCATTGCTCCCCGGGCTCGTCTCACCCCGTCCTGGGATCCGCAAGGAGGCCGAGGCTCGGAGGTGTGAGGCAGGGTTTGCTCAAGGTCATGGTGTCTTGGTGACAAGGAGGGACCACAAACCATCCTGATTCCCAGCCTGGAGCTCTGTGTGCCAGCCCTGAACCCCATATCTCTGTTTGCTCACCCTGGAACCCCATCCCCTGAGTCCGGCCCTCTCAGTTGGGCAGAGAGGGTTCCCCCCACTTCCCCATCCCAGCGGCTGCCAGCCCCTCCCAGCCCCCACCTCTCTGCTTTCCCAACCGTAATTGCTTCCATCTGACCCGCCGCCTGCTCCTATGCCGCTGGAAACGCAGCTCAGCTGCTGCCCACAGGGTTACGGGGCCTCATCCGGCAACCGGGGCAGCACGTTGGGAAGGGGGCTGCGCTGTGGGGCCTGAGCACCGCACCGGCCAAGGTGGCCGCTCCCGGTGCCTGGCGTTCCCAGATCCCTGCCGGGACCGACCGCCTCGGCCCTGTGCTGCTCCTGGCTGGAGAGGCTCCTCCGAGCCCTGCTTCCCAGTACGGCGGTGAACTTCCCTCCTGCCCGGAGAGGTTGCTCTCAGGCCGGGGGCAGGGAGGCCCAGCTGGCAGGGACAGGGGCAGCAGGGGAGAGGTGGGGCCACTGGGGTGCACTGGGGACCCTCTGCCCCAGGGTCACGGAAGGAAGTGAAGCAGGTCCTCATGGCGGCAGACGCTGAGGGACCTGGGAGCTTGGACAGGTGAAAAAACGGAGCCACCTTGCTCTCTCTGGTGCCAAGCGGTTGATGCGGAAGCAGCAGAGCTAGAGATAAAGCTTCACATTTTGTCTTGATAGAAACAGCTTGCACACTGTACTGGCCAGGCACCACTCCGTGGCCCCCCTGGCCTCGGTTCTGCCCCCGAAGCGGCTCCGTGTGGGGCTGCGGAGGTGTCAAGGGCCGGTGCCCTCTCACTGCAGATGTCCGAGGGGGACCTCTCAGTGACTGTGACAGGGACGCCCCGGGGCAGGGGCAGGCCTTGAGGGGGCACGGGTCTGGCGGGACCGGGCTTGGAAGCTTTGATGGCGTTTTCCTCCCTGAGGTTTGGGGGCTGCAGAGTGAGCCCCAGAAGCCCGTCTGTCATGTTCGCTGCTCTGTCCTCCATGCCTGGAATGGTGTCTGGCCAGTACCACCGCTCAGCAAATATTTGTTTCACGAATGAATGGACGATGCAGCTCAGGTTTCTGAGTCTGGTTCCCCGTGTCCCTGCTCTGCTTCCCTTTCCCCGGGGCAAAGGGACAAGACCTTCCCTTTGGAGAGGTGAGCTGTTTTTCAGAGAAGGACCTGCTCCCTCCCCCTCCTCTGGGGGCAGGGCGGGCAGGCAGGCAGGAGCCCCAGGTGGGAAGGGGAAAGAGTCTGCCCATGCAGACCACCTGCTCTGTGGTGTCAGCTCGGCACAGACGGCTCCTGTCACCCTGCCTCCACTCAGCCTCCAGGTCCTGCACACACTGGCCCTCACGTCACCTCCTGTCCCCGACACCCACCCTCTCCTCCTCATTTCGGGCCAAGAAAGGTGCCCTCGGGCTGGAACCCTTGCAGGGGTCCCCTCAGGAGGGAGGGTGAGGGAGCAGCGTTTCCCTCTCTTCTTGCTTCGGCCCAAACAACTTCCCTCCATAGACTTGCTGGGTTTCCACATAAAATTGCATTGGAAAGTGGAACAGATGGTTTCTTGGCTTTAAAAGCGTGTATTTAGTCCTGGCTGGCGTAGCTCAGTGGATTGAGCGCGGGCCTCGAACCAAAGCATCGCAGGTTCGATTCCCAGTCAGGCCACATACCTGGGTTGCAGGCTACGGCCCCCAGCAACCGCACATTGATGTTTCTCTCTCTCCCTCCCTTCCCTCCCTAAAAATAAATAAATAAAATCTTTAAAAAAAAAAAGCATGTATTTGAAAGCCCGCACCTGCGCGGAGGAGCACACCACCAGTGTTCCCGCCTACTCGCCTCCGCTCTGACCGCCCCCACCGCGTGGCCTCGGTGCCCTCCGCGCCCACCTCCAGCCGCTGTCCTCTGAACCGGCTCTGACCTCCCAGCACACTGTTCCTTCGGCTCCCCCTAGGGCCCACTCCTGTGACAGGAGGGGAGGGGACCCTGTGCGGCCGATCCCAGATGAGCCACAGCGGGGTGTGAGCCGGACCCTGACCACAGACCGGTGGGGGCAGGGCTGCGGGTGGTGACTGGGAGGGGCCGTCAGTCGTCCTGCTGCGGGCGGTCTGACCCTTCCCGGCGCACTGCCTGAGCACGTGCCAGTGAGGCCCTTCAGATCGCACGGCTGTGCCCCGGCCCGCGCTCTGCAGACGCCGGTGGGCGCGTTTCATGCAGTTCGGGTTCGGGGCAGAGAGTTCGGTGTCCGCCCGCTGGTCTTGGAGAAAGGCCGGTGGCCATGCAGGAGTCGCTCCTGAGACGTCCCCTGTGTCTGCTCCTGGCTGTGTGACTGCAGAAAGGCCTCCAACTTTATTGATTTTCTCTAAGCAGATCCATTAATTGCACTGCTAGTACCTGCCGCACCTCACGAGATTGTGATGTGCAAATGCGATGGACACCGCGGAGCCCCAGCACTGGCACCCGCTGTGCAGCTGTTTCTTTCTGTGCAGCCTGCTGTTCAAGGTCACAGAGTAGCTCTTCCACCAGGCAAGGGACTGCCTAAGGAGTCTCCTCTGTCCGTCCGTCTCACCCCCCCCCCCCCCGTCCCCATCTCCCTTCTTCCTCTGAGGGCCTGGTGTCACTCGGCCTGCCTGTTCTCTGGCCCCACAGGTCCAGGCCTGTTGAGGCTGAAGCCCCTGGGGCATGGCTCAGGTGGGCCCCGGGACGGGCGGGTGGGCCGAGGGCTCCCCCGTGCTGCTGGCCCGGCTCTGTGGGGCCCAGAGTGTGAGTGCAGGGCTGGGGGTGTGTTCTGGCGGGGGGGGGGGCGGGCTGTCCCCACAGGCTGTGTGGGCTCTTCTCTCCACACTTGCTGACTCCCCACGCCCTGGCTCCCTCGTTGGTCCTGTTTCCCACTTTTTTCTCTTTCCAGTCTTTTTCTGACTTTTCCTCCCCTTTTCCTCCTTTAGATGCAGCCATCTCCCATCCCTGATGCCTTCTTCCCCCTTATCTGTGCCCCCTCCTGTCCCAGCATCCCAGTTGTCCTGACAGTGGCAGTTGGACTTGGGGCGAGGGGTGGCGCTCTGCAGGGCTGGGGGTTCAGCCACCTCCTGGGAGCAGCTTCAGAGTTTTTAGTGAAGGGCTCCTGTGGCCGTGGGGTTTGGTGAGAGGGCCCTGCCCGCCCAAATGGTGGGAAGCAGTGTGGTCTCCGGCTCAGCACCCTGGGCCCTCACCCACCTCCTTGGACATCTTCCCGGGCAGGAAGGTGGGAGCTTGACCTGGAGCTGGCCAGTGGGGCTTTGCTGGCCTCTGACCTCTGCTGTCCACCTCCTCTCTCCAGAGCGCCAGCCCTTTGCCCAGAGGCCCCTGCTGGGATGGAGGAGGCTGGCCGGGGCAGGGAGGAGGTTTCTGCTCAGATGGCTGCCAGGTGAGCGCACACAGTGTGGCGTGCTTGGGCTGAGGGATTCGTGTGCGTGGGCGTGCACTGCGGGCGTGCGGCTGAGGGGGAACTCGGGCACACCGCTGGGCGTGGACAAGAACATGGCTCCCTGTGCGGGCCTGCCCCTAGCCCGGAGCCCTCCTCCGTCTTTGTGACCCTGGCCTTGCACTGCAGCTTCGTCCCGTCCTGGGGGTCGGCTGGCCTCGGGCTGTGGTCCTACGCAGGGTGACCGATCCCTGGCCACCCATTCGGCTGCCTGGGGGTCCTGCAGCCCGCATTTGCCTACCCCCTCTCCCCAAAATGGAGGCGTGTGGGGGCTTCCTGCCTGGCGTCTCAGACCCGCTGAGGTGGAGGGAATGGGGAACAGCTGCGCTGGCCGATCCCGGCGCCGTATGGATGTGGTTCCACAACAAAGCTCCCTCTGTGTGTTCGCGGGCCCCTTACATAACAGTGCGGGGAGACGGGGGTGGGGGGAGGAGGAGGTTGGGACGGAGAGACACCGGGATGGGGTGGCGGGAGAGGGGACAGGGACCGGGCGGAGAGGGAAGGGGAGTGAGTGAGAGAGACCACTGAGAAGAAGGGCAGGAAGAGGAGAAGAAGTTTGTCTTGACTCCACAATTCTACATCCTGTCTCCTGGGATGGGAAGGAGGCCATGTCCAGACCCTCCAACCTTTGCCCTACTGACGCCTTGTCTTCCCTCCTGGAGTCCCACCTGCCAGCTGGACATGCAGGGCAAAGGGCTGAGGAGGGGCTTCAGGACCTACCTGGGAGTGGGGCCAGATGGGTTTGGAACTGGGCCTAAGAGTCAGCCCTTAGCTCCACCCTGCAAACCGAACACACTCCATAAAGATAAGAATCATTCTTCTTCTTTACTCTATTTTTAAAATGTATTGCTTTTTTTCTTTGAGAGAGAGATTTGTTTTTCCATTTATTCATGCTTTTGTTGGTTGGTTCTTGTATGTGCCCTACCTGGGGATCGAACCTGCGACCTTGGCACCTGGGATGACTCTTTAACCAACTGAGCTACCCAGCCAGGGTCCTCTCTTACACTTGGTTGTCCGTTTCCCACCACCAGGCCCCGGGCCCCGGGCCTGGCTCCAGAAGCCCTTCTGGCTCCCCTCTTTGTAGTGCTGCTGAGGGGCCGGCTTTCCCTCCCCCTACACCCCATCAAGCTGGCCCCAGGCCCCTCCCAGCTCGCTCACCCCTCCTCCCAAGCAGGACCCCTGCTCCAGAACCCTGGGTCACCCCCGTCAGCCGCCCTCTGTCCTGTTCCCTGCACTCTCTCCTCCCTCAATAATCAGACACTCTCTTCTCACCATCATGGGTCTCTGCAGCTGTCCAAATAGAGTGAGAAGAAAAGGTTCTCTTTCCGGAACAGCTGGACGGGCAGGCCAAGAAGGCCAGGTGAGCTGGCCGGGCCTCAGTGTGTCCTTGGGGTGGGAGGGGCCCTGTGCCAGGGCCCTGGCCCTGTCAGCTCCTACGTGGGGGGAACAGACACCTGGGAGAAAATACCCGGGAGAAGCCAGGAGGGTCGGCGGGGCCTTCAGACAGGGCCCGGGCCCTGTGGTGGCCCAGTCTCCCGGGCTTCCTCGGGGTCTGTGTCTTCCCTGTGCCTCAGTTTCCCTGAGCCTTTTTCTGGCACCGGAACTCCTTGGAAAGGACTTGAAGTCACTCCAAGGGTGGTACTTGTCCCCAGGTTGCAGTAGATGGACAGGACCGAGTCCTTGAGGACAAGGATGGCTCCTCGAAGGGCAGGGAGGAGCTGCTGGCGAGGCCCCCAGTTCTGCTGGCCATGAGGGACAGAGAACCCAAGGTTCTGGGCCTTGCTTGGCCCCTGGCATGCCCTCAGTTAGGTTTAGGGTGTCTGTCCAGGGCGTGTGCTGTCCTCGGGGCACTGCCCTCTGGAGAGGTGGTGTGGGCGAACCCAAACCTGCTGGACGAGATCTAGACTCTGGATTCCTCAGCCCCCAGGCCTGGACCCACCCCACCCCACCCCCTCCCTGGGTCTGGGTCTTGGCGCGATCTGGAATTACTAAGGCCTCACGGCTCAAGCCCAGAAGGTCTGGGGCTGAGGCAGGCAGCTGGGCCAGGGTCTAGGAGTTTCCTGGGTTTGTGTGGGGTGGCCTGGGAAGACAGTCCCTGTCATTGAGACCAGGATTAGGTGCTGGGACAGGCTGTGAGGATGGTGAATTTGTGTTGGGAGGGTGCTGGGTGGGAGGCCCCCATTGGGGCAGCAGCCTCTGCCCAGTCTCAGCCACAGGCTGCCCGAGGTCGTCCCCCTCCCCCCGCCCCCGCCCACGTGCTCCTCCTATGGCTGAGGGCTTTTGCCCAGCTTTGGGAGGAGATCCCCATGGGGCCGGTGGAGCCACTCCCAGCTCCTCTGGAAGCTCAGGCTCCCTGGCTGGTGGCTCCAGGGACCTTCAACCTAACAAACAAACTCTGCTAGAGCCTGAGCTGATGGCTGAGGAGCCTGGTGGGCAGTGCCCCGCGCCGCCGTGGGATGGGGGAAGACAGCGCCCTGGCACAGGGGGCCCAGCAGCCCCCAGAAGCTGTATGTTGGGAGTGGGGCGGGAGGCAGGGAAGGAGGGGTGAGCAACATCTGTGTGTGTGAGCGTGAATGTGTAGGGGTTGTTACTAGGTTCTTGTGGCTCCGCATGTGTTTTGGGGTGTACACCTGTGTTTGAGCAAGGATCACTGTATTTGTGCAGAGATGCATTTGTAGGTTTCTTGCTCCGGGGGGCGGTCCGGGTGGGCCAGAGCAGGGTTGGCCTGAGAAGGGGCTCAGTGTCTTCTCATGCCTCCTCGTTCCAGGGTGTGGATGGGGCCCCTCGTTGCCACGTAGGGGCTGGGTGAGCCCCAGGACAGAGGTCGCCTGGATCATTTCTGATAACCTGGACATCAGCCAGCTCTCCAGCCTTGGGAAGAGCCCTGGACACCGCTGGCTCGTTGAAGAGCCTTACTGGTGTGAGACAAGCTTCAAAGGGCTTCTTCTCCCAGCCTCTCTCTTCCCAGGGTGCAGGCTGATGCAAGAAATGGTGGCCTTGATTTCCCTTTTTTATGGTTTCATTTCTCTTGTAGAGCCTGCCACCCCTCCCCTCACAGCAGCATGCAGAGCCACCTCCTTGTCCTGTTCTCACCCTCAGCAGGTCTAACCCAGTTACTGGGCCCCTAATAGGAATTTAGGAGTGGACCCTCCCCTGCTGATGCCCGGAAACCTCTTTGTTCTAGAATCACCATTGCGGGCCAGTTTGCACCACAGTGCTGCCAGGTGCTCTGGTGACAGAAGGCAGGAATGGGGGTCCCTGTTGGCACTAGGGGCCAGGGGTTTCTGCATCTGAATCCCTGCTGCTCCCCAGTGCTCCTGAGAAAGCCACGCCACCAGTCACTGTCCATGGGCCAGGGCTGGGGTTGTGCCCAACTGTGCAGGCTCCCAGGCCTGAACACGGCCCCGCAGTGTCCCTGCTCGGGGACTTCAGGAGTCCTGCTCTGCACAGGGGACATACCTGGCAGAGCGAGCATCCCTGGGGAACCAGGCACTGCTCACACGCAGAAGGCACTGCTCCCGGATCCCAGCGGGCAGCACCCTGGGCCACGGCATGGCGGGAGAGAGCGCCCTGGCAGAGGGGACACATCAGCCCTGAGAAGTGAGGGGTAGGGGGTGCTGCTCAGCAGACAGGGCACAGCTCTGCCCCAGTCAGGGAGCTGTGCCAAGGCCTGGCGGGGTGGCTGTAGGCAGACCTGACCAGGGACCTGGGCACCGTTGCTAGGAGATGCTGCACCCAGAAAGAGAGAAAACAGCCTCTCCAGGGTGGCCTCCGCCCCTCCCCACTCCTCCGCACTGCAGCGTGCACCCGGAGTCCGGCCTGGCTGTGGGATCTCCGTTCAGTGCAGGGCCCAGCCAGCCAACAGGGCCCCTCCCTCCCTCCCTGGGCAGCTGCATAGGCCCCATGGGGCCAGGAGGAGCGGTGAGCACCACCGTCAGCCCTTCCTCGCTGTGCTCAGTTAAATCTGCCTTCTTTCTCTTCCTCACACCCAACAAAGCCTCAGGGTCTTTGTTGCCCTCTCAGTCTGGAACCTTCTTCCCTCTCCCCACACCCCACTCCAGCATCTCTGCATGGGCACCCTGCTCTCAGGTCAGAGGCGGTGGGGGGAGCTAGCTGCCCCCAGCTGTCCCGGCTCCACCGTTTAGTTTTATCGGCCTCCCAGTGTGTGTGCATCATTGCCATGTGAGAGCACTCACGTATTTGTCTGTCGTTCATCTCTCCCCACCTTGGTGTACGTTCCAGGAGCACGGACCTCTTTCCATGTTTACTGCTATAGTGCAGAGCCTGACAGGGTGCTGGGCATGTAGTAGGCCCACAGTCCCTGTCACCTCTGGTTTTTTTTGGGCCACCTGCCGGGCCTCACTGTGTCCCAGGAGGGCTTGGGTCCCCAGCCTACCTTGGGACAGGGCTGTTCTTCAAAATGAGCCCTTCTGAGCAGCAAGTAGAGGAGGGAGGAGGTCCCCCCGTGGCTGTCCTAGACTCTCACGGGGTTAGTCATTGGGGCAGTTGACCAGTTGCCCTAGACTTAGGACGTAGGTGTGCATGGGCTAAAGGTGCCAGGAGTCAATTCCACAGAAACCACACCTGCTAATGAAAAGCAGATATCCCTTGTGAGTTCAGGATCAATGACACACAGAAAGACAAATAGCAATGGGCTGGCTGTGCCAACTTCCCCATAGCTGTTACTGGACACCCCCGCCCCACCCCTATCTACATACACCCAGACTCGCACTCGGCTGCTTTTAACTTGGCAGAAGGAGGGAGGGTTAAACTGCTTTGCTCTCAAGGATGTTGCGCTGCACACCTTTCCTATAAAGCAAAATCACTGCCCCCTGTTGCTGGACACAGCCCTGCACCAGGGCAAAGGGTTTGGTGGGCAGAGAGAGGGCTAGACTCACTCCCCACTCACCGCCTCCACCAGGCCTGGCCGGGCACCCTCGGGGTGCATAACTGTGCCTGGTGGCCCTGCTCCCGCCGTTCTCTGTCTGTGGAATGGGACGTGGAGAGACACAAGGTCCATGTCCACCGGGTCTGTCAGCAGGGCCGTTGGTTCTTCCACTTCTCAGTGGTAAAGATCCTCAGAGCTCCTCTTCCCCGCATGTCTGGCTGGGAAATAGCAGCAGTAGCACCTGTGTTTGTATCCCCCTTGACCCAGCGGAGACCCGGGGCCTGGAGGCGTGACTTGTCAGCAGTTGTACAGCCACTTGGTAGCTGATCGGGATTGAAGTCCCAGTGTGTGAGGCTCCAAAGTTTATATTCCTCATTTTCTGTTCTTCTCTTTGTAGCAAGTTTTTAGTTGAAAGTGTATCCTACTCACCAGTTTAAAAAGTTAAACATGCAAAACGGCATGTGATAAAAAGAGATTGTCCCTTCCATCCCAGACCCCTGTGCCCAGGGCTTCCCTCTAGAGAAGTAGCCGCCTTAGTTTTTTCTGCATCCTTCCGGGCAGTCTGTCGGCATGTGCACATGTCCGTGTACGCACACACGTCCCTTGTGAGGAGCACATTTGGAGATACATAGAGCACGGCTCTCCACCTGCCTTTGAAACATCAGTAATGTGGCTCTGAGTGGTGTGGCTCCGTTGGGCTCAGTCCTGCAAAGGGAGAGTCAGCAGTTTGATTCCTGGTCAGGGCACAGGCCTGGGTTGTGAGTTTGGTCCCTGGTCAGGACATGTGAGAGGCAACCAATCAGTGTTTCTCTCTCCCTCTTTCTCCTGCCCTTCCCCTCTTTCTGAAAGTAAGTAAGTAAGATCTTTTTGGAAAAATCAGCAGGCCTCAGAGAGCACCAGGGATTTGCGTCCTGTTTGTCACGGCTACGTGGTGTCCCGTCCCCTGTGCCTCGATGCTCTGGACGGGTGTCCACACGGATCTTTCTCTTTTCTTGTTTTTAAAGATCAAAGTTTTTTCTTTCTTTTTTAAAAAAAGATTTTATTTACTTATGTTTTAGAGAGAGGGGAAGGGAGGGAGAAAGAAGGAGAGAAACATTGATGAGAGAGAGAGAGAGAGAGAGAGAGAGAGACACATCAGTCGGTGGCCTCCTGTCCATGCCCTGCTGGGGCCCGAACCCATACCCCAGGCTTGTGCCCCCGACCGACCGGAACGGAATGAGCGGCACCCAGCCTGCTGAGCCACACTGGTCTGGGCTCTGCGTAGGTTTTCAAGTTGTGTCCATCTTCCCTGTTGCAAATAGTGCTGCTGGAAGGACCTTGACAGAAAGATCTCTGCACACAAAAGGAAACTTTTCTGTGGAATAAACGTGGAATTCACTGGGATTCCCAGGCTGAAGGGGATTTTGGTAGATAATGCCGAGTCACCTCCCGAAAGGTTGGCCCGGGTTCCACTTCCCCGGCCTGCGCCCCAGCTCCAGTGGCAGCCGGCAGCCAGGGTCGGGGGTCAGTGGGACTGGTGGGAGGGGTGTCCCCGCCACGCTGCGAGCCCGACGTCGATGGTCGATGAGCGTCTTTCCCTGTGTGCCTGCCGCCGTCACCATCTGTCGTTCGTTCATGCCCTTGGCCAACTGTCTGGTTTTGTTTCTTTTTTTCCTTACTGATTTGCCCATTGTAAATTAAGGGAATTAACTAGTCTGTTACATGTAGATTACAGGTATTTCTCCATGTTTTCCTTTGCTTTTTAACTAACCGTGTTCTAAGATACCAGTTTTTTTTTCTTTTATAGTCTCAGAATTTTTGTCTTAAAAATAAAATATCAGACCCCGGTAGTCATCAGCCACATTTAACAAGTGTGCCTGTTTCCCCGCATTACATCAGTTTTTTCCTTAGGAAACAAAATATCACAAGTGTAGAACTAAAGCCTTGCCCCTATAGCTGGCCCTATTCTGTGTCTTCCCAGAGTGTAATATTTACCTAAATCTGGGAGCGCCCCTATATTTTATTATCTTCCCTTGAACACACACAGCATGTGTACACGCACACAAACACACAAACACACAGACAGTGCTGCCTGGCTGCACACATGCTCAGAATTATTTTGTAAGTTTTTAACTTTTAAGTGCAGTTGTATGCTGCTTAACAACCCAGACACGTCCTGAGAAATGCATCATTAGGCTATTTTTAAAAAATGTATTGATTTTTTTTTAGAGAGAAAGGCATGCATTTGTTATTTTACTTATTTATGCACTCATTGGTTACTTGGTATATGTGTCCCGACTGGGGATCGAACCCACAACCTTGGTGCATCAGGACAAGGCTCCAACCAACTGAGCTCCCCACTAGGGTTCATGAGGCAATTCTGTCCTTGTGTGAGCATCAGAGAGTGCACCGAGCACACACCTGGGCTGTGCGGAGTAGTCTGTGGCTCCTGAGCTGTAAACCTGTGCAGCATGTTGCCATAAAAAAACAACCAGGGATTAAACCCAGCACTTGAGAAAAAGATGTGCTCCACAGAGGCCGTAAACACAGGATGAATCAGGCTGCTGCTGGCAAACACGGCATCCTGTTCTCCAGCAAAACAAAAACAAAAACAACATCTTTATAAGTAGAAAGAATACACTGTAATGACAGAAAGCACAGTACAGTAAGTAGTCATTTACTGTCACCCTCAGGCATCCCGTGCTGCACATCACTGCAGGCCACCGGCGGCACGGACTTGTGAGCGAGATGTTGTGCTGCCGCATTTCATGGCTGTGACGTCACCGGGTGGCAGGGATTTTCAGCTCCATTATGATCTTTACACGATGCATGACCGTAATGGATTTCCGAAAAGGACGTTTTAGTAATGAAAGTGATTTTAAAATGACTCATGCATCACCGGTTGACGAGAAGGTGTTGAACACTGAAATATTCTCATTTGAAAACCAGGCAAACCAAGAAGGCTGCATTCAAATCAACTATTGCTGACACATTGGCCCTTTACGGCCAGGAAAGTGAGAAGATAAATTCTGCTTTGGATATAAATGAAGTGCTGAACTTAAAACAATGCTTTGATAGTAATCCATCCATCATTTCTCTATATTTTTCTTGTTCGAGTTTGTATTTCATTTTAAAGTTCTATTTTTCAGTTACAGTGGCCATTCAGATTTCTCTTGTATTATCTGAGGGGGAGTACAGTGTAGTGCGGAGACAGCCCCGTACTTACAGAGTGCCCCCACCCCCGGCGCTGCGGGTGCCCGCTGGCCCCACCTATAGCTGTTGCCGTCGTCGCAACCTTACTGACCGGACTGCCTGGGCTGCACCCGCATCCCCAGACGGCTTTGTCCCTGCCAGTCTCTGCCTCGCAGTCCCTTCACCTTTCCCGCCCAGCCGCCCGTGAACATTTTTCATGCTCACCTGGTGTTCGAACTGAATCTGGGAATTACGTTTTTCTGTCCTTTTTCCTCTTTGGTCTCTTGCTGATTTGAAGGAGTCCCGGTGTACCCAGGTCCATGTCGTGTATGGGCTGTGTCTGATTTGTCCAAGGCCAGAACTCTTAACTGCTGCACTGCTGGCCCTGCCAGTGGCCGACCGGCATGAGGATAATGTCTTCTGCAGAGGAGGGTCTCTGGTTAGGGGCCTGGGCACCATGTCTGCACCAGGAGATGCTGCACCAGGAGATGCCGCACCAGGAGATGCCGCACCAGGAAAGAGTGCAGAGGGCTTCTCCGGGGCGGCCTCCCCCTCTCCCCACCTCGGCGTGTGCCCTGCGTCTGGCCCGTGCCTGGGATCCCCCTTGGTGCAGGGCCCAGTCTGGCTGGCCATGCCCCTCCTCCCTGCTCTGCCCGGGTAGCTGCCTGTGTCCTGTGTCATGTGCACAGTGGACCCAGCTGCCAGGAGAAGAGGTGAGTGCCAGCCTCGCCTATCAGTGACCCGCGCTGTGGCCGGACTTGCCCTTGTGGGTCTCACTATGATGATAAGACCTGCCTCAACGATAGTCACCAGGGAACTCTGAAAACATGGACGTTTCTTATTTATAGGGCCTGCGGTGACACTGCACTTGTGGGGCTGGGGGCGGGGGAAACTAGGCCCGGGTTCTGCTGTGATTGGGGTTGAAAGTGCAGGGCTAGAGTTGCGAGGATTCACTCTTTTTTTTTTTTAAGCCACAACGTTAATTGGGCAATTAATCAGTGAAATCCTTAAGATGAAGTGGATGCTGCAGCAGCTGCCCTCCTGGGCTCGGGCTTTGCTCCTTCGTGGGATCCACGCCTGAACCTGCGGCGTGTGTCTTTCAGGCGACTCATCCGACCAGTCCTGGTGGTGGTTCATCACGTAGCCTGGGCGCTCCAGTCGCACTTCCTCTTCCACTCCGTGGGGCAGCTGCCCTTGCCGCAGGTGGACTCTGGAGGCTGCGGCCTCGGGGCCACAGCAGAGGCGCAGTGTGTGCGTCTCGTTGCCTCCCTGGCTGACCAGTGACGTTCCCTCTGCCTTCCCCCTTCTGCTGCCGAGACCGGACTGTCGGGACTGGCTCATTATTGGTGAAACGGAAACATAGGAGCCATAATCTAAAGTGCAGCCCAAATGGTCCGTCATTGAAATCCACCAAGACCTCTGAACACAAAGGAGCATGGGGGTGGGAGGGGCTTGGCTTTCTGTCTGGCTGACTGGCGTTAGTGCGTATTCCAGATACCTGCCTTTGAACCGGCTGCTATTTCCAAGCCTGGATTCTTTTCCTCTGCCTCCAGGAGGCCAGAGGTGCTCTGGGCCCTGGATTTTAGCCCAGGCTGCCGCCTCTTGAGGGGCAAGTAAGGAGGAAAGGAGTTTCCTGGGTAAGAAGAGGGGTTCCTCCCGCCGGTCCCTCTCCTGGGACTACACGGGTCGGCTGACGTCAGCTCGCGGTGGTGCACTGCGGCCTCGGAGCTGCTGGTGGTTGGGATGAGTCAGAGGTGATACGGGTGTCCTGTGAGTGTGACGTGTGGGGCAGAACGTGTGGCGTCTGCTGGCCCTGCCAGCCGCAGCCCCAGGCACCTCGTGTGCCAGGCCTTTGCCACCAAGGGCCCAGGACGTCTCGCCGTGATGGAACATTCTGTCCGTTCTCATTCTGCTCATTGGCTCACTCGTTTGTTTGTCTAAATATTTGTTGATGACCCGCAGGCATTAAATTGGGTGCTGCGGGTACGGTGGGCCACAGGAAGTCCCTGCTTGCTTCCTTGGCGCAGACAGCCGTCAGCACAGGAGGCAGTGTGGTCTAGCTGTGACAAGGGAAATTCAGCAGGGCATGCGGTGGGGCGGGCCACAGCGGGGGCGGGGTGGGCAGGGAGGTTCCTAGATCCAGGTCTGGGGGTCTGGGACTCTGTGCCGGGAGGGAGGTCGCAAGGGAAGGGGAGGCTGGGCTTGGTTCACAGCGATCCCAGACCCCCAACAGATCCCAGACCCCTGACATTTACGCAGCTGCAGCACTCCTGCCCTGACAGGGGTTCAGATCCGAGGCTGTTGGCGCTGATCCCCCTTGGCCCCGCCTCCATTCTCAGGTAGAGTCTGAGGGTGGATGGGGGTGGACAGGCGAAAATGCCTCGTTTGGGAGCGGGAAGGTGCATTTTAGGAGGTGCTGGTGAGGCCCCGGGCCGCCAGGGTCGTCCCAGTTCAGGGGCCGGTCAGTGGTGCATGGCGTAAGGTTCTCAGTCTTCTGTGCTTTCGGTCCCAGAACAGGCTGGCTGAAAAACAGTCTGTTTGTTTTTTCAAATGCTGTTGTGATTCACCCCCTATTCCTCACAGTTGTAGCTTTCGGATCTCCCCGAGCGCGTGAAAAATGAAGCACTGCCAGCAGGCTCCTTGCACTGGGCACGTCCTCCGTGCCTCACCCGGGGCGTCTGGGAGGGCCCCTTCACCTCCATTCCGCAGACTGGGAGACGGGGGCTTAGGGATGCCAAGTAGTTCCCCGAAGTCACACACCTGGCAGGTGGCAGAGACAGGGTCCAGACCCAGGGACCGGTCCCCTGGGCACAGCTCTCGGCTGGAGTAGGAGAGAAGCTCTGGCGTGGGTCCTGAGGGACCTGCTGGCCAGCCCCGCCGTGCTGTCCATCCATCCATCCACGTGGGCCCAGGCAGGTGCGGGGAGCGAGGCACCGCCAGGGGCCAGCCGCCGGGCCAAGATGTCAGGGTCAGGAAGAGGCTGGGGTGGGCCAGGTGGCAGTGTCTCCGTGAGCTGTACCCCCGCACCCAGAGCCCCAGGGGCCGGGGGAGCAGAATGTAGGGGAGAGGGGGTTCTTCTCAGAGGATGCTCAGAGACTCAGGATGGAGACTCAGGACGGTGCAAACGGCGCCTGGGGGCAGCATGGCCAAGGCCCCTCCTCAGCATCTCAGGCCCCAAGTCGGCCTCTCAGACCCGGAGCTCAGGAAGCGCATGGAGCTCAGGAAGCGTCCGGTGCTCCCAGGGGGTCCTGGAGGGGACCCAGCGCAGTGCTGTCCAATAGAAAGGGGACGGGAGCCACAGAGGCAAGCCCCGTGTGCAGTTTTAAATTTTAAGAGTGTTGATTTTGTCACATCTGTAAAAAGTGAGGTGAAATTAATTGTAATACTTTAAGAGCCTATGTAGCCAAAATACTATTTCAATGTGTGATCAATATCAACAATTTAAAGGTGGTAGTTTACTTTTTCGGTACTGATTTGAGGTCCGGTGTCTATTTTTCACTTAGAGCACATCTCAGTGTGGCCCAGCCACTTGGCCAGCACGGCACAGCCTCACATGGCACAGGCCACCACCTGGGGCCACCACGTGGGACCAGGCAGAGCTGGGACCGTGTGTGTGTGTGGGGGGGGCATGGCCGCACTGTCGGTGAGCCGGGTTTGAGCCCCAGCTCCAGCAGGGCCTTCAGCCTTCAGTCTGAACTCCCCAGCCCCTGGGCGGGCGGGCGGAGGAGGGCAGCAGCATGCGGGAGCCCCCGACGAGGGACCTGGGGCGGGTCCACAGGCACACCACATTTTGCCTTTATTTATCCCGGACGTGGGCCTGGATAATGGACTCTCTGCCTGGCCGTGCTGCTTTAGCTTCCTCACCCAGAGAATGGAATCCAAAGCACCTGCCCCTCCCTGGCCCACACCAGAAGCATGATTTCCAAGTGACTCCCTGTGGTGTCTTGTGACTGGCAGCTGATAAGGTGGGTGGTACCACGTTTCCACGCGTCTCGGTGCCCGAGGCTGCAGTGCTGGGCGGTTTGGGGCCTGTCCTGCCCCCTCTCCTTCGAATGTGGACGTCGGAGAGATGCCCCCTCTGCTCACTGGTGGGCCTTGGGGCAGCTGGTCGGGTGATCACTCTGCCCTTTGCTGCCTGGAATGAGCCTGGGGCCGAGGCAGCCTCGCTCCCTCCGGGCACGCTGTGATCTCACCGCGCTGTTCAGTGAGGGGCACAGGGTGCAGCCCGCAGGCTGTGGCCGTCGGGGCTGACCTGCCACCGCCTCCTTCCCTCTTGCCCCAGGAGGTGCACTGGTGCATCCAACAAAGCTGCATGGAGAGAGAGCCTCCTGTGTGCCAGGCACTGTCCTAGACGCAGAGCAGCAAACAAAACAACAGGAGGCCTCTCTGCAAGCAGGAGGGGACCTGAATGTGGGGTATATGTCGACCTTTTGGTGGGAGATGGGGGTGAGTGAGCAGCTGAATGTCCAGGGGGAAGCAATTCCAGCCGAACAGATGGCCCTGGGGGAGGGGCATGCCTTGCCCAATCAAGAGCGGGTGGGGCCAGGGCGTGCTGGGAAGGGGGTGCTGCGGGTTGGTCCTGTGCGTCCTCACAGGTCAGAGGCAAGGCTGTGGGCTTTCCCAGTGATGAGGAGCCCGTGGAGGGTTTTCAAGCAGAGGAGAGAGATGACCGGTCCCTTCTCCAGGATCGACGGACCGCATCTGTGAGTCATTGATGAAGGTGGCCTGGGACCCCCAGGAGAACTTCACGACCTCCCCTAGAAGTTGGGTCCATTCCATCAAGTTCACAGCGCAGCGCGAGTCCCCTCTGGAATACTGGCCGCAGACACCAGGCCGAGAGGACCTGCCGTGGGTTAGCCGACACTGTGAAGGGCTGGAAACCTGGCCCTGGTTTCCTGAGGGGAAGTGGGTGTATGTCCACAGGTGTCTTGCGCCCGCTTTTGGCTCAAAGTGGCAGCCACACGAGTTCCGGGCCCAGGGGACCTGGCTTGCCCGCGGAGGGATTTCAGCCCCGCGCCAGGGCTGGGACATGACTGCGTGAAAAGGAGCGCGGTTGTGGCCGGCCCTCTTGGAGGTCTGGTGTCCAGATGGAGGGCAAGAGTCGTCCTGCCAGTACAGCTGGAGGCGCTGAGCACGCACTGGACAGCTTCCCGTGCAGCCCTGGGCTGGGGGGCAGCAGGCAGATGCTCTGGGGATCGTGGAGTCCAGGGAGCGACTCCCGGGCAGGATGGGCTGAGAGGCAGCAGGGTGGGGAGGTCGGGGGGCCGGCTGGGCGCTAAGCCTGAGTTCCAGCCCCCTACCCCGGGGCTACATGACCCTGGGCAAGTTGCTGACTCTCTTGGCACCCTAGCTCCCTCCCTGGCACAGGGAGGTAATAATAGTGTTTAACTCACAGTGTTGAGGTCATACTTGGACAGACCTTGAAAGTGTCTCGCAGAGGAGTTCTCAGCGTTTGGTCATTTCTGGAGATGTTTTGTTTGTCATAGCTGGGGAGTGGGGTGATGTCCCACTGGCACCCAGGGGGTCGAGGTCCCCATTCTGCAGTGCACAGGACGGCCCCCCCAACAGTGCTGGCGAGACCCGCCCCTGGTGCAGCACCAAGTAAGCGTACAATACATTTCAGTTGCGAGTAAGGGATGCGATACATTTTTAACCTCATTGTATTACTTTTATGTCAAACATTTATAATACATCTGCTACATTCTAGATACTATTATTCTTAAATCCGCAGGCTGGTGCACAATCCACGGAGTCGCCCTGCCAGGGCTTAGACACTGTGATTCTTTATGTCTGGAGACTTTATGAAGAAGTTCCTGGACACAGAGGCCACAGTGTCCTGGGCAGGATAAAAAAAATACGTAATAACCTAATATAAAGTAAACATTAGGTGATAAAGCATCATCTCTATCCCAGGTACTCCGACAGAGTCTCCGTATAAACAGGCCTACGGGTTCAGAGGTCAGAAGGTAGTGGGCAAGGCATGCAAAGCAGTGACTCTATAATATGAAATTATACTACCTGTAAGGGCTAAAATCAAGATATAAACAAGATTTTGTGGGAAGAGAAACATCCGTTGCTTAGAAATGTCAGAAGAGACTTCGTGGGCGAGGGGAGGTTGAGCCGCAGCTGCAGAAGGGGTGGGACTGACCCGCAGCCAGGGTGGTGGGGGCTTCGGGGGGGGGGCGCCGAAGGAAGAGGCAGCTCTTGTCCTGCGGGGTCAGAGGTGCCCCTGCAGGGCTGCGGCCGGATTTGGAAGGGCCCTGATTGCCTCGATCCAAATTGTTTCTTAGAAAGACACCATGTTGGCCGCTCCGGGGAAGGGGCTTGAAGCGTGAGGAATGGCTCACGCGTGAGAGACCAATTAGGAAGCAGGGGAACCGGGATGGGCTGGAGACTCAGCCGTTGGCTTGAGAGGAGGAGCAGGGGGCACTGCCTTCTGACTATTTCTGAGTCTCTAGACACGGGCCTTAACCCTGGATAAGTTTTATAAAGCTCTGTATCCCCCGTACCTCCCACAATACTAAGCCTTTGAGGGAGTTCAGCAAACATTTGCTGGAATTAGGAAATGGGGCAGAATCGATACTTAGTAACTGTTTAGTAGGGATGGTGTGTGCTGGAGGGATGTGTGGGGGACTGAGTTGATCATGTGGGGTGGGGAGTGGGGAGAGACGGTCCAGACTGGGACAGGCTCACGTTTGAGGAATTTAAGGTCATCCAGGTGGCATGTGCCATAGACCGTGAGCGATATTAGGATGGGCTCCAGGAGAGAAATTAAAGGGCGGGAAATCAAGACCTTGAATCATCAGGTACGGGTAGTACTTAAAGCTCTGGAAACGAACGAACTCCTGTGAAAACAGACAGGGGAGAGAGGAAGTTCAAGGGCGCCTCCCTGGATACTGCGCACACTCAGAGCCTCAGGGCCAGCGCAGGGACGGTCACGGGGGCAGCAAGGAACCCGGGCAGGGGCTGGACCTGGAAGCCAAGAAGGAGGCACTGGCTGGCCGTGTGCGAGGCTTCAGCAGGACCGATTTCAGCACAGAAGTGAGGGTGGGAGGCGGGGCTGGAGTGGGGGGAGGGGTTGTGTGGGAAGTTGACTTTTAGAGGCCAGGAGAGCGATGCAGGGGTAGCTTGAGGAGGAGACCAAGGCAGAGAGGGATGTAGTTTTGTTTTAGGAAGAGGGAGACCTGAGTACGTTCATCGGTCAGAGGAGTGGAGGAAGGCGGAGAGGTGGAAGGGTCAGGACCTGGGCAGGTGGGAGCAGGGGTGGGGGGACGGAATCACTGATCAGGAGCAAAGCTGGAAAGGTGAGTGGGGACCCAGGGTCCAGGTGCAGGGAGTAGGAGGGAGCAGGAATGGCAGGGGAGTCTAGAGGGGGCAGGCGGGCAGCTCCAGTTCTCCTGCAGAGCAAGGAGACAGTGGTGCTGATGCAGGTCTCTGAGCCACTAAGAACAGACCCCGCGCTTCTGCCTCCCAGCCCCCTTCCCTCAGCCTTGGGAGGAGCGTTACGCTGTGTCCCTGTGTCCCAGCGTGGGTTCTGAGGGGCCTGGCATCCCGCTGTGCCCCTTGCGGGGCAGCTCAATCTCCTGTTCTTGGAACAGCCGCTGCCCGTGTCTGCCGTGGGTGCGGAGCGGCAGGAGCTATGGTTGCTGTTTCCATGGGGTTTGTTTCTGCCGCCGGTGGCCCCCAGGCTGCCCTCGGGTGAGTGCTGTGGCAGTTCCCACCAGCCTCCCTTCTGCCAGGGACACCGTGGCTCCTGGCAAAGCACCAAAGAACACACAGGCTTCCTTGTCCTGGGGTCAGCTTTGCCTCGCGGGTTGGGTGAGCCCGGCTCCCAGCAGCTGGTGGCAGGTAGAGACTGCCTCACCTTGGACCAGATGAGTGGATCAGACGCCTGCTTTCCTGCCCAGGTACCCCGCTTTGAGTTCTCTCCTGTCCTTTCATACCTCGGGGCTCAGTCCGTCCTGTGGGGAGCTGCTAGGAGAAGGCTACCCGTTGTCCCGGGGCAGCAGCTAGCCATGCCCTGGCCTTGGCTCAGTGAGGGGAGCGGTCGGTTGGGCCGATGAGACCCCGGGGGGGGGGGGCGGTGGTACCTTAGAGCAAGCCCTAAGACCAGCTGGTTTGCTGCGCAGAAAGTCAGCACGGTTTGGGAAGAGACACACCAGTGCACAACTTTCTTGGTCAAAGAAGGGCTGGTTGTCTTGCTCAGGACCGGTCAGTGCCAGCCCCCTCTGCTGGCGATGGTGGCCTCCACCAAGGGCGGCCTACAGGGCGGCTGAGTGTCTGCCTTTCAGTTGCCGGGGCGCATGCTCTCTGCGGTGTGTCCATCTCGGGCCGCAGGTTAGAGTCCTGAGGGAGGTGGGGCGGGCGCTGGGTCGGCCTTGTTCTTTACTGAGCCACGCTGGGCCTGCCCCTGACCAATTAAGTAAGAATCTGGCAGAGTGGGGCCTGGATGTCTGTACATTTTTAAACGTCTCAGGTGATCGCTTGCCTTGTGCAATTGGCACCGCGATCTTCCGACATCGAGGGAGATGAAGTCAGATGGGGGAGCCCTGGGCACCTGGGGAAGTGTGGGAGCTGGGAGCGCCCGGTCTCAGCCTAGCTGCAGGGCCCCCTTCCCGGCCCTGGGGGCTGGTTAGGCTCCAACCCACCCACACCCACTGAGTCAGAAAGTGCCTGTTCCAGTTGGAGGAACCTGCTTTCACCACCCTCCGGCCCAGTGCTGCTCAACCCTGGAGTTGCCTGGGGTGCTTGGACAAACTGCAGTGCTGGGCTAGGCCCGGGAGGTCGGGACTGCTAGGTTTGGGGCCTGGAGCACACCCCTCCCTCCCGACCAGCGTTTGTCACACTTCAAACGTTCTCCTGGTGCCCCGAGCATTCGAGTCGAGTCGTCTGGATCTTATTCAAATTCGGGTTCTGATTCTGTGGGTCCAGAGGGGGCCTGAGGGGAGGAGTTTCTACTGTTTCCTAGTGAGGCCCAGGTGGCCACTCAGATGCGTGGGGACCTGCAGGCGCCCAGCGCCCACACCCCAGTTTTACAGACAGAGAAGCTGAGGGTCAGAGAGGGAGAAGTGACTCCCCCAGAGCAGCCCAACGTGCTGTTCGTTCACTACTGTTCAGGGCTGGCTGCGTGCCAGGCAGCCGCTACATGCCGGGGTCAGTGCGGGGACCAGCAGACCCGACTCCTGCGGGCGCGTAGCATCCACTGCACCTGGGGAATCAGAAAGTAAACAGATGAGTCATGGAAGGACCAACAGGTCAGAGCTGCTCCGGAGAGGCGGCGTGCAGGGAGCGAGGGCCATGGCTGTGGGCAGGCAGGGGAGCCCCGTACTTCTGCAACAGCAATCAGGGAAGTCACTGGAACCATGACCTGCCCTGCGGTCTCCTGCCAGCACACCTGGGACTGGACTGGACAAGGCCACCCTCCGTCCCCACTGGGGTTAGGAGACGGGCACCCAGGACCCTCCTGAGGACGCCTGGCTCTTGTCCCCACACGACCCTCTCCTGCCGCTCTAGACTCATCCTTCAGGGCTCAGGGACTCCAGGAGGAGCCCAGCGAATGCCCCCGGGCACAGGGCCTGACTTCGTGATAGGACAGTGCTCAGGGTCCTTGATTGGTGGTGTGTGACGAAAGCCAGGCCTTGTCCAGAAGCAGCCCCCCGCCTCCGAGAGACAGTTGAGATTGTCTGTGTATCCTGGAGAGGGCAGCCACTCGCGCCTCGAAACCGGGGCTGCTCGTGGAAGTGCCGGCCCAGGCCCACACGGGCTGACCTCCCAGGGGAGGGCCCGGGAATCTGGGCTTTTGGCAAATGGCCCCGTGATCCGAGCGACCCAGATCCCTGGGGAACCCGGCATGGCAGCGGGGCCTCTCTGTGTGGCCGTGGACGCTGCAGAAATCTCCCCCGTGCCGACTCCAGGGGGTGGCCCCGGCCGTGTTGTGTGATTGCGGGACCTCTCTGTCACTGGGCGAGCAGCAGCTCCCACTTCCGCAGCCTGTGCTTTCCGCCCTGGCCTTTGCCCCTACCGGGAGGGTCTCCCACCTCCTCCTTGATCAAACAGACCCTGGTGCCCCAAGCACTCTGCATCCGAACACGCTGCCCTCGCCGTTCCCCCTGCGCGCCTGGGTGCCGAGGGCTCAGGCCGTGTTTGCATTTGGTCAGAGTCCAGAAGGGCTGGGGGGGCGGGGCTCGTGTGGACCCTCTCGTAGCTGCACCCTCGCCTCACTGTCTGGCCTGCGCAGGCCTGTTTGGTTGGGGGAGTGAGAGACAGGTGATGGGGAGGTGAATGGTGGCCAGAAGCAAGGTGAGGCCTTGGGTGGTGATGATAAACGTTTAATTGCATAATATATGAATCACACCTGTATACAGTTAGCTTGACTTGTAAAAAAAATAGGTGGAGGTGCCCATTTGCCTCCCGGAGCTGGCCCTTCCCTGGTCAAAACGGGGACAAGGACAGCAGAGGGAACCACTCCGGAGAAGCTGCAGCCAGCCACTCTGGCATGGAACCTGACCCTCGAGGGGTGGGACTTGGTTTCCCTTCCTGGCACACAGGCCCCTGATCTGCCTTTGAGGGGCTGGGGGACGTCCAGGACGAGAAGGGCCTGCTCTGGATGGCCGCCCCGAGGCAGCTTGGGCAGAAAGAGGAGGCGGGAAGAGGCGGGCTGTGGGCGTGTCCTGCTCCGGTGTCTGGCCGGACTGCGTGTGGAGCTGACCGGACAGACACCTCTGACTCTCTGACTCCTGTCTCCCAGGTGGCCCGAGGCAGCCGGGATGCCAGCTCTCCCCAAGAACCCTGCTTCCTGCTGAGAAACATGATCAACAAGTCCCGTGAGTGATGCCCAAGAGCCTCCACCCTGAAAAATGCGCCCCCAGAAGCAGCCTTCATTATCATCCCGGGACCCGGGGGGGGTGTGGAGGGACAGATGTGGGGCGAGGGCCCCCTCCATCTTGAAGGATGTTGGGAGTGCTCGGGTCCGAGCCCTTTGCTGAAAAGCAAGGGCCAGGCTGGGCCAGGGGCTGGGCTAGCCTGAGTTGTAGGGGGGGCCCCCCCGAACGGGGCCGGTGAGAAGATGGACGAGGGCCGTACCTGCCTCTTTCTGCCTCCAGCTCCTCTGTGCGTGTGCCCTGCAGGCTGGAAGCTGCTGGCCATGTTGACACTGGTCCTGGTCATCACAGTGTGGTACTCCATCTCCCGAGAGGACAGGTGCGTCGGGCTGCGCGTCCAGCTTCTGTGTCCTCAGACTTGGGAAGGAGCATCACGGGATGGGGGCAGAGTGGGGCAGGGGGTTCAGAGAGCCCCCAGGGTGACCTCTCCCTTTAGCTGCCAGCCCGAGGTTCTTCCAGGAGGGTAGGTGGAGGGTTTGGGGACAGGGCGTGGGATGGCGCCCCCAGGCCCTTGCTGGGGTGTTCAGAAGGCTCCTCCATGGTTTGGTTTCAAAATGGACCAGGGGTTGAAATGATGCCTTCCCCCCGGCACGTTGCAGTCCAGTACCTGGGACCCATGTGCCGTGGGAGACAGCGGAGGCTGGGCCCCGCAGCTGACCGCAGCTCCTGCCTCTCCTCCTCTTCCGCCCCCAGTTTCTATTTTCCCATCCCAGACAAGGAGGAGCCCTGCCTGCAGGGGGAGGCAGAGAGGAAGGCCGCTAAGCTCTTTGGCAAGTGAGTACTTAGGCTGAGGTGGGTGGGCAGGGCCTGAGATGAGCCCGGATTGAGAGTTTCATGGGGTGGGGGGCCTCAGCGCTAGCCGGGCTGGGGGTGGGCATGCTGGTGGACCTGGGTTCGAAGAAGTCCGTGAAGGAGGGAGGGGCTCTTGGACAAGCATATAGGATATGAGTCAGGGGCCTGATCCTGGTTCTGACCTCCACATTAATCCTTTCCTATCCACACCCTGCTCTCACCTCTCTGTAGCTACTCTCGAGATCAACCCATCTTCCTGCAGCTTAAGGATTACTTCTGGGTCAAGACACCCTCTGCCTATGAGCTGCCCTACGGGACCAAGGGGAGCGGTAAGCACTGCCTGGGGTGGTGGGGACAGTGGGTCACTTTGGCCACCCCCTCCTTTTTTTGCCCTCCTGGTTGGGGCCCAGCACCCCGGCCAGGGCCTGGGGCTGGCAGGAGTCAGTCCCAGTGCCCAGGTCCTCAGCCGGGCCCAGGCTCCGCCCCGGGGCAGGGGTGCAGAAGGCAGGCAAAGCTCTGAGGAGTGGAAGAGGGAGAGTGGCATCAGCCCCTTCCAATCGGTTCTTTTTGCAGAGGACATGCTCCTCCGGGTTCTGGCCATCACCAGCTCCTCCATTCCGGAGAGCATCCTGCGGTAAGGAGACTGCCCTCTTGCTCCAGCCCCAGTGCCTTCTCCTTCCTGCCCCAGTGAGAAGCAGTTGGGGCCCACCCAGCACCCCCGTTGAGCCCCCTGTCTCTGGTCCCCCGCGGCCCATTCAGCCTGTTTCCTAGCCTGCCCATCTGCAGGGCAGGCGGGTAATCAGTGCCCGCAGCAGCAGTGAGCCTGGGCATCCAGCCGCCGGAGCAGGCAGAGGCTGCTGAGGGGTTGCCGGGGCAGCAGGCAGGCCCCGGCAGCAGGCGAGGGACTCTGCAGTGGGGTTCCTTATTGGCACTCCTCAGTCGTCTTCACATCTCTCCTCCTCTCCCTGCCGTGCTCTGCTCCATTTCCCCTCCAGTTACAAAGGCCCAGGGCCATGCCTGCTCCCCGGGGACCAGGGACTGAGGGGGCCTGGGGAGGGGCCCTGAGCCCGGCGGACAGGGGCAGACCCAGGGCGGGGCAGCAGTTGCTCCCAGGTCTGGGTCTGAACGCCCTCTCCCCCGGCAGCCTCCAGTGCCGCCGCTGCGTGGTGGTGGGCAACGGGCACCGGCTGCGCAACAGCTCGCTGGGTGAGGCCATCGACAAGCACGACATGGTCATCAGGTCTGTATGGCCCGCTTGCCTGCTTCTGTTTGGGGGTGGCTGCAGACAGGCCAGGGGACCCTGGGCAACAGCAGCCTCCTCCTGCCTCCCAGGCTGAACAACGCCCCGGTGTCCGGCTACGAGGGCGACGTGGGCTCCAAGACCACCATGCGCCTCTTCTACCCGGAGTCTGCGCACTTCAACCCCAAGGTGGAGAACAACCCCGACACGCTGCTCGTCCTGGTGGCGTTCAAGGCCATGGACTTCCACTGGATCGAGAGCATCCTGAGTGATAAGAAGCGGGTACGTGGGGACACGGGGACCCTGCGCGAGTCCGGCCCTCCATGCCGTGATGTCTGGTCTGCTGTCCCGGAGCTGGCAAGGGGCCGGCAGGAGTCAGGCAGCAGCCAAGGGCGTCCCAGGCTCGAGGCTGCCGGGGGCAGACAAGCTGCCAAATTGTGTTTGCCAGGGAGAGAGCTGGGAGCGGAGGAGCGGTCGACAGTCGTCTCCGGCAGGGGCAGGTTAGGACGTTCAAGATCTGGGACCTTTCCAGGCACTCCCCAGAAAGTCCACTGTGTCTCTTTGTCATCCAGTCAAGCGCTGAGCTGTCCAGTCTGGTGTTTTTGCCCAGTGTTTACACAACTCTGACTCTGGGGCCCATCCCCTCACCCCCCACCTGTCTGGAGATTCTTAGAAGTGGGATGGTTGGACCTTATGCTCTACTCACTGTTTCTCCCGGCCCCTCTGGGGGGGGGGGCCCTCCTCTCTCGCCCTGCTCCACTCCTCTGGTCCCCCTTCCCATCTCCGGTGCAGGCTTTCACCTCCCTCCCCTCACCCTGAGGGTCTCAGTCATCACATGGACCCCACCGCAGGGCTGGACCTGAGAAACACCCCGTCTCCCATCCCTTCCTTCCAACCTCATCTCCCTAGGTGCGAAAGGGCTTCTGGAAACAGCCTCCCCTCATCTGGGACGTCAACCCCAAGCAGATCCGGATTCTGAACCCCTTCTTCATGGAGGTTGCAGCCGACAAGCTGCTGAGCCTGCCCATGCCGCAGCCACGCAAGGTTAAGCAGGTGCTGACGTGAGGGCAGCTGGAGGGACGGGGCGCAGGTGGGAAGTAGGCAGGAGGGCCGAGAGAGTCAGGAGGCCGGAGAGGCCCCCGAGAGAGGAGAGAGCCATCACCTCCCGTAGGAGCAGCACCTGTGGAAGCCAGGGGATCTTCAGGCACACATACATGGCTACTAGCTTGCCCGGGCCGGGGAGAGCGCAGACTCGAGAACCACAGACCATCTCCAAAGTGCAGAGTTACCGGGGGGGGGGGGGGGGTGCCGTTCCTGGGGCTCGGGGCTGGGCTCAGAGGATGGTTTGGGCAGGCACCGGGCAACATTTGTACGCTGGGCCTTGCTGGGACCATCGAGGTCTCATCTGCAGGACAGCCCCAG
The DNA here is from genome assembly GCF_019186645.2 of Phyllostomus hastatus. Taxonomy (NCBI): domain Eukaryota; kingdom Metazoa; phylum Chordata; class Mammalia; order Chiroptera; family Phyllostomidae; genus Phyllostomus; species Phyllostomus hastatus. The sequence goes on along the minus strand of NW_025334015.1, from coordinate 12,470,062 downwards.
CCGGTGTCGTCATGTGAGATTGCCTCAGCGGGGATCTCACAGAGGGGCCGCCCCGGGCGAAGGATTTGAGCTTACAGTCTGTCTGGCCCGTCACGGTGAATTTGTGCAGTCATGATGCAGTTTTGCAAGCTATGGTTTTGGTTTTAGCTCTCAGGGCCCTTGGTGGTCACGTGGTCGCGGCTGGTGGGTGGTGGCTTGGTGCTTCCTGAGCACGTCCTCGCACGCCTTCTGAGCCTCTGAGAGGCCGGGCGGGTGGGTGGACAGAGGTGGCCAGCAGAAGTGGATAGGACCCCTGTGGCCTTGGGCAAGTCAGCTGCTCGGAGCCTGCTTTCTTATCTCTGAGGTGGGGGGCGTGACCTTTGAAGGCCATGTCAGGATGTAAAAAGACACTTAAGACACAGAAGCAGGTCTGTCATGGAGACCCGCATACAGTGGAGGCCGGGTTTTGAGTAAAAGATTGTATCCTTTATAGGCGTCCACTGGGGTTCAGCTTTGCACGTTGAACCCCGGCTGCTGGGACCACTCTGAGCAGGGCTGGCCCCAGGCAGGGGGGCGGGCAGTAAGTCTCACTCCTTCCTCTGAGGGCCCTCCGGCCGGCAGAATAACCACACAGGGAGCAGCATGGTGTCGCCAAGTGGCCAGCAGAGAGTTGTGCCGGGTGCTGTGGGATCTCCGAGGGGGCAGACCTTGGCTGGGGGCTGTTTTTGAGCCCCTGCCCCCAGAGGAGGTGGTGCTGGGGTTGAGCCTTCCGGGGTCCTGGGGCCCATCCAGCAGAGAATGGGGGAAAGGCACATCATTCAACAAAACCCATCACCAAATGCTCCCCCTGCACTGAGTTCTGCAAGTGGGGTTTCGGGGCAGCCTGGAGGCAGCTCTGCCCCTGAAGGCTGGCGGGGGAGGGGCAGGGTGGGTGGAGAAAGGGACCAGAACCCAGCTCCTGCAGCAGGAAGAGAAACAGAAAGGGTGGCCCTGGTCTGTATTAGCTTCCTGCCATTGCCTCACAGATTGCCACAGCGCCGTGGCATCCAGCAACACCCCTGCACCCGCTCCCCGTGCCATAGGTCAGAAGTCCTGTCCAGCGTTGCCGGGTTCTCTGCCTCGGGCAGGTGTGCGGTTGCCCCGCCCTCCCAAAGCCGCGTGTTCCCATGAAACCTATCGTAAGCTGAAATGGTGTGAAGCAAAGAAGCAGTCACCGTCAATCTCTGTGTCTTCATTTCACCACCATTGCCACATTCAGTTGTGCCCAGTTTCATGCTAAGCACAGCACCCGTACGAGGTCTCTCAGTCTTTCCTGGTGTGTCAGGGCACATCTCGCTGCCAGGTGCACATGGCAAGCCTGGAGAAGGCGCAGATGCTCGGCCTCAGCTCAGAGCTCTGGCGGCGGGATGCTGGGTGTGGTTCCGGGGGAAGGAGCTTGGCGGGGCCACTCTCGCTGCAAAACAAATGCTGAGGCTCTGTTGGCTTTTCACCTTTTTTCACAAAAGTGAAAATCCCCCTCGGACTTCTTTCAGTTGGCAAACATAGGCACTTCCATAGGTCTTTGGTAAAGGCGAGTGGCACAGCAGGAGCTTTCGGAAAGTGAATACTGCACGAGACCGGAATCCAGGCAGCAGCCGGACTGAGTTCCCATCCGGAGGCTGGAGGGTGGGGGTCGACTCATTGCCACGCTCCTTCTCGTGGGAGGAATCCAGTTCCTCGTGGTTGCAGGAGCAAGGTCCCATTTTCTTGCTGGCTTCTGGCCAGCACGGGCAGAGCTCCCTCAGCTCTTCCCCATGTGCCCCTCCTCCGCCTTCAGCCAACCCCAGCTAGATAAATCCATCAGGCTTCCTAGCTCTGACTCGTTACACTGCTCAGCTCCAGACTGGGTAGATAAGCTCAGGGAATTAGGTCAAGCTCACCAGGGTTATCACTGCCATGGTCAACAGTGCCGTCTACAAAGCAATACAATGTAAGGCGACGTAGCTTATCATAGCTGTGGTTTCCACACACGGGCAAGGGTGAGGGCCTTGGGGGGGTCTGAGAATTCTCCTGCCACATGTACTTTCCAGGTGGAATGGAGAGGTGTATGACAACGCCAGGTGTCCAGCGAGGACAGCTGGGTGGGCGGGAGTGTGTGTAACTGGTCTCGGGAGCACAGGGGGAGAGGAGAGGTGGGTGAGTTTAAGGGGCCGGTGGCCAGGCGGGGCTGGCCTGAAGGCTGTGGCTGCGTGGTGGGGGCAAGTCTGAAGGGGATGAGGTAGCGCAGTGGTGGTGACACGGGATGACACTGGGCGACACGGACGGAAGGCTGGGCAGGAAGTGACAGATGAAATGAAATGACAGCGAGGTTCAGAAGTAGACACTGGCGAAACCCCGGCTTCAGGAGGCCTGGCCAGCTGCAGTGTCTGGGAGGCAGAAGCTGAGGACAGTGGGATGGGGCGGGGGGGTCGGTACCCCAGGACGTCCGTCCCTGTGGGTGAACTGGTGATGGGGAAGGGCAGGTCCCTGGAGCAGCCCATGAAGCAGGTGGAAAGGTGTTGCCATGCCCACTTGACAGAAAGGGAGAGCCCACCTTACAAAGGGCCCCCCATGAATGTGGGGGCCCCACATCTGAAAGAGGTGAGGTACTCCAAGGCTCAGAGCAGAGCTGTTCCACTCCTTAGGGAGCTGCTGAACAGTGATAAACCACAGTTTCCCCATCTGTACTATGTTGTGTGGTGGCTACGAGCCACATATGGCTAGTTCAATTTCAATTTCAATTAAATAAAATGAAAAATTCAGTCCCTCAGCTGCACGAACCCCATTCCCTTGCTCAGTTGCCAGCTGTGCTGGTGGCTGCTATACAGGACAGCCCAGAAGATGCTGCCAGGTGCACAGCTCCCCTAACAACACCTCCCCCACCCTCGTCCCTCAGAAGCCCACCACAGGCCTGTTGGCTATCACCCTGGCCCTCCACCTCTGTGACGTGGTGCATATCGCTGGCTTCGGCTACCCAGACCCTTACAACAGGAAGCAGACCATTCACTACTACGAGCAGATCACGCTCAAATCTATGGCGGTAAGGGGCCCCATCTGCAAGCTGGGTGGGGTAGACCAGCCTGGGACATGGCGCGGAGTGAGTGGTGCCAGGGGCCCAGAGGGAGGCCACTCGAAGTCAGAACTGGCAACCAGGCCTCTGGACTCCCAGGCCAGTGTCTTTGGTATTAGGCTACACAGATTGTTCTTTCTGAGGGGCGGCACGGGGAAGGGAGTTCCCACACTGTGGGGTGGTAGGGAGGGCCAAGGAGGGTGTCCTGGACCAGGGCGCCCTTAGGAGCCCCTCAGTTTGCTTCCTTGGCTGTCTCCACAGGGATCGGGCCACAACGTCTCCCAAGAGGCCCTGGCCATCAAACGGATGCTGGAAATCGGAGCAGTGAAGAACCTCACTTACTTCTGACTTGGGCGGGAGCTGTACCCATCCGTCTGCCCACTCAGCTGCCTGAGCGGCCCCCAGCCACAGCGGTGGGGGTGCCTGGTGCCCAAGGGACCAGCCCAGTCTTCCCCTGCCTGTGTGGGGAGGGGTCCCGGGACTGGCCAGGTCTGAGGAGAGGCCATGCCCCTGGCTGCTCTGGTGGAAGCCAGACCTCGTCCAGGCGGAGGCCCTGGGCAGTGGGAGCCCGGCGAAGGAACGAGGACTGTTGCCGTGATGTCCTGTCCGTCAGTGCCGGGAGATTATTTAACGGGCTATTTAATTAAGGGGAAGAAAGTGTCGTGGGCTGGTCCCGTGGCATCCAGAAGAGGGGGCATTTACAGTGTTCGGACCACTTTTTATAGAATCACAAAAGCGAGGGGCCCACTAAGGCCTAGATCCCGAGCTGGCCTCCCAGGAGGGGGGTCGCCTGGAGTGTGTGCTTGCCCGTCCTCCAGAGAGCGGCTGCCCCTCCCAGCGGGCATGGGAAGAGCAGTGGTAGGTGTGTCCTATGGGGAAGGGAACCTCACCTGGAAAAGAGGTACCAAACAAATTAAACTATTTTTCCTAAAACAGAAGCAGTTGCGATAACGCCGTGTCCTTTTGGATTGGGGAGGACGTGGGCAGGCAGTGGGACCCGACAGTGGGCAGGCTTGTTAAAGACCCAGGGGGACTCAGAGCAGGTCATGGTCATTCAGGAAGTCTATTTTTGAGTATAGCGCTTGGTGTCAAGTCATACATTGTCACCCTGGCATGGCAGGCAAGCAAGTGGTGCCCAGAGCAGCCCCGTCTGCCGGACACCCAGCCTGGCAGCCTGGATCCTGGTGTGCTTCCTAGAGGTGGGGAGGAGCAGGGGGATACCAGATGGGAGGGCAGCACCCTCCCCGCCTTCCTTCCTCTCTCTTACTACCAGCTCGCAGCTTGCAAAATCTCATGCTGGGAGGTGTCTGTGTGAAGACTCGGGTGGAGTCAGACAAAGGAAGCCAAGTTTTCCTTCGCAGATTAAGTGGGAATCATAAAAATGGAGTTTGCAGAAGGTTCTGCCAATGGTCTGGGCTGCCAAGGTTGGGACAGGCAGGGCTGGGGCAGCAGCTAAGGGGTTTGGGACAGCCTGCCCACCAGTTGCCAAGCCAGGGCACAAAATGCACCACCCCCCCAGGTCTCTAGACTTGGGATAGCCCTGCCATTTGCCTGCCTCTCCCCTCTTTGTTCTCCGTCTTCCCAAGCCCTGCTTGGCTGCCAACTGGGCTTGCTGCCACCCCACAGCTGTCTCTTTACATCTGGAGCCAGGAGGGAGAGCTGGAGCTCCCCACAGGGGGTGGGTCTCACAGCTGTGTGCCTGGCTTTCTCGGAAAGAGTTGCAGCCTTGAGGTTTTGGAGCTGGGCTGGGACAGGACACACAGAAAAGGGCAGGGGCTTGGGGAGGGACGGAGGAAAATGACACACTTCTTGACAGTGTGAGAGTGGCCTAGAGAACACCCATCACCATCCCATCGGAGGAGGGGAGGGGAGGACCGCTATGGGAAGCCTGGTGGAATTACTGGGAGAGGGGGGAACTCCGCCCGCAAGTAGGGGCCCAGCATCTGCCACCCCTCTCAGGCTTTTGCAAGGCACGGGGGAGGGGTCTTGCTGATGGGGGCATGAGACACAGGGTTGGGGCTCTCAGTTCTGCTTCTCCCCAATGCTTCCCCAGCTGTTTCTCATTGAGGGTGTGCAAGGGAGTGTCCATTTCCCCATCCAGGCCCATTGAAAGTGGCTGTCAGCACACATGATCCAGCTGTCCTAGACCGGGGTCACTGCCTGTTACCGAACAGGCCTAAACGTGAGCCAGCACCCGACACACACGGATGGGTCAGGCTCCACATGCACATGCATGTAGACACAAGGGCACGTTACATGCTCGCCGGGTTATGCCTCTGATGCCATATGCAGACAGCCCTTCACGATCTCGCACACACACACAGGGCTGTGTGTGGGGGTCGGGTATCTGTCCATTGTTCTCTCAGGGTGTGGGCTCAGCTGTCTCCAGGGTGCAGCCTGAGGCAGCGCGGGCAGAGGGGCAGTGCTGCCAATGGAGCTTTGATGTGGAGGAGCTGGGTGGGGCTCTTTGGTGTACTGAGAAAGGGACTTTCTTCCTCCCTTGGCCCGCAGTGTGAATGAACTGCCTGTCAGCCTGGCTGGTACTGATTACACCGCGCCCTGAACATGGGGCAGGAAGGGGAACAGGGAACAGGAGGGGCAAGCAGTAGTGCAAGTTCACAGTCTGGATTCTACACCAGGCTCTGCCACTTAATCATGGAGGATCAACCATTTCTCCACGTCCACGCTCCCAGGTCTTACATTTCTCGAAACCAGAAGTTGGGGCCAGCCAATGAGGACCTCTTAGATCAGTATTATCTGGAGACGAATGAAGAATGCAGATTCTTGGGTCTTACCCAGGCCGCTGGGGTGCAGGAATCTGGAATTTAACGAGCACTCAGAACCACTGCTCTAGCAGTCTAGACTCCAGGATGACCTCATGCGCCTCTCAAATCCACTGTCTGGGTGCAAAGCCCATCCTAATCCCCCCGCGTCCTGGAGCTGCCTTAACCAGGCGAGCTTGCAAGAGGAGGCACCGGCGTGGCCCGCCCCGCCCCCGACGGGGTGGGGGGGAATGGGGTGGGCGGCAGGATGCGCATGCGCATTCTCGCCGGCAGGCTAGGGCCAGCCTTGTGGCCGTGGGAACCGGGCGGGGATGGTCACAGCTGAGCCAGGCCTCTGGGGTTCCGCTCTGGCACAGGCTCACCCGGCTCGAGGAGCCCTGCGCCTCTCCGCGGAGTCCTGAAGAAGGGGACTCCCAGCGCAGCCATAGAGTGAGGCAAGGAGTTTAGGCTTTGATCTACCCCACGAACACATTTAAGGGTTACCTTGTATTAACATCTGATAGTGTGGCTTCACTTTGGACACTTCGGGTGTTTATTTACACCTCCTAAGGACAATAGCACCCCACCACCACCACCACCACCACGCTAGACCGACTAGTCTAAGGAAAGTGGGAGCAGTTCTGTCTGTAAGGCGGGAAAAGGCGGAACGCACCCAGCCTATCGCAGACGGCTGGGGGGCGGGTCGAACTCCCTGCCGCCCTGTCATCGGCAGGGCGAAGCCCTGCCCCTCAGTCTGGAAACCGGATTGTGCCTGCCTACCTCACAAGGAGGTTTTAAGGGTCTAATGGGTAGATTGCGTGCACTGTAAAGAATGATACAGATGTTAGATCAGAAGGCTGCCTTGCATAATGGAAAACACCATAAAGCAGGCGAAACAGCGAGGTACAGCTGCCGGGTCAAATATTGGCCCAGGTCCGTAGTAACATGGCGGGTTCCACAAAAGTCTGTCTGAGTCACCCGCAAGCAAAGGAAGGGTAAGACAGCGAAATGACACAAATGCAGCCTTTGCATAATCGAACAATGAACAGTGAGTGCAAGCTGCGCTCTGCGGTGATTTTCCTGTCGAAGCCAGACGCCTTCAGGGGCTTTTGGAGGAAGAGCTTTCTTGGGAGACATTATCCATTTATTCCAACGGTATACACATCACACAGCATACCACAGTAGGTTCCTACACCGAGGCTATAAGTACGACCTCCATGGGTTAGGTCTCCCCACCCTGACTTTTTTGCTGTCTTAATTATAGCTTCAGAAAACTGTTTGTTGGTTTTGAGCATTCCCATGGTTCTGTACCAGACATGGCCCCAGGAACATCTTTCCAAATTAAAAGTTTAAGGAGGGATGTGTGTGTGTGTGTGTGTGTGTGTGTGTGTGTGTGTGTGTAGCTGTAGCCTGTTTTCCCTTCCAGTTCTTTCTCCACAAGTTTACCTCTCTTGTTAGACAGGAGGCCTTGAGGATCCCGCACCCAAGAATTGAGGCAGGGAGATGAATCCCAAGTCTCGGTAGGTGCCAGATCTGGGGGGAGCCCAAATGTATGGGGAGGCTCTGCTTCCTCGTGTAAGGGGGTTGCAGAGAGCTGGAGTCAGTGGGAGAGATCACGGTCCTGTCTGTGAGGCTCTGACAAAGGTTCCCAGGGAAAAATGAACTTGGGAAGGCAGATCTCAGGTTCCCAGGAAACACTAACGTTTTAAAGGATATCCAGCCCTCAAGAGAGGCACAGCTTCTTCTCAGGAATCTTGCAAGACTGGGAGGGTGGACTTGGGTGGAGGGAGTGCAAGAAGGCTTAGATGTTGAAATCACACTAGGGGATTGAAGTTGGAATTACTGAACTAAGCTATTCCAGAACCATCTATTAGTCTGAGACTTTCTAAAAACACTATTTACCTACATCGCCCATTTTAACACTTAAGGAGTATCCTCTGCTTAAAAATGTGTTTCTCTCCTGAGGAGGGAAAAATGAATTACTCGAGTGGAAATTAGAGTCCAGTAGGGCAACTGTCGCCAGCTCTGTTCTCTCTCTCTCTGTAGATTTAGGTTCCACTGGCGAAGGCCTGCGTGGCAGGAGAGCTAGAAACTGTACATTGAAAGTCAAATGGGGGTTCTTATCTAAGACTTCTTCTGCAGAAGCCCCGGGTCCTTATCACGCTATCTCCACTGCCCTCTTTCTTCCAAGCGCAGTGTTCATTAGCGTCACAGACACAGCTTCTAGTCCTCAGGCATCGAGACCCCAGCTCTTTTAATTTTCTTACAAAGCAGGCAAAGGTGGTATCTTTAATTTGGTCCACGCGAACGTGTCTTTGGGGGTGACCTTCAGGGGAAAGACTCTCTGTGTTCAGTTTCTATCCCGAGCCGCTCTTTTCCTCTCGCGTCACTGGGAACAGTAACCAGAGAAGCTCTGCTTCCTCAGACCCCAGTGCTCCCACTGGCTGTTCCTCAAGACTCTGTTTACCTCATCTTGGAGTCTCAGGAGCATTCCTTGAATGTTCTCATGGCATTCCAAGGCATTTCCAAGGGCTGTGAGGTTAAGCAGCAGCAGAAGGAGATGGATGTCTTTGCAGGGCTGATCTCCCTGATCTGTGGGCTCAAGAACCACTTTGGGCCCCAGAGTGTAGGAGATCCTACCCAGCGGGTGGGCTCAGTGGGCTGTTCCAGAGAGGAGATGTGGAAACATGGAGTGGCCAGTGGACACCAGCGCCAGGGATTTAGACTACAGTCAGCAAGAATGGTGTGTGTTCACAAAAGGCCCTTTAAAAGGGTTAGGGCAGCTCTTGCTGGTATGGCTCAGTGGATTGAGTGCTGGCCTGTGAACCAAAGGATCGCTGGTTCAATTCCCAGCCAGGCCACATGCTTGGATTGTGGGCCAGGCCCCCAGTAGGGGGCATACAAGAGGCAACAACACATTGATGTTTCTCTCCCTCTCTTTCTCCCTCCCTTCCCCTCTCTCTAAAACTAAACCTTCTAAATCATATATATATATATATATATGCCCTATATATATATATTAGGGCAGGAGTAAGTAAAACTGCAGAGCCTGCAGTAATGAAAAGTCTCCTTGGATGTCAGAGTCCTAGCCGTGAGAGCAAACTGGGGAGAACAGCAGTTAGGGAAAAGGATCGATGATCGTCTTCCTACAGCGAAAATGCATTCGCCCAGGAAAACGAATCCTTATTTTTAGAAAGAAGAGCAGCTTGGAATTTCCTCCTGTTTGCCAGCTTTGGGCCTGGTGAGGAGGACTGAAACTAGGGAGTTAGGGGAAAGAGGATCGGAGCCTTTGGAACCCGGAAGCAAAGGACAGGCCGAGAGGTCCTTATCGGCCATCGATGTATCGAAGGCTGCTGGGGGCTTACGCTGCAAATGGCTGGCACGGGTCGCATCTGAAGACAACTTACATCAGAGGCTTCTAAAAGACTTTGTTTTTTTAAAGGAGGAAGTAAAATTCAAGATTTGATTGCGATGTCGTTGGTTTATGTCTAAGTGATTACGTTTCTTTAGATACGCACGCCAACTGGTACTTCAAATAAAAATCTATGTGCAAATCAAGACAGCTTTTATTTATATACGTATACTTTCATTTTAATAAAGAGTTTATTTTAGGAGAAGAAACTCATCGCAGGGCCGCCTTCGTCTTTTCTTTTCCTGGCGCCACCAGAAACCACACGCAACACCTGGGAGGAGCGCATGGCACCTGCGGAGCGCACCTTGCGGTTTCGATTCCGATACCTTAATAGCAGGCGCCCACACCGCGCCTGCGCCTCCCCGAACGGGAAGGGAGAAGTGCAATCCCTGCTCTGAGAAACCTCCCAAGAACAGCATCGTGTTGTTTTCATTTCCTCAGGTGCTTTCTGCTCCGGAAGCTCAGAGGCAGCCTCAAGGCCTTGTCACCGGGCTCCGTCAGAAACGGGTTGGACGTGGTATTCTAGCTTTCCCAGCGAGAGCACTTCCTATCCCAGGAAGGTCGGCGAGGTGGTGGGAATAGCACTGGCCTCTCCAGACTGATAGTGAGCCTGAAAATTAGAAACTGGGCTTCCATCCAGGGACTCCAAGCCAACAGTGCATTTTAAAACGATCAGAAAACTGGACACAGGCCTTGGTGGGGGAAGCGGCGGGGGTGGGGGTGGGGCAGGCATTTGATACAAGAATGGCTTTGTTTCCCAGGGAGCTGTGGTCTTTCCAGGTCACTGGGGGACTTGAGGCGGAGGATGCCAGTCCCGCCTTCCTGATGGAGCTGTGGCCTGTCCCTGCTCAGCCTGCCTCAGAGTGGGCGCTTGTGGACGGCCTTTCCCACAGGCCGTTTCCATCCTGTTCTAGGATAAACGTGGCCTTGGGCTGGCACTGTAGGATGGAAACATCTTACAGAGGAAGTCACGTGTGTTTCACCCTTCCGTTTGCCACTTGTTAGCTCTGTAACCTTGGGTAAGTCTTTGGGGTTCTCTAAACCTCATTCCCTTGCCTGTAAATTGTAATACTTTGTAGACTTATGAGGATTAAGTAAGATTTCAAATGTAGACTCATTTCAGTTCATTGGAAATCACCTACAGGGGAATTCAGGGCTTCCCACGGCCTTAAACAAGGTGTTTTTTTAACACCTCCCTCCACAGCTTGTTTGCACCCTCACTCCTGTGCAAGAAGTGAAAGGCGCTGGAGGCCAGGAGGGGTGCACACAGCTCAGTCTGGCTCCTTCCCAATGCCTCAACATTCCAGAAGCCCCAGATGCTACCGATCTCCCCTTTTCTGTTCTTCTTTGCCAAAGCCCTCTTGTCCCTTCGGCGGTCCTTGCTGTATTTGTGCATCCGAGGGAGCTGGTGGGGGCTGGTGGGGGGGCACTGGATGCCTGAGCTTTGACTGCTCGGCCCCTGTCGAGACTCTTTGCTCGTCTTCTACGACAGTCTACATGCTTACTCTGGGGCTGCCTGAAGTTCAAGGTGCACTCACTCTGCTCCGAGGGACAACAGCTTCCTCCCCTGTGCTCCGGTTGTTCTGAGTCAGAACCTCAGGTGTCTGGAAAGAATGAGTGCCTTCACCCTATTATGAAAGCTGTGAGGGGTGGGGGTGGGCAGGGGCCAAGGAAGGCTGTGGTAAGGATGAGGAGGAAGATTTCCCACCCACTTCCTGGGGACGACCAGGACAAATTAATGAACAAATCCTCATAAGTCATCTTCTTTCTTATTCTAGCACCCCGAGGCATTTTACATCTGATCTTGGAGCCTTGGAAGATTGGTTAAAGCCTCATCCCAATAAGCCAAAGGTTGCAGTTTCGATCCCCGGTCAGGACATGTACAGGAATTGACCAAAGAATGCATAAATAAGTGGAACAACATATTGATGTCTCTCTCACGTGTGCTCTTTCTCCCTGCCCCCCTCTCTAAAAATCAATAAATAAAAAATTAACCTAGCATGTTCAGGAGCCAACGCCCTGGCCTCTGTGCCAGGCCAGAATGGTACTAGGAACGGCATCTGAGACTGGCATGTACACGTATATTTCTCATCAGTTTCCACTCCCCCAGGCCTGGGGGCTGCAAAGGAAGGCATTTCTGGCCCTGGGAGTTTTGAAGCAGTAAGAAACATGGTGGGAGCCAAACACCCTCCCAGGTGGAGGTGCTAAGAAGGCAATGCATAGACTCTGTGGGCTGGGGCCATCCCAGAATCCACGTATGGACAGAAGCACAGACCTTTGCGATGAAGCTCCCATGACGGGTAAGGACTATGGGAAAGTGGGAGAAGAAGGACCTAAAACCTGTGAGGAATGCCAACCGTAGGGGCAGTTTGGGCTCTCCAAATTTCCACGTGAATCCTGCTCCCTGAGCGAGCCCCCTCACCTGGCCCTGTTTGCCCGTCCCACCCCATCTGCTGTCGCTCCATGTCAGGCTTCCCACCCATGCAAGGACACTCTAGGAACATCATTTGAGTCTTAGAATGTTATGGTTTTTGGTGCCATAGGTTCTTTGAAGAGGGCCTCCTTCCCTGAACCCCCAAGGAAGGACACTTCCCGTGCAGAACGTTGCAGAGAGAAAGACCCGGAAGGACCCCTCCCATGCCCGGGACCATCCCTGTGCCACTGAGCTGTGGATGGCACAAGTCAGGTGGCTGTGGGTCTTGCTTTTGCAGCCCTCTGGGCTGGGCGCAGCCACAGGGGGAGGAGCCTGTCGCGGGTATCAGAGCACCTGGACCAGAGCGGTCAGCTGCCTTCATGAGCTAGGAAAACGGAATCACATGGGGGGAAAGAACCCTGGGTCTCCAAAGCTCTTGGGCCCTTCCTGTGGCTCTTTGGGAACACAAGGAAAGCACAAATTTGTTGGAGTAACAACCCTAACATTTATTCTCGCGTGGGGAGTAGGAGGGATAAGGTGTTGATGTACTGTCTCTCTTGCCGGTGGCGTCTTGAGGAGACAGGGCCACTGTTCCTGGTGTGAATCCAGGTCCCTGGAGAGTCATCAGCTGAGAAAGCAAGTCTCATCACCCTAAAGACCTGGCCTCTAGTCCTCTCAAACCTACATCTGCCAGGAAACCCTCTCCGCGATGACCAGAGAAGCTCTCACACTCCTTATGTTAACTCTGAGGTGCTGTAGAGGAGAGGGAGTATGCAAAGCAGGGTTGGGCGGGAAGGCTCTGGGGCTCACAACCTGGCTAGGGGGCGGGGCGTGTCAGGTCAGGTGTTCCCCGAACGTTCGCACTTTCCCTCCTCCCCTCCCTCCCCCTCCCAAGACCCCAGTCACTGACTGGACCAGTCCCTCCCCAGAGTTCAGAGGCATCAGTCCAAGGACAGAACTGCAAGAGTATGGACACAAAACACCAAACAATTTGGGGGTGGGCTCCCAGCCAGTGTGGTGAGAGACGGTCCTGTGTCCAGGGCCATTTCCAGCTCTGAGCAGCAGAGGGCGCTGGGGCCTCTGGGGCAGCTCAGTGTTGGGAAGCGCTTCACCTCATCTCCCTAGAGTCTCAGGGGAGCACAGGCGCGGGGGCGGAGCTTACGGGCAGCCAGGGACAGAGCTCACAGGGAGACTGGAGAGTGATCGGCAGTTTCATTAAAGCCAAGTTAGAGCTGCCTCTAGTGCCTGCGGGAAGTGCAGGAAGGGAGGGGCCTCCAGGAAAGGGCTGGGGACCCAAGTGTCCAGCGCGGAGCACAGCGCACTCAGCTGCGTCCTCTGACACTACCCCACCCTGCGCCTCTGGCCAGCTGCAGACGGGGACCCAGATTTGTGCTTGATCGGGGCTTCGGAGCAGGGCGGTGGCAGAGGCACTCTGGGGCTGTCCTGGAGGCTGCTGGTCCTGGGATCCTCTGTAAAGTACCCATGTCGTCTGGAGAGCCAGGACATGCCGTGGCCCCAGTCTCCCGCCTCCCTGCCGGCGGTGGGGGATCCTCAGACGTGAGTCTGCATCCGCCGCTGCAGGGGTCGGCTGGGGTCGGAGTTCTGGGAAGAGGACTGGGAGTGGTGGGAAGAGGAGGCAGAGGCCTTGCTGGCCTTGTCGAACTGCACGTAGCCGTCCTGCTTGCCGCTGCTGCTGACGCTGCTGTCACACTGCGTGTCCAGGAAGGAGCTGCTGTCGCTGAGGGAGCCCCTCTGGAACTCGCGCTCACAGAGCTCGATGGACGAGCTGCCCATGCCCAGCACGAACCTCTGGCCGTAGTCATAGAGACGGCCCTGGCCGCTCAGGGTGCTGTAGATGTTGGTGAAGGACATGCCCGTGGGCACCCGCTGCTTGCCTGCAGGGCGCAGGTCCGGCTGACAGCTGGACAGTGAGATGGTGGGGGTTGAGTGGTGCTCCTTGAAGGTGTTGACACTGTAGTAGCCATTGGTGGGGTCCTGGGGTAGGGGACAAGAGCAAGAGCAGTGTCACCAGGTGGGGCAGAGATTGCACTGAACTTTCTATGTGGAACCAGTCCTAACTTACCCTGGTGGGGATGAGGAGATACGGGAGGAGGGGGCTGCAGCAGAGAAATGGGTGAGGGAGCATGTGGAAGGGTTACCCTGGTGGGGACACCAAGGGTGTCAGGCATTCAGGTGGCAGCTGGGAGGGGAGGGAGCCAAAAGGAGGGAAGCAGGGGCCTCTCCGTGGGTGTGTTTAGTTATCAGCACAATTCGAGGTCATTTGAGAACCAGACTGTGTTCATTGTTTTTGCCCAGGACACAGATACTTCGTTTTCAAGTGTATCAGTGAAAAGGCTGTGGGCCAGGAGCCTGTGGGAGCTCGACCCTAACTCTGCTGCCTCCTTAGTGTGGTGGTGAGGCAGCAGGTGGGTTTGCAAGGGAGGGACCCACTTTAGGGAGAGGCTAGGCACCTGTCCCCAGAGTGGCCTCTGGCCTCTCTTCTATTCACTGTTATTTGTCTGGACACAGGCAGGGCTCGGGCCATCCGAGCTGAAGATCAGAATCCCATCAGGTGGTGCAGCTGGTGGTCATGCCTACCTTCAGGTTCTGAAACTCCTTCTCCTCTTCTTTGAGGACCTCCAGCTGCTTGAGGACTGAGTCTTGCTGGAATTCACCCCGGTCCATCTGCAACCCAAGAATGGCTGCTCAGGGAGCAGGAGGTGCACTAAGCGCCCACTTCCCCCAAGAAAAAGTAGGAGAAACCAACTTGAAAGAAGCTTGCTGTCTCTGCCTCCCCTCCCCCACCTCCACTGCCTGGCCGGCAGGAGGCAGGTGAAGGAGCAGGAGGAGATTTCAGGTCTTGTGTTGCTCCCCGACCTCTGTCCACCTCTTTCCGGAGAGACAAGGAGAGACAGGGAAGGGGGGTGTGTGGGCGAGAGGCAGGACTCCGAGATCCAACTTACTCCCCTTGGGCTAGGGGGCCACCTACAGAGCTCTCACTTGGCTGATTCATTTCAATCCCTTGACCATTGACTGTAGCAGTCCCCAACCTTTCTGGCATCAGGGACCATTTTCATGGAAGACAATTTTCCACAGATTGGGTCGGGGGAGGGTGGTTTTGAGATGATTCGAGCACATTACATTTAAGCTCATTTAAGCTCATGCCGGGTGGCCGGGTTCCTAACAGCCCCGAACAGGTGGTTGCTGGCCTGCAGCCCTGAGCTTGGGGACCCTGATTTACTGGATTTCAGGTCGGGCACCACACTGTCTTAAGGGCCAGGCCTGCACACATTAAGATACAGCTGTTCCCATCAGGGCGGTGGATCTGTTGATAAATGATTGCAGAACCTAGACCACTGGGCAAGGGGTGGGGCCCTAGCAGAGAGCACGTCACCCAGCGCCTGGCTCAGTGAAGGGTTACGAAGGGGTCACAGTGAACCACGGGGACCCCAGGCCACATGGCAGTGACTGAGATGTCCTGATCTTCCTCAACAGAGACCGAAGAGCTCCAGAGAAGGATCACTTCTTGTTTCTCTTGGGGTCCGCAGCGCACCTGGTGCAGCGCCTTCAGTGCCGCAGCCACTGATCAAAGAGCCTTTCGGGATGGAATGTTTAATTTTTTTTTAAATTAATTCTTTGATGTCCCAGTGTCTAGTGCACTGCTGGGTCTACACACAGTTAGCGTGGGTACAAATGTTACGATTGTGTTGGGCGAGTGCACCAAGTGGTGCAGCTCTAAGTTTCTGAGAATTAAGACGACTACTAAACCGAGGTGAAAGATAAAGCACGCCCCGCACACAATGGGGGTATTAATTAGCCTGAACACTCGCAGGGGTGCTGCCCTGCGGCTTGCAGCTGCTTTGCTCGTGTCCTTTCTGCACATGGCGTGACCCAGGCCAGATTCCCACGCACTCTCCGGGCTGAGCTGTGACGATGCTTGTCCCTTGCGACTCACCTCCCTGGGGCCCCGTGGCATCAGCCAGAGAACTTCCACCCTGTCACCCCTGCACTGATGCTGCTTTTGTCATTCCCCAGGAAGTGCCCTGGGTCTGCCTGGATGGCAGGTCTCCTTCACCAGGTCCCACTGTCACGCCCGGCTCTCCTCTGAGTGGGGCTGTAGTGGGACTGGGGTGAAAGGCAGTGGGGGACCGACAGGCACCCCAGGGGAGGCTTAGCCACAGATCCCTCAGCAGGTCCCTCTGTGGAGTTGTCCTCCCCCCATCCCTCTCTTAGCTGACTACTGAGCGACCCCCACTCCCACCGAGGGTTTGGGCTGGGGGGTGTGGAGACGGGCTGAGGCAGCCGGAGCATTCCAGTGGAAAGGAATGCGGGCCCCATTTGGGACAAAGGACAGGCCGGGAACGCCACAGGGATTTGTTGAAGCTCCTCTGCATTGTTCCCTCTCAGGTCCAGGCTGCAGTCTCCTTCCTGGGAATACTAAATGCCCTACTGTGTCCGGCCTTAGGTTAGCCCTGGGGAAGTAAGCACACTGGCATAGATTCTCAGGAGCCCAACCTTTGCCCCAGGGGACTCTGGGATCACTGGGAGGCTGACAAGTAACTTGAGCAAGGCACAGTAAGGGAGAAACACGCGGTGTTTGGGGAGAGCACAGAAAATCGTGGAGGAGGTGATGTTTGAGTGGATTCTTGTAGGAGAACATGGCAGTCAACGGACAGCTTCAACAGGCAGAGGGAGTCCCTGGCGCAGAGCCTCTGAGGTCTGCAGGACCGGAAGGCTGGGAACTGCAGTTCTCCGGGGTGTCTGCGGGTCTGCAGGGCCCCAGGCATTTGGTAGGATGGCAGATGCCTCAGGGTGAGGAGCCTGCTGACATGTTCAGTCGGTCCTGGACTTTGTCCAGCAGGCATGGAGTGCCCCCGGGGGTTACCATATTTTTTGGACCATAAGACTCACCTAGGTTTTAGAGGAGGAAAATAGGAAAAAAATTTGAAGCAAAAAATGTGGCAAAATACTTAATACCACAAATAACATAATATTTCAGCAATGTAAATGTAAACAGAACTCAACAGCAGCATTAACAACCATTATTCCTCCCAAATTTGGTGGGGGGGGGAAGAATGTGTCTTATAGTCTGAAAAATATGGTGTGTGTAGCCACAGGGTCAGATCCGTGTTTTAGAGCTGAGGCAGGATCGGAAGAGGCTAGGAAAATGCCTGAGCAAGTGGAATGCGGAGACCGAGACAAGATAATTAAATAAGGCCAAATAATTTGAGCAACTTACAGCCGGCGAGTGTATTGCAAGACCTTATCTTCCCCGACCAAGGACACTTGAGAGCAAATGGTTTATACCTCTCTTCCCTAACGAGAGAAGATGTAGCTTAAATCACCCCGGTCAGGGCGAGAGAGAACAGAGACCCAATTAATGTCATAATGCCAGCTGACCCCAAGACAGATGAAGTCAAGGGAACAAGTAACAAAAACCTGATTAGAGTCAGACAGACCCAAGATAAAAAAGGAAAGGAGTAAAGCGGACCAAAGAATAATGCCAAACTCATGTGTGCGTTCATTTTGACGCATCGCATGTTAAAAACGCACCTGGAAAGCTGGTGGATAGTTTGCTGGGACCCTCCCCTAAGATTCTCGCCCGCAGATGAAAGATAACCCTCAAGACCGACTCAAGATAACCCTCAGTGCAGGCTGTCTCTGGGTGCCCTTCTTGGGTGTGGACTTTTTACTTATAAACTCTAAGGGTCACCGTGAGACTGGTA
Organism: Phyllostomus hastatus; assembly: GCF_019186645.2. Taxonomy (NCBI): domain Eukaryota; kingdom Metazoa; phylum Chordata; class Mammalia; order Chiroptera; family Phyllostomidae; genus Phyllostomus; species Phyllostomus hastatus. The sequence continues at coordinate 12,452,682 of NW_025334015.1, read as the reverse complement.
GCCAGGGGAGCAGTGGGCAGCAGTGGCTCCCCCCGGGCTCACCCCCTGAACCCGTCTCCAGGGCCCCCTTTCTCTGACTTTGCCCAGGGAGCTGGCAGCAGCCCCGCCGTGGCTCACTGTTCCCCTATAGCGTTTCCAGGGAGTCAAAGCAGAGCACCGCCTGGGCTCTCCCATTGCCTCTTCTCCCCTAAGCCCTCCCTTTGTGTCATTGCCCAGCTTTAACAAACACACTCCCAAAACCACCTGGACTCGCGGTGTGAAATCTTCCCTGCACGAAGTCAAGGACCCACGCAATACAGGCTGGCTTGAGGGAGACACGCTCCAGGCCATTCCCTGTCTGGGGACAGAAGGGCCCTTTTGGGGGGCTCTGGAGGGGGGCACTGAGTACAGTGGTGAGAAAACAGAATGTTGAGACCACTGAGGGGGCTGCTGGGACTGCCCAGGGAGCCACAGCGAGGCCCGAGCCAGCAGCCTAACAGCAGGGTACAGGCAAGGGCGCCCATTGGAGGGATCTTTTGAAATGGAATCAACTGGAACATCAATTGGATAGAAAAAGAGCAGCTGAGGGAACAGTCAGCTTAGTGCTCTAAGCCTTGGTGGGTGTCCACCAGGGACAGGGGGGCTCTGGGATGGACGAGGACATGGGGGATTTGTGAGCGACACAAGCAGCTCCCGAGGCTGAAGAGCTCTCGGCGCTCCACAGGCTGCTCGGGGTTTGCCAGCTGGCCCTGCGTGCTCCCCCTCCCACCCCGGTTCCCCCGAGGAGGAGACTGAGGCACCGGGCGGCCCATGCTCTTCCCCCGCCTCCACGTGTCTCCCCTGGAGTTTCCCAGCGGTGTTTCAGCCTTCGGTTTGCACAGCCGGCTGCAAGAGCGGGAGAAGCAATGATTGGCTTACAGTGAGCGAGTCAGTTCTGGAAGAGGAACTTTTGACTCTTGCAGACTTTTGGGGGGACATTGAGACATGGGGTACACATTGAATATGTGCAATATCTGTGGGTGTGGGTGTAGTAGTACGGCTACTGGTGCATGCCTGCTCTCCCTCCCGAAAGGTGAGGCTCTCTGAAAGCTGGGGCTGCATTTAGGAGTCTTTGGGTCTCGAGGACACCAAGTGCAACAGAGCAGACACGCGGGGAGTCTTTGCAGGTTGAGAGCAGGGTCCTGGCCTGTGCTGGGGGAAGGGCCGTCCGGGCTGATGCTCCGCTGCTCAGGAGCACCTAGGGCCCCAGGAGGCTTCCAGCCCGGGGCCTGCAGGGCACGGAGGGTGGGTGGGGTGTGCAAGACAGCGCTCTCACCATCAGCTGCTTGATGGTGGGGTGGTCCTCTGCCTCCCGGCCGGAGGCGGGCTCCTTGTGGACGATCTCCACGCGGATATCGTTCTTGGCTGACACGACGCCTTTGAGATCTGGACACAAAATAGGAACGTGTGGGTGACGGACTCAGTCTGTGCGCTCAGGCACTAGGGTCCCAGGTGTCGCGCTCCCACACCCCCATCACCCTCAGGTTTAGCCTCCAGCCCCTGAACTCCGCAGCCGGCCCCCGCACCAACAGAACAGCGGTCTGGACACCCCAAGGGCTGCGAAGCCCTCAGACGTTGCCCTGGGCTCTGGGCGGCAGGCACCTCAGCCTGCCGCTGCCACACCCGGGGCCTAAGAGGTGGTCCTCATCGATTCGTCCACCTTACAGAGCTGGGTCCTCCACGCCACTGCACCTCCACTTCCTTCTGGAAGTCTCCTCTGACCCACCATGCCAGGCTCTGATCTCTCCATTCAGAGAGTCGCAAACCTGATCATTAGAAAGGCCCTCAGTGGGCAACCTCCCACCCAAAGCCGAAACCTTCCCGGCATGGCGGCTGGCGGGGGTCAGGGGGAGCAGACCCTGTATCAGCGCCTCCGTGTCAGAGACTCGGCCATGCCTGGAGGGGGCGGCCACGTGATAGTTGGAGAGTCGTTAGAAAATTCTGGCTAAGATCCGCTCCCCACAGTTTTCACGGAGAGGGTGGTGAGGGAGGCCCCGAGACCACGTGGCTGGGGGAGTTGAGGCCACTTAGCTTAGAGCGGAGCAGGCGTAAGGGGGACCCCCAGCTTTCTTCCACGCTGAGGGCTGCCCTGTGGGGGAGGGGCGGGCTGGCTCTGACGATCCCTTCTGTGCCTCGTGCTCACAGCGCAGGGTGTTAAAGCCGTGTGGGGCAGCAGGAGTCCTGCCCTCCCGTCCCCCGCTCTTACACGGGAGCAGACCGAGGCGGGGGTAGGTGCCGCCCGCCCAAGCTCATGTGTGGCAGGAGGGGGGCCGGAGGGCTGCGCCCCCTTGTTCCCACCCTGCTCTGCCGTCCCTTTCACCCGCCTGTGTGTGTCTGCCACCCCTCACGTCAGCGCTGTGCCCAGGACGGAAACTCGAGGTGAACGTAACCTTCACGAGCTCATAAACACAAAGGTTTTATTGCTAATGACTAAAGACCTTTAGAAGTCTGCACAGAGCGATTCCTTGAATGCTCTTTTTTGTTTCTGATGCGTGGGTAACCTGCTTTTCTGGTTGGACTCACGGGTGCTTGAGGGGAAGGATGGACACCCCCCACCCCGAGATTTCTGCAGAGCTCTATACGGCTACCGGTGTTCAGCCCACAGTGCTGGCGAACTGCCCTGCCGGCTGATGCTGTGTTCAGGCCCGTTTGCCCTCGGCTGAGCGCCCACTGTGCGCCAGATGCTGCCGAGTGCTGCCCAGACAGAGGTGCCTGCAACCCAGCCCGCCGGCAGCTCACCGCAACGGCAGGTCCTGCTCGCTGCACCCTCGACCCCGTGCACTCGCTCTCAGGGCAGTCTAGGCCTGGCCCCCTCTCTGCCCCCTCCCTGAGACCCCTGGGCTCCCTCCCGTACTTCTCTGGGAGCGGGCGCAGCAGAAGGCCACAATGGTTGCCATGAGGACGAGGAAGGCCACACCGGCGCCCACGGCCACCCCGATGATGACGGCCATCGGCACGGACTCTGTGGGAGAGAAGCAGGCACAGCTGACCCCCGGCGTCCGAGGGCCTGCTCTCCCCCAGGGCCTCCCCTGTTCCCGCGGGTGCGGCCTCTGCCAAGCTGGGGCCGGAGCCCTGCACTCAGGCCCCACGGGGAAGCCTGTGGGGGCGCTGGGCAGGCACAGGCAGGCTCCAGCAGGGTCGGCTGGGGTGGGACGGGGGTGGGGAGAGGGTGGGAGGCAGACGCCCAGCGGTGGTGGTGGGAAGGGAGGCAGGCCACACAGGAGGGGGGGAGGTGCGGGTGGGGGTGGGGGGAAACAAGGGCCATGAGAGGCCGGGCTGGGCCCATGCAGCTCTCTCGGGTGTTAAGCCAGGAAGAGTGTATCAGGCAGTGGCTGGAGAGTCCTAAGTCCTGGCTTTTCTTCCCCTGTGGCCACTGCCCTTGTCTGTTTGGTTTGTGTTGACCTTCTCAGGTGCAAGAGGTGAGGCCTGGACAGCCAGCTTCGAGGGTTCTCGGGGCCTACTGGGTACCTGATGCTGTGGGTGCTGGAGGCCCAGGTCTCAGGGGCCAGGGGAGCAGGATCACAGCTCCGTCATCTTTAAGGAGAGATGCCCCCTTTCCGTACCCCACCCCACCCCAGTCCTGCTCCTTCCTCTGCAGGCCAGACCTCTGGGCACCCAGGCAGGCTTTCTCGAGGGGCCTGGAACTTCAGCCAGGGGAAGCCTCACCCCTCGCCGAGTGTCTGTGGCCTGTGGCTGCCCAGCCCAGGAGGAATGGGGACGGGAGGGTGATGTCGGGGCGGGGGAGGGGCTGCCCTCCTGGATGGCCCTGACCTCTCTGTGGCTGCACATGGGACTGAGGGTGTGATTTGGGGCTTGGATAGTCCGTCTGGAACTGAACTTGAGAACACGGTGGCACAGAGACCGGAGGGCCCACTGAGCCCACAGCTCTCACAGCTAGAAACACTGAGGTCCAGAGAAGTCAAGTGACTTGGTCAAGGACACACAGCTTCAGCAGACCCAGGGCAAATCTAGGTCCCCTCACATCCAGCCTCCCGCCACCCACTGCGGTGCTGCCCAGCTCTGCACACCCCAGACTCTGCCTCTTCTGAGCCGCTGATCTCACTTCTCTCATCCGAGGATGGGAAGAAGGCAGGGCCACCCTGGCTGTGGTATGGGGGGGCAGGAGGGTGAGTGTGGGGAACGGCCTCAGAGCTGAGCCCTGCACCCGCCCCGCTCCGTCTCTGCCCCTGCGTCTAGGTGAAGGGAGCAGGGGCTCCGCCTGCATGCCTGCGCCTCACCCCTCAGTGTGGGTGACATCTAGGTGTTGGGCTTGAACTGGAAGGAGAAGGTGCCTGCGGGTGGACAGTGTCGGTGGCTAGGCTGGCAGCTTCCTCCCAGTCCAGGGCCTGCCTGCCAGTGGCCGGGCCACTGAGAGTGGCAGGGGAGGTGGTGGGGACCAGGTGGGTGCGGCAGCCGTCAGGGACCACAGACCGAGGCCCTCGGTTGGTCTCAGCAGCCAGGAGTGAAGGGACCCGACTCCTGCTTTGTGACCCTGCTGTGACAGGGCGATGCTTGTGTCTCCAGTTTCAGCCCCGTCAGGAATGGAAAACTGCTTAGGAAGCTCATCGGCTCTATGCTCTTGAACTTTATTAATTTGGGTTTGATTTTGGTTCTTCTCGGGTTCCTAGTAAGTTTCCTGGGAGAACTCGGCCCTGTCTCAGCGGCGCTCAGATGGCCGTGGGGGTTCCTCAGCCTCTCTGGGCCGCCCTCCCCCGGGGTCTCACCGGAAAACCAGAGGGCCGAGGAATCGAGGAAGCGGTATTCTGCCTCTGGCCTCCTGCGAGTCCACCTGCCCCGAGGATGCTGACAGCTGGGGGGCACCATCTAGTCTGCAGCAGGTGAACGGGGGCTGGAGAGGGTCTGACGGGACCCGGGACCCCTGGGGTGGCATTCCTCTCTGGCCTGCCCGCTTCCCCAGCCCGCCTGCCTGCTGTCCTCCTCTGGAGAGAGCACGCTCAGGGGTCCCCTGGCGAGAGAGGGGCTGGAGGGGAGAGCCGTCCACCAGTTCAGCCTCCTCTCCATCCAAGGAAGTGGACTGGGCATGGGGAGTCCCAGCCAGTCAGGGATCAGGGACCTCTGGGCCAGTGTGACCAGACATGCGTGAGGGGGGAGCAGGTGGGAGACGCCGCCCCCGGCCCCAGGAAGGGCTCTGCGGGGCCTCGGGGGCAGGACAGCGGGAGGCTGGCCATGGTTGCTTCCGAGAACCTGCCTGTACCCCCTGAAGCTCACTGAAGGAGCGGACCGGCCCTAGCTCCTCTTGGACCCGTGCGGCAGGGGGACTAGGGCAGAGGAACCCCCACCCCCATCTTCCGCGTGTCCTCGGTCAGGTTTTGCAACGACCCGATTCTCTCGTCTGGGTTTCTGCTTGGAGGGCGGGGGCCGCTGTTTCTTGTGGGGCCCAAGACAGAGCAGCTCAACCCCGGGAATGTGAGGACCACTCGGCTGCCAGGCGCCGCAGGAAAGGGAGGCACTGCCCGTAGCCTCAGCGGGTGGTGGGATGGCAGTGCCCTGGAAGCAGGGGTGGGGGGGTGCGGGGAGGAGGCAGCCATGAGAAAGCATGGATCGGCATGGATTGATTATGCAGGCCACAGCTGGGGCTGGAGGCCCGGCCCGGGAAGCCATCGCCAAGCTGGTGATGATGTTGAGAAGCTGGAAGAGTCAGGAGGAAACAGAGGGAGGCCAGGCTGCGGGCAGCTGCCCCGGAGGGGAGGAGCCGGGGCCTGGAAGGGAAGGGATGAGAGGAGCAGAGCAGGGAAACAGGAGCCCGGTCCCTGGCTGCAAGGAGCCCGCGGGCTCTGGCGGCAGTGAGGTGGAGACAGGCCGGGCCGAGACCCAGGCGACGCAGGCGGGGAAGCCCTGTGCCTGATGCGCTGACTGCACTGAGCCCGCAGACGGGGGAGGGCAGAGAAGTTAGCGGCCTGCACAGGCCTCCCTTCCCCCTCTGCAGGGCCCTCCCCCGATAGCCCTGCGGTCCCTTCCCCCAGCCCAGGGAGCTCTCAAGTCTCCTTCCGTACCTGCTTCCAGCCCGGCTCCCGACTTCATTTCCGAACCTGTTTGGGAATAAAGCAAGCGTCCACAGCCAGGGCCTGGCTGGCCAGGGCGGGGCGGGACTGGGGTGGGGGGCTCCCTCCTCAGTCCTGTCTCGGAACTGCCCATTAGACCCAGGCTGTGCCAACTGAACTTGGAGAGGTTTGGAGACTCCCGGGGCAAGGGACCGGAGAGAGAGGTCAGGCTGGGGTGGGAGGTGGGGGGAGAGCACTGAGAGGAGAGCATGGGGGGTGGGGGCACCAGGGGGAAGACATGGAGGGGAGCAACGGGGGACTGGAGGTTTGGGATGATGTGTGGATGATTTTATGCAAATTATGGGCAAAGCATTATGCGAAGCAGCACCTATTAGGGAAGAGGTGTTGGGAGACCCTGTGTGGTCCCTGGGGTGGCCTTGAGGCCTGAGGGCCCAGTGGGGAGCACCTGCTTGGCCCAGAGCCTTTGCCAGGGCCTGATGGCTTGTGGGTGGTCTTCGTTTTGGAGGGATCAGAGAGTGCCTGGGCTGAGGCCCCCCAGGAACCCTGGCAAAGGGGTGAGGCCTGCAGCCCCTTTTAGGACCCGGTGTGCTGCCGGGGCCTGAGCTTCTCTGGACCCCACTCTGTGCATCCCCCAGGCTCCCCGCTCTCTGGTCTGTGTGAGACCTTTGAGTAGGGACTGGAGGTCATGACCATGAGCTGGGCAGCCTGCACCCGGGGTCACAGTGGGATGAGCCTTCCCCTAGCTCCTCCTTCTCCCTTGCCTTCCTTCTCCACTCAGCCCTCTGCCTAGAGCAGACACCTGGACCATGTGTCTCCCCCATCCTGGGGGCACTGCAGAGGGTTTTAGCCTGCCCTTCACCCCACCCCCAGTGGTTGGGGCAGCTCAGGAGCTTCCCTTTAGCTCAGCTTGGGTGCCTCTGGGGGGCTTCTGGGTGTCTGGGCTGGCTGGTTGTGGTAACTGGATCAGCCATGTTTCCCAGCAGGTCCGTCCGAGGGGGTCCCTGCGTCCCGCCCAGGGCCCTGGCTGCCTCTCTGCAGGTCACCCACCCCCGAGGGCACTGTGGCCAGACCAGGGCCCCCCAGGGAAACGCCGAGCGCAGGCAAGCCAGGGCCTTCAGGTGTGGGCGTTTCATCGTGGCAATGCACTTGGCTCACTCTTGTGGCCCCTCCTCTGAAACATCACCTTGAAGGGCCAGTTCCCCAGCAGCTTTTCCTTCCTGGTGCCCCATAGCACCCCTGGCCTCAGGGGTGCTGGGACGAGGAGGGCCACTTCCTGGACCTGCCCAAGGCTGTGCGGCCAGTGGCAGGAGCACTGTGACCTGTCCTTGGGCCCCACCCTACCCAGAGCCTTCACTAGGCGTGCCGCCCCCTCAGGACACTGGACGACCTTGCCTGGGCCCCACCTTGCTCCTTGAGCCGGATGATCTCGGTGTCGGAGCCGAAGCTGTTCCAGGCGGTGCAGTTGTAGATGGTCTGGAAGTCGGCCCGCACGATGTTGCTGATGGTCAGGGTGGAGATGACACCCTCCTCCGTGCTGACCGTCTCCACTGTGTAGCGCCCCGACGTCCCCGACTCCAGCACGTTCTCCTTCCACGACCAGGCCTGCCCGGGGGGCCAGAATTAGGAGGAGACCCCACCTCGGCCACCCACACGGGGACCACCGTGCCACCTCGCGCCCCAGGGCCGACGCTGCCAGGCTCATTGGCACGCTTGCCGCCACCAGCACAGGCGCACTCAACACAGGGACATGCACATCCCAGCACTCACCCTAACTGTGCCCACACTATGCCTGCCAGGCCACAAACACGGGTACACACACATTCATGCATATACATGCATCCCAACACACCACAAATGTGCACACACCACACACAAACACACTCCACCACCCATGCACACAGAGCACCACTCCACATGGTGCCAGTGTGTGTGTGCACCTGTACACATGCACACCACACCATTCGTATGCACGTACCACACCATGTGTGTACACACACCACACCATGTGTGCACACACACCACGTGCACACACCACGTGTACATGCACACACCACACCACGTGCACACACATACCACACCGCGTGCACATACACCAAACCACATGCACATATACCATACCATGTGTGTACACACACCACACCACATGTGCACGCACACACCACTACATGTATGCACACAGAGGCGGTGCCACCTCTGGAGGGCATTTCCCGGGTGAGATGGGGCCCTCACATGGGTCTGCAGGGGAGCATCTTTCCAGGCAAGCATGAGACCCCGTGACAGGGACCGGGCCCCCACCCCCTGCACTGGCTGGCCTGTGCCAATGTCTCCCCGGGACACTCCAGCCAGCTGGGCGCTGGAAGAGGAGGACCTGCCCAGAGAGGCTGCATCCAGTCTTGTTACTGTTCTGTCTTGTCCACACAAAGGTACATTCTGAGAGTTGTTTGTGGCCACCTTTACTCTATCGTAGATTCTAAGGACGCTGGCTGGCTTTTCCCCAGAGCTGGTTCGCAGGTGCCGGAGGCCCCTCGCACACTAGGCAGGCAGGATGGGGCCAGGGGCGTCCTGACTGAGCCCTCCTGATGCTCCGCTGGCGGGCCACGCCGGGCATTGCAGAAGGCACGGCAGCACCCTGGCCTCTAGTCACTAGGGCCAGCAGCATCCCCAGATGTGACAACAGAGACATCTCCAGAGATGCCAAATGTCCCCCAGGGCCAGAGTCACCCTGTGAGACCCTCTGGCCTGAAGCGAGGGATCTGGGATGAGGGAGATCCTGTGACTGTGCTCAGGAGTGAGAGACACTCACGTCATTGGAAAAATTAAAGAGGGACGGGCACCGGGGTGGTGTAGGTGTTAGTTCTGTGTGTGTGAATGCTTGCAGTTTCTGTGTGACTCCTTCAGGTAGTGCATCAGCTGAATGCCTGGGGAAGCATGCACCAGCAATAATGCTCTAGGGATACCTCGTGGACAGGGTGGCATCCTGATTTTGGGCGGCCTCGGCCTCCCAGCCCCGGGCACCCCCACGCCCTCCCTGGCACACCTGGACCCTGAAAGGCAGAACTGCCCCTCGGAGTTGGCCCGGGACATCTTCTAGCAGGACTGTCCCAAGCATTGGGGCCAACTAATAATAATATCAGCCCCTCCCCCCAGTGCTGCCCGACGTCCACCTCTCCTGGTTTTCATGCCAGGCTTCCACCAGCCTCAGGTGGCTGGGGCGGAAGGCTCCCTCCACAGATGTGATACCTTGGAAGGTGCAGTGTGAGCAATCAGGTGGCCTTGGCTGCACTACCTGGAGATCAGCATTCTGAGCAGGGGATGGGGACGGAAGGGCACTTTGGAGGGAAAAACGTGATTACGCTCGATGAGTGCGGCAGCCTGCATTCTCCGTGGCCGGAGGCCTGGGGGTGCTCTGGGAGGCACGGAAAGGGGCTTGCCCACCATCAACTGCACTCTGAGTAGGATTTTGCAAAGCTTTGTCTGGCCTTGCACCCAGGGAAATGGAGAAATAGTGTACCTTTCTCTTTCTTCCGTTCCCTTCACTTGCTCCTCTGCTCTCAGGATGCAGAATTCTGTTACACTCTCAATGCTAGTGCCCAGCTCAACGGCAGAGACGCATTAAAAACACTAGCAGACGGCCCCGGCCGGGTGGCTCAGTTGGTTGGAGCACCATGTCATGCACCAAAAGATTGCGGGTTTGATTCCCAGCCACGACACATGCCTAGGTTAAGGGTTCGATCCTCACTCAGGGCATATCTGAGAGGCAACCAATCTATGTTTCTCTCTCACATCGATATTTTTTTCTCTCTCCCCTCCTTCCTCTCTCAAATCAGTAAACATATCCTTGGGTGAAGATAAAAAAATACACTTGCAGACAAACCCTGGCATACAGCCTGCTCTGAAAAAGGAGACTGCTTGTGATTTTCGTCTTCATGATGGCTTTCTGAGAGAGCAAGCGGGAATCATTCCCGGCCAAGGAAGGGAAGCCTGAGGCGAGTGCTGCCTTCCCGCGGCCCCACAGCGGCGGGCGGAGACGCCCGGAGCAGCGCCCCAGGGCCTCCCCCCCGCACTCACTATTCGGTCGGGCGGCGGCGTGCTCCGGATGAAGCACTTGATCTGGCCCTTCTCGCCGTGGAGGGCGTGCTGGGTCTGGGTGCTGGAGATGATGGGGGGTCCTGTTGGGGAAACAGCATCACGTCAGGATTCAGAAGGGCAGGTGCCCCGCTGGGCCCCTCGTGGGGGTGGGGGTGGGGCTCAGGAGCCTGGTCATTGTTTCAGTCACCCAGCAGACACTTCCTGGAGGCTCGTGGGACACGCTGAAGTGCAAGGTGTCACTCGTGAACCTCTTAAGGGATTGTGAGTGGGTGCTTCTAAGTCAGAATGCCCAGAAGACATTGTAGGGGTTCTGAGTGAGTCACCCCAACGTGTGCTCCTGTGGTGTGTGGGTTACTTTGAGCTAAAGGCAACAGAGACTTGCAAGCTCCAGAGAAACTTCTACCTCCCCTTAACTACCGATGAGAATTTAAATTAAGGGCCTTGCCTATAATGAGACATTATCAGAGATAACATTTCGAGCTGTCTGGGTAGCAGGGCAAGCTGCTAATTGCTGAGCACCTGCCTTTCTTGCTGTTTTGTGCTAACCTCCCCCTACAGCTCCGTGGTCCTTGCCTTATCTTTGGCTCAGAATTCCACACCCACCTCGTTTTCCCTTTCTCTCCCTCTCTCAGGTGTGTGGAGGTCTCATTTGTGCATATGCACTTAAGTGGGGCCATTTTCTCTTGTGAATCTGTCACAGATTCATATGATTATTCAACCACCCAAAAGGAGGGGTGAGGGGGAGGGGTGGGGTCTTTCCCTTTCCCCACCACAGGAAAGGTGGCGAGACCGACTTCGGAGGAGGGAGAACAGTTCCACCTGGCCGATGAAGGGACGCTGTATGAAGGAGGGGGTCCACCCGAGAAGAGAGCAGAGGAGCCGAGGGGGAGGAAGGGATAGAGCAGCGCTAACTGATGGGGCACCGCCGCCTTGGCAGGCTGTTCGGTTTCCAGCCATTTTCCCTGATCACCAGTAGAGGGCGCGCTTGCCTAACAAACCCGGTGTCCCGGGCAGGGCTGAGCGTCTAGGGGCGCAAAGACTCGAGCAAGGCTCTTCTCTTCCAGCAGGAGAATCAGCCTGAACAGGTGCGATGCGCTGGGCACGCTCAGAGCCTTCGTCTCACACACGTCTTAGAAGACCCCAGTGGGCCCTAGTAGGCCAGGCCTCCAAAGCTGACCCCAGCATCTTCTCGTCCAGTCTGCGTTTGTGCGTGTTTGCACCTGCTTGTGCACATGTGTGCGTGTGTGTGTGACGTCACAGGGTCCTGGAGTACCTGTCTCAACATTGCATCAGACAGCCGAGCCAGTCTCCCTGAAGTCCAGCAGTGCTTCCCGTCTCCTCTGCCTTTTATCTGCCCTACGTCTTTCCTGCCTGATGCCCACCTGGCAGTGAAAGAGCAGTGGAGGAGTGGCTAGTTCAGTCTTTTGTGCCGCCAGCCTCCTGGCTGGGTGGGCATTGGAAGCAAGGGGTGAAGGCATGGAGGACCCTGCGCCTGCCTGCCAGCCCTTGGGGCAAAGACCATGGCTTAGGTGGCAGGAAACAGGAGCAAGACAGGCAGAGGAAGGGATCCGAGGACAGGTACAATTAGGCCGGGAACAAAACAAAAATCGCTGCAAACATAATTGCTGTTTATTAGCCACCTTAATTAAACCAGATTTGCATTTCTATGAGTAGCTCTCAGGCAAGGGGAAAAAAAACGCTACCGGGAGACACTCAAGTGGCTTTTTGAATTCAGGAGGCAAATGGCTTGGAGCTGGGCGAGGCAGACATGGGGGACCCTGCAGATGGGGGCATCCACACTAGAGGCAGACATGGGGGACCCTGCAGATGGGGGCATCCACACTCGGTTGGCTGAGTGAGTGGGCTGAGCCCTCCAACTCGGTGAAGCATCTGGGCAAAAGGCAGGAGGGCTGGGTGCTTCAGGAGTTTGATGGGGCTTTGTTCTGCCGCTGGACCGGAAGTGATGAGGCCGGAATACCTTTCCCCCTTCACTTCCCAGAAGCCAGGAAGCCCCTGGAGGATTCTCTGGCAAATGAGTCTGTGTTAAAGAGCACCTTAAAAGAAACCAGCAATCAGGATAAGGGTGGATGGGGCTGAGGGGGTCACAGGCAGCAGTAACACAGCTCGCCTCCCCTTCCTGCAGGCCTGGGGCTGAGCCAAAGCAGCTGACTTCTGTGCTCGCAGACCCCTGGAGGGCAATGGCCAGCAGACCCTGCCGGGCGGGGATTTGTTTTGAAGACCGGCCCATCATCCTGGATCCATTCAGGATTGCCAGACCCCTCAGCCTAGCTCTGCCCCATTGCAAAGGGCTGCACCATTCCTCCACCTGTCCTCCAGGTGCCCAGGTGGGCTGGCCAGCTACTCCAGTCGGGCCATTTATTCCACTCCCTGCCTCAGGGCAAGATGACTCTAGTTCAGCAGAAACCAACAGCTTTCTCGCTTTGCTCCCATCCCGTGGGCAATTTCTTCCTGGCGACCTTGGCAGCCTGTGTGGAAGCAGTGGAGGCAGAAAAGGGGGATGGAAGACGGGGGGATGGGAAGCCAGACGCTGGAGGGAGCAGATTAAACCCGGGACAGATGCCAGGGCCCAGGCTGGGGTGTTCCCATCTAAGAGCAATGTCCCTCCAAGCCGTGTACCACCCTGGCCGGGGGGCTCAGTTGGTTGGAGCATCTCCCTGTGCACCATCAAGCTGCAGGTTCCATCACATGCCTCAGTTTCGGATTTGATCCCCATTTGGGGCATGTTTAGGAGAGAGCTGATTTCTCCCTCTCTCTCCCTCTCTCTAAAATCAATACAATCATATCGTTTGGTGAGGATTAAAAAAAAAAAGATATGACTTCCCTCCTCAAGAAACCACTTTAAATTTCTGCTGGGAAACTCCTGAATGTCTAAAGTGACAATGGAATGTCAGTCCCTCCTTTATTCACCCTGGTTACCCTAGAAACAAGGATGCTCCTTTAAAAGCTTCTGGCTTGGAGACCCTGGAGGCCATGTGTGAGTCTGAGGGTCCCCAGGCTGGCGGGGCCTGGGGCCGGGTACCAGAGCCGACTGTGCTCCGGGGCCAGCACTGCCCGGTACCATCCCGGAACTGGCTGCGTTGGGGGGGGTGGGGCGAGACTCTACCAGGGCCTGGCGCCGCCGCCGCAGAGCTGAGAGTCAGACACCAGCTCGGCAGGAAAAGGCTGCAGCCCGTGTTGCCATGGATATGCGGAGGCGCGATCAGATGCTGTTATTTTTAGCCCTGCCGTGCCAATTTATCGGTGGCATCCTAGGGACACACGGGAAAGGCAGACAGGCTCCTGAGTCAGGATTCTGCCCAGGACAGGTGGCCCGTGAGCCCTCAGGGGTCTTGGGTAGGTAACCCTCCCTCTCTGAGGCTGCCACGACCGTGGGGAGAGGACAGCGAAGGAAACTGATGGAGCGGGCAGTAATGGGGACAGCAGAGGGCGTGGCTAAGGGGGAACCACGCTGGTTCGTTTTCCAGCAAAGGGGAGCACAGGAGGGGCTTTCAGAGGGCAGCCTCGGGAGTGGAGAGGAGCCGCCTGGGCGTGTCTCTAGAACTTGGCTCCACCCCTCCCTGGGGCCCTACCAGAGGGAGGTGGGACCAGGGTTGCAAAGGGCCATGGGCACCGCAGATCCCAATTGGGGCACAGGAAACCCAGTGGGAGGAGGAAGCTTGGAAGTGGCAGAGGGACTTGGCCTTGGTGTTTCTCACCCTCTCAAACCAGCACCTTATCACAACGGGGACACTGAGTTTCTGTTCTGGTGCCACAGCCACCTTGGGTCTGACCTGCACTGGGTCCCAGCTTCTCCAGGACCTTCGAGGTCCCATCAGCCTGGCCTGGCCCCAGCCCCGCCCCTTAAAGGCTTTGTGTAACGGCCATCCGGGAGCTCACACCGAGTTCTTGGAGGGAGACGAGAATGTGCTGCTGCGGTGACGATTCTTATTGTGTACAACAGGACACCTCCCCTCCGCTCCAGGGGACCCCTGAACGCCTGGCCTTGTGGGCATGGTGACAGGTGTTCCCAGCTGGGTGGCCCTCGTGCAATGGGAAGAGGCTGATCTGGAGTCCAGAGATGCTCCCTTCAATTCCCACTAGGGCCAAGGTCAAGGCTGAAGGGTGGGTATGGCCTTGGCTGCCCAGTGACCCTCTGACCCTTTTTTCCTGGCCAGGATAAAATTCAGCAGCTACCACTTTGAGGCCTGAGACCCCTTAAGAGATGGAGAAGAAGAGAGGTGGCCAGGAGACTACCCAGGTCCTTCCTCATGTCAGCGCTGGGCTCCGACACAGACTTGACCAGGTGGACCCGCAGTGGGAGGTGATGGCAAGACCCAGAAGAGACAACGGCCCCTTGGGTCACCACTGCCTGGGGCCAAGATGCCTTGGGTTGCTCTCCCTCCCTCCCACCCACCCCCTGCCCCAGCAGGAGTGGCGGGGGCTTACCATTGACAGTCAGGGTCACCTCTCGCTCCCCGGCCCCCACCCGAGGCACCACCGCTCGGCACACGTACTTCCCAGCATCCTCCTGGCGGACGGCTTTGAGGGTCAGGGTCTTTTCATTGCTCAGGACCTGGGCATTTCGGGGAGAATCAGACAGAAAGAGTGGGGACGGGCTCTCCTGGTCTTTCAGAGCCCAAGAGCCCGAGAGGCAGGCCTGGCGGGAGGGGCAGGTTTCCCGGTTCTCTGCAGGACGAGGGCCAGAGCAGACGGCCGACGTTCATTATGGAGCAGCCACGGGCCGGAGCAGCCACGGGTGGGAGCGCCCACGCGCAGAGGAAGGGCCCCGAGTGGCCGAAATGTTACGCTCCGCCACGGCCCTGGGGGTGGGTGCCCAGCGGGAGGAGAGGACTCGCTGGCTGCTCCCCGAGGCGTTCTCATATGGGGAGGGGCTGTCCACCAGCCAGGCCCCGGCTGGCCCAGTGAAATGACCTTACTGCTGACCTCCTTTGAGGGTCCCCGGACCTGCCTTTCAGAGTCATTTACAGCATCCCTTTGGGACGTGGTCCGGGGTGAAAAGAAGACAGACTGCGGCTTCAGGGAGCTACGAGTTGGAATCCCGCAGGGCCCCCGCAGCGGCTCACCTGGGCGGCGGTGGGCAGTCGCCTGTGGGCCCCGGGGCTGCCGCCCTCCCCCCACGGCCTGGCAGCGGGCTCACGGGGCACTACAGCGTCGGGCACGGAGCTGGCCACACCGAGGCCACTTTCTGTTTGCCCCCCCTCCCGCCCGCCTCCCACCCTCTCGTGGGTGGCCCCGAGACAAACTGATGCGCATGAGGGAGCACGCGTGTTTTGGAGGAGGAACACGGAAGCGGAGCAAGGCTGACCCCGAAGGCTGGAGGCGAACTCCGTGTGGGCGCGCTGAAGAGCCTGCCCAGCGCGTTCGTCCCCAGCGCATCAGCGACCACCGAGTTCCCATCGGCTTCTCGGCCGGAGAGCCCGCAGTGGCTGCACGTGTTAAGGGCTGAGGAGCGGGCACGTGTGGGCACCCCTCTCCTCTCTCTGGACCCCTCCTTCCTTCTGCTCTCTGGGGGCCGACCCCCGACATAACAGTGACGGGGCCCTGGGAGGCAGGCCCCTCCCGGCTTGTGGTCCCCCACCCCCCAGAGGCGCCCTGGGCCTGAGCGGGGACTCACCACGCCGGAGCCCCGCTTCATCCAGACGATGGTCAGGGACGGGTTTCCGGTCCAGGAGCAGCTGAAGACGGCGTCCGAGCCCAGGTCCACGAGCAGGGACTGGGGCTCCGCCGTCATCCGGGGCCCGACTGCAGGGTGGAGGGGGGGACGAGACGGCACTCTGGTTGACTGGGAGCTCTGGGGGTGCTTTCTGTGGCTGCTGCCCCCCCCACCCCTGGTCCCCCCAGTTCCTGGGGCCTGTGCCACCTCAGTCCACTCCAGCCCCCTCCCTTACATTTCGGCCACTGCCCCTCCGGGCCTCCCCCCGAGCTCGCCTCCCTCTGGCCTCCCCAGGAAGAGATAGTGCCGCCCTAGGTAGGAAAAGGCTCTCTGGCCCCTGTGCCTGGACAGGCCCGAGGGGCTCTCCCATTGCCTCCCCTCTGTCTGGGCCCTGGAAGTCCCCCTCTGGGGTGCAGGCAGAGGGGCCTTCCTCCCTGGGCCTGGGAGGTCCACGTGTCAGCCTTCAAGTCAGCCGGCCTCTGCCTGAGCTTTCAGGCCCCTCCCAGTGTCCCTGAGATTCCAAATGGAGCCGGCTGGGTGGCTCCTGGGTGGCTCCTGGGTGGCTCCCAGTGTCCCTGCCTCTGCTCTCAGGGATCCTCTCTTCCAGCCCCTCCCACGCCCCTGCTGAGTGCTGGTGAGGTTCATGCAGGCTCCTCTCTGCGTTTCCTCCCCAACCCCCTGCCCCAGTCTCCTGGAGACCAAGAGGGGCCCGAGTGAGTGTGATGGTGAACTTCAGGTGCTGTGTGATAGAGGGCGTGCAGAGAGAGGTTTCAGGGAGTGGAAGAGTGAAATCTGGGGCCAGGAGCCTGGCCGCACCCCTCGCTGTAGACCAGGAGCTTGGGGCTCTCCGTGGAGGCTGTCGGGGCAGAGGGGAGGGGCTGGGGTCCAGAGACTTTGTGAAAGTGCTTTTAAAATGGCAAAGGGCAGTGGAGGCACTAAGGTTTACTGCTGTGAGTGTGTCCAGCTGCCTGTCACCGGGAGGGGTCTGCCAGGCCAGCGGGAGGAGGGGCGGCCGTGAGCCTGGAGCTGGGGGGCAGGCTGGGTGGACTGGCAGCTGATCTGCTAGTAGCCTGGCCTCATTGTGTGGCCGCAGGCCTTCGTCCCCTCCTCTGGGCAGTGGGAACAATGACCGCCCTTGTGGGTGGTTACGAGGGCCACCCCAGGAGGAGGGTTTTTGTCAAGGGCACGGCTTCGTGAGCCCGGGAGGCACTGTGACGTTGTGTGCGGTGGGCCCAGCACCGGCGGCTCCCCTGGCCCTGAGCAGAGACCCCCTGGGCCGCGGCCCCGGAGCCCCCAGACAGCGGCACTCACAGTAGACGTCCACAGTGCGGCTGATGTTGGTGCTGCCCAGGGCGTTGGTCACCTCACAGGAGACGGGCTCGGAGAAGTACGTGTAGTCCACAGCGGTCCGGTACACTTCTCCCGACGCCTCCTTGATGATCTGGCCCCGCTTGGCCCACCTGCAACACAGGCCCCGCAGGCTGCTGTGGCCTCTGGCGGCAAGGATGTCTCCCTGGCCAGCCTGGCCCGGGGAGCTTTCCTCTGGGAGCCAGGAGCCCACGGAGAAAGGAGGCGTGGCCTGGGACAGCCTGGGGCCGCCCCTGTGGGGTCCCTCAGTGGAAGTCTCCGTAGAGGGGTTACTCCCGGGGCTGGGGAGCAGTTGGGGGGCAGGCTTCCGTCTGAGGTCCCCAGGAGGTCAGTGGCGCTGGATGGGTGGGTCACTCTGGAGGGAGGTGGTTTGACTGTGCCGTGGGTCAGCCCCTCTGGCCGGCCAGGCAATGGATAGCCTGATGGTCAGCACCCAGGCAGCTCGTCCACCTGCTCTGAGCTCTGTTGGGGACCCCGTCCAGGGCCACGTTGGAGAGGGAGACGAAGTCCGTGACCTCAGAGGCCAAGGTCTAGTGGCCCGAGCCTGTGCACGCTCGCCTGCCCCGGGAAGCTGGGTTCCAGACGAGGTGAGAGGCTGGTGGGTGGTGTTCGCCAGGGGCTCCGACGGCCCCTCACACTCAGCCCGTTCTCCCAGCTCTCCTGCCCTGACCGCCCCTGACCACTGTCCCCAGAGTCGGGCCCCCTCTCTCCCTTTCAGCCCCTCCCCCACCCCCAGGGATGGCACTTGCTCTTTTTTCTGTCTAGTTTCTCCCTCCTGCCCCGCCTTCGCCCCTTGGAGGCCTGGGCTCCTCCGTCTGTCCTGGTCTGGTCAGGGCGGCAGGAAGAAGGCTGTGCCAACTTCTTTCTTTCTTTTTTAAAGATTTTATTTATTTATTTTTAGAGAGAGGCGGAGGGAAGGAGAGAACCATCAATGTGTGGTTGCCTCTCACACGCCCCATCTGGGGGCCTGGCCTGCAACCCAGGCATGTGCCCTGACTGGGAATCGAACCACTGACCCTTAGGTTCACAGGCTGGCACTCAATCCACTGAGCCGCACTAGCCGGGGCTGTGCCGACATCTTTCGTCAGATGATCTCCCCCCACCCCCAACCCCGAGCCATCAGCACTGACAGAGGGGAGAGGCCGAGGAGCCTTGGGCCTGTCGTGGTCCCGGCCCTGGGACGTGCATCCCTGGACCGGTCCTGCGACCTGTGGGGCACTGCTAGTGGTCTCTGGGGTGTGTCTGGGTGTGTGCGGGCCCAGGGGATTCAAAGCTGCCCCAGGTTTAATTCCACTGTGGACAACACTCGCTTTTTAAAATGACAAAACTGCCTGGCTCTCCCTGCAGCCCCAGGAGCGGCCATCTCCCGGCACCACACGGAGCTCCCAGGCTGGCACCATGCAGTTATTATTATGAATTAACACCGGGTAATTATTAAGAACACGATTAATAATAACAGCTACAGTTTAACAACAGAGCAAACCATGCTCCCTGAGTGCTTAAGGAGCTTCACAACAAACCATTATGAGTTACTCATGAATCACTTCAATTTCTAACTTTAATTTAATGACCGGACTTAATGGGCGCAGCCCCTGCCCGAGGCAGATGAACTCAGTCCTAGACACGTGGCTGGGGACGGGGGTCCAGCCCCTACTCCTTCCACCCTGCCGCGGGGGTCGCTGCAGCACCCCCCGGGGTGGTGGGATGCCCAGGAGCCGGTGGGGCTGGGAGGAGGGAGGGGCCGCTGGGCTCGGCGTTGTTCAGAACTGCAGGGCGGCGACCGTTGGGACAGCTGGGGACTAAGTCCTCTGTCCCCGGCAGAGCCGTGCAGTTGGAGCCCAGCCCTCTGCGCAGCTGTGGCCCTGAGCACCCCAAGTCTGTCCCTGCCCTGGAGCAGAGGGGGCGGCAGGAGGCGATTTTGGACTCGTCCCTCCCAGGGTCATGGCAGGAGCTGGCTGGGGGGATGGAACCTTTTGGGGACACCTGGAGAGTCTGCTGCTCACATCTCACTCCACCAGTCTTCTTTCCCCCATTGGATTCCCCCTCTCACCAAAAAAGTGCTCTCGTGGGGATCCTTCCAGAGCCTGAAACCACTCATTCAGGCACAGGATCCAGGGTAAACCAGGGGGCAAGGACTGCCCCCCACCCCGTTTCCCTTAGCTCTTCTCTCTTCTCCTCTTGGTTCCTTGCTCAGCTTCCTCCTGCCACTCTCTTCTCTCATCCCTTCACCCTCCCACTCCCCTACCCACTGCTCCCCGTCTCTCCCAGCACCTCGGAACAGGAGTGGTGGTGGGGGGGCTGGATAAACCTTTTCCAATCAACGTGACCCAAGCCAAGGTAAGAGGGTGAGCTATTTGCATCACAGAACCAGGGGCCTGGTGTGTCACCACCCGCCGGCTGTCCTCATGTAGCCCCCAGTTGCATGTTGGGTGTCGGTCCCCTCCCTGAGCCTGCAGGGCCCTGAGCGAGCCTCAGAGGGGAAGCCGGCGGGAGGCGAACTCAGTGCTGCTGTGCCCCAGCCTGTTCTCACCCAGGCTCCTGGTCCCGAGGGGCGACCACAGTGACAGCGAGCCTGGCTGCACGTACTCCCATGCCCACCCTGTGCCCCCGTTCTGGGCGAGGAGGGCATCACTAATTTCTGAGATCACAGCCTTTCATGTAAAACAGGGAGGAAGCAATCAGGAGGAATGGAGAAAAGACACAAAGATCTCTGTAATCTTGTCAAAGTCAATTGGGAAAATCAATGTGCTTATGTGACGAGACTTGCTTAAGGCGTTCCTCTTGGATCCCAAGGAGGCGTCCAGAACGACCTGCTGGGCGAGACCTCCCCGAAGCCAGTGGACCGGAGGGTGTGGGTGGGCTCAGGCGCCCCCCACCGCCTCTCTTCACAGCCCCCGCTCCCCCTTCTTCCCCAAGCCATCCAGTGGGGCTCCCTGCAGGCCTGGAGGGAGCCGGATCCACTCTGAGGCGTTCTCAGGACCTTTGGCTGATCAGAAGGCCACGAGGCAGGTGACAAGGACAAGTGCCCACCCGTGGGGAGCCCACCTGGCCCCCTGACGGCCCCTCTGTGGGTGGGTGGACCTGTGACCGGGATCGGCAGGGTGGGATGGAGGGGGTGGCAGGACCCCCAGGAGATCCGGAGCCCAGGGAAGCCCGCGGGGTCTCTGCTTGTTTGTCTGCTTGTTTATTTGTTAACTCTTGAGTTTAAAAAGACTTTGAAATTATAGAAAAGTTGCAAGAACAGTGCAATGAGCTGCCCTTTCCCCCTCACTGGACTCCCCGACTGCCACTCTTGTGCCCCACCCACCTGCTCACAGCCTCTCTCTGCAGGCGCACACACACCCTACTGCCGCCGTCAGCGCTGCTGTTCCGTTCTTTGGAGAGGGGTGACCCGGGGCTCAGGCCCAGGAGCCTGGTTTCTGGGGTGCCTGCTCGCCCCTGCGGGCTGGTGGAGCAGGGGCCGAGCGGAGGACAAGGCTGGGCCCTGAGCGCAGCCCCGCCCCCACCCAGCCTCCGTAACTAAGTCCTCAGCGGACCCAGTGCCGCCTCGAGGTGGGGAGAAATGGGAGGTGGCAGCTCTCTGCTCTGGTCTAGGCATTCCAGGACGCTGTGGGGGTCCCTGTGGGCTGTGCCTGCCCCCCCCTCCCCCACCGTGGGCTGTGTGCACGAGGGGTTGCCTGTGAAACTGGCATTAGGGGTCCCTTCTGGGCACGTGGTGCCTGGCATTTAGGGGTCGTGAGCAGAGAGCAGACCGCCCAGAACTGCCCACCTTATTGAGAGGAGCTGGGCCTGGCGGGCGCGGCGCCGGAGCCCAGAAAAAACGGTTTCTCTGAGTGCTTCCTCCTGCGTCTTTGTCACTTCCAGACCGACGCTGGGTCCCAGCCAACCCAGACCTGCCCTGGGGCCTCCTGGGCTGCACGACTCCAGGGATCCCCCAACCCAGTGAACAGCTAAATCGGACAGGACAGATGGATTTTCATCCTGCTTAAAAAGACTCGGTCTTTCCCAGTTTCCCGTCCCCATGTTGTTTCATTACTTGCACTGCAGGGGGCGCTGGCTTACGTCCAGCCTGAGCCTCTGGTTGCCTCTTTGGCCCATTACCTCTGCTTCTGCCTCCCGGGCTGCACTGCCTCTCTGCCTTCCCCGTCCCCCACCCACACGGCCAGCATATTTCCACTTTGAGACCATTAGCATCTCTGGTGCTGGCTGCTGCTGCTGCTTAATAGCCCATTTTGGTGGCACAGGCCACACTCTGGGCTCCTCCATCAGGTCTGGGGTGGTAGAAAGGGATGGGGTGGGGGTAGGGCCGTGGTGAGGCTGGCTGGGAGGTGAGGCCCCAGTCTGCTCACGAGAGCCCCCGAGGTCCCTCGTCCCCAGGTGTCATGTGGCGATGGTGCCCAGGCTGGAAGGAGCCCAGGGGAGCAGCTCTGCGTGTCTCCCCAGGCAGCTGGCTCACGTTCTGGAGAACCAGTGTCTGGCGCACACGCTCTGCCCCGTGCTGAGAGCATGCGTGACTCAGACTGCAGTGCCTGCCTCGGAGAAGCTCCGTCAGCGGAACGGCAGTGAGGCTGCGTCAGGGCTGCGACGGGTCCCAGGTGCCCACTGCAGAGACCCAGCTGTCCCAGAAACCCCACTCTGTCCAGGGGGACAGTTTGGGGACACAAGACTGGAATCCAGATGCTGCTCTGACTGGTTCCCTGGTTGTTTTAACTTTTTTTCCCCAGTTCTTTCTCCCTCGTTTCAGAAAAAAGGGACCCACAAGCTATTCAGACAGAGGAGTGACCCCTACTCTCTCCGGTGGGGTGGGATGGGAGCGTACGTGTGCGTAAAGGAGAGGAATCCCACCTGGCCAGCGTGCGGGGGGAGGCAGGAGGGAAGGGGTCCTCTCCTGGCCTGGGGTGGATGGGGTGGCGGGGTGTGGAGAAGGACATGGGGCCCCCACAGCAAACCAAGTGCTGCGCATGGGTGCCCGGGACACAGTGACAGCCCGTGGGCTAGTCAGGGATTGGGGGGGTCTGTGCCTCCGCAGCAGCGGCTCTGACCTGTACTGGGTGACCGCCGGGTTGGCCTTGGCAGAGCAGTGGAAGGTGACGACGTTGTCTTCCAGCACGGGCTGTGGCTCCACGGACAGGTTGACGAGTGGGGGGTCTGCGGACAGAAGAGATTCCCTTGTGGACGGGGGAGCTGTGCCCACGGCTTGGGGAGGAGCGAGGCAGGAAGACCCCAGGAGACCCCCTGGGTGACATGGAGGGTAAAGGCCAGAGGGCCCCCCACCCATGGGGATCCTCAGAGCAGCACCACTGCCGTGGTCCCCAGGAAGCTGGGGGCTTCAGCAGAGGCTCCCCCACTCCCTGGAGGTGCTGCCTCAGGTTGCCCTGGTGGCGGGGTCAGGGCTCCGTCTGTGGATTCAAAGCCTGGTGTTTAAGTGGACAGCCAGCCGAAGCATGGCTGCCTGGCTTCCGGACCACGCTGCCCACCTTCCAGCTTTTAGAGAGAACAGAACGCTTCAGAAAGGAGGGGGAGGAGGGCGTGCAAGGGGCACGAGGGGGAGTGGGGACACTGACGCCCATTTACATACAAACTGTCCTCTTTGGAAACGTCTGATTGGTATCTCTTTGTGCAAAGGTTCTGGTGCCTCCCTTCACTTCAAAGTGGCATTTACACCCTTTCATCAGCCTAATCATCTCGTCTGCATTCTGACTGGTGGTGTCGCCCAGCCCTCGCTCCCCAGGCCGGCTCGGCTCCATCCTTCAATGAGGAGAAGCTCTAAAGTGCTAAACGGTGGGAGGTGGAGGAGACAGGGAGCTGAGAGCAGGCGAGAGGCAGGGAGACCGGGAGCAGAAACGGAGAGACACACAGGGGGGTCTGCAGACCAGGGACAGGAGGCAGGCATGGAGCCGCTCACACGGGAGGGAGACTTGGAGCAGGAGAGGGAGGGAGACAGAGAGAGAGAGAGACTGAGAAGTGCAGAGGAAATAAAAAACCCCAGAGAAACACAGAGAAGCAGAGAGATGGAGAGAGACACACAGAGAGTGACATACGCCGGGAAACATAATCAGACCAAGATTTCAGACCAGATGCAGAAGGAGCAAGGGAGACACAAGCAGACAGAAACGGAAAGTGGCAGAGGGCTGGGGAAGCAGACCCAACTAACTAATGAGGAACAGAGACAAGAGAGAGGGAGAAGGAGGTGCTGAGAGACATCGAGACGGAGGGATCCACAGCAGAGAGACAGGTGGGCGTCAGCTCAGGGAACGGCTTGGAGGCAGGCAGCCCTCCTGAGCTTAGGGGGGCTGGCTTGGAACCTTCCCCCCAGGCTGGTGTCACCCAGGCCCCCGGTTCCCAGGCTTTGGTGTCCCTGGTGTCCACACTCCAGGGAGGGGCGAGGACAGCCAGTGCCCATTCCCCTTCTGTCATGGTGTAGAGGTCTGGCTGGAGTTCAGCTCCAGGTGAGTTCAGAGGGCAGCATGGCCGTGTGGCCTGGCCTGGGTGCTCTTTGGGCCCGTCCTCACCAATAAGCAGAGAAAAGTGCTGGAAGATATTAGGATTTCCCAGGGGTTCAGCCCATTTTCAGAAAAAAGCAGTAAAGAAGCCCGTTGCTCAGGGACCATTGAGAAGAACTGCTGACCCCTCTGGGTGCAGGGGAAGGTCCCCAGAAGGGGACCAGGACTCCAGCCTGCCCGGCCCGAGTTCTGCTGGCAATGGCCGACGGGGTTTCGCGCCCCTCCAGGAGTCGTAGGCCTGGCTCCCCCTGCCCTGGGGGTGCCCCAGCCAGCCAGGCCTCCCTGCCCGGCACTGGGCCTGGGGGCTGGGGCCTGGGAGGGGCCCTCGGGCTGGGGCTGCACGGCTTTCTGCAGACAGATAGCTTGTTGAGACATGGGCTCCTGAGCAGCAGGTGGCCGACTGTGCCAGGCACCTGTGCTCCTGCTTTATCCCCCAGCTCCTGATGGGGACCTCCATCCTTGAAGCATCTGCTCCTGGGATAGCCGGCTTGCCCATCTTTTCCTGAAGCATTCCCAGGGAGATCACAGGTATTCGAATGGCCTCAATCTTGCTGTTAAAAGCGTAGTTCAAGTTGTCACGAAGATGTGCATGTGTCAAGGACTGGCCATGAGAGCTCTCCTTTCACCTCCCTGGAAAGCCAGGACCCCCAGGCCCCTGCAGCCACTCCCAGCTACTGCCCGTCAAGTGAGTGCTGCCCCCTGCCCAGGACAACCAGCTTCCAGGCGGGGACGGATCAGGAGTCCCAGCCCTCCTTCTGTGCAGGGCTAGCTGGCCAAGCTGGGCGCCCTCAGCGTCTGACGGTGCCGCCCCCGGACGTGTGGAGGCCCGGGGGAAGCCTGCACCTCACTGAGGGCTGAGGAAGCATGTTCTGGAGCACAGGTGTTTGGTAATGGCCATCTGGACCTGGCTGCCGTCTTCACGTTATGAAGTCCTCCACCCACCCCACTCTTGTCTGAGGGGATGATGGTGCCAGTTTGACAAAATCTAGAAACCCAGCACAGAAACTGGGGTGGGGGGTGGGCACAGTTCTGGGAAGCCCATCCCCACCTGGGTGTCCTTTGTCAAAGGATGGGTCTTGGGGGCAGGGGGCTGGAGCACATATCTATGGGGCCCCTCCTCCACCTCGCCCCTGTCACTCTCAGTTTATCCTGCAGAAATAGTCTCTTGCAGCTCCCTGCCTCTTTGCAACATCCTCAATGCAGGCCTTTCCCACAGGGCCTCAGGAGGAGGGGCCTCCAGGAAGCATTCACGTTTCCCAGCTTCATGGAGCCTCCCTGCCTGGCCCACAGGCCCTTGCATCCCTTTCTCCGGCCCTCTCCCCTGGATGTGCAGGTATGAATTTTCAGGAGCCTACCAGGCTCCATAAATAGTTTATATCATATCCAACTATTAAGCATGATTTTAATCCTACTTGTGATGTCGGCTGCATAACACGTAGAGGGCAGCTTTGATGTAGCTGGTGGAACCGAGACCGCACCGAACAGATGTTGCAGCTGAGAGTCTGCCAGTGTTCCCGTCAGCAGCGGGGGTGCGCGCGTGTGTTCAGGGGAAGCGCTACGTGGAGGAGGGGGCGGGAAACAGAGAAATTCCGTGACTTAGTGATTTTGTAGCACATCCATTTGCAGCTTGGCAGCTGGAGGCAGAGTCCAGATGTGGCGAGGTTTGGGGGGGCGAAGTTTTCTCTCCTGTGACTCAATCTGGGGCTGTGTCTTCCGTTGGGCAACATATAAAGACCAAGGAAAACAAACGACAAATGTGCTTTTGCTGAGTGTGGGTGCTTCTCGGTTGGCGGGGAAAACGAGCAGGTTTGCAAAGGTGGCTCTGACCCCCCACCCATGGTGGGGTCAGAACGGCGGGGCGCTCGCTGAGCGAACAGGTGAGCAAGTGGAGGGAGGAAGAGGGGCGGTGTGGGTGGAGAGAGCCTGTGTTTCTGCTTGGCATGAACATGCAAAATGCCTTGCGGGAGAGGACGAGTGGATGGAGACCTCTTCCCTGTTGGGGCTGGGGGTTGCCTTGGAGGAGGCAGCCCCACACCCCTGACTGCATGGCTACAGCAGCTGACAGGCGGAAGGGGCTTGTCCCACGCCAGGCATGGTGCCAAGGCGACGCCCTGAAAGATTTAAGGTGACCTCATGGCAATCCTATGAGGGAAACAGTGTTACCCCTGTTTACCAATGAGGAAACTGAGGCACAGAGAGGTTCAATAACCGGGGCAGCCTGGGCAGAGCCATGTCCAAACCGAGAGGGAGGCCGTGGCCTTAACCACTGTCCTGTACTTCCGTGGGTGGGTGGGGCTATGAAGCCAGACCCCTGGGTTCTAAGCCCCAGCCGGAGCTCATCCCCACGCCTCCCTCCTCATGGGGTGGAGACGTCCTTGGAAGAAAGGCAGGTGGCGCCCAGAGGCCTGGCCATGCGACGTCCTCCTCAGACGCAGGCTCTCATCTGTGCGCTCGGTAAATCGATCGTCTCATCAGAGTGCCCTGAGAGTGATGGCGTTTCATGGGTGGTGGGATGTTGTGTGGTGGCGACTCTCTGGTTGACAGGAGAGCTCCTCCTGGTGGGGTGGGTAACAGCCAGGGCCAGAAGCACTGCCGCTCGAGGGCCTCCCTGCCCGGGCCCAGGCTGCTGCTGCGGGAGCTGAGCAGGGCATTCTTCCATGCGGGGTTCGTAGCTGGCCCGTGCCTCCGACCAGCTTGGGGACTGGAGGGGAGAGGCAGGAAGGGGTGCGCAGTGGCCACAGCCAGCAGCTTGGTGGTCGGGGGCTTTTGGGTGTCTTGTGCCTCCCACCCTCATTCCTCCCAGGTTTGGCTTGTGTCTGCAGAGAGCTCTGATCCGTGGTCAGTCCTGTGGCGAGAGGGCACCTCGGACGCCATTTGGTGCAATCGGACAAGGAACTGGAGTCCCCGGATGGAGCTGCATGCTCGGGTCTGCGCGGCTCGTGGGCGGGGGGGCCTTTCTGGATGCCGGACCCCCTGAAGCCCACAGCCCCCAGCTTCCCCTCCACCGCTGGGCCTGCTGCTTGCTCTGTGTCTCAGCTGCTGCACGGAAGAAGCAGGTGGGTGTGGGGAGCCAGGAGCTGGCCTGGGGCTGGGGGAGGGGCCTCCCCCTCAGGCTGACCCTTGAACTTATACGCCCCCCCCCCGCCCCCGGGTCCTAGGCTTGGCAAGAACCCTGTAGTTCTTGGCTCTCACTGAGTGAGCAGTGAAAGAAAACCCCTCCTTGGCATGATGAAGACAGTGAAGATAGAGCCTCTCCCAGAACTCAGCAGCCATGTCTGGTATCTGCCGCGAGCCTGTCTGGAATCCCAGCCATCCCTCTGCCCTCTGGAATGTCAGTGGCATCTGCAAGGATGCAGACCCTGCGTGTGAACGTCTGCTCTGCAGGCTCTGGAGATGGGCTCAGAAAGCCCGAGGACGTAGAGCCTTGGAGAGCCATGTGGGGCAGAGTCCAGAGGCCAGGGATAAGCCAGGGATGCTGGGAAGTGTTTTCCAATGAATTGGGTTGAGAAGGAATAGCACGATAAGGAGGAAATGAACGTGAGCCTGCAGCCCCAGCCTTGTGGCTCAGCGCCTGTGACCCAGGCAGCCAGCCTCCCGTGGTGGCGCCATGATCCCCGGCGAGGGGTGGGTGGGGGGCGGGGGGCGGGTAGGTTTCAGGGAAGACCAGCTGATTTCTGGGAGCTGACAGTTTAAACCTAGCCTGGCCCAGCGCTGAGAGCGAGGCCACTGGGCACCTTGCTGAGCCCACCTCTGTTCGAGGGTACTGACAGGCACTTTGGGGGCCTGTGGGGGTCTCCGTCAGGGGACTTTTGGAATGAGATGCTGGCATGGCTTTGAAGCACCATCTCTGCTCGTAGTGGCTGTGGTAATGCACACTCGCCGAGGGCCCGGTGTTTGGAAGCATGGAGGAGGATGTACCAGCATCGGCTCTGCCCGCATTTGAAACCTACATGGCCTTGGGCAAGCTAATCAGCCCTCGGAGGCCTCAGTTTCCCCGGACAGGGTCCACAGCTATACCTACTCCAAATGGTGGTTGTACAGATTAAATGAGGTAATACATGTGAAGGATGGACTGCCTCTTCTTCCTCTTCCCTCCTTGAGGGACCCTCCCAGGAGGGGCGCCCTCCAGAGATGCTGGTGCTACTCTCCAAGTCTCGAACCCTGAACAGCTCCCAGCATCTCTGCTGTGGCCTCCCCTCCCAGGGAGTGTGTGGGGTGAGCTGGCAAGGCCAGTGGGTCCTGGGGCTGCCCAGGGGCTGCCCAGGGTATTTATTGGTGTGGAAGTTCCACCTGACACAGGTGTAGGGAAGAGGCTTAAACACATTGTTTGCCAAGAAAGCTCATCTGAGATGTTTTCACTTCGTGTGACAATAAGGACACGCTGGCCCTTTGGGTGCCCACGAACACAAATGTGGCCAGTCCCCGGAGCTGTCTGACCCCGTGCCTGCCTCAGGTGCCCTGCAGGGAGGGAGTCTGAAGGAGCAGGGTGGGGCCCGGGGAGCTGGTCGGCCAGGCCGAGTCCCTTCCAACACCTGAGCTCCAGGCAGGGGTGCTGGTTGGTGGCGTCGTCCTCCCCGGCCCAGGCCCGGTGGATACTCACGCTGGACATCGATGGTGACCGAGGTCTCCTTCCCTCCGGGGACGGCTTTGTTGGTGGCCCGGCACACAATGCTCTGCCCGTTCTCCACGTCTCCGGGGGAGATGAAGAGGGTGCTCACGATGCTCTCACGCTTGCCGTCACGAAGCAGGGTCTGGGGGGCGGGGCAGGGAGAGAAGGCCCTGTGTCACTCGGCTGGGTGGCCTGGGCAGCTACGGGAAGAGGGAGCCCTGTGCACGGGAGGGGGGCAGCTTGGGACCCCAGGGCGCCTGTCTCTGCACAGAGCTGGGGTTACCTTCCGCTCCCCGGTCAGGCTGAGTGCTGGGCTGCAGAAGAAAAGAAAGGAGAGCTTCCCATCATGGGTGAACATCAACCTGGACTTGCTGACTGCACATTACAAAGAAAACGAGGCTGCAGTCCCATGGACTGTGGTGATCTCCATCTGTCTGCCTTTCATGGCGGAGGGGTCCGCTGGGTCTGCACGGAGCTCTGAGACGTGGGCAACGGGCAGCAACAGAATTTGGGGGGTGTGGCTTGGGGCATGGGGTGAGGGTGGGCTGGGGGCGATGTGGGCAGAGTCCTTGCACACAGACTCTTTTTTACTGCTTCTTCTACGTAAACCCTTTCAACTTGTCGGACCATTTCGCTTCCTGGCCTCACTGTCGCCCTGACCAGGTTATGGGTAGCACAGATGCCATCATCTTCCACATGACAGGTGAGCAAACAGGGGAGACCAAGAGAGGCTTAGGGCTTGACCAAATTTACACCTCAAGGTGGAGGTGCAATAAGCCAGAGGGTCCTGTTGTGGGTTCAATCATGTCCCTGCCCAGATTCATGTCCCTCTGGAACCTCAGCACGGGACCTCGTTTGGGAATAGGGCCCTCGCAGATTAGTGAAGTAATTAGTAATTTGTTGATAATCTGCAGACAAGATTATCCTGGATTTAGAATGGGCCCCAAATCCCATGACCGGCGTCCTTACGAGTAGAGGAGACAGGAGAGACTCCTGGGAAGGAGGGGGTGGAGACTGGAGGGATGCCACCGCCAGCCAGGGCATGCAGCCGGGAGCCTCCCCGAGCTGGGAGAGGCCAGGGGCGGTCTCCCTAGGCCGTTGGAGGGAGCACGGTCCTGTCAAATCTGTCAGCGCAGACTTCTGGCCTCCACAGCTGAGAGACAATGCATTTCAGTCGTTTCAAGCCTCAGGTGGAGCGCTGGGTTAGGGGGCCCCAGGAAACTCATGCGGGTCCTGGGCCTTCGGCCCCCATCTTCCATTCCTGTTCCCACGGTGCCATGAGGTCATTCTGCAGCTAGTCCCACCATCGTTGCTGCACCCCCTCCCTCACCTGCACCCCTTTTCAGTTCCCTCCGAATCAGTTTGGTGCTCTGGAAGCTGAGCCCACCCATGGCCCACTAAGGTGGGTGTGTGCTGAGGAGGGGTGCTGGGCAGGAGGGCCACTCCCAAGGTGGGACTGTTGGCTCTGGGGGACTGCTGATGCTGGGAAGGGTCTTAGCTCCTTCCAGAAAATGGGTTTCCGGCGCTGTCTTATTTTGCCAGGATCAGAGCCAGGGAATAGAATAATAGTCTTTACTTCCTCAGAACCTTCCGTAAAATAATCACAGCATTGTCTCTAATCTCGCCAGATTCCGGAAGGAAGGGCATATTATCTCTGTTTAGCAGAAGAGAAAACCGAGTTCTAAGCGAGCCAGGAACTCGCTGGGCAGGGCTGGGGTTTGCACTTGAGAATAGTGACTGTTAGCCATGGCCCTCCCCCTGCAGCTCCCTGAGAGCCAGAAGGCGGTTGGCATGACCTCCACTTAAAGGTGGCAACAGTGAGAGAACCCCTGTGTAACCTTCAAGGTCACTGGGCGGCGAGCAGCACCACAGAGGCTGTGGGGACCGCTCTCTGGGTCCGCAGGTCAGCCTCGTCCTTCTCAGCTGGGGCGAAGCTTGTGGCCTCCAGCCCTGGACCGTGACCCGAGGCTCTGCCCAGATCAGCCCGTCCTGCGCAGACAAAGCCAGGCTCGGAGATGCTGGAAGGATTCAGAGAGCAGGACAGCCGTCCTCACTGTTTCTTCCAGACGCCTGAACACTGCCTGGGCCTGGGCGGGTGCTGGTGGCTCCAGGCCTCATGGCACATCTGTGCTTGGGAATCACCAGGTGGTGGCCTCAGCCCTGGGCAGAGGGGTCCTCGGAGAGGGGTTGGGGACAGGGATGTGGCCAGTCTGAGTCAGCCTCGGGACAGTCGGGGCAGCCAGGGGATTAGGCTCAGGGCCACGGTGAGGAACTGGAGAGAGGCCAGTAGAGGGACCTGCCAGGGGCCTGGGGAGCGAGGGAGGGAGTGAGGGACAGGTGCAGGGGTTGAGCCCCAGCCCTGATAGCAGCAGGCGGGCTGGGACTTGGCTGCGGCTGCGGATTGGCCCTGCTTATAAATAGCCAGGCAATAAGAACAGTTTCCTGGATGAAAGTGAGACCTGGGGTGGGTATGTCTATGTGGGGGGAGAAGGGAGAGTCAGTGCTATTCCCACCCCCCCATTGTTTACTTTTCCGTTGTGCTAACAAGGGACATTTAAATACGTTTGACTGGGCCGGGAGCCCTTCCACGATCTGCTCTTGCGGGGGGAAGGGCAGGGCCATCAGGGTGCTGGTGGGCGAGGAACCAGGAGCCCCCGCGCTCCTAATTAGGCCCTTGGATTGCCTCCCCACTGCCCTCCCCCCAACCCAGGCTGCTTCTCCGCCTCAGAACGATGATTAATGACATATTTACTGTGTCCGGGCGTGTGCTTTTCTGGGAAATAAAAATTCTGGTTCAAGTTGTTTGTTCCACCTAATTAGCAGAAAGGGAGATGCGTTCATTGAACTGGGGGGGGGCGCGAGGCAGGCGGGTTCTGGGCGAGGCTCCCAACTCTGGGGCCCCCCCCCCCCCCGGAGGGGCCGGCCCGTGGGGTGGCGGGGTCTGGCCTCCATCCACCAGGCCCTCATTATCTCCCTCCCTCATTCCTTTCTAATCTTCTCACCTCCCCTTTCCGCTTCCTCTTCTCCATCCTTCCTCTCTTACGCACCTTCCCTTTACTCATATGCAAATGAACCTTTGCCCTGCGTGGCCTTGAAGGTTCCGGGAGGTCAAACATTCTACTGTTTGCTGATTCTGGTCACGGCCCCACTTCACCTTCCCTCCCAGCTCCTTCCCTCCACTGAACTTGGCCCCGGGGACTTGCTGTGGGCCCCAGCCCCCACCTCCTTTTCAGAAACCTTCGTTGGTATGCAGGTCAGCTCATCCAGTGAATCGTCAATGGTGGGCCTTTCCTTTCTGGGGCCACCACTTCCAAGGCCTGGGGCAGCACTCCCTCTGGCTTGGTGGCTCCAGCGGTGCTGCCACATCCCAGCCCAGGCTGCCCAGGTGACCCTGTGGGCAGCTCTTGGGGATGCAGTGGGACTGGCCCATCTGTGTGTCAGGTGTGGACTGGGGCGGGGCGTACAGGAGACACGGGCACAGGGGTGAGTGCTCCAGAGCAGTGGCCTTCACAGATGGGCTTCCTCCCACTGCCTCCGTCCAAGGAGCTTTGGGACTGCCCCAGTGGCTGCCCTGGTGCTGCTTCCTGTCTGTGCCCCACCCCCAAGGGCAGGCACTTGGCTCCCAGGTGGCAGTGGCCCTGGAGGCTGGGCCGCCCAGGGACAGAATGCACCCTGGGTGCCGCTGCCCAGTGCGGCAGCAGTGGCCACTCTGAGCTGTCCCTGAGGCCTCCACTGGGAGGTGGAGAGCCAGGCTGAGCCCAGGACACCAGAGGTCTGGTGATGCCTGCTGGGGACCCCAGGTGATGCGGAGAGAGGTTTGGAGGGAATGCAGGGGGTGGGACCCCAGTCCCCCAGCTAAATAGGGGGATGCTCACTGATATGCAAATAGCCTCCAGAGGCCTTGAGTGAGACCCAATTGCCTGGCAACAAGGCTTCCCTTCCTCCCTTCCTCGCTCAGCTCCCTCTCCCACTGTCTGTTTTTTAATCATCTCTCTGCTCCCCTTGTTACAGCTGCCTGGGGAATCCTCTAGGGCTGGTTGTCATGCCGTGGCTTGAATAGGGATGCGAGGGAAGGTGAGACCGGCGTAGGGCCAGCTGCCCAGACCCTGCATCAGCAGGGACCCTAATCCTTGTGCCCTGGGGCCAGGAGTGGCACCCTTCACAGAGAAAGCCGCAGGCACCCGTAGGGACTCTAGGCCCCTAAGATAGCCAGATGGTGTGGGGGGTGCTGGGGTGACTGGTGGGGAGAAAGAGCTAGGCTCCGGCGAGGGGGTGGTAATCCAGGGCCCAGTGAGACCCGCGGTCCTGGCGGTGGGCAGCCCGTTGGACAGGCCGCTGGAGGAAGCAGAGAAGCAGGGCTGGAGGGTAAGGGCCTTCCGAGTGGATACGCGCACCCGGCTGTGCTGAGACTCGGCCCCTTTCCAGCGGCCAGGCCTCGTTCCTGCATCTGGCAGCTGTGAGCCAAGCAGCGGGTGGAGCAGGACCTGGCTCCCTGGGGAGACGGCTCTCCGGGCTCAGCCCCTACAGTCTTCCCTCTGCTGCCACAGCCTGCCCTGCCTCTCCCGGTGTGTGTGTGAGTCTGGTGCCAGAGGACACGGGCCATACAGAGAAGATGGCCCCAGTCTGGGGGTGTCCAGCAGGAGGACTTGGAGAGAGGCCTTGCTCTGGGCTCTCCGGGCTCCAGTGCTTCTGCACCCAGACGCCTGCTGGGAGCCCTGGGTGCTCACCCAGGCTGGGTGCTCTGGTGGCCGTGTGAGGACGGGGAGTCTGTGCCGGGGTTCTCCTCCCAGGTCAAGGGGTCTTGGCCCTCCTCCGAGATGCCATCCTCCGTCCTACCAGCTCATGCGTCCCCTGCTGGCCACATGGTGAAATAGCAGAATGAGTGTTCCCTGCACGCAGTTGTGCGACCTCCTGGGAGAGCAGGGCTGGGTGAGGCAGGCCCGGGAAGAGGGACCCCATAATGGCAGCTAATGTGTGTGGAGCTCTGAATCTATGCCAGGCCCTTTACCGAGTGCTTTTGGACGTGGTTGCCTTTGAGTATCCCAGCAGTCCGTACAGGTGTCTGTGGTTATCACTGTGCCATTTTGCAGCCGGGGAAACTGAGGCAGAGAGCTTCAGTTACCATAACAGGGGATGGAACTCGGGTCGAACCCAGGTCTTAGGGCCACCAGGCCTGCTCTATACAACGCTGACTGTCTCCTGTGGGACATGTGGGTGGTGGTGAGGGGCTGGGGGGCGGTTGCCGCCTGTGAGGATCAAGGGAGGTCAGGCAGCGACCCAATGGCCACGCTTCCTGTGCGCTCGCTCTGCCAGACCCCTTCTCATGCAAGCCTCGCAGGCCTCTGCTGAGGCAGGTGCCACTGCTCCCATTGTACAGATGGGGACACTGAGGTGCACACGGTGAGGCAGCTTGCCCACGGTCATGGAGTTAGAAGGTGGCAAAGCTAGGCTCAAATTGAGGCTGCCCAGCTCCCAGGCCCATTGGCATAGCAACCCACCCACCGTGGCAACCATACTGAGGCTTCAGACCTGGGCAGCTAGGGATGCCCTGCGTGGCCTCTCCCGGGACCTGGCCCCCCTGGCTGTGTGCGCTCGCTCTCCCAACCTCTGTCTCTGGATCGGTCACTCGTGTCCAGCCACCCCCCACGCACGGCCTGTCAGGGTGGCTCTGCCTTTGGGACTCAGAGATGCTGTGGGAGTGGCCCCCCGCAGTCCTGGGGGCTCGGGGGCAGTGGGGTGGGGGCCTGGACAACCCTGCTGGGCCACCCACCCTTCTCCACGTGCTCCAGGTTGCAAGTCTCTAGCTTGTTGGAGCTGGCGGACGCTAGTTAGGGGTGGAGTCCTGTCCCCCCTTGAATTCACGTGGCAGAACCCTGGTTCCTCAGTGTGAGCGTGTGTGGAGACACGGTCTTTAAGGAGGTAGGTAAGGTTAAGTGAGGTCATCAGGGCGAGGCCCTAGTCCAGTAGGACTGGTGCCCTATGAGAAGAGGAAGCAGGTTCCAGAGACCTCTCCCCGGCACACACAGAGGGAGGGGGCCACGTGAGAGCACAGCCAGAAGGTGTCATCTGCAAGTCAGGAAGGCAGGTCTCACCGAAACCAGCCTCGGCCGGCACCGTGATCCCGGACTCCCAGCCTCCAGATCGGTGCCTGCTGCTGAATCCCCCGTCGGTGGTGTTTTGTTTTGGCAGCCCTTCCCTGCTAATACAGAGCATCTGATCCAACCCCTCTGTTTTACAGACAAGGAAACTGAGGCCTGGGGATGACCTCCTGGGTTCACACAGAGTGGGACCGGGACCCAGGACCCTGGCTGCCCAGTGCGGTCCTTCCTGCCACAGGCCGGTAGGGGCGAGAGCAGGGTTGGGTGGGCGGAGGGTGGGGCATGACCTCCAGCTCCCGTTCGTGGCAGCACAGTGTCAGGCAAGGGGTCCAGGTGGTCCCCACACAGGTCCAGCAAGGTGACTCTGACCTTTATTTTCACCAGCTGAGGGTGTGTCCCCTGCAGGACATAAACCCTGGCGTGGGCCAGGCTGGCCCAGCCTCAGGGAGGGACTGGACAGACGCCCAGATTGGAAGGAACACCTTTTCCCTCCCCTGTCACCCTCGCCTGCAGGACGCACCGCTGAGTCATGCTTTTGTGTTTTGTGACCCTGCAGGAGGCTCCCGCCCAAGACAGGGGCGAGGGATGCCTCTCTCACCCGGCAGCTTCCCCTTGCCTGGATTTGCACGGGGAAAGGCTTTTGTCTGGGGTTCCGGCACCCAGCTCTGGGTGGGGACCTTGATCAGCAGCTCAGGGTTGACTCCTTGGGAGGGTGGGGGTCAGCTTTGGACAGGAAGGACACAGCCTCAGAAACCAGATAGGCTACCTCATTCCTCCCAGGAGGGTGAAAGCTTTGCTTTTCTTTCTAAGGACCTTGGAAGAGGTGCCAGGGTGGCAGTGGGGAGCAGGTGGTGTACCTCCAAGTCTCTGAGGCCATGAGCAGCGGGGAGAGCCGAGTGCTGTGGTGCTGCCTTGCCCAAGGCCCTGGAGTGTCTCTGAGCAGCCGCCCACCCCCCTGAGACTGGAGAGGCTCATGGTGAGGAGACCAGGGTTTCTGTCCACTTGTTGGCCGAGCAGGGTGCTCCCTCCCTGTCAGACCGCCGTGTTCTCCCTGCAGACCAGGCATCCCTGCGTCCAGGTCCCGCTCAACTTTCTTGGCTCTGAGGCCCAAAGCCCGTCTGCACCTCTAGGCACAGTCTCCTTGAGTGGAGTGTGTGGAGTGCTGTTTCAAAGTGCACCTGGGATTCCGTCATCATCCAGGTGGGGTGAGGCCAGCAGATCATGACTGAACTGCCATTGAAAGGTGGTTTGTTACCCAGGGCACCCAAAGGTGGAGGCCACACAGGGCAGCCCTCGGGCCTGTCAGGAGGCCTACAGACAGGCTGAGGGAGCAGGAGAGAAAACCAGGGTGTGAGCATTTGTTGTGGTTTTTCCTGGGGGCCCCTCTCCCCAGGCAGGGTAGGCAGTTGGCCAGGTTCTCGTCTGCTAGCTACCTGGAGGAGTTGGGGGTGGGGGGGGCAGGCCCTGGGGGTGGTGTGGGTTAGTGACCCAGTCACAGTGACCTGGCCTGCATCACAGAGGGCAGGAGGAGCGCTGGGGCCTCCGGAGAGGGGGTGGGGAGGGGATGGGCCCCCCACTGTTTGGTTTGCACATCAAAGGCGTGTTCTCAGCATGTCTCTAGGAACCAGCTGGCCCCGCAGGAAGAGCAACCCTTCCTCACAGGAAGGCCTGCAGATGTCAGAGCATCATAAAATACAGAAGACAAGCAACGTGGGTCATTCAGGGGTCAGTTCAGGGCACTTGCAGCACGCGGCTCGTCGGTCGTGCGAACGGGGAAGCAGTGCCCCTGCGGGCGGGCAGGCAGCACGGGTGGGTGCGGGGCGGGCTTCAGCGCTGCCCCCAACAGGGACACACCTGAGCGGTCCTACCTGCAGCCCTGGAGTAGTGGCCCTACCTGCAGCCCTGGAGTGGTGGCCGGACTTAGCAGGTCAAAACACAGGGCTCTCAGCTACAAATGAATTTCGGAGACGCAGTGAATAATTTTTTAATGTGAGTAGGACCCACAACTGTGCACCATACACTATTTGGGACACACTTATACTGAAGAGTTATTTGTTGTTTATCCGAAATTCAAAGGTAGCTGGGCATCCCGTATTTTACTTTATTTTATTTTTTATTTTTAGAGAGAGGGGAAGGGAGGCAGGAAGAGAGGGAGGGAAGCATTGATGTGAACATCAGTTGGTTGCCTCTCACACGAGCCCTGACCAGGGATCAAACCTGCAACCCAGGCCTGTACCCTGACCAGGAATCGAACCGGCGACCTTTCACTGTGCGGGACCATGCCCAGCCCACTGACCCACACCCGTCAGAGCAGGCCTCCCATATGTTATCTGGCAACCCTGGACCCTGGCCACTTCAGTCCTCAGTATCCCCCTCTGACACAGTTACTCCAGGGAAGAGGAAGAGAGACAGCAGCAGTCGAGAGAGACAGAGCGAGGGAAAGAGAAAGTGATGCTCAGGAAAAGAGGCAGAGAGACAAAGAGAGAATCAGAAGTGACAGAAAGGTGTGCACAGAGCAGGAGCTGCAGAGGTGGGGAGAGCGGGACTCCTCCCATGCAGGCCCCGCCCCTCCCTCAGCCGGTCTGCCCTGCCCTCCGGACTCACCTTGGAGTAGGTGGCCCCGTTGATGACCTCTCCCTTCCGCAGCCAGATGATGGAAGCCGCAGGCTTGGCGTTGTCTGCGTGGCAGGTGAGGTTGAGGGGGTCCCCTGCCCGCAGGCTGATCACGGGCCCCCCCAGGATGACGGGGTCATCGGGTGGCACTGTGGGGAGAGGAGGCGAGAGGTCACGGGGAGGGAAACTGGCCCCTGCAGCCAGGCAGGCCTGCAGAGCTGGTGGCCGCGAGGGAGCTGTGACAATAATCATCACACTTTAATAAACACATAATCCCCTTATAGTACAAATATGGTAACAGCAGCAGTAATCCTGGACATGTTCATTGCGTGTTTTTTTGCAGAGGATGTTCTTATCACTGAATCGTCCTCTGCCTACAAGGAGCCTGTGAGGGGGCAGGACAGGCGTCCTTGACCTTCTTCCCAGGAGGAGGGGCAAAGCTCCGGTGCCTAGAGAATAGCCGGAGTTTCTCTGAATTTTTAATTTTTTTTTTAAACAAAGTACCGTCCCATCTGTCATCCGGTTGAATCCTCACAACGATCTTGCTAGATAAACACGATCATTATCCCAATGACACACGTCCGGACGCTGAGGCGCAGCGGGGTTCCGGGACTTGCTCAGGGCCACACTGCCAGCGAGCGGCGGAGCCAGGGCCGGAGGCCAGGCCCCCTCTCCGGGGCAGGGGACGGGCGACTTTGCAAGACTGGGAGGGCTGTGCGGCCCCCGGCATTGCCTCAGCATTTACCCTTCCAGAACTTCCCAGCGCCCTCGCCCCAGAGTGGCACGGGGAGTGCCAGGAGGTGCGGACACCTGCCCCGGGGCCCTGCACAGAGCCTGGCGCCTGGTGGAAGGCCCACAAGTGTTCGCTCATGCTGGGGGAGTTGCCCCGTCAGCCCCATGACGACGGCGGGGTGCAGGGTGGGCCGCTGTGACAATATGTGGCCGTCACTTGGAGAAGAGGCCCAGAGAAGGGAGGTGCCTGGCTGAAGTCACACAGCCTCTCCCGATGTCAGGCGTGTGGACACGTGGAAGGCACCGGGCTTCTGATGCCGCCCGCCTGTCCCTCTGGACCAACGGTGCAAAGGGCGGGTCTCCCTCCAGACCGACTGAGCCACCCTGTTCTTCCCCGCCCAGGGAGGGACCGGGCCCGTGCCTTCTGGAGGCCTGGGAAGGGCTGACTGCACGTTTGCCAGTGAGTGGTAAGAGGGCAACTGAGTGACAAGCTAGGTTCTAGAGCAAAGGACCCCAGAGGCCAGAGATCAGTCCGCACAGGCCCTGTGAGAGTTTCCACGCCGTGGGCTGGGCACAGATGGCTGCAGCGGCCCCAGGCCCCCCCCCCCGCCCACGCAGCAGGCTCTGCCTTGTGGTTTGCCCTCCCCACACCAGGCGCATCTTCAGCCCCGGGCTCCACCCCTCCCTTCCTGCCTGGAGCAGGCGTGTGGGGAGCTGCAGCCCAGGCAGTGCCAGCCCCAGGCGTCTTCTTCCTGAGGGAACTTGAAGCCTCAGGGCCCCCAGACACCCTTGCCGGCCCAGGGCTCGGCCCAGGGTCCTGGCCTGGGGACGAAGTTTGGGTCCTCCACACCAGCCCCCACCGGTGGGTGGCCCTGGGCACAGATAGGTGGGGGACAGTGAAGCACCCACCCTGCCCACCGTGCACCCTCTCATTAGTGCCTGGGGTGCGGGTGTGGCCCGAGAGCAAAGGGAGGCTAATGAGGGCTTTCCATACATGGAGGTGGGCATTACAGTGGCTGCGGAGGGGATTTTATCTCCCCGGAATGGGCAGGCCCCTTCCGGTAGGGAGGGCTGGGGCTGGGTCTCCTGCCCCCTCCCTTCGGTGGGGACAGCCTTCTCCCCACAGGGTGTCAGGGGCAGAGGCATCCCAGCTGAGCTAGCTGAGGGCCAGGAAAATCCGAAAGAGCCACGCGGAGCTTCAGGAATAGAGGCAAGAAGCCCAGAGGTGCGGCATGGTGGACCGTGCCCTCTGTCAGAGGGTGAAGCCACAAGAGCAGTCCCTATATTGGCTTTATTTCCTCCAATATAAAATGTGAAAGTGCAATCTGGAAAGTTCTCTCCAGCACAGACATTCATTGGGTCTGAGGTAGTGGTTTTTAGTCCTGGCTGCGTATTAAAATATGGGAGAAAATTTTAAAATTGGGGCCACACCAACCAGCTAAACTCAGTTTCTGGAGGAGGGCACCAAGCAGCAGGAGATCGATCGATCTATCTATCTGAGAGAGAGAGAGGAAGAGGAGGGGGGAAGAGAGAGAGGGAAACATTGATTCGTTCCCCCCATGTACGCATCCACTGGCTGCTCCCTATGTGTGCCCTGACTGGGGATCCCACCCGAGTCCTCGGCGTACCTAGATGATGCTCTCACCCATGAGATACCCAGCCAGGGCCCAGCACCAGGAGCTTTTAAGGCTCCCAGAGGATTCCAGCGCGGGACCAAGTTTAACGAGGCAGCTCTCTCTGGGGCTTTGCTCAGGCTCCTAACTCCTGGATCACAGTGCGGAGTTTCCCCAAACTGAGGGCCGGGAGGGGCGCCGCCCGTCCTCCCTGCAGTACCGAGCTATGCTGCGAACACGGGAGTAAGGGCACGAAGACCAGGGGAGAGGGGCGCGGGACTGTGCTGTGTGAGGGCTTGGGCGCACACTCACTCACACACACAAACCTCCACCCGCAGAATGGTCCTGATTACATCTTCCCAAATAAGTGGTTATCACACCGGTTATTCGTGTAGCTACGCATTATTGATTGGCCTTCGCC
Source organism: Phyllostomus hastatus (assembly GCF_019186645.2). NCBI lineage: Eukaryota > Metazoa > Chordata > Mammalia > Chiroptera > Phyllostomidae > Phyllostomus > Phyllostomus hastatus. The sequence continues at coordinate 12,412,921 of NW_025334015.1, read as the reverse complement.
TGGCTGCACAGCAGATGGGTGGGGGTGGGGTGCAGATGGGGCTGGGTGTGTGGGGTGGGTGGGAGGATGTTTGGGGGCCCAGAGGCTGAATAGAAATCAACAGTCGCCCTCGCAGCTGCAGCTCTCGTGTAAAGAGGGGAGGACTCATTACCTCTCTATTCAGAGGGGCCCAGAGCTGAGGCGCCAGGAGGGGAGAGAGTCTGGCGCAGCCCGAGCCTGGACATGCATTATTCATGCAGCCCCCTCACGGGATTGGCTATTATCCCGAACCACGATAGAGTTTGGTCTCCTAATTTTTAATCACAGGGAAGGTGGAAACGTTAGCCTTTTGTGATTAATCTGGAGATAAAAATAGTTGACTGTGTTGGCGTTGGGCTTGTTGTCAGTCGGGAAGAAGGTGTTAACTGTTGGGTGACTGAGGCCCAGGGCACCCCCCGTGGGTCCCAGGGACAAGTGGGTGCCCGGGGCTGGGAGCCGGGCTGGGGAGGCCGCCATGCAGGCCCAGACGGGCGGCATGAGGGAGAGCCCCATCTGGCTGGCTCCGAGGCGTGTCCTGACATGGCAGGTCATGTGAGCTGAGGCTCCTCAACTCACCGCGGGGGTGGCTGGCTGTGGGTGGTTGGCTTTGTTGTCACCCAGATTCGGGCAGGTGGCTGGGGGTCTCCTGCTCTACCCTGCCTCCCACCGGCCCCGAGGACAGCCACCCACGGGTGGGCAACATGGGGCCCCCATCTCTCTCCTGTGTGCCGACTTTCTCCCAGCTCTGCTGTCAAGAGCAAGGGGCCCCTGTGGGGAGGTGGGCGGGGGGGGGACACAGTCCAGTTCTGTACTCACAGAGAGGACACGGAGGCCAGAGAGCACGAGGGGCTGCCCTGAGTTACTGTGAGGGAGGGCAGGGAGGGGAGGGCCTGGGGCTGGGGGTGCACCCTGACACTGGTGGAGGTAGAGCTGTTGTAGTTTGATGCTCTGAGGTCCTTCATGCGTTTTACAGAGACAAGAGATTCCGTGGCTCAATGTGCGTGGAACCACTGACTGTACCCATTGCCACCTGTAAGATGTGCTCCCTTAAGGATGCGCAGCATCCCTTTGAGCCCTTCCGCCCCTTGGGCCGCGTCCTGCCCTTGATCCCAGTGCAGGGGCAGCTCTGCCTACGCCTGTGGCATCCAGGCCCCTCAGTCTAAGTGTCAGAAGGCCAGGGAGCAGGGGCCGAGCCGCCGGCGGGTGCTTGAGAACCGTCTGCTGTGGGAATGGACACGCGGCATTTGCAGTCCAGACCCTCGCCTTGCTCACTTTAGTCCTCTGCCCAGGTTCTGAGACGCCTGGAATCCCAGCAGCCTCTATTCCTCACGCACATAGACACGCCACCTATTGGCCAAAGTGGAGAAGCACAGAATGTAAAGACAGGACTGGGGATGAGACCGCGTTTAGGGATCTGCCTCCCAGGACAGCTCAGCATTAATTCAGAAACTTCACATGGAGTGCCCACTCTGTGCCAGGTCCTGTGTGAGGCATGGGAACACAAAGCTCCTGCCTGCGTGGAGTTTATATTCCAGCGAAGAGATGGGCACTAATGACTCCATGCATAATGTATTTTGGGGTATTGGTGAGTGCTCAGGAGCCAAGACTGGGTGGGGCATAGAGAGATCCTGGGTGGGTCTCCGGGGCTCTCTTCCACTTTTCTCCATGTGCTCCAGCTGTCGCTTTCCGTCTCCCCACCAGCCGTGGCGACTGCTCCCCCAGGGCCGGCTCTCCCCCACGCTGCCTGTGGAGAAGCACATCGCTTTCCGACGGACCCCCGACCACGGCAGGCTGATGGACCCCAGACACGTGTGTTCGCTGTGGTGGGGACTGGCACCTCCAGGGAATGACAGCTTGTTCTGGACTCCATCCCCTTTGCCCCGCCTTGTCACACACCCTCGTGCATTCTCCAAGTGCCCTCAAACGTGCCAGTCTCTCGGTCCATCCCAGAGTCCTCCTGGCTCAGGCCCTCATCTTTGCCTCTTCTTCTTGGTTAACCCTCACCCGAGGTTACGTTTTTACTGGTATTAGAGAGAGAAGAAGGGAGAAAGAGATAGAGAAAGACCTACGGGAGAAACAGATCAGTTGCCTCTCGTTCGTGTCCCCGACCAGGGATTGAGCCTGCAACCCAGGTACATCCCCCGACTGGGATCGAACTCGCAACATCTGGGTGTGTGGGATGACGCTCTGACCAACCGAGCCACCCGGCCAGGGTGGCCCTCATCATTTCTTGCTTGGATTATGCTACCTGATGCTCTCTCCCTCCTGCGTCCACTCCGCACTGTCCCAGAGTGGCCGGCACAGACGACTGGTCACTCACCCGTCTCCGCCCGAGTTCACTCACTCCCTGTTTGCTGAGTGTCTGACAGCCCTTCATCTGGCATCTTTCTCGGAGCATCGCCGCCTGGACGAAATCTGACCTCCTTGGCTCCTGTCAGCCTCTCCAGTCCCATTTTTCATCACTTTAACTCGAATTCTCCTTGTGGATGAGAATTACCTACGTGGACTAAGCTGCTCTTCCCCAGTTGTCCTTTTCCATTTGTTTAGCTGACCTGAAGGCTGGGCAGCATGGGTTCAAATCCTGGCTCCCACCTTTATTAGTTTGTGGCCTCGGGCAAGTTGCTTGGCTTCTCTGTGCCTCAGCTCCCTCATTTGTAAAATAGGGGAGAGAATAAAATCAGATGTGCTGCTTAGCTGCCAGAGTCAAGTGAGAGGTGATGTGGGAAAACACCACAAATGGTCCAGTGTCGTACTGATGTTGTACGTTATTGGTTCTGTGAGCAGACGGCGTTTTTCATCCCTTGAAAGATTATGGACAGAGTGCCTGGGGCGCAGAAGTCTGGTGTGCTCTCTCCTTGGGAAAGTAGGAGTTTCTCTCTCTTTTTCTTCTGCCCTGTCCTCTCCAGGCTCCCCAAGGGCGGTGCCGCGCTGTCCTGCCTGGCGTGGCTTCTCCTCCCTCCAGTCCCCCCACGGCCTGTGCCCACGAGAGTGGGGCCTTTGCTGCGGAGGCAGTGGGTGAGCCCAGCTGACTCCACGTGGCGCAACAGAGATGAGCCGTCTCAGCCGAGCTCAGCCACCTGCTGACTCAGAGTCATGCGTGGGCTGGTTTACTAGGCAGCAACCTTAACTGATGAACTCAGCAGTAACCTGCCACCTGGGGACCACCCACACGTCTGGCTCCTGTCACTACAGTCTCAGACCAGGCCCGAGGCGTGAACTCTCTCTCCATTCCGCTCTGATCCTTTCTCCCTCCAGCATGGCCAGGTGACTGTTCTGGAAGCTCAGTCTCTGCTGCTGAGCATGTTCACTGGCTCCTGGCCACTCTGGGCCAAAAACCAGCTCCTTGGCACGGACGGCATTTGAGGGTCTCTGCAGAGAGGCCTTCCTTCTCTCTCCAGCTCCTTCTCTGATGCCTGAGCTGGGCTGGCCGGCTCACCTCCCCCTAAGGAGAGCCTGTCCTTTTAGAACCACGTGCGTTTGCCTGGGGCGTTCCCTCTGCAGGGGATGTCCCGACCCCGAGTCTTAATTGGCTGGAATCCCATCGCTTCTTCCACCGGTTCAAAGGCTGCCTTTGCCTCGTGAACTCTTGGTCACTCTCTGAGATGGTTGCCTCCTCCAGAAAGCCCTCTCTCAGTGTCAGCCCCTGTGGTCCCTCATCCAGTCTCTGCTCTGCCCTGAGACTCTGTGCCACTTCCCTGAGCTCTCGGGGCCCGGCTGCCGCTGCTGTCAGCTGCCCCGGGAGCGTGAGTCCCTGGAGGCCTGGCCCCTTCCAGGTTCTTCTTTCCGCATTGGCTTGTAGCATGGCATCCAGCCCGCAGTGAGTGCTTCATGCATACTTGCTGCCTGGCGCCTTGCCCAAACTGCCGAGTCGGAAACCACGCTCACCAGGTGCCCCAACCCTGCGCCGGGCTCTCTACGAGGCACTCAGCACAGCCCGGTGGCCGGATCTGGAGCCGGCTGCAGGTTCCCTGCACTCCAGACGAGGGGGGGCGGGGGCGAGGCCTCTTTGCGTTTCCCCACCACCTGGCATGTCCAGTTCCTTGGACGTGGTAGTAAAAACCCCAACAGCAACAATATAAGTAATAGTTGACATTGGTCCAGGGCTGACAAGACTTCTAGAACCTTCAGTGCTGTAAACATCACCACTATCTAACCCTCACAACAACCCTGTGGAAGGTGGATACGATGACCCTGGATAGCTCGGAGATGAGGAGACTGAGGCACCACGTGGCTGAGTCACTCATGCAGGCAGAGCGCATAGGAGGTCACCTGCTTCCATCCTCGACCTGTGGCCCCGCCTCGGCCTCCCCGGACGTCACGGTTGGTGGCTGGTCGGTGGCCGGCCTGGAAGCCGTGACAAACCAGCACGGTGACGGTGACAGTGATGGTGACAGTGATACGGAGGAAGCAGAGACAGGAGGGGCAGGAGGAGGAGGGGCCAAGGTGATGAGGTGAGGGTGGGGGCGGGGGGCGGATGCCGTCAGGGACAAAGTCACTGGTTTCCCCCTCAAATGAGGAAGGACGAGCGTTCTGCTTATTCCAGATTAGACCTTGGGAGAGGGTCTGAGCCAACTTATCAGTGAGGAGCTGTTTGTGAGAAGGATGTTTCATTAATACGGAGCAGACAAACACATCGCAGGGTGTGTGTGGAGCAGAGGGAGGGGAGAGCAGGACGGCAGGAGGGCGACAGACAGCAGCCGTGTGTGCAAGTGTGTGCACACACACTTGGTGCCTGCGTGTCTCTCTCCGTGTCCCTGTGTGAGCCCGCGTGAGTCCTGGCTCTGGATGCCGGGGGCAGTGCAGGAGGGCACGTGTGAAGGGCCGAGGTAGCTCCCCGTTCGGTGGGGAGGGGCCTCTGAGAGCAGCAGCAAAAGGGAAACTGTGGGTGGTGGGCCCTCGGGGCTGCAGGGTGGGCAGCACAGGTGGGGGGGCACAAGGTGTGGGTGGCCCCCGTGGGCCACCAGGGAGGTGGGTGGGCTGTCCTGCTGAGGACGGGCCTCGCTCCTCTCTGCGGCTCAGCTCCTGTGTGGATGGCCACGGGACAGCGCGACAGCCCTCCCTCGGCGAGTCTGCCAGTGACCGGCCCGCACCTGCCGTGCGGCGCCGCGCCGCACCTCCCAGGCTCCTCTGCTCATCCCCAGCGGCCCGGTGCCAGCAGTCTCCTGGCCAGCCCGGCGGGGTCCAGGGAAGCCGAGCGTGGCGCACGGGCGGCCATCGACCGGTTTCTAATTCTCTTAAAAGTGAATTATAATTGACATTCGATATTAAATTAGTTTCAGGTGCGCAGCATAGTGATTCAATATTTTTATACATTACAAAATGATCACCGCGGTGAGTCCAGTGACCATCTGTCACTCCACAAAGCTATTACGGTCGCATTGGCCATGTTCCCTGGGCGGCACGTCGCCTCCTGCGACTCGTTTCCTCGCTGCGAGCTGGTCCCTCTCAGTCCCTGTCACCGCTTTCGCCCCACTGCTCCCTGAGACCGCACAGCCAGCTCCTGCTGTGGGCCCCACGGTGTCCTTATTTCACACAGATGGGAAGCCGAGGTCAACCACTCGCGGTGAGTCACACACGTCGTAAGTGGTGGAACCAGACACCTGGATCAGGCCCGAGAGTCCAGCGACCTCAGTGCCGCAGGCCACACGGGGGCGAGCACCTGTCCCCGAGCACCGGCTGGCTTCCCCAGTTCCAAGATAGCCACCCTCACCCAGCAGGAGACTGGCGTGGCTCGAGTTGTCTGTCTGGGTGCAAGAGCAGAAAGCAGGGCTGATATGCTGGATCCCTGGATTTGGCTACGAGCCTCCTATCTGGCCATGAGCCTCACAGGGGAGCCCGGTGGCTTTCCCCAAGGAGGGGAGGAGGTGGGCGGGGGTGGGGGGTGGGTGCAGGAAGCCTTCCCAACCAGTATCCCGGGCTTCAGCAGCCTGTGCAGAAACCGAGGGCTGCAGGCAAAGGGTCACTTCCTTTCAGGGGGTTCAGGAATAAATAGGAAATACCGACGATTGTCATCTAAAACGAGAGTCTAGGCACACTCCTTTTTGTGTGATAAAGACGTGCCTTTGCTCCGCACAGCGGCTGGTTGCAGGGTGGGGAGGGAAGACAGAGCTCGAGTGTGAGGGAAGAGCAGCAGGGGACTCGCAGGGGGAGACAGGTGCAGGGGGAGCGGCAGAGCCCAGCCAGGGCCCAGTGACCCAGCTCGGGGCGAAGCCCAGCGTGAGGAGGCCCAGTCCCTGTGCCTCGGAGGAGGAGCCGGAGTGCCCAGGACAGCCCTCCAGGGAAGGGAAGGGAAGGAGCGAGGTGCTTTGTCTGGTCCCTTGCCACAAAAACTCACTTCAGGGAATCTCAGAAATCCACGAAATGCACCTTGCAACTCTACGCAACATTTTCAAGTCTACTCTTTGCCAGAACCTGAGCCTGTTTGGAAAAGTACAGGTCTCTGAATTTTAAAAAGGGCAGCACTCTGGGAATTCATTATGAGAAGTGTTGGAATGCTCCTCTATCGTTCGGCATCACAGATAATTTTGGAATTGCCTGTCCTCATGGCTCGTGGGCAGACCACGCGTTCCCTCCGCACCTGGGGGGCATTGCCTCCCCTGTGTATGGAGAGAGTGCCCTTGAGAGTGCTCGCCGTCTCCTGGGGCGCTGCCGTGGAAAGTGCCTCTTTGCAACCACAGGGCATCGCTTGGAGAAATCGAGTTATGCCCAGCCATGACAGACAAGAAAATCCAGGCATTTGCCACAAACCAGGTGAACCTGGAGGGCATCGTGCTAAGGGAAGTCAGTCAGACAAGGAAGGACGCACACCACACGACCGCACTTGTATGTGGAAGGCAAGACAGCCGAACCACGAGAGACAGACAGTAGAGTGGAGGTTGCGGGGGCCGGGGAGTGGGGAAAATGAGGGGGTGTGGAGGTGTGGGTCAAAGTGTACGCCCTTTTGGCCACAAGATTAATGACATCTGGGGCTCTCGAGCTCAGCATGGTGATTGTAGCTAACAGTACTGCATTATACACTTGAGTGTTGCCAAGAGAGTAGATCTTAAGTGTTCTCACCACACGCACGCAAACAGTAATTATGGCACGGGTCGGAGGGCTAGCCGATGCAATGGTAGTAATCACGCTGCAATATATAAATGTATCGAATCAACACTCATATGCCTTAAGCTTACACAGCGTTATAGGTCCGTTACGGCTCAGTAAGGCTGGGAAAATAGAAAGCTCAAGTCAAGTGCAACGTAAGAGGAGCAACGTGGGGAGAGCTGTGGGGTCTCAGGGCGACAGTGCCGTCCATATGTGTGACCTCATCAGAGCTGCTGGAATGCCACGCAGGTAGCGAGCTGGGACAGTGCACTGCTGGGTGGGGGGCTGGCCTAGGAGGGAGCAGGAGGCTCCCAGACTTTCCTAGTGTTTGCACTAACTTTCCACACTACCATGTAAATGATCACGAACCTACCGGGTGCCGCACTCCGCCGGCTCTCTCCCCATGGTTCCCTAGGGGGATCTTACTCCCAGGGCCCTGGGGGAAGGGCTGTTTCATGAGGAATCAGTTTTTCAAGGGAAGAATGAGGGTTTTCTCTCCCTTCACAACTCTAGGTCTCAAGTATTTCCACCTGGTCAGTCCCCGGTAGGGGCTGAGCAGCCCAGGGTGGTGTGAGGGTGCAGGGTGCCCCTGGTTATGCGGGGAAGGGCCCCCCATCCTGGCTGATGGCCTCACACGCCAGCTGTTCATTCAAACACCTTGAGCTCCGAGTTCCCGGGTCTCGGGTCTCCTTTGGGGCCGGACTCCACAGGCTTGCTCTCTCCCTGACGCCCCTGGCCAGCCTGGCCCTTCAGCCCTTGGGGAAGGTGGATCCCGATGGGCCCCTGGGTGTGGGGCCATCACACAGAACGGGAATCCTGCTGGCCAGTGTGTGACCTGGACCTCAGCTGGAGATCAGTTCTTTTTGTCCCAAGTGACCCTTTCTGACAGCGCAGGGTATTTCCTCCCCCTTTTCCTGTGGCTGGCCTCCCTCTCGCCAGCCTTGGGGAGGCGGGCCCTCATCTGGGGACCATGAAGGCACAAGGGCCCTTCCCATCACCCCAAGCTCTCCCCACATAGTTACCCTATTGCGCCGTTACCTCCACGAGCCTAGGGGGTAGGTGGGCAGGGGCTGCTCTCTCTCCGTGGAATGTCTGCTGCCCCTTTCTGACTCGAGGACATCTACACGAACCTTCGGCTTTGCTCAGATGGAGCCTGCGGCCCCCACTAGACTGGCCGAGCATCCGGGGACAGGGACAGGTCTCGTCTGCTGTGTGTCCCTGTGCCCCGCATGGGACCTCAGCCAGTGCTCCCGTTTGCCCCTGCAGGGTGTGCTGTTGGGACTCGGGGTGGCTGGATGGAGGAGCCAGGCTGGGGGTGACTTCTGGGGGCAGCAGCCCTGTCTCGATCTTCCTGTCTTCCTGCCCCAGCTGAGGGCTTGCTCAGAGACTGGGCTCAGCAGACGACCAAGGAATAAATGGAAAGGTAAGAAGGCACTCCTGTAGGAAGGGGGTGGGTAGGTGGTGCGAACTTCCAGATGCGGATGGCTTGGGACAGGCAGATCTGAAAACCCACAGATATGCTGAGTGTTGCTATGTTCCAGAAAGTCCCGTCTGACCCTACGAGCACCGCTGGGTGGATTCATGGGCCAGTTTTGGAAGCGGCTGTTTTGGGGGCTCCTAAGGGCCTTGCTGGTCTGGAGGGGGCTGCAGGCATTTGAGTCACTGGGCTTGGCTGGGCAGCTGGCATGCCCGGCTTTCCTGAGACCCCGGGGTGTCCTCACTCTCCACCTCCAACCACCCCTTTCTCTGGGACCCCCAGCCGGGCCAGGGCCCTTGGATTCTTAACCAACTCCCTTCTCTTTGCTGTCTCCCCTCCAAGCCTTCCCTTCCCATTGATTAGCAATTGAACCACCCGGAAAGTGTCCTGGGCACGGTGGACACTCTATGGAGAGGGACAGGACAGCACCAAGTTGCTGTGGGTGTCCCGGCCTCAGCCCGAGTCGGATGCTTGGCTTTCAGCCCTGATGCGCATCCCTCCACCGCACAGGGATGGGGAGGGGGTGGAGGGGCTGCGTACATTGGTCCACATGCGGAAGCGCCACTGGGGGCAGCCCGTCAGCTGCTCTGTGGGGTGGGCAGGTGAGGGGCTCCGTGCTGGTTGGACGCGAAATGTGTTGGGTGCATCTTAAAGTCACAGCCAGGTCCCCGTGACAGGCATTCATGTCTGTGGCCCGCCGCCCGGACCACTCAAATCTGGCCTATAGTTGGGAATGTCCTTTGCATTTGACTTTGGAATTTGTCGTGTGAGTGCGTGTGTGGGGGGAGGAAAGGCCGCTTTGCCCTTTGGCCTATTTATTTAGACCTCCCTGGAGTCAGCTTGTGCTCACTGGACGTAGCTGCTGGGAGAGGCGGGCAGAGCTCTGTCAGCGTCACGCAGCCCTCAGCCCGGGGGCGGGGGCGGGGTTTGGGCGGTGGGTCGTCAGGAATGTGCAGGCCCCTTCTCGGAGTTCCCCGGGGGCTCTGACGCTGCCCCAGGGAGCCTGGCTCTGGGGCCTCCCAGTCACCGGCTGCGTGGCCTTGGATGAGTTAGTTAGCTCTCTGAGCCTGTCGCCATCACACAATGGGAGGGGGAATAATACTTATTCTGATGGTTAGTAGGCTGATTATGTCAGATGGCATATGTGAAATCCCTGGAATTACTCATTATTAATGTAACTATTAATGCTCATCGTCTCCCTTCCCTCCTCTCTCCTCATCTCCCAGAGAACGGCCCTGCCTCCCATCTCTCCGGCCAGGTGGCCGTCTGGGGATCCGGGAGGCGAAGCAAAGCGAGGAACCGTCTTTGGGGTCAGAGACAGGAAGACCCCCCTCCTTTCTACTGGAGCCTGAGGTTGGGCAGCGATGGCCATTGGCTCGAAAAGCAGCAGCAGGTGTGCAAGGCTGAGTAGCTCACAGCCCACCTGCCCAGGGAGGGGCGGGTTTTAGAGGGGAGCAGAGTTCGGGGTCCTCTGGGAGCGTGGGGGTGGGCCCTGTCTGTTCTCCGTCCAGTGGTGGAGGGGAGCCCCGCGTGGAGGGGAGGGAGGGCTTCGGGTGACGCCGAGCCTGCTGCTCCAACGACAGGACCTGAGTGTCAGGGCTGCCGCTCCAGCTGGGCGAGCTTGGGCGGGTCTGCCTTCTGCGAGTCTCGGTGTTCGTGTCTGCTAAGTGGCATGACAGCAGTACCGTCAGCATGGCTTGAAGGCCCAGTGCCGCGCGTGTTCCAGGTATTTCGTTGCCTGGAACAGCAGTGCACGCAGTAGACACTTAATATGAGTGGTTTAGCTCCTCCTAGCTGCATGCAGGGGCACAAAGTTCCCCGTCTGCACAGGACTGGATGGACATCAGGGCGAGTCCAGCTCTCGTGCTGGAGGCCTCTCCACACCCCAGGGTCCCCACTTGGCATTAAGTTGGTGCTCTGTGCTTTTCCAACGGCTTTCATGTACAGGGTCTCCTCCACTTCCCTGGCCGCCCCTGGAGGCTCACAGGGGGGAAAGGCAGAGGTCCGGGGTTGCCTGTGAGTTAGCGGTGGAGCCTGGGTCAGAGCAAGGGCCCCTGGGGCCCTGCCTGATTATCCCAGTCCTCCAGGGTGGCCCTGTGGCCTGACTTGTGGGTGCTCCCTGGGGGCCCAGGGCCAGACCCGCCCCTGGGGAGGCTGCTGAGCAAACCCCGGGTCTCTCCAGCCTGGGCGCAGTGCCGGGTGCGAGTCAGCGCTTGGCCACGCTCTCACTGATGTTATGACGAAGGGCGATTGTAGTAAATGGCATGAGTCATGGGGAGTAGCGGCTTGAACCGGGACGTTTCCAGCCGAGTTTCACTGAAGCGTTCCGGGTGCCTCCATTCATTTCAAACAGCCTCTCTGAGCAGCCGGGCAGGTGGGAACACTCGTTCCCGCTTCACCGTTGGAGAAAGGGGGACTCAGAGAGGTGCAAGGACCCGCCTGCTGTCTCAGGTCAAGTCGGGGGAGGGGCTTGGGCAATGGTGCGCTGGGAAAACGCTCTTCAAACATTTCACAAAACGCAATACCAAACAGAGCCCAAACTGCAGTGCTTGGCAATTTCTGTGGTGTCAACGCTCCCGTGGCAGCCGGTTTCGAGCTCCCTGCCTGTTGTCGTTGAACGCAGAGTCGATGGATACGCTTGCACAGGCTGCCGCCAGTACAGCACTGTGCCCGGGAGACAGCTTCGCACTCCTGTCCCCAACTTTACAGTCGATAAAACCCCTTCCTGTGCAGCGCCTCCCCCGCCCGCACCCCGACCTCCATAAGACCCTTGCAGGCTGGCAGCAGTTATGCCCATTTGCCAGATGAGAAGACCGAGGCCAGGTGCCGGTGCTGGGGACGCTGGCTGAGCCCTGGCCTGTTGGCCGCGCCAGGGGAGGAATGAGGAAACCCCTGCCTGGTTCAGCCCTCTGGTCGCTTCATCAGCAGGAGCAGGGCTTGGCCTCCGGGACACACTGGGTGGCTGCCACCGAAGGGCAAGCTGCCTCAGCCGGCCGGTGCCCTTGGTGGTCATTTATCCGATCTGCCAGATTCACTGAGCACTGCTGTCTGGCTGGCCTGGGCTAGGCACTGGGTGCTGAGAGCAAGGGACCCTTGTCCCCTCCAGGGGACACACAGTTCAGGTCGGGGAGACCCCACAGAGCCCAGGACTGTCATGGTCAGTGCTGTCAGGAGCCATGGGTACCTGGAAGGGACCCTAACCCTGACTGGGGAAGCTCGGTGTCAGCCAGCTGGGGAGGGGGGAGAGTGAGGGCAGGAGGGTGGGAGAGGATGGGGAGGCAGGAGCATGCAGGGGGCGGAGCTGAGGCTGGAGGCACCAGGTGCCCGAGTCAGACATTCCCCGCTGGTTCTTGCTGGGGCCTCTGTTGCTGCACTGGCTGGTCCCCAGGACCTTCCCAGTCTGACCTTCCACAGCCCGAGATCCTGAGCCTGCTCATCTCTATGAGTTTGCTACAGAGAATCTGGGCTGGTGGGAGGCAGATGCCAGCCTGGCTAGAGTCAGTCAAAGCCACATTTGAATTCCAGATCCTGGCAAACCGACCTCTTGTTTGCCAGTCTTGAGTCCCTGGCTCCAGGGAGCCCAGCAGAGGCTGACAAGGTGTCTGCCCACAGCCGCCCCCCACCCCCCCCAGTGCCCTGTCCTCCCCCAGGGGTAGGGGTGGGTGGGGTTGGCAGGTGCCCACATGTGGGTTCTGGCCACAGGACACCAGCAGGGCAGGCTGTGTGTTAGGGAGAGAGGCAGATTCCCACAAGCAGATGGCCGAGGCTGCACCCTCCCCTGGGGGCCCCATGGGAGCCCTAGCAGCCGAGTGAGAAGTTCACTTCCCTGAGGGCATCCCACCGGAGAGAGATGCCCAGCCCTCCAGCCCCGGCCGTGCACCCAGGCACTGTCTTGTGAGTAAAGGACACTTAGAGCTGGCCCCCGGCCCTCCCATGGTTACCGCCACGAAGTGCCCCGAGCTAGCACCACTAGGCTGAGGGCCGTGTTCAGCTCCTTGACCTGCAGGAACTGTGTGAGCCAGCAAGTGATAGCTGTTGTCTGACTCCCCTGAGTTTGGGGGGATTGATTGGTTACACAGCAAGAGACGACCGGACAGACTCTGCAGGAATGACTGGCCGACTCTCAAAGGTGCCTGTGCTCAGAACACTGCAGACCCGCGCTGTTTACGACCTGCCTTCCTGTACACATCCATTCACCTTTCTTTTTCTGAAAGCCTGGAACACTGGTAGGGCAGATCTTCTCGGTTCTTATTTTATAGAGGAAGAAACTGAGGGTCAGAGAGGCCAAGTGGTTTGGGCAGGGCGCACAGTGCTAGGGCCTCGGAGCCCGATGGCAAGTCCGGTGCCTGCCCCACCCACGGCATCTCCTTTCCAACTCCCTTCTTGTGGGAACCCAGGGCTCTGGCCAAGTGCAGAGGGAAGGGTGGGTGGGTGTTGTGGAGGCAATGGGAACAAGGCAGAACGGAGCAGAGGTTCCTGGGAAAGGAAGTGAAGTCCGGGGTGAGTATGCCCTGGCTTTCTGTCTCCACCAGGTCCACACGTTGAACGGAAGCCCTCCAGGAAGTTGGGGACAGGCATGGGGACACAAGGGCTGGTGTGTTAGCAGGGAGTCGGGCCTGGGGAAGCGGGGCCTGGCCAAGGGGGAAAGACAGGTCATAAGTCCTGGGAGCTTCTCTCTGCAGACTGGCAGCTGGGCTGGCCCCCCAGGCTATGATCACCCAGGAGGGCGACAGGGCCTTGGGGGTGAGTAAGCAGGAAGTGGGGGGTGCAGGGGCCCCCTCTTGGAGCAGGGGTGATGGCAGAGGAAATGCACTTCGGGATTCATCTGAGAGCCCTTCTGGAGAGCAGGCGAGCACTTGGCCCGAGCAGCTGCTAAGTGAGCCCAGTGCATGTGGGGCTGTATCTGCATGCGCCTGGGTTGCAGGGCCTGGTGTGGGTGTGTGCACGCGTGTTGTATGTCCCTCATCACCGACAACAGAGCCGCGGTTTTCTGTGTGCCCGGTGCCTCTTGGCGCGCACCCGTGTGCAGCACGCCGAGGGTAGCCCTGCTGGTACTTCAGGTGGTTCGCACAGATTGGTCTGGTTTCCAGTGCCGCCGCCAGGCCAGTCACGCAGTGGCCATGCTGCGCCGTTGCTGGCTCTGTGAGAGACTGCTTCTGCTCTTCAGCATCGGCCCAAGAACCCGGGGGACTCTGTGCATGAACATGTTTGGGCCCAGAGAAGTGAGGTGACTCACCCAGGTGGTTCAGCTGGCTCCTGGCTGCCTCTCCTTGAGGCGAACTGCGAGGATGGAGTATTTTGTTCCCCGGGTGCATGTGCCATGCTGAGTGTGCACGTGCGTGCCCCACAGTGGGTAGCCCGTCCCAGCGGGGTGTCTCTTTTCCAGGGGGCTGCTGCTCTCGGGGACAGAGACTTCTGTACGGGTCCTGTGGGGTTGTGGTTCCCCCTTCGTTGCTGGCTCTTTCTCCAAGCCAAGCCTGGGGCTGAGCAGAGGCTCCCGATGATTCAGCTCAGCTGTGCGTGGTGTCTGGTCCCCGTTGTGCACACACAGCCCTTCCCACTGCCCCCAGAGGCCTGTGGGTAACTGGGGCAGGTGTCGCCCAGAGGCATGTGTTCTCCCCACGTGACAGATGGGGAAGGGAGGCTCGGAGAGTCCAGGGGACTTGCTTAAAGGCCGTTTACCAGGTGCACTGAGTCCCCCTGGGCTGGAATGGGGCTGGGCATGGAGTGGGGGCAGAACGGGGTGGCCAGCAAACTTCAGAACCTCAAGGTGGGGAAGAAGGGAGCTCAGTTTCCTCTCCCCACGTGACACATCAGTAGAGACTAAAAGGAGATTAGAGGGAAAAATATTCGAGGTCCCCCCTCCTTAATTTTAATCTAATTAGGTCACAACACTCCTTGGTAAACAGCTGCCTGCCTTTAATAAGTCAGGCCCATCCCGACCCTGCGGCTGTGTTCCTAATCAGCCGGTGTCTTGGGGAGGGCGCTGCTAATTGTCGCGGGGCCTCGTCCCATCCTGTGCCGGGTAAGGGGTGGCAGTGAGAGACCATTATAATCAGAGCCAATTAGTAATGATTACAGATCCCAACTAGAAATTGTTTTCAGTTAAATATTCCCAGAGAGGAGCTCAGAGTCTCCAGGGCACCCGGGGTGCCACAGCCTCGGGGAGGGGCTTGTGAGGCCCGGTGCCCCCCCCCAGACCCCGTGACTTTCATTCCCTGACCTTCCAGTGAGGAAAGGCGACGCAGAGAACTGGCGGCTCGGGGACGGGGGTGGGTGGCCCCTGAGGCACAGTGAAGGACGTCGGGTCACCTAGCCTCTGTGGGCAGCACTTCCCCACAAGTAGCCGAGGTTTCGGTCCCTATGCCACAGGACCACCTGCAGGGGGCCCTCAGCAAACGCCAGTTATTAAGCGGCTCAGGAACCTGCAGCCTGGGAGCCCCGGAGTCATTCAAGCAGCTGTAGGTGGCTTAGGTGACAGGGGATATTGGCTGCTGGAATCATTGTGGCATTGAATGGGATTAAAGGCATTGCCCAGGAGCACCCCCCAACTGTGCCCCAGAACTGGGGCTGCGACGCTGCACCCCGCTTTCACAGCCCCAGCAGGCCTCCTTTCTTTCAGCCCCTCAAGGGCCTGGGCAAACGCCCCCTCTCCTGTGAGCCGGGATCTAACCGACCAACACTTTCCCACCTCCAGACCTGTGCCCCGTGCACCACAGGCTCTCTTCCTGGGACCGTCAGATCAGCCGATGCACTTACTGAGACACCCGCGACGGTCCCCACTGCCCAAAACCAAGTTCAAGGCTTCAGCATGGCTCCAGGCCCTCTCCTGCTGAGCCCCTCCTCCCTCTAGGCTTCCTGATCCCCAAAACCACCCCAGCAGGGGCCCTTCCTTGAGGGGTTGGGGAGGTGTTCTTTGCGCTCTCTGTGTCTGGGCTCCTGTTATCACGAGTGGTTTCTCATCTCCAGCTACTGAAATTCCCACCCCCACCGCCAAGGGAGAGTTCAGTAGCCACTTCCCTCACGAAGCCTTCCCAGATTTTTCTCAGCTGACTTGAACTCTTTCTGTTTTATTTATGTATCCAAACCCTTTTTTCATTTTGCCTTGTCTTATTAGAAGAAGTAAGCGGTTTGTATGTTTTCTCTCTCCCGTGGCTATAAACTCCTCGAGGGCACAGATAGTGCTAGCTATTTCTATATCTCCCCTTGTATCCAACACAATGCTTCTACACACAATAGGAGTTTAACAAAGCTTTGGTAAATAAAAGAGTGAGTGAATAATGAGAGGCTTCCACTCACTGACTGCATTAAGATATCAACATAAATGCTTCCGGGAAGCTAAACTGTCCCTGTCCAGGTCCAAGCCTTTGAACCTGTCCCGATTACCAAATGCTACTGGGTTGTTGAAGATTAGACAGAGCCTTGGCTGGGTGGCTCCGAGGGGTGGAGAGTCGTCCATACACCAAAAGGTTGCAGGTTCAATCCCTGGCCAGGCCCATATGGGAGGCAATCGATGTTTCTCTCTCACATTGGTATTTCTTTCTCTCTCTCTCCCCTCTCTTCCTCTCTCTCTCAAATTAAAAAAAAAAAAGATGAGACAGAATTTGCCCAGAGGACCCTGGAATGCTGGCCTCCTGGGGAAACAAGCCTTCCCAAAGCCGCATGAGGCTACTGAGTGCTCTAAGCAAGGTGAGTGTGACGGAGGAGCTGTATTTTCTGTTTGTTTAGTTTTAATTAGTTCAGAGTTAAAATCAAATAGCGGCTCGCTGGCAGCCACTCTCCTGCGCAGCACAGCTCTGGACACTCTGCTGGGCGTCCTCGGAGACCCCGCAACCTGGGGCGGCACCAAGGGCCTGGATCAAAGCCTATTTGATTCAGAGTCTGGTCCAGAGGTATTCCGGAGACTCACATGAGTTCCGTTGAGACATGGGATCTAGTTTTAAGGCGTTCTTGTATTTCTCAGTGCTGACGTTTTGGTGCTAATTAACCCATCAGGCACGGTGTTGACTAGTTAATTAACCAGGGGAACACCACTCCCTGACCACATTGGGAACTGGGGGTGTAGTTCCACTCAATTCACTGCCTGCTACGCGGACCCCGCTTGGCCTGTCCTGGGTCCTGGGCGTTTTCGTACCAGGCCCCGAGTGGCAGAGGGCGCGTACACCCAGTTCCAGGCTCCTCGCAGCGAACAGCTGATCTGTTCTCCTCCTGCCTGAACTCCCCGAAGCTCCCCTACCCATCTGTCTGCCCTTGGTGACCCTGCGGGGTGACGGGGTGTTGCCCGGCTTCTGCCTGCCTTCACCTGCCCTTTCTGGTTGACAGTTTAACCCCAGTCCACACTGTGACTCCCTGAAGCAGGCCCACGCCCAGGCTGGGGGGCCGGGGCAGCAAACTTCCATGCAGGTTCCATGAGGGCATCGAGCAGCGGGGGCCAGCCACAGCGAGTGGGGGCCGGGGGGCCACACATGTCTCACTGACCGGAACAGCCACTACGCAATTGTTGCCTGCCACTGGGCCTGATGTTGCCGGATCTTTACAAGAGAAGCCAGAAACCTGAATTTTTAATACAAAGGCCTCCAGAATCTTAAATGTAGGCAACAAATTAAAAAACCTCTTAAGATACTCACAGCTGCATGCGGCCCAGGATGGCTATGAATGCGGCTCAACACAAAATCGTAAATTTACTTAAAACCTTTTATTTTGCTCATCGGTTTTTATTAGTGTTTGTGTATTTAATGTGTGGCCCAAGACAACTCTTCTTCTTCCAGCGAGGCCCAGAGACGCCAAAATGCTGGACACCCTCGCCTAGGAGCTAACGGAGCATATCTCGTGCCTGATCCGGCCTGCCACTGGCCTGCGGTCACTGTGAGGCCGGGTCAGAGATGCCTCTGGTCTCTGCCCTCTCGGGGGGCCGCTCACCACTTGGAGGCCCCCACGCTGCCTGGCAGACGCACACCTGGTTGGGTCAGCACCTCTGTTAGGGAAGGACAGTGCTCCAGACCCCTCGGGCGGGCCAGGCCCGGTGGCCTATCCCCGGGGCGCTGCCTGCAGCCCCCTGCCCAGCATCCTGGGAAGACGAGGAGGGACAGCCGCTCCCCCCAGGGAGGTCAGGGAGCAGCCCCTCGGGTGGGCCGCCTCGGCCGGGGGGTGGGGGAGGGGGAACATTCCCTGGAGCACCGGCTCACAGGCTCACACGCGGCGGTGCCGCCCCCTCCGGAGGAGATCTCCTGCTATGGGGTTTTAGGACCAGGGGCAGCAGAATCATTCTCCCCCCACCCTTTTTTTTTTTTTTTAACTTTTGGTGCTGTGTCTCTAGTCAACAAATACGTGGGCAAGGAAGGGTTTGCGAGGACCCAGGATGCCGTCCACAGGCACATTGTGGGCTCAACAGCCCCTGAGAGATGGCGCCGACTTGGAACCGCGTCCTCGTTCGCAGCCGGTCCCCCCGCGGCTGGGCTTGCGGTGCTTCGGTCTGCGCCGTGCGCCGTGCGGAGGTAATCTTCAAAACCGATTCCCTTCGGCTGCATCTCGCCGGCATAGTGACTAAACAGGCTGTTGTATTACGGTAATAACATCAACATTTCACCTACCTTTCCCTTAATTATTTCCCTGTCTTGCCAATGGAACCTGTTTAATCAGATTTATAGGTGGCGGGGAGGTGGGGTGAGCGGCTGTGCGGCTCAGATAATGGCCCGAGCAGATTTCCCCTCGCCGGGTGTCACGGTATAAAAACATGAACTAAAAGCTTTGCAGCACTTAAGTAATAATAATGTCAACATCTCACCTGCCTCCCCCTTAATTATTTTTCTCTTTCAGTCTTGCCACCTGAACCTGTTTAGATAAGATTGCCTCACAGATAAAAACCGAGGGCTCTCGTTCTCCAAGGCAGATAAGGGGTTGCTTTTCTGTGTGGAAAGGGAGCTGTGAGTGGCAGAGAGGTTTGCTCTCAGCTCCTCCTGGGGAGGCGCGAAGCCTGGGCCCCGGGGCAGACCCATGGTCATGGGGAAGCGGGGTGGGTGACTGTGAAGGGACAGGGGGCAGGGGGCACCTGAAGCCGGACCCAGAGGAGGGCCCTCTCTGTACAGCCTCTCTCTCTCCCAGGCAGGGGGAGGGGATCTCACTGGCTGGGGTGGGGGTGGAGGGTTGCTATCACATGAGCCATTTAGGCAAGCCCTCAGGGGGTGGAGAAAGCACCTGGGCTAGCCCCAGCGTTACTGCTGGTGCCCTGGGTGGCCCTGGGGGAGGAACGAACCCTGCGGAACCACAGTTTCCTAAAAACAAAGGGGATGCTCTGCATCTGCCATTTTTATCCTTTGGGGAGCTTATCAAGCAACTCCTTTGAGAACGTGAAACCTCTCCCCAGAAATGCACTCCTCCATCCAGAATTTTCTGCCTCTGTGTCATCCGTAACCCTCGTCTTTCTCTCATAGCCACTGTCACAGCCGCACCGCTACCATCATGGCCGGTGTCCCCTCCCCTCTCGTCCGTGCCCCGCAGGGGCCTCTTGTCGGGCCCCGGCCCTTGTCCTCTTCACGTGTGTTCTCAGGCCAGCAGCCGATGTGACCCTTCCAGAAGGTAAGTCAGATCATGTCACTCCTGTTGGGAATCCTTCAATCACTCCATTTTTTCACTTCAAGTAGGGATTTTGCCCCAAGATTCCCAGCTAACTCCTTTCCCAAACTCTTACAGTTTTTCTTTAAAAGCCACATTCTACAGAGAGATGAACAAAGCTACAACAGGGAAAACATTGAATTAACAAAATAAAAAATCTTCCCACAAAGACAACTCCAGGCCCAGATGGCTTTGCTGATGAGCTCTATCTGATATTTAAAGAAGAAACAGTATCAGCCCTTCACAGGATCTTCCGGACAGAAGAGGAGGAAGGAGCACTTGCTGACTCACCCCACAAGACCAGCGTTACCTCGATAATGCAGCCAGACAAAGGCATCGCCAGAGAACTCCAGACCATTGTCCATCACGAGTGTGCATGAACCCCCCAACCCAAATTTAGCCAACGGAACCTAGCAACATGAAAACAAGATTATATACCTTGACCATGTGGGATTTTCCTCAGGAATTCAAGGTCGGTTTGACATTGGAGAATCAATTAATGTCATTTAGCATGTCACATAAAGAACAAAAACCACACAATCATCTCGATAGATGCAGTAAGAGCATTTCACAAAACTCAGTACCATTTATGGTAAAGCCTCTCAGTGAAGAAGAGCGATGGAGATTGCTTCAGCCCACTGCAGGGCGCGCATAGGACACTCACAGCTTATGTTGTGCTTCATGGGCAAAGACCGAGTGCCCTCCCCGGGGCTGGGCGTGAAGCCACGTGTCTGCTCTCACCACTTTCATCCAGCTGGGCACTGGAAGCTCCAGCCAGGACTGTTTAACCTTTCAGCGTCTCTGGGGCCATTGGAAGAAGAAGAATTGTCTTGGCCACACATTAAATACCCAAACACTAACAAATACTGATGAGCAAAAAAAAAAAATAAAGTTTTTAAGTAAGTGTATGATGTTGTGTTGGGCCGCCATTTATAGCCATCCTGGGCCGCACGCAGCCCGAGGACCATGGGTGGGACACCCCTGTCCAGACAGGCCCTAAGGAGATAAAATGCACCCGAATGGAAAACAAGACTATCACTGTTCTTACATATGTGATCCTATGTGCATAAAATCTTAAGGAATTCATCAGCAAAAAAATTTGAAATCTAAAAAATGAGTTCAACAAGAGACTCTAAGATCCATATACAAAAATCATTTGTGTTTCTATATTTAGCAAGGGACAATCTGAAAATGAAATTAAGAGAGAATTTCATTCACAATAGCATCAAAAATAATAAAATACTTAGGAATACATTTAGCAAAAGCAGTACAAGATGCATGCTAAAAACTAAGAAGTGTTGCTGGGAAAAATGAAAGACCTAAACACACAGGGAGACGGTCCACAGCCGTGGGCTGGAAGACGCAGCATGTGGGGGCGGCGAGTCACCTCACGTTGGGCTTCAGCTGTAACACAATTCCCGTAGAAACCCCAGCAACCATTTTGCAGAAATTAAGGTGATCCTAAAATTCACATGGAATTATAGGAGACCCCAAAACTGCTGAAGCCATTTTGAAAAAGAAAGAAATTGGAGGACTTCCTTGTCCTGAATTTCCAGTTTACTATAAAGTGACAGTATGTAAGACAGTGTGGTGCTGGCCGAAGAATAGGCATATATTTAGACCAGCGCACCGTAACTGCGAGTCCAGATAAGGACCCTCACACGGAAAAGGTGCGGAGGTAATTCAGTGGGGAGAAGGATGATGTTTTCCAACAGAGGATGCTGGGACGGCCTGAGAGCTGTATGCAGAAATGGTGGATTGAGTTTCCTGCCTCACGTCCTGCCCCAAAACTAACTTAACGTGACTTACACTACAGGCTAAATATAATAGCTACAACCATAGAACTTGTGGACAAAAATATAGGAGTCAACCTCTGGGAACTCAGATTAGACCGAGTTCTTGGATACAATGTCAAAAGCACAATCCATAAAAGAGAAAATATACTAACCTGGACTTGATTAAAATGACAATCTTTTGTGCCTCGAAAGATAGCAGTAAGGAGATAAAGAGACAAGCCAGAAACTGAGAAAAATATTTGCAAATTAAATATCTCATAAAGAACTTGTGTCCAGAATATATGAAGAGCTCTCACAACACAATAAGACAAATGATCCTTTTTAAAAATGGGCAAAAGATTTGAATAGACATTTTACCAAGGGAAATAGAAAGTGGATAATTATCACATCAAAGGATGCTTGATATCATTAGTCATTAGGGGAATGCAAATTAAATCCATCATCGGATGTCACTTCAAACCCATTAGAATAGCCGTCATAGACAAGGCAGACTACGACAAGTATCGATGAGATCGTGGAGACCCGAAACTCTCATTCACGGTGGGAATGCCATAAAACAAAACAGCTGCTGTGGAAAGTACAATGATTTGGCACTTTCTCAAAAAGCTGTGCTTGAACTTCCCACACGACCTAGCTATTCCACTCCTAAAACTTACCCATGAAAAATGAAAATGTGGACACACCCGTGCACTTGTGTGTGAATGTTCACAGCAGCGCTATCCACCACACTGGAAGTGACCCAGATGTCCGCCAAGTGACAAAAGGATGAACAGAATGCGGTCTAGCCACACGACGGATGCCACTCAGCGATGACAACGAATGCACTATTGACACATGGTACAAACATCAGTGAACCTCAGAAACACTCTGTTAAGTGAAAGGAGCCGGACACAAAAGGCCGCATGTGGTGTGATCCCATTTGTGGAAACGTCCGGAAGAGGCAAATCTGCAGACAGAAAGCAGGCCAGCAGCGGCCTGGGAACAGGATGGAAGTGGAAATTGACAAGGGACTTGTGGAAATGGCCTCACACTGGATCTCGGTGATGGCTGCCTAACTGTGTAAATTCGCTAGCAACCATTAAGCTGTGCACTTAAAATGAGTGAATTTAGGGGGGTGTCAATTATGTGTCAATCAAGCTGTAAAAAAATAAAGGGAAAACCCTGGCTGGCATAGCTCAGTGGATTGAGTGCAGGCTGCGAACCAAAGTGTTGCAGGTTCGATTCCCAGTCACGGTACATGCCTGGGTTGCAGGCCATGACCCCCAGCAACCTCACATTGATATTTCTCTCTCTCTCTTTCTCCCTCCCTTCCCTCTCTAAAAAATAAATAAATAAAATCTTAAAAAAAAATAAAGGGAAAGATAACCAGGCCGCCTGCTTGTCCCTCCAGGACACACAGTCCCCTGGGCCCTTGTTTGGACAGCACTCACCACCCTCTAGTAAATGACATTTCCATCCTGTGTTCATTGTTACTGTTCCAGGATCGAAGTTCCATGAAGGCAAGAGTCTAATCAGTTTTGATCACTGATGAATATTCCCAGTGTCTAGTGCCTGGTAGGTATACAAGGAAGGACTCCCCTCAAAACTGGAATTTATTTATAAAAAATTGTGTGCTTATTCTTACATGTTTAAACTTCAGTCACCTTCAAAGTATTCTCTATTTGAAGCAATGTGCCCATCGTGACTTTTTTCCACGGCTCAGAACAGTTTAACTCGTCGATTTTGACGCCTGTTAGTTCTGCCGTTTTTTTTGTTTTACCTCCTCCACATCAGCAAAACGTTTGCCTTTGAGGACTTTTTTCATCCAGGGAAACAAAAATGTTGCTTGGGGTGAGATCGGGAGCCTAGGGAGGGTGGGGCCCGGGGGTCATGCCATTTTTGGTCAAAAACTGCTGAATATTCGGCATGGTGTGGGCAGGTGGACTCATCAATCACCCATCATGAAATGGGCAAATACATGAAAGGAGTCTTCAACAAAAATTCATGGAAGCCAAATGCAGCCTCTCACAACAATGCCAGCTGGCACACTGATGCAGATGGGTTCCTAGAACGCTCACCTAGCAGGGAAGCCTGTACTCCAAGGGGACCGCCCTCCAGAAGATAATTCTAGGTTTCTGTGGGTTCCCCCCTCATATGTTGAAAAATGGAATGAATAAAGAACCCTTGATTGGCAGGCTCCATTCAGCTCTAAAATTCTCTAATCAAGGTTAGGTTTGTGGGGTCTTCCCAAGGTTAGGTTTTGGTCATGAGCAGAATGGTTACTCAGGACAAGTTGGAATTTGGGACTTGGACTGGAGGAGAGATGGGGGAGTCCCAGGGGACCCGCACTCAGGGCCCACCTTCCTCCATCCTGAGGAATCAGAGACGACAGGTTTCCCTTTCCTGCGCATCCTGCAGCCTCTGGAATATTCTCTTTCCTTTCTGACCTCAGTCGACCCCTCTGTAAAGCGAGTTGTCTCCAGCACCGTGGGGACTATGTGTGTGTCTCTCACTGCGCAGACAGAGGGGAAGCAGGTGGCAGGTGGGAGGGAGCCGTGTGTTCCGGGGAAGAGCAGTACCGGCTCTTGGGTGGGGGTGGCTCTTTGGCCCTCAGGCTGCCCCCGCCCCTCCTGCCCCCCCACTCCGTTCTTGCCCTCTACCCCAAGGCTTCCCTGCTCTTCCTGGCCCTGGGTGATTTCTCAGCTGCTAACACCTTTCTTGACATATTTACATGTGGGAAGTTCTTCCTTTCTATAAACATTTACCAACACCTTGATAGGCTTGTGAAAACGCAACATTCCTTTGGAAGTCAGCCTTCCTGGGCCGTGGGGCTCAGCTATTTATTTCTGGGAGCTGGAGGCAGCTGTGTGGGCTTCCGGGTGCCGATGAGCTTCCCTCTTAGGAGAGCCCCCTCCACACAGACGGGACAATTTAGAGGCCCCGAGTGATGGGGAGAGGAGCGGCGGGCAGCCCCCTGGTAACAGGACCCAATGAGATGGAAAATGGATGCTGTGCTGCTCGGGGCCCTGGTGCCCGGGCGCGTCTGGGGAATGGGCTGCCGGGAAGGGTTTTCCAAAGCCCGCGGTTCACTGCACAGGCCACCTCTGTGACTGTGGGGTCCCAGGGATGGGGCTCGTGCTCGGACGGGGCTCCCAGAGGCCCCCGAGGCTGGAGAGAGACTGGTGCTGCCTCCACATCTGAAGGGAGGAGCCAGACAGCAGTGGGTGCAGTGGGTCTGAGCACAGCTCTGGATGACGGGGGGCGGGGCGGGGGGCACGGGCCTCTAAGGGCAGGGGATTTGGGGCCACAGAAACTGAGTTCAGATTCTGACTCTTTTTCTCTCTTGATGTGTGACCTTGGGCAAGTTCATGAGTGTCTTCATGTGCCACCTTTCTTGTCTAGGAAAGGGGACGTGGGGTCTGCCTGGCACGTGTGCGGGTCACCCAGGCGGTGGGCCAAGGTTCCTGAAGTGCCTCTCTCCCCCCCCTCCCCTGCCCCCTGCGCCCCCCCTCACTGCATCTGCAATGCAGGTCCCGTCCCTACACCCAACAAAACAGCAGCACTCTGGCCCACCCTCTCCTGAGGAGGCCAGGCGCCCTCACTTTGCAGGGAGCGCGGAGCCTAGGTCGTGGCACCTGCAGGTGGGCGCTGCCCGCTCTGCCGCTGCCGTGTCCTCTGCTGACGAGCACAGTGGGCGTCTCCCGGAGGTCTGGACCCCACTCCCTCTGCGGGGCCTCTGTCTCCGGGACTGTCCTTGATCTTAGCCTCTCTGAGTCTGCCTTGGGTTTTGTGACTTCGGCTTTCAACTCCCTCCTAAAGTGACACCCCTCCCTGCCCCGCTGGCTGCTGAGGAAAGGCTTCCATTTAGTAGCATTTTCCTTTCTCATTTCATGCTGTAATGGAGATTCATGGCTAGTTTTAAATCCATAATTTGCCATGAAACCCTGGTCTCGGGCCCCGGCTGAGGTCAGAGGAGGGAAGCCTCGTGCTATTTTTATCCTCCGAAATGTCCCATTCCAGCTCGGCCTCTGGGGCTTCCCTGGGGCTGGCCTCCCTGCCAGCCGGGGTCCTGGGTGTGGTGCATGCCGTGCCCAGGGGCTGGGCCAGGACAGGGGCCATTCGCCTCGGTGGGACTGGCGGGCCCTGGCCTTCCCTCAAGGTGGCTGTGACTCTTCCCTCCACTTCCTTTCTCATTAGGGGGGATCGATAGAGCAGTGGGGCCTTGTGCTAGGGATCTCATGCTCCACCAACTCCAATCTCTTTGGGCCTGACAAGGGGGGAGGGCCAATGCTTTAGTTCAGTCACCAAGACTGTCCATTTCCCATCAGCAACTGCTTCTGTATGGACTGAGTGTTCTTGTGTCTCCTCACTATGGGCACTGGGGACTGGGCCAAGCCCTGAGTGTGCGTGTGTATGGATGTGTGTGCACACCAGTGTTTTGACCTTGAGGTTAGACATGTATGAATAAGACTGATACATAAATAGGGAGTCTTCTAAGGGCCAGCAGCAGCTGGGTTCCTGGCTGAGGACCCCGCAGGGTCCCCTGCACAGGTGGCCCTTGCCTGTGTTCTGCAGCTGCGGAGGGTGTTGGAAGCCGTGCCCAGCCGGAGGTGGCAGAGTGGGTGCAGCCTCCTCAGGGCACCTGCTGTGTAAGAACTACAGAAAGTGATTGAAATTGCCCAGGCTCCTGGGAGCTGCTGGTTCTGCGTCCGGTGGCCGACACCAGAGGGTCAAAGCCCAGACTTGTGCAAACATCCATGGTTCGAGCTCACACTCCCCTTTGCTGAGCTACCTCTCCCAGGTCAGGCTCGGTTAATGCAGAGACGTATATACCCTTGGTCTCAGGAGCGAAGGGAACAAGGACTCAGGGAACAATGACCCTCCTGCCCAACCTCAAACCAGGATCAGAGGAGGGAGAATCACAGTCAGGCTGTGGAGTCCCCTCTCCAGCTGATTTTACAAGGGAGACGGGGGTCCCGAGAGGTCAAGTATCTCAGCTCCTGCATCATGGCCGGCCGGTGGCTGACGGGAGCTCTGCCGCAAGGCTGCCCACCCCCAGGTGCAGCCCGTCCTGAAGAAGCACAGGGCCCGGGGCGGGAGGATCACACTTCAGCGCTGCAGGGCTGCCTCGTTCAGTGATGGGGGGACTCGGGGGGTCAGCACACTGGGAATGGGGTGGCAGTGGGGTCCAGGAGCAGGAGGCTGAGCACCTTGTGGTGCACAGAGCTTGCCTCGTGCTCGTGTTGACAGCAAGAGCTGCTGGAGGAGGCAGAGGGGGCAGGCCCTGGGGGGCTGTTTGGGACACTGCTCCAGCTTTAAGTGGGGGGCACTGCCCCTGAGGCAGTGCTGGGCATCGGGTCCTTCCTGCAAGGCCGCCTAGTTAGGCCAGGTAGCTCCCCTCTCGTTGCCTGAGTCTGTTGCGGCCGGCCAGGGCAACGCCAGGTAGGGTGACACAGAGGGTGTGTGTCCTTTGTGTCAGGCTGCACCCCCTGCTGGAAGAGGCCCCTGCCTGCCCCTGCCACCTACATTCCATCTGAGAGGGGACATGCCGAGTTGCCTCCGGCCCTCATGGAGCCCCAGCCTCCCTGGAGGTCCCTCAGCACCTGCCTCCTCCCTCATCTCCCACCATGGTGGATGGGCCCTGGGCTAGGGGAGTGGGCTCTCCTGCAGCCCAGCTGAGGCTCAGGTGCAGAACAGGGTGCAGGGGGTGGGGGCAGGCAGAGAGGCTGTTCCTTCCATGACAGCATGACGGTTGGAGGGACAAAAGACTCGGGGTGGGGGGGTGACCTCAGGGTGCGAGGGCCCCCAGGGATTCAGCTCCAAAGTCAGCACCCTGAACCCAGCGGCTGCAGGGTGCCCCACTCTCACTCTCCCTCTCACACCCCCACTTTCCACCAACGACTGCTCTGGGCGGCCTGTCAGGGGGCACGGCACTGAATCCACAGTGTGGACCTTGGAGACCAGGTCCCCTGCCCCCAGGGACGTTATGCTATAATTTAGGAGCAAGACTATGAGTCAGCTTAAGGTCCCTCAGTGAGTCCGAGCCACGCTCCCCTAGCAGCTGGTCCCAGCAGGTAAGCACAGATTTAAATGGGGAGGGCCAAGAGGGGTGTGCAGTAGCCACGGTGAGGAGAAGAGGGGAATCAGCTTCTGGACCAGGGGGCCCAGGGGTGGCTGGGGCCCCCCAGAAGGGCAGGGTAGCAGAAAGGAGTGGGGAGGAGCAGGCAGCAGGGGTCGCGGTGGGGGAGGGAGAAGCTCAGGCCCAACTCCCGTCTGGGGCTTCAGGAGATAAGGAGGCTTTGTTCGTTCCCATCTCCCATCTTTGGCTTGTTTGCTGCCCTATTTGGGGGTGACCGCAGGGTAATGAATGTGGCAGGAACCAGGCACACAGCACAGATGAGATACGGTACCCAGGACCAGGCCGGGGCCCAGCGAAACACGCCTAATGAGGAGATAAGGAAATCAATTCTGCCTGTCTTCCCCGAGCTGGAGCGAGCAGGAGGGGCTGCGGGAAGCCCCTCTTCCTGCCTGTGTGCTGGGCCGGTGGCTTCCCTGGGACTGGAGCCTGATCCCCGGAGGAGGAGGAGGAGGAGGGAGGAGGAGGAGGAGGAGGAGGAGGAGGAGGAGGAGGGCTTGCTCGTGGTGAACGCTGAACGCTGCGGGGGCCAGAGCGACAGCAGCTGCAGGTACGGTGCTGATCGTCGGTGGTGACAGGCCCGCTGCGTGAGGGCTTTGCATGTGTTCTTTCATTACATGCTCTCCAACCCTGAGAGGGCCGGGTTCTCTACTGTTCCCCCTTCTACACATGAGGAAATGGATGCACAGAGTGGTTGAATGACTTGCCCAAGGTCGCGCCAAGGAGAGGCTGACACAGCCGGGCTTCCAGTGCAGGCATTCTGGCTCCCAGAGTTGGGCTCTAAACTGGGAAGGCAGGTCCCCTGTCCGAACACAGCACAGCACAGCACACAACACGACTGTCACGTGCTCCCCGGGCTTACTCGCCACCGGCCCCACTCCCCCTGGTGAGGTGCAGTGGAACCGCCCCGTCGTGTGCCCCAAACCCTCTTACTACAGTGACAAGGGGAACATTTACTGAGCACCAGGCAGGCGCTCACAGGCTGCTCTGGGCGTGAGGGACTCGGGATGCTCCCCCGAGAGACCCGGTGGGGAAGCCAGATGTGGGACAGTTACTTGCAATGTAATTGGGGTGAGTGTTTTGGTGGACATGTGAATGGCAGCCTCAGGGGGCACAAAGGGGGACAGTGAGGCCATGTGAGGTTCAGGGAGGGCTTCCTGGAGGAGGTGATGTCTAAGATGAATCCTGACAGGTGAGCAAGAGTTGGATGAGGGAAGAAGGGTGGGAATGGCATTCTAGGCAGAACCATGCAGTGACAAGGGCACAGAAGTGTGGGAAGTGGAGGGGACCTCAGGCAGGGGGCCATCCTCAGAGCGAGGTGGGCCAAGCTAGGGCTGGAGACAGGGCAGAGGGTCGGCCTCAGAGGGGGCCTGGGCTTCATTCGGGGCATGCAGTTTCTCTGTCCTGAAGAACCACTCAGGCGGTCCCCCACTGACAGAGCAAAGGCGGCGGGGTTCTCGCCACCATCTCGGGGGGAAGAACTGTTTTAGAAGCCAGAGCTCTTGGGTTCTGGGTCAGCTCTGCCTTCGCTTGCTTCAGGGCCTGAGTCATCCACTGCCACTCCCTGGGTGTACCTCCCCCGAGGTGAGGGGTCGGCCGTGGGGGGTGCACTCAGGACCTCTCTGCCTGCAGTTCCCCTGGTGGCGGAGTTGCAGAGGGCTCATGCATTTAAAAGAGGCACAAGGTTAGGACACGCCCGGACCTTATCTGTTTTCCCCTCTCAGTATTCTGGGCCTGATGTCAGTTTAAAGACGCTCTCTTTAGTTCAGCTGACTTGGTCGCCGTGTTCAATAATTCATGTTGGTTTGGGAAGCTTTGTTTCTGATGGGAGCTACCAGGCAGCAGTGTTAATATTAGAACGGGCCAGGAAGAAGAGGGGTGGGGGAGGGAGACTGGGAAAACACCTTTTTAAATAATTAATCTGGCACCCACCCCCCTGCCCTGCCTACTTGCAGTCCCCTCACCCCACTGCCCCTCTTTCTCACGGTGCTCATGCCAGCGGACACCGACACAGCGGCGTGGTTTACTTGTTTACTCTGTGTTGTTACTGGTCTCCATCTGTTTCCTGCTAGAACATGCTCTGCTGGGCGGGGCCTGGTCTTCTCTTTTGTTTACGGATGCATCTCAAGCACCCAGATCCGTGCTTGGCACCTGAAAAGTGCTCAGTAAATATTTGTTGATCAACTCCTCCCCCCTCTGGTCCCTCAGCGCCTTGCTTCCCAAGTTTTCAGGCACGTAGAAAGACCAAGCGCAATAGCCTCCTTTCAGCCTTGGCCCCGGCACAGTTTAGGAGTTTTCAACCCTGGGGTTCCTGCAGGAGGGAGAAGGGGCAGTCTGCATGCATGTGCGTGTGTGTGTGTGTGGGTACATGTGTGCATGTTAGTGTGACGATCACAATTCTGGAAGGTTGGTATTTTTATTATCCTTATTTTATAGATTAAGAACTAGAAACTTCACTCATTCACTCATTCATTCACTTGTTTATTAAAAACCCTCAAACCGCATTGAGTACTAAGTACTGTTTAAAGAGAACTGAACTAGAGACCCAGGGCCAGCCCTAAGGACCTGCCCAAGGTCACACAGGCACTAAGCTGCAGGCAGGTATCCCCTCCCCAGTCAGGGCTCTCCCTCCTGTCCCCCGGCTCTGCACAGGCACGTGGTCAACTGCTCTGTGTCTCTGCAGACAAGGGAGGGGGGAGGCTGGAGACAGAGGGGGACTCTAGACCAAGATGTACGGCCCATTTCCCAATGCCAGAGCTGGATGGGACTTGAGAGGCCCCATCTCTGTCCTCACTGAAAACTGTCCCCTCCTCTGCCTCTGCCACCACACAAATCCCGGGTCCAGTACAGGTTAGAGCATTTACCTAAAATAGCTGCTGTGACATTTGGGTCCTTAGTGTGGAAGCCATGCGTTCTGGGAGCTGCACAGTTCTTAGAGGTCATCTTATGTGCCACCACCACCACCATTGAACAGATGAGGCCACTGGGACCCCCGGGGGCGGAGTAACAGGGCCAAGGTCACACAGCTGGTTCATGGCCGGACCGGGACTGCTGCTCTTTCCACGATACCGGGATTTTCAGATGTTCTGGGGGCGGAAAGATGCATGTCTCGAGCTGACTTGAGTCAGAGCATGGTCCCTGGCTGGCTGGGTCACAGAGGGAAGGCGGCCCCTTGGCCTGGACTGGCCCCCAGGCTTTGTTTGGCTCAGTCTCCCAAGTACAGCCCCTGCCCTCTCTCTGCCCCCACCCGCCCTGTTCCTCTCTCCCTCCCCCAGCCATGTGCCTTCTGGGGGAGCAAATGCTCAGCTCAGCGTTGCTCCTTGCCTGATTGCATCTGAGAGCTGGAAACGCAAGGCTAATTAATATGTCTGTGACTCTGGGTTTGGCTGCTGGGCCCGAGTCCCCGCGCCCTCCCGGGAGCCCGGCAGGCTCTGTGATCCGGCCCCCCCACCACTGGCTTCTCCAAGCGGTGCCGGCAGATGCATATTTTCACAATGCACATCTGTGGGCTATAGTCTCTTGTATTTGCCCTCCTCACTTGGTGCTTTGATGGAAGACCCCTGGGGGTCTCCCTCTGTTCCAGCCAAAGTGTTTGCTTTGCAGTTTTGCCAGAATACCATCTGATTCTGCTCTCGCATCTTCTGCAGGTTCTAATCAGGCTCTTACTTTATTTAATTAAAAATCGATCTCAGGCAAATACAGACTAAATTAGGAAGCTCTCTCATTCCTGGAACACAGGAAAGGCAGCCACCTCCCTCTACCCTCTTGGGGAACCGGCTGGGATATTTTCCCAGGCCGAGACGTCACAGTGGAACAGATGGGGTCTGGGCTGGGAAGCTGGCTGGGCAGGGTGGAAGCACCCCTCTCCCTTCGGGCGAAACAGCCTCTCTGCCTGCCTACCACCATGTACAGGCCAGGGCTCACCTTCCAGAAGGCTGGGTGAGCTCCTGTGTGCAGGGCCTCCCTCCAGGGCAGCAGGTGGGGCTGTCTACCACAGAGAAGGGCAGCCAGGCTGGTCCCTTGGGCAGAACCCTTCAGGACCAGCCGAGGGCTGGGGACCTACAGGACCAGCTCAGGGGTGGGGGCCTAGGGTGGCCCTGAGGAGTCGGGGAAGCTCTTTCTGGCTGGGGGTTGGTGTATTTAGGAGGAGCTGTTTTTGTGGAGTCTGCGTGAAAGGTCCCTGCTCAGGCCCCTTCCTGGCTCTCAGGAATGTCACCCAGGCCTCCCCGCTGGGCTGCCCTGGAAACTCTCCCTTCTGCCTCCTCAGTATGCCCCGCACTTGAATGAAACATCTTCCCT
This sequence comes from Phyllostomus hastatus, assembly GCF_019186645.2. NCBI lineage: Eukaryota > Metazoa > Chordata > Mammalia > Chiroptera > Phyllostomidae > Phyllostomus > Phyllostomus hastatus. The sequence goes on along the minus strand of NW_025334015.1, from coordinate 12,381,522 downwards.
GCACAAACCAGCTCTGTGCCCAGAGGCAGTGCCAGGCCGTGCCGCTGGAGAGGGAGGAGGGGGAGCGAATGCCATTGCGATGGGGCCTGAGACAAAGTCAGGTCTGTCTGGACCAGACCCGAGGCCCTGCTCCCAGAAGCCCGGCCCTCATCCGGCCAGATGAGGGAGATTCTGCCGGCATCTGGGAACATGGGGGTCAGGCAGAGGGCTTTGGCTGCAGATGGAAAATCTGGGGTCTGGTCTGAGTGTAATTAAACTGTGTGACCTCCTGTAAGTGCCTTTGCCTCTCTCCGTCTTGATTCCCTTATCTGTCAAACATTTGGAGTAATTCGGACTTTGTTTCCTAACTGTGACAGAAGGAACGGAACCTGTACCTTGTGTGGCAGGACCGGGTGGGGCTCTGCTGCCTGGACGACCACTTCAGGACGACACGCACCCCCACCCATTTTAGGGCCTGCGGGGAGCGCAGGTGGGCGACGCCCTGCTCCCCGCTCACTTTAGCCTCTTCGGTCCCCTCCCACAGGGAGCAAGGAAGCAGGAGGCAGATCCTCCCGGGGATGGGGCTAAACAACCTCTGAAGATGAAGATCCCACAACTTGGCTCAGCAAATCTGTTCCGGTGTTTTGCAAGCCTCATAAACCAGACAATATATTTGTCACGAAATCTGCCTTTCTCTCCCCTCAAGCCCCGTACCCAGCTCCACTTTCATCCCCATCTCAGGAGAGATGGAATGGCGGCTGACCCCTCACCATTCCTGACGACTGCCCGAAGGCCCACTTCCCGACCACGTCACTTCAGCGTATCCACCCCGCCAGCCGGGCTTGCTTTTCTTGTCCCCCTCAACGCAGGCCCGGGGAGACGCAACGGCCGCAGGAGGCTCTGAGCCTGGCCCCATCTCCTCCTCCCTGTCTCGGAAAGCCAGGCTCTGACTCAGTAAGTGGTCCTCCGGGGCCTGTCTGTCGCTGCGCTGGGCTAATCTGCCCGCCCACTGCCCGTGTAGGTCTGAAGATGACCTGACACCTGCGTAAATATTTCATCGCGGTGCGGCCCTGCGCCTTCTCTGCTAGGCGAGGGGGCAGCACCCCAGGCTGCTGACCCCGCTGTCAAAGCTCTCAGTTCTCAGGAACTGCGAGGAGGCAGGCGGGGCAGAACCCGGGAGCCCCTCTCTGGCTGCTGAGCTCTGTCCCGCAGGGGGCTTGGTGGACACGCCCTACGGTGGTGCCCAGAGCTCCGGCCAGAGGCCTGGCCCAGGCCCTTTGCTTCTCAGAGCCTTAGTTTCTCACCGGGGTGGCAGTTCTGCCCCACAGCAGTTCTGCATCAAAATTGCTGAAGAAGGGTAAGTGAAAGTACTTTGAGAGCTGCCGTTGACAGCTGCAGACACGCAGATATTATTACTTGTGTGCGAGGCTCTGTTCCCAGGGGCCTGGCTCCTCCGTGACCTCGTGCTGGAGGAAGGAGGCGGCAGGGGTGAGGCAACTGAAGAGGTAGTGAGCCCATTCCCTGTGTCCCGGCAGGTGTCCCCAGTGAGGCACGGGGTGCCCTGTTTAGGCAGGATATCCTGGGGACACCAGGCTCCTGGGAAACCGAGATGAAGAGAGACCAAGAGCAAAGTTGTGAACTGAAATAAGCACCGGACGTGAGTTTTCCCAGACACGATGTCATCCGCTCAGGGTTCCCAGGAGCAGGGAAGGGGGGACAGGACAGGGAACAGTGGCTGCAGTGGTCCCTGCGGATGCTGAAGTCACAGGGACAAGCAAGCTGGGGACTCTGACAGGGGAACTGGCCAGATGGGGCTTGGTTAGCACCTGAGGGAGGTCAATCCAGAAAGAAGTGACTCAAAGCAGTGTCACCTTCTCCTCCGTCTCTCCATCACCTAGCACAGGGCCCGGCAGATTGTGCATGGAGAGCAGGTTTTCTGATGGAACCAATGAGCATCCAGGAGCCCCTGTCCATTCCCTGAGCTAGAATTAAACCACACGGTAGACAAGGTCACAGGGAAGGTGGCCGTGGCCTTCTGATATCGAGGGCAGGAACTTCCACTTTTTCCCTTTTGGTGGGGAGGGGGTTATGAAGACAGTGGGGCCGGCGGCCGAGCCCTGTGAGACAACACCTGGGGCTTGGCCCACCGGGAGCCCCCTGCACTGGGGCGGGAGGCACCTTCTGGAACTGAGCCTGTGGTGTCCCCCATGGTGTCCTTGCCCCGCAGCGGACAGTGCTTACCCAGGACGGTGAGGCGTGCGGGCCGGGACCGGATGGCGGCCTGGATGGCCTGGCACTCGTACACGGCGTCATCTTGCAGCTCTGCCCGCAGGATCTTCAGGTGGTGCTCTCCCGACAGGTGGTTCCCCACCACCAGGTACTGTGGGTAACCTGTGGGGCAGCAGGCAGATCAAAGGGGCTGGCCCAGGCGTGGAGGTGACATTCTTGGCAACAGGACAGCGGCACACATCTGAGCAGGGGCTGGGCCGTCTTAGCGGCTGGCAGAGCAGGCAGCGGCTCGGGTCCCCAGCTCAGCGTGAGGAGCCCAGCCATGCGAGTGTCCCCGGGGCACTGGGGCAGAGTGTGGGCGGGCAAGGGAATTGTCGATTTTAAGTCTAGAACTGTTGGGGGAGCTATCGTTAGAGAGCGAAGGAGAGAATGCGGAGGGAAATGCTAAGTGGGGACAGACCCAGCAGGCTTGTTACTGCAGAAAGCGGAGCGCTGAGCATCATGGTTTACCAAGTAGACATGCATTTTGGTAAGGACTCATACACACGGGGACAGAAAGAGCCGGGCTGGGGTCCACAGACAGACAGAACGGGGAGTGGGGCAGGGAGAGAGAGATAGAGAGAGAGTGAGAGAAGGAATAAAACAGAAAAGTGTTTGTGAAAGGATTCAGAGTGACTTTGGGGAGAAGTTTTGTTCAGGATGCACAGCCTGGGCCCACCCTGCCAGTGCCCAGGAAGCTCGGGTCACTTTGAACCATCAGCGGCCCTTTTCTCCTCACGTCTCTGGCTCACCCCCAAACCCCAGGGTCTGATTAAGCACTTATAAGGACACTTAGGGATCTGGGGCCCCCTGTATCTCTGAAAATGAATAATAGATAAATAAAGGCTTGAGCATGATAAATCATTCATCAGCTTCCCTGCTGCTGTGTAGGGTTGAATGTAAACACCAACCCAAGTCATAGCTGACCACGCTGGGCAGCTCCTCTCTTTCCAGGGTCTTGGGTCCTAAGCCCCCTTACTTTCCCGCAGTGGGATCTGTTTCCACCCCTCCCCTTGTCTGAGCTCTGCCCTCCCCCCACCGTCCCTCATAAGGTACCGCCTCCCTGTCCTGGTCCCTTTCTCTCCTCAGAGGCCTGTCCACCGCCTGTCCACCTTTGGGCAGTCCCAAATGACTCCTCTTTCTGAAAGGCCTTCACCAGGACAGTGTGACTTCTCCGAAAGGTGCCACAGGAGAGGAGAGTTGAACACATTTGGCCTTTAAAAGGGGAGACCAGGGCTTAAGCAAGTGAGAGACACGGACAGAGACAGACAGGGACGTGCAAAGCTCTCTCTCTTTAAACATTTCGAAGTCTCTCCATGTCCGTCAGATGCATTTTTGTTCCTCCCTAGGACTGCATCAGCACTGACGGCAGAATCGCCACAGGGAAATGCTTTAGAATGTTAACAAACCGAGGTGTCCAACAAGGGTCGGGGCTGCCAGGAGTGGTGGTGAGGTCTCTGTCACTGGCTGTATTCAAGCACAGGTGGTGTGACCATCTGTCAGGGACTCTGCAGAGGTTTCTACCGATGAAAAATATTGAAGCTCTATGGCCCCATCCACCTCCACAAGCTAAGGGTCTTCCAGAGGCAGGTCAGGGCTCCCTGGAGGGTGGGTGATGCAGGGCCCCCCACTCCTGGTCCCTGAAGGTAGCTGTCATTCTCTGCTGGGTTTCCCAGTACGTTTTGCGGGTGCTCCTTGTGCAGCAGAGCCCTTGAGGCTCATGTCTTCATGGCTGGCATGTCCCCAACATGCAGTTAGGTGGCCTGCCCTCCACAGCGGCTCAGGCCAGGCCAGAGAGAGGCTCACAGGGCAAGCAGCAGGGCACTGCCCACCCCCACAGCACCGCCTCTGCCTCCCCTCCTGCCCGCCCTGTCTGCCCTCTGCCAGGTCTGGGGAAGGAGCCCAGGTGAGTTAGACTGGTCTCCCCAGGCTGAGGGCTGGAAATGGGTTCTAGCCAGTGCTCTCCCTGGCGCTGCCCTGCTCAGTGCAGCTGGCTGACCGCGCCAGCCCCTTGGGCCCAGCCTCTGATCCCGCTGTCCTGTGATGAGTTCCCGCCCCACCGCAGGCCTCTTGGCTGGAGCTGGTGTTTTTGTTTTCTCGCAAGCAAGCAAGCGATCAGCCACGATTTCACTCTCAGGAGCTGCTGAAAACATCAGTGATGGGTTTGTTTGTGTTTGCCTAATTAGGTGACAGAGCTGTGATGATATCCCAAGGACTGGCAGCGTCTTCAGAAAACATCCAGAAGCGTAGAGTCTGAGCAAGTTCTAGCTCCTTCCACAGCAGCGTTTACTCCCTCTTGCTATTCGCAGGAGAGGCAGTGTCAGGGGGAGTCTGGGTTCTGCGGTCAGATTGCTTGGGTTCAAATAAATGCCAGCCGTCTCCCATCCTGTACGTGGTGTCCTGGGTCAGTCACTTTTATTTTGTGCTTCTGTCATCAGTAACGTGAGAGCGAAACTAGGACCTCGCAGAGTCCTGGTGACAATTGGACGGGACAACCTGTGTCAGGTGCCTGGCACCTTGTGGGTGGTCTGTACGTGGTGGTTTACAGGACAGTGTCCGTGAGGCAGGGCAGCAAAGAGGTCCCGTCTTTCTAAATGAGAGCAGACCCGGTGTCTGGGCCTTTTGGGGGTGAGGGGCCAGGGTCCCAGCTACTGGGCTTTAGTGTATATTTGAATCAATTTCTCTCTCAGCTGTGACTCTGTTTACCTGACACATAAAGGGGAAAACCCTTCTGTTTCTCCCTGTGGACCGTTGTAGGTTTATGAGAGACTGCCTGAGCTTCTTAAAAGAAAAGTGTGCTATCAACACGAGGAAGTATATTTATAAATCACTTCCTTTGACTGTTTTTTCCAGCCGTGGTGACCAGAAAGACTGTGTGGTCTTTGTCCAGGGCACCATTCCTGGGGGACTGCACGCAGGCCGCAGCAGGCGGAAGTCCCGCAAGACGGAGCCTCAGTTGCCCCGCAGGAAAATGGAGTGGTGCTAAGTGCTCTGCAAAACACTCGCTGAACTGAACTGAGATCTGTTACTCTCACTTTCCCCTCAGTATTTGTGGGGTGTGTGCGTGTCTGTCATTATTGCCTTGATGCTATTTTGGGAACCGGTGGTCAAATGCAGAGGAAACGCCCTACCAGGATTTGGAGTTTGTTGGCTCTGCAGGGAGATGGCTGAACTTCTTCGAATAAATGGAGTCAAGGCGAGGGAGAAGCAGACGCCTGCTCGTCAGTGCCCAGCGCCCTCCAGCACCAGCAGGACCTGGTCCTGGAGCCCGGAAAGCCATTCATGGAAATGAGCACAGAGGCTCAGTGATCTGTGCAGCAATGACCAGTCTGTGACCCACCCCAGGGACCCGGGGCCTCACTGACTCAGCAAGACCACAGTTCCCGACCGAGGGCTGGAAACCATTGACTGGGGTCCCCGAGAGCCTCCTTAACCAGCAACAGTGCGGGGCCAGGCTCTGAGACATGCAGGGCACGAGCGATTCTAGTGTGGGAAGGCCGCATCCTCCCCGCAGTTCCTCTAGGGTCCGGGAGTCCAGAGGCCTGGAACACGGCTGGTTCCCATCGTGCTTAAATGTTATGGCAGCTTCACACATTCTGGAGCTATTGTTGTGTGTTTCCTCCACGCTCAGTTGGGCCGCAGCACTCACATCCTGTGATGCCATTGGCCGTCGCTATAATTTTTCAATATACATTTTTGGCAAGACATAACTCACACTTTAAAATATTAATTCCCCCACCATCATGTTGCAGAGAGCACTTTGATTTTTACTTTCCCATGGCTGTACCCCACGAGAGGGGCCAGGCTGCTTCTCTGTCAAATACACGTTTTTCTCTCCTCTTCTGCCCTCAGCCAGTCCCCAGTTGCAGGGACACCCAGGTCCCTGGTCCTGAGTTTTACAGTTTGTGCCAAGCCTAACAAGCAGTCGCAGGCCTGGTGTCCTCAGGGGAGAGGAAGGATGCTGGATGGGGCATGTGGCATGGAGGGTGGTTCCACGCTCTTTTCTCCCAGGGGAGGGGACGGATTGGGAAGACAGGTCTACCGGCTAGAGGGCTGACATGCACAATAGTTAACAGGTGCGTGGGCATGGTGCCGACCAGGGAGCGCAGGTGCCCGCCACCAATGGCCCCAGGAGCCACCAGTGCATCTCAGGTCAGTGCCAGCCTGGGGGCGAGGGCTGGGCAAGGTTCTGATTTTATTTCAAACACTTTTTTTTTTCTTTTCTTCCTGTTACATGGTGACTGTAGGGTTTTGTGTGTGTGTGTGTGTGTGTGTGTGTGTGTGTGAGTTTTCAATCTGTTTGGCTCCATTTGACGGATGGGAGCTTGGAAGAACCAGGTGGTGACAAAAGTGGGGAGTGCATTTTGGACGCAGAAACAAGAACATGTCATCTCTGGAAATTTGACTTGACAGGAATCAAGTTTGACTTTAGAACAGACGGTCTGGGGCAGCGCTGTGTCAGGTTTGGGAGCGAGCACTAGAATTGAGGGGTTAGTGGTCATTGAGTTCCAGTTGTCTGAGGGGCCCTCGGATCCCCTGGACCCTGGACCTAGGGCCTGCGCAGCCCGACTCTGCCTGGGGGAGCCACACTGACCCCCTGAGGTGGGATTCCTGGGGGGCGGTGGGTGGGTGGGTGGGGAAGGCAGGGGTGGGTCCCAGGCCTTTCCAGGAAGGTGGGGGAGGTCTGGGGGTACTTACTTGAGAGGTCCCTGCCCACACCCAGTGCCAAGCCGTCTTTGATCCACAGGACAAAGCCATCATATTCCGGAATGGCACAAAGCAGTGTTACTGGCTGCCCCGACACCACGGCCTGGTCCTGGGGCTGCTGGCTGAAGGAGTACACTTGACCTGTGGGGAGACAAGCACAGTGGTCTATCACTGCAGGGAGCAGAGCCTGGGGGGCTTCTCCCCAAGTGATGGTGGTGGAGCCCAGGCCGTCCCAGGGATGAGGTCCACCCCCACCCCAGGACATCCCCTTCCCGCCTGGGGCCCAGCGGTGGCTCCCTCACTGCCCCCAGCTGGATCCCCACCTGACCCACATACACTCAGGCTGAGGCAGTCGCCCTCCCCCAAACGGGCCACTCCCACCACTCGCTGCCCTTGGTACGTGCTTTTCTCTTTCTTTTTTAAATTCTCATTTGAGGACAAACTCACTGATTCTTAGAGAGAGGGGAAGAGAGGGAGAGAGAAAGAGAGAGAGAGAGACAATAATGTGAGAGAGAAACGTCAACTAGTTTCCTCTTTTATGTGCCCTGACCGACGATTGAACCCACAACCTTCGGTCCACAGGACAATGCTCCAACCAACTGAGCCACTTGGGCAGGGCGGGATGTGTTTTCCCCTTTCCATTTGGCTAGCTCCTACTTCACACCACGTGCTGGTGCCCACTTCCACAGCAGGGCAGGGGCAGGACCGAGACCCTCGGGCTGGCCACGTTCTGAGGGGCGTGTGCTCCACGAAGACAGCAGGCGTGGGGAGTGGTGCGCTTTGGTTAAACCCGAGGGTCCTGGGAATAATGCTATGGTTTGTGTGGCTCGGGGATGGGCCTTGGCCAAACCTGGCAGGTGAGTGTGGTGGAGCCGTGGTGGCGGGGAGTGTGGCATGAGGGGCCACTCTCCTCTCCACACGTCCTCCCAGCCCCTTTCTTTCCTGCAGCAGACCCTACTCCAGCCTCAATATCCCCGGGGAGGAAGTCAGGGCTGGGCCCCCAGGTTCCCCCTCCCGCAGATACCTCAGAGCGAGAGGGCACTGAGCCACGTGAGCGGCCAGGTCGTGTTTTATTAAATGCAGTGTGTACAATGTGCCCGGCATCGCTCTAGGGTTTAAAATGTTAGCTCATTAATGTTTCCATCCTCATGCCAACCTGTGAGGTTGGTGCTATTTTGATTCCCATTTTCCAGTTGAGGCACAGGAGGTGAAAGACAGTCACAGGGTCTGTGGTTGTTGCTACTGACCAGGTGCTGCGTGCACCTCACCTTGAGGGGCTGCACCCTCACATGGACCTCATCAACCCCATTTCCCAGGGGCTTAGGAACTGGGACCTCAGAGGCTCACTGGACTGTCTGGGGCGCATCTCGGGGCAGAACTAGGGCTGCGATCACAAGACTTTCGGGCCCCGAAGACTATGTTCTCACCTGCTGAGCTACGCTGCGTGCAGATCGCTGAGCCTGGCCCTGGAGGGGCTGCTGCAGATGGGGGTGCAGTGACCACGCTCCCTGGGGGGGCCACAGCTGAGCGGGCAACAGGGCGATGGCATTTACTGAGCACCTGCCCACAGTGCGACCACGTTTCACGTCCCCTTCCTGCTGTAGTCTATCTGATTACACTGCAGGGCAGAACTCGCCCCATGGTGCACCGTGGAACCAGGATCAGATAGGCAAAATCACCTGCCCAGGGTCACACAGCCAGTGAGTGGCGGGGCAGGGGTTTGACCTGGGGTCCACTGACTCCGGGCCTCCCTCCTTTCCCGAGCCCTGCTCTGCAGACGCAAATACACAGCCCAGGAAAACTGGACCTGGGGGGCAGGCTGCTGCCGAAGCCTCTCTTCCCCGACTGGGAAGAGGCAGGATGGCCCCAAAGGTCCTAGACACTGGCTGTTGCTCACCTTGGGGACACAAAGTCCAGGGCTCAGAGCACAGATAGGACAGACCTCTCCACTGATGGCCCTAAGAAGGGAGTGACTGGTGTGCCGCTCTAAGGGGAGCAGGGTGGTGGCGGCAGGTGGGCAGAGCCCCCAAAAGGAGCAACAGAGTCCACGTGTGAGAGTCTGTGGCAGGAGGGTAGGTGGCTGGTCTGTAGCCCGATGGGCCCCTGGCTGGGTCTCTGAGAGGCCTCCCTCACAGTCAAATGGGCCCGGAATTGTGGGAGTAACACTTTTTATTCTGATTTGAGCTTTACAAATTAGATTTTATAGGACATTTTAATCAGCTATGTGTGGTGTTTTTCTTTCCTCTTTGACTCTTTGCATTCTCTGTTGTAATTAGGCTGTTTCTGGCACCAAAAGAAGAGAGAGAAGGAGGGACGAGAGGAGAGAGAAAGGAGATGGGGAGAGGGCGTGAGGGCGAGGGGTGAGGAGAGCAGGAGAAAGGGGCAGGAGGGGCAGGAAGAGGAAGGGCAGGGGCAAGAGGCGGCCGGGATCGGGGAAGGGATGTGCCTGAGAGTGGGGAGCCACGGGGGGTGGGGGAGAACAGATGGGGAGCATGCTTCTCTCTGAGCTTCCTCTCTCCGCTCCGAGGATGAAATCTCAGCTCATTCCTTTATCTCCGAATCTTTCTCGCAAAGAGGACGGAGTCAAGACAGCCGCAGAGGCTGTGGAAGAGCATGTCATCACAGCGAGCGAGCGCGTTGTCAGCAGGAAGCCGAGGGGCTCTGCTGAGAAGGCCCGAAACACGGTGGTGCCCAAGACGTCAGAAACGTCCACGAATGGGGGCCCCCAAAGTGCTGCCCCACCCCTGACCCCGCTTTCTCTCGGGGCTGGTGAGCAGAACCAGAGAGCTGGGCGCAGGAAACATCCCGAGGAGAGCTGGAGGAGGTACCCTAGTGTGGCGGGGATGGTGCCCTGAGGGAGGAGAGGCGGTCGCCATGGAAACCAGGCTCTGGAGGAAGGTGTGGGGGTGTGCCCTGTGAAAGCGGGCCTTGGCGGTGGATGCTGAAGAGCCACTATTTCACTTTGGGGGGTGTCTCAGAGCCAGGAGGGAGAGCAGGCAGAAGAGCACCCCCCAGACAAGACCTGGGGCCTACAGGAAGGAGCCTGAGGGCAGGAAGAGCAGGGGTGAGGGGGTCCCTCGAGTGGAGGCGTCTCCACCCTAGCTGGCGTCTGAGAGACGTGTGGTTCTCACTCCCTGTCTGTCTGGGTCCCCTCAGCTTTTCCATGGAAAGAAGGTTTCTGGGCACAGACGACACACAGAATAGTCCCCCCAAACCACCCAGAGAACAGAATTTGCAAATTATGTTTGTGCTTTCACTGGCAATTTTCTTTTTCAGTCTAATTTTAATTTTTGCATATTCAATACAAGACACTACAAATACTTTTTTCCCTTTTAAATCAATGGGATGCTTTTTAAAAAACAGAATCATAAATGCAGCGTCAGTCTCTCGAGTAGATAAAAGTTGAGGTGCTGTGGATGGGGAGGGGGAGGGGTGGGCCCACTTCTTTTCACCCATGGGACAGCCCTTGGGGCCTCTCCTCCCAGCTCAGGACCCCTAGGCACACCGCAGCAGGCCAGGGGAGGTCCTGGCCCAAAGGGTGCCCTGACCCTCCCCTCACTCCCGGTTCCCTAGTCCCCACGTTTCCTCCTCCAAGGAAGGGGCATTTGAATGAGCCTGGCACCCTTTGCTATGACCAGCTGCATATGGTTGGTAGACAGGAAGCCCCCTGAGAACATCTGTTCAGTGACGAGTTTATTGAGACTTGCTCTGAGGCAGGCACTGGGCTGTCTGTGAGAAACTGATGACCGGGACCTGACGTCCCCCTCCGCCCCCAGCCAAGGTCTGTCCCCCCCCCCCCCCGACTCTGACCTGAGCAGGGAGGGACGTCCTGGAACTCACGGTAGACTCAGCACACCCTGCGCCCTCTGTCCAAGATTTTCTGCCTCAGTTTCCCATTTCATCCCCTGATGTTCTCCTGGTAGTCAGTGTGACCTCCCTTTTCAAGCTTTATTTTTATTTTATTTTATCCTATTTTTTTTTTCTCATCCAAGGACATGATCATTGATTTTAAAGAGGGGAAAGGAGGAAGAGAGAGAGGGAGAGAAATATTGATTGGTTGTCTCTTGTATGTACCCTGACCAGGGACCAAACCTGCAACCCAGGTACGTGCCAGGACCGAGAATTGAACCTGTGACCTATTGGTTTATGGGAGGGTGCTCCAACTAACTGAGCCACACTGGCCAGGGCTCATGCTGTATTTATTTATTTATTTTAAAGATGTTTAATTTATTTTTGAGACAGGGGAAAAGAGGGAGAAAGAGAGGGAGAGAAACATCTATGTGAGAGAGAAACATCAATTGGTTGCCTCTTACATGCACCCGTGATGGGGACTGTAAGATGACCCAGTTATCTTACAACCCAGACATGTGCCCCAACCAGGAATCAAAGCAGTGAGCTTTCACTTTGTGGGTCAACGCCCAACCCACTGAGCCACACTGGTCAGGGCCTCATGCTTTACTTTCAATCGGTGCCATCGCTGGTCTGACCCAGCCTTGTCCCGGAACGGCTCCCAGCCAAGCCCTTCCTGCTCCACTCCCGCTGCACAACCCAAAGGCCGGGCTTCATCGTCTCAGCCTGGGTTTTAGAAACAGACCGAGAAAGCTTTCGGGTCCCGCCCTGGACTTTTCTTTCAAAACTGCCACTTGCCCCACATTTTCCCTTTCTCAAGAGGCGGAAACTCTAACGGCTGTCCAGGGTCCGCAGGACAGCACCTGGCCCCGCCGCCTGGCTGCTCAGCAGCAGCCCTGGGCCGGCTGTTCACAGGCGTCCTCCCGGCAGGCCTCCCGCGTCAGCCCTGAGGTCACTGTCACCGAAGGACCAGCCCTGCCCCCATTTCCATCTTTGCCTGCACCCCTGGGTACTCTTTGCCACCCAGAGGGATCTTCATCTTCCCTTCTCTCCTCCTCCTCCTCAGCTCCCCTCTTCCTCCTTCTCACCTCCCTTTATTTCTTCAAAACTTTATTGAGCGCCTACTACATATGCGTATGTTAGATGCCAAAGAAACAACAGTCAATAAGAAACGGAGGCTAAACCCCTTGAGGGCAGGGGCCACGGCTGTCTTTTCCAAGTTGCCTCCCCAGTGCCTGGCCCAGTGTGGAAGCTCTGGACGGACCCCTGTTTAGGGGCCGGTGGTCCTTAGAGCTTACCTACTGCAGTGTGTCTCCTGAAGTCTGGAGTTACCATGGGAAGTTGTTTTTCACTGTGAACTACCGATGACATGGACACTGTGCTGAGCGGGCCACACAGAGGGCGTGGAGTGAGAAATGCAGGGGAAGGGCCAGGGTCTCACGGAGCTGGGCTTCACAGAACAAAAGTATCTGAGTTATTCATGAAAACCGACTTTATGCCAGGCATTTGAATGTAACTACAGTGCCCGTTAGCTGTTGTTACCTACAGTTTAGAGATGAACTGAGGCTCCTAGAAATGAGGTGACATGATCAAGGTCATACAGTGGGCCCAGGTGTAATTCAAGGTCACATAGCAAACCCAGGTATAATTCAAGGTCATGCAGTGGGCCTGGGTGTAATTCAATGTCCTATAGTGACCCCATGTATAACTCATGATTATGCAGTGGATCTGGGTGCAACTCAAGGTCACATAGTGAGCCCAGGTATAATTCAAGGTCACTCAGTGAGCTCAGGTGTAATTCAAAGTCATGCACTGGGCCTAAGTGTAATTCAAGGTCACATAGTGACCCCATATGTAACTCAAGATTATGCAGTGGACCCAGGTACAACTCAAAGTCACATAGTGAGCCCAGGTGTAATTCAAGGTCACACAATGGGCCCAGGTGTAATCCAAAACCAGTGTCTCTGGCTGCAAACCTTGTTTTCTTGCCATTATCCCATGTTGGCTATTGAATTAAGGGCCTGAAACCCGATTTTGATTCTCAAACAAGTACTCACCCCACCAACCAGGCAGCCCCCTCAAAGCATCTAAAGAGAGGCAGAGAATCCTCGGGGTGAAAAGCAATTGCTCGGTTCTCTTCTAAGTTTGCCCAGCTTCCTTCCAGCTGGCAGCCAGCACCCCCGGTCAGGGTTCGGGGTGGAGCCCAGAACTGGCCACCACAGCGGGTAGGAAAGAAAGGAGGTATAATAATGATTGTACTTATTGTTATATAAATAGCCATTATGTATATAATGATTATGTTATCATGCACATATAACTAGGTGTATACTGTAAGTATTTTCATTATTATAGGGTCAGTCATAGCTAACTTTCATTGAATGTGAACGCTCATTGACAGCCTTAACGGAGGTTGTGACTGAATTCTCTCCTGTGCGATGGGACCGTGTCAGACCCACGTGAAGGTGAGGCTGTCCAGGGGCCCAGGGCCACAGCTTAAAGTCCTTTATAACAGTTCTCAGCCCGTTACGTAACAGAACCTGCCCAAGACCTCACAGCCGGACCCTGGCCCTGGCCCAGAACTGAAAACAGCACGGAACTAAAGGGGCGGGCGGGGTGGAGGCGCCCTCGGAGCTCTCTCACATTTGGGGGGTCCCCCAGAGGGGAACGTGCTCCTGGTTGTGACTGCAGGCATGCTTTCCCGGTTGCTTCCCAGGAAGGAAAGGGGCTTGCAGAACTGGGGTCCAGTGGCCATTCAGAGCCCCTGAGGCGGCTGCCCATGGCCCGCGTGTCTCCATACACGCCCAGGCTGCGAGGCCTGTGCAGGCCAAGCGAGCACCTCACCGACTCTGAGTGGCCTTCCCAGCACCGATGTGGGGGTGGGAGACTGCATCCCCCCACTGAGCTCAGAGAGGACACCTGGGCCCTCAGGTACACAGTGGCAGGGTCAGGATGGAGTCTGGCTTGAGGTCCCCAGCATGGCACTCTGTTCCACTCAGTGGCAGGAGTGGTGGGTTTACGGGGAGGGCTTTGGAACTTTCTTTCCAAACTGCTGTAGGCGGGGGCTGCTTCGGGCTGGGAAGGGTAGAGAGGAGGGTGGGCTCTGAGTCTCCTGTGCACCTGTGACCCCATGTGGGGAGCTGTGAGTCAGGATGGCAGGGGCAGGGCAGGTGCTGGGGGATGGTGGAGGGCGGAGTGAGGGAGGTGGCGGCAGGTGGCAGAGGACCCCCGGCTTTTCAGGCCTGAAAGGGGCTGGTGCAGGCGCAGCCTGGCCCAGAGAGTGGGGCGGGGGTGGCAGGCATCAGGAAGGCTCTGGAGGGCTCCTGACCTGGGGCAGAGCTGCTATGCCCCCACCTCACCCCCCACGGGCTCCCCATCCTCCTGCCAGCTGTTCCCCCACCCTCTGCTCTCTGCTCAGAGCAGTGCAGGTCAGCTGCTTCCTCCTGATGACTTCCCCAGATTGTTTGCTCCAAGGCACCCCCTGAGCCCCCTCTCTCACTCCCTCCTCCACCGCCATCAGCCCAGCAGGCTCCGGAGGGGCCACCCCGCCAAGCTCTGGCCACATGGCCCCTCACCTTGGTCTCCCTTTGGGGGGACTCACAGTACACATTAGCATGGGCTGAACCTTCACCATCTGGCTTGGGGACTTCCCCTCTGTCTTCCAGGAAGACATTTAAAATGCTGAAGACCACACGACTCTCTGAACTCTCACTCCTCTGGCCCCTAACCTGAGGTCGCCCCTCAATTCTCAGTTATGTCTCGGGGAGGGAAGAGGCGTTTGGCTATGCAAGGCTGCACTATAAGGGCCAGAGTGATTTCACAGCAGCATGCCAGGGCCTGGCTGCCAGGTGTGTGTGTGTGTGTGTGTGTGTGTGTGTGTGTGTGTGTGTGAATTGGGGCCCAGGCGACACCCCTCTATTCACTTAAGATTTTGCTTGAACCAACTTTTTCTTCTCCCTGATTGTCTGAAAGCTCTGGGTTAGAATTTTGGAGGTGAATTTTTTTCTGGGACCAGGATGTGTGCCGAGAAGGTCAGAGCCTTGCTCTGCTGCAGTCAGGCCCTCCTGGAGGCCCTGGGAGGGGACTGCGGCCTAGGCCATCTTTGTGGCCCCGGGAGCCTGTGGTGCTGGGACCTGACCCTGGTGCTGTGTGTGTGAGACAGGCGGGGAGGGGGTCTGGGGCTCCAAGCCCACAGGGGTCAGCATCCTCCACGCTGGGCTCAGAGGAGCCCTGGTGCTCGCCCACCCTGCCGTCTAGAACTGTCAGCCTCCAGGCTTCTGGAGACCACTCTGGTGCCCCGGTGTCCAGTGTCTCTTGCTGCTCCTATAAACACGAGTGTTTGCGCCCCTCCCCCAGCCAGCGATCTGGTGGCCAGGGAGCCCTGAGAGGGTCACAAAGAACACGGAGATTTGGGGTCAGTTAGTGCAACAGGAGAGAAAGCCTCAGCATGGACTCTGCACTGGAGCCATGTGGGCAGAGGGTGCTGATGCCCCCTGCTCCCCTGCAAGTCCCCTCTGTGCGTCCACGCTCTGCGGTCAGGCAGGAGATGACCAGGAGGTGGTGCGGGCTGTGTTCACTCTCCTCCTCCCCAGCGTGGGCTGGGCACTTTGGCCCAGCTTTAGCTCCAGCAGGGGGGGTGGGAGGTGACAACTGCCCTTAGGGTTAGCCCAGGTCAGACCTGGACAGGAGCGGCAGCTGCCTGCCCTGGCCTCCAAGGAGTCAGCGCTCTGGCAACTCATGTGCCTGGCCGCCCTCACTGTCCTCACAGGGGAGGGAGCTGGGCTCCGGGGGCTGCGTGGCAGCCCGAGGATGCCCACTTGTCCTGGAGCAACAAGAGGCAGCGAGACCGTGTGGGTGCCCTGGGGAAGCATCCCCCCACCCCTGTGCCTAAACGTGGGGTGGCCCGGCTGGAACCCTGCCCAGAGGTCTCAGGACAGTCAGCCACACTTGCTGAGAGTCTGTGGGTGGTGGACCCTGAGCACGGGGCTCTTGGCTCACAGAAGGTTCTTTCAGGGTTTAAGCTGCAAGCACGGGGTGTGGGGGAGGAAACGGAGAGGCTTCCTGGAGGAGGAGCCATGACACTGGGATGCGATGGCAGGGAGATATGTCTGCATCGGAGAAACTGCAAGCAGAGGCATGAGGATGGGGAACCTCAGACACCCACGTGGACTACCTACTGGCCGGGTCGAGTGCCAGGGCCTGGGGCCCGGCCAGGGGAGCACTCAGGGCCAGGCAGGCCCAGGGGAGCGTCGCCCGGTCAGCAGCAGTCAGTGCCTCAGGGGCTCATTCCTTACCCCTGCCCCAGGCTCCGTTTCCTCTTCTATGATGGGGGCGACGCCCTTGCTTTGCTCAGCTGCTATGGGACGAGGCCCCCACCCTGGCACACAGGGCGAGGCTGGCACGCTAGGGGCCATGCAAAAGGCTCTTCTCATCTCCCTTCCTCCCCACGGTCTTTCCTGAGCCCTGGACGGTTAAAACTGGGGCCACAGCCATGCCTGTCATGGCGGGGTGAGGGGTGTTCAGAAGACAGGAGAGGAGGCGTAGCAAATCAGTCGAAAGTCAGATTGACTAAAATCTGCTGCTCCCGTGAGTCCCGCAGGTGAGAGAGCTGACGGTCTGAGCCCCCTCCGCCCCCACCCGGCCCCAGCTCTCTAGTGGCCCAGGTCCCAGGCTGGTGTCAGTGCTCTAGAGCTGCTGGGTCCGCCGTGTGGAAAAGACTCACAAGTCACTGTCTGCTCTGTTGTTAGTGACCAATTGAGGGGGGTGCTTACGAGTACATGTACCGGGGGCATTCACCACCTGCTGGCTCCCAGCACGTGCAAGGGTTTCTTCTGAGATTAAGGGAAGCGGCCTGGCCCTGAGCAGCAGGCAGACGGAGGAGGGCAGGAGAAGCAGCTGTCTTGGCGGCGCCTTGTGGACACCAGCCGCTGCTGGGCGGGTCCTGGGAGGGGGACTCACACCTGCCCTGGAAGCCCGACTCTTGGCTGCTGCTGTTGGCCTGCTGCTCAGCATGGGACCAGCTCTGAAAGCAGGAGGAACTCTGGGACATTTCTAGAATCCCTGTTAGGACCTGCTTAGGAGAGCAGGGTTGGGGGTGGTGAAGTTGTGCCCTGGACACTGACCCGCGAACAAGACGATTGTGCCAGAGGGTGTCATGGGAATGGGGATGCGCCAGCCCAGGGAACGTCACGGTGGCTGAAGGCAGGCCCAGTCCCACCAGACAGTCCCCAAGTCCCTTGGCTGGTGTGGGGAGACAGAGCGGGGACAGACACACCTTCTCTGATAAGGAGCTCAGAGTCTGGAGGAGACACGTACCCACACAAAGAAACGGAATAAGGCCCTGGCTGGCGTAGCTCAGTGGATTGAGCTTGGGCTGCGAACCAAAGTGTTGTAGGTTCGATTCCCAGTCAGGGTACATGCATGGGTTGCAGGTCATGACCCCCAGCAACCGCACATTGATGCTTCTCTCTCTCTCTTTCTCCCTCCCTTCCCCCTCTAAAAAATAAATAAATAAAATCTTAAAAAAAAAAGAAACGGAATAAGAGACTGCTGCACGATCACCCCAAGCGAGGTGTGAAGTCCTGAGGAAGAATGGTTTTCCTCCTGAGGAGACAGCAGAAGGAATCACCGGTGGCGGGGGATGGTGGTGGGGGGAGGGGCTTCTGAACTGGCCTCAGAGGGGAAGCGAGGTGTGGCACCAGAAGGGATGTCCTGGGCAGAGGACATGGTCACCACGCGGCCTGGACCTGCTCTCTGGCGCGGCCACTGCAGCTGGGCCCCCGGGACATTTCCCGGTTCCTCTGCACCTCAGTCCCCATAGAGGATCACCGGTGCTTGTCTGGTTGTTTGTGCGACCGAGCTCAGATGTTTGAGTCAGGGGCACAGAGCCTGTGTGACCCCCACTGCGGTGGCTCTCACTGTCCCTGTGCAGCTGACATGTGGGGCGTGTGGCGGCGCTTGTGCACCCAGTGTGGTCAGGATGCAAATCTAGGGAAGTGTGCCAGGTCTGACCCTGCTGGCCCGTGGACCCGCGCTCAGAAGTTTGCTCTTAATGAGACATGGTCAGGGCTTTCTGACCCGCAGGCTTGGGTCCAAGGTTCAGGAGGACGGCAGTGGTCTCAGCGAGGGTAGGGGATGGACGGAGGGCCTTCTGAGGGACGAGGACAAAGTAGGGAGATTTTGCTGCCATGGGGCTTGGGCTAGTGCTGCCTCACAGTGCGAAGAACGTGAATTTGGCAGCCACTTGGGGGTAGAATTCGTAGCACCCAATGGGCGATGAAGAATATGGAGGCGTAAAGGCCCGCAGGACAGGGAATGGGTGACTAGAGGAGCCACTCCTGTCTCAGGGGAAGAAGCAGCTCGGGGGGCAGTGAGTTCAGTTGTAAATGTGTTGATGGAGCTGGGCCCCAGACCACTCAGGAGAAGGCGTCCTGGGTGAAGCTGGATCTGTGCATCTGGCGGGAAGAGGGTGTGCAGACCTCATACTTGGTACTCACTACGGCTCAGGCAGAAGTGGCAATTTGACAGTGTGTCCTGGCATTTGGTGTTGACCTGAGAATTCATCTCCAAGTACTGAAAGTTATAGACATTGATGTGACTATCTAAGAGGAACATGGTTACTCCAGGCTTGGGTGTATTGGGAGCAGCTGTCTCAGGTAGACTCCTGGCAAGGTTTGCACAAACTTAGCGCCCTGTCCTGGTAGCAAGAGGTCATCTAACCCAGTCTTGTTCCTTTGGATCAGGACTGGGAATGCAAACGGAGAAGCCAGAAGAGCAGGGGAGGGGCGGTGGAAGATGGGTCTTCTCTCCCTTGTCTGTTTCTTCTAGACATCTGCAGGGAGAGAGAGACTCGGAAACGCTTCAACCCCAGCCTGGCCATTTGTAGCCATTGGCAGCTTGGTGCTGCCACACAGGTGAGGGTTAGCTTGCCAGCGTCCTGGGTGTTCCAGAAACGGCGCTGGGTTTTTGTTTGGGCTTATGCAGGACAGCCTGGTAACTCCTCCTGCGTAACGGGCTGGTTGTGGGGTAGAAGGGCCCCCACCCGAGTCCCTTGCCCAAGCTAGAGCGGCCTGTGTTCTTATGGCCTCGCACGCCTCTCCCCAGGACGTGCCATCCACCAAGGTCGGCCCGAGCAGCGTGGGTCGCTAATGAAGAGCAATGGGGCTGGCCGAGGCAGGGTGACTCCAAAGTCACTGTAAATCCTTTGCCTATTGATTACCAGCCTGTGGCCCAGGCAGTGCCTGCAATGTGCTCATTAGTGACGGAGAGAGGTAATCCTCCATCTATTCAGCCGAGTTCCGGGCGCCAGGAAGACACTGATAAGTGCTGCTGGAAAAACCGGTGCGCCGGCGCCTGAGAAGGAGCCCATCCATCGCTGCTGGCTGCGGTTATCCTGGAGTCTGACCGAGAGGGGGGTGGGGGAGGGTACAGGCAGCCCGCGAAGGCGGGGACCCCAGGAAGGGCCCAAGGCCCACTGCTGGCTGGCCATGTGCCCAGGCTACGCCCCTTTCTTTCTTTGCGTCTCAGGCTCTTTTGTGTGTAGGTGCTCACTGAGCCATTGCTGGGCACTGGGGGTAGGGGGGGCAACATGAGAAAAAGTGGGGCTGAAGATGAGAGAATTGTAGAAGAGAAGGATGTCATCAGCCAGAGAGGTGGCTGCAGGCGTCAGAGGGCGTCAGCTTGGGGACACTGGGATAGGTTGGAGGCAGGGCCAGGGGCCGCTGACCCCGTGGTGTCTAGCGTCTCTTGTCTCTCGTAAGATTACCGTGTGGACACAGTGAGCACCCAGGCCCAGCAGGTTCCAGTCTGGTGCTGCCTCTGCCCTTGCTCCTGGCCCTTCCCTCTCTAAGGCTCGGATTCCGCGTTGGTGAAGGGCAGGGTTTCGAACAGCAGTCAGTCTGCTGGGTCTCTCCCTGGAGCCCTAACGGTCTATGTTCTGATTTATTCAAACTCTTCTTTTGGGTGACCCTAGAGCTGAAAGAACAGAACCGAGGCCCGAGGAAGTAAAAGCAAATCCCCCAGAGACACTGGTCTGCTTGGGGGATGATCCACATCCTAACCATCATTTTTTTTTCCAAGTAATCATTTTAAGGTGGTATCGACCTTGCCAGTTGGAAATTGTTCTAAAACTTCCGTGGGCATAGGAATTACCTGGGGAACCTGCTAAAAGTATACCTTCCTGGGCTCTAGACAGCAGCTGAGCTGGGCCAAGGAGCCGGCACTCGGCAGACGTGCAGCCACAGGGGTTTGGGTCCACCTCTGCGGGGCGCCACTGTCCGCCAATGGGAGGGCTCGGGCGGGGGCGGGTGGCTATTGCTGGTTTTGACTCTTGTCACCGGTGGCCGGGATGCAGCTGCTGCTTCTGTCTTGTGTGCCTTGGTTTTCTTAACTGCACAGTGAAGGTGTTGTATGAGGTCTGTAGTTTTCACACTTACTTTTAGTTTTTATTTTATTTTTTAGTGCATGCAACCCTTTGTCAATGATATCTCACGTGGAACCCCGATGTATAAAGTGGCTGGAGGCAGAGCTGAGGCAGGAGGCAGAGGGACCAGGTCCAGCCCTTTGTCCCTTGGCAGAAGACTCCATTGTCCTTCTGCGAAATGCTCAAGGAGTCAGAGGTCCCCTGCAGCTGGGGTGGCCTCAGGTGACCCGTGAAGGGCAACAGGGCTTTGTCCTGCTGACAGAGCCAGGGCGCACTGCCCGGCTTGAGGCAGGCTGGCCTTGCAGCATGAGGTGCTTTTGTGTCCCTCACTAAGCCTGCAGGGGGCGCCACCATGTAGACCTGCTCTTTACAGGGGCATCCTCCCAGGACTGCTGGAGGCGTTCTCAACCGGAGGTGGATCATGGTGGTGCCTTGGCCTGCATTGTCCGCTCTTGCAGCCCAAATACTATCGACTCAACTGTCTCTGTGAGGGGAGAGGAGCAAGTGTGTGCATAAGCCAAGAAAATGGACATTCCGCAGTAATGAACAATTCTAAGTAACATTATTTTCAACTTTGGAAGGCATTTTGGTTTTCATGCCCACATATGGATGTGTCAGATGTTCTGGGAATTTTTAATGTTTAAAAAAAAGTGTTAACAACGGAGCTGCCTCCTGTGCAGCCAGTGGGGAACGTCAGGTCCGGTACCCGCCCGCTGCTGGGGCAGGGCCACCCCACCCTCCCGGCTGGCTGTCTTACCGCCCCCCGCCCCCCCCCCACACCTTCCCTAGGAGGGGCCGTGGTGCTCGCCGGTTTCTGTCTTTATGGGATTTTCATTCCTTTCATTCCCTTTGGGCCTCATGCAAATAAGAACAAAATAGGAAGCTGTGAAATGTTAAGAGGACTTCATTAAGAAATCTTGGCAATAGCATTTTCCAGAAATGGGGACAATTTGGCAGCAGATAATTGAGAGCTGACTATACATGGATTCTAGCTAAAAAAGTGGTTCTTCTTCTCCCTGCCCTGGGATTCTGGGCTCTGACTTCTGGTGGCTTTCGGACACTGACCGCGCCTCACACAGCAGTTCACCTGTGCTATCATATTTGCTTCGCCCTCACGACACCCAGTGGAGAAGGTTCTATCATCCGCCCTGACGGAGAGACCCAATGCCAAGGCTCAAGGCCGTGACTGTCCCAAGGCCACACTGCACGTGCATGCCTTCCACCCCAGCCCTCTGAGGCATCACTCGGTCTCTCTACTACCACCTGACAGTGGCCCTGGCAAGGGCTCAGATGATTTGTGTCAACTCTGAGAATGCAGCAGCAAAGGAAAAAACAAACAAACAAAAAACTTAACATACAGTTGCTACCCTAGTCTCTGTTTCGATTGTTCGAAGTGGAAATGCTGGTAAAGAAGCGACTTTGCATGGGAGGTGCCCTGAGAGGAAGGAGTGGGAGCTTGCCTGCTGCTGGGGGCACCAGCACGGGATGGGGGCTGTCTCGCTTCCCAGGAGGCTTAGGCTGGGCCGCTGAGCCGGGCGCCACCGAAGATGGGCTGGTGGTGGGACGGACGGAGCCGGTGGGCACAGAGCTCCTTGGAAGCAGGAGTAGCTCCAGCCCCGGGCCGGCTTGTCACATCAACAATCCTGAGGGACTGAGAGAGTCACTCCCATTTCATGGATTAGGCAATGGAAGCTCAGATAGGTCATGAAACCCGTCCAAGCGTCCAAGGTCACAGAGGGTGCTGGAGGCTGGCACCCACAGAGTCTGGCTCCAGGTCTGGGCCTGGCCTTGTTCGACAGCACTGGGTAAGCCCGGTAAGTGTGTGTGAGCCCTGTGGTTCCCTCTTCTGAAAGCAGAGACTGACTGCCATCTCCTCTACCAGCCCTAAGCTGTGCTCCTGTAACAGACACCAAGCCGGTGGGACATCTGCTCTGTGCCGCAGGGCACAGGCCCTGCCCCACCTGCCGGCTGCCATCGTCCAGAGAAATCTCTGGTGGTCCCAGGCCCCCGGGGGGCTGAGATCCGCTCTGGGAACAACAGTTTAGGGCAAAAGTTGTTCAGACCCAGGCAGGAGCATGGCCATTTGGGGCTCCTGCCTGCCTGCACCCCATTCAGAAACCCTTTGCTAAGCTTCCTCAGCTCAGTCGTGGGCTGAGTGAGTGGTTTCCACGGGCCTTCACAACGGTCACTGTGGCGCTGAGCCTCCCACCAGTGGTGAGATGACTTAGGGATGACCTGCTAGGCCCTTCTGAGGGGCACAGGGTTGGGGACGGCAGACGGGTGTGCTCTTGGGAGACGGGGCCCATGGCTGCTGTCCCCAGGACATCTCTATTTTCCAGCATGGGGTGCCCCCGCCTGCGCCCACAGCTCCTCTGATAGCAGAGTTACTCATGGAGGGAGCAGAGCCACTTTCAAGCCCCCTCCCCTAAAGGCAACAATATTTAGTAACACTGGGCGTCTTGGGGAGAGAATTCATGCCTGTAATTAGTTACTGTATATCACCGTTAGTACTCTGCTCAGGATTTACTGGGCAAATACCATTTAACTGCACAATAACTACAGGTCCTTGCTGCTTATTGGGTAATTTACTAAGGCTGGGAGAATGGGGCAGGAGGGACTCAGTAGGAGGTATTGTAACCCCTTGAATCAAACTTTACGAGTTTGGGTTTTGGCAGGGAGGCGGCTGCTGGGAGCCAGCTCTCACAGCTTTGTTTTGCGGAGTTGGCGGGCAGACTGCTTCCTTCCCTCTATTCATTGCAGAGGAGGCCTGAGACTGGGGTCCGGGCTGGCCAGTGGCTGCCTAGGGCTACGGAGGGCCTTTTGGTACAGAGGGTCTCTGGCTGAGCACAAAGAAACCCAGCAGGAAGCCTGCAGCAGGAACCCGGGCTCGGTGTCCTGAGGGCTCCATCCAGCCCTTCCATTTACCCCCTCCAAGGGGCTTCTTTGTATCTGGGCCAGTGGGTGGAGTGCACAGGGAACTGTCCTTGGCTGGCAGCATTGAGATTATCCTAAACCCTCTCTTTCCTCGCCACGGCTGCCATGGTGGTGAAGCCGCCATTCCTGGACACTTGGCCAATGTCCTCAGCCTTCGTCGGCCTGAGCAAAGTCTGTCTTTGTTTGGCCCTGCACTATCTAAACACCTCTAACCTACTTAGACAGGGGAGAGGGGAAGAGGCACAGTAATGAAAAATGCAACGTGCAACATTGCCTCACGCAATCTAATAAATTACTCGGTACCCGGCTGCCAGCTCCGACTAAGCCCAGTATTGCCTGCAGTAATTATTTGGATCAAATGCAGTTTATCTGCTTCATATTTGTGCTTCTGTGCTCAGTGGTAACTTATAAATGTCATTGTGGTGTTTATTTGTTATAATGAAACTTAATGGCATTGGAAGCCAGGAGCAGAGCTGGTGGGGCGGCAGGTTTGAAACAATCTCTTCATCTCTAGAGAAGGAGTGAGCCAAGATAACAGGAAACTGCCCACCGGGAAGAGATTTGCAGAGGTGGCTGTGTCCTCGCTGTGCGGAGTCAGCCAGCAGCCACCTCCAGAGCCATCTATCAGGAGGTGGAAGGCTTGGCTGGGTCTAACTCCAGCACTGCCCCTCTGTCCTTTCTCCGCCTCTGAAGGGCGTTTTAGGGGTGGGAGCTGTTCGGTCTTCACTCTACCTGATAGATGGCCCAGGCAGGAGATACAGTTGCCCAGGGTCTTGGGATGCCAAGGTCCTGGTGTTGGGGACGGACATTAGAACCTACAGTGACCGTGTCACAGAGAATACTCCCCCAGTGAGGGTGGGAGAAGAGAGAGGGGTGGAAGACAAAGGGAGGGTATCTTGGAGGGCCAAAAGAGGGGAGGCTTTCTCCTCTGGGTGAGGAAGGGGTGCTGGCTGGCAGCAGGGAGCACGAGGCGTGAACGCAACAGGGAAGGGCTGGCCGCGGGGGGAGGCAGGGTGCCCCGCTGGCTCTGCAGAAGGACCACGGGCGGGGATGGGCCATTCAGTGTAGGATGAAGGCTCTTGGCTTCATACAGCCCTGGACCCTGCCTTTTCCTAGCTATATGGCTTTGGGCAAGTGGTTTATCTTCCCCAAATTTTATTTCCTTATGTGGAAGGTGGGAGTAACAGTGGACGCTTTCCGGACTGTGGTGACGATTACAGGAGGTGATGGGCACAGAGGGACGAACGTGGCCTCGGACACAGAGCAAACGACAAACAAACGGCTATGGCAGTGATCAGCATGTAGTAGATGTTCAATAAACACCTGCACCGTGGAACCTGAATAACACTTCCCACCAGTGTGCATTACCAAGCCCTCTTCCAAACAACTCACACTGGACTGAGACCTCACAACTGACCTTGTTGTCCCCATTTTCAGTCATCCCAGGCTGGTTACAGGAACTTTCCCAAGGCCACCCAGCTGGTGGGTGCAGCGGGCACTGGCTCTCCTGCCTCTCAGGGCAAGTTTCCCTCCACCGGTCAGGCTGGACAGCTCCCACCTCCACGGGGAGGCCGAGCCCTTCCCTCCTGACCAGCTGCCCTGCTCCCTGGAGCTCAGTCACAGAGCCGGAGCTGACTGTCCCAGATGCACCCGCAGGCAGAAGCGGGGTCTTCCTGTCCACTTCCTCTTAACACCACATTTAGTGTTTACCCCTGAAATATGCATTCTCTCCCCTCAGCGGCAGGCTCATGCCAGGCTCCTAACATCATCCATATGGATGAAAATTAGTCATTGTTATTTCTCCCACTAGCCACTCCCCTCCCTCAACACACCTCCTGTTTTGATCTCAGCAAAATAGGACTGAGTTGAAGGTATGGACCTGGAACACTAATTGAAGTGCCTTATGTTTTATGGTGTTTAATACTTCCTCAAAGCACCTGTACGACCACTGAGCATATTTAATCTTCGCCACATATGCATAAAGGAAAGAGGGCTGGCAGCAGGAGCACCCCCGTTTGCAGCTGAGAAAACAGAGCTTAAGGGAGATCAAGATTAAGGTCACATACTTAGTGAGGCACAGAACTTACTATTTTAAAAAACAGTTATTATTATTTTTTGATTCTTAATGAAATGTTCTCTGAGAAACTGAGGGTATTTTGTTTCATGCAAATAAATAACGGTACCATCTTTTATGTAAATAGATAATAACACCATTTATAGCTTATAGAGTTTTTATCCCTGTCATTTTAACGAGTCTTCCCAAGGCAGGCTTGAATTATTCTGGGCTGACAAAGCTCCCATAACCAGTTAGTGGCGGGTCTGAGCTTTGAACCATTATATCCTAAGGTGGATTCCAAGGAATGCTATTTGCAATACATCCTCTAGGAAAAATGTTTTAAGGTCAAATAAGTTTGGGAAACTCCGTGAACCGTATCCCCCTTTTGGGGGTTCGCCATGCCCTTGAGCATATCAAGTCTGAGAAATTCTGTTTAATCAGGGTTAATGCAGCTTCTCTCCACCTCATCTAACCATGGAGCCTGTATTTCACAGAAAACCGGTTAACGGGCTACAGAAATGCCGCTCCAGGAAAATATGTGCGCGTGACCCCTCCCCTGCCCCTGCCGTATTCTCTGAGGCCGTGGGGTCTGGAGCAGAGTGGGGGGGCAGGGGGGGGTGAGGACAGAGTGGAGAGCAGGCCTGCGGGCCCATCAGAGCGGAAGTGCCCCTCCCCAGGCTGCCTCTTCTCCTTTCTGCAGCCCCGGGGCACCGAATGCCAGATACCTGACTCAGTATTAAGGGCAGTCAGTCCAGCCTCCATCTGGGGTCGGATCAGAGGGGCCACTGACTGGCTGAGTGGGGTCTGTGGGCAGGGCCGTGTGGGGAGATGGAGAGAGAGCTGGCCTTGGATGCTGGGAAGAATCTGCATGGACATGCAGTGGGCACTCGATCACGTCTGATCTTATTGGTGACAGGGCTGGTAGCCCTACCCTCACTCTCCTGAACCCACAAAGCTCCCGGAGGCAGAGCAGATGGGAGAGGACCAGGGCTGGAGTCCGTCCATCGCTGTGTACCTTCCAGTTGATGACTGAATTTTTCAGTCTCAGAATGGTGCTCCCGCCACCCACCTGTGATGAGGTGAGGACTGAGTGTGGGGAGGTGCCTCCCGGCCCCATGCCTTTGCAGGCAGCTCCTGCCATCACGTCTCTGCCTTCTGGAAGTCTCCCGATCCTACTCAGAAGGAATGGCTCCCCAGCTTTACGCCCCATCGGCACGCCACGTGGACAGCTCCCTGGCTCCTCGATCACCCTGCCATCTGTTCTTTTATCACATGCCTGCGTCCCCACTGGACTCAGAATTCCCTCAGGGGTGTGGCCACTCTGCCCATTCCCCACCGGCCTCCCTCAGCTCAGGCCTGACCACGTCAGTGCCCACGGGCCAACTCCCCCCCTTCCCCTGAGGTTTTCTCTTAAGCTGCAAAGGCCACTGTGCCCTCACAAAGTGCAGGCCCGAGTGCCAGGGAACAGACACCTGAGCCCAAGCAGCCCTCAGCCAATCGGTGACAGCAGCTGGTATGAACATAGTCCACTCCTCGGATGGCCTGAGTCCCGCAGCACCTGTCAGTGCCCCCCTGGGGACATGGT
Source organism: Phyllostomus hastatus (assembly GCF_019186645.2). Classification (NCBI taxonomy): domain Eukaryota; kingdom Metazoa; phylum Chordata; class Mammalia; order Chiroptera; family Phyllostomidae; genus Phyllostomus; species Phyllostomus hastatus. The sequence goes on along the minus strand of NW_025334015.1, from coordinate 12,354,726 downwards.
TCCAGTCATCCACCCTGGTAGCGGGATGGATGATGCCCCTCCCCGGCCCCCCATTAGATGCTTTCCCTCTTTCCTGTCAATTCCCTGCCCCCACCCAGTGCCTTCTGCCTCACACAGGGGGGCGTTGCCCACCAGACCTTGCTTGGTCTTCTGCTGCAATCTGAGATAAGATAAAGGCGTCGTGTGTGCGGTGTCCTTCTGCCCGTCCCCTGCAGTGTGGGGTGCACACTAGATGTCGATAAATCTCTGAATCAGGCAGAAACGAGGCCCAGGAACAACCACAAGGAGTGATGGTCCTCCAGCAGGCTGACCGAGTGGGTGGGGCCCGAGGAGCCCAGGGCAGAAGGTCAGGCCTTTCTGCCCTGGGCTCCTCCTCTCACCTGGGAGGCCACACCCTCTGCCCCATCTGACCAGCCTTGGTGTCGCAGAGGACTGGGGTCTGGCCAGGGTCCTTCCTCAAGGAGAGGAGACCGTCTCAGCGCAGGGTCTGGAGATCCTTTCATGAACAATGGCTGAGAAGGCTTGCTCTTTAAGATGAAGACGGGTGGTGGTTCCCGGCGCCTGCGCTCCAAGGCGGGAGTTTCCTCGGCTCTGTTCATCCCGCACTCTGCATGCGCTCTCGGAAACTGTCGCCGCGTCCCACATTCCATAGGCTATTATGTGTATTTCAAACCATTATATAAATGCACTTGATTTGGTGCTTCTGAATGTCATTAAACTCCTCCCATACCAGCAACAACACAGTTTCCATGGAAACTAGCAGTCGGAGAAGGGAAGGCCTGGGGAAGGAGTGGTTGGAGCGGGGAGAAACCGTGTCCACTGGGTTACCGTTTCCAGAGCGTGGGGCCCTGGGACGCGACTCGGGTGCTCTGCAGGGACGGGGCCAGCTCCCTCGGGGTGTGAGGGGCTCTCCTTTGATAAAGGCCCTGGATAATTCATCCCAGCCTGCACCGGCTCGTCCCAGCATACAGCTCTACAAATGTTACGGTACTAGAGGACATTAAACAGCCCATTTATGTGGACTCTTCCACCCTGGGTGAGGGGTGGAGGGAGGTCTCCACGTGCAGTGGTGAGGCTTTGAGCATGTGGAGGTGGAGGGGGGGGGAGGCAGAGAGGAGAAAGGAGGCTTCCTCAAGACACAGCTGGCACAGGGCGAGGGCCCAGGATCTTGCCAGTGGCTCCTACCTACGTCACCAGGCCTCACTGTCAGCCATGGAGTTAGAACTAGAAAACTGTAGACTCTTGAAGTTGAAGGGGGTGTTACATCTGAGAGCCCTTAGGAGAGCCTGGCTGAGGAGCTGCCCCTGGTGTTGGTAGGTGGCAAGCTTCCTGTCTGTGGCAGGATTCAAGCATAGGCTGCAATGGCCCCTGATACTAAAATGTGCTCCCAGGACTCAGCTCCAACATCGCCTTGTCCAGGAAGCTGCCTGGCCCTGCTCACTTGGCCTGCAGTTTGACGGGGCTTCCTTCTCTGTTCCTGTAGCTCCCGGACGTCCCTAGCTACAGTGGTGACACTGCGTCAGAATTGCTGGGATGTCCTTGGGGCAGGCTCTGTGTCTCCACACGCCAAGGGCCACCTGGCACAGTGGGGGGCACAGAGCAGGCACTCGGCACACCGTTGGCGAAGTGATGGGCACCCAGCACCACCGCATTCAGTGGGATTTATGCCCAGAGGTGCTTGGCAGGGACATCGAGCCACCAAAAGGAGGTGGGGACTAGGTGGCCTTTGGTCCCTTCTGACCTCAAGAATCTCGTCTGACCTGGTTCTAAACCTGTTCTGACTATGTATGGGATTTCAGTCTAGATTTCTCTGACTCCCAAACCACAGTGCTGAGCTATTAAGCGTATCAATCACAATGTTAAAAAGTAAACCCAAACAAAAACAACTATGAAATCAACTTGGAATAAAGTAAATGTAACTTCCCAGATGCAGGGCAAAGTTTCCGGGGACACAGCTGTGTCCAGCCTCCCGGCAGCTCCCGTGCCTGGCACAGTGCCAGCCCGGTTGGGGGATGGCTTCCCTCTGTGTGCTTCGTGTCTGCATCAAAGAACCAGCTCCCCTTCCTTTCCTCCAGGGGTCTTGCTTCTGGTCTCTTCCAAAACACGGCTCTAAACCCATTTTTAGCAGGGAGACTTCCCTGATTGGTCCCCCCCGTCACTCCCAGACCTCAAAGACTTAGCAGAGTGGAGTGGAATGAGGACTGGGCTTAGGACCAGCAGCCCGGGTTTGAGTCTGGGCTCCATCACTTGCTGGCTGTGTCACTCTAAGTCACACTACTTTCCTGAGTCTCGGTTTCGTCTTCTCCATGTGATGTCCAACATTTCACCCAGGAGTCTATGCTTCTCAGGTCACCCAGTCCCAGAATCGTGGGAGCCACTGACCAGGGGCAGAGAAGGTCATGGTCCTCACTCTTCTTTCAATGTCTATGTTGTGCAAACATGCTAGGCTCCTGGGATATAATGGAGACTGAACGGAGCTTACAAACTCCGTTAGGAGTTTGGGCAGATGGGCTGTACTTAAATAATGGCGATACAAACACATAGGTGCAAGCTGAGCTACAAGTTCTGAAGGGCAGGCACACAGTTCCATGAGAGCATGGACTGCGGTGGGTGGGTGGGGGTTCTAAGCAGGCTGTAAGCAGGCTGCAGTGGGGAAGATACCTCAGCCCAGAGCTGAAGGATGAGCAACCTTTGTATAGGAAGGGTTGGGGATGTGGTGCAGTGGGTGTGGCCAGCATCCAAGAGGAGGGGCCAGGACTGGAAAGCTGCTGTGGCAGATGGAGCGTCCCTGTTTGGAGAGCTGAAAGGCGTCCGATGTCACCAGAGCACAGAGAGTTAAGAGGGACAGACGAGGCCAAAATGTATATAGGAACCAGATCTTGTGGAGCCGTGTGAAACATGCCAAGGATTTTGGCATTTTTCCTAAAAGCAATAGAAAACCGGTGACATATTTTCAAGAGGAACATGACATCTGATTTGCATTTTGAAACACTGCTCTGGCTGAAGTGTGGAAAATGAACTGAGAGGGAAGGGACTAAGCTGATGGGTTGGTGGAGAGCACAGCTGTTGTCCACCCAGATGCGGGAAGGAGGTGACGGGCACCTGAGTGGTGGTCCTGAGATGGACCCAGGTGGGCGGAGTCAGGAGATATTTGGGAGGTAACATCTCTAGGTCTTGGTGAGGGTTGAATACAGGTGTGAGAGAAACGGATGTTTGAAAAGGAGCTTGGCAGGGCCTGTGTGGACTAGCGGGGCCCTAGGCCTCCTTAGCTAACCCAGCAGGTGGGGCAGGAATGGTGGCCAGAGGCATGGGGCTGGTCAGGAGCTCCAGAACCCCCCATCAGACTGCAGCAGCAGAGTGAAATGGCGGGCCCCTTGTTCCAAGATGCTGAGTGAATTAAACAACAATCATAAAGTACACAGAAGTCTGAGGCTTGCCATAAATAATAAACAGGGATGTTATACAAATAACCAGCTTTGTAGCCCCAGCGGGAGAAAACACATCAGTAAGAAAAATGAAATAAGAAAAAATGCACCCCAAAGCCCCAGCTAACAAAGTGACAATGTTAGCCAACATCCTGGGGGCTCTGGCAGGCAGCGGGGAGGAGTGGTCTCGGGGACGTGATGGACCCTAGCCTGCGTCAGACGTTGGTGGCCCCACTATCAGAGGGAGGAGGTCCCGAGCCTGAGGACCTGTTCTCCCCTGGGCCAGGCCCCTGGGCCAAGGCCCAGGCCACCCCGCGGCCGCCTCCCCTCTGCTCTGACAAAAGTGCAGCCTGTCTCTCGGCCTGTGTTCCCACCTCACTGCCACCCTAGGTGCATGCGGCTCAGACGGGCCTGAATTTGCTCTCAGGGGACAGACAGGGGAGCTCAACAAGCTCTGCTTCCTGAGGCTGCCGAGCAGAGCCAGCCAGCCGGTTTCCTAGTACTTGCTCCTTTGGTGACCAAGGCGTTTGAATTTATGGATTGGTGGTGAGAAGGAGGTGTGAGGAAGGTGCTGAGAGACAGGATAGACTTTGAATCATCACGTTTTAAAGGCTTACAGGTGATTGTAGCCAACATTGTTCAAATTTGTGCCCAAGATGTTGAATAATCTGAGCACCCAGGGACTTGCCCAAGGCCACACAGCTGGCTCCTTACTCTGAGGTGCTCCTTCCTCTACAAGAGCCAATGGGGCATCCGTCATCTCTGTCACGGGATAGGGAAGAAACAGGGGGTGTTTTAGACTCAATTCTTCAGGTTAGGGAACTGGGGCATGGAAAGCTAGGTCAGATTCCTCGCTGTCCCAAAGGACAGCTGCTCGGATGCCCAGATCCCCAGCCTCCCAGGGGTCCATCTGCCCCGCCTGGCAGAGGGTGAGGGCCAACACCCAGGTGGAGGTGCGCTGCCCTAGCCTGGACCAGGGGGTGGGACCACCCGGAGCTGCGGGGCAGGCAAGAGCCTGTGTGGGGTCTGCCACCTGCAGAGCGGGCCTCCTCCCAGAGGGGCGGGGCCGCTGAACAGAAGCTGCCTTGGCTAATCACTGCGTTTGGTTCTTCCTGGGAAGATGAAAGTGACAGCGCTGGGAGGCATTTCTGCTCTCCCTTCACTGAGCTGGGAGAAGCGCCAGTGGCTGTGATTCTGAAGGTCCAAAACCTGGGATCCCGCCGCCCCTCCAGATGTGCACCTGAGTGCAAGTGAGGGCAGTGCGCAGGCGCCTCTCACGGGGCTGGCGGGCAGGACCAGAGCCGCCAGCCCCCTCTCTGCTCCTTGACAGGTCCTCGTCCTCATTTCCCTTTTCTGGAGTCCTAGGGCCCGACAGAATTTTCTGGTTCCTTAGAAATGGTCTTCCCGGGCCTTTGCCCCGCCCTCCAGGTCTTTCCTGATTTTCTCCCACATCAACTGGCGACTCTCCTGCGTTCCGCCTCCTCTTCCTCCAACCACTCCCACTTTCTCTGTATTTTTAGTGCCCCGAAAAACCAAGCCATCTAAAGAGTGGGGGGGCTTGCCCTGTGTTCACGGGTCAGCCTCCTCTTTCTGAATCTCAGGAGCACTGGACTGGATGTCAGGAGACCTGGGTTGTGGTCCTGGCTCTTCCAGCAGCTTCCTTCTGGCCCCAGGTGAGCCACTCACGTCCCTGGCCTCCCTGAGTTGCTGGGTTGCACTGTAATTGCTGGGGTTGCTCATGGTTCTAACACAGAGGAATGCTGAGGTATTTGAGGGGCAGGCAGCGTCCTGCATCAGATACAATGTGAGAGCTGCTGTGTCTGTCTGTGAATAAGAGCAGCCCTGGGTGAGCATTGTGCATTGAGAAGGTGAGTGGTTCTGGGATCTCCCGGACGAAGGGATTATCGGAATAGCTAGGAAGAGGGTAGTGGTGGTGGTGGTGAGTGTGTGAATGGGTGTGGGATGAAGGGACAGTGGGAACAGTCCCTCTTGCAGAGCTGGAGGGACATACCAATTAGAGAAGCCCTGAGAAGGCAGTCTGGCAGTACTGGGGTGAGGAAGGAGAGCCCCCTTTCCCAGCTCTCCAGCTCTGCTGACCTGCCTGGGCCCTGGCCTCCCAGGAGGTGCCATAGTCTGGGGAGAGGCTGATAGGCAAGACTTACGGAATTACCGGAGATGCGGAGACTCATTTGCTGGAACGCTCTACCTCAGTCTGCTCTGCCTGGGGACCTCCTTCGCAAGACCCCCTTTACACCTCTGGGTGACTTAGCCCATCATGGCACTAGCTGCTTAAATTGAACCTGACCAACTTCTTCCTAGTGGGACCCACTGCACCAGGGGAAGCAAGGAAGGAGTGGGATCCTTCTTTACCTGAGGCTAACTCTTTAGGTGGGGCAGAGAGTGTAATGAGTAATCACCAATTAGGTAAATGCCACAACATTAATAGGCTGGTTGCCTTCATGGAGCTCAATGGTGGGGCATCCAGGTTAGGGCCTCTTTGCAGAAGGGACAGTCACACTGAGGTGTGTGTTTCTGCCCTGAGCTTATGGAGGGCAGGAGCCATGCCCTACTTTACCTCCAGAAGCTCCAGTGCTTAGAACAATGGCTGGAACTTGTTATGGACTTTGGTACAATTTTTCTGGCAGGTATTCAATGACCGTTTGATGAATAAATAAATGATCTCCTTCCAGTAGTGCCCATTTAAAGCACCATGTACTTATTCACAGGAACACTTATGTCAAACAAATTTGATATTCTTAGGCCTAGTCTGTCTTTATCTCCTCCTTTCTTGTCTGCCCTTCCTTCATTTTTGTTCATATGTCCATTCAATGCCACAGACATGTTGAGTCCTGACAGGAAAGAACGCACACACACTCACACCACAGATTACTCACTACCTCCGTTCCTGCAGATGTTGCAGATTCTACCCGAGAAGCTACTGCGCACTCCCAAAGAGAGCAGCTCTCATGCACTGTCACTTGCTTCCTTAAATGATCTTTGAACAGTGTTTTCTCTTTATTGCTTTGTGTAGTTTAATCGTACCAATTGCGATCACTCTAGCTTGTGATAAATCCCAAACCTATAAAGCTCCTGTTCATTCACTATTTTCCACTTGCTCTTTCTCAGTCAATTATTGTTGGGGAATGTAGTGAGGAGGGGCGAGTGGAAGGAGAAGAAAACACAAAGATGCCAGATTAACAAGGAGACATGAAATAGGGGACCACTTCTCCCAGGTGATGGACACCCTACTAAATATTGTTAAACACAACAAATGAACTTTTAATATAGTACATGTCTTTTATATTTATTCTAACTTAGAAATATAATGATAACTACCTTATCTTTAATAGAAAAAGCAGCTAATTGTTCTAATATCTCACTAATTTTAGCATCTGGGAGAATAATTATTTTTTACGATGTTATCAATTGTTCCATTTGTACCAAAGTGTATGGTGCAGCTTAGACAGAGATTTCTCTTTCTTGAGCTATGTCATGGCCACTATTCCAGTTCCATCACTCACGTGTGGAAGTTATAATTATTTTGAATGTTGGTACAAGATAATTATACACCATAAAACAGCTCCCCATGCTTGCTGATGCCTTATCTGAGACATTTTGGAGTTTGGGCATGCGAGTTTTAGAAAGAGAAAAAAAAAGTGCATAATGTGGCAGTTGGGGTGGCAAGACCGTCCAGGGTGGGGGCAGGGAGACTTGCCCACCCCTCCAGGTCCTTTCCTCTTCTCCGTCCATCCAGAGCCCAAGGCAGCCCACCTCATGCATCTCTTCATCTGCCCCACTGCCTCACTCCCTCCTATTCTGTCTCCTCATTAGTTGAGTTTGTAGCCACTCACAAAACACCCCCATGTCTTCTTCACCCCGAGACAGCATCAGCTACTGTGTGTGTGGTTGTGAATGAGTGTGTGCATGAATGTGTGTGCTGGGACATTTGGGAGGGGTGAGAACCACATCCAGAGAGGGAGGCAGGGGTGAGGAGTTAGGGGCCCTGGGCTATTGGTGATGCCTCCGCTGCCCCCTCTGTCTGAATACCTAGCTTGATTCTCAATTAGTCTTCACCAGGGGGAGGGCACAGGTTGGGGTAAGGCATTTGGGATCTACCATTCTTAACCAACTCAGCCATACAGCTGAAAGTAATAACACATTTGTGTGGACTGTATGTGTTTTGAGAGGGGGCTTAGAGAGAACAGATGCTGTTTTGGCATCTTTCTATTTTAAAGAGAAAAAAACTTTTAAAATGCTGTTTTAGCTTAGCTGTTGTACAAGGTAAGACTTACTTTCCTCAGAGGTAATCATGTCTTGGTCTTATTCTGCAGTCCTGGTCTGGTCCTCCCTGCCTCCCTTCCTTCTTTACTTAAGCAATATCTAAGAAGTGCGTCTTTACCTAATGCTGAATTTCTTTTTCTTACCATTTTCCAAACTCCTGGTTCAGAGCATTACCACTGTACCTTCTGCTGTGGCAAATGCATTCAGACCCCTTTCCATGGATTGCATTGTTGCCTCCTTTCTCTCAATTTATGTGTTGAAGTCCCAACCCCCAATGTGACTGCATTTGGAGACGGGCCTTTGCAGAAGTACTCAAGGTTAAATGAGGTCATGTGGGTGGGGCCTTGATCCAAATGGAATATTATCTCCATAGAAGAGCCATCAGAAGGCTTGCAAGATCTCTCTCTGCCATGGGAACACAGTAAAAAGGGGGCCACCTGCAGACCAGGAAAAGAGGTCTCACAAGTATCTGACCATGCTGGTACCTTGATCCTGGACTTTCTTTCTCCACAATTATGAGAAAATAATTTTCTGCTGCTTAAACTACCCAGTCTATGGTGTTTTGTTATTGCAGCCCAAGCTGACTGATAGGACTCCCTGGCCATTAGCCACTTGTGAAAGGTGGGGGAAGTGAACTCGTGTTCATGAGTCTCATGATGTGGTTCTTTGTAGGCCCCAGGACCTAGAGTCAGTTGCTCTCTCCACATCAGACACTCAAATCCAGCCTAGCTCCCGACTTTTTGGCTTCCCCAAACTCTGTGAACCTCGCCTCAGCTACTCTAATGTGCATGGACAGCAAGAGAACGTCTGTTCAGCACCATGGACAGAGGCACCACGTTCGTTCCCACAAATTCCAAGTTCCTGCCTAGGCCCTTGTGAAGGCTGCGGTGGGAGTGGAGAGGGTGGGCTGGGAAAGAGAACAGTCAGGAAGGGAGACTGCCTGGCAGGAAATGCAGCCTCCAGCCCTGGCTGTGCTCAGCCCTGGGGCTCCCACAGGTGGGAAGTGGCTTCTGGGTGCCGCTGCCTTCTTACACAGACAGGCCTCAACACGGGGGAGGTGATACTCCTTGTGCTTCATTGTACTGGCCTGCCCCTTGTCAGCCTGTCACCATGATGGGTGCTGGTGGCAGACCTATAGCTGGCAAGACATGAGGTTTGGGGAGCCTCAGGGGGTGTAGGTGTCATGGACTGTGGGTTGGAGAGCCAGCTGAGGAGCATGGAAGAGTGCACTTGAACTGCACTGAGTCTTACTCTGGGAATAGAGATAATATAGGTGAGTTGCCTTCCCCCTGCCTGGAATGGAGCCCAGGACCTTGGGAGGTGAGGGGTCCAGCTCATAGCAAGCTGAGCTGGTGGCAAGCCAGGGCTTCATTTGTGTGACTTTAATGAATAAATGGAAGCCCCAGCCATTGTTTATCTACTTTTGAATCCTGACAAACCGTCTGTGGCATCTGATGGAGAGGGTTATTAGCTACACGGAGACAGATGGCTGGGGATGAGGGGATTGGCTCTTCATTACAGCAGGCCCATAAGCGACAGCACTCGCTCTACATCCTGGCCTCCACATCAATGTCAATGCCTTTCCCAAGCTTCTGTGCCCCAGCTGGGCCTCAGAGGAAAGACTTAGTGCAAGAGAAAAGCAGAGTGGCCCAAGAGTAAGTGGGAGTCGTAGGAAGAATGGAGCTGGAAGAGAGGGCAGGTTTCCAAGGGCAAGTTCTCTGAGAATAAAAAGTCTACCTTCTTCTTTTTTATTATTATTTCAAGTGCCCTGCAAGGTGCTGTTTATTCAATGGGCATTTAGGCAGTGTGAGTGATTGGGAGAACCGTAAAGCGGTCAGGATTAGAAAAGATAATAGAAGATTTAATTGTGCTGGGTGGTGGGAAACAAAAGGTAGGGATGCAATGGGAAGAGAAAGAGGGCACACAGAGGGAGGAGGAAAGATAGGTTAAGGAAAAAAGCTCCTGAATCAGCATATTACACTTCAGATATTAGCTACTCCTCTCCATGTTACTATGTGAATATCTTCATGGGAATTACTCCTGGTCTGCCCACTGTCCTTTCTAGGTGTCCCAGGTTCTTCCTCTTGGTGCTATAGTTGTAGGGCATAGCTTCCTCCCTCCACATTACCCCTGAGAGGGTAGGTGGGTTCCCACTGACCTTCATTCATTCTCCGAAACTTGTCCTTGGCCATGTAGCCCAGCACCAGACAGCATCCTCTCTTCTGGAGGCCCAGCTCTGGAAGGAAAACACAGGAGCGTGAGCCTGGAGTGGGTCAGGTGTCAATGAACCCCCTTTGCAGAGGATGTGGTGCTTGTTTCTCTTATAAAGAGGACTACTTATTTATTTTAAAAACATTTGCATGGCACTCACTATGGTTCAGGCATGACTTTAAGCCACCCATTCCTTATCTGATTTTCACCAAATCAAATAAGGCACCTACTATTATCCATTTTACACCATCCTCATTTACATATGTGTTTCGTAAGCAGTCTTTGGTCAGAGGGCTATAGGTGGCAGAATCAGGAGTTTGAAACCAGGAGGTCTGGATCCAGAAACCACACTTTAACAACTACTCATAGGCCCAGTGTGTCTCAGGCTTGGTGACTGCACCGGGATGACAGTGGGGCTGTGGTTAGGCCTTCCAGCGGGGGACAGAGTCCAGCCAGTGGCATCCAGCACAGAGCAGGGCAACCAGACACAGAGCGTCTGGGATGAAGAAACGATGGACTTGGAGGAAGATGTAGGGGTCGAGGCAGAGACAGGAAGAGTCTGCCTTTTGGGAGATCATGGGCTTCTGGGGTGGAGATCCTGTGCGTCTTTTTAAAAAAATCCTCACCCAAGGTTATGTTTATCTATGTTAGAGTGAGAATGAGACGGGGGTGGAGAGAGACAGAGGGAGAGACATCGGTGTGAGAAAGAGACACTGATCAGTTGGCTCTTATATGCGCCTCGACTGGGGAACCTATGTATGTGCCCTGACCAGGAATTGAACCCACAACTGGTTTGGTAAAGAAGACGATGCTCCAACCAACTGAGCCACCCGGCCCGGGCCTGTGCACTTCTATATTAAGGTACCAATCAGCACCATCATCAAGCACTTTTGCAATGTAGACCCAGGGAGGAGCCTTGGGGCTGGGATGGCTAAGAGACACAAGACAGACTCTGGTCCCAAAGACTTTGACCTGATTGGAAAACAACTTAGAACAACTATGCTGGGCAGCAAAGACAAGGGACAGGTTTTTTTTGCAGTATTTTGTAAATTAGTGCCCACTGTGTGTGAGCATTGGACGGGGTACTTGTGCCTCACAAGAAGTCAAGCTTTCTTCTCCAGTGTTTGTCCTCTAATCCTGATGTGTCTTAAGCACTTCTGGGTTCTCAAGCAGGCCCGCCCCGTATTTCTCTTCGACCCCCACACCAGCCCTGTGAGGCAGGCAGATGGGTCCCTGCCCTTTGCAGGATACAGATGAGGAAATTGAGATTCAAAGATGCTGAACAGCTTCCCATGCCTCCTTTAGACGCTCCCCCACCCCTTCTCTTGGAAGTCCTGCGACTGTGATGCCTGCCGTAAACTGGGTGAATGAATAAGGGGTATGATTTCTGGAAGACGGAATGCAGCTGTGCCTTCTCCCAGGCCTTGCCAGGCTTTTGGGCACTCAGGTGCTCCCCCCATCAGTTTCTCAGAGAAGGAGGGTCCAACTGAGTGCTGTGTCGCAGCAACTTCTCCAAAACCCCGGGTGTTTCCAGGCTGTTAGAGCATAGACAGGCTGGGCTCATCCCTCCCTCTCCGTCTCCGTCCACTTCTTGGTGCCCAGTGCGCCCTCCACGAGTAGCAAGATGAAAGGGAGCTCAGGGCCCACGGGAGACAGATAAGTCAAGCATGGGGGCTCCTGCCCTAGAGAAAAACAAAGTGTGGCGGGTGGTGGCAGGGTGCCATGGCCCAGGGAGGTCGCCAGCTTTGATCTCTTGATTCTTTAAAGGGGGTTATTGACTATCAGGAAAGAGCAGAGAAGCAGACCCGAGCACGCCTGATCCAAAGGCACCCACTTCTTTTCCTTTCCTTCCACGCTCACGCGTCTGAAGGCACGGCCAGCCCGCCCTCACTTCAAACAGCCTTACATCTCAGGCGCCCAAATTGACGATGTTAAGTTCCCTCATCCAAGGCCTTGGCTCTTTCTGCAGGGGCTCCTGCTCTGGAAGGCCACGTGGATCAAAGCCCCTTTGATGTTTACTTACTATATTTGTGGATTCTTTCTAACAACCACCTTCAAGAGGCAGGCATGCGGCCTGTCAGGAGGGGGCCAGCGGAAGTACAAGCTGTGAGGAGGCGCTGAGCATCCCTGAGTGATAGCTTCTTGCCTGAGACTGCATTGAAAACTCACTGTGCTAAAAACAGGCAGAGCGAGCTGGTCCATTGGAAGCGCACGCGATTGTTCGCCATCAGAATGATACAGTTGCTGATGATTCTCAATGTATTTTCCAGCGGCTTCTTGTGTGCATCTGAAGCCGTGGCTGCTAATGAGACAGGAGGCCTGGGCTCCTGGACTGGGCCCGGGAGGAGACCAGGTGTGGGGGCAGAAGGTGTGGGATGTATTTAGGCCAATCTCCTGTTGGTGTTCCTGGAAAGTCCCCTCAATTCCCAGGGAAATGGAAGGGGCAGGGCATGGTTTTCCTAAAGATTTGGCTAATGTGGACAACCCGCTGAATGCAGATCACCTACGGCGGCTGTCTCTGCCACCCTCACTCAACCCTTCTGATGCCAGCATAGCCCCAGAGCGGTTGCCAGAGGGGAGAGGCCGCTCATACAGTACTATAAGTAATAGCTTCACTGACCATGTTTGATTTTTGCAGATGACCAGGAAAAGAAGTTTTAAAAACACTTGATTGATGAAAGAAATGGAGGACCAGGAAATTTCTCAATGTATTTGGCTCATTTAATTCGACATGTGTGGGTTCATCTTAATTATTTCGGCAGCAACATTACAAGGTGCTAATGAGCACACTGCAGAAACCCGTCAGTAAGAAGGCTCTCTGACAGGGTCTGGGCTGAGAGGTCGGCGGAGCCGGCGAGGTCCGTGCACAAACAGGCAGGTTGGAGGACCAGCGTCGGGAGTGTTAGCTAGCTGGCCGCACACGAAGATGTGGGATTTCTTTAGAGCTAAGTTAGAGGTCACTGGGTCTGAGTGAGGAAGCATGCCAGCAGGGCTGAAGGGGGTGTGGGGGCGTTGCACCTGGAACCCAGGCAAGCAGGACCCAACTGCTCTGGCTTCGGGAAGCCCTACCGAGCCACACTAACCAGGCTGTTACGGGAGAGATGATCCAATGTGACAGGAAGAACTGTGTCCTTCACTATGTGACCTGGACCAGCCTCCGGGCTGCCACCTCCCTTGCCACATTCACTGGGACGGAGGGTGGAGCCAGACCCCAGATGCCCACTTTAGAACTAACAGTGCGACGGCGGAGGTGTCTCCATGGAGACCTGGGGGCTGCAGACTGAGGCCGGGCACTTCCCAGTCGCTGAACCACCAGGTGCACCAGAGGCGTCCTTGGGAAGTAGTTCACATGAAACAAGGGGTCCTGGCTTTAAATGAAAGTCCACTGCAAAGAAGTCCCGGTCACCTGCAGGTGGGGGTGTGTGTGTGGTGGGCACTGTCTGAGGAGACAAAGGGTGAGGAAATCCTGCTGAGCAAGGACGCAGTTACAGGAAGAGCATGTTTCTCGGGTGGAAGGGAAGAATTCGTCCCAGGGACTCCCGGCCCCTAGACTGTGAACGCTTGGATTGTGCCTTTTTCTGGAAACTTTGAGCCCCTTGTTCCCAAGCACAGTGCCTGCTACTTTAAGGAAAGGGCCAACCAAAGAAATACTGGGCAGTGATGAGTTTCTCTCTACCCAGGTCAGGATGAAGTCGAGTGGGCTTATAAGTGGCGCAGTGGACTGGGCAGGTAAGGGGATGGTGCGGCCAATGAAAGCTGTATTCATGGGAACAGGCATCTGGGAAATGAGAGATTCTCCTCTCCAGAGGAATAAGAAGCTTTATACATGGAAAGGTTTCCCTTCAGTTTCAGAGGGTGAAGGTGGGACTTTTTTCTAGCCCCAGGGTTTTGAAATTCTTATTAGTAATAACAAGGATACAGTGATATTACTCACATTTGTGAAATACGCATTTTTTCATGATGCTGTCATATTCTCTATCTAATTAGGTACTGGCAGTGGCTCTGTGAAGTAGGCAAGGCAGGAACTACTTCCCTCATTTCTGTTTCAGAATCTGAGGCTCAGAGAAGCAAAATGACAATTCAAGGCCAAGGTCGGTAGCAGTGCTCAGGCTAGAACCCGTGTCTGGTGTCCGGCTTAGTTCTGCGGGGAGGGCCGGAGTCCCTGGGGGGGCGACGGCTGTGGGGGCCCAGAGGAGGAAGGAGGAGCAGCAGGTCTCGTGGGGGGGGCCCTGGCTGATGGCCGAGAGGCTGGAGATTGGCCCAGGGTCCTGCCTCGCTCGGCTGGCGGCCCTGCCCAATGGCCTCTGCCACCAGCGGCTGCCCAGCACTGCCGTGCCGACAGCAGAAAGCAGTGTCTCATGTTTGGAAAGTTCTCGCCTCAATTCTGCTGACCTTTTTGCTTCGTTAGCTCTGTCCAGCCCTGTTTTCAGCACGATCGCTAACCCTAACCCTAACCCATAAATCACACAGAGCTCAGTTTTCTGACCCACCTCCCCAGGACAGAGGCCCGAGGATGGGAGAGGGAAGGCTGGTTCACCCAACCAGTCCTCGAGCGTAACCCGGAACCACTAGGGCAAGCAACCAATGTGTGATAGCCCAATAATACCTGCTCCATGATTTTTGAGTCTCCTTGCTTGCTAGTTGTAAGTTTATTAAAGGAACTATAAACTTTACATTGTTATAAGGACATAATTGCTATTTCATTGCTTACTTAATATGAGTTAATGATATTAGAACTAAGTTTTCCCCTGTTCATATTAAGTATCAATTAGTTGTTTTAAGCTATTGATTTGTATTTAATTAACTATGCTATTACATACCAATTAAATTTTTCTAAGAGAAACCCGGAACAGCTGTGATCTTAAATCATGTTTTTAAATTAACAAATTACATAAAAAGCTGATATCGAGTTGCCCTGTTTTAGGAGCAGTCGACAATCATGACAGTTTCCCCCAGTTTCCGGGGCCACCAGCCCGGGCTCACTAGCTCCCGCAGGCGGCAAAGCTGCTCCCGACCCCAGGTGACGAGCACCCAGCAGTTTCCCGTATCAGCAGCAGCAGCCGCAGGGGCTGGCGTCCGGCAGCCCTCTGCCAGCCCTGCTGTTCTCAGGCGCCTCAGCCGGCCGTTTCCTGGCTGGCGCAGCCCTTTCCGCAGCGTGGCCAAGGCAGGCAGCGCATTAGTGGGCCTCCCCACCACCCGTGGGTCCCCGATTGCCTGTGTGGCTACTGGCCCCAGATGCCATGTGCCTGCAGGAAATCTGGTGCCCATGTGGTCATCCATCAGGCCTCCGGCTTCTCCAAGTCTCTGCTCCACTGGCCTGAGTCCGTATGCCACGGACATGAAAAACACAGCAGTCACGTACTGAGCGGCCCTGGGCATTTTACTCTCCTCGTCCTGTTTCAACCTTCCCGAGACCTTCTGACCACAGGTATTGTTACTCTTGTCTTGATGTATAAAGAAATAGACATGTTCGAAGGGTAAGGAGTGTGCCCAGCATCCTTCCCCTGTGATGGCAAAGCTTGGTGTACACCTGTGCGCCTCCTCTGTGCCTGGTGCAGCCGTGAGCCTCCCCTCAGGCGTCGCCTGTGGTCTTTCTCCCAAGTGGTTAATTACTTGGAGTTCCAACATGGCCACCAGCTGATGCAGAAGGTGAGCTTCTTCTGGGCCACTTGGGCATCAGTGCAGACCCCCAGGTTGGCGGGGTCTGTGCACCCCTCTGCACAGTGGACTTGGGACGCTGGCCTCACTGCCCTGCCCCCCTGCGGGCTGGAACAGCTGACCTCCCCAAGCCCCCACCCCATTAGTTGGTAGCACCCAGGGCTCGCCCACCTGGGGCCAGGCTCACTGAACTCACCACTGCAGTGAGGCAGACACTCACTGACTGCTTATGGTGTATTACTCTCTAAGCCAAGCACTCTGCGTATGTTATTTTCCTCAATCGTAAAAATCCTATGCAGTAAGTACTATTATTATTCCTGTTTGATGGAAGAGAAAACTGAGCATCCACAAGATTGAATAACTCACTTAGGGTCGTATAGCTAGTAAGTGCGGGGACAGAGAAATGGATTACAGACGCAGTTCCTCGGACTTCTGGTACACTCTGTGTGGGGCCGGGGTCGGGGGGCGAGGTGATGTTAGCCGAAGGACTTTACAGGAAGCAGTTCTATCGCATGTACAAGATTACCGCGGCCTCTCTGATTGAGGATGTCTGGTCCCAGCGGGTTACTAGCTCTGTGGGGGCTGTGACAGAGAAGCAGGCCCAGAAAGGCCATTCCCGCCCCCCCGGCCTGTCATCCGTCTACTTATCCTGTGAGGAGCAGGGGCTGCTCAAGGCCGTATGCCTGGACAGCTGTGAGGCTTTTCCTGAGACAAAGCTGGAAGTCGGTGAATTGTGTTTGAATGGGGCCAGATGTTCCACAGCTGTGTGCCGGGCACTGGGGGAGGCCCCGCCTGGCGCCGCCCATCAGTCAAGCAGGGAGTCCAGGCAAAAGGAGGCCGTCTCTTTTCTCCTTTCCAGGAGAGTCCACAGAGCCCCAGAAACTAAGACTGAGAGGACAGGAGGCCTGCCAAGCTCCCCCTCCCACTCCACATACTGCCCCCGCCCCCACTCCTGCAGTCCTCTGGAGGCCTGGCCAGGTCTTTGGGGAAGAAGAGGCCCAATAGGAGGCTATACTGTAAATATAAGGCGGGTCTGTGGGTGCAGTCTCCGTGCAGCTTTGTGAAGATGTGGATTATTAGCAGCAATACTCGGGTGGGGCTCAGGGGAGTCGAGGGGTTTTTCTGAAGTCGTACTGGGAAGGGGAGGAGCCAGGATTACACAGGATTACAACCCAGGCCCTTGTAGCCCAGGCTGCACCCTTCTGCCCAGATGCAGTCTGGGTGCCGCACATTTAGCCCAGGTGACCAGCAGAGACCACTCCCGACCCCTGGAACAGGGGGACCACGTGCATCCACAGGGTGCTGGCTGATGGAGTCACAGGCATTGCTGCCAGGTGTTCGCACCACTGCGGAGCCCCTGGGAAGCAGGCCCCTGGGGAGTCGGTGTCTGGAGGGGGAAGGATGGCCCCGGGGGAGAGGCTGGGGAGGCACAGGGAAGCACGGTGGGGGGCCTGGCACTGAGGCTGCTCAGCCGTGTGCTTGTGACCACCCTGGTCACCCACCCATGGCCCGAATAAGATCATAAAAGCCAAGGATTAACCAGGAGGGTCTCAAGGGGGCACGAACTGACTTTAAAGGCTTCATCATGACGTCGGGCAGCAACGGGTGGTCTTCTCCCTCAATGCCATGCCCGCTGGGTGGAGTGAGGTGGGGGGCACCTGCTTGCCCCTGGCATGAGGGGGGAGGAAACAGGAAAACACGTCCCTTCAGAGGGTTAGGTCAGGCTGAGCCTCGGGGGCTGGAGTGCCCCCCACTCCCTGGGCAGCAGAGCCGTACAGAGGACAGCAAAGCGAGGGCGTGTCCTTGCCCCCGGTGAGCGGTTATTCACACCCTGTAGCCAGACCCTGCTCTGCAGCAGGGCCCAGCCCATCCAGAAGCTGCGCACCCTCCCTGGGGCAGGAGGGCGGCTGTGAGCACGTGAGCAGCCTCGCCCTCTCCGCGCCTCTGCACACGCTCCCTGCGCTGGGACTGTCTACCGCCGGGCCGTGGGCAGTCTGGGGAGCTGAGGCTGGCGAGGCACAGGGATGTGGGGTCCACCAGGCCTCCGGGGCAGCACAAGGCACCCACCCTTGTCCACGCAGCTGGCCAGGAGGAGAGTGGGGGCAGGGTCAGGCGGAGCACCAGCAGAGAAGGCGGGGAGCCCTGCTGGCCCCCCAATCCCAGCCCCACCTCGAGCCTCACACACCCCATTACAACCCTGCGTCTCACAGTTAAATGGCACCTGCCAGTTACCTCTTGGCACAGCAGCAATCCAAGCTCAGTGGCTGCTTTCTTTGTTCACGTGTGTGTGTTTACTTAGTAATGATTGACCTAGCTACCCCTGTAGCCACACGGAGCCCCAGGCTATCATTCTTTTGCCTTCAAAACCCAGGAAGCACACATGTGGTCACTCCCACTTGGTGTGTGGAGACAGGAGGTCAGGAGGCGAGGACAGTGGTGAGCTTTGGCTGGGGGACACCTCTCATGAGGGTAGAATGCATGCCAGAGGCTGGGTCTACACCCCTGTTCTTACCTTGTGGAAGGAAGTTCCTTCCATGTGGAAGGAAGGCCCACTACTTCCAGAAAAGTCCACGGATGCTTCTCATCCTGTGGGACTGGGGCGTGGGTGAGAGAATGTGGCTGCGTCAGCCACTAGCACACCTGTTGTGTGAGAAGCACCCATCAAACGCAAGTTCTCTTTGACCCGCCCCAAAGTGAGATGGTCCTGGAGGAGGGCACGGGGGGTGGGGTGGGGAGAATGTCCCCCGCTTGCCCGAAGTCACCCAGCCGGTGAGGGCAGAGATGGGATGTGAACACGGCTCTTCCGGCAAAGCCAAGCCCCCACCTCCCCTAGAGCCCCGGCTCCACGCTGCAAGCCCAGCGTCGGAAATCAAAGCGCCTTTCTTCTCTTTAATGATAACCTTTCTGGGGGGAGAGTGCGGAGGAGAGCCCGAGAGCTTTGATTAAGGAACCGACCTCAAACAGATCCAGGGGCATCATTCTGAAGCAGCGGCCATCACGCAGTAAGAACAGGACAGCTGACTCGCACGAGGCCAGACTGGTGGTGGACTGGCTGCTCACAGGCGTGCCAGGAACCTGGGCGTCAGTGGGTGGGCCCCCCGGGGAGGAGACCCCGTTTGGGGCCATCCAGCCCTGCAGCCCCGCCGGAGCAGAGGACAAGGGTGCCGGGACGGCACGACAGGGACAGAATGCTGCCGGGAGAATGGGAGGGAGCTCGACTCCAGCTGGCGCCTTGGACTGGCCTCCCCTGAGGGGAAGTGGTGGTTATTCACCCCCGCGCCCCTGCCTACCCGCCCCGCCAACCTGCTTGGTGGGTTGTCTGTGGGCTGTTCACCGGTTCCTGGAGCAGGCGTGCACCCCGCCACAGAAGAGCCGGCCCACCCTGACCCCTGGCCC
Organism: Phyllostomus hastatus; assembly: GCF_019186645.2. Taxonomy (NCBI): domain Eukaryota; kingdom Metazoa; phylum Chordata; class Mammalia; order Chiroptera; family Phyllostomidae; genus Phyllostomus; species Phyllostomus hastatus. The sequence goes on along the minus strand of NW_025334015.1, from coordinate 12,335,755 downwards.
TGCTCCGGGGCCAGGGCTCACGAGGGCCCAGTACATGAGGGGTGTGGGGCTCCACGGGCTCGGTGACCTGTGTCCCCATAAGAAACCGCCAGGACCCTTGGGTGTCCCAGAGGATGTCACAGTGCTGGTGGCTCAGCCTGGACCGCAGGAGGCTTTATAGCTCTGGTTAATCCGGAGAAAGTCCTCTGGCCGGAGGGTACAGGGGGGTGGCCTGGACTCAGACAGGGAGCGTCCTTTAAACAGAGGGGCCTGGAGAGCAGGGGGCCTTGAGCTTTCCTTTGGATGGGGTGACCAGGTCCTCCCCTGGCTCCGGAGACCCTGCAGCTCTTGGGACTCTAACTCAGCAGCGTGACCCCTCTGACTGTGTCCCAGCTCTTGGTCTGAGGGTCCACCTCTGCCGTTTCCTCAGTCTGTGCAATGGGGACCTCCTTAGCGAGGGTGAGGACTGCAGATAATTTATGCCAAAAGCTGGGGGGAGAGGAGAGGTGTGTTCCTTCCAACTGCACAAAAATTTGGAACTAAGTCTGGGCACACGGTAAGTGCCCCAGAGATGGCGGCGAGTTAGAACCCTAACAACATAATGCATTACTGTAAAGAACAGGGCAAGATATGACTGCAAGCTAGGACAAGACTGAAACACTCCGAGCACGCCACTTAGCCTGAGGGCTCTGGTTCTGCAGTCTGCACCGAGGCTCCCAGGCTGTTGTAAAGGCTGCGCCTACGGCAGCCCCAGGGAGGCTGTGCCCAGCTCTCAGGGAAAGGGGCTGGCTCGTGGCGGTCCTAGTGGGGCCTGCCACCCCTGGCTGCGAGGGCTTGGTTGTCCCCTCTTTCCTGTGCTCCCTGCCAGAGTTGAGCCATGGCATCTGCTAGGGGCCAAGTTCCTGGTCAGGTATCAGTGATCCTGGGCCTGCTGGGAGCCTCCCTGCCTAGGGCAGATGCTGGCCTGATTTCCTGGTGACCCGGCTCTGCTCTAATTAGCTGGGTGACCTTGGGTGAGTCATCTCCTCTTTCTGGGCCTCAATTTCCTTGTCTTCAAAATAGAGAGTTGGAACTAGGGCAGGAGACTTCACCTGGTGTCTGAGGACCTCAATCAAGGGTTTTTACACTTTTATGAATTTGCATACAAAGCTGAGTCTGTATGTATTTTTTTCTAGAAAGAGGCTGTGGTTTTTATGTACACCCCCACCCCAAACTATAAGTTCTCACCAAAAGGGGTCACTAAAGTCCCCATAGCTGTGGGTTTGTTGCATCTGAAGGCCTCCCCTTCCTTGATGACTGTGGCTTACAAATGAAGCCGATGGCAGGGAACTGAGGGCTGGGGAAGCGTTCAGACTACTTCTGATGATAGCACCTTTTCCCGAGTATCGGCAGCCCTGTGGGAGGAGGTGCAGTTTCAGCCCCAGCCCCTGGCACAACGTGAAGCCCTCCGGTCTGCTTCCTTCTGCAACCCTAACTGGGGCCACAGCTCACGTAGGACAAGACTATCCCCACCCCCCGACAGAGGGCCAGAGGAGGAATCTCAGGGTTCTGGGAGTCAGGACGCAATGTGGGGGGTGGGGGGCATGACTGCACAGCTCTTTAAAGAATTGCCAGCGTAGCCATCCTATTCAGTCCTTACACTGTTTGCTCAAGATTAGCCCACAATTCTTTGTGTATTTTCCGATGCCTCTGGTCTTGTGTACATATTTGATTCTGTGCATTAATCAGAAATGTCAGAGAATGTTAGAAGCGGAAGGGAATTTAGGAATCATACCCATTCAACCTTGGCCAGGGGAGGAAACCGGAGCTCAGAGAAGGGGAGCATTCCGCTCAGGGCTACCGGGGGCAGAGCTGCATCTTTCCCATCCTGGCAGCACCCGGAGTGCCTTCCTCCCCAGCCCTGTTTCCCGACCGCAAAGCCAGCCTTGGTGACCAGTGCTGAGACCGTGCCCTGCTGACCCAGCTCAGTGCCCTCGGCCACACCGTTCCTTCTGCCAGGTGCACCCATGCTCCCCACAAACGTCTCGTTCTGCTCAGGTCCAGACCCCCTCCCCCCCAGGGAAATGCCTTTATCACCCATCCATGCACTGGGCACCCCCTCCCCAGACACCCCTCTGCCTCACATACACCTCTGCCATGCGACGTCCTGTGGACGTAACGATGGTGAATTTTCCTTGGCTCCACCCTTGTCGACTGTGAGGTGGGGACCACCCACACTGACCCTTGCACCTCTACCCCTACACAGAGCCTGGCGCAGTGGCCTTTGGTAAGTTCTTACACGTGGGGAGTGGGACCGGGACAGTCCACCCTTACGGCCAATGTACTTGGCACCTGAAGTCTCCTCCAGATCCTGGAGGCCAAGCTGAGGGCTCAGGTCTGAGAGTCTGTCGGGTGGTCTGAGAGCGGGACACTGCGCCTCTCCGACCTTCACTTGCCCTTCCTTCTTTCAGACGTGCCCCGTGTGTGGGCCAGCCTCGTACATGGGTCAGGCTTACGTGGTTAAGTTTCAAGTCATTCAGGCTTCCACCTTTATTTCTCGCTATTCCTCACTCATCCCATGGTTGTCAAGACTCACTGTGAGCTGGTTCTGTTTGCCTCTCTGGGCTTCCATGGTGGACAGCGTCACTCAGGGTTAGGAAGTGTCCCATCACTCGGAGGAGTCACTGGGCCTCACCATCTGTGAAATGTTGCCACTCGAGCCTATCTGGGGTTGGCGGTGTGTCAGGTGCCTTGCCGTGGCCCTGCACGTGACTGGGGCTGGCACCCTGGCTGCTCTGAGTGTGGGTGCCCATGCATGCAGAAGGGGATTGATTTGCTCCCTCTCTTCCCTAGGGCCTTGTTTCCGGGGGCCTGGCAAGAGGGCCCTTTCCATCAGCCAGGAGCAAGAGACTGCTGAGCCGCAGACTGAGTTCCCGGTGTTGGGAGGCAAAGCCAGGGTCCACTGAGCAGCTACCCAGTGCTGGGCACCGTCACACACACACGCTTAGGTCATTGACTCTGCATATAATGAGTGATGGAGCTCTTGCTCCCCACTTCTCCAATGAGAACACTAACGCCCAGAGCGGCTGTCGGGCCGGCTCCAAGTCCCGTGCTCAGCACACAGTAGGAGGACCACGCTCAGCCTCCAGGAACACTTCCCACACCCGGGGAGGTTCCAACAGCCTGGGAGGAAGGGGGGCTGCAAAGTCACAAGCCCCCTTTCAACAAGGAGCCCAGCAGCATGCTTGCCTTGGCCACGTTTCCTGCTGCCCCCGTGTGTGGCGTGCAGATTGAGTGTGCGGTGGGGTGGGCTTTGAAGGATGAACCCCTTCTCTAGGGTCAATAAGCCAAGCGAGTTTGGGTCTCAATTCACCCAAATGTCACCAGAAACAAATTCAATCTCTGGACTTCTGAGTCAGGCCTGTGGCCGAGGCCAGAGGGCAGAGCCCACGGCCCCAGGTCTCTGGGAAGGGGAAGGTCTGGGGCACCTGTTGGACCAGCGTGGGTCCTATAGCCCCGGGTTGGGGGTCCTGGACACCAGCATCCTAGAAACTGGCCATCCCTCCTCTGGTCTAGACTTCATCCTTGCCTTCAGGGAGAAGAGCTGAGCAGGAAGCTGTGGGATGACCCCATAGTCCTAGATTCTTCTCAGAGACAGAGGCTTGGAGATCACTCAGGCCCACCACACACCCAGTGCAGGATTCCCATGATAGCATCTCTAAGATGCAGTCACATGTTTGCCCTTGCATCCTCCTAGGAACAGGGAGCTCATTACTTTGCAAGGCTGTGCTTTTCATTTTTGGAGACCTCAAATAATGTTAAAGTTCTATACTGAGCTTCAATATCCTTTACCGACCTGCAGCTTTGACTCATCCATCCTGAATGTGCTCCACACAGAGCAACATTGATCCCAGTTCCACCCAACTCCCCAGCAGTTTAGCAGATGGCCTTCTCTTCTCCAAGAGAAACAGCCCTTGGGAGTTAGGGGCTGGGACGCTGCAGCCAAAGACTGCCCTCTGGTTCTCTGCACGGTTACGGCCCTGTCTTTCTCCACTGGTCCTCCCTTAGCATCTCCTGAAACAGGAGGAGGGCGAAATGGGAATTTGCCAGGGAATCCTTGTCTCACGTGTCTTGGGAAGGAAAGACGATGACCTGGGTCTTTGTGTGGACTTCCACGTGGGTGTGACTACACGATGTCTAATAGAAGAGGCAGTGTGTGTGTGTGCACTCAGTAAGGATGTGGGGTGGGTATGTGGTGAGCAGTGAGTGTCTTGCGTGTGTGAGTGTGTGGGGTGTGTGGGGATGCTGCTTCCATGTGTGGGTCCTGGGGGAGGGGACGTGTGATGTGGCTGTGCTAGGAATCCACCTCCCCCACTGGAGAGCCCTCCGAACATGGTGCCAGCCTTTTCTGCCCAGGGGTGGCTATAGCTCTGTCTGTAAGGCCAGTCCACGCTCTTGGAAAAGTAAATGTTCCAGCCTCTCCTATTGCAGCAGGTCTGGGCTTACTGACTCTGAGAAGGAAAGGGACAGCCTGGACTGTGGACAGACTTCTGCCCTGTGAGAGGCTTTGCTTGCATGCTCTCACGTTCCCCCCTCCACACCCAGAGACAGGAAGTGATCCCCCATGGACTTGGGAAGGCTCCGAGGACCAGAAAAGTGCCGTGATGATGTGAGGTCACCCAGCAGGGAGCAGCAGGACCTGAAGCCTGTGCTGGCCCCCTGCGCAGGCCACCTCCATGAAGCAGCACCCAGGGAGGGTCTTGGTGGCAGAGCTGGCCTGTGACAGTGACTAGTCTCCCTCCTGCCAGCCACCGCTGGTCCTGGAGGATGAACAGGTGGAGACGAAACCATGACCGTACCATGGCCTCCCCTGATTTCCACTGAGAGCTGCTAAGGGTTTACCTTGTGGAAGGGCGGGTAGTTCCTGAACACAGACCAGGATACAATCCAATTTCTTCCATTCTGTGCAGGCTGGGGGTTCAGGCTGCACTCTCCCTTACAACTCCCTCGGGCTGCAGCCCTTCATTTCCCCAGATCCTCCCCCTTGCTGTGTGAGTGTTTATCCCTCCGATTTACTCCTTAAGTGTCTATGGGGCCTTTCCTGCAGTGCTCCATGCCCCAGGACCCACTCTCTCATCTAACCAGCAACTTCTCTCATGAGTGAGGTGGCACAGGTCAAGGGGGATGGCAGCGGGAGAGGAGAACCAGGCGGAGGGCAAGGGAGGAGGGGCAGAGACAGTAGGGTGAGGTTCACAGGAGGCCCATGTGGCTTTGGCCCTGCCCTGGGGGTGGGTGTGGGAGGCTCCTGGAGCAGGGTGGCTCTTGTGTCTTTCTCGGCACCTGGGCTTGCGCCTGGACACGGACAGTTGTTGCAGCTCCCCACCCTGCTGGTCACCACCAGCTCCCACTGTCCTCCTGCCTCTCGCCACCACTGAGTTATGGTATCTGCTCATGTGTCTGACTGTCTCCTTGGATTGCAAGGTCATTGAAAACAGGGACTATATCACGTGCTCATACCTCGCACGTATCGCTGTGACTGGTGCACAGTGGGAGCTTAATACACATCCACTGGGCCAGACGCTGGGTGAGAGCTGAAAGTGTGAAGATGCACCAGGCTCGTTTCAGCCCTCTGGAGGGAGGCCCCCTGTTCAGGGTGCAGGCCGCATATGAAAGGGCAACTGACAGCCCTGGGGCAAGTCTGCCCAGGGAAGTCTTCAGGGAAGAGGTGGGACTAGAGCTGGGCCACATGGGGCTCTGGAGACTGGTCCCTGGAGGGAGAAGAGCATTCTAGGTGGGAGGAATGGCTCGGGCCAAGGTTCAGACAAGGGATGGGAAAGGCGGAGGCAGGGTCTGTGCAGGGAAACCAGGAAGGGTAGTCTGAGGCACACAGTGGAGTGTGGAGCTGGAATTTCTCCTCCTTCAATGGAGAGCTTGCCCAGGCCAAACCCCATGGTTCCTGGCATTCACGCACTGCCCCCCTGGCACGTCTCCTGCAGGGAAGGGGGCTGGCATGGTGTCTGTGCACCGTGGATGAGCAGGGCCACATGTGGCCTGGGACTGCTCTGTCCCGTCTTCCCCTGTGAGCCCAGAAAAGAAGAACCAGGCTGACTCTTCTGGTCCGAGGGAACTCCTGCCCCCACCTGGCCATGGCCTAGCCTGGGGATCTCCTCTCCAGCCAGGACTAGGTCTCAGGGTAAGACCATAACACAAGGCCAGGAAAGGAACAGCTGGAGGGAGAAGCCAGAGAGGGGACCGACACTCACTGAGCAGCTCCCAGCTCCCTCGTCCCCTATGGTAGGGGCTCATAGTCCCAGTGTATGGATGGGAGAACAGACACTCCTGGGAGCTAAACAAGCTGCCAAGGTCAGTGGAAGTGGGGTTGATGGCAAAGCCTCGCCCCTTCCTTCATTTGGCCCTGGCCTGCCCGTGTGGTTCGTCGGGCCTTACTGTGTGATCCTGAGCAAATCATCTGGCCTCCCTGGGCTCCCAGTTCCTCATGTCTCCATCCAGGCAGGGGGCTTGGGGGAGGGGAGCGGCTCTCAAGTGACTCCTCTGCTCAGACCAGACCAGGCGGGGCTCCTCTCACACGGCTACTGCTCCGAGGCCAGGCTGCCGTGTTTTGCCAGCAGCCCCCATGGGGGCTTCACCAGCCGCACTAAGCCCCGGTTTGTGTTCTGCCTTCAGGGTTTTATGAGAGTTGATATCAGCACACACTCCCCCGATGCTGCCGGAAGCCATAATCCAGACACGGTTGGAGGGTTTAGTGGAAATCCTCTGCTACAGCAGAAGAAAGTGAAACTTGGCAAAGCAAGGCTTTCAGCAGATGCAAAATCTACCTGTTTACCTTCCAAACCCAGGTTGCTGGGTGGGGACGCTGAGAAGCAGCTGGACATCCTCCGCTCCAGGCCTCCTCGAGGTCTGGTCTTGGGGACCTTCGCAGGCTTGAAGCCCCTGAGGGCGGAAGGGGCGGGTCCCCAAGCCTTCCCTCTGCACCAGAAGCCCAATTCCCCCCAATGCTGCCTGTACCACAGGCCCTCACTGCAGTCACACCCGTTTTGCTATTAAGTCACAGAAGCAGGAGACTCTTTAGTTTTGACACAAGGCTCGGAAAGCTTAAGTGACCTGCCTCAGTTACACAATCCGAGAACGACAGAGTGGAGAAGAGCCCTCGCTGTGGACAGGGGAGAGGACACTGCTACTTTTTCTTGGCAGCTGGACCCTCCACCCCCCCACCCCATACCAGCCCATCATCACCAGGGAAATGCCCCTGCCGGGTCGGCCTGCTGACCTGGCCTTCCGCCCCCTGTGTGCCCCCGGAGCCTCCTCTGCCTGACACTTGGCCTCTGGTCACAGCAGGCGCCCTTCAGAGCCCAGGGAACCATGTGGTTGCAGGGAAAACGTGCTCCCGCCCTAGGCTTGCCAGCAAATCTAGAGCAGTGTTATCTTCTTCACGTAATAAGGCCTCACCATTTCTGAGACGCTGAAACCTCCAGGTCTGTCCAACTGCAGGCCTTCTTCTCCCCAGCCCAGGGTAGCTGGGGTCATGGCCAAGGCTCAGCTGCTCAAGACCCCTCCCCCCAGCACATCCGTGAAGGCAGTCTGTCCAGAACCTCAGCGCCTAGAACATGGCCCAGCACCCAGGAGCTGCTCTGCTCTCGCCGTCGGAGCAAACGCATGGGGCAGCCTAGCACAACGAGCACAGTGTGTGCGGGGCAGTTAGACAGCCCTGGCTTCAAACCCCAGCTCCGGCACTTACTAGCTGTCCACCCCTAGGCAGGCATCGAACTACTCTCTGAGCCTGCTTCCTTCTTTGTAAATGGAAACAATAACCCCACCCACCTCATGGAGCTGCCTCGGGGATGCAGGAGATTGAGCACCCAGCACAGTCCCTGGCACGCAGGACAGCTCCAAGGAGGGAGGGCCTGACATCTCGCCGAGGTCTGGTTGGTTCCTGGGGATGTCCTGCCTTCCTGTGGCCCCTGAAACGTGCCAGAGCTCACGCTGTCTGACAGCTGCTCTGGTGGCCTGGGCTCTCACACGGCCCCTTCGTCCCTTCCCGGCACATGGCCCCCAGCGCTCTGAAAATCCACGGTGCACACATCCCTGGCTTGTCTCCAGTCCTGTGAATGTGGTTCTGCCTCGCTGTCCAGACAGACAGAGTGAAGCAAAGGTGGCTTTTCCAAATTTCTCACATGAGCCTCACTCTCCTCTAGGGCCAGGCTGCTCCGAGTAACAGATGTCGGCACGCCCAGCCCCTCTCCCTGCATCCTGCTGGCCCGGAGCTGAAGCAGAAGGGACTCTGTTACAATGTGGGAAGAGCTTCCTCACCATGACGTCATGAAAGTGGCAGTGAGGTGCTGCCACCCTTGTGTGTCTCTCAAGCCACGGGCCAGGCCCCGATGATGGCCATTGGGCTCAGCAGTCAGCCAGAAGACAAGTTTGGACTCCTGTGTAGCTCTTGGCAGTGCATCGAAGAGGAATTAACCATGACCATACAGTGTGTGGGATGTCATCATTGGGATGGGCTCTCGCCCCTTGTTGCAGCGGAGGACTGGGTCGGGAACTGCTTGATTGTCCACCATCATGCCAAATGGCAGAGGGGGCTGAAGGGAGGCTGCCCGAGAGACACGTGAGGAGGAAGGGACCAGTGCCCAGCACTTCACGCCTGCCTGTTCATCTGTCCATGACGCCTGTCAGACGCCGGGGGTCCATCTCGCCGAAAGGTACTACATCAATGTAAACAGCTGTTGCCACTAAGCTCCGTCTGTGAGTCTTAAACCTCCTGCGTGAATGGCGGCCAGATCTGGGCTCCTGCCTGAGAGAGGGGAGGGAGGTGGTTTACTTGGCAAATAAATATGATCTCATAAACCCTGGCAGGATTCCAACCTGAGGAGTAGCCGTCTGCCTTCCTAAATCCCTTCGCAGCCACGAATGAGCAGGAACATTCTTCTTTACTTCCTCTCTTCAGAAACAAACTCTATCGGTGAGCATCGCTCACCGGCAGGGTCCCCAGGTGGCGGGGTGGGGGCTGCACCTCCATGATGGGATGTGAAGGATGAGCTCAGAGCACAGTGCGCTTTTGGGAAAACGCAGCCAGACAGTTGGCCGCTTGGCCGGGAAAAGGCACCGAGGATCTCGAATCAGAGAAGCTGCACGGTTCGCATGCCCTGGTTCACGAGGCACGCAGAGAGCCAAATCAATGAGAATCGCATTGCTTAGCAGAGCCATTTCCCTGGTCTAAGTCATTATGGAGTAACTAGGTACCTGGGCGGTCCAGCTGGAGCTGGAGTTCACAGTGGAGTGCAGAGCTGTCGTGCTGAGCCCCCTTGCTGTGAATGAGCTGGGGGGTGTCTCGCGGCTTCTCTGCTCGCAGGGGCGCTGCTGCCTCCTTAAAGTCTATAAACCCCGTTTGGCTTTGCTTGCCATTTGATACTTGTAGCTACACTTTCACTCAAGCAGCAGGCATTGTCACTCTCCAGTTTATAAACCTGGGAACTGGTGCTCAAAGAGGGAACAAGGGAACTCGTTCAGGGTCATAGCAGATGCGTAGCAGAAGTGGGAGGTGAACTTGAACGCCGAAACTTACGATGCCCCGTGAAGCCTTGCTGTCTTTCCGGGGTCGTGAGGACTTCGGCGCCGCCCCCGCCCCGTGCTGAAGCGGCTACTGCAAGGCGGGGCAGGGGAGGCACGGGGCCAGCAGCTCGGCTCTGGGTTCACAGCGCGTGGCCACTGGTCGGAGGGGGCTCATTGGCGGTCAGTGGGTCAGCGAGAGTAACCCTTGGCTGAGCTCATGGAGAGGTTTTGAAGTACGAACGTGGTCAGGGCTCTGAGTTTGTGGGGAGAAGGGCAAAGCAGTGTGCGCATGCTCAGGATTGTGGATTCATCCGCTAAACCTTTATCGAGCTCCCCTATGGTGAGGCTTAGGGACACGCTTGTACACAAGACAGGGTCCCTGCCCTGGAGCACCTGGTGGTCCCGCAGGACAGACGATCATAACACAGTGCAATGAGTGCTCCAGTCGGAGGTGTCCGGGGCCCCGGGTGAGGTAGGGGAAGAGTCACCAATCAGACACGGCAGTTCTTTGAGAACGAGCGTCCACGTGGACATCGGCTGAAACAGCCAGATCGAGATGGCCCTGCAGCGTGTCCCAGGCTGAGGACACGGCACGTGCACCGGCAGGAGGTCGGAAAGACCTCAGGTGACGGCACGTTCAGTTTGGACGTGTGCTGGAGGGAGAGTGGTGGGGAGAGTCAGCCTGGAGCAGTCAGCAGACTCCACTGGGGCAATTTCCCATCAGGAGCGGGCCTGCACACACCACCCGGTCTCCCAACCCCACCCCCGGCCCTTCCCTCACCCCAACCCTGCAGGCTGGATGGTCTTCACGTTGCTCTGGACTCTGCAGCCTTCAACTGCGCCTGAAGGGGGAGCCGGAAGCGTCGAGCCCTGGTCCAGAACCCGGCCGTTTTTATCCATTGGGCGGGCTGTAATCTGGGAGAGGCTCCTTTAACATATTTCTGCTTTCTCAATGGCTTTGACTTTTCACTAAATTGAAGCTGCAGTACAATATATGTGAACGATTAGCCTGTGTAATACATTCCTGCACATTTAGATTAGGAGTGATTATGACTTAAGTGAAATAGTTGAACACAATTCTCATGGCCGTCTATCTTTTCTTCTCCCTGTCCCGGGGGCGCGTGAATGCAGGAGTGACCGACCTGATGGAGACCCCGGGTCTGGACGCAGAGAGGGGCTGGGGTTCCCCTTTGGGGGCTACAAATAGGCGGGAGGAGCTGACATCAGAGCAGAATCTGCGGTGTAGGGAGAGGCAGATCCGGGCTGGGTGTGGGCTCTGCCCTTGGTTAGCTGTGTGGCTTTAGGTAAGTTACTTAAATTCTCTGAGTCTCCCTTTCCCCTCAGCAAAGTGGGTGTTATCCTTCTTGGCTCATGGGACCGCTTCAGGTGGAATGAGATCAGATGTGTGAGAGTGGCCCGGGAGCTTGGGTGGCGGTCAAAGTCCTGGCCTCGTTTTGACTCTGCACCTTACTAGAGCCACGTGACCTTGGCCTTCATCACTCAGCCTCTCAGAGCGACACCTTCCTAATCCACAGAATGGGGATGAGTGCCCTTGGCCACGGCTATTCTCAGGGGAGAATTAAATGGGATTTTTCACGTTAAGAGTGCATTGCAGAGTGTTGGTCCCCTGGGAGTCCAGCACTGGCTGGTAGGGCCAGGAACAGGAGCCTGCTCCTTTGTTGGGACAGCAACCTGCAGTGTTTGGGGGAACCTCACGGTGGGGGGGGGGGGTCCAGGGTGAGTGAGGAGCGCAAGGAGAGGAGCTTGTGGAAAGCTTCCTCGGGAGTCCCAGCCCTGCCCCTGCCCTGGGCCACTCAGTCCTTCTTCCTTCGCTCCAACCACACCCTCCTCCCCCGCTCACTTAACACACTGAGCAGTCTCTGTAATTCGCTCATTCATTATGTTTTTGTCTGGAGTCTGTCCTCCTGGCTCAAGGCTCTGCTTTGTCCCCTTATACATCCTGCACGCCGACCACACAGCCCGGCTAGGAGCAGGCCCTCAGGGCACGTGTGCCGGGTACGGGTGTTCACGGTGAGGCTGCAGTTCTGTCTCCCGAGGACAGCTGAGGTGAGGCTGTGGGGACAGCGGTGGCCGGGGGGGCCCAGGGCAAATGGAGGCATCAGTCACTCCAGCAGGGAACTTGCTGCGGGGAGACAGAAATAACAGCCATTTGGCGTGTGGAGCCCGCCACCCATTCTTCACGGGAGCCACAGCCTCCGGATTTTCTCCGGTCCCTGGGCGCAGGCAGCCTGGCTGCGTTTCCTCGTCCCTTCCAGCAGCAGGCGACACTGGAAGCGCCTCCCGGTCGGAGCAGTGACTGCCACGCTAGCCGTGCCTGCTGGGGCTCCGGCTGCGGACAATCTTTCTCTTCTGTTCATGACAACAGGGACAACAAATGACACGATGGCAGATGGAGGCCTCCCAAGCCCCCCAGAAAGGGAGGAGTTTGGACTGCAGCTGCGGTGGCATCTGCATGGAGGGGAGCAACCGAGGGGGCCTTCATGCCTGGGGCGCGGCTGCCCTCTGACCCCTCCAGAACTTGGGTGCTGTGGCTGCTTTGTCCAGGACCAGCGTCCCTTGGACCAAGAAATCGGGGCATGGTAGCTGCAGGTAGGGGTTGGCATCAGCTGGGGTGCCCCTGGCTAGGGACCCTCTGCCCCAAGGAGCCCCAGAAGCACCCTGGAGAGGGAGCTGGCACCGGCCAGGGCCTAGCGCGTCAGAGCCTGGCTGAGTGCTGGTCCCGCTAACGGCAGCTACTCTCCGTCTCAGTGAGGAAAGGAAGCCGGGCTGAGGGACCCGCGCTCGGTCGCTCAGCTCGTGGGGCGGCAGTGCGGGGGTAGGACCCTGTGTTCTGAACCCCCAGCACGTCCACTCTCTCCGGCCTGTGCACTGTGGGCAGTCCCTTACCCCCAGCCGCAGGCTCCGGATCAGCACCCCGGTTACTGATGCAGCACCTCGGGCCTGTCCTGCCTCCTCACCTTGCATTGCCAGCGCCCTCAGCACTGCCGGGCCGGGGCTGGCCCTGGCGCCCCACTGCCAGCTGAGCTCCTAGTTCAGTTACCACTCAAGATCCATCTTTCTACTGTGCCCCACCCTGGGCGGCTCCCCTCGAATACCAGCCAGGGCTCAACCAGAGCAGAGATATCTTGGGGTACTCATATTAATACAAATAGAAATATGAGCAGTGATATGAATACTATAGTGGCTTATATTTGTTGAGTGTTTATTCAGTTGCAAATGTGAACTCAGAAAGCTGACTCTTGAGATCTGTGTTCATGGGTTTCTTTTTCAATCCTCACCTCAGGATATGTTTATTGATTTGAGGGGTGGGGAGACCGAGAGAGGAAGAAGGGGAGACGGGATGGGGAGGCTGAAAGGGAGAGAGAAACACCGATGTCAGAGAGAAACAACTAGTTGTCTCCCATATGCGCTATGACGAGGGACTGAACCTGCAACCCCGGTATGTGCTCTGACCAGGGATCGAACCCACAAACTTTTAGTATACAGGACAACGCTCCAACCAACTGAGCCATCCAACCAGGGCAAGATCTGTGCTTTTAATCATTCTATATCCTGCTCCTTTCTCATACGGCATGCTCCTTTGACCTAAACCATGCTGGCATTCTCTGTTTTAGTAACATCGCTCTGCAAACCAACTTGTGAAGCTGAATGCAAACTCTCAGACGTGGCCTGACCACACAAAGCCCCGGGATGTCACTTCCTTGTGTCTTGTGCATCACTTTGCAATTAGCACAGTCTACGGTTGCACTCGCTTTTTTTGCCCCCAAGCCTCAGGGCTGCCAACTACTACGCTTCACAGCCAGTCCCAAGTCCCCAGTCTTCCAGAAATGAGGCACGGTGGGCAAGCCTGTTTCTGTCACCCTTGCGTGCGGCCGGGTGGGAGCCGCAGCTTTCCTCCCATCGCAGGCCTCACCTGGCCCTGCTGGGCGCTCAGCGAACATGCAAGATGAAAGAGAACACGGTCTCCGGCAAGTACGGGGCTGGCTGCCGGTGGAATGGCCCGTGAAGGTCACTGCCACTGCTTGCTGAGAGATCTGTCCCCATTTCAGCCTCAGTGGGAAAGTGATGGAGGGTGTAATTAGGGCCTGAGCTGTCCCTGTGGGGGCTACTGCCCACTCAAGGAGGCTGGGCACACGGACAGTGGTCCCTGTGCTTCCAGGAGGAGGGGGGTGTGCCTGCTGGTCTAGGGTAGGGAGGCTCTCTGACCTGGGGCCTGCAGATCCCCCACTGTCCTGAGGGTGTAGAGGTGGGAGTGGGGGGCGGAGTGAGAGGAGGGGGAGGGGAGGTAGGAACTGTCCTTGGAAAAACTGTGGTGGGGGTGGAGGGCGGTAAAGCTGCTGCCTTATGGTCTTTCCGGCCTTTGCCGCCACTTGCCCCCTCACCCCACCTTGGTATCTGGGAGCCCAGGCTTCTCAGGACCCCTCTCTGCAGGGTGCCCCACCTAGGTTTTCCTTCCCTGTTTTCCCCACTCCTCTCTTTGCCCTGTTTGTCTCACTGCACCCCATTTCCTGGGGCAGTTGCCTTATTGGAAGGTGATCTAACTTCCATGCATATCACCGGCTGTAACTCAAGGGCATAAATATTTTAACGGGAGAATTCCTTAGCCTGAAGGTAATTTGGCTAGGGTAAGCCCTAACTGGTTACACCCTTTGGGTATTCTTCCTCCAGTACTCACAGTGTCACAAGTTCAGGAATCTAGCGCTGCTCCTTAGGACACTTTTCAAGGTAGACAGGGTGGGGACTGTCCCTACGGTGAGCAAACGGGGCCGAGGCACCACCCCTCCCATCCCCTTGGGGCACTGATGGCTTCTGGGGGCCGACCACGCTAGGGCTGGGGGCCGACCACGCTAGGGCTGGGGGCTCCTTGCCGTTGGATTCTCCAGAGACGAGCCCCCAAGACAGCTCAGGGCTTGTTCCCAGCCCTGGGTGGGCCATGAAATATAAATCCCATCAGCCCCTTGGAGGAGGACTTCAGGGTACTGGGGCCCTGTGCTGTCTCAAGCCCTATTCTAGGCACATTCCCGTCCTTGCTTTAATCCTCACCCCTTTATATGGATGAGAAAGCTGAGCTTACGCAAAGTCTGAAGTCACATGGCTACACAGTGGTGGGTGGGGGAGCCTAGAGTTGACAGTTTCAACTGATTCCAAAGCTCATGCCCTTTCTCCTACCCCACACAGTGTCTCCAGGGAGACTGGGGTTGGGAGAAGGCCGTGTCCTTGAGGGGACTTGTCCAGTAGGACAGACAGGACACCCCAGGATGGAAAGACCCTGGGGAAGAAAACAGGGCACCTCGTGTTGGCCCACTGCCTGGTCTGCAGTGTGACGGGGCCGGAAGTAACCCTCTGGTTTGGGTCAGGGCCAAGGGAGCCAGGTCTTGGGCCCGGCAGGTCCGTCTGGGGAGGAAGAGAGTTTGGAGCCAGCCCCTGTGGGACGTGAGAGCTGGGGCCCTGAGCTGGGTGTGCTCTGGGAGCACAGAGCCTGGAGCCGGAGGGCCTCAGCTCAGTTGGCAGAGAGGCCTGTTTCAGGGAAGAGGGCTGCTGCCCAGGGCAGAGGGCCTGGCATAGGAGCGGCTGGGCCCAGGGTGCTGAGGGGGAGGAGGCACATGGGCCCTTCCCATTCAGAAGCTTGAACAAAGGGCTTCTTGGCCAGAGCCTGTGCAACCCACCAGCCTGTCTGAATAATTCTCCAACAGGAGAAACGCCAGGGCTTTGAAGAACTGAATGTGTCAGGTTGGCGTCCCGTGGGGTCAGGATGCTGTGTTCACAGGGCGTCCTCGAGTGGGCATGGCCACAGGCCGGGAGGCCCTGGGCCCAGTTCCCCGAGAGCTCGCCCAATCCTGCCAGCCCTGCAGTCACCACTGTGCGTGCTCAGCCATTGTTAACTGGTGACTTGAAAATTACCTTTATTCAGCACTGTTATCGGGAGACTGCAGGGGTGCCGGCGTTTCCACTCCACCGGCTCTCTCTGGCTGGTGGCGGCTAGCCGGCTCATCACACAGCCCGCAGCCCCCAGCTGCAGCCCCTCCCTGCTCCCTGAGGGCCCTGGCGCCGCGAGCTCAGTGGGCACAGCAGCATCTCCCCTGGAGGTGCAGGGTGGGCAGCGGAACACTCTCCTGCAGCTCCCTGCTGCCCGGTCAGCCTGACTCGCTTGCCTGCTTGTCATTTCTCCACAGACACGCTGCTCTGTATGCGTGAGACGTCTAGAACAGGGTCCTCAGCTGGCATCTGGGCATGCCCAGAGCGGGGTGTTATCAGGACTCGTGCAGCTCCTCAATTTTGAGTGAATGTGCATAAAAGCTTCAGGGCGGGAGAACATTCATAGCTTTTAGCATATTCTCAGGGGGATTTCTGACACTCACCCCACCCCCCCACCCCCCACCCAAATTGCTGGGAGCCATCATCCTCAGACTGCTGCTCCCAGAAGCCGTGTGGGTCAACCCATACGGCTGTTATTTCTGCCGTGCTGTGCAGGGCGTCAGGTGATGCCACTGACTGTCTCCTCCTCCCAGAGGAAGGGGCCAGGTCCCCGCTCTGCTCGGCTGTGCCCCTGGATGGTGGGTGACGGCTGACTGGCTGAGAAATCACAGGATCATAGGGGAGATGGAGGAGACTACACATTGGCAGAACCCCCCACCCTCCCCTTTTGCCTTAATGGGGAAAAGAACCCGTGTCTCCTGGTTCCTTTGCTCTGCCCTGGGTTTGCACTCTGTGTCTCCCCTCTGTTCCCGGGACCGTGTCCCCATCTAGTCCCAGGTGCCGGGTCGTGCAGGACCCTCAGTGGGCATGGGACTCATTTACTTGGAGGAGGAAGAAGGCAGAGCGGAGGCGCTGGTGAAAACTAAGAAGGCGGATGAAGAGCAGGGCTCCACTTGGGGGTGGGAGGCCAGCCCTTTCTTCCTAGGCAGCAGGGCGCCTGCTGCCGCAGGGCTGGGCCAGTCGGTTACCCTCACGGGCCTCAGGAGTGGTCCTTTAAGGGAACAAAGAGGCAGCAGAAACTCCCTAAGGCCCCTGCCAGCTCTGATTTCTAACACACACACTCCTGGCCGATCCCCTCTCCCTGTACAGCCACAGGTCTCAGAGAAAGACCGAGACCCTGAAAGGAACATAGAAAAAGTCACGGTCACAAAGATCGCACAGACTTCCCAAGTCACAGAGCAGGCGCGTGTGTTCGGGAGTCACAGGCTCGTTTCTGCAAGTGTCTTTCATTCATTTCTCAGCTCTCTGTGCCGGGGGTGGGGGTAGGGGCAGTGGCATTTCCTGGCAAAGGCCATATGGCAGCTTCCCTGAGCCCCTGGGCCCAGCAGGCCTTCCTGGCCGTAGTGCCCGTGGCACACCTCCCCAAGCAGGCGGCGAATGTGGATGCAGAGTGCCCTCGACTGCCCTTGGCATTGCTCTCCTGCAGCTGTGGGGACCATGACGAGGTCTGCAGACTGCCAGTGGCTGGAGAGCACCTGGGATGCACTTCATTGACCCCTCTTCTCTCCCAAGGCTCTCAACCCACTTGAGCAGGGAGGAGGGTCTTGAAAGGGGGGAGCACCCACTTGGGGCAGACAAAGGAGCCAGAGTCAGCCTCGACTTCAGCCTGGCCCCAGCGACCTGGAGGTCGGGGACGAGGCAGGAGGGAGCAGCCATGCCTGGCAGGAGGACACGAAGTGGGAGTGAGCAGGAGCCCGTCCTCAGCTGCACCTTGATGACGTGGGCTGTGGCTTATTTCCCCTGGTCAGGAGCTTCCTAAGTGTCAGATCTGGTCTCTGACTTGAGCGTTTTTCGTTTACCACAGAAGAATGTCATTCACCACATATTATACGGAGTGGGGCAAGAGTAGGCCTACAGCTGTGAGTATGCGTGCGAAACACAGAGTTTATTCTGGCATTATCCCTTGTTAATTACTGTATTATTGTCCAGGACAGCAACCGCAAACCCACTTTTGCCCTGCCCCGTACGAAGGACTTCCCAGCAGCCCCTGGGTCTGCACTGTGAGCACCGTCTTGCAGAGGACGCTGCTGGAACTTTGGTTAAGTGTTTCACCCAAGATCGCACAGCCAGCAAGTGGCCAAGTCGGGATAGAACGAGGCTTCCATTTCCAAGGAAGACCCAGTTGACCACCCACTCTCCAGTCCCTTTAGTGCCCTCGAGAGCGACTGAAACAACAAACCCCGATGGCATATGAAAGCCTTAGTTGACCAGCGTGACAGAGGTCGGCCAGGTCCTCCTTGTAAGACCCTTCTCCAGCTCCTAGGCACAGTCTGCTTTTCAAAGGCTTTCTTTGAGGGGGGCTGGTCATGGATAATTATAATAAGTTATGCGTTAAGAGCCAGAGTGATAGGCTGGCAATGTGATCCTTCCTTTAGGAGCAGAGGACAGTGGCTGAGGTCTCCAACGGGGACCCTGGGCCCCGAGGAAGGCAGAAAGGGCTCCCAGGTGAAGCCCCCTGTTCTCGGCTCTGGGGTTCTACATGGAAAGCTGTAGGAGCTGAGACTGGGGAACCTGCCTTGAGGCTGAGCTGCCTTCTCCAGAGGCCACTTGCCAATCTGAAGGATCACCCGCTGAAAGGCTCAGTAGCTATGGTGCCTGGTGTTCGTGCCCGTGGGGAGCGTAGCAAAAATGCTGCCGTCTGCTCTGATGGAAGGCAGTGCCTGGCACATGGTGTGTGCTCAGCACACT
Source organism: Phyllostomus hastatus (assembly GCF_019186645.2). Taxonomy (NCBI): domain Eukaryota; kingdom Metazoa; phylum Chordata; class Mammalia; order Chiroptera; family Phyllostomidae; genus Phyllostomus; species Phyllostomus hastatus. Next base: position 12,317,539 of record NW_025334015.1, on the reverse strand, counting down.
CTCCAACAAATTAATTACGTGTGAGGAAAACCTAGGCAATCTTCCCTGAAGGGTAATATTCACTCCAATCTACAAGAGGTTAAGTAACAAGTCCAAGGTCACACAGCCAGGTGGTGGGTGGGAAGTGCCAGGCCCGGGCCTGCTCTCATGACACACTTTTCCTCCTGGAGCCGGGAGGTCGGGAATGTGGGGACCTAGGCCCCAGGCTCATGCAGCTGGTTTGACCTCTGAGAAGTTTGGAAGGAACTTCTCAGAGGTCAAGTTCCTTCCAAACTTCTCAGCTGCAGGGAGTGTGCTGCCCTGAGATGTGGCTCAGTCAGGGAGAGATGGCTTCCATCCATCGAGGAAGGTGCTCCCCTCCTATCTCCCGGCAGCGCACTGGCGGCGGGAGCAGATGCTCCCACCCCGCACCCTATGCCTTGTCTTAGGCACACCCACCTCTTCACGGGCAACCTGAACACCTTGAGCCCTGCTTTCCTCTCTTAGGAAGGCAGAGTAGAAGCCACTGCTCATAAAGCAGAAGGAACAGAAACACCCTCCGACCTGGCCTTCCAGGTGAGTTTGATGGGCTCAGGGATGGAGTCTGGGAGACAGAGTGCGGGTTGCAAGCCCCAGGGCTCAGGGGACGTGTCAGCTTAGCTGCCTGCCAGTTACTAGAACCTTTAAAGCCAGAGGAGAGAGCAGGATGGGCCATTGTATGTTCTGGTCCCTCCACTGAGTCTCCCCCAGGAAAGCTAGGACCTAGGAGAAGCTTCCTTGCTTGAGATTCACCATCGCCAGAAACCCATGGGTCCCCCATTCTCTCCTTCTCAGGGCCCTTCCCTGCCTCAGTCTCCCCGTGAGCCCCTCCTATCCCTGCTGAGTCCCCTCAGTTCTCAGTGGTGGGGCCTCTCTCTTGCCAAGAGCCGCACGGGTGGTCCCAGGGCCTGGGCCAGAGCCTGCTTGTCTCCCTGCAGCTGCCCGGCGTGGGGACACCAAAGGGCAGCGCCAGCAGCCTGCCACAAGCTGACAAGGCCGGTTCACTTCAGTGCTCAGGAGCCGACAGGATCCTCTGAATTAAGTGGCCAAGTTTAGTTTTTAATTAAGCCCCCGTGGTCTTTTAAAAAGGTCACTGATGACAACGTCTTCTTTAAGGCCAATATGAAAGGACATTCAAAGTCAAGGTTCTGAGATGGGAGCCTTGTAACTCGAAATGTCACAGGAAGAAGTTTGGAAATGGAGGAAGAGGAAGCTGGTGGGAAGGCCCCTGTCACATTGTTCTGTCATCAGCCTCACAGTTTCCATTTGGAGCTCCAGACTATTTTGTTCTCAAAGGACAAGTGGCCCCATTTTACTCTCTCAAGGACCACCCACCACAACTGGCTAAGGGGCTTTTGGGTCACAGCAGTGGTGAAAGATGGCACATGTGCTGTGAATGGGGCGGAATGTGGCAACTTGCTCCAGATCTCTGGGGAATTAAAAATGTATGTAACTGGCCCTGGCCAGAGTGGCTCAGTGGTTTGATGCTGTACTGCAAACCTAAAGGTCACCAGTTCAATCCCTGGTCGGGGCATGTGCCTGGGTTGTGGGTTCGGTCCCCAGTAGGGGCGTGTACAAAGGCTAATTGATGTCTCTCTCCCTCTCTTTATCCCTCCCTTCCCCTCTCTCTAAAATAAAAACTAAAACTAAAACAAATAAAATGTGTGTAACTGATCATCATTCTTCTGCTCCAGCTTCTGCATAAACTTTCCTACATAACTTGACCAATACTGTGTCACTGGGAAGTACAGTTCTTGTCTTGAGTGGAGCAGAACAGTCACTTAATTCCCATACAATACCTCATAATAAGCCTGCAATGAAAGCAAAGACTTGTCTCCGCTTCTACACAGTCCTGAGAGCAGTAGAGATTTGAGTTCATTGTAGTAGAGTAGACAGTACATCCTAAAAGGAAATGTGGGAGAACCGCTTTCTTTCTCTTATTTCTTCCTCTTGCTGGGACAGTGCAGCTGATGGTTGTAGCTTCAGCAGCCATTTTATGGCCATGAGGTACAACCTGAGCATGGATGCCAGTGTTAAGGACAGGCTGCCAGCCTCCCTCTAGAATTCGTGTTATGTGAGAGGAAAGTTAACTCATCGTTTGTGCCACTGGTGCTTTGGACTTTGCTACTAACCATTGAATGATGGGTTGATTATTCACTCCTGGGGACTGTGGGTAAGTCATTAGGGTCTTTGGGCATTAATTTCTCACGTCTACAGTGAGAATTAGAACCCCTGCCTTGCCTTGTAAACATCACCTCTGCCTTCTAGGGTCTGCTCATAAGCTTTGGAGAATGCCCCGCCCCTCAGCCTGAAGGTCAGGTGATATATGTATGTGAGCAGTGGCTGCCCCCTTCCCTTGTTGTGTGGGATAATTGTTTCTGGACCTAGGTATGTGCCTGCTTTCCAACTTCAATGGCTTGCTCAGGCTGTCACAAAGTCCCCTCATGGGCTCCCATTTTCTAGAGACACAATGGCTCCTCCTGGCTCGCCCAGGCCTCCCCCCTCCTTCCTGGCCGCAGAGATGGCCGCTGCTTCAAGCTGCTGAAAGGAGGCTTCAAAGAGTCCCACATGGGTCCTTCCTAGGCTCTGACTTGTAGAAACATTTCCGGAAATCCTCAAAAGCCTTATTAATCTGTTAAGATGCCCCAGAAGCGGGAGTCTGCACACCCTATTTCCAGGGCTTTTTAGCTGCTCCATTGTCCCAGCTGCATTGTTCCTGCTCCGTGTCTTGGCCTCTGATGGACTCTCTCTGAGGCAGTGCGCCTTCGGCTGCACCTGCTATTTCATTCCCTGACTCTCCTCTTCTGTGTTGCCTTTAAGGCTTAAAGTGAAAAGGTGACTGCTCTTCGAGGGCTGTGTATTCCTTCAGCCCTGCTGTGTGGCTCCCTACTTTGTCCCTTTCTCTCCCGGTTTTTGGCTGGATGTGGGTCAGGCACACAGGGTCCTATAGAAACTGGGGCCCACTTGGCTTTTGCTTCACATGAAAACCTCTAGGGGTCTGTCGGGACCAGTGAAGATCCCTGGGGTCACCGCTAGCCTCTGCAGGGGACCTGCCTACAGCCATTGGCTAGATAAGTGCTGGGCTTACTACTCCAGGACACCCCAGTCCAGTCACTGACCACCCTTCTGTGGGGTGAGCTTCTCTGCAGTTGAAGGGGTCCTGGGGGAAGAGCTGGGGCTCCACTCCTAGCCTCAGCTGCAGTTGGGTTTCTGTTGCTTTGGCTTATACTCAGGGGGTTTGGCTTGATAGCCAGGGTCTGTGATTGACAGCATCCCAGTGGTCCCTGTCTCCTGCCTTTCAAACCTGTGTGTACACACCTCCCTTGAGTGGGGGCTGGACCTAGTGTCTTGTTTCCAGAGAATAGAATATGGCCAGAGTGATGAGATGTCACATCTGTAATTGTTATAAATGACCGTGACTACTGTGTTCTGTCTCATTGACACACACGCTGTTTCTCACGTTTTCTCAGCTGCTTGCTTTGAGGAAGAAAGCTGTATGTTGGCAAGGCCCATGGGGTAAGCTCTGGCCACTGGCCAACATCCAGTAAAGGACTGAGGCCCTCGGTGCAACAGTCTGCAAAGAACCGAATCCAGCCAGCAGCTATATGAGAGGGCTGCAGCCTTGGGAGCCACCTTGAAGCCGAGGAGCCCGTGGAGCCATGCCTAGGTTCCCACCCGCACAGATTTTGAGATAATAAATGTGTATTGTCTTAAGCTGCTCAATGTGGGGTCACTTGTTACACAGCAGTAGATAACTAATACAGGTCGTTTTTAGCTTAATGAAAGGGCTTGTTTTGCTCTTCTAGGTTTAGACTCAAGGACCTAAGCCTTTCACACCCACGAGTCACTTCAGTGGTGCATTTGTGCACATGTGCACACACACACAGACACACACTCACGCTCTAATCTACGAACTGCCCGAGTCCCCTGACCCCATTCCAGAAATACATTCTCAGAATAAGTGGATCAGAGACATGGCTGAGATGAAGCTCTAGTGAGGGGTTCCTGGTTCCTATTGTTAGCGCCAGTAAAATTTGAATTTCTTCTGGAACCCCAAGTGCCAGAAGGGGCTTGACCCAGGAGGCCCTGGGGGGTCTTTGTGCACCTCTGATGATTCATTCCACGATTCTTCACCTTTCACGGCCTGACTCACACTTCCGTTCCCTGAAATAAAGCCACCTGACTTCTCTGCTGAGAATGACTGTTCCCTGCCTGAGTCTCACATCGGTTTGTATCTCCATCAGAGCACACGCCACGTTGTGTTTTAATTATTTATACGTTCCCTCTCCACTCTCTCACCTCTCCACTGATCCTCTACCCCAGGAAGCTCAGCATCCAGTCATACCTACAGAAAAGCATCCAGGATTTCAAAACCTTAGTCAAAAGGAAAATTTAAAACCCTTTGCACCCCCTTGTACCCCCATCCCCATCCTGTTGCAGGAAGCCGAAGCACAGAGCAATCCCTCCAATCCAGGAGGCAATAAAGAAATGTATTTATGAAGCAGCCTCTACGGAAGGGAGGAATTTATGTCTCTTCATGCTCCTGTTGACAGTAATAACTGGTTGCTGCATCAATGTGAGGCAATATTCTTTAAAAACCCTCCAAAACAAGAACCTGAAAACAAATGGCAGGGACTGAGCGGTGGGCACCTTCTGGGTGCTGGCCGAGCCCGGGCCTGCTAATGGCCAGAGGCAGGGGCGCGCGGCTCTGGGAGCACCTGCAATCTCATCTCTCTCCTTTCCGAGCCGGGCACGGGGAAGAAAAGCAATTTGTTTGCTCTCATACTCTAAAGATGAACTTCCCGTGCTCAATCAACCATTATTATCCCGGTGTAAGTCAATTTACCTTTGAATTTGGAGGCTATTTTCTTCCTAAATGGCTAATTACGGGAGATAGATGGCTGTAAACAGAAGACTTCTACTTCACCGCTCGGCAGGCCCTCCTCCCCGAGGCGCCTCGGAGAGTCTGGGGGAGTGGGCCTGCCTTCCCCACCCCATCCTGGCCACCCCTGTCGATCTTCTCCATCACCCCGCAATAGCATCCATCCTCCTTCCCACACTAAAAATGTCCTCACCCCAAAATACATTTATTGATAGATTTGAGAGAGAGAGAGAAAGAGACAGAGAGAGATATCGATTTGAGAGAGAAACATTGATCAGTTGCCTCTGGTGTGCACCCCAATGGGGGACTGAACCCACAACCTTGGATGTGTGCCCTGACTGGGGATCGAATCTGCAACCTTTTGGAGTATGGGATGACGCTCCAACCAGCTGAGCCACCCGGCCAGGGTTCACCCACATTCTTAAACAACGTGTGGAGCTTCAGCTCCTTGAACTCTGTCTGCTGCTGAGCCTCAGGTCACAAATTCCCTGCTGAGCTCATCTTCTGGAGGGACGTTCCCTTGTGCCCATCACCGCTCCTCCAAATGTGACCCATCTTCTAAGGTGGTGGCTGCTCTTGCTGAAGACATAAGATGTACAATCCAGGGGAAAGAGAGCACGGGGTGTGAGGGCCCCACTTCCTCCCTCAGCTCACGGCACCCCCTTCTGGTCTATACCTCTGTACCCCAGTCTGCTCCGGCACACAGTGCGTGCCCAGTACAGGTCAGTTCCTTCCCTCCCTGTTCCCTCCTTCCTTCCCCAGTGCTGGGTCCCTCCTGAAGGTCACAGTATTAAAAGTGGACATCAGCCTGAGAGCTGGATGCATATGACAGCATGACGTTTAGGAGACAAGGGACCCTCTGAGCGTGTGTCCTGAAACAGGTCACCCAACACTGGCTCTGTGACTCTGGCAAAGCCATGGAAGCAACCGTGTGGCAAAGCAGGGCATGGCCTTTCCTGGCTGTGCAGTGGACACCACGCCGGAGCTAAGGGTGTGGCCGAGCTAGCTCACCAAGATGAGGAGAGGTTCCCCACCTCCGCACAACGCACAGTGCAGGCTGTTGCCCAGGAGCAGCGGTGGACGGGTCAGCTGCGGGGCAGCCTTTCTGTTTGCCTTTTGCTGAACGCTGAATCGGAGGCTCCGGAGAAGGGCACGCTCAGTGTGTGAACGCTGTCTGAGGTGGCTCTAGCCTGGAGATTTTAGCCCTTGGAGCTTTATAGGCCACGGGGTACAGAGTCTGTGGTGTGTGGGGTCATTCAGGAGGAAGCGTGCATTGCCATGGCTCTCCCCACGGCCTGGGCCCTGGCCCTCTGCCCTTCCCGCCTGCCACACAATGCCCACGTCCCGTGCCTAGAGGAGTATACGGTGTGACTGCATACATTATCTCATTTGATCCTTGCTGCCATCCTGGGAGACCATTCTCACCCGACGGATGCAGGATTGGCTCAGAGAGGCCAAGAGCTCTGCCCAAAGACACATAGATAGTAAGTGACAGAATTGGGACCTGCTTCTGGGTCTTGTGACTTCGCAATTCTAGGGCAGGAAGGAGGGAGCATGGCTCCATGGTCTGTGTGGAAGTCTCGCCCTAGATTGGACTTGAGTCACGTGGGCTGGGGGTCTAATTTATACCCCTCACTTGAGCCTTGGAACCATGGGCTTGCTGTTCTGTCTGGGACTTCTTTTTTTTCAGAGGGTGCTGGAAGGACAGGGAAGAAGGAATGAGATTTTCAGGAACTGCTCTGGGAAAATGTAAGGTCACAGTGAGGGTCAGTCCAGGAAAGCACGGCCAAGTGAGGGGCGGGCCTCGCTCACTTATGTCTGCGGGGCTTACAATAAACAATTAGTGGGAGCTGACTGATGATGGCAGAGAGACCAGCCTGAGATACTTGCTCTACTAGTGTAGACTTCGAGGAGCCCACGGCATGCTCCACCCCCACTCCTGGCCAGCCAAGGGAGCGGGGTCTGGCCCCACTCTGAGAAGGGGATCCATTTTGCACCAGATGGGCTGCAGTCCCGAGAGCCCCCTACACACTCCCAGAGCTGCTGCGCCCTATGCCAGGGCAAGGATGCAGGGCCCCCTGTGTTGCTTGGTGCTTTGATTAAGACAATAAATTCACATTGGATGCCGATGGGCAGGCAGGTGGGGGTCCAGGCCAGCTCCTGCTCGCTCCTGGCACCACCTCTTGGAAGCTGGTTTGGAGAGAAGTCCCTCTCCCCCATGGCAAGAGCCCTGGCTTCCGGTAAACAAGGGAGCAGAAGCCACCCTGGAACCCAGGGAAGGAGAGGGCACAGGAAGGGGCAGGCCTGGGGCCAAGTGCAGAAGTGTACCTCGGGCAGAGGGCCTTGGCAATGCCGAGAGGGGTCCTGAAGGAAAGAGGGAGAGCACAGAAATCTCAGTGGATGCCCCCATCTGAGCCCACCCTCTCTCCAAACGCTCTAAAAGGGGAGAAGGGTCGGGGTTTTGGCCATCTGAGCAGCTGGGCTGGAGCCATGAATCCGAGCACAGACTTGGCTGGACCTGTTGCTGGCAGTGCCTGCGGCAGGCGCTCTGGACTCTGTCTGGTCTCCGGCAGCACAACCTTGGCAGGGGAGCTGGGCTGCCACCTTTCCTGGCCCTGGTGGGCTGGCAGCTCTGAATGGACCAGGCCGGCGGGTGGGAAAAGTGGTGCAGGCCGAGGGTTGAGACCCACATTCCCCAACACAAGGCTTTTGTCCATGTCTCCAAAAGAGCCCACCTCCCACTGGCCCCGAGACCAAGGGTCAACTGTACAGCCATGTCCCAAAGAGGAACCTGAATCTGTGGAGGTGGCTGATTGGCCCAAGAATGTCATGATTCTTATCATCCATCCACCTTTTGTTGATTTGGCATTTTCCTCCCCCCTCCATCCATTAACATTTATTGATAATCTGTCGCCTCAGGCAAGATGCTGCGCGGTGAAAACAAGATGAAGAGGCTACAGGACTGTCCTTGTGCTGTCCCCTCAAGATGTCCAGCATTATGATGCCTGTATTTCTGAACCAAGCCTGAGGACACACAGGTGACCAGGGAGAGTGTACACAGGGGAACAGGTGTGGAGACCGTCCCTGAAAGGCTGACACATGCTGTCTCCAAGCTGGCACTAAACAGAGAATTCACTCCATCCCGGCCACCTGCCTTCTTGTCTAGCAGCTTTGCTGCTGAGGGCGGTAAGGGCCACTGCCTGTTGAACTCGTGCGATGTGCCTGGCTGGCCCTGGACTGCGGGTGCACCGCCTGTCACTCAGCCTCCTGCACAGGCCTGGGGAGAATGCCCTGTGCAGTCAGAGGCAGAGGCAGGCAGGCCAGTCAGTGGGGGGCACCACCCTTGTTGCCTGGCTCTGACTCCTGTGCTCCCCTGTGCTGCTTCTGCACCCAGAGGCTTTGGACCATGGCCACGGGGGCCTGAGGGTGCACGGAACGGTGCCCTCCAAACAGGAGCGTCTCAGCTTCGCCAGCGTTTGGAATGAAAAGAACTGTGCGAGGTGGTGGGACAGCCACGTGAGACACAGGGTTGGAGGCCCAGGCACTCTTCCTGGAGCGGCCTTGCCTACTTTGCAACCTCGCTTGTGTTACTTAACCTCTCTGAGCATGTTCTCATCGTCTGTTTGAGAGGGAAACCGGCTGGTGCTGCCTGCCTGACAGCAGGACGCAGGAGGAACAATGAGATGGTCTGAGTAAAACTGCCTTGTAAAGTGCAAAGTAGGAGCCGTGGTTATTATTACCCTTTACGCACCTCAGCAAAGACCAGCGATCACAGGCCCTGCCCAAGAAACAGCGCAGGGTGGCCCCGCCCCATCAGCCCTCGGTTCCTCCCATGTCTTGCGCCTTCTCCTGCATCCTTGCCTCCCCACCCCCAGCTGCCCCCACTGAGGCTCTGGGGATAACTCTGAGTAGTAACTGACTCCAGTGGCCTAGAGAGCTGGGACCCCACTGAACCAGATCTCCGGTGGCACCCCCTCAGCCACTGCTGCCAGGATCTGGTTTAATGCAGTTTAGGTTTAACCATTAGGGGCCTGGCTTGGTCTTTGGGTGCAGGCAGTGGGAATCTCAGAGCGCCATGGTCTCTAGGCCTCAGGTCACCGGGTCGGGATTCCCAATTCCCGCCTCAGAAGCATGCCAGGGAGCAGGAGCCCGTGGCAGCTGCTGTAAGGGGAGACACAGGTGGGCTCAGGGTGGGGCCCGGTTCCAGGGAAGTGAGGGAGGGGACGCAGGGAGCCAGCAGGGAGGCCCAGCGCGCACTCAGCAGCTCAGAGCTGTGAGCCGGGGCTCTGCTCCAGCCTGAGCCAGGCACTTCATTTCCCAGAGACAACCGGCGCATTCTAATAGTGTCTACTTAGGTTAATGAAAGTTGTCGGTTTCACTTAATAAATACATTACCATTCTTGGCCTTATGGAATCGTCACGCTGGGCCCGGAACCGTGCACACAGCAGAGAAATGCTGGGAGATGGAGACGGGTTGGGGGAGGTTGGCCAGTGGGGGGCAATCAGGGGAGAGCCAGGCGGGAGGGCGGAGGGGGCTTCCCCTTGGGAGTTCAGCAGAGAGATCCCTTTCAATGCACCTTTTTCTCCAGGGTCGCATCAGGGCCACACAGGCACAAGGGGCCATCCAGAGATGCTCCCATTTTTTATTTCTACTCAGACTGCCCCCTTGGGAGAGGTGTTGGGCAGTAACTCTCCAAGCAGACTCAGGCAGACTTGGGAAGGCAACTCACAGGTCCCAGTTCCCAAGCCAAGTGACTCGGCCCAAGATTGGCACGGAGGGGAGAGAACCCAGGGGCATGTTTAATGTTTGGGGACATTCTCCTGAAATTCCACAGGGTCCTTAAGACTCCCCTGCACTGCCACAACAGGGAGGGACTGACCTAGCCGACAGGTAGTTTCTAGATGACGTAAGTAGCTTGAGAACCTGCCCACCACACAGCCTTGGACTTCAGGGCTTGGCAATGGCATGCGGATGCTGATCCCAGTGACCAGGGGCCCTCCTGGGCCTCCATGAACCAGCCACGGGGCTGGTCTCAGGGCTTCAGGGTAGCAAGTGCCCCCCAGGGGCCATTGGAGTGGGTGGCGGGCTCTGCCACAGGGCTGGTTGGGGATCCGGCTCCCTAACCCAGGGGAAGATGGGGGTGATGAGCCTACCTCCTCCTTTCACAAGAAGGGAAACTGAGGCCTGAGTGGCAAGGCGATCACCTCGTTTTAGCGAAATTTTGGCCTTGGACTGTGTGAGCATGTGATGGCCAGTGCTGATTTCTGATGGAAACGGGAACTCTCAGCTGCAGGGGAAGGACTGAGGGTGAGATCAGGACCCAGAGGCCAGGAGGTGGGGCCTTGCAGACCACGGCTGTGGCCCCTTCCACCGGAAGGAGCAGCGCCTGTGAAGGTGGGCTGTCCTCGGTGGAGGTGGGCCAGGGGCTCTGGCTCCCCCAGGCCTGGAGATCAGTAGCCCTCCCAGTTCAGAGCATGGTTATTGCCATCATTATTTGCTCTCCTGTAGGCTTCCTCTGTCCTCAGAGCAGCAATACTCGAGCAGCAAGGTCAAAGCAAGGGCACGGCGGCAAGACTTGGATCTCTGTCCTTCCCACGGGCACCACTCCATGGATGGAGAACCCAAGTCCCCCCTCCTTACTGAGGGGCCGAATCCACCCTGGATGGGCCACCGCCTTTCCCTCTTTGAGTCTCAGTTCTGTAGGGAGCACCGATGAAGGCAGAGGGGCACCGGCCTGGAGAGTTTCCAACCAATGGGGGCCCTAAGCAGGCCAGGCAGGATCCCTCTCCGGGAAGGAGAAAGGCCTCCGTCGGGAAAGCCCTACAGTTGCAAGGCTGGGGAAAGGGCCCAGGGCCCTGCCCAGCTGCATAGTTCTCCCCCTTGCCTTGCTCACCACCCACTTTGCCGGTCTGTCCGCTTCTCACCAACCGCAGGGGAGGGTGGGGGCCACTGCTCTACCCACACCCTGTCAGCCACCCCCCAGGGAGGGGCAGGCCCCTTGAAGTCTGAGCTGGGTGATGGATCCAAGAACACTGCCTAAGTGGGGTGGGGTGGGGCGGGTGGGAGAGAACGGCGGGAGGCACCTGAACAGGTGGTCTCTGAGCCCCCACGGAAGCCTCCCATCCACCTGGCAGGTTGAATAACAAAGCATTTGTGAAATCTAATTAGTGCAGCCTTAACTTCTGACTTCCTGCGCGCTGGGCTCCTCCTCTCGCTCCAGGCTCTGGAGCTGCATTAAGCTGCCTAAGACCGCCTCATTAAATTCACTAACCTTGCTTTTCCACTGCGTTTAGCCCCTGGTGCCCTTCCCTGTCTGTGGGAGGTTCGCTCCTGGCCTGACTAGAGTGGTTCCCAGGCAGGTGTTTTAGGAATGCGCCCCTTCTACCCGCCTCTCCCCAAAAGCTGCTTTCTCCTGAGTCAGTAATTACCCGGAACTGACACATCCTGGGCTCCAGCAGGAGCCCCCACTTCTCACCTCTCCCTGCCTAAGGGGATGGTGCTGTGGGTGGTGCAGGGAATTGAACCCAGAGAGGAGGCTGGTGCAGAGCAGAGGGCTGGCACACCGGGCCGGTAACGACGCGGGTGGTCTGCGGTCTGCGGTAGTGATGCCGGCAATCTGGACAAGCCGACGGGAGGCTGTGCTGCGTGTGGACGCACAGGAAACACACAGCCTATGCAGGGGGTTCGTGCTGACGGCAATTTCAGCTGTCCACTGGGGGTCTTGGAATGTATCCCTAGCAACTAAGGGGGGATTATTGAAATGGGCCCTCCATCAAAGGAGAATGTTCTCTCCTGAGAAAAAGTCGACGAGATAATGCGTGTGACGCATGTAGTGCCGTTCTCGGCTCATGGTGCTCAGTGAGCACGAGCTGTCACTGCTCTCACCGTGACCACCACCGAGGCAGCCCTGCCCAGCACTGTCCTTCTCCACCCTGCTTGCATCCCCGGCTTCGGACCGCCAAGAAACGGGGTCTTTCATCGAGTCAGACTTCTCTGGAACCTCGAGGCTGGTTTTCTGAGCGCTCTACGCAGCGGCCCGTGTTCACTCCGTTGGCGCCCTTGGGGAGCACGTGAAGGGAAGCCGTATTCCCCCAGCCTGTGCCGCTTCAGACTTGACTTTGAGGACTCGGAGCATTTTTGCGTTTCCCCGCTCATCGTCTTCACTGTCTGGTTTACCATTTTCTAGGCCTCCTCTCTTTCTGGAAGGTGTGGCGGGCAGAAGGACGTGCCAGAGCCAGGCGTTGCCATATAATGTGCCCAAGCTTGCTTTCCTTTGTCCTCCCACAGCTGGCTGCTCTCCGGGCCACAACCTGTTGGGCACACCTGTCCCCAGGCCCTTTATTGGGCAGATAAGACCACAGCGCCCTCGCCACCTGCTCCTCACATGCCAGCCTCTCTCTAATCTGTTCCCCACAGACCAGCCACTCTGATGCTTTAGGAACAGGTGACTTCTCAGCTTGACCCATCAGCTTAGGCTAACGACCCAAATTCCTAACAGGCCGCACTGTCTTTCTGGAACCCACCAACCTGCTGTGTTCTTCTCTGGTGCCTTTGGCCACACGGATCTTCCTCGGTTCCTTCCGTGCTGTCCCGTCCCGCTCAGTGTCACCTCCTCAAGGGATCCTCCCTGCCCCAGGCGCTGTCTAGCTCAGGACACACTCATGTCACCTGTGCTTCTCCTCACAGCTGTCACCACTGTTGCAACGACATACTTTGTGGTGAGTTTTGTGGGCTGTCAATCTCCCACTAGGGTTTCAGTCCAAGAGAGCGTGTGTTTACCTGCCCAGTGCCGTGTGGGTGGGCCAGGCATGCCAGGAATCGTAAGTGCTCCATCGTCACAAGAGTGAATGGATACACGTGACCTCAGTTTGGGTTGGTTTGTTCTTATACTTGTTCTCACTATGTTCTCTTATTCTCTGGTGATCTTGCAAGTGATAAGGAATAGTTTTTTTAAAAAAGTACACTCATTTAAAAAATGACATATAGTTCACATAACATAAAATTTGCCCTTTAAAAATGTACCTACAGCTCCGTGGGTTTTAAGTATATTTACAACATTTCTCAACAATTGCCATCAGCTAATTCTGGAACATTTTCCTCACCTGGATAACAGACCCTGTACCAATCAGCAGTCACCTTCCATACCCCTTCCGCCTGCGCCCCCGGGCGACCACGAACCTACCCTCTGTCTCTGTGGATTTGACTGGTTTGGGCATTTCATAGAAATGGAATTGGACACATGTGGCCTTTTGTGACTGCTCCTGTCAGCGCAGGGTTTCAGGGCTCACCCGTGCTGGGATATGGATCAGGGCCCCAATCCTCTTTACAGCAGAGCAGCATCCCACCGCACGGGCACGCCACGCTGTGTGCCTGCTCCTCGCCGGTGAGACGTCTGGGCGTCCACTCGTTGGCCATGAGGAATAAAGCTTCAGGGCCCTGTGTGCACAGTCCGCATGTGAGCACGCGCCCTCGGGTTTCCCGGGTGCACACCGAGGGAGGGAGCTGCTGGGTCACAGGGCACCTCTAGGTTTCACTTTCGGCAGAACTGCTGCACTGTTTCCTGCAGACAGTTTTATTTGTATTTATTTAATTTTTTTAAGTGAAGGAGATGGACCCGGGTAGGGCTTCCTAATTTTTAATTTTCATTTATTTTTGATAGAAAGCTCCTTTAGAAATATTTTAAGAACCACGGGGTGTCTCGGCAGAGAACCGTGTGTGTGTGTGTGTGTGTGTGTGTGTGTGTGTGCGCGCGTGCACCTGACTTCAGGGGTGTGGGAACCACCGGACACGGCTGCGGACCCCAGAGTTCCGTGGTCACGGGCTCGTGTGTGCTGCGCTTTGAGATTGTGTTAGTTTCTCAAACGCAAAGCTCCACCTACGTTTTTGGCTTTTCCACATGGATGAAGGAAATGGATAATCTGACTAATAATTTCTGATCCATGTCTGATTTCCATCTGGGATCCAAACACTCAGCAGCCAATCGGCTGCCCCGACTTTCCCACCCACCCTGTAATCATCTGATTGATGTGCAATTATCTGTCTCTGCTCCAGCGCACGATCTTCCCCTTCTCATGTTTGCAATCCGATGCCAGGTAACCTTCATTTATCCCCATTTGTTTTGTGTATTGGCCACTGTTTGATGTAATTATTTTTGCAATCATCTTCTATTAGGTGGAAGAATATTGCAGTAGAGAAAGGAGGAAAAAGAAAATAAATGCCTTCCTGACAAGTTCTAATATTTTATGTTCACAAATAATCTCCCAATATCAGAGCAATAATATTATTTTCTCAATGTGCATTTATTAAAATGTAAAGTAGCTCCATCAGATTGGGAACCCTTGCATTACCTTGGCTAGAGTATATCACTTATTTATTTCAGATTACACTTCTGGAATTTTAATTCTGCTGCTTCCCTCCCCACCCTAGACCCCCCACACACCCACGCACAGCCCTCACCTAGCAGGGGTGTGAACCTGGAGGGCGATTTCCAAAGAGGCATTGTGGGATGCTCAGGACCGTAATTTGGTTTTAAGAATTGCTTTTGACTCTTGATTTACAACGAGGTGCTTTTCAGTGTGATTCTCCTGGCTGAAAATTGAATAGGTCTCTCCCATTGTAGGCGGCACTTTGGCACCACATTTTAAGACTGAAGTACAGAGGTGAGGGAGGAGCTGAGAAGATTTAGAAAGAAGAAGAGAGATTAACAAGGTGGGTTTTAGGGATTGGAAGACTCGACTCCATTACCTGTTTCTCTAAAGCACCTAATGGGATACCCCCTGGACATTAGTCTGAAGTCAGGATGTTAACTTCCAGGTGGCCCCCTGAAGGAGATACTGGGAAGGAAGTCAGAAGCCAGGACATCTAAGCCTGTTCCCCCCGTAAGCAGCTTTCTGACCTTGGACAGGTCACATGTGCCCTTTGGATAGTCTTCTCAAGTGCAGAAGGCAAAGGGGAGGTAGCTGGGCAGATGTTAATCCTGGCTGTGTATAAGGATGTCCTGGAGGCTTTGGAAACTCTTGTGATGCCCAGACTCTTAGATCAATTAAATCGGATTTCTTACAGGCGGGTGGGTGGATCCGGACGTTGGTGCCTTTATGAAACACTCCCTGGGTGATCCTATCACCTGGTGCAGATGACCCCAAAGTCTCCTTCAGACTCCTGGCTGTCCGATGCTATGAGGCTGGACAGTGATGTGTCACGAGCTAAAGCTGGTGAGACACGTTGGCAGACAAATGAGCCCCTGTCGCTGGCTCATGATTCCAAGCTGGGGTTTGAGGTGTCTCTGCTGAGGGACTCTGGGGGTGGGGGGTGGTGAATGGAATGGAATTTCTCTTGGCATCAGGCCTGGGTTGGGCAGGTAAATCTCCCTTTCTTTGCGGGCCCTTGGTGCTGAGAAGATGGATGACCCAGGGCAGGTAAAATAGCTTTTGTTCCTTGGAGAAAGGCATGTAGAAAGATAAGGCAGGCTTATTATTTTTAGAGAGGACCTGGGACTCTTTAGCCTAGAAAAGAGGGGACTGAGTGGGGCATGATTTGTGGTCTTCGAGAGGCTGAAAGGTTGTCGTGTGGAAGAGGGATTGGAGTGATTCTAGGTGCTCAGGGGGCTGAACCCAGGCCAGCGAGGAGGGAGGCCAGGAAACTCATTGTGTTGCATTAGACGAGGGGATTGTTGCAATGTAGTGCTGTGCCCTGTATTCCCCTCGCACGTCTCTGTCTTAGCGCCTGCTTTCATGACCATCTCTCTAGCTTGAGACCATATCATTTCCATTTTTGTATTCCAAGCACCAAATCCAGTTCCTGACACAGTCCTCAATCAGTGTTTATCATTTCTGTGATTATTAATTACTGTCATTAATGCCCACTGTGCAAAGCACTTTTCCTGCTTTATTTCTTTTAACCCTTCTAGTGCTTTGTGAGCTTGCTGTAGTTGTTACCCCACTTGTAGTTAAGGAAGCTGGAGCTTAGAGAGGTTAAGTAATGTGCAAAGTCACAGCCAGTATGTAGCAGAGGCTGGCTGTGAACTCCAACCTGTCTGACTTAGAAGCCGTGCTCCTAGCTGCCTGCCGGGACCCTGGGCGGGCTCCCCAACCCCTCAGGCATTGAGGTTGAAGGTGGACAACTATTTGGTTGACCTGAGTATGAATTGAATTAGATTAGTCCCGGATGGTAATGGAGTCAGAGGCTGGGTAGATTTTAAAGTCTGAAGCCACTTGGTTACTGCTCCCCTCAGCCTCTGACCCTGGGTCCCTCCAGCAAGGTGCTGGCCTGGTCCAGCAAAGAGCCTCAGTGCCTTCGACCACACAGCTCCATGATGGAACTGCTCTCCTGGCAGCTGTGTCCATCTTCAGACAGTGGTTTGGTGGCTTCCTCTGCCACCCACCTGCGCTTCTCATTAAACCCCATGGTCACATGTCCGTGACCATGGGCAGCAGACTCCCTTCATCAGCCCCTGGCGGCAGGACAGAATGGAGAGAGGTGTCCTGAGTGTGTGTGTGAGGACGCGTGACTGCTCTGGGCAAGAAACGTTGTGTTGGCTTCTCAGTGCATCTCACACGGATGCAGAGATTGCATTGCCGCATGGCTCAGGGTGCAGGCAGAGGAGTGGAAGCAGCTGATGGAAAAGGGAATGCTCCAAGGAAGTCTTTCATCAAAGGGATGGCATAGCTAAAAGCACAGAAATAATATTCCCGAGACAGCACTGCCAATTAGTGGAAGGCTGCAAGGAGAATGGCGAGATGGAAGCCGGGGAGAATGAATGAATGGGAGAGGGGCTGCGTGGGGCGAGGAGAGGCAGGAGAAGGGAGAGGGGGAGGGAATGTTGGTGGGCTGGGTGATTCCTTTCACGTGGTGTACGCTGCCTTAGAGGGCATGGCATTCAGCCCCAGCCAGGCGGCTCAGGTGGTTGGAGCACTGTCCCTGTTCACCAAAAGGTTGTGGGTTTGATTCTGGTCAGGCACATGTCTAGGTTTCAGGTTCGATCCCCAGCAGGAGCAAGTGATCGATGTCTTGTTCTCACACGGATGTTTCTCTCTCTCTCTCTCTAATTAGTAAACACATCCTCAGTGAGGATTAAATAAATAAATATATACATAAATTCTTTTAAAAGCCCCCCAAAACAAACAACTGTGGCACTCTTCTTAAACATGGCCAAGATCCAGCCTGAAGCAGAGAGAAGGAATCGAGTCAGATGCGGCGACGGCCCCCCGGGAGATGGTTAGGCAGCGAGGTGTCCTGGAAAACTCTTTCTCTGCAAGGGGCGGTGAGGTTGCGATGAGACCCTCAGGACAAGCAAGGGAGTGAACACTTGAGAACCTGGCACGTAAAATATGCGACTTTGATTGCTGCTGATTACAAACCTACAGGAGAGGTGAGCGGATTCCCATGTTGCAGGTGAGGGAACAGGCTCAGAGGGGTTGGGGAGATTAAATCAGAAGCTATGTTGAGAGGGGCAGCAGGACTAAGCCCACGCGTTCATGCCACCGTAGCAGGCCATGGTGCGGACGTGCCCTGGGCAGGCGGGCTGGTGGCACTACAGTTGGGGATGGAAGAGGGTGCTTTCCATCGAGGAGACTTTCGGAGGCAGGCGGCCCTGTGGGTTTACCAAATGGACTCTGGGAGGGTCTTTCTGGCCTGAGCAGGCTGAAGCCACAGTCTTGGCCCACAGGTCAGGAGAAGTTGTGTTACTGGCGGGTTGGAAAGGTCCACCCATCATCAAACAGACGTGGATGTGGTTGGTGGGCACATCATGAAATTAACGCTCAGGGGAGGGACAAGGGAGGAGGCGCACCCCAGATTCACTGCAGAGAAGCTCAGAGCTATGTCTAGGGCACGGGTAAACTGGTATTTGGGACACAAGTTCAAGGCTGGACATTCGTTTTGATTTCTGGTTTTCAGAATTTACACATATCTATTTTTGAGACAAATTTGAAGAGACATAATCTTAGGAAACTAAGAACCCCTCCAAAAGTTCTTCTAGCTTGACTATATTGCCAAATGCGTTGTAGAGAAATTTATGATGCGTAACTAGAGCTACCGTTATTGGGTCCCTGTGAGGCGACTCCACAGTGTGACACTGTGTTAGGTACATCACACATATTACCTTTTTAAATATACCCTGCACCCCAGCCAGATAGCTACTTTTATTCCCATATTCAAGATGAGGAGCACATGGAAGTCCAGAGAGATCGGCTTTCCCATGTCTCCCATGTCTAAGTAGCAAAACTAAGACTGACTTAGAAGTGCATGCGCTTCCCACTCTGTGACATGAGGCTGAGAATCTGCAAATCTCAGAACAGAAAGCTGGAGTTCCCCTGAACTCACCTACCCACTGCAGGGGCCTTCCTGGGGTCTCCCTGGTAGGGGCTGCAACTGGATTCACCCACTCCTACTGACAGAAGACTCATTAATTACTTCAGGAAGAAGACGGTCCACTGTTCGACCCTTCTCTTGTCCACCCACAGAATATTTCACGAATGCCTGCCGTGTGTCTGGCACTTTTCTAGAAGCTCGCAAGCCAGACAAGGGCCTGGCTCTTGTGGATCCTGATTTGTAGTGGGGGGAGGGAGCATTAGGCAATAAAAAAGTGTGTAAGCGAGAGCGTCAGGTGATGACAGGTGCTTTGGAGTCAGTGAAACGGAGTGGCAGAGAGTGTCTGGGCATGGGGGCCACCTTAGATTGAGCAGTTAGGGAGGACTTTACTAAAGAGGTGACAACAAATGACAAGAGGGGTCCCATCTTCCAAAGATCCAGGAAAGAGCACCTGAAGCAGAAAGCACCGGAGAAGGCTTTGAGGAGAGCCTGAGTTCGCCACGTTGAAGAAAGACAACTGCCTGGAGGAGCAGCAAGTAGGAGCAGGGTGGGAGGGGAGCCCAGGGCGGCGGGTGGACGCTACGTGGTGTAGGGCCCACCTGCCATCATGAGGACCTTTGGGCTTTATCCTAAGTGTTGTGGGAAGCCGTTGGATGGGCTTGGTTGGGCAAGGGACACGCGGTAATCTGACCCATATTTTAAAAAGATGCTGTGTGGAGGTGGGATTGCGAGGAGCACTTCTAACTGTTGGAAAGATCATTCCCTCTCCTGCTGGAGAAACTTGGTTCTTTTAGTAACGACTCCTGCTCGGAAACCCAAAACACACAACCACCTCTTCTGACTTTTCTTATCAACCATCGTATTTCTCTTCAGTTCTTTTTCAACTTCCCCTGTTACTTCAATCAGTTCCCCCTGGGATTCTAGACTCCTCACAAGTTTGACCATTCTTCATTGGCTGTTCTCTTGTTTCTCCTTGTCCTTACTATGATGTGCTACCCAGTGTCAAACACACTTTTGAGCAGCCCGGGATTCAGAGGGACTGTTAATTCCACAGATAGCCACGCATTGAGAGCATTACAGCAAGCCTGCATGGGCCAGGAGTTCTTAGCATAGGGCTTGTGTGTGCATGGATGGGCTCGCACACACCACGCACAAGGGTATGTGCATGTATGCCCAAATGCATGTTGTGTGCGTTTCCAGGAAGAGAGTTCTTAGTGCTCATTCAAGTCAAATTTTCACCAATGTTACAAGTAGGGAACTAGTGCCCTAAAAAGTTCAATCAATGGCCCTGGCTAATGTGGCTCAGTGGATTGAGTGCCAGTCTGTGAACCAAAGGGTCACTGGTTTGATTTCCGTTCAGGGCACATGCTTGGGCTGCGAGACAGGTCCCCAGTAGGGGACGCATGAGAGGCAACCATATGTTGCCTCTCTCTCTTGCTCCTTCCCTTCCCTTCTCTATAAATAAATAAATAAATAAATAAATAAAATTGTTTTCTTAAAAAAGAAACTTTAATCCCCCTAGGGATTGCCACACTGAGTAGAAGCTACACTTAGTGCTTTCTCTGACCCCAGGTTCATGGCCTTCCTGTCTGCCCCAGATGCCTTACAGGTCTCCTGATCTCCTCTTCCTGCCTGAAACCTTCCTTTACATTCTTTCGCTAGCTTCTTGCATTTCAGTGAGACCCAGAGAAGGCAACCTGTGCTTTTTCCTTTTTTTCTTGAGACTAGTGAGGAAGGCTGGGTCCAGTCGACAAGGATGAGAACAGAGAGAGCGACGGGCCCGGGGCCCAGAGTTCTCTTTTTCTTCTCCTGTACTCGTACATCTTTGGAACTGACCCGTGTGCTCGACTTGCAGAGTTTTAAAGAGCAGAGCCCAGAATCCATTAAAGGGCTTGAATGCAAGCTCATGAAAAGGGCAAAGTCATCTTAAAAGAATTATTATTCATTCCCCATTGCAGTTAATTTTGGCACCTTCATCAGGATTTAAATTCTAGTACCATATCATATCAAAGGAAAAAAAAGTATTTGATGTACATGTTAATTACTGCTAAGATGTAGCTACTTAAATCAAGAGTTTAATCTTCATTTGACTATTCAGAACAGCTCTGTGTGGGGGGTGGGGAGAAGCCCTTTTGATTTGTGTTATTTAAATAGATGATGAGAACGTCAAGTAAAATGGCTCCCCATTTTTTAAACCAACATTTGAAGTTCGTACCCAGCTAAAGGAAAAATAGTTAGGAAAACCAAGTTCCTCCAGGAATTCCCCAGTCTGCCTGTTCTGTGAAGTATGAGAAGGCAGTGAATAACATAATTTCGCGCGCTCAGAGACTTGAGACTCTGCAGAGCAGTAGCCTAATGATAAGTGAAATCTTAAAAGCATGTTAGAGGCTTAAAGAGTAGCTCTATGCGGAAAATAATGTACTATTATTTAAAAGCTCAATTGCCAAAACAATGCTACTCTTGGATACACTCTTTATAAAAACCATCTTGGATGAATCCTTAATGTGCATTTTTTTTATACCATGAAACTATAAAATCCACCGAAATACCAAGCTATTTACCAAGTGATTAAGTCATAGCCATTTATTATAGTTTTACTAGAACGTTGTTTTCTTGGGTTTCCAAGGCTTTATCGTCTCAGATACAACACTTTGCTCCTAATAATCCCTATTGATTTCACTATATTACCTTATATTTTTAGATTTGCTTTACTGCCTTGCACTAAATTCTAACCTGAACGTGCTGTATACAGTGAGATGTATCGCTACGTCTCTCAAACCTCACGCAGAGAATCATCTTGCGCGATGTGGGTGAAGCATGCTCATTTCTGGCCGCTGACAGAGTTGGGGACCCGAGGGGGAGGGGTACTTCGAAGCCCCTGGGCCTGCTAGCTGTGATGTTTCTGGCTGGGGCCCTGGAGGCTGCGGGAATCGGGGCCTTGCACAGGTTAGGGGACGCATCTGAGATGGCATTTGTGTCACTGGGTTGCTGCAGTGGCTCATCTCCTTTGGGATGCGTGGCTCAGGCTGCACCTTCAGGGTGCTTTGGCAACAGTCACTGTCCGAGTGCCAAGTCGGCCAGTGGAGAACTTGGGGAAAGTTCTTGGAGGAAGTTAACGCAATGCTGGGTGCTGTTAAACATGGTGGCACATGTTATCTCACATTGAGCGCTGAGCCTTTCTGCTCCGGGTGAAGGGGACAGTGGTTGCTCTGGCTGGTGAGTGATGTGGCCACTGATCCCTCTGGGGGAAGGGCAGCTACTGGTAAGCCCCCTGCAAGGCAGCCGTTGGTGACCCCCCATGGCCACAGCAAGGCCTCACACACTCTTATTAGGTCCCACAGTAATGAACTTGACAGCTTCATTGCACTTGAGGGGAGACTGGGCTCTTGACTCCCAGGAGCTCAAATTCTAAAGGAGGAAATTAATCACAATTGCCACACGTCTCATGATGCAAACTACATGCGAGAAGCTGTTCTATGTGCTTTATCTGTATCTATTCTTTTAATCCCACAATAGATCTCATGAGGCAGACGCTGTTTCTCCACCAGGAAACTGAGGCACTGAGAGGTTAAGGGCTTTGCACAAAGTCACACAATGAGGGTGTGGTGGCTCCAGAATTCCAAACCAGCCCACCTGACTCCCAGAGTCCAGGCTCTCGCTTAATTAGGCTAGGCTAGGTCCCACCAGGCTAGGTCCTCTGTCACACCACCATTACAACCTAGGAAGTCTTGTCCATTGATTATTTCATGTGATCACCCAACAACCCTTGGTTCCATTTTAGAGACAAAAAGAACAGAGGTAAGTGGTCATTTGCCTGTGGTGACACAGCCCAATCTGATAGCCTGCTGGCAGGACAGCCTTCTTCTTTTCTCTCTTTCTCTTTTTAAAAAATCCTCATCTAAAGACATGTTTATTGATTTGAGAGAGAGAGAGAGAGAGAGAGAGAGAGGGAGAGATGTGAGAGAGAAACATTGATCAGTTGCCTTTCTTATGTACCACGGCCTAGGATTGAAGCTGCAACCTAGGTGTGTGCCCTGACTGGGAATTGAACCTGCAACCTTTTGGTGTGTGGTTATGGGACGATGCTGCAGCCAACTGAGCCACCAGGCTAGGTCCTCTGTCCCTCTCTTAAACAATCCCACGTGGTGGAAGACATGCCAACATGGCACACAGAAGAAAAACCAAGGGCCTGGGCATGGGCAGTCTGCCTCACGGGAAGCCAGTCCCCTCACTGCAGGTGTATGAGATGAGCCCCTTGAACGTGGTGTCAGAGCAGCAAATGACCTCAACTTGGATTGCGTGCAGGTGGCTGAATGGGAGAACTCTCAGCACCCGCACATCTCTGGGGGCACTCCGTCTAATGTTGGCTGCCCCTTCACTGTAACTCCAAGGTCTCAAGGAAAGAACAGTGTTGGTGTTTTATGATGTCTGCTTGATGTGCTGATGAGATTTTGCAGCCACAGGACTGATCAGAAAAGCATCTCTGTGAATCGTGAGTTGTGAGGAAGGAGGGAAATCTGAAGTGTGGGAAGGGAGGTAGAAAGGGCAGAGGTGATGGGCAGCAAGGAAAGAGAGAGCACTGCACTCAGAGCTGAGCTGTGTACAGAGTGTTCCCTCTTGCTTTCTTCTTTTTTTCTTTGGAAAAGATTTTATTTAGCTATTTTTAGAGAGAGGGGAAGGAAGGGAGAATGAGAAGGAAAGAAACATCAATGTGAGAGAGAAACACTGGTTGCCTCTTGTATGCTCCCTGACCTACAACCTGGGCACGTGCCCTGGGGTCAAACCTGCAACCCAGACATGTGCCCTGACCAGGAATCGAACCGGAAACCTTTCGCTTTGTGGGACAATGCCCAACCCACTGAGACGCACCAGTCAGGGCCCCTCTTGCTTTTCTAAGAGAAAAGGAAAGACCAGCCAGGGGCGGTAAGGAGAATGCCACTGACTAAATCTCAAGCTAGAAGACAAAGACACACACTGAAATTCTAGGTCCTGAAGAAGGTGAACTAACCAAACAACCAACCAGGCAGAAAGCTCTTTTCCGTGTATTGGGGCCTGAGTTGAACCAAGCAACAAAAGTTACGCCTTTTTCCTCCCCAGTTCAGAAGGGGCTGGCAGGTAGATGCTGTAACCCACTGAGAAAAGAACACTGAGCAGTTGTCTGAAGTCAACAAATAATAGTGGAACGGGTCAGAATCAAAGAGACAGAAGCTCAGATGAGGAGGCAGAGGGACCAGTGTCTTCTCCACCTGCAGCGACTGCCCTTCCACCTGTGGCCTCAGAAGGACCATCCTCGCTGGTGACGGATGTTGATTTAGAGCTGTGGAGGACAGGTCAGGCCGTTAACAAGGAACATGCCTTTTTGTGTCAAATCAATGGGATTGAAGAACAAGGACGGCCGGTGGCAAGGGGGGGTGTGCCAGAATGAAAGATGGGAGGGTCAGGGAATGGGGATGTTGGTACAGCTGAGATCATCTGTTATTCTCATGAAACAGATGATTCTTTTCTTGTCTTCTGATTTGGGCGAGGGAAAGAAAACAAAACCCCAGGTTTTTCTTAGACCACGAAGCATGAATTACTTACACCAGATAGATGAGGAAAGGACCATTAGGTACTTAAAAAGCAATTATGATGAAAAGATCAAGAATCTTTGGCTCATTTCTAGCAGGTAAACAGATGCCTATTTAGACTAGTGTGAATGCCAGCATCTCCCCTTCCCGGTCCGGGTGCCTTCACAGGGGGCTCGGATCACTCTCCCATGTTACCCACCTGACGGATCATGCTGTGCAGAGGCAGGCTGCCTGGGCATGTTGTGTAATTCAGCATTAAGCATCCTATTGATTCACTGAAGTGCTGCCATGGATGTTAATGGAGACAAATACTGTGGCTGTGATTTTTCAAAGGGTTGAGTAATTCTCAAGCATCTATAACATCTGTCATTATGCAACATGGGGTGACCTCAAGATCTCTTGAGGCCAACCATGAGGGCTGGACAGTGAAAGGGGCCCGTGGGTACTGACCCAGGTCTTGAGGAGGTAGCTGTCCTTTTTCAAGACCTACCAAGGTGAGGACAATGGGAATTGGGGTGGGGGGACCGGGTGGTGGTGGTGGAAGCAGAGGTGACTGTGACAGTGTTTCCTGGTGACTCATCACAAAGGTCACTGATTATTAGAAAGTAGGGTGTTCTACACTCTTGTCATGAAAGCTTGCCAGGCCCTGGGAAGTCAGCCCCTACCCTGTTGTAGAGAGTAGGGTGGGTGGTCCCCATTCTTCAGCCAGAAGCCCTGCAGAGCCCGGATGACAACGGAGCAGAGCTTCTCTGATCCTGCAGCACCAACTCCTACCTGGTGCCCTGCTCCATGTGACCACATTAGTGCATGACTCCAGTGGCTGCTTTCAGAGAAGTTAAGCTTCTTGCTCAAGGTCACACAGCCAGGTAGTCAGGGACTGGGCTATAATCCAGCTCTGAGGATTTCCTACCCAGGTCTATTCTCAGTCACTTTCAGGTAGGGTCTCTGGAAACTGTTTGAGTAAATGACCTGAAACAAGTGATATTTCCTTCCCCAAAGACTCTGTAAAAACCTCAGGGTTTGTAATTGTAAGAAATCAGTTACTCACAAATCCCATTTTAGTCAAATTCTGCAGGCTGCCCCATCTTTCCCACACTCCAGTTCGGTCTCCATGCTGCTGCTCACACCATCATTCTATAAGACACATCTGATCTTGTCACTTGCTGACACGGAGACCTCCATCAGCCCCTCTCTGAGGACAGGATACGCTCCTCGGCCTCATCCTGACAATCCCTCCCTCCCCACAGTCTTCGGTTTCATGTCCCGCCCCTCCTGGTCCCAGCAGCCTCTGTGGATGCTGCTGACCACCCTATACCCTCCCATTCTCCGTGTGCTTTGCACAGAAAATTCCCTGTATCTTCTACATCTTTCCCTTGTCTGCTGCCCAGAAAACTCCCGTCCCTCCTTCAAAAGAGCCTGTTCTTCTATCTCACCTCTGAGGACCCTCCCTGCCTCTCCTGTGTGGGGTTAGGAGCAGCCCCGCCCCTCCGAGATTCCATAGAATGCTGCTTATCCTTTATTATAGCTTTATTCTAACAGCCTTCTTGTTGAACTGTGTGTGTGTGTGTGTGTTTTGTCTACTTGCATTGCTATTTGAATTTCTGTGGTGAGGAGAGGTACCTTTTCCCTTTTCTATCCCACTTATTGGCACAGAGTAGGTGTACTCTATATGCTTACTCAATGAATGGGGGAATGTGTTCTGGAATAGCAGGCTGCTGGGGTAGGAGCTGCCAGCAAAGTTTAAGGCGCATACATTGGCCCTGTGAGACACTTTTCCATAGTCTTGGGTCTAGGAGGGACCTGCAAGGGGTTGAGACCTAGAGGCAGAAGAGCAGTCCCTCACCTCAGCAGTGTGTTGGGAAGGTGGGGTGCAGGAGGGTGTTGGCCCTTTGCCACCGAGTTCTTTGAACCCAGTGGCCCTGAGTGTACGTGTGACCGTGTGCTCCTTGGGGAGGCGACGCTGACATTCAAATGGAAAAGCCACACACCCTACTTTGATAGTCATCAGACTGATGAGTAGGGTTGATATTCAAATGTTTAGTAACTGGCCTAGGAGGTGCATTGACCAATCAGAATGAACACAGGCCACAGGGCCGAAACAGAATCCTCTGGGCCAAGCATTAACTCTTCAGTGCTGGCCAGTAGGGGTGTCTGGGACGAGGCTCCGGGAATAACAGAGGCGTGTTGGGTGAGGGGGTTTGGAACAGTGCCTCCTTTCCTGTCACTATGGAAATATTTCAGTGTTTTAACAATGCGCCCTGGCAGGGCTGTACCAGTGCCTACCAGCCTATTGATAAGCCCCATTGAAGCACAGCAACAAATTTTGAACTCAAAAGACGATGTGTGTCTGTGCATATGTGAAAGAATGAGGCACGGCTTTCATAAGTCAGCAGCATGTACTTGTATTTTAATGCAAAGAGAAGGAAGTAGAAGTAAGGGAATTGCAGGTCTAGACAGAATGAGCTCATGGAAGCAGGAGTGGGCCTGTTTGGGAGGTGGCTGCATGGTTCTTGGAATCACTGGGATCACGAGGAAGGACAAGTAGATGGAGGCTGAGTTGTGAGGAGCCTGAAAATCCACCAGGAAGTGTTGTTATCCTGCCTGCATTCCCAGGTTCCCACCCTTTAACCAAACTTCCCTGCTTGGGCAGGCTTCCAGCCAGCCCTTGCTGGGACCATCCCCAAGGCTGGGGCTGTTCCCCGGTGAGCGGGACAAGGTCCTCCTTAATTAGGAATGTCGTGGCAGCCTCCCTGGCTCCACGGTGACTGACGTGCCCTTCCACTGCCACCCACGTGGCCCATGTGCCCTACCGCGGTACATCATCTCCTAATTAACACGTCTTGTCAGGTCCAGCAGTTGGCTTTGGTAAACATGCTCCTAGCAGCTGTCACTGGGCCTCTGCGTGGGGCCTGCCGCCTCATTAGCTCCAGAGAGGGAGGTGGCACTGGCATAGGGCGGAGGGGAGGGTGTTCTTTGTGGGGGTGTTGGCAGCAGGGAAGACATGTCGGATGCTCCGGGAGAACTCCTGGGGCCCCGAGGAGCACTCAGCTCAGAGTGCGGTGGGCTTCTCTTTTTCTTAGTGCAGTGACAGGACAGGGTGTGTGCCAGAGTGCCCAGGTCCTCATGGAAGGCCTGGGTCCTCATGGTGACTCTGCCACCACCTAGTAAGGGTCAGTGTCCCCCTCAAATTCATATGTGAAACCCTGATATTCACTGCGGTGGTGGTGGTGGTACACAGTGGACCTCTGGGAGGGAGGGAGGTTTAGGTGAGGGCATGCGGGTGGAGCCCCATGTTGGGATTAGCGCTCTTCTACAATAAACGGAGGAAGAGATCTTTCTGCACACACCAGGGAAAGGCCCAAGAGAACGTAATGGGGAAGACAATCCAGCCAGGCTGAGATCCTACTCTCGGACTTCCAGCCTCCAGAGCCATGTGCGACACCTGAGCCATGCAGTCTACAGTGCACTGTTAGAGCAGCTTGACTGGACTAAGATAAAGGCTCAGCCTCTTCCTCTGAAAGATGGGCAAGGTCCCAGCCCCACCTACTCACAGGCCTGCTGAGTGGGTCTAATGAGAACATAGAAATTCTGAGGGATGAACAACTCCCTGTACTATGACGTAACAAGGCACGGCATGGCTGTGATTTGGGGATACCGGGGAGCACTCTTGGCTCAGACAAGATTAGTGCTGTGATGTGTCTCTGAACACAGCTCGCCTACCTTTCTGGGGCTTCCTGCCTGCATACTACGGTCACCCATTTTTATCAAACCCTTGCTCTCCCCTCTCTAATCCTACCTAAGCCTTCTGCCTCCTTGGAGGGGCCAGCCCAGCCTCCCCTCCTCCATGGGGAGGAGCATGAGGAGGCCCCAGAAGGAAATTCTTTTCTTTCCCTGGCTGCCAGAGCGCCACCCAGGGCTCGGGAGCCAAGCAGCCTCCCTCCCTCCCAGTTACTGGGCAGCCAGATGGAGCCCACCCCTCTGCCTTTTCCCCTGCCCTGGGTTTTAAGCTCACAGTAGGCAGTCAGTGAAAGTCTGTGGCACAGGAGAAGAAGCAGTGTGTCTCGTTCCTGCTGCTCTCCCAACAGTGGTGGGTGACCTCACAATTTCTTCCGACAACTTGTCCATTGTCAACTTTTCTACAGAGTTCCCTCGGAGGTCTAACCAACGTCTCTCTTCAGGTGACATGTATCTATTTCTTCTTTGTCTGTCCTGCCACAAAATAGGAACCTGATCGCATCCTCTCTGCCAGTACTGGAGGGTGAAACTGAGTACCCGCACCTTCCCCGGGGCTGCCTGCTACCTGGAGCCAGTCCTGCTCCCCAAGGCCCCTCCAGCTCCTCGATCCTGTACAGGGTCTGTCCTGCAAAAAGTCAGAGCAACGGAGGGGGTTGCGAAAGTGTCTGATCATAACAGAGAGGTGGACTTTTCCAGCCAGCAGAGGCGTCGAGCCCACACAATCTGTAAATCTTTGGTAATGAGCACATCCTAATGAAAGCAGCCAAGAACGAGTGGCCACGGAATGCCGGCTAAGATTTTAATTAAAATGCTGCTGTCTATTCAGTTTCCCCCACTTTTCTCCTTTTCCCCTCATCAGCACCCCTCCCCCTGCCCGTGATGCATATTTCTTGCTTCTGGACCTAGCCTGTGCAGGGAATGTGTGTCTCTTATTTCCTCTCTGGGGGATTCAGAGCCCTTCTTTGGCACGGGCATGGGCTGGGTTTGACAAGGGTGTGCACGTGGACATGGAGGCAGAGCAGGAGCAGGCTGCCCAGAGCCAAGCAGATGTCTGCACCCCAGGGAGCACGGCGGGGATCCAAGCAGGCTCAGGAATGGGTGGTGGCTGCCAGCCTTGTGAGCTTCCTGGGGCAAAGCTCCAGGGTGAGGGCCAGGGGACCAGCTGAGGGGATTCTGGGCCAAAGGGGTGTTTCTTGGGCCACTGTCTAAGTGGCTTCATGGAGGGGGCAGCAAAGGCAGCTGTGAGAAAAGGGCTTTGCATTGCTTTCTCTGGGGGTGGAGTCAATACCTCCCATTTGCTTCTCCAGATCCTTGCCATAGGCTTCAGATTGGGTCTGGCCAAGGAGAAGGCCTTGGCAAGACACTGGGGTGAAAGGAGGACAGTGAGGTTGGACTGTTGCTTCCACTGTGGCTCTTTCTCTGTGAGGCCACCAGGGGCCGGTCTGTCCCTCCACCGGAGTCCACAGTTCCTCGTCAGGGTAGCTACTCTAGACACCCTTTCCTGGTTCTCCCACTCCCTCCAGACACCCCTCCCCTCACCCTTGTTTCTTGTTTCTGAGCCACTCCGCTCAGGCATTCTAGCCCCAGAGTGCTGTGTTGTTCCACATTACTCCCCAAGCACAGCCCAGCAGCACAGCCCATCTATCCAGCTCTCCCCAGACTCCTCAGTTCCATGTGTCATCTGTTTTCTGCCAGGATCCTGATGGAACCACCTGCTCTCTTCCAGGCCCCCCCCCTTCAACCTTCCTACCACACACACAGTCAAAGGGTCCTCGTGGTATTGGTTGTTCCTAAGAGGGCAGCTTTGATGTGGAACAGAGTGACGTCTTGTGGGTGACAGAGATCTCCATTTCCAGGTGGACAAGTTGGGTTTAGAAAAGGGCTAGTGAGCTTGCTTCCCACCACCCAGTGATAGTCCTTGAACTGATCTGAAGTCTGTGAAGGGTGGAAAACGCTGTGTGTGTGTGTGTGTGTGTGTGTGTGTGTGTGTATGTGTTGGGTAAGGTGGGAGTGAGGTTCATTCTTCCCCCAAATGTTTCTCTGAGGGTTGTGGTCTGTTCTTCCTAATATTAGGCCACTGCAGTTGAGACTTGACAAGAGTTTAAGGGCATGCTCTCTGTAGCTAATATTTAACCAAGAACTGAAGCAGGTATTCTAGCCACTGATGGGAATCTCTCCCTTTTTCATTCGTTCTCTCTTTCATTTGCTCCCTGTTGGCGACGAAGACTGATTGCAAGGATTTTTGTGGGGAAGGGAGCAGGGCATTCCCCCCAGGCTGGGAAAGCCCACACTGAGATACAGACTGGGAGCCAGGCTCTCTGGGCCCTTCTCACCCAGTGGTGATTTGCCCCCCTATCTTTTCCTGTGGCTGGCCCTTGAGTAGGGCTTCTGGTCTTGGCTTCACTGACTGACACCCCCTATAGGAACCTCTTTCCAGGGCCCCGAACTTTTAGACACATGCCTGCCCCCAGCCAAGGGGCTTGTCGTTGATCCCTCATTGGCCCTTTTGCCCAGTGGTTTGGGCTGCTCTTCTCAACCCCATTGGCCTCAGACTCCAGTTAGCACCACTGTCCTCAGTGGCCCAACAAGGTGAGCCTGCCCTTGACCTGACGCTGTGGCAGCTGCCCTGTAGGCCTGACCATCTCCCAACATACCCCAGTTTCTACTCCACTCCACTGACTGCAGGAGAGAGGTGCTTCCACCCCTGCCTCCCATTCCCCACGCCAATACACAGAATGAATCTTTCTTCATGAACACAAGGGCACAGTGGCTACTCAGTTTTCAGTTTTGATTCAGTCGTCTGGGCATCCAGTTGACAGCCACCCATCTGTTCACTCATTCATGCTTTTCTGCTATTTATTGAGCCACCTCTAGACACAGGAACTTGCAAACATCATCTCATTTCTTCCTCACCCATCTCTGTCGGGGATGTGCTATGTCAGTGACTGATGCTTTCCATAGGAGGAAACAGAGTCAAGGAATGACTGACTGGCTTGCCGAGGGCCACACAGCTGGCAGTGTTGGAGCCAGGGTCTGAAGCCGGTAGCACAGTGCTAGAACTCCAGCTCCCTCACACCGCAGCACAATGTTCCTGTCCACAGACAATCTGGGACTGCTCACGTGTAGCAGTAGCAGACCCTTCCCCAGGTCGCACCTCCCGTTGGCTCTGCCCACAGCAGGACCACCGTGCAGGAGGAGTGATGGAGAGCGAGGCAGAGAGAAAGCCCCAGGGAGAGGTGTGGGGAGGGCATGGGTGGAGCCGTCGACCGGAGGTGATTTGCGTCGGTCACAGAAGGGAGTGCATGGCACGCTGTGGCAGCCTTTTCCTGTATTGACACAGTGACAACCCCTTACTTTTGTGTGGCACTTTGTAGTTTTCAAAGCACTTTCAAATCCATGAGCTTATTTCATTTCCACCACAGTCCTGCGAAGGGCAGGGATGGTTGCCTTATTTAGCAGACGAACAGGATATGTGAGGTGACGTAGTTTGTCCCAAGTCGGGGAGCCTGGAGGAAACCCTGGACCCCCGACTCCCGGCTGCAGGGCCTGTGCTGCCTGCCTCCCTTTCTTCATCACTTTCTAATCTTGAGCCATTTGTGGGGAGGGTTGGCTTCCCAGACTCCTTTCAGTCCTGGGTGCCAGGCCACACAGAATATCGAAGGCAGTGGTCCTCAAAAGCTGATGGGCACTGGGATCACCAAGAAGGCATTCAGACAGATTGCTGGGGCCTGCTCCTGAGTTTCTGACTCGGGAAGTTTGGGAGGCCCAAGAATCTGCATTTCTGACAACTTCCCAGGATGCTCCTCCTTGCTGGTCCAGGGATCCCACATCGTGAGAACCCCTGATACCAAGCAACATCTTACAGACACTGGGTGGCCTTCTCTCCCCTGAGCTCATGAGCTGGCCTAAAGAAACCCCAGACACAGAGAGAGTTACTGTGTGGTCTCTCCCTGAGGTGAGAGATTTGTGCGTGTCTGACTTCCCTGACTGACTGCTCTGTGCCTCAGAGAAAGAGAGAAAAGCTCAGGCTTTTTGGTTCATACACACACAAAGAGGAGAATGTCCACACGAGATTATTAATTTATTGTTCAATTAAGTTATGATCTCTAAAATTATCACAATATCTGATGGGAGGAAGGCAGCATTGAATAGCTTGTTCCAAGTAATGTGTGAATAATGTAACTTTATTACTTTTCTCACTGGCGAGTAATTGTGACTGACACATTGGCAATAACACTCAGATCACCTTCCTCCCCTCGCCTCTCCCCGCTCTCCACGCTGAGCGTTTGCTTTCTCGTCTCTGCTGCTTTCTCACTCGCCCCTCCCTGCCGACAGCCCCCTTTCCCTGTCTGCTTCACTGCTGCTCTGTTCTGCCTGCAGCTCAGGACTGCGGAGGGCAGTGTGGAAGGCCCCAGGAGACACGGCGAGCTGCATGCCAGCCCTCTCCAACGCGGTGGGAGCCCTTGCAAGGCTGCTTCAGCTCTTGCTCATGTTGTCCCTTGTACTCCCCCCTCATCCTCCATTTCTTCCAAGTGCCTTCAATGTCCACTCAGGGGGACTTCTCTTCACAACAGGCGGGAGCTGGCCTGGGCACAGACGCTGTAGGTGGGCGACTGCCGCGGCAGTGTCCTGGCAGCGTCCACACATTCCGACAAAGGAGGGCGCCTGTGTCCCCTTCCAATCCTGAATTTAGCTTCTGTCTCCAGCTGGCCAGGTCTGGGGGAACACCTGAGCCCCTCTCACTTCTGCCCCCAGGCGTTCTGGGCACGCAGGCAACAGCGGGCCGCTGTCAGCACCAGGGACAGCTCCCAGCTTGCTAAGGGCCATTCTACGCTTGCCTGTCAACCTCCTCAGCTGCACAGGATCCCAACCTGTGTGAGAAATGTATTAGTGAGTCCTCACCAGTCCTTCTTTCCCTTGTGCCATTTGGGGTCTAAACTTCTTTAAACAAACAAACAAACAAACAAACAAATAAACAAACAAACACTTCAGCCCTGGTTGAGTGGCTCCATTGGTTGGAGTATGGTTCTGTACACCAAAAAAAGTCACGGGTTTGATTCTCAGTCAGGGCACATACCTTGGCTGCAGGTTTGATCCCCAGGCAGGGCGTGTACAGGAGGCAACTGATTGATGTTCCTCTCTCTCAAATCAATGAACATATCCTCGGGTGAGGATTAAAAAAACCACTCCTTAGCTGTTGAAATTCAGCTTAAACACTATCTTGCCTTGCTGTTTCATCATCCATCAGTGCATATTTTTGTAGCAGCAAATACATTTATTTACGCAGAACCTGAGTGCTGGCAGCTTGTCTACAGTGTGAGCGTGGAAAGAACAAGGAGGATGGGGGTGTCCAATACAGATTTGTCTCACATGGATCAGTCCTGTTCCTGCTGCGACGTCTCTGTTCAGACACCATTTCCAGCCTCCTCCCACCCTTCGGGAGAACAATCTATGCCACACGAGTCAGACCTGACCACCAGGGGACCCTTCCCTCTTGCCCTGGAGGTCTGGCTTGGTGACCTGGTGGGGCGATCTGGCCTAGCTTCCTCCAAAGCCCCCACTCAAAGGCGGCCAGTGTAAACGGCCACCTTGCCTGCTGGCGGTGTGTGGTCACATCAGCTCTGCCAACAGGTCGAGCGGAGTCAGACCCGACTCTACTTTCCCTGAGCAGTGGGGAGAGCTCCCACTTGTGAACACACTTCGTGCCATTATTCCATCTCGTCTTCACGATAACGGAATGAGGAAGGTGGCTTTGTTGCTCCCCAGGTCACTGCCGTCCAGGGATGCAGCCAGGAGCCTGCCCTCCACAGCCTGTCCTCATCACAAGACCATGCTCGCCGGCCTCCCTGGGTGGGTGTCTGGCCTCGCTCCTGGAGCCTGGGCCACCCCTGGGCCTCACCAAGGGGAGGTGGTTGTGGGACCTGGGGCGGGACAGTGGGTGTGGAGGCACAGCTCTGTGGAGCTGAGGGGAAGGACCGCTGGTCTGGAGGGGCTGGGGGCCTTCAGGTGAAATGAGCCTTGACTGCTGGGTCATGAGGGTTCAAGCTTTGCCTTTCTTCTCAAGAAAGGACTAAAGGGAGCCAGGTGTCTTTGGTTGGGATTGCCCTGGGTGTGCCTGGCAGGGTGTGTGTTGGGGATCAGAGGTCTCCCTCATCTGGTGTTCCTGACAGGCATTTCCACCAGCTCCCTGTTCAGTAGAAAGTCAGATTTCTGAAAACAGCTACATCCATCCCTGGGCTATAGGTCTGGCCCCTCTTGGCCAGCATACTCCCTGCTGATGTTCTTTTCATTAGGCCTCTCGCCCCTCTGGTGGCCAAAAAGGGCTCATCGCTCTGTGCGGAGTAAAGGGGAGAGCGTCTGTACACCCAGGAAAGGAAGGCAGCATAGCCCCTCATGGAGCCCTGAGTTACAGTTGCTGTACCTAGTTAGGAAGTGGCACAATTCCAGCTCCTGGGTCCTACTCGCCCCTGCACTTCTCCTAGATCAGGAACAATGCTACATCTGAGAATGAGCACAAAGAACACTTTTTCTTTAAAGGACTGACCTTAAAAGAAGCTCCCAATCTCAAAGGTGGGGGCATATGCCCTGCTGGCCCAGAGCAAATCACTGTCTCTAGTCTTTTTTTCCCTCCCTTGCCCTGTGGAGTTGAACTTGATGGTTACATCAGGCGTACAGGGGGCAGAGAGCCTTCCTCATTAAAAGAGCTGGGGTGGTTGGGGGGCTTCAAGGGTCTCAGAACCTCCGGGCTCTTGGGCTACCAGAGAGTGGGGCTTAGGGGACTGGACAGTTAGTGGCCAAGGCCTGGTGCAGGAGATGGCTTGCGGAGAAGGGACTGGGAGGGTGGAGAAGGTTGGAGGCGGGGCCCCTTCTCAGTGGGCTGTCGTGTATGCCTGGTGATGTGCACGCTGCCAGATCAGTGAGAGCAGAGGTCTGGGGTCAGGAGTCAGATGGTTGGAGACACAGCGTGGGCACCAACTGAATGTTTGGTCAGGTTGTGAGAACTCTTGGAAACTCAGTTTCCTCATCTGTGAAACTGGGGTGGAGGTACCTGCTCTGCCTCCCTCAGGAAACTGTTTCAAGAGTCTGAGGAACCACCAAGTATAAAAATACCTTGCAAAGAGCAGAGCTGGCCAAGGCATGGAGGGTGAAGGAGGCTGTCCTGTCCTTCTCTTCTGAGACTTTCTTTTTTTATTTCTTATTCCCAATGCAAAAACAGTAAGGAGTTCTGGGGAGTAATGCTGCCTTCATCCCATCAAATACTGGGATGTTTGCACCTGGCGGGCACTCCTAGCAAGCTTGTCCTCTTGCAGATTTAACCTACACATTTATTTCAGTTCCTGGTCTTGGAAGAAAAGAAAAAAATAAATCACATCTAAACCCTGATAAAAATATAGCTTGGTGCTTCTGGGATCATGAAATCCTACTTGGAGAATGGGGACCTTTTTCTTTCCCTAAGTCTGGTTACACTTGAAGGCCAGCCACTTAAAAAAGGATAAAAATCCAGAGAAGAATTTTCCTTAGCAAAAACTAATAATCACTGGCTTCAACATCTATCCATCTATCCATCCATCCAATACTTAACAGAGTGTCTGCAATGCTCCAGAGTGTGTACAATGCTCCAAGCCGAGCACTGGGCTTTGGGGACACACAAGTCATTGGTGGGGAGACTGGCAAGTAAATGGAGTGTGACAGATGCCCAGAGTGCGGTGGGAGCAGGAGGAGAGACAGCGGAGTCGAAAAGCAGGAAGGGGCGGCTTCTCTGAGGAGGAGGACTCTTGAATTAAAGATTGAGGAGTGAAGAGACTTCAGCTTTGCTGAGATCCCTTTCATCGGCACTTGTGTGGTGCCAGGATCAGTAAATTTCAGAATCCTTATAGAGTCTGAACCAGAGCTACTGCCGCGTGTGCGGAGTCGTGTAAGGTCCTGGGAATGGGGAGTTCAGGGCAGGAGCCATAACTGACTTTGCTTTGGAGTTTAGCATGGACTTCTTGGAATCAGAGAACTCAGGACATTTAGGTAGTACCATCTCCTCTTGGCAGAATTTCACTAAAACCCATCTGAGAGACTGGAATAGCAGCACCTTGTTTGTTTTGAAGGAAGCCAAAGGTCCACCACATACATTCTCCTGTCAACCCCTCACCTCCTACTGGAAACACTTCCCTGTCTGTCATTTGGTTGCCGCTGAAGTCAATCTGCTCCCTAGGAGACCCAGAAACTCTTCATGTTTCACCAACTGTCCTTGACGACTAAGCTCAAGACCACAAGAGCTGTTCTGTATTCTCTCCTGGGTCTGGCCTGGCCTCACAGAGTCTGCACAGATAGAAATAGTTTCCTTATGGATGAGGAGCCATACTAACAAAAAGCAGAAGCACACAGGTGAGGGGCAGCCATTTTGCCATGGATGGATGAGGGAGGACACGGCACCGCACCCGGGGAGCCCCCTCTTCATCTCCCCCTACCATGGGACACCCTGTACTTTCGGATCACTGCAGACATTTGATCACAGACCAGCCTTGGTGACGGGAAGCCCAGGCAGAGGACTGGAAATTCGTGTTGTGCAGGAGGCTTGGTGAGAAGGCTGCTGCTGTGGAGGGACCACTGAACAAAAGGACTTCAGCCTGGAAGAGCCAGGTGGTGACGGTGCATCCCTGAGCCCGGTCCCCCAGCCCCACCTCCCTGGCTAGGTGATGTAAGGTGTCATTTGCACATCATTGTACTCCTCTGGCCCTGTTGCCAAAGTCTGCCGTTTCTTTGTGCCTTGGCCAACCTCCAATCACCCCAAAGCCCAGCCGACAGAATGCTCCAGTGCTAGAGGATCTGGAGACAAAGCTCCGGACGGCCACCTCTATCCGACCAGATTTGCCTTCAAAGGCCACTGCCCCTGACCTTTTGATGATATTTAAGAAAAGAAACTTGGTGTATTGGCTGCATCAGTCCTATCTCCAATGAAGGTCCAGGTAACTATTTGTATTTCTGTTTGAATTTTTTGGTTTTTAACCTTTTTCTACTTCTGGGTAATCATGAAGGAAAAGACAGTTGCTTTGGTCGACCAAACTTCATTTAAAAGTTGTTTGAATTCTTTTTAAAAACTAGAATCCAATCCCTTAAGTCTTGAAAAGTAACCTCTATTGAGCTCAGTAAATCATTTCCAACTCGGCAGCTTCTACTCAGGGAGATTTCAGGAAGGAGATGCTAAACAACCACCAGTGACTTCCCAAGACAGTTGCCAGCAGGTCTCAGGGCTCTGGGAGCTGCAGATCATCTGCTCGTCTAATCCTGACTCCAGCCTCGCGTCTGCTCGGCTAGCTGGCCTGACTCGTGCAATTAGTATTCTTCCCAGCGTTGATTTTGTTCAAATATATTGGGCCCATCAATCACCCACTTTCCAACTCATCTGTCTGGATCAGTCAATTACAAAGTTATTTTGGAGCCACCAGGATGCTTGTGAAAGAGACATAAGAAGGAGCTAAACTCATTTTCAGCTTTGACCTCGGAGGCTGGGATGTGGGAAGGCTTAGTTTGCTTACACTTCATGGCTATCCAATTCAATCTGGCCTGTAGAATAGAAAGGCCACTTGCTTAATTGGGAACACTTTAATATAGATATCCATTAACTTATGCTAAATTACAGTAAAACATCTATGGAAGAACCTGATGTGACAACTGCATGAATACTAAATCACTTCATTACGATCAGCACTGTGACAATGAATATGAAATGAACGTGCCCAGAGAAGACAATTAATCTTCCACCTTCCCAAGCCATTACTGTTTTATTTTCCCCCCGCACTGTACTAAAAAATAAGGCACAGAAGCTCTATGATTTTCTGAAATGATTACTTCCCTTTAGCTGCTGAGTGGTCCCTTAGAGAGCCTGTAATGTGTAGAGTGGAGGCTGGCTTGGGCCCCTCCAAGAAATAGCCATGGGAGTGGAGAGGTAGGGGTCTTAGGGTCCCACTTTCGTTTGGGACAGGAGGCTGCTAGGGCTGCCTGAATATCGCACATGCACACACACGATGAAAGGCATCCTCATAGGGAACTAGCAAACAGACTGTCAATTTAGATTAGCAACTTCAAAAGCATTCCAGTCTGCTCCCTGCATACATTATATACATAGATCTGAGGGAAAAATTTGGCCTCTGAATTAAGTCAGGTTTTCCTTCTGGGCTGCTTGCACCTGAAAAGTGTGGCTAACAGGGTCCAGCAGCCAGATAAATGCATCTTATAGTGCCCAGTCTGAACCACACATCTTGGTTTCATTCATTCATTCATTCATTCATTCGTTCGTTCATTCGTTCATTCATTCATCCTCACCAGAGGGCATGCTTATTGACTTTAGAGAGAGGAAGGAGGGAGAGAGAGGGAGAGAAACATTAATGTGAAAAGGAAACATGGATCAGTTGTCTCTCTTGTGCACCCCAGCCAAAGACCAGACCCACACCTCAGGCATGTACCCAGACCTGGGAATCAAACCCATGACCTTTCAGTTTATGAAATTCCAACCAACTGAGCCACACCTCCTGAGGTGAACCTTTCATACCACATGGTGCTATTTCATGTAGGTTCTTTCTCATCTCAAGGTGAACCATGGGGACCTTTGTATTTAGAACCTTGCCCAACTCTGTGTGAGGAGTAGCCCATGAGAGGCAAGCATGAAAAGTATCCCTGGCTTCTCTACCCTGATCCTTGCTCCCTGGATCACAGACCTCTGCTCCTTGCTGGCTTTTCCTCTTCTCCTTGACATCCGATCCCCCTGGCTCAGTCCTTGGATCTCTTCTCTTGGTCTGGACTCAGTCTTAGAGCTTAAACACCAACTCTCCTGTGATGACTCCCGGGTTGCTATCCACAGTCTGGACCATTCCCCTTAATTCTAGACTCATGTAGCCAACGTCCTGCTCCTCATCTCCACTTGGATGTCTAGTGGGCATCTCAAATTTAACGTGTCCCAAAGAGAACTCCTGATCTTCTCCCACAGACCCGCCCCTCTCCTAATCTTCTTCATCTTTTAAGTGGTGGTTTTATCCTTCTAGTTATTCAGGCCAGACACCTTAGACTCTTCTCTTTCTTTCATACCCACAACCAATTTGTCAACATAGCCTGTTGCCTCAAAATATATATGTAGACCAACCACCTCTCACACCTCCTCCACTAGCACCTGACCCAAGCCACCATCATCATCCTGGCCCTGGTGATTGCTATAGTCTCTCCACGGTTCTGGCTTTAGCAGGGCCTCTAGCCTAGGCCTTGTCTCAGAGGACCCTCTTAGTGGTCACAAAGCTAGTCTCTGCCATGCTCATCAGATCAGGCATCAGGGTCTCTTGTGGAGTTTGGCAAGGTTGGACCAGTGCTCTGAGGTAAAGGGATACCTTTGACATGAGTAACAAAAGGAAAGGAGGAAATTGCTATTCTCACCTAGACTGCAAGCAAGGAAAGTACCAGCCAGTGGGATGTATCTCACCAAGACGATACAGACTGTATTGGACGAGAGCCTCCTACTTGGTTTCTTATGAGACCGGGACTGCAGATGTTCTACTCCACCCTTGCAGCTAGCTCCGTTTCCCTGTTACATAGCAAGTAAGTCTTGCTCATTCATTTCCTCTCTCATCCCCCACAGTTCTCGTCATATTTAAATGGTGGAAGCCATTAAAATATTAATTTATAGGCTATTTGAAAACTCAGAGTAACTCCAATTCTATATAGAGCCATATGATGCTCACTGGACTCCTCATCGCAAGTTCCCTTGCAGGTACAAAGCCTCAGCTACTAGTTTTCTTAGGGCTAGAGTGTCAATTCTGCTACTCCAAAGGGGGGTTGTCAAAGGGCCCTCTTTCCATCACACAAAGGGCAGGTGTCAGTGGGGGTGGAGCCTCCCTGTGAAATGTGCAGAAGTCCTTGGCCTGGACCTGGGCAGCTGCTGTGCTGTTTGTGGAAAGCCAGAGACCCCTCTTGAAAGGGCACATCTCCATAACCCATGCAGGAGAGGGAGTGCCAACAATCTTGTTAGCACATCAAGTAACAGATTTTGACAGATGCTTCCCTGGCTTCTAGGCCCAGCTTCAAAATCCTCCCTGTACGAGTCTCACTGGGGTTGGTGATTAGCTCTCACTGTTCCCTCTTCTGATACCAGCAAGAGGCTCTGTTTGTGCCAAGTCTCCCTGTAAATGCTATGGCTATGTCCCTACTAGGCAAAGCATTCCTGGGAGATAACTCGGGGTTTGCGATAGGACTCCTACCAGGAACAGGAGGGAAGGGAAATTGCCTCTCTGTGAGAGCTCATCACCACGTGGTCTAGCTCAAGTAAGACTCACAGAGATGTGAACTCTGTCCTCCTTTTGCTATTCTCGCCCGTC
Source organism: Phyllostomus hastatus (assembly GCF_019186645.2). Taxonomy (NCBI): domain Eukaryota; kingdom Metazoa; phylum Chordata; class Mammalia; order Chiroptera; family Phyllostomidae; genus Phyllostomus; species Phyllostomus hastatus. The sequence goes on along the minus strand of NW_025334015.1, from coordinate 12,277,678 downwards.
CTCTGCTCTTCCAAGCAAACTCTCAGTGTGAGAACAGGTCTGATTTCCGCGGGTGACCACCATTTCTAAGCCAGCATCTGGGAATAGGCCATGAACATATAAGAGGCCTCAGAAAAGTCAAGAGCCTCTGACAGGAGAAAGTGCTTAAGAGCACGTTGAAATTTTAAGGAGTAATGATGCAAAAGGGGACAGGGTGGAACCAGAAAGCAGCATAGGGACAGTCTTCCTGGGGCAGGGGATGGATGAGATCATGTCTGTATGTCCCTCCAGGTACGTGATTTGTGAAAAATCCTAAACTGTACATCAGTTCAACCAAGTAAACATTTATTAGGCATCTCCCTGGAGTCAGGCTTTAAGCGAAGAATTCAAAAGTAAACCAAGTAAGATTGCCAGGTTCAAAGACTGTACAATCTAGTAGGGCAAAGGGAAGTCATTTGAGTCTCCCTCTTTCTCTCTCTGCTCCTCCCCCTGTCACCTTCTTTCCAACCAATGCAAGGCAGATTGTATTAAAGCAGAAGTATTTCTGGTAGATGTGAAGAGCACTATAATTGAGTTTGCAAACTGCCTCTACCGCTTACCAATTCTGTAATATTGGGCAGGACATTTAAACTCATTTAGCTTCAGTTTTCTTATTTATATAATATGGATATTAATGATACCTACCTCAGAGGGTTAGTGTGAGGACTAAATAAGATAATGTATATTAAAATTCTTCACATGCAGTAGATGCTTAATAAATATTGGTCAATGAATGAATAATAAGTAAAAATGTTAGGGAAATACAGAGGAGAGCCCTCAGTGGTTGGGAGGTATCTGGGATGGCCTTGAAAGGTGAAGAGGATTTTGACAGGCGTAGAGGAAAGCTATTTCAGACAGAGGGGATAGAGGGAGCACTGAGGTGGAGAAGGGTAGGTCCCACTTCCAGGAGAGGCAGGTAGTGGGAAATAAGGCTGAAGACACAGGCTGACGTTATACTGTAGTAGGCCTTGATTGCTAGTCTAAGAAATATGGGCTTGATCCTTGGGCAAAGAGGTTTTTTTGAGAAAAGCATGGCTATGTTACAGGAAGATCGATGTGACAATCAAAAGAATAGAATTTTACTGAAGATTAATTGGAGATAGGAGACCCATTTGAAGGCAGCAATAATCTCAATGAGATTGAATGAGGATCTTAACAAAGCTAGAGATAGTACAAATGAAGGAAAGGGAAACAGTCCGTAAGGGCTGGTGACTAGTGGGATGTAGGGAGTGCGGGGGGTCAGAACCAACCCTGAGTATTTAGGGGACGATCAGCGAGAAGGGCATGAGGCCGATTATGGTTTCCGGAACATAGAAAAAGGAAGAGTTTTTGGAGAAAGGTAAACTGTGCTCTGGAGGGTGAATTAGGAATCTTACAGGAAACCAAAGTAAATCACATAGCACTGGGACCAAGTCCTGAAGCCAGGCTGTGGTCTGGCACTGGAGACCGGGATGTGCAGCCGCCTTCTTGGGGGCGATGATGGAAAGCGTGGGGGAGGGCGTGAGTGAGAAGCGGCTAAAGGAACTCTCGGTTTATAGGACTAGCATAGCGGGCTTGCAGTGGACCCAGGGAAACCTGGGTCCTGAGAGTGGGGGACTGGGAAGTCAAGTAGGCAGAGGGGACAAAAGGGTGAGGCATTCTGGAGCATTAGCACTAGTAGAGGTAAAATATGTGGTCATTGGGTTCAGACCGAGTGAAGCTGGGGAGGAAAGTGGGAAAATAGGAAAGAACAAATAGGCCGAAGGCCAAGGGAAAACCAGACAGTAATTCAACAGGGACTGAGAAAATGGGTGAGGACAGAGTGGGATTGCGGCAGTTGACTACCTGAATGTGCAGTAGTTCTGAGCTGCGAGTTTCAAGATGCAGAAGAAGGAGAGAAAAGGGTCACCGGAGTGAAGAAGACTCAAGAGTGAAGCAGCCAGGGAGGTGGGAGGATCGGAAGTCACCGAGGATAAAGGAGGCGATGAGAAAGAGAGGGGAGGGCTGAGAGCCCGGTGCTAAAATCCGAGCAGAACATGAGGTCATGTCTGAAAACTTGTGCATGAAGTGAGAAGGATGAAGTGACGGTACAAGGAGTGAAATTACTGGGACAAAAAACTCAAACTGAAGTGGGTCTGGGGAAAACCATATTCGGGATGAATTTATTGACTTCCTACTAAGTGCCTCAAAGAGCTGAAAGGACATCTACGAAACAAGCAATTATCAGTAGGTTATAAAGTCGCAGATTATTTTAAGTGCTACGATGTGTGATACTGGCCGCAAACAGCTCGAGTCTGCTGCCGTGACCAGCCCTCCTGACGACGGTGCAAACACGTCAGGCCTGCGAGTCACCACCGTAGCACAGGAGAGTAAAGACACACGATGGAGGAGGCGAACCTGGCAGGAGGGGCAGGCACTAAGGGGAGGAGAGCTCTCCAACCAACAGGGGGGGGGGGAGAGAGAGAGAGAGAGAGAGAGAGAATAAATAGGCAAGGGTGGGGTGAAGGAGCCATATTCTAAAGCTAGTGTGGGAGCCATGCAGGCTGGGCCAAGTTGGGCATAATAGGACTGAAGAATGGAGGCAGGCAGACTGATGTTATGAGACCTCAAAAACAGGCAAATATCCTCAAGTTCCTGTGGTCCCAGACTTAGGCCAATGGAAGCATTCACTTTTTACATGGACCTCCAATGCCTGCATCTATGATCCCCAGATACCGAGTACATGTCTCTTTGACAGCATTCACCACATGGCGCTCTTGGTGTGCCTGTGTTTTCACCCCACTGTGAGCCACTGGAGAGCCGAGACCAGCCCATCTTGGCAGCTCCTGGTCCAGGGCTCCACGCGTCGTGCTGAGTGAGGGTCTACTAATATTTGTGGTGTGAATGAACCGATCGATGAGTAAATCCTGGGCATACATACATCGCAGGACAGGCACCGAACTGGGTCACAGGGCTTAGCCCCAGGCGCCCCACATCCGAATGGAAAGCATCATGGCACAAGGTGAAATTCTAGGTTTCTTAAAAAAAAAAAAAAGAAAATGTAGGAAAAACTCTCAAAGCCTTAGTTAATTAAAAACACAAATAGCTCTTCAGGGAACATTCCCGGCCTCCCATTCTCTCTCCTTGCACAGAAGCCTCGCACCGAACGGCAGATAAGGTGGTGTCTCAGCCTGCGCTTCGGACCACATTTAATTAAACGCCTCCGTTGACTGCTTCCTCACATACCTTGTTTTATTTCCCTTCCCTCCTTCCATGCTAAAGAGGGCCAGGGCTAATACTAATGCATATGCTGTTAAACCTTTTTAATTAACTTCAACTTCTTCCAGAGATTTATGTTTAAACAGTAAATTTTTTGTTGATACTCAAATACATAGGCGGCACTCAGAATGATGTACGAGTACTCTTGTCCTCAAAATGATTCTTCGTGAGTTACCACCAGAGACGTTTTCATGAGCCTTTTTTATTAAAATAATAATACTCTGCAAGGCAATAATGCTTTACAACCGGCAGCTAATTAACCTGCCCCACCCCCCGCAGGTCAGCCTGGGCATCTGCGGGTTAGCAATGAGATGGCCCAGGGGGTCTCCCACACCTTGGAGTCAGCGCAGAATGGGGTCGGGTTTGTCCTCCGGCATCTGTGAGTAATGATTTTCATTTAAAACAGATCTTCGTTCCTGAACTGTAGCTCAGTCCATTATTACCGTTATTTATTTCGTTCTTGTTTAGCGAGCTCCCTGCACTGAGAATCAGTGTGTCTGATCTGCAATTGACCCCCTGAAACGGAATTTAAGCATGCCTTGGAAAAATCCAATGGACTTAAAACTCTTGTTTCATGGCAAAATCCACCTACTTTTCTGTAACTCTAAATCTGCACTCCCTGTATTTTTAATCATGATCTGGGCTGTCAGTTGTCATTGCCACACAACCGCGCTCTGCCCACGGCACCAGTCTACCTGCCCAGGCCCCTGTCCCATTCTCCGTGTTGAAACAACACGTCCCCCCACGAGCCAGTGTAGTTATGCTCCGAGTTGTACCACGGACGAGCCAATTATTCCAATTTCGGCATCAGATTCAGAAGAGTTTCATGATTCTCAGTAGCATAAACTAAATTTTTATTCCTACAGCAATTTTGTAATCATGATGACATGTAAGCACTTAGAAAATACTTCTCTTCTTCCCCTCGACCAACAGGAGGCCAGAGGATTGTTTTAGGCACTTTCCTGGGCAGGTTCAATGGGGCCCTTGGCTTGGGCACCGGTTCACAGCTATAGGGAGAAAGCCCCCAGGCCGAGGGCCTATCTACGGGGCTTTCAGCTGAGATTCAGAACAAGGTCCCAGGTCTTGCACATCTGTTTTCATTAATTTGCTTATTCACTTATCCAACAAATATTTAATGATTTTCTACTAGGGAAGGACTCTCGGCCCCAGGAGAGAGACTGAGTTGTGTGAGGTATGCGCTTTTCCCTCTAATCAAATTCAACCCAACCCCTAGCTGAGGTCTGGATTACATGAATACTTCATTTATGCATGTTTACTCCATTCATTCAGCAAACATTTATCAGGCACCTTCTAGGAGTAAGGTAGTCTTCTGGAAGCTGAAAAGTTCACGAAGACATTGAATCTGTCATCAAATCCTGGTGGCTCTTCACAGGGAATTCGGGCTCTGATGGCTTTCCACCCTCCACTGCTATGCCCGGGCCACGTTACAGCGATCTCACACCTGGACTATTGCCAGAGCCTCCGGTGGTCTCCCTGCTTCTGCCCTGGCCTCCCCACACTGTCTTCTCAACAGAGCAGTCTGAGGGGTGCTTTTAAAAACTGAAGCCAGATGGCGTCATTGCTCAATCTCAAACGGTCTCAGAGGTAATGACCAAACGCTTGCCATGGTTTAGTGCCCTACATTGTCTGACCTCCTTAGCTTCCTCCCCGGCTCTCGGCTGCAGCCACTTGGGCCTCTTTGCCGCTCCCCAGACACATCAGGTATGCTCCTGCCTCAGGGCCTTTGCACTTGCCCTTCCCTCTGCCTGGGATGTTCTGCCTTCGTTTCCCACAGGGCTCAGTCCTTCACTTCCCCGGGACACCGCTCAGTGGTCAGCTTCTCGTGGACTGACTGTCTTATTTAAAACTCGCATCCTACTCCTGTACTGCTTCCCTTCCTCCACATTCGTGCCCCTGCTGTTTCTCTAGAGCACTTGGTCCCATCTTACGCATTATTTATTTTATTTGTTTCATATCTCCCCACTAGAATGGCAGCTCCACGAAGGTTTAGCTGTTTGTTTTATGTAACGCAGTACCAGTGCCTAGCACACAGATCTTCAACAATAAGTATTTGTTTTATGCATATGTGTATACACATCTATAATGAATCTGTAGAATAAAGAGTGGTGTCATGGCCTTTAAGAAACACACAATCCAGTAGGAGCTCTGTCTGGAAAGAAATAATGATGTTATTTCTATGTTTTAAGGAAGCGAGAGCTACAGAGCTTTGCTGGTTCCCGGGGCAGAGTTTCATCTGCCTGGTTGAATGAGGCTGCTCATATCACGGCCCCGACGTCCTGCAGGCAGGGCACGCCAGGAAAACACGGCAGTCCCTGTTGAGAGGACACCGTGGCTCCTTGTGACAGGATCCCTCACCGGAGCCAAGACGGGCTCCTGGGAACTGGTGCCCACGTATGAGGAGCAGTGCCTCGGTGGGCCTCGGTGGCTGTTCCAACTGGGGAGCCCTCCCAGCCCTCCCCAGATCACTCACAGATCCCAGTGGACACTCAGCGCCATGTCTCAGGCAGGAGACATTCCGAGGCTCATGGCTGCTCCTCACAGATGTCAGTGGCGGGGCCTTGCAAGTTGGTGTAATTTCTAATGGCTGATTTTGACAGGACATGTCAGGTTAGCGCTACTTATCCTGGAGCCTAACTGGATCTTGAGGATAAATCTCTTATTTTGATAGCATTTTAAAATAAGTGGCAGCAGTTCATGCATAATTACCTCTGAATTACCTAGGGGATTCATCAGGTTTGATTATAGATGCATAATGAATTTACCGAATTTGCGGGTATTAGGGAGATATTAATTCCATATGAAACCTCACAATTCCTTCATGTGCCATTTGTTTTCATTCCTTCTTTAATAAGGAGCTAATTCCTTTAAATTATTTGTACTTGTACAAGGTCTGGAAGCACCCAGAAGGAATGACGACCCCAGAGCCCCCAGTACACGGAGAGCTTGGGAGCGAGCGCTGACTGCAGGGAAGGGTTCATAAAGCAGGCGGTGCTGGAGTGTCTCACTTGGGGCGCCAGTAATAGGTCTAATCATGGCACCTCCATAAACTCGTGAGCAACCCCTGGTGAACATTTCTGAATTCAGACATTTACAAGGAGGGGGAGGAAGCCACTGCACCAACTGGGGAACGAGGCAGACAGAGGAGTCTGACCTTGTTCTAAACAGAGAAGAGAAGATGAGACGGCGAGGGCTTGTAACTTCTGGGCCGGGGGAAGGCTGGCACATGTGATTTCTGATCTGTGTGCAGCATTCCTTTAAGAAGAACCCAAGCTCCCGGGGGACACTGGCAAGCTGGGATTTCGGTTCTGCAGAACAGACGGATGGGCTTCCTTGGACTGGGGCTCTAGCACCTGCGGCCCCTTTTGGTTTTGTACTGGGTCGACACCCTTTGGTCAGGGAGCCTGGGCTGGAGTCTCTGTGGGTTGGTGGACAGTACAACTCTCTTCCTTCCTGAGGACACAAGGAGGGACCAAGGGGGCAGGGAACCTGGACCGAGCTCCCCCAGGCAGACCACGGCCGTAGTAACCACAGGTTCTACACCTCGGGCACGCTTTGAGGTCAGGCACAGGGCTAGGCACTTTACACATTGCATACTATTTCATCTCCACAATAGCATTATAGCGTAGATGTTATTATCACCTCTACTCCACAGATCATGCAAGTTACATGGCAGGAGGTCATGTAACTTGCCCACAGTCATCCCGCAATCAGGAAGCAGCAGGGCTGGGACCGTGGGGATGGCGGATCTGAAGGCCTGGATGTAATCACTTAATCACTGTGAATGCGGCCTCCTTATTCCCTGCTGTCTCCCATACCCCAGTGCTGCCATTACAAGCCCTTCATTACCACCGCTATTATGACTACCCCAGATGGGGGGCTTGGAAGACCTACTCTTTTTTGAAATTTTCATCTCCAGTTTTCACTCCAAGGGCAATCAGCCAGGCCGGAGGCCTTTAGATTTCCCTCCCTGAGGTCTTATTCTGTGAGACAGAAACAAAACTGGCTACCTCCCTGTCCCCTACTGCCATTCGGAAGAGCTCCAAGGGGTTAACACAAAAAGAAGTTCTGCTTTTGATGTGACACCCGCTTAATTTATATCTGATTAAAAAATAGTCATTCATTCATGCATTCAACAGCGGTATTTGTTAAATGTCTCCCTACACTCTTAATTGGATTTTGTTGGGGGGAAGGGAGAAGGGAGCAGGAATAATAAAGCTTATGCCAGACACCTTGTTTATAATTTCCTTGGGAAGAATATATGTACACACCTGAAAAATTAAGTAAACAAGAGAGTGATTGAATAACTGAGCAATGGAGAGAGGCAGGCAGTGAGCTTCCTACAGCACACGGAGGAGACAGCACCGGGCTCCTGGCGTGGTCCAGGAGCGCTTCCCGGAGGAAGTGGGATGTGAATTGCTGGTCGAAAGGTGCAGGATGAGCAGTGATGGGGAGGCAGGAGACCACCAGTTGGACACAGTCAGGAAGCCACGCTCCCGGCCTCAGCCACTCACTAGGTGTTTGACCTTGAGGGGAATCACTCCCTGGGGCCTCATTGTGTTTGCTGCAAGATGAGAGTGATGATACCTCACAGGGTTGTTATGAAATTCAAATAAGTTGACGGACATGAAACTGCTCTGAAAGTGGCAAGTGCAGCACAGATGCCACCCTGTGCCCGAGAAAAAGCAGCCCCAGGGACCAGCGTTTCATGAACACGCATCTCCAGTGTCATGCTTTGAGTTCTGCTCAAGGTCACCTGGGCACTCAGGCCCAGCTCTGGCCGAGCAGCGTGCAGGGGACATGCTGCCGGCCAGGGCGCAGAGCAGAGCCCCTCTGACTTGTGGGAGATGCCAGGTGACAGGTGGTTAGACCAAACCTGACCCTGAAGGTTCACTGACTTTCAGGGGGGATCAGGGGGACAGGCACCTGGGGATGAGAAGTGGTGAGGGGCAGGGAGGCTCTAGAAGTTTCCCTTGTTTCTCATGCTGTCAAATGGAAAACGACATCTTGGTTCTGTTGTAGCCAGAAAGGGTAGCTGAAAAAGTACCTTGTAAATGCCTGCATGCAGATCCAGGGGACATGCCACATCTTCTTCATGCAGGGGACCCACCAGACGCACTCCTGCATACCTGGCCAAAGCCTAGTCACGGCGAGGCCAGAGCCCTCAGTTCAGAGTTCAATGACCTTGACCCTTCCCATCACGGGCCTCCGGTTCCAAGGGGAGCCCAGACACATTAATTTCTACTTTGAGAATCTCTTCGGCTGTTTTTGGATCTCTGTGTTCAGTCTCATCAGGCTAATGAATGAGAGTTCACAGCTTGGATACCTGGGGGGGGGGCACCTTCTCTACTCGGGGTACTGATTTTATGGCTAAAAGCTGTTCAAGCCTGAGCTTTCTCCTTAGCATCCAGGACCTTTACGAATCAACCCCAAGAAGGTAGGTCTACAGTATGAAAAGTGAAAGAAATTTCAAGGAAATAATTCCCTCCTGTCCCTCCCCGCATGCATCTGTCCCTCAAACACTGAGGATGGAGATAGATGTGGCCTTTCTGGGAAGATCTCTACAAAGGAGCTCCCTGTGGGTGCCTTTCCCAGATGAGGCTGTGTCACCTGGATGCCCCCTTGCTTCCAACAGACGCCCTCCACTTGCGCCGCCTAAGGATGCGATGGCCCTGAAACTCCCTTCTGCGTCTGTCTGGAGGGAGATTTTCGCCTGGACCACGTGCCTCCAGGTGTCTCCAACTGGACAGCACATAGCCCGACAGTGTGGAAGGTCTGAGTCCCTCAGAATCACGGACTCTTTGAACTTCAGTGGCACCTGGTGGATGGAACCCTCCACTCCAGTTTCCTCCCACACTGCTTCAGTGTTTTTGATTTTGTTTTAAACCACGAGCTTTTTAAGGATTTGCTTCTTTAAAGCTTTTGCCTACTCTCTCTAAATAGTAGTCATCTGTAAGAGACTGGGCCAGGGGTCTGCCGAGGGTCGTTCACTCACCAGACGTAACTCCTTGGTCTTTCCGGGCCTTGAAAAGACAGCTCAGAATGCCAACTTTTAATTAGGATGGAGGAAGACACTGAGATGCCTCCCCGCCTCACCCGCTGGGAAAGACTGCCTGACACACGGGTCTTGCCCGCAGTGGACAGTGGCGGGGAGCACATCTCTCCGAGTCGACGGCTGATGATTTGGCAGCTCCGCCAAAGATTTGTGAAAGGGAGAGGAAGGGTGCAGGGCTGGGTTGTGGGAAAAGGGGGACTTGTCCCTGGAGTCAAGATAATTCTTCCTCATGTCAAAGCCTCATTCAGGAGAGCTCTCGCTGTTTCTTGCTTTTTATCTGGGAAGCAATCTGCACAGTATCTCTCAAAATTAGGTCACGCCGGCAAAGGCAGGGGCTTGCCAAGGTGCTAACTAACAGGCCTGAATTCTCGGTGGGTTTGCACAGCCCTCTGTTCTGACGAATGGCTTCTTTGTTTCCCTAGAATGTCCGGCCCGCCGAAGCATTCACGCCAGCCTCTCTTTTCCTTTGCCCTTTTACTCCCCCAACAAAGAGTGGAATTTGGAAGGTTACAATCACTTCACTGTCAACTCCAAAGCTCTCCCGCTTTCTATCAAGCTGTTTCACTCCCCGCCCAGGGCAGGAAGCTACTGTGCAATGGCTCTGGGGGCTGGAAGTCACTCTGAGAAGTCAGTGGGTCTGCACTTTTCGAGACACGACTGCCCTCCCTGGGTGCCGAGGGTTTCAGCGGGCGGCAGAATCAGGGCACAGCCCTGGTGGCCTGGTCTCCTAGGCTTGTGTGGGCTCAGGTCTCTTCCTGGCAACACCGTGATGGAAATCCCACCCACTCTGCTCAGATGGGGGTGGGGTGGGAACACCAGCGGCAGCAACGACAAACATTAGCTCTTGGAGAATTTTGAGAACAAAATTGACTTTCTGTTCTTTCTTTATTTTTGTCCTGGCACTGTTTGTTGCTGACTAAGGTTTCTTCACAATAACACACAGTGGGTGGGGCCGAGGCACAGGCGAGAGCAGGTGTTGGGAGCTAATTAGGATCCTTCAGGAGTGGATGGAAATGAGAAGCTGAGCCAGGGAAGTCCTGCAGGCTCCCTGAACTCTGGGACTACAGACCATCCCGCTCTGCCAAGGGGGGGAAATGGAAGCTGCCTCTGGAACCAGAAACACCGAAGGGGCTCGCAGAACTAGGTGTGAAGGTGAGCCAGGTGTGAAGGGAGCCAGATGTGAAGGTGAGCCAGGTGTGAAGGTGAGCCAGGTCAGGGCAGCTCTTGCGCTTAGACTCTGAAGTCAGCAAGACCCTTGGCTGCTGCCACTTGTCCACGTGAGACCTTGGGCTGGTTTCTTACCGTGGTCTCTCTGCTTCTTCGTTTGCAAAAAAGGTTGAAAGAAGACAGTGTATCCAAATCCCTAGTCTTGAAATTTGCCTTCAGCCAAAGCTATTTATTCTTATGGTTGTTTGGTTATATTTTGAGAAGGCAATACAGGATACTATCATTGGAGTCTTGGGAAAACCTTGAAAAATGACTTTCAACCTTTTAATCTTAAGTAATAGATTTTGTTTTTCAGATGAGATTCACATGGAATCTCAACATATAAAATGGGCGTCATGACGTATAAGGCGGTGGGTGGCAGGCGGGGGTTGGGTCCTGAGCCCTGCCTGCTCAGCCTCCCATTGGCTGTCTGTAGAGGCAGCTTGGCTCTTTGGGGACCCCAAGGCTCTGAGGGACCCAGTGAGAGAACTGCTGGCTTAGACTACTAGAGAAACAGTACATTGTTTCTGAACACGCAGAGCCCAGACTCACCCCAGCCTCACCCCAGCTCCTTGTCATGTGAACCGAGCACAGCGACCCAGAGGGAAAGGGGCCCAGAGAAGCCTCCGGGGCTGGGGGTGGCGGCAGAACGCAGGTCAGCCGGGGAGGGCTGGGGCACTGACGCTCGGGATGTGCTTTTGGGTGGAGAACAGGCAGCGTCTTTTCCCTTTTCTCACCCAGAGTGGGGCAGGAACTGTGGAAATGCAGGGCCTGCAAATGGGTTGGGATTACGGTGGAGTAAGGGGTGGAGACAGGGGCCCAAAGACAGCCTGTCCCCCTGCCACCCAGAGGCCTCGAGTGGGCTCTGGGGAGGAGTGAGAATCCGCCGGGTCCCCGGGATGGGCGCGGGCGGAGCTGCCTACGCCGGTGGTGTGGATGCAGGAACAGGTGCTGTGTTTGCTCACGGGAGCGCTTTCCCTGCTCTATGGCTTCCTTCCCTTTGCTTCCTCTTAGTTCTCAGCAAAATTCAAATCTGGCTTCACCTCTATCCATTGAGAAAGACAAGAAAATAGCCTGACCAGATCAAGGCCAGCAAAGCCAGCAGACAAGAATGAATGATCAGCCCACACAGCCCTTCCCCCGATGGCCAGGAACCTCACAGAGAAGGTGGGCATTGCCAAGCCAGGGGATGGCCGGTCCCTCTGTGGCTCACACCTCTTGCCCACTCCTGGAGGAGTCCAGCAGGCCCCTGCCCTGGTAAGTACAGCTTTACCACCCCAAGGCTATCACGTATGCTACGGCAATACACGAAATACGGAGGCACTGTTTTACAAGAATGAGGGAACTTTTGACTGAATCAGAAGAATCAGAATCAGAGGAAATACCTGCCTTGCTACACACATCAGTGGGTCCACCCAGCTTCAAGGAGACTGCTCTTCGTGCACATTCCTGGACTTGGCGCCTTTGGTTCTCTGGGGAAAGTCATAGTGCCAGCTCCCTGAGTTCCCCCTGAAGGAAAAGCGCAGATGCCACTGAGGTCCCCGCACACTTCCTGGCCCCCTCAGTCCTCATCGTGGGGCTGGAGGTGACTCGGGGAGGCACCTTGCAGTTTTCATGACCCACCAGTGTCTCAATAATGAATGTTCACCACCACAGTGCCCTCATTTAGCCTAATAACTTCATAAGGTAATATTTGATGTGTGCTAAGTATCTGATTAAACAACATAAAGTATTTGACCTATTGATCTTTCATAGCTCGCCAGCCCTCCGTTCCTGGATACACTTTAATTACTGACTTGGAGAGCTTTCCTGAATGGGATTTGCATCTCATTAAGACCCTTCCTTTGTCTTTCGGGCCACATGTCAAATGCTTTCTGGTTTTGTTGCCTCTGAGCCTCCTGCTTCTTTCCTGCTTCTCCACCAGACCCTCAAGACTTACAACGTGTGGTTCATCTACAGGAGTAGGGGCCTTTAAGAGTTCACAGATCCTACTGCTTATTTTAGAAAGTCGATGAGCGCATGAACAACTGGACGCCCTACCTCATCCACTCTGACTTCTGGAGCATGGGAAATTATCCAGAGCGCAGCCCCTTTCCAGGCGGCTGGTCACAGCTGCTGGGTCGGCCTCACCCCTGTGTCTCACAAGGGGAGTAGGCCAGTGGCCATCCATCAGGATGAGCACAGAAAGCCATTTCTGCTGGCCAGTTAGTTAGCTAATTGCTCTCATCTGAACCACCTCTTAGAAAACTACAGAAAATCATTTTTTTCCCCTCTCTTGCCTGCAAGGCTATTGACACGAATGCTTATAATAACGATGTGATTTACATGTTCTTTCTTTCAAGAATCTCCAGCATGCTGGGTTTGTTTATTTTTTTCTCTTATTTTAAAATTAGTTCTACAAAGACTGAGCTGGCTTCCCTGTGGGTCCTCCTAAAATGAGAGTAACACCCAGAGAATGAAGGGGAGTCAATGAGAAAATTCTTGCGGGGCACGTACAGTAATGCCAGCCCCTAGTAAGTGCTCAATAAACAGCAGTGGCTATTGTTGCCGTATCATCTAAGGAGGCTCTGTGGCTTGTGGGTCGGCCTTGTATTCTGGGCATGGTCAGGCTGGGGAGGAGGTACACTGGCTCAGGTATCTGGACGCTGTGCCCAACTCACCTGGTAAAGGTTGCCCCTCCTGGCCCATGATGAGTCAGGCTTGCATTGAAGTGAGTGGTTTGTGCAGCGAAAGGCCCTGAAACATCTATGTTCATCTCCGCTCTAGTCGCTGCCCCAAATCAGAGGACAAGCAGAGACAAAATGCTCTCGAACAGTGGTTTTCAGCAGGTGTCTCCCAAAGGGTGGCGTGCTTGACAGCAACGCAAATTCGAGAAGCCACCCTTGACGTCTGAACTAGAACTTCTGTGAGGAGGCCCCAGGCATCTGCGATGAAAATGAGCTCCCTAGGCAATTCTTAGATTCAACAAGATTTGAGAACCACTCCCACCACGTGGGTTCCTTTCCCTCAACAACTTGCAACGAACTTCCAAGAAAGGCTGCAGAGGTGCTCACTCTGCAGGTGCATCTGATAGGTTCCCCAACCCAGGTGGCACTCTGGTTTTGAAGGGTGGCCGCCGATAAGGGCCACCATGAAGGGACAACTGTGCAGCCTGCAGAGAGGGTGCCAAGGGGTACCCCCTACATTTCTGCCCGCATCTGGGGCAGATCGTGGGCACCCTGGGGCGCCAGGGCAAAGTGGGGCCCCTGGTGGGAAGGGATAAGCCCTACAGGATCCACAAAAGTCCCAGAGGTCCATGGCCCTCTGTATCACCTGCGTACACTCTCTAGGGGGCGCTTTAAACTCCAGGCTGGCTTCCCTCTGTTCCTCAGGAGGCAGCTGTGACGCTGGCTCCCACTTCCAAACGGTGCTGCCCCAGGGAAGGCAAACTCAGACGCCCCCGGCACCCGGCCGCTGGAGGAGGACGTGACGCCACACTCCCGCACACACTCTCACTGCGCAGCGGCACCACCGCGCCTGTTTCACGGCCACCAAAAGTGGTTTTCAGATAATCTGCCGTTTTAGATGATCTGCGCCGCTGCTCGCCTCCGCGAGCAAGGCTAATTGAGAACTGACTGTGTGTGCTGGACCATTCCCCGGAACGGGGCCCAGTGCCTGGGTGGTAAGAGCTCCCAAGACAGCCACGCACATGGCTGGAAACGGGACGTTGTCGCCCACTGGAGGAGGAGCAAACTTTAAAAAATGGCTTGACCATTCCCAGGCCCGAGAGAGCAGTCTTGTTCGGCCTGCCAGGCCGATCGCCGAGGCAGCGACCATTACACCGTCCTGCAGCTAGAACACGGACTGGCTCCGAGACGGAGGAGGCTCGGTTAGTAAAGGACGAAGCCGTTCCGAGAACCGGTCAAAGACGCCGTGGGATTTGCCCTGGGCTGCATGTGAACGCCGTCTGGGGAGCTGCAGAGAGCACGGAGGTTGGGCAAACGACCGGCTTCGCTTCCTCACGGAAAGGAGGAGACAGGGGCGGGGGGAGACGGTGCGAAGCCCGGTAAGAGGCTTGGGAGGAGCCGCCTCCGTAGGCGCCCAGGCGCTAAAGGCAGCGCTGGCGTGTGCGCGTCACGGCGTCTCTCTCTGCCATGGAACGTCTTGTGAAACGCCCCAAGTGAATCTCAACACCACAACATACATACTAGGGAAGGAAAAAAAAAGAGGAACGGCGCCAAGTTGTGACTGCCTTCTGGTAGCTGTGTTTGGATGGTATCATTTTTCTCGGGCACCAGCTCCCAAATGGCGCCGCCGCCGACTCTCAGAGTAAACGGGGGTCAGCAGCGGGTCAGGCCGCGTGCGGATCTGAGAAGTGGTGTGTCTGTGTGTTCTGTTGATCACAGGAGCGCAGACTCCGCTGCCAGGCAGGCTCGTGCGCTGTCTGCTGCCCGAAGAACGTCCCCGACCACTTTCACAATTCCGCGTTCTGTCCCTAACGCTGCCGAGACCTGAATCGCCGAGTGGCCGGGGCTGGGAGGCAGTGGAGGGAGGTGGCCCCTTCCTCAGGAGGGTCGGAAAGCCTACGTCTGGGGTCAGCGTGAACCCCCGAGTCTTTGCCGAGGGTCCTCTCTCAGCCAGAGACCCTGCTGGCTGCCCATCGGGAGCCTCTGGGGGAGCATGAAAAATGTGGGTCCCCGGATCCCACCTCCAGTGACTCTGATGTCATTGGTCCGAGGTGGCCCCTGTGTCGGAGAGTTTTACAAGTTCCCAGGAGCGCCCGTGTGCAGCCGTGAGGAAGCTCGAGCGAACACTTCTGCTGGGACGTGGGTCAGACAGGAGGCCCCGAGTCACCTCACGGAGTGGGGGCCAAAGGCCGCCTCTGCACTGCGCTCCTGTTCCTTACAGGACGCCAGGCGGTGGAGGGCCGCGGGCGCGGAGTGGGGAGCGGCCGTGTGGGTCGGAGGCAAGAGAGGAAGGGAGGCAAGCGGGGAAGGGAGGAACTCGGGGAGTCAAAAGCCTGTTGAGGGGAGAGAAGTAAGGCTGACTTCCCCTGAATGGTGTTTTTGCAACCAGGTCTCAGAGGTGAAAGCTGTGCTCATTCTCCACCCCTCCCCCCCCCAAAGCATCATCACCTGGGAAGTTTGGTGTTCGCGTCCTTCGCCACATGCGGGTCAGGACACCGGTGTGGAGTAGCATGAGAAACTAAAAAGGAAAAATACCCCCCTCTAACAAAGAGCCATCGCCACAACAGCCGTAAACGACTTTGGGGAATTTGCCCACTGGCCACCAAAGAAACCAGGAGGGGGCAGGCACCTTGGAGAACGTGGTGGTGTCAGAAATGGCAGAGCAGAGTGTGCGGCACAACAAGGAAGGGACACAACAAGGAAGGGACTTCTGGGCCGGGAGGTAAGAAGAGACTGGAGCGTCACCTGCTTCCAGTGCATTCTTGGCCGCAGGCTCTGTGAGCTGTCCAGCAGGCAGCGCTCTACTTCCAAAGTTGTCTCTTGCTTTCTTTGCTCCCTGTTCTTACTCACTTCTTTCTACTCAGAACAGGAGCCAGGGATCCAGGACCTCTCCCCAGCGAGGTGCTGTCGGAGAGCCGAGGTCAGGGCACTGCTCAGGTGTGGCCCTGTGAGGAGCAATGGGAGGGGAGGGTGTGCCCATCCTCGGGGTGGGTGAGGGCCCCGGGGGTGGGTGAAGATTCAAGGAGTGCGTGAGGCACAGTGGGAGGGGCTGTGGGGGAAGTTCCATATCACACGTGCCTTGCACAAGACAAAACCACTGCCTGCTTCTCTCCTTTGACTCCTGGTTCCCCCCGGGGTGGTGCCAGTTTCTTCTACACAGGGACAGGTTGAACTGCTTGTCACAACTCAAACATCTTATGGGATCAAATGCGCTCGGTTCCTCAGGAAGCTGGTTTCCTGGGGAAGTGGGGAGTGACCTGCCAGGTCTGCCGCTGGGATGTCTACCTCTGAACTCTTGCTCCGACTCCACGCTCCCTTCGGAGCTTCCTGGTCACCCCTGCCTGCGGAGCCTGCTCTGACTATAAGCGTGGGTGAGCCGCCGCCATCCTACACAGCTCCAGGGTCAGGCTCGGGGAGAAAACGTGAGGGTCGCTGGCTCGGAGATCGGAGAGACTTTGCTGAGAGTGTGTGTACATTTGAGCCGGCACCAGGGAAATCAGCCAGACCCTGCCAAGTGTGGGAATTCTGCATGGCAACCTAATGAAGGCTTAGTTTTTCATTACAAATTCCATTAATACTGGAGCTGTTTAGAGCACATTGCGTGGGAATATCCATAATGTACCTTCTACCCTCTCTGACCGACCTCAGAGGGAGGCTGCACACTTTTGCTGGGCCATTTGCATTTTTGCCCTCGTTGTGATCAATCCTCCCCAGCACCTATTATACACGGCGGGCAAAGCACACAGAGAATCACGCAGGACCTGCCATGCATGGTCCGATGCAACAGGCGGGGAACAACTGAAAGAACAGGAGCACGGGGGTGGGGGGAGAAGTACGGTGTAGCCTCAGGCAGCGGCTGCACTTTTTCAGCCCAGAGAGAGCCTCTCCCTCTCCCCACTGCCAACTCCAAGAGCCACTGGGCTGGTGCAATCTCACAGAGAGGGGAGGCACGGGTCTCTCGGGGCTGAAGGGAGTGACAGTGGTTAGGCCTCAGCCTCGGGAGGGCATTCCTGCATCAGAGCATCCCCACCCCTACTAGCTCTGCGGGGCCCTTTGGACACCCTCAGGGCAATCATCTCTTGGAGGCGCCTCCTGTTGCTCCCCGGGCTGTGGGACACCTGGGGAACCCGGGCAGCAGAGGCTGCTTGCATCCCCCAAGGCTGCTTCGATGACATCTTGCTCAGCAGCATCCCGTTCATCCTTAGCTGCAGCTCCATGAAACTGCTTCCTAGTCCATGGGCACTGTGTGCTCGTAGACTGGACTGTCCTTCCTGCCTCACCCGCAGGCCCCTGGACCTCATCCCTCGGTGTCACCGCCCTGTCCCCTCCAGGCAGAGTGACCTCTGGTCTTACTCTAGGCCTTGCCAGCCTTCCAGGTCCTTTATCATGTTATGACTACTTGGGTGTGTGTCTCTTCCCCCCTTCACACTGTGAGTAGAGTATGAACATGTATCTCCTCAGCCATGGATACATTTATTGCTTTTAGAGAGAGAGGATGGGGGTGGGGAGATGGGGGAGAGAGAGCAAGCTATTGTTTGCCTCTGGAACGCACCCAGAACAGGGATCAAACCTGCAACCTAAGTGTGTGCTCCGACCAGGGATCAAACGCGCAACCTTTTGGTGTTCAGGACAATGCTCCAACCAACTGGCCACCCGGCAGGGGGAGAGGGACCCTATTTTATTCAGTTTGTATCCTCTAGGTTAAGTGCAGGGTAAGTCACACAGTAGTTTCTTGTAAAATGTTGTCAAAATGTAAACTTCCCTGCCCTTCTCTGGGTGGAGCCTCATCACTTACTGACAAACCGGCCAACGTGTGAGACCACCCGAGCCCGGCTCCTGTGGTTTGCGGGTGGTCTGTGGGGGGTGGCCGGCGCCCTCCACCTGTCCCGCACATGCGGCTTGCCCTGCCCCGCCGCCCCACCCCCCCGCCCCCTGCGAGGCTGCCAGCTCTCAGGGAAACATTCTACTACGACACCACTTAAAAGAAGCTGCAGTACCGCAAGCGGTTCCTGGCCAGAGATGCATTCCAGGAGACAGTTCAGTAGAAACGCCATCAGTGCCAGTGGTGGAGAGCGAGAGTGTGCAGACATGCCACAGGGTTCGGGGCCGGTCCAGAGCGTTTCGGCTGGGCGACCCTGCGAGACACCTTCAACTCTGTGCATCTGTGTCTTCGTAAAATGGAGACTGGAATAGAGCCTATCGGCCCGGGCTGTCACAGGAGGTGCTTTAGATAAAGGGGTTCGGAATGGTTTAGAGTCACGCCGTGGAAGTATCAACTATCGTTTTTGTTGTTACCATTTAATCAGAGTTCCTGGTTGGGGATGACTTGGGCATTTTTGTTTTGAAAGGCTGCTCATGAGGGTCTGACATACCCCTTTGGTTTACAACCATCTGTCTTCTGCTTTACAGAAGCTGAGGGAACTGAGTCAACAGTAAATGAGTAGAGTAGGCTGTTGGTTAACTGGGTTAACACTGGAATCCAGTTCTCACTGGCAAGTTATTTCAAGCTGTCCTGCCGTCCTCCTTCTCGCTATCTCTCTCAGGGACAGCCCCCAGTGCCACCTCCCGTCCGCACTGGCTCCTCTGCCTGCAGGGCTGAGGGTGGGCAGGGAAGTGCGTGAACGCAGGGGGCAGGGAAAGAGGGAGCTGCGTGCGCAATCCACCCTCAAGGTAACCAGCTCCTGAGAAAGGTGGGCCTGCCACCCTGAGAACTCCTTGGGTTTACCAGGAAGGGGAAAAAAATCTAATGAGAAGAAAGTTACAGCAAAGCTTATTGAGCAATAACCTATTTCCTTCCCTTAGAAACAATGAAGAGACATGTTTCTCAGTTCTGCGGCCCAAGGAAAACAACCTCAGTGATTTGCTGCCCGGTTACCAGTCTCTGTATCATTCCGCTTATTTTCTCGATGCGTGATATTCACCTTAGGGCTGAACACAGCTCTCTCTTCCTCTCTGGTGAGGTTTTTGCTTTTCTCATTTTTATTTGTACTGGCTGTGAGGCTTTTCATCAGAAGAAATAAACGGGACCGTGTTCTCGAGGAACCAGCCACGGAGCTTATCGATGAGTGATGCTGGTGTGGGAATGTGTACCTTGGGTTTGGAAGCGGACAGAGCTGTTGAAAGATTCCCGGGGACGGAGGGGACCTGACCGAGAGTCTCAGGGTCAGGGTCCCCAAGTCGCCAGAGATGCAGATCCTGACTCTGATCCTAGGGAACACTGGAGTGACAAGGAAACTTGTTGAACAGGCAGTTTCGCTGGTCAAAGCTCTGCATCATTTGGTAACAGTGGCAAATTGTAGACATGGAAAATTGTAACCCTCCCCACCATTCTTTTGACATTGTGTCTCTAAGTGCGGACTCTTGACTAATACGTAGCTTGTAGATGAACAGCATGTTTGTATGAGAATCCTAGGAACTAGCTTCAAAAGATACAGACTCCAGCTTCGAGGCATCTCAGTTCTGGGAGTTTCGCAGACCTTCAACCTCAGAGCCAGGATGGCGTGAAGCCCGGGTGACCACACCAGGATGATGCACAGTGGACGGTCACTTGCCTTATAGACTGGACTATGCTCATCTGCACACAGAGAACTTTTCCACCCCTTCCCTTGGTCTCTTTGTGCTGCTCCCCTCTCCCTGCTTATAAAAACCCCTGCCTCCACTGAGATGGGGAGATGGGCTTTGAGACGTGAGTCCCCATCCTCCAGGTGGCCGGCATCTGAACATAAACCACTTTCCTTTACATCAGCACCTGCCTCTTGAGCATTGGCTTTTGTAGCGGCAGGCAGCTGGACCTGATTTAGGTTATAATTTTGTCCAATTTATTTCAGGGGAAGATATTGCTTCGGATTAAAAAACAAAGGGGAAAAAAAGCTGCAGATGACTTCATGACGTTGGACAAAAAATCTCAGTGAAATAACTGAAAGTTTAGAGTTACAGGAAATAATATAAAAAAAAGCAATCAGAGAATAAGCCTCTAATGAATTCAATCACGGCAAAAGTCCATTTCCATTCCCTTGAATTCTAGACAAACAATTTTCAGTCGCAAATATCTTTCAGAAGTACTGTATGCACAGGTTGGATATTAAGTTGCTTGACAAACACTGCAGATCAAAACTGCCTGCCTGGAAGTGGCTGCTGGAACGACAATGTAGTTTTGGAGAGAGCGGGGCTGTTTGCACTCGGGTGTCGCTTACGTGTTTAATGGAGTTTTGCAGAAGAAAATTGCCTGGGAAACAGAGGGTTTTTAAGGAGGAAGTTTTGATTCCCAGGGCGAGGTGGAGGAAAGACTGGGGAAGAGACCAGTGCAGCCCCTTCACCCCGTCTTCCCGGGAGGATCATGCATGGCGACAGTGACTTCTCCTTTGCCCTGATCGGACTGCACACACCCGAGTCCGTGCCTCTGCTCCCAGGTGGAACCTCGACCCCAGCTGGCCCCGCGGAACGTCCCACTGCCTGGACTCTGAGACCCTCTGGGGGCCTCGTTTGGGATGCTCACAGCGAACATTCTGAGACGTGTGTGAGTGCGTGTGTGTGTAGGGGGGTACTGCTTTAGGGAACACATGGGGTCACCGGTATGTGGGGAAACCTCCTCCCTGTGGCAGGGGTACCGGGAACCCATGAACACTGCCCGAGGGGCTGAAGGTGCTGGGCATGGCAGGTCTGGGGAGGCAGGCGTTTCCTGATCTTGGGACGCAGCAGCTGAGACCCAGAACCCCTGCGTCCTGGAGAGAAACCCCAAAGCTGCTTCCCTCCAGGGTGTGGGGCAGCACTGCCTGGTGACAGTCTGGGGTGATCACGGTTATTGGGAATCTTGTCTCTGAACACCCTCAGCACCCAAGGAGAGGCTGAGAGCAGAACCCCCATTAGAGAGAGAGGCCGAGACTCCTCGCCAGCATGCTTTCCTTTCCCCACTGGCTGGCTGGCTGGCTGTCCCAGCCTGGGAGCTGCCCTGGGGGAGGAAGAGCCGTGCCAATGGGGCGGGGGGGAGTGTGGTGGCCTTTCCTTCTTTCCTCCTCACTAGTTTCTGCCCAGGTGCCCGGGATGACAGAAGGCCCTTCTCCGTTTTCATTACAGCTGAGAGTCAGCCCATAATGTGCCATTTGCCATCTCAAATCTATAAAGAGCTGTTGGCAGGCCATTTTTTTTTTAATTTAATTCCCCCAGGTGGCTCACCTGGCTTCTAACAACTTTCAGGTCCATTTGAAATCCCCAGCCCTGAGTGTTCAGCTGAGAATGTATTCCTGTGGGTTCTTGATTACCATAGAGTTGACGAAAATTCCAACCTGCCCTTCCTGCCCAGGAATCAGTGAGAGCGCCCTGGAGGAAAGGGGGGCGGGGGTCCAGTGATTCAGGGGGATGCCCTGAAGTTTTCTTCCTAATCCTCACCTGAGGATATGTTTTATTGATTTTTAAAGAGAGAAGAAGGGGGCGGGGGAGAGAGAGAGAGAGAGAGAGAGAGAGAGAGAGAGAGAGAGAGAGAGAGAGAGAGAGAGAGGGAGGGAACGATCTATTGTCTCCCAAACACACCTGGACCTGAGATCGAACCCACAACCCTTTGGTGTATGGGACCGCGCTCCAACCAACTGAGCCGCCTGGCCAGGGTGACGCCCTGAAGTTTTATTCCATTCCAACTCCTGGCATAAAGGTTTGCAGTGTGGAGTGAACGGAAGAAATCGCCACCTCCCCACTCGCCTGCTCTCTGCTCTGCTTCTGTGGCCCGTGGGCCTCTCCTTTGGCTCCGGCAGGACTTCCCTGTGTTGACGACGATGGGAAGCCACTGGACCTGCTGCCCAGGGGAAGGAAGAGGGGCCTCTGGATCCAGGGTCCTGGCCTGAGGCGAGCTTCCCCCAGTGACGTCAAACGCTACCAGGTCCTTCTCCTTCCCGGGGCACTTGCCTCTCTCACTTCCAGATTTTGGACCGTCTCTTCCAGAAAACTTCCCCTCTTGAACCTCATCTACTTTAACCCACTAGCACATTCTGAAACGTTTCCATATCTTTAGTTAATTCTTGTAAAAGCTGTGCCTATCGAAGGGCTTGTCTGTTACCTGTGGGTGCTTGGACTTT
Organism: Phyllostomus hastatus; assembly: GCF_019186645.2. Taxonomy (NCBI): domain Eukaryota; kingdom Metazoa; phylum Chordata; class Mammalia; order Chiroptera; family Phyllostomidae; genus Phyllostomus; species Phyllostomus hastatus. Next base: position 12,255,413 of record NW_025334015.1, on the reverse strand, counting down.
TAACTCCTGTTCAGAATTAATCCGTCTTTTCTAGCACCAGGTACAGGTCTCAGGGCACATGCTGAACCCTTGCTGGTTCTGGGGCTGGCTGAGTCAGGCCCTCCCCTCCCGTGGGTCACATCGCCCAGCCAGCCAGTGCGTGCTGGAGGGCTCTGGGCTCTTGTGGGCTTTCGTATTTGCTCCACTCAATGCTTGATGTGCACCCCCACCCCGCCCCCTGGAAACTGTGTGGAATTCCAAGGCGTTTAACACCATTGATACACAAATGATTTTTAAAATTGGAAATCCGGCCTTGACCTATTCTCTGAACTCCAGATTTGTATATTCACCTGCCTTTTGGAATCTTATTTTAGAGTGAAATAGTTACTGAGAAATGAGACATGTCCCAAACAGACTTGTGGATGCCCCCGGCCCTGACAATATGCTTCTTTTCCAGTCTTTGGCATCTCGGGACCTTGCAGTACTCGCCACCCACCCACTCAAGACTCACACCTGAAAGTCTCCCTGGACTCCTGCCTTTCCTTCTCCCGCCCTGCCCAACATGCCAGCAAGTCCTATTGGCTCTCGCTCCTCAGTGCATCCAGAATCTGTTCACTTCTCATCTCCAATGCCGCCATTCCTGTCCAAGCCCCCATAGATGTTTGTGTGGGCTGTGCAGTATTAGTCTTTCCAAGTAGTCTCTCTGCCTCTTTTCTTGCCCTCTAAAAATACATGCCTGAATAGCAGGCACAGCGATCTTTCAAAAATAAAACAGCATTTAACAAAATTCAGTGGGCCTACATCATAAAAGCTGTAAACCACCGGAACTGGGGACAGAAGAGCTTGTCGGCGTAATAAGAGGAGTCTGAAAAGACCCCCGAGCCACCGCTGCACTGGGTCCTCTCCCCCCCCCACCCCCCGCCTCTCCCACATGGCACTGGGAGTCCTGGCTAGTCAGGAAGACGTACAAGAGCTTTTTTAAAAAGCTTGGGGAGGAAGATACATGATTGTCTATGTATAAAACCCCAAAGATCTATTAAAAAGCCCTCCAAACTCCTGGAACCAATAATCAAGTGCAGCATGTTTGCGGAATACAAGACAAATATACCAAAGTCAACTGCTTGAATGGAAAGTCCGGATCATGGGAGCTGCCTGCTTTGTCCCACCCTTGAAGAGTACATGTTAGCTTTTTGGAATGTAATCAACAACTTAGTGGAAGGAAATAAAAATGGATGCCTTTAGCCCTGGCTGGTGTAGCTCAGTGGATTGAGCGCGGGCTGCGAACCAAAGCATCGCAGATTCAATTCCCAGTCAGGGCACATGCCTGGGTTGTAGGCCATGGCCCCCAGCAACCACACATTGATGTTTCTCTCCCTCTCTCTCTTTCTCTCTCTCTCTCTCTCTCTTTCTCCCTCCTTTCCCTCTCTGAAAATAAATAAATAAAATCTTAAAAAAATGGATGCCTTTAATGAAAAAAAAAAAAGAGTTAACTGCCTTCCACTATACCAGCAACAAACAATTAGAATTTGAAATTTAAAAAGATACCACTTGCAGTAGCAACAACAACAAGGAAGAAGTGCTTAGGTGTAAACCTAACGAAATAGGTATAGCATCTCTATACGTGGAAAACTACAAAACTCCAAAGAAAGAAATCGGAGGAGGTCTAACCAAATGGAGAGACACGCTACGTACATTTCTAGACTGAAGATTCAATGTTATTAAGATGTCCATTCTTCCCAACATAATCTGTACATCCAAAACAATCCAGTAAAAACAGTTCCAACAAGCTATTTTGTAGATGGAGGTGAAGCAAATCTAAAATTCATCTGGAGAGGCAAAGACCCAGAACAGTCACCACAGTGCTAAAAAGGAGGAACAAAGCTGGAGGACTCATGCCACCCAGTCTGAAGACTGAACATGCAGTTGCAGTAATGAAGACAGCAAGGACTGGAAACAGGACAGACAGACAGATCAGTGGGACAGAATACAGAGCCCAGAGGTAGACCCACACAAATATATTGAACTATTTTTTTTTACGAAGGCAATTTAATGGAGAAAGGACAGTCTTTCCAACAAATGGCCCTGGAGCAGTTGTCCGTGTTTATGTAAGAAAGAACCTAGACATGTCTATACCCTAGCCCTTGAATTAACAAAAACTAACTCAAAATAGATCACAGACCTAAATGTGAAATACAAAACTTAAAATTTCTGGAGAAAATAGGAGAAAATCTATGTGGTATTGGGTTTGGTGATAAGCTTGTAGATAAAACACCAAAAGCAGGATCCATGAAACTAAAAACAAACAAACCAAACCCCCCAAACCTTGGACTTGATTAAAATGAAAAACCTTGTTCTGCTAAGAATACTCCTAAGAGATTGAAAAGACAAATCACTGACTGAGAAAAAATATCCGCAAATCACATTATCATATAAAGAACTTGTATTCAACATATACAAAGCGCTCTTAAAACTCAACACTAAGAAAAAAAATGGTCCAATTAAAAAAATGGGCAAAAGTTCTGAACAGGCCCTTCACCAAAGAATATATACAGATGGCAAGAAAGCATATCGAAAGATACTCAGTATCACTTGTCGTTAGGGAAATGCAAATTGAAAATACAATGAGATACTTCTACACACCTGTTAGAACGGCTAAAATACGAAAAGCTGGTGAGGTGATGCAAAAAGGTGGAGCAATAAGAACTCATGCATCGCTGATGGGAATGCCAGATGACGGCCATTTCAGAATATGGTTTGGGAATTTCTTACAAAGCTAAACATATTTACAATACCATCAAGTAATTGTACTTCCAGTTATTTACCCAACTGATTTGAAAAGTTATGTTCACACAAGAACACGTGAACCCTTATAGCAACTTTATAGCCATCAACATTGCAAGCAACCAAGCTGTCCTCTAATGGCTGAATAGATAAACAAAAGTGGGTAGTAAATTCGTCTAATGAAATGCTATTGCGCAACAAGGAGAGAGGGGCCATCAGGACACAATATGAATGGGTCTTAGATGCATATCGCTCAGGGAAAGATGGCCATCTGAGAAAACTGCAGTATAATTTCTTTCACGTGACCCTGTGGAAGGCACAGCTATAGAGAATACACATGTAAGTGGGCACCAGGGCCTTGGCAGGGGAAAGGCTTGAACTGAGGAAGCACAGGGAGCATGTTAAAGGCGGCAAAGCCATTCTGTATGACACTGCAATGATAGTGTCCTTGGATCCTAGACAGAGGTAGGAGGGTGCAAAGATAGAAGAGCGGCCCTAAGAGTACTTCGGGAATTTGCTCTCTCGTTGGATGCCTGCTAGAGTCTTTCTTTTCTCGCAGCCGAGTCCTTCCCTTCCTGGTCACTTGACCCAGCTGACTAGCTATCGAGGCACCTAATCCTCTCACTCCCATCTGGATGGCTGTCGTGAGGCCTAACTGCTCTGTGTTAACCTTGTCTTAAGTCACCAACTTTTTTTTAAAGCTAATTTCTAGTAATCTGCCCTTCATGAAATTATAGAAAGCAGTATTACACACAGGCTTGAGTTTCCTCCTATGTGAGCCCCCCTCGCCCTCTGGGGTGAGTGCTGAGACAGGGGTGGTCGTCGGTGTGTCACTGAGGCAGCAGCAAGGAATGCAATCAAGGGCTTGGGCGGCCAAGGCAGAAGCAGCTCTGGATTATGGGCTCATGGCTGTGTTCAGCCAACTTGGCCAGCCGCACCTGCCAAGACGGGCAGAAAAGCAGAGGGCCCAGACAAATGAAGTTCAAGGAAACAAAGCCACATTTGGCTGGGAAGGGCAAGGAGAGGGGCGGTCGGTGAGCGTGGTGCTGCGTGTGCAGAATCCGAGCCGGGCCCATCTGTTATCTGGTCGGGGCAGGCGGAGCACAGGCAGAGAGTGGGCTCAGGCAGGCGGCACCGAGAGGAAAATTTATGAATAGACCTTTAACTCTGGTCACTGCGGAGCCCAGCGGCTCTGGAAATTAGATCCAGATGGATAGTATTTTGATAGTTTCTCCTGACCAAGGAATTTATGTTAATTCTTGGGACTCAAGGGGAAGGAGGAAGCATTTGCAGGCAAGGAATCCATAATTGCTTCTTAATCTGTTTCTAAAATTTGTCTGCATTGTCACTCACTGCCAGGGCCGGGGCTGGTGTGGGACAGGGCGGGAGAAAGACAGGGGAGCCCAGGGCCCCTCTCGTCACACGTGCCTGTGTGAAATTTCCTGCAGCAGAAAGGGACGCAGGCTCCCAAGTCAGGACCAGTCCTGGGTTGGGCTCTGTGAAGTCTCCCTCCACTGGGAAATGTACTGAGCCTTGCTCTGCTAACAGAAGCATTTAGAGATGCTCTGAACACCAGGACCGGTTTCCCTCCCTCCGCATTTAGGATTTCCCATGAGTTACCTACAGGTAGGGGTGAGGGATAACAGAGACCGGTATATAGCAGCCCTGCTCATCGATTTGAAGGCTTCTCTGAGAAGAGAGCTGTTTCGAGACATGGCCCTGCCGTTAACCCTGACCTTGGTTGAGCTCCTGAACCGTCCCTGGGCCACCACATCCTCACCTGCTAATGGAGAGGCTTGCGTGCGAGCTCTGCGAGGACCCTCGAAAGCTCCAGCCTTTAGCGCCTGTGTGGCCGGGCTCTGCTGGAATGCTGGAGGAAGAAGGGAAGGGCGATTCCTCTTTTCAGAGCAATGTTTTGGGAATTCTGTAGGCTTGAAAAGGACATCACAGACTTTATGTTCTACCCCTATGTGGGATCTATCCCCAGTTCACATCTCGAGATGGGGTTTCATGGGCTTACTAAGTAATCTTTGTCTAGCTCTTCACAGCCTTTATCAGTATGTGCCGAGTCCCTGCTCTGTGTCAGGCCCATGCTCCCACGTCCCGATTCCACGCGGAGATGCCTGGGAGCGGCATCGGCCCCAGGAAAGGCTCAGGACACGCACAGTGTGTGGAGGGCTGGTGCTCCGTCTCTTCAGGGAGGCCGAGCTCCCCGCCCTGCCTGCTGCTCTCGGAGTCCGCACCCTGCGGCCAAGTGCCGTCCTCTTTCCCAGTCTTCCCCCGACGCTGACGCCCTCTTGAGCCCTTGTGCTGCTTGAAGATGCTCGAAAGGATAACATCCTCTACGTTTCTCTTCAAGCTTCATGGCAAGGGTCTGTGGGAGGGTTCGTGGGGGATGGCAGGGGCTTTTGTTAGAGCTAAGAATCTTTTTCTAAGGGAGGGGCAGGGAGGGAGAAAGAGAGACAGGAACATGAGACTGGCTGCTTTCCCAGCCTCGACCGGTGACTTTTCACCTCCTGAGGGGGATGCTCCGCCAGCTGAGCCACGCTCGCTGGGCGGGGCCAAGAGTCTCAACTTCCATTCAGGAGATTGTTGTTAGTCGGCCCTGGCCGGGCATCTCAGCTGGCTGGAGCATCGTCTGGATACTCCGGGGTCAGGGCTTCGATCCCCGGTCAGGGCACATGTGGGGTCAACCAGTGAATGCATCCATAAGTGGAATGGCAAATTGATGTTTCTCTCTCTCCCTCTCTTTTCTTTCTACAATCAATTTTTAAACAAACAAATAGAAAAAGAGATCATCGTGGTCAATGGATTCCAAGAAGCTGATCTTCCTTCTCTGCACAGGCCCTCCAGTCCCCTAGCCTGGGCAGCACTGAAAGTGTGTTGTCTCGTCTGTCCTGTCGGTGGCTTGAGGAGAAGGCTGTATAGTGAGTAATATTTCTACGTGAGAAAAACAGGAGACCAGTGGAAGTGATGCAGATTATGTTAATCAGCAGAGGCATGAAGGACTCTACCTCAGGTCAGGAGGAAAAAAATGCACCTGGCTCTCCTGGATCCCTTCCAAGTTCGAGTTGTGGACAGCCCTCACCTCCCGGCGTGCTGTCGGCCACTCCAGCTGGCCTCCAAGATCCTCTGAGGGGGCGGCATCAGCACCACCTCTCTCTCTCTCCTGCTGCTTCATCTCCTACACCCACTGCCCCAGATCTGGGCCCTTCATCTACACGCCACCCTCGGAGAGTCATGTCCAACCGAGCCGGCGATCTGACCTTTGGTGTTTCCAGCAACTGCGCATGTCTTTAGAGACGGATTTCTGTTGCTCCACAGAACTCAGCGCGTTTGACCTAATGGGCTGGGCCTTCCTTGCTTTGCTCTCCGATGATACATGGCTACATTATTAATTATGGTTCATTTCTCAGGCTCCAATGAAAACCATAGAGCACTGGCTTACATCTGCCTTCACACGGGGGTTAGGGATGGAGTAGGGCAGTGGGGAGAGGAGTGTGATATCACGGCATTGAAGCCTGAGGGCAGCAGTATGAGATAATTTTTCTCCAGGTGGGGACCTTGGGGTGGCGGGGACAAAGAGGTCAATCACCAGCATGTAACGAGGGGGCACCCTTATGCCTGCCGTCTGTCTGTGTCACTCCTTAGAACAAAGGGCCTGCCTCCCGGCTGACCGGGAACTGGTCATGGCGGGGGTAGAGAGTACAAAGAGATGAACTAATGGGGTCAGTTCATGAAAGGTTTTGGAAGGCATCCATAGGAGCTTGAACTTGATTTTGTAGGCAATGGGAGACCATTTGAAGCAGGGAACTGTTCATTCCAGCAGCTGTATGATAACGGATTAACGAGGGGAGATTGGAAGGTTGGAGATCACTTAGGAGCCTCCGTGGCAGTCCGAGCAATGAAGAGGAAGCTATTTAGTGACAGAATAAAACCAACTTGTTGACTGAGAGACAGAGGGAGAGGGAGGCGCTGACGCCATGGTTTTGGTTTGAGAAATGGAATGCACGGCCACGTTAACACCAAAATGAGAAATCTGGCAGCAGAAAGAAGGAGGAGGAGGACAGGTTCGGTTTGGAACACACTGGACTTAAGATGCTTTGGGGGATCCTCATAGAATCGTGTGTGCTTTTGGCCAAAGAGATTTAGAGCTCTGTGGAAACCCCTGACTGGAGGTACACCTCGGGGGTGTCATCAGCGTCAGGGTGATGTGGACATTGTGGGCACAGGCGAAGTCACCTAGGAAGAGAAGCGCAAAACCGCTGGGAGTTCAGCAAGCAAGGGGAAGGCCGAGGTAGAGGGGTCAGAAGGGAGGAGACTGAGGAAATTTGGTCTGTATCCTGGAGTGAACGCTGCCCTGTCCATCCTTGTCTCAGCCGTGGGAAGCTTCCCAGCCATCCTGGGCCCTCTCCCGCCCCAGGGCTGCTGGGCTGGCTCTGCAGCATGGCCTTCCCCATACTGCCCGTAGGTCAAGGTTTCTCGGCCTGGCAACTGCAGGTGTTGTGATTTGTTGTTGCTCTTGTTTGTTGTGGAGGGACAGGGGAGGTGCTGAGAGTGCTTTAAGGAACTGTCCCTGATGGTCTTGGGATACACACTCTGAGGGGGGTTTCGGTTTTCCAGCTCAAGATACACCGAAGTGGTCTGGGCCTTGTGCACCTGAACTTGAGGTGCCTGCTTAGACCAGGGACATGTCTCGGGCTCAAAGACACCTCAGTGCTGCTCATGGCACCATGTGGTATGATTTGTGCTACTACAATGTTTTATTTTTATTAGAGCTGATTAAAAAATATAGCTCCATTGAGGCCTAGTTCTCATACCAGACAATTCACCCATTTAAAGTGTGTGATTCAATGGTTTTTCATATAGTCACAGGTATGCACGACCACTACCCCAGTCAGTTTTCATCACCCCGAGAAGAAACCCTACACCCACCAGCGATTACCCACCTACCCCTTCATCCCTTTACATGTCACCTCCACCCCCTGCCCCAGCCCTAGGCAACCACTAACCTACTTTCCGTCCCCGTTCTGGACAAGTCACGTGAATGGAACCACGTGCTATGTGGTCTACTGTCACTATGAAAGATTTCATTGCTCCATCTGATAACCTAATCTTCACTCTGGAGGAAGGGTATGGGTCTTAAGCACAGTGCTGGGTGCTTCTCAGTTACCTGGTCAGATTCCTCCCACCTCTCCAGGAAGCAGCCTCGTTGACCCCGTTTTACAGGTGAGGGAGCCAGGGTCATGGAGACTGAGTGACTCATCAACGGCCTGAGACAGCGTGCAGCAGAGTTGGGAAGAGCAGCCAGCTCTCTCTGGCTGCAAACATTCTTGGGCTGCTTTGTGCTGAGGGCTGCAGTGCGGGGTAGGGTGGGGTCTTGTTGCTGGGATGGGCGGGAGAAGACAAACTGTTGGCCAGCAGCTTCGAGGGCTTTTCCTAGAATAAGTCCTGTAGAACCTGCTGGCCAAGCACAGGGCAGGCTGATTTCAGGAACAGGGGGGGTTGGCCTGGGGCCTGGAGCACACTTGCCTCTCCCACTGCTTCTCCACGAGGGCCAGGGGGTGGCAGTGGTCTTCGTGGTCAGAGTGGCAGAATGTTCTGGACTAGACTTTTCAGGCAGTTGTCACCACCGAGCCCGGCCCAGTCACTGGTACCAGTGTCCAGCCTGGGGACACAGATAGACACCTGTCCCCATGTTCCACCTCAGAATCAAGCCTTTTGAGTCAGAGCCCTGCCACTCCCACCGCAGGGAACTTATCATCTCATTACAAAGGATACGGCCTATTTTCTCAGTATGGTTATATGTGGTAATGAGCCATGCAGCAAACCACGCAAGATAGATGGCAGCTTTCACTAGTGAAGCCGAAAACTTGGTTAACTTAATAGTCTATTTATTACCTTCACTCTTGCAGCTTACAAGCACTGGATTAGTATCACCCATTGTCCCCCTTGCTATACAATTAAAACTAGTAATTTGTGATCACACACGCTGACTCCAGCACAGACGGGTATGAAATTTGGGAATGGGGAGGAAAAGTGAGAGATTCTGGCCCCCCCAGGTCAGGGTGGTGGAGTCATATTCCTTGCAGCTTACATGAGAATGGCTTCTAAGACAGTGACCTTTCAGAAGAAAATGAACTTGAAGAGAAAGGATTCTTCTGCTATCCCTTGCCTGGTCTTACCCATTTCCGCGCCTTCAGGCAGGAGCCTGGCAGAGCCTGCACCCTTTGATCGGCAGAAGGAAAGCTGGCTGGGTCCAGCCTCACCTCCTGAGACAAGACAGTGTGAGGCTGAATCAGGTCATTATGATACAGCTACACAAAAGCCACGCCCAGCTTTCTGCTCCCTTTCCCACCTGCTAGTGGGGAGCTCGGCAGGTGGCTACCTTCTGACCAATGAGACATAGGAAGGAATCTGCTTAGGAACTTCTAGGAAAGATACTCCCCTTTCTGACAAAATGGAAAGGTGTGTCATGAGGCTTTGCTGGTGCTGCCCCTCCTTCCTCCTTCCTGCGTTGGATGAGGATGTGATACCTGAAACTTGGGCAGCCATCTTGTGAGTATGAGGATGACAGGTAGCGCTCGGTTGTTGATAATTGGGAAGGCCATGCGAGGGCAGGGGCGGTGGGCATGTGGGCAACCTCTGCACCTTCCCCTCAATGTTGCTGTGAGCTTAAAACTTCTAAAAAATTCAAGTCTTTAAAAAATACAATAGCTTAATAAACGGTAATGTGGTGGGGTAGCAGAATAGTAAAATAGAGGGTACTTGGGTTCTTGATTATATGACTCATCTGGCAGACCAATTCCGAGACCATCTACCCCTGGACTTTTGTTGGACAAATAACACATGTCCTTTGGTTTAAGCCACAGTCAAAGGGCCATTGTGTAACTTTTGGCTGAAAAAATTCCCAAATCGTATAAATGACTCCTGCTTCCTCAGCCCCATGTATACGCCTTTGGTAAGTGCTTTGTGTTCATTCTGAAGCTTTCTTCACAACATCCCTTGAAGCAGGTGCTATTATTACCCCCGTTTTGTAAATGAGGACATTTGGGTTTGAGGTCACACGGCTATGAAACAGCAGGGTCTGGATTTGAACCCGAGTCTTTTTGACTCCAGAGAGTTAGCACTGTCGACCCTTATACTCTGTCCCTTCCTAAATGGTTCACTGGAGCACTGATGCCTGGGAATGAGAGCTGCTTACTGTGTGGTTGACCTAACGGCACACAGCACAGATCAAGAGGTTCGTCCACGTGACCCCCTGAAATCAGGTGAACTTCAGTCTCCCTGGTGACTTGCCAGCGTGCTGCCCCCTCCCCCAACCTACCACAAACAGTCCAAACAAGCCACGTTCACGGACAGGCTGTAATTAATCAAACTAACCTGACCCGCCCCAGCCAATTCGGTGGTCCCAGAGTGACATGGGCGTAAGGGGAAAAGTTCATGGAGAGAGCCCTGAAGGGAGGAGACCCCCAGCGGAGCCCGCGGAGCCCATCAGAGCCCGCTGCACAGCTTGTGAGCACAGGGCGCGTTGAAAACAGAGAAAGATTAGAGAACAGATTCTCTGCAAACGGAGAAAACTGGGGCTGCTTCTCCCAGCAACACTTCTACTGCCTCTCCTGGCTGGAGGAAGACAACCCAAGTTTGTCATTGTTCCCTGACATAAGTTTTCTGAAAATGTGTGAACTACTTGCAACGGTTCCCGGTTCTCTGAGGCGCCTACTCTGTGCCAGTTGCACAGCAGATGCTCGGTAGTATCTCCTGCTTTTGTGATGAGTCATGGTAATAGGGGAAAAAAAGATTGCTTAATGAATATGATTCAGCCTTCTATTCCCCAGTGAAAAAGCAAAAATCAGGCTTCTTCATTGGTAGCATGCACCAGCCAATGGTATTTACCATGTGAGAGAGCACTTATTGATCCTTTCCCATCAGCCCAATGCGTATCAACCCCTCCATTATGTATATGCGTGTTCGTGTAGCCAGCAGCCAATGGAGGGAGCTGGCCACACAGCTGATTCTCCCTGGCCTCCCAGCCACCAGACTATTCATTCAGCAGGAGGTAGAGGAGTTCTCCCCTCTGCCATACCTCTTCCGGGCAGAGCTTGTCTAGGGAGGGGGGAAATCAGAATAAACATATGCAAGAACTGGGGTTTAAACATCCCACAAAGATTAACTTATCTGCAGTAATTGCCTTAACTAGGGGCTTTTTAATGCTTTTCAAAGTTTCTTAGAGGAGAAAAAATATGCAGAGTGAGTCTTAACAGCAGCCAACAGAGGAGATACACAGAGCAAAAAAAAAAAGTATCAGCCGTAAGAAGCCCATAGCAAGGAAATTTTCAGGCACTGATTCTAGGGGATTTAATAAGAATGTAATTTGTATAATTAACCATTCATCAATGTCAATTTCATTAAATGAATGCCAGAAATATTACCTTCAGCAGCACGACCTAACAGGATTGGAATATATTATATGAAAAATGAACACTTAGCGGTCTTCCCCCCACCCTCTGTCTGTCACAGCAAGATTTGCAAGGCTGAGAAATAATTTAAAGGGTAGTAAATGAAACCGGCTGAGGCAAATGTGTGCATTTTGGTAACTAACCTCCCTCGTGATGTATGAGAGTGCATGTCAAAACGTTTTCCCACGGCAACGACTAAAGGGACTTGGAACTCCCTTCCAGGCGGTGAAACGTGAGCAGTAACGTCAGGGGCTTACCAGAGGCACCCCTCGTCCTGCCTGGGTACAGCTCACTCTTCCCCTAGACAGGCCCTCCAGGGGCCGAGCCCAAAGGTCGTGGATTTTTGTATCCAGAATTTGCAGACCTTCCCTAACTCCTCCAGAGCAGCCTGGCACGGAATAGCATGCCTATCTGCCTGGGAGAGTGATGATGGATGCCCAGTAGAAGGAAATTATCCTGAGTTTTATTCATGCTATTGCCTGCTTTCCTCGGGGGGAACATGGGGCTTGAGGTAGGTGGGTGGATGAAATACTTGTAAATGGGACTTATTTCCAAGGTTGCTCATGGGGGAGGTTGTTTGTGGGGATTTAGCCATCTCAGCTTACTCTGGGAAGAGTAGAGAACTGAGAGGGCAATAATGTGCCCACGCATTTGCCCACGGGAATGTATGCCACACACACACACACACACACACACACACACACACACACACACACATGCCAGATCATGTAACCCGAAGGCCGATGCTTGAGCTTTGCAAATAGTTGTTGATGGAGTAGGCACGGGACCTCACACATAGTAGGCGCTCAGCCAATATTCGTTTAACTGAGCTTCTCTCCGCGTCAGCCCCGCTCCTGCTCTCTTCTGACTCAGGGCTCCGCAGAGCTAATAATACTGGATCAGTATTCCTGAGGAATCTGCCTTCCCAAGCGCAGGTCCTGGGAGGCAAGAGACACATTACCAGGCAACCCAAATGTACTTTTAAAGAATGAAATCATGCAACAGAAAGGTTTTCCAGACTGTTTTCTTAGGCATTAGATTTTCAACATCACACAATCTAGTAGTAGGCAGAGAGGAAGTATTAGTCTGGGAATCAGGAAACCAGATGTCAACATTGGACTAAACCTTCTTAGTCGTCTGCAGTTTTACGGTTCTGCGTTATCCATTATTTGATACCTTGCAATGCAATGCTCCTCCCCTGCTTAACCAGTAAGGAAGACACCTGTGGGACCGGGTGAAAGCAGATGAGTGTCACAAAGCTAGCTTGGAGAGTGTGCCCAGCTCTGTGCCCTAGGCCTGTGGGTGCTGCAGGACTCAACATTACTGCTTCTACTTCTTTTTTACTTTTAATTCTTTTTCTTAGAGAGAGGGGAAGGGGAAGGGAGGGAGAGAAACATCGATGTGAGAGAGAAACATCAATAGGTTGTTTTTCGTACTCACCCTGACCTGGGACCGAACCCACAACTCAGGCGTGTGTCCCAACTGGAAGTAGAACTGGCAACCCTTCCGCTTGCAGGACGACGCCCAACCCACTGAGCCACGCAAGCCAGAGCAATTACTGCTTCTATTTCTGAAACATTTCCTGAGTGTGCTTTCTCCCACCCATCCTCACAGTCACTTTCTCTTCTTTCTAGCGTGGACTGCATGGCACTGGGCAGGTCCTGCATCCTCTCTGAGTCGCACTGCCTCTACTTGCACACCGGGCCCTCCCTCCCCGGGCTGCGGTGAGGATTCGGTGAAATGGCGTAATGTGCCTGGCCCAGGGCCTGGCGAGATGGAACAGGTGTTTAATCCACGTTTGCTTTCCCCCTCGCTCCTCTTTCCCATCCTCTTCCTCCAAATGAGCAGTAGCTCTGCCTGATGAGTTCCTTCATCAGTCTCCTCGGAGGGGACAGGAAACCTGGTACACAGATTCACCCCAAGATGCTATGAAGTTACTCTGCTAGCTTTGAGGGGAATTGGCATTTTAAGAAAATATGGCAGGCGGGGTTAATGTTTAAGATAAAACAAAAGATCAATAGAACTCAGGGTGGAGCTGCAGGCGTCTGTTCTGCAGGGGGCTCCCTTTGAGATGACCACCCACATCGAGCTCTTTGATCTCCGTCACCCGGGAACTGCGGTCCAGATTTTCTGACCCGGAAACTGGGACAAAGAGCTTTCGGAGCTACTTCCGAGGGCGTGGACGGAACCTGGAAGATGGAAGTAGGATTCTGAAATCCTGGGATGACTGGATGGTTTCATGGTCCGTAGGTGGGGCATCCCAGATGCCGTCGGGAGATTCCCCGGGGTGGCCCACAAGGGGAAGCAAAGTCCGATATGGCTCAGAGTCCTGGGTTTGGGGGCGGCTGTCCAGGCTTATTACGTACAGGTCTCCATGTGACTTTGGGCAGGTCACCAGGAGCCTTTGCTCCTCTCTGCAATCTGGGGCGCACATGGTGCCTGGGTAGAGAGGAGCTGGTGGGGTGGGGGGGGTGGTTATCAGGAGCTCAGCATGTAACGCAGTGAGCACATCGCCTGACACACAACAAGGCGTGAGCTGCAGGGCCACGGGGGCCTCGGGAACGTGGGTCTGAAGCCCAGGCTGAAAATAACTGTGCTGATTTCAGCCCCTTTTCCTCACTGTCTACAAGCAGTGAAGCTCTCCAATTAGGCTCCATTCAGCAGGACCAGCAGACTCCTCCCTCCAGGAGGGAAACTTGCTTATGGAGTGGAAACCAGGTGCATTTTTCAAACTTTGGCCAGACTCCAGACAAGTGTGCTCTGCCGTGGTCCCGAGGTGATTCCTGCCTGCCCCTTTCAGGACTATGCAGGGCTGTGGCCTCAGGGCTCCTTTGCAGGGTGGTGGGGCTGGAACCCAGGGTTTGGTTCTAGGCCTTTTGGCCCCTTTCTCTTCACTCTGCAGGCAGCTCAGCAGGGAGTGGCTTGTCAGCTGACAGCCGTGGATGGAGCCGAACCTGACACCTAGCCAGAGGGATTCGGTCTCAGGAGAGCCCCTCAGGCAGGCTGCTGGACCCCTAAAACAGGAAGCTCACTGTGCGGGGCTGAAGGGCAGGACTTGTGAGTGGTGCGGTGGAGGGAGCTAGGCTGGGTCGGCAGATGTGGCATCAATGCCCAGCTCTGCCCCAGCCAGACGCGGGACGCCCCTGACCTCGGGGACCTGGTTCTTCTTCTTTGAAAGAGGGTGTGGTACTAGACCAGGGGCTTCAAAACTTCTGTTACTATAAACAGCAGACTTCTTTCCATAATTAGATCTAAACAAAGAATTGATGCATAAAAACACACAGAGCAAAAACTTCCTGGTTATACCAGCTCCCTTCTCCCTCAGAGAACTTCATGAAAACTTAGGCTCTGAGGCGTATTGGAGGAACCATCAGCGTAAATCTCATCCATTATTCTGTGACTTCATCTGATCAGTTGTGTCCCTTCATTATTTTGATGAATATCCCTGGGAGATAATAGAAAACACATACAGGTCTCTGCCCCTGCTTCCTGGCACAGGGCTCTGGAAACCCTTGTCATTTCCTGGGTGACAGGGCTGTCTTTTGTCCTAATGGGGAGACTCTAGGTGGGCTCCTGGGTGAGGGCTAATCCCCGGGAAGACCAAGCCATGATTGGAAGGTTGGAGTTTTCAGCCTTCTCTTAAGAAGGGGGAGGGGCAGTTCATCTGCATTCTTTATCACATCCTTTAATAAACTGGTAAACACAAATAAGCTTCCCTGAGTTCTGTGAGTCCCCCTAGCAAATTAATCAAACCCTGGTGGGGGGTGGGCGGGAGCTCAGGAACCTCTGATTTGTAGCCAAGTCAGGCAGAGGTAGTGGATTACCTGGGTATCTACTGCTTGTGATTGGTCTCTGAAGTGGGGGCCAGTCTCGTGGTACTGAGCCCTTAGCTTGCGGAGTCTGAAGCCATCTCCGCATGGACGGCGTCAGAATGGAGTTGAATTGTAGACCACCCTGCAGCTATCAGAGGATTTTCGGTGTTGTGGGGAAAACCCACACACGTGTTGGAATTAGGCTCAGAAGCCTTTAACTCCCTACCTCGCAGCTCAGATGATCTGCACCGATGATCAAAAAAGAGAAAACACTTTAGAATTAAATTTATGTCTTTGGGTTGGTCACCTCTTTTTGTTTACATTTTCCAAGAAGGCATTTATGATGCCAGAGTGACTTATTGTTATCCTGGTAGGTGCTGAAGCTTGTAAAGGCCACCTAATCACTTTGCTTTGATATTCATCCGTCACTTACACCTATGAAGGATGGCGGGCTGGAGCAGGATGTGTGTGCTTGCGTGCGTGCAAGCACGCGTGTGTGAGAAGATGGAGCAGCTGCTGGCCCAGGCTGCCAGCGACCCTCAGCAGGACAGAGCTCTCTGCCGTGATTTCACGCCCCTCCTTCCTCTCGCTGTCCTTCCCCACTTCCTTCCCTCCCTCCCTTCTCCCAATACTGAGGTGTCAGATTCGCACTCCTGCAGAGTGCAATTGGAAGAGAAGTTGGAAGTAAGGCCAAGACGAAGGACATTGTCTCCTCAGGAGCGAGCCCTGCCAACCAGCCCGAGCTGGGAGGACTGGGAAGGTGTCCTCTGGGGACGCCCGAGAGCAGAGTGAGGAGCTCAGCTCTGCGCCAGGGAGTGAAGGCAGGGCAGGGTGCTGGGCGCACAACCCGACGCAGACCCTGTCTCTCAAACCCAGTGGACTTGGTGCAGGAGAGTTACTGGAGGGAGAGCCGGGGTAGAGGCTCTGCGGGGACCAGGCAGGTAGCTGCCCAGTAAGAGGGAGGAGCCTGCAGACGGTGCTGCGCCTCCCACCTGCACACCAGCTGAGGAGTCTGGTTCGGGGAATGGGGCTGCCCCCACGCGTAATGACAGCAACAATAACTAATAATCTATACTTAATGAGATTAAATTAATAATTATTTTAATTATGGCATGTTTCCCTCCCCTTCCCTTCCTGCCAGGGCAGGCTTGGCGCTGCTCAGGATTACAGTCATAATGGTAGCAGATAAACCTTAATTAAAACATTCCGAAATACAATGGTTGAATTAAAATGCTGTGACAGTTCGTTTCTATCTTGCTTTGATCTCTTGCTTACGACGGTGAATGTTTCCCCAATGTTGTCAGCATCATGGCTGTTCTGAGAGCTGCCCACACCCAGTTCAGGGGCAGCTTCCAGAGCCCCTTGGCACCCCTTGGGGTGACGGAGAACTCCCAGGAGGCGGGGACCACTCGAGGCTCTTCCTTCCTAGCCTCTTCCCACTGCGCCGTGTGCGCGATCAAAGCTGAAGCTGGTCCCCATGTCTGCCCCCATCCCATGCTGGCCCACATCCCATGCCACAGTTTGCTCTCATGCCTTGGCCTGGAGACACGTCCCCTGCTCTGGCCCCGGGGGGCACGAAGGCTGGGGTGCGAGCCAAGCCTGCCTCAGGCAGCCCTGGACTCCGTGAGCTTGTCCACAGGCTCCCTGTCTCCCTCTGGGCTCCCCCTGCACTGCCCATCTCTCTGCTGATGTTTTCCGACTACAACCATGTCTAGAGGCAGGTGGCCCTGTATTGTTGGCTTCTCCAAGGTCACCTCTGGACTTTTGACAGTGTTTAGCGTTTTCCTATTAATTCATCCATGTATTCGCTCAGCTACAAAGACAAAAGACAGTATCTTATTCTCATGAACCTAACACCCAACAGAAAGGAAGGTGCTCGGATGAAGGCAGTCAGTGCTGGCTGCGATGACGGTGTGGGGCAGTGGGACACCGACTGGGGCAGGGCAGGTGAGGGACAGCTTCGGGCTTGCAGCCCCAAGCTAAACTTGAAAGATAAGTAAGAGCTATCAAGTAGACGAGGAAGGTCACCTTGACAAGAGAAACATCACATTCAAAAGCATGTGGGCCCAGCTCGGCACAGCATCTCTGGAACTGCAAGTAATAGTGTGGCTGCGGGTGGGGTTCGAGCAGAGGGAAGGCAAGAGACGGGGTTGCAGACCTCACTTCAGGACGTGCCTAAGAGGGCCCAAGTTCATGAATGGCTGGATGAAAGAGCCACGCCAAGGAAGGAGCTAATTAATTTGTATGATGTTATCCCAAGCATTTGCTAAGCCCTACTTAGTGCCTAGCAATGAGCTAGTGGTCTTTTCTTTCCCACCTGTCTTGCGGAGGCTAATTCATAGAGTTGCCCTGACTCACGGGCCTTTTGCATCAAAAAATCTCCTTCTGGCCCTGGCTGGCGTGGCTCAGTGGATTGAGCGCTGGCCTGCAAACCAAAGGGCTGCCAATTCAATTCCCAGTCAGGGCACATGCCTGGGTTGCAGGCCAGGTCCCCAGTACGGGGCATTAGAGAGGCAACCAAACATTGATGTTTCTCTCCCCCTCTTTCTCCTTCCCTTCTCCTCTCTCTAAAAGTAGATAAATAAAACCTTTAAGAAAAGTCTCCACGATTGGCACAGAGAAGAAGGAATTAACACACATGTACACACACCCCTAATATAACAGCTCCAAATTTACCTATCCCAAAGTTATTTAAAAATATTTTTATGCTACCATTTCTTATGTGCTCACCTCACTGATAAATTGACTCATTTATTAATGCCCTTTTTAAATATCTTAATTTAACAAACTAACAGTGGTCCTACACGCCAGGCATTGTTCTGGGTGTTGGGGGTTCCAAGGTGAGCCCCACAGGCCTCTGTTCCCAAAGTGCGTGCAGTCACGAGGGAGCTGGGAAGTGCGTGGGTGGCGGCAGGCAGGGGGAGCAGTGCCACGATGGTGTGGGCGGGCCTTCGAGGGGCAGCCCGAGCCACAGGCTCTGCTGCCGCTGGTGAAGCCCCTCACCTGCCTCACAAGAGAAAACATCCAGGAAAATAAAATAAAGGGTTTAAAGCCTATAAAAGGTATCCTGGGAACTAGTTACATTTGAGAGATAAAGAATGTTATTTATGAAAAGACCAAGTGGAAGGAAATGCATAGCTTCTTTTTTTTTTTTAATCCTCACTCAAGGGCAAGTTTTTATTGATTTGAGAGAGAGAGAAACTGATTGGTTGCCTCCTGTACATGCCCCAACCAAGGATAAAATCTGCAACCTAGGTATGTGCTCTGACTGGGAATCGAACCTGCAACCTTTTGGTGTATGGGACAATGCTCCAACCAACTGAGCCATGTGGCCAGGGCAGATGCATAACTTCTTTAAGAACAACTCCTACCACTGTGAGTGTGTCAATACTGAGAAGCCTGAAATAATTGGGGCTTTAAGGTGGATGTAGCTGGACTTCCCAGTATTATCGCCAACCGTGTGAACTAGTAAGCACAGAACCTTCTTCTCCCAGCCGTCCCTCTTCCACTGTCTGGCTACCTCCTCACCCAGCACTGGCCACAGTCAGATTATCTCTGCGGGTGCATTCCAAAGCCTTCCTTTTCCATTTAGAACACGATTGCATGTGTGCTGTACATAAGCGATATTGATTGGCAATACGTGGAAGGCTGGAGGACTCTCTCTGTGGAAATGTTGGGGGGGGGGAAATAAAATTAAAAAGAGAGTTGGAGAAACACCCATGGCCTCCAGTTGGAAACTGCTCAAATATGTGAAGCTAACGATGTTTTAGTTGCTTTTTTCTTTCTTTCTTTTTTTTTCCTTAGGAGTTCTAAATGTCAATATTGCATTTACCGCTGAACAAGCTAAAATCATAGCAAATATAATGAAAGAAGAGAGTAAGGCTCAGCTTTCTTCAGAGAATGATTGGCGTTTTGGAGCCCCGGATTGGTCGGGCCTTTATCTCTGCTGCGCCGGCTCATAATTAAACAATAAAGGAAAGAATTGTTGTTACTTGCTTTGAATATAGTGTCAGTTTTCTGGGAGGAGGACAGTGTGTCGTTTGTAAGCTCTGTTGCTATCTCCGTTTCCTGTAAGGAAGGGAATGTATGTGTTTTATACCCTCCGTTCTTCTCTCTGTCAATGTTGGAAGACCCAGAGACGGCTGTCACAAGAAATATTTGCTCAATAACACTGAACACTAATTACCCAGAGCTCTCTAGGCCTCAAAGCGAAGTAGGGGAAGGATGAGGGAGGAGGACATTTTTCTGCTCCCAAACTTGTTGACTGGCTGTAAAGAAGCTATGTAGAAGTGAGAGAGAGAGAGAGAGAGAGAGGGATGATGTATACAGCGTAAGCTGACTCATCTTCACCGGGTGATAAACTGACCTCCTGTGACCCTGCTGGAAACGTCAACAATCTGTGATCTGCTACTTCAGTGACTGGAAAGACTCCTGGAAATAGTTAAGAAAGATGATTTTCGAATGAGCCAGTATGTGCTGCCAGTGGCCTCTGAGATTACCACGTGGGGCAGGAGTGTCCCCATCCGGACTTGGGGGAAAATGAGCCCCGGGAGGAAGAACCCAATGAGGCCGAGACGCACACACTGCACCTTCAGGGGTCACCTAACACAGTCCTCCAACCACCGGCTGGGCCACTGCAGCTCCTCCGAGCTCCAAAGGGTTTGCTGCCCGTGTTCTGAAGGAGGAGAAGCCTTCAGACATCCTAGCTGCCATCTTGTCCCTTAGCCCTGCCTTACCTTGACGCTCCCAGTGAGACCTGTCTAATTATTCCGTCCAAGCCCAGCTTGGAGATTGGAAAAGATGTCTCGTTAGCCAATCCCTCTGGTGGCTTCTACTGCCGGGGTCCAGAATTTTAGTTAGTTTTGCTTCGAGTCAGGGTAACTAGCTCCCTGTCTGCCTGTCACTTCTCTGTGGCTGCCCGGCTCTCAGCAGAGGGTGTCCTAGGACTGACAGGGTAGCAGCAAAGGCATAATCTTCTAGTCAGATTTCACACTGCCTCACAGGACACGGGGACCCTGACAGGTAAGTGAATAAATATGGGGAGACACTAGCTATTACCGGCAAGCGGCGAGCAGCACCCCCGAAAGCTAGTTAGTGAGACAGGAACAGGAGTGTGAGAGCTGCCTCTCGTTTCTCCCATTTGCCTCTCTGCCTCGCCGCTTCTCCCCAGCACTGACCTCTCGCCCCAGAGTCTCTCCTGACCACTGGAGAAAGCCCAAGAAGGAAGCCTCAGCTGCACGCAGGCTGCACAGATTTTGGCTTTACCTGCAGGGGACTCTGTTTACAGCCATTGACAGCCAGCGTCCACTTGTCTCAGTGCATTCTTTTGCTCCCATCTTACCCTCCCCCCTTGACTCTTTGCTGGGAACCCACACCCCGGGGGGACGTCCTGCAAAGATTAAAGGCATACCCATTTCTTTGATTCCAGGGAATGTTTGAGAGAAACTAGTTCTACGTAGGTTTTTAATGTCATTCGTCATCATGTCTGCAAGAGAAACGGCGCCACTCTCCTCCATGCAGGAGAGAGATGGAGACGTCCTATGCCCCCCCGGCAGTACTCTGGAAAACTCCTGACTGGAAAAACGTGACCCATTTGCGTGAGGGGAATGGTCATTTTATGCCTTAAAGTTCAGGGTTTCTGGAGGCCAGAGAGTCCCTCAGCGGCCACCTGCGAGGGTACCTTGGCCTCGCGTTTTTGCTCCTGGGAAGACCTTTTCTGGACTCAGACGAATCCCCAGTTGGCGAGGGAGGAAGGAGCAGGCTTTGCTGACTAATCCGTGACCTGGCTGAGGACAAAGCCTTAGGAAGTTGTGTCAACACTGAAGGAAATTTCCATTTGCTGTAAGAAAACCCCGCTCGGTGACCAGCTGGTGCTGTGAACACAAGTACATCCTTATGGCCAACAGTAATAACTGAGAGGATTTTCTGCTAAATGCCTGCCATTTCTCTTGCCCATGCTCTACTAGGTGAGCATTCCTCCTCTTGTGTACAGTCTTCACACTCATTCTTTGTCAGCTGTGTGTGTGTGGTAAATAGCCTGTCTTTGTGACTTGTTTTTCACGTTCAGGTGTCCTGATGAAAAGAAGTTTTTAATTTGATTAAAGAAACACTCGCAGTCAGTAAACATATGGAGGATGTTCACCCTCATTAGTGATCAAGGAAATGTGTATCAAAGGCAAGTGGGAGACCATGCTCACCCACTGGACTGTAATAATTAAGAAGTTCAACAATGTTGAGGGTTGGAACATGGATCTACGGAGCCCTCTGGGCATTGCTGATGGTGTGAGATTGCGCAGCCACTTTGGAAATGGCTGGGCATCATCCTGAGAAGTTGAACATTCAGATACCTAATTACCCAGGAATCCCACTTCTAGGCATGTACGAAGGGCAACTCATGAACACAGACACCAGTCGACACATACGAGAATGCTCTACCAGCATTATTCATAAGCAGCAAAAGTCTGAAAGCCATAGAAATGCACTCTGACAGGAGAACGGATTAATATATTGCAGAGCGGGCATATAGCGGAATAATAAACTTCAGTCAAAATGAATGAACAATAGCTACATGAAACAATGGATTAGTCTTAGTAATAGAATTTGAGTAAAAAAGGAGGCCCCCAAATAATAAATATTGCATGATACCCTTACTATAAAGTTAAAATAAATCTAAACCAAAATATTATTTTTTAAAGAAAATATATAGCTATAATAGAACTTCCTTTGGAAAAAAGAAAGGAAAACAAGGCAATGACAAACTTATGATTCAAGAGATTGCTCAGTTATTTCAGGCAGAGAAGGATGGGCTGCAATGCAGGCTGACGCCAATGCTCTAGTTTCCTTGTTTTTTGGTGATTAAACGGACACTTATTAGAGTATTCCAAATATGTAAATGCAACCCAAGCTGTTTCCAGTGGCTTTTCCATACAAAGAGCCTATCTTATCTTACGCTTCAGACTTTTCCTAAAGTCTCTCAAACAAGCAGCATCTGACCTCAGTATGCCCCTTACCTCTTGCTAAGTGGCTCTGGGCCCGGCACTAGCAGCAGCCAGCCTTGGCTCACAGGTTGGCCTTTCCTGGGCACATTCAAGCCCAGCACAAGTAGCAGCCACCTGCAGATTGCTTTGTAGCTCATGCTGGGTGGCCCTGGGAAGAACACAGGTGGTGGCTGACCTTAGCTTGTACCTCCTGGGAGACCCCAGAGCCAGTGCACCTGGTGGACAGCTTCAGACCACATCAAAGCACAAACCAGCAATCTCCACAAGAAATACTCTCAAAGGGCCGAATCAGCAGGCACCAGAGCCCCACTGAATTAAGACCTGCTCTGTTGGGTGGGCCCCTGCATAACTGATCCAACATAGTGGGCAGTGGTCACAGACAGTCCTTGCAGCCAACTAGCCTGGAGGTATTCTTCCCACTGACTTGCCAACAACAATTAAGGATCAACTACAATGAGAGGGTGTACACATCCAACACAGGGGTGAGGTGTACCTGGCGTGTCCAGTTTGGGTGAACAAGGAGGCTGTGCCACTGGACCCTACAGAACACCTGCTACATAAGGCCACTCTACCAAACCTGGGGCACATAGCAGCTCTACTTAATGCAAGGTCTGTCAGAGTAAGGCTCGCTTGAGTGTGGTTGGTTGGGTAATAATATGCATGTAATAATTTATAGTTTTATGTCGAACATTTCACCTAAAGTGTCATATGGCGTGCTTGAGTGTGATATTGTTATGTTATAAAATTACATGCTTATGATTTTGTAATAAAAGATTTTGTAATAAAAGAGGGGCATTATTTGTGCCAGAAGCTGTACATAAAAATAAACACAGGGAGGCTGCCAAAATGAGGAAATAAATAAACATGTCCCAAATGAAAGAACAGAACAAAACTCCAGAAAAATAACTAAACAAAATGGAAACAATCTACTAGATGCAAAATTGAAAACACTGGTTATAAGGATGCTCAATAAACTTACTGAGAATTTCAACAGCAAAAATAGGACATGAAAACCATAAAAAAGGACTAGACAGAAGTGAAGGCTACATTAACTGAAATGAGGAACTATTTATGGGGAATCAACAGGAAAGCAGATGAAGCTGAGAATAAAATCAGCAATTTGAAGTATAAGGAAGCAAAAACAACAACAAACAAACCTAATCATGACACCTAAAAGAATAGAGCAAAAATAAAAAGGAATTAAAAAGAATGAGGATAGCGTAAGGAGCTTCTGGGACAACTATAAGTATACCAACATTCGCATAATGGAGGTGCCGGAAAGAGAAGAGAGAGAGCAAGAAATTGAAAACCTCAAATAATAATGGAAAACTTCCTTAAACTGGTGAAGGAAATAGACATAAAAGTCCAGGAAACACAGAGAGTCCCAAACAAGATGAACCTCAAAGACCCACACCAAGATACATTGTAATTAAAATGTAAAAAGTTAAAGACAAAGAGAGAATCTTAAAAGCAGCAAGAAAAAAAGCAGTTAGTTACCTATAAGGGAGCTCCCATAAGACTGTCTGCTGATTTCACAACAGACTTTGCAGGCCACAAGAGATTGGCAAGAAATATTCAAACTGATGAAAATAAAGGACCTACAACCAAGATTGCTTTACCCAGCAAAGCTATCTTTAGAATCAAAGTACATATAAAAATCTTTCCAGACAAGAAGAAGCTAAAGGAGTTCATTACCACCAAACCAGTATTGCATGAAATTTTAAAGGATCTCCTTTAAGAAGAAAAAAAAATATATAAAAATGTGAACAATAAAATTGTGATAAATACTTATCTATCAGCAATTGGATCTAAATAACAAAATAAACCAACAAGCAGAACAGAAGTAGACTCATAGACACAGAGAACATTTTGATGGTTGCCAGATGGGACAGGGTTTGGGGGATGGGTGAAAAAGGTGAAGGGATTAAGAAGTACAAATTGATTGTTACAGAATAGTCATGAGGATGTAAAGTACAGCGCAGGAAATATAGTCAACAGTATTCTGATAATGATGTATGACTCCAGATACATATGAGATTTATCGGGATGATCACCTAGTAAGTTACATAACGTCTAATCTCTGGGGGGACAGGCCTGTGCTAACCTGCTGGAGGTGGCAGACTGTGGCTCAGCCACCACTGTAGCCACTGCCAATAGCCAGACCACCACCAGACATGCAGGGCCATCCGAGACCAGCCATTGCCTTGTCACCTCTAGGTGACTACAGACAGGTGATTGAGCTCCAGTTCAGCTGAGCAGGGCCCACATTAGGAAAACTGCCCAGCTGACACACAGCCAGATGGGCAGTAAGAAATGCTTGTTGTTTTTCAGCCATTAATTTGGCATTATTTCTTACACAGCAAAAGCTAACTGATACTGTGAGGAAGATTGAGAAATGCCTATGTGTATGTATTGTACTTTTTTGTCTTCTGAGAGCTTAACATACTCATGCACATAAGGCAACTTGAAAATAATGAATGATCATATAAAATCCAATGCTAACTGTGTGACCTGTCTGTACTGTGGGCCTGCAGTGTGCCCATGGAGGGGACCTTCAGAGCAGTCGCTCTGCTGGGACTCTGTGTTCACTAAAGAGGCCTCAGAAGGGCAGTGAACTTAGGGAAATGGGAAAAAATGGCTTCATTTTAGTAGAAAAACCCAATCTTGGTTATATCTGATGCTTTGGTTTGAAGCACGGTGGGGACTCCAGGTGAGGAGCAAAGTCAGCGGAGGTTGTCATCAGGAGACAGAATGGGTTGTAAGAAGTCATAAAATGGAAAGCTTCTCCTCGTGAGGTGAAGAGTGCTTTGAAAGTCAACATGGGAAGAAGCAGAGACGATGCTGGAATGCCACAGAAGCATGGAGCTCATGGCGTGGGACCTGGTTCCAAACAGGCTGGACCTGTAAGGGTGTGTTTCCTTATCCACGGGTGCACCTGTGTGCACATGTACACACACATACACACACACACAGCCAGAGCAGCATTTCAAATCAGGTGCATTTACAAAGGGGAAATCCCAGGAGCCTTCAACGTTTGACTGGATGGGGGTAGGGTTACCTCCTAGGGACGAAGTCACGCCTGACCTCCAAGAGGGAGAGAAAGGAAACCAGACATTTCTGACCAGGCACTGGCCTGGGCCGTCTGCCTTGTTACCCTCCCGATGCACTTTTATAAAACTCAGACTCTCTGCTCTCAGTCTCCTAGTCCTGTCCCCACCCCGCCCCTGCCCCACACCCCGACAACCCTCCCTGTCTGACCACTTCACCCCTGGGACACTTGAACCTTGAGAACCCCTTCTTTATCCACTTGATTGCAGATGGATAGAGCCTCAGGCAGGTCAGGCGGGTCAGGCAGGTCAGCAGGAAGGAGGCGGCAGGCCAGGGCAGGCAGGGGTAGCCTCGAGGCTCAGCACAGGGCAGAGGCTCAGCTCACAAAGTCTGGCTGGGACAGGTGGGAAATTGGGGCAGGCAGGCTGCTGCCCTCGAGGGGTACTCAGGTTCCACCATCCCTAAGGGGCCACTATTGTTTTCCCTTTTCGAAGTCGGCAGGCAGTAAAGGAAAATTGCAGGGATGGGGAAATAATGAGAAAGGCTCTTTGCTCCTCCCCCAGTCCGAACTCCTAGCTCATCAAACCTTGGTAACGCTCACTGCAAATGTCTGCTCCTGTTTTATTGCTTATTTATGGGAATCTATTTAAAGTGAATTGCACTTTTCCATCGTGTCCCAGTGCGCGTGTGCCGGAGTTGTGTCTCCCCTGGCTGTGGGGCTGTCGGGGCTGGGGATTCTGTCTGATTGTGTCAGCATCACGCTCCATGACATTTGAAAGTTGGAGCGGAAAATACTGCAGAGGAAGCAAGGAAAGTGTGGAGAAGGATTGCTCAGGCCTCTGTCTGCTGGCGGGGCGCCGGGAGAGCTGCTCCGCGGGCAGGTCTGCAGTGGTGCCCCGCCTTCCAACAAAGAGGAGTTTGCCACTCTGGACTAGAATGGTGGTATGCCTTTTGGAATCTTTGAAGTTTCATTCAGGCTCCACTTTGAGCAATGGGACCTTAGGATAGTCATCTAGCTTCTGTGAGCCCCCTTATTTTAAATCTATAACTGAGGTTATTGATACAAGGCTGTGGTTACTGATAAATGAAGATGAAGCCTTAGTGTACAGTGAAGGTGCTTACCTAGGACAAGGTAGGTGCTTGCAAAGTGTGGGGCGCCCTTCCAAGGACAGCTGGGAGAGACAGGTGAGCACCCAGCCTGTCCTCATCTCTGAACCTGTGTGCCGTGTCCACAGACCCTGTAAAGGACGGCGGGGCCCTCACTGCTTTGCTTTGATGGGAGGGTTAGGCGCAAGGCTCGCTGTGCCCGGGATGCCATGTGTCAGGGGTCAGCAAACAGTGGTGGGTCTGGCTGCTGTCTTTCCCGAACTGAGAGCAGCGCAGAGCGCGGCGTCTTCCCTGTGTCGGTATTCTGTCTGCAGCAGCTGCTGTGCAACTCAGGCAGTCAGGTCGTCCTAAGGACACTTGGAACCCATGGGGCCAAAAGCATTTACTATGTGTCCCTTTACAAGAAAAGTTTGCTGACCCCAGCTCCAACTCATCGGTGTTCCTGGGGTTTCTCTGGACTGTGCAGCCAGGGGAACCAGATCTGTATGGTGTTAGAGGCAGAAGGGACCTGAGGCTCAGAGAGAGGAAGTGACGTGTCCGGGGCCACAAGTTCGTGTCTGAGTCAGAACCGCAGTCTGGCTTCCTGGCTTCCTGACGCCGGGCCCAGGGTTTTCCATGACCTGACTGTACCATTGCCCAGAGACCTAAACGCCATGGGGGCGAGCTTGTACCCTCACCCTGCCCCCCAAAGTCTGGAGCTCCGTTTGGCCCGTAGGGTTGGCATCAGTCCCTCCACACTTCCCAGGGCTCCTCGGGCTGGCCCCCTAGTTCCTGCACCATGCATCTGCAGACTCAGCAAACTCCCCCAGGAGCACCGATGCCCCCTGACCCAGGAGTCCTTGCCAGCCGTCCTCCAGGTCAAGGGTTAGAGAATGCTGACGAAGGCTGAGCCAACCCTTGGTGTGGGGTCTGTTTGTGTGTCTACCTGTTCGTGGCTCTGGGGCCCCGCAGCACTGCATGGAGAGCTGGCACAGACACTCAGAGGGAAAGGGGGCAGGGAGTGGGAGCTCTGGGTCCTGGAGGGCTCTCTGTTTCACATGGAGATGGGCAAGCACGTGGCTGCGTGCAGAGTCGTGGCCCTGCAGAGCTTTATTTTTTAAATTTATTTTTGGTGGAAAAGGAGTGAGATTGTCCCTAGTCCACAGCAACATCTCCCGCTCTCTGGCTCTCCGGTACTGCTGCTTCTTCTGGCCCAAAGCTTCCTTCCTGATTAACTTGCCCTTTTCCCTTTTCCCCCTGAACTTTCCCCTCCTTGGGCCCCCATTTGGCTACATTGTCCATTCAATTTCTTAGGCTGTAATTTCTGAGTTATCCTTAATTCCTGCTGTTTCCTCATCCTCGGCCTCAAATCGGATTCAAAATCCTGCCTCCATTTCCACAGCCTCAGGCCAGGCACAGCACCTCTCACCTTGACCCCTGGACTGATCTTTCCACCCATCTCCCTGCTTCCAGGCTGGTTCTGGTCCCTGGGCACACGTCCCACACCACTGCCAGACACTGCCAATCCACACACAGCACAGCTTGCAACTCTCTGGAGATGCCTATTGCCACAAGATAGGCCAACCCCCATCGCACGGTTCACAAGGGACTCTTTATCCAGGTGACAGCAGAGTCCCTTCCTGCCCCAGAACCTCACGATCCTCCTGTGTGCGCTGCTGGTGCCACGTGCTGGTCACCCCAAATGTCCCTCATTGCCTAAGCATGCTGCGGCTCTCTCAAGACCGAGGACAGGAGCAGGCTCCGGAGCCAGACTGACCAGGGCTCAGGCTGTGGCCTCACTGTGCCAATTCCTGTCTGGGCAAAGGGCCCACCCTTCCCAGCTCTCAGTTTCTCCATCTGTATTATGGGGGCATTCTGAGGATTACATGGTGTAATGTATGAGAAAGGGCCTGACCCCCCAAAATGCATGAAAGAAGTGTTGGCTCCTCCCTTTCAATGCTGCCTTACACACCCGTGTGCCCTTTGCCCGGAATGCCAGTCCCTGCCTTCACTGCCTGGCACACTTCTACCCACTCTTCAGGCTGTGGTTCTAACACGACCCCCTCCAGCTCCTTGCAAATGCCGAGTCACCTCTTCTTCCTGGCTCCCGAAGACCTGTGTTCCCTGGTTGATGGCCCTCCTCCCGTACCATTGTAATCATGTGCTTGCTTATCCAGAGATAACGGGACTGCTAGAGCGTGGGGGCTTCCTCTGTTTCCCCAGGACCAAGGATATATTGTAGAGAGCGCTAGCCCTGGAGCCTGAGATCCAGGACCCGCCCTTATGGGCAAAGAACTCAACCTTGGGAACCCATTTCCCATCTAAAAGGTGAATAATTCCCGCTTGCCAAGGGACCGCCCACAGTCCCTGACCCAGAGCAGATGCTGGATACACTTGGGTTCTCTTCCACCTTTCCAGTGTTTAGTCCTGTGACTGGGACACGGTGGACGCTCAGGAACTCCGTGCTGAATGCACGAATCCATAATGGGGTCTAGAACTGGGGGCTCCGAGAGGGTCAGGAGATTGGGACCCATTCCAATCACCTGAACTCGGGTACGATTGGATGGAGAGAGATTTTTTTCCTCCTGCCACTGAAAACTACACATATCTCAATGTTCCTCCAGCCTCATTTTCCTGGGGCTCAGCCTCTTCTGTGAGTCCAGAGTGGGTCTCAGGGACAGGCAGCAGCGCCGAGGATCGCTTTGACCACCCTCCGATTGTTCCACATGAGGTCTCGCCCTACCCAGCCTGCGGAAAAGCAGCCCTGCTCCTGATCTGCAGTTTGGAAGCCCTGCTGGGGGCCGAGGGCAGCGGGAGCGGGGAGAGCGAGGGAAGAAGCGAGGGAAAGTGACTAGGGGTGGGGGGGCGTGTGTTGGCTCAGAGAGAGCTGGCCAGTGCCAAGAAGAGAAGACGGGGACGCTGGTGAAGTCTGAACAAACGCAGAGTCAAGCACAATAATAATTTGGGCAAAATGGCAAATGGCACAGCTGAGGAGGAAATAGCATTGTGAATGTAAAAACTCCTAAATGGAGCGCAGATGGGAGGGAAAAGTGTAATCTTGTGGAAAAGCCTCTAATTGTCTGCCCACACTGATAATTTCAGCGAACGCTCCCTCTCTCCCTCCTGCGTGTAATTACACCATCCATCTGTCTATCAGCAGGTTTTTCACTGAGCCTTACCGCTACCACGTTCTCCTGCTCCTGGAGAGATGAGGGGGTTTTGAAGATTTAAGACGCCTTCTGACATGTGCCCTGAAGAAAAGATACTCAGGGGAGACAAATCTCTCCCGTAGGCTTGCTAAGGCTCTATTTTAAAAAGACACAGAATCTCCCCAAATGCTATTATAGAGTCAAAAGGAGGCGGGCCACACAGCTCCCCACTTTGGGTGTCCTCATCTGCCGTGTCTTGGTGGGCCAACTCCCATAGATACTGGCTGCATCTAAGAGACACTGGCCAGATGTCCTCAAGGTGACAGGTGTGAGAGCATCTGTTCAGGGATACCCCTTAAGTGTAAGTGTGTCCCAGGTGTGCAATCTAGGGTTCTGCCCCGTGAGGAGGAAGAGGGGTCCAAGTGGGAGGAGGGAAGCTGAGTGAGGAGGGGCGGGAGTGTCTGTGGCCGGCACTGTCAGCTCCGCTCGGCTGGCCTGGGGAGAGCCGCCCACTGCTCCTGTCTGGTGCTCTGAGCAACTCCAGCTGCCTTTGGCTTCTCTCCTGCTCAGGCAGTGCGTTGCAGAGAAGACAGGTGGCCCTGTGCATGTAGCCCAGTAGGACAGGCTCCAGGTCTCCCACGCAAGTCACTGTCTCTTCGTGTGCCAAAGGCTCAGGGCTTCCCACCCCCGTTTCCAGAGAAGGAGGATTGGGAGGGCTGGGATCTCGGGAGGCTGTGCCAGGAGTGCCTGCTAGTCGTCCATCAGACAGTTTTGCTTTCATGGGGAAAACGACACCCTCTTCGCCTCCCCTTTTCTTCCAGCGCAGGGGTCCTAACTAGTTCCTGGGAGGGGCAGCCGAGAGAGAGGCAGGAAAGGTGAAGGGAGTGGAAGCCCAGTACTCCGAGTGCCTCCTGAAGGCTGAGGGGCACGCTGGGGTGGGCACATCGAGGCCAGCGGGCGAGCGTCCAGGGTCTGGCAGGGTCAGCGCCCCTCCACGCGCCTCGACCTCGCGCCTCCACCCAGCATCACAACCACTCCGCCCCCGGAATGGCTGGGTTCACGAAGAAAACACTGTTCCCAGCACAGCTTATTCGGCAGACACTCTAGTGTTCCCGCCAGGTGCCGTGAAGGATGGATACAACACAGCTTCCGGTTCTCAGGGAAGCGAAGTCGAGAGAAAGGCAACGCCAGCCACGGACGTGATTTCAAATCTCCTGGCAGCCACGGTCAAGGCATTAAGAAAAGTGGGAAATTTATTTTAACACTGCTTTATTTCAGCTACTATATAAAAACAGTAATTCAACATGTGATCATTCTACAGATTGTTATTTAGATAGTTTACGTTTTGCTAAGTCTTTACAATCTGGTTACAACCCATCTCATGGTGAGTCAGCCACCTTTCCCAGGCTCACGGGCAGCACGTGGCTGGACTGTGGCTGTCTTTGGGAGGGTACAGATCTGGAGCTTATCAAGGACAGAAAATGTGTGTGTAATAATGATCTTAAAATGTCCACAATAATTATTACAGCTTAACCCCAGCTAATGATTTGCTAAACATTTCCACATGCACGATCTTGTTTGATCTTCTCTGCCTTTTTGAGAGATAAGGACAAGCTAATATGACTACTTTTAACAGATGAACAAGAATGAGTCCAGAGAAGAGAAGTGACTTCTGACCTCAGAGAAGTCACTTAACATCTTCTCTCTTTCCTTAAGCACACTGGCAGGCACACACATCTTTCAGGCATGAGCTGGTGTGGCTTGAGGAGGTGGCTCCACCGGGGCCTCGGCCGAGGGGAGGCACTGAGCCCGGAGGGCTGGGGTGGTGGGGAGGGGAGGTCCCCTTCGAAGAGCTGCTGTGGCCGAAGGAGACTGGAGAAGGGCAGGCTGCACGTGGGGAAGAGCGAGGCCCGGGGCTCTGCAGACACGGCCAGGGTCAGGGGGCCGCTGAAGGAAAGGCTGAAAAAGTACCTAAACTTGGGACCTGGTTGTCGAAGGCCCTGAACGCATCACTGTTATAACTCGTAGGGGCAGGAAGGAGGGAGTAGTCAGGTGTGACTTTCGTGGTTTGAGTTTGGGTGACAAAAGAACGGTGCCGTCAAGAGTGGAAGGAGGGTGGCCCTCATGGGATGACGGCTGGCTCATGGAACTCCAAGATGCTTGGAGGTGGGAGAATGGGTGTCTTGATATTCCCTTTCTGCCTTACAGTTTTTAGAGTCTGAAGAAAATTGTATATATGTTTTATCTGATGATAATTTGGAGCCATTTATCTGGAATGAGGTGGCGTTCATTTCCTTTTGGGAGGAAGGGAAAGAATACTTTGGGTAACTCCTTCCTCCTCCCTCCCTTCCCTGCCCTCACACTCCTGCCTGCTCTGGTGGGAGGAGACTATGGGTTCTCGCCACTCCCTCCCCTCCACCACCCCATCAGCACTGCAGCTAAGGGGTTGCCCATAACCCCAAGCTCATTACTCATCCATGGAATGGGGCAGATGCCCACCGGGCTGTTTTGAGGGTAGGGTGAAATCCTGTATGTGAAGGCCTCGGCGGACTCAGGAGCACTGTCTGGGGGCAGCTTGTTAGATGCTGCAGCTCCTTCTTGGTGGAACAGCTCCACCAGGAGAAGATGCGCCCCGACTCCACTGGACCCCTGCCGGGGCCTTGTCGGGAAGGTCTCCCCTCTCTCTTCCTTGCTAGCTGCTATCTGTCCTCAAAACCAGCTCAGAATTCTCTTCTTCTGTTAAAACTTCCTAGGTCCTCCCCTATCCAATAGCCAGTTACTGTCATAACACCTCGTTCTTTTCTTTGTTATAATTTATTGTGATGCATCGTAATAACTTATATGTATCATAACTTATGTTTCCACATCTGTCCCGAGACTGTGAACTCCTCAGAGGTGGGGAAAATGTTTTACTTGTTTATTATCTCATTACCCGGGCCCCAGCACAGTGCCAGACCTGTGTGAGGAAGCATTAGCAGGACTAGCAGGACTGATGAAAGAGTAGTACAAAGACCCCTATGCCAATGCTGGAGAGCTAAGGTCAAAGTTGACATCTTTTTAAACAATTTTGAAAAAGATTTTACCTATTTGTTTTTAGAGAGAGGGGAAGAGAAGGAGAAAGGGAGAGAAACATCAATGTGTGGTTGTGTCTCGTGCGCCCCCTACTGGGGACCTGGCCTGCAACCCAGGCTTCTGCCCTGCACTGGAAATTGAACCTGCGACCCTTTGGTTTGCAGACCTGAACTCAATCCACTGAGCCACACCAGCCAGGGTTCAAAGGTGGCATCTTAAAGACAAGGTCCTGTTATCTCTCCACCCAGGGCCCCAATCCACCCGTGAGCGGTTATAGTTAAGGAACGTGGGTTAGAGGCACGATATAGAGTCTAGAGAGGGGACAGCTGCTGAGAGGGAAATGCAGTCCTTCCACTTGGGTTGAGTGTGAAGCCACCTACCCTGGTGGCCTGTAACTTAGCCCCTGGGACGCTTTCCTTGGGCATGTTTCCCCCTTTGCCCAGACCGGCCCCTTTCTTCTGAGGGGCCCGGCCCAGGCCCTCTGAGCAGCCAGCGGGCTGGGAACCTATCCGAGGTCCGGGTGTTGTGCTGCATACACCCAGATCTCCCTTTACTGACTTCCACCAATATCCCCAGTCCAGGCCAGGACACACTGCCCTCTTGCCAGGAGGAGTCCCTCCCCAGTGGACCCTGCCCCTAGCCCACCTGGTGGGTGGGCATCACTCTCAGAGGGCTGGGGGTCCACCCCAAAGAGCAGCCAGAAGCCTCAAGCCCCTGAGGGTCTGTGGGAGAGGTTCACCCGCCATTCAGCGCATTAGATCTCTTCTCCTGCAACCCCTGCCCCACTCCACAATGTCCAGCGGCCTAAATTGGTGCTGGGCTCAGATCTCCCCGAGACTTCCCCAGGCACAGCGTCCATCCAGAAGCCTTCCTCTGCAGTGCTGGGCTAATGAGCTCAGTCCCTTTAAACCACCTCCTGCCTCAGGCCCTCCTAGCAACTCCTTGCTTTGTGTCCGGCCAAGTAGACAAAGCCTGGAATTAAGGCCTCCACATTCATTTTATTTAGCAAGAACCCACAAAAGCCAGCCCAGCGGCCCATTCATCCCAAAATAGCCCGTGAGAGCCTGAGCAGACGTCAGTGTCTCTGTGTGGAAACCGCCCTGCATTGTCATGAAAGGGCCATCGGAGAACGGGAGCCACGGTGAAAATTCTTAGTGCATTTCGATCGCTTTCCAGCAGGAAGGTTGGCTCCTTAGTAGCTCAGTCCCTTTGACTGCCAGTGTATTGTGTGATTGGCATGTGTGCCTATGTGAGATTCGGTGCCCCCACCCTGCCAACCCCATGACAAATTCCCAGATGAGCTGATGTTTCAAGTGATGGGCCTATGCGCCCATTTCTCAGCATAAATCCCAAACATCAGTGAGACGTGCGGAGAGACTCGGAGCCCCTGGAGTCCCGTCCCAGTGGGAGGGGCAGTCGGGGCGGTGCTGCTGCTGCACAAGGACATCTCAGCGAAGTGGCGGGGAGGCCGCAGGTGCATGGGCTGAATGTACAGCTCCCTCTCCTGTGGCTCTGAGCCTTCCACCTGTCACCCTGCGACCTGTCACCCTGCGATCTGTCACCCTGAAACTGAGCACTCCTAATAGAGTCACAGTTTGAGAATTTTTTATAAGTAGCATCTCTCCTGTCGTGCTGAGGAACTCTTACAACACGGCTAAAGAAGAGAGAGGGAAGGGCCCCTCAGCGGCAGCCCCTGGGAGGAGCCATGGAGTGTGAGCACAGCCCGGAGAGGAGCCACGCCTTCTCTGGCCTGGCCTGCAGGGCTTCCATCTAGGGAGGAAAGGCAGACCTCCGAGAAGATTCCGTAAAAGGCCCTTAGGCTAGTCAACGTTGGCTAGGGTTTTGGACCTGTCATCAACTTGCAGTGTGGCTCTGGGTGAGTGCTTTGCCATTTGCTAGACTTCAATTTCTTTCTTTATAGCAGGGTGATCGCATACTTCCCTATTTAACTTGTAAGTAAAGCCGTTGAGTGTGGGCCTGGAGCCAAAGATGCCTAACTTGGAATCTGGGCTCTGCTTAGAACTAGCTGCACGATCCAGGGAAAGCCTCTGAGGTTTCTGTTTCCCCTGGCAGTCCTCACCTGTGCGATGTGGGAGAATGATGCCTGCTTTGTGGGTTTGTTGTGAGGTTTAGGAGGCAACGCATGTATAGGGCTTAGCGTGGGACCTGTCAGCCAGAACATCCCGGCGGATGGTGGCCGCAGGTGTTTATGCAAGCCTGAACTGGAAAACAGATTCAAGAAAGTGAACTCTTCTTAAAAAGTGCACAGAAATTCACACATACGTGCTGTTATGATTCCTATTATTGTTGCACATGTTGCACCGTTACGTGAAGTTCAAGTGTGATGGGCATGACCATGTGCCTCCAACAGGAGGAGGTCAGGGGCACTGGAGAGGGAGAACTGCCCCCGCCCACCCCCTACACTCTGGCCAGCTCCTCTCCTGCAGAGCCCAGCAGCCTTACAGACACTCTGACATCTGCTCAGGACAAAGCAGAGCAGAATGACACAGGCCGTGGCTGCCAGGTGCAGGACCCACGCTATGGAAGGGCAGGGCTGGCAGAGCCCAGCTCATCCTGCCCCAGCACTGGCTCAGCCCCCATGCCCAGCCCCCTCTCGGTGCACAGGCTGTGTGCAAGTGTACCCCAGGAGGAGGGTGCTCCCCAGTGTGTGTACCATCTCCCAGCGGGGGGGTGTTGTCTCCTGAGGATGATTGACAGGGCAGGGTGCCACCTGTGCCCAATTGTCCCTGGGACGGGTCGGGAACAAGGACCAGCTCTGTCTTGCTCATCGTGCCAGCTGCCCTCTTGTATTCCAGCTGGAGCCCCTGAAGGACATGTGTTGCTTTCCTCTTGAGAAACCTCTTTATTTGGGGGATGGCAGGAAGGATTTATGGCGAGTGTGGACCAAAATGAGGAGGGAGATTGGAGAGTATATTCTCCGAGCTGTGAATGCTGGTCAGGCCAGTGGCACCGGGTAGGGTGGGAGGGCCCTAAGGAGCCAGCACAGCTGGTTTCATCCCAGCAATGCCACTTCCCTCTTGTTTACCTTGTCTGACCTCCTTCACAGGCTGTGCACCGCCAAGGCCAAGGTTGCCAGCTACACAGACTGGATGATGGGGCCCCATGGAGTTGTACCGCGCAGTGGCTTCTCCCATGGGCTCTCATGAGAAGCAGATGAAATGATGATTGTCATCTCGACCAATTATTGATCACCTGTCATGTGCCAGGCTCTGTGTTAAGCACTAAACATTTTACCCTCCCAGACCCCCTACAAGGTGGGTACTTCTATTATCTTGCCCCCGTGTTACAGGTGAGAAAACCTGGCTAAAGACCATGAGAGAGGTAGTGATGGAGCTGTGATCAGAATGGGGGCTGGCTGGGGCCCAAGGCCCTGCTGGAATCTCCTCCATGTACTCTGCAGAGATGGGTGGTCCTTGGGAAGGAGGACCCCGGGGTCGGGCCCTGGCCTGGCTGGGCAGCTCTGCAGTGCCCGAGCCCTGTCTCTCCGACGGAAGGCAGGAGAACAGGGAGCCTGGGCCAGTGTGGCAGAATCCTTGTCCTGTGGCCCTGTCACCCTTGTCTGGGGATCCCTCCCACGGCATGGACCTCACAGCTCAGAGGCCAGGGCTGGCAGAGCCTGTGCTGGCAGCGCGTGTGTGTGTCCCCTTTCTCGAGAGGGAACAAGAAGTGGAGCTGCCTGTCTGCACCAACTTCCGGGATCACCTTGCCCCTCTGTCCAGAGGAGCTGCCACCAGTCATTCCTCCTCCTACACACACACACACACACACACACACACACACACACGCACATCTTGACAGACACATACTCAGCATCTGTTTCTTTATATGTGGGTGCAGAAAGCTGTCATAGTTTTCACGCACTCACATATCTGCGCACACACATGCAGCCGAGCAACATGTATTCCTACCACACACACACATCTGTGCACATATCTGTCCACGTGCATGCATGTGTACAGCTGCCCGTTCCCTGCAGGACTGCGTGAGTGCGGCGGTGGGGAGCAGCAGCCAGGGGCGGTGGGTGTGGGCAGGAGGAGGGGGCAGGGAGAAGGGAGGGCTGTCGGGACAGAGGCTGGGAGGGGACCGCAGGAACCAGCCGCAGGTGACCAGGGCCTCGGGGTCTCACTTAGAAGGTCTGCCAGGGAGGTCTTGGCAGAGCGCCACTCCAGCTTTGGGGCCACAGCTCTGCAGGGTCTTCCTCTAGGGGCCGTCCCAGCCACACACGTGTGCCCAGACACATGGATCTGGCTCAGGCTTGCCCTGCACACCCGGGGGCACTTAGTTCACAGACATCTTGGTTTGTACAAGTTGGGGCAAGTGGAGAAGCCCGAGCCCTTCCTGACAGCCTGCTCTCGTGACTTCTCCAGCATGTCTGCGCTTGCAAGGCCTCTCGGGGCTGTCACCTGCACCGGTCCCAAGGCTTACCTTGCTTTGTCACATTCAGATTGGTGACAAAACAAGTAAGAGGTCCTTCCAAAAGAAGGCATCTGAGTTTCAGAACGGCTGTCACCCAAAGGGAAGGCACATTCTCTCCCTTGAACCACGACATTAGGGCAGGCGTCTGGCCAGTTTCTTGCCTCTGGGGGCCTCGGGCGTAGAAATGAACCATCATGGTGGAGGGAGTCTCGGGGCAGAACTCCATTTGCAGGCGGTAAAGTGATAGCCGAGTTCAGCTTTGTTTGGCTCAATAAATGGGTTTAGTTTTCTTTAAAAGTTTTTTTTAAATAAAAAGCATGTTTGAGGTAAGAATACAAACAATACAAAGAAGTCAGTCCTTTTCCACTGATGCCAAAATCATAAACAGTTTCTTGCATGTCATTCCAGAAATCTGCAGATATATACATGCATGCACATACATGTACATGTGGATGTGTGTGTGTGTATGGAAAACATACTGGGGAAGACGACAGATGGCAGAGATTGCCACTCTGCCATGGAATGTGGAGGGAGCCCCTGAGACACAGTTTTACGAGAGATGCTGCACTTGCTTTCGGGGGTTTGGAACGCGTCCTCGTGGAGCCCCGCCGCCACGCTGTGGGCAGCCTGCAGTCCACGGGGAGGCATGCCCTGGTCTCCTGCCCAGCAGCCAGTCCCGGCTGCTGTTAGACGTGGGGGTCGCCAGCACAGGCGAGCCCTGAACGCACTGCGAAAGCCCCAGAGAGACCAGGCAGGGCCAGCGGCCCCCTGGGCCAAAGTGGCCACTCAGAGCTGTGGAAGACAGTGGCTTTGAAGCACCTACATTTTAGGGTGGTTTGTTACAAAGAAAGAGAGAAGAACTAAAGCATGTAGGTTGAGTTTATTCACTTTATTAACTAGCTAGTAATTCAGTACTGTTGTACTATGATTTTTAAAAAATTCACTGTATTGAAGGACATGTATGTCTATTTGGTCTGCTGCAGGACATAGCAAAGGACATCTTGTGTATGTATGTCTATTTGTGCACATACATACACACATGTGTTTGTATATACACATCTTTTAAAATTCCTAGAAATAAAATTCTCATTAACTGACACATGAATTTAAAATTTGGATAGATACCATCAAATTATCTTCCAAAGGTGTCCTACCTGGTTCAGCATGCACGCATGAAGCGTGTGAATCGGCCCGATCCCCTGTAGCTGTGCCCACGGGGGCACAGGCAGATAATCGGCTTTTAATCTTCTCTTGTCTGATAGATTAAAAAAATATCAACGGTGTTTTAGTTTGCTTTTCTTCAGTGATGATAGAAGTGGTTCATCTTTTGATATGTTTATGAGCTATTTTTCCTTTTTCCTTTTTTCTGTGAATGTCCTTTGCCTATTTTTTACTGGCTCATGAGAGCTTTCATTCTTTATTGAATTGTAAGAACTCTTTCCCTTATCGAATGATAAGAATTCTCAGATGACAAATGAAAGAAATTAGGCCTTTGTCATTTGCATTATGAATATTGTTTTCGCAGCTCCCATTTCAGTGCTGGACTTTGAGTACCCACACACGCACGCACACAATGCATTTTCTCTCTTTTAGTGGTTTCATTCGCCATCTCTCATGCAGGTGGGATTTGCGCGGGTAACAGAGAGGGAGGAAGGGATGTTGCTCATGTGTTTTCTTCCCCAGTGTCTAGCCAGGTGCCCTATGGCCATTATTGAATAATCGGTCCTTCTCCCGCTGCTTTGAAACAGCCATGAGCAGGTCCCATCTCCCCACACAGACATTCGGGTCCACTGCGGCGCTTTCTGACCTGGTCCCCGATCCCTCTGTGTGAAGCCAGTCCCCAGGCCCTGCAACTTGGTGGTTCTGGCCTGCATCTCCTCGGGACGCTGCTGGCTCTTGGAGCCGGGGTCTCCGGTCCTTAGCCCTTGTTGCCAGCCCTGGCATCTTGGTCCCATCTCATCCTACTCCACCCCAGTCTGTTCTTCCATGAAGTCCTGTGGCACTTTTAGAGAGTCTCTCTCACCTGGACCACTTCTTCCTGAGAAGAAGGCTCCTTTTAATAATTGCTCTTAAGCCCCTCTTCTTAGTCACAGCAACGGGCTTTTCCAGCTTTCCTGGGAACCCTTCCACCAAGGGCCAACCCCACCCTCTTGTAGCCTCCTCTGGGAAAATGGTCCTTTTTGTGGGCCGTGCACGCTCATTCATTCTGTGGGTCGCTCTCCTGCAATAGTGCAGGGGCTGGCTCGGGGGAGTGAGTGGAGAGTGAACCAGGACATTGAGGGGCTTCTCGCAGGTGCCTCTGGGTGAGGTGGTCTTTCCCACAGGCCCTAGAGGACCCATGTGCCATTTGATGGTCAAGAAATGAATTGTCTCCCTTGTCCACCTCCTTCTCGCATGTGGAAGGAACCTCTGGCCAAGGAGTCAGGAAATACCCAGGCTGCCTCAGAACGCATCTGCCTGTGCTCCTTGCCTTTCCTCCCTGGCAGTTTACAATGATATGGTGCTACTGACGCAGGCGAAACAAGTGTGTGCAGTCAAGCATCCGAGAAGGCCCTGAAAGCCGCAGATCAACATGTTAGAACAACAGCGTCCTACCCACCAAGGGCATTTCGCCAGAAGACAGCTCCATTTAAGAGTTCTATGAGTTTTCCACTTTGAAAAGGGTAAAGCAGATCTGTACTTCAGCTGTGAATATACCATTTTCCCTGTAAAGGGTGCGACTGGAGGGGAAGACTAGAAATATGGTCCATTGTCAGAGGTCTCACGCTCTGGCCCAGAGCACACACGACCCCGAGTCATTCATCGCTCTCCATAGCAGCAGCTTCACTAACAAAGCACAGCTCCCGCCCAGGTGGGCTTCCTATGGTCAGGGAGGCACCGGGGGCCTGAGAAGCCAGGAGCGGCCATCTCGGCTGCAAACTCCTTGGCTGATGGATCCGAACCCCCTCCCGTTCCTCAGTGCCCCCAGGGCCTCCCCTCACATTCAGCATGACCTCTGCAGAGTTCACCAGCCCCTGCCCCCACCCTACTCCAGCTCCCCCTTTCAGCCACAGGCACCCTTCTCCACTAAGCCAGGTCTAAGGCCATGGGATCAACCGTGGCCTCTCCCTTTCGTTTTCATTCTCCCCCCTCGTAGCCACAGCCCCTACAACCAGCGTTTCTTCCTGCAGGTGTCTTTGGAATGTGTCTTCTTCTCTCTCCTACTGCTATTGCCCTGACCCGTGTTGACCCGAGAGTTTCAGCCCGTGCTATCCCAGCCAGACGGATCTTCCTCTCACACCGAGCTCAGCATGCCCCTCTGGATATGGAGAAGGTTGGCAATATTCAAATGCCCACATCGCATCAGGCCCTGTTTTACGACCTGTGCTCATTTCATTTAACACTGTCCACAACCTTATGAACTGCCTTATTATCCTTAAGCACAAGGATCAAGAAATTATTTCAAGGCCTTTTCCTAGCCGCCCAAACTCCCCACATAATGCAGCTCTGATTTGACTATCTGGCCTTAGAATGCACTCTACCCCAGGGCAGCCTTGGTCTGCATCAGGCTAGTCTCTGCTCAGGGGCAGGGCTGGACGGTGGGCCAGCTCACTGGCAGAAGGCGCGGCCAGACAGTGAAGGCAGAGTTCACGCCTAGCTGGCTGCACTTGGGACACACCGCTCCTACCGCTGCTACTGCTGCTAATGGGTCATGGTGGTAGTGGTAGGGAACTGTTAGGGGGTTAACTGCATCCCCCTGAAACTCGTGTGTTAAAGTCCTAATGCCCAGTACTTCAGACTGTGACTGGGTTTTCAGGTAGGGCCTTTGAAGAGGTGATTAAGTTAACATGAGGTCATTGGTGGGGGGGGTCGTCATCCAGTAGGGCTGGTGTCCTCCGGAGAAGAGGTCCCAGACACGCATGTGGGGAAACCACGTGAGGACACAGGGAGAAGCTGGACCTCCACAGGCCAAAGAGAGAGGCCTCAGGAAAAACCAAAGCTGTCGACATCTCAATCTCAGACTTTCCAAAATGTGAGAAAATACATTTCTGTCATCCCAGCTGCTCAGGCTGGGGTGCCTTGCAGTAGCAGTCTGAGTGGACGAACTCGGGGCCCAGTCAGGTACTGGCTGGAGCAGTGGTGGGGGAAGGGGCACGTGTGTGAGAGCAGGGAATGGCAGGGGGGCGGTGCCTTTACTGAGCCTCTGTGGGAACATTTCTCCTGTGTTATCTCTGATCCTCACAAGCACCCCTACCTAGTAGTTACTGTCATTTTAGAGATGCAAGCTCCGAAGCTCAGAGTGGTTGTGAGTGCCCTTCGGAGACACAGATCAGGAGGGTCAGTCCTGGGATGTACACCCCCACACCCTGCTGTGACACCTGTGCTCTGCTGTGTCAGCGCAGGCCCGGCGGCACGGGGCCCAGACCTGTCCACCAGGTGGGCTTTAGGGGCAAGTGTGTCACCTGGGAGGGCATGCTCACCACACTCAGGGACTGGGGAAGGAGGGTCAGCAACCTCCCTTCCTAGTTAGATGCAGCAGATCCCGGAAGCACCCTAATGGAGAGCCTGCTTAACCTGCCGAGACAGTTCGATATCGCTCAAGTAACCCTCCGCGGCATGCGGACACTCTTGATGAGCGAGGACGCAGTCCTTACAGCTCCGGTTAATCTGTGTGCAGACGGGAGCGCGGGGAGACGTTTCTCTGGGCAGCGCTGGTCTACATCGATAACCATCACCCTCCCGTCTACTAGGGAAGGCGCCCTGCTCAGAGTCCCCGGGGGCCTGAGGGGAAGCAAATTAGTCTCCCTTATAATTAAGTGTCTCCATAAAGGTTTGCTTTAGGTTTCATAAGAAATGTGCTTCCAAGTTAAACAGATCACAATCGATTATTAAGACTAGAGTTGCCAAAGTTCAAGAACCGCCACAAACACGAATTCCTCCTTCAGAGCTGCCAGCCTTCGATAAATACCATTTTAATAATTAATGAAACTTTAATGAGTGCACGGCAACACTGTCTTCACAGAGAGCAGGATGCGATGGGATGGAGGCCAAGGGGAGGATCACGCACCGGCTGGGCAGGGCGGCCCTCCCACCCGGCCCCTCTCCTGGGTGTGAGCTGCAGCTGCCTCCGCCCAGTGGACAATGGGAGGACCCAGCTCGGTTCACCCGCCCACCCCACCCTCCAAATCTGTGGTCTATGAGATTCAAATTAACCACTGAACTGTTAAATGCTCAGTGTTCAGGTTTCAAACTCTAACCCCTGGAAACAGTAAAGTGGTACCGGAAAGACTCTCTGCTTCATCCTTTCCTCCACCAAGTGGGTGGCGTTACTACAAAATAATGGTCTCCATCTTGCTTGATGCGTGAGCAAGCGAGCACCCCAGTTTAAGAAGAATTCTTGATGTGATCTGTTCAGTCAGTGGTTCCCACACGTTTGCAGAAATAGTATCGTGTTAGCTGTAAGAAGAAGAAGAAAAAAAAGACCTCCGGCCTGCCCTGGGTCCCAAAGAAGTTCTGAAGTCATGGGCGTGGCTAGGAGTTAGCAAGGTGGGGCTGTGCCCTACAGTCCCCGCTGCCTGAGGGTGCTTTGCCAGCCAAGGCCAAGGCTTCTGCACGTCACAGAATCAGAGCTATCCCCACCCCACTTGTCCAGGAGAATCTGGGGCAGGACCAGCTGAGGAGGTCTGCGCTACAGAAAGCAGTAAGATCCCTAAGAACCTGATATTCCAGGGACACGAAAGAGCTAATATTCCACTGGAAGGGGTTCCTTGGGGGTCTTGGGAGACCGTTCCACAGTGGCCCAGGCCTACTGCT
This sequence comes from Phyllostomus hastatus, assembly GCF_019186645.2. Classification (NCBI taxonomy): domain Eukaryota; kingdom Metazoa; phylum Chordata; class Mammalia; order Chiroptera; family Phyllostomidae; genus Phyllostomus; species Phyllostomus hastatus. The sequence goes on along the minus strand of NW_025334015.1, from coordinate 12,212,799 downwards.
CCTCGAGCAGTGCTACCTGGACTTCCACTATCGCTGGCCGGAGCCCCCTCCCGATGGCCCCCTTTGGGCACCAAACATGCCGGGAAAGGGAAGAGCAGGACAGCCAGCCGAGGTCTTCCCACTCCAGGAGCATTGTCCTTCCACATCTCTGGTGAGTCAGAGGTCATTTGAATGTGAATTATTTGCCACCGTGAAGGTGACGGGATAGCTGTGTGCACCGGTGGGGGGCAGGAGCTGTCTTTGCCTCTCAGAGCAGTTCCTCGGGGGCTTTGCTGAGTGAGGTGAGGGTTTCGGGGAGCAAGTCCCTCTGAGCCCCTCCCTGTCCAGATGATGCTCCAACAGCAAACGACCCGACCCCTTCCAGTCACGGGACAGCTTCTGCCACCTCCCTGCCCATGAACCTCAGTCCGGTCCCAGCCTGTCCCCTCTACTTCTGGGGGGTTTCAGAGGAAAGGACAAAACACAGGCCTGTGGTTGCTGCCCTTGTTTGCCTGGACCTGGCACCTCTGCCCCCACCAGAGCCAGACACAGCCGAGGGCCGGGGCGTGATGTCCTGTGCCGGACATCAGGAGCTGGGCCTCGGTCCTATCACTGCACGGGGCTTGTGGGACGAGGAGGTCTGTGAGTTTGGGACTCTGGCGTTCTGAGCTTGGTGACAACCAGAAAGTTGCCAGTGGACAAAAGAAGCAGGTGGAGAGAGTGCTGCTATTTGGCCAAGGCCCCCTTTCCATCCTTGGTCCTAAAAGGTGACGGATGCACCAGAGGCCGCTCAAGTTCCCAAGCCAGTCATAGGAGAGACTACAGCTAGGTGTTCGAAGGCTTTTGTCATTCAGCAGACACTTACTGAATGTCTCCTAGGCTCTGGCTTGGTGCTAAGTGCTACATGCTGGATAATAGGTGCTAGGCACTGGGTGCAAGGTTCTACATGCTGGGCCTAGGTGCTACATAATGGGTGCCAGGTGCTACATGTTGGGTGCTAAGTACTACATGCTTGATGCTAGGTACTAGGTGCTACATGCTGGGCCTAGGTGCTACATGCTAGGTTCCAGGTGCTATGTGCTACGTGCTTTGTGCTAGGTGCTACACGGTGGGTGCAAGGTGCTTGGCTCCTGGTCTCGGGGAGCTCCTAGGCTGCTAAAGGTGACTCTCGGGTAAATAGTAGTCAGTTGTAACAGTGTAGGAAACCTGAAATTGGGGAAGCATGCGGAGCTGTGGAGGTGTCTGATGCTGAGAGCCAACTGAGACTGGGGGTGCCGTGGGTGTGAGGAAAAACACCTGGGAAGGCCTCTCAGGGAAGCCAGAGCCAGACTGGTGTTGGAAGTGCAGAGAGGGAGGCCTTCCCACCCAGGGGTCGGGGGCGACTGGAAACTGGCCTGAGGGACGAGCAGGGAGGGGGCTGAGGCTGGTAGGGGACCAAGGGCTGCGGGGGTTCCTAGAAGCCTGGATGTTCTCATGGAGACATGAGGCAGGCACCAGACGCTTTCTAGCAGAGCAGTGACCCAGCCAGGGGACCCCTCAGAGGCCGGTGCAGGGGGCTGGGTGAGGACCAGGCGGCCCCCGGCTGGGCTAGGGGCACCGAGGACAGCAAAGATCCCAGATGCCTTAGGAAGCAGACTTCCCAGCCTGATAACTGATGGGTGCTCACATTCTGGGGAGGGAAACAGACATGACACAACTAATCAATGGCACAATGGCACAATCGATGACACTGTTACTACTGTGATAAGTGTTCTGACAGAGTGTGGGAGTGTGAGGGCCTCTTGGGGAGGATCTGCTCTGGCCAAGGGCTGGGAGGTTTCCCCAAGCACCGAGGGCGCCATGCTGACCTGAAGGCTGAGCAGGAATACCCAGGCTTGGCGATGGGGTGGGAGTGGGCAGGAACAGCATAGGGAAGGAGGAGGCAGGCGGGAGCACGAGGCTTGGAGGACCTAAAAGACCAGTGTGGCGAGGGCAGAGGTGAGCCTGCTATGGTCCCTGAGTCAAATGCGGCTGTCTGCCTGTTTTGTCCATGAGGTTCTGCAGGAGCACACGGCACCTGTTCGTGTCTGTACTAGGTGTGGCCAGCTCTGCACTGCATCTGGCCAGGACTGGTGTAAGGGACATGAGGTGGCCCAGTGGGCAACATTTCAGAAGGCCTTCACTCACACAGTGGGGCACCACCTCAGCTTTGGCAGCCAGCACCCCCTCGATGGTGTACCCTGGGCACCTTACCTTCCTTATGTCATGCCCGGCCTTGCCACACTACAGCCCCAGAATTCAGTAGCTGCACAGAGACCTTCTGGTTGCAAAGCCTAAAATGTGTGTCCCTGGACTTTTACAAAAACAGTTTGCTGCCCTTGGGCTAGAGACGCAAGAATGACAGGGCACGTGGCACAGGCCAGGCAGGGATGATGTTGGAGCACCACCTTCTCCTCTTAGCCCTGAACTGTGCATGCAGAGACACCTGTGCATACACCTGCGCCTCTCTGCAGGGGCTGCTGAGGGTGGGGACGAGCCCAGTTCAGACCCAGGGCAAGTGGGAGGTGCTGGGAATTTTGCCCTGGAAGCAACCCTCAGCAAATGATGGATGGGGTTTGTGGGAACAAATATCCCCATCTCCGTGCTTCTCAGTGGGCAAAAGGCCATGCCCCGGAGCTGCCCAGTGGGACTGAGCACAGGTGCAATCAGTGCTGTCTGACCTGACAATGAACCCTTCACTGGCTCCCTTCTCTCCCTTTCCTGCTCACCCTCCCTCATCCTGCTCATCAGTGTTTCCCGGGATTGCCCCCACCCTCAAACCAACTGCGCACCCTGGAATCCTTGTCTCAGCACCTGCTTTGAGGGGGGACTAAACAAGATGGGAGGGTGGCCCCAAGTACCCCAGCGTGGGGACCCACGTACCCAGCCCCATTGTAGAGAGGAGGGCCCTCTGGACAATTGGCAGAGGGTCATTTATATGACTTATTTATTTTTGCCTCTAGGTCTTCAGCCACAAGGAGAAGAATTGTGCTTTTTAAATTTAGTTTTTATTTTTTTATTCTAAAGTCATGCCCCACCTTTCTGTGTGACTGTGTGGCTGGGGATGCCACACTCCCGACAGCTGGCTCCTTGGGCAAGCCCCCTGCCCTCCCACCCCAGGAAAAGTGCCCGGACAACTGATCTGCAGTCTCTGCCTGTCATCTGATGATTCTGTTGCCTTCTTCCTCAAAGGAAACTGTGTAGACAAAGAGTCACTTGAGAAAAGCAGTCTTGGCTGACTTACCCCCTCCACCTGTCTTGTGGAGGGGAAAAAGTCCCCAAAACACAACCATGTAGGGCATTTTTGTTTCCTTCCCAAAGGTCTCAGGGCAGAGGTAGGCAGCTTGGGAAATTGGGGAGCTCCCACCCTGCACTGGTGAACCCCCGATTGGTCCCCAAATTAAAATGCAAGCTTTAAGGAGTTGCTTCCCTCCAGGGGGGTTTCTGACAGCTAAAGACCACATGGACTCATCTGTGTGATCTCAAAGAGAGAAACGATCAGGGCAAATGGCTCCAAATGGGGGTGAAAAAGCTTTCACAGTGACAGGGAAGAGCTATTGCAGGCTGCGTGAGAAAATGCACTTTGAGGGGAATCTAGGGGAACGTGGGCCACTTTGCAAATCAAAAACAGGAGGAAAAAAGTAAAGAGCCCTTGAAACAATGGAAAAGAGAGAGGCAAGGTGAGCTAAGGGAGGGAGAGGACAGGCAGGCGAGGGGAGGAGAGAAAGAGTAAGCAGAGCGTGCAAACATTAGACAGCATTCAAACGAGCGAGAGGAAGACAGAGCGTGTTAAAACACCATCCAAGATGAAGACGGCGGCGCAGGGACTTGAGTTCCAGGGTGAAGTGCGCAGAAAGGCTCTTGGTGCCCCTCTGAGGAACACAAGAGTGATGTGCAGTGTTATCGACTAGCAGAGAAATGGCTCCTCTCCGACTTAGCCCAGGATGCAATTTACCTCTGGAGAGCACCCTCCACATGCCCACTGTTAGTTCTTACACACCTTGGCAAGCGGGTGGGCACGAGAAGGGTAGAGGATAAGGTGTGGAAAGAAGAGGAGAGGGAGGTGAGGGGGATTGCGGGAGGTGGTGAGAAAGGGGAAGGAAGGAAGGAGATGGAGAGAGAAAGGAAGACGAGGAGGACCAGAGGAGGGAGCTAACAGAGTGGAGAGAAAGAATAGGATGGAAGTTTGGGAGGGAGGGGCAGGGAGAAGAAAAGGAAAGGGAGGGTGCTGGAAAGCTTTTTGAAAAATCCTCACTTGAGGATATGTTTATTGCTTTTTTTTTTAGAGGGGGAGAGGAGGTGGGGGTTGGGGAGGAGAGAGAAATCGATTGTGGCCTCCTGGACGTGCCCTGACCAGGGATTGAACCCACAACCTACGTATTTCCCCTAACCCGGGTTCAAACCCATACACTAAAGCTAGGGAGAGCAAACAGCTAACATTTATGGGGGCCTGCTAGTTGTCACACATGGAGCTAGGTGTCATTTCATTGTCTTATTCCTGACACCAACACCACTGGCAATATCATAGTCATTTTTATAGGTGAGGGAATGGGGGCTCTGAGAATTTGAATAACTTCCCAAATCACAACATTGAAGAAGTAGAGAGGTTGGGATTTGAAGTCAGGAATCAAGGAAGTTTAAGATGATTCTACATTGGCTCCATCGCAGGGGGACAGGCAAATACACATGCTCCATCCAATCTAGAGTGCTACCGATTCAGCACAGGTTCCTTCTACGGTACAGCAGCGTGGAAAAATGTAGGCCTCCAGCCACCAGGGGGAGCTATCCCCCCAGCAGAAACAGGAACCGAAGAGCTCTGAGAACTAACCATGCCAGGCAAAGACGTTATTTGCTAGCAGGAGTTTGTGGAGAATGAGTGGGTGACTACGGAGGGTGCCCGCGAGAAAGCTGATTGACATCAGCTGATATTCACTTTATCCCGGACCCCTGTGAATGGGACCTAGCCCCCTTCTCAATCAGTGTCTGCTTTGCCTCCTTTTCTCAACTTGGGGCCATATTCTGTGTAGCTGCCCACCTGTCCTGGAGCCTGGGCACAGAGCCTGTAAGAGTGGTACATTCTGCTTTTATCCTCACCTGAGGATGTGTTTATTGATGATTTTAGAGAGAGAGGAAGGGGGAGAGAGAGAGACAAACATCGACTGGTTGCCTCCCATATGTGCCCTGACCTGGGATCGAACCCACAATCTTTTGGTGTATGGGATAATGCTCCACCCAGCCGAGCCCCCCGGCCAGGGCAAGTGTGGAACATTGTCGAGGAATGAATGAGCAGGAAGGAACCCTGAAGAAACATTCAGTCCCACCAAACCCCTCAGACTGGAATCTGACATACTGCTTTTAAATGAAGAGTCCCACAAAGCGAGCCTTCTTTGGTTTCCACAGACACCCATGCTGGACCTCACCTTCGGGTCTGTCCTTCTTGTGTTCAGCCCACTGGCGTCTTTTTGGGGGAATGGGTTGGTATAGGACGAGAATTATGTCTTGTTTTGTTCTGGTAACGGTACGAATAAAGTTTCCCTTCCCAGGCTGCATGTATGAGACCCAGTGACCCCGTGGATGTGTGAGCACAGTTTGGAAGCTAAAGCGCTTGGAATGTGTCACTGTCCTCTGGGGGAGCACTGTTCTTCACCTTCCCGTAAATTCTCCTGTGGGGCTCAAACAGCTGTGAGAACCAAGACGGACAGAATGTTCTAGAAGCTGGCTGCGCCTCACCTCAGACCTATAGAACCAGAATCTCTGGGAGTTCTCTCTGGAAACGGGTCCTTTTCCAGCCTCCCTCAGGCAGGTGTGGTTGTGCTTTGAAATCGCTTTTCTTGCACTTCTCTTCCCCTGTCCGCCTCGCCCCTGTTCTCAGGTGGCCCAGCCACCCAGCCTGTCTTTCCGGGTGGCTTCCGAGTCATTGCACAACGAAGACACCAGTTTCCATCGATGCTATCCTTCACGTTGAGCCACAGCATAAAACATTTTATATTGTGATTACAAACAGCAAAGTTATTTTCTGCCAAGCCTGAGCATCTGAACTTAATAGCATGCCATCATGCCACCCTGTGCTGATGTGTGGCATATTTAATATCCATCTTTCTTAGAAATAACAGCATCCAGAAATTAGAAGGGACTTTAGCAGCAAAATAATTAATGTGGATAACCATCATAAACGCCACAAATGGGACAAATGCAGATGGTAGTGAGCCATGCTCGCTAAGATGCTAACCTGTTTTGACAGAACTTGAATTTTTTTTTCCTCGGGAGGTTCGTGGATGGAAGTTAAAATGCTCCTTTGCTCATGACAAGAGCCTGTCTTTCTGGGTCATGGACAGATGGATCTTCTACCTCGCAAGGGAGTGTCACGGAGCTTGGGCTAGAAGGAGGGCTTGCAGCCTGGGCTGGGGGCCTCTGTCCCACCCTGGCTGCACAGGCTGGGTCAGGGGGGAGACCACCACCTCAGGCCAGCCTGGAACTGCAGCCTGGCACCCCCTCTCCTGCACTGGGCCCTGGGGGAGATCCTGGCCCCCTGGCTGGGCTCCACTCAGTGGGAAGTATCTCTGGAAAGATCCTAGCGCTAGCAGGCGCAGCTTACAGAACCAAGCTCCAGGAGACGATGCAGAAATGAAAAGTCACCATTGAAAAAAAACTCATCAAATTCACAGGCAAAAATCTGCTGAAACATACAGAGAGAAGCGTGTTTGGGGGAAGCACAGCTCATGGCTTCTCCGGCTTCCAGCCCCACTGGCCTCCAGGCCGCACTGGAAGCAGGAGGGCCACCCACGTTTCTTAAAGCGAGCCATAGAGAAACCCTGGTGTGGGGGAGGGAAGCTAGGGGAGGGGGGCTGGAGGAACCCAGCCTTGCTGAACCCCTATGGTGGAATAAGCACTATGATCTGAACATATTATTCCATTTCCTCTTCATAATGATCATGTGAGGTAGGCACAGTAAGCTAATTTTTAAGACAAAGAAGCTGAAAATTGGACAAGAAGTTATTTCCCAACTTCACCAGGGGACCTCGCAGAGTTTCACAGCTCTGGGTAATGCCATCCTGGCCAGGCATTCCTGTTAGAATGATACTAGTGGGCTTCATTGAGTCTTCTGCTCCAGAGACCTAACCCTTCCCTTTGGTGCTGAATTCCAGTCCATCTCCCATCCAGTGACACTGATCCCCCATATTTAATCATCTTCTTACAAATATGCTGTGATATCTCTAAGTTTTACAACATGGAGAAATCTCTCTTAACCCACGTTTCCCTCTGGCCACAGCCCCTTTCCTGAGCTCTCTTTCCATAACTCAAAAGAGCTCTCTGTCACCCTCTCCACCCCTTTACCCACTCTCTCGTGGACCTAGTCACTCCCATGTTGCTCCCAGGTCCGCCCTAAGACAATTCTTTCAAGGTTACTGTCCAGTCCAGTGGTCAGCTCTTAGTTCATGGGGTTGGCCAGCTCTTCCTGTTGGAATGCTTTCTTCCCTTAACCTCTGGAAGGACGATCCATCCTTTCGGTCCCCTTCACAGCAGCTCCTCCTCCATCTCCTCTGTTGGTTCTTCCCACGCCCCCAACTCCCAATGTTGGAGGACCTCAGTGCTCCTCGGGGCTCCCTGAATTTACCCCCAGCTCATCTCTGTCGGTGCCGTGGCCTCCAACACTACCTACACGCTGGAGATTAGCTCCTTGATTGACATCTCCGTTTGCATGTCTCATGGAACCTGCAATGCCACCCAACCAAAAATCAACTGATTCTCAGCCCGTTCTCTTCACACCCTACCTACTAGCCCCAGCCTCTCCAGGTCCTCCCCGTCTCTGTAAATGGCCAGGTGTTCTTCCTCCTGCTCAGGCTACAGCCTTAGAAGGCATCCTCCTTCTCTAACCCTTGACATTCAATCTTTTTTTCCCAGAAAATGGCCATTTCTTGCCATCTCTGCTGCTGCCACTCTGATCCCCAACAGCATCACCCTACACCTGGATGCACATATAAGGAGAGAGGAGCTGGGACCCCTAAGCAAGAAGCTAACTGGGGCTCAGCTGGGCTGGTGAGGGAGGGGCCATGAAATGAGAACAATTTTGGCTGAATGCTGAGTGGGAAGCATCCTGGTGATTTGGAAAGATCATGGTGTCCAGGCTGATCCATCTCCCATCCTGGCACTTGAACTTGAACTGTGGTGGCGGCAATGACTGGGCCCTGCCTCAGTTTCCTCACCTGCAAAATTAGGGTTCTAGCACCTTGCTGAAAGAATTCTGAGATACAGATGTGTAGCACGTGATAGGTGCTCCTCTGGCAACAGAAGAGGAGCCTGTTCCTTGTGATGATGGAAGAGAGGACGGGAGGCTGCGGCTGCACACTGGGCTTGCCCAGAGGAGCTGGGGGTGAGCCTGAGGGCCTGGGGGAGGCTTCTGCACTGAAGGGGGGATGGCGACAGGCATGCATTGGGGGGATGGCTACAGCTTCAGGCTGTGCAGAGCCATCTGGGCCACTAGCACTGTCAGGACCGAGGACAGCTGCATAGGGCTGATGCCCTGGTGGAGCCTTGGCGGGGAAAGTCTGAGCCACCTGTGTGTGCTCTGGTCCAGAGAGAGGAGTTTGCAGGGAACTCTTTCCCTGTGAATCAATTCAGGTCTCCTGAGAGGATGGCAGTCAAGGCCCCTATCAATTCTGTCTACCTGAAAACATTACCACCTTGGTGATTCTTGAACCTGGCTGACTTGTTTTGGCTTTCAGGGCTCTGGACTTGCTTTCCCCTCTGTTCAGAAGGCTCTCTCCTGGGCATGTGAATTGCTGACTCCCTCATTTCATATTGGAAGTCTCAGTCACCTTCCTCGAGATGTTTTCTCCAGTCTCTCTACTAAATTTCAGCCCCTTCCCCCAGTTTTTCTCATCTTTATTTTTACTCACCTGCTTTACATTTTCTCTTTAGCACATCTGACTATCTAACATACCATACCAGGGGCTCACAGAGATGCTCTGTGAGCCAAAGTCAGCCCACCTCATTTTGCAAATAAAACTTTATTGGAACAGTCAGGCCTGTTCACGTTTGAATCGTCTGGAGCTGCCTTTCAGCCATGGCAGCAGAGCTGAGCAGTTGTGACAGAGACCATATGGCCCTAAAGACTGAAATATTTACCAATTGCTTCTTTCCACAAAAAGTCTGCTGACCTCTGCTCTAGCTTATTTATATGGTTCATTTTCTGTCCTCCCTGCTAGCATGTGAACTCCTTAGGGCAAGGATTTTTCGTTTGTCTTCTAAATTATTGAACTCCCCCTTACCTACAATAACGTAATAGCTATTCAGTAAATATCTGCTGAATGAGTAAGTGTTGAAAATTCCCCCTGCTGGCAAGGCCTGGCTCTGATATCGCCTCTTCCAGAAGCACCCCTTGCCCTAGCCGGCTGTATTCTCCTTCCTGTTTCCGCCCATGGTTCTTGAGTTCTACCTTCGAGCACAGCTATCTCCGTACCAAGTCTCATTTCTCCCACTGGTACGCTCCAGGGGTCACCTCTATCATGAAATGGTCCTTTGTCGCCCAAGACAGAATCAGCCCCGCCCCCTCCTCCAGTCCTCTGTGCTGAGTGTGGAATGCAGTGTCCGGGGGCCTGTGGTTCCGTCCCAGCATCTCCCTCAGCGCCTGCAGCGCTGGCCTGAGGTCCGTCCTCAGTGAACACGGCTGGACTTGCCCACCGCATCCCGGGTAGCCCGCCTGTTTTAGCTGTGCTCAGTCATGTCTGTGGCATCGAGTGGAAGTCCGAGGGGCTGGGGCCGACCCAGAGGACATCGTGTGCATGGAGGGGAGGGGGGGCTGTGGAGAGGGAGCCAGAAATGGTCAAACAAAGAGAGAGGGGTCATGTCCCCTTTCATCCTACACCGGTATGGAGAGGTAGTGTTTTAGAACCAGTTCTCCCAAGACTACACTTTCAGGGACCATTTCTACAGTTCATAAAACCAGTTCTCCTTGGCCTTCTGACTCCCATGCTCGGTGGGCCCATTGGGCTGACAGTACCTTGCACCTCAACTTTGTAGGCAAGAAAGCACTTCTTTATTTTAAAAATTAAGGCCCTAAGAGAGCAAACATAGCACATGTAGTATTTTATACTCCTGTACCATGAGCTTTCTGAGAGTCGTGACCATGCCTTATTTGTTTATATTCTTTTATCTAGAGCAGTGTCTGATCACACAGAAGATGCTCGTTAATTGTTGTGGGATTATGTAAATGCCATATGATGTGAAAAGGAGGGGAGGAGGGAAAGAAGGAAGAAAGAGACCAGCACAAATGCTTGCTGGAACTTGGGAAACAAGCACAACAGCCAGCAAATGCTATCAGGGAAGCCGTTGTTGTTCAAGAGAGGGGCTATCCCTGTTGCCGCTCCACCTAGGGTTCTTGGGAAGTGCCTCTACGCAAGCACACAGTCGCCGGAAACTAGATGGCCAACCTGAGAGCTCTCGTGAGGCCCCACGGCGGTTAACAGAGGTGTGGGTAGACCCACGACCTCACAGGACAGAACGAGAAAGGCGCGGCGGTCTCCTGGGAGCCTTTGCATTTTGCGTGGCTCTTGTCGGAGCCGAGCCTCCCGTTGAGGACAGAGATGGAGACCCCACGGGTGACCTGGGAGACAAGTGAGGGGAAGAATGTAACCCCTCTCACCCTTCAGAGGTTGGTTTCTTCTGACATTGGCCCGGGTAGGACTGCTTCCTGCGTATGATTTCTTGTTTCTGTCCCCTTGCAGTTGGTTCAGTTTCCCTACACCTTAAACACCGGTGCTGGGGCACATGCAAGTCCGCACAAGTCAGGCCCCTAGTTCAGTACACACACACACACACACACACACACACTTACACACACACACACACACACACACACACAGCAGACTCGCTGTCATCACTGATTCCTCTTGTGGACAGGATGTGCAGCGAGTGAGCTGGCAGATGCGCGCCCTGGAGGTTCTGCGCCGTGTCACCCCCTATCAGCCCTCTCCGAAGATCTGGGTAGGATCGGGGCGGGGCTGCCACGAGGTGAGTGGATGCTCTGAATCTCTAGCTGCAGCAAACCTTCCTCTCCCCGAGGGATGGAGGCGTCTCTATAGCTGCTCAATAGCTATCCCGTGTGAGACCGAATCCAGGTATATCTTTTAGCTGCTTTCCTATGGGGGCCTTTCCTTCCTCTTGTGGATTCTGATGAGACATCTTCTGAATGCCGAGCTCGGGAAGCAAGACCAAGGCCTGCTTCTGTGCCGAGAGTTCTTACTGGACTTTTGAATAACCCGAATAACAACTTCCTGCATTCTTCTTGATCACCAGTCAATTAGCCGGACATTGGATAGACCTTTCAGGCACCTGTGCTCTGTGTCCGGCAGTGTGCTAAGTGAGGAAGTCGGAATCTTCATTCCTACTTTAAGACGAAGAGATACAATTCCAAGAGGTGAGGGATCTCCCTGAGATTCCTTACCTAGACAGTGCCTGCCTGAGGAGTCAGAGCCCCGCCTGGTGGCATTTTCACTTCACCCGGGGTTTAGCCGAGAGGGTGCTAGTGAGGGGGGTCAGGAGAGGGGAGGGCAGAGGGGGTATGGCCTGAGCCTGTGGGTGAGCGCTGAGGCAGCAGGCTGGGGGCACTTGGGGCCCGGCTGGGATGTACAGGGGAGACAGCGTGGTGCCGGGCGTGCCACAAAGAGTTAATCTCAAGGAGATGCTCTTGAGCCCCAGACACTTAACATCAGTGCTGAGAGATCAAAGATCTGGTGTGGCTGGCAGAGGGAGCCATCGGGAGCGATGAAAGCAGAACAGAAGGGTCCATTTTGGGGCCCGTGCATTAGCAGCCGGACGCTCGCACTCTGGACACAAAGCAAACCATCGGGGATGGGAGCTGGGCTGACAAGTGCCTGGGCCTTTTGTTTTTTGACATATCCTTACATGTCACTGTTGCTGGTCCATAAATCCAAACATTGTCTGGCCTGTTCCTTGGCCTTTGCTCACCACCAAGCTGGCTGGCCCTGCCCTGCCCTGCCTTCCTCGGAGGTCGGCCTTGTTTCGGGGATGCAGGGGGACAGGCTGTCACAGGATGCCACTTCAGGGCCGACCGTGCCTGCCCTGCCCTTGCAGGAGGACCCCAGGAGTGGGTGTTCAGTGCCGGCGGTCTCTGTCCCGGGGTCCCTGAGGACCAGCCTGCTGAGTGGCTGAGTGCCCTTCCTCCCACTCTAAGCCCGGTGCCCTGCAGTAGGTCTCCGAGGCCCGTCCGCGGAACCCTGGAGCGTCAATGGACCCACTTTGAGAACCGCCAGTGCGGATGCTCTTCGTTCCTTAAAGCTCTGCCAGCCAGGGATTCTAGGGGAGACATTAAGCCTAAAGTCCCTCAGAAACTTCTGGAAGATCTCTGACGTGTTTTCTACAATTTTCTCTCAGAAATGTCTGTGTTTCTTCTGGGATCTCTCTGGTGATAAACTTTTGGCTTCATGGAGGAGTCCAGGTTTCTCCAGATGGCCCTGAGCGACTCCAGCCTATCCTTCCAGGCCCTTCTCCCGCTGCTGTCACTTCTCCCCTGCCCCCAGCGGACCACGGGCGGACCCCACACTGCCTGTGAACGTGCCGTGCCTTCGCTGATGCTGCTCCCTGAGCTAGGAACACCCCCTCCACCTTCCTCCTGGAAAACCCCTACTCACCCTGCAAGGCCTGGCTCAGAGCCCCTCTCTTGAAAGCGTCCCTCTCTTTCTCACTCACACAGGGAGCCAGCTGTCTGAGAAGCATCCCCCTCTGCGACATGCCTCCATCAGGTCAGTCTGCCATGTTCATTTAGACAAGCCGGTCTTCCCTACCAGACCGGGGCTCCTTGAGGCAGGCAGGGGCTGAGCTCCGCACTCCCAGTGCCCAGCACAGAGCTTCACAGGCAGAAACTACTCGGTACAGAGGATCGTGAAATGACTGAGAACAACAGCCATGGCGCAGGTGCAACTGGTGTTTCTCCAAGAGAGGAACCTGCTGGGGCAGCTCCCATAGGAGACTGGACGGGGTACCCTGAGGCACAGCTGGCTGGTGGTCCCGCCCTTCCTCCTCACCCTCTGCCCCCCTTGGAAAGTGTTCTCCCCTAGAGATACAGGGTATGCCTCCGCCCTAGGAGGAGGGTCTCAGAGTTGTCAGGTCTTACCATCAACGTAAGTACATGGAGGGGTCCCTGCTTGGTGCTGAGTCTAAACCCAGGGGACCTGGCTTTCGTGGTGTGTAGGAGGCCCCAAGGCTGGGAACTGTGCCGCTGCCTGCAGTGCCTGGTGCCTGACATGGCCCCACCGCGTGTCCCTCTGCACTGCCCCCTCCCTTGCACCCTGCCCCCGCCCCGAGCGTTTGGCCACCCTACCCTGGCTGAGCTGTGTTTCTGGTCCTCCTTTTTCTAATTCTCTCTGTCTGCCTCGCAAAGTGGAGAATTCAATTTAGTTCCCTGAGAAAATCAGATTTGACTTAGCTTCATCCATTTCTACAATTGCTAACTGTCTCTGAGGATGCAGAGGCCAGCCCAGTGACTTCCAGTGGGGGAGGGGTGCAGGGTGCACCTGTGTCTGAGTGCCTAATCAGGCACAGACCCAAGCAGAGACTTCGCAGGCAGCAGGGCACTGACCCCACACCCAACTGCTCTGCGAGAAGCCGAGCAACACTGCCCAGGAGCCCCTGGCACGTCCCACCTGGCAGTGGGACCTGGACACTCTGTATGGGACAGGGCACATCAGAGCCACAGAGATGAACAGGGTCACAGGGGCCTGGAGGGACATGGTGATGATGCTGCAGGGCAGTGCCACCAGTGGACAAGGTGTCACCATCCCAGCAGGGATGCCAGCCCCGTGAGATAAATGTGACTACACAGGTGCAGGGCCAGTGGCTGAGTTCCCTGGAGTGGAGCCCCTGAGCCTGCGGCCCCCTCTGCAGATGGGTGTGGGGTGCTCCAGGGACCGCAGTCCTCTTGTGCATGCCACATTTACCCACCCGACTAAAGTGGGTGTTGGGGCTGTGTCTCTCCACGAGGGTGCAGCCCCCAGAGGGGCAGGCTGTGCCCATCTTCCTGCTTTATTCAGTGCTGAGCACCCGCTGCCCGTATGGAGCTCAGCCGCCTTTGCTCACCTGAGTCGAGATGATGTCTGCTATGCTGCTGCTGCTTGCTGCCCGCGGCAGTTACTAGTCTCCAGGCTGAGTGTAGGGCCTGAAACGTGGGACCTGAAAGCCCTGGACCGCCTGGACTTCCCTACGGGGTGGGGAAGGGAGTCGGGGAAGGGAGCCCTGTGTTTACCAATGGAGAAAGGCGGCAGGCCCGGTGCAGTAAGTAATGTGGTCCCCTGGGACAAAGACCTATACCCTCAGTCCCTGCCGCCCCCTGTGCTGATTCCCAGGTCCCCAGCCCCGGGGTGCTGTCTGTGTTCTGGGAGCAGAGCCCAGGCTCAGAAGGTTGAGGGGTGGGAGAGAAGGTGGTTGTGGGCTGGGCAGTGGGCTGAGGGGACACTGAGGGAGGAGGCTTTGGGGGCAGGTGTGCATACTTGCAGACTGAAACGGGGCCCAGGCAATGGCAGCAGCCCTTAGGCATTGCTGGTGATATTTTAATTGCCAGGATGTGTGGCGCTGTGGCGTCGTGGATGGAGGCCGGATGCTGCCGGACATGCTGCAGGGCGCAGCACAGCTCCCTGTGACTGCAGGTTAACAGTCCCAAGTGGCACGGGCGCAGCGCTGGGCAGCCCTGGCTGAGACACCGCCATGTTGTCCTCACTGCCATCGGGTTCGCCCTCAAGCCCCTCCCATCATTGCTGCCTGCGAGAATTCCTCACTGACCAACACCTCTGCCTGCGCCTCTCCACTTCCCAAACTTCCTGGCAGAATTTGCCATCTCCCCACGGTCCGGCGCCTGCCTACCGCGCCTCCCCAGCCCCACCTTCCGTTCCCCTCCTAACTCCCTGCTCCAGAAATAGCAGACAGTCTCCACTTCCCTGAGGACATCACACTCTCCATCCCTCTAGGCTGTGGCCCATGCCTCAGACAACCCTGCCCAGTGCCCGCCCCCAGCTCTCACGTACTCCTTTACGGCTCAGCCCGATGTCACCTCCCCCGTGACTCGTATGTATCCTCATATCTACTGCTCACATTTCTGCGGTCACCTCAAGTGATGTGAGCTCCACAGACATGCCACATCGTGTTCACAGAGAGAGCCTCGGAAAAGTTAAAACTGCAAGTTTTGGGTTTTTTTTAAATGATGTCAGCAGTGCCTTAGAATCACACATATCGGGGAAAAGTGGGCTAAAAGAAGTTCATAAAATGCTACATGACACTTTGTCAAGAGACGGATAGAGGGAGAACGGTAATTAAAGTAAACAGCACATCAAAACTCTGGCTAAAGCCCTGATTTAAATTGAAAGTAAATGTAGGAACCAATTGTGTAGCCTTGTATCAATGTGTCTCCAAGAGCCTTTTAAGAATATTAATAACTATGGAAGTATAATGGCTGAATATCAATGATCACTTTTACAGCAAGTGACAGTTCAGAGGGAGAAGAAAAGACTCTAGAAACTTCCAAAGATGCAAGCTGCTTTGATCTTCCTGGCACCGTGTTTGCTCCAGGGGAGGGGAAAACAAAGAAGGGTTCCTGAGCCTCATGCCTCTGTCCTGCCGTGTGAGGCGCAGAGGCCACGGAGACGGGGCACCGTGGCCCTGGCTGTGGCCCTCTTCCTTCTCACGCAAGACACCTGCTGAGCTCCTGTAGGTTCGCAGCCCTGGGAGTCCTCACCATCTCTAAAAATACTCTCGCCTGGCCTTCAAGTTTCTGAAAAGTTCAGCAGTGCAAATCCAAAAGTGACACTGCAAAGCACCACAGCTGACTTTTCAAGAAAGGTACGAGAGCTGACACGGCTGGGTGGGAAGACTGTCCTCTTACTGCAGGGGCAACGTGCCCCCAATATGTCAAGAGGCCTCGAGAGCCCAGGGGTCATTTCTTCACATTCACCATGGGGGCCGGCCTGCCGCCTCTGATGCTGGAGTTCACGCATTGCCTGTGAACGCAGTGGGCCGGCAAGCTGCTCAGAGCCCAAACGGAAACACGGAGGTGCTGTTTTTTCCCTTCAGGCTCAGCCCCAGGCTGACTTCTGTTTGCTCCTTTTTCCAGTGAGATAGGGGCTTCCACTGCTGCTGGCTCTGCCCCACCACCCCCTGGGGCCAGGTCCCAGTGTTCTTGGGGTTTCTCCTCAGGCACAAGGTCACCTTGCTCAAAACGTGTCCTCTCTCCTCTCCTGTGTTCTCCCAGATGGTGGCCGCACCCAAGATGGTGGCCTTGTCCTGGGCCAGGCTGCCTGGGGCCACACCAAACCAGGGACTGGACAGAAGGGCTCATTCTCACCTGGTCTCTGTGGCCCTGGACCCAGCTTTCCCGGGGCTGCTGGTGTGTTGTGTTGGCTGTTGCCAAAACACTGTTTAGGCAAAATCTGTGTAGCACAGGCAGTTGCATCCAGCTGCCCAGAGAGCTCTGGAGTTGGAGCTCAAGCCCAGCTAACAGTAAAGCATCACTTTGCTTTCCCTGGTGACCTTGTATTTCTCGGGGTGACCTCATGAGAAGCGACTATTTCAAGGACAGGGTCTATCTGGTCATTCCTGCATCCCTGGGCTCAATATAATAACTGACTAAATTATTGCATTATAATAAACTATGAAATCATTTTATTGTTAATAATAGTCTCACATATGAATGACATTATTATTCCAGCCATTGCTTAGAATCCTCCTCCCCAAACCTCTGGCTCTGATTGCCGTTCCTGTAGGAACCTGGTCTCCTAGTGGAACAGGCTGCAAGGCCCTGAGGCCGGGTGCAAGGCTCTGGGATTAATGAGGCCCCCCTTTCCCAGTGCTCGCTGGGAACCAGCCGCAGGCCCCTCCCTCCTGTAATGGTGCGATTCACCTTGGGGCGGCTGCTCCTCCCCTGCTGGGGGCTCAGGCCTCCGTTGCTTCCTCAAAGAGTCGCCTGCATCAAAGTAGCTACTGTTTCCAGCATCTTTCTTTCACAGCCTTTTTTGTTCTTTGCTTTTGATCCAATATATGCTAGGGGGCCCGGCTCTTGTCTCCCAGCTTGTGAATAAATGGAGCACCTAGGGAGGCGGCCGCAGCCAGGCCCCCTGGTGCCTGGTCCTTCTCCAGCTGGGAGCTGGAGGGGTCCAGTGGCTCGGACCTGCAAGTGGCCTCGGGTCTAGTGGGCAAAACCTAGCTTGGAGTCCAGAGGCCGGAGTGCCGATCCTGGTCCCTTCGCAACAAGGGAGGTGGAGTTTGGCCAAGCCGGCGTCCTTTACCTGGTTGCTCACCAGGCACAGTGCAGGGCTCTGGGTCTCCAAAGGTAAAGGAAATCCCGTCCGTGACCTTGAGGTGGTCCCCTAGTGGTAAGGGTAGGGGGGGGGAATGAATAAACCAGCAGACGGCTGCGTTGCCAGGCGGCACTGGGATGCCAGCGCGGCCGGCCCTGCTGGGGGCTCCAAGCCATGGCCCGGTGACTGCAGGCGAGGCAGGCTGCCGCCCAGGAGAAATCAGAGACGCTTCTCAAAGTGAGGTCTGGCATCTCGGTCTTGGGGAGCCCTGGGAGCACCCCACCCAAAATACTGAGTCAGAATCTGCATTTAAAATTTAAAAAAATGTTTATTGATGAGAGAGAGGGAGGGAGACATCAATGTAAGGGAGAAATATCGATTGGCTGCCTCCTACGTTCTCCCCGAGTGGGGACTGAACCCACAACCTAGGCATGTGCCCTGACCAGGAATCAAACCCCCAGCCCTCTGCTGCACGGGACGGTGCTCCAGACAACTGAGCCACTCTATCATGGCTCAGAATCTGCATTTGAACAAGATCCCCAGAAGATCTGTGTGCATGTTAAAGGTTGAGGAGCGCATTACACTAAAGGAAATCAATCAGTGGGTGAAAAGCAAATAGGCTTTTCTCTGACTCTCAAAATTTCCAGGCTGTCATGGATGGGGCGTCGGGGTGCGGGGGGGCTCCGATTTCAGGATCTATGGCAGATTCTCAGGGCCATGTGGAAATAAGTACCGTAAATGTTGTGCCTGTTATTTGCCACAAGATTTCCCCCCATCTTCCCATTCACCCACCTGTGCTGGGAATTACGGAACCTGAGGAGACGCAGAGTGATACCCGCTGTGACAGACAGGTGTGCCTGCTGTGTGCTAGAGACACACGGAGTGGGGGTGAATGGAGAGGGCAGAGAGGTTTTCATTGATGAGGCCGACTTGTGACCTGATTCTGGAGGAAGAATAGCAGTTCTGCAGGTGGGAGAGAGGGTGGTTGGGGGGATACTGTGAATGGGGGTCACGGGAGTGATGTCTAGTGCCAGTGTTTGGGATGGGCCTATGGCTGGGACGGCATTGTCTGCCATGCCACAGGCCTGGTCCAGCTCCATTCCCGGAGCACACAGCCTCTGCAGCAGCAGGGCTCCTGAGGGGGTGTTTCCCATCTTCGGGAAGAAAGTATTTTCCCATCAGGGCCCTGGTTGGCTCTTCTTGAAGGGAGTAACCAGCACCGGGGACTCAGAGTTGATGGTGCCCTTTGCCTCTCTAAGATCTGAGAAATGGAATCCTGGGGGTTGTTGATGAGAGAGAACGTGTAAAAGAAGCTGGATCTGGGCATGAATCTGAGGTTGAGGAGTACGAGCAGGGAGGTGAGTAACAGGGAAGACAAGGAGAAGAACAAGGCCAGGCGAGCACCCCTGGGACCTGTGCGGCCGGGGGCCAAGGGATGACCAACCGGGAGAAAGAAATGGAGAGTTCCACCAGCCCCGCTTGCACCTCCTCTGCCTGCTCTGTTGGTACTTAACACAAGGCTAGACAGGTAACCGGCTCCGGATCAATACTTCCACTGAAGAATGAACCTCTCGTGGGGCCGCCCAGACCAGGAAGATGATCTCAGGGTGGACCTTGGGGAACCAGGGCTTCCTGCGGAAGGTGGCTTTGTGGGTAACAGACAGCCGTCAAGCCTCAGAAAATGGGGAACGAGAGGAGAGGAAAGAAATCACACCCTGTCGCTCAGGTGTGAGGACAAGTGTTGCCTCCCTGTCTCTCTGGGTAGGAGCCGCACTATTCTTCGGGCAGAGCCAAACCAAGGAGCAGACAAGAACTCATTCCGAGTGAACAAATGCAGCTAAAAACCACTCTTGCATTTCTTCCCTTCTCACATATGGTATTTATCATGGGTAAGATGAATGGATGATACTCATTTAATAGCAAAAGGGAAGGGAAATCATTCCCGACGCTGACGGCACAAAATGTTTCTGACAGGGGTCCGGGTAAGCCGTCAGACCCCATCACGTCCATTAGCTGTGAGCGCTGCAGCACTTCCGGGCCTCGCCTGCAGATATTAATGAACCTGGGAGCGTGTATGTAGCATGGGGCAGACGTGTTATACACGTGTTAGTTTCTTTCATCGCCGAACTGCCACATCTGGCTGGCTGCCGGTGTGGGAGTCTGTGTGAGTGTGGTCACGACAGGGCTGTGTAGAGAAAACGGACGGTCTGGTTTCCTTTCAGTCATCACTGGGGCAGTGCGGCATCATCCACTGGGAAAAGCACTGTGTGCCCGAAGTTTTATATGCATTTTCTCACTGAAGCCTCCAATGCACCCTCTGAAGTAGGCACCGTCATCTCCGTTTTGCAGACAAGCAAACTGAGGCTCAGCGAGGTGAAGCAGTATGACCGGGTGTAAATGCTGGCCTGTGCCTGTGAGAGCCGGGGTGTGACTGGGGCTCACCCCTCGCCGACCCACTCGACCCCAGTTCACGCCACCTTCTCAACGGACAGCTTGGGAGTTGGAAGGACCGCCAGAGATCACCTAGGCCAGCGGTTCTCAACTGGGGGCCATTCTGCCCGCAGGGGACATTTGACAACATCTGAAAGTATTGTATTTCAGGTTGTCACAGTAGGTGGAGGGTCGGGTCGAGTGCTGCTGGTATCTAGTGGGCTGAGGCCAGGGGTGCTGCTCAGCATCCTAGAGGTCGGCCCCCACAACCACGGGCTATCCTACCTGAAATGTCAATCATGCTGAGGCTGGGACACTGTGGTGCAGATCAGTGTCCCTTCCTGATTTCATAGATGAGAACATTGAGGTGGGGGCAGGGTTCACCAGCACAGGGCTCCATGGGGGACTACCTACCGCCCGAGGGCCTTCAAGCACCCAATGCTAGCCCGGAGGAAGGACTCAAAGGGCGTGTCCCCCTCTGGCTACCAGGGAGCGTGGTAGGTAGGGCACTGTCTAGTTGTGCAGGGAGCCATTGACTTGTCGAGCTAGAAGCTGTTATCCTCAGGAGCAGTGACCTTATTTAGATTTCAGAAAAGAAGGCTAAAATTTTCTCCAGTTGTAAGTTTCCTACTTTGCTCCACCTGGCAATTTCTAATGCGGATGTGGTGGGGTCTGGTGCGAGTCTGCCGAGTGGGGATGTGCTCGCCAAGGGGAGAAAGAAGGCGTCCTCCTGGCTGTGGGGCAGGCTTTAGAGACAGGGGTGGCTGTCGGCCCACTGAGGCTGGGGTCCAGGAGCAGGAGGAAAGCAGGGCAGAGCGTGGGCCGGCTGCTCACAGCTCTGGCCACAGAGGGAAGGCGAAGGCAGGACAGCCTGGGAGCTGCCCCTGTAGCTCCCTCATCACCGGTCACTGAGCATTACCAACCATGGGGGCAGCCCCTACACTCTGGCAGGGGTCGGGGGGGGCGGTGGCCAGGGGCCTCTGGGTCACATGTGGACCCTGGCGAAAGACCTGCATAAGTTCTCAGCATCTCAAATCTCATTTTCCCTCCCAGGACAATGAGGGTAGCCATAGCTGTGGTGGTTGCGAAGAAGTCTTAAGAGCGCTCAGCACAGTGATGTCACACAGGGGGCATGTCCGTGCTCGCTAGCTTCTTCCCCATCTCAGAATTCTCCCGAGGGTGAGGGCCTCTGGGGATGAATGAGCTAGAGGAGGCTCTGTCTGCAGAATGTTGGCCGGGGCAGGACATTTAAAATACACTGTATAGCCCTGGCCAGTGTGGCTCATTTGATTGGATCGTCATCCCATAAACCGAAAGATCACAGGTTTGACTCCCAGTCACTGCACATGCCTAGGTTTCGGGTTCGGTCCCTGGTTGGGGTGCATAGGAGAGGCAACTGATTGAGGTTTATCTCGCACATCGATGTTTCTCTCCCTCTCTCTCCTCCTCCCTTCCCTCTGTCTAAAAATCAATAGGCATGTCCACTGGTGAGCATTAAAAATAATAACAAAATAAATAAAATAATAAAATAAAATAAAACAAAATAAACTACACTGCATATCTAGAACATCCTATGTTTGTATTACAAAGTGTGCCAGGCCGGCAGCTATGCCCAGGATCAAAACCAGCACCTTTCTGTCCCTGGGGCGAAGCCTCTAATAGCACCCTGTTTTCCTGCGTCACCCCCAACTGACCTGGTCTCCTGCCTTTCCTGGGGGCAGGGAGCTCACTCCTGCCCTCCTCAGCCCTGGAGCCACAGGGCCCCCAAGGGAAGCAGGCGTCCTGGAGGAGGGGGCCGGAGCCTGCCTGGCTGTCCTACCTTCAGTGCCGCCACCCAGACGCGTGGGAGGCGGGGTGTGTGTGGCTGGGGGCAGCCCTTCGCCTTTGGGCTGGGTTTCTGGGGTTTCCCAGAGTGCAGCACGGTGGGTCGGTGTTCGCCGGGTGGTCATTAATAGCACTGCCTCTGTAAATCGTGAGCGTGTTTCTTGTTTGTTAAGGAATAAAGGGAGTGTAGTCCCCCTATTTTTGGCTTCTTCCCTCCATCCCTTGCAAGAAACATCCTTCCCTGTTTCAGCTTGTAGGTCTTAGGAACAGGAGGCCAAAACAAATGAAACACTGAAAAATAAACCCGGAAAGAGGTTTACTGTGGCAGCCATGGGAAAAGAAAAGTTTATGCGAAAAGAGAAGACGTGGACTCTGCCACCCCCACCGCTGGCCTGGCCTAAGGAGCCCTGCAGGCCAGGCCTGGCCCTCGTGCCCTCGTGCTGTCAGACAGCGTCTGGGAAACAAGCGGCCGCCTCCACGACGGAGCTGCCGTTTACTAAATGCCTAGTGTGTTCCAGGTGCTTAAATGCATGTTGCATTTAATTCTCATAACACCTCAGCAATCTTGAAAGGCAGGGATGCATCATCTCTCTTGTACAGAAGGAGGAAACCGAATTTCCGGAAGACCCAGTAAGTTGCTCAAGGCCGCAGGGGCAGAAGGGGCAGAAGGGGCAGAAGGGGCAGAAGGGGCAGCCTGGGCCGACCTCCGATCCAGACTGGTCTGGCTCTAAGGCAAGCCCTTCCTGCTCTTCCATGTAGCTGCCTAAAACCGGAATCCCACCTATGTGAGTTGCCTGACTTCTGTCTATGGCTTGTCCATGGAGCGTTAGATGATACTCGTAATAATATCAATTTGACCTTGTATTGGCATGGTTGCGGGCTGCTCCATAAATCCCTTTAGAGCTGTGTGACACCCTTGCGCCACAGACGGAGCAGACATTAGTGAATCACTCCCTTTTCACAGATGAAGAAACTGAGGCTGCGAGGCACTGAGAATCTTGCAAGGTGGAGCAGCTCTTGAGTAGCAGTCGTATGCTGCTCAGGTACTTCGTATGATAACTTACTAGTAATGTCTGGAATTTGGGGGGGATGGCGAGAGGAAGCTTCTGACAGTGCAGGGCGGGTGGGGTGCCCCACAAGTCCTGCTCCCCGGTTTCACGGCAGCAAACGCCGGCGACAGTGGGAGCGTAGCCGACACTGCAAATGAGGCGCCATGTATCAGATTTGAAAAACCTCAGGGAGTTTAGGGCCAGCAAATAAAATGTGCTCCATCCTGCCAGAGCTAAGGGGCCTGGGCAAGAAGGAGCACTTAGAATTTTGACACTGCACTTTGATCAGTTTGACGGGTTTAATATTATAGAAATATTTCATTGTTTCAGCAGAGAGGAGGAAATCTAATCATCCATCCAGCTGAACTCCGGATTTGCCGTGCGAGACTGGAGTGGGGTGGTGGGGGGGGGGGGCAGTGTGCAGAGAGAGGAGGAAGAAAGAGAAAAAGAAGAAGCTGATTGAAAATCCAGCTTAACCTGTGGTAATTTGGCCCATTTGTCCAAACTGTGCCCCCCCCTTCCTTTTTTAAAGCCAGTGTTCTGTTTCCGAGATATTATTTGCAGAAAGCGGCATCTCATGGTGCTTTCCCTCCACATCCCTTTGGAGCAGGTAAGGAAGCTGCAGTGGGGAGCCCCAATGTGACTCACAGGCAGAAATGCCGACAGGGCTGCCCAGAAGGGCCGGGTTACATGCGGTTTTGCAAATGGGAAGGAAAGGAACTGGTGTGCTGGGCTGCTGAGCTCAGTGGCAATGGTCGTCATTCTGCTTCCTCTCCTGCAGTTGTTCGGGCAGGAGCCCGCCTGGATATCCTGGGCCAGCCTTCAGGGAGCACCACGTGCTCTGATTTGGGGGTGACGCGAAAGCCCGAGCCCAGAGATCTCTCTCCCACCAGGGAGCGTTTGGCTTAGATTTGTGATGCATTCGCTTGGGGAGAGCACTGCTCTTTCCCCAAGGATCCCCTTTTATCTTGGGGCAGGAGGCTGATAAGACAATCATCCCGCAGCCAGACTGAGAGTCCATGGTGGGGGTGGAGGAAGCACGTGGGGTCTCGATGGAGGAGGGAGGCCAGGACCCAGCGAGGGGCGGGGCCACAGCGATGGCCTGAAAGGCAGATTCAGGCACATTCTGAAGTTTTCCTCACCAGCCTCAGATATATATTTTTTCTTTTCAGGAGCGGGGAAGAGTGCTAGATTTACATTGAAACCAGGTCATGCTCCCTGGAAAAAGCCAGTCTTGTGGAGCAGAAGAGGTACATTGTCTCACAGAGTCTCTCATGGTACAGCCAGTGACAAGGCTGTTGGCAATATCAGCAGACAGTGCTCACTTCGGGGCTGGGAGAGAATGGGGGAAGTGGCAGAGCCAGGGGAAGTGGCCACCACAAGGAGCTCATCTCTGCGGGCACTGAACGGAAGGCCACCCCTCAGCACTATGTGACACGGGCCAGCCCTGCTCATGAGAGCAGGGAGAGCTAATTCGGGTTAAAGGCAAGGTGTCCTTCCCTACACAGCGGCCTCTTCTCCCTTCCCGAGTTTCACTGCGTGCACTGTACCTCCCCCTCCCCAGGGGCATGGAGATGCCCACTTTCACCAACCTCTTGGAGCACAGGTCCAGCTCGAACCCAGATTCCCCCGATGCTCCTCACCTACCACCAACATGTGCACATGAATATTCACATGTGTGTAATTTTACTGTCGCTTCATCAGCTAGCTTCCACAGGACGAGCACAGTGACTCTCCCGGGGGCTCTGTAACTCGGCCGGAGACTGAGCTCCGGACGTGGGTCCCTGACCAACATGGGTGCAGGGTGACCAGTGCTGGTGTCTTACACCTCACCAGAGTGCAAAAGCTGCACCAAAGTTCTTCAAAGAGACCCCCAAGAGCCCACAATAGGGGCCATAAGATGAAGGGGAGAGAGTTCAGGGGATTGGAAGGGCAATAGGAGTTGAAAAAGGACCCTTCTGCAACAATCACAGAATCTTGGTGGCAGAGAGGAGAGACACTTCCAGGCAATCTAGCCTAGTGTTAGCATGCCAGGGCACACACTAGAAGTACTTGGGGGACACGTGAAAAATTCAGAGGCTGAGGCTGCCCTTGGGGAGACGATCACCGAGTAGGTGCAGGGGAGAAGTCCGGAATCGGCTTGTCAGGCATGTCTAACGCCACTGACATTGGGGAGCCACGGAGGTCTTGGGTGCCCCCCAAACAAAGAACTGGAAACCCAGGAAAAGTGACTTATCCAGTGCCAGAAGGCTAGTCGAAAGCGGGGAGAGTTAGACTACCATTCCTTGGTCTTTCCATTACTCCTAACTGCCGTTAATTAGGGTTTCACTGGTAGAGAACCTCTGAGGGCCTGAGGACAGCAGGGGGTTGGATGGAGGACAGTTGGGCTAAGAAGGGAGAACTACTCAGAACACATGTGAAAGTCTATTTACACCGAGCTTTGAAATGAACTTCACATTTCCAGCTTCAGCTTCCAGAATGCAACCTTAATCTAGTTCATTTGCATAAGCTTTAAAATAAGTCTTTAGAACAAATGTAAATGGATGTTCAAAGAACAATATTATGATGGGTTCAGTGTAAATGACTCAGAAACATATGGACAGCATTTCTTGAAGATTTCACAGAGAGTCATGCTGTCTGTCTGCATGCAAGAGACTTTCATTTTCAAGACAAAATCGGGGTTTCAGGAGGGTGGTACTCATGGCAGGGTTACACGCCCTAACCTCTCAGCGGTTCTAATTTATTTTCATGCCCGACAACTTGGCACGGCCAGTGCGAAACGGAGCTGAACCTCTTCTTCAGGCTGAAGACTTGGCTCATGGGAATGGCGCACACCCCAGGCTATGGAGCACAGCACACAGATGTCAGAACTGGAAGAAACCAGGGGTTTTCCCATTAAACTCCCCTCACAGTAGGGATGAGGAAGCTCAGGATCAGAGAGGGCAAGTGACTTGTTAAGATCACACCGCTTGTGTGTGGTTGACTTGTGACATCAACTCAGGTATATCTAACTCCAAATCTTATTTTCTTTTGAATATATCACCTAGCTGCTAAGGCATCAGTGGACAGTGGCTTGTAGAACCAGACAGACCAAACCCGGTTTCAGGCAGAGGTCAGGAGCTGGAGCTTCATGGTCAATGGTTTTACCACATCAATGACACATTGGTTGCCTGGCAACGGGGCTTCTCTCCAAGGATCCAAGAGGGAGATTCCGAAGATGATGGATCTGCCTTAAGCAAAACCCAATAACGAGGCCTTTCAGGTCAAAGACTTGGTTTGCTGTGGTTTGGAGTTTCTAGGTCAGCTGCTCAGAGGCCATCCCCTGCTCAGCTTATCTGAGATGAGGTCCTCAGTAAGGACCTCCTCAGAGGGGAGAGTCAGAAAAACCAATTTAAGGTTTCCCTCGACAGGGGAGATGGAGATACGGGCTTGTTTCCCACTCGATGTCAGTACCTTATCTCACAGCAAGGCTGCCGTGAGAGGGGCTGGCTGTGAGAGCCCAGCCAGAGGAGATGGCCTGGGGGTGGGAGCTAGGCTGCTAACCTCCAGCAAGTCACTTCACTACTATAAACCTCAGTTTCCCCTTACATAAAACAGGGTGGGGATGGGCTAGTTTCATAATGTCAGTGAGTGGACAGGTGCTGGCAGGTTGTGTGCTAAGAAAGTGCCTGGACTCTGCTAACACAGACTCTTGGGCTCCGTTTGCAGCCATTGTGTCTCAGAAGGTTCGCCGTGGGACCCAGCGGCAATCCCAAGCGTTCATTCACTCACCAGGATCACTGCACATGCGGCAGCTGGTCTGGAATCCATGGGCGGGGCTGGGGATGTCATTGTGAATGCACACTGCATGCAGAGCTCTACAGAAGGCAACTGGGCCGTGTAATTGTTTAAAGAAAAATTCTTGTCTAATGGATGTCTGTGGACTCATGCCTGTGTGGGGTTTGGTCAAAACTGGGTTTGAATCTTGGCTTTGCCACTTCCTAGCGGTGTGGCCTTATGTATGCAATTCACCTGGACCCTTTGATCTCACCTGTCGAGTGGGGCATGACTGTGGTGCACACTTCATGAGTGTGCTGTGATGATTACAACACATCGTCTGGCTGAGTTGCATAGCGCAGTTCCCGGGGCAGAGCCAAGGCTCACTGACAGCAGGTGCACACGCAGGGGGTCCTAGGGGTCCTCAGACATGTGTGTGCCATGTATGTGAGAGTGTGAGACACATGCAGATAGGCATGTGCAGTATCTCTGCACCCTGGAACCACATTCAGTGGCAGGAGAGACTTCTGCACATCTGCCTGGTGCATCAGGGAAGGCCTCACGGGCGAGGTGACATTCAATGCGAAATCTTGGTCAGTGGAGGTGGGGAGGGGCAGAGAGCCCAAGGAAGCAGAAGCGTGCCTCGGGGAGTGGTGAATAGGTCCCTTGTGGGGAGGTCTGGGGGGCAGGGCCTTGAGTGCCTGGGCTAAGGAGGCTGGGCTATTGTTCGATAAGTGACACAATTAGCATCAGTTTCTCCTTTGAAACACACAACCTGCCTTTCTGGGTGAGGCACACTTTTTGGTCAATAGTCGTTGAGTAAGTGACTGAGGTGTTGGGCAGCAAGCAGCCTTTCTGGAAAGTGCCTCTGGAGGAGGTGTGCAGACCGGAGAGGAAGGGTGGGCGGGTGGAGGCAGGGAGGCCAGGGCCGTGCAGTGTTCCCGGTACGGGTGACAGGCTTCGGGGGACGATCAGCGCAGCACCAGGCCTTGGTGACTCACTCCCTGGGGCCGCGTGTGGGAAGAAGAGGCAGAGACCTCATTTTCAAAGTGTGTATCTGGAAGAATAATGGTGCCACTGGGGCCACTAAATGGGGCTGAGGAAGAGGACGAAGTCAGGGCTCCCAGTCCCAGGGTGCTGGCAGTGGTGTCTGGTAGGCAGTAAGGACACGAGGAACATCCTTCTCATTACTGACGTGACAATGCCTACGGTGTTCCGAAGCTGCTTTGCTGGTGTGAGGCAGGCACTGTGGTCCGTTGTGTTGCCCACCGTGACCCCGAGACCTAAAACAGTGCCTGCCACATAACAGATTCACAGTAGTGATTGCCAAAATAACTTAGTGATAGTTTAGTGAGGAAAGCCTCTGTTTAAGACATAATGGGTTTCAGGGGATGGACTCTGTCCGGTGGAAATGTCCATAGGACAGTTGAATGTTTTGGGTAAGAGGCTCAGTTTAAAGAGGGAGACCCCCAGCCAGCAGTGGGCACCCCTGAACTCTGAGGCATTCCGTCTGACTCAGCCATCCCCTTGAGGGGATCCCGTGGAACCTCCCTCAGCATCACGCTCTCACTTTCTGGGCCTCATATCCTGGCACCTCCACCAGAGACTCTTTGAACCTGAGCCTCGGTGACGCCTCTGTGACACAGAATGGCCTCTGCCTAAAGAAGACTGTGTAATTGCAGGCTTCCCACTGCAGCTTTGAGGTACACCCTATGGCAATTCAAAACGAAAAAAAAAAAGGAAAGAAAAGCCTGCACAATTTCCTAGCTCATTAAAAACAGCATTCGGTTCAGATTTCAACATCTGAAAGAAAAAGACAAAGTGGAATTTTCCAACGTGGTCACAGGAGCTGAGTGAGACCAGCGAAACAAGCCCAAGATCGGAAGAGAGGAAAGAGAAATAGAAAAAATCAAACCCAAAGAAAAACCCCAGGTAACTGATTGTGTTACAGTAAATTCTTGGTATACTTAGCACGGCTGTTTCCAGCGGTTCTTGTTTCTCCTGTCAAATTCCCAAGCACCTGCATGAAAACGAACTTGTAAGGCCAGACCCAGAGAGCAAGACGCTAAGAGAAAAGGATCCAGGTACCGAGAGGGACCAACCACTGAATGGCCGTGAGAGCTCAGCCTGCAGTGGATCCTTCTGACCACCTCGCTGCTTCACACCATCTGGCTTTTCTTGGCTTCACAACTCAACCCTACGATGCAAGGCTGTGTGGACTTGCAAGGAAAGACCCATCTGAAAGTTCCAGCATCCAGACCTAGGGCTGAGTCTTATTTTTGCACCAGCCAGCCTTATTCCTGAAAGGGACAACGCTGATGGTCATCACGACCAGCCAGAGACCTGCTTGGCCTCTCTGTGGCTACTGAAGGTGTTGGCCGACCTGCCGTCCCTGGAAGTTTCTCCTCTGTCTTGTCTCCTTGCCATGTTTCCTCTTGCTTTTCCTCCTTCCGCTCTAACTATACACTTTGTAGGTTTCTTTATAGTCTTGTCTTCTACCTACTTCATAGATGGTGGTGGTCCTTGCAACTAGGTCTGAACCACTTTTCTCAATTTCATCTCCATTCTCTTTCTCTTGCACTTATTCAGCACAATGTTAAAGAACCTCATTACACGTGTCAGACACTGTGCTGGGCCTTTGGGGATGTGAACAGGAATGATGGGTCCTTGCCCTTCATTATTAGTCTGTGGTCTCGTAGAAACGTAGGTACGTAAATTAAACAGATACAACACGGTGTGATACGTGTTGTGCAGGTGTTATGAACACGCAGAGGGGAACGTGATGAACTCTGCCTGGTGTAGCAGGATCAACTGTATGGAGGATGCAGTGACAAACCAAGACTCCCCAGTGCATAGCTCTAACCGTGACCTGCCTTTGGTCTTCTAAGCTCCACACTTGAGTTTCAAATGACCTGAGAGCCTCCACTGGCATATCCTGCAGAGACATCAAGCTCAAGATTTTCAAAAGTCAACCCCAACCTCCGTGCATTGCCATTACCAGCCGGCTAGTCTCCTGAGCTGGAATCCTTAGAGTGACCTTGCCTTCTCTTGTTTTCCCCTCACCCAAATGCACCTTGATGACTATATCTCTGTAAAAGTCCTGGCTTGCCTCCTTCTACGTTACCATGGTCATTGTCCAAGTTCAGGCCCTCATTATCTCTCACCTGGAGCATAGAAAATGTTTCAATGACTTCCCAACTCATCGGGAATAACTATGTGCAGACAGTAGAGGAAAGACGACTGCGCCCCTCTTTATGCGCTGCCGAGTTGTTCTTTGCAGAGGGTCCTCTCACTGGCCCTTGCCTCCTAGGGACCCATGGTCAGCCTGACGCCTCCCAGACAGAAGTGTGTTGATCTCTTTTCCTGTCCCTCCCGGCCCTCGACGTGGCCTCCCCTGATGGTTTTCCGCTGCCCTATTTCCCTGCCTCCATCTGAGCCATACCTAGCTCTGAGGCCACTGTCAAAGGCTGCTCTGTCCATCCTCACCCCCATTATGACTGATTTATCTGCTCCTGGAATCTGGTGAGGTTGATCTTTTAAGTCAAAACCCGGAAGTTCCCGCAACGCTGAATTGTTTTATGCCATTCCAGTTCTGGCGACTCAAGGGAGGCCCGAGGCCCGGGGCCCTCCCACCCTGGGGTGAGATGCCGCTTCGGTACTGTTTGGCCTTCTGGGCGTGCTGTCTTGCTATCTCTCCGTCCACTCTCCTTCCCTTTTCCGATAAGCTGCTCAGGCTTCCGTGGCAGAAGACAGCGTTCGCCTCAGGAAGCTGGGAAAGCAATAAAAGAACTAAATGTTTTCTAGGTCACTGCCTGATCAAGTCCCCGCTTAAACAATAATCTTGTCATTGCATCTGCAAAACCCCAGACTCAGGCCCCGAAAGGTTATTTCATCAATAATTCTTGAGCTTGCCCACGGCTAGAATTATTCCCAGCAGCGCTGCAGACCGTCCCTAGACAGGCTCTGCAGAGGATAGGCCTGGCTCCGCTCAAGTACTTCGGCAGGAGCCATTAATATTGTTGAAGATGGAGGTGGGGCAGGAGGGCGAGCAAGTGCCTGTGGTGGCGAGGGATGAAGAGGATTATTCCAGAAGGGGCCAGGTAAGGGAGGCCACGGCGGATTTGGCCTTTGGTGGGGCGCCGGCTGCCTGACAAGGGAAGCTGCTTTTCGAGTTTATAAATGCGGATTAAACAAGGCCAAGTGTGCCATCCAACCTTGTGATAAAGTCTCCCTGACAAACCCAACTCTGCGAGGGGCCTCTGCAGTCTGCAGCCTCCAGTCGGCTCCGGCTCCGGGCTCAGCGCTAAGCTGCTGTTGAGAGGCTCCTTTGATTTACTCAGCGTATTTACCAAGCAATTTGCAAGAGCAAGTAATTACTCCTCAGTTCACTGAATCACAGGTGGGGGAACCACTTAGGTCATCGTATTTGACCTCCATCTAGCCTTCCTGGGCCTCCTTGGACTTGTGTTCCTATTAGCATTTAATCTCGTCCCTGCTCGGGTCTCCGGTCTCTGGGTGGCGGTGGAGTGCGGTCACTTCCCGGAGAGCCCAGCCCTTTGCCCAGTTGCTTCTCTCAGCTCTGAACTTTTGACTGCTGAGCCTTCCCCCTCCCTCCCCAGGCGGCGGGCTAGCGCACCTTGTCCTCCCGGCTTTGGAGACGGTGATTAATTCCCTTACTTCATTTATACTGTTTTCATGGAGGTATTTATAGACCGTCATTGTGTTCCCTTGGAGCCAGATCCTTTCTCAACTATATAAATTTGGCTCTCTTGCTCTCTCCTGATACGACTTATCTGCTAATCCCTGGAACATTTGTTGGTGTTTATGTCTGGCTTGGATGTTCCACACCTGTGCTAAACGGCACTGCCTCTCATTGTGCAAGTCGCCCATCCCCGGGTGTTCAATGAGAAAAGCCTCCCCCCCACATTCCCCATTCTTGTCAGTTTTCTCCTGGGGGCCGCCAGTCGCTGAGAACTAGAAAGATCACGCAAGGGGAGAGGAAGTTAACAGATGGCTCATAATTATATTACAAGAGTATCTCCAAAGGAAATAGGATCATTTTTCAAGTGACTTCTTTACCCTGTACTCTGTTTCAATTCTTCCCCCTGTACCAAGAAGTCCTTCTTAGAAGAAAAGGCAACAATAATTTCTCCAAGGAGGAAATAAAGGAGAACTTCCAAATAGCCTTTACAGGGGAAAGGAGATAAATTAAGGGGAGCAAGAGAGCTGGAGCTTGGCCGTGGTGATGATTTCCACAGCTCCAGCCCTGATGTGTTCGTCTGGCTGCTGAGCCTGGGAAGAAGTCCAGACGTACAGGCGTCCGCAGCTGGGCCATGGAGGAACCCAGAGATCTTAGTCCAACTTCGCTTTCTACAGGAGGAAACCGAGTCGGGGCTGGGACATGGAACAAGCACCCGTTTTGGTATCATGGGTCTTGGAGTCCAATGACTGCTCACCCATTTACTAGCTACCAGGGGTCCTTGATTAAGTTCCCTAACTCGACTGAACCCCAGTTTCCCTAACTTGGCTGTACTATCTGTGGGCTTACTGTGGATATTGGAAATAATGACTGTAACAAATAGGTCCCAGGCACAGAGTACACGCACAAGAGATGAAAACTGTTATGGAGGCACAGAGCAGTGAAGTGACCTGCCCAAAGTCACGGCCACTCTGGAGGCCAACTGTGGGTCCTTTACTGCCTGACTCATGGCATCTACAATGGTTTTCCCTCTTCAATATCTACCCCATCGAACACATTCCTATTCCCCGCAGCTACTATGGATGTGTTCTCGGTCACGCCACGTTGGCTGTGAAAATGCTCAGTGCTCTAACATGCAGGGGCCCAAAGCCCACACTGAAGCTGTGAGTGAGGGTAGCCAGAGAGGAGCACTTCTAGCCCATCGTATCCTCTTTAGAAATGAGGGCCCAGACTGGAGAGAGGCTTAGGAATATGGTGTGAACTTGGCAGTGAATGTAGCAGGTAGTCCTTTTAGAGAGCTATGGGGCTGGACCAGAGTTGCCAGTTCAAGTTGAAATGGGAGAGGTTCTCTTTTATTGGGAAAGACCTAAGCACACGGCTGGGTGACTTACAAATGCTGCTGAATTTAACCTCCCTCTCCCGCCTCCAGGACGGAGGTGTAATTTCACCTTGTATCTAAAGAAGTGGAGGCTCAGCTACATCACATGAATTGTACGGGCGAGCCAATGGCAGTGCAAGGATTTGAACCCGGGTTCTCAGTGACCCGTGCACATCTCTTTCTATTTTCAAAACGCAGAGCGGCTGTCACTCTAGAGATGGCTTTCATTTAGAGATGACATGTATCTCTAAGGAGCTAAAAACATCTATGGATTTTTATAAATCCAATTAAGTTTGTTATCTTAATATGATCTTGTGTAATACTCCCTATGGATGTGTACACGTGTGATTTGGACAGGGAAATCAGTTTGGATCATTTAGACCAAACGCATTTCATCTTATGTCTGGGCTGTAAAATTTGCCAGGAAATTGATGAAACTGCCACTTCACGGTGACAGTGCAGGCAGGTGGTCTGAATGCCTTCTGTGGAAGGAGAGGACGCAGACGGAGCGAGCCCTCGACTCGGCCCACTCAGTCCACTCCCCCCAAGTCTGAAAGGCCCCGGGAAGCAAACTGGCTTATTCAGAAAGGTCTTCAAGGACAACCTGCCTCAGCAAACCGTCTCCTCGCCTAACAATTCTTCACAGCCAGAAAGTTCTCGTACATAATCAGAATGTCTATTGCTTTGAGCAAACCACTTTGCCTTCTGTTCATTCTTACTAGCAATGAAGAACAGCTGGGAAGGTTTCAATATCTCTGTTATGAACTTGAAAGCTGTTTTAAAAACACTGTTCAAGTGTTTCTTCCCCTGGCTAAATATACTTGATTCGTTTAGTATTTGTCACAGAGAGAGAGAGAGAGAGAGAACATTTTCTACACATCTAGCCCTTTGATAAGAGAGTTGAAATCATTTTGGAAAAGGAGGTCTTTGGGGCTAGGATCTTGAGCGTGCTGGATACAAGCCGTGCCAAGTAATTACAATACCTGGCACAAGTGACTTCTTACAAAATATTTTTGTTGAGTGAAAGAGAGAAAAGAATGAGACCTAGTTCTAAGTTGCAGGGTCTAGTTGAATGTAAGAAGAAGAAAGCCAGAGAGGAAAACAAACTGAAAGGGTAACATGAAAGAAAATGGATGGGGGAGGGAGACACAAGTCCATGCTCCTCAGTTGGTGTTTATGGGTAGGCGCGGCAGGCAGAGTGTCCCTGTCCGTCACCACGTGGGCTGCAGAGCCAGAAAGAACTGGTTTTAAATCTCTCTTCCGCCTCGGTGTACGGCCTCGACCAAGGTGCATCTCCCTGTGGCTCAGTTTCTTCTTTTACAAAAAAGAGACCGTAACATTTATCCCTGAGTTGTGAAGCTGGAATAAGATATTGTACTTAAGCATTTCTCAGGCTCACGGTAGGTGCGGAAAATACTGTAGCTCTTATTCTCTTAAACCACACCGCTGGCCATGGGTCTGGCTTTTGAAACTATCTCCAGGAGCCCCCTCACTTTTGAATGGTGTTGACGCCCTTCCCGAGAACTGAAAAGATGGCTTTAAAGAATGTTAGGATTAGTCTGGCATTCATGAGTTCAAGGGGCCCTCGGTGCTAACAGGCTGGTGAGTTAATCATGGAGCTGCGGAACGAACGTGTTTGTGACTGTGCTAATAACAACGAACACATCGTAGCATTGTCTGCAGAGCAGAATACGCCCAGTGGGTGCTGCACCTGAATGTGGATGCAGAACTACACCACGCTGAACCCTTTCCAGGTTGGGTGCAGTTTACAAACACCTATTGTATAAAGCATTGTTGTTGATCTCATGATTACTATTGTTTACCCCGAAAGTTTCACACATCCAAGGAGTATAAATTATATTCTCCAGACAAAGAAATAGAAATCCATGGATTCTCCTAGGGGTACTCCAGGAGGAGAATTTACCGGAAGACGAGAGTATGAACAAACAAACAAACAAACAATAAACAAACAACAGCCAAACAGTTGGTCCTGTGTGTTTCCTTGTAGGTTTTAGGGGGAAATGGAGCTGGGACGGGTGGTGATGGGGCAGTGATGAGATGTTGGTATAGATAAACCTTCTGCTTTCCCGAAAACATGTTGAAGGAAGGAGTAACGAACTGCAGAGAACTAAGCTTTCTGTGCTCTTCTGGTCCCTTGTGGTAACATTAAATGCTTGTCTTTAGCAGAAAAGCTTTGGCATTTTCCTGTGGCCAGGGGGCGCGAAGCAGTAACGGAGGTGTGAGCCTCCCACAGATGGTTCTGGCCTCCTCTAGTCAACATTTAGAAACAGGAAGTGAGTGGACACAAGGAGCAGCATATGTTCATGAAAACCACTCTGTAAAAGAGAGGAGAAAAATGGGCAAAAACCTTTCCCGAGACATGACATGTTGGTAAATGCTTGCTTGCCCACTCTCCATGCCAGAGGAGGCCACTGCAATCAAGGGACACGGTGGCAGAGCTCCAACGCGTCCCTCAGCCTCCGAGGGGCCTTGGGTCATCTCTCCACCTCGCAGTCAGCAGGCTTTCCAGAGCCAGACCTGAGGAGCCACACCCCCATCCTGCTCCATGAGGACATAGGGCCAGTGTGGAAGTCAGCAATTTACAGAAGCAAATTGGTGACCTAGATTATTTACAACAAATCACAAACAAAAATGACAAGAAAAGAAAACAGGCACTCATACTGTGTGTTTATTTAAAAAATGAAATTAAATAAGAGACAACTGTGGGGTGTGAGTCTGCCCCCCAACTCCCCAGATGGAACGTCTACATTGATTCATTTACTCAGTACGGAGTCAGTGTTCCTGCTTCTTGGACAGTGCAAACCTAGGTCAGATTCTATCAGGGCATAGTGAAAGGCTACAAATTGGCAGCATAACCCGAAAAGGCCAAGAGCTGACAAGCCGGGCCCACAGTCGGACCTCTGGCCCTTCACCCTGGGTTCCCGGAGGGGGCTGGGTAGATCCTGTCACCACCTGTCTCCTGGTCTATGGAATGGGAATCATCGCATCTGGCCTTCTCGTGAGGCTCTATGCATCTCTATTACGTGCTTGGAAATGATGAGATAGAAGGGCCCACAGATAGTAGGAGTCTTAACAATAACGGTCATCATGCATATTTATGCTGCCCCATAAGGGAGTGCATGGTGTTGGAAGATTTGCTTCTGTCTCATTTAAGATGGAAGTGGGAAGTGAGGGGACACGCCTACCTTGTCGCTTTTTGTCTTTCTTAGTTAACGATGTAAGATATATGATGGCTGCTAAACAATTTGGTGGCAGAACATTATAAATGAAGTCTGTTTTCCCTGGAAACTGCATAACCATTTGAATTAATTTAATTTGAAATATCAAATTAAATTAAACTGTAGCATAATCCCCAAGGGAGAGCATATTTCATTTGCAATGTCTTTTGATAGAGTGTTCCTTGCCAAAAGTTTTGCTTTGCATCTGGCTACAGATCTAAATTTATTGCATTAGCTTGGAGAAGACTTTTAATAGAAAGCGAGATGAAACAAAAACTTGAGGGAAAATAAAGATGTTCGGTGTTAAAAACAGCGTCCCCAGAACCTGCCCCTCTAGCTTGATGCCCTCGACATGTCTGCCTCTGGTCTTCACCTTGGACCATGCAGCTGGGCTGGGTGTGGAGGTGGAGAGCTTCCCGTTGATGGTGATGATTAACATGGACAGAAACTATCAGAAGGAGATGGGCAAAGTCTACGTGGCTTAAGGGCTGTACCCTGGATACTGGCAAAGGGGATCAGCATCGTCAGACAAGCAGAGAGTGGGTGTAAGAGGTCAATTAAAAAGCCCACCTTTAATGTCATGGGGCTCTGCGTGTTTAGTGGTGTCAGGTGACTGAGCTGTGTCCTCCCTGAGTTGTTTCCCTTTCTCAGTTACTCTCCTCTGAGTGCGTTCTCTGCAAAGGCTTCAGGCGTACACTTTGGAAGGAGGAGATGATGGTGAATCCAATTGTTTCCGAAAATGTAGGTCACCCCAGGTCATCCCTTAGGAAATGACTGGTGTCTTTTACCATCAAGACATGGAAGAAAACCACACTGAGCAGCTCCCTGAAAGTCGACGCAGTGGGAATCACCGAGTCCCTCCCAGGGAGCAAGTGCTCAGCAGGCAAGGGAACCAGGAAGAAGTGTTTGCTTGGAGCCCACAAGCCTGGCCCTTTAAGGAAGGTGTGCGCCGAGCTTCCGTGGGGCCCAAAGAACGCAGGTAAGAGTATCTTAATCAAATAATAATAATTGAAAAAAGCATTAGGCTTTAATCTCCAGCACTTTAGTAAACTTCTAGTTTGTTTTAAATCTTGATTGGAAGAATTACCCTGACAAGAAAATGAGTAGTCAGTCGATAAGCCCGGGGCCCAAAGATAGGGCATCAAGTAACCAGAGGGAAAAAATCTATTCCAGCCCAAGGCCCTCAGCTGCCCTCAGAGCCTGCGGGTGGTCCCCTCCTGATCCCGTGCACTGCGGTGGGTGGCAGAGGTCATTACGATTTTAGCAAGAAGCCCTGAAGGGCAGGTAATCATCTTTAAAAAGATAAGCGACAGGACAAGAAAACACCTTGCTTCATGAAGAAATTCTAATTTTCAGCAGTCATGGGTGGAAAATCAATACTACTCTTCGATGCAAAATGAGAACTAGACTTGATAAAGCCACCTCCTCGCGCTCTCTTTGAAAGAGAAACACACCAGAAAGGCTGTGAGAGAGAGAGAGTGAGAGAGAGTGAGAGGGAGGGAGAGTGAGAGAGTGAGAGAGAGTGAGAGAGAGTGAGAGAGAGGGAGAGTGAGAGAGAGGGAGAGAGAGGGAGAGAGAGTGAGAGAGAGGGAGAGAGAGTGAGAGAGAGGGAGAGAGAGGGAGAGTGAGAGAGAGGGAGAGAGAGGGAGAGGGAGAGGGAGAGATCCCAGAGAAGAAGGGAAGAGCCTACAACAGGGAAGGGGCTGCACACTGAGACTTCCCTGAGCACCTACGCCCCCAGCCCCCACACCGTGTCTCCCTAACGGCTTCAAGTCCCCCTTCTCCTTGCCACTTATTCTTGGTAATTTTTCTACCCCTCACCCCTACCACACGTGTGTGCTCATCATCTGCCATTCATCAAGGGAGAGAGAGACAGACAGACAGATGAGCAGAGAGCTGGACAGACAGGGAGAGAGAGAAAGCCCTTCACCAGCTTTGATGACCCTGCACCCAATGTTGGCACCTCATTCAGGAATATTAAATCACAACCAGTTATTATCTTGACATAAAGGCAAGTTTTGTTAATGGCCTAGCCATGGAATTCAGGCTCTCACGTACTCTGTTGTTAATTTGAGATGGCAGTTTTAGACATATGGGGAGATTGCTGTTTTAATCACCAATTATGTCTTTGGCCAATAAAGCTCATATTGTTCCCATTAATGTATACATATTTATAACTTGATGGAGCTAGACCTAATTAAATGGAGTGTTGATAGTAACCATGAGGACACTCAGTCAAATTCAGGTCCCCCTGATGTGGGCCAGCGGCCCACTTCACCCCAACACTGCCATGATGATCCCGTGCTGTGCGATGTCCTGCCCACCCTGTGTTTCAATGACAGCCCTTGAAAACGGCCATGTTTAACGCATGGTCCACAGATGGACAGTGAGTGTCTTCATGGATTACACTGAATGTCAACTGAGTTCTCAAAACTCCAGCATGGGAGGCGTTCTGGAAGAGGAAGGGCCTTCTGGGGAAGTATGGCAGGTCCCTCAGGCAGCCCTCTGGAGGGTCAGGCCGACAGCTGACCGCGACCCGGACAGATGGAGTGTCAGGCCAAGCCCATGGAAGGCTGTGGCCCTATCTCACATCCCTGGAAGAGAGTGGAGCCATCTGTCACCTTGGCTTCAGCTGTTACATGCAACAGGTTCCCCAAGGAGGAAAGGCTGCAGCTCTGCAGGCGGCTGGAGAGACAAGGCTCCCCATTCACACCTGTCCTTTCGGTCAAGCTGAACTCTGCCCTCCGTTCCCGGCTTGCCTGGGCAGCTTCCCCCTTCCTTGGCTTTGAGCAGTAGTGTGGACTCCAGATTCAGCACAGGATGCATCTGCATGTCCCTGCTGAATTCGCCGGTGGCATCCTGTGCCGTCTCTCCCCAGTTAGGTGAGAAGCTTTGCGAGGCGCGTGCTTCTCCTCCTGTTGGTCCTCTGGTGCCTAAGCGGATCTGGGCAGGTGCTCTGGGAAGGCTTGCTGAAAGAATGGCTCAAAGAATAAGTCTTCCAGAACTTTCTAGCAGGGAAAGTTGGTGGTGGTGTGGTCTGTTCCTTGCAGGTGCATGTGTACTCAGGGTTTCTTGGGTGCCTGGCCAGACACGGCTACTGAGACACAGGGGCCTGCCTCTTACCAAACGCAGCTCCAATTCCCACATTTTTATATGCTGTGTTACTCACATCGTTTCTGCACCTCTTGGAAGCCCATGCATTTCTGAGCATTGGCAATCAAGCATAAAGTTCTGGGGCAAGCTGTGAAATCTCTGAAATGAAAATCAATTCCATCTCCATTTCATGGGGACTAATGTGGCATTTACAACATAAACAATCACTTCTGTTAGGGAGGAAAATTAAAAGCTCTGCTACATAAAGGCACAATGTTTAAAGTTCTGGTGGAAATGAGCACTTGGTTTTGAGATGATTACGAAGGAATTGGAAAAAGAAAGTAAAGAAAGGAAGAAACCACCCCAACAATGCAGAAGTGCACAGGTTTCATAACCCAGGTTTGCTATGACTGAAGCCATTGGCCTGGGCTCAGAGCTCTGGGGGAATAAAGGAAGACCTTGGATGTTTCCTAACGGGAGGAAGGTGTTTGAAGGGCTCATGAAGGTCACGTCCGATAGTGTTAGAAGGCACAGGAATTTTCTAATGGGAAAAAGCTCCAGACTCACCAAATGGCAGTGTGTCCCTGTGGTGGTTTCAGAGTCCCCTAGGGGTCTTTTGGATCCTAGATCTGATGATATTTCATTATATCAACCTTAGTTTCACTGCTGTTATAATAGGGTCTCATGGTGTGCAGAACCCCACAATTTACAAGATGAAATTAAAATGAAAGGCAGGAAAAAAGAGTCTATAAGAAGTTTAAACGCCTGGGGGGAAGCCTCGTTTTCCCCACCAGCTCACTAAGGACCTCTAGGATGCTAGCCTAGGAAGACTCAGTTTCCTCCTCTGTAATTGAGAAACCAGATCTTGTGATCCCTAAAGGAGATTGGCTCTAAAATGTTATTATTCTCTTAGTCTGCCCTGGACTACAAACAACCATTCAGTTGGCCTCATTTGCATGGGTGGTGGGGAAAGACAGAAGCTGTTACCAATCAGGAGGAGCTCATTTACATAATGGCTGTGATTCACTAATTAGCCAGAAAAACTTCTCGTACATCCTTGCAGGGAGGCACCAGGGTTCCTGCTGTGACATTATTTAACCGGGCTCCTGGCTCGGGCTATTAAGACTCCCAAAGTACTAGCCAGTAACGACCTGACTTTTTTATGAAGCTGCCCAGGCAATTAGGAGCATTAGCATACAGGAATCTTTCTCAATTAGCTAATTTTAGAGTGGGCTGGAAATGCTGTCTTGTAGTCTTTTAAAGATTTTTATTACAGTACTCTGCTTGTTGTATCACCGGTGTCACATGGATATTTTCATTCTATTTTTGTTCCGCATCAAATAATTTGTAGTAATTCTATTTTGAGGGGTAGTTATTTTCATACCGTTTGAAGAGAAGTTAGATGAATTCCGGATACAGGCAGCCTTCATTAATTCTAAAGTGAACTCGGGACAACCAGGGTCTGGGCTGCATCCGAACGTCAGCCAATCATCCCATCAGACAGCTTGATTTGCCTTGATCAGACAGGCAATTTGTTCAACATTCCTTTCCTCATCCCCAAAGTGCTAATCACCTTTTCAAAGGAGAAGACGGAGGGGAAACACCGCACAAATTGCTTGCCACAGCCCCCAGATGCTAATCGCTTCTGAACATCTACGCGATGACTTGAGACCCTGCCTGAAAAGGCAAGGAAACGGTGTCAGGGCACGCAGAACTATTATTTACCCGCATCAGAAATAACTATCGCATTTGCATAACCGTGGGGCTAGATGACAATTTCTCCCACAAAACTGCTTCTGTGGCAGAAAAAGCTTTGGCCGATAGGAAGTATGGCATGTCGTTACTTTTTTTAAACCCTTACGAAATGGAACGGGACCTCTTAGGACGAGGAGTTTGAGCACTGATTTGGAAAACAGCAGCTACCAACGAAAGCAACCTGAAAATGCTTCTGTGATCACATTTCCTTTGCATGCAGTGGGTGCTGCCTTATGTAAACCAGGAAGTCGTTTAAGCTTTTGGGTTCAGGAAGAAAGCATTTTACCTCTTAATTCTATAGTGTCCATTTTGTGAGTATGGTTTTTAATATCCACCACACCTTAGAACTGGGGTGTGTATATATATAATTTACATGGAAAGGCATCTGTGTATTCTGGGTGTATGCTAAAACTTTTTACTGACGGGGGTGAGCGATCAGAGAAAAATCTTTGGCAATCAGGAGCAGACAATACGTTGTGGTGCTGGCGGGGAGGACGGCCAGATTTTAAAGAGGATTTTCCAAAAGGAAAAGCTCATTAGCTGTATCCACACACACACTGTTAGAGATGGTACTTCTATCACATAAAGAAGCCCTACTGTAAGCATTGTACATAAAAACATGCTTAACATTTTATATACCTTTCCATTCAGACTATAAAGAAATAATGCTTTGCTCAAAAACTGCCATTATCAACACAGCCTCTCAAAGTGAAGCATGGTGTGGATTCAATTCTCTTTGGGGTAGGGAAATACATCTGGAGGAAGACAGGACGAGGTGTTTTCAGAGAAGAATGGCCGCAATGGAGAAGGAGCGGGAACTGTGTAATTCCAGCTCAGCAAGCCTGAGCATAGGCCTGGGGTCCTCAGGTGCCCTACACCGCCACCAGCCTACCTCGGACCCCCTGAGTAGACAGAGAGACCTCTGAGCTTTCCCGTGCCGCTGGGTTCTATGCTGCACCATTCTCCCCGGCCCTCGCAGCTTCTGCCCTTGTGCCTCACTCATTCAACTGAAAATATTTATTAGATGTTTCGGATGTGCCAGGCACAGTTCTGACAATCCCGAGATTCTCTTTTCCTCTCTAGCCCTGCCTGGGTCTCCATGCTAAAACGTGCCAACTCATGGCTCCTATTGATTGTTCATTGGGCCCCCACTGAGAAGTCTGATCATCGAATAGGTTTCACGCAGAGCTCTAACAGCAGGAGGAGAGGTGAGGACTCTCAGGGAGAGTGGGCACTTGCCCTGCCCAGCTACCTGTGCTATCCTCACGTCCTGCTGGCAGCTGGGTCCCTCAGGGTATTACCTTCCAGCAAGCCCGTTCTTATAGTTGGCATTTCTGCAGACCGTAACAACTACGCCTCTTATTTTTGAGAACCTCCTTCATGTTCAGTCTCGAGTTTGAAGCTGGAGGGATCCAAAGAGGCAGCTGAGAGTCAGTGCCTGCTCCCGAGGAGCCTTGAGTCACCGCCAGAGGAATTAATGCCACACAGGGGCCCTGTCACAGCGGTGCAGCATGTAGGTAGGTGCTGGTGCCCTTTTTGGGAACTTCTGAGAATTGGGGGGTTGTTGAGAGATACTAGAAAAGTCCAGGACTTGAAGTCAGACCATCCCGAGTCCAGCATTAGCTCCATCACCGACTAGGTCTGTGACCTTGAGCCAACTGCTCCCACCTCTGAGCCTCTGCTTCGTCATCAGCACGACAGGGGTGCTCATCCCTACTGGTAGGGCTGTCTTGAGGAGTAAAGGAAACAACGGGTGTGGAAGTGCCTTCTAAACTGGGAAGTGCGGTATACATTTTAGGAATTACTATTAATGGAGGCTGATTGCCCTTGTCTGGCGTGGTGGGGAAGTCTCTGTTCTGTTGTCCATGTCGTGGATGTGAGGAGCTGAAGGTCACTTCCTCTATACATTCCTTGATGCTGGGCCAGGGAATGGGCACAGGGCGGCCCACTCTCCCCACCAGCCCCCTTCTT
Source organism: Phyllostomus hastatus (assembly GCF_019186645.2). Lineage (NCBI taxonomy): Eukaryota > Metazoa > Chordata > Mammalia > Chiroptera > Phyllostomidae > Phyllostomus > Phyllostomus hastatus. Next base: position 12,170,308 of record NW_025334015.1, on the reverse strand, counting down.
CCGAAGAATCTGCTAGGGCTTGGAACCCCTGTCCTGACCAGCTGGGGAAGGATGGAAACTGGGCAGAAATGGGGTTGACCGGGGCTCAGCGTCATGCAAGCCCTAAAGGGAATGGAATACTAATCTGCCTGTCAGCCCCCAAGGCTCCGCCCAGGCCAGGGCTGCTGACAGGCCTCCCAGGAGCCTCAACGGAGTGTCTTATGATCTGAAGTCTGTGGTGTATGCGGACTCGATTGCCTGGCACCAACAGAGGGCAGTGTCTAGAGTCCGTTCCTCCTGCTTCCTCCAGCAGCAAGACCACCCAGGCCCTCCCTCTGCTCCTTTGTCCTTCAGGGGGAGGTTTACCGTTGATAATTCAATGTAAGTGTCGAGAGAAGAGGATGTAGAAAGTAAACGCAAGCCTAACTCACAGAGCACAGTATAGGGTTATACTGTTATTACTGTAGGGCACAGTTACCCTTAATGCTAACTCATCTTGTAGAAATGTAATTACTAACTGGCTTCTGTGTACAACTCGTTCTTATGAGGGAGACCCGTGGGCACCCCACTTAGTCCTTGGGGGCTAGAGCAGAGTTACAATCTGTGCTGTTTCTTTTTGGTTTTATCTCCTTTCCCATAAAATCTCTTGGGGAGCCTCCCCAAGAGGGAGCTCCCTGCTTTCAATCTCATTTCCTGATACCGAGTTCTGAATTTCCCATAATTGGATTGAGTCTGGGTCTCCTGGTTGTTCCTCTCGCCTGACTCGCCTTCCCTTCTGTGGATGCCCTGGAGAGAGCTGTGTCCTGCCGCAGGGCCCGTTGGCTGGGGACGGAGTCGTGTGGGGGTGCTAAAGCAGACGGGCAGTGTTTGCAGAGGTAGTGTTCGCTAGATGGAAATGACTAGCTGTCCTTTAATATCCATTCTCTGCTCGTTAGTGGCTACTAAAGGACACCTTAAGTATTAGTGGAAAGTAAGGCTGCCCGAAATAAGCCCACATCCCCCAGGCTCCCTAGCCGCTATGTGATGCAGTACTGGCCAATGGGGTGTGAGCAGAAGGGGTGGGCACAACTTCCGGAATGTGCTTTTAAAAGAAAAAGAAAAGTGCTTCCACGAACCGGAATCTGGGCACAACCGAGGGAGCTGGAGCGGCCACGGTGGACCGGATGTGGGAGTCACGCTCTACTGCCCATTCCCTGGCTGGCTGCGACGGAGGAGGGAGCTCTCTTCTGGTTGACAACATTGTTAAGTTGGGCCTTTGTCACATGGTCCTAAGTGGTGACCTCTGCTCTGGAGATCCGTGGAGGACCTGAGAGTGGGGATCCCTGACGTGGACTCCGTCACTAACCTGCTGGGCATGCTTTCTGTGACCAGAGCTAAGTAGGAGCTGGGACAACACTCCTCTGAGTTATGGGACAGTCTTTGCCACGTAACTCCGGCTCCTGCTTGGCCTGAATTCCTCCTCTGCTTCTTCACTTCCCTTTGGTTGTGGCTAACAGCTCTGTAGACGCTCCCGCAGAGCCATACACACTGAGGGCCTGTGGGAATCAGGCTTGCAAGCATGACACAGTCGGAGGAGAGGGGCAGGAGCCCTGGAGAACGACCCCAACTCCCAAACACACCGCGCTCCTCCTGGTGGAGAGGAGCGAGCGCTGGGCTGAGTTCGGGAGCTGATTCTGGCTCAGCTGTTCACCAGCTGGGCGATCTTGAACAACTCTCTTCCTCCTGGAGCCAAAGGAGGCAAATCGGCCAGAGGATCTCTAGAATTCCTTCCAAATGCTACCTTTTGTAATGTGACAATTCCATGAGCAGCCTGTGGCTGCAGTGTCATCTTCAGTACGTGAAGCAAATGACCTTGGGGAGGTCCACGTCTGGGCTAAGAGTTGAGCAGAACAGCTCCACTCACCTCCCATCAGTGCTCAGCACTGCGCAGGGTCCGCTGGGGAGGGAGGACGGTGGGGAAAGACATAAGGGGGAGGGGGCGAGAGGCACTGCAGAGGTGACAGACAACAGGGGCCTTCTCTTGAGGACTGTGGTCTCTCTGGAGCCACACGACACACTCATGGAATCTATGAGAATTGCCTTAAAGTTACTCAAGAGATGTGCCCGGGCTGAGAGGCCAAAGCACAGGAGGGGTTTGGCAGGGAGTGAGCAGCAGTCCTATTGGTGCAGGTCTGAAGCCTACTCTCCCCGACTCTGGGTGTATGACCTTGAGCGAGTGTCTCAGCTTTTGAACCTCAGTTTCCTCACTTGAATAATCGGGATGATGGAATCTCTCCACCCCTCCGTGTGCAAAGTGGGGGAGGGAGTGTTTCTAGAGCACCTAGCACAGAGGGGGCGCTCAGTGAACTCCAGGTCCCCATTCCCTCCTCCCCATTCCGTCTCTCCCATGAACACAGCAGCCTGGATTAAGTACCCCGCTTAGTGTCCAGCTAACATCCCAACCCTCTTACCTTCCGGCTCTGGATCTCTCCTCTCTTTCCCTTTCTCTTTTTTCCCTATGACTTTGCACTGCCCCCTTCCCCAGCAAAGGTCTCCCGTCATCCCTCTTTGCAGAGGGCAAGGAAAGGTGCGGTTACCCGCATGCCCAGTGATATTTCAGAAGCCCTAATTAAGGGGAAGATCATGCATGGCATTTGAGTTTTGAAAGAGATTCAGATCAGGATGAATAAAATGCTCAGTTTCCCCCTGTCTAACCCACTCGCCCACATAACCCCGGGGCAAAATGAAACATAACTCAGTTTCTCCACAGAAAGCATGAGACAGCAGGTCATTCCGGTCAATGGGCTGACAGCCGCAGTGCCGACGGTCTTGGCAAATATCGGTTCTGTCGTGTGTCCTCCTCTCGCTACCTCTCTCTCAGCTAGACATAGACGGGAGAAGGTGACTGGGCTGTGCCTTCTGTTCTGCCGTAGGTGGGAGCCGCCGGTTTCCGGCCTGCACATAGGGGGCAGTGTGGACTTGGGCTGTGTGGCCGCCACATTTGCTCTCTGCAGGTGCGCCTCTGCCAGAGGTCTTGAGGACCTTCTTTTATACCCATCTGATGCCCTCCTCCTTCTCTGTGGTACCCCACTGCCTTAGGAGGTTCCTGTCAGCCCCTGTGAGCCAGTGGCAGCTGGATGTCAGTCCCTGAAGCATTTCCACACACAGTTTATGAGACTTAGTTTAGGTGATGTTTTGCTAGCTCTCTGTCTCTCTCTCCCTCTCTCTGTCCTTCCTGGAAGTGTAGGCCCCGAATGCTGGTTTTGCAAGGTATTTCATACACGAGTAGAACATACTCCTTAGCTGCTTTGGGCTTGTTCTAGCAGCCTCTGGGGCCCCAGGAACATGGTTCTTTCCATGATCCTTTGGGACTCAAAGGGGTCATTTCCCTTTAGATCTGGCCTGGATCCTGGCCTGGTCTTCTTCAATGAGTCACCTAAGTATCACCCCATCACTCTTGTCTAGACAAGAGTTCCTTGCTCTATTCTGAAGAATTCTGGAATGCAAACGAGTAGTACGCAGGTGATACAGTCGATGGCATCAGCTTAGACCTGGCACACTGGGGACAGTCACGGCATCCCTAGGTGGAGGCAGGAAACCATTCATAAAACCAGAAGTGAATAAGAAGTATCTAGGATCTTCAAGCCTCTGTGGCCACAGCCTGGTACTGCAAAGCATCTGACAGTCATCAACACCTGGCCCAAGTACACACCATGGGTTCTGCAAACTCTTTTTACTGACGAGGAATCAGTTTTTCCATCTGTAAAATGGAAACTGTGAGGACGGATGACCTTCTAGGGCTGAAATCTTAACACAGTTGTTTTCAAGTTCATCTACAGATTTATCTGCTTACTAACATCCCATAGAGCTCAGCGCCCGTGTCCTTTTCCGCTCTCTTACCAGCATCTCTCCTTCTCAACAGCAGACGGTGTGGAGCAGAGACAAGGCCCACACTGCCCAGGGTCCATGAGGACCAGCAGGGGCGTCCTAAAGCCAGCGAACCCTTTCCTGTGGCTGCTAACCCACTCTTGGAGCCACGTCCTGGGATCTCCCTCACCCCAGGTGTTTGTGAAGCTGTCTTTCAACCTGGCGGTGGCCCCAGCATTCAGCTGTGGAATAAACCCTCTTCTGATCATTGCTGGGTCACTGTCGTTCACTTCCACAATTCTTTTTATTTAAGGAAGCCCCTTTCCTTGGTGTTCCAGAGAGAGGGCACTACTGAAACTTTCTTCACTGCCTCCCCTCACTGAGGCCAGATGTCAGGCAAAGGGAGTCAGGCAGTTTTAGAAAGAGCAGCAAGGCCGCAAAGTTGTCTTCCCACAGGAGAGTGAGTGCTGAGTCATTTCTCAGGGCCACGAGTCACTCCTGGCTCCTGCGGCCTAGCTGGGAGGCGAGGAAGTGACTATAGCCAGGTACTCCTATAGCTAGGTTCAGGTTCACCATTTCTCTGCTTCTTTTCTTTTTGAAAATTTGCTACCTGGATAAGGAAGCACCCCCCACCAAGCCCCATAATGCAGTGCTGTGTCACTTCTGTTGTAAGTTTGTGTGGACAGAATCAATCGCCAGCACTCCGAGCCCGGCCACCCTGGATGGATGCTCTCTGTGGAGTAAATGCATCTCCTTGCTTTGCTGTTTACTCCCAATGTCCATGGCTCTTTGCATTTGCCAGTCTCCCAGGGGTGGCATCGACTGTGGTGAGTGGGTTACAACGATCATCTCCTGGGGTGCCTAGACTACCTGGGGTCCCTCTCCCCCCACTCCCTCCCCTCGCTTCCTCCCTGCCTCCCTGACCCTTGGCTGGCGGAGAACAGTGGGGGACCCGTAACAGACAGCACGTCATCTGGTCCTGACGTGGGCCTGCCAAACCCATTACAGTACTGGCAGCACTGCGGGATGAGCACGCTCACTCCCACATGGGAAGGAGAAAATCAGGGAGGCGGGGGGCAGGGTTAAAACCTCTTGCTATTTTGCCTTCTTTTTCTTTTTCCTCTTTCACTTTCTTTTATTCCATTAAAAAGATAAGCGAGTGCAAACCATACACCCCTAGCACAGCCAATGAGTTTTTGGGGGGAGGGGGCGGCATTGCCCGGGTCTTGGGGAACCGTCCAAAAAAGATTATTGTGCCTCACCGTGGAGCTGGCAGCCTCATTCCATTATCATTTCCCCAAACGGGACGTGTTCACGGACTCTGTTTGCTGGAGTTTCATAAGCTCAGCAGGCACTTGCAGAATTAACTTTGCCTTAGGCAGCGGGAAGGGGGTGTTGCAGAACTTAATGATCATCTTTCTGACTGGGGATCATAAAGTGCTGTTGATAATTATGATAATTAAAGTGATTTGCTAACAGTAATTAGTCCCTAGGACTCCCTTGTGGAGGTAAGAGTGCTCCATCTGGCATCTGGGCAAACTGAGGCACTGAGCTGGGCTCCACGACAGGACACTAGTCCTATTTGGTCCCCAGGGACTGATCTGGGCACATAGACTGAGGGCTTTGCATAGAGCAGGGGGTGCAGGGGTGGCTCTGTGGGCACGGGCCACACTCAGTAGGAGATAAACAGGATAGTTTAATGAGACAGAGATGTGTCCTCACAGCCCCTGCTCGGTGTGGACGTTTAGGAGCAAGGCTAGAAGTGCACTGATGGAAGTGGTGGGTTTTCCTCGGAGTATCGTGTTCCCACGGGGTGACAGAGGGACCAGTGACGCACACTAGGACACAGGAAGAGATGGCAAGCCTAGAATCAGCCTCTTCTTCTCTGCGTTTGCTACCAGGCACCCAGCCTGCAAGTCAAAGGACCTCCTGGAAAGGTCAAGGGTATTTTCTACCAAATCTTACAGGAGGGGGCTGGCGGCATCCTTGGGGAGAGAAGCAGAGCTCCTGTCATTAGTGATCAGGCTGCAAGGCCTGGAGGGAGCCCCGCTGAGCTCCTGCTTCAGCTGTGGCCACGGAGCCTCCTTTTGTGGACGTTCAGATTGTTTCCATGTCGTGGCTATAATAAGCAACGCTGCAATGAACATAGAGGTGCAGGCATTTTTTCGAATGAGTGCTTTTTGTTTCCTTCGGATAAATACCCAGAAGTGAAATTGTTAGATCCTATGGGTAATTCTATTTTTGATCTGTTGAGGAAATCTCATGCTGTTTTCCACAGTGGCTGCACCAATTTACATTCCCACCAACGGTGCACAAGTGCCCTTTTCTCTCCGCATCCTCGCCAGCACTTGTCACTCGGTTTTAGGTTCCTTCTTCTACTCATTCAAAGTACCGCATCAGGCATTCAATCAGCCAACAGATGTTTCTTGAGAACCTACTATATGTTCGACCCAGTACTAGGCAGGCTTAAGAGAGGAAACTTGCCCATAAGAACCCAGGAAAATGATGAGTATTCAAAGACAGTAGAATTCTCTGCAGACATTGCTAATACTATGTGGCTGGAAACTACATTGGGGAGATAAGATGCAGGCACAGGAAATGCTCATAAGCGAATGCAAGGCAAGAGATGATGAATGTTACCCGGTGAGAACGGTAGTTTCCTGGCATCCCCACCAGCGATAGAATGAAGTCCGAATACTCTGCACGACATCCAAAGCTCCCTGATCATCTCTCCACCTTAAAACTTTATGGTTCCTCATTGCAGCCTTATTCAATGACTGTCATTCATTCATTCCACCCATCCACCCAGCCAGCCAGCCAGCCAGCCAGCCATCCACTTATCTCACAGATACTGAGTGCTTATTATATGTAGGCACTGTGTGTCCCAAGCCTCTGGGGATGTATGAGAATCAGTCAGGTAGGCTGAGGATCTCATGAACTTACGGTTTAGTATGTTTAGAAGAGACAGACAATATAAAGTAAAGAAATAAAATCGTAATAGATTCTAGTAGAGAAAAGTGAAGAGAAAGTAAAGCAGCATAATGTGTGGCTGTGGGAAACCTGGAAGATTACTTTGGATGGGATGGACTCTCGGAGGATGTGACATCCGAGCATGAGAGTCTTCTCCTCCAAATGGTGGTGGCGGGGAGTAGGGAGCTGGGGGCTGAGAGTCCAGGAGGTGGGACAGCAAATGTGCAGGTCCCGAGGTGGGAACGAGCTGGGTGTCCTTCAGGAAGAGAAAGTAGGCTGGACCCTGACGAGCCCGGGGGAAAGGTGGCATGGTGATGTCTGAGGAGAAGGTGGGACCAGAGGGTGGCCGGCCAGGCCAGCCCTGGCCAGGCATTGGGATTGCTTTCCGTGTCTGTGGGAGTCAGGGAGATATTTTAAGCAGAGAACTAATGTGATCTGCTTTGTGTTTCAAAATCTTTTAAAACGATGAATGCTTGTCGTTTCCAAAATGCCCATTTCCAAGCCTTGCACAGGCTGTCCCGTGGGATCTCTTTCTGCATTGTCTCCTGCAGAGTCTTTGCGGTGGAACTCAGGTGTCCTCTGTGACGCCTTCCCTGACCTTCCCGCAGGCCCCATCTCCCGCCAATCACTCCTTCCCCTTGCGCCTCTGCTTCCTACTTCTACTATCGCACACAGTCTAATACACTGCTGTCACGTGCTTGCTTGTGTCTCTCCTGGTGATGGGCTCAGAACACGATAGAGGCTTAATAGATTCGATAAGGGCCAGTGTAGTCAGAAAAGCAAATCTTGAAAAGTGGATGGAATTTTGATGATAGAGTCCCGACTGACACAAATCCTGCAATATCTGCTCAAGTCAACACGAGACAGGACCAGAAAGACGTTGTCCTCCAGAAGGGTCGCTCAGGGCAGTGAACCCCTTGCAACCCTTTCCTCTCTCCACTAGAACACTGGCACAGGCAGTTTATGAGAAGGACAGATGCTGACTTTCACATAACAGTCATGCATTTTGCATATTTCCAGTTACCATTGAAATGCATGGACAGGCTTCTCAATCCCCTAGTTCCTTCCTTCCTTCATTTAGCAACTTTTAATTAAATGTCTCTTGAATATTCTGCTTCATGCAAGGCCCTGCGAAGGATCAGACAGTAGACATTTGTCTCTGGTGAGCTCAGATGCTATAGCTCCCAGGGCAGAGGCAGAGGAAATACATGGTTTCCCGCCCTGGGGCTCTGGAGCCAGGAGATGTGGGTCTCAGTATTGACTCTGACGAACTGATCTTGGGCAATGGACTTGGCCTCCTTGACTGAGCCTTGGTTCCTCCTTTCTAAAATGAGGATAATAATATACGCCTGGCAGGGGCGAATTGGCAGAGTGCTGGGCACAGAGCTATAGCTCTAGGAACCAGCTGCTGGTTATCATGGCTTCCCTAGCACCCTCTATGGGAGGATTTGCAGATCCCACTGAAAACTCCTGGTGAGACTCTGTCTAGGCATGTCTAGCTTCCTTCTCTCCCAGATTCCCAGGTGGAGTCTGAATAACTGGGGCTCAACTTGGAACAGAGGTTGAGTAAGTCTCCGGGAAGTCTGTGTTGGGTGCAGGCAGTGGGACCCTGCTGCCTACCCACCAAGGGTCCCTTCTCCTTGCTTCTCCAGTTGTGAGCAGAATCCACCCATTTACTTCCTTCCTCTGCTCTTGCCTTAACTATGCCCCAAAGAGACCATAAATCGATTTTCCCTGGCCTACAGACACCCAGAGAGTCTTCCAACAGGCTCCCCAAACCTCTGCCCTCCCCTGCCAGTCAGTCACCTTCTCTCCCTGTCACCGCAGTGGCAGCAGCACTTGGGGTCAGGGAGTGGGCTGAGCAAGCTCAGACACCACGTATGGTGTGATTCATTTGTGCCAGGGGATTCTGAATAGATAATAATGGTCTGCAAATGGCAATTAACAGAACCTTTTAAAAAATGCCTTAATGGTTATAAAACGAAAGGCAAAGCACATCATGCCTCTTGTTACAAGTAATTATGGAGACGGCCTGTGATGCACAGGTTTTGAATAACCCAATATTTCCGCCCAGTCGTGCCAAACGGGAGAGAGCCCCCGGACTTTCATCTGCCTCCCTTGGAGCTCTTCCTCCAAGAGGGGGTTTGAGGAGGGCTCATGCTGGCTTCTTCTGGAAGCTCTGGCCCTGGCTCTGCATTTCATCCCAGGCAGCAAAGGGAACTGACGGTCAGCTCCATCTGAAGGCAGAAGGGGCAGAAAGAGGAACTAACACTTCCTACCGAGTGTCTTGCACCAAGTCTCATGTGAACTGCTTTCATTCTCCTCACCTCGGTCATCCTCAACCAACCTGGCAAGCAAAGGCGCTTTACCCCCTCATTTTATTATTTTTTCAACAGACGAGAAAACTGAGGGTTTGAAAGGTTAAATGACTTGCTTGAGGCCATTTAGCAGAAAAGAGACTTGAACTTTGAAGTGCCTGATTAGGGAACCCACGCCCTTTCCCACTCTGCCACACTCCCTGCACTTCTTCCTCGTCGTGTTTACACAGTTACTCATTATCCGCTTGTCTAATTATTGGTTTGCCTCTTTTCTTGGCTCCGTGGCAGGCTTTTCCCGGGGCAGGGCGTCACTGTCCTTCCCATTCAGCACTGTGTTGCCGTGCCTGTCTCGACGTCTGTGGGCAGTTGAACAATATTTGCTGAGTCAATGCCTGGTTTCCTCCGTGGCTGTGAATCATTAGGAGAGACCAGTGAAAGATCATCTGGTGGTCAATCGATATCTTTATTAAAAGACATTTTCACGTGAAGGTATAGATTTGGTGCAGGCTAACCCTCGGGATAGATGTGGCTTTTTACGCCCGAATCAAAGGTCTGAGACCTGTCTCTCCAACTCCTTTGTGGACAGCCATCGGTGGAAATCAGTACCCTCTTGCCTTAATTGTATGCTAATACCCTCAGATGCAGTCCTGCCTCCCTAAACCCCTTCCTCTCCACCTGCTTCCTGTGTAAGGTGGTGGGGAGGGGCCCTCTCCGGGAACCACGCATGGTCTCTGCACCTGCCTGGAGAGTGAGACGGCTCTGCGGACTCTCTGGGCAGACAGAACCAGTGCAGGCTCCCATTGAAGGTTCAGCTCTTAGCTTCCCTAGCCTCTTGAACTTGCCAGAGCAGGCTGGATAAAATCCCCAAGAATTAGTTGGGAGAAAAGAGGCACTACTAATTTGAAACAGAAAAACGAGGTAAGATTTTGGGTAGGGGGTTCAGGAGAAAGGGTAATTTCCTTGCTGGTCATGTTTTGGGAAAGCCAAGCCTCAAGCTAGAGGCCGCTGCGTCCGCTTCTGGGACAGAGAACAGCAAGTATCAGCGTTGCGAGGGGGCCGAGCGCCCAGCTCACAGCCCCGCCCCCAGGGCCGCGGGGTGGGAGGGGACGGCGAGCAGTCGCCTGAGTGGGTGAAAGAGCAAAGGGGAGCGGCAAGCTGTTCATGGATGCTTTTTGATTGGCCCTGCCCTCCTCTGCGCCCGACCCACCACCTCTCGCTTCAGTCTGGGAGGCTTCAGAGGCCAGGCCGGCATTTCTCCAAGTGCATGCACAGGGATCTGTGACGAAGTCCCCTGCGGGTTCCTTAACCAAATAGCCCCTGGGGGGGGGGCTTTCTCCTGCCCTGGGGGGGTGTTTCTTCCCAGGTCACACGTAGCTACTTGCTTGCGCATTAGACTTTGGGGCCTGGGCTCCCAGTGCCCAAGCAGCAGTGGATGGCCAGGACCTTCCAGGGGGGCTGGGAACCTGCTTGGCTGAAAGTTCCCCGGGTGGCTCTCACGGCTGTCAGACGTGGGCCACCGGGCTCAGTTATGTCCTGAGGTTTGTCCTCTGGAGTAAGCTGGGCTGGCAGCATCGCAGATCTTGGGGGAAATATCTTGGTTCTTTAAAAGTTCCAACAAGGAAGAAACTGACTGTGTCTTATTTAGAGCTAGTAGACCCCAAAGTACTGGAAATGGACTCGTCAGAATCACTGCCGTTTAACCTCTTGACTTTTTAGGACTGTGATGGTCACTTGTATGTGGCAACTTGGCTGGGTCACGGTGCCCAGATTGTTGGTCAAACACACTCAGGGTGTTTCTGTGAAGGTGTCTTTGGAGGAGAGGAGCAGTAAGTTGGTGGGCCTAGAGTAAAGCCCACTGCCCTCTGGTTAAGGCCTCAGTAGGACAAAGGCTGACTTCTCCTGAGCAAGAAGGAATTCAGCCCGCAGATGGTCTCTGCCCTTGAAATGTGACCCTCCCCTTGGGCCTGCGCCTGCCTCCCACCCGACAGATTTTGGACCTTCCAGGCTCCACCGTCATTTGAGCCAGTTCCTTAGAATGAATTGCACTCTCTCTCTCTATCCACACATCCTGTTGGTTCTGTTTCTCTGGAGAACCCTGTAGAGTTCAAGGCTCAGTAAGGTATGAGAACTAAGTTGGGTCCAGAATCGGTGTCACAGCAGAGATGTGCAAGGAATGCCATTCCGAGCTCTCCCTGCAGGGAGGAACCAGGCTTCTGCCATGGGGAGGGTGTGGGCTGTGTGTGTGCCCATGCGCACAGATGTGCGTATTTTCCACCGAGCTCCTAGCAGTCTGAGACCTGCGTGCCTTATCCATCTCCACTGTCCCAGGCCCTAACACTGACCCTGGGAAACAGAGAGTGTTTAGTGTGTGGCTTTGGTGACTCTACATTATGTGGGTATTTTCCAAAGCTCCAGGCAGCCAGATACATTCTAGTCCGTGCTTTACTCCCCTGTCCTCCCTGCCCTGGTGTCTTGATGGGTAGGAGTGAGCCCAGGGAAGGGATTGTAGGGTTTATGACCAGGGGCCCTGGGGTACCAGAGTAAACACCAAAGCCTGGAGGGAAGGTGGAAAAAGGAAGGGGAGCCCCTGGTACCAAATGCTTCCTTGTGATGGGCAGCCTGCTAGGTCCCTGTATGCAGGCTCTTGCATGTAATCTTTATGTCAATGTGAAGAAGTAGATAGTAAAGCTTTCTTAAGTAAATGAAGAAGGGGTAGAAGCAGCAGAGGATGTCAGGGACAAAAGACCTAAGTCCTAATCCTGATCCAGCAGCAAAAACAAGCCCTAGGAAGGAATATCTCTCATGCAGGAGGAGGCTGAGGGAGCTTGGCATCTGTGCTTACTCTGTCAGTGAGGCTGCTGTCAGAGGCTGCTCTGTCAGTGAGGGCTGGTGCCCGGAGCCTGTCCATTAGGTCCCCTGGGCAGCTAAGTGGGACCTTGGTGGCCTTTTGGCTGGGCTTTGCTCTCAGATACACGGGCAGGGTTGGGGGGGCGAGGAAGGGGTCTGGACTGACTGCAGTGATAACACTCTGTTCTGGTCCTCGGAGCTCTGGGCTCCATGCCCAGGACTCCACCTGTGCCCGCACCCAGGCCTGGTGCCATGCGTGTGTGCAGCGGGCTGAGAGGGGGTTTGGGTTGCACAGTCCACCCCCACCACTGCATTTGTGCGAGCCGTGCCTCCCCCAGGGCGAGGTGCCATGGGGCTCCCATCAAGTTCTTTCAGCTTTCATGGCAGAAACACCTGTTTGGACAGCTGAGCCCTGGGCTGGGCTGGGTCCTCCAGGGCAGGGCTCTCAGAGACACCCACCCATCTTCTGAGCCTGCCCGGTCTGCGTCCTCAGTGGAAACCAGACTGACAGGCGACGCCTGTCCCAGCTCGGCTTTCTGGGTCCCCAGCTCCTTTTTGGAAGATGCTGCCCTTGCTCTGGCTGCTCCGTGACGAACCTCAGACACTGTCTGTTAGCTGCTCTGCCCCGTGGCACCGCAGAAGCACTCCCGCTGGACCCCAGAATTCCTAAATGGGGTCTATCTTAGTAAGAGAGTAACAGATGTTTTCTTTTCCTTCTTTGTTTTTAATCCTCTCCCCAGGACATACTGATTTTAGAGAGAGGAGGAGAGAAGGTGAGAGAGAGAGGGAGGGAAACATCGATCAGTTGCCTTCTGTACGCTCCCTAACCAGGACTAAACCCACAACCCAGGCATGTACTGTGACTGGGAATCGAACCCATGACCCTCCAGTTTATGGGATGATGCTCCAACCAACTGAGACACCCTGGCCAGGGCACAGAGCTTTTCAATATGTTATTGAAAACCAGTTGTCCACTAGGCTTGCATGTTTCTCAGCAGTGGGTGCAAACGACAAACAACCCACTGTCCAGGTCCCAGAATGGCTCCCCATTCTTAGAAATCACTGCGATTGCCTCAGTTGTTCTGGAAAGCACATGCAGGCCACAGGAGGCGAGCCGAAGGAGCTGTCTGCCAGATGCGCTCACCGAAGGACCCAGTCGATGCAAAAATTCAGATGGGCGCGTCGGAAGCTGGTTCCCGGCAGCCAGATAGAATTCTCCCCAGTCCCACTGAGCTCGGTGCCAAGTCACACGTCTTCCCCTGCAGTGTGGATACCGCTGTGAGGAGTCCACATCAATTCGCGCAGGGGACATGGGCAGCGGCAACGCCTTGACCAGGAGACAAGTACGAGTCCTGGGACTGTGCCACTTTTCTCCTCCCTGGGACAGCTCGGTCCGGCCCGTCCTGCCTCTCTAGACCGCCGAGGCAGCGCCGAGCCTGCCGTGCTCACCCGGGTTGGAGGAGATGAACAATTCTGTGGTTTGCTTTTTATAGAGGAGGGAGCTGAGCTGGGGTTTGAATTCACTGCTTCTCAAGCCAAGTTTGGAGATCTCGCGCACCACACCAGCCACGTCCCTGTTCTTTTCCCCTAAAGAACTCGGAGAAGAGGCTGCCTCAAGATGCCCGATTCTGTGGTGCAGGGGAGGTGGGTGCCTGAGTCTGGTGGACAGCAGCCCTTCCTGGGGGCTGAGGGACAGGTGCAGGGGGACTGGCACCAGGGGACAGGCTCCTGAGGTCAGAAGGGGGAAGCCTGGGGCAGTCCCCGCCTCCAGAAAGCAGTTAGGCCTGGCTCGGGGTGGACCTGCCTCACGTCAGGGGCTCTCCAAGTCTATGCTAACGTGGCTGGCCTCTAGAAGCTAGTCCAGCCTTGTCTACCACATGCACTACAGGGCAGCTCTGGTCTCTCCCAGGCCCTGCTCCTTCACCAAGAAGGGCGGAGTGAAGGGCAGTGTGACTCAGAAGGAGTTCGCTGAGGCCATGCGGCAAGCATGGGGACAGCAAAGACCTGGGTTTCGGGTCCTGGCTTTGCACCTTCAGCAAAGCCACAGTTTCCCGTTGATTGAATAAAGACACTCACTTCTCAGGGTGCTTGTGTGATCCAATGTGATGCTGCAGGGCTACGACAGTGCATCCTGGCAGACATGTGGTGCTGCCGTGTCTGCCTCGGGTTTCAATGCTAGGCGAGCAAATTCTAGGGTCAGTCCAGGCACTGACAGTCGGAGTCCTGCTCTACTAACAGGCCCTCACTTGGCCCAGCACAGAACATCTTTCTTCAACGTGGGGAAAACACTTGCTTTAACTGAAAAAAGCGTCTGGGACAAACCAAGGATTTGGAGGCACAGAAGTCAACTGATAGAACTTTGTGGTAGCCCTGACCTGCGTGGGCGTCATCCTGAAAAGCAAAACTTTGCTGGTTTGATTCCCGGTCAGGGCACATGCCTGGGTTTTGGGCTTGGTCTGTGGTTCAGGGCGCATACAAAAGGTGACTGATCAATGTTTCTCTCACACATCGATGTTTCCCTCCTTCTCTTTCTCCCTCCATTCCCCTCTCTCTAAAAATAAGTAGATAAAGTCTTTAAAAAACAACTTTGTGGTAATTTAAAGAGAACAGAGGGAATCACGTGATGCCCTTTTTTTTGTTTCTGCCTACTGCTGTTCCTCAAAGGAAGCATTTTCAGATGAGCCCTGGGTGATGGGTGACAGGGACATGCCCTTGGCCAGCAGCGCCCCAGTCTTTGAGCTTGGCCTAGAGCGGCCCACCTGCCACCCGGGAGAGCCACGTCCCCGTGAGGCCTTCATGAGGTCTGGAAGTTAGGACAGATGTCCCATGCAGCTTCCTGGGGGACGTCAGCACTGCCATTTGTGAGCAGCCCCAAATGCCAAGTGTCAAGAGGGGAACTCTCTCCCACGAGTCCCTGGACAGCACAAGCAGCTGGACGGCTGTGACGGAATCGCAGTGCTGCAGGCCCAGTCTCCACCTGGATGCTGCAGCCTGCTGTGTGCTGACTGTTCAATATGCACAGATTTCCTTCCCCAGGATTGGAGAGAGCAGGAATGGGGTGCCCCTGACTCACAGCCCGGTGCTGGGTATGTGGGAGGAGCCAGGAAACTCAGACTGAACTGTGAGGGTCGGTCATGGTCACGGTCACGGTCACAGAGATGTTAGTCTCCGTCTATTTCCATGTCCCAACAGCTGGGGCCCAGGGATGTCAGGTGACTTTTCTGATGTTACTGGCTGGCGACTGCGGTGGTGCTCAACCCGGGGTGATGTTGCTGCCAGGGGACCTTTGATGATGTCTGGAGACACTTGGGTGGTCTGACTGGAGGGTGCTGGTGAGTGGAGGCTGGAGCACTGCACAGGTCCTCCAATATGCAGCACGGTGTGGCCCCAAGGACAAGAAGGACCTGGCCCAAGTGTCGTTGGTCAGGGCGTAAGCACAGGCTTACTGGTAAAGACAGCAATATGCTTAAAGTCCTCTAGCTGTTCAGGGGTCAGGAAGGTGTGGAGGGCAGTGGCTGTCCAGGTGGGAAGTGGGAACGTGGAGCTAATGAAGGCAGTGCTAGGGGTGGGCTGGGCATGGAGGTCGGAGCCAGAGACAGGTCTAGATCACCAAAGGACGGAGTTTTGCTCCTCAGACTCCAAAGCTTTCCTGGGCCCGAGGGAGCCGACTCTTTCCACCCGACCCTGCTTCCTCTGCCCGCCACTGTGCTAGACAGAATAGGGGCATGGAGAGTGGAACTGCAGAACCCGACAGGAGCCGCCATTTATCCCCAACAAGTGAAACCGACAGACACCTCTGTGAGCCTGTGAAGCCTTGTAAATATTCCTGTCACTGCTTCACCTGTCACAGCATGTCACAAGTGCTTGTCTGTTCAACAGTGTCTGTTAGACTGTGGGCTCCTTGAGGACGGGAACCATGCTGAATTATCCTTGTGTCCCTGGTGCCTTTCATCACGTGGGCAATGGTAGGAACATCGACCATGAGGGTTGGATGGAGGAAGGAACTGGGGAGGGGAGGGCAGCCCGCTGCACAGTGTAAGGTCTGTGATGGGCTTCCTTCCCCTGTTCTCTCTCTCTCTCTCTCTCTCTCTCTCTCTCTCTCTCTCTCTCAAATATAAGAAACACATACTCACTGCACAAAAAGTGGAAAAAACAACAACTAGAGACAACCCAAAAGAATAAAATAAAAATTCTTCAACCCCAAGGATTCCCGCCAGTGATAAACACATTTAACATTTCAGTAGGTAGCTTGCCACTCTTTCTAGGGCTGTATGTTCATGAAATTCACATGCATATTTTTCTTTTTAATTAAAGTGGGATCTCACTTGGTATGTTGTCTGCTTCCTCCTCTGTCACTTAAAAATATATTGAAAACTAGTGCAAGGGAGGCCAGGGATTTGTCTTGAAGGTGTGTTTGCATAGCAATCACTCATTTTTATTTAGACTTCATCTTTGGAGGGGGGGTGAAATCAGTGTGAACGTCTCTCCTTGTCCGTGAGCACCCTAGAACCGTGGTACCTCAGGGCTGCAAACTACGCAACTCTATGCTTGAGTGAGCTGTAGTGCATGACACCAGTCCTCAGTTGTTGCAATTGGTGTTACCTTTATGTTTTCACTGTGACAACAATGCTGCAATAGTCATCCTTTTAGCTCAATAGTTGCACAAATCTCTAATTTTTCCTTAATTGGAATCCCTAGAATAGGAATTGCTGGCACGAAGTTGTCTACTTTGTGGCTTTGGGAAAGCAGCACTGCACTGCCCTCCAGGAGGTTGTCCCAGTGTGCGGCCCCAGAGCGGCATATAGAGTGCCGCATTGGCTTGGACAGAAGGTCCCAGAGCATCCCTGTAAACGCCAAGATGAGTCATTTCTGTTCTGTTTCAGGACAATGAACAGCAGTTCAGTGCAGAAGGACCGACCTTCTTGGCCGTTCACCGTCCACCGGATGTGTGCACTCAGCACTGGTAGGACGGGCTGTGTGGCTGCTTACGTGCTTCTGCTCACACAGCTGAGGTGACGAACGTAAGGGACCCCAGACCAGTGCCCCGGACACAGCAGACACGCGACCGGTGCTGCCGCCCTCTGTGCCATCCCTGCCGCTGTGGGAGAGCCTGTGTCCCCTCCTATCCCAGCGGAGTCTCCAGCCACCTGAATTGGAGACCTATAAGCCAGTCTACACACCTACCAGAGTGACTCATCAAACATGCGAGAAGGGCCCTGGCCGGGTGGCTCAGTTTGTTGGAGCGACGTCCCATACATTGAAAGCTTATGAGTTCGATTCCTGGTCAGGGCACATAACCCAGGTTGCAGGTTTGATCCCCAGTCCAGGAGCATACGGGAGGCAATGGATTGATGCTTCTCTCTCATTTTGATGTTTTTCTCTCTCTCTATAAAATCAATACACATATCCTCAGGTGAAGATTTAAAAATGTTTTTAAAAAATGCAAGGTGGACCATGGCATTCCCTTGCTCCACTGGGTTTAGCTGCTTCCCACTGTCCATCCACTAAAGTTGGACTCCTTGATGAGGTTTATAAGGCTCATGGCCTGGCCCTGAGCCCACGCAGCTGCCCGTCCCACGGTCTCCCACTCCTGCCCGCATCTCAGCTGTACTCTGTTCGTGGGTCTCTTAGCGGGATTCCACCCTTCATTCCTCTGTGATCGGGAACAGGGCTATTTTGTCACCCTCAAACACATTTGTTTTCTTTCCTACCTTGTTTATGTATGGAACTGACTACTGGGAAACCTACGTTAATGACCTTTACTGCCTACCCCACCCAAGCCACGCTGTCCTCTCCTTGTAGAGTCCTAGCGAATCCTGCGCATTCACTGTTTTTAACACATCCCCTGATCTATTGTGATGATTGCTTTCCTGCATAGCTCACCAACTGCAATGTTGACAATCAGGCTCTTATTTTACTTTATGTCCATATTCCCAATGTCTGATACCAAGATTATCACACAATTGGTGCTTAATAATGCTTCTTGAATGAGTGTGTGAATGAAATGATTATGTCCTTCCATTCTTCCTTCTTTCCTCCCTTCCATCTGTCTACCACAATAGTCACTATGGGAGCGAACTACGGTCATAATAACTTTCTCTTATTCAGACAGTGCTGCAGGTTTCATGAGCTAATGACACGCCATACTACTTCCTTCTTAGCATCAAGCAGACTCATGTGACAGCCAAGGGCTCCGCCACCATCTATACCCTCAGGAGGAGACTCATTGCTGGCAGAAATCGAGCAAACAAGTTCCAGGTCGGTCACCTGATCAGAGGGGGAAGCTTGGCTGAGTCTGGCTTCATGGCTTCAATGGAAGCCTGGTGTCATGTATGGAAGAGAGGACTGTACTTCTTGGACCAGAATCAGGGGTCACAGAGAAAGGAGGAGATAGAAAGGGATCAGAGAGGGAAGGTGGGCGGGAAGCACGGAGAAGAGAGAGAGAGAGGGAGAGAGAGAGAGACAGGGAGGGATCTAGAGTCACAGGAGAGCAGGGAGAGGCTACAGACAAGAAGAGAAAAACGAGGAAGCAACAGGAGCCCAAGCTCGCGTGGGCGTGTGTGCTGTGGCTCCGGGAGCACAGCGTCTTCTCCTGAGAGAACGTGAGAGGTGTTGTGCAGGAGAGAGCCCGGGCTTTTTACTCAATGTAATTAATTACTCTGTGGCTTTAAATAAAAGCTGGCTATTCGTGGGGAAGCCTGACAGGGTTTCTTTTAACTTAATGTTTGCTGAACCAACCCTTCTATCTCACTTACCTGATGTGGAACATATGCTGGGATCAGAGTGACAGAGGATAAATCACCGGATTTGCTTGGCTTCTTTGAAAAATGAATTTGGGGGCTGAGATTTCTCATCAGTATCTATCTTCCCCGAGCAGCCTCCTGACAGGGCATCAAGCTTGGGGGATGTCCTGTGCAAAAGTAAACAGGTACCCAGAAGTGCCCAGATGGCCTCATCCGGCAACATATCCATCACCTCGGGATGCGGGTCTGACCACGTGTCCTAGGCCGGCAGGTGTTTTCCAGGTGAGCTCTGAGAGCCGGCTGAAATTGTAGGTATAGAGCACACTTGTGTTCTTTATGTGAATTCAACAAGTATACGTGGGATTTTAATGCGTCTGAAACATGTTCCAGTAGTGAGGCCCAGGCCAGTGATGCTCAGGTGAGGGTTTTGGACCAGAAAGCCTGTGGTGAGACTTCATCCCAGCTCGGCCGCTGGTGGCGTGAGTGTGCCCCAGGCTCTTCATCTGCAAGATGGGGATGAAGCAGCCAGCCTTATGGCCGAGTTTGCCAGGAGTTCAAGGTTAGTCATCCTCGCCCCACTCTCCTGTTCCCACTCTCACTGTTGGGTTCAGTGCATTGACAAGTTCTAGCACAATGCCTGCCTTTGTCAGATGCTAAATAAAAGTTCTCTTTCCCTCCCTAGGGGTTGCCAGAGCTCCCGGGCTTCTGGCCGGAAACAGAAGGGAGTCTGGGAAACAATGTAAACTGTGGATATTTTGGATCAGGGTAAAAAGGGGGCGCGTGGATGTGTGTGCGTGGTGTGGATGTAAGTTAGGCTCTAGCTGGACCCGTGGAGAGGAACACACTCTATGCCAGCACTTCGGTCCCTGACCTTTCCGTTCAATATCCGTGTGATGTTGGGCGAACCATTCAATCTCTCTGGGCACTGCTTTCCTCATCTCTACAATGTGGAGGTGAGTTGGACTGTGTATCTTTTCCATTTTCTTCCTAGCATTCCTGTTCCGATTATAAAAGTCATGGATGTCCACTATAGAAAGCTTAGAAAACACATCAAAGGATAGCCCAGATCATTAGAAACACCCATTTTCCCCCCGCTCAGAAAAACCATTGTTGATGTTCCGGTTATTCCGCTTTCTCAGGACATAGTGTATTGCAGAGTGAGATCACACCGTGTATATAAATTCGCATCGTGCTGTGTCTTCCCCTTCGCATTAAATCATCATAAGCGTTCTCCCTATGCCATTAAAAATTGTTTGGACCTCATTGTCAAGGTTTTTCTGACACTGAGGTTCTATGAAAAATAGAGCTCGTCTCCTTTTCTAATGAAAACATTTGTTCTCCCACAGCAGCGGAATCCCATGGAGGACAGTGCCCTGAGGGGCGCTTTTCGGTTCCCGAGGCCCAGCCAGCCACTTGGAGGCCCCCAGGGACCGGCTGGCCCACCCCCGCACCGCCACCTCAGCCCTGGGGAATGAAAGGAAATCACCGAGCTGCTTTGAATGAATCATCCACCAGTGATGAAGCTTTTTTAAAAAATTAAATATCCTCAAGAAGTTTGACCTTATGTATCAGTAGAGAAAAGGGTTATGTAGATGATGAATTTTCAGGGGAAGGGCTAAAAAAATTTCCTAAATCACCCTTTCCATTCTCCTTGGGTACAAGATAAAATTTAAAATAAAACTAATTTTGGGCAAATGAACACATTGACCAGAATTCATGGAAAGATGAATGCAGAGACCATGCTACGTGCTCAGCCTATAACCTACTCTCGTGGGCTTACAAAGAGGTCATCACTGCCCAGCCTTCGTGAAACTGGCTTCAGGCCATGAGACAGTTGTGGTCACTGGCTGTCCCAGGCCTTGAGCAAATCCTGCATGATCTTTCAGCTTTCTCCTTTCTCCACTTTGGAGCCCACAAGTTCAAAGTGATAAAGCTAAAGGTGGAGGAGGGGTGCCCTAGTGGGCATGGGAAGCTGATGCGAGTAAGAAATAAAGCTTCGCTGTGCTGAGTGAAACTGAGGTTTTGACGTTCGTCTGTTCTTGCAGTTTAGCCTAGCCTTTTCTCACTACTGTGGAGACACAAAAAACTGATAACAGATCCTTTTGAGAGATTAGGTTTGAAAGAGGAGAAGACAAGGAGGAAAGTACAGAGGTTGCAGACTCTTAAGTTTGGCTGGAGGGGAAACCCTTGTTTGGAGGGGATGCAGGGAGATCCTAGCTTGTACAGCACCTTTTGTGTGAACTGAAAAAGGAGACCCCAGGTTAACAATTCTGAGATGCTACACCTGTACAGCGAAGCTGGGCAGTGAAGTTAGTGGATGGTGGGTGGTGGGAGCTGTTTCTGACTGTGGGAGGGGGAGGTTATGGATAAGCAAAGGGGAGGGGGTGGCTAGAATGTGGAAACAGATCACGTGGTCATGGGTTGGAGCTGGAGACAGCAGTGTGAATGTGTGGTTAGCCTGATGTAGATAGAGATGGCTACATATAGAAATAGCTACAGATATGTGTACACGAGAGGGTTAGCACCCACACAGATATGTCCTTGCTCTGTTTTCTGAGAAGGCCTAGCAACAGCCAGCATGTCCAGTTGCAACAAGAGCATCCAGCGTCCAGAGTTTGGTTTCTAATCCCATTCTTTCCATCAAAGGAACCAGGGTGTCTTGATGCAATGGCTGGTTCTGGGACTGGGGCAGGTCATGCACAAGCTGAGCCTAGAGCTTCTTGCAGTGGCAGGAAATATGGAAGCTCTCTGTGTCAGTTTCCTAGGGCTGCCACAGCCAATCACATCGCACTGGGTGGCTTAACACAACGGGGGTTCCTCCTCTCACAGTTCCGGAGGGCAGAAGTCTAAAACCGAGGTGTCAGCAGGGCCACACATGCTCTGAGACCAGTAGGTGGGAACACTTCCCTGTCTTTGCCTGGTGTCTGGTGTTCAGAGACAACCCTTGGTGCTCCTGGGCTCGTCACATACGTCACTGCAGCATCTGTTTCTGCCATCACATGGCCTCTTTCTCCCTGTGTGTCTT
Source organism: Phyllostomus hastatus (assembly GCF_019186645.2). Taxonomy (NCBI): domain Eukaryota; kingdom Metazoa; phylum Chordata; class Mammalia; order Chiroptera; family Phyllostomidae; genus Phyllostomus; species Phyllostomus hastatus. Next base: position 12,148,580 of record NW_025334015.1, on the reverse strand, counting down.
TCCTCTTCTTAACAGGACACTAGTCACATTGGATTAATGGGCCACCCTGCTCCAGGATGGCTTCATCTTAACTAGTGACATCTGCAGTGACCCTACTTCTGCATCTCCGCCCTCCCCATGCCCAGCCAGGCCCTGCTGTGCCGTGAGCAACCCACACGACCTGAGTGGACGTCCTACAATCAGTTACCCTTTACCACTATTTTGCCTTGAGTTTGTCCCGCATCTGAAAATGGTACTAACTGGAACTAGAAATAATAGTTCCATGGGTACACTACCTACAGAGTCACCCCCGGGGTTTCCGGGAGGGAGCCCAGGAGCCACCAGTGAGCATGGAGTGACCTTCCAGAAAGCATCACCTTCCAAGCCTGTGGAATCACAACTCTGGTTTTCCACCTGCTTGGAGGTGAAAAAGCCAAGTGCGGCAAGGGAGATGATGTTCTTATGGAGAAGGCATTCTCCAGCTACTTCTTGCCCCAAAAGACTGAATAAGGGGAGCATCTTGTAGAAACTCCACTGAGCCCCCATGGGGGCAAAGAGGTGTGGAAGGCCTGGGGCGGGGGTGGGGGCGGGGGCCAGTCGGGGAATGCATCTGAGCTCTGCCCTCGGAGAGCTGCTTTTCATTATTTACATGTGGCTCCGTGACAGGTAGCCAGGTGTCTCTCTGTCAGGAAATCACTTATTACAGCAGAAACAAGCATTTTGAGTCATGCATAACAAGTCTGACATTAATTTTCTGCTTTTTGCCCTAACAAAGGAACACACTGATGTCTCTTCCCACGGCTGCCTCCACCTGCAGCGTGGTCCAAGGACACATTTGTTCCCTCCTTGCCTGTCAAGTGCCCTGCATGTGACATGCTCTAGGGGAGTCGGGAAGGGCTGCTCAAGGCCTTCTTTCTAAGGGGCAGGAGAGCCCAGACTGTCACCACACCAGTGTGGGGCAGGGGTTATGTGCTCCCCAAACATGAGCACAACCCTGCTGACTAAAAAGCCGACAGAACATGGTTAGACTGAGACATGGATTAGAAAGCGATCTGTGAGCTCCTATCAGCAGTCAAAGAACGGTTCACACCCTTGGACTCAGCCGCCCCACTTTGGTGAATCTGTTCTACAGAATAACTCTAAACACCAAAATGTCACTTAGTGCAACAGCAAAAACAGCCTGAAGAGTCAACAGTTGAGGAATCATTTAATAAATTATGGTTCCTAGACTTGACGAAATGCTATGGGCCCTGAAAACGATTGTTTATGAGAATTATATAATATGGAAATTGCATCTGATAACTATGCTAAATGAAAAAAAGGATGGTAAAAATATAAGTAAAGATAATTACTGCTGTGTTAAAATATGCATAAGAAAAGGACTCGAAGGAAATTCACCCAAGTGTTAACAGTGTCTGTATTAGACTGATGGGGTTCGAGCTGACTCTTTTCTCTCATTTCTACATTGTCTATGATGTGGCAATATTACACCCTTATGGAAGAAATTATTTTAAAAATATGTCAAGTCCTATCCCCAATGCATATGGATAGTAGAAAGGGGTTCCATTGTGTTTGTAGAGAACATAATAATGGTCATCAATAATAAAAGAACCTTAATAAAAATTAATAACATTAACGAAACACAGCCTGGGAAAGAATGGTGTAATGATGTTCTAACCCAGACACACTGATGTCCTCCAGGGCCAGTTTTGAGGTTCTATTCTTTTTTTCTTTAAGATTTTATTTATTTATTTTTAGAGAGGGAAGGGAGGGAGAAAGGGAGAAAGGGCGAGAGAGAGAGAAAGAGAGAGAGAGAGAGAGAAACATCAATGTGCGGTTGCTGGGGGCCGTGGCCTGCAACCCAGGCATGTTCCCTGACTGGGAATCGAACCTGCGATGCTTTGGTTTGCAGCGCGCGCTCAATCCACTGAGCTACGCCAGCCAGGGCTGGGTTCTATTCTTGTCCGAGGGAGGGAGTTTCACCCAGCTGGGCTGACCAGGGGAGCTGGCCAACGCCAGACTTGTGTGCTGCCCAGGGCTGGGCAGCCAGGAGCTGTCCTGTGCCCACACTCCCTGCTCCACACGCCTTGGCTGAAGGATGGAGCCCTGGTTGGGCTGGTCCACCTTGCAGGGCACTATGGATGAAGCCCTAGGTTCATTTCCTAATTGGACTGGAGCTTGTGGACAGGTGGCCAGTAGCGATGGAAAGCCAGTCCAGAAGGGGGCTGGACTTCCTGAACGAGTGATCAGTAGCAGCTGCTCCTGTGAGTGTGGTGGGCCTGAAGGGAGAGGGAGTGGCTATCTGCGTCCCCTTACGGTAGTCAGAGGAAATTTTGACTGAGGGGGCATGGCGGGCTTTGGGCTTTCGCCCAAATCATAGCAAAGGAAAGGTCGGCATGGGGCCAGTAATGTTGTCAGTAGGAGGATGGGCCAAAGGTAATTTTAGATGATTTAGGGGGCCGCTCACAGGAGAGGACAACTGATGTGATGGATGGCAGGCTGACGAAATGATGGTGCCGATCCAGTCCAGCTGGGTGGGTTCGTCTTCCCTGTTGCACCTGTGCTTGGGTCATCTTTGATTTGCAATGTGTGGACCATGAGGAAACAGCCTGCTTTGTGCACAGGGGGTTTGCACAATTAATAACATTACTGGAGCCCATGGCCTCACAGTGTCTGTTATTCACATAATTTAGATGCTTGCCAAATGCCAAGAATGATAAACTCAAACCCGTGAGCTACCCAAATCAACACAAATGCACCTAAACACAAACAGAACTTTCACCGCACTGTGTTTCCTCCCAGTGCTAAAGAAGGGAGGCCCAACTTTGCATGCCAACTTCTGGCATCTTCTTTTCATGGTTTTCACTAAAGGAAAAGAAGACTGGCTCTTTTTTCCTGGAGAGATAAATTTTTAATGAATGTAAATGTTCTTTCAGCTCCTTCGTTTGGTGGAAGGGACAGTACTGGCTGGCCAGCCAGTCTCAGGAAGAAAATGGACTCATTCCTTGCTATTTCCTTTCCTTCTCACTGGCCAGAGACACACGGATGCTCTTGGCCTGGCCTTTGTTTCCCAGCCTGTGCCCTCGGCCAGCAGCGACAGCTTGCCTTAGAGGGGGACACTCCCGATGAACTGGCCTCCCTGGATTGTCCTCTAACCATGGAAGCAGGTCTGCCCAGACACAACCGCTCTTCACCCTGCTTCCTCGTGGCATTCACCCAGTTTTCATCTATTAAAAATTTACCATGTGCCAAGAACTATCCAATTTCATCCCCTTAACAACCCTCTGATACAGCTGCTAGCATTGTGGCCATCATCATCCCTGCTTTACTGATGGAAGCGCAGCCCTGAGAGGTCGCTAGGAGACAAACACTGTCATCCTCTCAGCCATGACAATACCCTGCCTTCCCCAGCCCCTAGAGTCTGCTGGGCACTGTGGGTGTAGAGGGTGGAGTGGGGGTCGGGCAGAGATGAGAAATGCCCAGCTGCTGCCCTCACAACCTGCAGGGGGAATGGTTCCGAGCCATTTCTTTGCCCTTCCTACAGGACTGCCCTGTAGGCCCCAGTGCTTTGCATTCACCTCAGTCTCACTGGGCTTCCGTGTCCACCGGCTGACATGTGATTTTTCTCACTGTGCCCACTCACAGAGGGTATACAAACACATTCTGCATTTCTGCAGGGCGTGCAGCTCTTGGGTTTGAGCCTGAGGCAAGGCTGGGCTCCTTTCCTTGCCTCTCTCCCCAGTCCACAACCTAGCAACAGCTCTGCAGGGTGCAAACACTCCTGTCAAAGAGGTCCAAGGAACAGCAAGCCTACTTCTTAGGATATTGGGCTGGAGGGGAACATGCGGTGCTCAGCTCACCTCAGAGAGGTCTGCTTCAAGGATGTAGGGAGGGCCTACCTTCTGCCAGGCCACACTGTAGTTTCTACGATGCTTGGGTTGAAAGCCAACCTTAGCCTCATCCCACCCATCACCACTGGTTCGCCACACTGTTGACCACAAAAGCCTAACATTCACTGTCCAAGGAATGGATTACTTTGATCTGGAGGGAGAGTTCAATGTGGGGCCATCCAGGCAGTGACATATTATATTATCAGCATTACAGGAAAAGGAGGTAAAAATAATGGGCTGTTTCATAGAATTCAGTTCCCAAATCATGACTTACATTTGCAGAAAGTCTAAATTCTAAACAGTCGTCATCATTAAAGCATAATATCTGTTAAGCACCTATTAGTGTGTGAGGCCGAGCACCCTGCCCAGCAAATCCAAGCCACTTTCTCTGACCCAGGTGGGCTGGGGTGCACCCTCCTCTGCACTCCATGCCCTGCAGACAACGCTGGCATGTAAAGAGGTTGTAATACAGGCACCTGCCTCCCCCACGTGCCCAGGAGCTCTTTAGGGCTAATGACTACTGTTCATCCCCTTTAAATCTTCAGTGCCTAGCAGCCTGGGCACACAGTAGGCACTTAATATAGGTTTGTTAAATGTTGAAGACTCATATTTTATGGAGGAACCAGATGTTTCCACCACTCGTCCTGCAAACCTACAACATCTGCATCCGTCTTCTCCTCCTTCCATCCTGTTACATCAGTGCCTCTCACAGAGAACGCCAAGCCTTCACACTGCGCCCTGTGCCCCCCTCCTCCTGTCGTTTCATCATTTCAAGGAGTCCCTTAGTTACCTCCTCTCTTTCTTGTATTCCGAAGTTCTTTATCACTTCCCTCGATCATTCGCATTAGGGCAGAAAGCAAGCAAACCCATACACAATTATCTCTGGTCTTAACATCTCCCCTAGATGCCATTCCTTATTCTGGCTATCATCCCATTTCTCTGTGTCCATTCCAGGAAAATTTCTGGAACAAGGTGTCTATACGTGTTAGTTACACTTTGTCTCCTCCCATTCAGTCGCAAGCTATTTCTGGTTTATACCCTGTGGTTACAAAAACTTCTTGTTAAGACCACTGTCAACCCTTAAGTTGTCAAATCTTGGGGTCCATCTGACTGTCTCCAATTAACTTGAGCTGCAGGAAACATTCCACACAGTTGTCTACTCTCAACTTCTCCAAATACATTTCTTTTCAGCTCCAGTGACAGGGTACTCTGTAGTTTTCCACTCATGCCTCTCTTTGCTCCTCTCCACCTCCCTGGTGAGTTCCTGTTCCCTGAACATAGGACCCTAACCTTGACCCTTCTCTTTCTGTGCTCTTTTTAACACCTCATCAATTCTATCATATATGACCATTCCCATATTTATATCTCCAGCCCAAACTCTTTCATATTCTCCAACTGCCCACTTGACATCTTCCCTGGAATGTCTCATGGGCACCTTAAACTGATGCCATTCCAAACCAGCCTCTTTAATCTCATTGCTTTCTCCAGACCACACCCTTTTCTTGGTAACTGAAATCTCCATCCACCTAGTTGCCCAGGCCGGAATTCTGAGTGTCATCTCTAATTTCCCTCACCTACTCTGTTTGCGTGGTCCTCTCACTGCCCTGCCCACCCCATTGGTTCATTTGTTTCTTGTCCAGCACGTTTCTTCTCCTACCCTGAGATTACAAAAAAATTGCCCTACACCCTAGGTAGGTACAGATTAATTAAATACCTACATGCTCAGTAAATGTATTCTGGATGATGAATGCATAAGAGAATGACTGGACATGAAAGGCTATTGGATTCCCAGTCACACGCTGCAGCCCCACAGTCCTCCTAGAAGGAGGCGCCTCTAATAGTTCTGGTGCCACTGGTCATGGAACTGAGTCTTATTAAGACTCGGTTCCTTGATTTACCAAATGAGACTAGCAACACCTAAGTCTCAGGGTCATTGTCAGGGTCCAAGGGCAAAGCACCAAGCATAGAGTTAGTGCTCAATTCATGCTTCATTTAAAAAGAAACTTGTAATACACACAACCCAACCATTTGATCAATTATCTTTCTTACTGTTTTGGCATGTTACACCCAGCCCGAGGTGAACCTAAACAGCATGAGAATGAATGAATACAAATGAGCGCACATTCATGGCCAGTGAGTCAGAAGCAAGAGAGTTTCAGCTCTGATCCCAGATGTAGTGAGAATGATGCTGGCTTGGGCTCGGACATGAGTCGGGGGCTCGTCTGTGACTCAGGGGCTCATCTGTTGTCCCACCCCTTTCTCTACCACTGGCCCAGGCTCTGCCTCTGTTTCCCATTCCCGTGCCTGCTCCCAGAGGGGGCAAGTGACGGATGGAAACATCATAAACAAGAGCAATTCCTCTTGTGCTCTGCTTAGCAATGGCTCGTGTTCTTTGAAAAATTATGAATAAAATAATATACTGACTAAATCAGGTATGGAGGCTTTGCAATTGAGAATGCCAATGCAAATGAGGTCACTTGTTAGGTCTGGAGGAAGAAAAGTGGTCCAGGAATAGCCTTTTTCTACTGCGAGGATGGTACAGGAAAACCCATCTTTGTGGACAAAGGATCGGAAATTGCCTCTGAGTACTCTGTCTGCTGCAGCAGAAAGGTCTGTATTTAGGAAGCCTCTTACTGAGGAAAGACTACACTTTTGGGGGCCCATACTGACACTTTGGTTGTTATTTGTTGACCTGATGAGATGGGAAATAGTTGAAGTACGAAACCCTAAAATGAGGGTAGAAAATGTTATAATGAAAGCCCCAACACAGGGTCCCTGGCCGAGGCTGAATGCAGTCACAGCCTCCAGGCTTCTGCTCACAGGAGTCTCATCAGGATCTCAGCACATGGGAAGCAAGAGCTGGCCATTTTTGACATTGATGGCATGGGCAGAAAATTGTACATATCATGCAGATCTTTCCCTTTTCTTGACTGTTTTTCAAAAGAAATCAGTTCTTAGGGCACTTGTGAAAGTGAGGGGTTGAGGAAAGGAGGCTAGAGCCAAGATTTTTGTAGGCACAGGGACCTGAGAGCTGTTTCCGAGGCAGGTAGTCAAGGCTGTGGCTCTGCCCAGTCAGCCCCACCCCTCCTCCGTGCTGCTGCCAGGCCCCAGGTCAGGCTGAGAAAGGGCTGACTTTGCCCCTTCAGGCCTCTCTTAATTCCCTTGGACATGAACACCGAGTCAAGGGTCTGCTAAGTTAGCTGGAGGGTGAAGGAAAGACAGAGCAGGAGACAGGTGCCAGCAAGGTAGATCAGCCTCAGATGTCACCAGGAGCTCAGCAAAAGGCTCATGGTGGCTCCAGGTGGACATACTACTCATCTACAGTGACCACACGGAGGGATCAGTGCAAGGCCAGAGCAAGTCCTTCCTAAGAGGGTTGATTGGGAGGTGCTGCAGGGAGAGGGCATAATTTGAGAAACTAGACAATTTTATCCAAGGAGACTGAGAGTTAACTAAGGGGCCTGTGTGAATTCTTGCATCGGACCAGGTATACTGGAAGGAACCAAATGTCTGCTCACGAGAGGTTCAGAGAAGGAACAGGCAGATCTGAGAAACTCTAGTTCCTATGCATGCCTGAACTCTGCTGTGAATAAATTTGCAATCTAAATACATACGTTGCTTTTCTTCACTCTCAGCCAGTCCCTGGATTTTAATACGTATGTATTGAAAATCTGGAAACTTATACAAAGACCTAAATAAATGCATTTTTAATAGTTGAGTTTCCAATGCTGCTGATAGGCTGAGAGATATATTGAATAGGGGGAGACTATGGCAAGCTTAAAAAGTTTAAGAGGTGCTAAGCAATGAAAATATCATTGTGTGTCTTTGTATGTTATTTAAAAATAAAAACAATACCAACACATAAAATAATGGCAAGGAAGTTCAACAATGTTCTGATGTTTCCAGGATGGCTGAAGTTAAGGAGCCACTGGGACATCTCCAAACATATCAACATTCAAGTCATAGGGATGCCAGAAGGACAAGAGGAAGAGCAAGAAATTGCAAACTTATCTGAAAAAAATAATGAAAGAAAAGTTTCCTGATTTGGTGAGGAAATAGACAATTTCAGGGAGCACAGAGAGTCTCAGATAAGCTGGACCCAAAGAGGACCATACCAAGACACATCATAATGAAAATGCCAAAGGTTAAAGATAGAGAGAGAATCTTAAAAGCGGCAAGAGAAAAGCAGGTAGTTACCTACAAAGGAGTTCCCATCAGACTGTCAGCTGATTTCTCAAAAGAAATTTTCAGGCAAGAAGGAACTGACAAGAAGTATTCAAAGTGATGAAAGGCAAGGACCTACAACCCAGATTACTCTACCCAGCAAAGCTACTATTTAGAATGGAAGGGGAGATAAAGTGCTTCCTAGATAAAGTAAAGCTAAAGGAGTTTATCATCACCAAACCATTATTACATGAAAGGTTAAAGGGACTTATGAATAAAAAGGAAGAAGATCAAAACTATAAACAACAAAATGGCAACAAATTCACTACTATCAACAACTGAATCTAAATATATAAACGAAGCAAAAGAACAAACCAGGAACAGAGTCATAGATACAGAGATCATTTGGAGGGATATCAGCTGGGAGGGGAAAGAAGGAGAATAAGGGGAAAGGTGCAGGGATTAAGAAGCAAATTGGTAGGTACAAAATAGACAGGGGGATGTTAAGAATAGTATAGGACATAGAGAAGCTAAATAACTTATATGTAAGACCCATGGACATGAACTAAAGGGGGGAATGCTGGAAAGAATAGGGGTACCAGGTGGAGAAGGGCAAGGGAAAAATTTGGGCCAACTGCAATAGCATAATCAATAAAATATGTTTAAAAATAATAATAATGTATCAACACTGGGTGATCAATGGTACCAAATACACCACACTGCCATAAGCCATTAATAATAGAGGAGATGAAATGGGAGAGAGTATATGGAAGTATCTGCAACTTCCTGTTTGACTTCCCCATAAAATTCAAAACAAACCTAAAACCAATCTAGGAAATAAATTTGTTAACTGAAAATTAATTACAGAGCTGTTTGAACCACTGGCTCCTCTTCCCCGCCCTCTGTACCACAAGAAGCAGTTCTGAGAGGGGAGCATGTCAGCTCTCCCGCACCGCCAGCCCCAGCATGCCGGGCTCGCCCCCACCTGGGCAGAGACTCACACAGGCGTTGGGAAAAGCATGAATCAAACATGACAGCCCATATTTCATGCTGAATTATTACCCTGCCTGGTTATTTTGCTATTCATACAGACAATAATAAGCCACTCTGCTATCATGTCTTCATTTAATTTGTTATTTAGACTAATCTTTCACTGGGACACTTTTGTATCCATGGGGGGACATAGGTTTTATTTTATTTTTGCTAATGTAATAAAGTTGGAATCTTGAAGATACTGTTCAGTCTCTAGAGGCGACTGAGGGAGCGGTGATGGGAAGGGGAAAAAAAGGTGAGACACAAAATAAGACCAGACTGATTATATATTAAAATGAGGAACAAAACCCCAAAGACCTGCTTAAAGAGATAAAGGGGAGGGGCTCAGCCTGGGTTAGCTCCCTGGCTTCCGGGCCCAACGGGCTGGGCTGGCCAGGCAGGGGCTGGGGAGCCTCCTGGATGGAGGGATTTCCTTCTGTGGGCGGCCTGTCCTACAGGCCCGGGGGGCGGCACTGCCAAGGGGAGAGGGAAGGAGGCAGTGCATGGTGAGCCAGTTGCAGACGCTGAATGAGGGAGCGTGGCAAAGTGGGAGCAGAGCTGGCATGCACCTTTCTCAGACCAGGCTGCCTAAGGGGTGGGACTTGAAAACCTGCGATGTCTCTGTCGCTAAGACAGAAATTCTCCTCCTTCCTATGTGAAGTAAGGGGCAGGCACCCACTGGCTAACAGGGCCCTCAATGCGCTGAGGGCACCAGGCCAGGTCTCTCTTGGGTTAAGAACTGACCTCTCTCCTCCTTTTTATTTTTAAGATTTTATTTATTTATTTATTTATTTATTTATTTATTTATTTATTAGAGAGAGAGGAAAGGAGGAAATATAAGAAGGGGGGAGAAATATTGATGTGCAAGAGGAACATTAATCAGTTGTCTTTCCCATGCTCCCAACTGGGGACTTGGCCCGCATCCCAGGCATGTGCCCTGACTGGGGATCGAACCAGTGACATTTTGGTTTTTGGGCTGATGTCCAACCCACTGAGCCACAGCAGCCAGTGCCCTCCTGGTCTTGTTAAATGCCAGTGATTCCAAGCTTGGATGGAATGAGTGTCACAGAGCCCTGGACTGAGAAAGGCAGGCCTGATGGTGGGGGCGACCCAGCACAGTGGGGGCAGCGGAAGACAGCAGACACAGTTTCTGGGGTGGTGTCCTGTCAGGGCTGGGCCAGAAGGGCTGACACTGTGCCCATTTGCTACCTGCCGTTGGGGGCAGGAGGCAGCGACTTCGAGGGAGGGAAGAGAAAGTGTCATCCAGAGTCCCTGAGGCCCACATTCAGGAAGGACCACCTGGAATCTGCAAACCAGAGCCTGGGGGTGTCACTTCAGCTTTCTGTCACCAAACCTGGGGGGCTGTGGCACTGGGCCGGGACTACGAGCTTAGGCTCTGATGATCTAACTGAGCCAGATTTGATGCCTGACTCTGCCACTTATTTAACCTGACACTCAATTTCTCATCCACATCACAGAGCTGTTGAGAGTGTAAAACATGTGAAGTTTGTAGTACAGTATCTGGCACAGACACACCCTCGACACTGAATTTTTGACGGCGTGACTGCTGCCGGCAGGAAGAATTTGTTGGTCCGTGTCTGGGGCCCATTCATCTGTCACCCTAAGGTCCAGCCTCACCCTTCTCCCTGCTGATCCCCAGAGAAGCGCCAATGGGCACTCCAGTTTCATTCTCGGCTTCCTGTGGAGCTTAGTCCCTGTCCACCTGGCGGCCTGGGGCAGCCGGGGCTGGGGCAGCCGGGGCTGGGGGATGGGGCTGCCCCGCCTGGCAGCCTGAGCCTCAGCTTCCAAGCACAGTCAGCACTGGGCTGATGTGTGTGAAGAAAGCACAGCATCATATGGTTGAAAAGAACTGTAATTGTAATGGAAATTCAAATCACTCCATGGAACTGGTTTTCTGCATTCACACTTTGTTGTAAGTCAGAAGCACCGGGAGACATTTGTTTCTAAACATCAACAATTTGGAAGGGGAAAGAAAATTAAATAATTGCATTCGGACTCACTTGGAACAATTCATCTGCATGTACACGCACAGCCAGAGGCCCGAGGACACCGCTGAGTAATGCACGGGTTTGCTCTGGCGTTGTCCATCCCCCGAGCGTGCACGGAGACGAGGAGAAAGGCAGGTGCATTTCTACTCCCCACTGTGCGAACCTGCGGCTCTAGCAGTGACGGCTCATTGCGCCCGCCACAGCCAGGTGGGCAGCGGAGGCTCCCCTGTGCTCGGGCCCTGGGCCAGCGTCTGTGCAGCTCCTGTCTGCCTCCCTAATTCTTAAGCCCCCGGGGGCGGCCTAGGAAGGCCCACAGCCTCCCCACTCTGACACCCCAGGTGCACAGGCCCTTCTCTCTTAAAACATGCCAATCCTCCCTTCTCTGTCCCGGACTTTTTTCCCCTGCCAGAACGGTGGCTGCTTCTTGCCTCCTGGGATTCTGAACCTGCAGACTATTGTCCAGGGAGGGCACCCCCAAGAGCCCTGCCCAGGGCCCAGTGCCTGGTGGGCCGCAGGAAGAGATGCTCTGGGTTCCAGAAAAGCACAGGCAACAAGAGAATCAGGAATTAATATTTTTGGAAACAATTTACCGTTTGATATTTGATGTAAAGAATTGGAGAGATTCTCATCAGAAAAAGCAGAGCACTGCAGGAGGTGGGTCTTATTAGTTATAAGCCCATATTGGCCAGGGACTCAAGGGGGCTTTATGTTATCTTTTAAACATGTAGAGCCCTTAAATATCTCACTCTGGTCCTGCCCTGTCAGGTTCTTAAAAGGTGTTTTGGTTTCTAAGCTTCTAATTGAATGGGTGGGCACATCTTCGGGGTTAGCTGGGGGAAATGTTTAGAGAATCAGTGTGGAGTGGCATTAGCCTAAGAAGCACTTTAGGGTGCAGGAGGAGAGGCCGTAAGAGGAAGGATCATGGGTTTGGGGTCCACTGCTGGGTTCACACCCTCAGCACCTCTGTGACTGGAATCATGCTGTGCCTCAGTTTACGTGGCGGGGGCGGGGGGAGAAAGGGAGAGAGAGAGAGAGAGAGAGAGAGAGAGAGAGAGATATGAAGAGGAGGAAACATTATTAAATTAACAGCTGCTCCTAAGATTTCTGATTTCTCTTGGCTATGTATGGTTTTGTTGGGAAAACAAGAAGATACATGCTGGGGGAAAGACGAGAGTCCTAGGAACACCAGCCTAGGTGGGTCCAACCGTTGAGCCAAAAAGCAGGGGAGAATCTGGCGTAGTTCTGCAGGGGGAGCCAGAGGAAAGGACGGGTTTGGGGAAGAGGAGCGGGGAGGGCCAGGGAGATGGCAGAGACTTTCCCAGAAGCCTCTCTGCCCCAACGTGGATGAACTTCCTGTGGAAGGCACTGAGCCTGCCTCCCCAGGGCTCATGGGGCAGAGGGTGCCTGGGAACGCTGGGGTGAACAGGACGAAGCGAGCTGCTGGGTCTTGGGGACAGCTTTGGACCAGCAGTCCTCACTCTGCTCTTCTTTAGAATCATGGGAGTTAAAACAAATAACTATCCAGGGCCCACTCCAGAACAATCCGTCAGGACCTCTGAGCATGGGGCTCTAAGCCCTAGAGTTACTTTGAAACTCCAGCATCTACCTTTTAGTCTGGGGACCAGCAGGTTTTCCCAGTAATGCCGAGGCTATAGTAATCCGGGTGAGAGAAAAGAGTTTGGGCAGAGAGGAAAAAACATCTCACCAGAGTGTTAGTGTAACTGGCACAAATGGCAGGGATGCTGGTCTCCGGGGACCGTTTCTCCCTTGACTGAGATTCGACCGTACTGGATTGTCAGAACCCTTATACCTCTTGTACAAGTTGGAAAAAACAAGTGCTAGGATTCTGAAATAGCTCAAATATGCTTCTCTCCTGCCTTCCTGCCTGCAAACAGAATTTGTGGGCTTGTGACCTTCAGGATGACCTCAAGAATAATGAGCCCCAGGCACCTTTTCAGCTCCATTAGCGACTGAGACGCAGCACTCTGGCCCCAGCACACAAGCAGGCCGCCGCTGGGGGCAGATGTGGACTCCAGGCTCGCTGACTGAAGAGAACTGCTCAACCTCTGGACAATGAGGCAGCAAACGGGAAGCCAAGTATCATTACACAGGATGCAGCTGTGGCAGGGGATAATGGGATGGTGAAGCAGAGCGGCTGCTTTCTGCGTCGCAGCTTAGAAAGCTCCAGTTAACGGGAGGCTGTCGGGGGCTGGTGAGAAACGGATCTTCAGGAGTGAGGACATCGGACGGACTGTTGCAGCACCTGATATCTCTGGTGCACGCGTGCCCACAGACCCGATCCTTGCCACACTTCATTCAATCTCTTTGGGCTTTCAAATTTTTAGGAACACTTCGATTGATTCGAGCGCTTGAAAAGATGTGGATGTATGGTTAACTAAGTTTATTCTGCATAATTGAGGATTACTGGAAACTCCACCCTTTTAAGCCTCAATTTTTATAGACAATCTTTTCTACAACATACACTTGCTTTCTTTTTGTATCCTAAGAATTGTCAACTAGTTGACAATTTCAGTCTTTGGGGACATCAGACATGCATCATTTTTCATCGAGTCATGTATATGCAAACGTTTCTCGAGTCTCTGCTTTAAGTCAGACACCGTGCAAGGGGCTGGAATATGGCTGCCGTAGCCTGGAAGTGGGTGAGGTGGCAGCTGGTGTGCAGCCATGGGGTTTGCTGGGGGGGTGTCCATCCCCAAACCTCTGATAGGTGGGAGTCAGATGACAGGACAATCCTCCACACCCCCAATACGAGCCATGTTAGCACTGGGATGCAGTGCAAAAAGGACAAGGTTCTGAGTCAGAGTCTCTGGGTTCAAGTCCTCACTCCGCCGCTCACCAGCTGTGGGACCTTGGACTGGTGCTCTGTCCCCCTGACCTGTACTCATCTGTAAGACGTGGGACAGGAGTAAGGGAGAAACACACACATGCCTAGCCTCGTGCCTGGCATGGTATACATGCTTAGTTCACATTTTATTTAAAATAAAAGTCGAATCATTCTGAAATCTAAGGGAAGCAAACATAAGACAAGATTCTACTTCACTGCAGTCAAACACCCCAAATTCCCAATGGCTTGGTTACGACCTGGTGAATTGTTATCCCTATGCAAATGAGCCACCAGTGTGTGGCCCTGATGGAGAAAAGCAGACAGTAGACATTCAGAAATTCACTTTCAATGTCAGGCTTACTACTCCCCTTACCTGCTGCCTCGAGCAGCTGCTTGTGGTCTCTCTCACTTTCTTTGCCCTGGCAGGCCGCTACTGGAGAGGTTAACCAGTGAGGAGCTGGCCCTAACCACGGTGGGGCGGGGCACAGTTAAGGTGGGCGGGAGCAGACGGGAGGCAGGACCAGCCTAGGAGCTCATCCTGCTAAAGGCCCATGGAGGGGTGGCTTCTATGTGGAAGGGAGCTTTGCTCCCAGGAGCATCCTAACTGGGTATGCCAGGGTTCTCTGATCCATTCCTTCATCCCTCCCAGCCTTGGGAGGCGGCTCCATTCTCCAAACAGAGGCACCTACGCTTGGCCTTGAATCTTCCTTGCTCACCTTTCCAGTCACACCAGTTCAGACACCCATTCCCTTCACGTGTATCCAGGGCTGACTGGAAGCTAAGCACCGTGCCAGGCAGCGCGGGACACAGACAAAAAGGACACTCCATGCCCTTGAGGTCAAATGAGGGAGGTGGGCACATAACCGGGCACTTAAAACACTAAGAGAGAGTCTGTGAAGTGAAAGTTTGGAATCAGAAATCGGTTCAAATTCTGACTCTGACACTCAGGCAGAGGCTCTGTCTCTTGGGGTGAGTGATTCTTGTGCCTGACTTGAGTTTCCCTTTATCGTCTTCCTCAGACAACAACGATGAGGGCTATTTGAGACAATGTGTGTGCACAGAGCGCCTGACACTGAGTAAGCCCACGTAAATGGTAGCCGTGACTGCACCACCAAATAGCCAGGAGACCTCATAAAATGACTCTGGACACATATCACAGAGCAGACATGCAGAACAATCTCAAAAGCCTTCTACAAATGCTCAGAAGACAGTCTTGCGGAATTCAGGTGAGGGGAAGAGACATTCCAGGCGAATCGTGGCATGGTGGGAGAGAGCCCCGCCACACGGGGACCTGCGAGCCTTTGCTGTGACCGGGAGTGTGGCAAACCTCCTGCTCCCTGTCGTGGTGTCTACACATCATGAGGGTGTCCCCGAGGTTCCGATGTAATTGGAACACATTTTAAAATTTCAATAGTTACATGTGTTCTTGAATGGTTAAGCCCTGGGGGCTGGGGGTGAGCCCGGGGGCTGCCTGCTGGTCAGGATGTCTGTGCTCTGCAGAGTGGGTTGGAGCAGGAAAGTTTGGAATCAGAAATCTGTTCAAATTCTGACTGGGCAGTCTCTCAGGAACTCTCCTTGCTCCTAACAGTGTTCTTACTGCGTGCGATGTAACCATAATTCACCTTTGCAATCTGTTTCCTGGGATGCATCCTAAATGTCAGTTTGAGAAGTTCCCTCGTTAGATGAGAAGCGTGGGGCTTTATCAGTGGGGGTCAGTGAGGTCAGAAAAACGAAAACTCTGGTGGGGGTGGGGTCCGGGCAGTCAGGCCTTTCCTCCTCCCATCTGCGTTGTACTCCCACACTGGCTTACGTGCCGGAGAGAGGCGTGACTCCCGTAGGTCTCTGGGACAGCTTCCCCGCAGAAAACCAGGGCAATACCTGATCCTTCCCCAATAATGCTACTCGTGTCCCTAAGCTACAGGCGGGGACTCTGAGGCAGAGGAGAGACGCATAACTTGCCTGGAGTTGTGCGCAGCGAGTGTGTCACAGAACCAGGAGTTCCACCCAGGGAGCGGCCCACCAAGGTTAGAGAGACGGGATGGCTTCGAGGAGTCTGTCTCTGGCTGAGCGTGACTTCTGTCTTTTTTAACTCTGTCTGTGCTCCCTGTCATGGAACTCTACAACCTGAGGCCTGGAAAGGACTTCTCCTGCCAGACCCCCAGTTTACAGGTGGAGATCTGCCAGCCCAGGACCAGTGCTACCTGGGGGCAAGGCGAGGCAAGGGATGGCACTGGAAGGCAATCTCTTCCTTTTTATTATCATCACCATTAGCGCTCGTATTGTTGTTGTGAGTACATGAGGGAGAACACTCTTCATGTTTTTATTATCTCCATGGGGCTCGTCAGAGCTGAAGCATCAAGACAACAGCTTTCCCTGAAGACCTTAGCTGGCTTTTCATGTTCCTCATTCCCCAGCCTCTCGTTTTGCCTTTTTGCTGTTTGAACTCACAGTGGGATTCAAGGTCTGGGATGTTTGTGCAACTGCTGGGCTGCTGACTGTCTAGGCATTTAATTTGGCACGTGGAAGGTCCGATGTGAATTTTAAAAAATTCTTTGCAACAGTTGGAGGAAAGACTTTGGGACAGACACATTAAGGGCCAGCCACAGAGTAGGTGGCGCTAGGACACACTGGCCGCTCCCTGACCAGTACTGGACGGCGGGCTGGTTTGAGCCTCATGCCCTGTGGAGGGGGGGGTGGGGGCTTGGATGGAGAAGCCTCACTGAAAATCTGAAAGGCTGAGAATACCAATAGCTCCTTCTTTCCTTCCCCCTTCTTTCTTTCCTCTCTCCTTCCTTTTCTTCTTCTTTTGTCTTCCTTGCTTCTTTCTCTCCATCTTTCTCCCTTCCTTCTCCCTGTCTTTCTTTCATTTCCATTGTAAATAAATATTTAACTGCTATTATATACTTAGTACTGAGGAGATTAGTGATCACTCTGAAAATAATCCTTCTTCAGATGACAAGGTGACAGGGTGGGGAAGTATTATTTGATTTAGTCATTAATTAATGAACGGCCACCTAGAGACTTCTGTCTGCCACCAGATCCAGGATTTTTTCTTTGATAGGACACCACACTTGACTAAACATTGCAGTCCAGAGCGAAGTCAGACAAAATGAGATGAGCCTGGTGGGGGGAGGTGTCCAAATAGTGGCTGGGACCTTTGAGGAAGATGAGCAGAACACCTACGTGTTCGAGTTCTTCCATTGAGTGTGGCTTCCAATCGGTTCACCTCCTGCCCCCCTGCCCCCTTCCAGGTCTCTGTTAGTGACCGGTAACTCTTCTCCTGACCTTCAGTATGAGACCTAAACGTACAAACAAGTCTTCCATGGTTTTTAGGACACTCTTCATCCCTGCACTGTTTTACATATTCATCTATGGAGGAATTAATCTGAACACAAGATGCTGTTCTAGTGCACTCTTATAGAAATACACGCGTGTGCGTGCACACACACACACACACACACACATTTGTAACTCACTACAGGTTAAGACTCATCTACTAAAACTCCTCAGACCTTATGAACTGTGCTCCTTAAATGATAAGCTGACTTTTCAACCCCAATCCCCTTGTCACCCCTCCCACAGCCAAACATCCGCCCAACTTCATCCACCCTCTGATCTCAGCCTCCAGCCACAAAAATCCACCAGGCACTAGGATGTGATCCTTGACCTGCTCTGTATCAGCCATCCATGTGAAAACCTAATTAAATCCCAGAATCCACTCCCTGGAAAATCGCACTACACATTGGCGGATGGTCTCGTGTCCTCCATCCACTCAGGGTCTGAGCAGCCCCAGGCTGGGCACCTGGCTGGGAAGACAGGTTGGTATGTACCAGTGACTTTTCGTTAGTAACTGTGACCTGTCTACAGCTTTTGGGTTTGTTCAGCCTGCTAGTTCCACATGTTTTTTTAAACAGAAGCTAGTGACAGATTAAAGCAGGTGGTATATTTCAGTTTCTTTCTCCTTTACAAAAATGCTCTCATCAAAAGATATTGACCCATATGCCACCTCCGCCTCCTCCCCACCCCAGAGACCAGTTTCAGACCCATTTCTCAAGGTGAAGTCCACCAGAGGACTGATTCCCTTCCTCTGACCCATCTGCCCATAAGCTCCTAAACGGTCACTCTCTTCTCACAAGCAAGAGGAGATTGTCAGAGGAGGGCATATTTTAGTTTAGAGACCCTGCCCTTCCACCCTTACACAGTTAAGGAAGAAGAGGCCACGTATTTGTATGAGTCAATTGGCGTGTGCACCGTCATGGGCTTCCCCACGCTTGCCTCTGCCGGGAAAAGGTCAGCCCCAGGTTTCCGCACTCCGCGAAACTCAGCGATCCTTGACAGCAGGAGAGACATCTCATGCTCCTAAACTGTGTTTTCCTTTGTGGATTAAGACCTCAGCGGTCACGGGCTTTTGGTTTCAGCAGGTTTATTTCCTAGAATATTGCTGGCTATTGCCTATGATGTAAATTGTGCCTCATATGTGTGAAACACACACACATGCAATCACACACACCACCAGGCACACACATGCATACTCCAAGCACACATATGTACTTATATACATACTAACAAACTCACACAGCTGTGCATGCACACACAGACACACAGAGTTTGTTTTTGCCCTTTTCAGTTGGGATAACTTCAAGGTACCACGCAGCTACGTTCACCTGAAAAGGGCCCTGTTCCAATTGGATGTGATTGGACATTGTCTTGGCAACAGATACAGATGTTGTCTGTTTGGCAGTGTGACTCCCCCCCAGCCCCGCCCCAGTTCTTCCCCCAGGAGGCATCTGGTTGATCTCTAAGACAAAGGGCACATAAACAAGCAGGTGAGAAAAGAGGTAACGACCCCATGTACATGTACTGCCCCGGGGAGGGGGGAGGGGGAGCACAGGTGACAGCCAGCAATCGCCCAAGGGTGTGTGCGCACTGTTGGCTCTGATCCTCCTGGGCCCGAAGGGCTCCGTCTGCTCCACTTAGTAATTTATAGGAGAATCTGATAGTAGCCAAATACTACATTTGTATGTATTATAAATCTCACCAGCAGTAGGATTTGTAATGTATCATCTCCCAATCCTTCAGGAAAAGGTAAACGTTTTCTAGACTCAGTTTTCTGTTGACACTCAACTCGCTGACTCTCTTAGAGAGAAGGGGCTTTCCTACTTTTGCACTTTGGCATTAGTTGTTCCCTCTGTTAACAATGCTGTTCCTGCCGTTCTGTGCTTGGTGGTCTCTGATTCCCACCTCCAGGGCCCAGCGCAGTTGTGCTCATCTCTGTGAAGCCTTCGCACATCCCTCCAAACAGAATGGATGCGTTACCCTTGCTCACTCCATCGCATGGCACTGCGAACCTGCCTCTGTGGGGGCGGGTGCTCCATTTAACGAGTTAAACCTGGGCTCCCTGAACTGGGCATTTCAGGGGGCAGGTATGCCCTTCAGAATCGTCTCTGCTCATCACCACACCTGGCCTCCTGTCGGGGCCCACACTTCGTTTTCACGTACTCAGTGTTTCTGAAAAGAATAGGGCACCAGTGTAGTAAGACAGCCCTGTAGGGGAGCCGTTAGCAAAGGAGGATTTGGCAGTCCTCCTTCCTCCTAATCCTTGGGGGATAGGTCCAAGACTCCTCCCCTCCCTTGGAGCCCTGACCCGCATGGCTCAGTTGGTTGGGCATCATCCTGCAGAGCAAAGGTGGCTGGTTCGATTCCTGGTTAGGGCACATGCCTGGGTTGAGGGTTCAATCCCTGATTGGGGTGAATACGAGAGGCAACCAATCGATGTTTCTGTCCTTCTCTTTATCCCTCCCTTCCCCTCTCTCTAAAAAGTAAATAAATAATCTCTTAAAAAAAAAGATCCCCACTGGATGTCTGAAACTGCAGAGACTACCAAAGAATATGCTGTAATAAAAATAGCGTGAATGGCTCTGGGCCATCACTTAGTAAAGTAAGGGTGGCGTGAGCACGAGCGTAGGCATACCACTGCACCCGATCTGGTGGCGGGGACAGCTACTGAGTGACTAATGGGAGTGTCTTCAGCGTGGAGGCACTTGACAAAGTCCCAGGTGGGACAGAGCCACACGGTGTGAGATTTCACCACGCCACTCAGAACCGCACGCCATTTGATACTTATGAATTCTTTATTTCCGGAATTTTCCATTTAATCTTTCCAGACCGTGGTTGACCGCAGGTGACTGGAACTGTGGAAAGTGAAAGCATGGATTGGGGTGAGGGAGCGCCACTGCACTTATTTAAAATTTAAATGTCCTAAATTCTTTGTCATGCTCTGCTTTTGGCAAGCTGTCATCAGGAACAGCTTCCCAGGGGTCCCTCTATCAGCTGGGCCCATCCCTGCCCCAGGGCAGACTGGCCACCAGCTCAGGCTGGCTTTGGGGTGGGGGAGGTCTGCTGAGTTGAAATAGAGTTATCAAGGCCTTAAAACAAATAAAGTTCTTCACGAGGCTTGTTTCTGCCCAGTGACCTCCTGAGGCAGCAGGCTCCCCAGGTCCACCGCAGCCCCCCCAGAAGGCACTGGATGTTCTCGGTGTCATAAATCCACTTAATTGTAACAACAGAAGCAGCGTTAGTGGGCGGGGCCCTTTCCTGCACTCTCTAACGAGCTCAAATTAAATGCTGAATTGTATTTTGGGGCCTAAGTTTTGTCATGCAAACGAAGAAAAACAACTTGCTCTCCAATTTCCACATGCAAATATAGAATGAATTGTTGAGCCAGAGAATATATTTTGCCATCTCAGTGGTTCTAGGAAAGATAAGGGGCTCTTACAAAAAAGTTCCACAATTTGTCAGCTGGAGGCTTATTAAATACCCCAAACAAATGTTTATGTAGCTTTAGAGGGACACTGTCAAGGTCAGGAGGTTCTAAAATGGACCAATTTGGCTTTTCTCGTAACTGTTGACAAAATCTCTTGTTCTTTTTCTCCCTCAAAACAAATGCCGCTATGCCATTTTCAGCTGCCTTAGGAAAACCAGGCAAGGAGCCAGCCCTTGCGTACAGGCCTCTCATAATAAGCCCCAGCACATGGCCAGTTGCTCAGTAGTCACGGGCAACACTACAATGACAGTTTCACAACATGGAGCCCTTGGCTTCCCAGAACCTTCATTAAGGGGCGGCGGAGAGCAAGAAGTCCATCCGAGCTCACAAACAAGCCTGACTCCCGTGTCCAGGGAGCCAACGAAACTAGGCAGGAGGCCAAGGGGAAAAGGGGATCTCGGGGCCTCGTCTGCACTTGCGAAAGGACACTAGGAAGGCCTGGGCCTCATTCTAAGGTGGGACCCCAATTCAATTTGTACCCATTTGATCAATACCAAGTGCTGTTTATGCTGGGTGACACAGAAGACAACAACTACGGAAGGCAGTGACCATGCCCCCAGAGGATTTAAATACTTTTTTCTATTTTATTGATGCCAGAGAGAGCGGAAGGGAGGGAGAAAGAGAGGAAAGAGAAACAATGATTGGTTGCCTCTCTCACCTGCCCCAAATGGGGACTGAAGCTGCAGCCCAGGAGGTGCCTTGACTGGGAATCGAACTGGTGACCTTTTGGTTTGCAGGAGGATGCCCAACCAACCGAGCCACACCGGCTTGGCCCCCACAAGGGGTTGTATCATCTAGGGGCAGGGGGGAGACAGACACTGAGGTGACTGCAGTGCTGGGTGGCACAGAAGGGTGCGATTCGAAAACTAAGGGAGGGAGAGGCAGGAGTAAACGATGAAATCGCCCCGTTGCTTGTCTTTAAACTGATGATCTACTACTAATCCCGCTTGACAGATTTGTCTTTAACTCGTTAATTAATAAACTCAGTCTCTCTATGCTAACCGGGGAGGTCTCAGCTGCTTAGAGGTCAAGGACAAGATGTGTTGGGTTCTGCCCTGTACCAAACTTTGCAATCTTGCCCGGTTCTAGGGAAGAGCCATGCTGTCCCCCAGACTGACAAGGAAGAAGAGGGACAAAACATCCCTGAAATCGCCTCCCATCACTTCACGTTTCCCTCCCTCCCTTCCCTACCCAACTTGAAATCCTTTCTCACATCAGTTAACTTGAAATGGGCTCAATTTTGGCCAAGAAGGTTCTCCAGGGCTCTGGGGACCTAGGTGTGAAAAAGTTCTTTTTCTGTGATGACACGTCAGTCGCCTCAGCTTGCTTCGTGGCTAGAAATAGATTTCTGTCATTCTTAATAATGGCCCCGTTGGGTTTGGGAAGGGCAGCATGTTGAGCCACTGATCATAAAGGACTCTGAGTGGTGAAGGGAAGGAGGAGGGGAAGGGGGAGAGCCGTCAGCCCCTCTCTCACGCTGGTCTAAAAGCATGTAATTCACAACTTCTGTAAGCTCAGGAACTTAACATTTGAAAGTTGTTGCTCTAGAGTGTCTTGACAGTCTAACAATACAAAATAAATCTTCTATTCACGCCTCTGCAGCTAGCGAGGAGCCCAGAATATGCAGCCACAGCAGAAAACAGCGATAAGTTCCTTGTATGTTGTCGAAACTTACAGCCACTCCACGCTGCTCTGATTACCATACATCAGTTTTCTGCAGGCACGGGAGGACTTTCCCCATGCCTTCTTTCTGGACAGTGCTCTAAAAATATTTTGTGTGAGACCCGTAGGGTCCCTCCAGAATATCTGATTTCTGCGTTTCCAAGCTGTAACATGTTTTCTATCATTAGGTTAAGTAGCTTGCAAACATCCCATAAATAGGAGCTTGGAACCACAGGAAAAATAGGCCGAGAGATCTTCTCCGTACTCAGCCCTACACCTGGGCATCGCCAGCATTTTGGAGGCTGGTCAAAACTAGGGGCATGAATGTGGAGGAGGGGAAACTAGCTCCCCAGGAAGGCTCAGGGATGGCTCATAAAACAGACATCTGTCGGAGGAGTAACTGTAAGAGATGAAGACCTTGTGGGCTGTTGAATCTAAAACACCAAATTAATCAGGGAGGCAGAGCCAGAGAGAGCAGTTTCCACCTTTCACGGCAGTGCTGGCTGCAACCCGGAGAATGCTGCTGCTGGTCCAGAAGTGCCCAAGTTCCCCCAAGCCCCACTCTCTTTCCCGGACAGCTGCGGTGTTTGTATGTGTGTCGGAGTGTATGCGCTGTAATGAGCCACTCAGCCCATCTGATGAACCCCATCCGCTCCATTCTACGGGCCCCCCAGGCTCCCTGCCTGCACCCCTGGGCTGAGGGCCAAACCGAAATGTTTAAATCTTGGATTCTAAGCTCCTACTGTGGCCAAGCTCTGAGAGCCAGCTCCATGCCTGGTGCGCTCCCATTTGGCACATGGGAGTTCACAGTTGCCTCCTTTCTACTGTTCTGAGACTCCTGCCCTTCTCAGGAAGGAGCTCCTTAGGACTCTCTTCCCCGCACCCCCCACCCCGTCCATCATCCTCTTTCTCCAGGGAGGACTTTGAGCCAGAAACCAAATGACTTGCTTATGGAGCCATGTGGTCCCTGTCTAAATTTTCCAAGTGACTGCTGTTTTGTAAACTCCTAAAGGGTGGGACGACTGTGTCCGGATTGTTTGTTGCTGTGCCTCTAGAACCTTGCAAAGCTTCTGGCACAGAGCAAGCCCTCAGTAAATAGTTGTTGACGATTTGGATGGATGGATGGACAAATGAATGAGTAAATGAATGGGAACCAGTGTGCATCGGGCAGGAACAGTGCCAGCTACAGCCAAGTCTTCTTTTATAGCACTCAACATTAGCATTGAACTTCTTTAATCCCAGAAGAAATCAGACCAAGCCCTCAACACATTAATTTACAGTCAAGAGACTCTTACTGAATCCTACCCTCCCACTGCTTCGACGCCACTCCAGTACTGAGAGTGACGCATTGCTGACCTGCTGCTGTCACGGGTACTCACGAGAGATTAAGGCGCTTTCAGGATTGGAGAATTTTCACTCGATTTCCATGAGAACCATTTATTGACCAGATATATAATAGAGTCTACCTATAAGCAAATAATTTATTTCACACCATATATCCTATTCTTTCCATGGCTATCCTGAGAGACGGCCAGAGACCTTCCCTCTCCCTACTTTGAAACTCTGGGGCGTTGCTGACACACGGAGCTGTGTATGGACCCCGCTCTCATCGACATTGTTTGGAAGATGCAGCAGGTCTGCATCTGCGGATTAGTCAGCGGGGAGTCCGGGGGAGGTGCGCTCCCCAGGCTCCCAGAACCGTCTGGTTGAGGTGGCAGAGCTCCCTCAGAATTTATGCACACTCTACGGCAGCGCTTCGGGTACGCTCTGACTGCACTCCACAAGGCATGCTGCCCGGCGAACAGAAGGCGGCTCTCCAGGCATCCTTCCCCCTGCACCAGTAAGGCTGCAAACACGTCCACGAGACCCAGTCTCGTATCTCTGGACCCGGCACGGCGCCTGGCACAGTGCAGGCACTTCACAAATGCTAGCGACTATTTGAGGACTAGGTTCTACCCTGTGCACCTGCAGGTGAGAAGCGATGTTGGGAACTAGGCTTCTTTGTCTGCTCTGACGTTGGGCCTCTGGCTGGAAATTCAAGCTCTTTCTGTTGGGATGAGCAGCCAGGTCCCTGTGTCACTGAGATGCAGGCTCACGCCTTCAGCCAGCACCATTCGATCAACCTCCACCATAATCCAAGTTCTGGGGTGGGCCCTGCCCCTCAGATCCTGCGTGAACAACCTCCATTTGCTCGCTGGAGAGCATGGCTCTGTCCTGAAGGAAGAGGGCTATCGGGCCAGCTCACCTCAACTCTGGCGGGATGTGGGGGCTCCAGTCAGAGTCCACGGCCAGGTAGGACCACCCTGCAGAACGTAATGACCAGATCAAGGCAGTAAAGCCCGTTTCTCCATTCTATTAGCCACGGCTCACTACATGTCAGGTCCTGTTTTCCCCAGTTCCGACTCATAAATGGACTTGCATCATTGAAACAGCACTTGCCTCTCCTTGTACTGAATAATAATGGCAAGACTTTAAGCAGGCAGAAGAAATTTAGCAAAAATAATTCAGCCACGGGTTTGAGCTGGAAAAGACTTGACTCACGGACTGTGCTGGCAGATACCGGGCCTCACAGAGACCAAGGCGTTTTCATCCTCCTTCCCCTTGCAGCTGGAGCGCGAACAAGGCTCTGGGATTTCCTTCAGAATCATTACAAGCACATTCATTAGTCCAAAGCCCCTCTTTACCTGTGTGTAAAGGGAATAAATAAGTGGAAGATTCTAGGCCCTCTGGCCCCTGTTGCTGCTGCTCCTTGGGTGGTCCCTCGTTCATCTCCTCGGCACATACTCACACTGCCAAGACGATAGTGTTGGGGAGAAAGTTATAAATACTCTGGACCTAAACATGACCTTGAGGTTTTTGCCCACCTGACTTCCACTGCAGTGGGTGGGGATTCTGCCCCCGAAATGGCTGAATAAGGAATTCCTCTGCTCATTTAGAACTTAGTATCTTCACGACCATCTTGACTCCCAACGTCCGCTTTGCCACTAGGACTCAAGGCCGCACTCGATCGTTATTGAGGTTTATGTACGTGAGCGTGTGAGTGAGTGAGTGAACAGGGTTTTTAACTCGGAGCTTCTTGTTCAGAGTCTACAAACTGATAAAACAAACAAGGCAACACAACACAAAACAAACAACGACAACAAAAGAGAAGCGGGTGCTATAAGGCCACCTTCCTGCAGCTATGCCCTAAGGGGACAAGGCTGTGGGACCCCAGAGACCCGGCTTCTGCCCTTGGCCCTCAGTGTGCTCCCTGGATGACCTCAGGCGCCTGACACAGGAGAAGGATGATGCCTATTTTATGAAGGGACTGAGGGAAGGAAGAGGACACGCTTTTGAAACCACAGAATACGTGACACAAGGAATGGGAGCGATTATTTTTATTGTAAATGTATTTCTTGTTCTATTTCCTTTTGATACAGCTCTTATCAACTCTCGGTAAACAAAAGCCACATGATAACAGCATTTTAAACCGGCTCCTGGAAGGGTCTTACAAACCCCAATGCTGAGCTCACGCACCACAGGAGAGGAAGAACTAGTGTGTGATTTGAATATTAATGCATGGATGACCTCCTTCCTTGTTATGTATCTGTATTCAAAATGCCACAGCTAGTTCTGGTGATAATTATCCAATTTTCAACAGTTCATAGCAAAACAGCACATACAGTATGGAGATAATTGCCCCATTGGATTCTTACGAAAGAGTCAGTTTTCTATAAATAATAGAATTTGGTAATTATCACTAGTTCTCCCTTGTAAAATTAGAAAGTAGGTAAATAACAAAAAAGAACAGCATTTATTCATTATCATTCAAATGAACACGTCAGCTCAATTATCCTAAAATTGCACAGACAATAGGCAAATTGTTTTTCTCCTTTGGGGGAAAGACTTCTTTGACAAGCCAGCAACCGAGTGTATTATAATGGCCGCTGTCTTTGGCGGTGGGCTGATGGCAGGTTTCATTTCTCTGAGCTCCGGACTCTTTGCCTCAGTTCTGAATCAAGTGCGTTAGAACTGTTTAGACTTGTAAAGTTAGAGAAACCACAGTGGGAAAAGGAGGTCCTGGCTGTGGTTTCATTTATGACCCCCAATGCCAAATGTTAAGGTCAGACTGGAGGACAAATCTGTGAACCAGGGATCTCCTAAGTGCCCACAGTTCGGGGATGCTCGTCAGCCCCCCCCCCCATCCCCCTGCACCCCAGCAGGGAGGTCACAGCCACATGAAAGCAAATCTCAGTCTCTTCTGTGCTCTGAGGCCTGCCTGGGG
Organism: Phyllostomus hastatus; assembly: GCF_019186645.2. Lineage (NCBI taxonomy): Eukaryota > Metazoa > Chordata > Mammalia > Chiroptera > Phyllostomidae > Phyllostomus > Phyllostomus hastatus. The sequence goes on along the minus strand of NW_025334015.1, from coordinate 12,121,912 downwards.
GCTGTGAGAGGCTCACCACGACCAATAATTGTGCAGGACACAAACTCAAAGAGAAATCAGTGACTCATGGAAAAGCCACCCAGAAATGGCAGAAGCACGGCATTCCCTCTAATCACAGGCCCGGCCCCTGCGAGGAGCCGCTGAGCAGAGCCCCCTCGAACCAACGCAGACACACTGGGCACAATCAAAAGCAGTTATGGGGACATGCTGCTTGTCGGAGGGAGAAGCTGCTGCAGTAAGAATGGGGCTGAGATGAAGAGTGCATAGTTGTAGGGGTACAGGCGACAAAGGCCAAGCAGGGAAAAGCCAATGGTGCTGAAATTAATAGGAAAGAGAGAAAAACCAAACAGCTGGACCATGGAAGAATAGCAAAAGCCAAGTGCATGAGACAGCTCATCTAAGACCAGAGGAGGCAGAGAAGAGAAACAACTCACGCTGGAGCTGTCTGCCTTTGCATCTGTGAACCGAAAGGGGCAGGGCTGAGGGTTTGCCTGAGTCAGAAGGGGTTTCCAAGGAGGATTCAGCTTGTCAAGGGTGGAGGCCATGGCAGAGCTACTAAGCAGAAGCCGATGGTGACTTAGATGACATTGCTGGCATGGGCTGCGGGTGACCAAGGGCTCCAGCCTCCCGGCTCCCAGAGGCAGAGGAGGATGGGGTGGCAATACCGCTTGCTGGGCCGATTAACGGAGGGGCCCGAGGGAGGGACGGGCTGATTCTGCCTCCTCCTCTGACAACTGGGCATCCTCAGTGCCTCTGGTGCATGTCACAGGGACTGCTGCATTGGTCACCACCCGACCCTACCCCCACCCCTGCCCCAAACCCGAAGGAGACGCTCTGCTTTCTAATTCCCCTAGCCAAGGGACAGCAAGATGACACTTGTGAAGTGACATGCAGAAGAGCAATCAGACGCAATGCCAGGTCTCACAGGGACTGAGAAATGTCACTGAGCCCCGTGTTCTGAGCTCCCCTGACTTGTTTCCGTTCTGACACATGTAGGAAATGCCGGTGGTTTTATGGAGGAAACAGGTGATGGGCTCCTATCTGGGTTTGCTCTCTGGGGCTCTGGCTGTCCTGACCCCACCCTGTTCTGAGAGCCGAGGGGGTCACTATATCGAGCCACAGGGAGGAGCTCTGACTGGCTCCCCCGCAGCAGTCCACGGTGCAGACCCCGCCTCTCCGTGCCCCTTCTGCTCGCTTCTGCTCAGCTCTTCACAAATGGCCCTGGTGAGCCAGCTGGCTTTCTAATCAGTGGCTTCAGCAGGAGGGGACTCTCGAAAAAGCCCAGACTGATGAAGGACAGCCACTGTACTCTGCAGAAGGGGGGATCCATCTGGATGAGCGTCGGGACCTTTTGAGGGTGCCACAACTCAGCAGACGACTGGCACGCACGGCAGCTCTCAGGTGAGTGAGAGCATCTGCCGGAGATCGGCCTGGGAGGTGAGTCTGCGTGGCTGGGCGGGGCCACCGCACAGCGCGAGATGGGGGGTGGGGATGGGGATGGGGGTGGGGGTGGGGGTGGGCGGGGGCAGCCGCGAGGCTTTCCACAGCTGGGGCTGTGAGGGATCCTCGGGAGGGCAATGAGGCACTGGTGATAGGTGAGTTCTTTGCAATTGCTTTGGGTTCATGAAAAAGGTACATAATGACTTAGGAAGGGTGAACGAGGCCAAAATAAGTGTTTTTAGGAAGATAGTGTGGCAGAGTATGAAAAGCTCAGCTGGCTTTGGAGGGAGGCAGACAACACTTGAATCCTGCTTCTGCCATTTACTAGCTGTGTGGCTTTGGGCAAGTTACCTAACCTCTCTGAGCCTCAGTTTCCTTACCCAATGATGATGATATCTCTCTTACAGAGTAGTTGCCTATATTCAATAAAAGCATGTAAACAAAGCACCTGGAAGGCCAGAGGGTTTCAGTGAAATGCTAACCACTCCACTCTACTACGTGAGTTGTGCAAAGAGGAAACTGCTTTGGCGCGTGCACGTGTGCGCGTGTCCGTGCACGCTAACTCCTTCAGACTTACCTGCAGTCTTAAGAAACGATACAGAGAAACACACCCTTGCACCGCATATTGACGGGACCCCTGGCCCTTGTATGGACTCTGCACAGTTATTGTCATTGCTGATTCCAGGCCCACCTCGACCCAGAGTCCCATCAACTGCTGTCTGGTGCCCACATCCTGCAGAGGTTTTTACAGCCATTCCACCTCCGTCGACATATACAAGCCACTATTTATTAGACTCTGAGTCTCCCAGAGGCGGAGAACGTGCCCGAGATCCTTGCGCTGGCCCAAGGGCTGATCCGCGGCAAACCGCAGCCTGGGCCTTGCGGGCGGGCGGGGGAAGCGCCCTGTGGGATACTTTTGAGCCTTCTAGGTCTGAGACACCATGGCAACACACACTGTTTTTCAAAATCTTGTGTTTTTTCCCCATTACCATTCAGTCCCCTTAGACCCCCTCATACAATGTTTTTAAAGAGCTCCAAAACATTCCCTCTTTACCTCCCCTGGGACTGAAGGGGTCGAGGCCCTGGAATGATTTGTGGCTTCACAGTGAATGGAGGCCCCTATTTCGGAGTTCATTATCGGAGGGCTTTACTGGATATGAGCAATGTTGTTGCTTTGATTCTCAGGGACCAATAAGTGAACAATCTCAGAGGGCTTCTCCTACATAAGGCCCCCCTTCTCTGTTAGGACTGCAGGAGCTGGCTGGGGGAACCCCAATATTGTTCTCTCCCACTATAAAGCTGGTAGAAAAATGATATTTCCAGGTGTTGGAGAAAAGGCACAGCGATTATTCAAGTTCACTTCCACACTACACCCCTACCATTGGGAAGGATTTGTCTGGCCATTTTCCACAATACTCCTGCTTCTCAGCCTGAGACTCTACAATTTTCAGGTGATATAGCATTTGGTGTGTGTGGCCTTGGAAAAATTATTTAACTACTGTGATCCTCAGTTCCATCGTTTATAGAAGAGAAGGCATGACCACTCCCCTCTTATTGGGGGTGATAGGCAGAATAATGTCCAGGCCCCTTTTCCCCCCAAAGATGCTCATGTCTAATGTCTGGAGTATGTGCATGTTATGTCACCCAGAAAGGACAATTAACTTTGCTAATCAGCAGACTTGGAGGTGGGGAGACAGGCTGTGTTGTCCAGGCAGCCCAGTGTCATCAGAAGGGCCCTTGTAAGTGAAAGAGGGAGGCAGGGAGTTCCTGTGAGAGAGAGTCCACAGGTCAACGTTGGCTTTGGAGATGAACTTAGAAAGCCATGAGCCAAGACATGTGGGCAGCTCCTGGAAAATGGAAAAGGCAAGGAAACAAATTCTCCCCTAGAGCTTCCAGAAGGGATGCAGCCAGCACCTTGAATTTATCCCCGTGAGATGCATTTTGGGCTTCTGACCTCCAGCACTGTAAGATAATACATTTGCGCTGCTTCAGGCCGCTGAGTTTCTGGTAATTTGTTACAGCAACAATAGGAAGTTAATACATAGTTAATGGGATCATTAAATACTGCATTATAATGTTCGTCTAGATTTGTAACCTTGGACAAGACTCCTGACTTCTCTGTTCCTCAGTTTTCTCGAGCACAAACTGGGGCCGAGGACAGCAGTTGCCCTGTGGGATAGCTGTGGGAATACGGGGCTGGCATGCAGAGTGTCAGAGGGCTGCCTGGCACCTGGCAAGGTCTGCTCAGTGTGGGTTGGTGGTAGTCCTGCCACATAAGGCACACGTCTGGTCACGCAGTCTCTTCTCAGACGTTATCAAAATGATGGTTGTTATTCCCTGAGAGGGAAAAGGGAGAAGGAACAGTAGCTACTGCTCCGGGACCTTCCTTCCCCTGCCTGCAGTAGCTCCAGATACAGTCCCGGCACGCACCACAAAGTCCAGGACGTCCTGCAACGATACTTTGCCCAGTTCCTGCTTAATTTTAATTTTAACATATACGTCTTCTTAGGGAAGGTGGTCTGACTCTGGGTCCTTATTGTAACTCATGCAATGTTGAGGTTTTGATGGCTGTGCAACAAACTGCCCCAAAAGTTAGTAACGCCTAACCCACCTGGTGCTTGGGTGGGGCTGGCAGGGGGAGCAGGGATCCCAGAGAACGTGTTTGCAGAGACAGCCTCTTAGGGGCTGGGCCAGGAAATACACAGCATCACCCCTACTGTACCCAACGAGACAACGCAGTCAAAGGTCCCACCCAGTTTCAGTGGGGTCCAAGGACCCCATCTCCCAATGGCAAGAATGCCAAGGACTCTGTGGCCCTTGCTAATCCACCATGCATCTCTAGTATTCACTAGGGATAACCCAGGGAAAGAGGCAAGGAGGGAGTATGCAAGGGACTAAACTGCCTGTCCTCGGCAATACAAGAAGCCCTGAACTCATTGGCCTGCGTCGCTCTAAACATTCTGGATTCAGCTGGCATTTGCAGAGTGTGTACTATTTGGAATGCATCATGCTACGTGCTTCATAGTCATGACTTCTTTTGCTCCTTCGCAAACAAAGCGTCATGCCGCAGCTAATGCCCAAACTAAAGCCTGAGGGCTGTGGACAGCTGATTGAAAGTTGCCCCTCTACCCTCCAGGGCACTTGCTTGTCATTACAGGCTCATCTAGCCTGGGCTTTGTGCCTCCATTGTTCTGATTCCGGGCACACAGAGTGGCCTCAGCAGAAATGCAGGCTGCCTGTGCATCCCAGGAGGACCCTGGGGCACTTTGAATCCAGGTCAGAATGCCCTCCTCCCACACCCACGAGCTCCTGTTTCTAACGTGCTTTGAGTTCCTTGGAGAACCGAAGTTATTTAACTCCAGAGCCTGGCTGATCTCGCTGGAGGGTCCCTGCAATGGGGAACATGCTTTGTCACGGGTAGCACCGGGCCGGGGCCTTGATAAATAGGGGCAAATTAGTCTCCAGGGTTCTCTGTCTGCCATCTTTTCAGCCACAATAAATTAATTTGCAGAGAAAAGAACTTAACACAAGACGAGGGAGTAGGAAAGAAACCAAGCAACCTGGTAAGTCTGGAAGGAAGAGGAGAATTGCCACTGCCCTGGCTGAAGCGTGGAGCGGAGGCTGGCCCCTGGGTCTCGGAGAGCAGCGGTCCTGGAGCCGCGGTGCCAGGCCACCTCCCGGAGGGCAGGCAGAATGGGCAGAGACCAGGTGGAGAGCAGGGGAGCCTGGCTGGGACTACCTGTAGCCATTCTGGATTCATTAGCATCTTTCCAAATGTGATCAACTTGATGCTGATTAAAGATGAAAAACCCCAGCACCCAGCAGGCCAAGCGTCTGACTCTAGGGTTCCTGAACAAATTGTTTTCCCTTTTCATGCGGATCCCTGCAAACTCTTCAGCTCAGCGTGATCTGCCCATGGGAACAGGGCTGGAAAAGGAAGCACAGGGTTCTCCCTGGCGGGGAGCTATCAGAGCCATCCCTGAGTGAGCATCCCACAGGCTGCTGTCTGCACGTGCACATGGACTGAAGGGCTCACAGCCTTGATCAGATTCACACAATATTTATGGAGGGTCTACCTGTGTCATCAGCGGTCTCACTTCAAACTCATGGCGACCCCGAGAGTCAGGCATTATGACACAGTCTAAGACTTACAGTGAGGACCATTTGTTCAGAGAGGGTAAAAAGCTCGCCCAAAGCCACACGTCTAGCCCTGAGAAGTTTCCAGGTATAAATATGGGCCTTCTGACTCTTAGTCTTTCCACCAGCCAGTAACTCCATGTATCGTGGCTCCTGGTAGACTAATACCCACGGGGCTCTCCGGTGTGAAACACCCTAAAAAGTACGCTTGGAGTCTGAACACGTGACTCAGAACAGGAATTCTGAAACCCTGGCCATCTGCTGACACTATGGGCTTCTTCTCAGGAGAGGCTTTTTGAATATAAAACAAAATATAAAGTACAATTGTAAAAATGTTAAAAATAATAAATTTGTGTAAGGTAAAGTATGTGCTTCTTTTTAAAAAAATCCTTATCTGAGGATATGTTTATTAACTTTAGAGAGAGGGGAAGGGAGAGAGAGAGAGAGGGAGGGAAATATCAGTCAGTTGCCTCCCTCACATGCCCCAACCAGGGACCAAACCTGCAACCTAGGCATGTGCCCTGACCAGGAATTGAACCCACAAACTTTTGGTGCACAGGAAGTTGCTCCAACCAACTGACCCACCAGCCATGTCAGTATGTACTTCTTTATTAACACAGTGAACAATGAGGGCAAACAGAGGTCTCCTAACTACTGTAATTTCAAGTAGTGACGAGTGTAAACAACATTTTGAGATTTCTGCAAAACAACGAGATGTGAAAATATCTGAGATCATAATTGGGGGCATAGTCACAGATAACTGCTGGTACCACTGTGATTGTTGTTTATATTTATGATGAAAGGGAATATTAAATTCCAGTTTAAAGTTAGTGAAAATCTAATATGATCTCCTCCCCAAATCCAAGTTCGCTGCCCTCCCTGGATTCCCCCAGGTTAAGCATTGTACATATATTTATGCTTGAAGTAGCTACTTTTCCTATCTCCATTTTACAGATGAAAAACTGGGCCACAGAGATTAAATGCAATTTCACACACGGTCATTATAGGGGAAATGGGTCCTCGGTTTCTCTTCCTCTCTCTTGGGGACTGTGCTGCCCTCTTAGGAAATATCCTTTGAAGGAGACTCTTCCTTTTGGATTTTCCCCAGTTGGGCTCAGCATGACATATGCATTTCAGAGTCAGAGCCTGCAGGTCCTCCTCCTCTGCCTGGTTCACCAGGGCAGAGGCGTGGTCTCTGATGGCCCCTCCCCCTCTGGGTGGTGCTGCCTCCTGTTCTTCCTCCCTCCTGTCTTTTCCTTTGCAGAGTTTTTGAGTGCTCTTCCCCTCCCCAGGCTGGGTAGCTCCTAGGCACACTTCAGATCCCTCTTCTGCAGTAAAAACTTCCCTGCGTAGGCACCCACCTACCCATTCCATTCATCCATAGCTCGAAGGCCACCTCTTCTTGGTACTTATTATCACCGCCCAGGAACATATACTGGTGTGAACATTAAGTTAAGATCATTTCTCTTGCTAGATAGTGAGTGCCGTGAGGTGGGAACTCTCCCTGGCTTACACCACCTTTATATCCCCACCCCTCACCTGTGTGCCTGGCATGAAGCTCAGTCACTGTTTTCTTGCAGAATTAATGAATGGAGATGAATGAATCACTAGTCCCAGAGATCTCACCTGGTTCATCAGTGTAATGACTGCTTTACTTGGCCTCCCAACACCCCACCCACGTTACCATGTGACTAATTGCTAGACCCATCCTTTGTGGCTGTGCATGAAACAGGCCCCTTTGTCTTCCTAGCCTTCGGGTCCTCGTTTTTTTCCCCCTCTGAATCTCCTCCAAGTTTTGCAAACATTATGTCTGCTTTGAGCTTCCAAGACTCGGATGTTCTGGGAAACACCTGTGTGAGGTGTTGTAAGACACCACTCAGCACTGGTGCTGGCGTTCTTCCACAGCCATGGTCTGCCAGGCCTGTGGGGTTTCAGCCTGAGGCCCGCATGTCTACGCACCTCCAGGAATGTCGCCGTGAGACTGGAAGGGCATGGATGGACACCTATCGTGATGCCCAAAGAGCTTCCCCAAACAGCATGTTTTCCTGAGGACATTTCATTTCTGACCCTGGCTTGTCCCCAGCAGAGGACAGACGTTCTGCTGCAGCTTCTTTGTTATTTTGTGGAAGATGAAGCTGCGGATGGAAGGAGGGGTCACCCTTGTTTCCCAGGATATGTGGGAAGAGGGGCTTTTCTTGGTCTGTTTTTTGGGAACTCCCCACCCAAGCTGTCATTAGTTTTGTCTGAATTTTCTTGTTTTACTGCTTGGTATTAGGTAAATAAGAGGGAAGAACCAAATGCCATCTACCCCTTTGTCACTATGACTTAGTTCTTAGCCCCAAGTGACAAGAACTCATTGGAGGGAGCAGTCCACAGAGGGTGGCCGAGATTTAGAGGTGCCGTCAGACTCCTGGTGTTGGATAATCTGGACGCCTTCTGAGGGCAAGCGAGGGTGTGGCCAGGAGGGAAAGAACGATGCACTTCAGAGGATGTTCATTTTTTTTTAATCAGTTCTAAAAAATGCTTAAAGATTTCTGAAGCCGTGTAAGGGCATCGCTGCACCATTGACTGGGAAGGCATTCCCCAAGTGACAGCGTTGAAGTGAATGCGTACGTTTCAGTTGGTGTCATCCCTGACTCTCACCTGAAGCGAAAGGGGTGGCAGGGGTGGGAAGGACACCCGCACTCACGGGCAGGAGGAGGGACAGCTTTCTTCCTCTCTGTACCTGACCGCCTCCGAAGGAGGAGCCGGTACGGCCTTGCCAAGTGGTCTCCACTGGATAGCATTCCAGTCCAAGGCCATGTGTTAGCGTGTTGGGTGTAGGGTTTGGCCGACTTGGGTTCAGCCTTAGCTGATGTAGGACTTGGGGGTGGTGTTACTTCTCCTCTCCTATCTGGTTCCTCATCTACCAAATAGGGACATATTAATTACTTTAAAGGATTATTATGCATATGGGATGGCATAAAGTATGCAAAACATTTAGTACAATGCATGATACAAGGTAAACATGCACTAAAAGGCAGCAATTTTTAAAACGAGTCCATCATCCAACGCTTCCCCACAGATCCTGGTTTACTACTTCGAGTTTACTGAGAGTTGCACCAGACAGGATCCCGGTTCATCCCTACACCCGCCCTGGAGAGGAGACATGATGTTTTCCGTCCGGAGTTGGGAACGTGAGTTGAGCAAGGCTGCGTAGTCAGTGGCCGGGTGGGTAGTCTGAGAGGGCAGCGCTCAGGCCTTGGGGGGACCTTCCCCACAGCTGCTCGTGCTCTCCCCTGTGAAGACGTCTTGGAGATTGTTGCACAGTCTGGATTTCTTAGAACATGACAGTTTAAAATGAAATGAGATTCTAAAACTAGGAATGGTTGTCTAAAGTGCTTTGTAAACAGCAGGGCCAGGATGAGGGACAGGCATGTAAGGCTCGTAAGCAGAGCCCCCCATTCCCCTCCGTAAATTCGTTCAACACCCTGGGCGCTCACTGCCACCCCCTCGCCCAGTTCTACAGAGGCTCTGCAGGCACCCTCAGGAAGGCCAAGGCCAAAGGCAGCTCAGGACATGAGTGCACAGCCTTTAAAGGCGGGTCAATTGGAAAGACATCCTCATGTGGGTGTCTGAGTTCTGGGCCTTTTCATCTACTGTTTATGTTTCTTTTTTTATGATCAAAGCTGAGGCAGATGGAGAAGTTTGGTTCCCCTGAAAGCTATTCCTGGGGCCAGGGCTGGAGTGTGGGTAGTTCACTGGGAGGGGATTCCAGGAAGCAGGTGTGGAGTGGTGGGGGGAAGCGGGAAGAGAGAAGGGGGTGCGAAGGCAAAGCCAGTGTGGGAGAGCGTTGTGGACAGAAATCACGGCTACGGGCGCTGCTCTGGGCTCTCCCAGGAAGTAGACAGAATGCTTCTCAGATGCATCCCCAAAGGAAAGGTGGCCGCAGGGGGCATCCACCTTCTCCTGTGCCCCATTGGCGAGGATACCCCCAGGAGTGGGACCTTTCTGACACTTCCAGTCACGCTTGCACGCAGGCTGAGGAGACTCCCGTGGTCAGCAAAGGCTCAAGGCCTCTTCTGCTCTGAGCGGCGATCTAGTAGGATGGGAGCAAGAGAGTCTGAGCGACCATGTGATTGTCTAGACCAGTTGGGGCAAAAATCAGAGGTCGACAGACCAGTAAAATAAAATATGACACTGGGCACTAACGGGAAGCTAAACAAATCTTCCATCCCGGAAAGGGCTAAGAGTAAAAGTTGCAAGATGAGCAATTCAATATAAAAAGAATCAATTTGTGTGTAAGTTGCTCATGAACTGATAGCCTTTGCTAATCGCTCCCAAATGACTGCAAGGTCTCAGTCCATCTTTTTGATGAAGACTCATCCACTAGGTTCCACAGGCGTTAAGAATCCCGATGAGAGGGAGGGTAAGCGATCTGCTTTGAGGTGAGATTTCAAGAGCTTCAAGGTTCGAACTGCTTTCTACCTATTCTGGTGTTACTTAAAATCCTTGCCCTGTCGGTCAGCTCCTGGCACTGGGGAGGCCATGTGTTCATGGGTTCATTCAGGCAGTTATTTACTTAAGAAATAGCTAGTGAGAATGACCAGGCGTCAGGGGCCAGCCCTGGGGGCTATGGTAGAGTCAAGTTGGGGAAAAAGAAGTAAAAAACAGAGATCCTTTAAGCACCTGTAACATAGATAGGAAGATAAGCCGTACACAAGTAAACAGCTTTACCATAAAAAGGCAAATTATGGCTAAATGCTAGACGAGTAAAACAGGGTCAGGTGAATGTACAGGGAACTTGGGAGGGAGCGTTCCAGGGATGAAGCTGCCAAAATGGCTGTCGGGAAAGGGTTTTGACAGGAGTCTTAAAAGATGGGTACGGTCTTTCTGAGTTATTTCACTGCACATGCGGACGCTTCCTTTTTTTTCCTTCCGGACTAAACCTCTCAGGTAGAGAAAGAAAGCCAAGAGTGTGGCAATGATGGCCACATTATGTACTGAAGCCCTGCTTGTCTTGCAAAAGAAAAAAGACATCCTGTTCCTGGTGGCAATCAAAGTGCTAGTTCTGTCTGCAAGTCATTCATGAATTAACACCCTCTGCTAATCACTCCTAGCTGATATTTATCATAGGTACATTTCACAAGATGAATTCTGTCATTGATGCTGGCAGCTACTCACCAAGTCCCACCAGCAGTTGCAAATATTCATTAATAATATTTTGTTTGGGTTCCCACTTGCCACTTTCCATCCTCCTGTTTCATAAGTGGGAATAGCGCCGTTACCAAGTGGCACCCACGGAATGGGACACAGAGGCAACGTCGAAATTTTAAGTGAAAGCAGATGTTGAGAAATGCCATTATCCCATGCACGCCGCAATAAATAGCATTAACAGTTCTAAGTGACGGCCCTCCGGATTGGACTGCAAGGAGCTCCCATTTACAATTAAATGAGGGACTTATCCTTTCACATCCCCGGATTCTACAGGTGGCTCAGTGACAGTCATTTCTTAGCGTTTCAATTTTAGTGCGGCTGGTGAGAGCCAGCAGAGCAGGGATTGGACGGGCAGGCATTTCGGAAGGTGCCGGTGCCAGATGCACTCACTGTCTAACTGCCTGGAAGCAAAACTAACTCTGCACAGCAGCTGAAGGGTGAGAGCTCTTGAAATGATTTCTTCCCCAGCAGCACATCTCGCTGTGCCAGGAGTGGCATTGTTGTTTATGTCACCATTGACGGGGGCCTCTGTGCCTTTTGTCATCAGGAAAAAAATCACATTATAATTCCTGGAATATTACTGTATGGTTGAAGAGTACATGCACACACACTTCACCCTAGTGAAGAACGCCACCCTGGGTATTACTACGTCAAGACTTTGCAGATGCAAAAGTCAGCAGAGTGACAAAGGGTCGAGGATCATACAACATTCGGGCTGAGCTCTGGCCCCGCCATTGGCCAGCTCTCTGCTCGTAAGCTACTTGTCTACTCTATGGGTCTCACTCTCTGCATCGGTAAAGCAGGGACAGCGATATTTACGTTTGGCTTGCTGGGTAGGCATCAAGTACCTGGCATGATACTACTGATGGCTCTTTATTTTTAAAAAGATTTTATGTATTTATTTTTAGAGAGGGAGGAAGGGAGGGAGATAAACATTGATGTGAGAGAGAAACACTGATTGCCTTTTAAACGTGCCCCGAACAGGGAGCATACCTGCAACCCGGGCATGCGCCCTGACCGGGAATCTAACGGGCGGGCCTTCATTTTGTGGAAGGACACCCAATCAACTGAGCCACACGAGTCAGGACTGAGAGCTCTTGACTTAAGCTCAGTTTTGAGATCAGCATTTTCCTATTTATTCACTGGAGTAAGATCACCTCCACCAAGATAATCGGAAGCTGGGGGAGGCAACAATAGGTTTTCAGTGGTGAGTAAGCAAAACACAGGTTATTCTTGATTATTATGTGTTAATTATTGTATCACTTTCCCTAGGAACAACTGTGCACCTACTTTTGCCCCACCCTGTACTTTAGGAGCAGAGCGATAACCAGAGAAATGTTGGACTCAGCACAGTAAGTTAGGGCACAGCTTTCTCGGAGGGTGTGCCAATTATTTGTTAAGTCAATCTCCCCATCCATCCATCCATCCATCCACCCACCCATCCATCCAACCTCCTCTGTTCTGAAGAGCCGTCTAGGTCATCAGGTGACTTCCACCCAGTCTGATAACATTGCCTTGAACTTTTCCCCAAACAAATAGGCCCATATGATTTTGAGGACCCAAGGCACCTCAGGAACAACAAACATAACACTTCTTAATTGACTCAGCAATGGTTGAGTGTGCCCCCGAGTAATTTTTACCCCAAATTTATAAGGTGGGATTATATCTAGAAGAAAATATGTATTTTCTGGGGTTTTTGGACATGTCCTGGGCCTGGAATATTCATTCCCCAAGGGTATCCTTATGCCTTCCTACTAAGTCAACAATCTCAAGGTGTAAGTTTAGAGAAGCAATTTGAGGAGATGGTTAGATACAGTGGGTGGTTAAAAGACTAACAACAAGTTAATACTATTGGCTGAGCATCTGAAATGTCTTATGATTTGTAAAACATCATTTAGAAATTGCCTTCCTGGCATATAACTGGTTGACATGCAGATACTAATGCATCTATCTACATATCTATCCACACAATACACTCCTTAAGTCTTTGTATTTAATTCGTTCTATACTGTTGAAACCTTGGAAGTTCTAAAATATTCAGTGTTATTTCCTATCAAACGTTTCTGCATTTTCTTTTACATAAAGCAAACGAGCCACATGCCCCAGATTTCACCACAAGTAAGGGTCTCAATAGAACAATAGGGTCGAGCTACTCATTTGCCTGATGGTGCGTTGCAAATCATCACAGGTATGTCTGCCGTGTGCATAGATGCCTCTCCATTGGCTCGGGGCCACATTAAATGAGAGTAAACAGCACCTACTGATGTAAGGTCTAGGGGTCAATGCATGTTTGTTTTGAAAGTAAAGCTCATGCACTGATTACATGCTCAAGAGGTGAAAGTGATGGAGAAAATAAATATGCAAACGTGTAGAAATTATAATTGCTTTACAATAAACCTGTTTCTATAAAGAGGTTCCTGGAGGAGCATGTACACACAGGCCACACTCCTCTCTGGCTCAGTGGTTGAGAGTCTCCCAAGGAGAGCTTGAGGCCAGAGCAAGTACCCAAATAGCAGTGTCCCTGCACATTCACGGTTGCTCAGAGCTAGAGTGCCTGTCTCATTAGGGTAGAGCCAGATCAAGAGGAAACCTGCGCTGGCTGGTGTGGCTCAGTGGATTGACTGTCAGACTGCAAACCAAAGCGTCACCAGATCAATTCCCAGTCAGGGCACATGCCTGTGTTGTGGGCCAGGCCCCCAGTTGGGGGCGCTCAAGACGCAACCACACGTTGGTGTTTCTCCCCCTCTCTTTCTCCCTCCCTTCCCTTCTCTAAAAATAAATAAAGTCTATTTTTTAAGAGAAAACCCACAGTGGCACAATATTACTTTTGCAAATGTATGCTTCTAAAGGGTCTCCCACGTGGCACTGGGCTTGTGCGCTGGGCATGTCTTAATGAGCAGATGCGCACTCTGAGAGGTCAGCATGGTCCAGCGTGTGGCAACTGGGGAAACAGAAAACCTCTCCTTTTGTAGTCTGGACAAGACTAAAAACAGCGCTTTTTTGTGTGTTTCTGTTCGGTGCACAGACCTCACGCTCCTTTGAACGTAGATTTGTTCAAGTAGCCTTCACTGGGGTACACAGATCAAGCTCCATTAAAATAATGTGAAGGGCCCGCACTGAAGCAATCCAACGCAGAGCATTCCGAGTTTCAGGCTGCCGCACCACCTTTAAATCAGCGGAATGTGCCGGGTACGCGGTCTGTAGACTCTCCGCACCGCTGTTATTCCTGTAATAGGATCGTTCAGGCTCTCTTATCTAGTCTCCTAGATGCTCGGCTCCAGCACTCTCAAACAGAGGTGATTTGTCACACACCACCACCCTTCCTGCTGCACACAGCGCTGGGTGAAGCAAGCTCGCTTTGATGTGGGGCCAATCTTCGCTTCTCTCACTTAAGTATTTTACTTTCAGCGGTAGTGAGCCCTGAAAACCAGGAAATAGGAATACCCTCATATCACGGAAGGGCACACGCGAGTGCCAGCGCAAATAGTTTATGGCAAATGGGAGTCATAGTGGTCCTGAGACAGGTTTGCCCGCTGCAGGTCCACACGACCACTTCCCTGTTGACAAGGAAATCTCTACCTGCATCGCATTTGCTGTGTTAGCTGAATTTTGTCTCATCTGGTCTTCTGTGGGGCCCAGTTAATTACCACCCTTTGAATATCAGCGGCATTCCATTTGAAGAGCCATCGAGTGTGTCATGGAAGTGTCTCCTTACGCTGAAATATGCAAATTGGAATTCCTTTGTGCAGACAGGTGGTGACATGCTGCTGTGTGTGAAGAATGTACGCCCTCACACCTTTAGCCCCAGCGCTCCGCGCGTCTCCGGGCTGCCCACTCAGAGCTGTCTGCTGAGCTCCACACGCCCTGATTGGCAGTCGTACCCACATCGCCCCCTTTCGTGAGTTTCGCATTTCTCTCTGCCCATTGTTTTCACAGGTCTGATTAGGTCTTGCCCTGTTGAAAATGATGTTCAGCCTACATCCGACTCCGGACTTGTGAGCAAGAATTAACATCCTCTGTTTCCTGGGGTTTCATTCCCTCAGAAGTCTATACTTCCTTTCTGCCTTTAGGGTTCACCGCGTATTCTCTTTCAACTTCTATTGCCCCCAGGGTCTCCTCCCAAATGTACAAGTGTTGGGGAGGAAGTGTGTTTTCTGTCTACTTTAGATTTTCTTGTATGTTATAATTTTGTACCAGGGGTAGCCGGTATGCAGCTATTAAATGGACGGTTATATGTAAATACAGATACATCATTTCAAACTTTGGTTTCAGCTGGGACCCCCTATAATCCCTGCGGCCACTCTGGAGGGCTTCAGGGTCCCACTGAGGGACCTCGTATTGCGAGCTGGGTGCTGAGGCTGCCCCAGGTCAGATGATGTGGAATTTGGGTGGGGATTTCCTTCCTTCTCTCTTCAAAGAGCTTAGCCACTAGAGCAGGCGAAAGCTCGCGTGGGCTACTCATTGGTATGACAATGAACCCCCTGTCTAATGTGGGGCTCAGAGCAAAGTCTGAGTCACAGATACAAGATGGAATTACTCTGCTCTCAGAAGCCCCATGGATCTCCGCTACCAGACTCTGGCTTTTGGCAGGAGACAGCATAGACTGATGATACTATAGATCATCTCAGCAGCTCACTGTTGACGAAAAATTAAAAATTAGACCACTCAGGGGCAATTTGAATGCCATTACCGAATATTATTTTGAGACGCTGTTTGCTTGAAATGGTGCCATCTAATAGCCTTGCCCTATCCCAATTTGTAAAGAAAAGAATTCTCATGCCAGGGGTCTCAACAACCCCCTGACTTGCAGCCCTTCTGCTAATGTGCAGCATGGCAGGTTGCGTGGGGTGGCACTGCCAACAGCACCCTCGCATGCACAGCTGGCAGCATGGCCCCCAGTCTGTGCCATCGTGCCAGGCACATTAGGAACATGCCACAGCTGGCACAGAATTAGAAGCTCCGTGCAAGCAAATCATTGTGGTTTTGTGAGAGCCATTCTCTCACTGATCCTGCTCCGCATCTCAGCTCCAACCGCGGGGCAGTGCACGGGAAGCAGACGTCAGGGCAAAACTCAACAGGTGCGCCCAGTTGTTCCTTTCTCAGCGGTTTGCTGCCAGCTCTCGACTTTCTATATTTTGTTTGAAATTTTCTGTTTCTAACATTATTGAATTCTCCAACCAAAGTCCTGTGATCGATTTTCAGTGGGCTGAATCTTCCTGCAGACTTATCTTTAATAATGTCACCACATGAGAAGTAATACAGAACAAGAAATAACTGCCTTGACTCTATTCCTCCCAGGGTTTGGAAATAACGTTCTCCTATAAACATCACCGACATGCCCAGAAAGGTGTCTCGTACTTGTTCAGGCTTAAGAAAGTTCTTTGACCATCAATGTAAGCTAAGATGTGGCCATGAATTTTACAGGTTGGTAGAAACCTCAAAACATGTGTGATGCCCTGCCCTTGGATGTGAGGAAACACATCCTAGTTACATTTACAAAAGTAAATGCCATCCAGAAAGCAAAAGAAAAGCAGCCAAAAAGACCTAAACTTCTTACAAACCCAAACATTTTCCCCCATCAAATGGAAAAATCCAGTCCCACTGAAATGTATTAAACACCTACTGTGTGGTTGACCCTCTGGGTGCAGGGTGTTAGAGGCAGAATGAGAATTCGGACGCGGTCTCCAGCCCCGAGGAGTTTACAGCAGGTCTTTGAATAGCACGGTCTCATTACAATGTTGATGAGAAAGAAATGGATTCCTGGCAGGGCTATAGTCTGGAGTTTGCATGTTTTCCCCCTGTCTGCTCGGGTCTCCTCCCGGAGCTTTGGTTTGCTTCCACATTACAGACGTGTATGTGACGTGAATGGGCGTGTCTCAACTGTCCCGGTCTGACTGGGTGTGGGGGAGGGTGAGTGTGCCCAGCTGTGAAGGGGTGTTCTGCCCAGTGTTGGGTCCCACCTTGTGCCCTGAGCTCCTGGGAGAGGCTCCAGCCACCCTTGACCCTGAACTGGAATAAGCAGGTTGGAAGAGAATGCTCTTACTTGTTTTTATTCATCTTTCTTACATGATGCATGTCTCACATTGATTTCAATCTTTAATAGTAGAAGAGGATTGGGTCTTTATTTAGAAGTTTGTTGATTTCTTTCTGTGACCAGAAATATGCTCTAAGAACATGACTCTTGTTTATATCAATGAACCTACAGTCAAGCTGGTTCTGTTATAAGTTATTTTGCTTGAAGTTGCAGTTTCCAAGAACCTATCGATGACGCTAAGTGAGCACTTTACTGTACAATACGATCAGTGCACCCAGAGGCATGAGCACAGGGCTATGGGGCGTGGAGCGGGGTGGCAGGCTCTGCGTGGAGGAGGGCACCAGTGAGCTGGGTGCTGAAGGGTGGTGTAAAGAATTCAGGCTTTAAAGGCGGCCACACCTGTGTTGACAGAAGATGATATGAATCTGGGTGGTGGACACACAATGCAATGTACAGACCATGTATCATAGAAATGGGCACTTGAAACCCGTATGATCCTATTAACTGATGTTACCCCGATAAATTTATTAAGAAATAAAATAATCTCCTTTACTTAAAAAATAGAATTCAACTGTGCCCCCAAAGAGGTCTGGCCTTTGCCAGACACTTCATTTGTCTGGGGACTTTGTCTCACACTGGCTAGTGTGACAATGGTTGAGGGCCGGACTTTGGGGCGCATGGTGCTAGTGGACCTGGAGACTGAGAGAGACCATGTGAGCCGTCAACTCGCCAGTCAATCATGCCTATGCATCGGAGCCCCTATTAGAGTTTTTATTCAGCTCTTAACATGGAGGCTCAGGGGAGCCCCCTGGAGATACTTAGAGTGTCTTGTTACACAAGAGTGACACAGGAAAGTGACACATTGTGACAGCGTGGGAAGAGAACAGTTGGTGTTCCGCACTGGGACCTCCCCAGGCTTGCCCTGTGCTCGTCTTTCCATGGCTGATTTTAATCTTTTTCCTGTGCTAAATGTTAATCATGAGTGAAATAACTTTCAGTGGGTTCTGTAAGTCCTTCTAGAATATGATCAAACCTGATCATGGTTTTGGGAACCCTCCTGAACTTGCAGTTGGTGTCAGAAGTAGGGTGGCCGATTGCGGGGACTGTTCCCTTTAACTGGAGGGTCAGTCTAACTCACTCAAGAACGAATGGAAGTTTGACAGAGAATAAAGATGCCAAAGAATAACTATTAAATATGATATCTTGAAAGTTCTTGCCTGTTATAAATCCTGACTCCAACAAAGCTTTGATAAAGAGCCAGGATTCTAAGGCACGTGACAAAGATCCGAGGCAAGCAGATAGAAGGAAGATGAACAGGCTGCCTGAACTGAAGTTAAACCAAACAGTTCAAAAAGTCTTTACTATATTGACAATCTGCTTAAAGATGCCTGTCTGAGACTCCTAGTGGATGGAGTTGTTTTTCTTTTCCTTTTTCTTTTTTTTTTTTTAAGCTCATGAAAGCACATGGGAGCAAGGAACCAACTTTATCTTGGCACAGGTAGACTTGCATAAGGAAGAAAAATGTCCGTACATTTTCTTCCCTTGACCTCCTCACTGCAGAATGGGTCAATAGATCTCCTAGTTACGGAGATCCTGGTGCACACTGTGGACATTGTACGGGGAGGAGGCTTGCACGCGTTTCAGGGAAAAACTTGACACAAGGTCCCCTCCTCCAAGAAGCTCTTCCTGAGCCCAGTGGTCATGCAGACCTCAGATATGCTGACCAGACAGCCCATGCTTGTCCTAGCTACAGCTCCTGTAGTAGCACAGCTAACTTCCTGTGTCGTCCCCCTGACAAAACCTGAAACCCCGAACAGCAGGGTTGGTGGGTCCTTGCCTGAGTGTTCTCAGCACCTCAGACGTGAATGGGCCTGACATAGAGGAGGTATTCAGTAGGTGTTTTTTGGTTGAATGAATAAATAAGCCAAACAACAGCTTTAGAGTCATGTGGTGTAGAGGAAACAACATTTTAGGAGTAAAAACGAAAACACAGTTTCAAACCCAATCTCCATTTTTAGTTGGGTGAAAGGCAACTTTGTCTAAAACTCAGTTTTTTTCAGCTTTGAAATGGGCTTAATCTCACCAGCCTGTGAGGCTGAGGAAGATAATGTAGGCGAAAACACTTGCTCGGCATAGAAAAGAGAAAACTCCCAAAGAGAGCTCGGGTGACAATTCAACAGCCTGTGTGAAACACTAGGACCTTCACACAGAAGGACGCGCCCAGCCTCAGAGCAGGGACCCACTGGCGGGATGGATTCCCTATCGAGTTACTTCCATAATAGCCACACGGGTACCAGATCTCCTCCTGCACATGGGCCCCTCTCACCCGCTCTCATTCTAACAACCATCAAGGAATCGTTCTGCAGTGGGAATACCAAAGACCTGGGAAGAACAGCGGTGTCGTCTCCTCTGAACTGGAGTGCAGGTAAGCTAACGAACAACAGCTTTACAAATAGAATCGGCAGTCTGACGATGGTATCGCCATGGCCCGCCATTGGGATTAAAGGTGATTTTATCAAAACGCAGCACAATCTCTTTGTTTATTTAGCACGGGACGACGACTCGCTATCCATTATCAACTACTTGTGGTCTACGGCCAGACTTATATCCTGTCCCTCCGCACTCCGGAAGCCTAAAAAAGAAAATGTCATTTACAGAAACGCATCTAGGATATAATCTATAGTTAAATGTGCAGGTGATTTATCATTATCTCAGGCTATTTGGAATTCACATTATTTATGCTAGTAATCCTGTCCCCAGACCTCTAAGTTGTTGTCCATCATTCCTCTAACAAAAAATAATCATACAAAAAATCGCACTCCACATTACATTTGGACATCAGCTGTCTGAAAGGTAATAATATACAGCAACTACAATGATTGAAATGAAGGGAAAAGATTGTTAATATAATAGAGGTTTCTACCAGACATGCTTTAAATCAATGTGCAAAAGCAATTTAAACAATCTATCCTGTCATCTTGTTTAAAACACATTGATTTCTCTCTTTTTCCCCCTTGTGGTTTTTATCACTTAGGCTGTTTTCCCCTTCCTGTGGACTGGGAGAGCAAACCAAAGGAAAAGAAACTTTGAACAAGAGGACTGGCTGAAATAAGCGGAGTGACAGCCTGCCCCTTTAAGAAGATTTCTAATAAATCAGGGGAAAAATAAATCTCCACCACAGTGCCATGTTTGACGTGGAAATTAAATTGCACCAGTTCTGGGGAGATTGAGATGACCTGCTTGGAGGTTTCTTCCCCGAATTAACAGTTAACAGGTAAGAGCGGATGAATGAAGGTTATGTTTTTTAAAGAATTCCCCCTAAACTATGATCAAAATGTGATTCTAAACCCCAAATCCATATTTAGTATAGAATATGAGTTTGGGGGCTAAAAATAAATATGGATATTTTTGCATATAGATGTACATGCATTTTTCCCCCTTTAATTCTAAAATTATTCTCTTGGAGAGAGTGGTAAATAGAATTTTTTGCCAGCAGTGAATTTTCAGTGTTATCAGCTGTCAGGTTGGAAAAATGCATGGCAGTAATAAAGGGGGGAAATATATGATCCATAAATAAAGAAAAACGGGACTTGTTTGGCATTATAAAGTTTTCATGCCTTTAGGTAGAAAAGACTGCAAACAAATCCCCCTCCTTTAACTCTTTTTACGCTCTCTTCAGATTGTGTCTCTCCAGCCGCTTGTCCAAAGCCTGTCAATGAACTTGGGCTGCACATACCTGCATCCCAAGAAGGAGCAGGGGCCCCTCGGCTGGCAGGCTTGTGTGAGAACCTGGCTCTTCTTTCATGAGGGTCAGGGGGAAGAATGTGTCAGGTTCATGGCCAGCAATCAGCCATGAGGAAGTTCCCATGGGAAGTTATTTTTCAGTCTCTGCTTCTGGGAATGGACACACGCTGCTGGAAAGAATACGGGTCACTTGCAATACGCCCTCAGGGTCGGGTGCTGCCCTACCAGGGAGGGTGAGGCCTGGCCCCTGCCTTCAGAGAGCTCCTCCTCTGGTAGGAAGATGGATAGAGTACTCCACAAGGCTGTGGAGGTAGCCTAGAGCTGTCCTTACACACCACAGGTGGATGACAGATACCAGCTGAATGAATGAGTAAATGAATGCTAATGGCAGGGTGTCATTCAGTAACAATGTAGAGGGTGTGGATCAGTTTTGTCTTGTTTTGTTTGGGGGCTGGAGGAGAAGAAAGGGTTCTCTGCATCCAATGAAAGAATTGACTCCTGACAGGGAGAAGAGGAGAAAGCACTCCGGTTCTGGAAAGCTGTTCTTCAACATCAATTTATATTATATACATTTGGTTTTTAATGAGAAGTTTGCCTCAAGGAAAAAGACAATGATGAGTCAGCGTATTGCAGGCAAACAATCCCAGGCCTTTGTGTTAAGGTCTTTGCTCTGCTGGAAGTGTGTTATCGCCCTCAAACATGCAGGCGGGCTCCACGGCTGTTAGTGTGCCGTTTGCATGCTCCGGTGATGTTTTATGTAGTATGCTACTTACACGCTAGAATGTACATGCACGCCCCTGCAAATTTAGGTAAATTATGAATAAATTAAATCTTATCTAAATAAACAAGTGTCTTTTTGAACCCCAGTGCTACCTGTCATGAATATTTAAGTGGACAAGAATGAATCTCTTCCTGCTGTGTGCCTTACAGAATGCTTTTATAGCCTGGATTTCAGGAAGGAATGGGCCCACGGCTAGAGCGAGCCAGTCGACTGCTCGCTGGGGACAAGGCTTTGGAGGCGTCATGCATTAACAAGTGAGACCCACTACGGGGATCAAATGATATGGTGTCTACAGATGCTGATAATCGCTGCCTTTTCACGCCATTTTGGAGACACAGAGTTTGAAGAGAGAGTTATTATTTTTATCCTTTCTATTAGCAGAAAGAGTCAACTCATGCGAATCAACACTCTCAAACTTATTAAAATCCAGACCGACTTCTTTGTAGTGTGAGTATTATTTCTGTAGGAATCTCATGAGGACTGGCTCACCATAATCAAAATTGTTAAGAATGTCCCAAGGCTCAGGGACAAGCCTAAGGACCTCAGTTAATGGTTTTTAGTCCGTGTCTTAGCAATACTGTTGTATTACCCATGGCCACAGAATTCGGGAATCTGAGTTGAAAGGGCCAGTGGGGCTGTCTTTCACACTTCCACACTCTTACACTTTTGGCGCCTTCTCTATAAAGAGTCTGCATCCCCCTGTCTTCCATGGAACAACTGAGGCTCTTGTTTTCAGGACCACCCACCCCCAATCTCACAGAGCCCTGTTTGAGCTCCCCAGGTAGAACGAAGTGTGTGCATCTGAGCGTAAGCCCCTCTGAGGACAAGGCCTGTCTCTGCTCCTTTACCACGTGTCCCCAGCACCTAGCACAGGGCCCAGATTCGGGAGGCACTTGAAACTAATGTCACACCAGCTCATTGCGTAGATCTCTCCAAATGCTGATCAGATGATAGTGCTTCATTATTTGCTCACGTATCTGTCTGGCCTCCTAGAGGGCTGGGCCCGCAAAGGCCAAATTCCTACCTTATTGATCTGTATTCCCAAGACCAAACATCATAAGTACTTGACAAATGTTTGCTTATTGAAGGGATGAAAGAAAATATCCATTACGCTTCAATTAATTGCAGCAATGAACCTGAAACTTATTAGCTGCTGTGTACCCTATAGTACCATCTCTGTCCTTCAGAGCCGTGCTCAGTGTCTAGGAACCTTCTCTTTAGCTACTGTTGGAAGTGGTCTTCCAGAGTCTCTCAAGGGCTGGAGAGGACTTCCTCTTATACAGACCCACCTGACAATTGTCTTCTTCCCATTTAGGTCCCACTGGGAAAGACAAGGCTGCATGCATGGTCAAGGTGGGCCTTTGGGTTGAAACAAGGATGACTCAGGAGGAGTCCTAGGAGTGGCCCTCCCTCCTCTTTTCTCCCCCAGCTCTGCATCCCTCTGGGTGGGCTCTGGCCCAGGGAAGGATGGGCAGGGAGGAGTGGCTGGACTGTGCAGGTTCTCCTGGGCTGTGCCATGAAAAGGCAGGAGACAAGAGAGGAGAGTGCCCTCCAGAGGTAGTGGTGGGGAGGGCTGCTGTGTGGAGACTCCACTCCATCAGGAACTGCACCCAGGCTCCATGTCCATGACAATGGACCGAGGCAGCATGTGATACTGAGTCCAATCTGCCCCTTGACAATTTGCCTTCTTGGGTTTGCCTTCTTGGTTGCTTGTCTCTGCATAAACTTCTAAAGAACTTCTCTGAACTTGTTTAGGACTTAACTCTCTCAGTCATGAGAAAACTGTCCCTTGTATCAAATGTAAATCTCTCGGGATTCCCTGATGCAACTTCTTTTCTACCTGACCAGCTCCAGGTGCAGAGGACCAGCATCTGGGCCCCTTCCTTCTTCTCATCATAAATGCGTATCCATGGGAAGACCGTGGTTACATGTCTCACCCTCTTCTCTTTCAGACTAAGTCCTCTAATTGTCATCCACAATCACCTTCATCTGGGATCTAGTCCTGGGACACAGTGTCAGTGTGGGACTGGTGGTCCTTCTGTCTCAGGCCCAAGGACCCGCAGAGCTTCAGGGTCAGACCTGGCTCTGGACGACATGCGGGGGTTTAAACAACAAGGCTGAAGAACACATCCCCCCAGGAGGGGCTCAGAGATGATGGAGCTGTGGTTAAGGGGCTGGGAAGGCAAGTCATGAGTGAAGAAGACACGCATCTGTTCCCAGAAATGACATATATACTCACAAAGGACCCACCAAAGGGCCAATGTCCTTTGGCCTCCGTGTTAGACACACACTGGCTGACCATGAGTTTGATTCGGTGTAATAACCTCTCACTCAGACTGACAGCTGGCCTCTCAAGCAGGAGAGAACATGAGTCAAGTTCAGAAGGACCAAGCCTCACAGATTTTATTTTTTTTTCTGCCAAAGCTAGGCCTTTCTGTGGTGCTGCAGGGAACTTGAGAGTTGAGGCCACCTGGTCTGTGGACTCCCTGCCTAATCACACAAGATCCAGAGCCAAGCCGAGGAACAGGCCTCATTTCCATGCAACAGTGTCCTCGTTCGCTGCGGCCCTTTCGGACAACATCCTGCACGATCAGAGCAGCCGGGGACAACACCGGACCGCTCTCTGGGAGGAAGACATGGCCTCTGAGCGAGACAAAAGCAAGAAAGCCCACTGATGGAAAACCCACTGACACAGCTTAAACCGTGTCCCCGCCACACGAACGGCAAGTGCAGGCAGTGCGACATGACTTGGTCCTGCCCAGCAGTCACGGGGAATCTAGAAGCCCTGCCTGTGTCCAGGTGCTTGGGAAGGGTTTCCAGTGCGAGCACTTTCCTGGGCGGCAGCGGTGGGTGAGTGCGTCCACTCTCCCGTTTACTGCATCGGGGATAACCCTGGTCCCCACGCCTGCACGTGACTCGGATCTGCCCAGGCCCATCTCAGGACTTCTCACATGCGGGGCTGTGAGCCTGAAGTGGGGCAAACTGATAGCCGGCGTGCTCACCAGCTGCGGTGAGCGAGACCACAGAGCCTGGAGGAGACGTGGGGGCCCAGGATAGCTGCTCAGATGGGGGCCTTCCTAGCTACCCATCCTTCCGGACAGAGGGAACCCCTCAATCAGCGGGGGTAGGAGTCAGCTCTGGAACCCCCAGACATGCTGTGCAGCCACAAACTCTTAATTACAGAGGCGTCTGAGGGAAGAGACCAAAGGCGGGGGGTGGTGGGAGTGGGACGTCGCGGGGCGGTGCCGCGTTCTCCAGGCTGCCTCTCTCGACAGCAGCTGCCCGGCGCGTTCGGCGGGGAGGCCCATCATCCATTACCAGGGGACTGGCGGCACACGGAAGCCCCGCTCAGAACTTTACTTAATAAATCAAAGCTGACAACTCCTCCCAAACTGATATGAAAAGGCTCTTCGGTGTCCATGAGCTGCATACGCTTTATTTGCCTCGTTCTCTCAAGTAAGAGGTGAGCAGTAATCACAGACGATCTGTCCTTGGCAGGTCGCAACGGCAGCGCGTCCTTCCGGAGCCACCAGTCACCATGAGGCCGCTGGGGTGGGTCAGCTCCACCTGGGATGCAGGGTCAACAGGTAGCGACATAGTGACTATAGCCATCCCCTGCAGGGCACTCTGGAATTTCCGAAGAGCTTTCCCCCACAGTGTCTCACTGGCACCAGCAACCTCCCTGCCAGGGGATTTTATTTTCTCCACTTCTCAGAAGAGGGAGTGGGGTTGGAGGGCGGGCGTGGCTGGGTGGCCCTGGGCAGCTAGAGGGCAGGCCTTCCGTAGCCTGCCTTCCCGACAGGAATGAGGCCACACTAACCCGGGCCCATCCCGTGGGTGCTCCCAAGTCCCCTTCTGCTCAAACTGCTGCCGACTCCTGCATCTTCTTGCTTTGGGGTCAGGTCCCCTGCACCTTCCATGGAGACTGTGAGCTAACCCATAAACTACTAAGGATCAAGGGTGAGACTGAGTGGCTATCTTGGGTACCATTTCTGCTGCCAGCAGACAAACGTTTTAGGAACTTCGGAGGACAGAGTTCCAGACAACGTTTATTACCCGAGCCGAGGGAAGAAGGTGGGCAGAAGGTAAAGCCTCCAGCTAGAAGGTAAACAAGTGCTAGAAATGCAAGGTGCAACCTGAGGACTGTAGCTAATGCTGCTGCATGGCATATTTGAAAGTTATCAAGAGAGGAGATTCTAAAAATTCTCATTACAAAAAAAAGAACACATTTTTCTCTTTTTCTTTCTTTTTTTTGCATATGCATGAGATGATGGATGCTAACTAAACTTATTGTGGTAATCATTTCCTGATATATATGTGAGTCAAGTCATTATGCTGTACGCCTTTGTGCGAACGGTGCTGTGTATTCATCACAGCTCAGTCAAACTGGAAGAAAAAGTGAAATGAGCTCAGGAGAAAAGAAGTTGAATGGAAGGACTCAACTGCAGGTTGAAGTATCAGACTGGGGACGCAGCCTATGAGGGGCCCTGCCGTGCAGGCAGCTGAGAATGACCCCTGAGACCCCTGGAGGATCCTGACTGGGAGGAGCCTCGTCTGGTTCCCCCGGAAACCCCACGTCCTCAGCTGGGCCCCGGAGGCAGGGCAGAAGACGAGGGGACAAAACGGCCCCCTGCCACATAAACCCTGCAGAGAAAAGCCTTAACCCCACCTGAGTCCCATGCAGAGCAGCATTGTAGACGGTTCAGGTAACTCATATGGCCGGTCCTGCAGGGGAATCCGTTGGTGTCCCTCCCTGAAGGGGACAGGGCTTGGGCTGTCTCTGGTAGGAGCTCCGAGTGTTAGGAAGCAGAAGGATACTGAACAGAGAAGACTTTGATTTCAAATCATGTCGCCCATGTCCCGATACAAATAAGAGCAGACTGCCTGTGTGCGAGAGTATGTGTGTGTGTGGTGTGGTGTCTTATGGGGACTTAGTGAATGAATGGACTGTGCTTTGGGTCTCGGAGTGTGTGGGGCATCAGGCTGCAGTGCCCAGAAAAAGGCCCTGGACCAGGGTCAGAACATCGCTTACAAACTGTTGGACCTAAAAAGGCTGCTCAGGACATCTGGGGTGCACATGAGTCCCTGTGGGGGAGTCACTTCTCTAGATGGCTGCGGGAAAGGTTCCTCAGCAGTGCCACACAAAAATATGCATGGTAAAACATGTGGAAGTGATTAATTGTTGGCGCTTCGGAGGGCGATGCCATGGGAATCTCTCTGAGTGGCACCTACTCCCCACCCCAGTCCTTAAGCCACACAGTTTGCTTCAACCACAGAGAACACACCCCGTGTCCTCTGCCCATCCTGGGAACCAAATATACCACCTCATCAAGTCCAAGGTGCTCCTATCCAGGTCACCGTCCTGTCTTCCCCGGTGTGCTTCTGTCTCTCTCCTGGCTACGGGACTCGAAGTGTGGACTCAGGCCCCAGTGAGAGGGACGAAGACACTCTGGCAGGGAGGTAACCTCTTCATGTCCTCAGTTTTGCTGGGACAGCATGAAGCAGATCTGTCCTCTGGGCTCCCACAGGGCTGTGCAAGACTATGTGGGCAGGGGGCTTCACCGAACTGGCCAGAAGACCCACATGCAGCTGTGAAGCAGGCCATGTGGCCTGAATCCACTGGCTTTCCATCTCCCTTTCTTCGATGGAGCACAAGTTTTCCGAAATTTTAGGAAAAAAGGGAGGGGAAAAAATGAGTGGAGCCACCACTGGGCTTGGCTGGATTCAGAGGACTGTAGTGCTAGTCTCAGTTCTGCTATTTATTAGCTGTCGGGCCTGAAACCTCCTCTAATATCCCTTAAACCCATCTGCAAAATAACACAATACTCAATTTTCAAGGCAGGAAAGGGGTAAATTGAGTAGTGCCAGACACTACAGATACGTTTTCTCAGTTCTCACCATAGCTAGGACACTCGCGTCTGGAAATAAGTTACTAGCGTCAGGTCACCCAGCTTTGCGACCTCAAAGCCTGAGCTCTGTCTCCATTAATAAGATGAGTCGGGAGCCGCCATGACAGGGTGACAGCCGAGAAAGCCCCTTATTATTCTAAATCTCAATGAAAACTTAAGACATTACATCTGAGCTCAAAATATCTGTTCTACTTCTACCACATTAGTTTTCAAAAAGAGAAAGTGACGCGTGCGGGCCGAGGCACTGTTCGGAAGGCCTGTCTGCATGCCTTTAGCTCCTCGTCCCGATCGGGGAGGCAGACAAACTCCCTGAGCAAAAGCAACAAGTCCTTATCTCCTGGACTGGAACAAACACAGAAACTCTTACCTACCCTGTCTGTGCCAAGCGCACCTGTGGGCCGAGGAGGTAACCTGGCAGGGTGTGGGGTGTGGGGGGCGGGGATGTAATCCCTCCGGGAGAGTGTGATGTCGCTTCCTCAGCCTCGGGAAGAACTCAGTGTGAGACAAAGACCTCACATAACTCTGGCAAGAATTTTTGCATTGCTGCTGATTTTTTTTTAAATGGAAAACATTTCCTTTTTCCAAATGCTATCAGTTTCAATCAAATTATTGCAGAACCAAAAAAGGTTGCTAACACTGCTGTGCTGTGGGTTTTTGCCTTGCTTTCTCTCAATCCTTCCACTCAGCTTCTTGAAGAATTAAGGTTGGGCCCTTTCAAATGTAAATGAAGCAATTTACAAAATATGTATTTTGGCACACAGGCAACTCGGCTTTCCAAACAAACGGGAGTTTTATTGATTCTGTGAACTGCCATCTCATGGAGTTATCTTGTGGCTGTAATTTGAGTCTTAATATGAGGAGACTGTTTTCATTTATAATAAGCGGCACATTCTGTTTTTATCTCGCTCCACTCCCCATTTCTGGGTTTTTAAATGGGTAGAAGAAGCCATGTCAGTCTTAATATGCTTTTCATGCATTTAGTTTCTCAAATGCTTTTTTCCTTATCATCTTGTCTATTTTATTTGTTATTAAAACAATATTCAATGCCGCAAAAGACACTAAACCGTGAAAAACACCGCCCACAGCTCCGCCAGCCGCAGACGACGGCCCTTCACGTTCGTTCTATGTTCCTTCCAGGCTTTTGTCGCAGCGCACATGCTTCCAATGGGGTGGGAACAATGCTGTATAAATAATTCTCGAGACGCTTTTTACACAAACTTAAAAAAAACCCAACACTGTTTGGACCTCCTTTCAAGATCTTGGAACCTATTTTGCTGAAAACTTGATTCAGTGTTTCAGTGTAAATACGTGATAGGACGTCATCTATCAGAGATTCACAATATGCTTCTCAGTCTTTACTTGACGGTATGCACAGAGTTGCAGAAAAGAAGTACTTGGTGATTGATTGCCAAGGCCGGTTCGTTCGACGCCCTGCACCCCATCCAGGTCTGCTAGAGGGCCCTGCAGGGCAGCGGGTGGTGGAGCTTCTCCCAGGAAGAACGTCTCCTCCCGTGGCATGGCCTCAACTCCTCCTGCGGCCATGGGGTTTGCTCGCTTGTCTAAGATGCTACTGCTAACGGCGAATGGTGCCGGACTGTTGGGCCTTGGTTCGGCAACCTCCGTTCTTGAGTTCGGCTGAGAAAGAATTCAGAGCCAAGGAGCTCAAATACAAGTGAGAGTTTATTTAGAAAGTCACAGAAGTAGATGAAGTGAGGCGTGAAGTTACAGAGGCAAAGGCAGGGCCCTTAGAGTTTAGGAGAAAGGAAGGTAAAGAAAACGCACCTGGGGGAAGGAGAGGCACAGGTGTGTGTGTGCTGGGGGAGAGGGGAGAGGGGGAGAGAGAGAGAGAGAATATGGGTCCTCCATCTTCAGGGTTTTTACTTGGAGGTCTCAGAGGAGGATCTCAATAGAATATTGATCAGCTTCCAAGGTGTGTCCTTTCAGGGTTGTGGTCTCTACTGATTGGTTGGCGCCAGGCAGGGGGTCCTCAGCCACTGTAGCTGGTCCTGAGGTGGGCATGACTTTGCTCCTCCTGCTTTTGCTGCTTTTCTGGGCCTGGAGCGGAGTCACGACTGAGGCCCCGATGTCATCTCTAGTTTGACCAAACGTCTGACTCTGTGTCTCCGGGATCTGGTCAAAGCTGTGGGCAGGTGCCCACATGGGGAGATTGGGAGGCCCCGAAAGATGACTCTGCCTCAAAGCATGTCCTGAAAGGGCCCCTGGGAGCGCCACCTTCCTCCTGCCTTGACCTGACGTTTCCCAAAGTCGGTCCCTGGGGTAAAAGTCCTTTTAGTTCTCCTTGAAACAAGGGTTCCAGCACTAAGGAAGTTTGGGGACTATGTAATAAGATCTCCATCTCCAGCAGCACTACGGTGCACTTAATACGCCGAGGCTCTGGAAAATTCCACAGTCCAGAAACCTGTTTCACTTTATTTCAGCCATAGTATCCACAGTGATTTCCGTGAAAACGCAAATACGGAACCAGGATAGCCACTAAGCACCAGAAATAATGACACCTATTTACCGCACGACTTTGCCTTTGCATCTAGACTCGGGAGTTAGGAGCAAGTGAAGACAAGAGGCCTCAAGTTCCTTCTCAGAGGATTTAATTAAACTACTCAATCTTTCAAAGCCTTGGTATTTTAAAGCATCTCTTACAAGAAAAATCACACTTGCTCACGGTAGGAAAATCAAGAAAATATAAAGATAAAATAACATCCCATAACTCCAGCTCCCAGAGACAACCAGTATTAGCATGTTGAGTGTTTTCTAATAATACTTTAAAGTATGTATGTATTTTCTAGATTTTTATAAAGTAGTGAACACGCTGGGGCCACAAGTTTATGTGCGGATTTTCCCCCACTTAACATTGTGCCGTGAGTGTTGAGCTTCGGACCTGAGTGGCCCTGCGGATGGGAGGTGGGGACTGACAGGTGCGTGCAGAAGGGAGCTGGTGTGGATGGACCTGCAGCCATGGCATCGTTGTATTTGTGACTGCCCTTTATTCTCATAGCGACTTTATGGTAGGCTAATGGGGTTCTTTCATGTACACTGAGGGCCATGAAGCTCAGAGAGCTGGGAGCTGGAGGAGACAGTTGTGGTGATATGCCCAGACCCCTGCATTTCTTTACTGGTCCCATGTGCCTATCTCTACCCACCTGTGGGCTTTGCTGCCGCTGGCCCACCCCTGTGCCTCCCATGCACTAACCCCCTCCGGCCAGTGGAGGCGCTCTGCCCCACTCTGGGCCCAAATTTGCAGAGACTGGGAATTGCCTTATGCCACTTAGGGCTCTCAGCCAAGGGCTGGCGTGGGAGTGGGAGTGTTTGCTTAGAGTCAGATACACTCTGAGGCATAATTTATACTCCAGAGCTTTTCCCTCTGCAGGATCAGCCAAGACTGGAGGTCTACCTAAAATCACACTCTTACTTGGCTTCCTCTTCTCTGCTCTGATGCCCTTTCCCCTTCCCGTTTGTCCTGGGAGCACTTGCCCAGGAGTCCGTGGGCAGGGGCTGAAGCTGGCACTCTGACGGAGACAGGTGTTCCCTCCACAGTTGCACCCTCCTAAGCAGCACACGGGACCTATATGGAGGTCTCCCGGCCTCCAAAGCAGACATTTTCGCCATCACAACTCCTTGCTTGATTCTAAAGGATGCAGCAGAGGTGTATGGGAGAAGGGCCTCTGGGCAGCCTGGGTCGTCCAGGCTGCAGGGTGAGCCTGGGTGCACTAGCCCTGCCTGGGTGCGAATGGAAGGATGACTGTAGGCAGTGGAAGGCTGTGGGGGGGGGGCACAGAGAAGCCCTGCTGCCCCCACTCCCATCTGGGGCATTTAACCGCGTGGGTGCTGCAGGCAGCCAAGGGCGCAGAGCTCATGCTGGAGATGAAATAAGCAATAGACATGCAACTGTGACCTGCTGGCACCCAGTGGGCACCCCACTCACCACCCAACCACCCCAACCAACAGGGCACGAGGCTCACGTGCAAACGCCTGAGAAATATTACTGTGGGCTCGTGCTGGGAAGTAATTTGGTCCATGTCAGCTATCACGTCCTGGCAGTGAAACACACAAATGTAGACCAGACTCATCCAAAGAAGCTTTGCCCTCATTAACCTTGAAGGACAACACACACCCTGTCGAAGGTGGCTCTGCAGTCCACGTTCAGAGAGGCTGCCGGGCCAGAGTCAATGGGATAGCGGGACTTAAACAGCAGATGTCAGCACGGCCAAATGCATTTCCCCTCTTAATACACTAGTGATCCCTCGTCAATGCAGTGAAGCCGGGGTGCGGGAGGGGAGAAAGGGTGAGAGGTGTGGCAAGGTGCACACTGCTTACCACGGAGCGCTGCTTGGCCTCAGCAAAAGAAGCGAATGGCTTTTCTTATCTCCTGAGAGGTCAGCACCCTCCCTCCCCCATTGTGCTCACACAGCAAGTGGGAATCTTATCCGTCACCCACAAGGCAGACACACTTTGGCCTTGATCTCCCAGGAGGCCAGGTCAGCCTTAGTGAGTGTGTGTGTGAATGTGTGAAGCTGTGCACACTGTTCTCTGCCTGATCTCTGGGAAAGAAGAGGGGCAGGACTGACTGTGTGTGAGGCAGTGCAAACGGGCCTGTGTACAGACAGTGGATATGCAGAGTTTTCTGCAAAGTGAGGCCGTGGGAAAGACCGTCTTCAATGACAGCTTGGCCCCAGTTCTATTTATGAACAGAGAGGCTGGACATTCCTCAGCTGGACGTTGGGGAAAGGGACTTAGGAGGGAATCGTGGTTTAAACAAGATTGTCACGCTGTTCCTGGCTGGGGCCTCTGGACTTGGCTGGGAAGCCACAGCTTCTTAGGACAGAGGGCTCAGCCACCGAGGCCTCGGGCTCGGACAGGGGTGCTGGTTTCCCTCAGACGCACTCCATGGGGTGGCTGGGGCACAGACGCCTTCTAAAGAAGTTGCACAAGGGCCACAGTTGATTTTTGCTGAGCTGTCCCTGCAGGTGGAGTCATGTGAAGGAGGCTGTATAAAATCACAGACAAAGAATCCCTTTGCCCGGGTCCTCAGATGGGAGGAGGAGAGAAACACAGGCTGTCAGTAGGTAAAAAATACTCGCCGTCATAATAGCAAATATTCACACACTGCTTATCCTGGGTTAGGTACTGTTCTCAGCTCTTTGCATATGTCAGCTCACTTAATCCTCACAACTGGCCCATGAGGAAGCTTCTATCATCCTCCCAGTTAAACTCATGAGGAAATGGAGACATGGAGATTTATACAAGGCCACAGGGCTGCATTTAGCAGAGCTGGGATCTGGGGCCTGGCAGACGGGTTCCAGAGCACATGATCCTAACCACGGAGCTGGGCAAACCTCTCTCTGATCAAAGGGACCACTGGACTGGACAACAGAAATCAGTCTCAGGAAGGGAGGGAGCCATACCAAGGTGGGGGTGGGGGAAGGGACTGTCGCCAAAGGGCCTCTCAGCTTGGAGTTGACTCACAATCTAATGGAGGAACCACACACAGAAACACACATGGAAGTGACTTAAAGCCTTGACTAAAGCACCCATCAATCTAATTGTCATGAAAGGTCCAGCTACTGCCCAAGCTTGAGAAGGAACATAGTTGTGGAAAGAAGTTTCTTCTTCGAGTGCAGTCCAGCCCCCTGGAAGAGGAAGCGGCCTGCAGTTGAACCAGGGTTGAGGAGAGGAGGGCGGATGAACCAAAGGACTGTGGGTTGGTGGGGACTGTTTGTCATAGTGCCAGTCTCAACCTGAGACTTGCTGCTTCTGTCTCACACAGCGTGCCACCTCTTCCGGTTTGCCCAACTAAACCCCCTCTTTTAAAAAAATATTTCTGTGCATCTCAGTTGAAAATAAATCTTTCTGGTTTTGGAATTTTCTTACTCATTTCATCCTTCCCTGCTATTATTTAACTGTGTGGCTCTGTGTTGAACACTGACAATTCGCCATTGTAGGAAAAGCCCACCCCAAATCAAGTGGTGTTCCTGTCATCACCCAGCCCCACAGATGCTCTGAGAGCGCCTGTCCCGGCCTGGGAGGGAAGCGACACTGTGACTTAGAGAGAAGCAGGGGGGTTCAGGAAGGGAGGAGGGAGATGAGGAGGAGGAGGGATGGCACTGGATTCATTTCAACGTAACAAACGTTAATGTGCGTTTAGCATCTGCCCACGCTCAGTGCTGGGAAGGCAGGGGACAAGCTGTCTCCCGCCTGGCTGTGAGCTCTAAGGACCAGGAGCAGATGCATGGGTGCAGAATGATGTAACAATCTGATGAAAAACATTAATGAAAGTGTGGGCAATGGGTTCTGGGGACACAGAGAAGGGTGTCTTTATACAGGGACTGGCAGGAGGAACGCCTGCTTGAACGTGGTTGGTAGGGTAATGATATAGGTGTAATAATTTATAGTTTTAATTTGAAGATTTCACCTAAAATGTCATAAGGTGTGCTTGAGTGTGGTATTGTTATGGTACAGAATTGCATGCTTATGATTTTGTAATAAAAGATTTTGTAATAAAAAAGGGGCATTATTTGTGCCAGACCCTGTATATATTTTAGGCAGAAGTGCCAGGGAGAGTTACAGAAGTGATATCCCTAAGAGCATTAAATGGTGGGAAAGAATTTGCAGAAGAAGGGGGGAAGGACATTCTAGGCAGAGGAGAGGGCTCGGGCCGAGGAAAGGAAAGGCATGACCTTCTCGAGACCCGCTGGTTGCAGCAGTGTAGCCGGACAGCAGGCAGAAGAGCCCGCCTGACAAGGGCTTTGGATCGAGGGCTCTGGCGTTGGGCCTGATCCTACAGGCAACAGGGAGTCAGCAAAAGTGTTTAGATGGGAGACTGGCCTGATGTGACACGTATTTTAGAGAGACTCCTCCTGTCCTCGGTGGGGAGAGTGGATAGGCAGACCGGTGAGAAGACTACTGCCTTGGTCCAAAGAGAGGATGAGAATCTTGGAAGCCACGAGGTAGGGGCCCAGGTACCAGTGCAGAACAGCAGCCTCGGACAGTTTGAAAGTGGAGGGATCCTACACTTGGTCCTTCGCTGTGGCTGGGGAACAGCACCTCCTTTGCATCAGTTCCGGCATGTTCTTACCCTGGCAGCTCAAATGCCACCTCTCCCACCAAGCCCCCAGCTCCGTGAACTTCTCCCTCCGCTGTGCCCCCTGCTCCGTGTCTGCACTTCTCCCTCCGTGTTTCCTAGATCCAGCTACTCTGAACCTCCTCTTTCGTGGAATGGGAAGGGCAGAGCTCTGGAATGTGAGGACTCATTTTGCACTAAGGACACTGCCCTGGGCGTGATTTCATCGTTTCTGGAAATGGAGCAGCTCAGGCTGAAGCAGGTGAGCAGACTCGTGCCAGGCAGTCTAAGGGGAGGGTGAGGGTGCCGAAGGCCAGCATCGGGGGCAGGCGGCCCGGCTGGACACTGGGCCAACCCAGGAGACACCAGTGCTGTCTTGGAGATGAGCATGAGCTGAGATAGAAGGGCATCTCTTCTCCACCCTTCCACCCTTACAGAGCCTTGCAGGACAGCTGGAAGGAAGCCTGGGAGGCGCGGTTTTCCGGGAGAGGGGAATGGACCTGAATGTGTCAGTAGGTGAGTGACCCATACAAGAAATTGACAAAAAGTCTCTGGCCCTACTTATCTCGCAGGACATTGGTGAGAGTCAAATGGAACGTTATATGTAAAAGCCCTTTGTAAGTCACAGAAAGCTCTCCAAATGTAGCTCTGAACTTATGTATGCTTCTACATTGATGCCTTGTCTGGCAGTCAAAGAAAACCCACGTTCACTGTTCAGTCATTAATTCCCTCCCTGCCCAGATCTGGCTGGACAGGGTTTCCCTGGAGCTAGTCCATGGGACATGTCCACTCAGCAGGCTGTCCCCAGTGTTTGGGAGCCCTCAGTTTGCATTAGATGACAAGAAATCTTTCTGCAGAACACGAGACTCCAATCACCCATTTCTAAACCCTTCGCATCAGAACTAGTTTAACAGGTGGGCATCAAGGGTGGAGAGGAGCCTCGCCAGCCCCTGCCCTTCTCGGCAGTTAGCCCTGAAGAGCAAAGCCGCAGTCAGATGAAGTGGTTTAATGCTCAACAGGTTAAGGAGGAAGGGAGAGGAAAACCTCTGAGCAGGCGCTCCCCATGCATCGTGCTGGGGACTCTATCTGTCCTTCTCCCCTGGTGGCAGAGGAGATGCCTGGGAAACAGTTGAACCCTGTAGTGTCTTCAGCTCCATTAGCCCATGGCCGCCCAGATGGGTTTTCAGCTGGTCCCATTAAGGCATCCTGTCAGAACCATCCCACGTCATTTGCAGAGTAAAGTGAATATCAATAAAATTGTAATGGGTAATTTTCCCAGCCTCACTGACTCTTACTGGAAATCAAGCGAGCCCTCTGCTGTGGGTATTGACAAAAGCCCCATTCCCCTGGGAGCTGCTCTTCATCCACTGGGTAAGTCTGAACCCATCCGAGCAGACACCAGGTGTGCAGTTTAATGGGCCATGGCAGGTGGGCTGCACCTCGGCCACTCGGGGCCGCCCCTATTGCTGCGAGCAGCCCTCATGAGGAGGTCCCAGGTTCTCCATGCTGGGGCAATGCCGGGGGCAGGCATCTGACTTCCGGTTTCCAGTCGCCATGCACGGCATCTACCAGTCCCTCTAACCGCAATGCCCCAATGGACCCCAGCATTTCATCGATAACACCAAAAGTCCCTTCCTGTTCTGCATTCCATGATTCCGAGAGACAGCGAAGGCACTGAGAGAGCCACCTGTCAGAGGGTGACGAATCTGACACTGGAGACCCTGGAGGCTGAGTTCGCACCACCAGACGTTCAAGAAACAGAGTGGAAGTTTTGCGGGCAGTTTCTCGCCGGGGCTCTCTGACCGCAGAGAGCCTGGGCCTCACACCTGCTCGGCGGCCCTGACAGCCAGCAGTGGGAGACTGCAGCTCTGAGTGACAAGGCGTTAATTCAAGGCGCGAGAAGTGTGATGGTGGGGGACTGGCCCCAGCTTCTCCTCTTCTCTCCCTTGTGCCTGAAAGGCTGTCAGCAGCTCCTGCTGATGCCTGGCAGCCCTGGCCTGCTGCCTCCCTCCCCTACCCGGAGGTGTGGACGATGGAAATCGGAGGTGTTCCCGCTGCACCCCGGTTGCTGGTTAGGGATGTGCAACCTGCGGGGAAGCCCGGAGACTGCTCGGCCGCTGTTCTGCGCTGGGGCCCCGCCTTCTCTTTCCAGCTGCGCAGGAAGACAGCTCTGTCCAAGTCCGGCAATGTGAGTGGATGGGGTGGGGGTTGTGCGCGTGCGCGAATGTGTGTGTATGCAGTGGGGGCTGGGGGGAGGAATGGAGTCAGTACCTGTCAGACCCTGCAGTCTAAACTTAAAGTTGGACTTTCAGGAGAGACTTCGCTGGCTTTTCAGAACCCCCATGCAGCCGCTACTCCTCACCACGAGTCCCTCCTACACCGAAGCTCACAGGACAAAGGCAGGCGGCAGGCCTCCTGGGTGCCAAAGCTCTCCTGGAGCCAGGTGGCCCGGAACAAGTGCGGCAGGGCGCTGTTACCTGGCGGCCCATGTACTAGCCCACCAATGGCTGGTTTGGTTGGGAAGATACAGGTGGTGAAGTGGGTGTTGACTCTCTCCCCTGCTCCCTTCTCCAGCTTCCTGCCTGAAGCTGGACACTTGGCTGCAGAGAGGGGCTGACCGGATCACGCACATTACAGAGCACAGAGGTTTACAAGAGCCTTTTCTTATCAGTTTCTCGTGTGAAGACAAGAACATGGGGTTATGCCCTGGCCAAGTAGCTCAGTCGGTTAGAGTGTCGTCCTAACACACCAACGTTGTGGGTTCAATCCCCAGTCAGGGCACATGCAAGAATCAACCAGTGAATGGATAAATAAGTGAAATAACAAATCACTCTCTCTCTTTCTCAAATCAATAAATTAAAAAAAACAAAACTAAAAAAGAAGATGGAGTTATCATCCCCCATTTTATGGGGGAGAAAACTGAGGCCCGGTGAGGATCCAGTGGCACCTCCTTCAAACTCAGCCTCCTGTTCCATCCCAGAATCCTTATCTCCTGCATTTGAGGACACTGGTTTCCAGAATGATCTGAAGAATTCTGATAATGGAGCAGCACCCCTCCTAATCCTCCTGTGAAATTTGGAGGAAGGCAGCAGTGGGGCCAGGGGGCTGCGCACCTCGTGTGACATCGGCCTTGCCGCGGTGGCATGCGACAGCCACAGGCGGAGGGGAGAGCAGTGGCAGAGCTCTGCAGTTCCTCTCTCTCGGGAGAGGAGCTGCCCCTCCCTGCAGCAGCAGCTGCACGACTCGCGCTGATACCTGTGAGGCGGTTTGGGGCAGACCCATTTCCACTCTGGGTCGGTGTCCCCTGCTTGCTCCCCTCCCGATAAGAATGAGCGACCCACACTTCACCGTAGTGCATGCTTGACAGGCATTTGCCCCTCACAAGAAGCTCATGAGTTTGGTACAGAATTATTCTCATTTTATGGATGAGGAAACAGAGGGGCAGAGAGGAAATAAAGGGCCCAAGAGCACGTCTCTAGGCTGCTGGAGCCAGGGCGCAAATCCAAGAGCTGGGCTCCAGCGTGCACACACAGTGTTCTGCATCCTTCCTCTCTGTCAGAGCACACACCATTGGCTGGCTGCTCACGGGGATTCTATACTCACCTGCCTGTTATCCCACCAGGCACGGATGAAGGGCAGTCCTAGTCATGGGGCCTACCCCAGAGCCCCATCGTCCACCTCCCTGCAGCGTGGGTGCAAGAACCCACAGCTCACAGGTAGGGGCTGATCAGAAAAGCCCAGGGAATGCTGGGACTTGCCTCCAGGCACAGAGTGCATGTAGCTCCCACAGGTTCTTTGGATCCCAAGGCCTCTTTCTTTTCTGCCCCCGGGCCACGCTGCTAAATATATCCCGGGATGAACCCATTTACCATCGACAGCTAAAATGCCTCTGGACCGCTCTGCGCCAAGATTAGAAGTCTGTCCAAATGTCAATGATTATTCCATCGGCTAAAAGCAAATTGATCAAGCCTGTCCTCCCTGCAGACTAAGAAGACTCTCAGGATATTTGTAGCTCAGTCAGAGAAGCAAGAGGTGGCCACCCCCACTGAATGTCTGTGCTGATGGAGCTCACAGAGCAGGTCATGTTAGCCTGGGGTCAGGGGAGCCTGCGGGGTAGGTCGGGAGGACAGCACCTTCCCTGGCTTAAAGCAGACCATGGTTGCTGCAGCCACAGCTACCCCTGCCCACCCTCCAGGCCCACGCCCACCAGAGGGGGCAGATCCAGCACCAAGGCCCTACCCACCTTCACCATCCTGAGCTGCCTGTTCACAGGAGCCCATCAAACTGAAAATGGGCACTGAGGAAGGAACAGAAATGCTATCAAGTGGACTGGGATCTGAAGCATTTCACAGAGTCTTTGTTTCTGTCCTTTGGTAAAGTTATGAAATGGGAGCGGAGACTTGGGTGGGAGAAAAATGCATAAGGAAGTAGAGAACAAGTTTTCCTATCCAAAAAACTTTAGCTGAAATTTTTAAAAAAGAAAAGAAAGTCGAGAGCCAGGGAGAAAGACTTGTATGTGTTTTAGTAGATGTATTTTTCTTTGTAATTTTAACTTTGGTTTTGTGATCCAAGCATCTCCCCTCCCCTGAGTTTCCGGCCGCCTCGAAGTTAAATAATACAGTAGCCAGGCCAGCAGAGACAGGCATTGCGAGGCAGGAGGGTCCCAATACACAGGGAAGGGATTTTTCATTTCATACATCATTTAAAGCTTGCTGCAGTGATTTACCGATGTCAGGCCATCTTTGGAGCACACAACGAGAAGAAAGAGAAATATACATGCTTCCACTGGGAAGCTGGATTGGGGTCCTAGGAGAGTGACCGGCGGAGATGATGGGCTGAGGTTTCTCCCTTGTCTTCACGCAGAAGCCAGAGATCGCTCAGCACTCGGGAGAAAGATAACGAGTGGACCGTGGTTTGTGTCTTTCAGGGAGAATATGCTTCCCTTCCCACCTGGCCTTGGCCAGGCAGAGCAGGGCCACCCCCCACAACCCCCACGCAGCCTGTGTGGTCTCCTCGAGTTCCCAGGTTCCTGCATCAGACCCATCCCACACCCCCAGGGGAGTGGTCTTGAAAGCCTACCGTTATTCTAGTCCCCTGCTTAAGTGCTTAGGGCCATTTCCCCAGGCAAATGGACTCCCTCCCAGCCAGGTGTGCCAGGGCCCGTGCTCCTGACTCTGCCTCGAGGTGCCTGCATGTTGCACGTTGCACGTTGCACGTCACACATTGCACGCTGCGGCCATCAGCTTCCCATCCTTGTGTCCCTCCTGCCTGGAATGCTCTTTCTCCTTCCTCCCATTTTTAAAACTCTCCCAAGGGCCCCACCTAACACCCTCTGTACCCATCACTCTTTCCACGACGGAGCCAGTCCTTCCTGCTTGCTCACTTCCCTAAGCTTCCGTGGCACTTTGAATCAGCAGGGACTCGAATTAGATAATAGATAACACTAATATTGGGTAATAATACTCATAAATTTCGTTGAGTGATGACTGAGCGCCACGTGGTTTCCGTGCACACACGTTCCCCTCTCACACAGTCCCCACCAGGATGAGCCGTTGATATTTTCAGGGGACGGGAACGGAGGCTGAGCCCCTCCTAGGTAATTATTTAAAGCTGCATTCAGCTGGGAGGTAGGTAAGGAGGCCAGAATCTGAATCTGAAATTTCTGCCTTTTTTTTTATGAGCCTTTAACCACTACCTTTACTGCTTCTCAGTCCAGTATTACTTCTGAGGTAATTGATTTTTAGGTTTTAGTTTAGTTCCGCAATAAAACCGTGGGCTCCCTAAGGAGGCCACGCATGCCTTCCATGTCTGCATCCCCTGCAGCACCTAACCGCAGAGCTGGACACGCAATAGGCACTCAATATAAACTTGATCATTCATTGATCGGCCAGACAGCCTCCAGACGTGGGCACTCCCCCCTCCCCGAGTTCCGGAAAAGCCTACGTAACAGAGCACGCAAGTAAGACAGGAGGGGGCAGGTGGGACGGCATGGCCAGTTTCTCTTCAGACCACCTCACGCTGGACTCATTCAGGTTAACCCATCCAACACCTATTCAGCACGTGCTAGGACAAATGGAGGACAGGCGAGAATTTAAAACCTTCCTGTCTCGGAGGCGGCAAAGCTGAGGCTGGAGGAAGATGCAGGCAGAGTGCAGAGCAGGGCAGCCTCTGGGGAGTGGGTGGGGAACAGGAGTGAAAGGTCTCTGCTGAGTGACATGCATCCTGCATGTGGATGGAGGGAGGGAGCCCCAGGAGAAGGCGGGGCCTGTGGGGATCTGAGGATGGGCAACCTTGCTTGTCTCAGGTGGAGAGAAAGGAACAGCAAGGTGTCAGGAAAAGATTGGCCCTGACTCACCAGCTGCGTTCTTCAGTGACCCCGTAATAGTGGAGTTGGGGTTTGTTCGGACTTCGCCACTAGTCACAGGGGCTACCAAGCTATGGTGCTTGCTCTTCCTTCCTCACTGGTTGGACGTGAGGGTAAAGTGTGATAACATATGGGCGCAGCATGCACAAGGGGAGGTCCTGTTTGCAGGTACGGCCCGATCACTCTTTGCTGCTGTGTTGGATGCTGCCGGCGCCCTTCTAGCAGCATCTGGCTCTGTGCGCCCCCCTGACTGTGGCAGGGCCCCTGCCTGAGGGGTTTTTTAAAATAGCAGGACAGCAGAAGAAGTTCTGTCTCGGAAAGATGGGGGCGGGGGGACAAATCCCCCACTTTCTTGCCCTTTGGCTGGGATGACTGAGGTCTGTCCTGTGTGGCATGAAGCCTGGCTGCCCCAGTGGAGACCTGCTGAGTGATGAACTCTTTCTTGGCTCCTTCCCCTTCCTGGCTGGCTTCCCACTTGCCCACTGTGTTTCTAGGGCTCGCCTCCCAAACAGCTTGCACTTGAGTCATAGGGTCTATTTCTGGGGGAGCCCAAAGTAGGGCACTGTTGTCTTTACTCACTGTAGGACTATGCGTGTATGCTAATAGATACGTCCCCCGATTGTCCAAATGGGTTCTGCTCAGGTACAGGAGACCAGGCTGACCCATTCATAGGACTCGAACTCTTCACAGGGGCTGACCTTATCCCTCTCACGATACACTTATCCAGGTATATGACTGTCCCAGCCCCTACCTTACCCGACTCCCAAGTAGAGTTATAAAGTCTCTGAAAGCAGGGGCTATGTCACATTGAGACTTCACAGTAAGTCCCTTGCGCAGAACGGTCGCTGGATGAATAGTCTTTAAATTGGATTGTGTTAAGCACACAAAAAAAACATCCCTCTGTCATAAAGCAAGCTAATCCCTGTGCCTTTCTCTGGCTTCCAAAGTGATAAAAGTTCAGCCCCAAAGCCACTTGTAATGTGTTCATTATTTCATTTATCCTGTTGTATCCACCCTGAGTGGTCTTTCAAATGGTGTTACAAGCATTCTTTCCTCAGTCAGTTTCAAATGCCCCTGAACAGACCTCTCATCTCGAGTAAAAAGCTCCTATCAGTCCACGTGCAGACAGGACCCCCTTTGAAACGGGGTCTGAGAGCACCGAAACTAAAGAACGGGAGTGAGCTAGGCGAGGGCGTGGTCGCTGTCCTGGGGCAAGGCTCTGTCCATGGTCCAAAGCCAAGCCCACACCCTTTCTGCCCCACCCCATCTCTGCCAGGGCAGCAGGCTGCACCTCCCTGGCAGCGTGGCCCACACCGCACTCCCTCCTTGAGATGCCAGGGCTGCTGCCTCGCCAATCCCTTGACATTTGACCCACCAGGTGCTGGCTGTGCCACTGAGAAAAGCATCAAAGTCCAACTTCCGGGCCTGGGCCCATCCAGTGGGGCAATGGACGCCGAGAGCCGCTGGTCCCTGAGGGTCAGAGCTAAGGGCTAAGCGGAGTGGGGTGCTCCTCTTGAGGCTTTTGCCCTGGCCCTGGAGATGTGCGTCTCCTGAAAGGCGGCTCCTTCATGAAAAATCAGACACCACCTCTGTGGGGCGAACCACTCACTAGGAGGCAGCCTGCTGGCCCAGCCCACGCTGGCCCCAGTGAGCTCCCCCACATTCTCGTCACGCCTGGCTGGGCAGACCCAAACTGGACAGACAGATGCTCCCTCAACCTCTCTTCTAGTGCCACCCCTGACTGTGAAGGCAGCACCCATAGTGTGCACAGGAACCCCGGGAGGCCTGGCTGTGCACACCTCCTGCCATTACCTTGAAGTGGAGCTGGCCATAGAGCTGGCCGTGGAGCCAGGCAGGCGCTCCTCAGCCCATGCTCAGGGGAGGCCTAGGAGCTCTGCCCGCCCGAAGCAGCGCTCTGTGCAGAGGACCAAGGCCCGGAGCCCCGTGGCCCACAGGGCACATGTGGTGACCTCGGGGGTCCTGCACAGGCAGTGGGGTTCTTTTCTGCCTCACAGAGGGATCGGGTCCCCTGCTGTCCTTGTCCTCTGGAGGCACAGGACACATTTCTCCGCACGCGCAGGTCTGCCCGTAGCCTGGGTGGGCCGGGCGTGGGGTCTGGAGTCTGGGGCCAACATCGAGGGCACCTGTGGAGCCTTTTTCCGTAAAGGGAGCAGATGATGCCTCAGACAGTCCAATGAGACTCCTCAGAAGCCATGTCCACCCCTCGAACAGTGTGCTCTGCAGCCAGGGCACGCTGAGTGCACTGCTGTCAGGACAGATGCCGCATTCAGGTTGAGTGTTCTAGGAAAGGAGGGGTGGGCAGAGGCGGGAAAGGCCCCCCACCCCTTAGGAAGGCCCTCCAAGTCCATAGGTCCGACGGGGAGGGCACTAGGCTGGGCCACCTCTGACCTAAGAAGATCACAGGGGAGGCACAAATGGCAGGCAAGTGGGGCCGCAGGGCTCCCTTCGTGCTGCATTGTGCTGTGTGACTGGGGGTGAGTCACTGCACTACAGCGTCACAGCCTCCGAGCGTGGCAGATGCAGACCTACCTCCCGGGGTGCAGGAGACCGTGACAAAGAAGGGAATAAGAAGTGTCATCTAAGGGAGGATAGGAGGACTCTGCATAGATTGGAAGAGAGTCATTCTCCTGGCCTCTTTTCAGTAGAGCTGAGCCACCTGACAGACAGACGTGCAATGGGGGAGTTTGGGTGATTAGAGGAAAGGGGCCTTTCGGTCTGTACTGGCCTCCTTCTGGGAGAAACCCTAGTGCAGTGTTTGTTGGAGCGCCTCCACGGGGATAAGCTTGTCCTTCTCAGGTCCAGTGTATGTGTGTGTCTGTATGTGTGACCGTGTGTCTGCACATGTTTCTCTCTCTGTGTGTATGTGTGTGTCTGTATGTATGCGTATGCCTGTGTCTCTGTGGGTACATACACGTGTATCTCTGTGTTTGTCTGGATATGTGTCTCAGTGTTTACATGTACATATACGTGTGTCTTTTTATGCACATCTGTGTTTTGTGTGCGTTTGTGTGTGCATGTCTGTGTTTTGTGTGTGTTTGTGTGTGCATGTCTGTGTAGCTATCAGAGAGAGTGCAGTCCCTGGTCCGGAGAGGGAAGGTCATTAAGAAAGGAGGGAGGAAGAGCCCCGGAAGCCCTGTGTGCCTGGACCTGAAGCCGGTGCTGCCTTCATCAGTGTGCAGGGGTGCCGAGGAACAGCACCTCCCCGTGGTGCCTTCCCGGAACCCGTGCCCCAGGGCACCCTGCCATCAGGGATCCGGAGAGGAGGCGTGGTTTGCGTGTTCATGGCCCCACCTCCCAATCTGACCCAGCTGCAGGACTGACAACAGTGCTCCCTGGCATACACCCGCCCCCAGCTTTGCACCCAATGCTGGGAGCAGCTACCTCAAAGACCACAGCAGCCCCTCTGAAGAACCTCAGGCTTGTTGCTTTGAAAAAGTTTTATATGATGTCTAGCTTTTTTCACTGTCTCCACCCGACCCTACCCCAGCCTTGTCTTCCTCTTCTCTGTGAGTGTGGGCACCTTCCTGCCCAGTAGTGCTAGAATGCTGCTGAACAAGAAGGAGGAAGCCAGTTAGAAACTGGTCAGCCCTCTCTCTTTCTGGTGTGCTGAATGACACCCCAACGACAGCTGCAAGTGCTTGGAAGGCGGTCCACCACGTGAGCAGGCCTCACAGGCGTCTAGGTCATGGGCATCTAGGTGGGGCAGTGTGCACCTGCCGAAGCTGACTTATCAAGCAGGAGGAGATCAGCTATCCCTCTGGCCATCACACTCAAAGGCCATGGCGATGCACCTCCACCTGTAATCTCCTGGATGGAAAATTAAAGCAGCTTGCTCTGTCAAAAGTTACATACTCCATCACATAAATTAACAGATGCCTCCAGAATCTATGACATATCTTCGTTCGGCCAAAAAACTTTGATGTAAAGTGTAGCTTTTTAGGATGGCCCTGTCT
The DNA here is from genome assembly GCF_019186645.2 of Phyllostomus hastatus. Lineage (NCBI taxonomy): Eukaryota > Metazoa > Chordata > Mammalia > Chiroptera > Phyllostomidae > Phyllostomus > Phyllostomus hastatus. The sequence goes on along the minus strand of NW_025334015.1, from coordinate 12,077,258 downwards.
CAAGTGGAATATATCATGGAATAGCAGATACAAGTTCAAAAGTACATATAATAATATAATTAAGATAGCTTGACAAGGATGTGTTTTAAAAATATAAAATACCTGCAGGTATAATAGCTTCGTAAAGTCTGTCAGGTTTACTTCTGCTGTGAAGAAAATGAAAATGTTTTACTTTAATGTGATGCAAATGAAGGCTGAAGTATGCATATAGCACAGTCCTTAAAAAATAGGCAGAGGGAAAAGAATAAAAGTCAGATTCAGGCCAACGGAGACAGCCGACTTTGCAAGTAACTCGGTAATAGATCAAGCCACCAGATCGGGGTGCGGCATTGGGCTGTTTGTAGAAAGCACCCATTTCACATCTCCCTCCCTCGTTGGCACCAGGAAAGTAAGTGTTTTTATTCAAAATTAATGATTCCCTCTGCACATTTTTCTTCTTGCTCAAAAGGTTTAAGCATAATTCTTGTTTAAAGCGAAAGCAATCTTTATATAATTACCAGCTCATGGAAAAGTGTTTTGCAACACACTAAAAGCTAAGCCAAGGAGGGTCTCACACCCAGAACAAAGGGCGTTGGGGACTCTTCCAGGTACCCATGGACGAGCTGCTCCCAGACAAGAGTGATCTCCGCGCCTGTCCAGCCTAGCTCGGCTACCTGTGTGCTTGGACAGAAATGCTGTACTGAGCCAAGAAGCAGGAGCCATTAACCTAGTATGAAAGGATGCCAAGATATTAAATTACAAGGTTAATTCAATCAGCAAAGCCACAGATCGGAACACATATCCTTTCCCTGCCAAAAAAAAATCACCCTAAGGAATCCCATCTCTCCAGCCTAGTGAAGATGAACTTAATAATGCCCACAGTGCTGCATCTCTCCATGCTGTGGTTGTCTGACGTAGTAAGGTGACCCAAGGTACTGACCCCAACCATTAATGACCTGATGGCATTCTGGACCCTGAGTGGCATTCTCCTTGTCTTACTCCCAATGGGCACCAGAGAGGTAGGACTCTGCGAGGGAGCAGCTACGTGGCCTTCGGAAACTGCACTCGCCTGGCCCCTCAGGTCCAGGCCGTGGTTCAGAGTGGGGCACGACCAAAAATCCTCTATTTCAGATCTCTGGCCGTGCTTATGAGCCAGGCTAGGTGCTCGCCCACGCTGAAGAGTTAAACAATGGGTGGGGGGTGGTGGGGGTTAGGGTTCACTGGCAGGCACCTGTTACTCAAGGTGAAAATCACATGCTCGAATCACGAAGCAGCAGAGTTTTCAAATCCACAGCCCCTGCGCCTCTCATGCCTCTGACTGTGCCCGAAAGGACTTTCAGAGGAAATGTACTTTTCACCATTTTCTTGCTCATTTGCATTCTGCTCTGTTTGGGTTCTGAAATGCGACGAGTCACTTTATTTTCGGGGTAGATCTACAGGATGGCAAACAGACAGTTTGGGAAAGAATTAGCCATATGGGCCTGGGCATTATTTTCTTAATGTGAGAATTGGGTCAACCCTGCAGAATGTTTCCTCAAATGCTTACACCGGCACATTTTCTCGTGGAGAGGGGAGGTTTTTCCGAACGAAGCCTCCCAGCTGCCTGTGCGTAGTCATAGCTGCACAGCCCCAGCCGCCCCGAGGCTCATGAAATGTTAAAGGGGAGGCCTCCTCCAGAGTCACCCAGTCCAGCCTCTTCATTGTGTCACTAAGACACAGAGGTCCAGAGAGGAGAAGTGACCTAAGCTGGTGGTCCAGCCTATACCGCCTGGCTATCTTACTGCCCCCATGTTGGCAGAGGTCCGAGTTGTTCCCTCCTTATGTCTGGGGGCACCCACCGCCCTCTGGGGCACCCCCTCTCAATTGCTGACCCCTTTTCTACATTCTCCCAACCCTGTGTGAATCAGAGCTTGTGACTTTCTAGCAATCATCAGTCGATCGATGGATCAACCAACCGACCCACCTGCTCTCCAGCACACCTCCGTGTCTGACTCGATGCTCAGGACACAGGGCCACCAGCTCACTTTCCCCTCACCCTCCCTTCATCAGAGTCAGAGGCAGAGAGAGAAGCACAGACAAGACCTCGGAAATCACTCTCCCGCCCCCAGGCGACAAGTGGGAGACAAAATGCCGGGAACGGCACCATCAGAGGTGTCACAGGGAAGGGTAACAATATGTGAGACGGACCTTTTAAAGGCAACCTATTATTTTTGTAATTTGTTTAAACAAAACCAAGTGACTCTTTAAACTCTAATTCCCCTCTCAGAAATCCAATGCTGCTATCTATCTTTTCTCTCCCCGAAGCCGTGGCAGTAATTTTAATGCCCGCAGAAGGCATTAGACATTAGAGGTGAGCAGGGCAGAGGGTTCTGGCTTTTATCAGATAATTAAGATGCTAACCAAAGTCAAACTTTTATCAACGTTAGACTAAAAATAAGCTCCTTCCACCCAAGTGCCTTTCCACAGAGCATTCAAACTGACAGCGCTGTGGAGAAGGGTTAGCTTTTAAAATGGCTCATTGTTTTTCAACTTTTATTGGCAATCCATTCTCATTATGCTCAACACATTTGTCTTCATAATATGCACTTCACAATTATAATATCAAAGAGTTTGTATCTACATAATGAAAGTGATCTATAGAATCGCGCAGGGAAAGCACAATAACACAGTGTGATCATTAGTGAGTCGGGTGCTTCGAGGGAAAACACGGCGCCTCATGGGAGAGCCCGTCCCCTACATCGTATGCTGTTAGACAGAGGTGCAGGCTTGGAGGGGAGGCGGACATGAAACCCTGACCCCCTGGAGGGGGCGGCACTGCCTGGCACTGCTTGGTTTTGGTGACAGGAGAGGCACAAGGGTCGGGGCATGCCAGGAGACCTCCTGTTGGACATCGTCAGTTCAAAGGGTATCGATCATGTCTGTCCTTCAGAACTTTCTGGCCCAAATGCTGCCAACCCACAGACTATTGAGATAAAGGCTCAGATCTTCTCCCAAGAGGTGCTGGGAAAATTTCCCTCGGTGAACTAGAACCTGTCTCCTAAGGTGGACGGGCTGAGAGACCAGCGAAAGAGGCTGACAACACCGGCATTCGATGAAGAGCTGGTGAAGGGAACTTAGGGACAGAACACAGTGCTGGTCACAGCAAGAGAGTGGACCTCTCCGCCCACCCAAGCAGGGGCGAGGGATTGAGGTATATGACCTCCAGGAGTGCGAGGAGCCTGCAGCCAGGTGACACATGCTTACTAAGAGCTGTATATCCCAAAGCAGCAAACAACGTAGCTACGGAAGGGCATCCCTGCAGTGAACTGGCTGGCAGTCACTGAGAACAACTTGCTTCTTAAGTTACGTCAAGCACTGGAAACCATTTTGCCTAATGTTTGCACAGTTTAATGTCTACGACACTCGGGGAAAAATAAGCACATTGCTGGTTAGTCGGCACAGACTCCAGTGTGCTGTTGAACTATCATAGTGTTCGGCTCGCAGAATACACTCAGTAAACAGTTTTTAATGAATATGGAATAAAAGGGTGGCTTTCTCATTCCGCCAAAACATTTCATCACTGGTAATCCCTGCAGCAGGTCCCGGAAACCTTTGAGGCAGACGGGCATGGGCATGATGAAAAGGAGTGGCACTAATGAGGGCCGTGGAAGGGGGACCACAGACAGGGGGTGGGCAGGAGGCCGCTTCACTTTGCATGAACGTGAGGCCGGCTGTGGCGCCTAATCAAGGCAGAGCTGGGAACCCCTCGCCGGGCGGATAGATAGGCGGCTTGGCAGATGTTCTGAATGGGAAGGGGTGGAGTCGAGCAGATGTCCAGCTCTGCTGAAAGACCAGCGATTGAAAAGGAAAGCTATTGTGCTTCTCAGCTGGTAGCAAAAGGCATGGATCCACTGCAGGAAGAGATGCCTTCCTGGGACAGCCAGCCAGGAGCTGAAGCGCACCAGCCACTGGGCTTGGATGTGAAAACCGGATGTCATATATACACACACATATGTTCCAAATCTTCCTGTGGCTTCTGTACGTCCAAGTCAAATGTCAGCCTGAATGGACAGGGTTTGGCCAATAAAGAGGCAGGGGGAGCAGAGCCTCACCTAGGGCACCAAGCAGTTCAGAACAGCCGAGGCCTGCGACGCTGCTGTGGACAATCTCCGCTTCCCATGACCCCCCAGATACACCCCCATGTGCACAAGGTCCACCCCAGAAAAATGCAGCAAATCACACTGAGAGCCAAAATCATTTTGATATCAACAGGTTTTGAGAAAACCTTTTTTATATTTTACTTGTTTTTTTTAGAAAAGTATTTTATCTGGCTAGCATAACTCGCATATGTGCAAGTATAACTTTGCACAGAGAGACAGCATTGGTTGAATTGTTGCTAAAATGTACCTGGGCACAAAATGCTGTACAAAAAGGCAGGAATGACAGAAAGGATATAGCACAGAGGAAGTGACATGCAGCAATGTGTAGCAACAGAGGGATCCTAAATGCACCATTCACTTCGTTTGTGCACGAGAAAGCAGAATATGAACCTGGGGCTAAAAAGTTGCAACATCAAGACTGAAATTCTTTTTTTTTTAATATTTATTTATTTTAAACAATCTTTTTTTTTTAGATTTTATTTGTTTATTTTTAGAGAGGGAAGGGAGGGAGAAAGAGAGAGAGAGAGAAACATGAATGTGCAGTTGCTGGGGGCCGTGGCCTGCAACCCAGGCATGTGCCCTGACTGGGAATCGAACCTGCGACACTTTGGTTCGCAGCCTGCGCTCAATCCACTGAGCTATGCCAGCAAGGGCAGAGACTGAAATTCTTAGACACACAGTCCAAGCTTCTCATTTTACTCAAAGAGGTGGACATGACTCATCCAAGGTCTTAGAGCTGGGATTCAAGTCTGGATAGCTGGACTCCTAACTCGGTGCTTCTCCACTCCAGGCGTGCCCTTATGTTCACAGGGAGAAGGTAGGAAGGCATGTTTGTGGCTAGGAAACGGATGGATAAATACGTATTCTCGAGGTAGTGTTAGTTTTTAGATACAATTATTCTGTCTTCAGATTGAACCTCCCATAGGGACATCAAAAACTCCCAGTACGACATTTAACCTCTACTGCAGAGTTAAAAACGGCAGAGAGTTAAAAGTCCCCTGCAGCTATTAAAACAGTGTGTAGTGAGAAGCGCTGTGTGGCAGGTGACGGACGGGGCTTCACTGCTGCACACCCCACTACTGTATTTCCATACGGAGAGAGATATCAATACCCAATGCTACATTTCTAAGCAAGGTGTCCGGTAGTTTTACTCCTGGGGGCGGGAGCCACTGCTGACTACATTCCCCCTCGCCTCCCTCCCCACTTCCCTCCCCCCCGCCACAAAGGAAAAAAAACAACATTAACTTTCTTTTGTAAGAAAAACTGAGGGGAAAAAATCAATGGACAAATGGACATGAAAAATGCATTTTAACCCATACGTATATTTTCTAACAATGCAATTTTTTAAAGCTTTCTTAAAAAAAAAAGCAGTCAATGTGATTCTCAAGGGGGAAAAAATGCAACACAACCCTGAATTCAGAGGGAAAGTTAAACGACCAAGAATAGTAAATATCTAAAGATCTGACCTAGTAATTCGAGGCATGGATAAAAAAATAGTAAAAGCTTTGGTCGCCTCTGGGATTGGGAGGTCAAAGGGCATATTAAATGTGAAGGGGAACAAATTCGGTTTGTGGGTAGTTCACCATATATCCATGTTAAAGCTGTTAAGCCTCCCAGCTCAATGAAATTACTCCCAGGGAGTGGGGTGCTGCCTCGTGAACCTCAGTGCATTTCTTCCCCCACTCCCCCCGACTAAGAGCAATGGCGCAACACAGGCTGTGAGACAACCCTTCCGGGCCTCCGGTGAAAAGAGAAGGGGAAGAAGAGTGCAGGTTAAATGCAATATTAAGAACAATCTCTCCTAATCAGTGTATCTTTCTTCCTTGCAGCTCAGCAATCTTTGTCAATTACAGGGCATTACTCTGCGGGCCAACTGGCAATTACAACAGCATCTTTCTTCTCATCCCTGACAGCAGAAAGGAGGAAGTATTCTGAGTCCGGCTGAACGTGAAGAGGGAAAGTGGAGCTCACTCACTTCAGAGGTGATATAGAGGGAACCTATATTGAGGATGCAGATGCTATATGCAGCTGTTATGCAAAGAAGCTGCCGCTCCAAGAGCTGATGTGTTTATTTAGACTAGTGCTAAAGCTGAGTTAATGCCAGTTTCCAGAGAGAATTAATACACACTAACGTGAAACTGTTGAACCGCTGCACACATCTGGAAACTTGTGTTTTCTGTGGCTGCCAGCTGTGCTGGGGAAGCAGCTGATGAGGCTGCCATTGGTTTTGAGGCCCAGATGAATGGAGGGCGTGCCATTGGGAGAACCATCGGCCCTTCAGATCAAGGCCACGGCCCTCACTTCCTTCCAACCCTTTCACAGCTCCTCTTGATCCGTGTCCAGACGTGAGTGTCCCACCTTCACCTGCAAGATCAGGCTGTGGACTCTTCTGTGTCACCCAGTGCTCGCATAGCCAAAGCACTTTTCACGCAGCCATGTGTTGCCCCAAAAGAACAGAGAAAAAGCTTGAGCCTCACAAGGCTCTGGATTTCACCTTGATTTTTGTAACCATGTCACTTAACTATGGCACAGCGCTGAGCAGGGTGGTCTTCTGGAGAATACCCCTTTGGCAAAGAGACCACTTGGATTAATGGCAAAGGCCACGTCAAGGACACAATTGATCTTGTGACCCTGAAGCTTCTGTCTACAGAACCTGGCAGCACCAAGTTCCTTGCTGAGTGGCCAGCCCATTTTTGTGATTCCATTTCAGAACAGACCATTGTCCCTCTGCTCCCCATCTCAGCTTTTTTTTAGAAAGAAGGAAGCCGTGGTGTTTATTAAGAAGTGCTTTGCCTGGGGAGAACCCTTGAGGTAGAAAAGCTAATGGTATGAGCTATTGTGGGAGTAGCTGGCCCACCCCACTCCTCTCTGCCACTGCTCTGTACCTACCCTTTCTTGGATGGAGGCTAACCTACACACACAAGTGACCTTTCAGCATCCCCGAAAAGCTTCGTCGATTTGACCTTGGCTGCTGATGTAAGGACCTGCTCACCAATAATCACAAAGCACAGGACAACTCGAAGGGCCCTCCCAGTATCAGCCATAACAGCAGTTCATAGTGTGAGAGTCTCTTGGCGTCTTTCAGAAACAGCTGCTTGCCTCGAACCCTCCACTCCCACCTTTTGCTCCCTAGACTTCCAGCCATTCAGACATCCCACTGCATGAACATCAGCCGAGCCGTCCCTTCATCTCCGGTTCCCAGCCACCCTGCAATCATCTGTGCTCTCCTCTAAAACATACCCCTTCCAGTGCCACATCTGAAGAGCTCTTTAAACACTAACAAGAACCAATATTTTAGATTCTACCGCTAGATGCTTCAGCTACGTTCACTTTATTGTAAAATTAGATGTCATTGTGAAAAGCACGGATATAAATATAAGAGCAAAAGGCCCTTTTTTCTTAATGTGGAAACCAAGGCAACAATATCCTATTTTACCTTGTTGTCAAAAAGTTCTTCTTCTTCTTTTCTTTTGATAGCTCAGCCAGTATAATGCACTGCATATTTACACTTAGCATTAAATAACTATTAGGCAAAAGTACTCCTCAGTAATATCTAAGTATATTTATGGAAAGCTAAATTATATCGCCAGGTTTATTTTAAACCAAGGAAGCCCCTGAGAGGGGATATTGTGTGTTTTAAAGAGTAAACGTAAACTCTTAAATAGACAGAGCCTTTGTGGAATGTAACACATTCTACCTGGGTAAATCACAGAGCAATTACACGGTAAACTTTTCTTTGATGAGGCACTGAAGTGATGGCATGTAATTACTTTTCCAATGCTGCACCGTGTGTTTATCAAAATGTTAATGCAAGCATAATAACAGGCTGCATGTTCGCGCCCGGAATGTCAGAGCCATCCAGCTGTCAATCACATCTGAAAATAAAATCCCAAATAAGCAGGCAGCCAGATAACAGGAGTGACAGCCAATACTCACTCGGCTGACAGGCACTTTGCTCCCTCCACCAATCAGTGTCAGTGTCAGTACCTAAGAGGAGGAGTGTATCTTTTATTAGCCCGGATGGAAGCAAGCGGCATACATGGGATGGACTTTGGGTGGGTGGGCCCCCCTGTCCCCACCCCACATTCTGCTCACGGGCTGCCTCTCCCAGGTGCCAGCTGATCCCATTCCCTTCTCCTCGCTCCTCCGGGGCAGGGCCCTTGTTGAAGGCCGCAGAGCCCACCGCTGGGCAGGCATCAGGACAACTCTGTCTACACCAAGCTTCCTTGCCGAGGGGCCTGGGCGATCAGTGAAGAATACGCCCTGCCGGACTCTCGGTGGTCGTGAGACAGAAAATCCTAGGCGAGGGCCTGTCTCGGCCATGGGCTGAGCTGGTTGAGCTTGAAGCTCTTGATGCAACCAGAAAAGAAAAAAAATGTGTGTGGTTTGGGAAAATGAATGCTGAAACTATTAGGGAAAATTTATTCATCACTTTTGATGAAAAGTAGGCTGAGCGAAGTAGGCAGTGCTTTCCTGGGGTGTGCAGTCGGGATCGAGTCCTAAACAGGTCCCCAATAAGGTCATTTTCTCTATCATTTCCTCACTCACTGGAACATCTGGGAGATGAGCACTTCGGTTCTGGAAGCTCGTGCTCAGCCTGACTCATGCCCTCTTGACATTCTCTGAGAACCTTTTCACTGAAGGATCCTTTCCAAAGTCTCTAAAAACTGCCAGCCTCTTGTTAAAGTAGGAGCAGGTGCATACCTGAACTTTCTCATCCCAACTAGTACCTCCAGACCTTTTTAGGAGGGGTACACTCTGGAATTTCCTGGTGCGCAGGCCCAGTAGGGCAGTCCGCTGGGAAGAGAGCTAACCCTATAGCAATAGCATCCGCTTCCCTAGTTCACCGAGCTCACAACACCAACTATTGCTTGCCTTTTACTGTCGTAAGTGCTGGGATGGCTTGTCCACCCTGCCTGTCTGTGAGCGTGTGACTGTAACCAGTGGAAATCGCTCTGGGTTGCAGTGCAGAGAGAAACTGGGGGGGCTGTCCCCACAGCAAGCAGAATGTGGGGAGAGACTGTGTCCCCAGACCATCTGCTCTGAAGCAGTCTTATTTCCCTTATTTTTCATGACTTCTGGTGATGCCGAGGGACGTGGCAAGGGCAGCAGCCAACCTTGACGTTCTTGGCTCTGAATTGCCTGAAGGGCAGCCACGGGCCGGGCTTACCCTCCTTCTGTGACTACCACGGCCAGTGGAGGAGTTTCTGTCACATTCTTCGATGGACTAATGGATGCATTTTGAGGGCAGAAGCTTAAAAAGTCACTCAAACAAAGAAACCTCTGGCTTTTCCAGGGTCAGAGACCATGGATTCAGAGACCCTCGCCTCCCTGGACATGACATATTGGAAAGGGGTGAGAGTTTAGAAAGACCCGAATGTCTGCCCGCTGAGCCCATTTGCTAACCCCCTAACTACAGTGGGCATACGCCTCCCATTAGGGCAAATAGCATTTTAATTAAAAGTAATAAATCTCCTCTTGTTTAAATGAACATGTGCAGAGTTGGTTACTTTAATTTTCTTCCTAAAGGGACTGAGTCCAGTTCTGAATCTGGGCCTAACTCCTTGGCAGTTGCACAGGAGGTGGGGCATCGCCCAAAGCTGGAGAGGGTCCTTGAGGGGCCGAAGAGGCTTGGGGGTAAGCGAGGCAACTGGGAAAGGCAATGCAGGTCTGCAGAGGTGATAGGAGAGACGTGTCCAAACCACACAGCATTTGAAGCCTTTTACAGTCTTTGCAAATGCTTCTGCCCTTCCTGGCCCCTCCTCTCCTGCATCCCTGGCTACCTATTTCCTCTGTACGTAGGACTTAAGCACACCGCCCCTAAGCACACGGTCACCATCACGGTCGCCATGACTCGACTCATACCGGCACCTTTGCTTCCAATGTCCCTTCCTTACTTTCTCCACCTGGAAAAAATCCAACCCTCCCTTCAGGTTTCGAGAAGGGCACTTTTTCTGTGCCTAAAAATTCCTTGTTTTCACCCTGGCACTTCCATGACATCTCTAGTTTGGCACTTACTCCCTCCACTCTTAGTTTTCTCTTCCCCGTGTCACACTGTGAAAACCTCAGGGATGAGCGTCAGGCCCGAAATGCAGGCGTGGAATTCCAGGGCCTCACGCAGGTTGGCTAATGGAGTCACAGGAAGTACTCAATAAGGCTTGTTGATTTCAACTGACAATTCAATATTAGAAAGCATGTTGTGTAAATAAGGGCTGCTATAGGCTGTCATGTATTTGTTCACAGTCAAGACCGGAAGCCAGAGGCGAGGGTCTAGGCTTCGAATCTGTACGGAGAACACTCTGACTAGTTGAGCAGCTCATCGGTGGAAGACTCCCCAAGAAGTCGGGAGCTCCTCGCCTCCGCAGGGGTTAACACGGAGGCCACCCAGCCTCCTCAGGACACTGAGCGCATGACCTCGGTGGCTCTTAGACCTGAAGGTTCTATGATGATGCATCAGGCCTAGACAGGCGAAGAAACAAGTGTTTGGGTCTATTAGTTAGAAGAAAGTTCCCCTGCACCTTGGGTCTCCAGGTGTGTCCAAGGTTCTCTCGTGGAGCTAGTTGAAAACCCTGGGCTCCTCTCCCGGCACTTCTGCGCAGGGATGTGCAGGCGGTCCTGGGAGCTGGCCTTCCACACAATCGCCGCAGCCGATGATGTTGGAAGCAGCCTCAGGACTGTGCCTGGAGAAACACCGTTCCACAGCATGCCAATCAAAGGCCCCTACACCCTGGGTCATTTCAGACCTTCCTGTATGTGGACATGAAGTCGACCGGACCTTCGGGTCCCTCCCAACACGGTGTGGGAATATTGGATCACAATCCAAGTGCAGAGAGAAGCACCAGCGTACAGAGGCAGACTGTCAGGGTGAAGGGCCGTCCCGGGGCCGTGTGCTCGGAGGGTCCTGAGGAAGCCTGGGCGAGTGGGTCCCAGACGCACACACCCCAGCGACACAGGTCTCACAGCTCTGAAGTTGAAGACAGCACGGCAATCCGTGGGATGAAACAACAAGTAGATGAGCAGACAAAGGCCACGGAACCCAGGGAACTAATGAACCGATCCGCCAGATGACAGATTTGGAGGCATATTGCTAGAGATGTGAGACAAGGAGACTTGCCAAAGTTGTGGGCCAGCCCAGCAGCAATGATGTCACCTCCCAGAGGAGGCTAACGAGGTGGACAGGTGCCCCAGAAAAGCACAACAATCTGTTTGAGTACAAGGTGGCATGGCCAGTAAATATCTGAGGACTACAACCAGCGGTTGCTTGGCAACAGGACATCTCCAAGTTAGATAATCCACACAACAATGTTTGCAAAGTCCAATATCATCTGGAGTTGAAAATGTCGTCCAACTCTTGGTGAAGATGGGTTGGGTGAAGGGGCAATGGGTTAAGAGGCTTGTGCATTGTCTTTAAATATAAAAACCATGGATGCAATGTGAATACAGAAGCCCCACTTTCAGATTGGGCAGTGTTTGAGAAATGGAGTTATTCCAAACACTTAGCAAAGACCTCAAGTACAGAAAGGAATCTGACACCAGTAGACGGCCATGGTGTACCGCTTTCCCCAGTCTTGGACACCAATCACTCCACGGGCAGGTCCTAGCAGGGAGAAAGGACCCACTCACAGAGGTGTGTCAGGTCTGAGAAGACTCACTTTCAAGTGCACCTGCACCCTAAAGTTGGAAGGTGGTGGGAAGTACAGGCCCCTCAGTACAGTGGCAACTTTGCCAGTTCCCATGTTGGAGTCGTTATTTGCACAGCTTTCCCAGAGATGTGGAAATGTGGAGTGTGTTCCTAAAATTATTAGAAATGATCAGGCATGTCCTTATCAAATGTGTTGAATTTCTTAGGAAAGACAGCTTAAGTACCGATCACTCTTGGATCCCAGCATCCCTCTGACTGTTGTAAGTTGTGTTTGTGAACATGTCCATCATCATATTAATCTTTATCGCCATCATTGCCAACACCACTGTCGGTATCATCATCAAATGTTCTTCTCCACAATGAGAAAAAGCCAGAGATCCCAAACCTGCCTTATTGCTTTCGTGCAGGTAATCCTTGCACAGTATCTGGGAGTCTCCCTCTTGCATGAATGAGACAGCGGCAGTGAGCTGGAGCCCAGAGTAGCTCTGGAGCCGGCTCACGTTGCATGCCTCACGTCTGCCCCGCTGGGGTGTAATTCTAGGGCAGGTGGGGCTTTGAAAAGAGGTTTGGTTTTTTCTATTTGGCAACAAATGTTTCATCTAGAAATTGTGATTCTCCCAGGGTAAGCATGACTCATCACTGTCTGAATTCCCTGATGACGGGTTATTGAAGGTAATCAGTAAAAATGAGGACAGAGGCTAAGAGTGTCCTCTCTTCCAGGTCAAGTGGCTTCTCGCTTCACTTCAGGGGTCTCTCTTCTCTCCCAGCCCTCGCTTTCTGCTCTTTTCCAGTTTGAGGTTCCGGACTCTTTTCCATCCTCACCTCTTCACTGTCCTTGGGCACCTCTTGCACCCACATCACTCCCACGCATCTTAATAAAGACACAGTACTTTGCGCCATGAATAGCATTTAAGGGTGTTGCGAACCCAGATCTGAGGGAGGGAGTGAGATGCAAAGGTCGCAGGAATGTGGTAACAATGTGTGGCTACAGCCCTCAAATACACGTATCCTAAGCATTGTTTCCTCCAGGACACCAGTGTACTCGGTAATATGCACTTTAAGCAGTCTCTTTGTTCCCCTTCAGAAGCTCTGCTGATGTCTGATTGTATGGCTGTGTCATTCACTGGTGTCATTTGCATGGCCTCAGGCCCCACTTTATCACCTACCAGTGCCAATAAAAAGCGTCATTCAGCCCTGGCGGGGTGGCTCATTTGGTTGGGCGTAGTTCCCCAAAGCAAAAGGTTGTGGGTTCGATTTCTGGTCAGAGCACGAGGCCGGGTTGCGGCCTGGTCCTCAGTTGGTGTGCGCATGAGAGGCAACCAATTGGTGTTTCTCTCTCACAAAGATGCTTCCCTCCCTCTCTCTCTCCCTCCCTTCCCTTCTCTGTAAATCAATCAATCAATCTTTTTTTTAAGTATGTTTCATCAGACAAGTAGTGGGCTTCTCTTTTCTCACTAAAGGCAAACTTTCCCCGTAAACGGATGGCCTTCTGCCCGGAAACGCGGCCGCGTTTCAGCGCCACATTCCAAAACAGGTGTCGGGTAATGCAGTAATTAGTATGCACATCTAACTCCATGCAGCCTCTGTTGATCTCTCAATTACGGTTAGCTGGGTCCTCTGAAGTTTGCGGTAGTTAATTAGAGCATTATTGAGCAGTGGAGCCGGAGAGCCAAGCTCCGCCATCAGCCGACAGCTTGGTCCCCCGCACTGAGCGTTCGGCGAGTCCTCCGCCGGGCAGCGCCCGTCTGCAGGGTGACGCGCCAGGAGGGCTCGGATAGCAGGTGGAGGGAGGCCTGCTTTATGAGCAGGGAGTAATAGTCCCATTCTTCATCCTGTCCCCTCCTTGACAGGAAAATTCACATTCCAGGGGTGACCACTTTCATAAATATCTCCTCAGGGGCAACAAAAAACCCTCTGATGCTCAAAAAGAGGATAATGGTTCTGAGCAGACTCGGGGAAGCCAGAATTTAAGGCTGACACATGAGTTAGAGATCATCCTCCCTGTCCCACACTACTTTATCCTGACTACCTCCCTGGAGAGTTTGGGAAGGGCGGAGGGGGATGGCGTCGGGAACCGGCAAGGTGAGCTGCGCACAGAATTACCGAAGGCAACTGGGAAATGGTTGCTTCTGGATAATTGAGGTACCGTGTCATCTGCGACATTGGAGCCTGACTCCCCCAAACTCCTGATAACTGCTCAGGATCAGCGCGGAAGGTAGCCCATGAATATCAGAGTGCGCCTGCTTTCATCACACTAAGACTAACAGACAAGCGTGTCTTGTCCGTGGGGCAGCGGGGAGATGCCTTGGGGACCGGACACTAAGGAGTAAGAAGCGTTACAGATTACGGTCACAGTCAGTGTGCTTTCCAAAGGGGATTCTCCTATCGGCCCCACTTTAGCTTCCGTGATTTTCTCTTTCTTAATGCGTCAAGTCGCAAGGACCACTGCTCTTTGCTCAGCAAGCTCTGAGGCAGGTCTTTCTGCAGAGTGTCCAGCACCACAGGGAGGGAGTGAGGAGGCAAGGGTCTGGGCTGGCCCACCAGGGAGGGGCTTTTCATTTCCCAGCCCCTCCTTTCCCCCCTGGGGTCCCCAACCCTGGCCAGGAATATCAAGGTGACAGAATGATGCACACACAGCTGAAATAATGTTTAAAATGAAGCAAGTCCTGAAGATGAAATTGGTACAGAGGAAAGAAGGCTGCATGTAGCAGGACCTAATCTCTAACTTAGCTCCAGTGTGACCTTATGGAAGTCACATTCCTGCTCTCAGCCGCATGTGGAAAATGGGAATGGGTTTTCAGGATGAGTTAACCAGAGGTGGGGACATCATTTCCCTGGGATGGCATGAGGAGAAACACAGTGGCATCAGGTGTTAGAATGTAGAGGCTTGCTTGTTCTCTCCACCCCTTGTGCATTGGAGGGTCTCAGGCAAATCTTATACTGACATGGATGTCAAGTCCTTTCACCGTAAATAGGACGCAGCCTATTCACTCCGCAAGGGGAACTACGGGAGTGATCAACATGGGCAAGCACCTTGGAACCTGCCAAGGGCAGTATAAACACAGGCACAAGGCAGCCAGGAGTGAGGCAGGTGTGTGATCAAGTGGGCTGAACTGATTGTCAGGAAGCTAGGGGGAACATTCCAGGAGCAGCCACAAAGTCAGGCATCAGATGATTTGCAATTCAGGGCTCTGTGGGGCCTGGAAGAGTCTTTGAAGTGAGGGAGCTCAGGGCAGCTCCCCACCCCTGCCACCCCCCTCAATTCCACTTTGCTGTGCTGTGACTTTAAAGGGCTCTTACCAGGTTCTTGGCAGGCTCTCTGCAGATCAATTCCTGTAGTAGGAAGCGTGCAGGACAGCACACCACAAGTTCTAGGGTGTTTGTCTCGATCACCTGCCAGCCACTCCCTCCCTCCTTAAGCATCCTTTTTAAAGGCTTGGCTAGAGGCCCTGCCTCAGGTACTAGATGTCTGGGTCTCATTGGTCTGGACCTGGGAAGTGGTGCTGAGGTTCTCTGCTTCCCTCCCATTCTAAGACATACCTGCCATTTCGGGATTCTGTGATTCCCTACTGGAAGTTCAATGAATACATAATAAGTGGACTTTGACGTGTCAGTGGAGGTTTGTTAAGTGTTAAACATCAGATGTCCCCCTTCTCCTGGCCACATGTAAAGTAACAGGTTGGGTTCTGGGACAGTAGATCAGTTCCTCTCACTTGCACTGTGATTAGAGTTGAGGAACTCCATTTGTTAATTTAGTAGTAAGTACACGAGGTCTGTCTACAAAGGATCCAGCCATGTGCTATGAAAAAGAGACATTTATTGAAGAAGATACAAGATACAAGAAACACTGTACATAGGACAAGGACACCTCAGTCTCCTTCAAAGTAGGCACCTTGGGACCTCACACAGTTCTCCTAGTCGCCATCAGCTGCCCTGTTGTATTTTCCTGAATCTCATCGCTGGTCTGAAATCTCTTCCTTTTCAAAGCTGATTTGAATTTTGGGAAAAGCCAGAAGTCACAGGGCACCAAATCTGGCTGTAGGAGAGCTGAGTCACCAGGGTGATTTGAGGATTCACCAAAAAACTCGGCATGAGACGTGATGCATGAGCAGGAGTATGGTCCTGATGAAGCTGCCAATCACCGGCTACCCATACAGCTGCAGCCTTCTGAATCATGAGAATTGTTTCTGCAGGGAAATGTTCAAGCCTAATGTAAAATTTGATGCAGATTCATGGCTCTGCTTGCTCAGTCATTTGGAATGCAATGGCCACACAGCACATGTGCTCACTCAGTGGCATCTACTGCCCCCACTGACTAGTACAGTGAAGTCATCATTATTCACACATGCGCATTCCAGTCCACTGTCCTTGGCTGCCAGGTTACATTGATGTTGTGTAAACCATTCTTTTTATATTAAAATGACTTGACTTTTCTGGACAGACCTTGTATATCTGGATTGTTGTTTTCTCATGCTGATATTCCTCCATCCCTGTATCATTCCCATGGTACATATGAGTACGCTACCATCTAGAGAGGCTAAATTGTCATAAACACAAATGGGGGAGCTGAGATTTAACTAAGGCAGTGATTTTCAACCCGTGTGCCACAAGAATTTTTAAAACATGCAGTACCTGACTATTTAGTCAGGGGCACTGACCTCTTTTCCCTTAGATTATGACATTAAAAAAAATGAAAACAGCCAACACAATAGCTGTCAGCTTGAATGAATCAAAATTGTACCTATTTTTCATCATATTGGCAAAAGATATACTTTCTGGTGTGCTGCAGAATTTTAGTAATTAATTTTTGTGTGCCATGAGACCGAAAGGTTGAAAATCGCCGAACTAAGGGGTGTGTCCACTTTAACAGGTTTATTGAGGCATCATCAGCACAGGACAAGCCACCCATCTTTAAAGTGTGCACGGGGTAACTTCTGCTGTGGTCACTCGTGTCACCATCACCAGAGTGAAGACAAGGACCATTTCGATCTTCCACCCCCCACAGAGTTTTCTCCTGCCCCTTCCCTCCCACCTCTCCCTTTGGGCCTCCAGGGCAGGAGGGTGACACCACACTCCTTTTCACTAGTGGAAGAGTGCTGGCCTCTTCCACGGAGCGTGACTATTCTGAGACTCATCCACGTTGTTGGGTGTACCAGTGCTTCCTTCCTCCCTAGTGCCGAGGTGTATTCAGTGCAGGGGGGCACCAGTTCATTTCAACTCTATGCCCAATGATTCTTTTATTCTCACCTGAGGGCATGTTTATTGATTTTAGAGAGAGGGGAAGGCAGGGAGAGAGAAACCTCAATTCAAGAGAAATATCGATCGGTTGCCTCTCATATGCACCCCGACCAGGGACCAAAACCACAATCCAGGCATGTACCCTGCCCAGGAACTGAACCCACAACCTTTCAGTTGGCGGGATGACACTCCAACCAACTGAGCCAGGGCTCCAGTGATTGTTTAAAACTGTTCCTCTTAGAAAAAAAGAAGAAAAATTAAAAAATGTCCATTTCCTTTCCTCCTTTCCCAGTTGTAGATGATGACAGCAAGTCTTGTTTCCTAGTATCTCCTGATTGGATAGGCAGACCCGAGCGCAGCACCAGGAGGAGCCGCGGAGCAGGGCTCTCGGGCGCTGCGCATGGAGACCGCGGCTCCCTTGCTGGTAGACAAGGAGGACGCGCGAAGGCGTAAACAACAGAGAGCTTTGGAAAAATTATGAGAGCAATTTAGGAATGGATAATTAGATATCTTTTTGCAGGGTGTTTGGGAAATTAAATTAGCTTTTTGTTTTTAAATGAAGGTTTGGGAGGATCACTTCATAAAAATATTGTTGTGACGGATGATTTTCTAATATTCTTCGCCTTTCTTTATATCTGAGGAAGTGGCACTTTGAGCTCTTAGCTGTGACAGCCAATCATAGACTGTAATTGCATTCGCTGCATAAATTGGGAGTGTCATGAATAATAAAATTAGTTTAAATAAACCCCCAGCTACAATCACAAGTAACTGTCTGGGGGAGGATCCTAGCCCTTTCATTCCAGGGGAAGGGTCAGTGTAATTGCTGTAGTTAACTTTCTGAATCAAAATGAAGGTATAATTATTAGTGGGGGAGGCAGGTGCAGGAGAAACCAGGGGAGGGAGTGGGAGGAGAACCATTCGTGGCACAGCAGGTTCACGAGCGATTACAGGCCTCCTCACAGAGAAGCCTCCCACAGAGAGTGTGTCGTGCCTGGGACGGGCAGCCCCGAACAGCAGGGAGGCCAAGGAAGGGAGTGCACCGGCCACCCCGGAGAGCTAGCCCTCACCTGCCCAGTGCCCTCGGCCCCTCTAGCGGGACGAGTCCAGAGGGAAAAGCATGGCACCCCAGCGGAGCACTCCGTCATGCCCCTGCTGTGTCCTAATGAGGCCTCTCCGTGTATTACCCAGCAGTCTCCCAGGCTCACTCTGAGAGCTGCACGCACAGGCGTGACGGTCTGATCGGCCAGTGTGCTGGCCAGTTTCCAAGTGAACCTCATGAAGAGGTGTCCCCTTTAGCAGTGATTGGCCCCCAGGTTTCCTGCTCCCTGGCTGCAGATGAGGGTACCTTGAAGGGTGTCCTAGAAGTCCCTGCTCACCTTCTGTGTGATGCAGTGGCAATGGCACATCCTGACAAAGGGTGTTAGGAAGTTCAAGTTCATGGCCAAGCAGTTTCTATCAGCTTCTGTCTTCTTTTACATGCCCTGCTCAAACACTTCACCTTCCGTAGATGAGGCCGAAGCTGCTGGGGCTGCGTAAAGAAGAGCCAGCTCACTGTCCTGCATGAGACCGGCCCCGAGACATCCTCTGCCGTGGCCAGCCGGAGCCCTGTGCTCCCCCGGTGTCCCCCTCACAACTTGCCTAACACTGCTTCTCTTGGAGTCATGTGGTTTCTTTCTTTCTTTCTTTCTTTCTTTTTAAAAAATCCTCACTGGAGGACATTTTTTTTCACTGTTTTTAGAGTGAGAGGAAGGAGGAGAGAGTAAAACATTGAAATGAGAGAGAAGCATCTACTGGTTGCCTCCCACATTCTCCTGGACCAAGAATCAAACCCGCAACCTAGGGATGTGCCCTGACTGGGAACCGAACCCACAACCTTTCAGATATGTGACAACGCTCCAACCAACTGAACCATACTGGCCATGGCTGGGTCATGTGATTTTTTTCAAAACACACTCCTTTCAACCCAACCTCGCCTCCCTGACAGTCAATTCTCAGGCCGATTCTTCCCCTCCTGCCCCCCACTTGCCTTATTACATTTCTGAGCCCACTCTGCTGACTTTAATGAGGTTTATTGTTTGTGCTTAGTAATTTTCAAAGCCCCATCACCCCTTTTGAGTTCGCCCTTAGATCTCCAGCCTGCCAGAGAGGTGAGCTTTTGAAGCTGCCTTCATTAATTCAGTACCCAGCTTCTGCATTTAACCGCACATGGGTTTGAAGTGTACATAAGCCACAGTGGGAACATCTGAGAAGTGTCCCAAGGTACTGCAAATTATAAAGCGTGGTTAGGACATGGCACGGCGCCCTAGCTCCTTCCACTTCAGAACTTCATTCCTTATATCAAAAAGATCTTGGGAAATCAAAATATCACTGTCTGGCTCTGATAATGACTTCCAGAGTTCCAGACATTGGTGGAACAAAGAATTAATTTTAATTATCAGCAGCTCCATTTTTTGCTTTCTTTAAAAAAATCAGCTCTTTACAGGACAGGGGGCCTGAGAGGAAGGACAGAAGAGGAGGAGGAGGGAGGCGGGTAGCAGTGTCTCTAGAGCACTGTGGAGTGGCTGCCTGTGGCAGGGTCCCGTCTTCCTGGAGGGCGGGACTGACTCCTGGGCTGCAGGTGTGGGGAGCTCAGGCATTGCAGTGCTGGTGCTAACATTGCCAGGCTGCACGTGGTGTAGCTTGTCCCCCTCCCAGAAGCCACATGATCTAACAATCAAGGCAAATGGGAAGACTACGGAAATCACACGGAGGCAACTGGGCTTCTAAAATCCAGCTCTGACCAGTGGAGTCAAAGCAGGATGCCTCCCAGGACCTGCAGTCCCTGCAGCCCAGCCCCGATGTGCTGGAGGCAGCACCTGGGGCAGTGCTGTGGGTGGGGATGCTCAGTGGGGCAGCTCAGGGGGAAGCCTTTAGCTGCCCCAGGGAAGCCCCTGTTCTCTGTGAAAGGTACCAAGGAGCATGGTGCTTTTCCTTAGTAGCCTCGGATAATCACTTTTATCTAAGAATACCTAAGACTCTGCATTAGGTTGGGGTTTGGTGTCCTTTAGAAAGATGCCTATTATGTATGGTGCTAAGCCATAGCCAACTTTGGGCACTGCTGGAACTCTTTGCTTCTCCTACAACCTGGAGGCAGGGCCCTGCACTCTGGCGGCCTGAATTCTGGTCCTGGCCCTGCTGGCATCTGGGAGCAGCCCCGGGAGGGCACAGAGCCCTCTTGGTCCTCAGCGGCTGTTTGGTGATCTCCCAACTATTTTTAGCAGTGGAAGCCTTTGCCTTTCCAGATGAAATTTTGCACGCACACTCAATATTTAGCACAGCTAAGCGGGGCTGTCTCGGCAGAAGGAGGCCCTGCATGCTCTGTCTTTCTCTGTCCCCTCCTCCCCTCCCGGCGCAGCTCAGGCTGTGGGACCTCCAAAGACCCCTAGCCCTTCTCAGAACCCAATGTGGAGACAATACCCTAAACTCTACGACTGTGTCTGGCTGTAAAATTTTACGACTTGATTTTAATCTGTACCATTTAGGATGCACTCAGGAGGGGTCTGAAAGAGGAGCCTTGCTCTTTTTTTTTGTAAATCAGCCATCATTTATCCTTAAGGAGGAGGGAAAGGACAACCCCGAGAAAGGGAGCTGCCTTTCACAGCCTGTTGTGGATGCTGAGCACAGCGGGAAGCCAGCACAGCTGTGTGTGTGTGTGTGTGTGTGTGTGTGTGTGTGGTGGATGGGTGTGGTTGGAGCCGGTTCTGGCTATTTTTGGTTTTGTTTGTGGTAACAGGTGGAGATGGACTATGGCCTGACCTGGGTTTTGTGCCCCTGGCACAGTGACCACAGTACTCCGTCTCAGCCCCACGTGTGTGCATGCAGCACACCAGCTGTCCTGGAGAGCAAGCTGGACAGGGTGACTCCAGCCGAGCATGTCCAGTGCCCTGGCTCATGCTGGACCCAGAGCGCTGGTCGTCTGTCTGTCGTCTTGCCTGTAGCGTTGTGCCTGTAGCATTAGGCTGGGGGACGGGCTGAGTATTCTGATGGCCTGTGGGCTACGACTTCTTTGCAGGCCCGCGCAGCGCTTTTCCTGCTGGGACGGATGTTGGTGCCACAGTAATCTTCCCCTATTGTCTGGCGTCCCTGCCTTCACATTAGAGAAGTGCTGGAGAAGAACAGTGTTCTCAGGAGGAAATGCCAGTGTTTAGGATTCATACAAATAAATACACCGGCTGCCCGTGCTGCCCCCACTTTCCTCCAGCCACTCAATAATTCAGACAAACACCTTTTCGAATGGCTCTTCTCCTATAATTTCACTCCCTTTAAAAATGGTGATGGGGTTAGATCGGATGCCCCAGAACGTCCATCATGCATTTATTTTATCCAGCTCAGTGCTAGGCAGCAATTAGCAAGCGTAATACTAATTAGGTTTTACAATGTAATATGTGTCCCTCTAAAGTTAAGTCATAGCATTTTAAGCTTCTAATGATTGCAAGGTCATTTTGCTATTCTACATAATAGCAGGGATGCTAATGAGTGCATTTGGTATGCACAGGATGCCCCTGTTTCCTCTTGGGGCTTATTAGCATTTATTGGGGACACTTTACTTAATTTGTTGCTGAACTTACAGCTTAAACGGAAGCAATGAACCAGCCACCTGAAAGGCTAGAAGTTTTAGACTCTAGTGGAATTGACCCTACCCAAGGCCTGGCTATCTGGGTTATTACGAGATAATCATTTGTTTTTCCCTGGATGTAGAAGCTTCACACCCTCTTTGTGCAATTGTCTCCGCTGGCCAACATCACCAAATGCACTCAAACGTGCTCGCCCCCAGTGAGAAAAATATTATGCTATTAAACTATGCTTGTTACGAATATATACCTTAACATTCATAGTTCCATGTAGTAATCACACTGATAGGATGGATACTCTGGATATATTTTGGATTCAGTTTCTAATTCTTCGACTGTAAGCTCTCAGGTGGCAACGTGCAAACCCGCGAGACCATCTCCACGAATGTCTACCCCAGCCCACATGTGACTCGGTGCTCTCTGTGGGCTCTGGGGTGCTGCTGTAGGTAATGAGATGGTGAAAATGACAATGATGAGATTCTAGCAATCTAAAAAGAATTCTTCCCTGGTGCAGCTGGGAGACATGACAAATGGCGTTTCCAGGCCTAAATCATCGTCTGGGGCGACCTCATGGGGTGAGCGTTTTGAGAGATGCGATGGGGAATCAGGCTTCCTGCCTTCTTTCTACTGGAGGGAAGGGAAGGGATGAGTTGATGGATATATATATATATATATATATATATATATATATATATATATATATATATATATATACACACACACACACACACACACACACACATACATAAACGCATGCAAACTATAGAGAGCTAGTTTGTCTTAATTTATTCAGTCACGTGGTAAGCATTTACCCCCGGGTGGGGATACAGTGATGACGGGGTATGAATCCAGCCTCTCAAGCTTCCATTCGGATGTGAGCGACCGTAGCAAGCAGCGGGTTCCTAAGAGGTTCTTTCTTTTCGATCATGTTTGGTAAAATAAAGAGGAGGGGGTGCTATGAAAGAAGAGTGGGCCCCACCTTCTCGGAGGAGTGCAGGGCGGGACCACAAAGAGCTGGAAGGCCCAGAGGAGGCGGCACTGGGCGGGCCTCCCGGGTAGCCTGGGGTCAGGGCTCGGAGAGCCCTGTAGTCCACAAAACTGCATTGTTGCCCTTGGCCATGGGGAGACACTGGGGCGTTTGAAGCCTGATAGTGACGTGGTAATTTATTCCCTCCCCCTGATAGTTCTAGACTCTCTTGACCAGTGATCAGAGAAGAGCTCTTGAACTTAAAAAAATATATTTATTTACTTTTAGAGAGAGGAGAAGGGAGGGGGAAGAGAGGCAGAGAAACATCCATGAGATGTTTCATCCATGTGAGAGAGAAACATGGATCAGCTGCCTCTTGCACACACTCCGACCAGGGACTGAACCCGTGCCCCAGGCACGTGCCCTGACCTTGTTCTGTGGGATGACACTCCAAGCAGCAGAGCCATGCTGTCCAGGGTGAACTCCCTAGGTGCGGATGTGGGAGTCGTTTTACCCATGGAGAGCAGGACCATTCACAACCTTCTCCATTTCCTCTGGGAATCGGCAGGGGGCAGGACTCTAAAGCAAGGACCGACAGGTCAGCCCAGGAAAGACAGCTTCCAAGCAAGCAACTCCCAGCAACAGACACGCCCTGATGTTATAGCCTGTGGCCATTCCCAGCACTTCCCTGATAGCTGCCTCCCCACAGGGGGCTTCCTCTCCTGGGGCAAAAAAGGGAGAAGCAGCTGGAGGGGAGAAGTGGGGGGAAGAAAGGAACTGCCAAAGCAACCTCTCTGATTAGTCCTGGGAATGTTCCCGCCCTCCCTTTAAGGAAACTGAGCGCCAGATCATCAAAGAGAGAGGTGAGTCCCAGGTGTCAGACAAGCAGGTGCTGAGGCAGGACTCCTCTGGTTACTGCAAGCCCGGTGTGAACAGAGCGCTGGGTCCTTCAGCCCCTGCAGCAGATGGGGTTGGACGTCTGCCTGGCACTTCCCTAAACCTCCCTTCATCTCTGACCTGAGCCCAACGCAGAATTCATCCGTCAGAAGCCGCAGTGGCCTCATGAGCCAGCCACGCCCACTGGGCAGTCTGCTTCAGACCCCAGGTGACAAGCGTGACTCCCAACACACACTTCGCGTGACACAAAGGGAAGAAGCTGCAGTGGCTTTGTCACTGGAGCGAGCGGCACTGTCTCCTCGCCAGATAATGCAGAAATAAAATGCATTTGTGAGAGACAACAAAAGGATTATCCCCCGTTCATCCCAAAGTACCCTTCATTCCACTCAGGGATTACATTTCTCTTTACTTATCTTGCAAATAGTGTTTTGATTCTTGTTTTCTCTGAGGAGCACACGTGTGGCTTATGGCAAATATGAAATGTAGCTGGGCCGCTCAAAGGCAAGGCCCCCATTAATCACAGAGAAGTCGTTCTCCCGACAGCCTGAGTCCTCTAATCCACTACTGGGTGGACGTGGATCCGAGGAACTCGCCCCACATGCCATCCAGCGCAAAACTGCGGCTGCTCATTCACAAGGCTGAGCACGATCCCTGAGAGAGAGCCACATCTCAGGGCAAAGTGGAGCTGGTCCCGAGGTGTCTCGCCCCAGCACCAGGTGCTGGGCCCTGAGGCCGCTGCACAGCTCCCTGTACATCCCCTCCAGGCCCTTGCGCCCTTCACAGACCACAGGCTTGCTTGTTAAAGACTCTCCTGCTTTTCACTTGGAATGGACAAAACATCAAAATCTGAGAAGCAGGCAGAGGTGAGGATGTTCCCAGTGGGTGGAATAATGGCACAGCTGCCCTGGAAAACTGTGGAGACGGTGGGGCCAATGCCCGGGCCTCTTTGCCCGCCTCTCAGGCTGAGGCGGACTGAGTGAACTGCCAGAGGCTTTGATGCCATCAACAGCCCTGACTCCGCTCAGGCCTCCAGGTGGGGGCATGGGGGGGATGGGGGGGTGAGGTTATAGCATCACTCTGGCAGTCGCTGACACTTGGGTCGTCACTCTCATCATTCTTTTCATCTCCACGACATGCACATTTTCTCCTTCTTTTGTAGTGTTTACACCCTTACCCCAGTAACACAGCATCCTGTGATCCACACACAGTGGACCCTTGAATAGGCATCGCCGTGCTGCTTGCTGGCTGCTTGGGCTGCCTTAACTTGTTCCTGAGCCTCTGCCATTGCAGGGCACCAGGAGGGGGGAAGTAGCAGGAGTGGATAACAGGCCCCAAGCTCCTTTCTTTCCTTTTTTTAAATCCTTTCTCCAGGATATGTTTATTGATTTTTTTGAGAGAGAGGGAAAGGGGGAGGCAGAGAGAGAGAAATACTGATCGGTTGCAGTTGCCTCCTGTAGGCACCCTGTCTGGGGATGGACTCACAGCCTTTGGGTATAGGAGATGAGGCTCCAATCAGCCAAGCCACCCAGCCGGGCCCTGAGCTCCTTTTCTGTGCTGAACTCCCTGCCCACAGCCCCCACCACCAGCATCCTGCCTGGACCTCTTTCTTGGCAACTGTCCAAGTCATCCACCTAGGAAGTACTTCATGAATATGAACTGCACACAACTCACACCTAAAACCCTGTGGCTGCATTGGATCCAACGAGCACCTGTGGCCCCACTGGGAAGAGCAGAGATTTGCTCCCAGCAATGTGCCCCCAGGCCCACCAGGTGGGGTGGAGTCTGTAGAGTGTGCTCGGGCCGGTGGGGTCCCGCAGTCAGGAGGCCAGTCTTAGAATGGAAGAGGAGGCTACCCAGTTTGGCACACGCTCCCCTCGAAGGTGTTCAAAGCTTCCCAGAAAGTTAGAAGCCTTCCCCAAGTGTTCTATTATTTTGGGGGGGAAAAGGCAGAGGACAGCGTAATTCAGCCGGACCTCTGCACAGTCTACCATGAGCTGTAGACCTCTGTCATTAGGCCGTCACATGTCCACCGAGCCCACTCCCCACCTCAGAGGCAGGGGAGGAGAGTGAGCCCCTCTTGCAAGGAGGGTTCAATGCACAGTCTCCCCCGTTTGTGGATAGGAGAAGCCATTAGGGTGTTTTTATTTCTCCGCTCTCCGTGTTGTGCAATACCACATCAAAAATACATTTGCAGGAGAGCTTATTTTTTGAAGATGGATAATTTGGTTAAATCTCTTCCACTTTGATTTCATCTCCAGTTTCAGATGAGCAGCAGTACAGCATGCAGCAGCAAAAGCCCATTTTACTCTCGTGAAAAAGAATGTAATGACCCTCTGATATAAATGTGATCCTCTGATAAGATAGCACTTGTGGGCTCCTTGGACAGAGATGTTCTGCTAAGTGAGTCTGCACGGATGCACTAAGGCACCATGGCCTCTGGACTTGCAGCTGGGACTGGGGAGGACAGGTAACTTGGGGAGGGGCGGTGGGTGCTTGGGTTGTCTGAGATGGTCCAGCAGTATTGTCTCTGAACTCCTACAGCATCAGAGTGGTCCTCATGAGGTCTGCTGCCTCGCACAGCCACACACTTTATTTCAGGCCCCTCCGGGTCAGGATTACCCTGGTTCTAGTGTCCGATGCCACTCCCTCCTATCTTGTGAACAGTTGGGAGTAAAGATCTAGCATCAAAGTTATTGGGAATGAGGAAAGTGGAAATAGCAATGAAATACTACTTTCTATCAGTTAGGTTAGCAAAAACGAGAAAAGTGGAGACAAGGGTAATGAGCGTGTGAGGACACTGGAACCCCCAGGAATGAGTGGTGAGAACACAAACTAGTCAATTATTCTAGAGACACCTGGGGGGGCTTAATCAAATTACGTCTGCTCAGACCCAGACGTCTTGTCTGGTTGTAGGAATGCCAGAATTTTCAGACAGGTTTATGGGAATAAGAGATGGAATTAGAAGAAATCTAGAGCTCCATCAAAAGGGAATGGAAAAATAAAACTTCGTAAGTGCACCAATTAAAAATAATAACTGGGTAAATACCTAACAGTATAAATAATCCTTAAAAGCTGAGTTGGGTGAAAGAAGAAACAGTTATTTATGTAGCACAATGTCATTTAGGTAAATCAAAGTTATTCACATAGAAAATGCTATGTTTAGTACATATATATTAAAAGGCATAAACCAAACACAGAACAGCCCTCTCTGATGGGGTTCATTTGGTACGTTCGATTCCCGGTCAGGGCACAAGTCTAGGTTGTGGGTTCAGTCACCAGTCAGGGAGCATATGAGAGGCAATCAATCAGTGTTTTTCTCCCTCTCTTGCTCTTTCCCTTCCCCTCTCTCTGAAATCAATAAGCATGTCCTTGGGTGAGGATTTCAAAAGAAAAGATAGAATAGGTACCTAGGGGTAGTGGATGGGAAAGAGGAGTAGAGCCAGGGAGAAAGGTAGAAAAACAGAGACAACAGAGTTCTTAGATGGGTGAAAATGTGCCATAAGCTGAGAAATAGGATCAACCCGAGTCTTTGCTGCTTACATTCAATTTTGAAAAATAACACACAACTTAGAATGCAGAGTAAATAGCAACAGAAATGGTGATTCTGATGGTTACTATCTGGGTTCCCTTTTCCAACTGTCTTCTGAACCTACTCTTCTTGGAAAATCAGTAGGGACGCTGTAAGATAAGGGGATTCAAAAGCAGGTGGAAAATCTCTCCCATCCCCGAGCTCCCTGTGACTGTAGGTAACAAAAGGCTAACAGAGGTGAAAGGGTCAATTAAAGTCAATTACAAACTAACTGACCCACCAGAATGGGACAAAACCCAAGAGATGCGCCACAATCTTGTAAAACGGAGGTTTTCTATATAGAGGGCTCTAATTGGAGAAGCACATTGACTTTTTGACTTGGGTATAATGATCATCCTGAGATGCTGATCAAACAGGAGCCTGTCTGAATTCTTTGTAGCCTTTCACTCTTTGTAGACATCCTAGAAGAAGTGAATGGAGGTCATTAAAGTCGTTTGCACTTGTAAAATGTGACCCAGTAACCATTAAACACAAAATCTCTGATAATAGCAGTAAAAAAACGGTGTTACTTATCCTAACTGACAAAGGAGAAGAAGGAGCTGATGGTCAGATGCGGAATGCTAAAAAGCCTTTCCTCTTCCTGGAACTATAACAGTGCCTACTTTTCTCTCTCCATTGAACCAGTTTGCAAGAATGACCTAGAAGACAAAACTTCCTCAAAGCTGGATGGATCACCCCTCAACTTTTGGAAAGCTACACCATTCTCGCCGACTAGTGTTACCTAGCCAACTGAATCCCGGGGTTGTTCCTGAAACAACTGTCGTGGAAGGCCCTGGCAAGTAAATGGGCTGAGAAGGGAGCTCATGAAGCTCAGAGCTGGCAAGGCAGCTGTTCCCACGTTCTGTACCACTCATTCACGATTTAGTTCACCAGTGATACCAAATGTGGCCAAAGCGTGTCAGTGGATTCCTGGTGGCTGAGTTCTACGTGTTAGAACCAGACGGAATCAGCAAGTAGAGGACCTGGAAGAGGTCCTAGACACACGATGTCTTCTCAGAGACTCCTAGAACTCAAATCTCCTTCCATAAAGCCAAAACCACTCTTCAGTGAAGCAAATTTGCCTGCTGGGGGAGCAGCAACCAGTCCCATTTGTTGGTTGGTGGTTCGTGTTTTGTAAAAAAAAAATACAGTCACATACTGCCTAACGATGTGTGGGTCAGCAATGGACCACACATGTGATGGTGGGTCTATAAGATTATGATGGAGCTGAAAATTTCCCATCGCCCAGTGATGTCGTAGGGCCATGCATTACTCACGTGTTTGTGGTGATGCTGGTGTGAATGAGCCTGCCACACTGCCGGTGCTATGACAGTACGGCACATGCAATTACGCACAGGCTGTACTCACCATCGTGTCACAACTGCCTCCAGTATTCCTCGCAGGGACATGCTGCACAGGCTTGTAGCCCAGGAGCAATAGGCTGTACCACATCGCCTGGGTGTGGTGGGCCATGCCTGGTCTCGTGTACCTGCACTCCATGTTCACACGACAAGGAAACCACCCAGCAACACTTCTCAGAACGTATCTCTGTCCTTGAATGACACGTGGCTATGGTCAGTTGATGGATCACTTTCTCTGATCTCCAAACCAGTTGTTTTGCACAGTGAGGACTGTCAGAGTCAAGGAGCTGAATGAAAGTGTGTCCATTCTACGTGTGTGAACATATGGCACTCGTGTGCCTAATTTACAGCGAGTAGCCTAATCCCAGAACATGACTTCCTCAATTACGGATAGCCAGCATTCTTCCAACCAAAGACCCCTTCATCACCAATGACCCAGGGGAAAGTGAATTCAGCTGAGGCTCCAGAACTATTCAAAGGTTTCCTTGACTGCAGGGTTGCTGCATGTGAGAAATGCAGAGAAGCACAGAACTAGAGACAGCAAAGAAAAAAGTACTACGAGTGGACTGACAGTAGCCCAATAGGAATGCATATTCATGTTCCAATAATGCACTTCTATGCTGTGTCCTGCCGCAAAGGGTTAAACAAAAAAAGGTGATTAAACAATGATTTCTTTATAAGTGCTGGACTTCTGAGGCCTGTTTTCTCTGTTGGAAAAAAAATAGATTTAAGATAATGGCCCTATTCTCCTCAGAATAAATTAAGCTCAGAGATAAAGAATTCCATTACTAATGCCTTTCAGCAAAGCCCAGGCATCCTTTAAAGTCAAACTTTAAAGTATAATGTGGCATGATCTTGTTGAAATCTTTCCTGTAATGATATTTAAGTGATGGGCAAGGGTATCAATGGTTCAGGCAAAGTATTGATTGGATATCTTCAGGGATGTTGAGCTCTTTCTGAGTATTTGTTGGAGGGAATGCATTGTATTTATTTCAAGGCACTTTCAAAACAGCTGCAAGTCAAGCAGCTGGTTTGTCTTAGAAACTATAGGGGAAGAGGGCACGTTAGGAGGGGAGGAGGGAAAAGAAAGGAACCCGGAGACGACTCAATGTGGGCATCAGTGGTGAAGACTGGAATATGGAACCAAGAGCAGGACTCAAGGATGTTGGCTCAAACTAGTGCATGGTACCTGCTTCAAGTCACGGATTGTTTTCAGGGTTCAGCTCTCGTCATTTTCCATTTCTGTGGGAAGAACGGACAAAAGGGGTCATCCTCACCCTTGCAGCAAGAACTTGTCCCTTTTTTCTTGGGGAGCAGGGGCCTCCCCAAAGAGGAGACAGCTAGGTGCTAGCCTGAAAGATCTGAATGGTCTCTGCAAATACGGCCCTTTTCTCTCGGGAAGGCGACGCCAGGGTCAGAGGGGGCCCAGGGCCCACTTGCTTAGCAGTGGAATAGGATATTGGCTGGAGAAAGAATGGGTGATGGCTTGGCACCATCATAGCCTTGTGGGGAACTTCTTAATGGGGTTAAAAGCTCTCGATGCTCCGTCCAACCATCATGGCCCTATTTAAGTCACAAATTGAGTGTCTAAAGTTGTCATATATGTTGCTTACAAACTGATGACTAGCCCTGACATGGATCTGAAATTCTAATTCATTTTCCCTATATACATGGCTGTAAACTTCTGGAGCATAGATATGGATAAAAGCCTTGTCTTACTCAACAGTCTCGTTGAACATGTGCATAGTGACGGTGCGTGGTGCAACTCCTATAACAACCGTTCGTCCTCACTGAAACAAAGAGGCAGCCAATGAGTTTGCCAGGCACCGATGCCATCCTACAGTTCACAGCTGAGGTGACCCTAGCTGGTTGGTAGGTGGCTTCAGGGACCCCACCACAGCAGTGTGAAATGTCTCAGGGGAGGTGGAGCAGAGCCTTTGTGGCTCCGCCCTCCCCTTCCACAGGACAATGACTGTCACCCCATACCTAGTACTCTGATGTCTACAAAGCACATACTGTCTCCTAGGTGTCACTTTCCCATCAGGAACACTCACAGAGTCTTGTGGTGGCAGTACCATCATCATGGAACATACACAGAGCTTTGGGGACACTTGTCCCACCAGTAGCCCACCTAAGGGTGCTGCAGTTGACCCTGGCAAGGACACACTGTGTGCAGTGGTCTAGATAACAGACACAGGAAGCCCAGTTCCTAGCCAGATGGAACGTACTTTTGTGTCTTCACTGCAAAAGAAGCGGTCCTTCCCTTTGCTCAGAATTTCCAGCTTACTCTTAGCATGAGTCTTTGGATGGAAGAAATATGACCATTTGAAATGAGTGTACGTGCACAATATCTACATATTTATATATTTGTTGATGACTTTAAAGTGCATCTTCCTCATGAAATTAGGTGAAGACTTTCCAATAGGGAATTGAAAGAATGTACTCATACCCATCCCACCCTCATCAGCAAATGTTTCTAACAAACCATTATTGGCTACTCATGCAGGGTGTGGCAAGGTGCTGATCCCTGTGGACACGGAAAGGACAGGTGCACCCTTTCCCTCAAGAGTCCACGGTCTACTGGGGCACGCGAGCGAGAAAGCCGACAACTATCACGTCTTGTGTTAGGAAGTGGACGGAATGCTGGCCGAGCGCCGGGCCGCTCCCTCCCAGGGTTCTGCATGGAACGCCAAGTTCCCACACGGCTGTGAGAACCAGGGGCACTGGTGAATTCTATTTTCCTACCCGTGTCTGGACCACCTTTCCTTCCGGGGATATGTGCATGGGCCACCCCTCTCACAAGAGGCTTTTCTTTCTACATCCTCTGAATAATAATTTTTTAAAAGGAAGCCGACCTTGTGAAATAAGCAAAAAATGGTGTCATCATTGGCCCAGCACCACACTGTACCTCTGCCTATTGTTTCCTTGCTTGTCTAATTATTCCAGAAAGAATCGCTCTGCTAAAGCACCCTTTTATCAGCAAATATGCTTCTGATTTAAGAAATTATTATAGAAAAATGCTGGAAGGCTTATAGTCACCTTTGCTATATTTAGAAAGAAAATAACATCCTTCTGCAATTACCATTTGGTATGAAGTTTAGTCACTCACATTTTTCTTTCTTCTTTTGTAAACTTTCCTTCACCTTTTTTTCTGGGTTAACAATGAAGGGATCATAGTTACACATTATGAAGGAGAGGCCATTTAAATTCCACCCTCCGTAGATATAGTGTCTGTGGCAGTGTTCAATGAGAGATTAAAATTGAGGAATTGAATAACTGAGGTTGCTAATGAATTTGAAAACTCAGCAAAGCAGTGACAATTGAACACTTCTCTGGCTGGCTGTTTTTTTTTCCCTTTAACTATTTTCTCATTCTCCCCCATCATCACATTCTGGCCTTGACTGATGAGTTTATTACTACTGATAACCCTGGCTTCAGTGGGAAGCAAAAAGCTGGAGCCTCTTTGCGGAGCTCCCGGAGCCAGTCCATGTGTTGGGTTTGTGACGTGTTCAGGAGGCGGCAACGGCGGGAGGCTGGCGAGGACGTGAAGGAGAACTGCTGCGCCACCAACACTTTCTGTACTCACCGTGATTTGTCAACATCACGGCGGATGTTGTGGCTGACAAAGTGAGAAGTTGGCCCTAAACAAAAATAATTCAATAGACCACAAGCCCTACTGCCAACCCCCAGGAACCTGAGTTGGTTGGGCGCCTTGCTCAGCAGGCTCACACCTGCGGTGGGTGCCCAACTGTGAACACAGTCCCTTAGTTCAGCCTGGACAGAACCGGTCTTCCCCAGGTGGCCCCGCAACAGCCTGCCTTGGGCTCGTAGTGCATTTCAAACCCAGCCTGGAGGGCATGCTCCAGCAGAGACTTCGGTGTTTGGAGGAGGCTGGATTGTAAGGGTCTGGATCAGAAGGTCCTCGGTAACTTGAAAATGCTACAGTTTTATAAAAGTGGTATAGGACGAATTGCCTGGCTCGAACAGAAACGCCCCCTTTGAAACCTCCTCTGAACAAAATTGCAAAGCTGCTAGGGCTATTTTTATCATTTGGACACTGTACCTCAGATGATACATTTCAAGCTTCATTTGGCACAAAATATGGGTGGTTTAAGTCAACATTCAAGGTAAACATCTGCATTTTGATGGCCCGAGGCCCCCACGCTGGTGATTGCTGGCTGTTTTGCTTTTGCTGCTTATACTATCCTTTGATATTTACTGCGTGTCCGACGCCAATCAGACTGATGACTTGTAGGAATATTACAGCCGAAAAGAGGGACTTGGTCCGAGGCAACAGCCTCCTCTCGGTCACAAAATCTTTTATGATTAAGAGGTCATCCCTAATAACATTTCCTCAAACATCTTAGCCACACTTCTTAGCTCAGCTGCTGATGGCTTTTTACTGATGACTTTAAATATATGTTTTTGACAGCAGGGCAAGGAATAATCTGTTTTATAAGACTGTTCTTACTTGGACCACAAAAATCTGTTTCCTGCTACCGCACAGCTTATCTATAGCTTTGGGGAGAGAGGTCAAGGGAGGAGGCAGGTATCATCTGCCTATTTAATCTTGTCTTATCTATTGTTATTCCGTGCTCGGTCAATATTCGTAACATTCTCTTTGTGTCTGTCAGCATCAGTGCTATTCCTTTGAGACATCAAGACCCCAGAGCATAGGAACTGTGCAAATGTTCTTTGAAGGTATGTAGGACAGCTCCAAGTACAGTTAACTATACGAAACAACAATTGGCTACAGAGAATGATGATGATGATGATGATGCAGGAGTAGCAGGTAACACACAGAATGGTCTTCGGACGGGTATTTGCGGCAAGGCTTCAGACGGGAAAGCAATCTGTGGGAGTCGAAGGCAATCCTGGTTTGGCAGAAAGGGTGGTACCATGCTTGGTGTCCGTGCAGTGTTGTGAGGACAACTCTGTGTCATCAACAGGGGTTGTGATGCCACCCTGCTCAGTGGGTAGAGGGTGAACTAAGCTTGACTCAGAGGTCTTTCCTTGAAGATGCGACTTGGCTTACCCCCAGTAAACTGCCATGCACGGTGCGGGGAGGATGCTTAATGTCTTCCTGAAGGAGATGCTCATACAGGGGGAGCCAGCTGAGGGGTTGACCCAGGTAGATTAGGCTTCCGGTGAGATTAATGGAAAACTTCTACAGAGAAAAAAAAATGATGGTTGCCAGACTGCGGGGGAGTTGGAGGGGTGGTGAAAAGAGAAGGGATTAAGGTGTACAAATTGCCGGTTATAAAAATAGTCACGGGGGCGTACAGCCTAGCATAGGGAATACAGTCCATAATGTTGTAGCAACCATGTGGCGTGAGATGGGGACTAGAGTTATTGGGGTGACCACTTTGTAAGTTACATAAATCACTGGGTTGTACACCTGAAACTAACATAATATTATATGTCAATGGTAATTGAAAAATAAATAAAAAAAAACCTCTGTCCATCAACCTCCTTGTTTTCTTATTTTCAAAATGATATTGTGGGATAAACAGCATTAAATACTTGAAATTCATCACCTTGGTTGAGGAGCACACAGTAGGTAGGCACTTCTATAACACCCTGTCACATTGGGATTCTGAGCCCTGGAGGGATGTGTGGCATTGACTGGTCATTGCCTGGGAGTCAGTGGCTGGGGGTGGGGGGTGGGGGTGGAGAAGGAGGTGCGGGGGGAGGGGGTCTTTCTTTTCAGGTCTTATGGGACCTGGACGTAGGACCTGCAAGCACACTGCAGGTGTCACCCAGTGCTGGATGGGCATGTTGCCCAGGTGCTAAAAGGCATCTCACCATTGTCTAGCTTGTCTGGCTGCGAACACTTAACAGAACACCAGAGATATATGTGAAATGGAGTCACTGTCCACCTCCATGGTTTGGTGACAGAGCCCTGTCTGCCCACTGTCAGTCCAGGCTGGGCGGCCAAGTAGTGCCCCGGAGCTCAGCTGCGGGGGGGATGTGACACCCCCAAGTGCTCCATGGGTTCCCTTGTCCACACCCAACAGGACAGGATTCCTGGTGTGGCTGAGCAGAGTGGGGAGGCACAGTGCGGAGGAAGCAGGGGGACAGGCGGAGCAATTCTATTTGAGGTTAGTCCACAAAGTTGTCAGTTCAGGTCTTCAGGTCAAAATCATTTTATCTGCTAAACCAGATGCTTTGTAGAACAAAACGCCAGGCCGACTTCAAGGCTGGGAGGCGTGCCGAGCCCCAGGCTCCGCTCATGCGGCAGCAGCTCCAGCCCCGCCAGCTGCTCTCCAGAGCCGCTCTTGCAGGCACCAGGCTCTGTTTCTCCCTTGCTCTCCACTTCCTTTGAAGACTTGAGACTGGAGAGGCAGGGGGTTCAAAGACAGGGCCCCGTGGCTGACTTCAAAGCTGTCCTGTCATGCATGGCTGCAGAGGTTGCTATTGTTAGTGGTGTTGATTTTGTTAGAGAAGCATTAGAAGGTGGGAAGGTGTGGGGAAATATCTAGATCCTTAGCCTTTTATCAATAGAGGGAAACTGAGGCTCCAAAAAGGGAAGTATTAAAGGCAAGATCATGCCCAAGAAAACAAGTCACAGATGCTCCCAGATGGCAAGAGTCCTAAAAATGCCCTCTGGCTGTCTCTGCCCAATAATTTGAATCTCTTTGCAGCAGATAAGTGGATGAGGATTCTCCTTCCATAGAAAGCAGTGTTTTTGCTTCGGCTTTCATTTCCTCTCACTGTTTTTAGCATGTACGGGCACATTATGGTCACTAATGATCACAGAGAGTGTTAAAAAGAGAAGATGTGAGTTGCACACGTTATACAACAAATTAGATCCCTTTAGACCTCAGAGCTTTCGTATGATGCCCCAAGAAGGAGGCTGCATGTGGTTTCCTTCTGGAGTGTTGTGAATTGTTCTGCCTGTCTGGAGTCCATGGGGGCAAGTCAGGCTGGTTTGGCTGAACCCAAGTTTTCTGCTGCTGCGTTGTTCTATCCCACAGAACAAAAGCAGGAGGAACAACTAGCATGCCCTCACTGGCTCAATCAGTGAGTAGTGTCACTCTTACTGTTGCTGATGGAGCACTTGAGTTTCACACTGAGACTTGGCCAGAATGGAAAGCTACCTCTCCGCCAGTTGGAAATGCCCCTTGCACTCTGCCCCCCAGACCCGCGCCCCATCGTACACACGAGTGAGCCTGAGCTCCCTCTGTCTCCCACTAAAGACTCGCTGAATACCATACCCCACCTGAGAGGGTGGCGTCTGCATTGTCTCACATCATTATCTGTGTCAAATATAGTTGTGGTTATTTTTACCAAGGAATATCATAATTTCCCCAATACTTTATGATGGCTGCAATAGAGAGAAAATTGCAATGGAAGGTCATTTCCAATGGCACGGAACAGTGTGAAATGCGTGAAAAAGGCTTCTTGCAGATGCCCAGCCAGGCAAGAAACCTTTCGCTGGAAGAGTAGGTTGAAAGGATACGAAAACTTTGGTGGCAAAATATTTTTAAAAGTACAGGATTGCACCTCTTCTGTCACTTCCAGCAATTGTCCAAACAGCGTCCTCAACACCAGCTGTGATGGGGCTCTGAGCTAAACCCCACAGCCCTGACAGTGAGTCTGCCTGTGCCCTAGTCTAAGGAATGATGAACCGGGCTGGTGAACAGAGGTTAGAACAATGTGACGGATGAACTCGAAGCCAGCAGGGTCTGGCTGCTGCCCCCTTTCCACCTCATCTCTATCCACGCCTCCCTCTCTCACTCTCTTTAAGCAGTTTCTCCGTCATGCCCAGTCCCTCTCCTCTGCACTTGCTTGCCCGCTCTGGCTGGGAAGCTCTCTCCCTCATGTGTCTGCGTGGCTTCCTCATTGTTTTTACCCCTTTTCAACAGAACCTTCCTGGACCACCTTATATGAAAGAATACCACCACCACAAGATCCCGCCCCCCATCCTCTTCCCTACCTCCTTGTCCTCATACGCTTATCCTCATCTACACACCAGACCTCTTATTTCTTTTGTTTATTATCCTGTCTCCTCCCAACCGAATGTAAGTTCCATGAAGGTGGGGTCTTTGTTTTGTTTTTTTTTGCTGTGTCTCCTGCTTCCACACATGCAATAGACATTTGATAAACATTTATTAAGTAAATAAATCTAGACAGGCATTTCGAGGGATAGCTTCTAAATTCATAGACATCAAGAGCTAAAGAGGTCTTTGTGATCATTTTGTTCAAGCAAAGTAGGGGCTCTGGAGCCAGGCTCCTGGGTTCAAACCTGGGACCCATCACTTACTAGCTTTGCAACCTTGGGAAAATCATTTGACCTCTATTCAGTTCTCTCAACTGTTGTATGGGGAAAGGAATGGTGCCCTCTGATAGGGTTATGATGAAGATTAATTATAATTATTATATAACATGGGTAGAACAAGCATGGCAGAAGGTAAGCATTATTACAGCACTGGTTATTACTGCTATTATTAAAAAAATTGAAGTCACAGAGATAAGTAATTTTCTCAAAATAACTCATTCACTCATTAATTGATGCACTCAGTCATCCCACCAACATGTAAGTGGCTCCTATATACCAGAAACTGGGGATTCTACAATAGACTAATAGAATATTTCCTGTTGTTATGGAAGCTGTAATCTACACAGGGCGATGCATGTGGAACAAAGAGGCATGTAAATACATAATGACAGTTGAGGTGAGTGCTATGAAGTCATAGGGTGCCATGAGCCTGGAGGACAGGAGACCTAATCTGCATTCTCCAAGGGCTGAGGGACACGGGAGGGCGTCACCAGAGAAATGACATGCATACTGAGACCTGCAGCTGCAGCTGAGTAGAAAACAGCAGTGTGGGATTAGGGGAGGGGTGTCATAGGAGAGGAAGGAGTCAAGGGGGTTATAGAGCTAAACCCAGGTCCCAGCCTAGGGCTGTTTACATCCTTAGTATGTAGCCATGGGATTGAGTGTGAACTTCTCCACTAGTTTGATATCTCCTCAAGCAAGAGAGCAAAGACTCTTTGTAGTCACCAAAGACTTTTCATAGCTGTAGGACAGGCCTGGGAAGAGCACAGTACCCCCAGGGTGTGACCACAGCACTGCTCCTCCAGCACCTGCTCAGCCCTAGATCACAGGGTGCAACTCTGATGATGAGACGCTCAGATGTGCACCCCCCTGATGCATCCCCATGGTCATTTACAACTGAGAAAGCGCTGAGCTGACTGGGGGCACAACAGCACTGCCCCTGTGGTGTCTCGCACTCTTTTCGGCAGGCAAGGAGTCTCCTGGGAAACCTGCCAGGGGAGAGGGAAACACAGTTTGTTCTCCATAAACCCAGAAGAGGCAGTATCCTGATCTCAGAGATGACCTTTTGCTATTATTGTCTCAGCATGCATGGAAATGGTTGTACATGGGCCGAAGCAATAGCCATTATAAAACACTTGGCTAAAATATGGATTAATCCCTGGGAGCATGTTATGCAAGATTCAGATATATGGTCTGTGATATGGATAGGATATATTTTTTTATTGCAATAATAAGTTTCTCAACTCCTAATGGACCCTGTATTAACTGAAGATGACAGGGAGTGAGGAATGGAAAGCCGGCAATTTGTTAAAGGCTGCAGAACAGCCGTGCCAGGGGTTGTAAAAAATAAAACATTTCAGAGTCATTAAAATCACCCTAAATTGTCTCTCGGAACTCAAAGCAACAAACGGAACTCATCCTGAGTCTATCACCAGACTCTTTTCTTTATGGTGTTTCGATGCCTCCAGAGCTGACACACTGGTCAATGGTCTACTCCCAGAAGCACCTGAGCTTTGCAAAGACCCATCTCAGGATTTTCTGAAGGACGAGGGCTTTGCTGTTTCTCAAGAAGGGAAAGGAGGCAGCTATGTGACAGATCCCAGCCCTTGGTGTAAAAGCTCTCATTTAAAAAATACATAGGGAGGGGTCAAGCCAGGAGGACCTTGTCCAGAGAGAAGGGATCCTCTGGGGAACCTTGAGGCCTTTGTGGAGTTGGCAGATGGAAATTAAAAAAGGACTTTAAATCCTGGATCGGGACTTTGTAGTTGTCTAGGGTGACAAGAAGCATAACAAAGATTTGAGAAGGACTGTGGTCAAACTCCTGATTTTAATATAAGTCTTACTACTATTTACTAAGAGCTTATTAAGGTCCAGGTGCCCTTTGGAGGGATTTTCATAAACCAACCCATTCAATTCTTGTCACAACCCCATGTGGTAAATGATAGTATCCCCATTTTATGCAGGAGGAAATGGGCAAGTTTCTCAGCCTCTCTAAGGCTCAAAACCACTTGGCTAACAGGAAGCTGGGCTGGGGCCCAAACAGCAAAGAACCAGTCTCCGTGAAGGCACTGGCCACCATATGTCCCTCTTTCCAGGAAACAGCACATTTATTCTAAGGGAGCTCACTGAGTTCTCAGCACTTCAGGCCCCATTCAGCTGGCAGGGGCAGTGCTGCTGACGGAGCGTCCTTGACGTAGATGACGTCAACAGCAGAAGTCCGGTGGTGACTCTGGACCAGACTCTTGGGCTTGGCGGTGAGCAAGACAAAAAGATGCATGTTCCAACTGACAGGCAGAAGGAAGGGTGGGCTTTGTAAGACCCCTGGGCTACAGAGACTTCCTGTATGCTATCCTCTGTGGGGGAGAGAGTCACTCTGATCAGGAGGAGGGGGCAGAAGAGGGTGGGTGGCAGGGGACAAGAAACGTGAGGTCCTAGGTGGTGACAGAGGAAGAGGGCGTACTGGTGATGATGATAATGACTCCATATTTCCAGGTCCCTCCTTCCTTTCCAAGTAGGAGCTACAGAGGGGGAAGGTGGCAACCAAGAAAAGATAGTCACTATGCTGAGATTCTTCTTTGAAAATGGTGTTGTTGTCAGACTTGGAAAACAGTTTTTCACCTTTTTTTTTTTAAATCAATTCATTTTCTACCTGTTTGTTTTTTCTTTTCTTTTTTTTAAATTTTTTTTTAAGATTTTATTTATTTATTTTCAGAGAGGGAAGAGGGGGGAGAGACAGAGAGACAGACAGACAGACAGACAGACATCGATGTGCGGTTGCTGGGGGTTATGGCCTGCAACCCAGGAATGTACCCTGGCTGGGAATCGAACCTGGGACACTTTGGTTCCCAGCCCGTGCTCAATCCACTGAGCTACGCCAGCCAGGGCTACAGTTTTTCACCTTGAATAAAACACTGACACTTGCCTAATTAAAGAAACTTAATAGAGATTCCGCAGACAGAGGGAAGCGGCCAGTGCATCTGCTGGTCAAGTCTGGGTGGATCCAGTGCGAACCCTGTCGCAGAGACAGAGCGGGGCACTCCAGCATTGCAGCTGTCTGGCCGTTCAGTTACCTCTGTGGCCTTGCTGGCCACAGGCGGCCAGAGAAGGGATTTCTGTTTGCCTCTCTCCTCTCCCCAAGGAAGGGGTAGGGGTAGGAGTGGGGCTGGGGCAGAGGCACCATTGTGAAGGAATTCCTTTTCCTGGGCCCCAGTGCATGGTGGGATGTGTTCATAAGAATAGCATGTGGGACAACTTACAGAGACGGGGAGAGAAGCCCTGGGAGCTGCTTCCAGCCGCAGGCACCCAGGCAGGACTCCAAACCATTGTTCAGACCCCTGGGAGGAGCTGGGCTAAGTCAGGAAGCCTGAATAAAGCGAGGCAGGCTTCCACAAGGTCAGTCTGGAGACCAACTCTCCTTTCAGAAAGAGACAAGGCAGACTGTGGCTGGGTGGCTCAGTGGGATGGAGTATCATCCCATGCACCGAAAAGTTTTGGGTTCAATTCCTGGTCAGGGCACATCTCTAGGTTGCAGGTTCAATCCCTGGCCTGGGGAGCATATGGGAGGCAACTGATCAACGTTTTTCTCTTTCCTTCTCCCTC
Source organism: Phyllostomus hastatus (assembly GCF_019186645.2). NCBI lineage: Eukaryota > Metazoa > Chordata > Mammalia > Chiroptera > Phyllostomidae > Phyllostomus > Phyllostomus hastatus. The sequence continues at coordinate 12,036,976 of NW_025334015.1, read as the reverse complement.
TCTAAAATCAATAAACATATCCTTGGGTGAGGATTAAAAAAAGGGAAGGACAAGATAGGACAAAACACAAGTAGTCAGTAGCGTAGCCACTGTCCCTGGAGATGTGCTCACAATCTACCTCCAAGAAGCAAGCTCTGACACATGGGCTGGGGCTCCTCTCCCTGCCCTGCTCTCTCCCGTGTCTGCCCCTCTCTGGACCACGTCTTCACTTCTCTCCACTCTCATTTCCCCTTCCCATCGACACTCCTCCAGTGAGTCTGTGTGAAGATCTCAGCACTTCACTCGGCATCATCCAAGAAAACATCTCACACACACACACACACACATACACACACACACACACACAACAAGAGACCCACCAGGAGCTGTGAGAGAGAAATAACTTCTCCTGCCTATTAGTTTCGGATAAGATCCTGATGAACAGAAAAGGGGAGAAGAAGTTCGCCTTCCTTCACGAGTCCATGCTGTGTAGCTATGGGGCTCCTGCCTCTGCCATTCATTATGTTTCCAGGGCCTTTGATTCCAATTTGAGACACCACAAAGCCTCCTGCTGTATCAACCTAATTACCAGCCTCTCACTCTTGGCTCCCACTGACATGGCAGGTGAAGTGTAACCCAGAGAGGCCTAGTGGGCTAATGGAACCCGGTGATGGGCTGCATTCGTTATCCCAACTATCAGTACAGTTTTATCGTGATAACACACTGTGAGGTGCTGAGTCGTGACATGTGGGCGCACCAGGCAGTCAAAGCAGGCAAGAGAGGCAACAGCCTGGGGAAAGGCTGCTGCCTTGAAAAGGCTCTCAGCCAAGCAACTGTAGTTAACAGGAGCTGCCTGGTAGGCAGGTGCAATTGAGAATGTACCTCTGGCTTAACCACCCAGAGATCAGAGGCTGCTGTTCTCCAGCCTGTGGGAAAGGGACTGGGAAAGGGGCTCATCTCTCCTGTCTTTTGATACCCTTTCTCCACGAGGTGTACGGGATCAGCAGTGACTGCAGGTGCTACCAGGTTTTCCAATTGTGGTTGGAGAGGCACTTCACTGCCCCCTGAGTCCACTTGATGTTTCCACTGAAGAGTAACAGTACCATTTAGGGAAATGCCCAGCTCCCTGGATGAACCTGGCTGGTTTAAGGGTTATCCTTCCCCCTGGCATCCATCAGTTCAGCTCTGGGCTAGTGGGCCTGTTTAGGCCAATGAGATGCCAAGAGGATGCTAAAGGGTGTTTGAGAACTCACAGCACTATCAGAGTGATAGAAAGACACACACTCCATCCCAAGCGACGTAAGCCCAGAAGCACACGGCCTGGCTTGCCGTTGGCAGCTGTGTTGCAGCCACGAAGGAGGCTGGCCGGGGGCAGGGGGGGAAGACAGCCCATGGAGGAAGAAGGGCCTAAGATGAAGAGAGAGAAATAGGCTCCATGGCTTCGTTCCTTCGTGCTTAACTCTGGATTTCTGGCTGTGTTAATCAACCAAATTCGTTACGGCTTCAGCCAGTTGGAGTCATTTCTGTAGTTTGAAGTCCAAAGAATGCTTTCTGTAAGAAAAGGTCCCTCCTCCCAACTCTGCCTGGGAAGAGACCCTCCCCTGAGAGTGGGCTAAAGAACACTGGAAGTGGCCCGGCAGGACAGAGTGCGCGGAGATGGTGCAGGCCCCGGAGCAGAGGCGGGTCTCTGTGTTCGGAAGCCACATACGTGCTTTGGCGGGGGGGGGGGGTCACTGCTAGGTAGTCAGTGATTCATGCACGTGACGAACACGCCATCGCTCTCCACCTGCAGTACGACGGGCGGCAGGACGAGGAGAGACTAGATCTTGCTGCCCGTCACCACTGCCATGTGATCTGCAGTGTTGCTCCTCCACGGAGTTTTCTTCCGGCCCCATCGTCAGGCTCACACAGGCCTTTGTTCTGGCGAATGGAATATGAGTGAAAGTGCTGCATGCCGCATGTGAGCAGGTGCTTTGAATGCAGCTCTGGGGTGGGTTGGCCACTTTCTGCCATCTGTCAGGAGATAGGACTGTCCTAGATCGGTGCCACTCCTTCAGCCGGGGCCAGAAGCCACGTGGAGCAGAGCCACCGCCCACTTGTGCCATGAATGAGAGGTAAACGTTTCTTGTTGCAGACCACTGAGATTCTGGAGCTGTTCATTACAGCGGTCAAGCTAATTCAAGTATCTATCAAGCACAACTATATTCTCAGGACTCTGCAGAGTGATTTGCAAGACACAGAACTATGAGGCATAGTTTCTGTTTTCCAAGAGTTTAACAACACAGTGAACCCCAGAAAGAATAACAGAGCCCTGACTGGGTGGCTCAGTTGGTTGGAGCATCATCCCATACACCAGAACATGGCAGGTTCGATTCCCGGTCAGGGCACATACTTAGGTTGCAGGTTTGGTTCCCAGTTGGGGAGCATTTGGGAGGCAACCAACTGATGTTTCTCTCACATTGATGTCTCTCTATCTCTATTTCTCTCTCTACCTTCCACTTTCTCAAAAATCAATACAGACATATACTCTGGTGATAATTTGAAAAATATTATAGAGAGTACTGAATTCAGGGATAACTTATGTATACAGACTATAGGGCCATCAGAATTCAGAGGGAGGGAGACCAGAGAGGACTCCACTAGTTGGGACAACTTCAAGAAAGGATGAGACTTGGCAAGTAGTGGACAGGGTTAACCACAGGCCAGTGCCAAGGCCTGAACGGATTTCTCCTCTGACCTTGGCAGCCGCCCTGATGAAAGGAGGTCGTGGCGAACGTGGGGGTAGCACATACCACTTCACTGTTCCTCTGCCTACTGGAGGCAAATGTGCTGAGACTTTACTTTCATGTTTGAACAAAAACATTTTAGTGTACAAATTATTGCTTTACAATTAATTATGCAGAGCAAGCAATACACGTGAGACCTCAATATTATGACAGCTTGGAAATTTACTGTTTTCGAACTTAACATGCAACAAGTCTTGCCAAGTGTATGTGGAAAAGGAACACAAGATTAGACAATTAACATTTTAATTTTGTATATTCACAGTGCATCTGTGGGTCAGCATAAACATCACAAACAACTTGGTGCAGGCAAACTCGACACCCCCCTAAGACTCTGACCTTAAAAACCAATGTTTCTTAATTAGGCCTTTCCTTCCACTTCTGCCTTTGGGGAGAAGAGACTGTTATGAGAAAGATATGATTAGACAATATTGGAGTTCACCAGGCATCTCAGATGGTTTCGGTTTGATAAATAACAGCAGACTTCATTGCTGGAATCTTCCCTCTTGAATCCATCCGCACCATGTGGATATCAAGGGGGATTTCATTGGTATGTTTCTGATTCCTTTACACTTAATTCATTAAAAGATTTTTGAGGGGTTTTGAAGTCCCAAATCTCTCTTGAGCCACTCTTCTCTCCCCCACCCCCAGGATATTTTTCATTTCTTTTCATAAAGTTCAGGAAATTGAATTTTAGCTCTGGATTTAAAAGGGGAAAAAGCAGCTGCTTGTCAATGATAGTGGCTAAGGATTAAAACCCCAGTTCTAAACATCTCTCCTGGAATCCATCCACCTGATGAGTATTTGTCTCTTCTCATTGGTCTCAAATCTCAGATGGCAGAGATTTGGCCACTTACAATTGTAGGAAAGAGCTCAGGAGTTTTATACTTTTCTGTCCTCCTTGTATGAATAGTATACAGTTTTGTGCAAGATAAGCCAGGACAGTTGACTCAGACGAAAGGGCAGAACTCTAGTATGAAAAGCTGGATGAGACCTATGGCCCCATCCATCCAAGTCTTCTGCTGTATCAAGGCCCAGCTTGACAAGTATCGGGTCTCCTCCTACGTTCTGTCCTGGTGCCTCACGTTGCTTTAGTCACGTTGTAGTCAACTCATTCTTCTTATGCCAGGTACAACCTGATCTTACTCTTCTCAGGCAGAAGCATTCCACATTTTTCCATTCTCTTGAGAGATCAGACCCTAATCTTGAAATGGATTATATAACTATTTGCAAAATAAAAAAATATTTCACAAAGGATCCAGTAAGGAATCTGGCTCCGTGACAGCAATGGCCTCATCTGTCTTCACGTGTCATTCTCCAGACCTGGGACTGTGCCTGTCGCACATGGAGGATGCATGATATTTGTTAAATGAGTGTGTGGATGAATACAAGTCTAATCACATGTAAAATGTACGCAACCTTTCACAGCACTTCCACACCTACTGATGAGTTCTGTTCTATTGATGCTCTGGGAGGGTAACAAAGATGAAGTCGCCCTTGAGGGGCCGGGCACCAGAATCACATTTCTAATGCGCTCCTAGGTGGTGCTGATACGCTGCTCCTGGGACCACACGTGGAGAACCACTCATTAAGATCATATCGAGGGCAGAACAGCTATGTGAGAGAAACAGACACTTATAAACATTCTCTGAGACTCTGATTAGATAAATAAACATAACTGATCAGGGTAGAGAGCCAGGCTGTGAGGCTTAATTGCAGAAGACTTTTTCCTTCTTCATGAAAAAGTAAAATAAACAAACGCACTTACAGATCATGGTAGGGGAGATTCCAATTTAGAGATGAGTGCCAGTTGGAATTTTACTGAATATAAATTTAGAGCTTGAATAGAAATTTTGGAGCTGGAAAGAACATTAGTGATTACCCAGTCCAACTTCCTAATTTTTACACCTGTAAAAAGGAAATGAAGGTCCCAGCCAGTATGGCTCAGTTGGTTGGGGCACTGTCCCATAATCAAAGGTCACTGGTTTGATTTCCGGTCAGGGCACATACCCAGCTTGTATGTTTGGTACCCGGTCAGGGGTGCCTGCAGAAGGCAACTGGTCAATGTTGTCTCTTACATTGGCATTTCTTTCCCTCTTTCTTTCCTTCCCTTCCTCTCTCTCTAAAAATCAAAAATAAAAATAAAATAAATGAATTAAAATAAAAAGAAAATGCAGGTTCAGACAGGCAACTAGGTCTGGGCTAGCATCCCAGGGTCTCCTAATGCCAGATGCCTCAGCTGCAGGCTGTCATCACAGGGAGGCAGGGCTTCTCCCGTAGCTACTCCGGCAGGCACAGTTGGTCACCCTACCGATGTAGGTTTTATGGGTAATGAGTAATGATGAACGGAGCAATATAGTTCCCAGTGTAAGATCTGAGGTAGTTGTTGCAATTTCTGGTGACAAGAGATAGTGTTCTGTGCCCTCCACTTAGTTTCCTGTGCTTAGGGATAGACTTCAGAGTCAGGTGAAGCTTCTGGTGAATGCGGGGATAGAAGCAGTGGGGTGTTTAGGACTCCCTCCAACCCAACCGTGTCCCTGGTACACGTTCCTGGCTGTGCCTCTGGTAATTGTGAACTCTCTATTCCACTTGGTGTGTGATTACATAGCTGCAGGAACAGGGCAGGATTTAGATCCTGTGACTCATCTCCCCAAGCTGAGCTTCCATAAGACTCTGCACTGATCTCTGGCATGTTTATTGCTATCTGGGAAACCAGTTTTCTGCATTCTCAGAACTGTGAGGTTAGCACATAATAATACACACACCTCCCTGAGGAAAGACACAGACCCACGAAATAGCAGTTGAAGGACACACGACTTAAGTGAGATGAATGTTACCAGGGAAAAAAGATACTTGTCATTCATTTGCTCATGACGCCGTTCCCTGTCCCCTGCATGTGTCCAGCCGAGCCTCCAATGCATAGCTGGATGCTGGGGACATCCAGTGAATTGTAAGCAAATAAACATGATTTGATAGCAGAAGAGCAGAATTTGCCACACCACAAAACTTTCCCCTTCATTTATTTGGACAACTTGGTGCCCACTATTTATGGCAGTACTTAGACCGTCCAGGTAGTCCAGGTGTTAGAAGTGAAGTCTTCGTAAACCGAGTTGCTTAATCTCCAACAAGGTGATAAGCAAGCTGACGGGATTGAGGCCGCTCATGAGATTTTTGTTAACTAGTTAAATTACTGTATCTCTGCATAAACATCCCTCACCATCATCATCAATCATTCATGAGATACATTGGGTACATTTCTATAGAGAACTGTAATAATACATTTCCTGTCTCCCAGAAATTTGTCATCTCAGACAGGGATTGCAAACATTCTGAAAGGGCCCTCCCTCTCTCCCTCCCTGTACCCATGGAGGACCGCTAATCACGCGCAGGGTTCTCTCCCAGCATCATTCCCTTCATTGGATGCCAGGTGGCCACTGCCAGCTGATGGCAATAAGGCCTTCCTGGTCTGCTTTCACTAGAGAGACTGGGGAATCGGAACTTTAAGACATTTCTTTGACACTAGAGAGAGGGGAGTGAGGTATTGTTACAGACCGAAGGACATAAAATTTTATAGCATCAGCTTAGGTTTTCACACCTTCCAAGTAGTAAACAAACATGTAACTTGAAGAATGGAGGCAAAGGAGCTCTGTGGGTTTCAGGAAGTCTGGTCCCTCAGTGAGGATGCTGCCACACTGTGGGCGGGGGCAGGTCGGGTGGTGGGTGTCTTTGCCCCTAAGACAGGCCAGTGCCCTTTGGGTGAGCCCCGACCACAGCCACTTACTCCCCTCACTTCCTTCTGTCTATAGTTCCAGTGGAGTAATTAAAGTCACTCTGTTAAACTAGTGTGGTTGGCTCAATAAGCCAAGGGCAAGCTTATGGATCGGAGGATGGAAACCACTTTAAAACCTTGGCAGTTCTGGCTGTGGTGAGGAATGACAATTAGAATAATTAATAACTAGGTCCTTGATGTCGCGCCACCACCCAAGGCCTCGGCACATCAGAGGCGAGCCTGAGCCTCTGGCTGGAGGAGATAACAGAGCTGGGATCGGGCTGTTCCGGTGGCTCAGGCTGCCGTGGCTGAGGACGTGCTTGAATTTGGGAGGCCAGTTGTGCAGCTGCTTTTGAACTTGCACAGTCAGCTGTGGTCTGCAAGAGAAACCCGCTCCCTGATAGGGAGGGTTAAATAGGAATACCTGACTTGCAGACTAGGTGCTGAGGCCTTGAGAGTTTCAGGGCTCCTAAGGGCATAGGTGGGCACTGCTGGAGTAGGCCGTGGGGGACGAGCTCAGCCAGCAAAGGCAAATGCAGACACGATGCTGATATCCAGAGAGGCGTCTGGAGGCTAACTTGTCCTTCCCCTTCAAGTAGTATCAATAAATACTACTATTACCATTTATCATCATTATTGAACAATTACTACTTGTTTGACACGATGCTAAATGTGTTTATATAATTTAATTCCATCATTTAATTATGTCATTTAATCTTCATATCAATCCGATGAAGTACTTGTCATTCTCCCTCTTGTACAGATGAAAGTTCTGGAAGATTAAAGAACTTTCCTAAAGTCAAACTGACAATAAGTGCCTGGGTCAGGAATTTGAGCCCAAACTCATGCTCTTAACTACCATGCTTTATTGCCTTTACACAGTCTGATACGCGCGCCCACTGCTGATTCTACCTGTAAAATGCCTTTCTTATCACCATAAGATGCACCTGTAGATCCCGAGAGACCTATCGATTAGACAGATAAACGCGCAGCACTATAATAATGCCATCAAATCACTGCACTGATGAATGAAAGGCAGAGTTAATCTCTCCTGATGCAAAGATCTTCATTTCACTGTGGAATTTAATCCATTTAATCTGGATTTCGGATTCTAGGTAAAGAAGTCCTCAGGTGAAGAGTCACTACTGACATGCTTTTTTTTTTTTTCCTTATGAGGCAGTCATGGCCCCCTTTTTTTGGGCGGGAGGAATAAATTTAAGTACTTTATTTTCCTGCTCATGGTTTCCCAATTTTCCTGATCTTACTTGGCTATTTCTCAGAACATGTTTTAAGACAGATGTGTTCTTGAGCATCATTGCACCCCCTCCTCTCTTGCCCCTTTACATTCTACCCTACAGACCCCTGTCCATTTCCTTCAGTTCCTCTCCAGCTCAGACCCCAGGGCCCACCCCTTCACACACGGCACTTAACCCCTCATCCTCACACCTCACCTTCTTAGAAAACCCAGCCCCAGATCCCTTCAAGACCTGCTTCCCCTGGGCCTAATTCTGAGATCCTAGGAACTGGTGGACAGATTACCCCAACACTCAGACTGGGCCCGTTTATATGCAAATCAGCAACCTCAACTGGCCCCTTCACCCCACCTCCAATGCCTCCATGCTTCTGTGCTCAGATCTGCCTGCCCTTTGCACAAATCTCTCCGCCCTTCTTCAGTGTTACCAGTGCCTTCCCTAGCTCCCACTCTCTGCAGATGATCTCCCCACTTCCCAGAGAAAACAGAAGTCAAGGAGTAAGTGTTTTCTCGGTGTCTGGTCTCCAGGCCATCAACCTGACTTCATCTGTCCTCATGCCCCCACCTTCCCCTGTCACCTGAGAAGAGCCTACCAATGCCCTGTGAGGCTAATCCCTCTGTCTGTGCTGTGGGTTCCCCTCCCTCCCACTTCCACGGACCCCGTCCTTTCAATGTTACCCTCTCCCCTTCTTCCATAGGATGGATGTCTCCTCCATCTTAAAAGAAATAAAACACACCACCACCCCCTCCCTCCATCCATATTCTTCTGCAGCTACTTGCTCACCTTCTCCTCTCCACTGCCAGCCTTCTTAAAAGAGTTGTCAACTCCCCCTGTAATCATTTCTGACCCCCAACCCTTGCTTATCCCACAGCGTTCTGGCGTCCAGGTCTCTCCTGCCTCCCAAACGACTCTCTCGGGATGGATGACCTCACTGCTCTGGATTCCAATGACCACGGGTCAGTCTTTGTGTCCCAAGAGTCGGTTCTCTCTCAGTGAGACATGGTCCTCCCCTTGGCTTCCACGACAGCACGCTCTCCTGGGTGTTCCTTCCTAGTTTGTCTTGTGGACCCTTTTCCCCACCCCACCCCTTTCGTAAATGTTGGTATTCCTTGAGAGTTCTGCCCATAATCCAGAGCAGGTTTCTCTCCCGAGTTCCAGCACCACACAGTCAAATATCTACTGGAACTCATTGGCTTTGCCCCCAAACTTTATCATCCCAGCTGTTGGAAGTGGCTCTCCCCACCCCCCACTACCCATATAACCCATTTATTCAAACCAGAAACTAGAGGCACAGTTGTCTGTGGCTTCTTATTTTCCCTCAGTCCCTGTGACCAATCACTAACCTACTTCTTACCTTACCACTAAATAGTGCTGGCTACTCTATTCCCAGCTTTGTCATAGTGCCTTAGAGATAGTAAACACTCAATAAATAAGTGGCTTTTTGGCTGGTAGATCTGACATCTCCGGACACTTCCGCGCCACTCCTTCTCCACTGTCCTAGTTGAGGCCCCATCATCCCTCACCTGGGTGAATCCACACAGTCAGCTTTGCTGCCTGGCTCTCTCTTTCCGGCTCGCTCATTCTCCTCACTGCAGAGAGTGATCTTGCAGGACTCAATGCAGGTCTCCTCACTCTCCTGCACCTACCTTGCTACCAGGCACTCACCGAGAGCTCCACAAATATTTGTTCAATGAACAAAGGTTTGGGGTCTAAAATAAAGAGGATTTCCAGGCATGCCGCAAGCACAATGCCCATCCCTTTTATGCCATTATTGTATTTTCCCGTTTGTAATAAGGAATGCACTGGGCTTCCCACACCAGGCCCACAGCTTCCGTTCCCTCCCTCCCAGAAACCGGCCCTAGAGTGGCATGCAGTGAGAGGCAGGGACATTTGGGGATTTGGAAGAAGGACTGAAGAAAATGAGCCACTGCTCCATTGGAGTCTCTGCCTCCCCAAGCACACGTGGCTGCTCCCACAGTTCCCCTCACGCTGGCTCTTGCCGGACTGGGGTGATGAACCAGGCACTGGCTATGTGCTCTGCCTTGTCCCACTGACACTGTGAAGACTAGGGGTATGGTGGCAGGATCCCGAGCCTTTGAGAAGGTTTGGCTGGTGTGCCTTTGCCATCTCTCCACCTGCTGCACGCCTCACAACCCACTGCTAACTGGAAGGCTCTCCCACCCCTTCCCCAGGCTGTCACTGCTACTGGGATCTACCACACATGTTCGCATGTTCTGACAGGTGTCGGGGGCCGCACACAAGTGAGGAGGCTGCCAGGAGGTGGAGAGCATGACCACACAGTGGCTGCTCCACGACACAGCCATGGAGTCACAGAGGCTGCCTGAGACTTATAGGGATGATTTATGGATTACATGGGAGAGGCTGTCAGGCCTGAGCTGAGCTCAGCACGAGGGCTGAGCTGGAGAGCAGACGTCAGGGATTTCGAGCTTGCCCAGCCTGCCCGCGCCTCCTTGGTGTTGTGTTCTCCTGCTGTCACAGACTGCCAGTCTCCCACCTTTATTCTGCACAGGGCCTGATGGCCAGCACCCTGGAGTCACCGCCAGGAAAAGCCTTACAATCACCTCGTGTGCCCCGCCCACCCTCCATCTCCTAGCCTGCGGCCATTGGCTCTTGAGTGTTCCCAGACTCCTGCCATCTGCCTTCTCACCTCCGCCCCCACCCCCCAGCACCTGAGCAGTCAGCAGACAGTGGTCTCTGCCAGGTGGGAGCTAACAGAAATCAGCCACAGCTGCATCTGGGACATCCATTCCAAAAGCATAAGCTGCCCTGGGCATGGCAGCCACAGGACCCTCGTCCTCTATGTCCTTACATGACCGCAAGCTTGCATGCTTCAAGCCACGTCCCCACGCCTCAGACCCCTTGTCCACACACCACAGCAGGCCCCAGCCCACCTCTCCAGGGGCAGAGAAGGTGTGGTAAACAGAATCCAGAGGTCCACACTGCCCCTGAGCGACAAAGGGCTGGAGCCTGGCATGCCTGGGTTTGAAGTCCAGGCTGACCACCTGCTGGCGGTAATGCCTCACCTAAGCAGGCTAGTTTTCCCATCTGTAAAATGGAGAGAAATATCTCTACCTCACGGGTTGTGACCATGAAAGTGAACATGAAGCATTTCTAACACAGCACCCAATGTTGTCATTGAAATTGGTTCGCCTTAATTTGAGTGTTTCTTTGCCATGAGTCCTGTGTGCCTGTCCCCCCCACGTCCTGCCGAGGTAGAGCCGTGGCTGGGGCTGTTGAGGCTCCCCTGTGCAGTGTGCAGTGAGGGGCTACTCCTCACTGAATTCACATATCTGCATGACCCCTGGACCCACAGAAGGCTCTCAACTGTCTCTGCCGCTGCCCCGGTGACTTGTTGCCAGAATCGTGCCTGGGAAGGTGACGGAAGCCACCTGGCATCGGTCTAAGAGGAGCTGCAAAATCTCCAGCGAGCATGTCCCTTCCCACCCTGGTTGCGATGCTGTGCACAGCCCAGCACCATGGAAAACTCTGATGTTTGGGCGGCTTCTGAATACTAAAGAGGGCAGGGAAAAAATAGAAAGAAAAGGGAGAAAGATGTTTTGGTTAGAAGTTTCCCTTCTTGCTATAGATTTCCCCCCGTTTTAGTGGATCTGAGAGAGGATGTAGGAAAAGTGAGGGGAAAAAATCAAAAGCAGATTATTACCCTGAGCTTCTCTTCCCTTTGATCCCAAGCGTGACAGCGGCTCTCTGTCGGTTCAGGCTGCATGTGAAAGGCAGAGGGACGGAGCCGGCAAAATATTGACAACCGAGCTGAGACTACGGGTTACTTGGATCTTGAAAGATACAATCAATTAAAATGGAGCTTTGCGTTCACCAGGTAAATTAGCTTCTGAAAAAGAGAATCTGCTTCCCTCCCCAGTGTCCAGAATGTGCTAGAGTTAGAGGAGATGGGGCCATATGAACTGTGAACGGGAAAGCTCCCTACGGCACACACACATGTGTGCGCACGCACACACAGTGAGTTCTCGGTACCCAGTGGTGACTCCGTAAATACTGGTCGCGTTCTGATGGCGTGTTTGCACACTCCCGCGGCTGCAGGCTCTACCCAACCATGCGCACCACTATCTTTGCTCCTGTGTAGCAGCGCCAGGCCTGAGAGCTGGCAGACTTCCGAGAGATTCTACAAGGCTTACAGTGTTCTTTCTTTGTCATACAAATAATACATTTTAATAAATAAAAATTCTCTTGGCCACTCTCCCTTTGGACTACTTTCTGGAAAGTGGGGATGCGCCTTTTACTATAGTCACTGAATGAGAGCAGAAAAGAAACCAGAACTCCAAGCGTTTTTCCCACCCTGGCCCTGCCCATTAGGCCCAGGACCTCCTGCCCCATCGTCCTGAGGGCCAGCCTGGGGTTTGCTGTGTCATCCCCCTGGAGAGCTCGTGTGTCTGAGTCTCACAGTGTCCATTCTCAGAACATGAGACCTGGGAGATGACTGTCACCCACGGAGATGGCCCAGGCAGGACTGCCAGCCCCTCTTCTTCTCAATTCACTTAGGCTTCGCCTTCTTTGGGATCGACTGTCTCGAGCAGGTTATAACGGCAGCTCAGAACTTTTCCATTTGTAAGCGGAGGATTCAGTTGAGGAAAAAAATAAAACATGCATAAGGAATAAAAAAGACTAAAGCTTCCTGGATTTGGAGGAGGGTTCAAGGATGTGCCTCTCAAGGAGTTTAGAAGCCAATGGGGGTGTCAGAGTGTGTACAGTTCAACACAAGGCTTGTGAGATGTCTCCAGCAAAGGTGCTTTTCAGGAGTCCAGGGCGGGAGATGCACTCTGCCTTGGGGCTTCCGGGGCCTGGAGGGCGAGGAGGGGTTTGCTGGGCAGAGAAGAGACGGGATGGATTCCGCCAGAGGAAAGAGAAGGCACAGAGCTCACAGTGCACGTGTGTGTGCATCCCAGGGCGGGGGAGTGTGACCAGAAATGCAGGCGGGGCCAGACTTCACTGGGCCTTGAAACACTTCCCACGCCACCGTTTAGGAACGGGAAGCTAGTCCGGGTCCACAGGCAAGCAATGCCCTACGGTGGGATGGGGGCAGGGTTTGGAAAGGAGACTCCGAAATCAGTGTAGAGAATGGATTCGGGAAGGGAGACCCTGCAGACTGGCCTTGTTTCTCAGGATGGGGGCTGGGACCTCGCAGTGACAGTGGCAGCAGGAGGAAGAGGCCTGGGGACTGTCTCAGAAGTACTCTCCACGTGCATGCCCAAGGCCCCTCAGCGCACGACCGGCTGGAGGATGCCATGCTGTCATGGCAATAAGGAATAAAGGAGAAGTAGAGTTGGGTTTTTCATGTTGTTTACTTTGTTTTATTCGTTGACTTGGGGAAGGTGAAAGGAAGAGAAGAGGCCACTGAGGAGAGGGGCAAATGGAGTTTAGTTTTAAAGCAGGTGGGTTTGCAATAGTTATGAGCTGCAAGGACAGCAATGCTTCATTGGTTCCTCTGAGCTCCGGTAGAAGGGGAAGGCCAAGTGATGGTTATTGGGAGTCAGGAGCAAATCCCTGATTGCTACGCTAATGAGAAAGAATAAATAAAGTCACTCAAAGAAAGTGGGGAGTGGGGGAGAGGGGGGCAAGTTCAGTTGTATGGATTCCTTAGGAGCTTTTAAGAAGGTGGGTAGGAGCAGGGTCCAGAGAGTGGAGGAAAGGCCCCCGAGAGAAGAGTATCTCACCAGCCAGAGGGGAAGAGAGTTTGAAGGAGGACGGGGTGTTCAGTCTGCATGAAGCTGAGTGAGGTGACGCAGCCACTGCAGGGAGTGGCGTCCTGACTTCTCCTCCCAAATCCGAAATGTGCCGAATGGCCCCAAATGCCACCCAAGTGCAGAGCAAAGGGGAGAAGGGTGTGGGCACGTGGGCGATGTGGGTGTGTTCAGGGAGAATGAGGGGGGATGAGGGGGACACCTTTTGTGAATACAATAAAGGAAGCCAGTCGCATATATGTCACCATCTGCAACGCATGTTATTCTGACTTGCTCCCAAAACCACAAAGCAAATCTAAGCAGAGAGAAAACAAACACATTTTAAAAACCACAACAACACGAAGGGCAGTCAAATAAGACAGAACAGAAGCACACAAAGCCTCTTCACGCCGGAGCGGCACCTGACCCAGTTTCGCAGGCAAGACAGCCAGAGCTCCATCAGGGAGGCTGGCTGCCAGAGCGCGCCAGCCGGGCCCAGAAACCACGAATGACCCAGCCTGCCCGGAGCCCCCCGGGCACGAAAGCTCCTGGAGAATCTATTCACGGCTTCCAATTTCCCCTCATCAGATTGCACATTTGCCTAAGAGCAATTCCACACTAAACATAACTCAGCCCAGAAAAATGCCCCTCTGTGCTTTCCTTTCATAGCTGAAGCTCAGCTTGGCTTAAGTAACACCACTCGACACACACAAAGACGTGAAACGCGAGGCCATAATTGCATCAGAACGCTGTGGGGGAGCCACCCACTCCGCTCCCCCACTCCTAACCACTCTGGAGGGAGGAGGAAGAAGGGGCGTGTAATTTGTTCATTTCTTACATTTTATGGAACACTACACTTTGCTTTCAGCATAATTATTGTTGTACTTTTTGCTGTTTCCCATTTGCTGCGTTTTTTTCTAAAGCCCTTCACTCCCCCCTGCACACTTTTCTTAATGCATTAAAATTAATAACTCGTAACAGTGACCTAATTTGCTTTGAGTACTGTAACTCGGGGTTTTTCTTTTTTTCTTTCTCTTTTCTTCCAGATCTGCAAACCCTTGAAATGTTACTGTGGTAACAGGAGCAATTGGGTAAGTTCATGAATGAACACCATTGTGCTCTCCAAAGACTTGCCGCCGCCCCCCACAACTTGCGGCATTTGGATCTCCCGGGGCCTGTTGAGCCCTGAGTCCGATGCATCGCAGTTGGGTTGCTCCCAGTGTCTCCAAACCCATGCCTGGTGCTCTTCACCCCTCACCATCCAACTGTAGAGTTTGGTGCCGGTCCTTCCCGACTTGTCCCAGAGCTGCATGGCAGGAATGTCCATTTTCTCTATTAAAAACCAGCTTTCTTGGTTTAAATCTCCTGCTCTCCCTGCCAGAACAGTCTGGCACCTCCATCAGGAATGCCTGCTGAGGACGAGGGGCAGGGCACTGGATTCTTTTCACTCCCAGGCCACCCCTTGGGCCAGGCCACGACCTTCCTTCACAACAGCCTCCTAACACCTCCGGCGCTGAGCCTCGTTCCCTTAGGCTGTCCGGTACCCAGTGCAGCCAGAGGGGTCTTAACTACGTGTCCTGTCTGGTCAGGTCTCTCCCCGCCCAACCACCCTGATGGCCCCCTTGCTCTCAGGGTTGTGTCTCAGATCCCTCACACAGCCCCTTCCCTGACGCTCCATGTGGTACCGACCGGGAACCACACTAGCCCCACGGCCCACACCTTTCTCTACCCTGAACGAGTCGGAATTGCTAGACTATGCCGGTCATTTCTCATCAGACTTTGCACGTTTTGTTCCCTCTGCCCAACTTTCCCAACCCATCTCCTGCTCACACACGTGACGAGTGGAGTAGGACCTGCTCTCAGAAAAACCTGAGGGGACTTGAACACCCAGCTTCTGAGCTCCAAGCCTGCTGTGCTTATCCTAGGGCAGAACTTACATGCCCCACCTACTTTTGTCTGCTTCCACTCTGTCTGCGTCCCAGCTTGTCAAGCAAGCCCTGGAGGGCAGGGCCTCTATCTCCAGCACCCGTCACCCTGCCTGGCACATAGTAGGTGCTGAAATCAAGAGTGAAGGATGAACAGACAGACTGGAATTTATGACCCATCTTCCCACCCTCCCACTCTTTCCTACTTCCTTTCCTCCCTTCCTCGCCTTCTCCCTGCTTTCCTGTCAATCACTCCACGAGCATTCCCTGCTGGTTATGTGAAAGAGAAGGGGACCTCGAAGAAGAACCTCCCTCTCCCACTGGAGCCCATGGTGATGCGGGATCAGGCGTGGGGCAGGCTGATGATACATTTCTTTTGAATGCTCCCCTAAGTAAACCCTCTAGGGGGGCCATCCTAGACAATGTACTTGTTTTATGTCCCAGTCTCTGTTCTAGTAGCAAGTATAGGAGTGAGGACCCTGAACAGTAATAGTTGTCTCAAAACGCAATTCAAATGCAGCATGGGAGCTGTCATACGCCTGCATTCATGCTTCCTTACAGCATCCTGGGAGAGACTGTCATTAGTTTCCAGATGGCAGCAATGAGGCAGGAAAGGTGCCTTACGTCCCCTTAGAGCAGAGAGAGAAGACAGTGCCTGGCGTGCCGCGAATGCACACTGTATCCTCACCTGGATGGGTGTGGATGAGGCACACTTGTACCAAGGACGGTATAAGGATTTTACTTCCACAACTACCCAGAGAAGGAAATTCATCATCACCCTCAGCAGACAGCAAGAAAAAAAAAAGTATAAGAATGTATCAAGGAGGCTTGATATTGATTTTAAAATCCTGGCTGACAAGAAAATGATTTGAGTCCATTTCCATTTTGCAGCTGAAGCCTGGTGCTTCTCTGCCTCTGCCTGACCTCTCAGAGCAGAGTTCATCGAGAATCTCCCCGGCTGACACTCCAATCCTGGTCTGCAAACAACCTCTTGCCTGCTTGTCTAGAATAAGCAAAGACATGTGGGTGAGGGGTGCAATGCGGCTTCCTGGAATAGCCAAGCAGTCCAGTTTGGAGAGGGGGGCACCGTTTGGAGGCTGATTTAGAATAATACAGTTTAAAAGCCCTCCTCAGTCTCTCACAGATAGGACAGTGGCTGTCAACACTCCCGTCCGGATGGAGCTTCTCAGCCTGCAGTGAAGGGCAGGGCTCAGCGCCTTCAACATAACGAGCTCCAGGCTCTCACGTGGGCCGTCCTGCTGAGGCCTGCAGGTCTCCACAGGTGCTCCCCACCAGGGAGTGTGCGTCTGCTGTGAGTCCCTCCTCTCTGCATGGCCGGAGTCCTGAGTAGGGACAACAGCCTGTGTATTTAATTTACTTGTAAATGAACAGCTTTGGTGTTGGGAAAAAATTAACTCAACCTACAAATTTGTAATTGCCTGAGATTTCACCTCCTGGCCACGCTCCTCTTCCTATGGAGTTATTAAAACCCACACAATATGGCCTGATAATTTATTAATAGTCAGCATAAATAGATAAGAGCTCACATAGCCATAATAGCCATTGCATGTTAAATAACGAGGGATTATTTAAAAGGCATGTCGCCAGAAAGGAGGAGGCATGGTTATTAAGGTCTGGAATTGTGGCCGAGGTGGCGCAGGAGCTTGTGGATGCTAGGTCTTCTTGACTGATGAGTGGGCTATCTTTTGTCACTACTTCCCCATCTTCTGTTGGAAGGGGGAGGGTACAGCTAGTCCTTGCTTTGCCAAAGCAGGCATCCAAATGAATGGGAAGGGAACAAACCACTTCTTCAAGGAACAAAGTAAAAATGCTGAAGTAGTTCAAGCCTCTGAAAGGGGCTCAACAGCAGTACACCGTCTGTCTCCCCATCAAAGTCCCCGCCATCCAAGCCGAGCGTGCCTTCCCAGGGTGGCTCCTTCAGTCCCGCACCTCGGGTCCAGTGCCCTGCCAAACGGGCGGGTGAGCCTGAGCTCACTGCAGGGACTCCCTGGTCCCTTCTGCCGCCCCAGCCCCAATCTGCAAGCTCTGCCTCCTCCATGCTTTCACATTATCTTCCCTGGGGACCTCCTCTATACTACTTTCGAGTATTTTATGAAATTTCAAATTCAATAGCACATGCTTGACAAAGAGATTGAAAGAAAGATGGAAGGAAAACTGTCTTTATTTGTAAATGGCCTTACATGTACAAAATCCTAAGGATTTCCCTGACAGGTGTGGCTTGGTGGGTTGGTTACTGTCCCACAAACTGAAAGATCACTGGTTCAATTCCCGGTAAGGGCACAGGCCTGGGCTGCAGGTTCAGTCCTTGGTTGGGGCGCGTATGAGAGGCAACCTATGTTTCTCTCTCACATTGATGTTTCTTTCCCTCTCTCTCTGCCTTCCCCCTCTCTCCAAAATTAAGTAAGTAAAATCTAAAAAAATGAATCCTACAGAATCTACAACAAAAAATTACTAGAATTAATATATGAGTTCAGCAAAGTCCCTGGCTACGAGATCAATATGTAAAAATTAACTTTTTTTATACTGGCAACAATGCACATAGGAAATTCAGAAAGCAATTCCATTTATAAAGGCATCAAAAAGAATAAAACACTTTGGAATAAATTTAATAGGAAAAGTGAAAAAAACATTGTTGAAAGACATTAATACAGTTCTAAGTAAATGGAGAGCTATTCCATGGTCATGGACAGGAAGCCTCGAAAGTAGTCAGTGTCAGTAACTCCTAAATTGCTTTTAGATTCAATAAAATTATTTCCTATCAGAATATCAGCAAGATTTTTTTGGTGGAAATTAATAATCTAATCCCACTATTTATATAGAAATGCAAGAATCCCAGACGAGCTAAAACAATTTTGAGAAAGAACAAAGTTGGAGGACTAACATTTCCTGGCTTTAAAATGTGCTGCAAAGTCACAGATAACACACACAGTGTGGCGTTGGCATGAAGACAGGCAATAAATCCATGGAACAGGATTGAGAGCACAGAACTAAACTCTTACATTTATGATCAACTGTTTTTTTTAAAAAATGTGCCAAGACAATTCCATGGGAAACAGTTTTTCAACAACTGGTGCTGGAACAGTTCTGAGAGTCACGTGCAAAAGTATCATTTCCAGATCACGTTACACCCTTGCCTCATGCCGCACACACAAATTAACCCCAAACTCATACAGACCTGAGTGTAGGAGCTACAACTGTAAAACTTTTAGGAAAAAACACAGTAGAAAACTATTATGGCCTTTGGTTCGGCAAAGAGTTTTTCGATACACACCCAAAATGAAACTCATAAAGGAACACATTAAGGATTTGTACTTCATCAAAATTAAAAACTCTTGCACTTCAAAGGGCACCATTAAGAAAATAAAAAGATAGGCTACATAGTGGGAGAAATTTTGCAAATCATATACTTAAAAAAAGATTTTATTTATTTATTTTTTAGAGAAAGGGGAAGGGAGGGAGAAAGAGAGGGGGAGAAACATCAGTGTGTGGTTGCCTCTCACATGCCCCCTGCTGGGGCCCACAACCCAGGCATGTGCCCTGACTGGGAATTGAACCAGTAACCCTGTGGTTCACAGGCTGGCACTGAATCCACTGAGCCATACCAGCCAGGGATGCAAATCATATACTTGATAATTAACATATTCAGAATGTATAAAGAACTTTTTAATAAACTAAATAATAAGAAAGCAAACAATGCAAGATGCTAAGTGAAAGGAGCCAGATGTAAAAGACCGCATCTCACACAATTTCATTACATGCAGTATCCAGAAGAGGCAAATCGGGAGCCAGAAAGCAGATGACTAATCGCCTGAAGCAGTGCGTGGGGCAGGATTGCCTGGAAATGGGCGCGAGGGATCTCTGTGGGGAGGTGGAATTATTCTAAACCGGATGGATGGTAGTGATGGGTGCACAACTGTGTAAATTTACTAAAAATCATTCAATCGTATACTTAGAGAATTTTACAGTATGTAAATTATACCTCCATAAAGCTGTTAAAAAATAGCAGATGCTTATTAAGGATGTCACGAGGCTGCACGGATGGGAGGGCACACATTAGGGAGACTACCTATGATTAATTTACCATTACAGGATTGCTGGCGAAGGGCTCTTTCAGGAATACCTCCTGCTGCTGCTAGAAACTCACTGTACGCATCTAGGATGTAGCCTCACAGTTACATTAAGCAGAAACAATGGGAGCTACCAAACCCAGTTCAAATGTCATCTCACCTGCAGAATGAAACGGGATAACCCCCGGCTTGGTCCGAAAGAGGCCAGTGAAGAGATACCAAGTTGTAGCATGCACTATTGTTCGCTGGTTTTTAATCACTGAATAGTGTTACACTGTTTGGGGGTATGGTTGATGGTGAACATTTAAATTCCTTCCACTTCTAGCTTATGATGCATCATGCTGCTATGAACATTCCTGCACATGTCTTTTTGTGGACTTAAATTTTCACTTCTCTTCCATAGCTATCTAGGAATGGAACTGCTGGTCACAGGATAAATTTATGTTGAACATTTTACGAAACTGCCCAACGGTTTTCCGCATTTTATCATAGTGGGGCATTTGCTACAACCTATGAAGCTGCGTGGGCGCATCATTAACACCCAAAGTCCACAGCTGACATCAGAGCTCACTCTTGGTGGTGTGCGTTCTGTGGGTTTTGACAAATGTATAATGACGGGTATCCATTACTAGAGTATCCCAGGGCATAGTTTCACTGCCCTAAAAATCATCTGAATGGTTTCGGTTCCCCCTCTTCACACCTCCACCCCTCCCCGCAACCCAGGCAACCACTGACCTTCTGACCGTCTCCACAGAATGCCATCCAGCGAATCGTAACGTACTCGGGCTTTTCAGATTGGCTCCCTTCACTCAGTAACATGAATTTCAGTTTGTTTTTTTTTTTTAGCTTCATGGCTCATTTCTCTTTAGCCCTGAATAACATTTCATTGTCTGATGTACTGGGGTTTATTTATGCCTTCTTATTGAAGGACATCGTGGTTGTTTCTAAAAACTGTGAGTTATGAGTCAAGTTGCTTCTTTCTTTCCTTTTTTTTAAAGATTTTATTTATTTATTTTTAGAGAGGGAAGGGAGGGAGATAGAGAGAGAGAGAAACATCAATGTGCGGTTGCTGGGGGTTATGGCCTGCAACCCAAGCATGTACCCTGGCGGGGAATCGAACCTGCAACACTTTGGTTCGCAGCATGCGCTCAATCCACTGAGCTACGCCAGCCAGGTCAAGTTGCTTCTTTCAACATCCATGTGCAGCTTTTTGGGTGGACTTGTGTTTTCATCTCATTTAGGTAAACACCAAGGAGTCTGATTGCTGGACCACATCAAGAGTGAGGATACGTTTAGTTTTCTAAGAAGCTAACAAACTGCCTTCCAAAGCGGTGCAGCAATGCATGCCGTTGCATGAGCAATGCAGTTCCTACTGCCCCACAGCCTCACCAGTGTTTGAGGTTTGGGATTTTGGCCATTCTAATAGGTGGATAGTGGCATTCATTCTTGTTTCAATGTTTAAATTCCTTAATGACATATGGTGTTGAGCATCTTTTCATATGCTCATTCATCATGTATATATCTTCTTAGGTGAGCTTTAAATTATGAGTTGCATTTCACAGATGTCAAAATTAAGGCTCAAACTCTGAAACTTCTCCCAGGTCAAACTGCCAGCAAGTGGAAGGTCAGGGACCTGCACCAATGTGCTGCACTGAGTCATACGATGGTCACCACAGTGACAATGGAAACCACACACTGAGCCCCGAATAGGTGCCAGGTCTCTGGCTCCCCTGGACACTTGACTTTTATGTTTTCTCTAATTCTTGAAACTCTGTAAGGGAGTCATTTTCTCCCCCATGCATAAACATGAGCACAGTGAGGCTAAGAAAGCTCAGGTAAAGCGATCAAGGTCATACAGTGAGTAAGCAGGGCGCCAGGATTCTAAACTAGAATGAGTCTCGTCCACTGGGAGAGAAGTTTAAAGCAATGCCGCATGCTCCCTAGGACCAAGTGACTGCCTGCTCCAGGTCTCCCCCAATTAAAAACACTCTACAGTCCTAGGGATGGGCCTGGATGGATGGTCCCTAGCAGGGCCCAGCTTCCCCAGCACGACTCATACGGCTTAGCTGTGTTGTAGTGTTTACACTTGAAGCTGTACCGTGAAGGCACTTCGTGGACCCAAGGCTCTTTCGCTGTTCACAGCCACGTTTGTACCATGAAGCCCACCTCTCAGGTCACCCACCCTGATGACAGCACGTAGAGACCACCGAGGGGGATCTCTATGGGGCATGTGTGATTCTGCTTCTTTCCAGAGAGGGGGCGAAAATTAAAACACCGCTTTTCAGCAGCACCAAGCCCAAGGTCAAATCTGGGGTCTAGAATCAGCCTGGGGACAGAGTCCGAGTGGGGGGTGAAGAGCAGTGCAGTGGCCTGGGGCAGCAAAGGCTCCCGTGAGCAGAGGAGCTCCCAGTCACACCTGGTGCACCTGCGCTGAGGCTCTTCTAGGCGTCGGGCCAGTAGCTGTGGCCTCTGAGCTGTCATGGGGGCTGCGGGTGCCGGACTGCTGGCTGGAGCTGGGAGGGGTGGCAGAGAGTTCTTCAGAGGGTTTTGGAGATATTAACTGCTAACTGCTGTCTCTTCACAAGATATAATCCCCCCTTCTTTCTACATTTATTTTTAATTTTTATTTTAGATTTTAGGGAGGGGGGAGGGAGGGAGGAGGAGAGGGAGAAACATCGATTGGCTGTCTTCTGTATGCACCCTGACTAGGGCTCCAATCTGCAACCCAGGCGAGTGCCCTGAAGGGGTATCGAACTGGTGAACTTTTGGTTTTCGGAACAAGGTCCGACCCACTGAGCTCCACCGGCCAGGGCAGTAACCCCCTCTTCTGAGATGGGCTGTGCCTTATCCATCTCCACAGGCACAAATGGGTGGTTCTTCTTTAAGGATTTAAATGGTTTTTCTTTCTGGGTTCCCTGCCTCCCCAAAATGACTGAGTAATTGCTTCACATACACATGGGGCAATAGAATTGGTATTATTTCAAGGGATCCTGGGGTCCTGGCCCAGGGAGAAGGCAGCCCGCAGGGCAGCTCAGCACCAGCTTGGGTGCGCCGCCAGCAGGCTACCTCACTCTGCCAGGCGCCAGGCCCACAGGGCCCCTGCTGGCCACCTGGACTGATTGCTGCCCCTGAGAGACAGGGCCCTGGGCAGCTGCCAGCAATCTGGTTGGCAAGACAAGACACCCTTGGAGGGCTACACCTTCCCTCAGACATGCAGGGAAAGCCCAAACTTGGCCTTGCTCCTCTGAGATGGTCTGTTTCCCTGTATAGGGCTGAGTCGGCATGTCCACTTCACGAGAAGCTGAGATTACAGCAAACCTTATCTCCATGAAGGCAAGGGATCTTCCTGCTACCCTCCCGTGTCCTTCAGACATCCTTCCCAGGGTCACTGCGAGTGAGCCTCAGGGTGACCTGATGGTCTTGGGAAAGTCGCTGGGAGAAACCCAGCAGGAAGGAAAATCTGATCACACTCTTGAGAGCTCCACCTCCCAGCTTCCCAACACCCGCTTCCGTGTCCCACCACTGACCTCCTGTCCCTCCGAATGTGGAGATTTTCCCAGAGTCCACCTCTGGGAGTAAAACTGGCCTGTTGAGCTTATCTGACCGACCATCCAGTGCCCACGCCCCTACAGGGAGCAGTGTGGACCCCAGGCGGGTCACAGCGCCCGGCCCTTCTGCAGGCAGCCTTCCCCACGTGGAGCGTCGAAGGTGAAACAAACTAGTGTTTTCACATCAAAAGCATCATAACTCATGTAACATTGAGGGTATTTTTTTAATCTTTTTTTTCTAGATTAGAAAAACAATCGTTGTTTGTTTTTCCTTTCATTTCAGCAGGGTTCCAGATAATAAAAAGATTTATAATTAAGCCAGTAGATTTACTTTTGCTATGCTGCCCTAGATTATGAAAAAGTATAATTATATGCAATTAAAAAGTGAACAGTATTTCTTACCCGAGTGAAGCTTTGAAAGTCATTATGAATCCATTAGCTCAGCGGACCTTACAAATGGCCTTCACTACTCTGGACTTCATTTAAATTTACAACAGAGAGAAGTAACTTTCCTCCATGATGATGGCGTGCATGTGTGTGTGTGTATGTGTGTGCATGAGTAAGTGCATGTGTGTGTTCATGCTTCTCTGCAATCACTTCACGTCTAAGGCCATGGTCTTGGTATTGAAGTTGCCATATTCTTCCAGCCACGTGGCTTGTAACACTTCACTTTGGAGCTTGCCAGCAGGAAAACTGAGGAATGACGTGGAATTCTTCTCACTCACCCTTGTCTCCCACCCCTTTCCTGCAGTCCTTCAGCCTTTAGTGCGGACAGCACCAGGTGAGGCCATGACCGGATGGAGCTATTGGGACTGTGATCCGGTCACTCTGCTGTGATCGTCCCAGTGAACTCACTCACCACTGGGGGGCTGTGGGGCTGGTTTGTGCTACCAGTTACCTCACTTATCCAGATAATTACTTCCCATGGTGGAAGTCTTATCTATCGACCACAGGGATAACACATACAGGAGAGCCAATCTGGGTGATTCAGACTCCATTCACGATTTTAGTTCAATTGAGCCTTCGTGTTTGACAAGAAGCCTCAATTACTGAAAATTTCATCTGCATGAAAGTAATGGATCATGCCCATAAGTCTATTTTCTTTGGTTCCTCAATGTCACAATGATCTTCAGTGTCATTCTGGGCAGTGGTCCAGGGGTTGTGGTACAGAAACAAAACAAAACAAAAGAATAGCCCCCATTGCCCCCCAAATTCTACACTGCCTCCTTTCATATAACTAATTGTCATTGTTGTTTGATCTTCCCAGCCTTCCTGTGTCTGCCCAGTGACTAGAGCCTTCGGCAGTGGCTTCAAGTCTGGCCGATGATCAGAATCACCTGGGAAGCCTTAACACACACACAGAGTCATCGTTAAGCCCGACTTATGAATTAGTGGTTCTGGGAGTAGGGCTTAGGAACCAGGCAGCTAGCCCTGAGTGGTGTGTGAACTGGCATTTACAACTCTCCAGCCCAGAGTGTGGGCGGCATACACTCAGGTGGATGAGAGAGAAGCCCTCATCCCTAGTCACTTTCTTACTTTCTCTTTACCCTTGTTTAGTCTTCAGGTGCAAGCCTGGATGAACAAGGATCTGAGGCCTAGAACCGGATCCAGCTGTCGCAGGCTTCCCCAAGTGGGCTGGGCGGGCTGAGCACCCCATGCCTGGCAGCACACTCTGGGGAAGATGGTAGGCATCCCAGGCATCGATCTGGTGCAACCATACCTGCTCAGTGGGCATGGGCTCTCCCCTTGGTTATTTTCCAATTATTAGATGTTAGAGCTCCATCGTGCACTAAATTCACCATGAGCCATCCACAAGTTACTTCAAAAACTAAAAAAAATACTGCAATGTTTTCTCCTGAAAAATGATGAGACAATGAATGTGCCAAAGTGAAAAGAACAAAGGACTTGCATTCAGAAGAACCAGCCTTTCACGTCAGCTTTGCATTTCCGGTGGGTCAGCCTCGCAGAAGGCACTTCGGTCTCTCAGGCTTCAGCTTTGTCACCTGATTAAGAGGCAAGGTCGGGCCAGATGGTATCTAGATCCCCTTCCAGTTCAGCACGCCCCGAGAGTTCTGCACGTGTTCATGCAGCGATGAGTATTTCCGCACTCTACATCACTAAGGAGCTTTTACAACTGTGATCAAGTTATTCCTCTCTTTGAACCTTGGTTTACTCACTTATAAAAGTGGGATAAACAGTATTATCAAGCACATAGCTGAATAAGGAGTTCATGACACATGCATCTAAAACCCCTTGTGTCCTGCCTGGCACATGGTGAGCTCGCAGCACATGTTACATGGTGCCATCATCACCACCACCATCATCATCATCATCATCATCATCATCATCGTCATCCTCATTGATAGCACAATCCCCCACATTCCAAAGGGCTCAAGTCACAACAGTCACTGTATCACCTTGTTGAAGTAACACAGTGACCTCGAGCACCTGGCAACAAAGGATCAGGGCATGACCCCAACCCTGAATTCAGGAAGTGGGAGCTGACCCACTCACTGTATGAAAGGCCAGGTCCCGTGCCTTCCTGGGTTCTCCCAGCTGGACAGGGTCGTTCAGGCAGCCAGACGGGGACAGTGACCTGCATTCATCCTGGGCGTCCAGGGGCATGTGCTGGAGGGGGCTTTCTGTCTTAGGTTAATGAATGAAGTCCTTCAGTGGAATGTGATCTCAGAGATCTCCCCTGGCGCTTTTTGGGTGGCCAACCCCCTGGGGCCTCTCCTTGGGTCCCAGGCTTGCTGCTCTCCAGGGAACCTCATCTTCCTTCTCTCTCTCTCTCTGAGCATCTCAAAGCCAAGTTGTCCGTAAACTCCCCTCACCAAGTGGCTGTGTTACATGGGCTCGGCTCATTAACATGCAGGCGGTAAAGTACGGCGGGAGCTCCGATTTGTCATATTAAGGAGACTATATTGCTGTGGAGAGGAACATTAAAAGATTTTATTCTAAGATACCCCCTCCAACCCTCCACCCACTGCAGACAAAGTGTCTTGGGACCAGCCTGTGCTCGGGCACGCTCATTTGCACAGCTTTCTGATGAATGTTCCCATCAGTCCCACAGGCCTGGCTGCCGCTCCCCTGGGCTTTTCCTTTGGGGGTCTCGGAATTGGCTTTGGGGATGCCTTTGGACCTTGAGCAGCCATGGTAGGGAAACATTCATCTGCGTCCTTATTCATGTGTATCTTTCTCTCCCCTCATCTGCATCTTGTCCCAGAGAGGAGGTGGGGAGGGAGAGTCCATCCCCGCCGCCGACTGCTTCCACCTGGGAACTGATCCCAGCTTTCTTCGGCCTTCTCAGCACCATCTGATGTCATTATTACCAACATCATTGAAGGAAGGCCTCTTTAGCGATTGCACCGTACAAACAGAATTGCCAAGACATGGCTGAGGTTGCCTGTGAGCAGAGCACAGGCGAACTTACACAACGCCGTGGAGCCTGGGAAGAGGTCAAGGCCAGGATAAGAGTAAGTCAGCCGACCAAGAGGTAAGTGAACAGGAATGCGTGACTGTCGAGGACATCTCTGCGAGTTAGGTGCCCAGGGGGTGGGGGGCAGGAGGCAGGGAAGAGGGTGTGACTGCAGGCTCTGCAGAACCAGAATGGCTGATGTGAGGGGTCAAGGGCAGGCCTGTCCTCTAAGGCAGTGGTCCCCAACCTTTTTGGCACCAGGGACCAGTTTTTCCAGAGACAGGGGGCGGGGTGGAGTGGTGGGGAGACAGGAGGCAGACCCCAGGCAAGCTTCCCTCTCGGCCCGGCACCTGACAGGCCACAGACTGGTACCGGTCCACAGCCCAGGGGGCTGGGAACCCCTTTTCTGAGGGACACACTAAAGAGCAATCTCCATTAGTGACAGGAAGACTGTCCCTGTCCCCTGTGTTCTCTTAGCTTCATGAACATCCTGTTGAATGGAGGAAAACAAGGTGGGGGAATGGCCATTCTCAAGGTTTGGGGGAACACGCTCTCACTGGATTCAGGCTGAATGGGGACAGCATCGTTTAGATACCTGGCCAGGGAACTTCGTCCAGGGCTCCCGGGGAAGGAAGAATCATGCTCAAGGTTGGCAGGAGGAAGGCGAGAGAAAGAAACCGAAGTTCCTCTCAAAAGAGATGTGGTTCCTTTGCTGCTGAAACTGTGCAGAAGAGGTTAGGACTCAACACGGCCTCGAGCTGCCTGAGCTTTGACAAGGCAGCGCCGCACCCCTCCACCTCTCCCCACACCTGCGTGCCTGGAGAGAGCCCCCAGCCGGTCCGGGCTGGCGCCGAGTGGGATGGATTGAACTCCCTCCTCCGTTGCTCCTGGGGCTGCTAATTCATAGTTGCATTAGCTTTCATTTGGGTAACAGCATGGGGGATTGTCAGATATCAGCTCTGACCGAATTTAATCTACAGGCTGTGCTCTGCCCACTTTCCACTTGCCTTTTATTCAAGACCCTAATGAAGAGACTTATCTGATTGGCTCACCAGAGTCCTGGCTGGAATGAATAGCTCCAGCCTCCCGAGCTGCCCGCTCTGCTGTCCACTCTAGTCAGGAAGGGGGCACCCGTGACTCTCTCAGGTCGGAGACAAATTAAATCTCCCTGACAGGCCCTATCTGCCTCGAGTTCTCCATTACGCTTGGCTTTCGGTTTGCTTTCTGATGACAGGACCGCTTTGACGCGCTCGCAGATTCTCAGGGGCCTGTTCCCCGCCGACTCCCCTCCCCACCCCCGTTGTTGCTGTCCAGTGTGATATCTGTAATGGCAAAACCATCCTGATCCTCCTCAGACGTCCCTGTATCTATAGCTTTTCAGGTACACGTCAGCAGCGTTCATTCACGGGTGCGCTCTGACGGGCTTGGAGGGGCGGGAGAACGTCTCCACCGGCTTCCTGGAGGGACTTGGGACAATTTTTTTCTTCCTTCTCCTTCCCAGCACATCCAGTCCTTCGGAAAGAAGTCATTCTCCCCTCCAGTTGCCTCAGGTCCTTAGAAGAGTGTGGCCTGGGGCCATTCCGTATCATTTTTAATCTATACCTGCAATTTAGCAAATCTTCAGATATGTTCCCCCGGGCTGTGGGGAAAGAGCTCTCGGGGTTCCTGTGGTGCCCTCTGGGTCGGGGCGGGGAGCTGCGCCCCTGTCTGCACCCTCATAGCCTCATTAGATTCACAAAAGATGGCCCCCTCCTCCACTGGGCTCCTGTACTGAAGCCTTCCCCTCTCTTTAGGACAGCTGGAAAGAGGGAGAAAAATCCCAGGCAAGCTGCCATTCTCAGGGCGACAACTGTGAGCACGTTGATGATCATAAATTCTGCATTTTCAAGCTTCTGTTAGTACTTCAAGAGTTGCTTTGTTAGCATTAATCATTGCAACGATATTGGTTATATTCATCAGCTGGGGTCCATTAAGGTTCCTTTCAGCTCTAAAGTTCTATTCTTTCCATGGGTTCATTCCTTCATTCTTCAACACACATGGAGTACTTGCCATGTGTCAGGATGTTTGCTAAGAGTTCTCCAGGTTGAAGTCCCCAGGGAAGGGGGCTGCTGGAGACCAGGCCAGGAGGGGAGATGAGACCAAACGCTTCCTGAGTGCAGGTCCTTAAGTACCCTTCTCGCCTCAGGGCATGACATAGTCACCATATCTTCTCTTCCCTGGTCCCCCACTCCTAGGTAAATGCCCTTTGATCAACCTAGCACTTCAGCTGTAAAAAGTAGGGGTGTGTGATCCCAGAAAACTACTACTTCCCTCCAGAAATGGCACCGACCTCTTTCACGTCATTCCTGGCACTTTCCGTGCGCCCTTCCCACAACCTAGACCAGGGGTGTCAGACTCATTTTCACTGGGGGCCAATCAGCCTCATGGTTGCCCTCAAAGGGCTGAATATAATGTTAGGCCTGTACAACTGTAACTGCTCCTTAACAGTGAAGTGAGAGCTTGGCGCTGCCGCCGGGTAGAAACAAGGTGCCGGGCCGGATAAAACCAGGTGGAGGGCCGGATTCGGCCCGCAGGCCTTGTGTTTGCCACCTGTGACCTGGGATGACTATCGCCAGAGTGGGGCCTCTCCAAACCTCAGGCCCTGAGCTGGGGGTTTCAGAAATTCTGATAGAGTCTGGAATCCTAACTGGAACTGCCTAGAATTCTGAACTGGAACTCAGTGCCCTGAGCTGGGGCTTAACCCTGCTGTGCAAACAAGACCTCAAGCTCCGCCGCCAGGACGCCAGTTGCAATTCTTTCCCTGAAATGACGGCGAAGCCCCTGAAACTGCAAAATGAGAAGACATGCCTCACACAGCGACCTCCAGGCTGTGCAGCTGGCTGGCCACCCTTGACCCCTGGAAGGGAAGGTTTGGTTGATACGACATGCCACCTTAAGAGTTATAAGACCTGGGCTCTGATCACTTTGATAATAAGATTAAATGGCCACAGAAAATCAAATGCTTGGGTATTCTAATAACACGTGTAATAATAATGACTGCTATTATTACTGGTGTGGTCAATATGTACCGGGCAATACATTACATGTTCTACATGGGTTTTTGTTATTTATCTGTACAGAACCAACATATAAGGTAGGCATCATTGTGCACACATTGTTTAACCAACAATCACTGTGTGGCTAGGTGTGGCAGGCCTTGAACTAGGTACCTGGTATAACCATGCAGGTATCACATCTCCAGGTATAAAAAGGTTAAATAACTTCCCACCACATAGCTAGCAAGTGACAGAAAGAACCAGAAATCTGGTCTGTTAGGCTCTAGAAGCCAAACTCCTAGCTGCTAACTACCCTACCTGCCTCGTCTTGGTTTGATGATCTTCATGGCAGCCAAAGCTAGTATCTTCTGAGTCAGTGGCTTACCTACTTCTCTTGTTGTTTTCCCACTCAGCTTCTCCCACTCCTGGGTTTTTTCCCATTCAGCTTCTCCCACACCTGGGCTAATCTTCCCTGTTGCTCTTTCTATCTGTGAAAGAGCCATTTTTGTGTTCTCCCTCCTGCACTGGGTCTCATTTTCAATTGCCACCTGAATACTGCTAGTTTCTCCTTATCTTCCACTCTCTGTTCACTGCTTCACCTCTCCTGTAACTCTGTAAAGTATCTGTGAATTGGCTGAACCGAGGGACTGTGCCATGGCAGGATTCTAGAGGCACAGCCTGTGAACTCCTCTGAAAATACCAGCTGCGTATTACAGAACCCAGAGCCAGGGTAGAGGCGAAGAGTTCCAGAACAACTGTCATGAAGCCAGAACCGTGGGTGTCTTGGAAGGTTTTGAATGGGCCTGGATGGCCCTTCCTATCTGGGAACTACGTTTGACTGGCCAGTGTCCTGGAAAGGAAAAGCGTGCATAGCCACTGAGTTGTGTTAGACACACACAAACCATACAAACACAACGTAAGAGAAAGAGCTCTGAGTCAGGTTCTCGCCGTGTGGGAGACGACGGGGCAGACAATAGAGAGACAGGTCTCCTTGGACTGGGATGGGGTAAGAACGGGGCCATGGCGGTTCACCTCGTCTAAAGAAATCTAGAAATGTTCATTTTATCATGGGTAGCATCATCTTGAGTTTGTCATAATAGCGAGGGTTTCAGAATAATGACCTGCCCTTCCAGACCGATATGATGCCAATACCGTCCCTGATCCCAGTCTAGATGGGGGCAGCTGAGGAGCTGGGCGGCCACTGAAGCTGCCGGGAGGCACAGCGCTGGGACGGGAGGCGAGCCGGCCCTCACACAGCACCAAGCTCTGAGGGGCTACCTGGCAACACACAGCATCGGGCTCCTCAAGTGTTAACTCAGCTGTCCCATCTGCTGCTTGGCTACCCCCACACCCCCACGCAGCTCATTGCTTCATAACAGGTGTTAAATATAAATTGTTCATTAAAACACATATTATTGAATGTTTAACTACCGTGTAATTGATTTTCTATCCATTGCCTAGTGGCTAACCCTCAATAAACGCTTTTTGTAATCAACTTAAAGCATAATACCTACCACGCTTGATATCTTTCTCCTTTGATTTAATAAGAAACCAATTCTATATTATTAAAATTGTGCTTGATTATGAAAAAAACTGGTCAAGTTTCAAGAACATTAGAAAAACTCTCTGCCATGAATCTGCTGGCCTTTAGGGTAGAGTCTCAGTGCAGCTGAGACACGGGCGCCTTGGCCCTGTTCTCACCGAGGTGATGTCAGCCAAGGTCCAGCACAGTCCAACGCCAAGCTCACAGCCAGGGAGGCGGTGGTGCAGGGCCAGGACCACCCCCAGGATCCCGGTTCACAGGCCAGTGTCCTGACAGGCCACGCAGCTCTTCCCGAGGGAGAGCCAGAAAACAGGAAGGAGCTTCAGGCTTCCCCCAAACCTCAAAAACAGCGTAGCATCCACAGGATTGAGTTTTTCCTTTTCAGAGGTTTGCCCAAGGCTGCTTCCCCCTTTTTTCAAAGCCTCCCAAAACCCCCACCCCCTCAGGGGGCCTGCCTGGACCAGACGGAAGTAGGAGGTGACTGACTAGGGGCAGGCTGGGAAATGGCTGTTCACCTCCCAGGAGACCCATGGCTGGGGGTGGGGACGGCAGTTCAGATGCCAGCGCAGGGGATGGGAAGGAGGAGGTACCACTTGCTCATCCTCAAAAACTCAAAAGTGTTCACAGAATCCCCAACCCTCTCAGCTTCCAAAACACACTTCGGTACACACACAAACTACACAGGCGGAGGGAATAATATGTGAAATAATACGTGTGAAGTTCTCCGAAAAGGCACAGATTAAAATATTGCCTATTACTGTATTCCGTATGAATATTTATTATTCTACAATATGGTCCTTAACTCACTTAATCTCCTTACTCCTGGACTTTGAGAGGAATATTATCCATTTACTGAGTGATTCATTCATTTGTTTCCTTAGGTAAATCCCTAGGTATGAGTTTGCCAGGTCTGCAGATACGATTTTCGGTGAGCTTTTCAGATCCACTCTCGTATACCTCCATCTCTCTGGAAGCACATGTAGGCAGTGTGTGAGCTTACCAGGTACTACGTATTAGTGATCTTTATGAGGGTGAGTCTTCTGCCAGAAAAAGCAAGCAAGAAGAAGTGGAGCAAGTCCTAATTGGACCTGCTATAAAGGGAGTTCAGTAATGCGCAGGCTGGTGGACCCTCAGGTCCCTTCCACTTCTTACATTTTCTGATCTTGATTCTTACGGAACTCTGAAACAGTGGTCCACACGCATCCTCATAGGGAGTGACATAAAGGTGTATTTCAGACTCAAACCATAACAGGCTGCTTAGCATCTTCCCTGGATGCTCTCGCCCTGGGAGATCAAAGGCTGAGCATTTCCCCATTCAGCCCGTGACAAAACACGGAGACTGCCCGAGCGGCATGCTGTTGTTAGACAAAAAGGATTCCTCTTCTCTTCTGCGTGGTGAGTGGGAAGCCCACACTATTTAGGACACAGTCCGCAAATAAAATTCTGGGGCCACCAAAGGACTCAGTGTGGGAGCCTTCATTCCCCCAGAGGGGAGGGCTGCTAAGAATGGCAAGAACCACCCACAGATGGTCCGAGTACCAGTTGCATCGACAGATGCGTGTACAACACAGCCCTTCTCTCTGAAGGACCCAGCCAAGCTCACACCGAGTTCTCCACTGTGTACATTTAAACCAAAATAAATAATCCAAGAAAAGCTGCACATGTCTGTGTGTTTAGGGTCCAAGATAAATCAGGCAATAGGCCCAAGAGGAATGTAAGACATTTGGCAACTCTTTTCTTCTTCCTTTTGCTTTGTTATTTATGGAAACTTAAGCATTAGCTCATTTTCCAGATTTAAAATACACCAGGACGCCCAATGTCTGAACACCGAGGCTGATCTCTACTGGCTAGTGTTTCAGATCCTCCCGAATCTGCTCTCCTTTACCCAATTCCAGGTCTCCTGAAAGCTCCAGCTAAACCAGGCTGCTCTCACTGTGGACACCTTCTTCCCATTACTCATTCCTACTTCTACCTTCAGGTCTCTACTCATGCTTAATGCATTACAAGAGAAGCTTACACTGTATTCCTCCATGTAGGAAGATACAGCTTTCTCTAAGGGCCAGCCGGTGCTGATCTGTGCTGATCCCTCCCTTCTCCCATCTCACAGCACACAGAGGAGGGTGGGGTGGGGGGACCACCCATCTGTACACTGATATTTGGAATTCTGAGGTGCTAGGACTGGGTACCAGGAGGACCATTTGCAGAGAGCACCTAAACTCCTCGGCAGAAAAAGCCCTGAAGCCGACCTGGGCTGGGAGTCCTCGTGGGGAACAAAGAATGGCCCTGGCAAAT
This sequence comes from Phyllostomus hastatus, assembly GCF_019186645.2. Lineage (NCBI taxonomy): Eukaryota > Metazoa > Chordata > Mammalia > Chiroptera > Phyllostomidae > Phyllostomus > Phyllostomus hastatus. The sequence goes on along the minus strand of NW_025334015.1, from coordinate 12,003,629 downwards.
AAAGGGGAGTTCCTAAGAGCAGTCCAGGTCGGAGGGAAGATCCCTGCTGCACTAGGGTGGAGAACTTGAGATGCAGAAGAAAGTTCAAAGACGTGCTCCATTTAGGAAAAACAAACAAACAAACAAACAAACCCCAAAACAGTTTCTGGAAGGCTCAAATCCATCCAGAAACATTCCCGAGTTCAACACGGTGTGTCATCATTCAAATCGTTTGTGGTAAAGCTGTAGAATCATGCTCCCAAATATATAAGGTTGGAATGGGTGTGGACCAAAATGTGCACCAAACTGTTTGCCCCTTAAAAACCCCCATTTCAGAAAGGGGCCATTTCTTCATGCGCTGGGAAGACCTCATGTGCACAGGGGCACTCTGGCTGAGCCCCAAAGGAGGAGTAAGTTTTAAACCAGCGAGAAACAGGGAGTGCCTCACTCCGAGGAAAGCGGGTGCTTCTCCTGGATGGCTCATCTCTGAGGTGCACACACATCATCTATTTGCTCTGGGCTTCAGTAAGAAACATGAGGATGGTGATGAATGTAGGCCCTCAGAACCCCCCAAAGCAGCTCCCTGTATGGACAGACTCTGAAAACTTGTCAAAAGGAGAATTGAAAATTGTGGGGAAGGTGGAGGGTACTTTTGAATCTGGCCCACAGGGAGATAGGACAGCTGGCAGGTTGCAGAACCCCCATGAGCCCCAGATTCCTCCCCTGTGACAACAGGGCTAAGCTCCCGTGGGGTTTCTGTGAAGACTGAAAACATCTAATAAATGGTGGCTGTTATGGAGAAGAGTCTATCTTGAGGCTGGAGTTGGAAGAGAGGTCAGAGCAGAAGCTATTGCACGAGTTTAGAAGTGGTCCCCACAGGAGAGGGAGTGAAGCTGGGGGAACATGAGAATAGTGGGGTGCCATGAAAGAGAAAGAGAAAATAATAAAATTAATAATGAAAATACGAAAAGTAGAAAGATAGATGATAGATAGATAGATAGATAGATAGATAGACTTGATGACTCATTTTTAAGGTTAGGACGGAAAACAAATGGGCAACTAGGGGAGAAGTGAGGAGACCCAGACTAGTGAAATGAACAGCCTTGGAAGAGGGGAGCCACACACACCTTTTGCTTTAATACAAAATAAAGAAACAGAAAGGATCTCACCATTGAAAGACCTGAGGTTAAAAAAAGAGGCCGCTGCATGAATCAAAATGCCTTGGAAATTTAACAATGGACTCCTGGGACTTTGGGTTTTGTATAATTAGAACACGGGCTTCAGAGGGGCGGAAGCCATGTCTTGCATTTTTCAGTTTGTTGGCCACAGACTTTGGCTCAGCACAGGACATGTGGTAGATGCCCAACAATGCACAGTAATGACCATGGTGGGTGCTGGGCCCACGGAAGAAGTTTTGGGGGCGTCTGCTACTGGTAGATGGGCACATTCTAGTTAGGGATTGCCCTCAGAGGGAAGTGGGCAATGCTGAACAAGAAGATTTTAAAGGGTCAGGAGGCCTATGGTTGGAGTTTGAGGTCCCAGGAGGAGCACACCCTCGTCATTAAGGAAGGACTAATTGTTCTTGAAGTTACAAAACAGTCACGCCAATCAGGATGTTGGCAGCGATGGCAGCCAAAGCAGCCAGAAGGAAAACAAAGCACCTGAGTGATGGAAGGAAGGGCAGGAGCCACAGATCAACTGGTCCAATCAATCCTGCAGAGAGACGGAGGAGTTGGCCCAAGGCTCCCTGGACATCCTTGCACCTTATTGAAGTCTGCGGCAATGAGCTCATCCTGAGGAAAGTAGCAATTGACCAAAGGAAGGAAAGAATGAAACCTTGCTTTAAAAACAGGCCCATCGTGAGCTGGAGCCTCCAAGTTACTGAGGGCAAATATACATGCATTTATCCTGTATATTTGTCCTGTGAAAGTCTGGAAAAGATAGGAAAGAAAGAACAATGAGAATTAAGGAAAGAAAAAAAACAGAGTTCTTTTTATTTGTTTGTGATGGGAACATGTTGACAGACCAAAGAGAAGAAAAGAAGATCAAAGATGCAAATAGGAGTTAAACACATATGAGAGAGAGAGACAGAGAGACAGACAGACAGACAGAGAGGCAGAGAGACAGAGAGGCAGAAAGAGAAGACCCAGCAGTCCATTTAGTATGATGACAAGATAAGAAGGCTGATTACGGACCGACTATCATCCCATGGGTCATCAGTTTATCACAAAAGAGCAATTCTTATACATTTAAACCACAGGCTACCGAGAAGGAGTTTTCATGATTTCTGCCTCTCAGAGGTCTTTCAGACGGCCTTTCTAATATACTGTTTTTTTATATAAACTCTGCAGTGACTGTCCCCTGGTGTTATTAGTTGTTTGGGCTTTTCTCTGCCTGCCACTGGCTTATTTATGTTATCCTGACTTAGAGCTTTCCTCATCTCCTTTCTTCCTTTGCCAAGGCTGGATTTCACAGCACCATCTGCTGAGTGGCACGCACACAGGTGCGGCCCTGCCAGGTGTGTGCGTGTGCATGCCCGTGTCCGCATGCATGTGCATGTTCATATACATGTTTGTGTGCAAGTCCATGTGCGTGTCCATGGGTGTGTTGGTATGTGTGTGCACACAGAGTTTAAATTCTCACTGTGGGCTTTGTGCCTCTCTCGTATCTTATATAACTGCTGGAGGTTTCTAAGGAGGGGGCCGAGGTATTGAAGCCATCACCACAGGTTCCAGAGGACGCAGCATCGGCCATTGCCTGCACCCAAGCGGGGATTAGAGAGGAATTGGGAAGTTGATAGCAGGTTTCTCTCTCTCTCTCTCATTAAAAAAAGAGGCTGCCTCAGAGTTGACATTTTATTTTATAGTCATATTAGAGTTGAGTTCAGACATATTCTGTGCTATTACAGCTGATTATTTATCACTTCAATGGAGACTTTATTAATTTACTTAATGTTCACTGTTGATAACATGAAAGATCTCCAAATCACATATCATCTGCAGACTCAGGAAAGCTTCATTCCGCCCCGCCTTTCTGGGGCCCTCCTGTCTGTCTCCCACCGCATTCCCACACGCCCCTCCAGCCCTTGTCAGGCGGGGCAGAGCCCTGCGCCCAGAAAACGCACAACCCTGCTGTCCGTGGGGGAGGGGAGGTGGTCTTCTCAACTCAGTTCCAACCCCGTAAGACAGCTCGATTCACAACATTATATTTCAACCCAGAAAGGGCCCTTTAAGGTCTGGCTGAATGTCACAGGCAGTTCATGGTCACAGTCACATATGGAGTACCTACCATGGTAGGCGTCACCACTGTGGACGGCCTGGCTCCCCCCTGAACAGCTGCATCAGAAAGTTCTTCCTCCTGTGACACAGAAACGTCTCCCCTGATCATGGCCTGGCTCACTAGAGTAAGCCACTCTTAGGTTACGGACGCCCAAAAGAGATGCTAACTGAGACACCACGTAGGAAACAACTCTATCTTTGGCTCGCTCCCTTCTCAGGACACCTGGACATGGTGGACATCAATAGGTCACAGGTGTCTTAACTCAGTCGAAGCAGGGAGGCCACTAGGAGTGAGGGAACTGACGGCTGGACACACCGGCCTTGCTCTGATTCCCTCAGCACCCACCGAGGGGTGCTGCCACTGGCACGTGGTGGTCGCTGCCGTCTCCCTGTTGCAGTTGGTTTAAAGCATGAATTAGGGGAATCAGCCAGCAGGGTCATGAGGTGGCGAAGGAGATGGAAGAGTGAAAAGCAAGTTGCTTTAACCCCTAAAGAAAGCATTTCTCCAGCATGCAGCAATCCCTTTGAAAGCAATTGACAGAAAGCTGGCTTAATCCTTGTTCTGAGCATACTTACAGCTGCCCACAGTTTTTAATTAATATGCTGGGCTCCCTAATAGAGGGGAGGAGGTGGGAGAACATGAACAGATTTACTTCTCCCAGCTGGAGAAAGCGCTTTGGAGGAAACCCCCTGGCTGCCTGTGGGCCTGGATCTGCCTTTCCCTTCCCGCCCCCATGTGTCCAGGCCCTCGAGTGGTTTATGTGGATCCCGGAGGGAGGGCCACTTGTTCTGGTTTGCAGACATTTCATTCTACTTCGCCTCAATCCACTCCTTCCCTACATAATGCATTCCCTCATTCCACAAATATTGATTGAGTAGCTAACTCTACACAGAGCAGGTACAGTGTCCAAACTGACTGACTCTGTTTAGATCAAAAGCTTGAGCTTTAATGCGGCATCAGAATAGGCATGGTACTCATCCTCAGAAAGCTGAGGTCCAGTGATAGAGGAGCACTCAGCGCTTGTGCTCGTGGATGGCAGTCTGGCTTTTCAGCTGGCGATCATTCTCATTGTGTCTACTCTGGTGGTCAGTGCCAGCGATCCACCAGTTCTTGCACAGTGTTTGACTATCACTCTGAAAGTGTGCATTGATTACACACACACACACACACACACACACACACACAGCAAAATGTGAGAAGTTCTATGAAGAAGGGGACATGGAACTATGGGTCCATACTGCCACCAGGGACATGTGCCACAGCCCCCGTGCTGTGCTCTGTGTTGTCCTGTGGGGCTGAGTCCCGCATGTGCCGACCTGCTCGCCAGTCCTGTGTCCCCCAGAGACCAACTTCCCAGACTCCAGTCTGCCTCCTGCTTTGGCCACTGACCTGTCTTTGTTCAGTCCTTCCTTTGCTCATTCATTTACTCACCCACTCACTCACTCACTCACTCACTCAGCCTACGACCTGTGCCAGAGGCCGGGCATTGAGTGCTGCACTGGGAGCGTGAGGCCCTCTGGACCTTGCGGAGAGTGGGCCCAGCGCTGGCCCCGCCCTCCCGTGGCTGGATCTTTCTCTTTCGGTTAGGGAATCTGATGTCAGGCCCATTCCATCTGACAAAGTCTCTCCTCGTCTGAAACCCCGTCTCCTCCTATCTTCTTCAGTCCATTTCCACATGTCTAAGCATTTTAATGGCATATGGTTCCAGGGGTGGCAGAGGGGGGGTCTCCAAATGAGAGAAAATTAGCAACTGTGCTTATTGGGCTAAGGAAAATGACTGGAGGGGAAGTTTTCTTTAAAAATACCCCCAAGAAGCAGCAGCCTCAGGAGATGTGACTGCAATAAAAATGATGATTTTTCGTAGGGGTGATAGTGGGAATGGATTATCAACTGCATTTCCTTTCCCCTGGAATGCGTCACAGTCATTAATTTGTTTAATTTATTTTTTTGCCTCTTCTCTAGCGAAGCAGCCCAATTCACTGCCGGCCTACCCATCAGAACAAATTACACTTTGGAAATATCCGAGTGCTTCAGTTTCCCATTAAATATAATAAGAAATCACGATGCGCTGTTCTGGCCTGATGACTTCGCGCCAAGGATCTACAAGCACTTTTGACAATGGCTGCCAGGCAATTCTGGTTGTCACCCTTGGGGGTACAGAGGCAGGAACATGGGCCCAGGACCACCAGGCCCTGTACTAATTTGTACACATGTGTGTAACTCTAGGGCGGTGTTCTTCATCCATTTCACATGCACGGAGCTGATTCTGCAACATAATTCCAAAGTCTTCGCAGCAGGGGCCACCTCTTCCGCCTCTTCGGTGTCTCCCTACTGCGTCTTCGTCACCTCCACTGGCTGCTGTGACAGATGGATTCACAGAGTGAGGCCTGGTGAGGACAGTGGTGGCCAGTGTTCATGGAAGCTGGGCTCCTACCTCCCAGCCTCTGCGACTTACCACAAGGCTCAGAGGCTCACCTTTCTTCCTCTGATGTTCCCGCTTCTCACTTGTGCTCAGCCATTGCTGAGGTGCTGAAAACGGCTCACTGCTGCAGACCCGTCTGTTCTAAGGAGCTGCTAATTGATAGTTCCATTTCATTTTCAGGATGTTATCTTACTTCCGCAGATTGGAAATTGAAATGTCCAGGGGTTATGCATAGGGTGTATACGGCTCTTTCAAGTCAGAACTTAATTGTCAAGTATTAATATTTAATTTTTTTTATTGCAAAAGCTTGTCACAGGCGGCTGAGGAAGGTGAGAGCTCAGACCCATCTTACCTGGTGCTCAGTGTGCTCAAGAATAGAGCTGCCAGCACCACTGGCTCTGCAGCTACTGAGTCTAAGAGCGAGCGTGGACTGCAGAGGAAGGTGGGGCTGTGCGTGGCGGCCTAGTGAGTTCCTACACAGAAGTTTCTAAGAAGCCACTGGTGGGGTTTGCCCAGATACAAGCCCCCTGCTGGGTCAGCTAGGACTTCTGCCTGGCCGGGAGAAAGAGATCTGAGGACAAGCCTTGACCTCTTCTTATGTGGGCCATCTGAGGGACCTCAGGGTGACCTGAGGGACCAAGTTAGTGTCAACACACCAAATGCCTGAAGACTTGGGTTCAATGCCAGCTTTACCCCTCACTAGCAAATCAGTCTCCAGAAACGTCTGTTTCCTCCTCTGTCAGATGCGCAGGGTGCTGTCCACCTCAAGGACCGCCTGTCACTCAGTACAAGTATTGTTCAATTGCACGCTGCTCGCAGTTTCCAAGGCACAAAGGAGAACAGAGGTCCCCTATTATCTCTACAGCTGAGCAGCATCTATGGACACCAAGTGGAGGGGCGTTTTAGGTTTGTTGGACTCTTGCAAGGAACTGCTGGAAGAGTTAACAGAGACAGTGTATGCAGACCACAAGGCCTGGCACTTAGCAAATGTTAACTTGCCATTTCTAGCAGTTGCAGCTTAGAATTTAAAAAAATAAAATAAGGAGGGCATCTGAGAGTGTGACTATGGAAGAATAATTGTGAAATCATGAGCATTCATCTGGCACAAAGACAGAATGTGGGCAACGTGGGGAGGCCCCACAGGAGCCCCATGCTGAACGAAGTTTACCTGGACTGGTGCTGACGCTGGGCAAGGAAGCATCTTCGAGGAGCTCCTCCATGTGAGTCCACCTCTCATCCTCTGGCTCAGGGCGCCCCTCCCCCAAGGGCAAGTGATGAGATTAGGGACCCACATTCAGGACACTTAGCATTTTCATCAGCCCCATCCTTACCCCGTGTGCTCGTTCACTCTCACTTCCCTTTTATGCACAGATGTGCCTACCACATTCACCGCACTTGACAGTATAGCACCATCAACACCTACAACTTCTCCTACAGTACCTAGAACAGTGCCTTTCACACGTAGCTGTTTTACTCCCCCTGTTAGTGTGTGCACACAAATGCAAACACTCGAGCAAAACCTCCTTAACAAAAGGTGGTGGAGGTGGTTTGGGGGATTAGTCATACAAATGAGAAAATGAGTCATTTCTCTTGTCTCTTCCCTACTCTGTCTGTGATGCCCCTCCGGTCTCCTCTGCCATACCTCTTGTGATTTTAATTTATGTGTCAAGTTCACTGGTCTGCAGGGTGCCCAGAAGTTTGGTCAAACAGTATTCTGGGTGTGTCTATGAGTGTGTTGCTGGATGGGATTAACCTTTAAACCAGTGGGCTACATAAAGTAGAGCGCCCTCCCTAATGTGGTGGGTCTCATGCAGTCTGTCGAAGGCTCCATGAGAACAAAAATTGGACGCTCCCATGATTAAGTGGGAGGCCCTCCTGCTACTAACTGTGTGAGTGGAACATGAATGTTTTCCTGTCTTTTGACTCAAACCGGAACATTGACTCTTCCTGGGTCTCATCCGGCAGGTGTGTAGACTGGAACTTCCACCGTCGGCTCTCCGGGTCTCCAGCTGACTGACAGCAGACTGTGGGAATCTCAGCTTTCACAGTCATGGGAGCCAACCCCTTATCATAGAGCTTTCTCTCTCTCTCTATATATACACACATCCTCTTTGTTCTGTTTATCTGGAGAAGCCTGGCTAACACATCCCTAAGTATTGGTTTTTACTGGAGTGTTTTTTTACCATTTTTTCCTCCTCATTCCACATGCAATTCCCATTTGGATAATCTCGCCCTGTTTCCAAGGCTCCAATCACTACCTACGTGTTAAAAAATTACAAACGTTTCTCTTCAGTCTGGATGCCTCCCAAGTTCAAGCTTCAATATCATCTATTCATTATCAACTTGATATCCCTCCTTGGATGTCTCCAAGGTCCATCTGGTCAGGCTACCCAAGGATGACCACAGCACTGGCTGCATCGCCTCCCCTGCACTGGCCCCCAGTTCAGAGAATGCCCTGACTTCCACGCTGTTGCCAGACCTTGGAGCCACTCATATGACACTCCCTAAATCCGACTAATGCTCAAGAACAGTAGACTTGACCTCTTGACTCTTCTTATGTCTAAACTCTCCCCTCCGAGTTTGTTAGCACTGCTTTGGGTCATTCTTCATCATTTCATCTAAGTCTTTACCACACATGTTTGTTTAGGTCTGTCTTTCTATTCTAGATTCTGTCTTCCTTCTGGTCAGGAATCCTGATTGACCCATTTATTTTTGTATTCCTCAGTTCCCAGCAAAGCAGTTGGCAAATATCAGCTACTTAATAAATGGTTATTGAATGAATGAATGAGTGAATGACTTCATTCATGCAAAGCAGAGAAGGCAGGGCATCTGATAAGACCTTGGCATGCCTCAGGAAACAAGAAACAGAAACAGAAACAGAAGTTAGTCTCCTCATCAGAAATAAACAAAAAGCAAGCTCTCCTTGATTAAATCTGAAATGAGGAAAACAGAAGCCAGCAGTTATCTTAAGAGGAAGGCAGCTAATACCCCAACTACTCCTGTGGGACAGGAGAGACTCTGTTAGGAGAGGTTATGTTTGTTTGTTTTTGTTTTTGTTTGTCACTTGCAGAAAATGCATTCAGGACACTGAGGCAAACACAATCTTTCTAAAGAGGCCCTGGGGTATATTTAAAGTTCTCCCAACACACGCTGCCTGGGGCCTGAACGCCTTGATTTCGAAGGACCAGCACAGAGCAAACTCCTGAAGCGCAATTAATCAAACTCCTCAAGATGGATTTGATTTGAATTGTGGTTCCAGGAAGCTGTTAACAGTCCAGAGACCAGACTGCTGATTTAGCTCCTGGATGGAAACCATGTGGCCAGGGATACCCAGCAAGATGTGAGACAGAAGCTGACTATTAAGCTAAAAATGTAAACTACATAAACCCTACTTGTGAGTAACTCCAAAACCCCCTTCCCTTTCACCTTCTCATTAAACTATAGTCCTCAACTATTTGAAAATACCTAGCAAATGAAAATAGGCTTTGATAGCCTGAATCACTGATAAGACTGACAAAATAATGGAGAAGAGAGGAACGTCATAGGAGAGGTCTAGCCTTCTAACAGCTAGCTTTCTGAAATGAATGAACTGCTAGTCTTCTCCCTGACCACCCTTCTCCAAACACACACACACACACACACACACCCTTGAAAATTTGGAAGCACTACTGCTTGCAAATGGGCCCATTAAAAGCAGATAAATCAATGGGAAATGTATGAAAAAGTCTAATTTATCATAAGATGTGTTGGACAGGGTTTTGAGTTTTACATACATTCATTCTAGAAATCTGTTGATCTGTGCAACATTTCTGAACAAAGTGCATTATGATGAACCTTTCTCTTCTGGAATCTGTATGGAAAGCAATTGTATTCAAACTCCAAAGGCAAAACATGATGAATGCAGCAGCCATGCTATTGATTTGGCATTTCACCACCACCCTTCTCCCTCTGGCATACCGGCTTCTCCATGGGCCTGAAAAGGCAGGCCTTCCTACTCTGGTGAAACGTGTTTCCCATGTCTTGAACCAAAGCCAATTCCCCAACAATTCCCTGAAGACCACAGATAATGAAATCCTCGTGCAATGTTGGGAAGTGGTCAGAAGTGCTCTCCCTGGAGTGGAGACCTTCCTCAGTCCCTCCAGCCTATGATCCCAATGCTAAAGGTTTCCTCACGCAGCATCTCCCCAGTCTGCACTTGTTCACAGAGGGAGAGGCCTGGGTGTGAAAGTGTGAGTGAGACGAGACATAGAAAAAAAAAATGAAGAAGCCATTCAGCTCTGCTCGTTCTACAGGGTAAGTTCCCTCAGGGCGGGCACCGGGTCTGTGGCATTTTTGTATTCTCAGTCCCTAGCAGGTGGTGGGCCACTGTGGGGCCTGAGTGAGCACTTCATCTGTGCAAAGGACCTGGCAGAGTAGTTTCTTAAAAAATATTCAGTGAACATGGCTAATGAATGACAAAACCTGCGCATGTAAAACAGTAGGTCCCAGCCCAGCTCATGGACTGTTCCAAGCAGTTTCATGATTTGGAGTAGAAGCTACCTGGCCTCTTTGGCTGAGAGGAGCATCATTGATTACAGTCAGCAGGTTCAGATTAATGTCCAATGTCCAACGACCACTGTCTGCAGACATGAGGCTAGGCTACATGTATATAGTGTCTGCTTCTCCCAAAGAGAGAAAGCCTTCAAATGTCCAGCCACTGTCATTGTCCCATCTGACAGACTCTGTCAGGAGTTTGCCTAGTCTGGGCTTTATCCCCTGTTGGGTGGGCCCTCTGAGAAAGCCCCTCTCTGCAAGAAGGAAGTATGACCATGAGATCAGGCATTCACTTAGAAGCACTCTGATAGTTTCACCTCAGCATTTCTGCACAAGTGCCCAGAGATACACCCAGTGACTTTGCCCCCGAGGCATGCCAACAGCTTGTGTTATAAACTCCTGCAAATAAGGATTCATTAGAACAGAATCAAGTGGCAGACTTGGAACTAAGGCAGCACAGATGAAGAAGACCCTGAGGTTCTTTGGAGATGTTGACTTTGATCAAGGTCAACACTGAGATTTATTGACCCAAGAGGTAAATATTGACAGAGACTCAGGAGGTCAATATTTGCCCCAAGGAAAAATAAATCTTCCCAGTGACCCCCAAACTAAATCTGTATTCAGTAGGCTCAGTTCCAAAATGAATTAGCTGCGACATAGATTAAGATGCCATTTCATTAGATTGTCCAGGGCATTGGAAAGCAATATTAATACTGGGCATTTCGTGTTCAAAAATGACTTTCCAAACATTCATTAAAGAGTGCTATCCTCTGCCAGATGCATATGAGTGCTATACTCCCAGCAAAACAGATGGGTCATTAGGGCCAAGAAAAGGTTAAATAACTTTACCTAGGGCAGAATAAAAGAATGGGAAGATGAATTGGGGATAAGGACAGGCTGGAAGCTCTGTGGGGACTATCTATAAATAGAACAGAGCCTTAATGTAAGTTCCGGGTAAAATCTGAAGTTCACTTGATTTAATTACTTTAATTTAGTTCATTTATTTCCTGTTGTTGACAAATCTACTTGAGTCTGTCAGCTGTACTGCTTATTTACTGAAATGTTTTGGGTGTTGACATGTGAAAAGCTCCATCTTTTGAACATCGGTACTCAACTTTTAGGCGTGAAGAGTAGGTTGGCGGTCACAGGAAAGAACTGGCTATAGGGCTGTTCTTCTGTTTGCACAATAGTTATCACCAGATGCCAGTTCTCAGGAATCCCTTGGCTCTCATGGGGGTCCTGGGATGTTGGCACTGAGAAATGTCAGAAAATACTAACCTACAAGCAACTGGCATTTGAATTCACAGATCCAATTATCCTCTTTTGTATTGTCTCAAAATTAAATTTGAGATGTTATAAAGTTTTGATTATCTTTGTTAACGGAAGGATAGACTCAGATTTTCCAGAACATTGGCTAACCCACCAACCTTACTTCCTTCTTACTTTGGAATACTTTACTTTCCCGTATCGCGTTGGGCTTGTTCCGCTTTCCTTTGGGTAGTTAACATTGGGAAATAATGAGCAGTTTCAGAGCACCAGCAAATGACAGCCAGAGAAGTGGCAGAAAGCGACAAGTTCTGGGTATCAAGACAGTAGCCCTGGTGGTGTGCATTGCGTCATCCACAGACAGCAGCTTGGATGGGTGAGGCTCAACTTTCAGAAGTTAGAATTTTCAAAATCGATCAACCTGAAATCCGTTGGAGGGAAGGAGCTGGGTATTAATAGCATCCTCCTTCAAATCGCTTGAAAAAAAGAAACAATCAGACCTGAACGGGTGTACATGGTGTTAGCTGAACACAGAATTTAGAATTCCCGACCCCCGCCAGGCACTCTGGGGTCAGTGTTGCCTTGCCCTGCAGCGGGATGTGGGGGTTGCCCAGGAAGTCAGTGATACCGATACAGTTGATATTATGAAAGGGCAATTCGACTGACAATATAGTACAGACAAGTGAAAGTGTTTACCGCATTTAATATTTAATAATGTGAAATGAAAGCGTCGGCAAGAGCAGATGGGAGACGCATGGATCTGCAGCGCGTCAGGCTCTCCGCCCGCTGTTGGAGTGGCGTGCGTCTCCTGGGGGTCGGGATGAGCACGGTGCTCGCTCTTCTGCAGAAACTGTTATCTTGGGGATATTGATTGTATGTGTTCCAGTCAAGCTGTCAGCTTCTCCCTGCTGTGTTTATTTCACTTTTTATCTGTGACATTACTATTTTTGGGCATCCATCTGAACCCTCCCATGCCACTCGGCCCTTCGAACTGCAGGTCCAGGGCCATGGTGTGTGTTCAGCACTGCAGACCTGAACTTGCAGCTGAACTTGCTGGCTCCCTCCATGAGTGGCAGCTTAGTGACTCTCCTCTGGGGCACAGTTATGGGCTCCTTCCTGGGGGCGGGCTGCTTGGGGTCCAGAGACATGCTGATGACCCTCCTCTTTACAACCAACTTGCTCTTACCAACAGTACTTGCTTGCTCTTGGCAAGTTTCCACCCCTGTCAACTTCCCCATTTGTAAAATGGAGACAATACCACCTACCTTACAGAACTCTCTGGCAGATGAAATGAAATGATAAACCAAAACATTCTGCAGGGTTTGTGATACAGAGCAGTTCCCAGTGAGTGGCAGCTGCTGCTATAAACACCCTCCCCGGGTACCTGTGGCTTAAACAGGCAGTGTCTGGATTCTAGAATACCCAGCCTCAAAAGCCAGCATCCTAGAATTCTTCAACTAGAAGGGCCCTCGAGAGGTTATTTCATCCACCCACTTGCCTTCCTATCAGTCCAGGCTGCTGACAATCTCTTTTTAAAACATTGTTAGAAAAGATTCTGAAACTTTCTCCGACCTGGAGCCCAGTGTCCACACAACCGCGCAGCTGCTGGAGCAGCTCAAACACGCTTTGACCTGCCGTGGGGGGAGGAGAGGGCCTGCAGAGGAGACTGGAGCCCTGGTTCAGCACCTCCTGTTTTGCGTGTGAAATTATTCCATCTCTACTGGCCAGTTTTATTTCCCTCAGAAATTCCAGGAGGCCCACACATGCCTGCCAAAGAGCGCTGCAAGTTCTACTTGCCCCTCAAGCCTCGGAGTGCGAGACAGCTGTGGGCTGATGTGGGCACAGTCCTCACAGGGAATGGCTTCCCATGGGCACCTGGGTTCTGTGGCCTCCCTCCAAACTGCACCTCAGGAGCTGTCTTGCAATAATAATAACAATAGTAAAACTTACGTGCATAATGCTCATTTTCTACATTTGAAAATCTTCAGCATCTCATTTGATCTTCACTGCAACCCATCTCAGAGACAAGGAAGCGGGTGTGGAGAAAAGCCAGGTGATCTGGCTGGGGCCACGTCATTAGAATGAGGAAATGCCCACTCACATCCCAGTCTTCCACAGCCAAGCCCTATGCTCCTTTCTCATCTTACACAGCCAATGGACAGGACAGTGGTTCCCAAAGGGCAACCTCACCCTGTCCCCAGGGGAATTTGTGAATGTCTAGAGATACTTCTGTTTGTCACAGCTGGGGAGGGAATAAGTAGTGAGTAGAAGCCAAAGATGCTGCTAACCATCCTACAAGGCACGAGACAGCCCATCACAACACAGAATTATCCAGCCCAAAATATCAGCAGTGCCAAGGTTGACAACCCCATCCCAGACTTGACATAAGGGGGCAAATAACAGAATCCAGTGACCTGTCAGCCCGTTTCTGCTTCCCTGACTATCTCATTGGGCCCACCTGCTTACCCCAAAGAAACTTCGTCGACACTTACAGAGGACGCTGGGATGCTCCGGAGAAAGTTAATAGCTAAATGTACAGTTGTTGGATTTTGTAAAGCCGCTGGTAGAAGTTATTTTCATTTTGCTTTTTAAATTAGTTTGGGAGTTGGTGTTCTTCTTTACATAATTACAAGCTGACAAACATGCTTCTGTATTTTTTTTAATTAACAGATATTTGTATTCGAGTTCCCCAAATTACACACCGCAGCTTGCACATTACAGGACAGCTGCCGTGCTCCAGATGTGGGCAATATCCAGAACATGGTAATGGCAAAATGCGAAAGAAACAAAGAGAAGAAAGAAGGAGGAGTTAATGTATCTGGATGGAGGGGAGCAATTTCAGTCAGTGTGTTTGGATTTTTTTTTTATGGAGATGAATACCTTAGATTCTCCCAAATTTTCAGCTCGGTTTGAACAGTTGGGAGGAAGCCGTCTGGGTCATTCATTGCTGCCATCAAAGACTCGCCGGTGCCTTGTAAAAACAGATTACAGATGAAATGGGGCACGTAGAACTGTTCACAGTGTGCTGGAGAAACTATTCGAATTGCTCCTGTTTACAAACACCTATTAAATGCACTGAGCTCCTCCTGAAGGAAGCTGCCCTAAGTTGGGTAAGCTACCATATTTATTTATTTAACCCACTCATGAGACTGCACCCCTTTAGCTCACTTTATCCCAGCAGGGGGCTCTCGGGAGCCCACGCATCAGGGAATGTACACAAAAGGACTTGGGAATAGAAACAGGCCTGGAGTGGAAGATGAACAGCCCAGTCTCGGCCTGCCAGCATGCTTGCAGTGTGACTCCAAGGACTGTAACTCTCTGGGGCTCTGCTCCCTAATCTGTAAATAGAGTGGGTGCAACTAGATGATTTGTGAGGTCCCTTGGGTTATGATTACAAGTGCTTTTGACAATCTTATCAGATACAGAAAAATACTGCCTTAACCTTGACTAGATCTCTGGAGGGAGGGAGCACCTTCAGGAGTGTCTGAGAACCAAGGTTCTGAGATCTAGTTCTCAGAGAACCAGGCTTCTAGCACGGCAAATTCTGCTTCCACAAAAGAGGGTGCTCAGGTGCCAATGAAGACATTTCTAAAACATAATGAGTTGGGGACAAGGGCAGCTATGGATGCCAGTGCGGTCAGGAAGCGTCATTTCATTCACTTATTCAATAAGCGCTTGCTGAGTGCCTGCCCTGAGCCCCGGGAACGGAGAGATAGGATGGATTTTCTGTTCATAGGAACACCAGTCTTCCAGGGAGAAGGGGCTGTCTACCAGGGAACATGTGCTGGCCGTTCAGTATGGTGTGGCAACTACTAGACTGGAGGGAAGTGTGGGGTACCATGGGGAGTCACGGAAAGAGTGAAAGAAAGCTGCTGAGGAGGTGACACCCAGGCAGCAACTGGGAGGAGCCGCAGGTGTTAGCAGGGAAGAGGGAGTAAGGACATCTTGTCAGGGTTGTGGGGCTGTGGTTGGGAGCGGGGGGATGGTGCCGCATGCTGTGTTCGGGGCAATGCAAGCAATCCTGTGGTAGGATACAGGCAAGGCCCACGAGGCAAATCCTATCACGTGAATGCAGCGAAGAAAGAGTGGTCGTGAAGGAGCCTGCAGTGGCCTGTGCTGGTGACCTAGGTGCCATCCAGACCGCTGACTCAGTAATGAACATGTCACCCCTGGATGTGGCTTGCTTCTGAGGTTCTCGCAAAGCTGGAGATGGTGGAGGAAGGAGGCAGCAGGAGCGCCTTGCCTTGATTTCGGGATTGCTTCCACCTTCTCCCTACTGTCGCCGGCCTGCAAACTGCAAGATGCTGCAGTCCAAGGACATACACGAAATTGTTTTGAAGGGTTGGTATTTAGTTCCAGCAAAGCCAATGAGGGGAAACAAAGTTTTGTGTTGATGTGATTAATGGAAGACTCCTCCTGAGTTAGGACAAGATAATACAAAAGAAAACTTGGATGAAATGAGTTTTCTTTTACAAACCAACTCACGGCAGAGCAGCCAAGCTGTGCTCTGTTGCCGCTGCACCTAGCGGTGGCATGGGGAAGTGCAGCCTTCTTGCGTTGTTTCTCAGGGTTCACAGCTCAGTTAATCCCACTCTGCTGTCCATATCTGTACACATTTCCCTTTGGCTCCCTTTATATTTTTATAAATTTAGTTGAGTTTTCCAAGGAGTTCTCTCCTTTTTCTTCTTCCCCCTAGTCTCTCATTCTCTTCATTGAACAGCATTTTAATTATTACTGATCGGTAAGTATAAACCTAAGTGACATAGTTGTATTAATTAAGTAGAAAACCATGGATTTGGAGCAAAATTAGACACAAAGAAACTAGTACCACCAATCTTTAAAACTCTTCAAAATACCCCGTTGACCTCTCAGAGGGTCCAGGAAAGCCATGTATCACACCAATATATTGTCATCTAGAGAAACCTGATTTTTATTAAATACCAAGTTACAGAGAAGTTTTGATTTTAACTTTGTTTATTCAATGATTAAGTTGCTAGTATGTTTACTGATGTCGTGATAGGGGTGTTTTCTATTACGTGTAAATTTATAAACAAAGAGCATTTCAGCTGCATTCCCAGTGAAGTCAAATTTTGTGGATTGGCTGAGGCAGGCAGTTTAATTTAGAACATGGCTTCCATGCAAACAATGTTTGCTGAGTTCCAAACACGTGACATCTAAGGGACTGTAGGGACACTTGAGGATCAGTGACTAATGAGGCCCATTCACTAGGGGGCGTCCGCCCGGCAGTGGAGGGACAAACAGGCACTGACTGGTGCCTGTGTGGCCCCAACCTCAGCTGTGACTCTCCCTGACCTCCTTCAAAATGGCTGCCAAGGGCTGAGGTTGTTTTAAGATGTGAAATATTACAACAAATATTGCTGTTCAATGTTCCTTTATTGTTTCTTCCTTCACACCACAGTCTTTGCCTTCCTTCTTCTCTCTTTATTGTCACCTTCCTCTAAGAAGCAGATTCTTATTTAGGTGTTTTTTTTTGACAATTTATGAGAAGAATGTATTACCCACATTTCTGGTGACATAATAAATTGCAGGAACAAAACTGTATAAACATCATGACAAGGGCAATGCTTTGGAGGTTAAACCATTAGTGAGAAATCATCAAGGTAGGCTGCTGATTTTTTAATGAATAGGGGTTGCAGAGGCAACTCATTCAGCACCTGGTTTTCCCAGCTCTCACCTGAGAATAATGATCTCTATCTGCAAGACTGTAATCATTAAAGATTGTTTGCAAAATCCCAAGATAACACCTAGATGTGCAAATGAGAGTTAGAAGCCACTGGGAACTGGACAGACTTTTTTATGTTCTGTCTCCCCACGCTTTCATCTGACCTTTGGCCTATCACTGAGACTTTCCTGCACCCATTTAAACGGGACCACGTTACCTTAACTCAGCAGTTCTGAGAGGGTAGTTACTGAAGGTAGTTACTGAAGTGAGAGCCATGAAGGGAACCACGGATGAGAGAACAAATCAGTCAGTTCCTTTGCTTTGAGCTCAACCTCGGGTTGGGAAGGCACTCAAGCCCAAACTAGCAAAGGGCATGGAGAAGCTTCTCCGTAGTCCATAGTCCAGCTTCTCCGTAGTCCATCTTTTAAGGTTTGCAGGTAAGAGGCAGGGAAAAGTTATTGATTTGAAAAGATTTTATTTATTCATTTTTAGAGAGAGGGGAAGGGTAGGAGAAAGAGAGGGGGAGAAAGGTGGATATGCAAGAGAAGAAGATTGACTTGGATGCCTCCCACATGCGCCCAACCAGAGACCAAACCCACAACCCCAACCACCAGGACTCCAACTGATGACCCTTCGCTCTGCAGGATGATGCCTGACCAACTGAGCCACGCCAGTCAGGGCACAGTGATTTTCTAAATATGCCTGTTCTATGTAACTTGGGCTCACTACATTGTGTAGATAGGATGACCAGCAACTGAACCCAACCAGGTAAGAGCAGCATCTGGATAGTCAACCAATCTAGGATCGACAGGTTCATGGTAGAGGCTTGACATGGCCTCTTCTCCAGGTTATGATTACAAGCCCACTGCCACGGAAGTGGCGTGGAAGTTCCCCTGGTTCTCTTGTTGGTGAGCTGAGAACTCCAGATGAATGACAGGGTATGGCACATCGGTGCTTTTTCCCCTGAAAACTATCAGAAGCTATAATTGATTTGTACACATTTCTTTGACCTGGTGATTGCACAGAAAAGGCCTGGTAGTGAGAGAGGATTGTGCATACATGTTACTTTTCACACTGTGTCTTCACCACAGTCAGAGTGAGAGCCACACCAGGTGTGTCTGTGGTGGATACTTGTTAGTCTTTTTGGCTGCCCTGCTCTAGTAACTAACCCTTCCTATACAGGATGGGGCCAAAGTAGGTTTACAGTCATGAGTATACAAAACACAAGTTTATTCTTGTGTTATTGTTTATTATTGTATTATTATTTTCTATCCAAACAACTATGAACCTACTTTGCCCCACCATTACTCTCGGTGGGAAACAGGCTCCTTCCTGCTCCAGATAGAACTCGCAGAATTCCTGGTTTTCCAGCCTCCCTTGCAGCTAGAGTGCCGGCTCTGGGCCCCAGTCACTGACAACCTGACCCACTTCCCAGACTCAGCCTCCAGAGTTGGTGATGTTGAAAAGTGGTTAAGCAGAACATCTCTTTCAGCAGGGTGGGCAGCTGTGGCAAGATCACGCAGGGGTCAGCCGTGTCTGCTGACAAGAACAGCACTTCTGACGGTGGTTTGGGATATGATTTAGACCCAGCTCAGAGCCTGGTTCATCAGCCCTCTGGCTGTTCTGTGGCCTGCTCAATATTGTTTTCTGTTTATGCCAGCCAGATTTCCTGTGGCTTGCTACTACAGCCCCTGCCTGATACAATGCCCACACACATGTATGCCACATGTATGCACACACCACACGGACCACACACTCCTTCTCCTTCCCTGCATATTCTTCTTTTCTTGGCTTGAAAAATGTTACTGCACAGCTAGCTTAAAACAAGTGCAGAGGAGAACAAACCCCTTTATTCAATGTCCCCCATCATCTACATAACAAGGAACAGAGGAGAGGGAACAACATGCTGTTCTGATTGATTTGATAGCCTTAAATCTACCCTCCCTTTCACTCAGGCAGGATGCTGGACAAAGTCAATGGGAATTACATTTGTATGACTAAGGGCAGAGCTGAGCCCAGAGAGACTGGAGAATAATTTAGCATATAACTTATTCCACTGCCAACTGTAAGTTTTGCAAAAAAAAAAAAAAGAGGTAGAAATTGAGTCTTGAGACCAATCTGCAAAGGCATGTTAGTCATGGGCCTCTGGCTAACAGGCTGAATATCCTCTGACATAAACACTGACTCATTTTTATGGTGGAAGAGCCTTCTCAGGACTTACAAGTGATCACAATCACCAGCATCCCATTGCCAAGTTCAAAGTGACCCAACCAATGTCGACGTAGCCTCAGGGGCCCCTACTCCATTGCAAAAGGGAGAGTTGACTAAGGCATAAGCCCCCTTATGTGGAAGGTCTCTGAGGGTCAGTGGGAACAAGGCAGTGGGGGAGTGAGGTCAGCTGCTGCCCCAGAGTGAAGAGCTCTCATGCTGCTGAAACCACTGTCCAGGGTTTAGGTCTGGATCCTGTTCCGTTACAAACTGTCAGGGTGGAGCTGAGCAAATCATTTCACCTCTCTGATCGGGAAACAGAGCTTTCTCTCAACTGATGTGGTATGGTAGAACTGGCACAAATTTAGGAGGCAAACCGTCCAAGTTCAGGAACTTCAGCTCTGTCATTTATGACCTTGAGCAAGTAACTTCACAGCACTTCCATTCTGACATCCATTAAACAAGGAAAAGAACACTTCTTACAGAGTTTGGAAGAATTACTGGTAAGAGTAAGGACATACATAAAGTATGCAAAACATTGTCTGGCGAGGAGGAATTTGGCAAGTGCTGGTTTCATTTATTCAGTCATTGATTCATTCACTGATTCATAGATTCACTCAACAAATATTTATGGACACTTCCAATGCGTCAGGTGCATTGTACGTGCCGGGGATACAGTGATTTATATGACAGGTAATGTCCTTCCTCCTGCTACTCGCATTTTCTCTCTTCTAGAAGAGTTAGATTCATGCTCTGTGATTCTGGAGGTGCACCCGAGGCTCGCCTCTGCTGGCATTGTCCTGTGAGTTCCCTGGGGACGGAGACCAGCTCTGTCTCTGCTTCCTGTATGTACATATAGTAGGTGCTCAGTGAATGTTTGGGCATGAATTACGTTACATACAATGTAAAATATTGCAGGTGCCATCTGCAGAAGTAAAGCATTCTGTGCTTTGTGTTTACCACTTCTTCAGACTTGGTCATCTCTTCATGTTTCTGAAAATGTGTGCTTCCTACCCTTTCCTGGGGTGCCCACCCCCATCTTCCCTTTCCTGTTCACACCTCCCTGACTCCCTTATCTCTGTGCTGCAGTCCAATACTTTTTTCAATATGCCTCCTCAGTTGAGTTTTAAGAGTGTGGGGAGAGCAGGAGGTCATCTTAGCGGAACCTCTCCTCTGATACAGCAACGTCCTCTACGCCGTCTCTCACTCACTATTGTCCAGCCTCCCCCAAAGGTGGTTAAGGATGGCAGGCTGGCTGCCTACTCCATTTCAAGCTTTCATTCTTGAAGGTTCTTCCTCCTACCTTCTTGTCATTTCGTTAAACAAGTGAGCACTGACCGCCTACTGTGTGCCAGCAACCACATCCTGGGCTGGAGAGACAGAGATGTGCCCAGCGGCATCGCTCCCACCCTCCCGTGGCTGGCACTGGAGTCCAGGACTTGCTGATTAGGGATCTGTCCTCTAATTTTATACCTGAGGGCAGTTACTTTGTTCCTTCTAAGTCATGCTTCTTAAAATATGGTTCTTGGACCACTGGAATGCGAATTGCCTGGAATGTTGGTTGAATTGTAATTTCCTGGGCCCCTCCTGGGATTAATGAATCAGAATCTCGAAGAATCTCAGAATCGGAGTCACTGAGATCTGCAATTTAAACAAACACCCTGGGTAATTCTCATGCACTATAAAACTGAAGAATGCCTAAGCCTTGCCTTTCCTGCCCAAACTGCGCTAAGTTCCTCCACCCTTCCTCACGTTACACCGTCATCCCCCAGGCTTCCTGTCCTCTCTCAGCCTTCGCGTAGACCCATGTTTGTCTGCGGCTCTCCAGGCTGCGGGTGTCAGGGTGGGGCACACTCACCAGGGGGGGCCACATCAGAAGACAGTACCTGGGGCTTGCCAGCATCCTGATAGGAACACAGCGCTTTCTCCCGCGGAAGCCGGAGTCCATTGTTTGTAACTATGTCACACTGTTAGCTCACATTGGGCTTTCAATAAATAAAACTCCATCAATTAAGACTCTGAGAATATAGCTGAAAGAGGAAGATTTGTTTATCAAATTTGTGCATAAGGAGAGACAGATTATGAAATTATAATTCCAACTTTCTTTAAAGAGATGTTAGCATGACTTCGCAAGCCCAGGGTGGCTTCCAGTGACACGATGACCTCCTGGGTGTTTACAAATGATCAGTCTCTCACAGACTTTTTTTCTGGAAATCTATGTGAAGTCTACCTGTCCACTGTTTCCACATATACTGACAACTGCTCCTCCACTTTTAAAAGCATGGTATTTTTCCAGACTCTTGCATTTTCCAATATTTTGTAACTATTTTTCACCCTGGAGAGTCCTAGGATCACACCTTCAAATTGTTTCAATATCCTGCGAGGTTAATTTTGTTGGGACTAGTAACCGGATTTGTTTTAAACATCTAATTATCATCCTGATTACAATAGCTAACATTAATTGAATTTTTTATAAGTTAATTTTTTAAAAAAGATTTTATTTATTTTTTTAGAGAGGGAAGGGAGGGAGAAAGAGAGAGAGAGAGAAACATCAATGTGCAGTTGCTGGGGGTCATGGCCTGCAACCTAGGCATGTACCCTGACTGGGAATCGAACCTGCGACACTTTGGTTTGCAGCCTGCACTCAATCCACTGAGCTACGCCAGCCAGGTGGTGAATTTTTTAAAAATTTCAGACACTGAGTGTTTTACTTGAATTAATTTAGTCAGCAATATATGATTTCTGTACACTTGTTATTTCTCTTTTACCAAAGGGTAAACTGAGCCAGGAATGGTTACTACTGGTGCAAGTTTATTACGTGGCAGAGGGTGTTTAACCCTTCACCTGGGCGACTCTAAGTCACTACCTTATACATCTCTTGTCATCACACCACCTGTGTCAGGTTTCAGTTCTTCCTCAGACAAGTGTATTGTCCCTTAAACATAAAAGCATCATAGGGAAGATGGTACCAGAGGAGCGGTGTAGAGATTCTCCATAACAGATCAATATGCTAATTTTTCAAGGAGTACACTCCCACTTCTTGGAGCTTAAAAATCTCCTTTCTGTTGTTTCTCATGGTGCTCTTTTTCCTTTTCCTGCAAGCACGGCTCATTGTGGGACTTCATGTCACCTGGTACCTGTCCTACAGGCCCCTTCTCCTCTCTTGTACCCACCCAGTGCCAGGTGCCCCGCCTTCGGTCTTCTCCACACGGCCTTTTACAGCCTGAGCTCCTCGGAGAGCTGTCTGCGTGGCCACCGCGGCTTCCTCAGAGGCTGTCCCCTTTCCTTCGTCATCAGGGTAATTTGTATCACGCTGTCAAAGCCAGATTTGTTTTGGATTCTCCCATCTTTCCGAAGCCGTCTTTCCTGTTGAGTGCCCCTCTTTTTATATCTTACTTTTCCAAGGATTTCATCGATAGTCCTTAAGCTTAGGATAGGTGTCTGACCATGCCCGGCGTCCTGTTTTTGTTATAATTCCTAAGGTGAGCACTTATTTTCCTTCAAAGTTGCTATTTGATTCGTTCATTGATTGCTGCATTCTTTCAGTAAACATGTATTGAATGTCTATTATGAGCTTGTCTGCGTCACCAAGAGGTTTATGCCTCTTTGGCTCTATGCCTGACACGTATTGGGTGTTCGATGAATATTTGTTGAAAAAGTAAAAATTAGTTAGACTTGAACCTAGAGTGGCAGAGTTCCTCATTGATTTTCCCCAGCTCTCTGTGTGATCAAACTGGCCTAGAAGGCAATTAAAAAATGTTAAAACTCTGCTTTCAGCAGGACTAGCCTCCCGGCCCACGTCGGCAGAGCTGAGGGTCCCGGCTGCAGCTGCTCTTAGTCCGGTGCCCCTTGGGACTTTGTGTTAGGAAAGGCCGTTCACATCCTGTCTACTACGCAGGCAGAGGAACTGCCTAAGTTCCTTTTTTCTTTGCGTCCTCACTCACATTCTGCCACCATGCGTCCCGCCCCGACAACATGGACTTGTGTAGGACAGACAGACAGACACACACACCTCCTTACACCCAGGCTACTGACAGCATCTTCCCTGCACACTGACCCGCTCAAAAGTGCCTCCCAGCAAGCCTGTGACAGCAACGCCAGGGGACAGTTGTTACACGTGGGGGTGCTAGATTTTAATGGGACCTTGATGTATTGTTATGCACTGTGCATAGGTCATAAATCATGGGTTCGTGAAGGGTAACTATAGACTTCCTGCTGCACAACCTTCTCTCTGTGTCACACCTGTTGTCCTCTCAGATATGTGTGGTCTTCATCCTCCCCTTCTAACTGGAGTACAAATCACTGGTTACTTGGTTTTCTCCACCCCATGTATGGAATCTCTGAGACCAACCGGATTATTTTCCCTGTTCTTTGCAGCAGTTACATCCTAAAGGAAAGCACTCCAGCCACCCACTACCTGTCATTGCTTCTCCTGTCCAACATAATGATTGCAGTCAGTGGGCAGGTCGCCCCCTGACCCCTGGTCCTGTGCACAGGGCATGGGACCACTGGGGCTGCCGGGGGCCCGGGGCCCCTTGTATCACACCACCGTGAGTTCCCTGCAGCGCCCTGATTAGGCTGCCTTCTCTCATGCCTCCAGGCTTCAGCACATGCCTTGTCCTTTGCCCAAAGTGCCCTTTCCTTCCCCTCTGCTCCCCCCACCCCCCACTCCACCCCTGTCCACTGTCTTGGCTAACTGCAGCGCATCCCCGGAGTTCTGCTTCATGGACCATGTTCTCCCTGCAAGCTCTCTCCAGCAGGTGGGCCAGCGTCTCTCTGGTGTCCTCCTGCAGAAATAACTGTGGAGCTGCCCCGGTCCCCACCTTTCCGCACTCAAATGGTTGGTTTTCTTGTCTGTCTTCTCTTCTGTATCCCATGCTCCTGATTGCAGCAGCATGCATAGGGGTTCATTTGCCTTTCTGAAAGGTGGGTCTGCTCTCTGGTCAGTGCTGCATAAAGAGCAGAGGCTTAGCAGGGGTGGGGAATGCAAGTTCAGGGAGGGAAAGGTGAATGAACAGATCTCAAACCAAATGGAACTCCCCAGACACAGTTAAGAGCA
This sequence comes from Phyllostomus hastatus, assembly GCF_019186645.2. Classification (NCBI taxonomy): domain Eukaryota; kingdom Metazoa; phylum Chordata; class Mammalia; order Chiroptera; family Phyllostomidae; genus Phyllostomus; species Phyllostomus hastatus. Next base: position 11,979,200 of record NW_025334015.1, on the reverse strand, counting down.
CAAACTCTCAGGTAAGCCGCTGTTAAAGACATGGAGTCCAAATCCACCCGGAACAAAAGACCAGGCTCTAACCATTATGCATCGCCCAGGAAACACTCTCTTTGCGTCCTGTTGTCAGCGCTCCACAGACCACATCTGCTTTTGGACGGGGGAAGAGCCGGAGGGAGGGAGAAATGAATAGAAATGAGAGAATGCATTTCATTTATTTATTTATTTTACATATAAATCAGCTAATCTGTTTAACATTCATATTAAAGTTGTAATCACCTTTGCACACATTAAAATACAAACTAGCACAAGTAATAGGCCTTAAGAACAACATTACAATAGCTATTAACGCCTAACAGCTACCTTATCAACTTACAACATCCCTATAAAATAATAACTGCATCCGGGATTGATTTGCAGGAAACTCATTCTCCCCGAGCACTGAAGCCTGACAGAGTCTGGGGAAGCCGAGAGCCTGGCTGACTCGAGAGGCGGCTCTGGGGAACCGCAAAGAGCACCCGATGGGAGTCAGGAGGCCTGAGCCTTTATTTTTGGCTCCATTACCTACTAAAGATAGGATCTGGAGCGCATTTCTTAACCTCTCTGAGACTCAGTTTCCTCATCTGCCAAATGGAAATAAGGATCTTTTCATCATTGTGTTTTTGTTTTTTAAAAATATTGTATTTATTTTTAGACAGAGGGGAAGGGAGGGAGAAAGACAGGGAAAGAAACACCAATGTGTGGTTGCCCCTCAAGCACCCCCACTGGGGACCTGGCCTGCAACCCAGGCATGTGCCCTGACTGGGAATCAAACAAGCAACCCTTTGGTTTGCAGGCTGGCACTCAATCCACTGAGCCACACCAGCCAGGGCCCTCATCGTGTTTTTATGAAGAATGTATTGAGACCATGAGAAAGCTCCTGGCATCCGTAGCAGGTGCTTCGTAAATGTTAGTATCTTTTCAAGACAGCTGGGTGCTGGAGGGGTGGGAGGGAACCAGGCTCTAAACCACCTTGTGCCTTGTCCACTTGTTCCTTTTGTTGACTTATGAAACATTAGTTGAGCACCTTCAGAGAGGATCGGATGATTTCAAAGGTTAGAACAAGAGCTTCTCTCTGTCTGGGGCTCACAGTGCAGTTGGTGAGACACAGTGTCAACAGCAAGTTGGCCAGGACTGAACACAGGACACTGCCGCATATATACCCCTTGTCCAGAGAGGACAAAGAAAGGAGGGTCTCTGAGTTGGAAACAGGAAGTGACTTCATGGAAGATGTGATGTTTGAGCCAAGCCTTGAAATATAAAGAGTATTTCAATAAATAATGAGGAGAGAATATTTTAGGCTGAGGGAATAACATAAGCAAAGACATGATGTCATAGTATATCCAGGGAATATTAAAAAAAGGAAAAAAAATTGGCTGAAGCTTGGAGAGCAAGGAGGGATGGAGAGGAGATGATGCTGAAAAGGCCGTTGGTGTCCGGTTTCAGAGCACTTGCAATGTGGGCTGCCGGTATAGACCTCAGCCAGGTGGAGGCGTTTGGGCTGTGTTTTGTAGGCAAAGGGTAGCCACAGTCTTGGCTGAGACGGGAAGAGTAAACCTGACTTGTGTTCTAGGAAGACACAGGTGCCTGAATAATGATGATGATGGAGGATGGCTTTGGAAGAAAGAGACGAACTTGAGAGGATGCTCTAAGAGCTTGGGAGGAAATGGTGAGGAAGAGTAGGAGAGCAGAAGACAAAGGAGAGAGGCGGTGTAGCTGAAGTCCGTCGGGGCAAGAGAACGGATCGCATGGAGGCGGGTGCAGGCTCAGGCTTCAGCACAGGTACTGGGAATACGCGGGTGCCTTTGACTGAGATTAAGATGGCAGCACAAGCTAAAATGATTTAGTTTTCAGACTGCTGACTTAGCAGCAACAATGGGGTACCCATGAGAGCCCCATGGAGTAGGGAACTAAATGAGGCACAGGAATGTTTTCATTAGTTCTGGCTCTCATAATTAGCTGCCAGAATAGGTGCTAGGAGTATAAACTTGGAACTAACCAAAATCCAGTTAGGATACAATAAAATAATTTGGGGATCACTCGGCAATGTTGATTCCCAGGACTTTAGCAATGAATGACAGTGTATTTAGAGCTGTATACAATAAACTACTGTTAGCCCAATTTAAATTGCTACAGAGTGCTAGTCTTATGGGATGAACCTACGCATTTTGATACTCAGTTATAGATATTTGGAGCCTGGTACCACAGGCCCACCTCTCAAACAAGCTGGCAGCCAGGCCCCTAGACAAAGAGAGGAACAATGACCAGTTGAACCCAATGGGGCTTTCTTACGTTTACGAGCCATTCTCTCTTGTTTATTCTTAGAGTGTGGTGCAGGGCCTCTGCAGGCTACAGAAGTTAATGCTGATGTGCTCCAGTGACCAGTATCAAGTCATGTCCTACCAGAGCCCTAGGAAGGACTGATGACCTTCGTGCCCACTGAGAGCACACTGACAATTGCCATTACGCTAGAGGAAAATAACCAAGAGGTGTCAAATGTGCTGTAGGACTCCAGGAGGAAGAGAGACCAGCACCTTGTTCGATCACTGAGGAAGTGCCACACACGCCTGGGCCTGTCTGGTCGGACCTGTCTGTCTGCCCCTGGCTACCCACCCCATGAGGGACAGGCGGCTTGGCCTTTCTCCAAGAGGGAGGAAACCTTGTTCTCTTCGGCACATGCATGGGGGGCTGTTTTCAGTGCACCCCCTCCATGGAGTGGGTTCCAGGCTTGGTAGCCAGGAGCTGAGGAGGAGGTCTCCATGGCTACGGCAGAGGGCACCCCTCCCTCCTGGCCCTGGTGGTGCCCTGTGGTGCTGGTGCCCCTGGCGATGATTTCAGAGCTTCTGCGCCACACATGCCCTCGATAGGGGACTCTGCCAGGGACGCAGCCTTTAAACACCTCATTAATATTCAAATCTATGCAAGTCATTCCAATTTGAATTCTATGCATATTATTGAAGAGAACAAAATGCAAATATATACAAATTCATCCATATGAAGAAATAAATAGGGGGAGCTCTGCATAATGGGGTTATAATCACTCTCAGGCTTGTGTCTCTGCTTTGGTGCCCCAGAGCCCCAAGGCCTGGCGCTGGTGGCGGTGGCTGCCTGGCACTGCTCGGCAGCCACATAACCTTTCCTGGACATGGGCTCTTCCAGGGCTGAACATTTTATTTCATGAACACTTGTTTAAAGATGCTACCATTGTCCACTGCCTGTGTCTCTCACTGGGCTTCCAAGGCAGAATTGCAGTGGCTTTTCGAGGTGAGTGTGGGTGGGGGCAGAATCAGAGGCCTGTCTGGGGGTTCTCACATTTTGCCTCTTCTGGAGGCCAGAGGGGGGCTGAAACAGGGCCAGTCACTTCGGCCCCCACTGTGCAGCCCCACACTCGGCCCCCACTGTGCAGCCCCACACTCTCTATGGAGTATTGATGCGTCAGGTGGGCAGAGATGGGCTAAGCTTCCTAATTTCTTAGACCTTCTCTAACCTAAGGGAGACTTCATAAAGGCTTTAAAGTACAACGACTGAATCTCAAGGCCTACAGGGTCTAATACTATCATCACATATACTCTCCTTTGCTCTAAAACACGTGGCAAGACACACAAACTCATCCTTGAGTCTGCGACGCACCTTCACTTCCACTCACTGTTTGTACCCACTCCCTCGTGCCTCCTCCCTAGCTGGATCCTCAATCAAAGGCCAGAAACTCAACCAGACTCAGAGGCAAAGAGAGAACATCAAAGCGCTGGCAATAAACCTCTTACCCTACAGCAAATCGCACACAGAAAGCACAGTGCCCATTTGTCCTTTGTTTTACACAACCCTTGTTTTCTGTTTCATTTCAATTACAACAAAGACATGAGGGGGCTGAGCTATGTGGCTTTTTAAAGGAGCCTTCCCATACTCCATGCTAATGAAGCCAAAGTAAATCACTATTAAGAATCATTTAGTGAAGTTTAACTACAGACTCCAATGGGTGTTCCCCCTCTCTCTCCCCCGGGGATCCAATGATACTTGCATCTCGAACTAGCTCCATTGATTAATGTAAGCCTAACTGATACGAAGTCATAGTATAATATCATAATAACCGTTTCATATTGAGCACCTTTTACTCGACCATCTTAAAGTCTTTATAAATATAAATGGGAGGGAGATCATTCTTTCCAGTTTATGGATAGGGAGCCGGAGGCACAGATTTCTCACCCAGGGAGGCGGGGAGGAATGCCTACATTTCACTGTGCAGAAGGCAGGATCTGCCGTCTCCCCTTTGTCTCTGGTCCCCGTGGCATGCGGAATAATGACCCTGAAGATGTCCTTGTCCTGATTCTGTGATATGTTACCTTATAGACAAAAAGGACTTTGCAGCTGTAGTGAAGTTAAAAGATCTTGAGATGGGAGATGACCTTGGATTAGGTCTGACAGCAGAGTTCTGACAAGAACTCTCATAAGGGGGCCTGGATGGTGTGGCTCAGTGGGTTGAGCATCATCCCGCAAAGTGAAAGGTCACTGGTTTGATTCCAGGTCAGGACATACGCCTGGGGTGCGGGTTCCAGTGGGGAGGGGCACGTGTGAGAGGTAGCCGATCCATGTTTCTCTCTCACAGATCAGTGTTTCTCTTCTTCTTTTTCTCCCCTCTTTCCCTCTTTCTAAAAATAAATAAAATCTTTTTAAAAAGAGAGCGAGGGAGAGAACTCTTCTAAGGGAAAAGCAGGAGGACATTCACTTCCAGCAGTAGTGGACACGATGGCAGGAGCAAGAGACTGGGGGAAGGAAGGAGTCACAAGCCAAGGAAAGTAGGTGGCCTGTCTCTGGAAGCGGCAAGGAAACAGATGTCCCCTAGAGTCTCCAGAAAAAACCAGCCCTGCCCACACCTTGACTTCAGCCCAGGGAAGCTCACTTCAGACTTTTGGCCTCCAGTGGCATCACACAACACTAATGTATTACAGTGCTCTGGCGGCACTGTCAGTTTGTGGGAATTTTTACACCAGCCACAGGACACTAATACAGTGCCTAGCTATCCTTTCTCAGCTGAGGTTCCTCGTCCAAACCACGGAACCTGGAAAAGAATAGGAGTGACTACACTGACCCTTCTCCCAAGGAGAGCATAGAACTAGCACCTTTTCAGGTGTCTAGGCACTAATTTAATTAATCAATACAATGGAAGCCTTTTATGGAACTTGAGTTTAAGCCTCCTGAAGAAACCTGCTTGGAGCTGCTGCCTGGCCTCACCTGTCCTGCAGAAGCAATGCAGTCTGTCTGCGAAGAGACGGAGGATGCTGAGCAGACACCTTGGGCACTGGCCCCAGCTCAGTGCCCCTGGGGACAGCTGCAGACAATTCGCCTCTGCTTGACACCCACCTCAAGATTCAGAACACCCCTCGATAGTAACTCTAAGGAAGGCAGGTGGAACAGGAGGTCTGAGTCCCTTTTGCATATAAGGGCCATGCTCGGCACCACGCCACAAGCACGGGCCACAGCAAATGGCCTCCTGGCCTCTAGTCTGAGGCCTGCCTCACAGGCTTGAAGAGAGGAAAGTTGTGGTGGGTGCTCTGGACCCCCAGCAGGTTCTAGGCCAACACCTCACGGCAGGTACACTGCAAGGTCAGGGCCAACAGGACACTGAAGGGATGCTCTGGGAGGTGCTTCTAGGCCACTGTCGCCACTAGGAAGTCCCCACAATAATGGAGTTATTACAGTCTCTTCATCATGCTCCACTTACAAGAGAGAGCCCCAGTCAAGAGCACTTTTGCCCCAGCCTGTGTACCCGGGCTCTTGGTCCTCGGCTGGGATCAGCCATCAGTCCCAGAGCCTTGCCCACGCTCCCCTCCCAAGTTGCTACCCTGCCTGTACAGGGTGCATGTACCCCATCATGTTCCCTGGGATGCCACCTCCAAGTCCATACTCCTCGGGGGCAGGAACCCAGCAGGAGACAGGGGAGGGGGAGCGGGAGGGGAAGAACTGCTGGGCTTGGATTCCGAACTCCTGAGTTTCCTTCTTAACTTTGACACTTACTGTGAGACCTTAGAAAGGCCATTCACCATAACTTGGTCTCTTTTCCTAATTTTTAAAAATGAGGGTGAGAAGTGATCACCATAAAGGTAAAGGTCTGGAAACCACCAGGTACTACATGAATGCAAAGAGGGATTAATTCACTGCCACCTTTCCCCTGAGGAATGCTGGGCGCTCACGGGCACTGTGGCTGCAGGAGGCAGGAACGGTAAGAAGCAGAGCATGTTCTTTGATCGAGCACTTTATGGGTGAGCAAGTGGCATGCTGAGTGCAGAGAGTGGAGCCACTGAGTCCTTGCCGTGGCACTGTCTTTCCCTGTATAAGAGACACTGGTCGCGTACTTCCACTGTGCACCCAGGTCCAATGGAGGAACTGCACAAACCGGTTCACAGGACCCCAACCTCACCTTCCAGAGGTTCACTCTCTAGAAGGGAAGGCAGGCAGAAGAGCCGCTTGGGCATATTGTGACAAACACTACAAGGGTTTTCCACAGAGGGCTATGGAAGGAGGGGGAAATGGCACTTAAATTTGCTTGTGAGGAGCAAGGTTGAGAGGTCAGGGAACCCCCGGCCCCCCAGGTGGGTCCTCAGGATAGAAGTTAGCCAGATCATCATGGTGGGCGTAAGTTAGGTGAGAAAGCGGGGGAGGGGGAGCATGCAGGAGCAGAGCACACTCAGAGGGGTCAGCAGCTCAGCCTGGCTGGAGTGAAGGGCGGGTGTGGGAGAGGCCAGACCTCCACCCGAGGATCTTTACCCCACAGGTGCTGGGACGCCATCAAAGGAACGCACAGCTGTCTGATGACAGAGACCTCTGTGCCTGGATCTGGCACCTCTGGCCGACCTCATGGCTAAGCTGCTGAAGCATCTCACTGATGGATGGAAACTTCAGGACCCCCTGTGTGTAGGGAGTGCACACCTCCACAGAGCCCACCTGGGTCGGGGAGGGTTGAGGCTGTTGTCCTGAACCCTCTGGTCTTATCTCTGGGAGACTAAAATGTCTGCGCCCCACACTCATCTCTCTGTCTGTCCCTCTGTCTCTCCTGGCTAGCCTGACAGCCACACATGCCTGTGTGTGGGGCTTCCTTTTCCTCTCTGCCGTCACCACATTGTCCTTCAGACACCTGGGAGTGGGCACCACGCACACCCAGCAGCCACTGGGGGCCCAGGTGCCTTTGGATCTGGCCCTGGCTCCACCTCCCACTCTCCCACTGCTGCTGTGTTCACCAGCTCCTGCAGCTGGTTTCCTGCCAGTGGTTTGGGTTGCAGAAAGGCCCAGATGCCTACTGATGAGAATATCTTTTTGTATGAATTGAAACATAAAATGCCAGTAAGCAGCGAGCAGATCCCAGTTCACAATGAAGTGAACATCAATATCTGTTGTTGCATTGACCTTGAAGAATTTTAAAAACCAGAACAGGGATTCTTGGGGTGCATGATTACATACATTCTGAATCTCTTCACTGCACAAAGCAGAAAATCCATCCTTTACGCACCCTCGCCTCTCTGGTGTGCAGTGTCGAGTTTCAAATAAACACTCCGAGGTGCCAGGGGAAGGAAGCCCATGGCCTCTCTCCACTACCGTCTTCCCTGTAAGTGCAGACGACCCCGTGGCTCTCCGGGACTCTCCTGGGCTGGGGCAGGGCTGAGAGGCACAGGGAAAGAAGTCACTCTCAGGTGCTTCTCAGGTGTGACGAAGCCGGTGACATCAGTGACAGACTGGCAAAGCCACTGTGCTTCTAACTGTACGTTCTTGATCGCAGTGCGTTTGGTTTCCTAGGCTCTCGACCCACAGAAGGCGACTCCTGAGTTCATTTTCACTGCGCACGTCACCGGAGGACAATATGACATGAAACTCTAGGGGCAGCTCCTAGGGGGAGTCACCCTAACTCCTCCAGTTGCAAACTGCTCCGGACCTCTCGTCCAGCCCCCATTAATATAAGCAGTAGAGCTGGTCCTTCAACGACACAGGTCAGAACTGTGGGAGCCCACCTGTGCATGGGTTTTTTTCAGTGAGCACCTGTACATTTCGGACCATGGTTGGGGGTCTGTGAGTGCCGAGGGCCAACTGTGTGCACCGGTCTCTGCCATTTCATGTAGGGGCTTGAGCGTTGGTGGAGCTTGGTGTCCATGGGGGTCCTGAACCAATGCCCTATGGATGCCTAGGACCAGCTAGGTTTTGGGGGAGCCAAAAGTTATACTCTAATTTTTCCCTTTGTGTGTGTGGGGCATGTCTCTCATCCCCACATTGTCCAAGGGTCAACTGTTCCCATGGAAATGAGGCCATGGCAGGGTGGGGGAGGGGTAGAGTGAATGCAGGAGATTCCCATGCCAGAGGCCACACCCCTGAAGGTTGTTGTTGTTATTATTATTATTTAAAGCATCTTAATATTTCCTGAGAGGGAAATTGTGCATGCACTGCTGCCTGGTGGGCACTCAAATACTCTGAATGCTATTCAATTAATGGTGCAAGATGGCTTGGTATAAAGGCTATTTTATGTGTGCATTAGAAAATACTTTTTCAGTTCACATGGTTGCAACAGCCTTCAAGAAAGACACAAACATCTGGGCCCTGACTGTGTAAATGTTTAAGGTAGATGACATAAGAAAACTTAGATAAAAAAGAAAAAGCAAACTAAGACAACCGAACTTAGGAAATACACTAGCATGTGTATTTCCATTCTCCTGGGCAAGAGTTCAGTGGTATGAATCTTAGAAAGTAAGTAACTGTTGACAATGAGAGGAAAATGTAGACTCGCATTAGGACTAGCAGGAGATGGGGTGGGGGGAAGCAGTACGTTTCTCTGGAAGGTATTTCCTGATTCTGATCAGCTTAGCACTTGGCTGTGTTCACCTAGAAAGCGTGGGTTCTATGGGCGAGTGCCACCGCCCTGCTTGGATGAAGAGAGAACCCAGTGCAGAGCTCACACCCAGAGCAACAGCCCCCTGGTGGATCTGGAGCCTGGGCACCCGTGGGCAGGGTGCTGCTGTGGCCATGTGTTCCCCCCAGGGGCTGGGGCTGAGGAGTGAGAGGGAGCAAGTATATGTCTTCCACCTGGTGATCTATCCGCCTGCGCTCTTCCTCTGTATTCTTGATTCCATCTAAAGGAGCTTTGAAAACTTCAAAGAACTTTTATGTTTTGCTAGTGTATCATAAGTGACCATCTTAAGCAATATGATGATTTAAGCATGGCCCAGGTAGCTATGTGCCATCTTCAGAAATGATTTCTGACACAAGTGAAGATGTACCAGCTGGAGCCGACGTGAGGAGCGTCGGAGGCTGAACGGCATTCACACTCTTCTATATTCCGAGAGTCTTTTCATTTCTCCCTAACGACTGCTATTAATCATTGCAGAACCATGTGGTCTCCTGACATTTTTACTATTCTAGACTCGGCAGAGAGGAGGGTGTGATGTCCTGGAATGCCTCCTCCTGCCGAGAAGCTCTGTTCTTACCGCGGGCAGCCAACACCACGCTAACCTCTCCCCAAGCAGAATGGGCTTCAACTTTTTTTTTTTAAAAATCCACTTCAGGAAAGTTAGGAGGTAATGGATGCTTGTTAGGAAATAAGCCTTTGGCTTTTGACATGCTAAGCTACTCTGGAGCTGGGTTCTGGAGGAAAACAGCAGCCACTAGCCCAGGCTGGGTGGCTCAGTTGGTTGGAGCATCGTCCTGTACACTAAAGGTTGCAGGTTCGATCCCCAGTCGGGGTGGCAGGAGGCAACAGGTCCATGTTTCTCTCTCACACTGATGCTTGTCTCTCTCTCTCAAATCAATCAAAATATCCTAGGGCAAAGATTTAAAAAAAGGAAAACAGCAACCAGGATACGTAAGAATTTAAGAAAAGTAAAGAGAAGAGCAGCCACTAGCCAGTAGCAAAGTTTCTCAGATTCTTATTCATGCCTCTGTGTTAGGAGAGATTTCTTTTTTAATTTCTATCAGCTCTTCTTCCCATGCCCTATGAGTTATGAAGGAGGAGGACCACAGGCCCGGACAGGGGTTTCTATGAAAACCACACAGCTGTCAAGGCACCCATGTGACCAAATTCCTTCTGAAGGGATGGGCAGCAGGGGACGTGGGGTCTGCGCAGGAGCGTTTGGGTGGTGGCTCTGTCACCCATGGTGTGACCTTCAGGCAAGCCATGAAACCTAAACCTCGGCAGTTCTCATCTGCAAACGAGTATGCCAGTCCGGCTGGGTCTGGCCACCTGAGGACTGGATAGGGGGTGACCTGCCAAGCTCAGCAGCGGACTTGGCCACAGGTCCCCATCAGGCTCCATTCACCATGGCCGGCCCCAAAGCAGCGGGCGCAGGCGTAGCAGTGGTGGGGAGAGACACAAGGAAACCACTGCAGGCTTTGATACTTTTCCATTCTCACATGTCCCCTCTTCCTGTGTGACTTTCCACGGAGGGACCTCCAAGCACTAAGGAGTCGTGTCGGGAAAGGGGCAGGGGGAGCGGGAGGCCAAATCAAGGGGCCCAGGAGGCGGGTGAAGCCAAGGGCACCTACACACGGGCATGGCATTCTGTGTGTGGGGAAGAGACCTAGCTCTGTTATTTTTAGGAAATTCGCAAACTACGCAGTTCGACTTTCTTTCTCTGATGTGCAGAGCATCAAATCTACAGTTTCTGATAGGGTTTTTCAAACTTTATATAAAAGTTTTCTTCTCTGACATCGGCTGCTGGAGACGTCCCCTGCTGTCTGCCAAGGGAACTATTAATAAAACGGACAGAACGATCCTCCCTTCTCCCCAGCCCCATGGCTCCCCCCCACCCCCAGGAAGATGGGCGGTGTGAGGGCGAGGGCTCAGAGAAAGCAGCAGGAGCCTGTGATGCTGAGTCACACGTGGGGACCAGAAAGTAGTGGACAGTCAGACAATGTCTGATGACTTTAGGTCACATCAACGGCAGGTCTGCCGGCTGCTCTGGCCACACAGAGAGAGGAGGAGAAGTGGACCGCTCCGACAGTGGCCTCAGCCTTCCTTCACTCCACATCCCCCTGTGCCTGTTTCTGCTGCACGGAGGTTGAGCCTGGGGCCTTCCATCCAGTTTTCTGAAAAGGGCGGAGCTGCTAGTCTTGAGTGGGTGACGGAGGACCTGATGGAGCCCAGGGGATGCCTGCACCTTCCCTTGGCAGAGGGTGGGGCACCAGCATTGGGCGCCTGCCCAGGATCTGGCTACCTTGCTTACAGAAGACCACTTTCCAGCAAACAGCCATGGCTCATGGAGACTTTTGTCATGGTGCCTGTTTCTGTCCAGAGGTGACGGCAGCAGTGCCTCTCCAGCTCTCCGAGGGGGTGGGGGGTCAGGAATAATGAGGAGTCACTTTAGCAGAAGTTTGTTTGCTTTTGCAGCATGAGAGGGGAGCCACAGCAGGAATACTGGCCCCCGAATCCTTAAAGGGCAAACACCTTGGGAGGGGCAGTGGGCCCGGGCCTAGGGGTGGGCTTCCTGGAGAGAAGGGGTCTGCTGGCTGCAGGCAGCCGCCCTCCTGGGGTGGACACCCGCTTCATCACCCACAGGAGAGACATCACCGCAGGGAAACTGACTCTGCTAGTTGAGGTCTCTCACTCGCTCTCTTTGTAGCTCGCCCAAGCCCCGGAAGCATTTGTAAGCAGACCAACCTACCTCTTGGCACTCTGCCCTCGCATCCATCAGAACGAGGAGAAAGGAACAGAGGCATCCAAAAGCTTGCTCCTCCCTTCCTTGCCCCTCCCCCGCCTCATGCTCAGCTGCTCCAGCCCCACTGTCCCAGGTAGAGAAATGCCCAGGCACCCACTAGAGAGCCCATCTCCCTTTGTGGGCCTCTGGCTGGCAGCTCCCTCCTGGCTTTGCAAGCGCTGCTGCTGCCACCATCAGGCACATGTAGGAATCGCACTGTCCCCCTGGTTTCCTCTTGGAAAACATTCTGCCAGCTCCCGCCTGCTGTGGTCCTGAAAAAAAAACAGGCCCTCTGTCCCCAGTCTTCCCTTACAAGGTGCAAGGTGCTGGAGTCCCTGATGCAATGGGACTCCTTATGAATGTGGGGTAGACCCCAGCATCCTTAAGTGAGGGGTGGGAAAGCGTGGGTCCTAGGACCTGGTGAACAAAGCCACCTACAGATTAATTGGCAGTTTCTTTTCTTCCATCATCAGGGAAGTGAAGCAGGGAGAGTGGGAGTCGCTTCTCCTGCGGTGCTCCGGGTGGGTCTGCGGGAGAGCGCTCCACGTTTCTGTCTCCCTAATGCCTGCATGATGAGCCACCAGGCCTCAGCGACACTCTGAAGCTGTCATAGCTCCCAGCATTGCCAAGGGTGACAGGTGGACTGTCACATAGCACCAGAGCCGAGTCACCTGTGACATTTGCAGGTGAGTGACGGAAATGGGAACTGACATGTATTGAGGAACAGAAGGACGTGCCTGCTTCTTGCGGAAGCCGAGGGGTGGGTGGCTTGCCGGGGGATGTTTCTCTTGGCAGTGTTCCTGCTGACCCGATGGTCACTCAAGGCCTCACTCAGAGAGGAGCCACCCCCTACAGGTCAAGACCATGCTCTACATAGCCGGTTGCTTTCGCCTGCCCTCCCGCGGGGGCCCTCCAGCCTCTCCGGTGGTAATGTCAGAGCCGCCTTCCTTCATTATTCCTCATGTTTCTTTCCATCATTTCAGGATTTATTCATGGCAGCCCATGTGCTGAACAGTGTGTGAGGCAGCAGGGGGCACGAAAGGAATGGTATTTCATCCACCAATTAAGAGAAGAAAAGTCCCTACCTTTGCCTTTTTTTTTTCCTTCAGAACAGTCACAAAAGAAGCTACCAAAGCCACGTCTGCTTTCTGCTGTTCAGCCCAGAAGGCTGGCCTGTCATTCCCCCAGGCGGGAGTGGCCTGGAAACCTGGTGCCCTCCAGGTAGCGCTGGAACCTGAAAGATGAAGGGACCCATCCAGAAAGAGTCCGGGATGAAGAGGAGACAGAGCTCTGATGCAGGGCCGCTGTTCAAAGGCCAACTCCCCAGTTTTGGTCCAGAACCCCTGAACCCCTCTTTCCACCTAGACTCCGAGGACTTCCACAAGTTGTAAGCACGCGGCTCAGCCATGCCACAGCGCAGGCTCTGCCCGTGCATTTTCAGTGTGGGAGGTTGGCTGCAGCCGGGCACACAGGAGGTGACCCACACGGGGACTGACCGCGGTCAGGGGCACAACCTTTCTGAGGGTCGGCGCCGAGATGAGAGCCTCTCGTGGCTTCCCTTCATGGTGATGGGAGGAAGGGGTGCCGGTGAAAGGCATGCCGCCACTTGTGAAGCTTTACACGTTGCTAATTATCATCGTGATAAGAACACACTATTGCCACCACCACTGCCAATGACAAGCGAAAGGGTGTGCCTGGCACCTGCATGAAAATGTGCAGGACAGAGAGAGCTATTCCATATCATCTACCGTCTAGGAATTGGTTAGCCTCAATAAACAGCTCATTGCTGACAGATAATATTTAGGAAATCTTAGAATTGGAGAGGACTTGGCTATCATCTAGTCTACTCTCCAGTTCATTTCTTAGCGACTGACTCTTCCCTTCCTGACAACCTGCATTCTATTCTCAGGTTTTCAGCAATGGGAGACTGCCCAGTGGGCCAGCCTTAGACACCGGAGTTAGACAGCAGCGGTCTGCGAAACGTCGCTGTCTATTTCTTGCAGAGCCATGGAAGCTTTTGCTTCACTATCGAGCTAGTCTCACTGGGGAAATGAAGACAGGCCAGAGAGTGGGACACATGAGGAGATCCGACAATGTCCTTTACTCGGGAATGAAAGGTTAGTTGGCACTGGAGACCTGTAAACATGTCTAACATTTGAGTAGAAGAACCACTTAGCTCGGAACCGTGTTTTCCCCAAAGCCAGGATCGCTCAGCTTCCTCTCGAGAACAGAGAAGAAATCATCAGCCAAGTGTCCCTCGGCACCTCTTGCTCGCCTCATCCTCGTCCTGGCCTCTGCCTCTGGTCCCCCATCCGTCTTCAGTGTCCGGCTGCCTCCATCTCTGGCTCGTCTTCCCGGGGCCCTAGAAACTGGCAGATCCCCTTCCTCAGCGATGGCAGTGGACGCACAGTCCAGTGTGGACTCAGCCAAGCCTGCTGCCGGGTGCTGCATGTTCTCGCCCGGCACATCCCTCTCAAGTGCACCTCTGCCCTCTCCCCTCCTCTCTGCCTTCCCTCCAGGACATGGTTAAGGTCAGCTTCTCCACACTTGCTCTCTTGCTCACTGGTCCATTCTCTACATAAGAGCCGTGAAGGAAGATGAACTGGGAAGATGAAGTATATTTTCATTCAACTCTATCTGTGGGACACAGAAAGTCCCAAGAAGAAGAAATGACATGCTGGCCCTTCTTTTGGGGGGAAGGGGGCTCGTGGATGCATGGTATGCAGAGAACTAGACACATAAGCTACTAAGAATGTTTCTAAAGAGTAGGCTTAATGCTGAGAATCCATCCTCAAAACTTTTAGCAGCCCACCCACCACCATTCGCAAGCTGGTCCTTCTCTTCCCAAGCTTCCTCTGATTCCCTTCCATACACTGGTGTTCCAGGCACCCCTGGGGCCCCGTGGCTTCTGAACATGTCACATTCTGTCCTGTCTTCTTGCCTTAGCACTCATTCTAAGGGACGGCCTGGAACACTGTTTATGCTTCATCAGGGGGACGCCTAGACATGTTTTAAAACCCAGTTACCTTCTGGTGGAGCCTTCCCTGCTGCCCTCACCCACCCCAGCTCCTCTTTGCACACTCTGACCACTCTGAGCCCAGTGTACTGTGACCAGGAGTCCACGTGTCTGCCCACTGACCAGGCTCAGAGCGTCTCCAGCACAGAAATGTGGTCTTAGGCATCTTTGCCTCCAAAGCCCCTGGCACAGTGCCTGCTACACAGAGGCTCTCCGTGAGTGCTGGCTGAGAGGCCACGGGCTGGGCTTTGGTGCCATAAAATGCTATTGGATCACAAAGGGAGGGCTGATAAATGTGGCTCTTCGAGACACCAGCCCCTATGAAGCACCTGGGGGAATAGGGCAGAATGGTGAAAATTATATTGCATTTTCACTGCCGCAGCTCCGTGTCCAGTGCCAAATTCCTGTCCTCTAGGCCTAAGCTAGAAAGGCTTTCGCCTTGCAACAACTGTCCAATTAACACAGGCCACGTGGGCAGACCCTCTAGATGCCTCAACCTGACACACATCCACTCTCTGATATGACAGTGTTTGTTTCAACAATCAAAAAACGGCTTCAGGTAAACCTGCTTCACTTTCCCTTCCACCTATGCCAAGTGGAAGGTTAGAATGAGAGCCCACCTCCCCTGCGAGTAAAATGGCCGGTTCACTATAAGTTCCGGACATCACCACGCCTCAGCAGTGAGCGTGGGGTGTGTGTAGGTCGGGGTCACCGACGGAAGGAGGCCTGGAGTAGGTGCGGTAAGACTGCCGGAAAAACCTCACTACGGGCACGTGGGCTGGTGTCTGCATTTGGCTACTTCCTTGCCTTTGTTCCTAGGAAGAAGGAGGGGGAGCGTCCCCCTCCCGCCTCCGTGCGCCCCCTCCTGGCCAGGGCTGCCACAGAAGCACTCTGCCGCCGGGAGCGGGACCCGCCCACGCTGGCCACTAGCTCCTCGGCTTTCACTCGTTACCAGTGTACCGAGAGAACGCTGACATTTATTTAATCCTCATCGCGGTGTTGACTGTGTGCTTACGGAAGACATTTGTTTCCAAGCAGCTTATGCTAAATTGCAGTGATAGAAAGAAAACACTTCTCCAATATTGACATTTACTAACTTCTAGAAGTATACCGCCAGAATACTCATTTTTACCACTTGGAGAGGAGGAGAAGGCAAAATGCGCAATGTCTGATCCCTGGCTCCTGCTGTGGCAGACGTGCCTCATGGTCTGGGAGGAGCCCATCTCCTCATCTGACCTGCACACCCCACTGGGGGAAGGGAAATGGCACTTGATGATGCATGGACCGGCGCTGTGCCTCAGTGCAGTGGCCCCCGAGTTGTCCCCTAACTGGAGATCAAACCCCATTCCATTTGGAACACAGGGCGCAGCCAGTAGAACCCGGGCACGGGGCACTGGCTGGCGCTGCACCTCTCTCCCATGTGGATGGCAGTGCGGGCTATGGAACCCGAGGCAAGAGGCTCCCCCACAGCGGCCGCTGTGGCTGGCCCTGCTCTGTGAATTTGCCGTGGTGCCCACCGGCCTTGGGGGAAGGCAGGGCCCCGATCACCCTGCTGTGAGCTCTACCGCCCAAGTCACGGTCGGTCGCTGCAGTGGGGAGAGCCCGAGTGTGATTAAGCTCAAGCTCTGCGATCTCACTGACCCTCCACACTCCTGAATTAGGGTGTCCCTGGGCCCAGGCACATGCAGGGGAATCCAGTGCCTCACAGTTTTGGGGTGGACCCTGATTAAAATGCCTGCACTGGTTCTTCCTCCAAAAGTCCTCTCAACATCTTACAAGGATAAAAACTAGCTAAAAAATGGTGTCTGAGGACCATCGGACCCCTTCTCCACACCCCACTTACATCAGGATGCTACAGTGAATGCTCTTGGCCCTCCACCCCACTCCTCCATCACAAGCAATTTTCTTTTCCTTGGTCATGTTTCCAAAACAGTTTATCTTTTTATCTCCTTGGAAGAAAAGTACTCTGTAAATCAAAGGTATCATTAGTATTGTTATTATTTTGCTATAGAAATCTCTTGAATTCACTCTGGATTATTCATGGGCTTTTTTGGGTCTGCAATATAAAGCTTCCTAAGTCACCCCCACTGGGCCAAACAAAAGAGAAAAATTGCATCTTCGGGCCCCATCCCTGTGCTCCACCTCAGCTCCCGCTGGCCCTGGCTCCACCCCCGGCACAGGCACGCCAGGCTGAGCTGCTCCTTGGTCCTGTGCCGAGCTCTCTGTTGCCACGTTCCCAGCCAGACCCGCCTTTGTAACCCGGGAGGGAGGCCCTGCACAGTCCTCCAAGTGCAGTGTGAAGGTGTTAGCCCCACCCCACGCCCTCGACCCCTGGGGAGTTTCTCTTCCCTTTGCAATGGGTCTGGCTGGCAACTGAGAATTCCCTGCTGGGCAGCAGACACTGTGGCCACCTCCGTGCCCAGCAGACATGTCCCAGTTTCCCTCACCCGGCAAATCTGTGAAAGAAGTGGTCCCACACCCTGGGCAGCCGGGCATTGACCTTCCAGCACAAAAGCAGCGATTCTTTCTCCTTTAGACAAGATGTCATACCACTTGGAGTGTGGGGTGCGGCGGGGAGAGCATCACACTTATTACTTGCCTCTTCTTTTGTTATATGACATTTCTGGGTGAGGATCAGTGTTTCCAAAGTTGTTGCTCACTCCCAATGTCCCTTTCTAACGCCTTCCCAGCATGCACCCCCTGGGACCCCTCTGTTCTGTTGGCTGCCTTTGAAGTGCTCATGCTATCTTTTCATCTCCCTTCTCCTCCTCCGCCCAGGAAGTTTCTGCAAGTTGAGCCTCTTGTATTGCTCCTTCCTTCCCATGCTTCCAATCCTTCCTTTGGCTCGCATCTCGCCCTGGCCAACTCCTTCCACTCACATTCTATTCTAGCCTCCTGTCTGCTTCATGCTCTTCTCTTCCCTGAGAGATTCATGTCACCATGAACTTTCCTCCCTCACGTGGACATCCCACAGCCCCTTTGGGTGATTCCTGCAAGCAAGTCAGGAGGGCAAATTTCTTAGACACCCCAGACGAATCGCCAACTCAGGGACGTCACTGACACTTACTGCAACCTCTCCGTTTCACCCCAACATGCCAAAGCAGCGTGGTCCACGGGTAAAGCCGACAAGAGATCGGGGCTCACGAGAATTAGAGCTTCAGACCCACAGACCCAGTGCCCAGTGTCCCGTCCCTAGGCAGCGCGGAACACTGGACACACTAGAGCAAACCGCCAGAGAGTGGGGCGGACGGCGCCTTTCCTGGAGCACCCTGAATAAGAGGCGTGGTGCTGGTGCCTCTGCCCAGACTCCCCAAACTTGAGATCAGTGGGCAGAGGGAGTCGTGGAAGGGCAGGCTGGAGGGGCTGGGTCTTGAAGATGAAGGAGGGCACCAGCAGAGAGAGTTGTGGGCAAACTGAAATGGTAAAGGGAAAAAACAGAGCGAGTTCTAAGTTTATGGCTGACCAGAGAATCCACGCCTTTCATCGCAGGGCAGAGCATGCCTCTCCTCAGCAGGAGGCAAATTGTGCTGTGACATTATCCCTCTCTGTCCAGAGCACGTGGTCCTGACAGCAGAGGGAGGAGGCCTCCCCAGCAAGAGGAAACCCGCCGGCAGCTCTGGGCAGCAGCCCATCTCCTCGTGAGGAGCCGGGCCCAGGCACCTTGGCCAGGGCGACATGGGGGAATGCCACCGGATCTCTCTACTGCCACCTTAGGAATGATAAATACACACTCAGTCTCCATCTACAAGTAAAGTCCAAGCTTTCACAGAATAAGGGTGCAGCATGCCATGAAATTAATTATACCTTAATACCTTAATTTCATTCTCCAAAGGGTTATGGGGAAAAGAGGAAAGGTAAATACATGGTTGACAAACTTGGAAAGAAAGGATGAGTGAAGTAGACTAGGAGGGTTTCCCTACGTGTTCTCCTTTGAAGTCACCCGGGCACTGTTCGGAGCGCTCCCTCCGTGCGGGAACTCAGACACCCGAGGGCAGGAAGCTCGAGCCTCGGGTTGCCAGAAGCTCCAAGGTGACATGCAGGTTTCCACTGTGAGAGGCGTCGGGTGGCAGATGGATGTATTGCCAGAGTGCCAGGTATGGCCCGAAATAGAACCCTGGACATTTGTTTTCTCTGAGTGGAGGCCCACCCCTGAGTCTCTGCGCGCTTCCTTGGAAAGCATCCCGGGAGAAAGAGCATGCAGAAGGTGGGGGTCAGAAGGGTGGCTCTGTGGGGGACGGGGTGGGGAATGAGGAAGCGGCCTCAGTCGGAGGGATGACGGCCAGAGCCATCTAGAGCCTGTGGGCTAGTCCTCGGATGACCCGTTGAAAGTAGAAACATCGCATCTCGTAATGGTAACTACGTGGCACCGGGTAGGGGTGGAGCACAGCATATGAGCTAAGCATAAATGTGGAGAGGGTCAAATAGGTTCCTCGGGGGGATTCACAATATTGCAAACAACATCCACATTAAACTAAGCGCCCGCAGAGCAAGTCAAAAGGTTTTCTATCGCAATGAAGTCCATAAAACACCCGGCTGTAGTCAGCCGCTGTCTATGCGAGAGACCTGGGACCTACAGTGTCCAGTGCGGTGGGGTATTCTGCCTGGCTGGGTCCACTTGGGTCTCACCATCCTTCTTTACACCTGTGGTGGAGTCCTGAGTGTCTACCATCTGGTAGGGTGGCAGTGCTGGCCAAGCTCCGAGTACTCAGGAGCAACAAGGAACTATGAATTGCATGACCATGACCCTGTGGTTCCTTCCCAGTGCTCTTAGGGCTAAGAGTAGATGAAGCAGACATTTAACCTCCATAGGTAAATATTTAAAGATTCAGATGAGGCCGTCAAGAAATAGCTGTGTGCTGAGCAAGGATAAGCAAAGCAGAAGATGCACTCCGATGAATCAGACGGCAGACAGCCGGAGAGGCACTTAGACACCTACGGACTTCTCATGCCAATCTAGAGAATAATTGTGTTGATGCGCCGCCGACGAACACAAACCACTGATTAAAACGGGTCCTGGTCCCATGAACTGTGTGCAGGGGGGTGGGGTTGGATCCTCCCTTCAGGGATCCCACAGGCAACTTCCTGAGTGAACTGGGAAGAGGCACAGGAGAATGAGAGCGAGTGTGTGTGTACAGTGTGCCCATGTGTGCAGATGTGTGCCCATAAGCAAGCGTGCACACATCCGAGACAGAGTGTAGTCTCACAAATGGTTTATACCAGTGTTCTGAGATACCTCTTATTCATTCAGCCTGAAAACTCTGGAGAAGGCAATTTATCTTCCCGCTGCTGTAGGGAGCCCTGGTGAGGTTTACACAGCCTGGCGAATACACGAGCATGTGTGTGCATCTTGTAATGCTACACAGGCAGGGGTACAACACAGTCACATGGGGGAAGCGCCCCCCAGGTTTCGTCAGGGTGGCCATAAGCAACACTGGAGGAGGAGAAAGCTGCAGGGACCACAGTACCAGCGGAAGAGGTGAGGGAGGAGGCTGGGATTCTGCTTAGGCTGGCTTCTCCCTGACAGGGGGAGAGAGGGAGACACGCTGTTTGCTTGCAAAGCCAGCCACCGATGGCGGTGCTCTGTGTTCTCAAAAACTTTTACCCTTCATTTAATCAACAGATGGACCTGCTCTGTTGTGGGTTTTTCTGAGAGTCCCGTCCCTCTCAGAGCTGTGCTGGCTGCATAAACGCTGCAGCCGATGGCAAAGGAGCACCAGCAGCACTAGTGTGCTGAAACAGTGGGCAGCCGTCCATTTACTCGTCCCCTTTGAACTCCATTCCACAGGTGACTCTTGATGCATTTGGCTAAGTGGGCACTCAGGATCCCTCTCCCAAATCCTCCTCCCCCCTCCGCCCCTCCCAGCCCAACCCGCCCTGTGGCAGGGAGCCCAGAGGTGGCAAAGTTCTTTTCTGAATGTTCACCAGCTCCTCTGCTCCTGCTAGGCTGCAGAAAGGAAACAATCGGCACCAGGGGCGAAATTCCATTTTATGCCCTGAATCGAATGCTGAGGAGAACTCAGAATTCAGTCTTACTCGGAGAACTCGATTCCATTCAATGAAACTCTTCACAAGCTGTTCCCCAGCCCTGCAAATCACCCCCACGGTACATTCGGTAATTGCAGCCCCTTCTGCAAATGAGCGACGCACAGACTCGCTTTTGAACACACGCAGGCAAGTCAGACCTTTTTCGAGCTGAAAATCCACCTAAACAAAGCTCTCCTTCCCGACTCGCTCCGTCTCCAGCCCGGGTCGGAAGGAGAGGAGGTGCCCAGAAGTTCAAGGCGCACGTCCACACAGATACTGCCTCATTAACATACCAGGGGCATAAAGGACTCATTTGCATTGGAGAGTTTGAGGGGGATGTTGACAAGTGAGAGGGGAAAGTCACTCCCCGCCCCCATACCCCTGCCTTCCCAAGGAAAATAAACAGTACCATTTTGTTGCATTTTCAAAGGCAAAGGAGCAATGCCAGTGCCTCTCGACCCGGCCAGAGAGGCGCATCCATCAGCTGAGTTTCCCAAGCCTCCCGCCTCCCGCTCTCTGCCTCCCGCGCCCCGGCAGCGCCCACTTTCCCGGCAACTCCGGCGGCCTGGGTCCTACCTTGACTGAAGAGGAAGAAGCAGACGAGGAGCAGGTGGAGCTGGGAAGGTTTCATTCCTCGGCGCGGCGAGGGCGAGCCGGCGGGCAACTTGGGCTCGCAGTGAGTTTCCCCTGCTCGGCTCGCGGGGCTCAGCCTGCGCCGCGGTCCTAGCCCGGTCGCCCACCAGCTGTCTGTCCCGCCGTCTCCGGGGCCTCCGGCTCCTGCGCCTCCGGTCTCCGCAGCCAGTCGGCACAAGTGGCTGTTCTCTAGCCGCCTCGGGAAGCCCGGGTCTTCAGCAGCGTCCCCTCTCGGAGCAGATCCATCTCCGCTCCTGGCCTCCCGGGCGCACAGCTTCCTCCGGGCTCCTCCCACCGCCAGCCAGCGAGCGAGCGAGGGACCAGTGACAGAAGGGCTCCTTTCACTGGAGCTGGGGAGGGTAGAGGGAGGGGAAACCGATCATAATTAAAGAGGAAACACTCGGAAAAGGAGATCTATGCAAAGGGGGGGGATGGGGGATGGGGTGGGGGCTCTGTTCTTTCTCCCCTCCCCCCAATAGGGGGAAATTTAGCTTTTGTCACCATTAGTGACCAAAAGGCATCTTCAACAGCGAGTGGAGCTGTGACTTTTTTGTCCACACGTACAATGTTGTTTAATGGGAGTGAAGTTAAGACGGACTATATGCATGCTCACGCAGTGAAACATGCATGCCCTCCACCCCTCGCTCAGAGGACTGGAAATGGGGCTGAAAGAGGAAAACGAACAGGGGCGTCTTTCCCCAAAAAGGACCTGGCCAATGTATGCAGTGGGAGTCTCAGAGTTGGGGAAGAGGCAAGCATGCTTTGCATTTTTGAGACTTTCCAGGAGGGGTAGGTAGGCAATGAAACCTAAACGGTGGACCTTAGTATGCTTTGTGCTACTCCTAGAAAAACAAAATGAAGGAACTGGAGGGAAACCAGGCCGGTCTGTGACACATGCCTGTTTATTATTGCCCTGATTTGTGTATCTCCCAGCAAGGAAAGGAGAGCAGCCTGTCTTTGCGTTTGCAGCCTCTCCTCCAGCAAGCACTCCATCACTCCGAGTGCACTGTGTCTTTTCTCCAAGAGGTGCTTTGAATCCTATGTGGAAGGAGAGGCCAAGGTCATAGGCAACTGCCTCCTAAGAACCTTCGGGTCTTTTACCTATATGAAACCCGCATGCAAATCAAACTCTATTTCTTCCAGGATAGCAAAGTGAATTTACCTAGGTCTATTTATTTGATAGACATTTAGATATGCCTGGTATAAGCAGGGGATTGGGGGAAATAAAATCATAGGTATAGACTGTGCCTTCAGGAGCTCATAATTCAGTGTGAAAGTAGGGTATACACGTACCATGCAAACTATAAGGATAGTTACAAAACAGTGTCTAAAATGTGCAGCATTATACAGAAAGGGAGGTAATGAGTAAAAGGAGGAAAAATGAAAGATGCTCTCTCGATTTGTGTCATTCGATTATAAAAATCAATCATTTCTTTCTTCAGTCACTGGGACTTGGAGAGAGGTCCTTTGGGAAACCTTAGCCTTTCTCCCATCAGTATTACATACTTTGGTGACTTAGCCGACTGCAGGGCACATTCCAACGCCACATTCCATGTGGATGTATCCCTTGGTGTTTGGGAACAAGAAAGAGAGAAGTGGGAGCACCTGGAGAAGGGCATGCTGGTCAGAGCTGACATCTGGTGGTTCACATCGAAGACCTGCACATCAGTACATGTCTGCTGTGTCGACTCTGCCATTGTTAATGTAATAGTTTATTTAGCTGCAACCCTCAGAGGCTGTTAAACACATCAAATGGAAAATTGCAAGCGAACTTTTTTTTGGTGAGGCGGGGGGAGAAACACAGGGTCACAGAAACTAAGAGGATAGAAAAGAGGCACCTCACCAGCTAAATTGGCAACCAGCTTTCAGAAGCATTGTCCACAGAGCCTTTCATGGACTTGGTACAGTCAACAATGCAATAAAACAGAAGAGGCAAAGCAGAAACACGTGCAATGGTGGATAATAATTCTAAACAACATATGCCAAATAACATCTTAAGAGTAAAAACATGGCACATATAGTGCTCCAACATGAGTAGTCGCTGCCATTCACTCTATGGGGGTGCGAGTTCCAAGGCCAAGCCTCACGGAGAATAAGAATTCTAATATAGAATGCATATTGTACCTTACAAAGCAACATTTGATGTTCTGACATTTATCCTTTAAGCTGTTGTTTAATTTGGGTTGCTAATTTCTAAGTAGCCTGGGGTCCAGATTTGCTTAATTCCGTCCCAAGGGAAATATTACAAGCAAGAGTCAGGAGGCCAGTGAACTGTGCAATACACGAAAAATCAGGTCCACGGACAGCGAGCACACACCCCACACACTCCCTCTTGGACAGGAGAGGCTTGGTGGGAGTCACAGGTGCCAAACACCTTGACTCGCTCTCCCACTGGTCCCTGAGACTGGCCTCACGACCCTCAGCCAGCTGGACCCGCGCCCTTTTCCACCCTCTCCACCCCTCCCCGCAGCCTCCAGTCTCCGGCGGAAAGGTAAAAGCTTGGATTAAGTGATGAGCTGCCGGACTCTAAAAGGACCAGAAAAACCACGGCAATCTTCAGCAGCCACCACGTGGGGCAGTGAGAACGACAGCGGTACCTGCTGGGCCCTCAGCCGGCGGAGCCCTGGCGCCAGCCCCGACGGTGGCCCCGCCATCTCCGCCTGGCTGGTCCCGGCTTCACCTCCTCCAGGGGCTCGGTTAACCTCCTGGCGCTGCAAGGTGCCTGCGCGCAGTTCCCGGCGAAGAGGGGATGGCTCCACCTGACGGGGTACAGCGAGACTCTCGGGCCTGGGAGGGGGCCCTTGGGGAGTGGAAGGGATGGGGAAGAGGGGATGGAGGGGGAGGAGGGGAGGGACAGCAGGGAAAGGAAGGGCAATGGGGAGAAGCCGGGGTGGGGGGAGACCCCCACTGTTGGAGGGAACACCCCTGTCCGGAGCGCGGTGCGGTGCAGGACACCGGGTCTCTGGGCAGGTCCGTGGAGGTGGCAGCCCTAAAGAGACAACAGAAAACCCGCAACTTGGATAACCGCCGGAATTTTTCTTCTCTGTACATCCAGGCTCCCGGTCTCCGTCGCGCCCATCCTGCAAGCCGGGGTCCTTCACCAGCAGGTGGCATTCTCTCCAGCCTTTCTCCTGGAGTGTATAGGCCAAGAAACTCAGTTCATCGGTCGCCAGCCCCCTCTTCCCCTCACCAGGCCTTCAGTGCCAAGTGTCCTTTGACCCCGCCCCCCTGCCCCCGCAAGCCTGAGATCAGGAGCTCCGTCGCCTAGCGAGGAAGGGCTGGCTCCAGATTCTGCGGCTGACCAGCCAAGAAGTTTCAGAGGCGAAAGTCTCCAACAGACAGCTCCTGGGCCCTGCTGTCCCGGCAGCACGTTTGCCCCGGAGTCTTCTCAAGTCTGGGGCAGACAGTGAGGCTTGGGGGTCCGGGTCCTGACGCAGGAGTGTTGGGTCCTGCTCTCCAGTGCCCTGAGCAGGCCCAAGTTCAGACAGGCCATACGGACCCCCTGCACCACGACTTTCCAGTGACCTTCCTTTTGACTGTTCATGCATCGTTGGCAACATTTCTTATTCCCTTGATTGGCGTCAAGGCCTGTTTGGGTACTTAATGAAGACGTGTGGAAGGAATACATAAATTCCTGTTTTTGGAAAGTTTGTCCTCCGGTTGTGGGGAAGTATACACAGGTGTATACATGGAAAATAAAATTATGAAACATCTCATTTGGCTTTTTAATAAGACAGAAATTGCCCTGGAGGTCATCTGTCAGGTTGAATCCACCTGCTGGAGGCCCTGCAGGAAGGTGCTGAGAGGCAGCACAGGCCCCAGCCTCCACCCAGGTGTTTCTGCCGCCCGCAGGGCTCAGGGGGCTGGCTGCCCTCCCAGGGCCGGCGCGTGCTCACAAGGTGCATGACCGCAGATAAGATGAGCGGGGCTTTCTGTAAGCCACAGGCAGTCATCGTGAGTGGAGATTTCCTGTTTAATGCCTCTTCACAATATTTGTGGCACAGATACATTATAAACCGCATTCCCTCCCTCCCTCCCTCCCTCCCTCCCTCCCTCCCTCCCTTCCTTCCTTCCCTCCTTCCTTCCTTCCTTCCTTCCTTCCTTCCTTCCTTCCTTCCTTCCTTCCCTTCTTTGTTTCATATATCCCACCAGTACTGGTTAAAGCATCCTTGTCCAGGGATTTAAACACATTTTGAACAGGCCCCTCCTGGGAGTTCAGGGTAAGCTAATCAGGGCTTGAATCTACATATTCGTCCCGAGACCAGACGGTCGTCAGTCAGGCGTCCTCCTGGAGCAGCAGCCCGCCCGACCTGGGCAGCCACAGTCCCCCAGCCTATTTCTTTTTCATTTATCTGAACCACACTCTTGCTCACATCAGTGCAGGTGGATTATAGACTTTAACCCGGGTTCACTGTGGTCAGATGTGGAACCAGCTTTCAAGAACATCTCCCCAGAGGGCAGGGCGGGCCTGCAGCACTGGACCACCCCAGGCCAGGCTGACTGAGGGTCATGGCAAGCCTTCTCACCTGGGCTGGCTCCGGCCTGGCACTGCCACTTTGGTAGACACTTAACGAAGCTAGGCATATCTCTCATCATCTGTAGAAGTGACTGGCTGAAGACAGTGGATCTCTGGGATCCCTCCCAATCTGAAAAACCCTACTGTCTCCTCTCTGGAGGGCACGTGGCTCAGCCTGGATGGATTTGGAAGCACTTTCCCGGAGGCCCCAGTGTCAGGGGCCATTGGGGTCCAGCCTTAGGGTTCTGGAATCTGCGTGTGCCCCTCTGCTCTCACTGGTTACAACTTCTTCCTAAACTGGTTCCTGTTCATCCTACGCTGAGTGCCCTCGGTTTTGCCCCAACTTGGTCACCTCGTACTCTCTCTTGGCTCCTAAGTTCCCCCAGAACCATGCCCCTCACTGAGCTTGGATTCCAGATTCCCAGGACAGCTTTTCTTCCCTGTACATTCATAACTGTCCTGGACACAAACCTTTTATTAAAGTGTGGGAATGCCGGTGCCAGGGCGGCTCATTGTAAAGACCGCTTTAGAGCAAGAAGGACCACAGCACCTTGTATTGTAACTCAATCTTAGCACGAACCACACTGGACCGTCAGGTCTGTCTGATGCACCCGTCTACACGCCTCTCCAGTTCCCAACCGCGCCCCAGCTCTTGTCCTGGTAGACTCAGGCACGCCATACATAATGCTGAATGAATGGTAACATTTTACCTAGTGCCCCACATCCCGTTTCCTGTTTTCTGAATCCCGCTGAACTTATTCTTCCCTCTGTTATTAAACCATTGTCAAACATCTGGCATGTGCTTGCCCCTGCTCTGGCTCTATTTTATGGGGATGGGTAATGAAGTGAGCCTATATATAGTCTGCAAAATGTAGAATGCACTTCAAGATGCGTAGCACTATAGACATGAAAGATATTTTTATCTCTTCAGTATCACCCTGCACAAGGAGACAATTCTCCAGCAGCACTTTGCAAGAACAATAGACCTGCTTAGCCTTCACCCACTCCTGCGTGCAGGGCACTGGGTATTCACTTCATACGGGAGTGGCATTCTCTGTCTCAGCAAAGGCCTGAACGGTGGATAATGTACAGGGAGAAACGATATGAGAAATGCTATGAAAGGATGTGCCAGTGCCCCGGTGCCCCGTCTTGTCTCGGGCTGAGTGCCCAGGGCAGCACCTTCATCTGTGGTCCAGGGACGGCATGGGATGTAAGCCTCAGCATCCATCTTCAGAGCTCAGAGCCAGTCCTGTGCCACTTGGGAATACGCCGTGTGCTCTTTTTGTGTGTATGAATAGGCTGATTATGTGGAAACTATTGGAAGACAAAGTGTAATTTCAGTTTATGACTCATTTGTGGTATTCACTGTCTTAGAAATTATACTGAATTTATCCTTTTTTTCCATCATTGTTTTTCATAAACCCTTCTCCACACAAACACACACATGCCCTGGCCTGTGTTGTAAATCAGGAACCCTCTCCAGCAGCCAGGGAGCGGCTGCATCTTACTAGAAGTCCCTGGAAGTTTCCTTCCCCAAAGACACACTTGACTTTCTCTTTTCTGTTTTTTTCACACAATATTTTCCTTCTTTCCTCCCTCCTTCTCTCCCTTTCTCCCTTTCTTTCTTCTCTCCATATAATAAACTCACATATATCAGTTTATAAATAAATTTATAAAATAAATATGTATTTATAACTTTTATACGTGTCTATATTTATAAAGTTACTTGACGTTTTGTATATCCCAAACTTAAAACATGCGCACACAGTAACTTGCATCAACACGTTAACAATGGGCCCCTCAGGCACGTATTCTGAACCCCTAAGATCTAGACCAGATTTTCATCATCTCTACCTGAACTCATAGCCTGCTCCACTCACTGCCTGGTCTACGAACGCACAAACCCCTCTCGACTGTCTGACCCACCATTCCACCACATTTGTTTGCAATTCAGCCCTGTGATATGTCTCTATGCTTAAAGACATGAGAGTCCCCACGATGGAGTGTCAACTTTTCATCACAATATAGAGGGCATGTCAAACAAACATATCTTCTCCTCTAATCACCAGCCCCCTCCTACACTGCCTAGACTTTAGTCCCCTCAAATTACTCTTTATTGATGATTATTTTCCTGCACCTTCCTGGTGCTATTTTCTCTCCTGTTGTGCCTTTCGCCCTTGTTGCCTAACACACAGGTGCTCACTGCTCAAGAGTCAGTTGGACTGCCTTCCCATGGGGAAGTTTGCTTCACCTCTTCCACGCCACAGTCAGAAATGAGCAGCTCATCCATCTAGGTTTCCGAAGCATCCTTATCATTTTTTACAACGTAAGTATTAATGCTGCATTATAATTATTTGTTTACATGTCTACCTTTCAAAATTAATGTGAGATCTTCAAGGTCAAGGATAATTCTGTGGAATTTATTTTGGCATATCCCAGAATGTATTGTCCAATGGTTGGCTGACAGTAATTGTCTGCTGAATGATTTTTAAATGAACTAAAATTATGCCAAAACTCCTGGTGTCCTTCTGGTGACCATCCAATCTCCAGCTGGAAATTTTTTTTCTCCATCATCTGATGCCTTTCGGTCCAATGAGATCTAGAATACTTCACACCCATCTTCTGGAACTGGGCATATTTGAAGAATGAAGGGAGATTTCTGACTGCACATTTTGAACCCAACCCATGTCTCAGGGAAGTGGTGCTGTTAATCTGTGTAAATCACAGCCTAACTCCAGCTCTTGTATTCGAGAACAGTTAGGACTCCTGTTTTTCAATATTGCTTGATGGCACAGTCCCAAAGCAGTGGAGAAGCTAGACACTCTAGAATAATTATATGGACATAGGTTCAAAGTAAATGAGAAAAACCAACATTAATTTTTCCCAAACTCCGTCCAGTTTGAATTGAGGTGATGGTTCAGTGCTTTTTCTGTTGTTTCTCTCCCTCCCTCTCTCTCTCTCTCTCTCTCTCTCTTTCTGTCTGTTGTTTGAAAGTGTGAGCAGGCAGAAGTAGAGACTCCTTCTGCTCCATTTTGTCTTGTTGTGCCAGCCCAGTCAGACTCCAGCTGAAAACAGAAGGTATAGTACAATACCACGGTTCTCAGTGTGGGGTTCCTCGGCTGGCCGCATTAGCATCCCCTGAGAACTTGCTAGAGTGCACCTCTTCATGTCCTGTCCCAGACCTCCTGACCCAGAATCTGATTTGGGGGCTAGCTACCTATGTTTTAACAGCATTTCTGATAATTCTGATGATGCATGCCAGCATTTGAGAATTATTGTGATTAGAATTCCGGCATGCCTCACCAGGGCTCAGCAGGGGTCAAGGCACGGCTAGTTCTGCCGTCCCTGCCCTTCTGGCTTTCTTCCACCTCACTGGATTATTCTGAAGCAAATTCAGACATCATATCCTCTCATCCGTAAGTATTTCAGTATGTGATAAGGGGCTTTAATGTAGATGAAAATAACTCTTCATAGTGTAATTTGTTAGCTATCTAGCTACACCATTCATCTTTAGACAATTCATTGTTAGAATATCCTCACCAGTGATAATGTGGTAGTCAATACGGTAGATAAGACAGAAAAAAGATTATTGTTCCTTTTTTTATTAAGAATGTGTTATTTAGAAAATAATGAGTCTAGTCATTATAACGGGGAAGAAAAATTAACAGCGAAGCAGCAAGCCCCAGTTGAGGTTGCAAACAAAATGGTGTGCCGTCACCTGGAATGCGCTGACTCCTTACAGGTCATAAAGTTTTGTGCTGCATCCTGTTCATCGGGTGCAGGATCTGATTGTTTTCCTAGAATTGTGATAGAGTCACACGTTTTATCCATATTCTCGGCCTGATCTTCTCTTTGGTCCACTTGTGTTTGTTTGAAAATTGGCCAGAGGTAGGATGCAACCCACACTCATGATCTGATATCACTGGAAAAATACAAGGAAGCCCATGTTTCCCCTGGTTCCTACCAGCTGAGTGTGCAAGCCCTCTGAGTTAGCCAGCCAGTCTCATCAGACGGCCACGGCATCGCCTGGTCCCTGCAGTCCCATCATACTCCATGAGTACTTATTAGACTGAGAGAAGTCAGGAGACTATTTGCCCCCATCCTCAGAAGTCTGTGGCAAACTCTGACACTTGCATGGAGCACAATTTGATAGCACTATCTGCAAAGTGTCAAAAAGGGGAGGCGATCAATACTCTTAATTTACTTGGCATAATTCATTGCCTAACCCGAGTTTTCAGTGAAGGCAGAGAAATTCCACACTAAACTCACTCACCCACCCACCTGGATCGAGAGGAGAACAGTGAATCCATTTTTTGAATGAGATGTAAAACTGAATTTCTTGCCTTCATTACTGATTCCTTCGGCCCTTCCTTTCTTGAGACAGGGTGCGCACTCGGTTGGCTGTGTTTCAGAGTCGGCGATGGATGCCATTGACTGAAAGCCCCGTGCTAGTCCCACCTGAGCTGACCATTTTCACGCTCCGCCCTTGTGCGTGCGTGTGTTGCTCGCTCAGAGGCTGTTAGTCCGAGCTACACTCCATCTGAGGAGGAAGGAAATGCACAGGTACTTTTCTGTGGTGGTGGTGGTGATTTTTCTTTCTTCTCAAGGCTAAACCTGTGGGAAATCTGTTTGTCATGGGAAGGGAAGCTACAAATAAGTAAGAATTGCACATGGCAGTGAGGTGGGAAACTCAGCATGACACAAGGTCAAGTCCCTTCCAGGTAAGTATTGAAGAGGCATCTAGCCTTAATGGCTTCACAGTGACCTCTCAGCTAGCCAGTACCACGGGCAAAGTGACTTGAAGTAGAATTTGTCACATAGTAGCAATGCTCATCAGTAGACTCTGAGATTTATTTATTTATTTATTTATTTATTTATTTATTTATGATATCTTCACTTGGGGACATTTTTTTCATTGCTTTTAGAGGAAGGAAGGGAGAAAGGAAGAGCAAGAGAGAAACATCAATGTGAGAGCGAAGCACTGATTGGTTGTCTCCCACACACTCCAGGACCAGGGAGCAAGCCTATAATCCAGGTATGTTCCCTGACCAGGAACTGAACCTGTGAACCCGCGGTCACAGGATGACGCTCCAACCACTGAGCCACACCGGCCAGGGCAGGTTCTAAGTGTTTGAGAGAATCCTTTGGAGTGTTTCTCCCCTGTCATGCTACATCTATCCCTGGGAAATGCTTAATATTGGCCCAGTGGCATTGCATTGACACGGGACAGGGAGGGGACAAAACCAGAGATAAACTTGGTGTCAAGCAGCTAAAAGGAGCTTGGGGAGGACGGATGTAATTATAAGGCATCTTTAAATAATTATGCTATTACTATTAATTATGAAGTGCCATGTTCTGCCTTAACTACCTGAAATTTGGAGACCACCCATCTATGGGCTCTACCGAGCTTTGGCGTGCCCCTGGGGGGCCAGGAGAGGTACGAGGTAAGAAAACACAGGGCTCCCGAGGGGCCAGGTAGGGCCTGAGAAAGTAGCCTGAAATGGTCAGGGGTGCATTTCCACGCTCTTTATTTGTCAAAACTCCTCACCTTCTGAGTTATCTGCAAAAGGAGGGAAAGAATCTACAGCCATTCCCTTTCTTTTTTTAATTTTATGCATTTTTATTTTATTATTATTTTTAATACTCACTCAAGGATATATTTGGAGAGGAAGACAGAGAGAGAGAGAGAGAGAGAGAGAGAGAGAGGTGAGAGAGAAACACCAATCAGTTGCTTCCCACATGCGACCTTCCCACATGACCAGGGATCAAACCTGCAACCTTGGTATGTGTCCCGCCCAGGGGTGGAACTCTCACCCTTTTTGCATATGGTACCACACTCCAACCAACTGAGCCACCTGGCCAGGGCTGTTCTTCCCGTTCTTGTGAATAGGCTGGTAAAAAAAATCAAGATTTAAGTCCCTGTGAATATGTTTTACTATCCTTTAAAATAGGAGAAAATCAAGAAATGTTTGTTTAATGCTTTCTTTTCTTAGGGTGCTGGACGGGATGCAGAAGATTAAAGACATAGGCCCCTGGCATCAAGTACCTTCCAATACACTTGGAGACACAAAAGACACACATTGTTTGATTGAAGCAACCATTTATTTATTCATTTAAATGTTCCTGAGTCATGTATTCATGGAGTACCTCCTTGGTGTCAGGCACTAATACAGGCACTGACAACACGGAGTTGAAAAAGAGTTCCATTCTGTCCTCAAGGAGCCTGTGAACGGCCCAGTGAGACACAAAGAACCACAGCACCAGCCTCTGAGATGAGCTGAAAGTGATCCACTGATCCAGAGATGCTGAGGGGGGCGCTTGCGCGTGGACCAGGTGGGCTGGGAAGTCATGCAAAAGGGCCCCCGCTGGAGCAGAAGGGCCTGGGGTCGAACCTGGTAGGAGTCCTGGTTAAACTGGAGAGCCTGACACCCGCTGCCTCCTTAGTCTCCACTTCATATCCCACCTCCCAGAACACAAGTGATTAAACTCAACCAGAGAAGCATAATTGTGGCAATGGAGGAGGAGATTAATTCCTAATTTTGATTTCTTTTGAACCATTTTTACTTGACTGAGTCAAACTTGCTGGAAGATGATTCATTGCCATCTATTTTAAGTCACGGCCAGGAAGCACAATGACGCGCCACAATGATAGAGGCTGTGTTTCAAGCAAGGAAATCTCAATATTTTTAAACTTTCAAAAAATTAATTTGGTTCTCCCTTGTAGAACATAAGGGAAAGAAATGACCTAAAAAATTGTTAGAGAATTCACTGCTGGCGAATGAATCCATATATGACTTACGTAAGCCAAAACTAAACATGATAATCTCCTTTTAAAAAATCAAATATTACAGAAACACAGAAAGTCAAACATGACACCTTATTTTACCAGCTCTTGCCCCAAATCTCCCCACAGAGACAACCACTATCAGCAGTTTGGTGTGGGCCCTTCTAGTCTTTTCTGCGCTTATACACATATGTAAGAGCAAACACTCTATACACATATGTACAAGTAGAAATACACGTGATAGATGCTATTCTGCAATAATATCTTCTTTCATCTTAACAACATATCTCATAGATTTTTCCAATGATAGCCAGCTTTCATGTGCCTGGAGGAAACAGAAACCGAAGCGTTCATTGCCTTTTGTCCTCTGCGTTCCAGGGGGAGAAATGCTTCTCGCCTCCATCCCCGACACGGGCTGCTGGTGAAGCACTGACTGCCGTCCCTGTCCGGGAGAGGGGCAGAGGGGAAAAGTGAGGGTGCAGGAAGAAATAGGAGCTCCTGAGTCTCCAGGTTCTTAAATCTGGTCCAAACATAGGAGTAGGAACGGGATCAAAAGTTAACCTGGAACTTTTAGGCAAACAATGACGAGCTGGCTTCAGGGAGCGAGACGACCCTGATCTCAAACTGATCACTGTCCAGCCCGCTTTTCCTTATCACTTCCTGCGTGCAAATAGGTACAAGCACTTTAGTGGTACTCTTTCTTTTTAAAATTTTCTTTTTGTTATTGTTCTGTTATAGTTGTCCTAATCCCCCCCCCGCCCCCGTTACCCTCCTCTGCTCCTCACCCCCTTCCCTGCTCCCACAGTCAGCCCCCACCCCATTGCCCATGTCCGTGGTCATTTATACTTGTTCTTTAACTACGCCCCTCCCCATCTTTCCTTCCTCATCCCCTTCTCTCTGCTCCCCACTGGTCCCTATCAGTCTGTTCCTTGTTTCCATGCCTCTGGTTCTATTTTACTCCTTTGTTTGTTTGCTTTGCTCATTGGGTTCCACTTAAAGGTGAGATCATATGGTATCTGTCTTTTGCTGACTGGCTTATTTCACTTAGCATAATGCTCTCCAGTTCTATTCATGATGGCAAGAAAGGCAGGAGCTCCTTCTTTCTTTCTGCTGTGTAGTATTCCATCGGTGAATGTACTGCAGTTTTTTGATCCACTCATTTACTGATGGGCACTTAGGCTGTTTTCAGCACTTGGCTATTGTAAATAATACTTTAGTAGTATTCTTTCCACCATTGCCCTTTTGTAAAGTAAAGGAAGGGAGGGAGGAAGGGAGGGAGGAAGAGAGAAGGAATAAGGCAGGAGTCAGATGTCTCTACAAGGCTGAGGCTGAGCCTCCCTGGCGGCCCTCTAGGGAGAGTTAGAGGCTACCATTCTCTCAGCTCACCCAGGAGTGCAAAAACAGAGCAGCAAAGAGTTTGCCTGAGTTCACATTGTGTCCATGTGAAGTTCAATCAGATCAGCTCTCCACATGCAAACCTTTCCACTCTGGAGAGAGATACAATCTTTGGGTAAGCATTCTTTAATTTATTGGGTTTTAGATGCAATTAATCAGCGATGTTAATATCCACTGGGCCCTTATCTCTTACCCTCCCTCCCCATTTCCCCAAACATAAGCAATTGGATCAGACAGGGCAAGCACTTTTCTTGTATCAGAAAAGATAACTTCTTGAATGTGCACTTTGTAGTGCAGTTGTAGAAACAAACAGAGCATCTGGGTCTCCAGTGCAAATTCACTTAGTCCTCAGAGAGCGCAGGAATGCACGACCCGGGGCTTCCAGAGGCCAGCATAGAGAGAAGTCTTCGGAGCAGCTCCAAATCCTGAATAGTCGTCATTAAGCTGGAGCAGTTTAATTAACACAGGTCATGGAGCAAGAGCCCTGGCAACCATGCCAATCTGTGTCCTGTTATAAAATAAGGTGCACTCCAGTGGGATCCTGAAGAAAACTTCACAGACTATGTACAGAGGCATGGGAAGGGTTAAGGGATGCAATGAGAGGTGATGCTGAGGCACTCAGCAAAGGGAACAGTGGTTAAGCTGTACCACCCGAGCCCTGAGGGGGGGGATGCATGGAAGTGGAGCCTTGGAGAACTGAAGCATGGGGGTGCGGGCACTTGGCAAGAGCTGCGGTCCCAGAGGGACAGGGTGCAGTCAGTGCCAGAGCCCAGCAGAAAGGGGGCAGGGGAAGACATTCTCTCTCTCCTCCTGCTCTCCCATCTCCAGCTTTTAACTTCACCTGGGAATCAGAAGGACAAGGAATAGGAAGATGAAGTCACAGAGTTGACACTTCAAGGCACAGAGCAAAGTGGAGGTGATCCTGGAAGGGATCTTGGTGATGGTGATGGGGGGATGGGCAGAGGTAGGGAGAAAGAGAGAACAGCTCTCACCCCAGACTAGTGGAAACTCAGACAAAATGGAAATAGGTCTGGACAGGAAAATGTGGCCGAGTTTCCTGAGGCTCTGGATCAAATCAAAAGGGCAAAGAAACTGTTGTCCGTGTCACCTTAGTGTGCTTAGCACTTGAAGGATGATCAGTAAACCAGAGTCACTGAATCTGCAGAGTCTCAATCCTTTGATTGTTAACACCATCAGGAACTGCGAGGCTGGAAGAGAATTCCATTTTTTATCCTTCTGCCTCCAAGGATGGTAGTACTCAACTCTTCCAGGGAGACGGGATGTCACCACATTTTTGCTTAAACAATTTTATGAGATGTCCATTTTTATCCTTTATTAGTCATGCATGCAGAATGAAAAAAGATCATTCCAGTTACAAACACTTAGACCTTTACTATGGTGTATGTACCATTTTAAACCTTGTGGTGGGTATGGAGATAAACAAGATATGGTCTTTGTTCTTCTGAAGCTTGCATCCTGCTGAACGAGGCAGATATGGGCACAGCAAATTATAATTCAAAGTGGGATGTGATTAGGGCTTTAATAGAGATCCATACAATATGTTTATGGAAGAACAGAAAAGTTAGAGGTTACTTTTGATCATGAGCATCAGAAAGGCAGACTGGTGTTGCAGCTGGTGTTTAAGAAGAGATGAGAAAGAAGCGGTGGGTCAGGAGGTGGGCAAGCAGGAAGGTAGAAAGGCACCACAGCTGGATGGCAGGCATGGCAAGGTCCAGGAGGCTGGAAGGTGGAGCTGGTAGCTGTTGGCAGTAAGGCGTCAGCTGGATGGAACTGCAGAATGTCTCAGTGCCGACACTGAGCCATCTGGGGTGAGATTCCCAGTTACCTGATCAATAGCCAATCTCTTTAGGCTTCCTAACAGGACCCCAATTTTTTCCAGAGTGTCATGATGTCCATTTAAATGTATGAATGTCTTCGACTCCCTTGCAGCTAGAGGGGTGATGGGCAACCCAACTCTCACCTGAAACATGGAAATAAAAGTCTACTGGGTGAGGTCCCTTGGAAAGCCATTGTATTACCGATCACAAAGGACTCTCCTGGCCCATACCTTTTGCCCTTTGCCCCTGGTCCTTTCTGTTTAGAATGTGAACTTGAGGCTAGAGGTAGAACAGGCATCTTGTGACTATGAAGCAAAGTCCCATGCCTGGGAGGGCAGAAAATGAATGAGGAAGAACCTGTATCCACGATGACTTCCTGGATCAGCAGCCTCACACTTGGAAGGCCTACCTCCTGACTTCTGATTATGTTTTACACCCTACTGACACCCTGCAGCCCTATTTCTGTTACATGAAGCTGTGTATGCTCGTCCAGTGCTGGAATGCTTGAGTTTATTCTATAGGATATGTGGAAACACTGAAGGCTAAGCAGTAGCATAGGACTGGTATTGGGGCACTTTGCTTCTAGTCTAGCTCTTTCCCTGGACGCGATAAATAAAAGACCTGGCATTAGTGATCTGGCTGCTTCCAGTTCAGTACTACCCTTGGTTAGCAAGCTATCTCAGGGTGACTCACTTGACCTTTCTGGGAAATGTGAAGTCATTTATGAAATATGGGTTTTCTTAGAAGAAGAAAAACCCATACCTGAAGGACTGCTGAGCTCCATGGTTTCCTGACTTGAGTGACATATTTGGAAGATGGCACCAGGGGACATGGAGGCTGCCCGCAGAAGGGAGAACCTGGAGCAGGAAAGTGGTGATGTGCTTGTTAGATGTGGAGAGAAAACAGTTAGTTAGGACTTCACCCAGGGGCCTGGAGATACCGGAG
Source organism: Phyllostomus hastatus (assembly GCF_019186645.2). Lineage (NCBI taxonomy): Eukaryota > Metazoa > Chordata > Mammalia > Chiroptera > Phyllostomidae > Phyllostomus > Phyllostomus hastatus. Next base: position 11,942,356 of record NW_025334015.1, on the reverse strand, counting down.
AAGGAGCTGGCTGTGCCATTAATAGGCCTGGATGGAACGGACACTGGGTGATGCAGAAGGGGAAGCTGCAGCTGACTGATCCAAAGGTGAACAAAACACAAAGAATGCAAGGAGGCTGAGTCTTCTTCAGTATTCCAAGGATTTCAGAGAGATTTTTGCAAATCCTGAGATGGTGTGGCTACAGCTAACACTCTTAGATAGTCATGGGTGCTGGAGCCAACAATAATAAAAATAATGGTCGTTCATGTCACCCTCTTCCCCTCAAGCACCCACAGCATGATTGTGTGGTTGTTGCTGTGTGTCATTGGGATGCCCTTGCCCAGGGAAGAAGGGAAGAGGAGCTGTCTGAAGGGGTAGGGACCTGCTTACAGTGCCAAGGCAAGGTCAGGGCCAGAGCTGGCCCTGTAGTTCAGTCAGCCAGCCACTGACCTGGGCTCCCCAGGTCCCGTGATTTATGCACTGCCACCCCCAATACATGCAGACTAGTCCCAGCATGCATATTGTAATAAATAATCTATCTACCTTCTTTTTGTTTGCTTTTGTGGGTTTTTTTTTGTCACAATGCATTGTGTTTCTCTCTGAGTCAGCTCTGGAAGTGCTGAACACAAGTGTCTTAGCCAAAGCTTGAATATCTACATGGGAAACACAAGCAGGGTGTTTTGGCCTCAGTTTCACATGTGGACGGGTGCTGAGAATGCTCTGTGGTCCCTGAAGGTGTTTTTTTCTTGTTTGTTTTTGTTTTCCTTAGCTTATGCTTCTAGTTTTGCTTAGGGGCTAGCTTTGCCTATTCTGAAAATTCAGGTCTCCATATCCAATTTTTTGAAAACTACATTTCAATTTGGTCCAATCTCAGACACCATTCCTTTCACAGATTGCTCTTACAAACAATGAGGGCATAACTGGTATAGTTTAATCCCAAAATGGCATCCGAAGCGTCTGCAATGCCGCCAAGCCAGCACTTTTCGAAGCATCTGACAATATTAATTTCAGTCTATTTCCTGAGGTTTGCAGGAAACGAAAATGTAGAAAGTGCTGTGGCAAAAAAAAAAAAAAATTAAAGCTTCATAGGAAAAAAAAGGAAGATTGACAGGAAACCAGGCTTCAATAGGACAGCTTGCACGGAGTAGCGCTGTCCTCTTTCCTGCGTATCAACACATGTGGAGGAAAATAGCTTGTTCCTACCGCAGCCTGCGGCTGGGCACGGGCTCTGCCCGCACGCTGTAGGTGTGGAGTGATGTCGGGTAAATGTTCACGGGAGACTGAATATGGGCTGCGGTGTACATCATTGATTGCTGTGGCCAGACTTTTCCATAAAAACAAAGTTACGTCAGATTTTTATCAGAGTAAAGAAAAAAGTCTAAGGAGACAATAAGATCGGCTTTTCTAAAACCCGTGATAATTTTGGGCCACTCGATTTCCCCACATCCCTTTTGTTTTTTACATTTGAATCGGACGTTTTAAATCCAGGTCTTTCTGGAAAGAAATTTCTTCTAAATGTCTTACGAGCAATGACAAGTTGAAGCAAATTCTATTTCCAAACACACCATCTTTCCTTCTAAAGGCACCTTCCTTTGTCTGGTTTCCTCTTTTTGCTGATAATCCCAGTGCTGGTTTTCCCCTTCCTTCCTTCCTTCCTTCCTTCCTTCCTTCCTTCCTTCCTTCCTTCCTTCCTTCCTTCCTCACTCCTTCCCTCCCTTCCTCCCCCCTCCCTGCTTCCCTTCCTCTTAATGAATATGTTATTAAGCAAACACGTTATAATCACCACGTAGCTAAAGACACAGACCTTTGCCATCCACTCCAAAATCCTCGCCCACCTTGTTTCCATCTCAATCCTTCCCTCACCAAAGTTACCATAATCTTGACTTTTATAGAAATCACTTCCTGTGTTTCTTTATATTTTTACCACTGAAGCAAAATTCTTAGACACATCAGCTTATACCTTCCTATGTAAACATTTTACGTGTTCTTAAGAATCCTTTAATCCACAACTCCCTCGCCTCATGCCCCTCCCCAGTATACTTCTTTTCAAGGCCGCTCCCCTGGGGAGGACCGGCGCCGTGGGTTTTGGAGCATCCCCTGTGGTGCAGTCAGGGTTACTCTGTGTTTCCTGAAAACTGGCAGCAGGTCCAGGGCTGGGTCGGACTTCAGCTCCATCCCTTGGTCAGAACGTAGGTTGAGTCCCATTTGCTTGTTTTCCCCCATCATGGGGCATGTGATAATGGTTTGTCTCTGTTTTGTGATATAAACACTTCTTTCTTTTTTTAATTGAGGCCTGGTTGACATTTAACATTATATGGATTTCATGCGTACAACAATGATTCGATATTTGTGTGCTGAGGAATGGTCACCACGGGGAGCCGAGTTTCCTCGTCTCCCTGTAAAGTTGCACAGTGTCATTGTCAGCGTGCTGCGCCCATGTGCCCAACTGTCTCTGCGCAGAGGTGTTCTGTTTTTTTTCTTTTTAAGATTTAATTAATTTTTTTTTAAAGAAAGGGGAAGGGAGGGGGAAAAGGAGGGAGAGAAACATTGATCAGTTGCCTCTCACACACGTCCCCTGACTGGGGACTGAACCCACACCCCAGGCGCGTGCCCTGACCGGTAATCAAACCTGTGACCTTTTACTTTGCGGGATGGTGCCCACCCTGCCAAGCCACAGCGGTCAGGGCCACCGTGGTGCTCTTGACTGACCCCTGTACAAGGTTCCCTGGCCTCCCTGGGCTGCTTCAGAGGGTCTCTTCCTGCTTCTCACCAGTAGGTGGACACAGTCCTGCTCAGCACAGACAGGATTTCTAGCACATTCACTAGTAGGCCCTGCACAGCTTTTGGAATCTCCAGGGAGACTTATGACCCGAACCATTAGTTGGTGACCCCTAAAGCCTGTGATGGCAGATAGGAAGGACAACAGCCAAGTCTTTAGAACCCTCCCCCAAAATCCCCAAAACCAAAAAAACAAAAGAGCCTGTTCCACAGCTGCTCACCTCCACTGGGACATGATCTTTAAAAGCAAGGCCCCGCCACTCCCATCTTCCCCAGCTGCCCTTGCTTGTTGCTGTGACGTGAGCAAGGGCAGGAGGACAGAGCCTGGAGGTGTTTGTGGGTGTGTGAATTTGTAAGTCGGGGACACTCTGGATTTTAGGGAAAGGCTCAGGAGCCACTGCAAACCCCAGAAAAGGCATCACGGGAGCCTTGGGGCTGACTTTTCCAGGACCCACATTGTCATGCAGATGAGTTTGGACAGACCAGGCTCAGCTGAGACTGCACCCCCAGCTCTCTGCTCCACCCTCTCTGTGTGACGGCCCAGGTGAGACTGTCTCTCTTTCTTTTTTTTTTCTTCAAATTTATAGGTGCAAGACATACCCAAATGCCACCAGGGATAGTGTGAAACCTATTATGGTTTGTTGTTATTGAGAGGAGGTGAGAGATGAGGTGGTGAGAAAATATGCTGTCTCACTCCGGCTGTAACTTTTAATAGAGCCGGGATCAAATTCTGCAAAAGTTTAAGGAGAATCTCCTTCAAATATTCCAGTAGCTTTACATAGTCTGTTACTATTATGATTCCCGCAGTATGGATGAGAAATTGGGGCTGAGACAGAGGTTAAACTTGGTGCCCCAGGCCAGGCGAGGGCCCGTTCTCAGTGGAGTGTGCTGTTCACTGTAAAGGACTCTGTACATTTTGCTTGTGGTTCTTATTCTTAGATGCTTTGTGAGGAATAACAATGGCAGATGGGTCAACCCGTGGGTGATGGGACTAGAATGAGACTTCTGAAAAGTCACTGGGGTTCTTCCTGGCTTCGTTCTTCTCTGACGTGAGCCCAAGACCTGCCGTTGTGGTGACCTGGATCCTGGCGTCGCTGAGGAGAGCCACGATGGTGTGTGAGACGCAGGGCAAGGGACAGAGGTGGCCCTCAGAGGTGTCTGAAGAGTAAAGGAGGGAGTGGATGAGTGACTTCAGCTTTCGTTGGAGGGGGAGGTTTTCCCTGGAATCTTTAATGTTCTGGTGAGTTATAGGAAGGTGTAACCATTCTTGTGGCTCCTGTCCCAGATTCCTGCTCAGGCCCTGAGACATTTAGCACAGGCATGGTGGTTACTGGCACAGATGTTAAAGGTCATTAGGGGGTAAAATGGAAAACTTCTTAGGAGCTAAAAAGTGTGTGTGGGTTTGGCCTATTGATCTGAGCCCGATATGTGGTTCCCATCATTTGAATGCCTATTACCTGAGACACGCAAAAGCATTTGCTAAAGCCCAAATGCAGTAAGCAGAATTCAGAGTGTGTGAGTGGCAGAGGTGAGTCAAAAAGAAGAGACAGTGAGTGAAAGGTCAGGTTCAGAGTTCGGAGAAGTAGCTCTCGGGACCCTGAACCTCCTATCAAGAAGCTGGTGTTTTCAAGCCTGCTTTTCTGGAGCGGTTCTGGGCCACTCCATCGTCTGCTTTGAGGGGTGATTTGGTGAGTTCATTCTGGGGTAGCCTAATAACATCTGGGGGCAAGATATGGAGCCCAGGAGGGACGGCACCAGCTACGGCAGGTCTTGCAGTCTGCCTGGTGATGGGATTGTCCGCGCTCTGCGAGCCCTTGTGTGAATTGCTCCTATTGGGGACTCAGAGAAAATAATTTGAAAAGCCGAAACCTTTTGAGGTAACAAGTGGCTGCCTTATTCTCTTCTCATTGCAAGCCTGCTGAGTTTTTATCTGGAGTGGTCGCAAGGGGACCTCTCCATCATACATCTGGAAACCTGCTATCATTAAGGATTACTTCGCAGATTTTCTGGAAGTGAAATAAAAATGGGAAAGGTGAAAACTTTGACGTTTTCCAAATGCCCGAGCTTTAATGTGTGTGCCAGTGCTACGCTTTCCGTGGGAGTATTCCCCTGAGAATTCTTTCCTTCTTTCTTCACGCTGCTCCCCATTGATGCCACTCTGGCTCCTGAGCCCAGCCTGTTCACACCCGGCCCCCAGTTCCGCATTCTGGTGTGACCTCCAAACTTCCGCTCTCTTTCTTTTTTGTCATCAGATAATCCTGTTAGATAACAGGAAGGTACCAGGCGCCGTCCAGCACAGAGTACGGGGCCTAAGACCACACAATAAAAGAGGAGAAATCGGCTGCTGGCACAGCCACTACATGACCAGCCGCTCAAACACTCTGGAGCTGCACTGCCTGGTGTGGCAGCCACTCCCGACTGCGCTTTTTAACCGAGAGTTCGTTAAGAGTAAATGCAGTGAACGATACACTTCTTCACTCAGACCACACACATAGGTGTCAAGTGCCCAGTGGACACATGTGGCTTGCTAGTGGCCACTGTATTAGACAATGCAGACTTTATACACCATTTCTAGCATCACAGAAAGTTCTGTTGGTTTAGTCCCTTTACCCAATTACTATTCAGCTGGCACTGTGTAAGAAAAAGACCAACAGTGAAGGTTTGTCCCTATAAATGATGGTTACAGAAATGATCAGACCTCAGTTTGATAACCATCATCCTTTTGGAATAGAGCAAGCCAGAGATACTTCCACAAAATTAATGACATTCCCATCTAGGTCTCCAAGCCCTGATGAAAGATTTAAAAACTTAGATCCATTTGGAAATAAATAAATAAATAATATAAACAAACAAATAAATAAAGCACCCTGACTTCTATGGACTGAATTGCCACTCCCAAATTCTTAGTTGAAGCCCTAACCCGCAATGTGACTGTACTTAAGGTAGGACCTTTGGAGAGGTGGCAAAGATTCAATGAGGTCACAAGGGTGGGACCCTAGCATGATAGGGCTGGTCGCCTTATGAGATGAGGAGGAGATTCCAGAGCTCACCTCTTCACTATGTGGGGACACATCGACAGGTGGCCACCTGCAAGCCGGGAAGAAGAGAGCTCCCATTAGACGCCACCATGCTGGTGCCCTGCTCGTGGACCTCCAGCCTCCAGTACTGCGGTGTAAGCCACGTGGCCTATGGTATTTTGTGACGGCAGCCCACCACACTGATTCAATTACCTTGTGTTTGAATTGCTGCTACTAAAAATGACTAGCATTTGCTAAGTATTTCAGAGATGATTTTATGTATTTTATTTGCTTTTCACAAGAGCCCTGGAGGCTGGTATTAATATTGTGATTTCACAGATGAAGAAAAAAAGTCCTGAGAATTCTCAGATAATCAAGGGTCAAAGTGAGTCTGGAGAGCCGGCCTTCTGCAGTCTAGCCCCGCGCTGTAGCTGCTCCGCCACTGTGCTTTCGACATCTGCTGTGACTGGCTGTGCACACTGCGCTGGCGACTCCGAACACAAGGGCTCCCCCACCGCTGCTCTCACAGTAGATGGAGTCCACCCAGCAGAAGTAGGTGAGAGTTCAGGAACTGGAAATCAGTATTGCATAGTCAGCGAGGGATTTGTTTCCAGGATATTAAGAATATTTTCTACAATGTTTTATTTTAAAGCAAGAGAGAAACCAATAAAGGACATGAACAAAAAATCTACAGAAGAGAAAATTCAAATAACCAATAAACACTTTTAAACATGTAAACTGGTTAATAAAAAAGAAAATGCATGTTAAAAGAACGGTGATTTTTACACTTAATCAATTAGGAAGAAAATTTCAAAGTCTTGTAATATCAAGAACAGAAGAAGAAACAGGAATTGTCATAATTGGACATAAGAGTGTGAATTAGTGCAGCCTCTTTGGAGAATAACTTGCACGAAGAGATAGATGCCATTCAATCCGGGGACTGACTTCTAGATGTATGTCCAAGAGAAAACCGTGCACATGTGCACACAGATATGACCAAAGGTATTCATTTCAGTTTAATTGGTTACCGTACAAACTTTGAAATAAGCTACGTGCCCATCAGTAACATAGTGGGTAATATGTAGTTCAGTCATACAAATTTTTTTTCTAGTAGTTAAAATGAACTAGATTTAAATGTATCAACATATATAAATCTCAAAAACATGATGTCAAGTAAAAGGGCAAGTAATGAAAATATGAAGTCTGTCTAGAAAATATTCAGTCATATAATATGAAAAATAGATACGTTTATTGTAGAAACTACAAGATACAAGAAACATTGTACACGGACAATGACACCTCAGTACCCCTCAAAGTAGGCACCTTGGGACCTCACACAGTTCTCCCAATCACCATCAGCTGCCCCGTCATATTTTCCCAAATTTCATCAATGGTCTGGTTTCTTCCCTTTCAAAGGTGGTTACAGTTTTAGGAAAAGCCAGAAGTCACAGGGCACCAAATCTGGGCTGTAGAAGACCTGAGTCACCTGGGTAATTTGATGTTTCATTAAAAAACTCTGCACGAGACATGATGCATGATGCATGAGTGGGTACATTGTTGTGATGAAGCTGCCAATCACCAGTTGCCCATGGCTGCAGCCTTCTGAATCATCCAAATAGTTTCTGTGGAGGAATGTTCAAGCTTAACGCAAAATTGGATGCAGGTTCATTGTTCTACTTGCTCAGTCATTTTGAATGTAACAACCACACAGTATACAGGCTCACTCAGTGGCGTCTACTGCCCCCACTGCCTAGTACAATGAAGTCATCATTGTTCACACACATGCATTCCAGTTCATTCTCCTTGGCTGCCAGACTACATCAATATTGCACCAACCATTTTCATTATATTAACAATGGCTGGACTTTTTTCCAGACAGACTTATGTGATATGTGATAATATAATTTATATAAAATTTAAGAAAAATTAATATTATATATTGTTTGTGGATGCAGAGTAGGAAAAATATAAACGACATAAATATAAAGATAAAATTCAACTTTAACATGGGATTATCTTTGAGGAGGGAGGAAGCTCGTATGGGAGCTCAATTACATTTGTAAGTTTTTGTCTTAAAATTTTTCGGCAGATAGGCAGAAAAATAACACAAGCTGTATCAATATGGATGGTACATGAATAATTGTCAAATAGTTCTCTACACTTTTATGCATATAACTTTTTCATAATTTAAAAACTTAAAACCCTCAGACAGTATCAGAGCTACCCTGAGCATTCAGTAGCAGCACTCCCAGCCCCACCCAAGCCTGTGGTCTCCAGAGCAGACTGACAGGGGCGGAAGGAGGCACTCAGACACTGCCATCCAGGAGCCTCCAGCAAGTCAAGGGTAGAGCTGGGGTGTGATGTCGCAGCTGGGGACAGGCTCCGCACTCGCCCTGTGCTAAGCAGACACCCAGAAGGAGACAGTGGGCAAGAGTTGGAGCTGCTGCCCTCAGCTTTGCCTCGACTCCTTCCGTATCAGGAGTCCCCGCCCCACGGAGGACTTGGCTGGAACACACACTGAACATCCTGAAAAATAAAGGCAAAGCCAAAGCTTAAAACTAATTCTTAAAGCAGCTAATGGTTGATTCAGGCAAATGTTTTCTCGAGTCTCCAGAAAGCTCAGCATTGCTAAAAGTGGTTTGTTTGTTTTACAGGGATAAAAAGAATAAAAAACATTAATTAGTGTTTCATGAGTCACCCAGCTGACACACACCTTTTCTTTTAAAAAACAAACAACTGAGACACCTTCACCATTAAACATCCCCTCCACTGCTGCCTCCCTTCTCCTGCTCTGATTTTAAGGGTCTCTCAGATTCCCAGAGAGTTTGTGTGATTAGATATTCCGTGTTTTAGTCATCTTCTTAAAATGTCTTTTTTAGATGCTTCCTGGATGTCAGCTGATGTAACCATTTGAGTGAATAAATGAACCTCTACTGAGCCATCATTATGTTAGATGCTTGTTTTCACTACTTATTTTATTTAACTTCATTCGATTCTTATGACAATCCTTCAAAATAGGTGCCATTCTTCATATTATCCTCATTGCAGAATGAAGAGAACTGAGTCCCAGAAAGAGCGGCCGGTTCATGTTTGTGAGGTTACCACCTATTAAACAGAGCCAGGATGTAAACACTTTACAGGGGTTCAAAGTCCTGGGTTCCAATCTCAGACCTGCCACTAGCTGTGTGGTCCCCCTGCCTGCCACAGCCTTCCTCTTATCATCTTCTCAACCAAGGGATGTGGCCAGATGAAGTCTTAGTTTGCTTTTTACTCCAAGGTCTTTTTCCCTGTGGCTCTTTATTCCACAAAGAGCAGAAGAAAAAGAAAGAAAAAGGAGCAGAAGAGAAAGCTTGTGTTTACCGTCTCTGTTTCTCTTCCCACTTCTCCGTGGACAACTCAAGGAGTGACTTGACCAACAGAAACAATGTCAGTGAGCAAACAAATATCCTACCAGCCCAAATGCCCAGTGAAGCCATGGTTCTCCCAGGCAGGACTCCGTGACTCTGTTCTCTGAGACACTGGCACGTCTGAATCAGCCTGTGTTACTACAATTACTGTGCCTATTAAATACACAGAAGAAGGGGCAGCTGGAAAGGCCCTGTGCACACAGTGCGTCAAAAAGCAGTCCCTTGAACTGCGTCCACTTGCATTCCTTTGAAGTGTTCTTAACTGAGAGATGCAGGGACCTCCTGTTCATGGGGTGGGGGTGTCAGTGTTTGTCCTTTGAGCCATTTGCCCATGCTACCAGGTTAACACCACGACAGTTCGAGGCCTGGGTAGAAATGTAAGGACAGCCATCTATCTATTCCAGTGGAAATTCTGGCTCTAGTGACACTGTTAGCAGTTGAACTTGAGCAGGGCCCTACAGGAAGTGTACAATTTGCGTATTGTACTAGAAGGTGGTGTGCACTGTGATGGAAAGGTAGATGATGAAGGCTCAGCACAGGCAGGAATGAGACTTCTCTAAGCGAGAGGGAAAAAGGAAATAGAACAGAGGACATAGAGATGGCATATAATTAGAAATAATGGTAAAGTGGCATTTGTCAGTAGGCAATGTGGCGTGGCAGTATAGAGAAAGACGCTGGCATTAGGCTGCCGGGGATGCAGCTCTGACCCTGCCACTTACTAGCTGTTGGCAAGACATTCATTCAACCTCTGGACTTCAGTTTCCTCGTCTGCTACGAGGAAACCAATTCTTCATCCTAGGGATGCCATGGGGATTAAATAAGAAAATTCCTGTGTGGCTTTAGCACAGAAAACTAATAAATGTTAGTCATAATTAGCATGGCATTAGGAATCTTGGCTGTTGCCTTCAGGGGAAGATACTGAATGTTTTGAACGTGGGAATGATCATTTTTAAGCAACAGCAGAATGCAATTGAATTTAGACGGAGACAGGAGAACAGTTTGGAGGACATTATGATGATCTGGGTATGAGGTAATTGGGTCATGGCTTGGAATGACATTAATGAGAATAAAAGAGAAAGGCCAAATGTGACTGTCATTTCAGGATTTAAAAATTTAGTTAGTAAGGGGGGCATAAGGGAGAGCTGAATGGAAGATGAGGTCTGGTTGTCACCTTGGCCCACCGAAACAGTGGTGACATTGAGTAAACCAAGTAACCGGTTTCAGGGGAAGACTCCATGTGAGATTTATTTATTAATTTTGAAGGTCAGGCAGACTGTCCACATGAAACTCCCCAGGTGGCCTTCAGAAGTATTCACTCACTGAAGGGAACTGACTACCTTTATTGTTTGAAGGTCCATAGTATTCCCTAAACTTCATTTGCATGTAACTTACATTTTCCTCTGTTTTGTACCTCCTATATCGTTTATTTAATATTTTACTTTAATTTGACTTAAACCGATTTATTTGGTTTCATTTAAACAAAAATAGCTGTGAAATCTCAGGCTTTCTGTGCTAGTTTCAGTTTGTCTAATATACATTAAAATAAAATTATAACTGTTAAAATAGAAGTATTCATCCATATGCATCTTAAAATCATTCCTGGTACTATCATCATTATACATACAATTTATGAAACTTGGATAAAATGAAAATTAAAGCCAGAAGAAATGCTGATTTTCTCATGGAAATAGAATAGCATAAAGATCAGGAAGTTAAAATGAGGGGGAGAAAGTAGCCAGAAAATTACAAAGAAAGAAAGAAGTAAGGGAGAATGAGGGTGATATAATGTCATGGCAGTATGTCGGGGCGGAGGAAGGGGGGTATGCTGAGAAAATTTCAGAGAAAAGGTAGCAAAAATGCTAATATCTAGAAGAATACTGTTTTTTTTTAAAGCTATGGTATCTAGCAATAGGCACCAAGGGAGGGTCAGATTCTGGATTTATTTTGAAAGTTAAAAAAATAAATCAAAGTAAAGTCAACACATGTGATGTGCTGATGGATTCAATGTGGGTATAAGAGAAAGAGAAGAGAAAAGGCCAAGGCTGTTGGCCTGAGCCGTGGGACTGTTGCTGCTGCTGTTAACTGAGGCATGGAAAATTATGGGGGGCCCCTGTTTGGGGATGGGGGACATTGGGAATTCCATTTGGACAGTTTGAGATGTAAAAGGGGTTTCGGAGAGGATTTAGATGAAACAGTAGGATAAATGGGTCTGGAGTTCAGGGCTCAGGGTCAGCCAACAGATAAAATTTGGGAGTTGTCAAATACAGGTAATAAGTACATTTACAAAACCAAATATTTTCACTGTAGCAGTTAGAATAGGTGTGGTTATGCTAGATAACAAGCACTCCCTACCCTCCCAAGTCTTAGTGGCTCATGATGTCAACATTTTCCTTTGTTGTTTATGTTATCTGTCCCCTGCGGGTCTGCTGGGAGCTCTGCTCCGTGGTTCCTCACTCCAGGACACAGACTGGCAGGGCAGGCAGAGGGAAGAGAACCCTCGGGAGGCTTGCATCGGTGACAGGATGTTCTGGCTCAGAAGAGACGTATCACTTCTGCTCACCATCACAGGCTAGAAGTGGCTACACAGCTTCCTTCCAGTCTAGAGGCAGCACCACCCTACCATTTGCCTGGGAGCCAGAGAGGCTGACACATCCAGAGTCCTGGGTGGTCACGCTGCCCACTGTCCGTGGGGGAGAAGGAAAGGCAGCTGACACCTGAGCACCAGGGCACTGAGACAGTCACAAGGTGGCGGGGTGAGGAGGAACCAGCGATCGAGGAGAATGAAGGAAAATGAGGGGAATGTGGCTTCCTGAAAGGAAAGTCAAGCTATTGTCACCTGGATTTAGAAACTTCAGAGAAGGGACATAACAGGCAGGGGTGAGTAAATTTGACAAGCCCCAGGACATGAGATGAAAGAGAAAGGCATCAGGGAGTTCCCTTAAGAATAAGGTGCACTTGCTACCTTACACCAAGTCAGAGCACCTGGAGGCCACCTCAGGTGACAAGGACTGGGCTGAAGAGCAGCTACTTTGTGTGATCTTGTCAAGTCTCTTAACCTAGGTTTCCTCACCTGAGTAGGAGGCTGTGATGAAGACTGAGGAACATTCTGCCTGGTCCAGGCCATGCAGGAAGCACTCAGGTAGGGCAGTGAGCGTTGCCATGCTGGTGGGATTGTGAACCGCGACAACCACCTTGGAAAACTCCAACAGTATCTATGAAAGCTGAACATGGGCACAGCCCAGGATTCAGCATTAAAACCGAGCACACGTACCCAGTAGCCTGGGAACATATTTCACCAAAAGGCATGGGCTGGATGTTAATGGCAGCCCCCGACAGGAAATGCCTGACTTTGATTGGCAAACTGTGGTGTGCGTGTGTATTGTAGTCACCTGATCACACAAACCAGCACACAGAAAAAAAACGATGCACAACCCAGCGCTGTGTGTGGATCCCACCACACCGTGTTGAGGAAAGCAGACAGACACTCAAAGAGTACATCCCCTATGGTTCCTTTTATCTAATGCACACAAAGAAGGCAAAACTAAGTTTTGCAGACAGAAGGTAGGACAGTGGTTACTTTTCTGGGGAGAAAGGCAGGTTCCTGGGGGGAGTGAGATGTGGACTTGGGGGCCTCGGGGTGTGTCCTGTGCCGGGAGCAGTGAATGTGTGCATTCAGGATGGAGGAACTGATCAAACTACACATTTATATATGTGCATTTTTATTAAAAAAGTTACTCTTTTTTTCAGGAAAACAGTAAGATCAGATGTATTGTCACTGCCAAGAAAAGCTAAGTTACTCTACTTACTCGGTGGTAATGCCTGATCCCACTTGATTTTTCAATCACCAATTGCTGCCTCTGTTGCCAAGAAGCTGGTTCGAGCCCCAGGGTAAACATTGGTGTAAGTGGGGTGTGCATCCTCTCAGCTTGATTGGGGGTTTCGACGCTTGTCCTTATGCTGCCATTGTAATTATATTGGTGGAAAATCCAGAGATTTCAGGTTGTTACATTTGTCTCTTGATTGCTGGATTTTTAAAAGGATATGTTGTGCTTACGAAGATGACGGTGGCTTTGGGTTGGAGGAAGCCATGCTCATTTATTAGGACAATTTTATTAGGTCAGTGAGCAAATCGTGATGCTAAACAGAGTGGTAAGATGGGGCAAAGCTGTCCTCTAGCCCCCTGCCTTTTCTGCAGAGTGTCAGTCAGCCACAAAGCAGGGCTCCATGAGCATTAGCCTTGAATTTAAGAGTTCCAGAAAAAAAACAGTGAAAGTCCTTGCCAATTTTACAAGGCAATCTTTGCTGCCTCTTGCTTGTTTTTTGCTTCTCGTATTGCAGCTGGTTTAAAGTGATGCTGTAACTCTCATCATTACCAGGAATAAACGCACCCAGACCTAGAGGGGCAAATGGACACTCAGAAACGAATTGAGGGGCCATTTGACGTGGGCCCCTCGATTGCTCAGGCTTTTTGGAATCATTGCTCAGGAGCCCGGTCACCTGAGTTGGGAAGCTGGCTGGTGACGAGGATTTACTTTCTCCCTTTGCCTGCTCCGCCCCTTCAGGACTGAGCCTGAGTTGTCTCAACTGGAGCATTTTAGTTTTGCATAATTAGATAATGCCTTTTTATTTTACTTTCTAAAAAATTGCTTTTTTCTCTTAGACATTTTTACTTAATTCAAGGAAGGTAATTAGAATTCCATTTTCTCCCAGAATGAACTAGAAGGTGTTTGGGTATAAAAGTATATTTGTGTTTGCAGTTTCTATGGAGATTTTAACTTTATAAATGTTTTCCAAATATTAGTCACAAGATGCTACTTTCAGTAGAAAAGGTAAACATGTTAAGCCTTACATATTAAATTAGATCATCTTTCTGAGAAGACAACACGTGGATAGCAAGCTTTTATCACCAACGCTTAGCTACTGTCTGTCACATCTTACCCTAATTCTGACCTCATCCCTGATTATTGGGGCGCTTCTTTCTACATCATCCCAATACCGACTTGGAAGCAAAGGCGATCAGTTCAGTTTGTTGAGCATTTACTGAGTGCTTACCATACGCCAGGCGCTATACTTGGTCCGGCAGAAGTAAGGTCTGCTTCAGTGAGGAGGGTAGGGTAATAATATGGGTGTAATAATTCATAGTTTTAATTTGAACATGTCACCTAAACTGTCATATATTGTGCTCGAATGTGATATTGTTATGTCACAGAATTACATGCTTATGATTTTGTAATAAAATATTTTATAATAACAAAGGGCATTATTTGTGCCAGACCCTGTACTTGGTGTTCGAGATGGGGAAATGGATAAGAAACTGGCCTTCTCTTAAAGGAGCTCAAATTGAGATAGAAGCAAAAACACAGTAACAGAACGCATGGGATAAAAGGAAGTAGGAATTATGAATACAGTAAAGAGGAGGGAAGAATTTGTTTTAAAGGTAGGAGGATTCTGGGAAAGACTTCCTAAAGAAGAGATTATTTGAACTGGGCTTTGAAGGATGAAGAGGAGTTTTCCTCATAGGCTTTGGAATGCAGTGAGCACAGGCACAAATACTCGCTACGGCCTAGCACATGCCGGGCTCTAGAAGGCAGTTACACCAGATGTAGAAGCTTGATATGTAGACAGAGGCAACGTGGATCTAGGCAGAAATCTTGGACCTTATTCTGCCAGTGATGGAACGAGTGTGAAGCTTTCTAAGTAGGTACATGACGGATCAGTAGGGTGGAGGATGGGCGGAAGGTGTGCCTGGAGTTGGAAACGCTGTTCGTTCAAGGGATGAAGAACACTTTCGATGTTGTTGCACTAGTTCAGGCTAATCATGGTGATAATTTGGACAAAAGTGTTAGCACGTTTGGAAATGAGAGGACAATTTGAGAGACATTTAAAAGGTCTGACACTACTTGGTGAGAGACAGACTTAGTTTAAACTCTTCCTTCAACCGGCCTTACAACCTTTGCACTATTTCGTTGGCTCCTCTTTATTTTTAATTCCCAGCAACACAGCAGTGCTGCTCAGAATACGGACACTGCCAACCCGCTCTCTCAGACCGGGAGGGCTTCTCGGGCGCTTGTTGTTTCCAGTGGAAGAAGCCTCTTTGAGTGAGAGAACTGGGCTACTTCTCTCCACCTGCGCCTTGAGCCTCTAGCTGACAGCTCACTGGGTGCGGCATCATTTAAATACTTTCCTGAAGGACATATCAAGTTCATGATCTGACCGACTTTACACAATTCCATTTACACTTAAGGACAGAATAGAATGTCTAAAGAACACAAGAACACAGTTTTGCCCTAGCCAGGTGGCTCAGTTGGTTGGAGTGTCATCTCATACAAGAAAAAAAAAAGCTGTGGGTTCAGTCCCCAGTCAGGGCACACACAGGAGGCAACTGAGTGATGTTTCTCTCTCACACGGATGTTTTTTTCCTTCCTTCCTTTCTCTCTGAAACCAATATTAAAATATTGTTGGGTGAGGATTAAAGAAAATAAAAAACACAATTTCACAAAGCAGGAAACAGCATTTCCTGAACAGATCTTAATGGGTTTATTTATCTTTTTTAATCACAAAAGGAAATACTCCTGGAAAAATCCATTGTAGGTGTAGCAGTTAGAACACTTTGGGTTGTGAATAAAAGAGAAGCTAACCCAAATGGAATTAGGCCCCAAGGGGAATGTGCTGGTGTACATAGCAGGAAGGAGGGATGGCCTCATCCAGCAAACAGTCTCCTCAGAGAAGGTCTCTACTCCCGGGCCATCCTCCCCAGGTTGGCCGCACCCTTTGCTTCTATCCATTGGTTACAAGATGGCAGCCATCAGGCCCACGTCAACGTACACAGGTGACCTCAGTCCAAGGGTAAAATCAGAGCCGGGTCAGTCTGATGCTCTGAGGACAGTGGCAGAGGTTCCCCAGGCAACGTGGACTGAGACTGAGGAAGAAATTGCTCCTCCCAGAAAGTCCTGAGCACTGGCAGCAGGAGGCAGAGTGGATGGCAAGCAGGCAAAGATAGAAAATAGCTACCTTGCTAGGCAATCCAAAAATGCTGAGAGGAGCACAAAGTTTTGAGTTTGTTGAGTCTACTGCTTCATTTGCAACTTACTCAGCAAGTAAGGCAGTGATGGGTGCTCCCTAAATATTTGTTGAGTGAGTGGACCCAGCACGCCCATCCCGTCAGAAATGGTGTCTGGTTTCCTGAGTCTGAGAGAGCTGACTGCACATGTGACTGGAGGCTCCACGTCATGGGCGTCACCCTCCTGCATTCCATAGCAGTATCACCGTGTATGTACTTCAGCTGCCTATTTATGTCTCTTCCTCTGGCCCCTGAGGGCAGGGGCTACATATTTCCTCCTTGAGCTGTAAGGACACAGCAGAGTGCCAACACAAAGTCTGTTCTCAGAAGTTATTTGTTTTATGTGTACATACATGCATGCATGCATGCATGGATAAATAAGTACATTAATTAATTAACAATCAATTGAGAGTCAGCTCTTGAGTCCTTAGAATACTAGTTTCTCTCCTCCATCCCTGCACTTTATGCTACCCTACAGCAACAATCCCCGAACATGTTTGCACATTAGAATCACCTTGCGATTGGGATGCAGCATATCTTTAAAAAATTTAAAGCCCAGGACATACCCCAGACTAATTAAATCATGGTATTTTGGGGTTATGCCAGGAATGGGCAATTTTAAGCTCCCCAGATGACCCCAACGTACAGACAGGCTTGGAAAGCACTGCTCCGTGGGTTGACTCAGAAGCCTGGTGGACTTTGAAGGGTGCCTGTGATGGCCTTTCCCGGTGTACACCATGGGTTAGGGGAGTGTTGTCCCTGTGCCCCCAGGGCTGGGTGAGAAATCCCCTGGGCTTTAACAACCAGGACTGGGATGTTGAAAGTAGAGGAGGGTTGTTTACGTGGCTCTAAAATAAAAAATGAGAGTTGCCTCACTCATCTGCTTTCGCTTATTCAGTCAGTGAAGAACGGTGAGCTGGAACTTACGAGAGCCAACAGACTGGATGCCTTCTCTTGGGGCCTACTGATTCTTCAAAGCTCGGGTGGTGGTCAGAACTTGCGTGAATGGAGTCAGGGTTTTGTGTCTCTCAAACCCCCACTTCTGCCAAGGGGCAGGGGCCTATGCCCACACAAACCAAACCTTAGAAGTCATACTGCAGCCACCAATGAATCTGCAGAAGACACAGGCCCAACCTCACTGCCATTGGATCCTTGCTGTGCAAAGTGTAGTCAGGGGACTTGCAGCCTGGGCTTCCCCTAGGACCTTTTTGGGAGATGCAGACTTCCAGGCCCCACCCCAGGCCCACTGAACCAGAATCAGCACTAACGAGATGCTCAGGTGACACGCATGCTCCTTTCCATTTGAGCAGCACGGCTTTAGACAACCCAAGTGTGGAAAAAAATATTAAGTTTTGACATTTTTCCCGTTGTTGAGAAAAAGCCTAACAATCATGTGCTTTTGTGGAACTTTGACTACTTTGTGTCTCTACCGAAAGATGCTCGAGGTGTCTCCATTCTTCACTTGTGAAAAAGAGGCACTTCTCGTGTTAATGTTTTGATGCCCAAGCCTTTGCACAGGATGAGGGGAACTCCAGAACCCTCTTGCTAGGGGTGTCAATAGTAACAACTGCGCAGGGTGGGGAGACCAGCACGAGCGGTGCTGGGACTAGATCCCTGCAGCCTTCCCGTCCCTAGGCTTCCTGCCCCTTGCACAGTGCATGGGGCTGAGGCAGCACTTCCCGAACTCAGACGTGCACACGGATCACCACGGCATCCTGTTAAACACAGATTCTGGCTCATTGGGTCTGAGGTGGGCCTTATGATTATGCATTTCTAGCACGCTCCCTAGTGTGCTGTGCAGGCGCTTCTGTGGGCGGTGGGTCCTTGGCTGTGGCCTCCCTTGGCATCACCAGGAGTTTGTTAGACGTGCAAATTCTAAGGCTCAGCCACTCCAGGTCTGCTGAATCAGGAGCCATTATGGTAGGACCTAGCAATGTTTTTTTTTTTTAATACAAACTGTATGTATTTATTTTTAGAGGGGAAGGGAGGAAGGAAGAGAGGGGAGAAACACTGGTGTGAGAGAGAAATATCGATCAGTTGCCTCTTGTAGCTCCCCCAAGTGGGAACAAACCCACACCCCAGGCATGTGCCCTGACTGGGAATCGAACCGGTGACCTTTTGCTTTGTGGGATGATGCCCAACTGAGTCACACTGGCCAGGACAGCAATCTGTGTTTCAGTAAGTCCCTGGGGTGATGCCAATGCATGTTTAAGTTTGAGAACTTCTGCTCCAGACAATTTTATATTAAACCTTGCTCTACCTCAGAAATGGATTGGTCAAAAAGGCATATCAGAATCTATGGCAACTGCCTATGTGTTTGGGGGTGGTGGTGAGGAAGGTGAAATATCTATATTTTTCTAAACAAATACTCCAGGTAACATTGCTAGGCAGCTGGGTTTGGGAACCACTGTTCTTGACTGTACCCTGGAAACATCCAGCTTGAAATCAGTCACTTCTAAATGTTCCATTTATAGCCAGCTACCCAGTGAGGACTTTGATGAACTGAGAGAACCTCCTCTTTCCTCCATTCTCATCCGTAAGCCCCAATCTTCTCCCTTTAAGTGGGTTATGCTGGACTTCAGAAAACACCTGCCATTGGCAGGGTGTCATCGATCTGAATTTCATTATATGTTGACTGCAGGACTGTGATGTGCTCTGCCTCACTTTCTGTTCAATTAGTTCTCGTCCACCTGAGTCATTACTGCCTTGCCCTTGTCTATCATCTGAAGCCAGGCTCAGAGTAGTTCTCTTAAACTGCATGCAGCTGGGGCACATGTTACCAAAGGCAGAGATGTCAGCGCAGTAAAGATGAAAGCTTGATAATACTCAGTGTTGGTGAGGTTACTCTCATAAACCACCAGGAAAAGTCAATTAGTCTATTAGAAGGACAATTGGTAATATTTATAAAATTTTTTTGAATCACATACTCTTTGGTTGAGCAGCATTGTTTTTAGGAGTTGATCCTGCAGAAACACCCATCCAAGGAATAAAGATGTATGGATAAGAATGTTCACTGCTGGCCCTGGCTGGGTGGCGAGGTTGGTTGGAGCACTGACCCATAAACAAAAAGGTTGTGGGTTCTATCCCTGGTCAGGGTACATACGAGAGGCAACCGATGTTTTACATTGATATTTCTCTCTTCCTTCCTTCCTCCCTCTCTCTATAAAATCAACAAATATATCTTTGGATGAGTATTAAAAAAAGAATGTTTCTTGCTGGATATTTTGTAATGCCCCCAAACTGGAAGCTACCACAGTTACAACCATTAGGAGAATGGTTAATTAAATTGCAGTGTATTTATGCAGTGGCATGTTTAACTAAGAAAGGGGCTCTGTAAGGGCTGGAGAAAGCTGAAAGGCTGGACCCAACTGAGGCCCTTGCCCAGCTCCTGGAACACAGTCCTCCCAGTGAGGCCGTCTCCGGGAAGCTGCATTTCTCATATGACAGCTCAGGGCTCCCACAGAGAGCACTGGCTGAACCAGGTGGATGCTGCATGGCCTTTCATGCCTTAGACTTAGGAGAAACACACTGTTGCTTCTGCCCTTCTCTATGGATGGAAACCTACTCAGATTCAGAAGGGGGAAGGATATAAGCTCCCCTTTTGGAAAGAGAAGCGTCGAGAACTTGTGGCCATGTTTCATAACCACCACACTGCTGTCACCTCCAGGGAGGCGGGGTGAAGGAAGAAGATTTTGCCTTTCATTTTATACCCTTCTGTACTGTTTGATTTATTTAAAGATTTTTTCATTACTTTTGAGGTTAAAAGAAAGATAAAATAAGAAGAAAGTAATTGGAGGAAAAGGGAGGCCAGTGGTAGAAATGTGCAAGGAGAGGAAGGGGTGGGAGGAGAGGAAGAAAGGCGAGCAGACACGGGAGACGAAGACCCAGAGGAAACGGATGCAGGGCCGATGAGCCTGGAGGGGGCAATCTGGCCCTGGGCTTGTCCTGAATGCAAGCAGAATAGCCTTCTGCCAATAGCCCCACACCATCTGCCCTTGGAAATACTACTCATCCTTTAAGAAACAATTCATATATCATGTCCTTGGTGTAACCTTGATAGTTTCCTCCCAGCTAGAGTGGTCCCTCCCTCCTCTACCTGACGATTGCATTTGTGTGAGGAGCCCTGTATACAGCCTGGCCAGCCCTGCTTTCTTGGTTAGTTGAGTATAATTCTGTGCCCCTCCAGAAACTGTCTTTAAACGCTGATATTTGTTGATTTTCTACATTTCACATTGCTTCTTAGTACTGTGCCTTATGGGGGGTGGTGGTGGTAGATATTCCATAAATGTTTCTTATATTAAACAGCCTCATTTAACACACATTTATACAGCATCTACTATGAGATTGGCAATGTCCTCAAGTACTGGCTTATTTCCTCTCTCAGAACAACCCTCTGAGAAGGTACCATCTTGCCTCCCATTTCACAGGAGACAAAACTGATGCATAGAGAGGTTAAGGAGCGAGGCTCCAAAACAATAATGGCCAGAGCTTGGCATCAACTCAATCAACTTGGCTGTAGATTCTGTCCTGTTCCCATGGCACGTCCCACTTTTCTTCATCCGTGCATCAAAGAGCACATTCTAGCTTTCCCCACCTGGGAGTCTGGATGGGTGTCTCATTGCATTTGGCAAAATGCAGCAGCACCCTGACAGAATTGAAATTCCATCTACAAACTGCTGTCTGGAAGACCGTGCGATAAAAGAAGCAGAGTGGCACTCAGGCTAGGCAATTAGCGCTCCAGCCATTTAACCTTCTCTGTCCCTTCGCTGACTCTAGCCTGGACTTAACAAGGCCTCCCAGGAAGCGTGCGGAGCTCCCAGAGCCGTGATCAATGGCCCAGGAGGGTCTACAGCGAGAGCATCACAGGAAGTCTGAAGAGATCTCTTCACTGGAGAGAACAGGACTCAGAAAAGTGCTGGCGTGTGGGCAGGCAAGAATTTGAAATCAATACCGACAGGTAGAATGTGAAACTGTTCTGCGGTTGAAAACTCCAAAGTAACGAGGTCACAGATTTGTTTTTCGTCACCTGATTTTTCGAATGATTGCAATGATTATATGAACAAAGAGCAAGAATAATCAATTTCGATATCTGTGATTATGCCCTGTAGTAAAATAGACTGGGGGACTCGGGCAAACAACTCATTGGCAAAGTGCTACGAAACCGGAAGGAAGCGGGGCAGTCAGTTTCACCAAGACCCACTCGGCTTCGTTTGGAAGGACCTTCACTGAGAGCCAGGGACTGGCACAAAGGTTCTGTCAGACCTGGAGTGCCCTGCAGGAAGTTTTGGCTTTGCTGTGCTGCGAGTCTCCACAGATAAAACACAAATACAGGAGACTCGACTATTAGTCCTCTTGCTTGCTTATTGCTTTTTATTGTCTAAAGAACTCAGTGCTAATTTCTAACATTCAACATTTATGGACTTCCAGGAACTCATAAATGTCACATCAGGCTGCCTCTTGCTGAATTTTTAATCAAGGGGGAGAAATTCAGCTACAAATAGACCAAGAATCAAGAGGCCCAGTATTGATTGGTCAAAGTGGCACTTAGGAACCTGAGGTTGAAGTCGTTCGGATAAAAGGATGCTGGGCTTTTGACGGCCCCAGAGCCATCGTCTTCCATCAGCTCCAGGTGAGTATCAGATCTCCTCTCAGAACCTCGATCTTCAGCCTTTTTCGTTGCAATGCACACAGACTGATTACTGACACTCTGTGCCAAGCTGAGGAAAAATAGGTATGATTTTGATTGATTTATAAAAAATTAATAACAGTAATTACCTACCCTTTTTGTTCCAAAGTGACTTTTTAAAAAGTCAGGTGCCTATACTTGTATATAAGCATTTCTGGTACCAATAATGAACCAATTAGACACAACCTTATTACGTGATGTGACTAATAAGGTATAAGACCAATAAGGCATACCTCTGTTACATGACCTATATATTTATGGTTCAAGACAGGGCGTTCACGCCAGAGGGCTATTGTGGTCTCGGCTGTTGTCATTTCTCTACTGACAATCTAAGGGAAAAGAGGTCAGTGCCCTCACTAAATAGTCAGGTGTTGCATGTCTCAAAAACTCTTGCGGCGCACTCATTGGAAACTGCTGCATTAGAGCTATTAGTAACAACAAGTAACGTGAGGCCTACTGAACACCCACACTGCTAGCTGTAAGTTGAGAAAGAAGAGCTGAAACTCGGACCCAGACCGAATTTTTGTCTCTGTCGGAAATCCTATAGACGTCAACCCTAAAACAGACCGTACCCTTCTTCCCCCATAGTTCGGAAGGTCTGGAGTGGAACGGGCCAAGGCCAAGATGCTCTGGTTGTCCTGCTCCACACAGAGTCTGGCCTCTGAGTCTGGCCTCTAAGTCTGAGGCCTTGAACCGACCCGGAAGCGATACAGAGCAGTGCTTGTAATGTCAGAGATCACTGGGCCTGGTGAATGATGTCTCTCACTAATGCCAAGCCATGAATCATTGGTCTGTGGCGCTGTAAAATTAACATGCGCCGCTATAAATAACTCATCTGTAATGGGCTGTCATTGATGGCTTTTTGGAAAGGCTTGACTCAGGAGTAAGGGTTTTAATGACTGTAATTGAAATTAGATGAAAAGCATCAGCATTGGGCTTTCTTCTGACCCATGCGAGAACAAATTTCATCATATGTCAAAACAATTAGGCCGTGTCAAACCGGAGGGACGCGACGCCGCAGCACCTCTCCTCCTGCACCTCTGCCTGCGGTCTCCTGAGATGTCGCCCGGTGAGTGACAGCGCACGGCGGAGCTCCTCCGCGCCGGTCCTTCACAAAGGGCCTCACACAGCGGCAGTGCTGGAAAGGCGCCCCCGCCCCAACTCCCAGACCAGAGCCGTTACTGCGGGAAAAGTCATTATCGTTAATAACAATGAGTTTTCTTTGCGCAGCGGAATATGGTTTACAAACATCTTTCACGTCCATTATCTCAATTGATCTTCACGAGGGCCCTGGGAAGTTGGTCTGATGATATGGCTCTTATCCTCAGACGCCTGGGGAGATGGAGGCTCAGAGAACCAACGACTTGCCCAAGGTCACTCAGCTCAGAAGTGATGAGGCAGGAAACAGAAACCTCTGATCCAAGCCCGTCCACACGCTGGGGCCTCCTACCCCTGGTCTGCTGGCTGGTGCCTGCTGTCTCCCTCCTCCTGTGAAACCCTCCATCTGGTAGTCCTGAGAGGCCCTGCATCTCCAACTCCAACAGAAAAAGACAGACAGCTGAGTACAGAGGACACACAGTATGCCTTTCATGGGCTGCCTCAGATTCTAACCTGCTTTTTCTAGTACATTTTGAGTCATGAGTGGAAGTTCCAGTCCTGTTAGTGGAGACGTTTTGAAGCAGGCCAGATGGTACTTCAGGGCTGTCTTTTCATTTAGCTTTTGGTTTAATAGAGAACGTCAAGGGTTTCCTTTCAAGGTGAGGCTGAGTATTAGGGAGGACCAGCCTGTTACATGGAAAAGCCCTGGATTAGAGTTCAAGACCCTCAGGGACACTCACTCTCCAAAGCCCAGCCGTCCCTAAAATTAGATTCTGCTCTACATGGAGATTTCCCCTGCGTGTGTCCCCTCTGTGTGTGTCCTAGGAAGGAGAAGCTCTGAAGTCACTGCCAGCTCCTTCAGCCCCGTGGTGGTTGCTGCTGGCCTTGTTCTCGGGAGGCAGAAAACCTTAAAAGCAGGAGAGACCGTATGCTTCAGCCATTATCTTCTGAACCTCCCCAGACAATTTGTCGGAGGAGCTGAGCCCACGTGTCTCTCCAGCCCTAACATGTCCCCACCGAGCCTACACCACGCTGGTGGAGGTTTGCGAATGAACACGAAGCATACCTTTGTCCCTACAGCATGTCACTGTGCTCCGCCTGGAGACGGCTCCTAATCCCCCTGTGCAAAAATAACAAGTCCCACCTAGGATTGCGTACACGGTCTAATTACACGTAACAAAACATCTCGTCTCAGGAGGGAAGGAGTGTTTGGTAGTAAATTAAGAGATGCAAAAACCACTGTGAGCCGTGCTGATTAATCCAGGTCTCTAGCAATGGGGAGGGATCCTTGAGAAATGGGTTTGCGGTTTGATGATTATAAGCCCTCCACGGGGGCTTTTCACTGGAACCGCTTCTGTGCCGAGGGGAAGGAGGGGGACTGGGGTGGAGCCTGCAGAGCTGATTCATTTAGTGTGGTGTTAAAGGAATGGAAATTGCTCCAAAAAAAGAAGGAAGCTTATTAAATGGGTGAAGCACCAGGGAGCCCACCTTCATGGGCTCTCAACACCTCTCACTGCGGTTTCAGGTGGGACAGTGTCCATGCAGGCAGAAAGCGTTATCCAGCCCCCTTAAGAACCATGGGCTTATTGGACTTGCCTTCCCCTTTCAGCACCAAGTTCAGAGAGCCTCTCTGGGCTCCAGTCCAGGGGGACCTTATGGACTAAGTGGAAGAGAGAATAAACACATTAGAAAACAGAGAAAAACATGCTTACGACTGATTACAACTATAAAGATAGACTCTCTGTGTATATAGGAGAAGGGGGTGGGGGAGGGGCGCGTGTACGTGCACAGGCCTGAAGCTTTATGGTTAATGCAAAGTGCCTAAGCATTCAAGTAAGATCTGTTTTTGAATATTTGGCTTAGTCACTTCCTAGCAGCTACCTGACCACTCTGGGCCTTAGTTTTCTAATCTGCAGTGTGGGATTATTAATCATTCCTGCCCTTCCTACGTAGGGCTTGTGGTGGGGATGCTATAGGACAACAGGTTGAAAATGCCATGCAAACCATAAAGCATTGTGCAAATAGTATTGTCCCTTGTAGCAGCACAGAGTGGCTAGCACAGAGCAAGTGTCTGTCAAACACACTCATCGGATGGGTGGACTGATGGAGGGAGAATGGGGGTATTTGAAACATTTGAAAAACTCAAGGGAGATTTGCATGAATTGCGGATTTTTAATAGAATTTTTAAATGGGAAGTGTTGTGGAGCCTTGCTGAGAAGATCAGAGGGATATTTCTGACTGTCGGGAGGCGGAAATCTGAGGAGGAGCAGCCTATTTCCTTGCCTAGAGTCTGAGTCTAGTAGGAGCTGAAAGAACTGGGGTAAAAAATGGAGGAAAGGAGGAGAAATAACGGAAAGCTGCAGGCCTGAGGTTAGGTGCTGGGGCGGAGCTTGCCCCCGACCATGCCGCTTTTTGCGTGAGTGTTTACGCAAGAGCAAGGGTTCAAGCAAGGATGGATATCTGTGCGAGGCCTGCAGCCTGCTCGTGGGGGATGTGCAGGTTTTCAGCTGAAGATCAAAAAGCAGATAAAATGTGCACGTCTGGCTCAGGTACAGAATTCTTGTGCCTGTGAAATCTTTTGTGGTGGTTGCAGGTAGTGAAAGGGGAGAGAGTGGGAATAGGTAGCAGTGACCACAAACTAGAACTCTGCCATGTACTGATCAAGTGCTCCTTGGACAGACCCATCCCAACCAAACGTTGCATTCTATCAAGGAATGGAGTAGTTCAAGGACCTTAGTTGAGAAGCAGTGAAATCCCTAGGGAACTCCCTGAAAAACCCAGCCCAGTGAACTTTTCGGGGAAGCAACACCCTTCCCCCACTCCCTGTGAGCATGCGCACTTCTCCAGAGTTGTAATCCCTAAAGAGGAGAAAAATACATTTCCATTACAAGAGGGGGAACTTCTGTGAGAACAGAGCTGTGTTTAGAATGTTTTAATGTACAGAAATCGACACGCTTCTTCAGCACTCAAAAGCCCGCTCTCTGGAATAGAATAACAATGCTCTCTCCTCTGTATTTTCCTCGCAGGCTGCCACAGACTGCTGTTGTGAAGCAAATCCTTCTGTTACAATCCTTTATTTTTTACCTCTCCCCCCTTCGTAAATCACTTTCCCTCTCTAAAAGATTAAAGTGTGGTAAAAGCTGCTAAGTGTGTAAGAAATGGACCCTTCTGAGTCAACAGATCTGCCCCCCATGTATCTTTGAGTCATAGCTGCTAACATTTCTTGACATAATCCAGTTTTTCTTTTGATTTTTTTCTCTTGCTAGCAGGGCTATAAAAAAAAAACTTGAAGTGTTTGAGGATGGGAAGTTTGGCCGTGCATGAACTGCACATCTTTGGAGCTGCCTGTCAAGTAGACGTGACTGTGGCCGGTGTTTATTTCTCGGCACAACCTGGTTATCCTTTGGCTCTGAGTGCCAAGTTGTGCTTGGGGGCTATCGGTGGGCCTCCGAGAGTTCCGTCCACACATGGGGACCGCCTTCTCCCCACATGTGCACATGTGGGGACAGGGTGGGTTCAAATCCAGATCCTTTCCTGGCTAGCTGAGATCTTTAGACAAATCGCTTTCCTTCTGTGAACCCCAGTGCCTCGTCTGTAAAGTGGGGTGAGAATGTAAGCCCGGAGGGACGTTGGAAGAGAAAGAATGGTAACCTGTACGGCAGGCGAGAGCTGATTTTGCCCCCCTTTCATGGGAAGCATCGCCCTCGTTCACGTCCTCTCTGTCTGCATGGGCCTGTGTCACGTGGACCGTACCTGAGAAGCTAGCAAGCACTGGTTGCTTCTGGAGAGGCTGGAATCTGATATAGGAGGTTGATTTTACTTTTCACTATATAAACTTCTGTACTATTTGAAATTTTTGTTATCAGCATGTGTTTCTTGAAAATATTATACAGGATACATGTATTTAGGAACTCTGAGTTCCCAGCCCTTGCTCCTTTGTTGTCAATAGGTCTCGCTTTCCTTTCAGGTTTAGCAGCATCGTACCAAACACGCCCAGGGAGAGAATTCTGCATGTGCTGGCTCTGGTCTGACCACGCGGCTTGTGTAGGGCAGAAGGCCTCCAAATTCCAGAAGCTCTGGGAGATAAATGGACTTTTTAATGAAGGACTGGACAACTGCAGAGGCATTTGGGAAAAGACAAAAATGGATCCATATCGCACACCGTGTTCCAAAATAACTCCAAGAGGATCAGAGATTTAAATATAAAAAAAAGAAGAAGAAGAAAAATGAAACCATGCAAGTACTAGAAGAAAACATGGGTGAATTGTTTTCATAATCTGGGTATGAAGAGCTTTTCTAGTCATGATTCAAAAATCCAGACTTAATGAAAGAAAAGATTGATAAATCTGACTATGCTTTTTAAAAAGCACAAAACTTTGCATGGCCAAAGAGTCACAGTGCCAAAAGACAAGCAGCAGACTCGAAGGAAGTGTGTGCCACGCACATTATGGGTAAAGGGCTAATGTCTCCCGGACAAGGGAGGAACACTTGAAAATTAGGAAGTGAAAGTCCCAAAGCCTGAAAAAAACATGAGCAAAAGAAAGACACTTCCCAGAAAAATATGCACAAATGATCTTCTGACATATGAAAAACCATTCTCACATACTTGCAATAAGAGGAGTGCAAAATAAAATGACCCTTTGATACCACTTGTTACCTGCCAGTTAGGCAGAATCAGAAGGTTGACACTCCATACATGCTTTTCCTGAGGCCCCGGGAGAACACGCGCTCCTATTGCTCGTGAGAATGACACGGTCAGGCTCCGTGGAGGACGTTGCATGTGGAGGGAGACTATGGGATTTCCCTGTGAGCCAGCTGTTGTTCTTGTTGGGATTTACCCGACGTACATTTGGACAAATATGAACCACTTGTGATAAGTTTACGTGTTGTGGTGTTATTTATTATAAGAAAACATTGGAATCCCTGGCTGGCGTAGCTCAGTGGATTGAGTGCGGGCTGCGAACCAAAGCATCGCAGGTTCGATTCCCAGTCAGGGCACATGCCTGGGTTGCAGGCCATGACCTCCAGCAACCGCACATTGATGTTTCTCTCTCTCTCTTTCTCCCTCCCTTCCCTTTCTAAATAAATAAATAAATAAAATCTTTTTAAAAAAGAAAAGAAAACGTTGGAATCCACTTCCATGCCCTGGCAGACACGTTGAATTTGCTAGGGCACATCCGCACAGGGAGGTCCACACCATGTGAATGAGGGTGAAGACGCTCTCCACAAACTGATCAGAAATGATTTCCAGGACATTTTGTTAAGAGCAAAAAGTAGGGTGTGAAAGAGTACATATAGCGTGTTACCTTTTATATGAGAAACAAACAAAAAAACAGGTACTTGTCGCCTTGTTTTTGCAAAGGAAATGCAGAAAGCATGCATCAGAAACTGGTGAAAATGGTTGCCTGTTGTTATGTGGTAATGGGGCAGGGCTGGGGTGTTGGGGATGAGAACAAGACGTTTCTGAGTGTACCTTGTCACACAGTTCCAACTTATATATCATTGAAATCTTTCATACACTTTAAAATTAAATCCATGAAAATGAATATAAAGCAAATCTTAAAGCAGTACAAAATGAAACAAAGGAAACCAACCACGTACCAAATTGGTAACATAACAGTACAGAAAAAAAAAACTCATTCAAAACTCCAGAGCTCAGAGTTCCAGCTGTGTATCCTGAGTGGGTTGTAAAAAGAACGGTAAAGACACCTTGAATCTACTTTGTTGTTGGTAGTGGTATTGGTGTAGTAATTCTGATAATTTTGAATATGTTGTAGGACCAAGCACAGAAGTTAAATATATTGATGGTGACAGGAACCAGGGAGAAGGGTCTAGAAATATAGGATGGGAAGAGAGGAGGAAGAGTCCCGCAATGTTGAATTTGAACTAGAGGACTCGGTCTGAACTCAGGTTCGTCCACTGTAAATGCCCTGAAGCAAGACACTCCAGCAGCAGTTAGCTCACGGAGTGCCGGGCCTCAGTTTCTGAATGCCGTTCCCCACTAACTGAGCAAGCAGGGGTCCCTGAAGCCATGGCTACTTACAGGTCTGAGTCTGGGATGTCTTGTAGCGGAAAGCCTGCCAGTGACTTACCAACAGAACATGTGAGCTGGCTTGCTGGGGATCTCACCAGCAAAACTTGAGACAATTGGAGCATCAAAAAGAATAATGATGTTAATAGAGTATAACACAATGGAAGAAAATGAGTCCAGAGCGATGCTCAAAAATTAACACAAGAATTAGAAATTTTAAAAAGCAGTGAAATCCAAGTGAAGTCAGTAGTCTAATTAATCATATTATGTCATTGTCAATTTCCTGGTTTTGGTAGTTTATAGCGTAGGATGTTATCATCAGGGGAAGCTAGGTTTTGGGTACACTGAACCTCTCTGTAACATTTTTGCAATTTCTTGTGGGTTTTTATTTCCAGTTAAAAATTTAACAAATAAGCATGTGTGGGGGGGGATGATGGGGTAGTCTTTTTTTTAACTTTTTAAAAATCCTTACCCAAGGTTACGTTGATTGATTTTAGAGAGGGGTTGGGGGAGCAAGAGGGAGGTAGAGACATAATGTGAGGGAGAGACATCAGTTGGTTGCTTCCTGTGCGTGCCATGAACGGGGACAAAACCCACAACCTAAGCCGGGGCCCTGACCGGGAATCACATCCGCATCCTTTTGGCTTATGGGGTGATGTTCCCACCAGCTGAGCCACCCGGCCAGGGCGATGGGGTGGTGCTCTTCACAGGAGAATGCTCTCCTCTATTTCCTGGAGAAATGATTGAAGTAGAAAAGTCACCACTTGCAACCGCCAAGGCAATATTTCACTCAGACAAAGATCATCAGTGGATAATAAAACATTGGATAAAAGCCATTAGAGAATGAGATATTCACATAGTCTCACCCTGCAGGTTACTTACTATCTACAGAGGGGAGAGGGGCTTTTACGGTGGATAAATCTGCAGACATCACCTTAACTGAGTGACAGGAAAAAGTGTTGCGCCTGATTGCCTCATTAGTTCTTGCTCCCGAGTCTTTGATGCTATGCGGGATCATCATCAATATTGATAAATGACATTATGAGTTTGCTGATGAGCTGGAAGGAGAAGTGTGGAAGATCACCTATGTAGTACTTATCCCAAAATTAGTACTCCTAATTTCAGCAGTGAAGAAATGCACACAAATTTAGATTATGTGGTATTCTATAAAACATTAATCAGCACTCCAGAACTATCAGTATAAAAGACCCAGCCCCCTCAAAAAGTAGGAGACTGTCCTAGATTAAAGAGAATAACCAGACTGAAGAGAATGATAATTACATGTAGTAGATGATTCTTGGTTGGACCCCGATCAGAAAAAAATAGTATAAAGGTCATTATCAAGACAATTGGGAAAATTTATATATGGACAGTGTATTAGATAATATTATTGTATCAATGTCTTGGGAGGGAAAAAAAGCACTGTGCTTATGTGGAATAATTCCTGGTTCTTACAAGATACATGTTGAAGTAATTCAGGGGTCAAATTTCAAAATATCTGTAACTAATTTTCAAAAAGTTTAGCAAAAATATAAAAAAATGAGATCTCAAGTGCATAGAGAAAAATGTCAGCAATGGATGAACCAAGTGTAAAGAGCAGTGGGTATGCATTTTTATCGTATTATAATTTCAAGCTTCTTTAGGTTTGAAAAATGTTAAATAACATCTTGAGGAAAGTACCAGTAGCTGACATTGGTTCATGTGTAAATTCTTTCTCTTGTACCCAGATTGGAATGTCTCCCCTTTCAGCTCACCCCTTCCCCCAAATCTTAGCATGACGCAGCAAGTGCTGCTTAGGGCCTAACGGCTCCATGGGGCCCAGGCTTCCAGAGACGGGTCCCATCGTGGCCACCTCTGGGCTCCATCGTCCCACCAGCTGGGGCCCCTGGTAAAACCTGGGTGGCTCATCACTGAACCTGAGAGAGTGTCTGGGGAGTCGGGAGACTCTGTTGCCTGAGATTTGCTGAGCCCTTCAGCCTTGGAGAGCGGAACACAAGAGACTTCCTTTCACAATGGGGGCTTCACCTGGAGTTGATTGTTCCCAGGAAGAGGGACCACGCTAGTCACTTTTGAATGGATCCATCAGTTACTGCAGAATATTCAAATAATGAGTCACAATCAATGTAACCACCAATAAACTAACCAATCAGCACATCAGTAAGTAAGCACTGGGTGGTTTGCCCTGTGATCTACACACTATAAGGGTAAAGAGGGTGCAGACCGTGCCAGCAAATAGGCTGAGTGTGCGGGGAACGCAGACTACGAATCAGTGCCACGCAATGACTGGTAAATGCATTGTGGCAATCTTCACTTTGTAGCACTGAGGTGGTGCCCCTGAACTGCGGCGGGAGGCTGGGAGGCATGCAGAGAACTTCCCGGGGGGTGGGGGTGCGAAACAGTTTCCTTTAGCTCTAAAACCAAATCTTTATGTCCTCAAAGGAGAAAACAAATCAGGAATGTGGGCCACACTAAGGGGATGGTAGAGAGAGGTTCTAAAAGGTTCATTTGACCCCTCAGTTTTCTCTGTCCCTTTTCTAGGGTTAGAGTGACCCGCTCACCCCCATTCGCCTGGGACTTCCCCAGTTCTAGTACTGGAAGTCCCGACCCTGAGAAACCACGGCTTCCAGGTGGGCAGGGACAGCCGGCCACCCTACGACCCTCCCACCCTCAGCCCAGAGTCTTCAGCTATGACGGATCCCATGCAACGAAAAAGTCAGACAACAGGCCGGCTCCGGGAATTCTGAAGCAGACACGGAAGAGGAAGGAGTGAGGGCCACCTCAGTTCTCCCTTTTCCATGCAGCCTGGCCGCAGAGGGGTTGCTCTTCCCCAGCCCTGTCCCCCCACTTCTGCTCTTCATTCCTGCCTCCCGGAAGGTCCCGTCTCCCCATCAACACACACAAATGCTGCTCATTCTCCAGTCCCCGCTAAACTCAGATTTCCTCTTTAAAACCTTTCCCGACTGTTCTGGCGAAAAGTGATCTTTTGCTCCTGAGAAATGTAACAGCGCTTATCATCTGTGTGCTCGAAGAGCTCCAGAGAAATTGTAGGGAAGTTCAGAGACACGTTTGCTCACATGTGATGAACGCACTCCTTTGCTCACTCATCAGTGACTGGGCACCACGCATGGTGCTAGGCTCTGTGGCTTCCAAACGAATCCTGTCCTTAAGGAGCCACGGTCAGCCAGGTGAGGTGGGCAGATACACTAAGTAATGATAACACAGGTAAAACATGCTGTGATGGGGGCTAAGTATCAGCAAACAGTGCCATTGGAGCTTCTACCGAGTGGCAGACACTGTGTTAGATGCTAACGGGTCACTAAGCCCTTTAAGAGATTAAATCAGTTTAGTGTCCGAAGCAGATCCCAAAGCTCACTACTTTCACACCCTGTGGTAAGTGCTACAAACAATGTAAACCCAGGGCCTCTGAGACACAGATAAGGAACGCCGAGTGAAGCTGTGGGTCGGGTCTTGGAGAACCCGGCACCTACCTGAACTGACCAGTTGGAGGTTCGGGGAAAAGGAGGTAAGGGCAGTGGGAACGGGGCCTGCTTGCTGGTCAGAGACACGTGTAGAAGAGCGAACCAGCAGAGCTTTGCGATGGACCATAGTTGCAGAGGAAAGAATCTCTGACTGCATGTCTTCTGGAAGGGCTCGTGCAGGCTGTGGCGGGTGCTGGGCGCAGAACAGACATCTGCAGATCGGTTTGGGGGAGACAGCAGGCCGGGCCCGGAGGAGGTCTGGCTGGATTGGCTGGGGGAGTCCCGTAACCAGGGTTTCCGGAAATATGTTTCTTTGACAAGATGAAAGGTTAAACAAACGACGTCTTCCCAAATGGGGAACTGCTCCTTAAATGTCATGTCTTTGTGTCCTTTGTCTTCATTCTCTGCAAGTCCGTTCCTCATTCTTTTCAGGTTTAAGAAATAAAATCAAATTAAAATGTGTAAGTTTCCCCCTTTCTCATTCCCTCTACCCTAACGCATGCTCTCTCTCACACGCCTGTGGGGACACACACACACATGCAAACATAGCTTTACCACGTGTTTGTTTTGTCATCTGTGCTTTCTACAGTCAGATCTTAAACTGCTGCGGCTGGGGGTGGTGTGGCCCCCACACACAGTTTTGATAAACATGCCTTGATGTTGACCCCCAGGGTCACAGCTCAGCTGCCTGCATTTGGAGAGGAGGCACAGCTGGATTCAGATGAGTGGCTCCAACCTCGAACTCCTGGCCCC
This sequence comes from Phyllostomus hastatus, assembly GCF_019186645.2. Classification (NCBI taxonomy): domain Eukaryota; kingdom Metazoa; phylum Chordata; class Mammalia; order Chiroptera; family Phyllostomidae; genus Phyllostomus; species Phyllostomus hastatus. The sequence continues at coordinate 11,909,068 of NW_025334015.1, read as the reverse complement.
TCTCCTTGAATTGCTGGGTAGGAAGATGGAGCACAGGGAAGAACTTCCCTTCTGCTGTGGCATCTGTGCCAGTGACTTCCCAGGCTCTTCTCAATCTGTTCTCTCCTGTGACTTCCTCCCGCCTGCACACGCCTGCTGGGCCTGGCTGAAGGTCAGCAACCCCGGAGGCTGGGCTTTCCGAAGACGCCCGGGGAATGGCAGCTCCCGTCCCCTTGAGGCCTGGCCAGGCGGAGATGGAAGACTGGCTCTGGGGCTCCAGTTGAATTTGGGTCGGGGCAGGGCAGCTGCTTTTGTCGGATCCTCTTGCTTTCTACTTCGCACAGTACAGAAGTCTTAGGTTATTGCTGTAATATTTGTCTCTCTGGACACTGGCTAAAACTCAGGTGCCCCTAGAGGATTTGGGGACTTTGATGAAGAGTGTAGTGCTGATCGAGGAACCCGAGGGGGCCCGACTGTCCTGTTGTACAGCCCCTGACTCACTGGACGGCTTCCCACCACTTCTAGCTGTGGGCACTGCCCCAGCCGCACACAGAGTGTTAGCTATTGAGCACTTTCAGTGAGCAGGCACTGGCTATGCACCAACATGCGCATCTCGATGGCCCAACCCTGTAGGACAGGCAGTGTTTGTTACCCCTGCTTCTCAGAGGAGGAAATCAGGACCAGGGAGGCGCAGGTGCCTTAGTCGAGGCCTCAGGGCCAGTGAGCAGCAGAATCAGGCTCTCATGGCAGTTTTGCCCGTCTCTGAAGCCTGTGCTCTACTTTCTCCCTCAACCTGTAGAAGGCGGAGTCAGCCCGGGCCAGGTAGGGCAGTGATGAGCATCACACCTATCCGACCGACCCGATTAGATTGTCAGTTGATTCAGAATAGAGACCACACCTTATACTTCTCTTGGGACATAGTGACATTACCTGGGAAACGGGAAAATCTCACTTCGTCTCAAATGAGTCCATTCAAACTGAGTTCCATGTGAGCCTTTGGAATGTGGGGGAGAAAGTGGGACAGGTCCCAGGCACCAAGATGTGCCATGCAGCTCCCCCACCCCTGCCAAAGCTACCCTCTGTCTCCTGGATGCCTATTAGGCTCAGTCAGTTCTGCAGAATCCTTCCGGAGCTCAGTGCCAGATAAACAATCTCTCAAATTTCTTACATGTTGTGAAGCATTGCAGATGCCTCCGTATAATCAAATATGCCATTCCACATCTCATTTGTAATTTCACAATTTAGCTCTCTGTGCCATTTAAGCACATATAGAGCCTCTAGAGAAATCCTTATTTTTTTTCCTAAAGCTTTTATATGTGAGCTTTGTGCTGATTTGGGTCTTTGCTCTGCCTAATAAGATTCTCCCAAAGTTTTCTCACTGTGAAAGGCTTTATGAAATTTAAGAAACCGTGGAAATAAGTCCTGGCCTAATATAAGTCAAGGTAGGCCAAGGAAGCGTCAGGAAGGAGGCCCGGATGAGGAGCCGGATGTTCTTTTTCTCATCTGTTTCTTTTGTGTTTGCTTTGATGGGGTCTCTGGAGAATGCATGTCTGCTGCACAACCATGCACTGCTTGACAATTTACAAAGCACATCTCATGTATCACAGCATTCGGCTTGAGCTTGACAGCTACCTAGTAAGCAAGGCAGGGTAATTATTATTATCTCCATTTTATAGATGAGGAAACAGAGGCTTGGAGAGGGTAGACGACTTCCCCAAATCCGTGCAGTGAATTTTCATTATTAATCAATGGTGATGCGAGGCATCCCATACAGATCTTTTGATTAGAAAGCCAGTGTCTGCCTGCTAATCCAGTCTGCCTTCCCAGAGGCTATTCTTGGCACCTGCTGAGCTGAGGTGCTGCAGATAACACTGTGACTTGCTCACTCTGCGCCGGTTCAGTTCCTGAATCCACCCACCATCCTCCGTCCCCACAGCCGAGCTTACAGCCCCTCCCACTGCCATGTCCGGGTCACTGCCACAGAGCCCTGAGTCGTTTTCTCTACTTCTAGTTTTGATTCACTCAGGTGCAATAGCCACACTGCAGCATAAATGACTTTCTTCCATGAAAACTTCATCACTGTGACCCTCTGCTGGAAACATTTTTATGATTTCCATGGTCTTCAGAAAACCTCCCATTTCTCTACCTTGGCCTTGAAGGGTCTGCATAAACGGGAGCTACTTACATCCCACCCCCAGAATCTGTGTCCCAGCCCCTTCCCCTCGCCGACCTCTCTTGTACTAGGGCATTGTCACCTTCATGTTGTGATTCATTCCCACCTTCCCTCAGCTTTAGCTCCCTCTCTTCATAATGTTTAATAATTTTGAAGCAGTTTGTAACCAGCTGCAAAAAACCCAAAACAAACACAAACCAAAAAACCTTGTTTATAGCCAGTTACTATTATTGATGGAGGTAACCTTTATTTTGGTAGCATGATTTAGAGCTTATAAAATGCCGGCATTACTTCCAATAATTAACATAATAATGGAAGTGGGTAGGGACCTGATTTATAAATTAAACCACTGAGGCTTGGAGGTGTTCAGGAACTTGCCCAACGTGTGTCACCGGCAAGTGGCAGACTCAGCACTTGGAATTCAAGTCATGAGATTCTAGTTTACATAAAATTCCGCAACCTGTTCGCATCATTTATCAGCTCCTGGATCTTATAAAGCACTTTGGAATATGCAGTAGAAAGAGGCCGTGTAGAAAGCTGAGTTGCATTTCACAGACTAGGAGGGTTCTTGCAGGAGAAGCGTTCCCAGGCAGAAGGAGAAGAGGTGAAAAAAAAAAGGGAGAAACACGACGTTGCTGGAACAGCCAGCACCTGGGCTCATTAACCTCTTCCAAACAGTCTCTCTCTGTCCCTAGCTCCCTGTTGACCAGAAACAAGTCAGAGGGGAGTTTGCATGGTGAGCTCTCACCTGGGGGGATACCATCTCTGGAGAGATGACACGTCAGGAGCAGACAGTTTGCTTTGATGCTGAGTCATGGCCACAGTTCTGCTTTCTCAGAATAATTGGAAATTACTCTCCTGGGGAAAAATTATCAGTGTCCTCAATAGGGTTGCCTAAATGACATAAACTCCCAGGGCAACACAGCTCTGGTTAAAACTCTCAACTTACTGAGAGCCTTTCCGAACTGCGTCACTCACGTCACCATCCCATGCCACTCAGTCTGCCGCAGACACTAAGACACTGCCAGAGAGGCAAAGACGACTGGGACCACCAAGGTGGCTAACAGTAAGCCAGTTACAAAGAGGAGGAAAGTACCCAAGCTGAGGGACAAGGCTGTGTGAAGACACTGAAATACGTAGTGGAAAACATGGCTGGTTCTACAGTGATTTGCAGGGTGTAGAACGAATAATTGATTGAGCTGTAGGAGTGAGGGACAGTTCCCAGGTGTCCGGCTAGAGCAGCTGAGAGGTGATGGTGTCATTTCACGAGGTAAGGATCAGAAGGCAAGTTCTTTCCTTATCATTCTTCTTTATTCTTTCAGATCTGATGATCAGTACAGGTAAGAGCACCTGGAATGGGACGTGCCTGTGGTTATTTGAGTCTGGAATTTTTGAAGACTGGCTTGAACTGGAGGCACAGATTTGGGACACCTCAGCCCACAGAGCTGAAACCGTGGGGTGGACGAGATCACCTGCGAGAGAGTCTGGAGTGGGAAGGTTCTTACCTGAGGTGGCCAAAGGGCACATTTCTCATTCCAGAGTCCAAGACAAGGGAAACTGAAGTCACCCACTTGTCATTGGGAAGGAGATAGTGTGTGCCACATCCACAGAGGGAAGCAAGGACAGATTGGAGAATGACTAGAGAAGTCTAGGTGAAAAAGAGGGGATTTAAGTTCCAGGAGAGGAGAGAGAAGTTTGGGTGAGGGACGAAGAGCTGGGTGGATTAAGTGGCTCAGGTTATTGCTGGGAATTCTTTAGATTCAAGAGGCCCTTCCATATGGTGCCTGGTTTATGCTCAGGGAGTGGTTGTGGGCACTTGGAAAAGCAGTCCTGGGCTGGACATTATCATTCCTTACGTGGTCAGGTCCTCACTGTGAGGCTAGTTTAAAGGGGAAGTGCCTTCAGGGTGTGCACTGGCGAACACCTGTGGCCCAGCCTTAGTTTCCCCAAGAAACAAAGCCATTCGTTGATATCAAAGAGTGAAGGAAGCATAAGGTTCTTTAACCCCGCCCCTGCTTGGGAGGCCACCTGCAAAGAGAACGCTCCACAGGCATACCACACAGTGAAGAGTCACCCGCTCACAGACGGTGTGAAGTCAGTGATGCGTCTCAGAAACAACGAAGCCATCTGATACACAGCGTGGCTCTGCGTGGGTGGTTCATTCGTCAGTGTGCTGTGACTTCAAACCTTCCCCGAAGTCTTAGACTCGTGCCCTTTGAGGGGCAAGGATCAGCAATTCTAAAAGTCACAGGGTCTTCTATCTGGGTCCTCCTTGCACACTTGATCTTGCACTAACACACATACCTTCAAATCTCAGTTGCTTCACCCAGTTCAAGGAGGTATGCCATGATGCCAGGGTGAAGGCATAGCCCAGGAAACAGCAGCATTGGCCCTGCCTGGGAGCTTGTTGGAATTCAGAACCTTAGCCCTCCCCCAGACCTAGTGAATTGGGATCTTCATCTTAACAAGATGCCTTAGTATGTGTATGCACATTAACAGTTAGAAAGCATTGCCCTAGATTACCTAGACTGGGTGAACAAGATAATTCCTATATAAGAGGGAGAGAGGGGAAGCAGACTTAATTAAACAGAAGCAGGGAAACAAAAAGAGGCAGTCTGACCTACTGGGAAATCATGAAATTATCCCAAACTATGGGAAGTCTATTCCTGAAACCCCAGCACGTTGATGCTCGGTGCAGGGTTCCAGGAGTCAGCCCGGGTTCTTCGCCCACTGCACTGTGCAGTTGGATGGCCACTCCCCATGCCTGTCCCAGGGAGCAGGTGTAAGGGAAGGCTGGCTGTCATTTCTTCAGCACACCTCTTTGCAGTTGCTACCTGGGCATGCAGGTAGGCAGAAGAGGGACTAACCGATCGACCACAGTAAGTTCTATTAGAAAATTGCAAAACCAGGACAGTTTTTTTTTTCTTCCAGGTGGCACTGCAAAGGAGGGGATTACTGGCCCTTTATTATTCCCATTTTGGTGAAGCTGTTTTCTTTCCCCAACATCTGTGTTTAAAGTTAATTTTGTGTTATTTTCTCCCCACAGGCCTGTGCTGGGTACCATGGGGAACAGCATTTAGCAACAGCAAGCAGGAGAGGCAGTGAGAGCAGCGTTAACTCCACACATGGCTTGGAAATCAGCCGCGTCTGATGGCAGGAGTGTTTTTGTGGTGTTAACTGTGAAGGGAAAGCAGCGGCACTCAGGGGCGCCCGTGTGGCTCGTTCCTGGGATCCCTGGCACACTGAGCTGCCACGGGCAGCTCCCGGCTGCTCCCTGCAGTGGGAAATTCTGCCAGGAGGACTAAGTGGGGGAGGGGAGAGGCTTTGCTTTAGTGGGACGGGCTTTGGAGAAACAAGGAGTGAGTGAGCAGGCAGCGCGTTTGGGCTGAGTGTGAGGGATGAGTGGGGGATGCATCGTACCTCAGAGGTAATTTGGAAAGGGGGTGTGGTGGGTGCCTCCCAGGGCAGAGCCATTTCAGACACTTATGCTTTTACCCCATTGGCCACTGAAGCCAGAAATTAGCCAGTGACCACGTAGCTAGTCTGGGTAGTGTCTTCCGTTCAAAACCACCATTCCCTTCCACCTTTTAACAAAGATCCCAAGTTTCCCACCCAATATCCATTCTGTAGCCTTCCTTACTCACAGAACCCTGATTCTGTCCTGACCAGCCAGATGCCAAGTGAAAAGATAAGGTTTTCCAGTGTCCCTTGGAAGAAGGCATGGCCCGCACAGTGAACAGAGATCCCTGGGTGGGCTTTAGGCAAGCTCGTCCTTGGCACTGACTCAGCCCCGGGCGCCTCCCTTTGCACCTCCTCCTTTACACCTGGAATGTGGGTGTCTGTTTGAATCCGGAGGCAAATTTGGTGACAGAATCACATACTAGAGACATGAAATTATGCAACAGACACTTGGGAGGACAGATTCCTGGGTGACACTGTGCCTGCCTGCTTCTGGGCCTCTTCTGCTGGAGAAGCCACTGGTTGGAATTTTCTGTGTGAAACTCTCCTCCCCGTCCCCTGGATTAGGTAGAACAAGTAAATCGAGCTGCCACAACAACCAAACTTCCAATGTCCGTAGCTTAACCCAGTGAAAGTTTGTCATTTCCACCAAGCCCAGTGAAGAAATAACAGGCTGTCAGATAGGCTTTCTGGCTCCTTCCATCTGTGTCTCTGATGAACCACACCTTCTGCCTCCTCTTAATGCTGCAGCAGATGGGGAAGGTGAGCAAGAACAGCACACAGGCCACACCTGGATGAGGTGCTTGTCTCTTTCACTAGATCTCACTGGCCAGGGTTCAGTCATACAGCCCCAAAGGGAGCTGGAAAATGTCATCTGGTGATGTGTTGAGGAGGAAAGAGAAATGAGTTTTGCTGAATACTCATAATTTGCCAAATGCACACTTTCAAGGGGAAAAAGAAAAAGGAAGGAAGGAGGGAAGTAAGGAAAGAAGGAAGGAAGGGAAGAAGGAGAAAAGGAAGGAAGCAGGGAGGAGAGCAGGGAGGGAGGGAAGAAGAGGGGAAAAAAAAGAAAGACCATCAAATACTCAATTGTCCTCTAGAGATAATTAAAACACATTTCCCTGGACACACACACACACACAAAATGCCCATGAGTAGAAAGAATGGAATCATGCCACCTGATTCCCAAATGGATCTATACTTGAGCCAGTCCTCCTTTTGTTCAGGAGGGCTCCACTCAGCACGTGCCGTGTTCAGAGAACTGAGGGTGCCGCCAGGGTGGGAACAGCTCTCCGTGGGAATCAATACTGGCTCCCAGTGTTGATTTACAGCACACTGAAGGCCAGACCAGAAGAGGCCATTGTGCCCTGTGAGGTTCCTCATGTAGTAGGTATCCTGTGGGGCTCAGTGACACAGCTTCCCTGTTCCCCCATGCTGTGCACTCCAGGTGTGCCCCCCTCCTGTGTGGGATGTGTATACCCTCCTGTTGTGGTTGAGCCTTGATTGCTGTTAGCAGGTCAATGGGGGGGATTGACCCCAGGCCAAGTGGCTGCAAGGACTGGCAATGACCACCATGCAGGATCAGCTATGCAGGGTCTCACCCCATGGAGCAGGACTTACTTCAGTGGGGCTCTGGTACTTCTTGAGTGTGTCACTTGTGGAGGTGGTTGGGTGGTGGTGCTTCAACATGGTCTGAAACTATCCACCAGGTGCGCTGGCTCTAGGGCCTCCCAGGAGGTTCAGGCCAAAGTCAGCCACTGCCTGTGTTCTGCCCAGGGCCGCCCAGCATGGGCTAGAGAGTGGTCTGCAGTTAACTGCTGCTTATGTTGGGCTTGGAGCTGCCTAGGAGAAGCCAAGCTGCAAACCAAGCCTAGCTGCCACTAGTACCAGGCCTGGCACCTCTTAGTGAGAGGTACGGGCCATGCTGAGGCCTACTGCTGCTTGTTTGAGAAATTTTAGGTAAGTCTAAAACATGAGCCAAGATATGCCATTCACATGGAAAAGCCACTGGAGACAGCGTGGTTGGGCTTGAACGCTGGGTGGGACGGGGCCTCAGGGAATCACCAGGGCGGAGTGAACAGTGTGAGCCGGGTTGATGAAGATTTAGATATGGTGCCTCCTGATGGCTGTGTGGGAGGAGGGCTCAGAAAATGACAATGACCTCTGCCAGCACTTCTGTCTGGGAGAAGCTAAGTCTCCAGCTCGCATCCTGATTCCAGACAATTCAGTTCCTCCCCACATATCCCTGATGCCTTTCAAGCTGCTCTCCTAGCACTGGAGCTCAGAGTGAGTGAGTCTGAGTAAATCCTTGTGTGGGCCCTATAAGAGGCATTCCTGGGACTCCAGAAGATTCTGTCTCACTAAGCCTCAATCCCTGCTAGTTTTTATAGCCAGAAGTTATAGGGGCTTCTCTTTCTGGCACTGGAATCCTGAGCTGGGGGGCCTGGTGTGGGTTTGGGAGCCCTCACTCTTCAGGGGGGACCTCCAAAGCCAAGATATTCCTCTCAATTTTTATCCACCACAAGTGGGTGTGGGGCCAGCCTGTTTCGTTTCTCTGTTCCTCCTACCAGTCTTGATATGGCTTCTTCTTTAGATCCTTAGTTGTAGGACTTTTGTTTAGCTAAACTTCAGGGGGTTCTGAATGATGGTCATTCTGCAGTTTAATCGTATTTTTGAGGTAGTAGTGGGAGGATGTGAGTACCACCTTTACCTACGCCACCATCTTGCCTGGGAGCCAGATGTGGTGCTTACTGAGGGAACCTGTCTTGACCATCCTTTTATCCCCAGCCTCTGAACAGTGTCTACCATGTAGAAGATTTTTTAAAAAGTCAGTGAATTAATCAATGATGCCTGAGTAAATAAATGCTCTTTCAAAGGGTGGATTAGCAGTTAACATTAACTGGAACAGTGGAAATATTGACTGATTGAAGTTAAAGGTAACAATGCAAGAGCCTCCTGAATACTTGGGTGGGTTCATAGGACAATTTGGGCACGGTGCTTTTGTAACTGAATTCAGGTCTGGTGGCCTGCTGCAATGAAAGCCAAACTCATGAGACAGGTGCTGGTGAAAAGAAAAGCAATTTATCAGATGCTAGCAATCTGAGAAAATAGGAGACTCATCTCCCAAAGCCCACCTTAACATCTCAGTGCAGGCAGAGGTTTTTATATGGAGAGAGAGGGAAAGCAGAACAAAGAGATCAAGCGAAGGAAGTTGAAAGTTCTCTACATGCACATTAGCACAGTCCCTTGTGATGGTCTGGTGTGCCTCATCTCGGTTATCATTGTCATGGTTTTATGTTTGAAGGTCAGCAAATCTCCCGAAGCTGGGATGATTGAAGGTCAGAGTCTGTATATTTTCAAGGTAATTCCTAGGACTCTTATACAAAGATGCTGTTTACCTCCAAGGTGCATATTAGTCAGAGTCAGCATTTATAGAAACAATGTCAAAAGAATGGTGGGGTGGGTTACAATTCCCCACTGTTACATTTTCACAACATTCTGTTTCATGTGGGGAATGGAAAAATTCTTGGAATGTCAGGAGGGATGGGATGACTATGGACTTGGGAAAGACACAGAAATCTGGAGGGAAATCTTGGAGAAATGCCATCTGCCCTGAGTAAAGAAGACACAAATGTGTGAAATAGGGAAGCTACAAAACATGTGTCAGTAAGGTCCTTGTGAACCACTTCAGGCAGGGTCAGTACAAGAGTCAAGGTGGAGTGGTCCAACGGGCCTGGGCCAGCTGGAGAAGAAAGGGCTTCTGACCAGGGACCTGGCTGCCTTTAAGACCACATGTGTTACCATGACAACTCACTCCCTTCACTAGCTTTGGTCCAACCACACTGGCCTCCTTGCTGTTTCTCAACAGGCAGTGTCTCCCTACCTCAGGGCCTTTGCACCTGCGGTTCCCTGTGCCTGTGAGTTTTTTTCCTGAGTGCCTAACTTACTCCCTCATTTCAAGCAGATTTCTGCTCATCGGTCAGGCCATTGGATCACTAGATCTATAGCAATATCCTTCCAGTTACTCTCTCCCCCTTATTTGGCATTATTTGTATTCATAACACTAGATATTTATCCAATTATTGTTTCTCTACCTCTTCATGGAAGGTAAAGTACACGAGAACAGGGATTTTTATTTTGTTTTATTCATTGCCATGTTCTCAATGTCTCAAACAGTTCCTGGCACACAGTAGGTGCTCAGCAAATATTTGTGGAATGAATAAATGGATGGAGTTTGTCAGTTTGTCTTTGAGCTGGCCTTGAAATGTGGACAGAGGAGTGGAGGAAGACGTGATATGGAGCCAGCAGGTGAGTGTGGATGGAAGGGTCTGCGAAGCAGGGGCATTCTAGGCCTCACGCATCTCCTCTCAAGGTGAGCCGGGAGCCAGGACCCCCTCCCCAGAGACTGACAGTCACTGAGGAGGGCAGAAAGATTTCCGTGTGGCCTGCTCCTTCTGCTAAGGCAGGCGTGTTAGAAAAGATCATTGCAAAACATCAAGTGCCATGGAAACACGTACAGATGCTGGCGCTGGGGTTCTGATGGCGCTGGAGGCTTGCGCTGGCTCCAATGCACAGCCAGCAGTTCTGAGGTGCATCCAACGCACTGGGCTTGTTGGACCCAGAACCCCAATCCTCAGTACCCAATGACTTAGTGCTTTCTGTCAGAGTGTCTCAGAGCATGTGACCCACAGTCACCCTGCCCATGTCCTTGGGAGGAGGTGGCACGGAGCAGCAGGTCGACTGCTATGAAGCTTACCTTTTTCCACTCACACAGATCCAGGTCTCCATTCACTTCAGCCCATCTCTGGGCCATCCTTTTGCTCTGCCCCCCCTCCCCAACATCAGATCCTGCTCCCTACCCGGTTGTTCTACAGGTTGCCAGCCCTGGTGGGGTGAGAAAGGAGGCACAGGAGGCAGCTGGTCCTGACACTCACTGGCCCTCATATGGCCACCAGGAGGGGTCTGAGCAGTATCTTCTCCTGCATCACTCTGGGAGGGCGGAGGAAAGAGGAGAGGCTGTGGAGACACTCTGGAGCCAGTGCTTGGTGAGAAGGACACACACTTGCTCGATGGCCCAGCCTGCTGTTTTCTCAGGGGAGCGGCGGGAGAGCTGGCGGGTAGGGACAGAGTGGTCTGGGATGCCAGGGGATGCCAGAAACAGGAGCCACTCAGGACAGCGGCATGTAGTACCGCCGTCTCATTCCTTTCCCAGGGAAGGAAGAAGGGCAGGAGGAAAGACAAATTTGTATAGGTTCTGTCCTCAGAAATCAGAAATCTCCAAGTACTTTAGCCTTTCCCAGTGCATACTGGTCTCTCTTAAGGCAATTTCTGTGTTCTCCTGCTTTGACAGTTCAAGAGTGAGCAAATCTGTTGCCTTTTATGGAAAACAGTTTAGTATTCCAGAGTGGGTCAACCCCTGTAAGCACCTAGGGACCATTTTTCTAATCCTTATAGGAATGCAGTAGTGTGTGGCCCCCGGGCTCAGCAGAGGTGACCCGGGACTACTCCCTGACCGGGTGTGGACTCAGAAGTGGCTGCATTATTCACAGGGCTCTGGCCTTTGCCCCTCTCTGTACCTGCTCTGCACCCAGCCCGGGTCAGAGGAGTTGGGAGGTAGCTCAGCAGGCGGTGGGATCAGATGCAGGGAACCCAGGCCCCCAGCTGGTTGAACTGAGTGAGGTGAGCGGCTGCTCGGTCAGGGGCTCCTGCATGTTGACTGCTGGCCAGTGTCAGCTCAGGGGTGGGCACCGTTGTGACTGCTTCATCATTCCCATCTTAGTTTTAGAGGATAAAGCGGCAGGGCAGAGGCAGGGGAGACTGAGGACTCCAGGAATGCAGTGAGAGCATCCTGGAAAATCACCGAGGCCCGGATGGGGGCTGGCTTGTCTGACTTGCCCAGTGCGCCCCTGCTCTGCGCCTGCCCTCCATCTGTTTCATCCCAGCCCGAGGCCAGCCCCTCGCAGCCTGCAAACAGCTCCCCTGCCCTGTCTCCCTCTCCCCTCTACCTTCCCGGAACACCACCTCCTGAGATTCCTTTTGATGACTTCTCCTTAGTTGCCATGAAGAAGTGCTCATATCAGCAAACAGATGGCGGCTGAGGCATGTAGCATAAAATATATTTATCAAGGCAAACAGCTGTAGCCCATTTCATTCCGCAGATTTCTATTAAAAGTTCTCCAGAGCTACAAGCCGCTCTGAGGTGGAATCTGAAGGCAGCCCAGGGCCGGCTTTGTGCCCCTTCCCACCCGGGCCTTTCTGTGTGCAGGGCTCGAGAGAAAGCTCCAGGCTCTGGATTCTTCTTTGCAGACTTCCATTAAAGTGCCACAATGGCAGCCTCACCGCTCCAGCCTCACTGGGTGGGTGGGGGCCTGTCGAAGTGCTGCCACTTTCCAGGCACAAGGTGACACGTTGGCCATGCAATTCCTGTGTGCTGTGAGGGCAGAGGTCAAGTCCCCTGGGAGGGCGCCCCAGCATGCTGGGTCCCAGCAGGGTCTCTCTGGTCCCCGTCTCCAGCTGCCCAGTCCACACACTCTCTTTCTCACTGTGCTTCGTGATTGTTTTTTTTTTTTCTGATGGCCAGATGCTGCTGTGGTTCTCCCTTTGCTACAGTTTGAGAGTGCACTGGTCTGGGAGTTGGAAGAGCTGGGAGCTATTTCAGACTCTGTCACTTGGGCAATCCATTTCATTTGTTCGGACTCTTGGTTTCTTTTTAGAGGAGTGCGGTTGGATCAAAGGAGCAGACTGAAGTGCCGCTAGGGGCTGGGCAGGTACCACAAGTGAGAAGTGGCCAGGTGAAGATGAGGCCAGGCTGCACAGCATGGGCATCTCTGGGGGGCATCCCTAAATACAAGAGCACATCAAGGGTGTGGGGCACATTTGGCACTCGGGCCTCCATTGTGAGATGCCCCTGGACTCAGTGTTTGCCGACATGTGGTCCAGCGTGGATAGTCTGTAATAATTGTCACAGAATAACTCTTTAGGATAAGGATGAACACACAGAGGGCAATGGGCATCAATAGGGTGGCCTATAACAAAACTACTACCTTTTGCAGTTTCATTCTGATAGACTTTATTTTTCTGGAGTTGTTTTAGGTCCACAGCAAAGTTGAGGGGAAGGTGCGGAGAGCTGCCCCTACCCACGGACAGCTTTGTCCACCGTCAACATCCCCCACCAGATGGGACATTTGCTGTAATCTGTAAGCCTACACGGATACACCGTGATCCCCTACAGTCCACAGTTTACCTTGGGGCTCACTGCTGGTGTTGCTCATTCTGTGGGTTTGGATAAAGGCGTAAGGACCTAGAGCCACACTTACAGTGTCATACAGAGTAGATTCACTGCCATGAATACTCTCTGTGCTCGGCCCACTCTTCCTTCATATTTACTCCCTCGTCCGCGCTCTTTCAGAGGGCGATGGAGTGGACAGCTGGAGACTGGGCATTCTGTCCTGGTGGGAGCGCCCACCCCCTCAGAAATCCCGTGGTTTAGTGGGTCCAAAAAGTGACTGTGGAGTCAGACTGTCTGGTTCAAAGTCTACCTGTGCTTCTTAACAGCATGTGACCTCTCGCCAGGTATTGAACCACACCTCAGACATAGCTTGGGGAGGTAACTGAGAGATACCCAAGTTACACCTCAGTTTCCCCAACTGCAAAATGGCAGTGAAAGTCGAAGCTATGACATGGAACTGTTGTGAGGATGAACTTGATCCACCTGAATCCTTCACCCAGCACCATGCTGGATGTTGAGTAAGAGCTCAGTAAATGCCGTTGGTCAGTTACTGAGGTCACCTTCCAGCTTTGGTGTGGACAAGCCTGCAGTGGCAGGGTCTGTGGGGGCTGATATTTACAAGTAACTGGCGACTGTGCAGGGCTTTTCTCTCTCATCAGATAGGGCACAGCTGGCAAACACAGGGGCAGCAGGCTAAATCCACCCTCCACCTTGTTGGATCCGGCCCAGCACCTTGTTTCTACCGGGTGGCAGCACTGAGCTCCTTGCCCCTAGTTAAGGGGTAGTTACAGTTATACAGTCCTAACATTATATTCGGCCCTTTGAAGGCAACCGTGAGGCTGATATGGCCCCTGGTGACAATGAGTTTGACACCCCTGAAATAGAGCATCTTAGGGCCTTTGCTTCTGCTCCAGACGTCCAGCAGAAAATTTCTCCCATGTCTGGTACACTTTTACACGCATCACCTAATTAGATTCCCTGACAGGAAAGAGGCAAGTAGTGCCTTCATCTTTTTACAAAGGCAGAAGCACAAGTTCAAAGAGGTTATATAATTTGTTCAAAGTTGCCCAGCCAGCAAGCGTTTGAGCCGGGATCTGAGTCCTCGACCCTGGGTTGCCTCGGCAGTGTTCTGTTCACATTACAGGACTGTTTTCTGCAGGCCGATGCATCGCATATAACTGTGGCTAACTGACATGTCATATAGCCAGGGTAGCTCCGCTGATTTGCAGGGTTTTTCAAACTCGCCCAGAGCCTGATTTCAGGCGCTTGTCCTTAGGTGCGATGTGTGGACCCCAAGCCAAGCCTACAAATCAAGATTCCTGAGGAGACACCCCATAATCTGCGTGTTTAACAGGCACCCCAGGTGGTTCTCATGACAGTGATAGTCTGGGAAACAAAACTGGGCCGGAGAATTCTGCCAATAAGCCTGCCCACCCATCAGCTTCGTACAGATATTGGAAGGGCTGTTTCGGGAACGTGCAGTGAGATCACGGAGGAGTAGGCAGAAGAGTGTGGCTAGCTCTAGGGACCAGAAGAACAAACACAGTCCAGGGCTATTCAGTTTGCCAAATCGATACTGAGTTCTTATTAACAAGCAAGACACCTTGTTAGGTCCTGCACGTTGGGTCACGAAGGTCACAAAACAGCCAGTTACCAGAGCAGCCAAGCTTTTAGCGGTTTAAGACAGTAAGTGTACTCATTTGCCTGACCTACTTCCAGGGAAAGGTACAGACACCAGGTAAGGATGTCATGTCTTAACGTCTGTAAGAGATTATGTTCACAGAGCGGGGCAAAGATGATCTCTAGCATCTCTGGGCTTATGCTCCACCCACTCTGCAGCCTCAGAGGAAAGAGAGAGTCCTCCTGAAAGTCTGAGCCCACCCCTCATCATGAATCTGATTGGCCACCCATGAATCCAAAGGTGGTGGATTGGTTGGGAGTTCCACTAGAGCTGCAAGAATGGAGAGTGGGGACCACTGTGTATTTCTTATACAGAAAAAGGTCAGGCTGGGGGGTGGCAGAGCAGGCAAATACAACAGACGTCCAACCCAGAGTTTTTAGCTTTCCATGGGAAAACACTCAACAAACAAATGACTTTCTAAAATTCCGATTTCATTTCTGGTGTCAAACAGGCATTGTGAAAATGCAGACAGTAACCTGAAGATGAGTCAGTCCTGAGCCTGTGAACAGCTCAGAGTAACTTGCCTTCCCTATCGAATATACAATTTAATACACATTGTATTGTGACCCATGCACATTTATCTTCAGGAAGTAATCAGAGGTGCATGCAAAGTCGAGGATGTTAATTGCAGCAATATTTATACAGGGGAACCCACAAAATTGGAAATAACATAAATATCCAAACTAGAGAAATGCTAAATGCATTCTAGTACATCCATTAAAAGTGATGTTCCTGAAATGTACTTGATACAGACAAATGCTCAGGACATTAGGATGCAATGTGCAACAAAAAGCGGAGGTACTAAAGTATTTATACATTATGATCCCAGATTTGTGTGAACAGAGACAGTTGCAGTAAAGACTGAAAGGAAATACACTGAGAGGGTAACAGAATTTGCTTTGGAATCGTAAAATTACCAATGAATTCTCCCTTCTTTCTTACTTTCTGTTTCCCAATATTTTTCTGAAGAACAGTATTATTTCATGATTGGAAAAAAAACACCAAACATGTTTTATATCTCTAAATTCATGCCCTGGTGTCAGTGGAGTTGAAAACACATCCCATTGAATTTACGACGGCTGCAAAGTGGGACAGCACGTTGTCTCTGGGACAGAGCCCAGAACCGCACAGCGGGGGAGCTTTGCAGCTTGCCCTGCCCCGGGCGAGGCGAGAGGGCGGCACTTGCTGCAGGTTCTCAGGGGCCAGGCTCCCTGCTGTCTCCATGTGGGCTGCTGCCTCATTTGTGCTTACTCAGCCTTTGGGGCAGATACCCATCGCCCCTCCTTTTCATTAAGAGATGGAAAAGGAGAGGGAGAAATAAAGAAGAGGGAGGGAGGGAGGAAAGAGGAAAGGAGAGAGAGTGTGAGAGAGAGAGAAAATCTTTGCCCCATAGGATCGCAATAAAGGAGCATATGTATCAACTAAAAAAATTCCTTGGCAACAAAAGCTTTTTAATTGAACACAGCCTCTTCAGCCAACTTATGTAAATTCTATCCCAATTTTGGGCATCTATTTTGAGCACAGAGAGAAACGGTATGAATCTTGCCCTAAAATTGTACTCGACAGAAGGGGTGACGCCATCTGGATGCCACGATATGGGAGCCTGTCACCTGCTCACTGAGATGAGGGATGACAGGTTATAATCGCCGACCCGCTGCCTGAGCAGCCCTGGTGGGAGGAGAGTGCTCTGGGCATCAAGGTGCCGTGTGACAACCCAGCACTTGAATGGGGCTTTGTAGCCACAGGTGCCTGGGATGGCATGGGGTTTGGGGGGGCGGTGAGGAGGGGGAGGACAGGGAAGCAGCATTCTCTGCATGGGGACGTGTTGGTTCTCTCTGGGAAGGAGCTGATTTTCCTCTCCCCAGCTGAAGTGGGGATCTGGCTCATCTTGAACACTGTAGCTGCTGGGAGTCAGTGGGTGACCCCTCAGTGACTAGACCGACCTTGAGCAGCTGCCTCCCATGGAAGTTGGGAAAGTGGGAGGGGAATGGTACACCTGTTAGTGGAGAAGGTGGAGGGAGAGCCAGGACTGGGGGCTGCTCTGAGCAGCCTCATCTGCAGGGCACTCCGAGAACAGTAGCCCCTCCCTCTGGGTCTTAGGAGAAGGATGAGTTTTGTCACATGGCATGGGCTCACAGGAGAACTCACGGTTGCACCTTAGGGAACATGATATGGGAGGGAGGGACGGCAGGCTGCCAGGCTTTAGTTTACAGGCAGCTTCTAATGAATCTGGAGATTTTCCCTGGAAAAGCATTTATCATAGATATTTGTTAAATATGATGTAGGAGCCCTGACCGGTGTGGTCCAGTTGGCTGGGCATTGTCTTGCATGGCGCGGAGTCGCAGGTTTGATTCCCAGTCAGGGCGCATGCCTGGGTTGCGAATTTGGTCCCCCGTCAGGGCGCGCATGAAAGGCAGCCAGTCGATGTTTCTCTCTCACATCGATGTTTCTCTTCCTCTCTTCCTCCCTCCCTTCCCCTCTTGCTAAAAATAAATAAATTTTTAAATATGATGCCTGAAATAACAAAGTAGGCGCAGTTTACATTTACTTTCTATGCAGAACTTTTCTCCCCAAGACACTCCAGTTCTGAGGCTCATGTCAGAGGCCCTCTCAGCATCAGGTGCTCCATTATTTCTCTCTCCTTGCTTTGTGCAGGCAGAAAGCTTCGTTGGCTGGTTGAGCATAGCAGTTCTCACTTAACCTCATCCATAGGGTTTGCAACTTTAAGCCAAATGACATATGTATAATGAAACCAATTTTACTGGAGGCTAATTGACATAAACAAGAGTTACGTTCCTATGCATCCCATCAACATTATGCAAAACAACACTGAATGAAGCAACACTACTGCAGGACCTGCTTGTACATAGGTATTGCCACCACTGATGTGCTGTAACCTTGGATGGTTTGAGCCGTAGGATTCATAAAGATGATGGTTTTCCCTGGCTGGGTGACTCAGTTGGTTGGATCATTGGCCCATACATCAAAAGGTTGTGGGTTCAATTCCCAATCAGGGTGCATACCTAGGTTGTGGGTTCAGGCCCAGGTCAGGCTACGCATGGGAGGCTACTGATTGATGTTTCTCTGTTACCTTGATGTTTCTCTCTTTCTCTTTTCCTCCCTCTCTAAAAGTCTTCAGGTGAGGGTTAAAAAAGATGGTGGTTTAATCAACTCTTCTAAAAATACGAGCTCTCAGAGGACAGGGCTGTGCGCCCTCAGCTCCTGGTAAACTGCCTGGCACAGAATGAGTAGTAAAAGATGTTATATCAATAAATACACAATTTCCCTCGATCTTGCCAATTTTGCTAGAAGTAAAAGATCTCTTTGCCTAAAGTCAACTGAGAATATGAAAGCCTTTCCATTCACCAAGAGATTCCTTAGGCTTCACTTTATAAGATGAGGGCATTCTATCAAGTTGTGTACATCAAGTGATTGGTTAACTCAGTACTTCCAGACTTCAGACGCTGATTCTTTTTCTTTTGCCTGGCTGAAGCAGGTTTGAGTTTTATCAGGAATGGTATTTTCTACCTGAATAACTCCTCTGGTCTGTAGCTGACATTGTCTTCCCCTCCTTCCCTCTCTCCCTCCCTTCCTCCCTCCCTGTCTTCCTCCCTCCCCGTCTTCCTTCCTTCCTTTCTCCCTTCCTCCCTTCCTTTCTCCCTTCTTTCCTCCCTCCCTCCCTCCCTTCCTTCCTCTTTCCTTCCTTCCCCCCTTCCTCCCTTCCCTCCTTTCAGTGTAAACACTCATTTAACACTTGCTGTGTTCTAGGCATCATGATGATTATTTGGGATAAAAAAAGGTACGAGGCATGTCTGACTTGAAGGAATTTACAGTCTAGTAAAGGAAGCAAACAACCAAGTCAATACTTATACTAGATTGATATGCTTGCATGGACATATGCAGGGTACTCTAGGAATACTGAAATAAGATATCTAAGTCAGATTATTGACTCCAAAATGGGGCAAAAGCTTCAAAGATGGGTTGTAAAAATGGAGGAAAAGTAACAATTCATAGAACACATTTTCGTGTGAAGTATCACTGGAGAAACCTCTGGTTCTTCTTGCTTTCAAAGTTGTCTTGAGGCAAAACTGAAGACATATATCTGAAGTATTTATCATAATGCCTGGCTCATAAAAATGCTAAAAAAATAGTTATTGTGGTGGCCATAGTAGTAATACCATTATATCTTTCACACAGTTCCATTCAATTGACATTTAAAAATACCTAGTGTGGGCTAGTCACTGTATTAAGCCCTAAAGAAGCCTATGGTCTAGTAAAAACTATGGATTTGCAAAAAATTAATTAGACTATAGAATCATATGTGCAAAAATAGAAATATGAAAAAGGTAGACAGTAGTATAGGAAATAGAATGTTTAACATGATTGGGATAATCTGAAAAGGGTTTTTAAGGATGAATAGGAGTTTTTCCTATGGGCAAGGAGTGGGAAGAAAAGGCACAGCAGGTGAAGGAATTAATCAACATGGTGTGTCCAAGAACTGTCCAGAGAATAGATGAGAATTCTTGTTGAGGGTGGAAAGCCTGTCAGCAATGGAATGACATTTTTTAACAAATTAGTCTGCAGTAAGGCAATCCTGGATATATATTTCTATCATCAGACTCATCCATCATTTGTCTCTCTTACAGGATTCTGAGCTCTTTGAATGAAAGATGTAACTCCTTTTTTTTACCCCTAGTGTCTAGCATATATTATGTAATCAATAGTAGCTGAATGGTGGATCAATTAAATTTAATTCCTATGAGGAACCCCAGACTTTTCTCTATGTCTGCTTGGCATTTCAGACAGCTGGGCACCCCTCCCAGGGTCATCCACTGAGGATGCTGAGCGCTGTTCTCCGAGTTGATAGAAAAGAAGGTCAGGCCGAGATGCTTTCTCTGCAGTGGGGAGATTAGCCATTTAACACCAGATCATTGCCCACCAATAAGGTTTTATGGGGCACCCAAAATGAGATGATTGAAGGTGACCATGAGATAATTTTCACAGTGTTATTTTTCTTCTAGTTTCTTACAAAGGACCATTTTACTGAAAGTGTTGGCTTGGGGATCGATTCCAGCTAGAATCGCTCCCCTAGGAAATAGAATCTGGAGGCCTTGGTGAAAGGTCATTTCTAAACAGCTAAATATGGGGTTCTGGCAGATGGCATAGGCTTCCAGTCTAAGGGACTGGCTTGGACAACAAGTGCCTGGACGAGCCCAGGGGGAGGCTCAGGGAGAGGGTCCCCTCCTCTGCCTGTCAGGCAGAGGTCAGTCTGAGTGACGTTTCTCGGATACTGTCTTGGAAAGTGGACCTTGTGTGGTTGCTCTTCCCACCTCAGGAGGCAGGTTCCTATGCTCTAGAGAAGGTCCCCAGGGACACCCGTGGACCCCGCCCAGAGAGTCTAAGCATCCTGAAGGGTCGTCATTACTCACTGGTGCATCTCCAGCGCCCACCTCAGTCCCTGGCCCATAGTAGGTGCTCCCCATCCAATGAATTCCAGTATTCATTGGATTGAATGAATACAAAGAACAATACTTGGAGAGAGTTCATTCTGTGCCAGGCACTGTTTTCAGGGCTTTGAATGTTTTAATTCATTTTTATCCCCACAACAAACCTGTGAGGTAGCTACTATTGTGCATAAATGCCAGTGAGCAGATGGTGGAAGGAGTGAACTGAGCGGGGCCTGACGCAGCTGCGGGGATGGTTCCTGCCACCTGGGGCTTCCTCTCTGCCTCCGCAAAGGGCCACCCACGGTGGGCAAGGTGTCTTCCTGGTCCCCTGACTCTGACCACTGAGGAGTAGGGAAGGGTAATCTAATGGCCCTGGGTGACCTGGGCCAGACAGAAAAGTTTATGGCAGCCATTTTCAAAGCTGCAGCAGAGTCTCAGGCTCCCTGTGGCAGGATCGCGTCGACAGTAAACACTCTTCTTCCTGGAAAGTGAAGCCTCCTCCTCTCAGCTGAGCTGTGGGACTGAGTGTGCGTGGCAGCCTCTGCAGAAGACAGGGCACCCGAGAGAGTTCACGCAAACACAGCTGGGTCCCTAGTGGAGAATCGTCTCTTAGTAGCAATTGTGGGGCCAGCCTCATATTGGTCCCTTGCCGTGTGGCTGATGTGAGAGGGTCCGTTCTAAGCGCTCCCTCCTCCCAGAGAAGGTCCTCCCTGGATGTGAGGGACAGCGAAGGGTGGGCCTCTGAGCAGGGTGCTGGAGAAAAAAGCAGGCTCTGCAACATGCACCTGTTTCCCTGAACCGTCCCAGTGGGGCACAAATGCTTTCTCCCTGTGGCTGACTTCACCGCCATGCCTTCACCTTGATGGACAGCAGCCATGTGCTGACAGTTTTCAGTTATCCAGACCCAGGGAGGCAAGCAGAGATGTGTGGTGCCCAAGAGTGGGCGACCCAAGACTGATTTTGACTTTGGGAAGCATTAGCTGTTTTATGTCATATATATAGCACAGAGATTCAGAGATGAATGGGACCATAGAGATAATTTGTTCAAAATCTTTATTTCACAATAGAGAAAAGGAAGAGTTAGAAAGGAACTGGTATGATAAAATTGTTTCATTGGGTGGCAGCTGAATCAAGCAAGGCCCATTGTTAATTCCATAAAGTTGTTATATTTTCCAGATACAAACAAATGTATCTACAGAAGTTACTTGAAGTGACTGCCCTAGATGATGAGGGTGAAGAAGGTTCCCACAATTTGTCAGCTGAAATAACCCAGAAGTCTGCACTTGCCTCGTGGAGCCAATGGACTTGCCGTCTGGGCAGAGACAGGCCAGGGAGTGAGGGTGCGCCTGGTCCTCAGAGCCCCGGTGGCATCCAAGTCTGGGCAGAGCTGTGAGAGTTAGTTAAGCCCAGGTTTGTATCTGCTCTGCCACTTCCTGACCTTCCTTGTGACTTTGGGTGAGTTCACTTTTCTGAGCCTCAGTCTCTTCTTCTGAAAAAGTCAAGGACAGCCCTAGGTGGTGTGGCTCAGTGGGTTGAGCACCAACCTGCAAACCAAAAGGTTGCGGCTTCCATTCCCAGTCAGGGCACTGGGCTGTGCCTGGGCTGTAGGCCAGGTCACTGGTAGGGGGCGCATGAGAGGCAACCGCACACTGATGTTTCTCTCCTTCTCCTTCTGTTTTGTCTTCCCTTTCTAAAAATAAATAAATAAAATCTTTTTAAAAAGTAGTCAAGGACATATGCCAAAGCTCTGTTCCTTTTGCCTGTAAACACTGGCCGTGTGGGGCACAAGACACCGAGCTGGGTTATCTCTAGGCAGTGCCTTCCTTCGCCCTCACGAGTTTTTAAATGAGCTGGTGTTATTATCACCTCCATTCCACAGAAAAGAGCCTGAGGTGCAGAGAACTCAAAGGTGTGAGCCAGGTCTTAGAGGCAGGCCTGTATTCTTTTTATTTGTTTATTTATGTATTTATTTTTAGAAATAGGGGAAGGGAGAGAGAAACTGTGATCAGTTGCCTCTCGCACATGCCCTGCTGGGGACTGAACCTGCAACCCAAACATGTGCCCTGACCAGGAATCGAACCAGTGACCTTTTACTTTGCAGGACGACGCCCAACCCACTGAGCCACACTGGTGGTCAAGGCAGGCCTGTCGTCTAACTTAGAATATCTACTTGGATGTTCTAGGCACTGGGAATCCTGGGGTGAATGGCAAGGCCTCTGTTTATGTAACTCACACTCAGGCCAGAGAGACAGAGAAGTAAGCACAGGGCTATGCTACAGTGTGATAAGGATTGTGAAACACATAAAGTTTCCAGAATTTGGGAAGGAGCACCTGGCCCAGAATGGAAGACCAGGGAAGGCTTCCGGGAGCTGGCGAGGCCCCTGTAGACTTTCAGGCTGAAGGGAAATGATCTGGCGGCAGAACCCTGATACTGACATTCCAGAAGCTCCTGAGAGGTGAGTTCCAACAACCTGGGGGTGCGAACTAGCTGAGCACAGGCGGAGGACCTGCGGCCAGCTGCGAGTGATGGCAGTGGGGTGGGGCTGTGCGGGGAGTTAGCTAGTGGTCTCATCACAACGCGACACGTGTACTATACTGAGAAGGGATTTGGGCCATAATATGCCGGGGACCTACGGAGGTCGTTAGTGATGCTGTCATCAGATCTGAGTTCTAGAAAGCTTGCTACCTAACTCACAAGATTTCTGCAGGAAGAGTCACAGCCTAACCACCAGCCCGTTTCAGCGTATGGCTGAGTCTGAAGCCCAAATAAAACACAGGCAGCTAATGAACCGTGTTTTCCCAGTCTTCTCCCTGGATGTTTCCCCCTTAGTTACCTGAGGTATCCCATCCCCGCTGGGCCTCATCGCAGACACCAGGCCCTGGCTGAGAGCTGCTGATGTAGGAGCCCCAGGCTGGACAGGGAAGAGCAGGAGGTGGAAAACCACTCAGGGGATGGGGCGTCTGCACAGCTCTTCCCCTCCCTGGGGTCAGGGAAGCCTGAAGGCGCCGCCCCACCCGGGGGGCACCCCGTCTGGGTTCTCACCCATCCTGCAGGGATAGCCCCGTTGGCCTACTTGCTGGAGCTGCTTCTGCGTTTCTACTTAATTGAATTCTCATTCTTTTAAAAAATAATTTTTACTGTTGCCTAGAGGCATTCAGGTAATGGGTGCATTTTAATAAACCCAATAAGTAAGTAACTCTATTTTCTCGCCAGAAATCCAGAGGGAATTTGCAGCAAGGAGAACAGCAGTCGCAGGAACGGGACTGGGAGACGCGCTGAGTTAGCCGCTCCCAGACACCTGTGGGTCCACACGCTGGTGGCTAACCCCCTCTAGTGTTGGTGAACTTGCACTAGAGCACCTGCAGTTGTGAGGACAGGACGAGCACGTTTGGGTGCTGAGGTTTTCAGTGGTTCCTCACCCCACCCCACCCTCCATTCCCTGTGTCTCCAGCACATGGGAGTTAGACCCAAGGGGTGGGGGGTCTTACTTATGCGTCCATGTGGACTGCCCTACCCTCTGCTGACCTGTCCCTGATTGCTTCCCTGGCTAGGAGGCCCTTTCTTCCTCTATGCTATGCACCCCTACATGTCCTTGTCCTCAGGCTGCACCCCCATTCCTGTCACCCTATCCTGTTATGTTCATTCTAGCACCACACTTCTGCTCATGCCCTTCTTTTCGCCCCAAATGCCCTACCCGACTTCCGACCCAGTTCCTGGAGTTCCATGTAGAGTGCCACCTCCTCTTTGTCCCGCATGGTAATGAGCACCCTTCCCTCAAAATCCAGGAGCACTCCAGGCACGGACATTGGACATTGGGACAGGCCACCCTGTGCTTTTGTTTAGCCTTTTACGGTTATGTGAATTTCCCGAGGGTGGGGTGCTGCCTGGGGTCTCGTCCCACAGAGCTGATGGTGGGTGGCCACTTCACTCAGGTCCCTTGTGATAGGAGCATCTTAGCTAGAAAGTGGCTTCTCTTATCCACACCCTGCCCCTCTCACTTGCTGGCTCCTATCACCCCAAACACAAATCTTCTCTGCAACTTTCCAGAAAATTCGGAGTATTTTTCACACAGGGTTTACATAGTGCCGTAAACTATGTGTGAACAATAAAGCAATAATAAACAGCATAGTTCTCATTAGAGAGAAATCCTTTGGGCCTGGCACCTCGGTTGATGGTCTGGGTCCATTCTGTGGATGGGCCAACTGAGGCAGGACATTCTTGGGACAACGGAAGTCAAGGAACCTGGTGGAAAAACTAGCCAGGGTGTGGCCATTGCATGCTGGACCTGAGCCTTCGCCTCTCCTGTTTTGCTGATGGAAGCAGGTTAATTGAAAACTCACAAAACAACAATTCGAAGAAGAGCGTTGTCTGAGAAGGGGGCTGGAGACTTCAGTTTCTAGTGAACCCCAATGAAGCCCTTCTTCTCGCGGCAGAGTGGCACTTCCAGAACTCTCCATTCAAACCTCCTCAAGAGCTGTCAGCCATAGCTATAGAAGCAGATGTAAGCACATTTCTTTGGTGCTTTTTTTTTCACTTAATAAAGGCCTTCTCTCCCCCACTCCCTCCTTCTGCCTAAGGCCTCTGCTCCACTTGAACTCCCTCTGATTCCTTTGTGCCATGTTTAACAATGTGCCTGTAGACCCTTCTCTCAGAGAACAGGCATCAGGGAAGGGGATGGGTCCTGTCACCTGCTGAATCCCACAGAAAGCTCACCCGTGGAAGGGAAGTGATTTATAATCCCAAACAGAGTTTCTTTTATTGTTGGTTCCGGTTTCCTGCATCACAAATCGCTTTGCGTATTAGCATCACACTGATGACATTCAGAACAGGTGCAACTGCCTATAGAACAGCTGCTGTGGCCCACTGACAGCTTCGAGCCAAGACCCGGTGCGCGAACCCTCCTTCTGATAAGCTTCAGAACAGGTAAAGTCATCATTAAAGGAAAATTGACTTGTAAGTGCGTGCAAGATTCTAGTCATTGCATCTAACCACAAAGAGACGCAAGGTGGCGGCGGCCAAGGGAATCTTCTTTAAAAAATGTATTCAATGGAACAACAGAAAAGAAATTGCCATCTCGGGAGAGAGGCATGACACAGCTCTAGGATGCCAAGAAATCAGCTGTTTGTATTGTCCGGGAAGCAGGGGGCACAGCCTGGAGCTCAGAAGGCCAGGCAGAGTCAAGGTCATACTGCAGGAAACTTGGAGTAAGAGCTCGTATTGGGGGGAAATCACAAAGGAGCCTGGGACACCAGATTTGGGGCTGGTCTAGCTAATAGTGAACCTCAGTGTGTTACTCTCATGATGTTGAAACCAGAAGAGTAATTTTGAAAATCTCTTCCATTTAAAACAAAATGACCTAAATTGTCCCCCCCCCAAAAGGCTGAAACTTAAAAGCAGGGTAAAACTGAAGGGGGTCCCGGGTGTGACTTGCACCTGCAATGCAGACCCCTAATGTAATCACTGAACAACCACTTCCTGAATGCCACCGGTGTGCCAGACACAAGGGTGCAACTTCCTCGTCGCCACTATGACGTTTAACAGGTGCACACGTCACCTGTCTTACCAAAGGGTCAACTGAGGACCAGAGCCGTCATCACTGGGCCCAAGTCATACACCTCCCAAGAGCTGAGGCAGGGTCTGAACGCAGGCTGCTGACGTGAAAATCAGAAAATCAGAGGGCTTACCTCTCTCTCTCTCTCTCTGTTTTCATAGTAACATGTCATTTATTTCAGAGCCACACACACAAAAGCAAGAAAGCAGGGCATAGACCAAGCCTCCCACATAACCCCCTGCTTTTCCTCCAGTGTACATAAACTACAAAATGACACCTGAAAACGGTGAGAGAAAAGAAGATTTATCTTGTAAACCATATTTTGTTTCACATTTTCTCAGCTCTACGGGGGTACAAGTGACAAGCAGGAAAGGACGCATGTGTAAATCAGCGTGTAAAACATGGGTTCTTGATCCTTCTGCAGACAAGAGCAGCGTTGCCCGGTGGGTCTAGCCCAACTGCTCAGGCATCGCCACACCTTCTTTTCACCTGGACCATTGGGTCAGCAAGCGGACCGGGATGGGCAAGTCTGCGGAACCAAAGCTCCAGTGTGTGGGAACAGGTTCTGGTCTTAACTTGACCATCTTTCATGTAATTTCTAGCTCATCTCTCTTTTTTGCTATTTTTTTCTTTGTTTATTTTTTGGTGAACTACAAAGTCTTAGAGGTAGGAGGGACTGCAGGGATCACCTGGCCCAGACCCTCTGCCTTACAGAGGAGAAGGTGAAGGCCCAGGGAGAGACGGCGATAAGGAGGGGCAGACCCCGGATGGAGACGGGAACCCGCAACGCACCTCTTCGGTCTGACTGTTGCTCCGGCTCTAGTGCCTGCTGGAAGCCCCCTGGGCAGACGGGGGACTGGGGAGCGCAGAGGGTTTTAATCAAGGAGCTGAAGTAGATCTGCTTTTCCAATAATCCTCATATTAGTGTCATTTGAAAAACAGCCCGTTGTATGCTCGTTCCTGCTGGCAGTGGCAGGGCGGGGGTGGGGGTGGGGTGAGCTGTGATGTTGCCTCATTCCTGCAGGTTGAGTCTGCCCTGTGGCAGAAAAAAAATGTAATTTTGTTTCAAAACCTTGGGGAGGTCTCAAGGTCTCTCTGGTGGACAGGAAAACAAGAAGAGAAGATGGCAGCGGGGGTGTCCAACCTTTTGGCTTCTCTGGGCCATACTGGAAGAAGAACAGTTGTCTTGGGCCACAGATTAAATACATTGTGACACATAATCACAAAAAAAAATCTCATAATGTTTTAAGTAAATTTATGGCTTTTTGTTGGGCCACACTCATAGCCATCCTGGGCTGCGTGTGGCCTGTGGGCCACAGGTTGGACGCCCCTGGACAGGGCCCCTCCTCTTCCCTTGCCTTGGCCCAGCGGCCATAGTGGCTCAGATTGGGAGTCATGTGTGAAAGCTGGCTTCCTCGCTGGCCCCCTTGCACTGCTGAGTGCCGCCTGAGCTCCCCGTCAGCCTCTCCACAAACAAATACAGGCTGGGCCCCTGCCCAGGTTCGCCTAAGTCCTATCTCACGGCGGCTTATTGGACTCGGCACCTTGGGCTTCCACACCTCTCCTGAGACGTATTCTGAGCCCCTTCCGCAGGCGCAGAATGCAGCATTTGGGGGGCTTCCTGGTGAGAAGAGCACGATAACAGCAGTTTGGGGGCTGAGGAGAGCAGTTCTAACAATTGCGACATGAGAATAATATCAATAGTGTTTGCTCGTTAGGGACAAGTCAGTGCGACACGCTGCTCTGAACACTTCACTAGTGTGAACCTGAGTAGTAGTTCTTGCTTTAAGTGAGGTTCTGTCATTGTTCCCATTCTAGAACTGAGGCAGCTGAGTCCCAGAGAAGGCAAGTAATCTGCCCAAAGACAGGCAGGTCATCATGTGGAGGCTGGGATTATCAGGGCTGTCAAACTCACGTTCACTGGGGGCCACACCAGCCTCTTGGTGGCCTTCGAAGGGCTGAATGTGATGTTAGGACTGTGTAAATGTAACTGCTCCTTAACAGTGAAGCGAGAGCTCGGCGCTGCCCCCGGGTAGAAACAAGGTGCCGGACTGGATAAAACAAGGTGGAGGGCTGGATTCGTCCTGCAATTCCTGTGTTCACCACCTGTGTATTAGGTTCTGGTCTGACTTCAGATTCCAAAGTCACAAGCACTCACCCGTGTTGGTCTTTGATGTGACTTGGCTCATTCCCAGAGTGAGCTTAGCTTACCCTTGGTCCATTTCTGGTCCTACACCCTTTTCCCTTGTGTTTAGTACCCTCATCATCCTTTGACCTCTCACCTGGCAGGGATCAGCATTTTAAACCCTTTCCCTTTCCTGTCTCAGATGCCTCCCCCACCGACCCCTTCTGGAAGTTTAGACAAATCATTGGCTGTCAAGTCAGAGTCCCCACCCCTTCCCGCTCATTGGAAGCCTCTGGGGTGGGATCAGGGTGGAGGGCTGAGGGGCAGAGCCTGCCCACAGCACCGTGTACCACTGCTTCCCATGACGTGGCTGACGTGAGACAATGCCGTCTCGCTACTGAAGCACATGCAGGAAACACGGCGCTGGAGCGGGCATCTGAGAATCTACCCAGCCCGTATTAGTGCGAACAACGGGGCCCCTCTCAGACAACAGTTCCCTTTAGTGGGGACCTTTCATTTAATGAGTTAGGCCAAATGGGGGTTTGTCTGTGAATTTCAGACACCGTGGTAAATTCCACAGGTTGTGCTAATCATGGTTCTGGGGAGTCTGGGGGACCCTGCAAACTGGGCCACCCTAGATGAGGTGGGCGCTGCGGCTTTCCCACGTCCCTCCCGGATGGGAAGGGGGTGAACAGCCTCCCCTCTGATCACATCATGGCGTAAGCTTAGGCCTCTCTTCCCCGTCCTTGTGCTTCCTGCGGGGAGGGAAGGACTCTGGGTACACATCCGTTTGTCCCCCCTCACCTCTATCCCAGCAACTTGCCATCGGCCACCTGAGCTCCGTGTCTCCACTTGTCAAAGAAGAAAGTTGCAACCATGTAATTATGACATCCCGGAGGTAATTTTAACAATAAGTCATTATTCTGAAACAACCGATGCCGTCCCCATTTGCCTGCACAAAGGAATGATTCTCACTAGCCTGAACTCACTGTCAAACATGCCAGGAGAAATAAAAAGGTGCTAATGCAATATAGCCCAGAAATAGAAAATAAGATTAGAGGCGATGCTTGAGATTCAGGCTCTGGGGGGGGGGGGGGGGAGGCGGTTGGGGGGAGGAATAGCACAGGGTTTAGTTACCAGCCGAGCTGTCAGACAAAAAGCCTCCGAGGTCATTAATACCGGAACCTTCATTAAGCCAAGTGGATAAAATTAAAGGGTGTTTGGTGAGGATTTAATTTTTCCTGCAGGTTGGCTGTCTCTGAAGGGCATTTGGGACCGGCGACGAGGCCAAGGCAGCAGGCCCTGGAGAGGGGAGTGGAGGTACCGGAGTCTTCCTTCTTGGTCACCTGCTTGCAGAGCGCGCCGAGGGCAGCGGCAGCGGCGGCGTAGGGAGAGCCTGCTCAGCTCTGAGTGCTGCCCAGGCAGTGAGTCCAGTCTCCCTGGCCCTAGGCCATGCCCTTTAATGCCTCATGGGGGCTCCCTGGCCCCACAGGCCGGGACAGAGCCCGCATCAGGCCTGGGAGACTTCGGAGGCTCCTGAGTTCCGAGTTCAGTCAGGTACCCAGGGTGGCCCCAGGTGGTTCAGGTGGGATTATGGAAAATGGCCTGGCTTCCCACAGAATAGGTAGCAGGAAGCGGCAGCCTTCGGTAGCTTCTTGCTGCTGCTTTTTTGGGGCCCTCCCTCCCCCTCTTGCCCTCCTTCACCTCACTCATTTTAACAGTGTCTTTGTATCACCTGGTTGTCACAAGAAGTCGAATACATAGCCTCCTTCAGTGTCATTAAATGGTTAGGGTTGAAAGGTGTGAAACAGTCCCCTCAGGAATGTTTATAGTTTTAGAAAAACATTTTCCTTATTTTTCATTGTGATAAAATGCAGGTGACACAGAATATATTATCTTGACTGTTTTGAGGTGCACAGTTCAGTGGCATCAACACATTCGCAGTGCTGTGCGGCCATCACCCCCCTCCATCCACAGAGGTCTTTTCACCTCGGGAAACGGAGACTCTGTGTCTACTAAGTCATCAGCCCCCCTCCCCTCCCCCAGCCCCCGGCAACCTCCGTGCCGCTTTCCCTTCTATGAATTTGCCTAGTCTAGGACCCTCATACGACTAGAAGCATACAATATTTCTTCTTTTGTGTTTGGCTTATTTCACTCAGCGTAATGTCCTCGAGGTTCATCCATGTTGTAGCATGTGACAGAACTTCCTTCTTTTTTAAGCCTGAATAACACTCCAGTGTGTGTTTATACCACTCTTTGAAGCTAAAAAAGGCTTACAATCCCAAAGGAAGATGTTTTAAATGATGGCATGCAGGCGTTGTGTGTGGGCAGAGAAGACAGGTGAGGAAACTGGTCGTTCCTCTGTCCTCTGGCCGAAGGTGTGGCTCCAGCAATTAGGACACCGGAGTCCGGTCCTGACTCTGCTCCAGGGTGCGGGGTGAGACGCTCCCCTTCCTTACCCCCACCTCCCCCAGGAGAGAGTAGAGTTATGTGCCTGCCTGCTCTTACCCTACAAGGGACATGAAGATGGTGACAGAGTGTGTTGAGATTCTTGAAGGAAAACATGGAGTCAAGTTCACCCTGCCTCGTGGTTGGTCTCAGTGCTTCAGGACTTTCATGGACTTTGCAAGAGCCAAATCAGTCAGAAGGAGGGGTCTCCCCTGGGCTCCTCAGTGGGGCAATAGCTGAGGTACAGCAGAGAATGGACTTTGATGTAGCTCACAGGAAGAGGCAGGTCCAGAGAGGGCCTGTGACCTATGACGCGTCATCATGACAGGCAAGGGAAGGCACCTCCTCCAGCGATCGTAGGGGTCAGAGCCGAAGACCACGCAGGCCTCCCCAGGAGCTGTTTGTGACTAATGTCTGGTCTAGAATTTTAGCCGTGTAAACCCAGTAATAACCCGTCAGAAAAAGAGCCAATTGTCTGGCTGTTACTGAGACAAGTCCTTCAAACCCAACGCCCGTGGGCGTGGCACCCGTTGTGGAGCTACTGAGCACGTGACTCCAGACCAGCAGCGTCAGCCGCCCCTGGGAGCCTGTGGGGGTGTGGCGTCTCAGGTCTCGGCTCCAGCTTGCGGACTTAGAATCTGACTTTCCCTGTGTCCTCCGGGGGATGTTTCCATGGAAGCCTCGTAGGACCGGCCTCAAGGTCTGGATTGGGCCTGGAGGAGATGGGGCTCACTAAGGCCTCAGTGAACTTCTTTGGTGGAGGAGGAAAAGTAGCACCTGTGCTGCTTTTCACTGGGAGCCCGAGGATCAAATGACACAATAAATGGGAATGCGTGCGGAGAGTACAAAGTGCCTGGGAAATGTATGGCATTTTTATGCTCTCTGGCAGCTGGCCTGTCCCCACCCCTTTACTTTAGCAGGGAGTCCTCTTCATCTCTCCAGCCAAATTAATCTATTTCTCTGCTCTTGCTCCTATACCCTCTTTGAAACAACATCAATTTTGGTTGCTTTCATCCAAACAGCAAAGTGTGTTTGAATTCACAGTATTGCCTTTAGTGAGATTCTCTCCTTTGCCTCCATTTTTTTTTTTTTTTGGACTCACATTTGCCCGGTGCAGAGGAGATTAGCGTGGTGTTCAGCCACTGCTTGTGCCTCTGAGGAGCAGAGCTTTCTGTTTATCTCTTAGAAGCAGACGTTTGGATTTTATCCCGGGGGAGTTTATCAGGGTGCTCTGGGTTCATTCATTCATTCATTCATTCCCACACCCCCCTACACACACTCACGTGGCTACACGCCAACCATGTCAGGGTGCTGTGCTGTGTATTCGGGAGGCTGTTTGCCATGTACAGCCATTTCGGGATTGTTTGCCATTGAGTCTCCCCTCTACACACATTCCTGGGGTGGGTGTCCGCACCCCTCAGAGGCAGCTCGGGCCGGGCTGGCCCCCGTCCTCCTTGCCTATCTATCCCGTGCATGTGGACTTCTTCCGGTCCCAGCCGCTCTTCTATCTGGTCTGGCCTTTTCAGCGTTGCACCAGTGCTGATATTTTCTCCCACACAGGTGCCCGTGCTACGATGACTTGCAATACTCAGAGAAAAAGCCACTGCCGGTTGGTTGAGTCCATTTTTTCTGTCTTTTTAAGCACAAGTGCACGTGGGCATATGATTAGACAAGCACAGCTCTTGCGGCGGAAACATTGCAAATGTGCGGTTAAGAGATTGTTTCATACAGTGACTGATTCATGTATTTTTGGCACCACGAACAGCTTTCTGTTTAGTGAACAGGTGTGAGCATTCCTACACCTGCATTGATTCATGTATGTTCGTGGACTCCGTGCATGTTAAGCACGTACTGGGTTGAGGGCACTGGGGAAGTGCTGTGTGTGATAGACAGCTGTTGTGTGGGTGAAGATGCTGGCTTTCTTTTCAAGGACTTTCTGTTTCCTAAAAGAGATGAAACACTATCTACTATTGTGAACTTTAATGCACAGTAGGAAGTGATAAGGGTCATGAAGAAAAAACAGATAAATGAGATTAGAGGAATGTAACTTTGCTTTCAGCTGGGGACCAGGGATGACTTCCAGGAGGAGATGGCATTTGAGTGAGGGATTTGCATTCTGGCATCGCAGGCCCAGTGAGCTCCGGGACAGGAGGCACGAGGATGGAAACGGTCATGTGCACTAAATAGCAAGTCATTCTGTGTGGCTGAAATGCTCAGGGTGGGCGGAGGGATCAGTGGGAGATGTGGCCAGTTTTTGTTCGACTGTCGGGGCTGGTGGATGTAGATTAGGTCATTTATTTTTGGACTGAGCGACTGGGGAGACAAGGAAGATTTTTACCCAGGTAGATAAGACGATCAGAGAGGGGCTTTAGGAAGATCACTCTGGTGGGGATTTGTAAGAGGAATTAGAGATGTGGAAGACCAGAGGCATCAAAAGCAGTTATGAGGCTACTATAGTACCCCGAGGGCAGGTGATGAGTGTATGAATTGGGGGGTGGCAGAGGCAGATAAAGGAAATAGCATGGAGCCCACATTGGCAGAGCTCAAAAATACACTAGCTGTGGAGTGGGAGAGGAAGGAGGATGAGGAGGGTATGGGGCCCGAGACGATGGAGGGGTCATAACAGACACAGGCGATGTACCGAGAAGCTCATTTCTTCTTGCTCGGGGTATAAGAGAAATGGTGACTTTAGACTGGGATGTGTTGAGTTTAAAGTACCAGTGGGGACAACCTTATGGAGAAGTTTGGGAAGACATTGGACATTTGGAAGGGGTTCTCGGGCTGGATTTCAGGACTGAAGTCAAATTTGATCATTATGTTTATGGAGGTGATAGCTGAAGCCTTGTACATGAATGCAGTTGTTACGGGAAAACATACAGGGAAAAGATTGAAGAGCGGGTGGAGGGAAATATCTACATTCAAGAAGAGGAAGGAGAGAAAGGAGAACAAGGAGGGTCTCTAGCTGGCATGAGCAAACACACACAGTTTAGATTAAAATGCACACACATCCTGATTACCGATCTACTCAATTCCACATAGTTGAAAGAAAACAGGAAAAGTAGTGTCTCAGTAACCGAAGAAACAGGGATGGTCAATAATGTGAAATTCGGGAGCAGAGCAATGCAGACGGGGGGATAAACAGCTGGTTCTGTGGCTGGGGGCGGTGTGCTCACAGGGGCTCAATCACGAGCATGAATGTGGATGTCCATCTGAGTGTTTGGAGGGACGAGGATTCTATAAGCAGGGATAGGGAAGAAGTGGCGTGAAACTGTGAATGGGGAGAGAGCAGTGTGTGCCATCATCGTGCGTCAGAACAGATGAATATTGTCTGGTTTTGTTGATCCCTCCAACCCTTAACTTGGTTCTGAACCTGGATTAGATTCTGTCTGGTGTACTCAGCTAATTTTCTTTCTTTTAGGTGCCTCGTCTTCTATTACCTAAGGAATGGTTAGGTCACTTGCTTTGCCCTAGTTTTCATATCATGTCAGTGAAACCTTACAGTAATTAGGCTCTTGATTATGAAATTCAGTTTAGATAGAAAGCTGGTCAGAATATTTAGCTTGTTCCAGCCAATATGCTGAACGGTGGGGATGGTGCCTTACTGTCCATTTGAATTAATCCCTTTAAAGAGGAGTGGCTATGTTCTCTTTATTTTTCTGGATTAGGAATCTCTCTGCCTAATCTCTCTGTGTAAATTTAGCCGAACACACAATGCACATTGAAAGTGGAGAGAGTCTATTTTTGGGACAAGAAACCAAGGCCAAAGATCATTATTAGCAACCAATAGGATACTGGACTTATTTCTCAGTAATGCCCCATCATTTTTATTCTGTTCCATCTTATTTCATCCTGTCTTCCGTACATTCATTTTCTTAAACTTTAGTTAAGATTACATTCTCAGAGCCAAATCCCAGTGAGCACTGGCTCAGGGGACGTAACTGCATTCAATGCTTACACGCCACGACTCCAAAGATGACAAGAGAAGGAAAGCGGGTGTGGCGACGTGCTCATGTATTGGTTACATGCACTTTACTCCCGTACTTATTACTTCTCATTTAACAGCTTTCTATGGAGCTGGCACTCCTGTGTCTGCAAGAGTCTCCTTCCTCCCTTCATTTCTTCCTTTTTCCCCTAATTATAAAATAGCACGTTAAAGATTCTGGTCCTGATATCTCATTCCAGTTCACAGAAAAACTAAATTCAAAGAACCTTGATGTTTTTTTTTTCTTTCAGGGACGTTTTCATGAATTCTTAGCTGATTTCCCTTGTGGCATGGCAGGGTCACGTGGTATGTGTGTGTGTAGATGAAAACAGCCCTTTCTTTAGAAGGTACGGGACAGATACAGTATTTCACAGCCCGCTGGCTAGTAATGGAACTCATCTATCAGAAGCTACTTTTCTGGATTCTGGGCTGATTAGCAGATGCAAATCCTGCCCTGCATACTGATGACACTGAACCGCACACGTCTGTGGCTCTCTAGATGGCGTGCATGCACATGCACACACATGCATACATGCTATTTTCATGACAACCCCCACACATCCATATTACTAATATATTCACTTCTACATAGTTGGAAATCCTTCTCTTTGCAGTTCAAAAAAAATAGTTAGGCAGAGGTGATTTAATAAGATGAAAGGTGTTTCTGAGGGACCAAGCCATAAATGGGGATTGGAAGTCTAGGGCTCTCTTCCCAGCGGGGAAGAAAGAGCCTCCACCCACTGCGGAAGGAAGCCTGGCCGTTACTGCCATCCTTCTCTGGGCATCCAGGTGTTCTCGTTCAAGTGCACATGAAAGTGTTTCTCAAGGCCAAAAAAACAAAACAAAACAAAACAAAAAACATGGGCCTTTCTTCTAGGATTATTTCCCAACCCTACCCCAACATAATTCTATTAGTAATTCAAGCCTCAGTTGTGATTCCATCCTAATTTGGTTGGGTTCCTGTGTCCACCAACTCGCGGCCTCTTTGCAAAGGTGAAGTGCTGGGAGTCAGGCCCTGGCAGCAGGTTTCACGGCCCGTCTGTAATCAGAAGGGAGGCTCTGCCTGGCGGCTCAGGGCTCAAGCCTCAGACGCAGCCTTTCCTTCGGCCCTGCTCCCCTCTCTGGTCAGTCTCCAGTCCAGGCAGCAGGGGCCCCGGGGCCTCCACAGGCCAGTGAATGAGCAATGAGCCGGTTGTGCAGCCTCAGCTCCTTATTCTGTCTTTGTCCAGACCAATTAGTGAAGAAAAATGGCACATCCAACTACAGTCTTACGGGGAGGCAGGCCCCGAATGTAGAAGTCAAGTCTGTATGGAATTTCACCTTTGGTCAGGGTCATGCGCTTCTCACAGACATGCAGCTCAGGGCTTTGTAAAAGACAAAGCCACCCTCTAACTTCCCTATTCCTTCCTTCTTCAACCACTGCTCCTCCACTTCATCCTCCTTCCCTTCCAGGATGGGAGGCTTGGGGTCTGAGGTGATGGGGACTCAAGGACGACTTCGCTGCCGAAATAATTCATCCTGAGTACGGGCCTGCTAGCCATCCTCATCCTGCATGATTTGTCTCCCTTGTTGGCCCCTCCTCTATTTGCTCCTGGCCAGTTTGAGGTGGCACGGTTTGGGAGAGAGGGGGCCCACGAGGTATCCTCCTTCTATTCAGCTCATGCCGGGCTGAGGTTTTCACACCTTTCTCTGTGATAAGGCGTCTCTTTCGTACTTTCACGTGCCCACATCAAGAGTACTCAGGAGCACTCAGCACACACTGCCTGCTGCTCCTAGCTGGGCCAAAGCTCACATTAGGCATGATTGTTACGTGGCTGACCCAAGCTAATGCACTCATTAATACAAGCACTGAGTCTTGACTGAGGGAGTTCATGTCCATTTTCCAATGTCATAGGCTATAGCCATCCACATCTTTTAGGGGAGACAAAAGGAGGCTAGATTTCCTTTGGCCAACAGGATGCTAAAGGGATACACATGCATTCTATGTGAGGAGGGAGAAGGGAATTTGGTGTCTGGTGCCACTGTGTTCATTGTTAAGCATCAGATGGGCTGACTGGTGGAAGAGATTGGACTTACTCTCTATGGCCCTTTGGATAGAGCAGTGGCAACGGGGTGGTCAGGGAGGAAGATACTTTCAAAGTAACAGATTTAGGCTCAGTGTGAGGAAGAATTTCTGATAGTTGGAGCTGCCCCAAGAATGCCTGTTGTGGGGAGTGTCTGAACACAGGCCACATGGCCAGGTGATGGAGACATGGGTGCATCCACCGAGTGGCTGGGCTGGGGGCACTAACACTGAGCTGCAGTCCGGGGAGTCTAACTAGAACAGCTGACAACCACACACCTGCCACGTCTGTCTAGGCTCATCATACCCACTCCAAATGAGTCCCAAAGATGGGGCTTTTCACTCCCTGACATTTCAGTCCATGTGTGATTTCGCCCACAGCCAAGATTCTGATCATTTCTAAGGCAAGCCCTCAGAAAATGCGTGCCAGACAGCTGGACCAAAAATTCGGTGAGCAGAGGTGAGGCCCAATCCAGTGGGCTCCAAAGCATCACCTCCCATTAGCTCTGCGTTCCGAAGAGAGAGATCAATGTGCTGAGCTGCAGTTCAGAGCAATTAGTCTTTGTTCCCAGATGTTCTCCAAGAATTACTTCTTCAAGAAGCTCAAATAAATATTTTTAGAAAAGAGAGCAAATTTGTATTACTTAACCCAGAATGCAAACAAGTGTAATTAAAGTGAACACCCATAAATAAAGTAAATACATTAGTTAGGAAATGAATTAATTAGTGTTTAATTACTATCAATTACCAAACTCACTACAGAATTACTTGTAGAATGGATTGAATCTCTTGCTCCTATTAATAATTTCCATTGCTAATTGTATGCAATTGTATTTCCTTTTCTTTGGGTGCATCTTAGCAGAGCTAATAGGGGGAAGGAACAGAATAGCGAGCAATGACAAGAACATTCTTTTTCTCTGTTTGGTAACAAACAAAAGTCATTTGAAAAATATCTGCCAGGTTGTCAAAAGCCAATGTGGGTGATGACGGTGCACAGGAAGGAGACTGTCCCTGTGGCACGGGGCCACCACACCATTCCAGGGGAGGGGGGCAGCTGACGTCTGTGGAGGGGCCTCAGGTGGGGAGTCGCGTGTGTAAAGTGGAGGAAGGTGGGTGCTGAGCTCACTTCCAGCAGGATGTGAAGAACCCACAAGCTGACTGACAGAGAACTATCTCTACACTCTAGGCTTGCCAGGTGAGGGAACAGGTGTGACATTTACCTGGAGGACAGAGTCTACCATCAGCTGCCCCCTGGGTGGAGAGCCTATCTCTGTGTCATGGTCCCTAACAAGCACCACTCTAGGGAGTGAAGAGGAAACATATGCACATAAACTGAGGGTAAGGAGAGTCCCTCTCAAGGGCCTGTGCTGCCTGCCCATGGACATTCTCCTTTTCCTGTTGACGCATTAGCCCCGCCCCCTCCTCAGCCTCTCCTCCTTTGTCTCCTGGGAGCACAGACCCTCAAGCCAGACTGCTGGGGTTTAACTTTAGCTTTCTCCACCTGTGTGACCTTGTGCAAGCTACCTAACATCTCTGTATCTCAGGTTCCCCTCCTATAGAAACAGGAGAAAATAAGTACATCCCTCAGAGGGTCACTGTGGGAGGCCAGATCAGGACCTGACACATCAGGACCTCTGTCTCTATTAGATTGTATTACTATTGCTGCCACATGGTGCTTTGCAGAGCAAAGAGCCTGCTGGGAAGCATACAATGTGGAGATGAACTAGTTGGGGTGTGGAAGAGTGATTTGGGAGGGGAGGGGAGGTGGAGGGAGGGATTGGTCCTTTTGCAGTTGCTGGGATTGCCTGGAGGCAGCATGGGCTCTAGCAGGAGGGGCAGTAGAAAGAGAGCCTGCTCTGCCTCATCTCCCCGGCCCTGCCCCTGACCCACCCCACTCCCCATGCCTTTCTGGGATGCTATTTGTAGGATCCTGCTCTGTGGCATGAGTCAGGGCCTCAGGTGGCTGGCTGGCTGCATGCATCAGAGCCTTCTCGCAGACTCACCCCTCCACTTTCACAGAGACTGCACTCGGCTCCTTGGCGGGCTGTGGTTTTCCTTCACAGAAGAGCTGAGGTTTCTCCACTTTGCCACCATCGCCTCTGCCTTGGCTCAGGATGAGGCTAGCATCCTCAGGAACATGAACTCGGGGGAAGGAAGGCCGCCCCCTCCAGTTTATTTGTATTCACTCAACGACTGATCACATTGGAAGGAGACACTCGTGGCTTTCGAGAAGCTCAACTCTTTGAGCACCATGTTGCCACTGCGCTGGACACTTTTGCCCTCAGCGAAAAGCCAGAGTGACTAACTCTGGAAATATTAAACTGAAAGTCTCTTTTTTTCCTGGACAGCTGTTACCTTACAGAAACAGTCATGATGACTTTGAACATTAACACTAAAGCTGGCCCCAGGCAAAACTGCCAAAAGGGCAAACCAAGCTAATCTCTAGAAGGTCTCCTGTGTTTCATGTTATTTTACTCCTCATTGTCAGTTCATTCATTCACTCATTCACTCACTCATTCATTCAGTGTTTATGAGGTACTGAGGATAGGACAGTAGACAGGACATATCCCCCCTTAAGGAGTACATACCTTGGTGGATGGTAA
The DNA here is from genome assembly GCF_019186645.2 of Phyllostomus hastatus. Taxonomy (NCBI): domain Eukaryota; kingdom Metazoa; phylum Chordata; class Mammalia; order Chiroptera; family Phyllostomidae; genus Phyllostomus; species Phyllostomus hastatus. The sequence goes on along the minus strand of NW_025334015.1, from coordinate 11,870,329 downwards.
AATAGTGCTGTGTGTACCACATATTCAGAGGAGGGTAAAATAAGTGGGTGAACGGTCAGGGCATCCAAGAAAGAGAAACCCCAGTCAGGGGTGTCCGCCTGTGGCCTGTGGCCCAGGATGGCTATGAATGTGGCCCAACACAAAACCATAAATTTACTTAAAACATTATGAGATGTCTTTGTGATTACGTGTCACAATGTATTTAATGTGTGGCCCAAGGTAACTGTTCTTCTTCCAGCGTGGCATAGAGACGCCAAAGGCTGGACACCCCAGCGAAGACATGAGACAGGCAGTGAAAGGGGGCGTCGTTACCCCTATCTGCCAGATGAGGATGCTGACAGTCAGCGCGGGTGGAGCAGACAAAGCAGGCAGATGATGTCGGAATCGAGATTCAAATCAGGGTTTGTGCGGCTCTGGAAACATGGACTCTTTAAGTCACATCGTGTTCTCTTTCGTTCCTTTCTAGCTCCTCTTGAAGCAAAATTGCCCTGCCTCCTGGTGCTTTGTCCCCCAACTTTTGCTGCCACCTGTGGCATCATACTGCCTGGGTTTGGCTCCTGACTCCAGCTCATTTGGTGTGTAGCCCTGGGTATGTAGCTCACGCTTTCTGAGCGTGAAATGTGATACCTGCCTCAGAGCTGTGGTGGGGATTTAAAAAGAAAAAAAAATGGAAGGAAGAAAGATGTTGTTTGTAGAGAGCTTAGCACAGCTCTTGGTTCATAGTAATTATTCAATAGATGGAAGATAGTATCATAACTGTGGATGTTATGCTTCACTTTCGGCCTTTGTTGATTGTTACTAAGGCAAGCTAACGGGCCGCCTGCTGAGGTATCGGCCAAAGTTGCACCTGCGTGTGGGATGGAGATACATGAAGATGAAAACAGACGCTGCCCCAGAGCGAGGGCAGCCCTCCCCGTCCTTGCAGAGTCTGAACACACGGAGACGGGATGCACCCTCGAGGTGAGGTCAGGGAAGGCTAGTGGGGGTGTTTTCAAGCTTGCTGAAAACTCAGAAAGGGGACACTGTTGTACAGAGCCAAGGAAACTGAGTTGCCATTTGTGCAAAAGCCTGCAAGACACCCCTAGGGTTAGAGCTCTTGAGAAACTCAGGCTCGAATCTTCACACTTTGTCCCCCTTCTGTGCTGACCAGAAAGAATATAAGCCCCAGGAAGAAACTTGTCCTTTGAAGTCAGACTGAGTTGCCCCAAAGCGTGGCCACCCCCAGGTGCACACCCAAACCCTCATCCCGTTCAGGCCCCCTCCGTGGGGACGCTCGCTCACCTCTGCAGGCACCCCCTGCAAATTGCAGAGCAGTGGCGCTCATTAGTTTCCATCTGCTGAAATCAGCAATTCAATGCCAGCCTAACAAGAGCCTGAATCTCCCCTTACCAGGCGAAGGCCCTCCTCGGGAATGATTGAATTTCACCGGGTGCAATAAAACAAAGGGCTCCTGCTGAATCAGGCACCAGACTCCCAGGCCTGTAACTCATCGCCTGGCTCTTGCAGATGTTATCTCCATGACAGCCACCCCTTCGCTGTTGCCGCCGTTTCCCCAACCTCGTCCACTGAGGAGCTGACTCGAGGCAACGCGTCCTCTCCAAACTCAGTATCCAGCGTGGCCTCATTCACAAAACCTCGAGCAGCAGGAAGCTCCTTTTACACATATGCACGCCCCACTGCCTGGCTGGGTACGTAAGCGGGGGGGGCAGGGTCAGGCCTGGTGTTTCTCTGTGGCCGCACTGGGCCTGCGTGGTCAGCCAGGCTGTGCTCACCGTCAACAACAAACAAGCCCTGACTGATTAGCTCAGTCGGTTGGGCATGTCCCACAAAGTGAAATGTTGCCGGTTGCTTTCCTGGTCAGGGCTCACGCCTGGGTTTCAGGCAGGTACCTGGTAAGGGCGCATGTGCAAGGTGACCAATTGGTGTTTCTCTCTCACATCGATGGTTCTCTCCCTCTTTTTCCCTCCCTCCTTTTCTATCTAAGAACAAATAAATAAAATCTTCACAAAACATGTAACGACAAACGAATGTATAGGTGACTGAACACAGCTGGCTTGGTGGCCATGAGTTTTGGGCACCTGTCTCAACATAGAGATTACTTGTCGGAAGAGAATGTCTTTGTATGTGCCTAAGAAAAGTTCCTGCAGGAGCTCTGCTATGTCTCCTCAATGAGGGTCTGTCCCCATGCCCACAACTGGGCTCCCATCAGAGTGTTGACCAGCCACAGCCAATGAGGCTGCGCAGGAAGCAGAGAGTCCTAGAGAGGGGCCCTCACTTGGCTTCCTTCTCCCCTGAAACCCGGCGTGGCTTCTCAGCAGGCGTGGAGTCCCTGTCCTGTACTGTTAGTGATCTAAGTTCTAAACAGAGAGGACAAAGGCTTAGTAGAACCCTGCATTAGGGAAGGAGACCAGGGCTCCAGCACCCTCTCTTCCCGCTGAGGGGCCTTGGGCAGATCCTGTGGCTGCGTGGAATCTTACAAACCTCAACTGTAGAATAAAAACGACCATCCCGAGAATCTTACCAGCATGAATGCGGGTGCCCTCTGATTGTGAGAAGTGCTTTAGCCCAGCTGCTGATCCATAGGATTGTCAACTCCCACCCGGGGAAACCTACAGATCTATCTAGCAAATACCCAGTTTTTGCAATGGCCGGTTAGACAATGAATGGCAAAGATGGCAAACTTTCTGGGACATTCCAAATGGGCTCCTGTCGCCAACACATCACCAGCTTCTGACACTGACCCCTTTACCCATGGATGACTTTGCAACGTGTTTAAGTTTCCATGTCCTGTGCAGCGAAGTCAGAGCGCAGAATTCATTTCTCGGAAGGAGGGAATGCAGATCTTTTCTATGGGGCAAACGTGGTAGAATGGGAGGCCTGTCCTGGTGAGAAGGTCCTGGTGTTGCGCTGATGTCTCCAGGCTGTTAGAGATGGACCACCCTCTCCCTTTCCCTTCCCCCTCTTTTCCCTCCTGGGAGCCCTGGGTCCTGTCTGCCGAAAGCCAAGGTCCCGATGCTTGCCAGGGCTCCCCAGGGCCCCTCCCCACAGCCATCTCTCCTACCTGCCCCCGCTTCCTGTGGGAGCTCCTGGCCCCCAGCAATACCGGTGCGTGGAGTGCCAACTCCTGAACTCATTACCAAGACCTAGCGTAGCAAGAGAACGCCAGTCAGCACCGGACTGAGGCATCTGTCCCGTGACCCACCCAGGAGTCCATCAGAAAAAGAAATTATCTTCATGTAAAGGCACCGTCCTTGATCCTTCTTCATGTGCTGACCAGAGAAACCCAAAGGGACATTTTAACAGGAGGATGGACCCTCCTTTCGTCAATGAAGAAGCCTGGGGGTGGGGGTGGAGGAGACACAGAAAATGAAACCTTGGAGTATGGGGACCATGCCCTTCCCTCCCTCCTTGCTCTTCTCTTAGGGCCAGCGGGATAAGGACAAGTGCCTTCTATCTCCAGAAGCCAGAGGAAGCCAATCACTAGAGGCAGGAGCTGCCCCTATGAACAATGGAGAACCATTAATGTGTGCCATCATAGATGTGTGCCTTCCATGCTCCCAGCTTGCTTTTTTTCTGCTCCCTCCCATACAGCTCACATTCTCTTTCCCCACGTTGCCCCTTCTTTCCTTACCCTAAGCAGCAAGCCCTACCGAGGACTCCTCCGGCAGTACCTCTGCGTTCACCGTGGGCATCCCAGGGACGAGCACGGTGCCTGCCTTCCAAACACCAGTTACAAAAAAACTCTTCTCAAAGCTCCCAGTCATCCCTGGATATAAACGACTGACCACAGTTAGAGCTTTGCCTCTTCTGGGACATCTGTCGTTTAAAAACAGATCAAAGCAATGTGGGAGAAACCTCAATTAAATTAAGTGGTGGAATTCCAGAAAACATTTGATCCTTTCCTTTGAGCGAAGGACCTTCTCCATCCCCTGAAACCCAATCGCAGATGCCTGTGGTGTCAGGGCCGCTGGAAGCCGGTGAGTGTGGCTGCATTTGAAGGGAGCAGCTGTCAGTTTTAATGCATCTGAGGCCTTCTCCTGCAGGGGAGTGGGAGGGAAGCTTGCACTCTCTTCTGTGCATCCTGAAATCATTCCATTTAAATGCAGATTGGGAGCCTTCCTTCCTCCAAATGATCACAGAGAAGACAGAGCAAAGTTGAAATGATAATTCCCTTAAGGAGAAAGGGAATCTGTTTGGTGGCACAGATTCATTTCTGGTCACTGCAGCTCTCCCCAGTCCCTTAGGCAGTTTTCTTCCCCATCACCCCAATTTTTTGCATCAGTAGGCTGCTTTAATTATGCAAATCCCCCAAGCAGCTAGTATCTTCACATTTACATGGAAAGAACCCAGCATTCTCTTCTTCCTCCTGTCTCTGCCTCCACCTGGTCGGAGCCCTTTTATACCGAGTCCCAGGTAAGATGAAAAGCCACGTGGCTGGGGAGGGAACAGGAAGGGGCTGAGATCATTCAGAAGAAGATCTTTTCCAATGTTTGATTTTCCAGACACACTGGAAAAATACCTTAGTTTCCAACAGCTGACCACAACCAAGGACGCCTTCCCAGGCAAAGCCCACCTGCTCTGGTTGCCTGAGAATTTGGACCGTTTTTGACTCTCCCTTGATCTTGTACTGGAGAAGGAGCCGGCTGATTTCCAAGGACTATTTTCATAATAGTTAGGGGCTGGTGGGGCATTTAGCCCCTTGACTACCTGCCAGGGGTGCGTGGAGATTTGGATACAAGCTGGGCCCTTGCCTGAGACATCCATGACCAGCTGCTCTGGCGCTCAGCTCACTGCTGGCTATCACGTAAGAACCGGACAGGTTCCCAGGAGTGCAGTCAGCCAGATTACCTTGATATCTCTGTCTACTGCTGGCTTCTTTCTGGGGGAAGAACGATAACTCACATCCTGGGAAATTCAGACAGCTTGCAATGAGGCTCCTCCCCAAACAAACCCCTTCTCCTCTCCACCTTTCTCCAAAGCTGTAAGGAAAAGGGTCATGAATCCGAGAGAGTGCAAAAATAAAACCCTTCACATTCCCATCTCCCTCTGTCCCAGTGGCTTCGGGCTCTTCTTGGGAGCGTGACACCGAAAACAGAAATAGCTGCAAGAAGACTTCAGGCGAGTTCGTGGATAATGGAGCCAAAAAACGATTACTAAAGGGAAAGTCAGAAAGACTCAGAGCTTCATTCTAGATGGGTCGTGCAAAGAACACTAAAGAGGGGGAATCAGAGTGCTTGGATTCCAGTCCCGGGTTACACCTGACCTGGTTATAGGATCTTAACCAATCCACTTTGCTTCTCTGCATCTTAGTCTCTGCCTCTGCAAAGTGAGTGGGCGGTCTCCACGATTTTGTGCCTTTCCTTCTCTGACATTACCAGAATCGATGAGGGGTGTGTGTATGTGTGTACAAAACACCGAATTGTTGCTGTAGGGAGGGAAAAAGAATTTTAATCTACCTTCTTATTGCTGTGGCTGGTGCCTATGCATTAAACTGACAAAGGACAAAGTAACAAGAACTGCATCACATTTTCCTATTTTTACGTGCACACGGAAGCCTTAGTAGGGAAAATGAAGACCCCAAAGAAGAGTGATTAGTGCTGAGAGCTTACGTACCTTTTTAACGAAGAAAAATAAATTTGTAGAAAAGTGACAAGACAAAGGGAAAAGGGTTTAAGCTTCTAGGAGTGGCAAATTGTGGAACAGCAACTAGGAAATGTGAGGAGGGACCCCCCAAAACTGGAATTTACTTATAAAAAATAATGTATTCATTCTTACATGTTTAAACTTCAGTCACCTTCAAAGTACTCTCCATTTGAAGCAATATACCTATAGAGATTTTTTTCCCACTGCTGAAAACAGTTTTTGAACTCGTGGATTTGGATGCCTGTTAGTGCTTCTGCTGTTTTTTGTTTCACCTCTTCCACATCAGCAAAACATTTCCCTTTGAGGACTTTTTCACCTGGGGAAACAACAAAAAAAGTCACTCGGGGTGAGATCGAGTGAATAGGGAGGTTGGGGTATGGGGGTCATACTGGTTTTGGTCAAAAACTGCTGAACACTCAGCACGGTGTGAGCAGGTGGACTCGTCAATCACCCATGATGAAATGGGCAAAGGCATTGAAAGGGACTTCAAAAAAGAATTCACAGAAGCTGAACACAGCCTCTCACAACAACCTCAGCTGTTACAGTGATACAGATGGGCTCCTAGAACATCCACCTAGCAGGGGAAGCCTGTACTACAAGGGGTCTGCCCTCCAGAAGATAATTGGTTTTTGGGGTGTCCCCCCTCATGTATGGGGGAAACTATGGAAGATCAAGGTTATTTTAGCAGTTCTGTTTGTACAGATCCATTTTGGAATTAACTCCCAGTCTCTGGGGATAAGAATGTTCTCTTCCTGGTCTAGAGAAGGACCTTCTTCATGGGAAATTTCATGTCCTGCTTCTAGGGAGAAAGATGGAGGGCAGAGAGCCCTTCTTGCCCCCGCTGTTTCTCAGGTGCCTTAAGCTCAAAATTATCAATAGGCACAAGTGGGTGACATTCTCTGAATGTCTGCCCCGCGCCTTCCCCACCCTCCCAGGAAATACAAAGGCTTGAGTAGCCCAGAGACTGTACAGGGCTTTCTCTACATGTTTGGCCTTTCTGCAAATCTTTTCTCTTTTTCCTTTCTTCTCCTCTCTTTTTAGCTAGTCACCCAACCATCACACTTGTGAAATAGAGGAAGGGGGGGATGAAGAGTTTCTGAAATGCTTATTTGGACAGTGCCAACATGTCAAAAGAGCATTTGATACAAATGAGGCATCTGGTGATTGTAGGTTTCATGAAGCTCATTCAAACAATGTAATGAAAAAATCAAATAATGAATCATTCATGGAGATGCAAAGGATCGCTCCCATTCTCATTCTTTTGTTCTCTTTGCTCTCTCAGAAGAGAAAACATAAATGGAAATTAAAACAAGAATTAAGAGAATATTATAGAAAAGAAAAGAAGTAATTGTGAGAAGGATGAAAAAGATCCAAGGTTAGGAGAAGAGCACAAACAAAGGCCATACACCTGTAACAAAAGACAATATTGATGAAAAGAATGTGCACGAAAATTTTCCTGGGAGTGTAGCTTTAAAAGAATGGCAGGGAGGGAGAGCCGTAGGGAGAGAGAGGATAGTGAGAAGGGCCAAGAGGGACACCAAGTCCAAACTTCACTGCTTCACAATTTTGCTGAAGGCAAAAGGCACTGGGTCTTAGACCAGGTGGGCACCAGCGTGACTGAGCAGGGTTCCTGGGACACAGCTGGAGACAGACTCCATGCTCCGAACCACGCCTTCCGCTCAGGAGCCAGCCCTGCTCACACGTGCCTCAGTCTGCCCAGGGCACCACTGGACCGCCCCTTTCCAGGCTGCGTTCCAAAGACCATGTGATCTGAGTTCCAGGACCAGTGTTCTTGTCCTTGCAGCAAGCTGTGGACCAGACTGATCTGACCTAGAATCAAACCCCTGCTGGCTGTTTGATTTTGGGCCAGGAAGTTTCCTCCTTGATTAGAGAAGGACGGTAATAATACTGTCTGCCCTGAAGGCTTGTTGTAAGGACTGAATGAGGTCATATACGTGGAAGGGTTTAATGCAGAGAGGTATTCAGCAAACCTGGGCAGCCTCTCTCCGTGAGCCTGGTCCAGAAACCAAGAAAACAACTCTTCCAATGTACACTGGTGTCCAGAGCTCCTGCGTGGTCACCAGGGTCCAGGGGGCTCCCTATAGAATCTGCATCCAACATCTCTACGTGCCTCTGATTCTGTATATGTGACATGAGGAGATGAAAAGCAACTTCTCCAAATTAGTGGGAGGCTGGCTGGTGAAAGATTCACAGCCTCTGAGCTCTTAGACGTATTTGCTGAACATAACGCTGAGTGGTTCTCACAAGAGTGAGACTCACTCCCCCAAAGGGGCAGAGGTCCATGTCCTCCCTGCAGCCCAGGCATCGGGGACATGCCTGCTGTTCACAGAAGGCAGAGTCGGACCAGCACCCTTCCTTCCCTTCAGAAACTGTCTTCAACCTGTTTTCACACCCCCCTTTAGAGGTGACAGGTCTGAGCAAGAGGGAGACCGAGGCACATGCAGGAATTATGCCATCTCTTATGTTTGCCTTTTGTCCTTTTTCAACTCGCAAAGCACTATTGGGGCAGAACCATGTGCGCAGCCTGTGTCTGCTGCATGGCTGTCCGAACCTGGGCTCAGAAGCAGCTGCCAGGGAGCCAAGGTCAGGCAGAAGCCTTTGTCCTGGGTCTTTTCGGGTCTTCTTTTCCCTCCTCAGAGTAGGCCTTCCCCAGGGAGAAGGTGGGAAAGAAAACACCTGGGTCGACGAAACTTAGAAGCAACATCTATCGGATGCCTTATATTGTTTGTTTTAGTTTCTTTCTATTAATGTGGACTATTTATTTGTCCTCAGCTAAATTGTAAACGTATCAAAACTCATGTCCTACATTCTGCCTGATTTACTGATTACTTCTCATGGTGAGAATGTTCATTCTATTTTCTCTTTCCTCCATTCAATATCTGGCCATAACTCATTTTATTCCCTAAGTAAAACTTCTCTAAATAACTTCCTATGGCCACCATTCTTCTCTGTCGTCCTATCCTCTTAGTTCATCTGCACATTTTCTGCTATAATGATTATCAATTTTATTTATAATACTATCAATATTTGCCCTATACTCATATATGGTATGTGTGTTTGTATATATACTCCTTATAGGCACTGATGTCTCATTTATTCTGTGTGTGTGTTTTATGTGTTTGCCTTCCAGCAAACTCTACACAGAGCCATTTCTAGCAGATTGTGTGTGGCCTGGGAAATTACCCCATGCTTTTCTTATAGGTGAGATCTGATTAATCTGTAGTGGCTGCCTTAATCAAGGTTGCCCGGAGAGTAAACAGCAGAAAAGCAGTCATTTGGTAACCATGCTGGAGGAAGAAGCTATTACAAAAGGTGAAGAGCTCGAGGGGCTGCCAGGAGGAGTAGAGGCAGCTGCTACATCTCATAGTCCAGTGGCTCGGCGATCCTTTCCCTTCTCCGTGGGAGCTTCTGTGCGGTGGGAACGTGTGAAGACTTGCCCATCCCTCATGGCAGCTTTTCTAGGGCTGCTTGGGATAATAAGGTTCTTGAGATGAGAGATGACCACTTCTGGAGCTGTGAGGAGATAGATCGTTGGGGGCCCATGAAGGTAAGTGCGCCAGGCATTGTCTACAGACTGCATGCGGGAAAGGAAAAACCACGTTCTGTAACATTTCTAGATTATTTTTTAATATAAAAGAGGTCTTTCAATTGGAAAGGAGTTGGGTATTATTCAGGAAGTGAAAGAGTGTTGCAATTATGCAGATCTGAGGTGGGTTTTAGGTCTTGTGCTTTCTAGCTATGACTTAGATCAAGGGGCTTGATCTTTTGATGCAACATGAGGCTAAAGGATCTTTATTTTGAGGGGTTGTTGAGAGAACTAGACATAACGTTTGAAAGGGCCTGGCTCACGCATGGCACTCGGTAGTCAATGGTAACCGTTGGTACTAGTATCTCCCCATTGTGCATTGTCCCCTGGGCTGCAGTGTGTACTGATGGCTTTCTGTCGCGCCGACAGGCCAATAACAAACAGTAACATGTTCATGTCTCTGCATTCAGTCTCGGTCTACCCCAAATCCTGGGTTTTGTCCGCATGGTGTTGGTTCCACCCATTTTCTCGCAGGCTTTCTTTGTGCCTTCACTCCCGCTGCCCATGTGGGTCCCTTCATGAGATGGGGTGTGGCCAGGTCTTCAGAGTGAGGCTCCGAACCCTTGGGCCTCTGTGGGGCTGGCAGGGGCCACATCCTTCTCAGACCTTGTTTATGCTTTCAGTGGTACCTATTCATTCATATCTTCTGGAATGTCTCTACTATCTCTTTTGTTTTCCAAAATCGTATCTCAAATGAACTAAACAGGGACAGGGGATAACAAACCCTGTGGTGGACAAGAGCCTGGTGACAACACCCCCTGATCTGCAGGCTGGCTGACCGGCCGTGCTCCATAAGTCCAATGGCATACCCACTGTGGTGAGTAAATTGGATTGCTGAGCGAGAAAAAAAATTTTTTTCCCCTTGTGGAAGAAACTAAAAGGCTCTTTTCTGATTTTCAGATTCTGGTCATGCAGCCCAAACTTCCTTTTATCTGCTTTTGTATATATTTTTTAACATCTCACGATGAGGTTTGATCTTCTTAAAGGCTTTGATTAAACAGTCTTTGCACTTCCGGGTGTGCAAGTTCATCATTTTCTATGGGAAGATGTCTCGATGCCTCACACAAAGTCACATAGACTTGAGAATGAAAATGTTATTTTCGCCCTCAAGCCATAATGAGCTTTTCATCTTAAACATTATTATTATTATTTTATTTTTGACAGAGAGACAGGGGGGAACGCCTCTCCCCATTCAGCGGGGCCCTCCTGGCACCCCTCCACAACCCCGAGGCGGGAGGCCAGGGCGGCCTGGAGCTGCGCGCCACCTCTGCCCCTCGGTTAGACCCGGGGCCTGTTAATGGAAGAACCGCAGCATCCGAGTTCACGGGAAGACGTATGCCCTCCCAACCGGAGGCCATCAGCGGCCCACCCAGCACATCTAGGGGCTCCAACTGCATCTCGGAGGGCAACCAGCACTTTCTAGGACTTGCGTTTGTCCTTGTGGCATTCGGGCTGGAGGACACCAAGGGAGCTCGTCTCGAGAGCAGTTCCGAGTCTCAAAAAACCAAACCACTGGGGCCTTTACACTAGTTGAAGTCATCATGGCAGTTCCGCACAGGAGCCCGCCTTTTCCAAAGGGTTTATGTGTAGCACTAATGAAGAAGTGCAGCGGTTGCCACCAAGGCTGGGATTGAGGCCGAAGCAAGGGCTTGAGGAACCACTGCAGTCCGGACCCCAGACCCCAGCTCCCTCATAAGGGGCCACATTGCCCCATTTTCTTCTCTAGCTGCTTTACGTACACATCTTGCTTTATTTCCTGACCTAAAGGTGTTAGATCCTTGAGAAGAAGGGCTACATCTCCCATTTTCCCAGAATACCCTTTTCACTCACAACAACATGACTCATGCAGTGGGGATTTAATCTGTATTTGTCAGTCAGTTCTTAACGAATCAAGGGAAACAACTCGCTAAGCACTGGTGACTTTCTCTGAGGTTTTGCACACGGTTCATTTTTATTTTTGACGTTCAACACACGTGAACTAGGCATTGCGCTTTTCACCTGCCTCACTGGGGCTGTGAGGCTGTAAGAGCTAATGTTTAAAAAGCACTTAGTACCTTTAAGACACACACACACACACACAGAGAGCAATGAGCTATTCTTATCCCCACCTCTTGGGCTTGCTAAGGTAGAAGTTTCACAAGTTTGCTCTGGCACTTCCTCCTGGAAATAGTGTAGGAGACGCTCCCTGCCCTTCATCTAGCTTTCCGCCTCAGATTCCACTGTTCCGAGTCAGAAAGCAGGGTTCAGAAGTAATGTAGGCAAGGTGCAGGCTTCACTAAACCTCAGGTAATTAAGACACCCAAGTATAAGAAATTATTAATTTCTCCAGTTCCAACAAACACTGGGCTGTGTGTTTTTCTAGAATCCTTCCACCATTTTTTCCCTAACCTGCAATAACTGCCCTCCCAAAAGGGGCTGATTCAGTCATGGTCATGGCGGAAAGCTAATGACCAGGCAAGTCTATTTCTCTGATGGTCATGAGTGAGCTCTTTGGGCCTCTGAACCTTCTCTCTCATCCTCCTTCCCAGGCTCACATGGGATGAGGCTCGGGAGACTCGCAGCTTGATTTTCCACACCATTAGTGTGTGTGACAATAACGGGGCCATGGGAAGACGCACACCTGAGTGATCAGGCTATTTGTGTTCCTAGTTTTTTCCTGACTTGGGGTTCAGACATGCCTTGGGATTCAGAGAAGTTCGAGAGTTTAGGTTTGTTCATTCACATGCTTATAAAGTACAGACTCTGGATAACTTAATTGCTAGTCTGTGTGTGTGTGTGCACATGTGTCTGAGAGAGAGAGAGAGACAGGGAGAGAGAGAAATGATTGTTGGGTATGAAGCCATGCAACGCCATGGCCTTTTATCCTAGCCTGCATCTCACACATAGCACATTCCAGCTGTTCAGAGCCACGGCTTGAAAAGATAAGCTGATTGAAATGCTGACTGTATAGCAGACAGGCTGTCAGTCCCACACAATTCACAGAAAGAAGGGTCCTTCCCTGCTTTTCCTACTATTCTTATTTTCCCCCAAACTATTTCTTTCCTTCCAGAGAAAAAGGAAATGTGCAGAGAAGCAATTAATTATAATTATATACATGGTGGAGCAAGGGAGAACTAGTCACAAAGAGTTTTCAAGTCCCAAAATTGTCTAATAAAAACTACTCAACAACATCATAATTTTTGGAGGAAGTTACATTTCTACCGGTTTTGGCGATAAGAAAAAAGTTTCCTAAAAGCGAGCATTCTTAATCATCATGCTGTCACTTTGCAAAGTAATTGTGGAATTAGGAATAATTACACTCTAAAGAGAGAAAATGAAACAATCTGCCTTATGATATTTTAAAATAGAATCATAATTTTGGTTTGTCCCATTTGTCAAAAAGAAGCAAAGCATAAATTGTGGGCGAAGTAATAATCCGGGTCTTAGAACCTAAGGTTCAATGCTTAAAGTGCCCAATGAGGGGACTTGACTCACTCACTGAGTTATGAGTAGCTCACCACTCAAGAAAACAGGGAGAACCTGGTGTGCAGAAATGTAACAGACATGGAGTCTTCTGGGTGAGTGTGTGATCTTCCAGGGAGCACGTGGTACCCACTAAGAACCGTGGGTGTGAGTCACTCTGCACACTCTTCTGGTAACACTGCCATATCTCTGCCAATGACACCGCCCCCTAACCAGCTCCAGCCAACCCAAAATGATGAGTATATTAGTCAGGAGTTGTCAGAGTAACAGATCCGAAGGATATATTAATGGAGACAATAGGAATTGGCTCATGGGAAGATAGAGGCTGAGAAGTCCCTCGATCTGCCTTCTGCAAGCTGGAGAACCAGGGGAGCTGGTTGTGTGATTCAGTCTGAGGCAACTGAGAGGCCACTGATGTCAAGCCCCAAAGCCCAAAGGCCTGAGACCCAGGAGGTGCCATGTCTGAGGGCAGGGGAAGATGGTCAGCCCAGTCCAAGAGGAGAGAGAGAAAACTCACCCTTCTGCTCTCTTTTTGTTCTCTTCAGACTCTCATCACGTGGGATGAGGCCCACCCACGCTGGTGAGAATGTATCTTCTTTACTCAGGCTACTGATTCAGAAGTGAATCTCTTCTAAGAATACCTCATAGACACACCCAGAAATAATGGGCAAAAGCTAGCTGGGTGGGTATCTTTTATCCTAGTCATGTGACATGAAATGAACCATCCCACAAGTTACAGTAGCAATAGTGTTGAAAGTCATTCTGAGGGCCCCTGTGTACAGGCATAAAAAATTCAATTTGTTCTTATACTGTGAAAATGACATCATAAATGTTATCGAAATTATCCCTGAAAAAAATCCCATCCCTAGTCATTCCCACCACTGCGGAGTGAAATCAGGACAACTCAGAGACCTGGGTCTGCAGCGCTCACCCCTGCACATTGTTTCTAGAAGCCTCCCTAAAGTACAGTGCTGCCTTTTGGAGTAAAAGTGGAGAAACTTAGAACTATAATTTGGTCAGGAGAAGACCAAGGGTTAAAAGTGGACAGTTGGCCCATTGAATGAAGGCCTGGCAGGAAATAAAGAGACAAAAATATAGGCATGAAGGGAATAATAGTTGAATAGTAATAATAATACATTATGTCAAGAGCAGTGACAAAGAAACACTCAGTGTATTTATAGAGCTAAATAAAAGATAGATCCAGGTCCCACATTTTGACTCTGAACAACCTTCTCAGTTGGATTTTGCCTCTGCCTAAGGATTATTTCAGAAAGAGCTATTATTACTCGTGATTTATCATGCTGCACTAGGGGGAACTCATGCTTTCCACGGAGACAATTACTGAATTCTCACTGGAGGCCCTTAAAGGAACCGAGACCCGTTCCAAGGGTTCAAGTGGAAAAGGTGGTCCGACTAGGGGCGGGGACCTAGCCCCATCTGATCTAGAGTGACGTGCCGTGGGGGGTCCTTCCTCTGCTGTGAGGCCTCAGGTCCTTTCTCACGAAATGTCCTCTTCAGTCCCCTCATTATGACAAGAGGACAGAAGGGAATTCAGCGTTACAGCGAATCTCAGGCAACAGGTACCTCTCATCCCCAGGAATCGTGGGTGGCAGCAAATTCTGAAGCATCATTGAAATGAAAAACAAGTCAAAGCCATGACCTGGAAAGACCAGAGTCTGGCAGAATTCTGGAAGCCGAGTCTTCATTTGAGGAGGCAGGTACTTGAACAAGCCGGATGGTCATCTGTATTGGAGTGGAGGTCGTTGGGGGTGCAGAAAAACAGCGGAGACATTGTTAATGCTAGAAAAGAGCTCAGACTCTGGAGGAATAAAAACGCAGTATTAGGTCTAAGCCGTAACTGTGAAAATAAACAATGATAAATACCATGTTAGATCTAAAGCACTACATTAGTAGATAATAACAAGTATGAGAGTTAATAGCCAGCTGTTACTCCAGGCCAATTTATTATTTAAAACATTTATTAAGATTTAACAAGAGCCAAATAATTTTTTTTGTTAAAACAGTGGTTAAGCTGAAGTCCTAAATACATTATTCAACTGATATTTATCATTCAGATTATCTCTCATTATAACCAAAAGGGTGTATATACTTCCAAAACAAACTTGGAAATTTAAAATAAACTGTACTTCATTTTTGCCAAGTGTATATTTGTAAAGATTATTGTGTCTGCCACTTGGATAGCCAGACGGTGGCGTGGACTTGTCTAATCAGGAACAATGGCTGATAAATCCATCCTTTCTTTTTATAGGACAATTAGAATCTGTTTGCGTGTGTGTGTTCTAAATTCTAATTTGATTTTGCACATTGTTCTGCAACCAAGTCAATTCCTTGAAGCTCTTTTAGATCATGCACATTTTCCATAAACTATAATAAGGGTTATTGCTGTTGTATCAGTTATGCAAATAATCCAAATCTATCTATTCATTCATTCACACCACTGAGGCATAAACCACATAAAATTTCTCATCTGATGCCTTTATCCTGGCTTACTGTGCTGGACCCATACATGACTTTTCATTATTCACCTAATATTTTCTTATTTATACTATTTCTCTCCCAGGAAAGGCACTTTTTATCATCTTTGCCTTTTAAAATCCTTCAGAGTCTTCAAGCGCAGCTCAAATATCACTTCCCTGATTTTTCTCATTTAGAAGCCATCTAACTCTGGCATGCCTGCGTTTATCTCTCACTGCGTCGAACACACCGCTTTGCACAGGGACATTGAAAAACTAGGCCGTTGTTGTTTATTCTGAATAAATGAATGAATGGAAAACACAAGCTCCCTGAGGACCGGAGTCCAGCCTCCCTGCTTTGGCTACAGTGGGACTGACAACGGGGCACACCATGGAAGCCCCAGTCCACGTGCGGCCAGACAAACCCAGGGGAGAGTGAGTCCCTCACACGGAGAGGGGAGGATGTAGTCTTCATCTCTCTCCCAAAGCCTGTGATTTCATTGGCCGTCATTGCCTGGAGGAAGTGTTTTTACTTTTTGGCTTGCAACTCTCAATTCTAAACAATTAAGGAGACAAACATATGCTTCCCACAGGATGGGGAGGCAAGGGCTCTTTGTGACAAATGATGTGCTGGGCCTGTCTGTGCGTGCGCGCTCACGGGGGGCCACGGTTGGGGGCAGTCTCTGTGCCTGGGACCCAGGTCAGGAGGCCTGGAGAGCTTACTGCCCTGTGAGCAATTAGACTCCCAACGCCACACGCTGTATGGTGGCCAATTAGTCTGTAAGGGAGCAGGGGCTTGGAACTCTAATTGCTGGGCCTGTTTGTGTCCTATGCGGGAAGCAATTTTAATTAAATATGGTTTCTGGTTTGGGAAACCTTGTATTCTAAGGGAGTGGAGTTTGGGGTCCCTCTCAGATCCTGGCAAAGCAAGAGAAATGCACAGTGGATTTTGGCTCTAACTCCTGGTCAGTTTTACCGAGTAATCATCTTCTGGGGGATCACAAGAATCTGTCACCATCTGGTCACACTCTGTGTCACTGGTTCCTGTCCTGGAAATCTTCTGTGGTGAGAATTAACACTCCTGTCCTTGAGCACCTTGCTCATGTGCTCTAGCTCGCACCGTGCTGAGAACACAGGCTGGGTTCGATCTTGTAAACTCAGTATACACAGCATGGCCACCGATGACTCTAACAAGATGTCACGTAATATAATGAAACATACAGAAACTGTCAAATCACGTACATTTTATCCTGAGGTGTTCTAGCCCCAACTTTTTGTCGTGGCCTTCTTGGTTCAGGACAGATGACTCCTCGCTGAGATGAATGAGCTGACCTTTGCCTGCCCCCCTCCTCCTAAATTTCCCGCTCCCATCAGGTCCTCGCTTTTTGTTAGAATTTGAATTTCTTTTCAGAGGGCAGCACAGTCCCTGGTCAATCCCCTCTAATGGCTCTTTGCTGTGGTTTTTGTGTTCCACCCAGTGTCTCTGACTTTGCTGCCCTTGTATTCTCTACAAACATTTTACTAGCTCATTCAGTGGCGCCAAACCCACTGTCTCACACTTTTGGGTTCATTCTTTCCCTGATCTGTGTTAATCTCGTGACCTGGAATTCTCTTGCCTTTGTATCAGTCAGACAACATTTTCGATCTAAAATTTACTGGTCCATAAAACACCTTTTTCATGTAACACCTTCTAACTAGTATTCCATGGAAAGAATTCATTTTTAGAAATCTGCTCTGGTACACTATATAATAACCTCTTTGAAAGTAGGGGTTCTCTCTTCATCTTTGACTCCTTCATAGTATCAATCAAAGTTGCCCATATATAGTGTTCAATAAAAGTTGAAATTAATTTTATTGATACCATAAGCTCTTTGGGCTCCCCAGGAATATAATGTACCATTCTGGCTTTGTA
This sequence comes from Phyllostomus hastatus, assembly GCF_019186645.2. Lineage (NCBI taxonomy): Eukaryota > Metazoa > Chordata > Mammalia > Chiroptera > Phyllostomidae > Phyllostomus > Phyllostomus hastatus. The sequence continues at coordinate 11,853,231 of NW_025334015.1, read as the reverse complement.
ATTTGTTTGTTGCATTAACTTGGGCAAGACACCTTTAATTTCCTTTCTTAATTCTATGGCATATTTTTCATTTATAAGATTGTTATAGAATTACAGAAATAATGATTTGCAGATAAAAGACATGAGAAGGATTGGGGCAAAGGACTGCTATGAGATGCTAAGTGAATTACATTGCGCATTACATTTCACAAAGACGATTTATTATTATCATTGTTATTATTATTATTTTCTGGTTTCGTGGTAAGAGCAGTAGCTACTGTTCACAGAGCAGCTGTGCCAGATGGCACACTGGGTATTTTACATGTATTATCCCATCTTGTCTTCTTAAAAGCCTCCAGAGATAGGCATTGCCACTCATACCATAACTGAGAAAACCGAAGCTCACTGTGTGTGACCCGCGAGTCGCAGAGTCACCGCCTCAGGAGGCAGTAATGCTATCTGACACCTGAAGCCCAATTTTTTTGACCGTGCTGGACTCAGTCCCTGTGCTGAGCTAGGAGAATGCTGGACATCTCTGCTCTGTCCTCACTGTTTCTTGGCTCTATATCTCAGCGTGAACCTATTTCTGCAAGACTCCTGAAGCAAAGGCTGTCGCCACGGGCACGCACTAGCTGGAGACTGTTCAAGCACTGGGTCACCCCCCACACTGACTAGAGGTAAGGCGGTGGAAAGGGCGGATCAAAGCACCCTGGGCTTTTGTTATTTAAATGGAGCTGAATGTTAGACCTCTGAAGAGTGTGAAATCCTCACACTGATACACAAAGCAGATCTAAGTTTTGTGATGTTTGAAATCTACACAATTTGGGTAACTCTCTTAGAAAGAGAACGTGAAATTATAAACAAGAGATTAATTATAGTGCCTAGGAATGGTTTCTTGCAAGTGAGCGACACGGAAATTTAAGATTTGTTAGCTTCTCTATTTACCTCTGTCTGCCCCAAATACAGAGCCCTACATTGGAAATTCTGCAGAGTTTTAAGAAGTAGAAGGAGCTTCCTTTGCCTGTTGAGAGTGAATTTTCTATACGTACATGAACGTGGTTGGAGAAGAGCTACAAAGCGAGCAGGCGATTAGTGATCATTGAACTGGTGCCCTCAAAGTGTAAAAATTGGTCTAATTGGCCGGATTAGATCATCTCTCTGCTAAGAATAGAGGTAATCCATTTTAGACGTGGGTGGTGGGTGAAGCGAGAACATAAGGAAGACGTCATGACAGTGCATTAAGGACTGATGGTCCTGTGTTAGCCTCTCATATTTGTGATCAAAAACTTGAAATCACAATCAGAAATGCAGATACCTTGTGTGCAGTCTTGTTTGAGCCATTTGCTGTTTCAGGGGAGAGGCACTGGGGTTGGCTCCCCATGACCTGCCTGCAGGTGCACACCTGTGGAAGGTGATCAAAGCCTGTAGGAGTTCTGCGGCCTATTCGGAGGCATCGCTGAGACAGCACACCCTCACCCCTCAGGGTTTTCCCTCTAGACCGTCTCCATCAATGCCCATGGACCAAGCAAAACGCCCAGCATGGGTCACTCCCACTCTCACAGTAAGAACTAAGGCTGCAGTGGCAGCTTCCCACGGGGATGACTCAGAAGCGGACCATCTGAGAGTATCACTCTCCCTTGGTGTCCCCCAGCCCTCTTCTGAATCTCCACCGCCTTGGTGTGTCATGGAAATGTCCCCAAAGATGGATCAGGGTAAAAACAACTGTTTCTGCTCTGGAGGGCTTTGTTGCAATTTTCCCCAAAATCTCTCACTCCCACCACCCCAGTCTTCTTCAAGCGTGAGTCCTCCAGGCTTGACATGTACCCTGTAGAGCTTCGTTCCTATTTGTAGGATTGCTTTAATATTAAAAGGGGAGAGAGAGAGATTGACATCAAGATTGTAGGCTCATAAAACATTCAAGAGAACTTGGAGATTGGCTCAGCTTTCATTTTACTTTATTTTTAAAATTTTTATTTGATTGCTTTTATGCTAAAAAGATGTAAGTTCAATCTGGCCATATTACAGAACTTGAGAAAATGGAGAAAATAAAAAGAAAATCATTCGTCATCCTAATGTCCTATTATAGCCAACGTTATGAATTACCATATGCATTTTTTACCAACTTGCAACCCTGGTGCACGGAGAAGGTTGCGTCCTTTTATTTTTATTTTTAAACTTAACAAGACAGATGAGGTCACCGAGGCCCTAGATCCCACAACTATATAATACCCGCCATTTACAGTATTTATTTTTATACTATCTCAGAATAAGCATCTCCGTTCCTTTTATTTCCCTCCCGAGGCTGCCTCCGCTGTGGTTGTTGAGCAGACAGGCTCTGGAGTGAGCCCGCCTGGGTTCAAAGACCCAGCCACTTGCAGACAGCGTGGCACTGTGCAAGGCACTCACATCACTTCGACTGTTGACTCATCTGTAAAACAGCAATAATGCAGGGCTAGTGTAAGGACTGAATGATTTAATACCTGTCAACACACACCTGCTGGATTACTTACCAGTTTCCAGGCCCTCTGGCCCACAGTTAGGTTTGGTCTCTGTTGGACCCAACAGAGTCTAGCTTTGTATTTTGTGGGGAGCTCTGGCGGGCAACAGAGGGAGGGAGGGAGGGAGGTCAGAGCAGTAATTTCCTGAGCTCGCTTCCTGCCTGAGCGCCTATAGCTGGTGTGCCTTAATCAAAGACTCCTGCTTTCAAGGCAGATGATTCTAAAGAATTCTTTCTCCCTGGGTTCCAACGACAGCTTCTCCATCCTCCTTCCTTCTGGCCTGGGAGTAATATCAGCTTCACTGCTGTTACACCCCAGGTTACTGTGCCATCCCATGTGGTCGCCCAACTTCCACACAGCAGAAGCAGCCCCTTTGTAAATAAACCCTCCTGGAACTTGCCTATTTTGAGGGTACCATCTGTTCCCTGTTGAGACCCCGACTGATACAACATGTTAGTATTACTTCATCCCCTTTTCAATGAAAAATAAAATTACAAATTTTAGAAGACATGTGATTATGATGGTCTATTTAACTCTCGCAGGGTTTGATGGCAGAGCTCCTCAAAGGACACAAAGCTGGGTCTGCAGAGGACAGAGTGTCCACACACGCACAGCCACCGGGGCGCTTCCTGTGTCTCAGGCCCGAGTCTAAGGCCTTCGCATGTGTTACTCTGCTTTCACCTTCACAGAAAGTCTGCAAGGTCACCTGAGACACAGACTGAGACATAGCTAACTTAAGTCAGCAAGGGGCAAAGCTGACTTCCTGTTCTAAGACCACATGCATATATTTTAAAGATTTTATTTATTTTTAGAGAGAGAGGAAGAAAGGGAGAGAAACATCGATGTGTGAGAAAAACACTAATCTGTTGCCTCTCATACACCCCCAACTAGGGAACTGAACTGGTGACCTTTTGGTTCACAGGATGATGCCCAATCCACTGAGCCACAGCAGCCAGGGCTAAAAGCACTCCTCTAACCATATACCAGTGGTGCTCCATGTGTGGTCCTGGCCAAGAACAGCAGTTCCACCTGAGGACTCTGGAGAAGTGTAGATCTCGGGTCCCAACCCAGACCTGCTGAAGCAGAGGCTGTGGGCTTGGGGCCCGGGCCTCTGGGTTTCAGGGACATCTCCAGGTGATTCTGAAGCACGCCGAAGTCTGAGAGCTGCTGTACTTCACACACTCGCCTGCTGGGCGGTCATGGTCCTCCTTCTCTGCTGGGTTTATTTTGAGGTCACTTGGAGAGCCTGGGATTATATCCTGGATGCCACATATTGATAAAGACAATACAAAAAACCACTTTTGTGCAGCCCTATCAAATTTACAAAACTCTCTCTCACCCCTTCCGTCAGAAGGCAGTGTGTTCTGAGGCGACGTGGGTGGGCCCTGAGCTGGACGGGCTGGGGAAGGAGCTCCGGGGCCTTGGGCAGTTATCTAAACCCTGGAAACTTCAGCTTCCTCGTCTCCAAAAATGAGGGTAATGAGAGTGTCGTCCCCTGGGAATTCAGGGGGAGGAAGTAAGAAACTCACATAAAACACAGTGCTGCCCGCATAATGAGCACTCAATAAATACCAGCTATCATTATTTCGTAAAACCCAAAGCGGAGATAATCGTCCCCATTTTTTAAAAGATTTTATTTATTTATTTTTAGAGAGGGAGAAAGAGAGAGAGAGAGAGAGAGAGGAACATCAATGTGCAGTTGCTGGGGGCTGTGGCCTGCAACCCAGGCATGTACCCTGACTGGGAATTGAACCTGTGACACTTTGGTTCGCAGCCCGCACTCAGTCCACTGAGCTACACCAGCCAGGGCTTGTCCCTATTTTATAAGTGAGGAAACCACAGCTCAGGAACGGTGACTTGTATAAACTGGAACTGGGCTTTGAAACCAGATCTTTTGACATCAAATCCCTACTGTCTTTTCACAGTCTTTGCAAAGCTACCTGGTATGGTAATATCCTTGTTAACTAATGGACAAGGAATCTGAAGGGTGGTAGGCCCAAGCATTTAGGGCCTAAAGCAAGGTCTTCAGCCCACATGGGGGGCATTCTCCTGTGAGCTGGTGCTCAGACCCTGAGACCCAGGCCCGGCTGCCTCCTTCCCAGGGTGCTGGCAGAGCCGAGCGTCCTTTCCGAAGTTTGTCTGTCTTCCCGTCTTGCCCTTCTCATGCCAAGGCACCTTTTGTCCTAACAGAGAAAGGGGAAGGCCAAGGGCAAGCAGTCCCAGAGGAAAAGGTTTGCAGGAGCTTCTCAGATGTTTAGTCCCCAGGAGGCTTCCAGAACCATCGAGAAAGTGCCAAACAGAAATGTAGAAGTTAATAACTTCCTGATTTGAAAGCTATACCTTTCTAAACCTATCATATGCACTTTTCCTCTTGGAGGATTAACGGCCTGACAAGGTTGAACTTTGAAAGAAAAGCTATTTGTGACTTATGGGGAGCTGGGGAAAAAAAGGTCTTGACTTTTTAACAGCAAAACAAAACAAGCAAACCAAGACACGTTAATTTTTCTCAGGCCTGTAACTCAAAAGGGCACCTCTGCTTCGGCTGGAACTTTCCAAACGACTCTCCTCTGAGTCAAAGTGAGGTGGGAGCAAGTGGCGGCCCCATAGAATTCATCTGGTAATATTTATAAGAGTCGAAAACAAAGGTTCGCACGGGAATTATTTCAAAGCTGAACATGATGGAGCCTTTTCTAGCAAATCATTTCTTTATTTCCATTATCCTAACGCAGCTATGGTAACACATCACCAACTCTGATCGGGCCACTCTCCTTCCAAAATTTTAATAGTTTGGCCTAGAGTTCGGAATTAAGCTTATTTTTATAGCAGTTTCAAAGGAAGTTAATAACATACTTAAGGTTTTAGAAAGTGAGGTTCAAGGCAAGGATCCTGAAATTAGAGTTTGTGTCGCAGGATTTATTGGCTGTGCCCCTCTGGACAGGTGACTTGTCTGCATCTCGGTCACCTCGTCTGAAAACAGGCATGGTTACCGTGCATTGTAGACGGGCTCAGATACAGCAATCCCTAACAAACATCTGAGAAAGGTTAGCCGTTTCTGTTACTACTTACTGCCCTTTGAAATCGGTTTAGGATCAAAAGTGAAATACCAGGTGTGCAGCACCTATTATGTTAAAACAGGTCCCCTATTAACCCATATTAAACAACAATTTTTAACCCTGGTTTTCATTATTAATTGTACTTCAAAGAAATTAAGCTGAACTTCTTTATTCTATGGATTCGTTTAGATTTCAAGAACACATGATTCTTTCCCCACTTCCATAGTCTAAAATAATGAAAGTTTTCTGCGTGTAGTATTTTTGTAAGCTTGGGGTGTCCCAAGGGTTGAAATAAATTTAATACGTGATCTCCATTATCAGCATTTTTGATGTGGCTGTTTAGCCAGGTGGAGCTCTTGTTCTTCACTGGTGACCTTGGCAACAGAAGGGAGATGGAAGAGCGAAAGCGGGGAAGCCGAGGAGCTCAGCCAAGGGCACACAGGAGCACACGGGGCTGTCGAGATGGGAAGCGACAAGGAAAGATGCGCTCCCTGGCAGTCGGCGTGGAGAGAGTTTGTTGTTGGGTTGCTCCGTGGAAATGGCAGGAATGAAGTAGAGTTCGCGAGGCGATACGTGACGTCAGAAGGGATATCGCGGCCTGTTTCTCAGAGGTGACTCGCACGCGGGACCGGAGGGAGCGCCGTGCACGTCGGGAGAGAACACCGATGTTGCGATTTACGTTACGTTCCACTTGTATTGCAGCAGACGTCCGACACGTTCAGGCCGAGTCGGGCGACTCTGATTTTTACCGAGTAAATCGCACCTGAGGACCTGGAACCCAGACCACGGGAGAAGAGAGGGGAGCAGCAGCGGGGACATGCCGGTGGAAATGGGGGACTGGTAAGCGGGCTTTTAGGGTTCAGGCGTGAGTAGTCCTCCGAACAAACATGGCGACCGCTGTGTTTCTTTTATCAAAAGTGTGTGAGTAGTTTTGCGAATCCACCAGCACCTCATCATGTGAGCCCATCTTCTAAATTCTGGATTTTTAAAAAAGCAACCTTGTTGTTTTCTTTGACTTGCAATATCTGGAGCAGTAAACACGCCCACCGGGGTGCTGACTAGTTCCGTGAGTTTTACACCACGGGCTGTATCTCATAGGCGGGTCACAAAACTAATGTTTATGGGTTTTTCCTAGAATATTTTATGTTGTTTACTTGGGACAATTTCTATATTTTGTTTAATCTTTGAAATTTGGTCATATCAACATCAGGTTTAATATTAACTGCACTTTTACTTTATCATATTATTTTGTGAATTTTCCCTTCGTTTGTGGACATACATATATATATGTATGTATGTATGTATGTAATGCAATGCAAAATATATTTGTTCCTGTAGGTCATGGTAAAAAGTAAGTTTGACTTCTTTTATTTAACAAGAATATTTAAAAATCAATTGATTGGAGGTTTGAATAAATAGAATTTAATTTCTTTTTACTTTTTTATTGAGTTTATTGGGGTTTCAGGTATACAGGTCTATAACACATCATCTATATGGTATGGCGTGTTCCCACCCCAAGTCAAGTCTCCGTCCATCACCATTTATCCCCCATTTACCCTCTTTTATCTCCCCAATTCTCCTGTCCCTGTGGTAACCACCATACTGTTGCACTTGTTTAATCCCTTCACCCAGCCCCCCTCTGACAGCTGTCAGTCCTCTCTGCATCTGAGTCTGTTGCTATTTTATTTGTTAGTTTGTTTTGTTCATCAGATTCCACATATGAGTGAGATCATGATCATGCGGTACTTGTCTTTCCCTGGCTGGCTTATTTCACTTGGCATAATACTCTCCAGGTCCATCCATGCAACAGGTAAGATTTCCTGCTTTTTTTATGGTTGAGTAGTTTTCCATCGTGTAAATGTAGCACAGCTTGAAAACAGACTGTATTTAGTTGAAGCAGCACCATTACAACCTTATCTGTGCTACTGCTGGATGTACTTGTCCCAGACCAGAGCTGGGCTGCCGCATAAACACCGCCGGGGAGTGGGTCTAGAGTTTGTGTGAGGCTGTCAGTCTGGGCTAATTCCTAGGAGTCTGTATTTTGGAACAAGTATCTCGGGTGGTTCTGGTGTGTGACCAGAGCTGTACACCCCCAGTGCAGCAAACGGTTTCTGCCAGGACAGTCAGCCTCCCATATCTGCATTATCACAGCCACAGATTCAACCAAACATGGATCAAAAATATTATTTAAAAACCCAGATAATTTCAAGAAGAAAAACTTGAAGTGGCCATGTGCAGAGCAGTGCCCCGAATTGGCTTGAGTGCAGTGGTACGCAGGCCTACCCTGCCGTAGCTGTGTGTAAATGCAGGTCATATGCAATTACTCCACCGTCTTGCGTAGGGGACAGAGCATCCAATTTGGGTATCCCCAGGGATCCTGGAATCGATTCCCTTCAGATACAGAAGAATGACTGTAAAATGATAAAGTAAGCATTATCCTGGTGTGTTTCCAACTTTCCTTAATGTTGATTTAAGAATGTGCAAACTGATAAGCTGCAGTTCTCAAAGTAAGGCCACTCACAGATAAAGGAAATGAAACCAAGAAAGGGGACGTGGGGCTGAGACCTCCGCTGGGACTGGAGCTGTCAGCAGGGGAAGCCTGCAAACCCGACCACAGTCTGCACCCTTGGTAAACCTTTTCCAGCTCTACCTTGGCCAACAGACCTCCAGTCAGTTTGTGTTGGGGATGATTTACAGTTTTCCATCATAAGTTTTGTGGGAGGGGAGGTGAACGTTGGCGGTGAAACGGGAAAGAGTGTAAGCCAGCAGTGTGTGCAGACAACACTATGCAAATAAGTATGTGGAACATTTCAGAAAAAAATGCAGAAAATCCCAACCAGGCTGTAAATGACTGTAATTTTGACCTTGAAAACCTACATCAGTTAAAAGTTATTTTCTTACTGAAGTCTAACGTTATTTAGGGCTTCCGTTTATTTTTCTTTCTTTCTTTTTGTTTTTGTTTAGGTTTATTGTTTTTTTTCACCTGTATGAAAAGGTCAGCAAAACACTTCAAAGTAACAGTATCAGTCACACATCTGATTAATGTCTGTATTGGTATGAGGTAAGAAAGCCAATCATCTTGGTAACATTCCTAGTTACTGCTAATAAGGCAGTGTCTTCATTACTCTGCGAATTTTTCTCAAGCACCTGCTTTGGATCACTTGTGCACTGTTCTGGGGTACAGCGGGAAAGAAGACAGGTGAGGAGGGGTCTGCCCGAGTTGTGGAGCTTATGGCCCTAGTGGTGGAGACTGGAGACAATCAGGACAATGGCAGGCGGCGGTAGCTGCTGTGAGGGTGATAACTCAGGACGGGGTGATCGAGTGCAGGGAGCAGTCAGGGGCCCTGCCATCTGGGTAATGGAGTGTTAATACAAAGGAGGGCAGTGTGGAAGGAAGGACCGGTGTCAAAGCAGCTCTCCCTGCAGTTATGTTTCTCACTCCTCTCTCTCATTTGCTCAGTAAACCTTGCACACCCTCAGCCTGGTGCTGCCATTGGTGTAAGTCAACGTGGCAGGGGAGGCCACGCCAAACAATCACTCTGCGCCAAACGGTGTGAGTGAGATGCGGATGGTGTGTGAAGAGATTATACGTAGGAACCCAACTGAGAGTGAAGGCTTAGGAAGACTTTAGATGAGGTTAAGAACGGAACAAGTAAGTAAATGGGTTTTAGATGGTGGGAGACAACTAGCAAAGAAAGAGGTTTCTAATAACTCAGGGGCAAAGCAGGCTAGCACGAACTCTGTGGTCTGGATTCATGCCAGAGACACCAGTATGAACACATGTTTCTATGTATGGGTACACACACACACATAGACACGCACTGCTCAACAGTAGGGGCATGTTCTGAGAAATGTGTCGTTCAGCTGTTTTGTCATTGTGTGAACACCATGGAGTGCACCTACACAAACCTAGACGATATAGCCTGCCACACGCCTAGGCCATGAGGTGCAGCCTCTTGCTTCTAGGCTACAAACCTGTGCAGCTCGTTACTGTACAAAGCAGCACGAAATTAAGTCAGGCTGGAGGGAAAATGCTGCAATCAAGACACGCAGTGACCTCGAGATGTACGAGGATGCTGCTGGGGGAACATGATGAGCTGTTCGATGGCAAGCTTTTTCTTTTTTAAGTAGAAAGAGCACATTCTAACGTAACAATGAGAAGTACAGTAAATACCTAAACCAGGAACAGTCTTTTGTTATTGTTTCCAAGTGTTATGTGTTGCATGTGCTGAACTGTTATAGGACCTGCGGCTCAGTAGGTTTGTTTACACAGCATTGCCACCAACGTAGGTACGGAGATGCCCCGTGGTGTCACAATGGCTGCAATGCCCTTGGCTGATGGGAATGTTTTTAGCTCCATTATTATCTTAGGGAACCATCTTCATCTACGCAGTCGTTGACCTAGACACCTTTATGTGCCACATGACTGTGTGCAGACAGGTGGATACAAATGTGGGTTTGGTTTCTATGTATTCTACCATTTGTTGATAAAAGGGACTAGAGCTCCTTGGAGAAATTCCAAGGAATCTCTAGAGACCAGGGTTGGAGCTGGGGAAATGCAAGATAAACTTGGAGCATGTTGTACAGGCAGAAAGCAAGAATGTGCTAAAATGTTTTTTTAAAGATGGTATTCATTTATTTTTAGAGAAAGGGGGAGGGAGGAGAAAGAGAGGAAGAGAATCATCAATGTGTCGTTGCCTCTTGAGCGCCCCCTGCTGGGGACCTGGCCCACAGCCCAGGTATGTGCCCTGACTGGGAATTGAACTGGGGACACTTCAGTTCACAGGTTGGCACTCAATCCACTAAGCCACACCAGCCAGGGCTAAAGTGTTTAATGAGAGGGAGAGAGAGAGAGAGGAAAAAATGCAGGTATATCCAAAGAACACGAGAGTCAATCTGAAAGCGCTCCCAGTGGTCGAAGCTGGAACACTTTAAGCAAGAAAATAAATAAGAGTATTGAATTATCACCCAAAGTCTAAAACAAATATACGCAAGTCCATACTGACATAAATAAACGGTGGCAAAGAGGCCGATCTTCCTCAAAAAAGAATCCCAAACGATCTATGTACATACCCTCTCGAGGAGGCGGAGGTCAGTTCCCCTCTCCCTGAGTGCGGACTGGGTCTCCAGAGGACAGTGTGAGGAAACAGGATGGCTGTCACTTTACAGTGGAGAAGCTGGACACGCCACCTCACCCACACGGCCAAGGTTCACAGGACAGGCCGGGCTGGCACCACGGGTGTCCTCATACCTAATGTTAAGGTGCATCGCCTCTGGTGATATTCCTCCCCCAAACCCATAATTCCAGTCTAGTCGTGAGAAGAACATCACAGAAATCCAGACTGATGGGCATTCTAAAAAATACCTGACCCATACTCTTTAAAACTGCCAAGGTCGTGGAAAACAAGGGCAGGCAGAACTCGTCACAAGCTGAAGGAGACTAAGGAGGGGTGGCAACTCCCTGCAGTATGGCAGCTTCATCAGAAAAAGGGTGTGAATGGGAGAACTGGTGAGAAATGAAAGATTATGGAAGAGCAGCGACCTAGGAAGGAGTCATCAACCCCTATTTCCTTTCAAAGGGACACTGAACTCCAAATGATATTTGCAAGTCATGAGGGGACTTAGACACCCGATGTCCTATGTACACAAGGACATGCCAGCCCCTGGGACAGAGAATGGGGAAGGGGTCCGCTGCTCCTTAGAATGCCCAGCAGGCCTCTGAATTGGCCTCACTCATGTGTAAGACAAGTCCTCAAGGAGGCTCAGATGTTACCGAGCTCTGCAGGGAAGGATGTGAAGTGTTAAAGTATCTGCGTGGCACAAGAGTTTGTAGCCGGAGATGAGGAGCTCGGGGCTGATAAGCTGCTGTGGCTGGCCCTGCTGCTTCTGTCCCATCCAATGCCTCCCTGCGTGTGCTCACACCACGGGACTGTTTGTATTTGCAAATAAATAGCCTCATGCTATGTAGCCCTTCCTGTTCGCCTGTTCAATTGCCTCCTTCCAAAGAAGGAAATAGCTTCTCCAGGGCAGAAAGGGCCAAGTTGCTGCCTCAGAACACCCCTGATCTAGAGAAGTGTGTGTGAAGTCACCCGCTGCACCCCCAGACTCGGCTCTGGCTCTGGCGAGTGGATGGTTATGTAGATTTTTCTAAGATCAATGCTTGTCTCTCTGGGTTCATTAACATACAAACAGGATTTGAGTATATGTGTTCTTTATAATTAACAGTAAACTGAAGAAAGTGGAATCCTAAAAAGACAAGAGCCTCGCTTGGGTCACAGAGGCCAGTCTGTAAGAGAGCAAGACACGCGTTTCCTGCGTGCCCACTCGATCCCTTCTCCACCCCCACCCGCCTTTCTTTGCTTTTCCAGGTGAGGACTGTCCATTTTCCTGGGCTTTCTGTGACTTGCTCATCCCAGCGGCTTTTAAAGATCTGTGTTCATTATATGTTCCCCATCCCCAGCCCAATGCTAGTGCCTCCTAAATATTAAAGCGATTAGAGGCAACAGTAACAATAAGGATGGTGATGGGGGTGGTGGTGATGATGACGGTGATGATGGATCCCACGGAACTTTGTTTCAACACCACTGCCATCATTATCACTGCATTTGCCGCAGCACAAAGATGAATTCGAGTGCCGCGGTGTGGGTCAGATCTGCACTCTCTCCTGCTTCGAGGAGCCTAACAAAGGGGTGATGAAATGAAGCACTCCATGTGGTCCCCCCTTGCCACGCAAACCACAGAGCTCCAAAAGGCATGTGTCTCGGCAGACTTGCAGTCATCACGTCTCCGTGGCCAGTGTCACACTTGGTCATTTGGGGAGGGTCTTAAGAATGCAGTGGGGAAGTGAAGGGAGGATCAATGGAAATGACCAAACTCGGGAAAAGCTGGAGATGTTGGACTTTAGCCTGAAGCCCAACAGTGGTCATGGGGCTTTCAACAGTAACTGCATCCTCTCTGCCCATCTGGTTTAGTCTGGACGCTCTAAGTTATATTATGATCACTATGGTCACACTCATGCTGCATGGCCCTTGTGTGCCACCAGGGGGCTCTGCTCCATTCTGTCCTCATCTCTGGACCAGGGCTGATGGCTCTGCTGCCATGTGGAACATCTCTGGATGTAGGGTAGGGAGATGAGAAGGTGCTAAGCATTGTGCACTGGCTCTTAAGTGCTTTCATCTGGAGCAAACACATGTCACTTCTACATGCATGTCACTGGCCAGAGCAAGTTACCTGGCTGCACCTGTCCTCATGAAGCAAAATGCTGCCCCTCCGTGTGGCCAGAAGGGGAGAAGAACGGGAAATCTTGATGAGCAGTAACAGGGCCTGTCTGCACCCATACTCTGCGTGTCTGAGACCAGCGAGAGAGAGGCCAGCCGAGGTGGGTGGAGGACGTCACGCTTCAAGCTTCAAGGCTCTGGCAGGTACTGCAGCACCATCACAACACCCTTATGCTTTGCCTTCTTTTCTGCAGAAGTTGGAAAATGGGACACTTGGCTTCCCAGCTTCTCTTGTACCCACGGGGGGATGGGGACAAGCACAGGTTCTGGAACAACCGGATGGAGGCGTAAATCTGTGGAGAGAGCATCTTTTTCCTAAAGAAGACAGAGCCTCAGGAAGAGGAGGTTCTGGGCTGGTTTCCTCGTTCTTGTATGGAGCAAGAATGTCACACCTGAAAGACAGCAGCCATCTAGGTGACCATCAGGTGGTAAGATGAGAAAAAGCCCCTCCGAATCCCAGAGATGCTGATCTCGGTAACTCCAAGCTGCTGAGCCCGTGTCAACAGCCACTTATCTTTAGATTTCTCATGATGTAACACAAAGAAACCCATTTGTTCTGTTACTTGTAGCAAAAAGCGTTTCTACCTGTTACAGAGTCAGCAGAACGGTTGAGATCACAAAGGCCCCATTTAACAGATAAGAAACAGATAACAGACCCAAGCCTCACAGAAAAAATAGCAGAAACGTTGGCGTAGGGATTAGAAGACCTGTGATTCTTTGATGGCACCTGCTTCTTATTCTCCTTTGTTCTCTGGGTCCAAACCAACTCTGCCGAACCACGGCAGACATCTCCCCTCACATCGAATGTGACTTTTGCATTTCCCTTCCTGTCTCTAGCCTCCCCATCCCTGAACCCCTGAATCCTGTCAAAAATGCATCTACAGAGTAAACCCCTTCTTCCCAGTCCGAAGCGAAGCCACATACGGCCGCCTTCCCATCAGGCAAATATTATCAGTCTGAGACAGGATGCACCTACAATGCCCTGAGAACTTCCCACTTTCAAATTACTACAGGAATGTCAAGGGCAAGAAGAAAAGGCAACTGAAATCAGTGTGCTGAGAGGTAGCTCATGCCACACCAGCATATGCACTACAGCGGAGAACTGTAATTGATTTCTAATGGCAGAGAACGTTTAACCTGGCGGTGTGAAGAGAGGGGAACACAGCAAGGAGGAGAATCGAAGCTGAGCTCCAGTTCCCACTTAAAAACTTCTTGAAGTCTAAATTAATTTGGTCCTATCTCACTTACAGGGAAAGTATCTATTTCACTCGCAGCCAAAGGGAGCGTTTGCTTAACCTCTTGGGGGATAGACTATAGCTGCATGTAGACCTTTGCAAGAAGTGGCACGGTTATCCAATTTCCCTCTAATTGCTCTAACAAGGATGAATTAGGACTTCCATCAGCAGGCCTGAGTGATCAGTTTGGAATCAGCCATGGGCGGTGAAGCCAGTTATTAAACAAAACTACAGTGTTAACTCCTAATAACACACAGTGAGGGCAAATTAAGCAGAAGACAAATATGCCATACTGGTGACACTGGAGAATATGTTCTCTCGACTTTATATTTGAAAGCGATGCCATTATTGGTGATGTCTAAGTCCATTTCTGCAGCATAATAGGGAAATAAATGTGCACTTGGGCTTTCTGTGCAGTGAAAAAGAAACCAGCTGAAAAGGCAACACTGTGCACTGCTTCAAAATTCACTTGGGCTAGGCTCCGCTTTGATAAACAATTATTCCAGTAACATTACATCTGGGGCACTTACAGAAATGCGTGAGCCACACCACGCTCCCGAGATAATTGTTTCCCGCTGAGAAGGACGGTGGCTACCACTGACAGTGTTGTCTTTGCTCAAAATGTCACCGTGTTTATCCAAGGTAGCATGCGAGAAAACACTTCCGTTTCTGCCCAGCTTATCTCCAGCCACCCCGCGCTGCCACTGACTCCCTCTTTCAAGTGTAAGTTACAGCAGATGTGCTGACTCTAGGAAGAGACGGCTATTGAAATGCAATTTGAGTTAAATAAATTGACCATATATCATGGGAGTGGAGGAGGGGAGAGGGAATCAGGCCATGTCTCACCCAAACCTCAGAGGCTCATTCTCGTAGGATAGAACCTCGTTACTTTGCACCGGGGGCTGGGATCGACTTGACTAATTACTGAGCAGCGAGCAGTGTGGATTAGAGTGTTTGGGAGCAAGCACAATTTAGAAGGCTGGGATCGTGGATCAAACAAATGGACTTCATTGTGCAATTAAAAACCTACTTGTGTACTGTCTGGAATGAAATCCAATAACAGAGTAAGTGCTTTAATAGTAACACTTTCCAGAGTGTGGTCTGGTGACAAGCACACAACTTTGCAAACTAGCCTCTCTGCTTGCTAGACTTTGCCTGACCATCGAATCCCTGTTGACCTTCCAAAACTGACTGGTCTTTTCTGGGCCCTTCTTCTGTATCAGTTGAGGAAGAACAGGTGTATGGGAATCTTCCTTCCATTCTGCTTACTCTACAGTCTCCATGAGTTAGTGTAGGGAGAACACGTTGAACTTGGCTAAGTCAAGTATATGCATGAGGCTATTCCCTAGGAAATCTGTTTCCGTTCTTTCTTTTTATTTTTTGTAGTCCCAGAAAAATCAGGGTTGTAGTTGTTTGTCTGTTTCAGACACACCTGCTGGTCATTCATCACCTGAACCCACCATCGGGTATTTGGACACCACGGTAAGCTTGCCACAGAGGCGGTGATGACACAGCCAGCAGAGGATTAGCACTTCAGGTGGGAAAAAGCAGCAGGAGCAAATGAAAATCTTAAGTAGCAAAGATCTTGTTTTCATCTCCAGAACACCAGAACTTTATTACCAAATAAAGGCCAGTGGCAATATCCTCACTAGGACCAATGTCTTGAATTAAATTACTTTCCCCTGAAACTGTTGACCCATCATATAACAATAGCTGTCTACCTTTTCCTCCCACCCCTCGTACCCATCTGTGCACACACGGTGGGCTAGGAGGTCACCAAGAGCCAGACTGTTACGTACAAAAAGTCACGTTCTTGACCCTAGGTGCATACTCATGTGCTGAACTCTCAAATAACTTCCAGAATTGTGCTGCGCCAAGTGCAGGCAGTGAGAGGCATGCTTGAGCTTCTTGGGAGTAGGAGTGATGTGCACTGGACTTTGCAGATACTCAGCCGAGCCTCATGAGAAGCTGGCAGGCTGTGGGTGGGGGTGGGGTAATGAGAAGGAATTATACGTGCATGTGAATTTGCAGTGCAGAGTGTATATCCCCTACCTAATAACTTTGGGTTTGGACATGTGACATGCTTTGACCAGTGGCATGGGAGTGCATGTGACATGGCAGGCTGTAAATGCATGTGCAGCCTTGGCCAGTGTAGTTCAGTTGGTTGGGTGTCATCCCACAAAATAAAAGGTTGCTGGTTTGATTCCCGGTCAGGGCATTTGCCTGGGATGCAGGTTGAGTCCCCAGTCAGGGCATGTAGGAGAGCCACCTGATTGATGCTTCACTCTCACATCGATGTTTCTCCTTCTCCCTCCCTCACCCTCTCTCTAAAAACAAGTCAATCAGATCTTTAAAACAAAGCATTTGCCTGGCTTCACTGGACCCCTTGCTCCCCTACTCTTTGCCAAAGGCAACGCTGGCTCCAGGTTGCTTCTGCTGCTTCTTCAGCCTGATTCCAGGTTGAGAGATTGGTGGAAAAGATCATAACTCAGTCTCCAAAGGAGTTTCCTTAGCTGATGATCAGACTCACAACTGAGGAGAATCAAGTTTCTGTTGTAAACCAGTGACGTTCTGGCCATGTATGTTATATATCATTAGAACATCAAACTAATACCCCCCCAAACCTGACTAATCCAGGAAGGGACCAAAATGAATCAGATATATCAACTCTGCCCTGAAGGAGCTTGCAGATGATCTAGGGAAATAAAGCAAATATATTAACAGCAAAAAATGTGAGATGAAACAGTGCGTGCAAGGGAGACAGTGCTCATGGAAGGTTGCTTCCAGTGTGGGAGGGGCGCGGGGTGGGGAAGAGGATAAGAGAAAGCTTCATGATGGGTATGGCGTTTGACCTGGATTATGAAGCAAGGAGGGATGGGAACGAGTGGAAAGGCAAGGAATGGCATCCCAAGCAGAGGGAATTGGATGAATTCAGGGGGAAACACAAGGGTTAATATATATATATATCAGCCTTGCCTCCTTTGCATGCCTCCTTTGCCTTTCAGATTTTCTCAATAATCTTTCAAGTTTTAGCCCAAATCCCATTTAAATGAAGAAGTAGGATGGAAAAGAAGCACTTTAGAAATCTTAGTTGTTATATCTTTAAAGGGAAGTACTTTTTTCTCTTTTACTTTGTTTAGGGCATAGAATATGAAATTTATCTCAGAAAGCCCCTGAGATGACTCTATTGACTGGCCTTTAAATAGAATTAAAATTGACTCAAGACATATCTGCGAATCTATTGAATTACAAACTCCAAATTGAGCTGCAGCTGGTCTTGCAGGAGGAAATTAAACAGACAAGGAGAGAAATCGAGTGGACAGGTTGCCACTGGATGCTGAGGTTTCTAGTAGAAAGGATGAGAAATCACAGGGAAATGTGTAGCATCCCGGGAGACCTAGGCTGAGTTTCTGAACTGTTGGGGTCAGGCCTTTTTCCTTTATTTACCTGAAGAAGTACAGCATTCATCCCTCCAGTTCTTCCCTCCAGATTCTTCCCTCCAGTTTCAGAAAGGTATGGTTGACTTCAGAATAGAAATCTCCCAATATTCTTCCTTGCACACTTTCCCAGTTCTATCCCCTGGGACAGGACTGGAGACACAAAGAAAGCAACATGTCATCTCTGTCATCACCATTTATGTTTTTCCTTCCATCATTATCTTTTCTTATGCTCTGACCACTCTCACCAACAGACATTTCCTGAACTCCTGTTTCATGCTGGGCACTCCTCTGGGCTTTGGGGATGCTAGTCATGGCAAACGCCTACTAAGGGAAGAGCTCCACCTCCTGGGCTCACACGCCATACATTTTATGTCAGGGTAGTGATAGACTGAACCTCCTTGGAACCAGTCCAGTCAGTCCGTTGTATTGACTGATGGCCCAAAGGAGACTAACAGGTCTTGCCCAAATGCCTTTAGCTGTGAGAATGGTGGCTCTGCCCTGGGATAGGATGAAACTTCTACCCTATGAATTATTGACCCAAAGAAAGAAGTCAAGGTTCTCACTATAGCTATTATGATTGCTATTAGATGTAATAGTATTATTCATGGTAATCAGAGACTGGGATTGTGTCTGTGGAAGAGCAACTGCATATCCTCTGGGTTTCCTATTTTTGGAGTGAAGACATGCTTTGCTGAGGTGGCTCAGTTTAAGTACTCCCAACACCACACCATGACACCCACAGATTTTGCTCCTTAATGGGTTCCTTGAATGGAACAAATATTGATAGAATGCCTATTGTGGGCCAGACGCTGTTCCAGGCATTGGGCACAAAACAGTGAACACACTTGTGATGACACCTGCTCCTCATGAAGTCTCCAGCAGAAAGTGACAGATACTCAACAATCGCTTGTGCAGTAGATCATTAATGACAACTGTGGCAAGTGCTATGAGGCTCCGATTCATGCCGCAAGAGGTAGAAATGCAGGTAGTGTCTACAGTACTTTTGGGTCCAAGAGCAACCCTACCTGGGCGACTGGGTGACATTTCCCATGAGGAGAATATTGGTGGCATGGCACGTCTTTGGAAGAATCTCTAACAATACTCAACCTTTTCAGGTAAGTAGGGTTTGTTAGAGAGGTGTGTTGGGGTGACCACCTGTCCTAGTTTGCCCAGGTCTGAGAGGTTTCCCATGACTTTGAGTGCAAAAATAAGGACAATCCTGGGCAAACTGAGACAGTTAGTCACCCCGGTATGTCTGTGCATGTGTGGGTGTTTGTGTTCATGCACATCCATACACCCATGTGCACATAACGTGCATGTGTATGTCATCATATATAAATATGGAAGTCTCGGTCTCTCTCCAAAAGCATCTCCATAGCTTCTGGTGTGCACAGGCTGGAGTTTAGTGTGGCCTGCGTCCGCATAGGAGAGTGTGCTACCCAGGGTGTGTGACACAAAACACAACCCTTTCCCATCATTTCCTATGAATCCCAATTGAATTTCATTTCTATGGGAGCCTTGAGCCGGACGTTGAACAGCTCAGTCCTCTTTGTGCCACATTAATCTACTGTACTCAATTGCAAATGGACTGCCATTAGCCTTGTAGTTAGAGTGGGAAAATCTGAGTAATTGCTTAGTAATTTTTTAAAACTTTCGAGTGGTGCGCATGCATGTGTGGTTGTGCAGCCCCATCTATCCACGGGCTGTCTAATGGGCTCCAGTGGGAGCGTGCACAGCATACCGCTAGCCTGGCAACCCGCAAACTCATCAGTGCTTCGGGCATGAGTGGCCTTTCAAAGGACCTTTACCAAGAGTGGAATTAGCAGGCAGCCTCCCTCTGGAGCCTGTTAGCTTTGCAATTCTGACCCCCCATGGTGAAAAATAAATGCATGTAATTTAGTTGGAAAAAGTGTCTTTAGGGCATTTTTGCTAATCCTGTTTCTGCTCTATAGGACAGATTCTTCCTCCTTCCCTCCCTCCCTCCCTCCCTCCCTCCCTCCCTCCCTTCCTTCCTTCCTTCCTCTCTTTCTCTCTCTCTCCCTTTCCTCCCTTCCTTCCTTCCTTGTTCCCAAATAGTAGTGGACACAACTAATGAAGGTCATCATCCAAAAAATAGAAAAGTATGGCAGTGTCAACCTGCCACCCTCTGTCAGAACACTTACAAAGGCCCTGCCACCTTGCTTCCACCAATGTGGGCCTCTGTTGGTGTCCTCCTGTGTGTGGTCACAAATTGACAGCTGGTCCCAACCAATGGGTGGTGAATACAATTTGTCAGGATTCAACAGTGCAGAAGGATGCTTAGTTTTAAAGACAGATTATGTCCAAGAATGCTTAGGTCTGGAGTCGAGACTAGGCCTTATGGAACTGGGAGTTTCTGGTACCATTTAGGATTCAGCTTGAGCTTCCTTTCTCCGAATTCCTACAGTGATTGTGCTACCTTTTAGCCCATTTTCATAGATTGCCTTGTGTCAACTTCTTTTAAGTTTTTGTTGAGCACTTACAATATTTTACTGTTGAATATACTCATATGTCTATATATTTAAAAACTTTTAAATCATTTAAGTAATAAACTAGGTAAACTCTGGTATATCCTCCTACCTTAACAAACATAATTCATAATGACCTAAAAGATCAGATTTGAATTGAAAATTGTGAGGCTCCTCTGAATTCTATATTGCAACCTGGCAGCAAAGAAAAACCAGTTGGTGGCTGGCCTGTGGCCCTTCTTTTCCCACCTCTGGCTCTTACGTACAATACAAAGAGCCTCATACACAAATCTATGGGCTCCCAGCCTGCACACTCATGTATCATCCCTACCGACTGCCAACAGCCTCCCTCGGCACCCTGTAGGCCTAGTGTGTGCACATGGGTGGCATACATCCTCAGAAGCACAGGTAAGGAAAGAGGCACTTTAGCAGCAATAAGTGAGTTAAGAGCCACTTGAGTGGAGAATTCAGGGATCCGGGGTAGCTAGAGAATGAGCTGGAAAAGGGGCAAGGGCTCAGGGTATGCATAGTCCTGTGGCCCCACAGGTTTCCTGCCCCCTGGGAAGAGGTAGAACTTTCTACCTCCTCAAAAAGTGGTCCATAGATCAGCACCACCCACACCCCCTGAATGATTCAGATTTCATTTTGACCAGATGTCTGGGTGAATGGAATGGACAGAGATGTTTAAGCAGTGCTGATGCAAAGTGTAGAGTCTAAAAGCAGGCTGTCTTGCCTGGGTCCAAGGTCATCACTGTCCATAAGCAGTGTGTATCCCTCTGTCCTTCGCCTACCCTGAATATAGACATGGAGTACAAAATCAATGACCCAGGATTCCCCTTTGTTGTCTGACCAGCCCCTGATATTGATCTGTGGCTAATGGTAAATCTGATTTCAGCTGTGAGTCATTCAACCACAAATGAGGCTACCCAGTTATTTCAAGTCTATTTTCCTGCCCCTTGAATAGAAATGGGAGAATCTCTAAAGTTGTCACAAAAAACACAACTTCAATACTAAAGAACACGCCTCCCTTTGTACTCCAATCCAAAGTAGGTCAAGAGACTCAAAGATAATCAAAGCATTTTAAACTGGGAATCAGCTCCCAAATACCCTATCATGGTTTGCAAATGCAGGCCTATCTCTTCCCTGTTTAATTTCTTTCTGGAGGTGCAGGTAGAGAGAGGCCTACTTTATTCCAAAATATCCTTGAGTCATGGCCCCTGGACTGCAGTTACTGAAAACATTACAGCATCGATCAGGGCTACGATTCTGAGCTAAAGGGTGTCTATTATTGGAAGACCCTGCTGCTAGGCAACATTAAGAGAGCGAGAGGGACTTTAGAAAGATATTAAGATGCCCTAAGATATGAAACAGGTCCCCTGACTGTCATGACACGAACACACAGATCCCTGAATGAGGAAGGTAGAGAGAGGTACGAATGCCCTGTAAGGAAACAGAGACACTGACTCAGAAGATTCCGTATTTTAGATGGGTTTCTTCCAACCTCTTGAAAACTTGATGCTGAGGCTTCAGAAGGATCAAAAGGCATTGACCTTGAGTCATAGAAAGTTATCTAGTTCTGCAGGGATACCTCTTTTGATTTAGGTAAGGCAGAAAGACTGACATTTCAACATTTTTATTTTTGTAAGACCTTTACTTAAATATGTTCCCCAAATTACAGGATTTGTCATGTGCATTCTCTAATTTATAACCAAATGGAGACATTTGGAAGATAGGGTTTTTGTTTTGGTATTTGGAGTGAGAAGACATGTTCCAGAAAGTCCATTTTTAGGAAAATGACTAATTATTTGATTAGAGTCATTACTCATGGAACAGGTTGACATAACTCAATGTGGAAGGTAGAAGAGTATCAAGATAACTGAAAATTCAGCCCAAATGTGCACTAGCATGTTTGCCTTAAAATTCCAATCCACCTCATCAGCGGTTCTTAAAGGAGGGACCCCAGACCAGTGCAATGATGTCACTCAGAAGTTTGTCAGAAGCACAAATTCTCAGACCCCACCTCACACAGGATCAAAACCTCTGGAGAAAGAGGCCAGCAATCTGGGTTTTAGCAAGAGGATTCTGATGCACAATAAACTTGAGAACCACTGCACTAGACCACTGGCTCTTAGGCATGGATGCTCATTGGAATAACTTGGAGACCATGAAACAAGTACCAATGCTGGGTCCACCTTAGACAAATTAAGACAAAATCCACTGGGGTGGAGCCCAACCTTCCCAGTTTTTGAACCTCCCCAGGTGGCTCCAATATGCAGCCAATGACTGGAAACCCCACGCTGAGTAATTTGGTGGTATAGACCTAACTCTTCTGTACTTCTAAACAAACTTGCATCCAAGGATTGGTAGGCCATTTCAACACAGGGGCATGTTGTCAAAGATCTGTGTAACCGAGGTATGGTCACAAAGTGAACCTGGACTTTGGGCATACGCAGATCCAAACTTCTGCATCCCAGGCTACCAAGCATCCTTTGCATGGCTACAATTATTTCAACTGTGGTTAAAAATGAGAAGGGAATTAGATTAGCTTGCAATCTTTTTACATGTTTCTAGAGAACATGTCACCTGTCACTTGGAATGAGATGTGCTTCTCCTTCTCTCAGGATGTGGCATAATGAGGTCTCTCTCTGAGCTCTGAATGCAGAAATGTATTTATGGCACGAAGGGAGATTTATGTATTTTCTAAAAATCCTGGCAGCCAGTAATAGCCTTGACTGACTCTCTAGGGCTCCAAATGCAACTAGATTGTATTTGGATATAAATCTGGATGCATTGTAATCTTAGCCCTGTTTCCCTCCATTAAAGTCCAGATGGGGCAAAGGAGTTTAGAGGGGAAAAGTAATAAAGTTATTGATAAAATGCATAAAAATAAAATACTAAGCCATAGAAGGCCACTTTGGTGTAATCTGTGTGAAATTCTCAGAGATATCATGTGTAAGTACCAGCTTGGTGATGATGCCAATGAATTCTGGTATAACAGGGATCCTGTATAATCACAACATTGGATAACATCATTTCTTCCTTAATGTCATAGAAAGATTTAAGGAAGATATATTTAGTAAAGGATTTGTCCCAGGGTACGGAAGCAACTGCAAAACTGTTTAATATCTGCCATCTGACATTTCCTTTTCCTTGATCATATTATTAATAATGAAAGTGTTAACAAGAGAATTCAAGTTGAGAATGGAACTAACATACTTCATGCTCTAGTCTGTAATAGATGGGATATCCCAAGGTCTCAAGAAGGGTGGGGGTGAAGCAGGGGGAACAAAAGTTTTAGAATTACTCTGGCTCTGATGTGTGGCATAGGAGGTCTGTCCAGAAGGTATCCAACCATGTAACATGAAAAATAGAGACATTTATTAAAGAAGATACAAAATGCAAGAAACACTGTACACAGGACAATGATGTGTGGATCCTCTTCAAAGTACTCACCTTGGGACCTCACACAGTTCTCCCAATCACCATCAGCTGCCTGGTCGTATTTTTCTGAATCTCATCAACAGTCTGAAATCTCTTCCCTTTCAAAGGTGATTTTAGTTTTGGGAAAAGCCAGAAGTTACAGAGTGTCAAATATGGGCTTTAGGGTGGCTAAGTCATGTGGGTGATTTGATGTTTCACCAAAAATCTCTGCATGAGACATGATGCATGAGTGAGTGTGTTGTTGTGATGAAGTTGCCAGTCACCAGTTGCCCATAGCTGCAGCTTTCTGAATCATCAGAAAAGTTTCCACAGGGGAATGTTCAAGCTTAACACAAAATTTGATGCAAATTTGCTGCTCTACTGGCTCAATCATTTTAAATGTGGCAGCCATGCAGTACACATGCTCACTCAATCATGTCTACTGCCCCCACTGGTAGTATAGTGAAGTCGTCATTGCTCACACATGCTCAATCCAGTCCACTCTCCTTGACTGCCAGGTTACATCAAACTGTTCTTCTTATATTAACAGTGGCTGGACTATTTCTAGACAGACCTTCGTTTATGTGAGTCTCTTCTTGCATGGGTCCTCATTATACTTAAAGGAAAGACCACTGCTGGCTGATATAATTTGCATTGTGTATGGTGTGTGCCTGTGAAGTTGACATATATCTAACTAGCATTTTCCAATTCAGGAAAATAAGCTAGTATTTTTTTTACTTGCACACAGATCTCACATACATTGGTAGAAAGTTAGTTGTAACTTTTTTCACTCTTCAAAATCATCCTCTTTGTTAGTCTTTAAGCCTCTTCTCTGAGTCACTGCTGTAGTTTGACAGGCCCTCTTTGTTCTATTGAGTCTCATTCTTCATTAGCTTTATTTTTTATTCATGTGTAGGTGCAACACAAACCAGAGTGAAAAGGACTGCAAAAGAAAGACCAAATCTAGATGTTCCTGCCCTTTGCAAGAAAAACAAAGATGAGAGAGAAGCCAGTGAGGCATCAGGAAAAGCAGCATAGTGTTAAGGGACTATTTTGTGCTATGGTTATCTGTGTTTGCCCGATGCTAGGCAAGTGTACATGACAACCAAAGGGGAGCCAGCACGCTGTTGTGAGGAAAGTAAAGGAAAATGTCAGCAGACAACAGCTGGAAAACATCAGTGGACCTACTGAGACACATCCCAGACAATTACAGATATGTGCCGCCATGGGCAAAGGCTCCAGGAACCGGGGTGGGTGAGTGTAAGGAGCTGGCCCAGTGCACTGAATGGGAGCAGAAAGCTTGTTTGGGGGCAACGTATGTCCACCCCATAGGAAACTGGCTCAAATAGGTTGAGTGTCTTGCCCAGGATGAGTATCAGCTTCCCTTATCCTCACCCTGAGTTTGAAGACAAGGACTGCCTCCTTCTACTTTTATACCCTGATGACTATGTTAGGTTTAATAGATAGTTGCTGAATTGAATTGAAGTGAAACTAAAATTTGTCTCTACTTCTTCCTTCTGGGCTTACTGACAGAGTTAATGCTTCTTCTAAATTCCTCTGAGATCATTCTTTCTAAAGGCAGCTCCCAGGAGGGAATCAAAGACTAGTCCCTGTGGGGAACTGATGATTTCCTAAGGATTTCTAGGACTGAGAGCTATCCATGCTTCACTGGCATTCTGCTGTGTGTTATGCAAAACTGCAAAGAGAGAGAAGTCTTGTCAGAGGCAAATGAAGCCTAAATGGAAGATGAGCAGATTTAAAAAATCTCTCTTACAATAGCTATACAATAGATTATAATTGCCCCCCATATGAAATACCTACTGCCACTCCCCTCCACCTAAATACAGTTAGTTTCCACATCCCTAAGGTGTGTCCCTATAGTCCAGCTTGTGAGTTGCAGAACATCATGGTCTCACATTTTGCAACTTCTTTAAGATGTACCAAAATGAAGAAGAGGAGGAGGAAGAGGAAAAACAAAAAGTCAGGCTGATGCTTATCACAGAGTCGTAGTGTAATGAGCTAAAGTATTAGAAACTGCCTAGCTTACAGTCGGGCTTATAGAAAGCATTTAATATCTAATTGCAGGTATTCATTTATCAAGGAGGGCACTAGCCATTACCCACTGGCCTGGATGCGTACCCGTGATTATCAGCCCTGGATATTTATTGAGTCTCAGGTCTTTACAAGTTTATTCACATTGCAAGGTTTTAATGATTAGGAAGACAAGTCTGGTTAGCAATTTTATTTGTTCTTTTTATTTATATAGTTCAGTTTAGCATCCAGGGGTGTGAAAAGGTCACTGTTAATCTAGAATATTTGCAATGCGTATACTGTCATTCTGAATAATTCAGCTTTCTTTTACCATCACCATTACTCACCTCATTCCATTTGATATAAAACCATCTGAGAATTTCAGGCCAAAACAACTTAAGACAAATTCCAATATATTAAAATAAAATCTGGCTCCCAGATCTCGTCTTCCATGTGTTAGCCATGCAATTCTTGTTGAATTGATCTTTAGTTTTCTGATCACAAAATGAGAAAAATAGTAAGCTCAAACTCATAGAATTAGCTATCTAGCAGGGGCATAAGTACAATCTGGGGTAAGAAAGTATTTTGCAAACTTTGGTAAGCTGCTAAAGAAAATGTCAGGTTGTTGTTGTAAATGACATTTGTCAGAAACTAGCGGGTCTTTAAAAGAGCTTGGCGTTGCTGAGAACCAGGTTTCACATAAAAACAAGCTCCTACTATCATTTCTTGAGTTTGAATCAGAAGTCCATTGGATCTGAAGTTTATCTGGGGGCTTAAACACCCAGCCTGTTTCTGCCACTGTGTGGTCGAACGGCTCTGACGTTCCGCATTCTCATAGCACCTCCTGGCAGGATGGATCCCCGGATCTGATCAGGATCATTTAGTGAATGTACACGCAAAAATATAAATTGCTTGCAGTATTTTTTGAAAAATAAAAAAACAACCCACATTTATTTAAACCTTTGAAGTGACTATTTCTAATAAAAGCTGATCCCCTTGGGAAAGCATCAAGTTTGAAAATTTAGTTGTGTTTGAATTATTTGTATGCAGAGATCCCTGTGGGAGAAACAGAAAAGAGCTATTTCCTGGCTTGTTATTAGAGGGGAAAAAGTATATTTTTCCATAAATCCAAAATAGCTGATTATACATGAGAACACTTTTTTTTTCTTGTCTGGTTTGGTTAGCTTTGGAGCTACTCAACAACTTTCTGCCGTTAATTAGCTAATCTTTTCCACACCTCCCTCTTGCAGCTTCCAGATAGCATGACTGGATACCCTCTGGGTTGTAAAATGCTTGAGGGTATTGGTTCAGTATAAGAAGACACCCAGTGGTTGCTCCATAAATATTGATTAATGATGATGACAAAAGCAATGATGATACCAATTAAATGGGCATTATTAAGAATGAGAAGCCTGCACTTAGATTGAGCAATATTGGAAGAACAGATGGGCCTCGTATTCTGCATTTATGTAAAAATGACTGAAAATACTGAAGAAAAGGGAGGAGGTTACCAGGCTTGGCTAGTTGAAATTTTCCATCGATGAGGCTTGATTTCATTAGATAGTTGCTTCTGCTGAACTCTGTATGTACGATCAAGTTCACTGAGAAGTAAGGCTGTAGGAATGAGTATTTTGAGTTTACAAACTCAAGAAATATTTGTTGAGTGAATTAATTAGTGAGCAAATCCTCAGTGTTGTCCATGTTTCATATTTCTTCATTCTTCTGTCACTTTTAAAATAATCCACCAATAATCCAATCATGGCAAAGCACCCAAGTTGGGTGTGTACTCTGTGTGTGTGTGTGTGTGTGTGTGTGTGTGTGTGTTTAAGTGCCTACTGTCTCCCAACCAAACCATGCAGGTGACTTCTAGGACTTCTAGTGACAGGTCTGTTGGCAGCCCATAGGGATATATGAGCATAGATGTTATATTCTTCTAGGTAGATTACTCTTGGAGATACAGATAGAATCTCATTCGCAGAGATAAGGTCATGAGACTACAGTTGGGGGAAGAAATCTGTTTCACTAAGGGTAGCAAGGTGAAGGGAAGTCTATGTTAAGATGGCTGTGTAAGGAGTGCAAGGAAATGCAGCCAAATGTGAGCTTGATAGGGAAATAATTACCCCATATGACTGTCTTCAAAAGCCCAGTGTTACCTGAGACTGCTTCTCTGACTTCGGAGCCGCGGCTGCACACCAGAAAGCCTAAGCCCAGCTACCCAGCACCACCGCTGGGAGGAAGGGAAAATTACCAATAACTAGCAGGTCACTCATTCTCTTGCTTCTGGGGAAGGAGGGCTGGTATGTCTTTGAGTGTAGGTTTAAATCACTCCAATGCTGAAGACTGCTTTGAGGAACCACAAGCCATTTACAGGGCACCCAAGGTCATACGTATATACCCAGCTCAATTCTGTGCCCTCTCCCCGACTCTTTTGTGACCTCCCCACTTTGAGTCTCCCTGGTCAATCCTTCTCCTCTTGGCATTTGTATCTTTGGCGTGTCTCAGATACTGGTCATTTAGAAAGCCGCCGCACACACGTCCCTTCTGCTGCCCTCCCCTTGGAAGCCAGCTCCTCAATCTTTGATGAGCATAGAGACCAGAGCCTGCTGTGAGGACTGGCAGGGTGACCTTGGGCCAAGTCATCGTGTGTGTCTTTTCCCCAAATGGGTAGAAGCTTTATTGATTTTTTTTCTTAAAGCACATCGCAGTACTGAGTAGAATAAAAGAAAACAAACAACAACAATAACCAAACCTCCAACCAGCTTCACTGCTGCAACTGCTTTTAAGGTAGCACTTTAAGAAAACACTACCTGAACCCTGATGACTATTTACCCTTTGAAGTTTCCCTGCTTAAAAGGAACGTTTTCTTTCAATGTTAATAATTAAAGTAAATTCCAAGTGCATAATACAGGCTCTTCAGATAAGCATATGCAGAGAGGGGTTTTAAAAACATTTCTTGATGACTTCATTCCTTTTACCTTTCCCTTTTAGCATTCTGTGGAGGGCTCGAATCTTGGTACTACAGAATAGTTCTTTTTGAGATTCAGGACTTGCCACCAGTCGGATGAGACATAATAAAGCCTCCCGTAATAGGGCCCTGCTGACATAGGCACTGTCTGAAAGAGTGGGGGGGGGGGGTGTGACGTCTTCTGGCTGAAGGTTTCTATTCTTTCCCGGAAGTCAAATCCAGGACCAGGGACCTATTCCAGGTGATTGCTGCCTTTGGAGGCGAGAGGAAGTTCTAAGCCTCCTTGTTTGTGGGAAGGGAGGCATAGACAAAATCACAGGGAACATGATTTCAGATTTGCAGATGAAACAGCTGATCTACTTGTCATTGCTCTTATTGTCTGTTGATAAAACATATATTGAAACAGAAAAGAAACAAAGAGATGAAAGAAAGGAAGCTAAAAAGCTCAAACCCCAGGTCTTTCTCCTCTGAAGGAGAATTAGAGGAACTGATCACTAGCCCCTTGGCCCTGGGTATCCGTTACCGCTCCCTGTTGGCTGAATTTTGAATGCAACGTTAAGTTGCCTCCTATGGCCCTCATCTCTCCTGTTCTGTAAGCCTCAGGTTGGGCGATACAAGGGAGAGCCATCCGGTTTCTAAGGGTCTGTGAACACGTATATATACGGCATCCACGCCAGCATCTTGTCATCTGAGTGAGGTCTTCTTTCTAGTATCTCCTTCTACCAATAGAATCCTTTACCTCCAACATCCCACATTTGAAATCTTGGCTGTCCTTGAGAGGTCCACCTTCTTCCTGCATGGTAGTTTAACTTATTAGGACCAATCAGTTCACTCCATGTGAAGTCCCACTCACTCTCCCCTTCCCCTTCTACCAACATCACTCCTGTCCCTCCCTCGGGGTCTCATGCGAGGATGATTAAAACAGTTTTCTAAACTTTTCTTTTCTTCTCATTTTGAGTTTCTCTTCACACAGCTGGTCCTGAACACCATTATCAGCCTCTGCTTCTTTCTTCTTCCCCAGTGAGAGGCCTACAACAGTCACCTGCAGCCCACGCCACTACTCTCGGCTTTTTCTGTGGTAGAATCCTTGTGAGACAGTATATTAGCACCGAACCCAAATTTTTAAAAATGCAGAGCTGTTCTGCTTGAAGGATTTTGAGGGGAAACCTGGAGTACTTCCCGAGTGGTAGGTAGCCTGCATTCTTTCCTGCCTCCTTAGTGGCCCCTGAGATCCTCCTCGCAGCACCCAGGAACTCCAGATGATGCGTGTGAGACTATTGCTTGGCCAGGGCTCAGCGAGCTTTCATAACGGAACAGATACAGATATTTCAAGCTTGGCAGGCCGCCTGCCCACACGGACGCCATCCTACAGCGTGGGGCCGAAGTGGGTTTGTAGTTGTTGATGTAAATGACACAACAATTAATACACAATCACACAAAAATAAACTCTGTGTTCTGTGTACTCACAACCATAAACCGACTTTTGCCCCATCCAGTATATTATTGTATGTATGTATGTATGTATTTGCTTTTACAGCCCCGTAAACATGTAACAACTTGTTCTTTGCTTATGGCCTGTACAAAACTAGGCCACAGTTTGCCAGCCCCCGAAGGAGCGTAGTCCTACACTTCTTCCCGCACAAGGGGCCCTCCGCAGCCTGCCTCTCTCTGAATTCCCACCGCTTTACGCGGGGCGGAGGAGGGCGGCTCTGCCAGGCCCAGGCTCTGAAGCCAGGCTGCCTGCCCTGCACTGATTATTTGTGCGACTTTGGGCAGGTTAGTTAGATTCTCTGTGCCTGGGTATTGTCACCTGAAACATAAAACTAGTTGTAGGGACCTCCTAGGAGTGCTGAGGGTGTAAAATCAATGCATGCAGAGCGCCCAGAGCACTGTGCTGGCCGATAAATATTTGCTAAAAGTCAGCTATTAAGGTCATATTGCACTACTATCAAATTTTGTTTTCCTATCACATATTTTCTGCCAGTCATATTGGCTATTTACCCACGAGGCCTGCTCCTATTATTTTCTACTTTCTCACTTCTCTTTACCTTCTAGATTCTAAAACTGTAAATGGGTAACCCCACCTAAATGGGTAACCACCTTGGTGGTTGGAAGCATGTCGGGCGCGGAAGCCCAAGGGCAGACAGTGAGTCTCTCCGGGAGAGGCCCTGGAGGCTGTTCTCAGCCTGATATTACCGGCGCGGAACGACACAGTAAGGGTCTGGCTGCCCTGCTCCCTGGCGGACACACCAGAACGCCTAAGAGGCTCCGGAACCTGCTTTGTCGCAGGCAGGGACCGCCTGCATCCTGCCCTGGGAGCAGTTAGGTTGGAGAGGCTGAGGGGAAGTTTTGGGAGTGCTGAGAAATTTCTCTTTTCTCTCATCTCAAAGTGGATGAGAAAGGCTTTATGGAGGGTCCTCAGCGAGCCTGGCAGGAACCTGTAGGACCGGGAAACCTAAGAACTGCCATCTCTGCCCGAGGGAGACTAAAGCTAAGGCAGGAGCCAGTCTCCACGTACCAGCCCCCTTAGGAAAGGCCTCTCTCCTTCCAACACGAAGGCCACGTGGCCTAGTTCTCGGTTGTAGACCCCACAGGGGAGCTGGCCTACAAATGCTTAACAGGGATTCTGCTAGAAGGGGGAAACCCCTTCACAGTGAGAGCTGGGCAAAGGCTGAGTTTCTGGAAGGGAAGTCCTAGGTGGTCCCCGGGGAGGAGAGACTTTGCTCGCACCAAGGGAGATGCAATGAGAGGTCCCTGCAGGGAGCTTTTAAAAACAAAAGACACCAAGCCAAGTACAACCCAAAGGCCAGCAGTTGCACATCTGCCACCCAGAGGGTGTCATCTCCAAATTATAACTGTGGCTTCCATGAATAATCACGTCATTTCCTTCTAATGCCCTCCCATCCTGGGCAGGGTGAAGGGGAGAAGGGGCAGAGTGAGGACACAGCGAAGCCAGCCCGGCGCATGCGCGGCCTCACCTCCAGCTGCCGACCTAGAGGAGATCAGACTGGGGCTTAAGGGGAATCCTCGAGTTGAATGAAGTTTGGCGCTTTGACGATTACAGTGTGCTGGAGGTCTTTGGACTCAATTATGAAACTGAGACTGCTTTTGTGATTAAAGGAGCTTGGACAGCTTTAAGACTTTCCTGGCATTTTATCCCAGGGATAGCAAGGACTAATCCAGAGTGATTTTGTGGGGACTATGGAAGAAAGAATAAATTTGCTCTTTTGGTTGCACTTTATCAAGTCCACTTCATCCAATAAAATAGTTACACATGTGCAGTTTTTCAAGTCATACAGAAGTCATTGTCATGACAAGATAAATTTAGCCAAAAACACATGTGTGTGTGAGATGGGGGGGCTGAGAAATTGGTTCTAGAACCACAAAGGTCCTGGATCTTTTGCCCTGATAGTTCCTTAACTGTTCTTCTTATGTGTAAAATGGGCATAATGATAATGCCTGTTTCATGGGGGTCCTGTAAGGACTGAGATAATGCTTGTACCTGTTACACATCTATTACAAGCACTCAATACACATGAGTGATGGTAGTGATGATCTACGTCTCATCCACTTCTACCCTCTTCCACCCACTCCCATGCCCTTTGACCTGGGCATGTGTCCTCGCCCACCACCGCTTCCTACCAACATCCACGCTGGGGAGAACAGCACAAGGCTAATTTATTTCTTTATTCTGCAGAACTCTTAGAACATTTAGCATTTGATAAATGTGTTGAATGAGTGAGATAAAGGTGGGGCAGGCGAAGCTTCTTCCCTGAAGAGCACGTTACTAAGCTAAACACAATGGACTTGAGTAAATTGGAATAGTAATTGTCATGCAAAGTATGGACAGCCTGGGGGTCCAGAGGTGTGCTGTGTCATCTAGCTCGGGTTAGATTGTAAGATGGAGAATCCAAGATTCAAGGAGTGGTTTATAGTTGAGTGTTACAGGAATGTTCATTCATGCATTTTTAAAAAATTCATTCACTCATTCAAGAAATATTTGAGTGCCTGCTCTGTGTTTGCAGTCCTCTCCAGGGGTGTCCAACCCATGGCCCATGGGCTGCATGTGGCCCCTGGGTGGCTGTGAATGTCGCCCAACCCAAAATCGTAAATTTGCTTAAAGCCTTTTTTTTTTTGCTCATCAGTTTTTGTTAGTGTTTGGTATTTAATGTGTGGCCCAAGACAACTCTTTTTCTTCCAGTGTGGCCTAGAGACACCAAAAGTTTGGACTCCTCTGTAGACTAGCCACTGGCTCTAATGGAACCAATCAGGTATGCGCTGCTTCTTGGGATACTGAGGTTTCCTTGCTCACAGGAGCCACAGGCTGGAAGAGCACAGCTCAGTGACACAGATTGTGAGTTCATGGCAAAAGCCCTGCTTCTGGGGCAGCTAGGAGAATGTAGGAGAAGGCAGGAAAGGTTAAGGCCACAGCCACCCATAAGATGACTGATTGAAGCCCATCCTGGTCTGTACCTATAAAATAGCACTAGGTCAAGGTCATCTAACAGGAGAGCCCAAATCTTACTGGCATTAAAAGGAAGGGCTGAAGCCAAAGCAAATTCTATGATGGGATATTTTTTCTTTATGGAAGGGATGTTCCTCTTTTTTCCTTTCCTTTGTTTCCTCTAGAGACATTTTTTGCATCCTTCCTAAAAGCGCTGACGATGATCAGTGAGGCGGCGGAGCTGGGTGCCTGCGCTGTCAATATGCGAGCCATCTGTCTGTCAAGCTGTCAGTCCTCATGAAGGAGCAACACTGTGGAGCTTACCTAGGCTGGATTGAAGTCCCCGGAGTGCACGGCAGCCTTTTTGCAGTCAGCGCATGGTGGCGAGGATTCGCCCATGGCAACCCGTGGCCAGGTGACCTCAATAACTTCAACTCCTGTCTCATCTGTCAAAAGCCTTCCCCTACTTAACACTCTCCTGCCATCCCAGAAGCACCTGCTGCCAAGTCACAGCAGTTTCCTCTGCTCCTTGCTGTCTGTCCTTTAGTTTAAACAAGTCTTTTTTCCTCGAAGGAGAGCATCATTTTTTAGGCCAAGCTTTCAGATCCTTGAATGACTTCAGGCTTTCGACCATCAGGCATAATGCAACCCGTTTTCTCGCTGCCAAAGCAGCTTGATAGATAATAATTGTTCTGCCATTTATGTGTGTTTTAAAGAAGTTTCTGTTCATGAGCAGTTCTCTAAGAATATAGTGCCAGGCAAAATTTTTGTTTAAAAAGTGCATTATCCCTCGTAGATTGGCATCAGCATTAGGACATAAAAAGGATGAACACTTCAAAAAGAGAGCTCCAGGGTGGCTCCTAGAACAGCTGCACTTCTAGATTAAAAAATTCCCTGACACCTTTCCAGCTGGGGAGACGCACTGGGGTGGTGGAGAGTGCACTGGGCTGGGAGTCTGAGCCCCGGACTCCTCCCGGTTCTTCCCTTGCCGGGGTGACTTCAATTTACTACACATGAAAACGACAGGTGACATCATGGTACAAGGAAAATAATGAACTGAATTCTAAGCTTTCACACTGTGGTAAAACTCTTGGGCTACCCTAGGCAGTGCCCAGCCCTTTCTTCTCTAAACTGCAGGGGTATAGAACTGATGGTTCAAACAATTCAACTGATTAATCATAGTCTGTTCCACTTTGCTGTTTTCTTCTGTTTATTCATTCATGCATTTGTTATGTGCATACTAACTCAACATTCAATTATTTGTTCATTTGTGCAACACAAATATCATTGGCTTCTGGGCCATATACTGGAGGCAGAGAAGGCCTGCTGTGAGATCAGAAACTCTGGCTAACTTCCTGTCTTTCTCTGAAAGCTGCCTTGAACATACAGCCCTCAGGTCTGATGGCCACACGTGTTAAGGCCATTAAGGGAGCCCCATCTTTGTGACATAGGATCCAGGTACCGTCCGATTTTGGACAGTAAAGGGAACTAAAGTAAAGATGTCTAATTAACAACAAAAAAAGAACTTTCAGCAAAATCGCCAGTAACTTAGTTGCCATAATGAATATTTAACAGGTGATACTAGAGAGAAAGCCAGTTAAGTTCCAGGCTGAAGCTTGAATAAGAGTATTTGCTTCAACTGAAATTTGATCAAAGGAAAACAATTCATGACTCTTTCAAAAGTAATAGACTTGAATTGAGGCTCAGGTGAGATACATTGTGAGAACAGAACAGAGAAAAGGGGTTTTCTTACAACCTGGTGGAACTTGCTGTATGCGGGGAAGGTCAGAAGGACCCTGATGGAAAACTTTCATTTGGGTCTGGAACATTTACCAGGAGTTCAGTTTTCGGGAGAACAATGCCATTCCAGACCCGTGCAAAGGACGAAATGGTGCTGTCAGAATGGGCAGAAAATGACCCCATTCTCAGTACAGAGGTGAAAACTTTGGCAGACTAGAAGAAATAATACAGGCATTTGTTTATAATAGAGGAAGGAACGTGTCGTGATGGAAGGCCCGCTAAAATAAAAACATCTCTGCCTCTAACTCTCTGGGTCTTAGTGTTCTCATCAAATGAAGAAAAAGGAATTGGAGTAAGATTACAGCGAATAATGGGCTCAAAACCTACAATGTCCAGCAGGTAAGTACTATATGATGCCAGGGAACGATGGAGACTGTTGAATTGGAAGACTGGAAAATGCCTGTCCTCTAGATGATACAGATACAGATACAGGTAGAGCTATAGGTATAGTTGTAATATTTCTAGAACCAGTTCCACTTTTAACCTTGGGGCATAAAAGTTACAACCATTGGACTAAATTTATTTGTTTGAAAAACCTTATATTTTCCTCTTTCCTATCAGCCACACTGATGCCTTGCATCTGATTTAGGTACAAGGTACCCCCTCCCATGTAGACTCACCTTTGCTGTCATGACCATGGTTCCCTCACTCATCCAAGGACCCACAGATGTCTGAAGGTTTTTGTCCTTGTCAGGGTGGGCGGGGGCTGCTAACACACTCCATGACAGCGACCCAGGGCTCCATGGCCCCAGGACGAAGAAGCCATCTTTCTTACTACCATTTCTTATACAAGGAGCCAGAAGGCACAAGCAGGCAGGGGCTGTTCCTACTTGCAGCTCTTCTCTGTTTGAATCCTCTGGATTTCCCAGAACAGTCCATGGGAGGTCAACGAGCTAGTGTCATCCACCTGAGAAGTCCAGAGCCCTGGGCAGCTTCTCAGTAAATAAATATTTTCCTTAGGTTCTACGGGCAAGCAAAGCACCTCATTATTCACCTCTGAATATGAGATTTTCTTTACTCTCCCTGGCAGGGCATCCGGTCTTTCTTTTCCTGGCTTGGATATCAGCCAAGACATCTCACCGCTCTCCTTCCTCTCCATTTGAAAAGCTAAAAGAGATGGATGGAAGGGAAAGGTTGGCACTTCTTCCTACCCCTATTTCTTTTTCATGGGTTTGGAGGTGAAGAGGCTGAATGATTGAACATACCCACGGGGCAGCCTCCCCTTCCCCGGGGGTGAGAATACAGGAGGGCAGAGCCAGAGCTGGTGCTGCTGGTCCTCACCAGCTGGAATGGGGCAAACCGGAATCTGGGTGCCATCAGAGCCAGGGGTGACAGTACACATGAGGTCTCATTTGCATCTTTAGATGTAACACCAGGGGAACTTTTTATAATCTTTCTATCCGGAGGATTTCTGTCCTTTCTGGTGAAATTACTCTTCGGGCAGTGTGCAATAATCTATAGCTCATGATGAGTTTTCTCTGGAGATGGGATTGATGGCGGTATAACATCCGATTAGTTTTGTGTTGGTCCTGCAGTCTCTGCTCCTTGGAAATATATTGAGTGCTTGTGGAAAGACGACTCACAAGAAGGCAAGGAGCCATTCATAGGCATGTAACTAGGAGACAGAGTCCTCAGGCTTGTCCCATAGGGATAACTTTAGGTAGGATTCTATAGATAATTTTCTCTACTTGTGAAATGGGGATGACACATTTCTTCATATCTATACTTTTTGCTTCCAAATACATTTTGCCTGAGTTGTTAGTTCTATTAGCCTTCTTGTACTCAGTATTTGCTTAGTGTGCCTTTTCCGTTCTTTGGGTTTCAACCTTTCTCTTAGGCGGTATCTTTGTAAACTGTGTAAAGCTGGATTTTTCTCTACTCTGATGATCTTTAACAACAGCCATGTGGAAGAATATCCTTTGTACTGAAAAACTTGCCTACATGTAACACTGAGGCACAGGGCTCAGGAAGAACAGCTGGGTGCAAGCCTGTAGGCTACATGGCTGCTGATACAATCATCATAGTCATGGTTTCTGTTTCTGTCATGGGGCTGTCTGGACTCTCACTCAGAAATGGAGAA
The DNA here is from genome assembly GCF_019186645.2 of Phyllostomus hastatus. Taxonomy (NCBI): domain Eukaryota; kingdom Metazoa; phylum Chordata; class Mammalia; order Chiroptera; family Phyllostomidae; genus Phyllostomus; species Phyllostomus hastatus. Next base: position 11,816,523 of record NW_025334015.1, on the reverse strand, counting down.
CAGCTCTGGCTCCCTCCACTGGGAGCCAAGGTGCAGAAGAACCTCCCATCTTTCTGCGCAGTCCATTGGATGGGTAAGGACGTGGAAGCCCGGGTAATCTGGAGGCTAGCTTCCACAGTAAAACCAGGAGAGCTGGATTTTATCCTGACAATGGGCAGGATAAAATGGGCAGTTCTGAGCTTAGATGAAATTTTAAGTTCAACCAAGTTAGCTTATATGAGCTTATGGCTTATTAGAAATGAGAGCGCATTAGAAATCATGGAGGTCAGCTACATCCTTTTATACAGCAAATGTAAACCCCAGAAAAGCTTGCCTTTATTCCTCCCATTGTCACCTTGCTCTGACAGTTTCTATCTTGGTCTTACCACCCTCTGCCAGGTTCTCCGTTCCCCCATCTGCCTAGGGGGAAAACCCTATTCACAGCTCAAACTTAGCAAGGTTTTAGAGTCTTAAGGTGTTTCTCCACCCAGAGGTTTTATATTCAGAAAGATCAGTGAGTGAAGAAGAACATGTTTTTACAAAAGATATTTAAGCTTGAAATGAAATTTTGATTTCAGTGCGGGAAATACGTTAAAATAGGTGTTCTCATAGGCGTTCTTAAAAATCAGAATTTTAAAAATAAAAGACCATTGGCAGTGATCCAATTTAATAATATTAGTAGTAACTATTATGATAATGAAGAGCACTTATTGGACATTTACTATGTCCTAACATTATTTTAAGGCTTTAGATGCTTAAACTCATTTAACAGTGAGCTCCTGTGAGTTAAGCATTTCAATGATCTCTGTTTAAAGATGAGGAAACCAAGGCACAAAGCTAGGAAGGCACATTGTATTGTGTGCCTACTGTGTACTAAGCTCTTGCTGCTGGACCCAATGGTGCCGAGATGACTCAGGTGGGATCCCTACCCTCACGCCAGGGTTGTGGAGGCTTCAAGGACGTTAGGGCAAGCAGGATGCAGAATGTACTGGTTCTCCCTGCAGGGGCTGTTTACTAAAGAATGAACATAACCCCCCGCCCCCCGCAACAGTGAACTTCCGGGAAAGGCTGAAAGGAGCACTCGGCTGCATTGCCATCGGTCCAGGAGAGGTGCGTGGGGCAGAGCGTGGTGGTGAGGGAAGCCGGCGGCAATTAATCTGCCCTGTTCTACTGCTCTTGTTACATGTTTACTTTGGCCCCTAAACACCATCCTTAATATGCAGAGGTTTCTAAAACATTATCTGCCTTCAATCAGACCAGCCCTGGCATCATGAAGAGATAAAGTGAATGAGGATTCCACTCAATCCATTCAGTGCAGAAGGGGGGGAAGTGTGTGTGAGTGTGTGTGTGTGTGTGTGTGTGTGTGTGTGTGTGTATCTTTCAAAGTGGCTCTATCAACTTGTCAGCTCGTCCTGGGCTTCTCTCCTTCGGGCTTCCAGCTTCTCTCTCCACTGGCTGCGCTGGGAGCTTCTTCAGGGCCCTGCGATCCAAACCACCTTGGCTTTCCTTTCTGTTATCGTTGCTTTGGAGTTTTATGCTGTTTCCATTTGCTGCCCTCTGGGAACTTTCCAGAAGCACAGAATCTCCATTTATTGTGATTTTGCATTCTGTTATTCGTACTCAGCCTGTGGGTGTGAGCAGCTGCATATTAACATTTATTATGCCTATGATCTAGCATGTTTTAAAGAGCTGCACGGGATTTTCTTTGCACCAATATCAACAGGAAGAGCTCCGGCTACAGACGATGTTTTTCTTTTGTTCCCCTCCTTTCTGATGATCGAAGACGGATGGAGCCTTGCCAGAGCCATTCTATAGGGACAGATTTACCAGTGTAGTATACTCATTTCCTCAGAAAGAGTGGTTTCCCCTTTCTCAGTGCAAAATTTTTTTCCTTCCCTTTGAAATAGTCAACTTTGCCCAAACCCAAAGCTATAAACTGATCAGGAAACTTGACAGCAACTGTGGTGATTGCTTCTAAGAGAAGGTTCAAGAAGGATTAAGAAAGCATGGTGAGGATGAGAGATGCTTAGATGCCATCCCTGTACTATCAGAGACACTGTGGGGTGACAGTAGTGGGAGAATCAATGAATCAAAAAGTATTTATGGGGACTTACTCTGTGATAGGCCCCATGACTTTACCATGGTGATAAAGCAGGTTTTTCATTGTAGAGCATGTGAAATCAACTTGTATGGTGAAGGGATATGCCCTACGACACTCCATATAGCACAAAGCAGTGCCTGCTGGGTGTTTTGAGGAAGAAATGGTGGACAGGACAAGGAAGCCTGAGCTCTGCCTGGAAAGATGAACTGGCTTTGGTTCACGCACAGGGAGAGGAAAATTTTCCAGATACGAGAAACACTGTGTGCATATCTTTTGATCTTTTCCCTCATTGCTAGTTACTTGATAGGGTTGTCAACTTAATTTCTACAATGTAATTCAATCCACTCTCAAATGACTGGTTTCATGTTTGTTTGTTTGCTTGTTTCATGGTCATAGACCCCTGTGGATTCTAGATAAAGTGGAAAAAACTTAGATAGACGACTATAATTATGCTGTCTTGAAGAACCAAAGGACAGAGTTTAGGGCATTCACCGCAGCTGGAAAGTGAGGGGGCATGGAATTCTTGAAAGGACAGGGAGGGAGAGCTTCACCTTCCGTGTATAAACCAGCTGCTTGAATCTGTGACTAGCCTCTAAGATGTGAATTCACAGCACATGTCCCAGGCATCCCAGCTAACACAAAATGAATGCACACAGCAGAAATAAATGAAATACAGACAAGAGAAGCAACAGAAAAATGACCAAAAGTGAGACCTGTTTTTTGAAGAGACAGACAAAGTGAAGAAAACCTTAACTAGACTCAGAGAGGACTCAGGTAATTAAAATCAGAAATGAAAGAGGAGACATTATAACTGATACCACAGAAATTCAAAGGCTCATAAGAGACTACTAGGAAAATTACATGTTGACAAATTAGGTAACTGAGAAGATGTGGATACATTTCTAGTAACATATGGCCTATCAGGACTGAATCATGCAGAAATAGAAAACCTGAAAAGACCGATAATGAGTAAGAAGCCTGAATGAGTTACTGAAAACTTCCCAACATAGAAAAGTCCAGGGCCACTTGGTTCCACTGGCCAATGCCGCCAAACATGTAAAGAAGAATTAACACCAATCTTTCTCAAGTCTCCCCCAAAATTAAGAGAAGATGCCCCAAATCATTTTATGTAACCAATATTAGCTGTATACCATGGCCATATAAAGATACTACAAGGCCCTGGTGGGTGGCTCAGTGGGTTGGAGCATCGTCCCGTACACCAAAAATGGTACTGACTTGATCCCCAGTCAGGGCACACACCTAGGCTGCAGGTGCCATCACTGGTCAGGGAGAGAATGGGAGGCAACTGAACAATGTTTCTCTCTCACATTGATGTTTCACCATCTCTCTCTCCCCCTTCCTCTCTCTTTAAAATCAGTAAACATATATTCAGGTGAGGATTAAAAAAAGATACTACAAAAAATAACCCTAAAGACCAATATCTCTGAAAAATACAGATTTAAAAGTCTTCAATAACAGATTAGGAAACTAAGTTCAACAGCACATTAAAAGGATCATACTCCGTGATCAAGAGGAATTTATCTCTGGATGCAAGGATGCTTCAACATGTGCACAGAAGTAAATGCCATAGACCACACTAATAAAATGAGAGATAATAATTATATGATCATCTCAATAGATACAGAAAGAACATTTGATAAAATGCAACAGTCTTTCATGATAAAAAGGCTCCACAAATTGAACACAGAAGGAACATACCTCAACATGATAAATGCCACATATAACAAGGCCACAGCTGGCATCACTCTTAGTGGTGAAGGGTTGCCAGCTTTTCCTGTTAAGGTAAAATGCCCACTCCCACCACTGCTATTTAACAGAGCGCTGGAATTCTGTGAGGAATCAGGAAAGAAAAATAAGTACAAGTTATTTAAACCAGGAAGAAAGAAGTTAAATTGTGTTTGTTTGTAGATGACATGATCTTGAATATAGGTTTTAAAAATTTCACCAAGAAAAATTATCAGAACTAGTCAACAAGTTCAGTAAAGTTGCAGAACACAAAACCAACATACAAAAATCAATTGTGTTTCTGTACATTAACAACAAAACATCAGAAAACTAAATGCAGAAAAAGATACCATTTACAATAACATTGACAGCAACAAAATACTTAGGAATGAATTTGGTCGAGAAGGTGAAAGATCTGTACCCTTGATGAAAGGAATTGAAGAAAACATAAATAAATGTTAAGTATTCCATGTTCATGGATTTGCAAACATTAATCTTGTTAAAATATTCATACTATCCAAAGTCACCTATGGACTCAATGTAATCACTTTCAAATTCCAAGAGTCTTTTTCAGAGAAATAGAAAAGCTTTTCTAAAATTTGTATGGAACTACAAAAAATCTCCAAATATCTAAATCTTGAGAAAGAGCAAAGCTGGAGTCATCACATGCTCTGATTTCAAACTATACTACAAAGTTATAGTAATCAAAACAGTATAGTACTGGCATAAAGGCAGCCCCATAGACCAGTGGAACAGAATGGAAAGAAATAAACTCTGTCATACATAATCCATTAACTTATGACAAAGGAGTCAAGAACATACAAGTGGGTAGTATAATTCCTTCAATAAATGGTGTTGAGAAAACTGGATAAGCACATACAGACGAATGAAACTGCTTTCCAATTTTACACCACTCACAAAAATTGACTCAAATTAGATTATAGACTTAAACATAAGAATTAAAACCTTAACCCCCCTAGGAGAAAACATAGGCAGCAAGCTTATTGGCATTGGTCTTAGTCATATTTGTTTTTTAAATTTGACAGCACAAACAAAAGCAACAAAGGAAAAAGTAAACAAGTAGAACTACACCAAACTAAAAGGCATCACTAAATATCAGGGGAATGCAAATCAAAACCACCTCACACCCTGGAGGGCGGCTGTCCTCAAGAAGACAAGACACAACAGCATCGCGTCAGCCAAGATGTGCGGAAAGGACACCCGTGTGCGCTGTCAGTGGGAGTACAATCGGTGCAGCAGCTTTACAACAGTGTGAGTTTCCTCAAAAAATTAAAATGAAACTACCATCAGATCCAACAACCCAGAGGAAATGAAAAGAGGATCTAGAAGTGATATTTGCATTCCCGTATTCATTTTGGTATTATCCATAATTGCCGAGATACAAGAACAATGTAAGTGTCCATCAATGGATGGGTAAAGTAGATGCAGTATAAACATACAATCAGCTGTGAGAAAAAAATAAATTTTGCCATTTGTGACAACATGGATGAACTTGGAGGGTAATTTGCTAAGTGCAACAAGTCAGAGAAAAACAAATAATACATAATACAGCTCACATGCAGAATCTACAAAAACTGAAACAGCTCGTGGAAACAATGGAGTGGTGGTTAGCAGGGCTGGGGGTGGGAGAAATGGAAAGATGCTGGTTAAATGGTACAAACTTCCAGTTATGAGATGGCAACTTCTGGGGTCTCACGTCCAGCATGGTGATTATAATTAATAGTACCATATTATATTCTTAAAAGCTGCTGAGAGGGTAAATTTTAAATGTTCTCACCACAAAAATGAAATGGTAATTATGGGAAATGATGAAGATGTTAGTCAATGCTCTGGTGGTAATCACTTTGTAACATACATGGGTACCATGGGTACCAAGTCAATATATTCTGCACCTTAAACTTATGTGTTATTTGTCAATTACGTGTCAGTCAACCTGGGAAAAACAAGTTTACTAAATGTAGGACAAAACAGAAAAATGTAGCAACCTCCATTTAAGATAAAAGGCAATCGATTGAGATTGACCCAGATGTTGTATTTGGCAGAGAAAGAGTTTAAAGTAGCTATTATGTGTATGTTCACAAATGTAAGAGAAAACAAGATGGCAATAAATGAACAAGTAGAAACTTATAGCAGCAAGTTTAAAATGATAAAAAAGAATAAAATGGTAATTTTAGAATTAAAAATACAGTAAAATAAAAATTTACATAGTTCCAAAATGAGCTTAACAACCAATGACAAAAAACAAAATAGAGATGGTATACTTAAAAATATATCACTAGACGTTATTCAACTTGAAGAACAAAGAAAACTATTTATAAAAGTACAAGATGCTTCAGAAACTTCAGATACCATTGCAAAAGACTAATATACATGTAATTGGAGCCCCAGAAGAAGGGGGAAGAGTGAATGTGGCAGGAAAAAAAACTATTTGAATAAACAAAATCTGAAATTTGTTTAGGTTTGGTAAAAATATAAATTATAGATTCATGAAGCTCTGAAAACTCTGAGGCTAAAGACCAAGGACATTATAGCTGTACACTCCAGAGGCAGGCTACTGAGACTGAGGGCTAAGAGAGAGGCTTGACAGCAATGGGAGAAATGCTCATACTCAGGACATCATACTCAGGACAGTGATGAGGCATCTGCAAACTCACCCTCAGAAAGAGCAGAGGTCAGAGGCACAGGCATGGCATCCCTGAAGAGCTGAAGGAGAAACTGGCGAACCCAGAATTCTATACTCAGTAAAAATATCCTTCTAAAATGAAGACAAAAGAAAGATTATTTTCAGATAAACAAAAACTAAGGGAATCTATCACTAGCAAATCCACATGACAAAAGATACTTAATGAAGTTCTTCATGGTTGAAAGAAAATTATATGAGATGGAAACTTAAATTTTCAGGAAGAATTGAAGGGCACAAGGAATGCTCAATACATGAGTAAGTATAAAAATATAATTTTTAATTTAAATTTTTACAGAATACATATCACCATCTAAGAAAAATTATTATAACACTATATTATGGAGTTTAAATAAAATATATAAAATTAAATATAAATTTAATATATATAAAATTAAAATAGAAAGAATAAGCAGATTATAAATACATTCATATAGTTGAAAGATTCTTATATTTTATTTGATTGAATCCAATACTAACTCTAAGTATACTGTGAAATATTAAAGATATGTATTATAATTCCTAGTAACTACTAACAGATTTAAAAAGAGGTATAGTTTAAAGAATCAGTAGAAGAATGCTGGATCATATAGCAGTTCTAGTCTTAATTTTTTAAGAACATCCACACTGGTTCCACAGTGGCTACACCAAGTTGGATAAAGATGTGGTATATGTTTATTTATATATATAATGAAATACTACTCATCCATTTAAAAAAAGATGAAATGTTGTTTGTGACACCATGGATGGACCTTGGGAGTATTATGCTAAATGAAATGAGTTAGACACAACACAACAAAAGCTGCATGATTTTGCCCATGTGTGGAATATACAGAAAGTAACAAATGATGTAACAAAACAAACAAAGCCCCATAGATGCACAGATGCAAACAAAGGCATGGTGGTTACCAGAGGGGAAGGCAGTGGGGGGTGGGGAGAGCAAACTGAGCAAAGGAGGTTAATATACACATCAAGTGTAAGTGGAACACAAACACTCCAATGAAAAGGCAGAAATTGTTGAATGGATAAAAAGCGAGGCACAATTATATGCTATTTACCAGAGATGCACTTCAAATGTAAAGATACAGGTGGGTTGGTAAAAATGGACGTATAAAGATATAACACACAAAGTGTGGGTGTACGAAGGCCGGAGTGGCGATACGAATGCCAGATAAAGTAGATTTCACAACAGAGCAGTACCAGAAATAAAACAACACATTTCATAATAATAAAAGGGTCAATTCATGCATACTACAACATGTAACAATTATAAAGGGCTGTGTATCTAAAATAGATCTCTGAAATGGATAAATACAATATTGACATAATTTTAAGGAGATATAGAAAATCTACAACATCAGGTGATAATTTTAACATCTTTCCATACATTATTGATAGAACTGTTTGACCAAAAAATTATTAAAGATATAGGTTATCCAAACAATAAAACCACCTTGACCTAATTAATCTTCATTGACTGCTGAACCAAACAATTGTAGATAACATTCTTTTCAAATGCACATAATGTGTACCCCAAGATACACAATATACTGGGTCATAAGTCTCAAAAATTTGAAAAGCTTGAATTCATACAGATCATGTTCTCTGACTACCATGAAATTAACTTATAAGTCAATAATAATATTTGAATACTATTTAGAAAACTTGGCTATTTGCTAACTAAACAACTAATAACTAGATAATCCATGGGTCAAAGAAGAAACCACAGAAAACATTAGAAATATGACTAAATAATAATGGACATACACCAAATTAGAATATTAGAACTGTTTCTAAAGCAGTGACTAGAAAGAAATTTACAACATTAAAATGCCTCTAGTAGAAAAACAGTGTATACCTATTGCTTAAAATCGTAGCTTAAGAATGTAGAATAAAGGAAGAGCAAAGTAAGCCCCCAAACAAGTAGAAGGCAGAAAGTAATAGCTGAGAAGAAATTAATGAAATAAAAAACTCACAGAGAAAATTAACAAAGCCAAAAGTTGTCTCTACGAAAAAAATCAACAGAAATTGATACACTCCTAGCTAGACTCATCAAGAAGAAAAAAGAAAAAACAAACTAAAACATCAGGGATATGAATGGCTATCACCACAGATCACACACACACTCCCCACACATATTTAGTGTCATATATAAACTATATCATACATAAAATGTTATATGTTTATAAAGAATAAGGGAATATCATGAATAATTTAATGTCATTATATTCAACAAGTTAGTTAAAAGAAACACATATTTTGAAAAAATTAACTGATGTTGATGTAAGACTTTCTATATTAGTAGAAAATCTTAATAGCCCTATATCTATTAAAGCAATTTATTAACCAAAAAGAAAATTCCAGACCTAAATTGTTTCACTGACAATTTCTCTCAACATTTAAAGAACCAAAAATACCATTCTTCATGAACTATTTCAGGAAATAAAAGGTAACTTTTATTGAGTACTTATTTATCAGACACTGTACTAAGAATTTCACATATACAATGAGGTCTGTCCAGAAAAAGCACAACCATTGTTCATATAATGAGAATGGTTTGCTCAATATCAATGTAACCTGGCAGCCAAGGAGAGTGGACTGGAATGCGCATGTGTGAACAATGATGACTTCAGTGTACTAGTTGGTGGGAGCAGTAGATGCCATTGAGTGAGCATGTGTACTGTGTGGCCATTGCATTCAAAATGAGCGAGTAGAACAACAAATCTTTATCAAACTTTGCTTGAAGCTTGAACATTCCTCTGTGGAAGCAATTCAGATGATTCAGAAGGCCACAACTAAGGGCAACTGGTGATTGGCAGTTTCATCGCAACAATGTGCCCGCCCATGCATCACATTTTGTGCAGAGGTTTTGGTGAAACATCAAATCACCTGGGTGACTCAGCCCCACTTCAGCCCAGATTTGGCACCCTGCAACTTCTGGCTTTTCCCAAAACTATAATCACCTTTGAAAGGGAAGAGATTTCAGACCATGGATGAGATTTTGGGAAGTACAACAGGCTAGCTGATGGCGATTGGGAGAACTGTGTGAGGCCCCAAAGTGCCTACTTTGAAGGGGACTGAGGTGTCATTGTCCTATGTACAATGTTCCTTGTTTCTTGTATCTTCTTTAACAAATGTCTCTGTTTTTCATATTTCATGGCTGGATACTTTCAATCTTTTCATAAGAAAATATTTATTCTTATTACATAAAAGACAAGATTGCAATACAGGAGCATAATACCCAAGGAGAATGTTGAGATTCTCAACATGACTAACTCTTGTTTCTTGACAATTTGGAATAATTTCTAGGCTCCAGGCTCTTTTGTTCGTTTTACCTCAGATGCTTTGGTCCTTCTTATCTACTTATCTGTAGAGAATAAGAATGTCTCTATGTCAGCAATTTTCAACCAGTGTGCTGCAAGAATTTTCTTAACATCTCCCTTTTGAAAAAATTGTATTTATTGCCTTTAGAGAGAGAAAGAAAGAAGAAGGGAGGGATTGATTTTTTTTGTTCCATTTATTTATGCATTAATTGATTGATTCTTGCATGATCACACCCACAACCTCGGGATACCGGGACGATGTTCTAAGCATCCAGCCATGATGCTTCATGCCATAAAAGTTCAAGATTCATGAACTTTTAAAACATACACTACCTGACTATTCAGTCAGGGGCACTAAACTCATTTTTCTTAGATTGCCAGATAAAGAAATGGCAACAGCCAAGACAACAATAGCTGTCTTATGTGAATGAATCAAAATTATACCTATTATTTTGTCAGATTTTCAACAAATATTTTATATCTTTTGGTGTGCTGCAGAATTTGAGTAATTAGTTTAGGTGTGCCATGAGATTAAAAAATAAAATGTTGGAAAGCACGGCTCTGTGCTCTCAGGAAAGCCTGATTCCGTGTGCTTCCTGCATGCTATCCAGCTCTGCACAAGTCAGGGTAGCTGCACTTAAGAAACTTTTATCTAGTTATTTAGAGTTTGATCACGGACTGGAGTTGTAATCTCCTGTGTTAAAGTGGATGCACTCACTCAAAAATTTATCTGTGCATTTAGGGTAAAAAGGCGATAAAATACAGCTCTTTACCGATTTGGTAAATATAAAGATTAGAAAAATGCCATTTGTCAAGATGAGATATTTTTATGTGGTCATGCTTAAAATCTCTGTTTCTGGGAACCTCTTGTTTTTCCTGTGGGCCTTATAAATTGCGACTCCAACTCATTTACTCTGTGTTTATGTTGCAGCAATAGAGGTGCCAAGTGTCAGGGAGAGGGAAGAGCTGGAGAAAGTTGATGAGCTAAGCATGATGCCCCTGGAAATGGAAAAACCCCCACAAAACTGTGGATTTCTGAGTGAAGGAAAAATAAATCAATTTAATTGGTTAGTTAAAAATAGGAGGGAGTTTATACCTCGAAACAGACATTACTTGGGAGTGGTTTCCAAATGCTTCCCCTGGGCTTTTTTTTGGTGGGGGGGGGGGGGCGGGCAGTAGGGGAGGGCTGCAAGTAGTTCTTTTTAATTTTAAAGATTTTATTGAGGAGTAATTTATATATTGTAAAATTCATCCACCTTAAGTGTATAGTCAAATGATATTTTAAGTTTATCAAGTTGTACAACCATCAGCATAATTCAGATTCAGAACAGTTTTATTATCCCAATAAGATCTCTCATCCCCATTTGTAGTTAATTTGCTTTTTACCCCAGCCCTAGGTAGCCACTAATACACTTTCTATCTCTGTAAATTCAACGATTCTGGACATTTTACATAAAGGGACTTATGCCATATGTGGTCCTTTCTACCTAGCTTTATGTTTTAAGCCTCATATTTTTGAAGTTCATCCATTTTGTAGCATGTATTGGTTCATTCCTATTATTTTTATTTCATTTTGTATTGCTGAATAATATTCCACTCTATGAACACACCCCATTTTGTTTATCCATTTACCAGTTGCCAGATATTTAGATTGTTTTTATATTTAGCGATTATGGATATAATGTCTTACACTGGAGTTTAACTTGCTTGAACTTTGAAATGAACTTGTACATTGAAAGGTAAGTGAATATGGACTCCATTTGGACAAGAGATTTACTAGAAATGAAAATGCCTTCTACAATATGTACATTGATTATTTTCTATTTATTAAACACTATATAATATTGTGTGGGATACACTTCAGGCAGAAGGGGTCCCTATTCACACAGAGCTTCCATTCTATTTGGGGAGACAGACAATAAGAGAAAAAGACAGCAATAGAGAGAGGGAAGGAAGAAAGAACGGAAGAAGGAAAGAAGCAAGAGAGGAGGGGGAGGGAAGGAGGAAGGAAGGAAGGAAGATGGAAGGAGTGAAGGTGAAAAATAAAAAAGGAAGGGAGGAAAAGTATAATGGAGACAATGAAATTAAGATTCATGATTAAGTTGGCTGCTACTTTAGACTGGGTGGTCAAAGAAAGCTCTGTGAGGAAGTCGTATCTGAGCTAAAGTCTGAATGATTTAAAGGAGTCAGCACGAAATAATCCAAGGAAAGGGTAGTATGAGTAAAGTTAATGGTGAATACAAAGGCCACACAGCAAGAAGGAGCTTGTGGTATTTGAAAAATAGTGAGAAAGCCAGCCGGGCTGCAGTGTATTAGGTAGCTAGCAGAAAAGGGTGAGAGGTGGGTGGGGTACCAACTGCATAAAGTTTTGTAATTAGGAATTTGGCTTATATTCTAAGTTCAGATGGAGACCATCGAAAGACTTTAGGCAGGAGAGTGCCATGTTATTTTTCAGGTTCAAAATTGCATCTCCAGCATCTAAGTGCAGAGAATGGATTGTTGGGGGCAGGAGTGGAAGCCAGAAGACAGGTTAGGAGAAGACCAGTGGGGGAGAAATGGGAGTGGGCTGGATATGGGGGGTGCTAGCAGAGTCTCAGACACATTTTGGGAGCAGAGTAGAGGACTTGCATATCACAATATGGGAATGAGTGGACTCAATGAATAAAAGAATTAAGGGCAACTTCTAGTTTTAAATCTCCAGCCATTGTTTGGAGACCGGTGACATTTCTTTGAATGGGGAGGATTGGGATGAGGAAGAAATTTCTATAAGAAGAGGGATATTGGGCAGAACTCAGTTCTGTTCGGTCACTTGGTGTTTAAGATAGCAATGTACGTCTGTGTGGAGCTGTCGAGTAGGCGATTGAAACATGGATCTGAACTAGGGAGAGGTCAAGGCTAAAGATATGTAATAGATTTGAGAACAACTGGAAGGTTGAGTGTATTCAATACTCAAGACAAAATCATTTTATCTGTCCAGAGTAGGCAAGTAGCAGGAGAGAAGGGAAAGTGAGATGGAGCCCACACCTTCTACGGCTTAGAGTTAGCGGTCTTTCTGTTTTCCCAAGGAATCCCATAAAAGCCACCAAGTTCCATTCTTCTTTGCCTCAGTCCTAGCAACAAACACACTTTTCTTAGAGAGGCCTGATCCAATTGGATTAGTTCCTTCACAGTTTGGAACAATTAACCATTTACTTCATTGCCTGGGGTTGGGACCTGGAGCTCCCCCTCAGGCTATGGGATGCCAGCTGTAGGGGATTTCTAAGGTGCCCAAATGAGAAAGTGCATGGTCTCTATGCTGGAACCCAAAGCATGGCCACAGAGAGGGGCACATCAGCCGGGACTGTGCAATGACGCTGTGCAGGGTGAGGACCCTGTCCCATCTTGTTAGGCGTGTTCTAGTTGACTCTAATATCTACTTAGTCAATCAATTAATTCATTGGTCTGTTAACTTGCTCATTCATGTTCCACTCTTTTCAAAAATAATAAATGAATAAGTACATTTATTCATTCATCGTGGTAACATAGGCATAGCATGAAATTTACCCCTTAAATGGTTTTTAGGAGCAGGGCTCTGGGACATTAAGTGTATTCACACTGTCGAGCAGTCATCACCACCACCCACCTCCGGAACTGTTCACCTTCTCAAACTGCAACTCCGTCCCCACTAAATAATAACCTCCGACTGCCCAGATACCGTCATCATACTTCCTGTGTCTGCAAATTTGACCTCGTAGAAATGGAATCATACACTATTTGCCACTTTGTGACTGGGTTATTTCACGAACATAATGTCATCGAGGTTTATCCTTGTTACAATGTGTGTCAGAATTTCCTCCCTTCTTATTTTTACTCATTTTAATGGAGACTGCATATACTGTGATTGACAGCATATGCTTTGGAGCCAGAGTGCTGGGCTTAACGTCTGTTCTGCCATTTAATGACCATGTGACCTTAAGCAAGTTACTTGGGCCTCAATTCTTTCTCTGTATAATGGACATTCTAATGGTAGAAACTTTTACAGTTTGTTAAAGGATTGACTAATTGAATATATACAGGGGGCATAGAGAAGTCCCTGAAACATAGAAATAATTAAAGGTTGTTATTATTTATCAGCAGCCTCACAAGGTTAATTAAGGATAAAAATAAGAATTCAACCTGAATACTGTCCACAGGAAGCTTATAGATAGAGAAAAGAAATACATCATACCTAGAAACAGCAACAGTGCACAGAAGAAATTGCCAGGAGATGTAAGAGAGGAACAGAGGAAGGGCGATGTGGCTCTAGGGGTGCTAAATGAGAACCAGTTTCAGAAATAAGAAAGCTTCATGTCAAAACTGATTTCTAAGTTGGCTTTGATGAACGAGCAGGGAGGAAGGCTAAGCAGAAGGATTAGCATGAAGAGAACGTACCAAGGCAAAAAAGCATAGAACCAGAAAGTGTGTCAGTCAGGATGCTGGCCAGCTCAGCCCCTCAGACGGGATAATTAAGGGCAGCTCAGCATCGTGGGCAGGGCCAGGTGAAGTCCACAAGGGCTGCGGTGCTGTACCTTCGGGCTGGCAGCAATGGGAGCCATTGCTGTCCCTGAGCCTGAAAAAACCAGTGACTGAAACCCAGAGACGGGTCCATAGGGAGAGAGCTGACTGGCAGGAGCTATGGCACTCTGTGCACGGACGGCATTACTACCAACAGCCTGGACCTAGCATTCCTGGAATTCTCTCTCATATGCCTTTTATGCAGTCTGCAGTGCCAACAGGTGGAGTCCTCAGCTATTTCTGTGCATGCACTAAAGCTTCCAGGACCGCGCCTTATGCTTCACTGTGTGGGACCCACTCCTTGTTATGGCCCTGGAAGCAATGCGGGGTGGTGGTGTTGGGAGGGCTGGTTCCCCAGGAGAACCAGTATCGCCCATAAAATAATTGCCTCATGTAAATCACTGAAGTTTTTATGCAGGGAAAGACAGTTTCCATGAGATTAGGGCAGGAATGAGGGTGACTGTCCCTACTGACCAGGGAGGCTCAGAGGGATTTGCAGGTTCAGAGTTCTAAGACTTCTCTGATTCATTCACCTAAATGTCCCCATCTCATGTCATGAATTCCAGTCCTTTTCCACCAGTGCCCTTACCTTGACATGAGATGCCCGGTAAATTTTGATGTTTAATTGTTGCTGTGACTCCACTCAGCCATATCTGCCTGCAACTTCAAAGCTGTTGAGGAACCCTTCTGATTTTCCCTGGAGCACGCAGCTGGACATTGAAGGAATTGCAGGCAGTGTACTCTCTCAGTGGCTGGCAGGGGTAGTGTCACCTGTCCTCACAGCCTTAGAATTGCTGGTGTCACTAGAGCACCACTGCTTCTTGTTACCTGTCCTGTGCTACCACTGTTCTTCACCTGAAAAATCCTAATGCCATTGAAAGCCAAAGAACCAGTGTCTAGTCTCCCTTGGCTTCTCTGAGACACTCCAGTACCTGCCACTCTATCAGCCAGTGGAAACATACGGGTTCCAGGAGGAAACATACGGGTGTAAATTATTCCAACTGTGTGGTTGAAGAGAGGTAGTAAGGGGTCTGTCTACACAAGTGTGGTCAGGCTTTAGGAAAGCCAGCAAGGAATGGTCTAGTATCCCGGTTCTTGCCTGAAGAGAGAGGAGAAGGAGTCGTTACTAAAAGGTGAGTAGACAGCTGTGTGAAGAAGGTGCCCTGCCAGCCCTGCAGCTCTGGTAGAGGGCCCCTATACTAAGTTTCCTCCAGTTCTCTGACCTCTTGTTTGTGCTTTCCAATCTCCAGACGTGGCTAGAAACCAGAGAGCAAGAAAGCCTCCATTGGTCACCTTCCTGGTACACAGGGCAGGGGAAAAGGTCAAAAGTTCATTTGGAAGTATTGCACTAATATGCAAAGTGAAAATATTCAGCACAGCTTAACCATCCGGGTTGGCTACCAAAGAAAGTTAGTTGGAGAAAGTAGCGGAGGATAAGGTTAGACAAGGAACCTAGGACTAGCACACAGAACACTTTAAATGCTAACAATGTGTCTCCCCACCCCTGCCTCTGGTAGGTCGTGGGGTATTATAGAAGACATTTAAACAGGAAAAGGACATAATCAGAGATGTGCCTTTGATAGATTAATATGGCAATGATGTACAGGATCGACTAGAGTATTAACTGACTAGGTGGGGTCATCATTGAAGGTTCAGGTTGTCATAGGCAAGAGTTAGTGAGGCCCTGTGCAATGGCACAGAGAACAGAACACAGGAAGTTGATGTGGCGTCACAAACACTGAACACATTGGTTGTAAGTGAAAGGGGGAAAGAATACAGGATGACTCTGATACATTCTCCGAAAAACGAGCTTGTCTGACCCACGCAGTGTGCAGACTAAGCAGGCTGTTAGCTTTCTCATTAGAAAGAAAACTGAAGTCTTTACAAGACAAAGTTAATACAGTTTGATGGAAAATTTTTACCAGTTTAATTTGATTTTCCCATCACATTATTAAGATATTAAAGAAAATGATTAATAATAGAGTATCCTATAACGTGAAAGAAATCTCAGCTCAGAGGAAGCATTCACACAATGATTCTAATCCCTTGATATGGAGATGACACCTTTTCTGGAACTGAATGATCATATTCAAACACAGGCTGTTAATATTTGACATGCCATTTGAAATATTTGCAACCTCTGCTCTGAATATGTTATGGCAATGAGAGGTTCTAGACGGTTTTCTGGTTTAAGAGGGCCATGTGTTCCCTGATGTTTATTGGGTCTCTAGCTAGGACTTTCAGGCTTTGAGGACAAAACTTCCTTCTTCCTTTTCATACTGTCAATGTTGAAAAATAACAGGAATAACAAAAGTAACAAAATGATAACAATTAGCTAATGCTTATCGACTTTTAGTATATGCTAGGCACTAAGGACTTTTTAAAAAACGAACTCTCACACATCTTTCTGATATGGGTACCATTTTAAGCCCAATTTTACACATAAAAAAGTCAAGGCACAGAGATGTTCATTAGTTACACAAGGTCACACAGATAGCAGCCAGTGAAGCCTGAGGAAGAACCCAGCAGGTGGCACTTTACACTGATGGCAACTGGGCTTTTTTTTGAGATCAAGGTACGAAGCTAGAGAGAACAGGTGTCTGGAGAGGACGGCCTGACGGGAACTGTGAGTTTAGGGAGAGGGGGACACTTGGTCGGTGGAGGGAGCTGGGGAATCTCACACTTGGCAGCAGTCTCCTCTTGCTTTACGGAGCTTCTGCTGGCTCCTCCCATTGGCTGAACCCAGACAGAGCTGGAGGGAAAGGGGGTTAATTGGTACAGACCATCCAAGTTGTAGCATAAAAGCATTGCTACAAATGCCCTGAGACTTCCTGAGACTTTGCTAAGTTTCTTGAGAGATGTGATTTTCTGATTCCCTTCCCCTCAGAATGCTTCCTCGCCACTATCTCTAAAGCATGGAGATCCAGAAATGAAACTCAGCACTTCTGCCAAATATTACATCTACAAAGATATTAGGGTGCAACATAAGATTAAACATCATATTAGATGCATCTGTTTTCTTAGGTGTCTGCCTTTACTCCATTTAGTCTTACAGGCTCCATAAGGAGTCTCCCTGCTTTCTTGGTCTCTCTTCCCACTTCAGTGTCTGCTTACCCTTTAATTCAGTGCAATCTAGTTCTCTCTGGCTCCAAGTCTTTGATTCACACACCTGACATTAGCTCATCAGATCAAAAGTCCAACTGTCTCTATGTCCATTCTTTTTAAAATTATAATATATTTTCCTGCTACATATTGACTGTAGCATGCATGTATGTATGGGAAGTTGATGTCTGATATTTTTACTACACCAGGACTGAAGGAGAGGTGGCTGACCAGATAATTTGTTTTAATAAATGGAGAGACACTCATTGTCCCTAAATATTGCCTCCATCTTGGACAGACAGCCTAGAAGAATAGAATATGAAATGTAAAGTGAAAAAACATAGACATAAATCATAATTGAACCACTTGCTAGTTTTTGTCACATAGAATAGGTTGCTTAAACTTGAGCAAACAATGATTCATGTTTTACTTAGTATCATGAGACAATTCTCCATCAGTCTCAGATTTCTGCACATCGTGTAAATGGAGGTACTGACTGCCTTTGCTCTAGATTTTTTAAAGGATATGTGTATAACAAACATCCCTCTGGAGAGAAGAGAAAGTTTCTTACTGCTCAGTATAATAAAGATACGGTCTCCCTCCAGAGCAAAGGGCAGGCATGCTTGGGTTCCCTACAGGTGATGTTACTGTAACAGAGCTTATTGCATATGCAACAGTCATGTGGCCCAGTTTACAGAGCATCCTGGTGATGATACTGTGGATAAAATGCTTTCCTCTTGCTGTAAAAACTGCCATGAGTGATAGTCCTCTGTCTCTGAACCAGGTGTTTCATGCCTTTGGCTAGCACTCACGAGACTGGCAATCTAACTAGCTTGCAAATGGAGTAAAATCTGTCCCATTTAATTTTTTAGTTCTTGACATCTGGCATCTAGGAATGTCAGAAGAGATTGTAGTGGAGAGAGCACTGGCCCAGGAGTCAGAATAGCTGGCTGAGATACTGCCTAGCAGTTTGACTTTGGACAAATCACGTAAGTGCACCTAACCTCAGTTTCTTCGCCAGAATTTTGAGGATAAGAAAATATGCCTTATATGCTTGTGAGAATCAAACATGACATTGTGTGTGTAAGTGCTTTGAATAGTAAGAAATGTACTTTATTATATTAAAGACTATTAGTCTTCCTAACATACTTTTCAAAGAAATAGACTTTTCCTAGAGTTTTGGAAGGACCATACTAGCTGCATAATGAGTGGGCAGTAATGAGCACGGTCATTTCTCAATATTGCATTTGACTGGCCTCCTCTTAGACTTAACAATAATGTTCAATTAATTCCATGTTCCTTTAAAATACAAAGTGATAATTTCAAAGAATAAATATAAGTGAATTACAGAGGACACTTCAAAAATGAGCAGAGACCTTTATGATTTAATTGCTTATAGTTCGTAATGAGAGAGGTCCCTAAGTATGTAACTGGCTGTGAATGAAGTGCCACGGTGCTAAGGACGAGGGGGAGCATAGTGAGAAGCTGCAAACATGTCCCTGTTTGAGTGAAGATGAGGTGCACGGAGTGTGACCGTAACTACTTGCTCTAGAGAACTAGAGAAATACGATGTTTTGAGAACAACAGTTTAGAATGAAGAGAAAGGCCAGGTCTACACACTGAGAAATTAATCAAAATAGTGTAGATGATCAAACCGCACCTGTATTATTCTATTTAATTTCTCAATGTATAGATATAACCATTAGCAAGTCGCTTAGATGGAAGATGACTTTTTATGTGCCCTGTAGCCAAGAAGAGAGTGTATGCTTCCCTTTACTACCTAAGAATAATGATAACATTCGCTTGTGGACCCTTGATTTTGCACTTGCTCATGCTTTCTATTGCTCTCGGATGATTCCTTTGGTCTACATTTTGTTCCCACAAATAGACTAAATTTCTTGATTATGTAGTCTATGTTTTATACTTCGCTTACTGTTCCCTGAGTGACTTGCACAACCCTGGGAAAATTACAGGCTCTGCATTGTTCACTTGAAGTGAGTTGTTGAAAAGAAAAGCTGCTGGGAAAGCACAGAAGCTCTTCTTAAACTCGAATGGGAGAACTGCAGTGAGCTACGCTAGAGAAGGTGCTATAGGAAACACGAAGGAATCAGAGTGACCACAGGACTCTTGGCTCTGGCTGCAGTCCCAACTGAGTAATTGCATCCTGTCTAGCGGAAGCCCCCTGCAGGTCCAATCAGATGTGGTGCTCGGATTCACTTCTTTCCTGAAGCCTGAGCTCTGATCAATAGAGGCAGCACCCAACGTGTGGGTGAAAGGCCCAGGGTGCTGAGTTAGTGTGACAAAGGGCCTCAACGTATCCCTGCTGTTCTCTTCATCCCTGCCCTTGAATGGTATGTCTTAACTTCCTCATTCTTATCTTCAGGGAGGTGTCTTGCAATATCCCCTGAAAAAGGGATTAAAAACAGGGCTAAAATTTGAAGAAACCCAATTTTTTTTAAACAGTCTCCCTCCCTGCAAAAGAGACTGGTACAATGATGTGATGAACCGTGAGCCATTCAGATGCTAGGTTTTGGAAATTCAGGGTCTCCTGCCATTTGACTTTTGCCTAAATTATCTGGACACTTTGTATAGTTTTATGCTGCTCTCAAAGAGATGGAAGAGAGGAGGTAGGGAGATGAACTCCCTCACCCCCAAAATCCTCCCCACTTCTTTACATTTAGGTCCATTAAGAACCAGCTCCTCAATGATTTCCTTTTCTTGGCCCATAATGAAGTCAAATTGACTCTGATTGTCATCAATAATTAATGAGTCCAATGGTTCTTTGCATCTCCAGGCCATTTGGCAGATGGCACTGTCAATTTGCTATTGTGCTTGCCATTCTGGAAGCTTCTCAAAGCGGTTTATATTGCGCATCTAGTTATAAGAGTCTTTGCGCTTCAGGCATTCTTCAGGTTTTGACATGTTCCGTGCAGCATTTTCTTCGGTGACGGCAACAGAAGAGAAATAACCAAGTGTATTGTCAGAGTTCATTTCTTCCCCTTCCACTGCAAGGTGAATAAAACAACAAAAAAACATATATGTGTTTGTATAGCCACTGAGAAAATACGCTGGTTAAGATAAATAGCATTGTAGGAAGGTATGAAGCACCCAGTGACCCAATATCAGAAATGAAAGATTTATTTGGAAGGTCGAGACATGTCTGAGGAGCAGTATTCAACCAAAATATGAAAGCTTATAAGCTTACATTTTTTTTTCTGGAGTTCAAGCTAAGATAAATGGCTCAGGTATTAGTGAGAGCTGAGTGAACCTAGGTAAACACTTCGAATAAAAATAACACACCAGGAACAATTATATATATATATATATCTGTATTTTGATAACCTAAGAGAAAATGATCGTTATAAGTTTTATCACCATCAAGGCTGAGGTTTTGGCAGAAGATATTTGTGTGACATCCCATACATTAATTCAGTGTCAGAAAAGGATCAGGTGAGGCGGAGTGCTCAGTGGAATGCATCAAGCACGCAGCCATGCCAGACACAAATATGCCCAGTAAATGCAGGTCCGTATTGTGGACCGTGTTCCCCATCCAAATCTTTTAAGAAAGTGAAACTTGCAAAATGCCCACATATGACAAAGAATTCCCTGAGCATCTCCTGTTTGAAGCTGTTCTTCTTATTCAAAACATGATTCTGGAGTTAACATGGTTCCTCAGAACACAGGCTTATTTTTGGTTAGATGCTTAAAAAAATATCTTCCAGGGACAATTCTAGAAAAGGCAGGTCCAGGAGTGACATTGTCTCTGCACAGATCCCAGCTCTGGAGAACAGGTTCAGTCCTGACATTCAAGAAATGTCCTCTTATCTGCTGAGCACTTGCTTAACTTTGCCACTACCAGCTTCCCAGGACGTAGTTGAATTATATTGCAAAGTGTATCTTCACAGGACACCTACTTTCAGACCACGACTTCCCATTGCAGTTTCTTCTGATTCACTCCACAGTTCTGAAAGATTTAAAATACATGGCCCTTCTCTTTAGGAGAATACCTGTTTACTTTTCTCAAATCAGAAATCTTCAGTGGACCTCACCTAACATAGCAAAACTCCTAACATAAGCAGATGGAAGCCCCCTCCAACAAATACTGGGACCAAGATGGTTAGATTGAGAGGATTAAAGATTTTAGTATATAAAAATACAAAACAAGTGTGAGGGAGTTCTCTCTATTGCCTTTGGGAAGGTTGGGAGCTTGGTATTGAACAAGTCTGGCTAGAATCTTGTAGAGCAGTGAGCCCTGACTGGTGTGGCTCAGTGGGTCTGGCCTCCTTCTACAAACCAGGGGGTTCGGGGTTTGATTCTCCATCAGGGCACATGCTTGGGTTGCCGGCCAGGTCCCCTGTTTGGATGTGTGCAAGAGGCCACCGATGATGTTTCTCTTGCACACTGATGTTTCTCTCCCTCTTCTTCTCCCTCCCTTTCCCCTCTCTAAAAATAAATAAATAAAATCTTAAAAAAAAAGAAGAGTAGTGAGCACACCAAAATACAGGTTTTACACTGAAAGGTAGTATTTTCCATAACCCTTTCCTTCTCCTTGGCTCTTATCATGTGCCACATTCTACCCCAGTTGCATTTCCTTTGCACAATTCTATCAAGGCCTGGTTATGTTAGTTCTGCCAATTCCATACTGGTGAAAACAACTGGCTAAACATCTTTCTTTCACTGCTCAGAACATATCGCCTTCAAAGGGAAGTATAAATGAATTACCTATGGACTTCTGCTGTCAGAGCATTGAAAGCAGACCTTAGAAAGGTCATGTGAATTATGAATTTGGGCACCTCCTTTTTACTATGCTTTCTACTATATGCGACCCATCTTTGGACTCATTAACATGAAATCCCAGTCCAAAGTTTCTGCATGAAGAGAAGATTTTGTTGATATTTGAAAGGATTAAAGGCATTGGGGTTTTAGGTGTGATGTCTTTGGAAATAAAGTAGTCCATTGGCTTATTGGTGTCTTAATGGGTTTTCTGTCCCCACATTCTCTCATTGTCTTAGAAGAACGCAATATAAATGGTGAGGTGGGAGTAGGGAGGGGTTTGTGTAATCAATCCTGACCATTGTAATTTTGTTTAAAATAGCATTTTATGACCCTGTCTGGGTGTAGCTCAGTTGGTTGGAGCATCATCCCATAAACCAAAAGGTCATGGGTTCCATTCCTGGTCAGGTCACATGCCTGGGTTGCAGGTTTGGTCCTGGTCAGGGTGCATGTGAGAGGCAACTGATTAATGTTTCTCTCTCACATCAATGTTTCTATCCCTCATTTTCTCCCTCCCATTCTTTCTAAAATCAATAGTTATGTCCTCAGGTAAGGATAAAAAAAGCATTCTATGTTTTCTTTAAATTATGAAAATATTATATAAACATTGTTGAAAACTCCTAAAAGCACCCCCTCCCCCAGAATCAAAATCAACTATAACTTCACAATCCAGAAATAAGGACTATCAACATTTTGGAGTAACAAAATTTTTGGAGTTTTAATATTTGAGATAGTAATATTACTATTTGAAGTATTTACATACATATCACAAATAATTGGATTCATATGACCAGTTTTGTATTTTGCTTTTAAAACTTAACAATATAACAAAAGTATTTTGTTAGGTTATTTAAACTCATTAAATAGGTAATTTTTAAGAGCTGAAGAAGTATTTCATTATAGGGCATTAACATGTTTTATTCAGTCCTGGTAATTTTGAGAGGTAGAAGAAATGGCTATTATTGAAATAAAACATTTAGGGAGGTTTTCAGAGTATGTGAGAAGAATGCAAATTCAATTCAATTATATTCCACAACAATTCATTGACTGCCAACCATGTGCAAGGTCATCTGTTGATTCTGGGACTATAAGGATGAGTAAACAGATATCTTGTTCTTAAAAGAAATTTCACAAGTAACAATAACAATCACCATATTTTGTTTAGCAGTCTGTGGCTATAATAACTCCCTGGACATATCATTCATTTGATCTTCACAAAAATTAAGAGGTAGGTGGAATTAATGATGCCCATGTTTACAGGCAAGGCTCCCAATTTAATGACCTGTGTAGAGGTGCCAAGCAATTCAACAGCAGAATTCTCTTCTAATCCACTGTCTCTTTACCTTGCTGCCTCACAGCCCTGTGATTGCTCTCCCCAGCAGGATTCCTGTATTCACTCCTGCTTTTTACTTGCCTTTCATCACCTGTTGCCTCTGGCTAATGGTTGCTGTGAGGAGGAATAGCTGGTCTGCTACTTCCCCTGGTCTCCATCCACCACCATTCTCACAATGCCCTCAGGATGCCGCTCTTGTGAGAATTGATAGGACCTGGGCCCTATAGCAATGGTCTGTGCTATGGCTAAAAGGAAAAGAGACTGAGGTTGTGAAGGAAAATCTTTCAGGGAAGGAGAGAAGGAAAGAAGGATGAGACAATGGGAGGAAAGAAAGGAGAATGTGGGAACCCAGGCAGTCACATGGAGAAAAGAAAAATAGTGAGGAAGAGGGAGTCATGAGGGTTTGGGAGTCATAAAGCCTGGTTTGTTGTGGAAGGTGGCTGAGTAAGACAGATAACAAGGAAGGGAAGAAGGACAGCTTTAAGCCATCTCAGCATCCTCATTCTGAGCCTTGGGTTATTTTGTTGTTATATTTTAATGGGCTTCCGCTCTTTTTCCCCTTCTCTCTCACTGCATTAGTGGTACTATTCAGATGGGAAAGAAAAAAAAAGAAAAATGGTAATAGTCAATTTAGGGAGAAAAAAAGAAACCACACACACAGGGAAAATCACCAGACGACAGCACAAAGATGCACTCACCTTTTCATATGGGTCTGTCTACCAGCTGGTACGGAGCTGACACAGCTCTTCTCAACAGGCAGGCATAAAACAGCAAGGCAGGGGCCCGCTGGGAGCACCGGGGAGAGGGGCAGAGAAGGGGTTTTTGAATAGCAGGGGAGGGGGAAAGGCAGCATGAGGGGTTGGAGGGTCTAGCTACAGACTGTTCAGAATATCTGGCTGCCTTTCACTTAAGAGGTGGGACTGCCATGAGATAGAATTGGCAGAAGAGGAAGCAAGGAGACAGATTACCCATGGATGTACCCAAGATAGGTTTCCTGTCTCAATTCTTGGTGATTTTTACTGACTTCTCCTTCCTCACCGACTTTGTTATTATCATTGTCATCAGCCTTTTGTCTCTACTGCTGGAGATTTTCATTGCTGACTGAGAAATCTTATTTAGGCCTCCAAGTGCCCCATGCCCAAGAGGGTTTGTGATGTATGTGATGTTAAACTCTGGCTCTTTAGAAATAAATGGACAGAGAACAGAATTCTTAGTTTCATATTTAGATCTCATAATTGGTAAACATATTATTCATTGTATGGATTAAATACATTATCAATGAGTGTGTGATGATGATGATGATAGTTTAAATTTCTGAGCTTTCTCAAGAACTTCTTGAGTAAGCAAAAACATTGCATTTAATTATTTTTTCTTTTTAATAATCAGCATGGTTTATATTGCATATTATGTTTACTTTTCACAATTATCTTAGGAGGTAGGTACCACTATTAACATTAGTTTAGAAGTGGAGTTAACTTAAATGAAGTTCTGAACAGGATAACTTGACTTAGCTATTGGGCAAGATTAGAAACCATTATAAGCTTTTGAGCAGAACAGTGACATGATCTAATATATTTTAACTTTATTCATTGGTTTGAGGGAGAGGAAGAAAGAGAGAGAAAGAAACATTGATTTGTTGTTCCACCTATTCAACCAATGAATGCATAAATAAGTGGTCTCATATATTTTAAAAAGATTACCTTGGTTGCTGTGTTGACTGTGGAGGATGGGGACAGAAACCCAAAGATTACATAGGAGGTAAGGAAAGTGGTAGCTTGGGCCAAGGTAGGAGCAGTATAGCTGATGAAGTAGTCATATTCTCAACGGTTTGATGATAAATACAACAAAGGTTCTGATGGAATGGCCATGGGGTGTGAGTGAGAGAAAGAAGTTGTGAATAAGATAATGAGAAAGTACAGGATGCATTGCCTTGAACTGAAATGGGAACAATTGTGAGAGGAGTAGCTTGAGGAGGAAGGTCAGGATGTCAGTTTTGGACCTAGCAAGTTTGAGATGAACATGGCATTTAAAGCCATCGTGCTGGGTGACCTCATCAAGGGAATGAATGCAGGTAGAGATCAGAGAGGAGTAAGGCAGCAGCCCAGGGACACTCATATGTTTAGATTGGGGAACTGAGGAGGAACCACAAAAGACCAAAAAGGATCCAGTACTAATGTTCTTTTGAGTCTTAAAAGCCAAGTGAAGAGAGTGTAGCAAGGAAGAAGAAGTGCTCAATCTTATCAATGCTACTAATAGGTTAAATAAAATGAGGACTGAAAATGGGAAGTTGGATTTGACCACACATTGGTCATAGTTGAGATGGACAAGAGTGGTTTTATTGGAGATGAGCAGAAGGTGTGAAAGTGGGACTGGAAAATGGGCAAGAGCAATAAGAGAAGATCAGTTGGAAACAGTGGATATAGACAATTCTTCCAGGAAGTTTGGTTTTAAAGATATATACTAAAAGGGTCAGTGAGTTGAGGGACATGAAGGTGTAATCTAAAGAGATTGTTTTTTTTAATGCAAAAAATTACAGCATGCCTGGATGTCAAAGGGAATTGTCCAGTAGAAGAAAAGAAATAAAGAAAGATACATGAGAGAGAAAAGAACTTCTGTAAGGATATTCTAGAGTAGGCAGGGGTGACAAGACCTGGTGCCCGGGGTTTCAGACTTGCTTTGGTTAATGATCAGCCCTGTTCATGAATGGATAACACTAGGAAGTCAGATGATGGCTTAGATGGGAGAAGATACAGCTTTACAGATGTTCTGGAAGGTCATTAGATAAGAGTAAAGAAGAGGAAAGTGTTGTTGGATGTTAAAGAGTTAACTTATTTCTATTGATTATTTTTTTGTTTTCTATATTTGATGCTAATTATTTTATGGTATGAAATACACCATAGAAAATATGCATGAAGGTATTTTTTTAAGTCAGACACATTTGGATTTTTTCCCCAATGATAAGCATATGTAGTTGACATATTGTGTTGCCTTTCACTCCATGCCACCGGCTTCTCATAAGGCCCAAGTGTGAAGCCTGTGGATTTTACTGCATCCCAGGAAGACCCCCTAAAGCTACTGCTGCGAAATGCTCCTATGGCAAAGGGCCTTCAGGGTCCAGGCATGGGGCTTAATATAGCATCTTCTTGGTCCATGAGCTCATTTTTGGTTTTGGATTGAATTGGGCATTTTATATTTGAGATTCCTGTGGATTTCACAATGGTGAGTGTGCAGCACAGCTTAAACAAAGATGTAAAAGGCTGTAGGGAAACACAAAAACTGAGAACAAAAATGCATTGCAAGGAGACACTGCTGTGAACAGCTGTTACTGCATTTTAAAGTGCCACTTATTTTAATTGAGCGGCAATAGGATAATAATACTGTTCAATAATGGTGCACCTTTGTGTGGGACCCTTGGAGGCCTCCCCATGCATGATGTAATGCGGCCCCACATCTCCAAGGGAAAGCATCAGGTGTAGTTGCCTTATTTCTGCAAAACAAATGTAACTGGATCATAGACTGAGCATGACTTGCTCAAGAATATTCTGAGAGAAGTGTTCCTCTAGATTCCAGAAGCAGCAGTTCAAATAGAGGTGACCATGTAGAGACAATTCCTATTGGGCTACTCTCCAGATATTAGAGGTCAGAGTAGCCAGGAGAGTGGTCGGCAATGCATGTAAATTTACTTCGAGGTGAATATCTGACAAATAGTGAAATCTCAGAGATCAGAGCAAGCAGAAGTTCTGAATGCTACCTAGAATAAGAAACTCCCACCCAGAAGGCAATATAGAAACAGAACGGTGGGATTTGAGGGATGCAAAAGACCTTTAAGATGATGTAAGTTAGGTCTAGTTTACTCCCTTTCCGTCTTCAACTATTCCTTGTTTCTGAAGCAAAGGTTTCCCCCAATTATGGTGTTTTTGTGTACATTCTGTCGAGGCAAGAGCTGACTGGGATTGAAGTTGACAAATGGATAGATAATTCGATGGATATGTTCAGTGAGACAGTGAGGGTAGGTAATTAGGTAGATCATTTTGATCCAGCATTGGAAAGTAGAGCTTTTTCCTGAGAAGGAGAATTCAGGACTGTAACAATGGTGAAATGATTTCCTGTTTGAATTATTCTAGACCAGTCCTTCTCAAATATTAATCTGCATATGAATTACCCAGTAATCCTGTTAAAATACAGATTCTGAGGCCATGGGTCTGGAGTGGATCCCAAGATTCTCCATTTCTTACAAGCACACAGGCACTGCTGGTTTGAGGACCACACTTTGGGGAGGGGAGGCAATTTCAGGGCCTCTATTCACTTGTGAGCCGCATTTACCCCATCTCCATTGTATGCTCTTGTACTCTCTTCCCTCAAGGGAAATCATTTGCATGAGGTATTTTTAGCTCACAGGTTCTTCTTGATACAGTACAAGTAGCAACATTTCTATTCCCAACGTGATAACAATGGATGGGAGCCATCACATCACATCCTCTGCTGTGGGTCTGAGGTCATCTCCTAGCTGCCACTTAGTGGCTGCTTGACCTTGCATGACCTTGGGTGGGTCGCAACCTCTCCGGCCCTCTGGTTCCTCGTCTATAAGAATGAGATAACTAGTTCCTGTTCCATTTCTTCACAGAGTGGAAGTGATGGTGGGGATAATGGAGGTGTCACAGAGTACAAATGTGTCTTATAAAGGGAGTGAGGAGACTCCCTCTCATTTATGACCAGTATCCAAAGTCCAAACCCCTTCCTCATTGAAAGCGCTTGATAGGTTTGTAACGTGTGATACAGGTGTTAGGCATAATGGTTACCACCTCGCCTTGGATGCTGCTCCTTCCTTTAATTTGACTCCTTCCTGCTTTCAGAGTTGAGGTGCTGACCCTCCCTACATTCATCTCTGCCACATCTGGTTGTTCCTGTGGTGGCCAACTCCCTGTCAATTATGGCCCAAAGTCCACCTGCAGGTGAGGGTTATGATTGTGATGAATTGCAATTGTTCCACAAGCTACCATGTTTGAGCCCTAAG
The DNA here is from genome assembly GCF_019186645.2 of Phyllostomus hastatus. Classification (NCBI taxonomy): domain Eukaryota; kingdom Metazoa; phylum Chordata; class Mammalia; order Chiroptera; family Phyllostomidae; genus Phyllostomus; species Phyllostomus hastatus. The sequence goes on along the minus strand of NW_025334015.1, from coordinate 11,787,918 downwards.
AACAGCTAGACGGTTTAGGTAATGTAGGCTTTTATCAGATAGTCTTAGAATGTAAAGTGCCATTCCCATTTTCCAGAGGAGGCAGCAGGGGCGTCAGAGAGTTTAACTATAGTTAGCTCAATGTCACATCGCTAATCTGCACTGCTACGGAATTTCAAGTCCCAGCATGTCCGACTTCAAAGCCTGCCGAGACTTCATCAGATCGAGCTACTGTCCCTCTCTTGCCAGAAGATTTTCATAGTAGAGTCTGGCGATAAGCCTTGATTCTGATGGCCATGAGGGTATCAACTAATGTCAGTGACTTCAAATAATGCCACATGTGAAGGCACTGACCTCTGTGTGACAAGGCCTGGATCTGGGAATGAGCGAGCAGTGTCCCAGCCTTTTCCCAGGGAGAAGTTATCAGTGACAGAAGGAGAACCATGTCTCTCCGAAGGGAACTGAGTCCCTCTGTCACTTACAGAGTAAATGAGAACTATTGTCAGGTAAGGGAGAGGTGGCCTCCACTCACGTACTGAATACAAAGAGACTGGAGAAGAACCTGAGAGGAGGGGCTTAGGGAGGTGCAGGTAAACCCGATTCCCCGCAGAAGACCGGGGTGCTCAGTGTCACCACGGGGATCGTGTTTCCGGCAGTGGTTTCCATCCCTGTCACGATATCTGTGTCTGTTGGTCACGTTGCATTTGTCTTACTCTCGCAGGCTTACTTTGCGGCATGTGCTTTGTTCACAGTAATTCTCAGCAGTGTTATTTCTGTGATTCATTGCCCTTTGGTGTTTATCTGACTCTCCCGTTTTACATCTTCTCCCACCATTGTCTAACATTTCAGAGTTCTACTTTCTGAGTGACCCAAATTTGTCCTTTTTTTCATATTTATTTTAGCATTTGTCCTTGTTCTCCCAACATGTTTCATTCTCAGAATTTATCTTTCTTATTTTGAAAGTATGTCTCAGAATGTCATCTTTTTCTTTTCCCTACTTGGCCTTTATTGGTTTAATATTTTACATCGTTTGTGTGTTTTGCTCTTTGCCTGAAGCTTTGGCTTTCTCTGGGGTGTTCTCTCCAGGAGGAAGGCCTGGCTGCTTCCAGCAGACACGGGTTCCGCGGGAGCTGCTTTGTTTTGCGTGCACCTCAGCTTTTCAGTCCATACAAATGGGGGTATTAAAAGCCCGAGAGATAACCTGTGATCTCTGCTTTGCCTCAAAAATAGCTTTGGGAGTTGGCGGGACTGAGTATTTAGTTCAAAGAAAGAAGAAGGGACCTTCCTGCTAAGGAGATAGTTCGTTTCTCGTTTCTCCTTTCAGCGTGGGAAGGAGGCCAGGTCTCCCTCAGTCATGTTTTCATAATTTTCTTTCAATGGATCTGGACTACTACAGCTTCCTCAGTGGCAACTGCAGTTATACCATCAGCATATTCATAGTTTTTAATGAATATGCAAATATCTGTGACCGAATCACCTTTTTATCAAACATGATGATAATACCAATTATGCATATTAACATTTGAAGAGCCACGCTTAGCTTACCCGGCACATTCATAGGCCTTCTCTTCTGGACGCTCGCAGCAAGCATATGGGTTAGGGTTAGCATCCAGGTTAGAAGGGGAACTGGGACTCAGGGAGACTGAGTTAACAGCTAGCAAGTGGCAGAGCCAGACTTTGAACCAGTTTCTTCTAATTTCTATTTTGTGCTCTTTTCCAAAATCATGTGGTATTCATATTAATTTTGATCTCTGGTGTTGGACATAATTGTTAAAATTACTTTTTTTTTCTTGGACTTTCTTTTATGGGCTCTCTTGTCAGGTTTTCTTAGCTTAGTCTTTTTCCTTCTATTGATTCCTGGTCAGACCCCCTCCCTCTGGCTTAGAAATGTCCTTTCGTGGATATGACTGGCAAAGATGCTGGAATGGGGGGATGGTGGACGTTACTGCCTTCTACCATCATTTATTTCTGAAGTCTTTTAACTCTTCACTCTAGAAAATACATCCTCCTTTCCTGATCACCCAGGGTGTCGTCTGATGGCTGATGGTAGGAGTTTCTGAGAGAGAGCAGATAATAAAACACGTCATTCTAAAAGCAAACTCCTTCCCTGTGCATAGGCACCAGACTATTCGAGTTTGGCTTGACTTTATGTTGAGGGTGGCTGCCCAGGCCTGGCCTCGCTTTTTCTCTATGCCTTTAAAATGCCTCTGAGCTGGGACCCGAGCTTTTACAGGGGTCAGTACTCCACCAGAGACCCTGCTGATGTTTAATAAATATCAAACCGCTGCCCTGATCCCCTTGAGCAGCTGAAAGGCCCGCGTGCTGTGATCAGACCATTCAATCCTGGGTGTGTTTTTAACACTTCGACCTTACTCCAGGGACAGCTGTTAGGAGAATTCTGTCATCGCACCAACAGGGGCAGTGATGTTCAAGCTCTTCACACTTCTGCCCAAATCGCTTCCGTTTCAGAGGGAACCTGGGCTGAGGATGTCTCAGTTGCTGCTTTTGTTTTCCTGGTTGTGGGGCAGCAAGTCCACACGTTCGCTGGAGTCCTGGTGTGGATTTCCTCCCTCCTGGCCCATGTCACTTCCCCCTGACCCCACCGCCAGCCTTCCTGGTGTTTGGAACAATTCGCTGAGGGGCCCTTCCATGTTCCCTGCCCTGTTCTCTTCATTGGACCCCTTTCCTGCCCTTTTCATCGTTCCCTTGTTCTTTTTTATAAAATTGAACTTATTGGGGTGACATTGGTTAATAAAATGATAATCGGTTTTAAGAGTTTCATTGTTTTTTCTAAGAAAGGAGGAGAGGTAGAAGAAATGTATTTCAAGCAAATAAGAATATATCCACATTTAATAGACTTTTCTTTATATCTTGAAATACTTTCTACCCTAAATTCACCTTCCAAAGATATCATTTTGCTCTCTTGCTCCAGGAGTAGGTGCCGAATATTCCTCCTAGCATTACCCATCCATCATCTTCATCTACTCACTGTCCACCTCCAAGTCTAGTTCAGAGTCATCCCCGAGGTTCACAGAACTCGCCATGGAAATATTCTTCCTGGCATTTGTCTTTAGGCAGAAATGGTTCTAAGCCTGAATTCCCTTCTTTTGTTTATTTTCCTTTATTCCATTTATACCCTTAGCATTTTCCTGGTCACATAAGGAGTGTAGAAATGCTTTGTTAACTATTGAGTGCTGTACATATAGAACTGTGTATATTATTATGTTCAAGATACTTTGATCTGATAGCTCTCACTCTTGTTAACAGCCGGGCTACATTTGTAAATATTATTTAAGAAAGGACTCAAAAGACAGCCACAAACCTCCAATCAAGTAGTGGAGGTTAGTAGTCATCAAATTAGGTTGCAGACTGTGATCACACTATCATTAAGACTTTGTAGGTCTGTCATACAGAAGCATTAGATTGACTGCATTAATCATTCCAATGATTGCCCTCCCAGGATCCATGCCTTTTGTGATAGACTTTGCCAATCTCCTCATGAAGGAGTAGAGTCTATTTTTTCCTGGCCCTTGAATGTGAACTGACCTTGTGACTTATTTTAGCTAACAGATTGTGGTGGAAGTAATGGTAAGAACTAGTTCTGAGTCTAGGCCTCAGGAGATCCTCCAGTGTCTCTTGCTTCTTTACTTTTACTCTTACAACATTCTCCTCCTCTCCTGAGGACAGGCCTGGGCCAGCCCGCTGAAGCCCATGAGACCAGTCTGCAGCATCTGACACTCAGCATGCGGAGCTGAGACCTGTCCAACCATGTGCGTTAGACAGGGATCTACAGCGAAACAGACATATCTCTATTTCTATATCAATCTATCTATAAATCATGTATAGATATGTATATGGTGAGTGAGAGACAGAGAGATTTAAAGAAATTGGCTCACATGATTGTGATGACATCCAGGTCTGAAGTTAGTGGGCAGGCCTACAACCTGGAAATTCAAGTAAGAGTTGATACTGTATGGTCTTTAGTCCAAAGGTCTGTGGCGTGTGCCAGCAGATGGGAAGCTCAAACTAGGTTTCTGTGTTGCAGTTTTGAGGCAGAATTCCCTCTTCCTCAGGCACCCTTAGTCCTTGTTCTTGGGGCCTTCAACTGATTGCATGAAGCCCACCCACATTATGGAGGAGAATCTGTTTTATTTAAAGACTACTGATTCTAAATGTTAATCACATCTACAAAATAGCTTCGCAGCAACATATCGACTAATGTTTGACCTGACAATTGGATATAACGGCTCAGCCAGTCTGACCCATATGATGAACCATTACACCATGTACCTGTGAACAATCATAAAAGTCTAAGTCTCTGCATTTGTTACATAGCACTACTGTGACCAAAAAAATGTACCTTTTAAAAGTAAGCCATAAGGCTTACTTTTTATGAGCTGATTTGGTTTTCATGAAAAGGCTGAGTCCCACTGACATGGTGGACCACAGAGTTCAATGTCAAACCAAGCCCCTGCCTGTGTTTTAGCTGCTAAAATTCAGTCATGCTAAGTGGAATCAGGGAGAAGCCAATGGTTGCTTGTTCTGTTCTCTAGCAGAAGGGCCTGGCATCAGTAGGGATGTCACTGTGCATTTCCCGCTCAATCTACAACTCAGAAACTGCCAACCCAGCGTTGGTCCTCCTGCCACTTTTATTGCCTTTCTGAGCATGAGAGCACAACGACCTTCTCGTAACAGTGTGTGTTTGATCTGCATATCCTGATGCCTCCACTTTATCTTTCTCCTTCTGCCACAATTAGCTTCTAAGAAAGTCTGAGTTATCAGTCATTTACTCCATACTATAAACAGCTCTGTTTCCATTCCAAGGAATATTTGCATCTTAACACCTTATCCCTATGGAGCAAAAAGCTTTGCTCCTTACCAGTAATTCTTGGACCACATGGAGAGGTGAAGGAGATCTTTTTACAGAGACAAGGAGCAGAAAGACCTTTTCAGGACCCCTGACATCATTGTCTCCTCTGTGTAGCCCAGGAAGGATGACCGCCCTTTCCGTTCCCAGGCTGTGGTGCCCTGTTCCCATCTGTTGCTTATGTTCTGAACACTGTCTCCTCTTTCTGGGTTTCCGAATTGGATTTCTGTGGGAATGTTCAAAAGTCAACTTTCTTAGGAGCTTTATCTGATTTTCCCTAGCAGAATAAATTACTTTTTCTGAATGACTGAGGGCTGCCTTTATCATTTCACTTAGTGCTGATTCGTCTGTCCTGAGTTCGAGTTACTTGCATTCTGGCTGTTCTTCCACGGCAGGGTGGGCACTTGAGTAAAGGATCCTTCCCCTCCTTTTTGTCTCTCTACTAACATAATGCAGAAAAATCTCTACACTAGTGCTGGCCTTGGCCTCCAGAGTGTAAATGTAATAGAGTCTTGCGTTTAAGGAGCTCAGTTGTCACTAGGAAGACAGTCTTGTGCCTGGGGAATTATAATGCAATGTGATGGGGACTATGGTAGATTTTGATTCACATTTTATCACCTGTTACACAGCAAATATTTCATCTCTATCAAGACTTTCTATAGAAAAGAATTCACCATTGTAAACCTTTTTCTAACTTTTTTCTTTCATTATGACCAACAACTCTTATAAATAAAAAAAATTTCTTCTCTACATATATAGTGGAGGTCAGTTATTATTTTCTGCATAGTTCACCTATTCTCTCCTGTGACATTTATTTGAAATTTCATTCATGGGCAACTGTGCTATTGAGTCCTACCAGCCACAGGATTGGTTATGCTACCTAAGCCAGGCCAATCAGAATCTTCTTCTGGGAACTTCTTCTGAAATGAATCCAGGGGAAAGAACTACCAAACATGTTGGCAGTAAAGATGAGAAGACACAAGCCTTGGACAGGCCAGTGGCCATCCAGCCTCCGAGAAACCTTGTATGAAATATTGAAGGTGACTTTCATAAAGAAATGTGTCAGAAGAAAAGTCCAGTCAGCATCCAGACTTTGGATGAGTTGACTTAGATCAGCTGCCAAATATGCTCTGTCTACGGTCCTATAATGAGCCAATGACTTCCCCGTGCTGCCTAAGATTTTAAAGTTGAGATCCTTGGAAAACAAAAGAATTTGACTTATACAAGTTTTGACTCATCAGTTTCCCTCCCAATCTGCCAATACCTCACTTTCCAAGAGCTCATTTCATACCCCGAGTGTCAGAAGATTTGTACCCTTTTAATTGAATATTTGAAAGAGGTAAGTATTTTGTATCTTCTTTAATTGTGTTAGAGCTAAGATTAAATGGTATGTTACAGGGTCTATGATATAGCATCATTTGGCTCTTAAGCTGTTTTTGGAACAATGGGATATGAGCAGGAGAATTCTTGGATTTGATTTGTGAATCTTGAAAGAATTAGGCTTTTCAGCTTAGAAGAAAAGTTCCTGAGAACAGAGAAGCAGACATATGAATATATTTTATTACCCAGTCACAAAGGAGACAGACAGAGAGAGAGAGAGAGAGAGAGAGAGTGAGCACAGGGCATCTTCAGCTGACATTGGAGAGAAGGGAAAAGGGATGTAGAAAAAGCTAACAAAAATGTATATTTAATGTATATTTAAACAATAAGCAGCATTGCAAGTAAATTTTTCTAGTTTAACTGCTCCCTCTTCCTCAGGATCATCAAGTAAATTAACAGTAACATAGGTGTTCTAATCTGAACATTTGATGCAATACATTCTGAATTTATGATCACATAAATGTAGTTTTATTATTATCATCTCCAACCCCACCAAGTTATTAAATTTTTACTGTTTGCTTAGTTTTATTTCAGGTGTGGTTATGCATAAAGAAATAAAGGCATGGCTTTTTGCCATATTTCTTTCCATAACACTGAGAAGACCAGACATGCACTAAAAAAGATAAAAGAATTGCAGGACAGATTAAAGTAAGTGGCAAAGAGATCTCAGCTGCAAAGGTCCAAGGAAGCTAATTAAAGTGAAACTTGAAGAGTATAGGGCCTTGCTGGGCAGAACACAAAGGGAAGGGCCTTTTAGCTTGGGATGTAAAGCATGCAAGTGCACGGAATGGAGATGTCCTTGGTATTCTTGGGGACTGAGGTGACTAATGTAGCTGAAGCAAAGGGCAGTATTTGGGTAACAGGTTCATGAGAAACTATGTTGGCGAGGCCGGATTGAGTCAGGTTGTTAACTATCTTGAATGCCAAACTCAGTCATTAGGGATTCATCACAGAAGACCAATAGCTTTTTTAAAAAAAGATTTTATTTTATTTTTAGAGAGAGGGGAAGGGAAGGAGAAAGAGAGGGAGAGAAACATCAATGTGTAGGTCCTCTCATGCTCCCCTTACTGGTGACCTGGCCTACAAACCAGGCATGTGCCCTGATTGGAAATTGAACCAGTGAGCCTTTGCTTTGTAGGCCCCTGCTCAATCCACTGAATTATACCAGCCAGGGGAAGAAGACCAAAAGCTTTTATCTTATGTGGTATCTTGGGCTGACTCTGGGGGGTCAACGCAACAGGACATGGGCCCTCACCTCAGGAAGCTTACAAACTGGTGCTGTATATAAAGATAATTAAATGAATGATGTAATTAGTTAATGCATAATTTAAACCATGATGTCTGCACGAATCCACACATTCATTGGGTAACTGTCATGTGCTGTGCACAGTGTGATGTGAGCAGGCCGGGTCAGAACTCTCAGTCCAGCAGGCCCTGTAGGGCCAAGGGCGCGCCTACCTCAGAGCAGAGGGGTGACTGTGCACATTGGAACCTGAAGTGACTTGCTTAGAACTGAACACTTTTTAAAGAATATTTGCATAATTACAATACCTAATGCACAATATTTGAAAACTGTTTTCTCAGTGCAATAGCTTGGGTTGCTCCTGATTTCCTTCATTTTCATTATTCTTTCGGTGACATTGCAGAGCCGCAGAGCCCACCCTTTCATTCACCCAGTGCTGCTCTGCCGCCTCCAGACGGCCATCACCCAGCGCGGCAGCTGAGTCCTCCCCCAGAGCAGCCTCCCTCTTCTTCCCCTTTGAGTCTGTTTACATCATTCATTTGCTTAATGATTGTTTCTTCACAGGCAATATCTAAGTAATTTTCAGGCCTGCCAACACTGAAATAATCACACCTTTTTTTTTCCATTTGAATTTTTCCAGTTTCATTAAATACTTCACATACTTCACTGTATGACTGTATGAGTATCAGGTGGTTAGCATGATGCTTTTATATCTGTATTTACCACAATAAGTTTAGTTAACATCCATCATCTCATGTAGATAAAATAAAAAGAAGAAGAAAATCTTCCTTGATGAGAAATCTTAGGATCTATGCTCTTAATAACTTTCCTGTGTATGGTACAGCAGTGTTAGCTATGGTCATCGTTAGGGTTACTAGTACTTATTTGTCTTATAACTGGAAGTTTGTACTTTTTGATCACTGTAGCCAACTCTTCCACCTCACCCCCACCCTCACCCCCACCTCTGGTCAGTATAAATCTGATATCTCTTCTTTTTTTCTGAGTTTGATATTTTGTTTGTTTGTTTTTTAGATTGCACATGTAAGTGAGATCATTTGCTTTTTTCTGTCTGACTTATTTCACTTAGTATAATGCCTTCAAGTTCCACACATATTGTCACAAATAGTAGGATTTCCTCCTCGTTTTTTTATGATTAAGCAATATTGCATTATATATATCACAGGTAGATATAGACATGTGTATAATCACAGAGCCTTTATCCATTCATCCATCAATGGACACTTGCGTTGTTCCCACGTGTGGGCCACTATAAATAGCACTGCTATGAACACGGGGGTGCAGGTGTCTTTTTAAGTTAGTGTCTTCATTTCCTTTGGACGAATTCCTAGAAGTGGCATTGTTGGATCATATAGTAGTGCTATTTTTAATATTCGGGCCACCTATAAACTGTTTTTCATAGTGGCTGCACCTATTTACATTCACACTCTAGCTAGTGCACATATGTCCCTTTCTCTTCACAGCCACAGCAGCATTTATATCTTGGCTTTTTGATGATAGCCATTCTAACAGGTGTGAGAAATCACACATTCTTAATTGGTGGAATCCAGATTTGAGGTCTCCATACGTCATTTGAATCTACATTTTATGTGACTTCCTTAGCATGAGTGAATCTCTTGGTTTATTTTTGGAAACAAGGTACCTGTTGCGCAGAAGCGCCTTGGTATCAGAGAATGAGCCTGGGATTTTGAAGTAAACCAGGAGCCTGTCTCTCAGCTGGCACTCTGGGCTCAGGGCTGGGCTGAGGAGCTGGGTGCACAGGCTCTCAGCTGCTGCAGTGGGAACTGAAGGGACTAGAGACGCATCATAAATGAAGGTGGGCTTAGAATCAAAGGCAGGGAGAAGACGTGATAAATCTGTAGGAGGCCAGCAGATGAAAACAGGTCCCAATAAAGACCACAGCTGGCATCTCTGAGCCAGTAGAACCAGGAGACTCAAAGGGTAAGTAGGAAGAGGTACCAGGAAGGTGACTTGACTGTTCTGTACACAGAGAGACAACTTTCTAAAGGGCTGTTCTGGCCTCACTCAAGTGTGGGTTGGAAACCTTTTTGAAGGCTCTGTAACATTAGGTCCCCTTCTCTGGTGTCTCTGAAGTGACTATGTATCTGCAAAATGATGATTATGCTTCTACCTCCCAGATGCCAATAAAGTTATCTAGCACATAGTAGGTATTAAAATAAACTCCCTTGGGAAATTCTACATGGCTTTCCTTTCCACACTTGAGAAGCTCCTTGCACATTCAGCAGGCTGATGAGAGTCTTGCTGAAAACCCCCAGAAGCTCAGAACCTCATGATGGCCTGAATGGGCTCTGCCCCCGTCCCCAATGTTCTCACTAGCGGGGCACAGGTTCTGGCTCCAAGTCTCTGCTGTCCTTTCAGAATTTCCCTTTTGTATTTCCTTCTTAAACTTTTCACCCTCATTAAATTAAACTCCAGTTTTTGGCAAAACCCTGTTCCTGAGGGGGTTCTTAAAAAGCCCCACGTTGAGTTAAAATGAAATATTTCTTCCGCAAGCGGTGTGGTAGCAGGTCTTGTCCGTATGGAAAGACCTGGGGTCCACCCAGCCTTACATAGCCCAGGATGCTTTAGTTTGATATCTGAAGTCATCCTTTCATTGAAAACACCAGGGAGGCTGGATTGTAACTGGTAGGTCCTTTTAAATTTGCTTTACTTCTTGGATAGAAGCAGCTCATTAAAAATCCATTCCTTATCAAGCATTTGAAGACAAGGGGGGAGATCATGCTTCCAAACCAAAGCTCTCCTTCCCTTTCAGTCATTTCAGCTTTCTGATGTTCTGTCCTGTGCCTCCGCCTGCACCTGCCAGAGCTGAGAGGCAGGGCTGTCCCTTAAAGGCACAGATCCTAGGATAACAATGCCACATGCTTTCAAACAAACCTGCCCTAGTATCTGTCTCCTTGGCCATTCTTCCTTTTTCCTTAGTAACCATGATTACACCATTGTATGGGCTGAGTTGATCTTTTGCTATGTATTGGGTTTTCCTGGCACCCACACAGCTTGTGGCAAGTGGGCATCACCAATGATTTGTTACTATAACAATGTGTCACTGGGTCACAAACCCAGTGGCAATTTATACAATGGTTAAGAATTGTGTGGAAACTTGGAACTAGTTATCTTATAGTACATGGGAGCAATGTTGTTGAGTACCCACAAGCTTCAACACCAATTAGTACCAGCTCCTTTGTTACCTGTTGGTGAGACCCTCCAGTTTCTGCTCACCCCTAACTGACCTTGGGGGACTCCAGCAGTATATTCCTGGAGCCATAAATACAACATGGTGGCTGACAAATTCAACAGAGAGTTGAATTCATTCATTCAAATATGCATTCATTTACTTGAAAGTTTTTCTAGCATTAGCCTTTGGCCGACTCAATGCTGAGGATACACAGAGAATAAGCATCTTAGTTTAATAGGAAAATGAAACTGAAGTCCAATATAATGTGAACGTGGGGAGACAATAACAGCTTTGCTCAGGAAGCATGGAATACAGCACGCCAGTCTGGACAGGAGGTGGAGGCTGGGGTAAACACGTTTCCATAGAGAAGATGGCTTCTGAATTGGGTTTTGGGAGACAAACAGGAGTTTGTGGCATAGCTTGGAGGTGTTCATAACTGAAATATCTGAGAGCCAGGACCAGGTATCTAGCCCCAGTCGTACCAGGCAAGACATTGCCGAACTTGTTCATGGGTACACATCCCACGGAAATCTTGTAGATTCTGGTTCTTGGGTCTGGTACAGGGCCTGAGAGTCCACAAGTCCATAAAGTTCTGGTTAAAGGCCCATTCTCATTTCTCATATATCTCAGTCTTTTTTTTCTCCTAGAACTTAAAAAAGTTACATTAATTTCAGATTTACAGAAAAGTCTCAAGAACAGTACAAGAAATATTATATACTTTTACCCAAATTCAAGTTTAACAATTGTTTATACTTTCTTCAATTTCTTTGATCATTGTTTCTCTTCATATTTATGTATGATGTGATTTTACTTCTGAACTATTTGGAAGTCAGTTGGTGACACTGTGCCTCTCTGCCTCTAAATTCTTCAGTGCATATTTCCTAAGAATAGGAATATTCTCTTACATTTTTCAAAATCAGGAAATTTAACATCAATTGATACTATTATCTAATACAAGCCATATTCAAACATGTTCAAGTGTTCCGGTCATGTCCCTCCCATCAACTTTGTCTGCTGGTCCAGGGCACAGTCCAAGGCCATGCTGTATATTTGGTTGTTGTGTCTGCTGAGTCCTCTGTAATCTGGAGCTGTTTTTCAGATGTTTTTGTCTTCCTTGACCTTGACAATTTTGAATGGTACAGGCCGGTTATTTTGTCGAATGCCCCTCAATTTGAGATTGTCTGATGTCTCCTCATAATTAGATTGCAGTTGTGTATTATTGGCAGGAGTACCACAGAGGTGATTTGTGTCCCAGACCATGTTCTGAATAGCAAATATTGAATGAACACAGGCCCGCCTGGTAACTGACACTGGCCACCCATGTGTCCACCAAGGATGGCCTGCCTGCCAGGAGCTTTGTGTTACCCGGTGCTTTGCTTGACTAATCCTGGCTGGGACAGACACACTGCCTCTTGGATTCTCTTTGAACCTTTGAACCATAGATCTTATAGTAAGCCAGTTCTTTTCACTTCCAGAGTGGCTTTTGCACTTTGCCCTGTGATTCAGTATATCCTTTTCTGGCTTCTTTTTCTGTGACTTCCAGTCCCGATGATCAGGCCCTGTTTGTATCTCTTGCTCCATCTCTGGTAATCTGGGATGTTGCTAGGATGTGAAGAGCAAAAAGACTGACTCAGTGCTAGACAGGCTGAGCTACCTGAAGCCCGCCCCCCGACTCTGGGTTGTACTCCTCTTGTCTACATTCTTTATTGCTGCTCTTCTCACTGCCCAGAGTGCCCTTCTTACCCCTCCTGCACTCACTTTTCTATGAGGCCTTCCCCTTCCCCAAGTTGCCCACCACTTGTTCACGTGTATGTTAACATGTAAGAAGGTCTATTTCGAGATCGAGAAGTCAAGTCTGGAATAGGCTACAGTGTCAGGTAGGTCAGGCTGCAGGATAACCGGAAGCAGAGCTGGGAGGCAGCAGAGTGAGGCTCCCATGTCTGACCTGCTGGCTCTAGTACTTCCCAAGAGACTGAACCTCTCTGTCTTTGAGTTTCTTTCTAAGTGAAATGGGAATCATACTACCACTTTCCTTACAGGGTTGTTGGATGACTCGATGAGATAGGGCTGGCTCTCATTTACAGGCTACCAGACTCACACAGTGTTTGGATGGGAATCACGGAAGCTCTGACTCGCTCAACTGGGGAAGTTGCCTTCCGCCAGCATGGAGACTTAGGCTCAGAGGCTGGAGTAGGGTGGGACCTGCGGAGGGTGACAAGGGGCCCTTGCTTCATGAATCAGGGATATTCCAGGCCTGGTTAGCAAACCCATTCTTATGAAACCGTCAAAGCCTCAGTTGCAAGGTGATGAGAACTGGACAGGGCACATGTGAGGACATGAGCACTCACAGGCTCGCTGTCCTCGGGAACAGCGTTTTTGGACCAGAAATGCAGGGACAACAGAAACAATATTTCAACGTGATTTTTATGACAGTCACTGCTAACTGTGTCAATCTGTCCTGAGAGCAGCCTCCTGCAGAGCCTTAAGAGAAGTGCAAGGAAAACAATCCTGATCAAAGCCCAGATCCCTTTGTCTCAGGCATTTTCTCTGCAATGCACCCAAAGGCACTTTGTAAAATAGCAGCAGCCTCTGAAAGGAAGACGTGTTAATAGGATACAGTTTGTGTGTCATCGGCTCGTTCCCAGAACGGGTTTCGCATCAAGACAGACATCAAAATGGAGAGCAGAGATGAATTCACTCACATGTTGGCACTTGATGGAGAAAAGGAGAAAATCAAATGTTTGAGTGGCCCGGAGACTAAGACTCTTGACGTGAACATTTTTAGCTCCATTTAGCGCTCTCAAACTAATGGGGTTATAAAATCATTCTGTAAGAATGACACCATTAGTAGAGACAGTTCTGTTCTGCCTTAAAGCTTGGAAGTACATCAATTAGCAAATATTTACTGAGTGTCTACCGTGTGCCAATGCTGAGCTGGGCATCTGAGGGGAGTGGACATTTATGGAAAGTGGGTTCCTCGGTGGTAGTTAGTCACAACAGCAGCAACCACTTTTGGAATGCATATGTTCAGTTATTTCAAATCATTACCTGATTTCATCCAAGGTAAACAGTACTGATCCTCATTTTCCAAGTGAGAAAACTGAGGGGCAAAGGAGTAAAATGACTTGTCCAAGGTCAAACAACAAAAGGCTGGGCTGGTTTTCCTTCCATCTGCTCTTTTGTTATTCCATGATGCCTTGGAGAAGATGTTGCCCGTATTAAAAGACACCAAAGCCCAGACTGGTGTGCTCAGTTGGCTGGGCATCATCCCAGAAAGTGAAAGGTTGCTGGTTCGATTCAGGTCAGGGCACATGCTGGGGTTACAGGTTCAGTCCCCCTCTGGGCACGCACAAGAGGCAACTAATTGATGTTTCCTTCCTGCATTCATGTTTGTCTCTCTCTTCCTCCCTCCGTTCTCTCTCTAAAACGAAATAAAATCTATAAAAAGTAAACATAAAAGACACTAAAGGGTTCAAACTAGTGTACGATAAACATGAAAACAATTCACGTTCATGTTATTCTTTCCAGTGGGAGTTGGCTCACTTAATAGGTGCAGAGACTAAGATGGACAATGTGCTCATGGACTCACAGGAGGTTCTTACTGACGAGGCCTCGGTGCCGTCCGGCCCAGCACTGCCTGGTCCCCGTGCCCCGGCCCCACTGTGCTTGCTCTGCAGCGTGAGCTGCCTGCTTTCTGGATGTCTCTGTCCTGCACGAAGGACATCTGGAGTAGGTATTGTGACTTCCCTCTCCTACAGCTTGGAGGAGGCAATGTCACCCCTCATGCTAGGTGGCCTACCTCCTGCCAGGGTGTCTCAAGATGCTGGAAGCAAAGCAGCTAAAACATGCCAGAGGAAGACCATCGGCATCACAGAGAAGTGGATGGAAACCCTTTAGTATAGGAAGCAGGCTGCTGGAAGATTGACGGGGGCCGCCTGCCCCTGCACAGAGAGGAAAAGCCACCCTACCATTGCTCCCTCCTCCCCGTGCCCTGATGGACAGAACTGGGGTCTTTGGGGGCCACTGCAGGAGCATGTCAGGATTGATTCAGTGAGGAGCATGACTCTGAGAGGGAGCCTTTCCATCCTGAAGGGTCAGGAGAGAAATGTCCAGGAGTTGTGGTGGGGACACGTGCTGTCCAGTGAATTTGTCGCTGAGCATTCTGTTCCCGTCCCCTAGAAGAAGAAAGAGAAGGAAAAAAACTCAACACCGGGCAAAGAAAGTTAATCTGTGTCCAGAGCTTTTTGAAATAATAAAATCAGAGCAGGCTCACTGGATACCATCCATTTCCATTTCACGCTCTCAGAGCCTGAAGACAGGCCGATGAATTTGGCTGGCAGACTTCTTTCTTTCTTTGGCTAGCTGTCTAACTTAGTTTTTCCTTTTGGGGTATTGGGCAGAAGTCTAAGGGCTTGGAAATTTGATGTAGGAAGACAGCGCCAGGAGTCTACCTCCTTCCTCTGGCACTGGGCGAGCCGTTCAGGAAAGCTCAGCTGTCCCCTTTGTCTCTCAGTCTCTATTATACCCTTCCAGGTGGGTGGGAAGGGCACCTGCCCAAGGGCGCTGCCACACAGAGCTCCTCGTTCTGGTCATCCCGTGAGTCACGATGGAGGGAGGGACTGTCAGCAAAAGTATGACGTGTGTCTGAGTTGCTCAGGCACAGCTTGGGCACAGCTTACCCTGGTGACCAGGCCTGCCATCCGGTGTCTGCCCACATCTTGGCCCATGTAAGTCCACTGATCTTCTGGAACTGGGGGGAAAAGGCAGGTCAGCAATCACCTGGTTGTTTCTCAGGATCCATGAAACTTTGGTTCCATAGCCCAAGGAGAAATGGAATAATAAGAGAAAAAAAATGACATCCTAATCCTCCTTAATCAAAGCATTTGAAAGGAGCTGGCATGCAGTCATTGTGCTCCAAATTTATTACTACAACAGAACGAGGGTAATACTAATGGAATAGCAATCGCTGGGAACACAGTGCACTATTTATGGAAATGAAGCTCTGCCTGCAAGCCGCAAGGAGAATACAACGGGGCCTGAGTCTGGTGAAGGACTGTTATGCTCTAGGGTTTGCTGTTGTCCCGCCACCACCATCAGGCCCAGAGCAAAGAGCAGTAACAGTGGTCTTAGGGGAAGGACCCTCCCTCCAGACTTGAGGGACTTCAGGCCCTTCACCCAGCTTTGCCATCAGCAGTTGCTGCCTGCGGCCCCAGAAGGCATCATGAGCCTAGGAAAGGGATGGAGGGAGAACACACCATTACTGTTAATTGAGTGACTGCCATGGGCCAAGATTTACACATTCTATGTTATTCCATACTCAGTAATGTCACCATCCCAGTTTTGCACATGATTCAATTCCAGCTTACAGCTTCTAAATATTTTTACCCAAAGCTACAAAGAAATCTGAATTCTAACCTGTCCAAATTCAAAGTTTCTCTATTTATCTTTTCCTCACAAATGATAGAACTTCAGTTCAAGATCTTGGGGGTACCCCTGCAGTAAATGAGTGTCAGATTCTTGAGGAATCCTCCTTTCTCCTACTCATGTGCTGTAGGCTGGGCATGGAAATCCTGTCCTTCAAACCCCCTCACATGCTGGGTTCCTTTCTACATGAATGACACGTTAATCAGCTAATTAATTAAACAAGTAAACAAATATTTACTGGGTGCTTACGATTGTAGGCAAGCACTGTGCTATTTGCTGGCACTGTCGTGTAAAAGATGGCAAATTTCTATTTTGGTAAAAGGAACAACAAACTTTTAAAAGGCATGAAGAATGTGAAATCAAAATAAATGATTAGAGCTGATGAGCAACACTACTTGGAAAAAAAAACAGGGTGCTGAAAAAATAATGGGACTGGGGAAAACATCTTTAAATTTCTATGCCGACAGGATCAGAAACAGCCCAGCGATGGCAACACTGGCAATATGTGGGAAAAGAGGCGCTAAGCAGAAGGAACAATGAGTGCGAGGGCCCTGAGGTGTGAAGAGCTCCCGTAGCTCGAGGCTGTGAAAGAAGGCCTGGGCAGCCTGGGAGAGCAAGCCGGAGGGAAAGGAGGGAAAGCGGGCCACTCCACAGGGAGGAGGAGGCAGAGGCTAGATGGGACCTTGCTCACTGTGCTTTGGAGTCTGCCATTGGTTGTTCTAAGTGCAACAGGAAGTCCTTAAAGGATTTCCGGCAGGAACGTGGTATGAGCTGACGTAGTGTCTGTAATTATGTTTTTAATAGAAAAACATGTCTATGGTCCAAAATTTTTAAAAAACATGTCTTTTTTTTGGTAAAAATATCTTCCTCTTATCCCTGTACTTCAATTCCCCTACCAGGTTGTATAGTCTCTTGAATATATCATATATGTATTCAAGATATACATATATAATATTTATTTATATATTGCACATAAAATTAACACACATATCTACTATTCTGTAGCCTGCCCTTTTTTCTCACTTTATACTATACCTTGGACATTATTCTATATGGAGACAAAGAACCATGTCATTTTTTAAAATAGCTGTGGAGTTGTCAACATCACACAGTGCTTCAGAATAGATTTCAGAGGCAGACTGCTGAGTCCAAGTCCATCTGTATGACCTTGAGCAACTTACTTAACCTCTGAGTACCTAGGAAATCAATATGGTAAGGGCGCCTGTGTCATGGGAATGGCACCAGGAGTAAATGAGCTGGTGCATGTAAAGCACCCAGCACAGTGAGTGGAGTGTGCGGGATGATGCCCCTGTCATTGTGGCCACACAGCCCTCTGCTGATGGTCATTTAGGTCGTTGCCAGTGGTTGCTCTTATTTTTTGTGTGTCTTCTATTTTACTTGGGTTTGTCTATGTCTGATAAATATGTAGAAATAAAATTGTTGGGCCCAGGAGAGATATCTTTGTAATTTGGGTATATGCTCTCAAATTTCCCTTCACAGGCTATTTCCTAAGTAGAAGCTCATCCGCAATATACATTGTGAAACTTTCGGATGCTTGCCAACTAGATAGGTAAATAATACAGGTGTCTGGCAATAATTTATATTCTATTTCCCTTAATTTGATTGAGTCTGAACAGTTTTTATATGGAGTTATTTCATTTCTGTTTTGTAAATTCTGCTCAGGTGTTTTGCCCATTTCCTTCCATGCCGCTGATCTCCTCCTGTTCAACTGTATTAGTGCAGTGGTTTCTGGAGAAAACTGGTCAGAACCGTGGTTCTGCCTTCTGCCAGCTTTGTGATTCTGGGCAGGTGGCTTCACCTTCCTGCGCCGCACTTTCTTCTGGCTAACACTGTGTCTATCCTACATAAGTGTTGTATAGGTGAAGGGGATGATGAGAAACTAAGCATGCAAATGCACAACGACCAGCTGACAGATAAAAACTGAGCTGCCCACAATCAGCAGAGACCGTCCAGGAAACCCAAGCACAAGCTCTGTACTCTTCAGCCCTAAATGGCTGAGACTCAATTACCACAGGATTCCCCGACTTTTGCCCTGCGTCCAACTTAGTACCGATTGGAGAAAGCCAAATTTGCTCCCCTGCCTTGTCAGGTAGGGTGTCCCACACCTCCAGTTTGCCTGTAACAACAGCCTCCACTCAGGGTATGCTGGGAGCTTCTCTCCACCCCCTTTTTTTGGTCTATAAAGCCTTCCCCCTCCTCCGCCTGTATCTGAGTCTCTGCCAAATGGTGACTGGCTGTCTTGCTGAGTGAACTCTGAGTAAGTTGTCTTCTCTCATTTGGGCGGCCTTCATTGATTTTCACAACTAGTCTGTGTAAAATGCTTAGAAGAGAGTGTGGGATATAATAAACATAGTAAATGTTCCACAGCACAGGTGGTTGTCTTCAGTCTGTGATTACGGTACTATGAATAATTGTTCCCAGTGTATCTCTCTGCCTAGAATGCACGCTCCATGAAGGAAGACACTGCCACCAGGACATCTGCAGGTCTTCCAGAGAGCCCAGAGAAGGCCTGACCGAGGGTGGGAGCGTGCAGAACCTGGCAGTTCAGAGGGAGGTGGTTATACTGCAGTGTAAAGCCATAAGCCCCTTGGTGAACCATGGGGAGCTTTGGAGTCAGGGACAGTGGTCCGTCGACACTCAAATAGGGACAAAAACTAAATGAGCAAAGTTAAAAGATAGGAAGGTACTGCTAATCCAGCTGTGTAAGTTCCGTGACCTCTGGCAAACATAAAAGCTGTCTTCAGTTTCCGCCCATGCAACCCGAGGATATCACTAACTACACAGAGGCAACTCGAGTCGTCAGTGAGACCACTGAGCAAAGATAGGTCCTAACGGGGCTCCAGGCCAGGGCCTTTGTTTGGTAAGCCTTTGTTAATTCATCTGCATTTATGTGATACTTTACTCCTTATAAAACATGTATCTATGTATAAATTCAGTAACTGCAATAGACCATTAAGGTAGGCAAGACCAGAACTGTCATTCCCATTTAACAGATTAAAAAACCAAGGCTCGAAGCCACAAAGGGAGTTACCTACAGGCACAAGGCTAATGATTGAAGGTAGAGTCAAATGTTAAGCTTAGCTTCTTGATTTCAAATTCTACGTTTGATCTACAAAACCACACAGCTTTGTAGCTACCTGTTGCATATTTGCATACATATTTATTTATTTATTTTTGCTTAAGCACCAGAAATTTATTTTCTCACAGCTAGAAGTTTTTTCTTTATTTTTATTGCTGACAGACACTGTTGTGGATGTCCTCATGTTCCCTCCTTTGCCCCCTCCTGCCAGCCCCTGCTCCCCTTCCCTCAGGCCATCACTGCACTGCCGTCTGTGTCTGTGGGTCAGGCATACATGTTCTGTCGCTAATCCCTCCCCTTCTTTTACCCAGCCCTCCCTGCCCCCCTCCCCTCTGACAGCTGTCAGTCTGCTCCATGTGTCCATGCCTGTTTCTATGTACCTGTTTTAGAGGATTAAAAAAAAAGAAAGAATATTTCCTGGGCTCCCCAGGCCTGCCCTGGGAGCATCCAAAGGCCAGTGTGCCCAGAGGTATGTGGCTCCACGTCTCTGATGGCCCTTGCCTGGGGTCGGAGCCAGCAGAGCAGGGAGAGGTCTGCAGAGCCCGTCTGTGCCCATTTGATTCATTTGGTGCTCATTGCTGCTATTCCCCCTCAGGCCCTTGGCCACTGCAGGAAACAGCAGCTGTGGCCACCTAGTTCCTGTCACTAATTAAATGGAATTTATGTTTCAAATTTGAAAATGGATACCTTGTTGCCAGGGTACAATAGCCACTGAAATCAAGCAACTGAACTCACTGAGCTCCAGAAGAAGCCTTCTCAGGCCACAGAGCCCTGCTTCCATTTCCATCAGTGTTGATCGATCACGTGCCTGTGCCAAAGATATGAAGACTTGCGACGCCAACCCCCCTAGGAATGTTTCCTGAGCACCCACAAAGTGCAAGGCCACGTGTAGTATTGGTGTACGGAAAGTGAGGGGAAATGGTGGAGGCAATTCAGAAAACAGAGGAAATGGCACCCCGGACTGGAAGTGAGCCCCCTGCCAGGCGAGACCCTGGGCTATGGCAGTGCCAGAAAGGTCAGGGGAAATCCAAGTTCAGGGGGAATGCAGAGACCCTTACTCTTCAACCACGTGTTAAGAACTTTAATAGAAATGCAGTCCGTGCCAGTTTGATAAACCCCCAAATTGTGCTGTGTTCACCTGCCCTTGAACCCCCTTGGGCCCTTCCGGGTGGGGCGGCTGAGCTGCGGAGAGCTCTGAGGCTCCGGGATCCTCTGCTTTCTCAGCATCATGGCCCTTACTTGTGCTAGACCCTAGGCTATTTTTTGGTTATTTCCCCTCCCTTTTCCCAGTTATTCAGCCTGTAGCTCATCAGAGCCACCTGTCTTAGCCCTTGATCGTGTGTAACCACGTGTCCCCGCACTAAAACGCTAGCTGCCGAAGACAGACCCACTTCCTGTTGGGTGTCTGCACTCTTCAGCATGACTCACTGCGTTCGCCTGGCCTGTGGGAGGGGCAGGGGCTTGCGAAAGGCCTACTGTCCTCTCTTCCTCCATGGATGTACCGCTGCTTCATGCTGCTGACTTTTGTGAATCTCTCCAGAGCTTTAAACAGGATCCTGTGGGAGCAAATCCCTTTAAAGGGAAGCAGCAAGCACTCCCCTCAGTCGGGACTCAGTGGGCATCAAAGGTTTGCATTTGCTCAGCACAGGGGGTCCTCTTAGTTCTGCTCTGGCTGGAATTAACCACAGATGTCCTTTTACTAAGTAGCCCTCAAAAGCCTCATTTTGGAAAGAGGGGAAAAGATAAAAAAATAAGTCTTAAACATTTTTTTAGGAGCTACATACTGTATTTTGCCATGTATAATGTGCACCCATGTTTTTGTGTGTATTAAACACAGGATTACTATACCCATGGTATGTAATCATTATAGCCATGTGTAATGTGCATCCTTATTTTTCCCTCAAAAATTTGGGCAAAAAAGTATGCACTATACATGGCAAAATATGATAATTCTAATATAGGAGTGTTTTTCTAAAACTATGGGACCCTAAGGGTAAAGAAGGAGGTGAGCTAAGAAATTGTTACTAGTCAGGGTTCTCAGTGGCCACAACCACCCAGTACAGCTAGTTGTTTGTATGGATATGTAATTGTCTATTATATATAACTGAATATGAGGAACGGCTCCTGTCATCATGGAAGTGGAGAAGTCCTACAGTCTGATGTCTATCTGCATGCTGGGGACTTGGGAAAAAGGGTGGGGGAAGTTCACTCCAAGCCGGTAGGACTTGGAGAATCAGGGAAGCTGATGGCGTGAATGCTAGTCCACGGGCGGGCCGGACAAGGGCACTGAGGTGTCCCAGCTCAGCAGGAGACTCCTCCTTCCTCACCTGTTGTTCCATGTGGGCCCTGCACGGATTGGATGAGGCCCGCCCACACTGGGGAGGAGGATCCGCTTCTCAGAACCCACAGATTCAAATGCTAACTCCTCTGAAAACCTCCCCACAGACACACCCAGAAATGCTGGTTAATCTGGACACCCCCTGGGCCAGTCACATCGATTAAGTATCACAGCGATTATTACAGTTCTCAACACTGTCTCTGAGAAAAAAAAAAACTTGATTAAAATCCTTGTTCTTATCTATGTGAATTTGGATCTATGTGAATATGTAACTCAGCATCTCTGAGCCTCAATTCTATAACCTAGTAAATAAAGATAAATGTAGCAATTACATAGATTTACTAAGTAGATTCAATAAGTCATATGAAGAACCCAAGAATAAGGCCTGCCACAGTCACCTTTAATTAATGTTAGTTGCTCATATCATCAGCATCACCATCGTCACTGTCATCATTTTCATTCATTTCATAAATATTTGTTTGGCTTTCATTATATATTAGTCACTGTTTGATTGCATCAGTGTACCGATGTGGCTCCTACCTTCAGAGGGGCTCAGCTCTGAAAGGAAAGATAAGACACATGCAAAGATGGCATTAATGCAAGACAGAAAATGAGAGCGCAGCGAGGAACTGAGGTGAAGTGTATTGAGAGACCAGAGTAGGAAAAGTTTAATTTCAGTTGGTGGCAGGATAGGAGGTGGGTATTTTAAAGAAAGTTTGGTGGAAAAGGAGTGTTTGGTCTCTGTTTTGTTGGAGAGACAGGATTTGAAGTAGCAAAGGGAATAGTCATTCCAGGGAGAGAAAACAGCAGAATTCAAGTGATGGAAACTTAAAACAAATGGAAGGAACATCAGATCACATCTTTCCATTTGGACTCAGTATAGACTGTCTAAGGGGGAACAAACACTGTGACAGAATAGAGGGGAGACTGGTAACAAACCCTAGAGACACTGTAACAGTTTTCATAATCATATTGTAGTCGGAGACCTCAGCATTCTACATAGATGCTCAGAATGCTTGGAGTCTGAGAACACTGGGGATTGTCCACTCTACTCCCTGGCTTCTGGGGTCAGCCACCCCTTTTGCCCTTGGATGTGAAATCAAGGCTGTCCCCTTGCATTAGAGAACGAGCCACATGGCTCTCAGTCACTTTCTTGGATGCCTCAGGGTCTGCTGGCAAGATGCCAGACAGTCTTCTTTGCCAAAACACTCATATTCCAACGTGGCCTCCGAACACCTTGCTTCTCCTTTCTGTTCCCCTTTTGTGTGCGTTTCCCAGCACTTTAGGTCTGTGAAGAAAATCAGGGTGCATGCTATTAACTTTCAGGATATGAAGTAAAAAAGGGAAGGAAGACAAAAGTTTTCTGAGTTTCTATTTTATGATGTTTCTTACCTCCCAGACTTTCTTATATTAAAGTTCATTGAATTCTCATGAATCCTCAAAATGCACATTATACTGCCAATCCTGCAAATGGTGGGACTGACTTCCTAACATTCCCAAGGTCTTCAGCCAAAACTGGCAGAAGACAGATTCATGTGGAAATCTGTCTGGTTACACAGCCCAAGCCCTTTCCATGTGAAAATCTATCCCCGGGTCCTTTGAGAGGTTCTTGTTTTTCTTTTTTCCCAAAAAATATTAAAATGAATTACCTAATTTCCAAAGGTAGAAAGTGAGCAATATTTGTTTGTCCTTTTCCAGCCTGTAGTTCTTCAACAACTTTACCTGGGGCAGTAATTATGTTTGATTTGTTTACCATGATATATCTAGTTCCTAGCCCATACCTGTATAATGTTAATCACATAGATGAGTCCTGGTCCAGTTCAGCCTCTGCAGCCACAGCAGGCAGTGTGGTGTGCTGGTAAGCATATTGACCTTGGGGCCATGGTCATTGGTTCAAAATCTTAACTTTACTACCATCTACCATGTGCATTTGAGCAATATTTAACTTCTCAGAGCCTTGGTATCCTGTTCCATTAAGTAAAAACTAACTAAACACTTTGTATCCACTAACCAGAATTGCAGTCATAAGGGTTAAAGGAGGTAATTCTGTTCAAGAACTATTTTCCAAATTTTTGCTCACAGGATCAGATCCCAAACGTGGATGATGGTTACAAATGGTTGAACCTGTGAAGAAAACTATTTTTATACAAATAAAAGTCGAGGGGTTATTCTTATACACAGGGAATCATCAGCCTAATATCAGGAAACGCTCACTCCCAACACCTGGCTGAGTCCCCTACTGGATTTTCTTTTGTTGTTTTTTGTTCCCTGTTGAAAAATTGAGCACATTCTTTTTCTCATGACATTTCATCTAAATCAAGTTGTCAGGAAGGTGTAATTTCTTCTAGGTGTGCGTATGAAAATAGATAGGCTGCTTTTTCCTTGGGGTCATTAGCACTTACCTATTTTCTGGATCCCTGGTTTGCTGAAAGCAACAATGGATGACATTCACAACCAGGAGGACCGGCTGAACGTGTTCCCTGGAATACCACAGTTTTGTCCCCAGGCTTCCCCTGGCATGCTTAGTCACTGTGTCCTAGGCCCAGAGCACCCCTTTTCCCTGGAACATGCCTGCATTCTCGTTTTTAAGGTTGAGATGTATCTCGAAATCAGTGCTAAATACAAAGTCAGAAATTATATAAAACAGGGCAAAATTTCAAAATTAGAAGAGAACTGGGCAATAGGTTAACTCTCTCACTGGACAGAGTAGGAAGCTCAAATCTAACCATCCATTCATCAATTTATTTATTTATTCATTATTGAAACTTATTTTAATGAGCTCTTACTATATTCCAGGTACTGGGGAAAAATATTGAATAAATTGTGGGGGCCGGGGCCCAATTCTCAGAAACCTTGATAATATTTGATTATCCTTATAACAAAAATGATAATTTTAACAATTATGTATCGAGTACTCTGTTTGTCTCAGAAGAGTGCTTTCTCATGCACTATTTTATTTTATTTTTATAAGTATATAAGATAGGTACTATTATTATTCCTGTCTTTCAGACAGTAAATCTGAAATGGAAAGAGATGTAGCAACATGCTGATGATCACATAATTATTAAGAGTTCGCATCGCAACCCAGTTCTAATGCCAACACCACATTTTCTGCAATGCACAGTGAAGCCTGAAGGTTCAGAGCAGGGGCGTAATTGCCCACAAGAGTCAGCGTCATTTGAACCAAATTGCTGCTACGTGTATAAATGTGAGTATGTATGTACATGCTGATATTTTCCTTAAGCATTACAATTGTCAAACGGTTGAGAATTCAGCACTGGTACCCGTGTTAAGAAAGTCAACAACCCTATTTTTCCTTTATATAACATGTTAAAGTACTCAAAGTGCTCTTTTGAGTGTGAGAGGAGTGAGAAGGAGTAAAGTTTGAACTATATTGAGGCGATCATCCAATTTCTAAACATTTCCACGGAGACATTGTGTAGGAGTAGAAAATCCTCTGAGGGCTGGCAGAGGGCACATGTGGCGCCATCCTTGAAAAATGATTGCTCTGAAAATTGCAGCCCCATCAATATCTGGGCAATCATAAGGCGAGTCATTAACCTATCAATCTACAATCACCTAGGAAAGCATAGGTGATAGAGCATATTTTATCAGAAAATAAATCATCTAGAACACTGGTTCTCAAACTTGAATGTGCATATGGATCATCAGGATTTTGTTAAGTGCAGGATCTCGTCTGGGAGGTCTGAGCTGAGGCTGGAGGGGGTTCTGCGTTACTCAGAAGCTGCCAGTCACTGCTGGTGCTGCTTTGTGTGTGGACCACACTTTGACAGTGGAGCTCCTAGACCAATGGTTTCCTGTTATGACTCTTAGTTGAAGTAGACAATTTTTCTTAATCTCCATATGGATCTTTTAATTGTGTATATGATTTTGTAAACTGTGGGCTTAAAAGGTGTGCTGTTGTTACTTGAATGAATGATTCTTTTGAAGACATACCACAAAGGTGGCAGCTGTCAACTTGTAGGAAGACCAGAGGTGCACTTCAAGCGGCAGTTCAGAGAGATGTCCTAGTTGATAATTATATTATTGCAGGTCCCAAATATAGAGAGGGCAAATGTAAAAATAATCCAAACATATACCTCATTGGAAAGAAAAAGAAAATTCAAAATGACCTTGACAAGTCATTCAAATGATCTTGACAAGTTGTAGTAGAACTCAAAGTGAGGAGGAATAAAGTAAGATGCTTAAAGCCAGAAAACCAAAATATAAATATGAGATGTGGTAAGACTGGGAAAAATCAACAGGAAGATCTAAAGGACACAACGAATCTCAAGTTGCAGATGAATCAGCAATAAGATGCTACAGTGGGATGGAAATCAGGGCCCTAAAATATTGTAAAAGTTTAAAGTAATCTCTCCACAAGAGCTTCCCTTATGTCATTGGGATTTCACGTGATTGCATTTCAGAAAAGACATAGGAAAATTGAAGAAGATTTAAAAAGTAGTAACCTCATATATCTTTGCACCAGAGGAATTTTCTCCATCCCTGAAGAGTCCTCAGTTCTACCTTCTTTGTTCAGATGGTTTATTCCCTTCCTCTTGTCATTTACAACTTTACATAAAACTGAGCTGCAGAAAAACACCTGTCCACCAGGAGCCCTGGTTGGACTTGTTGACTCATCTGTAAAGTACATGCATCTGAAATTTGTTATATAAACTAGCAGGTCTCCTACTATGACATTTCAAGAGTTTGAGATGTCATATATTGAGTTTACTAAAAAAATAACATTCGTATTTGTAGAATTGCCTCATTACAACAGAGATTCACAAAATTGGCCCACTGTGTCCAACAGAAGAAGCCTGGGAACATGTAAATCCCTATCAACTGACTGATACTTGATGTTCATTTAGAACTTTGGGACAGAAATGCATCAGTGAAGGGAGGTTCATTGGACATCAGGGAATTTGTGCAGAAAGCAAAAAAAAATATCATGAAAGACTTCAGGCCTCTTATAGTACTTCTTGATTTCAATTTGTTTTAGTGTGGTTTTGGATTGTTGTTGGGATGTTCTCTTTGAACAGAGAATGACCTTGTAGGTAAGAGCTTAATGGTCACATTGATGTGACTTGATTGTAGAAAGCAGTTGTTGGTATCTTTCTGTTCCTTCTCACATAGCTGGAGGTTCCCTTGGGTTCTGTGCTGGTCTAAAATTTCCCTCCGTGAATCAGATTAGCTGGGTAGCAGCGGGGACTAGTCATATAAGAAGCATATTCATTTACTAAAGAAAATTCATCCATCCATCCATCCATCCATCCATCCATTCACTGTCAGTCATCTGTAGAAAAAAATATCTTCTGTGTTCTTGTTCTACAGCAGGAAAAGCACATGTTTCCATCCACATATCTTCTATGTCTCACTTTCTTTCCTTCCACTCAGCGAAGAAAGAAGCAGCATTTTTCCTTCTTAGAGGGAAACACAAGCAACTATGGGCAGATCTATCCATGGGAGCCACATAATTGTTAGAGTAAGCTCAGAAGTAGGTCTAGAGAAACAGTTGGATCAGAGTTTCAAATGTTTTTAGTTTCTGAAAGACAGCAGATATGTGGAGACAGTGGACGACTGGATAAACTAACATTTTTACTTATCTTCAGTAAGTCAGATACTGTGCTTGCACTTTTCTTTCCCAATCTAGCATTCTCAAGATCCATGAGAACCTTGGTATTATTCTCTTCATCCTTATTATAAAGACGTTGAGGCCCAGAGAAGCTATAAATTGCCCAAGGTCATATAATAATACAACTTAGATACGAATACGGTCTCATCCCCTCTTTCCTTCCTTTTTCCCTTCCGTCCTTCCTTCATCATCCCTTCTTTCCCCCCTCCCTCCCTCTCTCTCCCTTCCTTCCAAGTACTAATTGAGTTCTATTAAATAGAAGACTCTCTTAATTGCTTGAATAAAAATATAATTAAGACATGTACTTTGCCCTTTAAAAACTTAGAGTCTAGTGCTAAAGAGGAGCATTATTGTACTATTTGAAGTGCTATTATAGAAGTGTGTAGATATTACATTAGGAGTGCAGAAGAAGGGGAGTTAATTGTTTCATCTGTGCTGAGGGGAATCAGGAAGCATTCTATAGAAAGACTGACACTTGTGTTGAATCATGAAAGATGAGTTACTATTTATAGAATAAAGGTAAACAAGCAGGTAGGATTAAGAGGAAAGTTCTGAGTGGGAAATGGAAACTGAGTGTTAGATAAGTGATAGAGGCTTGACACATGGTTTACTATGGAAATTGTTAGTGATTTCACATCAATGGGTAGAGGCTAGAGGTTGGAGGCTAACCTGGTTAGAGGCTAGGATGAGGAGGTGGGCTAAGTCCAGCCAAGGGAGGATCTTGGGGGCTATGTTGTATATTTCAGCTTTCAGGACCGTGTGTCTAAAACTTGAATAATGGATGTTCCATTTTTTAAAAGACAAAATAAAATCCCCATTATTCTTGTTAGTCTTCATTATGTTGTGAAAATTTCCTGAAATCCAGAGACTGAAGAAAGAGGCTGAGTACTCCATAATCATTCAATGGTGAAAAATTGAAAGTTTTTCCTCTAAGATCAGGAACAAGACAATGTTGTCCACTCTCACTACTGTTATTTGCCACAGTTCTGGAAGTTCTAGCCAGAGCAATTAAGCAAGAGAAAAAAATAAAATGCATCCAAATTAGAAGCAAAAAGTAAAATTGTCATTTTTTTGCAGGTGACATAATTCTTTATTTAGAAAACCCAAAGACTCCACTAAAGAAATCATTAGAGACAATAAAAAATATATAGTAGGGCTGCAGATTATAAAACTTAAGCATAAAAGTCCATTGTATTTCTACATGTTACCAATGAAATTTCAGAAAAGAAATTTAGAAAGTTCATTTTGTAATTACAGCAACAAAAAATAAATAAACAATAAAAAACAATAAAAAATAAAATACCTAGGAATAAACTAAATAAAAAAAGATGTAGAGGACCTAAACACTGAGAACTATAAGACATTATTAAAAGAAATTGTAGAAGATAGAAAGAAATTAAAAGATATTCCACGTTCATGGATTGGAAGAATTTACATAATTAGAATGGTCATATTACACAAAACAATATACAGATTTAATACAATTCCCATGAAAATGCCAATGACACTTTAAAAAAAATTAGAACAACAACAACAAAACAATCAAATTTGTTTAGAACCACAAAGGACTACAAATAGCTAAAGCAATCCTAAGGGAAAAAACAAACAAACAATACAAAGCCAAAATTATCACACTCCCTGACTTAAATTGTACTACAAAGTGACAATAATCAAACAACATGGCACTAGCAGAAAACCAGACACACAGACCAATGAAACAGAACTGAGAGTCTAGAAATAAACCCACATGCATATGGGTAAATAATATTTAACAAAGGAGCCAAAAGAAACAATGGAGAGAATAAACTTTATTCAATAAATGGTGCTGCAAAGTTTGGAAAGCCAGACACAAAAGAGTAAAACGAGACTGCTATCTATCACCATATAAAAAAATTAACTCAAAATGGAGTGAAGACCTAAATATAAGATCTGAAATAACAAATTACGTAGAAGAAAACATAGGTAGTAAACTTATAGGCCTTAGTCTTACCAAGGATTTTATGAACTTGATCTCAAAGGCAAGGGAAGCAAAAGCAAAAATAAATGAATGGGACTAGATCAAACTAAAAGGCTGCTGCATAGCAAAAGAAACCATCAACAAAGCAAACAGGCAACCAACCACATGGGAGAAGATATTTGCAAACACCTCTGATAAGGTGTTAATGTCCAAAATATATAATGAGCTCATTCAACTTAACAACAAAAAACACACAGTTCAATTAAAAAATGGGCAGAGGATCTGAAGAGATAATTCTCCTAGGAAGACATACAAATGGTGAGCCGACATATGAAAAGATGCTCAACTTCATTAGCTGTTAAGGAAATGCCAGTCAAAACTCCATGAGGCACCACCTCACACCTGTTAGAATGGCTATCATCCACAGGACAAATAACAAGAAGTGTTGGGGAGATTGTAGAGAAAAGGGAACCCTTGTTCACTGCTGGTGGGGATGTAAACTGGTACAGCCACTATGGAGAACAGTATGGGGGTTCCTCAAAAAAAATCAAGAATAGAGCAGCCCTATGACCCAGCCACCCCTCTTGAATATATACCTAAAATTTTTGAAAACATTTATTCATAAAGATATATGCACCCCTGTGTTTATTGCAGCATTATTCGTGGTGGCCAAGACATGGACGCAACTGAAGTGTCCTTAGATGGTGGGTTGGATAAAGAAGATGTGAGAAATTTATGGGTACGTACACATACATACGTACTATGGAATACTGCTCAGAAAAGATGAAATGCTACCATTTGCGAGAACATCATGGATCTTGAGAATATTCTGCTGAGTGAAATAAGTCAGACGGAATAAGTCAAGAACCTTATGATTTTGCTCATAGGTGGGATACAAAACTGGAAGCCACAAAAGAACAAACAGGAAAAATGAAAAGCCATAGACACAGACAACAGTTTGGTGGTGACCAGAGGGAAGGAGGTAGGGGGGTTAGTAAAGGGTAAAAAGGGTCAAATATATCATAGAGGAAGAAGATTTAATTTTAGGTGGAAAACACACAATGCAATATACAGATGATGTATTACAGGATTGCATACTAGAAACCTATATAATTTTATTAACCAGTATCACCCCAATACATTTAATAAAAAATAATGTGTGAAATTCAAAAAATTAAAGTTAGCGTTACAACTGGAATGACATTTTAGAAATGTATTTAATCACAGCTAAGTAAACTCCTAAGTTTATGTACTCATAAGTACTTTTGATGTTATATGTATAGTTAGTTCTAAAAATATGTATTCTCAGTAATTCTTTGTTGACTGAAGGAAATATTTTCATATAGAACAGAATTATGAACTGTTTGTTCAGTATTTTCTTTACAATTTGTGGTGAAAAAGAGTTTCTAGAATCACTTTAAAGCACATAAATCATAGGATAAATAGTTACATTTGACATTAAAATTTCCCTTTGCAAATTTAAAAAAAGAAAGAGGGTTTACTAGGGGAATTCATGGATAGAAGCAATGTCTCAGGAGGCAGCGCAATGGTGGGTCTCCCCACCCAAAAGGGGGTGGGACTTGTGACATGCAGCCAAGAGGCCCATGGTAGCACAGCTGGCTAGTAGCCGAGTGGCACATGCTGTTTAGTGCTGTGTAATCCAAAGCAGTCTACAGCTTGATGGGCCCACGTATCTATGCAAGAGCATTCCCTTCAGGTGATATGGGCCCACCCCTCCCGAGCTGAACTGGCAGTCAGCCTGCTTCCTAAGATGGCATGGGTCACATTAAGGACCAGGAAACGTTTCACCTAACAACTCCCTCCCCATCCCCCTCCAATCTCTACCCTCCTTTGCTTCCTTGATGGGTCCTATCAGCCAGACTCCCTTGCCCTCTGGCTTTGAAATGATTGGGTAACGGGGAGTCTCTGAGGCCATCAGAGGTCAAGCCAAGTCAACTCTCAATGTCGACTAAAGTACTTTTATTGTGACATAGCTTAAAGTGTATAAACATGAGGAATGCAGTTCTTACAGCTCCAGTGAAGCTAAAAATATCAAAACAAATGTATAACTAAATGCACACGGAACAAAAAGCCCATCAAATAAAAATTTTCAACATCGTTTAATATGGTCACCAGGTTGCCCGCCTAACCTGCAGGTCCGGACGGTCGCCGACTGCCACAGAGCAGGCTCCTTTGTGTTTGTCTCCCGTCTGGTGGCGCGAGTGCGGGGTGATGACTCAAACCTCCCACCCTATCTCTCTGTTCAAGCTGCTGGGACATCTTTATTCATACGGTGAACATTGAGGTCATCTGACCTTCACTTTGAAGGGAAGTATGATTTATGTATTCAGTCGGCCTCTGTTCTTTTCTCATTAACTCTCCATATTAGAAATTGTCGCCATTACCAGTGTAAACACAAACACGAGCGCAGGCACTGTAATTGCTTGGCAATATTCTCTTCTAAGGTGAGCATTCCGATGACCCAGCATGCGCTTGTGTTCATTTTGATGTTACCATGAATGAAAGCATACATTAAACAATATCCCTGTTACTGAATTATGTCTGAAGAACTATGGGTGTCAGGTACCTGAGTTCCAATGGGGAGTCACACAGACCAGAAAACAGCGACCTAGAGAATCAGACATACGCATGGTGTGGAGGGGGAAGAACCTGGAGGCAGGTAGAGAAGCATCCCACTCAGGGCTCCTTCTAGCGCATCTCAGCTCTAATTTTTAAACATCGTTGAAGGAAAACAGTAAGAGTTCATCCTGTCTCCCCACCACCCCACCCCGAATTAATCAGGACACCCCCATCTCCTTCCTGCGTCAGGAGGAATACTGCAAATTAGGGAAACAGGGACTGAGGACTGACAACTTGCCAGCATCGCAGAGGAAGTAAGATAGAATGTCTGAAAACGGGGAAATTACAGACCAAAAGTTAATAATAGAGCGACAGAGAGAGATGAAGGCAGCAGGGAAAACACTTCACAGGGATTATAAATCTGCACCTTTGAGGATTCACTCCTCTCATCTATAAAATGGGGAGGAGGATTGAAATATGGAAACAGAGGACCTTTGAGGTGCAGCTGTAGCACTATCACCTAAGTTTCAGTTAAAAAATCAAAGATGATGCAGGATTTGTGCGTGAGCAGGTGTGCATATTGAGAGGTGCTCCCTAAATTAACCTCTGAATTGGTTCCCAGACAAATAGGAGCAGCTTGGAAATCTCAGCGTCTTTGCTGGCTCTGTCGCAGCTCCTCTCCCTGGCTCCCCTGCCTTGGCTGCACAGCCAAACACTGCAGGAGGAGGTGAGGGGTTCCTGCCGGTGGAGGAGGTCAGAATGCACGGAATAGCTCTGTAAGCAGCAAAGGCTCCTCAGCATCCTCTTCCTGGGTTGGCGCTGGAGGAAAGGACCCCCTAAGTGAACCCCAATGCTCTTCATTGCCCACTGTTGGGGTGACCATGCTGTAAAGGGGAACTCACTGCCCTCCTGTCCGTTTCTAGAAAGGAGAGAACATTTGCTGTCTCTCTCCTCAGCTCAGGAATGCTGGAGAAACCACTTCTGACCCCTCTGCTCATTCCCTCCCTCCTCACAGGAGAAATAGCTACAATGAACATTCATCCAGGGTCCGAGGTTTGCGAGGTCATTTTGCAAGTGGGTGGAGTCACAAACCCAGAAGGGAGGGGTCAGTCCAGAAGCATCCTTCTCTCTGACTGCGGTGTTCTCAGATTAGGCAACATAGGGGCTTTCATTTCCTCTCTGTTCCAGGTAGGTGCACCTGGACAAGGTGTGCATGTAGGGTGGGAAGCAGGACGCTGCCTGATGACCTCAGCAAAACAGAAAAAGCTGTCTTGTACAATGGAGTTTACCAAAATCCCTGCATCTTGAAGGCTAAGAGATAATTTTCCAGATTAATAAGGTGGGGGTCACTGTTCAGTTCTCAGATTGTTGGTCATCTGTGTATGTCTCTACTGGCCAGGTCTTTGGAGGGGACAAGATGAGGGGTAAGATTTCAAAGCCCTAAAATATGCTGCTGCCCCTCTTCATGGATCAGTCCCCACTCAACTTTCCATCTGTCAAGCGCTGTGACTACCTCATGGGACTGGGTACATCTCTAAACTCTGTATGCAGTGACCTTGGTACATGGGCTAAACTCCCATGCTTTGCCTGCTGATGCTGCTTTGTGCGAACAGGTGCCGGAGAGCACCTTGCCCAGCAGAGCTTGGATTGGCTGAGCATTGCCAGCTGTCTGCCATTATCCCTTCTGGAAAAAAAAATCTATTATTGCAGAGCCTGATCTGCTCCCAGATGGAGAGCTAGCAATTACCATTCACCGGGTAGCCCTGAGCTTTTTCTCTGGTTTTAGGGGCAGAAGCAACTGACTAAAGTGTTAAGCTTATTAAATCTACCCCAGGTGGTACAGGCATGTCATGGGCCTCCCCACTCTAGGGTTCAGGTAGGATTACCCAGCTGCATGCCCTGCACATAGGTATTTTCCTGGACTCACACATCCTGACCACTGTTGCTGACAAAGGCTATGTGACTAGTGTCCCCAGCCACTGTCACGACCCTTGGCTGGCCAGTAAGACGGGATTAACTTGTGCTTCCCCAAATTATCAAGCCCTCCTGAGGGGCTGACGAGTCAAGGGGTGAATTCTGTGTCCCACATGTATTGAAATCAATCCAAGGCACTCCATGACGTCTCCCGGTGCAGACTGCCAGGAACAAGAACCTTTGTAGCATCTGTCCATGGTTAAACTCCTGACTGTTCAGAACATCCGTGGCCATGGTCTCCTTATAGCCCCTATTCAGGTTACTTTCGTTTGTTTTCCTAAGTGATCTCCCACCCCTTTCTCAGACATAATTATTATTAAAAGGATAAATATGGCCCCCAACTTTTTCTGTGTGAAAACACTTGTCTATGTCTCTCCTCTTTTCATTTATTTATCTATCCATCTATCTTTAAAAAAGATTTTATTTATTTTTATTTTTAGAGAGAAGGGAAAGGAGGGAGAAAGCGAGGGAGAGAAACATCAATGTGAGAGAGAAACATCGATTGTTTGCCTCTCGCAGGCCCCAAACAGGGACTGGGCCTGCAACCCGGGCAGGTGCCCTGACCGGAAACCGAACCAGCAACCTTTCAGTCCACAGGCAGGCACTCAATCCACTGAGCCACACCAGCCGGGGTAGTCTACCCATCTATTGATCTATCATCTATTTGTCTTCACACACACACACACACACACACACACACAAACAGCCATCCAGGTTTCAAACCTTATGTATTCTCATTTTAGCATGCTAGGTCTCTGGAAAGTGAGGGCCAGCTTGCTCTCCAAGTATTTGCCTCTAAACCATCAGCCTCCCACCATGTGAAGGTCATTATCACTGAAAAACAATGAGGACAGCTACCTGTGTGCTCTGACCTCCCCGTGGGCCAGGCACTGGAGCTCCTCTCCTCAGGACTCCAGGACAGAGCTGCCACTGTCCTTCCTACTGTGTGGGGGGCACCACAGGCTCAGAGCATGTGCCTGATTTCCCAGAGTCGGGGAGTGGCTGGGCAAAGTTCAGCCCTAGGGGTCAGACTCTGGGTCATGTTTCCCAGGGCGAATGATCAGTGCATCCTCACTCGATTGCAACTCCTTGGGAGGGACCTAGTATTTTTATTGTATTTTATTTATTATTCTTACAACAGGGAGCCAAGTCTCCCATTTTTGATCACTCTAAGCTTAATAGTTGAGCCTCAAAGTAAAACTTACGGGTGACAAATAGTTTCTGAAGTATTAGGAGAAAAACAAAATAAAAATAAACACAGAGATAAATAAACCTTCAAATATATGCTTACTTGCACTAAGGGCATTTACTTGAACCTCGATCACAAAAATCCTAATTTTTTCCTTTTATAGATGTAATTGTCACATATGTTCATTATGAATTCATAATGAGGGCCCAGGACAGATGGTGTGGATTTAAAATGATACGCATCGCAAGCGATGCTTGTCTGTGTGGGGCTGCTGCTGCCCTCGAAGGCCCTTTGAAGGGGGGGGATGTTCTGGGCATGCCTGGGGCAGGGCCAAAGTTTCCTGGGCATGGGCCTTATTGAGCTGCATCTTGGAGCGGGCTTGGAGCTGGTCCCTGTGAATGTCCTAAGAATGGTGTCCTAAGAATACCACAGTGGCCGGAGGGGTAGGAGCCTGAGGATTTATTTCATCAGAATTAGTTTAGGCAGAGTCATGGAAGGGATGAGCAGGACTTGTGCTCTGTGTCAGAGACACCCTCTCGGGGTCCCCATCCCATCTGCCCCACTGTGGGGGGGCCTGCAGCCAGCCCTGCAGGGCCTGGCCCAGCTCCTCCTCCGAACCCATTTTGTCTCAGTGAGACCATTCTGCTCCTTCTCCCACGCCCAGGACTAGGGAGCAAATGGAGCCCTGACATCAGTGATCTGATGTATAAGTTTATGCTAATATTATGGAGTGAAGTGTCACCTGTTGTCATGTGTGTTGTGCCACTTCATCCACACGAGATCTAAGTCATGTACAACTGTATGCATTTGGAATCTCATTCTGAGGGAGAGACACCAGATTTGAATGGAGCTATTCAATCACAAAGCCCATGAATTGTCTAACATAGCCTATTGCTAGTGTTAAGTTTTGTTAAAGATTAAATCTGTAATTCTCTTCTGTGAGAATATGAGAAAATTCTCTGTGACTTTTTCAGGAGATTCATAGAAGTGAAAACAGATTAGGCAGGTGACTGTCAAATGGTGGAACCTCAGATTTGAGCTGTGACAGTTACAACACAGTTTTGAGTTGGAAACTCATCCAAATGGAATCCTCAAAACACATCACAGGCACTGGCCTTCCACTTCAGGGCGAGCTCACGTGGGTTCTCCCATGCTCCCCTTCTCTCTGCTGGATCACCTCAAGTTGGCCATCGTGCACACTGAGAATGAGGGAAACCTTGCAGAAAAGCCCTGATTGGCTGATGTCAGCTCCCCATTCTCTCCCCAGCCCTGGGTGTGAGAGAAACCATGCCGATCCTCTTCGTGTCCTCACCGGACTAGTCAGACAGGATGAAGCAGATGGTTGAACAAAAGCAAAATCTAGGGAGTGGGTTGTACCTACAGAGGCCGCGTACTTGAGCTTCCTTTAAAATTGAAGATCTTCTTGCAGGTAGGAATTTTTTTTTTAAATCACAGAAATAGATAACTATCATTTCTCCCACATGCAAGTGCTGAGTGCTACTGAAGGAAAAAAGGGAAAGTAGTAAATCGTGTGCGTGCTGCCAGGTTATACTCACTGATTTTATACATAAATTGTGGAACTTTATTTATGTGAAATACACCTCCAAACATCAATATTAGGAGATTCTCCCTTGCCATGTGGAAGGTCATAAACATTTGGTCCCTGTTGTTTTCATAGGCTATTGAAGAGTTTGTAATGACCTAGCTTTCTTGGAAAGAGGCAGCCATAACACACCTCACAGGTATCTCAGTGTGGCTGTACGGTGGCATGGCCCTACTCCAGAGGTGGGTGGCTGCTAGGGTCCATGGACTCTGGTGCTGTCCTGGCATCTGTGCCACCTCAGGCAACTCATCACTGCTCGAGCATCGTTCTTCATCTGTGAACATGAACATGGCGAAATCTGTTGTTTTTGCTTCAGAGAAATGTCATAAGATCCAATGAGAGAACATGGCCAAAAGCCTTCTGTAAATTGTAAAGTACTTGACAAATACCTGCAGCTTCTAGAATATCATATGATTAGAGGGTTTTGAAACATCAGCACTGTTGACATTTTGGGTCAAATAATTGTGTTTGGGGAAAGAGGACTGTCCTGTACATTATAAGGTTTTGAAAAGCACGCCTGTTTTTGACCCACTAGATGTCAGTAACATGCTCCCCCCATACCGTCCTCCATTTAGTCCTGACGACCAAAAGTGTCCCTAGACATTGCCACATGCTCTGTAGGGGGCTAATCTCCCCAACTGACTGTGTGACCTTGACCATTACTTAAACACCCTACACCTTGGTCTCCTCATCTGTGGGCTGGGGATAATAATAATCACACCTACCTTGTAGGTACTTTCTCATTGTGAGGATTAAGTGAGACAATGCACATAAGCAGTAAGCACAGTGCGAGCTACACATGGCAGACGATCAGGAATTATTTGCTATCATTTTAAGAGCATGAGCATAATGTTCCTTTTGAATAAGAGGATAATCCTCCTCAGCCACCATCCACAGAACATGCACTCAAGAGTCTGGTTAAGAAACAGTCATGGATTTTCTCCAAAGCACTAACAGGCACGTGATCTGAAATGGACACTGGTGTGTGGCTTGTCTGTGTCAAACTATCTTTGGCGAGTGCAGGACTCTGGCCTCCCTTCCTTACCTCTGTCCTCTTGCTGAAGAGCATCTTGTAGTCCAGTTCCCCCACTCCCCCCCACCACCACCGGTACTCTGCTAGGTTTTTGTCTTTATTCCCTGCTTTTCCAGATCTGCTTCTAAGACAGGATCTGATCAGCTCATTCAGGCCAGAAAGGGCATGTCTACAGAGCTTAAAATGTACTCTTCACAGGTGCATTT
Source organism: Phyllostomus hastatus (assembly GCF_019186645.2). NCBI lineage: Eukaryota > Metazoa > Chordata > Mammalia > Chiroptera > Phyllostomidae > Phyllostomus > Phyllostomus hastatus. The sequence goes on along the minus strand of NW_025334015.1, from coordinate 11,750,199 downwards.
GAAGATTTTAAAAGCATTTACTTCAAGCACTAACAGGCCAGGGAACTCCATATTTAAGGGGCAAAGTTGCCTTGGAGACCTTTCCGTGCGTGCTGTCCTCACCGTGTTGGTCCTGAGAGTAGCCTGTGGTGAGAAAAAGAAGCCTGCGAGATGGTGCATCTATAACGTGAGCTTAGTGTTAGTGTTTCTGAGGTCGGGAAAAGGTACACTATTGCTGCTAATTAAATTTAGGGGCTCATAAATGACTCTTCTATTCTCCTGCATTTGGCACAATAGACTACAGAGGTCAAAGATGAAGTTCAAAACGTCATCTATTTGGAGATAAAACAGTTTCAAGTCTGGAACTTTAGACTAGCTGCCAAGGGCACTCGCTAAATCTTCACCCTATAATGAGCAGGCTTTACATCACTCTCCCCGAGTCTTTGCCTCAGCTGCCCCAACAGGGGTGTGAAGGAAAGCAGACTCAGAGAGGGGAGGGCAGGAGTTCAGATGCATTTTTCTGTCGTTTGACCCTCCACATGGAAACACAAGCCAGGGAAGCAAATATCGCCTCCTCAGCACTGCAGCCTGTCCAGTGACCTTGGCCTCTAACCCTATGTTGTACTCTACGTAGTTGTACGTACTGACTTCATCCTAACATTTTCCAACATGCATTTGTGAATTATTGTCGTGTTAGAAAAATAATTAAGATGCAGGTGGTGAGTGCTAAATAGTATGGTGAAATAGTTTGGGGAAAATCTATGTTTTATTGTTGCTGAATTGCTCAGAGCCACTAATGTACAAATACGCACTGCAAGTTTTCCAGCAGCTGGTTCCCCACCCAGACTGCCTCACACTGATGTGCCTTTCTTTCCTGGGGCATCAGAAACACCTGTCTTAACCAAGTGGGAAAGGGTTTTTGTGGTTGTTGTTGTTGCTCTTTTTTAAACTAGCAGACAAAGAGGACTGAGATTCTACTAATGGAAAGTCATGCAAAATTAGCTAAATTGCCCCCATGTACCATGAGAGAAAGACTGAGACCTGCAGTTGCTGGTTGTTGGTGTATACTCTGTTATATCAAAAGGATATTTGTACAAGCACATGCAATGTGGATACTGGCTTATAGCTTTGAACCAAATATATATATAGATGATCCTTGACTTACAACGGAGTTAAACCCATCATAAGTTGAAAATATTGAAGTCAAAAATGCATTTCATTCACCTAACCTACTTGAGTATCATATCTTAGACTAGCCTACTCTAAATGTGTTCAGAACACTTACATCAGCTCACAGATGGGCCAAATCCTCTCTCTGCCCCCATGAAGGATCATGACAGAGTATCAGACAACATATTGCTAGACCTGAAAAGATCAGAATTCAAAATCTGAAGTGTGGTTTCCATGGAACATGTATCACTTCCACACCATTGGGAAGTCAAGAAATCGTGAGTCAAACCAATCATCGTCAGGGGGTTGTCTGTATAATGCATGAATGTACACACACACTCACACACACTCACAGACATGCACACGGTTCCCTGAATGATGACTGAGTGATTTTTATTTTCTGACTTTATTTTACTGAAGTCCCCTGTGAATTTTCATTTCTCCTTCTGTGGCTTGGGACATTTTCATGAATTTGATGAAGTGCCCTATGATTTAGTGAATGGAAGCAGATCAACGGAGCAGTTAATTTGACCATTGGACAAAGAACCTCCTTTTGTGTTAATTTTGGCTATAGCTTCTTTGCAAAGAGTTGCATTTTCTGCTGTGTTGTCCACAAGGAGAGCCCACTCGCATCTCCTTGGTTCTAAACTGGAATGGAATGGAGAGATAACTGGTTCTGGGGCAGTGCCTGAGAATTGCTCAGAGAGGCTCAGGGGCTGGCCAGGAGGGATTTGAACCCAGGTGAACTCTCCAAGAGCCCCGAGGTTATCATCGCCTCCTTGTGACAATTGCCTCAAGTCAGAGACAAGAGCCCTTCATAATTGATTTGTCTCCGGTTACAAAATTCCTGTTCAGGGACTAAGTTTTTCCTCATAAAACTTGTGTATCTTTTTAGCTGGAAATGGAAGTGATTGGAAGTGATAATCTAGAAAATGATGGCAACATATTCTGGTCGTCCTTCCAAGCATCATTTAAATGCTGCTTTTTATTATAGTGCTTGTTTGTACTTGGGGACTGTGTCACACTTCTGGGGCAGGCGAGGCAGTTATAGTTGCAGTGGCACTTCCACTCTAAAACCCCATTGTCAGGGGCTTATAACAGGCCTGGGGGGGGGGGAAAATCACTCTTTGGGCTGAAATTTCTCATGTCCCTTCTCACCTCCCAGGTGAAAATCTTGTTTTAATGTCTGGCAGAAAGCTCAGCATCTGTGGCTGTGTAAAACCTCTCAAATGACCCATGGAAGTGAGGTGGGGGTTGGGGTTAGAGATTGTATAGGTGTGAGATCCAAAAAATGTAGGGTTCTTTTCCGAGTGATATTTGGGAGTTGGGAGTTGATCATTCTGGGGACCCTGATCTGAAATGAGAAGGTGATTTTGCAAGTCACCTTACTTCCCTGATTCCTGGCTATTGAAAAAGTTTCAAAATTCTAGAAGTAGGAGGGTGAAGTAATCTGCAGGGAAAGCTTGTATTTGACCTCATGCGTCTTGGTGCCCTATGTCAAAGTACACACTTGTCTAATGGCTATGGTCTGGCCTCACCATCCTCTCCATCCCTTTTTGCTATTTTTATCCAGCTCCCTCAGCCTAGAATTCTGTTCCCACCCCAGTCTACTAAAGACCTAAGCTTTCTATAAAATCCAGCTCACATGCTTCCACCCATCATACCTGCTAAACCCTTCTTACTCTATTCACACAGCGTGTAGCTTGTACCCCAGATATAGCTCTCATTTTATTCTACCTCTATTTTATTTATTCCTGTCTTTTGCATATGCCCCTCCCTTCCTTTAGCTTGCAAACTTCCTGTGTCTAAGGACTCTTGAACTTCTGAGATCACTGCAATACCTTGCTGAAATCGGGTATCAGTAAGTGTTGTTAGATCATTTCATTATCACCACTTACTGAACATCAGACACACGCCTAGAACTCTTTAATGTGATAATACTCTTTGAGATTTTGAATAAGAAAAACCTAAATGGATATTCTTGCTCTCCACAAACATGTGATTTGAGATATGTAGGAAGGAAGCAGAGAAATAAAATTTTAAATAAAGCCAGCAGACCGATACGAGACCCACCCGTAGAGTTTAGGCATCTGAGCTGTGGTAGGGATGTCCTTGTACATGAAGGGGTGGCACTGGGGAAGGACTCTGTGTGGAGGTCTGTCCTGGGTCTCTGCTTTACTAAGGACACTGAAAACTTTCTGAAAAAGCCATCAACAAAGATCAATCCAAACCTTTTTCTACAATGGTCTGCATATTGTGCTTAAAATAAATCAACTTGCTATTAGACCTAGTGCAAAAGTTCCATGAGGAGAGCTAATTTTCTTCTTTAAAGTGGGTCCACAGTGCGCCCTCATTCTTGTAAGACTATTGGAAAGTGATGACAACCCTAAATCCAAAGAATGGTTAAAATTGAGGTTTAAAGTATCTTCGCTCCCCCGTTTTCAGCATCTCTATTATTAATGTCTCCTCACCCACAGACTGCAGCTGTTCCATGTCTCTTCTTGCGTCTCTGTTGTACTGAACTTGAGGTTTGTGCTGCCGAGGAGACCCTGCCAGGGAGGATGTAAAAAAATGCTCAGAGGCAACGCCTGCTCCTTAATTCTGTCTGCTGGGCTGCTCTCTAGCACGACAGCAGTGCACAGATGAGCCATTGTAAGCTCCGTCCCTGTGCAATAGTGGCATTCGTTACCCTGTTACTGAACAAGCTATCGCTTTAGAGAGAGTGCCCCTCCGGTCAATTTTCAAATGATTTGGATGTTGGAAGATCTTCTCAGCTTCTGTGATTAAATCCAACTCCGGATTTAAAAGCAGGCATTCCGCACATTGGGATAATTAACTAAAGCTTATTCCTCTTTATCCTAAATCCCCGTTGACCTATTTTAGGTGCAGTGTTTCAAGAGTTGGGATCTGAAGGTGGAAACAGAGTCAGCCCGAGGCATCTCGTCCCTCTCTCATTCCTTACCCCCCACCCCTGTATTTCCTCCTTTAATCCCTACCTCTCCCACCTGGAAGTTAAACTGAATTCAATGCTCTTTTTTAAGAAAGCTCGCCAGATGCAAGCTTGGCAGTAGGACTCTACGAGCACTGGGTCCCAGGAATCAGAGAGGTTCGGGCTCACCTTGAAGGCACTGAATGCTCCTATTCACATGAATTCGCATTCCTGACCTTGAAAATGTTAGGTGCACGCACACTAAGCAGTGTGAGAAAAATGTTCCTTTCTTCAGTGGTGCTAAGCACCGCAGTGCTGCAAGCCGCCTCTCTCCTCCTTTCTCTGCCCTTTTCCACCTCTCTCTCTCTCTCTTTTTCTCTCTCCCTCTCTCTCTCTCTCTCTCTCTCTTTCTCTCTCCCTCTCTCTCTCTCTCTCTCTCTCTCTCTCACACACACACACACACACATACACGTGTGCAGAATCAAGGGTGGAAAAGGAAAAGAAATAACAAAGTAATCTTGCAAGAATGTCTGAACACTCAGATAAAACAATGCCTTTCAACTCTGCTCTCTATCCTTAATTGCAGAAAGGAAAAAAAATAAAAGTTCTGATTAATTAGACACTTAAAAAATTCGGCAAAGTGACATTTAAAGGGGCGTACAGAATTGCTCTTTACACAGAGACGTTTTACCATCGTATGGCCAGCCTGCCTTCTTTTTCTTCCTTTCCACTCTTTTGACCTTTGCTGTTATCTCTAGATTTATCAGCAATCCTAGGTGGCTTTTCACATCAGTAAGCGCCATCCAAAATATAACAATCAGAAAGAATCCGAGAAAATAAATCAATGTCCACAAACAACCGGCCCATTTTGGCAAGTGCTATTTATTCATAAAGAGCTACAGTTCACTGGGGACCCTCTTGCATCCACAATGCCCTTGGTTCACATGCCAGCGTGGTGAGCACCAGGTGGCAGCCAAGATGGGAAGACATGCATTGTTGCATTTGGTTGCTGTGTTCCTTGAGCACCTCTGGCCTCCCTCTTTTTCCTCTCAGAGGTGCACTTCGTTCTAGAAATTCTATAGGGTTGTTATCCTATCTAAGTGCAGATAGAAAGTAAAGGTGAGAGGACCATTTTGGGAGGGTGCTGGAGGAGGGGTGTGTATAAAGGAGGACTTTGGTCCTGTGCATAGGCTCACTGCTCTAAGAGTTTCCAATGCCTTCTCGGATCACACATACCACTGCTCCTCTAAGGTCATGATCAGGCACTGGCAGAAACCATCCTAGCAGGAAGACTTCCATATTTTAGCTCTATATTCTGTCTAGGATTAATTGCATCTTTTCCCCAGAGGGTCTCTGTGTTTCCTAGCTGACATGACAGATATTTTGTCTCAGATCCCCTCTTATTTTCGAGCTTCCATTTGCATTCATGAGGATTTCTCTGCCTCTCTTTCTGAAAGCTTGCTTTTGTCTAGGGTTCAAGGGGCAGTCTAAATGCTTTGTTTTTTGGTTAGAGACATGAGAAAGGCAAAGAGGAGGAGGACTAGAGGCCAACACTGTGGGTGGGAAAAGAAGATGCTACAAAAGCATTCTTTACCAGTAAATAAGGGCTCCTCGGCCTGAAAACACAGAATAAATAATTCCGCTGACAATAATTAATTAACAATAATAGTTTGCACTGGGAGCTCAGCTTTCATCAGGCAACCTCAAAGCACTTGACAAACCACACTTAATTAAGGCTCCTGGCCCCCTGTCGAAAGTACGCAGGTATTAATAGAACCCTTTCTGTAGCATGAAAACAAAGGCACCGTGGAGTTCAGCGCCTCTTCCAGAGGCTAGTTACTCTGAAATTGCTGCCCAGTGGGGAAGAAAGGAGCCTTCAGTCAGGTTACCAGGGCCCACATTTGTGTCGCTCGAAGTGGCGGGCAGTGACCTACCCTGGGGACCAGTGTGTACTGTTGGTAATTAGTTGTCGACCTGACACACATCTGCTGTGTGTCGTTCACTCCCCTTGGTTCTTACCTGGACGGACTAGCTGGCTTGAAGCCTCTTATCTGGTCAGAGCACAGGCAATCTCAGCTTCCTGTTCCCAAAGCAAGCTGGGAGGTGAACTGTCCGACACAGACAGTATTTAATTTGTGTTGGCTGGATGAGGTGAGTCACCTTGCTCTTTACCTCTGTGCTCTCCCGGCCGCGTGCTCGCCAGACTTCCTTGCTGCTGATGTCTTGTCATGGGGGTTGATGGAAAGGGATCGGGGAGGAGCAGAGGAGAGATGTGCACGTCTGGCTGGTGGCTCTGCCATTGCCTTTCCTGCTCATCCTCCTGTTGGCCCTCGGCTGGCAGCTGCTGCTGAGCTCCCCCAGATGCAAGGAGGAGAGATTAGCTAGCTGTCCCTGCATCTCGTGCCAGGCCTGTGTGGTAGATTAGGTTGGCAGAGAGACCCGAATAGCTTCATCTTCAGAAGCAGGAAGCCCTTTCTCAAGGTCATTCTGCAACATACATATGTTTCTGAGTTGCTCTGGGAAGCAGCCTTCCAGGTCCTCTCAGATGCTCGGTTCTGAACGACAAGTAATTCCTAAACTTTCCTAGGGTTGACTTGTATGTCAAATGTTTTTCAGTGCACACTCCTCATCACAATCAACTTCTACATGGTTATTAATCCTGGTGAAACTGGTTTTGTAGGGAAGCACATGACAAGTATCTATTTTAAATTTAGTAATAATCTTATGTAGATATGCATTTTATATACAACATATAAAGTAATTTGAACATAAAATCAGTGTAGACTATTTGCAAAGCACTAATTTTTTAGGTGAAAGAGGCAACAACTAATGCACACTCAAATTTCAAATTTCAAAGTTATTACTGCTTGCAATAACTCCATATCCTGCAAGGGCCTTTGGCACATAGGTTGGAAACTTTAGGTCTGTTACATAAGGTACATAAAAGCTGGGGTGACCAGGTGTGTGAGAATTCCCCAAAATAGACCTAACACATTTTCAGAATGCTTGGACCATTCGGCAGAATTTGTAATAGGAGGAGTGTGCCAGCCTTTCTTTGAAAATCCACACAGGCTCATTTGCCTTGAGTGCTCAGGGACATCTCTTCTGTAGGTGTCTGTTACCTCTCATTACTCTGGAAATTTCTCTTGCGTGCCTTTCTTTTTTGTTTTCCTGAGGATATCAAAATATTTTGCTACAAGTAACCACAATAGGGAATGTAAAAGCAATACAAAACAGGAGCATGGTGGATCTACAGTGTACCGGAGGAGGCTCTAAATATTCTCTATTTGACTTTGAATTTGCCTTCCCATGCACTATCAAGGTCTAAGAGGCCAAAACAAAGAGGAACTGGAGGAAGATTCGGAGAAATTGTTGACCAGAGAACAGATTGTTGTGCAGACCAAGCATCGCTTGATGATGCCGCTAGGGTGAGTGAGCATTCGTTGGGCTCCTGATATGTCAGTATATTTACAGAGACTCCATAGTAAGGTTTATAAAAGATGTGTGTATTACTGCTACTCCTGTCTGTTCTGTGCACAACTGTGAGGAATAGTTATCTTCATTCCGATGGTTGAGAAAACGCAAGCTCAAGGTCACAAAGCTGGTAAATGGCAGAGCTGGGGTCCAATGCAGGTTCCAGTCAAAATTAGAAGCTTGGGCTGTGGCTCAGCATGTCTATTAGGGGGTTCACTTGTTCCTAAGAAAGTTTAAAAAGGATGACTTGCCACTCAGCTATGCAGCCTGTCAGTACCTGTGGCCACTCACTGCAGGTGACTGGCTGCCTGCAGTGAGTTGAGCACCCATGGGAGGTTCTGCTACTCAAGAAAAGGAGTGACGCCTTGTGCGGAGTGTTCACAGAAGTGGCTCTACGTGGTGGATTCAGAGACACTGGTCTGAGCTTTAAAGGAAAAATCCGTGAACCCAGAGCCAAGAGTCTTTAGTCCCAGATATACCAGTGTCTGACTTTTCATGAGATGCTCAACTTCTCCAAACCTCAGCTTTCCTCTCTGTAAGCTGATGACTCATTTAATCACCAGGAAATTTTTTGTGCCTTAATCTTGAACTAGCCACAGTATTGGGTAGTTGTTTCTACCCTTTATGAAATCAATCCAGTGGTGGATGATTTTTTAAAAAAAAAGTAGTGATTATTCATGGTAACAAGTGGAATAACAGACCTCTGAAAAACCTACAGTGAATGCCTGGTGGACTCAAGGCAGGCTTTACAGAGGAGGTGACATTTGAATCAAGCCCTAAAGACCACCAAATTGACCAGACAGGGAATTCAATGCAATTTAACTGGGATGTGTGATTGTGTGTTTTAGTTATTGTGCTGGGCTATGGGTGTACCACTGTAAAGAAGACATACAACCTGTTTCTAAGATGCTTAGTCTGATCACGGAGGAGGTCAGTAGACGTGGGTACCTTAACAGTTGCAATGAGCCCACACAGGGCACTTACAACATCTGGGGCAGGCAGGGAATTTTCAGCAGAGACAACAGGTTGTGTACAGGAGATACATCAGTTCTGAAAGGGCACTGCCCCGGGGCAGTGTCTATGGTTGGAAATGTAGACAATGAGCCTGGAGAGCGAAGGAAGGGCCAGGTAGTAAAGAGTAAGCAACATGTATGTGTCTAGTTAAAAGTTTGGATTGTAACTTAATACAATGGAGAACTTTAATCAGGAGGACAGACCACATGAAAACTACTTCGGAGTGCGGGGGAAGAGAAGGGGTTTCCTGTGAAATTGGAAATAATCAGCTGGGGAGAGAGTCCAGGTAGCAGTGCAGCACATCCATACAGGAAGTTCTCGCAATGGGGGCAGGGTGGGTTGGTAGAGTGAGAAGAGCTGAGCTACAGAATGGCTCTGAATCAGAAGAGGAGATTTTTGTATTGGTGAGGGTTGGGGGTGTGAGAGGGACTCAGGGGTAACTTACAGGTTCCACCTTGAGAAACTGGGTGGAGTAAGAACAGGATCTAGTTTGCCAAAGAAGACAACACCCCAGCTGGAAGAGGAAGTCTGATAGAGAGATCAGGAGTTTGCTCCTGCACGTGTTCTCCGAGGTGCCTGTTAGATCCTCATGTGTCTGTGTGGTGCTGTGGAGGTTTGTGTGCAGACCTTGGGAGAAAGCTAAGAACTGGAGGTTTGAATTTGGTAATTATAAAGGCATGGGGGAACCTGTAGTGATGGGGGTGATGAGGATGGATGCCAAAAATAAATCCCTGGGAAAGGGAACATGAGCAGGTCACACTGAAGTGAAATAGCGATTGAGAAGACTGCAAGGGAAAACCAGAGGGTTATGAGGAAGATCAGGAATGAGTAAAACCTTAGAGGCTGAGAGAACTTGATTGGTGGGCAAGGCAGCCTGTGTTGCAAAGCAGGATGGAGGTGGGACATGAATCACTGCATTGGGTGGCAATCAGGGGACCACTGGTAGACCTAGCAAGGACTACCATTTCCCCTGTAAACCTTACCACGATGCTCTGTGGTGCTGATGAGACAATGCATGTGAAAGCCACAGACTGCAGTGCTAGACTAATGTCAACTTTGTGTTCCCTGCCGGCATCTCTTCTCCTTCCTCTGTTCACCCTTACATACTCTCAGACACTATTTTCAGTGGCCAATCCTGTCTTGAAGAAGGGGCAACCTGTATTGCTTATCCAGCCCCCTCCCATGCTGCTGCTCCTCCTTTTTTCTTTGTCCATGCTGTTCCCTCTGCCAGGAAAGCCTTACCAACCTCATCTTGTGCCTTCTTAGCTCCCCTGGATCCTTTAGGACTTGCATTGAACATTCCCTCCCCCAGGAAGCCTTCCCTTATTCGCAGCAATGGAAACCACTCCCCGGACCCCTCCTTCCATACACCCGAAGCTGAGTAAATGCTCCTCCTCTCGTCTTCCATATCACCATGCACACCTCTGTATCATCATATGTCCACATTTACCATCCATTATATTTTATACAGTGTTTATTTACTGTCCGTTATCTGTGCTCTATTTGTGAACAGGCACCGTGTCTCATTCTTTTAGAATTCCCACCTTCCAGCTCCATGCCTGACACTTAATAGATCCTCGATAAATAGCTGTTGAACATGAGTGAACAAATAAGATTCAGACACCCAGGTGTTGTTTTTCTTTTCTAGAAGTCAGAGCACTCAACCTCTGAATAACAGCCTTCGACCGTTCCCCCATGAAGCAAAGCCATTGGCAAGGAGCTATGACCAGACCAGCTGACAGCCTTAATTAAAACATCTAGCCCATGTGTATGCAAATCCAGAAACAGCGTGTCAGGGAAGATAACCTGATCCCATCTCATCCCCGGCACTCTTCCTGAGCCCAGCTGTTTAGAAGCAATCTGCACTGTGGCCACTGGGTACAATTATTTCTGTTTGGGAAGTGTGGGTGGATGTGTGGGTGTGTGAACCCCTGACAGCCAGGGCAGGGGCTGATGGGAAGTCAAACTGCAGAGGCTCCAGGAATGAAAAAGCACAGTGAAAATCGCCGCCCCTCCCAAGGCGCCTCATCAAGGGTGAGGTTAGAGGGCACAAAGCACGAACAAAAGAAGGAATTCTGATTGTCATACTTCCTTAGACTACCTGACTTTAATGTTCAAAGCAGCTTTGAGCCACAAACACAAATTCATAGGCACGACCCTAAGACAAATTATATCAGCAGCTCTCAGCCTCCTGGAACTGGGGCTTAACTCCTTGCAGGTGCCAAGTTCAGCCCAGAGCAAGATACATGTTTACTTGATGCAGTGGGTTGTCTTCTAAGAATCTGAAATGTTGTTCAAAGGAAGAGTATGACTGAGATGGAGAGGGGGATCCCGGCTATCTCCCCAGCTCTGTTACAAACTGACCGTGGCCACGTGCCAATCACATGGCTTCTCTGAGCCTTTGTCTCCTCATCTTAAAACGAGGCATTTCAAACTAACAGACCTCTAGAATCCCTTCTTACGCTATGACTATAAAATGCTACTCCCTCAGGGCTGTCAATGAGCAGCTAAGACCAAACTCATTCAGAGATGGTGACCCCTCCCTGGCAGATTCAGAGGGGGGCCGTCTCCCGGGTCTGGACCACTCTCTTCTCTTCTGACTCAGGCCCTGCTCTGTCAAGTCCGCTGGTTCTGGGGTGCTGTCGACTTGGCCGAGGCTGCTATCTTCCTTCCCCGGCCTTTGAAGAATCCCCCTTTACTTGGTCTGGCTTTTGGCCACACAGGTGGGCGGTTGTGAGCATCCGCTCAGGTGACTGCCCTGCCCTGTAATGAAAGACATACAGAGAAGAAAAAGAGAAAATGGAAATGCAGCCCATTTCTGCCAGTGCACCCTTGTGGACTCGCCGCTCTCTGCAGTTGCCCACCAACAGGGCCGGACTTGCGTCCAGAGGGCCTCTGGGAAGGGCCTGCAATAATATTCCATCACAGGGTCAGACCTGGAGTTCACCTTCCCACACCGGGCCCTGTGCTGCTGCTTCAGGTGGCTCAGTTGCCGGGCACACCACACTCTGCTCTGGCTGTTGCTGGCCGAGGCGGCACCATCCTTACTGACTACAGAGCGGGCAGCTAGAGCTTTCAGGCAGCTGGGAAGAATGGCCATGCCTCCCGCTCTCGGAGGGACAGGAACCAAGTCGGCCACTCTCTAAGCAGGGCCTTCACTTTGCTCGCTTCTCGTCTTGAGCTTTTCCATCACCATAACTTGAACAGTTCAGGCTTTATTATCCGCACTCAAGGGAGTCAGCAGGGGATCGGTAAATAATGGGAATCAATTATTTACTAATAACCTCAATTCATTTAACAAATATTTAGTAAATGTCTACTATGTGCCAGCCATGCCCGCTAGCTGCCAGGGATATAAAAATGAGTAAGCCACGGACTCTGGCATGAGATTCTGACCTAGTCCAAGAGCATGGGTGGGGGAGTGTAATCAATCAGGTGCATGGAGCAGGGAGGCGCTGCTGCAGCGCGTGCAGATAATGGCTGACCCTTCTGCGGAAATAAGGCAAGTTTCTTCTCACAGGGGAATTTTTAAAAATGAGAGTATGGAAGGTTGCCGGTGGGAGGTGAGGATTCCCTGACAAAGCAGGCACAGAGGTGAAAGGACAGCAACCAGACACTGGTGAGAAGCTCCCTGTGGCCGTGGCAGGGCGTGTGGGGGCACAGCGGTGGGAGTGGAGGCATGTGACAGTGCCAGCAGGGCCTCTCCGTGTGATGGTTCACTCTGAGGGATGACAACAGGATGGGAAAAGCAGGAGCACTGAGGTTGTGTGTGGCAGCACCACGTGAGGTATTCCGCACATATCACCTCATTGGACCTCTCAGGCACCCGGGGCTCAGACCCTTCCTCCCACCCCCTGGGACAGATTGCTAAGCCAAGCCAGGCTTTTAAAGTCATGGGAGGTATGCTCAGAATCCAGAAACAGTAATCGGAAAGAATATATGCACCCCTGTGTTCACTGCAGCGTTTTTTACAATAGCCAAGCTCTGGAAACGGCCCAAGTGCCCATCAGTAGATGAGTGCATAAATAAGCCATGGTACGTTTACACAGTGGAGTACTATGGGGCTACAGAAAAGAAGGAACTCTTACCCTGGGCAACAGCATGGGTGGACCTGGAGATTATTATGCTAAGCAGAATAGGCCAGTCAGAGAAAGATAAATACCATACGATCTCAGTCATATGTGGAATCTAATGAACAAAATAAGCTGATGAATACAATAAAACCAGAGTCATGGACACATGGAGCAGACTGACAGTTCTCAGAGGGGAGGGAGCGGGGGGACTGGAAGAGATCAGCCGAAGAACATACATGCCTACAAGCATAGCTCACGGATGCAGACAGCTGCACGGTGAGGTCCGGGGTGGGAGACAGGGCAGGAACTAGGGGGAAGAGGGCAAATGGGGTAAATGGGGGACATCTGTGGTAGTGTCAACAACAACAAAACATTTGAAATTCTTTAAAAGAAAAATGAAATAATAATCACAGGAAGGTGCACAAGAATGTCTTCCAGCCGGTGTAGCAGTTACACACAGAAACACTGCAAACTTCTGTCTCTGTCAGTGTGGGAATCCCACAGGCTGGTCAGTGGGGCCTGGTCCAAGCTGGAGGCTCTGACCAACCAGCTCCTCTCCTTGGAGGTCTGTCTGGTGACAGCTGGGCAGAGGCAGAGGCTGAGGAGGGGAAGGAGAGTTCTCTCCTCAATACTCAGAACCACAGGTCTGGGAATAACAATGCCACTGAAGATGGGAGTGGTGTGTGAGAGTCCGAGGTTCCAGTGCCCCTCCACACGTGGGCCTGGGCGCTGGTGCAGGGGAGAGGGGTATCTGAAGTATGTGTGGAATATTGTTAAGACTTTATGTCAGTTATTTTAAAATTCCATCACAAAGCCACAATAGGAAATAATAATAATAATAATAGTCTACCAATTGATGAGCTTCAATAAGACCCAAGACCTATTTATTTTCTCTATTATTTAATTTAATCCTCACAAAAGCCCTGTGAGGTAGGTGTTATGGGTCCCATTTCAGAGAAGAGGACATTGAGCCACTGAGTGGTGAACTATGTGTCTTAGGGGCGTTCAGCTCCGAGGTTACACAAGCAAGGATTCCGGCTGCCCAGGCTTGGGCGTCTGGGAGGAGGAGCCCAAGAGTGAAGGACTTCCTCCAAAAATGTGCAAAAGGCCTCAGTCTCCTCTCTTCCAGGGGACAGTCAGTCTGGTCTTGTGATTCTTCCTGGCTTCCCTGGGAGGAAGGGAAAACGGTCCACAATCAGGACTTGGAGGAACAGACAGCCCTGCTGAGAGCAGATAACTCCATAAACAGCCACAGGGTGAAGTAACTCAGCAAAAATATAATGAAGCCTCTTCTCTGAGGCTACGATGGGCAGCCCGGCTCTGCTCACCTCTCCAACAAGGGCTCGCTGATAACTACGTATTACCGAGCAGAATCACAGGCAGTAATTACTAGACGGGATTTAGTCTGCAAGGTGAGATGTGCGAGATTGAAGCCGGGGTGCTGTGGTTCCCTCTGCAGGGACAACGTCTGTGAACTGAGGACGGCGGGGCCCTTTGGACCTAGAGGAAGGGATGGAATTTGGCATTCTCCAGACCCTGTGCCTCTGATAGAAGAGGAATCTCAACCAACTCCCTCCCCTTTGTACTGAACCTGACATACTCAACAAGCTTTTACAAAATAATCAAGGCAGGATACTAGAGAAATTCAATCTAATGGCTTTGATGACTCCTTAGAACAGAGCAATTGCCAGGGTCCCAGCCCAGAACTTCAGCTCACCCACGAGAAGGCCCTACCTTGGATACCTGATGGGTCATTTTCATTTGAACTTCTGTTTTTATTTCTCAGCTCGGCTCTTGTGGCCTGAGCCTTGCTCGCTGTGTTTTGTTCCATGGCCGCAGCTGCTATTCTGGGCCTGTGCAGTCATTCCTTTTCCTAAGTGAGGAAGTGTGGTCAGCCAGGCGCTGCCGCACGTCTCCCAGCGGATGAGACACACAGTTCCACATCGCATCTCCCTGCTTTGCTTCCCGGGAGGCAGCTGGACTGATTTCACAGAAGCTTGTGTAGAGGGAGGCCTTTTTGCTGGGCTTTGGGGCTGAGTTTCTGGATAGGCATTTCTAGACCCCTTCAGCCTCCTGCCCAGGTGTCAAGGGGGCACCCTGGGGGCAGGCAGCCCGAAGCCCAGGGGTGGAGGCACTCGGTTCTGAACATCTCTGCTGCAACAGCACGGCCGAGGCACCCCCGGAACCTGCAGAGCCTTCTGCCTGGGCAGGGGTTGGTCTTCCCTGAAGAGGACTAGGCACTCAGCAACTGTCCCCGCAACCCAGGGACACAAGCAAGGCTCCAGCTAGGCAGCTCCCTGCCCTCTCCTCCTTCCTGTCCCAGCGATAATCAGGAAAATGCCTTCCTGTCTTCAGAATGCATGGGCACAGAAGATGAATGGGACTGACAGTTAAACCCACTATTACTATTCTACTCAACCCCGATGTTTATTTTCCACGGAAACTGAATAATGGATCTAAACTGTCTGCTATTACTTTAAGGGGCTGTGGATGCGTCATAGAAATCTTTGAAAACATTCTCTTTAGATTCATGCTTCTACTTCAAATATAGCCATTTTCTCCCCTTTTCCTTCTCCCTTATTTGTTTGCAAAGTCTTTGCAAGGGAAAAGAACCTGTCCAGGCGTTCCAGCAACAGTTTTCCTTTATCTGCAGCTGCAGTCACCGGGTTTGAGCTTAGCCTTGGCAACACGTCAGGGCATAGACTCCTCAGCCGCCAGGTCCGCTCCTAATTCCGGGGGCTCGGGGGCTCTCCTGGCACCGATTTCTTTCCTTAATGGCCTCCCCTGACACGTGAGCATGGAGAGGAGCTGAGGCTGAGCAAGGCCAAATAGGAATTGGATGACAGAGTGAGAATTCTTATTGCTTCTTATCCTTTTATTCTTATGATTTTTGATTATTGTTGCTTTGGGTTTAACTATTAGACCAGGAAACAAAGGATTAATGGGCCAAAAGAAAAAATATTGACTTCATTAAAGGTCCATTACATAATTGTTTAATCACATAATGTTGGTGTTTGTAGAGAACTTATCGATGATTTATTCCAATCCCATTTATTACTGGTGAAGAAACTAAGACCAGAAAAGGGTTCAAGTGTCTGCCTAGTTCAAGGTCCACTGAGTAGGTGAGAGGACCAAGCCCGGAGCTCGGATATCACTACTTAGTGCTCCAGCCTCCCCCCTCCCTGGGCTCGCGACTTCCACAGGAAACAACTCAGTGGGCATCCTTGGTTGTCTGGATCGTTCCCTGGTTAGACTATTGCTGCTGAAAGAACGTTCCTCTGAAGTGTCCTGCTCAGGTTCTAATGACGACAGCACGTTTAGAAGACACAGTCCCCTTCTCTAGGAGCTCAGAAAGTGAGGACCCACCAGGCCTCACCCTTGCTTCGTCTCCACTTTCTAAAGCAGTGGTTCCTGGCCCGGAGCTTTCATTCCAGTCACCAGAGGGCATTTAAAAAACTGCCCTGGCCAGGTGGCTCAGTTGGTTAGAGCGTCATCCTACTACGACAAGTTAGCAGGTTCGAAGCCCTGCCAGGGCACATATACAAGGATCAGTCAATGAATGCATGAACAAGTGGAACAACGAATTGATGTTTCTCCCTCTCCCCTTTCCTCTCTCCAAAATCGATAAATAAAAATTTTTCAAAAGTAAAAATTAAAAAAATATAGTGGCTTAGACAACAGAAATCAATTTTTAAAAATCCACCCCCGACTACTGAATAAGAATTTATTTCTGCGAGAAAGCCTGAGGCATGGGCACTGCATACAACCTCCCCCTGGGAAGTCGAGAGCCCACCGCCGGGGGTCCCAGCTCTGAAGCCTCCTGAGAGCTGATGAGGGTAACTCTGACTCCAGGGACGGAGGTGGGCGGAGTGGGTTTCTGCTGGTCATCAGAAAATCTCTACAAGAGAAGGACTTGGTTACCCTCCTCCTAACCTAACCTGGGAAATGTCCCCGGTGATGTCTGTGTGCTGGGATGTGGGGTCAGCAAGGCCACAGGAGGGTCATCCAGTCCAGCCAGTCTCAGCCCTCGGCTCCCAAAACCTCTGGGCGAGACAACAGGTGAACACCAGTCGAAGGATGTGCGGGTCTCTCCTCAACTCTGAGGCATAACGCTGTGACTAATGCCAACACGTAAAGCATCTCCTTTTATTTCCTACTTTTTGTTCTGGGCCTGACTGTGGAAGATAAATCTGAGTCGGGAGAGAGCCCATGGCCCTCAAGGATGGTCAGCACGGGTCCAAGGCTATATTCAGTTTCTAACCTCCAGGATATAGGACTTCCCCAGGTAAAGGTGGCATTCTGCCTAATGTGTCCCTGATCTGGTCCACAGGTCTGTTGTTATGAGACAGTTCAGCTTCTGAGTAACTAGGATGGGTCATTATGAGACAGTTCAGCTTCTGAGTAACTAGGATGGGTCAAGTTTCTCTTCTGAAGGCCAAGTTATGTGGTGTGGGCAGGCCCTGACCTATAGCAACCCAGGAGAGAGGGCACACAGGGGACCTAGCAGACACAGGGCTCAGGGCCTACTGTGGCCTGCATCTCGGGCACATCCATTCTGAGCTCAGGCCCCTTGGTGTCCCTGCCCCGTCCTGGTAGTCCCTGGATTTGGGGTGCAGAGGAAGGAGAGGGAGGAGGGTGACAGAGGGGCATTGCAGCAGAAGGATGCCCTGGAAGCACCTGGAAATAGAGATCGTTGCCAGCCATGAATCAGCAGTCCTCTGTCGGCCTCGGCGAGGGAGGGCCTCTAGCTTGTGCAGCCATAGGAATCAGCCAGGTTCCCGAGCAGGCTCTGATTTGGGGCCAGGGATGCTTGAAGGCATCTGGGATGTCTGAGCTGGAGCTTCCCCAGAGGAAGTAACACGGATCGAACCACAGCCTCATTTTCTGGGCCAAGCATTTTTCTCTGGAATAAAAATCGGCGGGCTGCGGGCCATGTTTGACTACTAGATACATGTAGATCGGCTTGTTTTAGACTAAATTCAAAAAGCTTTGCATGGGGCATGCCCTTTCCAGTGTGCCCCAGTCCTGGGTTTCCCTCATGCTGCCCCCAGCTGGGTGTAACTTCCAGGGTATTGCCCTTTCTGGGCCCTCTGGCTATTAGAGTGTACTGACCCCCCCCCCCCCCTTACTATTATCATTTGTGAGTCCACACAAGAAATGTAGGGACCATGCTGTCATTATTCCCCTTTTGTAGGTGAAGCTGAGAGAACACTGCTTTGGCTGAGGTTCCGTAGCTAGTAGGTGTCAGAGGCAGGGCTCCAGCTCCTGACTCACAGCCTGAGAAGCAGCTTTTGTCTCAGCCCACACACAGCACAATCTCTGGGAAACTGTTGCCCACCCCCACCCCACTGGCCCTCTCTCCCCCTGTCCTGATGCACTCTCACATGCACACACACACACTCACACACACACTCTCATGCATGCACACACACAGGCTGTGTTGGCACCATCATCGCACCTGAAGGCACCCTAGTACATTTCTCTTTCTCCTCATTTGGCCTCAAGCTAACTCGGACACTAAGGGGGGTGGTTTGTACCCCACTGATGATTAGTGACGTTGAGCATCTTTTCACGTATCTATTGGCTGCTTTTATGTTGTCTGTGGGGAAATACTATTCAATTCCTTTGCCCATCTTTAAATTGAGTTATTTAGTGTTTTGCAGTTGAACTGTAGGAACTCCTCAGAATCTGAGAAACGGGAGAATGCTGGTTGCCCCGTGGGGGGCAGAGACATGGGGGGTGCTGCTCCAAGGGGGTAACGTTTCAGTTAGGCAAGGTGAGTGAGTTCCAGAGATCTGCTGTCCAATACTGCGCCTATAGTTAAAACTACGGATTTTACACTAAAAAATTTGTTAAAAGAGAGATCTCAAGTTACATTTTCTGGGGAAGATGGGCACACTAGAAGGATTTAACACAGAATTAACACTGCATTTGTTTTTCAGGTCCCTCAGCTAAGGCAGCGAAAACCTAGAATTGTTTGAATTGGAATCCATAAACCTTCACCCTTCTCAATCTCATTACCAAAGATTGAAGCTGCTCCAGTGTCGAAATTCGTGTGAAAAAAATCCAACTTGCAAAAAGGCAGGAAGCTGAACAATAGTTTGATTTGCATTTAACTCGAGGCCATAGCAACATCAGGATGCACACCTCTTGGGGATGGTGTTTACAGTTTAAAAAAGCCTCCTTAGTTTCCAAATGCACCTGCGTCTCCCCCTGCGAGTGCTGGCAGTCGCCTGGCAGCAGGTACAGTGCGGTGCTGGCTGAGGGACGTCGCTGGGCTGGCCTTTTACTGAGCGAAGAGCCCTGCGGCCCAAATTGCTTTCCGCACAAGTATGCACAGGGAGCCTGTCCTCTTGACCCTTCAGGCTAACGTGGCTCCCAGGTCTAGCCTTTCTTATCACCCCTGCAAAGAGTTTTGTGATGAAAAAAGAGAGTGTGTTTACTTCCCTCGGAGAATCATTTTTCCCCCATATTGAAGGCCAGGGGTCATTTTCGGGAGGACAGGGAAGCAGGGGGAGGTTTAATTGCCACTGGGCTGTGGGCTGCGGGGGGCCTGGGAAAGGCTCCCCGCTCAGCCGGCTCAGGCCCAGAGGAGGGTGTTGCTCACACTTGCTGTCCGTGTGGATGAATTCATTTTGAGGAGCCTCTGCACAGGGACCTTAGAAAGGAACATCATTTCACAGCAAAGTCCAAGGCTCAGGGCAGATTCGCTGACAAGTTGTACATTCCAACCAGCCTGGGTTTTCTTTTGTCCCGACTTGGGTGTTGGGCCACTCCGGCCCTCTCTCGTGATTTGGTGATTCTCGCACGTGAGAATGAAAGCAGCACGGTGCCCTGCTTTGCAGGCCTGAGGTGGCAACACTGTTGTCCTTTGAGGTGTTTCAGTGTCTTCCTTCCTGACGCAGGCCTGGCTGACCACTCCTCTCAGGCCCTGACTGCGCCCAGCAGAGGAGCTAAGTGAGGGTGTGGACTGAGGGCCACGAAGGGAGGGGTGGGTGGGGTAGCAGGAGAAGCAGTGACTAAAAAATGGGCACTCGAAAGGACTGAATTTTCCCGACAAGAGGTGAAAGTTACAAATTAGTGACAGGTTGAGGTCAAGGAGTTGACGTGAGGATGGGGTCGATTTGGAAGGTAAGCCAGGGCCACGAATAAAGATATGTATTCATCTGTGAATTGGAACCAAAAATAAGATCTGGTGAAATCGAATGGAGATGGGACAGGAGAGAGGGGACGGATGTGCTTATTTGGAGCCTAGACTGGGATCTGATGGGCAGTAAGACATTGCTGTAGCTGCCACTCATGTGACAGGACTCCCGCCCCTTCCACTTAGGGATCTCCCCGCCCCACCCCACTCCTCACCCCAGCGGCTCTTCCCATCCTATGTCTCTTTTCATAAAACACTCTAACTTTGTGACTTGGCAAACAAACACTTCTTCATTTCAGGAGCTGGCCTGGATGTCACTTCCTCTAGGAAGCCTTCCCTGACTACCACTCCCTCCTCAGTTTTGGCTGGATGCTTCCTTCCTATGCCCTCATAGCTCCTGTACTGGATCCTAGCACTTGTCACACCTCTTTACAATTGCTTATTCATTGTTATTCTCCCCCAACGGACTAGAAGGCAGTAAGTACCGAGAAAGCAAGGGAACGCTGTCTGTTTTGATTCAGGCCCCTCCAACACCTAGCAAAGTGCTTTCCAGCAGTAAGTTGTACTAATAAATGAATTTTTGTTTGTTCTTATGAGGCACTTCCTTCCCCCCTGTCCTGTACAGAGTGCCCCACAGTTCCTAACAAGAAAGATCAAGTGTAGCACTATAAACAATCATTCTCCTGTCCAAAGAAGTTAGTTCTACTTCACCTTTCTCTCTCCCTTCTTAGGTTATTTCCCTCTGCCAAATTCAGTGTAGTGCTGGGCCCACAGTAGATGTTCAATAAAAAAAAAGTATTATGTGACTGCAGTGATTAACTACCAGATAGAAGGTATTATCGCTGCTTTAAGAGAGAAAACAATTTGCTTCATACTTGTCTGAGTGTTTGGAATCAGACAAGAGTCCTTTTAAAATGGGAAAATGGGACTTTAATAGGTCTTGCCCTCTCACTTTCCCTACAGAAGAGGAAGCCGGCATTTCATTCTGCTGGAGATGATGCATCTGAAGCAAATCACCCTTGGGATTTGAGAGGGATTATCTGGCCACTGGAGGGCTCTTACATTTTTTCCATGTAATGCAGTTGAAATTTATTCAGAATGACTAAAAAATTAATGCCACATTGTACCAAGTGTGCTCCCTAGTTCCTATCACATTTTCCTAAATGCAGAATTTCAAAGAGACCAGACTTAATTTACCGTGCTTTGCTTCTTCAACAAAAACATGAGATGAATAATTTCCCCACATCATAGCTTCACATTTGCCCATAAACAGGGCATCTGTTAGCATGGATTATTACATATATGATGCTAACATGATTAGGCTCACACACTCACTCAAAGAGCACAATTTTTAAAAGGAATTACTCATGAAAAAATGAGACTATAACAAGAAAGAAAAAAATGTTAAGGAAAAACCTAGAAGGGCAAGAAGTTAGTAGTAAGCTTGGTATTTTGGAGCTGGAGGAGGAACACAATTTGTTCAGCAGTATCTAGCAGTATCTAGCCCCCTGCGTGGCAAGCACTGTGCTTGCTGGACAATGGGCACGCGAATGACAGCCAATGAGAGCAGCAATGGCAGCCGGGCCCAAGAAGGGCCAGGACTTTGTCTTGCTGACCACTAATCCCGGAAGCCGGGACCAGAGCCTGGCCCGCAGTAGGCCTGTGCTAGTGTTAAGTATATAGGTAATGTTTACTGAATGCCATATAGATGCTGTAGCTTGTTTTAAGAACTTCATAGGTGTTCACATTTTTAATTCAAACAATAATACTGTGGGGTAAGAAGTAGTACTACCCTTATTTACAGGCGAGGAAACTGAGGTTTGGTGAGATTAATTCAGTTGTCTGAGGGGACTAGAGATGAAATTAAAACCCAAGTCTGTCTGGCATCAAGTGTGACGTAAACAATGTAGTTCTGGCCATTAACCTGTACTCCGTAAAGACGGCATTCCTGCAGCTGGGTGTTCACGCCGAGGGCCCGAAACAAGCGTGCAAACAAGTAGCCAAAATAAAAGTAGCATGATTGGAGAAAGCCTTTTCTGCTGCATCACTAGCCTGACTAGAGAATTCTGGAAAAACTCCACATAGGAGTTCAAATTTGACCTGGTTCATGAAGGTGATGTCAGGTAGAGCCACAGCGGATCCCCAAAGACACGGTGCATGGGGGAGGTCTGCCCTTAGCCATCTCCGGTCACTTGAATGGCAACCTATCTTCTTCTGACTGCTGCACTGTGATAAGAAGGCTTGTTTTAAAGTGTAATAAAGTGTAATTATACATAGTTTTACCTTGTTTGGAGTTAAACGTGCCTGTTGAACAGAGCACATGGAGGAAGCAGTGCAGCTCAGTGAATTATCAGAAACGGACCCTGGAACAAGAAACAGAATTTTACCTGCATCCCAGGGCTCACGCAGCCAGGTCTGCATTCCAGCCAGTGAGGAAAGGACACCAGCCAGTGAGGCGAGGGCCACCCTAATCCAGGGTGATCTCCTCCTGAGATCCTTAATTAAATTCTAGCTCCAGAAGCGCTACTTCCAGATCAGCTGGTGTTCACAAGTACTGAGGCAAGGACTTGCATGTACTTCTTCAGGAGGCACAGTTGAGCCCCTGTGGTCCCCTTTCAGTCACAGCTTTTCCCAGGCCAACACTTACCTGGCTTTTAACAATGTCACCTGTTTTCCTACTCTACATCAAAGGAATCATACAGTTTTTACTAATTGTGTTTGACTTTTTCTCACAATTATATTTTTGGGATTCATTCATATCGTTGCATACAGCTCTGCAAAACTTATTATCATTGCTGTATAGTGTTGTCTTGTGTAAATAGAACATAATTTATTCATTATACCATTCTGCGTAGGTAGGTGGTTTTCACTTTAGTGCTTTTACAAACAGTGCCGCTCTGGCCATCTCTGTACGTTTTGTAGGTGAGCTTATACATGGATTTTTGTTGGGTATACATTCTGGAAAGACGTCACTGGGTCATGGGGCACCCATGCGGTAAGTATTAGTAGAACTGACAGTTTTCCAATGTGGTTAGACAAACACTGGTTGAAACAGAGGAGTGGCATGATCTGCTTTGCACATTTAAAAGATCACTGGCTGGAGGATTACAGTGGCCCAGAGGGTTAGCTTCAAGATAGCATTCCTGCAGGAAGGTAGTAGCCAAAGTAAGCCAAAGTAAGGATCGGGATTAGCCAAAGAACATGTATGCATAACCCACAGACACAGACAACAGTGTGGTGATGGCCGGGGGAAGGGGGGATGAGGGCTGGGTGGAAGTAGGCAGAGAGGGAAAAATGGGGACAACTGTAATAGTGTGAATCATAAAAATAAAGTTAAAAAGTAAACAAATTTTAAAAGGCGAGATCAGAATTTGGAGGGTTTTAAGGCTTAGCTTAGAAATTTGGGCTTCTCTTTTTGGGAAAAATGCTTTTTTTTTTAAAGTGGGAGAATGGCAGGTTTTGGTTTCTTCTTCAGGAAGATGGATGGGAGCCAGTTAGAAGAAGATGTTAAACCTTGAGGGAGACCCTGGTTGTATAAACCCAGGGATACAGTAGAGGGACCGAGGAGGGGGTGGAGGGGAGAGCTGTGAGCAGAGCCCGCGGACCCTGGCAGTGTGGTGTGCAAGAGCAAAGGGTCTGTCGATGATGCCTTCTGGAGCCCCTGCCTCTCTAGGACACTGTGCAGGGCGGTGGAACTGGGAGTGGACTTTACTTGCCCTTTTCAAGCCAACCCGCTGGATGGGCTGTGTTTTGATTAGAATGAGTGCTATTTTGGCTGAACCTATCAAAGGGTTTTGCTCCGGGGCAACGAAGAACTCATCACCAAAAGGCGCATCTGTCAGCATAAGACAGAGAGCCCTGAGGCCACCTGGAAATGTGTCTTTGCCTCTGTGTTTCTCAACATCAGGAAGGAGAGAAAAGTGAATGTAGACTCATTCAACTGACATTGAAGAACCCACTGTGAACAAAATATCTCAGCAAAGTGTGATTTTGATCACAAAATGGCAAAGGAATGAAGGAGATCTGCAGGTGAGGCAGCTGAGCTGACCAGAGGTGTCAGGGGGATGACAGTGGAGAACATTTCAGCTAGGTTTTGCAAGAAGAGTAGGAGTCCTCAGAAAGAGAAGAGGGCTGGGGCGTTGAGGCCGGAAGTGGAGTTGAGTGAGGTCAGAAAGAAAGAAGGTCATTTCCAGCAGAGGAAATAGCATGTGCAAAGCTACCAAAGAATAAAAAAATAATAACTTAAATGTATTGTGCTCTGTACCAAGCACTGGGTTAAGAATTAGATATAGGCTTATTCATTGGATCCTCTCGGCAGCCCATGAAAGCATGTGTACTTATTATTTTAATTTTGCAGATGAAAAAACTGAGGCTTAAATTGATCAAACTACTCAATTCAAGGACACACAGCTCCCAGGAGGCAGAACAGGGATTCTGACCATAGTGGGTCCGGACCACTAATCATTGTGAGTTCCCAGACCCTGAGAAACAGATTGGAAGCTGTGTGGACTCTAACATGAGAAACTTGCATCATGCTAACAATGAAGTCATGGCAGATAAACACTTCATCCTGAGCCATGGTGGCTGGCAGCAGATCATTTTCCAAAATTCCCTTCCAGTCCATGCCCAGAGAAATAGGAGTGTCGCATTAAGACTTTAAAAATATTGGTGGCACTTTTCTGTGCCGGTACATCAGAATAAAAATAGCCCCTCCTGAATGCCCCCCCCCATTTAACTCCTTCTCTTCGGCTCAGCGTCTCTCAATGTTGCCTCTGCTCCATTTTTTTCCTCTTTGAAGAGGCATCAGGTCTCAAGTTCAACTTAATCCAAATGCTAGATGTATTATTCATTTCTACGCTTTAATGATGTGATAAGGTTCTGGAAATAGGAAAAGGCTCATTAAACTGTCATTTGAATATAGATCACACCTAAATTCTAAGGAAGACAAAGTCTGCCAGCTGGGGATGCATTTGCCTCCCCAACACAGCTCTTCACAGACTGGGAAGGCAGAAAGAAGCATTTAAAAGATGATATCCTCCAGATTAGCATGTATTCTTGATTTACTCTGTAATTAATGATAGCTCACAAACAGAAGGAGTGATTAGGGAGACGAGAATGAATGCCGGCCAAATGGAGACGGAATCTGGGATGTCGAACACGGCGAGGTATATTTTGTCCTAGTCTGCGATCAGTGGTTTGATCAGGCTGGCTCTATTTGAAGTAGGGGAACATGGAAGAATGTTAATTTGACTCACACGGCTGAGATCAGCATGTCATCCTTAACTGCAGAAATTGACTTGAGAATACAACCTGCCTGCAGCTTTCCCTCTCTGCTTGCCTACAGGTTTGAGAAGATGCTAGAAAATGCAAGAGTACAAGGGAGGAATTCAGGGTCAGATTCTGGTGAAACTGGAAATGTGCTCAGTTATTTCTCCACTTCTGAAAGTAGGGGATCTAAAAATAGTACCAGTTAACCTGTATGGAAAACTCGTGTTGTACTAGACGCCAGTCTAAGTGCTCAACACATAGGCTCTTGTTTGTTTTCTTCACTGCAATCCTATCTGATAGGCCAGCGTTGTCCTTAGACAAGAGAGGCCTCTGCCCGGACTCCTTGCTCTGGTTGGCCTGTTTTGGCTTTTCTTCAGTTGTATCCTCCTCAGAGGGTAAGAAGCTGTTTCATGGGGACAAGAAGACATACCTACCAGGCACCTGGAGCCCTAGAGTTTCCTTGCCTAATATTCCTGAGCCAACATGATGTTCTGAGCAACCCCCTTATCTGAGTTTGTCCTTGCTGCAGACTGTGCCTATAATGTGACCCTGGGTCTCCAAGCCAAGGGCTGGCCCTCCGTGTGGCTTAGGGATGCACAGAGTGTTTCCTGTGGGCTGGGCCATCACAAACTTACTTCTGTGTGACTTGCAGTGTGGGGTGGAGCCAGGGGTGGGAGGAGAAGGGGAGGGGGTGAGCCATAAGTAGAGCCTGGGGCAGATTCTCTTCTAAACCATCACTTTTCCGCAAGGAACCCCAGGGAGTCTGCAAATTCTAAACTCAAATCATGTGCTTCCAGGTCCTTATAAATGGATAGAACATGTTTTATTCAGTGATTGGTTAACTTAATTTTTGCTTTTGAATATTTGACATGTGGCCATTGGTACTCTTGCTCTGGGCCCTAAAATTGTTAGGAGTGTAGCAAAGTTAATATCTATATTTTATATAGAGAGAAATGGAGAGTTTAGTTACTTGCTAGAAAGTTCTAAAGGCAGAATTAGAATTCTGGCAATCTTATTGCAAGATCTACTCTCTCAAACAGTACCTGATATTTGCCCTTACGGGGGCACCTTGCAAAAGCACCCATTCAAATGATCTATTATCCTGTTGGGATTAGAGCTAATAGACAAATATGGACAAAACTTCTCCTGCTGTATTTTAAGAGAAGTGCAATGGGACTCCTGGGGCCTCTGATAGATGCATGGGTGGAAGATATCAGAGACAAGAAAAGTCATTTGAACTACATTATCAGTATCCATGCCAAAAATGTTTACCGTGAATTTAATTACTAAAACAAACAAACAAAAAAACCAGACAAATCTGGGAAATTCAGAATGGCGAATGTGTTAATTTCTAGGAGGGCCGTCCCAGTTCCTGCCTTCTGTCCTGCCTGCTCTGCATCATGCCCTACCTTGTGTGTGGTCTGGGTCTGTGCATGATGGGATCGCCACACCCTTGAACATGTTATATATGTGACACAGGTGAAATAATTTCACTGATACAATTGAAGTCTCTAATCAAAACCAAAATTACAGCTTATTTAGAAAACAATCAACCTGAGCAACCAACTGAAGACTTGCAGAACAGAACTCTTGGAACTAAGGATTTACAGAAGAAACCACATCAAGACCGGTAGGAAGGACAGAGATGTGAAAAAAAGCTGGTTCCTCTCCTACTCTCAGCAGTGGCTGAGAATCCAGAGGGCCATCTCAGCTGCAGAGGTCCCCCCTGAGCAGCAAGGGACTCGGCTCCACACCAGGATCCCCAGCCTGGAGTGTCAGAGCCAGTAAGAAGAGCCCACATAACATCTGTGAAAATCAGCAGGGATTCCATCAGCCAGGGAGAGATGAGAGCCTTCTAGAATCCTGAGTCTGCTAGAAACCCATGCACCCTCTTAAAGGGCCAGCACACAAAATCTCCGTGAGAGACTGAATGAAAATATGAAGGGATTAAATACAAATCGGTGGTTACAAAATAGTGATGAGGATGTAAAAGTACAGCAAAGGGAATATAGTTTATAGTATTGTAATAATATTATGTGTGCTAAGTGTACCTGAAATTTCAGGGGAACACTATGGAAAGTATATGACTATCTAATAAACACTTGGCTGTACACCTGAAGCTAACATGAAATAATATTGAATGTCAACTTCTATTGAAAAATAAAATAAAACTCCTTTGAAATGATAAAAAACACAGTGGGAAAGTGATATAATCCAGGATGTACACATTCCTGATAAGACCTAATTTACTGAGCAGATAAGACTCATTTGTAGATGGCAGCATCTATTTGTCCCCATCTCCGTCCCGGTAATCAATGCCAAGTTGTTCGAGCGGCCTGTTCCCTGCAAGAGGCAGAGTCTGTGCTTAAGTGTGATAGACACGGCCTGCATAATTGCAGAACTTGACTCTATTGTTTGAATTGTTCTCTAGTTTTCTTGCACGTGAGTCTTTTCAAACCCACTGTAAGACATTTAATAGGGAGGATTTTGCACTATATAGTCTCTCTTTATTAAATCACTAAAACCTGCCAACTTTTCTTTCAGCTAATCCTAAACAAGGATATATTCTCCGTGCATGTGATATGGTGTGTGTGTGTGCTAGTCCATTGCCACTGTCCCCACCATGCAAGGAATAATGTGTTAGACCTCATATTTTTAACTCAGGTGAAGACTATACTTCCATTGTGCCACCCTGCTATTTTTCTGTTGCTGTTCAGAATAGAACTGAAAAACTGTGGTTAAATGTTATATACAAATCTAAAATATAAATTCCATGAGGGCAGGAGACAAGGTCTGTTTGGTTTGGTTGTCGCTGATGCGCCCGTCAACACAGAGCACAGGTCTGATGCATTGTCGGTGCTCAATAATGACTGAATTGATATAAAAATTCCTGTAGCTTTGGAATATTTCCATACGGTATTTCTTCTTCCTGGCTCAGTACTTCACAGGGCTCATGGCAGGCACCTGCAAAATAAACATTTCTTGATTTTCCTTGACAGCTTATGTTGTTACTAGGGCTCCAATTCCTCCAGTCAAGCTCTTTTTCGGGAAAAATATCTCCCCAGCAGTTTCAGTAGCCACCTCGTTTACCTGTAGGCAGTTTTTAGAAATGGTGGAGTAGACCAGGGGACCAGGACCTGAACGAATCACACAGGACGGCCCAGCCCTGCAGGGTGCCCTGGAGATCTGAGCCCTGTAGGGCCCTCCAGCACTTCCAGAGTTAATGCTTTAAGCATTTACCCCCATACCTTTTCTGTTCTCAGATAACTCAGAAGTGGCTGGATTAAGAATGTCACACTTGGCCTTTAGGTAATCCTCAGTGCGAAAGCCAGCAGAGTTCAATTTGAAGAAAAAAAAATAATTAAAAGATCAAGTTCTGAGGCAGCATGAGGATCCAGAGTTCCTTATTTTAGGGAACATAGAGATATTTTCAAATCCCTTTTCATCAATTAGGAGTCTCAGTATTTTTTGCATGTTTACCATAACCTCTCTGATGTGGGCTGCAGGATGAAAAATACGAGGGGAGACCCTCCCCCCAAACCCAGAATTATCCTCTGGAGGGCGGGCCGCGTGTAGTACAGGCTTCCCCCTCTAAGTGAGCTGGGAACCCATCTATATCAGTCTACCAGCTGGTGTTGTGAGAGGCTGCCTTTGGCTTCAGTGAATTTTTTTTGAAGACTCTTTCAGCGTGTTTGCCCATTGCATGATGGATGATTTACGAGAGCACCTGCCCACCACAGTCACTGAGTGTTCAGCAGTTTCTGACCAAAAATGGCATGACCCCAGTGCCCCACCCTCCCCATTCTCCTGATCTCAGCCCCAACCAATTCTTTTGTTGTTGTTGTTTTGTTTTCCTGGATTAGAAAACTCCTCAAAGGGAAACTTTGCAAAAACCGACAGAAACACTAAATGGCATCCAAATCGACGGGTTCAAAACCTGTTCTGAGCAGTGGAAAAAAGTCTCCATAAGTGTATTGCATCAAATGGAGAGTACTTTGAAGGTGACCAAAGTTTAAACATGTAAGAATAAACACACAGTTTTTTATAAATAAATTCCAGTTTTTAGGGGTTCCCCTTCATATATGTAGAGGGGACCCTGAAGACCTTCCCATACTGGGAATGTTGCAGCTGGGAAATCTCCCCATGTTTTCAGCTCCGGGTCTTTGCTCAACAGTCAGGGTTCAGATCCCGCACCTGCGGCTGGCAAACTGTGGAATTTGGACAAGTTACTGAACCTCATGGAGTCTGCTTCTCATCTGCCAGACTGAGGTGTCAACAGTGTGTATCTCGAGCCGTTGTTACGAGTTTACACTAAGGATACTTCCTATAGGGCATGGGGCATAGTAACTAACTGCTTACTCAACATCGTCCCTCTCCCACCATCATGGTCCTTAACAGCACTCACCCCTTTGCCCCTCCCCCTTCCAGCACCACAAGGTGGCATATCAGGACCAGCCTCCCATCCTGGCCATAATTCGAGGACTTAGCCCAATGCTCTTCCCACCCATCGGTCTTAGGCTCCTGCCAGGGATTGCCTGGATTAGGAAACCAGCTCTGAGGCTGGCCACTTCCCTCCAGATTCCCCAACTGCCCCCTGCTTATCGCTTCCTGTTCACTTTGACTCTGGTTACTCTGCTCAATGAGCCCTTACTGCTGTGGCCAGGTTGGCTGTCTCCCTGTCCCCACTTAGCTTACCCCTATCTCAGTGCCCTTGCTTAGCCCTTGCTACCAGCCTCCCTCAGATTGTCCTCCCTCACTTTTATGTTTCATCATTATAATTTGATTGAATGCTACTTTCTCCACAACAAACCAGTTAGGATTTCTCTAACACCTTATACAGGAGTGGGCAGAAGTAGGGTCATAGTTGTTCATATGGGG
Organism: Phyllostomus hastatus; assembly: GCF_019186645.2. Classification (NCBI taxonomy): domain Eukaryota; kingdom Metazoa; phylum Chordata; class Mammalia; order Chiroptera; family Phyllostomidae; genus Phyllostomus; species Phyllostomus hastatus. The sequence goes on along the minus strand of NW_025334015.1, from coordinate 11,720,270 downwards.
GAAAAATGCAGGTTGTGTTTATTACAATAGCTTTATTAACTCAAAAGAATGTCACCATGCAATTGTAACCCTACTTCTGCCCACGCCTGTATCCTATTTCTCTTTCAGGAACTTGGTTAATCAGACACCAGCTTATTCATGTTTAATACAGAATGCTGTATTGAAGAGCAAACAGATCTTGGTTCTGTTCGTGTGACTTTGAGGAAGTGATTTAAGCTCCCTGGGACTCCAGAGAACACATACAAAATGGAATTAATTACATATACCTTGACTGGTTCTATAAATGAGCTAATATAAGAGAAGTCACGCAGCACAGGGCCAGGTCCATCCTGGGCATTTAATAGGCAGTGTTTGTGTTGTCCTGGGTGTGTGTGGCTGGGATTCTTTAAGGACAGCATTTATGTTTCTTTGCAGGATCCATGTTGCCTGAGAACATGCCATTCTTTTTATATTCCCTGTGTTTATGATCATACGTATTTGTAGAATGAATAAATGAAATTTATTTCTACCCACACATCCTTTCCTATTTCAATCCATGTGTTTGCCAGCAGCTACTCTTGTGTCATGTGTGTCTCTGTGTGTCTTTGTGTGTCTGGGTGTGCACCCGTATATACCTCAGGCAGTCCCTGGGATGGGCACATCCCCATTTATCAGATACTTCGAATTCTCTGGAGATCTTAAAGTTGACCCCTAAGACCAAAGTGTCACAAAGACAAAAATTCCACCATTAGAGAGGATTTCAGGTGGGTTATAACGCATTGGACTTACTCAACAGTTTTTTAAATGCAAAAACCCTCTATCAAAGTGTATATTCATCAGCTCAGGGCGCCATAACTAAATCCACAGATTGGGAGGCTGAAACAACAGAAATTAATTTTCTTGCAGTCATGGGGACTGAGAAGTTCAAAGTCACGGGGTCCTGGGTCAGAGCTCTGTCCTTGGGCCACAGTGACCCCTTGTTGCTGTGTGCTCACATGGCTTTCCTTGGTGCATATGTGTGGAGAGACTGAGATCACTCTCTGTCTTCTTATGACAACACTAGACCTATCAGATTAGAACCTCAGCCTTCTGACCTCATTTAACTGTAATTACCTCCTAAACTACAACCACATTGGGGGTTAGGATTTCAACATACGGGTGTAGGGGAGAGGGCATGGGGACACAATTCAGTCAGTAGAAAGGTCTTAATGTAAATTCCATTTTTAAATGCAGTGGATCCTTGAGCAATGTTGTTTCACTCAATGTCATTTTGTTCTAGCATCGATGAGAATAAAAGTGCTTCCAGGTTGAAGCTGCTGTCTGAGTGGCGTTTACATGTTCTCTCTGTGTCTGCGGGCTTCCCTCAACACCTCCGGTTTCCTCCTACCTCCCGGAGAGGTGCCCATTAGGTGAATGGTGTGTCTATGTTGTCCCAGTCTGGGTGTGTGTGTGTGTGTGTGTGTGTGTGTGTGTGTTCCGTCCTGACTGGAGCGGGTCCTGTCTTGCACCCTGAGCTGCCGAGAGAGGCTCTGCATGTCCTCAATCCTGAACCCTGGGGTAAGCATATTTGAAAATAATTTTTACATTTGATTGTTCTTTCTTAAATGTGTGTATAGTTCACATTTATTTCAATGTTTAATATGAGAAGTGTTTTGGATCTTTAGACATGTGGTGACGTTTTTATGACCAGCAATAAACCATAGGAACATAACTCTTATTTATGTCAAGTAACCTATGGTGAAACTGGTCTTCTGGTAGGTCATCTTGCTTAAAGTCGCAGTTTCCAAGAACCTGTCAATGATGTTAAGTAAGGACTTAACGTAATTTTCCCTCCCTGACCAAGAGTAGGGTCCTATATGTGGGGAAATGACAAAGCAGATATTGCAGTCAAACTTTTTCTAGGTCCCCCAGAGCACGCATTCCTTGTTGCAGTAATATTTTCTTTGTATAGATAGACTGTGCTATCTCTATAAATTTGTCACAGCAGCTTATACTCTCATCCCTCCAAATCTTCAGAGCTGTGGGAGAGGAGGCTGGGTGAGGCCATAAATGCTTATTCTTAGAACCCCACTGCTACATTAAACCCTGGCCTTCCAGCAGCCTTTGGAGGCAGAGGTAAGTTCTCTATAGCAAAGGGAAGGTGTAATTATTTTCAAATGACTGTCCCTACCCACAATGAGACACCGTGAAGCTCGAAGCTATAACCTCTGCTCAAAGCACAGAACAGAGATCTCCTGAAGAAAAAGGACATCGAAGAAAAAAAGAAAAGAAAATTGAGTTTCTAAAACTTAGTGTGAATAAACTTACATAAATCACTGCCAGCCCAGCGGAGTTTCGCTAATGCTGTTCTTTGTTATTACTCATTTGCTCTCTAGTCACTCTTAATCAAAACCCTCCCCTTGCCCATATATCTGTTGTTTTTTATGATAATGATTTTTGAAGAATGTTGAAACAGTTGTCTTGAAAAATACCCCTCACATTAGTTTCCCATTGCTGTAAAACGGATGATGATAAATAGAGTATCTTAAAATAACACCCATTTCCTGTTCTCCAGCTCAGTGCATCAGAGTCTGGCTTGGGTGACAGGTGCTCTGCTCAGGATCTCACGAGGCTGACATCAGAGCATTGCCCTGCACCGTGAACTCAACCGGAGTTCAGAGTTCTCTTCCAAGTTCACTGCTGGTGAGAAAAGTGTGGTTCTTTGCAGGTGTAGGTCTGATGCTCCCAGTTCCTGACAGCCACCTCCTGCTCCTTGCCCCCATCCAGAACAGAGCAGTTTTCTTCTTTAGGCCTATAACAACAGTCAGCTGCTGCTTCTCTCCCCAGGGAAAGGGGTAAGCCCTTTCTACCGATTGTCAGGTACACCCAGTATTCCAACTACTTATCTTAAAGTGAACTAACTGCTTAGGAACTTTGTATTTTCAATATTTTTTTTTGTATTAGTTTCAGGCACACAGCACAGTGGTTATGCAAGCCTATGAGTTATAAAATGTCATCCCTACTATCTCCAGTACCAACCTAGCACCATACATAGTTATGGCAATATTGTTGCCTATATTCCCTATACCTCCTCGTGACTATTATGGAACTGCCAAGTTGTATTTCTTAATCTTAATCCTAACCCTAACTTTTCATTTGGTCCAGACTCTCAACCCTCCTCCCCTGTAGCAGCCATAAGTCTGTTCTCTGCATCAAAGTCTGTTTCAATTTTGCTTGTTCATTTTGTCCATTAGATTTCAAATATCAGTGAAATCATATGGTATTTGCCTTTCTCTGACTTATTTCACTTAGCATAATATCCTCTAGGCCCATCAATACTGTTGCAAATGGTAAGATTTCATTCTTTTTTTTACAGCAGAGTAATATTCCATTGTATCTATGTACCACCGCTTTTTTATCTGCTCATTTATCGATGGGCACTTAGGTTGCTTTCATAGCTTAGCTATTGTTCATAATGCCACAATGAACATAGGGGTGCATATATTCTTTCATATTAGTGTTTTGGTTTTATTGGAATATACCCAGAAGTGGAGTCACTGGGTCATATGGCAGTTTCCATTTTGATTTTTTGAGAAACCTCCATACTGTTTTCCATAGTGTTTACACCAGTCTGCATTCCCACCAATGGTGCACAAGGGTTCCCTTTTCTTCACATCCTCACCAGCACTGGTTGTTTGTTAATTAATTATCAATGGCCATTCTGACAGGTGTGAGGTGATACCTCATTGTGGTTTTATTTTGCATTACACTGATGATAAGAGATGCATCTATTGGGCATCTCTATGTCTTTTTTGGAGAAGTAGCTATGCAGGTCCCCTGCCCATTTTTTAATGGGATTATTTGTTTTTCTGGTGTTGAGTTGTATGAGTTCTGTATAAATTTTGGATATTAAACCCTTTTTGGATGTATCATTGGTGAATATCTTCTTCCATTCAGTAGGTTGTCTTTTTGTTTTATTGATGGTTTCCTTTGCTGTGCAAAAACTTATTAGTTTGATGTAGTCTCATTTTTTTTCTGTTGTTTCCCTGGTTTGACGAGACATATCAGAAAAAGTACTGCTAAGAGGGATATCAGAGAGTTTGCTGTCTATATTTTCTTGTAAGAGTTTTATGGTTTGGAATCTTACATTTAAGTCTTTAATTCATTTTGAGTTTATTTTTGTATGTGGTATAAGAAAGTTGTATATTTTCATTTTTTTGCACATATCTGTCCAATTTTCCCAACACCATTTATTGAGTAGACTTTCTTTACCCTATTGTATGTACTTGTTTCCTTTGACAAATATTAATTGACTATATGGGTATAGGTTTTTTTCTGGGCTCTCTATTCTGTTCCATTGATATATGTTTCTGTTTTAGTGCTAGTACCAATCTGTTTTGATTACTATGACTTTATAGTATAGTTCAATACCAAGTAGTGTGTTACCTCCAACTTTGTTCTTCTTTATTAAAATTGCTGAAGCTATTTGGGATTTTTTGTGGTTCCATATATATTTTTGGATTATTTCAGTTCTGTGAAAAATTTCATTGGTATTTTGATGGGAATTGCTTTAAAACTATAAATTGCTTCGGGTAGTACGGACATTTTAATGATGTTATTCTTTTTACCCATGAGTATGATATTTGTATACTTCCATTTATTTATATCTTCTCCAGTGTTTTTCTTTAGTGTCTTATAATTGTCTGAGTACAGATCTTTTACATCCTAGATTAAATTTACTTCTAAGTATTTTATTTTTTGATGAATTTGAAATGACATTGTTTTCTAAGTTTGTGTTCCTGATAGTTCATTATTGGCATATAATATTATATGCAATATTTATATTGCATATAAATATGCAACTGGTTTCTGAACATTTATTTTGTATCCTGCTACTTTATTGAATTCATTTATCAATTCTAGTAGATTTTGGTGAAATCTTTAGGGTTCTCTATATACAGTATCATGTCATCTGCAAATAATGACAGTTTTACTTTTTTCCCCCAATTTAGATGCATTTTAATCTTCTTGATTTATTGCTGTGGCTAGAACTTCCAGTTCTATGTTGAATAAAAATGGTGAAAGTGGATATCCCTGTCCTATTTATGATTTTAGGGGAATTCCTTTATTTTTTTCCATTGAATATGATGTTGGCTATGAATTTGTCACATATGACCTTTACTATGTTGAGGTATATTCCCTTTATTTCCACTTTACTAGGAGCTGAATCATGTCGAATGCTTCTTCTGTATCTATTGATGATAACATGACTTTTTTATCCTTCATTTTGTTTATGTGGTATATCACATTGATTGATTTGTGGACATTATACCAACTTTTCATCCCAGGAATAAATTCTACTTGATCATAGTGTACAATCTTTTAAATGTATTGCTGATTTTGGTTTGCTAATAATACTTTGTTGAGAACTTTTGCATCTATATTTATCAGGGATATTGGCCTATAGTTTTTTTTTGTAATGTGTTTACCTGATTTTGGAATTAAGATAATGCTGACCTCATAAAATGAGCTTGGATGTCTTTCTTCCTCTAGAATTTTTTGGAATAATTTGAGAAGTATTGTTGTTAATTCTTTGAATGGTTTCTCTTATTCATTCACTTGGGGCATGTTTTTTTGTCTCCTGGTTTTGGCTTCCCCTCTGTGTTTGTTTCAGGATATTTGGTAGATCTGATAATCTCCCAGTCTCTGTAGGGTGACCCTATATAATAGGTGTCCAGTGGGGCTCAGGATCACAGTCTGTATCATCAATCATACTGAGTGATCCAGGGGTGTCTCTTGTGTGGGTTGTGAGTGCCCTCCTGTTGTAGTTGAGGCCTGATTGTTGTTGGCATGTCTGTGGGTGGGGTTGGCTCTCAGTCCCCACCACAGCCTATGAGCTGCTGTGTGGGGGCTGACTTCACAAAGCAGAATTTGTACCAGTAAAGTCTGGTGTTTGCCTAGACCTGCCTTTGGTTGTGCTGATTATGGAGCTAATCAGGTCATGCTCTGTTGTGATCTGAGGCCAACTTTCAGGTGTGTTGGCTCTGGATCCTCTTAGTAGGCCCTTTGGTACAGGTAAATGTGAAATGCTGCCTGTGACTGGCCTTGGGCTACCTGTTAAAATCCACAAAGCAATTCACAGTTGGCACCTATCTGTGTTGACCTTGAGTGGGTGTGAGATGGGCAGAGCTGCAAACTGAGACTGGCTGCCACCAGTACTGGGCTTGGGGCAAATCAGCAAAAGGCCAAGACCCATCTCCAACTGGCAGCTTCCCAGTAGGATCAACCATTAAAGAGCCTCCAGTTGTATGTATGTTGTATGAGGCAGGTTCTCAGGAACTTGCCTGGTAAGGGTGAGTGGGTCAATACAGATTCAGCATCAGCACCAGTGCTGGGTCTACGGTCACTCAGCAGAAGTCTCAAGGTATTCCAAAGCCTGCTGCCACCCATTCAGACCTGCCATACTCTGTGGTGGTGCAGGGGTCCTTAGGGAATCATTAGGGTGGACCCAGTAGAGTTTACCAGGCCAGACCTAATAAAGGTTTGACCTGTGGGGAGTGGGTTCCAAACAAAAACAGTGGTGCTCATTGGGCACGTGGAAAGACAGCCTTTGTCCTCAAGCAACACAACTCAGTCCCTCTCTGTGTGTCTCTGGCACCCACTGAGATTACTGGAAATTCCTCGAGAGTTTCTCAAGAAAACCTTCAATGAGGGTCTAGGCTAACCAATGATGGTAGAGCTTATCACCATGCAGAAGGGTAGGGCAGGGACTCAGGGCATCACTAAGGTGGAGCTAATGCAGCTCCCCAGAGTAGTGCTGTGGGGGAGGTGGAAGCCTGACATGGGGATGGTGATGCTGTTCTGGTGCACAGGGATGAAGGCCCTCACCATTCAGTCTCTCCTTGTGTGTCCCTGGCAACAACCCCTCCAAGCTTGCCCAGAATTACTCGAGAGTTTTTTTTTAAGACTGCAGTGTGAGTCATGGCTGTTTTCTGTGGGCAGAGCCTACAGTTATGCATGAGATGAGTTTGGAGGTCCTTCAGAAGTCATCAGGATGGGGCTACTATAAGTAAAAACATCAAAGAACATGGTGTTTTCTAAGGCCCCATAAAGAGTCCAGTGTGCTTCTTTGCTAGTGAACAAGAAGAAGCATGGCCAGAATTGGGAGAGAGGAGCAAGACTAGATCCTGCAGGACTTCAAAGACCATGACAAGAAGTTTGGACTTTATTCTAAGTAGACTAGGAAGTAATTCTAGGGCTTTAAGCAGAACTGGGACATTCTACAACTTGGAAATTGACAAGATCACTGTGGCCTTTGTGTGGAGACTAGACTAGAGGCCTGGAGTAGAGAGGGGGCACCAGTGAGGGAGCAGTTGTGTTAGCCCAGGTAGGAGAGGGGTGTGCTGGCCTAATAAGGCTCATGACCATGGAGATGGAGCATATGGACATGTTCAAGAGAGAGAGAGAGCAAATGTGCTGCTCCATTAGTGGAGGGTGATGAAAGAACATGGGGAGTGAAGGATAACTCCCCCCCCCCACTTGAGTATATGAGTGACTGGAAAGCTCATTGGTAACAGAGGGAAGAAGAAGAAAAGTGAAGGGAAAACAGATGTGTAGATTTGATGTTCAGAGGATGAGAGACTTTATGTGTGGGAATCTCTGTTTTCCCCATAGAAGGTGACATCCCTGATCAAACTTTTGTTATAGAAGAAAATAATTTTTAGCAATAATCAGCTTCCCTTCTAGCCCCCCAAATATTTTTTGGCCTACAAATTTTTGTTAATCATTCTTTAAATATTTCCCCCTCTTAGGTTTTTTACTGCCTCCTGCTCCTATGTAGCACTTCTACCACCTTTTCCTGCTCCTTCCTGTGTCCCTTAGCTCCAAGGATGCAAGTGTCTGAGTGTAGCAGACATACTCTGAGTCTTCCCCAGATACAGAAGCTATTGAAATCCAGGCCCTGGGGAACAACACACCTGGGGAGAGGTAGGGTGTGCTCAGTTTCTCTTACTATTATTGCCAAGTTCTCATTTTAGGGCACCGCAATTGCTTTAGGGGAATGTGGAGCAGTGCTTTCTTCCACTGTCAGTTTAATGACCCTATTGTGCTAATGTCTTTTTTACCATAATATCAACTCTTCCTCCCATAAGTCTCAGACCAATGGCCTAACCCTCCAAATACAATCCATGGAGGACTTCGCCATCCACCTAGGTAGACTGCAACTACATCATGCTAGTTTTTGCACATGTATATGCTTGCCATGAGGTTACAGGAGGAGATGCTATTCTAAAAATAAATACCCTCACATTATTACACTGTGCTTTCCTGCCTTTATTTGCAAAACTTGAGATGTGACAGGTAGAACAATGAGGGGGCCCCACTTTTGGCAGTTTGTATTTAGAGTAGAAGCATATGGAAGAATGCCAAGTGAACATTAAACCTGGCTGAAGGGAAACAGGACTGACCAGTCTGAGTCACTCAGTCATTCTTTAATTCTTTCATTGCTTAAAAATTCATTGCCTGTGTGCTCAATGGCCTCCCCTTGGGTTCTTGGCATTGGAAATTGAAAAATAAAGAACTAATTGCAATAGGAGAAGAGCATCATGGGAACTCTGTTATAGAAGGGTTGGCTGTGAAGCTGTGAGTGAGGATATAGAAGGTGTGGGCAGTGCAGTCAATGGGCAGGAAATGTTGTTACAAAGACAGTGCTATTGAAGTCTAGGCTTGGTAATACTAAATGGCCATGGCATGTGGTGTATAGGAGGGGGTGTCATTGGAGAATGGAAAGAAAGAAGTGAGCAGAAGACATGAGGCAGAAAAAGCAGGCGGGAGCTCTTCCTCTATCTGGAGAGGTGTTCTGCTGTGCATTTTATAAACAATTTCTTTAAGCATTTTGTAAACCTATGTTTTGTTTACCATGTTGGGCCATTCTGGATATTATATTTCTATGCATCTCACTCTTCAATCTTTATCCGCTTGGAGATTCTTTTCCAAAAATATGGTCCATGTTGCTTAATTGGACCTATAAGCACTCCTTCAGACTGAAAGTGGTTCTACTTGCCAAGGCTGACTTTTAGCCTTGGCCCTTGACCCCTAAGTACTTAGCACTATGTCCTGTGAATGTGCCAATGCACGGGACTTTTGCAAGGTGTGTTGGCAATGGGGAACTGAGAGAGAGATGCAATAACCCAAAACAAAGAAACGGAAATCTGCTTTAGTCCACAACTTCCATAAAATCAAATTGATAAGAGAAAACATACTAACTTGATGCTCCTTCAGAGCACTTCAAATAAAACCTTCAGGTGACAGGTTCCTACTGCCCAAGCTGAGCGCCTAAGTGCAAAGTGGAAGAGGGAAAATGGCTGTCTCTGTGTGCACGGTTACTTCTGGAAGCCTTGCTCAAGCTCACTGTTTAATGCAATCTGTGTTCTGGGGGTGGTGCAAAGAAGGGTGGCAGAGAGGGCGGCTAAAGGAAGGCACTGACACCAGGGGACCCAGTGTGGGGAAAACCTACTCAGGGCTCCTCCCATGTGCAGTGACAGGCACAGCAGAGAAACCAGTACCTACATGTTGGCCTGACCCAGAATCAACATTCGTGGAAGGATTACAATAAAAAAAAAATTAAAAAGGACTTAGTTTCTTTGGCAAACTAATAACAGGCTTTGGGATTTGGCTTTAAATATTTTGAATAATCCTATTAGCAGCTTAGAAAAATGGGGTTATTTTAATGACAAAGTATATATATCTATATATTTTCCATCCACTGTCTGAAGGAGATTATCCACACTCCCTTTTTGTGGGGTTTATCCCTGTTACCAGATTTGGAGAGGCAGGACAGGGAGAGAGCCACTCAGCCACTCTTCTGGGACAGATTCTGCTGAATGCTGTCTCCTGGGCCCACCTGCCAAATGGCAGATACACTAGTTCTCTTTGGTGTCCAGACCAGCCAGTCCACACCCAACAGGGGCAGCACAAGGGCCAGAATCCAACTGCAGACTTGGAAGCCCTAAGCTATGTCTCAGTTCTACCTATGGCATTTCACCTACAAAACAGAAAAACCAGTCATATTCAAGTCAGGGGTTGTCTTGAAAATTAAACAAAACTATGTGCGTGGGAGCCCCAGCTCAAGTGCCCAGACCACCAGTTCTAGTCATTATTTGTATTAGTCTGGATGTTGCTGATGGTTGAGTGCCTATTATGTAGCTTCCCCCCTGCCCCAGATCTATCTGCCTTGCCTCAGAACAGGTGGGGTGTATTTTCTGGTCTTCATGTGGCCTTGCTGGGTGGTAGAAAATGAAAAAGAAGACTTCTTTTGTTCTCTTCCAGTGAGAACAGGTCTGGTCAATGAGTCATGGAACTACTCCTTCTGTTCAGCAATATCATGAATATATATACATTTTTGTGTGAATGCGAGTTGTATGATTTTTAAGGAAAGAATATTGGTATGTGGTTGGACTTTCTTAGAAAATTCTGTATGTTACCTGCACACCTCTTTCCCTCAACTTCAAGAGTTGTGTGAACCCCTAACAGAGAAAAACATAGGCGCTTGCATGGGAAATAGGCTCCGGTGTCTTCCCAAGCCCTCCTGTCTCCCTGATGCTGTTACTCGCAGGGATAGGGTGAGCACGTGGCAGGAAACACTTCTTCCATGTATTGTACTGACTTCTGCCCCAGGAGAGTGAACAACTCTTGGCAAATGCCAGACACTATCTAAGGCAACAGGAGAATGTCCACATCAGAAAAACTAATAGGAGCCCCAACTAGAACCTCCAGCAGGAATTTGCAGGGGAAAAAAAGTCATTAGTCACAAAAATCTCTTTTGATTCTAACAAATCACAAATCCTACATGTGTTGCTTAGACCTACATCCATGACTGATTATTTAAATCTCCCATTTTGAATATTTTAGTTGGTAAAAGAAGTGAAGGCAACTTTGGGAGGCAGTCATTCATATGAAGGAAATCTATTGAGAGACTTACATAGACACTTTATTGTTGGAAAGATTAGAGTACAGTGAAGCCAAAACTCTAACTTCTCCTTCAGTGACAACCAGGTAAGCTTAGTGTGGACTGGGCGGAGGTGGGGGAAGAGAAGGGGCGTGGAAATGGGGCACCCAGTGGGTGGGAGGGAAAGAAGAAGAGATTGATGGAGAGGGGACCAAAGAGCGACAGTCAGGGAGAAGAAAGAAAGGAGAGACAGTCATGGCCACAGTAAGAGAAAGGGAGGAAGAAGACACGTAAGGAGACAGTAGTGAACCCTTAAGGAAGGTGCTAGAAGTTATACCCAGCTCCCCCACCTCCAGTGTCAGAGGGCTGTTGCCTGCTGCAATGTGCACTGAATAACTATTGTACTCCACAGTTTTCAAATGTGTTCATCTTTAAGCCAAATCCCCTGTAAATTGGATAACCATGGCCACCCAGCATGGTGTAAATTGTTCCTGGTGGGCAGCAGCCAGTGGTGGGAGCCAGAGGGCCCAGGAAATCAGGGTAAAAGGTCAGAGCAGGCCCTTGAGGCAGAGGTGCTCTCTCTGGGCTGAAGAGGCCCTCGGTGTCTCCCAGGCACCTGCTAGGCATGGAGCCTAAACCTGTGATCTGGCCAGAAAGAGACCACTCAGGCAGGGGGAGTGGGGTGGGGTGTGTCCCCAGACTAAAGGAGTCCATTTGTCTGCGTGCATCAGAGCCCAATAAGACACAGATAGGACCTTGTAGCAAAGAAAGTAAGGGTTTCCTTTTAGGAAGTGGCCCACACCCGGAGACAGGTGAGACAATGTTCAAATACCGGGTTCCCTGGTGGCTTCTAAGGCATGGCTTATAAGAGGAAAAATCATTAATCATCATGACCAGGGGAGTTAGGGCTGTGGTCTCTGCTCACTGGCCAGCACTAGGGTGGGGTTAGTTGATCAGTGCAGCTGGTCCTGATGTCAGCCATGGGGTGCTTTGTGTGGTTTTAAGGCTTTTTGGGGCCTGGAGCTAAAACACAACCAAGAGGCCCAGTGGTCCACAGACCCGAGGCTTGGTTCCTGTGATTATTTGATACGGACCAGACCTCACTGTCCTGAGGGTGTAATGCTTAAGGGAGTGGCCCTGCACGAGTGAAGGAGGCAGGTGAGTCAGGGTGCTGGATGAGGCCAGTCTGAACTGAAAAGAAAGAAATGAGAAAAGGTCTTATTAAAGAAATGAAGTTTTGCCCCAGCTGGTGTGGCTCAATGGATTGAGCACCGGCCTGCGAACCAAAAGGTCACTGGTTCACTTCTCAGTCAGGGCACATGTCTGGGTTGCAGGCCAGGTCCCCAGTAAGGGGCGCGCTAAAGGCAGCCACACATTGATGTTTCTGTCTCTTTCTTTCTCCCACCCTTCCCCTCTCTAAAAACACAAAATCTTAAATAAAATCTTAAAAAGAGAAAAAAATGAAGTTTCTATGTGGTTACAGGTGGACAACAGAGCTGTGCTGAGGAAGAGACTCTGCTCCCCCATGTCCCACACCTGCTCCGCCTCGGGGTTCAGCCATGCCCCGGTGCACAGGACAATGTAATGGAAGAGTAAGCAAGAACATTTGTTGTTTCTACCCAGGCAGAAAACAAACAGTGTCCGGAATAGCAGAAGATTCCGTGTAGAAACAGCCTCCAAACTGCAGGCTGTAAGCTTGATGGTATTGATTGAGTGCACCTGTCCATCTTCATTTTAAACCGGGAGCTTGATTGCTGGCAACTTTATAGGATTATGGCTTTAATTGGATGCCTGTGTTTTACTAGATGTAAGTGAAATTTATGGCTGGGGAGTTTGTGGTGCCAAGGTTTACCTCAGTTATTGCTTCCCAGGCTGGAGGGTGAGACTCACCAGCCAATCTAAAAGTGCTCTGGGCTCCTGTGCGAAGGAGGCGCCTCTGGCGGCTGCCTGCAGACCGGGTCACGGGGAGAGCAGGAGGACTGACTGGAAAGGAGTGAGCGACTCAAGCTGTGGCCAGGAGTCCCCCCTAGCTCTCTGGCCTCATCTGAGGCTTAAAGGAACTGTAACAGGCATCCTGGAGAAATTATTGATATTTAGTTAGGTCCCTAACTGCTTGCAATACACAGAACTACTGGGTAGGATGGCTGCTGTATTTTTCCTTTGGAACATTGCTTTGGTAAAGTGTTGGGGAAGACTTCCACGAGAGGCTGATGGGTCTGCGAAGCTAGAGAAATACAGGGAAGCTCTTTCAGCCTTTGACCCTAGGCAGTTGGTGTACTCATCATTTGCTATTTAATAACTTATAAATTTAAATTATTTTTTCACTTTTCAACGTCTGACTACTTCTGATAACTCATTTGGCCTTCAGAGCAGCTATTCACCTATGTATTCACATCTTCATTTAACTAATTATTTGTTGAGCACCTAATACGCATCATTCCTGGGCTTCCAGGTGAGGGTAGGGGGAATTCTCATATTTTTTTTATTTCGAGGCTGAGAAAATGTACTTTATCCTGGTCACACAGAGACCTCCTGGTAGAGTCAGAACTAGAACTCTGATACCTCATTCTAAGTTCCAAAAGAACCTGTCAGCTGGCTGGTGGGTCTGAGAGTCAGAACTGAGAAGACAAACAAGGGAAACTCAATCAGTAAGAAAGTTCTCGGGCTTCGATTTGACTGCTCAGAAAACCAAGTGCTCGCTTTCTAGTTTTACTTGATTTGGGACAGTTTTACTTACTTACATCAAATGGCCTCCAGGAAAGTGCCAGGTTACAGAAATCACTTGGTCAGGTCCTTCTAACCAAGGACAATAAAAACTGCCTAATGAGGGCCAACCCAGAGTCCTTGGAATGTAAATGGTCACTTGTTTATAAAGCAGGCTTGGCATTGGGGTTCTTGGGGTGGAGCCCAGATCAAAGTAGCAAAGATCCATCATTACAAAGGAAGTTATCAAGATAAAAATAAGAGGCACTTAAAGTGTTGCTTATGTGCTAGGCACTTGCTTACATTATCTCATTTGATCCTTATAACACCCATTTTATAGATGAGAACATTGAAGCTTAGTGAAATGTACAATTTGTCCATGGCACATAGCTTCCAAAGTGGCAGAACTAGGTAGGATTCTAAGGTACTTTACTATGGCCACATAGCCTGTGCCTTTTACCACTACACTCTCCTGGAGAGTATTTAGAGGTGTGTTGGTAGGCACCACTGTGTTATAAATGTACTGATGACACTGTTTTAAAAAGAACTTCTACTCTTCACATGTTGGCCTATCAAATAAATGAATAAACTCAAGACACAAGAAAAGATAATGCTGAAAAACTGCATTAGGGTGTAGAAGAATTTGACTGGTAGTTCAGAGGGGCTGGATTTGATTCAGTGGCAGTAGGGAGCTTTTAAAGGCTCTTGAGCAGAGGCACATTCTGATGAGAGAGTTGTCGGTGAAAGTCAGCCTCTTCTGCGGGATGGTGAGGAAAGTGTTCCAAGGTCCCACACACAGGATACCATAATGTGGCATGGTGCTTTACTCTGGTGGGAATAGAAGCTGCTCTCTGGGTTCCCAATGTCCTATCTCCTTCCGTTTGGCCATGGAAAAAGTCCAACTGGGTCCTCAGCAAGGCCAAAACAAAAGCCAGTGCCTAAGGACCTAATTCAGTAGGAGAGGTCGCTGAGGCACAGCCATTGGGCTGGACAACCAGCAGGAGTAGGCTAGTTTTGGTAAGAGGCTCCCTTTGGGGCTCCAGGTTTTGATGTTGAGTCAAATGTCTGTGCAATCCATGGAGATGTTTGGGAGTACTTGGAAATGCCAGACTAGAGATCCAGAGAGGAAAAGGCAGGGCCTGAATGTATACATTTACATATAAATTCACAAAAAGGTGCATTTGAAGGAGATTAGGAAAGGAGGAAAGGCAAGGGATCTTATGGGACCAGATGATTAAAAAAGAAAGAGAGAATGAGAGAGCAGGGATTTCCATATAGGCTAGAATTTCATAACATAGATGATAATTAGATGCTTAAGAGAAAGAAGTCAGGGAATAAGAACTAAGAAACAATCATTGGCTTTAGTGATTCAGAAATCACTGTTATGCTCGAGAGAACTGCTGTAGGAGACTGGTGAGGGAAAGTCACTTTACACAGTTAGTGGGGGACAGTGAGGATATGAATGCAGGTGTCTTTGCTACAGGCAGGGATT
The DNA here is from genome assembly GCF_019186645.2 of Phyllostomus hastatus. NCBI lineage: Eukaryota > Metazoa > Chordata > Mammalia > Chiroptera > Phyllostomidae > Phyllostomus > Phyllostomus hastatus. The sequence goes on along the minus strand of NW_025334015.1, from coordinate 11,705,172 downwards.
GGAAGGGGACACACAACTGTGTTGAGGGGAGAGGGCAGCAGGTTAAAGGTAGCAAGACACAGGATAACAAGACAGCAGAAGGACATTGTATTTTTTGGGTGATGAGAGATAGAGACCTGTTTGGAAACAGACCAAAAAGAACCAGAGAAGAGAAAATGATTAAAGGCATAAGACAGAAGATGGGGAGATTTTTGGTAGAGCTAGATCTTTGAGAAAGGAGGAAGAGGTGGGAGAAGAATCTAAGTGGTGAACGTGGTCTTAAGAACAAGCAGGTGCTGCCTCTGCTATAAGAGCTTGGAATGAGAGGGTGAGCACAGAAAGGCGTTCTAGGCTTGGCAGACTATGTAAATATTCCCACGGTCTTCTGCTGGAGTGTGGGGTGGATTAGATGGGTGAGGAGATAGATTTCTAGCACCTCCTAGGAGAAATAAAATAAGGGGTTGATATAAGTAGGAGATGAGATTTCAGATGAGATGAAAAGGGACTGTGTTGAATTGAAGGGACTTGTGGTCAACAAAGATGAAAGATGTTTTCATAAAATTCTCCAGTTGCATTTCACAGCCTGGAAGGGTGTGTAGAAAAAGCAACAGTAGTTTCCTAGAGTTGAGAGCTGTCAAGGAGAAACATGGCAACGATAGCAAGGCATTTAAGGGTGGCGGTAAAATGACTCAGCACCGACAGCATTAGGGTGAGCGGGGAGAGGAGTGAGCTAAGAATGGAGGTAATGAGTTATGGGGGAACAAGGAATGGTGCAGTTACTGGGACTTATGGCTAAAACAGAAACAAGATTAGTAGAAGTAAAGGCAAAAGGGAAGTAAGTGTAAGGTGAGGGGGGAGAAATGAGAAAGGAGCAGTTCTACAAGTTCAAGACCCTAGAGGAAGATGAATAAATTCTGGGAAATGGAGAGATGCAGATGTAATGGTAAGATCAGCTACTCTCTGAAGATGCTAGAATTCCATGATTCTCGGTATGAGTGTTGGCATATAGGATCAGTGAATAATCACAGAAGGGTAACGGCATTCACACATTGAGTCAAGAAAGATAGGAGTGTCCCAGAGCTGTATGGATAATGAAGACAATGTGATATGGGCTTCCGAGATTGGCAGGTGTCTGGGGATGGTGCGGGACACTGGTTTGGATGCTGTGTGTTGTGTAAGCAGACCCCTTCCCCAGTTCTGGGTGTCAGGGGTGGTGGGTACAGAAATGGAGCTTGTTGGGAGGCCTGTAGAGGAGACAATAATGCCTGATGGCTAGAAGCAGGAGTTTGGGGTCACATTAGTTGGTATCTGTTCTAGTTCTGTGTCTTCCTAACTGGGTGATCATGGGCAAATTACTCAACCACCTTGTTGCTCTGTCTCTTCATCTCTAAAACAGTGATAATGGTGGTATGTACCTCATCAGGTTACTAAAATAGGCCCTGGCTGGCATAGCTCAGTGGATTGAGCGCGGGCTGGGAACCAAAGTGTCCCAGGTTCGATTCCCAGCCAGAGTACATGTCTGGGTTGCAGGCCGTAACCCCCAGCAACCACACATTGACCTTTCTGTCTCTCTCTCTCTCTCTATCTCCCTCCCTTCCCTCTCTAAAAATAAATAAATAAAATATTTTTAAAAAAATTAAAATAGGAACTGAAATAATTAATAAAAGATTAACATAAACCCACTATGTAGCAAATACTCAATCAAATTGGTTTTTGTATTGTTATTATTTTTAAAATTTTGTATTAGTGTCCAAAAGAGTATATAGGAAGTGGTATTATCAGGGGAAAAAAAGGTAGGTTTCAGTTTATGTGGCCACATGGGAGGAGCACTTAAAAATATTAGTGATGTAAGAGATTTCATCTAGAATAGCATTGTGGTTCCAAGGTGCACCTGGTTCTGCTCCCCAGGGGAGCAACAGCCTTGTGGGGAGAGGGACACAGCTGGTTGGGAAGTGACCAGGGGCTCAAACTGGAGCATCAAGAGTGAATTATATGGCAAAGAGAGCCTGGGGTTGGGATTCAGGATAGAGACAGAATGCTTTTTTGATCAAAGCTTTTTTAAATGTTCCTTTTTTGAGTGTGGGGGAGGGGATTTGATTTACCCTACAATGAATTAGACAAATGCTTTGCTTTCTATTGATAGAGAATATTAATCCATAGTTTGCTGTGGAAATTTTAAGTTTTGAAGGCAAAAAGTCTTTTGCTCTTAAATATTAAATTTAATGAAGGTCTTCTGTTCTGTTTTACTAATCTAGTAATTTCTACAAGTCTTTAAAAACATTGTCATTAACTTGAAGGAAAACTTATTAAAGTGTTACTTATTACAACCCTAATCCCTTCTGCCTTGTAAAATGACAGATCTCAAGAAAGAGAGGTGGCCTGGTATTCTGTTCACCGGGAAAGGCACAACCAAGACATATGAGCTTCTGGAGGAAGAGGGAGGCAGAGGTGGGACCATTCAAAGAGAGGGTGTTACGAAGGGATTTTCAAGAGATCAAAGAGATATGTGGATGATAAATTTAGGTTTTCATGAGTAACAAGACTTTGGGGAGAAAAAGAAATGTTTCAAAGCACTTTTCAAATAAAATTTTATTATAAAAATGTTAATGCTTACAGAAAAGTAGAAAAACAGTTTAATAAAAAACAACACACTCGCTGTCTAATATTTGACAATTGTCAATATTTTGCTAAGTTTGCTCAGTCTATCAGGCTGTGTTTGTCCATATTTTGGGGGAACCATTTAAAAGTAAGCTAAAGCTATGATGGCACCCATTCCTAAGGTCTTTAAATTGCATCTCCAAAAAATCATTGAAGATTGCTGCAACTACTATTTTTGATTAAAAAAAACACACACCAAAGCTAGTAGCACAACACAGGCACTGTTTTATTGCACTCACAGATTCCATGGGTCAGGAATGCATAGAGGGATGACTGGCCCCTGCTTCACAACACCTGGGATTTCAGTTGAGAGTCATCAAAATACTGGGGCTGGAATCATCTGTTGGCCTATGCAGATAAACCCAGAAATGACTCAAAGTCTAGCTTTACTTGGGCCTATGAACTGGAGCACTCACACGTGGCCCCTCTAAGTGGCTTGGTTGTCTCATAGCATGGCATTTGGCTTCTGAGAGAGTATCAAAAAAGGAAGGGCCATTCCAGGAGAACCAGGTAGAACCTCATAGGTCTTTCTGATGTAGACTTGGGAGTCTTGCAGCATCATTTCCACTGAAGCTTGCTGGCCAGAGCAGGTACAGACATGCCCATTTTCAAGAGAAGGGATGTAGATCCTCTCCTCTCAATGGGGTGAGTTTCAGAGACTTTTTAGCTACTTCTAAGAGTCATCACAAAGATAATCTCCCATGTAACACAATGCTATCATGCTAACAAAAATACTTTCTCAGTATCACCTAATACCTACGATCCTCCAATTATCTCAAAAATGACTTTAATAGTTGTGTTTTTTTCAAAACTCGGATCCAATCAAGGACAAAGTATTACATTTCTTATCCTATATCTTAGTTTAAGTCTTCTAGCATCTTATGCAATATAACATCATTCCTCATTTGCTTTAGTAACTGAGTTTTAGTAAAAGTCTAAACTCTTTAATGCTTTTGGGGCAAATTTGATTGTTTTGGATGCAGTAAGTACACTGAGACTGGCCTTAAAGCAGACTGATTGCATTTGGATCGTTCACTCATTCACTAGATAATAACTTTCTGAGGGCATGCTGCTTTCCAGACACTGTGCTAGACACTAGGCCTATGAACACGAACAAGACAAAAATAATATGGAAAAAATAGCAAAAATTTCTCACACTCAGTCAGCTCTCAGGCAGAATAGACAGAAACTCAGTAGGCAGTTATAAAAGAGTGAGTTACCGTGTATCGCAGAGGAAGTTGGATGGGAGCCCTGGAAGCAGAGAGATAGGAGGGTCTCCTTCTTGAGGACTCAGTTTGGAATCCAATAGTGACATAGATTTGTCTGCAAATAAATCACAAGGCAAGTGCTATAACATATAAGAACAGTGCATAGTGAAGAAAGTGCATATGGAAACATTGAATGACCCATTTCCCATAAAATAAAAGTCCAAATGTCTTAGCACACTCTACTTCACTTCTCCTTCCTTCACTCTTTTCTGATTTACCTCCCTACGTCCAAAGCATTTCCCAGGGGTCTTGGTCCTCCTGCACCCTCCTCTGGCCTAGGCTATTGGCTCAATCAGCTCATTTGTACTTTTCATTTCATTGACTTCAGACTTACGCCCATGACATATTTAGACTTTTTCCTGGGCCTAGACACAAAACCTGCAAATTCCACTCCCCATCTGCTTTGCCTGCCTCCCCTTGGGACTTTCCTGTTGGAAAACTGATGGGCTCCCACTGACTCTCCCATTTTGGACCACATCACTGTCTCCCTAGGGGAGCCATAAAGCCTGGCTCATTTGCATGAATCTCTGCAGTGGTTCTTCTGACCCCAGGCCTGTTAGAAGTACTCATTAGATCCTCTTTAATTAAATATGTAACACACATCATGCCATCAAGCATAGCAAAAAAATAATTACAAATCTAACAACAGCTCCTACTCCTAATTAAAAGCTGGCTGTCTTTGCCTGAGAACAAGCTGGGGACAGAGCTTTTATCCTGGGCACAGCCATGGAACTCCTGGTGCCAAAGCTGGGGGGCACAGGAACATGAGGCTTTGGATGTGCCAAGGGGGCTGAGCTTTGTTGGGTGACACAGGCTCTCTTCCTTCCCAGTAGGTGAGATCTAATTTCGGCTCTTGATATGTGATTCAAGGTAAAGATAAGCTTTTATTTTCTTTCATCCACTTTCAAATGCTCTTTGACTCCATATCATATAAGAGTATTGTAGGTAAACAGAATATGAACACAGTGGGATGGTCTCACCAAGCAATCCTTTTTGAAAGCTTAAAGAAAACGAGCCACATGCATCAGTTGTTCATATGTGACGCCGGTAGGAAATGAGGGAGTAGATTGGCATGGGGGAATGGGGGGTGGGCTTCTGGAGAGTCTTTATCATATATGGAGCTGAAGGTTGAAAACAACATCCATAAGCAGGAGACTTCTTCACTTACCTTCTCATAATCTTGCTTCTTAGATACCCCTTGAATTTTCCTCTACTCCCCTCTAAATCTCATTTCTGCGCCACCCTCACCAGTTCTCTTCCTTCTAGTGAAACTAAGCAGAACCTCTTCATTCTGACACTTGAACTGCCTTTTGTATTATATCCAAGTCTTGAAACACCTTCCCCATGATCAACTAAATCAAAATACCTTTTACTCATCTTTTCAGTAATGGTGGCTCCTGATTGGAGGGATAATGTTGTTAGATGGGCAGAAAGGGCAGGAATGGTGTCTGGGAAAAAATTTATCCTGATACTACATATGCTTGGCAAGCCCACTTTTTATTGATTGTGTTTGTTCCTTTTTTTTTTTTTTTTGGTTTGGAGTAGCCTTAAAGCAATGATGGAAACTTCACTTTAAGCATGGCTCTCAGATTAAGTAGGAATTACGAATCTTTTATAAGATTTACCTGAAGTGGAAAGGAAGACTCTTCTTTAGTGCTGTTGTTTTCTTTAATTTTTTACTTCAGTTCTCATTCAACATAGGGTCCTAATGGCCATCAGGGAGGGCAAGGTATTTTCATAGCATTTATTTGCCAAGTTTGCTGTGAACTCTTTGGGCATAAGAGCCATTGAATCTATCAAGATCTCTCAAGCACAAATGCATTCATTTAGCATTATTAGACCCTATTATGTGCCAGGTCTTGTTTCAAATGCTAGGAGCACAGCTGCAGAGGAGACAATGCTCTTTCTTTCACAGAGTTTACAACTCAGTGTGGAAGTCAGACGACAAAACAGACATTGATACAGACAGCGGACTGGTGGCTGTTACCACGGACAGGGGTTGGGGGTTTGGGTGAAAAAGGTGAAGGGATTAAGCAAAAAAAGAAGAAGAAAAAACTCAAAAACACAGATGACAGTACAGTGATTACAAGAGGGAAAGGGGGTGGGGAGAGGTAAGAGAGGCTAAAGGGGGCATAAATGGTGATGGAATGAGAGTTGGCTTTGGGTGGTAAACATACAATATAATATATAAATAATGTATTATAGAATTGTGTTCCTGAAACCTTTATAATTTTATCAACCAGTGTCACCCCAATAAACTTAATAAAATATTAAAAAAACAAATATGTGAAATACTAGGTAGTAAAACTGTCAATGAAGGAAAAATAGCAGGTGAAGCAAAGGGAAGTGATAAAGGTTCTAGTTTAGACAGGGTGGTTGAAAAAGCCTCTCTGATGTATGCCTAGGTGAGCAAACAGCTGCGTGAAATAAGGGAGTGAACTATGTGATTATCTGGAGGGAAAGGAGTTCTAGGGTAGCACATTCTAAGGCATTGAGGCTAGAGCATGGAGTATTTGAGAACTAGCACAAAGACTACTTGTGGCAAAAACAGAGTGAGTCAGTAGAGAGCTATTGGGATTCTTCCAGTTGATTCTAAAGCATCATGGTCTAATTTTTAACCTTGCCATGGCTTTAGACCACAACTACATCTTGATCGTAATGCATGGAGATTGGAGAAAGGAGACGATTGGCTGCTGCTATATTCTCAGTTTGGTCATGGTTTAAAGAATTAGAATAGAAAACAAATCTTGGAATACAGAAAGGCCTTCAGAGTGCAATATTACATGATTTAATCATGGAACTTAGAAAAATCAAACACAGACAACTGTTTTAAGATTTTGAAACTTGAAGGATGGGAGAGAGAAAAACAGGCAAGAGAGTGGAGCAGGATTAATAGCAGTTTAAAGATTTTTCTATTTGTTTATGTGGATTTGGATGGAGAAGGCCCTACTCAATTTTTGGCATGAGTAAAAAAGCCAAAGTAGAATCAGCAACTCGTGTTTCAAAAGAAAATTGAAAAATAATTAAAGGAACAAATTGGAGTACAGATGTAAAGGATGGAATTAAGGGCATAGGTTAGTGTTGGGTTTGGGAAGGATGCGACTTCTTACCCTGGCCTAGAAAGGAGAAAGGACTAATGGATGAAGATTTAGACAAATATGGAGGTAGTGACTGCAGTTCAGAACTCTCTCCCGAATTCAGGACTTGTATACCTAGATTCCTATATCTAACTTCCTCCTCAACATACCCACTGGATTGTGTAATAGACCCTCAAACATACTGTGTCCAAAACTAAGCCATCTATCCCCAGGTCTTTCTTCACCTTAGTCTTCCCCAACCCAGGTGAGAGCAGCTCCATCTTTCCAGTTGCCCAACATACCCACAATGCTTTTTTCCTAATACCTTATCAGCAACTTCTATTGTTTCTGTCTTCAAAAAGATGGTGATCTAAGTCACTGTCATCTACTGTATTTTACTGTGATTGCCTTCTAACCAGTCTTCCTGCTTTTATACTTGTCTCCCCTCAGCCCCCAGAGTCTACTCTAACTCAGAAGCCACAGTTGCCCCTTCAAAGTCAATGTCAGATCATATTGCTCCTCTGCTTAACAGTTTAGAATGACTTCCTATTTCTGTCAGAGTAAAACCCCAACTCGCTGCACTCACTGACAGGCTCTCTACAATCTGCTTTCGACACACCCCTTACCTTTTGGACTGCATCACTACACACTCCACTTGGCTTCCTCTGCTCTAGTCACACTGGCTTCCTCATTGGCTCTTGAAGACATCAGGCATCCTTCATTCATGGGCCCATTGCTCCTTTCCTTCTCTAAATCTAAATGCTCTTGCCCCATACTTAGCTGATTTCATTGCCTCCTTCAAGTCTGCTCCAGTTTCACCTTCTCCAATTTTAGTACCTACTCTTCCCAGACCATTCATCCCAGGAACCCTTTGCCCTTTACTCTTTACCATAGTACTTACCATCATATAACATATACATGCTAGTATCTCATTACATTTACCATATTTTTTGGACTATAAGATGCACCCCCCTCCCCAAATTTGGGAGGAATAATGGTTGTTAATGATGCCATTGAGTTCTGTTTACATTTACATTGGTGAAATATTATGTTATTTATGTTATTAAATATTTTACCACATTTTTTCTCCAAAATTTTTTTCCCTATTTTCCTCCTCTAAAACCTAGGTGTGTTTTATGGTCCAAAAAATATGGTACTTATTATCTTACTGCCAGAACACTGCTCATGCAACTTTATTTTTTTTATTGTTGTTTGGTTTTGTTTTTCTTTATCTTTTAAATTCACAGGTGTATCCCAAACACTTAGAAGAGTTTAGGTACTTTGTTTAATAAAGGGGGTGAATGGATAATAGAGACTCCTAAGCAACATGTACTGAGTAAACTTAATTTTCTTAAAATATGAGGCAAAGTTCTGTGCTGAAAGCAAGGTAGATAGTTGAGGAGTTGAGGTATGAAAAGATTTTGGAACCATCTCTGAAGAAAGCAGAAATAGGGTTATCTTTATAGGAAGATTTTACTATCAGTAAGAGTCAAGCTTTGATTTAAAAGATGCAAATGTATTATGATGCCAATCTGCATGATGATATTACTGTCTTTAGAAATGCTTGCTATCACCCAGGCTGGTGTAGCTCAGTGGATTGAGCGTGGGCTTCAAACCAAAGGGTCACCAGTTGATTCCCAGTCAGGGCACATGCCTGGGTTGCAGGCCAAGTCTCCAGTGGGGGCCATGTGAGAGGCAACCACGCACTGATGTTTCTCTCTCTCTTTCTCCCTCCCTTCCCCTCTCTCTAAAAATAAATAGATAAAATCTTAAGAAGAAAGAAATGCTTGCTATCTAGTGTTGAGAAGGCCAAATGGTGGGCCCCCAGGAGACAGGTCCTCATTCTAATTTCTGGAATATGTAAATATTACCTTATGTGGCAAAAGAGTGACTACTACCTTTTATAGCAAATGATGGGATTAACAATCTTGAGAAGATAGATTTACCCCAGATTATTTGGGTTGCCCCCAAATTCAATCCCATGTATCTTTATAAGAGAAATACAAAACAAGTGTTGAGATAGACACACAGAGGGGGAAAAACACCCAGAAAACAAACACATATTCAGACAAGGCAACATGAGAATGGAGGGAGAGGTGGGAGTGATGCAATCACAAGTCAAAGAATGTCAAGAATTGCCAGTGACTACCGGAAGCTAGGAGAAAGATTCTGCCCAAGAGCCCCTGTGGGAGTGCAGCCCTGCCAACCTGGATTTCAGACTTCTGGCCTTCAGAACTGTGAGAGAATGTGTATCTGCTTTTTGAAGCCACCCAGCTGTGATAATTTGTTATAGTAGCCCTAGGAAAACAATACAGGTTTTGGAACTGAGAAAGTGCAGGGCGCTTCTGTAACAAATGCCTAAAACTGTGAAAGTGGCTTAGGAACTAGATAATGGATAAGGGCTAGAAGAATTTTGAAGTGCATGAGAGAAAAGGGCTAGATTGCCTTCAGAGATGGTTAGTGGATAGATAGTGATTCTGATGAATATTCAGACAGGAGTGAGGAGCACAGTAGAAAAATTTCTGTACTTAAGGGACATGTTATATAGATATAGTGGCAGAAAACTGGCTGAACTACATTCTGCAGTTGTGTAAAAAGCAGAATTTGTACATGATGAAAGTAGCTATTTAATGGAGAACATTCCCAAGGAAAATGTTGAAGGCGCAGCCTGGCCTTGTTTGGTTTGGTTTTTGGTTATTGCTGTTGTTGCCTATGTATAGTAAAATATGAGAGAGTAGAGGTAAGTTGAAGGGCAACTGTTAACCAAAATGAAATTAAAACTTGATGATTTGGGAATTCCTTAGCCTATCCAGATGGAAGGAGGTGACAACAGCACAAGATTTACTGTTAGAAAAGTGTGCCCTGGAGAGGACAATGGGGTGTCTGGACAATCACTTGCTGAAGAGATTAAGTATGTGACAAATGGATCCACTCAAGCATCTCAGCAGAGATGAGGAACAGAGGTGGCATTACACAGGAAAGCTCTATGAAGACTCCTTTGTTTATTGATGTGGGTCCCCATGCCATACATGGAAAATCCACAAGGTTTTTGAAAATGTTATACCAGTAGGAACACTGCCAACTGAACCAACAAGAATGGAAGCATGATAATCTGAAAGAAGGATGTTGGAATCCCAAAGTTCTACACCCAAGAGATGAGTACACCATTGAAAAAAAGGAAATTGTTATATAAACTGTACCATTTACCCAAGGCTAAGGGATAACAAAATAAGTGTAACAGAACTTCACAAAGAGGAACACTAAGTCACTAATAACAGCACAGATAAAATGACTTAACTAAAAGTCCAGTCAGGGAGGAAAGCAAGCCATGCATGCGTACATAGTGGGTGAGGAGAGTCAACTGGCTTCAGCCCTAACAAAGTCAAAAACTGTGTCAATTTGGAGAAAGACTGTGGGAGAAATATAGGGCATGGGGGTCAAATAAATAATTTATTAGACTTAAAATATTTAGGGTCAACTGTTTTTAGTGAAAATGGTATCCAGTGGGTGTCACGCTATGGATAGTTGTTGCATAGAGGTGAAAATCATTCAAGGGAATAAGGCTGAGTCATTAAGAGATTGGTACATGGTAAATGGGTAATACCATATTTACGCCATAGTTGATAGAAGCAGGAGTGAAATATATATATCTCAAAATTTGGTCTCTCCAAAGGTTTGGAGTTAAAATCAAGACAGTTTCAGTCTTATACCCTCTTCGTACTCATAAATTTAGCAGAAGAGAGGAGTGAAGAAGATGCTCAGAGAAAAGCCAAGATGACAGAGAGAGAGAAAATATTATGTAGGTCATCTTTTAAAAACCTGGCTGTACTTAGACCCCTTGACTTTTAAGATACCCCTATATCCTTATATCACTATTTAAATTGTGATATCTGGTGTTGGTTTTGTGGTTTAAAAAAATACTCTGTTCAATGTAATTTGTCCATCCTTAAAGCCTCAGAGTCATCTCCCTTTTTATTTTTAAGTCTCTGTTGACATTATCTTTGGGTGTCAATGCTCCCTCCTCCACACTGAAATGCAAATGTGTTACCTGATTATTTTTAATTCAGTTTTAATCATATAAGGCTTAGTAGAGTTATAATAAAATCTCATTGTCACAAATAGGTTGATCTTTAGAATAGCAAACCATTATTTTTTACAATATTGTTTTTAAAAAATCAATCGTAAGGGTATGTTTCAACCTTTTACTTTGAAGTGCATAATACATATGGTAAAATCTACCTAAGGCATACATACAGTTATATGCAATTTAAGGGATGTTTCTACAGCAACACTTATTAACCACCAGCTAAGTTAAAAATTCACTGCAGGTTCTCTAGAAGCCACTGCTGTGGGTCTCAACCCCAAATACATCTTGTTGCCTTTCCCCATGAATTTTTCTTAATTTTAATGATAATCACACCTTTAATTTTCTTTTTAGTTCCATCTGTGTATGCATTCTAAACAACATTAATTTTTAAGGTTTTAAAATGTATAGACACTACACTAAATATACTTTTTGGAATTTTTTTGCTCAATATTATGTTTACGATTCACTCCTGTTGATGCATGTAGATCATTCACTCTTCTCTAGGCCAACTTTAAGCACCATCTTTTCCATCAAGTCTTTCTAATCCTTCTACCAAATCTGATACACCCTTTGACAGAAGATTTAATTTTATTCTTATTTTTCAGAAGTTCCTATATTCTGGCTTGTGATATAATTTTGCACCACTCTTGGATTTACTCCCAGTTTATTAGGTCTTGTCTTCGATTTCTTTGTACCTTCAGTAGTACTAGACCTAGAGATTATGCATAATCCATGCTTATAAAATGCTTATTGAATGTATGATGTTGAGACCTGCAGTATATATTTGGAAGGAGGACCCTGTATTATATATTCTACAAAGTCTGGACAATTTAATAATAAATACATCTCATCTACTCTGCATCTACTAAACCATGTGCATGATCTGCTTAGTGTTTGACTTTAACTACATTTTCAATGAATTTTTTTCATCTCTCAAAAGCTATAGTTTATATCTGCTAGACTGCATTTGGCTAACATTAACTTTTTGCTTGAAGAAAATGTAAGTGGGTGAAGGATTAATCAAAGTTAGGTCTCTTAATTCTATGCTTCTTGGACTAAACAAATAAAATGGGGGTGGAAGGAGGGATCTATTAATAAAAAACATGAAGCGTGAGAAATGGCTTTCAGAGCTCGAGTGGAGATGTGACCCGTTTCCGGCCATTCCTGCTGCAAGGAGCATGCTGGTTCCCGTGGCTTACAGCCCCAGAGTGCCAGCCTTCCTGAAACACTTCTGGAAGATTCCTTTGCCTCCTGTGAGCCAAAGAACAAGTGTGTGTGTGTGGAAGCTGAAGTGAATTCCCCTAAGCTGAAAGCATACAGAGCAAAGCACAACTTCCTTCTGAAAAGGAAATGAAGCGTTTTATTTCTTTATTTATTAGCTTTGTTACTAATTGTACCCTCTGCCAGAGGCCCCAAAGGCAGAGAAGCTTATTGTAAAATAATAGAGATAATTAAATTTTATATTATGAAACAGCAATTAACGCAGCAAACTAGGATCTGGTCCACCAGGGATATCTAATCTACGGAGGTGGGTTCTGCATGATGTCCCAAGGCCAAACACCACCGCTACCTCTATTCCCTCCTCCCCTCCTCATCCATTAATAGATATCAGAAACTGTGGTTGCTGCATGCTTCCCATAGGTTTTTTTTTTCCCTACAAAGTAAAATTGGAGTTTGATGGTATAAGCAACAGAGAGAGATCTCTCCTGGATAATATTTCAGATTTTGATCTATGGAGAAATTCAAGAATGTACACCGTTGCCCTAAGACAAATTTTAAAACTAGGTTCATTTTGTCCTCAGACAGAGTCACCCCATTGGTGCTTTGGGTCTCCACTTGGGACCTTCGTCCTCCCGGCTCCCGTGTCCACAGCCTCCGCCTGTCTCCCTGGTGTGGAACTCCGTGTAGAATTTCCCACACCTGACTCAGGTTCCTGCCTAAAACCCACTTTCTCTTAATCTTTACTGCTTTGGGCTAAGTACTTGCATTTTTTTTTTCAGTAAATATATTTGCAAATATCTATTTCCCATGAGAATAATGGTATAGAGAATAAAAATAAGATTTAGTGTAAAAGACTTGGGTTTAAATCCTGGCTTTCTTACCTAAGCCATTGTATGGAGCCGGGAGAACTGAGATGTATTTTCTGGTTTCACTGAGGAAAAAAGCACAAATTTACTTTTCTTTGGGAAGAAAAGTAAACAAATCACTATTTATTGGCTATCAAGTATTTGCTCTCACAAGAAAGAGAAGGCAGATTCTGTGAAAGATAATAAACAGCCATTTTCAGAGACGGGGAGACTGAGGTCTGAAACCATGTGGATACTTGTCCAGAAAAAGTAATTGCAGAGAGGAGCAACCTGATGAGCTAATGGCTACCCCACTATCACAGTGGCCCTGCAGCAAGAGATAGGACATTTACAAAAGATTTTTAGAGCATCCACAGAAATTTTCACTAATTCATAAGGCACAAAATTAATGTTTGACATTCCAAGGGGACCATGGGCTTAGGTGGTAAAGTTAAGGTGCAGCACTGTAGAGGATGAGAGGCACTGAGAGTCTGCATGACTTGCTGATGAACCCATAGCTAGTGAATGGTGGAACTTGGAAGAATACGCAGAGTCCTTTGGTTTAAAATCAACTCCACGAAAACAATCAGAGTTACTGACTTTGTACCGACTTGGTTTAACAGGGACTCCATTTGACAGTGTGGACATCATTCACGTCAGAATCTAGAGTCCTGGCAAAATGAGTCAAATAACATTTTAAGTAATAATGACATTCATTTGGATGAGAATATAATTCTCCAATTATCTTTTCAAGTACTTGTAAGTGGGCGGGAGGAATCTACCTCTAAAGTCTTTCGTTAGAACATCACCTAACAATGCTCAGCTATTTTCATTATCAATTAATTCATCTGTTATGCATGTTTTAGTCTGTACTTCTGCCACTGTGTACTAAATACAACTATAAAAGGTCTACCTAAGAAATTGGGGTATTTTCCAATAGAAGATCAAACCAGAGTGTTTGCAGAAGCAGCAGCATCCTGGGCTACACAGAGGAATAGAGCAGGTATAGGAAATCCCATGAGGGGCCCAAGAGGACAAGATGTGTAACAATGAGGCCACAGGCATGGCCACTGTGCACATGGCATGTGCACTGCAAAGCACACCGCCTCCCTCATGCACTTATGTCACCAAACACTTGCGGCACTATTTTCATGTTTTACCAGGGAAAAAGCAGAGTTAAAAGAGAAATAACAAATGTCTTTATTGAATTGGAATGCCTGCCTACAGACTGAACACCCAGTCTTTAAAAATACATTTCTCTCCTATTTTCCTTGTGGTAAGAGTAACTGATGGACACCAAAACAACTTTGGAAGCATAATCAGCGGGTATGTTCCCATAGTTCAAAGAGAATAGTATTTGAAATCAGACAAATTTAGGGTGAGTGGTGGGTCCACCACCTACTAGTTATGAGAACTCGGCCTTATTAACTGGGAAAGGGTCGAGGGTTCCTCATTTGTCACGGCTGTTCTAAGGATTAGACATAATGCACATAAAAACACGAAGTCTGGCACATCCAAAAAAACTCAATTACTTATAACTGTAGTTGTAACTTTTATTACTGCTAGGAGGAAGATATGAGAAATAATCTGCTGACTACACTACACTAATAATAAGGAAAACAATTGTTTTTCTGCAGTGTGGCTCCTTAAAAAGGAATGATGTTGTCTGAGGGATGATGGAGGACATCCCTGAAACACCTGGACTCATCAACGTGATCAAAATTAACAAGTAAACATGGTCTGAAAAGGCTGGGGAAGGCCCAGATCAAACTGCAAAATTAATACCATGGATAGCAAAAGGCATTCCTTGGCAGAGGTGGAGGTGGGGGAGGCAATGAGAAAATAACAACTATAATAGGAACTATATCTATACCTATACCTATATCACCTATATATCTATCATTGAAGGACCACTGAAATTTAGTGGGGTTTGAACATGGCTACAATGGATTAATAGAGGAGATACCTTGTGTCAACAAAACGAAACTAACAGAAATGGCAGGAGAATAGAACCATGTTCAGATATGTGCATCAGTAGAAAGCTTCACCTTAAGGTAGAAGTACAATGGCACATATTTGAGTGTAAGATGAAAGCAGGAATAAATAGAAGTGTTGTAATGGCAGAGGTTGCTGCAGCCTCTCTAAACCATTTAGATGTACCTTAAACACAGCACACACCTCCCCAGGGCAGAGATACTGACCTAATGGGATGTTATCAAGGCAGCACTTGAAAATCCTTGAAAACTTGAATCTTTTACAAGTGAATCATCTCGTTAAAGGCATAACCTGACTTGTTCTTATTTTGTATTTTGAGTGGTAAAGAGAGTCTCAAGGAGAAAACTGTTGCACTGATTTAATTCTGACCCTTGATACACTTCTGGTACCTGTCAAGAGAAGGAGAGGCAAGCACCTTAGAGAAAGTAAGCTTGTGAGATTCAGGAAAGCCTAGGAACACATAAACTTGACTTCAGAACAGCAGTTAAAAACCATGAGAACTTGTGTGTGCATGCAGGATCCCAAGGAAAGAGGCTTGAAAGATAACACAGCTTAAGAGAGCTAGGCTGGTAAGAGAACTCGGAAGAAAGCTCTATAATCAGAAATCATTCTAATGATAAAGAAGAGGGGTATAAATCTAGAGGAACGGATATAGCTGAAAGTCGGGTTCATCGTTTTAAAAGTACATGGATTGAATATTGAAGGAGGAGAATAAACATCAAGAGAATACAAAAGAGCAGCCCCAGGCTGTAGGAATAATGCTAGGTAGCCTAAATGTTGAAAGAACACAAAGATTTGAGAAAAATGCTTTAAAGCTCATAGATTTAAAAGCTATGTGCAGAGCAAGGTGAGCAAGAGAGGTGTCCCAGCAAGCCTTGCTTGGGACAAAGGCTTTGAGTGCAGGTAATAATTTAGAAGTGATCTCAAAGAGCAGCACGGGGGGCCAGAGGGCATGAAGCAGGGAGGGAGGGAAGCAAAGTTCGTACCAGGATGCCTTGGAGGGAGGGTCAGGGTCTGGATGCCATGGGCAGGCCTCCTGTCCATCTGACCAAGAAATGGGAGCTAGTCATAACCCCATCATTCCTGCTTTTTCAGGCTGTGACTGGCTGAGGACTAAGCTGGCTCCGCTGGTCCTTAGAGTAGGGCTGGGCAGGAAGGGAGGGAGGCCGCACAAAGGTGTGGGGGTGGTTCAGGCCGGCAACAGCCTTCTTGGAGCAGGTTGCAAACAGATGGGGCCCAGAGGACTAGAAGAAGTACGCCCAGAAGGTGTTTGATAAAGAAGGGTGAGGCAGTGTGGGAGGGAGGCTGTAATGTGTACAGAGGGCAGAGAATCGAAGCAAAATGAGAAACTTCATCTTCAGTATTGAGGAAGAATTCACGACACTGGAGGAGAAGGCAAGTGTGGTTGCGGGAGAACTGAAGCCGTTAGAGACATCTGGCTGGGGGTCCTGGCTCCTTCACTGCAGCATCCATGGAGGCACAGTAAAAAAAGTGCACTAAATAAAACTGAAACTAAAAGAAAAGTGATATAAAGCAAAGTATAAATTCATGTGTATAGAAAGCACAGTAGTTACGGAAGTATTTCCATTTATGTTAAAAAGGAGGTGTGTGTACAACCAACTCCTACGTCTCTTACGGGTTGACCTCGGGTGGCTTAATTCCCTCAATGGCTCAGTGTCCCTAGAGGTGCGCCCCCTCTGGGGACAGACTCACTGCCGTGTCCCCAGTGCCGAGAAGTGGGCTGGCACAAGAAGGTGCTTAGTGAATAAATGAGAACTTGCTAAATGAATAAATGAGAAATTGATTGAAACATGGTTATTACAAAAAATATTAAAATATGTATTGAAGAGATAGACAATTTTAATATTGTAATACATTTTAATTCATGGGTATGTTGAATTTTGTATGCTATACCCAGAGCATATATCTCATTTTCATATTTCAATAAACAGTTCTAAAATTGATTTGATTCTAGGTAAAAAATATATATATAATTCTCAAATCAGAAAATGGGCAGGAAAATGTTGTCCTATCATAATTTAGAAAACTGTAAATTAATAAACAACATTAAAAACACAAGTAAAAGTAAACCTCAGCAATTTAGTAATTTAAATCATTCTTTAAAAAACCTATTAGAACAAAAAAGAAATCAAAATTACAATAAGAGGCTATTTAGAATAATAATAGAATTTTTTAAATGTTACTTATTATTGTAGTGCAATGCAGCCAGAGTTATTCTCTGAGGCAATAATCTTGAATGCTTATATTATTAAAATAATAATAAAATAAAGGAATTCAGTAATCAACTCAATAAGTTAGAAAAGCAACCACAAAATAAACCTAAACAAAAGAATACATAGGAAGTATAAAGAGAAATTTTTAATGAATTCAAAAGCAAAAGAATATAATTTCTTAGTAAACCCAAGAACAGTTTATTTGAACACAGCACACCAGTGTCAGTGAAATGACAAAAACCAAAACCCATCAAGGCAAAAGAAGGAATAAGAAGGATTTTTAAAATAGAAACATAATAAGAGAGTTTTGTTTAATTCAAGAAAATATTAAACACAAGCTATGCTAAATAACTTCAACAACCATTAAATGGATGGTTTCCTGGGAAAAAATATCAATGGTTAAAATTAAATTAAAGAAAAGTAGAAAATTTAATTTGGGCAATGATACAAAATAAACTATCAAAAAGTCTTCAATGACAGATCCATGATTGGATAATTTTACTGTTAGATTTTCAAAGAGGAGGCATTTCCATGCCACATAAACTGTTCTAGAGCAAGAAGAACAGGCTGCTACCCACTATATTTTCTTACACTTGAAACCAACAAAAAGACCTGTGCAAGAAAGTTCCCACTCCCCGGAAAAAAGCACAACAAAACTGGAAACCCATAAATGAGTTCATTCAGAAATGTTGATACAAAACTTCTAAACATTTAGCAAGCAGATTTAAGTATCTTCAAATAACAACCACCATGACCAAGTGGGAGTTGTCCTAAGACTGCAAGGCTGGTAGTATATTATGAGGAGAGAAATAATTATAATGTGCTATATCTCTTAGTCAAATAGAAAGACAAAAATTTCAGAAGATGCAGTAAAAATGTTTGTAACAATCAATATACTCCTTGTTTTTTCTTCTCTTTGAAAAGCACTCAGTCATATAAGAAAATGAGATTTAGAAGATTTAGCCCTCAGTTGGAAAAGGGTATCTGTCCAAAATCAACAGCTAACGTCATACTTGATGATAAAACACTGAAGGTGATCTCATTAAACTACAAACGGATCTGCCTTTTGACCCAGCAATTCCACTGCTAGGATTATATCCTAAGAACCCTGAAACACCAATCCAAAAGAACCTATGCACCCCAATGTTCATAGCAGCACAATTTATAATAGCCAAGTGTTGGAAGCAACCTAGGTGCTCATCAGTAAATGAGTGGATCAAAAACTATGGTACATTTACACAATGGAATTCTATGCAGCAGAAAGAAAGAAGGAGCTCCTACCCTTTGGGACAGCATGGATGGAACTGGAAAACATTATGCTAAGTGAAATAAGCCAGACAGTGAAAGACAAATACTATATGATCTCACCTTTAACAGGAATCTAATCAACAAAACAAACAAACAAGCAAAATGTAACCAAAGACACTGAAATAGAGAACAGGCCAACAGTGACCAGAGGGGAGAGGGGAGGGAATTTCAGGGGAAAAGGGGAAGGGTTCACAGGAACAAGTATACAGGACACATGGAAAAAACAAGGTAGGAGGATGGAAATGGGAGGGAGGTGGGGAGGGCTGGGGAGGTGGGCTGGCATGGGAGTAAAAGACAGAAAACTATACTTGAACAACAATGAAAAAAAAAGAAAGAAACATGACTTACCATAACTCAATGACTCGTGTTCACTATCTTCTTTGCTATTTAACTCTAGTCTTCAAATAAAAATAGGAGAAACAGAGACAAAGAAAGGAGACGAAAACTTAGTAGGAACAATTGATCTAGTAAAAGAACTGACAGTATTAATTGTGTTTAAGTTACTTGGTGTAAACAATATACATCCCAGGGTATAGATTAATTGGTCGAAATAATTCAAGAATTAACTGTGATGTACTCTGAAGAACAGAACCATGTCAGAGATACAAAAACTCTCTTATTACTTAAATATGAAAAAAGGCAGCTTCTAAACTCTGGAGTAAGAGCCATTGACTATTATCCCTAAAAAATGCAAAAGTACATAGTAATGATGTAAGTGCTCAACGGAGAAGACAATTTGAATTAAAATTTGAATTGAATTTGAAGTTACTATGAATGTTTAGGCTGTTAAAAATTTTAGTCATATTAATTTCAGGTCATTTTTTTAGAAATTTGGAATGAAAAGGGTAGTTGATAAAGAAAGTGTCAATAATACTTCAGATGGAATACATTTTCAATTGCAAGTAATTTTTTGGAAAAATTTATTTTGATTTTCTTTTAAATATCCTGGCAAATGTGGGCTGAGACTCATGTATTGGCTTTGTGTTGGTTCAGATGCATCCACACCCGCTGTGCAGAGCCAGGTGAGCTCAATTACCAGCCCCCTTTCACTGTTACATTTGTCGACCTTGGACAAGTTGCTTAATTTTGTCCATCATTGAATAAGAACAGTTCCCTTGCATGAGAATAATAAAGATTATTTACCCAGTACTTTATTTAATAATAAAGATTAAATACCCAGTACTTTCTGTACTGTGCCTGGTGGAGAAAGGAGACAGTGCCTGGTGGAGAACACAGCCAGAGAAGCCTTTGTGGTCTCAGCGGCTCTTTCGGGTGGCTTGACTGGAAAACCTCAGCGTCATGTGTATTAACTTTGTTTTCTCATTTTCTGTGATGGATGCTCTGGCCTCTGGGGCCTTGCTCACAGGGAGGCTGCCCTCCCAGGGTGAGCTAATCCCCAGAGACAGCACGCACTCTCCAGGCAGGGCACATTCCACATGCAAACCAACCAATTCAGAGCCTATATCTCTACCCACCTTTTTTTTTTAAATCATTGGCCTGCCCTCTAGTGCCCAAATCACCCCAGGACCAGGTACTGGACAAACAGAGACCACCACTATGTCCCAGAGCATGCCAAAATTATTCAGACCAGCCAACCCTAAGCCTGTCTATGCTGCTTGGCCTGCCTTGCCTGTTCCTTCTCACAAACAACACAACCCAGGCTCACAGTCCAGCTTCCCCCTGCTCCTGACTCACCCCCACACCTCCCGCAACGTGAGACGTGTGTGTGCAAATGTGTCTTTTTGTGCTGGTCATTTCTGTGGCTGCGTGTCTTACCATTTCTGATTAAACCAGATCCTGGCACAGTTTAAAACAGTGTGTCATAAGACTGCTGCTTCTTGTCTATTATGGTTATTTTTACTATCACAGAAAATGTTTAAAAAAGAAGCATAGACTTAGATAAAGTAGAACTGGAATAAATTAAATTCCAGATAAGAATTGAAAGTCTAGAAGATCTTAAGAGGTTGCACTTATAAAAACAAATAGTACAGAGTGAAGTTGAAAAAATATGTATGATATATATGACATGTAAAAGATATCCATGATAGATTATAGATGATGTAATGTATATAATAGTTCTCTATATATACACGTGTGTGTGTGTATTACTGTACTTTAACAGTGATGCGTTAAATGCAGAATGGGGAAATACGGACTGACAACAATCCATCAGTAAGAAAAATGAATCTGTACACGTCTATACATCTGGATGCTTCAACTCAACTGTGGCAACGAGGCTGCTGGCGTGCCATGGCCACGAAAAAGGTGGTCTGGGCTGTGCTAACAGTGTGACTGTCCACACGGAGCAGAGGCTATTCTCACTGCGCTGGGTGCCAATTAGACAAAATGGCAAGCTGTTTTCCTTTGTGAGTCCTAGAAAAGAAAGAAAAAAAGCTGGAGAATTCGAATAGTGAAGGGTGTAAAATCATGTTGAGGGAACTGAGAAAGAGAAAGGCACATACTTACCTTTAAGTATCTGAGATGTTCTCACGGAGAAGAGAGGACATTCTTTCTCTGTATGAGGTAGAACCACGCTCAGGGAACGGAAGTTCGGAAGAGGACTGTTCATCTCAGCAAAGCCGAGGGGACGGGGGAGAAGGAAAGAACATTTTGTTTATTGCACTTACATGATGTGCAAGACGGTATACTGTCTTATACTCACATATACCTTATTTTCCAATAGTTAATGTTTTCCAAATATACTGCTGTTATTCTTCTAGTAAAAGTCTCTAAAATATTTTGTAATGATTCCCATGGAAGCTAAGATTGGTTATTCTCTAAAGTCTCTTTGGATGTGAAAAGTTTCTGATGGGTCGTACTTTAGGGAATGCTGCTGGAGCAGCAGATGGGGTAGTTTTCAAGGTGCCTTTCCCCAGTATAACTATAATTATAAAGAACCCAAGGTGGAATGAGATATATTGTCTTTAGCTAGCAAATTCAACCCTGTTCCCCATTATAGCTCATATAAATAAAAATTGTATTTGTGTATCTTTTGAGAAAGGTCACATGCCTAGTAACACGTATTTAAAAGAAGCTTACACCAAATTCAATGTCATTCTAAAGGTCAGGTTACCACAGTTGGCTGTCCAAGGCTGGGCATAGGCGTCAAATATGCAATTAAGAGTTAGAAAAAGAATTGTTGGTTAATTGAAACAACTTTAAGGGTCTGAAATAAGTAGACATGAAGGAATTCTTGACTGTGTGCTCTACTCTGATTATAGGTATCACAGAAAAAAACAACTTTTTAAAAATGTGTTTTCATTTAAAAGCAATAGGTGACTGTCATTTTGCCTCCAAGAGGAGTGGCATGACTCTTCCAACAATGAAGTTCTAAGACCATGAAACTCTGGAAGAAGCCCATGCTGTGAAAAGACAGTTAAACTGCTTTGCATGAAAGTTAACACTTATTTGAAGGAGCAAAATACAAGAGGAGGAGAATGGTTCTGAAAACAGGACAAAGTTCCAAACAGATTAGGAGAAGTTTGGGTGCATATGGGAAAAATTCCATGAAGAAATGTTGGACATGAGAATTTCCTAGTGGTAGGGATGGCAGGAGGGCTTGTAGTAAGATTGGTTTTAACATTTTTTTCTGTGTATTGTTGCAATTTAATAGGCATTTGCTACATAGAAATGTCTTCTAAGGATATGGTTTGAAGGAATAAAAGGGCTATATTGGTATATGAGTTAGCACCGGACAAGAACAAGAGAATAGTCATGGGAAGGAAGACGCAAGTTCAATGGGAGTAGTTAATTAAAAATACAGATAACCATGAGAAGGTACATTTAAGATACATGCAGAAAATCTGAGAGAGGATATTGAGCTTCTTATTAAAAATGAGAATAGGGGTTGAGGTTAATTTTAAGTCTCCAAGGACAGGGAAACCTCAGCTGACATCTACATTGAATGTATAATTGGCTCAGCTCTCTTTTTCACTGTAGTTCTTGTAGGAACATCTTGAAAGTGAAGCTAGTGAAACAATTACAAACACGTTCCTGTTATTCACCTGACTCACACTTCTTTTTTCATTAGAAAGCCTGAACTATTTCACATTGAAAGTAGAAAAGGTAATATGCCTATTGGACAGACATGTTTTTTCTTCCAAATTAACTCATTGGATTTGACCCGTATACACCATGAGGTAGTTTGGAACTAGTTTCACAAATTGGAAGGACATTAATTTTTAATGTGGTACCTTTCATTAAAAGCTAGACTGGTTCAAAATTCACTGTTACAAAATGCCAGAGCTAAATCCATGCCATGCCACTGCCCCAGAGTTTTCTTTGAGGTTTCTCACTGGTAGTTCAAGCCTCATGTCACTGAACTGCAGTCCCGTGGAAGGGTGGCCTTGGAACATTCCCTGGGGAACCCCTCTGGTTCCTCCTTTGCTGAATCTTCCACCTGGCAAGCTACACCTCCAGCAGCCAGGCTATATATCAGTAATTTTTTTCTTTGTTTTCTTTATTGACCTAGTACAACAGCATAGAAATACATACACAAATTAAAGGGATGATGGAGTTGACACCCTAACGGTTTTAGAAGAGTTTCTGCTTTACTGCATTCTGAACTACTTTCTCCCTCAAGTTATTTGAATGGGAGCCGAGGTGTGAAAGAGGCAGGAAATGGGAGTCATTAATTAAGCCTTTTCTCCCTGTACCTACTATGATGGGAAATTCATTTCTTGTTTTCAGTCTGATGATTACTTAGTATTTAGCCAGTATCCTCAAGCCAGGTTCCCACAGCGGAATAAAATGTCAGTAACATGAAACAAAAACCCATACCAAAACAAGCCACTTAGCCTGTTCCCCCTGAGGATGTTTTTCTGTCTTGGAGTGGTCAAGTCGTGGGGTTAGAGGCTGGAGCCGAAAAAGAGGGAAGCACTTTTTGTTGTGTTTTCTTGGTTGTGAAATGTCATACTTCATCCCATGGGGCCACTATTACATGTGACTGCTGAAAAAATGGAGCCAGGGCCCCGAGAGGGATGCCTGTTCCAATTTCTTTAGTCTTGCTTGCTCACCTGTAATTCCCCCAGACGAGGTATTTCCACCCCCACTGATTAGACAGCAAGTCATAGCAAACAGGAAATGCCTTGTGAGAACAGGAACAGAACACTCAACCCTGAGACAGGCCACAAAATCTCGCTGACAGGCTCCCCAAGGAATCAGCTAGAGCGGGTACAGCAATGTGCCCTAGGAGACAAAAGGAAAATCATGACCTGAGAAGTGATACTTGTTTATTCCCTCACGGCTGGACAATGAGGTGTACTGGGAGCCCAAGTCATCTGAGTTCGCTGGTTCCAAGCTGAGTACCTTAAGGTGTCGGGGCGGGGGGGGCGGGGATTGGTCACAAATGGAAACCAGCCTTGCTTACTATTTCTCTCTTCATTGTCCCCCAGAGGACTGCAAATCATCTCAAAAATAATGCCTCTCCCAATGCCTTCTTGGGCTCTGATGTTGTCGTTACCGGCATTAATTTAATGGCTCTTCACTGGGGCAATGCATGGACAGACATCTTGTTCCAGGAAGACAATGGGCAATTCTTTAGGCAATCCAGAGGTCTGTCACGGCCATACCACCCCCTGAGACTAAGCGATGTTCGAGAGAATCAGGCTTGCATAGTTTGTCACACTTGGTGTTTGATCACCTAAAACAGCTTTACTCTGAGTTTTTGCTTTCTGGTCTCTCATGCTGTGTTCATTCATCAGAAGCTTGACTACCATTGACACCAGCCTATGAAAAGGAGCTCACCAGCCCTCTTCGGGGTTTACTATGATCTTCTCTCCCACCTCTCAGGCCGACTTGCCTAGCAACCTCTGTGCCACTGCTCAGACTGTATGCGTGACTCCTTCTCCTACTAATACACACAGGATTTAGGGGTTTGTTCACGGTCCTTTTTTTCTTACTCTATCCACTTTCTTGATGAGCTCATCTATTTACACTTAAAAAATTTTTTTAGCTTCTATGCACTTTGCTCTTTCTCTCCCCACTTCAATCCTGAACTTGTGACTGGCCTTTCCATGTAATTCATGCTTCAGAGTCAATCTTTCTCAACCAAATTTCTCATTTTTTCACCCTCTTTTCCTATGTCACCTAGCTTGGTTACTGCCATTCCAAGCCTCCATTGCTCAGTCTCAATATACCTTTGTCTCTAACTGTTCAACTCAATCACTACCTTCTCAATAAGGCCTTAGGTTTTTCCGGTTGCAAATCATCTCTCCCTCCTATACAAACCTATAGAATTTCCTTATTATTTCTGTCATCTTGTACACCAGCTCCTACCATGTATTATTTTTTGTTTCATATAACACATTACAATTCACAACATGTGCATGTGCCATATCATGGACTGTCTTTTTCACTCTTCTTTGAATCTCTTTGAGGGTCAGAGATCTTGGAGAATTTACAATTTATCTGTTGGAGTTTCTAATACACTACATTGCATGCAGTAGGTATGCAGTTAGTCATTGTGAGTTACTGGAAGTCTTAAAGTTTAACTTTTTAGTTTACTTAATCCAACATTTCTCTTAAATAGCTCAATGCTTCAATTATTCTACTTCCAAACAATTCTTTATCTTATTATTCATGCCCCCAAATAGAAGAAACATATATGAGTTTTGTGTGGCAAGCATCAGGATTTCATCAGTATCTGCAAACATCAACAAAAATTGCAGATACTGGTGAGATATTTTAAATGTCTTGACTATAAAAGTAATATTAATTACAGTCATTTAAATGAGCTGTGTACCATGCAACCTAATAATAATAGTTCATAATAGTGATACATCGATCAACTTCATTATAAATTTTACTTGATATGATTTTCCTGATTGTATTGCTAAAATATTCATATATATTTAATTGTCATGAATTGTTTCAATTTTCACATGGTTGTCTATTCAGAATTTTAAAGGAAATTGATGAAACTGTGCTTAGCATGGTCTTCAATGTTGTTGGTTTCACTAGAAGTATAAATAAGTGTTGCGGTCATTAAAGAGATTATCATGTCATTTTAAAATTAATATATGTACTTTATTATTATTAAAAATAAAACAAAATAAAAGAATAATGAAGTCAACTGCCTCTGTGAACAGATCTGTGGATTTTAACACATGCTGAGATTTGGGCAGCCACCATCGCAATCAGGATACAAAACAGACCTGTCAATCAAGAAAAGTTTCTTGTGCTGACTTTTGTAGACAAATCCTTCTCCCATCTTCAGCCCCTGGTAACCATCTATGCATCTTGAATCGTGATAGTTTAGCATTTTCTAAAATGTTGTGTGAATACACTCATGCACACCTTGGAGACCGGCTTCCTCACTTAACCCACCATGTTGAGTGTGCACCCTCGTTGGTCTCTATTGTTTCTGAGTAGTATTCCGTTACATGGAAGCTCCTCAGATTGTTTGTTCACCCACTGAAGGACATTTGAGCTGATTCCAGCTTCTGACAATTGTCAAGAATCTGCCATAAACGTTTGTGTGCTAGTTCTTATGGGAACATAAGTTTTAATTTTTCTAGAGTAATACACAAGGATGCAATTTCTGGGTCATATGGTAATTATGTGTTTAATATTATAAGAAACTGCCAAACTGTTTTTCCAGAGTGGCTGTACCATTTTGCATCCCCACCAGCAAGTGTGAGTCTAATCATTCTGCATCCTCTCCAGAGATGGGTATTGTCAGTTTAAAAATGTTTGTCTGTTCTAATAAGTGTGCATCAGTATCCCATGATGATATATGTTTCCTTATGTCTAATTGTAACCCACCCCACTATTCTTTTTATCGTTATTTCTGTAATGACCTGTTAACTAACTATGTGACTGCAGATAAACAGACCGACTGTTTGCTTTAGAATTCTAGGAACTAACTTCAAAAGAACCAGAGTCTGATCTTCACACATTCTGGCTCTGGGGTATTTGCTGCCCTTCAACCATTTATCTGAACAGACTGTGTTGACTTGCATGTAGTCAGTAGAAAACCCTCAACTCTGGCCTTTCAATTCCCATACTCTGTTTGTTTTCTTCTCTTATTCCTTCCGCTTTACAAAAGCCCCTGCCCACGACAAGAGTCCACCCTCTTCTCAAGCTGCTGGTTCTTGAATAAACCTACTTTTCTTCCACCAGCTCCTGTCTTTCGATTATTGGCTTTTGAGTGGCAGGTGGCCAAACCTGGGCTCAGCATCATAATTATGGTGATGACATATTCATGTGCTTATCTGCCATCTATTAATCATCCTTGGTGAACTGCCTGATCAAATACGACTTGTTCGTTTTTAAAACTATTTGTTTGTTTTCTTACTGTTGAGTTTTGAGAGTTCTTTGTCCATTCTAGATACACATGCTTTGTGAAATATATGAATTGCAAATATTTCTTGTCTTTTAGTTTTCTTAACAGTGTCTTTGCAGAACTAAGAACTTTTTTTGCCAAAATTTAATTAACATTTTTCATGTATGGATTATACCCTTGGATTATATATTAGAATTTCTTGCCAAACACAAAAAGCATGAAGATTCTCTCCTATATTTTCTTCTAAAAGATTTATAGTTCTGCATTTTATAAAACTATGGTCCATTTTAAGTTACTTTTTCTAAGAAGTGTAGGTTTTTTTTTTCTTTTAGCCCATGAATGTCTAATTGTCCAAATACCACTTCTTGAAAAGACTTTGTTCTCTTCAAATTACTTTTGTATATTTCTCAAAAATTAATTTTTAATGTTTATGTGAGTATTTATCTGGACTCTAGTCTGTTCAGGTGACCTGTGCCTATCAATTCCACATGGTTGTGATTATTGTAGCTTTATGGTTCACCCTGAAATTGGGTGGTTGTCCTCTAACTTTGTTCCTGTTTTTCAAATTGTTTGGCTGTTCCACTTTACTTGCCTTCCTACATGATCATAAGAGTATGCTTGTCTCTACAAAAAACAAATTCCTGCTGAGATTTTGATTGGAATTGTGTTGAATGTGAGAAAAGAATGAAGACAACGAGTATATAAAATGGAGTCATTTTAAGCAAACAGCTAAAATCATTAACATTATGAGGTTTAAGACATAAGCACACGACAGCATTATTGTTCCAGCTAGCCTGGGAACTCAAACTTTTTGAACATTCCAGTCCTGCATCAATATACATCTAGACCACCAGATAACCCTGTAATTACATCCTGAAAGTCTCATCTACCCAGGCCATCTGATTATTCCCTGAAGAACTCACATATATCCACCTGACATCTATTACGAAGACCACTGGGTCTAACTGGACCTTCTGGCACCCATGTTTCACAACCTGGCATCCATCATCCTCACTAGCTGACATCGGATTGATAACTGTCCTGGACCAATCCTAAGGCTAAGAATGCAAGACTGGTACTTCTTAACAATGTACTTTTTACTATAAAAACTTTTAACTTTTTTCTCTTCTTTGGTAAACTTATCAGTTTTTGCTTAGCTATATTTCTAGTTTGCAAACCCCAAGACCCTTGAATAAATCTCTATTATTTATTTCTAGCAAAGTCTTCAGATTCTTTCTGAGCTCACTTAATAAACGTATAGATCAATTTAGGAAGAATATACATCTTTACTATATTGAGCTCTTTAATCCATCAACACGGTATGGCTCATCTTTTGTTTATGTCTTCTATCCACAGCGTGTTTAAGTTTACCTCTTCATCTCTCTTTTCCCAGTGGTTGCTCAAGGGATACAACACATTTAACTTTTTATAGTCTAATGAGAATTATATTTTACCTCTTCAAATGGAATATAGAAAACTTGCCACCATACAGTTCCTTTTACTCTCCTTCTCTAACATTGTAGTTGTCCAAAAATTTGGAAAATATAATTTTGGTTTTGAACTGTAATATGTATTTTTTAAAATTTAAGAGGACAAAGTTAGTTTGTTATATATTTCCAGGTATTTACATTTCTATTGTTCTTCCTCATTCCTAAAGTGTCATGTGCCCTTCTAGTGAAAGACCTCTTCCTCTTGAACTTTCTTTAGTGTTTCTTTCAGAGCTTATCAGTTGGTGATTATTTTTCCTGGTTTTCTTTCATCCTAGAATTTCTTATTTTGTGTTTATTTCTGAATACAGAAATAGAATAATTGGATGCAGAATTATGGGTTGACAGTTCCTTGCTTTCAGTACTGTAAATATGCTATACCATTATTTTCTGGCCCCCATGATTTCTCATGAGAAATTTGCAACCATTTGAACGGGCTGCAATTAATTCAAGGTGTTCCCTGTACAATGTGTTGCTTTTCTCTGGTTGCTTTCAAGATCTTTTTTTTTTCCCATCAGCACTTTGATTGTGATGTGTCTAGGCATATATTTCTCTGAGGTGTCATATTTGGGATATGCTGAGCTTTTTTATCTGCCAGTTTAACCCCCCAGTGTGATGGTAATAGAAGGTGAAGTCTTTGGGAGGTGATTGGGTCATGAGGGTGGAACTTTACAGAAGAGACCCCAAATAATGCCCTTGACCCTTCTGCCATGTGAGAACACAGCAAAAAGACAAATGTCTATGAACCAGGAAGTGGGCTCCCACCAGACATCAAATCTGTGGCACCTTCACCTTGACTTTCCAGCCTCCAAAATCATGAGAGATAAATTTCTGTTGTTTATACACTAAACACCTCTGGTATTTTGTTTTTTAGCAGCTTGAAAAAAACTAGGATGATTACCTTATCTCTTCCTGTTGCTTTGCCTTTTCAAGTTAATTTTATGCTCAGTTTATACATTCCTATAAAATAACCTCTGGAGATATTGATTTGAATTATATTTAATGGATAGATTAATTTGGTAAAATTGAACCTAGTTTATGCCTGTATTCATTTAAGTATTCCTTCATTTCTCTCAGCAATACTTAAAATATGCTGTGAGATGAATCTTGATATTTGAAAAGTAGAATCTAAGGCAGTAATATCATGAAGAATAAGTAAAGACATCACATTCTTGTAAAGTGAACTATAAAAAAGCAAGGAGTGTTCATCATAAACACACGTGGACCTGTGTAGCCTGTCTGTAAAGTCCCTACATGCATTAAACAGCAGCTGCAGGAACTGAAATGAGACATTGGTAACAAAACTTAGCTGGAGTTTGAACATCCCCCTTGTAGAAACTGCTTGCACAAAGGAACAGAATGTAAGCAGACTCCTTAAACACATAAACAATTTATTAAGCTCAAGCAACTATATATGGACTTAGAGACCCAGGAGGCAGAAAGGATGCATTTTTTCAAGGACAATGTCATATTTATAAAAATAGATAATGTATTAGACCTTAAAAGATGTCTTAGGGCTTCTACTATTCTATACATACAAACTGTTTCCTGTAACCATAATGCAATCAAATTAAAATCCAGCAACAAAAGGAGGAGCTTTAAAAACCTCTGAATTTAGACTTCAGCTTTTGGGTAAAATGGAGTGACAGGAGCTGAATTTACTATCCCACTTGAAATAACCGAAGGATTTTTTAAGAATTAAATAAAATGTTTCTCAAAACAATGGAAATCTGGCAAAAAGGACAGCAATACCTTAGAGATGGAAAATAAATAAAGTAAGCATTATGGTTGTCCCAGCTTAGTGCCTGGAAAAGGTTTCTTATATGTGCTAGAAAGAGAGGGAACCCAGGAGGAGCCAAGGGGCTCCTGAGTTGAGGGGATGGAGCTGGGAGTTCAGGGAGGGCCAGGAAGTTAGAGAAATAATGAAAAAAATCTTCAATTTCGGTAAAACAATAAACCCACAGTTTGAAGAAGCTCAGTGAACCCCAGACACAAGAAACATAAAGGAAACTGCAGTAAGGTATATTAGAGTCACTTTGTTCAAAATTGGTGATAATGAGAAAATCTTAAAAATGGTCACAGAAGAAAAAGACACATTATATACGGAGTAACCGAAAAAGCTGGTGGATTTCTTATGGGAAACGATGCGAGTCAGACAGTAGAAAAACGCATTTCAAGTACTAAAAACAAACAAACAAACAAACAAACAAAACTCTGTCAGCTTAGAATTCTTTGCCCTGTGGTAGCATCTTCCAAAAATTAGTGTGAAATAAAAATATTTTCAGACACATGAAAGCTGAAAGAATTTATTACCAGTTCACTTGCATTATAAGAACTCTTAAAGGAAGGAAAATGATAGTGGGTGGAAATCAAACTATGAGACAGAATGAAGAACATTGAAAATGGTAATTATACGTGTAAATATAAAAACTTTAAGAAATTTGAGTCTACTTAAAAGATGATTGACTGCTTAAAGCCAATATAACAATGTGTTGTGAAGTTCGTAACATATGTCAAAAGAAAATATGGCAACAATAGCATAAAAGCGGAATGAATGGAAAAGGAAATAAACTCTTATAAACTTCCGGCATGGAGGAGTATCGTGCTACTTGAAGGCAGACTCTGGCAAGTTAAAATGCGTGTCAGAAACCCTAAATGTGATACAATTAAGAGTTGTAGCTAATAGGCAAAAAGTAAAATGGAACCACAGAGAGATATTTAATTAATATAAAACAAGGCAGAAAAAAAGAACAAAGATTAGACGAATAGAAAACAAATAGCAAGATGGTAGATTTAAACACAACCATCCATATTTCATTAAATGTAAATGTTCTAAACATCCCACATATAAAGTAAAGATTGTCTTGCAGGATAAAAAAGCAAGATTTAACTGCATGCTGCCAATGAGAAATCCACTTTAAATATAAAGATACAAGTTAAAAAATGTGGAAAAGGTAACCATGTTAAGTAAAAGAGAGCTGAAGTGGACATATTAATATTCGATAAAGTAGATTTTATTTTATTTTCTTAAAGATTTTATTTCTTTATTTTTAGACAGAGAGGGAGGGAGGGAGAAAGAGAGGGAGAGAAACGGGACCTGGCCTATAACCCAGGCACGTGCCCTGACTGGGAATCAAACCGGCGACCCTTTGGTTTGCAGGCCAGTGCTTAGTCCACTGAGCCACACCAGTCAGGGCTCAATGAAGTAGGTTTTAGAGCAGAGATGACCACCAGAGATGAAGGGACTCACTTCACAGTGACGAAGAGGTTGGCTCAGCAGAGCACAAATCTTAACCAGTTTTCACCCAACAGAAGTTATGAAATACACAGAGCAACAGGTCAGTCATTACAGTTTGGGATTTCAGTACTTTCTCAATAATTGATAGAACAGATAGGAATGAGAAAGAAAGACTACCTGACTGTATAATATTTCAATAATTCAATCAACCAACTTTAACCTGGATTTATAGAACAATTCTCCCAATGATAGAATATACATTCTTTTAATTGTACAGAAACCATTTACCTAGATAGACCATACTCTAGGCTGGGGTCAACAAATTATGACTCACAGGACAAAAAAGCCCATCGTCTGTTTTTGCAAATAAAGTTTTATGGGTGCATAGACATGCAAATTTGTACTACCATAGAGAGTGGATGGCCTAATGTCAAAATTGTTTCCCCTCTGACCTTTTACAGAGGAAAGTCTGTTGACTTCTGCTTTAGGCCATAAAATAGATCTCAAAATAAAAACACAAGCCTTAAAAATCAAATTGACAAATTGAACTTTGTTAAAATTAAGAACTTGTGTCCCTTATAGGAAAGATTATTTTGGAGAGAGAGCAAGGGAAGGAGAGAGAGAAGGAGCAAAACATCAATATGAGAGAGAAACGTCGAGTGGTTGCCTCTAGTACACACCCCAACAGGGGACCAAACCTGCAATCGAGGTGCATGCCCTGACCGGGAATCAAACCAGCGAATTTTCACTTTGTGGGATGACGCCCACTGAACCACACTGGTCAGGCCAAGACCTTATGCCCTTCAAAAGACACTGTTAGGAGAATGAGACAAATCAAAAATTGGGAGAAAATCCTGGCAAACCACATATTTGATAAAGAATTTGTATTCACATTATGCAAAAACTTCTCAAATTCAATAAGAAAACGGTAAAAATCCAATAATAAAATGGATAGAAAACATCTGAATGACAACTAAGCACATAAAAACAAGATCAGCAGCATTAGTCTTCAGGGCAATGCAGATTAAAGTGATATCACTGCACATCTAGCGGAATATCTGAAACGAAAGACCGTTAGACGCCAGTGAGACATCTGGAGCACACAGACGCTCTGGCAGGAGGGACAGGAAGTGCCTTGGAAAAGAGTTTGGAAGTTCCTTTAAGGAGGAAAACATGCATCTACTATGCACCAGTCATCCTACTCCTACTGATATATGTAACAGAAATTTTTAAAAAACTGTATTTGTACAAAGACCGGTACAGAAACATTGTAGTAGTTTTACTTGTAATTGGCAGAAACTGGAAATAACCTAATTGTCCATCAACAGGTGAATGGTTGACAAATTGGGGTATATTCATACAATGTAATACTACTCAGCGATAAAGAAAAAGAACTACTGGTACATGCAACTGCATGGCTAAATCTCAAAATAATTATGCTGAGTGACAATCCTGGCAAAATAAGAGTACACAGTATATGATTTCACATATGTGAAATTTTAGAAAACATTAAATTGTACAGTCACTTAACACAGATCAGTGGTGGCTTGGGGTTGGTGGGAGACGAGAGGGGAGGGAATTACAGAGGAGCACAAGACAGCACTGGGTTGATGGATATGTTCCTTATTCCGGTCAAAAGGAAAAATACAGAATTTAATGAAGACATGACATCAGCCCCAGCCAAAGTGAACGACTCAGCAGTTCCAAATACATTGTGTGGTTGTCTACCTGCATGCCTTCATTAACATTAGCTCTCTTACCTAGAAGGATTTCCCCGTCCATGCATGTAAAAAGTAGCTTATTTCTACAAAGTTGGTATTGGACACAGAGCCCCACTTTTTAACTTATTTGAAGTTCTATAATATTTTATTTTTTTCCTTTATTGTATCATGTGTCAAGTATGAGCTCATTGCTAGCACGATCCTTTATTAAATTGTGAAAAAATTGGATTCATGTGGGTTTTTTATTCTGGAATAAAAAAGTCTAATGAGAAAAATGTTTTATTAAAAATAAAAATAAACAAGATAAAATGTCACCATGTATATTAAAAAGGAAAACAAGGTGTATAAAACAGACTATGTTTGAGGGCTTGCAAGCCCTTGTTTTCTGAGGTTTTTCAATTATTTCTAGCTTAACACCAGTAGGCCATCATTAATTACTAAAAAACCCACCCCCCCCCACAAATGGTGAGATGATTATATCTGTGAAAACTTTAAGGTAGACACTATGTGAGTGTGGGTAGGACTTTTCTGCAGTGCGGTAATTTCAATAAAAGGTCTAGGTTATAGGCTTTCAGGCATTTTTATCTCTAAAATACTATAATTTTCTGAAAATTTTGAATTTCCTTTTATAATATTATGATTTTTAACAAAAAGTCATTTCTGAAGTTCATTTCCATTCTTAGCTTTCTGTGACCTTGTGATTCTACAGTTAAATTGTGTTCTCCTGGAGACTTGCCCCACTGGTGCCTTTACAAAGGGTTCCAACAAATACTCGGGTGAGAAGGAGTGCCCACAAGAAGAGAGGGTGATGCACAGAATAAGTTTCCCTATGAAAAGTACTTTAAAATATATATGAGGTCTGTCCAGAAAAAAGTCCAGCCATTGTTAACGTACAGAATGGTTTGTGTGACATCAGTGTAACCCAGCAGCCAAAGAGAGGGGACCGGAGTGCACATGCATGAACAGTGTTGACTTCACTGTACTAGTCAGTGGGGATGGTAGATGCTATTGAGTGAGCATGTGTACTGTGTGACCATTGCATTCAAAATAACTGAGTGAATAGAATAACAAATCTGCATCAAAGTTTGCTTTAAGCTTGAACATTCCTCTGTGGAAACTATTTGGATGATTCAGAAGGACACAGCTTATGGGCAACTGGTGACTGGCATCTTCATCACGATAACATACCTGCTCATGCATCATGTCTCATGTAGTGTTTTTTGGTGAAACATCACATTACCCAGGTGACTCAGCCCCACTACTGCCCAGATTTGGCACCCTGCAGCTTCTGGCTTTTCCCAAAACTAAAATCACCTTTGAAAGGAAAGAAATGTCAGACCATCAGTAAGATTCAGGAAAGTACAAGGGAGCAGCTCTGTGAGGTCCCAAGGAGCCTACACTGAAGGGGACTGAGGCGTCATTGTCCCATGCACAATGTTTCTTGTATCTTGTATCTTCTTTAATAAATGTCTCTACTTATCATAATGCACGGCTGGATAAGAATAAGAATATCTATATATGAAAAAATATTCAAAGTATAAGCATATATGTATGAAAATATTGAAAACATTTATATCCCTATTTGTTTTGCTATGCTGCAGTCTGCCTTGCAAGAAATGGGGTGCAATCACGAAGAAGGCAGAGACGTTGCGTGATGGATCATCGGACGCGTGCATAAGTGACATACAGTCTGTGCGTGATGCATGGGCAGCGTCTACAAACTATCACACTAATGCACGCGGGCTATTTTGCCCTTGCTGATCTATCTTGTGTATCTTGTCTTATTTTTTAAAAAATACATCTTGATATTTTATCTGGTTGATTTTTGTTGTTAACAAAATATATTCTCCCTCTCAGTTGGATTTTTTCCTGTTACAGAATAAACACCCACGTGATCACATTTTTATCACTCCTCAGAGTAATTAAGTAATCCCTGATACCACTGCTTGGTGTCTGCTTTCATTAATTTGCCCATTATATCTTCTGATCCCTTATGGGTGTTGCAACAATATATTTTTATTTTTTAATACATTCTGTGTTGCAGAGTGCAACAATATATTTTTATTTTTTAATACATTCTGTGTTGCAGAGTGCAACAATATATTTTTATTTTTTAATACATTCTGTGTTCCAGAGTTTGGAAAATGCTGACTTAGTCAAACAACTATTCATGTGACCGTTTGATTAATGTTTCTATCTCCCTCAAGAAAATACATTTTCTAACAGGCCCCACATCTATTTTTGCTCACTGTTGCATCTGTAGCCCCAGCTCAGTGATCTACAATGAAAACAAACAAACAGACAAACAAACAAAACTGTGTGTTAATGTCCAAACAATTAGGAAACAGTAATCGTTGGCACTGAGTTATCGAGGACTCTCTTTACACAGCAAGCCTTTGAATGGATTACATCAAAGTTTCTTTTATTCCCACTGGCGTGTTTTTCCCACTGGTTCTAGGTTGTCCCACTTTCCGCTGGCAATCTTTCTGTCAGGTCTATGTGGAACCGCATATTCCAACTAATTGAATATATCCATTTTCTGCTTTACCCTTTATGGGCGAATTTTGCTTTGCTAAAAAAAGAAATATTTAATTTACCCGATTGTGTAAAAACTACCTTTAGTAGCTTCTGAAATTTTAAGTTCACTATTAAAGTGACTTGGTCCTATACTTGTAAATGTCATATAATCTTTTTAAAATATTTCAACTTGTGTTTAAATTGAACATGTTGTTAAGCCTTGTTACAGAGCAGTTCAATTACGCCACAGCTTATGAGTGTAGATAAATAAGATTTGAGGATATGTACATTTGTAATTCCAGATTATAAACTACCTAATTTGCCATTTTATTGATGACAGGTTCTGCTATGTTCTGTTCATTAGAAATGAGTCGCTAAGTTCAGCCCACGCTCAAGGACAGGGGAATTCGTCTCTGTCTTTGGAGGGATAGACTGTAAAAGAATTTAGACATATTTTAAAACCACCGTAGTACTACATACCAAAATCAATATCTCAGATAAAAGAAGATACTTCGCTTCTAAAATAAGCACAGAATACTATATAAATGGAATAGCCAGATAATAAAAGAACTAAAAATTAAGAGAAAAAAGTCACTAATATGCTTTCCAGAATAAATACATACAAATATAGTGGAATAAAACATGAAAATTGAGAAAGTGACTCAGAATTTATTATGAAAATCTCTCAAAGATAAAAAATTGGAAAGCAAAAGATAAGAAGATAAATAATTGATAACGAAGTTCCAACATCCAACTGGTAGGAAGTACAGCGTGAAAAGCAGAGAGAAGAACCATTAACAAAGAAGAAGGAGTTAGAAGAGAAGGAGTGGGAGGGACGAGGGTGGATGGGATGCAGGAAAGGCGAAAGGGGGAGAGGAGGCAGAGGGGAAAAGGAAGAGTGAATTTTTTCAGACCCAGTGAAGCTGCATTCTCACCAGCAACTTTGTGCTAGAAGACATTGTGGCCGACGAATTTAAAAATCTGAGTGAAAAGGATGGTTAACCGAAACTGCCACAGCCAGAAAAAGTTCCAATCAAATGGGCACAAATATTTTTAAGACATATGAGGACAAAGAATTATTGTCTTTCACAAGGGCAAGTTTAGGCAGTAAATGTTTCATATTGGAGCAGGAGGATTAATGGCCCTGGGAAAAAGTCTCCAGAAGAAAAATGGGGACGTTATATAAAGAACAACATGAAAAGGCAACTGAGACTTCCTCGTCCACTAAACACAGACGAGAGCTTAGATCAACCCTTCTAATAAGAAAGACTAAAAACCTGGAGGAGAGAATGTTAGGAGCTTTGAGAATTAACAAGGCAAGGAGGAAGCATGAGGCCAAAAATCCCTAAGAAGAAAAACTAGTCAGGTGAGCATTTAATTGTAGGGACATCTATGAATTTAAGAAACATAGCTGGGCAGAGTTTAGTCTCAAATGACCTGGAAGCAAATATTGAAGTTCGTAGTCTACAAGTGCAGAGGCCTCAGTGAAGCCCTTGTGCTTTAGGTTAAGACATAGAAGGGAAACCTACTAAGATCAAGGGTAAATTCTAAATCAGGGGTACTCAACTTCTGAGCTGCAAACCAGTACTGTCCAGGCCTGTTAGGAACAAACCATGCAGCATGCAGCAGGAGGTGAGCTTGAATGTAATGCCCTTGAATTATCCCGAAACCGTCCCCCTGCCCTGGGTCCGTGGAAAAATTATCTTCCATGAAACCAATTGCCAAAAAGGTTGGGGACTGCTGTCCGAAATGAACTACATCTTCCATGGACTGATGCCATGCTTTTAATTATATAAATCTTTTATTGGCTTAAGGTGATTTGGGATTGCTACTTCCCTAGTCACCTGTTAAAAGAAAATGTTCGGAGGGAAGATAATATTGTTCTACACTGCGAATATCTCTATAATTTTATATACAATGTTCAATATCCTTAACCCCTAGCAAGCAATAAAATGTTCTCCATTTTAAAAATGTTACATAAATGAAATCATAAATTATGTAACCTTTGGCTTTTTTTCATTCAGCATAGTCCCCCGGGTATTCTTCAGGTTGTTACATGTATCAACATTTGGTTACTTCTCATTTCTGAACAATACTCCATGGTAGATATGTACCACAATTTAACCATGCACTGGCTGAAGGACACCTGGGCT
The DNA here is from genome assembly GCF_019186645.2 of Phyllostomus hastatus. NCBI lineage: Eukaryota > Metazoa > Chordata > Mammalia > Chiroptera > Phyllostomidae > Phyllostomus > Phyllostomus hastatus. The sequence continues at coordinate 11,667,100 of NW_025334015.1, read as the reverse complement.
GTTTCCAGTTGTTGGGTATTATGAATAAAGCCAGTGTCATATATAAATATCTGTGTGAATAAAAACAGATTTTTGCCCTGGCTGGTGTGGTTCAGTGGATTGAGTGCCAGCCTTCAAATCAAAAGGTAATCAGTTCAGTTCCCAGTTAGGGCACATGCCTGGGTTGCGGGCCAGATCCCCAGTAGGGGGTACTCAAGAGGCAACCATACATTGATGTCTGACTCCCACTCTTTCTCCCCCTCCTACTCCCCCCTCTCTCAAAATAAATAAATACAATCTTTGAAAAAAAAACACAGTTTTTTATTTCTCTGGGATAAATACTCAAGAAGACATTGGTGATGTTTAATTTTATAAGAAATTGCCTAAAAGCCATTTTAGGTTTTCACCAGAAGTGTGTAACTCTTCCTGTTTCTATATATTCTTGCCAGCATTTGTCAGCGTTATTTTTTTTTGCTGTTGTTTCAAGCATTCTGATAAGTGCATAGTGATAATTCATCGTGGTTTTTAATTTGCATTTCCCTGACAACTAATATGAGAAGCATGTTTTCATGTAATTATTTGCTGTATGTGTGTCCTTTTTGGTGAAATGTCTCTTCTTGTCTTTTGCTCATTTTCTAATTGGATTTTTTCACTATTGAATTTTGAGAGTTCATTATATATTCTAGATACAAGGCCTTTGTTAGATGTTTGCTTTGCAAATATTTTTCCCCATCTCTAGCTTGTCTCTTCACACTCTTCTCATGGGCCTTTGCAAAACAAAACCTTGGTGTAGGTGAGGCCCATTTTCCTTTTACAGGCTGTACCGTTCGTGTTGAGTCTAACTCTCTGCCTAGCTCTAAATCCTAACAATTTTCTATTTTTTTCCTAAAAGTTTTGTAGTTTTCCATTTTACATTTGTGTGTTTTGAGTAACTTTTTTTGTATGAGAAAGTCTGACGCGTTTCATTTTAGGCCTCTCACTGTACAAGTGAAGTTTTAAAACATGGCAGTCTATGTCTTTAGTTTTTAAATACATAAGGTCGCGTATACATAAATTAGAAGAATGGCAATAGAAAGGAGATAACATGTGTTATGCTTGTATACCTCTACGCTTTTGTTTTTGTTGAACCAGCTACCAGAAATAGCAATTTCCTTTCTGAATTTTTTAAAAATATAGCCTCAAGTCCCACTTTCTCCAGGACACTTTTGCTGATCACTGCTTTCCTGTTCCGCAGTGCTCATCATTGGTATAGTTAATACTGTTGCAACTAGATCCGAGTCTTGCTCCACCTCTTCAGTACCCGTGCTCCATCCGTCTTCGGGGGACTTGGCACGTGCTGCCCTCACGATGGCAGCCCTTTCCCTCCACTCTTCACTGGGTCTCCTCTTAGCTCTCAGTTCTCGGTGAAATGTCACTTTTACGGAACCAATTAATTCTCACATTCTTAAACTTTCAAAGAACTGGTAGGTAGTACCATGGCTAATTAGGATTTGTTTGTTTCATTATGTGACCTTTTGTCTTTCCCTCTAGACAACAGTCCCTAGGAAGGAGGAGCTATTTACTTGTAGCCACCCTTGTCTGCCCGTGTATAGCACAATGCCTGGCAAATAATTAACCTTTGATAAGTGTTTCTTGACTAAAAAAAATGAATCTTTGATTTGTATATTTTAAAGGGTAGGGCTTTGACTTACAACTTAGGATCATAGAATCTAGGTGCTGGAATGATTTGCTAGTTGATTTTCAAATGAGAAACCTAAACACTTAGTTGATCTACACAACAAAACGTTTAGGAGAACAACAATATTTATCCAGATCATCTTATTGAGGGCAAGGGTTCCAGGTGGTACATAAAACCTTTCCTGAAATACTCAGGTGATTAGAGTTAAGTAACCATATCCATTCAAACAGTCAAAGCCGTTACTTATGCTCTTTAGTTCCTGTTGCATGTAGAGTCATTACCTAACCTCCTATTATTTCTTCATATAGGAAAATAAAATGCATTAAAAATAGGGGGGTGGCCAGGCAAAACAGGATATTACTGGTGGATTTATCCCAGAACACTTTACAAAGACTGAATATAATTTTGTTGGCCTATTTGTGAGTTAAAAATACACAGTATTTTGTTTGGCCCATTTTCCATGTTGCGTTCCCCTAGGACGCCCGTTGAACGGTGGCTCATTTTTAACTCCCTCCCATAGCTCCGTATTTTCCATCTACCCAGGCTGGACGGGAGTGGAAATCACTACGCAGTCAGCTGCCATCGAGCCTGCTGAACCCTCGCAGTGGCGGAGGGGCTAAAAGCTCGGAGTAGACGAGTTTCCATTTTTAGCAGAAGCCTGGCTGATGTGGCCTGAGGGGCTAACCAGGTATGATAAACACTGATTGAGTAACGTAGGTCATTTCCACCACCCTCTTCTAGAGGGGGAAATGGAGGCCCTTCGCACTGGTGTGATATTTGCAGACCCAGGACGACAATTTGCTGTGACTTAATTCCTTTCCCCTTGCAAATGGCAGCTGAGAGCTCCGAGGAGTTCGAGTTTGAAAAGTCTTCAGGTAGGTCACATTTGGGGGCAGAGGTGGCTCATTAAAAACTTCCTGTTTCACTGCCGTATATCCATATGCCACATATCGAAACCCGTGACAAAGGCGCTGCGCAACTCCTGTCTTAGCAGCTAATAGTCCTTGCCAGGTGGAATGAAAAAGTTGATTACACAGCTTCGCCAACATCTCTTGACAGGCAAGTGGGAAAAAACCAAAAAACCTTCCTGAACAAATGAAATGTCAGTCAAAACTAAAACATATTAAAGCAAAACACGCTATTTTATTTTCTTAAGTTAGAGATGAACATTTTAAAATCAACACCGAAGATGCATAATAAGCTAGCATGACTGGCTTAATGATTCAGGAATATTCTTTCATCCAGACTTGTTTCTGTTGTGTTTTTTGTTTGTTTGTTTTGCTCATGTAAACTTGGTATTAACATGCAACTTGGAAAGCCACTGCTTGGGGAATTGGAAGGGGAAGGCCTCACAATTTCTTTCTTCTTTCTCAGTGAGCTGCGGTCTGTAATGTATTAGAACAGGTCCGGATCTGAAGGGAAAAACCGAATTTGAGCTCCTCACGTCTTGACAGGCCCCTTCCCTCCACCGCGCTCGAAGCTCTGGATTGCCTCAAAGGGATGTTTCAAAAAAAAAAAAAAATTGAGTTGTGTGGCAGTGTGGGTGGGAGGCAGGAAGGGAAAGGAGGATTTGAGAATTACACAGGACTTTGAAATATGTCACAAATTTTCATGGCAGAGAATGTAACCTTGGAAATCACTGGGATTGTGCAGATTCTGTGACATGCACATTTCTGCTTCCCCTCCAATGGCTTTTCTCCTTGAAGTCTGGGTGGGAGCAAGTCTCTGCAGCTTCCACCATTGACTCATAAGGTCCCGAAGAGAGACACCTCGACGGAGGCTTTTGCTGTGGGTAGAATGTATGAAACTGTAATTCAGAGACCGTCACGTGGCCTCCAGACAATCTCTTCTTTTGTTCAAAACTGTAGAGCTAAGGGTTACCTCATAGGGGATCTAGATTCTTTCTACAGCAAACGTCACCCAAGGAACAGCAGCACTGTGCCCTCCAGGGAGCGCCTTTGAAACGCAGCCTCCCCACCCCCGACCCACTGGGCCAGAGCTAGGCTTTTCACAAGAGCCCCCGGGGAACCACGGGCACATCAGGTGGGAGGAGCGGAACTCCAGAGCAGATCCTTCCTTTTCTAGACTAGACCCTGATCTGGGGAGTCACTAGTTGGTGCCACACCACAAATCACCACCCACTGTTCCCCTTCCTGCAGCGCACTGCTCTCCTTTCGCACACTTCTGTTTCTCTGGAATCAAGAGTCATTTGTATTCACGTTCACTGGTAAAAAGTAAATGGCCCCATTATCCATAAACATGAGCTGTGTCTGGGCTTCCATCCACTCTGGCGGAGCTTGTGGCAAACACCTGGCACACTGCCTGTGGATATAGTAGGTGCCCACTCGACATTGTGATCATACGGATGAGATTATTAACACCAACCGCTATTATTGACATTAATTTGTACGTGCAGTAAAAGTAACAGAAAATAGTGAAAACTGTCATGGAGATTGTCTTATCCATCCAATTGGCTGTTAGGCCAGACCAGCAAATCAGAGGCAGGTATGGTGGGATGTGGGTTTATTGTCACTGAAATTCCTGCCAGAGGCCAGGAGGTGGCTAGCTGGTGGCACATCCACCAACACTTCACTGCTCCTTGTCATCACAAAAGGATTGTCCTTTCCTGTGTCGCTGGCACTGCTCAAGTAGAGAGATGTGGGGTCATTAAAGATACAAGGCGTCTTCCGGGGGAGTCTCTTCTGCCAACTGTAGGCTTCATCTCCCTGCGTAATTGGGGCACAATTCACCTTCTGGCCTCTTTTCCCTTCATTCTTTTCTTCCTGCTCATCCCTCTCTTCCTTTTTCTTCCCTCCACATTTTTGAGCACCTCTGTATGGTAGACTCCACGAAACTACTGGCAAAATACTTAGTGCTTAATTCCTCCCTCAAAAAGATGTTATTGTAGCAAGAAAAACAGATATATCTATCTGTCATTCAAATGACAGAAATATATTTCTCATATACTTTTGCTCCCCCTCCAAACTTTCTGGCTCACAGCTCCCCAAATCCTCAGAATTTCCTTAGCACCGCGAGTAATCAAAATGTCTTTTGGGGGCTGGAACTTTCAGTCCCATCCCCTGATCTCTGGGGAGGAAGAAGGGGCTGGAGATCGAGTTCAGTCACCAACAGCACATTACTTAATCGATCATGTCTATATATGGAGCTTCCATCGAACCCCAAAGAATGGGGTTTGGAGAGCTTCTGGGTTCAAGGACACACAGGGGTGCTGGGAGAACAGAGCTCCAGAAAAGGTATGGAAGCTCCCTGTCTCTCCTCACTTACCTGGCCCTGGGTTTCTCTTCTTCTGGTGGTTCCTGAGTTATACCCTTTTATATTAAATGGGGGATCGGGTAAGTAAAGTCTTTGCTGTGTTCTGTGAGCTGCTTTAGCAAATCAATCAAACCCTGGTTGGGGCAGGCGTTGTTAAGCCCTTGAGCCAAAGCCCATATGGAAGGAACAGGCAAACGGCACAGAAACACTTCCATTCCCTTCCCTGGGTCTCCCGGGAAGGGCAGAGAGTGAGCTGCCTACCCTGCAATCTAGACTCGGGGCTCATAGGATCACCTGTGACCGAGTTCCTCTCTTTACTTGTACTTGAATGCATTTAGAAAAGCGGTAAAATGAAGGCAATAGAGTGTATACTTAGCTATATTTGGAAGTTTATCTATACATGTCCATTTTTTACCCATGGGATTATGTCAGGAATCATTCTGTGGTAAAACAAATCTCCTCACCTGGACTCCTAAATCAGCGTTCTTGCTGTTCTTCTTTGCCTTACAGGCGAGTTAGGATGGAGCTAGCCTTTGACAACCGTGCTGGTGTAGGGGGGATTTCCGGCTCTCTTGGACAATTCCACATCCTGGACATGGGGTAACAAATCCAGGGCCAGGTGATAAGCCTGCCTAGTGGTAAAATGCCTAGCCAATGGAGAGGGTGTTAAAGTTATGTGCTTTAGGTTCAGAGATTTTTTTTACTTTTTTTAAAAAATGAAAGCAGTGTGAGGAGGTGGAAATGGTAGAGTTTAGTTTGCATCTTCCTTTCCTCTGGAGGAGGGGTCTATGGCAGCCCTCGCCGGACCATGCCGGTGGGTCCCACGCCCCAACATGGAGGCCAGGGCACCCCTCATGGTGCGTGTGGTGGTGTCTTACTTCAAAGGGTTGACCCACTGTCACGTCTTGTCCTTAAGTAAGAGAGGTGAGGTCGTTGGGCCATGTTTATGAAGGCCTGAGTAAGACTTCCACTTTGAGGTAGAACAACCTCAGAAGGGGAATCTTTCATCTGAGAACCGTACGTCATAAAATGAAAGCCCATCCCTGTGTGAATAAGCAAAGGTAGGGTGGATCCGGGTTCAGTGTCTGAATCACAGGTTTCGGGGGAGAACTTTCTAGTACCATACAGCAAAACCAACCAATACCTAGTAAGGTATTTCCAAGTAGAAGTCCTGTGAGGGCTAGTTTCATAAATGTATATGTTTTAAGTCATAAATATAGTTTTAAAAGTTTTAGAACATTTATATTTTAAGTAGCCTTGACATGTTTCCTTTAACCAGTGATGGGGAAGCAGCAGCATAGCGGGTAGCTATAGAGGTTTTGAAGGCAGACCAATGTCTTTTCAAATTTTCATCCCTCTAGTTAGTAGCTATCTAATCTTGGACACTTGTTTAGCCATTCCAAATGCCATTTATACTCTCTAATGTGAGAATAATAAAATCCAAGCAACTGGAGAGTTATATGGATTAAATGAAATAATGTATGCAAAGTGTCTATCATATAAAGGTGTGAACACATTCATATTTCTGCAGACTTTTTTCCCCACAGAGCAAAGTGTGCTTCCCCTTAGACACATTGAGTGGAGGTCAATTCTGTTTTTTAAATTAACACATTTGTTTTTTAAAATACAGTAAAATAGAATCTTTTGGGAGTATGCAGTTCTATGAGCATGACCAGATTGATGGATTGGTATAATCACAGGGCACAGAGCAGTTCTCTTTCCCCCAAAAGACTCTTCTGCAATCCCTTTGTAGACACCCCATGCACCTCACTTGGCAGACACTGATATATCCCTAATGACTGCAGGTTTGTCTTTTTGAGGATGTTATATGGAATTTCACACCATGTAACCCTTGGAGACTGGCTTCTTTCAGTCCACATAAAGCCAGTTGAGATTCATCCAAGATGTTGTGTGTTTCAGTAGTCTGTTCCTTTCTGTTGCTGAGTGGTATTCCATTGTATGGGTGCATCTCAGTGTGTTTATCCATTCACTCGCTGTAGATACTTGCGTTGTTTCCAGATTTGGCGATCATGAATACATCTGCTATAAACATTTGATATGCAGCGTTTTGTGTGAATGTGCCATTTCATATCTCTAGTGAAAATCCCCAGGAACAGGATTTCTGGGTCCTGTGGTAAATGTATGTGTAGATTCATACACACTGCGAAACTATTTTTTCAGAGTGTCTGTACTATTTTGTGTTTCCACCAGCAATGTGTAAGGGAGAGCTCCAGCTGCTCTGCGTCCTCACCAGCACTTGGCATGCTCAGTGTGTTTTGTTTTGGTAATTCTAGTAGGTGTATAGAAGTATCTCCTGTGGTTTTAATTTGCATTTCCCAAATAGCTAGTGATGTTGATTGCCTTTTGTGTGTGTGTGTTTTACCGCATATATACCCTCTTAGGTGAAGTGTCTGTTCAAGTTTTTGCCCATGTTTACCTGGGTTGTTTGTTTTTTTACTGATTGGAATTATGTCACGTACAGCTCAGTTTGAGAATTGACATGTTTACTGTGTTGTCTTTGAATACATGAGCCCTGTATGTCTTTCCATGTATTAGGTCTTCTTTGATTTCTTTCCTCAGCATTTTACAGCGTTCGGCATGACATGCAGTACAGGTTTTGTGAGGTTTATATCCCAGTGCTGTGTTTTTTTTAAAAGCTACTGTAAGCAGTGGTTTTGTAAATTTTCTGTTTTCAACTGCTTATTGCCATTATATATAAATACCATTGATTTTTGTGTGTTGCCTTATGTCCTGTGATTTACTAAACTCACTTATTGTTTCTAGGAGCTTTTTGTAGATTTCTTCAGGTTGTCTACATAGCAAATCATGTCACCCACGAATAAGAACAGTTTTCTTTCTTTCCCAGGCTCATCCTGAGTGTTTTCTGCCCACCAGTCAGCGGCCACTGGCAGCATCTGTGCCACTTTGCATCCACATTCGGGGATAGAGCAGAGCAATGTGAAACTGCCCATTTGGTAATACATCAAATTTTAGTCTTCCTTCCTAACGCTCCTGCTAGTGTTCACTATTTAGAGTGCTTAAGAGATTCTGCATGTATTCTGTGCAGGTTATATAGATGCATTTAGTGGCAAAGATAGGAGTTGTACTTATTTCATCTAATCTTGATCCAAGACCTGAGATGGTATCTGTAGTCTTCCCCAATCCCCACCCCCCCCAAATTAGCGTGTATTTGCACTTCTCCATTCCCACTCTCTTTTCTGTCCCTGCTCTTTAACTTCCTCTTCTAATCTTGATCTTTGACAGAGTACCAGGGTGGGGAGCAAGGAGCTTGTCTGTGGAACACCGTAAAATCAAGTGGGTATTTTTACATACGGAGCTTTAGCCTCCTTAGCACTGGGCTCCAAGAAATTGAGTTAAATGAGTCTGGACATAGGGCAAGAGAAGACTTTAACTCAGTATATATTCAGATTATTTCAAATTAATAAATTAATGAGCTCCTTAAGCCACTGAAATGATCTGGATTAATTCACAACACGGGAAATGAGTGGAAGTTGCCTTTGGTAAACCAGTGTGGCTGTCGGTAATCTTGTACCATTTGCACTTGAAGGAGGGGCTGGGAAGTGGGGACAGGAGAGTGAGTGTGCGAGTGTGCGTGTGTTTGCCAGTACCAGGGGTGAGTTGCAATGGGAAGCAGCAGGGGTCCCAGCCCATGGGAAGAATCATTTAAAGGAAAGTGGTGATGTGAAGCTCTTGAGACTGTTTTGACTGGATTCAATGGTTGCATTGTTTTGTCTCCCGTTGGGGTCATTGAGTCAGCCTTGGCTCTCAGAAAACATCCTTCCTGTCACACGTAATCTGGCTGATGATAAACTGATCTAACCCCGTGGAAGCTGCTTTGCAGGCTCTTGCTGTTTCAGAATGAACTTTGGAAAAGAACGTATCCTTGGCTTTAAGTAGCTGTTCTTTGCACTGCATTTAGTTTTCCAGTTAGGCACCCACATGTCAACACACTCCAGGGCTCACTTGAACTAGCCCATCCTTTCTCACATTTCAGCTGTGTCTGGAAGCTCTAAGCGCTGGTCTGCAACATCGCCATCTGGTGGCTCCAAAGCTACAAGGATGAGGGGAAAAAAGCTACAAGGATGAGGGGAAAAAAACAAAAACCAAAAAAGTGCACACTCTCCTAGGCTCCCCCTCTCCCCCTGCCTCCCATCCCCAGACATTTCTATTGATGCTCTCAGTAGATTTAGGACGAAATCAGTACAGAATTGTGCACCATTTTAAGCTTCTGCTCAAGCTCTTTCTCTCTTTCTGCAGATACATGCCCACAGGTGTGTGAGGTCAAGCAGAAAGAAAGCAGAGGGATTTGGAAAGCGACGGGGTTTGTGATGGAAAATCTAAGAATTATACAGAGAAAATAGTGCTACTAAAATGCATCTGATGTGAGTGTAGTTGTACCAAATTTCCTTCTCTGCTTGGATAATTTTAGGAGTTCTCGTCTTCTGAGCACAGACAGCATGTTTGGACAGAGACACCTTTTCCTTCCATGGCTTGGGGTGTTCGGCTCATCGATGAAGAGTAACTTCCACACCGAGCACCCTCCTCCCAGCCCCTCCTTCGACTTCAGCTCCTGCCTCAGCCCCAGAGGTGCTTCGCTGCTTCATGGGTTATGTTTGCTTGTTTTCCCTAAATATATCTGGAGAGAGTTTCTGTTCTCTGAAAGTTTTAATATACTAGTTGAAAATGCCAAAGAACATTAGTTGCTTCAGCAATCATGGTGGAAACATAAATGGACGCAGAACAGGAACCTTGGCTGTGTATTCATTTGACCACTGTTGGTGTCTCATCTCTCTTCCCCAGATTGCTCACCTTAGGACTTCCTCTTTCATTTCTCTTGTCCAGTTTGTTCTTAGTGTGACATGTATATTTGTGTGCCTATATGTGTGTCTATGTCTGTGTGGATATGTGCATGAGTGTGGCGTGTGTGTGTATATTATGCAGGAGAGATGAAGATGAAAAGATAACAAATTATCTTGATGCTGGATGATCAGACTGCACAGTTGAATACCAAAGTACCTTATTACACATGAATTTAAAATCATTTAGGGACAAGGACTAAAGCTATTTCATATTTTTAAAAAAACCCTAAAATCTTGGAAATTGCAAACTAAGCCACTCAGAAATATACACAGAGATCCAACGATCAGTTGAAACCCAAATGTTAATTAAAGTTGGGGTCTTTATTATCAGAAAAACTCATGAAAAGAATTTAACTATGTGGATCCCTGATAATTTCACCAAAAATATTCCAGTGAAAAAGTGGGGCGGGGGGGGGGGGAGCCTTCTCACTATCTGAAACTGATGTTACAGAACTCATGTACTAAAACTTAAAGTTCAATTCTTAATTCATAAGTAAATTCCTTATACTCATAGTCTGGCTAAATAAATGATTCTTAATTTGCCACAGAACCATCTTTATAAGCTTGGTGTTGTGCTTTTTCAAAACCACAATAAGAAATGCGGAGTTTAATAGAAGTTCTATTCTAGGCAAGCAATCTACTGCACTTGTAAGTTATAGGTGACAATTTGGGGAAACGTTTTAAAAACACAAAAATAAAAGCGAGAAAGTCAAGTTTCAGTGGCCTGGCCCACTCTGTGTAGAGCAAGTTGCCTCATCAATCATAATACCTCTAAGGGTTCTGCCATGTTCCAGCGCTCCATAAAATATTAACTGAAACCGGGATCTAGACTAAGTTCTTCACCCTCTGTTTGAAAGGCAATGTAATATATTTTAGAAATATTTTCATAGCACAAAATGGATGAAAAAATGAAACCCTCTGTTCTCTGGAAAATAGACATATTGCTCCCATATATTCTTTCAACAGGGTGGACCCGTGAGGAGCCCCCGTCACACACAAGTGCGAAGTATAGTGATGAAAACGCCCGACTCACATGAACTTCCTGGAAGAAATGAATGCGAATGGAGCTGAAGGGAAGGCAAGAAGGTGATTCTCTTGCAGGTGATTCAAAGTCCAGAATTTGAGATAGAAAGGAAGTAATGGGAAGGAGGAAAGAGGGAATGGAAAGAGGGGAGGAGAGAAATTGAGAACAGATCCCTAACAGGCTCATGGGCCATGTTGTTGATGAGCAGATATTTAGTGAATATCCTACAGCAAAACCAGAGACAAAGTGGTCTCTGAGATAATTCCAGTATTTGAATTTCTTGGTTAATTTCCCAAATAAGTTTCTTATTTTAAGAAAAATCAAGAATTGATAAACACAACTATACATGGGTAGCAAGCAATTTTGGATATTTTTAGACCTTTACTACTTAAATTATGGTACATGGGTCTTTGGCATTAGTTTCCCCCGGGGGCTTGTTAGAAGTAAACTGAATGTGGTACTCATTTCACCATTTTCACATTTATCAAATCATTATGTGGTTCCCCTGAAATGAATCGCATGTTACATGTCAATTTTATCTCAATAAAAATAAACAAAATTGTCATAAAATATGAGAAGCACCAGGTAAACAAGAGGTAATTACCAGGAGCAAACGCTAAGGAAAGGACTTCATTGCTAGTAGAAGGCCATGTTCTTATACACCAGTGTGGGCGTCAGTGTGAACTGAATATCACGGCAAGAATTTCTCATATAAATGAAATGAGAGTTGGCATAATTCTTCTTAAAAAAGGAAAACATTTAAATGGTAAACTCTTCATTAAGCTTTTAAAGGCTATTGTGTAAGATATTTGCAAATGAGATAAAGCATTATACTTGAGAATAAATATTGACATAAATTAATTAATTCATGATTGAATATTAATTCAAAGATTGTATTATTTTATGACCTGTTTTTTCTTGTGTCAAAAACAATTTCAGAAAATTATATTTAGCAAAGAAGTGGGTTGGTTGATGTTAGGGTTTTCAGTGGGTGAGAGGAAAAATGCAGGTGTAAAATCAGAGAAGTTAAGTAAATTCATGTAATTCTAAAATTGCGTTGGAAATATCAGCTTGAACTCAAATGATTTTTTTCATTGTATTTCCTAGCCTTGCCCACTAAAATGTTTTAAAAGCAACGCAGTGGCTGCCCCAGGCTGCATTCCCAACAACAGTGCACAAGGATCCCCTTCCCCCCCCATCCCCGCCAGCACTTGTTTGTTGATTTATGGATGACAGTCATTCTGACAAGTGTGAGGTGATAGCTCACTGTGGTTTTAATTTGCATTTCTCTGATGATTAGTGACATTGAACATCTTTTCATATGTATGTTGGCCATCTTTATGCCCTCTTGGGAGAAGTGTCTATTCATGTCCTTTGCTCATTTTTTCATAGGATTGTTTTTCCTCCTGGTGTTCTGTTGTATAATTTCTTTATACTTCAGAAGTAAGCCCTTCATCCGATGTATTATTGGAGAATATGTTCTCCCATCATAAAAATATATGCACCCTTATGTTCATAACAGTGTTATTTACAATACCGAAGATCTGGAGACAGCCCAAGTAACTGTCAGTAGACGAGCAGATTAAAAAACTGAGGTACAGCCTGGCTGGTATGGCTCAGTGGATTGAGTGCTGGATTGTGAAGTGAAGGGTCGCTGGTTTGATTCCCAGTCAGGGCATGTGCCTGGGTGTGGGCCAGGTCCCCAGTGTAGAGTGCACAAGAAGCAACCACACATTGATGTTTCTGTCCCTCTTTTTCTTTCTCCCTTCCCGTCTCTAAAAATAAATAAATCTTAAAAAAAAAAAAGCTGTGGTACATTTACACAATGGAATACTACACGGCTGTAGAAAAGAAGGAAATCTAACTTTTTGTGACAGAATGGATGGGGACCTGGATTACAATATTATGCTAAGTGAATTAAGCCAGTTGAAAGTCAAATACCACCGTATCTCACTTATATGTGGAATCTAATGAACAAAACAAATGGACAAACAAAACAGAAATAGAGGCATGGACACATGGAACAGACTGACAGCTGTCAGAGGGGCGGGGTGAATGGATGAAAGAAGGTAGAGGGATTCGCCAAAGAATGCATATGCATAACCCATAGACACAGACAACAGTGTGGTGATGGCCAGAGGGAAGGCGGCTGGGGGATGGGAGGAAATGGGCAAAGGGTGAGGGAATGGGGACATTTGTTTTAGTGTCAACAATAAAAATAAAGGGAAAAAAACCACAATGTAGTGATGGCCCCACAATGTAGAATAGCATCCTAATACCATTTCTCACTGACCCATACTACTGCTGTGTTTGGTTGGGTTCCTTTAGCAGAGCCTGAGGCGGGGGATTCTTGTGACAGTAATTCATTGAGGGAGAGCTCTCTGGAGGAAGGTAAAGACGGCAGGATGGAGTCGGGGGCAAAGGCTAAGTGAAGACAGAGACTTGGCTGGAGACGGTGCACAAACTGCACTGCAGAATTTGTCACAGCTTTTGTCCCCTACCTGTTATTCATTGGCCGTGGGCTCCTGAGGTTGGGGTATGAGGAAGCTGGGTTTAGCCCAGGGGAGTTCTTTGTAAGAAGGGGCAGTGGTGAAACATTAGCAGTCAGCATGCACGGTTGAGAGAGCGCTGGCCAGGCAGGGGTGTCTGGGCACGGTGCCCCCAGCAGCTGATAAAGACTCCTTGGAGAAATGGCTGATTCCAGATTTGGGACAGAAAATACAAAATGCGTCCAGCACATTAAAAAATTATGTAAGTATTCTGGGGTTCTGTCTCTTTTTCTCTTTTTCTTTTTGGTAGAAATTGAGTAAAATTGGAATAAGTTTTTCTAATGTTTTGATAGAACCCACTCAAAACTATCTGACCTTGGTATTTCTTTGGGAGAAAATTTTGAACTATTGATTCAATTTAAATTATTTTAGAATTATTCTGGGTTGTCTTTTTTTAATGAGTGAATGATGTAATTTTCTCCCCACAGGTATTTCTCCAGTTCATGTAAAAGTTTTTAAAATTTATTAACATAAAGATGAAAATGTATTTGAAAATATTTTGTAGTTCTACTTTATTCATGGTTACAGTTACTCTTTTTTCTTATTTTTTTATGTGTGCCATATCTTTTTCTCTTGGTCATCTAGCCATGATTGATCTCCCTTTAGTCTTCTAAGTAAACCCACTTTGGCTCTGGTATATTTTTCCATCTAGTTTATTCATTGCTCTTATATTTATTCTTTCTCCTTTAATTATGCCTCTCATTGTCTGATTCCTTCATTTGAATATTGACTCATTGAAAAATAGTTTTTTCTCCTCTAACATCAAAATTGTGAGTGTATCAATTTGCTAGCATTTTCGTCACTGTGTGCTATTCAGTGTTACTGTCCTTGCTTGTGTCACTTTGGAGGTTTCATTTTAAAGCCTCTGAGATCCATCTTGCTCTTTTTTTACCCCCTCCTCCCTTAAAGTGCCACTTTGGGAAAGCCAACTGCTACATTTGGAGCAGCTGCTAGAAAGGCCACAGTGACAAGGACCCAAGGCCATCTGTGACAGCCACATGAGTGACACTGCAGGCAGGTCTCCCAGCCCCCATAGAGCCTGCAGAGTGTGAAACCCTGTGATCTAATACAAGATACGGAGCTAGAACTATCTCGCTCAGCCTCTGCTGAATTCCTGGCCCACTGAGACTGTCAAATAATACATGATTTGCTTTTTAAGCTTAGTTTTGAGAGTAGTTTGATCTACAATAGTAGATAAGTAACAGTGTGTTCCCGTATGTGTATATTATAAATATATTTTTCCTTTTTATTTCAAGATTTTTTAAATTTTATTTTTTACTGTTGTTCAAGTACAGTTGTTTCCTTTTCCCCCCATCACTCTCCTCTACCGCACTCATCCCCACCTCCCACCCTCTATCCTACACCCTTTCGGCTTTGTCCATGGGTCCTTTATACATCTTCCTTGATGACCCTTCCTACTGTCAGTTTGTTCTTTATATCAATGTCTCTGTTATACTATGGTTTCTTGCTTGTTTCGTTGATTAGATTTCACTTATAGGTGAGATCATATGGCATTTGTCTGGCTTATTTCACTTAGCATAATACTCTCCAGTCCCATTTATGATGTTGTAAAAGGTAGGAGCTCCTTCTTTCTTTCTGCTGCATAGAATTGCATTGTGTAAATGTACCATAGTTTTCTGATCCACTCATTTACTGATGGGCACTTAGGTTGCTTCCAGCATTTGACTATTGTAAATTGTGCTTCTATATGAACATTGGGGCACATAGGTTCTTTTGAATTTGTGTGTCAGTATTCTTAGGGTATAATCCCAACAGTAGAATTGCCAGGTCAAGAGGCAGTTCCATTTCTGGTTTTTTGAGGAAATTCCATACTGTTTTCCATAGTGGCTGCACTGGTCTGCATTCCCACCACCAGTGCACTAGGGTTCCCTTTTCTCCACAGCCTTGCCAGCACTTGTTGTTTGTTGATTTGTTTATGATGGCCGTTCTGACGGGTGTGAAGTGGTATCTCATGGTGGTTTTAATTTGCAACTCCCTGATGGCTAGTGATGCTGAGCATCCTTTCATACGTCCCTGGGCCCTCTGTATGTCCTCCTTGGAGAAGTGCCTGTTCAGGTCCTTTGCCCATTTTTTAATTGGATTGTTTGTTTTCCTGGAGTGGAGTAGTGTGAGTTCTTTATATATTTTGGAGATCAAACCCTTGTCCAAGGTATCACTGGCAAATATATTTTCCCAAATATATTTTCCCATGGTTGGTTCCCTTTTCATTTTTGCTGACGTTTTCTCTAGCTGTGCAGAACCTTTTTATTTGATGAAGTCCCACTTGTTTATTTATTTTTTCCTTTATGTCCCTTGCTATAGGGGAAATATTGGTGAAAATATTGCTGTGTGGAATATCTGAGATTTTCCTGCCTATGTTCTCCTCTAGGACTTTTATGGTGCCACAACTTATATTTATTTCAAGATTTTTAACCTTATCTACAAGTTTGGAAATTATATAAACTATTGCTACTCTTTTAGTGATTACTCAATAAATTATATCACACATAATTATTAACATTACTAATTAAATGTATAACTCTCTATTTTATCAATAAAAGGAGCGTTGAAAACCTTTTCCTTCTCTCATCAATATAGTTTTTCTAATTTGTTTTTAAGGATTCCCCCATTAAGTTAATTAACACATCCATCACCTCAAATATTTACCTGCTTTGTGTGTGTGAGAACATTTAAGTTCCACTCTGTGAGCCAATTTCAATTATATATGCGGTGTCAACTATAGTCATCATGTTATACATTAGGTCCTCAGACCTTGTTTATCTTAAAAGTGAAAGTTGGTTATCCGACAAATTAAAAATGATTAATACCATCTTAAATCAATATTTGTTTAGATTAACCAGTGATTGACTAATTTCTTTGCTAACCCCTACTTTCCTCATTCCAGATGTTCTCTCTGGAATCTGTGAACATCTTCTATATTGAAACCCTTAGGAGTGCCTCTATGTATGGTTTGTTTGGTAAAATGTTCTCCATTTGGCTTATCTAAAAATACTTTTATTTCAAAATTGCTTTGAACATATTTTAATGCAGTATACTATATATACTTACAGAAAAGTGCAGAAATCCGAAGTGCCCAGTTTGAAGAAATGTTAAATAGTGAAAGCATCCATGTAGCCAGCTCCTAAAGCAAAAAATAAGACATTATAGCACTCTAATGGCTTCCTGCATGACCCTTCCTCTAAACTCGCCCCACGGTTAACTAGGATGCATTCTGAAAGCGCAGACTGGCTGTGCTTTCTGTGTACTTTATACAGCAGAATCGTGCAGCATGTAATTGTTTATGTCTGGCTTCTTTTGTTCAAAGACATGTCTGTGATATTATCATGTTGTTGCATGTAAATGTAGTTCATTTTCATGAGTGTAGCATATTCCATTGCTTTTATCCACCTGACCAGTAGTAGATAGTGGGTTAATTTCAGTATTTGTCTATGACAAAGAGTGTTGCTCTGAAGTTTTCCTGTATGTCTTTGGTGCACATAAGAATGTGTTTCTTTGTAATCCAATAGAATTGCTGATTTGTGGGTGTTCATATATTCCACTTTCATAGTCACTGCTAACACTTTTCCAAAAAGTTCTTGTATCAATGAGTAGTGCCATGAGTATCAAAGTGCCAGTCATTCCAGATCATTGGATTTGGATTTGTCTGCCCATTCTGGAAAGTGTGTGCTCACCCTGTGGTTTTATTGGGCATGTCTTTGGGTAATTAAGTCCACTTTCGTGTCTTTATTGGCCATATGGATATACCGCTTTGGGAAACGCCGGTTCAAGACTTTGACTCGTGTCCCTTTGGAGTAGTGACTGTTTGTATTGACAAATAGGAGTCATTTAAATATTGTAGATGCAGGTCCTTTATTGGGTAATACACATGTTATTTTCCTACTCTTTTCACAATTGTAACAGAATCTTTTGATAAACAGAATTTCTTACTTTTAATGTAGTATAATGTATCAATTTTATTCTTCATGGTTGGTGGTTGTATGCATTGAAGAAATCTTTGTCTACCACAATGTAATAAAAAATATCCCTTTATGCTTTCTTCTGAAAGTTTTATTCTGTTTTTCATATTTAGAGCTATGTTCTGTTTTGAATTATTTTCCATATGTAGTGGGAGGTAGGGGCAAAATGTTTATTTTTTTTACCTGGCTAGTCAATAGACTTAGCACACTTTTATTTAAAAATTTTATTGTATTCCATATACATTTTAAAAGCAACTTGTCCATTTACAAAAGAAATATTCTGCTGAAGTTTTTATTGGAATTCCATAAAATTTTATAGATCAATTTGAGAATGAATATCTTAATTTGAGTCTTTCAGTTTTTGAACTTGGCATATTTCCCCATTCATTCAGGTCCTCTTTCATTTCTCTTAGTAAAGTTTTGCAGCTTTGTCTTAGAATCCTGCACATGTTTCATTAACATTAGACTACTTTGAATGCTTATGCTATTATAAACAGCATAGTTTATTTTAATTTTTTGCTTATATTTGCATAAAAATTGACTTTTGGTTGATTTTTTACCCAAGTATCTTGCTAAATTTACTATTAATTTTAATAAATAATCTATATGCTATTACTTTTTTAATATCTGAATTATTACAGTTTTATATCTTCTTTCTAATTTTCATCCTTTTTTCCCCTTCTTTCCCTTACTCATTGTGCTCACACAGACTGAATAGTTCTGATTGGAACTTGTAGTAGTGTGCAGGCTGTTTTCTTCCCAAATTCAGGAGGAAAGCTTATAATACTTGACAAACAAAATGATATTTGCTTTTAATTTAAAATTTTTTTTCAAATATATTATTGATTAGAATAGAGAAACTTCCTTCTACTCTTAATTTGCTGATTTTTTTCTTTAAATCATAAGAGTAGTTGATTTTTGTCAAGTGATTTCAAGACCCCTCTTCAAGTAGAGATTAGTCTTAATTTCTGTTGAATGTTTTTATCAGGATTTGTAATCCACATTTTTTAAAATGAAGTATGAAATGTTCACTCTTTTTCTATCCTGTGGAAGAATTTTTGCAACATTGATAGTGCTTCTTAAATCATTTAAGACTGATTACTGATAAAGTTACCAAGCCCTGAAAAATGTTTGTTTTTAAATATTTACTTTGTATTTGAATTCTTCTTATTCAGTATAAGAAGAATATTTAGCCTGGGCTGGTGTAGCTCAATGTATTGAGCACCAGACTGTAAAGCAAAGGGTCACTGGTTCAATGCCTAGTCAGGGCACATGCCTGGGTTGCAGGCCAGGTTCCCCGGTGCGGGGTGTGTGAAAGGCAACCACACATTGATGTTTCTCTCCCTCTCTTTCTCCCTCCCTTCCCCTCTGTCTAAAAATAAATAAATAAAATCTTTTTAAAAAAGAATATTTAGATTTTCTATTTCTTCTTTTTCAAAACTGGTAAGTTTTATTTTTTTCTAGGGTATATTAGTCAAAACTTACTGCAGGAATGCTGAGCAACTCTAAAACTGAGCGGCTTGCCACAAGCTTTAGCTTTGTTGTTGATTCTCTGTGATCTGTAGGTCAGATGCGGTTCTGCTGAAGTCAGCTGGGCTTGACTCCAGGCTGTAGGTAAAGTTCAGGTCAGCTCCACAGCCTTATTCACAGTTTCCACTGGACCTATTCTTCTTTTAGTGGATGGAAAAAGAACAAGTAACAAAATTAAACCATGCAAACGCATTTAAAACTTTTGCTCATTCATTGTCAGCTCACATTTCACTGGCCAAATGAAGGCACAAGGCCAAGCCCCAAATTCATGTGTAGGTTGCAGCTATCAAGGTGTCAGGCTCTGTTAAGAGAGGTGAGAAAAGAAGGGCTGTCTACCACCTAAACATTATTCTCTGCAACACAGATTTCAAGTTTATTACTGCACAGCATTTGCCATCTTAAATTTGTTAGTGGTAGCTCCTCTTTCCTTTCTGATCTTGTCAATCTGTGCCTTTCTTATGTCTGTATTTGCATTTTCAGTCTTGTAAGAGTTTTCTCAATTTTATTATTATTTTCAAATACCAACTTTTAGTTTGTTCATTTTCTCTGCTGCATGCCTTTTTAAATATTTGATTAATTTATGCATTTATTCTTATTAGTTTACTTTTCATGGGTTTAACTTGCTGCTGGTTTTTTAATTTCTTGCCACAGATTCTTAATTTTTTTTTGCTGTAACTATCCCTTCAAGTGCAGCTTTAGGATATTTCATAAGTTATGATATGTGATATTTTTATTATTGTTTAGTTAAAATATTTTAATTTTCTTTGTGATTTTTTGACATAAAGTTTATTTTAAAGTGTAGTGCTTAATTTCATATTAAGAATTTTCTACCTGTCTTGTTTATTTGTAGCTTAAATTCACTGTGGTCAACCAATGTGTTCTGAATGATCTAAATTATTTGAAATTTGTTGAGACTTGTGTTATGACACAGCATTTGGCCAATTTCAAGGAAACTTTACCACATGAATTTGAAAGAAATGTATATTCTAGTTCAAAGGTTGGCAAAAGATGACTCACAATTATGTTGTCCACCTGTTTATATAAATAAAGATTTATTAAAACACAGCCATGTCCATTCATTTATTGTACACCCTGTCTACAGATGCTTTCATGTATAATAGCAGAGCTGAGT
Source organism: Phyllostomus hastatus (assembly GCF_019186645.2). NCBI lineage: Eukaryota > Metazoa > Chordata > Mammalia > Chiroptera > Phyllostomidae > Phyllostomus > Phyllostomus hastatus. Next base: position 11,647,078 of record NW_025334015.1, on the reverse strand, counting down.
ACTTGCAATAGAGACTACATGTCTGGTAGGTCTAAAGTATTTACTGTCTTGCCCTTTAAGGAAAAGTTTGCAGTATCTGTTGTTGGTTATTGGATCAACATTTTATAAATATTCATTAGATCACATTTATTATATATCTTGTCCAGGTCTTCTATATTTTTACAATGTTTAATCCTAATTTTAGCTTCCATTGAAAGAGCTGAGGTTGAAGGAGCTCTATAATTATAGATTTACCTATTTTTCCTTGTAGCTCTATTTTGTTTTATATATTTTGAAACTATGTTATTGGATGCATAGAGATGCAGAATTATATCTTTCTAGTGGATTGACCTTATTATTATGAAATGCCCTCTTTATTTATTGTATTGTTTCTTATTTTGAGGCCTAAGTTATCACATATGATTTCAGTGGTAAACATAGAGACTATAAACATGCTTTCCTATAGTTTGGTAGAACTAAAACAAAATCGTTTGATAAAGCATAAACCATATGAAATTTCAACTCTATTAAATGCCTTCTGTCTACTACATCATTGCCTTGCATTTAATTCTGTATATATTCATTAGCCATTCATTAGCCATTCAAAAACTGCATTGCTGTTGTTTTGCTCCAGCTGCTTTTATCTGCTCCTGGTCTGTCCCTGCTCCAGGTTTCCCAAGGGGCAGTCTCTGATGTTCACTAGTGTTTCTCCCCAGTAGTAGGTCCCAAAAATCTAGTCTTGTTCTTCTCAGCAACCCGAAATTACTACTAGTTGGCCTCTTAGCCTCCTGCCCTAAGCGGCTCCAGAATTGTTATATGTCTTAAAGGAAAAACTGGTAGTGTTTGGTTCAGATCTTTACCCCTCCCTTCTCACTTAAAGCATCTGGCCCCTCAAGTTTGTGGTGTTTCTTTCCGTTGCCCACTAACCTCAAAAGCTGCTCTGTTTTCTCTGTCTACTGGTGGTGTTCCTCTACTTTAGCTCTTTGTTGGCCATCAGACTGTTGTTCTGCACCACAAGTTGCCAAACACAATGAGGTTAAAATCTGCTACAGAGCCCTGGTGAGGTAGCTCAGTTGGTTGGAGCATCATCCTCACGTGCCAAAATTTCAGGTTCGATCCTCCTCAGGACACATACAGGGATCAACCAATGAAAGCATTAATAAATGGAACAACAAATTGATGTTTCTCTCTCTCTTGCCTGTCCTCTCTCTCTCTCTAAAATCAGTAAATTTTAAAAAATGAAAAAAATATTTGCTGCAGAAAGTCGGTTCAGCCCTAGCCATTGGTGGCTCAGTCAGTTGGATCATTGTCCCCTAACTGAAAGGTTGTGAGTTTGGTTCCAGTCAGGGCACATACTTAGGTTGTGGGTTCAATTCCTGATCTGGGCACAGCCAGAAGCAACAATCGATGCTTCTCTTTTGCATCAGTGTTTCTCTCTCTCCCTTCCTCTCTCTCAAAAAGCAATGAAAAAATATCCTCAGGTAAGCATAAAACAATTTAAAAAAATTAATCCTCATAGCCTAAAAAAAGAAAGTTGGTTCAATTCTTCCCAAGGTTTCATCCTTTCTAAAATTATTTTGTTCTCCAAAACTGATTATGTGACTAGTTCTAAGATTTCCTCAAACAGGTATGTATCTTTTTCTTCTGCTTTTCCAATTGATTTTGGCAAGAACATTGCTCTGCCAGAGGGTATCTCATCATACTTGAACTTGGATGTCCTGCCTCCGTGTCATCCATTTTGGTTTATTTATCTTTTATATCTAGAAATGTATTCGATGTTTTAAAAAATCTACTAGGTAAGATGTTCAGCACTTTGTTTTCTTAAAACATATGAAGCATGCTTATTATCTGTTATTATCTTTTAGATGCCTTTTCTCAATTGTTTGCAGTTTGAGTCTGCTGTCTCCTAGTCACGGTTCCTTGTTTCTTGTGGGTTTTGATATTTTTGCTCTTTGGACCTTTACCTGTGGGAACTTTCTGATGCCTGATTTGAGCTGCTCTTTCAGAGAGGATTTTAATTTGCTTCTGACAGGGGCCCTGGGATAACACCAATCAGTGCCTCACATTGCCCTCCAAACAGAGAGGCTGAAAGACATTAAGATTCATTTTTGCCCTTAGGCTGAAAGCTAGCTAGCTCATCAACCTGTGTGAGTTCTCTTTTTAAATCCAGTTTTGGACTTTTAGGATTTTCCTTGTTTATTGCCAACTTAGTGATACATTTAGTATATTTGAACCTTTTATAGTAAAGTCGAAAACAAACATAGAATGCTGAATAAAAATATACAGTTTAATGTATAAGCAATCTTAAACGTATACTTAGGTAAAGAAATAGGACTTTACCACTGTCTCCATCTGCTTTCTATCAATCACAGATCTTGATGGTCTTGCCAACAAGTCCTGATTGTTATAGTGATCACTTTTTGCATTTCTATATAATGTAATCACCCAAAGCTGCATTCATAGACATTAAAATTTAATCATGGCCATTTTTTTTATTCCTCACCTGAGTATATGTTCATTGATTTTAGAGAGAGGAAGGAAAAGAGAGAGAGAGAGAGCAATATGAGTTGAGAGAGAAACATCGATCAGCTCCCTCCCATATATGCCCTGGCCAGGGATCAAACCTGCAACGTAGGTAAGTGCTCTGAGTGAGGATCGAACTCACGACATTTTGGAGTATGGGACAATGCTCCAGCCAACTGAGCCATCCAACTGGGGCCCATTTTTCATTTGATATGTCTTTGAATGTCTTTATAATTTATAGGTTTTCCCCTACAGCCCTTTCTTGTCCTTAGAAATCAAATATTGAAAATGGAAATCCACAGAATGGATTTTGCTGATTATGTATGTACTCATGGGAATGTTCAACACGTTCCTCTGTTCTCTGTATTTTCTGCAAGTTGTTAGCTGGGCCCAGGGGCAGCTTTGAGTGCAGGTTCCCTGTCTTTGGCAGGTCTTTAGGTTGTGGTGTGTTCTTTCTCAGGTGCCCTGTAATGTCTGGTCATCTTTATCTGATATTAACATCTGTTTATGCTTAGTGTATTGATCTATTCATTAATTGGGGGTGTCACTGACATTCTCATTTTACCATTTCTTTTGCATTTATTAATTGGAATCTTTTATAAAGAGATACGTTTCATCAACTAGCTGGTTATTTAGTGGTATAGTTCCCAAGGGAAAGGCATAAAAATGCGTGATTTGTTTACATACCAGTTTTTACTAGAGTGAATTAATTTCTCATTCTCCCAAAGGTGACTAATTAGTTTGGGGGTATATGCAAATAATTTTATATTCATTATATTTTAAATATAAAATGTGCAGTTTAAATATACACACATGAACAGTTAGTATGTATAGAAGCAGGAAACTCATAGATTTAAACAGATTTGATAAATTTAAATTGAAAATATTGTCCTTAATGAGGCAAAAATCTCTCGCCCCATCGTTGGCCACTGGGAGCCTCTTCACGTTGCCCCCGAAGCCCTTTCAACAGGGCCCAAGGTGTTCCAGGCTCATTTTGTGCATGTCCTGCCCCACTTAGAATCAGTTATTTTTTTTAAGAAGTCCTGCTTTCTTTTAGTGGGAATTCATAATTTAAACTGCAACTGGAGCAATATAAATGCTCATTTTATTTGGTGGTTCATTTTTATAGGCCTTTAAGAGCTATTCAATACACATTCTACCCAGGATTTGTTTTCTGCAGCCGAGATTTTCAGTTTTGTCTGACTTATCGCGAGGAAGTGAAGCCTACTGCCACTGTCTAACTTCCAGAGTCATACTATACTTCCACAGCATGAATGGTAAGCTAAAGTGTAAACGCAGGGCTAAATCGATTTTTAAAGTCAGTTTTCTATTTATGAACATTTAGTTTTTTTTCAAAATATTAGCTTTGTGTAAGCAATACTTCCTCTAACTAACTCCTTGTATATAACCCTAATGATTTTCTTGAAGTTTCTCTAGGTGGAATTGCGGTTTCCAGTTTTCTGATTGCAGTATGTTAATGGCTTTGAAATAGATGTCAAGTCTATTTCTGCCCTTTTTTTCCTCCTGTTTTACTTAAGGGTAGAGAGTAGAGAAGACGCTGACCATACTTTTCATTGTACATTAACGTATGGGCAGCCTGGCGTATCAGTATGATGCCCAGTGGCACTCAGCGAGGCCAAGGGAGGCCTCTACCTGATACAGGGGTCCTTGGTTCTTGCCAAGACTCAAGGGAAGATTCCAGAGCTTGACAGAAAGACTGAGTGAAGCACAGTGAAGGTATTACAGCGAGAGTCTGCACTCAAGAAGTGAGAGCCTGTGACCTCAGAGAAGGAGATGCCCCCATAGGGTCTGGGTGGAAAGTTGTTAAGTAATCCTGAGTGAGGTGTGGGGACAGGGTGGTCCTCAGCTCCTTCTGACCCTGGGGATGACTGGTGATGAGGCTCATCCTTTTCCCTCCTCTACAGAGATTTCTTTTTTGGTCCTCCTGAACTGTCATGGCGACTGGTGCAAGGTGTGGGGTGGTTCCCAAACCATTAGTGCACATTTATTATAAAGATATTATAATGATCTTGTTGGTCACTGTTAGGTCAGTGTGTCTCCCGAATCTGGTTGAGACCAGCTTTGTTTGTCTTCATTACAGGACATTGGGGAGGGGGAAGCAGGGAACAGGTGGTCAGTGAAGGTCATGGCTGTGAGGCTGTGATGTTCCAGCCAACACTGAAAAGGGGAAGGTTAAGCTTCAGGCCTTGGTTCCCCATTCTAAACTCCTGCCTCAAGCAGGTCCACAGGAACTGGTCAGTATATTCGCTGTCAGTAGAACCTAAGCAGCACTGAACAAACTGCTATAACTCAGTCCCTGGACCTCTACAGTGGAGAAGCAAGCCTGAGACCGGAGTTGGTCCATGTCACGAGGCTTATCCTGAGCAGCCAGGCAATACCCATGATGTGGACTTCACTCAGCTGGAGCCGGATTCAGTGAGATAAACCTGCTGAAACGGCCCTCAATGTAGAGGGGGCACAGAACTACTGAGACCAAAACTACCCCCTCCCTTCCCATCTGCTGCCCTCTTCCACCCCAACAGGCAGCCTAGATCTGGGCATATAGTGCAGCCCCCGCCCTCCGTCAAACACACACAAGTTGCAACTTTTCCTCGGTAATCCAGCAACAGGGATGGGAACGCAGATTTGAAGCATTTAGTTGCTCTACTTTTAAGAATTAGCACTTCCCCCAGGGGCTTAGGTAGCAGCGCGTGCAAGGGTGTGCGCGCAAGGGTGTGCATGCAAGAGTGTATAAAAGAATGTGTGCGTGCAGGCAGCACCTGGGTGGGGTGAGACTGACTCTTTGTCCTCGCTGTGGAGTTTGGGTCCCGATGGTGAGAAAGGCGAAGTTTCCTCGGGAAGAGGCGGCCACCACAGACTCTGCATCCGAGGCCATTTCACAAGGCTGACATCTGAAAGAAGGGGGTCAGACATTAACACAGCTGGCAACCCACGGTGTTAAATTGTCCGTAAAAGCGGTTGTTAAAGCCAGAAAAATAAAATGCAGTCCTTCGGCAGACACTCCATGCGCTGCTTATTCAGGAATTTCACAAAAGCTCAAGGCCTGTAATGAGGCCTCCGGTGCTCCTCCGCGTCCCGCTCAGCGTGACCTGCGGGCCACGTGACGCTGGTACATTGAGGCCTAATTGATGAGGTTTTGATGCTTAAATGGCGCTCTGATTGCCAGAGTTTCAAGGAACTGCTGCCAGTGAGGACTCCAAGGTGAGGGGGGATTTTTTACACTTCATTCCCAGAGCTCAGCTAATGACTGTTCTGAAATGAAAACTAATTTAGGGAGAAATGGAAGAGGGGAGGGGAACGCATGCCTCCAGGCCAAATTCTGTAATCTGATAGCTCCTTCCCAGGAGGAGAGGGGAGGACCGAGTGCCCCTGGAATACCTTCTGCTCATTCAACGCCTGAAGACTAGTCAGCTCGTTCCAATTCAGCCTGTGGATGGTGCATCTGGTTCTAGAAGGTTACCTTAATGGGAAAAGCAAATGTCTTAAAAATGAGGTGCTGCGGGTTGCATCTCCATCAACTGTGAAATGCTTCCCTCAAGGTGTGGAAGTGGATCGGCTGGTTCACATCCTGGCTCAGGCACTTAATAGCTCCCGGCAAGTCTCTTGCCTCTCTAAGCCTCATTTTCATCATCAGAAAATGTGGGGTGAATTGGAGACTGGCAGCATTATCAGGAAGATTAGGGAAATAACAAATGCATGCAAGTAGCTGGGCACACAATGAGGACTTCAGGGGCCTTGCCTTCACCTCTTCTTGGCTGCTTCTTTTTTGCTGTGACTGATGGCAGGCACGCTGGTGGGTCTGTTTGAACAACAACTGCAACCACCTAAAAAAATGACTTCTCTGCTTACCAGGTGCCAGGCACCCTGCTGAGCGTGGACCATCCCATAGCACCTCTTAGTGGCTGAGACAAGGTAGAGGAGCGCCCCTCTTCGTGGGCATACTATTTCTACCATTTGCTCCCTCCCATTCTTGTCCCTTGGCTTCTTGCTCAGGCAGGTCAGGTCTTGAACTTGCACTGAGCCTGGATTCTAGCTGCTGGGTTAACTGAGGGGCAGGCTGTGCTTCTTCCATGGAGCAGAAGGCACAAGGCTGCTGATGTCCCAGGTATCAATGCAGGTGAGTCAAGAAGCTGGGAAGGTCTGAAAGTGTAAGAAGAACCAGGTCTGAGGTTCAAAAGACTGTGGTATGCAGCTAGAAAGATGGCCCAAAGAGAATTTAGGGGAGAGGACTCTAGAAAATGTTCCAGAGCTAACTTGATTCAGGGCACATGGCTATTTCCAGCACAGCTATCTCCCCTGCTTTTCCAAACTTCACATTATACCACTTCACTTTTACTAATGCCCCTATGTCTATTAACCTAAAGAAATCCAAAGTGGATTTCCCCTTTTACAAAAAAAATAAGTGAACATGGTGTGGAGCCTTTTGTTTGCAGCAGAAGTGCCCCCTTTTCACATTCAGCTCCTCAGCACCCAACCGTCAGAGCTTGGAACTGGGTCTGTGAACATCTGTGTTTTATCTCGGTTAATTTTGTGCATCCGTAAGCAAGATGCATCCTAAGGTAATTGCTTCTTCACTTTATGCCATTTCAACCTAGTAAAGGGCTCACAGAACACTCTGCTGACAGATGGCGGGACACCTCTCTGTCCGAGGAGGAAGGCTCAGGTGCTTCTGACAAAGGAGAGCTCTGAGACGCCCTCCCCTGGTGGGATATAGCTGTTCCTCCCTATGTTTTTGTTTTGTTTCTGAGGAGACTTTCATTCACAAGGGGCATGGGACGTGGGTTTCAGTAACTGTTCATCTAGGCTAAACTTTCCCAGCCACTGCTCTCTATGGCTGACGCGGTGCCACACAGATCCAGCGGCACAGCGCAACCCTGTTCACACCTGCAGCCTTCAAAGAGGAGCGCCGTGAAGTAGTCAACCTCCACTCTCTCACTTTCTCATTTATCAGCCAGGGCCCAGTCTCTGCCATCTGGATGCTGTCCCTGTAACTGCGATGGTACCGAGCTTGCCAAGGCCCGAATGACCAATGGCTTGTTAATTGCTCCCTCTCAGGATGGCCTTTTTCATTTTTATTTTATATGGCTTTGCTGCAGCCTGGGAGGATACTAAAGGGGAATGTTCTCCCTTGTTTTCTTCTCTGACAAGACTCTTCGCTACTTTCCTTATCTTGTACTCCATCCTCTCCACAGGCTGGATCAAGGAGCCTCGCAGTTGCCATCCTTTGAAGTCATGAAGATCTACAGCCCAGTTACCTGGCTACATGTGTCTACATTGTACCTCCTCGACTGGTCCCCTGACTTCATCTTTGCTTTCCCATGTTCCATCTCTTTCTTTCTCTTTCTCTTTTTATTTATTTATTTTTTTTTTGCTGTGCATTGTGTGAGAGTCTCTCAATGCTATTTTCTAAACTCTTTAGTTTTCCTCTTCTGCTGTATTAGTTTTTAAAAATAATGTCTGGGCCTCCTTTTGGAACACCCAGGGTTTCCTCATCGGCATCCTATTTCTGTTGCATGTTTGCAATGTTTCCTTATTCGAAAGTGCAGAAATAAGAATGCATTTTTCTCCCGGCATGGTCCCTGCTTATTTTCTGGGTTGTATTTTTTATATCTGCTTTGGTTTCTGTATTTTGCATTAGAAGCTATCCTGCACTGTTTGGGGAACGTGATTTGCAGCTCCCATATTAGAGTCACCCTCGCAAGGCTCACCGGGAGCTCTGAGCGCGGCACAGTGCCTCGAGTAGGCTGCGAGGGATCTGGCTGGGCCAGTTAGTGGGAAGCCTGATATGCTGATTTCCTTAGGTCTTTCCTCCCCACACAGCCCATTTCCCGAGAAAACTCTACTAGTCTCTTGCTTAGTGGGTGAAAAGCTAATTGACATCATTCCTGGAGCTGAATAGAAAAATAGGATAGAGGTTATCCATAGTCAGGACCCAGCCATGCACTTAAGCTCCCCGTTTTTAGTATTCTGACTCCTGTCCTCGCTGTGCTCGACACCCACCGATACACAGAGCTGGGCTGTGTTCTCTGAAAGTGCAGATCTCCAGTGTTGTACCAGTGTGAGGGGAGGCTTGCCAGCAAGCTAACCTTGGTGGTGCAAGGATCTGACTGCTTCTTAAATCAAATTTAAATCAAGGCTCATTCATTTAGTTTCTTCCCTTCAAACTGGCTTCTGCATGCCGAGTTTCCACAATTGTTGACTCTGTTGGAGATCTCGGTATCAACTGGGCTTGCTCTTGGCTTTCCCTCCTGCTTGTTTGGGATTCGGTTATCTCAAGTCTCAAAAATAGTTTAGTTTACTCCTCGTCCATTTGATCGACACCCATCACAATTCTGCAATTGTTTTCTCCCACTTGCCCTATTTTTGAAGGGTTTTGCTTTTCAAATAGCTTCAGCGATTTGAGTGAGATTTCAGGAAGAAATCGAAGGAGCTGTATGTAGGTGGCCTTGTTACCCTCTTAGCCCAGCCTCTTGGATTCCTTATTCACCTGGATCAGCAGTCCGTGCTCAGAGAGCGGCACCATTTCTGAGACTCTTCATTTCCGAAGATCCCTTTGTCTGGTTCTCATACTTGAATGATGACAGGCTAGAAATAGCTTTTTTTGTTGTGGTTCAAAAACTACTTCTCCTCATTACTTTAGAGATAATCTCCATTGTCTTGATGAAACAAAAGGTGCCAGTGATAAATCTTATTTCCATCTCATTCTCATTCCTGGGTAGGTCATCTCAAAACCTCTGTCAGCTATCATGGTTTTCTTTATTTCTTACTTTCTGAAATCTCTGTATTTCTCAGTTTGCCGTTAAATGCATACTAAAACTTCTGAATCCATCCCCTGTGTTTCCTAACTGTTCCTGCATTTGGAGGGTCATTTCTCCTATGGAAGTTTGACTTCAGTAGTGGGACCTACAGTGACGTCCGCTGTCTTCATTCCTGTAACATGTTAGCATTGCCTCCTCATCCGGGTACCCTGCCTGGTCCTTCAAACCTCCTGCTGTGAATCCTGCTTTATTGTGCCGATGCAGGGAAAATACCTCCCTATATTGATTTCTGAATTGCCTCTCTGTCTAGTGTTGCTCTTCTTCAGATATCGATGTTTCTTCTCAAATTTCTCTTTTCATATGTCTTAAAAAGTTGGTCTTCTGTGCTGGTGGTGGGAAAGTACTGCTACCGGGTGAATGTTCTAGCAGCCACTCTGGTAATGGTGAGATAACGCTCCTTTGCTCTTTTGTGTCACCTGGCATGGCACTTCTCCTCCTCTCCAGTCTCAGGAGTAGGTGGTACCCAGGTGCAGGTGCAGGTAGGGGATGGAGGGTGGAGCCAAACCCCCTCATTGTTCTTTCTGTTGTTCTCCAATCAAAAACGTCCTCTGGTCTCCTGACCTCTGCTTTCTGTACCCACCACCTCAGAGCAACAGCTGTATGTCTAGTCCCACCTGCCCATTAGTCCTCTTCCAGTGAGTTTTGCCCTTGACATCCTCATTCAGTCTGATTCCATCCACATTCCTGTCAGAGAGATTCTTCATCATATTCAGTCCCTCGATGGCACCTCTTCTCATTTTCCATTACTACTGTAGATCTTTTCATAAATATTTTAAGTCTTTTCTATCATTTCTATGGACTTGTGGTAAAACAAACAAACAAACCAACAAGCCAGCCTGTAGCTTACCTCTCATGCCAGCATCTTTTCCCCATTCAACATCTTCATTCAAAAATACCTTCCACGTTCACTGTCCTGCCGATTTCAGTGTGGCCCCATCTCAGTTAGCTCTCATCTCATTAGATTCCTCCACAGACTTTAACTCCACCAACAGTAACCTTCCTGTTTTTTTTTTATCTTTTGTGACAGCATAAGGTCCTTATTTCCCTCCTCTGTGTCTGGTGGCTCCTTCTCAGTCAGTTCTGCCCGTCGCTCCGCCCCTAGCAGAACTTCGGTGTTCAGTTTGGAGACTCTCCTCTCTTTCGTGGTGACTTCATGTATTTGAATGTCTTTTAATCTCACCTAGAATCTGAAACAATAGCTGTGAAGGAAATAATACATGTGTAACTATATAAAATATTATCTAAGGTATAATAAACACAAAAATGATCTGAGGTATTATATATAACATTTGATATCTCAGATCTTTCTTATGTAGTTCAACTCATATATTCAATTATCTGTGTGATGTAGTCCCTCATTATTTTACAGGTATCTCATATTAATATTATTCAATCATTAATTTACATAAAAATGTCTCTCTTGTTTGAACTTCATTGGTCCTTAATCCTGTCAATTTTACATATGGATTTTCACCACATGAAAGCTTTATCTCACCACATCCATGTATACATAATCAGTTCTGTGCCTCTTCCCTCTTCTTAATAATACCAGTACCCTGGTACAGGCCTTCATCCTTATTGTCAAGGCTGATTTCCTGGAGACAGAGACCCTGAGGTGGAGATTAGCAATTAGTGTGCATGTCATTTACCAGGGAGTGTTTGGGGCTCCTTCTTATTTTGTCGCTTACGTACTTGACAAACCTCAGTCTTCACCACATTCACATCCCAGCCATGTGCAAATGCTTTTTTGTTTTCCTGAATGGTGCATTATTTTTCACATCCCTGTGCATTTCAACTTTCTGTTGTCTCCGGTACTAATGATCTCCTCCTCTTCACCTGCCTGTCTTCTCTTTCTCTTTTAAATTCTGCTGGCAAATCATCTCCCCTGCAAGTCTTACCTAACTTCCACACCTGATCAAATGCCCTCCCCGCCCCCCGCGCTGTGCTCCATGGCCCTCGGTCATTATCCCTTGCATAGCACCTGTCACAGTGTTGTTTTTGCCCCCATTTTCTCCTTCCTTTGGAACATTAACGTCTTCTTAGGTCCAGGGGCAAAATCTTTTTGAACTTTGTATTCTCAAGCCTGGTGCAATAATTATAAAAGTTTTGGTCAGTGATTACAATGTGGGAATGTGAGGGGTTTTCCCAACCAATCCAATAATTCCCTGGACACAAGGGCATCCTGTAGTTCAGCTCGATCCTGACACCATGTACTTGGAGATAGCATTAGAATACAGACTGAGGGCTCAGTCTTACAAGGCTTACAGAGCTTCCCACTTCAGACCTCAATTGCAAACCCAGATTGCTACGTGTATTTGTGATCAACTGCCAGCTGGCTACAGATTGGCAGTTCCCACCATCCCCACTTTGGACTTGAGATGCTACTTACAATTCCAGGAAAGTAACTTAGTTCTGACTGACCAGCTATAAACGTTGGCAAGTGGAAAGATTCTGGTTCCCCAACCTCTCCGACCTGGAAGTTTTCTGAATCCTCTCTATGGAGGTTTTATTACATAGACACGATTGATTAAACCATTGGCCATTGAGATGGATTCAACATCTAGCCTGTCTTCCTTCCCTAGAAATCAGGGGGTGGGACTGAAGGTGTCACCCCTCTGCTCACGGTTGGTTCTCCTGGCAACCAGCCCTCATCCTGAGGCCTTTTCTCAAAACCACCTCATCGACCCAGGTGTGGGCTTGTTTTGAATAACAAGATCCTCATTTCACCTTTATGGCTCTGAAAATTTTCAGAAACTGAGGACAAGAGACCAAATATTATAACAAAAGATGTTCCCATTGCTTGTATCACTCAGGAAATTCCAAGGGTTTGGGGAGCAGTGAGCCTCGAATCATGGATAAAGAATAAATATATAATGAAAAATATAGTTTGGTCATTTGATGACCAAATATGTATTTCCCATGAGTCACAATATTGCAAAGCACATACCCCAGAAATATTTGTTGAGCAAATCAGCACATGAATCAAGATGTCATCAAAACTGAGCCCAGGCAGGTTAATGGAACAATGCGCAACACAGTGTTTCTGTTGAAGTGGCTCGACTATGCTGGAACAAACTGCCCCAAGTAAGCTGCATGATCATTCATGAAGACAGACCCAGGCAATGAATTCAGGCCCCCACAGGCAGCACCTCATGGTGAAGCAAGATATGGTGAGGATTTTGAGCCAGAAATTTTGGTATCAATTTCTCTTTATTCCTTTATTGGCAATCGTGGCTTGGCAAGTAAATTAGCTTCCCTGGCCCCTTATAACCTAATTTGTAATGATGTGGGATTGGCTTACATCATCCCTAAAGGCTCTACAAAATCCAAATTATTCAATTAATTGATGACATAATTATCAAGTGAATGTCTCATCCTTCTCTGGAAAGTTCTGCTCTGAACTCAACTCTAAATTGCAGATTCCAGCCTAATCTTGTTCTGCAAAGGCATCGCCTCTATTTTACCTGACATTCCTGAAGCACTTTTCTCCCCACCCAGCCATGCTGTCCCAGAGAGAGGCTATGCTCATCTCTGAGCTCCAGGTGGGCTCTTTGCTAGTGGAGAAGACCCGGAACCTGAACTGTGTTGGCCTGAGCCCGAGGAAGAGCAGACAGAAAGTCTGTAGACCTCACTGTCACCAAGTCTGCTGTAGGTGAGCCAGGGCATTATGGTCGCCTGAACATCCTCTCTGTCTTCCTCAAAGAAATCTTCTAAACTCTTCGATCCCCACATGTCAATGTGGAAACTCACACGTACTAGGGACTTAGCAGAGTTTGATACCCCCCCATAATTAATGGAAGAAGGAAAATTTATAAATTCATATTAATATCATATTTCTTATTATTTTTCATATTTAAAAACACCTTTTTTAAAAAAAATGAATACAACATATATTTCCAAGTCAATGTGCAGGTTATTGGACACCGTAGAGAAAGTGTATAGCTGATCTTCCCCTCAAGTGGCAATCTCTGTTTGGTTTTCCAGACGGGAAAACAGAGGCACAGAGAAGTTTTGTGTCTTGCCTAGAGTCTCAGTGTTTGTTAGGATAGAACATTCAAATTTATTGAAATGAACTGTGCTAACTAATGGGTATGCGTTCTTCCCTTGGATTTTTTCTTTCTCGGGAAAAACAATCCTTAAATAACTTTGGTCCAGCAGATTGCAAAGCATGTTTTTGGCTGCATTATTTGAGTATTACATCAGAATACAATTCTGGCAAAGAGAAAAGCTATTAGGAGACAAAATTCTGGTCCTGATTAATTTGATGGTGCTTGAGCCATATGTCACAGGGTCCTCTGGCCTCCCCACCTTCTCCCGTGTTTAAGGGTACCTGTGTCTAATAGGCACCACGTATCATGTGGCTGTCCCTGGACCTGAGGTCACTACATTGCTACCCTTTACCCTCAAAGTCTCTCTCTATTGGCTCTGTGTCTCGTTCTGCCAAATGTGCGATGGTGGCCTGAGGAGGCTTCAACAATTTGTACCTGGAGTGGTGAACTTCTGATTATGGGCCAAGGACATGGCCACAGACATTGACCTTTAGAAACAGAGAACAGAGTCTGTTCTGGTAATTCTGAATCTGAGACTTTATTTCCTCTCTTTCCCCCTCCCCTCTTTCTCTCTCTCACACACACACCACCACCACCACCACGACCAAAGTTAAGGACTATAATCAGGGTTGGCACCCAATAAAGGAAATAATACATGTTATTGTCCCTGGCTTGTGGAGACAGTGTTATTAAATCAATGTACAGGAGGGGGTATTGTAAACCCCAGGTTACCAACAGTCCCCAGAAAAGACAGTTATTAAACGGAAGTGTTTGGGAGCAGCGACCAGGGAGGTGACCCTTCTATAAGAAAAGGAAAGCCTCCTGTAACCTGCTCAGGCCAGAGTGACAGCATTAGCTTTGGAAGTGTCCTCTGAGATCATGAGTGAAAGGACTGAGATAAGCAGCATTTACTAAAATAATAGTGCAGCCTCGATGTAATGCATCTCATATGTTAGAGGTGTTTAATGGCATCTTGAATGTGTCTCTCCAGGACACAAAGTCTGGAATTCCCAGGTTAGCCATTCAAGGTTTAAAAGAATTTTCCTGGACACCTTTATTCTGCTTTATTAGTATGCCAGCCGGATGATTTTTTTTGTCCTGGCTGTTTTGTAGAAAGACGATGCTTCTGAATTGTATGGCTGAAGGACGGATTGGTTACAGTGAGGTGAAATCACCTAAGGTAGTGCCTTTCAACCTCTTTCATTTCACAGCACACAGAAACTAATTACTAAAATTCTGTGGCACACCAAAAATGTATTTTTTGCCAATCTGACAAAAAAAGGTATAATTTGATTCATTCACACCAGATGGCTAGTGTTATATTGGCTGTTGTCATTTTTTTTATTTGACAGTCTAAGGGAAAAGAAGTCAGTGCCCCTGACTAAATAGTCAGGTACTGCATGCTTTAAAGATTAAGCCAGCCCTGGCAGGCATAGCTCAGTGGATTGAGCACGGCCTGCGAACCCAAGTGCCGCAGGTTCGATTCCCAGTCAGGGTACATGCCTGGGTTGCAGGCCATGACCCCCAGCAACCACACACTGATGTTTCTCTCTCTCTCTCTCCCTCCCTCCCTTCCTTCTCTAAAAATAAATAAATAAAATCTTAAAAAAAAAAAAAAGATTAAGCGGCACACCGCTTGAAAATCGCTGACCCAAGATATGCTTCTGCCCTGCCCACACTAATGCTTCCTAGGGCATTGATTTCACGTGACCCTAACAGTGTGACCCACTTAGGACTCTTCCAGCAGACTGTGGGGCAGAGACAGCTGAGAAAGGACCCCTTCCTGGGCTCCCACCCCACCATAGAATCAGGATTTTTACCTTTTGCTTCAACAACCCTTAGTCTGCTGTGATTACGTACGATACCAGTCTTTCAGTCTGGACTTCTGTCTTCCCTTTATTACCTCTGCTACCCTTTGTGTTGTCTCTGGGGAAAGGGAGCTCCTGACATTCTCCAACAAGTCTGTGTAAATGAAACCAGACCCCTAATATTTTGTTCTTTCAAAGAAATTAAGACATCCTTGTGACGGTCACCCCTTGTGAGTATCCTTATTCCCTACTGTGGGGAAGGAAAACTTTTCCTTTCTTCCCTTCTAGTTTCTTGGCGGGCCTAATAATTAAATGGACTTAAGACAGAGAGAAAAAAATAATTTTGTATGTACAGGAGATCGTAGATATATGAGATTCAAAGAAATGACCAAAGCAGGCAGCTTTTACAGCTTTTCAACAAAGAAACAACACATTTGTGAAGAACGGACAAGACGAAGCGGGTCGGGCTTGGAGCGGCGCATAGTGCGGAAGGTTTGTTCGTCCGGCCTTCTTGGCTCTGACTCTCCAACCCTGGCGGTGAGGATGTCCCTTTACCTCCAGGTACAGGGAGGGTCCCTTTCCCGTGGGAGACTTAGTTCCTGCTTTCAGGGGTGGGGGGATGAAAGGGGATCGGGGTGTCCTTCTCTCACAGGCTGTTTCTTAAGAAACTTTGATTTACAACAATCAATATGCCAAAGTAGCACGTTTTGAGGTGGCATATTCTAGTCCCGCTCACTGCCATGCTAACCGAAGTCTGTGTTTCAAGCGAACTTCTATGTGGCAGAGTCACATTTGGCCCATCTTTGTCTGTGATCTTCGTATGTCAGCGCTGACCCTGGCTCCCAGCAGGTGACCAGTACAATGTTAGTTCACGTAAGTAAGTGAAAAATACATGGCATCTATCTTTTTGTCCTCTTTTGTCATTTAGAAATGTCTGTATGCTATTCATATAGAGATTTCACATTTTGTAAATCATGGCATTCAATATGTCCATTTTTAGAGATGAATTAAGTGCCTTTTCCAAATTTCATATAAATGGTAGATGGTGGCATGTGGGAGAAGCCCAGGCGTCCTGTGGCTGAGGTCGAGTATATGTATTTATTGAGTAAGTCAGCATTATTTTTTTCCTGACCAGATGTGGTCTGTTAAGAGGGGCCCTTAAATACCCATTTGCCTAAAGGAGGAAAGAATAAAAAAAGAGGAAACTCTTGGATCTGGCTTATCTGTTTGAAGCATGTATTGAAACTAATTTAGAGGAAAGCAGTGGCTCCAAATAATTCACAATGCTCTCTGTTCTTAGCGATTGCAAACAAACCAGAGCAGTAATGAATTTTTGGTGGTTACTAAAGTCAGCCTGCTGTGCAGAAACAAAATGATTTGCTTTAGTGGATTCCTGATGTGTTGACTGGCTGCCCAGAACTGAGGTCCAGTAGCCAGAGGGGTGCAGGCAATGAACTAAATCTCAGTTCTCCATGGTCCATAACTGTCTGGTGCGAAGGTAGTGGATGACTGTGCCGCCCCCGTGGCATGGTCTGAAATGAAGGTTTAAGAGGGTTGTGCCTATTCCCTGAAACACAAGACCTGATGATTAGACACGGGCCACAAACTCTCTTGCAGATGTCAGGAGGACTGAGGAGGAAAAGACGCTCCTCCACTCAACCAAGCATGGTCGCTGTACTTCTGCTGAGCCAGGCCACCTGTGCACAGCATCCTGACATCTGTAAGGAAGTACCTAGGGGGGCTTGGTCTCTTTCTTTACTCACCAGTCTTCCAGAGAAGAGGAGCAACTCGTGATTGGTGAGATGGAGAGAGGGAATTGAGGACGTGCCTCTCAGCACCTTCCTCTCTGCCTCTTTTGAGTAAATCTTATGGATCTCAATGCTCTGTGTACACCTGTATCATCCAGGGATCTTCTAAAGATGCTCAAGTCCCAGCCAACCACCCTGAAATAAAGTCTTAGGTCTTCTGGGTGGAGCGCTGAGTGTTGATAGTTTTAGAAGTTCCCCTGCTTGTTCTGATCTGCAGCCAGTACTGAGAAACAATGAGCTAAGCTCTTTCCAAAAAAAGACTCCTCCTCTGCTCCTCCTTTAGTGACTGGCAGAGGGCTGTTATGGGCTGTATTTTGTCCCCTCAAAATTCGTATGTACCTGACCTCCATATTGCAAAATGTGACAGTACTTGGAGATAAAGCCCTTAAAAATATGATGATGTTAGCATGAGGCTTTTAGGGTGGGCCTGATTTGATCTGACTGGTACCCTGATAAGGAGAGGAGAGGAGGATGCAGACACCCACAGAGGGAAGACGCTGTGAGATTGCAGAGAGAAGACAGCCATCTGGAAGCCAAAGAGAGAGGCCTCAGAAGGAACCCACCATTCAGACACCTGGATCCTGGACTTCCAGCTTCCCGAACTGTGAAAAAATAATCGTCTGTGGTTCAATCCACCTGGTCTGTGGTACTTCATCATGGCAGCCCTAGCAAACTAATTCAGGGGCTCTCTGTGATGTGCTGTGGGAATGGGGGGAGTCTGTCACTGAAGGGAAGGTCCTGGCAGACCCGTTGGTGGAGGGACATTTAAGGAGAGCTCTTCAACATGTTTTAGCATAACAAACCTCACTTTTCCCCCTCCATCTCTCTGACTAATATGCTGTATCTCATTTTGTTCCCAACTAGAAATGTGAGAACTCTGACTAGCTTTCAGTTTAAATGCGAAGGTGTTTGCCATCTCTGGCCTAACTCCTTCAGCTGCGATGAGTTATTTTTGCACTGGAAGCTGCATCACGTCATGCCTTGCACATCTTTGAGGAGGCCACGGAAGCCAGCTCCTGAGAAGGTTGGGAAATATTTTCAGTCTCTGTGCCAAGAACATTCTTCCTTATATTTCAGGCATGTAGTGAAAATGGAAGTAGCTTCTGCACGTTTGTATTCCATTTATGCTAAAATCTTTAAAACATTTATACATAGATAACTGTGAAATATTTGTATGAGAGGAGAATGTGTTTCTCAGGATAATTTGCACTCCCAGGGCCTAATAGCATATGTGATAATGTGCAATGCTCCGGAAGGGGAGTCACACAAAAGTCTGGTCCTGGAGAGATTTCAAGATCCATTATAACCAATCAAAAGCCCTGTATTTACAAAACCATGGGTGATTTGAGGAAGTTATTAGCCTGTGTTCTTGGGATGGTTGATGAAGGCCATCATGATTTTTACTGAACAGAGAGCCCCAGCGGACAGCAGAATGAGCAGGAGCGAGCCTCTGTGGCCCGCTCTACAGCCAGACAGAAAGTACCTCGGAGGCGGGGGATGTTTCCAGCCACCCAACTGACCCAAAAAACCAAGACTGTGTTGTCTGTATTGGGAGATGACTGTACACAGGGTCCCAGCTCACTGCAGCAGTGCCAGCCCCTCATTTCATACGTGGCCGGGGCTGCTTTAATCAGCACAAAGTGACTAATCTGCTACGCAGCTGCAGAGTTAATGGGCCAACTGCATTATCACGCCGTTGCCTGGAAGGAACAGCAGCGCCTAAATGGATTGCTATGATTTTTAATACAGATAGAAGGGCCAACCACTGCAAACCATGTTGGCAGTGAACCGACCACGCACACTGATGTGGCCTGATAGTTATCTTGCCCCCCGCCAGCTCCTGGAGACCAGCAGATTCGGTACAGGGGGATAAATCAGGAAGAGAGCAGATTGGAAGTGAGAAGGCGGTTGACTTTCTTCAGGTGCTCAGAAGAGGGGATGAGGTTCCGATGTGTACTGACTTCACTACAAGACAAGGCAATGATCTGTGGCTGATGGGCAGCAAGTGTAGATGGATCAGATCATTTGGTGGAAAAGTGAAAAGGGATTTAAAGTCAGGACTCAGGATTGGCTGTTGATTTTTAATGGTAACCTAAGATACTGTCCTTGTCATTTTCTCCATCTTTGAAGATACTAAGCATCTCTCTTAACTTCCAGAGAAAGATGATTTTTGCTTAGAAATGAATGTTCTTTCTGAAAGTTTAACAGAGGAAGAAAGTCAGCTTTGTCCAACACCATCACCCGCACTTGTGGTTATTCCTGCGGCCTCCTGGGCGGCCCCAGAGTACAAATCAGAGGCGAGTTTGAGCCTAAGAGGGGGCTGAGTTTGTGGAGTTTTTCACTTCCCTCTTTCACTTCATCCCATCTTCACTTGCACCTGTCATTCTTTTTCAGAAAAAAAAATTAGAAGGAAGTAAACAATTGTTCAGGAAAGTCCTTAAAACAACAAGTTACAAGTGGTAGAATGCTGAGATGTTTGTGTGGGAAGAGTAAAGGCTAAGCCATCTATTGGGCTGGCCAAAAAGTTCCTTTAGTTTTTTCTGGATGATGGCCCTTGCAGTGCTTAAGTTGTTTTTAACTTCATTCGAAACAATTTTGTCAGATTATATTGTGACAGCTGTCATATCAGCTTGCATTTAAAAAAATTATCAAAATTGGTGATTTATGTGTAGCCATTTTTATATTGACAATAGAAGAAAATATGCAACATTTTTGGCATATTATGCTTTATTATTTCAGTAAAAGTAAAATGCAACTGAAACACACAAAAAAGATTTGTGCACTGTGTGGAGAAGATGCTGTGACTGATCGAACATGTCAAAAGTGGTTTGTGAAGCTTCTTGGTACTATTGACATTTTGGCCAAATAATTCTTTGCTGTGGGGCTGTCTTATGCTTTGGAAGATGTTTAGCAGCAGCCCTGGCCTCTAGCCGCTAGAAGCCAGTAACAGGAGATAGCCGACATACTCCAAATATCCGAATCAATAAAGTTGTTGGTGAAAATGAAAAATGTACCTTTTATTTTACAGAAAAAACTAAACAGACTTTTTGGCCAGCCCAATATATTTCCCTGGTGATGGGATTCAGGTTTGCCAACTTGAAGCGCAAACACCAGGAGGAGGACGGGCACCATGGTCTTACTAATCAGAAGCTTGCACCCGGGTATTCCTGGGCCCTTGAAGAGTTAGAATCTCTGTTACCTGTTCGGATAGTGCACTGAACTGCTCCCTCACAGTAATTAGCAAAATTAACTTTTAAAATATTTATGTGGCCAGATATTTTTTAAAATATTAGCCAACTTTGTTTATTCTTCTAGACAGTTCTCTCTTCTCTCCATTCAAGTCTTACCTTGAGACATGCATATGAAAGTAGGAATAAAAAGTCTTCCTGGTTTTGATTTTCAAAAGACCTTTAAGAGAATGCATGGTTAAAAAAGGAGAAAAATGAGTTTTAAGGGCATTAGTAAGAATATTATTTAAAAGATGGAATATTGCAAACTGACATGGGTAATAG
Organism: Phyllostomus hastatus; assembly: GCF_019186645.2. Lineage (NCBI taxonomy): Eukaryota > Metazoa > Chordata > Mammalia > Chiroptera > Phyllostomidae > Phyllostomus > Phyllostomus hastatus. Next base: position 11,626,560 of record NW_025334015.1, on the reverse strand, counting down.
AGGAGTAATCCACAGTGAATAAAAAGAGAAGAGAGGGATGATGGATAAGGTGAAAGTAATGGTTAATAGACTGAAATTCACAGTTAGTTCGAACAGAGCAAATGCTAAGTGAAGGATAGAGGACTTTGAGATAGAGCAATGATGAGTACTGAAAAGGTCTGGAAGGTAACTATGGGAATGGGTTGTATAATGGAAAAACATCACTGGAGATGATGAGCTTGAGGGGCTAAAAGACTGTGATGTTGAAAAGGCGGCTGACATGGGCATTCATGTCTCTGAGGATGCTGGTATTGCCCAAGGTGGATATAAGGACCACCAGCCAGGTTCCATATGCTTCAGTGACTGGAGGAGGAACAAGAGGATTAGTGCATGCTGTACCAATGCCTCTAGTCTCTCTGAGAGATCTGTTGATTTAAAACTCTCTCCATCAGTTTTCATCATGGCTTCAGGCTGCTTTGAAAACTGCACACCCTGTCTCCATGATCTCAAGATTACACATAATAATTCTAATCCTTTTAAAGCAACAAGCTGTAGAGCACCCCTGTCTTTCAGTAACTTGGTTTTCAACAACAGCCCATCAATGTAGTAAGATGGGGTTCTCCAAAGTAGGGAGTCATGACGGTCACTCTTATTTACTGAACTATTTCCTCAAATTCTGTTAGGTGAGTAATTTTTCAATCTGTCTTATTATTAACTTGATATTGATGGCTCTTTAAAGGTCAAGCTTCTTTTCTGCTACTTTACTTTTAGTAAATTGCCATTATTATTTCTACTGATTTACTGTGTGGTGGTTTGTGTTTTCCAAAGATGCCTATGGCAACTTTTTGTATCCCACGTGCTTTTCTTCCAAGAGGCCCTTGGCTTTCTTCCCATAGTGGTGTCTATGTCCCTCCATTTGAACCTGAGAAGTGCTTTCTGATGGCCACAACCACCACAATGAGTAGAATACTTTATAAGGTGACACTACGTGATATGCACTTGCCCGCTGTTCTCTTGGAGCACTTGCCCTCGGAACCCAGCACCCAGGTTATGAAGGAGCCTAATCTACCCATGTGCAGAGACTGGGTAGGTGTTCATGGCTAACAGTCTACCTGAGGTACCAGCAAGCAGCCAGCATCGACTGCCAGACACGTGACTATTCCAAGCCCCAGTCAACAAGTCATTCCAAGTCTTTAAATTTTTTAAATTGAGGTCCTAGTCATTATGCAATAGGACAAACCATCTCTACTATGCCAGAGTCAAATTTCCTTACCCTTAACAATTAAAGTATGATAAAGAAATTTTCAGTTGGTTTGCTATATAGCACTAGATCAGGGGTGTCAAACTCATTTTCTCCGCGGGCCACATCAGCCTTGCAGTTGCCTTCAAAGGGTCAAATGTAATTTCAACTCCTTAACAATTTAAGGAGTAGTTACATTTATACAGCCCTAAAATTACTTCAGCCCTTTGAAGGCTGATGTGTCCTCCAGGATAAATGAGTTTGACAACCCTGCACTAGATTATCAGAACAACCGAGAACGAACAAAAATTGTTAAAGTGCTTGAAAGTCAGTGTGTGCGCATGCATGTGGTGTTCACTAAAAAGGAAGCCTCCTCCTGATTTAACCAAACTCATGCCAGCCCAGCAATTAACCTGCCAATCTTCAAAACTGCCGAAGTGTAGGCGGTTTCATTAGGATGCCAGAGGCAACATGAGTGCAGTTCTAAGATAGAAAATAAAACTCAGAAAGATTATGCTGAATTCAATCAAAATATTGTTTTCTATTCCTCTTTGGATTCTTTTATTTACCCTCAGCTCCTTTTTGTAGCAAAAGACCTCATGCCTGACTCATGTCTGTCTCTTAGGGAGCTTTCAGCCTTTGGCTTCTTCTCCCAGCCCTCCTTCCTACCTCTGCTTTTAGGTCACAGGTTGGACATGGTGTTTACTATTGGCTTTCTCAGAACCAACAAAGCTCTAACTCTTCCTAGATTTTGTCCTGTTAAATTTCTGTGTCACATCACACATGGCTGAAACTCATTTTGCCATGAAAGTCTAAAATATTGCACCAGACCTGGGTGGGCTCTCTGGTGAATTCTACCAAACATTTAAGGAAGAAATTAAATCAAGTCTCTGTAATCACTTACAGAGGCTAGGAACACAGAGTATATGTCCTAACTCATTCTATGAGTATACAGTACCCTAATGCCCAAACCAAACAAAGACAGAGACATCACAAGAGAAGAAAATTACAGACTAGTACCTCTCACAAGCATACTTTCAAAAATCCTCAATGAAATATTAGAAAAATTAATCCAAAAATGTATAAAATTACTATATACTATAACTTAGTAGAATTTACCCAGGGATCAAAGACTGGATCAACATTTGAAAATTAATTAATTTATCTCACTAACAGGCTATACATGTAAAATCTCATGATAATATAAGTAGATGTTAAAAAAAAGCAGTTGAAAAAAATTCAATACCCATTCATGATAAAAACTCTCACTAACCTAGGAATAGAGAAGAACTCCCTTAACTTGGTAAGGAATATCTGTTAAAAGCCTATAGCTCACATTATATTTAATGGTAAGAAACTTAAGCTTTTGCACTAAGATCAGATACAACTTAAAGATGTTCCCCCCTTGCCATTACTTTCCAACACTGCACTGGAAGTTCAAGTTAATGCAATAAGGCAAGAAAAGAAAGTAAGTACACAGCTTTGGAGAGGAAGACATACAACTGTTTTTGTTCATAGATTGCATGATTGTCTATATACAGAAAAAACAAGAATTGACAAAAATAAAACTAATAAGCAATGATAGCAAGAGTGAAAGATTCAGAATTAATCACAAGTCTATTGCTTTCCTTTATATCAAAAATAAGGAAGTAGAATTTGAAATTGAAAAGAAATCTACGTTAACACCCTCCAAAATGAAATACTTAGGTGTACATGTAATAAAATACATACAAAATTTATATGAGAAAAACTATAAAACCATGATGAACAAAACAGAGAGCTAAATTAAACAAAAAGATATTTTATGTCCATGGATAGTAAGACTTATCAATGTCAGGATGCCAATTCTTCCCAGCTTGCTCTAGAGATTCAATGCAACTTCAGTCAAAATCCTAGCAAGTTATTTCGTGGATTTCAACAAACTGCTCCTATAGTTTATTTGGAGAGGCAAATGACCCAGAATAGCGAGTACAATATTTAAGAATATATTTAGAGGTCTGACACTACCTGACTTTAAGGCTGGATATAAAACAATAGTAACCAAGACTGTGATACTGACAAATAATAAACAAATAGATTAGTGGAACAAAATAGAAAACCCAGAAATAAATCCATATAAGTATAATCAATTGATCTCGGGCAAAGGAATATAGGCAAAACAATGAAGCAAATATAGTTCCTTCAACAGATAATTTACATGCAAAAGAAAAATGACTCTAGAGAGAGAGAGAGAGAGACCTTATATCATTCACAAAAATTAACTCAAAATGTTATTTTGGGGGGATAGCACCAAAAGCATGGTCCATGAAAGAAATAATTGCTAGTATGGAGTTCATCAAAAATTTTTAAAATCTCTTCTGTGAAAGATGTCAAGAAAATAAAAACAGAAACTAGATCGAGAGAAAATATTTGCAAGGCACATCTGGTAAAAGATTGTTACCCAAACTCTTAAAACTTAACAATACGAAGATAAACAACCAAATAAAAAATGGCCAAAGACTTTAACAGACATCTCACCAGAGAAGATATGCAGATGGCAAATAAGCCTAAGAAAAGATGCTCCAAATTACATGCCATCAAGAAAATGAAATTTAAGACTGCAATGAGATATCACTACCCACCTCTTAGAATGGCCAAAACCTGGAACACCGACAACATCAAAGTGTGACAATGATGTGGAGCAACAGAAACACTCACTTATTATTGGTTTAAATGGATAAGGGTACAGCTACTTTGAAAGAGAGTTTGGCAGTTTTCTGTGTGGTGTAGCAATTGTGTTCCTTGACATTTCCTTAAATTATTTGAAACCGTGTACTCACACAAAAACTTGCACATAGATGTTTACAGCAGCTTTATTCATAATTGCCAAAACTTGGAAGCAATCAAGATATCCTTCAGTAGGTGAATGAATAAATAAACTGGTGTATCCAGAAAATAGACTATTATTCAGCACCAAAAAGGAATGAACTACTAGACAATGAGAAGCCATGGAAGAAACTTAGATGCATATTAGTAAGTGAAAGAAACCAGTTGGAATAGTGTATGTAATGTATGATTTCAACCACATGACATGCTGGAAAATGAAAAACTATGGAGACAGTGAAAAGATCAGTAGTCGCCAAGGGTTGGGGTGGGGGATGAGTAAAAAGACAGAGCACAGAGGATTTCGGCCCAGTGAAAATACTCCGTGTGATACTGTAATGGTGGATACACAGTGTTGTGCATTTCTCCAACACATGGGATGCACAACACCCAGAGGGAACTGGAATGTTCACTATGGACTTTGGGTGACTGCAAAGTGTTAATGAGTGTTCATTAGTTGTAACAGATGTGCCACGCTGGTGGAAGATGTTGACAATGGGGGAGGCTCTGCCTGTGTAGGGACTGGGAGTGGATGTGGAATCTCTGTGCCTTTTCCCTTAATTTTTCTGGGAACCTGAAATTGCTGTAAAAAAAGTCATTAAAAGTCAAATATCTTAATCTCTTTTCAGCAGTTATTTATTATATCTTTACCACGCATGTGTATATATCTCAGTGCACCTTTGTCTGTAAATGTATAGATCATACACAAAGAGGCATGTGGATGAATTCATTCTGTATATGCCCTGGGGTATGTCATTGGATACCTAGCACAAAACTAAAGCTCTTTGAAATACAGTATAATACCACACTCCCCTGGAACACAGTCACGTATCTTATTGCCCTCAGAGACTCAACGACTTTGAAACTGTCTAGCTTAAACATTTCATACTTACATTTAAATATATATCCTCTTGGCTCACCCTGAATGGATACGGAGAAAAAGACAAAATCTGCTCACACACTCAGCATTATTTCTTCACATCCTCGAATACTGTCATGATATGTGGTTTCTGAATGCAGAGCATACACAAACCCATTTAGAGAGCTCTCCTTTACATAGTTTTCCTGCCTTGCATTCATATAATGCTGCCAATGTATTTGCCAGTCATATTTCTCCCCTCTCAGAACCTGGGCAAAATACACTTGGTGTCACATTTTGTTTTACAAACAAAGTACAAGAGCAGTAATCTTTCTACTCCCCAGAAAGAAGTGCATCACTCCAGTTAATATGATCTAAAAGACTACACCACAGATAAAGACTTGTGTTTTCACCAATACCTTTGTGAGAAAATCCTTAAGAGTTTTTGTTTGTTTGTTTGTAAGTGTAGGGGACTGTCACTAAAAGGAATAAACCCTGGCAGGAGAAAGAGATGAATATTTCAACCTGGTGCTATTTTGCTTTTGGCCCAGGAAGGCAAAGCACATTTTTGTGATTAGATTTTCTGTCCTGTCGCACGTACCGCAGGTTATAGAATGCAAATTATGGAAATTCTCCTGTTCTTTGCATTAGACACAAATAAACAAAAAATGCCAACCAAACAAAAGAATATGATTTATAATTCTCTACAACTGCATCTCTTTCCAGCAATATATAATCATATTGCTTCTCTCATTTTAAAGCTTAGGAGGGTTGAGAGAAACCATTTTTTTTTACTTTTGCTGATAAAAAATAATAAGTAGGGTAATAACATCCATCTATTTTCCTGAGTGCATTGTAGAGAAAGAGCAAAATTTGGTGGCCGTTGATTAATCAGTTGGCTTTGTAAATGCAGGGTAGTTGACTTAAGCTCAATCTCCTCCAAAACTAATATCCCCACAGCACGAAATGTATTAAACCCTTTTTCTAAGATTAAAGTCTACCAAGTGAAGCCTCCAGTGCTGTGATCCATCATTCAGGATTCTGAGGCTTTCGGGAGACTTTTGTTTTGATGGGAACGTCACTCTTCCTCCATGTTCCACTCTTCTGGGCACTCTCAGGCCCATCAGATGGCTGGTGTCCCTCTCTGTGCCTTCCCTCTCAGCCCTCGCTTGAAAAAGAGTGTTGTGGCTTCAGCTGCCAAAGGGGCTCAGCTATCTGTGGAAAAGGTGGGGGGTCAATTAAAACAAGATAACTTTTTTCATTTAATATATTTTACCTCCATAGGAACCTACCTCTGATTTGATCATATAAATCACTGTAAAATGAGGATTGATTCCTGAGGAAACTTTCTGGAGAATCCCCTAACCCTATGATACCTTTATCTAAAAAACTTCAAATTACATCATTTATTTTTATATTTGTGCTAAATATTTAGAGGCTATATTTGTATATTTATGGGTTTTTAAATATATTTTATTGATTGTGCTATTACAGTTATCCCATTTTCCCCTCTTCACTCCCCTCCACCCTGCACACCTCTGCCCACCCACATTCTTCCCTTTAGTTCATGTCCATGTGTCATACTTGTAAGCTCTTTGGCTTCTACATTTCCCATCCTATTCTTGCCCTCCCCCTATTTTCTACCTACCAGCTATGCTACTTATTCTTTGTACCTTTTCTCCCTCTCTCCGCCTCCCACTCCTCTGTTGATAATCCTCCATGTGATCTCCATTTCTGTGGTTCTGTTCCTGTTCTAGTTGTTTGCTTAGTTTGTTTTTGTTTTTGTTTTAGGTATGGTTGTTAATAATTGTGAGTTTCCTGTCATTTTACTGTACATGTTTTTTATCTTCTTTTTCTTAGATAAGTCCTTTTAACGTTTCATATAATAAGGGCATGGTGATGATGAATTCCTTTAACTTGACCTCATCTGAGAAGGACTTTATCTGCCCTTCCATTCTAAATGAAAGCTTTGCTGGATAGAGCAATCTTGGATGTAGGTCCTTGCCTTTCATGACTTGGAATACTTCTTTCCAGCCCCTTCTTGCCTGTAAAGTCTCTTGAGAAATCAGCTGACAGTCTTATGGGCACTCCTTTGAGGGTAACTGTCTCCTTTTCTCTTGCAGCTTTTAAGATTCTCTCCTTATCTGTAATCTTGGGTAATGTAATTCTGATGTGCTTTGGTGTGCTCCTCCTTGGGTCCACCTTCTTTGGGACTCTCTGAGTTTCCTGGACTTCCTGGAAGTCTATTTCCTTTGCCAGATTGGGGAAGTTCTTCTTCCCCTTTATTATTTGTTCAAATAACTTTTCCACTTGTTGCTCTTCTTCTTCTTCTTCTGGTACCCCTATAATTTGGATGTTGGAACTTTTAAAGGTGTCCTGGAGGTTCATAAGCCTCTCCTCATTTTTTTGAATTCTTATTCTTCATTCTTTTCTGTTACATTGTTTCTTTCTTCCTTCTGGTCCACTCCATTGATGTGAACCCCAGTTTCCTTCCCAACACTATTGGTCCCCTGTACATTTTCCTTTATTTCACTTAGCATAGCCTTCATTTTTCATTCAATTTGCGACCACACTCAACCAATTCTGTAAGCATCCTGATTACCAGTGTTGCATCTGTGCATCTGAGGGGCTGACTACCTCTTCTTCGCTTAATTGTATTTTTTTCTGGAAATTTGATCTGTTCTTTCATTTGGGCCATTTTTTTTTGTCCTGATGCACCTGTTACGCAGTGAGGGGTGGAGCCTTAGGTGTTCCCCTAGGGTGGGGCAACCCAGTGGCTGGGTTGTGACACTGTATGTGGGAGAAGGGTCTGAGAGGGAACAATGGTACTTGCTTCACTCTCTGTCAGATTTTAGTCACTTCCCCCACTTCCCACAAACAAATTGGGCCCTTCTGGTGTTGATTCCTGGTGGGTGGGTTTGTGTATGTTCTAGGACCCTGTGGGTCTCTCCAATGAACTCTCCTGTCGAGTAGTGGAATTTGCCCAGTCTGTCTCACTACCCAGTTTCACCTGGTTTATCTGCGTGTGAATGTGGGACCACCTGGTCCGACAGCTATCTTGCATGCTGCACCCCCCTCCACAATCCACCGCCTCACTGGGTCTGCCCGCTGCGTTGACGTGAGTCCTTTCCACCCTGGCTGCCCAACTCCAACCCTCCTACTGGTCTGGATGAATATGTTTTCTTTAACTCCTTGGTTGTTGGCCTTCCATACAGTTTGGTTTTCTGTCAGTACTGGTTGTTTTTTGTTTTTAAATTGTCCTTCTTTTGGTTGTGCAAGGAGGTACCGTGTGTCTACCTATGCCTCCATCTTGGCCAGAAGTCCTCTATTTATGGGTTTTTTAAGGCTCTGACACTGGAATGAGTTGGAAAATATGCCATCCTTTATTTTCTTTTATTTCTGTTTTAATTTTTAAGTTGTAGTTTACATTCAGCATTATTCAGGTGTACAGCACAGTGGGTAGATAATCTACTTCACAAAGTGGTCCCCCTATACTTCAAGGACCCACGTGGCTCCATATATAGCTATCACAATATTGTTAACTATATTCCCTTATATCTCTGTACTTTGTAATTACCAGTCTGTATTGCTTAATCTCTTCACCTTTTGTACCCACCCCCCAACCCCTCCCCTCTGATAGCTGTCAGTTTCTTCTCTGTATCTGTGAATCTGTTTCTATTTTGTTTATTTTGTTCTTCAGATTCCACATAGAATTGAAATCATATGGTATTTGTCTTTGTCTGACTTATTTCACTTGGCATATTACCCTCTAGGTCCATCCACACTGTCACAAAAGGTAAGATTTCATTTACTTTTTATGGCCGAGTAGTGTTCCATTGTGTGTATGTACCACCACTTTTTTTTATCACTCGTCTATTGATGGGCACTTGGGTTGCTTCCATATCATGGCTGTTGTAAATAAAGCTGCAGTGAACATAGGGGTGCATTTTGAATTAGTATTTTGGATTTTGGGGGATATATTCCCAGAAGTGGAATTGCTAGGTCATAAGGCAATTCCATCTTTATTTTTGAGAAACCTCTACCCTTTTCTGTAGTGTTTGCACCAATCTGCTTTCCCATCAACAGTGCATGAGGGCTCCCTTTTCTCCACATTCTCACCAATACTTGTTTATTGATGTGTTGAAGATGGTCATTCTGACAGTTGTGAGGTGATATTTCATTGTGGTTTTAATTTGTATTTCTCTGACAATTAGTGCTATTGAGCAACTTTTCATATGTCTATTGGCCATCTGTGTATTTTCAGAGAAGTGTCTATTTAGGTCTTTGGCCCACTTTTTAATTTGAGGTTTTTCTTTTCCTGGTATTAAGATATCTGAGTTCTTTATAAATTTTGGATTTGAACCCTTTATTGGATGGATATTAGCAAATCTCTTCTTCCATTCAGAAGGTTGTCTTTTTGTTTTGTTGAGGATTCCCTTTGCTATGCAAAAACTTTTCAATTTGATGTTGTCCCATTTGTCTGTTTTTTCTTTTGTTTCCCTTGCCTAAGGCAATATATCAGAAAAATACTACTACAAATAATGTCCAAGATTTTACTGCCAATGTTTTCTTCTAGGATTTTTATGGTTCAAGTCTTACTTTAAGTCTTTAATCCATTTAAAGGTTATTACTGTATATGGTATAAGAAGGTAGTCCAGTTTCATGTTTTGCAAGTTTATGTCCAATTTTTTCAACAACATTCATTGAATTGTCTGTGTTTACTACACTGTATGTTCTTGCTTTCTTTGTCAATTATTAATTTACCATAAAGTCTTAGGTTTATTTCTGGGCTCTCTATTCTGTTCCATTGATCTATATGTCTGTTTTAATGCCAGTACAATGCTGTTTTGATTATTATAGTGTTATAGTATAGTATGATATCAGGTAGCATGATTCCTCCCACATTTTTCTTCTTTCTCAAGATTGCTGTGGCTATTTGGGGTCCTTTGTGGTTTCATATAAATTTTTGGATTATTTGTTCTAGTTCTGTGAAATACGCTGTTAATATTTTGATAGAAATTGTGTTAAATCTATAGATTGCTTCAGGTAGTATGGACATTTTAATGATGTTAATTCTTCCTCTTCATTAACAGGATATATACTTCCATTTATTTGCATCTTCCTCAATTTCTTCAGTATTTTATAGCTTTTTGAGTATAGCTCTTTTACCTGCTTGGTTAAATTTACTTCTAGGTACTTTATTTTTCACATGCAATTTCAAATGGGATTGTTTTCTTAGTTTCTTTTACTGATAGATCATTTTGGTATATAAAAATGCAACTGATTTCTGGATATTAATTTTGTAGCCTGTTACTTTAATGAATTCATCAGTTCTAGTAGTTTTTTTTAGTGCAATTTTTAGTGTCCTCTACATACAAGATCATGTCATCTGCAAATAATGACCATTTTACTTTCTTCTTTCCAATTTGGATGCCTCTTATTTTGCCTTCTTGTGTAATTGCTGTGGCTAGGGCTTCCAACACTATGTTTAATAAGAGTGGTGAAATAATACATCCTAGTCCTGTTTCTGATCTTGAGGGAAACACTTTTAGTTTTTCCCCATTAAATATGATTTGGGCTGTGGGATTGTTATATATGGCCATTACTATGTTGAGCTGTATTCCCTCTATTTCTACTTTGCTGAGCATTTTTAATCATAAAAATGCCTTTTCTGCCTCTATTTATATAATGGTATGATTTTTATCCTTCATTTTGTTTATGTGATGTAATCTTGTTAATTGATTTGCAAATATTTACTCTGCATCCCAGGAGTAAATTCCACTTGATCATGGTGTATGATGTTTTCAATGTATTTCTGAATTTGGTTTGTTAATATTTGTTTAGGATTTTTGCTTTTACTTACATTAGGGATTTTGGCCTGTACTTTTCTTTCTTTGTAGTGTCTTTATTTGGTTTTGGAATTAACATAATGCTGGCCTTGTAAAATGAGTTTGGGGGTCTTTCCTCCCATGGAAGTTTTTGGAATAGTTTGAGAAGGAGAGGTGTTAGTTTTTTGAATGCTCGGTAAAATTCGCCTGTGAAGCTATCTGGTCCAGGACTTTTGTTTATTGGGATTTGTTTGATTACTGTTTTGGTTTCATTAGTTGTAAATGTTCTGTTCAGATTTTGTTTCTTCTTGATTTAGTTTCAAAAATTATATGTATCTAAGAATTTATCCTTTTTTTAATATATGCCAATTTGTTGGCATATAGTTGTTCATAATATTTTCTTATAATCCTTTGTATTTCTGTGATGTCTGTTGTGTTCACTTATCCTTTCATTTCTGATTTTATTTATTTGGATCCTCTCTGTTTCTTTCTTTTTTTAAGGTTTTATTTATTTATTGTTAGATAGAAGGGTGGGGAGGGAGAGGGGGAGAGAAACATCGATGTGTGGTTGCCTCTCACATACTCCCAACTGGGGACCTGACCTGCAACCCAGGCATGTGCCTGGACTTGGAATCGAACCAGCGACCCTTTGTTTGGCAGGCTGGTACTCAGTCCACTGAGCCACATCAGCCAGGACGTGGATCCGTTCTGTTTCTTGATGAGTCTGGTTAAAGGTTTAGCAATCTTGTTTATCTTTTCAAAGAACCAGGTCTTGATTTCATTGATCTTTTACATTGTTTTTTTAGACTCTCTTTCATTTATTTCTGCTCTGATTATTATTTGCTTCCTTCTACTCATTTAGGCTTTGTTTGTTGTTGTTTTTTTCCTTAGTTCCCTTAGGACTAAACTTAGATTATTTATTTGAATTATTTCTTTTTGTTGAGGTAGGCTTGTATTGCTATGAATTTCACTGTTAGGACTGCTTTTGCTGTGTCCCATAGAATTTGTGCTGTGTTTTCAATTTCATTTGCCCAGCGTATGCTTGATTTCTCCCTTTATTTTAGTGTTAACCCATGCATTGTTTAGTAACATGCTACTTAGCCTTCATGTGTTTACGGTTTTCAGTTATTTTCTGCTAATTAATTTCTAGTTTCATACTGTTGCAGTCAGAGAGGGTGCTTGATAATATTTCAATCCGCTTGAATGTGTTGAGACTTGTTTTGTGTCCTAACATGTGGTCTATCCTAGAGAATGTTCCATGAGCACTAGAAAAAGATTATATATTCTGCTTCTTTGGTGTGAAATGCTCTGGAAATATCAAAAATCCCTCTGGTCTAGTTTGTCATCTTAGGCCATTGTTTCCTTATTGATTTTTTTGTCTGAAATATTTATCCATTGATGTCACTGGGGTGTTAAAATTACCTACTAAAATGTATTACTGTCGGTCTCTTATTTTATGCTCATCAGGATTTGCTTTATATGTTTAAGTGCTCCTACATTGGGTGCATGAATGTTTAGAAGGGTTATATCCTCTTATTTGGTTGACCCCTTTAGCTTTATGTACTGTCCTTTTTCTCTTATTATAGCCTTTGTTTTAATGTCTATTTTGTCTGATATAATTATTGCTACCCCAGCCTTTTTTTGTTTCCATTTGTCTGAAAAATCTTTTTTCTATCCCTTTACTTTCAGTCTGTGTGTCTTTTATTTCTGAGGTGGGTCTTTTGTAGAGAGCATATGAATGTATATGGGTCTTGTTTCCTCATGCATTCAGCCAACCATTGTCTTTTGGTTGGAATATTTAACACATTTTTATTGAAAGTGATTATTGGTAGGCTTATACTATGTCCGGAACTTCATTTGGAATGTAAGTCTCAATCTCTTTGTCTTTAGAGTGTTGACTTTGGTATTACTTTATATAATTATTTTGCTATTTAATTTAGGTAATATATCTAGAACACTTATAATAGTGTCTGAAAGATGATGTGTTCACTGAATGATTTTGAATTGGAACATTTGAATGAAGCCCCGAGAAACAAGTGAGACACAATGCACTGTGGAGCATGGGCCACATAGCATTTCTCTAAAGAGGTGTTATAACTCCTGAGCCATTTCAAAAAGGACTCCAATATTTGGGAGCTTCTGGTGAGGAGAACTTTGGAGAGAGCCATGGGAGTGCAATGACACCTCCCGCCAGCCCATACCCAGAGGTCTCCTTGAAAAAGCTCCAGAACATCCTTGGAAGTTATGGGATGCAGTGGACTGATACCTGACTCACAGTGAGAAAATCTAGAAGGAAAGAGAGAAGGGCTGGAGGTCTGCCTTGGATTAAGGAGAGCTGCAGCTGCTGCACTGGGGTCATGATCCAGACTGCAGACCCCGCAGGTGAAGAGTTAGCCTCAGGTTGTTTAAAGCCCTTCCCCAGGGCAGCCTGAAGGAGTTTAAATTGCAAAGAAGAACTCCTGGAGTGTGCTCATGAATATAACCAGGCTCAGGAGGAAGCATCTGCTGGAAAAGTAGAATTCATAGACCACATTCTGGGAATTGCAATGTGGGGTCCAGTGGGAGAGACTCTCAGAGCCCAGGAAAACACCCAAGTACAGAATCAGCCTCAAGATCTTCCATCTTAGTTCAGTGACATAAGAACTTTCTGTGAGCTAAACAAGAGAAGTTGTGGACTACTCCCCCTTCCCAAATGGCAGGCAGATCATGTGCCATACAGTCAAGGAGGAGAGAAATCTGACAATAGCCCGAAGATTGAAGAGTTGATTGTTCTACTAGATTAGACTTTTGCGAATAAGCTGACTAGTCCCTAGGTGTCCAGGAGAGCCTGCCATGAACACGCCCTCCTCAGGGACCATGGGAGCCCCTGGCAGTCCCAGCTCTACCAGCTGTGTGCTGTATAGCTTACAGGCTTTGACCCTGGAGTAGACTGGTTCTCAGCTCCCTTACTTAACAACAGTCTGGCCTCAGTCAGGTTAGCAGCCTCTCTGTGTCCCAGTGTTTTCATCAAGAAAATGGGGGATAATACTATTTCCTGCCTTTTGGCATTTTTATGAGGATTAAGAAATTCATATATGTGAAAAGTGTATATCAATGCACATTAAAGAGTAAACAGCTGATGAATATTACCTATTATTGCTATTTTTGCTGATGGGGCTTGACAGAGACATGTGAAACCATCATGGCATTTCTGGCCACAGTAACAACCCAGGGAGGATTAGGCAGAAGTTCTGCTAATGCCGCTGGATAGTACGGAGTTAGGGGCCAGTCTGGGAATAGACCATATTTCCTAGGTGCCTACAGTGGGCAGATGGCAGTCAGATGGCAGCGGTTCTAAGGCTCTGGCATCTTTCCCTTTTGCAATCAGCGCATCTCCACCCTCAAACCCTCCTCCAGATCACAGGGCTCCTTTCCAGTTCCCCTCCCCTCCCAGTGTATTTTCACATTTGTTCAGAATTTATGCTTCTATTGATGATGTCAGCCTGTTTCAGATGGCAGTTTCCTTTGGACCAAGATGCTGGGACCCCGTTGACCACCAAGCATCCAGGTGACTGCTGCACTTCTGCTCGCCTTTCTCTGATGGACAGTATGCACTGAGTCAGCACGCTTGAATCCCCAAGCACTTGAAGCTTGGGAAGAGAGAAGAGAGGCCAAAGGTTATAGTGGAAGTGTGGGGATTTAATTCCCCCTTCATTTCCATAAATGGCAGCTTTAATTCGAGGTGGGGGCCCACCTCTGTGGGAACCTGGAGCTCTCACTGCCTATAAATCAAGGCTGTCAGTCTTTCTCGCCATCACCCTTTAACCAAAGGCAACGGCACAGGGGCTTATGTCATCTGTGTTGGCGTCCTTGGGCTATTTCCTTTCTGGTTTGTCTGGCCTTGGCTAAAAGTTCTGGAGTGATATTCTAAGCAACATTAAACTTCCCCTTTCATACATGTTCATGCTCACAATCCCTTAGAATTTGACAAATTGTTTCAGCTCACACCAGAGCCAGCTTAGCTTGGCAAATCCATCAGACCTGCCAGCATTTCCCAGAGTGAGATCAGAGGGGAGAATATCTTGTCTCAACTGGTAGCTCCTTTCTAGGCAGCATGCCCATCCATTTCTAATGTTCCAAGTCACAATGAGTGCCTAGCATATTGTAGGCAGTAATGACTGTTATTATTATTGCTATTATATTTTGGGCTATCCATGCTTGGAAATGCTCTGAAGTAGGTTTTAGAGAGGTCTTCCTTAGCTATAGTTTACGCTTTGCCATTTAACTTGTGGCTTAGGTACCTTGTCTTAGCAGCTACGGGTTGACGTAAATGCGTTCACTGCAATAGTTCAACAAATTCATTAAGGATTTAGGGAGCCTATTATGTGAAGACATGTGCTAAGCCAAAAGGTGGTGCTGAGATAACCAACACAATGTTCTCATCCTGAGAGATTTATAATCTCAGAGATGAGACAAGTCTGCTACTGACTAGGAACAAGACTTGACTGGAACCAGCCATCAGGGTGACTGACAGGTAGTAGGCTCTGAGTTCAGCGGAGGGGAGACACCCTCACTGGTTCTCAAAACCAGCCTTTTCAAGGAAGTGACATTGGAGCTGGGCCTTGGAAATCGGTGAGATTTTAACCTGAGATGAAAGAGCACTTTAAGTGATGGGCAGCCTTTGTAAATGACCTTTAGGGGGAGAGGAACAAGTTGGAGTGAATGGAGAGGGATGAGGAGAGAAAAAAATAGAGAGACCTGGATTGAGAGTTAGAGAACAGTTCTTAGCCACTGACAGACTAAGTGACCTTCATAAGTCACTGAAGGCCCAGCCTCACATGTGAAATGAAAAGTGTGGGTTTCATAGTCTTCAAAGTCTGATAATCTTTTTGTTTTCTCATCAAATAGCCATATAGTTTGTGCTTGTCCTCTAGGTATGAAAGAGTTCTATAGAGTGGCTGTTAGAATATCTTCCTTATTTAGTAATGGAAAATTCACACCCCTTCTCCTTCACATCAGAATATCCGTCTTGTCTAAGGTTATAGGTTTGAAAGGCCACAAGCATTTTAAGTTTGGTTTCAACAAACCCATCCAAATGACACTCTGCGGTTAACACATTGCCCTAGAGCAGGCTGACCCCCTCATGGGTCCATGAAGCATTCATGAGCTGCTCTTCTTGCCCACTCCCTGCCAGTTCACCTGCTGGTATGATGATCATCCCCTCCCTACCCCCTCTGACATGCCCCAGTAGGAATTTTTCAGGCTTCAGCTCAGATTTTATCTTTTGTGTGAACCCTCACTTGTGCCTCCATACCAATGATGTCTGATCACATGGAGAAGCTATTCACAGACCTGGACAACTGAGCTGTGGGAACTGTCTGTCATTCTTATATTCCATTCCAGGAGCACAAGTCCCCTTGCCTAGCAGCCTGCATGCTCCTTGGTAGGTCATGCCCCATACTTGCTAAGTGTCCACTGTGCCTTATGTAGTTCTGAAACATTACTCTATCGATGCTTACTGATGGATCATTATACCACAGAACCTGTAAGAGTCTTCCAACTGTACGTGCAGACCTGGATACTCGAGGAGGTTCCTTTACAACTGGAAATGTTTTAATCTTTGGAAGAAGAGGAAGAAAAAAAGGAAATGGATGAATTTCCTTAGGAAGTTCTTCCTGGTGTCCTAATGTTATGTGACTTTGCTGTTACGCAGACCCTCCTCCTGGGATGTTTCTCTTCTGCAAATCCAGGCGCCCTGAATAAAACCGATCAACACCCCAGTACTTTTGCAGATTTTGTTAATGAGAGTCAGCCTCGTCCATTCATTAGTAAGTTGTAAATACAAGCAAGACAATAGGCTATACTCATAAGACAAAGTGGGGGATGTGTTAATTGAGCATTGGATGAGAAAATTTAAAGACACTAAATCCAGAAGTCAGTTTCAGGGCTCGCCAGGTAATTTCTCCTTTTCGAGGGGCTGAAAGGGTGCTAAAATTCCCTGCAGGAATTCTGTGCATTGGGAACAACAAAACTGAAGCCCCAAAACATCCACTGCTAAAAATATACCTCTTCAAAATCAATTTAATACACATTTAAGAAGGGAATTAACTTTCCTGAATGAGGCATAATAAGTGGTTAAATTCAGCCATGGAGTCTCAGCCCTAATTGACGTTAAGTGGACAATGATGGATGTCAAATGGTGGAGGAATATCTAAGAAATAACCTACCACAGTCACCCAAATATCAGAATTTATCATAATTAATGGTGTTGCTCAGAGAACCAAAGGAAGGCTGAGGAGTTCGCATTTTTTATAAAGTGCTGACTATATTATTTACTTAAGGTAATAATTATAGCACCTAGCCTTGCTAAATGGCAGCAGAGCAGGAATGCAGGGGTTGTAAACAGGCTCCAGTATAGGCAGGCTCCCTTTAATCTTCAGCCTGAATTTGAGCTGCAGCCAGCTTACCCCTCCTGCTGTGTTCTGGGAGGTCGGAAGTGAGCAGGAGCAAGACCACGGGCAGACCTCTAATGCTATCCCAGTCACCTGCTGGGGCTGCTCTAAGATCTTCCAAAGGTCAGGATGGAGTGCCAGCTCCAATGATCACTTCGGATTCCTAGCAGATCCATCTCTCACTCAGGACCTAAAAGTTGTTCATATAGTGTGTGTGGGGGGGAGGTGGGGGAAAGGTGGTAAACCTTTTTCAGATGCAAACAAAATGAGGGAAGGTCTCTGGAATATTTTGATTTCTACTATGTGTCATCTCAGATACTTTACATATAATTCCTATTTAACCCTGGCAACTACCCTGTGGTGGCAGAATTATCACGACTAGTTTACAAATAAAGAACTGAGGCCAGGGGACCCCAGGACCCTCCCACCCTCCCATTCTAGAGGATCCTGCCAAGCTGCTAAGGACAGGTGATTGCTTCCTTCCCCTTGGGCCACCCTGTTCACTGTCAATATTTCTGCCCCCATTTCTGGACAATGACAGATCCCGACAGAAGCCACTCCTATGCTGTATGACTCAGTGTGCTTCTTTGACAAATGTGAAGAACACCCTTATTTCAAATATCAGAAACTCAGTGGGGAGATTTGTTCAGAGCACTGTGGTGAAAACAATATTACACCACTGCATCACACTGTGTGTCTAAATCTGGGTAAAACAAAATTTGATTTTTTTTTTCAGGAGTGGTCTACTTGATTGATCTAATCATGCTTTCTCTTCTTACAGACGGTGGTCAGATGGATGCTGCTTGTCTTCCTCTGTGGTTATGGGTGGTGGCAGGACACAGTTTTCTATGGCTATGGTGGCCCTGGGGACCATGCTGGGGACTTCCCTGGCCCTTGCTAAAGTCACTAACTCTGGGAGGTCTTTGGAAGGTGAGCCGCTGGCCTAGGCTGGAGTTCACTGTGCGACTTTTCACTTCAGGTGCTGTGTGCTCAGTCGGAGCTGATTTTAGTTGCGATTCCTGGATTGCTCTGTGACTTTAATAAGAAGACACTGTGAAATTAACCACAGCTCTTCCAGGACGTCGCTCCCACTTTCTCAGGGGCAGGCTGTGTCACACCTAGTGGCAGACGTCTCTGTGTGTGTGTGTGCATGACCTGGCAGAGTAGGGAGGCCCATCACGTCTTCACCGAACAGGTAGGTACTTTATCCTCCAAGAAGGCTTCCCTCTTCTGGAGCTGAAGAGAGCCTGTGATGGCTCCTTTTCAGGTCACAGCACTTCAACCACTTGTCCAGCGATCACTCGTTCTGTCTGTTCTACTGTCGCTATCGATGTTCCACTAAACTCCGAGTTCCTTCCAAGTAAAACAGGCCCATTTTTATTTTGTTTACTAACTGGCATGCAACTTGGCACCTAGTAAGCATTGAATAAATGGCTGTAGAATGAATGGAAAGGGACAAGGCATGGCTGACTGCATGTCCCTGGCATCAAACCCACAATCCTGGCATTGTTGTCCTAGGGCCCCGATAATCACAGGTAACCAGCCGTGGCCAGGAGACACCCGTCTGATTCTCAAGAAGAGGTTCTAAAAGTGACACTACCGACATCAGAATTGGCATTCTGTACAGAGTGAGAATCCACACGCCTCAGTACAGTGCTGCCTTGTGCATCCTTTGCTAAGTGTACTTTGGTGAGGCAGAGAAGTAGAGATAATTAATAAGAAAGTGACGTACCCTTTAAAGATCCCCCCACCCCCCCACCCCCGCCTAAGGAAGTGGTTCTATTATTTCAGAGCTGCCTTCGCTGTCATCCTAACTGTTGTTGTTTCTCTTCCAGACATCACACAGCTCCTTTAATGGGGCGTGAACTCTAGGCAGAGAGTTGATAAACCTAATGGCCAGGAAAAGCACTGTTGGATTTCTTGACTTTGGACTGACTTCCAGAGCCTGAAGAAAGTCAGGCAGAGTTTAACTGGATCTTCAGCATAACTTGGCCAGCATTTTCCCTAAAAGTTAGGGATAATGGTCAGGAGATACAGAGACTTCAGTAGGAGATGGCATCGAACCAGAAAGAAGTCTGGGCATTCTGGCTCCAGAGCTTACCTGTGGAGATCTGAGGAGTAGTTACTCCCTAAAAGAATCCGTGCTTGTTCTCTTATCTGATGACAAGTACAGAAGTGTGTGTGGTATCTCGGGCAGGGGGCAGCAAAGGATGACCTTTTCTTACCACTTCAGCCAGTTCAGTGTCCCGTGGAACAAGATCAGCTGAGAAAATCCTGTAAAATGTAGTGGAAATATTAGATAGTCTTTGAACATGCTTTAAAATTCCACCCTACTTTTGGGGCTCTAAGCAAATTATTGACACTCTCCAAGTTTAAATTCCCTCACTTGCTTAATGAAAAAACATGCCCTTTGTCACTGAGGTGCAGTAGGAATAAATGAAACAATGTATGCAGACTCATAGTAATGCCTACCACCGAATAAGTACTCAATACATATTTAGTTTCCTGTATCACATAAAGTTTTAAATGTTTTAAATGTCTGATTTCATGTCTATTATATCTGGAGCACTCTCTTACTGCTTTTATGTACGATTGGCTCCCCTCGATGAATGGAAAGAGAAAAGGCATGGCCGACTGCATGTCCCTGGCATCAAACCCACGATGCTCTATAACACTCCTCATAGAGCCTGGTGCACGGTAGATCACCAATAAATCATTACGGGTTAGGAACCCTGAGAAGGAGGATTCTCCTCTTTGAAGATTTCTTGGCCTTCCAAACTGAATTGCTGTCCTTCCTCAGGTCAACACTCAGCTTTGTAATCATACTTAAATTATTATATGCATCACTGTGTATTAAATGTATTCATATCAGGCTTTATTTGTAGTGTATTCTTGGAAATAGGAGCCTCTTTTCATACTCTTCTCTAGGTGAGCTTAGGTAAATAGCAAAGGTCGGATTATGAGTGCTCTGGGTCATAAATAGGAGGCAACTCTGTGTTCTGGTGGTTTAATTCAAATGAGAAAATTTGGGAAAGTAGAGTGCTTTTGGGGGTGACTCCATGATATCTTGGAGGGGGTGCACCATACAATGAATATGCAGTGGTCAGAACGGAGGACGGCCCCAGCAAAGGCAGTGCTGTCACTAAACTGAACCTCCAGTGAACTGGTGGCATTTCCACCACTTTAAAGGAGTTATGCGTTCACAAGAGTCATCAGATTAGTAAAATAAAAGCAAAAAACTTTCATATTCCATTGAGAAATGAAGAGATACTATACAAAATATGTCCTTGAGAAATAACTTGGCAAGAGCTATGGGTCATTAAGTGAGCCCAGGAGAGGAGCAGGAGGAAGGAATGAGTTAAGTGGTTTCCATCATCTGTGATTTCGGTGATAAGGCTGTGTGGAGAGAAATAGGGGATCCATCTGGGGTTGTGGGGCTTTGTACAGGAGTGCCATTGTTTTATGAAGAAATAAACACACCTGTGCTCTGAGTTTGCCAGCAAAGCCAATCTGTTTCACATTTTAAACTCAACTCAATTATAAAATCTACGGATCCCTCTAGGATAGAACTATGTCAAGACCACAATTCCCTTCTCCAAATTAGTATCAACAATCCAATACCAATGCCCAAGCTAGAGATTTTGTCAGCTGTGTGCGGCTGCAGAGCTCGCCAGCCCGGCCAGGGGCACCAGGCTCTTGGCCTGGTTCCCACCTCATCCCATTGATCAATACAAGACCAAAATGAATTAATAAAAAGTTCTAGGTATTTTGAATAGTGTTATCTTGGAAAGGCTGAAAAAGCAAAGACAGGCAAAAATTATTTTGTGACTGTTTTATAAAAAAAATAAAAGAACAAGAAACACACCCACTGTGTCATTTTTCTGGGCTTTTCCCAATGGGGTATGACAAAGCCATTGTGTATGCATGTGTGTACATGTACGTATATGTGTGTGTGTGCATGTGCGTGAAGGACAGTGGGCTTGGTGGGAGTGGTGTCTGAGCCCAGAATTATGTACCGGCTTTTATTCCAGCTTTTAGTTAGCAGAAGCACAAGATTTTGAAATTCATATTTCCATGACTTTTATAAAGCAACTTAATACTGTTTACGCATTTGTTGCCTCAACTTAACATAGATTTTTAAAGGTTAAGGTCTCGGGTTACAGTGGTGGTCCATCCCTAACACTCCTTTCTGGCTGGTCTGATGGTAGTGGGTTACCAGAACTCAACTAAAGTTAGTGTCCCTAACACTCCTTACAGAGCCTGGTGCGCGGTAGATCACCAATAAATGATTACAGGTTAAGTAAAAGATGATGGGATAGGAGAGAGAGAGAAAGAGAAGAAACATCAATAACCTAAATCTCCTGACAATTCCTAAAGTTTATTTGCACGCCTAGAAGCAGCATCTGATAGAAATTTATTCCTCCACTGCCGCATGATCCAGGACAAGTGCTGACCACCTACAGCACTAGTGGTGGTGTTCAGCCTGACTTGTGCCAGTGTATATATAGTCTTTGCTGAGCCCTTGTGAGAATGACCCCCCACTGCACTCCCAACTCCTAGTTTTGCAAGATTCAGAATGTGAATTAACCATCTTCCTTCTCTTCATTTAAAATTTTAAATTTCCACCGATCTTTCTCCCACCTTTTGCACCACATTGGCCCACCAGGATATATAGGTCCATGTCTCCTTCCACATTAGGCATGAATTCTAGAACGTAGAATTCCCCATTCTAGTGGACATTCAGAGAAAATGCACCCATTCTCTACCATGTAAACCAAAGAGGTGACTTCAGTGATGGACATTTCAATCCAGGTTATGAAAAGGAAGGACTGAGATCTATTCATGTAGGTTAATATATCGGTTATTGGCTTATCTATTGCACTTAGTCAGATATTTCTAGAAGTGCCTGCTCATACTGTTCTTAGAATCAGAATGTCAAAGAGCATGAGGCCAAGGTCAACCCTCCTCATTAACTAAGTCTGTTTGGTTTTATCATGTGTTGTTCAACATAGTAACCACTAATTATATATGACTACTAAAATTTAAGTGTAGCTAAATGTAAGTTAAATTAAAATTTCAATTTTAGTCACATTTAATCACATTTTAAATCATTGATAGTCACATGGGTAGTGACTACTATATTGGAGACAGCACAAAGACTATCCTTGTCATTTCAGAAAGTCTTATTGCACAGTACTGTAGAACTTCCATCACTTAGAAAATTTGCAAGAAAGTGCCTTTGGGAGGCCACATAAGTTGAGTGCACATGTGTGTTGCACTTGGAAATAAGAAGCAATAGTTTTGATTATTTTGTTATGTGTAGGTGATGTTTCATGATGTTTGAGACCTTTTCTTATGAATGGGGCTACTTTTGGAATGGTGCATAGGTGACAGACATCTCCGATACAAGGGGTAGAGAACTGGCATCAAATAAAATCATACTTACTATTTTTTTCTCTCAGATCACCCTGCTTTTCACCCCTTCTTTCTGTTCAAACATTTGCATTGTTTGGCCTTGAGGCTGAAATTGCCTAGAATGTAGAACTGACCTTCCCCTTGCGGTCTGCTATCATAGATGCAGAAATAGCAGGTCACAGCAGGCATGGACAGGGGCAAGTGAAACTGAGGTCATCAATTGTGATTTCTCTTATGTGCGAGTAAAATGCTCCTGGGGTCCTGTGGCCAAGTACCTGCGCAGAACCAAAATGCCCAAGAAGGGTTTCGCTGTAGCATCAGCTGCCGAGTAACTGAGAGTTGTTGCCCCCTTTTTTCTTTCCTGTTTCCTTTTCCTTTCTTTCCCCCCTCCCTTCTTCCATCCCAGTCTTCTCCTTCCACTTCTAAACATACATTTACTGAGTGCTCGTGAGATTAGAGAAAGGGGAGCTTACAGTCAGGAAAACAGATTACAAAATTAATTATTCAAGACCCTTTTGATAAGTGCAATAAAGGAGGAAGGCAGGATGGTAAGCAAACAGAAAGCCTTAACAACATGAGACTTGACCTGGCCTGGAAGGTAAGAGACAGAGGAATAATGAATACTGACATTCTATTCACCCTTTATTAATTACTTCTTCCTGTGTGACAGGCTAGGTAACATGTGCTGTATAAACATGACGTTTCTTTCATGGTGACTAAACCTCTCTGAGCCTTCTGGCCAAAATTTCAAGGCAGGTTTCATGAAGCTGTTCCCGGAGCAAGAGTCAAGGACTGCTGCAGGTGAGAAGAATGGAGGACAGTCGGGAATGGGTGAGGGGTATGGGGGGCTGCTGTGAACGGTTTTCTGTAACACAAAAATAAATTTGCTCTACCAAGGGCTCAGGAGGGGAAAGGTGAGGGCACACACATATTTCTTTGCTGGCATTTATGTTTTCTTGGCAGCTTTGTTACTCTGGACCCATCAATGTCAACTCATTGATCCCGACTTAGCTTGTTGGCTCTCTTCACTAGATTAAAAAAAAACTGTTGCTACAGTATCGGCTCCCATGATAAAATATATTCAGCTATTCCCATCACAGCAAGCTTGCCTCAGCTTCTGTGGTTACATTATGAGTTGTGCTTTTGTTCTCTATTCATCTCTTTTGTCTTTCTCTATTATTGCTCTTTTTATCTCAGTAGCTTTGCCTTTCTTCTCCATCCTGCTCAGATACTGATGGATGATGAGAGAGGGGCTGTTAATTGCTGATGCCTATGAAATTCTGACTGATTGCTTATTAAAGCCTTCAGGGTCTTCCTTCAATGACATTTAAGAAATATGATGATGTGTTAAAATATATGTAGCACTGTGTGTGTGAGTGCGCACGCGCATACGGGTAGTCTTTTCTCAATGTGTTCATTCAGTGTTACTTTGGAATGCACTTGTCTTCTCAAAGTGGCTATCAAGGGAATTAGGACTCAAATTAAGGATTATTAAAAAGACATTCACGCTGAAATATGTTATTACTGCGAAAGCTGTTCTTGCATTAGCAAAATGAAGTTAGTGGAACAACTGGCATTTACAGCTGAGGCTGTAAATCAAAATTCTGCAAAGCTTTCCTGTTTTTCCACTCCAATAGCATCCTCTTTTCCACAGTTCTGTTACCGTGAACTTTGGCAGGCGCCCCATTTTATGGAATGCCAGGCAGGCTCTTAGACCAGCAGAATGCTTGGCTACTACTTCCTGCGTTTGCCTCAAACACTGGCTTTTTCCTTACTGGCTTTTGGGAAATTGGTTCAGCAGGAACTTCAGCCTCTGGACCCTCTTTTTGAGAATCTAGCACTTTATGTGATGTGTGCCATGTCCTGTGGTGGAGTTACTAGATGAAAAAGACACATGCCTGACCCTCAAGAGCAAAATGTTGGCTGCTTTTTCTAAACTCGGCCTTCCTCCTGTTTTCTTTAGCTCACTCATTGGCTCAAATGCTACTGGATCTCAGCCTGTCCTTGATTCCTCCTTCTCACTCTCCTCCTGAAAGCAATTGCACTCCCTGACCAGACTCATCATGCAACCTATTGTTAAGCTCCTCAATATTTCTTGAATCTGCTCTCTCCTCTGCTGTGCTTCACCTTCATCATCCTCGGTCTACAGCAGATGGCCATGGTTTGTTGCCTATGTCATTTCATTGATTTCCTAACTAGTCTCACCACCTTCAGTGTCGTCCTCCCCCTTCTGCTTATCAGAATCCGTGCACCACAAATCAGAAGTAAAATGCAATCTCCTGGTATTATGTCTTTTACCTAAATTCCATCCATCGTTTTATGGTGGGCATAGAATTAAGTTTGAACATCTTAACTTGGCATTAAAATGCCCTTTGCTTGCTTTTCCAAGCTTTATCTGATTTTATGTTTCCTCTGAAATAGATGAAGTTTTTGTATGGAATACTCCACCACAGCACGATCTCTCTCTCTCTCTTTGTTTTACACTATACACACATGGACACACCCAGACAGACAGACACACACACGCACACGCACACACTGGCTGGCCAGGTGATTCCTTTAAAACTTGGAGGAAGTCTTCGCTGAACCCCTGGACATCCAGGCTGAGCTGGGGAACCCTCATCTATGCTTCTGTAAAACTACAACCTCATAAAAACCATACCCCACAGGTGTTTTTTAAGCTATATCAAAATTTAATTTACATAATTTATTCATTTAAAGTGTACAATACAGTGGTTTTTTTAATGTTCACACACAGCTGTGCAATCATCACCACAATCGGTTTAAGAACATCTTTATCCATCCCAAAGTAATCCAGTGTTTTTTAGTGGCCACTTAGCGTTTCCTACCAAACTCCCAGCTCTAGGCAACCATGCGCCATTCTGCTTTCTATCTCATTAGAGTTGCCTAGTCTAGACTTTCTATGTAAATAGAGTCATACAATATATGGCTTTTTGTGACTCACTTCTTTTACTTAGCATGCAGTTTTCAAGGCTCATTCATGTTGAAGCATAGGCCATGCCTCATTTCTTCTGATTTCTTTAAGTTTTAAATACTATACTGAATTGGTATACATCATTTGGTTTAGCCATTCATCGGTTGGTTATTATGGTTGTTTTCAATATTTGTGATATTATGAATAATTCTTCTGCAAACATTCCTATATACATTTTTGTGAGAACATAAGTTTTCAGTTCTCTTGGGTGAAAACCTATAAGTGGGATTGGGGGCCCTATGCCAGCTCTGTGTTTAATCTTTTGAGGAACTGCCAGACCATTTTCCAAAGTGTCTGGACCACTTCACATTCTACCTGCAGAGTACAAGGGTTTTGATTTTTCCACACCCTGACAACTCTTTTGATTATATCCTTTATAAAACAAGTGGCAAAGTGGTATTTAATGATAGTTTTAATTTGCTTTTCCCTGGTGGCAAATGATGTTGATCCTTTCAGGTGGTTATTGGCTATTTGTATATCTTTGTAGGAAATTCTATTCATGTCTTTTGCCCTTTTTCAGTTGAGTTGCCTTTTTATTATTGGATTGGAAGAGTTCTTCATTTATTCTAGATACTAGACCCTTATCAGATTTATGATTCATAAGTATTTTCTTTCATTTTTGGGTTGTCTTTGCTTTCTTGTTAATATCCTTTTAAGTTCCTTTCGATTGTGATGGGATCTTATTTATTTAATATTTTATTTAAAAAATTTTAAAGATTTTATTTATTTATTTTTAGAGAGAGGGGAAGGGGAGGAGAAAGAGGGAGAGAAATATCAATGTGTGGTTGCCTCTTGCGTGCCCTCTTCTGGGGACCTGGCCTGCAACCCAGGCATGTGCCCTGACTGGGAATTGAACCAGCAATCCTTTGGTTCACAGGCCCACACTTAATGCACTGAGCTACACCAGCCCGGGTATAATTTTTTATTTTGTTGCTTGTGTTTTTAGTGTCACATCTAAGAAGCCATTGCCTATCTCAAGGTCACAAAGATTTACTACTATGTTTATTTGGAGTTTTAGAGTTTTATCTCTTACTCATAAGCCTATGGTCTGTTTTAAGTTACTTTCTGTGTACTGTATAAGGTAGGGATCCAACTTTGTTGTTTTCCATGTGGTTGTTCAGTAGCCCAGCACAACCACCCTAGTTCAATTGAATTGACACCTTGTTGAAAATTACTTCATCATGAATATGAGGTTTTATTTCTGAGTTCTCAATGCTGTCTGGCAAGGTTATGTCTTACCTGGTGCCAGCACCAGAGCGTCTTGATTGTTGTAGTTTGCAGGGAAGGGTGAACCCTCCAGGTCTGTTCTTTTCCAAATTATTTTGGCTATTCTTTGTCCCTTGCATTTTCATATGAATTTTAAACCTTTAATTTTTTAAAGGTTTATTTTATTCTCATTCAAGAGAAAGGGGAAGGAGAGAGAGAAAAACATTGATGTGAATGAGAAACACCAATCAGCCGCCTCCTGCATGAGCCCCGGTGGGGGATTGAGCCCACAACCCAGTATGTACCTGCACTGGGAATTCAACCAGTTACCTTCCAGTTACAGGACAGCACTCCAACTGAGCCACGCAGGCCAGGGCTCATGTGACCTTTAGATTCAGCTGACCAATTTTGGTAAAGAAGCCTGCCGGGGTTTTGACAGAGATTGTATTCATTTGGAAGATCAGTTGTGGAAGTGTTAGCATCCTCACCACAGTAAGTTTCCCTATGCATGAATATGTAACGCCTTTCCGTTCATACACATTTTCTCTCACTTATCCCAGTGGTTTTTGTTTTCAAAGTGTATGTTTTTCAATCATTTTGTTAAATTTATTCTTAAGTGTTTTAGTCTTTTTGATGTTATTGTAAGTAAAGTTGTTCCTTAAATTTTACTTTTAGATTGTACATGGAAAGCATATAAAAATTCCATTGATTTTTATGTATTGATCTTATATCCTGCAACTATCTTGCACTTGTTTGTTAGTTCTAATAGTGATTTCTTTTGGGTTTTCTATATATAAGATCATATTTAAAAATAGATAGAGTTTTACTTCTTTCTTTAAAATCTTTTTTTTTTCATTGCCCTGACTAGATACAATGTCCTGATTATTGTACCTCAGTACAGTAGTGGATAGAAGGCAAGAGCAGGCATCCTTGTCTTATTCCTGAACTTAGGGAAAAAATATTCTGTCTCTTCACTATGAAATATGATGTTAGCTGTGGAATATGCTGATACAGATATAGATACCTTTTGTCATCTTAAGAGAATTTCCTTCTAATCCTTGTTTGTTGAGTGTTTTTATCATGAAGATGTGTTTAATTTCATCAAATACTTTTTCTGGGTCTCTTTAGATAATCCTTTATCCTTTTTTGATATGGTATGTTACATTAATTAATGTCCATATGTTAATAAACTGTGCTTACTTGGTCATAGTGAGATTTCTAAAGTCATGAACCCAATTTTTTCTTAGGCTTCACTCCCTTACTTCCCCAAAGAATCCCAATATAGATCTGTTGATGTTATCTAGCTCTACTTCAGACAACTTTGGTTGTTTGTGTCTTTCTAAGATTTTGCCAGTCTCATCAAGACTATACAATTTGTTAGCATACAGTTGCTCATATTATTCTGTTATAATTTCTTTTTAAAATTTTTGTAAGAAAAGTAAATTTACTTCTATAAAGTTTCTAGTGATGTCTCTCATTTTTATTCATTTTTTTTCTCTTATCTTGCTCTGTCTAACTAAAAGTTTGTCAATTTTGTTGATCTTTTAAAAGAACAAACTTTTGGCTTTCTTGGTTTATACTACTTTTTCCCTCCTATTTTATTAACTACATATTAATTTTTGTAATTTACTTAATCTGATTTGCTTACTATTTATTTTCCAGCACCTTAATGTGGAAAGTTAGGTTATTGATTTGAGATCTGTATTTTAATATAGATGCTTATAGCTATAAAGAAAAAAGAAGATATCATAATAACTATGTATGGTGTCAGATGGGAACTAGACTTATCAGGGTAAATACTTTGCAATGTATATAACTATCTCATTGCTATGTTGTATGCCTGAAACTTACATAATATTGTGTGTCAACCATAATTAAAAATTAAATTTTAAAACATAAATTTTAACAAGAAAAAAATATTTATTTATACTCTTTTTTATAATTACAGAATTATAAACTTTTCTAGTACTCCTTTTAAAGATTTTTTTAGAGACATTTTAGGTTTACAGCAATATTGAGAGAAGGGTATAGAAAGTTTCTATACACATCATGCCCCCCACACACATAGCCTCCCCCGTAATCCACATCATTCACCAGAAGGGTGAACCTATATTGACATATCATAATCATCTAAAGTCTATAGTTTACCTTAGTGTTCAATTGCAACAAGTGATTTTCTAAATACTGACAAATTGATTTTAAAGGTTTTGGAGAGGCAAAAGACCCAGGATAGCCAATACATTATTGAACTAAAAAAAAAAAGAAGAAAAACAGAGTTAAAAGACTGACATTCCCTGACTTTAAGACTTATTATAAAGCTACAGCCATCAACACAGTGTAGTATTGGTGAAAGAGTAAACAAATAAATCAATGGAACAGACTAGAGAGCATGGAGATCAACTCACATAAAAATAGTCAACATCTCTTTGACCACAGAGCAAAGGAAATACAATAGAGTGAGATAATTTTTTCAATTAATGATACTGGGAAAAGGAGACATCCACTTGCAAAAAAAAAAAAGTCTAAATATAGACCTTACACTTGTCACAAAAATTAACTTAAAATGGCCTGGCTGGGTGGTCCAGTTGGTTGAAGCATTGTCCTTTACACCAAAAATGTTGGGGGTTCTACCCTTGGTCAGGGCACATACCTAGGCTGTGGGTTTCATCCCCATTTGGGGTGCCACACAGGAGACAACCAATTGATGTTTCTCTCTTACACTGATGTCTTTCTCTCTCTCTCCCCACTCCCCCGTCTGCCTCTCTACTTTCCTTTCTTTCTAAAATCAATAAACACATCTTCAGATGAGGATTTTAAAAATACAATTTAAATGGGTTACAGACCTTCATGTAAAACACATAACTAAGAAGATAATGGGGAAAGACCTAGATGACTTTGGATATAGTAATGAATGCTGTTTGGGATGTAACACAAAAGGTATGATCCAAAAAAGACATTACAATAAATCTAAACTTCATTTAAATTAAAAACTTCTTTTCTGTGAAAGACAACATTAAAAGAATAAGAAAATAAGCCATGGGCTTAAAGAAAATATTTGCAAAAGACATGTCCAATAAAGAACTGTTATCCAAAATATACAAAGAACTCTTAAAACCCAACAATAAGAAAATAAATAACCCAATTAAAATGGAAAGCAAAATATTAACAGATGCCTCATCAAAAAAGATATGTATACAAGGGACAAATAAGCATATGAAACAATGTTCTATATCACATGCCATCAGGGAAATGGACATTAAAACAGCTATGAAATACCACCACACACCTGCCCTAAACCCAGAACACTGAAAATGCTAAATGATGGTGAGGATGAGGTGCACCAGGAGCTCTCGTTCACTGCTGGTGGGCATGCAAAATGGCCCACTGCTTTGGGAGACACCTTGGCTGTTCCTTACAAAACTATACAAACTCTTACCATATTTCAGTAATCACACTTGATATTTACCTAAAGAAGCTGAAAACTTCTGTTGACACAGAAATATGCATGTATAATTTTTCTCTTTAGCCTATTGGTATAATAGATTACATTAATTAATTTCAAATGTTGAACCAGGCTTGTAAAACTGGGATAAATCCCACTTAATCACAGTGTATAATTCCTTCTATACATTATATATTTTAATATGCTAATATCTTGTTGAGGGTTTTGCATCTATGTTTATGAGAGTTGTTAGTCTATAGTTTTCTATTCTTGTAATGCCGTAGTCTGACTTTGGTGTTAGAATAAATCTGGCTTCAGAGAGTGAGTTAGGAAGCAATCCCTCTGTTTCTATCCTCCCACAGAGATTGTAGACAGTTGGTATAGTTTCTTCCTTAAATGTGTTGTAGAATACACTATAAACTCATCTGGGACTTCTGCTTCATGTTTTGAAAAATTACAAATTATTGATTCAAAGTTTTAACTAGATATAGGCCTGTTCAGATGATCTATTTCTTCTTGTGTGAGTTTTAACATGTTGTGTGTCTCATACATATGAATTGGTCCATTCATCTAGGTTATCAAATTTGTGGGCATAGGTAAATTTGTGGGTTTTCATGTGGATACAAATTACTTTCTAAGGTTTGTCCTGATTAGCAAAATTGTGCTTTCAGCATGTAAAAGCATTAGTATTTCTTGTGACATAGGTCTGCTAGCAAATTCTCTTAAATCTTGTCTATCTGGGAATGCCTTTATTTTGCTTTAATTTTTAAGGATTGTTTTTCTGGATGTAAGATTCTTAGTTGTTAGCATGCTGAATATGCCATGAACTGCTTCCTAGCCTCCATTGCTTCTGGTGGGAAATAAGATTTTAATATTACTTGCTGTCTTGTGTGCATGGTGAGTTATTTTTTCTTGCTGCTTTAAGTTTTTTGTCTTTTTATTTCAGTATTTTTAGTATTATGTCTTGGGGTGTAGATATCTTTGCATGTAATTGACCTACAGTTTCTTGAACTTCCTAGATTTGTGGATGAATGCCTTCATTTGAGATAGCTACCATTGTTCTTTAAAATATGTTTAGATTTTTTTCTGGATCATTCTCCTCTACTTCTGCTAATGCCATTGTAAATGTTGTACATGCACTTACATTTCTCTGAGGATCTCTGAATTTTTCTTTTTTTTTTTCCTTTTTCAGATTATATACTCTCTGTTAATCTATCTTCAAGTTCATTGCTTTTTTTGTCAAGTACAACTTCTGAACTTCTTCCTGTATTAAAGGCAGCTTCTGTTCCCTGTGTTTTTTTAAATGTATAGTCAAACATCTGCATGCCTGTCTCATAATTATTTTGTTGAAAAATGGACATTATGGATAATTTAGAAACTTCCAATACTTGTCCCCAATTCCAGGGCTTTTTGTTGGTGTTGTCAGCCTATTTACTGTTTTTAATGACCTGGCTAGAATGCTTACAGAGCCTGAAGCCTCTGATGTCACCACACAGAGGGCACAGCCTAGGACCTGCACAGTCACGGGGGTGGCAGTGGTGTTAGTGGGGCTCCTTTGACTGCCTCATTCTCTTTGGAGCTTTCTGTCTTTGTTGGGGTTACATCCAAGTTTAAACTGCACTAATTGCTGGTTAATTGTTGTATTGTTTTTGACAGTACCCAATGGGCATAATGTGCTCCTTAGCCAATTAAATTTGGGACTCTGTGCAGGGATAGTTTTTGAAGCCAGTCTTTGAGGTTAGCTCTAACCTCAGGAGGTCTCTTAGCTATTTTTTTAATCTGCATTTCTTTTTCTTTTATTTTATTTTCTCAATTTTATTTTATTTTATTGATTATGCTATTACAGTTGTCCCATTTCCCCCTTCATTCACCTCCCCCCTGCACACCCCCTCCCACCCATGTTCCCCCACTTTAGTTCATGTCCATGTGTCATAAGTTCTTTAGTTTCTACATTTCCCATACTATTCTTGCCCTCCCCCTGTCTATTTTCTACCTACCATCTATGCTACTTATTCTCTGTACCTTTTCCTCCTCTCTCCTCCCACTCCCCTGTTGCTATCCCTCCATGTGATCTCCATTTCTGTGATTCTGTTCCTGTTCTAGTTGTTTGCTTAGTTTGTTTTTGGTTTTGCTTTAGGTGTGGTTGTTAATAATTATGAGTTTGCTGTCATTTTACTACACATGTTTTTTATCTTCTTTTTCTTAGATAAATCCCTTTAACATTTCATATAATGGGGGCTTGGTGATTTCTTTCCATGGTTCTCTCTGGTAATCTAGATGGAATGTAGTTTATCTTACTATTGTCATGGAGCTACCATGGTTTTAATATTAAAAGTTCCATTGTTTTCAAGGCTTAGCCTTCCCTATACTCTATTTTAGATAAGGTTGCTCTTTTGAGAAATTTCAAATTTCTCAATTCTTAAGGCTAGAATCTGCCCCAGGACAAACTATTCCAGGGACTGATTTGGAACTGGGGTGGAGACTGCAGGTTGCGTGTCTCGCACAGATATTGTACTTTACAGTTAGGGTCCTGCGTATAGGCAATAGCTTCCACAGGAGAGGAGAAAACTTCTCCCTCCTGCATATAATCTCCCCCTTACAAGCAAGCAGGAATTGGGATAATTAGGGCCTCATTGTTTTCAGCTAGCCAAGTCAATGGGGCTGGGCTGAGAAAGGGAGCTACTGACCTCTCAGCCACATTGCCAGGAAGTTAGCCTCTGCAACGTGAAGCTGTGGTCATCAAGAAATTGCTGTGGCCTGCCCTTCCCGGGAAGATACTGTAGCCCTGAACTGGAATTGGAGGCTGGTAAGCTCCATCTTCTTGGCCACTTCCACATAGAGCGGGGCTTCCATGATGCCGAGCTGGGCCGAGGGGAGAGAGTGAATGTGTTGTAGCTCAAGTGCCACAAATTGTCACGGTTCTTACCATTTTTAGTAGATTTTCTTAAATAAATGTTTCTGTATTTGCTGCATGACACTACAATAATTTCCAGAGACTTTAAATGTTGTTTTTCAACTATTTTAAGCAATAATATCTCTTTCACCTGGGGGGGACACCCTCAAAGCTCAAACTGCCATGTTGACGCTGTACTTTCGATTGAGTGTGAGTGTCTGTGTTGCAAGGTGCACTGTTGGACGCTATTATTTCTAGGATTTCTTTTTAAATATGGCAACTGATACTGGTAGTGATTTAAAAATGCTGATATAATGTTTCCTTTTAAAAAGAAATTAATTTAAACTATGTTTTTATAGCAAAATGTCTTAGTACTAATGAAAATCATAGCCTTTACCAAAGCAGAGAGCATCAACATACTATGCTGAACTGGGGAAATAAGAAAGATAGGAAAGCAGATGGGTGCTCCTGAAAGGGACCGCCTCTTCAGCTCCGACTCTGAACCTGCAGGAACAGTAGCCACCGCGCTTCTCCTCGTTACCAGCATTCCTGTTTCCTCGAGACCTCCAGGTTTGGTTTCTAATATTCTATACTGAAAAAGAGGCAGGACTCCCAAGAAAATGGTTTGAAGCAAGAAGAAAAATCAGTGTAGTTCTAGAAAAGACTATTATTGGCAGAAGGCAAGGACGTTTTTAAGGCTGTCAAGGGCAGTAATAAAAAACAAAGAGGTTTGCTTGAAGGAACTCTGCTAGGAAAGTTATAATTTGAATATTAAAGGGGATAATGGTTATGATTAATTATAAAAGTTTTTAAAGATTAGAAAGGTTTCATACAAAAGAATGATAAAATAGAAAAAATTAATTTTACTGGTTTAATTAGTGGAGATATGTTATTATATGTGGGTGTTTTATCTATCCTTTTAAGTACATACTTGTAAAGCAGAGATATTTGCTTCCATGAATCTGGGTACATAGAATTTGGTAATTATAGGATGGATAGTTTTAGACAAGTTGGGAGATGCACCAGTGGTTCAGTGACAACTCATCTGTAAGACTGGCCGTACGTATCCTGGTGGCTTATCAGTTAGAAAAGGGCCCAGTGCTCAGTCACCACAAATCACTACTTACTACCAACTTCAGTTCATTTCAAGATACTATGTGTCAAATGACCTATGCCCCTAAAAAGTCTAAATGTGCAATTGGTTTTGCATCTCCAAGGACAAAGGGACCTCCAACTGACCCTTCTAATTAGAATAAGATTCTTGTGAGGACCACATTGTTTTTAGTAATGAAAACAAAATTAGTAAATGTGTTAGGATGTAGAAAAATGGCAGGTAAACGTGATACAGTGACAAGACAGCCAGAAAATGCTAAGAAAACAATAATTCAAGTGAATATTATTCTAAAAAGAGGTTCCAGTTGGCAAAATACTCGAAGATAAATGAACGACATGGGCCCTGGAGCGTTATCCTCATAACAAGCGAAGTTAAGACGTGAAAAGGAAGCTCAGTCTGAAGTTATATGGCTCAAGTTTGAGTCTCATCAGAACAAAGCAGCTTCGTGTTGCACCCCGACCAAGAACACATCAATTTATAAGGCAGGTCCTGTGGCCTCCACTGGTCTGAGCTGGTGCCATTCATCCTTTTTGTCTGGTAAATTACTACAACATTGGGGAAATATCTAAATAAGTTTAAAAATGACCTTAGTTACCATGTAAATAAAACTGTAAATAAGTATGAGCACAATGTATTAATAATAATAAAATGAACTAAATCCATGGTGCCTGTAATTTACAACAGGTTTAGAGTGAGACAGTGATTTTTCCCAGAAAATACAGACAATAACTACATTTGTGTATATTTTACTTGACATTTAAGGTATTTGAAGCATTTAAAAGAATCAGCTATACTGACTCTTAAAGCTGGTTTAAATTGTTTAATAAAATTTTATTAATATTGTGTGCCCATCCATGCCTAAATAAACTTGTTTAAAATTTATGAAATGTACATGTAATAAACTGGTATTTAATAAAGGCAAATGGTGAGTATTTTTCTTTATGAAAAATAAACCCCTGAACGTGATGATCTAATCAACAGTAAAAATGAGTGATTCAAAGAAAAATGTTAAAGAGTAATAAAGATGTTCTGCGGTTAAGAGTTTAAGACAAAAATAATGAAGGAGACATGGAGATAAGTGATGTTTGTGGAAACCTGTTTTCAGCCTTAAGAACATTTATTGATGTTGTCAAGATGTGCATTTGAGTCCCTGCTGCACCATTCATTAGCTGTGTGATTTGAAAGACAATTACCGACACTTTCAATCTTTTGTTGTCCTCATCTGAAAAAGTAGAACAACACCTTCCTCACAAGGGTAAGAACATGTTTAGCTTGGAACATGCCCCAGGTGACGTTTTCAATAAATGGTCAGTATTAGTTTTACCATCCTTTAAAAATGCAAGTATTCTTGAGAAGGATAGTATAATAACTTAAGCCAATTCATGCACAGCCTTATTTTATCATGCCTTTCCTTCTTTCTTCATTCAGGCCCCTTACAATGCTTTGTATATAGTTTTCTCCCACTTATTCTACCTTTATTCACCTCTTAGCTTACTGCAATCTAGTTTCTACTCTTATCATTTTCCTGAGGTATCTCTTATACTTTTCAGGCTTTATTAAAAATCATTTATTTGGAGCATTTGACAATACTGACATATCTTCCAATCTAATATAATTTCCTTTCACTGTCCCCTAGCTAATATCTCTGCTATTTCTCTTCATCTTCTCACCACCTCTCAGTTCTATTGGCTGGGGCATCTGTATCTGCCAGTCCCAAAGAGGGGCATTCACCAGGGGCCTTTTTCTCATTCAGCCCACCCTTATTAGGGAATCTCATCAAATCCAATCCAACATAATGGTGATGCTAAAATCTCTACTCTGGCCTTGACCTCTCATCACTTGTAGTACTATACAGCCAAGTAATGAATAATCCAATATATAAGCATGTCTAAGTCAGCAAATTAAAACCCCAATATGTTATCTTGTCTATTTTCCTTAATTTAGTTAGAGATGACACCATTTATCTCATTCTTAAGTAAAACCTGAGTTTTTTTCTCTCCTTTTTTCCTTACATGAGTGTCCACTATGTGTCCATGTGTGCTAACCGCTTGAATTGATTGGGGTCCATGGTGTGTGTGTGTGTGTGTGTGTGTGTGTGTGAGAGAGAGAGAGAGGACACACGTCTAGCCTCATGAAGTTTGCAATCCTGTGGAGAAGATACACAATGATACAGAAATCAAAAAAATAAATGTACACTGTGAAAATATTGAATATTGGTTATTGACTTAAGAAGGTTATGGAAGTTTTTATTAAGAAAGTGTTGACTGAGTTGGGGCTAAA
The DNA here is from genome assembly GCF_019186645.2 of Phyllostomus hastatus. NCBI lineage: Eukaryota > Metazoa > Chordata > Mammalia > Chiroptera > Phyllostomidae > Phyllostomus > Phyllostomus hastatus. Next base: position 11,590,016 of record NW_025334015.1, on the reverse strand, counting down.
AGAGGTGTAGGAGTCAGCCAGGCAAAACAAATGCCCTTCCAATCAGAAGGAACAGTATGTGCAAATGTTCCAGGGGGTGAGCGATCAGGATGCAGCCCAGGCACAGAAGGAAGGCCAGGCTTAGCAAGAGTAGATGAGATACTAAATGAGGCTGAATGGGATGTAGAAGCCAGGATTTTGGTCTTTACCCAAAGGTTAACTTTAAGTATCATGAGATTGGCTTTAGATATTTTTATTTATTGTTCTTATATTTATTGAATTAGACTTGATGCCAAGCATTATCAAAAGCTCTTGCGTATATCAGAGAAAAAAAATCGATTGCTGCCCCCATGGAGTGTTTATTCTTGTGAGAGGAGCAGGCAAAATAATATAATAAATAAGTAAATGATGTAACATTTTGGAAAGTGACATTATGGAAATAGGAATAGAGCAGAGTGATGGGGAAAGAGGTCATCGAGGTGGGGAGGATGCCTATTGAAACAGAGTAGTTGTGGTCTACATTGAGACACTAACATCTGAGCAGAGGTTGAAAGAAGTGAATTAGCTAGTCATGTGGATATCTGGTAATGAATGGAGTGTTGGGCAGAGGGAAAAGCCAGCGCAAAGACCCAGGAGCAGAAGCCTGCTTGCCATGCTCATATCCAAGGAACAGCGAGGGGGTTGTGAGACTAGGCTGGCTGGGAATGAATGGGGGTGGAATAAGAGGGGCTGTGTCTGAAATTAAGGGACAGGGGTGCATAGCACATAGGGCCTTGTGGGCCACTGTAAGGACTTTAGTTGTAATCCTAAGAACATTTTTAAAGTCTGTGTTTCCTTTTCATTGTTTCAGTGCAATGTCAAATGTCAGTTTGGAACTTAGGGGAGGTCATAGATGGATATAAGTTTTTGATTCATCTCTAAGAAGCAACTGCAGATATGGAAGAGATGACCTAAAACAGGGATTGGTAAATTCCATGGAACAAGTCCAACCTGCTGGCTAGTTGAAAAAATCCAGTCTTATTGAAACACGACCACACCTATTAATTTACAAATTGTCATTGACGTGTTGTCTGTGGCTGCTTTCACTTTACCATGACAGAATTCAGTAATTGCCACAAGAAATATACATCCCACAAAGCCTAAAAGATTTACTCTCTGGCTTTCAACAGAAAATTATGTTGATCTCTTGTCTAGAGACACAAAACACCTCGTGAGGAGAAGTAGGACTGTGGCCAAGTCTTAGGCAACACCAACATTTACCGTCTCAGGAGGAAAGTCTGGGTGGGCAAAGGTGGGAAATCAAGCAGCCGTAGCTAAAGCCCAGCACAGACATCACAGGATTTCAAGAAGGAAGTATTTCAAATAGTAAATTGCCTTTGATTAAGATGAAATCTGACAATAATTCTTTGTATTAAAATCTTGAAAGTCATTGGTTTTCTTAGTAAAAGCTGTTTTTTGTTTTGTTTTGTTTTTAAAGATTTTATTTATTTTTAGAGAGGGAAGGGAGGGAGAAAAAGAGAGAGAGAGAGAGAGGAACATCAATGTGCAGTTGCTGGGGGTCATGGCCTGCAACCCAGGCATGTACCCTGACTGGGAATCGAACCTGCGACATTTTGATTCTCAGCCGGCGCTCAATCCACTGAGCTATGCCAGCCAGGGCAGTAAAAGCTGTTTTAATAAAAAACGGCTTTTTTGTTTTAAAGTTGGGCATAAGAATTCGAATCAAATGGAAGTGGCTTGAGGATTGAATGAGACATGGAGAAATGACATGGAGAATATAGATAGTTTGTCAGAGGAGGGTAAAAATATCAATTTAGGTGAAGATAATGGGGGATCATGGGAGGGGTTTGTTGTACGTTGTTTTGTTGTTAGCTATTTATATAAAATTCAGGCCAATTAAAAGTTGTTGGAAGATCTAGTTGAGATGTTAACTGTTCCAGAAAGAAGGGTTAAAAATAGTGTTAAAGTTTTCAGAATGTTGAAATGAATGGAATGAAAAGCACATTCTGCCGAAACCCAGAGAAGCTCTTTATTGTAACAGCAGGGAGAGGGTGAGGGTGCAGGTGATGAAATACTTTTGTCTGAGGAAGGGAATATCAAACAATTTCTGGCAGATAACTTACATTTTCTTTTTGAAATAGCAGTAGAAGATATTCGGGAAGTGGGAGAAGATGAATAGAGAAATAAGAGACTTACTAGTCAATGCAGTCAACTCGTCTTAGTCTGAAGACCGTGCAGTTGTCTTGAAGCCAAGCTGGCCCCTTGGTGTTGGGTGTTTGCTTTCTTCCCCTCTGTTTGTGCCCAGCAATTTGGAGGCGGGTTCGGAGGACCCACTTGCTTGGATTCATTCAGTGTTAGGTGTTTGAAAGGATGAGGTGAAACATAATGGGAAAGTGAGGTTAGCTTTTACAGAGTTTGTTATTGCAGTCGTGGATTCTGGATTCCAAAGAAAAGAAAAGAAGAGTAGAGTGGAGTTGCCTATAAGATTAAAGTAGGAAAAATTTGATAAGCAAGATGGAAGAAAAAAAAAGTTTTGTTTAGAGAAGCAGATGATTTACTTAGGGGTTTTGGAATGTGAAGCAGTCTACCCTATAACCAAGTTTAAAGAATAAAATTGAATGGATTAGAGAGGTCATTTAGAGATGAAGAGGCTACGAAAGTGAATCAAAGTATTCAATCAATTGTCCTTGTGGAATTTGAGGTCATGGGATACTAGAGTTCTGACAGAGTTTAGGTTGGTTATAAAGAGAGTGAGATGGAATATTTCATGATGGAAATTCATGGGATAGATGGTTTAATGGCTAAAAAGAAATAAATGGAAGGTCAATAGTTAATTGTGTTTAGAGAATGGTATAGTTAGTCTAGGGCAGAAACCTCAAAGGAGACAGTTTAATTTTAATGGGAGGAGCAATAAAAAGCCACAGGGGACCAGAAGGAGAGCACCTGTACTTTTCTACCTAGGCTTAAAGCAGATGTGAGAAGCACTTATCTACCACATGAAACAAATATAAAAGTGAGTGCATAGATAATGGCAAAATGAAGTAAATCCAAAATAAAGTGTGCTAGAATATTTATTTATTTATTTATATAATATATAATATAGTGCAGCACAAATAACACCCCTTTTTATTACAAAATGTTTTATTACAAAATCATAAGCATGTCATTCTGTAACATAACAATATCACACTCAAGCACACCATGTGACATTTTAGGTGAAATGTTCAAATTAAAACTATAAATTACTACACCCATATTACCAGTATTACCCTAAACTACACTCAGGCAGGCCATACTTCTGCCAGTGTGTCTGTGTGTGTGTATATATACACACACATATATGTACCTTCTGAGGTATAAATATATATCTTACTTCTGATATCTATATATATATATATATCTTCTGAGATCTATCTATCTATCTATCTATATCTATCTCACATAGCAGGACACAGTAAGGAGTAACAGGTTGCACAAAATCATGTGATGGCAGTACAGCAGAGAACAGACAGAAGGGCACACACTCTAGTAGCATAAAACACGCTAGATTTTTAAAAATTTTTATTTTAATCATTGTTCAAGTACAGTTTTCTATCCTTGACTCCCATCCCAGACTACCCACCCATCCGTCCCCATAAAACACGCTAGATTTGAACTCAGGGTTCATTTTAAAATAGGTGTATATCAGTCCTACACCTGACCAGTCACTTATCCTATATCAAAACTATACCAAGACCTAGAAAGTCTACAAACAGCTTCTCCAACTTGTGTTATTTTTATCCTTGATTTCATCTCCAATACCTTAATTTAGATTGTCGTATCTCTGACTTTTAGATCTTACCATAATTTCCTAATCAATTTCCATGTCTCTGCTCTTGATCCCATTTAATTAATTCTCTGCAAAAGCACCCGAACAATCTTTGTTATATAATGCAGTTTTATCACATAACTGCTCTTCAAAATGCCCATCAGTGTTTTCCTAATAGAAGGTTCTGTTTTAGAGAGTCCCGCTTGTCTTCTGAAACCCTTTCTTCTCCAGAAGTGTTAGTTTCCATCACCATGAAAGTATGTTTTCTGGGGCATTTTCCATGTATTTTACACGTCCACGCCTTTGTCCGCATACACTCTCTGCCTGGTGCACCCCTGCCGCTCCTTGTGTCTATTTTATCTCCCACAGACACATTTCTAAATCAGACACTTCTCTGGTTAATCAATTTATCCTTTGTATCTTGGGTATCTGTCTAATCAATTTGCTTTGACGAATGTTTTCTGAGTTTTGTTTTTTGTTTTTACAACGTTCTCTACTGGACAACGAGCTCCTTGAATGATGACACTGGTGACGCGGAGGATGCTAACAAAGGCTTGCCGAAGTGAAGTGGGCCCCCCACACCTGCTCTTGTCCCGAGCACGTTGCTTTCAAGTAAGTTTCTCTCTTTTGATTCCACTCTTGAATTACAAATTGACCTCTTGAAATTTTTCCTCTAATGTTCTTGTTGGAAAATGTTAATAACTGGCCAGTGACAGGTTGATTAAACCCCGCCTTCTCCTTTACTTGGATTGCTCTCGCAGCCTTGGCTCTGAGAGAGCCGCGTCCTCCGTGACACAGCAGGCCGTTCCCTGGGAATTGATAAGGGCTTTCTGCTGGAAATAAGTTTGGCTGTGGCAAAACAAATGGTTATCCCAATTGCCATTCATCTCCCTTTCTTTAATAACTTTCATTTATTTCGCTACATCCCTTTCTCCAATTAGGATAATGAATGCATTTATCTTTGAGGATGGGAGTTGGCAGAATTTTGTAACACAGAGGAAAACTAAATGTCTCTTAGGCAGGCCCCTTTACCTGTTTTAAAATATCACTTGTTTGGGAGTTTTGATTAATTATTTGGAATTCTGGGTCTTACTTCTCCAGCAGAAATCAATGTCCCTGAAAAAAATTTGAAAGCAAATATTAATTATTGGATTGGGATAAAATATTCAGACTGGTAGTATATTCAAGAAGCTATTGAGATGATTTATGTTAAGTATTATTAAATGATATGACTGTAGAATAAAATAAAATTTCTCTTCTTGTTCCAGAGAAAAAAAATAAAACATAACTGGTTGCAATCTTAAAACCATGAGGTGAATAAATCTGGCAAATATCTATCAGACAAGCATTTGTAATCCCCAAGTATGTATTAGAAAATGTGAATGTTTTATTTTCTTAAGTTCTATCTTAAGAGTTAGTCAACTCTTAAGAGCCAATCAAGAGTTAAGAAAAAGAATAAACTAGAATATTTTGTTACAGTGATAGGTTTACCTCTTTTTCCCTTGGTTTAAAAAATTTCTTTTTCTATCTTTTTGAACAAAACTTGCTGGTCAGTAGGACTCAAGTAGCACTTTTTCTAGAGAAAATAAGAAAACTTAGGGCTCAGCAGAAGAAAATAGATTTAAAAATATTGCTCGTCTTCTAAAAACTCTGCCTTAGTTAGATTCCTTTCAAACCATGGATTTGAATAATAATAAGGAAACACACACACACACACACACGCGCACGCGCCCTTGCATGCACACACACACACAAACCACAGAGGAAGGCAAGCAGACAATGACAAGAAGTACGCTGCATTCTTGTAGTTCCCTCAATTAGCCCAGCTCCACAGAACTTGTCGATGAAGTGGCTGCTTTAGAATTTTTCCACTCGGTTGTAAGGAAAAGCAATCACACAAGTTATCTGGGTCACCTACCAGCCCTGATGATCAGGCACTTTAATGAAAATAATTTTTCTCCACATTATGACACCACTTTACATCTAGAAAATAGGAATGTCCAAAGAGGTTAGTTTTTCAAGATATTCTCCAGTCCCATTCTGAAGGTAAGGAAGCTGGGAATGAGTGAAGGGATTTTTTGCCCAAGGTCCTTCATTTTAACTAAGAACGGAGAGGCCAGGAACGTGAATGATCTGCTGATTTATTTCACGGGACTCACAGGTGTATAGGGTGAGGCAAAATAGGTTTGCAGTTGTTCCTATGGAAAAATAACACAGTAGTTAGTAAATAATAACATAAGAATAAACTCTGTGTTTTGTATACTCATAAATGTAAACCTAGTTTTGCCTACCTAGTATTTAGATAATAGATGAATCTTCCATCCCTATGCTAGCTCATAAATAGAATATAATAATGCCTAATGAGTCCAAAAACCATCACAGAATAAAATGTATGGAAATTTTAAAGACACTTGTAATATGTGACATCCATACAATGCTTTTCTCTATGCATAAGGCTTTCACATTTATTGTTTTATTTTATCCTTACAACTTAGATTATTTTACAGCTATGAGGAAACTGAAGGTAAGAAAATAAGTTTAAAAACTTGTCCATGTTTACAAAATTACCAGATTTTGCCATGTATAATGGGTACTTTTTTGCCCAAATTTTTTAAGGAAAAATAAGGATATGCATTATATATTGGTAGTACTAATTCTGAATCTATATAAATGTTTTTAACTCTTTTATTTATGCTTATGTGTTAAAAGTATAACCCTAGAAAGCAATAATGATATCTGTATACAAAATAATACCCTGGAATACAATAATCAGTTTTACATATAAATAAAAAATTCAATTAAAAATTAAAGTGAAAGATATTTTCCCTGAAAGTTTGGGCCAAAATGTGGGTGCACATTGTGCATGGCAAAATACATAGCTGTTATCAGTGGTGGGATTGGAAGTCAGGTATTTTGATTTATAGTCACATATTCTTCTTACTCCAGAGAATTCTTAAGGACAAAATTCATCTCCACAAGTACCAAAATAAGCTCTATTTTCGAGCTGTTTTACAAACATTCCCAAGTATTTATTAAGCCCTCCCTGGTATTCACAGAGCAAGGGTACAGAATATAATTTAAAACTTTTTCCCCTTGAGTCTGGATGGACTTAATTAATTTTCACCATTGTGCTTTGCTGTAATAAATACAGGCTGATGTCTATGTTTTAGTTTTGTTTCCTATTTCTCTACGGGAGCGTGTCCGCTATGACCGCTTGTGACGTGTGCTTGGCTCTAGGAGCCTTTCCTTTTCATTCTGATTTCATCTTCTGATGTTGTGCCTTTAATATACTCTCAGCAGAGAGACTGGGTCATTTATCTTATTAAATGTGTTGGTCATGGTGATGGGTAAAACGATCAGTGAGAGACTACAATCCCCGAACAATGTGCATAAACACTGCTCGGAGACAGTATAAAATGCAGATTCATGGGACCTACTCTCACAGCTTCGGATCTGGTAGATCTGGAATGGAGCTGAGGAATTTTAGCCAATGTCTCATGTGTTTTTCTGTCTGTTTAATAAACACTAATATAGGAGCAAAATATATGCATCAGGCATCAAGTATACGACATCAATTTCACTTCTTTTAAAATGTTTCCTCGATTCTAGGAAAGGTATCATGGTTCAGTAGCTAGTTTATGGAGTTAGTCACACCTGAATTAAAATCCAGTTCTGTTACTTTCAAGTCAAGTGACCTTGGAGAAATTTCTTAACTTCCTTTACCCCCCATCACGTCCTCTGGAAAATGCCTCATCACCTCATTTCACATGGTTACTGTTTCTCATCGAACGGGATCATGCCTCTGAAAATATTTTCGTACACTATGTACTTCTACATAGTTGTTCAGAATTTCAGTTTGTTGTTGCCAGAGGACTGAATGATAGATCGATCAATTATTACTTCTCTGAAGTTTGGTGATTATTCCACTTGGTGTAGACAAAATGCAGCTACGCTATATAATTCCTGTCTGCATCAGCAACCAGGATACACCGTTCAAGGCTAGTAGGCACTGGCTATCAGCACTGCAGGAGACATCATGAGCCAAGTTTGTTCAAGATCCTGCCATGGTGTGGAAGAAAAATAACACAGACACAAGAGCAAGGATGGAGCAAGGAAGAGCCTGCTGCCAGTGAGAAGGAAACTGGAAGTTTTATTGCAACAGACCCTTCCTCCAGGTTTAGCACCTGCTCAGTCACCCAACCCTCCCAATTTGAATAAGTGATTAACAACTCATTAACAGATCATTAGCTAAATCAGTCCAGTGTAGTGGAGAGGACACAGGTTCACTAATTCCATTGGATTACCACCAAATGCAGACCAAGTGAAAAATTAAATATATCTGATAAAAATGCTAGTAATGATTCTATTTTTATACCAGGGTGGAATAAAGTAATGTATGCAAAGTGACTCTTGTCCTGGCATCAGGAAAGCATGAGCTAGTCCCTGTATCTGTGACCCTTCTGAGCACAAGTATAGAACATCTCAGATTTCCTCAAGTGACTAGGTGGATGCAGGTTGCTGCTGGATCATTAGGTATCTCAACTTTAAGTCCACTCTCAGCTGCTTCCTGTGCACGTGTCAGATGCTGGTTTGGTTGCCCCGTGACTATTCTCTGCACTTCACATAAGAAATTAACTTTTTCTCCTTGGGGTTATAATCTGGGGAAGGGATGGATACATTTCCACAAATTAAGCCAGTTAGGTGCTTTCTTCCTCAACACCATCTAATGCACTGAGATGCAGAAACACTGCAAATGGTTGTTGCTTCAATTCATCCCAGCAGTGGCTTGAATTAGTCAATTCTGGTTCCTTTCTCTATGAGTGTATTGGTTTCTGCCTGTTTCCGAACCTGGGTGTCTAGCTTCTTGATTCTGTGAGTCCCCATCATCTTTCCCATACATCACCTTTGCCTCAGCTACCCTGAGTCTATTTCTGTTGTTTCCACCAAAGAACTCTAACCAACAATGTGAATATTTTAGTTCCTGCTTTCAAACTAAAGGAGAGAGAGATACTGTATAAGAATCTGTGCTCTTACCTCTATTTTTTATTTTAATTTTTAAAAGATATTTTTATTTATATATATTTTAGAGAGAGGGGAAGGGAGGGAGAAAAAGAGGGAGAGAAACATCAATGTGTGGTTACCTCTCATATGCCCCTTACTGGGCACCTGGCCCGCAACCCAGGCATGTGACCTGACTAGGAATTGAACCAGTAACCCTTTAGTTTGCAGACTGGCACTCAATCCACTGAGCCATACCAGCCAGGGCTCACCTTTATTGTTTAGATGGCTTTCTGCCTGAAAGTCTTCTCCATCTCAGAAATTGTCACCACTATCCATCCATTGCATTACACTAGATGGAAGTCATTCTTGATTCTTTTCTCTATCACTCCCTATATTTAGCTATCAGCAGATCTGATTGTTTTATCTTCAGATTATATATAGATTCTGCTCCTTTGTCTCAATCTTCACTGCCACTCTTGCCATCCTACAAAATATTTGCACACAGCAGTCCCTCAGCCCTGTGCACTTAAAAAAATTGGATAATCTTGCTAGATTAGTTAAGCATCTTCAATGGCTTCCAATTTCACTTAGAATAAAATCTCATTTGACCCACAGGCTGTCTCCGATGTTTAGCTTTCTCTCATGCCATTTCCCTCATTGGGGCATTCCAGAGACTTTGCCCCACTTTCAGTCCCATGTGTAGGCAGGGCTCTTCCCCAGCTCAGGTCTCATCAAACTGTGGTGCTGTTCCCCCTTTTTTTGAATCCTTCATTTTCATTTTTTAGGTCTTAATTTAATATCACCTCTGCAGAGAATTCTACTCTGATCATCCTATGTAAATATATTCTGTTTCCTTTAAAGTACTCAGAAACTTATAATTGCACAATAGTTTGCTTATTTATTATCTGTTTTCTCTACTAGTAGCATGAACATGAAGTATAGTTTGTTTGCAACTGTCCTAGTCTATTTCTGTTATCCCAGCAAATTATTAAAGGTTACTCTAGAAATGTCCAGTCTTAAAGTCATAAACTTTGGATAGTAAGCAATGTTTTGTTGTTGTGTTGTGGTTGCTATTTTCAAAAATACACCGACACATTTTAAGTTCCTAGAAGAAAAGTCCTCTTGAGGACCTCCCCATCTCATGGTGAAATCATCACTACCAAAAATCTTGCAAAAGGAATCTTCTAAAGGTTGTAATACTGGGTCTCTCTCCCTAATTTAGCCTATGAGGTTTATTTTCTTTCTCCCAATGAAAACTTGTATATCACAATCCTTCCTAAACTATTAAAATTAAATTAAGTATGATCACTTTGTTATAAAGATGCCACCGTTGTTCTTTGCTCCCATTTACCATCATCTTTCCTCTTTTTTGAAACTAACATCGTCACTGATCAGGTCACCTGAGTTTCATCTGTCCTTATCTTCTGACATATACTCATCTCTCAAAAGCCTTTCTATAAAAGGATGCTCTTACTTCCAGTTTTAAACTCTTGCTTCTTTACCCACTTCAGCCTTCCCAGCCTTCCAACAGTCTGGGCTTGTAGTAACACAAATAAAGCATAAACAGGTTTCGTTGTACCAAGATCCAGATGACCATCGTTACAGTGACACTTTTTAGCTTTGTGACCTTGAATATGTTACTTAAACTCCCAAATTTTTAATTTCCACATTTGTGAAATAGGCATATCACCACAAAGGTAGTGTAAAGATGAATTTGTGTGTGTGTGTGTGTGTGTGTGTGTGTGTGTATATATATATATATATATATATATATATATATATATATATATATATATATATATATATATATATATAAAATTTAGTACAGAGCCTGGAGCAAGCTAATAATATTATTGATGAATGCCACTAACCACAATAGCCACATCATCACCATCATCGTAGTTGCCATGTGAAGCACTTCGCACAGTGCCTGGACAGATACATGCTCTCGTTACAATCAACGCTGGTTGAAGCATCCTGGTCACCGAGATGACCCCCAAGAACTCCGACTTTCAGTGCTTCCTGGATTCTCATTCACCTCCATCTGGGACTTGCAGCAACAGCAGCATCAGACTCTGAATCTCATCTTTATTCATAGGGGCTCAGATGAAAAGTTTTCTTTCCTTTTTCTCTTCCTTTTTTCCTTCTTACTTACCCATCTTTCTTCCTTCCTGATATTTATACTTATAGTAGTCAACTTTCAAAGCTAAATATTATTTTATCACCAGACACTTAATTTGTTTTAAATTCTTTATCAGAAGCATAGTTAAAAAAAAAAGAATTAGAAAGTATGTAAAGAGATATACTTAGGGACCTTTTAAAGTATTCATCAATCATATCTAATATAATCCTGATCTAATAGCCAGACACTAAGGTGGCCCCAAGTAACCCCGGACCCCTGGTGTTTACACCCGTGTGTAATCCCATCGATGGGTGCAGGCTGGACCAAGTGACTCCTCCTAATCAATAGAGCAAGAGAAATTCGATGGAATGTCACATTCATGACTAGGCAATAACAGGTTGTGACCTCTGTGAGGCTAGCCAAACCCCTCTATTGCCTTCTTAGATTACTGGGATGAAACAAAAAGCAAAGGCAAGCTTTCTCTTTACCCTAAATTGTCTTTCTGTTCTTTACCAGCTATAGATTATACTCACCCCCCTCAGTTTCCTTGCTCTTTCTCCAACCACTTACAAAGTTTTAGCCCACTTTCAGAGGACAGCTGCCACGCTAATGAAACATAATTGTATCTCTCTTGGGCTCTATCACATTAACATCCTATCCTCCATGGTCTTTTTGAAACTTAAAACAATGTATTAGCGTCCTCTGATTAGTCCATCTTTATCCCTGTTTGTGCTGCCTTTTTCCTGCTTATCAAAAGGGAGTCCCAGAAAAAATTCTATCTTTAGCTCCTCTTTTCTATATTGATTCTTTCAATAAATATGTATTAACCACTTTCTATGTACAATACTATAGACATTATTCTAGGTACTGCATTTATCTATTGTCTTAAATTACTTTTTTCCCCATTTTTTCATCCTTATTTTAGTGTTCACTGTTGCCAGAAAATCAGTATATGATTATTCCTTGTTAATTCACCATGAAAATCTTTGTAACAACTTTTACATTTCCTCTCCCTATTCCTTCTACCTTTATCACTCTGTACCTAAGGCTGAATCAGTATATCGAATGTATTATTTTTTGCACCTATTCCCTCCATTCATTCCAACTGCCAGCACCCTAGGTTATTCCCTGCCAAATCCATTGCAGTAATCTCTTAACGGTTTCTCCTCCTCCTCCTTCTTCTCCTTCTCCCTCTCCCCATTCCCCTTTCTACACATCTCCTTCCTCTTCACCCCCTCTCTCCTCTTCCTCCTCCTCCTTCAGCTCTCCCTGCTCTGCTCTGTTTTGTTCCATTCCATTCATGTTCTGTTCCATTCCTTTTCTCCTCCCCTCTCCTGTTCTCTCCTCCCTGTCCACTGCCTCCTCTGATCTTTTCTTTCTACTACTGCCATTAGGTAAATGTGGTTTCATCTATAGTATCCCTCAAAGAATTTGTTACGATGTATAGATTATAATTTAATTGGCCCAGGGTGAGGTCTAAGCATTGCCATTTATAGTGTTAATATGCGGCCAGAGTTAAAAAAACACTGACTCAGTTCACATGAGAAACATGACTGTTTTCTCACCAACCATTGAATGAATTCCCAATATTTTTTTCAGAGTTTCTTTTAATTGAATTTATTGGGGGTGACACTGATTACTACAATTACATATGTTTCAGATGTACTATTCTATAATACATCATCTGTACATTGTATTGTGTCTTTACTACACCAAGGCAAGTCTGTGCCTATGAGGGGTTTTTTTTTGGTGTGTGTGTGTGTGTAATCCCTTCATTTTTTTCACCTGATGCCTTGATTTCTTAATCTGGCATTTAAAAAGCTCCTCACTATAGTTCCAAAGTTTTAAAAATCTCAGTGCTTAGTTTATTCTCATGTGGATGCTTACCCAGCTGAACTACCTGCAATATTCATGCATTACCTGAGATCTCATATATTTCTGCCCATAAATTATCTATTATCTAAAATGAACAACTGTAGCAAACCTGATGTCACTGCTTTATCCTGATTTCTCCGCTTGTCAAAATTTTAGTTGGTACCTTCAAACTCTTGCAAAATATTTAGAAACAAACCAAACTTCCAGCACTCAAATCTTTGGGCAATGGGGACAGGCAGCTATTCATAAAAGATAGATTACTCATGGCTAGTAAACATAAAAAATGTACTAAGTCACATACAGATTTAAATGCAATAAGATACCTGCTTATTTCAAATAATATAATAGTGCTTTTTAAAAAATTATACTTAGTTTTGGCCAGAAGCTCATGAGACCAGCAACTTCATTTCCTGCTATGGAGAATGTATTGAATAACTTGTATTTTCTTTTTCTGCCACATGTGGCAAAATGTAATGAGAATTCTAAAATCATGTTTGATTTAGTAATTTCACTCATATAACCTTATCCTGAGGAAATGATCAGAAATTCAGACAAAGATTTATATGTAAAGATATTTAACAAAGTGTTATTTATCATAGCCAAACACTGGCAAATAATTAAATGTCCAATAGTGGGGGAATGACTGCATAAATCACTCACATGTTGAAATGTTTCCACCAGACTTAATTTTACAAAAAACATAACATCATAGAACAATATGTATGATTGAAGTAAAAACCATCTAATACCTTTTTGTACATTATTGTTTGGGGTTGGGGCTTATTCCCTCCACCTGTCCTCCTTACAGAGAGTAGAAATGTCTGATAGGGTCACTGCCGGTCTTTCTTTGCTCCCTTACACACTCCACCCCCTGAAAGGAGAAACTGAATAGCTGGATGAATTTGAACACTCAGCTCTTCCTTTGATTTTTCTATTTTCATATGTTTTTGACTCGGGGAACTCACATTCTGGATTTTCTATATGTCAAAGGGTTTTCCAAGGACAGCTGGCCACCATTGCCTATGTGGGTAAATCTACTAAAGTTTATGCTCAAATATACTAAGTGATGTACATACATCACCTCATTTAGTCTTCACAAAAATTCAGCATAAATCGCTATGTCATTTTTGCAGATGGAAGACATTGAGGGGAAGCAATTCATTATCTATCTAGTGTCCTCCAACCGGGAAACTGAGAGACTACTAGACCTTAGGTCTGACTGTCTACAGGACTTGTACTCCTAACTATTAGTATTACTACTTCCCTGGTAGAAGAGGCTGCTTCACACTTTAAATAAAATGAACAAACAAGCACAAAATAACAAAATAAAACCCCAATGACTTCTAGGGAAGAAATTGACTTCCAACACATTTATTCTGGAATTTCTAGGAACCATTGGGTATAAGTTAGAGTGTCAAAAACTACACACAAAAATTACACAATTTCAATGCAGTGGTTCTGAGGGAGTGAGAAGCCAGAGGTGAGAGGGTCATCGTGCAGATTACTACCCTTCTCACCCTCTTTCCTGAGCCGTGAGCACACACATCGGAGAGCAACTCTCCAGGAGCTCCTTCAGCCACTCACCACTCTTCGGGGAGATGCTCTCTGAGACCACGTGCTCCTTTCAGAACTCCAGTAATTGCATGTAAATCCGACTAAGCCCTGGAAGCTTTTGGTCCATTTGTTCAGCTCCAGTGTGCTGTGAACTAATAAACCAGAACAAGAAGCCAGTTCTCAGAATCATCTCTTGGGAATTACTTGCATAAAAAAATGCAAGTTGGTTCCCATCAGATATGAATGCTCAGAACAAACACGTACCACAGGTGGGCTGACATGCAAACATGTGTGCCAGGTGCCTTGTTTCTGGGGAAGCCAGGAGTACCTGGACCCTCCCTCGGTCATGGTATCAGTGGGGTCTGTGGAACACAGATCAGAAACTAAGTCCTGGAATGATCATACTTCATGCCAAAAGACTTCTGAATAGTGCTCAGTTGACTGGGCTGAACCCAGAACCTCAGAAACCGGACAATATGCTTATCCTCTTAGAGTTACAAAGGGTCTTCTCAACATGTCTTCATTCTCCCATTGGGAAAATAAAGGGGAAGCTCCTGAGTAAAATGGGAGCAGCACTTCCCATGCCCTTTGTCTCTCTTCACATTAGGTACTATGAGGTAATGATCATCAATCCACACCCTCATCAGCTTACTCCTCCAACTGGTAACCTACCATGCATCCAGGTCCCATTTTAGATGCCGTCTCACTGAAGGGGCTTCCCAGTGCTTTATTCCTCTTCATTCATTCCTTGGATGTGTAATCTAAACTCTATATAGCCCCCAAGAAAACCCTTCAGAGACAGTACTTCCCTGAAGCAAGCCTCTTCCTTATAAGCTGTTAAACACTCATTGTTCAGTTATTCGCCAAGTCCAGACATGGCGGCCTGGCATGCAAGCTTGAAAAATCAGGCATGGATATACTTTACAACCAATCTCTCATTTCCTGCTATAGCTGAACACAGGTTTTCCAGCAAGGTTAGATTTTTTTTTTTTATTGTCACCCAAACACACTGTTCTCTCATTCTCTCTCTCTTTCTTTCTTTCTCATATATATATATATATATATAGAGAGAGAGAGAGAGAGAGAGAGAGAGAGAGAGAGAGAGAGAACATCTACAATACAATAATTATGAAGACTTTACAAGTATGGCAATGTTGAGACTTTGGGGAATTGTTATAGGACAATTTAAATTATATACAAACACTAACACAAGGTGGTATTCTTCATTATCTTCCAAAATAAAAAAATAATTATAACAATTATGTCCTACTTTAGGCGAGACAGAAGACTAAACATCAGGCTGATGAGGCAGCTCTTTGTGATCTTTGGGAGACATGATGGAAGGGCACACAGAAACAGAAAGCTTTTCAAGACACATTGATTTTTACCTTTCCACTGGCTAGCATGAGAACATACAATACAATGAGAGCAAAACGGATATGTATCATTAATTATTTGGAAGTTCTGAATATACGATTAGAAAAAGAAAATAGTGGTAATAAGAGCGTTGCTTTCTCAACTCTTTTTCCAACCGCAGGTTATAAGTTTGGCAGGAAAGGAAGGTGTGAGTAGGGAACAGCTGTCTGCATGGGTGATGTCAAAGCAGGATTTGTTTTCCTGGACTAGAGCTTTCTAGAACAAAGAGTCCTTGGCAAGAGATGGCGTTCACCTCCCAGGGAACGGGAGATGAGAGTTGCTGACCTGACCAAAGAGCTTTAAAATGAAATTTGTAGAAGAAAGTGAAAAATGCCCAGATAAAACTGCAAAACTGGATGCCCCTGAAGATAAAAATGACACCGAGAGAAACATCCTGAGGCAGGCTGCACTCTGTTATTTTCAGGAGAAAATAAGAGGGCAGAGGATCAAGACTCTCTGGCCCAGGATGTCTATATTCCAGCACAGGCCAGCCCCTGCCCTGTTCCCTGGGGTTTGCTCTTTGTCAGCCCCCTGCAGCTCTCCTTGTCTGTGTGCTTTGGCTGCAGACCCAGGCTGTTTGGGCTTCTGATTCACTTCCGACTGGGGTGGAGGGAGAGTGGAGCAACAGGCCTAAAACATGTCAGAACTGGACCAAAGGCATGCTGCACCTGCTAGGCTCACCACCGATGCCAGGCTTCTAAGTGTTTCTACCCCGGGTTTCCTGCACTACCCATGAGGCTGAGAAGTGCCACATGGTGAGGTGTGGGCATCTGCATAGATCTCAGCTCTGCCTGGGCTGACTTGCCTTTTTGATCTGAGTTTCTATCTTGATTTTCCTTCTTTTAAATAGCATTTGGTTGAGCCATCTAATACTTCAGCCTTTTTACGATCAGGGGCATGTCCTAAACTCTCAAAAGTGACTAACTAGTATAGTGCAGATATTAAGATGAAAGGATTTGGAGTTAGAAAAATTCATGCTACTTACTCTCTGTGTCAATATTCTTATTTACAAAATGTGGATTGTTGCGTACTGTGAAGTCATAGAGAAGTTAGTATATGTAATAACTTAGTTCAGTGCTTAACTCATCATAATGACCTGATACTTAATCGCTCTTATTCATTTTATTGTAATTTTTATCATTATTATTATTATCAGCACAAAGTACTGCCTGGTAGCTTTCTCTCGGGTAGGTCTGATGCCGGAAACCCAGACACTTAGGTATAGATCTCTTGTTGCTTCTCTAGGTCCCACCAACTGGGATATTGATTTGACACTTCACATTTGTTCACCAGGTGCCTTCTCTGCCATATGGGACATTCGATACTGCCATCCATTAGCTCCGTTCCTGTTTGAACATCGTGCAGAGGGCTGCAACCCAAGCTTTTGAACCAGGTTGAGAGACACACAGCATTTCAGCAGTGGGTCTCTCCCTCCACCCAGCACCTTCCTTAGCTCTGCTGCTTCGTATGTCAGCTCACAAGCATGGGAAAAAATAAATCAATGGGATGTTTTCCCAGAAGACAAAAGAGACTATTTCACATGCATCCCTGAGATTTTTAATTGGGTAATATTAATGAATGGAATGTGGCAAGAAAAAATAATACTCATTTAAAAAGGAAAACAAATATCATGTTAAGTGTATCAAAGATTTATCTTCAAACATTTGAAGACTTGTCACGGAGATTAGCAGTGTATTTATTTTGTGTTATTTCAGCCAGCAGATCTAGGGCCAATGAATAAAAATTACAGAAAGGCGAATGTCAGCTAATTAAAGACAAGCTTTTTAAACTTAGAGTTGGTGAAGAATAGAATTAAATGGCTCAAAATCTTCACCTGCCTTCAGGATTCAAGCAACAATACCTACTGCATTAAATAATTTCCATGCTAATAATTATCCCCCTTGAGTTTAGGGTCAGTTTAACAACACACTCTCTACTTATTGTCTCCTGTGCTCAAGGGTCCAGGGCTTCTCAGACCCTAGGAATAAAGTTATTTCTATAGCTGAAAGCATTCTTGGTGAAAATAAAAGCTATGGACACAAAAATAAAAGTAGATTCTGACAGAGGCTTTTAGCACATTGACCAAAAAGTTAGCAGAATATCTCAAACCCTTAACAGAAACAAAGGCTTCTGCAAAACCTCCCCAAAGTACCTCTCATTATTTTGGGTGTTAAATTTCTTTGTTCCACCTAATTTTAGAACACAAGTGAGACTGGTCCAGTTGAGGAAATAGTTAACAGATGGTTTGAAACCTAAAGCCAGATTCGCCCACTTTGTGACATAGCTGCTGGGGGCAGAGGGCCAGTTCAGTACACAGAGCCCTGCACCCTACGTTAAGACCAGAGCAGAATTTTTTCTGGTCCAGGTCACAGGTAACAAGTCCAGTACAAAGATGGGTTGCCAGGGAGGCTCAGGACTGACTAACAGAGAGCCTCAACCAGCAATCAGACAATTCTGGACTGGGTAGTGTTCAGAAGTCGGAGAGGGTGGGGCAAAAGTCTGTTATCAGGCACTGTTGTGCTTGACCTCTCCAGCTGCCAGCCTGTGGTTTAGAGGAGGAGTTCAGTCCCCGAAAGCAGAAATGGAAATAAATCATGGTAAGGAGTCAGACCCACAGGGACAAAGGGATTAGGGAGGTTATAGCAACACAGAATCTGGTATAGTGCCAAGAAGGCAAAAAGGCAATGGCCTTGGTAGCTAGATGCAAGGTGTGGGAAAAGGGGAAAAAGGGGCTTGAGTTTTTAAAACAAGGAAGAATTCCAGTCTCCAAAATGCAGGGCTGACCACAGATATCCACCTATTTTCCAAAGTCCTGGTATCTCCCATTCTCAGCCCCCATCCTGATCATAATAGGACTCAAGAAAAATCCAAGCCAGTACCTCCATCCCCTATACACTGGGGTTTTTCAGGAACATTCTGTCGCAGTTGAGAGCACATGCTCTGGAGCCAGTTCTCCTGGTTCAGACCTCAGCTCTGCAATCACTCCTTGGGTGCTGTCTTGCCAGCTACTCGACTTCTCCGTACTCCACTTTCCCCCTTGTGAAATAGTAATAGGGATAGTTTCCACCCCAGGGAGATGGCGGTGAGTATTTGCAAATGCCTTGCCATTAACAACCCACTCTCTGAACTCCATCTCCTCTCAGAATCTTCTTCCTTTACTTGAGATGGTTGACCACTGCCCCCTCTTTTTAATTTTACTTAATCAAGAAGATCTTAACCATGGTGTTTTAAAAAGGTTCTCAGGCAAATGATATTCAGCCCCGAGGAGGTACCAAATATGTGGAGCTACAAAGGAAAGGGTGGAGAAGAATGGGACTTGGAGGATAACCCAAGCTCTCCATCATGCAAAGGGGGTACAGTCCCCTCCAATCACACTTGGATATTGATTAGCACAGAATAAAATTATAAATGTTCTTTCCCCTCTTCATGGTTTCACAGTCCTCATATGAGGGTTCTCCAGAGAAACAGAATCAATAGGAAATCCATATCATCTATATCTATGTCATCTATATCTCTATCTATCTATCTATCTATCTATCTATCTATCTATCTATCTATCTATCTCTCTATCTATCTATCTATCTATCTATCAAGATATTTATGTATGTATGTATGTATTTATCATAATGTATTGCTTCACACAATACATGGTGGGGGTTGAGAAGTCTCTTAATCTGCCCTTTGCGAGCTGGAGGCTCAGTAAAACCAGTGGTGCAGTTTGAAGGTCCTGAGAGCCTGAGAGCTGATGGTGTGGATTCCCATCTAAATCTGAAGGTCTGAGAACCAGGGGTGCTAAGGGGAGGAGAGGATTGAAGTCCTAGCTCAACAGTCAGGCAGAGAGTGAATTCAATTTCCCTCCACCTTTCTGTTCCTTTCCATCCATCAATGTGTTGAATGATGCCCACCGACATCAGAGGGCTGTTTGCTTTACTCAGTCCACCTATTCCACTGCTGATCTGTTCCAGAAACCACTTCACAGACATATCCAGAAATAAAGTGCAACCTGCCACCTGGGCATCCCTTGGCCTATTCAAGTCAGCACATAAAATTAATTGCCACAGTCCTCAAGTGTCATGACTGAGCCAACGTAGTGGAGCAGAGAGAGCAAGGGCCCAGCTGAGGTCCTGAGCCAACTCCAGCTGAGTATCCTTGGGTCGTCACCTCATCTTTCTGAATCTCCATGTCTTTCTCTATCGAGTGAACTTAGTATCACCCATTTTCTGGAGTTGTGACTATTGAATCTACTAAGAGTGAAGTGCCTCCTTATAGACAGCCTTTCACCACCTTCTTCTCTTTAATTATTATAGAAATAGATATAAAAGCCTATACAATTCTTACAAGTGCTTCTGATATTATGTTTCCCTATACCACACATTGGCAAAAACACCCTGAAGAGAAAGGAGTTGATTAAGTAGAGGCAGCTGATGTCTAGGAGTGCTCCGTATTTCCTTTGGGTCTCAGGCATTTTCTGAAACGGAACCGAGTACAATGAGAAAAGGGCCACTTCAGTGATCAAGGAGGTGGAAAGACTGACAAGGAGGAAAAACTTGTTAGACATGAACCAGGTTTATGGGAACTGTTGACAAGACTTTGCTGTGGAAGAGCTAGGGCCCCCTCTGAAGCAATGAAGAAGCAATTTCAGAGTACAAAGGGAGTTTGGTGTATGGTTGAGAGCGAGCTTGTAGACTTCATTCCCATGAAATATAGGACAGGTTAAACATGCTAAAAGTTCAACTAGGGTGAGACAGACTCATTGGGATTATGAAAGGAGACAAGGTTTAGAGGGCTCATATTTAATCACAAAATATTATTCCTGCAGACAGAGTCTCAGGGCTGATACAGATCCAATCTTGGAGGGTCTTTGTCATGGGCATAGGAAGGAGCAAGTGTACCACACATTTCCAGGCCATTCCCAGCACTGTTTGATCCAAGGAAGTAGTAAAGAAGCCCAGAGGGAGGCAATGCAGGGTAGTGTCTAAAAACAGGGATTCTTGAGTCTGATTGCATTAGTTCCTGTAAAGGCTCCAACTCTTAACATAAGCATGAGTTTGAGCAAGTTCTCTAACCTCTCTGCCTCACTCTGGCCATGTGTAAAGGGACAATGACAGTACTCACCTCATAGATTTGCTGTGAATATTAAATGGCTATCTCATGGGGAAACTCGATCACAGGGTCCAGTATGTACTGAAATATGTTCCATCAGCTCTGTGTGCTGACAGTTGCCATTCTCGTAGTTGCTACAGTTAAGACTGAGTAAGGTTCTAGAAGTCGGGGATAGGCAGGGAGAAAGAAATCCAGATGTGGCCCCTCCAACGTAGTTCCTGCAATTGCCTTTATTATTATACCTGCCTTGTTAGGATCCCTCTAAGTCCTGTGGAGCCTGTGGAAAACTCAGACTGAAAGCGCCTTCGTAAAGTGAGTTCTACAAACATTGCTATTTACATGGTTTGTCTTATTTGAGCACCAAAATCTTGATTTAGAGAGTCAGGTCGGGCTAACTCATTTTAGAGAATTACCTAAAACTACCTAGAGCTATATGAGCACATGCAAAAAGATTTTGTGAGACTGTATGGGGTATAGAGACAATATACATTTTAAGTTTCATTTAGACATAAGCTAGTACCATCAAACATAAATTTCATAGGAGGTTTTGATAACAGTTTTCAAGTTCTCTCACTAGCTACATGTTGTGCGTGGGTCACCGGCCAGCAGTGACCACGGAACGCTGTGGATGGCTCGACGATAAACACGCGAGAAAAAACAACACATGCACAGAGACAAACTAGTTTCTGTGGGGAAGTAGGGACGAAATGGCCACACCCCTAGTGGGGAGCGCACTGATTTACCATCCATACCTGCTTTTATTGGGCTCATTTTGCATAATAATTCAGGTAAAGTACAGTACTCATTAGGGGGAAGTAAGGAACTATAGAAAACAAAGAACTCTGCCGGTCTATTGAGTTGGGGTCAAAGAGCTGTAAGACTGAGGAACTAATTAACTTCCTCCTAAGACCCTTCTCATTCAACTGAGAGCATTCTAAACAAAGGAGGTTTCACAGTAATTTACATATTCTTTCTTAGGCCTGATCACTCTGGGGAATCCGCACTTCTCAGTACCGAGCTGCACCACCCTGTCATTGTTTCAGGCTTAGGTGGAGCAAGGGAACTAAGGCAACCAAGAGATAAGGAGATTTTCTCCCAGACGATGAGAACTCAGGCTATGTCAAAGCCAAGGAGCGAGGGTCCATCACCCCCTTTTGCTGCAGCCCCCCCAAGTCCTTCTTTTGGGGGGCCTCCCAAAGTGATCGTGCCTGTCTTAGGTCGTTCCCCCCGTGGGGAATCTTACCCGTCTTTGGCTACCCGACCAAGCTTTTTGGGGTTCAGTTATGAATAAAGCAGCAGAAGCAGCATTCCTGCCAGGAAGACAAGCTTTTGTCTCCTTGCCGGCTCACGGTTCCAAGGGCGTTCCCTTAGCTTTAGCCTAGGCGGGGGTTTCAGCCTCTGATACCAGTCAGGGCGGTTCCCAACAGCTACACCCTTAACCCTGACTTAGAATAGACTCTTTCTGACGTGTCTGGACTGCTTCTTCCAGATTGTTCCATAGTCTCCTTGCATCATTTTACTTCCTAAGGCCATCATTCTGATCACCTGTCAGAGATAGTTTCTAGTTTTAGGTTTCTTTTTTTTCTCTGCAAATGGCTTTATTGTTTCCATTTTGTCCAATGTATGGGAGAGGGTTCCAGAGTGGTTAAAAGGGTGTCTAGTGGTTTCAGGAAGAGACTTGGGCAAAAGCCAGATACCAGGGAAATGGAGAGGGGCCACCCAAAGGCCTCTGGGCTCCCAACGCTTCCTAGTTGTGCTTAAGGGTGAGCCTTTGGAAAAGATACTCACCCATCCAGCCTGGAGGCTGGCCAGTCTGTGCAGGTGAGTCAGGTGGTTGCCCATCTTCTTGATGAGTTTCACCTGCTTATCCAGGAAGTCACAGAGGTGAGGGTCTGCGTGGGTAGAACCCGAGGCATGCAGATCCAAATGGGCCTGGTTCAGGTTCTTGTCCAAGGCCAAGGCAGCTTCCACGACATCCTGAGTTTTACCTCACTCATCATGGGAAGGCTTCACCACACCCTAGAAGAGAATGCAGCCACTGTGCTGATTTTGCAGCTTTAAGAGACACTTGGCACCCTCTCACTTCTCCTCTGCCAACTCTCAGAAGTGGCCCACACTCTGCAAAGCCACATCGTCCTGGTCAAAATAGAAGCCTGGAGAGAGGTAGGTGTAGGAGGTTTGAAGATGCAGGCTGGCCAGGTGGGTGATGGCAGGCTCCACCTCGGTGGAATAATTCTGATGAATTTGGAGCTCGTGGTTGTTTGGCAATGAAGGATTTAAGGTAAAAGACATGGTGTTGGCTGGTTGTGGAGGCTGAGGATGGCTGAGGTGGTTCCAAAGGTTAGAGGGTAGTTAGAAAGAGGGGGCATCCCTGGGTCTGTTCCATCCAAACCCTGTTGAAGCAGGAGACCAATCCCAGGACTGCTGAGGGCACTGTGTGATAGTTCTTAGTTTTTAACAGCATCTCACCCATGATGCTGTTGACATTTTGGGTCTGATGAGATTGTGTTGTGTAGGCTGTCTTGTTCATTGGAGGATGTTTAGCAGCATCTCTGGTCTGTACTCATTACGTGCAACTAGATCTTACCTACCCCACCTCCATATGTGACAGCCAAAAATGTCTCTAGACATTTCCGAATCCCTTCCCACCCCAGCACATGCCACCCAAGCCAGGGCAGGGGGGAAGTCATCTCTTATTGAGAACTTTGGATCTAAAACATCACTGGAAGAAAATAAAAGTGATGATATTAAGAAAAGGGTAGCAACAACACTGACTGAGGGCTGTGCAGGCCAAGGCTTTACCTGCAGCTTTTACAGAGGTTCAGTGTTACAGCATCAGCATGAATGGCGGCTGCGTGGCACAAGACATGGATCCCGACTCCTTGGACATTACAGTCCTTGTGCCAGTTTTCTCATTTGTAAATGGGGGTAAGAGTTTCTCACAAAGACTGTGTGTGTGTGTGAACATGTGTGTGTATCTAGTACTTAGAAATGTGGCACATAAAATGTAAATATTTCATTATTTGTATTTTCAGAAACCTTATGGCATAAGCATTAGTCTTATTTCCATTTTATTGATGAGAACACAGAAATTCAGGGAGGATAAGTAATAACTGCTTTGCCCATAGAAATACATGGCAGAATTGAAATTATAATAACCCATGTCTGTCTAACTTCATATTCAATAGTCTTATCTCTCTCCCCTCAGCACTGAATTATTTAAAAGGCTGATTTGCTTCAATATGCTCTGTCTTTTTAATTTTTTGCATGTAAAACTGTTTATTTTAAATTTTTATTTTATTTTAGATTTTCAGCCTTATGGAGATATAAGTGACACATATGAATGAATAGCATATATTTAAGGTGT
Source organism: Phyllostomus hastatus (assembly GCF_019186645.2). Taxonomy (NCBI): domain Eukaryota; kingdom Metazoa; phylum Chordata; class Mammalia; order Chiroptera; family Phyllostomidae; genus Phyllostomus; species Phyllostomus hastatus. Next base: position 11,565,791 of record NW_025334015.1, on the reverse strand, counting down.
ATAACTTTGTGGTTTTTTTAATTTAATCTTTATTGTATTTTGTCCATTACCATTTAGTCCCCTTATATCTGCCCCCCCAGCAATCACCACACTGTTGTCTGTGTCTGTGGTCCCTTTTTTCCTTTTTGCTTAATCCTTCCACCCCATCCTACCACTACTCACTCCCCCACCACAACTAGCTGTCATCCTGCTCTCCATCTATGAGTCTTCTAGGAGCTCTAGAAGGCTTTTAGTTCTCCCAATTAAAGGACAGGTACAGCTTCCACCTCTGCCTTTGTCCTGATGAATGTGGATGCTGTATTTGAGGATGCAACAACAGTTTTGCTTTATGGAGGAAAGATCCCAGAAATCAGAGACAACATCCCTGACTCATGAAGCTACTGAGCCAATGCCAGAGAAAGAAAAAAAAATGAACAGATTATTATGTGAGAAAACTAAATCCCTATTTCCTTAAGACACAAAATCAGAGTCTCTGTTATTTGCAGCCAAATGTGCTCATAACATATATATATATATATATATATATATATATATATATATATATGCATATATATGCATTTTCTTAGGCAAAAAATAATAATAATAAACCCAATGGGTTAAGAAGTATATATATTGCGGGTGAATTCCTTTCCTGGAATAAAGAGGCGGAGGATGAGCAGAAGGAATTCAACAGTTTTCAAGCTTTGGGCAGCATGTAGTTATTTTACAATTATGGCCTCATTTCCTCCTCAACAACCCTCAAGTGTTAGATATTATTCTCACCTTTACAGATGAGAAAAGTGAAATACAGTTAGGTCATATACCTTGCTCAAAACTACCCGACAAGTAAGTGATAGAGCCAGAATCAGAACTGAGAATTACATGGTGATGAAAACTACCTTTCACAGCAGATCAGAATAAATGCCTTAAACCTCACAGAGGGGAAAGAATTAGACCACTGCAATATCTGAACCTAAATGGCCACCTTTATCAGGAATGAGGGATGAGAGAAATCTCAGGTGTGTATTTTCATTCCCCACTTTCCTCCAATAAATTCTGGGAAATATGGTGGTTTGTGTCATTCTAAATAGAAGGAAGTTTTCCTTAGCTTGTGTCTCTGTCCTCAGAACCATTTTGCCTACTTCCTCCTTCCTACGCTCAGGCTGGAAAGCACACCTTTCCTGGTCCCTCCAGCAGACACTCTCCTCTTTGATGAGCAGGATTCACAAACTTGGAGCCTCCATACCCAGATTTCCTAACAGACTGGAAAAAATTATTTTGACAGCTGAGTGATGTCAACCAACTAAGCAATGAAAAGTAGGACACAAGAACACAACCCAAGGGATGCTGTGCTGGATGATCAGCCAGTTTTATTAAGCCCAAGAAAGTGTCTCAGGATGATGGGCACAGGGCTGGCATGCAGAGAACTCCCACTGCTCCTCCCGGATGGTCCTCACAATCCTCCTCTGGGCACCAGGTGCTCGGGGGAAAAAGGATAACACCTTGAGGTCCTACTTTGGGGCAGGGGTTCCCATGTCATTAGAAGTCTACAGGATCTCAGAGGGTGCATGTCGCTGCGACTCGGTAGGGGGTGGATTTGGAGTTGGGGGACAGTGGTGAGCAGTGGGGGTGGGAGTGGTATTCTCTTGACATGCTAACCTCTAAGCAGAGTCCGTCACCACTAACTGGGGGCTGACAGCTTTCTAACGTCATCTTGAGCCCAGGGTCAGCTTGGTAGTTGTACTTGCCAGTAACGCCAAAATCCAACCTTTCCATTTAGAAAGGCAGCTGGCCATCAGCTCTTCTGCTTCTCTGTTTTTAGTTCCTGGATTCAGCGTGAGGCCTCTCTCAGGCCTCACATCTGAAGGACGGGGCACACTTCTGTCTACTCCCACCTGGCACCACATCATTTCCGATAGACCAGGCTTGGCAGGAACCCAGCTTGGCTTTGGGGATCACTTCTCACTCCAGCAGTCCCAGGATCAGTCTCCAAGAAGTGACTGTGGGAATACGAAGCAGAGTGGGACTGAGTGTAAAAGCTTCAGTAGTATAAAGCATTTTGAAGGGAGCTCAAAGGTTCTGCCTGTGACAATCGAACTTGGTCCCCAGCAGCTCTATAAATAGTACCTGTGGACATCTAAGGCAACTTCCTGGGCTCCCACTGAGATCCCAGCAGTGAACTCCGTGAAACTCTGAGTTTTTGTCCTGGTATGGAAGCAAATAACCTTAAAGCCACAAAGGCCCTCAGAAGGCATTTCTTATCCGATCTGAGAAACAAAGCTCACAACAAGACACCCAGCTGGAGCAGGAACACCTCCTGCCAAAAAGTCTTAGAGATGGGCTTGAGGAATGCTGGACACGGGTAATAACGGGACAGAATTAGGGGTGGGGCCAGAGCTGAACGGAGCTTTATCTCCCCTTTATGCAACACATGGAGAAAAGTGCGTTAGGTGTGCAGGCTAAGGAGCAAGCATAGGGTATTGGTGATGGGTCTTACATGGCTACAAGCATTTAAAAAAAAAAGCAATGTCACAGGATGACTAGTGGAAGGTATGAAAGACACTGGAATTTCTTCCTTTTGCATCTTGCTGCACATAATTCTGTGCATCCCGCCCAGACTTCCTATTTCACTGCCCGCACCGCTCAAACCTTGCACCCTCCTTCCCCTGTTCCAGGTGTGGACCTCTGTGTCAGCTGTTGGGGTTCTACCTCTAGAGAACAATGAAAAGCGGGGACAATGAAAAGGCACAAAACCAGTAATGGGAAGACCAAGCATTAGAGGAGGAAGAGGAGGAAGGAGAAAACTCTCTTTCTAGAGGGGTGCATCTTGGCCAGACCCCATCTCAGACTTGCTGAGTCTAAAACTCCGGATGGGATCCAGCAGAAAGTTCCAGAATTCCTCTATTGCCTTTGGTTAAAAGGAGCTTGCTATTTCCACAGGCATCAAATGTTTTCTTTATAATAGTGTCTGTTCTCCTTGTAATAGGCAGAATGACTGCTATTTCTCTGTGATTCCTAGTTTTTCTTTCATTCATGGGAATAGCCTGAATTTATGCTTTCATTCAGCCACTGCAGACACGCCCTGCATTTGGCTCACCTATGTCCCCAATACCTTTATTATTCCCATTTTAAAGATGCCAGAGATTAAGGCTCAGGTAGATGGTTTGTGTGGTAAGCACCCCCTGTCTTAGAGCCCTGTGCCGTAAATGATCAGAATTTCTTGTAGCGGTAGCTGAAGTTGACAGCCACTACAAGGTAAAAAAAAATACCTAGCAAATAAAAATCTTAAAGGGGGAAAAACATGAACAGAGGAACATCTTCCTGGCAAATATGATGCAAATAAAACTGACGCTTGGTAAGTGTTACTGAATGAAAATATTAGCCGAATAAAAATGCTAACTACAGACACAAATGTTAACAGCCAAACATTGCCGGTAATGCACAGCAGATAATATTAACCGCAGGAGCAAGGCGCAGCGCTGGAGTGATTTATAACAAACAAACACCTAGAGTGGAGGATGCTTCCTATGGTAATAGATTGTTGCAGCATTCATAGCTCCCGTGTCAAAACGTCTCAGGCGGACTTGGCAGACTTTTGTATTCCACACCCTCACAAGATAGCTTTACGTCCCAGCCACCAGCAGCATGTATTCATTTGTACAAGAATTGTTCCCCACGCTGCCCTGGATTGGTTGCCAAATTACTTTCCTTTAGCTCACACACCTGGTGTCACCCACATCCCCGACACCTCTTCTCACCTCCTGTAGTATCAGTGGGGTGAAACTGCAGACGCCGAGGTCCCCGGGCAGGGGTGGTGTGGTGCCCTTATAAAGGAAAAGCCAAATTGAAACAAGGTCCCTATATTCTGCAAATGACCTTCTTGATCACTCTGTTCAAAGCAAACTTCAAAAAAAAAAAGTATGCTGGCAGTCCCTGTCTAAAGAGGTAATGATTTTGACATGTTTGCTTAATTACTTGAATGGGGCACCTAGATTGCTACAACCCACCGTGGCAGATGAGAAAGAGCCCTCCTGTGCGTGTCTGCACAAATTGACTCTGTGGTGCATTATGGGAAGTGTCAACTTAGATGGGTGGATTGGATATTTTGTTGTTTGCTCACATTTTTGTTTATTTATTTATGTATTTTTTTTTTGCAGCAAGTCAGAGATTTTGCCTGTCGATTGTAGATACAGTATAGTCTTTCTTTTGAGTATTGTGTTTGTTTTAGCAATCTGATTTTCAAACTTTCTCTAAACTTTACCAGGATTGCAGATAACTGGGTGATAAATTATGAAAGAAAAGATTGCAGCCTATCTTACTCCTTTGAGAGTACCCTTGTCTTACCAACCAACCTTTGACAAACATATGTCTGGCACATAGTAGGCAGACAATAAAAAATTACAGAATAATCAAACAAAATATGTGTCTAGAGCTAGGTATCCTGTACCTGCTTCCATGGTTAACCCTCTGTTCCCTACTCGTGAAAATTCTGAAAGCTAGTGAATTTTGGCATCCAGTGTCCCAGATCGTAGACTGTGGGACACAGAGTGGAATGTCAATTGAATAAATCCTCTGCGCACTCACCACCAGGTTCTGCAGCTGGCTCCGAAGCGGCTGGTGTCTGCAGAGTGCCTACAGAGTGGCTAATGCTGTGCGAATAGCACAGGCAGTAACTACTGCTCTGCCTTTAGGTACATCTTTTAGACAGAGGGATGGAGTGATTTATAACAAACAAACACCTAGAGTGGAGGATGCTTCCTATGGTAATAGATTGTTTAGCGCTCATCTCCCAGGGCTAAGGAAGCCAGCCCTTGGCTAAACAATAGATTGTTTAGCGCTCATCTCCCAGGGCTAAGGAAGCCAGCCCTTGGGCAGGTAAGAGCGACCTCAGGGCCTGTGGCCTCAGCTTTGGCCCCACCTGCTGTCCCCTAGCACCTGAGTACTGGTGGAGGGATGGTCCCCAAGCTGTGAGATATAAGCTGTTAGCCGCCCATAAGGTTAACCCCTGACACATGTTGTGAATATGGCTAAGAAGGGGCAAGACTTGCTGGCACAGTTCTAATCTTTGGAGGTATTAGAATTTTGATTTTATTTTTCTGTGGGATAGGAAACCAGTGGTAGACATTCACTGGGGAGGAGAGACTCTAACCAACACTCTGGTCTCCACTTCTCCAAATGAGTGTGTATTCCAACCTTTTGGCTTGGATAGCTCAGCAAGCTGAAGCTGGACCTGGGTTGCACTTGACGAAGTCTGGAGACGACAGCGTTGGCGCCGGTCATGAAGCAGTGGGGTGCAGGTCCTGATTCGTCCATGAACTTGCCACATGGCTCCAGTGGGAGACGCCTCTCCTCGGGGCTGCAGTCTCCTCGACCATAAAGTGAGGTCTAATGACGACTGCCTTTCAGACCCGAATAGGGTTGCCGCGAAGATGAAACGAAACAATGCTTGGGCGAGCTCTTTGAGAGGTGCGAACTATATATAGATGTAACATAGAGTTTTCAGCAACTGCAGTTCTGTGACTCCGTCGAATCCTGAGAACTGGAGAGGTAAAGCGGAGAGGCTGCAAGAGGCAGCTTCCCAGCCAGGCTTCCGATGTGAGAGCGGGTGCTCCACGGAGGAGGAAGGCGAGCCCAGAGCTGGAGTCAGACTGCAGTGCCAGGGTCTGGGGAGAGAGAGGAGAGCCGTGAAGTTAAGCTCAATGTTAATTTCCTGACTATCCCAAGAGTCACCATAGGGACCAAATGGGAACCAGTCTCCCCAAACCAGAGTGTTAAGAAATGCCCAGCGGTGTAACAGAAACCACAGAGTCCTGGCTGCCTGAGGCCTGATGCTCTCCTGTGGGATGCTTTCTGTGAGCCTCGGGTGGGTCCATTTAACTTCCCTGACCATCAGTGTCCTCATCCAAGAAGGGGGTTGATTTTAGCACCTGCCAGATAGAGTTGTCAGGAGGGACAGATGCAGGAATCTGTGCGAACCCCTAGTGCATGGTAGGCTGTCCTTAAGAGGTGGCCCCGTCGGCAATCCACCCATTTGTTGACTTATTCCCTCGTCGATCAGAACATCTCACAGTCTCAGGCTGGTGCCTTGGCCTAGGGGGCCACAAACAGTTAAGGACAATTTCAGCGGGAAAAGGAGCTGGCTCACAAATGCCATCACCAGCAGTAGTTAAGAGACGTGAGAATATCTGACAACACCTTGATATGTACATCAAATTATTCTTCATGGTTCACAGAGTACCAGAGTTTTGGGTGTCTCTGCTGGCCCAGACCCTCTTCCGTTTACTGCCTGAGTGTGGGGTTTCAGTCTCACCAAAAAGAGAAAAAAATAAGCTTGTTGCCTTTTGCTCCCCGAGCTACCGTATAATCACAGCAGGGCTGTGACAGCCAGCGTGCCTCCTCTCACACATCCCAGCCATAATACATTATAAGCAATTAGAGCTTGTTCTAGGCTGTTTGTAAGATGATTATCATAGCCGTTTGAGAGACATTGCAAAACAGTGAAGTTAAGGAGCACAACGTTCTACATTTCTAAAGCTGCCGAAGGGCGTGGTACTAAGAAGAATCTAGAAGCAGAGACAGACAAAGGCCAGCCCATCAGCGCTTCCAACAAGGCTCTGGGCCTAGACATGTGTCCTCCGTGTGTGGCCCCTGACAGCCGATGGAAAGTACTGTGTCCCTCGCAGAGCTCTCTGCCCTGGAGGCTGGGCACTGGAAGGGTGGGCTGGACTGGGAGCTCAGCCACCCTGTCCTTTTGTTTGCCAAGCCTATCAAAAGCCCTTCAGTCTTAGGACATCTGAAAGCCTGAGCATGTGAACGAGAGGAGTCTCCAGCCACAATGCCTTTCCTTCTGTGCCCGCCAGCTCTGCACACAAATACTTGAGCAAACTTGAAGTGGGAACTCCTTAACCCCAATCTTCCACAGTTGCATCTAAGCCCTGTTTTGTTTGCAGGAAACAGAAAACAGCCAGTCAGCTTGCTGTCTGAACTTGTTCGCCTGCCTCTCCTGTACAATGCTCTGTCAACACCATTCTAGTGCCCATGGAGGAACTCATGGGGCTGCCCTGTACTCTTCCTTCCCCTCTTTTCAGTCCAACAAATGTGCTCCCACCATGTGCCGAGCAACTGTGTAGCTGCTTGGATTCCACCAGGGAGTGGAACAAAGACCACCGCCCTCTTGAAACTTCCTTGATAAATATGTAAATGATGTAGTGTGGCGGGAGGGGGATGAGTACTAAGGAAGAAAGAAGAAGCGGAGCAGAATAAAGAGGATCAGGCAAAGAGGATCTCATATACTCTGACCTCCCTATAACTGTGCTCTTTCCTGGGGTCTCCTTTCTCCTCCGAAAGCCCAGCTCTGGGGTCTTCACGGGCTTCTGTGGGTCTTAGAGCCTCCCCATGGCCTGCACAGCCCGGCATGACGGGGCTGGGTGTGTTAGTCCCAGACCGATTCCATTGGACCTTCCTCTGCTTCGTGAACCCTGTGTTCCAGCCCGAGTTAATTCCCCGTCACCCTCAACACATGCCTTTGTACTGTAGCATTTGTGGGAAAAGAAAGCTGGTATTTATTGAGCCTGCCTGACAGACAGGACTTTGTGTACCTCTGAGGTCTTTTCCTTTATACTCCCTCAGAGTTCTCTGATGTGTGGAGGTGAGGGAACAGAGGTTGACCTGCCTGAAGTCACACGGTAGAATGTGGCAGAGCCAAAAGTCATATCCTCTTCTGTCTGGGTCCAAATCCAGTGCTCTTTCTCCCGACCACAGAACTGATTATGATTCTATTCTCCAATTGCAGATCAAAAGCACTGGAAGAAGAGCTGTTCATATTCACCTCTGTGTCACCTCTACTGGCTGGTGCACAACTTCACAAAAACAAGGTTGGAAAATATTATCTCAATTAAATGTCTTGGAATGGAGTTGAATGAAGTAGAATATGCTTTCAGAAGGCTGCTCATTCGTTGACCTTTTAGCAGGGTCTTGTGGAGATGTCTAGTTCTGCTTATAAGCCCTTTAAGAATCAACTGGTTGCTGTCCTGACTTCTACCCCTGCTCCCTGAAATCCCCTGGGCCCACAGCTGAACCCTACAGGGCGCCTTTTCAAGGCCAGTAATGGTAGATTTCTTTATCTGTGCCTTTTGATTGTCTTTTTCTCTCCTTCTGCCTACTGGCCTTAGTTTTTCATTAGAGATCCCCTCAGGTACAACCATTCCTCTGCTCAAACACCATTGTTGCTGAAACACACCAAGCCTGCCCTCTGGGGTCTTTGGTTCTGGCTCCACCTATGTCCTTAATATGCTAGGGAGTTGGGGTGGCCTCAGGAAAACCACAGCTTCTCTGGGTCTTGGTTTCCTTATAAGGAGCTGCACATACGTTCTAAAAATTCCTACCAGATCTATGTTACTATGTGCAATCCTCATTTAATGAACTGTAATTAATAAGTAAATATTTTTAGATCCTACAAACAGAGGCACGGGTTAGAGGCTCCCTCCAGAGTGTTCTTCCTAAGCAATGCCAGGTCAGGCAGCTGGCTTTATGACTCCTGGAAGCAGCCCTGCTTTCCCTCACAGGTCCCCAGTGATGGGCATGCATCTCCCAAGACCAGACGAGGCCAAGAAGAGATGAGGCCAGTGGATAAAGAAGAGGTGGAGATTGTGGTCTTTTGAATGAAGACTTTGGGAAAGAGGAGATTAAAGTAGTGGTGCTTGGGGCATTTCTCATATCCCTTTGCCTCTGAATGTGAAAGCCCCATGGGTTCACCCTGCTACAGACCTTTGGACGCTTTAAAATCCCAGTTCTGTGATTCTAACATCCTCACACACCCACACAGTGTAGCTAACTCTTCCCTCACTAAGTAGCTACCAGACCTCAAAAAGCCACCAGTGGCATGTGGTCCCAGTTTCGACCCACCGAGGGAAATTTTGGTGAAGATGGGCGAATTGCTAAATAAATAGGATGCATTGTAAGTGTTGATAGATTTTCTGTTCTATCCTGGCATTGTGCTCAGCGGAGGATTACCGCTGTGTGTGTTTAAATGTGACAGCTGTTTCATTCACTCCCTGGTGTGCTGGAGAAGCCGTGATAAAGCAAACTATATGCCTTCAGAATCTTTAAAGTGAAATCCTCTAGGAAAAGACAAAAAAAGAAAAACCCCTCTCAGCCCGCTCTGTCCCCATTCCTCTGCTCATTCCTCACATGTGTATTTCCACTTATTAGATTGAATCTTTGATTTTTAATATGCTGGAAGAGAAATGCCCCTAAAAATACCTTTCACCTCTGGTTGCTGGGCACCCCTGGGGCAGCTGGCTTCATTCTGGTGTCCTGGGTGCAGAGGGAACGCACAGGATTTAGAAGCCTTAATTAAGGAACATTTAGGAAGCTAGGCTGATGAGGGGCAAGATTAGCAGCGGATTTCACTGTTGCCTGCTACAACATTCTGTTTAATTATTACAAGGGGAGCTGCCAGCAATGTGAGAGCTGAAGGTTTGATAGTGAACTGAATTGACCTGGATTTCTTTTTGATTAGATTTCATTAATTCAGGCAAGAGAAGCAATTTCTGGGACCCTAGGATAGTTGAATGTTAACCTCGAGGCCACAAGAGGGAGGGGGAAGGAATGCTTTATTTTGAGCTCTGCCAATTCCTGCCTGGATCCCAACACCTCTTACTGTTTGGGGAAATAGAATGTGGATCTATCGTGTCCCATTGAAGGCTTAAATGAGCTGAATAATTGACTCAACATTATCCTCTTTGAAACAAAGAGGGCCCAAAAATGTCCCCAGATGATTTAAAGGAGAGGATCTTTTTCTCTCTAGACACTTCTGGCTTTTTACCTGAAATAACTGTATTTGTTTCTGATGACCACTTGGGATCTCTGAATGTACCAGCTTGGGACTTCAAAGAATTGTGCTTCGGTGCTCATGGGCATGGGAGGGACTGGGGGTGCCGGGTAGATAGGAAGGAGAGTCTGGCTAGGGGTTCCGTATGGGCTACAGCTAAATCACCCTATCCATGACGATCAAGTTTGACCCTTCCCACCTCTTCTGTATCCTAAGCCAATTGACAAAATTAGTTGAGGGATTCCAGAAATTGAAGAAAGATTATTTACTTCCAAGACTTTGGATTCTGCCATGTGTCTATACCATAAGCACTGGTTTCTCTCTCAGTAGGTAAAGGTGTACTATTTTTCTAACAAAATAGGAATACTAATCCTTATTTCATAGAAAACTTATGGAATTAATTAGAAAATGCCTATAGAGCAGCAGTTTTCAACCCTTTCCATCTCGTGGTACACAGAAACTAATTACTAAAGTTCTGCAGGACACCAAAAATTTTGCCAATCTGACAAAAAAATAGGTATGATTTTGGTTCATTCACACTGGACAGCTATTGTGTTGGCTGTTGTCATTTTTTTATCTGATAATATAAGGGAAAAGAGGTCAGTACCCCTGACTAAATAGTCAGTTATTGCATGCTTTAAAAATTTGTGCAGCGAATTGGTAGAAAATTGCTGCTTTATATCATTCAGTATGTTAATCATTTCTCAATAAATGCTGGTTGCCAGTTCTACTCCATGCACATGGGGTAAATAAGGAAGAGCATTTTTCTGAAGAAAACCAAAGGATATCTCATGTTTGTTGGGCTTGTAGTCAGCTGAAATAAGAAAATGATAAGCATAAAAATAAAATGTGTAGCTAAAAAATAAAGAGTTAAGTTGTGAGACATGCATTCAGTGAATCACTTCTCAGTAGTGCAAAGGAAGGAACCACTGATCCATGCAAGAACAAGTGTAGGGTAGCATTCTTCTTCATAAGTAGCCAGCCACTTATGATAACTTAATGACAAGCCTCAAGGACTGATTTCAAACTCTCGCCTCCCCATATCTATCTAAGGTGACAAACTCATACAACAACTCTCACTCTATTTTATATTTCCCTTTGGAAAACATAGAACACATTTTTCCAAGTGAATGAAGTCAAACCAAAAAGCTATATACTGTATTGGTCAATTTATATGACATTTCATAAAAGAGAAAACTTTAGAGATAAAACTCCGATCAGTATTATTTGGCACAGTAAGTGAGGGGTGGTGATTTACTATAACAGGGCACAAGGGAACTTTTTAGGTTTGGGGAATATTCTATATCTTATTTATAATGGCAGTTTTGTTTGAAATGTACACCTAAAAGGGGTAAATATAAATTGTACCTCAAAAAAATAAATAAATTATACCTCAGTAAATGTAATTTTTAAAAGTCCATAAAGGTATAATTTTTTTTCTGTCCCCTCCTTTCTAGAGGGATACGACCTGTCCTAACTGGGGGGAGCTGAGGGTCCCATAGAGGTGTCCTTGGGACCTAGAGCCCACTGCGTCCCTAAAGAGCCCTTGGACAGACAAAAGAGGTTTTAAATTCCTGTAACTCCATTGTGTTTGCACATTTGTATAAGTGCATCTTTCCAGGGAGATGTCTCTGTTTTAAGTAGAAGATTAAAAGTTATCTTGGCTCACTGTACACCTCTCAAGAACAACCACAGAAAGAAGGAAAGAAAGAGAGAAAGGAAGGAAGGAAGGAAGGAAGGAAGGAAGGAAGGAAGGAAGGAAGGAAGGAAGGAAGGAAGGAAGGAAGGAAGGAAAGAAAAGAAAAGAAAAGAAAAGAAAAGAAAAGAAAAGAGAAAAGAAAAAAAGAAAAGAAAAGAAAAAAAGAAAAAGAAAGGGAAGGAAAGAAAAGAAGGGAGGGGAGAGAGAAAAAGGAAAACTATGAATGATTATTCCAGAAGGAAATACCAGGGAGAGTTATCGCACAAGTTTGTCTCTAGGGATGGACGTGGGGAGACAATACTTTGAAGTTAGTGCCTGAGCATTATCATCCTGTTACTATCATTAGCGGGTTATTCTTATTACAGAGAGTGATGCTTTATATGCAGGCTTATTTCTGTGGACCAATAGTTTCACTCTCTGATTCGCAAACTCATAGCAGGGAAAAGGGAGCGAGACTTGCATAAATCCTCCCTAATTCAGGACTCTTAATAGGTTCCATGCACAGTGACTGCAGAGGTTTGCAAATGGAAGCCGGGAAAGGAGGTCAGCGAGGATAGGTGGAAAGCCGGATGCCAAGCACAGCTTAATGGAATCTGTGGTATTGATCCAAGTGGCAAATGCATAGCCTTGCAATGGTAGTGAAAGCTTCATGCTGGGCACTAGCTCATGAAAGGCCACAGCTGCTAATTTGCAAAAATATCAGGGTCTCAAAAGTTATCAAGGCCTGTAGAATATAAATCACTAGGAGCCCCTTTAATAACTGCAGCACACTCCCAAGCCTCCATGAGGTATTTCCACCCAGAAAAATGGGCCCTGTGAATACACTCCTGCTAGTGACATTGTGTCACAGGCTTCCAGTCAGAAATATCACTTCGTGCCACACACCCTGTGAATAATTAGTCAATCTGAGATGCTGAATGGTGATGACAACAGTAATAAGAACGCTGCAATAACAGGCCAGCTGTGACCCCCATGGGCTTGAAAGGATGGGCCATTTTGGACACGGCCTTTTCTCTGCTGGGGTGCACACCCACCATTTCTGGCCTCAGAGCCTCAGTTCACGTTAATGGAATGCTGAGGAATGTTCTCTTCTAATGCAAGCGCTGGCATGGAGATGGCAAGAGTGCTGATTCTCCTGAGCCACCTCGAGCTCAGGATTGAAAGACACGTTTGCAAGGAATGAGTCACAAAGGCACACGCTCCTGGGCCGGGCCACCTTCTACCCAGCCCTGGCCTCTTGATGTCAGTGGCATCTGTCCCAACAACCCCTATGCTACTTTTATTTCTAAACTGGCAATTCTGACAAGAGGTCCCTGGGTCTGATACAGCCCTAATGGGGCCGAAGAGGACTCCTCGATCTCTTACCCTAGTTTTGTAACTGCCATCCTAACAGATAGTACCAAACAGAACAATTAGCATGTAGAGTATGAAGAAATAAGTGACAATGCTGAGGAGCTAGCAACTCAAAGAGTATGAGAAGCTGCCCATGGCTGCCCAGGGGCCTCCACACAGATGCAGAGTTTGGGGAACAAGGAGAGTGACTTTATTTACCACAAATGCATCCTTGTGGTACAAATACACCCTCGGGAGGCATTTGGAAGTGCCAAGCACATTTCTTTGTGTCTTTACATTTAATTGCGTAAGTGATATAGAAAAGCGTTTGTATTATAAAAGATTCAGACGGTGTGAAAGTATATGGAATGAAAGGTAAAGATCCACCTGGGTGCCCAACCTCCCCCCTGCCAAGCTCCTCCCTGCAGAGTTAGCTAGCGCGTCTGATCCTCTTCCTACTCATCTACCTACAGGTGTCACACAGGCACATGCATTTTTGGTTTTGTTACTTACATAAATGTAGATGGTAATGTAAAAAAATTAAAATGCAAGCTCCGCAATTGTCCCCAAGGCTTGGCAGTGATGGAATGTGCAACTCAAATGTCATAACAACAACAAAACAATTTCAAAAACTCTTTTTGAAGGGGGAGCAGGGGTAGTTACATATGCCAAGAAGACTCACTTGCCTAGAAGTGCAGAAAACTGAGGATGCAACCTTATGGGCATGAGGACATTCGAGAACGAAAGTAGACTGGGCTGCAAGGATATCTCTGCGGGCTGGTATTACACATTGCTCCCCCAGACAGAGCAGCGGGTGGCACGTTTCTTATTGAGTAACTTGCAACAGCACAAAAGCATGGTGCTTATATTTCTGGTAACTTTCTGCAGAATAAGGAAAACAGCAAATGGCAAGGCTACTCTATAGTATAAATGACAAGAAGAATTTGCTAGGTATGCAGAACTGACAGAAATTTGGAAAAAAGTGATGACGTCATCTTGGCATTCCTAAGGTCCACAGAGCAAACTGCTGGGTGGGGTTGGAAGAGAACTCTAGATTTTTAGAAGGCAGTAATCAAAGCATTTGGATGGAAGACAGCATAAGCAGGAGACACAAGAAATTACAAGGAATTCTGTTAAAGTGAAAAAACAGACACTTTTTTTTGGTGTTACTGCACCAGGAACACTCTGAACAAATGATAGAAATAAAGAAAAAAATAATGAATAGGAAGCGTGGCATCCCTAAATGTTAGGTTGAATTGCAAAATGAACTGGGGCCGATGGCATCTTTTTGGAGACACGGAGTATTGAGATAGGACAGGCCCACTGCCTGGACCTTGTGATAACGTTCTCCTGTACACAGTGCGGAGAGAATGTCACAGCTCTCTTCACATTCTCAGATTTTCTCCTCTCGGCAAAAAAAAAAAAAAAGGCTCCCTGTGCTAAAAACGGCAGACCCAACAATTTTAAGAGATTTTATGCTTACTTTTTTCCTAAGCAAGTGAGAGATTTATGGACAGGAGATCCTAACTTCTGTAACCATGATTGAAAATTTTCAAGGAATCCTAGAATATGGGGAAAATGCTGGACACCTGGCCAATTAGCCTATTTGTTAGCAGTTTTCAAAAACAGGAAATTTTCTGTGGTGGCTCTAGAAAATGCTGAAGATTGTGTATCTGGACTTTTGTATTCTCCTGCTCAATTCATAGAGGAGAAAGGCTTTAGCAAAGTATTAAAGAATCTTATCCTTCTAAATATTTTATCAGTGACTGGGATAAACTTCGTCAATGTAAATGCTTCGCATTATGAGGTTACATGATGTGTCTGTTGAATAGTTAAATAAGTGATAATGTCATATCAGTTCTGACAAGGTAACATTTAATAGCTGATGAGCTTAAAATCCCTAAATTTTGTACAAAAATGCAGTCTTACTTATTCATTATGGATGAGATAAGCTTTAATAGAAACAGGTGAAACAAATAAACAAAAACAACAAAAAAACTTAGAGGTATCTGATATCAAAAGTGTAATATGGATGCAAAAGCTGATGTGCCTACAAAAATTCCTAAAGGGCCCTTGGAAGGGAGATGAGGGTCCTGTGCAACACTGATGAAACCGGGTCTGAAGTGACATGTTTCGTTTTGGGCGAGGGGGTCGTGTTTTTAGTGGTGCATCAGTAAAGAGGCTATATTTAATACAAAGCAATGGGTATGTTAGAGATGCTGTTTCAACTAAAACCACAAATTGCTTTCTGAGTGAGGAAGAGTTATAGAAATTGGGGATTTTCTATCAGAAAAGTGTGGGAGTTCCTCTTTAGACATTTGAAAGGATAATATAAGAATGATCCTTTAAAAAAACTTGTGTGGTCTCAAGAGGCAGAAGTCAGACAATCATGAAAAAATCATAAGAAAATACAATTTGGGAAATAATTTATTAACAGATAGACATCCCTAAAGACAGAAGAGGTCCTCTGAGTGTCGCAGGCCCCTGCCTCGTTGGGAGTGTTCCCACATTTGTCGTCAACCTGACACAGAAGCTCCGGAAGGCACTCAGCGATTGGGTGGATATTCACTAGTATTTCTCCCCATTCAAGTCCAAGAATTTCCAAGTCAGATGTTAGCCCCTGCCAGCGTTCTTTCTCCTGAGTTTCGGTCCTCATTAGAAGCAGATGAAGCTCACTTCTCTCTCCCTCCATTTCCCCCTTTTATTCAAGATTTTCAGTAGAAAATTTGGTTCTCAAACTTTTTGGTCTCAGGCTCCCTTTATTTATATTTATAAAAAAATAAGGGCAATGAAAAGCCTCTGTTTCTGTGGTTTATAGCTATTTATAAGTACAGTTCTAGAAATTTTAAATCGGAATTCAAATAATGTATTATTAACTTTAAAGTAACATTAAATATAAATGTAAATAAAATATTTTAAAAATGTTTTCAGCACAAAAATAACTTGAAAGTGGAATTTTATGGTTTTTTAACACTCTTTAATACCAGTCTTAATAAAACACAATAGGATTCTCATATCTGCTTTTATATTAAATCACAAAAAATGTAGTTGGAAAAGGAAGGAGTAATGTCATGCTTTTTTTATAATGGTAAATTTCTCTTTGATACAACACCAAAATTGAAAAAGTGTTAATGACCTAAGGACTGGTTGTGACGTGTACTCTAAAACCGTACCAATGAACATTTTATAATCTGTTACACTAGAATCCACGCTGATGTTTTAACATTATCCACTGCTCATTTAGGAAATATCAGTTTGCTCAGTCATGTGTGTGTCCCAAATGTTGACACATTTCATTATAAAATATCAAAAGAGTTACATTTATTAGTATTGGGTGTGTGCCAAGCTACCAGTGAAAGTTTCCCAAAATTCTATTTTCTTTTGAATGCTCCAGTTTTATCATTGGCAACAAATTCCATCAATTGTTTTCTTGAAATGACAGGCTCTCTTCATTTATTTCAAAAATAATCTGCTAGAATACCCAATTTAGACCAACCATAGTTGGCCAATCATTCTTTCTAGGGAAAAAAAAAAACACGTTTCATGGAAAAAAGCAGCGAGTTCAGCTCGCAACTCAAATAATCAGCAAGTCACATTTCTTCCAGAAAACTGTGATTTTTAGTTGTGCAGCACGAGTACTTGGCGTGTATTCCCCGCTGTGTAAAGTATAATATTAAAAGACATGCAGTGAAGGATCAAGCTTTAATAAAATTAATGAATTTGACTTCTTTAAAAGCATCCTTACGAGACACTGGCTTCCTCTTTTTCTTGCTGCAGGTGTACGACAGTGGAGAGTGCAGTGACTACTGACACAGCTTAGTGTCAACACCTTCATGCTTGTCACAGAGCCAGCAGTGCTCTTGACCTATTGGTGCAAACGTCAACGCAGTGAACAATGCACCTGATGTCGTGGAGCTGTTATGAAAACAGTTTTGATCTCATGAACTCCCTGAGAACGCTTCAGTCACCCCCAGGGGCCTGTAGACCACACTTTAAGAATCATTAATATGGTATAAAATGGCTTGGACATCTTGTGTCAGATCATTTTTAAAAGGGTTTCTCCAGCCTTATTATTCTGTGATGCTAGAGCTCTGACCCCTTCCCCTTCTCATACCTCTTACTCTGGTGATGTGATTTACTCTTCCATTTCAGAACACAATTTTCCAGTTCCCAGTTCTGCCCACGTCCTGAGACGTGTAACCTCTCTGTGACTTTGGTTTGGGAGGAAAAGCAGGGAAGGACTGGGAAAGGATATGTAAAGGGAAAACTTAGGTATAGTTTGCATCTTCTCACAAGCAGAGATGCGGCAATGAGCAGGCAGGGCAGCGGAGCAGCATGAGCCCAGCAGCTTGAGCCTGTGCCTGCGCATTGGGGAATGAAGCTCTGCTCCTAAGGCAACGTCGGGTATCATTATCCCATCAAGAAGGCTGTGCATCACGAAATCCTAGAGATTTTTAATAAAATTCCTGCACCATACACTTGAAGTTTCTGAATTAGTATGTCTTTGGGCATGGGGGATGGGTGCTCAGCAAGCCTAGTTTTCAAAAACTCAGGTAATTTCCATGTGTGCCTTGGTTAAAAAGTATTGCCTTGAGTGGTAGGGTGAGCAGAAGTGCAACGAGGTAATCACAGTGGAGCCTGGCAATCTTGAGTGTATCTGTCTGACTGCTAAGTAGAATGAGTGATTCCCTTTCCATGCGTTGGGAAAAGGGGTCAGGCCAAGGCTTGAAAATATTCCTGGGGGTAGTCCGGGGAATACTTTTGAGAATATAGTTTTGATCTGAATGGATCCCAAATCCCAGGAGCTCCTTCTGCTGTCATCAATGTCTTTATTCAGTATTACTTCACTCTTCAGCAAGTTAGAAGTAAATGACAACTAAGAATCTAAAAACCAAAAACAAAAACAAAAAGAAAGAGAAAGAAAGAAAGAGAGAGAAAGAAAGAAAGAAAGGAAGGAAGGAAGGAAGGAAGGAAGGAAGGAAGGAAGGAAGGAAAGAAGGAAGGAAGGAAGGAAGGAAGGAAGGAAGGAAGGAAGGAAGGAAGGAAGCTAGTAGGCCAATAGAATCCTCACAAACATGACTGAGTAGTAATCTCTCCTTTCCTTTCATCAGTTTAACTTGCGGGCACTCAAGGAAGATCACTTGGAGTGGAAACGTCTATGAATACAGAGGCTGGGACTGGCTGGAAGCACACACTGTGCGGAGTGGGGTACATAGCTCCCTGTTTTCTGTGTTGTGACACTTAATCTGCTAAAGACAGTGAAAAGAAAGTGGATAAGGTTTTCCTTTGATTTTTCATAAGTGACATGAAATACGCTGCTCCTGACAGATATACAGGCCTCGTTCATTCTGCAGAAGCTTTAGCGTGAGAGGAATCCAGTAGGCAGAGCCCGCTAGATCTGAGCCAATCACGCTATTTGATGAGCCCAGTTCATTACCAGCTTCTTCGGCTTGCTAAATGAGGCCCAGAGTGATGCTGGTTTCCCTGCTTCTTATAGAATTATGCAGCTTGGACAGTGGCCACTTGGACTCAGATGGAGCTGTCATCTCACGATGGTTGTTTGCGGTTTCGACCTCACAGGAGGTGATGCTCCTACCAGAAAGCTACAGTTCAGCCACACGGCCACCAAGAAGTGAGAGTGTGCAGCTTTATTGGGGTCAAAACTAGACAGTGTATATTTTTGAAATGTAAAATGGCTGCTCCAGTCCAACACTTATTTGTCTTAAAACACCAACTTTCCATAAATTATTTAAATGACTCGTTAAAACAGTTAAAGCAAAACAAATGTCGAAAGAGATCGTGTTTGTGAATAACACGACCCAAACTCTGAGCAAACCACAACCACCGTCTATTGGAAGCATGCTGTTTGCCTGGCGTCCGTCAGAGCACTTTGCAAGTGGTGACTCATTTACAGATCTCAGTAGCCCCGTGAGAGAGGCGCTGTCAACATTATAATATTTAGTTTGGAAAACAAAGCACGGGTAGATAAAATAGTCCCAATAAATTACAAAGCTGGTAAGTGATGGAAGGCTTTCATCACGGACCCAGGTGTTCTGGCTCTAGAGTTCTTGCTAGTAATGAAGCTACCTTGCCTGTCTTTGACTTCTGCTACTCTGATGGCTCTTACTACTTTTATTACAAATTCTAATGTTAGTCTTATATGCTACCCAATTGTGACATTTTTGTCTAAATTTATTTACCCCCTGCCTTCCCCCTGGTAAGTTTCCTGAGATATATTATAAGTATCCCTGGAACACGTGAAATGTGAGAACAGTGCTCCTCATACAAAGCTATATTAAGGAAGTTAATTAATAAATACTATACAACATATGTGTTAAACATTATACTGATATTATATTACATTGGCTATCTATCAGTAAGACAACTGGATGGGTGCAACTGATCATGCATGTATGTGGCTGCAGTTTCCCAACTTTTGAGGGTCTGCAGAAAGTACATTGTTTTACAAGAGACAGGTATTTCCCTTCTTGGTCTTTTCAGTGGGGGCCACTGTCTCCACGCTGCTATCGACTTCTCTATCCTGCTTTCTCAGGCTGTAATCCTCCTGCTTTGTGTTTTGTGGAGAGCTATGAGCTGCCAGTAGCTTTTGTCTGCTTTAAAGCCCTTGCTTTATCAGAGGCACGTATTATCATCAAAATTCTTCTGGAAGTCTCTAGAAGGGAAAAACAACAACATTATCAAAATGTTTAGTCTCTTGCTGGTGGATCCCATTTTCTTTTCTTCTACTTCTAATCTCTTTCCCTGACTTCACCCATTCATTCTGAGGACTCTAGGGACCTTTACGACCACTGGATCCTTCAACTCCCTGAAACTATACCCTCATAGTCCAGAACTGACATAGAATATAAACTCTGCATCTTACTCTCAATCTTATCCTGACCCCCAAACCACATCAGGTTTGAACTAGCCTGGCATCAAAGCTTCACATAGCTGTGTACCCTCAAGCCATGCATGGGTATGGCCCAGGAAAGCTCTTCTGTGAGTGAACTTTTCAGCTTTAAAATAATTGTGGCACAGTGTGGTCACAGTGATCTTTCCCCCCTGGGATTAGTGCCCTTATATATTTCCCTCCAGCACAGCTCAGGCCGGCCTCTTCAACAAGTGGGAGCAATGGTGAGTGACCTCCAAAGCTAGGTCATAGAAGCTATCCAGGCTTCTGACTTACTCTCTCCTTGTTCACTTGTTCTGGAGCTGCCCTGTAATGGGGACATGGGAGCAGCCCTCTGGGGAGACCCACATAGCAAAGAACTAAGGCCACCTGCCAATATCCCCATCGACTTGCAAGTCCTGTGTGAGCCTCCTTGAAAACAAAGTCTGCAGCCCCAGTCAAGCAGATGGGTGACCAGCCTCGGGAGAAATGCGGAGCCAGAACTGCCCATCAGACAAAAGCTGCTTCTAAATTGCCGATGCACAGAATCTGTGCACGCAAACTGGCAGTAACTGTTTGTGCCTCCATAGCTGAGTGATATGTAGAGAGTTCTCCATCATCTCTGCTTCCATTCTCCGAGAGACCATTCGTAATTACTATGATTAGTTGGCTGTCGTCAAAGAAGAATAGTCTATGACTTCTCCCTCTAGGAAAAGGGTTGACTGGTCTTTTATCTACCTTCGAACCCATCCTTCAGGCCTGTAGCTACTGAGCTGATTGGCATAGGGCCCTGAGATTATTTATCTAACAAGCTTTGCTAAGTGGCCTCCAGTTTATTTTAAGTAGTTTACAGTGGTCACACCTCTTGTAAATATGCAGGTAGCAAGAGTCTGCTGCATCATAGAAAAAGCTCTTATAGGTTTGGAGTCAAGAATACTGGGCTTTAAATCCAGGACTGGCCACTTAGTAAACCTGACTATTAAACAATGTGTCCAAGGAATCAAAGGTCACACCTGCGCTTCAGCCCCTCATCTGTAAAATGGGGGTGCTATTTATCTTTCAGTGCTCTAAGAAGATTAAATGACATAACTTTTAAACTACATTTCACAAAACACAGTGTCATGCTGATAATGGAAATTTAATAAATGATAGCCACCATTAATATTCATAGAAGACCTTGAACAACAGATATAAGTTGGAAAACTAACTTATTTGAGGTAAAAAATCCAACACCTGTCTCAGTACCTCTGGTTCTGATGCAGAGTGGAGCTGAGTCACAAGCAGGAGAGGCAGGCAGATGCCCCTTTCACTGCAGCGAGGGCTTGAGGACTGGCCTCTCAATGGCCAGTGAGGAGGGACTGTAACTCCAATCTGGGGAAGAGCAAGTCAGGAAGGTGGGGCGGGATCACGTGGTTTCAGATGAAGTAGGGGCCGGGAGCAGTTTAGATTGGCTAGATCCTGGGAAATGGAGAGGAAGCAGGAGACACAAGTCGGGGAGGACTGGAAAGCCATGTTGGAGGACTCCGATTCAGGAGCACTGCTGATGCTTTGAGTTGGACGAATCATTGTGGTGGGCTGACCTCTACCACCTAGATACCACTAGCACCCACTGTCTCCCCATTGCGACAGTCCAAACTACCTTCAAACATTGCTGACTGCCCCCCTGCTGAGCAAAATCTCTCCTGATGAAGAGCCACAGCCGTAGTCCAGCACTCACATCTCTGCTGAGAATGTCCCCAGAGCCCAGGGAGGGCGTGCCCCCGGGGCCAAGGACACGCAGCTGGAGGCAGCAGAGCCAGGTGTGGAGACCCTTCCCGAGCTCTTTTCTTGTCTAGACATTTGAAAAGCAGCCGGATGGCCTTTGCCAGATTAAGTGGAAGAAGGAAGAAAATTATCATTAAAGAGTTTTAGCTACGGACACAAAACATATCATTAGGCTGTTTCTCTGCTAGGGAGGGTCATAGACGCCCTCCTATTTAATGTACATCCATGATGCCGGGAAAATGACCAGAAGTGATGAGCTTTCTCCTTCCTGTCCCGATAATAGCTTGGACTTAATTCAGTGGACCATGGGGAACTATAAGGCACTTTTTATAGGTCAGTGACATTATCATAGAGGAAAAATGACATTCTACCTACAGCTCAGGTCTCATGCTTTATCCCCGGAAGGTGTCCTATCTCTGGGGGACATATGCCCCCAGGGACTGGCGTGATGCCTGCTCTCTAAGTGTCTTCAATTACCATTTCCACCCACCAAGGAGGCTACTCTCTCCAGAGAAGACCAGGACATAATGAGCCCAATGCCAGGAGTGATTAAAACAAATGACACCACAGTCTCCCAAGGTGGCAGGGCAGAAGAGGGTGGAGGAAGTGATTGTGTCCTCTTAAAGGCAGCCCAGTTTTGAATGATATTGCTGCTTACCCAAGAGCTGTCTGAATGCCAGCCTCTGGCAGCCGGTCATCCTCCAGTGCCTCCGGGATGGGGTCACCGAGGGCTGGAACACACCTTCTGAATCGAAGCAGTGGACTGTGAAATAGGAATCACCGACAGCTCTTAAGTCTATCAAGAGAACAGCCCTATTCCTTAATACAGAGCCACTAATAGACATCTAGAAACCTATAAAGCAGACAATTCCTCTATATCATCCTAGTTAAATCAATGTAGTTATATTACCCTCATCATTTTCCCTTTAACGTTTATTACATTTTGCCACAGTAATTTATTTTTTCATATCCATCAGCCGATTAAAGACTTTATTCTGAAGATACACACATCCTTGTGACCTAGTTGTGTGTGTGTGTTTCTCTCTCTCTCTCTCTTATCCTCCCCCCCACCTTTCTCTAACACTTCTTATTCTGGGAGATTAGAGTTCTATAATTTACAAACAAGACTTTAAACTTATATTTTTTGTGATAGTTCTTTCTCATTATTTAGGTAACTTCTTAATCTCTTGAAGTGTCTCTTCATCAGTTCCTCTCTAGTTGAGTCCTTTTCTTGCTTGCTTTCCTCCTTCCTCCACTCCCCCTCCAAACCTTCCTCTTCTTCCTCTTCCTGAGCTGCCTCTGAGTTCCTGACTGGATATTCAAGACTCCCAAGGCACACTGGCATCTGCAGGATGCAGGGGCTCCTCTGAGCGAGTCCTCCTTGCCCCTGCTGCAGCCAGGAGCCTCTGCACACTTCTGTCCTGGGACCCCCAGCCAGGGCTCACCTGGTAGGTGGAGGAAGTGGCTGCTTAAAACATGCCATTTAAACCACCTTCCCCCCAAACTGCCCAGTGCTGCAAATGCCGCATTTTCATTCTCTGAGGGGAGACCGTGCTGGTCAGCAGGGGAGAGAGTGTGTGCTGTGCTGGAGAGGTAAAACACGAAGTTGTCATCCTTCCCTAAAACCATAGCTTATGATTAAGTTTGAGCGAGAAGCAGAGTTGTGTATCTTTAGAAGAAAACTCTGTGATGCTTATAGTGTAGCTTTCGGATGGAATAAGATCATGACGAGCTGTCTCATTCGTCGAAGGGTAGGGTTCAGAGAGGTCCTGGGAAGTCAAGGTGAATCATGGAATCCCTGGCCTGGTCAGAAACTGAGGGAAGGAAAACGTTTCCATCAATGGCTGGCTTCTCTCTTAAGACAAGGTTTTCCCGAACACCACGCAGTAGCTCTTAGACTTCCTTTGGCCACATTCTTCTTTCTAAATTGGGCTCTTCCAGGGCAGACCAACAGGCAACAGAGGATAAGTCAGAGCTCCTCTGATTGGGGAAGAAGAAGGAGGCACGGGAGCCCACAGGGGCTTCTGCAGAGCTCAAGCAGAAAACCTTTGACACCTTCTGAAGCCATGCTTCTCTCCATGTCTTATATGAAAAGCCTTCTGTTAACAGCATAAGCCCTCTTCCTAAAGAGAGAACTCGCAAGCAGAAGCACAGCAAGGCATAACTTCAGCTTATTAGTTGCTGAGTCTGGCTGGCTGAGAGTTTATTCAGACCCTGAACTCACTCAATGAGGCAAACTCTGATTTATCCTTCAAAGTCCATTCAAACATCACCTCCAGAAATCTCGCTCCTGACCCTGAGTTTGATTTAAACAGGTGCATCTCTCCTTTGCTCTGATAGCACCTTTGCGTGTGGTTCTGCTGTAACACTTGTAATGCCCTGCAGTGAACATCATTTTACACGTGTCTCACCCCCTGGACCGAGGGCTTCTGGAAATGAAGAACAATAACTGTCTCACTTGATTTGGTGTTTCTGGCACCTAGTGCGCTGCTTAGCCTCTCGCTGCTCCTCAATGAAGTTCTGCCGTGAAAATAAATGAATGAGCAAGTGTTTGCCAGTGGTGTTTGATTCTGCCACTTTAGATCAACAGGCCCTAGGAAACAGCCCGTCCTCTGGCTCCTGGACCCTCCATGCCATTTCTGCCTCAACCCCACATTCACACTGCCCGTGTGCCAGGTTCTCACCCATCTTCTGCAGGTGCTGCCTCTCCTTCACTCCTGGGGTCAACGCGTTGCCTTGTGCTGTTTGTCATTAATTTTCTCTGGCATTTACCTACGTTCCAACTGGGCCATGGGGGTGTGTAAACACCGCTCTGCTGTATACATTTCCCAGCGATAGTCCTTCGCAACTTTTTATAAACAGTAATGAGTTTGTGCCAGAGCTTCACTAAGATGAGATGGGCACCTCTAATCCTCCCTTTTGCACATGGATGCCTGGAGAGATGAAAGCGTTTGAGAGTAACCCTGTCTTAGATCAGTGTTCCGGATTGGTGGAGCGATTTAGTACTTTCTAGACTCCGGCTTTAGCCTCCAGGTCCCGCTGCCTTAAATAAATTAGGTGCTTGTCCAGGGAGACCACATTCATAACGTTTTGCTTATGCAGAAATCCTGTCCACACAGAGAACTTCTCACAGCCAACCTAGACTCTGCCCCCTACAGCCTCGCTCCTCAGATGGAATATTTTCAGGGTCTTTTGGCATTTTGTTCAGGACTTTACCCCGTAGGCGTTCTTTGTGATTAAGTGTGTGACTGAATCTTGCTGACATTCCTCATTTCTTAATTGTAAGAAAATTTTAGTGACTGTAACAGAAAACATACATACAAGGTCTGTTTCTTAGTTTTTCCTGAATCCAAACTCAATCTCAAATCCTAACCCTAAGTGGAATCCAAAAAATACACAATTCCAGAAAATAAGCTAAATACAGTGAGTTAATACTTCCATGAGTAGCATCAATTCAATGACTTTAACATCAGCCAGTGGCAGCATGACTAGTAGAATCCTGACCTGTGGTAGAACCGTCTTTGGTGACCCACACATCCCTGGCTACTTTCTAGTCTCTATATATTGATATCCACACCAGTTGTCACGGATGCAGATACTTGAAAAGAGCAATTAACGACCAGCTGCCTTAGATCATTTCTTGAATAAATGAGCATAAATAAATATGTATTCCTAAACCCTGGCTTTCAGAAACCTCATAACATATCCCACTGTTTCAGTGGAATGCGACTGACATTTGCCGAGCACTTCCTGAGTGTCAGGCAGGGCTTTCTGCATCGTATGCACACACACTCTGTGTTCCTTCTAACAACACACAGAAGTGAACATGCAGAGACATTAAGAGCTTGTCCAAGGCCACGCTGACGCCAAGTGAGAGATCTTGGATTTGAACCCAAGCAGCCTAGCTACAGAGCCCACATACCAAAATAACTTAGAATCATGGCAACTGATGATATCTCCACTAAAACTTGGATCTGGTGGACTCTTGGGACCTTGCTCCTCAGAATGTGGTTTATAGAGGAAAAGTGTATCACCTGAGACCTTGTTAGAAATTCAGCATCTTGGTCCCTCTGCAGACTGACTGAATCATAATTTCTTTTTTATAATTTTTTTGCATAATTTTTAAGCAAACACCATTGGCACGTGATTCCTATGCACGTTACTGTTTGAGAAGCACTGTTTTAGGTTTCCTGTAGCTGTGGAATCTTAGGCACAGTAAGAAGTCACAAGGACCCTGGCTGGTATGGCTCAATCAGTTGGAGCATCATCCCATCCTGTGGACCAAAGGGTCACAAATTCAATTCCAGGTTAGGGCACATACCCAGGTTGCAGTTTTGATCTTGGGTTGGGGCACGTATGAGAAGGCAGCCAATTGGTGTTTCTCTCTCACATTGATATTTCTCTCTCTCTTTCCTCCTCTCACTCTAAAAGTAATAAAAAATGTCCTCGAGTAAGGAAAATGAAACAAAAGGAAGTCACAAGAACCTAGGGTATTTGGAATGATTTTTTAAAATCTACCACACGTACATGAGCCCTGTTTCCTGTATGTACAATGTCCCACTCAACCATGAGGAGTTTCCTGAATGACTCCAAAGCACATCACGTTTGCCCATGGACTTGGGGAACATAACCTGCAGTCACACACTCAGTGTCTGAGCTTTTACACTTGTTTCTCTCAGTCTGTCATTCATTAGCAAGAATAAGAATGGCCTAATGATTGGGTTTATTGATAACACCAGTGTCTATTATTTAATGATATGTGGTAAAAGTGAATCCACTTAATAGAGTGGAAGAGCGCGTGGGAACTGAGTGGTCAGTCCAAGGCCACAGTACTGGTGTGAGTTCTGCCTGGTCTTGGGTACACTGGGCAGTCCAGTCGGCTGCCATTTTCCCTAGCAAGTGACTGGAACATCTATAGTGTTCCCATTGATGTGTGAATGCAATAATGCTCCTGGATCTTATTTGAGGATTGCCCTTCTACTACTAGATTATCTTTCTCTTTCGATGTGAACACTTCAAAGAGGGAGAATTCGTAGAGGCAGTCCACTCTGTTCCGACATTCTCTAAGTGGCAGGTGGATATGTGAGGCCAAGTTTACCTGGCTCTCTTCTCTTTGCCTCTCTAGCAAGGGTGAGAAAATTACTTTTCTTCTTGTGAAATTGCTGTTTATCTCTTGAACCTCAGGTAAGGGCCATCAAAATGTATAACATAATGGAACAGAGCTAAGAATTGAGTTGGGAT
Source organism: Phyllostomus hastatus (assembly GCF_019186645.2). NCBI lineage: Eukaryota > Metazoa > Chordata > Mammalia > Chiroptera > Phyllostomidae > Phyllostomus > Phyllostomus hastatus. The sequence continues at coordinate 11,539,055 of NW_025334015.1, read as the reverse complement.
GAAAATGGGAAAAAGGAAATGTACTGTTCTCCCCCTTCTTAGGTTTAGAAATAGGTTTGGATCCCTACTAATTTTTTTTTTACTTTTCAGTGTAATTATTGAATTTGTTGAAGTTGAAAGAGATCTTTCTGACCACATAGTATAAATGAACTATTGTCATAGTTTTTAAAATGAACATCCAGACAGGTTAAATGACTTGCGAAACTAGTTTATTTGTGACAGACTCAAGCCTAGAACTCAAATCTTCTCACTCCCCCCAACCAAAAGAAGCAAAAACACAAAAACAACTTTCCATTAACCTGCCCTGCCTTTGGGCCTTCAGGTGAACCACAAGTCACTTCTCTACCGACTCAATGCACTGGAGATCAGACCAGGGGTACTCAGTCACACTTCGTGAGCATTGATGAATGGTATACAAGAGCCCCTCACTTCCCTCGAGATTTCCCCAGGCCTGGCCACCCAATCCTCTACATTTAGCACACTTTTCAGGGTCCTAAGCATTTCTTAGAGTTGTAGGGGGGCAAAGAGGTCACCAGTCCAAGGATTTCAAACTGCATGTTTCAGAGGCTGAGATGGTAGAGAACACCCTTCTCAAGTCTGTGCGTGGGTGAGTGGCCCACTTCAGCCAGAACAGCTCTGCTTTCATCAGCATTGCATGTTGTGGTTCTACGTGAGATGCTATTTGAAAATGTGTTCTAGTGCTTGTAACAGAGGAGGTGGGTGTAGTGGACCTAGTAAGCCCCTTCACTTCTAATATGTTTCAAATAAGAAAAGCTGAGGCCCAGCGAGCCTAAGAAACATGCAGGGTTACACCACTCAGTTTCACAAAGGGCATGACGAGAAGCAAACCCAGTGTACATATTTTCCCAACCAGGAAACCAGGACACAAGGCCTGACAAATCCAAGTACACTTATGCAGACAACAGAACAGAATATTTAAAATTGGGACAGTCCCAGAAAACCCATAATATATGGGTTTTCAGGAATGAGTCAAGAACATTTCCGGGCTCTGAGACCAGCTTGAGTGACAGGTGAATGAACTATGGCACAAAGTCACAGAGGGTGACTGTTACTTCTTTTCCACTTTCTGCATTCTTTGATATATGATGGGACCTGCCAAATTCTATTGATTTTACTGATGCTTTCTGTATTAAGATTTATTTCCTAAATGGCTCCTGTGGGCTTCTTGGGCTGGCTAGGCCCTCAGCTTCTGGAATGGTCTGGGAAAGAGGGGGCCAGGAGGAAATGATTCAGTAACTCACCTGACTTCTGATAAATCCAGTAGGAGGAAGTGGTGTGGCCGTAACTAGAGTTAAAATGCCATCGCTGTGAGCAGCTACAGATAATATATGTGTCCCTTAAATTTTGTTAGAGCTTCTAGCTGCCAAAGCACGAGGTACTGAAGGAACATTTTCTCTAAAATAAATGAGTAAATACAATAGAAAAAACATGCGGTATCGGCACATATTCTCTCAGCCTTGATGGCTCTGCTCGAATTATAGCCCCGCTGTACATTAGAGGTATCACTTATGTAGGCACACCCAGTGTCCTGATGGCCCCCTTCCCAGCCGGGGTGACGACTGCCGGCAGCGGCGAGCTCTGCTGTGACAGAGCTGTGCTGGTGTGGCGCCCGGGCCAGCTCAGGCAGTCACGAGAGCCGTTTTTATTCTGTGGGGTCTAGAGTGGCTGATCTTTCTTGTCAGAAAGGAGTTATAGTTTTCCTTTCTTTCAGTGTTTTTGTTTTTGTTTTATCAGCTACCCGCACCCCCTTCCCCCATAAATACCTGGTTTAAGGGATTGTTACACTGAAGCTCAAGTGCGTGTCATTACTTCGGAGGCACGGCTGTCTCTGGCCAGTAGGAGCAGGAGCAGTATTTCTCAGCTCAGCGTTTGGGGCAAGTCCTGCTCCCTCCAATGAAGGATGCAAAGAAAGTCACTGTAATAAGAGTGATGAGATTGAATAAATATAAAACTTCCTAATTCAAAGTTCTGTCCTTGGGGAAGTGAAGCGCACAGGATACAGTTTGGATGCCGGAGCGGGAAGTGCAGAGCTGGCCCAGTGGGCGTTCCTTCTCCTGTGCGCTCAGCACACGGCCCCCTCTTCGAGGGGCCCCTGCTCTGTTGAGTGCTCTGTTGTTGCCACCTTAAAGTTGTGAATATGAGCACACTGCCTGGACATTTCATTTGAATCTGGGACCTACGAATTAAGGATCCAGTCCTGTGGGGAGCCCCGTGGACACACCTCAAGACACATTCGATTCTACTCCATCTTCGTTTCATGGTTGACCACTGTGCTCTGGAATCATACACTCTAAGGCTTAGGAGCTGTTTCATTGAAGGTGAGTCACTACTTGTTTAGTCTCAGTTTCTCAGTCTTTGTAATGGGGATGGTGACCGACCACATTACTTTGGAGCGTTGAATATAACAATGTACCTATAGCACTTCCCTTAGCTAGAGTCAAGAGTACGATCCCCACAACTATTTGTTAAATAAATGAACAGGAATAAAATCATCCCACAGGGTCCTGGGATTTCTCTAGAGGTTTGATTGTCTGAAATGAAAAACTCCTGAAGTTTCAGGAGCTTGAAATAGACTTCTTTTGTCTTGCTGTCTGTCTTTTTTTACTCTATTTGTTTTTTTAATCCCCAAAGGCCTCACTGAATGGTCCAGCAATCAGCAGGCTTAGCTCTTAACGACTAAGAATGTCGGAAGCAAAAATACAGAACACAACTAACCAATGACAAACTCGTATAATACTCTGGGGCCTCCAGGATGTTTCTACTTTGGTTTCCTACATGCCCATCATCAAGAGCAGACGTCAGTTCCTGCAGTGGCAGCTGGAGCTGGAACTCTTGTGGGTGGCCATTTATTTCAGAGAGGAAACAACACTGTAGTTTGCTCCTCTGGAGCTGCGTGCTGTGGGTCACATTATGGAGACTATGGTAGTTAGTAACATTTATCACTTTGTCATATATAATAACATTTAGAGATTTGTGACCTATAGGTTCCAATCTCAAACAAGCAAAAGAAATAATTTCAAAATAATTCAGTATCTTTAGAGGAGAATATAGAGACTGTGGTCATGCCTATAAATACTAGGAAATATAGCAGATCGCAGCAATATTTCCAAATCCCCCTTTCTCTCCAGCTACTTCCACGACTCCCTTCTGGCATGTGTAGAATTCCCCTCAGTCATAACCTAAGAGCTATTTGTTCTTCTTCCACTTCTTTGTCTCCTACTTCTGCCCTTGGAGAAGCCCACACCAGTTAGTGTGACAAAACATGGCTCTTTTTGAAAGACTGGGAAATGAAAGAATTGAGAGAAAATCTGTCTCAGAGGGCAGTGGAAGGAAAGGTCAATGTTAAATTTTTTTGTCCTGTAACATCATACAAATCACATCTATTATAATGGTCCACCAAATATGGGGTAGTCACTAACATTGTATTTTACAAAATCATACTTATCTTCACCACAGTTTGATAAAATGGATTGTTTACCTGAAAAAATAACAATCAAACCAAACTCAAGACAGGCGGATTCCAAAGTGCATGATGCAGTCTTTTCGGCTCGCAGCAGTTATTCAGAAACCGTCACCTGTGTGGCTAATAGACGTAGGGCTTTTTAATGGGCTCTGCGACGTTTGACAGACAAGTCAGCTTCAGGCCCCAAATTCCAGGACTTAAATCAAGTACAAAAGATTAGGCAGGAGCAAAAATGTCTGCCATATAAGAAGATCATGATTAATGTCACATGAATGATGCTGACAACCAATGCCAAACACGATGATGTTCTTTTAGGGGAGAAATCTAGGTATGTCATTTGAAATGTCTTTCTCAGAATCATGCAGGATAGAATTGCATTCTGGAGCCTGGACTTCAGAGATGTCAGTTGCCACTGTAATGAATCATGTTATGTACCAATGTCATATCATATCAAAAATAATTAGTCCAGTGTTTGCTTTTTTTTTTCTTTTCTGGCTCGACTTATGTTTTCCTATAAAATGAAACACACTTCATCAACTATTCTTCTTAAGTCAAGTATAACTCCTTCCAACTTTTGGGTCTATTACAAGTTGACTCATTTCACAGTTTACACCTCTAGAAATACCAGGAAGGAGTTGGGGAAACAGCAGATTAAGTATTTGCTCATTTACAATTCTCTGCAGCATACAGAAATTGTATGCACCAGGTTAATATGCGCGGCTAAGCTTTGCTGAGGCTGGACCTGGACCCAGACCCTATACTCTAAGTCTTGTGTCCTTCCCCCTTCTTCTTCATGAACTACAGCCTCCTAGGAAGAACTAGCTAAGCTTTTGAAAGAATTTAAATTTAAGCTGAGCCTTAAAGGATGATGATACAGACTGAGACAGGTACACACAGGAGGGAGGGAAGCAAAGGCATTCATAAAAAGGCAGCTTCAGAAGAGAGCTAGATGGAGAAGTCTCCCCCAGCACAGTTAATGATGAACACAGTGGAGGCATAGAGAAGTGAGGTAAAAATGACAAAAGTTAGACTGGCAATATTTGTTAAAAATTTAAATGACAGGATATGGAATTTTGCATTGATTTATTTTTAGGCATGGGGTAATATCAATTTTTAAAGTAGGAGACCAGTATGATCTGTTCTAGGGAGATAACAGCAATTGGTAGGGCTACATAATATTAAGAAAAGACCTGAGACAAAGGCTGGGTTTAGTAGTTAAGAGTCTTCCCTAAAAGTCTAGGGAAGTGAAGTGTGTGTCTGCGTTGGGCCAGTGGTTGCTGTTAATTTGACAACAACACCAAGTCTGGTGGCTGCTACACTAGACTTCAGTGAGATGCTCAGGGACCTCAGCAGCACAGGCTGGCTCGGGAGACCCTAATGTAAATGAGATTTAATTTGTCAGGTAAATATAGCTCAGGAAATCAGGGTGGTGATAATGATACCAATGGCATTGCTAATCGTTAAAATATGTCCTGTGTGCTCTATAACATGCAGCTGTCACTGTGCTCAGTGATGTACCTGGGGCATCTCAAATAGCGTTTAAATCAAGTTTATGAACCAGGTATTGTTTTCTCTGCTTTAGATGGGAAAGCATGACTTTAAGTGGTTAAGTAAACTATTGTTACTTATCTCAAGTTTTTTTTAACTCCTTCCTTCCTTCTTTCATTCCTTCCTTCCTTCCTTCCTCTCTCTCTGAGATAAAAAGGGAGGGCGAGAAACATCAATTGGTTGCCTCTCTTAAGTGCCCCTACCAGTATTGTTACAGAACAGAACAAGGGGGGGCCTGAGACAATATACTATTACTGAAAGAAGGCCCCGGGTCCGTTATGTCCGCCACCAGAGGAAAGACATCTCTCAATGCCAGAGATTCGTGAAAAGGAAAGGAAATGTTTATTTAGTGACCTAATGTCTTCATCAAAATCCCAAAGTTCTTTAAAACACCCACAAACAGACACAGTCCTTCCTTCCTTCCCCCTTTGCCCAGTCCAGAGTACTGTATCTCAGGAAAGGAAAATGAAGTCCATGGCTCAGGCAGTCCTCTGGTTCTTCCCAGTTAATACTCCATCTCGACTGCGAGACCTCCCTGGGTTCCCGGCACCCTCGGCTGAGTCGCCAGGATCTCTGCGAAAACCAGGTGGTGGTTCCCCCTTCTAAAGCTGCGGGGGTCCCCGCTCTGTCCAGGCCTCGTGGTTCTCCCTTTCAGGGCTGCGGGAGTCTCCACTCTGTCAAGGCCGCGTGGTTCTCTCTCCTAAAGCAGCACGGTTCTCCCTCTCAGGGCTGTGCATGGCTCTCCTTCTCAAAGCAGCATGGTTCTCTCTTCAATGGCCGTGATCCTCTCTGCACCTCCACAGCCACAGGGTTCTCTTCTTAATGGCCGCCAAGTCTGGGTTTTAAATCCCCGTGGCCAATCTTCCTCTGCAGCCTCATTTCCGACTCCTCCCACACTCGGCTTCACATGCCGGAACTCGTATCCTTCCAGGTTTACTGGGCTGCCATCTTGAGTCTGGGCAGGTGTGGCCCCATGTCCTGGAGCCAATCTTCTCCGAGCTCCCATGCAGGTGCTGTAGCTTGGGGGGATCTGCCCCAGTCACGTGTTGGTGGGGAAGTTACTTCCATTCCCCTGGCTCAGAGATGATCACAGCTATTTAACATATCTAAGCGACCAGCCAAAGGCTATAGATATGTTAAATGACCACACCAGAGGGTAGCTGCAAGGCTGTTGCTATGCAAAACAGATCTCAATGGCCTTGCTCCATTTGTCCCTTCCCCCAACCCACACCCTGGGTGGGGGGGATGGAGACATCTTAAAATCTCCTGGACACCTTAAGTTCTGGACCCCATTTCAAATGCCCATTTGGGGTCCCCCCTCTTGGCTGCACCCTGTAACAGTATCAAACCTGCAGCCTAGGCATGTGCCCTGACTAAAGATCAAATCTGCAACCTTTCTCTTTGTGGTACAATGCCCAACCCATTGAACCACACCAGCCAGGGCTTAGCCTAAGTTCTTACAAGGGGCAAGTAGCAGGGCAGGGACTTAAGCCCAGGCACACTGAATCTTCAATAACTAACACCAGGGCATCCTATTTCTATCATACCTATGTGGTGTTAAATGCTACTCCTTCCAACATGACCCTCTGCGATGCTCTGGCAGAAACATTAAACTACATCAAGCCTCAGCATCTCCATGCAGGGTTGGACAAAAGTAGGTTTACAGTTGTCCATATTAGTAATACAAGAATAAACTCTGTGTGTTACATACTCACAACTGTAAACCTATTTTTGCCCAACCCTATATATAAAAAAGGAATAGTTAATTATTACTTTGTAAGGCTATTTTGAGAGTTAAAATGGATATGTGTAAAATGATTGGCAAAGTAACTATATCAATCAGACAGCCAAGAAACCATTTGGGGTGCCAGGTGATAAGCAATGCCTACACCTGGCACCGGGACTCTGGACGATCAGTTTATTCATCCCAGCCCTTAACAAGGCACTGAGGAGGCAGGGGGAGGAGGCGGTGCTGTGTCCAGCTGCCGAAGAGAAGGGGGTGTTCAGGGAAATCTAGTTACCTTGGGTCAAAGTTCAGGGAGGGCTTTCATCACGGAACTTTCTATAAAAGTTTAGCCCACAGACCCACGAAGCATCAGAGGAGGGCCAGGAGGAGACTTGGAGATAGGCAGGCTCAAGGATACTCAAGGGGAGCCCAGGTCATCACAGATCTGGTACTGATGTAGGCAAAATTAGTCTCAGGCTCCTCCAGCTAGAGTACTGCACACTCTCCTTCCAGGCAGGAAGGGGCAGAGGCTTGTGGCATTGTCAAGGGCATTGCTGAGGCCTGGAAAGAGAGATCAAAACAGTTGAATGGAGGGCAGCTTCAAGAAACTGTGGCCATAGGCCGAGATTTCAGGACCCTGGAAGAGAAGGGGAGTGGGATGGTTCCAGGTTAGGAATAAGGTAAAGACACAAAGAGCCTGCTCTGAGGTCCCAGGCAGCACTGAGTTAGTTACTGTTCTTGTTTTCAAGAATGTGTTCCACCAGTACACGTGCATGTGTGCTTGTGTGCACACAGAGAGAAGGGCAAACACACATGCTTACCCATGTGCAGTTATGCTTCTGTGATGCGTGGGTCACCGGCCAGCAGTGACCACAGAATGCTGCGGATGGCTCATTGAAACACGAGAAAAACATACACAGAGACAACCAGGTCCTGTGGGGGAATAGGAACAGCAGGTCCACTCCTCACGTGGGGAGCGTGCCACTTGGCCACCCTCCCTGGTGGGAAGAGCGCACTGTTCCCCCTCTGGAGAGGCTTTGTATTGGTTTCATTTGCATAAGAATTCAGGTAAACACTCATTACTCATTGCTAGGAAGTAAGGATCAAACAATAGATAACAAGGAACTCTGCGGGTCTATTTTGAGTCAGGGTCAACGAGCTGTAAGTCTTTTAAGGAACAAACTAACTTCCTTCTTGGACCCTTCTCATTCAGCTGAGAGCATTCTAAACAAAGCAGGTTTCACAGTAATTTACATGTTCTTTCTTAGGCCTGATCACCCGGGGAATCCGCCCTTTTCAGCACAGAGCTGCACCACCCTCTGTCATTGTTTCAGGCTTAGGTGGAACAAGGGAACTAAGGCAACCAAGAGATAAGGAGATTTTCTCCCAGACGAGGAGGACTCAGGCTATGTCAAAGCCAAGGAGAGAAGGTCCATCACCCACTTTTGCTATAGCCCCCAAAGTCCTTTCTTGGAGACATCCCATGTGATCGTGCCTGTCTAAGGTCGTTCCCTCCTTGGAGAATCTTACCTGTCTTTGGCTAACCGACCAAGCTTTGGGGTTCAGTTATGAATGAAGCAGCAGAAGCAGCGCTCCTGCCAGGGAGATAAGCTTTTGTCTCCTTGCTGGCTTACAGTTCCAAGGGCGTTCCCTTAGCCTTAGCCTAGGCGGTGGTTACAGCTTCTGATACCAGGCAGGGTGGTTCCCAACACTTCCGAGAATTGGAATCAGCTTGGGCAGCTTAGCACAGGTTCTGTAGAAGAAAAGGAATACAAACCACAGTGGAATATGAAAAACACATTTCAACACCTGTGCCCATGTGGTTCAATGTCTGAAGACGGTGGGAGAGCCTGAATCATGGCCTTCAGAATGGTTCTGAGCCCTAAGCTTGGAGTTTGTGGTGATTGTATACGATCGCCTTGTCTATTTATTTGTATTTATGTCTCTCTTTCCCAATAGAATGTCGGTTCCTTAAAGACAGGACATCTTTCGTCTTTTTCATGGCTATATCTCCAGGATAAGGCACATAACCACTGAATCAATGGAGTAAAATGTTCTCGTGCACATTTAGGCCATTGTCTCCCATTATTCCAGATTATTGCTAATGAAACTGTTTCCAAGTTATAAGAGTAAAAACCTAAATTTAGATCTGGTCCTATCTTCTCTCTATTCTTTCTCCTCCCATTTGAAGATTAAATAACTATTTTGTCATGTGCACACACTGAGGTTAGACTTATTCTATGAGCATGAATGAGTTTTTGGAGATTTTCAAGGAGGAGATTGACATGGTGAGTAGACTTCTATGTCAGAAAGACAACTTTGGAAGCAGTGTGCCACATAGATTAGAAGAAGATACGAGAAGCCCAGAATCGAGTTAGGATGCTATTACACATGATAAACACACACACCAGTAAATTCCGGGACAAGTTCGTGGTGACAGAATGCTCCTGGAACTGCGTGGCTGCGCACAGTGGGTACTACTACCTCCACTTAATGATAACGATGACAGTGATACCAGTAATGACAACAGTCATCATACTAAACAATGCAAATAGATAACACTTAGTGAGTGTGTATTCTTTACCAGGAACCCTTCTAAGAAGTTTAGGAACATGGCTGTATTGTCCAAGTTTGCACAGCTGCTAGTAAGTGAAAAAGCAGAAATTCAGAACTGAAGTCTCAACAACAAACCCAGACCCCTTCCCCTCAATACTACAAATGAGATCTAAAAGTACAATATAGGAATTCAACACACATACTACTTATACGTTTCTTCTGAAAATGTACTTTGCTTTTAGGTCATAAGCTTTTTCAGACTGTAAACTTCTGGAGGTAAGGCCAGTCTCCTTTTGTTTTAGGCAGCAGCAAACTGCATTCTACTAGGGAGCCAGGGAGAGACACCGCTGGCCCCAAGGCGATGCCCTGTGATGGTCACACTCTCCGGCAGGCAGTGGAACTCTCTGGAGAGTTAGGGGAGCCTCATTTATCCCTCTGGTGACAGCTTGACATTTACCCGCTTAGCCTCCATCCTCGCTGCTGAGCAAAGCTCTCTGTGTGAGGGTGGGGTGGCGGATGGAGGCGCTGAGAAGGACCGACAAGGGCAATGCTGGGCATTGCCTGTGCTCGGGAAACCTTTCATATGTCCTCAAAAGCCAACCGTCTGGGCTCTCTCCTTTCTGACTCACTGTGTTCTTTTGGCAGCAGTTGCTTTTCTCCTGCCACTGTGTGATGCTCCGGGGATAAAGGAGCTTAGAAGAGAGGCTGGAACCGGTGCAGGCCTTCCTGGCGGCCTGCTCAGCTGTGCCTGCAGGCCCTTGGCTGCACCTGGCTCACCGCTGCCTTTCTTCCCACTGGCACCTCTTTCTCACCTCCCTCATCCCACGTATTTTCAACCAGACTGACATTTGGACATTCACAGACAAAACCAATTGACACCTTGGGTGGAGGTTTGCAGAGGTGAATTCCAGGGGCCTTGGTACCTGTTTTGTTTGCAGGGTGGGGCTGTGCTTGGTCCTGCCTGAAAGAAGATTGAGAGTTGGGAATACCTGGACAGTTCCAGAGGATCAGGGATTTTAACTGTAGGCAGATCCTCAGGTTTAGATTTGCCTCTGGGAAGGGTGTGATGAGCACAGAGCAGGGAATAAAGAGCCTGTGATCTCTGTGCTTTGGTTTCCAAATGCCCGAACCCTGAAGCAGTTTTTGTTGGCTTCTGGGAAGTGTAACACTACCTTGGAGTGAGTGTCTTGGAGAGAAACACCTGGAGTCATTAACAGAGGAAAGGGCTCCCTCCCTAGTGCTCCCCAGCAGTGACGACATAGAGACCCCTGGGTTGCAGTGGGAAGAGAGACATCAGAGGAAAAAGGAAAGGAGGGCTTAGGAGAGCCCAGGGGAGAAAACCCACCCAGTAGAAAGCATCGCTGATTGAACGCCCAGGTGCTGTGTGGGAGCTGAGTTCCTGTCTGAAGGCGACGCTGTGGGCAGGCAGTGCTGAAAAGATGGAGGGGGACTGCTGAGCCCCAAACCATTGCCGGCCACCACCTTCTCGTAGCGCCTGCCCAGGAAGGGGAGGGCTTCCCTCAAGCAGTAAGGAGCACCAAGCACAGGGACTGCCCAGCAGCCATAGCCACTCTGCACATGGGGCCCCCACACGGAAAACTCCCAGCATGCAATGCTTCAAGGCAAGTGGATGCCCCAAGAGGAGGATGCCCCAGTCTCCCTGCAGAACTGTGGAAGAAATCTTCTGTCCTGAGGAAGCAGGGTGTCGTGCTGAAGGAATCTGTTCACTAATACCCCTGTAATAACTTTTGTAGCATCCCGGCAACTCTCACTTATGTGTCCCAACCCTCAAATCTGGACACAATATTGGTTACAGGATTTGCCTACAATAAGGAAATTTTAAACTTGGACCTTCTCAGAAATCCAGCATTTATGGCTTGGCCAATTGTCCAGAGGCAGAGGTTGTTTTTGGACAGGATGTAGAAGAAATTCTACGAATCCCTGAACCGCTCAGGTGAAGACATACATATGGTCTCCCTCCACTAACACCCGCCATCTACAGAAGAGCTATTTGGAGGTAGAATCTTCTTCTCCAGACTGTAACAGCAAGAGCGTTTTGCTAGGTGCACGTGGATTGCAGGCTGCGCTAGTGCACAGTACAGGTCTGGCCCACATGCGCGCTTCCCTTGGCCTGCAGAGCACACACGGACAAGTAACTGTTGGTCATTAAGAAATCAGGAGGAAACACACCGATACCCACGTTTTGCTTCTTTTGAATAACAGGAATACCCAGCAATGGGGAACCGTGTTAGTGTGTGGTGAGTGGCACCAAAGTGTTGCCAGTTCAATTCCTGGTCAGGGCACAGGCCTGGGTTGCCAGACTGGTCCTGGGAGAGTGCAGGAGGCGACAGATCAATGTCTCTCTCTCACATTGATGTTCTCTCCCTTTCTTTCTCCCCCCTTCCCTTCTCTCTAAAAAATAAATAAATAAAATATTTTTTAAAATAAAAATAAAATAAATCTCCAAATTGTCCTTCCTAGGTCTCAAAAAATGGGCAGGGTGTGCCGAGACAAGACTCAGTAGCCCGATAACCTGGAGTCTTAACCGGTCAGAGGCCTCCCCAGCGATGCTGCCTCCTCCATCGCACAGCCCCTCCCAGGCAGATTCCCCGAGGGCTGCACTGGCGGCTCTGCATGTCGCCTGCTCAGAGCTGACCTGAGCATTCTGCCTCCCTTCTTCCCCCATGCGCGTAACGCTGTGGTTTCTTGCAGGTTATGCAGCTCTGAGAACAAATTTGTCCGAGGCTGTCTACCAACTCTGTGGCTTGGAATTATGCCTAATGTGTTTGATAATTAATTGTGTGACTTTGGACAAGTGACTTGCCCTCCTAGTGTTTCCCTTTCCTTTTATAAAATAAGACTAGACCTCTTCTGACCTCTACTTACTCAAGTAATTCACTCAAGGGAGATGCATCAAATATCAACTATGTCACAGACGCTGTTCTAGGGGCTGAGTATACAATAGATGAAAAAGATAATGTCACCGCTCTTGGGAATCTTAAAGTTTGGGAGTAAAGACCTGTATCTTTATATCTATTTACCTATTTGTTCTCTATCATAATTAATTATAAGGAGCTATACATGTAGAATGTAAAAATAGGTCCATATTATTTAAAAGGCAGCGTGATAAGGGCAAGATAAATGGGTGCAAAAATGTGTGCACTCATTGAATAAGAGCCTCTGTAGTGGACAGGGATGACTTCAGAGTAAAAGGTAATATTGTATGCCAACTGCCATTTAAAAAAATTACAGGTGAGTATTGGGTACATCTTGAAGTACGAAAAGAATCCTGCAGGGACTAATGGCTAAGGGGACACCCTGGGTGAAGCCGGGGGCATCAGTCAAAGTGCTTGGGATGTGGGGACTTAGGGATGGCTGGAGAGGGACAGGGCATGTGACAAAATGGGGCTTCAGGTTCCCTCAGAGCAGGGCTTATGCAGCTGGGTGTATCATGTTTATTGGTTTAGGAAGGTATTCTTTGGGGGGTATTTATGCACAAATACTTGCTTATGCATAAATAAATTATTGTATTTTCTGGAATATTTGGGTATTGTTCTATTAATAACCAAAGATCATGTGTCCTCTTAAATTTCATTTCAAAATAAAAAATTTTCAACAGTTGAGCCAACATGGGAGGTGCTGTTAGAAAGCAATGTCTAAATTATGGTTGAGCAGCACTGCTACAAAGGTTTGGGTTGTGAGAAATAAATACTCATCAGAAACAGAGATGTACCCACCTTGCTCCAGGTTAAGGAGGAAGGAAACCCAAGGAAATAAAACAGAAAAGCCTACAGTAACTTTGCTTGCATGAGATGAACCAGTAACCACTGGGTATAAATTCAGATGAACTAGTTCCTTATGATTTTGGAAGCACTTGTTTTAACAGTGCCCTTGTAACAGGGTGCAGCCAAGAGGGGGCCCCAAGTAAGGATTTGGAATGGGGTGCAGAACTCAAGGTGTCCAATAAATATTAGAAAGATATATAGGATGTCCTCATCCCTTCCCCCTCAGGTGAGAGTTGGGAGAAGGGACACAAAGAGCAGGAACATGCAGGGCTGTTTTGTTCAGCAACAGCTTTGCAGCTAACCTCTGGCATGGCCACTTAACATATCTATAACCTTTAACTGGTTTCATAGATATGTTAAATAGCTGTGGCCATGCCTTGAGCCAGGAGCGTGGAAAGGACTTCCACCCAAGGTGTAACTGGGAGGCAGGTCCCCCTGGTTACAGCGCCTGCATGAGAGCTTGGAGAAGATTGGCTCCATGACATGGGGCCACACCTGCCCAGACTCACGATGGCAGTCCAGTAAACTTGGAATAATACAGGAATGTTGGCAGGTATAACTGATTGTAGGAGGAGTCAGAAATGGAGGTGCAGAGGAAGATTGGCGAAGGGATTTAACCCAGACCCCCACAGCTTTGCTGAGAGAGAACCACATGGTTTTGGCAAAGTTTGGTCCCCCCTGCAGCTTTGCCAGGAAGAGGACCATGTGGCTTTGGGGTGCACCCTTTAGCCACATGGCTTAGGAAGCCATGCTTAGGAAGCAGGAGAGACTTTGCCTGGAAGAGGTGCAAGGACTTTTGTTGGTGGGCCATGAGAAGGTGCCACATGGCTTTGGATCAACTGGAGATCGTGGCAGCGACACAGCTGATGCTGCCAGGAGCCTGGATCACGGACCTCTACTTCTACTTTTCCTGAGATACGGCACCCCAGTTTAGGGGAGAGGGAGAAGGAAGCACTGTGTGCATCTGTGGGTATCCTAAAGGACTTTGATATTTTAATGAAGACATTAGGTCACGACTTTAAGTCTGTATAGCTTTAAACAAACATTTCCTTTCCTTTTCACAAATCTCTGGCATTGAGACACATCTTTCCTCTGGTGGCGGACAATGCGAACCTAGTAGGGGTACTTTCGGTAATAGTATATCGTACCCCTCTTTGGCCCTGTTCTGTAACATCCTCACTTTTCCTGGGTGAGAATCATACTCAGGGAGTCTTCCTACTTAGTAGCTTAAAGGTGAGAAAAAGAGACAGAAAATGTTTCTTTCCAGTTTCATCAGATGAGACTCCACTGGGTGGCCCTCTCATTTGTTGGTTCTCTTACCGCCAGAAGCTGCCTGGTGGACTCAGGTTTTCTTTCTCCATCTTTAAACCAGTGACTTTGTAGATCTGAAAACAGTGTTTGCAGTTCAGTCCCACGCCCCCTGCTGGCCAGATGTCACATCACAGCAGCAAAGCAAGGCTATTTCAGGGCAGCTCCTGCACCAAGACTATCATACTATTTCTTTTAATTTCTTGGCAATGCAGTATTGGATTTTTTAAGTGGCTATTTAAAACCTAACAGCTTTTCCTCTAGCAGATTATAATAATTTTAAAACACCACAGATTAAATTTGGGGCCTCCACTGGGTCCCTAGCCCTGGTATTAATTAACAAAGCTTGAAACGAGCCGTGATTAATTGCGAGTCCAGGAGCGCAACACAGTTTGATGAATATGTTCAGATTTCAGGGAGAAAAACATTGAAACCGTTGCTTGAGGCAGGATCCTCTGCAATAATAACCACTTTGGTTTCAAAACCGTGTCTTTGCCATACAAATTGCAGAGTGTGTCATCCCCGGAGTGAAGTCCACTGATAATAGGGTAGGAGCAGGAATTGGGAGCCATCTGCACAGCGCGAGTCTTCCTCTTCATTTTTTTCTCTCTCGTTTTACCTTTCCAAATTATCAGACTTGAATAATAAATTAAATCAGGGTAGGCAAGGGAAGTGAGTAACACATGTGAAACTGAAAAAAAGGAAGACATGTAAACAATTTAAAAATACAGAGAAATCTATCCTTGACACTTTTTTGTAATATATTTTATTGATTATGCTATTACAGTTGTCCCATTTTCCCCCCTTGACTCCCCTCCACCCTGTACACCCTCTCCCAGCCAAATCCCCCCTTTAATCATACCCATGTGTCATACTTATAAGTTCTTTAGCTTCTACATTTCCCATACTATTCTTACCCTCCCCCTATCTATTTTCAACCTACACTCTATGCTACTTATTCTCTGTACCTTTTCCCCCTCTCTCCTCCTCCTACTCCCCTGTTGCTAACCCTCCATGTGACCTCCATTTCTGTGGTTCTGTTCCTGTTCTAGTTGTTTGCTTAGTCTCTTTTGGTTTTGCTTTAGGTGTGGTTGTTCATAATTGTGAGTTTGTTGTCCTTTTACTATACATGTTTTTTCTTTATCTTCTTTTCTTAGATAAGTCCCTTTAACATTTCATAAAATAAGGGCTTGGTGATGATGAACTCCTTTAACTTGACCTTATCTGAGAAGCACTTTATCTGTCCTTCCATTCTAAATGAGAGCTTTGCTGGATAGAGCAATCTGGGATGTAGGTCCTTGTCTTTCATGACTTGGAATATTTCTTTCCAGCCCCTTCTTGCCTGTAAGGTCTCTTTTGAGAAATCAGCTGACAGTCTGATGGGAACTCCTTTGTAGGTGACTGTCCCTTATCTCTTGCTGCTTCTAGGATTCTCTCCTTCATTTTTACCTTGGCTAATGTAATTGTGATGTGCCTTGGTGTGTTTCTTCTTGGGTCCAACTTCTCTGGGGCTCTCTGAGCTTCCTGGATTTCCTGGAAGTCTATTTCCTTTGCCAGAATGGAGAAGTTCTCCTTTATTATTATTATTATTATTATTATTATTATTATTCAAATACGTGCTCAATCTGTTGCTTTTCCTCTTCCCTTTCTGGTACCCCTATAATTCAGATGTTGGAACGTTTAAAGATATCCTGGAAGTTCCTAAGCTTCTCCTCATTTTTTTGAATTCTTATTTCTTCATTCTTTCCTGTTTGGTTGTTTTTTTCTTCCTTCTGGTCCAATCTATTGTTTTGAGTCCCAGTTTCCTTCCCATCACTATTGGTTCTCCGTGCATCTTCCTTCATCTCTTTTATGGTAGCCTGCATTTTTTCATGTAATTTGCGCCCAAAATCAACCAATTCCATGAGCTTCCTGATCACCAGTGTTTTGAACTGTGCATCTGATAGATTGACTATCTCTTGGTTGCTCAAAAAGATGAGCCCTGGGGCATTGCTCTGTTTTTCTGTTTGAGACATGTCCCTCTCTCTCTCTCTCTCTCTCTCTTTTTTTGGTCTGGTCGCTCCTGTTACAGTGAGGGACGGAGCCTTAGGTGTTCACCAGGGCTGGGCACCCCAGTGCTAGATTGTGACGTTGTATGTGGGGGCAGGGGAGGGAGGGAACAATGGCGGTAGCTCCACTCTTCTGGGACCTCAGTACCCCCCAGGATCCTGGGTTGCGCGCTCTGCCCTGGTACACAATGCTGCCTCACTGGGTCTGCCAGCCGCCGCTTGCGTACTCAGGGTCCACCCACTGTGATCTTGCGCACCCCAGATGGCCTACGTGCTCCCGGTTGCCTTATGTGCCCAGTTCTCCCTGATCTCCCTGCGCCGCGACCGGGCCTGGCTCCTCCTCTCCACCCCTCCTACTGGTCTGGATGAACGGGTCTACTTCAACTTCTTGGCTGTCTGACTTCCATTCAGATAAATTCTCTATCAGTTCTGGGTGTTATTCAACCTCTAAATTGTTGTTCTAATCCTGGTTGTGCATGGAGGTACAGTGCGTCCACTTATGCCTCCATCTTGCCGGAAGTCGAGACTTTTTTTTAAAGAAACACTGATTGGTTGCCTTCTGTATGCTGTTCGACTGGGATTGAACCCACAACCTTTAGGTGTTCAGGATGAAGCTCCAACCAGTCTAGCCACTGGTCCAGGGCTATAGTTGAGACCTTGTTTTCCCTCATTTTCAGAACCATGGTAGAGATGGTTGTCCAGCAGTGCTCAAGGATGTAGGGGAAGATCATCGAACTTTGGAGGGGCTGAGACCATGTTGATTATTTACTCTAAGCCCTA
Organism: Phyllostomus hastatus; assembly: GCF_019186645.2. Classification (NCBI taxonomy): domain Eukaryota; kingdom Metazoa; phylum Chordata; class Mammalia; order Chiroptera; family Phyllostomidae; genus Phyllostomus; species Phyllostomus hastatus. Next base: position 11,521,820 of record NW_025334015.1, on the reverse strand, counting down.
GGTTTACAGCAGAGAGAACTGAGATGTATGTCTGTTCAGGAGGCAGGCCAGGGAGTGAAATTCTGACAATAGCCAGAAGGAAATGAGAAAGATGTTTCTTATTGATGTTTCTCTCCCTTTCTTTCTCTCTCCTTTCCTCTCTCTCTAAAAATAAATAAATACAACCTTAAAAAAAGAAGAAGAAGGAGAAGAAAGATGGACTTGGCCTTGAAAGGTTTGGATTGGAGCCCTGTCCCCACCCCCAGCTAGCAGCAGGGCCAGTTTCGTGACTCACATGGCCCCACTAGCCCCTGAACACAGGAGGGCTCCACACTTGGGTTGAGGCTCTGCCATGGCCGTCCTGAAATTTTTAGTGTTTTTTTTTTTAGACAAGAAAGCCTGCATTTTGATTTTTGCATAGCACCCTGCAAATTATGTAGCCAGTCCCATCCAGTAGCATAGGATCGTGAGCACATCATTCAACCTCTCAAATTCTGTTTTTCCTCTCTGTGAAGGGATCATAACCAAGCCTGTACTGGATGGAGTAATTAAGTGGGGTAATTAGGGAGGAAGATTGTAAATGATAAAGTGCTATGCAAAAATAGGGCAAACTTGTGGCTTTCCTGAGCTGTGGCAGGTCTTACATAGCAATATTTTTCATGTGTTTTTTTCCTGGAAATTTATGGGCTGCTTTCATGTTTTCGTTCAAGGTGCTGTCGTCCCTGATTTAACTTCATGATGTCTTATATGGAACCTCTGCACCCTCAAATGTAGGGTTTCTCTCTTTTTCAGGATGTACGGCTCTCCAAGGGAAAAAAGAGAGAGGAAGCAATGATGGTCAGAGGAACATTTAAGATACAAAAAATAATTCTGGTTGGAAGTGAGGACTTCAGAAGAAGGCCACACAGAGAATGATTTAAGAGAAATAGTTAATAGCAGTTTTTCTACCAGGTACTCAAGCATGGAGGTCAAAAAAGCAAAACTTCTGGCTATAGCTTTTATTTATCCAAGCATATTTGGAGAGTGAGAGGGTAGCCTTTTATAGAATGGAATGTAGGTGAATACTCTTGTCTTGAATGCCTCTGACCTCTTTCTTTTTCCTTTTCCATCTCAGTGGAGTTCCATTGTTTGGAGCTGAGGGCGAGCAGAGTGGTGCTCAGGTGGTAACACGGAGAGCAGCAGTTACGCTGGAGACTATAGGCCAGCATCTTATTTCTGTAGAGGCCTCCAGGATTCTCATGTTGCTCGTATAGGGGGAGTGGGATGGAAAAGAGGGCATTAATGATAGACGTGTGAGTGTAGGTACCTAGATATTCATAAAGGAAGGAAGCAAAGGGAATCGGGCATAATCAACTAGGGAGCATAGGCTTGCTTCCCTAGAAGTTACAGCTTCATACACTCCCCAGGGAACCACCAGTCTGTTCCCTGCAGATCACTGGGGGCAAGAGGTAGAACAGTAAACAGGGAGGTGAGCACAGGTGCAGAAGGAGCCTAGATGGTAACCACAGAGGCCTGTCAATCCAGCCTGGGGAAAGAGTGGATTGGTTAGAAGGCAGATCCATCACAAGCTCGAAAAACCTTGGAAATTGATTGGTTATTTAAGTATATGGTTCAACTTGTTATTTAAGTATACTCATATTGGTCCAGCCTAATACAATATAATCATCTTAACAAAGAACCCGTCTTCCTCTCCCTCTCCCTCCCTCATCCACTCCTCCTCCCCTCTCCTTGTCTCTCTACCCTGTAACATGCATGCACCAGTTCATTGGAATGTTCTCTCCTCAGCAAAAGTGAAACAACAGAACCCAAATAGAGTCACTTTTGCTAAACCCACTGAGACTTCATTCCCAGTCTAATTGTAATGTCAGTCTCTCCCTGGAGTAGAACTTTACACCGGTCAGTCTGGAGTTACCGGATCAACACTAGTGAGGTAATGTGCTTGATAAAACCCCCGGACTTCCCAATAGGAAAGGTGATCTTGCTTGAAATAATGCACTCTTAACCTCCTTGCTCTGCCCTCTTTGTGTTTATTAAAAGCTTCCACTGTACAACTCTTAGGTGTTCTTTTCTATTTGCTAGATGCGAGGTTGCCTGGCTCATGAATTGCTCACTAAAACCCATTAGATCTTCAAGTTCCCTCCATTTAATTTTTGTTTAACACCTTCAACAAGAAAACAAGAGAACCATGACAAGGTTTTTTGAAAAGTGTGTACTAACTGAGGTCATTGTGAGGCCCTTTAACACATTGTAATTGGCCACCCCTCACACATGCACACACAGTAACTATTGTGGAAGCCTGTATCATGTAGAAAATGTAGGGGGTTTGGATTTTATTTGTTTGTGCCACCTGAATTAGTGCACTTCTGACCTTTGGCTGTTAGTGCAGCTTAGGGGCTGCGCAGGACTCACTGAAAAACAGGAAGCAGTGAAGTGAGACTGTGGGGAGGGCGCGGTGAGCAGGTCAGAAAATCAGAAGTGTGATGGGAAAAGACACAGGGAGCAGAGGAAAAGGAAGATCAAAGTAGGGTGCGCAGGGAGGCCTATTCAGAGGATGCTTGAGGGGGAAAAAAGTGAAAGCCTTGAAGTCCAGGAAGGGAAATGGTTAGTATTTCCAGATCAGGAGACACTTTTTTACCTTTTTTTTTTATTTTGTAAGTATGGCTATATTCAGCCCCATTAACGTTGCCAAAGTAAAAAGGCATCCGAGAAGAAGAGAGCGGAGCGCTCAGATAGAAAGACCAGCTGAAACGCCTGGCACAGCACTGCGTTTGCCTCGCACCCTTGCATTAGTGGCACCAGCCGTGTGCTTTCCCCAGCACGGTGAGCGCACGTAGCCTAGCAGGGGGAGGGATGAAAGGGACCCGAGTCGGAGGGAAGCCTGCTCTTCAAGAACACCTAAGGACAAACTGTCCTAGCATGGTGACCACAGGAATGTGGTAGAGAAGACTGAATTATTTGGATCTACCTTCTCTTGCTAATTGGGTCCCTTTGCACCACAGGAGACTTCTGTGGGGGGAAATCTTATTTCTCTCCCCCCCTCTCTTTTTTAATATGAAACAGTTTTTTTGAGATCTCATTCAATATTCCATATATATCCTTATTTCTTTAAGACGAGACCTTGAGACAAGACTAGTTTTTGAAAGGAGTTGGGCTCAGACTCCTTCAATCATGGGTTTAAGGGGAGGAGTAAATTCTTCCCTGACCTGAGACAGGGAATGCCTCTCATCTTATGTCTTGGATCTTCTGAAAAGGTCTCAAGTCCAGAAAACTCATCAGTTTTTCCTCCCTTCTTGATCTGAGCCTTTCTGGTCTGAGTCTGTCTCTGCTAAGCAGGTTGCTGCTGATTTGGGTTTCTTTGAAGACCCTCCACACAAAAACTGTTTCTGGAGGCCACTGGGAGGTAATCTAGTGACTAGAATTACCTCCATTTTCAAAGTTGGGGCTTTTATAATTCCAGAGGTCACGGAGTTATGTGCTTCTGAAAAATAATCGTCCTTGACAGTGAATAAATGTCCTGCATCTCTTGGATGAGCGCACTCTGTTGGCCTGTGTCTCGATGCAGTGGTCTCCCTCCGTCTCTGGTGCAGAGGTGAGCTCTTTCTCTTTTATTCCTGGTCAAGGGGATAGACAAGGCACATAAGTGAAGGCATTGGTTTACCTTAGGCATGCATTTGAACGGCACCCAATCTTGAATTTTTGTCTTTTTGTTTTGTTTGGGGTTCTATTTTTGGTTCTCCATGTTTCCATTTCTGACCCTCTTATAGCTGAGTTTTGATAATTAATTGAGCTAGTGAAATAAAGAGATAAACAGGTAAATAATTCTCAACTTATTGGTTCATAAGGGTAATTAGAAATTCTGTGAGCTATTTTTGCTTTTTCAAATATGAGAAATATGTATTTACTTGAAGAAGGGTATAATGGGTTAACTACAATGTTTTGAATCTTCTCTTTTTTTCTTGGAATTACATCAGGTCAAATTGGCAATTCTGGTTTTTTTTTTTTATATATTTTTATTTAGTTTTAGAGAGAGGGAGAAGAAGGGAGAAAGAGAGGGAGAAAAACATTGATGTGTGGTTGCCACTCATGTGCCCCTACTGGGAACCTGTCCTGGAACCCAGCCATGTGCCCTGACTGGGAGTCGAACTGGCAATCCTTTGATTTACAGGCCAAGGCTCAATCCACTGAGCCACACCAGCCAGAGCTGGGGCTCAACTCTGGTTATTTAGGGCTGATCAGAAGCTGTGATTGGCTTGCTGCCACTGTTCTCTGTTTCTTTTTCTTCAGTACGTCTTCTAACATTTCATGTTTCCTTATTATGTTGTTTCTTGTATTTTGTTACTCTCCGTACTAGAAGGTGAGCTCCATGAAGACAGAGGACTTTTCATATTGTGTTCACTGTTATAACCCAAGCGTCTAACAAAGTATAGGGAGTGTGCATTGTTTTTCTGCACAAAACAAATGAATTAGTATTTACAGGAAGTTTTGATTCAAGTCAATCATTTGTTATAGAATTCCTACTCTGTTCTATAACCTGTTCTAGTCACAGAATTAATACACAGGATATAAGGGATTCTTCAAGGCCACCTACCTACCTGGATTAACTACTGGATGGCACTGTCCAAGGCAGCCATTAATGAAGGCATCTTAACATTAGGGGAGGAACAGGGGTTGCAGTTCTCTCACTGACCACCTGGGTATTAACCCAGAAAAGGTCCTGAAACTTGGTTTCTGCATTGCTAATGAATAATAAGCATACCAGTTCACTGTGTCTTTGAGAGCCTAAACTAGTACAAGCAACGAACATCTCATTTGCTTGTCATATAGTAAGCATTCAACAAATGTTAATCCCTCTCTTCTTACTTTGATAGACAATAAAACCAAGGGGAGAGCAAGCTATAAAGTGATGCATTTTCACATCAATAGCTCCTAAGGGGTAGGCATTATTTCCTTTATGAATTCTTGACAGCTCCTTACTTCCAAGTACTTAAAGAATATATATCATCAATAAAAAGTGCTTTTCAGGCCATTAACCTATCTTATTGGGGCAACTGAAAATATCATGTGATTATTAAATTACTACACCTATTTTTCATATTGTGTACAGCACCCCTTTTTCAACTAGATTCTAAGTGCTGTGTCCTCCATAATGCCTTGTAATATGAGTTTTGTGTAGAAGTTTCCAATACATTTTGTTCATAGGTTGTTTAATAAAGACTCTCCACCATCATGTTAAATGTTCCACACTTAGCTTTAAGAGTTAAAGCTCCCCTTAATCTAATCTCTACCCATTCCACCCACACACCTTAGATCTGGCTCCCTCATGGGAATTTCTGACGCAGTTTACACAGCATAGACGGTGGTCTCTTGTTCTTCTGTGCCTCTGCAATGCCTGCGTCTCTGGATACACGGCTGCCATCTTTCTGAGCAAGCTCATTAGGAGCTGGTGCCAAAGGACTGTCAGTGCATCTGGGCATCCTCCCAAGTCTTAAGCAGGACTGGAGAAACATTAGGCTCTGCTGGGGATACAGCTGATACAAGTGACTAGATGACATGAAGCAAACGGCTTGGGGGTTGATAACGGAACCAGACCTCAAGCTTTCAGCCCATGCATAAAAATGGGAATCAGAAAGGCAACAGCCTAGCCACTAACCCAGGTTTCCTGTGTGGTCTGGGCTCCATTTTCAAAAGAATCACTTAGAGAGCTTTTAAAACACACAATCATGGGTCCAGCTCTAGACTTCTCAGGAAGAAGCATAAAGAACCTGCTCGATTTCCAAGTGACACAGAGTACCTACATTTTCCCTGTGAGGTCCCTCTGAACAGGTCAAAATTTCTGAGTTTAAACTAAACAAAAACAACAACAATAAAAAAAAAACCCCTCCCAGATTTTGGAGCAGCAAACCCCACCCATTAGATTTACTAATTAGTGCTGATAGGTGTGGCTCAGTTGGTTGGAGGGTCCCCCCAAAATGAAAGGTCACCAGTTCAGTTCTGGACCCTGGCACATACCTGGGTTGTGGGTTTGGTCCAGGTTGGGCGAACACGAGAGGCAACCGACCAATGTTCCTCCCTCAAATGGATGTTTCTCTACCTCTCTTTCGCCCTCCCTTCCCCTCTTTAAAAATAAATAAACAAAATCTTTTAAAAAATCACTATATATTTCACTTATTGTTAGGCAAAGGTGTCAGTGCATCAGAGTAGCCTGTATGGCTGTTTCCTCGGGGTGTGTCTCACATCCTTGATTAGGTGGAAACCTGTGCGCCTCTGCACATCCTTGCCCGTCTCTCCGACCGCCTTTCCCCGCGCCGTAGGGTGAATTCCCCGGATAGAGCTTATTTCCCTCAGAAACCTCCATTTGCTGTCGCCAGGCCCCATTCATCTCTAATCCTCTATGCGAAGCCTTTCCCAGCTGCCCCACAGAGAACTGAGGTTCCCTGCCTCACCCTTTCATTTATATTTCTCTCCGTGCCTGCCCTTCCCAAACATTTAAAATCACTTGTTTGCCTGCGTCTTCCCTCACCAACCTGTCCTACCTCCTCAAAAGCAGGGATGACGTCATTTTTATTCTTAGGTCTCCTCCAGCGTCTTGCCCAGTAGTTAGTATTCACCCAATACTTATTACTGAATTCTTGGGTGAATGTTTAATTAATTACAATAGTAATTATTTCTCCCAGGAGGAGAGGGCTCCGAGAAAAGCTCCGGACTGCTATTCATCCTGTGGCTTCCTCACCGCGGTGCCCGTCTTCACCCACCCACGCACCCGCGCATCCCAACACCGCGGGCGAGGAAGAATAGCAGGGTCGGGAGAAGTTACGCCAATCCAAAATCAGAGGATTTGCCTTCTGTCTGTGAGCGAGAGCCGGTTACCTGGGGAACCAGATTTATCTCTGTGTGCTCAGTACAGTACATCTCAATGAGGGCACTTTTAATAAGCAACTGATGTGTAATTGCCTGTATAAATTATGTATCTCTTGTCCAGCTCCAGCTCTGGTGCACGGGGTAAATTATGGAGAAAGCTTCCTCTTGGGATTATTATATGGCTGGTATGATGTGATTGCAGGGCCCTTCAGAGAGTTTTAAGGGGGACCCAATTTACTTATTTTTGGCTTTTGAGTCATTCTTAGAGGAGAAGATGAAAGGGGAAAAAAATAATCGCCGGAATCTGCAAACTCATGGAGCAGACAGACAAGAAGCAGAAACATACAATTACTAAAATTTCAGCCCTAGAAAGACTGCAGAGTCACAGAGTTCAAATTCCACACTTAATGCTTTAATCACCGGCGTGAGACGTGTGAAGGCGGTGAGGGGGTGCTGGCCTCTGCTTGAATGTCTTCAGTGGTGTGAGCTGGGCGGTGCAGCGCAAAGGCCACGTCTTTGTAGCCAGGCGGAGCAGAGATCCACTGCCGAGTGGCCCAGTCCAGAGACCTAAGTTCCCTGGGCCTCGGTGTCTTTGTGACACGGGAACAATAACACTTATCTCCCTTCTCCCTGGGTTACGACTAGAAGATGAAGGCGTATTCGATGAGAAAACTGTTTTGAAAATATTAAGTTTATAATAACTGCATCCTCTCTGCCCTCTCAATCACAAGTGATGCCCCCTACAGTCGTTCTACCATTAAGATGCATTTATTACATAAAACTAACACGGCATGGAGAGCCGAGTCCACCACTTGAGAGGGCGGAAGCTATGCCATAGGGGAGGGCACTCCTTCCAGGGAGCGGGGAGGAGAAAGCCCTTCTGGTTCCGTGGGGCACGAGAGGCACGGGAGGCAGACAGGGGGAAATGGGTTCAGTATTTGATGAGGGAGTAGAAGCCCTTTCCTTAGGTGGAGTCTGGGAGGAGGCCACTGCCCAGGCCCTCGTGTGCTGGCCGTGCACATCGGTGGACTGAAAGTGGACGTGCAGTACATTCGAGCAGAGAGAGGACACGGGTTAGCTCCCTGGGCCTCTGTCAGCCTCAGTGGAGGGGACCTATGGGCATCTGAGTGGTTTTTAAGAAAAGCATAGGTGGTGAATGACAGAGCCTTGGGGCTTTCCATGGAAATGCCATGTCTAGCTGAGGGAAATGCCCCCACCACCGCTCCACTGCAGGACGTTTAGCCTAAACCCTGGGCAAGGAGAAGCATGTGGCTAAGGCCCAATGGGATCTTCAGTACCAGGAGGGGATGAAGGGGGCCTGGCCAGCAAGAGGAGTCTAGCAGGTCCTGAAGGAGCCAAGAGAACACACCATAACATCACCACCCCGTACTGTTTACAGGTGAGAATGCCAAGGCTTGGGTGGTCTGGGTCACTCGCTGAGGATCCCACATTGGGTAAGTGGTAAAGCCAGAGCTCAGTCCTAGACTGAAAGTGCTTCAGAGCTTTGGTGAAGTCTTCTGGGGCCACTATGCAATGAGTCCAAAGCCATCTGTTTGTCTCTCACACATCCACTTCTTCGACTTGTGCGGAGGGACATCACAGTGAAGATGAGGTACTCTGTGTCACTTGGAAATCGAGCATGTTGTTTCCACTTCTTGTCTTCTTCCTGAGAAGTAGAATCAAGCTGCAAACAGAATGAAGGCATATCCTTCTGGCCAGAAGACTTGATTTATTTATCACTTAGTGTACGACACTGTGCAGAACAGTATACAAGGCATGTTCCTTAAATGCAGTCTGCCCTTCCCAAGAACCCAGAATAAACAGCCAGAGTCACAGACACTTATGGGTGAAGAATATGCAAAGAACTAAAACAAACCATGCATTGAGTAAATACAAGTGTCACAGGAAGATGCATTTATTACATAAAACTAACACGTGTACCGGGGTGAGGGTGAGCAGGTATCAGGGAGGCATAGGAGGAGAGACTAATGGCAAAGAGTGTGGCTTTGGAGACAAAGTTTGAGGCTATCATTGGTGGTATGACTTTGGGCAGTTTCACCTTACTAAGCCTCAGTTGCCTCATGGATGCACGGGAACATTTTTAGGACCTCACAAAACGTTTTTGAAGATTAAGTGGACTAGTGCGTGTGAAATGCCTAGCACAAGTCCTAGCACAGTCGGGTCCCCTGGGAACTGCGAACTGTGTGCTGTGTTGTCATTATTCTGACCATCATTGTGTCTTAGCATGGACTTGTGAGAGCTCTGGAAAGGTCATCGCCCCTTCTTGATGCATGAGGAGTAGGAAGTACAAAGGGAGCCTTTGTTTTCTTCTAGGCTTCTCTACAGAAGATCAGGTGTTGAAGCAGCCCGTGGACTTTAATCCTAGCGGTGGTTCTTAGGCAACGAGTAAGAAGAGCTGTCTCCATTTCCAGTTGCCCCTGTGGGTGCGCCCCAGCCACAGCCTGCTGTGCTTGTATGGGAGGCCCTTCAGCTTTTCGAGGGATGGGCTGTCTAGCTCTTCCGGATATGCAAATTCATCTCCTCACCTACCACCACCGCCCCAGAGACGGGCACCTTTACACTATGTCTTGCTTTGTTGGAAGTAGTCTCAAAATAATTTTCTCACTTACTTCTAATTCTTTTCTAAAAGGGCATCTAATATAGGACTCAAAGCATTAGCAACAGGGATAATTTATTATGTCATGTTTTGATACATTAATATAATTTTATACCTAGTTAAATTGAAAGCAAACTCAATTCAGCCTCATTTTAATTACAGTCATTCTAACTCTCAGATGTCCATGTTTTAGCCTAATTATCAAGTATTCTAATATGAATAAATAGCTAATTCCCTGGGCCGTTCTCTTCTGTCGTTCCCGAGGTTGAAACTGCCTTTCTTCGTGAATGACCCTAAGAAGGTGAACTACCATCTGAGAAATTCACTTTCGGCAGTGATGTCTTCCCTGAGACCTTTATATTTTCTTGGTAAAACCTTGGCTGTTAACCACAGCACCCTAGGTACAGTGAGGATGACCTGGACTTGGAAAGTGAGCTGGATACGTGTGTAAGAGGTGCATTCATGCTTTGGGGGGGTTCCCTGTAAAACTGAATTCAGACCAGAGTGTATACAGACCTGGTGAATCACTTACAATGGTAGAAGAGCTGATCGGAGACTTCTGCGCCCTGTCTTCCTGAATTAATTAATTGCACTCTGTGCCATTTCCTGGCACCTGAGGTCTTTAAGGACTTAAGAGTTGAAATCTAGTAATACCACAGAGGCTAGTCTGAATTTCTTTTTCCTCTGCCCTGATACCTTCGGAATTGGTAATTATGAATACTAATAGCTTCTATTAATTCAATGTCTTATTTGCAGGAATGTTTGCATATATTACCCCTAAATCTCATGAAAAGTCCTTAAAGTAGATGTTATTAGTCCCATTTTATAGGAAGAGAAACCAAAAAGCATGAAATGTATACAAATTTCTTATGATTTTATATCTGATGAGCCACAGACTTGAAATTCAAACCTAGAAGCCCTGCCTTTCTCTCCTCAGCTGGGTCCAAATCTCCATGCAGCAGCATTGCCAGGAGGAGCACAGGTTACTGACCTCGCAGAGCGCGTCCCCTGATGCCCTCACTCTGGCGACACTCTGTGTGACAGCTGCGGATGGAGCCTGGCTCAGAGAGATGGAGGGTGCAAGCTATTTCCGGAAACAGCCCTGTTCCAGGCGATGGCTCACCTCCTTACAAACGGCCAGCACGCAGGTGGGACCCTCCTCAGGTGGGGCCCTCCTCAGGCAGCTGAGCCGAGAGGGAGCCGCTCACCACAGCGGGCTTCCGAATGCAAAGGGCAACCTGCCCTTGAGAAGGGGAGGGTAAAGCCTTTGAGAGCAGAGTTAGCAAACTTTCAGTAAAAGGCCGGGAAGGAAATGTTTTAGGCTTTGTGGGCCATATGGTGTCTGTCGCAACTGCTCCAATCTTCCGTTTCAGTGAAAGCACACACAGCCAATATGTAAACTACTGGGTGTGCCTATGCTGCAACAAAACTTTATTTGAAATTTGTGTAATTTTCAGGTCACAACGTGTTATTCTTTTGACGTTTCCCCTAGCTGTTTTTTTTTAAAGATTATATTTAGATATTTTTAGACAGAGGGGAAGGGAGAGGGAAAGAGAGGGAGAGAAACATGAATGTGTGGCTACCTCTCATGCGCCCACTACTGGGGACCTGGCCTGCAACCCAGGCATGTGCCTTGACTGGGAATCACACCTGTGACCCTTTGGTTCTCAGCCCACACTCAATCCACTGAGCCATACTAGCCAGGGTTTCTCTAGTCGTTTTAAATGTAGAATCCATTCTCAGTTTACAATCATTCTTAGCAAGTGGTGGGCCAGGTTTGGCCTGCAGGATGCAAGATGCTGACCCCTGTTTCAGAGAGTCATATTATTTTCAACTTACAATGTATGATAAGGGCTAATAAGCTTTGATGACCTATATACCAGGCACTGTGCTCAAGAAGAATGTGTGTTCTGCTCCTGAGAGGTGGGGTGCTCCACGGGTGTCTGCTCAGTCTCGTTTGTCTATGGCATTGTTCAGTTTTTGTTCCCTCTCTTTGTCATATGCCTGGCTGCTCAGTCTTTTATTGAAATTAGGGTCTCAAAATGCACATAAATATATTTTTATTGTATTGTGCATTCCTTCGGTTCTGCCAGTTTTTGCTTATTTTGAGGTTCTGTTGTTAAGTGCATTTACAGATATGTTCCTAATTGCTGATGTTCAATGGATTGACCCTTTCCACATTAGTAAATGCTGTACTTTATGTCATTTTTTTTGTTTTTTTTTTCTTTTGTCTGATATTGTTAGTATGGCCATTCTATCCATGATACGAACCTCATTTGCATGATATGTATTTTCTCATCATTTTACTTTCAGTCTGTGTGTATCTTTGAATCTAAAGTGTGTTTTGTGTGTAGTTGAATCCTTTCTTTTTCATCCAATATGACAATCTCAGTCTTTTGATTGAAGTATTTAATGTAGTCACATTTATTTTTGCTCTTGATATGTTTGGAACCCTGACTGTCATTTCATTTCTTGTTTTCCATATGTTATACGTCTCCTTTCTTCTCTGCTCCTCTCTTTTTGTTGGCCTTATTTTGTATTAATTGGATGTTTTGTAGTGTAACATTGTAACTCCTCTAATGCCTTTTAAATTATTTTTAATTATTTTATTTATGATTCCTCTAAAGATTTACAAAATATGTCCTGATCTACTAGAATCGATTTTTGATTGAAACGTAACTCCAGTAACATAAAAACTCTACTTCTATGTATCTCCATCCTTCTCCCACTTTTTTGTGCTCTTATTGTTATACATATTAAGTCTCTATGTGATGCAAATAAAACAATTATTTTTTATAATTATTACTTAATATGATTTTATATCTTTTAAAAAGGCTAAGCAAACAAAAGAACAAACATAAATTTATATAATTGTTATAGTAACTTTATTTTTTACTGTTTCTGATTGTTTTCTTCATTTCTTCCTGCAGAGTTCTTACCCCAGTACAGCCTGGTTCCCACCCACCTCCTTTGACTATTATTTTCAAACAGGTCACATTTTCACATAGGTCCCAGAGATCAAAACAAGATAATCTACTGTTTCTTAAATACGTCAGGAGTAGAAATAGAAGAAATGAGTAATTATATTGTCTTTCATAATTGTTTACACAACTGTCTTCACTGGCACTTTTTGCATTATCATTTGGACTTGAATTACTGTCTGGTATCACTTACTTTGGGCAAAAAGAATTTCCTTAATATTTCTTATAAGGAAGATCCGCTACCAATCACTTCTCTTAGTTTGAGTTTATCTGGGAATATCTCTATTTCTTCTTCATTTGTAAGAGACAGTTTTACTAGATATAAGATTCTCAATTGATAGGTTTTTACTTTTTATTCTTTGAAGGTATCATCTCAATATCTTCTGGCCTCAAGTTTTTATGATAAGAAAGATACTGTTAATCTTGTACACAGTGAGTTTGCTTTTACAGATTTCAAAATGTTCTATTTATCTTTAGCTTTCAACATCTTGACCCTACTGTTTATGTGTGGGTTTGAATCTCTTTGCACTTACCCTACTTGGAGATTGTTGAGGTGCTTGGGTGTGTTGCAGTTTAATTCTTTTAATCAAATATAAGGAATTTTAGGCATTTTAAAAAATATTCATTTCTGCCCTATTTTCTCTCTATTTTATTAGTGACAGGTCTATTATGTGTAGTTATTGCACATAATTGTGTCCCACATTTCAATACACTCTTCCATTTTTTAAAAATATTGACTTTATTTTTTAAAGCCCTTTTAGATTCAAAGCAAAGCTGAACAAGAAGTACAAATGATTTCATATATGCCCCCTGGGCTTTCCCAACATTAGTATCTTGGTGGTACATCTGTGGTACGTTTGTTAAAGTTGATAAGCCAGTGTGGACACCTTGTTATCAGCCCAAATCCATGGTTTCAATTAAGGCTTACTGTTGATTTTGTATGTTCTATGGGTTTTGACAACTATGGTAATGACGTGTATCCACTGTTAGAGCATCCTACACAAATAGTTTCACTGCCCTGAAAATCCTCTCTGTTCCATTCATTCATCTTTCTTTTTCTCCAAATCCTGAAAACCACTGATCTTTTTACTGTCTTTGTAGTTTTGCATAGACCAGAATGTTGTTTAGTTGATATCACACAATATATAATTTTCTGAGTTTTGCTTTTTCCTTTATTAATGTACATTTGAGATTCCTCCATGTCTTTTTGTGTCTTCGTAGTTTATTTTTTTAGTATTGCATATTATTTCATCGTATATCGGATGTCCCAGAGTTTATCTATTCATTGAAGGACATGTTTGCTGTTCCAAGTTTTGATAACTCCAAAGGAGGCTGCTATAAATATCCACATGCAAGGTTTTGTGTGAGCTTACGTTTTTATCTCATTTGATTACTAGATTATATGGCCAGAGTATATTTAGTTTTATAAACACTGCAAAACTGACTTTTAGTGTCCATACCATTTTGCAATTCAGCCAGCAATGACTGAGAAGTCCAGCTTATCTCTATCCTTGTCAGCATTTGGTGCTCTCAGTGTTTGAATTTTAGTCATCCTAACAGGTGGACAGACGTGTCTCGTTGTCTAAATTTAAAGTCCCCTGTTAACATGAGATGTTGAGCAGTTTTATGTGCTTGTTTGCCATCTGTGTATCTTCTCCAGTGAGGCAACTGCTCATTTTCTTTGCCAATTTTTAATAGGGCTGATCATTTTCTCATTGTTAAGGTTTAAGATTCCTTTGTATATTTTGGATGACAGTCCTTGTTCAGATACGTCATTTGAAAATATTTTCTCTCAGTCTGTGACTTGTGTTCTTATTTTTGACATGTCTTATACAGAGTGAAAATTTCTGTTTTTGATACAATCCAACTTATATTTCTTCTAGGAACCGTGCATTTTTGTGCTGCATCTAAAAAGTTATTGCCAAATCCAACATCATCTAAATTTTTTTTCTGTTATCTTATAGATGTTGTATAGTTTTGAATTTCACATTTAGGTCTATGATCATTGGGTTAATATTTATAAAGGTTGTAAGGTTTGTATCTAGATTTTATTTTTTTGCTTGAGGACATTCAGTTTTTCAATACCATTTTTTGTTTCATTGTCAAAATTCAGTTGGCTATATTTGTGTGGGTCTATTCTTGGGTTTTCCGTTCTGACCCACTAATCTATTTTTTTTATTCTTTTATTGGCACTATACTGCCTTAATTAACTTACTTTAACTAATTCCTGAAGTCAAATAGCATGAGTCTTCCAAGTTTGTTTTTTCTTCAATTTTGTATTTTTTTTCTTTATTGCATTGATTATTCTGTGTCTCTCAGTACAAACTCTAAAATCAGTTTGTCAGTATCTTAGAACTTCTTTTGGGTTTGTTTTAAATCTATAGATCAAGTTGGAAAAAATTAACATCTTAACAATTTTGAGTATTTCTACTGGTGACCATGTAATATGTCTCCAATTATTAAATTATTTGGTTTTCTATTCAGTTTTTATAAAATTATTTTTCCTCTCTGTTCTACAGATTGCACGTCTCTTAATCTTTTAGTTCACTGATTTTTTCTGTCACCTCAAAGTCTATGCTTAAATCTCTCTAGTGAATTATCTTATTTTGTTGTTGCCCTTTACACTTCATAATTTCCACTTGTTCTTTTAAAATCATTTAATCTCCATGGTTATATTATCTATTTGAGGACACGTTATCACTATACCTTCCTTTAATTCCATATGCATGATTTTCTTTAGTTCTCTTAACATCTTTATAAAGTCTTTGTCTGCTTTGGCCATTGTCTGAGTGTCTCGAAAGGCAGTTTTAGTTGCTGTTTTTCTCTGGTGTATACATCATAATTTTCTACCTCTTTGCATGTGTCACATTTCTGTTGAAAGCTGGATATTTTACATAATATAGTGTGTATACTGATTCTCACCCCCTCGCTTGGTACATTATTGCTATTTTAGTTGTTTGGCCATTCTTTAATTTGTTTGCTGACTTGGGGGTGCTATTTGCATCCATTCTATTTCTTCATAGTATGCAGCCTCTGATGTCTTTAGTCAGATTTTTCCTCCTTGTTTTATCTTTTAGTTTGACTGCAAAGGAGTTGCCTGTAGTTAACTTATTGTGCCAAGGTTCTGCTTAAGCTCTTTTAGACTGTTAGGGCTTTACTGTTTACTATTGAATGTGTATGTGGCTTAGAAGTTGCTATCGCAGTTCAGGGAATTTATATTATGTGACCTCGTGTCCAACCAGGGACTCCTAGTTGTAGGTTTCCTTTGTAATCACTTGGAAGGGGCACGACTTTTCACATTTACCCAATCTTTCATATTGCAAGGAAGGAGCATCATTTTACATTTATACCTGGCTTTCTAGTAGTCTCCCCAGCATCACAGTAGCTTATTGTCTCGCCAATGTTTGGTCTGAGCTTGTGTTCAAGCTGCTTGTGCCGAGGAGGTGGCCACCTTGTATGATGAGTCAGTGCAAGTCTTGGGAGATATTTAAATCTGCCCCATATCCTGTTCTGATTGTTCTTAAGTGGGTGCACCCTTCCTGAATCCTGGAGGCAACTAAGATCCAAAAAGTGTTCACTGTCTCTATTATGAATCTGTATATTGGCCATTTTCAACCAGTGGGACACGACACACTGGCTTGCTGTAAGAATCTTTAAAACACTCTGTACCTGACTATTGCATCAGGGGCACTGACCTCTTTTCCCTTTGATTGTCAAATAAAAAAAAATGACAAAAGCTGACATAAAAATAGCTGCCTGGTGTAAATGAATCAAAATTGTATCTATTTTTTGTCAGGTTGGCAAAAATATATACTTTTTGGTGTGCTGTAGAATTTGAGTAATTAGTTTACATGTGCCATGAGATGAAAGAGGTTGAAAATTGCTGCTCTATATTAAGCATTTTGCTTGTGCCACAGAGCTATCAGACTTCTTTTAAATGCTCTCCCTCAAGATCTCCATTGTTGCACAAGCTCTTACGCATTGAGTTCTCCATAATCTGTTTCTCATGCAGCCCCCTCAGGCAGAACTGCAGAGTTCTTCATCTTCATGCATGCCTTTCCTGATGGGCAGAACCCCAGCAACCCTGCACCAGAAGTGGGATGTGTACATGTTTTCCCCAGAGCGACATCCCTATCCTATAAATGGGCATTGAACAGGGGTTATTGCAGTGCCTGGTCTTCTCAGCTTGCCCCTCTTGACATGGAACATTCACCCTATGAGTGACTAGGGGTAGGGGTGATTCAGGCCCCAGTAGTCTTGGCCTGTGGCTTACCTTAAAGCTTCCTCTATATGAGTAGGATACTGATGAGGGAAGGGTTCTCTCTGCCATGACCACCTAGAGCAGAGCTTCTCCAACATGGGGCTGGGAAGAGGGGATGGCAAACCCTGGGGTGTACTGTTTTTGGTGTAAAACTATAGCTCCAGACTGGAGACTAGGAGTAGAGGGAGCCCCATCTTCTTGGTCATACTCGTCTGAAGAAGGTACCCAGGGCAGAGTTGCCATGCACGGAACTGAACATTGGGTGAGGGAATGGCCGGGGCTCAGATGGCATTAACTATCACTATTCTTACTGACACTTAGTATATATTTTTGAATCAGTATTTTTTCCTTTGCTGCATCCTGCTGTTAGAAGAATTCCAGAGATTTAAAATACAGTGGGCCCTCTGTACCTGTGGGTTTCACCTTCGCAGATCCAACCAGCCATGATCCGCAGTCGGGACTCCACGGATGGGGATGGCAGACTGTATGCATTCTCTGACATCATTTTACATAGAAGATGTGAGCATCTTCTGTGGATTCGGGTATCCACAGCGGTCCTGGATCCAGTGGTCTACAAATACCAAGGAACAACTGGAATTGTTTTGTCCAGCAATTTTCGTTTTTCTGTTCATTTATTTGCTTGGGGGAGAGTCTGCAAAGCTGCTTCCTCTCTCACTCTGGAGTCAGGCCTTCTTGCCAGTAGTTTTTAACTTAAAATTGTCAAATGTTTCATATGCATCTACGGTCTTGACTTCTAACAACATGATTTTTTATTTTAAATAGGCTTTAACTTTTATAGGTTCTAGTACTCTAAACTTTACATTTTTATACTTCTTTAACTAGTCTCTATTTATTTATGCTATATATAGTTACTTGGAAGTCTTTTCTGTTAATTTCAATATGTGGCTAACTTGTGAACCTGCTTCTGTTTTACCTTTTTTTTCCCTCTCTCACACACATATAACAATTATTTGGTCCTAGCTACTCACATGCCCAGTAATTTCATTTTGTCTGTTGGATATTGTGTTTTAAAAATTACAGAGGCTGCAAAAGACATTTTCATTAAGAGATAGTTTACCCTTTCCTCTGCTGGGCATATAAAGGGTACAGATGATTGTTTTAATTTAATCAGGTTCCTGTTTGTAAGTTTTCCTCAGCTCTTAATTGCAAACTTGGTTAGTCCTTGTATTTCCCACTTTAGATAAAGAAATATTCCTATCATTGATAACAATAAGTTACTTACAAATAACGACTCCCCACCTATATCTTTGTCATAAGTGCTAAGGGATTAGGTCCAAATCTTAGAATATGAAATACTTCTCTCCCTAGGTCATATGAATTTACTCTTTCTTTTATTGGTTTCCCTGAGAGCCAAAGTGACATTTCAAATTTCATATAAACTAGCACAATTTATTACTTTATGCATAAAGGAATGATTGTCAAATAGAAATGTTTATAAGAAATCAACAGTCCTAGGCTCTAGGCTTTTGTGTCTTTGCCGGACTGACCCATGGGCTGGCTTGCAGGGCAGCGGCATCACCACTGTTCCGGTGTTTACAGGGGCTTGCAGTTACTCCTTGTTCTGTTGTCCTTCCCTTCATTACGCTTCACAGTTAGTGGTTTTCCGTTCATTTGTTTTGTTTATTGGCACCCACTTTTTCAATAGCATTTGCTCACATGTTGGTAACTTTCATTATTATTGCATTATGATAATTGGGGATCAGTGATTTTTGATGTCACTATTATAATTGTTTCGAGGTGCCACAAATCACACCCACAACAGTGAGCTTAGTCAATAAACGCTGAGTGTGCTCTGACTGCTTCACCTACTGATCGACCCCCCACCCCATCTCTCTCCTCCATGGGCCTCCCTGTTCTCTCTGACACAATGTGAAAATTGCTCCAATTAATAACCACAGGATGATATCTCAGTGTTCACAGGAAAGCAAGAGTTGCCCATCTCTCACTTTAAATCTAGATCTAGATGAAATATAGTGAGGAAGGCATTGTCAAAAGCCGAGACAGGCTGAAAGCTATGCCTCTTGTGCCAAGCAGCCAGGTTATGAATGCAAAGAAGAAGTCTTGAAAGCAATTCAAAGTTCTCCTTCAGTGAATACATGAATGATAAGAAAATGAAATGGCCTTCTTGAAGATATTGAGAAAGTTTTAGTGGTCTGGATAGAAAATCAAACCAGCCACATTACCTTAAGCCAAAGCCTACTCCAAAGCAAGGCCCTACCTCTTCAATTGTATGAAGGCTGGGAGAGGTGAGAAAGCTTCATACACTTAAAGCTAGAAGGGGTTAGTTCATGAGGTTTAAGGAAATAAGCCATGTCCATAACATAGAAGTGCAAGGTGAAGCAGCAAGTGCTGGTGCAGAAGCTGTAGCAAGTTATCCAGAAGATCTAGCTAAGATAATTAATGAAGGTGACTACCTTAAACAACAGCTTTTCAATGTGGATGAAATAGCCTTGCATTGGAAGAAGGTTCCATCTAGAACTTTCATAGTTGGAGAGGAGATGTCTCTGCCCGGCTTCAAAGCTTCGAAAGACAGGCTGGTTCTCCTGTTAGGGGCTAATGTAGCTGATGACTTTAGGTTGAAGTCAGTGCTCATTTATCATTCCCTAAATCCTAGTGTTACTGCAGGCAGCCATAAGTTAGAGAGCACACCTGGCTGTGCTCTTGGGAGGGACAGGCCATGTGGGGATTGCAGAGAAAACGCAGGGGTACTGCGATCCAGGGGGTGCACCACTCCAACCAGCTCCCCTGGATGTGTAGGCACAGTGTCCAGGGAGGTGGGCTGAGGGCAGCAGCATCTCCAGGCTTCCTGATGGTGAGTCTGGCAGCCCCCCATTTTCCACTACTGTGGACGGGGAACACTGAGAAGTCTCCCCCATTAACCAAGATGGCAGTGAGGGGGGATTCTTACACCCAGTGGCCAAAAGATATAGGGACAGGGCCCAAGCACACCAAAAGCTAGAAAGATGAATGGACAGAGCTGGAGAGTGCCAAAAGCTTGCAAGATAATTGAATAGAGAAAAAACTTTTTCCTCCCTATTCCTACAAGGACCTTGGTCTTGAGCAGGGAGGGAGATGGTCTTTGAGACGGAAGTCCGCCATTCTCCTGGGTCACGGTACCAGCGCCTGTTTCACGAGCTTGGTTTTCCTTGCAGCAGGCAGCCAAACCTTCATTTTCGGTTATGCTAGGGCCCTTAAGACTTAGGCTAAATCTACTCTGCTTGTGCTCTACAAATGGAACAACAAAGGCTGAATGACAGCACATCTGTTTACAACGTGGTGCACTGAATATTTTAAGCCCACTGCTGAGACCTACTGCTTAGAGAAAAAGATGCCTTTTAAAATATTACTGCTCATTGACAATGCACCTGGTCACCCAGGAAGTCTGAGGGAGATGTACAATGAGATTAATATTGTTTTCATGCCTGCTAACACAACACCCGTTCTGCAGCCCGTGGATCAAGGAATAATTTAAACTCTGATGTCTTATTATTTAAGAAACACATTTCACAAGGCTACAGCTGCCATGCATAGTGAATCCTCTGATGGGTCTGGGCAAACTAAATTAAAAGCCTCCCAGAAAGTGTTCCCCATTCCAGGTGCCATTAAAAATTTTTCTGATTCTTGGGAAGAAGTCAAAATATCCACATTAATAGGAGTTCAGATGCAGTTGATTACAACCCTCATTTGAGGGGACTTGTAGGAATCGAGACTCTAATGGAGGAATTAACTGCAGACGAGGTGGAGAGAGCAAGAGAACTGGAATTAGAAGTGGAGCCTGTGGATGTGACTGAATGGCTGCAATCTTGCAATAAAACTTGAACAAATGAGGACTTGCTTCCTATGGGTGAGCAAAGAAAGTGGTATCTTGAGATTGAATCTACTCCCGATGAAGATGCTGTAAAGATTGTTGAAATGACAACGAAAGATTTAGAATATTATATAATCTTAGTTGATAAAGCAGCAGCAGGATTTGAAAGAACTGATTCCAATGTTGACAGTTTTATTGTGGGTAAAATGCTATCAAAAAACATCACATGCTACAGAGAAATTGCTTATGAAAGGACGAGTCAATCAATACTGCAAACCATTACCTTTTTTTAAAGAAATTTCCACAGTCTTCCTCCCCCCGCCCACCTTCAGTAACCACTCCCTTGATCAGTCAGCGGCCATTTACACAGAGGCCAGACCCTTACCAGCAGAAAGATTACAACTTGCTGAAAGCTCATATGTAGCCTTTATTTTTTAGCAATAAAGTATTTTTAAATTTAGGAATGTACATTTTTAGGCATAACATTATTTGCACTCTTAACAGACTGCAGTATAGAATAAACATAATGTTTATATGCACTGGAAAACCAAAAAATTCTTATGACTCACATTATTGCAATGTTCTTTTTATTGTGGTGGTCTTGAACCAAACTGGCAATGTCACGGGGAAATGCCTATATTCCAAGGATGAGATTGCATGGGTATTTACGGTTTCTGACTCCAGCAATACCAATATTTTGGTCCCTAAGTTCACTTAAGATTTCAGAATAATGGAAGAGGGTCTCTCACAATGGTCCTCAACCACATTTTCATGAAATGCCCATCAACCACTCCTACAATTACTAGGCCAAAAGGCAGCGATGCAGTAAATTATTGGCTAAACTTCAGGCATCACGTCAACTCTGGATTGAGTGTTGCCATAGTTACCTTGACTGCTTTAATCATCCCAATAGGAAATGAGATTAAAATATCCAAAGAATAGAAGGATCTAGGGAAAAAAGATCATCCCTGTTTTCTTTTCTCTTTTTTTTTTTTTGGCTGGGAAATTCCCCAATATCTTTTTGAATACAAACCCAGGCCTATTTTTCTTGTAAAAGGTGAGTAGGAATATACTTTATGTGTGTATCATGGGAGAACGGTACGTTGTATGTTTGTGTATTTGTTTGTGTTTGTGTGTGGGTGTGTTCAGCTTTTGACACAGGTCCTACAGATTATTATGTAAATGTATATCCATGTTGGAGAAAGCCCTATTCATTACCCATTTCCGTCCTTGGAAAAATAACCGTGATTGTTATTCACTTAAAAAAATAGGTTTGCAAGGAAATACAACGTGGTGACACAGAAACACACGTAATGCCGTAGCAGAGGAGCCCCAGACTCAAGTCTTCAAGCCCTACTGACAGCCTGTTCGCCAAATGCATGTGTGCAAGTGTGGGTGTGCACACACATGCACGTATGTGCACACTCACACAGGCACACCTCCCCAAGCTCTGATACTTTCCATCTGTCAGGGAGAATGAATCTTTCCAATCATTAAAAAAAAACCATTCTGTTTCTGTGAGGCTTTGAGCTTGTACCCAAGGAAAGCTTGGCAGGAAGCATACGTTTCTTCCTCAAGTTCCCGAACACGACAGCTGTGCTTCCCTCACACCACTTGGGAAAATGTTCCCGGTCTTAATCAACTGGCGCGAGGTGACAGAGGGGCTAAATACAGCTTGTGTCACACAGCATCCATGGATGTGCCAATTTCCCTCTTCTTCTCGCTCCTCGGCCCCGTAGCTCTTATTTTTATTTTTTAGTCAGCCCCAGTTTTTTAATCACTGTCACTTTTTCTATCTGGGGCTGTGCCTCTTCTTACAAAACGTACAGCAGGGTCTTGTCTTCCTGGCCATATAGCCACCAGCACTGAGTTAAGGAAAATCAGTGTCCACTTCCCCGCTGTAATCTAAATTAAAAGTAAGAGATTAGAAAAAGAGCTTGCTTTCCCGCTGGAGTTCCTCACAGATCCTGTGCGGTGTTGGCACCGGATGTTCCCTGTGAACAATAAAGACAACTGCAGTGAAATTTGAATGATTGCTTACAAAATGCCAGGCACTGTCCTAGGTTCCCTACATCCTCCATCTTCACATCTGTCATTGCATGTGGGATCTTTACCATTAAATTAAATTAAATCATTAAATTAAATTATTCAGTGGGTATGAGTATCTTTACAGGTGAGAAAAGTGAGGCTTACTGACATTAAATGACTGTCGT
This sequence comes from Phyllostomus hastatus, assembly GCF_019186645.2. NCBI lineage: Eukaryota > Metazoa > Chordata > Mammalia > Chiroptera > Phyllostomidae > Phyllostomus > Phyllostomus hastatus. Next base: position 11,499,082 of record NW_025334015.1, on the reverse strand, counting down.
GCATCACTCATTGAATAAATGTTTGCTTTTCAGTAATAGGCTCCTTCCAGGTCTGACCTGAGGACTTCTATCAACTCTGTGTGGCAATAATGTCCCAGCCACCAGTGCTGCCCTCGCAGTTGTAGCTTGGCCATCCCACAGAACAAACTGGTAGTGACAATATTGGACCTATATTCAAGCTACAAAACATGCTCACTCCTCTCCCTTTAGGTGGAATGAGACTTGCAACTCGACGCCCAGGTTTGAAAAATTCTGCTATTTCCAGTGACTACCTCCATACTCCTTGGAAATCTTTCAATGCCCCTTGAATATTTGCTTCTTTGTATATAAAATTGTGATGAAAATATCTGCCTGACAAGCATTCTCTAAAACTTAAATGAGATAATATATGTGGAAGTGCTATTTTCATTTTTATACATACAACACATAAATAGGCATACTCGATATGCATAAATATGCATTTGCATACACACACACACACACACACACACACACACACATATATATATATATATATATATATATATATATATATGGAGAGGCTGGCTCTATCTGAAGCTCCATACTGTTTCTGCAGATAGCAGATATGTCTGAGAGAATTTGGAAATCCCCCTGTACATGCTAATAATTTCAGCTGATGACAAGCAGTCCTGCAAATGAGGAAACCTCCGTGGCTTAGAGAGATTGTGGTTCACTGCAGTATTTGACATGCATTGTGGTCATGGTCATTATCGTCCCCATCATCATCATCATTATTCACTTCGTCACCAGTAATCACCTGTCAGTGTCAGCAGTTTCTTGAGAAACTTCTGAATGTAAAGAATTAGAAAAGGAAGTTACTGGAAATGGCAAGATTCATTTGGGAGTATCATGTATTCTTTTGACACACAAGCTCTGTCCTCTATTTTAAAGCACTTGGTTGTTACATGGCTTCTCATCTGATACAGTTTGTGTATGTCCCTGTGCCTTGCTCTGCTGCAAACATCTGGCTTCAGCTAGTAAGGGGCTTTTTTCTCATCTTTTTTGTCCTCATCTTGCTTTTGTCTGGTGATGGCCTTAGATTATCCTCTAGTACCTTTCACAGGATTCTTAATTATAAAACAGGGGCCTACCATCAAAATTGCTCTTGTTACTATTTATTTGCAAATATTATCCAAACCTCTTTCATTTCTTTATTAAACAAAATCAACCTCATGATATCTTACCATTAAAACAAATTAGAATATTTTTCTGCCTCACTCTTTTTTGAATGTTTACAACCTGTGTGATTCAAATGCGTGTCTCACCTATGGATGATGGTCATCGGTAGAGGGCCAAACCACGCCGTCAGTGAAGCAATACCCGGGAAACCTTGGCCGCATCGGTATTGGTGGTGCAATGTCACCAAATGCTAAGAGCCAACAGGGTGATGATGGGTTGAGAAATCTGAGGATAAACATCTCTGCGTTCAAAATGAAGCTTGTCATTTTTATTGATTATGTTCTTCTTACATCATCATGGGATACGGCTGTTATGATTTCAAAAAGAGATAAAAATTAACAGGAAATTGTGAAATATTCTGGTGGAAATAGTTACTCTAATAATGTTATGTCTTGTTCAGAATATGAGTTTTGGAATTCAGTCGAAGAAATCTATTGACCTAACTTTCATGATGTCTGGGGAGACCATGCAACAACAACTACAACAATAGCAACAACAAACAGTTTATTTAGGACGAGTCTCTTTCTCATTTATGTTTGTCTGAGCCCCAAGGAGAAAAAGAGGTCATGGTGCAAGTGACAGCTTACATGGCGTGTTCCACTGATGCAGGTGGGCTTCGCCTTCTTGGGCACTGTGGCCCTGTTGTCCGCATTCAGAGGTTTGCCTTCAGCTCACGAGCCAGACACATCCCTTGGTGCTGCCCCACTGCTTTCCGTCTTGGCCAATCTGATCTAGTGACATGGAGGTGTTATTGCCAGGGAGCCGAGTGATGACCACAAGTAGGAAAGTAAATAAGTAGAGCAAACTTAGCGCTCCTCGTTTTTTGAGTTTAAGCTCTTCTTCCTTGACCTTTGATTTCTGGCAAATGAGACAGAGATTATAGGATGGAAAAGGTGGGATGAGTGAAAAAGGGAAAGGGGAATAAGAGGTACAACCTTCCACTTATAAGTCATGGGGATGTAACATACAGCTCAGGAAATATAGTCAATAATATTGTAATAAATTTGTATGATGATATGGTTACTAGACTTATTGTAACCACATATTAAATTATATAAAGGTAGAATCACTACGTTGTACCCCTGAAACTGTTAGCATAGGTAGCTAGATATTAAAAAAGAAAGGGAGCAAAGGGAATCAGACATTATTAAGCATCATCCATTAGGAAGCATAAGCCTGCTTAACCAGGAAGCTAAAGCTTCACGTACTCAGGGAGATAGCAGCTTTGCCCAATCAAGGGGATTAACACCCCATCCTCAGAGCAGCCCACCCTCCTGTACCAGATCGTAGAGGGGAGCAGGAGGCAGTAAGCACATGTGCAGTAGAAACATAGAGGCCTGTCAGTCTAGTTTGTGAAAAGGATCAGACTGGGTAAGAGACACAGGACCTGGGAAGATCTAGGGAATGGATTGATTAGGGGAGGAACAAACACAGCCCGTGAAAGATTGGAAAGTTAACTGGTTAGTTTCTAAAGGGTGCCTAGTCTTTCCCAAGCGCTGCCACATTCTTCCTCTATAGCAACCGTGTGGTTCTAGCAGCTGCCTGTGCCCACCCAGCAGCTGGGCAGGACAAATAGGGCTCTGGACACAGCCAGGAACTGGGCTAAACTTTTTTATGGTCTACACTTTGGTATGGGGAGAATCTCTGGACATTGGCCCTATTTCTGGGCTTGATTAAGATAAGGCTAAACTTTGTCCCTGGCAAGACGAAGAGAGATGATGCATTGGGAACCCAGGGGAAGTCCTTTGATTTTGCCTCTTCAAATAAATTTTATCTCCAGACCCCCCCCCCCATGTGGGTCCTTGAAATGCTTTCCTTGGGACACTGGAAAAGAACTCCACTTCCACTGGCATCAAAACTAATATTATATTATATGTCAACTATATTTTCAAAGACAACTATACTTGAACAACAATAAAAAAGTTAAAAAAATTAAGTATTTATTGAGCACCTATTATGGATCAGACACTTTGTTAAGCAATACAGAGTATTTGACTAATAGGTGGAGGTGATGCACTGCCATATATAATATATACAGATTGTTGATTTGGGGCAATATGGCAATGACTAAGAAGAGATCTTTTCTTTCTGAGGTTAATCTAGGAAGTTGCTATGGAAGATGGAAAAGATGGAAATGTACTGTACTGTTTGAGTACATTACACCAAGAGGCAATTATTCTACTGAGTGTGAGATACGTTGACGTAAAATTGCATACTTTTACTTCTTAAGCTATGGTCATTTATGGAGCAAGATAAATTTGTGTCTTAATAAGATTAATCTTTAAAAATTATAATGCAATATAAAGTAGAAATATTAGCTTAGCAAATTACTTTACAATCTTTAAAATGTCACAGTATAAAATTTCTTCAGTCTGGGTTTTATGTAAGCAAAAGTATGCCTGCATATACCTGGTCATTTAAAATTCTCTGTCTTATACACGTGCTTTCTGTCAGTTAATCAAACATGCAGATAAAAGAAATTCATAGTCAGGGGAGAGAATGAGGTGAGCATATCATTATAATGCACATTTCTGGAAAGGCCCAAGGCTTCACACATCTCACAGAGATGGTCACCTGCATCGTGTGATTGAAGGGTCATTTTGCAACTAAGAGAATGGCCAACATGGATATTTTAGGACATGTCTCCCTCAGCTGATAGGGTCTTCACTGCAGTTCCACCTTTGCCTTAGGCGAGAAGCAAATGGTCTCTATCTCAGCCTGTTAAAAGTCCTTGATGTCTGTGGAAAAGGGAGATGCTGTGCATTCATTATGAGCTCTCTTTCATTTACTAATTTACTCAATAAATATTTATTAGGCCCTTACTGGGTGGCAGAAACCATGATAACTTTTAGAGATATGAGCAATTCATATAGAAAAAAGATTCCTAATCTCATAGATAATCAAGAAAAGCCAAAATAAAACCACAATCAGATACTATTTTACACCAACCGGAATGACAAATCTTTAAAAGTCTGGCAATATTAACTGCTGATGAGAATGTTTCAGAGCTCTCCAAGTGCCTACTAATTTAGCCACAAATTTCTAGCTGCCATTCAAAAACCTCCATCATTATTTCAACTGAACAATCCTCTAGTAATTTACCAATAGCACATGTCCCAGTAAAAACAATAATGTGGTGTTTTTCAAGAATATCCTGCATGTCAAGGAATTGTGCATTTTTTAAATCCTGTGTCAGTCATAATACAACTCACTGTGCAAAACTTATTCATTGTCATATTGTCAATCAAGTCTTCTTTCGCGCTTCCAAACATACTATTATTAGTACCATAATGATGATGGCGACTGACATATTCCGAATAATTACTAGACATTAAGTACTGTCAGCTTTATCTCAATAGTCGCAAAATACCTATGAGGTGGTACTGTTATTCCTATTTAATGAGAAAAAATACCAAGGTATAGAAGTGGTCAGTGTCATTGTAAAGTTTAGAGATCGGGCAAGTGGTCATGGCAGATTGTAAACAAATATATTCAGACTCTAAGTCCTATTTTATTGACGGTTCAGCTCATTTTACAGATATAGGATCTGAGGCTCAGAGAACAAAATTTTTGTCCAAAGTACTTCTCTGATGCCAAATTTCACGATCAAATTCTCCCTTCCTTCTATACAGGGTGGGGCAAAAGGGGGTTTACAGCTGTGAGTACGTGAAACACAGAATTCATTCTTGCATTGCCATTCATTAATTATTGTGTTATTTTCCATGTGAAAACTGTGAACCTACTTTTGCCCCACCCTGTACTTGTATGGCATCAGATGCTTGTACTTCTCATGAAAGTCGCTCCCCACTCAGCCATCTGAGTGGTTTGCATAATGATCGTACCTCATTAGATAATGGTAAGCTCTTGCTCTCTGGGCAGCATGTAACTGAGAAGGCCTACTTCATTCGCTTCCCAAAGTATATGCTCAATAAACACTTGACAGATATAATGAGACAAGTCAGTTAACAACCTGAGAGTCCATGGTCTCACTTGGTAAATGAAAAAAATAAAAACTGCCTTCCTCTTTCAAGGGGCTGTTGAAGGACCCTGTGAAATTATATGTGTGAGCGTGTTGTAAGCACATTGTCCACACAAATGGGAAACACTGTTACAGAAATAACTGCAAAGAGACTTAATTTTCATCCCCTTTCAAATAATCTTTGTGAAATTCACCTGACAGGATAAATTCAAAGCTCCCAATAAAGGCTTTTACATTCTCCACCCCGTACATCTGGAGAAGCTGGTGGCATTAAAAGCGTTACCTGGGGTTAAATATTCAAGAAGCTCTTGAGATCTGATGGTGAGCTGAGCTCAGTTTTTGCGGCTGTAGAAAACCTGCTTCCCAGGTTTGTGTGAATGAAGTTTCCCCAAAAGGAATTGTGTACTAATTATTTTAAAGTCTTGAAGTCTTGCACGATACATTTTTCTGAAGAAGGAGAGAAACCTTTCTTGAAAACTGATGGACATTAATGGAAACAAAAATCAGAGGAGAAAGGGACTATAAATGAGAATGCAATAAAAATGGTATTAGCCAATTTCCATGTGCATGGTCTTCTCCTACATGGACACGCGGGCATTCGTGGACTGAAGGGCCATCCATCTGCTAATATCTCACACGGTACTTGCAAAAGTCATCTCCTCAGTGTCTAGTCAGTTGCTCAGCTTGTAGTGGTATTGGGTAGCTAATTCGACATGTATGATGGACAAGCTAAGGGGCGAAGGGGAAGGCCTCACACTTCTGCACAGCACGGGTAGGATGATTGAAGCCTGGCATCGATATTTATGTGAAAAGAACAGCAAATAATGTGATTAAAAATTATCGATCATGGAAAAGGCCAAAAGGACTTCAAAAAATAAAAAAAATTGAATCCTCAGAATGGGAACAACCACCACAAACAAATGACATGCTGAAAAAATATAAGTAGCCCAAGTAACAAAGGAAATTTTCCAGAATTTAAAGTATCCTTATACATTAAGTAGAGAAACAATGGACAAGCCCAAAGAAAAATGAGCAAAGAACATGAATGCAGAATTCACAAAAAAGTAAATGAAAACTCTACATATATTCATGAAAAGAGGGCCATTTTATCTAAGTATGGTCCTCTCTTGCAACTTAGTACAAATTATTTCTCTCTCTCTTGCTCTTACTCCCTCCCTCATGTTCCAAATATATATTAATTCATCACCAATGAACACTTTGTATAATTTTACCCTCCCACTTGGGATAATCAAAGGAATCTCAACAATTCCCCTTCACACGTTCAATCTAAGCTCCCACCAGGCACTACCTGCCATATATTGTATATTTTAAGTCCAAGAGGTCGTTTTCTGTAGGGGAAAATCAGTTCATTGACAATACTGGGAAAGCTGGGCGGGGACAGTTCAGTGCCAGCACTGCGAGTCACGTTACGTTGCCACCGGTGTCACCGAGCCCTCTCATGAACACACATCACGACCTTGATTTCAGCCCAGGAGTCAATTTCAGGTGCAACATGTCAAAAGCACGGGCACTCTTGAGAATATTTTGTGAACATCACTTAGCCAAAAATTGGGTGAGGGCCAGTTCTTTGGGGGAAATAAAAGGGACCATTTACACAATCCTGTTTCTATAGCCACACACACACAAGGAAGATGGTCCACCATCAGGAAGGAGAAGCTGATAAGTCAGAACAAAGTTTCACATTTTCTACAAATAACCTTTTTTCTTCATTCTGCAGATGGTTTATTTCATTTGCACGGGGCTGGCTGGAAGCCGCGGTGATTAACACTGAACTGACTCCCCCCCATAGCAGCTGCCCGCAGGGAAGCCGAGGAGGAATGCAGGCTTCTGCCTGACAATGAATGGGAGGGAACGGCGACTGTGAAATCGGAGTCAGTGGGCTCTGGCGCCGTGGAAACTTAGAACAAGGCCACAGCGGACTGTGTCATTTTCTCAGTGACGAGCTCACAGTGTGCGCTGATCAATTCCTTACAAAAAAAGAGACAGTGTCACAAAGTTAAGCCTAAAATTCAGCTCTTAGGGCAATTTTCTTTTACTAAATTTAATACGGGGTGTATTGTGATAGAGAACAGATTTACATTCGCATTGTCCGGTAAGTGGAAGGCTGCTGTCCCCGCTGCGGCCGGAGCACTGAGCCCGGCGCCAATCAAGGGCTTTAGTGTTCCCGGCCATCCGGCCTTGTGCTGTCTTTGAGAATTAGGGTTTTTTTCTCCACTTCTTTATTTGTGGTTTAAAAAGAAAAGGCTTTTAGAAATCTTTTGAACCTTCCCATTAACTTTCCGGGAATCAAAAGAGTCGCAACAATTGAGGTTTTCATTATCATTAAAATTAGAAAATCACAATAAGTCCTTTTTCCTTGAAATAACTAGTGGGGTAATTTACTTTTTGTTTTTACTAAAGCAAAAACAAAAATAATTTTTGTTGTTTTTCTTAAATTTTCGATGAATAGAAAAAGTACTTTAATAAATAGGTGCAGAATAATAATAAACAAAATTAACATTGTGGAATGTGCCACTTTTCTAAGGTATGGGATAATAACAATACATTCAGAATCCCCCTGCCCCTGGTTCTCGACCCCTTCCCTCTTGGTTAGAGAAAAACCTGGAGACAGCGATTTCCCTGAAATTCGGGTTTATTATATCCTTATTTTAAGTACATATGTATACAATATACATGCATACATGTACATGCAAATATGATATACATATAATATTCATATTGCCTATAGAATATATGCAAATATATAACATACATATAACAGAATATATGTAAATATATTATAAGTATGCTATATATTGTAAATCATATATTTATTATATATTATATAATATATAAGATTTATATAATATAATGTATACTATATATGTGGCATGTGCTGTTAAGTCTGCTCTGATTCCTAGCTCATTATTGTCTTTATTGTCATTATATGCTGGAAGTTTCAATGTTGTCATCTTTTGCTGACTTTGCGCTGGGACACACTTGTTGGCGTCTCTGGCAGGCCTGGGGTATCCGTAGAGCCCTCCCTCTTCCAACGCCACGTTTCTGACGCATCCATTTCTCTCCGTCAGCCTCCTCACTGTCCCGTTTTTACATCCATACACAGTAATTAGGAAGATAGGGTGTGGACCATCTTAACCTCTGTCTCTGATGACACATCTTTGCTCCTGGCAATCCATCTCTGCCCTTCTGCATCTGAGCCCTGTCTTGATCTACTGGCTGCACTCTCCTTGATTACAAGATAAGCAAAATCTTTACCGATTTCAGTGTCTTTGTTGTCTATATAAAAGTGTATTTCATCTGAAGTCATCATATATGTCATATGTGTGTGTACATATATATAGGCACAGATGTTTTTAAATGACACAAGTGAAAGGAGATATTTTATGACACTTCCGTGGTTTCTTTTCTTCATTCAACTTTACCTGGCTGCAATTTACCCATGTGGATTCACAAAACTCTAGCTCATTCATTTTCTTCACTCTGTAGTATTCCATTGGATAAATATACACGATTTACTATCTAGTCTAGTGTTTAAGACATTTGGGCTATTCACAGATTTTTTTGCTACCTCAACTATTGCCATCTCTTTTGCATGCCATGTAAAGCTGCTCACCAGCTACCCCTCATTTATCCCTTCAGTGATATTTTCCCAGCCACTTTTGCTTTCACAGTGCCAAAGGCTGTTTCACCTCCTCGTTTCTGAACATGCCATTCCCTTTGCCCCATGGAACCCTGTGCAGCTGGTCGGCCTTAGGAGTTCCTGCGTATTAAGATCACACTTTACTGAATCTGATCATTCTGGCTAGCTGCTCCCTCTGGGCCCTAAACTGAGCACTGCTAGCACATTTATCATAATATAAATGATAGCCATACGTGGAAGATAAGCTTCTTAAGGAGAGAAACAACTAATAATTAGTTTATCTCTGTAATACTAGAGTCAAGGAGACAAGAAAAGGCTGAATACCCCCAAATTCTGACTCTGTTATTTCCATAACACTGTTTCACTTTATGTTTATAAGAAATATGTTCTTCTAGTAATATACCCCATCATTGATACACAACTCACATATTCCATTATGTCCTTTACATAGTGATTTCCAATTGTAGTTCATGGAACACTTACTCCACTCCCTTGTTACTTCAAGAAAATGTCGCCAGAATTAATGTGGATTAGAGTACTACACTCAGTACCACACACATTAATTCACACAATCAGCACAGACATGGATAAACACACCTCTTGGATGATATTCAAAGTCTGTCAGGAATGTCCAGGTCATACTTTAAAAAATCTTATTTTCAATTGACTTGAAATCTAACATAGTGCTTCACAGAAGGCACACACAATACAATGGCTTTTGTTAACTGACATTATTATTAACAGGAAGTCTTAGTAAATTCTTCTTTTTTAAGATTTTATTTATTTATTTTTAGAGAGGGGGAGGGAAGGAGAAAGAGAGGGAGAGAAACATCAATATGTGGTTGCCTCTTACGTGTCCACTACTGGGAACCTGGCCTGGAACCCGGGCATGTGCCCTAACTGGGAATCAAACCAGTGACCCTTTGGTTTGCAGGCTGGTGCTCAATCCACTGAGCCACACCAGCCAGGGCTTGGTAAATTCTTTTTATTGGAAGTTTCAGGTTTTATAAATTCAATATTCATATAAAATCACAATAAACTATTTTTAAAATTTCTATTAATCATCTATTGTGTCTCCAGATTAACTTGCTATGCCTAATACAACTCTTGGATACTTTTTCATGAAAAAATATAGCATGGAAATTTACAAAATTAGTTTTAATGATAATGAAATTATGAACAAAAGTTAAGAACCAATTGTCAATGCCTAGACAATTTTTTAATGAGCTGCCTTATTGATGGGGATTGCCGTAAGCATGTGCCTTTGCACTACAAACCAGTTGAAACATTCTAACCTAGCACAGCTCAGAGAATGCTGAGAAGGTGGGAGAATCAGGCAACTCAGCAGCTTTTGTATGTCCCTAAGTCCAGGATGCAGGAATTGCACTATTGGGTAAACAAGTGACCAAATGCCATAAATGCGTGCTGTGAGCAAGGCAGGTAAACATCCAATGTCTGTGTCCTCATCAGTGTTTCTCTTTCTGTGTGTATTCAGAGACCAGAATTCTCAATAGACATCATGCCAAGGAATGGGGCTGTGAGTAAGGATCGGCACTGTTATCTGCATTTTGGAATACTTTACCCTTGAAGGTAAAGTGTGAAAAGCAAGGGCAGAGAAATAGCCCAAAAGCAGTACGTAATGGGAGAACTGGCTTTTTATGTTTTGCTTGACACAGAGAGCATAGAACATATCTAATTGTCTTACTTAGAAGGCATGGTAGCTGTGCAGAAACAGTGGTAGACCCATCAGATAAAGTGTGTTAAGCAGCGTATTTTGTGGAACAGCTGTGCATGTCCTTCTCGGCTACATCTGACAGCTGTTCAACACCAGCATCTAAGAGGATGTAGAAAGGAGCTAAGGACACTAACTGACCCCCTCCCATATTCTGAGAAATGCAAAGCCTGGACAGATATTTCACCTATCTAGAAGGAACAAACACAAAATAATAGCAGACTGGGGACTTTGGAAAACATGTTACATATAGCATAAGGGGATTTGATGCATGTCACAGAAAACCCAAAAGAAAAACATGTCTCAGAAAAGTTGTTTCTAAACAGAATACATATCACTGAAACCAAAATAAGATCCCTACTTAGAGTCTGTAGAGAAACAGATTTTGACCTCCATGGAATGTGAATGAGAAGTAAGATTGAAATCAGAGATTTAAAGAAGGTGGCTGATGAAAGAAAAGACTACAGAGGAGATAAAAAACAAACAAACTTATGAAATCAGATCAGAGATGCAAAAGACAAACTGGTGATTTCCTACTAAAATGCAGAGTAAAAGGACAAAGAGATGAAGACAATGGCAGAAGATTGTAAGTATAGTGACAAGAGAGCAGAGATACAATTTAGAAATTAAATAATTGTGAGAAAAAAAACAAAAACAGAAAAATTGGAAGAGAGGCAATCATCAAAGAAGAGAGAGAACGAATTCCCAAACTGAGAAAAAGCTCCCAATCTACAACCACAAAGCCAGGCTCAGTTTGTCCTAATGTTGTAAAAGAAGCCCTCACCTAGATTCTTCTTGGCTTTCCTTTTTACATCTTAATGATGAAAGACTTGGAAGCTTACATGCATGGAATACCATTAACAACATTACAAACAATAAAACAAATTAACTTCAGGCATCCCTTCACACTGAGATACAAGAAAATGCACGTCGCTCTCTATAGATTTTCAAGACTAAGTGGTTGTTACCTAGAAAACTGGATACCAAACTAAACTCTCCATTGTGTGCAAAGTCAGCAGGCCAACCTGTGCACATTTTCTGAAGAAATGTCTTAAATACTTATTCGCTCTGAATGAGAGCAATTTAATTAACATAAAACTTTAAATACTGGATATATGATTATGAAATTGAATATAAATTTAAGGTCTATTCTTGAATACAAAATACATAGTGAAATGTGTTCAATTTAGTCAATATCTCAGAATTTAATTTATACATTATGTAAATTTCAATGAGTGAAAAGCAGGGACGGACTGCCACAGGATATAAAGTCATTTATTTGTCATAAATGTGGGAAAAGCTATTATTTTGAAGACTTTTGTTTATGATTGTTAAGAAATGTCATTAAATATTATTTAATAAGTTTTAGGAAGTCATGTAGTAAGTAAATGAATTGGTTTTTTAAATGTTTAAAACAATGTCCAAAGATTTTATGGACAAAGATTTTATGTTTAAAAACATCAAAAAGTAAATGTAGAAATCAATAGCAATGAGACAAAATCTGCACATTCTATGAAAAGCAAGAGCTAATTTTTTAATATGTAAGAAACTCATGTATTCAAGAAGAAAACTATTAACAACAGGATAGGAAAATAGGAAAAAATCTATAGACAGAAGTTTTATAAGAAAAGAAAAAATGTTAATAGAATCTTTAAATTGTGAGGCAGTTTTGTAAGAGAAAAAACATGTATTATTGTTTTTAAATTAAAGTTGTGTTACTGATGCAGGGGTTAACAAACAGAAGAGCTGTCATGGTAGAGAGAGCCTAAGTATGCTTATGGATGCAAAAAGTCTAATAAGTAAAGAGGACACATTATTAATCAGTGGGGAGAACATATAAATAATGTTAGGCCAATTAATATCTATCTGGAAAAAAACAATTAAATCCCTACTTCAGATCTACCAAAAAAAAGAGTAAGTGTTAGGTACTTTAAGGATATATATATATATATATATATATATATATATATATATTCCCTGTGTGTGTATATATATATATTCCCTGTGTGTGTGTGTGTGTGTGTGTGTGTATATATATCAGGAGGAAGCCTTAAAACTTTTATGAAAAAGTTAGCTTGATTTTTAGCCTTTGAAGTACTAGAAGATTTCTTAAATGATATGTAAAAAGAACACATTTTAATAGAACCTACTGCATGATCATATATATAATCATATGTGTGTGTGTGTGTGTGTGTGTGTGTGTGTGTATATATATATATATATATATATATATATATATATATATATATATAAAACTTTAAAACTTCTGTACAGAAGATACCTTAAACAAACAAAAAAGCCAGGTCACTAACTTGAAATGTGTATAACCAATGAAGAATTTATAGTAAGAATATATACTATATAAATCATACAGCATATGTGCCAACAAATCACGAAAGAGGAATCTCAAGTAGACAATAAAAAATTATAAACTAGTTAAAAATTATGAAAAAGGAAAATTCTCAAATTCTCTTTGCTTATAATAATAAGTTAGAATATCAAATATTTAGAAATACCAATGTTTTCCACAAAACTGAAACAAATAGTTCAAAAATTTATGTGAAACCACAAAAGACTCTGAATTGCTACAGTAATCTTGAGAAAGAAGAACAAAGTTGAAGGAATCACACTACCTGATATCAAACTATACTACAGGGCTATAGTAATCAAAACAGGATGGTACTGGCATTAAAACAGACACATAGATCAATGGAACAGAATAGAGAGCCCAGAAAAAACCCACACCTATATGGTCAGTTAATTAATGATAATGGAGGCAAGAATATACAATTGGATAATTTATTAAAACAGTCTATTTAATAAATAATATTGGAAAAATTAGACAGATTGATGCAAAAAAGAAAAAATAAATTAAGCCACCTTCTCACACCACACACAATAACCTCAAAATGGATTAAAGCCCTAAATGTAAAACTCTAAACCATAAAACTTCTAGAAGAAAACATAGGAAGTTAAATACCTGACATTTCTCATTTTTCTTAGCAATACTTTTTTCTTATATAGTCCCTCAGACAAAGGAAACCAAAATATAATAATAATCGAATGGGACTATATTGTACAACAAAGGAAACCATCGACAAAATGGAAAGATAATCCACTGAATGGAAGAAGATATTCACTAATGATACGTCTGATGAGAGGTTAATATTCAAAATTTATAAAGAACTCTAAAAGAAAACATTCAAATAAATAGCAAGTTTATTTTTTAAAAAAATTCTAGAGTTAAATAGAATGTGAAATACTTCTATTTCTAAAATGTTGCTCTATGTGGAATGTAAAGGTTTTACATAGGGAGAAAAATGAATGACAGTCTCATTGCCACGGTAACTAAAGCAAAAGTCCCTCTGATTAGGAAAGAGAGTCGTGAACAATATGTTTTATTTATTCATGTTTTAAAAGTTATAAGCAGAAAGTCATATTATATGGCAGCGTCTCTGAAGCCGCAACATCCGTAAATAGAATTGGTTATCTTATCAAGCAAACATAAACCTCGGGATTATGCTTTATGGGAGGTGCAGCAATAAATAAAGATGGGGCTTGCTGAGAAATGGGTGGGTTTGAGAGAGAGTTGAATGCAATGTCTCTTAGTTGTGAAGTTAGAAACAAATTAGGCGTGGATCGTGGATCGTGGTGTGGGATAGAAGAAAGGACAACAATGATAGCTTTAACAAAAGAAAAGTCATAGTCAAATTACCATTTTGATTAGAGGCAGTGGTTAACCAACAATTTCATTGTTTGAATTTCTGAAAGATTAGAAGAAGCAATTCACAGTTAGAACCAGGTCTTGCATTCTGGGATGGGTCAAGATATTTTTTAATTTTGTTTTTGTTTTTGTTTTTGTTTTTGTTTTTCTCTGTGTGTGTGTGTGTGTGTGTGTGTGTGTGTGTGTGTGTGTGTTGTTTCTTCTTCTCCTCCTCTTTTCCTTCATTTTCACCTTCAATTATTTTTCTTCTTGCAAGATTTGATACTCAAAGCCTGTGGAGGCTAGATCTAGAGAAGGAAGGAACACAGCTTTAAAGGTGTATCCTGTGCGAAGCGGATAAACTAGCATTTGAAGTTCTTTAGTGGGAAGTGAGTAAGCACTGTGGTCTGAACAGAAAAGCAAACCCTAAAGCTTTCTTACAATCCCAGCTGAGGAAGGACCGGAGCATTGTGTGTGATGAAAGAAACATGTACAGCTGTGGTCGCCCAGAACTTTGGTTTGAACTTGGGGAGTTGCATGTTCAATAATTGCTATATGTACTATCTTCTTCCCTTCTCTTCCTCTCTGTGTTCCTTCTTTTTCTCCTTCTCTATGTCCTCTTCATGGCATCTATATGGTTGAGGCTTCTACTCCTTATTTCTGATTTTATCAGAAATACTAGGAAAGGTGCGCAGGTATCTGTGGTGTGGAGGGATTCAATGATTTTCAGGAGCCATTTACATAAATATGCATAGATTCAAATGTAACAGGAGTAAAACATAAACATTAATTAATTCATTAAGTATTTTATTGAAAATGTACAATATGTAAGCTACTATCATAGTGAGCTGTAGGGTACAGAAATACAGACATTTTTTATCCTTACCTTAAAGAAATGTAGAAACTAATGAAAATGAAAATAATACAAAATTTTAATATGCATAGTAAATGTCATTCTACATAGTAACTAAACAAAAATTATAAATAGTAGACATCAATGACAGTAATTGGCATTGCTCTTATACAAATATATATTTTGTAGCTTTAAATAACTTTCACGATATAAATCAGCGTCAATATTCACCAGGTTTTCAGATGCTATCCACATATGGAGTAGTTCTCTCATTACACTCATGTCATGTACACAGATTCCTCATCCCTATGAAGCGAGGCCTTGGATCTTAGGCCTGCTGAAGTCTTTTGTGTCTCCCTCCCTTACAGCCGTGGGCTATGGCAAAGAACCCCTGGAAGTTCTTGATGCACCTCTCCTTGACTGGGATCACCTTGGGGAGCGCATTCAGCTGCCTCTCCTCATCATGCCTATAGTGTCTTAGGTTCTGTGGCACTGTGGTTGCAAAGCTGACTCCACTTGTGCTGGAAGTGAGGATGATGTTCGTCCTCATATGGGTCAGAGAAAGGAAGAGAGCAAGGAGTAGACAGTATTAGAAAGGGCTTTGTGTGGTTGCAGTTTGTGAATGTAGGGGCAGGCTGAGGGGAAGAATAAGCTACGGTCAGTTGAAGAGTGGAAAGAAACAGGCAGGGAAGAAATTTAAGAGAGAAATTTAGTAAAGGGTACAGAGTAATGGTTCTCAAAATGTAATGTGCATAATAATCCCTAGAGTATCTTACTTACAATACAGAGTCCTGAGCTCCATCCCAGGGAATATATCTCTTGAAAGTGGTGCTGGTCATTCTAGGGAAGACAGTAATGTCTTTAAGGAACGTTTGGTTGAGAGGCAAATAGTGACAGTCTGACCTCTCAGCTGCCTGAAGGTTGGGATGGTGGTAGTTAGGCTCAGTGTCCAGGTCTGCAAGAGGAAGCAGCTATTAACTCAACTTGCATTGTTCTGCCCTTTTGCTCCCGAGAACAACTAGTCTGTAAGTGGTCACAAACAGTTCAGCTTGGGGTTTTCTGCAGAAAGACCTTACAACACCTAGACAGGAGTGATCATGGGACATTTCTTGTTTTTCCACTCACTCTCAGCCACTTTGCACAAAAAGACTTTTGGAAAGCAGTACCTAGACTTTCTTTGTGTATGCAAAATATTGATTTATGATTTTAGGGTTAGAATTAATTTCCTGCCTGTTTTCATGGTCTGCTGATGCATAGAGTTCCATTAAGAAGAAAATAATTCTTAATCCTATTTCAACATCTATAATTAAGGTTAAAAAGCTTACAAAGCAAATACCTAAGAAAGGGATTAAATACTCTCAAGTTATTCAATGTACATGGGGTGAAAATGGAGTCCGTTCTGTTCACAGGTGCTCACACACAAGGGGAGGCTCTTCTTCCGAAGGAGGGCTAGGTCAGTCCAAGGAAGAAAGAGAGAAGTAAGAGTCTGGGGCAGACTGAAGACGGAAAGGCTTCACCGATTTTCCTGAAGGCATAGGGGAGAGGAGCTAGGGCCCAGAGGTGCAGGGGGAGGTGTAGCTTGGGGATGAGTTGTGAGAGGAGCCAGGGTAGAGAGGTGTCTTTCTTTTCCGAGCACAAAGGAAAGCTAGAATAGTTCTGTAATCACAAATGCTCAAGATACTGGAGCAGATATGATCTTTTTATGGTAAAATAAACAACTTAATGAGAGACTTCAAGCTTGAAATGCAAGAACAAGCAAGAAATAAATTTCCCAAACAATATGTTTTCTGAAAATGAGAGCAGCATCCAAGCAAATGGAAGCCTTTAAAGCTCTCTAATTCTGGACCAATGGGAGAGAGAGCAGACAAATTCACAAGGTATTTGGGGGTAACTTCAAAAGTTAGATTAAGATAAATTTTGATGTTTAAGTTTAGCAAGCCAGTTTGTACAGAAAATTTTTAAATGCAGTCTTCTTTATATTGTATTTATTTTGTTATATCTGTTAATTATAATTTTGATTTTTATATGAAGGGCACAATTATATTTCCTTGACTCCAAGATATAATTGATTTTAAAATGTGCCACCAATTTCATAACAGATTTCGGGAGATGGGGAGCTAAAAGAACCCCCTAGATTAAATGTGCATATAGGTGCATGCATGTCCCCAAAATATTAAAAGTATTTGAGAGAAGCTATTGTACTTCTCCAGGTCAGCCTGGATCATGCAAGCCTCTCTCTCTCTCATCTGTGCTCAGCCACACACTGTTCCACAAAGCTCAGATGTCACTTGGTGGCACCTGCCAGAAATGCAGGCAAATAGGCTAGGAGGACTTTGGTAAGGCACTTTTAGGTCAGCCTTGCATTTTCGAACGTGTTCAGCAATGACAGACTTTCCTGCTGCCTGAGCTGAGTCCATTATGGAAATCCCACACAGAGCAGATACATCCCTGCAGATTCTCAAACCGACAAACAGGCATTTCAAAAGAAGCTCATTAGGACACATGGTTTTTCTCCATTCAAAGTCCTCGCTAGAAACCTAGGTGACTCAAGAGCATTTTCTATTTCTTGTACCTGGGAGAACATTGCATAGGTTAGTCTGTCCAAGGAAGGAAGGAGTTGCTTGCAAGACCTGCTTCTGTCAACAGAAATGTATCTGCCCATGTACAGACGAAATACAGCTCAGACAGAAAGTGTCTGGGTTTGCCGTGTGGGACAGACAGCACACCTATCTTTTAAGATTAATTTAGAAGCGGAAACACTTTGTTAAAGCCTTACCATTAATCCCTAAGAAGTGTAGGGACTTTGCTAGTCAGACTGTGATTTTTTTTCTTCTCCTGATTCTAAAGGCTGAGATCACTCAAATGGTGCTGGTCCCTAGGGATGGGGCAGGAGTACCCCACCTTTCTGACAGCGGGAGCTCAGACCAGCTTTGAGTGTCACATTTCAAGGACAAGAATTTCCAGAGGGGCCAGTTAGCTGACTTCCCCGTTAAGAGTCTTTTCATTTTGTAAATTGGAGCCTCAATTTTAGTTCGGGGTTTCTTGGTAATTTAGTTCAGGGTTCCCTTCAATTTCTTGGTAAGAATAATGGCTCAATGGCTTCTCTTTAGTACCTGTTTTCAAAGACCGGTTGATGGAGGTGGCAATAAAGCCTGAAATATTACAGTCACCCAAAGTGTGTAAGGAAACTCTAAAAGTAAATGCCCCACTCACATTTCTGATTTCTGCATTGTGCTATTGACTGTACAAATTTTAAGTTAACTATCTAACTCATCTCTAGCTAGGATGGCTAGTAGCATCCAAAATGACTCTCACCTCGAAAACGGTCATGAATATGCAAAGTAAATTTATAAGGTGTCCTGGGAAGTATAATTTGAAATATCTGTGGTTGTGACCATTTCCACAATGGCTGTTCTCCCTTCAGTGTTTCTGAAGGTGGGGGAGTAGGCCCGACAACCGATTTCATGTCTTTGCTCCCTTAAGACCCACGACGCTGTGACCCTCGTTGGGGTTTCCGACACTTGGCCAGCACACCAGGGGCGATGCTGCCCTCACAGCAGTAATGAGTAGTGAAAATCTCTGTGGACTGGAGAGAAACTAATCCAAGGACCTCAGAGATTCTCTCCTGTCTGTGACATGTAGGGCAGAGGACACGGCGACCAGCGTGGAGCAGCAGCACCATCAGCTACATACGCCAATCAATGGAGAAGTTGGATAGCTCTCCCCTAGTACAGGCTTACTCATGCAGAGAGGGAATGAGGTAGGTTTCTCTGTGAAAAACTCCACATCAGTGTGTCAGAGAGCAGGGTTTTACAAGGAAACCAGATATATAACTTGGTCATGGACCAAAAATGCAGGGAAATATTCATTAGACCAAGGCTTCATGCCTTTGTCACTAGTACACACACACACACACACACACACACACACACAAAACACACACACATTGCTGCAGATGGCATTTCATAGTTAGGCTCTCACCTCTTGTCAGTGTCACATGGCTGAGCTCCTGAGGGCCAAACACGGACCCAGTGTTTTGTTTCTTGACCCTGCTTCTTGCTTACAGGCCATAGCTCTGCTTTACTTTATTCAGTATCTCTTCATCTACTTTTTCACTTAGTTATTCATTCGGTAATGACTCACTGACCATCTGTTATTTTCTAGACAGGCTACTAGTGGGTAGGTGTACAGTTACGTAGTCCTTGATTTTTAAAATGGATCATCGTGAACGGAAAGTATGATACTCCTAAATGTTATGAAGGAGAGAATATTAAGTGACTTATAAGAAGTAGAGTGAAGCTGTTGTGGGAGCTCTGACAGTAAAAACGGGAAGGTCCTGCGGAAGCTGTGATACTAGCACACAGGGTGGAAGGAGACAGGTTGCCAGGTTCTCAGGGGCAGAGGCCCATGCTGTGCTTTGGGGCCTCGTTCCAGGCAACAGGCCCTCCCATGAAAGCTGGGGCATTTTAAATGTGATTAGTGACAGGAGAAAAATAATTACAGATCAGGTTCTGTTTACTTGGTAGTAGTCTTGGTTTGGCAGGCTGAAAAATGTGGATGGTATGCTATGAAAGCAAATACAAATAGCATCAAATATATTGCATTTTTTGGAAATTAACACGGGGTAATGCACAGAGAAGCTGTTTTTTTTTAATAAAACTATTTCTCTGGCTCATTTAGGAGGAGAACAATGAGTGAGCACACTCTAAAGGTTATCATAACCGTCATTATTTTGTTCTCAACACCAAGTTGATGTACAGGTTCATCCTCAACCCATGTACTTTACATGAAATAATGAATCATATAGCTCGTAGTGTGTTTAAATCCATTTAATCATTCATTTTTCCCAACAAGTTCCTATGGAGCACTTACTGTGTGTTGAGTACCATTTGGGACTCTGAGATTTCAGTGGTAAAAAAGGAGAGAGAAGAGTGCCTTCCTTTGTAAAATTAAATAATGATAAACATGCATTATGGTTCCAGACAGCAAGTATTGTAAAGAAAAATTTAGTAGGATACAAACACATATAGGACCACTTGGAATAGGGAAACTATGAAAAGTCCTCTGAATCAGTAACCTTGACGGGAGCCCTCAGGGAAGTGAGGGAGAAAGCCATGTGAGGACTTAGGAAAAGAGTGGAAATTTCAGGCACAGGAACTAACAAATGCAAAGGTCACATAGGGCCTTGTAAGGCATGACTTCAGGCATTTGGGCTGTAGTCTGGGCATGATGGAGAGCTCTCAAGGATTTGTTGCTTAGGCCGTCCTAGTTGCCACCTGGAGAATGAACTGTAGCAGGACAAACAGAAGTTGTAGGAAACCTTCAGAGTAATGCAGGTGGGAGAAGATGCTGACACACAGTCAAGGAAGATGGCGGAGGATGAGAAAATCATTCTGGTTGTATTTGGAAAATTTCTTGAATGTTGAACCACCAGGACTTGCTCCAGGTTTGGGGCATGGAGCATGAGAAACATTCCACTTGGCTTGAGCAATAAGGAGGATGGTTGAAGTATTTACTAAAATACAGAAATCTAGAGATGGAATCAATAATAAAGTAGTTCCGAGGGTTGTTTTTGAAAATTTAAGGTCTAGGTAAGGTAAACATACACTGAGGCTCCAGGGAGAAGCTGGAGATGGAAACATATTTGGGACTAGATAAGATTACTCAGAGAAAGTTTAGCGAAAGAATATGTGTCAAGGAAGAAACTTGAGAAGTGCCAACGCCTTTCAAGTTGGTAAGAGAGGGAGTGACCAGCAAAGAGTGCAGAGACAGAGTGACCAATGAGGTGAGACAAAAACCTGGGGTGGAGATGCCCCAAAGTCAAGGGAAGAAAGTGTTGTGAGAATGAAGTTCTGATATGGCCAGTGTTGCTGAGAGGCCAAGGAAGGTGAGCACTGCAACTGATCATCAGGTTCTGTGATACAGATGCAGGTGGTGGCCCTGATGAGAGTGAGAGTGGATAACATGGCAGAGAATAAAGTAGAGTAGGTCTAAAAAATATTTGGGATGAAAAAGTGAAAATAGTAAGTATAAACCATGCTTCTGAGAGTTGTGCTGTTAGGGAAGTAAAAGTGTAAGTGGTAACCGGAGGTGTGGGTATGTCCCTTCAGGTGGACTCCCTCACTGCATAAAATAGTGTGCTCTTCGGAATGACCGCTAGAACACTAGGAAGGGTGAACTTGATGGAGGTACGAGACAGGGGAGAGCTGCAGGAGCAAAGTCCTTGACAAGTCTCAAGGAGAAGGGGTGCAATGTTCAAGCAGACTTGGCTTTTGCTGGTAGCAGAGAGGGTGCCATTATTGAGAGGATGGAAGGCAAAGCATGGGTCCAGATGGAAGGTAGAAGGTGGATTGGGTGATGGGAGAATGAATCACTTCCCTTCTTAGGGTGTGTTTAATCGAGGACATACTGAAACATTTGCTCTTGAGAGAACCAAGGAAGGAACTGAGCGTAAGCAACACAGTTAGGGAAAAATGCTCCCAGGTGCACAGCAGCTCTATGCAGAGCCAGATACACAGTTCCTGGAAAGCAGGGGCACAGATGAGGCATGTTTGACTGCCCTGCTCCAGAGAGGGAGGTGGGGGGATAGCAGGGGAGCTCCTCAGGAAAGACAGTTGTGGGGCCTGAGGCTGGTCACCAAGTGCCAACAGGCTCTGCGGTGATAAACCAAAGAGCAATCTTCCCCACTCTGTGGAAGGCAAGATGCTGTCCCCAGGAAGTGTGTATGTCACACAGATCACACAGACCCAGGTACCCCGGAGGCTTTGGGGGAAAGGGAGAGGGGGTGTGTTGTCATGGAGAAAGACTTGGGCAGAGACTCAAGTTCTAGTGCCCTCTCTCTTCCAAACTTACTTGTGATTTTTGGACAAAAAACAAACAAACAAAAAGCTCTCTGAACTGTTGATTGCTCAGCTGTTAAAAAATACTCAGAGGGTAGGTCTTATGTTAAGACATTAAGTGTGCTTAACATAAACACACATACAAGCTGTAATAAAGGGGGTGGGAGGAAACTTAGGGAAGTGATGGATATATTTACAGCTTTCAAGGTGGTGATGTACTTACCTCAAACTCATTGAGTTGTGTACATTAAAAATTTATAGCCTTTTGTAAAAAAATCCTGACCTGAGGACATTGTTTAATTGCTTTTAGAGAAAGGGGAAGGGGACACACACACACACACACACACACACAGAGAAAAAGGTTGCCTCCTGTATGTGGCCCAACCAGGGATCGAACTGCAACTCAGGTTTGTGTCCTGACCAGGAATCCAACCCACAATCTGTCAGTGCATGGAGGAATGCTCCAACCAACCAAGCCATGCCAGCCAGGGCAAATATGTACAACCTTTGATGTGCCAGCTCTGTCTTAATAAAGTGTTTTTTTAAGGGTGGATATGGACATTGCAGCAAACTCATCCATGGAACCTGCAAGTCAGGCCTTCCCACTTCCTCAGTGAATCTGTGCTCCTAAGCCAATAGCTCAAGTTTCTGGCTCCCTCCCTGTCAGTCACAGAGTCAGGGCGTTTTAGGAAATAGTGTTGCTGAGCTTGTAGAGATCAGCCAAATCAAAACACAGGGAACAACACCAAAAAGAGCAACCATTATTGTGACAGCCAGGAGTAGAAACTTCCCATTCCTTGGCACTGGTCTAACAGTATGCATCTGCCCCAGAGTCCTGGTAAAGGGCTTCCTCACCACAAAAGGCTGGAAGCTGCTCTAAGGGCCCTAGAGGAAGAGGCTGAAATGTGCTTCTACCACTTCCCAGGGAGAATGTTAGGAAATATGTGAACCATGTGTGCTAGGAAAGAAAGTTGGTATCCATTCCTTTCAGAATCACCACAAGTTGATTCTCTTTAATGGACTTTTCTTACGCTAGAATCACATTCTTTTTCTCTTCAAATTGTCTCAATTATCTAAGACAGAAGGGGAAAGATAAATATAGAGAAAACTGGCCTTTGAAGCCAGAAAATAATTTAGCTTAAGGCGTTATCATGTATAGAGCCTGAATTTGTTTTGTGTTGAGTCTCAGCTAATTCTCTTACTAACAACAAAAAGAGGTACCATTCCATGGCACCCAGAAACTTCAGGGTACTTCTAGGTCCCTAAAAGTGAAAATGGGACATGGTCAGATAAAACAAAACATATAGTTTTAAGTTTCTCTGGTCAGAATATTTAGTTTTCTCTGCAAGAAAACATCTAGAATTAATTACCCTCTTACTTAGGAATTGTCCCTCTTGTTTTATTTTTTATTAATTTTTTTACTCTCTGCCATAAATTTCTTTTGATGCCAAATAGAGTGTTGGAGAAAGATCAATAGTTTTGAGCTTACAGCATTTTATCGATCTCCTTTTCTCTTTTTTACTTTTTATTTGTCCAAAGGAAAAAACAAAACAGGAAATGGGTTAAAAAGGAGAAGTCACGATTTTTTTTACTGGTCTTCTTTTCTTGCCAAAGTCTAGTTCAAACAAAAACTTCCCTGCCAAGGCAATTAGGGATGCTGCAAATCAAAGTGTCTTCTCGCCTTGTGGGTAGAAGCAGGCATTGGTCTGCTGTGTCTGGAAACAGGCTTTCATGACAGAGGAGACAGTGTTCTGTTAACTCCAGAGCACACTCAGACAGAAGGGAATTTAAGCGTGGACTCAATCCTTTTTTTCTGTGCCATTGAATGCTCAAACACATACCAGAACTTCAGAAGCGGTTAGGATAAAATTAATGCCCTATGAAGGAGGGTTGTATGATCTTCCTTGGAGATGTTGAAGAGCAGGATGGAACTGCTGGAAGAATGTTGGTGTAAGGCTTTTATATACAAAAAAAAGGACCAAAAATATTTCACTTTTTAAAAATAGTAACAAAAGATCTCAAACCCAGAAAATGACCTCGCAGGCTCAGCTGCTTGCCGCCACAAAAGTCACTTGTGAGACAGGCGCTGGTGAGAAGGAAAGCGGTTTTATTTCAGGCAGGGGTTGGCAACCTGAGAAGATGGCATCACACCTGAAAACCACCTTCCTGCCTCTGCTCAAGCCAGTGGTTCTTATAGGGAGTTGGAGGGAAATAAGGAAGAGAAGAATTCTTAGAGGGGAGTGCAGACATGAACTTTTCTCTTGAGAAAGGGAATTGGGAGTGAGGGGAGGGGGCTGAAACGGAGTCATGCAATTCCTACTTGGGTTCATTCTTCTCATTTTGATATTATCTCATGGTGTATGTCAGCCAGACATCTGTGGTTCATGGTCAGCGCCAGCATTTATCATTCTTAGAACAGGGTGTTTCAGCTATAGTGAGAATTTGGCCAGAGGGGAAATATAGAGTTGTTTAAAAGCACAGAGTTAATTACACACTTTGATTTGTTACAGAATGTGTGACATTGATCACTACACTAGAAATATTAAATCTCAGTTACATGAGTGAGGCATCGAGTTACATGAGTGAGAACATCGTGCCCACATCACCAAAGACGTAACTGGAGCTAAGGAAACCTCAACAGCCTCTTCCTGGGACAGGCCTCTCCTTTGTATATCCCTGCCTTCCTTCCCCACTTCTACCTACTCCCCTTCAGCTTCCTCTTTCACCTCAGACAGGACCAAAAATATTTCACTATTTTTAAACAGTAACAAAAGATCTGAAACCCAGAGTCTGGCTTTAAGAACAGGCTGGCTGGAACTAAGGGCTGGGGTTCCTAGTACCAGGCATTTTTGCTGGAAAGCACAAGGAGGCAGGTATGCCCTGTTGGTGGGCAGCCCCAGACATGTGCTCTGAGTCTCTCCACCTCTCTGGGCTCGCTTCCCCAAACTGTGGTTGCTCACTGATCAACAGTGTTGCAAGTCTCCTGAACTGCAAACCTTCAGAGGTCCTTTCTCCACTTAAAAGGCATACTGATTTCTTTCATTTCATAAATCCAATATTTCTTGAAGAATTGTAATAGCCCCTTAAATAAGAGCTAAGACACAGCGTAGGAGTAAAAATATGTACACATGAAGGATAGAGGTACAAAGGAGGCAAATGTCGCTGGAGGTTGGTTTCAGAACTGGCCTGAAAGCTAAGCATGGATAGTCTGTGGTTACTTTAGGGAATCACTCATTGGCACTGGTCTGAGGGGTGGTGAGAGACTCAGAGCATAATTCTTTGGCCCCATTTGATCGTCTTCATTATTGTTCTAGACTTCACCTCCTGGAGGTAGAAGAGAATTTCCCTTTGAGTCCCCAAGACTTGGTGAAATCCAGAAGATCCGATATTGACCATATTTCTTTCTTCCATCCCTGTCCAGCAGTATCTGCCTAGACTCTAGTCCCACCATTCTCTCTTTCAAAGTTTCTCTAGAACCCATTTATGAATTTGTGTTATAGCTGGTTGTTCCCTGTGGTGAAGCTCAGCCTTTCTTCCTACTGTTCTAAGTCTGTATCTGGAATTGAATTTTCTAGTGATTTATGAGTATTTGATGGTGGGCACGACTTTTAACTGGACTTTTCCCTCATAGCCACAGTCAGAAGTAAATGCTTCTGAATTCTCAGGTGCAATGCAATAGAGTAATTAAGAGTACACATTCTAGAGTGAAACTCCTTAAGTTCAAACTTTTGTCCCATGATTTGGAAACAGAAGAAAATAATTGACTGCATCATTTTTCTTCTCTGCAAGAGAAGGGTGAAAAGATAGCACAATGATTGGCAAACTTTTCTTTAAAAAATCAGGTAATAAATATTTTAGGATTTTCAGACCCAGAGGTAAATGGAGGATATTATGTAGATACTTACATAACTATTCAAAATATAAACATTTAAAAATGTAAAAACTATCCCTAGCTTATAGGCCATAAGATAATAGACAGCAGTGGAGGTTCATGGGCTATAGTTAAGGGACCTCTGAAATAGCTCCTTTTATTAGATTGATGTAAAAACTAAATGTTTGTGTATATAAAGTTATGAGACCATTTCAAACATGTAAAGCATTCAGCAAGAGTTTTTACCTTTTCTTCCCAGTAGGAAAAAAAGACTAAAAAGGAAAGGAAATACACAGTTCTAGCTAGCCCAACATCCGAGCTTCTCTTCTTGTCTTCATACGCCACGTGTTGTGTCCAGTTTCACTAGCTTTATCATGGAGTCCTGGTAAAGCCATCTCATTATTTTGCTTTGCTTCACTGTTAAAAAAATCTAACAATTTTTATTTATATTATGAGTATTACGTTATTTCAAATCCACTCTATATCATAAAAGATGGGCGTGGTCATCCAGAATGCCAATGACTACTGCCTCTCCCACAGAAGCCATTTAGCACAAACTATGTTATGTGCTCGGGACAGCACACACACCCGCCTGAACTTTCCCGTTGTGAGCTGATCACTATACTAGGAAAACAACACTGGCTTCCTGATTAGAGAGAGGCCACATAAGTAGAATATGTATAGTAACAAGAGACAGACGTGAACTGGTCCCTTAAATGTTATTTGCCCTTAAATGTTATTGACCTTAATCATCTAGTTTCTGCACTACTCTGTGACAGTGAGTGTTAAAATGGCTGTGACCAATCCCATGTTTGTCTTGCAGCCACTCTCTTCACCAGATATTTCTAGGTAGGAAAATTGAAATTGAATTATCAGACTCAACAATAAGTCACTGGCAGGGGCTATTTTGGGTTATAGATATATTGACCTCTTCCCAGAAATGAATGGCAGTCACTAGGAATAGTCGTTAATCCACTGCCGCCTCTGTCCAGGGCACCAGACCCTCAGCTCCCCTTGTTGGCTGCAAGAACGCTGGGTGGAGCGCTGAGTGTACAGTCTGCTGCATGTTTCAGTTTGGTGTTAACAACCAAATACGTGGGTCTTCCAGCAGAGACATGATTTCACGTACAGGGAAACCCATTCAAAGATGCAAAGTCACTTAACTAAAGACACTGTGCAGTAACAGAGTTGAGCTTTAAATGCTGTTCTGTCTGGCTATGAAGCCTAAATCCTAAGCATTTTCCCATCATGCTCTCCAGTCTCCATCTGCAAAAACACCCATGAGGGACAAGTACTAAGCATCAGTTAATCTTTTTCATTCTCCTGGTGCTGGTTAGGAGCTGACAGACGAGAACAGTGGGGCTTAAGTAATCTGAAGCTAAAGGAGGAGGGACCAAAGCCGAGAGTGGGGAGAGGGGATATGGGGTCACAGATGATCAAAGGTCTGACTGGATGGGGAGAGGCTTCTGGAGTTTTATGTGAAGTTGGGTAGTGTAGACAACAAAGCTTGGGATTTGGCTCTATTGCCAGACAGACTTGAATTTCAACCTCACTTTCTCACTTCTGAGCTTCATGAGCTAAGTCACTTCATATCTCTGATTCTTCATATCTCTTCAACTTCCTCATCTCCAAAAAAGTGCCACTAATGTCTACCTGACAATTGTATTATACAGGTTAGTAATAACTTAAGTAAAACATTTCCACAGTCGATGGAACCAGCGAGCTTCCAAAAATGGCATTAATATTATTGTCCCATCAATGGCCTATCTTTAATTGATGTTATCTCCTCTCTGCTGGAGCTTGGAAGAGAAAGTGGGTCTTTCATGTTCAGGGTGAAATTTGATCAGTGGGCTTATCCCACAGACTCACAATCACAGGGTGTGACTACTGCGACATTAGATTTCAGCAAGGAGTTCTTCTTCTACCCAAGATATTATCATCAAGGCCAAAGAGGAGCTTGATGTGAAACATTCCCAAAACAAGTGAGTTGAAAGAGAAACGAAACTGTCACCATACCATGACGACAAGTTTTTGGTAAGCTCATCACTTTGAATCTTTTAAAAGAGGTATCTCTTTCTAAAGAGATAATATCCTGATAACCTCATGTTATATATTTAGATGGTATATGATTATAAATTAATTACTTCCACCTATATATTTTCCCCAGCTTTTGACATCTCTATCTCACAGAGTTCTTTCCAATTTTTAAAAAATATTTTTAAAGGAGCTTTGGTATTGACTATTCTTTGATTTCATTTTTTAATTTTACTTTTTAAGGCTGCTTGAGTCGAGAAGCTTGTTTTCATCCTGACTCTGCATTTGCATTTCCACCAGCTATAATCAGGAGCAGAGGAGTCCATCCATTTAACAGTTATTTATTAGGCATTTACATCTGCCAGATACTCTTCCCAGAGATGCAGTTACAGGCAGAAAGGTAAGTAAGAAAAACATTGATCCTTCCTTCTGCAAGCTTGTGGTACAGTGGCATCTATTAGTAAGTGTATAGATTCAGCTTATATTAGTTTTTCTAAACACCTAAATGAAGAAAATCAGGAATGTCTCATTATTCCATTCAAAATTATTATTCTTTCCACATCAAAAAATTACAATGGATTCAGATACAATAAACATTAATATTTATCAATTTTTCAAGTGCTTGGGCAATAGTTATAAAATGTAGCCCTTAATTATAACTAGTATCACTCTAGTTGGATGGAAAATAAAAATATAAACACAGGTAAACAATATCACAATCAAGTAGTAAATTAAACAATGCTGAGAAAAGTCCTGAGGCTTGGACATTCTTGGCAGATCATTACTGTGAGGCTTTTTGTGAATTTATAGAATGAATAAGAAGCAGTCAAGGCAATTTTTGTTTCTGCTTCTTTTTCTTCCATTGTAGGAGCAGAAAAGAAACATCTTAGGGAATAAAGCCGTCCTCCCTTTGTGAAAACCTGGGGTGGCCTCTCATCCAATCAGGATAGGGTTTCCCTTGGCAACCATATCACACATCCTCCTTCCCCCCAAAAAACTAGAAATAAAAATTATTTTAAAGGTACCAACTAAAGATGACTCTTTAAACAAAGTATCTGCTTTGTCTCACTACACATTGGATGTTGATATAAGCTCTTATTTAAAGAAAATGCACCTCTTATCCATTCTAAATGGTTTGAGAAAGTTTGAATAATTTAAAAACCTATTTATATAAGATTTACTGATGGACCTTCATATGGTAACTTAAAGCCCTCCAACACTTTTGCATTTTCCTTTTAATCCTGCCTATTTGATTTATTAAATATAACCTCAGTCTGGCTTTAGATATATAATTAAGGACAAATGATTGAATTGTGTAGAATATCATGGCCTCATAAGTTACAGTTAAATACATATAATTAAAATGTATCTAAATAGTACACGTACCCACTGGAAAATAGAGAAAAAAAATATTTCCTTGAAATTCAAGTGCAGAAACATGATGAAATCGATACTATCATGGGGTAGTCTTAAATCAAGTCCAATTTATATTAAAAAATAAATTAGTTGCAACATATAGTGCTTTAATAATATTTAGGGACACAGCATTGTACTTGTAACCTTATCTGCCTCTCCTTTCACATTGGTTGGCTACAGAATTATAGTTAATAACCTGGGACTGTTTAGTAGAACTCATAAATGGAAAAAAAAAACACTGAGTAAGCAAACTTCCTCCTTTCCTCTTCAGGAGAAACCTGCCTGGATGAGTAATTCTGATGTGGCCTGAAATGTTGCTGGGTTTGCCTTCTTTCTCTTCCTCATGGAAGAAGCAGTCTAAGCAAGTATTTTAAGAACATGTGGGTGATCAATTTTATTTCTGCAGCCCTTTCACTTTCCATCCATTTGGAGCTGCCCCATGACAAATACATACCTTAACTTTTTGAAAAGTTGAATATAGGCTAGTTATTGTATGCAATGAAAATATGAAAAGTTACTAGAATAAAATTCTTGTTCAACATGAACGTGTTTGAGGAGTTGCCAATGAGCAGAATTTTTATGTATCTGATGAAATGACTTCCCTTGTAATTAAAGTTATGACATCATGTCTTCCTGCGGCCAGAGTCTTCTTCCTTTTCAGAGAGGCAAACTGTGGGCCAATAAAGGGCCCGAGTTCCCCTAAATGGCAGCTTTTCCTTGATAATCCAGGTCAAGGTGTAATCCAGGGCAGGATCCTAGTCACTAAAATAGTAACTCTGTTCCCCTCAGTTACAATGTCATTATTCAATCTGACTGTCACAGCTGGCTACAATGTCAGGTTGTTCTTACCCAGCAGCCTGGTCTACCTTCCTTAGTACAATAACGTGAATGATTTCAAAGTAAAACTAAGAAAAACAATTCACTGACAATAACATCAAACATAATAAAATACTTAGTAATAAATATAAGAAAAATAGTGTGAAACATATGCTCTGACAACTACAAAATTGTTGAATAAACTAAAGAACATGTAATAAATGGAAGACATTCTGTAGTCATGGATTGAATGACTTAATATTGTTAAAATGACAATACTTCTCAAGCTGATATACTGATTGGACACAATCCCTGATAAAATTCCAGCTGCATTTTTGCAGATGGCAACAAGCTAATCCTAAAATTCACATGAAAATGCAATGACCCAGAGAAGCCAAAACCATCTCAAAAAGAACAAAGTTAAGACACATACTTTCTCATTTAAAAAGTTGCTACAAAGCTAACATAATTAAAACAGTGTGGAACTGACATAAGGCTAGTCATATAAATTAATGAAATAAAATTGAGAGCCCTTAAATTAACCTTTACATTTATGCTCAATTTATATTTGACAAGGGTGCCAAAACTACTGCTCGCTGGAGAAAAAAATAGTCTTTTTAATAAACAGTGCTGTGACATTGGGTATCACATGCAAAAGAATGAGTTTGAGCCCCTGCCATGCCAAGTATAAAAACTAACTCAAAATGTATCATAGAGCTAACTATAAAAGCTGAAGCTACGGAATTGTTATAATGAACTGTAAAATAAATCTTTGTAACTAATGATTAGGCATTCTTAGATACCACCCCGAAAGTACCAGAAACCCCCCCAAAATTAGATTTCATCGAATTTAAAAATATTGTGTTTCAAAAGACTCAAGAAAGTGAAGAAATGACACAGAGAATGAAAGAAAATACTTCCAAATGATATATCTGATAAAAAATTGTATCCAGCGCATGTGTGTGTGTGTATATATATATATTCAACAATAAATGACTCAATTTAAAAATGGGTAAAGAACTCAGATATAGAATTCTCTCTCTCCATACACACACACACACACATACAAATGTTTACTAAGCACATCAAAAAAAATACTCAACATCAATAGTCATTAGGGAAATATAACCAAAAAGCACAATGAAATGCCTCTTCATACACATTAGGATTGCTAAAATTAAACAAATAAAACAATCAGTGCTGGAGAGGTTGTGGAGAAATTAGAACCCTCATAGATTGCTGGAAGAATTGTAAAATAACACAACCACTTCAGAAAACATTCTGGTAGTTCCTCAAAATGTTAAATGAAGCATTATCATGTGTATTACAGTCCTATCCCAGATTTTCTCCCAAGAGAAATGAGAACATATTCCTGTCAAGAATTTCAACATGAATCTTCGTACCAGCACTATTTATAGTACCCCAAAAGTGAAAGTGACCCAACATCTGTGAGTGAATATGCAACTGCATTCTTATGAATGATAAGCACCATATGGGTTTATCCAGATGATGGAATATTACTTAGCTATAAAAAGCAATGAAGTACAATGCTGCAACATGGATTAACCTAAAAAACATTATGTTAAGTGAAAAAAGCTACATGTTGCATGATTGTATGTATTAGAAATGTTTAGAAGAGTGAAATCTGTAGAGGCAAAAAGTAGATTAGTGGTTGCCAAGGGCTGATGGGAGAGGCAATGGGGAGTGACTGCTAATGAGTCTGGTGTTTCTTTTGGGATTGAGGAAACTGTTCTAAAATGAGATAGTGGTTATGGTTGGACAATGCTGTGTATTTACTAAACACTGAATGATACATTTTAAAAGAATGGATTTTATGGTCTATGAGTTGTATCTCAATAGAGCTGTCATTTTTAAAAGTGTTTATCATCAAGAGATTTGAATGAAATGAGCAACCATCCTGATTCGAGTGGCGTTGAGGTATTCCCAGGACTCAGGGCTTCCAGAGCTAAAACGGAGACGAGCCAGGCGAACAGGGCTGTGTTTGTCACTCTGGCTCATGGAAGGAATGCTTTAATTAAGGTTTGGAAGATAGGGAGGAAATTAGTAGATGAGCGGGGAGAGAACTGCACATATTGACACCTTACAGTAAGAGGCAGAGATTCAGGGGGATAGAAGAACAGTGAGGAGGGCTGGGTGAGCTTGGATTGAGCTGAACTGGTGAGGAGGGTGTTCAGGCTCCCAGGTGGGCCAGGGGATGGAAGAGCCTCTAGGTGTTTACATATCTGGCTCCTCTAACATGACACAGTCTTCATTTGAACTTGGGTGGTTCTTATTGCTCTGATAAGTGTCAGTGATGGGCAGTGCCTGGCACCTAAGAGGCACACCTGGTCTGGAGACCAGGCAGGAAGTCTAGCATTTTGGTTTCTGCCTCCTGTTCAATGATGTGCTAGTGGATGTTCCATTATTTCCAGCTCTCTGGCTCCCCTTTCCTTTGTCCTCTTTTGCCTGTTACCTGTCAGCCGGAGAGACTAGACTCAACTTCATACAGCAGAGAAGGGCCCAGACAGGCCCTTCTCAAACTCGAGGACACCAAAGGGTGACTGTGCTCTCAAAGGAGGAAAGTGACAAGCAGAGCTCAGAATTTTGGCTTTTAATTAACTTATGCCTGAGACTGGCAACAGTTCATCTGTTGCCCAGACCTCCCTTGCATTGCCATACGCCTGCCTCTGGTCCACCTTTTGCTGCCTGTCAGGATGGTGGCACCTTGTATTGTCAGGAGGCCAAGGCAACTTGGGGGTAGCAGGTGGAGTGAGTGGATGCATAGGTCATAAGGGACAGAGAGAAACACATGGGAAGGAACCGAGACCGGTGGAAAGAGGGAGAGAATGAAAGAAATTCTAGAAGTGCACAGCCCAGGGTGAATGAAGCCAGTGAAAATGAGCCAGGAGGAATAGAAAAGGCTAAAAAATGCCCAGGCAGGATGAAGTGCACTGAAGAGAATAACTCTACCCTTTTAGTCAGGAGAGTGCCTCAACTCTCTGGCCCTGCTGAGATCCAAATGCAGGCAGCCCAGCCACAGAAGTGTTGTTTGTGAATTCCCTGGCTCTCTTGGAAATTGCCCCTGAGCCCTGTATCAGAGCAACCAAACAAGAGTCATACACTACCCCCTACCCACCCCCTTAACACACTGCATTCAATGCTGCTTTCACCTCCTCTGCCCAATTATCTATCCTATTTGCACTCAAAAGGAAAGTTGTACTTGAAGGCATATTAGACAATATTTATTTAGAATGCTATCTACCACATTGTGCTGAGGTGACAAGGCTAGGTAATAAATAGGGGACACTTTCTTTAGCAAAAGAAAGAAGGAAATCTAAACGGTAGCATCAAAGGCAGCATTTCTATTTCAAAACACAAGGAAATAATCTTATAATGAGGAGTCATAGAGAGCATTGAGAATGCTGCTGTTACTACATATCCATCTTCAGAACCCTATTGTTCTAGTTGAAAGGGAGAGCAGCAGAGATGGAAAGAGTCAGTAAATTAGAAGAAAGGAGAAAGTATAAATAAGTTATGCTTCCTTAAAGGCATATAGGCAAGATGAAATCTATATTTTAAAAAGGGGCTCTTTCTGCTGTTATTAAAACCTGAAGAACTTCCCAAAGTAGCTAATTTACTTTGTACCATTTATTCTGTGAGCTTGCTTTCTCCATTTCGATTTGTAGCAGGAGACCAAAGGAAAGAAGGGTCAGTTTTTCTTTGATTTTTGTTACTTTAATTACCAACTTTCTTCTATTTGTTTTCCACCCCTGCACATTTGCATCAACACCCACACATTCTCTTTGGAGAAAAATTGTATTTTCTTAATTTCCTTTTTATTGCAAAACCTCAACAAAATGTACAATAGTTCTTTTAAGAAGAATCAACAAGAATCAACCTTCTGGTCATTTCTTCTTGTCCTCTTCCCTCTTTTATTGAGACCCTGCTTATCACCAGCCACTAACTTGACACTTCTACCCCATTTACAGGCATTCTTCATCTGCGGAGACAGGCAGTGCCCTTTATCATTCAGGTTCTTTTCCCCCCACCATGGACTGTAATCGAGGAAAATGAATCATCTCGCCACCCTTGCACCCTGGGCTGCCATCCCTATCTATTCTGGAAGGGCCTACCTATTCCGGAAAAAGCTTAGAGGGACTCTTTCTTCTTTGCATAGTGTTTTTCAGTTTGGTCCTCAGAGTAGGACCATCAGCAACAAATGGAAGCTTGTTAGAAATGCAGATTTTCAGGCTTCATCTGAAACTTACTGAATTGAAACCCTGAGGGTGGAATCTGGCAACCTGTGATTCCTCTGCAAGCTGGTGTTTGAAACAATTGCTCCACAGGATGCACTGCAAGCTAGCAACCCAGGTTTTAGTCATGTTAACTCCTGAGTGTAGAACTGGAATTAACCCGATGTCAGTAAGTTCAGAAAGCAGTTGCAAAGGGAGACATAGGAGATGGAATACAGTGGCTTTATTCAGATTTACTCATGTTTAGAAAATTCAATCAAGAATCCATTAGGAAACCCATAGAAACCAACCCACTTAATATGCTTCTGTGAAGCAGTTTGCATTCTTTAAGAATTGTGACCTTCACCCCACGGTTGACTAGAAGACGGCCGTATTAACCTCATGATTAATAAAATTCCATGATTCTCATTTGCTAAATATTAATTACTTCCACCCTCTCCCTTTCCAAAGGCTTCCAAAGCCTTATAATCACCCTCTTCTTTACTTAAGATGCAGGATCTCTGCCCTTGTAGCTGCTTTGAGAGAATGCTAGATCTAGTCCAGCTAGAATGCTGGAATTTATACTGCATACCATGGTTAGACGATGTAAAATTGTTGGTCATTTAAAATAAATGTATCACATGAGGCATTATTCAGAATTTAACTGGTCTTACCTTTTGGAAAAACACTAGTTTATTTGTAAGACGTAACTTAATGTGGTTTTTCAAATCCGCAATGACAATGGATATTATGTTTTTTCACAACTGGAATAAGAAAAACGGAGCTATGGGAAAGAAAACAATGGATTTTATTCAGCAACACAGATGTTACCTACCCTGTAACCATCTCTGACTTTTTCTGTGCCTTCTATCTGATGCACTGTTATTTTCACTTCTCAGGCTTCTGCTCAAGGAAGAACCACATGCATATGAAGAGTAAGAAGATGCTGGAATGCATGGGAGAGCCCATTAACACTATCAAACTGCCCAGCCAATCTACTTTTTGTTGCCTACCTTTGGAGACTGAAAGCTAGAATCCAACTCAGAGAATGGGGCAGTGGGGAGATGGGACGCTGCTTTCTAGACTCAGATTGCTTTGTTTCCAGGAAGAGTGCTGACAGCAGATAACCCCCCTCTGTCTCCTCTGTCTCCATACCTCTCCCCCATAGATTTTCCTCACCTAGTATGGATCAAGAGATGCCGTGGATAGTTGAACTGTAAATTAAAATCTCAGGTATACCTACGACATCACACTTGTGCATGGCAGTGTACTTGGGTAGCTCAAGAAGGTGATGTTTCTCTTTGCTAATTGGTGGGCCATCTGTCTTTACATTTTCCTGTGGCTTTATTTCTGTATTCCCACAGGTTCCATACTCTATTAATGCGTGAGAATATTAGAGAGAAAAGTTATTAAGAAATTCTGTTAGTACAGGCATCACAGGTGAGTTTTCTGGGGTATTAGGCAGAGATTATTAGTAGCAGGTTATTATTAGGGAACACTCTTGAGGTCCACACCTGTGGAAGGTTGGCAAGGATGAAGGACTGGGTAGAGAGAGAAGCTGAGCTGCGATGTGGTCCAGTGGCTTTCTCAACGGACCCCATCAGTAGCTCTTGGATGTTGGTGACATGGGTGGGACCAGGGTAGATATAACATTATGCTAATTAGTTATCAAGCTTGGGATGGCTGGAAGGAGGTGTGACTTTGGACAAAGGGGGTTTGGGGTCTGTTTTTTAAGTCAAGCTGAGACTCTGAAAAAGGAGGCTGATAAATGAGGGCCCTTCCGGACACATGGTTGCCATGGAGGGGGAAATGTTATTCCTGATGGGGGTCTGGGAGGCTCATCATAGCATCTGTAACAACAGGTAAGTGATTGAGCAAATCCTCTCAGAAGAGCCCACATTGATATTGGCTCATCAACAGCCCATCCCGCAGGTGCTTCCCCAAAAGAACATGGCCAAAAGGCTATAGAGCTTGTTGCATGTGGCAACTATGAGACTTCTTTTTTTTTATTCCAATTTAAATTGTTAGCCAAGAGACCAAAATCTAAAATGTATAATGAGCCTAAAATCTAAAATGAAAAATATTGGGCTTGTGGAATTATGTACATTTCCTTCCCACAGTTCTTCCCACAGGACTTCCCCATATGGAAGTGCAGCCACCTCTGTCATGACCTAAGGGTGTTTGGTGAGGTTCTTGATAACCATCAGCATTTTGTTGATGGCTTGGAAACTTGGACTTTTCACATACTCTGAGAATACAAACTGCATTGGGGGCGTGGAGAAATGTGGTTTTCAGGCCAACAAGGAATATGATATAATTGTTTTAGGAAAAGACAAGCAGGAATTTCTCAGGGGGTTCCTCCTTACACATGTGACAACTCTACGAGGGCTAATCGGGACAAAAACACAGGTGTTTCCTAATTTACCCAGCTATCAACTGTTACGTCACAGTAGCATCTAAGAAAATAACAATATAATTCTTTTTAAAAATTTATTGTTGTTCAATTACAGTTGTCCCTGTTTTTCCCCCATTGCTCTCCCCTGTCCTGCCCACCCCCCAACATTCTATCCTCCCCTGACCCCATTTTCCTTGCTTGCGGTTTCTTTATACATGTTCCTTGCCTTGACCCTTCCCCTTCTTTATAGGTTTTCTTACTCCAGTATCTGGATGGCTATTGATTCCACCTAAGAAGAGGCATATGATTTGAGGAGACACCCATAAGGTAATGAGCATTACTTCATCATCAGGGGGATCTTAGCTCTGCCTTGTTATAATGGTTTTGGATGATTGCTCTTCTGAGGTTTTGTTCCCTCATTGGTAAAACAGAACAAAATTTCACAGACCTCACAGAATTGTTTTGAGAATTAAATTTAATAATACAACTAGATTTTAGCACAGTACATCTCAATATCTCAATATATATTAGCTGTCATTATTATTACTGAAGAACTTTCAATTTCTGTAAACAACTAAGTAATGCAGACCAACAGGCCAGACTAAAGAACTAAGAAAGCTGGACTTGGGTTTTTTCTTGCATCTGTGTCTCTGGGCCTTTCTTATGCTCTCAAGAAGTTCTAAACTTCAGTTATTTTGGGATTTAAACCATTATTTTGAGTAGGACTAATTACCATCAGCTAGAGTTGAAAGTCTAGAGTTGTTTCCTTTGGGAAGATGGCCTACTTACACCTTTCTCAATCTGCTCATTTTCTTCATTATTTTTTAAAATCACACCACTGTGAAACAGAACTCACAGGATAACTTGTCTTAGGCTTCACTGCCAATGAAATTCCATCAATGAGAACCACCTGGGATGGTTATGTCTATTGACATTTTTACTCCTGCATTTGTTCCTTCTTCTCTTGTCCCCCAAAGCAATAATGAGATTTCACAGCTGGGTTCTATTTAAATGTCTGTGGTGGATTAACTAGACAACAGTATTGTATCTTGGTCATTTACAGGTGATGGTATGTCAGGACTAACTTCATAAAGATCAGCTGTTTTGACCTAACTAAACAATGCATTCATTCAAGCAAGGAACAATTCCCAAGTGTCCAATTTAGCTATAGATTGTTTGAGAAGGCAGTCAGTGGAGGCTTGATAATTAATTTGGATAAGCAGATGAAGCTGAATAAGACACATTACTGAAACTTCATTCAAATTTCTTGAATCCTAATATTTCATATATTTTGAACACATGTAAATCAGCAGAATCTTTCTATATTCAAGATTCTACTTCATAGATTATTAATATATTGTTACAGAATTCCATTTATACCCCCATTATAATAGGCAATTATACAGATCATACTACATTATGTCTTACATAATTTCACTATATGTAAGTAAATGCACTCCTTTCCATATGTCTATTTAAGACACATTCAGCTTTGGTAAAGTGCCTTTCCCCATAGTGGGCAGAGGCAGTGGGGACCATTAGGACAGAAAGTAGTTGACATTATTTTTGCCCTAGGAAGTCACACATGACAAAAAATAGAGCAATATCTGGGAAAAATAAAACTTAATAATTTTGAACTCCATACTGATAATGGCTAAGATTCTGTTAGGTGCTGCAGATAGAATGACAACACCACAGAGAGTGCCAACCTATGGTGTTGGATACACCTATGCCCCAGGCTCGGTCATTGCCATATTATTTCTAAGAGATTTTGATCTTTTGCTGTTATACCTTCAATGACAGCCTGTGGTTTTTCCACATATGGTTTATATTTACAACTGGGTGAAGTGCGCAGGTGGTTCTTACCTGCTTGACTTAGCATCAAATGTCTCCTAGAGAGTAAACTAGAATGTGGACTCCTAGGAGATGCACTAACCTAACAGTAATGAGGCTGATACATATTTTTTCATATATCCCTTGTCTTGCTTTCAGGGTAGAGACCAGCGAAGTGGGCCAAAAATTTTTTGAGCAATATCAATGACTTTGAATAAGTATATAATTTCAAAACTTGATAGCTTTAGGGGTTAACACTCATCTGAGTGTGTAAGTTTAAAATACTTTGTCCAAAGCATGGTATAAGATTTATTAATGATCTGTTTACACAGGAACTGTGTTTAATTTCTAAGAAATTTCCATTTCTGTACAATGAGGCAAACAGCAGAATAGGACTCCTGATGCCACCGTATATGCGTCCGGTGGAAATACACTTAATTATACAGTGTGATTATTTTGATTGTGTTTATAAATATAGCCCACCCACTAATAGGCTACGGTTGCCTATCACCAGCTATTAAGATGGATTAATTACAATGCATTTTCTTAAGAGTAACATTGTTTGCTTGTCCCTCAAGCAGCCTCAGAGACACAACATGTCCAATTTAGATGTTGTCTCCCCAAGGACAGACTGCACACACTCTTATTTCAATTTTGAGAGTGTAGTTTTCATTGAATTCCCAGTGAGGCCTCATTCACTCCTGCCTAATGATGGTGTTGGGAAGCGACCCAGTTTTGAAGCTCTGAGCATCGTTCCCTTGAGCACACACGCTCCACTCTAGAGCCCAGATGGGAAAATGGTACCAATATGGGCAGTTAACATATATATTAGCTATCCTGCATCTCTATTATGAAAGATAATTCTTAACAGAAAAATATAAGTGATTGATTTTGGGGTTCATAACTGATTCTGATCTTTATTTCTAAGACATAATATCAAAGCACATGCTTCTTTTATTGACAGGCTTATCTGTGGCCGCTGCCTGACTTCAAACCATAGTTCCCAAGTCTAAAACTGACTAAATTGCAATGCAGTACCATCTGGTACATTTCAACATATAACATGTTGAGTTTCAACTCTTCTCTACAGATTATGTTAAGCCTTTGGCAACAGGATGATAAACAAGATCAACCACTACCTTAAAGAGCACTACAGATTCAAGCAAGACACAGATAACATGCATTCAAATGATCATAATGTCAGGCCAAACATAGTAAGTGCCAGACTGTGACAGCAGTGTGAACACATTTCTAGAATTGATTTTCTCTTTTCTGTTGTTACTGTCATTCCCCTATTTTGTAGGTATACCTTCCCTCTCTTGTCTGGACTACTTCCATGCTCTTTTTCCTGCTTCCAGTCTGACTCTAAACCACTTTCCACATAGCCAACAGAATATTTGTCCTTATAAAATATGCGGACATAACTGTGTTGCCTCCATGCTGAGACCTCTCCAATGGTGCCTGTGGGAGAAAACCTGAACTCCTTTGAATGGCTTGTCAGGTCTTTTCTGATTTGGCTCCTGCCTACCTGGTGAGTTACATTTCCTTTTCTTTTCCTGGTTACTCCTACACCCTAGCCACACTGAATTACTGATGCATTCTCACCTCATACCTTTAGACAAGCTATTCCCTTGGTCTACATTGCTTTTCTTGCTCTTCTCTTTCATTTGAATTACTAATCATCCTTTAAGCTCAGCTCCAACACAACTTGCCCAATATTCAATGGCCTGAATTGAATGAATAGAGTAACTTGTGCATATCTCTCCAACAGTCCTCAGCATCCTGTGTTGTAAATGCTGGTTTGTGAGTGGAAGTAAGAACAGGCACTGATGCTAAGGTACTTTAAAAGAAGAACCTGTCTTACTTATCTTTGTGTGCTAGGGTTGAACATAATGCTACTGATAAAGTAGTTTCTTGAAACAGTTTGTTGAACAACTGAGTAACACAAAGCACAATAGAAAGTGTGGTTGCCAATGACTGAGATCATCAGGGAGGGCTTTGGCAAAGGTACATGAGGGCTGGTCTGTGAGAAGAAAGAATTTCAGCAAGCAGAGGTGAGAGAAGGTTATTCCTGGAAGAGCACACACCCTATCAAAGGGCCTGAACAGGCACTTGGCACAATCTTTGAATGAGGTTTTGAAGTCTGGTGTTAGGTTGCTTCATTAAGGGCTTCTCTTGTCTCCAAATTAATCCTGATTCTTCACATAGCTCTCACTCAGAAAAACTTCACTGTGACTCAGGAAAGCGTAGTGAAGGGCTGATAGTTTGTGGCATTTCAAAAGCTGGGTCTGAAGCAGCATGTTTGCCTTGCCTTCTTGGCAAAACCCCAGTCCTCAGACAGTGTCAGAGTCTTGTTCTAGGTTGTCTTTTCCTTCATCAGGACTCAGACTTTTGTTCCTGACAAATAAAGTTCTCTCAGTTATCAATTTTGTCCAGTTGGATCTAGAATTGCTATTGGGTTGGGGTAAATGCCTAACTATTTCTTACAGAATTAGAGTTGATCATGGGAAGAGAGAAAGTTCATTGTTAACTTCTTTAAAAAATGCAGAAAAAATACAGCAGGGTTGTTGACTTCATTCTGGTACATTAGGGATTTGGCTGTTTTGAAATGAGGAATTTCAGGAGTCATTTTGAAGCACTTCCTTATAGGAGTCATCCTTGAGCAGTGTCTGTATAGACAGACTAATGCAGAAGGCTAAACTATTACCAAAATTACTCAACACCTGCAGATAGTCCATTGGATGCTCTAGAATCCATTTTTTAGTCAATTTACAGTTTTATTGGTTTTGAATGGTCTAGAAAATTGCTTCTATTCTGAAATTCACAACAATGAAAATCATGGAAATACGATTTTACTAACAATTTAATTTGAGACTACAGGTTTAGATGGTAACTATGGAAATTTAACTTTTCTTCCCTTAGAACATTATGTTGCCTGCACAACATAGCATTTTGGATACAATTTACTTTGGTTCTAAGAAATCATATGGCTAATGCAAAAGAGAAGAAGTAAAGGTGTTCAAATACAGGGAAGTCAAGAGTTTTCTTGTTTATCCTCTGTGGATGTCCTTTCCTTTCTTTGCAGATGATTTGCGTTCCCTTAGAAAGCCTTTTAACTGATTTATACTCACTT
Source organism: Phyllostomus hastatus (assembly GCF_019186645.2). Taxonomy (NCBI): domain Eukaryota; kingdom Metazoa; phylum Chordata; class Mammalia; order Chiroptera; family Phyllostomidae; genus Phyllostomus; species Phyllostomus hastatus. Next base: position 11,457,385 of record NW_025334015.1, on the reverse strand, counting down.
TTGCCTTTAAGATCTGGCATATTCATTCATTCACAAAAATACATTGAGAGCCTATATTGGACACAGAGGACACAGAGATTTATTCATTCAACAAAGCTTTGTTTACTTGCTGTGTACAAGATACGGTTCCCACTAACAAGGAAATTATAGCATATAATAAAGAGAACAAAGAAAGCCAGTAATACCAATTGAGAGATTGCAGTACTATGCCAGGAATATTATTTTTTTTCTGGTGACACTTAGGAGTGGGTGTGATTGCATCTAACCTTGCTGTGGAGAATGGAATGAGTGTTGAGAGGGGCTTCTATAAGCCTATACATTACCCCAAACTGCCAAGAAACTCCACATCAATATGATTGACCAGTTGCATATTATTTGGAATATATTGGTTTGTCTCTGTTGCTTTTATTATTTCTATTTTACAACTAAAGAAATAAAAGTGATTAAATTTAATTGTTTTTTTTACTTTAAAAAGTTTTTTTTTAATTTTTCAGTTACTGTCAACATACAATATTATATTAGTTTCAGGTGTACAACCCAGTGATCAGGCATTAAATAATTTATAAAGTCATCACCCCAATAAATCTAGTGCCCACCTGACACCATACATTACAGTTATTACAATATTACTGACTATATTCAATATAATCAATGTTGTACTTTATATCCTCATAAATATTCTGTAACTACCAATATTCTGTACTTCCTATTCTCTTTACCATTACACCCATCCTCCTAATACCTCTCCCATCTAGCAACCTTCAAAATGTTCTCTGTATCTATGAGTCTGTTTCTGTTTTTCTCTTTGTTTTATTTTGTTTTGTAGATTTCACATATAAGGGAAATCATATGGCATTTGTCTTCCTCTGTCTTACTTCACTCAGCATGATACTTTTAGGTCCATCCATGTAGTTGCAGATGGCCAGATTTCATTCCTCTTTATGGCTAAGCCATATCCCATTGTATATGTGCTCCATTTCTTCATTCATCCATCTGTTGATAGACACTTTGGTTGCTTCCATGTCTTGGCTACTGTAAATAGTGCTGCAATGAACATATAAATGTATGTGTCTTTTCAGTGCAAGGTTTTGGGTTTCTTCAGATGTAAACCCAGAAGTGGAATAGCTTGGGTCCTTCTTTGTATCTTGTTATAGAGTCTTTGTTTTCAAAGTCTATTTTGTCTGGTATAAGTATTGTTACCCCTGCTTTTTATTGTTTGTTCATTTCCATTTTCATGAAATATCTTTTTCTATCCCTATACTTTCAGTCTGTGTGTGTCTTTCTATACTACCAAAGTGAGCCTTTGATAGACAGCACATGTAAGGGTCTTGTTTTTGTTATCCAGTCAGCCTCATATGTCTTGGAGCATTTAATACATTTGCACTTAAAGTAATTGTTGATAGATATGTAGTTATTGTCACTTTATGAATCATATTTTTTATATTATTTTCTTCTTCTTAAAGAAGACCCTTTAGCATTTCTTGTAATACTGGTTTGGTGGTGATGAACTCCTTTAGCTTTTTTTTTTTTTTTTTTTGTCTTGGAAGCTCTTTATCTGCTTTTTTAATTCTAAATGAAAGCTTTTCTGAATAGATTAATCTCAGTTGTAGGTCTTTGCTTTTCATTACTTTGGATATTTTTTGCCAATCTCTTTTGGCCAGCACAATTTCTATTGAGAAATCAGTGTTATGAGAACTTCCTTGTAGATAACTAACTGCTTTTTGCTTGCTGCTTTTAAGATTGTCTTTATCTCTAACCTTTGGCGTGTTAATTATGATGTGTCTTGGTGTGGGTCTCTTTGGTATCATCTTGTCTGGGACTCTTTGCACATCCTAGACTTCTGTGTCTATTTTCTTCACCAAGTTATGGAAAATTTTTGCCAGTTTTTTCAAATAAATTTTCAATTCCTTGGTCTCTCTCATCTCCTTCCAGCTGCCCCTAACATTAGAATGCTTAAAATTATTCCAGAGGATCCTTATACTATCCTCATTTTTTTTATTTTTGTTTTCCTGTTCTGATTGGGTGATTTTTGCTTCTTTATGTTCCAAATCATTGATTTGATCATCTACTTCATCTACTCCACTCTTGATTTCCTGTAATGTAGTCTTCATTTCTGACTGATCCTTTTTTATGTTTTCTATCTCTATTTTTGTGTTTTCTATCTCTTTGTTGAAGCATGAACTATAAAGTAATCTGTAGATGGCAGTACCTTGTGCTGTTTTTGAAGGTGCCCAGGAGAAGCCAAGTTGCAAACCAAGGCTAGGTTCTGCTAGTGCTGGGCCTGGGCCCACTTATCACGCTGAGGGCAGATGCTGCTTATTTGAGAGATTTTAGGAAAGTCCAAAGCATAAGCCAAAAGAGGCTGTTTATATGGAAAAGCCACTGGAAACAGGTCAGGTGTGCCCACAAGTTGAGTGGGGGAGGGGGTCTGAGGGGATGACCGGGGTGGAGTGAACAGTGTGACCAAGGCTGATGAAGCTTCACATATGGCACCTACCTTTGAGCTCTGTGGTGGATGGGCTCAGCAAAGGAACAATGGCCTCTACCAACATTTCTGTCTGGGAGAAAGCTGCCTCTTCAGCTGTCACCCTGATGCCAGAAAATTAAGTTTCTCCCTGTATGTTCCTGGTGCCTTTTGAACTACTGCCCCAGCTATGGAGCTCAGAGCAAGTGAGTCTAAGCATATCAGTGCATGGGTCCTTTAGGTGGAACTCCAGGTACTCTAGAAGGCTCTGCCTTACTCAGCAATAATCCACACTGGTCTTATAGCCAGAAGGTATGGAGACTTCTTCTGGCACTGGAACCCTGGCTAGGGTGCCTGGTATGGAACTGGGACCCCTTGGTCCTAAGGAGTATCTTTGCAGCCAAGATATTCCTCCCAATTTTTATCTTCACATGTGGGTGAGGGTCCAGCCTCTCCAAGTCTCCATCCTTCCTACCAGTCTTGATGTGGTTCTTATTTCTATCCTTAGTTATAGGATTTCTGTTCAGTTAGACTGCAGGCAGTTCTAGATAATGATTGTTCTATAGTTTAGTTATAATTTTGATGTGGTTGTGGAAGGCTTTTAGTACTGCATTTACCTGTACCACTATCTTGACCAGAAAACTTTTTAATTCTTTCTAATTTATTTGTTACATGGTATATGATTTAGATTAAAAACATCCAGGATAGGGTCCACTTTTTTTGCAGCCCCGTACGGCCATTAAGTTTGGAGGCTCAAAGGAATTGCTCCAAAATATTTATTAAGTAAACATTCCCACATGTACACTTCCCTAGTTTTGACCTCAGTTTTCTGAAAAAAATGTTTTTATTTGTCTTCTCTGTGTGGAAAAGTAGTTGAAGGTGAACTGAATAAGGACTAACAGCTACTTTCTGGTAACCAGGCTTCTTATTTCTAAGAATACATTTTTCCCTGATGATTGGTAAAAGAGTAGCAGCATTATTTAATTAATGGGTTTTTATTCTCACTCCCCATGGGGAAAATAAAATACATTATGCATGTACACAAAATTGTGCATGCATTTTTTTTGGTGTTGAGGTACTCACACTTGTTTCTGTCATTATGCCAGTATTTTATGGGTCCTTCTGATATAACGGAAAAAAATGTTTATTTGAAGTCAAGGAATAAGAATTCAAGTCTCATCTTTGTCATTAACTAGTTGGTTGTTATTAGGTGTCACATAATAATAGCTTTGTTCTCAGTTTCCATTTCTCTGGAAATTGAGTAATAATAGATTCTCCACTCCTACAGTTGTTAGTGATTAAACTGAGATAAAGTATAAGAGAATATACTGAGGAATAAAAAGTGCTAAATGTGTACATTATTATTGGCAATTCCAATAATAATAAAATAAGAAATGATTTATGATATTATTACAAAGTAGTTTGTTTTAAAAGATGGCAGCCCAGTTTGAAATTTTCCCAGAAGAGCCACAGAAAATAAGGGGATATAATGAAACACCCTGATTTCAATTAATGAAACCAATAAGCTTTTAAGAAATCTGAAATGGAATCTAAGTGACTTATTTTAACCATTACTGTATTATAAAAATATATGTTATTCATGATGTTCCTAAAGGTACATTCATCAGACTTCCAAGAAGTTAATTATTTAGATGTTAAAAAAATAGCATAGGTCTTTCCAAGATTTAACATGTCTGTTCAGAAATTTTCTAGGAGAGAATGCCAAAGCAGAGATTCACCACATTGCTTTCCAGATTGTTGTTTTCTCCTCATTTTTAACATTGAATTGCCGCTGGAGATTGAGGGATATGGGAACTTGGTAGATAGCACTGATCCCCTGAGACTGCTTGACAATCACCCAAGATGGCACTTCCTCCCAGCAGTCTACAGAACTAGAAAATTTAGAAATTTTAAAACAGAGATGATTTGCATCAGTCATATGTCATCTGCAAAATCTCCAAACCAGAAACAGTGGATATATGCATTTAATTCTATTCTTTAACTCCTTCCCATCTTCTCCTTACCCTCCTCCTGTTTAAACTGAGCTTTGATCTATGATCGATGATAAACCTCCTTGAGCGTCTGACCTAGAGGGAAAGAGAATAACTTAAATTGAAGGAGAACCCAAGACATCCAGGAATCCTTCTGGGCAAGAGAAATCTAATTGTATGTCATTTCTAAATTCTGACTCATTGCAGGAGCTGGAGAACAACAACAACAACAGAAATCAATAAGCAGATACAGTGAGTTGAGAGATAAATAGCACAAATAAGGAGGCAGACATGCAATAAATAAGTCCATTGATGTGAAACCTTTCTATATAAACAGCTGCTTAAAATTGGTTGGATATGGAGGCCCAGCTGTTAGCTAGACAGTAGGTAGAAAGGAGGTAATTGGATACCATAGGTAAAGGATTGACTTGGTCATTTATACAAATGTCTACTCCCCATTGGCATTTCAGAGAATAAATGCTCAAAGGCCCAGCTCCGGTCTTTGTGCACCATCTATCTACCTGTAATGAGGTCTATGAATCATGTCACTACTGAAACACGGCCTGATCTGTCACTGTATTTGACAGCTGTCAATCACAGCAGCCACAGGAGCCCACCCAGCATTATTCTTCTGATATTTATCAAATCCAATTCAACAACCCTTCATGAAAATACAGATGCAGATTGCAACCACTCAATTGTATTAGAGTTCCATGCAATGTGTTTTCCATTATTGTTCTGGTGAAGCTTTTCATTAAAAGACATCAGAGTGGACTATTTTTTAACCCTGAGAATTGACACTGCATACTAAGCAGTAATGAGCTTGGCTCGAACTGCAGTCTTCCTCCATGCAACTGATGGTCGTATCGTTCCTTATTCTATATAGAAGGCAGAGTTCCAGTGCTTCCCTTCATGTGTGAGCCAACCTGTCTACCACAGAATGTAATGGGAAAACTGAAAACTCTGGGCATGTGGAGGCTGCCAAAAAAGTGAATCTAAGATTGTTACCTTGTCAAGCAGAATTTTGAAAATTTATGTGGAGTAATAATATTTTCTTGGTGCCTTTCCCCCAGTAGAACCCAAAGAATTTTATGAGCTATGTACAGCATGTGGGGAAATCACTTTGCCTGGCCATGACATTCGGCCATGTCTAGAAAGGAAACAGGTGGAGCCTAGAGTAAGTAATGTGATGTCTCCAAGGTGGCATGCCAAGGGAGCATGTTCCTGGAATAGCTATTGACCCAAGGTTTTGTTTTCATTTTCATATGTTAGTTGTGCCTTTAAAATAATTTATTCTGGCCCTGGCTGGTGTAGCTCAGTGGATTGAGCACAGGCTGCGAACCAAAGTGCCGCAGGTTCGATTCCCAGTCAGGGTACATGCATGGGTAGCAGGCCATGACCACCAGCAGCCTCACATTGATGTTTCTCTCTCTCTCTCTCTCTTTCTCCCTCCCTTCCCTCTCTAAAAATAAATAAATAAAATTTTAAAAAATAATTTATTCTGATGCCTGTGGTGAATTTCATATTTTTTTTTCTTAGGGTTGTAGACTTTTCCTCAGCTTTTACACACTTCTTCAAAATCTCCCCTTTTTTTAATAAGACTTCATGACAGATGCAAGGTAGACACAATACCAAGATGTGGCCAGCTTTGTGTGAAAAGGCTTTTTTTTCTGTTTTCCATTGGAAAGGCACAACAGTCCTATGAGGTAGAGAGAGCAGGTATATTACTGTCTTTATTTTACAGTTCTGAAAACTATAGAACAGAGAGGCTCATCTGTCTTCTTCAGGGGACAAATGGCAGAGCCAAAACAACCTCAGGTGGTCTGACTTTGAATCCTATGCTCCTTGTGATTTAGCACATTGCTCCATAGACATTTAAAATTGGTAATTCCTCAGTATTTCTCTGGAATTTTAGGAGCCAACTCCTCTCCTGGAATCCATCCCCTTTAACTCTGCTCAATATGGAGACTGCCCTAAAGCTCCTAGCCACTGATCTAGGGCAACTATGAGTGATGCTCCATATTCTCTGCCCTGTGCAGCTTGCCAGGCCCTCGGGTACTTTCGCCTTCAGAATTCCTCTTCCCTCCCAGGTAATTTGACTTCTTTTATTGGTCACAGAGTCCCACTTTCAGCTTTGTGTCTGTTGTTCAACCTCACTAGCTATTTTTTTTTCTTTTCCACATTTCAGGTTAGCATCACATACCAAAATAGCTATTTCCCCAGAGTGGACAGAATAATGCGACTTCATGTTTACAGTCAAACACTGTTCAAGAATCTACATGAAGAAGATAGGCCACAGGGATTATCCTTTTCCTCTCCAGTTGACACTCTGCTACAGGTGAGGATAGCAACAGCCCAAGGTGTAGTGCTTAATTCCTCAGTACAGAATACGGTACTGGAAATCAAAAGATTCTTTTCAAAATGTGGAGAAGTTATAGTCTGCCTTTTGGAAAATTATTCCTATGGGAATATCTGGGCAGATATGCTAATATTCTGGTAGTTCCAAAACTGATCTTTGTTTCTAAAAAGTGCTCCTTCACCTACTTTAATTTGAAGTTTAAATGGGAACTGCCATAGCCACTGGCCACTGCCCAATTCAGGGATCCTTTGAGATTTATGGAATTGGTCTGCTATCTGACACACACTTGACTAATTACAGCCATTCTCTAGGGTTTTGAACATGTGGCCAGAAAAGTGCATTTCTTGGCAATGAGTGGTGCATCTGTGGGGTGTGTGTTGACCCTGAGGGTAGACCTGGAAGCTGTGGATGACCACTAGGACACAAGCTCCACACAGCAGAGATTTTTTTTTTTACTAGTGTGTTCCTGGTGCCTAGTACAATGTCTGACATATTGTTGAAAGAATAACTAAATACATACATAAATAAATAAATGATGGACTGTTTCTTGCCATGTGAAAAACAAACTGGCATGAGAAGATGAGGTTGATATGTAGAGAGGAGAACAGAAATGAAGAACATCCTTCAGTGCTTGAGTTCCTACACCCAGTTTCTCTAGATTCCTATTTCTGATGCTGCCCTCTCAGAGTTAAGAGACCCAATAATGCTTTCTTTTTGTCTAAGCTGCTGAATGTGTTTCTATCACTTGCAAACAACAGTGTCCTAGATTACATGCCTACATATATATCTACACATAATTTAATATAAATGCAAACATTTTCTGTTGCTCTAGCTACTTAGGTACCCATCTATTTATTTACTTATTGTGGAAGATGGTAGATGTGCTATCCAGGGGGACTGGTGTGACTAGATTTGACTGAATGTCAACATGCCCTTAAAGTAAGCTTTATGGGTAATGGAAAGAAAGCCTTTAGAAAATACATAAGGAGCCCATTCCGATGGAGAGGACCACCTATAGCAGGAAGCTGTATGTGAGACAAGAGAGGACTCTCTTGGTCAAAGCTGAGAGTAAAGACAGAGGAGTGGCAGGAGAAAAGGCTCGAATGGTGGAACACAACCAGAGGTTGAGAACAATGCTTTCATTTAGAATCAAGGTTTCATACTGCTGGGTTTTCTTCTCTTACTTCGTCTCGTGTCTGTTTCTCTCAGTGGTATAAAGAGTGTCTTGATAGAATAAGATGTCTTCAGAAAATGTTCGACATAAGGAATCAAATGCAGAGTCCAAACTACTCCTGGGTGCCTGACAGATTTATATCCATTGCCCTTATAGAGCTTTCCACTCTGCTAATGAGAGATGGAATCCAAGAAGCAGTTTCTGGGTCAGATGCTCTGTCCTAATTGCTCTGTCTCTGATGCTGAAGAACAAACCACACTTTATAGACTGGGGGTGAGCACAGAGTAGCTAGACTGCCCTGTGACCCACAGAGGCTCTTGATAGCTATGAACTCCACTCCCTGATAGCTGTGAACCCCTCTCTTTCTACCTGAATGTTCTTCTCATTATTATTCCAGAAATGTAATGGAAGGGTGCAATGCCACAAAGCTTCTCTTAGAATGGACAGACATTAAAATGTAAGTGCCACTGTGAGATGTGTGTGAATGTGGGTGTGCATTTGTGGGCTTTATCTAGTTCTGGAGTTTCTGAGTCCTTACTAATTAATCTTACTAATTAATTAAAAATGCCATATGATGGAAACAGAGAAAGGAAAATGAAGCAAGGGAAGGAGGACATAAAAAGGGGAGAAAGGGGGGAAGGAAGAAAGGAAGGAGAAAGGAAGACAGGGAAACAGAAAGGCAGGAAAATGGGAAGGAAGGGAGGAAGAAAGGAAGGAAGGAAGGAAGGAAGGAAGGAAGGAAGGAAGGAACGAAGGAACGAAGGAGGGAAGGAGGGAGGGAAGGGAAAACTTGAACTAGTCAAGTTAACTTTTCTAGCTTAACTGCTTAACAACTTAACTGCTGCAATATTATACATTGCAAATCATTTAGCCTAGAAAAACTTGCCAAATCCACCACCTCTTAGGTAACTACTGTTGCGTTATGTTGAGTTTATAATGATCTATTTACAATCATGAATGAATCAGCTTCCAACACAGAGAGCCACTGACAGAGCCTGGTTCTTCTGGCACCTCTCCCTGTCACCTAGCTTCCCTGTATCAATGCATTTTCACAAGACATCCACAGGGTAGACACCAAATGCTAACAAGAAAAGGGGACAGAGAAGGCAGGGTTACACAGAGAAGATGTTCCGACCGAGTAAGTCAGATCAATGTCTTTCAATTCTTTAAATAAAAGTGATATCAATAACAAAATCATTTACATTTTTCAACTTGGGTCTTAAAAACTGCGTCTGATTTTTGAGAAAGTTGGGAACCTCTCTCCCTGCCCTAGAAGAGACAGTATGGTCAAAGCAATAGTAATATGGAAGCCTGATGCACTTCTGGACCACCACACAGCCTTTAGGTAGAAGGGGATGAGAGTGCAGGCAGTGGAGAGCTCTTTATCAATAATGGAATGTTTATCCATTCCATTCATAAAGGAGGAATCATCAAGGAGAAAAAGCAAGTGAAATGCAAGAATGGGGTTTGATGAAATGGAGAGTAGGAAGCAAGTAATGGAAACAGGAGGACAGTTCACTTTCTCAAATTGGCAGGAGCGGCCTCAGTCTGAGGATCAAGCAAGCCCCAAACACTCTTGACCTCAAGGCTGCGTGCCTTTGCAAAGAGCTGTAACTATGCCATGCTTATTGTATGGGTCAGTGTTACCGCTACTGTGACTAACAGAGCCCAGTTTGAAGCCCTTTCTTTGCACTGAGCACTATATACTTCCTATGTATAATGGCAGGTAATCTTTACAGGAACCTGGTGAGATAAACGTAATCCATTTTACAGGTGGAAAAACTGGGGCTTATGGAAGTACATAACTTGTCAAGGGTCACAAATTATTATGGTGGAATGCCAGAATTTAAACGTACGTCTTTGTGTGATTTCCTATGATGTGTTCTTAGCCATGCTGTTATAGTGACTCATAAGTTATCAAGAAAAAGTATATAATGTGACAAAAAATTATCTATAATGAAAAAACTATTTTTTTCCTCCTTTGCCTTCTTTTCTTTTCAGATAGAGGTGTGTATTTGTCAGTGTCCTCCATGAAAACAAAAACATACATATATCTAGAAACAAAAATATATTTATATATTTCACTATAGAGACTAGGTCCCATGAGTGCTGTGTAGAAGCTGGAGACCTAGGAAATCCAGTGGTGTAGCTTAACCTGGGTCAAAACGCCTGAGAACAAGAAAAGCTGATGGTGTAAATCTCAGCCTGAGGGCAGAAGATGATGAGGCTAGATTTCCCAGCTCAATACTGAGGCATTAAGAAAAGGGGCAATTCCTTCTTCCTCTGCCTTTGGTTCTATTCAGGGCCTCAACAGATCAGATGATGTCTGTTCAACTTGAGACAGGCTATCTACTCCACTGATTCAAATGCCAGTCTTACCTGGAAACACTCTCACCCAGAAGTAATACTTAGTCTGGGCACCCAGTGACCCAGTCAAGTTGACACATAAAATTAATCATCACAAGTTGGTTTCTTTTTCTGCATGGGGGAAGGACTAGAAATGAGGTTAGGGAGTTCAGAGAAAACCACTTTGAAAGACTTGGGGACTGTCTACATCTTGGAAGAGCTACCTCCTTATGTGGATATGCTCATGTCTAACCAGCCATATAATTAATTTTGTGAGGATGCTTGTGGAAGGCACTTGATCATTGAATGAAGACTTTTAATAGACAGTCTTTGAGCTCTTTCTAGCCTTGACATTCTATGAGCCCTTGGCAATACTTAATCCATACTGCCAAGTATGTTTCTGGATTGCAGGTGACAGCTAATGAGCTACTCTTCTCTCAGCAAAATTGTAAGCATTCTTTAATAAGGTGAGGGAGAGCGGGTATTGATTATTAAATATACTTGTATGTTTAAGGCAAATAAATGATTCAGCATACCCAGAGTTGCACAGCAATGTCTAGCCTAAGAATGAGTGTGTTTTTAATAATCAGTCGCTGTTTGTTTGACACATGGCTGTCTGGGTAAATTTAAATGATGTGTATTTAGAAAGCTTGATATAACCCACTACCTTAGAAACACAGTCATTTATCAGGGACTAAGTTGTTGTTAATAACTTTCCCTGGGGGAATTGCAGGCAAATGGTTATGTATTTGATGATATTGGGCCTTCAGTCAGACATGCTGGGAAACTTAATCTTCCATTTCAGAAGAATAATAGGATGTTGTGTGGTAGAACAGTGACGGGGCTGCAAAACAGACTGCATTATTCTCCCAAAGTATTAGGGCACAGGTGGAGCTGGGGTGCCTATGAATTTTTATTCAAAGTATGACCAATTTTGCACTAGAAGAAGCCTTATACAGATGAGGGGAGAGTTCTCTCATGGAGAGAGACATATCTTGTTTCAGTTGTAGGCAAACTTGAAAATGACCTACTCTAATCTTATAGTCAAACACCTTTATTTTACTGATGAGGAAACTGAGTCAGAGAATGCTGAGGTTGGGTGGAGGTATCATGTTCAAGGTCTCAAAGTAAGAGACGAAGAATTCAGGAGGGAGTAACACCAAGACTCTATCCCCCATGGAGCTTTTCAGCCCAGCTCCAGCAATGGCATAGATGTATTGTAAAACAGGGAGGGAGCAGACTTGCCAGTTAACACAGTCAACAGCTGCAGGGAACCCTGAGGGCTGGGACTAGCATGGGATACCTTGTGGAGGACGTAAAGACTTGAAGTGACTTGGCATGAGGATAATATTTACATTGTCAATGATAAACTTGCAGGCATCATAGACCCAGGAAACATTGGCACAAACTTGGAATCAAGGCCAAGGGCAGCATAGTTCATAAGTAGCATCCACTGTCCTGGGCAGGAGTGGAGGGAAGTGCTGGTCACACAGAAAGGAAGGAAGAGAAAGTTACGAGGGCACTGATATTTGACCACTGCAGTGTCTGGGCGAACAGGAAGACAAGCTCTGCCATCTAAGAATCTGGAAACTTTAAGATAGTAGAATTATATGGGTTTTGCCTTTCTATCTGTGTAGAAAAATAGCAATATTATAAATCTTTCTAGTTTAGGACTTTCATAATTTTATCCTCAACCAGGGTATTATTGGGGTGAGGGGTTAACTGAAATGTCACCTCCTCTTTTCCAAATATCTGTGTACAGCTAGAATATCAACTTATACATTTTCTTCAAGTTTTGTTTTTTTTGTGGATACCTCCCCTGATTATACTTTGTTAGCAGGGCTGGTATTGTATCTAAAAAATCTTGCTAACTCTTATATCTAGCACAATTTTTAGAAAATAAGAAGTACTTAAAATATATTAAGTAATAAATCCATTAAAAATGTTGAATATGATGTGTACAGAACTTTCTAAATGCTTAAATGCTTTAACATCAATTATCTATTTTAATTTTCACAATTATCTTATGAAACAACTTTAATTATTATTCATATTTTTAAAATGATGAAACTTAGAGAGATTAATTATTCAATATCATGAACCTAGGAAGTGACAGCAATAGGAAGTCTTATAATTATAAAGCCCTAAGTTCTTAAGTTCTTTGCATTTCACCACGAGAGAGAGAGAGAGAGAGAGAGAGAGAGAGAGAGAGAGGGAGGATGGAGACTAAACTTTCTTGGGCAATTGGCTTAAAATTCAAACTCACATTGCCCGTGCACAGCCACCTATCATACTAGAATTCAACTAATAAACAAACACATACTGACACCTGCTATCTGTTCAGCTGCCTAAATTAAAACTGTCAGGCAGGTTTATACCAGTATTCCACTGGGGACAAAGTCGTAAGGCAAGTGGAACAGGTGAGTTATGCATGAACAAAGGGTTCTGGGCCCCAGAAGTAGGAACTATCAGTTCCAAGTGAAGAGACCTCAGAAATTTTCACCAAGAGAGATCCTGGTGTTTGACCAGGACCTTGGAAGATCAGTAGGAATCTGGAATGCTGAAAAGAAAGGAGTTTCCCAATTGTGTAGAATGATTTTACTCTAAAAGCAAGAGGGGGTGAATATGTAAGTGCATCTGAAGATTTGGCAAGAGTCAGGGAGTTAGAATGGAAGGTGGATGGTGAGTAACAGGAGAGACAGAGGAGCCCAGAAACACAGGGTGATCGTAAGAGCTGCATATACCCGGCCATAGAGTTTGACATAATGCTGTAAGCAGGAGACCTTTTTGCAGGATTTGGAGATGAAGGATAACTGGACCAGATGTACATTTCAGGAAGATTGTTCTACTACCCGGTAGAGAGTGGACAAACTCTGACACAGATAAATCTTGGAGAGCTTATTTTAATAGTCAAGATCTGTTATATACATACATGTATGTATGTATGTTACAGGTATGTGTGTATATAAAATATTTATATATAATTATATACATATATACGTGTGTGTGTGTGTGTGTGTATATTACCTGGGGATATTGTTGAAATGCAGCTTCTGGTTAAGGGCATCTAGATGGGGCCCCAATGTTTTACATTCCTAACAGTGCTCACGTTTTAAGGAACAAGTGGCTAGGGGACAGATGAGAGGAGTGAGCCGAGGTCATAAGAATAGAATGGGATGGTTCTGAGGTCCCAGAAAAAACAAACTCTGCCTTTCTTTCACGGCCTAGCCAAGTTTTGTCAGTTGTTCCTTGCCATATCTTGTCCAGATGACTCCATGTGTGCTTTCCCTTTTTAATTTTTTTAAACCCTCACGTGAGGATGTTGATTGATTTGAGAGAGAGAGAGATGTGAGAGAGAAACGTGGATCTGTTGGCTCTTGCACGTCTCCCAACTAGGGATCAAACCTATAATGTAGGCATGTACCCTGACTGGGAAGCAAACCTGCAAACTTTCGGTGTACAGGACGATGCTCCAACCAACTGAACCACCTGGCTGGGGCACTAACGTGTACTTTTATTTTATTATTCTTTCATTTAAATTATTTTATTGTTCAATTACTATTGTCCAGTTTTTTTCCCTAGCCCTCTCCCCCACCCCCTCCAAAACCACCTCCCTCCCTTGCTTCCACCCTCCCTTGGTTTTCATGTGTACTTTTAAAAGGCTTACTAAGCCATGATCTCTTTGGGCATTTAAGTAGATTTTTTAAAATAGAAATTTATCATATGTGTGTATATTTTTTGGCTCCCATATGAAATTAAAATTCCCTAAAGGTCACAGATTATATCATAATATTTCTTCTGCACTCCAGTGAGCACATAGAACTGGGTACTAATAAATGCTTATTAAATTTAGAATGTTCCTAAAAAACATCAGAATATTGCCTTTTTTGTTAAAGGAAAATCATATTTTTTGTACTGGGGAAGGAGATTTGAAGCTCACAAGTTAAAGCTGATCTCTAGACTAACACTATGCTCAAGAATCCTTTTGAAGTATGAATAATTATTAAACTTATTTAATAGAGTGAGATGTCCATTAACAGATGTCCTCCTCCCATAATCTCACTTTCAAAAGGTAAATCTGACCTAAGTGTTTTTATACACGTATAAAGATAATATTTCTCCCTGCAGGCTTTCACAGCAAAACCTTGAATCCCCATTTGGGTCTCAGAATGAAAATCTCAGGGATCAGGTTTTGGTGAGGACAGAGCAAGCGTGGCCCTTTGAAAGCAACAAAAGTCAGATGATAGGAATGGCAAGAGCTGATACCTTTCTTCCTCAAGAGAATTTAGAAATGTTCTAAATTTAAATGAGTTAACTCTGATTCTTTCAAACTGTTTTAGATCCTTGAGCTGGTAGGGCCTGGGCATGAACTTGGCTTAAACCCTAGCAATAAAATGTCTTTTAGTTCCGTAAGGTTGGAAATCAAAAGGCCACCTGGTCCCAGTGAAAGGTCATGGCTTTTACAGATAGACAGATACCGCTTAAAATGCTCCTGGCCCTATCAAATGCCAGAATTATTAAGTAATTATGGGCAAGTTACACAACTGTGTTGGGCTTCAGAATATGCATCTATAAAAATGAGGATTACCACACTTGAGAGACGTAAATGGCATCTGACGCGGCCCCTGCTCAGATGTTCTTTCTCTTTTTTTAGTCCAGTCAGGTTATCATTTCCTTTAAGACTGAGGACTAGGATCTGGGGCAACCCAAAACTCCGGGTGATAATAATGATAAGAAAATAGGTTCTTAACTTGTCATAAGCTAAATTATAGCTTTAGTTTTAACATTTCTTCTGAATACATCACATGCCTGAGGTTGTCAAAGAAAATGTGAACAACACAGAGTCAACGCCGCACTCTTCTCCCTGTCAGGGCAGGTGGCACGTTGCCTGGAGTCGTCTGCCACCTTTTGGCTGGCCAGATAAAAAGACAAGGATGTCTTCTCGGATGACAGGGCTCGTGAGACTATGCAGACAGGCCAGTCATTTTAGTGGAGTCAGCTCCCATGCGAATTTTCTTCAAGCGCTTCTTTCTCTCATTTCAACCTTTCGCAGCTTTATTCTGTGAAACATGGCCTTTTTCCTTTATGTTTTAATGCTATATTCATCATTGGCTTGGTGTGTGTTTGAGTCACTTAACCTCATTGCACCTGAGTTAACCAAACACAGAATCCAGTGTTCTCAATGTGACTCGTGAATATTTTAATGAATGAAGTGCTTATTCATGTAGTAAAAGGATGCCTTATCAGAAACATGGGCAAATTCCAGAAAAATAAGGGCCAAAGAATAATGACTTTAACCAAAGACACAGGTAAATAAAAGAACATTGAGATATAATTTAGTCTATTTGCTCACTGTGTTCTGATGGTACTTACAAGAACAATATTAATGTTTTTTATTTTGCATTATGACTTACAATTTATACCACACACGTTCTTCAATCTTTTAGCTCATCTAATATTACCTAAATCACCTTGTTACCCACAGAGTGAAGTTCAACTCCCTTCTATACCTGTAATCTTCACTTATTTTTTATCTGGCCCAGAACTATTTATGGAGCTTATAAAATGCCAGACAAGCTCCTAAACTCTAGGAATACAGTAATTGCTGAAACAGAAAAAAATCTCTGTTCTCCAAGAATTTTTTCACAAGTGGAATAAGAGAGGCAATAAACAAATAAGTATACAGATTTTGTTAAGGGTCAAAAAAATAAAGCAGGATAAAAGAAAGGGCTTGTGAGAGGTGATGCAGTTAGAACTGCTTGTTAAGGGAAAGTTATTTGATGGGTGATTTATTTTCTTTTTTAAATTTTAGTTATTTATTTTTAAAGAGAGGGGAAGGGAGGGAGATAGAGAGGGAGAGAAACACCAATGTGTGAGAGGTACATCGATCTTGCACGCCCCTACCTGGGGACCTGGCCTACAACCCAGGCATGTGCCCTGACTGGGAATCAAACCAGTGACCTTTTGGTTTGCAGGCCAGCACTCAATCCACTGAGCTATACCAGCCAGCGCAGATGGGTGATTATTTTCATTAAAACTATGAAGGTAATGAAAGAGAGTAAATTGGAAGGACTTCTTAGAGAAAGGCTTTCTCAGTGGAGAGAGTAGCAAGGGTCCGGGTCCTAGAGGGGACTGAGGTTGCTTCCTGAAGGAGGTAAGGAGGCTGGTGGGGCTGGGGCCAAGGAGCAAGGAGAGAAAGGAAGGAGATGAGAGTGGACAGATGAGATGCATGGGAGGCAGAGCGCTGGAGCCGGGCAGGTGGGGTGAGGATTTTCTGACACTTTTGTAAGTGATGTCAGAAGCCAGGGCAGAGTTTTCAGCATAGAATTTGCATAATTGATTCTCAAGTTTAAAGAATCGCTCTAATGCCTGTTGGAGAGGACCTGATGGCATGAAGAGGTGAAGCAAGGTAAGATGACCACATCATTCATGATCTAAACCGGGGCACTTCAGGAGAGTGAACATTGATGCTATTCATAGTCATGCAAGGCATAACAGACGTTACCTTGGGCAAACTGGGATCTGTGCTCGCCTGGAGCAGGGAGACCAGTTGGGGGCTACTGGAGATAGGATGGTGCGATGGCTTGTTTCCTGCTTCTGGCAGTTTTTCCCGTTGCCCCTCAGGGTCCACTCTCCACCAGTCTCCCTCCTCCTGCCCTCTGCCCCAGCGGCCTGGCCCAGAAAGCCGCCTTTGATGGACTCTTGTGCCTTGTGGCTTCAAAGTGAGTTCAGCCGCAGGGGACCCCCAGCTGGAGATGGAGGGGGCAGCAGGGGTTCCTCTGGCCCTTTCCCTGAAGGCTGATCCCACAAGCTGTGTCCTTCTGGAGGGGCTACCCCACCTCACGGCAGCTTGCTCACACTGACTTTCCTTCTAGATTCTGGCAATCTTTTTGTCCCTGCTCCCTGTAGTGCTGGGGCTAGCCCAGGGTTCCTGTACCATAAATTGGGGTTCCTTAGCACCCCATCTACCCCTTTCTGGTTAGTCTTTTTGCAAATGTCCTCTCTTTTCATTGTCCTAATTTGACTGTGCCATTTGTATCTTGAGGGAGAGGCCTGGTACCCTATCCATCCCTGAAGATAGTTCTACGAGTGACTCACTGCAAATTGTGCCTAACAAATGGGATCTCAGACGCTTCATGCTTTGGAATCACCTCCATAAATCATAGTGTGCATTAATTTCTTAAAGAACAAAGAAAAAGCAAGAAAAATACTTTTCTTCTGTGACTCTCTCTAAACTCAGGAATTCATTAAGCAACCTTTGAAAAGAAACATTCAAGACAAATCTTAAAATACTATGTTCTTCAAGTACAGCCTGAAAGGCCTGTTTTATATTTCAGAATAGGTTATCTGATGCCTTTGTAACGGGCAGAGTTTCTCAGCAAAGGCAGCTCTGGATTGTGCCTCTGCCTTTCAAGGAGCTCTCCTTTCTGCCTTCCAGGGGGCGGGTGGCACCTTAAGCAGGGGGCAAGGAAGAGGCAGAGCTGAGTGATGCTGAAGCCCAGTTTTGTGCTGTTAAAAGAAAGGGGACCAGAATAAGAATGATTTGAATCAAAAATAGTTACATACAGTCAGGGTGAACTGGAAATCAAGTTCGGTGCTAGAGGAAATGGAAATATTTTTACGACAATCCTGAATGCCAGGGAGGCCGTGTGTTTGTCTCAATGACCTTGGGAAACTGAGTAATGTGGACACGCCAAGCCTCCATGCTCATCCTGCCCTGGGAAGGGACAAACAGGGCAGGATGAGAGGGCGATCTCGGTCTCCGGAAGCCCAACACCAGCGGAAGACGTGGTCAGGGAGCCCTCCCTTCAGCCCTCATATTCCCAGCACCTGGCACCAAACCTAGCAGTGTGTTAAGAATTCATGTTTATCAGGTGAGTACAGTGAATGGAGAAAATATCAACAAATAAATGTCAGAATACAGTAAGGTCGCATACCATCCATGACATACCGCTTTGAAACTGAATTAAGCTGGGGAAACAAAAATGAGTCCGAAGAAGAAGCGGATGGCCTGCCAGTGTGCAGTCTGAGCAAACGGTGGCTTGTCCAGTGTTGCCTGTTGTGCACCTGTTGCTCTACGTTAACGTTTCAAGTCATGAGTCATTGTGAAAGGAGATCATCACCAGGAGCCTATCATTTGTTTTGCACTTAAAAATGCTGAGTGCCATGCTGTTTGATTGATAAAGATAATGATTACTTTATCGCCAAGTTTGGGAGAGGATTTCATGATATTCTAAAAGACAAATGCTTCTAACTGAAGTGCGGACAGACTGGAACTCTTAAGGGAGAACCTAAGAAAAGATGTCCACTGTGGTGTAGGGACAAGCATTGTCCAGCCTCAGCAGCAGCAGACAGTGACTGCAGGCAGAGGGGTGGCGGAGTTTCACAGAGGAGGACCTGCTTTTGATATTCAGTCTCCCCATGGATTCAATCAATGGCTCTAAACCTCAGACTGGAGAGTGCCCCAATTTTACGCATAGTCTCTACTTGCTCATTTATGGAGAAAGGGAAGTCAAATAGCTAGTTAGACAGACAGTGTTTTTGACCAACTGGGTACCAGTTGTACTGCCACATGGTATTCGGTTCTTTTTTATTTTCTCACCTGACACTGTCCCAGCAACTGAGAGACTCGCTGTTCAAAGTTAATTTATTCTTCACACGAGAGCTACTTAAAATCTAAGCAAGGAATCTACACAACAAATGGATCCATTACGTTTTTTGACAATAAAAAATAAGATAAACTCCTTTGATTCTTCTACTGGCCATCGGGCCTGGTCCAAATTCAAACTCCGAAGAGTGTTTTCTCCTCAACTTACCAAGACCTCCCATTTGGTGTACGCCATTTTCGTCTTCTCCTGTGTGGAACTTATTACACACTGCCTCCCTCCCAGGGGTCCATCGCCCCTTGTTCTCTCTGTTTTGTTATTCTTCAGGATAGACATTGAGATCACTTATTTATCCCTGAGGGTGAATGTAAGAAGTTACCTCTCTCAGGGACATTTGCATTTAAGCCTTATCTCATTGTTATCCTTGATAAATACATTTCAAGCATTAGAAGAGAGAGTCATAGTGATGATACAAGTTCTACAGCCTTTGTTCCTTAAGTCATAACTCACATAACCCACTAGCAGAATCTATTTTCATAGAAAACAATGCCTAGGGCATGCTCATTGTCCTTTCTCTGTGGAGTAAGAGAGGACACTGACTCATCATTCACTTATAATGTATATCTTTGTAAGTATTTTACTTTGGATTAATCTTGGCTTTTAATATAAAAACATATATATATATAATTTTTTTCATCCCCACCGGAAGACATTTTTTTCATTGCTCTTAGAGAGAGAGAAACAGAGAAATGAGAGAGAAACATCCATGTGAGAGAGAAACATCAGTTGGCTGCCTCCCATACATTCTCAAACTGGGAATCAAACCCACAACCCAGGTATGTGCCCTGACTAGGGATCAAACCTGTAACCTTTTGATTACAGGACGATGCTCCAACCAACCAAGCCATACTGGCCAGAGCTAAAAACATGTAATTTAAGAATAAGGAACAATGACATAGACAAACTTTTTCCACAAATAAGATTTTCATTTTCACCCTGGCTGGTGTGGCTCAGTGAATTGAGCACCAGCCTGTGAACCAAAGGGTTACCAGTTTGATTCCCAGTTAGGGCACTGTGCCTGGATTGCAGGCCAGGTCCCCAGTAGGGGGCGGCATACAAGAAGCAACCACACATTAATGTTTCTCTCCTTCTTTTCCTCCCTCGTTTCCTCTCTCTCTAAAAATAAATAAAGTCTCTAATTTTTTTTCATTTTTCCAAATCACTGACTTAGTAAGTGAAAGACTCTCAACTAAAACATAAGTCTCTCAAATTATTGCCCCATGTTTTCTCAAAATTTCACCCTGGTACTTTTGGTCTCTTTTGGCCCCTCATAGTTTTACATTTCACTGCTTTCTTTGTATTGAACCACATATCGGTGTGTTATGCAAAATATGTAGATAATGAAGATCCCAGTATCCTTTCCAGCTACGTTAAGTTATTCCAGGAGAAAGAGTTTCCTTGTTCCAATTATCAGAGTAATTTAAGTCCAGTACACAGATCAGTTTGAGTTTATACCCAGTGCTAATGCTGAAGCCATTTTCTTCCTCCTTTCTGTGTGATAAAAATTTTAAAAGAACAGAAAAAGCATTAAATGAATATATTTTTGTGGTCGTTTGAAGGTCTGTAATGAGAACAGGATATACATAATTGAACACAGAGTAGTACAAGGTAAGTCATCAGTTAATAAATTGAAACATACTGTCGTGAAAGTAATAAACTGGAACACTTTCGTAAGAGGTCAGGCGTGTTGCTTTGTAGTTAGACTGTAATTCGCCTTCCCTAGGACAGAGCTGTCTCCTGATTCTGCATGCTCATTGATCTATAGTCGTTTAATGAGGAGAAGGGTGACCAACAGGTGATCTGAGGAAATTTGCTCTAGTATCCACAGGGCTAGAGATCAGCTGGAGTTTGAACATGAAAAATTACATTTCTTTATTCTCGAGTTGATTATCAGACTGAGCTCAGTTTTCACTGTGGCATCTTTCAGGGTCCTTTATGCGGCTCTTTGAATATCATTGCCTATAAATAGAAACAGTAACATAACCCAGGACATTCCCTTTCATCACGTAGTGAACAGTAGATCTGGGTTCTAGTTCGACCTCTACCACAATTCATTGTGTGAAGAAAAAAATCTTTTCTGGAAGGGTCTTCATTCAAAACGGTCCCTCCAAATTCTCTTTCATTTCCCACCCATCATATTTCATGGGGGTGCTTAACCCATGGATGGACTGATGCAAGAAATATATTCCAGGAACTTCTAAAAGAAAGATGAAATCAAATCTCAGACTTTATAATGTAGTTAAGAACCTATGGGTGTGAAAAAGATTGCAGCAGGTGTCTGAATATGAGCACATTCTAATTAGCTGGATTATTCTTTCTGGTGATGTTTGATGAACTTGACTCCCAGCTGGGCTAGAACTATACCTAGCATTTCATTCCTTAGTGACTGAGATCTCAAAATGTTTTATAGCAACGATGAAGCCTGAGAATCTGTCTTTGAAGAAGACTCCAATAAGCAGAATTTGGTATTCCAGGTATGGATGGGGCACCTGTTAGGAACAATCTAGTAATGATGCTTTTATTTGAGCTCTGTCAAATTCCAGAGGGGAAGTTGCCTCTGGTGTCTTCATTCATGGCGCACTTTTTCATGTCAGCAAATCTCCCAGAGGAGGAGCATAACTATGAACAGCTTTGAAGGTTGGCACCCACTCCTATTTGAATTGATTTATTCAACAGATTTCCTTGGAGCACCTACTATGTATACAGCCTGTATTAAGCATTTTGATGCCTTGAAATCAGGACTGAGACAATGAGTAACATGATAGGAGAGAAACAAGGGAACACCACAGATAAAAGAATCAGGACAGTGAGCCACAGTCTAGAAAATTACGCCATGGGGATGAAGAGAAGCTGACTTTTAAGACCCAACTTAATGTTTAACTAACATACCACTGATTTTCCTGATTAACATTAACATACCCAACAAGTATTGTCAACAAGGCACTTTTTGTATAACTAGTGACATTTGGAAAATCAACCCCCCACCCCAACCTGTTGTTCACAGGTAAAAGCAAAAAAGATGTATTGATAACTGTGAACTTATAAATTGTTTACATCTTACTGGAATAAAAAGTCTACCTGATTTAAGAGCAGAAAATTAGAAATGTGGTGTTCAGTAGCAACACATCTGAGGGCTTCTAGGAACGTCGCATTGCTGCTGCAACCAACATTCTTTTACAAGAAATCAGTGGTGCCAAGTTCATGGCGATCATTACCCTCATTACAGGCCATTTACCATTTTGAGAAGCTGCACATGTCAAGTTGACCTCCTCATGCCCTTTCTCAGACTGCAGTTAAGAAAGAAGAAACAAGGAAGATGAAAGACAGAAGCTGAACTTCAAAGCCACTTGACTCAATTTAGTTAAATCTACTCTTAATAAAGCCAGGTTTAAGCTTCCAGCCTGACTCCAGTTTCTCAGCTTACCTACCTGTATAAGGTCTATAGACTGGAGTTCTTCCAGCAAACCTGGCTGTTCCTCTTTAAGTGGGTAAGGTCAGAAATCCAAGGGCTCCTGCCCCAGTATTGCCACACAGTGTGCGTGCCACACTGGGACTGGAGTTAGGGTTCTGCCTTTTAAAAATGATGGTAACTGTGGCTATTTCCAACTGCATATTTTGGGAAGCAATGTAATCCATAATTGTGACTACCCCAACATGCCAATAATTTTATTATTGTTTAATCGGGCAACTGATTATTCATTTCTTAATTTTTTTTTCACCCTCATCAAGGTTGACTCTTTTTGCTCTCCCATGATATGGTACCAGAAGCTGAAATCAGGCCACACCTAGATGATAATATTCCAAAACACAGAATCAAAGAAGTGGGTTGTGCTGATCAGACTGACCCATCTAATTCTCTTATTTAATATATTCTTCATTTCTTTATTTCAAACTGAAAGCCATGTTTTATTTTCTTTCTTCCATATTCTTTAGGGTTTGGATCTTCTCATTAGTTCCTTCATTCAACCATTTAATTAATACTTATTGAGTGCCAGACACTGTGCTAGACAGGGGATAAACTGGGAGTGAAGAGCAAATAAAATCCCTATTTTAATGGTAGCTTCAGCCTAGTGAGAGAGACAGAGTTAATTAAGCAATCACACACAATTAAATCTAAACT
This sequence comes from Phyllostomus hastatus, assembly GCF_019186645.2. Taxonomy (NCBI): domain Eukaryota; kingdom Metazoa; phylum Chordata; class Mammalia; order Chiroptera; family Phyllostomidae; genus Phyllostomus; species Phyllostomus hastatus. Next base: position 11,434,265 of record NW_025334015.1, on the reverse strand, counting down.
TTCAACTGTGAGAAGTACATCCAAGAAGTACACAGTGTCCTAACCTAGGTAAGTGTGATTGCTTTTTGGCCAAGTTTAAGGTTTCTTTATTTTTAAAAATCAGTCTGTAACTGTCCTTACTATTCAGAAGAAATTGGTTCTTGGGTCTTTGAGAGTTTGCACAATAGCTCCATTTTTCTTCTTTATCCTGTTATTTCTTCAGTGATACCAGGGGACCAGAGAGACTCTGAGGCACCTGGAACCACACGAGAGAATGAGCAGAGCGGCACAGCTCTTGGGAAGACCTACGACCTAGCCATCAGCTCAGCTCAATTAAGTACACACCCTGTAAGCTTGCACGATTCTCTTCTTCTCTATCCCTAATTTCCTCACCTGTGAAATGGGGGTAATAATTACCATCCTTCTAGTATGTACGGCATGCTAATAAATTGTGAAGGAGTAGAATATAAAATTAAAGTAGCGTTATTATAATCACTTTTGTTATAGTTATTATGGCTACCACCAGAAGAGCTAAAGTCAATAAACATTAAAAATTCCTCAGTCTTTTTCCTTCATCCTTGTTTCTTGCCAGAAAATCTGTCAATGGGAGCTCTTCATTTTCACCCACCCAGACCTCATCATGAGATTTCTCACAGATGGGGACTGTAAATTTCCTCCACCAGACCTTGGGACGCGTGATCTGACGGGGCTTTTTTCCCTGCTGATTTATGACTTTATTTTTATGAAAATCTATAATAATTACAGTGCTTTTAGATATACATGTAACGCCTCAACTCTGCATGAAAGAATAAAATAAAATAAAATAAAATAAAATAAAATAAAATAAAATAAAATAAAATAAAATAAAATGGTACTCTCTCAGAAATCTGAAGCATAGCATTATTCTATCCTTGGCCCGCCTTTGTGAAAGATGGTTGCAGATTGGAATTTCTTCTGGTTGTGGTGGCTTTCAATGCAGGGTGAATAAATCTGTCCCCAAGGGCCACCTTCTGAAAGGATGCTTGTCTAGATTCGGAAGATATTTATTTACCTCTGCCACAATTTAGAGACAAACTCTTCCCCTCAGTTTCCCCCTGCCCTTTGCTGCTGATAAGAAACCCCTGTGGATTTATGCTGCTAGCCAACAGCAGGATTTGTGAGTTCAGACACCATTGCTGGCATTACAGTGGGTAAGATACATTCATCACAACAGTGCTTAGTCTAATTTTCATTATATCTCGTACTGCCTGTGCTGTTAAAACCTACTGCTTTTAAACCGTGCTCTGGTAGAAAGAGCATCTCCCGGTTCCAATGGCAACACAAGATTCTGTCCTTAAAATGAGGAGAGCAGAACTGAACTATGCTCAACTACTAAAAATACTTCACCTGCAGCCTCAACTTGCTGCCAATGTGTTAGCCCCAGTAGATGAGGCCTGAGATCATCTTGACAAGATCTTGCCAAAGGAGCCAGCAAGCCAGTGGGTCTCAGAGCACGGGGGGCAAAGGGATCTTCTCGGAAGTGCTCCTCCAGGCTCATGTTAGGTAAGTGACTCTTCTGGAAATCTTAACATTAGAATATTTATGACCTAAAACTGATCAAATAACTTGAGCTAATAATAAGTCAGAAAGGGTCAAAGGCAGAGTTAGGCTTCAAAAGCATCCACTTGGTAAGATTAGGGTTGTGGGGCTGTGGAAAAGAGGAAGCGTTGAATGAGCATTGAATGGACTGAACATCAATCTGGCCACGGTCTAGTGGTGCTTGAGCAAAGTTTCCATGTTTCCAGGGATGACACCTCGCTGCTGTTCATCTGTGAAGTGTTATTTAGTCAAACAAAACCAAATATTAAGTCATTTCAAAGGCCATTTGCAAAACAAATGATTTCTATGCCTGATTACAAGAGTTTAAAATGAGATGTAAGTTCCTGAGGCTAAAGAACTTCTGGGTTTTATGTATGTATGTATGTATGTATGTATGTATGTATGTATGTATGTATTGGAAATGGCAAAGACACAAGTCAATTCAGTTTAATTGACTGTCAGTTCAGTCAATTCAGTTAATAACTTCATTATTAAATGATACCTTAAATTTCTGCTAAGGAACTGTTACCTGGAGTGATACCTTTCTGGGTGCCAGCTAAACCATCCCCCCGTGTCAGGGATTCTGCTCTCTTCATGATGTACACGTGATATATTGCCACCCATGAGTCCTAGCGCTGTTGGGCTAGGAAAGCTGTTTCTCACTACCTCCCCGCTCCTAGACTCAGAGCTGCACTGAGGCTCTCATTCAGCAATTAATCACGCCCAGCCCTGAGACATCTCCTATCTTGTGGTCTTTGTTGTTGTATGGTATTGAATTGTTTAGCCTTTTTTATGCCTTCTCTCAAAATCTAGATGATAAATGGAGGGAAGGGTCCTATGTTATATGTGTTATAAAGGCAACATTTAATTGAAAAACTTTTGGAGATGACATCTACTTGCAAGATAAATTCAGCCAACTCTTTTTAAATGCCAATAATCTAATTTTATGACTTTCAGTCATCCCATGCTTGCTGAGAGAGAACTTTGGATGTGATAGATGCATGACAATTTTGTTACTTATTAATAAACTTTGTCCAGATCCCTAGGCACATAATCCAGTCCAGTGAAATGGGCTTGGGGTGGGTCTGAGTGTGATCCAGAAGGACCACACCTGGACAAGGACATCTGGAGGGCAAGGCTGAACTGGAAGGACTATTCCTGAAAAATTATCAACAGCGAGCCAGATGTAAGGAGAACAGGTGAAGGAGGAGGTGGAAGGGCCAGGGGTGACTGCATGAATTCTAAGCAGCATAGCAAGTAAGCTTTACACAGACAGGATGGTCGGCAGCCCAGAGACTCAGGAAAAATAGAGTAAAAGTGACAGTGGAGTATACAGCAGGTGAAGCAAACTGCTCAGAATTCAGCACGTGAACTCTGGGCTGGTGGTAGATATGTCTTTTTTGGCACTTACAACAACAGCCAGAACAATGGCTAAGTGATATATACTGCCTTAAAAAACTCCACTGACCCATGCTATGGTTTCTTTCAATCCCTTGCTGATTTGCACAACTACCTTAAGGCTATACAGGGAGTTGCTTAGAGGAAAATGCTAAGGAGGAGAGGATACTTTGCTCTCCCCACAGATCTCAATCTGCCATAAGCCCTGTTGGCTGGTTGTCCTGCAAACTAGTGCTCAGGTTTCTGTGGGAGCCAGGGCTAGGGGTGTGAGTGGATTGGCACGATTCCATTTTCTCACTATCAAAAAGAACATGGCAATCACAATGAAGCTGGGTTAAAGTAATCTCAGTGAGCCTACATTGGAAATACCTACAGTACAAGGGTGCTTCATACACTAGCCTTTTGCTCAGTGAAAATCAAAGAAAGGAGGGAAGGAAGAATAGTCCATATTATGTGTGTCCTGTGCGGGAGAATGAATCTCTGCACTTTCTCTTCTGGAAGACTAATCAGTATTTTCTTCTTATTTTCTGCCATTAAAACTTGAAACTGAAATCTCATCCCGTCTCTTTCTTCAGCTGGCTGAATCTTCTCATGCTGAGTGTGTTAAGGAAGTTTGTCTTCACTCTTCAGCATGTAGTATAGTTTATGCATTTAGATGGAAGAGAGAGAGAGAGGTTTAAGCTGGACATGGTAGAGTTGTCACTGACCTGCTCTTTGTCTTTTAACAAAACTCCTCTGCAAGAGTCATGTCTGTAGAATCCCACGGAGTCTCTTGTTTCTCCACCCAGGGCAGTAAGATGGTACAGCTTGTGCTTTAACAAGTACTCTGAACACAGATTTGTTTTCATCTACCTTTTGGGCTAAATCCAATAATAGCCGAAGCTTCTCTACCACAGTTGATCCATGGGCTTCGTAGAGACAGCAAACTGAGCTGAGATATATAAATGGCCCCTGAAGTGTGGCCTGAAATGGCAATTGCCTTGGTCACTCTAACTGGCTGGTGCTCAGAACAAAGTTGCTAATGGAGACAGATTTTCACCGCTGCATTTTCCTTTCCCCAGCAGTGGAGCCTCTCAAGATCTCATCCCTTCTTCAGGAATGTGAAGTCAGCTGCTTTCAAGATAAAAATGTGCTTCTAGTTACAAACTACTTTCACATCCATTATATAAGGACCCATTGTATTCTTACCATGAGTCCAGTGAAAGCATTTATTAGAAATCCCATTAAATAGGTAGGTAAACTGAGGCCAAACAATTGCACTGTACCCAAGAAACAAGCAGGGATCTGTGTGTCGAAATCAGAGCTTCAGAGTTGGGCCAGACACCAGCTCCTTGACCCCACTTGATGCCCTGTGTCAGCACATATGTGCTGTCCCACACACGCTAATTATATTTTGCAATGCAGACAGGACACCAGGCTAGACTTTGAGCAAGAGAAAAGTGGTCACTACAGAGTTGTAAAATGACCCATTTTCAACTCTAATTGCATATTTTGTGCCATTTGCAAAAGTGACAGAATTCTGAAAGTAGTGTTTTGTGCTCCTTTCTTTATATTCATAGTGTTTTTAAGGCTTATAGAGAAGTATTTGTAAGAATTTAGAAGTTAGGGATGAAGGGAAAGAGGGAGGGAGGAGGAAAAAACATTTATTGGGCATCCTTTCCAAGAATAGTGTTGAGAGTCTTTTCCACTTATCTCAATGCACCCCCCACACTGGGTGGGTCATTTGACTTCACTGGGTCTCAGTTTCCTCATCTGTAAAGTGGAGCTGTGATACCTACCTCAACATTATAGTTCTAGAGTAGATAAAATTGGTTAATGCACATAAAGCATTTCAAATAGTACCTTGCACTTACTGAATGTTTGTGTTATAATTGTAATTGTTATAATTATCTTCATATGAAGAAAATAAGACCAAGAATTTTAAATACTTGGCCAACATTTCAGCTGTTAAAAAACTAGGACAAGGACCCAGGTTCAAATCCAAGCCCAAGTTATTGTGAAAGAACTAACATGGCATACCTGCAATATTATATAATATCTGGAAAGACCTTTAATTACTAGACAAAACAAACATTCCATGTGGGCACAGAGGAGGGGAGTTTGGGGAAGAATTCTTCTTTATTGGCCAGAAAAAGAGGAAACTCATGAAAAAGGAGGAAGCTCACTACCTCTTTAAGCACCAGGCGCCTTTGGAGGAAAGCAAGAGATCGCCCTTGAAATCTACAGAAACCGAGATAATTAATGGCCTGTATATATGAAAGCCTTTCACATAGCATTTTTTACTGTTGACCTGTCTCTGTTTTAAGAATTCTCCAACACAGTATTTTTAAAAAACATCTTCTCTAGCAGTCCCAAAAATTCACTGGAGGAGCAACAGATTGTTTTTCTTTACTATCTCCTATGTGAAAAAATATCATTTGAATGTTGCAGTAGTATATTCATACTGTGTCTTTTTAGTAAGAGTTGATTATTTTTTACCCATTCCATTTTGTTACATTATCTATGAATTAAGGTGATCATCCATGCAAGTCTTTTGGCATTTACTAAATCACCATGGTAACACAGGGTCAAGTTCCTCTGTGGGGCAGCGAGGCATCTCCCAGGAGCCAGTGGGCTATTCTGGACTTCCAAACTTGCTGTGAGTAGCAAGGGGATGCCTGGTTACAGCAACAGAAATTGTGGGATGTCACTTGGCCTTCATTAGGAAGGTGGCCCAAGGCCCTGCTCTGTGCTGAGTCTTCTAGTCTCTCTAAGAACCTTCTCAGCTGGTCTTCAAGTTCAGCACAGAGAATGGGCCCAGCAGTCATTTACTGTTATTTATGTCTCAAACCTCCCTAAAATAAACAACAAATACACAAACAAATGACTTTCCCTTTTTTCTCTAAATGGCAGGAGTCTCTGTGTATAAAATCTATTCCCAGAAGAAAACTAGCATATAATGTTTTCCTAAAAGAAGCCTGTGATGGGGGAGGGAGGGGTGAAGACCCAGAACTGTGCCCAATGTTGCAGAAGATACAGGCTTTTAAAAAGACTAATGCATTGAAAGGCAAATATATTGCCACTATCCATAACCCTGACATTTTGACAAATACTTCAGTGTCTGCCTGTGTGATCAAATTGATTATCTCTGAGAGTTCCCTTCAAAGCCAGTCACCTCTGTGGCAACTTCCACTTGGTTCTATCAAACCCTGGGGCTTGAGGCCAGCACGCAGTTTGCATCCCAGAATTCTTTGCCACTTTGCTCCATTATTTTCACCCACCCCGAAGAAAGCAGTTCAAGGAACCCAGTGAGAGCTTTCCCGAGGGTGAGGTAAATATGGTGAATTGCTGAGTTTTGTTGGGGAGATAAAGCTCTGTTAGAGGGAGCTCAAGACAATTCATTCTCTTCTCTTTTGATATTTTCACTGAGAGAATCTTCAGGTGAGTTGCCCTGTCCAGCTGGGTTTAACTCTGCCTTCTGAGAGGCAACTGTGGAAGCAGAGAAAAACACAGTTCATTGGGATCAACACATCTGCTAATAGTGCTGGCTTGAGCAAAGAAAATGTTAGTTGTGGTGGTGTTCAGGGGGGCAGGCGAAGGATAGATGATACTTCAATATGAAAGAGCCCTTTAAAGAAGATGGAGCCACTAGACTTAACTCACCTGAACTTGAACTAAGGTCTATAAAAACATGTCTTCATTCATTCATTCCTTCATCAAATACTTACTGAAATCTTACTGAGTCTCAGGCCACATGCTAAGCACTGAGAATGCTAAGGATGATTACCCCTCAGGTAATAAGTTTGCCTAATGCCTCTTCCAAAGGATCTTCCTTTGCCTTTCTAGTCTTTGGCAGGGAGAACAGGAGTTGAGGGTAGAAGCTTGCTCTCAGTTTTTTTCTCAGAAAAGGATAAATTAAAGGGTGGGAGGACATAAAGAGAACAGACTGATACAGAGACGTGAAGAAAGGCAGTTGATCTATGGCACAAACAGTGTCTGCCAATAGCATGACATTCTCCGCATCATTAGTTTGAAGAATATCCTACCTCCAAAATTGTTCATTCATGTTCTCTCTTTTCCAGTATAACCAACGTAAGTCAAATCCAAGTTACCAGCTTTGCCTGGATTACTACAGTGACTTTTAAAGTAATCTCCTCAATTCCAGGCTCATCTTGAAATACCTTCAGTTCAGCTTGTCCTTCAGCAGGTGCATTGTGGGACCAAATAACCTCCTAACTGACCTCTCTGCCTTCCAATTCTTCCCATCAGAGCCTGCTGTATGCACAGCCACCAGGTTCACCGTGCTGTTGCACAACTGCCTTTGTGCTACTCCACACTGAGGACTTTAACCCATGGAATATGATCGACCACTTTGTCTGCTCTCACAGACTCTCTATAGTGCTTTGCAGCTGGTTGTCCCACGTGCCCTAAAAGTAACTGGGCTTCTCCTGGTTCCTAAAGCCCTCTGGATATCCTGTCTCTTAGGCTTACTTGTGTCGTTCCCTTGCTCTGAAATAGTCCCTGAAAATGGACTGCTTTCATTCCTCTCACCTGTATTTAAAGCATGCCTCAGTACCTCCTCTCTGCAGCCTTTCGGTACCTGTTCTATAAATTATGATGTCCCCTTTGTCTGACAAACAGACCACATAACCCATCCTGAAGGCCCTTTGCATATTCTCCCTTGAAACTCCCCTCTTGTTGATACTCAGTGAGACCTTCAACAGTTGCAACGGCATCTTCTCCCTGCTACACTCAGCACAGTGCCTGGCATATTATCACATTATTTTTGAAGAAGCAAAAAAAATTAGTAGATGGTACAAACAAACTTAAGTAGAAAAGGGTTTTTAAGTAAATGCCATTGTTAAAACCCTGCCCGGAAACGACAGCGTTGAGAGAGAGAGGGAGGCTGGTCTCTCCTGGGCACCTCTCGCCAGGTGAACCGCTGTTTTCACACATGTCGGCCCCATCCCTGTCGGGTCAGCTTTGGCAATCTGACTCTAGTGCTTCGAAATTGCCTACCACCATTCCAACGGCTTTTGCTCTAAGCATCTCATTGCGTCCTTATTGTTGTGTGTGGGTTTGTTTTTGAAGAGCTTAAATAAATATATTAACAGGCAAAAGGCTCATTTCTTATAGCATAACACTGGCAATTACACCATTACATTTCTGTTGAAATATTCCTCAAACCCAGTTCTCCAGAGCTTTCATCAATAAGGAGTCTTAGATCTAATCACCCAGAACCTGGCCAGCTGGGGTCTGGCCCAGCATTCTCAGGATATACTATGATGAACACAAGTCATGGACAGTGAGGTCAGTAACAACCTCTCATCAAAATAAAGATGCTGCCACCACTGACTAATAGAGCAAACATGTCCTGATAGTTTCAGCATCCCTGGAAAAGTGGAAATAATGTGCAAGCCAACAGGTGAGCCAAGGGAAAGCCCATATGCACTTAGAGAGACTGCATGCTCTCTTTGCTCTCTCTTTCCCTCTCTCTTTCATTTTTTTCCTTTTGCAAAAGATGCAAATTTCATGCTTCCATCTGCTGCAGAGGAGACAAACCTCAACCTCCCTTTTCTAATGGAGGAAGTATAATACCCTGTTAGAGGCTCAGACCTCACCTGGAATCTTCCTCTCTGCATTTACTGACCTTTAGGAGCCCAAATCCATTATCTTAAAATTGGCTAAATAAGGTCTCTCCAGTTAATTTTGCCTATAAAACAATTTTCCTATTCAAGAACACTGAACACCGAACTCCATCTCATCGTAAAGAGGCCATTAATTCTCTGCTACTGCTCGTTATTCTTATTAACTATTCGCAGACTTTTTGCTGGAGGCAAAATGTATCTATGAGAGCCAGCAAATAAGGATGGCTAACATGCTGAGGCCAGCGTCCTCACTCAGGCGCTCAGCAAAGCCGGCGACATTGGACATCGCCAGCTGGGCCTGTGCTGAGCATCTGCGCAGCACGAGTCCTGAGAGGGAAGGCGGGAGGACAGGCTGTTCGAGCAGCAGAGTCCTTATTCAGATTTGCTTATTCAGAGCGCTCTGTCTTGGATATGTAGCGAAACTGGAGTTTTCTAATGGTAAAAACTGACTGATCACTTAGATTTGCCTTTTTTGCCCATATCTATGAGGGGAGGGTGAAAGAGAGGAAGAGACATGATGATTTCACTCTGGCGCTCTCCATGAAATATAGTGAGGTGGAGGAGGAAGCCATGAACGTTTCCTGAACAATTAGCTTACTCCTTACAATGGCTTTTTAAAAGCAACTCTATCGAAGTATATCTTACACGTCATAAAATCTACCCATTTCCTATGTAAAACGCAATAATTTTTACTACACCAAGCGGTGCAATTATCTCCATAAATTAGTTTTAGAACACTCCCATTTCCCCCAGTAAGATCGTTCCCCCTCCCCATTTACAGCTACTTATAATCCACTCACACTCCCACCCCCACCCCTGGCTTCTGAGAATTGCTCATCTACACTCTATCTCTTTAAGTGTGCTTTAAGTGATGTTTCATATAAAGAAACCATACAATGTGGAGTCTTGTATATGGCTTCTTTCATTTTGTATAATGTTTGAGGTTCATTCATGCCACAGTATGTATGAGTAGTTTCTTTCTATTGCTGAATAGTATTCTGTGTAGAATACACCACATTTCATCTATCCACTCACCCACTGATAAACATTTAGTTGTTTCCAGTTTGGGATTATTACAAATTATGCTGCTGTGAACATCTGTGAATATCTAAAAGAAGGTCATTTTGTGGACATGCTCGTATTTTTCAGTTCTTTTGGACATAGACCTGGGAGTAAAATGGCTGGGTCACACGGTGTTTTTGTTTTACCTTTGGAGACACTCTCGAACTGTTTTTCCAAAGTGGCTGTGACATGTTACATTCCCACCAACAAGATCTGAGGGTTCCTGTGTCGCTCTATCCTCACTAACGTTTCTTACTGTCTGTTTTTATTTATTTTTGCCACTGTAGTGGGTGGAATATGGTATTTTGTTGTGGTTTTAATTTGCATTTTCCTAATGAGTAATATGTTGAGAATCTTTTTAAGTACTTATTGGCCATTCATGTCCTCTTTGGAAAAATATCTTTATACTCTTTGTCTGTATTCTGATTGGGTTGTTTGTCTTTCAATAGTTGATTGGAAGTATTCTCTGTAAATTCTGGATGCTAACACTTTATCGGATGTGTGCTTTGCAAATATGTTTCTCCCAAACTGTTGCTTATATTTTTTTTATTTTCTTAATAGTGTATTTTGAAGTGCACAAGTTTTGTATTTTAAAGAGGCCTAATTTATATATATTCTTTTCTTTTTTGTTATCCTATCTAGAAAATCTTCATCCAAGACAAGATCTCTAAGATTCTCTGTTATGCTGGCTTGCAAAAGTTGTTTTAGTTTTTATGTTTCAGTCTATGATCATGTTGAGTTAATTTTTGTGTATGTTGTGAGGTGGGAGTCTGAGTTCATCTTTTGGTTTATGGATACGCAGTTTTTCCAGCACCTTTAGATCAAAAGACTATACTTTCACCAATGAATCAGTTGCCTTGGCACACTTGCGAGACAATCAGTCAACTATAAATGCAAGGGCTTGTTTCTGTACTCTCCATTCTGTCTGTAACTAGTGTGGGGTTTAAGGATTACTACCTCAGTTTCCCCAGTGATGACACTGAGGCTGGTCAGTGGTAGAACGGGCTCCCAGATTTAGGTCTTTCTTTCTCTAATGTTCATTTAATGTGCTTTTTTTAAAAGTAACTCCACAACGTAAAAATTCTAAAATTCCGTAATATTGATAAAGGATTCAGGAATCTGAGGTTTACCTTTATTAAAAGGCTTTCTTATTGAAAAGGATGCCTATTATCATTCAATATTAGGAGGGATAATTTAGATATTCACACCTCCTCCCCCTTTACTTTAGCCATGGATAACAATGTAAGAAATGAATGCTTCACTTGTTTATCCATGTAACAAATCTTTATTGAGTTTCTGCAATATAGGGAACCCACTATTCCATTAATAACAGATATTTATAATATGCCTTTCATGTTCTTCTCAGGACAAACCTCCTGTTAGTTGCTACTCCCCATATTCTGACAGATGTTAATCCTATCATGTGCCCCCAACTACTTCCTCCCTTCCCTCTACCCAAGCAAGGCAAGACCCAGAAGTCACAAAGACCCTGGCTTGAAGCTCAACAACAAAGCGCCAGGCCGGAGGCAAAACCCTGCCTCACATGGCACACCCTGCCTCGATGTGCCACTTCACATCGGTTCTTTGCATCTGGATTCTTTTCCATAGGTCCTGAGAATTCTTGGTTCCTGGATATTCCCTTTATCCTTTGATGACCTGCCTTCTCCACTTGGTGTTTTGTTTTGTGTTTCAAGATGTTTGATCTCTGCTTGGCCTGCGTCTGACCTTCTCTTATGATAATCTATGTAATCTCCTCTCATTGTGACCTGCATCCATGTCTCAGCCTCCTTAGTTGGGTGCATTTCCACTGAGAATGACTTACCTGATTCTAGATGGTCAGTCCAGCCTTGACCATCAGAAACTGGGCTTTGACCTGGAACTAGCTGGTCTCTGAGTCCTTAGAATCTGTCTGTCTCCTGTATTCACTGGCATCGCCCCGTTCCAAGGGTTATGCGGCTGTGATTATGGTGGGGGTGGGCTCTAGGCTAAGACTGTCGGTGAAAACTTTGGGTGTGCCCTTTACTATGTAAACTTGGGAAAATTACTCAGTCCTTCTGTGTCCTAACCACCTCATCCATAAAGTAGAAATAATAGTAATATGACCTTGTGTGGTTATGGTTAGAATTCAAGGAGTACACACACATGTTGGAATAGCATCTGATACATAATAAGCTCTCAATAAATTTTCGCTGTTCTTCTACTGTGGCTACACCCACCATTGTAACCATCTTTCTGACTCTAGGCTGCTCCTCCGTGGCTCCTTCTCAACACTGCAGCCAGAGCAATATTTCTGATAGACAAATATATAGTGTCACTCCCTTGGCTTCAGGTTAAATACGCAAACCTGACCTTGCTGATACGGTGTTTCTCCACCTAACCTCACCTTTACCCCCTCTTAGAATCACCAGGGACAACATCTTGCCAATTCTACAGTATATTACTTTTTGTACATTTTAAACTTGGTTTTTTAATTTTTTTAAAAAATATTACATGGCCTCATGCTGATCTACTTTCACTCATATTGCTCCCCCTGATGAAAATAAGCCATAGCTCATCCCTTTACCTAGCTAACTTTTATTTATCATTTCATTCTTTATTATCAGTTCCTTCCCTGGTCCCCTAAATCAGTTTAGGAATCTCTTTGAATGATCCCACAGCACCTTGAACTCCCTTATCATGGAATTCATCAAGCCCTATTGTAATTGTATGTATACGTGCCTTTCTCTTACACTAGATGATATTATTTAGATCAGGGCCCTGCTTTGTACTGCTCATAGTTTTGCATCTAATCTTATGACTTAGGTCATAGTAAACTCTCAGCAGCTCTCATCAGGCTTTTAAACAGTTGACAATTGTCTGCATTTCACTAGGTGTTTATAAGTAGGGGAAAGGCAATCTACAGACCAAAATATGAGAATATTTATTACCAGATATAGAGAGAGTATTTCATGCATTCCATGAAGCAGCTTTAGTTTAAGGAAAGGTAGGACTAAAATAGATTGATTAATGCTAAAGAAGACAAATGGAAGAAGATTACAGAGCTTTCTTCGTCTTCTATTTATCTTCATAGAGCAAGTCATAGATCTTCAGGGGGAAAAATCATACTCATAGCAAAGACAGAGAGAAAAAAGTGCACTGTTGGCACTGACATAATCCCATCTGAAGACTGGTTCCCTCCTTTTGGTTACCCAGATGGTGGCGTGTGAAATTGTCACCTGGTATGGAGTCCATAGATGATTTTCATGAGCATATCTGCACGCATTTAATTTATCTGTCACCTTTGTTTACAGTAATATATATACTTAACTAATTTGACTTGACATAATCAGGACAGGACCAAGAAAAACAAGATGACATCTTTTAAATATTTCATTTAATAAGAAGGTTCTGGTTGCAATCTCCTGGTCCTTGTTATTAGGGAAGGAGACATGGACTAACTGTCCTTACTCTCAGGGTTAGCATGAATTTATAACAAAATTCTTTAAGACATGTACAATATCTACACTTTAACTAGTGGGAGTTGATTTAAAATTGTATTCATTTTTAAGGAGTTGCAATAAACTTTTCTTTTACATTGCTTCTAGTCATACGTTAGCCCTTTACGTACCAGGCAGCCTCAGAGAGACACAGGCATTATAACAGCTATGGTGGTGTTCGCTCAGCAAATGTGTTTGGGTTTTCCCACAGCCTCTTGGAAATGACACGGCCCCATTCAACAGGGGCGATCTCTCAGCGGCTTGGCCCCATTCGCTCTGAAACATAAATGCAAAGGTTTGGAAGCCAACTGATTTCAACTGCACTTGTTGGGTGAAAAATTAAGGATTTATAAGAGACTAATTTTGTCTTTATAAAGCTGTGGTTTCAATGAGCTGAAAATGCAATTCTCTTAATGGCTTTTCTATATTCACTTCAGTTCCCAGAGACCCCAAGCAGGTTTTTAAGAAAATTCTCTCACCTCTCAGTTTGAATTGCTTTAAAGGTACTTCCAGAAAATAGTGTAAACACCTGCCTCCTTGGGGTTGTCTGTGGCATTATCCAGCCTCACTTACATCAAGTCAGTTATTCCTAATCAATAAAATATGATCTTCCACCAAAAAAGAAAAAGTCTCTGATGCCTATAAACTTAAGTGCCTTTCTTTTTTTTTAATTTAAGAATGATATACTTGCATCTTGCCTTGTAGAAGTTGCCCATATTGGACTACTTAAATATATATGGCCTAGAAGACTAAGAATAGTAGTTCACAGTTATTAAAAATGAATCATTTGGAGGAACTACTCTTAAACACTCTGAAATGGATTCTAAGGCAGAATCATCTTTAAATGGCAAAATGTTTTAATGGCAACATGGCATCTCGCACAGAATCTTTGTGAGGCGGGTATGACCTGCACAGTCTGTGCACTTCTCGAAATAATTCCATGCATTCAGTAGGTGGTGATTTCCTCCATTAGTAACGTTCATGTTATCATAAGAAGGGTCCTCTTTGCCTCACCGACAGACACCACTGATGGACACAGTCCTACAAATATTGCTAACCCATGTCAGGGAGCCATAGATGGAGTGTTGCTCACTTCATCTCTTGAGAAAAGTAGCTCACTTGCTCTTCGAGGTTGACTGCCATGGACCTCAGTCCTTTCTCAAGGTCTTGTCTATAAGCAGGCAGAGATATTTTCTCTAAGTGTTGGAGCTGGTTCCAAGGATTTCCCGCCCTATAATTCTAGTCTATAAATATAGACCTCAGCCATCTGTTGCTTCCTTCACTCATTTACATGCAGCATAAGGAGAAGGGAGGCTAACTAGGGATTAAAGCCCCACGGAGTTCTACAACTTCAATCTTTTTCCTCTGTGGAGCCAGGGAATATGGCTTCTCTGGTTGAAAAGACTGGAAGTGGGGCTTCTTCACAAGGGTCTCTACCCCTGCCAGTTGCTGCCTTGCTGCCATTGTCTTAAATGTTAGTACCTCTATTCATTCTAATTTAGAATGCTCTTCAGTCATTCCTTGGGCCCTGGAGGGGTAAAAGAAGATTAGACACTAAAGAAACAATAATTATTCCTGAGTTCCAGAAAATCCAAAGAATTATTTATTCTTTCATTCAGTGAAGTGTTTTGAGCATACATACTCTGTCACTTCTGTGAGCATTAAAAAATCAAAGTTTAAGAAGCATAATTTTCTTCTTAAGAAGCTTATCATTTAAAGAAGGAGGTAATTCAAAAAGGAAAATAAGTCTGCCCTATCTTGAAGTCTGTATGAATTTATAGGGGAAGCATAGGAAAAGAAACACCAACATGTCTTTGGGGAAGGCAGTGGGGATGGCTTAATACAGGAAAGGGGGTTTGGGCAGGGATCTGAGGGGTGAATGTGTTCCAGTGTACAGGCTGAGAGGTCAGCAAGATCAAAGACACAGGATGTGCTGTGAAAGGGAAATATGGAACACATGGGTGGATCAGCAGAGGTCATTTCTTCCTTTGGGTGACCTGGTGCACATGTAACCAGTACCTCCCAGAGGAGAGAAGGGGGAGCAAGTCCCAGGGCTGTAGAATGTGCTGTGAGGTCAATGACAATGAAGCAGCCTCCTAGATAGGACCAAAGCCCCTTTCCACCCTCTCTTACGTCAGCTGATTTCACTCACAAACAAGGCAACAGCCCCTGACTTATATCATTCTGATTAGGCAGGAGAAATCTGTGGGTGTGATTCTGGAAAAGATCTCAAATAAACACCCACCGCAGTTGGTCCTTGTTTGAATGTTGTGCACTCACTCTTTTGCCAAACCAACTGTGCTCAGAAGCGTCTGCTTCATCTCTGGCACATGTCCAGGCATTTCTGTGAGCCATGAAGCTGAAATACTTTGCAAATCTTGTGAAGTTTATAAAGAGGCACATCATAATGGTTACTTGGAAGTTCATATTTTAATAAATGAACGAATGGTTCATTACAAAACCTACTGAGCTTTTGTTGAATGAAGGTAGTAATGCAGTAGGCGTGCAGGGATACTGGACACTGTGGCCACTGCCGTGGAGGTAGAGGTAATAATAAAAAATAATTGCAGTAGCATCACCTCCCCAGAAAGCAGAAACCCATCAGTAGTACATGAATATCTCGTTTCTCATCAGGCTTTGCCTTAGGAGGCAATGATACAGATTGAATATAATTTACTGGGTACCAAGTCCCCTACGTTGGGTGAGCCATTAACTAGCAGATGTGTGATTCTGGAATGCAATGAAAATAATTTCATAAGATTTCCTTCTGAAGGGGACTTAGTAATAGGACACTCCAGAGAAGACTCCTCAAAGATCCCTGAGCAGTTCTTGCCATCATTGGGTAGGGTCTTCTTCCCACCAATTAAAACAACAGCAGCAGCACAGTGCAGAAAGAGAGGCCATTGCTTTCTAGACTGGGATTCAGTTTTTTATTTTCTCTTTTGTCACCTGACTTTGGTTAACAGGAATACCTTGTGCACTCAATCTAGAAAACTAAGGAATATGTATGACATCAAGGGCATGGCGTCACTAAGTGGAAATTGCCACTGTGGTTGTTAAAGTTTCAAGATGACCTGTAAGGCCAAGGCATAGCATCTGTGAGTAACTTCCCAAGACAAGTGATAGTGCATGAGTTTGGAGGAAGAGCTGTGGGCATAATTCCTCTGCTCCTTAGGGAGACACTTCAGTTCCAGGACAGCTTGATTAGACTACACATCTGCCATTAATTGCCCTATTTGGTTTCATTTATTTTACATGGAATAGTTGGGATTTGGGGATGTGGGGGATGTGGTATGCAAATACATGCAAATTGGACACCATGTTTATAAAATATACTGTGAAAAATTGCCTGCATTTCATAGGGGAAAAATTAGCCTAATCTTGAGCAGGTTTGAGAGACTATGCTCCAAATGTAACTATAATTTCCAGTATGGAAGGTAGAGTGGATTCCAGGGCTCACTTGCTTCCATGATAGTTGAACAGTTACCCCCACTCTAAGAATTCCCTCTTCTTCTTTGCATAAGTGGTAGAATCTTGAGGTACAGTGTGGTTCTGTATAGTAAACAAAATGCATGTGTATGTGGGTGTATCAATGTGTTCATTTATCCAATCATAGAGCAAATAGCGAGAGAGAGCTTGCTACATGGTACATTCTATTCTTATGCACTGGAAATATCACAGCGAATTCTGCTTTATGGATTTTTGGTATTGATTGTACAGGGGAGGTCAGAAGTTTAAAATAACACATAAAATATATAATAAAACAGAAGGTAAGTTGAAAAATAGGTCAAGGCAAGGGAAAAGGGAGTGTTGGAATGACTATTTTAAAAAGAGTAGTTACTGATCAGAGAACTTTTGACTTGAAAAGTTGAGGAAGTCCTGAGTCAGAGAGCGATGTAAGAGGGCCCATTCTGGGTAGGGAGACCAGCAAGTGTAAGAAACCTAGGGAGAAGCATTCCTGACAAAGGCAGGGACCACATGAAGAAGAAAAGTAGAAAATGAGGCTGGAGAGGTAGCAAAGGGCTTGGGAATGTGTGTTTGTGTGTGGTTCTCTAAAGGCTTTAGGGGTGTACATGGGTGTGTGTGGGTGAGGGGGAGGGCCCTGCCTTCCTGCCCACTTAGGTAAGACACTTCTCAGTAGAAAAGGCGACTCAAGGTCAAAGATGGTTCAGGCCAAATGTCAGTATATATTCTAGTATTATAAGCTGTCGAGTTTTGCAGAGGTTTATTTGGTACAGCATGATGTACTTGGATGCAGGCATAAGTTAAAAGTCATTTCTCTTGTTAGAGGCCTTTGTTTAATACTTTATTATACTGCTTATGCATCAAAGCATCTCAAAGTCAGTGTCCTTACCTGGTTTAAGTTTACCTTTATGTTTCCCTTAACACCTAAAGAAACTCTCCCAGGAGTCAATACCCATAACATGTGTTGGGTGCATAAGTGAGTAAAATATGTACTAAGAGATCATTAGGGCTTGATGATATAAAACAACATAAATATTACATAGTGTGTAACCCTTACATGTATGACAATGCTTCATTGCAATGCCTCTTATACATTCATATCCTTGAGCAAAAAAGGATTGGCAGACATAAAAGTTGTCACATGAGCACAGGGAGGAAAGAACATTTTTTTAAAAATCACTTTTTCTTCTTAGGTAAGAACCAGAGGCAGCCTCCCTCTCATCAGTGCAAATTCGCTGAGTCATTTGCCACTTGAAATGAATTGAGGGCTGTTAAAGGTTTTAGAGAAGAATTCATTAAATATGTATTGAGCCAGCTTAAGATGGAAATTGTTACAAAAACTGGCAAAAGTTCAAACAGCAAAACGGTTCAGTTTATGGTGGAGATATTTTAATCCCGCCTGCACTCGGTAGTCCATTCCGACTGGTGAGTCTGGAGTCATCTACGCAGGGCAAGGTAATTGCCACAACTGCTCAGGCGGCTGTTCTGAGAGAAAAAAAAATTGTGATTCCAGCCAGATGTCCCCTCTCCCATAAGGCGTGGTGTTCAGTGAAGTTTCTGCATTCAGCTAAATGCTGACACCTCTGATTACCTGGAGGTGAGATTTGGGCCCATCAGAGAAAACACGTAATGCGTCTACATGTGCACACATGTGCATGGCATTCATGTTCTTCCTCATGCCCTGTTGCTAGCTTCGGAAATCAGGAGGTGATGGGAAGGGAGGAGGGGACATTGGGAAGCAGCGTGCTTGCATGGAATGAGCAAGGGGCTGGCAACAGAACTGGATTCACGTTCCAGCTGTGCCACTCTGTAGTCAAGTGACTAGAGTCATTGCCTAATCTTATCCTTGTGGCCCTCCATATTCACACAGTTTTGAGAATAATACCTATCTCTGTGCCTGGACCTTGTGTCTACAGGCATTTCTGCTTTAATGTTTTATGTGTATTTTCTGATATTCTGCAAACACATGATCTAAAAGTAACAAGTAAGGGAAAAAAGAGTCAGGTATAGACCATTCAGAAGTTATATAGTTTGGTAACTGAAAAACACAAAGAAATATTGTAAAATCAAACAAACAGCATAGCAATGAAAAAAGGTTAAAGTCTTGATAAATGAAAAGTAAATACACAAACTTTGAAAGAAAAACAGGAAGGTACCTTGACCCAAGGGAGCATAGAGAAGGGTGCAAACTCTGAGCTTGGAAACGAGGTCTTGATGCGTAAAGGTTGACATAGGCACCAGCAAGCATGCCCAAAACATAGCATGTGGTGTGAATGAGCCTAAGAAAAAATGTGGGATCAATGGGCAGTATGTGCAATACTGTATTTTTTTTTTTGCAGCTGCCTTTATTCAGCTTAGTATACTGTATGTTCAGGTGGCACAGAAGTTAAAGTGTGGGCTGGGGGAAAATCATTTCTTGACCAGTGAGATTTCTGCATTTAATTGATGATATTTCTTGATGCTAACAATTTTCAACCAGTGCACCGCAAGAATTTTTAAAACATGCAATACCTCACTATTTAGTCAGGGCACTGACCTCTTTTTTCTTAGATTGTCAAATTAAAAAAAGACAACAGCCAACATAACAATAGTTATCGAGTGTGAATGAATCAAAATTATATACCTACTTTTTGTGAGATCGGCAAAAAAATATATATTTTGATGTGCCTCAGAATTTTAGTAATTATGTGTGCCCTGGGATGAAAAAGGTTGGAAATCGCTGCTTTAGGTGAATGAGCTAATTTGCATCACAAAAATCAGAAGAGAACAGACTGTGCTTAGTATGTACTTAGGAATGTAATAAATAATATAGAATTGTGAAGAATTAGGTGTTGGTGCAAATAATGTAGGCATGTACTTGGCACAGTGTCTGACAGAGTCTACGATAAACATATGTATGTTTTTCCCAGAAAAATAAAATTGAGAAAGGCGTGGGTGTTTATAATCCTGTTCAGAAAGCGGACCAAAAAACCAAAGAGACTAAAAACCTTGCTCTGCTTAACATTAGGTTGGAGTAATTACAGGTGTCAGAAATGCAGCAAAAAGTGCCACTGGAGAGGAGTAGTCAGGATGTACAGAAACGTATTGAGCTTCTTCCTGGGCTGCAGAGGAAAGTGAACACATACTGAATGTCCCGATAACATCTTGATCTCTGCAGCAAATGACTTTTCAACTCTCCCAAGCAGAGCCTGGCACAGAGAGGCTTCACCGATCAGTGAGAAGCACTGCGCCGTGCGTAATTGCCCACATTGGAATGCTAGAGAAAATGAGCCTCATTTCTCGTCTGTGCTATAATGGAGTATTAGGTGTTGTCATGTTTTTGATTATCCCTTAAAATTTAGCCTTGATTTCTAGATTCAAATGTGAGACATAATAATGAATGTAAATGTGTCGTAAATTGCATAACAATCTATAGTTTATAAAGCATAAGGAATTGGGATTATTATGAAATCCCAACGGTCTATCAGAGTTGGGTAGAAAACAGAGAAGCGAAGATATTTTAATCCTCTGGTTCACTGTGGGCAACAGAAATGCAAGCATTTTGAGATAAATTTCATAGCATCATATCTACTGACCCAGTTATTCCTTCACAGTTGATACATGGAAAAATCAATTCACCAGGCATGCCCTGCCAACACCACAGCCCTCACAGAATAGCTGATGTCTGTTTACTGCTGTGCTACGATACAAGGAAGATGCAGCCCCTGTGACTGAGGGACTCCTGGTCCGGCATGCTGTATGTTCAAAGAGGAAGATGTTTAGATGGCATTTGGAAAGCAGAGTGAGACAGCTCACCCTGGAGATAAAGGGAAACGGTCCACAGAGGGATCCCCCTGCAGATCATGTGGCCGTCTGTCAGGTTACTTCACCTCTCTGAGAATCAGTTTCTGTATTGCTCTAGTAGAGCATTAGGTTAGATCATTGTTAAAATGGCTCCCAGCTGAGGCCGGTCTGTGCGCTTCTCTAAGGCAAGGGAAGTATGGCGAGGGTGGTGCTTGCGGGGTGGAGGAGAGGAATGTGTCACCGGACCAGCAGTGTGTAGATAAGAGCAATAGGGCTGAGTGTAAAACAAAGTCATTTTATGTATTTCCTCATCAAAGGAGAAGTTAACCATTCTAAACCAGCTCCCCCACAGAGTGGAGGTTCGTCACTTCCAGAATGTTGGGATTTGGTGGAAGGTTTTTGAAGCCTTTTCCTAAATCCGATCCCTGAAAACAAGCCTCTGAAGTGATGATGTCAGCTGAACTCTTAATGCAAATTACATGCTGCTCCTGACATGCTTGCTATTTTTAGCCCGTGCAGCACACGATTGCTCTCAAGGACAACAGGGATGCTCATAAACTATGCACAGGTCATGATGGTGCTTAATGGAGAAGTAACCATTTGTTATTAGAGCATTAAATGTTTAATAGTCCATTTGCATAAAATCTTTTTTTAAAGTTTGGGACTGTTTGCAGATATACGTCATTCCACTAAACAGATGAGTGTTTTGGTATTGAAATGTACACAGGTGCCTAGTCTTTTGACCCTACCAAAGTCTAGTAGGTTTTCCACTTAATTCTTTGAAAATGTCAACCTTAATCATTCTATAATGGTCAGTTAAACAGTCAGCTGTATCCCCTCATGGGTTCTTTGCAGAAACATTTAGAACAATTGGAGGTTGAATCCTTTTGTGAGTGACAGTGGAGAGGGTGTGTCATTCCTTGGTAAAGAGGGGCCTCTGATTATCATAAAGACCGCGCTGGCTGGGGGCCGCCAGACCAGCCAGAGTCTCCTGCTTACATCCGTGTTCCAAATTGCTAGCCATGACGATTTGCCTCTATAAATCTCAGCAAGGGAAACTGAAAGATGGTTGATGGGAACAGGAGGCAAAACGAGAAAGAAGTGGGTGGTGTTGCTATCCAGAGCTTTGCCAATCAAGCTGAGAAGAGCTGTAAAGTAGGAGTAAGAGCCAAACTCTCCCCAAGCCAAATCCTCCCTGAGCCCGTGGCCAGTTCCTGCAGGACTCACTTGGATGCCAGGAAAAATGGAGGCAGAGGTGTTCAGCCGACCAGGAAAGGAGGTCAGCACAGGGCACATTTCGGACAGTTCAGAAATGCAGCATTTCCTCTTCCCAGTCCATTCCTTAATAGATCTGAGCTTCCTTCCTGTCTGGGGGGAAGCAACTCCAAGTTTCTAGAGCCCTAGAGTGTGAAGACTAACTCCTGAATTGTGTGTCAGAGTGCCCCCACATCTGTGGGTAAAGCCCTAACTTCAACTCTTCTGAGACCAAGGAAAATGAATTGCAATGCTTTAACCCAGAGAATGGGATGAAATATTATTGCAGAAACTTCTATTTTGTTTGCACAGAGAACTTGTGTCTCCATTTTACAAATACTCCCAGAGGCTTTAGACAGAGAGTATTTCTGAAAGATCAATAATAATTACAACAGTAGAGAAGAAAACAGATAAAAAATTGGCATTGCCTTTTAAATTAGATTAACTGCTGAGAGTCATAGATCATAGATATTAGGAATATTCAATCTGGCAAGGGCCGTAGGGATTGGCTAAACTGACTGCTTTGTTTCTCAAATGAAGAAATCCACAGAGGTTACATTACCTCCCTGAGGTAACAGCTCTAGCTGGTGGCAGAGCTGTTCCTGGAAACCAAATGCTCCCAGGGGAAAAGTTTCCTGATTGGTTATGTTTGTTATCAATAACAATCAGAATAATAGCAATAACAATTTCCCAACCAAGCAGCTGAAGGTAATTTTGTATTTGGAATGGAAAATAATTAATACAAACCTAAGAAAGAAGAGAGTGGCCATAGATTTTAAAGATATATAAAAAATACTAAAAAATGGTAAACTTGAAGCTTTGGGGCTCCCATGAATATTTTCTTAGGCTACCCTGAGTTGTGCTTTAATTAATGCCATTGATTTAATTACATGCACACATATATTTAACAAACCCCAGCTACTTGCATTTATCATATTGAAAAACTAAAGCATATGCTATTGTACTGAGGTCTAAGGTAATTACATTATTCATGTTCCTGCTACATTGTAATATTTTGTATCAGTTTGTATTTGTCTTTCTACATCTCAAATGCAAAACAACCTCCCTTATTGTTATGATGAGTTACAAATCAGAATATATTTATGTCAAAACATGAAAAATTTAAGATTCAAAACCCTGTGAATTTAATAGATTTATTCATAACCCTGAATATGGTACAGACCTTTTCACATTGACTAACTTCTGTGTGTTTTAATTTGCCAATGTAGATCCATTTTAAAATAAATTTCCAGGGTTTAATATGCATTTTAAAAAGTAAAATTATTTCAGCTACTTAATCACATCCGCAGTTAGATGACCTCTGTAGGTGTGAAGTTAATACCGTCCTGAAATAAGTGGATGAAGGAAGGGACAGTTCATCTTATTGATGCTCACTGCAGAATTTCATTAAGAAATAATTTCTTTGTCTTGCCGCTGCTTTTTTTTTTTACATCTTTTTTTTCATATTCTCCCTCAGGAGAAAGTCTTGCGAGATCCAATTGAACCTGATATTTGACTGCTTTTATACCTTAGTCACGCGAACAAAATGGAAATGATTGGAAAGAAGTTATCTTTTACCTTCCCCTGTAATACATTAACCTGTAAAGGGCTGCTATTAATATCAAGAATAATAAGAACGGAGGTGAAACTCTGATAGATTGTATTTGCTTTTATTCACCATGCCTCCTAACCCATGTAAAGTTATCACAGTCCTGTGTTGTGTGGAGCTTTGATCAAAGAAGGACTGCAAATAATGATGGTGGTTCCATAAAATTATGATGGAGCTGAAAGTTTCCTATTATCTCTTGATGTCATAGCTGTCACAATGTCATAGTACAACATGTCACTCATCGATTTCTGCGATGCTGGGGTAAACAAACCTACTGTGCTGTCAATCATATAAGAGTATAGACATACAAATAAGTACAGTGCATAGTATTTGATGCTGATAATAAACAGCCTTTATTGGCTTGGCATGTACTATACTTCAAGTCATTATTTTACAGGGTTCTGTGTTAAACCTGCAGTGGCCTTATATGCCTTATGTTTACTGCATCTCTCTTTTTCTTTTTAAAGATTCTATTTATTTATTTTTAGACAGAGGGGAAGGGAGGGAGAAAGAGAGGGAAAGAAACATCAAAGTGTCATTGTCTGTTGCACATCCCCACCTGGGGACCTGGCCCACAACCCAGGCACGTGTCCTGACTGGGAATCGAACCAGCATTCTCAGGCCTGCACTCAATCCACTGAGCCACACCAGCCAGGCCATGTTTACTGAATCTCTTAATGGTATCATTTTCTCTTGTGCTTGATTTAATTTTGTGGTGTTTTGTTCTTCAGGGCTCCTAAGTATATGAAATCCACCTTTTAGGTCCCCAGCAAGAAGTCACATCAAGCAATTGACCTGGAAACAAAATTAGAAGTTGATTGAGGGTTACTACAGTGGAAAATCTGTGAGGGTTATTGCTCAACAGTCAGACATGCCCCCTTCCACTACAGCTATGATCTTGAAGAACAAGAACAAAGGGACAGAAACTGTGAGAGGGTGTGTTTTATTGAAGGTGATGAGACCAATACAATTTTGAGAAGGGCCTCTATGAAACCCAAGGAAACTCTGGGTTGAAGGCTAGACACGGAAGCACACTATTCTCAGCCCCATGAGAATCACAGCCCAAGCAAACAGTTTGTTTGCAATATTGAAAGAAAAGCTTGGGCCCAACTATGACGCTGAGTCTACTGCTGGCTGTGGGTGGCTTAAACAATTCAAGAATTGTTTTTAATTACATGATGTGAAAGTGAGTGGTGTGCTGTAAGTGTTGACATGAAGGATCCCGAAGAGGAATGCTGAAAATGCTCAATGAGCTCATTGTGAAGGAAGATGACTTGCCAGAACAATACTCCATATTGAAAGGGGAAGAGAAAGCCTTCCTCTTTCAGGGACAAATGCCTGAAAGAACTTTCATTCATACGGAGGCCAAGTCAACAGCTAGGTTTCAAGGTTTTTAAGGACAAGATAACAATCTCGCTTGGGGGCAGTGCCACAGGCTACAGGTTGCAACCTTTTTGATCTGGCAGAGTGAGAACTTCAGGGCCTCAATACATCAGGAAGTGCGCCCTGCAAGTGCAGTCTGGGGGCCATGTACAGTCGTGCGTGCCTCAGCTGCTCTGCCAGGGTGCCCTCCTGCCGTGTTAATGCCAGTACAATGGAGAAGTACTGTTCAGAGAATGACACACCTTTCAAGATGTGTCTTATTGTTGATAATGCTTCTAGACATCCTTCTTTTACTAATGATTGTCATCCCAATATCAAGGTCATGTTTCTTCCTCCAAACATTATTTGTTTGATTCAACCAATGGATAAAACAGTTATAGTAGCTTTTAAATCCTACTACCGAAGGAGGAACTTTGTCCTGGTTATTGTTGCAAATGAGGAAGACCCTGACACAAAGCTGATAGAACACGTATGACCACATCGTGTTTGGCTTGGAGTGATGTCACCAAGGAGTATGTGAATGGTATCTGGAAAAAGACACAGAAGAGTTTTGTCCATGACTTTAAGTGATGTGCCCAGAATGAGGTTGCAGAAATCAAGGCTGTGGGGATGATGACAAGCAACTTTACCCTGGGCGTGGATGAAGATGACAAGGAGGGGCTCCCAGAGATTGTCCTGAGGAGGCGATTGATGAGGGTTGTTGGGACGAGGACCAGAATGCGTAGCTCAAAGCCAGAGAAGAGAAAACTGTAGAAGGAAAGCTGGGAGAAACCCCAAGACAATTCACAGTGAAGTGTTTAGCAGACCTCAACAAGCAAACTCCTTAGAGAGCTATAAAACATGAATCCCTAACCTCCCCCCTCCAAAATCCGCCTTACTAAAGAGGAATGTTTATGGTGCACTTTTGGCTTATAAGCAAATCTAGGATAAAAAATGAAAAACCATGCAACCACCTTGGGTGTATTTCCAGAAGAATGACACCTCCTCGAGAAGAGCCTCAGGCAGCTCCTTCAAGAAGTGCTGCAGAAGAAGGCATTGTTGTCATAGAGATGACAGGTCCATGGGTGTTCTCACCCCTGGAGACCTTCTCGTGAGACCAGATGTGACTGTGGAAGTCAGTGATGCTGATGATCTGGACCCTGTGTGGGCCTGAGCTGATAATGTGTGTGTTCATGTCTTAGTTTATAACACAAATGTAAAAAAATGAATAAAAGTATTAATCAGCTTATAAAATAAGGGCATTCAGAAAGAAAATATTTTTGTACAGCCACAGGAAGTGTTATGTGTTTTTTCTTTCTAAATATTTCTTTTTATTTTTAATCATAGTTGACATGCACTATTATATTAGTTTTAGGTGTACAATGCAGAGATTACACTTTTGTATAATTTGTAAAGTGATCACCCCAATAAATCTAGTACCCCTCTGACACCATAAATAGTTATTGCAATATTATTGACTGTATGCCCTATGCTGTACTTTACATCCCCATGACTATTCTGTAACAACCAATTTGTACTTCTTAATCCTTTCACCTTTTTCACCCAGACCCCTAACTGCCCTCCCATTTGATAGCCATCAAAATGTTCTCTGTATCTGTGAGTCTGATTCTATTCTGCTTGTTTGTTTATTTTGTTTTTTAGATTCCACATATAAGTGAAATCATCTGGTATTTGTCTTCCTCTCTCTGACTTATTCAGCACAATACCCTCTAGGCCCATCCAAGTTGTTGCAGATGGCAAGATTTTATTCTTTTTTATGACTGAGTTATATTCCATTTTACATATGTACCATTTTGTCTTTACCGTTTATCTATTGATGGACTCTTAAGTTGCTTCCAGTCTTAACTATTGTAAATAATGCTGCAGTGAACATATGGATGTATGTGTCTTTTCTATTTAGTATTTTGTGTTTCTTCAGATAAATACCCAGAAATGGAATTGCTGGGTCCTTCTTTGACTCTTGTTATAGCCTTTGCTTAAAAGTCTATTTGGTCTGGTAAAAAGTATTGCTTGTTTTTTTCCCCATTTTTATGAAATATCTTTTTTCATTCCTCTACTTTCATTCTGTGTGTGTCTTTTGATCTGAAGCATCTTTTGTAGACAGCATATGTAAGGGTCCTGTTTTGTTATCCATTCAGGCTCTATATGTCTTTTGATTGGAGGATTTAATCCATTTTCATTTAAAGCAGTTGTTGATAGACATATATTTATTGTCATTTTATTATTCACATTTTTACCTATTTTTTTCTTAAAGAAGACCCTTTAACATTTTAGTTAAATGATACTGATTTGTGACACTGTACTGATTTGATGGTGATGAACTCCTTTAGCATTTTCTTGTCTGGAATAATCTTTTTCTGTCCTTTGATTTTAAATGATAGCTTTCCTGGGTCGAGTAATCTGGGTTTTAGGTCCTTGCTTTTCATTACTTTGAATATTTTGTTCCAATCCCTTTTGGCCTGCAAAGTTTCTGTTAGCAAATTATCTGAGAGTCTTATGGGAACTCCCTTGTAGGCAGGTAGCTATTTTTCTCTTGTCATTTTCAAGGTTCGTCTTTAACCTTTCCTGCTTCAGTTATAATGTATCTTGGTATGGACACCTCTGAGTTCATCTTGTTTGGGACTCTCTGACCTTACTGGACTCTCTGACCTCCCCGGACTTCTGTGTTTTCTTTTCTCCTTTACCTGATTAGGGAACTTTTTAAATGCTATTTCTTTGAATAGGTCCTCAATTTCTTACTCTCTCTCCTCCTATGATATGAATTCTGTTATTCTTCATGTTGTCCTAGAGGTCCCTTAAACTATCCTTATTTTTTAATTTTTTCTGCTTGATTGGGTGATTTCTGCTACCTTGTCTTCCAAATCACTGATTCAACCCTGTGCTATTGATTCCCTCTAGTGTATTCTTCATTTCAATTGTTCTTCATTTCTGACTGGTTCTTCTATATGGTTTCTGTATCCTTGTTTATGCAATTGATATTCTCACTAAGTTCCTTGAGCATCCCTATAACCATTGCTTTCAAGTCTGTATCTGGTAGGTTGCTTACCTCCATTTCATTTAGTTCTTTCTCTGGAGATTTCTACTGTTTTTTCATTTGAGACTTTTTTTTGTCTTCCCATTTTGGCTGCCTCTCTTGTTAGTTCTAATGCATTAGGTAGATCTTCTAAGTGTCTGAGTCTTGGTTGGGTGGCCTTATGTAGAAGGTGCCTTGTGGGTCTCAATTGTCCAGCCTCTGTAGTCACCTAAGCTGGGGGAGCTCTGGGCGTGCCCCCACTTTTATGGTATGTGCACCCTCCTGTTATAGTTGAGCTTTGATTGCTGTTAGCATGTCAGTGGGAGAGATTGACTCCTGTGCCAACTGGCTATGAGGACCAGAGATGACTGCAGCGGAGGAGCCATTGTATCAGGGTGGACCCCAGGTAGCAGAACTCATTTCAGCAGAACTCTGGGCCTTCAGAGTTCACCCCTTGAGTGTGTCACTCATGGACGTGGTTGGGTGGTGCCCCAGGCTGGTATAAACCTGTCTTCCAGGCACACTGGATGTGTGGTCTCCTATAAGGTGCAGTCCAAGGTCAACCACAACCTGTGCCCTTCTTGGGGCCACTGGCATGGACTACAAAGTGATCTGCAGATGGCTATTACTATTGCTGGGCCTGCAGACACTTAGCAGGAGGTACAGGGCATGCTGAGACCAGATACCATTTGTTTAGGGTTTATAAACCTTTGAGAAAATGTATAAATGTCTGCAACATGAGCTAAGACAGGCCAGTTGTATAGAAAAGGTACTGGAATTGGCTTGGGTGGGCCTTCAAGTTCAGTGGGGCAGAGTTTCAGGGAATTGACAGGCAGGGTGAATAGTGTTGATGGGGACTCAGATATAGTATAGGATTGCACCTTTAGCCATAGGGCTCAGTAAAAGAACAATGGCTTCTGCCAGCCCTTCTGTACAGGAGAAAACTGCCCCTTTAGCTATTGCCCGAAGTCAGACAATTTAGTTCTTCCCGTTATATCTCTGGTGCCTTTGGAGCTGCTGCTCCAGCACTAGAGTTCAGAGTGAGTCCAATTAAGTTCATATGCTGATCCTTTAAGAGCAATGCTTGGAACTCCAGCAGCCTTTTGTCCCACTCAGCTGCAACCTCTGCTGCTTTTCAGAGCCAGAAGTTATGGGGACTTCTCTTCCTGACCCTGGAAGCCTGGTCTGAAGTGTCTGGTGTGAGGTTGGAAGCCCTCCTGATTTTTATCTGATCAGCTAAAAATCAGATATCCCCCCTAATTTTTAACTACCACACATGAGTGTGGGACTAAGTATTTGCCCCTGATACCAGTATCCACATGGCTTCTTCTGTATGTCCTTAGTTAAAGGACTCCCGTTTTGCTGGACTTGGGTTGCTCTTCCGTGAGGGTTCTTCTGTAGTTGAGCTGTAATTTTGATGTGGTCATGGGAGGATGGCAGTACTGCAGTTACCTACACTGCCCCTTGACTGGAAACCACCTAGGCATAATGTCTTTGTGTAATTACAAGAGTAAAAAAGTTTTAAAAATTTAAAAGTTTTAAAGTAGAAAAAAGTTACAATAAGCTAAGGTTAATTTATTATTTAAGAAAGATTTTCTTTATTAAATTTGGGAATGCCTAAGTGTATATAAATTCTACAGTAGTGTGCAGTAATATCCTATGCCTTTACATTTACTCATGGCTTCCTCACTGACTCGCCCACAGAAACTTCCAGTCCTGCAAACTCCGTCCCCAGTAAGTGCCTTGTACAGGTGCAGCTATAAAAAAATCTTTGACACCGTGTTTTTACCGTAGCTTTTCTATGTTTAGATACACAAATACTTACCATTGGGTTTCAGTTGCCTGCACTAGTCAGTGCAGTGATATTCTGCACAAGTTTGTAGCCCAGGAGTGATAGGCTATACTCGACAGCCCAGGTGTGTAGTAGGTGGTACCATCTGGGCTTGTATAAGTGCATTCGGTGATGATCACACAACAACAGCACTGTCTCATGATTCATTACTCAGAACTTACTCCCATTGTTTGGCAATGTATGTTTGTAGAGTTATTGTATACTGATACTGTTTTTAGGAAAAAATTGCTTTAACGTATTGCCCTCTCTTGTAATACAGCCCTTATGTTTGCACTGTGTTCCAATGTCTTTAGGTAAAGGGAGGTCTTGTAGAAACACTGCACTCCAAGATGCTTAGAAACATGTCTCCCTTGGATGCCTCACCTTGCCATCCATATCTGACAAAGTGGGAATTATTCATGGGGCGGAGAGGTGGCATGCGCTGTCTGCTGGGAACAAATCGATAGGCATGTCTGGATTTGTGTACTAAACTTTCCTTCACAGTGGCCCTGCAAGCAAGAATTAATTGGGTCTGCAATTACTGATGTAGTTTCTGAACTGTTTGTGCACGTGTGTTTGTGTGCCTATGTGTATGTGTGTGTGAGTGCATTTGAATATAAATATTTACTGGGTTGATTAACATGGACCCACTCTGTAGGGCTTGAAAAACATTAGTCTTGTCTTCAAAGAAAACAGAGTTGCAAGATAAGGCATATGAATACAATGCATGATTTAGACCATCCATCCTATTGAGTTTTAAGCTTTTCACTATGATCTTGTTATAAGGCAGGTAGTTCTAGGAAGGAAGGAAGGAAGGAAGGAAGGAAGGAAGGAAGGAAGGAAGGAAGGAAGGAAGGAAGGAAGGAAGGAGGGAGGGAAGGAGGAAGGAGGGAGGGAGGGAGGGGGAGGGGAGGGGAAGGGAGGGGAGGGGAGGGGGAGGGGAGGGGAGGGGGAGGGGAGGGGAGGGGAGGGGAGGGGGAGGAGAGGGGAGGGGAGGGGAGGGGAGGAAGGAACAGAGGGCAGAGGGAAATAGTTTGGTGGATTACTTTAAACTAGTTGGAAAAATTGATTTTAAAAATACAAGTGTGACAAATCATTGATAAACTATAAGCCATGTCCTCTTACTCATTTGTTCTTTTACATGATAAATGTTTCTGGTGGTTTGTTTTGTTTCAGACCCTCTTCTAGGCACCGCAGATATGTTGGTGAAGGAAACTAGCAGAAGGAAGCAGCTCACGTGGAGCTTGTGTTCTTCATAAGTGAAGAGCAGCGTTGGTCGTGGATTGTTCACAATTCCTGGGTGAAGTTTAGAATAACTAGTAACAGTCTAGTAAATACCCACAAATTTCTGGGTTGCAGAGTTTCCCAACACCATATTGGAATACATACATTTCATTTTATTTTTTTTACGTTGAGAATTATCATGCATTTCAGAAAATTACATTTGAAATGGAAATCAGCACCCGAGCCTCCAGCTGTTAGATCCTCAGTTAACGAAGTAACAAGATCCAGCCTGCTGACTCAGTGTCTCTTCTTTAGTCTTTCTTTTCCTTTTCTTTAACTTGTAAAGTAAATGTTATTTATTGTTTAAATCATATTTTTCAAATGCAGTTTACATTCAGTATTAATTTGTATTAATTTGGGGAGTACAGGATAATGATTAGATACCCATATAATTTACAAAACATTTCTCCCAATATTTCAAGTGCCCACCTGGCACCGGACACAGTTATTACAGTGATAATGACTATATTTTCTATGCTGCAGTTTGCATCTCTGAGACCATTTTGTAACTACCAATTTGTACTTCTCTGTCACTTTACCTGTTTCACCAACCATCACCCCTCTGGCAACCATCAGTCTGTTTTCCGTATCTATAAATCTGTTTGCATTTTGTTTGTTCATTTAGTTTGCTCTTTAGATTCTACATTTAAGTAAAATCACCTGGTATTTGTTTTTCTCTGTCTGACTTATTGCACTTAGTATAAAACCCTTCAGGACCATCCATGCTATTACAAAGGGTAATATTTCATTTTTTTAATGTCCGAGTATCTTTCTATTGCATGTAGCACAATGTTTTTGTCCACTTGTCTGTTGCTGGGCCCTTGGGTTGCTTTCATATCTTGGCTATTGTGAATGATGCTGTAGTGAACATTAGGGTGCATCTATTCTTTTGAATTAGTGTTTTGGGTTTGTTGGGATATATTCCCATGAGTGGAATTGCTGGGTCATAAGGCAGTTCCATTTTTAATTTTTTGAGGAAGCTCCATACTGTTTTCCATGGTGGCCTCACCAGTCTGCATTCCCACCAACAGTGCCCAACGATTCCCTTCTCTCCACATCCTCACCAGCACTTGCTATCTGTTGATTTACTGATGATACCCATTCTGAGAGGTGTGAGGTGACATCTTATTGTGGTTTTAATTTACATTCCTCTGATGATTAGTGACACTGAGCATCTTTTCAGATGTCTCTTGGCCATCTGTATGTCTTCTTTGGAGAATTGTCTATTCAGGTTCTTTGCTCACTTTTTAATTTGATTTTTTTTGGTGTTGACTTTTACTAGTTCTTTATACGATTTAGATAAAATTTTAACACACCCTTATTGGATGTGTCATTGGCAAATATTTTCTCCCATTCTGTAGGGAAACATACACCTTACATTCAGATACTGTAAATTGTTTCATTTGTTGCAGGCTGGATGTCAGCCATCTCTCCTTCACATTTGGTCTTGTTGTGCTCAGTTAGGGACCTTCTCCATGTTCAGTTTTTTGTTCCCAGCATCAGTGGAGGTTGGACTCAGCAGATAGTGCTGCATTATTGCCTCCTGTTTGGCTTGTTACCACCACGACCTCTACATCTCTCTCCGTATCAGCTTTAAATAAATTTAAAACTCAAAGCACTGGATGTCAGGAATTGAAAAAGAATATGGAATGTGCATGTGACTTCCTATATTTCCATTCCAAGTTTATACTCAGTCCATCCTAAAAGACAAAACAACCCTCAATAAATGTGTCTCTCATTTTTATAGAGCTGGCGAGGAATGATCCATGTGAATTAGAATGAGCCCCTTTCTTTATCGTGGAAGAACGCCTGGCTCGCCCCGTGGAGTCCTGGCAGCTGGGCTGTTAGCCATTGTAAAGTCACGTGCCTGAATGAGAGGCTTGGAACGCTGTGGGTGTTTATTCAGACCCCAGATCTGCGCTCTTGTGGAGGTTAATTCCATCTCTCTAACTAAATCATCCTTCCACATGCAGAAAAGTGATTGCATCAACACCAAAGGCCCCTAATCATATTGCCCCCACAGTCCTAGTCCCAGATGCTCTGCCACTTCTTTTGGTCTTAGCAGCAGGTAAGGTCTTCTTGCAAAAGAGGAGGTTCTTCTGGAGTCCCAGCTGAAGGCATCAACATTTGTTATCAGTCCTTCAAACAAAAAAGAAAAAATAATCCCCACAAAATACATTCTTTTCATGAACTTAAGTCCTTTACAGCCTGAAAGGGAAGTGGGGAAGATAGAGTTGGGTTTTATCTTATTGAAGTTTTTGACTCACCTCTACACTTCGCTGGAAGGGTGACTGTATCATCAACTCATGTCCTTGCAGCCCACTTAATGTAGCACAGGGAACCTGCCACTATGTTACTGCCATTCCCTGCTGTGCTCTTCTAACAAAGCAAGGCTATGTCTGTGGTGCGGAACATGAACAATAGCCACAGTACTAACAATAGAGTGTATACAGTATTTTTTTTATAATTTACCTCTATTCCAGATACACTGAAGGAAAAAGTTTGCCTCCCCAGGCTTCGAAGACTTAGTGCTTTTTGGGAAATTGTGGAGTCCAGTTTCAGCCCCTGTGATACGAAGAATAAAACTAAATATGGTATTAAAAACAAGGGAATCAGAGGAACCCTTTGAATGTATGATGATTATTCATTCTAGAGAGGAATCTAAGAAGAGTCTGATTTGTGTTGGAGTGATTTCTCAGCATTTTACCAGGCTGCCTTTGCTAGGTGAAGCCTGTTTCCTAAGTGTGTGCAAATGAGCTGCATGCAGGGATCATGGTGGTGCACAAGGCTGAGCGGACCCTGACCTCACAGGGCTTCCACGACTGCAGGGCACACAGGTGTTCCTCAGACTATGCACATCGGGACATAATTCAGTAGCGTGGAGCCCTCCGAAGCCCAGGTTGCTGGTGTGTCATGGAAAGACCTAGTGGTGTCTAATAGGGAAGGCTCCTTTGAGGAAGTGATGTTTGTGCCGGCACTTATGGAATTGCCTGGGCTGGCTTTTTCTTTATCACATGTTGATAGAAGTAAGGATGTTCCATGAAGCTAAAGTCTTGTCTTTTCCTTCCCTCAAGATGAATATTTTTCATAGTGAAGCTGGATGCTGTATGATTTGGGCCACAAGTGATAATAATTATTAGAATCAAAATAGGCATCCCAACGCATCATAGCAGAGGGCATTCTTAGATGTTTTCCCATCTCTGTCCACTCCTACCTGAGGAGCACCCATCTCCTCTTTCAGGTAGACTCTGTAGTTTCCAGTTCGTGTCATTTTGGCAGCACTGGGTTGAGAAGGACAATGAAAGATTATTAGCGTTTCTGCAGCCACTGAGTCTGGCACCAGCCTCATTCAGGCCTCTGATGCCTCCATCCAGGATGGGTTCACTAGCCTCCAGGAGGTCTCCCTGACTCAGGTCTCTTTCCTGTTAAATCTACTCTCCATACTACTGGGCTGAGCTGTCTAATGAGGGAACTTCACAGTGAAGATCTGTTTCTTCAACCATAACACAAGGCCCTTTGTGGTCAGCCACTTTCCCTTGCCTCATCCTTGCAGTAGGAAAAAAAAAGAGCTGGCCTGTAGCTGCTATGAACCGTTGGCCTCTGCTTGGGCTCCCCACACTCCCCCCAACTCCAGTGCCCTTGCACGTGCTCTCATCCACTTGAAGCACTTCTCTCGCCCTTCAATCTCCACCTCGTTAACTCTTACTCTTAAATGCTTAGGTCAAGCTTGAGCCTCTTCAGGCAACCGTCTCTTATTGTCCCAGTCCTAGTGAGGTGTCCGTCCTCTGCATTCTTGCTGTGCCTGGCTCATGCCTCTCTCATAGGCTTATCACACGCCATCAACATGATAGCCACTAGCTGCATGTGAATATTTAAGCTTACAATAAAACTAGTGCAGCTACTACAGAAAACAATACGGAGGTTCCTCGAGGAATTACAAACAGGACTATTATGCGATCCAGCAATCCCATTTCTGGGTATATATCGAAAAAATAAATGAAATCATCTTTTCAAAAAGATGTCTGCACTCCCATGTTCATTGCAGCATTATTCACAACAGCCAAGGTCGGGAAACAACCTAGGTATCAGTCAACCAATGCTTGGATAAAGGAAATGTGGTATTATGTATAATGAAATATCATTCAGCCTTATGAAAGGAGGAAATCCTGTCTTTTTTTTACTTGGACAAACCGGAAGACATCACACTCAGTGAAAGAAACCGAACAGAGAAAGACAGACACTGCATGCTATCAGTTTTATTTGGAGACTTTTTTTTAAGTGAAATTCACAGAAGCAGAGAGTAGAAAAGTGATTTTTAGGGGCTGGGGGCAGTGGTGGGGGTGAGAAACAGGGAGAGGCTGGTAAAGGGTACAGACATTTAGTTCTAAGATGAATTGTTTTTGAGGAGCTAATGAAAACCACGGTGACACTAGCTGACAGCGCTGTGTTGTGTATTTGAAATTTGCTGAGAGCAGAACTTAAATGCTACCCTCCCCCTACACGCAAAGGTAAATATGTGAGGGGATGGGTGTGTTCCTTATCTCATTGGGGTGACTTGCTCACAACATATACATATATCAAACTATCACGTTGTATTTTAAATGTCGCACAGCTTTATTTATCAATGACAGCCTGATGAAGCTGGAAAACTTCCAATAATTAAAGTTAAATAAAATTTCAGTTTCTTCGTTACACCAGCCATGTTTTAAGTGTTACAGAGCACGGTGGGTGGAGGTCCCCACGTGGGCGTCACAGCGTCACTCCTTCTACTGGACGGAGTTCCACTGGTGAAGAGGGTGGGAACCCTCACCTGTCTTCCCGTTGGGTTTGCTCCCCGGTGCTGGCCAAGTGCAACAGGTGTTTGCTGAAAATGAGTAACTTATTAAGACATGAGTTCCGTATCTGTTGTTTACTGCATATATGAAACTACATTTTGACCAAAGGGGGTTCTGGATGGGCAGAATGGGAAGTTAGAGCAGAAAAGAAAGGCCTTTTTTGTTCCTGGTAGACCCCTTGCCTCAAGTTCAGGAAGGAATCAAGCCTCTGTCCTGAAGCCTCATTGTGAAGAAAAAAAGACAGTAGATGTTTCGAGTTTTATTCTGGGAAACTGTCCACAGGACTGGTTTTTTGAGTTGAATATGAGAAGCGGTAGCAGGTACAATTAGTGCTTACCCTAACAGGCTATACTGTTTCTTCTAGAAACGAAGTCCACCACACCTTTCCACTTCGGTTGGAAGGCACACCCAGTGGTAGCTAAACGTCTAGTTTTAATAGCTAAGGGGAGTAAGTATTTAGTGTAAAGCGGTAGGAGGGGGCATTTGGGTGATAGCCCGGCTTTAAATTCTTCACCAGCCACCTACCCTGCGGTCGTTCAGGGAGAAGATGCTGTTTGAAGCCCGGGTTGTTCTCGGAGATTACAAGCTGATCGGAAGCAACGACCAGGCCCAGGAGGATCCAGCGTAAAGAGCGAGGAGAATCTGTTTTCCTTCAGCAAAACAATTAAGTTTCCGGGCCCCTCAAACCTGTTAAAAAAAAAAAACCTATTCCTGAAAAAAAGAAAACACGAAAGAATAAAAATTAGTTATTTTAAATTGTGGCTTTCATTTTATTTTCTGAATACAATTGCATTATACAGTCTCCTAATTTTGTACTTATTTCATGGCAAATATTCAATGATCCAGTTTCTGTCCCTTTCAGAGTTGGATATGTTTGTAAGTTGTCTTGCTGCTTGAAGCCTGCATTCCAAGGGAAACAATGGTAATTAGTGTGGCTTCCAAAGTTTGAATGAAGCCCTGGAGTGACTCCTAATTTTGAATGGCTCTTAATTGCTGGCAGATCTAGCTGGATTTATATCATTTAGTAGTTTCCAGTTTCTCTGTTCTTCTTCCTCCTTTGACTTTGAGTAGAAATGTGATTAATCAGGAAAAAAATCCCATAATGTTTACAATTCTAGATACAGCCTTTTGGCAGTAAGACAAAGCTCCTATTCATACCATTAGCTGAGTTAACCTAGAGACAGCCAAACCTAGATGGTGTCTTGAATTTTATTTATGAGAATATTAATTAATAATAACATAGGGTAAAAAATAAAATAACTTTAAACCCACCACCCCAAACAATTGCTCTTTTTCGTGCCTATAATTTTTCCTGTCTGCAAGCACTCACATGTTATCGACTGTATGGTGCATACTACTTTTTTTCTCAATATTTGTCAGGATGGGCAGGGTAGGACAAGTGGGAATCTAGTTACAATTAGCATTTTGGACTACAAATATGGCCACCATTTGGACTACAAGTAATATGGCAACTGAACTCTGACCCAGAAGAGGTGACTCACATCAGACCAGGAGCCACCAATGCTAAGTTGCTTCTTTGTTCACCAAGAACCAATCCTTGGCTCCCAAGCAAAGTCAAGCCTGGTAAAATTCCCACCCTTTCCCTTCTCCCGCGCGGTCTTTTCTCAGCCCTTTCTCCGGGCGAGGAAAACGTCCCCCGGGGAGCACAAACTTCCAAAATAAAGCTCATCTGCCTGTTTCCATGGCTAATTGGCTGTTAATTTCCTCGGCGGGTCTAAGAAAACCTTACAAATATTATATTTCAAACATTTTTAACACTCAGTTTTGGAAAGTGGTAATTCTGGAATCACTGCAGTGGTCTGACCAGGACTTTGCTGCCTAAGAAAACCCAACCAGCCATTTCTCGCTCCTGTCAGTTTCCAGAGGCAGCCAATAGGAGCTAAGAGACAAGTTACTGTAACCCTGTGAGGGACAGAGACAACAAAGTTGCCAAATACTATTGTCTGACAAGACTCCTCTGGAGCGGCCAGGATGAACACTACACAAATTACTGAAAGCATTTTAAGAAATCAGAGACCTTTCAAATGTGAAAAACAAAGATGTTAAGGGTAGTGTGGCCTGGAGGATTCTGTTCTTTTCCCTAAGAACAGGTGGTAAAGGTGGTTAGCTCAGTGGGTGTGTGTATTTCCAAAAGAATACTGTCTTGGCCAGGGAAAGAAGGTACCCACCACTCACACTGCCCCGGAGGGGAAAATGCAAATTCTGTTCTGGGTAGCTAAAGGCGTTTGTGGAAGGGCCCTCTTTTTGCTGGCCTTAAGAGACACTGTCCTTGCCTTGACCTTGAAAACAAGAATCTTGACATTACCTGCAGCTATTCGAGCCAGACAGCTACTGAAATACCATTCTTCCGGAAGGGGTACTGCTGCCCCCCCAGTAACGAGCGAACACGTCTTCATTCCATGTGATGCATGTGTATGTGTGCAGTCCCCCCCAGTTCAAGCGGTACGAACAAGACAGACTTGCCACCTTTTTTGTTTCCCTCCTCTGACATGCTGGGATGTTTTCTTGGGAATAGGCTTAGGGGAAGACTCTGGGAAAGAGGCTTAGGTACACCATAGAGCTGGTGGACAGAGGAAAGCACTGAGGATGCGACTCCGTTTTTGGTTTGGTAACTTAGGTCTCAGTAAACTTAAGATCAATTTTTTTTCCTAAGTGACAGGTGGACGAATGAAAAAAGTGAGACCTGTCCTTTTTTTTGATGCCTCCCCTAGCACTTCTGACTTGTTTACGGAGGATGCTGTCATACTGGTAAAAGTTATCACTAGGCCGAATTCTCAGAAAGAGCCTGAGGGTGAGTTTCTCATTCTTCCAGTCTCCTGCGGTATCCCATGTCCTCTTTGTCTGCCCTTGATATTTCTGGTTCTCTGTTTTCTTTCTTAGGAGGGCTGGACTCTGTGGGTGGCATGTAAGGGCCCTGCCAATTCTAGCTCGTTACAGTTCTGTGGGTGATGGGTGGTAGGCCCTTCACAGTGAGGCTGACGACTCAGGTAAACGCTAATGAGAGGAGGGGAAAGGAGCCAAAATTCATCAAGGGTTTACCCTGCACTGAGCACCAGTTGTGTGATATCCTTTAATACTTAGCTGTGAGTTAAGTCCCCCTCCCAACCTGAGATGAGGAAGGGGGTCAGCAATAAGCAACTGTTTGAGCCTTACAGCCAAAATTCCACAGAATCAGAGAAGGAGCACAACTTCCTCTGACTCCCACACCCAACCACTCTAACTCCCTGTAATATCACACTGCCCACACCCGGCCCACGGCACGGCTGGGCCAGCCACGCTCAGGCCAAACCTTAGGTCTGAGGCCGAGGACACAGAATGGTAGAACAGTAGTGATGGAGACGGGTTTTGCAAGCACTATGTTATTTGGATAGAGATCCGAGAGAAAGGCTGTAAGAGATTTTTGTGCTTTAATTTTTATTAAATGAAAAGTATAAAACCATCATTAAAGATACTATTAACAGAATCTCACAGTTCTATCACATTATCTGGAAGTAGTTATCTTAATTATTGCTTGTTTTACTCACACATAACTATTTCGCTATATTTCTAATTACAGTCTGTCACTTTTGTTCTGTGGTTGTTGTTTTTTTTTTATTTTTATTTTTCAATTGTGGTTTACATTCACAATGATTTTTTTATTGGTTTCAGGTGTTCAGCATAGCGGTTAGACAAACATACTTTCCAAAGTGGTCCCCTTGATGGTCCCCTTGATATTTCCCGTACCCACCTGGCGCCATGCATAGTTATTGCAATATCACTGACCAGGTTAAAATTAATATTGCTTCATAACCATTTTGAGAGGCACTTTGGCTGTCCCACTCTATCATGTTCTGCCTCCATTCCCTCTAACACATGCAGAACACAGGACAAACATTAAAGCTACTTGATGCTAAACGGCTATTTTTTTCTAATGAATTTCTTTTTGGAATGGGTAAAAATTGAACATACTGATTCTATAGAAATGAAAACACATTAATTCTATAAAAGTTAAGATATTGAGGGTTTTGATTCTCTCTCTGTGCATACTTATCATTTCTTTTTCTTTTCAAATGGGGCATCGGTGGCTGATTCACTTTGCAAGAAAATGCCCCTTTGAGTCATTGACCACATGGGTTACTATGAGGCTCTGCTTAGTGTGTACGGAAGTACCATTATGTGTATGTCTACAGAGAGTTGGAAAACAAAGGCTTTGGTGAAAGTCTAACTTTAGTTAGAAGAGAGAAGTGGTGGGGGAAAGCCAGGCGCCCTCACTCACTGTCGCCTCCTGCCTTGTTAACTCGAGGGCAGCATTTGTGGAGGATGAGAGGAACGAGCAGCAGATGCAGACCACTTGGATGTGTATCCTTGCTCTGATTGACCTGGGCCTGCAAGACAACGCGTTCCAAAAGGCTTATAATCTGAGGCCTCTTTTATCTGTCCGCAGAGAATTAGAGCGTGAAGTTATCTTGATGGCAGTGGGACTGTCCCCCATAGCTGCCACAGGTTTACAGCCAAGGTGCGCCACCCCAGACACCCAACAGACTCAGGTGCTCGGAGGAGACTTTGCCATTGCCCTCGGTGACTAAGGGCACTTGTTTCCTAAGTGTCTGTTATTGCAAACTGGATCTGTCTGGTGTACTGTTGATTCTGCTACACCCTTCCTAATGCGGTTTCTCTCTAACTGGGCGGTGCGGTGACCACTGGTGGCCTGGGGCTGTGGACAGTCATTGCAGAACTGGAAAGGGTAGAGAGCTGATCAAGTGGGTCTGTCACTGGGCTATGTCACTTCATCCCCAACAAGAAGCAGGGTCCCCAGGTGCTCCGATCAAAGCCTGTCCTCTTCGTGGGTGTGCGAGTGGGGTGTTCCCCGCTGGCGGGCAGGGTAGCTGTTGGGCTCATGACCTAGCTAGAGCCCTGACTGACTTGTCAGAGAAACAGCAGACCCCCACTAGGGCACCAATGAGCCTAAACAGCCCTCCCTTGACACCGCAGCTGGTCAATTCCTGGGCCCTGGCCCACGCTTGACTCCCAAGTGCTGAGTTGTGTGAGAAACTCTCCTTGCCAACGTCCTAGGCCCCAGAAAGCTAAGGCTGGACTGGTAACAGAGTGTGGACAATCCCGGGGGCTTGACTGCCTCTCCAGTGCTGGCTTGCCCTCCCCAGAGCTCTGCGTGTCTCCTCTCTGCCCCTAGCAGAAGATGTGAGCAGTCAGCCCACTTCCATTCCTGCACCCTTCGGCCACAACTGCCACCAGAAGTGCCCCCCAGAAGTAACTGCGGATGTAAGGGGGATTGGCCCAGCCAGTAGAGGCTGGGTGGGAGGTGAAGTGTCCCCTCAACCTCTCAGAGCATTTCCCTGACATGCTATAATGACATTCGAAGGGTTCAGGCTTTGATACGTGGCGGGAGTTCAATTATAGCTTTTCAGGTAGTATTTTGTGATATCGAGCAAGTCATACTACATCACTTTGTTTTAAATTTAATACCTAGTTTTCTGAGTTTTTGTCACTAATAAATGAAACAAGACTGATCACAGTAACTGGTACATAATGAGCTCCCAATGAATATCAGCTAAAAAAAATTAACTGTATAATGTATCATTTATAAACCCAGATTTATGGAGTATGCTTAAGCCATGCTAACTACAATTACTGACAATAATGTTATCATGCCCTTGTATGTATGACGCCACCCTTACAGAAAATGATAATCAGGCCTTGGGGAGCAAGCAGCTGGCAAGCTAAGAGAAAACAGGTACTTGTAGAAAACTGAGTGTGAATGGACACAAATGAGCAATGGTAGCAACAGAAAAACCATTGGCCACTGGTTCGGGTCTCAGAAGGCTCGAGAACATGCAGGTGCTGAGCAGAGTGTGCGCCCACAGCTGGCATGTGGGGGAAGGAGGGACGGAATACACTGTCAAACTGGCGAGAAAGCCACCCATAGTGACAGCAGATTCAGCCAAAAGCCAGAAGAGATGTTTTCTGATTCCTACAGAAAAATACCATTTTATTTTCTGATTCTAAAATGAACTGTCAAGATGTGGGTTTATCCAAGGACAGAAACATGGATATAAGGTACCTGGAGAGCAGGAAGTGTTGGAGGAACTTTCAGCTAGGTAATGCCGTCTGCAGCATGCACACAGTCTTCACATTGCACGTGTATCCCCGTAACTTTTTTACTTGTAACCGCAAATTAGGGCCTTTGATCGCCCAGCTCCCCATCTGCCGTCCCCAGCCTCTCTTCCTACGAGTTTGGCTTCTTTAGATTCCACGTACAAGTGAGACAGTATGGTATTTGTGTTTCTGTGCCTGAGTCATTTCACTTAGCATAATGCCCGCATGGCTCTTCCATGTTGTGACAAATGGCAGGATTTTCTCAATGTTTATGCCTAATAATTTTAATTGTATATATGTATGTGTGCATGTGTGTACAATGCCCATGGGTGTGTGTATGGGTGTTTGTATGTGTGTGTGTGTGTGTGTGTGTGTATATATATATATATCTCACATTTTCTTTATTTATTTTATGATGGACACTTAAATTGTTTTTATGTCTTGGCTACTGTAGATAATAAACATGGGGTGCAACTAAGTCTTCCAGTTATTGATTTCATTTCCTTCAGACATGTATCCAGAAGTGGAATTGCTGGATCATAGATTCTAAGAGGGTGGATCTTGAAAGTTTTCATCACAGGAAAAAGCAATGTAGTTATGTGAGGTGACAGATGTTAACTAAAGTTATTGTGATATATGGAATATTTTTGTATACTTTAAATTGATATAATGCCACATGTCAATGATATCTCAATAAAATTAGGGAAAAGCAGCCCTGGATGACGTA
The DNA here is from genome assembly GCF_019186645.2 of Phyllostomus hastatus. Classification (NCBI taxonomy): domain Eukaryota; kingdom Metazoa; phylum Chordata; class Mammalia; order Chiroptera; family Phyllostomidae; genus Phyllostomus; species Phyllostomus hastatus. Next base: position 11,391,847 of record NW_025334015.1, on the reverse strand, counting down.
GCTCAGTGGATTGAGTGCAGGCTGCAAACCAAAGTGTCGCAGGTTCAATTCCCAGTCAGGGCACATGCCTGGGTTGCAGGCCATGGCCCCCAGCAACTGCACATTGATGTTTCTCTCTTTCTCTCTTTCTCCCTCCCTTCCCTCTCTAAAACTAAATAAATAAAATCTGAAAAAAAATTAGGGAAAAGGGATGATTGTATGGAAGTAGGGACAGGCAGAGTGTAGGGAAAGGTTTGAAATTTTGTCATTTGTCATCTCTTCAATATTTCTGATACTTTACAGATTGTAACACTTTTACCACACTATTTTTAAGCCTATTTTGACACAATAGATGGATGGACATTTTTATTCTCCTTTCCTGAAGATGAGTAAACTGAGGACCAGTTTACCAAATTTTGCCCCAAATCATACAGAAAGTAAAAAACAAGAGCAGGGCTGAAATTTGAGCCTATGAGGGCAACACAGCCTTTTATTAAATTATGAAGATCTTGTGGTTACACTGTATTTTTAAGTTATTTATAATTTCAAATATCGTCCATGTACATTTGGAATCTCTGAACGTCTCTAACTTAGGTCACTAGTGAGCTTGAGTAGACAGGATGACTCACGTGCCCATAGCTGGTCACACACAGTAGACAAGATAGGAAAAGGAAATAAACTGCAAGGCAATATTTTATAAATATTAGTTTTTTCTATAATTAATACTCAGTTTTAACATATTATACTATGGCACAATCCCGAATCACCTGATAATCAGGCTAAAAGCATAGTCTGAGTCAAAAAGAAGGAGGAAAGAAAGGAACAAGGAGGAGTATTGCTACCTATTTCAACCAGCTACCTTTGGGCTTTTAATGGAAAAAAATTGAAGGATCGTGTGGTTAGCAGATTCTATTTAAAGTATGGTTAAGATTCACTGGTGGGTGAGGCATAGGAGTCCATAGGAAATCAATACCAGCTATTAAAAGCAGCTGGCACTCAGACATGGATTCGATCTATGGGGGAATCCCATAGCAGAGGAACAGGACCCCAATCTCCCCTCTGATGGGTCCTCATACATTTAAGGCCTTCCAATGACAATACACTTCATCTGCAAACACAAAGATTGTTGTGCATGAGCCAACTGGTGATTCCATGGCAATAAGTCCTGACCCCATAAGAATACCACCAACAGAAGGGAGGTTGATTCAACTTCCTTATTTCATGGATTAGGCTATTTAAAGGTAAAGAGCTTATTGGACTTACCAAAGGTCATCGTGTTAGATGATGGACAATCTGTGACCTCCATCCAGCACTCTGTCCACTATTGTACACTGTCTTCCTTGCTCATAGTTGCATGTTGGATACACATTGTGTATCAGCCATTGCTTTCTCTGGGTTGGCAGTGAAATTCAACATAGCGCTCATTTATGGAGGCTCTATTCTCGAGCAAGCACTGTGTGAACAGGGCACAAGACACAAGACGCAGCAGCCACACTCAGAGTATACAGTCTAAGGGAGAGATGGATCAGAATATCCTCGATGCCTACCGCTTTCAGATTGTTGCAATTTCTCCTGCAGGGGTTGGAGTCCCTAGCCGTGCTCCATTACTTGATATTCCTGACACCCACTGGCCTGTCACAAACTAATGTTTTATTTTATCTTTTCAGTTTCCTGTTCACATCCCCTTCACCTTTGTACTGCCACAACATTGCTTATGTTGTATTTTCTATCACAAATGTCTCTCTTTCTCTCTCATTTTATGGCAAGTATGTTCTATCAAAAAGTCTTCCATGCTTTCCCCCACCTGCATATTTCTCTTTGCACTGAATTCAAATACCCTGTGTACCTCATGTTTATGCCATCTCTAACTTTTCATTTTATATTATACTTATGAATGTATATATCATTTCCTTTACTAAGCTTTAGATACTTGGAGCAAAAAATGTAAGTTTGCTTTATTTCCATATCCCTATCATTCCTAGAAGAGTCGTCACACAGCCGTGCCTTGACCAGTAGTAATGTAAATGAATCCAGAGATGGCATAATATATTTAATTCAATTCAATACTCATGGACTGAATGTTTAACATAAGCCTGCTGTGGTGAATGAATGTTAATTTTATTAATTATTAAACAGATTCAGTCTTTTTTAATTTTTAAGTTTTATTTTATTAATTTTAAAGCATATTTTATTGATTATGCTATTACAGTTTTCCCAATTTTTCCCCCTCTATCCCCTCTCCACTCTGACCCCCCAACCCTCCAGCATCCCCCCCCCCGCTTTAGCTCATGTCCATGGGTTGTACATACAAGTTCTTTGAATCCTCTGTTTCCTATACCATTTTTTATTTTTCTCCATCTATTTTATGTCTACTAATTATGCTTCTTCTTCCCTGTACCTTCCCCCCCCCCCATATCTCCCTTCCCCCTCCCCACTGACCTCCCTCTGTGTTATGTCCATTTCTCTGATTCTGTTCCTGTTCTGGTTGTTTGCTAATTTTTTGTTTTCATTGCTTTTCTTTTCTTTTAGGTTCATTTGTTAATAGTTGTGAGATTGTTGTCATTTTATTGTTCATATTTTTTATCTTCTTTTTCTTAGAGAAGTCCCTTTAACATTTCATATAATAAGGGCTTGGTGATGATGAGCTCCTTTAACTTGACCTTATCTGGGAAGCACTTTATCTGCCCTTCCGTTCTAAATGATAGCTCTGTTGGACAGAGTATTCTTGGATGTAGACCCTTGCCTTTCATGACTTCAAATACTTTTTTCCAGTCCCTTCTTGCCTACAAGATTTCTTTCGAGAAATCAGCTGATAGCCTTATGGGCACCCCTTTGTAGGTAACTCTTTCCTTTCCTCTTGCTGCTTTCAGGATCCTCTCTTTGTCTTTAATCTTGGGTAACTTAATGATGATGCACCTTGGTGTGTTCCTCTTTGGGTCCAACTTTTTTGGGACTCTCTGGGCTTCCTGGACTTCCTGGAAGTCTATTTCCTTTGCCAGATTGGGGAAGTTTTCCTTCATTATTCAAATAAATTTTCAACTTCCTGCTATTGTTCTTCTCCTTCTGGCACCCATATGATTCAGATATTAGAATATTTCAGGTTGTCCCAGAGGTTTGTAAGACTATCTTCACTTTTTTGAATTCTTGTTTCATCACTGTGTTCTAGATGGATGTGTATTTCTTTTTTTTTTTTTTTTCCAAATCGTTGATTTGAGTCCTGGTTTCCTTCCTGTCACTGTTGGTTCCCAGAATATTTTGCTTTATTTCATTTTTGGTATCTTTCCTTTGTTTTTTCATTTTTTGACCAAGCTCAATCAGTTCTGTGAGCATTTTGATTACCAGGGCTTTAAATTCTCCATCAGATGGGTTGGCTATCTCCTTATCACTTAGCTCTCTTTCAGGTTTGCTCTGTTCTTTCATTTGGGTCATATGTCTTTGTTTGGGGTACCTGATAAATTGTAGGGGGGCAGGGCCTTAGGTATTCACCTGGGCAGGGCAACCCTCCTAGCTGCACCGATGCACTGCCTGTGGGGGAGGGGCCAGAGAGGGAACAATGCAGTTCTCCTGCCTGCTTGTCTTTAGCACTCTTTTCAACAAACACTCGTGTGAGACTGGGAGATTCTCCCACCGCAGCAACTGCTGTAGTCCACAGCCACCTCTGAGTCTCAGTTTCCACTTAAGTCAGCCCCTCCCTCAAAGCCTGCCACCTAGCCACAGCCAGCCCCACCCCCACAGTCTGCCCCCTCACCAGGGTTTCTCTCCATCTGCTGCCTTGCCAGTCTGGTTGTTCTGTTTGATTGTTTCTTTAATTCTGTGGTTGTGGGAGTTCCATGCAGTTTGATTTTCTGGCACTTCTGGTTGTTTATTGATTTTTAGATTGGTTGTTATCCTCCTTTTGGTTGTGCGAGGAAGTGAAGGATTTCCACCTGTGCCTCCATCTTGGCCAGAACTCCAGATTCAGTCTTGAGCATGTGGATGAGATTGCTCCTTCGACTTTGATCACGGGTGAAATCTTCAGGAAGCTGAGGAAATTCTTGGAAATATGGTAGCAGTGGCACTTCACCAAGCAGACTGAGGTGTTTTCTGTTTGTTTGTTTGTTTTAAGACCGCACCTTAGAGAGCATTCCAGACACTGGATGACACTTCTTTATTTCTCAAGCTATTTCTGCAGGGACATGTAAATGAACCTTATTTCTTCCTGATTCTCCAAACTTGTTAACTCCAGTTCAAGTGTATGGGTGATTGTTCTGGTTGAGAAGTAGTATTTTGCTGTGTATTCATGTGTACCCAGTTAATGTGACTTCACAGGTTTGAAGGGGAAGCCATTTTGCCAACGCCCTTATTTCTTCGCAGTGAAATATTTTCTCTCAAAGCTTGGTTTGTGTGTTCGCAGTCTTTCTTTAAGACTATTTAAGCCACTCTCTATAGACTTCCCATTAATTGCTTTACTGACTCACTTCTGCATTTGATGGCGTTTACACTTGACCTCGTTAATTAATAACCATCCTGCTTGGTATCACAACATCGATTTCCAGTTGCACTGAACAAAAGTGGGAAACACACTTCAGTGGTTGGCTTAGCGCTCCTCATCGCAGTACAATAGAGCAGGGTTCCAGCTGCCTTTTACTTTCTTTTTTCACCTTTCTTTGTCTAAATTTCTATGAGCACAAATCCAGCCACATCTGATAGGACTTTATAATGAAGTCAGACCCCAGGTTCTATCTATACCAACTGTAAAAACTAACACTGGCAATGCCTTCTGCATTTCCCAGTGCCCTCTCCCATGGATTGCCTCACTTACTTCACATGCAACAACACATCAAGAAGGTACAAGTATCAGTGCATCGTAGATGAGGAAGCTGAGGTTCAGAAAAGCTGAACGGTCTGCTCAGGTTTATAGAGTCAGAGGGTTGCAGAGCCAGGATCTGAGTCCAGATTTTTTAAATCATGGAAGACATTATTTTTAATTTCTAGATGACTCTGTGCTCTTCTGAAAGTATACTGTATGTAACAATTCTGTAATACCACTAAATATCCAACGAGTCTTAAAATCTACCAATAAACTGAGCTGCCGAGCAGCCCCTGGAGTGGCCATGCTCCGCTGGGATGTGACGGGGTAAGCAGCACAGATCGATGGCAGAGGGTCAGTTATGCAGTAAATGACACTGGGAAAATGAGGTAGGTTTATGAGGAAAAAGAAATCAATTTAGATCTTCCTATAAAACTAAACAGTAACATAAAATCTAGATGAATTAAAAGACTTTCATTAGAAATAACATAAATTGGGAAAATATATAAATGAATAATTGCCCAACCTTGATGAGGCAAAAATTTACATGCTTAAAACTAATGAGAGATATCTCAAAGGAAGCAATCAATATACTTTACTGGATAAAATTGTAAACTTCCTCATGTCAAAAGCATAAACTACAAGTAATAAACAGAGAAACATTTGCAACATGCATGGCATAAAAGGCTTAAAACCCTTAATATCCAAAAAGCTCATATTAATCGATGAGAAAGTCATTAAAACAGATAATAAGAGAAAATGAAGGAGGAATATAAATATGTGAAAATGTGTTAAACTATTAATCAAAAATATAAAATCAAAGCAAGAAGTTACTTTTCAAAGTTAAGTATACAAAGTTTGTGAAGATCCAGCATGGTGAATAATCACTCATTCCCATACACAGACACAAACTGATGTAGCCCTTTAAGAATGCAATTAAGCTGCATATATAAAGAACAGCAAAAATATTCATATTCTTTAACCTAGTAATGCTGCTTTGGGGAATGTATCCTCTCCCCTGCCAAAAAAATTAGAGATGTGAACAAAGATGTATACATAAAATATCAATCACAACCTAATTTAAGGTAAGAACAGAAATCCTGATTGTCATAGTCATTATTTTATTCTCACTGCCGAGAATAGGGCCTTGCCCTAGGTGGAGGCTGCAAGCAATTTGCCGAATGCTGAAACTAATGCGGGGCTACAACCTAATTTACAATAGTGGAGAAATAGTTCAATATATTACAGTGTGTCCAGATAATTAAATACAATCTTTAAAATCAACAATTTGAGGAATTTTAAATTGAAAATGCTATTGATGTAACAGTTTTCATAAAATGGAATACACATTATAGATGCACTATAATAATATATGCAAATATATACATATACATAGTTAAAGAGGCACACACCAAGCAGAAATGTGTAAGATGCTAACACTGGTTATTTGCTAGAGTTAGAATTATGGATAATTGTTGTTTTCTTGAGGGTACAGTTCTGTATTTTTCAATGTTCACGTAAACCATGTGCATATTTAACTAAAACACACACAACAAATGATCTGAAGATTCACGTGAGAAGTTCATTGTCATTATCACTAGGTGATGATATATTTTTAGTTTTTGTAAATTTTCTACAATAAGCCTGTATTATTTTTAATCAGAAAAAATGTTATATTAAAGAGAAACAGAAATCATCAGTCAATAGCATGAAAAAGTTAGCAATAAAACGTAGAAAGAATGAACATCCCAGAATCAAGATTAGCAATCAGCCTGCAGCAGGGAGACCCTGATCGGAGTGGTTGATGGATTGCCTTAAAGTCCGAACTCCTCACCCTCCTCTCTGCATTGCCCTTGCTCGATAGCTTTCAGTGCCCTCCCTCGCTTACTCTGTGCTTGGCCAGATGATTTGCCTTGGCTGGCGGGCTTTACACAAATTAAGCAGTCGTTGAAAGGGGCAAATGCTTTGGGGCCAGTTTCCCCTGTGAAACCGCTAGGAGAACACGTCCCATCTGTCCTGCTGGCGGAGAGAGACTTGTGGCTCAGTCACCTTTGTTATCCCAACTCACCAACAGGCGACTGCCAGACGTGAGGGCTAAGATTAGAACTGCCAGTCCAGGCTAGTCCAGACTAAACTGCTGACCCACGGATGCGTGAGCTAAATAAATGCTTATTGTTGTAATCCACTGAGTTGTGGGATGGTTTGCTATACAGCATTATTGTGACAACAGAGTTGATTCAAAGGGGTGTAATGACTGTTGATTAGAAAGGGCACAACAAAATCTCTTTTTCTGGTGCAAGGACATTTATCTCTTTAGAGGACAATAGGAAACGTTTCTCTTGACAATCAAATTCCCATTGTTCAAACACCATTCTCTCTGGCCCATTCACTGACCACAAAGGTACATAGATTTCATGCTTTTAATAAAATACTTTAACACTCTAGCTCCTGGAAAGATTTTCATACCTACCTCTCATAGATATAAATACACTGGCATTCAGATTAAATCATAAATCTATTGTACATTTAGTTAGCATTACAATGTCTCTAGGATTCCAATCAGCTGGGGCAACGACAAGCTGTGCTTTCTGGGAGGAGGAAGCTGAGAAGAGACCCTGGGACCTGAGATGCGCACCAGTGTGCTGGCATCGCATGAATCTTCCCAGAAAAGCAGAACCTAATTTTTCTCTGGCTGTTGCTATACACTTTCCATGATTCTTTAAACGTCAACACCAAACATTAAACCAAGTGCATGAATAAGGAGAGTGCCAAAGTTGAAAGGACATTCACTGCTTATGAACGCACTCAACATCATCAAGTGTCTATCCAAGCACTGTTTAAAGGAAAACAACCTTGTTAGTCTGAGGGGCACATCAGGCAGTCAGGGGCCCATGTCAGGATCTGTTTGAATCACAAAAGTAATGACAAAGATCATCTGAACAGTATTAATATTGTGCTGTTCTCTTTACACAACACAGTAATAAGCCTGCAGAGTAAGGGTTAGTCCCTCCATTTTACAGGATTGTACAACAAATGCACCAGCTGAGGTTTAGAGAGGCAGGGACACATGCCCAGGTCACAGGCTGAGTCAGGGTCATGTCCATTCTTCGGGACTGGAAGGTCCACTTCCAGGCTGGATCTTTCTGCTTCCCTCAGTACTGCAAGCAGACACACTTGTTTCTACTTGTCTTGGAAGTCACATTTACCCTCATAAATCAACAGGTTGGCATTCTGATTTTAAAATAAAATTTAATTTCTAATTAGCCCAGTCCTCTCCTCCAGAGTCTCTTTCATTGAACATGCAATAAGGGCTTTCCCACTGGCCTTTCATCCGTACGCAATCATCCTAAAACCCCCAGGAACATGCACAATTTCACCCAGCAGTGTGTAGTCACTTTAACATGAGGATTTAAAGGATAATGAATTTCCTTCATTTGCTGCTTAACATATGGTACCTTCTGATTCCATTACTAAAATATGATAATTACAAATGCATAAATTTAATTGTAATGTTTACCATGCACTGCATGGGCTCCTGATTGTAAAAAATAAGAAATAAAATCCCTATATAGCTAATAAGCCTTATTCTGCACCGAAGCAGACCCCCGTCTTCCTTCACCCCATTCCCTCCTTTCTTCCATGACCCACCCCCCCACTCCCCTTCCTGAGTCAGCCTTTTGGTCAGATGGGCCCCAGGCAGAGCAGTGCCAGCACCTCCATCAAGCCCTGCACGCAGTGAGCTGTCTCTTGGAATGATTTCATAAGGACATCACATTAAGATATTAATTTATAGCTGCTTAAAACCTTCCTCTCTCTGGGCTACCAATGTTTTAATAGGGCAGTGATTAACTTAAAAAAGAAACTCAGGCAGAAGAAACTTTAGCATGAAGTATAAGCTTATGAGTTGAAATACCTTTAGAAGTGACTCTTCTCCTAGTGTCTCTGGGCGCATATTGTATAGGTGCTGTCCCCTTCAGTGACATAGCGTCTTCTTACATTGATAGCCATTAAATCACATGGAGGCTGTTGGTATAAGAAACCAGACTTGAAACTCAGACCTTTAGATTACATTATAAGTGCTTTCCTATAATTTTATGTTCTGCAGTAATATTTTGGTCTGAGTCAAGAAAGGGCTATGCTTGTTATCTTTAAGATGTGTAAAGGAAGCCCTGGCTGGCATAGCTCAGTGGATTGAGCACAGGCTTATGAACCAAAGTGTCGCAGGTTTGATTCCCAGCCAGGGTACATTCTTGGGTTGCAGGCCATAACCCCCAGCAACCACACATTGATGTTTCTCTCTCTCTATCTCCCTCCCTTCCCTCTCCAAACATAAATAAATAAAAACTCTTTTAAAAAAATGTGTAAAGGAAAATAAGAATACTTAAATTTATTATGATGACAATAATACCAATTTATGTGAACAAGAAATGCCATGCCCACATATACTCAGTGCTCCATGTCCACACCTGAAAACATATTAGTTAGATCATAGGTAGTTATTTGTTGAATGTATAACAAGTGAATTTTTATACACATAAACACACCACACATACACACACACTTAGACACATTTGCCCCACAGACACACAAAGACAAGCACATGCAATGTGGCAACAAAATTGTTTCCTGAGATTTCTGAAAAAAAAATACATTTTTTATATATTGTCCTTACCACTGTGTATATTATACCTTTCTGAAAAATCCCAGGAAGGGGACAAAATAATTGCAATTTCTATTTCTTCTTTATGAAATATTGAATTTGATCAATTGGCAAGTTGATGGATTAATTTCTGTAGGAAACTTTCACTTAATCACCTAAATGTTTGCAGTTATTATTTAACAGCCCTAAATCTTAATATTGTGATGGCCCAAATACTTCACTGAGAAATTAGGTCTAAAATAGATAGAATCCCACCAGATTTCTCTTTGCTAAAGGACAAAGTCTAACAAGTTTCTAACCTTTTCCAAGAGCCTCAGGTCAATCTGACAAACTCCCCTGTCCCCATAAATCTGGATTTAGAAGTACTTGTGGAATTAGGACCTCAGGGCAGTGCTGTAAAAGAAGGAAGCTAAATAAAACGTCAGCGCCTTTTTCTTCTCTTACCCAGTGAGGTTTTCACCCCTTTTCAGTCTTATAAATTTAAGGCAGAACCAGCCACTAACTCCTCTAGCCTGGCTTATTACATTTCCCAGATAGCTCTTCAGTGTAGACATAGGATAGGGTAGAATTTCATGAATTAGTCTTTATTTGCATAATTTCCTCCAGCAAGTATTTGACTAATAAGTTCCATGCTGGATACTGTGGAAGAAGCTTTATTTTATTCTTTCTCCACTCAACACATGTTTATTGAGCACTTACTATATGCCAAATGCTATTCTAGGTTCTATGGGCCAAGTAGTAACAAAACATGATTAAAAAAAAATCCCACAAAAAGACATCACACTTACATTTAATTGAAAGAAAATAAAGATGAAAAAAAAAACAAGCAAATAACATTATGTAATTCCCACCCCGCACCCCGAGATGAAAAAGAGTGTCGGGAGATAATGGTAACTACTCTGAAACATGTTGAATCCTTTTGCGTTAGACCAGAGACACAGGTCACACTGAAAGGCATGTTTGGTGCTTGCATTGGTGGTATGGAGGTGGCAGTTTAGGGGATTGATAGGAGACTGGGCTACATTAATTGACCCGTTTGTTCCCTCTCTTTTATTATTATTTTTAAGGACAGGCATACCCTTCTTCCTTTTTAGTCAAATTACTTATATCATACAACCTGTCCTGCCTTCTCATTTGATTTACACTCCATCAGTAAAAGTTTAGGAGTTAAAAAAAAAGACTCTTAACTCATGTCAGTAAAGATAAAGTAATCAACTTCTTTTGAGGCCTACTGGGCAATAGTCAGTAAAAGTGAAACTAGATGTATCCTACAGCTCAATAAGTCTACTCATTAATGTAGACATCAAAGTCACTCCTATAAATGTGTGCAAGGAGATGTGTACAAATATGTTCATTTCAGCATTGCTTATAAAGGGAACTATGAACAATAACCTAGTAAAACTAATAAATGAATTCAGCAAAGTAGTAGGATATAAAATCAGCATGCAAAAATAAATTGTATTTCTATACACAAACAATGAGCAATCTGAGAAGGAAATTTCAAAAACAATTCCATTTACAATAGCATCAAAACAATAAAATACTAAGGTTTTAACCAAGAAAGTAAAAGTTTATACAAGGCAGACATATAAAAACATAAAGATACAAATAAATAAAGGGATATCCTATGTTCATGGATTGGAAAACAAATAATATTGTTAAAATGCCAAAACTATCCAAAGCAGATTCAATGTAATCCCTATCAAAGTCGCAATGACATATTTTGCAGAGATAGAAAAACCTACTCTAAAATGTATACGAAATCTCAAGGGATCCTGAATTTCCAAAACAATCTTAAAAAAGTAGCACAAATCTGGAAAACACACACTTTTGAATGTCAAAATGTACTACAAAACTACATTACAATGTGCGATATCAGCATAAAGATAGAAATATCAACCAATAGAATACAGTAGAGAGCCCGGAAACACACTCCTGCATGTAAGATCAAATGACTTCCGACAAGCGTGCCAATGCCATTCTGTGGAAGAAAGGACAGGTTTTCCTACAAAGGATGTTGGGAAAACTAGACCTCCACACACAAAATAATAAAGTTGGACCCTTACCTACTATCATAGACCCTGTTAACTCAAAACGGATCAAGAACCTAAATTTAAATCTTAAAACAACAAAACTCTTAAAAGAAAACATAAAAAAAGAACTCCCAACTTTAGCCATGGTAATATTTTTATATATAAGACACCAAAGGAAAAAGCACAATAACAAAAAAGACAAATTCAACTTCATAAAAATGTTTTTAAAAGAACCTCAAAAGACACCACCAACATAGGGAATAGGCAACACAAAAACATGGGACAAAATATTTGCAAATTATATATTTGACACTTAATATCCAAAATATATTGAGAACTACTAAAACTCAATGACAGCAACAACAAAACAAACAAGCTGATTAAAAAAATAAGGAGAATTTGAATAGATATTTTTCCAAAGAAGATATACAAATCACTAATAAGCACATGAAAAGGTGCTCAGGATCGCTAATCATTAGAGAAATTCACATTAAACTTAAAATGATACTCCCTCACATCCATTAAGATGGCTACAATTAAAAAAAAAAACAAAAAAAAAAACAGAAAACAAGTGTTTATGAGGACGCGGAGTAGTTGGATCGATCCCTTGTGCTCAGTTGGTGGGAACGTGGGATGGTATGGCTGCCATGGAAAACAGTGTGGCTGTTCCCCAGAAAACAGAAAATAGAATTTCCTTATGACCCGGCAGCTCCAGGCATGGGTGTGCCCCACCAAAGAATTGAGACAGGATCTTGAAGAGAAAGTTTTACACTCTTAGTCATTGCAGCATTACCCGAGATAGCTAAAACAACCCAAAATTCACCAACAGAAAAATGAATGAGCCAAGTGTGGTATGTACATACAATAAAATAAGTAGTCTTCAACTTTAAAAGGAAAGAAAATTCTGCAACACACTGCAACATGCTACGACATGGGTGAACTCGGAGGACATTATGGTAAGTGAAATAAACCAGTCACAAAAAGACAAATCCTGTGTGGTTCCACTTTCATGAGGCACTCAAAGTAGTCAAAATCACAAAGACAGAAAGTACAGTGGTGATTGCCAGGGGCTGGGGGAAGAAGTGGGTGGGGAGTTATTGTGTAATGAGTGTAGAGTCCCAGTTTTACCACATGAATAGATTTATGGGGATGTTTGCACAGCAGTGGGAATGTACTTAATGCCATAGAACCATAAACTTAAAAATGGTTGAGATGGTAAATTCTGTTATGTGTATTATGTATTGGAAAAATGGGTAGCTTAAAGTAATAACAGAAACAATGTATTGGTTGATTATAGCATAGGGATTATTAAAATAAATAAAGCTAATGTCACAAAAGATGAGAAAAATAAATTGAAGATACTCTGTAATAAAAAACCTGAGTACACCTTCAATGCTATTCAAGGATTAATTTAGATTAGTTAAAAAATATATCTTATAAATTCTAAGGCAATGCCAAATTTTGTTGAAAAAGCAGTCAATTGATATGTTGAGAAAAGATACAAAATAGAATTACATAAAATGCTCAGTTAAAACCAAAGAATGCAGAAAATAGGGAGGGAAAGAATCAGAGATCAAGTGCAATAAATAGTGAACAGTCATAAAAATGGTAGCTATCAGTCTAACTGTGTTGATGTCACTCTAAATATGAATGATCTAGATATGCCAATCAAAGACAGAAATTTCAAGAGTGGGCAAAAATGCAAGATGTAATTCTATGCTGTCTTTAAGACACCCACTTTAACTATAAAAACACAAATAGGTTAAAATGAAAAGATAAAGAAAGATGTACCATGCTAACACTAATAATAAAAAAAGCTGCGGTATCTCTATTAATTTAAGAAAATTCAAACTTTAAAACAAAACAAAACAAAAGATCATTGGGGAGAAATAAGGAAATTATATAAAGAGGTCAGTTATCAAAAAATGTGATAATCCTAAATGTGAATACATTTCATGAAAGAGCATCCAAGTATACAAGGTAAAACCCAACCTAAATGAAAGAAAAAAATAGATACACTATTTTAGCTAGAGACGTGAATATCCCACTGTCAGGGATTGACTAATCAAGCAGAGAGAATATCAAAAAGGATATAGATGATATAAACAGCACTGTTAATCAACTTGACCTAATTGATATGTATAGAATACTTCACCTAACAACAGCAGAATATCCTTCGAAGTTCACATGGAACATTCACCAAAATAGAATACACTATGGGTCATAACAACTTTAAATATCTGGAAAATATAATAGAAAAATAAGTATATAGAAATAGAAAATAAATAAGTAAAATGACATGAAGTATGTTCTCAAGCCACACGTTAATTGAGCCAGAATATACAAGGGGAGGATGAAAAGGGTGAGGCTTCCATAGGCAATCAAAGTTAGGTTACTATCACCTTAAAAGTGGACTTTTCAAATTTATTTGGGTAATTATATATATTACATTTCTATGTCTTATAGAGATATAGTATAATATATAGAGATATATAATTATAGAAATCATTTTGTACAACTAAAACAAGTACAATGTTATATGTCAGTGTTATCTCGACTTAAAAAGTAAATAAAATATGAAATCAGTACAAAATTATATGTCTAGAGTACTCATAATTTTGTAAAATAAAAGAATTATATTTGCACTGCTAGGATTATATCCTAAGAACCCTGAAACACCAATCCAAAAGAACCTATGCACCCCAATGTTCATAGCAGCACAATTTACAATAGCCAAGTGCTGGAAGCAACCTAGGTGCCCATCAGTAAATGAATGGATCAAAAAACTATGGTACATTTACACAATGGAATTCTATGCAGCAGAAAGAAAGAAGGAGCTCCTACCCTTTGGGACAGCATAGATGAAACTGATAAGCATTATGCTAAGCAAAATAAGCCAGGCGGTAAAAGACAAATACCATATGACCTCACCTTTAACAGGAACCTAAACAACAAAACAAACAAACAAGCAAAATATAAACAAAGACACTGAAATACAGAATGGACTGACAGTGACCAGAGGGGAGAGGGAAGGGAATTTCAGGGGAATTTCAGGGGAAAAGGGGAAGGGTTTATAGGAACAAGTATAAAGGACACATAGACAAAAACTAGGGGGTGTGGAAATGGGAGGGAGGTGGGGAGGGCTGGGTGGGTGTTCTGGGATGGGAATAAAAGACAGAAAACTGTACCTGAACAACAATTAAAATAGAATTTAAAAAATTTTATTTGTAAATTCATAGAAGGAAATGGATCATAAAGTAAATGATGGTTATGATTATTTGCATGGTAGGAAAATGGTTGCTTTTTGCTGATATTTTTCTTTTCTCAAAATTTCCTTAATTAACATGTTTTGCTTTCCCAGTTAAAAATATTTCAGATTCTTATTTTTAATTTTGATTAGAAATGTTTTTTAAAAACACAAAAAGGTAAAAACAATGATACAAAAACGCTTATATTCCGATTCTCAAATTTTAACATTTTTGCCGTGTTTTGTTTATCCATTTTTAAGCTACAGCCTTCATAATATTTCATCTTTATCAATTCAATTTTCTATACCTAAAATAACTACCTTTTTATGTAACTGCAATATCATTGTAATTCTGATAAATTTAACAATAGTTTCTTAATATGATTTTGTATCTATTTTACTACTCAGATTTCCCAAATTTAATCCAAAGTATCTCTTAGAGTTGGTTTGTTCAAACTAGAATTTAATCAGGAACCAGTCATTGCATTTGAGGTCATGTGGGGTTCTTTCTAAGAAGCCTGACTAATTGGAACTTCATGATAAACAAAATGTTTCATAACAAACATGGCATTTGAAATCTGGGTCCTTAATATATGTCAGAATTGACACGGACAGAGAAGTGAGGAGGTCTTTTCGGGGACGAAGATCAAAATGAGGACATGTAAGAGAGACAGAAAGATAACAGATGTGCTTGGGAAGTGGCAATTAGCCCAGTTTTGGACTTTTTTATTCAAAAGGATAAGAAATAATGGGTGGGGTAAATAAACAAAATAGATCGGGTTCAGATCACGGATGGCCTTGAAGTGATTTCCAGTTCACTGGGCAGACGAGCGGAGACTGTGAATGAGCCCCGGGGGTGAGCAGCCCACCGATCTGTAACGCCTGTAGGATAGTTGCTCTGCTTTGTTCATTTGCGTATCCCTGGCACCTAGCCAAGTGCATCTTTTATGATGTTCACAATGTATTCATCGTTGAAAACATGATGTTACTGAAGAAATTTTACTTAAAGACTAAGATGCTAAAACCTCCTTTGGGAAGATTTAGAAAATTTGCCGGTAATGATGATGAGTAGAATAAGAATTTAGAGAAGACAATTAAATGAATCCATTGAAGCAAGAAGGATTCACAGGGAAGGGGGGCTTGGGTAAAAAAAAAAGACCGCTTTATCTGTGAAATGTCTTGGGTAAGCCTTATAATAACTGAAGGGAAAAACCTTAAAGTAGTTGCATAAAATATAAAGAAAAGGAAAACAGGACACATCACCACAGAAAAATACCAATTTACAAAGGTGGACAAAACAGAGGAAGAAAGACAAATGGAAATATAAAAAAATCAAAAACAATAAGATAGCAGTAGTAAGTCCCTAAATATCAATAATAACTCTAAATATAAATGGATTGAATTACCAGTCAATAGGCACAGAGTGGCTAGATGAACTTAAGAAAAAAAGAAGACCCAACTATACACTGCCCTTAACAGAATCGTTTCGACGTTAAGGACACGCATAGGTTCAAAGCGAATGGATGCACAAAGATACTTCATGCAAATGGGAATCAAATGGAAATGGATAGCTATACTTATATCAGACAAAATAGACTCTAAGTGGAAAAAATGGTAACCAGAGACACAGAAGGTTATTATGTAGTTATAAAGTGGTCAATTCATTATGAAGACATAACAGTCATAAATGGATACACACCCAATATCAGAGCACCTAAGTACATCAAACAAGTAAACCCGATCTGAGCAGACAAATAACAATGCAGTGAGAGTAGAGGACTTCAATTCCCTACTTTCAGCAATGAATAGATTATCCAGACAAAATCCACACGACAAAAAAAATAGTACTTCAACCATATGTTATTTCAAATGCAACTCAGACAGTTATAGAACATTTCATTTGTCACAAGCAGAATGCATATTCTTCCTAAGTGTACATGAAACATTTTCTTGGATAGACCCTATAATAAGACACAAGTCTTAGCAAATTTAATAAAATGAAAATCATACTGAGTATCTCTTCTGACTACACTAATATGAAATCAAACACAAAAGGAAAGATGGGAAATGTACAAATATGTAGAAATTAAACTATACACTCCTGAACAACCAATGGGTCGAAGAAGAAATGAAAATGCACATTTTTTAAAAATCTCAAAACAAGTGAAAACAAATGAAAATGAAAACACAACACACCAAAACCTACTGGAAGTTGCAAAATCAGTTCTGAGTAGACCGTTTATAGAAATAATAGCATGTGTTAAGAAAATAGAAATGATTCAAATAAACAAAAACAAATATGTATATTAAGGAACTAGGAAAAATGAAACAGTCCAAATTTAGCAAAAAGTAGGAAATAACAAAGATCAGAGTAACATTAAATAAAAGATAACAGAGAACAACAGAAAAAATCAAACTAAGAACTGTGTTTTTCAGAAAGATAAAATTTAAAAAAACTGTAGCTAGACTAATCAGAAATAAATGTGGAAACATTATAACTGATACTGTGGAAATACAGAGGATTCAAAGAGACTATTATGAACAATTATGTGGAAGAAATTGGATAACCTAGAAGAAACAGATAAATTACTAGAAACATAAATAAATTGGGAAGAAGTAGAAAATCTAGACAGACCAATAGGCAAGTAAAGAAATTGAATCAATAATCAAAAAACTCTCATCACAGAAAGCCCATGTCTAGATGGCTTTCCTGGTAAATTCTACCAAACATTTAAAAAAGAATTAATGTCAATTTTTTCCAATTGTCCTAATAAATTGAAGAGGAGGGAATACTTCCAACTCATTTTATGAGGCCAGAACTACCCTAACCCCAAAGACAGGTAAGGACATAACAAAAAAAAGAAAACTATGGGCCAAAATCCCTGATAAATATAGATGTAAAAATTCTCAGCAAAGCCAAATAATTGCAAGCCAAACTCCACAACACATTAAACGCATTTTTACACTGTGAGAGAGTGAGATTCGTCCCCAGGATGCACGGTTGGTAAAACATATGCAAATCCATAAGTGTGATACACCACATTAATAGATGAAAAATAAAACTCTTAAGATCATCACAATAGATGAAGACTAGCATTTGGCAAAATACATCCTTTAATGATAAAAAATATCTTCAGCAGATGGTGTGGATGGAACATACTTAAACCTAATTAAGTCCATATATGGCAAACACACAGCTCATGTACTCAGTGGTGAAACATTGAAAGCTTTTCCTCTAAGAGTAGGAACAAGACAAGAGTTCTCACTGTTGCCACTCTTATTCAACATAGTATTGAAAGCCCCAGCTAGCACAACTAGGCAAGACAAAGAAATAAAAGTCATACAAATTGGAAGAAGTAAAACTATCACTATTTCAGATACAATTTCATATCCAAAAATCCTAAAAAATAAAATAAAAACACTGTTGGAATTAATCAACAAATTCTGCAAAGTTGCAGGACATAACATCAACATATAGGCTTTAGTTACATTTCTATACACTGAAGAGGAAATAAAATATCTGAAAAGGAAATAAACTATCCGATTAACAATCGCATCAAAAACAATAAAACAGCCCTGGCTCATGTAGTTCAGTGGATTAATTTCAGGCCCGAGAACCAAAGGGTCACCGGTTCAATTCCTAGTCAGGGCACATGCCTGGGTTGCCAACCAGCTCCCCATATGGGTGCACGCAAGAGGCAACCACACCATGATGTTTCTCTCCCTCTCTTTCTCCTTCCCTACCCCTCTCTCTAAAAATAAATAAATAAAATCTTTAAAAAAATTACACACTAAAAAAAATAAAATACTTGGGAATAAACCTAACCAACGAAGTAAAAACATCTGTACAATAAAAAACTATGAAACCTTAATGAAATAAATTGAATAAGACACAAAACAAAGGGAAGGCATTTCATATTCATATGTTAAAATAATTCATATTATTAAAATGTTCATGCAACCTAAGGCCATCTCTTGAGTTAACAGAATCCCTATCAAAATTTCAATAGGTATTTTTTTCACAGAAAAAACTAATAGTCTTTTCACTTCCTGTTTTCAAACTATACTTATAAGGTACAGTAATTAAAACAATTTAGTATTCAAATAAAAATAAACACATAGACCAATGGAACAGAATAGAGGACCCAGAAATAAATCCATTTTTGGACAGTTATTAACTAATTTGACAAGAGAGCCAAGAACACTAAATGGAGAAAAAGACAGTGTTTTCCACAAATAGTGTTGGGAAAACAATAACCACATGCAGGAAAATAAAATTGGGCCCCTATGTTATACCACTCACAAACATTAACTTGAAATGGATTAAATACTTTAAATATAAGCCATAAAACTCCTAGAAGAATACATAGGGAAAAAGATCCTTGATATTGGTCCTGGCAATTATTTTTTAGATATGATACCAAAGCATCAGTACAAAAAACACAAAAAGAAAAACTAGTTGCATTATATCATACTACAAAGTTTTGCAGCAAAACAAACAATCAACAAAATAAAAGGTAACCTGTAGGATGGGAGAAAATATTTGCAGGTCACACATCTGACAAGGAGTTAATATTCAAAATACTTGAAGAATTCATACAAGTCAGTAACCAAAACCCAAAAATCTAATTTAAAAATGGGCAGAGCAAGAAAATAGAAATTTCTCCAAAAAGACCTCCAAATGACCACCAGGCACATGAAAAGATACTCTGTATCACTAATCATCAGAGAACTGCAAATCTAAACCAGAACGAGATAACACCTCCCAACTGTTGAAATGGCCATCATCAAGAAGACCAGAGACACCAAGTGCTGGCAAGGATGTGAATAAAATAAACAGTTTACACAGTTCGCCGGTATGCAAATTGGTTCAGTCACAATGAAAAACTGTATGGAATTTCCTCAAAATTTAAAAATAGAACTACCGTATGATCTAGTAATTCCACCACTGGGTATACACCCAAAGGAGACGAAAACAGGATGTGAAAGAAACACATGCACACCCATGTTTATTGCAGCATTGTTTACAATAGCCACACTATGGGAACAACTTGAGTGCCAATCAACAAATGAATGGGTGAGAAGTGGTACATACCTATACAATGGAGAACTATTCACCCATGAGAAAGAAGAAAAGGTTGCCATTTGTGACAACATGGATGGACCTGGAAGGCATTATTCTCAGTAAGATGAGTAAGAAAGAGAAAGACAAATAGTGTATGATATGACTTATCTGTGAAATTAAAAAGAAAAAAAACCCCAAACAACTAACTCTTAAAAACAGTAGAAAGGTGGTTACCAAAGTCTCGGTCAGCAGGCGTGGTGGAATCGGGGCAATGTTGTTGGCAGGTATACAAACTTGCAACTAGTAGCTAAATAAGTTCTGGAGACCTAATGTACTGCATTGTGGCTTAGACAACCAACAATACTGTAACACAAACTTCAGAAGCACTAAGAGACTAGATCTTAACTGTTCTCACCACAGAAAAAGAAATAATAAAAATGTGACATGATAGAACTGTTAGCTAATGCGATGGTTGTAGTCATATTGCAATACAGAAATGTATCAAATGAACAATTTGTACACCTTAAACTTATGCAATTTTATATGTCAACTATATCTCAATAAAATTAATGTAAAAATAATCAAAATCAAAACTACATGGGGAGAAGAGATAAACCTCCACAAAAAAGAACTTTAAGTCGTTTGTGCAAACGCTGCCATCGTGTCAAAGAGGCTGAGTGCAACTCCCCAGCCTGCGAGTGTGGGCTGCGCAGAGCGACGTCTTCACAAGAGGACAGAGTGAGCAGGGCAGGAGGGTGGGTAACGAACGCCCCAGTGGAGAACTTGGCCAGGACTGTGTCAAGCAGGTGGTCAGCGTTAACATCGGCTGTACATCATGTTGCTCGTCCATACCTTGATTTCAAGTGACGAGAATAGCACCTTACTTCCATGATCTTCTTCCTCAAATCCCATCGTCATGAGAAAATCATCAGACAGATCTACACTGAGGGATATTCTACACAATGCCTGACTCGCACTCCTCGGAACTGTCAAGATCATTACAAACAACGGAAGTCGGGGAAACTGTCACAGCGAAGAGGCGTCTGTGGAGACCCGGTGACTAATTGTGATGTGCAATCCCAGGACAACAAATCCATTAGGCAAAAACTGAGGAATTCAGAATGAAATATGGGCTTTAATAACAATGTGATGATGTTGGCTCATTAATTATGAGAAATGTACCATACAAATATAAGATGTTAACATTGGAAACTAGTGATGGGGTACATGAAAACTCATTTTCTCCTATGAAAACAATATGCCATCTCTTCTGCTTTGCTTTGAAATATGGCCTTTATAATTCTCTAAATCCCATATGCCTTGGTGTCTGTGTGGATCGACTCTGGTCTGTGGATCTACTTATGACTCAGTGACAAGCTCTTTATTTGCTACAATTTCACAATTATTTTAATATCTGGTAAAGAGCGTGCCTCCCAATTATTATTGTTTTGAAGAAATTTCTTAACTATTCTCATTTGTTTCTTTTTCCATTTTAATTACATTTTAATCAACTTGACTAGTTTCACAAATATATAACTCATCAGCATTTTTAACGGATTATTAAAATTATGTTTTCATTTAGAAAGGCTTGAACTCTTGTCAATATTGGTTCCTCCTGTGCAGTCAGAGGATATGTGATCCTGTCCATACAAATCTTGGTTTATAACTTCAGTATAGATTTATTAAAGTTCAGTCAGACAGATTCTGCAAATGTTTAAGATATTTTGCTAAGTAATTTTATCTTTTTTTAACTGATATCCTTCATAGTATCTCATCTTGGCGTTTATTTCTTAAGTAATTTTTGTTTGAGCTTAAGGCAGCCATTTACGTTTTGTATACTGAAACTGTAGCCAAATACCTCCTGTATTTTCTTATGATTTCAAGTAGTTTTTAGTTGGCTTTCTTGAGATTTTCCTGTTTACAATGATCTTATGCTTAGAAATGATAAGACATTTCTCTCCTTCATTCCAGCCGGTGTGCGACCTCCCTCCCTGGCGCCCTCAGCAGGTCGCTCCCTGTCTTCTCTCTTCTCCTACCTGCTTTCCTCTCTAGTTTTCCTTGTGCACACAAATGCCAGGAGTTTTCTGGTAAAGAGTGTTTGGGATATAAATTTGGAAGATTTTACATGTTTGAAAAATGTCTTTGTGTGCCGTGTAGTGGTAGTTTGGGTGCCATTGAATTTTCCTGGGAATTTTGCAGGCATTCTTCATTGTCCCTTAGCTTTCATTGCCGCCATTGAGAAGTCCAATCGCATTTAAAAAGAAATTGTACCTGATGACCTTTTTAATCTCTCTGAAAAGTTCTAGTATCTTAATTTTTCCTCCTTTCCTTGAAATTTCTGGATGATGTGGCTTGGAGCAGAACTTTTTTTTTTTTTAACTCAAGAGTGCTGAGGGAAATAACTTAGTGGGTCATTTCAAACCAGAATTCATGTCCTTCAACCTTTGCAATTTTGATAAATATTACTTTGCTTGTGAATTTCCTCTTCACTGTTTCATTTGCTCTGCTCTGAAACTCCTTTAAGCTGTACATATGACCTCCTTTGTTGATCCCCGATTTCCATGTCCTTTCTTATCTACTCTCTTCTGTCTCCTTGTTCACTTTTGACATTGCCTCACAGTCATCCTCCGAGCCTTCTATTAAATATTTTATTATTACTGTCATTAAAAAATATTTTCTGTGTTGCTTTTTTATAGCAACCTCTTCTTCTTTCATAGGTGCCATAAATTATCTATTTGCTTCAATGATAATATTTTCTTTGATTTTTTTTTCCTTTGTCTCCAAGCACCAATGGAGCAGGGTCTCTATGTCTTGAAAGTTTTTCTTTTGTTATTTTGGATTCTGGATATCCTGTTAGAAGTTTCCTTAAACATGTGATAGTACCCATTATATTTATTTATGAGTAAGGCAACAAAAACATCACTGGAAAAAAACTACAAGTCCTGCTAAGGGTGGGAGCAAGGATTGCACCTGGCTAGTTTTGTTTTGTTTTGGGGGGGCGTGGCTAAAAAGACAGGGACAGGCAGTGGCAGGTTACAAGGGGAGTCCCATGCTTTGTTATGTAGATGGCCACTTAATCATTTTATTTCTAGTGTGGACCTTAAGCCCTCCACCATCTTGTTTAGTTTTTCCTTAGGATAAATCTCTTGTCTACCATCAATGGAGCAGTAATTGCTGGCAGCCCAGGAAAGAAAGAATATCTAGGACTCGATCTCCTTCCCTTAAAGACTTAAAACAAATCCTTCCTTATTCAGCCCTATACTTTGTAGCCTAACGCATTAGAGGTGCCTAATGCCTCCAATTTCTGAGACTCTCTGCTGTTCTGCAGGGTAAGTTAGAATTCACCTTGGTATTCTTAACTTAAAAGGATATGCACACAAGTAGAATATCTGTTTGTATAGAGCCTGAGAGAATCTTTTGAGAAAAATAAGCCTAAGGAAACACAGAGCTAAGCATTAGGAACTTGACTCAGAAATCCCCAACACTTAAGTTGGAAAGCAGAGATTCTTAAACCTAAGAGCAGTAGCTACTCCAACCCACCAGCAGCTCTCCACTTTAAGCAGATGTCAGAGTGCTTGGAGGAAAGCAGATTTTAAAGTACTGAAGATCTGTTTTACTGAATTTTACAATCCAGTGATGCTGAAACAGTAGATGTTCAGGACCTTTTTAAAAGACTGCGCCTGCAACGGAAAAGAACATTCTCCCCACTTAGGCATAAAGTCCAACCTGAAATTTTGGTAGCCTAGGGTCTCCAGAAAGCTGTTACGTTTTAGGAATGGGGTGGGTCAAGTACTGAGCCTGAGGGACTGCAAGGACAATGGGAGGGGACCTGGTAGTAGCTAGCAGCAGCCATGCCTGGTGTGAATTGCCACGACTGATGGAGGAGCAGTGAACACCGGTGGACACAGTTGATTCAGACAGAAAGTTCCAGAGAAACTGAGGTGCCTGCAAGTGCAGACCAGAGCAGAAGCAACACCTGGCAAAGTGGTATGGATGCCGCAGAAGTAGTGTTTACCTAAACAAATGTGGAACAGTAACCTAACGGCTTCTATGAGTATTTGCAAGAGACTTAGCCAGTTAGGGAACACCAGAGACTGTGCTATGTGAGAAATGAAGTATTTGTACCACAGTGTCGATGTCTATGTGCCTATAGCTTCATCCACCATCCACATGGTAACAAGTCTCAGAACTGTAAGGGTGCACTGCCCTTGCATCGGAATGTGGTGTCCTAAGCTCTTGCCAAGCTGCCTGCTACAGGAAAGGCCCAGCTCATGTTTGCCCCACTTGGCAAACAAACTTCTTGTGCAGAGGGAGTGCATGTGGTGGCCTTCAAAAAAGTTTCGCAGCCATTAAGGAAGGAAAGATTTTTTTCCTGTTACCAATTTGCAGGAACCAGCCCCGCTGTAGGTCAGACTCAGTATATAGCAAGACTGAATCGACTCTGCTTGATTGGTATGCCAATGCTGCAGGCAGCCCGCATGCGGGTCCCTTGACCACTCACGGCCTAACCTATCAAGCCCAGCTTCCAAATCTCATCTCTGTCTGCTGCAGGGCACCAAAGCTATTGGATTGTTGTCTGGATAGATCTAGGAAGTGGAGTATCAAGCTACAACGTATAGTGAAATTATGCACCCCTGCAGATATAGTGGGATGTTTTAAATAGGAGGAAAATAAGAATGGGGGTAGGGGAAGAACAGAAGTCACACGCACACACGCTTTGATAATAATGTAGACCTTTTTGCAACAGTGTCATGGAGAAAAGCACACACTAATTCAACATGTGGTGAATGTGACGCTAACCTTGTTATTCAAAAGGGAATACTGACACTTATCCAGTGAGAGAAAGAGCCAGCTATTAACTGCTTTGGTTACTATGCTGTAGTCAGGCACTTTTTCCTCTGCACACAGATGATCTCACTTGCCACAATGACAAGAGACACTCATAATTTAGCCCGTAAGCAATTCAGGCCAATCATGGAGGCTAGGGGTTAGGAAGAGACACTAGCCACATCCTTCATCTCAGAGCTTTTAAGATACACAGGAAAAATTAACTGCCAGTGATTATTTATTAAAATGTCAGGATAGGTTTTCTTAATGTACATTATCCCTATAGAAATACAAGGTGATGCATAGAACAACATTTTTTTTGGCTCAGAAAGTTTAGGGACCCACAAATTTGGGTGTCTTAAAATAAACTTGTTACATTTAAAAATCAGCATCATGTTTATGAAAAATGTAGATCATCTTCAAAATGATTGGGATAACTTTGATCACTGCCCTCATGTTCCAATATGGGGATGATGTATCAGAGATGGGAAGGATCTGGAAATTACACATTTATTTACACCATGTATGACAATGGAAAAAGATGGGTAGGTTGAGATCCAAGCACTCAATGATGTTAAAACCTGAAATACAAGGCTTACTACTCTAAGCACCTGAAGAGAGGTTCAGAATTGAGCTTCGGTACCAAACAGATGACCACCCCTCTTAGGCCATCCAGGTGACAGCTTCGTATGGCGCCTCCAGTGGTAGGGTTCCTTAGTGCCAGAATAATGGCCTTTGTCCTCCACACTGGCTGACTCATTCCATCATTACAATTCAGTGGGATTGCCACACATATGGGGTATTTCTTGCTGGATTTTACAGACTCTTGTCGATATACTTGTTCATTGGTCATTGATCCTTCTCAGATTTTGAGGTTTTTTTCTGAATGTCAAGAATGGTTCACCTATAGAGCTTTTTGCTCAAATAATTTTTTAAGGTTTTCATTTTGCATACTGGTTGTTGAAGGACCATCTGGGGAATTTGTTAAAAATGCAATGGAAACTCTTTCCTGGGTCTAAAAAATGCAGATTTAGACTGATTTAAGGAAGTTTCCCTAGGTGATTCTGAAGTGTGCACCTTTTGTTTAACAAGTGAATAATCTGCAGTCCCGGGAGGGGAAGTCATTTATTTCACATTTCACCACTAGCTTGTGACTAGAACACAGGTTTTCTTCATCCTGTAATACTTTGAGCAAAGACACCTGGCTATTTCTCCAGCAGAACATCTGGAAGGCAGTAAGAATATGCTGGTTCTTTCTGCCTTTATGTCTTCCTCCTTAGATCCCAACCAGGTTGTACTAGTCTCTTGAAATATAACATCTTGTTTGGCCTGTTGAAATGTAACTTCCCAGGCCTCCATGTTGGACTCTTTTGTTTAACCATTTATCAGGCGTTTTCTGCCTAGAGCCAGTGACTTGGCTCACTGCTCTACCCTGCCCCGGAGAGCTCCATTTGTGCTGATTACTCTGCATTTCACATAAAAGTCATTAAGAATTCTGTTTTAGGGAATAAAAGAATGCAAATGAGGTCATTATGAGCACCACTTACCTTACTAACCCCGTGTATTGTGTGATCATTAATACTTTCACATGATACTTTCACGTGATCTGTTCACTTGGTTCACAGGAAGATGGGAAGCAATATTCTCAGGATAGAAAACAGTAATGAGGTTTATTTTGATGTGGATTCTTTTTCCTTTGGGGAGACTTAGGGAGGGCCTTTTAATGTAAGCTGAGAAGTAGACAGCTTGAGAAATGGCTGTGTATTGCTGCTTTTAACTTCCACCTAACTTTTGCATAAATTAAAGTCAAGTTGCAGAGGTTTTCTCATAACAACATTTCACACTTGGAAAGCAGAATTCATCTGAAAAACTCTTTAAGATACAGCCATATGATTGTTTTCACTTACTGGGTAAATGTATCTTCCCACATAACATAAGTTGGCTGTTGAGTGTTAGAGAGTTAAATGACATTGGGCAGTACAGTAGCCAAATCCAGTCCCTCCCAAGCAACCCTGCTCTTTTACCCGTGGGGAAAAGAAGGTTCTTATCCCTATACCAACACCAACATTGCAGAACAAAGGTAGAGTCTAATACCTGCCCAGAGATCACAGAAAATGATTGTACAGATAAAGCCTTTGTTACATCAAGGGCTTGCTCTCTCTGTGACATGGATTTATAAATTGGAACCTGAATTCATCAAAGAGGGATATTTTAAGGTCCCTGATTTCTCATCTGATTAAAATAAGAAAGACTCAGTAATCCTGTCTTTAAAAATTTTTGTGTTACTCTTTTGAAATTCCATGTATATGTGATTAAATGACTTAGTATGAATGCATGGGAATTTTCCCAAGTGTTTTTGTCCCTTAACTCTCTTCCAGAATGAGTCCCGCTGTTTCCAGCTCTTGATCTCTGATACTCCAGCCTCTCAGCAGCCCTTGTTGCCAGGACATTTAGTTTGGAGGTTCAGAAGAGGGATGCTATGCAGTGACTCATTTAGGGGATTAGCAACATTACCATTTACATAACGCTCCAAACTAGAACATTCTGGTGCCCTTTCAATTGCACTTTTTTTTGTTTAATAACCTCAGTTAGCTTCTTGCTGTTTACTGCATTTAATTTATCTTACAAAGTCAGTTAATTCTGCCTCAACAGATAATTTCAGCCTCATCTCCAGCCACCCACAAATGTTATATGCCTGCCAAATCACTTTCGATTCTCACCACCTAAAGGCCCCTTGGCCTTACTTCTCTACCAAGAAAATGTCTATTCATCATTCCGAAGGCAACAGAAATGGCGCCTACTGAGTGAAGCCATCCTTCCCTTCCCAGTTAATATGAAATTCTAATTTAGAACTTGTATTTGATCATACCACAATTATTGCACTTCATTTATTTACTTTATTTTCACACTGTCTCTCATAAGCTGTGATTTCCTCAACGTCTGCAGGATTGATTTTTTGTCTTTGCACCACACTGTGTGATATCTGTCCTTTAACAGAGACTTGATAAAGATTTTTATGAATTAATTAACTAATTAATTAACTAATTAGTAAAATACATGCAGTTTGGGAAAGTCATCAAGGGGCATGGTTAACCACTCAGAAGCTGAAATGAAAATGAAACGAAGAGAGATGACCCAGGAAAAAGAGAACAAAAACATGCTTAAATATCATAGCAACTCTCATCATCAAATGAATGCAAAACAGTTGTTACTGAAACCAGCTGTGTGGAAGGCATTTTTGCCCCGAGGTATTCATTCTCTGATAATGTTTAAGTTTTATTATGGTGACCTGGTTTAAATACAACTGTTAAATGGCAGTTTTATGGAACACAGATGATAATTGTCCCAAATAGACCAGCAAGGGTGATCATAGTCAGAATAAGTTATCATGAAGGAAGGACTTGAATGATAAATGGAGGGACAAGTGGGATTTACAAAGAATCCTGAAATAGGTAATGTTAAGTTGGAACAACTTTTCACGATTTTCCAAAATGTAAGCTCCACAACCCCAGAAACTCTGTATTGTTGGCTATTTTACTCTCATTCCCCAGAACTACACCTTCACATGGTAGGTGCACAAAAAGGACGAAGTGAAAGATAAAAGCAAACAACTCAAAGCCCTCATTTTATCTGTGAGCATGCTAACATTCTAGCCCAGGTGAGATTTTATGGGAGATTGCAGCAACCACTGTACAGTGAGAATCACAAAGTTCAAGTTGTGACTTCACCATTTAGCCCATCTCTTTGAGCTTTAGCTTTTCAATCTGTGAAATGATTAAAGCAATATTTTGCTATTTGTGAGTGTTTATGCAGCACCTAAAGCTCAGTAGACACTCAATGTTAACTATGCCACGATGCAAATCCATGGTGGAATTGAACTAGAATCTGGGTCTTCTTAGTTTCAGTCCAGACACATTTCAAATAGATAAAAGAAAAAATACATCTTCCTGAGGAGAAAAAAGGTTTTTGATGGGGTTGAGTAGTTATCTATGGAGATAGTTCCTATTTGATAACTAGGGAATGTGACTGTTCATTAAACAGAAATTCTGCCATCTGTAATTGTCGGTGGTGACACTGGATCATTTTTATTTCAATTCACCTCGTTGCATCACTTTCATTCCTTACCTGCCTCCTGAGGGACCCATGGACTCAGACATAGTGATGCTGAAAGAGCAACCAGGAGGGGGACAATGGTTGAGGGAAAGAATGAAAAAAAAGGAAGCTTGAACGAAATCCAGTGATTGACCTAAAAAATGCAAAGGTCCTAGGCAACATTACTCAAATATGAACTCAAGGTTTGAAGGAACCATGACATTGCATACCTGATACCGAAACTGCTGAAATATCCGACATGAACAGTAAGGGCAAGTTTTATATTTGTGAGAAATCTCCCTAAACAGGGGACGATAGATGAAAATTATGAGGGAAAACATAACAGCTTTATTAATTTAAGGGAACAGATTTTTATGGGAAAAAATAGACATTGGATATGACTTAAAATTATTACTACACATTTGAAGTAGGCTTACTTTGCATAATAAAGGACATGGTAAGCATTCCACAATTTACTGTTTTTTAAGGAAAATATATTTTAAAAGCTCATTAAAAGGTAACCAAGTCTACCTGGACATCAGGAAGCTCCAAGAAGCCAAATGTTGATGATTGGAGCTCAAATGAGTCAGAAATGTGTGGTTGCAATTTCATTTCAAATGAGTGGGAAAGAAGTGCTTCTGGCAAAACCCATTTTGCAATCCTACTGGACCAGAACCTCCGAAATACACTCTGAGGCACAAATCACCTGGAGCAATGTTATAGGAGAAAGCAAGGTGCTGGCCGAGGAGAGAGGAGAGTGGGAGAGATTTACTTTGCTAGGTGTCTTTTATTCAATTCTCTGAATGAGAGACTTATTCTGAAAATAGCTATTCTTGTCCATCTGGCAGGAATGTGACAAAATAGAATTGTTAGTGATTTTTCAGTTCTGTGGGAAGTATGCTTTGAATAGAGCTATGGAAATCGCAAACTCTTAGTAATAGCGTTATTGTAATATATTATGAGGGGGCCCTAGTCTTAATTTCAGCCTTCTTAAAATCAGGAGAATTAGTAACAGTTCAGTTAATTCCAAGTTGCTCTCTGAGAAACTTTAGACATTATTTTTACAGCCAGTTTAAGAGACTTACTTAGAGGCACTGTGAGTCTGTCAGTAATTACCCAAACTGGGAATGGAATTTTTAAAAAATGTTTTTATTTTCTGTTTCCCAAATTTACTTGAGTTTTAATTGGAGATGGAAAAATATCATCCCATCCTCATGAGGTTGTGAGAGTTTATCTAATTGGAATTAAATATGATTCTAATCAAGAAACATACATTTTCCCATTTGGAAGTCAGGACTGGAGGGAACTGAGAGTATACACTGGCGATTTGCAACAGACACAAAAAGATTAGTATTGAGGTTAAACCTGTTCTCCATACAGTATTTCAATGACTTATGTGATGAAAGTAGATCCCAAAGGGCATCTTAATTTGCTAATAATGTTAAGCCACATGGAGGATCCCTCCCACCCCATGCACACTGAAAGGACTTGGCAGGATTTGTGCAGATTAGAAATGGTAACTATCAAGGAACAGATGCCATTCCCTCCCATTTCATCAGCCGGTAAAATTAGTCTCTGATATAAGGCAGCATGAGAGTGTCACCCCAGTGGTAAATGAGTGGGAGGAGGGAATTAGAGATAAGGGTTAAACTTGAGAAATAAAATAAGTAAATAAATAGAAATATAAATTTATATATAAATATAAATTTATGTATAATATCAGATTGTAATATCAGATTATATATATAATATCAGATTGAATTTCCCTTGATTTCTCAAAATATAGTATTAGGATTATAAGGATCCTAATACTATAATAGCACTTATATAGTGCTAATAGCACTTATAGCACCTAATAGCACTTATATAGTGCTATTAGGATTATAACCTGGTCTGGTATATTAAATACATTTTTCTGAAGAAAAATTGATATATTAATAATGTGGCACATATTTAGCACTCAGTATTTGCCAACTGAGATTTATAGAATATTTTTAGAATTTTGCTTACATACGTTATAAAGGATATTCAGAATTGTTTTTGGAAGTCAGGTGGCGTGCTGTATTAGTTAAGGTAAAACTAACTGCTATAGAAAAACTCCCAACATTTAAAATTGTTAGTCTATGGAACTTTGAATCCAAAACAGGTGATCTAATTGGTGAGCAGCTTTTCTGTGGTTGATATTGATGGACTTTTTTGGTTTTTCGGTGTTGACATCTCTTAAGGCCTGAGAACTTTTGCTGAGTCTCCTTCATCCAGGTGGCTGGGGAGAAAGAGACAGAGGAAAAATCACACCTACTTGGTCTCCGCAACCTGTAGTTGGCATACTTCACTTCCGCTTACATCTCATCAGTGAGACTAGTTACATGGCCCAAAATAAGCAGCAGAGCCTGAGCAATATATTCATTCCCTGGGTGGGTAAATCACCTGCCAGCAGTTGAAAAACAAACAAACATGAATCTTTGGTTGAACTCTCTTTGTCTCTTCCACAATCATCCCTCCCACCACCAAACATGCATGTGTACATTTTCCCTTTCAAGCAGAATATTTGATCCACAAAGAGGACAGACAACCCAAAATCAAACCCATTTCTGTTTCCTGCTCAAGGGCAGGATCTTTCTATCAGGCCCATGTGTAGCTTTTCATGTCTGGAAACTTATCGTCCAAAGTATATCCAGCCCCTAAGTAACTCCTAGCATAAAAAGGTGGAGTAGGACCAATAATATGAAATAAAAATTCCCTTTTTGTTTAAAGGAAGTAATAGGAGCACAGAGCAATCACTGATCTATAACAATGATGAAGTCTTTCAGGACTGGCATTTGAGAAGTTGGATGGCATTTATTTTAAAATTTAATATTATACTACTTATCATTCAATGCCAGAGATATAAATTTCTGGATATTTTGACATTTGAAATATGACTAAAATAAACAAGTAGGTCCCCAGACTATTATAAGAACTATTCCATTAGACCAAAGCACTTTCCAAATTAAATTAAAACACTACACACACACACACACACACACACTTGCTTGTGTACACACACAGAGACACCATGATGGCGCTGAAAAATAATGATATAGTATCTCTAACTGCATCCCTGGTTATTGGCCCAGTTTCTACGTAAGTCACTTAGGTGTAAAAATATACAGTATGATCAAAGAAATGGGTAATTTATAATGACACCCGAACCAGAAATAATCTTTTTATGCTACTCTTTCTTCTTTGTCAGGCTAGTTGCTTTCCCAGGGGCAAATGAGAAGCCTCTTGGTAGTTCAGCAGCAGATATTTCATCCAGAGGAATTTATACCATGGCTGTTTTTAGATTTTTGATGCTGAGTTGGCCAGAAAGCTCTAGAAACAGACACACATTTACATATCATTATTATATATTAATAATGATATTTACATATCATTATATATCATTTCTTGCTTTCCCCTGAATGTGGTGTCAATATTTGATTATCTGCCCTAACAAAAGGGAATAGGGATGCAAGAGAGATCCCAAAGTCATTTACGTTTGGCTTGGAAGTACGATATGTTTTCAGTTTTTTTCCCCTTTTCATGCAGTTTTATTTGGCCTAATAATAAAATGAATTTGTGTTCTCAGGAAGACATGCTGATTGGGTGCCAAGAAGAAATGTAGTTCGGTATTAAAATTTTGTGATACATAATCTACAATGTAGAAAAGCTACCACGGGATAATCAGGAGTTGATAGGACTAAGCGGCTTTTTATTTGGAGGATAAAGTCTTGTGCTCCTGTGAAAATTGAGCTCCCAATTTGACTCAGTTGAGTCATCATCACAGGGAAAGTCAGAACCACTTCAGCATGAACGTGTCAGAAAAACTGTCCTAAATCTCCCCATCTACTGTTGATTTGCTCAGAAGAATTAAGAAGTTTGAATTTTCCTTGAATGAGAAAACAGAACAGCAGCTCTCTCTCCACAGTATATAAAGGTGAGTGCTCAGGATGTCCTACTTTGAATAGTCTCTGCTTGAACCATGTCTAAAGTATAGGCAGAGAAATAAGAGCAGAAACACTTGGTGGACTGGCTCATTGTAGAGCAAGTTTTGTCTGTGCAAGTTTACTACCAAATTCCACACAATCAGTTCTTTTTTATTTTATCCTCACCCAAGGCCATCCCTCATGGATTTCAGAGAGAAATGAAGGGGGAGAGAGAAACAGAAAGACAAAGACAGAGACATCGATGTGAAAGAGAAACATTGATTGGCTGCCTCTTTATATGCAGCCGCCTGGAGATCCAACCTGCAACCCTTTGGTGTATGGGGACAAAGCTCCAACCAACTGAGCCACACTGGCCGAGGCACAATCCATTTTTTTGAAAGAGACAGTCTTTAGCGGTTGTCAAAGTGTCTGATGTTCCAGGGTAGAGGCTGGGTCTCTTTCACACATGGAGCCCTCCATATTAATGCAAGAAAAACAGGATAGCTAAAGAAATTCACTTGAGAGACGTTTGGAGGTTGAATGTCTTGAACATCTAGCGTTATAAATGTGTATCTCTGTCCCTAAGAGGCAAACCCTATACTATGGCTTTCTGCTGTTGTTACGGCAGAATACCTGAGTCCCTCCTTACAAGCCAACCAACTTTTGGTTCCCAGTGCCTAGTCTCAGTTAGAAGGCGAAGACAAAGCAGGACTGGGAGAACAATTTCTCATTTCCCATTGGTATTGTACTTGCATGCTTGAAGTTTTTCTGGTGCATGTACAGACTGTTGCACACTGTATTGCATACTCTAAATAGGTTAAAACCAGTGAAAATAGAGTGACAAAAGAAGTAAAATATGAGTAGCCATGAGGGGCTATTGAGTTGGCCAATGTCTCATAACTGCCTATTCTGTCTTCATAATGGGAGAAATATCAATGACTAATTTTCTAGTACTTGAAACCCTATTCAGGAGTAAGGGTACTCAGTTTGTATTTTCTTGGCATATCACCAACCATATTCATTTCAGCATTAATTCAAGAAAATCTAAAGCTGAAATGCTGAAAACGCAAAACCACGAAAATCCCACCAAATGGGAAAGTATGTATATGTGAAAGCAAATAAATTATTCACACACTCGGTAGATTGCCTTTTTATTTCTTAACAGAAAAGAAATTTCTAAGGAATGGAAGTTGCTAAACATTGTAACAGATTATAACGGTGGCTACAGAATCTCTTCAGGAGGCCATTAGACATGGTTGAATTTTTACTGACATCACGAATTCACAATGAGATTTGGGGCCTGGAATAGAGAACTTTCCAGGTCCCTCAGGCTATTTGCTTGTTAAATTTGATAATATCTTAGACATTTTGCCTAAATTTATTCAGTGTGTGTGCATGTGTGTGTGTAAATAGGGTGTTATTACAGAGGCCTAATGTCAGGGTGTACGTTGCATTGTAATCTGGAATGGGACCATCTGTAAAAGGTAACCAGGAGCAGAAAGAGCTGAAACTGTAACTCCCAGAACCCTTAGCACTGACATTTGAGATGGGTAGTTAAGAGAAGTATCCAGTACAAGGACCATTAGAGCCAAGTCAAGTTCTTGGGTGACCTCCAGGAGTGAGTATGGGGCCAATGACACATCAGTGGAGCAGGCTAGACATTTTAGAGTCCCCAGGAAAGATGCAGAACTATTTTAAGTGCCACACTGCAAAATTTGAACTGAACACAAGCCATTTCTCTCCAAGTTAGGTTTCCAAAATGCCTGTTCATTGTACTGCTGGGAAAACACAGGGGGGAAATGAGACAAATGTGTCAAAGTTCTCGGTGGAATAGTGAGTATTTTTAGCCGTGAATGAGAGACAAAAAAAGGAGATTAAAATAAGTCCATTGGAAGAAAACATATAACTCAAAAAATATGTGGAAAGACAAATGGGAAATACAAAACATTGGAAGTCCCAGAACTGAAAGTACACTGACACAGCCTTCTACAGTAATGAGTCTAGGGGGCGGCTCTAATGAGTATCAATTGATCCTCTGAAGGAAAGAAGGTAACTACAGCTCAAAATAAGCTAACCTGTGAAAGATTAAATATAACCAATACTCAACAGTGCTTTATTGTTTACAAATGCTCTACAATACATTCTGTCTTTGGAAACTTTCAGTTCTTGTGCCATGTAGGTAAACCAGTAACCTTATAGTGACTTAAGTGATTTGTCCAAAGTCCTATCGTCACCATACAGCAGAACTGGGAGTCAAGCTCAAGTCCTGTGACAATAATCCTCATATTCTTTTCTAACATATGTGTGTGAACATATGCAGTATGAATACATTAAAGATGAGAAAATTCAGAGTATTTCAACTGGAATATGCCTGCAATGGTGCCAAAAGATGTTGCTAAGTACAAAATAAAGTTCAGTGTTACTAAGAATTTTTTGCTGTTTTCCAGGTAAGTTACATAAAGTTTATAAATAAAAGAACTTCATGCCCAGACAATAACCACTTTAGCTGCCTTCAAAAGCATTGAAACCCAGGCCTCCAGATGTGGAGTTGGAGATGGCATGACCTTGAAATAAGATTCAACAACTTAGAGAGGAAAGGGAAGTGTTTCTTCCTTGATGACCATACATGCAAACAGACACTCTCCATCTTGCCCATAGCCTGGCCCCTTCTCGGGGCTGGCAGGTCAGCTAACAGACAGCATGCAAGAGCATCCCCTCAAGGGGGTCTCTGAGGATGTGAGGTATCCCGTGCACTATCAAAAACAGGGCATGAAACTCTGTTCTGCATGAACATCAAAAGCTCAGAGTTAAAAGAATGCTACATCTTAAAGTTTGCGACAGTCGCTCCTTGGGTTTTTCTGTTCTTAATATATTTTAACATTTACATGTTACTAGGCCATTGATCATTGATTTGAATCCCAAAGATTGGCTTTAGCACAATATGTATAGAGATGGTTATGTGTACAAATGCATTCTTATGTATCTGGTATAGCATACTCTATTCTAGAAGTTTTTAATCATTTTAATAGACTATTTTCACATTTTATTTATTAGCTCATATAGTTATTGTAAACATGATTAGAAATTTTGTTCTTCTCTGATACACCACTCATTGAGTCCAATTATCTAAATATTGAGAACAAGATGGAGTTTCCATGCTTAAATACAGGTTTCAGTATGAGTAGATTCTATCAAAAGTTTATCCCAATCAGGCATAGAAGTACCTATAATCATTATAAACAATTCCATGCACAGTATTATATTCAA
This sequence comes from Phyllostomus hastatus, assembly GCF_019186645.2. NCBI lineage: Eukaryota > Metazoa > Chordata > Mammalia > Chiroptera > Phyllostomidae > Phyllostomus > Phyllostomus hastatus. The sequence goes on along the minus strand of NW_025334015.1, from coordinate 11,355,941 downwards.
AAAAGATTTTCCCATTACTCTCTAGAGATGCTCAAGTTAATTTATACACCAATTAGATAAATGAATGTGCAGAAGTGCAAAGAATTACTAATACTTACATGTCATCCTCCAGTCTCACCATTTGTAAGGTAACAAATACGTTTTTCAGATGACCACTGAAGATGACCACTGGTACACTGGTTCATTAGTTGGAGTGATCGAATGAAACTATGTCCACCTAAACCCTAAGGAAACATTTTGGATTACTGTGAATATACAAAACAATTCCACTAGTTTCTCAATCAATAGGCCCTGGCAAATTTGTGGTGCCATGAAACCTTCATAGGTAAATCACTAGGTAATTTTTGTTTTCTGTAATCTTTTTATTTTATTTTATTCAAAAATTTCAATTATAGTCAACATGCAATATTATGTTAGTTTCCAGGGTTCAGCAAAGTGACTAGACATTTCTAGAACTCACAAAGTGATCATCCTGATAAATCTACTACCCACCTGACACCATACATAGATATTACAATATTTTTATTATATTCCCTATGCTGTACTTTACATCACTGTTAACTGATTTTATAACTGGAAATTTGTACATTTTTATCACTTCTTTTTATTATCTTTAATGGTAATTAGTTTTGCATTTAAGTAAACACACAGTTTTTAAGACGTGAAAAGGTGCTTATAACAGTGATAGCAACAACCCAGCCATCTGCTGTTCTCTCACTGCCCACTCATTGTTTGTGTCCTACAGGGAACTAAGCTCACCTTTTAAAGTCGTTTCCTTGTTTTTACCTTAATATTTGCATCCATTATGTTTATTCCACAATCTCTTTATTCATGAAATTTGGACATTTGTCAGTAAACCACATATCTGTGGTGGTTCTATTAAACCTTTCACTTCCATCCTGAAAACACAACACGATTTCATCATTTGGTTAATTCCATATTCATTATTTTGTGTATTATGAGCATGCAAATGTTCTTTACTGTAGAGTCCTTTTTTGTTTCTTAATATCAATTTTTAATTATTTATTCAGGCAATTTACCTCAACCTCAAAGTCAGAAAATAAAATGAAGCTGATGTTAGCAGTTCCACCAACACTTAGAAACCTGCGGTTACCCTCAATGTTGTCTTCAGGGCAGGCTCTCAGCAAGAAACACAAACACGAATCCAAGATTCTTCTGGGTGTATAAAACTCCCTAAATCAACCCTCCCACCAGAGTTAATACACATCAAGAATTTGATGCTTGTATTTCAGCCTCCTTTTTCAGTGTTAAATAAAACTAGTGAGTACAGATTTCTAAAAAATTGTTACTTATCCTATAAGATACATAAAAATGCTTGATTTGTAATTATATTTTATTTTTATGAAGCCATTTTTTAAGAATTCAAACTTAAGTGACTATAAATAGTGAAGGCTTGATACTATTTCAGAAGTAAAAACTATACTTTTCTGACTGATGTATTCTACAGAGACTGTATTGCTGGTTGAGAAAACTTACCATTTAATATCACAAATTCCACTGCTGTAGTTTGAGTCTTCTCAATGAATACTCCAAGCACTACTCATCAGAGAAATTAAAATTAAAACCACAATGAGATATCACCTCACATCTGTCAGAATGGCTGTCATCAATAAATCAACAAAGAACAAGTGCTTGTGAAGATGTGCAGAAAGGGGAGCCCTTTTACACTGTTGGTGGGAATGCAGAGTGGTGCAGCCACTGTGGAAAGCAGTATGAAGTTAGCTCAAAAAATTGAAAAATGGACCTGCCTTTTGACCCAGTGATCCCACTTCTGGGAATATATCTGAAGGAACCTCAAACACTAATTAGAAAGAACATAAGCACTACTTTCATCACAGCATTATTTACAATTGCCAAGATATGGAAACAGCCCAAGTATCCATCAATAGATGAGTGGATAGCCCTGGCTGGTGTGGCTCACTGGGCTGAGCACCAGCCTGTGAACCAAAGGGTTGCTGGTTTGATTTGCAATCAGGGAACATGTCTGGGTTGCAGGCCAGGTACCCAGAAGGGGGCACATGAGAGGAAACCACACATTGATGTTTCTCTTTCTTTTTCCCTCTCTTCCCCTCTATCTAAAAAAATAAATAAATAAAATATTTAAAAAATGGATGAGTGGATAAAACAACTATGGGACATTTATACAATGAAATACTACTCAGCCATAAAAAAGAAGAAAATTTTACCCTTGCAATAGCATGGATGGACTTGAAGAATATTATACTAAGTGAAATAAGCCAGTCAGAGAAAGACAAACACCATATGATTTCACTTACATGTGGCATCTAATGAACAAACTGAACTAACAAGGAAAATGGGACCCACTCATTGATAGAGAGCAGGGTAACAGCTGTGGGGGGCAGGGGGCAGTTAGAATGTGGAGGGATTGAGCCAAAAGGAAAAGGACCCATGAACATAGAGGACAGTGTGTTGATTTTTGGGAGGACGAGGTATAAGGAAACTAAATGGTAATGGGAAAAAAACACAATAAAGATTAAATTTTTAAAAAAATGTCCATGCTACCCAAAGCAATCTATAGACTCAATGCAATTCCTATCAAGATTCCAGTGACATATTTTGCAGAACTAGAACAAATACTGCAACAAGTTTTTTTAAGATAACTGTGGTACTCAGGCAGCAGAAGTGCTTATAGTAGTGCTCATTTTACCACAAGAAGATAGAAAGACATGTATGCAGTGAAGGTTTAATCAAAAACTAGCAATATTTTCTACTTTAACAAGAACATTCTTAACTGAAACTGGTATTACTTTTCCTCTGAGTACATGGTGTGAAAGAATACAATGGCTACTACTACTACAAAAGTAAAATAAGGGCACTTATTCCCATCAGTGTGTTGGCTGTTGACGGCCAAAGCGCAGATGTGGGTAAAAAGGTCACAGGACCCTGAGCAGGAGGACTTGCCTTACACTCCAGCCGACAGTCAGACCACGGGTCAGGAGTTGGGGTTAGCTTTTTGTGAAGGAGGGCACAGTTTTTGCCTTTGATTACTTTTGGAACATGCTCTTCCGTGTGGATACCTTGCACCATAAGAGAGCAGTATTTAATCATTTTTTCACATTTATCTCCTTAAATATTATAAGATGACCCTGGCACATATCTGCTTTGTGAACATTGAAGATCTTTTGCTAGGTCTTCCACAGCCTAGGAGCCCGCGTAGCCTTTTCAAGCATAGGGAGCCATGAAGATCTCCGCCTTTAGCAAAAGTTTTCTCCATCCTCTCCAGCTACTGATGGAAAAGTATACTATACTATTTCTTAAAATGAGCAAGAATCTTCAGAACTACATCTTTGTCCAACTGTCTATTGATGGAAGTCTTGTTTTCTTATCCATTCAGCCACTCTGTGTTCTTTGATTGGAGCATTTAACCCATTTATATTTACAGTGTTACAAAACAGACCCAAGGTGGGTGTGTGATACATTATTATCAAAAGGACCCCCCCCTTTTTCTCCAGGGCTCCTCCCACTAGGTTCACCTTGCCTACCTCCAGGAAAAGACGTCTCTCAATGCCAGAGATTGGTGAATAGGAAAGGAATTATTTATTTAAAAGCTATACAGACTTAGAGTAATGACTTCAAGTCTTCATTGAAATACTAAAGTCCTTTAGAATACCTACAGGTGTACATAGTCCTTCCTTCTCCCTCTGCCCTCGTCTGGGGCACCATACCTCAGGAAAAGAAGTAGAAGTCCGTGATTCAGGCTCCTGGCAACATGAGCTGAATCGCCTCCATGATCTCCAGTTAATCCAAAGCCATGTGGCACCTTCTCAGGGCCCACCAGCAAGAGTCCTTTCACCCCTTTTCTTCTTGGCAAAGTCTCTCCTGCTTTCTAAGCCTCGTGGCAAAAAGGAGCAAACCAAAGCCACATGGTCCTGACTCTTGCCCAAGCCACAGGGTCCCCCCTTGAATGGCTGCTGTGCCTGTGTTTAAATCCCAGCACCAGTCTTCCTCTGCCGCCCCATTTCTGACTCCTCCTACAATCAGTTACATCTGCCCACGTTTCCATATTTTTCCAGCTTTTCTGGGCTGCCATAGTAAGTCTGGGCAGGTGTAGCCTCATGGCATGGAGCCAGTCATCTCCAAGCTCTCACGCAGGCACTGTAACCAGGGGGAGTTGCCTCCCAGTTACATCCTGGGTGGAGGTCACTTCCATCCCCCTGGCTCAAAGCATGGCCACAGCTATTTAACATATCCATGAAGCCAGTTAAAGGTTACAGACATGCTAAATGATCAGGCCACAGGTTATCTGCAAAGCTGTTGCTGTTCAAAACAGCTCTGCATGTTCCTGCTCCATGTGTTCCATCCCCCAGCTCAGACTGGTGGGGGTGAGGGCATCCTGTATATTTTTCTAATATTTCCTGGACACCTTGAGTTCTGGACCCCATTACAAATCCCTATTTGGGGCGCTCTTTTGGCTGCCCCTGTTACAACAGTAATTATTGATAGATATGTAGTTATTTCCATTCTTCTTTTTATTCTTATTTTTAATTCTTCTTCTCCTCCTCATCCTGTTCCTCCTCCTCCTTCTTCTTGTTCCTTTAACATTTCCTATAATATTGTTTTAGTGGTAACAAACTCCATTAGCTTTTTTTTATCTGAGAAACTCTTTATCTTTCTTTCAATTCTGAAAGATAGCCGTGCTGAGTAGAATAATCTCAGTTGTAGGTCCTTGCTTCCTAAGACTGAATATTTCATGCCTATCCCTCTGGCCTGCAAACTTTCTGTTGAGAAATTAGCTGACAACCTTATGGGAGTTCCCTTGTATGCAGCAAACTGCTTTCTCTTGCTACTTTTAAGATTCTCTCTTTGTCTTTAACCTTTGGCATTTTAATTATGATCTGTTTTGTTGTGGGCCTCATTGGGTTCAGTGATGCAGACTCCCTGGTCTGAGGCTCCAGTGTGCTCCTTGTGTGGGTTGCATGTGCCCTCCTGTTGTACCTGAGCCTTGATGGCTGTTGGCAAGTCAGTGAGTGGAATCGATTCTCAGGCTGACTGCCTGTGATCATATCAGACTAGCTATTGTGTGAGAGCTGACACCATGAAGAAGATTCACTTTAGCAGGGCTCTGGTGCCTGCCAGTCTACTCTTTGGGTGTGTCCTTTGTGGAGCTAACTGGGTGGTGCTCTGTTGTGGTCTGAAGCTGACCACTGGGTGTCTTGGTTCTGTGACCTCCTGGGAGGGACTCTGGTGCAGGCCCAGGTCAGCCACTGCCTGTGCTCACCTGCTGGCTACCTCATAGGAGCTACAAAGTGATAGGAGGTTGACAGCTGCCCATACCGGGCTTGGAGTCAACTGGGAGAGGTTATGGGCAAACTGAGGCCAGCTGCCACTAGTGCTGTTAGTGCTTGGCCTGGGGCCACTTAGACCAGATACAGGGAATTCTGAGGCCAGCTGCTGCCTGTCTGGGGGTAGTGCAACTTACAGAGACTTTAGGGAAGTCCACAATGTGGGCCAAAGCCAGCTGCTTGTTTGTAACAGCCACGGAAAAAGTTCTGGCCTGTGCCTTAGTTGGGTGGGTTGGATCCTCAGGGAATCACCAGGGTGGGGCAGACTCAAGCTGGATGGAGACCCAGATTTGGTGCCCAACTGTGCCTGACATCCGTGTTGCGGGAGGGCTCAGCAAAGGATTGCAAAGACGCAAAATGGTGGAGTTAGCTGTCCCTCCAGCCCTGCCCTGAGGCCAGACAGCTCAGCTCTCTCCCATGTGTCCCTGATGCTTTTCCAGCTGCTGCTCAGTGCAGGAGCCCAGATCAAGTGCATCTGTTGGCGAGTAAGTCTTGCATGGGCCTTTTAAGAACAATTCCTGGGACTCCGGAAGCCTTCCTTCTCACCCTAGATGGAGTCCCCTGCTGATTCATAGATGTTGTGGGGACTTCTCTTCCCAGCCCTGGGACCCTGGGCTGGGGAGTCCAGTGTAGGCCTGGGACCCATTGCTTGTCATGGGGGGCCCTCCACAGCAGAGATATCCTTCTTGATTTTTACTATGTAGGTGTGGGACCAGTGTGATCTGTGTCTCTGCCCCTCCTGCTAGTCTTGATATGACTCTTTTTATGCTTAATTTTAGGACTTATGTTCAGCTAGTCTTCAGATGCTCCTCAAAGGTGGTTGTTCTATAATTCAGTTGTAATTTTTATGTGATTATGGGTGGAGGTGAGGTCAGTGGTTACCTAATCAGTCATCTTGACCAGAAGTCCCCTCTATGAAGTCTTATTAGCACTATTGTTACAATCTATTTCATATGCAACAACTTCCCTTTCCATACCCTGAAAAAATCAACATTGTGTGTCTTTGTTGTTTTGGGGGTTTCTTTGCCCTTTCGTTTTCTTTGAACCTTTGCTCATACCTTTTCATCTCTACTAACAGTTTTGTAAAAATTTATTTGATATAATTTTTCACATAGCTAAACCTGTTAGTTCATTTATTGTTACTTATTCTGTTGAAATATTCCCCTGGAGCCCTCCATCTACTGCTTGCATCTGCATTGGTTGCTCTGAAAATTCACAGTAACATTTTTCAGTGACAGGGCTTCCCTCAGCAATTACCCTGAGAGTTGTTTACAGTCTGGTACTACCACGAAGAATTTCTCAGTGCATGTTATTATATATGTCTTTTGGTAAGTGCATTTCTGGTTAAAGTAGTAAACTTAAAAGTGGAATTGCTGTGCAATAGAGCTAAGTTTATGTTCAGTTAAGTACTGTCAACAGTTCCAACGTGATTCAACCCATTTACACTCTGTAAGTAGTCAGAATATCAATTGGTAAGGCTCACAAATTACTTTGGTCAGAGTATTTGTTTTCAGTAGTTGCATTCTGGTGTGTGTGTGTGGCTTTATTTTGCTTTTACCTGACAACAAATAAGATTAAGCACATTTTATATTGCTTCTTGGCTATGTGGTTATCTCTTTTGTGAATTGATGTTCAAGAGCTTTCCCAATTTATTGGATTTTCTGTTGTTTTCTTATTGATTCTTCATAATTCTGAATATATTCTGTGCATAATTACTAGATGGGTATAAGCATAAGCATTGCAGATATCTTCCATTTATGGCTTATTTTCAGTCTCTTTTCTTAGTGATTTTTGGTGAATTAAAGTTTTTAATTTTAATAGAGTCTATTATGTCTCAGTTGCATAAATAGTTAATGCTTTCTGAGGTCTATTTAAGAAATCTACTTACTCATAATCAGGAAGATAATTACTGTTTTCTTCTAGAAACTTTGTAGGGTTATCATTTTTATGTAGGTCATTATACCATCTGAAATTTACTATTATATATAAGAAAGAAGCAAGTTTATCTTTTTTCACATTGGAAATTCAATTAATCTAACATTATTTATTAACTTGATTATATTTTCTAACATGTGTGGCATTTGCCATAAAGCTATTAAATATATACATGTCTATCCTCAATCTTCTATTTTTTCCATTGGATTAGTTGTGTAGGCTTGTGCCAATTCTGTAGCTTTATTAAAAATAATAATATGTTGCTATTTATTAGTATACTTTGATTTTATCTCTTTAAAATTTTTATATGTAAATTCCATATATTACACATATAAATCTTAGAGAGCACTTACCACTTTCCATAAAATAAAAGCTGCTGGGATTTTAGTTGAAATGTCTTTGAGTATATAGATTAGTTTGGGAAGAACTGGCATTTTTACAATACTGTTTGTTCCAATTTATAAGCCCTTTATTCCTGTTCATTTAGGTCATCTTTAATTTCTCTATAATGTTTTTAGTTCTATTTGTAGAGTTCCTCAATAGTTTTTATTACATTTATAATTATTTGATGTTTCTTTCTGCTCTTGTAAATAGTATGGCTTCTACTTTATGTTCTAATTGATTTTTGTGAATATGGAAAAACATACAATCAGTATTTTGTATTTTGACCTTGTATCTTGGTACTTTGTTCAATTCACATTTTAATTCCAAAGGCTATCTTCACATTATTTTTGAATGTCCAAAGTATTATAATGTTATCTACCTATAGTGACAATATTCTTTTTTTATGTTAACACTTGTTATTCATTTATTTTTGTTCCTTTCACTGACTAGAACCATCATCACAATGGTGAGTAGAACTGGGTATAGCAGTAATCCGTATCTTCCACTATTAGGGGAAATATTTTTTTAAATACTTCTTGTCTAGTATTTGTATATGTTTTTATTTATTAATTTTTTTTTCATTTTTTATCCTCACCAAAGGGTATGATTTTTATTGATTTTAAAGAAAGAAGAAGGAGAAAGAGAGAGAGACACACATTGATGTGAGAGAAATATATTGATTGGTTGCCTCCCGAATATGCCCCCACTGGGGATCAGACCAGCAACCTTTGGGGGAAGGGGACAATGCTCCAACCCAGTGAGCCACCCAGCCAAGGCCATAGGTTTTTTTAAAAATAATCATATTAAGAAACATCTCTCCCTATATTTCTAAGTCTATTAAGAATGAGTTTTGTAACCATAAATTGATGTCGAAACCTCTTATATATGCTCTTTGCATTTATTAAGGTGATGACATGGTCTCTTTCTGTATTCTATTAATGGGATGACTTACACTGATGAACTTTTTAATATTGAAATAATTTTGCTTCTCTGGAATAAATTTATCCTTGACTATGATGTTTTAATTTTGATCTGATTTGTTAATACTCTTCAGGATTTTCAACTATTATTCATAAGACAACTGCTTCTATTTTCTCCTTTTAAATAACTTCTTTCCATTCTTGTGTCCTTTAAAGTCCTTTGATGTTCTTTTCAAAAGTGACTTGGAGAAACTGTGTTGGAAAGCATTCTCTATCTGTTCTCCAAAAGACTTTATGGAAAACAGGCATTATGTCCTTCAGTAAAATTTGGAAAAATTTACTAATGAAGTCAAGTGGGCCTAGAATTGTCCTTGTAGAAAACTCTTTCATTTGGGATCCATTTCCATAATGCACATAGGAATATTCAAATTTTCTATTTCTTGTGTTACTTTTGGTAAGTTGCTCTTTATAAAGAGTTTACTATTTTTTTTTACTTTTCAATTTTATTGACACAAATAGATTCAGATTTTATTTACTTGTAATGCCTATAGATCAGCAGTGATCTGGATATTGGTAATATGTGTTTTATCTCTTTTTGTTCAATCTCACTAACAATTTTATCTTTATTGATGTTTTCAAAAAATTAGTATTCAACTTTCTGAATGTATTTTTATTTAATAGAATCTTGACCTTTATTATATTCTTTCTTCCATTTTATTTTGTTTTAATTTGCTCTTTTTGTCTACTTTTTATACATGACACCTATATTATTGATTTTATTTTTTTCTATTTTTGAATATGTACATTTAAGGCTATAAATTTCTATCTAAGAACAGCTTTAGCTGCATTCTGAAAGTTTTTCTGTAGTTAATTTTCATTACCATTCAGTTCAAAATATACTTTAATTCCCACTATCACATGGAAATTTATTACTTAATTTCAAAGCATTTGGGATATTTCTGATGAACTTTTAAATACTGATTTTTAGCTTAACTCCACTGTGATAAGATAATGTGTTTTAGATGATATAAATCCTTTAAAATTTTTTTCACATGCTTCATGACTAAATATATGGTGTATTTTTTGGACACATCCTGTGTACACCTGCAAGGATTGGATTCTTCATTTGCTGGGTTCAGTGTCCTATGCATGGACAACTGGGGTAAATTTGTTCATTATGTGTGCAAATCTCATGTATAATTATTAATTTTAAATGTGCTTTTTAATTGTTAGAAAGAGAAATACATTACAATTTCAGTTGTGATTTTTGATTACTCTCTTTCTGTGCATACACATTTGCATTATCCATTTTCAGACTACATTCTTAGATACACAAACGTGCAGAATTGTTATATTTTCTTATACAGTGGGCCACATATTATAAAATGTCTTTCTGTTTAGTAATACTTCCTTCCTTGTGGTCTAATTTTCTACCATTAGATTTGTTATACCTGTGTTTTTTGTTTTTCTGGGTTTTGGTTAGTATTTGCATGGAACATATTTTCCACCTTTTTATTTAAATATTTTTGTGTTATTATTTATAAAGTGTGTCATTTGTAAAATACTATTATTGACTTTTATCCAGTGCGATGATTTTTATATATTAATATAGTAAATTATTTAGCTCATGACATTTAATGATGTCTTAATATATTTGTCTTTTTTACCTAAATGGCACTGTTTGCTTTATATTTGTCTATTTTTTCTGTTTTTTTTCTTCATAATAGCCTTTTTTTAGAATTATCAACTAATTTTGGTTATTCTTTTTTACCACATTTTCTTTTATTTTTTATAGTTATGACTCCAAAGATTACAACCTATCCTTTACATATTAATTTATCTAGTATTTGTTATTTACTATTCATATCATAAAGAGTTTTTCTATTTTCCTTTTGACTTTTATGATATGTTTTCATGTATTTTTATAAATATTTTAATTCTTACATATGCTAAAGCTCATGGGACATTCTTTTATTTTGGTTTTAAACAGTGGATAGTCCCTTAACTTTACCCAAATATTCATAATTTTTTTCTTCTTTATTAATGCTACCTATCTGAAATAGTTTTTCTTCTGCATAAAAACCCCCTTTTAGAAGGTATTTATCTACATGCTGGCATTAAAATTTCTAAGTTTAATTTTCTAAAGAGTCTTTATTATTTTTTCTTATCGCTGAAGTTTATTTTCACTGAATTTAGAATTCCAAGTTGAGAATGATAGTTTTTAGCATGTATAATACCATCACATTTTCTTCTGATTTTCACTTTTCCTATGGAAGAGGAAACTGTCAATACCATCCATTCTCCTTTGAAGGTAATAGATTCTTTTCCTCTGTCTGTTTTTAAGATTTTCTCTTTTTCCTTGGTTTTCAGAAGTTTTGCTATGATATGCCTACATGTGGTATTCTTTGTACTTATACCTCTGGGGCTTTATAGAACTTCTTGAATTTGTTCCTTTATATATTAAAAACTCATTCAAAAACGTTTCATTCAGAATCTCTTAAAATATTTTAAAATAATGCCTCCCCTCCCTTTTACTCTCTGCTTTCATTCCGATAACCCACTTTTTCACACTACCTCATTTGGCTCTTCTGTTCTGTTCTGTATTATCTTTTTTTTTCTTTTTTCTCCCTTTAAAACATAAAATAATTTCTTCTCTTAATCTCTCTAAGAATTATTGAAAAAGTTCTTTTCGTACATTTCTTCTGCTCCACATTTCATCTCTCTTATCTTCAAATGTATTTTTTCCATGTATTTCTTATTTGCTTATTTTTTTATTAGAACCTTTTGTTAGGTGACTCTTGGTGGTTAGATGGATGGATAGATAGATAGATAGATGACAGATCATTTAAGTGAGATGCTGAAATATAAATTGGAAACAGAAGACATAGGAGCACGTCCTGTGGACTTGTGATCATTTCTATAGAAAGGTAATTGGGAACCCAATTTATTTTTAATCATAGAGTAACACATATCAGTATCTATAGCTCAATTCTTACAGATTTTCATTTTTCAGAAAATAGCCTCTTGACCCTCTGGTGAAGGGAGGGAGGATGTACCTACCTCTTGGTTAGTGTTCTAGAGCTGGTTGAGGATGGGGACTGAAATTGTCTCTATTTATAATACAATTTAAATTTAATGACTCTTTATTTTTGTCATAACTGCACACAACTTCTTCTGTGTTTGCTGTCCTTAGACCCAAAGCTGTTCTGGCTAAATTGCTCCAGAGTAAATACTTCCCAACTCCTATATTAGTAAAAAAGAAGTAGTTGTCTCTCCTTGCTGTGAGAAGATAGGGACCCAGGAGTTCTGAAGCACCTTCTATAGATCTTTCATGTCCTCCTTCTACCTCTGCTTGCTTGGTCTCACCTCCCACTTTCCTTGGTAAATGGTGCCCCCACTTCTTGATCACATGCAGGATTCTTTTTTTTTTTTAAAGGAGGAAATGACTAGTTCTTTTTTTTTTTTAAACACTTTTTTTTTTAAAGATTTTATTTATTTATTTTTAGAGAGGGAAGGGAGGGGGAGAGAGAGAGAGAAACATCAATGTGCGGTTGCTGGGGGTTGTGGCCTGCAACCCAGGCATGTACCCTGGCTGAGAATCGAACTTGGGACACTCACATGCAGGATTCTTATAGGGCAGATCACCTTGCTATTTTGAGTATATGTCTTCATGGGCACTTTGATCTTTGTCCACTCTCCTGAGCCATTTATCATTCTTCCATTCATACACAACACAGCGAAAGGAAGTGTAAGAAATTCCTAATATTGAGAACGAAGGTCTTTGGAGATTTTACTTTCCCAACTCTACTTGGAACAAGCTAGTAATGCCATACTCATCCCAGCTCCACAGATGGCCATGGGGTTTGCCTCTTTAGTTTATTCCTGACTATTCCCAGCTTTCCAGTGCTGTCTTTTGTCTACTTCTGAGTATGTAGTTCTTGAGCAAACACTCCAGATAAGAGAGGGAAATGACTTATATTAAGCTAGGAGTCATTTCCCTCTCTTATCTGGAGTGTTTGTTCAAGAACTACATACTCAGAAGTAGACAAAAGATAGCATATATATAAGTTGTGACACCATTAAAGTCGTAGAGGAAAACATAGGCAGGAAAATCTCAGGTATTTCATGCAGCAACATTTTTACTGATATGTCCCCTAGAGCAAGGGACATAAAGGAAAGAATAAAGAAATGGGATTTCATCAAAATACAAAGTTTCTGCATGATTAAAGAAAACAGTATCAAAATAAAAACAGAACCAACTGTATAGGAAAACATATTTGCCAATGATACCTCAGACAAGGGTTTAATCTCCAAAATATATAAAGAACTAACATGACTCCACTCTAAGAAGACAAGCAACCCAATTAAAAAATAGGCAAAAGACTTGAACAGACACTTCTCCAAGGAGGACACACAGAGGAACCAGAGACACATGAAAAGATGCTCAATATCGCTAGCTATCAGAGAGATGCAAATTAAAACCACAATGAGATACCACTTCACACCAGTCAGAATGGCCATCATAAACAAAGCAACAAACAACAAGTGTTGGAGAGGTTGTGGAGAAAAGGGGAACCTAGTGCACTGTTGGTGGGATTGCCGACTGGTACAACCACTATGGAAGACAGTATGGAATTTTCTCAGAAAACTAAAAATGAATCTGCCTTTTGACCCAGCAATTCCCCTGCTAGGATTATATCCTAAGAACCCTGAAACACCAACCCAAAAGAACCTATGCATCCCAATGTTCATAGCAGCACAATTTACAATAGCCAAGTGCTGGAAGCAACCTATGTGCCCATCAGTAAATGAATGGATCAAAAAACTATGGTACATTTACACAATGGAATTCTATGCAATAGAAAGAAAGAAGGAGCTCCTACCCTTTGGGACAGCATGGATGGAACTGGAAAGCATTATGCTAAGTGAAATAAGCCAGGAAGTGAAGGACAAATACCATATGATCTCACCTTTAACAGGAACCTAAACAACAAAACAGACAAACAAGCAAATTATAACCAAAGACACTGAAATACAGAACAGGCTGACAGTGACCAGAGGGGAGAGGGGAGGGAATTTCAGAGGAATTTTAGGGGGAAAGGGGAAGAGTTTACAGGAACAAGTATAAAGGACACGTAGACAAAAACTGGGGGCGTGGAAATGGGAGGGAGTGGGGAGGGCTGGGTGGGTGGTCTGGGATGGGAATAAAAAACAGAAAACTGATGGACCCCGGCTTGTGGGGTGAAATGAGACAGCGAGTGCCGTGGAGGAAAGAAGACGGCATGGCTTTTCTCTTAAGGGGAGCAAAAGCCCCAGCCCTTGCTTCAATGAGCTTTTATTGTCTTACTAGGCTCATTATAAGAAGGTCCCCATTAACTACACACAGGCTCGCTTTAGGTGGTTACCTTTTACAGAAAACAAAGGAGCCGATGCCGCTAATCACGACACAGAAGAGGGATATTTGCAAATGAAAAGGCAAAAGTGGTTGGACCAGTTACACTCATCCTTGGAAGGTTTAGCATGGTTTTTAGGAAGTTGCTTTGCAGTAAATGTCCTCAATTCAGGGTGAGGGAGTTTTAGCAAAAAGGAAGACTCACAGCGGCCTAGGTACAAGACAGGCCTGATTCCCCACGGGCAAAACTTATCCGTGGATGTGGGTCCTGTGCATCTCCTAGTGGGAGCTGGGCCCACGCCCTACAGAGCGGCCTCCCACAGAAAACTGTACTTGAACAACAATTAAAATAAAATGTAATATATATATATATATATATATATAACAAATAAAAAAAAGAAAGTAAAAAAGAGATGGACATGAACCTGAGTTTGCCTTTTCATATCAGGAAGTTTGAGAATACTCAAAAGATAGAGACTCTATAAATATAAATCTACACGTATCAAAAATGTTAACTATATTTTTAATTATGCCCTGTAGGACTGGTACTTGCAATCTACTAATTTATGATGTTAAATATGACAGAAGGTAAGATAATCACATTCAAAATTATTCTGTAGATTCAAACTGCATCTCCTCCAGTTAGGCAAAATTAGCAAATTTCTACAATGACCATACATATTTTCTGGACACTCTCTGTGCTATAGAAACTTAACATAAAAAGAATAAAAATAAAATAAACATGGCTGTTACCATCAGATTGGAGGCACTGGTGAATTTTCAAGGAAAAATTATATTAAATAGGATTTGAAACAATATTTTTTCCTAAATTTCCAAACAAAACAATAAGAATTCTCCAACAACTTTCCTGAGGGGATAGTGAGACTGTTGTTTAGAGGCCTGTCTCATAGTCGCTTCTCCTGTAACTTTATGTGTGTGCAGTGATTCACAAACTAGCTCAGACCACAAGTGATAGCGATGTGAATTGCTGAAACTTTTAGCTTCCATTCTTAATTTGCTTCATGTCCTTATATTTCTAATCTTGGAAGAGCGAAAACAGTTTAATTAAAAGTATTGCTGCACTGGATGATTCATTACTTTTAAAAATAAACAGAGAATGGATAATGAACAAAAACTTCCACCTTATTAGGCCGACGAACTGTGTAACATTATTGTCCCATGACAAAATAGTCTTTAATTAAATTGGACTGTTAACAATTATATTACCAATTAATATTCAGAAACTGGCTAAAGTGAAATTACTTACAGGGCATGGAAAATGTGTAGTTGTAAATGACATTTAAAATATCCAGTGGAGGGGAAACTGGAGGAAGGTGGTCAAAAGATACAAATTTCCAGTAATAACATAAATAAGTAGTAGGAATGTAATGTACAATATGATGACTATAGTTAACTCTGCTGTGTAAATTGTAGGAAAGTTATTAAAAGAGTAGATCTTAAGAGTTTTCACCACAAGAAATTTTTTTTCCTTTCTTATTGTATTTACTTGAGTAACGGATGTTAACTAAACCCTTTGGGATGATCATTTCATGATATATATAAATCAAGACACTATGCTGTGCGCCTTATACAGTGATGCATACCAATTTTTCTCAATAAACTGAGAAAAATCCCAAATACTTAACCAAGAAGCAAATTACTTTTGCTAATGTAACTTTCTGGTTTGTGACCAATGTAGCCGAGTCTGTCCCCAGCTGGGGCAGTAGTGAGGGTAGGGGGCCCGAGATGGCTTTTTTTAAGTGATATTATTTATGATGAGTACTGAACAGTCACTACTTCATGAATACAAATACAAGTCATGCACCTTTTACGTAATTGTACACATACACGCATATTACCCTCAGTGGTGTTTCTAAGAGTGTGGTGCACAAATGACCTGCATCAGAAGAGCTAAAAAAGAAACAAAATAAACACTGATTCCTGGGCTACATCCCCAATTGACCCAGCACAAATCTCTGAGCCTGAGGCCACGGATCTGCACTTGGACCTGCATGGTTATTACCCACAATGACATTGGAAAACCACCTATGGGGTAGGACAAAGGACGGGTGAGCATGTCCATAGAATTATTCTATTTGCTGAGATAAAGAAATCCTGAGAACGTGAACACAGAATATGCGAATCCCTGTAGTGCATCTGGTAGACAAACTGTAATCTCTTCCCTATTCAGACCTCATTTCCTTTCTCAACAATGCCATCTGCTGTAATCAGGAGCCATTCACAGAGCTGTTCCTTTGGTTATTTATTTATTTGTGCCTATCAGCTTGATGGATAGAGGAGCAAGCAGGCTTGGGAGCCTGGGAGCCCATGACCTACTTTGCAATCCTAGTCTCTCCTGCCTTCGCTTTTACCCCCAGGGGAATCTGCAGGGGACCATTGATTCTGAGTTGGTTTAGACTAGAGATGGCAAAATAGGGCTTAATGTAGCCTGTATAATTGTACTCAGTACCAATCAGGAAGGGCGTTGTGAAATACAAATATTTTCCTGTTCACGTTCTCCTGTTACAATAAAGATTTCAGTTTACCAAGAAACATGAGAAGATAAATTCTTCCTTCCTTCCTCTCCACCCCTCTCACCCTGACAAACAACATCATTGAACTTGAGTTAATTTTCCTTAGAGAACTTCACTTGTCCTCCTCTTATTTTAAGCTATAGCTTTGTGGTCTTTGTTATTGAACTTGTGAATTATAGTCTCCTGAAGCAATAGGAGCTTTAGGTCTTCACTGAGAGTCTCTTTATGCCATTCTTACAGACATACATTCTCACTAAACCTTGCTCTTCACATTGCTGGAGCAAGTGAAGTCCATTCGTGTCCCAACACCTGCTGCCTTCCTGGATTTATGCATCACTCGAGTTCATCACAGCCTGGCCTCAGGGTGTATTTTGGAATGAAATTTTAAAATGGACAGGCCATTCAATTGTTGTTAAGCAACCAAAATTACTTTTTACATTTGTGTAAAGAATGCTGAAGTTCTCCTGCTATACCGACAGGAGGGGCCCAGATGGATGGCAGGTGATGCTGTTTGTGTAGCAACAGAGGCAGGAATGAGATGAGTTGGGTTAGATTCTATTCCAAGCACACAGTTCAGAAAGAGTAGTGGGGAACTGGGAACTGGATAGAGACCTCACTGCTGTCTCAGACTGTAAACAGGTAAAAACATGTCCCCTTTGTTCTGGAGGTTAAACTTGCTGAAGAAGCGGTGAGACAATTACTAATAATTTGGGCTGAGTGTGGCATTACCTAGGTTTCAGATTCTGACTTGACCATTTCTAAGCTGTGACCTTTGGTATGTTGCATTACAACTTTGTCCCTCAGTTTCCTCTTCTGAAATGTGAAATGGGTCATTACCCCTGACTTACAAGTTTGGGAAATCAAAATAGTGAGTTTCAGAGTCTGGCCCTTATTAAGTGCTCAACAAACAATACCAATCACACTTATTAATAAGAGGACGTTAAAGGCATGACTTGAGACCAATAACTACATCTTTATACCTCATTTGTTCTGCTTGATTTGGAATTCAAGTACTAGTTTATTTTAAGTAGATTTTGGTTGAACTATATGAAACTACTGATGTTCAGCTATTCTAAACATAAAATGAGTGATATTATTTGGTTCAGCAAATAGTTATAGCTACCTATGTATATTTATATATACCTCATCAGTTTTCATATATTCAGTCCTTTCAGGTATATATTTTTTTCATTTATGAAAGTACATCTCAAAGAAGTGAAATGTCACAAGGTATCAGTGAGGTATGAACACTACTTCCGACATCAGGTTTGCATTCCTGGATCCTACTTTCTTTCTAAGATGTCTCCAGAACACATACTGAGTTGGGGAAGAATATTCATCATTCTTGTTCCAGGTCACCATCATCTTTTGCCACAGCCTCCCTGATTCCCGAACTCCTTACTCTTTCTCTCTAAATACTATAGAAGCCAGTGCAATCTTTTTACATTGTACATGAGATCACGCGGTAAAATCCCTCTAAGGGCTTCTGTTCAATCGTAGTAAAACCAAATTCCTTACTGAGGCTCACCAGGCCTGGTTTCTGTCCGCCTGCCTGTACCTTTCTTCTACCAGTCACCGTTCTATTACTCTCCCGTGGACAAATGGCCCCTTGCTTCTCTTCAAATGGCCGAGCTGGTCCTGCCTAGAGCCTGTGTTTGCGCTGTGCTCTCTGACTAGATGTTTGCCTGATTCCCTCCCTCACTCATCCCGCCAAGGTCCGAACGCCACCTGTTCAAGAGGCCTCACCTGAACTCCCTTCGTAAGGCTGCGCCATTCCCCCCAGTCACGTGCCATCCCTGTTCTGTTGGATCGTTTGCCAGTTTCATTGTTTCTGTATTTTTTGTAGTTCATATAGTTTATCATCACCTGGTGTATATTCACACGTGTGTTTGTTTGTTTTCTGCCTCATCCACGTAGCTTCCATGAAATCAAGTATTTTTGTTCATCCTCTATACTAAAATAGTAAAATGCTGTTTGACACATGGAAGCTACTGAATACTGTTAAGCAGAAGAATGAATAAACATATTTACTACTGAGTTATAAATTATATGTATTATAAAACTCACACAAAATATAATTTCTTTAAAAAGGACACCATAAAAACAAAAGTTTACTATCTTATTTTGTACCTTAATGTAGTGTTTTGCTCCCCTCTGGGGTACTCTATCAAACAGAGAGGTCGGCATGGGAAAAGGGGAATCACCAGCCTTTGCCCACCTTTTGCATTACCAAGTGGCTATTCTAATAACATTCCATTTGTGTTACACATCTATTCTATTTGGCTTCTTTTAAATAAAGTTTTCTTTTTAGAAAAAAATTTAATGGAGGTATAATTGACGTATACCATTATATTGGTTTCAGGTGTACAGCATAATGATTCTATATTTGCATATATTGCAAAACAATCAGCACAGTAAGTCCAGTGGCCATCCACCACTATACATAGTTACAATGTTTTCTTGTGACAAGGGCTTTTAATAACTACTTTCTTAGCAAATTTCAAGTATGCAATACAGTATTATTAATTATAATTATCATGCTGTACATTTACACATACATTTATTTTAATGTAACTTTTTTTTGCTGGTCGTCTATATATTTTGACAAACTTCACCTATTTTTCCCACAGGCAACCACACCTCTGGCAACTACTAACCTGTTTTCTGTACCTATGAGTTCATTTTTCTTTTTTTTAGATTCCGCATATAGGTGAGATCATGTGGTACTTGTCTCTCTGTCTGACTTATTTTACTTAGCATAATACCCTGAAGGTCCATCCATGGTACTATAAATCACAAAATTTTATTCTTTTTTTATGGATGAATAGTTTTCCATTGTATACACTATGTATCACATTCTCTTTGTCCATTTATACATCACTGGACACTCACATTGTTTCCATTCTGTATGATAAATAAAGCTTCAGTGAATATGGGAGTGCAGGTATCTTCTCAAGTTAGTGTCTTCATTTTCTTTGGATAAATACCCAGAATCTGCTGGATCATATAGTTAAGTACTATTTTTAATTTTTTGAGAAACTCCCATACTGTTTTGCATTTCCACCAACAGTGCACATTTTTTTCCTTTTCTCCACATGCTTGAAAACTTTTTCAATTTTATTTATTTAACTTATTTTTCTTATTGACACTATTATAGATGTCCCCATCCCCCCCCCCCTTTGCCTACCTCCATCTAGTCCCCTCCCCCTTCCCTCTGGCCATCACCACACTGTCATCTGTGTCCATGGGTTATGGATATATATGTTTTTGGCTAATCCCTTCCCCTTCTTTCATTCAGTGTCCCCCTTGACCTCCCATCTGACAGCTGTCAGTGTGTTCCATGTGTCCATGTTTCTGTTTCTATTTTGTCAGTTTATTTTGTTCATTAGATTCCACATATAAATGAGATAATATGATATTTGTCTTTTCCTGACTGGCTTATTTCACTTAGCGTAATAATCTCCAGTCCCATCCACGCTGTTGCAAAAGGTAAAAATTCCTTCCTTTTTATGGCTGCATTGTATTCCATTGTGTATATCTACCACAGCTTTTTTACACACTCATCTACTGATGGGCTCTTGGGCTGCTTCCAGATCTTGGCTATTGTAAATAATGCTGCTATGAACATAGGAGTTTATATATTCCTTCTGTTTAGTGTTTCGAGATTCTTAAGATATATTCCTAGAAGTGGGATCATCCGGGTCAAAAAGCAGTTCCATTTTTAATTTTTTAAAGAATATGCCACACTGTTTTCTGCAGTGACTACACTAGTCTACATTCCCACCCACAGTGCACTAGGGTTCCCCTTTCCCCACGTCCTCACCAGCGCTTGTTGTTTGTGGATTATTAATGACAGCTCTTCTGACATGTGTGAGGTGATACCTCATTGTGGTTTTAATTTGCATTTCTCTGATGATGAGTTATATCAAGCATTTTTTTCCATAGGCTATTGGCCATCTGTATGTCCTCTTTGGAGAAGTGTCTATTCAAGTCCTTTGCCTAATTTTTAATTGGCTTGTTTGTTTTCTTGGGGTTGAGTTGTCTCCTAGGGCAAGGGAAATAAAGGAAAAAATAAACAAATGGGACTATATCAAACTAAAAAGCATTTGCACAGCAAAAGAAACCATAAACAAAATAAAAAGGGAACTATTGTATGGGAGAATATTATTTGAAAATGACACATCTGATAAGGCGTTAATTTTCAAAATGTATAAAGAACTTATACAACTTAACTCAGGAAAACTTTTTTTAGTGAGAGCCATTCTAACAGATGTGAGGCAGTGTGTCACTGTGGCTCTGATCTGTGTTTCCCCGGTAATTAATGATGCCGTGCACCTTTACTCATGCCTGTCGTCTGTTGTCCGTCTGTTGGTCTTCTTCGGAAAATGTCTATTTGGATCTTCACCCATTTTTAAGTCACGTTTTTTGTGTCTTTGCATTGAGTTTTGCTATTAAATTGTAAGGGGTTCCTATATTTTGAGTGTTAACCCCTTATCAGATATATGATTTGCAAACATTTAGTATGGGTTTTTTTTATTTTCTTGTTGATTTTCTTTGCTCTTCAGAAACTTTTTAGTTTGGTGTAATCCCACTTATTCATTTGTTCTTGTCTTTGCTTTTGAGGTCAAAGCCAAAAACTAATCATCAGGACCAGTATCAAGGAGTTTACCACTGATGTTTTTTTTTCCTAGAAGTTCCATAGTTTCAGGTGTACATTCAAATCTTTAATCCATTTTCAGTTAAATTTTGTGTATGGTATAAAACAGTGGTCCACTTTTATCCTTCTGCAGGTAGCTGTCAAAGCATTATCTCATAGAAATTTAAAAATGAAAGTAAAGCCATGGGTTGTTTAAAACCTTGGAGGTAATTTGTGTCTGCCCTTACTTCTGACCCCCTGAGTCTGCCTGACCCTCCCGCACATCCTGGGAGCCTGCCACCCCAAAACCAGACCCAGATACCAGACTTCGGCTTACTGGGCCAACCTACCTTCAAAAGGTAGGTTGAAGCATTTTCTGTCCCCCTAAACTTCTGATGTCTATTTTCTAAATCCTGACATTTACCATCTAATTGTGCCCTATTGAATTTGTTTCTCTCTTGGTTTGGTTCAGTCCCATATCTCAGCAGTATGCATTTCTCTGAACCAAGTTCCTGCCACTCTAGAGAGGAAATCTTTCCATCATCCAGGCTACACTGACCACACCTGCTGGCCCAATCGTGAGCCCTAATAAATGAGATTGGGAAAACATATTTCATTCCTTCATTTTATAGATTAAAAACTTCAAAACCACATGAAATATAAGATTAGAGCAAAACTCAGAGCGAGAATGACTGACTACTGGGCCCACTATTATTTTTATTTTACCATGTCTCAGAAAAGCATAAAATGCATTTTATTAAAAGATAGATTATCTCTATTGCAGAAAGAACATTAATCATGTTACAAGTCCAATCTTGATGTAATGCTAGAACTGCACTTTCTGATTTAAAAATTCTCAGCAGTCAAATAGTTGGTGTCTGTTCCCTGTAGTATGACAGACTAGATATCCAGAGAAAACCTCTTTAGATAAAACATAAAAATAATTTGGTGTGTATGGGTGTGTGCTTTTAAAAGAAACCTTTAAGAGTCATTCTTGAGTTATCAAATAGAAATTCGAAGAAGTAAGCCACCTCTTTGACAGTGTGTGTTCTGAGCTCACCTTTCATCTGGGAGTGGCTTACAGCTTTGGGTTTAATGCACTCCAGGGCCAGTGCCCAGGAGACAGACCTGCACCAGCTGAGAACTATGGAAGTTTCACTCACAAGAGGTGAAAACATAAACCTGACTGGCGGAGAAGGGTGGTGGTGATGCCTTTCTGCTCCGGACTTGGCTTAGAGGAGAGGAAGCAGCAACTCCGGTGAAGGGCAGGGAAACATACGGATTTCTAATCAAAGCTTTTACTTAGGCACTTTCAGAAATCTAAAGCCCTTCAACCAAAATTTTAATCCAAAATTGTTCTGCATTGGAAATGGCCTCTGTTTCTGGATAAAATAAAGGCAAATCCCCTCTAGAAAAACTGTATTTTAAATGCAGGCTTTAAAGTTTCACATAAATTAAGTGCCAGGAGAGGGGTTATCATGAAACATCACAAAATGCATAAGAAAATGAACCATTATGAAGAAGAGTCAGCAGAAACAACAGATCACAAAATCGGATATGTAAGACAATAGATATTTATAAAAGTTGTAATAGATATGTATAATAAATATTTAGAAAATAGGGTGCATGTGTTAACAAAAATGAAAGGGCTATGAAAATAAGCTGAAGAACAATGGGTTACTAAAATAACATACTTGATAAAGAATCACATATAACAACTGGTGAGGAAAAATATAATTAGTGAAATAAAAATTTACTGACCTGGCTTAATGATGGATGAGTGAAGTAGTGAACTGGTATATGGAGCTAAAGAAATAACACAAAATATAGTACAGAGAAAAAAAGCAATGGAGTGTATGAAAGAGAAGTTGAGACATAGAGAATAGGATGCTAAAATCTTAGGAAATAATAGAAAATGGAAACAGTAATATCTGAAGAGAAAATGACAGAATGTTTTCCATAATTAATAAAAGACATAGATCTTCAGATTTAAGATGAATGGATCACACACCAAAAAGATGTACAGAAATTTACTACCAGAGTCCTTCATATAAAAACAAGACTAGAAAGATAAATCTAATAAACCTGAAATGCATTTGTGAGAATATATGCAAATTCTCTACAAAATGATAAAAATATACAGAGAGCTGACTCTCAATAGCAACAGAAAAGGCCAGAAAACAGTGAGATATTTTCTTCAAAGTGTTGGAAAAAATTAAGAGCAAAATAAAAATATTTAAATTAACAAATTTATTTATTTTATTTTTAAATTACAGTTGACATAAAATATTATATTAGTTTCAGATGAACAAGCCCATGATTAGACATTTAAATAACTTATGAAGTGATCACCCCCATAAATCTCACACCCATCTAATTACATTAATTATATTCCCCAGGTTGTGTTTTACATTCCTGTGACTATTCTGTAACTACCAATTTGTACGTCTTAATCCCTTCACCTTAACCATCCTCCCATCTGGCAACCGTCAAAATAGTCTCCACATCTGTGAGTCAGTTTCTGTTCCCCTTGTTAATTTATTTTGGTTTTTAGATTCCACAATAAGTGAAATCATATGGCATTTGTCTTTCTCTTTGTGACTCATTTCACTTAGCATAATACCCTCTAGGTTCATCCATGCTTTTTCAGTTGACAAGACTTCATTCTTTCTTATGGGTGAATTATATTGCACTGTATATACACACACCACTTATTCTTTATTCATTTATTTATTGATGGACACTTAGGTTGCTTCCATTTCTTGGCTATTGTGAATAATGCTGCAATGAACATATGGGTGTGTATGTCTTTTTGATTTTGTGTTTCATGTTTTTTGGATGAATTCCCAGGAGTGGAGATGCTGGGTCCTTCTTGGTCTTATGTTGTAGCCTTTGATTTTAAAATGTATTTTGTCTGGTATAAGTATTGCTACCACAGCTTTTCATTTGTTTGTTTGTTTCCATTTTACACAATATGTTATTCCATCCTTTTACTTTCAGTTCAGGTGTGTCTTTTCAATCTGAAGTAAGTCTCTTGTCAACAGCATATGTAAGGGTCTTGTTTTGTTCTCTGTTCAGTCACCACATGTCTTTTGACTGGAGCAGTTAAGCATTAGCATTTAAAGTAATTGATTATAGATATGTATTTATTGCCATTTTATTATTCATATTTTTATCTTTTTTCTTTTTCTTAAAGATACCACAACATTTTTTGTAATACTGGTTTGGTGGTGATGGACTCCTTTAGGTTCTTCATGTCTGATAAGTTCTTTACCTGTCCTTTGATTCTAATGATAGCTTTGCTTGTAGAGGTTGTAAGTTCTCGCTTTTCCTCACTTTAAATATTTCTTGCTAGTCTATTCTAGACTGCAAAGTTTCTCTTGTGAAATTAGCTGGCATTCTCAGGGGTACTTCCTTGTAAGTAACTATCTGCTTTTCTCTTGCTGCTTTTAAGATTCTCTCTTTATCTTTAACCTTTGGCATTTTAATTATGATGTGTCCTGGTATGGGCCTCTTTGGGTTTACCTTGTTTGGGGCTTTCTGTGCTTCCTGGACTTGTGTGTCTATTTCTTTCACCAGGTTAGGGAACTTATCTATCATTATGTTTCAAATAGGTTTCCAATTTCTTGTTCTCTGTCTTCTCATCCTAGCACCCCTGTGATGTGAATGTTGGTACTCCTGAAGTTGTCCCAAAGGCTTCTGACAATATCATCATTTTTTGGATCTTTTTTCTTTTTTGCTGTTCTGATTGGGTGTTTTCTGCTTCCTTATTTTCCAAATTGCTGATTTGATTCTGTTTCATCTACTCTACTGTTGATCCCCTATGATTTATTCTTTATTTCAGTTAGTGTAGTCTTCATTTCAGCCTGGTTGTTTTGTATGGTTTCCATGTCCTTTTTCATGCTATTGAAGTTCTCACTAAATTACTTGAGCATTTTTGTAATAATTGTTTTGAACTCTGTATCTGGTGGTTTGTTTGCCTCCATTTCATTTGATTCTTTTTCTGGAGATTTCTCCTGTTCTCTCATTTGGGACCTGTTTCTTTGTCTCCTTATTTTGTCTACTTCCATATGTTTGTTTCTATGCACTAGATAGAGCTGCTATGTCTCCTGGAATTGGTAAAGTGACCTTATGTAGTATGTGTCCTATAGGGTCCAGTGGTACATGTCACCAGAGCTGGGTGCTTCAGGTATGCTGTCTGTGTAAGTTTCGTGCACTATTCTGTTGTAGTTAAGCCTTGACTGCTCTTGGCACATCACTGGGAGGGATTGACTCCCAGGCCTATTGGCTGAATGGACTGGCTACAACTACAACAGAAGAGCTTCTGTGCTGGGGCCAACACCATGGAGCAACACTTGCTTCATGGAGGCTTTGGTACCACCAAGTACACTCCTTGAGTTTGTCAGTTGTGGAGGTGGTTGGGTTGAAATCTGGCCTGGTTTGAAGCTGTCCACTGGGTTATCTGGCTCTAAAGCACCCCTGGAGGCATAAGGTCAGCCACCACCTGTGCCCTGTCTGGGGCTACCTGGCACAAGCTACAGAGTGCTCTTCAGAGGGCTGCTTCTTGTGTTGGGCTTAGAGGTGCTCAGGAGAGGCCAAGCTGCAAACTGAGGCAGGCTGTTTTTAGTGCTCGGCCTGGGGTCACTTAGCAAGAGGTTAGGGCTATACAGAGGCCAGATACTGCTTGTTTGAGAGATTTTTGGAAAGTCCAAAGCATGAGCCAAGAGAAGCCACTTGTATGGAAAAAACACTGGAAACAGCTTGGGTGGGCCCACAACTTGAGTGTGGTGGGATCTTATGGGACAGCCAGGGGGCTGTGGGAGGAAAGCTCAGAGAAGGAATAATGACCTCTGCCAGCGGTTCTGATAGGAGAAAGCTGCCCCGCTAGCCCTCATCATGAAACCAGAGAATTTAGTTCTTCCCCATATTTCCCTGGCTCCTTTCCAGCTGCTGCCCCAGGACTGAAGCTCAGAGTGAGTGAGTCTGAGTAAGTCTGCATGGGCCCTTTAAGAGGAATGCCTGGAATCTAGGAGCAACCCCCCCCCCCCATCTCCCTCAGCCACAATGCACACTGTTTTTTTACAGCCAAAAGTTGTGGGAACTTCTCTTCTTGGCACTGGAACCCTGGCCTGGCGACTTGGTGTGGGACTGAGACACTGTGCTCCTCAGGCAGGAAGGATTTCAGCAGCCAAGATATCCTTCCCTATTTTTATCTGCCACATGTGGTCATAAGACCAACCCATTCTGTATCTCTGCCCTCCTACTAGTCTCAGTGTGGTTTTTCATTATATCTTTAGTTATAGGACTTACTTTTACCTAGATTTTATGTCATTCTGAATAATTTAGTTGTAATTTAAATGCAGTTGTGGGAGGATGTGAGTACCACATTTACCTGCCACCTTGGTAAAGACAAAGAGATTATTTATTTTTTGAGGTAAATTTCAAAACCAAAAAGGGTACCATATAAGGAAAAAAACCTTATAGACCAATTTCATTCAATAACAAATATTCAAAAGTCCTCAACAAAATATTAGCAAATCAAATCTAGCATTGCATAAAAAAAGTGGGCTTTATATGAAAATTGCAATGCCAGCCTTACTTTGCAGTCTACCCATACAGTCTAGCATGTTAATAAATAATACAGTTTACTGATGGGCACCTAGGTTGCTTCCAGTACTTAGCTATTGTAAATTGTACTGCTATGAACATTGGGGTGCATAGGTTCTTTTGGGTTGGTGTTTCAGGGTTCTTAGGATATAATCCTAGCAGTGGAATTGCTGGGTCAAAAGGCAGATTCATTTTTAGTTTTCTGAGAAAATTCCATACTGTTTTCCATAGTGGTTGTACCAGTCTGCAATCCCACCAACAGTGCACTAGGGTCCCCCTTTCTCCACAACCTCTTCAACACTTGTTATTTGTTGCTTTGTTTATGAAGGCCATTCTGACTGGTGTGAAGTGGTATCTCATTGTGGTTTTAATTTGCATCTCTCTGATAGTTAGCGATACTGAGCATCTTTTCATGTGTCTCTGGATCCTCTGTATGTCCTTCTTGGAGAAGTGTCTGTTCAAGTCCTTTGCCCATTTTTTAATTGGGTTGCTTGTCTTCTTAGAGTGGAGTCATGTTAGTTCTTTATATATTTTGGAGATTAAACCCTTGTCTGGGGTATCATTGGCAAATGTGTTTTCCCATATGGTTGGTTCTCTTTTTATTTTAATACTGTTTTCTTTAGCTGTGCAGAAGTATAAAGGACACATAGATAAAAACTAGGGGCGGGTGGAAATGGGAGGGAGGAGGGGAGGGCTGGGTGGGTGGGTTCTGATGGGAGTAAAAGATAGAAAATTGTACTGCAACAACAATTAAATAAATAAATAAATAAATAATACAAAAAACACACGATAATTTCAAAAGATAAAGAAGAAACAGATAAAATCAATGTCAATTCATGATTTAAAAAAATAATAACTAAGAATTAATTGATTAAAAGTATTTAGTTTTGTTTTAATAAATCATAAAATAGTTTTAAAACATTGAAAGCAACCTCTGGAAATGCAGGAAGAAGATAAGAATGCCCAATGTTATCATTTTAATTTAACATGGCCAAACAGTTTTTATGTACAAAAATAAAAATTAATGTTAGGAATTACAAGGGGGAAAATAATAGTGATTATTTGTAGATGGAATGATCATCCTCAAAGAAAACTAAAACTAAAACAAAACAAAGTAGAATACAAAAAATAATCTGAATTAATAATACAGTTTAGCAATTTTGATATTAAATTCAGTAACAAAATAATAATCCATATATCATTTTTATGTCAGGAAAAGATTTATGAAAGGTAATAAGGAAAGGAAACTAAAAATAAATCTAATTAATATATTTGAGATTAATGTGATATAGAAAAATATAAATCTTAGTAAAAGATATTAAAGAAATACTAAAAAGGGGGAGAGATAAATGGATAAATAGAAAGAATCAATTTAAAAATAACACTTCACCTCAAAATGACCCGTTGATTAAATTCAATTCCAACTAAAAAACCCTTAAATATTTTTATGAAAACTACAAGGTGATTCTAATATTTTTTTGAAAAATAAAATGCCAGAACTTAATTCTAAAAAAGAAAAATAGTTTGCACCCCTACAATTTATCACAATCTAATAAGAAAAATGTACAAGTTGGCCAATGGAAGGAAACAGAGAAAGAGACCTGTGCTTATAAAAAACTTAAAATATGATGGGGACGACAATACAGACCTTACAACATATGATGAGATTACATGCGGAGAGATGGGATATGTAATTACTATTATTTTTAATCTGAAGGAAATGAGGACTGCATCGTGAAAGCCAAGTAGTAAAAATTTAGAAGACAAATGCAGGGCGATTATTAATGATGTCATATAAATAGGCTATTGTAAATGATCCCTCAAAACACTACCATAAAAGAACATAAATTGATTAACTACATTAAAGGGAAGAAGTTGTTTTCATCAGAAAAGTTACCATAAAGTGAAAAAGCAAATCAAAAACAAAGAGAAAATATATGTCACATGTTAATGACAAATGGTTCATATCTAGCACTTGCAGCTAATTTCTCAAAGTAAATTTTTTAAAAGATACGCGACCCAACAGAAATGTTAGCTAAAAGTCATCCTAAAAGATGAAACTAAAATACCATAATCAATAATGCTAAAGTGCATTAGTAAAATAAAGAAATGCAAATTAAAAGTATAATGAGATGCTATTTGGAAAGCAAATGTTCACCAGCCTTCCAGTCCTGCGGTTCCAGGACTGATGACGGTGCAGAGCAGCATGGAATGCATTGCCCCACTGGTGGGACTGCAAATAGTCACAAGTGTTTGAAAAGCAGTTTGAGTCATTCATCTTCAAAGATCATTATATACATTCCACATTCTAGCAATTGTACTACTGTTAGCGTGGTTCGCTAGATATCCATAAAGTCTGAAAATTGCAAAATCATACAAAGTATAAAGTAAATGTCTGCTTTTCTCTCACATTCATCAACTCAATTTTATAGAAATAATCATTGTTTCACGCTGTGTTTTGTGTTTAATGTAAATTTTCTATGTAGTTTCTCATAGCATTCCTGTATACATATACGAATATAATTATATTACATTTTTATATGCCAACACAATATTGGATCATATTATTCCTGTGACTCACTTTTAAAAAATTTAGTAATACTCATTGAATACAGATTCTGGCAGAAGTAAGGCCTACTTGAGTGTGGTTGATAAGGTAATAATATGAGTGTAGTAATTTATAGCTTTAATTTGAACATTTCACCTAAAATGTCATGTGGGGTGCTTGAGTGTGATATTGTTATGTTACAGAACTACATGTTATAATTCTGTGATAAAAGACTTTGTAATAAAAGGTGTGTTATTTGTGCCAGATCCTATATTTTTTTGTTTCTATGTTAGAATATATAGATATATAGCTTTTTATTTTAGAAAAATAATTTCAAACTTCTTTAGAAGTTGCAAGAATGCCTATATTTTTTGCACATAATGTTATTAGTTGGCTAGGGCTGCCATAACAGAATACAGACCAGGTGACTTAAACAACACAAATCTCTTTTCTCACAATTCTGGAGGCAAGAAGCCCAAGATCGAGGGGTTAGCAGGTTCGAGTTCTCCCGAGGCCTCTCTCGCTGGCTTGCAGATGGCTGCCTCCCTGTGGTGTCCTCACATGGTCTTTCCTCTGTGCACACGCCTCTCTGGTATGTCATTATGTGTGTTCAGATTTTCTCTGACACCAGGAAGGTTGGATTAGGTTCCACCCACCTGAACTCATTTCAACTGAATTCCCCCTTTAAAGGCACTGCCTCCTAATACAGCTATATTTTGAGGTACTGGAGGTTAAGCCTTCTACATAGGAATTTTGAGGGGACAACTTAGCCCCTCATACCCAGGCACACCAATGTTAACATACTGTCCTATTTACAGTATTACTCTATTTTATACATATTACTACTTTTTTTTTTTAATTCCTGACTGTTGGGGAGTAAGTTGCAATATAACACAATATATTCTTTGCACCTTAGTAGTTCAGTGTGCATTTAAAAAACCCCCACAAGGATACACTCCTAGAAAGCCACAGTATAATCATCAAAATTAGAAAATCAACACTGAGATAATACTACCTTCTAATTTAAAGACCCATTCAACTTTTTCTGTTTGTCCTCAAAAAGCCCTTACGGACTTACGGTTCTATCCAAAATCTTGCGTGGTGTTTAGTTGTCATATTTCTCTGATAACCTTTAATGTGGAAATACTTTCAGTCTTTTGCTTGTTTTTCTATCCCCTTGACGTTCTTGACTAGAGCAGAGCAGTCATTTGCAGGACATCTCTCCCTGCCGGTTTGCATCAAGTTCCTAGCGATCAGGTGCAGGTGGCATAATGTCTTCAGGAACGACACAGCGGCGACGTTAGTTCCCGTCAGGCGCCACATTGGAAGGTGCTCAGTGACGTTCTGTCTCCTTTCTGGAGAGACTGAGTTTTATCACATATTTAAAATGGTGTTTGCAAGGTTTTTTTTACACTAATATTAACTGGTAAGCATTTTTATTTATCAGTTAATATTATTTGATATTTTACTGCTTGGTAGACTTTTCTTATTTATTTATTTATTCGTTCATTCATTCATTCATTCATTCATCCATTCAGATCATTGTGGGCTCATGCATTCCAACTTCATTCATTATATTGTAATCTTTCCAATAATCACTTATTTCAATGCTCAAATTGTTCTGTATTTGGTTTTCAAACAGGTTTCCACATCCTTTTGAAATGTCTATTTGTTGTATTTTACGAACAAAGATTGGTGGGGGGAGGAGAGAAGTTAGGGGATGTGGCTCAAGCATTTCATATAGTGGAGTTTTTGCAATAATCTCTTTCTGACCCAGACCCCACACCAGCTGGTGCGGGTCTCAGAGCATCGCTGGAGCTCTGCCTGGAAGAATAACTCTCACCTCTGCAGACATCTCCTTTTATCTCCTACTGAGACTCTTCCCCTCCACTCTGCTCATGCCCCTCATTGAGTCTTTTTGCTTTCTACCTTCCAGAAACATGTCTGTGTTTATAACTTCACGTTTACATAGCTTGGTTACATTATTCAAGGGGCGATCTTTTCCTCTGTCTTTATATAGGTACTCTGATGAAGAAAGAAAAATCATTACCCTTAACAAATAAAGATGGTGACATTAAATATATTTATTGTATCCCTGAGTTCATAAAAAAGCAAATGATGCAGCCAGGTGCTAAAATCCGTGGCTTGTGACTGACTCTCTGAGCTTCATTTTCTTTATTTGTTGGAAAACAGGGTCAGTGGGTGATCTCCACTTTGAGATTTTATGACTCAGTGAATTCCTAAACTGCCATTTTCCACCTATGCTGGGCAGTCTTATAAAAAAAAAAGTCAGGCTTATCACATGTCTTAATAAGGCATACAAGTCATTATCCAAACAGTGTGTGCTTATCACAGAATGATGCAAATTCAATCATTTGATAGCAATATTCTCTGAATGATAAGCCAGAAAGGGGCCATGGGGCTGTGTGTCTGGCTCGGTTATTAGATACCTGGAGTGGCCTGTGCCCAGACGTTCGCTGTCACAGCCAAGTGCAGCGTGGTTTAGGTTGTGTGACCTGCTGAGGTCACTCACACAGCTCACAATCGTGTAGTAACAGCAGGATGCAAGCGAGTATTTTTTTAAAGATTGAAAACAATTTTCTTTAATAGGAAAAAGCCACACTGATAGTAGTAGTCGGACTTTGGGTATTAAAAATATTGTCCAAGTCTAAATGATGTTATTTGTTATCAATGATTATTTCACTGGTGCATTTGGGAAGGGGGAGATGAAAGTAGTTTTTATCTCATTAGCATGTCTTCGCTGGTAACTGTTTGTAATATTAGTTCCCTTTGATCTTCCGTTTGATTATAACGTGCAAAGCTGATATAATCTGTTATTATTTCCATTAATAACTAAGTATCTCTTGTGGCTGACAAGGCAATTTGTTATTATCAGGCTGCCTTTGTGCAGTGCAAAGAGGGTTCCACCCGCTCCCCCACCCAGCCCGTGTAAAACAACAGGCGTGAATCTGCTCTCAGCAGCCTGTAGATGCTGCCCCCTTCCCACCGGCTCTGCTAGCGTGCAGGACGAAGACAGGAAACACCTTGGCAGGGAGATGGAGCATCAGGGGTGGAGATTCTAATCTGAACACAATTTCTACCACAGAGTCTTCAGCAAATTGGGCGCTCTAACCCCGAACACATTCTGCTGACCCTGGCTTGTTCTCTTGAGGTTTAAGTTGGGCAAGAGAAGGGCGATAAGGACGCGAGGCAGGAGTGGTGGTGCAGCTGAAGTTTCTCTGGCAGCAAGCGAAGTGTATTTCCATTGCCCTGTCCTTGGTATCTCAGGCTCCCCGAATCTGAGTTCTGGCAGATTAGGAAGGTGAAAGATTTCCAACTCAAGAGACATTATTGTCAGGTTTCTATATTTGTCTTGAACTGAATGTGTTTGCCATCCACATTCCCAGAGATGCTGAGATGTTTGACAAAGTTTGACACATGGTTGGGTTATTTTCCTCCTCTTCCAAAATGACTCCACCTCCGAGGACAACACTGTGGTTGATTAATTAAGAGAGAAGAGACAGTGAGTGGAGTTAGTTCGAGATATGACAAGTGCATACATTTTAAGTATCTCAGTAGAATGGGAGTATTTCAAAACAGAAACTTTTTCTAATGGATGGATTTGACACCTTGGCTGTGACATACATCAGTAGACATTTCTTCTTTTTTTCTAAATCTATGGGTTTGCATGGCAGCTTATATTCCTGGAAGCCTTACTTGTTATGACTGTAACTGAACTGCCTCTAACAACAGCACAGAGAAGGCGAGGGAGGTATTTAAAGGGGCAAAGTCAGTCAAAGGCAGCTGTTAACAACTACTGGTGAGGACTTGTCTGTGGGTATATGTTCTGCTGCATAACAGACCCTGAGGATCTCTGCCCGTGATCATGAAAAGCCATGCACTGCTCTGTTTGGATGTGTTAGAAAGAATGGAGAGGGAAGAATGGATGACGCAAGTCAGATGGTCCTGTGGGATCTTTTTGGGTGAACATTGCCCTCTGTTTTTGGATGCTCTTTTGACCTTGAGGTTACTGAGTTCATGGCAGAGACCCCTCGTGGTCACTTGGATAAATGCAGCTTCAGCAGGTCTTGCCCCACCAACTCCGGCTATTTCATCCACCCAGATCATGCCAGAGCTGGCAGTGCATCCTTCAGGCTAAGTTAGAGCAAACTCAACCCTGTTCCTGCTAAGGGCCTGCAGCACAGGGAGAGCTCCTTTGAAATAGAAGGGTTGGTCATTTAGATGGCACCTGGCTGCACTGAGACATGTTCACTCACCTCTGTATTGACGACAACCAAGAAATGGAAAGTGGCCACCTTTCCCTTCCTGTCCAATGAGGGGTCTTCACTGAGAGAGGAGCTTTCCTTGTGTTTTCAGTTTATGCTATGATTTGGGACGACTCTTGTA
The DNA here is from genome assembly GCF_019186645.2 of Phyllostomus hastatus. NCBI lineage: Eukaryota > Metazoa > Chordata > Mammalia > Chiroptera > Phyllostomidae > Phyllostomus > Phyllostomus hastatus. Next base: position 11,322,254 of record NW_025334015.1, on the reverse strand, counting down.
CTTTGCTATTTAAAAATAAGCAATAAGGCAAACATTTCAGGACCCCAAGAATCCAGACAAGTCAAAGCATTTTTCTTGGGGAACTTCGTTATCTACACAAAATGAGACTCAACAATATTTAGGTTTCATCCATGATGATTTCAGCTGCGCTTCCTGTCAGGCTTGTTCTTTTTCAAACATCCATGGTTTGTTTTTTGTTTTTGTTTTTTTGTTGTTTTTTTTTTGGAGGGGGTGGGAGACAGAGACATGCAGACCAGAGATTTGTCTATACAACAGAATATCTTAATATTCTGACCTCTATTTATTATCTCCCTGGATACAGCAATGTTTGGCAGCCCTGAGGCTCCCTCATGACTCCCTTCGCTTTATCTCAAGGCAGGCAGCAAGCAGACTCGTCATCACCAGAAAACAACATTAAATACTAAGCAGGGGCTGCATGTTCCATTTGTTGTAAGGTGTGAAATTTATCTTCTGGGAAAGCAGCATGGAGATCTTGCTGTGACTCACTTTGGTATAACAGAAATCAGTCGTGATTTGTTAATTTCATTTGTCCCTTCACAAGAAGGAAAAAAGCATTAATCGCATGGTGGTGGTGGAGGTTTTTCAGCCCATAAACTGAAATTTGACCAATGTTCTTTCAAAATACAGCCTGGAAATAAATGTTGTCATTCAAATTTTACTCATAAAGGAACCATTTCCAGAGAAACTGATTAACTTGCCCCAAGTTTGGCCATTTTCATGGGTAGAAACACCTTCGAACACAAAGCTGAGATTCTCCATCTTAGTACATATTTTCCCCCTATTAATTTCTTTCTTGAAACAAGAGAAGAAAAAGCTACAAAATTTGGAGTGAATTAGGCTCAGGGTGATTTTTAGAGTAATATGTTTCCTGACGTGAAACATCTAACTTTATTGGGTTGAGTCATAATCCCTGTAGGAGGTGTCACAGAGGCGGAGCAAGACTTAGACTAATTATTAGATGTAATCATTTGTTCAGCTGTTATTATTGTAACTGCACATTAGAGAACATTATTTAAAATCTATTCCAGAATATAATTTGTGAAAATTGATTGATGTAACTGTATTTTTTATCAATATAAAAACACTCTGTTTTAGTTTTGAGGCATGTACTCTTTCATCACTAGAAACCTGAAGAACACGGTCTCTCAGAAACCATCAGCACTTGGAAATGTGTAAATCTGAGCTTCCCAACCTGATTTTACCATGTCCTGCTCATGGATTGCTTGAAAGAGTGGGCTGACAGCCCTTCAAATGCCTTGTCAACAGCCTGAGCTAAGTGCATTGCACTTGGGGTCAGATACGAGTTTGAAAACATGACCTCGGACAACTCATGCAACCTCTCGAAGTTCCACTTTCTTCAGAACCCAGACCTGAAAGGGATACTGGAAGGATTACATGGCATATATATGTTTTAGACCCTAACAACATTTTGATAGATAATAAACACCCAATAAATATGTGTTGAATCTTTATCTATATGCAAAGCAAAATGGGGGTATGTGAACATTTTTTTGCTAACTGATTAGGAAAGCTTTTTGGCCTTTCTTTACTTGGCAACCAGCTTACATTGCCTAGCGTACAACTGACTTGGAGTTGAAGAAAAGCACAAAAGCTTCACGCATTTATGTGACAGCCCAGCTCTGAGAGGACAGATGCAAAATCGTAAAACACCGAGGAATAATGCATTCTGGCTAACCTAGACCCGCACAGCCTTCCAAGAGCTCTTGTTATTAGCCAGGCTTGTCAAGAGCTAATCACTAGCTTTCAAGTTTTGTAAATCTACTCTGAAGGTTTACTTTAACCTTACCATACACAAAAATGTTTGTATTGCTACCTGCTGATAAGAAAACTATTAGCATTCATTAAGTAGAGCCATAAATCTCTCCCTCTTGGAAGAACAATAATGCGGGCTTCCAGCTGCCATAATGAATGCTCTGTTTAATCTCTCCTTGGGAGAATGTCCTGACTTCAGACCTCTGCTATAGACTCTCTGTGAAGGGCATGGCATTCTGGGAACGCCACTGCTGACAAAGGAATGATACTCTTGCTTGATGTTAGACCCAGAAAGCCTACCAGTGATCTGTAAGTGTCAAGCCTCAATTTTTTTTATAAGAAAACAATGACTTCTTCAAGAAGGTGTAGAGTTAGCATTTATTGAGCACCTACTACCAACGACAGGGACTATACAAGGGGCTTTTTATCTATAGTTCATTTCCCCCCCATAACTACCTTCCAAGTTACTGTTCTACCAACGTTGCCAAGGAGAAGAAAAACGCCCAGAGATTGATTTAGCAGTCCAATGCCAGGGATAGAATGGAGCACACGCAGAGCAGTAATTTGAATTTACTTATCTCTGACTCTGGAGCCCAGAACATTTCATGCCACCCCCCGGCGACCTAGGAGCAGGACCTCTTTGCTTAGTTTTAGAACTCAGACTTCTCGGGGTGAGGAACGTATGACCTTCCGGGTAGAACATGGAGGACTGGAACCTCACTTCTGTTTCAGAGAACACTGATAGCATATAATGTGGAGCCTTCTCTGTCTCAGTTGCTGGTGCACTGTCCCAGGGTCTCCATGAAAGAACAGCACCCTGGGTTGCAATAATAGTAAATGCTTCCTCTGCGAGCTCTCCTTATCCTTCCAAATTCCCTGAGTGGAAAACACCTGGTGTCCCATGTGGTCTGTTGTAGCTGCACAGCTGGGGTAGGGAGCACAAACCACTGGTCCAGGGGCAAGGGAGGATTTCCTTCTCTGTGCACCAATAGGAAAGATGTCATCTGCTACTGGGCTGAACTGCCAAGGCCCCGGCAGTTGAATGGCTCCTTGTCTTCTTCCTCAACAAGCTTCTTCCAAGAGAATCTAGATTTCCAGCACTGTGTTACATGAGTTTCTTGAGTAGATGGCAGTGAATGATCTTCATGACCAAGAGGACCCGAGAAAAAGGAAAACCCTCTGTCCCCACGTTTGAAAAGGGAACCTTCCCATAGGCACTGTCATGTAGAGGCCACCCTTATAATGACCTTCTATAGACACTTTCCACCCATGGGGAAGAACTAAATACAGAGCTTACCATGTTGGGGTTGTTGAGCCTCAGGAAGTGCTGCTTTGATTATTTCAACTGGAAAAATTAAAAGTCGCCTTAACATAGCTTCAGTCTAGAACAGCATGGTATACGTTGGGCAGACATTTGCCTACTAGTTCAACAACAAGGGAAACTAAAACCGAAAACATAAAATAATAATAAAAACTAAAAAATAAAAACAAGCAAATAAAATGTCTTGATATTTCAGAAAGCCCAACTGAAATCGGTGCCTGATACATTTACTGACAAAGCACATTAGAAGGTGGGCGTGTTCTCTCAGCAGGAAGATGGTTCGCAGATGGGAACTCCCTCCTCCCAGGAGACTCCCTGCACTGGGGGTGGAACCTGCTGGCTTTGGTTTCATTATTGACAGTTTGTACCTGTCTGAACCCATTCATAGGGAAATAGCAGCATTCAACAAGCTTCATGCAGGATTACTAGAGTTGTTTTAACGCCTTATTTAAGCTTTTTATGTTTAGCATGCTTGAATTCACTTGCACAAGCCTTTTATTCTGTAAAAAAATGAAAAAGGAAATGTGACAATCCGAGTTAAAAAGGAATTGTTCTTATAATTATTTCATTATCTCTGCAATTTTTAAGTCTCCAACTTGGCTATGATATGTATATGTAATATATATTGTATATATAACATACATATGTGTATTTATATAACATATATATGCATATATATGTATTTCCCCTAAGAAAGAAATAACCGGAATCTCAAGGAACTATAAAAAGAAAATACGTGTGTGGGGGAGTGTGTGTGGCGGTGGTGGTGGGGGGTAAAACTGTCCTTTCAAATGCATTAAAAATAAAATCGACGTGATGTTATCATGCTTAATAAACTATGGAATTGGTAGTTTAGTCTCAGTAGAAGTTCAACCATTTGCATGTGTTTTCAGTTCCCTTGAGGCAAATAAATAACTGAATAAATAAATAACAAATAAAAAACTGAAAGATGATTAGTTTCTTGTCTAGGAGAGAGCTGGGTGGACTCCCCAGTTTAGGGCGACGTCAGTGACGGGGTGGGGAGGCCAGAAAGCAGTTTTGGCATCAGGCTTCTTCCGGGTCTGACACCGGTTCAAAGAGGGCCCTTCTCTGTGGCTTGTGTTCCTGCTCCTTCATCGACATGAAACGTCTAGTAGAAAAAGAAGGGCGCTCAGTTACCTCCTGTGTCCTAGATTTTGTGAGCATTTCAAAGCAGCCATGCTATCATAAACCTAGACAAAAAAAAGTTTCCCTACTAATTTATGTTACAGAAGGAGAGATTTCTGGTGAGGTTTTCAGGGACTGGAAGAATAGCGGAGCAAGGGTGTTCAGCAGGGGGCAGGGACTTTGCCAATAGGCAGAGGCGAGCCAATACTAGAAATGACAGGGTTCATAGCAGCAGCCCCATCGAGTGCTGGGCCTGGCCCCTGGCACAATCCGGCTGTGGGCTGATACCCATCAGGAAGCAGCAGTCACCTGACAGCGTTCTCAGACCTCAAAATGCCCCCAGTTTGGGGTTTTATTAGTCCGATTAGTTAAAAATTCTGAATATTATTTTACGTGTCCATTTCCTCAAAGAACAAGGCAATTCTGTGTAGTCAAACACTAATTTGATTTTGGTTAGCTAAAATACTGCCTAAATTTATCCAGTGTTACTCTCAAATCAAACAGCTAGATTTCCCTTATTTCCCTTGAGTTAGTTTAATGTATGGATGATATTGAAGTTGAAGGAAAAGCTATATCACTTGAGTACTTTCTCTTTTTTTTTTTGCATAATTATAAGTGGCAAATGAGACCTGTGAATCAATGCGGTGCCTTCATAATAAAAATGACAACAACCTGAAATTATCAATAAAAATAAAGTTTCATTTTTTTCAGCCCTCCTCCTTAAGATTTTATGGAAAGCTTTAAAATCATTATTAAAGATTATTAAAAGTCCCATTAAAAGTGAGAAAAATAGGTGCTATGGCCTCTGTTCCTGGGTATCAAAATCATAAAACTGATACTTCCGTTCATGCTCATTTAGGGATATTTATTTAGTCAGTTAAATTACTCAGTACAAAATATTCCCAGACTGCAATCCTGCTAATAAGCCTGGATATTTACCACTGTTCTTTTCCTTTTTCTTTTCCTTTTAAAACAGCTTTATTGAAGTATAATTGCCGTAGAAAAATTGCACAAGCTTAAATTATAAAATTTGGTGTGGAAAACGTCACCAGCATGCTGTGGAAGACAATCAAATGTCTATCACCCCCGGGTTTTCTTGAGCCCCTTTGTAACTTGACCTTCATGCCCTTTTTCATAATTCCTCACCCCTAGGCCATTATTGATTTGCTTTTTGTTATCGTGGATTTGCTTATCTTTTTAAATTATTTTGTGTGAATGAAATCACCCAGTGTATACTGGTCCTGTCCACTTGCCTTGCTGCACAGTAATACTATATTATACAACATGGGGCAAAAGTAGTTTTATAGTTGCTCATATGGTATGTGATATAATCATTAATAAATAATAACACAAGAATAAACCCTGTATTTTACATACTCTCAATTGGTTCTGCTCCAGTCTGTTTATTCATTCACTTCTCATTGGAGTTTTAATTTGTGTACAGATTCTGTCTACTATGAACTTTTTGTCCAGTATGAACGTTTTTAAACAAGTCTTTGTATGGGTATAGGGCTTCACTTCTCTTGGGTACCTACCTAGGATTTGAATGGTTGGACCATGTTACATAATTGACTAACTTTGTAAAGAAACGACCAAACTGTTTTCCAAAGAGGTTGTGCTGTTTTTTTTGTATTAACAGCATATGCGTTACAGTTGCACCACATCCTCCGCAGCACCTGGTTGGGTCAGCGTTTTAACTTCTAGACACCTTAACAGATTGTATGTCACTGCGGCCTTAATTAACCTTTCTCTGTCGGTTACTGAGAGTGAGCATATTTGCACATGCTTCCTTATGATCCATATATCTTCTTTAGTAAAGTGTCTGTTCAAACACTCTGCTAGCTTTATTGGGTTGATTCTTATTATTGAATTTTGAAAAATCTTTACATAATCTGTATACAAGGCCTTTATTGTCTTTGTGATACGCAAATATTTTCTCCCAGTCTTTAGTTTTTCTTTGCAAACTCTGAATAATGTGTTTCGATGAGGAGAGTTGTTAATTGTCACAAAATCCAATGTATAAATCTTTTCTTCATGAATTATGCTTTTGATGTTCTATATAAGAATTCTCTGGCTACCCCAGAGCCATAATTATTTTCTTCTTTTTTTTTCTAGAAGTATTAGAGTTTTAGGTTTTATATTTAGGCCTATAATCTGTTTTAATTTTTATAGATGGTATAAGATATGGATCAAACTTCATATTTTTGAATATGGATATACCGTGATTCCAGCACAATTTGATGAAAAGTCTGTCATTTCTTAACTAAGTCAAGTTTTCATCTTGTTAAAGATTAATGGATCATATGTTGTGCCTCTGTATCTGAACTTTAAATTCTGTGCTAGTGATATGCCAGATTCCCAGCCACTGTTTCTTCCAATATTGTATATTTTTATCCTCTTGGTGTTTCAACTACATGTATGTTAAAATTTTGATGTGTCTTAGAAAGTTCTGCCCCCTGCATGTTTTGTCTGAATATTTTATACTTGCCTGTCTTCTATCTTAACAACCTGATTTTTCAATTTTGTCTAATCTACTCATATGTCCAACTACTGAAGTCTTAGTTTAGTAATTATATTTTTATTTCTAAGTTTTTACTTGCTATATTATTCATTGATTAGACTTCTCTGAGGAAATACCTATGTTTTCCTTGATATGTTAAATATTTTAAGGGCAGTGATTTTAAAGTCTGTTTCAAATAGCTCCTATGTTTTAAAATGCTTATGATTCTTTTCAAATTTCAAATTGTTTTTATTAGTTTTTAGTTACTTGTTTCTGTATCCTGGTATTTCTGATTATTTTTATTTAAATGCTGAACATTATGTATGAGAAATTTTATAGCATTTGGATGATGTTTTGTTCCTCCAGGAAATATGCAATTTTCTTCTGACTAGCAGTTTGAGAGGGAGTGTACCAAGTTTATTTATAAAGGAAATGAGATGGTAAACTGCTGAATTTTAGAATTTTGATGGTAGACATATTTCCAATTTGCCTTTAATTTAAGACCTCACACTGCTGAAATAAAGGCTGAAAATATTTCCAGGGACCATCCTCCATGAAGGACCCTGTACTACAACGTTCGATTCTTCTGCTCAACCACACTGCCAAAAAACCTCTGCCTAGTTTTTAATTGTCCTGGAAACCACGTTCTTATTTTCTCTTGCTTGCAGATAACATGGGGTACAGCAAGCTCTGAGGACAAAAGTCACACAGAATGTTTATCTCACAGCTTTGTTGTGTTCTTTCCCCCATGTTCTTGGCCCCACGAGTCCTGAGTAACTCATTAGCCATGATGTCTAATAGTTTGTTTCCTCTGTCCCATCTTGTTTCCAAAAGGCTGTGCCTGTGTGCTGTTTTCTTTCTGTGTCTGCTGCTGTGCATGGCAAGCCCCAGACCGCAGAAGCATTGGGGAAATGTTTTCTCAGTTCCACGTGTTCTGCTGGGTCCTGCTCTACTCAGCCAACTTTACAAAGTTATTCTCAGATGAAGGAGTTACCGTGTACAAACCACTCCACCACTCCCAAAGGCTGGGAAGCTGTCATTCTTTCTATGTAATGCCATTCCACCTCAGCTTTTCTGAAAAAAAATAAAATAAATAAAATAAATAATAATAATAATAATAATAAATAAATAAACATGTGTTGTCTGTTTTTTTTTAATTTGATGGGTATGATCAGTTAGGGTATGCATCTCTGGATCTTAATCCAGTTTCCTACTGTTTGCGAACCTAGAAGACAACACATTCAGGAAACCCTGAAAGCTCTGGCCTCCACAAGATTCGAGGCAACTCTGAGCAGTCTTACGTAAACCTCCTTTTCTTCATCCTGCTCCTTATCCCTTGACTTTCTGGGCACGGAGAGACCCACCCAGGATGTAGGCACATTTGCTTTTAAAAACCAGCTGAAAGGAACTCAGAAAGAGAGACTAGTCCAAGGGTAAGACTTAGAAAAAGAAAAGAAAAGAAAACAGTAAGAGCACACAATTCATTTTAGAATTTTGAACCAATGAAGCTTTCTGTCATCTCTAAGGCCTTCTTTAATGGACTCGTTTCAAAAGTATCATGAATCATGCACCTATCAAAATTCCTCTTCTCATTTCTCCTACTTTGTTTCCCTTTTTTTCATCTGATTAAATAATCTTCATTAGGAACCCGAGTACACGTGGTTGTATGGACACCGCCCAGGAAGAGACACCCGCTCTTTGACAGCATGTGGCCTGAAACCAAATGTGAGATTGTGGCTAAGGACCCATCTTCATACCAGGAAATGGAGCAATTAGGGAGAAGATGCGACAGCAAGATCCAAGCTTGTGATTAAATGAAATAATTCATTGTGCTGGCAATAAATTCAATGTTCTGGCTTCCTGCCGAGAAACCGAGTGGAGCCTCCATGGGGAAGTAAATTGTCTCATTGGGGAAGGCTTCCTACACCATAAGACATGGGCGTGAGTCAGCCTTGAAAATACTTTTCAAGGCTCAAAAGCTATCTTCATGTTTCTCAGTGCCCAGTTCCCTCTTCGCCCACTCCTTCTGCATCTCTCTCCGCTCTTCCCGACTTTCAAATGCACACTCACATCCCCCCTTGTACAAATACATTGTTAAGGGAGAAGAATGGTTTAGTGTTCATACTCGAAGAGGGCTTATATGTCATATTGTCCAGGGATGAAAGCTAGGTTTTATCTCACACAGCAGCTCCAATCAGTCACAAGAGATTTGTGAAAAGCTGAGTTGAGGGGGTTTTAATTTTGTGTTCAAAGTCAGCAGGAAAGGGTGGGTAATGAATTGTAACAACACAGACTAAGGGATAAGCGGCATGTTTGCTATGCAGTTGCCACCCAGATTTAACCCGACGCTTTCATTGTTCAAAGAAGGAAAATCGAGCCCAAAGGATCAAATGACTTCTCCAAGTCACACAGTTACTAATGGTAATATTAATACTCAAACGCATGTCCTCTTTCTTGTTTCTTGGTGTAATGCTCATTCTCCTCCCATCCTTCACTTTTTGAAAGAATAGAGTAACAGCAGGAGTCAACTGGTTTCAAAACTCAATCTACGCTGCTTTGTGTAGATGATCGGTGCTTAAAAACAATGGGAAGTTGATTGCTTGGATTTTGATGCCGGTTTTGACACTTTCTTACCTAATAGTGTCATAATTTCTTTATCTGCAACTTGAATTTATCGTATGAATAAGCTCAAAGCACTTGGATTTGGATCTGCTTTGTATTAAATGTTGAATAAATGTTGAACCATAATTATGAGTTTTATAGCTGAAATAATGTACTTATTCAAAGTGATACTTTTCAAAACATATCGAGTCTAAAATCGGTTGTAATATCATCTGTTTTTCCCTGGTGAGGTCCTGCAATCAGTGAGCCTTCACACACACACGGGAAGTACACTTACTAAGCTCACTAAAATTATAACAGAAGAGGTATAACCATGATTACATGACAGCAAATGAAGTGTCCAACTCTAGATAATGTTTGTATTTATTCCAATATTTTACCTGCTCTGAGTATGTGCCCTCCCTTACACTTGATCCCCATATATTTTACTTCCAAAGAAAAGAGTTCTCATTTACTAAATCTCTTTATCTCTATTAATCTTTCTAACTCATCTTTATTCGGTTCAGGAAAACTGTCCCTTGTACTGTAGAGAAGAAAGAGAAAATAATACACATGTGCAAATATCAACACATATCAGAATCATAGAGCCCATTTATAAGATGCCCACAGCTGTAAATCAGGGGTGATGCCTAAAATTTTACTGTAAAATATGAATAGTATAACAATCTCCACCATTGCTGCCAGAATTATTGAAGCTTCTAGATGATTCTGCAAGTCGTGGCCGACCTCAAGCGTACTCACCCTGTGTGAGGTGTTGACACGGACCATCTGTGAATCCCCCGTCCTACTGAGACTAGCCCGCCTGCGGCAGAGCGTGCACCTGCTGGGGAGGGGCCTGGAGCCGCAGAGCGGAGGAAACCAGAGGTCCACCCGGACAGAGCAGCGCTTCCCTGATGTCTTGCCTCCAGGGCCCTCCAGCACCTTGGTGAGCACCCTGACTGTAACTCTGTGATTGTGCTTCACATGAGGACATTCCACTCAGGGATAAGCCGTCTCTCCCAGGGCTCTGAGACCGGAAGAATCTCAGATATTTGATATAAGATGATATTGCCACAGTGTGGCAACTGACTTAAAATTGGTGAAAGAAAGTGTTAACTGTCTCATTGATGTTAATATGAAGTCAGTGCTTGTATACTTTACTTCTTGAGCACTGTTTTTAAATGAAATTACAGAATCCTTAGCATCATAGCTTATTGGGTTACAGACCTGCCATGAGTCCTCCTTTTGATAGCGAATACTTCACTGATGTTTCATATTTAACAACCATGTGAACCCCAGACATGACATTTTTGCAAGCTAGATTGAGATATCACTAACGTGTAACATTGTGTACAGGTCTGAGGCGTGTGATGTGATGATTGGGTACACATGTATTGTGAAATGCTTACCACAGTAGAGTTAGTTAGCATATCCTTTACCTCACATAATTATTGTACCATGTTTGTGGATATGTTTGTGGTGAACATGTTCAGCTCAAAGACAATAACTTTTTAGTATATTATACAGGCCAGGCTTCTGAGAGTAAAATTTCCAAGCCACACCTTTGTAAAGTTGTTTAACAGATACAGAAGAATTAGGTTAATTTTCTCTATTTACAAGTGTCCTCATTAGCTGCTCTTAAAAGTTCAATTGACAGTGTAATATATATGTATTAATTACAGGGCAGTAATTCTCAGAACTGTGTACTCCAAAGAGCCATTTTAAAGAAATTTATTTCTCACAACCTCAAAAATCCAGCATGGATCTCAGTTTAAGCAACATGGACCTAAGAAAACCAGGGTTTATACTTTTATACTTTAAAAATATCTTTTACTAGAACATTGCTGTAAAGTAATTTTGTAGAATAAATCCTTTAGTTTCTGTAAGAAGTAAATCTTCTAAAATTATCACTGAAATAACTCTCAAGCAGAAGCAAAACTTAGAGTAAGCCTCTGTGTCTGTGTGCGTGAATGTGAGCTTGAGAAATCTTGCAACGGTGCTTGACGAGCGCTTTCACAGGCCAGCCCACTTGTTCCTTTGAACTCTTGCCTCCATCCTGTGTGCGATGCAACGTGATCTTTCTGAAGTCGTTGGTGGGGCTGGCATTTTAGCTCTGATCTTGTGACTTCAAGTGTCACTAATATACTGTCTTTCTGAGAAAAAGTATTTTCATGCTGTTCAAAACTGATAAAGCTCTTTTATATAATCTATCGCGTGTGAACTAGACTGGGCATTATTTCCAGGTGCAAGATGCACGTAAAGTTTATGGTTTTAGATTTTTTTTTAAATTTTCTGAGCCTTATGCCTTCTTTCATTCTTTGTCAGCTAGTTGATTATTTTTGAAAACAAGATGTAATCTTATCCTAAATAAGTAAATCAGCAGGTGCTTAGTAAGTCCTACTGTATGTTTAATTCTCAATAATATTCAAATGGTGTAAAATAGTATTTCCCAGAGGAAGATTCCAAAGATTAGTCATTCAGGTGTGTGTGCCGGGGGGTGGGGGGGGGGCGGGCGGGGTTATAACAAAAGCTAATTATCTATTAACTTTGTGAAAATTCACAATAGTCCCTTAAAAGCTATGTGAAATTCTGCAGTATAAATGTATTTATACCTGAGTATTCACCCCATTGTATATGTGTATATTTCAGCCTAAAGTATATGTCACTTCCATGGGGGCTTATGACTAAGTCATGATAGCTCAAGAACACAGACTTGAAAGTCGGTGCTACCCCCCATTTCAGAGTATCCTTCTGAAGCCTCAGATGGCCCAGGCTCTTCCATTATCTGATGTGTGTCTTCCTAATTTCAGTTCACCGAAGCTGAGGACTGAAGTAGTAATAAGGGTCATTCTTCTGGAAAGAGCAACCCAAACAAGGATTTGTGTTTCTCCGTTTAACCTAACATATTATCATGTGTATCCGCCTCACTAAAGGGCAATGTAACATCAATAAACAATGCAACAACCAGGTATTTTGAGTAAACCAATGAGCCATCCCGCATTGCAAAATGTTGCTAGCCAGGCTTCTGCATGGTAGGTGTTAAATAGATGTTTGTCGTTGTTCTTAGCATTATTATTCACTATAAATCATTATTATTAATAATAATATGTAAAGATGTTAACCTCATTTTATGCAATGTAGGTGTTTTGAACATTCGGGTGCATAATACATTCCTTTAAACATATTTACATGAATGAAATATGTTTAAAGACGTTAGTGCAGTTGGCTGCCTAAAGGAACCCTGGTGAAAACTTTGTAAAATTAAAATGGATTCTTACTTGCAATATTATTATAACCCCTTACCAAGAAAATGTATACTTTTTTCTATTACATTGGATAGTCTAAAAATGGGAGTATAACAGAATTGTGACAGGGTGGTGTATAATGTTCGAAATGGAAAAAGATTCAGTGGATAACTGACCCTAAAGTGACAGAATTTTGTGGAGAAGATGAGAAGCAATTATGCCTGTAAGAGAAATAGCAATATATTTTGAAATTGTTCCCCTGCAGGAAAATCTCCTGAAATTCTGAAACCTGTTTTATCATTGAGGCATTTACTCAGAAAAATATTTCAAATGTCCTCTGCTCTGGATATTTACACCCTGGGTTTCACACAGTCTTTATATGCATGTTACACACCAATGACATTTTCATCCTGGAAATGTATTGTCACCATAACTGAACACCTGCCACAAGGCACAACATTAGACTCGGAATGTGCATTCAAATATCCTGGAGTCAGTACATTAGAAGTTATCAGAACACATTGCTCAAAAACAGAAAAATTAATCAAATGTCCAATTTTACTAGCGACACAGGGCACAACAGACCACAGAACTGATTAGTTACTTATTAAATAAGAACAGTGGTGACGGAGTTTCAAAATACCAAATCAGCCTAACACAGCTCCCCGGAAAATGGTAAAAGCTAAGCAGAAGTTGGGCTATAGACACAGGAGGGGACCGTGACCATCTACGAAAGGTAGAAATGACAAAGCTTCTTGCTGCTGTTGCCTTCCACAAAACTTGATACTCCCGGGCTTTAAGAGTCACTCTGGTTGCTCTGCTTCCTGTGTTGTTCGCCACTGGGCAAATTGACCCACTTTTCTGATGTGGTAGCAGAGAAATCAAGGAGCCTCAGGAACCGCTTCTCCATCTGGCAGAGAGTTGGCTACCGAGAAACTGAAGATACGCCCAATCTTGACCAGGAGGAAAGCTATTGGGTTGCATCACAGATGATGTTATTAGCTTGTGTTTTACCAGAGGAGTGAACAAAAGCTTTAAATAGGACCAATCACATATTCCTACTAATGTCTTATATGTACCACTAGTCACCATCGATGGCTGGCAGCAAACAATCTGACAAAGGTGTTTCAGTAGTTTCCAGAAGTTAAATAATATGAGCTTAGTATCTGTGTAGCTAACTTGTCTTGTGACATGAAAATCCCTGTATGTGGGGTGGGGCCTGTGAACTCTGAATATTGGTGTTCAATTTTGAAGGAGGTAGTTCGATAGAATATATGTAACTTTCTCTAGAGCTTAGCATCCTCCCAGTCTTAGGATAGATATGTAGTGACTGATGCCTTCATCTTACCGTTCATAGTTTTTTTGTGTGTGAGAGCATTATGAAGAATCCACACCTGTCTGTTGGCATCAAGGTGAGTCTGACAAGGTACGTTAAGAAAAAAATAATAAGAGCCCTGGCTGGTGTAGCTCAGTGGATAGAGCGTGGGCTGCGAACCAAAGTGTCGCAGGTTCTATTCCCAGCCAGGGTACATGCCTGGGTTGCAGGCCATAACCCCCAGCAACTGCACATTAATGTTCCTCTCTCTCTCTATCTCCCTCCCTTCCCTCTCTAAAAATAAATAAATAAAATCTTTAAAAAAATAAAAAATAATAACAGCAGCTGACTAGTTAAAAAGAAAGTGTCAAGTCTATCATTCCCCTCTGTATTTCTCCAAACAGATGCATCATTTTTTTTTAAAGAATTCGTCTCCAGGTTCCCACATGCCCTGGAAGAGGTTGGATGTCTTTCCAAAGTCTTTCCTCTATGTAAGGTGTTCATTAAAGGTTTAGATTCAGAAAATAAAGGCTGTTTATGTCTCAAATTACCTTCTCTTCTGGCTCTTCTCCACAACTAATTGACATGACTTTGGGTGTGTCTGCTCTTCAGTATCCTTCACATCCATCTGCTATGAAGATGAATTAGTTATTTAGGTAGCAATCAGCCTTCCTGGTTTAGCCAAAGTGCGTCCATTCCTCTTCAGGACTATTAAGCTAGGAATGAACTTTCAAGCTAATGCACAATGCAATCACTACCACTCTGGAGAAGCCAGGCACCTAAATATTTTGTATTCAGTAATGAAAAACTTCTTTCTAAAACAAGAGGGATAGGAAGAAGGCGGGAGGAGGAATTAGGGGGAGAAAGTCAATAAAGACCTAGAGATTCAATTAAGAGTTTAGGTATCTGCCAGCTTTTATTAGCTCCAACTTTGACTTAAAAGGCAGAGGTCAGCAAGTGGTCAGTGCAGAGGCATGTGGGGGGCAGATGATAGCATCAGGGGCTAGGATACAGGGAGCTCTGCATCTCCTAAATGAGTAACAAGAGACAACTGGCCTTAATGTCAGGAAAAAATCAGAGTTGATTCCAGGGAAAAGATACATTTCTCTGCAACTCTCTAGCCAGCATGCAGGAGTCTTTCAAGCCACCTGGCATGTCAGACTTACAATTGAAATCCTTACAAGTGACCACTTCCCCTCCCCATCCTCACATATTCATCCTTAGAGAAAGAAAAGGTTTGTTGTCCTTGCCTGACTTAAAAAAAAAAAAGATATAGCCCTGGCTGGCATAGCTCAGTGGATTGAGCGCAGGCTGCGAACCAGGCATCGCAGCTTCAATACCCAGTCAGGGCACATGCCTAGGTTGCAGGCCACGGCCCCCAGCAACTGCACATTGATGTTTCTCTCTCTCTCTCCTTCCCTTCCCTCTCTAAAAATAAATAAATAAAATCTTAAAAAAAAAGAAAAAAGATATAATCTGTGGTCATTTGGAATTTGTATTTAGTAACAAAGTAGGAAATAGTATCAAAAATTTTAATGTGATATTTGTTCACTAGGAAAGCATATATATGTATATGTATACTGCATATATGTATACATATATCCATGTATAGGCATGTATACATATATACATCTATCCATGTATACATATATAGGCATATTTACTAGACATTGGGATCTGTCCAAGCGCATTGACGTACTTTATTCCAGAACGTGTGCGAGCAGCATCCTTAGGCAAATATCATGGGTGATGTTTTAGGGCTGAAGAGATGGAGGCTCTCCGGGATGAGTACCCTGACTGAAATAATCCAGCTGTTGTCACTCCACATCTAAGTCTTTCGATTTTATTTTTTAAATTTATTTTTCAATTACAATGTGCATTCAGTGTTAACATGTATTAGTTTCAGGTGTATGGCACAATGGTAGATGAACCACAGAAACTGTGAGATAATAATCATTGCCATTTTAAGCCTCAAATTTTGGTAATTCAGCAAAGAATGACTAACACATACTCCCAGAACGCTGGCTGCCAAGGTTATACCAGCAAGGCTGGATAGCTGACTAGTTCTCTCTGGTAAAATGATGACAACAAGAGGAAGGGAAATCTATCATTACTTAGAGCCAGAGGGTTTCCTAACAAAATTCGAAGATTCCTACCCAAGCATTCCAAGATGAAGTCTTCCTCTTGTCAAGACCTGCTAGTGTACACAGAGCTTCTAAAAACATTTCAGTGTTTCACTTGTAATGGCATTGACACCTAAGATTAAGATAATTTTTTAAAAAAATTCTAATATAAGGGTCAAAAAGCAAAGAAAATGTACCAAAAAAAAAGAAGTTATATGAGAGTATAGAGAGCAAAAGAATATTTCACCAGGATCACTAATGTGCCCATGAGGATACTTAAAAGTGTAAAAGATAGTGCAGTCATAAAACTGGAACAAATGCTATAAAAAGGAGTATTAATAGAACAAATAATCTTGAAAATGGAGAATATGAAATATATTAAATCTTCACAGAGGTATTAAAAAGTAAAGGTAATTTTTCCAGAAAACTGATAAAAAAGAGACAAAGTTGGAAGTTATAAAAGAGAAAAAAGACTTAAAGCATTGGATTAAGATTAATAGTAATTCCAGAAAACCAAAGAATTAAGAAAATTATCTAATTAAAAAAATCCACTTTGAAGGGGCACTAAGCAACCAAAATAATAAATACTAAAAGACCCACATCATGAATAAAAAATAAAAACTATAAAAGAGAAACCTATATCATGAAATATTCAAAAACTATAAATAAAAACAAGACCTTAAAATTGGAGAGAAGAAAATTACATGCAACAGATCAAGAATCAGAATAGTGTCAGTTTTCTCAAGAGCATTACTTAGTTCCAGAACATAATGGAGCAACTCTTTGATAATTCTCAAAGAAAATTACTGCCAACTAGAATTCTCTCTCTAGAAAAAAATGAAACAATAGTTGTTGGGAAAGAGATGCAGGAGGTAAAAATGAGACCACTTTGAAGTGGTTTAACTATGCGAGACACTTGTGTGGGGTTGAGAGATGAGTACGTGTGAGATTAGAAGTAGTTATGAATGTTTTCAGACTCTCTCTCATTCTTGGTCTACAGTCAGATTGCCTTTTCTGATCCCTCTGAATTTATACAAGGCCACATGACTTTTCTGGCCACACAATGAAAAAGGAAGTGGCCTGTGAACTAGACAGAATCATTTAGATTGTTGCCCAAATCTCCGCATTCTCTTTGTCTGCAGCATTAAATCCTGATGCCTTGTCTTAAAGTGGTGGTGCCTTTGCTACCCCCAGTCTCTGAAGGACGAGGATGAGTAGAGCTTTGGGAATAACAATGGACATGTGGGGTGGGCAGGAAGTAAATCTTGTTTGTTTTTAGACATTAAATTTTTTGAGCTGTTTTGAAAGCATAACGTAGCCATCTTGATGCATGTGGTGTATTGTCTGTGTGGACCTGCATTTCATATGGCAGATTCTTTTCCATGGTTATTGATATAAAAGAGCAGCTGAAGAGGCAGAGGTAGAAGAACAAACAATAAAGACGCAAGAGAGAGAAGGAGTGGCTAACAGATCACAGACTAATGGAAGAATTAACTTTCGACAGGAAGGAAACTACCTCATCTTTTGCAGTAGAAGACAATGAGCTAAGATGGGATGTGAATGAATGTATGATCATCAATTTGTGGTCAGGATGTTTTTTTCATATATCCTGTTTTCTGACAAGTGGGAAATGAAGCCATTTGTTGTGCATTGTCGAAATTATTGAGGGGTGGAGGTGGTGGAACGGTCATGTATCAGGTTCAGTGGGGAAAACAAAAGTCTTTGTATTCAGTCAAAGAGAATGAAGAGTTTATTTTCAGGGAAGTACACCAATGATTTTCAACCTTTTTCATCTCATGACACACATAAACTAATTATTAAAAATCTGTGACACACCAAAACATATTTTCATTTTTTGCCAATCTGACAAAAGGATGGGTATAGTTTTGATTCATTCACATTGGACAGCTAATGTTGTGTTGGCTTTTGTCATTTTTTATTTGACAAGCTAAGGGAAAAGAGGTCAGTGTCCCTGACCAATAGTCAGGTAGTGCCCATTTTAAAACTTCTTGTGAGACACCAGTTGAAAATTGCTGTTTCACACAAATATTGGAAATGCTGAGAAAATGAGGCAAGGTCAAGTAGCCAATATAAAAAAATCTCAGCCTTCTGCTACAAAACAGAATTCTAAGAGCTAGCATGAAGACTGCTAGAAGTCTCAGTAGCATTTAGAAAGATCTAAACCAGTATCTTGGTCTACATGAGTAAAGCGAGTGGTTAAGAAATTGCCGTAGATCTATATCTTACTACACCTCTCCCAAGAACTGGCTCCAGGGAGTAAAGGCTTTCCCTTCCCCTCTATTCCCCAAGTGCAAGTGCCTCTCACTGGCAGATAGTGAGTGGCCAGAATTGCACTGGCAAATGGATTCTGGGAGATGTAGTTTCCTGTTGCAATTCAGTGGCCATCTGTGAAAACGGCAAAAGAATCTGCCATATGAAATGCAGGTCCACACAGACAATACACCACATGCATCAAGGTGGCTATTGAGTAAAAGTCAATCAGTATGCCAAGTATTTTGAACATGTATAATTTTTGGAAGCTTCCTATATTTTAAAGGACCTTCCCACATTTTTATAGTCTCTCATACTATCAATCCTGCTTTAGCCATGCAGAACTCCCCTTGAAAACTACATCTCCCAGCTTCCCTTGCTGTTAGGGAACAGGTAATTGCTTTAGAAATCAAATCTCCTGAGAAAGACTGGTTTGGAATAGAGCTATGTGAGGAAAGGGGCAGGACGCAGAGCACTCCATTTTCCCACACCCGTGATAGCAGAAGCAGCCCAGTTCTGAGCTCGGAGGAGTTTATATCCTTCTGTTTTGAAATCTACCCGATCTTGGGAGATGCAGCAGCTCCTTTGGTTTGCTAGGCCCACCATGTGGCTCTGCAAGTTATTCCCGAACCTCAGTCTTGAACCTGTTCTTCAACCCTACCAGCAATTCAGCAATATTTCTAGACTTAGTATGCTCTATCTACTTCAATTTGGCAGTGTTTTCATTGCCTTTAACTGAGAACACAGGCCAACATGGTGTGATTGGAGAGATTGGTGAAGGCTTAGAAAAGTTGCTGCTGAGATGGAAGGAGGTGATCAGGAAGATCTAGAGAGATAGCCAGGACATGAGCTAATTTTGTGTTGAGTTGTTCTTTTGACAATGACCTCAGTCTGTGTTACTTCCCTCTAGCAGCTCTTAGCAGCCTGGGTTATGAGGTAGAGAAGGTAAATGTTTGGATTAACCCAGAGTTGTCCTGATTTTACAGTCGAAAGAATTAAGAACTTCACGGTTGATCCATAGTCCCAGGCAAAGAAGTAATGGAACTGGGAATAGAACCACGTTAGTGAGGGCCACACATAAGAATACGTTGCTGGAGATGATATTTTCTCCCTTACAAACTGTCTCCTTCACTTGAAAACCAAAAGCCACTCCACAGAAAGGAACCCTTTGTCTCAATGGTCAATTTAAACCTCATTGATGAATGCCGTCCCATAGATGCATAAAATTAAGACATTTAATGTGGTTCAAATTTATTTGTTGCTTGAATGTTTAATTCTTTGTTATCTGTATTAAAAGAATTGCAGGAACTTATCAAAAGTTATCTGATCTTTCTACCTATACAGCATCAGTGAGAGTGTGTATTACTGTTTAGAAAATTGCTAATAGAAAATGTAATTGGACTACAGGGTTACAAAACCCAAGAACTAATGTCCACAGAGATCAAACAAACAAAAAACAAACTATTGCATTACATTATCACTCCCTTATTGTATTTGAACTTGAATGTATTCAGGGAGATATTTTTAAAAGAGTATAAAAGAATTCTTTCTAAAATATTTTTTATATTTATTCCCATTTTCCAACTCTTGATTTCTCTGGATCTCCTACATTTATACTCTCATGAATATTATTTCTTAGATGTTTCTACATGATGAGGAGGTTGTGGTAAACAAAAAAAGAAAGTTTCTGCCTCAGTAAAGTTTGCAGTTTATGAGAGAAACTGGCATTTAACAAATTATTAATATGTGAAACATTATAAATTACTAAAGAGTGCTGAAGGAAATAAAAATTAGTACCAGAAAGCATGTAATGCCATTACACTTTGGATTGAGGAATTAAGAAAGGTCTTTCTGAGAAATGAATAGGTTTGCTAAAATCTGAAAAATGAATAGGGTTAACCACTTAAAGAATGAATGACACTTCATTCTAGACAGAAGAAACTGATATGGGAAGGTCCTAAAGCAGCCAATTACAATACTTCAGTCCCTACACAAAAGCAATAATTTGAAAAAAAAATTTAAAGCAATATTTTGGTGCTATTGGAAGTCAAATTCCTATAATTGCTGTAATACACACACACACACACACACACACACACACACCCTCAAGCTTTCCTTGTTAAGACTTCTAAAAGCTCTCTTCTGCTCGTGCATTTGGAGAGACAGATTTCAAGATCTATATTTCTGGCCAAGAAATAAATATTTTTAAAACTTTAACGAATTAGAAATAGAGAGTCTCTGCTGAGCTGTGGATCTGAGTAAACTGGATTTGGCAAGAAAATTCATTTCAAAGCTGCTATTTTCTTCCATGGCCACGTGGCGGTGAAACCTTGGTGATTCTGTTGCCTGGGTGTGCACCATCTGCGTGCTTGTGCCACCCGTCTCAGATCTTCCTGGCCTCAGATTAACCTTCTTTCTTGAGCTCCAGGTTTTCTGAATGGGTAATGTTACTTCAAATGACTACAAAGGATTTGAGAGCTTTCGAAGCCTTGCTGAAGGAAGTACATTATGAATACACTTCAGATCGGCAGCCATGAATTTATCTGTCAGGAAAAGTGCATTGGGCTTTTAGTGCATAAACAAGGGAAATAAAACACCCCAATGTGACACTGAAATAAAGGTGGGACCTGGAGGGTCCATTATGAAATTACTGGTGCCTGTTTAAACAGACAAGGGGGCTTGTGACATCTGTCGGTGACTTATGATTGATGACATAGGAAAATAAAAGTATCCCCAATGCTGTTTCTAAAGCAAGGGTGCCATAAGAGGAGCGGTAGGTGCTGAAGAAAGGAGTTCACAAATTGTGCTCAGCTCAGAGAACAGGGGAGAGGCAAACTGCTCGTTTTATTTATGTCTTTGAAGAATGTTGGAAAAAAATGCTAATATTGCCATTTTTAGATTTACTTAAAGCTGAAATCAATGGAGCAAAAGCAAAACCCACAAGGCCAGCCCAGCCTTACGGTTAGGATAATGCCCATTGTGTGGTTCATTAACTGTGTGTCTCATTCATCATCTGTCCCGGTCCCCCAAGAGGGTTTCCCCGGAGCGGGGCTTGGAGGCTTCCTGGGTGGTGTGCTGAGGAGCCAGAACGTGCTTCTGCGGGAACACAGCATAGGGCAGAGGCTTTTAACCCTCATAAACCCAACGCCTCCTTTTTATCAGAGGTACTTGCAAAACCCCTTTACTGCGGGGAAATGCGTCGCTTCGTGGGCGCATATGCACTCTCTAGCGTAGCTTCCAACCTAGATGCCGAGGAGAGGGACTTTGCAGGGAGAGGCCATGGCCGGGGGAAAAACCAATATCTTAAAACCTTGGAAAAATATAAAATGGAAATAAAATGAAATCACGATATAAAAATGTACTAACTATAATATAAAGTCAAAAAATAAAAATATCTCAACAAGGCAATAGTATTGCAATATGTAAATGTTCCAGTGTATAGGCATTAATGCCTAAAAATGAAATGCTGACTTCTGTACACCGAAGTGGTCTGCAACAAAGAGCTCCCAGTACAAAGGAGTGCAGTTGTGTTGTAGGTGATTCAATTATTTCCAGCCGTGTTGCTGACAGCAATATCACTTTCCAAAATGCTGCATAATTCTTTTTGAAACTTCTGAACAAAAGTAAAGGTAATATTTCTCTGATTTACATAATAGTTGTGTTCCAGGGAAATTCAATATATATTAAAACTGTGCAGGAAATACTTTTTTTGTTTTTATGTAAAATCGAATTAGAGTCTAATTTCAGATAATTATGTCGCTTTCCCTCCTACACTCCACAATTATAAACCTCCCCAGTGGAAAGGTGAGTACCTAGCAGCGGGGCGTGTCTGTGTCCGTCCTGGGCGTTCTCCCTGGTCTCCGTACTCCTTTTCCAGACGCTACTCAGGTCTGTTCGCCTGGTTGGTGGTCTGACAGCATCTCCCGCTCAAACATGTCAAGCGCGCTCCGGCCTTCACTTTTCCTCCTCTTAGTAATATGTCCCCTCTGTAGTTTCGGTTACCCAGGCCAAGACTTCAGACCTCTTGATGCCATTCTTCCGGTTTGCCCTACGTCCAGTCTGCCAGAAAATCCTGTAAGCCCTACTTTAAAAAATACCTAGATTCCAACCACTTCTCCATCACCTGGGTCCAAGGGGCTAGCAGCTTCTGCATGCGCTAATTCAATGCTCTCCCCCATCCTCCCAGACTTCACGAGGTCCCTGAGTAGGAGGGTATCATATCACAGCAGCCAGGGAGCCTTTAGAACCACAAGTCTGCTCAAATGTCCTCAACATTCGAGGGGGGTCCCTCCCATCCGGAGTCCAAGTCCTAGTACTCGCTGCCTTTTCCCTGCCTCCTCCCTCACCTCTCTCATCTGACCTTCCATCTCCTTCCCCCATACCCGGTGCTCCAGCCACCCCCGGCCTCCTGGCTGCCCCTGGAACACACCAAGAGCCCCGCCCCCACTGGGGTTTGTGCCTGCCCTCCCCTCTGCCTGGACTGCAGGGGCCCCAGGCCCTGCTTCCTCTTCCCCTTCGGTTTTCTGCTCGCTTAATACTTCTTTTTTCCTCCCCCTATGGTTAATGGTACTTTTTTGTGCACTTAAAAACTTGCTTTTTTTTTGCCTTTGTGCCTTTTTTAGTTTATTTTTGTTTTATAAATTACTTTATTGTTGCTCAATTACAGTTGTCTGCATTTTCTCCCTCCCCCACTCCCCCCCCATGGTTTTGTCCATGTGTGCTTTATAGTAGTTCCTGAAAACCCTTCTCCCCTCTGTCCCCTCCCAACTCCCCTCTGGCTATTGTTAGATTGTTCTTAATTGCAATGTCTCTGGTTATATTTTGTTTGCTTTTTTCTTTTGTTAATTATGTTCCAGTTAAAGGTGAGATCATATGGTACTTGTTCCTCACTGCCTGGCTTATTTCACTTAGCATAAATGCTCTCCAGTTCCATCCATGCTGTCACAAAGGGTATAAGCTCCTTTTTTCTCTCTGCTGCATAGAATTCCATTGTGTAAATGTACTATAGTTTCTTGATCCATTTATTTACTGAAGGGCACTTAGGTTGCTTCCAGCACTTGTCTATTGTGAACTGCGCTGCTATGAACATTGGGTCACTTAGTACTTCTCACTGTGTCTTGAAGAGCTGTGGGGGGAGGACATGCCAGACTCCAAAGTCAACCTGGAACCATGGAAATGGCAAAGAACCAATTGAGGGGCAGGGTTTGAGTGTGGTTTAGGGAGAAGACAGATACACGATTCTGAAGCTGTTACTGTGAGAGAAATCTGGAAGGATATTGAATCCTGGGTGAGGAGAGGTTTTAGACTTTTATCCTGTAGTTAATGGGAAGTTGCAGGAACATTTTGAGCAGGGAGTAAAATAATTAAAAAATGTTCATCTGGAATAAAAAAAAACTCAGAAAACTTGAAGTACAAGGGAACATTTGTCAATATGAAGAAGAGCATTTATTTAAAAATAATCCCTTCCTAATATTGGACTCAATGGTGAAAGGCTGACAGCTTTCCTGCTCAGTTCAGGAACAAAGATGCGGAGTTTCACTGTTGCTTTTAGTGTTGTACTGAAGTTCTAGCCAGAACAACAAGGCAAGAAAAAGAAATTAAGGCATTTAAATTAGGAAAGAAGGAGGAAAGCTATTTTTGTTTTCAGACAACATAGTGTTTTGTATGGAAAATCCCTTAGAATCCACAAGAAAGTTATTAGAGCTAATAAACAAATTAGGTGAAATTCCAGGGCATCATATAAATACACAAGTATCAGTTGTGTTTTATACTCTAACAATGAACAACTTAATAAGGATATTAAGAAAACAGTTTCATTTATGATAGCATTGAAAAGCATAAAATACCTAGCCTTAAGTTTATCCAAAGAAGTGAAATACAATACTTGTATAATTAAAATTATAAGTATAATAAAAATAAAGGCATAAATAATTGAAAAGACATCTTATAATCATGGATTAAAAACAATAGTCTTATGATGCTCATATTGCCCAAAATTATCTATGGAATCAGCGCAAATTGCAGCAGCCTTATTTTTTATGGAAATGTGAAAGCTGATCCTCAAATTCATATAAAATTTCAAGAGACTCCAATTTCACAAAACAATCATTAAAAAATAAACAAAGTTTAAGATTCATATTTCCCAATTTAAAAACCCACTATGAAGTTTTATTCATCAAAACAGGGTGGCACTGGCATAAGGATAGACATACAGACCAATGGTACAGAATGCAGAGTGCAGAATTAAACTCATAATCTATAGCCAATTGATTTTTAACAACGATGCCGATACCATTTAATAGGGAAAGAATAGTCTCTACCACAAATGGTGGTGGGAATACTGGAAGGTTCCATGCACTAAAGAATGAATACACACACACTCACACATGTATTCATATATGTATACACACATATAATTATACATGCATACATAGATACACATTATTTACATCATGTGTGTTATATATTATATAAAAATAACTTAAAACAGATAAATAACTTAAATATAAGAATGAAAGCCATAAAACTTGGAAGAAAAGATAGTGGTAAATGTTCATGATGTTGGATTTGACAGCGGAGTTTTTTAGATCGGATACCAAAAGCATGGTCAACAAAAGAAAAATATTAATTGAATTTAATTAAAATTAAAAAGTGTTTGTGCACCAAAGGACATTACCAACAAAAAGAAAAGACAACCCACAAAATGGAAGAAATTACTTGCAAACATGTATCTGGTAAGGGTTTAATATTCAGAATATATAAATAACTCACACACATAAAACAATTAATTTAAAGAGTGGGCAAAGGACATGAATAGACATTTCTCAAAAGACATACAAATGGCCAATAAGTGCATGGATAGATTCTCAGCATCACTGCTCTTTAAGAAAATGTAATTCAAACTGTAATGGGATGTAACTTCACACCCACTCTGTTGGTGTTATCAGCTGAAATGTGTCCTTCACAATTTATATGTTGGAGTCCTACCCCCTTGCACCTCAGCATTTGGCTGCATTTGAAGATAGGACCTGTAATGAAGTAATTTAATCAAAATGAAGCCATTAGGGTGGGCCCTGGTCTGATCTGACTGGTGTCTTTGTAAAAGGAAGTTCGGACACAGAGACGGTGGAGATGTGTGTACTCAGAGGAAAGACCGGGTGAGTCCTCGGGAGAAACCAAACCTGCCAACACCTCAATATTAGATTTCTAGCCTCCAGGACCATGAGAATAAATTTCTGTCATCTGAGTCAGCCTGTGGTGTTTTGTTATGGCAGCTATTGCAAACTAATATAGTGGTTATGATCAGCAAAATGGAACACGAGTATTGGGGAGGATGTAAAGAAATCAGAACCCTCATGCTTTGCTTGAGGGAGTTTTAAATGATGTAGCCACGGTGGAATAAAGTTTAGCCCTTCCTCAAAAAGCTAAACATAGAATAGCATATGATCCAGCAATGCCTCTCACAGGTATATATATGCCTGGCGTAACTCAAAAGAGGACTTCAGCAGATGCTCGTGTGCGACTGCATTATTTACAGTAGCTAAAAGGTAGAAGGAACTCATGTCCAACAACAGATGACTGATAAACAACATGTAATATATATAGCGAAACATTACTCAGTAGCAAAAAAGGAAGTTTTTTATACATGCGACAACGTGGATAAACTTTGAGAACACTATGCTAAGTGAAATAAGCCAGACACAAAAAGAAAAAATATATTGTAGGATTCCACTTACACGAAACATCAAGAACAGGCAAATTCACAAAGAAAGTGAGTCAGAGGTTACCATCCTCTGAAGGAGGGGGAAATGAGGAATTACTGTTCAGTGACTACAGAGTTTCTGTTTGTGGTGATAACAAAGTTTTGGAAATACAGAGTGATGTGCTCACACAGCATTGTGAATGTTATTAAGGCCATTTAATTGTACACTTAAAATATTTGAAAGGGCATAGTTTATATTATATACTTTCTCACAGAAATACACCACCTCGGTCTCATCCTATATGAATAGAAATAGAACTTGTGAAGCCAGAGGTGAGTTTATTTTTAGTTGTTTTAGCATTTGTTTTTATTGTTGTAGGTCTTGCTATTGTTTCTGCTTTAAATGAATCTCACTGTATCTTCTAACTGGTTGTTGTTTATTTAAGCAAACTCTGCCTACCTCTATATTTTATATTGTACCAACCCCCCTCATTGATTTTTCTTTTCATTTTGCAGTGGTTTTTTAATTGATCTCTTTCTATGTGCATAATCTTTCCTAACTTAAAAAAGGAATAAAGTGCTGGTGTGTGCTGCAACACACACGAATCTCAAAAATATTAGGCAAGGGTGAGCCAGACGTAAAAGACAACACATTGTGCAACCCCATTTATATGACACATTTATAATAGATAACAGAAGGAGACACAACGCAGGTTTGTGTCTGCCAGGGAACGGGAAGGAGAGAAACCACTCAGTGGGAAAACAGTTTTAGTCTGAAGCAAAAGAAATGTTTTGGGACTAGATAGAGGTGTTGCGAGTACAATATTGTGCTAAATGCCCTCAAATTATTGCTTTAAAATAATATTATGTTATGTAAATTTCATCTCAAAGATCACTTTAAAAATCAAGTTAAAGGGGTGATTTGCAGAGATACAACAAAAATTTTCAAATGCCAAAAATATCAGTTGCCATATTTCTGTGGATCTGTAACTGCCCTCTCTATTCTGCTTCACTTTTTGCTGTCCAGCCACTCACCAGTCCTATAATATTTCAGTTCCTGGGACTCTATAGGAAGTCTTAAATTTGAATGGTATTAATCTTCCTTGTTATTCTTTTTAAAGTTGGTTTAGCTACTTCTTTATACATTTTAAAACAGGCTTGTATATCTCTAGTAAAAAAAATCTTGTTGGGATTTTATTGGGATTGCCTTAAAATTATAGATGAATCTTGGTAGAATTGGAATCAAATATATGGAATTACTTATGCACAAACACAAACATTTCCATTTATTAAGATGTTTTACTTTTATCAGTATTATATAGTTTTCAGTATACGAATCCTGCAATATGTTGTAAGTAAAACATTTTATTGGAACAATAAAAATTGCTCTTTGTACTGAAAGACTGAGAATCATATTGAAGTTGCCAAAAATGTTACTGAGAGTGCCTGCAGCCTGTGTACCCTTCACTCAGCTTCACTCCGTGATAAATAACCACACGACAATGACCAAAACCAGGAAGGTGATATTAGCACAATACTATTAAATGACAGACTTCATTTGGTTTTAATCAGATTTGCCGTGCTGTTGGGTGCATATATATTTCTAGGAAATCTTATCTCATGTTTCATGTAAGTGAATCACAATCAGAATGAAAAACTATCTCATTCATTTGAAATTACAACTTGTCCCCACCCCAAAACCCTTGGCAATGACTCTTCTATGCCCCATTGCTATAATTCTGTTTCAGTTAGAGAGTGCTACATCAATCGAGTCAAATATCATGTAACCTTGCACATTAGCTTTACTTTTTCCCCCCTCAGTCTATGTCCTTTGAGATCCGTCCAAGTTGCTGCAGTTACCTCAGGTCTCTTCCTTTGTGTTGCTAAGTGACTTCTGGAGTGGTTTACAGGTTGGGGCTATGAGAGCTGCTAATGAACATTCATAGACAAGTTTTTATGTGAACATTATTTTTACTTTTTACATTTTCTACATTAAGTACCTAGGGGTGTGATAGCTGCTTCACAAAATTGCCCAGCTATTTTCTAGAGTGGTGTGCCGTTTTACATTTGTACCAGCAAATGTTTCAGAGTCCAACTAGTCTGCCTCCTTCCCAGCCCTTGCTGTTGCTCGCATTTTTGTTTTAGTCATTCTGATAAATGTGTGCTGGTATCTCATCATAGCCTTAACTAATATTCTCCTCAGTGTTAATGATCTTGAGCATATTTCATGTGCTCATTTGCCATCCATATACATTCCTTGGTTAAATGTCTGTTAAAGATGTTTGTCCCTTTTTAGTTGGTTGGTTGTTTATCTTACTGTTGAGTTTAGAGTATTCTGTTTGCATTTTAGATAGAAGGCTTTCATCCAATATGTAATTTGAAAATATTTTTGAAACTGGGGCTTGTCCTTTTTATTTTATTAATGTGCCTTTTGCATATTAAGTATTTTAACTTGTAGGATAAAATGACCAATTTATCTGTTTGTTCTTTCATGGAGGGCATTTTTGGTGGCTTCTTTGTCTAACCCTAGATCACAGGGATTTCCCCCACAGTTTTTTTCTTAAAGTTTTATAATTTCAAAACATGTAGATCTGTGATCAATTTTGAGTTATTTTTTTGCAAAATACACAAAATTTAGGTTGAGGGTATGTTTTTGTTTCTTTAGTTTTGTTTTCTTTTTTGTTGTGTAGAGTCCAATTGTTCCAACACTATTTGTTAAAGAGACCGCACTTCCTCCATGGGGTTGCTTTCCTACCTAGGCCCGAAGTCATTCGCTGGTTTTGTGTGGATCTACAATGGCCCTATCTGTTGAGTTCCATTGACTGATGTGAGGATTCTTCTATCAATGTCACACTAGCTCGATACTGTGATTTCCTAATATTTTGTTAAAAATTTTTACATATCAGTGCATGAGGGATATTTATCTTTCACTTTTTTTTTCTTGCATTATTCTAGTTTGGTCTTGATCTCAGGATTACCCTGATCTCATAAGATAAAAGAAAAGTATCTTTTGTCTTCTATTTTCTAGAAGAAGTTGTATAAATTGGTGTTATTTTTTCTTACATTTTTAAAAGGATTTGTCCCTGATACCACCGAGTTCTATAATTTTCTCCTCAGGAAGAATTGTAAGTGTAACTTCAGTTTTTAACAGATTTATTGAATTTGTTAACTGGATTCAGGTGAGCAATTATTCTTGTGTAATTTTTGATAACATGTCTTTCAGGAAATTGGTCTATTATACTTAAGTTGTCAAGTTTGGAGTGTAATATTGTTTGTAGTATCATGCTACTATCTTTTTCCTGCATGTGGGGCTGTACTGGGACCCCTCTCTTGTTCCACTGTGCACATATAGGCAATAGGTGTCTTCTCTGTTGTGTCTTTTGTCTCTCTAAAGGCTTACCAATTTTATTTATCTTTACAGAGAAAGGGCTTCGTTTTCGTTGATATTCTCAATTGTTTTTATGCCTTAATTGAATTGTTTTTATTTTTTGTACTACTGTCTGACTTCTTGATTCAAGTTGTCTTTTCCAGTTTTACAAGGTGGAAGCTTAGATTATTTATTTGAAAACTTTATTTCTTTCTAATATCTTAATGCGATAAGTTTCTTTCTGAGCACTGCTTTATCAGCATCCCTCAGTTTTTTATATTCTATTTTTAATTTCTAATCAATTCAAAATACACTCTAATTTCTCTTGAGACTCTAAGACTTAATCTCTGAAAAATGGTCTTTAGACTCTTGAGGCTTCACCTTTGACCCATTGAATCTTTGTGTGGTTTTAACTTTTAACTAGTTTTTATCATCATATTTAAAGTAAGATTTTTGTAGACATCATGTAGTTGGGTCTGTTTTTTTAAATGAAATCTTGAAATCTATTTCTTTTAAATAGATTTAAAATCTTACTCTATTTCTATTTCTTTTAAATAGATTTCTTTTAAGTTATAGATAATGATTGGTTTTGGTTTTACCATTTAAGTACTAGTTTTTATTTTGATTCTTTTTTCTTTTTTTGTGTGTTTTTTGTTTACTTTTTGTTGCTGTTTTAACTATTCAGCCTTGACAAGGAAGGAAATCCTGCCATTTGCCACAGCATGGGTGAAACTTGAGGGGATTACACTAAGTAAGATAAGTCAGACATGGAAAGGCAAAAACTGTGTGATATTACTTATATGTGGGATCTCAAAAGAGATTATAAGGATAGCTACCAGGGTTTGTGGGCTGGGGAAGTGGGGAAATGTTGAGCAATAAAACTGCAGTTAGGAGATTTATAATTTCTGAAGATCTGATGCACACCATTGTGATTATAGTCAACGGTAACATATTCTATATCTCAACATTTCTAAAAGACTAGATCTTTCTAATGCCTTCATCACAAAAAACGAAGTACAATTAATGTGACATGATGGAGGTGTTAGCTAAGGCTATGGTGGTAATCATACAGCAACATTTAAATGCATCAAATCAACACATTGCACACCTTAATCTTACACAATGATATATGTCAATCATATTCCACTTAAAAAAAGATGTGTGAGTCTTTATGGTAGAAAGACAAGGCTGTCTATGGAGTGACTATATTAACTTTCTGGAAGTTGGAATTAGGAAGAGCAACTAATTACACCAACTTACACAGTGTACAAAACGAGTAGTTGGAACAGAGATAAAGGAAAAGCGTGGACAGAGAGTCATGGTGGAGGATGGGACATGGACTTTGCCTGGAGTAATCTGGACCCCAGACACAGCCCCACAGTTGGCCATTTCACCTCTTCGTGCTACCAGCTGTAAACCTGAGAGATGAAGGAGTGTCCCTTAGTATCAGCACTTCAGGAATGGATGGAACATAAGTGTAAAGCGACATTGCCTTTACTTTATTCTTATTCTGATAGAATGCAAACTTCATGAGAGCAAGAAATATGTCTGTTGTCATCACTGCTTTTAATCTAATGCCTAGTACAGAGCTAACTCCTTAATAAACACATGAATGAATGAATTTGACCTCCTTGCAAATGGCAACTATACCTTAGTCATTCATCTGCACCTCTCATATCACTTAGCAGTGTTTTTAGTTTTCTTCAGAATTCTGCATTGGAGTACTGAAGTCTAATATAGTTATTATTGCCTTTTCTTCAATTCTCATATTATCTGGTTCACTGGCCCTTTGATATGCATGGATAATTGGTAAGTGACTTATAAGAAAATCATTTAAACTGCTCACCTCCACTGCAGGGATTTGTACATCATAAAATGCACACACTCATCATCGATGGCACATCATTACTTACCCTGAGTCACTAGCAGATATTCTCAACCTGGATATTCTTCATTCTCTAGTTTCACCTTGTACCAATTAAATAAAATTATTTAGGAGTAAAAATAGGGTATGGACATGTTTTAAAATAACTTCAGGTTATAATAATGTTCAGCCCAAATTGAGAACTGTGTATGTGTTACAGATATGCTATTGCTTTTATAATATTTTGCTTGTCTTTGGCTGGGCTCTGGGCTAAATCTAATCTTTTTGTTCTCATTGAATTGATTCTACAGCAAGAGCCGGGGCCGGCAGCTTCATTAGTAAATAACAAAGGGTACCCTTTCTGTGTGTTTGCTTCGAACCAGCTATGCCAACATCTAACTGTTTGTTCTAGGCATTTGCT
The DNA here is from genome assembly GCF_019186645.2 of Phyllostomus hastatus. NCBI lineage: Eukaryota > Metazoa > Chordata > Mammalia > Chiroptera > Phyllostomidae > Phyllostomus > Phyllostomus hastatus. Next base: position 11,290,584 of record NW_025334015.1, on the reverse strand, counting down.
CAAATTCGCTTAGTCAGTTAAGAGCCATAATCCAAGGATGGCAACATTGGGTCCCTTGCAACATGGAGGGGAAAAAAACTGGGGCTGAAGGGTGCATTGCCGCACAGAACAGTAGTCTCCAGCAATCTGTAAACGCTTTGCTCTGCCCTATTCGCACGCCAGAGAACAAAGAACAACTAGGTAACAGTGGCAGACAGAACATTGAGAATTGGTAACATAAACACTTCACTTTGTATTCCCCTCAGTCCAAGAAATAATTGGGCTAGGGTTGGCAAGTGAGCCCAGTGGTACGGGCAGATTCCCCCAGCTGAGAATGCCATGGATGTTATCAAGGGACCACCATCATCAAGTCAGCCATTGTGGAACGTGAATTGCTTACTTGTCACTTCTAACCGTGCACAGTCTTAGTTCTAACAGGTGTTGTGAGGTGGACATCACAACCTTGAACTACCAATACCTTCTATCTCTTCCTCCTCCTTTTCTTCTTTCTTTTTCCCACATTTTAGGAAGTGTGAAAATTCAGTTCTCTGAAGCTTTAAGTTCTCGCCATCCCTTTGGAGTCCTCTCCCCATCTTATCTATAAGCTTGAACAGGCAGAGGAGAGAACTGGCAGGTGGCCTTTCCAGTGTGAGACCAGATAAGGCGCAGCTGGAGCTGAGTTTATTCCTCTCCGGGGCAGTGCCCAGGCATCCACCTTCTCCCTAATGACGCTGCTTGGGACTTAAACAAATTTAGATGGTGGGCATCCATTTGTTTTAAGAGCATCTTGCTTTTATTCCTTACCCCCACCCTCTGCCTCTCTGGACATACACACAGAACAGAGTGCTTTAAAAGTCTTTCTGAAAATCTCTGTAAAGGGTAAGTCCCTTGAACCTGCTGTTAATTGTTTTTCTGAAGCTGAGAATGAGCCCCAGCGCTCCGCTCCTTTCATTTTAATAAAGCCAGGCAGTCTTCAACACCCCAACTCCTCCCTCCTGGTTTCCTTTGTCCAGTTACCCCTCCAGGGGCCCCCACTTATCCCCACACCTTCCTATGCTCAGTTTAGCCTCTTCTGAAAAACCAGAGAAACGAGGGCTTTCACTTCAGTCGTATGTATAGGTGACACTGCCGTTTCCCCTAGCAGTAGCCTTCTCTATGGTGAAATAAGAGACAAAAAGGAGATAGATTTTATCTAGGTGAAAACCACAAGGCTAGAGTTTCTTCCTGGGGTCACTGAAGTCGGAATCTTGACTCCTACTTTGAGTTGAACTGTTGTGCAGTATTGGCTTTTCCCCAGAGCTGTTACTTGGTAAACAACCTGATAGAAATTTCCGTGTGCATTGAATAAGATTTGACTCTGGGTAACTGTACATTCTGATGGTAAGATAGTATAATCTTTTGTTTGTTTATTTTGCTTTGTTTAGCTTTGTTTATGTTCAAATGCCAGTTAGGGCTGGTATATCTTGTTGAATGCTTAGGTGTTGACATCTTGAAGTGTATTTTTAGTGTTCATGCACTAAAGAAGTATGTGTCATCAGAGTGATGAGGCCTGAGGAAGATTAGACCTTAAAACAACAATTAACAAATAAACAAACAAAGGCACCCAGGACAGTTAGGGTTTTTCTAAACTTTGTGTTATGGATCAGAGTGTTTTCTAATCAGATTATGAGAAGGTATCCTCCTGCCTTCCCTCTCTTCTTCCTCCCTTCTTTCCATAAACCCTGTCGAATTCACAGTTCTATGGCAGGTTGGCAGAAAATCCGGGTCAGTCTTAGATTCCCCAATGCTTCACATCTTGGCAGCTTTGAGTTAACTTTTCTGCAAAGGAATAAAATGTTTTGGTTTATTTTATGAAAGCGCCTGCATGTGTGTGGTGTGTTCTTTGTACATATGTACATGTATAAACGTGTACAAATACTGTACACATGTGTACATGTGTGTGTATGACTATTATATATGTAGATGAAGTTTCCTTATTAAAAATAATTGATTTGTTAAAGAAACAAGAAAAAAAAGAAACAAGAACAAGACAAAAATAGCAAATAAAAATCACTCGTGGCTCCACCATACAGTAGAAATACTGGTATATTTTCTTCTAGCATTCAATTGTTAAATCTCTCTTCTTACTTAACGTTATAGATTAAGGAAAATACCTTATTCCTGGTCCTTTGCAGTCAAGTGTTAAGCCCGAGACTGAGGTATGAGAAGTGGTAGGAATCCCTCTGCAGCTGCAACCTGGCCTCAGACACCCAGGACATAAATGTCTCTGTCGGTGACACCTCTTGAGAGAGAGCTGACCCCTCTTTTTAATGATGAGCCCCGTAAATATTAAACAGAAAGGCCTTGCGTTTTATCTTGTAAGTACTTCTCAACATAGAGAGCATGGGAGGGCACGTCATTAAGAACCCAGGGGAGACAGTGCAGAGCGCTCCCCAGCCACCTGATTAAGACTAAAGCTTTGAAGATCGGGGCTCTCTGTAGCAGGGACTAATCGCTGCGGCGCAGACCCCTGGGTGAAGCCTGCACAGGAGGAATTCTGTACATTGGTGTGCCCGATACAAAATTGCATTGATCATTTTTAAGATTTGGCAGGATATGGCAGGTGCATTAATAATTCCCTTTGAATAAGGAATCCTCTCTTATGAGCTGGCGATATTTCTTCTTGTTTTGCCCATTTTGGCTCAATGGCATGATAATTTTTTCCCTGGATTGTATCTGGTCACAACAGGAGGAAATGCAGGGCCTGGGGGAGTCTTCAGCAAATTTCCAGGCACTCTGACTGCCCTGCCTCATCGTGCAGACGGGATTAGCTCTGTTACTCCCTCTAACTCGTGGTGAGATACTTTTCCCTCTCAGCCTGTATTGGCAGTGAGGGCGGCTCTAATATCACAGGCCAGCTTCTGGGTTCCTAGTGTTCAGTCTCTTCTCAAGCCTGCCCTCTTTGGTTGCCTCTGGTATTTCCCCGCATTCTTCTGCAGCCTCTGTCCTCTGATGCTGGTGGTTAACTACCCCTAAGGCCAGCTTTATGGGCATGGAGCCTGTGCGCTCACCCTGAGCCCTCCTCAGAACAGCCTCATGCTCTGCAGGCACCATATTGAAATTCCTCATACTTCTGTCTTTGAATTTGTGCTTTGAAGGGAAGGTGCTGGGACAACAGAAGATGTACCAAGACATGCAGCTTTGGCCCCCAAGTTCCTGCCTCCAGCTGCCCCCTTGTTGCCCTGGGTTAGGTTCTCAGCTGCCTGCTACCTTTTACTTGGTTCTCCCGGCCTAGTGACTTCTGCCACACTCTGCTCCCCAAGTTTTGTGAAAGGGGGCCGCTGTCAGCCTTTCTGTCTGCCCCCAGTGGAAGCTTGCTTGGCTGTGGGTGTGGGGAGTGTCAGGACTGGACATACCCTGCAATCTCTTCTGATGGAGCAAGGCGGTAGCCATCCCTGCCCTGGGCTTCAAGTGCAATGCCACAAGTTTTTTGGTGACTCACTGAAGGAGTTGTGGATGCTGGTGGGGTGGGAGGGATGGGTCTCACAGTTACCCCAAACCCAGGTCAAAGTGACAGTTCCTTGGGAGTCATCTTCTGCAGTGGGTTGGGGCAGCAGCCTTGGGGAGGGGAGGTTGATGTCCTTGCATTTTCACTGGCCCCATGTACTATGTGGTCAGCCCCGCCCACCTTGTATCCATCCCCGCTTCTTCCTTAAAAGGGCTGTGCTCTCCCGAGGCCACGTAGCCATGGGCCTCAGGAGGGACAGATTCTGACCACAGATGCAGGAGCAAGCCTGTTTGCCCAAATGAACCTCCATTCCTCTTGCCATGGTTATGGGTCCAAGAATAGATTCCTAACAGGATTCTGACCACAGGAGTTTGAGAGAATGTCTCTTGAGAAATTTTAGAGGATTAATTTTAGATACAGCCACATGAGGAAGAGATTATTGTCTCCTCTTCCCTTGGATGTCACTGGGTTCAAATACATGCCTGGGCCTGATGCAGCCACAGTGACAAAAGCTGGAAGATAAAACTGAACCCAGAGAGGGCCGAGCTGAGAGATGCAGAGGACCCGGCTTTTTGAGTGTGGTGAGGAATCGTTAAATGTACCCTACTTTTGGACTGCTGTCGTTTTTTAGACATAGTGAGTTGAGATTTCTTTCACTTACAGCTAAATTCACCCTTTCTTCCTCTTTCCCTTTGATTTCTGTTTTCAGTCAGTCAATATCACTTTCCTGTTGTAACTGTGAGCCAATTAGGCTTAGAGAAACTTATGTGAAACATACAATGCATGTTTTTGTTTCTCTAACTGGAATAGTTGGCAGTCTCACAATAAAAGCAGCAGAAACCACACCTGGAAAGATGAAGATACGTACTCCTCAAGTAAATATGTCAGTCAATTCAATTTTCTTATACCTCCCCTTTCTTGTTTATATAAGCCACATAAATGTAAACCCAAATGTTTGCTGTTTCTGACACCAAACCTCTACCACCCAAAAAGAGGCTCCGAGAAGAAAAAGCACAGCAACTGGTGAGCTGATAGACACAGGTGCGCTCTTGCTGGGTTCTGTGGGAATGGGGGAAAGGTGATTGACGGTGAGCAGGCGATGGCTGCGTTAGAGACAGCCTTATTTACTTTTCCCTTTTTAAAACTCTCTACATTGTTTTCTCCCTACTATGTGTGATGTCCTGGAAGGCAGAAATAATGCCTTTTTCATCTTTCTAACTCCAGAGACCAAGAGGACTCAGTACATAAAAGACATCTAGTGAGGATTTGTTGGCCTAATGGCTAAATTAATGAATCAATATGTGAAATAGCAAATGAATGAACACATGCGACATTTACTATCTGTACATTATGACTTAACGTTTTATTACATAATGACATTTTCTACAGGTAAGTGGTAGATCCCGTGTAAGTTGCCAGTCCTTTGAGGAAATGGCTTGAGTTTCAAAGGAGTCAGAATGTTTGAAGGAAAACTGTAAAAGACTTGCTTGGAAGTGGTAATGAGGAGCAAGGCGAATTTCTACTTCGGCCATCTGGTCCAGACACTTGTGCCATTTGGGGGAGAGTCGTGTTCTCAGACAGAAACCTTCCTTTAGGACAAGAGGGAAAGGGAGCATTTAAGGATATCGGACTTCGCCAATGAAAACTATGTGTTTCATAATGAATGTGATTTGGGAAATTAGATTTTTAAGTGATGTCATACCCCTCAAAGTTTTTCAATATCTAATTAATGGTAAATCATTTTAAATGAAAATTAAAGAGAGAAAGGAAGACCAGAGAAGTAAATAAACAGTACTGAAGTTAACATCATTTCATTACATAAGTCAATACTGTGATTTTACATTTTTTTCTTTTCAAAGGTCATTTAGTTTGTGTTTCTATACATATGTGGGCATTCATGTATGTATCTTGTTTTAAAAGCCCCTTAGAAATTAAAACAGTAATATATGGATGGCTAGGTATTTGGAAATGAGTGGAGTCAAGGTTATGATCCCAGGCTTGCTATGCAGTGCAAAGGCATCCGTGCTCCTGATGATGCACACAGGCAACTGTGAGGACTGCAAGGTGAGGGCACCAGAAAGGATATCGAAACAGCATATCATTTCTAGCGTTGCAGGTTATGCCATTGATTTTCTTTATAAAATGAAATACAATGTATTGTTAATAGTTTCTAAGCCATAGATACAATGTGTTGTTTATCTAGACTGATGCTTAATGTTTAAATGGATTTTTAAAATTATAATTTAGTAGGTATGAGACAGAACACAATATTTTATATACTGACCAGTGGGTCACACTGAAGTAACAAGAATTCTGTGGGACCTGTTGTAGGAAGGATTGCTTTGAGACACTTTCTCAATGCTCTCTAGGAGATTTTTTTTTTTTTTACATTTACTAAGTCCCATTTTCTTGCGATATAATTGACATATAACATTATATTAGTTTCAGGTGTACAACATAAGGATTCATTATTTGTGTATATTGGAAAAATAATCACTACAGTAAGTCTAGTTAACATCCATCACTGTGTATACTTACCATTTTTTTTTCTTTTTCATCGAATTTATTGGGGTGACATTGGTTAACACAATTGTATGGTTTTTGGATATATAATTCTATAATACGTCATCTGTATGTTCTATTGTGTGTTCACCACCTCAAGTCAGGTCTTTTTCCTTCACCATTTATCCCCCATACCATTTTTGACCTCCCCACCCCCTTTTCCCTCTGGTAATCACCATACAGTTGTCTGTCTCTGAACGTATTTTTTGCTTTATCCCTTTACCTTTTTCACCTTCCTGTCCAACAGCTATCAGTTGTTCTCTCTGTATGAGTCGGTTTCTATCTTGTTTCTTAGTTTATTTTGTTCATTAGGTTCCAAATATAAGTGAAATCATTAACATTTGTCTTTCTCTGATTGGCTTATTTCACTTAGCGTAATATTGTCTGGGTCCATTGATGCTGTGGCAAAAAGTAAAATTTCCTTCCTTTTATGGCCAACTAGTATTCCATAGTGTAAATATACCGCAACTTTTTCATCCACTCCTATTCTGATGGGCACTTGGGTTACTTCCAGATCTCAGCTGTGGTAAATAATGCTGCCAGGAACATAGGGGTGCATGAATTCTTTTTGAATTTGTGTTTCAGATTTCTTCAGATATATTCCCAGAAGTGAATTGCTGGGTCATAAGGCAGTTCCATGTTTAATTTTTTGAGAAAAGTCCATACTGTTTTTCACAGTAGCTCACCAGTCTGCATTCCCACCAACAGTGCATGAAGGTTCCCTTTTCTCCACATCTTCTCTAACTTGTTTGTTGACTTATTGATGATAGTCATTCTGACAGGTGTGAGATAATATCTGATTGTGTTTTTAAATTATATTTTATTAATTATACTATTATAGTTGTCCTGATTTTCCCCCTTTACTCCCTCCACCCAGCACCCTCCACTCCCTCAGGCAATCTCCCCACCATATTTCATGTCCATAGGTCATGTATGTCCATGGGTCATGCATACAAGTTCTTTCTGGCTACTCCCTTTCCTATACTTTACTTCACATCCACATGGCTATTCTGTAACTACCTGTTTGTACATCTTAATCCCCTCACCTCTCACTCATTCTCCCACATCCACCTTTCTTCCATTTCTTTATCTTTAACCTTTGGCATTTTAATTATGATGTGTCTTGGAGTGGGCCTCTTTGCATCCATCTTATTTGGGACTGTCTGCTTTCTGGACTTACATGTCTATTTCCTTCACTAAATTAGGGAAGTTTTCATTCACTATTTTTTTCAAATAAATTTCCAACCTATTACTCTTCTCTTCTTCTGGCACTCCTATGAGGCAAATGTTGGAATGCTTAAAGTTGTCCCACAGGCTGCTTACACTATCTGCATTTTTTTGGATTCTCTTTTCTTATTGTTCTGATTGGTTGTTTTTTTTTTTGCTTCCTTAGGTTCCAAATCATTGATTTGATTCTCAGCTTCATCCACTCTACTATTGTTTCCCTTTAAGTTGTTCTTTATTTCAATTAGTGTATTCTTATTTCTGACTGGATTTTTTTTATACTGCTGAGGGTCTCACTAAGTTCCTTGAGCATCATTATAACTGGTATTTTGAACTCTGCATTTAGTAGATTGCTTATCTCCATTTTGTTTAGCTCTTTTTCTGGAGTTTTGATCTGCTCTTTCATTTGGGCCAGGTTTCTTTGTCTCCTCATTTTGATAGCCTCCCTGTGTTTGTTTCTATGTATTAGGTGGAGCTGCTTTGACTCCATTTCTTGATTGTGTGGCCTAATATAGTAGGTGTTCTGTAGGGTCCAGTGGCAAGGCTCCTCTATTACCCAAGCTGGGTACTTGAGGTGCATCCTTCATGTAGGTTGAGTACACCCTCCTCTTGTAATTGAGCCTGGATTGCTGTTGGCAGGTTAATGGGAGGGGTTTACCCAGGCCAATTAGCTGCAAGTATTGGCTATGACCACTTACCACCAGCCTCCACCCTCTGTGGAGGATCAGCTGTACAGAGGCAAGGTGGTAGTTCTCTGACATGATCTGTAGCTATCCACTGGGTGAACTGGCCCCTGGGGTTTCCTAGGTGGTGCAGGTCAAGGTCAGCCCCCTTTGTTTTTCCCAGGGCCACCCTGCCTGAGCTATAAAGCCATCTGAGATGGCTGCTATTTGTGCTGGGCTTGGAGATTTCCAGGTGAAATCAAATTGTGAATCTAGGCTGCTAGTTCTCGGCCTGGGGCTCACTGAAGGCAGCTGCTGCTTGTTTGAGAGGATTTAGGAAATTGCAGGCATGAACCAAGACTATTCATATGGAAAAGTAGCTTGGGTGGGCCCAAAAGTTGGGAGGGACAGAGTCTCTGGGGATCTCCAAGGCAGCTCAAACAGTGTTACCCAGGTTGATAGAATCTTAGATATGGCACTGGTCTGCTGGCTCTGTGGGAAGAAGACCCAGAAAATGGACAAGGGCCTCTGCTTGCTTTGATGCCAGATACCTCAGCCTCCTCCTGCATACCACTAGTGCCCCTCAAGCTGCTACCCTGTCACTAGAGCCCAGAGGGAGTGAGTCTGAGTAGATAAGTTCATGTGTGGGTTCTTTAAGTGGAACTGCCTGGGGCTTCAGAAGTTTTTTCCAAGGAATCAATCCCTGCTGGATTTTCAGCCAGAAGTTGTAGGCACTGGAGCCCTGGGCTTGGGGGCCTGGTGTGGGGCTGGTATTCCTTGCTTCCAAGATATCCCTCCTGAATTTTTATCCACCATATGTGGGTGAGGAACCAGCCCATTCTGTATCTGCACCCCTCCTACCAGTCTGGATGGATGTGGTTCCTTTAATACTGTAGTTATCAGACTTCCATTGAACTCAACTTCTGCTGGTTCTGAGTTATAGTTGTTCCATATCCTAGTTGTAATTTTGTTGTGGTTGTGTGAGGAGGCGAGCTGTGTTTACCTATGCCACCATCTTGACAGGAAGTTCATTGTGGTTTTAATGTGCATTTATCTGATGATTAGTGATGTTGAGCATCTTTTCATATGTCAATTGACAACTTTTACTGTATTACCTTTTCTCATTTCTGTCAGGACCTCATAAACTTTACAGAAAGAAATGTCTCGTATCTAACCTGAGGTTTTCAAACTATAGCAACTCACATATCTTCCCGCGTCTTTCTTAGGGAAGAATGGTTGGTGGCTGGTGACTGGTTCTGTTTATCTTCTTAACCTAGTCCAGTATTATCCTGATACTATCCTGATCTGCCCTCTGCTCCTGCCCAGGTTATATGCCTCAAGCTTGCTTTCTTTCTTTTCTATTTTTTTTCTCTCTCTCTCTCTCTCCATACACATACTTCCTCCACCCTCCCTTCTATCCTTTCCTTCAAGCTTAGTACTTTTCCAAACTGATCTGGAGATATTTCTTGAATTTTTTTCTAATGTCCCAAATTGGTTGTTTTTCACTGTTTATTTCTTGCCTATCTTGGATACAGGACATTCCACCACTGCAGTGATTCCCTGGTGGGCAATATCACAAATACGCATCCCCAAGCAGCTACCATTTAGGGCCATAAACATAGAAGGATATGGAGTTCCATTTATTTATCTGGGCACTGGGGACAATGCCAACATGGGAATGCACTGTGGTAGCATTCTCCAGATGTTGAGAAGTCTGGCTTGGTTTTGGACCTGCTGGTAACTATTTTCTTTTCTAATGTAGACATAGCACCTAAAGGGAATCTTGGGTCCCCGAGCATGAAAGATGCAAGGAAATGGTGAATTGAAAGGTCCCTGTGGGTGCAAGTCTGAGTTGACTGACTGTGACTATGGTGACATTCATTTTCTGCCTCCTGCCAGTGCTAAAATCATGGTTAGACAGAAGAGCAGAAGTTAATTGCCTCGGGGAAAAGGTCCCTGTTTTAATTGTCACATTAAAGTTCACGTAGCATTCGAGCTTTGAGCTCAGGTTTATCTTAGCAGCTGGGCTCAGAGGAGCCATGGAATCTTATGTGTGTACCTAATGACTCTTCGCCAGAGAAATTTTCCACTTCCATTGAGACGGGAATGGAACAACATTTATCTTGAGCTATAGTTTAAAAACCTCAGCAGGTCCTGGAAGCCTGGGGAAAGAGGAAACTGGCTGTTGTCGGGTAGGGGTGGGGCGGGTTTGGGGGAGACACACCACGAAAGATTAGCCCCCAGGAGGTGGAGGTTCAGGTGGGCTGAAGTGACTGATTAAAGGTGGTCCTGATTTATGTTATCAACTCAACCGCAGTAGCACTGAAAGCAATGACACGCAGCTTTAAGAAAAAACCCTGAGAATGCCAACATTTGATTGATCGGCTGTGTAAGTGACTAGAGAGCAGGAAGCTACTGATAACAATGACTTGGGAGTAGTAGAGAAAAGGGAACTTTTTTAGAAGCAGCTAGCATACCAATGTAGTTACCACCTTCCCCGCAATCTGTATCTTTCCTTCTTCACTCCTGTCTTACATTTCCCAGGAAAACCTGTAGAGCTGCTGAAAGTGCTGCTCTCAGCACTTGAGAGCTGTGAACTCAGGTTCATCATTTAATCGCATCATGTGATCTTGGACAAGCCACAGAGTATCTTCGGACCTCCATTTCCCCATTTTTAAAGTGGAAACAACATTATCCATCTTTCAACTTAAAACGATTTAAACTATTTTGGGGGGTACTAAATAAAACATTGCATGGAAAGCAATTGTTAACACCATGTAGATGGTGGGCCCTCAACAATTTGGGGAATCTGAGACCACTCTACCTTATACAACAACATACTCTGCATACTCTTGAGTTTTCCTAATCTGAAATTGTGTGGCTGTGTTCTGTTTGAGGTGTCTATATTTTCTCCTGAATGCATAAGAGATTTGTCTACTAAATGAGGAAATCACGGCCTTAAGGAAAGCTGTTATTTTGTCTGTTCCTTTAAAGTTCCTGCAGAGACCCAGATAGCTGTGTTTGGTTCAGTTTGGTTTATATGTACTTACTGAGCTTCTGCTGGCGTTCGGCATTGTGCCAGTCACTGTGAGGTGCACAATAGTGAATAGGGCATAGAAACTGTCACAAGAAAATGTGGTGTTTATTAGAGAACTAGGTAGTTATATTAAAAGAAGACTGTGATTAACACCTTGGAAAAGATAAGATTAATATCCAGTGAGAGTAATGAGGAAGAAATAAAACTAATTTCTTTTCATTAGATTTTACTAGATGTTAAAGGAAAGAGATGTTCAGACTTCTGTTTCAATCTCTTGTCCTTCTGGAGGAGGCAAAGGGCAGCGCCTCTATGAGTCACGCTGACTTGCTGGTAGTCAAGGGTAACACCGATCTACAGTGCTGGGTCCTGGTCCCTGGTTTATCACAGTGTGTGAAGAGTATTGGAAAGTTATTTAGTTTTTTATACTTGTATTTCCATGCAAGGCATTGAGTCAACGCCAGTTGTTATTTGATTTTACACTTTCTTTTTTTTTTCACTTTTTTTTAATAATCTTTTGGTTGTTGTTTTTTTGTTAAAGATTTTATTTATTTATTTTTAGAGAGGGAAGGGAGGGAGGGGGAGAGAGAGAGAAAGAGAGAGAGACAGACAGACAGACAGACATTAATGTGCGGTTGCTGGGGGTTATGGCCTGCAACCCAGGAATGTACCCTGGCTGGGAATCGAACCTGAGACACTTTGGTTCCCAGCCCACACTCAATCCACTGAGCTATGCCAGCCAGGGCTGATTTTACACTTTCTTGGAACTTCTCACACTCCACTGTGGGTGAAGACTGATTCCCTCTCATTCAGTGGAAGATAACTACCTGCTAAACCCTTCTATCCCAGAAGAAACTTACTTTTAATTTTTTATGTAGTTCATCACAATTCTCTTTTGTCTAATGTGTTAAAAACAACACATTCTAGTTTCTGCTCATTATTCATCTTTGAGTATCTTCCCTAAACTCTCTCAGCTCATCCAAATCTTGCAGTTGCCGCACACAGGACTCCCTCGGGCGCTCCCTGGGGAGGCTGCGGCCAGGATTTGAAACATGAACCTGATGACCCTCAGCTCCACTTTGTGAAAGGTCTACCCATTGTCTGATTTGAACACCACAAGATACAAGCTACCTTAACAAAAGTATGGCACTAAAAACTCGCGGTCAGTTGGGCAATTCCAAGTTGCTTCATTGAGAAAACTAAGAAATTTGTGTCGGCCTTTGGGATGAACAACAATAGCAACAAGAACTGACTCTTTAAGTGTTTCTCTAAATCCTAAGATTTGTTGAATGGCCCACCCAGCCTTCTGTATCAGCTAGCTAGCTGAGAAGCAAACCATACTCGGCTTGCTTTCTGCAGGATTTCTCCCTCCTGGGTTAAATGTGTTTAACCTTTGGAATAAAGCAGTATGATATTCAAACATCTCCTAATGAGGCTCTTTGACTTAGGTCTTTGAGATTTTATTCACCTGAGTGGTTTTTTCTTACGCCTATTAAAAAAAAAAAGACAATCACTAAGTTTAGTACCAGCTCTCTTTTGTTAGGAATCCAGGGACCAAGACTATGAGCCCCCGAAGACTCTGTGATTGTATCATGCTCGTGTTTTAGCCACTTGCTGCTTGGGCTCATTGGGGCTGCAGTCTAGGCTCGTATCACTGACAGTATTAACAGTCTTTCACAGTCTCTAAGAACTCTTTCCTAAATGTGCAGAGGGAAGTGGGAGGTTATTATCTGTTCATAGGTAATATGCATCATATTTATTATGATTGTTACAGGAGTGTAAAAATCAACCACCAGGAATAAATCTATTCCCAAATAACTCCCTAATAGTCATGGCTACATTTTAGGGTAAAGATTCAGGGGGGCAAAAAGCATCCTGGATATGTGTAAAATGCCCTGGGCTGGGAATCAGGACACCTGCTACTAATTAGCTAAATAAAGTCTTTTGAGGTCATGGTCCCAGACACAGACACTCAGCTTGTCTCTGCAGAGCCCTGAGGGATCAGGAAGTCCCCACAGGACCTAGAGAAAGAGAGAATTTGGGAGTTTTGCATAGCTCCTAATAAGTCTTCTTAGAGATAAGTACCCCTGAGAGGTAGATGTACTTGGATTCGAATTCCAGCTCTGCCCCTTGCCAGCTGTGTGACCTTACACAAGTTCACTTGATCTCTTATTACTCATTTGTCTCACCATAAAGTGGAAATGATGATAAATAGCATATTGGGGTTTTGAGATGCATAAAGGAGATACAAGTTTCATTGTGCTCTAGTGCCCGACACTCGATACATAGACACCATCATACTAGTAATTTGTTAGTACAATTGTCTTTAGTCTGGATCTGTTAAATGACCAGCTGATTTTAGAGATTAAATCTGTTAAAGAGAAACAGAAACTGGAAAGTTTAATGGCGACAAAGAAAAAAACAGCTTGGGAAAGTTGAGTGGGGTAAGCTAGTCTAACAGAGTTGGTGAGAAGCCTTCGTGCTAAAGGAAAGGGTTCAGATCCTGGCATTTTGGTGGGAAGGTACAACGAGGCTTGAAGAGATGAAGGGAAAAAAATGTAGTTAAAACAACAAGCAAAGCAGATGCCTTTAATAATTCCTACCATCCTAGCCTCAGTGGAATTGGAGGAATTCATGAACTAATCTCTATAAAGTACTTAGAGAGTATCAAATAAAATAACTTCAGAAACTCAAAGTAGTACAATAATTGCATTAAATATTATCTGAACATGGTAGAAATATATAGTTAACTATACTTTCTACCCAGAGGGCTGAGAATATACTTGCAATGTTTTTATTAATCATCTTGAGGACAGAGGGAATTCTAGCTAAACAATCAGTTTGAAATATCTCTGGAGAACTCAGGTGGATATTGCATCTGGCCAACGTAATTTACTTTCTGAATTTCTAGGACATAATTGCAGTGTTGTCATTATGCTGACACTAATGATAATAGTAAAATCCCCAAAAGTTCTAGACACTCTGGTAGGCACATCTTGGATGTTAACTGTAATCCTGATAACAAATCCTGAGAGATAAGATAAATATTCCCTCTACAGAGATGAGTAAATTGAGGTTGAGGAAAGTCACCCGGTATTACAAAGCTAGGAAGTGATGTATTTGATTCTACAAACCAGCAAAGGCTAGCTCCTGCTCCATGTTTTGTTCATTATCATTTAAGAGAGTTGGACAGGCTGGGAGTACAAAAGTAATGTGGCTCTAGTTTCTGTCCTAACTAGAAGTCCTTAACATAGACTCCATAGATCCTCTCTAAAGTCTTCATGGAATGCCCCAAAATTCTTGATATAGTGTATATATAACATGACTAGGCATTTTTCTGGGGAGTAAGTCTAGAAACTTGATGAGATTCTTGAAGCAGTTTATAACCAAATAAAGGTGAGAACCACCGTGCCCAACTTGGGCCAACTCTGCCTATTGGACTGGTTCCATCAATATGCTTATCAGGGCCTAATCTTTAACTGCTTAGCTCAGATATTGTAAGTGTTTGAGGGGGCAGGGAAGTGGGTGGAGGGGAGGGGTTTTTCCGAGCAAGGGAATAGGTGTCAGAATAGGTTCAGGATTTTTCCTTCTTGCTGCTTTCCTCGGTTGACTCCTATCCTTTCTATTTTGGGGTTTTTGTTTGTGTGTTTGTTTGTTTGTTAGTGAACCAGAGATATTGGAGAAACTACCAGTGGCTGTATCCAGCCTAGTCCCAGGCCCTTCTCAAATACCAGCTCTCCTGTTGCAGGCCCTTTACTCTCACAGAGGAGCTAGCTACACCCTCCTGTATGTACATCTCAGTATAAATCCCCATTCCAGACATTATATGTGCTCATCCTCTTCATTAACTTTGCATTTTTCATGGTCAAGAACTACATCTTATGCATCTTTTTCATTTTATGTGTAAAGCATGGTGCCTAGAATATAGTCAGTAGTCAACAAAAGTTTAAAAATAGGCAAGTGGTTGGATAGATGGATGGACTGAGAAATGAATGTACTTGTTATGTTCTAGAAAGCTAAGGCATTGAAGAAGACGTCTCTGTAGATAAGAACTCACTAATGTGGGACTGGGCTACACAAAGACTTACGTTAGTAAAATTGATGATGAGTATGGGAAGGAATACATATCACCCATGAATGGGTACTTTCCTTATGCTAATGGATATAGAAGGATGATTTGGTGTGATAGAATTTTGAGAAGGGCATAACTTTTGCATTTAGGATGACAAAGTTGGGTGGAAAGGCACAGCATGCTGCAAAACTCAGATCAGCTTTCCAGCCCTCTGCAAAAGGCACACTGACTTGCCAGCTCCTGTTTTATGTAATTTAGTTTAATAGACAATGACTGCTTTCAGGATCACAAAAGCCTAATATTAGCATCTAAGTAATGTATTCAAGTTGCCACCTACCCATGTGTGCTATAGATCCTTGGAGGAGCCTAATAGGACAGGAGAATTCCTGCTATTTTAGAGTACCTCTGACAGTGAAGAGGATAATAATCTTAAACATTCTGTCCAGCTAGTTCAGTGAAAGTTCCTGGCTCGTTAGCCGGGCTAATCTTTGAGTTATCTGTGTTTGAAGGGAAAATGCTGTTATCTCTCTTCCCACCTTTTCCTGCCGTGAGCCGCGGGACAGTGCTCGCTGCTGGAGACCATCCTGATGGCAGCATCCCCGCCACCATGGCAACACCGTCCTTTGCAAATATGAGTTAATATGAGTCCTCCCTAAAAAAGTCCAAGGGATCTCTTGAAGTATAATCAGAATTCTCCAGCAGGATAACCCATAAGGGGTCACATGAGAGAATAAGCATTTCCGAATTTTACTAAAAACCCCCTGAATTCCAAGACTTGCAAAAGAATATCCAATCTTTAAATAAAGAGATAAAAGGAGTATACTTTACAGAGGCAGTTGGGTATTTTATGCAGTAGGATAATCTGTGTTTTATACTTCCTGGGGTACACTAGAATATCCTTTCAACATTCCAATCAACCTGTTGCCTGGTGTATCAGGAGGATAGAACTGGAGAATAGAGAGGAGTTGTTTGGACTACTTTGGTAGAACTCACCTGGTCTTTCAGAATGTAAAACAGAGCTGTTTGTACGTTTGCTCCTCTTTGGTAAAGCACACTGACTTAATGAATATGTTGCTCTTCTTTTGTCCAATTTGTTCAGTGAGGATAATAGTAGGAAAGTTCTGAAATTTTCACCTAAATGGGCCTATTCCACATTCCTTGAATCCAGGGGTTTCTGGAGACATCCTGGCCTGTGTCAACACTGAAGCTACAAAGATATTTTTTTTCTCTTTTGGCATTAGTTTATCACTAACGTTTCACATCTGTGGAGAGGCTTTTTTGTCCTATAATGTAAGAAGCCGTGGATACACCCGTCGGAACCTGGCAATGTTGGCATCACCCCCCACCGCCAAACCTGCACCTTGCTCAGTGGTTTCAGCAGCCAGTGGGGCCGGGAGCTGGTGGAAAGTTGGAGCTGATGGCTCTGCTGTGGAAGCTGAAGACAGGAGGGCAAAGAGACTAGACCCACACCTTCTAGGGTTATGGGCCCCCAACTCTGAGTCAAGTACAGAGGAAAGCTGGCAGGTAAAGGAAATAAAGGCACTTTTAAAGGGCACAAACTCATTCCCCTTTTATACTTGGGGCCAATGTTTTATAGACTCAGAGTCAGAGAAGTGCAATGACTTACTTAAAATCACAGAGCTCATAGGTGCTGAAAGTGTATTTGACTCTATATTCCAAGCAAGTCATGCTACAAAATTTCTGTTTTTTTTTAGTAAAAAGAATAGCAGCTGTTTAAAGCTATTCTTAAATTTTATCCAGATATTATTCTAGTCTGTGAGTTGCTTGCTACATTTCTTTTATTCCCTTAACCTCACCATGTTGTTGTACTTCTAACTTCATAAAGGAACTGCAAGGTCAATGAAACAAAAGTTTGTCTCGTCTTTGCTAACATCAATAAGAGGAAGAGCAGTAAACGTACATCCAGTGAGCTCAGTCTCCGGAACACCTTAACTTTAACTTCTACAGTGATTCCAGTTCAGTTTATATATATATACACACACATATATATGTATGTATATACATATATATATATATGATTTTATTTATTTTTAGAGAGAGGGGAATGGAAGGAGAGAAACATTAATGTATGTTTGCCTCTCGTGTGCCCCCTGCTGGGGACCTGGCCTGCAACCCAGGCATGTGCCCTGACTGGGAATCCAACTGGTGACCCTTTGGTTCTCAGGCCAGCACTCAATCCGCTGAGCCACACCATCCAGGGCATGGTTTAAAACCAATTTTTGAAACCAGCTAATTTTGGGAAGCCTTTGAAATTCTGCATTTACTTGAAAATTATAGGAAATTAAATTAAAAGGCTCTTCGACTTTCTGCTAGCTGAGATACAGACTGAGCCTCAGACTGGCTGCTGCCTTGTTGGGCATTCCATCCACAACCTGCCTTTAGATCTGGAACACAGAGGTAAGAACTCATGATTGGTTTAGTCTCATTGATTGGGTGCTCAAGTGCTTGTGGGAACTAAAAGGCTGCGATATTGCAAACACAGTTCAGTACCCCATCTACAGGGTTTCTAAAGGGGAATCCTAAAATGCAAGCGTGAGCATTACCCCTACCCCCACCTTAACCCCTTTAGTGACTTCCTTTTACCATCAGATCTCCTCTTTCTGATACTCAGTCTGGCCACAATCTGAACCCTCTTTGGCCCCATCTCCTACCCTGCCTGCCACATAGACCAACACTTGCCCTGCTTCCTTGCAAATGCTAGACCCTCCATCTAGAACTTAATCCTTGTAACTCCTCCACTTCCAAGGTCAGCAACTCCAGGAAGCCTTCTCTGTGTGTGCTTGAGACTGTGTTAGGGGCTTCTCTTATGCCATCATAGCACTTTTTATATGACACTCACCACACTGTATTCTGATCAGTGATCTTTTTAGGCATACGCCATTATTACAAGAACTCTTAGAGAGCAGACACCCTTTCCTCTTCAAATACATATTCCAAGTATCAGCCTTGGTATGTAGTAAACAGTAAACGGATTCTCAGTATTTGTGCTTTAAGAAGAGATTGATGGACACACAATGCAATATACCGATGATGCATCATAGAATTGTACACTTGACACCTATATAATGTTACTAACCAATGTCAGCCCAATCAATTTAATAAAAATAAAATAAAAAGGAGATATTGGGAATACAAAGTATATGACTTTACTTGTCACAGTCTTGTAATTTTTTAGTCTCAGTTTTTGAAACCTAAGTAACCTATATACAATTTAAAAAACCCACAAATTTACTCCAAGTATATTTTGGGGCTTTTGAAATTTGTAAGCTGATACTTGTGGTTCAGTTCAGGTACAGACTGAATTCCCAGGTGCTGAGCTGTGGCAAGGATGAAGGTGAGTTTAAAAGGGGGGGGGGGGCAGCTGATTATAGACTGTAGAATATAGCATGTAAAATTCAAAAGGTTTCAGCTCTTGAGCTGATAGGTGGAGACTGATACCCAAGTCCAGGAAGCCAGATCAATAACGGTATCAGCTTACTAGTGAATAATAAAAGAAGCTGCACTATTTGTTGAGAAAATACCCACACAGAAAACCTCAACCATTCCAGTCACCTAAAATATAAAATTTGAAGGCTTTGAGCTTTTTTTTGTACTCTTCTATTTCCAAGCATTAATAGTGCTAAAAATAATAGTGGTAATAATAATAATAATAATAAGCAGTGTTCATTGAGATTTACTATGTTCTAGGCACCATTTAAGTTTTAACTCTTTGAAGATATACAACAGTCCATTTGAGATTGATAGTCCCATTTTAAAAATGAGAAACAATGAGACAAAAAAAAATAACTTTCCCAAGGACATGCCTAATAAATAATGGAGCCAAGATCTGCACCCAGGCAGTCTGCTTCTAGAATTCATACTCTTCAGTGTACATTGTATTGACACCAATTCCTGTTATTTTACTGCTAAAGTATATCCCATTTCTTTTCACCAGTTTGTATCTTCACATACATGGATTTTGTGACAGCCCTGCTAACCAACCTCTGGATGAGTCTCCTGGCCTCAGGTTCCCTTTATTCTGGTTCACCCCATGATCCCTATGCGATCGTAAAGGCAATATAATATTGGTAGAAAGCATATGAGCTTGAGAATAATACAAATTAAGGTTTAGATTATGAATCTATTATTTTGACCTTTTGCCAATTATAGGCCTTCCTAAGTAATTCCAATGTTTTGCATCAAGAGTCTTCCAAAGAATTAAATTTTAAAAATAGAGTGAATTATACTTGAGATATGGTAAGTTTTCTATAAATTGTGGTTTGCTTGCTAAAACAAACCATATGTGTTAAGAAATAAAGAATCTGTTCATACCCCTGTTTACATTCTTTGTGGTGTAAAAAAATAAACAAATCCCACTCTCTTCAGCATAATATCAGGTCTTTCCAAAAAAGTCCAACCATTGTTGATATAACAAGAATGGCTTGCAAGACATCTATCTATGTAACCTGGCATCCAAGGAGAGTGGACTGGAACATACATGCATGAACAATGACGACTTCACCGTACCAGTCAGTGGAGGCGGTAGACACCATTAAGTGAGCATGTGTACTATGTAGCTGTCACATTCAAAATGACTGAGTGAACAGAGCAACAAATCTGCATCAAACTGTGTGTTAAGCTTGAACATTTTTCCACAGAAACTATTCAGATGATTCAGAAGGCCACAGCTATGGGCAGCTGGTTATTGGCAGCTTCATTACAACAATGCACCTGTTCATGCATTACACCTCATTCAGAGATTTTTGGTGAAGCATCAAATCACCCAGGTGACTCAACCCCCTGCATCCCAGATTTAGCACCTTGTGACTTCTGGCTTTTCCCAAAACTAAAATCACCTTTGAAAGAGATTTTATATCACTGATGAGATTCAGAAAAATACAACAGGGCAACTGATGGTGATTGGGAGAACTGCGTGAGGTCCCAAGGTGCCTACTTTGAAGAGGACTGAGGCATCATTATCCTATGTACAATGTTTCTTTTATCTTGGATCTTCTTCAATAAATGTTTCTATTTTTTGTAGTATATGGCTGGGTGCTTTCTAGATAGACCTCATTTTCAGTATCCTCTGAGATCTGAATTCAATCACTCTTCTAGTTTATTTTGTAGTCATTTTTAGGTAGCTCATTCTACAACACTATTCAATTACTTCTGAGACTCTTTTAAATTGATCCTATTCCATAGCTTTGCTTAAAACATGTTCTCTATGCATGGTGCATTCTGATTAAATTGTATTAAGGATCCAGCTGTTCTTCAAAGTCTGCATCCTTCTTTAATTATTACTCTTGAGCATAAAGGTGGCCCCCTGAATCTAAATACCTCCAAACATTCTATCTAAAGCCCATACACACATTTGGTATATTTTTAGGAGATAGATTTCTGAAGTTACTGTCAATAGAGAAATTAACACTAACTTAAAAAAGTTCCCCATCATAGCCACAAGCCTATAGAAATGAAAGGCAGTGGGCGTGAGAGTAGGGGTTAAGAGACTACATGGAAAAGGAGAGAGAAAAGCAGAAGACAAAGATGAATAACTTCAGAAAGAGAAAGTGCAACACCAAGGACAAACACACCCACAGACACACCATTGATCTGGAACATAGCTGTTCACAAAATTGGCTAGGGGGGTTGCTATTTGTTACTGGAACCAGAGGAGGTGCCTCACAGAAACACTAATTCTTTGAGTGATAAAGATAGACAAAGAAGGAATAGTTCCCGCTGGAGATGCGATAACCATGGGAAAGAAGGAAGTAAAGGGGGGAAATTAAGGGCCCTAAAGGTATGCTAAATTATTTTTCATCTCTCTCCACCACCTCCTGTGCATCATCTATTAACTTAACTGCACTTGCACTTGAGTGTTCTGAAGAAGCACAGAAGTCTTAAACTAGAAACTTACCCACAAAATGTCTTGGAATAAGAAAATATGTCAAATAAATTCCAACAAAATCACTGTAAAAATAAAGAAGGAAAACATGAATAAAAACTTTTCAGGTTATGAAAATGCTCCTTCGAAAACCAAACACAAAGCACAAGAAAACTATTGCACAAATAACTAAATTAAAATAAGCATGCTGAAAAAATCATCAGGAGATTTAAGAAGGCACACACACAGCAAGATTTAGAAATGTAAATCTCACAACAAGAATAGACCCTCTCCACAAAAAAAAAAAGACAAGAAAATAGATGAAATAAGAATTAAGGTCATTTAGCTGAGATAAAAACAGGAGCATCTCATAAATGGAGAACAAATTACAATATGCCCAAGGGTGAATATGTAAATGAAATTTAGTAAAGGGAATTGAAGAAAGGCATAAAAACAACTAAAAGACTAAAAATAAAATGAACAAAAGAAGAGTATCAGAGAGAAGGAGAAAGTGAAGATAAGCAAAGAAAGTCCAACAAATATATAACATATAATTGATATCCCTGGAAAAGATAAAAAAATAGAAAAAGTATTTAAAACTATGATTGAAAATATAAGAAATAAATTGATTTGAAAGTTTTAAAGGCCTCACTGTACACCTGATGAAATTAACCTAGAAAAGTTAACTTTGAGGAAATCTTGCAAAATCACTGGGGTTTAGATGTGCCCCCAAAGCCATGTTTCCCAGACAGAAGGATCATTATTTTTTTAATAAGGATGAAAACTGAGGCTGGCATCAGCCTTCTCAAGAGCAACATGGAAAGCAAGGTGACAGCAGTACAGGGGCATTTTTAAGAAACTCAAGGAAAAATGATGTCAAGATATTTTATCTACCCAAGCAGTCTTTTGTATACAAAGGCTATGAAAAATAGGTTTGAGAATGTAGAAAACTATATCTAAGAGTTTATAAGCACTTCCTAAGAATTCTACTAAAGCATAAAATTCATTAGAACAAAAGATGACCAGGGAAAGTTAAACAAAAGAATTCATGGTAATGTGTGTGTGTTTGTGTATATACATTTATATATATACATACACATATATATAGTCTATATGTGTGTATATATATTATACATTCTATTATAGAATATTATATATTCTATAATATATATACACACATACATTTATATATACACACACACATATTCTATGTGCGTGTATATATAATATGTGTGTATATATATATTCTATGTGTGTGTATACATATTCTATATTCTATATTCTTATATACACTCACATAGTAGAGTACCAAAGAGATAAAAAGACTGAAACAATGTAGAGATATGAATGGAATAGTAGTTTGTAAATGTTATATTACATGAAAGAAGTAAAATAATATAACTGAGATGGATTAGAAGGAAAAGAGAAAGGGGGAAATACAATAACATCACAGGATTTTATATGTGAATAGATGAGCATCAAAAGCTACGGTTTAAAACAAGTCGTGTAGGTTATAACTGAACAGTAAAAAAATTAAGTGAGAAAATACGTTTTAAAATAGAAGACAAACTCAATAGAGAAAGAAACATTGTAAAATAATATAATCAGTAATCATAACATAATTTATAAGGCAGTTTTGAAGTCAACTATAGCAATCCTACAGTAAAGGTAAAGAGTTTTGATTCCCCTTCCACTCTAGAGTGAATCTTTGTGCTTCCCCTGAATTCGTATGTTGAAGCCTAATGCGCAGAGTGATGGCGTTTGGAGATGGGATCACTGAGAGGTGATTAGATCAGGAGGGTGGGTGGAGCCCTTATGAATAAGACTGAGTATCCTTCACAAAGAGATTCCATAGAGCTCCCTGACCTGTTCTACCATGTGAGGTTATAACAAGAAGACAGATGGCTAGATATTGAAGCTTCCAGGGCCTTTATATTGGACTTTCTACCCTCAAACACTTGAAAAATAAACTTTTATTGTTTCTAAGTCACCCAGTTTGTGGTATTCTGTTATAACAACCTAAACAGAGTAGTTCACCTACTTAAATAAAGCAGACTTTCAAGTGGGATAATGAAGCAAAATGCAATTATTCTATATACAGAAGATACATGTAAAATAAAAATATCTGAAAAAAAAACTAAAAAAAAACACTTGGCAAATCTACACTGGTAAAATGAAAACTCTAAGCAAGCAGAGATTGCAAACCTGATATCAGAGAGAATTGAATTTAAGAAAAGTATTGCATAAAACCTATACTGAGCCCTGGCTGGTGTGGCTCAGTGGATTGAGTGCCAACTTGTGAACCAAAGGGTCTCTGGTTTGATTCCCAGTCAGGGCACATGCCTGGGCTGCAGGCCAGGTCCCCAGTTGTGGGTGTATGAGAGGCAACCACACACTGATATTTTTCTCTCTCTCTTTCTCCCTCCTTTCTCTAAAAGTAAATAAATAATTAAAAAAAAACCCTATACTATATATTATAATGTTGAAAATCTATGATTCATAATGAATATTTGACAGTTATGATTATCTGTGCATGAAATAATAGAAATAAACCTATATAAAGCATAAACTACAGGAACTTCAAGAAGTAGATAAAAATGTTAATAATAAGCCCTGGCCAGTGTGGTTCAGTTGGTTGGAGCATCGTCCCATTCACATAAAGGTTGTGGGTTCAATGCCTAGTCAGGGCATATACCTAGGCTGCAAATTGATCCCCCATTGGGAACATGTGGAGACAACCTATTAATGTTTATCTCTAAAAAAATTTAAAAATCAATAACATAAGTCCTAGGATGAGGATTTAAAAAATAATTAAAAATAAATTAAAAGCTTGCATGAAAGAACTTCAGAGCAAAATAAGAGAATGTAAGAAAAACAACGATAATGAAAATAATACATAACAGAATATGTGAGATGTGTAGGGCAATCCCTAAGTAAATAAATGTAAGAAATAACAAGAGAATTAAAATAACAAATAAAATCTAACAAAAAAATGGAGGCAGTAATGAAAGAATAAAAAAGAAAAGAAGACATAAGACATAAAGAAAATAAATAGCAAAAGGGAAAAAATAAACCTTATCAGAAATGACAGTAAATATAAATAAATTAAACACTCCAATCCAAAGGATATGCTAAGTGCTGGGGGAAAAAAAAAGCAAAGTGCTGATTTTTGAAAAAAGAAACTGGGAAACAATACAGTGACATCCATTACCCACAAGCAGGACCAGAGTCAGGGAGAGGGCGGGGCGGGCAGGCATGAGCCGGAAGAGGGAAGAGAGCATTGACATTTTCCTGAAAATACTTTTCTGTACAGTTGTGACATTTGGAGGCATATTAATGTTATCTACATATTCAAACAAATTAAATCAAGGTGGAAGTAAAAAAAGAAAAATCTAAAGCGAAATGTCAACATACAAATAAAACCCACTAAATTTCAAATAAATAACAATCTCACTGAAAGGTAAGAAAAAAGAGCTAAACCAAGTAATTTTTGAACATGGAACTTTGAATATACATCCTTGATGGCAGGGTGGAGGGGTGGTAAAGGAGTGAAAACAGGTCTGGAAATCTTAATAGGTTAGGAGTTTTTTTTAAGGTTAGGATTTATTTTTTCAGAGGTATAGATGCAGTAGTTCTAAAATTATTTGGTGTATTGAATTGTTTTAGAACTGAGCAAATGTGTAACTGTGTTAATGTTACTGGAATCCAGAGTGTTTACTGTGGAAGAAAGACAGAGACAGGGAGTGGGGGAAGGCAAGGGACTGTGGGGTGGAATTAACGTCGGAGACTGTGGTGTGGCAAGGGCCCTGTGCCTCGGAGTCTGAGAATTTTGCCTTGTTGAGAGTGTGCATTCGTATATCCTGTAATACACTTGGAGTGTGTTTGCGCTCAGTCCCCAAATATTCCAATTCTCCCATATTCCTCAGACATTTCCTAGGATGAGCACATATTTTACCTTCCAAATCTGGACTCTTTTAAGTGTGAAGGTCATACTAGCAGTAACTGTAATAGCCACTGGCAAACAAGGATATATGGTCTTTCCATACATACTCCTCAGGCTGCATGTGGTCACTTTTGATCTTTATTTCCCCTTCGCAGCTTTCATCTGTAAGTACATTAGAGTAAAGAAGAGCAAGACTGATCTGGGTCCCCCGTATGTCCCTGGAAATAGCCCTTTCTTTTCAGGACCAGCAGTCACACGAGGCTAAGTCACCCCGAAACATACATCATCAGAGTGGTTAAAACCTAATGCCCATCGTTAACTAATAAGAGACTCGTTTCTCTCATTTGCAAAATGAGGGGAACAATAATTAGCTTATCGGTTGGTACATAATTAAACAAGATAGCCTATTATAAAGTGCTTGGAGTCGTTCATTGCCCTCAGTAAGTGGTATTATTTTTACTTTTATTGTTACTATTGTTTTTCTTTAGTATTGACCTCCAAGGCTAGCTTGAAAACACAATCTAATTTTTCATCAATAACCCATTACAGATCAAGTCATCTATGAATTTATTTAAACCTCTAAAGGAACTATAATTCCCGTTTCACTTCTTAAAGTAATGACTTCCATAAACTTTATTACCTGCCGCGTACCATGGCATTGCCTTTGAATTGTTTTAACTTAGCTCTTCCAAACGGCAACAGATTCTTCACAGTACTAAAAGCCTAGTATTTTGTATATAAATCTGTTTTGATCTAAGTGTGATTGACAGCCTTTCACACTCATCATCATTCTAGACCCACTGATTTTATTTTTATTGTTTTTAAATTCAACTTGTACCCAGAAATCTGAAACCTAGCCCTAGCTTCATGAATCAGATAAAGGAGGAAGGTTATTCAAGGTCTTCTCACTTATACTCTCTGTTACCCAAGCCTTTAGATGGGGTTCTGAGGGTCCGGATGCTTTTGGTCCCCAGCTCTATAGAGAGATGACTTTACATAAATGATCCTTACCGTAGACCAATACATTAGTATCATCACACTATCAGATTGCTATGCATCCTCTCCCTCAAAATGGAGATTTTCCAGAACCTTCCTTTTTTGTGTCTTCCTGTTCATGTTAGCTTTGTCTGGGGTTCAGACAGATCATTGCTCCAAACAGCAGAACAGTGGAATCAATAATGTGCTTTTTTTTTTTTTTTAGTGCATTTTAGGGATTAGCATGGTGCTGTCTCTTTGTGAGAGACACAACAGAAACATGAGATGTGATTTACATCTTCATAGCCCCAAAGCCTAGTAAACTAGAAAAAGACATAAAAACTAGAAAGCAAGACAGCAGGCTACATGTGCTGTAAAAGCAGAAAAAAATTAGCATAAAAAAGACACTGGTATACCTCACTAGTATACTCAAAATCCTTAATGAGGGGAGGAATAAAATAAAAGTATGTATACTATATATTATTTTATCAAATATGTATATAGTTATTATTTTATACATATTTAATGTATATAGTTTTTAAAACATCTATCAAAGCTTTATAATTTAAAAAGCAGTTTTGTGTCACACTCTGCCTTAATACCAATAAATCATGTTCAACACTTAGAGATTTTTTCATTGTATTAGCGGCAGTATTTCACGACAGCATTTAAATAACCCTAACCCCTATTTTTAAGTTTTACATAGGTTCTATTGACTTTCTAATTTTGAAAAAGGGAGTCTCACTTTCTTCAATACTCTAAACACATTTTCTCACATAAACACACACACTCTTACTTGTACAAATTTTTTCTCCCATTTTCCAATATATGCTATAATCTTTTTCCAAGAGTTATGTTAAAATTTTTACTTAAAAATATAGTTATTTAAATATTTACTGCTAAGCTAAGTAATTTTGAATTTAACTTTCAAAATTTAAGCTTACATTTCTCTTTCTGTAAAATATTTTTATTTTCCTTGGGGTTGATCCCCCGCTTCTCTTCCCCTTCTTTCTCCCTCCCTCTCTTTTTATCTCCCTCATTTTCAGGGACCTAAGATCCATTTATAAACGATTGTTCTTTTAGCAGTGTAAATAGCATCTCAAATTTTGGTGACTAAACTTTGATCTGTCAACTTTTATTTCTTGGAGACACCCCTCTGGGTACTGCCGTCTTCCCAGTGTGGGCTGGCACTCACCCTGGTCAGTGCAAACCTGTAGTTTTCAGACTACCTTTGCCATCATTCAGCGTCCTGGCCCCTTTCTTCTGAATTGAATTGTGTATTTCTCAAATACCGTGTCTTCCTTGTTCTTGATTAGTTTCCACATTTTGCTAAATCATTTTCTTTGGTAGCTTCCTTAGTAGAAAGGATACTTCTGAAGTAACTATTTGAGTATACACATCTAAAATTCTTTATTTTTTTAACTCATACTTATTTCATAGTTCAGGTGTAGAGAATTCTAGGTTGGAAATTATGTTTCCTCAGAACTGTGAAAGCATTGCTGAACTCTCTTCTGGCTTCTGACATTGATGCTGATGAAAGATTCCTCAGCTTCTGTATTTGTGACACTTCTTATTTAGAAGTTTTTAGGTTTTTCTGGCCAATATTTTTGAAACTTGACAATAATATGCTTTGATGTGTTTCCTTTCTCTTTTCAGTCATTACCCTATTTACTTGTTGAGCTCATTAATCAAGAAGCCTCTGCTCTTTAATTCTAGGAATTTTATTTTATATTTTTCTTCTTTATTTTGCAAATATCTTTCTCTGTTTTCTCCATTCTATTTTCTTCTTCTATTAGTTAAATATAAAGGATAGGAATTCTCTTATCATTTTTCTATTTTCATAGTATTTAAAATTTTACTTTATTTTATTGCTTTCTGGGATTATTCTTTGGATTTATTCTACAATTCTGAATTGCATTTTTTATGTATGCTTTCATATTTTTAATTTGTAAGAGTTTTTTGTTCTCTGAGTTTTTCTTTTCTACCTCGTTTCTTTCCTATCTCAAAAAAATTAGTTGAATCTTGGTTCTCTGATGAATGCAATGTTTCTTTTTACTATTCTTCTGAGTCTTGAATTGCTTTTCTCTCCTCCAATTTCTTTTCAAAATATTTTTGTGTAGATCTTTAATCTGGTATTTCTTAGCTGATGATGAATACTTAAGGCATGAGTAGCCAACAAGCTCGTGGGTTCTGTACGCCGCAGAGGGGCTTCTTGCTTTGTGTGGTTTATTGGGCTGGGGAACGGAGGGGCCCCTTCCTGTCAGCATGTGCAGACTTCAGTTCAGTTTCTCAGAAAGAAATCATTAATCTAGATCTAGGAAGCTCTAATCAAGAAGCACGAGTTTCTGGATGAATTGGGCTCAACCTACCCCCAGGATAGACTCAGAGCATCACAGGCTGGCTGGCAGGCGTCCACATGGGGACGGAGCCTGGATGTGGGGACAGACTCGCCATTCCACATGAAGACTTTCAGTCACTCCTGGTTTCCAGTAAGTCAGCAGTGAGGACTGCTACTCAAATGTCCAGATAGGTCGCCTCTTCTAGGAATAAGTTTCTAGTTTTCTGTCTGGATAGGGGGCAGTTTCTTCTCCGTGCTGGGTGGAGGGGTATCCAGAGGTCAGAGTCCAGGAATAGGTTTGCCAAATAAAATAGGGTAACATCTGTCTTTTTAAAAACCATTTTTTCCCATATAAGGTAGGACCAAAATTAATAGTATTGGTTGTTTACCAGAAATTCAAACTTAAGTGGACATATGCATTTTTTCACTTTCTAAACCTTGTGACCCTAATGTGGGATTACCAGAGACATTGAACTGCTGTTGTTGATTTTAGGCCGGCCCACACTTCTGCCTTCCTGGGCTGGAGCCACTTGTTTCTGAAGCTTCCTGGGATTCTGTGGTAAAAGCAAGTCTGCTCTGGGCCCTGCCAGTGTGGGTTCACAATGTACCAGCACAGCTAGCATTTTCCTCTATGTACCAACACAGCTAGCATTTTCCTTTGTGTACCAACACAGCTAGCATTTTCCACCTCGTTTCCAGATCCTGACATGATGTCATTGTTTCTTCTCATTTTCTCTGTACTTGAGGTTTCATATGAAAACACACACACACAAACTTTTTACTTCCACTTTGGTAGGATTTCACACATTCTTCAATTCACTCGGTTTAATCAGGATAATAACATTTCTGAATGTGTTAATAATGAGCCACAATGAAGATCTTATCATAGCTGTCTGATTAAAAATAGAAGACTCACTGCATGTATTTAGTTTCCCTTTTCTCCATACCCAACTAGATAACACCCGGTGGGACAATGAGTTTTAACTAGGTTTTTGGAAGACAGAACCTATTAACTGACTGACCACAACGGAGGGAGTTACAACTCAGTTCCTGGACATAGGAAGACTGTAAAGAAGAACCTGGTTTTTCCCACTTCACTCTGAGACTGCTCATTTTTTGGAAATACCTGGTGCCACCACAGCTGGAGGGGAGAGGCAGGTTGACAACAGGTGTACCGATTTAAAGTGAGTGTATGGGACCCCCCTCAGAGGCCTCCCCCTGTGCTGGGCATCCACCTCACTTTCCCTCCGTCACATCTGCACCTTGATGCTGGCGTGGTTATTCTCCGAAGAAGTACAAACAGGAAGGGTCTATCATGTGCATCCTCACAGAAGAGAGCAGGGGTGATCTCTGAGGCACAAAGCAGGGGGGCTCATTGAAAAATATTCGTGGAGAGGACGTCAGTGTCCTTTCATCATTTTTGCTTCCAGAATCCTCCCAGGCATGTATCTTTTCACCTCACCTAAGAAGTCAGGAGATTCTCTGGAGACAACAATAGCCTGGAGCAAAGATCTCCCTCCAAATGCTGATCTTGAAGGGCCCCTTCATGAAAAGGACAACTAATGACTTGATTGTCCTTAAGTGCTACCCAGAACTGAAGAGGCCTCTGCATATCCACACAGATTCCAGTCAGCCTTCTGTGGCCTTGCTCTTTAACAGGAACACACTCGGGTGTGAACAGACGTGGATGACCCAGCTTTAGACTTTTGAAGATGCCTCTGATGGGAAAGGAGAAACAACCCAAAAAAGGAACTTGGAGAAAAATGGAACAATACGTCGTGGCGCACAAAAACCTCAAAATATTATTATTAATAATTTCTGTGAAGAAATGGAAGATAGTAAATTCATCAAAAAGTACTTAAAAATGAAATCATCAAATAAGGAAGAGAAGTTGTAAATTATACATGAGTAAAGGAATAATAAAAAAATTGGAAGACAAAATTAGGAAAATCTCCCCCCAAAAGTAAAACAAATTAACAAAACAGAATGAAGATGACATTAAGGGGTAAATTAAGGAAATGTGCAGATAGTCCAACATTCAACTAGGAGTTCAAAAAAATTAACAGAACAGAGGGGAGAAAATGACCAAAGATGTAATAAGAGGAAATTTTCGCAGCTGACAGAGTCTTCAGAGTGTCCAGAGTATCTGGGTTCCCGGTATAATAAATCATGTACACATGTATGCACATGCCCACACAGATGTAGGAATATTATTCTGAAATTTCAGAACAATGGGACACAAGAAAGAGTGATTACACAGAAGATAATGGATTCAGAAGAGTGAGGAATTTATAATCATCGATCTGTGATCCCAGAAGTTAGTAATTCTAAAGGCAAATGATTTCTAATCTAGAAATCTATATTTAGCTAAAATGTCTACTCATGTTTAGGGCCCTGATTCTCAAATTTCAATGTGCATACCAATCCCCTGAGGATCTTGTAAAACTGCAGACCTAATTCAGGATTTTGCAGGTGAGGCTGGAGATTCCACATTTCTAACAGATGCCCCCTCCCAACCCCAGAACCTGCACCCTGCTGATCACTGACCCACACTTTAAGCAGCAAAGCTTTAGAAGGCAGCTAAAGAGATCGAAGGGAGTAACCAGATAATAAGTCACAAGATACTTGAATCAGGTGAATAAATACAAGAAACTGATAAATAGAAAACCTAAGGCCACAAATATGTACAAAACCCAGAGAACACCCAGTTCAGACTGTAATAGGTAGACAGAATGTAGGAAGTGGGGTTTTCATGGGAAAACATGAAAAAACAGATAGTTTCAGAGATTTAGAAAGAAAATAATTTTTCAGGTATTGGAGATAGCAGGAGGATTTGGAAAAATAAAATAGCCTTAGGTACCTAGAAAATATGCAAATTTAAAAAGATAAGGCAGTTATTACTTCTAGGGAAAAACATGTACAAGAATAAAATATACTCATAATGTATTTCTTGGCTCAGTATTGAACTATATTTATAATGTCATTATTTCAACCACAATTTGTTGTAGTTTGAAATGTTAGCAGAGACTGCAAAATATGCATTAGTGGTCACTAGCAAAAAAGGAAGTAAAAAGAGTCTAAAATTAATAAAAATGAAACCACAGAGTAAATATATTTGTTGAAATTTAGAGGATAACACAGAAGAAAAGCTAAATACTTTGAAAGAGGCTGCTTCTGGGGAAATAGACTAGGGGTTGTGAAGAAATAAGGTAAGGAACTGCAGGTTTTTGTATTAAGGTTTTTAGCACTGTCTGACTTTAAATTTCCTATATGCATGACTTTGATAAAAATTGAGTATGAGGGTATACAAGTGTGTAGTCATATTGTGACTGAAGAAAAATGGTGAAACCTTATTCTTGTGTGTGTCTGTCCTGCTGCACTGTGGCACTATGGCTAACTTTATTATTTGTCACCCTTGGAAGGGGTCTGAAGGCTTGGGGACTGGACACTGGGGACTCAGTACCCCTTCACTGCCGAGTCTGATGGTTCTGCTCTTTGTGTCCACTCATCCCCACCAGCAGACAGGGCCCAGGCCCCACAGGCCCAGGCAAGGAGTTCAGATCAGAAGTGGCTCTCCCCTGTGTACTTCCCTTCTTCTGACAAGCCACAAGAGAAGGGTGCTTGGTACTTTTTAACAGGCCAGTGGCTGGATCCGGAAAGAGGATTTTCATCAACAAGAAACAAACAAACAAACAACAGCAACAACAAAAAACCATGCTGCTATCATGTAAAACAACAAAAATGGACAAAAGTATTTTTCTCCATGAATCATTTCCAAACTGTATTAATAAATTTGAAGCCAGAGAGGATGCATTTTGCCAAAGAACTGGCCCTCTTTCAATGCTTCCATATTTCCCAGTCACGCTCACTCCATGGCTAGCACTGTGTGGCCATTCTCCACCGAACACACCGCATAGTGAACACATGTGGTGAGGTGGATAATCCCAAGCACCTCATAACCTCCAAGCACTTATTTAAATCTGCCATTGGTGTTCACTTATTTTTCCAGAGGATATTTTGTTTGGCTAATATTCATTTGAATATCTTGATTTGATGCCCCTGCCCCATGCTCATGTAACAGGGAGTGGGTTCAGTTGCTAAATCTGTTATGAGTGGGAAAGAAGAAAAACTAAATCTGACTTAATAATTCATCATGGATAATGTGTACATCCACACATGAATTCATGTAGTCTCCTGGACCATGCCGTGATGGCCAGAATTCTAATTAAGAGCAGATTTCAACTGAAATAATAGTTCCAACATTTAAGAATTCTCTCTATTAGCCAAATGTCTCCAAATAAGTTGTTTTTTAAATTTATTCATTCACTCATTCATTTGTTCCTTTATTACTTTATGCATTCTACACTTATTCATCCATTCATTCACTCAGCAAATACACAGTGAGTACTGTATTACTACATCCCAGGATCCGTGCTTGGTACAGGGAAGAGAAGGCGTAAATAATGCAGGTACACTCTTGGATTCTTTAAAGCTTATAGGCCAGCCTAGTGCAGTGATCACAGATTCATCTGGCATGCCTATTAAAAATGAAGATCCCTGGGTCCTAGTCCTGCAGGCTCTAATCAGCAGATATGGGTTTGGCCATAAGAATGAATTTTAACTAATCTTCTAGGACAGCCTGAGGTAAACAACCTCACTTCGGAAATCGGTGGGGGTGGAATTGTTCCAAATATCAACATCCAAGTAGGTCACAGACTTCCTAGCATTAGATCTCAAGGACTTTCCTAGATTTCCCTGATTCCATTGGCATTTCTACTTCCTAGTGATGCCATTTTTTTCTGCCGCTTGGCCAGTCAGGCAAGATACTGTTCTGGGGCTCCTGCGTAAATGCTTGTGGGTGCTCCAGGACTGTGCTAGTGGTTGTGTCACATGAGCCTAAATAAGCTACGGCAGCTACTATGTTATAGGAGCAGCAGGCAGACGCTGGTCAAGGGGGCTGTCAGTGTGCAACTGCTGCTACATTAAAGCCATCCCACCCAGTCCAGCTGAAGGGGATACACAGTCTGAGGGGGCTTTCACAGCATTCTCATGGCTTACCATAGAACAAACAACAGACATGCATTGAATGGAGTAGAGGTCCTCAAACTGTAGCAGGGATCAGAATTACCTGAAGAGCTTGCTAAAATCAGATTTCTGGCCCGCACCCCCATCTCCAGCTTTTGATTCAGGAGGCCAGGGGTGGGGTGTGTGAACCTGTATTCCTAACAGTTCTGGTCCAGGAACCATCTCCTGAGATCCTCTGAGCTAGCATGGCCAGGAAACTGTGTACCTCGGCAAAGTAGACTTCAAGGCACATCCATTCCATCTTCCTCTGCAAAAGAGACCCACCCAAATGCAAATATCTGTAGAGTCTGTAAATGTCATTTGCCCAAGAAATAAAAATCATTTCCTGTTTATAAATATGACACTAATTTCTACAGCAAGTGGAGATGATAGCAAAATTGTGTGTGTGCGTGTGTGTGTTACATGACAATGAGTTGGCTCCAACTCCCAGTGACCCTGTGAATGAGTGACGTCCACAGTGTCCTGTCCTCAGCAGCGCTGCTCAGCTCCTGCGGACTCATGCCTATGGTCTCTTTTATGGAGCCACTTTATCCCATATTTGGTCTCACTCTTTTCCCTCTATCCTCTGTTTTTCCAGCATAATTCTAATTGTCTTTTCCAAAGAACCCTGCCTCCTCATGAGGTGCCCAAAGTAAGGACAGCTTCCATTTTGTCTTTTTTGCCTCCAGTGATATTTCAGCCTGAATTTGTCCTGGGACGCACTTGTTCATCTTTCTGGTGGTCCAGGTATCTGTACAGCTCTCCTCCAGCACAAAGCCCACACAGCTTGAATTTGCTTCCTTTTTCCAACACAGAACCCCACATTCTGGGAATAATCTTATCACCATTTTGAGTAAAGCCAATAAGTGCAGGGCTCTTTTCTAATGCCTCAACTGCACAAAATCATCCTTGATTTTAAACTCCAGTGAAAGTTTTATAAGATGTGTCTTCTTACCCACCTAGTTCTCCTAGTGTTTGGTTTACAAAAGAGTACTGAACCCTAACCTTGGCTCAATTTTCAGCTACATAATTTTATTTCCTAATTATAAAAGTAACACATGAGCCTTTAAAAGTAAAATGAGAAGTTACAAAAAAGCTATATATTCACATGCACATTTTATGTAGTTGAGGAGAGTTTTCACCATGTGGTATTATTCTATCAGAAGTATTTTTCTCATAGTATTAAAATATTCTTTAGGGAAAAAAATCCTATCCAAAGGACAAGGTGAAATAGGAAAAACTAGAGCTGTACCAAAAATAGTAGTATGTGTGGAAAGGAGACAAGGTGAAGTTGTAGGTGGAAATTAGCTTTTATTGTTTAATCAAGGTTTGCAACACAAAATGAAGAGATGGGAAGACAAAATGCAATCCCCAAAGATAAAGTTGCCCTGCATTTTCACAGAAGTGCAAACAATTACATTTCATCTACTACAGCTCCCAGGTGAATGAAGAAGTGTATCTTCCCACTCAGGTCTACCTTTCGACGCTCTGTTAATGTGCAAATATTGGACAGATACCTTTCTCCTAAAGTTGTCTTTTGAACACTACTCCTCTCTCCAATAAATATACCATCTTAATGCCAAACACTATCTTTATAACCAAGAATCAAGACAGTATTTGGGTTAGTCAAGTAAAATATTTCTTTTTCACTTACCAAGAAAACCTTTGGTAGTGGTTTTCAACTTTGGCTGCCTAGCAGAAATGCAGGGAGGCTTTTAACAAATACCAAAGCCAGAAACCCAACCTGCACTAGAAGGATAGGCAGGACCTGAGAACTTGCTAAATATATAAAATCTCAAGCTCCATCTTGGGCCCAATGAATCAGAAATTCTGGGACTGGGGCTCAGCCATCAGTACTTAAAAGCCATCTCTAGGTGATTCAGGTGCCTGCGATATTTTGGGGTGTCCAACCTGTGGCCTGCAGGCCGCATGCAGCCCAGGATGGCTGTGAATGCGGGCCAACACAAAGTCATAAATTTACTTAAAACATCATGAGAATTTTTTTGTGATTATGTATTGCAATGTATTTAATGTGGGGCCCAAGATAACTCTTCTTCTACCATTGTGGCCTGGAGACGCCAAAAAAATTGGACACTCCTGTAGGCTATTGAGCTATTTAGTTAAGGGCAAAAAAAATTGTTTACCTTTACAAAAATATTAAAAACCAGTAAGTTAAGAGCACTTGCTTTGCCCCAGGCACTGCACTAACTGTTTTATGTGGTTTTACATGGATCATTTCAACCACCCACTGAGGAGGTGCTCTTTTCATTCCTGTTATTTCCATGAAAAATCAGACACAAAGGTAAAGTTGTTTGCCCAAGTACACACACTCACTACTAAGTGAAAGATTTAGGGTTTATGTTCAGCAGTCTAATTCTAAAGTCTCAGGCTCTGAGGACAGTGACAACATCCTAAGGACTCTGAATGCACGCCTCTATTCTGCCCTCCATTTTGGCACCAGTTACCTGACCTCCCAACTATCAAAATGTTAATTGTGGTTTAAATACGCATCTTACCCTCTGTAAGTAATAGCCTTTGTCAGCGAATTTCAGAGTGCTTTCCATCCTTGCTATTTTGAGTGTTTCAGTCAGCAAAACAGGGAATTTGAGGTATATCGTGAAGAGGAAAAAACTATTCAAGGCTCTGACGCAATGATTTATCATCCAGGTCATGCTCACCTTTGGCAGGATCAAAAATGCAATTTCTGGAACTTGAGCCTCTGCATTTTAGTCCTCTGCCTCTTTATGTTCTCAAATAAACTTGTCTTGATTTCTGGACTTGAACCGGGATCATTGGCTTATGAGCTGAAGCAGTGATGCCCTAAGTAGCTCCTCAGAGATCTGGATAGTACTTTCTATGCAGTGAGCGATATAATGTATGGGAAATTGCCCTGCAAGTAGTAAAGCTCCATACAGCTGTAAGGCATTACTATTAAGAACATTTACCACAAGGGAGAGACTTAAGCAATTAGGAAAGAAGAGTTTGGCTTGTTTAAAGGAAGACAGATTCTCCATAAAATAATTTTAGATGATGAGATGGATTCTTTCCATCTCCTTCTTGGCAAGACATAGGGCACTGGGGAAATCACCCTGTATCTTTAAGTCTCTGTTCAAGTTCTAATCTGAAGTTAACATTTTTATAACTGGACCTGACAAGTCTTTTTTTCTTTCCCCGATTTTCTGAACCACACACTGCAGTAAAGCGAATTTGTCCTTGTGTCTACAATTTTCTTCCCCAGAAAAATACCTAAGCGGGCTTTCCTCTATTAACATCATTTCTTCTTTTTCTATGACCCAAGAGCACATTTTCTCCCCACTTACCCAGGAGACCCATCTCTCCCTCCCCTTGTGTGCCTCATTAGTTGCTTCTGGCCCTCCCACCAGCCCATGTCCTGCTGTGCTCCTGATTACGTTGACCTGGTTCACCCGAAGCTCTCCATGAGCCAGTGGTTTCTTTTCTCATGAGATTATTTGTGCTCAACCCAGAGAACTGTTTCCCAACCTTTGCAAAGTAATTCATTCACAAGCAAATCTTTGAAAATGAAGTAAAGCAAAAATAGTCTGGATATGTAAAGTTGAGAACATGAAAGGAAGCGGCCAAATGACCTTGCCAAATTGGGAAAAGGATCCAGAGGTCTGTGCGTCCACAGGGAGTTAGGAGACTCAGTTCTGACCCCTTCCGCTCCGCTGTCATCCGAGTCCACACTTGTCTTCTGATGGCCTTAAATCTACCTCTGAGCTGGGGTTTTTAAATCCAATTATAAAAATTCAACCAATATTAGCCTTTTTATTGTGTTTCAGAGCCATCTGAAATTCCTAAAAAGAATAAAGGGGGATGTCATCAGCTCAATTCCAACTCTAAGTCCTTACACTAAATAATACGGTCAAGCAAAGAATCATGATAACTTCTATGCAATATGAAAAAGGAATTAAACAAAACTATGCCTGGGAAGTTTTAAAAAAAACCTTCCTGTTATTTGTAAGTCAGGGCTTGGCAGACTGGATCCCATACCCCTCACAGTCACTCCTGGTCTGTGGAGTCCGGGCCTTTGCACTCATCCATGAGACTTACATGTGGTACAGAAAGGAATTAGAAAGTGTTCTTCCTGCTAAAACGGTAAAGTATCTGTGTTGTTTCACCAAATGGAACATCTCCATTTCAATTACTCACATGATGGGATTTGTTATTGTTTGCAGCATCTCTCAGCAAAGCGGGGAAAGGGAATAAGAGACAGAATGCTCACAACCCTTTTCTCTAAAGAAGCTGCAAGCTTGCATTTGCATGGAAAAATCAGGTGGGCTAAACTGCAAAGATGGATGTTTCTCCTTTAAACACCTTAGTTTTCAGTCCAATTAAATTTATGTGCTTAAACCTAAGTCCATTCCATGTGTCCTTTCTGCTTGTATATGACAGCAGAAAGGGAAGCAGTAACTATGGACACCACATGTGTCAGGTGCTGGATGAAGAGAACTCTGACTTCTAAGATGAATGACTGAATTAAAGACAGAATGTGAGTTTGTGTGTGCGTGTGTATGTTTTAACCTAAGTTAGTTTTTTGTCTTTTTATCCAGTTTGTGCTCGTTCTCTCTCTCTCTCTCTCTCTGTCTCTCTCTCTCCCTCTCTCCCTCCATCCCTCCCTCCCTCTCATTTTGCTTTTTTGGGCCTTCACATTACTCAGTTATTCATCCAGTATCCAAACCCTGGCCATAACTCTTCTCTTGCCTCAAACAAACTAGACTTTGGTGGTCCCACCTGTGTTTTTGTGCTGTTCTGGCTTTCTGCTCCACCCACTCATTTTTGGCTTCATTTTTTCTTAAGCCTGGGTTGATGGCTCAAATCCAGAAATGAATGATTACTGCCAATACAACAAATCTAACTGGTAACAACTTCTTCTGTTCTATGTGTAGAATCCATGAAGGTGGATAAAAGGAACTATAGATTAGCCCCTATTTGCCCTGCTGCCTAATGCAAGCAGATTGTTTAAAATTAAAAAGAAGGAGGAGGAGGAGGAGGAGGATGCAAACAATAACAAACTGGAGGAAGGAGGAGGAGGAGGAGGAGGAGAAGATTTATGTGGGTTAAAATCTGAGGTATTAGAAGGAGAAATTGTGTTTACAAAAAAACAAGAGGTGATTTTTTTTTTCTAAAGAAACACAAGGGGTGGGGGGAACCCTCCCTCTGATGCTCCCGCTGTACGCCCTTTGGAGCTCCCACCCACCTCCCCTTTCTGCTAGGTGGCCTAGGAGACTCAGCCACAGGGGGAGCATGGTGTCCTCACTCCCGGTCTAAAATAAAAGCATAGCCAGAAAACAGTAGCTATGCTCAGGCTGATTGTACAAGTTGTAAATCTAGGTTTTAAGCAATGCAAACAAACGTTTTCTGGCATGAGGCCCAGCCTAGATCACATCTAAGGATGACGTAGGATGTGAACCAAAGCCCTACGTGAAATTGTAAAAGTGGAAATTAAAGAGCATGTTGTCTTGTCTTGTCTTGGAGTATCCTTCTGTGTGGTCATTCCACCAGAGAGATCGGAGATGAGCGGATACCTCGTGGAATTGCGAGGATTCATCATCCTGGCCTGAATTTCATTTGTCTTTGCTAGTCTGAAATGTGTGAAAATATGGTTACAGAGAAAAACAAAACAAGCAAGCAGGCAGACAAATAAACAAACAGAAAAACTGTTTCAAACAGCCAGAGGTCTTGCTTCTAGTTTAGACTCCATCATCTACTGAACAAGTGATTTCGAGCAAATCAATTTTTTTTTCATTTTGTGGTCGCCAAATGAAGATAAAATGTCCTGTTGTCATTGTTGCTCAAGTGAGACCATACATTTTAAAATGTTTAGGAACTCTAAAGTACTCTGAAGCACTCAGAATTGTAATTTTCAGTCGGCTACACCATGCCTCTCCTACTAGACGCTAAATCTCTGGGAGGGGAGATACTTGCTTTATCTTTATTTGTAGCCCACACAGGAGGGGCCCGACACAAGACTGTAACTTAATTAGCAGTCAGTAATTATTGCAGAGTATTGCCCAATAAATTCCC
Source organism: Phyllostomus hastatus (assembly GCF_019186645.2). Taxonomy (NCBI): domain Eukaryota; kingdom Metazoa; phylum Chordata; class Mammalia; order Chiroptera; family Phyllostomidae; genus Phyllostomus; species Phyllostomus hastatus. The sequence continues at coordinate 11,251,318 of NW_025334015.1, read as the reverse complement.
TGACCTTAACCCCAATTTTCCTATTGCTTTTGCTAAAAGGGAATATTCCCAGTATGGAGTTTTTACTTAATGAGGAAAATCCCCAGCCATTATTTAATGCGGTGATCAGGCATATGTCAGCATTTCAGCTGTCTGCTTCATCTTCTTTCCAAACGAAAAATGACATCCTCCCTTCTTTTCCTGAGCAAAGTTTTATGCAGACTATAAAACAACTCCAGGGGGTGTGGTTATAATGAGACAGCCGCTTCCCAGGGGCTTCAGGCAGCAGCCCTGCACACAGATTTGTGAGCCAGGGGTATGATTACATCTCCATAACCACCCTCTCTTCACCGCTCAGCCCCCATCCTAATAGTTCAGAGATCCTTGCTGCTTACTTCATTTAAATAGAATGATAATTTGTAAAAGATTGCAAAATCACAGGTTAATTGTGTCTTCTGTTTTGTGAATGCAAATGTTTCAGGTGCTTGAATGCCAGTCTCTTTGGCATAATAGATCTGATGCCACTGTCCTTAGCTCTGCCCCTGAGGCACCGGGCTCAGTGATCAGAAAACCTACTGGAGAGGCTAGTGCCAGCAAAGAATGCAATTCAATTAGTTCAGATCTGTACAGTTTTACAGGCTGCATGGGAAGAGGCAAATCCCAGGAGACCCTCCCAAGGAATCAGGACATGCACAGTGAGGCAGGCAGCCTGAGATTGATGGGGTCACGTCTTGGTTACTGTTTAGTACAGGGTGCTATGAGCTCTGAGGAAGTAGAACCCCAAAGCACACTCGTGAGATGACCAGATGCAGGGAGGCCGCTCCCTCCACGTGGAAATTTGTCTAGAAGCAGGTGAAGGAGGACCTCTGATTCCAAGCTCCAAAGCTGAAGTAAGTGCGCAAGTATTTGGGGAACTTAATCATTGTTTTTAGAATTTGATAGCATTCAGGGCATGTTTTAGGATCCTTTCCAACCAGTGAACAAACATTTTTCTTTTAGCCCTTACAAAGTGCCAAAGTAAGCACTGTGAGGGTATGTGTAAATTAGCTAGTCAAGTGGCTTACACCACTGGGGCAAAACAGAAGGAAAACAATGATTAAAGGCAAAAAATGACTGAAAATTTACAGCTCCCTTTTCCCTAATAAATCATAAATTCAATGAGAACAAGGGTGGTTACTATTTTTTAATTTATTCTCAGTTCGGTGTATAGCACAGGATTTAACAGGTAATAGTCAAGAACTGCTGGACATATAAGACAATGGTAAATAGTGTGGGGCAGACTATATGTACTCAAGAAAATATATGATAAAGAAAATACTTAGTAGCTAAAGTAGAATGGTACATGTAGGAGCAGCAGATAGAGATCTGTTAGCATGGTTCTATCTTTCCTTCTTTTTTTCCCTTCCTTCCTTCCTTCCTTCCTTCCTTCCTTCCTTCCTTCCTTCCTTCCTTCCTTCCTTCCTTCCCTCCTTCTTTCCTTCCTTCCTTCCTTTTTTTTCTACCAGCTTTAGTGAATATATACTCTACATACCATATAATTCACCCATTTAAATTGTACACTACGGTATTGTTTAGTTTATTTGCAGAGTTGGGCAATAATAACCTGATTTTTCAGACTTCCATTCTCTCCAAAGGAAATCCTGTAACCATTAGCTGGCACTTTTTATTCTGCCCACTTCCCACCCCAGCTCCAGAAACCACTAATCTATTTTCTGTCATTGTAGGTTTGCCTATTCTGGACATCCCACATAAATTAAACTCTACAACATGTGGTCTTTTGTGACTAGCTTCTTTTATTTATCATGTTTTTGTGATCCATCCATGCTGTAGCATATATAGCACTAAATTCTGTTTTTATAACCAAAAAGTATTCTATTCTATGATATATCACATTTTATTTACCCATCACTAGCTGATGGACGTTTCTATTATATCCACTTTTGACTATAATGACTATGCAGCTATGAAAATTTTTAAACAAGTTTTTCTCATATATATGTATATATATACACACATATGTGTGTGTATGTATGTGTGTATGTGTTTATTTCTCTTGGGTACATGCCTAGGAATGGAATTATTGGGTAATGTGGTAGCTCTGTGTTTAACAGTTTGAGAAATTACAAAGCTCTTCTAAGTGGACTGCATCATTTTATATTTTCATCAACAACATCTGAGCATTCCAATTTCTCTCCATTCTTGCGAACATGGTCAGTCTTTTCTCATTAAAGCTATCCTAGTTGTTACAAAGCAAGTGGTATCTTACTGCGATCTGATTTACATATCCTTAATGCCTAATCATTTTTAAAAAGACTATTCATTTGCTTATTGGCCATGTATCACTATTATTACTTTCTAGAGAAATACATATTCAAAAATTTTTCACTTTTTTTTCACTTGGGTCATTTGTTCTTTTATTATTGAGTTAGGAGATTTTTATGTATTCGGGTGAAGTTCCTTATCTGATACAGAATTTTCAAATATTTTCTCAGTATGTAGATTGTCTGCTCATTTTCGATGGTATTATTTTTAATATAACAGTCCTTAATCTTGATATATATATTGTTTTTGTTACTATGCTTTTAGGGTTGTATGTAAAAAAACCAGTTTCTTAGTTTTGTGTCTAACCATAAAGTTATAAAGCTTTACCTTTATGTTTTCTTCTAATAGTTTATGGTTTTACTGCTCACATTTTGGGTTAATTTTTGCCTATGATGTGAGTTTGGAGAGAGCAAGTCTTGCAGCACCATTTGTTAAAAAGACAATTCTTTCCCTTGTTAAATTGTCTTGGCACGCTTGTTGAAATTTGATTGACCATATATGTAAGACTTATTTCTTGACTATCTATTCTATTCTAATGTTCAATATATTCACTCATTTGCCAACACTGTAGTTGATTTTATTAGCTCTATAGTAAATTTTAAAATTATGAAGTGTGAGCTCTGTAACTTTTTTCTTCTTTTTCAGATTGCTTTAGTTATTCTGAGTCCCTTGCATTTCCTTGGGAATTTTAGGATCACTTCATCAATTTCTGCCATAAAGCCATTTGACATTTGGTGGGGATTATGTTGAATCTGTAAATCAATTTAGGTAGTATTGATATCTTACTTAACCATGTTAGATCTTCTGATCAATGACCATGAAAAACCTTTCCATTTATTCAGACCTTCTTTAATTTATTTCAGTAATGTTCTACAGCATCCAATATATTATCTTATAATTTTGTTGAAATCAAACTCAAGTATTTTACTCTTTTTGATATTTCACATGTAATTGTTTTTCAATTTCATTTTCAGGCTGTTATTTTGATGCTAATGTAGAGAATATACTTGATCTTTGTATATTGATCTTATAATCTACAACATCCCTGAAATCCTTTATTAGTTCTAATAGTTTGTTTAGCTTATTCATCAGTATTTTCAATTTATCGTTGATTCTTAAAGCTTTTACTTCGGTGTGGCTCATGTTGGGGCTGCTCACATTCCATTTGCGGAAGCGTATTACCCAGACAAACCTGAAGTGTTTCGCGTCTTCATTTCACTGTGTTACACAGCATAGTACAGCAGTGAGCTCTCGAGCATCGATAATTAGTAACAGCTATAATTTTACTACTTTATCAAGACCATTCTTATGTGGAATTTTTTTTCTTTTCTTTCCTTTTCTTACATATCAGTAATTACAATGACTACTAGTTCAATTTATACTCACTGCCCTTATTTGTAGTTTTGAGGCAGATGGTAAGAAGCTAAGAAAACTCTTGGGCAACTGGAATGGGAAACTGACACAAAATAATTCACCAAGGCCAAACAATTTGAACAATGTACAGATAACCAGTGAATTGTGAGAACTTATCTCCCCTAACCAGAAACACTTGAAAACAAATGGTTTATGCCTCTCCCTCCTAACCAGATAATAAATAGCTGAAATCACCCTGGTCAGGTAGATAGAGAACAGAGAGACTCAATTAGTGCCATTTCTGCGAGCCAAACCCAAGAACAGATGAAGTCAGGGAAACAAATAACAAAAAAACAAAAAGAAAAAAAGATTACAATCGGACAGACCCAAGGTAAAAGAGGAGCGGTGAACTGATCAGAGAATAATCCCAAACTCTCCCACGCACTCGTTTTGGTGCATCGGCATATTAAAAACACACCTGGAAAGCTGATGAATGTTTTGCTGAAACTCTCCTTTAAGATTCTTGCCTGCAGAAGAGAGATAAAACCCTCTTAAGACAAAGGACACCAGTGCCGACTCTCTCCCATGCCTTTCCTTGGGTGTGAATGCTTTACTTTCTTTCTCCTGCACTCTAAGGGTCCCAAGGAGACTTGCAGCCAGGGGAGCAGCAGACAGCAGCAGCTCATCCTGGGTTAATCTCTGAACCCATGTCCAAGCCCCCCTTTTCTCTGACTTTTTCCAGTGAGCTGACAGCAGCCCTGCCTTGGCTCACTTTTCTTCTGTAACGTTTCTAGAATAGAACTATTACAGGAGAGAACCCAAAGCAGAGCACCCACTCCTGGGCTCTCTCCCACTGCCTCTTCTACCCTAAGCCCTGCCTTTGTCTCACTGTCCCCAGTTTTAGTAAACATACCCTCAAAATTGCCTGGGCTTGTGTTGGGATATCTTTCCTGCATGAAGTCAAGGACCCACACACTACGGTCCTGATGCAGACCCACTTTGAGCCTGCCTTGTGTCTTTCTGGTAACAGTTACACCCATCGTGGCATCCTGTAAAGATTAGTAAAAACGCCAGGAGAGTGAAAAATGCAAAGAATATTTCAGTATTAATATTACGGGAGTTTTGACCTCGAGGTCCCCTTGAGATGGTTTCAGAGACTCCTGGAGTCTGTGCACCACCCACAGAGAAGCACTGCGGTATTCCACTGCTAAAAGAAAGAGAACAGATTCTCCGATATGAGGAAAGGCATGAAAGTAAATAAGGGAGCAAGCAACACATGCTTGTTGGACTTCAAGGAAAACAGCTTCGCTAGAGAGAAGATCCCATATTTAAAAGCATATAATGGGGAAGAACTGAGGGCAGATAAAGTGTTTTAAGAATATTAATGTAGTAGGGCAGGAAATGGAAAGCCTTGAAAGTTTGGCAATCATGTTCAGGATCTATACAGTGATTTTATTGAGGCATTGTTTTTCTCAGTTTGGTCTGGTTCCCAGCTCCTGGGTTAAGTATAATAATTACTGTTTTTTACTAAAGTGTATTTGACATACAGTATTACGTTAGTATCAGTGTCCAACATAGTAATTTGACATCTACAGACCTTACAGAGTGATCATTGCAACGAGTCTAGTGACCTTTCATTACTATAAAGTTATGACAAAATTATTGACTATGTATCTCCTATGTTGAACATTATTTCACCATGGCTTATTTATAACTTAAAATGTGTACTTCTTCCTTCCCTTCACCTTTTTGTCCATTGCCTCACCTTACTTACCTCTGTCAACCATCAGTTTGTTCTGTGTATCCATGAATCTGTTTCCATTTTGCTTTGCTTGTTAATTTGTTTTGTCCTTCAGATTCCACATATAAGTGAGGTCATATGGTATTTGTCTTTCTCTGTCTGATTCGTTTCGCTTAGCATGATACCCTCTAGGTCAATCCATGTTGTCACAAATGGCAAAATTTTACAACTGCGTAATACACAGTTTATCTATCTGTATATATATGCATATATTAGCTAATTCTTCTTAATTTATTCATCTGTTGATTGACACCTAGGTTGCTTCCATATCTTAGCTATTGTAAATAATGCTGCAATAAACATGAGGGTGCATATGTTTATTGAATAAATGCTTTTTATCTCTTCATAAAAATACCCAGAGGTGGAATTGTTAAGCCACATCCCAGTTCTATTTTTAATTTTTGGAGGACTTTCCATTCTATTTTCCATGGCGATAGTGCACGAAAGTTCACTTTCACCCCATCCTGTCCAACTCTTGTTATTTGTTGTGTTTTCGATAATAGCTATTCTGATGGATGTGGGCTTCATTCTCACTGTGATTTTGAGTTGCTTTGCCCTGATGATTGGTAATGTTGAGCATCTTTTCGTTGGTCTGCTAGCCATTTGTTTGTCTCCTTTGCAAAACTGTCTATGGATATCTTCTGCCCATTTTCAATCAGATTATTTGGCATTTTGATGTTGAGTTTTATTTGTTCTTTATATACTTTGCATATTAACCCCATATTGGGTATATTATTTGCAAATATCTTTTTCCACTCATTAAGTTGCCTTTTTGTTTTGTTAATGACAAAACACTTTCTTCACTGTGCAAAAACTTTTTAGTTAGTTTAATATAGTCCTACTTATTTATTTTTTTATGTAGCCCTTGACTGAGGAGGTATATACAAAAAGCATTGCTAAAACCAATGTCAAAGACTTACTGCCTATTTTATTCTAGGTATTTTATGGTTTTAGGATTAAAGTCATTAATCCATTTGAGTTTATTTATGTGTTTATTTATTTATATATTACTCCATTTATTAAAAAGACTTTTTCACCATTGCAGATTCCTGCCATTTTTGTTGTAGATTAATTGACCATATAAGCATGAGTTAATTTTTGAATTTTGTATTTAGTTCCACTAACTTATGTGTCCGCTTTTTGTGCCAGCACCATAGTCTTTTGATTACTATAGCTTTGTAGTGTAGTTTGAAATCAGGGAGTGTGGTGCCTATAAAGCTGTTCTATTTTCTCAAGATTGTTTTGGCTATTCAAGGACTTCGTTGTTGCAAAAAGATTTTAGGGATCTTTTCTAGTTTTGTAAAAAGTGCCAGTGGCATTTTGCAAATAATTGCATTATTTGTAGATTGCTTCGGTATTATGAACGTTTTAACAATATCAATTCTTCCAGTTCATATAATGGTATATCCTTCCATTCATTTTTATAATTCTCAATTTCTTTCATCAGTAATCTTTCAGAATACAGAACTTTCACTTCCTTGGTTAAATTTTTTCCTAGCTATTTTATTTGTTTGATGCAGTTGCAAATGGGACTGTTTTCTTATTTTTTCTGATAGTTTATTATTAGTGTATAGGAATGCAACAGGTTTTGGAATATTAATTTAATGTTTACAACTTTACTGAATTTACTTATTAGTTATGATAGTTTATTGGTGGAGTCTTAGGGTTCTCTATATATAATATTATGTCAAATGCAAATAGTGACAGTTTTACCTCTTTCTTTCCAATATAAATGCCTTTTGTTTATTTTCCTTGGCTTATTGCTGTGGCTGTTTTCCAATACTATATTGAACAAAACTTATTACAGTGGACATCTTTATCTTGCTCTTGATCTTAGAAAAAAAGCTTTTAGCTTTTAATCATTGAGTATGCTGTGAATTGTGGGTTTGTCTTCTATGGTTCTTATTATGTGGAGGTATGTTTCCTCTATACCCACTTTATTGAGAGTTTGTATTATAAATGGATGTCAAATTATGTCAAATGTTTCTTCTATATCTATTCAGATGATCATATGATTTTTATCTTTTGTTAATTTGGTATATTGTGTTAACTGAATTGCAGGCATGCAACATCTTTTTATCCTTAGAATAACTTTTCTAGGTTCCTCTAATTTAAATAAAGGCAGGGGTAATAATATTTAATATCTAGATCCAGATTTTATATAACCCCTAATATCTATGCTATAGGCTAAATGTGTACAATGACACTATGAAATAGTGGAACAAGTACTGAATTTTGAGTAGGAATTTCTAGGTTCTCTGCAGCTTTCATTTATATTTAAATACAGTCTCTCAAAGATAAAAATGAGGCAACTAATACATATTCCAAAAATCTTCTGTGGTGAGATAAGAAATTAAAGGGTTGATAAAGTAAGAATAATTACAGAATCTATTTTATGAATAATTTCCAGAGAAACATTAGAACATTTTATAAAACCTAATTTGTTCTCCTCTTGTTAAACTGTATAGTGAGATTTTGAGGCTGGCAGAATTTTTTGTGTGATATCAAATGATATTTTTCATGCCATTGTTCCTAGTTATCCCTATACATCCATTGATCGTATAAAACTAGGATACTTCTAACTGGACATTCCTGACTCATTCGTACACTTGGGATCCAAATAAATGTTTGGTTATATTATGGATTCTTACTAGGATTTCAAAGCCACTGTGAGAAAAATTCATCATGGGGAAATGAGTCAGGCAACACAGGTCGTCCAGAAGGCAGATGGCAGAATAAGAAGGTGAAATGTTTAAAGTAACAATATGGTGGATTTGGGTAAGTTTCACTCACGCAGCTACCCTCACATTCTCCGTGTGTGTGAGGGAATGAAAAGCTGTTTATGTAAACAGTATAGGTATCAGAGCTCAAGCAAACCTACTAAGGAGCCCCTCTAGGGAGGCAAAGTGGTTTGCACACTTGACCAAGAAATGGGAGCAATGCTGGACGGAAATGGCAGCCACAGTGAGTGCCAAGGAGAAGCCCAAAGCACTCTGGCCAGTAGCCACCAAACATCCATAGTGAGGGCAGAGGCTCACTGGGTCAGCCCATTCCCGCAGTGTTCCTAGAGCCTCATAGGAGCTGACCCTATGGCAATACAGCCCAGAGAACGGTGCCAGGATGAACATCAGACCACGGAAAGATCAACAGTCCAGAGGTTAGAGGCAACATGACCAGCGGCAGCTTATGAGAAATAGACAACTGTATATACTAGACTATTCTGACCAGTGGCCAACAGAGTATGCACAGAATCACTCTGAGCAGAGTGGCAAAAGCCACTCCAGATAAGATTTATGATCAAAAACAGGAGCAGGGCAGGACATCAGGTCTCGCCCTAGACAGAAATGACTTGAGAGTACAATGAGGCATCTTAGAAGACTACTGGAAATATCACCAGGACAGAGCCTCTGAAAAACAAGGATTCATGGGTTCAGGGGACATAATATCACATGCAAATTAAATCAGCCTGACCAACATATGTTGTAAACCTCTTAAGTATAGTCACTGTGTAAATGAATTCAGGTAAAGAAAATTCCTTGAGAAAGCCATGTGAAATGTTTATTATCTATCTTTTCATAGAATGAAAGCTCCCTGAGTTCTGTGACTTTACCTGTCTTATATGCTGCTTTATCCCAGTGCCTGGAACAGTACCCAGTACCAAGTAAGTGCTCAATATACACTCCCAAAATGAATGACCAAGATAGGGACAAAATCACAAAGTAATATGGTTTAAAAAACAGGCAGAGGAAATAAAAAGAATAATACTTATTGAGAAAATGGAGGGTGTGAGAGAAGCTTTCTGGAAGTGATAATAAATCAATTTAAATTAGTCAGGGGATGAAAAAATGGAGAATTTTATGCAGAGGGAATAATATTTACTGAGGTATATATTTAAAGGGTTACTGAAGCAATCATCTAAAATCTTCCTGGTTGAAGAACTAGTAGTAATTGCTTTTATAGCCCGTGAAGTAATGACAACCAACGAAGTTCTTGAGTAACTGTGCATTTGGTGACAGTTCACTGGATGAGGAAAGCCCGCTAAATCTATTAATGGGATTGATTTGTTGGTCCAGAGCACTGATTCTAATTCTTCCCACTCCTGGAAGAATCCATGTGCATAGAAAGAAAAACGCTTTTTACTGGCTCACTGAAAATTGGTTGTTGGTTCGGAAGGAATACTCAGCTCTCTAGCCGTCTGTTCTGGAATCTTCGGGCTTCATTTAAATACTCTTGTGCATCACACTATGCGTGTGCTTTTCCGAATTCTAGATGAAATTATGCCAAACTGCCCTTCCAAAAAGGCTTGTCTCCTTTTAAAGTATTTGAGGACATTCATCAATGTCTCTTATAAGATACCATGATTGATGTGGAACATTCTTTTTCATCTTTTTTGATGGAACACACACAGGCTTATTTGTTCTGAAAAAACTGAGGTTAATACAGACCAGATCCCATGTCAGTGTATAGAGGTTAACACCAACCAAAGGAAAAGCTCACTACTAACTAATTTAATTGCCAGATTTATACTATACTGGGGAGTTTGATTTGATTTGATTTGATTTAGTAGGTAGTTGGGCTACAGAGAGATTCTAAGGTAAAATTTTGGAATTAGGTTGTTAGTGTGGCTTCTCTAGTCCATCCTTTTCCCTATCTTATGTATAAACCTTAGGTATATATCTTAGATTTATCATCACTGCCTCTCAACTTCCAACTCTGTGAATTGGGAACAGACAAAACTTTGTTACAACCAATCATGGGAAAATAACACCAAAGCCAAGACATGTTACCAAGAAGTGGATTGTGAAGATAATGCCTAATATTTTTCAGGTTCATTTTTATATTAATGGAAGTTATTCATGATAAATGTAGAAGTAAGGGAAAGCAGAGATTCCAAATTTACTGCTTTAAAACTGAGGGTAGAACTATGCATACACCTCACCATGCATCAAAACATGACCTAATTTGGGCACTTGCTGAGACAAAAGGTTGGGGCTACCTGTGTCGAGGAGGTGATAGTCTGTAATCCTCCTTTTCCTGTCCCCCAGATATACACAATGACATATCTCCGTGGAATCGTTACTCATAGCGATACCACACACTGTGGGAAGAATGACTAGAATTATCTCAGGTGGCACTGGCTCATGGGTACACGAGGAGACGCACCAACAATTCAAATTTCCCATCACCATCTACAAAAGACCACAGTCTCTTAAGTCCATGGTTTCCGGTGCAAGAAAGGCTTTCCTTAGTGTTACTCGGAAGCTTTTGGGGCATTTCTGATCTCATCCCAGAGTCCCCTCTGGCATTTTTCCCCTCTGGCCTTCTTCCACTCTGGCCTTCTCAGTGGCATATTGATTTAGGTAGCTCCTCTGGAACCAGAATCATGTTGTTTGAGAAGATTCAGACCTGCCCATGTGTGGCTTTTTAAGGGGGTCAGATCAGATAAATTAGAAACTGATGATGAAGAGCTTATAAGTGTGTTTCTATATCTGTGGGAGAATCCACTCATTTGTATCTACAGGATGTGCTATTACGTACTTTAGGGTGGTACTAGCTATCTCACCCTGGAAAGGTGACATACAGAGTCTTAGGAAGATGAGCAAACTTTTGCCAATTGCGAGGAGCATGATCATGGGTAGGAACTGTGTCAGACATATATATATTTTTATTTGAAGGTGAAAGCCTAAGGATAGCCTGTTTGACCTAGAATCTAGGCCCTGGATGCCGCTGCTCCAGGTTCTCGGCGCACTCATGCGCACACGCGGAGACCTACGCAGAGACCCGCAGGAGAGTGCTGTGTGGGGCGAGTCACAGGCAGTTTTCCGTCCCAGAAAGAAACCCTGTCTCATCACTTCACAGGTTGTCCTTGTTGGATGCAGTCCTCTGTGACCTATCCCACTCTTTTCATTTTTATTTCCTGCAGTCTCTCGATCTCTAGCCTATTTCTCTCCCTTGGGGGGTTAAATAGCCTTCTGAAAACCCCTAAGGTGGAAAAAAATCTTCAGGGGCAAAGGTGAGAACCTTGCTCCATAAACTTTTATGAGGACTCCATCATCCCAGGAGTCCAGGCTGACAAACAAGCTGTAAAGCCAGGAAATGCACCTGCGTCCTGCTGGGCCCCCCCCCCCCCACACCCGCCTCTCCCACCCCTCCCCCTCCCCACCGTACCTCCCCTCCCCAGGCCCTGCTGCAGATTTCTCATCAGGCTCCAACTGCTGAGAATGCTCCCTGGGTCTCCAAGAAGAAAATGAAAGTGTTGCACAGAGGTTAAAAGAGCAGGAATTAAGAGCTGTGAGGTACTTAGTGGTGGCGTCAGTACATGTGTACCCTGAGTGGGGGTAATAATGAGGTCCACTGGGTTAATTTATCTCTGTCCTGATTATCTCTGAATTATCTCCAAATTATCCCCGTCACATTATTCTGATGGAAACCCGAATCACTGCCACCATTTCCCCTGAACCCGAAATCAAGTAAAAAGGAAACAAGTGAAAGATTGGCATTCCTATTTTCCTTGTTTGAATTATTTTAATATAATCCACACTAATTTACCATTAACAGTTATTCTTGCTAGTCGATTTTATAATATCTTGCTAAATTCTTATTGTTGATTTAAGGGGGAAATGGCAGTGTGCCTCTTTCTGAGACGCGGGGAGAGCCTCCAGCAAGAGCTGCTCAAACCTAAGTCATACATCTGCAGGGCAGCTGAAGTTCCAAGCCTTCTTCAGGCCATCGCAGAGAAGAGACTCTCACTTGTGCAAGTCGGGAGACGGTCTTTGTGCTCTCACAGCTTTACTTTGTGAAAGCTTTGGCTTTTACAAGACGCTCTCTACTTTGCACTCTGTCTTCTGTTTCTGGGCTCCATTCCTCCTGTTCCCAGCGTACACGCCTACGTATCCCCCACACGCTAGCGTGAAGGTTCACTAGGAAGGACTATAACCCAGATAATAACCGTTGGTTGCATAGTATTCAATTATGACTTCTCTTATTTCTCTAAGGATTACTTAGGACTCTGTCTTGGCTGCTGTTTGGTTCTTCAGGCAATCATTACAGGCAAGAGGGCAAAATGGCAATGCATTAAAATTTTTTAATAAAAATAGAAATGAAAGACAATCCCTATAGCTTCATTTCCAAAAGAGGGTAGAGGGGTGAACTTTTAATAGCCAATAAAAGCTCAATAGTCAGGAAACTAATGACTTGATCGCAGGTGATGGCATGATCCAGATCCCTAGAAAGTAACACAGCAGCTTCTGCATTGGTTAGGACTCCCAGCAACAGAAAAAGAAGGTATGATTCCCCTAATGATCCATTAAAAACTTTTTCCCCTAAATTAGTGAAGCCCTTTCCACATTCTTGACGGGAAACAGGAGGGTGAAATGACACCAGGAAAATCAAATTATAATAAGTGAGAGAAAATGCCTGCAAAATTAGAAATTTGCATTTTTTATCTCTTTTAGTCATGTTCCTATTGTGTGGCCTGGGAAAAATTAGACTCTTCCTATTTAGCATTGGCACTGTTAGGAAGGTATGGTAACACATTAGGAAATTTTAAATTATTCTCTTCACTATCACTGCCCTCTCTATACTCTATTTACTTATGGACTCTCATTCTTCTTGCTTCTGCCTTGCTTTTCTTTATCCTGAGTTGTCTTCCTCTGCAGACTAGGGAATAAAGGATGTCCTACCTCCCACTACCTCTCACTGCTGGTAGAAAAAGTCACCTTATAGACTGCATGGAAAAGTCAGGTTGATAAAGATTGAATCAAGCCGAGAAAAAAATAGTTAAGGCCAAAACGCTAAATAAATATCCATAAATGTAAAGTCTTGCGTACAGGTCACAAATCAATTACAGCAGTAAAAAAAGACAGAGAAAAAATGGTTCATTAGCAAGGGGTGAGACTGATGGGGTAATGTTAGTTGGTGTTAAATATAGTGACTCATTAGTAGATGTGTCTCACGTGAGGCTGAATTGGACCTAGAATAAGGGGGATAGAAATCTCACTTTGCTCCGTGCCCAAGGACTGCCTCCACATTGTGGACGTCACACCCCAGGGAGACTGGCAGAGAGGAGGTGAGGTCTTGTAGAAAGGAGACTAGAATGGATGCCTTAAAATAGGTCTTTTTTACCTGATAATGAAAACACATATGTTGGGGAAGGTGGGAAACAGCCAGAAACTACCTAGTCCTCTTTTAGGTTCCTGTTACTTCTTGGGTTGTAAAATGACAAAAATGTCCCTACTCTAAAAGTAGAACTAAAGCCAGGAATGGACAATTCTTAATTATTTTATTTTGTTTTGTTTTGTTTTTATTTTATTCCTCACCTGAGGACATGTCATTGATTTTGAGAGAGAGAGAACAATGTTGATGTGAGAAACATTGTTCGGTTGCCTCCCATGTGCTCCCTGACCTGGGATCAAACCCACACAAATTCTTAATTTCAAAATGCTATCTTTTAAACCACTGCAATCCTCAAAACTTGGTAAGCATAAGAATTCAGATCTTGCTTATTTTTCCCTCTGTGTCCTGAGGGAAATGTGTTCACATCTTTAAAATACTCAGTTTTTCCCATTGTTGAAGGGAGACTCAATAGCAGTCTTTTTTGTTTTGGGATATCCTGCTTTGTGAAATATTTTGAAATGAGGAAAGTGGCATGTATGTGCTGGGAATCAATTATCACTGGCCCCTGCACTGTCGTGGACACGGCAGAAAACAGTGGAAGGCCCCGACTCATTGACTGCTCCACAGCGGAGGCTGGGAAGGCGGGAAGTAATAAGAAGGTGCCCCGCGCTCTTCAGGCACAGTGGTGCTTTTCAATTATTTATGTAGTTTAATCCCATTGAAAAAGCACATTCTCCAAAGAACACCCCCAGGTCCGCTGCAAGCTGGAGCTGGAGAAAGTAATATGGGGGAAATGAGAGCCAGGCCTGTGCTTCAGGGAGCTTGTCTGACCTTCCTAGAGACCCTCGGTATTAAAGCAGGCAGTTTGCTTAGTTAATAATAACTATGCTGTGGACTTGTCATCTTCAAAGAACTTTAATTAATCCTTATAACACCCCAGTGGGCTGAAGAAGGTAAGTGTTATTATCTCTACTTCATATGAGGCAAATGCAGGCACAAACAGAGGAGGGAAATGGTCTGCTCGGGATAGCAAGTGTAAAGTTAAATTTAGCACTAAGCAATACCTTAGGCCACAAGCCGCCTTACAGCCAAGTCCCCTTGGTATTGTATTTGGGGCAGAACACATGGGGGCTGATGTTAAGAGCTACTGAGGGGCCAGGCACGGAGTGCAGTCCGACCGAATTGTCTTACCTAAGACATAAGAAGTGAGGAAAGGATGAGGCGTGAAATCGGAGGGAAATTGATCTGGGACAGAGAATTTCCTAGAAAAGGAGAAGAAAGGGAGAAAACGAGACCCTCCTGTTTTTCTCTGAGCACACAAAGTTATTAACCCCTGATTCAGTGAGATCCTAGACTAAAAGAAAACAAATAAAGAAAAATGCTATTATAACTTTCCAAGCCTTAAATGCTACATAAACAGAGACTCAGGAAGAAATTGAGGCATTGGGCTATATGAAAACATGGCTGTTACGATGTCTCTGAGTGGGTGGATGAGGGGCTGGGGACCAATGTGGGCTGATCTTTATTTTTCCTTCTAACGCACAAAATTCTTCCATTATCTACATAACAATGTCTGCCTCTGAGATTTCAGGCTATGGAGTTTATAATATTCATTATATGCAGCTTTGCAAACTAGTTTTTGTTTACTCTTTCTTTTTAAATTGAACTTATTGGCATAATATTGGTTAATAAAATGATGTGTTTGGGGTATACAACTTTATAATGCATCATCTGCATATTCCATTGTGTGTTCACCGCCCAAACTCTAATCCCCTTCTGTCACCATATATTTGGCCCCTTTACCCTCTTTATTCCCCCCCTCCTCTGTTCCATCTCTGTTAAGTGCTATATTATTGTTTGTCTATTTCATTATACTTTCTTTATTTGTTGCTTTTTGTTTTTTATCTCACTTATGAGTGAAATCAAATGTTTCTTGTCCTTTCCCATCTGACTTGTCTTGTTTAGCATGATACTCTCAAGAGTCATCCATGTCATTGCAAGGGGCAATATTTCTTTTTTTTTATGGCTAAGTAGTATTTCATTGTATAAATGTACTACATCTTCTTTATTCAATCATTGGTCAAGGGACACTTAGATTGTTTCTATGGCTTGACATTATGAATAATGCTGTGATAAACACAGGACTACATATATCTTTATGAACAAGTATTTTCAAAAATTTCAGGTAGATGCCCAGAAGAGAGATTGCTGGGTCTTGTGGTAATTTTATTCCTAATTTTTTTGAGGAGGTGTCATCCTGTTTCTCATCAAAGCTGCACAAATTGACATTTCCACTAGAAGTATATGAGGGCTCCCTTTTCTCCACATCTTCTCCAGCTCCTGTCATTTCTTGCCATATTGATAATAACCATTGTAACATGGGATGAGGTAGAACCTCACTGTGGTTGTGATTTGCATTTCCCTTATAGCTAGTGAAGTTGCTCATCTTTTCATATGTCTGTTGGGCATCTGTATGTCTTCTTGGGAAGAGTATCTTTTCAGGTCTTCTGCCCATTTTTTAATTGGATTGTTTGTTGTTGTTGAGTTTATGAGTTCTGTATTTCTGTATATATTTTAGAGATTAGTCGCTCATTGGAGGTATTGTTAGCAAGTATCTTCTCTCATTTGATTGGATGCCATTTTGTTTTGTTGTGATGGTTTCTTTTGCTGTGCAGAATCTGTTTAGTTTGACAATCAGTAAGGAAATATCAGGCTTAAATGATACATTAGATCAAATGAACATAATATTTAGAGCTTTCTATCCCCAAGCAACCAAATGTACATTTTTCTCAAGTGCACATGGAGAATTTTCAAGAATAGACCATATATGGAGGCACAAAACTAGCATCAATAAATTTAAGAAGATGAAAATCACATCACAATATGCATATTTTCTGACCACAATGCTATAAAACTAAAAATTAGCTATAAGAAGAAAGCTAAAAAGCCCCTCACAAATATGTGGAGATTAAGCAATGTGCTACTGAACAAACCATTGGGCCAAAGAAGAAATAAAAGAACAAAAAGCGCATAGAAACAAATGAAAATGACAATAAACTATATCAAAATTTTGGAACACAGCAAAAGCAGTACTAAGAGGAAAGTTTATAGCAGTACAGGCCTACCTCAAGCAACAAGAAGAATCTCAAACAATCTGACATTGTATTCTTAAAAACTAGGAAGTAAAGAACAAACCAAGCCAAAAGTCAGTAGAAAGAAGAAAATAATAAAAGAGCAAAATTAAATGAAATGGAGAAGAAAAAGACAATAGAGAAAAATTGATGAAACAAAGAGCTGGGTTTTTTGAAAGAAATAAAATTGACAAACCTCTGGCTAGACTCACTAAGTAAAAAAGAAAAAATGTTCAAATAAATAAAATCAGAAAAGAAAGAGAAGTTACAACAGACACCACAAAATACAAAGTAGTACATAAGAATACTATGAAGGCGATATGCCACCATATCACCAACTTACAAGAAACAGATAAATTCTTAGAAATACATAAATTTTTAGACTGAAACATGAAGGATTAGAAAACCTAAATAGACTAATCAATTGTGAGAGAAACAATAATCAAAAACCTCCCCCCAAACAAAAGTCCATTTTGTTACCAGATGGTTTCCCTGATGAATTCTACCAAACATTAGAAGATTTCATACCTGTCTTTCTCAAACTGTTCAAAACAATTGAAAGAGAGGGACTACTCACTAACTCATTGTCCAAGGCTGACATTATCATAATACCAAACCAAGCAAGGACAACACACAAAAAAGAGAATTACAAGCCAATATCTCTGAGAACATAGATACAATAATCCTAACAAAATACTAGCAAACCAGATAAGACAATACATTGAAAAGATAATACATCATAATCAAGTGGGATTCATTCTAGGGAGACCAGGACGGTTCAGTATATCCAAATCAAGTCATGTGATATACCACATCAACAAAATAAAAGATAAAAATCATGATTATATCAGCAGATGCAGAAAAGGTATTTGACAAGATATAATATCCACTTATGATTAAAAACCTCAATGAAATAGGTATAGAAGGAAAGTACCTCAACATAATAAAGGCCGTATATAAAAACCCTAAACTAATATCATACTCAATGGTGAAAAACTGAAGCTTTTCTTCTAAGATCAGGGACAAGACAAGGATGCTCACTTTCTCCACTGTCAGTTTGCTTTTTCCCAGAAGGACTAAGTTAAAGACTCATTCAACTGGCTTGCTGATAGTAAACGTCACTCACAAGATTCTGTGGACATAAGATTAGAGCTTAGAGGACCCTAAAAAACATCTCATCTAAAATCCTTTCTTCTAGCTGAGAACATAGAAGGCCAGAAAGGAGATATGACCTGTTCAAAGTCACCAAAGCACTAAGTAAATGCAGAAAAACTGGAAACCAGGTATTTTGTCTTCTGTGATCACTCTTATTTAAAAAATTCTTATGTTTGCACTCATAATATTTCCATTAAGAATCTGTACAGTGGAAATCTTTGAAGGAGCTACTAAACATGTCAAACACATAAAATTGATGATGGTGAACTCTAAGGAAAAGACAGCCAGAGACATGACTGAAACTCACCCTTTACCTGTAGTTTAGTGGTTCAGCTTAAAAGAGCTTCAGTGGACAAAGTTAAGGCTTGCTTTCTGGATTGGTTAACACAGTGAAAAAGGAGAAAGGAGAGTGTACATTCCTTGGCATTGTGTTTAAGCTTCCAAAATTATCTAATCCAATAAGGTCAATAAGTGTTCCATTGCAAGTTGAGAGAACTGTGGGTATATTTCCTTAGCCATTTTTCTAAAACAGAATAAACCATGTTAGAGAATCAAGTAATCATCTTGTTCCTTCTGCATTTCTAAAAATAATATATTTAAAAGGCAAAATAAAATTATCAGAGAACACCAATAATATACTGAAGAAGGAATTGGAAACAGGACCTGAAATGAGACTTGGGATATATCCAGTGGCTCCATACACTGATATGAAATGTCCGCACCTTATCAGAGATAATTTGATATGTGTGTTGGAAAGGGAGGCATAAGGAGAGCGTGAGGAGAAAACCATGATAATTTTATATTAGGACATGTCTCATAATTTTATATTATAAAATAAAATTTTATATTAGGTTGAGACAGGCTTGTTTATTATAAATGCCAAGAAGAATAGCAACAGAGACAGAAAAGGAGAAAGTGAAGACTGCAGTCACCATGAGAAATGGAGATAGCAAGAGCAGAATTTGAAAGGATGCGTGTGTTTTGTGTTTGAGTTAATGGCTCTGTGTTAGGTTGGGAAAGAAAGGATGCTGGGAGAAAGATTTTGCCTGAGCTAGCTGGTGGTTTCTCACCCACGTGTTTATTTTCAAATGAGGCATCAGCTACTGCCTCTGCAAATGAGCACACTAAGTGGAAATCATTTCTCCCCTTCTCAGCCATCACATGAAATGGACACCTTCAAAGGCAGGTCATGTCTCAGGAGCAATAAACATCAGAAGACTACAGAATTAGTTCCTTCCCCTCCAATTGAGTAGCCCATGGGAGAGTAAGATGGCCCTTCTGTTGTAATGCAAAAGGTTTGCAGATAACATAGGGGATTTTTGCCCATGTAATTCTCATGAGAATCCTTTCCTCTTTCAAATACAGTATGCTTCCCCTAGCTGATGAGTCCAGTGAAAGAAAGATAGAGATGAAAGCTTTGGTAGTTTCCCAGCCATATGTCCTCTCTATAGTCTAGACTCACTGTCTCATGAACACCTCTTTAGGAAGCTGCAGATTTCTAAGACAAAATCTATATTACTACCTTCCCCAAACACACATTCCTTTCTGTAAAGAAAATTATAGTGAATCATACATTTTTTAAGTCAATAAGTTTGGACTGAATCAAAGAAAAGAACATTTCTCCTAGGGTTTGGTTTCTTATTTTATATTTGCTGTGGCAGAATGCTTCATTTCAGACTGAGCATTTATTCATTTCCTCACATTCACTGTGTTAGGAAAGCCATTTTCCAATAGCCATTCCACCGCCTGTGCACACCCACACTCCCGATAGTTGAAACAATTCAATTTACCCTTCAAATGTTAGCCCTCCTTAATGCCCCTAACAGATTGAATTGCTTTCATTTCTGTCGTCCTACAATAATTTGTTGATAAAAGTGCCATTAATGTCAATTAAGTAATGAAATAAATGGGTGGATGAGCATAACTCTCAGGCTCTGCTGTGAGAGCGATGACTTGGGAATTAAAAAAATCTTGGATTTAAGCCCTGCCTTCCCCACATGGTAGATCTTGGACCCATGGGGCCTCAGATCCCTCATCTGTTCAATGGGAATACCAATACTGACCCTACAGGATAGCTGTGAGATGTAGGTACCATGTGTAGAATGTGCTCAGCACAGTACACTGAAAAGGGCTCAATAAATGTTACCTATTATTAGCTTACTGTATTATAGTTAATTGTGCATGCAATTTTATCTTATAGGCAATGAGGAACCATTAAAGCTTAATAAGAAGGGAAGTGACATTAAAAAGGTATTTTAGAATCTGAACTAGAAAATGAGGAAGGAAATGAAGAGCTGAAAGGTGATGTAGAGGAGAAATAAGACAATCAAAATCACGCACGTGGATACATCAAGACCAGATGTCACCCTGGTGGGCTGAGCAGGGGCGGAGTGAAAACACACAGCAATAGACAGAGGCTGTTCTGGGATCCTTGACCCTTCCCTGTAAGTCTCCTTGACCGGTGACTGCCCCTTGCGGGGCATGTACTTTCTATTCTACTTCCTATATGTGAGCACAGGGCTTAATATCATTACCTCCATTACGCTGAAGATCACTCCATTCTCTTAGTCTCAAAAAAGCAGCGAATCTAGTAACAAAGTAACCTACTCCTCACATTTCTATTTCTCTTTAATTTTACTTCAATACTTGTAGCACTCACACACACACACACACACACACACACACACACACACAATATACAAGAATGAGGTTTTCTGGGTATAAACTCTAGGGTGCTGTCCTTTCTTGGTCAAATTCTTTTCATAGGGACAAATACAATAGATTTGAATAGGGATTGCGGTTATGAGATGGAAAGCCGAATGAGCAGAAATTAAAATAAAGAGGGATTACAGGTTTATGGGGAATGCCCTGAATATCAGGACAGACATGTAATGGGGGAAGTTACACAGAACAGTTCTCAGAATCTTCTGCCCTGATATGTGAAAAATAGGAGAGACAGTGTCTCATAGGAAACTTGGAGCAGCGTTAGGTAACTAGGTTTCATGTTACTAGAAGATTTTGAAGGGCCCTTGGCAGCCCCCATCTCCTGTGCCTTCCGATGTAAGCCTAAAAATAGAAGCTACACTTCCAGCGGGAAAGAAAAGCCTACCTGGCACCCCTCTAATCCCAGCGAGGGCTCTCAGAATCCAGAGAGATAGCAGGACTTGCGGGTTTTTCATCACCGAAGATGTGCTGATGCTACTTCAATGAAATCAGCGCCCCCGAGACTCCATTACTCCGCTTCCAAGATCTCCGTGACCTTAGTCGGCAACGGGATGTAGATCGCGGGGAGCTGAAGTAACCCAATAAAAGAGGCATCGTAGCCATTTCGGGAGAGTAAAAACCATTTAACCCCCAATGTAATGGCTGCGACATCTGTCTGAGAAAGAAAGAAATTGGTTTTAACTTATGTTGCCTGGGCCTCAGAGAGAAATAAAAAGGCAAAGTGGAAAGGCAAAATTGTTGAGCCTTCCTTGGGTCTACCTTTTAGCAGCTTGTGACTCCAGACACAAGAAGCACTGGCACGGAGTAAATCTAATCACACGTAGACACACCCCTGTAGTAAATAGAAAGAAGAAAGACATTACAGGGTTATAAGCTTTCTGGAGATGAAAGCGGGGAAGAAGAAGCCAGTGAAGGATTATGAAGTTAGCTGACCTGCTGGTAAACAGAGAAGAGTCACAGAGTGAGTGTGGCCTCGACAAGCCCAGCGTGTACCTGGGATTAACGGAGGCTTCTGTGACAAAGTCTGTAGGGCTGCAGGTGGCTTGTGGGGCTGCCAGAGCTTAGCAGAGAGCCCTGGCTTTATCTGCCTTTCCTTGCCGCCTGCAAATGACTATAAAGAATTCACTAGCGACGGCCTTCTGGATCTGCCCTACTCCTTGTCCTCATGATGCTCATTTCTGTTCTGTTACCGCCACTTGATCTCCATATGCAGGGTACGGTGCCATCCTGACATCTTGGACTAACTCTGCTCTTAGTGAGGGATGGAGGAGCACAGCTTAGATGCTCGGGACTCAGCTTCCAGGTGAGGTCTGACTGCTGAGTGACTCTGACCTTGTACTGCGGGTCTAGAAGTTTGATCCCAGTCTAGTTCTGGAAAAAGAAAGGGTCGGAGTATTGGATTATATTATAGAACAGAATAATTCTAGTATAGTTCTCAGAATAGCCCACTATGATAATATATAATGCATTGTACATATATGGTATATTTATAACATTATATTCATATAAAATTATAAGCACAACTAATCTGAGAACTAGACTAGGATACAAATACACACACTCAAGTAGAAGTTTATGTCTTACTCAAATAAATTTCAAAACAAGTAACTCATTCACACAGTGGTTTCCAGTATTCAGAATCCATCCATTTTAAGGCTCTACCACCTACCACATGGTTCCCCAAGTCTCCATGTTCACCTGTATCAATTCAGCAGAATGTAGACAAGCATTGAGAGCTGTTGTGGGAGAGGGCCAGGCCCAGGTGAGCCTTCTTAGCCTAAACTCAGGGCTCTCTGCCCTTCAGTGTCTCTGTCTGGCTTTAGGTGGCTGCTGTACCCAGTCCCACATGCAATTTTTATTCCTTTGCTAACCACATTTGAAAGATAGTTTTGGATTACAACCTGGACCAGATAAGAGAGGCCTTGACAAATTGCCATAACTCCTTGTCCTGTGGAATGTTCTGCCATGGTAAATAGCAAGCATTATAACACAAATATTCTCAGTTTAAGTAGCAGCTGGGAGGCCCCTCTCTCTGCATGGAGTTAAAAAGAAAGTTTCCTCACCCTTAATTTTCTGATGCATTCAAAACTCCTGATTGTGCAAAGACAAGAAGCAATGCTTCCAAATAAGATTCCAAATAGGCCAAGCTTTTAATTACACTCATTAAAACTATTACTACTAATGTTACTTGTATGACATATTTTCTTCGTGAAGCACTCTTTAAACACTTGTGCCTAAATAAAAGAATGAATTAGCAAACATTAATTACCCTGCACAGCAAAGGGCAAAGTCAAGGAGTGGAGAGTAGTTGAATTGGGACTTCAACCTGAGGTTAGAAGACCCAATATTTGGGGGGGCAGTTTTTCCCTAACATTGACACTGTCTCTTCGGGTTTTGTAAGTCCCTTACCTGAAAACAGAGGGCTGTAAAAACTCAGCGAATATTGAAAGGATCAGATTTTGTTTGAACATTAAGAATAGTTCACATTAAGGGCCTGTTACATATTCATAGTTGCAGAGTGTGCAGATAAAAAATATGACTTTTGAAATTTTATTCTGTGATCATTTCTGAATCCATATGTACTCATTAAATGCCATTGAATACATTTTTAATAATGAGAAGGAATTTGACAAACGACCTGTCTTGGCTGAACAAAGAGATTTAATACAGCAGACCTCACACAGCAGGGAAAATACCTGGAGAGTGTTAAAATCCCATTTGCTAAAGTATATTGTATTATGTTCAACCTGTCCATTTTAAGACTGGCTGCTTATAATAGTCATTGTGATGGCGCTGTACAGTTCTATCTTAGTAACCAAAAGGGCAATTTATCCCATGTCTGCAAAATAAATAGGTTTAATGCTAGTTCTGAGTGCACACATGTCCTAATAACGCCCTTGCAGGAAGCGAAAACCATCCTTATAGTCACTTTAAGCTCAGCCATAGAGCAAGGCTTCCACATTTTTCCCTTGTCTTTGGGACCTCTTTATTCTCCAAAGACTGAGATCAATAGAGAAGGTAAGAAATAACCTTCATATAAATTAGTTAAAGAGAGAGAGAAAGAAGAAACCTCTATTAATGATTGAGAAAACAAAGAAGAAAATCATTATTTATTGAGTTGTCTCACACCAGGCACTGTGCTAGGACATTTATACCAGGTCATTTAAATTTGGGGATGGTCGAACAGAGTTAAGCTTAAGTAGGTGAGTTTCTATTAGTCAATGGATTCATTTTTTTTATTATTTTTGAAAATCTTTGCCTGGCCTATCACCTTCCATTAGTCATTAGTCATTAGTGCAAGTCCAGAACTCTTCATGCCTATGCTTTCTAGCCAATGATTACCTAAAGGAGAGGAGGCTTGATCTCCTGTTTGGAAGATTTGGGAACTGCTAAATATTTCAGAGTGCCTCGCTGTCACCCAGATGAACTGCAGCATATCCATCTCCTTCACAAGCCCTATAAGTCGATACTGCCTACCAAGAAAACCAGCTAGTCCTGCAGGAGAGGCTTAAAAGTGATGACGAAATGGGTGTCTCAGAGCCTGTGCAGCCTTCCTGCCAGCGTAAAGCACAGGTGCTCTGTGCTTTTATCTCTAGGATTTAGGATAACTGTTTCTGTGCAGTGAGTGTGAAAGCTGGTTGGCAATATGTCTTATTTTGGATGGCTGACTTGATTGTTTTTGCTGTGCTGACAGAATGGCTCTGTAGTACCTTGACCTTTGACCATTGATTTCTCAGAATAAAGGGAGAGATTCTCCATCCCCCGCCCTCCCCTCCAAAATGTGCAGAATAAATAAAGTCACAATGTGGTCCAAATTCAAAAATAACCAGCTGTTCTAATTATCTGATGTTCCAATTATCATCAATGATGCTGAGCTCTATTCGTGTGGCTAACCACAATTTATCTGTACAGATCACTGTATTTCCACCTATTTTCTCTTTTGGGAAGCAGATGAAAGCCACATGTTTTTCAGGAATTTAAGGTCGATTTTTAGCAAATAGCATAATTGAAAACTGGTAAAACACTGAAGGCGCTGTGATAAATATGATGAATATAAAAAAATAGGATCTTCATCATAGTCAAATGCTTAGAGATTATATAGTTAGTGCACCTTACAGTATAGGTTAAAAATTCATAGCAAGATATGTTAGGTGACTTTTCCAAAGTCACACAGCAAAGAATACCAGACTTGGGCATTCTTAATTTTCTAACAGAAACCTGAGGATATTTCTTGTGCCACCTCTGAAAAAGAGATTCTTATTTCCAGATGTCCCTTTCCCCGTTTCTTTCTGCAACAAAACAAGCCCTGTATGTTAATGGCTTCTGTGCCTTTCTGGTTACTTTCTCTTTCTGTCCTATTTTCTCTTACTGTATTCCTGGAGGCTTTTTTCCCTTTCTCCTCAGAACACAATGCCTGTAATTGTTCTGTAATATACTTCTATACTCTGATCCTTTCTTTTTCCAGCACTTGTGTACACTCTTTTTCAGCCATCCGGTCCCTGATATCTGGTGTTCCACCTTAGAAATCTCTGTATCAAGTGTTCCTTTCTCTGACTTTCCCTTCTTTTTAACTCAGTTACGCTAAAGCTTACTTTACTATAGCTCACCTCACATCTAATCTTCAGTTCACTAGCACTGCCAGTTTTTTACCAACTCTAATCTTCCTCGTCTCTTCACTTTCCCCTTTGCCCCCCTTAGATTTTGTGGTCCGTCATTACATAAAGTCCTGACATGCAAACACCGTCTGTGCTGTCCTTCCTCTCTAGGTCTAACGTACCCCAGTGACAAAACTGCTTGGAACCAACAACTCCCCCTCTTCTGTGCAGCCACATGTAACAAGAGAAGTGATACGATCAGGCCGACTAGGTTAAATTTAAAGTAATAAGCACAAAGCTATAATGGGCACTAAATGTGCCCTAGACACCCTACTTATGTACATATTTTAATTTCTTATTCTCTAAAATATGCTCTCTTTTGGCCTCCCTCTTATCCCACAGTGCACACGTTCTATCAGTTGCTAACCTTGCCTAATATTTCACTGAACTAAGGGAGACCAGCAAATAAGGAAATCCTTTATCTTCCTTCCACCAAGCCGTCAATCAGCTGCTCTGTCCCCTCTCTTGTTACAAGAGAGGAATTTCTTACCTCTTATTAAATGCAAATTTCTCCCAAATGCCCATCACTTTTTACCACTGCAAGTTTTCTATTTCCTCAGTGAGCCTTTCCCTTATTCATTTACTCACCCAACAAGCCCATACATATGTTTACATAAAATAGAAAAATGTCTTCGGTTTCATGGACGTTGTTAAAAGGAATCTGTAGTTTATTTCAAATGTGAATTTGAACAAGATAGTGGAATGATGTGATTAGCATTTTAAAAGATAACAAGGCCATTGTTGAACTCTAGGGAGAGTCAGGGAACAATGCCCCTTGACATCTGTTGCAACAGAGTAGGGAGGAGAAGATGGAAGCTTGGGCTATAATGTCAGTAGCTGATGTGGTAGAAATCAGTCAAATGTGAGATACACATTTTAAACTAAAACCAAAGTGACTTGCTGACTGTGTGAGTGTAGGGCTATGAGGGAGAGAAAGAACTATGAAGGATACCTAATTCTGGGCCAGAGAAACTGGGTGGATAGTGGCACTGGTCACGGAGACGAGATGATAGTGAAGGAAAAGGTTTTGTTGAGAGCAAGAGTGAGGAATCAAAAACATTTTTTTTTGCCTAAGTTAAGTTTGGGGTGTCACTTGGATAACTATGTGGAGATGTAGAATGGGTAGTTAGTTGCGTGTACCTGTGTCTCCATGTGTGGGAAAGGTTAGAGTTGGAAACAGAACTGTCGGAGGTTTCAGTGTATGAATGATAGTCGAGGTTAGAGGTCTGGAAGTCAGCCAGGGTGAACATTCCCTAATTACATGGTCTCAGCCAATTTTCTTTTCTTTTTTTTTTTTCATTTTTCATTTATTTATCTTTAGAGGGGAAGGGAAGGAGAGAGGGAGAGAAATATCAATGTATGGTTGCCTCTTGTGCATCACCCACTGGGAACTGGCCCGCAACCCAGGCGTGTGCGCTGACTGGGAATTGAACCATGATCCTTTGGTTCACAGGCCCACGCTCAATCCACTGAGCTATACCAGTCAGGGTTCAACCAATTTTCTTAATTCCCTCAACTATTGTTCATTTTTAAATGAATTGTGAAACATTTCAAATGAATAGAAAACTACAGAAAATAATAAAAGAGCTTTCAAATAACCACTACGAAGATTTAAATAAGGATCTTAACATGTTTGCCATATTTATTCAGATGTCTTTATTTTTGTTTTAGGAATTGAAGTATTAGCTTTAGCTATTAGCTGAAGAAATAGCTAAAGGTCTGAACTGCTATTTCTTCTCCCTTTCATCTCTAGAGATAGCCATTTTCCTGAAGTTGTTATCCTTCCCATGAAAAAATTTAAAATTATGTTTTCCATATACATATAGATCCACAAATTTGTAAATACTGTACCATGTTTAAAAATTTAGATAGCCAGTGTAATACCGTGCAGTCATTTGACAATTCTCATTTCACACAGTTTTTTTTAAATATATTCATGCTAATGTAGATTAATTATATTTTACTCACTACACATAATACAGCATTGCTTAAATACACTCATCTCACCCATTCCCCAGGAATGGAAAGTTAGACTGTCTCCCCTGAATCTCTCTTTCCCTGGGCTTCAGTGAACTCCCCTGCCGATGTCATCTGTGTGTGCAGACACATTTCTCCAGGGTTATTCTAAGAAATAAAGTAGCTGGGTCATAAAGACAGGCATCATCTCTTTTATTTTTAAGTATTGCCAAATTGATTTCTAAAAAGCTTTTTCTAATTTACAGAGTCACCTTAAAGGTACGGGCGTTCCTGTCTCCTCACATCTCCAGTTGTGTTGGTGTTTTTGGTTTGTTTAATTGTTGCCAATCTGTTACATGTGAAAAGGTACTTCAGCGTTGTCCTTTTCCCTGTTCTCAGTGTACTCTGGTTTTCAATCTTGTCACTCCATTAAATGTGCTGCTTCTATTCATCAAGGATCTCCACACTGTGGCATCGAATAGATATCCTTTGTCTTCATCTGACTCTGCAACGCAACAGCACAACTCCGTCCATCATTCCCTGTTTGAAGCATTGTCCTCTCAAGTGTCTTGACAGCTCGCATTTGCCCTACTTTCCTGACAGCTACTTTTTAGTCTCTTTTCTTACTATTTTCTAGAGAACTGTTCCTAATGACCCAGCTTTAGCCTTTAATAATTTTTTTTATCGTTTCTTTCTAGGTAACATATTATTTTCCATGACTTTAAATACCAGTTTTATGATGATGCCTACCAATTATATTGCTCTACATCTCTGTGCTTCTAACTTCTGCTTGATATTTCTACTTTTTTATTTATATATTTATTTCAATTAACTTTGTTGGGGTAATGCTGATTGATAACATTATATGAGTTTCAGGTATACACTTTTATAATACATCATCTGCGTACTGCATTGCGTGCTCACCCCCAAAGTCTAATCCTCACTCATCATCACATATTTGACTCCCTTTACCTCAACATCTGTTAAAATGGCTATTACCAATAAACTAAGAAATAACAAGTATTGGATAAAATGTGGAGAAAAGAACCCTGTGCACTGCTGGTGGGAATGTAAACTAGTACATTCACTATGGAAAACAGTGTGGAATTTCTCAAAAATTAATACTAGAGCTACCACAAGACCCTCTTCTGGGTATTTGCCCCCCAAATTTGCAAACACTTATTTATAAAAATACATTGACCCCTTTGTTCATTTGCAGCATTATTCAAAATAAAAAAGGCGTAGAAACAATCTAAGTGTCCCTTGACTGATAATTGGTTAAAGAAGTTGTACATATATACAATGGGATACGACTCAGCCATAGAATGATGAAATATTACCATCTGAAACAACATGGATGGACCTTGAGAGTATCATGCTAAGTGAAGTAGTCAGATGGAAAAAGACAAAAGTATTTGCCTTCATTCATATATGGGATATGAAACAAAAAGCAATAAATGAACAAAGAAAAAATAAGCAAACTCACTGACACAGACACCAGTATGGTGGTTATCAGAGGAGGCAGAGGAGGATCAAGGGAATATTTCTATTTTTATGTATCAAAAGCACCTCCAGCTTAACATTTGAAAATGGAATCCTTCATTTCTATGACCCGGATTTCCTCCAAAATGCCCCTCTTTCAGTAAATAGCCCATCATCACCAATAGGTAACTAATTCTAAAGCCTATGCATCAAGTTCTGAACTTCTTCTCTCAACCTTCCTATCTAATTTACAACTTGGAAGTTCCGTGTTTTCCTCTGGAATGTATTTTGGATTTCTCCACTTCTCTATTTGATCCCTGCCACCACTCTAATCAATTTACTGCAATCTTTAAAATTATACTCTGAAATGGTTTCCTCGATTCAGCTCAGTAGCAGGCAAAATGAGGTTGTAAGACTGAAATCAATTGATGACTCTTTCCTCCTTAAATCTGTCCATTGACTTCCTCTTCCATCTATTGCTCTTGGACTGAATCTAAAATCATTACCGTGGCCTGGATCCCTCTGCCAGCATCTCCACGTGGCTCCCAGCATTTTCCTTCTTTCTCCCTGTGTTTCCCTCAGGCTGGTCTTCCGAGGGCTCCTCGAACATGCTCTTTCCTGCCCAGAACCCATGACTATCATTCTTCTCTTCAACCAAGATATTACTCATACAGCTCCTGGTTTTCCAGGACTCAGTTTCAATGCAACTTCCTCAAACAGACCTAGGTGGACCATGGCATCTAGGGGCACTTCTTGTTATTATTAAACATACTGCCTCAGTCTTTGAAAGCTGTGTCCAAATAATGTGCTGATGCTTTATTCGGGAAGTGCCAGACAAGGCCATGAGAGTAAACATAGGAATGTGAAGCAGGGAGGGATGGGAAGCAGACACAGGGGTGTATGTTGTGGACCAGCCATGGCTTCCCCACTCCGAACGGAGAGACGCAGCTATAACGTAATGCCGGCCTGCCCAAACACACGGGCATCTTTGAACTAGTTGGCCATCAGAACCGTGCATCAGAAGGGGAAAAAGCAGAAGGAATGTCTGCTCTTTCTCCCACCCTGCCCTCTGACAGGGGAGTTAATCTGCAATTCTAGCCTATGCCATGGAGCTCCTTGGCATTGATCAGTTCAGGAAGCAAGGCCTAGTATAGAAAGTAATCAGGATTTCAAATAAGTAAATTTTCATACATCTATATGTGTAAACTTTTACAATCTATTATGAAGTATATCATACATAAAATATAGATATGTTTGCATGTATACATACATATGTACACACATACATACATACATAAACATACTGCTTAAGGAAAGACATAAAATATACATTTCTGTGCCCACAATGCAGTTTAAAAAATAAAACATTACTTGTGAAGCAAGTCTTCTCTTCCTCATTACATGTCTTTTTATATTTATATTGCATGTCTTCTTATATTTAAATATTGAATCCATCTGGAAGTAATTTTTCTATATGATGTGAGGAAGGGAGGCATATTTTGCTCTTTGAGAATATACAAGAGTTTTTTTTCCCTAAGAATATGCAATAGTTATACCATAAGCAGTTTCCTCAGACACACATAGATGTTACTTTCTCATTTCTTTGCAATACCAGCTCTCACATAGCGGAATTCCATTTATGCCTGCCTCTTCTAGGTTCTTCATTCTGCTCTGTTGGTTCCCTTGTCTAAGCTTTTATTGATCCTACACTATCTTAATTTCAATAGTTTTCAAATAATTCTTGATATCTCTTGGGAAAAATTTCTTGCTTGGTTCTTGTGTTTCAGAAATGCCTTAGCAATTTTTGGCTCTACTTCTGTCTGTACTAATTTTAATTCAGCTTGTCCAACTCCATGAAAATAATTTTGTTGGGATTTTTAAAATTGAAATTGTATGTTGAGGAAATCAGATATTACTCTCTTCTACTGTGAACAATATATATCTTTCCATTTATTTAAGTCTTTTTAAATGTCTTTCAATTTTATACTTGTATAATGGTTTCCACAGAAATATTGTATATCTACTAAAAATAATTTTCTCTAAGAAACTCCTATTTTATGTTTCCATTGGAAACAGCCTCCTTTTCTACCCATGAACATCACGTGTTCTAACTTTTGACTTTCAATCATTGATCTTATATTAGCCAACATGGATAAACTTTGTAATAACTTAAATAAACCTACCTATAGATTATTTTCAGTCTTCTGATTAGATTGTCATATCATTTAAGAAAAAAAATGATAGTTCTGTTTCTTCCATTCTGATGATTTATGTTTCTTTTTACTTTGTACTGACCAGACCCTCTGTTATAATGTTCTTTAGATGCACTGATTGTTACTTTTTATTTTTGAAGAGATTACTGTTCTCTTACCAATTTTCAATAGTTAGCTTTACTTCCTTAATTCCCCAAAGTGATTGATGTCCATAGTTCAGAATGAACAGCAGAGCCCTAGAGGCGCTGTCTTTGCCCTGAGATAGAGGCACAGATTTGCCATTTGGACTTCACTCCACCTCACGCCCACCACCTCCCTCTCATTTACTGAAGCTACTGCCGAGTTTGAAGCCTGTAGAGCTTCTGCTATGAGAACAATTATCTCAGCTTCAGCCCTGTACCCTATAATTTCCAGCCAAACAAATTGTGAAAGTAAGGGGTAGAGGGGGTGGCTGGGGGAAGGGCAGTTCCCTTATCCACCCACAAATTGCGAAGAAGAAGGGTTAAATTCTTCCAAGCAGTACAATTGTCTCTAGAATAAGCAATGCTTTTTGAAAGGAAAGCAGGCATTCAAAGGAGGCAGGGAAAAAGAAATAAAAACACAGGAAGCAATTGTTTACTAAATCAGTTGTTTTTATAACAGTTTACTTGCCATCAAAATTATTTTAAAATTCCTGCCATTTAGAAAATATATACACTTTCTTTTTCCCCACTCCTCCTTCTATATACCTATTCCTGTTCACCTCCACTCAC
Source organism: Phyllostomus hastatus (assembly GCF_019186645.2). NCBI lineage: Eukaryota > Metazoa > Chordata > Mammalia > Chiroptera > Phyllostomidae > Phyllostomus > Phyllostomus hastatus. The sequence continues at coordinate 11,219,680 of NW_025334015.1, read as the reverse complement.
ACGACATAGGAAGACCCGGCCACACTCCACTGTAGAACCTGAGGAATTGCCACCTGCCAGGCCAAGAGCAATCAAGGGCACTCCCAGAACCCACCTTTGGTCCTGAGAAGAAATAATCCCGCATAAATCAAAGACTTCTTCCAGCCTTTTCAATGACTAAATGTTCTCTCTATGTGAATTTTCAGGTAACTAAAACTTAAGGCTTAATAATTTAAATATACCATTTATATTATCACTCTTGATGGAAATGTTTCTAAAATGTATTGCAAACTTATTTTCCTTACTAAACAGAATATTCTAGGCAAAAGTTAATCTTTTTTTGATGACTCAAGGCCATTGGCACAGCTCAGAAATAGCGATGCCCTCAGGGGGGATGGCAGTACCAAGGGCGGTGTGGCCAACACTTACTGCCCATAGGCTGCTAGGCATTTCCATTTAGTGTCTGTTCTCTCTCCTCTCTTTCTGGCACCTGTCACTTTCCAGAGCGCCGGCTTCTAACAGCCCCCTGTTGGGCAGCTTCTAATTTATTACCCGCTGCAGCCTTGGAAGAATTGGTGGTTGCCACGGGAAACTAGGCAACTGAGGTTATAAAATCAGTAACCTGAATATCCCTGGCTCTGACCTAAAGAGGGCTTTACATTTTGCCTTCAGAACAGGGGAGAGTATGAGCACTGGACAACTCTCTTCCTGGAGGCTAAGAGGCTTGGTTAGGGTATTTAGCGCATTGTTCTTTTGCTACTATAGCAAAAGGAAGGAAACTCTATCAGAAAATCTCGTCTATCTTTGACCCACGTGTTCAGGAGAACAAATAGGGAATCTTTCTTATATAAAGTGTTGGTGAAGGCTCCGCATATCTTTTACACAGAGAGGGCCCACATTAAGTATAATCAGCAAAACTGGACCACACTCTATCAGGGTTCTAAAAACTGGTCTAGTCAACATCAGGGCCTGGTCAGAAACCTTCTGCCAGAAAAAGCCATTCTCTTATAGTTGTCTGTGGATCACCTGCCTTGAAGAAAATAACTGATTATTTTCACAGTTATTTGCTCTTGTTGTAGATACTTGGAAGCATTAAGGTAAAGCTAAAAATTGAATTTCTTGAAAACCTGTGGAGGGTGGTTCAGCAGATCTTGGGGATGGCAAATATTCTCAAAGAAACTGTTCTTTGATTAATTTTTATAGATATCTGTGTGCTGCCTGTAGCCTTTCCATGTTAGTGGGAGAATTTTTCTTAAATTAATTTGAAGGTTCACAAAATCTGAACTCTAAAAGACTGGCAAAAAAATCCAAATATTATATAATAAATAGTATTTGATCATTGGATTATTCTTTTTCTTTCTCATTCTTTTGACCTCTTTCTGCCTTTGCCTCTTTCTCTCTTCTTTACTTGGGCACAGAATAATAACAGGACCCAGTTATCACGATCTATATGCTAGAGCAGAAAAAGACAGAAACCTAATTAATTAGGCATTCCTTGACCTTAAGTACAAAATATGGAGAAAAATGACAGCCAGATGACTCAATCTGGTTGATGCTAAGATGATGCAAATCTCTTCTACTAAGGCGCAAGTAGACCTTGAGAAAAGGGAGCAGCATGAGACTGAGGTGAACATCCCACGGCATTTCTCCAGCAGAAATAAATGCGCCCCGTAGGTGATGGGAACCAAGTGAGTGTAGCATAATCCTCATTACTGACTGCTACTGCTACTGCTGGTTAGAATGGAAAGCCGATTCTGAGGTGCCCTTTATTGGAGACTGAGGTCGTTTAGGGTACTCACCACAGAGAATTATCATCCAGAGAAACCCTGGGCAATATGGTTCCTGGAGTTTTCCTAAGGATTTCCTCCACCTCCTGATTGAGGGGCGGCAGTTCAATCTCTAAGGCCCACCTTTTAATGTCCATAAAGTTTGACAACCTTGGTTACCATCTTCCATTTTTCCTTCAGTGTCGGGTGACACCCCCTTTTTACTGTCCTGCTCTGTAACCTTGCCGGCTCACTTTTCTGGACCTTATCAATAAAATTCCTTTCCCTTTGGCTTCTTGCTGATTTGGGCTCATTTCAGAGACTCTCAGGAAATGAAACAGTGAGAAGAGAATGAAATCAGGGTATTTGCTTACTCTTTTCCCTTCATTCTGTTTCACCCCAAATTGTCCACTTCCTTTGGCTGGAAGTTCTCTTTGTCCAGCTAGTTCCCCGCAGGGGTCAGGACCTGCTCCTCTTCTGGCCTTTGTGGCCACCGTGGTGAGAGCTCTTAGCTATCGCTCACTCTGGGAGGCTCACCTGACTCCTCTGATTGCCCACCTTCCTCTCCCCGCCATTGTAAAGAGTCTCTTAATTAAAATTATTTTATCCCCTGCTTTGAGTTTGTCATTTATTTCTGCTAAGACACTTGGACATCTGGCAAAGGTGGAAAAATAAAAAGGGAAGATCCGTAGGGGGAAGAAGACGGAGCCTGGGGATATACACTCCTGGGACTTGCTCTGGTACAAAAAACCCTCATTACCCCACCACGGAGAATATGATTTAGGACTGACTATAGCTGTGCAAAAATAGAAACAAAAGTTGCAGTGTCTTCACTAATGCATAGCACAAGACAAAGGCTATTTGAACTAAAGTCAGAAGATCTAGAACCAAGTCAAAACTTCCTTTTTACTACTGCATGTATTTTGGAAAGGCATGTAAGGTCCTTCAGCTACTTTTCCCCTGTGACAATGTTCGGCCTGAGGATCAAATGAGATGAGGAAGTACTTTATAAACTAAGGCACTGTACAAGCAATAGTTGTTATTATTGTTATTCCTTTAGATTCCCCCTTTCTTTCTTTTTACAGCACTTCATAAATTATATTATGCAGAACCTAGTTTTGATAAACATTTTTTAAAAAGGTCTTAAATCTAGTGGGTTTGACAAATACTGAATATTATAGTCTGCATGGAGAGTCATAATGCACCCTAATATGCTAAAGACCTTAATAGTCATGGTATTAAAGAACCTTGTTTTATTTAAATTCATCAATTCCCAAAACAATGTGCCGAGAAGCCCTTATTACCTGCTGCAACTTATATGATCATTTGGAAGAACTAGTATTTCATGGAGCATGCCAGGTAAGTGCAAGGATTTCTCTATTTACCCAAGATTCTTGGTGCCTTGCTACTCCAGGCTGACCTCTATAGGAGCACCTGTGAAATACACTCAGTTCCTCAAAGCTAAAGGTGTCAATTAATCCAGTGAGTCACACCATTTTTTTTTAATCCATTTTAAAAATCACATAGATGTTGTAGTCACACAAACTTAATTGATTTACCAAGATGTTGGTGATTTCTTTTCTCCGAAATTTCAAAAGGAAGTAAAGAACCTCTACAACTCTTTATAATCATAACTAATCAGAATGCAGCTCAAAAGGGTGGATAAAGGATGTCATGCGGCATATGTAAAGCTGGTTGGAGCATATACAATTTCCAGGGCATTATGCACAGTGCAAACTTCAACACAAATTTTTTTTTCTAGCAAAGAAGTGCAAATGAGTGGGTGTAATATCAACACAGATTCAATGTTGATCCACTTTTCATTCATGTTTAAAGGAAGTGTGTATAAACTCTAGTACTTTAGAATAACAAATTGTTAGCTATGTATCTCCCATTTCATTTCAATAAACACCACCAAGGAAAATTAAACAGTTGCCATTAGGTTTCTTCTGGGTGGTAAGGATAAGGCTGTGATGTACACACTAGTGGCTAGTGAATAGAAATATAAGTATAGAAATAGAAATAGAAGTGTAATGAATAGAAATAGACATATAATATAAAATATACTGTCTCCAAAAGCTTTTGGGTATAAAAAGAGAGATTGGAAACTGCCGGTGAAGGTCTGCCTTGTATCACCAAGAGGCTCATTTGTTCAAAGTGAGGGCTGTCATTCTCAGTAACTTTTTTTTTTCACTCAATAGGTTTCTATTTCAGTTGTTTCCACTGTTCCCTCTTTTCTCAGAAGCTTCTTGGCATTGTGGTTAGAACAGAGATCTAAGCTTTGAGGAATAAATGAGAGTAAAACCAAGAAGCTATTTAAGTTTGAAAGGTAAATGTCATCATGCCTCCATCCTTCCATACAGCTCTCTTCATCTGCGTGGCTGCAACACAGCGTGAGGACCGGCAGGGGTAGATGCCTGGCGGACTTGGCTCTGCAACGGGCAGGCAGCGACCTGGCTTTCTGAGCGTTTCCAAAGACCTTCCCGGGAACAACATGGCACTGAACTACACTGTATCCAGGTTCGTGTCATTGTGTAAGTGTTGCGTGTACTTCCCATACGCCTAAATAAGTGGTAAATTGGGTTGTAAGGACTTTCCAAATGAAGACTTTGTGTGGAATGTCTTAAAGGTTGTGTTACTGTGATCCTTGATTTGTCTTTCTCTCAATCTTACCTCTGCAGAGTTTAGGATCTACATAAGAATGTGAATTTTCCAGAGGAACACACCCCTTATTTGACTCCATTCTTTCACTCTTCTGTTCTGACAGTGACTTTTCAAGGCTCAGATGTAGTTTGTATGATTCGAGGTGTTCCCAAGTCCACCACATGCACTTACCTGCGGAAGGAGCCTTTGAGCGACAGCTTTGACACATTCTTCAGCCCAGAGTTTGGGTGCAGTGTTTAAGAAGTAATAAGAGGTCACCCATGTCAGAGCGAAAGGATTTATGGATTTCCGGAATCTGTGGGTTCTCTATATTGCTGTGCTTGCAGTTGGGCGAGGTAATAAACAGAAAGAGGGCCACTGACTTGCCATTTATTATGGGAAGTGGCAAGATGGGTTTATCAACAAGTAGACAGGAGAGGCCTTATGAAGCCAAAAGAAAATAAAATACTTGCTTGTCTTAGAAATGTCAATATCTCTTTAAGTGGAAACTTGGTCCCTAGCAGGTCTGGTAGAAAAGATTAGATTAGTTTCCTATTTATTCCAGTTGGCAAAATAAAATACTGAGTATGAATCCGGAGGTGTGGGATATGGGCATAATTTTACACAATTGATGAATTGTCCTTGTCTCCATTAGTGACTCACCTGTTCATTACAATGCCACTTACGTTTAGAGCACCAACAGCCACTTGTTCCCAGCAACTTTCTGACTTTTGGATTTGAAGTTTAGAGGTTACACTCTTTCCGGAAGTAATTTTGTTTTTCCTAATTACGAAAGACTGCCGCAGTAAAATACACATGTGTTCTGTTTATCTCATAATTATACAGAAAGCAAGGCTGTAATGAGGACTTTCACTTAAGTGATCACTGTTCAAATCATAGTTATCATAACTAAATTATTCTTAAGGGATTATTTACCTGTATTCATATAATAGTGGCAATATAAGACTTGACTTCATTCAACTAGCAAAATTAAAAGACTGCCAAGGCAAAATGTATTAAATACCTCTCTGTTCTCTCTTTATATCTATATATATCTATACAATATAACTATATCAATATATATTTCTAAAGACAGAATGGATATATGTATACATATATACATAAGAGAGAGAATATATGTATTCGATAAGCATTAGCTGTTACTAGTATGAAGAACAGAGACTTGCAAGAATGTTAGGAATTTTTAAAAACTAGGGATATCTTATGATGTCCACTTCTTTATTAATTTTAAAAAACCTTTATTATGTTAATGATAGCCGATGAGAAATCATAAATAGAATTAAAAATAAAAACACTGTCTTTGTGTCCAGTTGTTTAAAATAATGGGGACATGACAGAAATAGATGCAAAACAGCAGAAAAGGTTACAAAAATTCAGCAATCTGAGGTTACCTGGTTGTCAGCTCACAAACTGGGCCCTGCACCGGTAGGGCAGGAGAGACTGAAGAGAGAGGCGGGCCCTCCAGCCTGGAGGCTGCAGGATAATAGACAAAGGAACTGACTCACGCTCGCGTGCAGGGCTGCCGTTTGGGTATTCACACGGTGAGTGAATCTCTGCACCTGCCCACTAGCATGGCGGAAGTTTATGTAGGAGCCCTAACGGGGTTCAGGCACAAGTCCCATCCAGATGGTCTCAGCAGTACTTTCCTGTCTCTGGGCTGCGTCCCTGAACAGTTTCCATTGTGGGAACGAGGGGCAGAGCTCACATTCCTGGGACAGAGGAGAGGGTGAGGAGCCTTCCAGGGTCTCTGTGCAGCGGGAGGGTCAACAGGTTATGCAGCGGGAGGGAACTGTCCTCTCAGTCCCCGCCTCCAACACCCGGCCTTCCCTGACTGGCTCTTAGGACCTTAACTCTCCCCTCTGTTCTGTCCTGTATCCTGAGCGGCCAGAAGGGGCTTTCACTAGCATAGGTATGTCTTGTCTAACAGCTAGCTGGCTGCATCAGAGGCAGATACCTCAGCAATTGTAACACAGATTAAAATGATTCCCAAAACAGCCTTGTCTGCCATGACCTTAATCACTGAGCTACCAAGTGCCCAGGCTGGGTGCCGAATCTAGGGTAGGTAAATGCTTGAAAGAAATAAGTGGGGAGTGGGATAAAATATTGTTACCTTTCCCTATCTCTTTTGGTTCTGCTTTATCTCATGGTCTGTGGGTTCCCTTGTCCTTTCCAAGCCTTTGATAGAGGATCCAAAAAAAATCATAATGAGAAGTGTTAATATCCTAGACCTAATCCCTTAGGTATGATACCTTCCACTGCTCAACATTTGAAAAAAAGAGATGTCTGCGCCCATCTTCCTGTCTTCCTGCCAGCTTTCTCTCAATACAGATTTTTTTTTGTCTTTGAGCCTCAGTATTTTACATTGCCTAAGGATAAGCCTGGAACTTTTTATCATCCATGATCCAATTAGCAGAGAAGCTAGCAGCTCAGCTTGCAACAACACACGGGCTCAAGCATGATACCCACAGAGAAAAAGAAACATATAAGACACTCTTTATGCACAGCTGGCTATCTGTTCTCCCTGTGATCTCACAGCAAAGGCCCAGGCAACTTTGTTAGCTGCCCAAGGTTACCATTCAAGTCTGGAGTGTCTGAAAAAGGAATCATGTAAGATGGTGCAAGTTCACTAACTACCTTCCACAATCTGGACCTTTCTGACAGCTATTTACTGCATTTTTGTTTTTTTTTAATCTTGAAACTTATGAAATTCTGCTTTCTATGTATGAGTTGCCTATGGGTTAAAGGGGAGGAGACTGTGGTCCTCTTTTTTGGAGTAGATCAGGATTCAGAATGACCTTGGTTCAACTTTCTAAGAGTTAGTGCTTATGAAACAGTCAGTACTGGTTCAGGACTGGAGGAGAAGCAAAGAAACACAGAATGCTTTTCTGCTCTGCAGGGCTGCGTGTTTAGGCGAGATTCTTATGCACACATTGTCAACTTGCAATCGGCCTAGTGGTTCTCAAGCAAGAAAAGTACCCCCACCCACCAGAAACTTTCTGTTTGTGTGTATTTTACTTTGCTTCTTAAATGACTGTTATAATGAGCGTTATAATCTGGTGTGGGGGTTGTGTTGATACCGGAATCACCTTAGAGATCAAAGATGCTAAACCTCTTGCGGTGATCATCAAAAGAAAAATAAATGTTTAATACAAGATGTCAAACAAAGCAATCTTCTCACTGATAATTAGGCAACAGTGTGTAGGCTCTTGCACAGCAGCCCTGGGCTGTGCCCATCACCTTTTCCCATCCTTCAGGGCACAGAGGCAGAACTCCTATGCCGGGCGCTCCATCAGCCAACTCAGGTTAAGCTGTGCTGCAGTCACAAACAACCCAACAATGTCAAAGGCTTGTAACAATAAGGGTTGTTCCTAACTAATGTTCCATGTCCATGTGGGGCTCTCTTAGGGCTCTCATCTATGTAATCTCATATCAGGAATCAAGGCTAAAGGAGGGGACCTCTCTGGGGTGTTGTCAGCTGAAATTCTACAGAGGGTATGGTAAACTCTATGAGGTGACTCTGAAGCTTGTGCTAGGAAAGTGGTACTCATCATTTCCATTCACATTTCATTGACCAAAAATCATACAACCAAGCCTAATATCAGTGATGCACAAATATATAAATCCCCTTTCAGGGAGACAAAGTAAATATTTTGAACAAAACAATCCACTTTAGGAGAAGTAGAATGGAGAAAAAAAGGCTATTATAACAAAGCTTCTTAAAATTGGCTCCAGAAAGGAAATCTACTATTGATCACTAACCTAGAACAAGTTTCAGAAAAAGAAAGTGAAAAACCCAATATCCAAGGTTCATTCTCTAATCACTCAAACCTGTGAATATGTTACTTCTAAGATAAATGGGGCTTTGGAGATGTGGCTAAGTGAGGACCTTAGATGGGAAGAATATCCTGGGTTTTCTGGCAGGCACAATCTAGTCACAGGGGTCCTCAAATGCAGAAAACCTTTTCCACTAGAGTCACAGGCAAAGGCCACCATGTAAGAATGGTCCCAGATGAAGACTTTGAAGAAGAAGGAAGAGGGACATACACTAGACCTGTGGGCAGCCTCTAGGAGCTAAAAAGGCAAGGAAATTGTTTCTTACATTGAGCCTCCAAGAAGGAATGTAGTCATCCTGGTGCCTGCAGTTAAACCCAGAGTGATGTCTGACCTACAGAACCATAAGATAGTTGTCGTTCTAAGCCACTAAATTCTTGGATAATTTGTTGTGGAAGCAACAGAAAACTAATACATGTGATGACTTGTATTCAAAATACACAGAAAAATAATTTAAAGTGAACCTGAATGTATATAAATTGTGATATACCTAGTTAAAATCCAGGCAGATGCTCTGCACAGACGCCTCACCAAACAAGACATTCAAAAGGCAAACAAGCATGTAAAAGGATGCACACATCATTTGCCATTTGGTAAATGCAAATTAAAATCACAGTGAACCCTGGCCAGTGTGGCTAAGTGGACTGAATGCCAGCTTATAAGCCAAAAGGTTGCATGTTCAATTCCCAGTCAGGGCACATGCCTGTGTTGCAGGCCAGATCCCCAGTAGGGTGTGTGAGAGGCAACCAACTGATGTATCTCTCACACACTGATCTTTCTCTCCCTCTCTTTCTTTCTCCCTCCCTTCCCCTCTCTCTAAGGAGTAAATAAATAATTTTTTTAAAAAATCACAATGAGATATTATACACAGAATAACTAAAATACATGAAATTACGGGCAAGAATGCAGAGCAGCATAAACTTCCACCATTGCTGGTAAAAAAAAATAGTTTGGAAAATAGTGCTTCTTACAAAACTAAACAGTTCTACTATATGAACTAGCAATAACACTCCTAGGTATTAATCAAATGGATTTCAAAACTTATGTGAACAAAAAATTCTTATATATGAATGTTTATAATAGTTTTATTTACAATCTCCAAAACTGAGAACAGCTAAGATGTTCTTCAACAGATGAATGGAGACAAAAGTTAGTAATCCATGCAGTGGGATATTATCCAGAGATTGAAAGAAATTAACTATCAAGTCATGTGAAAATGTGGATGAATCTTAAATGCATTTTATTACATAAAAGAAGCCAGTCTGACCCTATGCCTGGCTGCATAATGCATAATACCTGACCCTATGCCTGTAGGCTTAATCCACCTACAGTGGATTAAGCACGGGCCTGAGAATCAAAGGGTAGCTGGTTCAATTCTCAGCCAGGGCACATGCCTGGGCTGCAGGCCAGGTCCCCAGTACGGGATGCATGAGAGGCAGCCACATAGTGATGTTTCTCTCCCTCTCTTTCTTCCTTCCTTCCCTTCTGTCTAAAAATAAATAAATAAAATCTTTAAAAAAATTAAAAGAAGCCAATCTAAAAAGGCTACCTACTATATAATTTTATTTATATGACATTCCATAAAAGGCAAAACTACAGAAATGATAGATTGGTGATTGCCAAGGGCTTAGCTGAGGTGGGTGGGTAAATTACTAAATCACAAGGGAATTTTTAGGGTAGTTAAGTTATTCTGTATGGCCTTATAATGGAGGATACATAACAATGTACATTTTTCAACATTCACAGAACTTGATAGAACAAAGAGCAAACCTTAACATATATACATTATAAAATATCACTTAAGATTTTGCAGAATTTCAAGATGAATTCCTGGGTATGACAGATGATCTAAGGGTATGGCACCCTCATTGAAGTGGGTGGGAGGGGCAAGAAGCTAAACTAAGCAACAGACCGGAAATAAGCAGAGTCTTTTAGACCAATGGACAAAGGAGCTCTCTACAAGCAGTGTAGTCTGATTGATAGCTGCTTTCTTCTGCAGTATGGATTAGCAATTCTGAAAATATTGCACGTGTATATTAAAGTTGAATAATTAAGAAAACAGATGGTGGAAGGGGAGAGCAAAATTTCTCACTATTGGAGTGAGATGTTACAGGTAAGCAAAGAAACAAGCTAGAATGATTCATGTGATAATGTGTAGTGTTACACAGTTAAACACAGCCATATACACATGCATGAGGTAGCAAATACCCATATATTCCCTTGCTCTGTCATCTGAGAGGGTCTACAGGTAAGAACATCCTAGTAGCCAAAAGTACACTTAGAATTGAAATCTTGATTTTTAACACTATTGTACAAAAAATAAAATATGTGATTCTCTTTGGTGATTCTAAGATTGGGGAGGGGAATATATGAGATGAGCCTGAAACACGGTATAGTACCAAGACCTGAAGAAATGTTGCAAACACACGACACACACACACACACACACACACACACACACACATGATGAGGGAAGCGTGATGGGATGATGGCAAGCACTGCCTCAGCTCAGTAATCAAGGTCAACAGCAGCAGTGTGTCATGGAGATAGTACGAACTCTTGACATGATGTAGTGAAACTGTTTTCTCAGAAGTCTTCCTCACCCATACTCATAACCCCAGTCTAATCATGGGAGAAGCAAATTCCAACTGGGGAGCCTTCAACAAAATGCCCACCCGGCCCTCCTCAGGGCTGTGAGGGCGATCCAAATACAGTCCACAAAACTGGCACAGTCAGAGGAGCCTAAGAAGGGATGGTGGCTAACTGTCATACAGTATTCTGGATGAGAATACTCTGTATTCTGAGTATTCTCAGTATTCTGAGGCAGAAGAAGGACATCAGGTAAAAACTAAGGAAATCTAGATAAACTATAGACTTTAGTTAATAATACTCTATCAAGAATCGTACATTAATTATGACAAGTGTAAGGTGTTGATAAGAGAGGAAATTGGGTGTAGGGAGTCAACCCCAAGAAAGAAGATACCTGCCAAAAAGAGCTCCTTGTAGCTAACCGGGCTCAAATTTTAAAACAAAACTTAGCTGTCCTTTCTAAACAGGGGCCGCTCATGCAAACAGCACTTCAGAGATGTCTGCCCTAAGCTGCCTGCCTCCTTCTCTGCACCACAGGCCTCCCTCACTTGGTGGCCTACTGCCTGCCTGCACTGTGCTCCTGCCATCTGAGACACCCCTTATAAAAGAGCTCTTGGAATCCTTCTGTCTACCAATAGGACTGCTGGATCCCCATTAGCACCTTCACTGACCAATCAGAGCAGCTCCATTTGGACTGATCAAGACAGTGCTTTTTGGACCAATTCAACTGCAAGAATTTGGAGTCCTCATTTGCGTGAGGATGGACCAATTAGGACCCAGGGGTGGAGAGATGTCTCTCTATATAAGTCAGCACCCCCTCTGGCTCACTTCTCCTTTCCCTCAAAAACAAAAGATTGCATTTTCCCAGCTGGAGCTGAAACACCAAAGACATCTCGCTGGACCAGAGTGGAGTGGACCAGAGCAGAGCAGTCCAGCTAGAGAGGGGCCTCAAGGCAAGGCCACCTCACAGCTGTGCTGTTCCTTAGCTGTGCTGTATTTCTGTTGAGCTGTTTGCCCTGAAAAAAGTTTCCTCCTTCACTGCACCCTGAACTGAGGATCTTGTTCATCTTCAACTGATGCCAATGATCATTGGTTGATAGGAGACTATGGAAACTCTCTTTATTGTCTTTTTAATAGTTTAAAAGTCTTAAACTACTTTAAAATGAAAAGTTTACCCTAAAAAAAAAACAGAAAAGGTAGTCTGCAGACCCAGTAAACAATGCAATCCATGCCGCCACAGAGGTCATTAAGCAAACTGAATTGGACTTTGAAATAAAACTCTTAAAATCCTCAGAGAAGATGATATAAGGAAATAGTATTCAAGCAAAACAATGGAAGGTTCTACAACACGTTCAGGTGGATGTGAAAAGGAGCCGAGATCTATCATTCAGGAAGACATGGTCTCAGTCAGTTAGTTTGACCGAACTAAATAAAATTCTCAGTCACCCTCAGGTCTCCCTTGATTTACTTGCTCTGCTCCAAAGTGAAGACATAACCTTGATTGAATTCAGCCGGGCAGTGTTAAGGAGTTTAAGCAGATGAGTGCGGTGTGCCATTCAGGATTTGGTTGAATTAGGGAAAGCTGAAAGCTGGGGAATTGGATAAAGGTTTTTCTAATACTTCAAGTGTAAAAATATTACACATGACAAGCGCTGAGGCAATGAGGAGGAGAAAAGGAGGATATGGATTTTAGACATATCGAGGAGGTGGAACCAACCGATGTTGGTGAGGCATCGTGTGTTCAGGTCTGTTCAGGAAGAGGCGGTCTGCATCAAGTGTGACTGTGTCAACACTGAACCTATTAGCTGAAACGAGGTGTGCACCTCCACTCGTTCCTCGCAGAGACCTTCATTAAGCGCCTATTATTTACCGTGCACAGTGTTACGTCCTTGTGATAAAACACAGAACGAGACAGACGTGGCTCTTGCTCTTAAAGTGTTCAAAGCCTATTTGGGGAAAAAAACATACGCTAAACAAGTCATTACATAAATATTATTTAATGTGAAATATGCTATAAAGGGTGCTTTTAGAGAATAAACAAGGTGATGACGTCAACTGTGAAGGTTAGGAATACTTCACTAAGCATGTATAAAGTAAGAAAGGAAAACAATGTAAGGACAGATGCCTGATGATTCTTATTTAGGACGATGTGTGTTTGTAGAACCTTCGCTGTAAACTTCTACTGGATTAAGTAAAGATGCTTCCATCTTCAGCATTTTCCAGCCAGGTGAGGAACACTCAAAATAATTTCATACCACAGGCTGCTCATACCAGCCCTAATCCATGTGGATCACGCCTATCACACACACACACACACACACACACACACACACACACACACACACAGAAAGAATCACGGACCATCAGAAGAAGCCTTAAGAAGGGTAAACAATTGGATGGGGAGTCATGCTGGCCATAACACTGCAGTTGACTTTGTTTACAGTTTTTGTTTCTGTTTTAGAGGCACTTCTCATTGTTTCTGAGATGTGTGAGGCAAGAGTGCTCCCAGAGGCAGGTGCATTGAAAATCTCTCCAGAGTCCCTTTCAGTGTCAGAAAACATAGGCCTCTACTTCCTTCAATCCCCTGCCTTTCAAATAGTGCCTTCTCTCCTTCACATAAAACTTTTCCTACTTTTTTTTAGCTCATATTCCAGCCCAGAGTCCTGGTTTTAAAGCTACAATTCTAGAGAGTATGTTACCGAGAAATGATAAAACAGAAAATAGAAAAAAAATCTGAGTATGGAGAGAAATTATTTGCTGTAATTCTAACTCTCTCCAGCTGTTCGCCCTGGTTCTAAAAGGGAGATAATCAGCTATTGCACAGGGTTGTTTGAGGATTATGTGAAATAGTACATTCAGAGTGGTGAGCAGAATAAGGACTCAAATGTTAGCTATTATTATAACTATTAGTATTATTATTGTTATGCAACCATTATTTTCCATTATTGGCCTTAGGAAGTTATCTTTCTTTCCTGCTTCTCCTCCTGCAGGTTCTCCCTGCTACTTTCTCACTTCCAAGTACATTTAAATCTTAACATAATTTCAATTTTTGTGTGTGCGTATGAATTATTTATACAGCTTTACCAATTTTTTACTTGGGTTGCCTAATTTTAGAAAACACAGGAATAAGGAAAAATTAATACCTCTAAGTCTGCCCACAAGCAGCAATTAAAATGTATATGACAGACCAACTTCAAGGGAAATCTTTTTCCTTGGATGCATTATGAGTGTTTACAGCCCGTTGTGAGCTGAGAGAGCAGAGTCTCAGAGGGCATTGTTGTGTAGTCTACCTCCAAAGTCACAAGCAACCTGCGAGGCCTGAGCCTTGCATAGAAGCCACAGCAAACCACCTAGGTGAGTCCAACTTCCATCACCACCCATGGTCCTCAGGGGACGGCTGTGCCTTTCTGCTCCTGGGAGATCCAGCAGGAAGCTGCAGGGATGAAATTTAGTGTGTGTTGTGGGGGGAGGGGGTAGGAATGTGTCATTATTCCTGGAACAGCTGTCACACGGGAGGTAATAGGGTGAGTCAGCATGGTAGACTTTGACGCTGCAGCAGGGCTGTTGGCTCCCTGTTGCCCCCGCTGGGTTGGTGGGAGTTCCTGAGGTTCTCGGGGGCGTGTTAAGCTCAAGAGCATTCAATTGGAGTAATTACCTGGGAACCATCTGACTAATCTGCACACCTAACATACGGGGTTGGAGACATTATTTCTATGGAGTGATAAATGGCAACTACTTAATTGTTTGGAGAAAAGGTGATATAGTTTCAGTTTGGCCTGGTTCCCAGTCTGGATAACCATGAATGCCTTCCAAAACAGCCTTAATAATAACATTCTGTAGACAGCCAGACCTCCTGCCTTTCATATTTCTTAGAGGCAGTATTTCTTATGTATATTCTCCGGGGAGGGCTAGTATAGTATTCCTAATCTATTTTTCCCATTAGGGAAAATGAGATATATAAAGAGTATGGCAAATGCTCGAAGTCATACGTTGGATATCAATACCAGAAGCAATAATGAAACACAGATGACCAGTCCCTTAGCAAACCAGAATGCGAGAGAATGAATGGTGTAGGATATTGTATTTGAAGGCGTTTTCTTTTTTCCCCCAGAAATAGGAGTGAAGAAGGATGTTGGATATTTACAAAAACCTAGCACAATCCCTCATACCAAACGTTAAGTGAATAAATGCTCATTCCCTTCTCTTTCCTTTTTCTCTTCTTTTCCTTTCCTCTTTGTAGTAATTACCTGGGAGCCTTCTGCCTAATTTGCACACCTACCATCGAGGGTTGGAGACATTATTTCTAGGGAGTGATAAATGGCAACTCTTTAATTGTTTGGAGAAAAGTTAGTAGAGTTTCAATTTCATCTCTGCCAAAAATTAATTCAAGCTCAGCTGAATCCTCCAGTAAATCTATCTATACAGGAATTAAACAAAGTATTTCCCCTCCCTCTTTTCTGCTCCCTTCTCTCTTCTAACTCCATCTTCCACACATATTTAAGGTACAGAGATGGTATCTGGGGAAGCATTAATCCATCAAAGTCAACAAATGGTGCCTTAATACAACAGATCCTAGAGAAAGGAGAGCTTTCCTCTTCCCTCTGGCCCGCGGAAACTTGAGAAAAGGCGGGGAAATCACTCTTGTGAGATAGTGTTTGATTTTTCACAACTTCAGGTTCCTCGAACACATTCTTGCCCAACCAGAATGTGTTCAGCCTGTGCTGGTGCCTGGCCTGACAGAGTTCAGGTCAGCCTGAGAGGAAGCACTGGAGGGATATGGAGAGGAAGTTTGGTAGTAGAACATGCTGTGTTCACAGCCAGAGCTTTCTCACACATCTATCCAGTTAAGAATCTGGGGCCGTCCTGAATAAATTACATTGTAGCTTTTGTTACAATGAATTGAAAGGAGGTGCTATGTGCCCTGCTGGAGCCAGACTTCTCCTGGGACCATGGCAAATGCACCTGGCCCAGCGTCACAGCATAAAGCGGAGCTTATCTGCTCCATCCAGATGTGTGGCAAGCTTCATGGTGGCCTCAGCACGTGCCACATGACAACCGCCTATTTGTTGGCCAAGTGCTCACTTCCCAAAAGGCCTGCGTGCTTGGAATTCTTCAGTGATCAGTTATCTGTAGTTGTCTTCATGATGTCTAAAAGGCATCTCTGACAAATGGTGGGAAACCATACTCTAGCCAATGGGGTCAAGTGCGAAGCTGTCTTTATTTTCACTTGTCTTCTTTAAAGGAGGACACTTTCTCAGGTACAATTTCAATCAATTTAGGAATGCCAAAGTATAAAAAATTGTCAATGTTAGTGGCATCTTACACTTTCTGGTCTGTGCTTACCTTCATGACCACATTCCACACTAGTGACTATATCCTTCCTTCTTTTTGTCTTTCTACACACACGCACACTCAAACATACCTTACTGTTTGCCATCAGGAGACACTACTGTATTATCCACAACTGGGGGCTTTCCATAGTGTAGTTTGGAGCAAGGGGGCACTCCTTTGGAATTCAAGTTGTGTTTATGACCAGGCTTCTGACGTCGGTACGTGGGCTGACTGAAGAAGAGCTCATCAGAAAGAAAGAAATGGCAGATATATAACCTTCTTCCATTAACAAT
Source organism: Phyllostomus hastatus (assembly GCF_019186645.2). Lineage (NCBI taxonomy): Eukaryota > Metazoa > Chordata > Mammalia > Chiroptera > Phyllostomidae > Phyllostomus > Phyllostomus hastatus. The sequence continues at coordinate 11,203,227 of NW_025334015.1, read as the reverse complement.
GCCTCAGACATCCAAGAAGAGCTAGAGTGTCTTAGCAGAATATGTTATCTCTTACTAAGATTTGTACACTGATTTAACTTTCACAAATTTAGAATTAAGAAAAGAAACAGCTATAAGTAAGAAACTGTACAAACTAATTAACTTAACTCCATGTGAGATTTAAGTGGACAGGCTCGTAGAGCTTTGATATCTATTTAACAGAATAAGGCACGGAAGAAAGAAGTGGGTTCCCTCTCGTCAGGGGGCCTCTGCTCTGAGGCATCTGCCCCTGCTGCTCCTGACCTTTCCCTCCACCCACAGTGCATTAGAAATCCCCGCTCCGAAGGCAGGGGAGCGGAGTGGAAAGTGTGCCTGTGAGACTCCCGGGGCTGGGGACCGGTGGACAGCTCTGGGTCCACAAGGAAGGAGCCTCTTTGAAGTGAGCCTTCACAGATACAGCAGCGAGGCTGATAAGACACCCTCAAGAAGCCATAGCAGCAACGGAGTCCCCACCATGAGATGAGAGAGTGACATGCAGGAACTTGTGAAGCAGACTGGGAATTGCAGACATGTCTACAGGTTTTGCTTCAGTAGAAGGCAGGGCCCCAGCCCTAAAAATACAGGAGACTCCTTCTTTTCTTATTCCCAGGGAGCTATGTCCTGAAGAAATGATAGTAGGCATGGAATAATGAGATGCTATGGCTTGCACTCACCTGAGTGAGTTCAAGGGCAATGTGGTGAACTGTTGCAGGTCACATGACCTATGAGAAGCATCTCTTTGGGTGCAAACAGTTATTGTGCCTCTTAGTGAGTGAATCTTCTCATTGCATTGGCACAGGATTTGTTTAACCCTTTAGTGTATGGCCATCTTTGAATGGGAAGGTGGAACAGGGTTTGTGAGCATGGTTTCTGGTAGCTGACTGCCTGGGTGTGAATCCTTGCTCTGCCTCTCAGTAGCTGTATCAGCGATTTTCAACCTTTTCATCTCATGGCACACATACACTAATTACTAAAATTCTGCTGCACACTGAAAAGTAGATTATATTGTTTTGCCTCTATGACAAAAAAAATAATAAGTATAATTTTGATTCATTCACACCATATGGTTGTTGTAGTGTTAGCTATTGTCATTTTTTTTATTTGATCGCCTAAGGGAAAAGAGGCCAGTGTCCCTGACTAGATGGTCAGACACTACAGAGTTTAGATATCCTTGCAGCACCCCAGTTGATCATTGCTAAGCTATGCTAATTTACTAGCTTTGTGCAAGTCTTTTTCCTAAGGATAGTACAACAGCATCAAGGGTTTTCATGAGAATAACTTCTTAGGAGTAATTCCTTTAGATAAAAGTGTATATAAATAAATCTCCTAAATGAGATGATAGAATAGTTTTTGACTCAAAATCATCTAAGGAGCAATTAAACAGCCATAACAATTCTAACTCAATGGATGAAAAAACAGGGAAATAGAGTTTGAGTGAGCTGGGACTACTATAAACATATAACATGCACACACATTTAAAGGTGCCGGTTAAGCCCTGGCCTGTGTGGCTCAGTTGGTTGGAGCATTGTCTTGTAACCAAAGGGTTCAATTCCCAAGGGTTCAATTCCCAGTCAGGGCATGTACTTGGCTTTCAGGTTCCATCCCTGGTCCAGGTGTGTACAGGGAGCAACCGATCCATGTTTCTCTCTCACATCACTGTTGCTCTTTCTCTCTTCCTCTCTCCCTAAAGACAATGAGAAAATGTCCTTGACTGAAGGTAAAAAATAAATAAAAATTACAGGTGCCAGTTACGAGTCAAGTATCAATATATCACCTAAGAAATAGTTCAAAATAAATCAGATCTGTATATAACTCACTGTTGATTTTATTTAATAATATGCCAAAAAGAATGAAATAGACTTCTAGGAAATCACCACGAGTTCCTATCATTATCTTAAATATTTCAGAATCTAATTTATGGAGGAGGTGGAGACTCACAATTGTTGAATTGTTGGGTACCTAGGCAAACTTTTAGAAAATACTGTTTTAATTAACTGTGAACCTCCATATCTATTGTTTCCATGATTTAAATAAACTCAGAAGGAGTGGCAATCACTGTTCCTCATCACAAAGTGCCCTTGGAACGTTAGTCATATAGCAGGGTGTTGTCAAGCAGACTCGATTCTCCCCAACCTGTCATTTATTTATTAATCTACAACATTGGTATTGAACTTCTACTGTTTGCTGACAAAGCAAATGAGAGCTGGGGACAGGGAGTGCTGCTGGAGTGAGTTCGCAGCACCCAGGAAAGCAGGGATGCTACCGGAAACCACACACAGCTGTACCAGTGTGTGCCTAGAAGGACACGTGGGCTAACGAGGCAGGCTGGTGCGGGTCGATGTGTGAGTGGGAGATTGTTTCAAGGAAAAGAAAAGGCTTATATTGGGCCATAAAGCCAGGTCTGGGGTCTTATGGGTGAGTGGGACTTAGCCAGGCATGGAGGGTGAAAGGGCATTCCACATGAGGGAAGCCATGTGGATTCAGGACGGCAAGCACGGGTGTGAATCCTTTGGGTAACTCCATGCCACTCAGTGTGACTGGACGCTGGATAAGGAGGAGGTGATGAGAAAGGAGACTGCACAGGTAGGTGGGGGACAGCGGGAGGTCATGAGAAACCTTGCGTGCCAACCTAAGTGATTTGGATCTTACTCAGTGGAACCTATCTCAAGGAAGCAAAAAGTACTGGAAACGGTCATGGTCAAAGCAGAAGTGTTAGGTGCTCGACTGAGACCAACGTCCTCACCTGAGCGATGTAGAACATGTAGCAGAGCAGGGCACAGCCAGACTGCCCAGTATTAGCCAGGCCCTCTGCCTAGCAACTTAGTGACCCTGGGCAAGCTACCTAAGCTTTTTTGCAATGTGGTTTCCTCATCTGCAAATACTACTAAGGCAGAGGGCTGCTTAGAGGACTAAATGAGTCTGTACAACATTAAGACCAAGGCATGGTATGTATGAAGTACACAGGAAATGTGAGCGATCACTGTTACTACCAAGCTCTGATGGGAGGCTGTGGGATTCCATTTGAGCAAACCTTGAGCTTTAGCAGAAGCTGTGGGACAAAGGTCAATTCTGTCCTTTCAAAATGAGAAAGAAAGAAACATCTCTAACAGAAGTTTCAGCAACTACAACAAATAAACATCCATGGAACACTTCTTACTCTAAGCAAAGGACTAAGTTTGATGGAGGAATTTTGACTGTCATTTTGCTATGAGGATATTTCCTGAAACAAAATAAAGAAATCAGCTATTTCAGGTTTCTTTAGATATCTGTACAACTTTTTAAAAATGTAATATAAGTTTTTGATGCAAAACTCAAAATGTGTGAATGGTTATGAAGTTAAAAAAGACTCCCTATTTTCTCTGGCCTTTTGGAGGCAGCCTTTCTCCTGTGAGGGAATTAGGTTTTATTTTATTTTGTTTGGTTTGGTTTTGCTTTTAGCTTCTGGTACTCTCCATCATACAAGTGATGTATCATTTCACATATACAAACAAAGCACATGAACACAAACACAGATTGATAATTATAGAGATATGTTTTATATAAATGATATATGACATAATTATTTTTAAAAATAAAACAATATATCTAGGAGCTCTTTCAATAGCAATATATACAGAACAATCTCATATTTTAAAATTACATGTTGTTTTCTTAGAAATATATATAACAATTTATTAAGTATTTCTTATTAATGGGAATTTGATTTTTTAAATAATTGATTGCATATACAATCCTGTATAAATATGATTCTACATGATTTCATGTAAGATAAATAGTACCTACAGGTGGTATTTCTGAGTTGAAAGTATTTGAATTTTTAATAAGCATTGTAAAATTGTAAAGAACATTTGGTCTTATTCTATTTCAAAGATTCCAAGAAGTAAAACAAAATGAATGTCAAGTATGTGATTAATCTATTTTATGTTAGATTTAGCTTAAATGCAAGGTATAACACAGGTCTATTTCGTGTGTGCTTTATGTACTTTTATCAGCTCTTTTGTGCATAAAATATATATGCCCATTTTTAAAACTTACAGTGTACTTTTACCGTTTCAAATGAGCATAGGCCTTATAGTTGTATCTTTCCTTTAGTTATATAAGTTGGTCATGAATGATTCATATGATGCTGAATCTTTGTTCTCAAATGTAGCCTCAAATCTCAGCACTACATTTCTAAAACTCAAATTTGATCATGTCAATTTAGTTCTTAAAGCCCTTTAGTGGTTTTTCACAGCCTCCAAAAACCTACTTGGTTGAAAAACCTGGGCAGGCTCCCTGCAATGTCAAGCCACTCCATTAACACTGTATTTTCTGTGGCCAGAGAGGACAGTCACGCACAGCAGTGGGAATGGTGCCTTTGGAATTAGGCAGCAGCAAACCTCTGCCAGTGAAAGCTCACATAGTCTCCACTCTAAAAGGTCCAGTGCTCCTTTTTAAGGGAGAATTTCCACAAGCATTACTTTGGAAAAGAAAGCACATGAACTTTGTTTTTCGTTTATTGAATTTACTGGGGTGACATTGGTGACTGAACTTATATAGGTGTCAGGTGTAGAATTCTGCAACACATCATCTGTATATTGTGTTGTGTGTTCACCACCCCAAGTCTAGTCTCCTTCCATCACCATTTATGCCCCCTCTACCCTCTTCTACCTCCCCAGCCCCCCTTTTCCTATGGTAATCACCAAGCTGTTATCTGTGTCTATGCGGGGTTTGTTTTTTTTTTGCTTATTCTCTTCACCTTTTTCACCCAGTCCCCAAATTTTCTATCCTCTGACAGCTGCCAGTCTGTTCTCTATGAGTCTGTGTCTATTTTGTTCATTATTTTGTTTACTAGATTCCATATTTCAGTAAAATCATATGGTTCTTGTGTTTCTCTGACTGGCTTATTTCACTCAGCATAATGCTCTCTGGGTCCATCCATGTTATCACAAAGGGCTGAGTAGTATTCTGTTGTGTAAGGGTACCAAAGCTTTTTTTATCTAGTTTACTGATAGACAAGGGCTCTTTCCAAAACTTGGCTATTATAAATAATGTTGTAATGAACATAAGGGGTGCTTATATTCTTTTGAAGTAGTGTTTCAGCATTCCCAGAAATGGAATCACTGAATCATGAAGTAGTTCTATTTTTGACTTTTTGAAGTAACTTCATACTGTTTTCCACAGTGGTTTTTGTGGATAGGAGGAATTAACTTCATTAAATGTCCATGCTACCCAAAGCAATCTATAGGTTTAACGCAATTCCTGTCAAGATATCAATGGCATATTTCACAGAAGTAGAATAAATATTCTAAAAATTTGTATGAAACCACAAAAGACCCTGAACAGCCAAAACAATCTTGAGGAATAATAATGAAGTATCTCTCTGCCTGACATCAAACTATATTACAAGGCCAGCATGGTACCACCATAAAAACATATATATATATAAATGGAGCAGACTGGAGAGCCCAGAAATAAACCCATGCCTTAATGGTCAATTAATATTTGACAAAGGAGGCAAAAATATACAATGCAGTAAAGATAGTCTGTTCAATAAATGGTGTTGGGGAAATTAGACCGATACATGCAGAAAAATGAAATGAACACCCTCTTACACCATGCACAAAAATAAACTCAAAGTGGATTAAGAATTAAAGAATTCTTTAGAATTCTTTAAAAGAATTAAATGTTGGACTCAAAACTATAAAAATCCCAGAAGAAGATTTAAGCAGTAAAATCTTGAACAGGTCTCATAGAAACAAGTTTTTCTGATATATCTTCTCAGGCAAGGGAAACAAAGAAATAATAAACAGATGAGACTACATCAAACTAAAAAGTGTGTGCACAGCAAAGAAAACCATCAACAAAATGAAGAGACAATCCACTGAATGGGAGAACATATTTGCCAGTGATGCGTCTGATAAGAGGTTAATATGCAAAATTTATAAACAACTTATACAACTCAACACCAAAACAAACAAACACTCCAATTAAGAAATGGACAAGGGGCCTGAACAGACACTTCTCTAAAGAGGACATACAGATGGCCAATAGACATATGAAAAGATGCTCAATGTCACTGATCATCAGAGAGATGCAAATTAAAACCACAGTGAGATATCTCCTCACACCTCTCATCGATAAATCAACAAACAACAAGTGTTGGTGAGGGTGTAAAGAAAAGGGAAGCACATGAACTTTGAAATCAAACAGACTTGTACTTGACTCTCTACTCTGCATTCAAAATGTCATTTAACTCTCTTTTCCATGTGTATACAATGGTGAAAATAATATAGTTTATAACACCAAGGGATTTTGTAATGAGATATCAGGTAGCCTATAAATACATGTTTTGTAATTATTGTTTTTTCCCCTTTCAGCTTTTCAACTAACAAGATGTGTGCTTTAATGTCAGAAATTAACTTCATAGTTTTATAGCTTAGATGTGAAATCTGCAATCTATATGCTGTAGGGCAAATATTGCCTACTACCTATTTTAGATGACATATTTTAATAGGTTCATATTTTAAATGTTTTTAAAAGTCAATATAAAAATAATATTTTATGGTATGTGAAGTTATGTGAAATTCAAATTTTATTGTTTATCAGTAAAGTACTGGAACACACTCAGGTTCTTGTCCTCATGCACCGTCTAGAACTGTTTTCTTGCCGCAATGGCAGGTGGAGCTGTTGAGACACAGATGTTGCTGCACTCGCTATCTGGCCTCTTGCCAAAAGAAGTTTGCTGATCTCTGGCCTAGCCAATGCTATTATTGTGTGTATGATTATCATATGTTATAGTATATATTTTATATACTATATATATGATTACATAGTATACAGTAGTATTATATATGTATATGATATATGTGCATGTATTATATGTCTATGTATACATGTGTGTAATGTATGCATGTGTGCATATAACATATGTATTGTATATAGTATTATATGTGTATATACTATGTATCCTGTAATATTATATTATTAACAATATACTATTACTATATAATATAGTAATAATACTATATATATATTATAGTATGTGTGTGTGTATATATATATATATATATATGTTCCTATGTGTATTTCTTACATTTAGTGGTATATAAGATATGTAAATTGGCTATAATTTAGACATGTTCCATTCTTGTTAAATAAGACGTTAGATTATGAGGTTACTTATCACCTGCACTATTAAAAGACATCTGAGGCTTGTTTCTTAAAGCAGGCCTATGTCTAGCCATTGAGTCGGGGGATTGCTTTTTGGCTAATAATGACTGTAAGCATAACAGATCTTGTCATGACTGCCTTGACTTAAACTTACATACTGGTGTAGTTGGATCACCCCAAAAATCAGAGTCAGAAACTCACTAACTCTTTTTTTTAGATTTTATTTATTTTATTTATTTTTAGAGAGGGAAGGGAGGGAGATAGAGAGAGAGAGAGAAACATCAATGTGCGGTTGCTGGGGGTTATGGCCTGCAACCCAGGCATGTACCCTGGCTGGGAATCAAACCTGCGACAATTTGGTTCACAGCCCGCGCTCAATCCACTGAGCTACGCCAGCTGGGGCTACTAACTTTAATACTTCTTTGAATGAAGTATTTTGTGCCTCCTGGGTAATGGATGTTTGCTTCATACATGTCTATGTGTATGGTAGAATTTGGTCTAAAGTTTTACTTTACTACAAATTGATGGTGAATTATAGATGAGTAGCTAACCCTCACTCACTTAAAACTTCAGGCAGACAGACCTCAGAGATCAGGGAAGGGTTCAAGGTCACCACAGTAAAGGGAATTTTATAATAAAGTGAGTCACACAAACATTTTGGTTTTCTTGTACATATAAATGTTATGATTACATTATACCGAAGCCTATTAAATGTGCAATAGTATTATGTATAAAGTAATTATTATACAATTTAATTTAAAAATACTTGATTGCTTTAAAAAAAGGCTACCCATTATCTGAACCTTCAGTGAGTCAAATCTTTTTCTAGTGGAGGTTCCTGCGTCAATGTTGAAGGCTGGTGACAGATCAGAGTGGTGGTGGCTGAAGGTTGGTGTGGTGGTGGCAATTCCTTTGTTTTTTTAGTTTGTTTGTGTATTTACTTGTAGAGAGAGGGGAAGGCAGAGAGACAGAGAGGAAGAGACACCTCGATGTGAGAGAGAAACATCAATCGGTTGCCTCTCATGCTGTAGTTTCTGTATTAGCACTTTCTGCTTCACCTTGCACTCTATGTTATGGACACAGCTTGTTTCCTTAAACCTCGTGACCCAAACTGTCCTGGCATCAAACTTTCCTTCTGCATCTTCCTCACCTCTCTCAGCCTTCATGGAATTAATTGAAGAGAGTTAGGGCCTTACTCTGGATTAGGCTTTGGCATAAAGTAATGTTGGGGTGATTTGATCTTTTATTCACACGGCTAAAATTTTCTCTATGTCAGCAATAAGGCTGTTTCACTTTATTATCATTTATGTTTTCACTGCAGTAGCACTTTCGATTTTCTTCAAAAACCCCTTCTTTGCATTTACAGCTTGATTAGCTCTTCGCAACAAGAGGCCTAGTTTTTCACCCATCTCAGCTTCCAACATGCCTTCCTCACTCAGCTTAATTATTTCTTGCTTTTGCTTAGAAGTGAGAGACATGCAACTCTTTCTCTCACTTGAGCACTAGGAGGCCCACGTAGGGTCATTAATTGGCTTAATGTCAGTATTGTTGTGTCTCAGGGAGCAGGGAGGACCAAAGAGGGTGGGGAATGGGGATGGTTGGTCATTCAGTGGAGCAGTTGGAGCACAACAGTAATTGATTAAGTTCACTGCCTTATATGGGCATGGTTTGTGGCACCCAGAACAATGACAATTGTGACATCAGAGGTCACTGATCACAGATCACCATAACAAATAGGATAATGATGAAAAAGTTCGAAATACAGAGAGAAAATCTAAATGTAATACAGAAACACAAAAGCAAGTACACGATGTTGGAAAAATGGCACCGACAGACTTGCTCAACTCAGATTGTCACAGACCTTCAACGTGTCTAAAAAATGTGCTACATGCACAGAGCAACAAAATGAGCTATGCCCGTATTATCATTTCAAGAAAGAATCGGAGAGTTGTACATCATCAGACCTACTGGGGAAACCAGAAAGGTCGTAAATCCACTTGATATTTTGTTGACAGATATGTTTCACACTTAACTAGTAAACCATAAAATAATTACTGAGTATTTGTACAATCTGTTTAAAAAAGATTCTTCAATAGAGCTTTCTCATTTAAAAAAATCTAAAATGTCATACAACTGTATATACATATATTTTTTTATTTTTCTGGGTTCCAAATATAGAGAAGACTGGAAAACAAACGTTTAGTGAAGGGCTTTCAATAGGAATTTTAAATGATTGAAGGCAGCACAGGAAAAGCAGCGAGAGACAGAGCCCGTGGGCATTATTCCCTCGGAGAGGAGAAGCCGAGGTGGCCGACCAGCTCAGTACTCCAGTGCCTCCCTCTGCCGCTCTCCATCGCGTGCACCTCTCATTGTGTTACAAGGGGCACACGGATGGCTGTTTTGTTGGTCTTTCCATGTAGGAAACATTCTCTTTTTCAGCGTGGAGGGCTGAAATATGGATATTGTGTATAAATTTGTTTGATTAAAGTATTTGGATCCTAAAATTAGCTCGATTGTGTTTATTCCTTCATTCAACCAACAGGCATTTATTTACTGTCCACAGCATTCTGGGAAACTTGTGAAAAGTGAAAAACACTCCAAAATTTTATATTTCCATAAAGCTTTACAGCTTACAGAGTTATGTCATAGTGTGCTACCTCTAATAAAGATATGTCTCTGTATAGTTCGAATTTCCCCAGGCTCCCTCCAGCCAGCATGTGAGAACATTAGTAGAAATAACTCAAATCTACGGCTCACTTTCCCACCGACGTAGTCATGTACATCAAGATTCCCCCACACCTCCTCCACTAATCATGTCTGGGGGTACACAAAGGTGGCATATATGTAATGGTTAAAAAACAAAAAACGGGCTATTGAATCCCCCCATTTTCACTGGTGTCCAATGTCCATAAAGACAGGGGAGAGTGGTGAGTTGCCCTCCCACTGCTCCTTGCACCTGGGCTCAAGATGCACGTTCTCTGGACACACTGTCCTGAGTCTTCTTCCCACAATGACCTAAGCGGTACTTCAGAATCTCTGCCCTTCCTTCCATCCCGATTACACTGGAGCCACGTGGTGTTTTCCTTGCATAAAAAGTGGCATGGCTCCTGTGTCCCACCCTCTTTCCTCCTTCTTCACTGGGACTCTAGGTCATGTCCTGCATCCTCCGGAACCTTCTCTCAGGTACGCCTGCAGTACCTTCTTCCACCAGGAGAGCTGTGGGTCTTCATGGTGGGAAGGCAGATGTGAGAGGAGATTCCAGCCTATCTTCTCCATGCCCCACTCCTTCCAGTTTAACCTCCTCTTGGGTGCTTAGACAGGAACTCCCTTTTTCTCCCTGGCAAACTAAAGTGGACAAATGGAACCCTGGGTTCTGGTGGAACATAAATTTCTTTCACAGTCACCTTTACAGGTAGACAAAGGAAACACATTCACACTGCACAGAGACCTGGGTGACTTACTAACACACCTTTGATCCCACAATTAGGAAGCAGCAAAGCAGAAATTTGATTCCAACTCTTCTACCTCTGAATCCTTTCTTTCTCTGACCCTAAATCGTAAAGCGGTTGCAAGTAAAAGCCTTTGGTGGTCTGGCTTTTTATCTCTTAGTCAAATTTGAAAAGAAGAGGATAAACGTGTGTCCTTGTCTGCTTGTTCTTTTTTTCCTCCGGAAGAGAGATTCTAAAGGCTGCCTCACACTGCATATAAATCAAAAATGGAAAAAAAATCCAGTTTGATCAAGAGCTAAAATCACATCCTTTCACCCTGTAATCCTCATAGACAATGACTGCGGAAGCACATAATTGGGAAGAAAAGGTATTTAGCCCCTGGTCTGCCACCTGAGGCTTGAAGAAAAATAAAAGCTTCTTTCTCTGGAAAGGATTTAGTGAGGGCAAAAAGACCAATTGACTGGATTCTGTATTAATGGATGGATATTACTTATCTGATGTTGTGTTGGGACTTCCTGAAATATTCAAATATTCAGAACAGCTCTTCCCTTGAATCCTAACCATAAATACTGCCTTATATGTACATTTTTAAAAACTGTAGTTTAAAGCCCAAAAATCTTTGGACTTTACCAACAGTTTTGGTTTACAACACTCAGTAGGGAAAGTGTTTCCCGAGCCAGATGTAAGAGCCACTCCCATAAGACATAAAGGTAGAGGAGATACATCTTATTTACACAAAGCCTGTTTAAACATGCCCATTTTCATAATCCCATCGCCCCTCACACTGAGAGAACAACCCTTACAGTCGCCCAGTCTCTTTCAATCTACTGGTACTCCCCACCAGGGCTTCCCAGTGGATTCTGGTACCACAGTTCACCGGACTCCCATATCAAGCAGCCCAGAAACTTCTCTACCCCCTGACCATGACCATCTCACCCACTCCCATGCAAAGGCTTTGGGTCCCCAGGGACAGGTCGCGTCAAGACACCCTGGGGCTTTGGTCAGTGGTCTTCATCTTGATTCATACTGCAGGTTAGGTATCTCATTATGGATAATCTTTGTATCTTTGCTTTCAAAATGTCTCCAAACCAGGGTAAATAAAGCAGACTTGTTTGAGGCTTTATAATCTTGGGAGGGGTGGGGTCAGTAGGGGATCCTTTTGGTCACACCACCTGGGGTAGTGCTGTATTAAAACCTTTGTTTGAGCTCCATTGATAACACTGAGGTTGTGGGTGTTCGTGTGCTGGGCCAGGGCCAGTGTGGTTGAGGTCGCAGCATTGGCTCCTGCTCTGGGGGACTCAGGCGTGTCGATTCTGGGCAGCTCCATCAGCTGGGATTAGTGTAGGCAGACACTGGAGGGAGTCCTTAGCTGCTTGCATCCTTGGTGGTGAGAGTTGCTGGTGTCTCCTCTCCTTTTCCTCCACAGGGCTGGTCACAGCTGAGGGGATCCCTTTTGGTGGCAAGTTATGCAGGACTGGGCTGGGAATGATGTAGGTAAGTGTGGCTTGTGATTTTCAAGGTGTCCATTTCCAATTTGTGAGCTCCACTAGCTAGTGCAGCTTCTCTATGATACCCCAGAGCATGCTCAGAACTATTTTCATCAGGAATCACTGTTTTTCTTGAGGTACAAGTGCTGGAACCTCTTAGTCCACCGATGTAGCTGATGACACGTTCCTACATGTTTTTGTTTTTGTTTTGTTTTGTTTTGTTTTGTTTTGTTTTTAAGAAATAATGATGATCCAGGGGCAACAGGAATTTTTACATGGTATTGACTTTCGTTGGGGTGCTTTCATGGAACTCAACTCAGTTGGGGCAAGCAAGGACTCCCAACCCCCCAAAAAAGAACTAGCTGGTTTCTTGTTTTCTCTGAAGGCACCAATGACCATTCTTAATACTGACGTTTGGCTGAGGAGACTCAGAGGACAGGAATTTCAGGCAATGTTAAAAGTTAGAAGGATTCCTTTCTTCTTATAGAAAGATCTGTTTAGACAAGAGTGGACCCATTAAAGGATGTTTAGAAATGTCTCTTAGTTTGGCAAGATTTGGGTTCTAGGCCTTTCTGAAGTGCTGTGGATGGGTCAGCCACCATGCTGGGGGTCAGGGCCAGCCACAGCCCCGCAAGGAGGGCACTTCTGGGGGAAGTGTACTGACTAATCTAAATTGCTGGGCTGATCATCCCAAGGCAGGACATGTAGTTACATAAACTGATCTGTGTCATAGGGAATGGAGGCCCAACCAGGATACGAGTCCCCCAAACACGTCAGCTGGAGATCAGAAGGCTGAGAACCCCAGGATGCCTTCCACACAGAGGCACCAGCCCCTGCAGGCCACTCAGTGCCAGAAGGCTTCAGTGGTGTATGGTTATAGGCATCCGAAATGCAGGGACTCCTAGGATGAGTGTCTGTAGAAGTTACGGATAAAGGGGTACTCCTCCTTCACTGAAATGATCTCGTTGGTCCTTCTAGTGACAGAGGTGGCTGAGTTTGTAGCTGCTGCTTCCTCCTTTTGATGTGGTGGTTCTTGAATCATGTCTTTATTATTAACTCATCAAGAAGAGTAGCCAAATTAAGTTCTGCTGTGGTTACTCGGTCTTTGAGAATGTGTCTTTCAGTATTCAGAGGTGCTCTGGACTAAATAAACGTTGTGCATACCAGCTAGCAGACCTTGGTTTTTCTACCGTAGTATCTGTTAGAAGTAGCATGATTCAAACAGCTGTGTGGGTTTGTCAGCTCCTGAACTCATCTGTGTTGCCTTATGCATTTAAACACCAAGAATACTTGCAAAAAGAAAGAGGTTTATGTGTGCATGGGCATGTGCGTGTATAATCAGCTCAGGAGGAAAACAATATAGCACATAGTAACCAGGGGCATTTTGTTTTGCAAGCATAGTTGCAGCAAAATAAAATATCACCACAAAACCTACAAGGCACAAGTGAGCAGAAAAGTAAACAAAATCAACTTTTGTTTCTTTGCTTCTGTCAAAGGTACAATGCACAAGGCTTATCAAGCTTCTTTTTTGCCATAGACCACCTCAGAAATCTGACAGCACACAAGTCTCTTCCTAGAGTATTTTGCAATAAACACAGCAAAATATATAAAATTACGAAGTAAACTATATCTAAATATAGTTATCAAACTATTACTAAATGAGTCATGTAGTTATACATATGCTTTTCATTCATACTTTGAGTCACAAAATCAGAGTGACAAAGCAGTGATATGGAAACACCCGTAACAAAGCTGCAAGGACTGCTCATACCACTGTACTTTGTTGCCTTCACTAATAACAAAAAGAAATGTTTGATTCTAGTTAGAATTTAGGAAAAATAAAGATCCCACCCTTTCTCCAGCCAAGCTCTGGGAGCCCCTGCTTCTGTCCTCATGTTCTGGGGAGTTCACAGACTCTCAGTGAAACAGGGTGACAGTGGGCAGGTTGTAGGTTGAAGAGAGCGCCCCGAGCTGGGTGTTTCTCTGCTGTTCTGCTCGGAGAAAGTCAGTGCAGCGAAGCGTTCTGCGTGGGCCCTGCTTCCCTCTTGGAGGCCTTGATTTGCAAAGTCTGCTGCTTCCCCATCGGGATTCCAGTCATCATCATTCTCTGCATCTCTTTGGTCCTGATGTTCAAAACTCCTTATGTAAAAGGGTGTCCTCTGGCTTATCGGAGACAAGATGGATCGGCATCTTCAAAAACTCCACAGCAATGATCGCCATCCCGGTTAGGGCCCTTTAAGAGAGTGGACATTTCCGCCAGCTGCTCCTTTGTGAGCCTGAGCCAGTACTTGTTACATTCTCTGCAGATGGCCTCCGGAAGAACAAAATGCCTACAGCAAAAGTGGTGCAGGCGGGTTACAGAGACGCGGGAAGTTCACACCAGGCCAGGGATCAGAGTACGGACGGAGCAGGTGTGCCCACCCCACTCAGCACTGAACGGGGGTGCAGCCAGGAGAAAACTGCCACCACCAGGGGCAGACTGAATGTAGATTTCGCAGATTAAGAATGAGCGAGGAGCCAGCCAACCCCGCCAAGAAAGGGGATGGAAAGATTAGATCTTTAGTGTTAAAAGTTTCCAAGACTTGTAAAGATAGACCATTAGGATGTTTGCCTGTTTCTTCAATGTCATTCTGGGGCATTATTTCACAGGCACCACCCCCTCACCACCCTCGCCCCTAGTATTTAGTTTTCTAGGAGAGTGCAGCACTGTTTGGCTTTACTGCTAATGAAGTGCCCAGATTCTACAAAGTTAAGTGTCAACTTGCAGGTTTTTATCTCATCGAGATGCAAATGATTTATGTTCCATAAAAAAAGGGTAAATCCCCAAACTATGGTTTTATTATGCTAAAGGACATTAAACAGTTTGTTTCTAATCTTACCCTAATTTTCCTATTTTATTTTTAATCACCGATAAATAAATATCCAGTTGCTCAGCTTACCCATCATACTAGTTTCATCATCAATGAATGAGTTAGATAAAATTCTTGACATTTGCCCTGGCCGGGTGCCTCAGCTGATTGGAGCGTTGCCCCACACCAAAAGGTCATGGGTTGAGTTCCCTGTCAGGGATCATAGCTAGGCTTCAAGTTTAATGCCTGGTCAGGACACATACCGGAGGCAACCAATCAGCATTTCTCTCTCACATCATTATCTCTCTTTCTTTCTCTCTCTCTCAAAACCAATAAAAACAAAACCATCCTGGGGCAAGGACTGAAAAAATGTTGACATGCACTAGTTGTACATTTGAGCCATGATTCAAACTTTTGGAAACTATATGTTGGTAATCGTTCGAACTATTCTTTCTAAAGCCACAGTCAAGGTCATCCCCAATGTCTACCAGTCACGAAAGCCTTCATTCCCAGAAAGGAGGGAGTGGCCCCGGCAGTAGGTACACTCTCCGAGTCACCTTCGAGGTGGAGTACCTCAGCCGGTTACTCAGCCCGAAGGAGTTAAGAGGACCAATCACTCCCATCACAGAGGACTCCGGGGCTCTCAGCCTTCAGAGTGAGCACCTCGCGGTCACCTCCAGGGCTTGTTAAAATACAGAAGGCCGCACCCTACTCCGGAGATTCAGAGGCAGCAGGGCTAGGGCACAGCCTGAGAATCTGCATTCCTTCCAAGTTCTCAGGTGTGCCTGATTCTGCTCCTACGCTAGACCGCTTTGGCAGAGGCGGGGAGACAGATTCAGGGAGCCTCAGGCCTCCATTTCCGAGTTCTGCCCTAACACACTAGTCAGAAAGATGCTTTAAGATTGGTAAGTTAGCCTCTTTGAAAGTAATTTTTTTTTCTCCTGTGAACTTTGTCGGTTTTAGTCAGATGCTGGGCATATTTCTTTGCTTTGTATTCGGCCTTTCCTCTACATTTCTTCTTTCTCCCTTTGAACAAGGTGCAAGTGCAAGTGCAGCTTTGAGCTCTCCCAGGACCCGGCCCTCTGCCCGCATCTGTGGTGCACAGATTTGCAGCTTTGCTACCGGTGACGGCTGAGCGATTGTGGCGCCCCGGCAGCTGTACCCATTCGCCTGATGGATTGGCGCTGTCGGGGCTGCGGGCTGTCCCCCCTTTGGCATCACGCAGAGAGATGGAAAGTTTCTCATGAACACGCACATCTCTCCATCAAGCTCGTGCCATTTGCATTTCAACCAGCCAGGGTCACGCTGCGGGGAGCGAACGCTGTGGAAAGGAGCCTTTTTCTCCCTTCCCCTGAAGAGACATGTTATTTCTCCCTACCACTTCTCTGTCTGTCTATACGTTCTCTTTTACTCACATTTTCATTAAGCTCACCAATTAAATATCATTGATTTAGCAATATTCTGAACAAGCCTCCGTATTAGGCTCCCGGGGATACTAAAAAACAAATAAATAACACAGTGAGGTATGAACCTTGCCTTTCAGGGGCTCATAATCTCCTCTCTTCTTTTTCTTTTTTTTCCTTTTTAGAGACATTAAAATACCCCACACCAGAGCCAACCTCCAGCCAGCCCCGAACCTCATACCAGATTACGGACTTTGCTGCTTTGTCAGCTCACGTCTCCGGGACCCAGAACATTTGACTTCCCCTCCTCCTTGTCTCCTTCCCTCCTCTGCAGCCGGGTTGCGACAAAGAACTGCACTGCATGGGAGAGGCCTGCTGCCTGACTCCCTTCTGGTAGCTATTGTCTTAGAAACCGAAGATTTTTCTACTTCTCATCTTGCTTTCCGGCGCAAAATTCCCAAAACAAGCCTGTTCAGTGTCAGACATACTTGTTAGACTTGCTGGAAGCTTCCCAAGTTATAATCCCAACACACCGTGCTGCCCTGGGACTGTGTCTGCCCCCTGGCCATCCCTCGCCCTTTGCTTGAGGGCTGTATACCCTCCGCCCCCTTTCAACTGCGGAGTGCCCAGATTTCTTCCAAATTTCAGGCTTTCACAGGCTTCCCAGCTGGCTGAGCCCAAGGTCAGCACGTGCGTGGTGTGTTCTAGCCCTACCTCAGTCCCTCTGCCTCCCTTTCTCAGTTTCCCAAACTCCTTTCCCAGTAAGGAAAGAATAAATGTAATTACACCAAGTCATTAAATTTCATTCTCTTTCCTTTACCTATTTCTCCTCAGATTAAAGCACATGGGAGAGGCCGTAAAATGAGAGTTTTTGTGAAAGAGGTAGTTTTACCTTGGTGTTCTTTTCTGGTTGACAGTTAGTTGAAAGGGCAGGTTTAACTGAGAAAGCATTTGTCTCTGTCAATCAGAGGCTCCGATGAAATCAATAGAACCTCTTTATCTGCACTCATCTCCCAGCTGCAAAATGTTACATTTTTTGCTGACCCATTAGGGAATTTATTCATTCCGCTTTCCAGTCCCACAGCCTCCTCCACTGAGCCTCCCTTTCTCACCCCGCCTCTAAAGGAATCATCTCGCCCCTGAACACTGTCCAGGTCACTCATTTTGTATTTAGAAACACTTGCTTCCTCCTTTTCCTTCTTAGTGTGCCCAGGTGTCTCACCTAGATTTTAAAGCGTCTAGAGAACAGGGTTTAGCAACTTCTCTGGAACCGAACTGGCCCGAGCTTTAATTCTAGCTCTACTTACAATTAATGTCTGACCTGGGAGAAATTACTTTATTTCCAAGTTTTCATGTGTGTGATGAGACTACAGATACCTATTCTGGGAGAGTGCTGTAAACATAAACTCAGCAACCAGCCATGTTGCGTTTTGTATGCCCAGCACATCGATACTCTCTATCTGATAGCTACTACTACTGTTGTTGTTATTTCTGTTGCTGCTTTTGTTATTATTATTAATATCATTATGTTTACTTATCAAGTTGACTCACAGAGACTAGGCAGAGTATCAATGAGTCCCTATGGCAAACAGTGAACTATTGTTAATGAGAAATTGCAATGTTTGTATTTGTTAGCTTTCATGAGACTGAGTCTATTTAGGTGACCTGCGCAGATTGTAAATAGACGATAGAGCCCTGGCTGCTGACCTTTCCTGGTGGCATGAGACAGTATGGAGCAGGTAGATACAGTTACCCCATTGCTATTGTGGATTTTTATTTTGGCTGTTTTCTGCCTCTCAATATCCAGGTTATGTTTAAACAGTTGAAGCCAAAAGCGCTTGCTGTTTTGCAGGTTTTGATTTCCGAAAATGTTTACCACTTCAGTTCAGCCAGAGACAAAAATCCTTCTCAATTTCCCCAATCTCCAATTATTCATGAAAAATATCAAACTGAGAAACAAAGGCTTTTTTTAGGAAAAAAATGAGCAAGTATTTTTCAACCTCAGCAACATCAAACAGTTTTTCACATCGAGTGGCGACAACTTCAAGAGAAAAGTCTGTGATTCCATCATGGTGCTAGGGAAACCCTTCTTTTCCTGATGTACTCTTGTGTTAATAATTTAAAAGTCAGCAATTTCCCAACCAAATTCTTTTTTGCTTACAAGTATTGCCACCAGCTATCTCTGTGTCAAGATGCTGCCCAAAATCCTGAAGCTAAAACATGACATGAATGAACTGATATACACATTTTAATGGGAGTCAAAAATAAAAACTTTAAAGAGTGATGAGGTGGATCTTCCCTTTAACACTGGTGTTTTGGCTCTGCTGTTCAATGAAAACTGAGGTACTATAATTTTTGGAAAGACATATCTTGCTCCAAAATAAAAGTGTTACAAAACAATAATTTTGCCGACACTTAATCACCTCCTGTTGAGTGTTCCAACAAAAGTATACACATTTCAACAGACCCAATGACATGTATATTATAGTGGTATCAACAGTATTTTAGTGTTGAGGGTAAGCTTATTAGATAGTTGCATTAGTGAGCATCTGTTCACTCAACTAGTTAGATGCATATCAATGAGCAATAGGAGATTTAGTCAAGACTGGGGCTGCAGGGCACCAGCTCTGCCCATACAAAGTTCTCTGGGGGCTGCAGGTACAAGATGTAGTTCACCTTCCTGTGCACGCGAAGTTGGGTTTGACTGGTCAGGCCAGAGGCAGACGTACAGCAGAATAACAGGATGCAAGGCAAAAAGCTTCCATGAGGCAGAATGTAGTCTAACCCAAACCAGCTCCTGGATGGCACCACGGCCAGACGAGGGAACGCTGCAGGCAGAGGGCCCTATGGGGCCCCTCCCAGGAGGCTGTGGGAACTGAAGCAGCAGTGTCCCTCACTTTACTACAGTTAGAGGAGGAGCTACATCGGGCTCCGGAAAATGATCTCTGTCATCACAAAGTAGCATTTATTTTTTAAAAAATACACTTTAGATTTAACTTTAGTCTACAAAGAACTCTCTAGATACAATGCCTGGAAGAAATGGATATCTTTAAAAACACTAGCACTGATTCACAAACACTGAAAAAGAATTTGTGGAATTTCAATGCATTAAACCCGGAAAGAACCTGAGTATAAATAACTGAAGATTGTCCTCTCACAGGCCAGCGGTGGGGCTCAGAGGCTTGGAGGGACTTACCCAAGGACAGAAGGGCACGTCACTCACTGGTGGCATGGCGGAGCTGGAACCCAGGGGCTCTGCGGCCAGACTGAGTTCACTGCTTGTCGTAGCACATCACCTCTCTCCCTGTGGTTCTGCAAAGCAGGATTTGAAAACAGAAGTGTACAGCGCTCAGAACCTAAAGGCAGGTCATCGGCTTGTCTAGAGCCAATGGCTAAGAGAAGTCATCATTTTCCAGGGAGCAGCAGCGGTGAACAGTCCTCAAGAACACACGTCCTTAGGGTTTTGCCCCTCTTGTCTCTTCTGTTTTTAAAAATAAGTACAATAAGTGAAGCTCAAATAGAAAAGAAGTACTTTTTCAGTTGCCAAGAGGATGTGGTATTCAGTTTGGAGTTAGAAGACTTGGGTTGGGTCTCATTTTGGTCCCTTACTAACAGAGCGCCCCAAACCTTGAGTTACTCACCTGTAAATTATACTACCTAACTCAAGGAACACATGTGTTGGTACATGTAGAAGTTCTTTCTGTACAAAACAGGTCTCCACAGAAATAATTTAACATCTCCACATTGGACAAAGCTGAGAAAACCAGAGACGCATTTCATGGAAAGCTAGTAACAGAATTTTTTTTGCATAAATAACAGAGAAGTAAAGATTTTTTTTAATCCTCACCCAAGAGTACATTTATTGATTTTAGAGAAGGTGGAAGGGAAAGAGAGAGAGAGAAAGAGACAGGCATTTATGTGAGAGAGAAACATTGATCAATTGCCTGATATATATGCCCTGACCAGAAATTGAACCCACAACCTCCTGTGTGCCTGACCTAGAACTGAATCTGCAACTCATTAGGTGCACCAGACAACATTCCAAGCCACTGAGCCATGCAGCGAGGGCACAAATGTTATTCTTTATCTTACAACTGAAAGAAAAAGAGTGTGTATGCTTGAACCAGAGAGACATTTACATGTAACTTGAGGAAAATGTAACTAGTTTTGAAGAAGGGTGTTTGAGATCCAACAGATCACACCGTGAACAGGAGCAGAGCCATTTCTGCGTAAGCCCCATCACACCTCCTGTCACGTAAACTGGTGCCTTTCATATGCAGTTGGTGCTTAATAAAACATGCTGCATGAATGATGGAATAAATCATTGAGAATAGTCTCCTAACTTAGTGTCTTTTGATACTAAAAAAGAAATGTGAAATCCTCCTTTTATACGCTGTAAATAAACTCAAAAGAAACTTGTCTCAGACCCCCAAATATGTATGCTCACCTCACCTCATATTTAACTTCTTTCTAAAAGAATCCCATCTGTGGCTCATGCCCACAGGTCAGCAAATGTTTTCTGTAAAGGTACTGAGAGTAAATATCTCCAGCTCCGTGAGCTATGTGGTCTTTGTCGCCAGCGTGAAAGCAGCTGTATTTATGAATGGGCACAGCTGGATTCCAGTAAATAGACACTGGAATTTGAATTTCACCTAATAAGTCATGAGACGTTATTCTGATTCTTTTTGAACATTTAAAGTCGTAATGCCCATCTTAGTACAAAAACAGGTGACCCTCTGGACTTGGCCCAGGGTGGAGTGTTTAGACCCTTAACCTGTCCAGATGACAGGAGGAGTTTTTTCTGCTTCAGGTTATGGTGCTGTCTCTCTGACACTCTTCAGAGTCTCCCACAGAGCCCATCTGAGAACGAATTTAGGAAAACATCTAAATGATGCTACCCTCTATGGAAGGGATCTGGCCCACCTTGTCCAGAAAAATTAACCTCTTCTCCTAGTGATGGTGGTAACTCAGCGAAGTAAAGAGGTGTTCGTGTTCTTGTGTCCTAAGGTTCCTCCTTCCTCTGTCCTCCCCTGTCAACCCTGGGTTCACAAAGACATTCGGGCTGTTGATAGACTCTCCCTAACTCTCCAGAGAATTTCCAGGGATGGGGAGAAGACACATTCAATGCAACTCTCTGTTCTCGTAGGTTAATAGGACACGGCCCCAGCCCCTTCCAGCTTCAGAGCTGAGAATGGCAACCCAGACTCCTTGGGCGGTCCTCAGTGGCACAGCATAACAGAGCAACTCAAGGCCATTAGAAGCTAATCTAATTAATGCTAAAAAATTATTCCTGACTGAGTTTAGTTAGTGGTGCGTGTGTGTGTGTGTGTGTGCGTGTGCGTGTGTGTGTGTGCGATTTAAATGGGGAGTGTGGGAACAAGATCTTCGGTGGCTTTGCCATGGGCACCCTGCTTTCTTGGAGTGGCTCGGTTGTGAGCCATCTGAAGTGGAAACAGTGACTGACTCCAAGCAACCTCACTGCACAAAGTGAACTTGAACGTCACTTCAGTGCTGACATTTTATGACTCCAATATTCTGCTGATCTATTATTTTAGAAATATGCATCATCTGAAAAATATTTCTACTTATTAATTTCTTTCTATGGCATTATTAAGCATTTTTAAAAGATGATAATAACCAAATAAACCAATTAAAGAGGATATATCACTAAAATTGCAGAGACAACTTTCAGGAAAATTGTTATCAATTCTGAAGGATCAAGTTATACTTCAACTGTAGAAAAAATATTTGGCTTTTAACAGCAAAACTTGTCTGTTGTATTTTGTATTTCTTTGGCATATGGATCTTACAGATCATGGGCTTCTGAAGCCCAGTGTCGGGACAAGGTGTCTGCTTCACTCATTTTACCTTTTATTCCCCTCTGAGCTCCCTCCCTCCCACCCTGCCCCCCAATTTCCGTGATCCAAACATCAGCAAGAATTTCTAATCTAATGACCACATGCCTATTGGAAAACACATCTCTTTATTATTTTCATACCAAACACCCACAGACATTCATAGACACACATATTTTTCAAATGCACTCGCATCTGCTCCATACTCTAGAAATAAATAATTTATTTTTGTGTAAATGCTGACCTGAAGATTCCAGCTGTCAGTGTTTATGAAATGCGGTAACTAAGGTAGCGGTGTTCCTCCCCCGCACCCAGCGCAAACATTGCCCAGATGTTCATCAGACGCAGCTGATGGCTGTTTTCAGATGCGGCGTTCACTGATTCCACAGTGTGTTTCCTTTTGCGTGGCTCTTCCTAAGCCGGGGCGGTGAACTCAAATCCAATAATCACTGGACCTTGCTATTGTGGCTGCACTCTCTCAAGGATAATAGAAGCCCCTCTATGAAAATCAGGGCTTCAAAAGAAGAATCCATTTTCTAATTTTTCTCGATGAAAATTGATGTGAGATTTCTAGAAAGAATTGTATCTTGGGAGACAGGCACACCCTTTTCTGGTTTTGTCTCCATTCTAAGACTTCACCACAGCAGATCGTGAGCATAGCAGGATGAAAAACAGATTCATGATATGACACATAGTGATTAAAATAATGGGCTTTGGAGTTGGACAGTTCAGGGGTCTACTCTTGATACAGCTGCTTTCTAGCTACATGATGTCAGACAGTTCAGCTTTCTGCTCCTTGCTTTCCTCATCATTAAAATAGCAGTGGTTGCAGTACCTATTTACTATTCCTTTAGAGGCAAGAAACAGAAAATTCTACTTAGCTGGCTTCAACAATAAATATGTTGGATTGCCTTGTGTATCTTGAGGAACAGATAAAATAGTCGTCAGGGTTTGTTTAATTCAGTGGCTCAAGGACGTTATCCATTTCTTCTTTCTACTGTCTCCCACTGTGGCACTTCACCCCAAGTCTGGCTTTCTTTACGGTGACAAAGTGACTATAGCAGTTTCAGCATCTACATACCCAAACTGTCTTCTGGGAGAAGACAGAATCTCTGTTCGATGTTCGGAACAAGACCACATGACAACCTTGATCGAAGGACTAAGCCCATGGGACTAGAACACTATTATTGGTTTAGGTCAACGGGGACCCACCCCTCGGCTTGGAATTGCATATACAATGTGTAGTAGCCAAGTGAGGCAGAGCTCTGCTACAGGAGTAAGATATGGCGACATTTTAGGGGCTTAACATCATGGAAGCTAATTTCTGATTTAAGTCATATTCTCATGGTGGTCAAGCAATTCTCCCTTAAGCTGTAACTCAAAACCAAACTCTCTCACCTTTGCGTGTCCTCTATCTTGCAGCTTTCAAGGCTCCCCCTAAATCATCTAATATATGAGAGCGAGGGTCAGGTAAGAATCAGACTCTACCATCATTTCCATGCACTTTCCATTTGCCAGAACAAGTCAAATGCCAAGTCCCCAAAATAAGGAAGGGAGTGTGAAAAATGTCGAATACATAGAAATCAGTGAGCATTGAGAGTTTTGAGCTGGTCTTTGAAAATTCCTTTCCATTCTTCTACCCACATGTAGAAAACACTCACCCTGTATTCAGGAGACATGCCGAGATGTCAGTCACTTTCTGCATCCATCCCAAAATCCAATTGACGCATGGGCTTCTCCATTAGACCCGATGTATTCCCTTCTAGACAATAAACCTGTAAACTAAAAGGCAGAATGATCTGTTTCCCACATATGCATTCAGTACATAATAAACCTGGACAGCATAACCACACCACATACTCTCATTTAGAAGAGGGGAGAACGAGAAATGTAGTAGAAACTGACTCTTAGGTGGATTCTGAAATCCTGAGATTCTAGAATGTGACGTTTCATGTCCAGGACGCACATGAAATTCTTTGATTGAATTGTTCATTCTCCTCTGGGGGAAATTCCCTTCTCTACTATTCACCAGAGATGTTGGCTCCTCCCTGTTCTATATTCTGCCATTTGCCATTCTCTGGCCTCCATAACCTGTCTATACCGGACTTATAAAACACGCCTCTTTCAAGATTCCATAATCTTCAGATCCTGACTTTTAGTCCTGAAGAGTCTGAGGAGCACAGGTTCCTTTAAAACTTCAACGTCAACGCCTCTTTTGTCCACACTCTTGTTTTTGTTTGTTTGTTTCTTCTGTTTTCATATTATAATTTTCTCAAAAAAATTATTCAGGGTTGGATTTATTTGCTTCTATTCAGTAGCCACAAGCCAGTTATTTTTCAGGTGTAATTCTAGAACGTGATTGACTTCATTTCCTTAACTCTGCACCCCGGCCCTTTTCAGTTCACCAGCTGCTCCCTTGAGACAGTCTGCAGCGGTCTCAGGGGCAACCACATTCTTAACCTGATCTTTGCTTATTTTCCACGGAGTATTTTCCACGGAGAGGTTGCAGCTTGAATTACTTTGACTGAAAAGCTCCACTGGCCTTTGGTTTCTCAATGTGTTTTTAAATCCCAAGTCTTTTAGGGACAAGGAGCAGTAAGATTTTCAACCACCCAAGGTTCTGAATTCCTGGACTTTATTTATTCACTTCATTTCTGCTCGCAAATCATCCAGTTATTTCTGAATCTCATCCTGTTCCGTAATACCTTTCCAAACATAGCCAAAAGTAGTTAGCATGTACTCTTAACACTTTTTTCCCATATCTTCCCCTAAAGTTATAAGCTCGGTAGGTTTGTCCTAGTTGCAGAAGTCTCATTTACAAAATTATTAGCCTCTGCAACACATGGATCTTCAACTTTCCAAGCGAGGGCATCAGGTTTCTTCCCCAGTGGTCTTAACTCATAACCCAATGTTACACAGTTCAGGGTTTTTATTTTGTTGTCAGGACAGCCTACCATCCTTCGTATCAATTTGTCTACTAATAAGGTTAGAATAAGCTATGCCACAGGACCAGTCAACTGTTCTGCTGCCTCACACACTACTCAACTGATTATTTTTACAGAACTCATGTATAACTCCTCTAAATATTTCCAGATATTATTTTACACATTTCCATGAGTGTTAAATAAACATCACTCTCATTAGAGTTAGAAACACTGCAGCTGAGAGAAGTTACATGATGTACACTTCATTCGATGGGTCAAAGGGGGGAACACTATAGTTTCCGTTATTAATAGTCTTTAACCATGCTACTCTACATCTTAGCAGCTTCAATGTCTGCTTAAATTTTCTGCTACACCTGGCTGGTGTAGCTCAGTGGATTGAGCACGGGCTGCAAACCAAAGTGTCGCAGGTTCGATTCCCAGTTAGGGTACATGCCTGGGCTACAGGCCATGACCCCCAGCAACCACACATTGATGTTTCTCTCTCTCTCTCTTTCTCCCTCCCTTCCCTCTCTAAAAAAAATAAAATAAATAAATAAATAAAATCTTAAAAAAATTTTTTTTTTTTGCTACAAATTTCGTTTTGGAATCCAGTTCCCTAGAGGCCTGGCCATTTGTGTTTCCCAGAGAGCTTCCCTCCCAGAAATCCCAATGCAAAAAAAATAGAACCACCTTGCTTTTGTGAGAGCAGCATGCCCCAGGTGGGCACAGATAATGCTGAAATCCTCTGGGCTTTTTTAGTTGCTTTTATTTCTCTTTATTTAATGCTTCCACAAACTCATTAAAAATATTTGAATTCATTGTGTGTCATCTATTGTTCACAACTTGAGGTGCTTTTGCAGAGTATAATTTTAAAATTCTGAAGAGGTGAATTCAATGGAAACATATTTCAGGAAAGGAGTTCTAGAGGTCATGTACTCTTGTCTCTTACCTGCAGGCAGAATTATCCCCAAGCCCCTATTTAGAAGTTGTTTATTATCTGACTGGTACACAGTGACCCCAAGAAGCAGCTTGCTTAGGGGAAACAAAACATAAAAAGAAGAAATCTCACTTTAAAAATAAATACATGAATACCTACATGGTGATACCACCCACACACCATCCAGGGTGTAGAGAAGTGGCTTCTATAAGGCACCCTCGTCAGCATGGAGTTGCAATGCCCACCCATTTTCTGTTACTTAGATTTGATGAAATAGATGCTCAAAAATCCAGTGTTACCTATTTGGAAGTCACATGTGATTTTAGTTGTATGGCTGACAACATGTATTTGTTGGTTTATATATTTGTTCAATCAACAAACTTGCTTAATGTTTACTATCCATCAAGCACTGTGGTAGACATCGGGAAAAAATAACTAAAGCAAACTCTTTCCTCTATAACAAGGACTTTTCAATCTCTAGTTCATGATCCAGAGTAAGAAATACATTTGACATTGAGACTTAAATATAAATACCCATGAAACAGAAACAGAAATCCATTAAATAATACCCTCATTGCACTTTTTCTTCTCTGTCTTGTTCTCTTTTTTGTTCTCCTTTCTGTCTCTATTCTTCTCCCTTACTTAAAAAAAAGAACCCCTGCTCATTAGCAGCTGTGAAAAGACATTTTACTGCCTGATTGTGGGTAGTAACCCCAGGTTTGAAATTACTGCTCTAGAACCAAGCTATTTCAAGAACGCTCTGAGGGCAACCACAAGCATGGCCACCTTGCAGGAGCTCACAGAACTGGAGCATGTCAGCCTGCCCCTGCGTCCAGACATAAGGAGTTAGAGTCTGCTTTTGGAACAAGACTCCTTACATAATTCTTGTTCATGTAAGTTTGTGAAGCAATACTCTACTTGTCTAAGTGCAGGGGACTTTCTATGTCCTAGAAGAATTTTGAGGGTATATTTAAACCTTTACACACTTTTAAAATGATGTATAATATTTGTATCATAAGTTTTAAATAGTTTTAAAATATATGAAATTTGCATTTTAAGTATTGTTACTTTAAATGAAAATATTTTCATATCTGATGGAATTGCAATAATCATTTTAAACCCATGATTTGCCATTTATGAAAATACATAAACCCTTCTCTAAGTCAAAATATTCATCCTTTCTTTTCATTCCAAAACTTATCATTTTAATTATCATCTCCAATGAATTTTCCCCTAAGATAATAGTTTCATACTTGAAAATCCATCACTGTATCAATTTTTTTTGCTCTAAAAACATTTATACACACATCTAGTTGTCAAAACTTTCTTCTAGACCATGTTACATTGCAATTGATCAAGAAGAATTAATCTCTTACAAAATTTGATAGGTAATTATTAAATACACAAAGTTCTTTTTTCTGGCAGTTTATCTCCTAATGAAAGAGATGCGGAATGTATGAAGAACTGAGTGAGAAAGGTTCAGTCAAAATAACATTTCAAATTATACCCTGCTTAGCCCAAGATAGGGTGAAGTCTTTATTTTGTTAACTGTGAGTGAGTAGAGCAATGATGAAAGAGATTGCAATTTAAGAAAAAGACCAGCATAAGTATGATTGAGTTCAGAGGAAATTTAATTTTAACAGGAGTACATATGAAAGTTGAGAGTGTGAAGATTGATGTCCTAAACACTATTCATTCCCATGTACCTTTTAGAAAGTCTTTGCTTATCCCAGCTCGAAGGGAACCACAGTTTGAGACCCACTACCCTGGAGAGAGAGCCTAACACACATATGACTAATGACAGCGCCTATGCATAGAGCCATGAAATACCCACTGTGTGCTACTCAGCACCCATGAGCAAGTGACGGCCTTGTCGGAGAGTCACGCTACCAGAGGGAGGGATAGTCAATACCCGAATGGTGTCAAAGAAACCAGCATGTGCAAAGGTATGGCATAGAAATGCAGAATTAATAACAAAAGATGAGGCCAAATTTCAAGGTGCTTCTAGGCTGAACTTCTGTTGGGCATTATTTGCAGAGTAATGACCATATCTAGACTTTTAAAAACAGTGGTTACATGATGAGATTTTTCTCCAGTGATCTAAATTTAGGTGCTTCTAACCTGGGATTAGCAAATGCTTAGAGGCTGAAGAATGTTTCTAAAATGTGAGAATCAGTCTTGATGCTAAAAATAAAAACAACAACAAAAATAAAACTTGTTTTCCTCATAAATGCACTGTTATTTTTTAAAATGTATGAAGGTTCAGTTGTGGTAAAAGTTAATTTGGAAGGGCATTGGCACTCATGCTAGTTTGTGAGTTTGGCGAGGAATTGGTCGGAAGGTCATTCCTACATTTCCACAATCAACAGACGGTGGCCATGAGAGTGCAGTCCAAGTATTTTATTGCTATAAAAAAAAGTGATCACTTTTCTGGTATAAGCAAGAAAGTTCTGATTACTCATTAAATACAAAAATGGAATCAGCTGGCATAGGCCTGAGAAAGGACATTCAGTAATGTTCAGAGTTATGAAGAACAAAAATGGGAAAGGTCTATGTTCCCTTCTTTAGAGAAACTTACTTTAGGCAATCCCAATGTTTAAGAATCTGGGTTTATGGGCAGGCTAAATTTGGAAACTAATTATTCACTTTTTAAAGGATTCACAGCAGGACCTAAGTCTCCAGAAAACTCTCCAGCCTATTTAAAATAGAATTCAATTCACATGCAACTTTTTTGAAGCTCTCTTATTGTACCAAACAAGGTCAACTCCTAAACCAATCTGGTTCACTCTTTAATCACTGTGCCAGGAGGAGATGGAGCCATTTAGAAATCCAGAGTTGTATCTATGGCTTGGCTACAGTCCACAGATCACCTTTAAAGCAAAGCAAGTGTGGAATCTAAACAACAAAATAAATGAACAAACAAAACAGAAGCTAAATCATGGATGCACAAAACAGATCGGTGGCTGCCAGATGAAAGGGGGTGGGAGATGGGGGACAAAGGTGAAGGAATGAAGGAATACAAATGGGCAGCTACATGGACTATGAAGTGTACCATAGGGAATATGGCCAATAACATTTAATAATTATGCACGGTGTCAGATGGGTGTTAGATGTATTGGGGTCATCACTCTGGAAGGTATATAAATGTCTAATCACTATGTTGTACACCTGAAACTAATATAATATGGAATGTGAGCTGTAATTGAAGAATAAATTTTAAAAATATCATTGAGTGAAATAAGAGAAATCATAGAATCGAAAAATAATTTTACAAAATTAAGAAAATACATATTTTACATACAGAAAATAAGCAGATACTTTTTGATGCATAAATTGTCAATGTAAATATCATACAACCTTGCTGCAATGGCTACAGGTATTCTCTAAGAATCAATACTTGACCCCTAGAATAGTTATCTTTGAGAAACCTAACAGGAAATGATTTAACAGCCCATCAGATCATAATTCTTGAATAATCTGAATGTGAGTTCTACCATGAGATAGAAAGATTAAGTCACTAGAAGAAGAGAAAATGAAATAATTGAGTTATTATAGTAGTAAATATGTCAGGTCACTTTTAATTACAAGAAAAAGAAACCCAATGCAAATTAATTTAAGTAAGAAAATAAACATTTATTCATGCAACTAATAGTATACATGTAGATGGGATTCAGGAATAGTGGAATTCAGATGGCCAAAGAATGAAAAAAAAAAGTCATTGGGAATCTCTTGGTTTTGTTTTCTCATTTATTAGCTTCATTTCCAGGCAATTTTCTACAAATGATGACAAAAATAGCCACTGGCAAGGCCTCATGAATCATGTTTATCGCCAGCTCAGCCAGATTTATGAAACTAGGGAAGTTCGCTGGTGTCACTGGGAACAAAGTTAGTTTCCCAAAGAAAAGTTCCCCACTGATGACAATCCCAGCCCATATGAGTGCCGCATACATTTCAAAGGTGCAAAACTCTGTCAGTTTCTTTGGGAAAATTTCGCCCAACAACACTTAGGAGAGTCACCAATAAGTTTACTAAGAACTCGGTTTGCATCTGGAAGTTATTCAGGATTCTTAAAAGCTCTGCAACTCTTCCTGCCTTCTTGCGGCTTGCAGAGGCTCGTGAGCACCATCCCCCTTATCAGTGGCTTTCTGGCCTTCTGCGAGTCACCTAAACCTCAGTGAGTGTCAGGTTCTCATCAGTATGAAGATAAGAAGAGTGTCGATTTCGAAAAGTTGTGGAAATTAAATGATTAAAATTTATGATTTTAAATCTCCTAGGATTTATGATTTTAAATGATTGTAAATCTCCTAGGTTATGTTTTGACATGCAGTGGGTTCTTATGTTTATTCCTTCAGACAGTGGACTCATAAATGCTGCTTATGACAGAACAAAGAGCTCCTCTGAGTACATCTGAACCGGGACCTCCTGTTGCAGCAGAGACACACAGAAAATACCCTGCATGCTGTGAGGAGCCAGGTGCTGGTTGTTAGCTCTCCAGCTGACGACATGCAAGGCCTTATGTGATTCTCCTTGCTCCTTTGTGTGTGAAGTTTCCTTATTTGGAAAAAAATAAGTAGTTAGACACAATTACTTCTAGAGCTTCTATTATGCAGTATCTCCTATGTAAAAATTCTTAAAATCAAAATTTTTAAATTTCTATACCCAGTTAAAAGACTTTTATTTTAAGGGGCAGTAAATTCCAACTTTACCGCTGTAGTCAATAGGGAGTTTATTACCTCACGTAACAAGAAGCCTGAATGGAGGGTGATTTCAGAGTGGATTTACTCGGTTGCTCTGTCACGCTTTCATGGGTCCAAATTCCGTCTGTTTTCCACTCTCTCTTCGTTGGCAAGTAGTTCACAAGACAGTTGTACCAACTCCAAGCAACACAATGCATACTGCGGTCCAGAGAAAAAGAGACACCCTTTCCTCTTTCTTCTTAAACATTTTTTAAGAAAAAGAAATGTATTTTCCAGAAAAACCATACCTAGGGTGACTATATAATTTATATTCCAAACAGAGACTATTCTGAGAGTGAATATGGGGGAGTGGCTGGCTTGCACTAATTATGTGTGGCCCTCAGCTTGGGAGGAGGGCTGGGATTTCCTTCTCAGACGCTTGCAGGGTGAGTGTCTGCGTACAGACTGGAATGGTTGTGGAAAAGACAAACAACAGTGTGTGCTGAAGCTGTTAATAACTGCCCATCTCATCTCTTGCTGCACTCTGATTCACATCTACGTTCAGAACTGCCTGTAGTGCTGTTGCTTGCCTCTTTTCTTACTTTCCCCTTTGAGAAAAATTATTGCTACCCACCCATTGCCCTCTGGGGCCGACCTGCCTAATGATTCTCCACCATTAAGGCAGCAGTAGCCTCTTCTCCCTCCTCCTCCACCTTCCACACACTGTGTGCTTTGGCCCCTTTTCTGTGCTCCAATAGGATTTGAACTTCCACCTCTACACCTTCCACTGTAGAGGCGTGACCTGAGTGTTGATTTATTATTCTAATCTTGGAACTTAATGAATGGGGACAGGGAGTGTTTTATTCAACTTTGTGTCTTTGGTGCCTAGCAAAGTCAGGCACAAGCTCATGAAACTCAAATTAATTACATCAGAGAAAGAAAATACCATATGATTTCACTCATGTGTGGAATCTAATGAACAAATTGAACAAACAAGGAAAATGGGGGCAGACTCATAGATGGAAAACAGGATGACAGCTGGGGGATGGAGGTTAAGGGGTGGAGGGGTTGGGCAAAAAGGAAAAGGGACCCATGGACATGGACAACAGTGTGGTGATTACAGGGCGAAGGGAGGTGTAAGGAATAAATGGTAATCGAAAAAATTACAATAAAGATTAAATTTAAAAAAGAAATGGAGAGAATTAAAAAGTGATTATAAGGTCTTAATAACATTCTTTGATGTTAGATATCATTTATCAGTTCTGCAGCACACTCTAATTTGCACTTTCCATTTTTCCTGTTACCCTTCTCTTTGAATACCTTTAACTTGCTCAAATATTTAGTATGAAAGCCATGAGTCATACCAATAATGTAGTGACAAAGTTATTTCGAATGGCTATGTCACCTCTAGAAAAATAATTGTATATTCTAGTATTTATATTACTGATGTGAAAATATTGGGGATAAAATGGTTTCTTACTAAAAAAGAAAAGAAATGAATGAATTATAATCTGGGAAAGATGCTGCGAATCCTTTTCACCAAGAAGGGCCTGTGATTGAGGAAACAGAAATTGGATCCCCAGAGTCTTCATTCCTAGTGTCTCTCCTGCCTGGTAGAAATAAAGAAGTCTCCTCCTGATAGGGTCTGGGAGGGGCAGAGAACAGGGCTGGCGCTAACAGTGCCCAGGGATGGGAGAGGCATCCTATTATTTGGGTGTAATTTACAACTTTCCCCTCACAGACATGAATTATTTTGTCCTTAAATTAATTAGAATTAGACAGGCCTTTAAATCACTGCTGGTTTGTAGAAGGAAAGAGATGGTTTTCAATGAAAAATTGAGGAAAGTTTTCCACCATTGTCCTGTCCCTGAAAGAGACAGAGAAGAGAGAGGCTGCCTCCTAGAAAGTGTGACTTCTGGCTTCCCTGGGAAAGGGTTGGCCCGGGAAGCACATTTTAAGGGAAATTATGTCTAAAGACAATGGGGCAAGAAGAAACTGACAGGGAAATGCCTCTGAAATTATCACTGCAGTGGATCCCACTGCAGTTTGGGTTATGCTATTATTTTTAATTTAGTAAAATAAGGTGACAAATTCTACCACATACGGTTATTGGGCTATTGTGAAATAATTAGGTTACATAAGTAAAGTGCCAAGAACTTAGGCTTTCAATAAATGCTACTTAACTCCTGTCCCTTAAACTGAGATTCAACTCTCACCTAAGAAAGATGGAAGGATGGATCCCCGGGGGGGATAAAAAGCTTACTTTCTGCAAGCAAAGGCAAAAACAAAAGCACTACTGTGCAACTACATGATCACAACACCAATTCTTCATGTATTTACTCATTCCATGTAATTTTTTCAGATAAATTTCTTTTTCGATATCCTTTTCTTAGCTTCTATAAACTCTATGCTTTTCTCAATCCACCCTTTACTTCTAAACCCAAATCTGTTGGTCACCTCCTCTTTTCTTCAGATACTACCTGAACCCCCTCTACAACCTAAAAAGAAATCTCCCTGATTAAAGCAAAAAGTGATGTGTTATCTCTTTATCTTCTTTTTCATACAGAGAGAAATGATGAAAAAAAGAACATCAAACCTAGTGCATGTTTATATTGTAATATGCATTGTGCATTTAGTTTTTATTGAAAAATTGGACCTGGTCTTTTTCAAAACAATGCTTGTCCTTGATATATAGGACTGTTTTGCAATTTTATCTCTTTGAAGATGAGACTCTTTTTGAATTACAGCCTAGAAGCTCTTCTTAGAATTGTATGTTCTTGAAGACGATATGGGACAATCCTCTTGAGATATCTTACAGCTCTGAAACTCTGTGGATCTATGAGTCAGTGGTATTCTGAGCTTTAAGAAAAGCACACAAGTTCTCGTAATGAGAGCAGAGTCAAAAGGTTATATTCCTTATTGACGAATTCACAGTACAACCCTACTAGGACCGCAAATGAAGTACCCTCATAGACTCTTGTGACAGTTCGGTTTTAGAGAGAAGATGCAAACATCGGCCTAGACCCAGATATTTTAAAAAGACAATCATGAGAAAGTGGACTGCCATCAGAATGCCCCAGGTTTAGAGAAAGGTGAAGCAGAATAGCTTAAGTCTACTCAAGTCTGATGGCTAAGTAGATAGCTCGACTGCGAAAGGTCTTAGCTCTATGATCAAGTAGATGTTCAACAGCCACATTTAACCTTGAAGCAAAAAAAAAAAGAGCAAATGTACACTAATACGATTTTCTGGCCTGACTGGTATTTAACTGAAGAAAATCAACCTGTAATTGAACAGTTCTGAGTAATGTTGACTGAGGTGCGGAGTGCTTTTTTTCTCTTGATCTAACAGAATAAAAACTAAGAGCTGCATTAGTTCTTTTTTTCTTTAATTAAGAATACAGCATTACCAGGCTTTAGAAGACTGAACAGCCTGCACAGATGAATTGCTACTTAATTAAGCTTTCTAGGAAACTTTTGAAGGCAGCAGATTGAATATGGGCTTTTATTTTTTTTACAGTTTTTAAAAGAAGTTTTAGTTTTTTACTCATGGTTGATAAGTTGTTTTAACGGGAAATCAACAAAATGTAAGTTGAGAAAAAAGCCAATAGTTGTTTTTTTTTTTCATTGCTAATGTCAGGAGGCAAGTATTGAGAGGTTTCAGTGGACAGACTTCTAAATGTGTTTGGAAGGCACATATATGGTCTCATGCTGTGCTTCAGATGGCAATTCTAACAACAAAGTTTCTAAATTCTAAGGAAAAAATTGCTTTTATTAAAAGCACTAAATTTAAATGTTCTTAGTCTCTTATACATACCTGTAACTACTATATGATTAAATTTAAGCTTAAAGATCTTTGAATGTAAAGTAATATTAAATATCTTTTAAAACCAAATTAAAATATTTTTTAATTTCCACTCAATTAACTAGCAGTGACCTCAGTCTTACATATAGGTTATACAGGTTGCCCCTCCAAATATATGTTAGAATCCCCAAAGATATTCTATGTGTCCTCAAACGTGTGCTAGTCATCCCTGAACCACCACTTACGTCCAGGGACCAAGAAGTCGGCCATCCCATGAAAAGGTCAGGTGAAGGGTTTCCAGTGCCTATCAGGCCCAAAAGCTACAGTGAAAAGTCTGCAGTTCTCCAGATGTGTGAGGCTGGTGGACCTGCTGAGCTAACACTTTCCTCTCCATCGCTTTCAATGCCACAAGTCATCATTCCGTGGGCCCTATTTTACCTTCCATTCACTTCTCAGAACCCAAGGAACCAGTCAAGGGAAGTTCTCTGAAAATACTACTTCTGCCTGAGTGTTACGGCTCTTTGATAACATGGACAGTCATTTGACTCAAGGCACAACCACCATGCCAGGATGGCAGAATGAGGCGGCGTCCAGCCTGAGGTTATTCTGTGCTCTCTGTAGAATAGCTCACCCCTCCATCTTTCTAGCTAGTTAATGCATTTGGTCCCAGTTGAAGACATAGTTCTATGATTTGATTATCATCCCTTCCTGTAATCACATCTCAGTTGGATTTTTCAGGCTCAGTTTAATTTATCAGCCATATTTTTATGAATGAAGAGAGAGATGCAAAGAGAAGTATTGGGGAAGATATGTTTAGAAACTTTCCCTGTGAATCACATATAATGTCCAGGATCCTGAACTGCTGCTGAAATGATTAATTACAGATTATTATCATTTATTATATACCTAAGTTGTAGGAAAAACACAGCTAATTAACAGAAGTGTACAAAATATATGACAGTTCCTTTTTGTAGGAGGTAAATAATTTAGTTCAGTAGTTTTCAAATGAGTTGTATGTTTGTATTATTAAAGCATTTGTTTATGCTTTTATCATATTTTTATATTTAAGCTATTTTTAAACTTATAAAAAAGCCCACACTTTTGAATGTGTTATATTCTAATTTTTTACACACTGGTGGGTACTATTTCATCAACTTGTCTTGCCAGATTAACTTGGGTTAGAATAAAACTTTGTTTTCTATCTTAGTACTAATAATTGAGCTTTTTATTAATGTGTACATGATTAGGAAAGATGTAGCCTGACAATGGTTTGATTAATTAGGTCTTCAGATACTTACAAGGAACAGCTGTATCAGGAACGACAGTATCACACTTCCACAACTGCCACACAGGTTCTGCATCCGCCAGGTTCCTATGCTTCAGCTGTAACATGTTGCCTTCTGATGCTTCAGTATTTAAATTTCAGTATTTATTATAACTTTGTTATTTTCTTTTTCTGATTTTTTTGAATCATCTATAAAGTTAAGTTCTTGAGTTTTTGTGCTTACATCTGCAGAAACATTTTCAGAATAAAAAAACTAGAAATTTTAAGTTTGGATTTCATAATCGAAATAACCTGTAAAGTTTGATATTTGGAGTGAAAATTGGAGTCAGTGACCAGGGTATCTAAGTCCTCATTTTTTCTATGATATTAAAAAGCTCATGAGGTTAAATGTTATCAGGTACATTTTACCTAACAATGATACTTTTAAATGGTTACATAGTTTATTTATTGACACTCTCCAAATTAAGTAATTGCAGTATTCATGAGGTATGGTTAATTATACAAGTCTGAAACAAAGTCCAGTATTTCTGTTTCAGACTTTTGAGTAAGTTTTATTGAGAGATGTTCTGAAATTGCAGCAAAACTATCTAGAAAAAATAATAATATCATTTACTTCTTATCAGTATATGTTATGTGATTCTCGATGGTGGGCACATGAAACAAAAAGTGGAATTTGAATTGTATTTTTACCTTACTATAAGATGACAGACTTAAAAATCTTCTATGCTATAAAATAGATTCCTTGCTTTCTCTGGATGACTTCATAATAATATAAATTTTTAAAGCTTGAAACAATACTACTAAAATGTTTGAAAGTCCACTCATCTAGTGAAGAGATTATAAACTCCTTGGTGATAATTAAAATATTTCACACTAGATTGCATTTGAATTTTCAAAACAATTGACATCATAGAACACAAATGAAGAGAAGTGATAGTGGTAATGTATTTTCTAGAAGAAACACAGAGAAAGCATGAACCATCAAGTTGGTCTTCCTGAATCCCCCATTGATTTCTTAGAAATTAGGAGAATTTAAGGCTATGTTGAGAGAAAGTAAAAAGAAATACGGCATTAACTAGGGAAAGATAGCAGTAAAGGCATGTAGATTGAGGTAAGCTAAATATTGAAGATAAATGTGGGTATTCATTCCATGGTAGTAACTATTTACACTCACAGAGTTACTCATGCAAAAAACAACTTATGGGCACTTTGCTTCCACGAAAATACAATAGACACACTTTTCCCAGTTTCTCCCAATAAGTACAACTGAAAATGCTGGGTTTTACACATAAAACATAAGAAGACTTTGAGAAGTGGAGTGAGGAAGGCACACTGGCTCTGGACTTGGGCCCAGAAGAGCATCCTTTGGTCAGTTGAGTTTTCTTCTCACCTCATATGTCTCCGACACTGAGTTAAAGAATCTGGCAACTCAGAAATGCCAGCACATAGAGATAAGAAACAAACAAGCCCCAACAAAGGTCTATTCTCTTTAGATGAAGGGCCAGAGAGGGGCAGCCTAGGGAGACAAGGAACTTGTAGACAATACCCTTCTACTTCAACCAAGCATCAGAGAAAAAAATTGTCTTACCACCACCCTTATTAGAAAAGGCTGAGTGGGGAACCTAACTTCAACCTCACCCGTATTAGCAAAGGCTCACTCACCAAGTTGTAATGAGCTGCCCCAACACCCCCACTGGGGTACAATCAAAGAAGGCCCAACAGGGAGTTTAGCTCTTAGTCAACCTGCAGGTGTGAGTTCAAATTTGATTTGGGTATAAAGACTTCCTGATCCCCTACGCCAGGATGTCCCTTCCACATGCTCTCGTAGTGCTCTCTGAGCTTGTCCAGGACATCACACAATATGACATTCTTCTGTTTGGGCATCTCAGTCTCCCTTGGATGATGATGTCCTTCAGTATAAGGACTGTGACTTTTATCCCATGTCTCTAACAACACTGGTTCATACTCATTCATGTTTGTTTTATGTTCGAGTAATACTGGATGTTACATGAGAGGAAACAAATAGTGTGGATACCTGGATTTGCTGTCTACAAATAAGTGAAAAAATGTCATAAAAGCTAAAGGACTCTTTTGTTGTTCTCCTTCTTCTCTTGGCTTCAAAAGCCTGAACTAGGATTCATACATAGACATTATTGGAAGAAAATTTTCCACTCAGTAGGAACAGGACAACCTAAAATATAATATTTCATTTTTCCATTGGCCCCAAAGGTCATCTAGTATTATATATTGATAATGTTCTCTTTGGGTGGACATTGGATAAGAAACAGTAAGTTATTAGAGACAGATCTGCTTACTTTTAGTCAGGTTTAGTTTTTACCTTTTCCAGCAGTCAGCTATCAAAAATATTTTGTTCACAAATGAAGGACATTTTAAAAAATAACAAAATGATACACTATGTAGCTTGAGGTCAAATTTTAATTATCTTGCCCTGGCTGACATAGCTCAGTGGATTGAGCATGGGCTGCGAACCAAAGTGTTATAGGTTCAATTCCCAGTCAGGGTTCATGCCTGGGTTGTAGGCCATGACCCCCAGCAACCGCACATTGATGTTTCTCTCTCTCTCTTTCTCCCTCCCTTCCCTCTCTAAAAATAAATAAATAAAATCTTTTAAAAATGTAAAAAAAAATTTTAATTATCTCATCTTTTCAATCAAAAGGAGACAATTTTCTCATCTTCTGTGAAAGAAAACCACCATAGACCTCCTTTCAATTTTCTAGGCTTTTGTTTGTTTTGATATGGTTGTGTGCTTGGCTGTGTTTTTGTTTTGCTTAATTTTAAATATTTATTATGTTCTTAACACTGGTAACAATATATGGCAAGTTTTTTTATTTTTAAATAGAATTTATTTATTTTTTCACTGTTGTTCAGTGACAGCTTCTGTACTTTACTGCATTTACTCATTAGAAAGGCCTACTAAGCGAAGCTTGAATAGTGTTTTATTCCACAAATAAAGAAATTGAGACTCAAATGTAAAATAACTTGCCTGAGGTCATACATGACAATCATATTTACCTTGGATGGAGTTTTCATTATGTGATAGATATTTTTCACAATTCAAAATGTCTGAGTTTTTGAGGTACATTTTTATTGAACTGCATGTTATAAAGTGTCCCAATTACAAGTGTAATTTTAATGCACTTTTCTGTCTTTTCATAAATTATTTGTAAAGCTTTTACATATTGATTATTTTATTTTAACACTCTAATTCAGTAGTCATTCCATAATCACTCATTATTTCTAATAACTTATTTGTAGATACCTTGAGGTGTTATACACACATAATGAGATGGTCTACAGCAGGCTTTCCTTCCTTTCCAATGCTGTACCTCTCATTTATGTGTTTGCTTGTACATTGTGTTGCATTAATGCACTGGCCCGTACTCAACGGCAACCTGATGTTGTTCATGGTAACACAAATGAAGTCTCATATATATGTTTCTCAAGTATAATGTTTGCCCCAATATTTTCCTACCTATAATTTATCAGACTATAGAAATATGCTAATAGTTTTTGTTTGTCTTCCGGTTTGTTGGTTAGTTTTAATTGGGAACAGAATTTTTTTAATTAATAACTTTAATTTCTAGAAAAGTTTCAGATTTATATAACAATTGTGTACACACTACAGAAAGCTCCCATATACCCTCCCACCATACACACACACACAGTTTTCTTATTATTAACATCTTGCATTAGGTTGGTACATTTTTTATAATCAATGAATCAATATATATAGACATATAGCTATTAACTATAGTTTATATCTTGTATTGCCCTTCGTTCTCTGTGTGGTAAGATTCTATAGGTTTCAGCAAATGCGCAATGCCACGCATTCACCACTACAAGGTCATGCAGAAAAGCTCACCCTCTTATAAATCCCTGTGCTTTTTCTACTTGTCCCTCACCCACTTACTGCTTGGCAAACTCTGGTGTTTCTTCCTTATATGTAAAAAATGAGGTTCTTATAAATAACGTGGAGCTAGCCTTGTGTCTTTTATTCACTCTAACAGTCTCTGTCTTTTTATTGGTGTATTTAGGCCAGTTAAGGTGATATTTAATATAGTTGGATAAATATCCTATTTTTACTATTTTCTATTCATTGCATTTATTCTTTTTTTTCTTTTCTAATTTGTTTTCCTCTGCCTCCTCTGGTTTTATTTGAGGACTTTATATGACTCTATTTTCTGTCCTCTCTTACCATTATCAGTTGCACTTTTTTAAAAAATTTAAATATGGGTTGTCCTGGAGCTTATGATATACATTTATTACTAATCCAAGTTCATTTTTGACATCACTGTACCAATTCACATGTAGCACAGTACCTTGCAAGATAGTATTTTTATTCTTTCCTCTCATCTCTTATAGCATCGCTGTCATTCAACATGGTCATGTGTTATAATCACCTGATATGCTTTTGCTTTTAATTTAAACACTTATTAGATCAATAAGAATAAGTTAAATGAAATATTCTTTAGAATGTTCTTTCTTTCTCTCTCTCTCTTTCTTTCTTTCTTTCTTTCTTCTTTCCACAGATTCAAATTTTTAACCTGTACATACTTTTTCTACTTTTTCTTTCCTCAACAGAGCTTATTTTAATCAATCTCGCAAATCAGGTCTACTACTAAACCTTCCCTCAGTTTTTGTTAGTCTGAGAAAGCATTTATTTCTCACTCAGTTTTGAAGAAACACTTTACTCTATATAGAATTCTAGATTGATGTGGTTTTATTTTCAACACTTTAAATGTTTCACTT
The DNA here is from genome assembly GCF_019186645.2 of Phyllostomus hastatus. Taxonomy (NCBI): domain Eukaryota; kingdom Metazoa; phylum Chordata; class Mammalia; order Chiroptera; family Phyllostomidae; genus Phyllostomus; species Phyllostomus hastatus. Next base: position 11,162,620 of record NW_025334015.1, on the reverse strand, counting down.
TACGTGCTTCTTATGAGTACATTTTCTGACAAGAAGTCCAGTGCAATTTTTTACCCTTCTTCCTCCAAAGATAAGGTATCTGCTCCCTGGATTCTTTAAAGATTTTTCTCTGTCTTTGGTTCTTGCAATTAAAATATGATATGCCTACGTGTATACTTTTTCATATTTGTCCTTGCTGGTGTTGTCTGGGTTTCCTGCCACCATAGTTTGGTGTCCGCCACTAATTTTGGAAATTTTCCAGTCATCGTAACATCACATATTCAATCTGATAAATTCTCTTTCTTTTCTCTTTCTGGTGTTTTCATTATGTATGTATATGTGGTATCTTTTTAATTGCCCCATAATTCTTAGATATTGTCTTTTGTTGGTTTACTTTTTTTTTCTGTTTTTCAGTTTGGAAAATTTTATCAGTATATTTCAAGCTCCTTAATAATTTCCTTGGCCAAGGCCACTCTACTGATGAGCCTATCAGAGGTATTTTTCATTTATGTTATAATGTTTTATTTCTAGCATTTCACTTTGATACTTTAAGTTTCCACCTGTCATCTGTTTCTGCACATTGTTCACTTTTCCATTGAGCCCTCAACATACTAATCACACTTATTTTAAGTTCTTTATCTGATCATTCCAAATATTTTGTCATATCTGAGTCTAATGCTGATGTTTGCTTTCTCTCTTGAAACTTAAAAAAAACACCTTTATTGAGCTATAAGTGATATATAACACTGTGTATTTTAACGTGTACAACATTATGATTTGATATAGGTATATGTTGCAAGATTATTACCATAATAAGGTTAACACAGAGAGCACCTTGTATAATTACCTTTATGTGATGGGAACATATAAGATACACTTTCTTAGGAATTTTCAAGTATGTAATACAGTATTAACTTGAGTCACTCTGCTGTACATTACATCCTCAGAATTTTTACATCTACAGCTGAAAATGTATGCCCCTTGACCTACAACTTTCCCATTTCCCCTGCCTCAGCCCCGGGCAACTGCCTATTTATTCTTTGTTTCTATGCATTTGGAGTTTTTATCCACATAAGAAGTTATTTTTTCTTGCCTTTTACCACAGCTTGCAATTTTTTGTTGCATGCTGGACAGGCTATATTAAGAAATACAAACTAAGGTATTTAGAGTTCCAGTGTGAGATTTTATGTTAACCCAAGAACTGGACTGTGTTTAATGTTTTCTTACAGCTTTAGATGCTAGAGACTCCCATTTTCTTTAGTTTTCTTTTTATTTTACGTTGTTGACTTTGGGATTTTCTAATAACTTCTTGTTAAATAGAGTTTATGTCTTGTCACTCTCTGAGTTATCATTTCTTATTATCCTGGAACCCGTTTATGGTTGGTAAGGCAAGGTGGGGGGAGTGTTCTCTACTGTTCTGTGCTGTTAGAGTTAAATCTCAGTTTGTGTGGGTCCCCTGAGCTGTGACCTTCAGAAACTTTTCATGGACTTTTTTCTCCCCTTTTGTGACCCCGGAAGGGTAAAGGATACTCTATGAGTCTAGTTGCACATCCTGCAGACCAAATGTGTCATTAGTAAAGTTGTTTGTCTCCAAGGACGGTCCTTTCTGATGGAGAATGCTCTGGCCATATTTCAAGATGGCTACTTTCCCTTCCTCTGCCTGAGATGTGAGGGAATTGTTTTTGCTCAAACTCAATTTTGATTGGCTGCAAACTTCTGTTCCTTTGGCATAGTGACTCTTAGTTAGAGTTACATGTGCAGTTACCTAATGGGTGATGGGAAGGGCATATGACAAGAGTCTGAGTAAACACCTGGGTGGTATTAGATGTGCAGTGCAACGTACAGGCAAATAATCAGTCTTATAAAGTTCATCAGCATTGTCGAACTCATCTCCGATGTGAGAAAATTGGTTCTCTGAGAAAGAAATTATTACCTAAATGCAATATTCAGAGCAACATACTGAAAAATTTTGCAAGTTCCTATATTTATAAATTATCTTGCATATAAAGCCTCTCAGATACTGTGTTCGTAAAAACATTGTATCCTTTTACATAAAACATATCTCTTTAGTAAAACTATTAACCCAAAACTTCACATAGCAGCTTAAAGTGTTGTTTTATGACAAATTCTCTCTCTGAATGTTTCACACTTGGGCATGCAAATTGATGGGAATATATTCAATTGAAATAGTTCTTCCAGACCTCACAGAATGTTGCACATTTTGAAAACATAACTAGGCTGATTAAATTCTAAAAGCTCCACAGGGATATATCTTCAATTCCAAGAAAGCAGAAACACAATCTTAAGAGTAAATAAGCCACTCAGACGCTTTTGCTCGCATATTGACAATTCATGAAGACTTTTATTTTTAATATTTTGTTATTTATTCCTTATTTTTTTTCTAGGTGGGCCAAACTTCTGCTCATTGAGGTACTAAATCCTTTATTACATAGACGTAAAAGAAATACACAGAGATCAACCTCGGGAACAGTGAGAAGCTAGGTAAAGTGGCTCTACCTCTGAAACAATGAAAACACATGCAAAACAACACAAATCAACCACTTCAAAAATCTGACAGATAACAAAAGCCTGCTGCAAGAACTGAATATCACCTATCCAAAATAAACTGCTAAGATGTGGTGAGACAGTGAGATCTGTGAAGTTTTTACATTGGAGCTGTTCCTAACCCCTCCTCTTCCCAGACCAATGATGTGGCACATAGATTCCCCCCATTGTTGACAATGATGAGATCTGATTGCTTTTGGAGCTCAGGAAAAGCACAGTTACCAGAGCAGAATGTGTTGTCCTAACTTGGAGCTTTTTTGGAAACTGGAATGAGTTCAGTATTTGTTTTAACTCAGAGCACAGTTTGGGTGGGGTGAGGGAGTGCAGACGTGGGGGGCACTTACCCTCCAGGCGTCACTGAATCAATGGCAAACAACTGGCAATATTTCAACTACTTGGGAATTTCAAAGAAGTCTGAAAAACTAGACAAACATAGGGAACTTCTAAAAGCTCAAATATATTCTTGGAAATCTAAAAAGTCTGTCCAAGCTGTACACATGCTCGGGAAAGTCCAGGAAAAGCAAAGATGACAGTCACTCACTTCTAGCTGAACTTGAGGCCCTGGGAGAGAGAGAGAGTGGAAGCTAAAACCAAGTGGAGTCTAAGCAAAGACAGACTTCTCTCTGAAGTTTAAAGCTGTTCTTTTCACATAGTCCACTTGGGGAAAAAAGGCCAAAGTCATGCATTCGAGGCTTTTAGAAAAACCTGATGAACACTGGTAATTTGGCCACTAAGTTATGCTGATTGAGATATGACTTTTAGGAAGCTAGGCTGAAAAATAAAAACGAGAAATCAAAGGGGAAAACACTAGCACAAAAGTGAGTGAGCAAACACTGATGGGAAGTAAAAATCTATAGAATTAGCCCAAGAGTGCTAAGTAATAAGCAGCAATGAGAAATGTGACAACAAAATGAAGCTGGCAAACTTTGAAGTAGAGAGTTCTGAATCCAGACTTATTTCAACATTTTCTGACCTCTCAAATTGACTATAAAAATTTCAAAACAGACAAACTAATAGGAAAATGTGCTGCATAAACATGTAGAAAAATTAGCCAAGAGAAAAGTGTTCTCAGTGGGGGCCAGATTTTACTTTGTAGACAAAACCTTTGAGTTGGTTATTATGATATTTAAGTATTTAAAGGAACCATGTCTAGTGTGTTAAAGAATGTCAGTGTTGCCTTACAATTGGAGAATATCATCAATACAGAGGTAAAGATTATAATAAACAATGAAGTGAAAATCCTAGAGTTGAAAATTTTCAAGTAAAAAAATGAAAACCATAGAGGGACAAAACAGAAAAGTTTAGCTTGCTGATTATGTATGAGAAAATGTGAAGATAGATTAACAGAGATCATCTAGTTTGGGTAGCAGAAACAAAAAGAAAATGAAGGGAAAAAAACCTATGCTTTGTGATCCAGGGAACCCCATCGAGTGTGACAGCGCAGTTGTAACATAGCTTCTAGAAAGAGAAAAGAGAAAGCAGAAAAAAGTACTGAAATAATGGCCTGAAAATTCACACATGTGATGAAGATATTCTTTTTTACTTCAAGTATAATAAACACAAAGAAGTCCCCATCCTGCAACATCACAGTAAAGCTGATGAAAGTGAAAGACAAAAAGAAAATCTTGAAGCAGCAAAAGAAAATAATTTCTTTTATATACAAAAGACCCTCAATATGATTAACATAGGATTTTTTTTTATCAGAAATCATGAATGCTGGGAGAAAGAGAAAGGACATTGGAAAAGACTGTGAACCAAGAGTCAGCTTCCTGTAAAATCCCCCATCAAAAGTGGAAAATTTGGGGTCAAAAATATTTACAGATGAAAAATAACAAAGCTTTTCACTAGTAGATTCATTGTCCAAAAAAATACTAAGGGCAGTCTGGTTTATAGAAATGAAAGAACATTAGGCAGTAATTCAAACCCATATTGAGAAATAGAGAATACCAGTAAAAATATCTTAACTAGACATTATAAAAAAAGAGCATAAAATATTTTTAGATTTTTTATAATTTTCTTAAACTCTTACATTTGTTCTAGAAGGTAACTAAAATAATCATTATAAAACAGTGATGATGGGCTTACAATGTATATACAGATGGGATCTGTATGAAGATAATATTTAAAAGGAATGAAGATGAAGGTGTATTAAAAACATTTTTTTGTAATATTAACATTAAGTCAGTATTAACTTTAATTAAATTGTTTCCAGTTAAGATGCTAATTGTAGTCCTCAGGTAAAACATTAAGAAAATATTTAAAAAATATATAGTAACCAAGGGAATTTAAAATATGCACTAAACACATCTATTTAACAAAAAATAAAGCAGAAGTCAGAGAACAGAGAAACAAATAAGAAATATGACATATAAAAACATATTTTTAAATGGTCAATGTATAATATCCTAACTTTTTTTTTAAAGATTTTATTTATTTATTTTTAGAGAGGGAAGGGAGGGAGATAGAGAGAGAGAGAAACATCAATGTGCAGTTGCTGGGGGTTATGGCCTGCAACCCAGGCATGTACCCTGACTAGGAATCAAACCTGCGACACTTTGGTTTGCAGCCCACGCTCAATCCACTGAGCTACACCAGCCAGGGCTACATCCTAACTTTTCATAAATTATGTTAAATGCACATGAATTAAACACCACAGTTCAAGACAGAGATTAGCAGGCAAAATGGATTAAAAATAGCACATAATTCAACAATATGCTTTTAACAAAATGCATACTTTAGATTCAAGGTTACAAATTGTCTGAGGATCAAAGACTGGAAGAAGGATACACCATGCACACAGTGACTAGGAGAGAGCGGCTATTCTAATATCAGACAAAATAGACATTAAGGTAAAATTTTTTATATGTGACAAAGAAAGAATTTCTTTTCAGATAAGAGGGGCAATTCATCTGACAGAATAACAAATATAAATGCATAGCTTCTAACATGATTTATACAAAGTACATAAATCTAAACTGACTGAAACAAGAGGCGATATACAGCATTCAACACTAATAGTTGGAAGCTTAATAACACACTTTGAACAAATGGACAGGACTTCTAGGCAGAAGATCAGCTAGGAAACAGATGACCTACCCAGCACTATAACCCAGTAGACCCAACATTTAGAATACTCCTCACAGCAACCGTAGAATATCCATTCTTCTCAAGTTCATAAGAAACAGTTCCTAGGATTAGCAATATGTTAAGCTTTAAAACAATCTTTAAATGATTGAAATCATATAAAAGATTTTATCTGACTACACCAAAGTTAAATTAAAAATGAGCAACAAAAAAAAATTTGGAAACTTCACAGTAAAAAATGAAAATAAATAAACCCCCCCAACCAAAAAACATTGCAAAAGATATTAGAAAATATTTTAGGATTAATGGAAATGAAAACAAAGCATACAAAACTTATGTGATTCATCTAAAGCCCTGCTCTAAGGGAAATTTGTAGCTTTAAATGGCAACATTTAAAAAAAACAAGAAAAATTAAATTAATAACCTCATTTTCAATCTTATATAATTGAAAAAGAAGAGCAAACTAAACCCAAAGAGCGAAAGAAAACAAATAATAAAAATTTACAATAAAAGATATATAATAGAAAAAAAGAAAACATATAAAAACTATAAACCCAAAGGTTTATTTTTTGAAAGGGTCAACAAAAGTGGACAAATTTTAGCCAGACTGACCAGCAGAAAAATACTCAAATTACTAAAACACAGAATGAAAGCGAGGATACCAATACTTACATTGCAGACGTATAAAGAACAATAATGAAATGGTGTAAAGAACTGAATAACAACAAATTAGATAACTTAGAGGAAATAAACAACTTGCTAGAAAGACACAAACAGATGAAACTGATGCAAGAATAATTATAAATAGTCCTAAAACAAACAAAAATATAGAATTAACATAAAATTCCCAACAAAAGAAATCCAAGGCCAAGATGATTCAATAATAAACCCTAGCAAAAGTTTAAAGAAGAATTAATATCAAAATTTTGCAAACCCTTTTAAAAATAGGGGAGAAGAGAACAGTTCTTAACTCATTCTTTGAGGCCAGCATTACGCCAATACCCATGTTAGACAGAGCCATCTCTGGGAAAGGACCCTGTGGAGCAAAATCTCTTCTGATTACAGATGTACAATCCAAACCTCAACAGAACATGAGGAAACCAAATTCGGCAACATAAAAAATGCATATTGCACAACATGACTGAGCCTAGTTTATCCCAGAAAGGCGAGTTTGTTTTAACATTTGAAAATGCACCATACAATTGAAAATAAAAATAAAAATTATATGACCATTTTAATAAACACATCAAAAGTGTTGAACAGTATCCAACACTCTTGGGTGATTAGAACACTCACTAGTGATATCAGAAACATGGCGAAATGCAAGTTTTCTACCTTTTTCTCCCATCAGAACACCCATCTTGATGAATACCCACAGACAAGAGTGCCACTGGGGGAGCCAAGGAGTCCAGCAGAGAACTTCCAACACACTGTTGGAGAAAAAAAAAATTTGAAATTCAACTATGGTGCATTGAAGAAAGAAAAGGAGTGTGTTCACTTTACCTCAGCCCCCACTCCCTGAAGGCAAATAAAACTTCCCTACACAAAAATCCTCCCACAGGGGAAAGTCTCATATTCCCTTCCCTCGTCACTCCTGTGTATTGCTTTTGTCAAACTCACCAACTAACGTTGTCTTGATAGGGTAGAAACCATATTTTATACAGCTCAGTTCCTAAGCACCTATACTCAGCAGATCACCGTGAACACAGCGGGCCTTGCTCAGACAGTTGTTATTTGAAGCTGAAGATTCAAATGATAATGATGCCCCGTGGCTCTTACTGGATCGTTTAGACAAGATGCACATGCAGCTCTGCCTGGGTATCATCTTCCCAGCCATCAGCCACTGTGTCTCAGGTGCCCACCCAACCCCCCCCCCCCCCGCCCCCGGGAAATGGTACTTCTATCTGAGGGCAGGGTGTGAAGCACTTTCCCTCCGACTAGGAATATGCACGTATTACCTTCCTACATCAACAAATGTGGAATCTAGAGATGAATTTCAAGAGAATCCTTACATGCTGTTTTTACTTGGCGTCTTCATTTCACCTGGGATAGGCAACTATTTATTTTGCATTGGGATTCAGTAAGAGACATTTTAAAGCTCAGCCAGAAATACATTAATTCCCTTCTGATACAGAGTCATGGAAAGAAAACTCCTAGAGTCATACATGGGTGTCTGTGTTGTTTCTTAGGGCTCCTATAAGAAGATACTACAAACCATATCGCTTAAACAACAGAAATGTATTGCCTCACAGTTGTGTGGGCTCAAAGGCCAAGATCAAGGTGTAAGTAGGATTGTTGCGTCTGAGCGCTGTGAGGGAGAATCTCTTTTATGCTTCTCTCACAGCTTCGGTTGGCTTGCTAGAATCTTTGACATTCCTTTGCTGGGAGATGCATCACACTAATTTCTGTCTTCAGCTTCGCTTAGCCCTCTCCCTTTGTGTTTCTGTCTGTGTGTCTTAATTTCCTTTTTTTATACCAGTCATAGTGGATTAGGGTCCATCCTAATGACCTTATTTGAATTTGACTTCATTCTCTTATATAAAGACCGTATGTTGGAATATGGTCACTTTGAAGTACTGGCTGTTAAGACTCCAACGTACCTCTTTTGGGGGGAGTGGCCTGATTTAATCCATAAGATTCCCGGCCTGTTGCGCATCATGCATGCTATTGTTTGTCTGGGGTGTTAACTTTACCATACACTTCATTGATTATTTCCTCTTTCCTGGAAAAAATTTTCCTTGGCGACATTAATACTAATAAGAACATACAGTTGCGTTTCTCTCCACCCGAAAGACAACTTTCTCAGGCAAGCAGCTCAGGCAAACAGAATGCAACTGCTTGAAGAGGGAGGTTCAGGAAGGAAAGAAAAATTTGGCTGATGAAGAAAAGTTTTTTGTACCTGCAGAGTAGACATCTGGCAGGCACGGCTTTTTTACGTGAAAGGAGATGAAGAGGGTGAAAGGCATGGGCAGGTTTTAGTACATGCTCCTGAAAAGCAAAATTGAACCTGGCAGTCAAACCTGCATAACCAGGACACCATCTGGAGGGGCCGTTGGCTACAACCCCCGGGAGCGTCTTAGTCTTTGTTTCTTGTCAATAGCAGCTGCTGTGTCCTGGGCTCTTACTGTCTTCTAGGTAGTGTGCTAAGCAGCACCTTACATCATTGCATCCTGCGCTCCTTGACAGACCTGTGAGGAAGCTTGTGCTGATGAGAATACAAGGCTCGGGGTGATGAGTTATCTTTGCCAGCACTGGTTAGTGATGAACCAGACTCTGAACCATAGTTAGTTGCACTCCAAGTTTCAGCTTTTGACCACATGTTGCCAATGGAGTTAACCTCGTTCCTCTTCCCAGTTCGCATTGGTCCAGCTGGGTGGTAGGAATGCTCCACTAGACTGAAGCCAGTGGGCACTGTCCAGCTGGCAAGCACAGTGCACTAGGAGAGTACCAGAGGCCCAAGACCCAAGCTCTATGGCCAAGCCTATTCCATGCCTATTCCATTGTTCCTTCTGTGGGATCCAGAGCTGGCTTGTGCACACACACACACACACACATACTCACCAGAGGGGCACATGTGAACTCAACTCATGCCTGGTGGGAAGGACACATCTGCTCCTCTTCCTGTCTTATCACCTGCAATAGACTGAGTGTGTCCTCCCTCCCAACTGCGTAGTTGAAACCTGGTCCCAATGTGAAAGTGTTAGGAGGTGGAACACTTGGGAGGTGATTTGGTGATTTCATCATGATGATGGCCCTCGTACATGGGATTCATGCCCTCCTGGACAGCTTCCTGTCCCTTCCACCATGTGAGGACACAATGAGAAGGTCACCAGGAAGCAGGCCCCTACCAGATACCAAATCTGTTGGCATCTTGATCATGAACTTCCCATCCTCCGGAAGTGTGAGAAGTGTCTGTTCAGGCTGCCTAGACTATGGTGCTCTGTGATGGCAGCCCCAACAGACTAAGACACAATGCCCATCCCAGCATGCCCTGCTACTCCATCCCACCCTGCTCCAGTGTATCCCCAAGGGAACCTTAGAGCAAATGGCCTTTGTTTGACATGATTTCCTCTTCCTTTAACTTCTAAATCTCTTCTTTTTCTTTATTTTTCTATAAAGTGCAAGGCAGCCAGATTTTATTTGATTGTGCTTTCCTGTGGAGGGACCATTGATTATATAAATGCAGTTTAGGCAATAAGATTTGTTAGTTAAATTCTGCCTTTCCTTAGTGGTTTGGTAATTAAACTTTCTACAGCTTTCAAAAAGCTTTAGGTAAATGTGTACGAGTAGAAGCACGTATGTGTGTATGTCTGCACATTCAAAATGTACAGTTCAATGAAAAGAGATAAAAGTTAGTTTACTCTTTTCTACATCAGACCACTCAGCAAGCCTATTGTAACAACCTAACCTTAAAGCCAGTGCTCAGATTCCTGTAGAAAAAAATAAATAAGTCTGCACACTCGCCCCCCACTCATGGGCACACAACCCTCACTTATAGGAAAATGTACCGTTAGGTTTTCCTGTGACTTCTCTGTAATTTTTGAAGTTAGGCTTAATGTTAACTAAGGTAACTAGGTTTTCTAATCCTAATCACTTGGGTCTATAGAGATGGAAAAGAAGGGTTATAACCTAGCCAATGTGGCTTAAATCTTATTTAGGCAACCTTCTCGACCTTCTCCAAAATGAAACAACCTTAGGGAGAAGAAAGAAGGGCTCGCCAGCATTGCTCAGGAAACTCAGACTGACGAGGACGTGGATCTAATCCCAGCACTGCAGGCACCTGAAATACCTGAGCGGGTTGGGCCTGAGGTCCAGAACTCTTAATTCAAGGGTTTTGTACTAGACATTTTTGCCCGAGGACTTCCACTCATGTACTATGCCAGAGAAAATGCAGTCAAGCTTCTTTTGCATTTTATTGAAATATATATTCAGAAGAGTGTCTCTATCACAAACAGAGCACAGTGAGTTTTTGCAGACTGCACATCTGTGTGTCCAGCACTCAGACCAGGAGGTGAGACATTACCCTTGCCAGAAGCTCCCTCATTCTTCTCCAGCTTTCCCTCCACACTACGCTGAGAATCAATCAGGCTACTTAAAAAACCATTGTGCCTACACACATTCATTTACCTGGAGGCAAACCACACAACGAGCATAGGAGAAGGCCAGGGAAATGGCAGTCTCTCCCAAAGCCCGGCTGTGGGACCAGCAACCCAGTGGATGGTACAACTTACATTAGATCTCTGGGACGCCTGCACCACTGGGCTAACAAATAGGGACATTCCTCATGGACTTCCAGCATGGAATCGGCTGATAGAGTTCTCCCCTTTGAGGGTACCTTTCTCACTCTCCTCCTCCCAGCTGGAATTAGGCAAGCATTTGAAATGATAGCTGAGCTTTTGAATCCTAATTGGGGTGGGGGCTTTGTCCTTCCCATCTTTCTTTAGGACTCTTCTGCCCATGTCTGTTCCTGTGACTTCTTTGGGAGGTGATCTGGTGATTTGATCATGAGGATGGCATTCGTAAATGGGATTCTAACCATGTTCTCTGTTCTCTGGAGTCCTCTGTTTTAATACATAGTGTTTTCCTGATATTACAGATAACTTTCGTTCTGGGTATTATTTCAGCCACAGACTTAAAACTTTAATATTTTTAGATAATGGCCTCTGTCATTGTCTTAGGCAGAATGCAAAGGTGAATTTATACTCTCCATGTTGTATATAAAGCATGTGGTTAGTTATGTTAGCTATATGTATGACTAATATAAATAGAATTTACTTCATTCACAACAATCCACATATGTAAACAACATTTTAAAAAACACTTCTCAATTAGGGATAGAGTCAATATAAAGTGGTTGGTTTAAAAAAGTTTAGTGCTTCTGGTCAGGAAGAAGTTTCCCCAAGTCCCCTCTCTCCTAAACCAGGGGAATCCTAGCTATCGGGAACAGTGCAATTGGCATAAATTATCTCCATGCTGATCCCACATGAAAAACATAAATTTATTTTATACCTTTAACAAACTAGAGTTAAAAGTTATCTTTGAGTAAGTAGTAGATTTTTGAGTAGACAAAATGTAAGGCTAATTCAAAATTAATTTGAGTTAATTTGGCCATGGACTAGGTAGATGAACTGGACAAGACATCCATTTAGCACATAAAGGTCTCAGTTTTATCCCAGGAAGAAGTGTCTGCGGCCTTCCCTGTCAGCATGAGGACAATAAAGACCTGACCGTCCACTGTCACGGTGAAGGGCTGTACAAAAATAAATGACTATGACTTTTCCACGTTGCCCAGGGGCCAAGAGAGGGGCTCACTTTTTGAGTCATTACTCTGCCTCCAGAAATCTGTTGCATTACTACACAAGCAGAGGCAGATTCTCGCGAGAATTACACGCAGTCTTTTGTAAACATAAAGATCACCAGTAGCCCATCGTCTGTATTCCAGGAACTCTGCCCAGTTTTGTCATCATGTGTATCCACTGATCTTACAAAACCAGGCCATTTACTGGCTGGTGGCTGGGGCAATTATGCTTTCCGGGGCAGGTGGGGGGAATCAACACACAACTTACTAGCCCATGCAGGGATCATATCCTGAATCCTGGAATCACTACCGAACATACTGACTTAGATTTTCTGGAACACAGGGTCTATTTCTATGGGATAGGCAAGGATCTTACTCCATATGTAATCAGCATTTTGTTTAACTAAATTGACATATATCCTCCTCTGGAGACTTTTTTAGGGTAAAGGGAAAAAGCACCTGTTATCTACAAGCAAATGTAGAATTCTGATATCTCTCTTAAACCCAAATCTGGGCTCTTGAAGGCTGTAACTCTCTACTTCTCACACAAGATGGGTTGAATGTAGAAAGATTGTATTGCATTGTCATTAATAACACACGCTGCACAATCAGACATCGTGACTCCGTGATTTTGTAGCTGTGTGACCTTGGAAGTGTAAATTATTCTGTGTGGACTAGTGTCCTCCTTTGTAAAAATTATAATAACATCTGCCTTAGAGTGTCATGAGGACTACATGAGATAATATATGAACAACAAGAGCTTAGAGCAGTGTCTGTCACACAGTAGGTCCTCAATGAACTGAACCTTGTGTTATTATTCACATTGTGTACCTTTAAGGGACATATAGGAGTCAATTGTTTCATTTCCATTTCCCAGCGATAACATTTCCTCTGGCCTTTTAGCAGTGCTGCCTTCTCAGAATATCAAGATATATTCTAAATTGTGGGGGAAAAGATCCACATGATCCAAATTATTTCGTGCCATTAAAGCATTATATTCTAAATGATGGGCAATCAAATCTCACGCTTCAAAGACCAGGTTGATCATTAAAAAGCCTCCATTCTTCCTAAATGCGGGCGCTCTACAGCAGATGCTGCTGTCGGTGACATAATGTCCTTCCCGCAATGAGCAAGGATGGTTTAATAGGACCTCACCTTCGCAAGGCAATTTTCCTGCTAGTTAAGAATGTGTGCTTAGAAGTCAAATTATGTGAATAATAGTCCAGCTCCTTCATTTACCTGTTGTTTAATCTTGGGTAAGTTATTAAATCTCTCTTACCTGAGCTTCTCTAGCAAAGCCATGGAGGTAGTAACAGCAGTTACCTCAGTGCATTGCTGTGAGTGTCCAATGTGATAAGCTGATGCATATTAAGCTTTTAGCTATGCCTGGCACAGATTATCAGTTGCAATGTTGTTATTATTTCTGTCTGTTTATTTGTGTCCTATTCATGTCATAAAAGGCTGCTACAGACTGATCATTTACATCAAAGGAGGATAATAGCCCCATTGTCGTTTTTAAGAAAACTCTAGAATAACCCCCCATTACAAACCATACCAACAAATAGCTGGAGGTTCATTTCACAACATACAGAGGTTTCATTTATTAATTGAATGATTAAGTGATAGCTACAGATAGCCTCCGGGAGTCTGAACCTGGTTTAATGTTTTTTCTTCTCTGATTTCAGACTGTTGCTATTGGGTGTCGTTGCTTCTAGTCCCCCTCAGCTGACAGGGCAAAGAAGTAACAGGTCTGCATGCTCACCGGTGCGTGTGTACATACTTACATCTGTGATGTGCTGAACGTGCGCTCATAGTGATGTCTCTACTCCATTACCTCACGGATTATTTGAGCCTCTTATCCTTGCTTAGTTACATGTAACCTCCCACTCCAATGGCGGGTGCCACGGCCCCCACCATCTGCCGGCCTTTGAATCATTCGATTCAAACACAAATGCATGGCGGTGTCAGCACTGTCCATCTCCACGCCCGTGGAACAGCTTCAGCCACTGGAGCAGAGTGCTGATGCCCAGGCTCCGCTGCCTTCAGTGCTGCAGACACCGTCCCCGGCTGCCCAGGTCAGCGCCTTCTACCCTCGCCTCCCCCGGGGCGGTGTTCCATGTGTCTGAGATGCAGTTAGATGGCGTCGTCAAAATCTACATTCCATTAAGATCCCGTGATCTTTTAAATGAATTCCTTTGAAAAATATTCCGTCTTTTAAGGTCAGTCCTTAACGATGTAAAGGTCTACGCGGTAGAGTTTTATGGATTCCGACCAGTGTGTGGTTTCATATATCCACCATTCCAATACCATACAGGATAGCCCCAGCTCCCTAAAAATTATGTGTACTTCATCTGTTCAGCCTGCACCCCCAACCCCTCCAGTGTCTGTTGATTTTTTTGCTATCTCTTTAGTTTGCCTTCTCTAAAATGTCATATAATTGAAATCATAACGAATGTAGCTTTTTGAGACTGGCTCCTTGCACTTAGAAATACACATAAGTCTAACCAATGTCTTTTTACAGCCATTTAGTTTATTTCTTTTTATCTCTGAATAATAACATCCTATTGTGTGGGCATATCATAGTTTATTCATTTACCAATTGAAAGATATAACTGCTATTTATTCTTTGCAGATTATGAAGAAAACTTATAAATATTCATGTTCAGGTTTTATATCTATACTTTTTTTTCACCCCAGCTTTATTGAAATAGAATTGACATGTAACATTGTGTAAGTTTAAAGTATAAAAGTGTTGCTTTGATACACTTATATATTGCAAAATGATTACCAATATAATGTTAGCTAACACCTATATCACCTCACTTAATCATTAGTGCCATTTGCTCTTTTGTGGTGAGAACATTTAAGACCTACTCTCTTAGTAACTTGAATGTCCATAATATAGTATTAGTAACTATAATCATCATGCAGTACATTAGGCTCCCAGAACTTAGTCATCATGTAACTGGAAGTTTGCACTCTTTGACCAGACCCTCCCATTTTCTGCCATTCACCACCCTCCCCCGCTTATCCCCAGTGCCTGATACTACTATAGTAGCCCCAGCTACTGTTCTGGTGTCTGTTTAGCTTTTTCAGATTCTATATACCAGTGATATCATACAGTATTTGTCTTTCTCTGTCTGACTTATTTTACTTAGCAAAATACTTTCACAATCTACCCACATAGGTTTTAAAATTGGTTGTGTAAATAGCTAGGAGTCAGTGTGCCAGATTCTGTGGCAAGACTATGTTTATCTCTGCAAGAATCTGCCCGCAGAGCGGTACAATTTGCATTCTCATCAGCGATGAGTGAGAGTTCTCATTGCTCTCATGCTTTACATACTTGCCAACAACGGGGACTAGCAGTTTGGTTTTTGATTTTGGTGATTGAATAGGTGTGTACTCGTGCCTCATTATTTTTCCCCTCTGTAGTATCTCATTTTTAATTTGTAATTCTGTAATAACAAACGATGTTGGGAAGCTTTTCATGTGTTTATGGTCCATCTATTATTTTCTTTGTTGAGGAATCTATCAGGTATTGCCCCATTTTCTTTTAGATCAACATCTTCAATTTATAATACATTCACATTTATACACAAATTTTGTGTTTACAAGTACAAAAGGCAAAGAACCTCAAAGAATCAAAGCAACTACATATCAACTACATTCAACAGAGTTAATACTGTGTCTCCACTCTTCATTTTCTAAATCCGGAAGAAAATTGTAAATGCATCCCACACGTGGACTCCAGTTTTAGAAGTCGGAGACTGTGTGTGGTTCTGCACAGGTGTGATTTCTATGGACCTGAACTGAGTTTCCATCGTGTTCCAGGCCAGATCGGCAAGAAGAAAGTCATCCATTGCTGTTTGAGTTTCATTGCTGGTGAAGAACAAGCTCCCCAGGGTTTCAAAGCCAGAATGCATGGTCTGTGTTTCTGTACTGTTCAACTGAAGCTTGCTTTCCAGGGCAGACATGTTTTTAGCAGTGGAGATTTCTTCTGTTTAGGTCTCTGCGTCAGATGAATCAGGACTCATGGAAAAGCTGGAGAGTTTCAGAATACTTCCTGGAGGCAGAGGAGGGCTACTCATCTAAAAAGAAGTTCAAGTCTGTCTGTGTCTGCATGTCAAACATTTCAAGGCCTAAGAAATTAGGGTCTTCCCTACAACTGTAGGGCTGGGCAGAAGCACCTGAAAGTAAGAAGTCAGGTTGGGTTTTTATGCCCAGTGATTCTAAGACTGGCCCCGTGGTCATGGTGCTAAGCTCACTCTCCTCAGTTTGAGTCTGGATAGTTGGGGCTGAAAAGAACTTTTTGGTATCAAAATCGGTTGCAGAATTCTGGACCAGGCCAGATGGGAGCTGGGTGTCAGATCCAGTATTTGTGTCAGACAGAAGACTGTGATTGTCCAGTGTCTGACCAGGCAGATTACTTGACAGAATGTTTTCTAAGTCACATAATAAATCCATAGTGTGATGAATGGACACTCTGCAAAACGTCTCCACACACTACAGCTTGGTCCATTTGGACTCAGTCATCTGCTGGACTTTGCATTCCACCGGTTTGAGTTTCTCTGGAGATCCCACCTGACTGGAGACAGGCATCTGAAAACACATGGGTCTGAGCAGCTATAGATGAAGTTACCTTAGAACTGTAGTGCCTCATTTTTAAATTGGGTTGCTGCTTCTTATTGTTGAATTTTAAAAGTTCTTTATGTATTTTGTATATGAGTCTTTTATCAAATATATGTCTTACAAATATTTTCTCACAACCTGTGGCTTTCTTTTCATTTTTTTATTTATCTTTTTTGAATTGAATTTATTCTGGTGACACTGGTTAACAAAGCTGTACAGGTTTCAGGGTCACAGTTTGATAACACATCATCTGTACACTGCATTGCATGTTCCCCACTCCTAGTCAGGTCTGCATCTATCACCATTCCCCGCCCCCCCCGCACTCTCCTCCCTGCCCCCCCCCCCGGCAGCCACCACACTGTTGCATTGTGGTTCATACCCATGAGTTCATTTGTTCTTTGTTTCTTTCTCCCTTTTTCAATCCTTAATAGTGTCTTCCTCAGAGTAGGTGGGGGTTTTTAACTGATAAAGTCCAACTTATCCATTTTATTCTCTCATGGATTGTAGTTTTGGTGTTTTACTGAAAAACCCATTCCCAAACCCAAAGTCATCCAAATTTTCTTGTTATTTTTTTGTTCACGTTTAATAGTTTTCATTTCACTTTCAGGTTTAAGATGTATTTTGAGTTCATTTTTGTGGAAGATGTATGTCTATCACGAAGTTCATTTTTATTTGTTTGTTTTGTGCACGTGGGTGTTCAATTGTCCCAGTATCACTTGCTGAATGACCAGCTTTCTCTACTGAACAGCCTTTTGCCACTGTCAAAGATTAGTTGGCTACATTTTTTTAGGCCTTTTTGTGTGTGTTCCCTCTCTCTTCTATCCCATTAATCTACACCTCGATTTTTATCCTGATGTCATGCTACCTTGATTACTATAGCTTGATAAGAAGTGTTGAAATGGATAATGTAAATCTTTCCTCTTTGTTCTTCTCCTGTACCATGTTGGCTCTTCCTGATCTTGTGCTTTCCACCTAACTTTTAGAATCAGCTTGTCAATAGCTACAAAACAGATTGCTGGGACTGTAATTGAGGTTTTGTTGAATATAGGGATGAAGTCAGAAAGAACTGACAGAGTAATATTGAGTCTTGCATGAAAGTATTTCATTGGCATGAAATATCTCTCCACTGATTTAGATCTTTGTTTTCTTTCATTAGAATTTTGTTCTTTCTTGTATTCTGTTAGATTTATGCCTATGTATTTCATGGCTGTTGATGTATTGTGAAAGTATTATTTGGATTGTATTTGTTTCACCAGTTAATTGCAGGTAGGTAGGAAACAAACTGACTTTCATATATTAAACTTGTATTCTAGAACCTTACTATTCACACATGTTTATTAGTTTCAAGAGTTGATTTTGTTGTTGCTTTGGTTGTTCTGCATAGATAATCATGTCAGTTTCATCTCTTCCTTTCCGATCTTTATATTTCCTTTTCTTGTCTTACTTCTCTAGCTAGGAATTCCAGTACGATTATGAATATGAACAGTGAGGGTGCACATCCTTGTCTTGATTCTGATCTTAGGGGAAAATTGATGCGGCAACATGATTTTTCTTCTTAAGCCAGTTGATAACATTGGATTACATTGATTGATTTTCAAATGTTGAACCATGCTTGCGTGCCTGGAATAAATTGAATTTGTCATGGTTTATAATTCTTTTCATAATTTATTGAATTTAATTTGGTATTTTCTGTTGAGGATTTGTGCATCTTTATTTATGAATGATACTAGTGTGTGGTTTTGCTATTTGCATAAAGAGGTCTCATAGAATAAGTTAGCAAGTGTTTCTTCTACAGCTATTTTCTGGGAGAGATTTTTGAAAATTGGTATCCTTTCTTGCTTACATGTTGAGTAGAATTCATTCATGCTTTGTATGTTTGTTTGTTTGTTTGTTTGTTTTGGGAAGAACTATGTTGCTTTCTATTTTGAAAGTTACTAGTAATGATTCAATTTTGTTAGGAGGTACAGACATATTCAGATTATCTATTTCCCACTGAGTAAGTTTTAACTGTGGTTTTCAAAGAATTGATTCATCTCATATGTTGTCAAATTTGTATGCATAAAGTTGTTTATAATATGACTTCATTATTTTTACAATGCCTATGGGATTAATAGTAATGCTCCATTTTTTATTTCAGATATTAACAATTTGTGCCTAGACAGAGATCCATCAATTTTATTGATATTTTGAAAGAACAAATCTTTTGGTTTTATTGATTTCCTCTATTGATTTACTGCTCTTAAAGTTATTGATTTCTATTCTAATTGTTATCATATCTTTTCTTCTGCTTACTTTGGCTTAAATTGATCTTCCTGCTCTAGTTTTATAAGATGGACATTGGTTTATTTATTTAGAATTTCTTTTTTCCTAATCTATACACTTAACGCTACATATCTCCCTTTTTTCCATTTATTTTTAAATTATATCACTCCCATCATGAAAACTCCCACTGGCATATTTCCCTCTAAATGATGCTTTTGCTGCATCCTGTAGTTTTTGACAACTTGTTTTTTTAAATATTAGTTTAAACTATATTTAAATTTCTCTTGAGACATCTTCTTTGATGCTTGTGAAATTTAGAAGTATGTTATTTAATTTCTAAGTTTTTGCAGATTTTCTAAGTAGCTTTATGTTACTAATATCTGTTAATTTTATTGTGGCCTAGAAGTATACTTTTATGATTTTTATTCTTTTAAATTTTAATGTACATTTTACAGTCTCATTCAGAATATGGTTCATGTCATCAGTAAAGGTAAGATTAAAAAGAATATGTAGTTAGCTGTCGTTGTATAGATAATTATATGAATATCAAGTAGATCAAGTTGATTAATAGTGCTGCTTAGATTATATTTTACTTCTTTTCTAGTTGCTCGATATATTAATTTCTGAAAGAAGGTTACTAAAGTCTCCAATTAAAGCAGTAAGTTTGTCAGTTCTATTAGAATTGCCTCCCATATTTTGATGGTCTGTTGTTAGGTGCATATATCTTAAGGACTGTCATGCCTTCTTGAAGAATGAAAACATTATGTAACACATCCCTTAATTTCTGTAAATTTCTTAGCTCTAAAGTCTGCTCTTTCTGAAGTTAATATAACTATTCCAGATGTCTTGGGTTAATGTTATCATGATATGTCTTTCTCCATCCCTTTACATTTAACTTATCTGAGTCTTTCTGTTCAAGGTGGGATTCTTTTAGGGAACATAGAGTTGGGTGTCTTTGTAAATTCACTCTGACAATCTGTAACTTTGCATTGTTAAATTCAGATTATTCACATGTACAGTGAATATTAATACTGTTGGCTTAATACCTGCCATGTTTGACACTGCTTTCTATTTATTGTTTTATTCTTCATCCCTTTTGTTTTTCTTGGTTATCTATAAGTGAGCATTTTATAATATTCTATTTCTCTCCTCTCTTAGCATATCAACTATATCTCTTTTTTTAGAGGTTTTTTTTTTTAGTGGTGGACCTAGTGTTTTCGTTTTAGAGTTCTAACTAATCTTAGACCATTTTCAAATAATGCTATACCTCCTTACATAAATTTCAAGTAACTTATAACAGACCGTGCCCAATTTTTCCTTCCTGCCCTTCGTGATAACACTGTCATTCTTTTCACTTGTCCTCTTGCTTTAAGCTTTAGTCACCCAACATATCGTTAATATATTTTTTAAAAAGTGGTCATTTAAAAAATGAAAATACTAAGGAATTTATTTTTACTTCCACTGTTCCTTCTCTCACGACTTTTTGTTGTTGGTGTTGGCATGTAGATCTGAGTTTTCATTCTGAGCTATTCTCATTCTCCCTGAAGAACTTTTGTTTAAAAAATCTTTTCTTGCAGGGCAGGTCTCACAGCAATAAATTCCTCCAGTTTTTATCTTTGAAAATCTTTATTTCTTCTTCACTTTTAAAAGATTGTTTCACTGGATATAGAATTATGGGTTGGCAGGTTTTTTGGTTTTTGTTTTTTACTCTCTAAAAAATCTCATGTCACCTTTATGCTAATATGGTGTCTGCCAAGAAGACTACTATATTTCTTATTCTTCTTCCTCTGTAAGTAAGGTGTTTTTAGTCCTTTCCCTGGATTTCCTCAAGATTTCTCTCTGCCTTTGACTTTTGACTTTGACTTTTCATTTCTAGGAAGACAGCCCTAGGTGTGTTCTTTGTTATTTACCCCACTTGGTGTTCCTTGAGCACCTTGCATCTGTGGTTTAGTTTCTGGAATTAAGTTCTCAGACATTGTTACTTTAAATATTCTTTTCTGCTCTATTCTTTCCTCTCCTTCTGGTATGCTAATTAAGTGTATGTTACACTTTTTTAAATTGTCTCATAGTTTTTAATATTTATTTCTCCTTGCATTTCAGTTAAGAAAGTTCTATTGACCCATGTTCAAATTCACTGATTCTTTTCTTAGCTCTGTCCAGTCTACTGATGAGTGCATCAAAGACGCTGTTCTTTCCTGTTACAGTGGGTTTTATTATTTCTAACATCTCCTTTTGACTATTTCTTAGTGTTTCCATCTCTCTGCTTACATGACCCATCTGTCTATGCTGCTTTTAATGTCTGTATGTGCCAGATGCTTCAAATCTGTCTGGTGTCCTAGTTTTTCTCTCCCCTCTGGAAATTTGACTTCCCTAAGACTTCCTCAGAGAATCTGTATAAAGGATTCACTAAAGGATTCACTTTAATTTAAAACAGTGCTTTAATTTCAGTCTATTCCCATGACATTTTAGAAACCTGAATTTTGAAAAGTGATCTAGTGAAGTACATGAGTTTGAAGCAACTTAACTAAACAGATTACCTTGTCTTAAAAATTAAAATACTTATCTTCTTTTCAAAGTTTTAAACTAGAAGGAGAATATGTAACTCTAACTGCTTATATTCTCTTTTCTAAAGCTTTATATAAACTGCTACTCTTAAAAACAAACAACAATGACAACAAAATCTGTTCAGGGTGAGGGCAGGAGAATGTGGAGAGATATATAATAACAGAATTGCTCTAAAATCTATCTGAAAATGAAGAATACAAAGAAAATATTCTGAAAGTAACATTTGTTTAGATAAGGTATTCCAAATTAATTCTCTCCAAAAATATAACAGAAAGCAGGAGAGGTTTATGAGGCATTGTATAAAGAGAAACATTCACATGTTCATTCACTCAACAGATATTTTCCTAGTGATTTCTATTTACTAGACATTGCGAGGTGGTGTTGCTGACTCCTCCTGTGAAGTTATGCAAATCATCTTATATTTTTGGGTTTCAGTTTCTATACCATTAAAACAAAAAGAAATATACATTTGCCCACAGTTCTAATTGTGAAGTTCATAAGAGGTAGGGATTGTGTCATTTGAAAATATATAGTTTTATTTATTTTTAGTTTACTTAAATATAGTTTACACACATTACAATGCATTGGTTTGTATGTATTGTGCTTACATATAAAAGAAGGTACTTGAAACTACATTTGAGAAGCTTGGCAGGGATTATAATTTTTCTTTAGCCTGACTTATGTAAATTCTTATTTCCATAGTGCCACCTTCCAAGCTTCCTTATATTCTTTCCTTTATTCATGGAAACAAAGCTCAGTTTTCTGGCTCTCTTTTATTATTTATCCTCCTAAAACTTTTGCCTTGATTTTAAAAAAGTAGAGATGCCCCTGGCTGGCATAGCTCAGTGGAATGATCATGGGCTGGGAACCAAAGTGTTGCAGGTTCGATTCCCAGTCAGGGGACATGCCTGGGTTGCAGGCCATGGTCCCTAGCAACCGCACATTGATGTTTCTCTCTCTCTCTCTCTTTCTCCCTCCCTTCCCTCTCTAAAAAATAAATAAATAAAATGTAAAAAAAATATCTTTTAAAAAAAGTAGAGATGCCTTCCTCCTGCCTAACATTTTAGGCAGGCAAAATGTACCATCCGCTTATAGTACAGATGAAGAGAGTTGAGCCGCAGAAAAGTGTCTGAGTCAAGGACAGGGGTTAGAGAAAGTGACAAGCAGCCTCATTCTGTCTATACAGTTGCTTTCCTGTAAAAAGTACAGAGCCATTAGGTCTGCAATTAATAACAGTAACAACAGTTCTTGGACAACGCAATCCCTACTTCTCCAGGTTTTCTATGGGGGCTACTGAGCTGCGGCCACCGTCTCCTCCTTGCAGCATTTTTCCTTGATTCCCTGAAAAGCCATTATCCAGAAGGGGGATTTATCTGTATCTACTTTCCTCACATGGAAAGAACTCTCCAGCCAGAATTCTGAGCCTAATTTCCACTTATTATGCTTACCGGAGCAATCTGCTGTGCTGTCCACAGTAGATAAAAACCGGAGACTCTCTGCATTATACTCATCGAATGACTGAGAAATAAATTAAGTTCTAACCACAGCAAATGAATAGCTGCAAGGTGCATTGGTTTATCCTAATACACCAACTCTCTCTTTCCTTCAGAACTTCAGTCATCAGGCACAGCAAGCTTGCTTAGCGGAAGTTGGATGGGGCATTGAACAGGGTATCTAAACTTTAAGAGGAATCATTTGTCCAACCTGCTGGAGGCTGTTAACATATCCTGCTGTCTTTTCATTACATCTTTCCCTTTGCACTAGAATCCCACAATGACATGTCTTTAAATTTCATTAAAAATTAAGAGCACTAGACTCAGGAGGTAAAAAGGTAGGTGACTAAAGGAAACACATTATGGGAAAAAATACACCTTTCTTAGAAGCAGAAAAAGTAGTTTGACATTTAATTATTATCCAAGAGAGTAAAAAAATAAGAACACTCTAAAATGAAGTCATTGGACCAAAAAAAATTGTATATAACTTGTCATGTGAAATAATGAAATCCTCCAAAAAAACAAACAATAAATTGAAGACAGAGACAATTTTTTTTCTACAAAGCATGAAGCAAAGGTCCTTCCTCTGATTTTTATTTATCCACATTATCTGTTGGAGCTATAGAAAAACAGACTAAAAATTATTGTACTAACATTGTTTTTGTCATTGTTGGGGCTGAGGTTCCCTTGTTGTTGAGTTCAATTCTCCTTGTAATACAAAAAAAAGTACTAATTTGGGGAAAGAACTAATGATGCTCTGAAATAGAAGATCATTTGCAGCAAAATAAGTCAATCACTGATAATAATACCATGATGTAATATTAGGGTTTTTTTGTTGTTGGTTTTGTTTTTTGTTTTTGTTGTTGTTGTTTTGGCTTTTTGTTAAGCAGGGCATTTCAGAGAAAAAGGTACACCATCCTTTAGACATAAAAATAATGCTTCAAAGATGATGAATCTAAAATAATATCCTTCAAATAATTAAGTCTAAACAAAGTAGTAGTTTGGGCTACTAAAAGATATATTAACAACTCTAAAATTCATTCACACTAACTCTATTAGATCAAAAGAACTGGAGGGTTTCTCTCCATTTTAGATAAAGAGAAATTGAAACCAGAATAGGAATCAGGGCTACTGTGGAGAATAGAATCCAGCTTATCTGATTATTAGATTAAAGCTTTTTATTAAATATTAGTGTCCTTATTAAAAAACACATACACACATCTCAAAAAGAACCTTTATTATTTGATATGATAATTCACATGTATTTGCAGATGGCAGTGTCCTATTAACTGAGGACCTTCAAAAAGCCTCTCCATCATTTAGAATTCACAATTACCCCTTTGGGCTAAATGCATGCAAGATAATTAATAAGAATAGCAGCTAAAACAGTAGCAACCACAGCTAACCATTTTGGGGTGTTCAGTAGAATAAACATTTTATGTAAGTAATGTTGATCCCTTTCCATAAGGTCCCTGTAAGGCAGTGTTATGATTCCTTTGTACAGATGAGGAAAGTAAAACATGGAGAAGTGACATGTGACTTTAGTGTATTAGGTGGTTAACTGGGTTTTGTACCTACTTATCCTACTTGAACAGTCTGAATGCTTCCAGAATATATGTAATTTTTTGCATTAAAATGAACCTCAGGCAGGGGTCTGGTCTTTAGAAAGGGTAATGAGTTTCTAGGAAACATTCTCCTACATGAAAGTGAGATCCAAAGATTTCAAAATGCAGCTTTGCTCTGGCTAAGTGTCAATTATTTTGTGTCTTTCATTTAGAAATTATGTATTTGCCTTTAAAAACACTTTTAACTGGACAGAAGCATGCAGAGCAAAAGCACACAGTTAGAGTTAAGGATTTAATTACAAATGCTAGATTATCATGCTGGTGTAGGCAGGAGCGCTCAGAAGGGGGCTTGTACCCTCAAGCCTGTGAGTTAGTCTCCGGCACCAGCTGCTAATAAAACCTCCATTCTACAGAAAAGGCCAGTAGTGTGATTTCTAGCCAGCTGTAAGTTCTTTGGATAAACCTTCCTTGGAGCAAATAACACTGAGACAATTTAAGAAACAGTGATACCTAGAGAAAGAGAGAACAGAGAGAGAGAAATGGTAAATCTAAGTTTGTTTTCTAAGAGTCACTAAAACAACCATCCCAAATGTCCTAAGAAGGACATTTCATAACCTGTACTTTTGCACTTCAATGGGTAGGAATATACCTGTAGCAATGGTCTCCCAGCCCTCAAGACTCCTTTGTGCATCTTGGCTTATTGTATTTTTTCTGTGGTTTGATAGAAGCTATACAAACAGAAGAGCTCACTGATCTAAAGTTAAGGTCCAAAGGACTTTCAAAGTTTTACTCCATGTCCCAGTAAGCAAGGTCCTGATGATGAAAAATGTAAGTTAGTTTTGGTTTGGTATGAAAATAAAACCAAAAATTGGAAAGAGCTTTCAATGGAAATTCATTAGTTGTATCCCAAAATTTATTCATACACCTTTCAGCAAATGTTTACTGAGCACCTATTATTTACTGACCAACTATAATTCTCCTTGTGCCTATCTATTGTAAGCATCAAAGTTACAAGCCCCCACTGGCATGCCCACATTTGTTTCAAGCTCTGAAACTAGCATTTCTATAGGAGAGAGAACTTCTCTGAGTGATCCGGTCTGGCCTTGAAATTGACCTTCTGTGACATTTCAGTCATTTCAGTCCAGATGGGTCGCTAAAACCCAGTAAGATAAGGCAAATAGGGAGGATATGAGCCCAGAGCTTGCTGTGTTAAGAGTGCTGTAGGCACAGGAAGGGTGTTGTTTTCTGTTCCCAATGATGAAATACCCAGTGAAATAAAATCGGGTACTGGGAGCGTATGAAAGCAATGAAGAAGCTACAGCTGCAATGTGATACCTGACACCAAGGAAATCTATTTCAGTTTCCAGGATCCAAGGTCTTGGTCTTGGTGCAAAAACATGACTCTTTGGTTCAGTATAGGGTCTGTCACAAACTAGGCAATGCCCTACCTGGTAGGAAGTCAATACAGCTCTCAGTAGCCTGTCATTTGACCATCTGAGTCGCATCCTGTGTGGAGCAAGTAAAGGATAAGTCTAGAATCCTCCCTTGGGAGTCCTATGCAATGACATGCACTGCCTAGGGGTAATCCCTTCTGCCAAGACAGGGCCCCGTGAACAATACAGAGGCACGTCCCTGGATATTCTTTCTACTCTGTGAAGCTTCCTGCTTTTGCTAATAGTCCATCCTTTTGATGGTGCCCACATGCGTAATACTAAGCATCCCGATACCAACAATGATGATCCCTGAGGAACATGAAGAGAGTGAGAAAAAGCAAAGAAGAAATTTAAGTGGGAAACAGAGAGAGGGTGACAGAGGTTACTGTGGCTAAGGACTAGAGAGGAAAAGCAAGAAGGGGTACTGAGCCCTCTCCTTCATGTAAACTGCACAGAGCAGTCACCATCTGGTATGGTCAGTCTCTACCTGGAGACATTATCCTGTTTGTCTATCTCATGCAGAACCTTCCTCTCACTTCCCCTCTGTCTTAGTTTGCTTGGGCTGCCAAACAAAATGGCATAGACGGGATGGCTTAGATGCATTTATTTTCCCACAGTCTGGAGGCTGGTGTCTGAGATTTGCATGTTATCTATGGGCTGTCAGAACCCTCTTCCTGACCACTGTCTTCTGTCGTCTTTTCTTAGTGCGCATGCACAGAGAGAAAGAGATCTCTCTCATCCTCTTCTTAAAAGGTCTTCAGCCCTACTGGATAAGGACCTCCCTCACAGGACTTTATATGGAAGGTTAGGACTTCGGCGAATGAATTGTGTAGCACACTGTTCAGTTCATAGAGTCCACCCTAGCTAAAACATCATAGGGGGCTGATTTGGCTGAAGGACCTCCTAGCTAATCACTTCTGATTCATTTCAAGAGCTTTTTTCTAACCCAGAAGTCCCCAATGCTTTTTTATGGAGCCTTATAGCTCAGTAAACCTTTGAAAAAGTCTTAAACTTCTCCATACAGTCCCACATCTTGTACAGACAGATTGGCCTTGTTCTTCTAATGCTATATGGGGCCATTCCACGCTCATCATTAGGCTTCGCTGGAGAAGACTTTTTGCATGTTGTCCATGGGCTGCTCAGCTAGAGTCCAGCCTGCTCACCTGCTTTAATCTGTCTGCATGTTTCCCTCTCATTAGCATCTGCCTTAGCCCAGCAGTCGTGGCTGCATTCAGACCCAGGCCATTCCCAGGCTTCCCACCCAAGGCAGCAAAGTCTCCATGGCACAAGGTGTGACAGCTGAGGCAAAGTTCACACTTGTCTCCCATTTTATTAGCACTTCACATGGATGGACTCTGAGAATCCAGTTTTATAAACAAATCTCCAAATTACTTACTGCAAATCTTTTTTTCTCCCCTGCCCCCACCGCAATATGTATGATGTTGACTCTATCATGAAACTAGAAAAACCAAGCTCACTTTCAATGGTCAATGCATTCAATAGCCTTCCACTGGCAGATACATTTACGAACGGAGTATGTATGAAAGAGAAGAAAAATGTTTTTCTTAGGTATCTTGCCTAATTTTCCTGGTACTAACTTCCGAGTTATTTTAAATCCCAGGCCAGAATATTATGCTTTTGTGATGAGCAAAATCAGACAAGGTCAATGCCTTTGTGAAGTTTAAAGTCTAGTTAGGAAATAGATTTCAATCAGATAATTAACTAAAATAATGGGGATATTTCAATAAAAAAGTGTGCTCTGCTCTGCCCTGAAGAAGTACATGATGTGAGTATTTAATAAAGAGTTTAGATTTTGCTTGGGGAAATGAGAAAGGATTCTCCGTGGAAGTGTTTGAGTTGAGAACCAATGGTTGAATAGGAGATATTTTCAAGAAATAGGGAGTGTTTCAGGAAAAGGAAAAGACACAGCCTGGGGCACAGAGAACATGGCCCAGTGTGCTCCCCAAATAAGGCCATTTCTAAAGCACAGCAAATGGAAGTGATATGGGATGTCTCAACAGAATGTTAGGGGTTTCATTTTTACTTCTTGTTCTTCATTAATTAATCCATAAGAAACCATTGAATGGAATGATTTTAACAGACTCGGATCTAATATGGCACACAGCTATAAGAGAGGTGAGGATTACAGAGGTGTTGAAGATGATTACTTGTAGGTTTTCTGTGTGGGGGAGGGGAGCACCTGAGTGAATGGTGATACCGCTGGCTGACATAGGAAACACTGGAAGAAGCACAACATCTGAAGGGAGATCACCAGTTTTGTTTTTTTATTAGACCTACTCTGGAAAACCTGTCAGTCTCCCAGAGTAGACATATACTGTGAATTCTTATACTGAGGAAAACCAGGAGTAGGAAACAGTATGATTCTGTGATAAGGAGTTGAGATTCTGAAGCCAGATTGCCTGTATCTAAATTCTGATTCTTTCATTTAGTCGCTGTGTGGCCTCAAGCAGTTACTCAACCTCTTAGCGGCACTGTTCCCTCACTGGAAAAAATGGAGCTAATAATACTTATCCCCTACGGCTTTGTGAGAATTAAAAGAAATAACACATGTACGCGTAAAGTTTTAAGAACAGTGGTTGGCACATAATAAGCAATTACCAAATGTGAGTTGTTTCTTCTTATTCATCATTATTGTTGTTACTATCATCATTACCTGTATTAAACAAAGGAAGGTACGTGTGCAGAGGAGACATGGCTAACACGGTTAACACAGGCATTGTCAGCATGTCAGTGGAGATGATCAAATGGAGAAAGAGAGGTAAAAAGAGAAGAGATTAGGAATGATGTCTCTAACAAGGAATGAATGACCAGGCTTCAAAGCTCAGATGAAGACATTGGCCTTAAGAGCAGGCGGGACAGCTTTACTGTCATCTGGGCAGGGGTGGAGGAGAAGGAGGTGGACAACTGTTCGCTTGTGGGGAGTTCGGGGCTTCTGGGCTTTTATATCCTCTTGGGAAATATAAGTGAGGTTCTCCCTGGAGAAAGGTGGTGACGGGTGTCCTGAGAGGGGAAGGGGAGGCACAGGGAGTGAGTAACCGAGCACTTTGGAATGTCAAAGTCTAAAGAAAGAGTCTTGCAGTAGGTAGGAGAATGAGCCGGCTTGATGAAATATAGTATGAACCTTGGGGGTCCTGAGGGACCATTTGGAGTTGTTGAGAATAAGTATAAAGTAGAAACGATATGTTTTATTTTACAACTTTTTTTATCACATAGTGGTTTTATGATATAGTCACAGACATAGTGGACATTTGGATTCCATGGGGTTGATGTTTTAACAAAGAGGGGTAATATTTAACAGAAGGCTGAAGGGATTTATGGCACTATTGCAATGATGGACGATGGAGTCCAAGCTCGATGGGAGCGGAACTGAAGGAGTGGATGGGTAACAACAGAGAGACAGGTCCAGCAGTGGGAGCTGAACGGAAAGCTAGAAGAGGAGAGGGCTATTGTGAGTGAAGATGCCTGTTTTCAAGCTTTTGAAGAGGAACCACCAAACTCAGCCTCTTCCGCCCCATTATCTTTCATCTTCTCTATGGCAGCTCCTGCCCCACCTCTATACCAATGACCAACCAGAGTAAAATGCCTTTATTTGCAACCACTGAGTATATGTAGATGTCATATTACTGAGTCACTTTTTTTTCTTACTGTCAAACCACTGAATAAATGAATCATATACGCTACTTTCAGCGTATATTAATAGCTACTTGGCTACTTTCACCTCTCTTTCCTTTCTTTTCCTCAGGAATTTCCATTCTCTACTCTTCAATGTCACTAATGTTCCTCTACCACTCCTAATGATTTTTTAAAAGAGTTTATTTACTTATTTTTAGACAGAGGGGAAGGGAGGGAAAAAGGGAGGTAGATGTTTGAGAGAAGCATCAATGTGTGGCTGCCTCTCACACGCCCCCTACTGGGGATCTGGCCCACAACCCAGGCATGTGCCCTGGCTGGGAATAAATAGAACGAGCCACCAGTTGGTTCACAGGCCAGTGTTCAATCCACTGAGCCACACCAGCCAGGGAGAAATCCAATGACTTTTTTATATTAATCATCATGTTTGAAGAAAAAGTAAGAACTTTGAAGAGCAAAGAAGTAGAGAGGAAAGGTCAAGTGGAAATATAGCTTTAAAATAAAAGTGTGGAGGCAGAACCAGGGAAGGACTGTGTGAGGCACAGTGCAGAGCCTGTGGACAAGAATGATACTGCTGGAGACCGCAAGAGACAGAATTGGCCACGCAGGACGGCCATGACCTCAGCTGACTTTTGCATGCTAGGTTCCCTATTCAGACTTAATTCTATAGCAGTGGGAGAGTATTAAGGATTTTTTTTAGCAGAGCAATAGCATAAAGACAGTGCTGTTTTAGGAAGATTAATCTGTTGAACTTCAAAATAAATTAAATATGACTGAAGTCTCTGGATCTAGTTAGGAGGATTACATTCCATCCAACAAGCATTTATTGAGCTTTCCTATGGCGTTATGCCCTCCTTTGTCCTGTGACACTGTCCTATGGACAAGCAACACACTGGGTCCAGGCACAGCACGAAGTCTTTACAATAAGGCATTTGCTCCCCAGGACATTATCAGTCCGGTAACGGGAGTGGTAGGGAAGGATGTAGGATAAACAGCTCTAATACAAGGCATTAACACAGATGCTTCAAACCAGAAATGTTTGTTAAATTTTCTGTAACTCTCCAGGATTAATCAGTAATACCAACTGAAGTGAAGGGCTAGGAGAGGATCTCACCTATTTGACATGAATAGGGTCTTGCAGGGTAAAATATCGGTTCCACCAGTTGCTGGAAATAATTGCAATTGCACTAAATTGGGGCTTTGGACACTATTACTGTATATTCTCTATACACTGACTTTACAGCTTCCAGCCCCAAAGGCTGCCAGTGGGTCGGAGCCTCAGGGCAATGGTAAGAGGAGTTTGGATACGGACCACACTCCACTCTCTGAATGTTCTTACTTGAGGGAAATCAGAACTAGGCTGCTGGAACCATTCAATTCCTGCAGTAATGAGATATCGTTGACTATTGATCTATCAAAAGAATGTATTGATGATCTGTCCTGTTGGTAATCAGGGAGCAGTGAAAAGAGACAAGAGGAGGGAGTGGTGGAAAGGGACAGAAGACGTGATGAATGAGCCAGGCCACAAGGCCACTTTAAGAGACTTGGATTCTACTTTCTTTGGGTCCGGGGTTTGGGGGTGAGGCTAGCACGCCAATGCAAGAGGCAGAGAAGTCTGCGGGAGAGGACAGAGTAAGGGTCAGCTACAGCACGGCTGGCTCTATATTCTCAGGCAAATCATCTTTCCTGGACTTATTACCCCCACCTGTAAATTGAGGATAATAATCCGTGACCTTTTGTTATCACAGTAGTTGAAAAATGAGATGCTGTAGGTGAAGGACTTTGAACTCACAAAGACGAAGGAGCTCTTTCATAAAATTCCCGGAGAGCGGTGTCAGCGTCAACTAGCATTTATGAGCGCTTTCTCTGCGCCGCGCACCGTTTCATATCACGTGCGCTGAGTTAACTAAAACTACAGACTGCCCCTGCCTATGGGAAGTTTGCCCTTCAGAGGTGATATAAATATATATGTAGAAGAGAGAAATGTTTCCGACGAGGAAACGACTTTTCTTTTTTAAATGTTCATGTCTCCATGTTTGGCGACATGAATAAACTTGATAATTTTAGTCATTTTACCACTTATACTGCTGGTGCTGACGTGACACCCCAGGATCGAGCAGGGCCCATTCAGAAGTCTGACCCTGCAAACTCTGTAGTCAGCTGGGCAGGAGCAGCCTGTCCCCGGCACAGCAACAGGCGGGAGGCAGAGAGCCCATGGACAGACCCCGATAGCAGGTACTAAGTATGAGGTCTGCACTCGGGTCGGAGACTGGAAGCGAGGGGAGGAAGTAAACGGGTCTTGGATATGTCAAGCCAGGAGTCGACTTCAATCCTGCTGTTGGAGTTGGGGGAATGTGTATGACAGCAGAAATAGAATTTTTTCTGTGTCTAGGGACAGTAAATGGCTGGGTGCCTCACACTGCCGGTCTCAGTGCCCCAGGAGCCTATTATCTGATGTATGATTGCATCTATTTTCCCAAGAAAATTAAAGAGATTTAGTCAGTTAACCTGAAATTCTCGGCCTGGCTTCGCTGGCGGATGGGAAGTTTCTCCCCAGGCTTTGGAGGCTCAGACCGCAGCTGTCAGAGCTGTCAGAAGTGGGATTCCACTACCACCTAGTGGGCAGTGAAGGAGCTGCCCCTTGCCCTTGCTCACTCCAGAGAAAGTCAAGGTGAGGCGGAAGGAGACAGCCCAGACAGAGGTTGGAGTCCTAATAAGGTTAGTGCGTCCACAGGTGGAGGAGTCCTTTTATCAGCCACCTGAAGGAAGGTGTCTGTGACCATTCTGCTGGGTGAGTGAAAGAATCTGGGAGCACTGCTACTCCCCCAGAGAGTGTGGTCCCTGTGACCCCGGCATCAGGGGCTGTGTCCTGCCCAAGGCAGGGGAGTCTGGGCAGAGAAAGGCATGGAGCCTCACCAGAGTAAACCCGTATTCATGTTTGAGGCCAGGAGCTCAGTAATCTACTGCAGTCAGCTCACTGTAGTCAAAGACCACAGTTAGGTCATTTCTGTCTCCCTGGCGCCCTCTGTCTCATGCACTGTGTCTGTAGGTCACTATGGGGGCAGAGTTTTGATCTCAGATGCAGTACTTGCAGATTTATACGTTAAGATAAGTGATGTCCATTTATGTATGGTCACAATGAGATTAAAACTTAGTGTCACTGCCTATAAACAGCTAATAGTCTATAGCAGTTGGTAGCACATAAATAAGAAATTGCAAAGAAGTGTGATAAGAGCCTGTGAGTTTGTTTTTAATTATTGCATTTGTAGGCATGATACTGGTTAATAAAATTATATGTTTCTGTAGGAGACCATTCTGCATGGCGTGGGCCGAGCTCCCAGTGGAAAACAAGGTCGGATGCACAGGACCCATGCCCACAGATAGGTTCTCCCGTGGGGAATCAGGCCTGCAATGTACCTAGGTGGCTTTGAGACTTGCTTTTGCTAAAACTCCCTCACCCTGAATTGAAGCAGCAAGTGCTTACCGTAACTTCCTAAAATCCATGCTAAACCTTCCAAGGACAAGTGTAACCAGTTCAACTACTTTTCCCTTTTCATTTGCAAATATCCTTCTTCTGTGATGTGATAAGTGGCATCTGCTCCTTTGTTTTCTGTAAAAGGTAAACACCTAAAGCAAACCTGTGCATAGTAAATGAGGACCATCATGTAATGTGCCCAGAAAAGAAATAAAGTCCTGTCATGGCAGAGGCCACTGCTCCTTCTCCCCATGAGAGAAAAGCCGTGCTGTCCCTTTTCCTCCACTGGACTCGGTAGTCCATGTGAATCTCTCGTATCTCATCCACAATGTGGTGGACCCCAGGAGCCAGGGTCCGCATCATGTTTCAAGTGTACAACTCTATAATATATCATCCGCTCATGGTATTGTGTTCAACATTCAAAGTCAAGTTTCTTCCCATCACCATTTATCCCCCCTTTACCCTCTTCTACCTTCCCTACACCCCTTTCCCTCTGGCAGTCACCATAGTGTTGTTTGTGTCTATGGGAGCTTTTTTGTTGTTTTTGGTTTTGCTTTGTTTTGTTTTGTTTTGCTTAACTCCCTCACCTTTTTCACCCAGACACCTAACCCCTCTGACAGCTGCCAGTCTGTTCTGTGGATCTGTGCATCTGTTTCTATTTTGTTTGTTTATTATGTTTATTAGATTCCACATATGGGTAAGATTATATGGTATTTGTCTTTCTCTGACTGGCTTATTTTACTTAGCATAACACTCCCCCTGTATATCCATGCTGTTGCAAAAGGTAAGACTTCCTTCTATTTTGTAACCAAGTGGTATTCCATTGTGTAAATGTGCTACAGCTTTTTTATCTACTCATCTGTGGGTAGATGAGTACTTCGTCTGATGGGTACTTCTGCCGCTTCCAAATCTTGGCAATTGTAAATAACAATGCAGCGAACATAGGGGTACATATATTTTTTGAATTAATGTTTCTAGTGTCTTTGGATATATTCCGAGAAGTCGGATCACTGGGTCAGAGACAGTTGTTTTAATTTTTTGAAGAAACTCCATACTGTTTTCCACAGTGGCTGTACCAGTCCACATTACCACCAACAGTGCATGAAGTTTCCTTTCTCTCCACATCCTCCCCAAAATTTGTTGTTTGTTGATTTATTGATGATAGTCATCCTGACAGGTGTGAGGTGATATCTCATTGTGGTTCTAATTTGTATTTCACGGATAATAATTGACATTGAGCATCTTTTCACATTTCTTTTGGCCCTCTTTTGGTATTTCCTCCTTAAAGTGTTTGTTCAAGTACTTTGACCATTTTTTAATTGGATTGCTTGTTTTTTTGGTGTTGAGTTGTATAAGTTCTTTATAAATTTTGGATATTAACCCCTTATCATTGGAAAATATGTTCTCCTATTCAGTGGGTTGTCTTTTCATTTTATTGATGACTTTCTTTGCCATGCAAAAACTTTTTAGTTTGATGTAGTCCCATTTTTTTACATTTTTTCTTTTGTTTCCCTCCCCCAATGATATATATCAGAAAAAAATATTGCTACAAGAAACATCCAAGATTTTACTGCCCATGTTTTCTTCCAGGATTTTTATGGTTTTCAGCCTTTAAGTCTTTAGTCCCTTTTGAGTTTATTGTTGTGCACAGTGCAGGAAGGTGGTCTAGATTCATTTTTTCTTGCACATATCTGTCCAATTTTCCCAACATCATTTATTAAATAGGCTGTCTTTACATCATTGTACATTCTTGACACATGTAATTGTCATATATTAATTGACTATAAAGGTGTGGGTTTATTTCTGGGCTCCCTATTCTGTTCCATAGATTTACATGTCTGTTTTTACACCAGTACCATGCTGTTTTGATTACTACAGTCTTGTAGTATGCTTTAATATCAGGTAGTGTGATTCCTCCAATTTTGTTCTTCCTTCCACAAATCACTATTGTTAGTCAGGGTCTTTGTTGTTCCATATAAGTTTTTGGAACATTTTTTCTAGTTCTGTGAATACTTCATTGGTATCCTGATAGGAATTATGTTGAATCTATAGATTGCTTTGGGTAGTCTGGACATTTTAAGATATTTATTCTTCCTTTCTATGAACATGCTATATAATTCTACTTATTTGTGTCTTCTTCAATTTCTTTCTTCAGTGTCATACTTTTCCAGATACAGGTCATTTATATCCTTTGTTAAAATTATTCCCAGGTATTTTTTGATGCAATTATAAATGGGATTGTTTTCTTAGTTTCCCTCTCT
Source organism: Phyllostomus hastatus (assembly GCF_019186645.2). NCBI lineage: Eukaryota > Metazoa > Chordata > Mammalia > Chiroptera > Phyllostomidae > Phyllostomus > Phyllostomus hastatus. Next base: position 11,127,360 of record NW_025334015.1, on the reverse strand, counting down.
CATAGTTCATTATTGGTATATATAAATGTGACTAATTTATGGATATTTATTTTGTATCTTGCTACTTTGCTGAATTCATTTATCAGTTCTAGCAGTGTTTTTCATTGAATCTGTGGGGTTCTATATATATAGTATCATGTTATCTGCAAATAATTTTAATTCTTCCTTCCTGGTTTGGATGACTTTTATTTCTTCTTCTCATCTGATTGCTGTGGTTAGGACTTTTAGTACTATGTTAAACAGGAGTGGTAAGAGAAAACATCCCCGTCTTATTCCATTTTTAAGGGAAATGCTTTTAACTTTTGCCCTTTGAGTGTGATGTTGGCTGTGAATTTGTCATTTATGGCCTTTATTATGTTGAGGTATGTTCCATCTAATTCCACACTGAGAGTTTTTATTATAAATGCATACTGGATTTTTACAAGTGACTTTTCTGCATCTATTGATGTGATCATGTAATTTTTAGCTTTTGTTTTGTTTATGAGCTATGTCATATTTATTGATTTGTGGCTGTTGTACCAACCTTGCATATCTAGAATAAATCCTACTTGATCACGGTGGGTATGTTATCTTCTTAATGAGTTGCTGCATCTGGTTTGCTAATATTGCTAATGATTTTGAGAATTTTAGCATCTACGTTCATCAGGGATAGTGGCCTATGATCTTTCTTTGCAATGTCTTTATCTGGTTTTAGAATTAGGGTAAGGCTGGCCTTGTAAAATGAGCTTAGGTGTCTTTCCTCCTCTTTAATTTTTTGAATAGTTTGAGAAGGATAAGTGTTCTTCAGCAAATGTTTGGTAAAATTCACCTGTGAAGCCATATACTCCAGGACTTTTGTTTGTTGGGAATTTACCGATTACTGCTTCAATTTCATTGGTTGTAACCTTTCTATTCAGATTTTCTGATTCTTCTGGATTCAATTTTAGAAGACCATATATTTCTAGGAATTTATCCATTTCATCCAGATTATCCAAACTATTGGCATATAGTTGTTTGTAATATTTTCTTATAATCTTTTGTGTTTCTTTGAGGTCTGTTGTTATTTCTCCTCTTTCATTTCTAATTTTATGTATTTAGGTCCTCTGTTTTCCTTCATGAGTCTGGTTAAAGGTTTGTCAATCTTGTTTATCTTTTCAAAAAACCAGCTATTGGTTTTACTGATTTCTTTTGTATTATTTTTTAGACTCTATTTCACTTATTTCTGCTCTAATATTTATTATTTTTTTATTCTGCTCACTTTGGGATTTGTTCTTTTTCTAGTTCCTTTAAGTGTAAAGTTAGATCATTTATTTGAGATTTTTCTTGTTTCTTGAGGGTAGGCCTGTACTGCTATGAATTTTCCTCTGTGGACCACTTTTGCTGTGTCTCACTGGTTTTGGGTTGTTGTGTTCTCAGTTTTATTTGTTTCAAGGTGTCTTTTGATTTTTCCCTTGATCACATTGTTAACCCATTCTTTTTTTAGTAACATGTATTTAGTTTCCATGTCTTTGTGTTTTTCAAGGGATTTTTTTGTGATTCATTTATACATTCATACTATTATGGTCAGAGAAGATGCTTGATGTGATTTCAATCTTCTTAAATTTACTGAGATTTTTTTTGTGTCCTAACATGTGATCTATCCTAGAAAATGTTCCATGTGCACTCAAAAAGAATGTGTTTGGGCTGAAATGCTCTGAAGATATCAACTAAATTTTTCTGGTCTAGTATGTCATTTAACGCCACTGTTGCCTTATTGATTTTCTGTCTGGAAGATCTATCCATTGATGTCAATGGGGTGTTAAAGTCCCTCCTATGACTGTATTACTCTTAATCTCTCCCTTTATGTCCATCAAGATTTATTTTATATATTTAAGTGCTCCTCTTTTGGGTACATAAACATTTACAAGGTTTATGTCCTATAGGGTTAATTTTTTGTGTCAACTTGGCTGGACCATGGTACCATGTTTTTGGTCAAACCCTAAAACAGATGTTGCTGTAAAGGTATTGGTAATTTTGGATGAGATCAACATTTAAATCAGCAGACTCTGAGGAAAGCAGGTTATCCTCCATTATGTGAGTGGGCCTTATCCTACCCGTTTAAGGCCATAAGAAAAAGGACTGAGGTTCCCAGAGAAGGAAGGAATTTTGCCTCTAGACTTAGGACTCAAGAAGCAAAATCAACTCTTCCTTGGATCTCCAGCCTGCCGGCCTGTTCTGCAGATCTCAGGCTTGCCATGCCCACAAACACATGAGCCAGCTCCTTAAAATAAATATGTCCAGATAGATAGATAGATAGATAGATAATTGATATCTGTTATTGATTCTGTTACTCTGGAGAACCCTGACTAATGCAGGCCTGTAATACCTATTCAAAGCATTCAATGATCACAGAGAAGCTTATTCTGCCTGGGGACCAGGGGGGATTTATATTCATGGTAATGCTTAGGTAATTTTGTCAAGGACAGATAAATTGAAGTTCTCCATGTAAGGAAAGGAAAATACATTTTCCAGGCAAAGGGGATACCAGAAATGACGTGCTCAAAGACACGTGCTGTGCAAGTTGAGCGGTCTTCAGTAATTCTAGTCTATAGTGTTCACAGGGGTAAGAGCCAGAGATGAGAGAAGCTAGAGCAGGTTACCTAGAACCAGTTGTGAAGGGCTATATGGCTAAGGGTTTGGCCTTTATCAGAGATACTAAGATATTTGATGTTATGGGTGTGAATACATAATGTGAAGGGAAGGTAAGAAGTGAGATGTCTGAGATGTTTCCAAGGTTGCTAGGGATTTTTTCTCAAATTCTGATGAGAATAATCTATAGATGTGCAGACTTGGGAATGAGTCAAATAAACCCCTATAGAAGCAGAAATGACATCAGTGTCTCTCCCTCTCTCTCTCTCTCATTATCTGAATATAAGAAAGTAGAGCATGATGGGTAAGAGGTTTGGCTCTGCCATCAGCCTGCACTAGGTCATGATCTCTGCTCAATTGTTAGGTAATCTTGAGCAAATTACTCTCTAAACCTTAATGTCCTCATTTAAACTGGCTAATATACTAGTACCTGCCTCAGAGGGCTGTTGAGATGGTTAAATTAGATCATGTCTGCTGAGTGAGTAGCCCAGTGCTGGGCACATTGCATAAGCTCACTAAACATTATTTATTATTGGACCAAGGCTATTCATGCAAGCCCCTAGCACTGTTTGGTATAAGGTTGGCAATTTTACAAAGGTTAGTTTCTGATACCATTCCACCCCATTTTTCAAATAGCCATGCTGGCGTATGGTCAGGAGAATATACTTCCTGCCTTCTGTCTTTGAGGATGATCCATTAAGGCTACAATCATGTCCTCGTCTTACCAAAGGGGAAGGAGAAAGGCACCAATTCTGACTGTGTCAGTCAACAACCACAGATGCGGAGAAGTTCAGAGGACATATCACCTACTCACTCTGATGTGTGCTCTGGCTGTCATGGAACGTCTGTAAGGGTGGTTGGGGGTACTATTCTAATGCTGTGTTTAAGATGAACTCCACACAATCTTCACTATGGCAGGTTTTCTGCACTTTTTGTACAAGCTCTGAGTTTCTGCTGTAGGGGCTGTGGTGGGGGTGGAGTGGCTGGATGGCCAAATGATTGAAAAGTAGCCTCACAGAGAGCTTGAGGCAGCCTGGCCCTCATTAATATTTTGCTCAGACCCCTGGGGCCAGACTGACTACTGGACAATCTCACTTGTCATCTGCCTGGAAGCTGGTATCAGAAAATTATTCTACACTACAAGGTTAATGCTTGTTGAATATTTCCAGGACACGTATAGATAGGTACTGGACAAAACATGTAATCAGCTGAGACATTTTAAGCCACCACGAATTCGCACAGCTATAAAAATAATCATTCAAACTTGCACACACACACACTTGGGTACCATTCCACCAGTGTAAACACACATGCATACATCCCAGGTGTCAAATAAAATCCAGGACTTCTGCATCTGCCCTCTGTGAGCGGAGTCCCCCAGTGAGCCTCTCGCAGGTGGGAGTCTCCGGAGCTCGGGACTCAGCTCTCTTAGAGCCTCTGGACTCCCTCAGAAAGACAGTGTTAAGAGAGCCGCTGAGTTCTGAAACCTGTTTTGTTAAGTTCAGAGCTAATTCTCATATTCAATGGAAGGGGCTATTTTTGAGGTTAGGATTTAAACAAGATTCATTCCCCCAAACTACTTTTGATTTTTCAAGGTTAGGATTTAAACAAGATACATTCCGCCAAACTGCTCTTGATTTTTCAGCTCTTTTATTTTTGTGCTCATGATGTTCCAATATTTCATATCTTTACGTTATATTTTAAAATACTTTCCATTTCAGGCATGTATGTATACACAGACACTTGTCTCCAATCTTACATAATAGGAACGCTATTGATGACATCTGCAACACCTCCACTTTCAGGCTACTTTTCAGAAAAATACCTATTATACCATAATTTAGACCACACCTAATTTATAACCACAAAAGTTCTCTCCAAAGGTCTTCATGGTTATCAAGCTCATGAATCCTATTTCTACAAATCCACACCATAGATCTTGTCTGTCCTAAGGGCGTTCTTTAGTTCCTAAATATCTCGCAAGGTGAAGGTTGGGTTTTGAAACATACTGGTACTGCAATTTTCAAAAGATGAGCCTGGGGTTTATTTCTCCTATTGATCCATTGTTGAGAGCATGAAACAGGATTGGTCCACAGTTAAGGGTGAGGAGAACTGGGGACCAAAGAATGAATGCAGAGCTTGAACGGGACAGACCCGGGCCTTGACTGTGGCCTTGACACGATTCCTTAGGGCTCGGGAGCCACTTACTGCCCAGGACTCAATCTCCTAATTCTTATGGGACTGAAGTAGCTGAATTAAATCATACACTTTCAAAAGCTTTTAAAAATGGACATTTGTCAAACAAAATCTTCGGATTAAATCAATGATGATACTAAGTATTGTAAGAATTTCTAAAACGGATGGATGCAGCCATGTGACACGCACTTCCTCCCTTCAGGAAGGGCCGTCCTTTCCCCACAGCTGCAGTGGCAGTCTCGGCGCCCCAGCTGGAGCCACGGCCTCCTCCCAGCCCACAGCTCCTCAGGGACAGCTGTGCCCCATGCCTGACCATGGCAGGGCCTGAGGGTTTGGCTCCCTGTCTCAACTCACAGCAAATCCAAAGGGCCCTCCCAGCGTCACAGTTTCCCATGGGATTGGCCGAAGACTCAGTCAGGGCTTTAAGGCAGCTCCACTCGTCATCCCGTCTGATTCTGCTTTCCCCTACACCCTGCCTACGCTAATCCAAGAGGGCTCAGTATCGGCGCCCTGCTCTCCGACCTCAAGGGCACTCCTGGGGACGCAACTGTGATATTAACTAAGTCACACCCTCCCTGTGCTGCAGGACAATGGTAGGTTTTCTGTGTGCGTGACCCATGGAGCCCTGCACAGTTCTGCACAGGGAGGCAGTGGAGTGCAGGGAACAGCAGTGCATGCTCAGCCTGGGGAGGGCCCATTGTGCTGTGGTGTGAAACCTTGGACAACACCTCACCCTTCCTAATCCCGCATTCTCACCAGTGAAATAGGCCTCATTAGTAGAACCAATATTGAGATTTACCGGAAATACAAAATAAGGTAGCATATTTTCAAGGAAGAGAATCCTAATGGCATTTAGCTGCACACAAATTCAGCTACATCTCTTGCAAAATTGTAGTGGTGCCACATATAAAAACAGGGCAGTGGGAACAAGCTAGCCTGAAATAAGCTGCACAGCATGTTAGGGAAGGGGCCCCGGGGCCTCCCTGTTAGGAGTCATGTCTGGTGCCAGAGTATGCCTCAGTTTCCCCATCTGTAAAATAAAGATAATAACAGTAACTACTGTAGCATGCTTTGAAGACGGAATGACTTAATATATGTGAAGTGTTCAGAAAGGAAGCTGACATATACCAAAGCTCAAAAAAGCGTAGCTACTAAAAAGCCATCACATGTTTGATAAAAAGGGAAAGCACATTTTTAAAAAACAAGTAAACATACAAATAAATACATAAGTAAATAGATAAATATATTTTTAAAAGAATGAATGGATTTTAGGGGTTTCTGACCTTTGACACTGAGGTGCATCGGTTTTCACAGGGCCAAATAGGTGAGTGAAAGCGATTTCCCCCTGCACTGGAGGAAGGAAATGAAACATTCACCCAGGCTCCTTAAGAATTGCTGACTTAAAGAAATTATGAAAATTCACATAGGCCTGGAGTCACAAAACCCTGTGCAAAGTGTTCTAGTTAATGAGAACTTTCATGAATTTCCAAGGCTCACTTTGAATGGTTATCCTTCCTTTACTCATAGCTGACTCTGTAATGTAACACTCTTATAAGCAAAATTTCTGCTATAAAATAGCACCTGTCATAATAAATGTAAATAATTGAATTATTAATATTAAGTACTGTGAAGTGCTTAGAATGGTGCCAAGCACGTGGTAAACACTGTGTGGAATTTAGCTCTCAGCATCGTTTTACAAACTGAAGCACATGGACACTGAAGACCACTTGGGATGGGTCGGTCCCTGTCACCTGACAGGAAATTCTGGGCTCCTGTCCACTTTGCTGTGTGCAAAGCATGAAAAGAAGCCCTGTCTGGTTGGAGGGTCAGTACTGGGAGACCCTGCTCGGTTGCCTGCCCCCAACACCCCACCCCGCACCTCCTGAGTGAACTCCGGCCCCCCGGTATTCGGTGGAGCACAATCTGAAACCCCACACAGGGCGCTGATTCTTCTAGCTCCAAAGCCCCAGGAGCGCTAATGAGATTTATGCAAACCCAGTCACGTTTCCCAGCCAGAGTCCCCTTGGCAGGGCGGCTCCTCTGATCGGGGTTTGGAGCCTGGCATCTCACAGCAGAACTCGTTTCTATAAGCTGGGCGGGCTTCATTCACACTCTCAGAACAAATAAAGACAACAGCCGACAGGCCGACCTCACATTCCGTCTGGACCACACAAACCAGGGAGCTGTGGCCAAGGTTTCATTCCGCTCATCACCCCTGGGTCTTTCCTGGCAAACTTGGGGAAGCAGGGATGTGGTTACCAGGGACCCAGCTGCACAGATATTGGAAGCAAAGGAGAAAATAATTAAGTTTACCCGTGCCTGTAAGACTTGGCCCGCGGAAGAGCACAGAATCTCCTGGTAAATAGAGAAGTTTTGCCATCTGTTCCCTTACATCATCTGTTCAAACTTTCCTCCCACTTCCAGTCACAAGTTCCCGGACCTTGGCTCTCCAAGAAGGCCTAAACCCTGTACCCAAGAGCTGCTCTAGGAATAACACAGCTAAGCTTTGCCCATCTGGCAACTGCTGAACCAAAACCGTTGCCAGGTGGAACCACTGACCCATTGGGCTGTAGCTTTCACCACCGGGTCTAAAGCAGCCGCGCTGACCAGCCGGCACGTGACTCCGCCCTGCTGGAAGGGGGGTAGGCGAGTTCCTGCAGGGTGGCTGCAGGTGTCCGAAACTTAGGTTTTCCCAGTGGCAACATCCTAGTGTTTGGAAGATTTACAGAAATTTAATTTGGTAGGATTAACATACCATGGAATGCAAGCAAATTTGCTTATTTAAAAAAAAAGGGGGGAAGAAAACTTCATACTAAGGAGCTGAACTCCAACCTGGACCTGGATCTGGATTTACAGCGTCTCCTTGTCCAAAGAGGGCACCAGGGCCGCGTGGCATGGAGCGACTGACCTAGGGGCGAGATGACGCCGCTGAACAGTCCTGTCAAAGCGTCTGTCCACAGGGCCTGGAAAGAGACGTGGAAAAGGACAAGGCCCGGCGTGGAGGCTGAGACCCAAACAGGGCTTGGGGCTGTGGTAGGAGGGAGTCTCTGAGGTTCTTGGCCGGGAAGGGGGGCTTCAGAGGCTTTTCGGAGGGGCTGAGATGGCAGGAGACCTTGAAGGTCACAGGCTGGTGGAGACACTGGAGTCTAACCTAGAGAGAGGTGGGCGCGTTCCGAGAGCCACCTTGCTCGCAGCCTTCTTGCTGCCATCTGGATGCGCTCCGCTCGGGGAAGCGAGGATGGAAGTGCGCGCTGGCTGTGCTGCACAGAGCTGTGGGCGCCGCTCCTCGACGTCCGCACGCTGGTGGAGGAGAAAGAGTCCGCGTGAAGGAGCAGCCAGGAAGAAATGGGGGCCCCTGTGTGGCTTTCTGCCCTGGTTCCAGTGTCTATGGCCCAGGGGTTTTGGAAAATGATTTATAAAAAATGAACCCACCTGGGCTACAGATTACCATCAACTCTCATGTAAGGCAAAGTATGCCTTTTGTTCCCCACGTGATTTCTATTTCTTGATTTTTTCTCTTCCAAACCTAGTTGATATTTTTGAAAGAAAACTATATAAAATAAAGTGGGAATATATAAGAGAAGGGCTGGGAAAAGGTCGGCCAGAACTGGGATAGTCTTTGCAAAATGTGGGTCCGGCCCTGCCCTGTGTGGCTCAGTGGGTTGGGCACTGTTCCTCGAACGGAAAGGTCACCGGTTCTCGTCCAGTCAGGGCACCGGCCTGGGTTGCAGGTTTGGTCCCTCGTCGGGCATATACGAGGAGCAACCGGTTGATGTTCCTTTCTCACATCAACGTTTCTTTCCTTCCCTTTCTCCCTCCCTTCCCCTCTCTCTAAAAATAAATAAATAACATATTTTTTAAAATGTGGGCTCTCTGCAGGCCAGACCGGGAGGTCAGACAGGAGGCGGGTGCTGGGGCCTGCCCTGCGCAGGGACATGATGGGTGCATCAGTGCGCATTTCAGAATCATCGAGCCCTCGGGGGCATGAACAGCTGGGAGGGGGCGATGGCCACTGCGCGTCCCTGGCTTAGCTATGCCAGCACCCAGGTCTCACCAGTCTCCCTTATGGTCTTAGCCTCATGTCCTAGTTGCGAGGAGTGGGGGGAGGGAAGAGAGAAGGACACCACAGTCATCGGCAGAACAGGCTTCCCCAGAAGCCCACCTCCAGCCCCCCTCTAGTCTCCCTGGGGCCACGACGTGCTCCCAGGGCAAGGGAGCTGAATATGGTACTTGCCGGTCGGAGTTCCCGCCCCAGAGGGCTGACACAGTTGTACAAAGAGGAGAAGAGGAAGAAGGATGGGGGAGAGGGGAAGGAAAGGAAGAGAAGAAGACTGGAAGGAAAGATGGAAGAGGGGAGGGAGGGAGAGAGGAAGGAGGGAAGCCTGGGCTTGAATTTAGAGAAAAGATGTCTACTCCAGCCCCTAAGGAGACTTGAGAAGGTCAAATTCTTTGAGCTCCCATTTCTTTCCTTAAATTTACAAAGTGTGGATACAATATCACAAGTATATTCTAAAGATTAAATATTTAGAGCACATTAAAAAGTCATTTTACCACCTGTTCTGTAGTGCTAATCATTTCTAAAAATAATTGCTCCATCATGAGAGCGTGATTGGTGACAGCCAATTGGCACCGCATGTCAATTTCCAGGAGCAATTGTAGCTCAGCCTGGGCTCCAAACGCCTCTGCTCCCAGATCTGACATAAAATGAAATGGATACTGTGTTCTCAGGTACTGAAATTTTACAGGGGCAGAACGAAATTGCTGACATTTTAATGAGAGTCATAGTGCAGAGTGTCCATTGGATGGCAGCAGAGTTCTTCCCATTTTATATCAACTTTCCCAGGGATACTAATCAAAGAAGTTCTATAGGAAACTAAGCCCTGTTGAAAATATGCGTGTCACACCTTGACTACACTCATTTCTCACAAGCTCATCTTGCTTGTCTTCTCTGGAACTGGAATTCAGCCATCTCTCTAGAAACATGGAGTGGAGGCAGAGAGGGCTTTGGGGAGATGGATACACTACCTTAGCCAGGACTTTTACCACCTGGAAAACGGGCATCACAATAGTACCTGTGTCTTGGGGTATCGTGAGTTTTAAACAAAGTTATATCTGTAAAGCACTGTGCTCACTTTTAGGGGTAAAATAAACTCAATGGGTTTGTAATTTTTCATTTTTCTTTTTTTTTAACAAATGGACCTTTTAAAAAAAGATTTTATTTATTTATTTTTAGAGAGAAGGGAAAGGAAGGAGAGGGAGAGAAACATCAATGTGTGGTTGCCTCGCACATGCCCCCTACTGGGGGCCTGGCCCACAACCCAGGCATGTGCCCTGACTGGGAATCGAACCCACGACCTTTTGGTTTGCAGGCCCACACTCAATCCACTGAGTCACACCACCCAGGGCTCATTTTTCTCTTTAAAAATGAGCAGCTGCAGTAACAGCATAAGGGTAATGTCACAGGAGGATAACATGGTATTTAAGACCAAAATGCTTGCAGCTTTTGCTGCCTCCTTAAGGAGTAGACTACTGCATCTGGAGAATGTCATCCTTTCATTAAGAAAACACTGCGATGAGACTTCTGCTCCAGGGAGGTGGCCCAAGCTGGGTGCTGCGGCATGAATGAGGGCAAGACAGATGCTGAATCAAAAGGTCAAGGTCAGCAGCAGTGTGCAAAGAGGACCATGAGCTAGAAAGAGTCTGCAAGATGAGAGTGCTAAGAGCAGAGCAGTGAGGGCTCTTCGCATGGGCTCAGACGGCCAGGAACACTGAAGGACAGGGGTGTCCCGTAAGTAATTCTGAATTCTTTGGGACACTCTGATGTGACTGCCCTTTCTATCTCCAACCTTCAGCGGAGGTCTCCTGTGCACCTGCTGCGTCCCTGGCATCCCACAGGTGGCAGAGGGAAGGGGCAGCATAGGTCCCAGAGAGAGAAGGGCTGAGATCCGGAAAGTGGAGTGGAGGCGTGGACGCTCCTTTGGGTCTGCAGAGATGCCGGGGAGAGAACTTTCCTTACTACTTGGCCATGCATTTAAAATAGACTCAGCCTTTGATTTGGAAATAATGTCAAGCTCACAGAAAATTAAATAGCACAAAAACACCCACATGCCCGGTGCCCACACTCACCTCTGTAGCGCTGATCCTGTTTGCTTTGGCATTTGCTCTATCCATCCACCTACTCTCTTCCATGTAGCTTCTTTTTTCTGTAACTTTTTAAAGTAAAGCATAGTCATCATCGCTCTTGATGTTTAAATAAATAGTGAAGTGTGGGTTTCCTGAGAACAGAAATATCCTTTCACACAATCACAACATAGTTACCAGCGTCAGTAAGTGTAACTGAAGTCCGGCCCTTTAGTTGACTAGAGATGCCTTTATTCTGTCAGCCGGCTCGGTGAGGCCCGGGAGAGCACTTTTCCTCCCTCAGCACGGGATCCAGTTCAGTGACTTGTCAGATGTACTGTTAACATTTCTTTAGCCTCATTTAATCTAGGACATCTTCATGGCCTTCTTGGTTTTCTGATATTTTTAAAGAATACCACTTACCTCCTATTTTAACAAATTAGAATTCTCCTCATTTGAGGTTGTCTGATACTCCCTCGTGCATTTATTCAGGTGACTCATTTTCATCCAGGATACAACACAGGTGGAGTGGAAGCCTTCTCAGGTCTCTCCCGTGAGGCCTGTGATATCCATTGCCCCCACTGGGGATGTTAGTTCTGGTCACCTGCTCAAGGGGTATGGTCCGTGGACTTACCACATGCTCCCCTTGCAACAATAAAGCAATGTATGGGGAGACACTTAAAATCACGTGCCTGTCGCCCCTTTTCTCAATGTGCCCCCCCCCTGCCCTAACACCCACAAGTGATTTATTTCTGATCCCATTGTTACTGCAGTGGCTGCAAGTGGTAATTGTCTTTTGCTTCCCGCTACCTCCGCTGCTCAGCACCCAGCCTTCCCCTGCAGACGCGAGCCTCCCACTCCCCGTGTACTTGTTTATCTACCTACTTCTTCTCTGCCTGGACTCGTGAACTCCTAGGTTCCCGATGGCTTGTCATCATTCTTCACTGTGCTTCATCATTTGGATGCTTGATGTGTTTCAGACTGGGCCAAAGGGAGCCCTTTCCTGGCTCTTGTGTCCCTGTGGCATGTTCTCATTATGTTTCTAAGGAGTTTCTGACACAAAATATTCTCATCTGGTGCCCGCCCGATCAGCCGCTCCTCTGAGGAGTCTTGTTCTTTGCAGCATCACAGACCGAGGTCTGGGCGGCAGACACACTGAGTGCTCCTGGGTGTCTTTACCTCTGGCCCCTCACACTGGTTAGAGACAGGGAATAGTTGCATCCACAGACACATGCACACAATTGTGCACACTCACATGCATACATATTCATACATGCACACATGTGTGTGCATACATGAGCATGTCATAGTTTAGAGATCATGGATTCTCATCGATGGTTCTAGTTCCCATCCATCCCATGGGACTTTTTTCTTGCCTTCCCAGGCCGGAAGTGCACTCCATTTTAATTTAAATAGTAAACAAATGTTGATTCCAAGAAAACAGAGGCTCTGTGATCAATTTGACAACAAATAATAGACTTACAACAGCAGAGATAGAAAGTCCCAAGAAATAGAACTGTGAGGAGTAAATGGGAAAACCAGTACGAATCTTTCCATTTATTTATACATTCATTCAAAAACCATTGTTCAGTGCCTGGTGAGTATCAAGTGCTATTTTATGTGTCAGGGAGACAGCAGTGAACAAAAATTTAAAAGTCTCTAACTTTCAGAACCAGGTCATCAAGCAGTGTCGACACAACATAAAATTAATATAAAGTATATAACAGACAGTCATGGTGAAATGCATTGCCACAGACCAAAGCAGGAAAAGGGTATGGGGTGCCTGAACAGGGAACAGAGGTTGGTATTTTATAGAGTCTTTGGGGTGCAGGTCTTTCTCATCAGCTTTTATCTGAGATGAGACCTAACGGAAGAGAAGGAGCAGCCATGAGGTATCTGAGACGGGAGATTCGGGGAAAGGGTGGGTGAAGCACCTCCCACTGGGTATGATGGAGAAGCAGTAGGGGGCTTGGGGGCTGCTGTGGCCAGAGCGCAAGGGTGAGGGGACAGTGGTAGGAGCTGAGCTGGAAGAGGCAGGGCAGGGGCAGGGCCTGTGATCCTACTCTGGGTGAGACGGGAAGACACTGGAAGGCTTTTAGCAGAGCAACGGCAGGGCCTAAACTCTGTGTCCCAAGAATCAGTGCAGCCGCTCTGTGAGGAACACAGTGCGTGTGCATGCAAGGGAAGCAGGAGGGAACAGCTGGAGGGAGATGGTGGGAGGCAGAGATGAGCTGGAGACGATCGCAATAATCCAGAGGCCATGGGGTCTGCACCCAGGTTACAGCAAATGTGTGCACTGTGAAGGTGGAGACCAGCTTCCATCCCAGCATGTATGGATGGTTACCAGGTGCCACGCATCACGATGAGTATGTGGAATCCAAAGAGGAACAATGCACAGCCCTCGAGGAGCTTGCAGTCTTTAGAGACCATGATGGGCGGGACAGGCTCATGCTCAGGTACTGGTAGTCACTGTGACAGGTGCTGTGACAGTGACCACAAACGGACCCCATCAAGCGCAGAAGTCACACAGACATAGGCCCAGCTGTCCATATACATGGGCTTAGGGAATGCCTCAGAGAGTGTGTGGTATAGAAAGAGGGAGATGGACAAGATGGTGAGGATCTTGGCTGACAATGAGCACCTTCCATTACTAAGTTTGCAGTGACCGTCAGAGTCCTCCTGGTGGCCTTCTGAGTTCTGTCACCCACCCCCTTGGGTGCCCATGGAATTATCTGCCATGATTTCCCAACAAACTCCACTTACCTAATCCATCCTGAGTTAGTGTCTTTTCCCTTGCCAGTGATGACTCTAATCTGAGACGCAGAGACGAGAAGAATGTGGAATCAAGAAGTCACATGCAGATAACCTGTGTGTGCATGGCGAAGGAGAGAGAGAAACCAGAGGTGATGTCCACTTTTCTGGCCCAGGTAAGACAGCGACATCATTTAACAAGAGAAATATTCTGGAAAGAGGCCATATCTCGGAAAGAAACTACTGTTTTCAGATCGGATGAGTTTTACCTTCCTTCAGGATGTAGATGGCACTCCTGAAGGTGAGGGGCAGCCAAGAGGGAACGGGAGTCCTGGAAGGTGTTGGGAAGCATTGGCGATGGGGCTGTGGGAACCTGCAGGGACAGGAAGTGTCGAGTGCAAAACTCCGGGGAACACCTGAGCTGCAGACAAAGGAGAGGAGCCAGCAGGAAGGAAGGAAGGCGAACAGGAGAGAAGGAGGCCAGCCAACACCACAAGGAGAAAGCTTTTCCAGAAGAAAAAATTCAAAGTTTTTCCTTGGACTTCATCAAATGACCTATTTGTACTGTGTCTAGTTTGTTGTACTTCTTGGTGCAGGTGAGTTCATTCGTGTTCTGAGCTATAACTTAAGAGCTCAAGCTGTGCTCTGTTGCCAGACTCAGCAAAGTATGGTTCCCACAGCGGTCGCTCAGCAGGAGCGTGCCAGACCGAAAAGCAGCGCCCCATAGCACCGTGGGCAGTCCTGTGTGTCCACAGGACAGTGTTTCATGGACTAGGGCTTTTGTAAACTGGAGACAGAACAAAGTATGGATAGTAATTCAATACGTTCTCTTACCAACAAAAATAATGAAGTGTAAATTAAATATACATTTTCCTGCAGAGCTTAGTTGGAAGAGTCCTGGCTTACCCTTCTGTCGCCTTTGGTGTCTTCTTGGGGTAAGCTTATGAAAAATCTTATGAGTGTCTCTTGACGCTGTTGTTACAAAGCTTTGAACTCCTCCCTCATGTGCCCCAGATACATGAGTCGTTTCCAGTTTGTCAAAGCCTCTCGGCTGTTTGCCCTCTTATCCCTCCCTCCTCTTTCCTTGTATCAGACTATAGGGACCCGTCTTGGGATCTGTGGGCCCCCTGGTGAGTAAGTACATCTTCCTGGGTCTCATTTTTTCCCACGTGTAGATTGAGGAAAATGTCATACTTATCTCTAAATACTCACCACAACTATTTCCTCTTCCCCTGCATCTATTCAGTCTTCCTTCTGCAACAGAGCTGGGTTCTGCCCCACGTAATGCCTCTGACTCCCTGTGCAATCGGGCATCCCAGCTGTTTCAACACCTCCCACAGCACACTGTGAGTGACCATCAACTTCTCCTGTCTCCAGGTTCAGTGAGCTGCTTGAGGTCAGGACCACCTCTTAAACTTCTGTGAATCCCAAGCATTTGCTCAAGGGCCTGGTGTTCCACACACGTTTGCTAAATTGGACCAAAGTTGGTCCCAAAGATTACCAATTCCATTTTTAATCCTAAATACCTTGCTTTCTTCTAATGCTAAATGCACATTCAATTTATGTCTCTTTCTTAGTTGTGTGGATACAGTAGAATGTACTGGAAATATTGTTCTGTGTCTTATCTTTTTGTTTCTCTATTTTATGTTTATTACAAAAAACTTCTAGGAGAAGGTGGTAAGATATTGTTCCCCTTTTTTATAGTGGGGAAGAGATGCAGAAAAAGCAAGAAAAGCTTCAAAGATATTCTGGTAAGTCAACTAGGAATGAGCTCTTGTCTTTCTCTAGGTTGGGCCTGAGGGGAACCCATGACTTCGTAAACACAAAACAAAGGGTCGATAGATGCTGTGGCCAAGTCTGTGGTTTACAGTGAAAGGTGTGGTACCTACAACTTGTGAAAAACTTTCAATATCTCAGACTATTCTGCTCAGGGAAGCCCTTTAAAGAGCAATTATAAGTGCACATAGAGCTTCAAATTCTGTGGTCAGTTGAAATGATGTTCAGTATTCACTGGCCAAAACAAGAGTGTACACTCTGTGTGTGAGCATGGAGGCGGTGCCAAATAATCTCCATGGGCCATCATGTCATTTTGCATGAGCTTTTTTAGGGTCCTGTGGGGAAGCCAGCCCTGTGGCCCCATCCATCACTTCTAATGCCAGCGGCAAAGCCATCTTTGGCAGGCTGATGCTCTCTGAGCCAAGCCACCAACAACCACTCTTTCACACAACGCTTCCTGGCCTCACCTACATGCTGCTAACCACAGAGGCAACGCCCTCATTACTGGGTTGCACGGAGGCCATCGAGAGCAGGAGTGGGTAGCTGGGGAAAGAGGCCATATGAAACCAATTTCAAAGTGCAGACAGTAATTTGTAGAGAGCCGAGTGTGGGTGTGACAGAAGGGTGATGAAGGGCTTACAATGGGCCAAAAATGGGCTGCTCTGGTAAGAACAAGTGGGGGAAACATGTGAGAAGCTTTTGTGAGGGAACGCTGTCTATAATGCTGTGTTGATGTATCTCTTTCACATGTGTACTGGACATTGTTGAACCTCTCCTTTCTCCCTCCATATTCCCATAGCACGTTCTCTGTCCATTTGTACGGTGCTCGTGACAGTGGCCATGGATTCATCATTAATATCTCTGTCCATACTCCTTGTCAGACCTGGTGCGACATGCATCATTCATTCATCTGTATCTCCTCCATGGTTTCTGCAACAGTGGCTGGCACATTTTCTTTTCTTAAGTAACATTTGTTTAACTTACTTAACTTTCTTACTATAATAAAGGTAAAGCAAAAGGCAAAAAAAACATTGGTGGTGACTATTTTGAGGAATCAATGAGTAAAATACATAAAATCCAAGAGTTGAAAGATTACATTCTGACCCTAGAAGGTATGCTGTATTCTGAATAAGGTGTTATTTCTGATAAAACAGTAACCTTCTTACGACCTGAGGAAAGACATGGATAGTCATTTGTGTCGTTTGATGACCGTGCTTTGGAGGACAGATGAAATTTTTATGTAAATTGGTATAACTAGACCTTCCAAGTGTATTTTATTTTGATAAACATTAACCTTTTTCTAGAATAATAACAGCATAAGGAAACCATAAGTAGGGGGGGATGAACTGGATCTCACCCAGCTAAGAGCCGTGATCCTCGGGAAACATGAAGGTCCTCAGACGGCATGAAGAAGAAAGGGTTAGCTGTCGTATGGGTTGAGACTCAGGGAATGTTGAAACAACAGGCCTTTCGAGCAAGGAGTGTTGAAATAATATGTTGTTTTAAGAGTCTTCACTGGGAGACTAATATTTCAACACATTTGAATGACTTCTTTGCTACAAAATGTTTAGGCTTAGAAAAATGAAGCTGGTAAGTAATCGGAGCTTCTAAGAGAAAAATCACTCAACTTAGATAATTTTATGACAGAGAAATCAGGGACTTCGTATTTAGAAGTGTTCCCAGTAAGCTCTCCCCACGTTGTCTATTTCCACTGAGCACTGTTTAAGTTGGATCTGCTCTTCAAATTAAAATTTTAAATCAGTGAGAGATAAATGTGAGATTCCCAGTTTCTCATGAGGGAATTACTCAAAACCTAATGTTTAAGTGACAAAATTTGATTTTCTGGTAACCATTAAAGAACCCATATGAACCTGCGTATCGTCACTCTAACAGGGACTATGAAGAAAAAACAATCACATTTATTTTATGGGACCCAGGAGTCTGAGAGCCAGGAATGCTTGAAATTAATTTTCTGAGAATTAGGGAAATTAAGATGAATACATTCAACCAAATCCCACACAAAGTGATGTTTATTTTATAGTCATTTAGTGAATGAACACCTGTATGAAAATAATCCCGTGTTTTTGTCTCATCTACTGAATTTAAGTGACAGTTCAGTTGCATAAGATCAGAGCCCTCCCATCCCAGTGGAGACAATGTAAGTTTCACTTTTAAGATGAAATGACTTGAGTTACAACAGCCACACCTATCAGGCTAATGCCAGTAACTGGAACTCTGGGTCTTTTTTCAGTATTTATTCATTCTTTACCTACCATAAGCCTTATATTTTTATTTTTGTGATTTTAATTTGCACATTTTTATTTCTCATTCAGCAATATCAATTGAACTATTATTATTGTCATGCACATAAAAACATGGAGATTTCAGTAGGCAACCTAGACTTCCATAGCAGCTTAAAGGGTCTTCTGTAAGCATCCCTAGGTTTCCAACAAATAGCAAACACTGGTCTGTTGTATATAAAACCAATGTCTTTCATCAAGTAAGTGTGATGGTTTGCTCTTCATGGTCACTGTTGGAAATGAAGGTAAGTAGATTTAGGTGTTTGTTTTTTAATGGTTACTGGAATCTGGGACCCAGGAGTGCCTGGATCTCGCAACCATGTTGTCCTCTACCCCACAGAAGGGTGGCCAAGTGACAGACATGGAAGGATCAGTAACAAAATCAGAAACAGAGCATCAGATCATGTTACTGCAAGCTGGGTTAAGGCTTGAACCTTTACACGGTGCTCTCCAAAAAGCTGGTTTGACGTAGGCAACTGATATCTACATTCAGTTCAGTGTTGCAGGCTGGCATCTACCCAGCCCAAAGCCAAAATTCAAGAATTAGGCCTCTGTCCCTCTGATCGGCTGCATGAAAGAAGGAATTCAAAGGATGTGGCACCCAAACTGATGGCGAGGATACGCGTGTGGAGAGAGAGCAGGGGGCCCTCGACCCGCCCTCAGGTGTCAGACCCTCCGCTGGCTCTCGCAGTCAGTCACCCGGGAGAGATGGAAGAGATGGCCTGCCTGTGACAGGCATGATTAATGGGTCCAGGCGATGCCTGTAGTCCAACTCAATTAGCAACGTCTGTTTTGGTGAGGGGAGGCGGCCCTCCCCGCGTTCGGAGCGGAGGTGGAACGCAGCGGACTTAGGCATGTGCTCGCTCTGATGGAAGCGGGCAAAAAAAACAAAACAAAAAACGTTCCAACCTTTGTGACCTTCTCTTCATGGCTCACGGTCTGAGGACTGACAACTGATGTTTTCAATTCGTGTCATACCCCTTCCTCCAGAATCTCTCCACCCCAACCTGAGTAACAGCTCTTAGGCAAAGGTATCAAAGACCTAGTTTTGTGCTCAGAGGAAACAAGAGCTCTCTCTATTCTCCCAGGCTCTGTGCCTGTTCCAGAGTCTTCTTTGATGAATTGGGAAACATATAGTAAAGTAGTTTTTTTTATTTTAAGGATACTATATTGATAACCTACCACTAGAGATAAGGATTAGCCTTTCCATATCACTACCAACCAAGGTTCACCTACTCCCAGCTGTCAAATGTAGTTGTATCCCAACTTTTAATTAAATCAATAGGTTTACATTTCTTATAACTAACAAAATATTGTCCACTTTTGTGACCCCATTTTCTTATAAACCCTCTGCCGTTGGTATTATTTTTATAGTTAATTGTTCCCAGAAGTTTTCATTTGTCTAGTTTTCTATGAAGAAACAAACTGACATTTTTTCAATGGCTGCAATCTCTCAGCCAGTCACCGGGAGAGATGGAAGGGCTATAGGGCTATCAGTATTCTTTCTCATGTATTCACATATATCTTCTTTTCTGGTGAACTCCCAGAGACATCCATCTCTGGGCTCCTGTTTTATTCTGTACTGTTTTGTTCCTGGTCTCCTACCCAGCTCTCATTCCGAATATCACTTTTGATGATCTCCTGTGTGAATAACCTTTTTGTTGGATGTAGTGTTCTCTTCCTGATCCCTTGCACACTTGAATTTTTACTCAAAAATATTCTAATGCCATTGTGAGAAAAAGACAATAATAAGTTAATTTTTAAGTCCCAACACATCCGAAATATTCCAGTCTGCTTAGGTCAAGAATTTTAGTTTGAAAATCTCTTCTTTTAGAATTTGAAACTAAGGCTCCTTTGGCTTCTCCCTTCCGATCTTATTATTTAGAATCTTGCCGCTGAGCTGATTTCTGAGGCTTTGGAAGGTAATCGTCTGCAGCGGTTAAGGGTGAGACCACCTGGGTTGATATTGCTGCTCACTCCCTCCACTCGGCGAGCAACCTTTGCCAAGTTCCTTAAACTTCCTGCGTTCCTTTTCCTCTCTCTGCAAAACATGATGTGATAAAATTCTTTGCAGCACAAGTGTGTGTCTTGGGTATTATTATCTTTAGACGATTTTAATTTAGATAAAGGAAAACGTGTTTTGGGTAACATTCACCTTTGAGGCCTTACTGTTGCGATGGATGAAGACGGTTTTCAGCTGACGGTCTGCAATGGAAACGGGCCGTTGAAAGCGACGGGTGGCACTAGGCATGTCCCACTCACACACACAAAGTTATGGTGCATCAGTTTCTGAAAAAGTAACACGTGTGAGAACCATATTTAAGTTTTAGGCTTCAAATTATCATTTTATTTTTATTATATGAAAAAAATAGTCCACCAGGAGCCAAGAATTTTCCTTCTGGCTGAGACTCTTTTCAGCCTGAAGCTCTTGAGGTTGAAAGTATTGGGAATACAGAATGTTACTTGCTGTGACAGCGGGAATATCCCTCTCCTGAGAAAATAATTAATAAATATGCTGCAAATAGATAAAGTTAAATAGATAAATAAAATTAAAGTTTTTGCTTTTTTTTGGTTTCTTTTGCCTAATGAAAGATCTTCTGAAAGCTTTTAAAATGCTAATGTGGAGTGCAAACCTACGGAGATTCACTGTGCAGCTTTGCACATTGATTTAACCACCGATTTCTCTGACTTTCAATTTTATAATTGATATTCTCCCAAGTAAGTAAATGTGCTTGAGAAAACATGCATTTATATTTTATTCACTACCAGGTCACTACCAGTCCCAGCTATGTGGTGTGTGAGAACAATTCGAAGAGCCCACACAAAAAGGGGAACATTCATTCAATCACGCAGGATGCACCAATCAGTTACTAAAAAGCGGGGGGCAATGGGAGGAGGAAGGGCAGGAATACAAGCTGCATTAGTTTAGGGCCACCAAAAAGCACATGTTAAATTGGGATTCGATGTGAGACATTTATTGGGGGAGGAGCAGAAAGCCGGGAGAGCCTTCAGACCCAGACACAGGTCTAACACCCATGAGGCATCCCACCTCCCAAAGGATGGGCGGGCCTTAGTTCCCAGTCCTGCTCAGTTATTGGCTGAGAACAGCCGCAGGGAGAGGTCCTCAAGACGAGCAGGTAGAGTGGCCAGTCAGTCATGCTTCCCCCACAGACGCTATGAACTTGGCAGCAAAATTCTAGTCTAACAGTTAACACACAAGTGTTACAACTTTATTAATTTAGTAATGACTCATCGTTTGTTGGTACCCAAGCCTCTCATGTCTAGTGCAGAAGTGGATTGTCCTCTGCATTCTGGTAATTAGGGCTGGCGCTGTGCCTCCCGCTCGAAGGTGTGGGACTGACAGTGGAAACACTCTGGTTTGGAGCTGGAACGTGTGGGCGTTTTGTTTCGTGTCCTTGAGTGACTCGCTTAACCTGTTCCTCTCAGTTTCTGTATCTGTACGTTGCAGCAGCTCTCCTAACGGACTATTCTAAAAGCTGAAATCATATGTGTAAACATTTTAGGTAAGAACCATAAAAATTACTTTTAGCAGAGACTGAGCCTCAGGAAATATTTCTGGGTAACAAGCATTCTTTTGAAAGTAGAGACTTCATTTAATGCATGGGTATCTTCGAGAACAGAAATCAATAAGAACCCTGTTCCTGGGACTCCTGTTAGAAATCCCATGTCGCAAGTGTTAAACAAGTGTTTCGGCCCTAAGAAAGAATTTACTCCATGTTCAGAGTTAGCTCATGTAGTGTGTGCGCTGTGCCATGACACCTAAGTCAGAAGTCTGTTAAGGTTTTGTGCATCTTGGGTCCATGTACCTCATTCTTGCACTCTTGTAGCTATATATTTTCCGTGATTTCTTTTACTAAGGGTAATAATGTTACTAACATGTACTGATGACTTACTATGGGCCAGGTACCGTGCTACAAGAGAATCTAATTTCACGTATTGTCTTTAATATCCTAAGAGCATAGTTAACATTCCTGAACTAGTATTCATTTTGTAATCACTATGATCTTCTATTTAGAAAAAATAAAAATTAGCAAAAGCCCCTTTGGGAAGGGGTGTGTTTGTTGGGCAGCAAACAAACAACAAGTTGTTGTAATCCCGTGAATCTCTGGAGCTGGTCAACGGGGAGGAAAAATGTTTTATTCTGAGCTTCCCTTTATTAGCACGTGGCGGCACATAGACATGGGGCTGTCCACGGTTAGAGTGAGGGCCACGTGGTGACGAAGCAAACGAGGGTCAGACTGTTAGAGATGCAGTATAAGCAGGGCTAACCTGCAGTGTTTGCGATGGGAAAACAGAGGAACAGACAAATCTTTCGTTTTCTCATTTAATTGTTTTTAACTTTGCTTTTTTGATGACTTGAATACATTAAATACACTGAATCCTGGAATTTGACGGGCTCTGTGGGGGGAAAGGTCAGCCTTCAGAAAGGTGGTTAAGAACCATTACCAGAGTTAGACTGAGTTTCTCTCGTCACTTAATAATGGGGTGAATATAAATTGTTTTATATATTTGCTTAAACTGTCTAAGCCTCCGTGTCCTCACTTACAAAATGAAGCTAAGAATTTTAAATAGGTAATTATGAGAATTTTATGAGGAAATATATTTAAAGTAGTTTTCACTGTGGCTGATTCAAGGGAGCCTATAATTACTGTCTTTATTATAACAAAGACACTAGGTACTGACTCTTTGTAATAATATTAGTTTTGTGAATGTGTCTTCTGTTTATTAAAATTCCCAATCTCTTTCATAAATTATGGGATCCCCAACTGGGTAAAGTTCTTCATCTGCCTTCTCGAACACAAGGACTCAGGGTCCATGGCTGCTACAATCATCAGCTCAGTTACTGTGGCTTTAGTCAGTCCTTGCCATAGGTATTCTAATAATACACGCTATTTGCTTTATTTCTCCCCAAACCCAATTCCCTTATTGTGAATATGGTATCGACTTCTCCATTAATTCCACTTTGCATTTTACTCATAAGTTGGAAAACAAAAGCCAAGTTTACAATTGCCTTTTGTTTATCAGAAGGAGGTTTCATAAATAATCGAGAGCTCCTTGGGCTGCAAAATGAGGAAATCACTACAGTTAAAGAATGACATGAGTAGCCTGGAAAATGCAAACAACTCCTCAGCTTCCGGGGTCGTCAGCACCTCCAGTGTCTCTTCCGTGTTGAGCAGAGAGGCACTTCACTTCTACCAGCTCCTACTGCTGCAGGGAAAAATTAACACACGAGTGGAATGCACACAGCTTTTAGTAACGTAAAATAAAGCAAACAGAAACACAAACAAAACCATTCAATATACACTCAACATTCTCCCCAGCACAGCGCGATATCTTGGCAAGTTTGGCTGAGAATGACAATTCACCAAATTCAGGATAATGGAATCCAACTGGAGTTTCTATGGGGTCTTCCATTGTATTTGTAATAGTTCATCTTTGTAAATTACTACTACTATAAATATTAGTACTAAAATAATTCTGAAAAAATAGGGTAAAATATCACAGTTCGATCAAGTATGCTGATTATACTCTTTATTCCTCTGTGTGCTTAAATTATCTCCTAAATTTTTTAATGACAAAAAAGGTTTAGGTAAAAAGTGACTTATGTGGCATTGCAGAAATTGGGAGCGACACATCTGAGTTCTGGTTGTGCTGCTGAGGAGGTCATAGCTCTTGTCAACTCTTAGTTTCCATCTGAAATACTCTGTATTTTTAGAACTCTATAAAACCACTCAGCTACATTTTTACTTGTCTCAAAAGACATTCTACAGCTTATAAAAAAGTTCATGTGAGGAAATATCTACTACAATACCTAGCACAGTAAATTATCACTAGATATTACTTTTACCTGAAAAATACTATTGTTTTGCTTATAATAAATTCTACACACAGCAAGAAGAATGTGTTGATGGAATTTTTAATGCCCCTGGTAAAAAATGAGCCACTTATGAAAATGGCCTAACGGTGACATACTCTGACAAGGAGAGTAGAGAAAGGGACTAGACTGGATTTGTGGCTAGTGTGGTGGAGTGCGGTGAAGTACTAAAGGAATAATGATATCTATCTTAATCACGCTTTGGTGAAGTCGAAATTAAATTTCACAGATGCAGACAGATTGACGGAAATACACGGAGGTTGAACAAATTCCTCTTAAAACAAGAACAAATGTAAACTATAAAAAAATGAAGAATACCCTGTTGTACTTCCAAAAATCTCAGAGAATAATAAACATTCGGGGGGGGGGAGGGAGAAAGAAAGAGAAAAAGAGGGAAAGAGAGGAAAAAAAGGAAAGAAAGAAAGGGAAGGAGGGAAGGGAAGGGAGGGGAAGGGAAGGGAAGGGAAGGGAAGGGAAGGGAAGGGAAGGGAAGGGAAGGGAAGGGAAGGGAAGGGAAGGGAAGGGAAGGGAAGGGAAGGGAAGGGAAGGGAAGAAAACTTTTCCAAGAGAAAGTATAAAGCCATGAGCTTTAAAAGAGTAAATAGATATGCCCAGCTGTGGAACCATTTAATAGCACTCTTGAATAAAATAAAAAGGTGAAAGCATCTGAGCAGAAATAGTGAAAATCAAAGACCAAAAGGAAGAGATTGCAAAGGCAGGATCAAAGGGTGAGTAACGTGAATTTCAGCGAGAACCAAAGCTCCGGCTGCAGGCCTCTCAGAGTGAGCGAGAAAAGGGTGGTGGGATGGGCTCCAAGACCGTGCGGCCAGGGTACCAGCCCAGAAGGAGAGAAGAAAGAACCTTTGTGTAGAACTCCTTTAAATACACCCTGATAAAGAACCACTGAACAGAATGTGGTCATTACTCAGAAAAGGAAGAATAATATAAGGGAGCAGCACTGGCCATACAGCTTAACAAGTGAGCGGTACCAAGGAATTCCTGGGCGAGAGAAGCCTCGCTGCAGAGCCTTTTCTGTTGCAAGAGAAATAGGAGACAGGGGTTAGCCCTGGCTGCCAATGGCAAGTGGGAGAAAGTTGAAAGCGATGGGTATGAAGGAGGGAAGGAAATAGTAGTAACATTTGTTGAGAGGAGCAGAAAGACGGCACTGCAAAGTGGGCATCCATAAGCCCTGCAAGTTCCAGCAAGAAAGCTGCATCAAGAAACTGGCCCCAACACCTGAGAAGAATCACAGGAATGGTCGACAGCGCGGCCAGGGCTCTCAGGAACAGAAAGGAGGTCTTCTCTTCTTCTGAACCTTAAAGAAAATGTAGAATACCCCCCAAAGCAAGAAATCAGGCGTTACTTATTTATAAAGATCTGGTTGATCAAAGAATTACTTCCCTCTAAATACAGTGTGTCACCGAAGGCGGTCTAAGACCAGTAGAATCCCATTAGCAAAAGTGAAATAAAAGTATCAGATGAGCCAGCTGATGCGTTAAACCGCAGAGAGGTATTTTTGTGCTGTTGCCGAGGGTTTCCTACTGGAAAGTTCCTGTTGTGTCAGATTCCGGAGAGCAGGGAAGGGTAGAAGGAAAGGAAATGAATGACGTGCAAGCTGACTGTCGTCAGGTCTTCCAAAGATAACATCACATTCACACTGACAGAACAATCACTGTTTGCCCTAGTAATGCAAATAAGGAAAACTATCCCAGAAGCAAGGTATGAATGAACAAAATAAAATGCAGACCATCGAAATGTGAGTTGAAAGGAATTCCAGCTGTACTGAAGAGGTGGATATTGAAAACAGATCAGCGAAGATGCTTAGTGCACGCCTTGGAGAAAAAGAAATCAAAAATAAAATTGTGAAAATAAAGTAAGAGTAAAACCAATAATAATAAAGAGCAGGTGACTTGATAAAGTACCCGCCATTTGTCAGGCACGGAGTGCCTCACAGACACAAACTACCTACAGAGACCTGACCACCCTTGCTGTAAGGTAGGTACGTTACTATGAGGAAACCAAGGCACAGAAAAGTAGGTGATACCTTGCTCGAGGTCACACAGCTATGAAGTCGCAAAACCTAGATACAAACCCAGGCACTTTGCCTGCAGTCTGGATGTCCAATTACTGTCATACACAGCTGCTGTAAATTAAATATAGGGTTTCAAGAAATCGTTATCAATAACCTTCTACCTGCATAGAACCTTAGCATTTAGGAAGCATTTATGTCCACGATCCCACTAGTTTTATTAGATCACCATGAGAAAGACACTACAGAAAATGGCACACGTTTCTCACAGGCGAGCAGACAGCTGCCAAGGGAGACCATGAATCTTACCCAAGGTCCTGAGTTAGGGGTGGGCCTTGCTGACCTAAATCTTTCTGTCTCTTTGATTCCAAGTCCTATGACCTTTCCACAATGTGGTGGTTGACTCAACCATAAAGCAAGATAAGATTGATCAAATTCTTAATGTCAGTGTTTTTAAAGAATGCATGCAAATATTTTCCACTGCCAGGTGGGGACCGATGCTGTGTCTCGTGGCGCAGTGAGAACGGAGCTCCCACATGTTCATGCGCCCAGCTGGGTGTGCAGGTGTGTCCGGGGGCTGTGGGGGTGACTGTGGCAGGAAAACAAGAAAAAAGAAAAAGAAAAAATGAGGCTTTCCTAAAACTAACATGTGAGGAGAAGCAGAACCCTTCACATTCACTTTCTGACCGTGTGGAGAATAAACCATAAGATAATTTTTTCCTTTGGTGCTTTATGCACGCTATTTTGTAACTTAGTTTTTATTGCTGACACTCTTACAGATGTCTCCATTCCCCTTTGCCCACCTCCGCCCAGTGCACACGCCTCAGGCCACCGCCACACGGTTGTCTATGTCTGTGGTCCATGCCTGTGCCTTCACCCCCTTTATTCTTTTTCTAAACATCCGTGCAGGATTGCCTCTCATGTTCCCTCAACTGAGGACCTGGCCCACACCCAGGCATGTGACCTGACTGGGAATCAAACCGGTGACCCTTTGGTTCACAGGCCAGAGGTCAATCCACTGAGCCACACCAGCCCTTCACCTCCTTTCATCCAGGGACCCCTCCCCACTCCCTGCTGACAGCTCTCAGTCCGTTCCCTGTATCCATGCCTCTGCTACTATTTTGTTAATCACTGTATTTTGATTCAGTTAACCAAGAGGTTGTCCTTACCTTTGGTTCTGGGTGTGGTGTGTGAGAGAGTGAGCAAGCTGTGGGCAGATTTAACGGTGGTGTGGTATGGGATGTAAAGCAGGAAACCAGCTACAAACTAGTTACTAAAAAGAGTTACAAAGAGAATCAGGGGATCTTACAAAATGAAAGTGAGTGGAAAGAAGAAAATGAGAATCATTTCTTGTGATTCTTGAGAATCCTATGAATGTGGAAAACAGCACAGAAAAGTACTGAAATCAGAATAACATACTTTGAAGAGGAAAAGAATATAATTCCTTTTTTAAAAAAATTGATTTTAGAGAGTCAAGTTTTTAAGAATTTTCTACTTTATGGAAATTTGAAGGGGCTTTTGTGATGGTGAGGTAAAAACTGTACATGGGTTGAATTTAATTTTTAAAGTAAAAATTAAAATGGCTACCTTTTTGTGAGAATATTCTAAAAATAATAGCATGCTCTCAGGGTGCCAGATGTCATTACACCTGTTACTGTGGTCATTGTCACAGTCACTGCTGGTGTGCCCTGCGGTGCCCTGGCTGTGCACCCACTGATTCACTCAGCGACATCACGTTTGGGCTCTGGCTCCCTTTTGTGGAACACACCCTGCTCTCCCGCCCATCTGGGGACCGAGGAATAGACATCATCCCCGGTACCAACCACCCATCCTGTCATGAAAGAGGAGGTGAGCTGGCTGCTTGTCACTTTTCACGCCATGTGGAATAGGGACAGATGATCACAAATTGAGGCAACAAGGATTTACGTTTAGAATAACAAAAAATAAATTCTTGCTGTTTACTCATGGGAATACATCACTGAAGGGAACAAAGCTCTCTCTCCTGGAGATGCTCAGAGATAGTTTCCTGTTTGCCTTCAGACATAAAGAGAAGCTCTCAGAGGAGGTGGGCATTGCTGAAGGCAGTGACTTTCAAGGGCCTGCTCAGCTCCCCAGACTGTATTATTATAAGTTGTCATCTGTTTATCCAGTCAAGCTGTTCTATTAATCTAGACACTCACACTTGTGCTTCAGTTCCATTGACCCTCAAGTAGCCTTAAATAGTTAATGGAATTTTGAAAATATTTTCAGTTCTGGAAATAGTTGGATACATAGGGAGTAAAGGCATTGAACATTCTCTACTACTTCAAATAGTAAAGAAATAAATATTGGATCTCTCTGTTTTGAATTGCTATTTCCTTTTTCCCCCACTCCAACCATTCTTTGCCCAGACTGAGACAAATTCATTTGCTTTATTCACCCAAAAGATAGAATTTGATGTTTCCTTCCTCCTACAACTTCCTCCTCAAATCCCCTACCTTCCCAAAGGCTGTGAAGGTGTTCTCTGCTTCCTGATCCTTTCAACCAGTCCCAGAAAGTTGTTTCCCTTTTCATTAAAAGGTATAAAAATGTCAGTGCCACTGAAAATACAATATCTTTATTCTCATCGTCTGGGAGGCAGGATGTGGTGAGGGTGTTAAGTGTCGGCCAAGTCAGGTTTCACTTCCTGCTGTATAATCAATCCAATGTGGATCTACCAGCCCCTGCTATGTCCCAGCCTTCCCAAAGAGATCTTGCTGCTAATCTGACCCGGGCTGCGCTCACGCAACTACCTGGGGAAAAGTTAACAATACCTGGGACTCTCCCTCTCCTTCATCCACCTCCTGGCCCTTCGTCCATCTTCAGGTTTATAAAAATGAAGGAAATTCATTACGACTGCTTCACACGGCTTGGGAACGGCTTGCTGAATGATTTCGTAGTCCAGCTAATTAGCTGTGAAGAAATATAATGCCACCCTTACATAGCTGGTTTCAGCTGGGATGGAAAGGCTCAGATGAAAGCCTCTGGAGAGGCAGAGGGGAGTGGAGAGAAAGAGAGCATTCTGGAGACCTGTCCTGATGATTTAGTAGGTGACTAGATGGCAGGTTTATGGTGCTAATGCTGGAGTTTGATGCGCCAGCTTTTCGACTTGTACTTTGTGTGCCAGGGCCAAGGCGACCCTGAGGAGTTCCGTGTTAGTCCAGGTGGAGGGAGATAGTGGGGAGGGAATGAAGAACGTTTTGACTAGTTGATTTCCCTTGGCGGAGGGTCTAATGATGACTCTAGTAACCAAGAAGCCAGACCCCTTGGGTTCAAGTTTAGGGACCATTACCACAGTGCTGGGTGGTCTCGAGGCAAAATACAGTAGTGATTAAGAGGCTGCACCCTGGGATCAGGCTGGCGAAGGCTCGGGCTCTGTGGTCTTGTGAAAATAAACCTCATAGCTTTGTTGCTCTCTCCTTAACCATAAAATGCAGGTAATAATTGTATCAAAATAAGATAATGTATGAATTATGCTGAGCATAGTGTTCAACATAAGAAAACGGCTCAACATTAGAAAAAGGACAGTAAGAGATAAATAGAGGTGTCTGAAAGAACGCCTTGGTGGAACAAATGTTTAGGGAGCACCTACTGTGAATTAATATGTGCCGATGATATTCTGCAAGAGAGAAGGATATTCTGAGCACAGCTCCTGCCCTGGTTACTCATATGCTCCTTGGAAAGTCAAAATACAGTCTAAGTATGAAGCTATTTAAGTAAATGCAAAGAAAATTTAGGAACTCAGGAAAGGGAGTTATACACTAGAGTAAATAATCCCAGGAAGTATTAGAAATATTTAGAGAAAACTACAAGATATTTTGTGGTATTCCATGAAGTAATTAGAAATGGCAGTAACAGAGAAAAGGAGAACATGACTCAGAAGATACGGACTCAAATCCAGTAGCTTTGTCACCTTCTCATGTGTGATCCTGGGAAATCATTTAATCTCTCTTCAACTGAGCTGCTACATCTGCAAAATCAATAGAAGGTATAGCTCATGGATTTTGTGAGCACAGGACAAGGTAACTTATACTCAAGTGGCTGGATCTGACTTTGCACTGGGGAGTTTTTCCAGAGGCAAATATGAAAAGAACGCAAAGTCAGTGCGCACATCCTCCGTACGTGCCCCACCCTCTCTCCTCTGCACAGAGCCACAGCTCCTCTGGTTGGATTCCTTCCGTTCCTATACCATTTGTGTGGGAGAGAACAGATTCGTCAGGTTCAAAGGCAATTGTAAGTCTGCCCTGATGACTCGTCTGGCAACTTGTTTCTGCTGCATCATTCAGGTACCTGCTGGATGCTTCCAGACCAGAGCTGCCGTTGGTGATGGTCCAAGTGGTGGCACCCAGAACTTGCTGCTCAGCTGGCCTGGCCTGGACGTTTGACTGCAAAAGTTTCACTAGGTGCCTCAGGTTAACTTACCCCCCACCTCTTGCCCCAGTCTCGTGTCACAGGGAGGCGAGGAAGAAGAATTTGCTGATGCTGGAAGTTGGGGATTCTTCTAAAGGAAAACCCTGTTTTAGTTTTATGTAATTCCTTTGTGTTCCCATCCTTGGGTGACTCTGTCACCTCTACAGGACCTAAAATGCCTTTTAGTAGAATGCTGAAGAG
Organism: Phyllostomus hastatus; assembly: GCF_019186645.2. NCBI lineage: Eukaryota > Metazoa > Chordata > Mammalia > Chiroptera > Phyllostomidae > Phyllostomus > Phyllostomus hastatus. Next base: position 11,097,056 of record NW_025334015.1, on the reverse strand, counting down.
ACTCAATGTTTTCACTCCAGGCCACCTGAGCGCTGCTTTTCTCGGTCCCCCCAGTTGCACCAAGCACTCTCCTCTCCCGACACAGTATTGTGGTAGAAGTAAACATGTGTCAGCAAAGCCTACAATCGCAGAATAGTTGATGAGCAACTTCCGCGAACAAACCAAAGTGTGTTTTTGAAAGTGTAGCTAGAAATTTCCAGGTTTTAAAATTACATTTTCTTCATATTTTTTAAGGAGATCTACATTTGCATTTGCACTACAGATGACTCCTTTCTTCGAGGGGAAAATTTTTGATAGCTCATGGTTATTTTTTAAAGTCCACTATATGAATCCCTGTATACCTACATGCAATTTGTCAATCTGTTATTTTTCACTGTAGCTTCACTGAGATGTAATTCAGATATCATACAATTCTCACATAAAGGTCATACTGCAATTCAATGGTTTTTAATATATTCAGACTTCTGCAGCCATCATCATGATGAATCTTAGAATATTTCAAAACACCCGAAGAAAGTCCCACATCCATTAGCAGCCACTCCCTATTTCCTCCTCAGATTGCCACCCCCCTGCAGCCATAGGCAGCCTCCAATCTATTTTCCATTTCTATAGAATTGCCTATTTAGACTTTTCATTGAAGTGGAATCATACAATACGTGGTCATTTTTGATTGGCTTCCATCATTTAGTTATTTTCAATATTTATCCATGTTGTAACATGTATTAGTACTTAATTTATTTTTATTGCTATGTAGTATGCCAGTGAATTAATATCCCACATTTTATTTATTCATCCATCAGTTGGTGGATATTTCAAGAGTTTGCACTCTTGTGTATTATGAATAATGCCATTATAAACATCTACGGTCTTGTTCAGACATTTCCCTTGGGTATATATCTGGGAGTGAGATTGCTGAGTCGTGTGGTCATTCTATGTTTAATTTTTTGAAGAACTTCCTGACTTCTGCAAAGGGACTTTCACAGTCTCACCAGCAGGGCATGAAGATTCTAGTTGCTCTCTATCCTCGCCACCCCATATTATTATCTGTTGTTGTGATTGTAGCCATCCTACTGAATGTGGAAACTTCTATTTCTTTACTGTTCTCTTTTGATTCTTTGACATGGATAAATATGCTGTATATAACACATTATAAATATGTTGTATATAATAAACATGGATTCAAACCTATATCTGCCTGACCTGGAATTCTATAATTTACCCATTATACCTATAGGCTCTGGAAGGATATGTCCTTCATTATTGTAAGTGAAAATTAATGCAGGCTTATCTCTTCTCTAAAACCAAATTATGTCCAGTCCTGAACATGTCCCAGGTGGGGATGCTGGAGAATGTGATAGGAGGAAAAATGTCCCCCACAGCAGAGGGCTGGTGATTTGAACAGGAGAAAGCACTGACCTGTCACTTTTGCTGCGCTTTTCTTCCCTCTCTCAACATTTTCACCAGGGGAACAAAAAACAAACATGAATGATAGGAAATGGACAATGCCCAATACTACTTCACTGAACAAGAGAGACTAGCAAAGGGAAGTCACTGCTCTTCACTCACAAAAGCCAGGGGGTGTGGAGTGACATGAGGACAGGGATTGTGGACAGAGAGACTGTCTTTCAATGCCAATAAGTCACTTCTGGAAATAAAGACTTACCCAGACCAAAAAATCAAAAAGGGCTAGGGCTACTTGACGAGGAGTGTGGGGTACATTATTCTCTGTTTTCCACATAGGACATGGCATGATGTCATGCATGTAACAGTTGGTAATGTTGAGGGGGTTATTGAAGCTGGCATTAAGGAGCACTAACTCCATGTCAGACACGGGGGTGTTTTATGTATGTTTTTTTGCAACAACTTGATCAGGTAAGCATGTGTGTGTGCACGACTGTGTATGTCTCTCCCCTTTCACTTGTGAGGAAACTGAGGCCCAGGCAGTTTAAGAAACTGGACTGTTTGTAATACAGTCAGTATTGCAATTCATAAGTAGCAAGAACAGGATTCAAACCTGTATCTGCCTGACCTGGAATTCTATAATTTACCCATTATACCTATAGGCTCTGGAAATATATTTATTGAATAAATGGATAAATATTCTAAATAGCAATTTTAAAATATCAAGCAAATGAAAAATAATTCTTTTTGGAAAAATAAAAATATAAGTAAAAAAGATAGATAAAGGAGAACGCTAATCTATCATTTATTTATCTATTGATAGATTAAAATCTAAATGCATCTACACCGAATAATTTAATATTTATTTCCACAGACTTTGCCAATTAAAATGACAATTAGTACAGAATCCATTGTAATAACTTCACAAATGCCAACTCTTACCTTCTCCCACAAAAATCTCTGAAAGCCTCAAAACTGAACTCAGTTGTTCCTCAGAGAGACTTGGACGGTTATCACCTGTGCTTGCAAATAGCCCCTTGGGCTACAATAGCCACGCGGTACCAGCAAGATCCTTCCTTCCCCTCCCCAGTATCCTCTTCCAGCCACGCCCACCATGGAGCGTCTGTAGCCTAGCCAGAAACCCTGCCACCTTCTCCACGCCTGAGCCAAGCTCTTAACACATCAAAGCTCTCCGGGACTTTGCTCAATTGAGGGTAGAAGGCTCCTCTCCTATCCTTTCTCACCCGAGCATCCCGTGCGGAACTGGTTCTGTTCTGGGGCCTGCCAGGAAGTCGCAGCATGGGGCAAACAGCTCAACGTTCTTACAGCTGCTCCTCGCCTTTCCCCTTTCGCAGAGCTCAGATCGGACCCCCACCCCGGGCCGGTCTGGGAAACGCAGACAACCAAGTCTGGCTATTTCGCACCCATCCTCCTTCACATCGGCTGCTTTTCCACATGCAGTCTAACTCATTCAACTAGATGCCAGCGCACCGCTGGCCCGGCCGTGTCCTCGTCACGCCCACACATGCCTGAGTCCCACTAGGGGATATGGCTCGGGCTCAGGCTGGGACCACTTCTGTATTATTTTTTAAACCCTTACATTATTTTAGAAATATGATCACATTTTTTGTATAGTTTGGTACTGAGGCAGGGAAACCTTATATTCTGCCAAATATAATTTGAGAATTGCAGTTTAAATATTTTTCCATCCCCAAAATGCATGCAATCGAAAAGGATTAGGATGAAAGTTATGAGGCAGCTTATTTAAACAAGAACATGTCAACCTCATAAAGGTGGAATGTGTTTCATTGCTAAACAAACAAAAATTGTGTGTCTCTGCATGTGTGTGGCTTTGACCAACAGAATTTAAAATTTAAGAGGTTGAATTTAAGAAAGAGCAACAGATTCATGATTAAGAAATGAGCTCAGTGACAAAGATTTGCAACCAAAACACAGATTAAGAGGTCATCATTATTTTTATTTTTTAAACAACTGAGATTTATTGATTTCTTACTATCCCCAAAGCACCAGAGGAAATCAAGAAAAATAGAGCATGCCATGTAAAAAAATAATTGCAGTTTTAGAAAACATACCTCAGCCCTGACCGATGTTGCTCAGTGGGTTGGGCATCATCCTGCAAAGAGAAAGGTCACTGGTTCGATTTCCAGCACATGCCTGGGCACCTGCCTGGGTTGCATGTTCGGTCTCCAGTCGAGGCACATAGGAGAGGCAACTGATCGATGTTTTTCTCCCTGTCTTTCTCTCTCCCTTTCCCTCTTTACAAATAATAAATATTTTTAAAAAGAAAACATATGTTATAACAAAGTAATGATACACACAAGCATGTATATATATATATATATATATATATATATACATATATATATATGTACACACACACACACACACACACACACTCATATACATATATTTGTAGCCCCAGGGTTTCCAGAGAGAGATTCATTCAGAATGACTCTTGAGCAGGCACTCTTTAGGAGTCTGGCAGTTTTATGAGGTAGATAAAAGACACAGAGGTACCAACCCACTAAATTTCAAAATCTAAATAATAAGTATAAGCCAAGAAGGATGGGGCCCTTTTTGAAAAAAGCAATTGTAACACAGATTTAACCTCTGATTGCATGTGGTTTGGCTGGGTGGCACGTGTCAGCTCTGCTTTCTTCGACCCAAAGCCCTCTCCTTAGAGGTTTAACTCCACCCAGCACCTGAGCCAGTTATCACCAGAGTAAGGAATGCTCTCCAACCAATCAGCAGATGGTTCTAGGGATAGTTTTACTGCTGGAGGCCTACTGTCTTGGTACACAATCAACCCCTACGGTTCTGGCCCAGCCTGCACTTCTATCTTAGTTTATTGTCCCTCTATTCAGTTTCCTCTGAGTCAAGAATCCTAACCCAAACCTGCCTTGTCTAGGCCTGAGTCTCGTTCTTTCCACACGACTCTTCATTCATAATCAGAACCTTAATTCTATCTCCCATCCTCACTCAAGTATCTTTTACTTCCTGAAAACCCCTGCTGTTGGGGTAAGTGCCCCAGAACGGAGAGCCATCGTTACCAACACCACTTCAACCTGGGCTTGCTCTGCCTTCTTTCCTTCAACAATGTAGAGTCAATTGCTCACTTTCCCTTTCAGGCTTCCCCAAAGCCCCAATGCCATCTTCTCTCATTCTGCACCTGTCTATGCCACTTGCACCTCTCCTCTGAGCTTCAGATTTACCCAATAGCTTCACGAATTTCTCCACTTCTACGACTCATAATTTCCACAAACTCAACACAGCTGCGCTAAGGCCTCACTGATGCCCTCCACACCCTGCCCCAGCTGGGTTAGCTCCTCTCTTTGTAGCACATTTCAGGGGTTCTGCATCATTGCCCAAGCCAGAACCGAGGGACTTTTCTCAATCATTTTCTTTCAATATGGGCCAGTTAGTTATTAGACACTGTTGAGTGTGTCTACTAAGTTTCTCTTACCTGTCACTGTTTCATGCAAATCCCACTGCCATGGTTCATGTCTCCAGTGTGATGTCCTTGGGCTCTGGTCACAGCTTCCTCCCTGCTATTGCATTCCGTGTCCTCTTCCCAGAAGTCAGTCTACACAGTGGACTGTAATATTCTCTCAAAGTGCATTTGATTCTGCCATTTGCTTGTTTAAGCCCTGGGACAACTCTCCACTGTCTGTCAAATAAATGGCAAACTCCTCAGGAGGGATGTATGGTCTTTGTAATCTGCCCTCCGGCTATCCATGTTATTACGAGTTTCCTATAAGACTGCTTTCCCCTTGTTGTGTACATTGCTACAGTTGTTCCTCCTCACCGCAGACGAGATGCTCTATTGGACTTCCAGGACTTGGCTGTACAGTTACGCCCCCTGTGAAGTCCTCTCGGGCAGTGTCCTTCACACCACACACACTTTCCCTGTACATCCTCTTGTGCCATCCCCTAACTTGTACATATTTCAGTGGTGTCACTCAACTAAATGTGCTATTGTCAATTTTTATCTTCTGCCCTCATGAGACAATGAAGTGCTTGTGATACTTTTTATCATTCTACATCTAGTTAAGGTTCTTCCAACAATGACTGGACCAGGGATCCTTTGTTTTGGGTGGGCTGTGCTGTTTATGGCAGAATGTTAGCAGCCTCACCGCCCTCTCCACCCCGTACCTAATATTGCCATAGAACATTCCCCCGGACCTTCCTGTCTGTGACAACTACAGATGCCTTTATGCACCATTTTGATAAAAATGTAAATCAGTGCAGTTACTGTGGAAGATAGCATGAAGTTTCCTTAACAAATTAAAATATAGAACTACCATGTGATTTAATAATTCCACTGTTGGAGTTTTATCTAACAAAAACAAAAACACTAATTGGAAAGGTATATATACCTCCATGTTCATTGCAGCATTATTTAAAATAGCCAACAAATATGTGTGTGTATATATATTATTTTATGACTTAACATATATTATATGACATGTATAATTAATATATATATTACTCAGCCATGAAAAATAAAGTCTTGACAACCCTGATGGACTTTGAGGACATTATGCTAAGTGAAATAAGTCAGACAGAGAAAGAAAAGTACAGTATGATCTCTTTGTGGAATCTGAAAAACCAAATAAACAAACAAAAACCAAGCTCTTAACACACAGAAAAGAATGGTGAGATGTGGGGGATGGGCCAAACGGGTGAAGCATGTCAAAAAGTACGCACTTCCAGTTATAAAACAAGAAAGTCATGAGGACATGATGGCGACTATTAATAACACTTCATTGCATATCTGACAGTTGCTAAGAGAGAAAATCTCAAAAGTTCTCATCACAAGAAAACATTCTGTAACTATGTACAGTGACAGATGTTAACTAGAATTATTCTGGTGATCATTTTGCAACATATACAAATATCAAAAATCATTATGTTGTACACCCAACACAAACATAATGTCGGAGGTCAGCTCTACTTCAATAAGAAAATAAAAGATTAAAATTAAAATGTCTTCAGATATTTCCAAACATTCTTTCCAGGGGTAGAGAGATGCCAAAATTGACCCTAGGAGAGAAGCAGTGATCAAGTTCCTAGTTTCGCATGTTGTTTAACTAGATAGTTTGATGAAGGATGAAGAAGGGTGGGGAGATGAGGAAAGAAAGAGTGGAAGGAAGGAAAGAAGGAAGAAAGCAAGGGAGAGCGGGAAGGAAGGAACATGAGGAAATATAGAAGGGCAGGGCAGTGAAACACGTGACCATTGGTTATGAAGACGAGAACCACAACCACACTCAGTGGAGGGTCAGCGACTGACAGGCCCCAGACTAAACTGTTCACTGCTGTCACAGCAGTAACCAGGCACGAGCAGGAAGAAAAACTGAAAAGGAAACTATACCAGTTACAGCACAGTAAGAAGAAGGAAAGAGAGAAAGCAAAAACAAAATCAAGTCCTACTGACAGCATCCAAGGTCACTGAGCATGTTCATGATGTGCTGGGAGGCTGGGAGCACAGGCGTGGGAGCCACTTTGCTGGGCGCGTACCTCACTCCACCACTCCCCTCCTAACTTCAGACTCCTCACCTGTAAACGAAGGTAACTGTGCTGGTGCTATGTTGGGCCATTTGGAGGATGGAGGAGATACTCCACGTAAAGGACATAGAAGAGTGTCTGGTACGTGTTGAGCGCTTCATAAATAGCAGCTATATATAGTCTCTTGCTCTTTACTTATTTCTTCTGTGTAAGGAATGGGCCCATATTTGGACTAGAAAGACCTGAACTCCAACATGGACAATAACGTACGAGATGGTAGATCTGAGATACAGCTGTGGAGCCACCAGAAATCTGAACGTTCCTTGGCATTCACGCTGTCAATCATTTCATTTGAGTGTTTGGGTAATGCATTTGCATTTTCAGGCCATGTGTCCCTGCATCTTTGGTGTCTCCAGGTGATGTCTAGTATGGAGGAAAGTTTCAAGTCAAGTCTGGAGTTTTTTGTCTCTCCCTGTCACTAGGTCACACTTGGCTTCTCACAGAAGCCATTAACCAAGGAACACTCAATACAAAGCCCAGAAGAACTGGGATCGGATTTGGCCTGAGAATTTACTGCTATTGACCTGGTCTTAAACTTTCTCACGCCAGGAGCCTCAGGCACTGGAGGTGAGGGCAGTAGGGGAAAGTGACTTTTTGCCAGGTGCTCCTAAAGGCGTGGTGGAATGAAGCTGTGTCAGAAGTCGAGACACCTGATTGTCACAGCGTGCGCATTGAGGGGGCCCCAGAGTCCTATCGGGGTGCAGTATCAGCACCGGGTTTCAGTGGGGAGGAGAGTCTGCCCCCTAAGTGAAAGCACAGCGTTACTCTTCTTGGGAAGAAAGCTTGTGAGCTGGTGTGATGAAATCGTCAGGCAGCTGCGTGGAAGTCCCTGTGGTGCATAAGGAAACAGCAGCTGCCTCTTTCCTCCCACCTGCCCATCCCTGCCACTTTGGAGGCTGATACTGGTGGACCCGGCACCGAGTGGGGAAAGGACACTTTTCAGGATTCCAGTCTCAGTTCTGCTAATATCAGTCCTTTCAAAATTGTCATTTAGGTTTCCTGAGTCTCAGTTTTTAAATAATAAAGGGAGATACCTAGACGTTTTTATTTCTAAAATCCCTGATTTTCTGTGGCTTCCATGAGAGTGAGGCAACAGAGACACGTTCCACACCACACGGGCTATCCACGCAGTGTGCCCTCAACTGGCCGTACCATCTACCTGAGGGTGGCGGGGGGGGCTGTAATCCCCGCGTGGCCCCGTGGCTTCACGTAAACCTCCGCACACCATGAAACTGCTCGTACTCTGTGCAGTCAGTTAGGCTCAAAATTACTCTTATCTACCATGTTCACTTTTTAAGTGTTTATCATGAACACATTTCTCCTCTTCCATTAAATTTATTACTCTCAAATCCGCCCAGGATAGGTACTAGATTGTATGTGCTGGTGTGTGTGTTGGTGTGTGTGGGGTGTGTGTGTGTGTGTGTGTGTTGGAGGGTGTGTGTGTTAGAGGGTGTGCATTAGGGTGTGGGTGTGTTGGTGGAGTGTACGTGTTAGTGTGGTGTGTGTGTTGGGGTGTGTGTATGGTGGAGTGTGTGTGTGTGTTGGGGTGTAGGTGGGTGGTGTGTGTTGCTGTGGTGTGTGTGTTAGGGTGTGGGCGAGTGTGTTGGGCTGGGTCTGTGTGCGTGTGGCAGCAGCGCAGCAGGCAGGGAGAGGGACGAGGGGCTGCTGTGACGAGCGCCCATGGGGCGAAAACACAAGGAGCCTGGAGGACCGAGGAGCGCGTGCCTTCTCAGCTTCACCGTGTTCGTGTGCTTCACGTTCCCACCCCCTCCACGTTATCCACACACACGTGTGTTTTGGTTCTGGAATAATGTGTTAGTTATTTTTGTGTTTTCTGCTGGTGATCAAGCGTAGGAGGTGAACTGAGTTAAATCTCTCAAATTCCTTCTTGAATTTTATCAATCATTATTCACATGAAGCTTTGTTTGTGATCATTCATTCTTCTTTTAATAGAATACACACACACACACATATACTGCACATGTATGTATATATATTTACTTATATATACATATACTGTGTGTGTATATATATTTATTTATATATACTGTTTAAGCTCTACACGAGTTTGCTCCTTTACTTCTCATGGCAACTCTGTGAGGTAAATACTATTATCATCTCTGCTATAAGATGAAAAATGTATCAGACAGAGAGGTTAAATGGTGTTCCCTAAATTGCTTAGTGGTGGAGCCAGAATTCAAAACCAGGCACACTGGTTCGGGACCTCATGTTCTTCCGCAATCTATTTATACTTCTGCCTAGAAGTGGAGATGACCCTGAAAACCTCCCATTAGACATTAAACACTTCCTAATGAACTGGTGTAACCCAAACTTACAGACCCCTAGGATCAGGATAAGAAAAAGGTTAAAAAGCAAGGTAGGAAAAAGCTTGAAACACTGAATACAGGATTTGTCTGTTACATTTCAGAACAAAGGACAGAGAGGACAATGAGAATCTTTATGTTAGTGGTTACATGTGCACCACAAAACTTTAGTTAGCAACTAAGTAGCCTCATCAACTAGCTTCAATCTACTCTTTCTGCCCACATACACGGTTGGTATATAAATGCATGTGGAGCTTCAAAATGAAAACCACACACACACACACACACACACACACACACACACAATGCCAAAAGCAAGAACTTCCGTTCTCTGTTGCTGGGAGTATAAAGTGGGACAGATAACTGGGAAAACAATTTGGCAATATCTTAAACCGCTAAACATCCACTTACCTAAAACCCAGTGATTGCAGTCTAGGTATTTATGTAAGAGAAATGAAATCGTATGTCTACACAGTAACTCGTTCTCCAATATGTACAGCAGCATAATTCATCACAGCTCACACCTGCAAACAACCAGCTGCCCATCAGCTGGTGGCTGAATAAACAACTGTGGCATATCTATACAGTGGAATACTGCCAGCAACCAAAAGAAATAGAATCTTGATACATGCAACCACGTGCATGAATCTCAAAAACATAATTCTAAATGAAAGAAACCAGACACAAATACTATATATTGTGTGACAAATTGTTATCAGATTTATAGAAAATGCAAAGCAAGTGTTAGAGCAGGGGGTAGGGGAACAACTAATCGCCAGCAAATGTACACAAGGTAACATTTCAAGGTGATGGCCATGTCCTGTAATTGGATGATGGTGATGGATGTAGAGCTACATAAATTTACTAAAGTGATCGAATTGTATGTGTTTAACTAATAGCTCAATAAAGCTGCTTAAAAATATTTTAGCTTTTCTCTAATCTTACTGAACCAGAGCTCCCCAACACTATTTTTTTAATTGTGGGAAAAAATGCATAACATAAAATTTACCATTTTAACCATTTTTAAGCATACAGTTCAGTGGCATTAAGTACATTCACGTTATTGGGCAGCCATCACCACCATCTGTCTCCAGAACATTCTCGTCATCCCGAACCGAAAATCTGTGTCCATGAAACACCAACTCCAGACTCTCCCTGCCCCCCCCCCAACCCCTGTGGCCACCTGTTCACTCAGTCACTGTGAATTCGGCCGCTCTAGATACTTTAAGTAAGTGGAATCGTATCTTTGTCTGCTGGTGTCTGGCTTACCTCACATAGCATGTCCTCAAGGTTAATCTACACTGTAGTATGTGTCAGAGTTTCATTCCTTTTGAATAAATGAGCTTTTATTCCACTATATGTTTCTACAACATTTTGTTTATCCATTCATCCGTGATGGACAGTTGGCTTGTTTCCACATTTGGACGATTGTGAATAGTGCTGCTATAAATGTTGGTGTGCCTTGGCACTGTTTTAAAAATGTGTATTTTTTTTTTCCTTTGGAGAGAAGGGGATCTATGGCTTTAATTATATTTTCAAGGGAGGTTGTGATCCAGATTCTAGCCATGTGGCTGACTATAGAGCATATAAAAACAGAAAGGTTTCATGAAATTATTTCCTGAGAGGGGATGAGTCTATCGATTCCAAACAAATCATTCGAATTCAGAATCATTCTGGTGAGAGAGATTTAGGCAACGACACAGAGATAACGTCTGTCATCTCATGAACCCTTCATTATGCACCAGGCTTTTTACCAAACACTTCTTGCTCGTTGTCACATGATCCACACTCACAGAGCATTGGGATGCTCAGTCATCTACTCAGGGTCAGTAGGGAATTTGCATTCAGACTCAGCTTTTTCTGGGCTAGGTTTGTGCCCAAAGGCTATGTTGGTACCCTCTCTCCTACACCGCCCCTGGAGAGGCACTCTCTTCATGGACTCTCTTGAGTAGTTTGAAAACCGTTGTCAGTTGGCGATGCTGTGTAGGAAAGACCGATGACTTGATCCAAAAAACAAAGCGAGTATCTCTCACATTTTGGAGTATAATCAGCCGACTCTGAGAGCTGGAAGGAAGGCTTACAACTGAAGGATTGTGATTCGCTATGACTTGGGGCCCTCTGTGCAAAAACTAAGGCCTTTGGAATCAGTTTGGTTCTACTTAAGCTAAATCTTTTTGAACTACTGTGGGTGTTCCTCCCCCTATCTGGAGCAGAGAGGAGAGACCATGTCTCCATGGCAACAAGGCCTGAGAGGTGTTTGGCCAGCCCTCCTTTTCCAGAACTCTCGGGAATCCTCTCCCAGGTGTCAGGAGAGGAGACACAAAAAGTTGTGCGTGTCTCTACCCCTAATTTGAAGCAGCCTTTCCTACCAGCATTTTCACTATGGCCTGGCAGTAAGTCAAGCAGCTTTTCTGCAGATGGAGATTGTGTTACGATGCAACTAAACGTTGTCTGGGGTACACGGGTGCTCCTCGCTCCGACAGCTGTACCCTCACCTGGGTTTTCAAATAACCCCCTTGGCTGTGGCTAAGTGACTCTCCCATTTAAATGTAGATGCCTGTGTCTTCCTTTCTGGGGCTTTGTTCTCTGAGCCCGTTTCTATTAATAGAGAGTTTGGAGGTGAATACCGAGAGGAGAAGAAACTGCTCAAGTATGAGACTATCTGGTTGCCTACAAATCTAATCAAAAGTGTCAGATGGGGAATAAAGCAAGACAGGGATGAATAGATGTATGATTTACGATGTAAAGCGACACGGCTCACGAAGGGGCGGCCTGAGTGGTGCTGCATTTGCATTCATCACACACAGCATGCGTGCCCTGCTCTGGGCTCGCCACGTCCCAATGAGAACCCGCGTGCCGTCCGGGCAAGGGTTGTACTCCCTTCACATCCATCCTCAAACAGCCAAGCTGGATTTTGGGCATTAATACTTTAAAGGCATTTCTGTTTATGTTTTGCTACATTATCAGGATAACATCATACTTACTTTTCCTACTTCTAGTGATATTAAAATTGATAAGGAGTCTCTCTGTCTCTCTCTCTGGATTGATGACATACATATGAAAATATCTCAAGCAGATAGCTTCGTGTCCCCGAGGTCTCTGCTCCCCACAAACCCATGGGGAAGTTTAAGAGAATCTTATTATCTTAATCCTAGGCCTATGAAGAGGATTAGGATGGATGATTCCCAAAGAGAACAGGGATGAAAACTTGTGTTGCAAGAAGGGGGAGGGCTTCTCAGAGGAGGTGTGCTGCTCATTGGGAAGGGGCAGACAGGGGCATGTAAGGTGGCAAACGCCTGTCCTCCCCTCGCATACTACCTGGATGCTTACCTCAGCTGGTGGCTGGTTCTCTGGAGACCATGGAGGCTGGGCACTCAGAAAGCATTGTGTTCTGGGTAGCCGGGCTAAACACCCACACATCCACAATGAACTTGCGCTGTCAGCACCTGTGTAGGCCCAATGATCTGAAGAGCCCTTGCCTGCTTGGCAATGGCACTGTGTGGCAGTAGGAAAGGGTGAGGACTGAGGCAGGTATGGATTCGCATACGTGGGCCTCCTTGTTCATCTCCACCTGGCAGCACATCCTCGGAGTCTTTGTAGCACCGTGGGAAGAAGGAGCCAGCAGAATGATTTCTACTGGGCTGGCGATGAGGCCTTGGAAGCAGGTTTGATTTAACTTAGCTGGGGTGTGAGCATTACAGTGAACATTTTGTACTGCTCACCATTTGCCAGGAATTCTTCCAAACACTTATATTTACTAAGGAAATTGACCCTTACATTGTAGGTATGAGAAACTGAGGCGCAGAGGGTTAAGTAAGCTATTCAAGGCAGCACAGCCAGCAACTGCCGAGCCAGCATTCGAACTCAAGCTGTGCAACTACACAGTGTGTGCATTCCACTTAAATGAGGCAAGCTTTACATCCATTACAAGCTTAAGAACCAGAAATAATGAGAAACGTTCTTATCCAATGACACTCATCCGCTCTGCTGCCCCCGCCCCCACACAATTGTTTCAGGGAGTTGCCTGTGGCTCTCCCGGTGTGTGCCCCCAGGTGATCCTAGAGATAACGTCCAGTTTGATCAATACGTGCTGCCTCAGAGTGAGGTGCCTGGGAAGTTATCCCTGCACTCCTCGTAGCTGGGAGGGAGTGACTTGGAAGTACAGAAAAATGAAGTTCCACTTCTCCTCCCTCTCTGCCCGCATCTTTGTGCTTATTCAAAGTCCTTCATCTGCAACTTCCCTAGTTGAGACAGCAGAGGATTATGGGGAGGAGTGACTGGGTACACTGGTTTAGCCCAGCAGATTCTGGTAAGTATGCATGTCTTCTTTTTAAAAATGTTTATTCATTTACTGATTTGGAAGAGAGAGAGAGAAACATCAATTTGTCATTCCACCCATTTATGCATTTATAATGCATTGATTGGTTGATTCCTGCAGGTGTGCCCTGACCGGGGATCAAACCCACAACCGTGGCACACCGGTACAATGCTCAGACCAACTGAACTCCCCGGCAGGGACCCGTGCGTGTCTTGGAAGTGGAGTTTTCCACAGAGGGTGCAGATCCAGGCAGGCCCTCCCTCCTGTTTCTTCTTTCAGGCAGTACATGAATATTTCCTCCTCTGACTTTTTCTCGCCTTTTTTCTTCCTGAGTAGAAAAGCCAGTTCAGCCCCCAAACAACAAGCCACTCATTTTAAATAGCCTCCTGCCCTCTTGCAAACAGCTTTACACTCAAGCAAACAGCACAGCCTGGGAGGTTTGTGGTGCTAGCGGATTGCCCCTGGACCCCATCCAAGTCCCATCAACCTGTGCCCAGGCGAGGTCTAATGGGATACGCTGTCTCAGTGCATTTGATTTATTACACCCGAGCCTTTTAGTAGCAAGAGAGGTATTCCTCTTTTCCCTCCTTTCCACTCTGTGATTTTCCCATTACCAAGGTCGGTTCATGTGGCCTAACCAAAAGAAGAGTTCATAAAAACAGGGAGTTTTCTCTAAAGAGCCCTCAACTCCCCATTTATGTTCTCACCCACCTCGATCTGCTACCCATACCCTTCTTCCTCCCCTTCAACTTCATTTCGTTCTTCCACCTCCATTTCATTTTTCTTTTCTTGCCACCCTGGTACCTTTTCTTTAGACTAAGAGTACTATGCAGCTGAACAAATATCTTGTAAATTCTTCAGAGTGTTTTTGGCTCTAATTGTTATTTCTTAAATTAGAATATAATTCCTTAACAACTGACTTGTGGCCTCAGTTTCTGAAGTTGTGAGAAGAACAGATTTGAGGAGTATCCGGGCTGAATTAAGAGATCAGTTAGGAAGCTTCTGCTACAATATGAGTAAGAGGGGATGGTGTTTGGTGAAGGGGAAAAACCAAGAAGCACTTAGATAGGACAGTGAGGCAGGGGCTCTGTGTGGGGAAACCCTTGCTTAAGAAAACACACACCCATGGCAACTAAGGCTCGTCCATTTCCACAATAAAGGCCACCTAGTTAGAACTAGTGTTATTCCTACTCCGGAGCAAAGAGCAAAGGCGCTGACTTTTTTCACACAGCAGCCTTCTGGAAGGACAGGAACAGGACAAATGCAGCCCCCATGAGTAATGAGGCAAAGGATTTGTCCCAGTGGCCAAATAAATGTACAATTTTACCAAACATGCTCAAGGAAGAAATTTCCTTCTAGTGCTCCAGGATTATAATCTGTTGTGCTTGGTGGGGGGGGCGGGGAATCAAGCTGTTTTTTAGTTACTTATTTCACAAATGAGTAATAAAAGGAACAAACCAGGCTGAGCTCTCACTGGTACTGATGTTGGACATGAATTCTATCTCACATTCCTCACATTAAACACAGGTCAAAGGAAGACCTCCCAGTACCCAAGTTCAAAAGAAGGAAACCACTGTGACTGACAACAAAAACAATAAACCACCTAATTTTACCTCCAGTGGCCTTATATATTCGAATAGTCATATCAGAAATGTGAGTGTTAAATAGTTTAAGTAATTAAATTGGGGATTTAAAACATGAATAAAAAATAATAAAAATGTTTGAAAATAACCCTAAAGGGAATTGTAAAAATAAATAAATTATCATTGAAAATGCATAAAATCAATACATTATTTAATATGTTATACAATACTTCAGAGAACGTTAATAAAAATAAATCTAGAAAAATTATCAGAATGGTTTTGGAAAGCCCAATGAGTCCTAGAAGGAATAACATAATAATAATAGTAAAACTGCAAAACACAAAAGACAAAGAGATGATCTTGAAGACTTGTAGAGTAAAAATAAATAAATAAGTAAAGATTCCCTGTGAAGAAATGACAGATTTGTAGGTGAGTTTTCACCTACAAATGCAGGTAGTAATTCTGAAAGGAAAGCATGATTTTGACGTTCTCAGGGAAACCAGCTGAATTACTATCTAAGAAAAAGCACAGTAAAGTCACTTTTGGGGCAGGGGAGAGCAATGGGGCCCCGGGAATGGGGATGACTGTAACTGAACAACAATAAAAAAATAAAACAAAGTAAAAAATAAGACAAAAACTGACAGAGTTGACTTAAATGACTCTCTCTCTAAATGCAAACGTGAGTGTTAGTGTTTCCTATGAACTGGAGGATCATTTCATGGGAAGCATTTGCTGTCTCCACAGACAGATATTAACTTTCGGAATTTTATTATGTTTTTCAAAAGAACAATGACTTTTTCTCTGCTCATCCTTAGGGAGGGTGAATTAGATTTCGATGGTATCTGGTGTCGAAATGGAACCAAACAACTCCATTAGACTATGTTATGTTTACATGGTGTGTGCTTGTAAAATCATTAACAATTTAAAGATGAAGGTCCTGGGCAGGTACACAGGGGGAATAGAAACCTCAAACTGAGGCAACTCGACTAGACTTCAAATATCTTTTTTCCCATTAGTACAGCATTTTGAAGCGAACTTCTTCCTGGGCTCCATTTTTAAAGCCTTTCATGGTCGTTCGTGTTAATTGAGCTAGAAGTACCGTTGTGTGAAGCCTGACTGGACTGGCTTATGGCACTTTTTGCCTCTTTCAGAAGTGGCTTTATGATCCAAAAGTGGCACTGGTGCATTCTTGGCTAGATTTCCCAGTGCACCGAGGTAAGATTAAGGTGACGTACAGCTAGGATCTCCTGCATGTACTTCCAAGGCCAAGTGTTCCCTCCTAAGTGGACAGCCAATGACCAGGCTCTCCCTTCTACTGCAGTTCAATAGTTATCGTTGCAAACAAATTTTCAAATGTCCAAGATCAAGATGGCATCGCTGATTAACCATTAACATGGAATCACACACTACTAGCCCATGGACTTCATCGCCAGCCTGCAGAGCACTATGCGTGCCCAGGACTTTGGCTAACAGTTGGACTACAGATGGCCCTGACCTGACATGCCAGGTGGGGCAAAAGTATGCAAATACAGTTTATTCTCATATTATTGTGTATTAATTACTGCATCATTTTCCATACGAATGACTGTGACCTACTTTTGCTCTGCCCCTTGTATAATCTCCTACTTTCACAGTTTTCAATATTCTCTATCTACCCTTTCATACTCCACCTTTATACTTCTAATGTTCCACCTGAGCACTGAGGCTTTGAGTTTGCCATTCCTGTACTTCTGAGCAATATTTCTCTCCCTTTAGAAAGATTCCCCTTTCCCTGTGCTGTGATTTGTCTCACTTCCGATTTTGTGCCTCTGCTATTTCCTGTGTTAGAAATATCTTTCTCTCTCACCTATTCTGTGCCAGGTAACTCCTGTCTGACCTTCAGATGTTAGCTTAGCCTCCACTTTGTCTTGGAAGCCCTCTGTGCCTTCCTGCATAATTTAGACTTCCCATTGACGTACTGTCACAGAATCCCCTCATGCCCGTCACAGCGCCCATCACACTACACTGTAACTCTGTTTACTTTTTTCTGCCTAGACCATAAAACCAGCCTCAATAAATGTGAAAGGATTAAAGTCATACCAACTTCATGATATAAAATATAAATATAAATATAAAATATAAATTGGTTAACCAATTTATAATTACCTTACTGTGATGAGATCGAGCAAGAAACAGAGGCCCAAATGGTTATGATTAGAAATAAGATACGGTCACAACTTTAAGTAGTACAGAAATTGAAAGTATAAGAAAATGACATTATAAAAAATTTTGTGCCAACAAATTTGGAAACTTAAATGAAGGTATCCCCACAAAAACGGAACTTAAAAGTAACACAAAAGTAATAAAAAATCTGCATTCTCTTATTTGTATTTAAGTAATGAATCTGTGTGCAGTTTTACACCTTATCGTGATAAAATCTAGATGCCGACCTCATTTTGCTAGTGAGTTCTGCCAAATATTCAAGGACAAACACATTTCATTGTACACAACTTTACAGAATTATAAAGAATTATTACTCCCCAACTCATTTTATGAGACAGCAAAACCCAACAGGAGAATAAGAAAAAAATAGTTAGGTCTAAAAGCCACCATTATGCAATGCTGACTGAGAAAGGGGGTGGGAGTACCTACATTATAAGGAATGAAATGCAGGATGTAATTAGAAGATATAATGAACAACTTTGCACCAGTAAATTTAACACTTTGGTTGAAATGATCAAATTCCATTAAAAACTAATGCAATTTACTGGGGCTGAAAAGAAGAAAAGGAAATGGACGGTTTTAACTACCAAATTCTCCCAGATATCCCAGCCTCGCACAGTGTCCTGGAGAGCAGACAGTTGGCATGTCCCAGTTCCTTGCAGAAACTTCGGCCGGGAAGCTGACAAGCACGTAACAAGTATGGACAGTTGAAGACCAGGCTTCCTCATATGCATAGATGGACAAATGCCTTAAAAAGTCAGCAAATTAAATCTAATAATACACAAACAATGATAATATAGTTTAACAAACTGAAGCTTATCTCAGGAACACAAAATGACTCCTTAACTAAGACCTGCATAAGTGGAAGTATATATTATGTTCACTGATCAGAAGATTCAATAGAGAAAACATGTCAATTATTCACAAATTAGGTTCAGTGCCATCCCAATTGAAATCCAAGCAGGTATGTGCGTATGTGTGTGTGTGCAAATCAACAAGCTGACATAAAAAAAATTGGAAATGAAAATGGCCAAGAAAGGAAAAAATAAAGCTGGGAGAAATACTATAAGACATTAGTGCTTATTATGAAACTATCATAATTAAGATGAAACAGAATAGAAATATAGAAATAGACTCACACATAACTAGCATCTGATGTATCACAAATATGACGCTACAGTGGGGAAGGGATAATGACTTTTCTAATGAATGGTGATGGGTCGATTAGACAGCTTAATAAGCCAATTTGTATATTGATCTCCCCTGACATATACAAATATTCAACCCAGATAGGTAGCAGATTTAAATATGAGGCACACTAATAAAATTTTAGACGCAAACATAGAAGAACATTATACTATTAAATAGGTCCCCAAAATGCTAACCATAAATGAAAATAAACTGATACATTTCCCTGAATTCATTTAAATTCTGTTTATCAAAAACCACCACTATCAGATGGAAATGTCAAAACACAGAGTACAACAGTATATGTCTATTTAATAATGACTAACATTGAAAACATATAAAGACTCTTACAAATCAGTGAGAAAAAGACAGATTTGCACAGGCATTTATTGAGAATATTTAAATGTCCAATAAATATATTAAAAGGTACTCAACTTATTCACACGGAAGATGGAGATTAAAACCATGATAGGATTTCATTATGCTAAGTGAAAGGAGCCACTCATAGAAAGAAAAACACCACATGATTTCACTCATATGTGGAATCTAATGAACAAACTGAACTGACAAGCAAAACAGAGACAGACTCATAGATGGAGAGCACATGACAGCTAGTGAGTGGGGGAAGACGAGGGGGTGGAGGGATTGAGCAAAAAGGAAAACAGACTCACGGACATGGACAGCAATGTGGTGACTGCTGGGGAGAAAGGGCATAAGGGGACTAAATGGTAATGGGAAAAGTACAATAAAGATTAAATTAAAAAAAACACATTGAGATTTCACTATGCACCCACCAGAAAAGCTAAAACAGAAAAAGGTGGAATGTAACAAGTGTTGACAAGAACAAAGAACTATTGAAACTCATATTCATGGCCGGTGGAATGTAAACTGCTAGAAACAATTACATTTGGATGTCTGTTTGACAGTATCTACTTAGGCTAAACATTAGCACCCCAGAAATTTTACTCCTTTGTATATGCCCAACAAAAATTTATATGGTTGTTACCAAAAATATGTACTAGGGTGTTCTTAGCAATGATGTTTGTAGTGGTTTCAAACAGGAAACCACACTTGCTCATCAACAGTAGAGTTTAGAAATAAATTGTGGCACCTCCATGAACTAGGATAAGTAAGATAATGAGCATAAATGGTCAAATAAGCACAGCTATATACATGAGTATTACAAAGACAATGCTGAGTATCACAAAGAAGTCCTACACAAAAGAACGTATGTTACACAACACCATATATTAATATATAGTTCAAAAACATGCAGAAATTCTTTGTACTGTTACAAGTCAGGACCCTGATCATCGTTTTCTGAGAGACAAGGTGACGAGGGCAGGGGCTTCAGGGACACTTTTCTTCATGCTCTGTTTCTTTTCATCCTCACCCAAGGACATTTTTTTTACATTGCTTTTAGAAAGAGGGAGAGAGAGAGAGAGAGAGAGAGATCGATCCGAGAGACAAGCATTGATTGGTTGCCTCCCATTTGTGCCAGGACCAGGGATCGGCACCCTGACCGGGTGGGGATCTTATCAGTCTGCACCCAGGGCACTGCATGTGCCGTGCCTTAAATGGGAAATCCCACAGCCCAGCTGTGTGCTCAGGCTGAAATCGAACCCGTAACAGAAAGGTCAGCACTCCAATCAACTGAGTCCCACCAACCAGGGCATGCTCTGTTTCTGGATACGAATACCACTATGTGGGCGTCCATTTGCTAAGTGAAAAATGTATTGAGTTGTAAATGTTATACAATTCAAGGTGAGTTGTAAGTGTTATAAGAAAATGTTTTAAATTTTAGAAAAACACCCAGTTGAAGCTGTGATACAAGTTTCAGGATGTCACCACCTCCAAAATGCCTTTCAATACCTATGAAGTTAGTAACTGCAATGCTATTGCCAAAAAAAATGAAAATAAAAACAACACCTTCACAATATTGCTTCCTGTCAGTAACATCAGAAACAGCAGCAAGCTGCGGCCGTCTTCCTGCCACTTTCCAGATATTGCACAATTTCTTCCAATAAGTGGGAAATGATTTACACCCTGGAAAACATGGCCCCTGGGTCCCAGCCTCTGAAGTACTGAAGAGCGTACAAGAGGAGGGTTGGAATGGGTGCAGATTCATCCAACCCATCACATCCATCACAAGGAGTGAGGTGCTCATGCCACAACACGTGGGCGTGTTTCTGGGGACGTTACAAATACTAGTCTTGAGCTCAGCATAGAGGTGGCGTCTGGAGCTATACCCATGGGGCCATCCACACTCGGTTCTCTCACCAAAGAAAAGTAGGAGGTAGGAGGAGGGTGGTCCAGGATGAGATCTTGGGCAATGCCAACATTTCAAAGGAGTTAAAGAAAATGAGCCAGCAACGGAGACTGAAGGAGGGCATTTAGAGAAATAAGGGAAAAAAATGAAAAACAGGAAAGAACAAGCTGAAGAATTCATAAAAAGGGGGGAACATTCTAAGAAATTCAAATATGGAAGAAGAGTCCCTGAGATTTGTCAAATAAAATGGTGTGTTTGGAAGACACCTTCTAAATAATTATTCTCTTTACCAGAGAAATGAGTTCTTGTGTGAGAAAGCGTGACAGGTTGCACGGAGTTGCAGGATCTGGATATCTATTGACTAGGCGAGTGAAGTAGAAGAAATGATTTCACCTCTTTGGGTGTCTGTTTATTCAATAATTTAAAAAATAGCTGTTGGGCAGAAGGATTAAATAAGACCATTTTGTCATGCCCTTAGCACAAAGCTACCCTATTACACCCTTACAGGTTTGGCTTCTGATTCCTTCTTTAGAAATTCTTTGAGGGGAGGGACCACATCTCCTTTATTTCCTGTTGCATCCCCAACACCTTAGTGCTGGCTAACACCTATAGGCACTCAAACAATATTCGTTGAATGAATGAAAGGGAATTGTGATAGTGTCACTGATTAGCCAGAGATGCAACTGATGTCTTTCTCATTTCAGCTACTTTCCTGAGACAACGTTTGTTATCAGAGGCCATAAGAATACTGCAGTGCCTCATTCACCGGGCTGAAGTGGTTGTAGCGAGGTGGAACTCTTTCAGGGTCTCAGGTCCTAAGACCACATGAGTGGCCCCATAAAAGTGCAGTTTCGTGTATTAGCTGCCCTGTGTTCAGACCGCACTCTGACTCTTCCTGCATCTGTTTGCAATCATTCATGCCACTATTCCGTGAGAGCAAACAGAGTCTACAGCACAAAAGGTTGCAGGGTGGGATGCGGTGTGAATTCCTCAACTCCTCGTGCTCTTCACTCAACTGAGCACAACTCAGCCCTGAAAACAGTGCAATTTTCCCATCATAACCTGCAGAGGCTGTTTTGATGCCCTCATTGTTGCTGCTCCAGTCTGAAAAAAGAAACAAGTGTTTCAATTCCAGATGGCTTGTGTGTTCAGAGTTTCATTTGTTCTCATTCTTCTTTTCCTGATTGTACGGGGAGCAAAGACCAATGGAAGTTATGCACTGGACAGTTCTACCCTCAGGTCTCTTCCTCATTGGAAGGCTCCTCTCAGCACAAAGGAGAAGTGGAAAGAGCGAACAGGATAAATTCTGTCTCTGCAAGCTAGACTGTCAGCGTTAAAAGGGGCATAAATGATTATGCCCCTTTCCCTGTAGAGCACACACTGGAAATGAGTGAGGTGAACAATTTGTTTGTGGTCTTCTGAGGCTGCACAAAATTTAGCATCTCTTTGATCCAATGCTTCTTCCTTTCATTTAAAATGGTGTGGATTTTAAGATAAATGTAATCCACATGATTCTGAGTGAGTTACTTTCACTGCATCCCAAGATCATTCTGTTCAAGCCTGTCAGTGTTCAAGCCACCCTCTGAGCCTCTCTGCAGGCATGTAAGAGTTCTGGAAATGTGAAGTGGTATTTTTGTCAAGGCAAAGTAAAATTTCTTTGAACTAGGGCTTTTGTGCAGGGGGAGAGAGAAAGGAGGGAGGGAGATGGGAGAGAGAGCGCGCAAGTGCACATTAGCTAAGGAAAAAAGAGCAGAAGGGAGAAGATGATTGACACCTATATCTTACCTTCTCACAAGCTGAAGCTATGTTTTCTCACTCCTGTTGTGCCCTGAGAGGGTCCAGGGGTGTCCAACCCACGGCCCGTGGGCAGCGGGCAGCTCAGGATGCCTATGGATGCGGCCCAACACAAAATCATAAATGTACTTAAAACTTCATGAGATTTCTTTTGTGATTACATGTCATGTTGCATTTAACACGTGGCCCAAGACAACTCTTCTTCCTCTCGTGTGGCCCAGAGATGCCAAAAGGCTGGACACCCTTGGCGGAGACACTGTGTCTTCCAGGTCAGTGTGAGGAAAGGAGACCCCTAAGACTTGGAACACCCGTCCCCAGACACCTCAGATCACATGGTGACCATTGTCCACTTGACCCCTGGAATCTGTCCATGTTGCCGCACCACCTGTGGAGTCCCCACCCTTAGGATGTGGGCTCGCACCATCATGTCTTCCCTCTGAGTTCACTTCTTACTCAACAAACCCTGTCTGGGCCCCGGGGACCAACAGTTTCTCTGTCATTCTGGAACTTAGAAACAAGCTGAACTGTATTTGCCATTAGAAAGAGAAATGGTGGGCAGCCCCTGACAAGCCTACGAGAGTCTGAAGCAGAGACGGACCATGAATTGCATTAGCTACAGTGGAAGCGGTTTGGAGAGGCTGATCACCACGAAAGCAGAGGCTTATGAAGCAATGTGTGTCAGGAGATAAAGTGAACCAGACACCAAGGGGCACTGGGGTGACACACCACTACCACACTGGCCCTGTCCTTCCCACTCACTGAGGAATGGCCTGATGTTACCCGGGGTAAAAATGCACTCACACTCACCAGACTCTCTAGCCTTGCCCGGGACTGAGAGAGCCATCTGCCTTCAGGCAAAGTGAATGGATTTCTTCCTTTCTGTCCACACACTCCGTGGACACTACCACTTTGGGGCATCTTGGCCTCTCTGAAGGCCTCTTGACTTTGCCTGGACACACATTTCAGTAAGGGGCAGGAATAAGCAGGTGGTATGAGGGGTGCCCAGAACCGTGCTAGGCAGATGCTTCTTGGCACTGGTTCTGGTCGGGAGAGAACCGTGGTTCTCAGGGGCGGACAGAAGAATGCAGACTGTAGCCCAGTGAGAGAGCCCAAAGGTGGTGAGCTGCATCGCTACTACTCTATTTCTTTCCAAGGCAGGAAATCATCACTAGAGAGGTCACATCTAATGTGCCTCCAGCCCCCCTTTTCAGCCAAGGGTGCAGGACACGCTTGGCATGCAGGGAAGAGGGGTCCCCAGGGGCAGGCGGTTTTCTCAGTCTGAGCCCCGCGAGGCTGTGGTGCAACATCGGGCGCATTGTAGGGTGTTTGGCCCGTCCTGGCCTCTGTTCCATAAATGTCAGTAGCAAAACCCCTCAACGCTATGGCAACCGGAAACATCCCAGATAGTGTCAACTGCCCTCTGTGGGTGGATTTGCCCAGGGGACACCCAGTGTCCTCTGAGAATTCAAATGCATCTCCCGGGGCCCACGAACGACCTGCAGTAGGGACTGAAGGCTGCAGTGAGCAGCTTGGGCCGAAAACAGTTGGGCCCCTTCCCATCGCTCCTGCTGGAAGTTCGCCCCCGAGCCCGGGCACGTTCCTGCCAGGGCGCCCGCTCCCTCTCCCCCTTCCTTCCCCTTGTTCACACCAAGAGGCTCCTCCTCTGCTTGACCTCGGAATCTTCAGCCTAGTTTGAGAAGATTCCAGAAGGAAACAAACAGAGAGGGGGAGAAATGAAACAGAGAGAAATCAAAGCATTTAAAGTAAGCAGAGTCTGGGGGATGGAGCTTGCTTTTTCTTTTTCTTTTTCTTTTTCTTTTTTTTTTAAATAAAGCTCCTGGGCTTTCTCAAGTCAGGCTCTGTCTGAATCTGGTTTTCATTTGCACGCCCCTCAGCTGTGCGCCTGGCTTCTTCTCGTGGATAATTTGACTTGATTACTTTCTGAAAGGGCAGACAGAGCCGGAGCAGCCCTGTGCTCATTTACTCGTCACTCCCAGCTCGGCCTTCACGTGGGCTGCGCCGCACCTCCCCCTCCCAGGAAGGACCGGGAGATCGGGATCAAACTCTCCCGGGAAGAGCTGCCAGGGGCAGGGCGGCCCTTTCTGACCGGCTAGGCCAGCAGGGCCTTGGATGTGGAAGGGCTGACATCGTTTGACAGAAGAAGAACTCGTTGAACAAAAGGCTAAAGCAGCAAATTCCACACCAGGGCTAGTTTAGGCTTTCCCTTTTAGCATCAGCTCCAGCTAGGGTGTGCCATAAACCTCAGAGAGAGTCAGACATCAGGTTGTCGATGTCTTGGGGTAAGAGCTTGGCGCTGTCCTTTCTCCGTCTCTGAAACCTCTGCTTAGCACCGAACACATAGACGCGTTTGATGAGTGTGTATCAATTCATTGTTATATCGGGTAGAATCTATTTTGAGACCGAGGTGTGAGTGAGCAGTGTTACATTTTCCCAAAATACTAGTCTACAAATTCTTGCTACACTGTTGTAAAATATCATAGTACCAGAAACGTTTAACTGGAACTCCGTTTACTTCAATTCTACTTTTCCTCAAAGGCTCACCTCAGATTCTGTATTTCTGTGCAGCTCTCTGAAAATCCAGTCCTCGATTAGTTCTCCCTAATCCAATTACTGGTAAATCTGTGTTCTAAATTAGTGGTCAAAAATGGGCGGCACGTACTTTGGGGGGCCAGCACGTGGGTTTGTGTTTATTTCATGGCCGTGCCTCTTGTCAAGGCGGGTCCTCACCAGACCTTCACTTGTCTGGTACCCCCAGCCTTCACATGTCTGGTACCCCCAGCCTTCACTTGTCTGGTACCCCCAGCCTCCCATCTAATGCTTTGTGCACTCACACTTCCTGCCTTGCTCCTATTTGAAAATACCCTGGCTTGCCCCAAACACAAAACACTTTGGAAATGTAAATCCATATTAAATTGCCATTTCTGTTGTGAAAAATGGTCAACAATCAGCAGTCTCATGTTGTTCAATCTACTGCACATCCCTGCTTCAAGATCAGGAATGGACTCCACCTAGTCCCTGCTCCACACCCAAGGAAGGGGCTCAATTCAAGATTCACAGTACGTGCTTGATAGTATTGATTAAAGCTACAAAGTGTTTTGAGTTGAAAAAATATTTTAATTGCCTGAGTTTTTAAGTGTGGGCCTACGCATGGAAGGGAATGGAGGACAGTGGCCAAAAGCTTGAGATTTGGGATCAGAAATACTTTGATTTGAGAACCAGTTCAAGCCCTGTGTGTTACTGGGCGAGTGACGAGGGGTCGCTGTGCTTTGCTTCCTCATCTATAAAGTCCAAACAACAATAGCAATGAAAGGGATCCCATGGAGTTTCTGGGAGGGGCGTTGATTGTAAAGAGCTTAACTCAAAGCTCTACACAGAGTAAATTCTTGCTAGATGCTGGCTATTATTTCCATCATCATAAATATGACTGCTAGTGGCTAAATATGAAATAAGAAGACAGAGACAAACACATAATGAAAATGAAAATCTGCCTCCCCAAATACTCCAAAGAGAGTAAACAAGTAACAGAGATAAAGATTGTCGAACACCTTTTGCTGCAAGGATGTATCTATGTGAGGTGTGAGTGTGTGTTTGTATGTCTGTGCATTTAACGATGAGAGTGTGCATGTGTTTTGTGTTGAGGGCATGCAGGTAAGAGCGGTTCCTTGCATTCAAATTTCAGTTTTACATGTTACCTCAATTCAACAACTGAAAAGAACCAGTGAGGTTCAGTGTGATAGGGAGTTGAAATTTACGGTTGAGAAATAGCCAGCCTTTGTCACATGCTTTTGGATCGAGGTTGTGCAAATTAAATATAAAAATGTTGCTTTTTTGTTTCTTCTGGCAAACGGAAAGGCCAAAGCTCAGAACTGTTGGAAGTGACAACCCAATTAATGAGGTTCTGGGCTTCAAACTAAGTGTTGAGCCTGCCCACGATTGTGAAATGTTTAAATGACCCCATTGTCCTTGGCAGTGCCAAAGTGGAATTCTTGTGGGATCACTTGCTTCTTGGCACCTGGTGTCTGACCAGCAAGAATGTGGGATGAAAAGTTCTTTCAAAAAAGGGGCCACGCTGTGCCTTTGTTTCCTCTGAGAAAAAACGTAAAAGATGTCATTTTACAGAAACACGGCAGGTTTATCAAACTATACTATATACCTCTGGCAAGTATTTCTGTCCAAGCAACTGAATCCACGTAGGCTTAGGAATGTTGGTTCCATCCCTTACCATGGCAGCAGAGAAGGGAAGTTGCAATACTCAGAAGGGAGAGGGATGAGAAATCTTAGAATCCTAGTCAAAATGCCTTCCCATCCTCTTCCCCAATTTTTTGTCAGATAATAACATGGAGAAGAAAGAGGTAAAATTACATGTCTGAGATAACACGGGCAGATGCAGATGAAATGGAAACCATCATCTCTCAGCTCCCAGCTCAAGGGCTTTGGGTCTCACTGGAGCCTCAGGCCGCAGAGACGTGTGAACTCTCCTTCTGCATTCGCTCTTTTCGTCAACGTAGAGATCCATCCTGCCTCATGAAGTTCACACAGTGCCGCCAAGCGCTGTATCTCGATTACTCCCAACTGTACTGCTGAGAAATAGACTGGACGTGCATCACGGGCATAGTATGCACGAGGACAGTGGCACTTGGGAGTGTTAAGACCCTCAGTCTAAAGCCCCAAGGAGCTAAGCCCCCCCACCAGGGCCCCTAATTCAAACTCCATTTTGTACTAGGTCAGGATGGAATTATTTCAAAAGACACATGATAGTAAACAAAGATGTTCAATCATTTATCTGAGAGTATAGAGGCATCTCACATTAAATAGCTTTTCCTTGGAACATCAGCAAAGAATAATCAAGGTTCTTTACTCCATTTAAAGAAAATGTCAGCGTTGATAACCTGTCACTTAACCACCGAAGAAGGCCAAATAAATACGCCTGGCCTGCTCACGACTTGTTCAGTGAATGCTTTTTTGTCTTTTAGTATGTACTTGAGAACCTTGCTGTACACTTCATGTATATTTAAAACTTACCTCAATTGAACCACATGCGTTAAACATCACTGATCCAGTTCTTCAGATGAGAAATTCAAGCTTCGAGAGAACAATGACCCGCCCACATCCGATTGCTCTGAGTCAAGGGAAAGCATGATGCATGTGGTTGGGACCTTGTAGCCATGGTGCAGCTCCGACCTGGGTGCCAGGCAAGAGAGACCCAGTGGAAAACCCAACCTGTCCTACAGCCCATATGCTTTCTTCTAGCGCCCAACTCCTCCGCCAGTAAAGACAATTCCTGAGCTGAAGTTTTTTCCTCTCTGAATGGGAATAATAGCGGTCATTTTCCACCCCTTTGATGATCTCTACAGATAATATGTATGCATTGCACAGGCTACAACTCCCTCAAAAACACGTTGCTTTATTCCTGCTACCATCTTGACTTCATCCATTTAACCTCCCTATAAACTTTGGATAATTTGCCTTATTTCCCACATGAGTGTTACAGTGTTAGAGTAAGTAGAAGTTAAAAGCAACACAATCCTCTGTAGTATAGTGAATTGGATAGTTACAGTCCAATTTACAAAGTAATTTTCCTAAGACGTGTTTTCTTTAAAACCAAGGAAGGAGCCTCCACAGTGAATGCTTTCTGCTACAAAAAAAAAAAAGCAGCTTGGAATTCCAATAAGATAACCTAGGAGCAATTAGCTTCCCATAGACTGAGTATCTGGTTTCCCTTCTGTATGCCCTGCAACACGTACCAGTGGAGCTGGCGTGGGTCAGCGCCTGCTTTGCCTGCGTCCTCTGGTTCTCCTTGACTCAGGCCTGCTTCACCACCTTCCTCCTCTCTCTGCAGGGTGGTAGCCCACAGTTTTCTCTCCCACACAGCTGACTCTCTTCATGAGACCTGAGAGTCTGATGGAGAGCCCCAGTGGGCACCCTGCTCCGTGCCTGACAATGTCCTCCGGGTAGCTCCACCCCAGCTGCCTCGTGACTTAGCTTTGCAGGGTGTTTGAACGCTCCACCCTGCATCTCTGGAGACATGAGCAAAGCAAAATTCCACATGAATGTAGGGCAGATTTTCCCGCAGTGTGTACTTTGGAATACTAGCTCCTTCTGTGGTTGCCTCCGTGGTCAGTATTTGAGAAACACTGCATTCTCTACTTCCTGTCTCAGAGATTAGTAATGCACACGAGCACTTGAGACAGTACGAGAACTGCAGCAGAGAAACGGGTTTGGCTTTATTCAACCCAGCCAATACTTAACTGCATGGAACTGTGTTCTCTAGTGAACACTTAGTAACATCTTCTAGCACTAGTTTTTCATGGAACATATGTCCCAAAAATGCAAGGTGAGGGAATTCTTTATTTTACCAAAGAACTCTTTCTGTTCCCAACTTTCAAGTTCACTGGCTAAATTGAAGATGACTTCAGAGGCAATCAGGCCCCAGATCCTCCCTTCACTCCGAACCCTCAACCAAAGTTCCCACACCCCCTTTGCTGGTGCGGTCTCCGATGCTACTACTAGAATGCCATTCAGGTCGAGGTTCAAATGTTCAGATCCACAGAGAGGTCTTGTCTGATAGCTCTGGCTTAAGTGCCATTATTATAAATAAAGTTTCTGGGAGAATATAGTAATATACATTGAAATGGATTTTAGGATTAAGTGGTATTTATATTGTCATCTTTATTCTTTTCTGTGTACTCAAAATTTTCTACAATTAGTTTTAAAATAGAAAAAATGTTCTTGAATAAAAAAAGAAAAGGAAGTTTTCAGAACACACTTTCAGATCTCTTTGAAGTACACTGTAATCATTTTTAACGTCTCCATTCTCTCCACATTTCTTGCTTGCCCTCTTTCAAAGCCAATCCATAAAGTTTATGAGTTTCTTTTTCATTCAATTTGCGTTTTCATTCCCTATAGAAAAATCTGCAGCTGTTTTAACTTTACACACTCATGCCATCTGGTGTTCTAAAGCTTCACCCAAATAGTGTCTCCCGACCATGGGAATTACCGTCCTATGATTAAGCCAGAGTTCTTCTCCACATAAGTCTTACCCCAACTAAAGGCAAGGTCTGCTTTCTGCCTAGGTCTCATTTGTTGTAGTATATACCTGATCCTCATGTGTTAAAATCATAGCTACACAACTGGACTGCAGGTAAACTTTAAAATTGGATTTATTTCAGCCTATTTACTCAAGTGGATTATCCTTCTCCCAGGTTCTGGATAAAAATAGAATGGTTCAGATCATTCACTGAGTGATCAAGCACACACATGACCCTAATAGTAAGAAGTTCAAAAGTCCAGTATATCTCCATATAAGACTCCCTAATCCCACCCCGACTATGTGTTCAGCATTTCTATAATGCTTACTGATATCTAAAGGTGGGAAATTCAACCAAATTCCATTCTCTCTGAATGGCTGTTTGGCAGCAATGGAACTCTGACTGCTGAGCAGACAGCTGGCTCAGTGACATCGATGACATCTGTACCTACACAAGACAAGTGCTTCCCCACACCACTGCTGCAGCACTGAGACTCCAGGGTGAGCTGAGCTCTCCCCGCTTAATGAAGGTGCTTTAGCTGACTGGCTGGTTAGTCTGTACACCAGGCAGGCACCCCTCCACCCCCAGTTTCCATGCCTTCAGTAAAGAGAACTCTCAGAAGTGTCCAGGATGCTTGTGGATGAGCTTTGGGCAAACACACTGCCCCCCAAATTATAAAGACAGACACATACAGACACTGACAGCCCACCCAGGCAACAGCACAGGAGCAGCAGCCCAGGGGCCGGTACTGTGGCAGGGGAGCTTAAACTGCAACTGACGGACCCCTGGAGGCCCGACATGGACAAGCTCATTGAGCATTAAAATCACCAGGGGCACCAGTCACAGGGGGATGCCCACAATATCATGTGTTTTATCTCCAGGAGTCCCCTCAGGTTATTAGGTTAAAGTTTCCTTCTGGGGGAAGGGAAAGGAACCTTTTTGAAATATGCACACAGTATTGTGTTCTTTTTAACAAAAACCTGACTTCAAGGAAAGTTGTTTTATGAGAGAGGAGCCACCTCAGGTCTCATGAGAGCCCAACCAAGCTAAGGTGAAGGAGACACCTTACTCCAGCCTTGTCTAGTTTTACATCAGGGAATGGAAGCACCCCACTCAATTGTTCTCTACCTTTCCTGTGTCACTTGCTGAAAGGGAAGAGGTCACTTGCTGACTGGGAAGCACTGTGAAGGTCACAATAGGGTTACAGGTTTAGTAAAAGACTGCAACCTAATCATAGGACCATAGAAAACTTGCCCTCCCCACACCTACTACCATCAATAGGATTCCTGTACCATAACAGGTATTATAACTGAAAGAAGTACACGTGTCAGCATACATTTAAGAAAAGTTTCTAGGGAAACGCAAAGAGAACAGGCAAGACAAAAACAGTGACACCACAGGAAATTTTAGGCTCTGACACCTACAGTTAGAGCAAACCGTGAATACTGCCTAATTTCTAGCCATGAAAACATAAGAGCTCATAATACAGGTGTTTTCCCCAGTTCCTTTTATCGAATGCTTCATGTTCAACTTTCAACAACCCTAACCCTAACCCTAACCCTAACCCTAACCCTAACACACACACACAAAAAAAAACCAAAAATGAAAGAATCTGATGTAGAATGTACATCAGAATCAGACACAGATATGGCACATATTTTAAAATTATCAGGCAGGGAATTAAAATAACCATGATTAATATGACAAGGTCTCTAAAGGAAATAAATGAACAACATGCAACAGATGAGTAATGAGATAATGATCAGTAAGGTATAATGAGAGGACAGATGGACACCCTAAGACAGCATAATAAGAAAATTCCAGAAATCAAATACACTGTAACAGAAATGAGCACTGCCTCCAATAAGCCCAAAAATCACCTAGCTATGGCTTAGGGAAGAATCAGTGATCTTGCAAAGATGTCACTAGAAACTTCCCAAAGTAAAAAAAAAGAAGAAAACCCTAGAAGAAAATATCCAAGAACTATGCAATAATTTAAGAAGATGCAATGTATGTATGATGAAAATAACAGAATGGGGGAGGAGCAGGATCAATAGAAATAAATGTTTGATGTTATCATAAATGGGAAGTTTCCAAATTAATTATAGAAACCAAACCACAGATCCAGGAAGCTCAGAGAAAACAAAGGTGGTTAAACAATAAAAAAATATACGCCTAAGCATATTCAATGGCAGGAACTAAAAACAAAGAGCAGTCTTCAAAGACCACAGAGATAGTGTGGAAATAGTTTACCTACAGAGGAAGGATAAATATTGTACTGGACTTCTTGTCAAAAACCATGCTAGCAAAAAGAGCATGGAGTGAGATATTTAAAGTAATTTTAAAAGGCAATACCAAGCTATGATTTTGTATGAAGTAAAACTTTCCTTCAAAAGTGGATGAGGAATAAAAGCTGAGAAAAACAAAAGCTGAGAGAATGTGTTGCCTCTACACCTGCCTTGTACGAATGATTCAAAGAAGTTCTTCAGAAGGAAGGAAAATGACAGATATGTCAGAAACTTGGATCTACATAAAGAAACAATGATATAAAAATAAAGTTGAAAACAAAATTTTCTATTTATTCATTTAATAAATGTTCATTCAAATTAATAATAGCAATGATATATGAGGTGATTATAGGATGTGAGTGAGTTGAATGAATGACAGCAATTGTACTGGGGACGAGAAGAGAGAGTAAGCACACTCAGCTGCAGGGTGACTTCACTACAAACGAAGTGGAGCAGTTAGTGCTGTTAGAAAACAGGTTTAGATTAGTTGTAAATGTATATGGAGAACTCTAAGGCAATTATATTTAATTTTTTAAATGTACTTGTAACTGATATCCTAAGAGAAGAGATAAAACAGAATAATAATAAATGCTCAAATAAAGCCAGAAAAATTGGAAAAAGTGAAAAAATAAAGTATAGCAGAAAATAGTAAGACAAATGGTAGATATTAATCCAATGATCTCCATAATCACATTGTACATGTACCAAATGTACCAGGAAAAAGACACAAAGTAGATACAAAAATCAAGAACAAACTGTATACTGTTCACAAGAAACTCACTTTAATTATAAAGACACAAACAGATTAAAAGTAAATGAACAGAGAACGATGCACCATGTAACACTAAGCAAACAAAACCTGCAGTAATTATACTAGTTTCAGACAAAGATTTAGAAGAAGAAGAGTCATGAAGAATAAAGAGAGGTATTACATAATTATTAGAGATCAATTCTCTAAGAAGACATAATAATCCATAGCTTGTTTTAACTTAACAGTATAGCATCAAGCTACATGAGGCAGAACCGATAAAACTAATGAAAATGACAAATCTATTAGAGTTGGAGATTTCAATACCTCCTCTGTCAGTAAGTGACATATCTATTAGCAGAAAATTAATAAATACATAGATGAACTGAAAAATACCATCAATCAATGGGATCTAATTGATATTTACAGAATATTTCATCCAACAGCAGCAAAACATACCTTCTTCTTGAGGTCATATGTACCCCTTTGCAAGACAGACCACATTCTGGACCATAAAACATGCTTTCATAAACTTAAAATTAAAAAATCATACCAAGTATGTTCTCAGACCACAATAGAATTAAACTAGAAATCAATAATCAAAAGGTAGCACATTTCTAAAGAGCACATGGGTCAAAGAAAAAGTCTCAAGAGAAATTTTAAGATATTTCAATTAAATGAAAATTAAAATGCAAGTTAATATCTGTGGGATGAAGCAAAGGCAGTGCTTAGAGGAAATTTATAACATTGAATGCATATATTAAAAAGAAGTTAAAAATCAATCATCTAATTTCCACCTTAAGAAATTAGAAAAAAAGAAGAGGAAATTAAACCTAAAGGAAATAGTATTACCTTGATACCAAAGCCTGGGAAAAACATCAAAAGAAAAGAAAAGCACAAAATAGTATCTTTCATGAATACAGACATAACAACTTCTTCAAAATACTAGCAGATTGACTCCAATAACATAGAAAACTAATTATACAACATGATGCCAGAATGTAAATTTGAGATACCTTAAAAATTCAGTTAATATAATATAGTGTGTCAATATAATAACAAGTTAAAACACATTATTTTTAAATATATTTTATTAATTGTGCTATTACAGTAGACCCATTTCCCCCCCTTATTCCCCTCCACCCTGCAACCCCCTCCCACCTGAATTCTCCCCCTTTAGTTCACGTCCATGGGTTGAATATATACGTTCTTTGGCTTCTACATTTCCTGTACTATTCTTCACCTCCCTCTGTCTATTTTGTACCTACCATTTATGCTACTTATTCCCTGTACCTTTTCCTCCATTTGCCCCTCCCCCTCCCCTTTGATAACCCTTCACATGATCTCCATTTCTGTGGTTCTGTTCCTGTTCTAGTCATTTGCTTAGTTTGTTTTTGTTTTTGTTTTCAGGTTCAGTTGTTGATAGTTGTCAGTTTGTTGTTATTTAACTGTTCGTATTTTTTATCTTCATCTTTTTCTTAGATAAATCCCTTTAACACCTCATATAATATGGGCTTATTGCTGATAAACTCCTTTAACTGGACCTTATCTGGGAAGCACTTTATCTGCCCTTCCATTCTAATGATAGCTTTGCTGGATAGAGTAATCTTGGATGTAGGTCCTTGCCTTTCATAACTTGGAATACTTCTCTCCAGCTCCTTCTTGCCTACAAGGTTTCTTTTGAGAACTCAGCTGATAGTCTTATGGGAACTAATATGTAGGTAACTCTCTCCTCTTCTCTTTCTGCTTTTAAGATTCTCTCCTTATCTTTAATTTTGGCTAATGTAATTATGATGTGCCTTGGTGTGTGCTTCCTTGGGTCCAAATTCTTTGGGACTCCCTGAGTTTCCTGGACTTCCTGGAAGTCTATTTCCTTTGCCAGAATGGGAAAGTTCTCCTTTATTATTTTTTCAAATAAGTTTTTAATTTCTTTCTCTTCCTTTTCTCATTCTGTTATAACTGCCATTCAGGTATTGGAATGTTTAAAGATGTCCTGTAGGTTCCTAAGCCTCTTCTCAGTTTTTTGAATTCTTGTTTCTTCATTCTGTTCTGGTTGAATGTTTTCTTCCTACTGCTCCAAACTGTTGATTTGAGTCCTGGTTTACTTCCCTTCATTGTTGGTTCCGTGTACATTTTCCTTTATTTCATTTTGTGTATCTTCACTTCTTCCTCTGTTTTGCGACTGTACTCAACCATTTCTGTGAGCATCCTATTACCAGTGTTTTGAACTCTGCATCTGATAGGTTGGCTAGCTCGTCATTGCTTACTTGTATTTTTTCTGGAGCTTTGATCTGTTCTTTCATTTGGGCCATATTTTTTTTGTCTTGGTGAACCTGTTACGTAGTAAGGGGTGGAACCCTAGGAATTTGCCAGGGCGGGGCAATCCACATTGCTGCAGTTGTGGCACTGAATGTGGGGGAGGGGTCTGAGAGGGAACAGTGTTGCTTGCTTGGCTCTCAGTTGGCTTTCAGTCACTTTCCCCACTACCCACAAGTAAATTGGGCTGACTTCTGTGTGGGTGGGTTTGTGTATGTTCTAGGACCCTATGGGTCTCTCCAATTAACTGTCCTGTGAGGCTGGGAGTTTTTCATGCTGCCTCAACCCCCACAGGATTTTTTAGTCAAAAGCTTTGAGGTTTTATTTCTCTGCACTGGAACCATGGGTTGCGAGGACTGTCTCACTCCCCAGTTGTTACTCCTAGTTGATTTGCATGCAAGTGTGGGACCAACTGGTCCACCAACCATCACCGCCTCGTCTTGTCCTCCAGCAGCCACCTTGCCACAAGTCCTCTGCCCCAGCTGCCCATCCCTCCTACAGTTCTGGATGAATGTTTCTTCTTTAACTCCTTCTTTGTCAGGCTTCCATAAGATTCTGGCAATTCTGGTTGTTTTTTGTTTTTAAATTTATCATCCTTCTTTTGGTCATACAAGGAGGCACAGTTTACCTATCTACACCTCTATCTTGACTGGTAGTCCTAAAAATATTATTATGATGATATATGCCAGAAAACCTTTTGAGAAAAATCTAACATGCATTTATGAGAAAAATTCTTATAAAACTAGGAAAAGAAGGGAAGTTTCTCAGTCTGTGGCTACAATCATAGTTAATGGTAGAAGGCAGAATGCTCCCCCGTCATATCAGGATATCCACTCCACTCTCACCACTTAAATTCAACATCACACTCCAGGTCCTAGTAGAGTCAATCAGGCAAGAAAAAAAGCATCCATATTAGAAAGAAGTAAACCTGTCTTTATTTTCAGTGATCTTATGCTTGGAAAATCATTTCTTTTGAAGTTGATTTTTTATTTGCTGATAAACTAAAAATAACTTTAAATTTAGTTACTTTGTTTCTTTCTTTCTCTTCCTTATCATGTCCATAGTCTAATAGCATAGCAGAGCAGTCATGATTCTGGAGAATGGGGGGACTGGAGGCTATAGGGTGAATTTTTATGTTAAGATTATTCAATAATCTGAAATTCTCTTATTTAAAATCCACACTGTTCTTATCAGGCGCCTTCTATAAGTGGAAATGTTGAATTTAAGAAAACTGCCTCATGAGACGAATATGAATCAGGCTCAAAGGGACCATCACTGTCTTATTTGTTGTTGTCGTCGTTGTTGTTGTTGTTATTTTCATTTCATGGTGAATTATACTACTTAAAACAACAATACTTAGTGTGGTCTTTCAGATTTTTGGTGTGAAAAGAAAGCAAAACCTCTTGAAGAACACACACTCACACAACTAGAATGTATGAGTATAAAAGTATGAAGAAAGGTATAAAACTTTTATAAGAAGACAAAGGGAAAACCCTGGTTGGCATAGTTCAGTGGATTGAGCACGGGCTGCGAACCAAAGCATCGCAGGTTCGATTCCCAGTCAGGGCACAGGCCTGGGCTGCAGGCCACAGCCCCCAGAAACTGCACATTGATGTTTCTCTCTCTCTCTCTTTCTCCCTCCCTTCCCTCTCTAAAAATAAATAAATAAAATCTTTAAAAAAGAAGAAGAAGAAGACAAAGGGAAAAATACTGTGTGACCTTCGGTTAGGCAAATCACTAAAAGCAAGATCCATAGGAGAAAAAAAAGAAATTATCAAAACTAATTGTAGTCTAGTCATAAGAAAGGCTGAAGGAGAATGGAGGGCGAATTCCTTGTCTTGAAGGTTACTTTTCTACTAGAATTCTGCTGGTAGGCCTTAAAATCATGGCTGCACCTTGGTGCAAGTGTTATTGGGAAATGTAGTTTTTGGCACCGCAGCCTTGTGCCCAGCTAAAACTCAGGGCTGTATTAACTGCAGATAGAATGGGAGGATGGATCTTAGTTGTCATCTATTGCATTTGTTTGTTTGAAATACTCAACTTCTCTCTTTCTACTGGACTCACCCTTATGAACGTTTTCCCTGTACCACTTACAGCCTACAATAACTCCAGGTAGTTTTGGCATAAACATCTGTGCCTTAGATATCTTTGCCAAGAGCATTTTTGCCGCAAACATTGTCACCACATGCCTAAATGGCCATAAGAAAATAAATAAATACCTGTTGACTTTTCTGTTTGTTTGTTTGCTTTCAACGGTTTGTTTTGTTTCATTGCTCCATTGGCATAGTCCTGCCATTTTTATATCATATTTGACAATAGAAAAATTCTGAAATGTCCTAAATTAAGTTACACTAGGCCAGAGAGTAATCAAGCAGTTACTGCTGTGAGCCAACTAACAAAAGACTGCTCGCATTCCTAAGTGGATGATGGAGCCGTGAATCAACTTCAGGTATCATGTAAGAAGACAGAGTGTCAGCTCTGCTGATGCCACCACGTCCTGCACACATGTGAACTTTTGGGACTGTTACCCATAAACCCAAAAGGGGTAAATGCTCCTTCCTTACAGACTGTGCACCTATCCTAGAGCGTCCCACTTTACCTTTCTCTCCTGCCTTATCAGTAGCCAAAGTGAATTCTTTCCAAACTTTTTACATCTCCCAGTAGCCCTGTCAGGACGGCAGGCATGCAGTCTTCCCTGTCTTGCCCACTGCGGGTGGTCCAGCCCACGTGCCCAAGGACCTGGTGTCTTTTCTGGCCACCCTGTGGCTCCATTAACCCTTTCTGTCAGAAAAACTTCCAGCTGTGGAAGTTTGTGTTAAACATACCCACATTGGCCCTCACAGTGGTCTGTGCAGTGACCGGTAGATGGTCTTAAGATAGTGGATAGTAACAGCTCTGATAGAAATTATGGTGATAAAACTTGCAGAAATGCGAAATAACAGAGTGTAAAGCCAGGTTGCATACTATGCTAGAAAATAATGTATCTGTTTGCAAACCCTTAGATGACTACAGTTACCAAGCCTGGAAAATATGAAAGAGGCAGCTAGTGATTCACAGTAGTCTTCATGAGCATTAATTTTCGATTCTTTAGTTAATTTGGATGCAACAGCTTGTTCCTAAAGCGATCTTCACCAAACTCATCATGCGATATTAGAAGAAGAAAAGAAGAATCCAACTCCTCCAATCCCCCCACAAAATGGTCACATATTTTCTAATGAATATATATTGTTTTTATTATTTTTACAACAAAATTGCCTTACAGTCAATTAGTTAAGAAGCAGCAAATGTTGGCAGCAAAATTGCTGGTGACAGTATTGTCCACAGCAAAGCTGGTTATGGCAAAAGTGGCAGACACGTGTTCTGTTTGAGCACACGCTGCAAGATACTTGAACAGACGCAGTGAGACGTCTCCCCAACCCGGGAGGTCTCTGGTCTCTACAGACAGGTCCTTCAGCACAGGCCCGAGATGAAGACGTGCTACAAAGTCAGCGTACACCACAGCTGGTCTGTATGTGACTAAGGAATTCTTCATTTCTATCTAAGCCACAGAGGTTCGAAAGTCGTTTTTTTTTCCTGTAGCAAACTTAGAGTAGCTACATTATACTTAGATTGTTATACAACTGGCAGGCTCTGCCATACTTTCCAAAAAAAATACTTTATTCTTTTTCCTCAGCAAACATTTATCAAGCATAAGCTATGTGACTAGTATTTGGGGGGCACAGAAAACTATATGCATAATGGGGATGTGGTTAATATATAATAACCATAAGAAGTGATTACAAATGAATGAAAAACATTAACACTTTACTAGCAAAATTGATAATATACATGGAAAGACAATTAAACAGATAACTGAGTAAAGAAGTGAATTTAAAAAGCCAATAGTCTATCAGCTTATGATGCATGTTTAACCATAAAAACATGCAAATTATCTCAACAATGTAAGTATTTTTCAACCAAATTATGCACTTTGCAGAGCCATGCATTAGACAGGAATGTTTGTAATTCTTTAGCTCTAATTCACTTAGCTGAACTCCTCTGGGCCCAACAATGAAATGCAGAGACTGTGGAATTGTGTCCCCAGCTGCAGGCCTCACAGCTTCCAAATGCCATGTTCTTACCATTGACTCCTCAACTTTTTCACCAGTGTTTTGAGTCAATAGCTTCCACAAGAAACGCTTAGGTAGTTTTAGTTAAAATGTTTTGTGTGCTCACAGTCCCTCCAGTCAGGAACATCATAAATCCCTCTGCCAGTCTGTCGGGAGTGGGTGCAGACCTGGGGCTGTAGACCTGGTCCTCGAGTCCAAATGTGGGAAAGGGTTTGATCAATAGTCTGGTTCTAGCAGCTTGATGACAAGGGAAGTGATGCCATTCCCATCAGTGTTCCTTCAGCTTCTATGAGAACTCGGGAAAGTCCCCATGTCCCTAGGGCAGAGGGTGGAAGAAACCAGAATGCCCAATGTGGTTGGGAGCTGGAAAAATGTGAGAGGCAAAACTCCACAAATATCTGAGATCTTGGAGGGATTGTGGAGCAAAGATCTACTGTTGAGATTATTCAATAATATTATACTGCAAATAAAATATCCATCAGCTCCATGGAAATACCAACCCCTCCCTCGGCTTATCCTTCACCAGCTGAATAGTTGTTAAACAGATATTGGAATATCAAGCTAAAAACAAAAGGAAAAAGACCCACAGATTAGACCTCTAACTTGTTAGGTAAACAAGTCAACCTCTAGGTTGTCTTTCAGCTACTTATGATTTTATGACTCTTATATGAGGTGCTGAAGTATGATTTGAGGAATCTGGGGAAATCAGGAGAAAAGGGAGTTATAGAATTATATGGAGTTTAGAGTAGTCAACTTCAAGATTACTCCTCATCCCCAAAAAACCCACGTTTGCCGTCTGGTGAGGTCTGTACTGCAAACCGTCAGTGTCGGTCTGAGGAACTGACCCGCAACCGTGGGAAGGTGCTTCCACGCTTCCCAACCAGGCATGACAACAGCCACAGTTAACCGACTGATTTTACTGTGGTTTGGGAATGATGTTTTCAGCACTGTGTTTGTCTATCAGGCGTTCTCCCTGGGTGCCCCATTTCCAGGGTCCTTTGCCTTCAGTTTAGTTCTCCTTCATCCATCCACTCGCCCACCCCTCCACCGTTCATTCGTTTTACCTAACATTCAGCAGATAAAAAGCATAATGCTTAAGATCTTAAATTCTGGCCCCAGATTTCTTGGGTTCAAATTTTGGCTCCAGTATTTTTTTAAAGATTTTATTTATTTATTTTTAGAGAGGGAAGGGAGAGAGAAAGAGAGAAAGAGAAAGAAACATCAATGTGTGGTTGCTGGGAGCCATGGCCTGCAACCCAGGTATGTGGCCTGTCTGGGAATCGAACCTGCAACACTTGGCTCCAGTATTTTTAAGCTCTATGACCTTGTACTAATTATTTAATCTCTCTGTGCCTCAGTTTACCCATTTGAAAAATGTTGATAATATTCCTTTCCTCTGAATTATTATAAATATTAAGTTTATTAATAATGTAAAACATTTAGGATGGAACCTGGCATATATGAATTACCATATAAGAATTAATATCGTTGTGAGGACCTACTCTGGGCAATGCCCCATTGAAGGAGGAGTGGAAGCCTCATGAACAACTGACTCATTGATCAAGTTCTCTGGGAGCAGTAGCAGAGGGAAGACGTAAATACAAATAAATGTAACATTAGGTAGAAAGTACACAGCACAAGAGGGATATCAATACAGCGATACGTAGTTAAAAGAAGGATGGGGTTAATTTCAGCTGGGGAATCAGAGACAGCGTCGTGATCAGATGTGTAGCTCACACAGGAAAGAACAGTGTGTGGCCCCCACAGTTTGACAGCCCAGTTGTACATGCGGCTTCTCTGGCTCATTATCCAGCACACCGTGACGTGAGCAGCTGGTTGCCTTTTGTGATGGACAGCAGGTAAGAGCGAGGTTTTCTGCCTTGTGCATTCAGAGGACCAGCACACATGCATGCACTAGAAAAGCTGACTGAGGTACTATGCTGAGCACAGCACTCGGGAATTCTAATAAAGGTTCTTTGTGGGGGTCCTGGAGGAGAAGGGCAATCTTTCTGAGTATCAGTCATGCTGAGCCCCCTTTTTAAATGAAATTATCAAACTAGCCTTGTTTTTTCTCCTCTTTAAGCAGTCTCACAGGCATCAAATCTTCTCTCTTTTCCTCTTCTCCAGGCCAACTCTGCATCATCTAGAATCCATCTCTTGCCTGAGCTAGCACCTTCTTCCTGCTGAAGAATAACTCCCTGGAGCACCCTGGACTGTCCCCTCCATGGTGCTTGCCTCACCTTATTGTGAGGAATTATTTCACGCCACTCTTCCCAATTCGAACGTTCTCTCCATAACCATGTCTAGTACTCATTCCCTTCAGTGCTCAGCAAATGTTAAATAAATACCAAACAAGTACGTGCAAGACAAAAAAAATGAGTAATACTCAATCGTTTAACCTTTTATCCTAGCTGTCTTATGATTGTCAAAGGGAAATAAGGCAACAAAATTGGCCTTTCTGGCTGCAGTGGTGGTGGAGGTGGAGGTGGAAGTGGGGGTGTGTAGGGGACCCAGGCTGTGATAGTTACAATATCCCACATTTCTGTTTCCATCAGAATTTGTCCTGGTAGTTTTCTAAAACAAACTTCTGCAGGAAATTTCTTTTTGGATTGTGGAGGTTTAGGACTATAACCCCAGAGCTGAATAAAGACAGGGAATAAATCCAACACCTAAAAGAAGGGGAAAAACAAGGGGGAGAGGAGGAGGGCCAGGGAGCGAAGCGCAGTCCGGATTCCGGTTTTCAGATCTGTAGATGCTGTTTTGGTGTTTTCAGTTCATCCCTAGCATCCTTTCTCCTCAGGCTAGTTGATGTGAAGTTTCTGCAAAATGTTTCTGAAAGGGCCATAACTATAAATACATTCAGTCCACATTTCTGCTGGGTAAAGATAAACAAATGTCCACCATTTGTTTGGCTACAGGGTCAAATCCACGGCTGTGAGGTGGGGGGGGGGGGGAGTGAGAGAGCTGAAGCGTTACAAACAAATAAAATTTAGTCTGGCTGGATACATTTTCCTAACTTGTTTGTTTACCTAGGTGTTTTTTTTTAAACTACATCTACTGTTTCCAGTGCGAATTTCACTACCAAATACTGGCCCACGTTGGACGCCAGCCTGCGCCCAGTGGCCTGAGACGGGCGGAAGATTCTGAGTCGCCTTGCTGGGCAAAGACTACAGACCAGACCAGCAATGCAGAGAATAGAACAAACTCCACCACATTTCTTTAGAGCTCTCTAAAACAAGATTTTATCATCTTTGTTAAAATGCTGTGAGCTAGAATTCTCACACTTCCTCCAGCAGCACTGGCGGCGTGGCTTCAAACCAGGTGCATTAAGCAACGCAAAGAAATGTGAGACCCTGGCCCCACAGAGGTCCCTGCAGTTTAGTTGGGGGGGAATAAATCATAAAATAAAATTACTATACTATGCTAATACTATAAAATAAAAATACAAGTTCAATAAAGGGAGAGAGCAGTGTGTATTACAGCCAAGATTCTAGGGCTGGTAGCATTAGAGGAATTCAAGACAATGCCAAGTCACTTCAGGTTAAACTGGCCAAGATGAGAAGCAGAACCAAAAGTCAGAGGAAAGTGGTATGAGGGCCCCTGGGCTAGACTGAGTGTCTAAGACACGTGGTTGCAGGGATTGGTGGTTCCTAGGAGGAAAGAGAAATAACCACAGTAACTACAGTCTAGACCCACTATCTCTAGCATCAGATTGAGTAGGAATCTTGGGGCTTGATGTGTGGCGCCTTCTTCTCCTCACGGTGCAAGTGGGCATGTTCCTACCTGCGTCCCATGGGTGCTTATGAAAGTACTTGACTCACAATGGGTACAGGAAACACACAGGGTTCCTTCTTTGCCCTTGCCTATTGCCAATTAGCCTGTTGGTCCGCTTTTAGCCAAGTGGATGATATTTTTAGCTTCAGCCTCTGACCGGGAGGCCAGCCTGCACTGTCTCTCAGTGCCCCTCCAGCATGCTGGGGGGCAGGCATTGCATGGTGTTCTGGGTGGAGAGCAGGCAAACCTCACACAACTAATTTCTGGACTGGCTTGTCTTGCCCAGGGGATCCTTCCAGTGGAATATTTTGTGAATGCTTGCAACCCCTTTCCTCTCCCTCGTTCCCATCAACATGCCAACACACACTTTAAAATGCCCTCAGATCCTACTTCCACCAGACAGCATAACAGTCAAGCTAATTAATGGTCTGCCAGCCCCTTCACAGTCTGCGTGTCCACTCCCAGTGGTTTAAAGGAATGGGGGAGAGGGAGCAGCGGGGCACTTAGGGCTTCTGGGACTTGACCCCGAAGCTGTCTGAAGTCAGGAGTCAAAGAAAATCCAGGGGAAAATGGCAGGTTCTATTCTAAGTTCAGCCCCCAATCAATATGGTACAATTTCATAGCTCATTATTCCTGTGTGTGCCAAAGCACAATTGGGGAGGGGGTGGGGACAATGATGGCGCTGGGAGGAGGGGCAAGGGCAGGGTCATATGGAAGCAATTAGCGGAGCCTTCATTCAAAAAAGCATTAAGGTGCTTGTAGCCCTGAAGCTCAAGTGACCCCTAGGCTGGGACCATAATTCACCAACACTTAATACCATTTACCCTGCAGATGTGCATTTTATACAGAAATATCAGCTTACCACTTTGAAAAATTAACCTATTGAAGGCTGTCAGATTCTGACGCCCTCGTGGGGGTATTATATGTTGTCTGCACGACTCTCAGTTTCACCTTTTTTTTTCAAATCCCCCCAAATCGAGGATGCCTAGGTTAATTGGGAAATGAGGTGGCTAACGAGGGGGTGGAGAATGGTAGAAAGATTAAGACACACATAGAAATGCTGGTTTTCCCAAGGAGAAATATTATTTTCTTTAGTTCCAAAACATAAAGGTTTTGGGGGGAAATATCCCCCCCAGAACACACACACAGATATACATGTTCTGTACCTATGACTTTTAAGTAGGAAAGTCCCGAGTAGTAAAGGAGAAGGTGGGATAGGAGCATGAGAAGAAAGTGACTAAGAGTAGTAGTATGTCTGAATTATGACTTAAGTGAAGATTTTTCATGACAATGGTGTCAATATCCTTATGACTAGTGTAGTAATCCTATTTGATAAAGTAAATGTATTTTTTTCAACTTTCTAGGAGACTTTAATGCCAATAAAAAATAGTCCATGAGCACCAATTTTTACCTCTCCAATGAGTATTTAAATATGTTAATATCCACTGTTTTTGAGGCTGACAGAATTGGGTGCCCTCTGACAGTGCGGATGAAAAACCGGGTCAGCAACATCAAAAACTTTCTGCAGAGTGATTTAGTAATAGGTATCCAAGACCTTAAGAATATGTATACATGAGACCTGTGAGACCAACTTATAGGAATTTTATCCTAAAAATGAAGAAGGATGGGGGATTTGATACAGTCTCCATCATAACTTGGTTTTTTAAAGAGGAAAATTAGATAAAAGCTAAAGTTGTACAATAGGGAATTGATTAAAAATGGCACATGCAAATAGCCTTATAAAATACATTCATTAAAAATCATATTTTAGAAAATATTTATTTTCTAAACCTAATATTTAACCTAATATTTAGGTTTGATTATTAATAAGTAAAACATAGGCTGAAAATCACTTTGCAGCAATGTCTCCAGATTTTGCAATTCCATTATATATGGATATGTGTAAATTACATCATGTTAAAATAACTTCAGCTGATGAAAATTCC
Organism: Phyllostomus hastatus; assembly: GCF_019186645.2. Classification (NCBI taxonomy): domain Eukaryota; kingdom Metazoa; phylum Chordata; class Mammalia; order Chiroptera; family Phyllostomidae; genus Phyllostomus; species Phyllostomus hastatus. The sequence goes on along the minus strand of NW_025334015.1, from coordinate 11,052,161 downwards.
TTTTTCAAGCTTTTGTTGTTGTATTTGTTTTTTCATGGACCAAGTACCGTCTTGGCCAGGAAGGCCTTAAGACATATTATGAGCTTGGTTTCACCGTCTTCTGAACGGTCCCCTTCCTTTTCATCTTGGCCTCACTCACTCTCAGGCCTTGTCCGCAGTTTCTCCAGTCCCAGCCCCTGCGCACACCGTGCCCTAGCTCCCTGCTGCCGCCCAGGCTCCTCTCATGCTCCAGAGCCTAGGGGTGTCCCAGGTCAGGCTGATCCCAGTAGGGATCCCTGCTTTTTGACCTTCAGCAAACTATGTTATCTCGCTGAACCTCACTGCCTTACCCCCATAAAATAGAAACCCAGTGCCTGTCTCATAAGGCTGCTGTGGTTAAATTAAATAAGAAAAAGGATGCAATGACCTTGGTAATATAATCGATATTAATTATTAGTTGCTCTCAACTAATGACTCAAGATCAATTAATGTCTATGGATTCATTTTAGTGGGTATCATTACCCTGACCCCAAATCATGTGGAGCAATTTCCAGCTAGCAATATCTTCAGACTACAGGGAAGGAGTGGGAACCTGTGGCCAGTGTCTCACGTCACCCCTTCCAGCATCATCAGCACACTCAGGCTGGCCTTCCCAGTCTCTTCAAGCTGCAGGGAATGGGCATCAGGTCTCTAGATTAGGAAAGGAGAAGGGACACAAGGAACATAAGAAGGAATATGAGGCACAATGACTTCTGAATGTCCTTCCAATTGAATTGCACATCACATAGAAGATGCTGCCTAGCCATCTACTAATCAGAAGGACTCACCCTCTTAGGAAGACTCAGGACACGCCCTCTTGAGAAGACTGGACATCTGAATGGGCCGCCGTATCTACTTGTTCTAGTATCTGCCTTGACCTCTTCTCATCAGCTGTTCTCAAATTGGACTGCACACTGGAGTAAGCTATGGAGTTTTAAACAGCACTAATGTCTGGATCCTGTCCCCAGAAATTTTGATACAATTGCTCTTAGGGAAATGTTCTAAAAATGAGAACCAGCAACATAGCCTCATCCAGGAATGTGTTGGAATTGAAAACACTAAGACCCCACTGTAGAGCAACAGAGTCAGAAATTCCCCGCAGTCTCTTGCCAAGCCCTGCAAGCATTTCTGATGAACGCCAACATTGGTGAGCTGCCATTCTTGGGCATCCAGGAAGTTCCAGAAGCTCCAGATGATTCTAATTTTGCATCCAGGTTTGAGAACCACCACTCTAGACCCTTTTATTGTTTCTGAGGATTTCTGGGTCTTCTGAGTCTCACTTTTATGGGAATCCAATGACGTTTCCCTTTGTTCTTGTGGCTCCTGTGGAAACGGGTTTCTATTATTTCCAGGTGGGGTGGCAAGGTCTGCCATTGCGGGAAGGGATGTCAAGTTCTCTGAACCATTGATTAATGGACCAAAGCCAACTGCCCTCCAGCCGCAACTGGTGGTGAGCTGGCAAGGCCAAGATGCTTTGTCCGGGTCGAGGGAAAGATAAAAGAGCAGAGTCAACAGAAACAGGATGATAGATCATAAGATAGTCAGCCCAGCAGATCAGCAACAGCCTTGAAAGATAAGGGCTATACATTGAAACCTAAGCCCTTTGCATTTATGCTAGGGAGCCCCCAGTGGGTGTGTGGCCTCCTGGGTTTCAACACGGCTTTAAAGGGCAATCACCATATTCATGTTCCTGGTGGGAGAAATGGCATGTTTGACTGGACAGACCTGGGCCAGGTATCTCAAGTCTGGACTGAATTCTTGTCTTGGCTTTGCTGTTACAAGATGCACTGACTTGAATAATTGCCTTATCCTTTCTGCGCCTTGATTTCACCATCTGTGAAACAATTACAAAGGATCATTTTCCATTTGGCAGCACTTGAAAAAACTTCTACGGCCTATTTAAACAAAGGTCCAATGCTGAGGCCTGCCTGGAAGCTGGATACGAGGACGAAGATGATGCCCGAACTTTCTACAAACCCTTTTATGGGGCCAGTTCCCCAGAATTAATGCATCTTACCGTGGGTCACCATTTACATGTTTAGGTGATCAAACTACCTTGTTTCCTACTTATCTCCAATGTAGAAGGAAGGCATGGCTAACCAAATATTTCAGTAACCCTTCCAAGAGCCCTGAGGCACATCAACGGCCCCATTTCACAAATGAGGAAGCTGGAGGAGGTATGAACGGACTTGCCCACAAACCATATGTTACAACAAAGCTCAGTAGCCAAGTTAACACTGGAACTCACATCTTGTGATTCTCTTTCCTTTGCCGCTGAACTATTCACTCCAGCTTGTAAAATGCAATTCCTTCCCCTGTAGCCAAAATAAAACTACATTTGGAAACCAGAATCTGAAGTTCGCTGATAGTCTGTCACATGTTTCATAAGTGATTAAAGGGGAATTGGAGCTGGCCGATCTCCTGGGCCCTCCCCCTGCCCTCTCAGATCCCCTAACACTTAGTATAAATTATCTGGCATTCGGATAGAGATCTGTTCATTAGCGTGTCTTTGAAAAACATCAATGTACTGGAAAGAACAATTCCTCTTCAGAGGGACAACTGTAATCTTATCAGAAAGGAGCAGGACAATAACAGGAAGAGGGAGGGGACTGTGGAATGTGGCCGAGGGTGGGACACTAGGGGAGACGGCAGGCTGCAGGGGAGGCTTTAATCAGAGGCTGGCGGCCATGATATTATTGTGAGCTGGAAACATGGGCAGCGAGCCACGGCTCCCCGAGGGGAGGCCAGGCCCAGCACACATCCCCACACTGCGGCCTTGGTGTTGCTCTTCACTGGGTCCTAGGATGAAGCATAGACCAAGACATACCTATGCAGAATTGCTTTCCCTCACGAAGGACCTCCGGGGGAAGCTTTAGGATAGTGAAGGTAGAACTCTAGGCCTGAAGCAAGAGGGAAGTAGCCTTCGAGGACACGGAGTCCACCTGCTATCCTGTGCTTGAATTCCCCACAGCATCTGTATCTTTCCCTTGCAGACCCAGAGACGGCCCATCCCAGCACTGACTGACTCAGATGGGAGAAGCCCCACCCTGTGTCTCTCTAGCCCTAACCACCACACACCGGGGGGTTCCTGAACAAGCTGCACCTAACCCTTCCCGCACCAGAACCCGCCATGACTAACAGGAGTTCCCATTTTCTTTGACTCTCAGATCTCAGACCTGCCGAGGCCCCAGACTGCTTTCTCCTGTCTCACCTAGCCTCTTCATGCAGTTTAAGCTTATTTACTTTATTTTGTCTTCGGTGGAGATAGGGAACAGCTGCCCAACCTCCTGCACATAATAACATGTTAGACACTTGACAGAAACAATGTAGCCCACAGAAAGGACCACCCAGACATATGGCTGTCTCATGAGAAAAGCTGAGGGCAGAGCAAACTGTGCAGGACTGGGCAGTGTTCTGCCCTCTAATTATGCCCCATACAAAGCTACAAAACCCTCAGTGCAGAACTTCGATTTTGTTCTTGAATATCCTGTTTAACATGGTATACTTGTCCTCACATATCGCCACACACACATCTGCTCCGAGAATTCTTGCGGAATAACTTGCTTTCCCCACCACTTTGCTTCGTCTTTAACTGTCGTCACGAGTACAGCCTTCCCTACACCTTCCCATAATGCCCTGCTCTATTTATAAAAGCCTTTCATCTTATTTTCCCCTGAGACTTTATAAAGTTAAATGATAAAGTGGATTGGGATGTCAGTCCAAAAGTCCGGTGCTCCGACAACCTCAGACACCCTGCCTCGGAGATGGGTCTTTGGGGGCCATTAAAAGATAATGTCAACAGGGCCGGACTGTGTGACAAGCTAATGGTCTCCTGCTGCCAAGGAAGAGGCCTCAGAGAGACCGAGACGTTATTTGCAAAGCCGGAGACCATTATCCTGTCACGGCACCACCCTCCGATGCCTTCCCCAATATTATGCCCAGTGATTAGAACAATAAATAGGAGAGAGGCAGCGAGGAGCAAGTGCGCACTCCTGCCGCTAGCCCGCCACCAGCCTGGCTCCGTCTGAGAGCGAGCTTTCGCAGGTCTGTTCGGCTGTAGGCACGCAAGTCTGAGCCACTGGATCCAGTCAGGCTGTCTTTTGTTCCCATCCACGGCTTTCTTGCAACCAAGCTTTCAGGTTTTCCATCAGCTGTGGTTATCACAGTGGCACTTACCTCTGCCACCCAATTCCTACCTACCCTTCAACGTCCAATTCCGAATTCTTCACAGAGTCTTCTCTACCCATCTGGCCTGTAGGTAACCTCCTGTAAGCCCCTACATTTTCTACCCGCTGTGCTCCTTTGTGGTTGTCACCTACTTTAGGACATCTCTTGCGTGGTGGCCTCCTTTATTCTGCTGCTTAAACTCTTAGGAACTGCTGTTTCTCCCGACTGGATTGTAAACTCTTGGTCAGTAGGGATTATATTTCATACATATTTATACACCTTAAAATCCCAGTATATGCTGTCAATAAATGTCTATTAAGTAGTTGAGCTTTTGTGAACATATCTCTTTGTATTAGCCGTGGTTGGGAAGGGATGGTGTCTGTTAGGACCTGATTATACCTCATCCAGCAGGCGAAGAGATGGAAACCATGTTGTCCCGCGTGTGGTCGCTAGAAGGTGAGGCTGGGATAGAGTAAAATAGTCTTTTCTGATCCACTGGCTCAGCCCCCATCCTCGGGCATCACTTATCAAATACCATCTTTCTTTCTGAAGTGGTATGGCCCTGTAAGAGGTCCAGGGTCTGATGTCCAGGTTATTTTGGGCAGTCCAATGGATTTCTGACCTATTGCTTCCATTTTGTGTGTTTGTGAGAGCCTAAGAAAAAAAGGAGGCTAATATTGCCCCTCCTTAGAATTCCCTGTGCAAGTAATTTGCATTTGACCTTTTGGGGCATCTCCCCTTTATTTACATGCTCAGTTTGTCAGGTAGCTAGCTAGTTAGCCACACAAATCTTTGTCACATTACACAAATATAGCATATATAAAAAGTTGGATGAAATGTGTTATTATATGATCATTACTATCTCCAAACTTTAAACCAATTCTGATTTTATTCTAATGTTATGAATTCAGAAGTGTTGAGTTCTTTATCTGTCGAGGAAGACTCTACCACAGGACACATTTTTCTCCTAAGGTCAGTAAACTAGGAATCAAAATACTTGAAGTATATTTCTTCTGACCACAGATTCTCTGTATCACCTGATTTTAGATGGCTTTTCTCATGCTGCCCCTCTAAATGATCTAAAAACACATACACCATCTCTGTTGTGCGATTTTCTTTGAGCCCTTGACAAACAAGTCTTTTTTTTTTTTTTGCAAATGATCAATCAGCTTACCATTATCCTCCCTTAATGATAGGTACCCTAGGCAGAAAAATGGAACAACAGCCCAAGGCTACCTGGGAGTATTGACAAAACCCAGCTCCAGGCTCTCACCTGGTACAGCCCAGCATCTGGTCCACAAATGGTCACTGTTATGAGTTATGAGGTTACATGTAGGCCTTTGGGTTAGAGTTGGCCATTGGCTCTTAATTCAATATCACTTATTTATGTTTCTCTACCAACATCCTCAAACACGTTGAGAAAATGTTTCATAGCTTAAGACATATGACATAAAGTCTAATAAAGAATTAGTTTCATCTTGTCCTCAAATGCCAACAGCAAGAACACTTTCGGGATCAACTGAGCCTAGAACGCAGGAGGGCCACGGAGGAGCTGCAGTGACCATGTCGCGGCTGGGATCCCCCGTCCACAGAAAGATAGAGAAGCCTGGGCCGGGCAGGGTGGAACTTCATAGATGTCTCCCGACCCTGAAATGGGTTGCAGGTGTCTGTCTCCTCTGTCTCCGAGATGAAAACAGATAATGAGTAAAACATGCCTGGTGTTTTGTGTCCAGAGAATGTGACAAGCTTGAATCTGATGACTTCAAAAATGAGATGAAAAATGAGTTTGAGCTCATCTGCAAAGCTCTTAACGAATCCAAGATGCCTGGTAGCTGGTGTGGCCGCACACAGTTCGCCGAGTTTCTGGGAAGACGGCGAACAGTGGGGGTGGAGGGGCCTGGGAGAGAAAAGAAGGAGGAGAAAAGACAAAAGAAGTACAAGCCAAGCTCTGCCTGGGGTGGCATGTGGAGCTTTAGAAGGAGCCCTGTCCTGGCGAGTGCACTGAACACTAAATTTGACCTTTATCTTTGAGCCAGAGGGAGGCATACAGGGTCCTCTGCAGACCAATGTATTATTTTATAGACATTCTCAGATTTATAGACTCGGATTTGACGGCATTTCTGTATCATCCCTGATTCCATTTTTGCTTTGGGAAGTAAAACAGTAACACTTCTTGCTGTTTTTAGTCTAAAATTAAATATTCATTGTCAAGTCATCTCTCTACTACATGAAAAGCTAGACTGACACATATGGAAAGTGAGATAACATTTTGTGACTATTTTTTTCCGTAGGATGTTGTCTTACTTCCCGCACGTGTAAGTGCAGGTCTTTTAAAGAGAAAGATGGATTGGCATTAAATTTTAAGTTCTCTTATATTGTCCCTCTCAGTCCAGTTCTACTAAAACTCCAACTGCGGTTTAGGAAACATCCAGTAGGTGTAGCTGTAATCCCGCTCCACCGCTGCACAGCTCTCTGCCTGGCCGTTGGTCTGGAGGTGTGGACTCCGCACTGCTTTGGGAACTCTGCCCCCTGCGTTCTCAGTGACGGACTCGGTCTCGTTCCTCACTATTGCTATTGTCAAAGAAAAGCTAGTAAGTTGGGACCCTGGTTTATTTCTTCATAGTTCGGAACTTCCAGGGAAATATGTAATCAAGTTCCTAGTTAGCACACCTACTAAAAAGAGCTACTTGGTGACGGCCCCCTAGTGGTCTAAACTGGTACATGCAGCTTCGTGAAATGCCAACCCACCCACTCTCTAGGACTCATTTCTTCAGCACCTACAGGGACAGGCTCTGAGGATGCAAAGATGTATTCACATCACTGGCTCTGTCATTGTGACTCGTCACTTCCAGATGCTATGGAGTATAAAGCTTGAAGAAATCTAAGAGTTTACCTAATACCCAGTACAAAACTGTTACAATAGTGGGTAACTATCTATCAATTTTATAATCTTAGGAAATACGCTTTGCTTCCCTGAGCCTTGGTTTTCTTAATCCTCCCAATGTAAAATGCCAGTTATGCCTGCCTCAGAGGATTGCAATGAGGGCAAACAGGGTGATTTACCTAAAGGCATTTGGTGCTGTGCTGTACCCGCCTTATCTTTTCTATTTTTGATATTGATCTGATCGTGGTGAATCATGGCATCACCCAGAGCATCTGCCTAGAGCTCGCCTCAGTAGACTGGACTGTAAGACAGGGGCCTGCTCTCTGCGCTCTGCTTGTAGACTTGTCAGTCTCTATATTAATCCCTGATTTTTCTCATTGGCCTTACCTGTAAGCTTTCGTGGTCAGGGGCTCTGAAATATTCATCTCCTTTGCCAAAGCATCTCACATAACATTTGGAAAACTGTAGTCACTCTAAAAATGTTTGTGAAATAAATCTTGCTAAGTAGAGCACAAAATCACAGTTTTCGAGAGTAGTTCTCTTCTATTTATTCATTTGCCCCTATGAGACATTAAACCAGATAACACGGTAATATTCAGGAATTTGAAATTACCATAATTCTCAGACAGTTTTCTAATTTAGAGTAAACTAATCAACATGCATTTACTGATAACAACATATGATTAAGGTAGTATATTATAAGCTACGGGATAGAAATACTTTGTGTCACCATCAAGAATATGAGAAATATTGCAGAGAGAGGGTAAGAGTTAAGTATCAGAAATGTGCATAAAAGATAGCTAACCATCCACCAAAATTCAAGCTCCCACCTCTAGAACTTAGAGCCGTGTTCAGAAGGGGTCATTGAGTCAGGAACGACACACTTCATCATACTTTCAAGTGAGGCCACACGACTAGCTTCCCCCCCGCCCCACCCCAGTGGAACAGGAGAAGAATGCAAGTTCGCCTTTTCTCGGCTGAGATGGCATGGCATCCCCGCTCTGCCGGAGGTTACAGAACAATCTGAGGCTGGCGAGCGTGTTGTAGAAATTGGGTTCCTGAATCACCATTTGGAGGAAAAATATGAAATGACCAGAAACCCCCAGTATGACATGAATAAGAAATAAACTCCTATGTTAAATCACTGAAATTTTGAAATTTACCTGCCGAGTAGCTAGCATTATCCTAACACCGTTTCTCGATTTTCAGAGTAAATACTTTGAAATCAGAGGAGGGAACAATCACCATGGGATCAAGGAGGCTAAAGGCTTCCCTCAAAAGCAAAAGTTGGAACTGAGACTTGCAGAGCTGGGAACTAAAAGCATTTGATGTTGTGCTACACCCGTCTTATCTTTTCTATCAGTGACACCCCTGTGGGAGGATCTACACAATAGCAGGCCAGGAGTTCAAACACACACAGAAAAGACAGGGAGCAGCTAAGTTGTACCAGAAGAGCAAGACGGTTCTTAATCCAAAGACTGTCACTAAGCTTTTGCTCACCCCTTCAAGTAGCTAGTTTGGCCATTGTCCTTAAATTGTAAGGAATCCCAAGCAGGTCTCTTATTACAACTGATGTTTTTTTCTCCCAGCCCAGCCAGCTTTGGCTCTGACCGTGTTCGCTCTCACCAGGTGCTTAGGAATGTAGAGCTCTCATTTACATTTTGTTTTTTATTTGCAATTTCTAATGTTACTGAAGACACAACTAACCCTGAGTATGAGAACTGAGAATGACTGTACTTACTCAAGCCAGAGAGAGCAGGCACTTCCTGTTCTGGCTTCCCTTAGGGCAGGTTTCAGGAGCTGATGGGAAGTGCATGTGGCTCTCTCTCCACTCTTCCACGATCACAGAGGTGATGTGCACTGCTCTCTTGGTGTCCCCTCTAAACACAACCAAAACTGTGACCTTAATCAAAACAGAATTACAGATAGAAAGTTAAAACAGAATGGAATGATGGAGCTCAAACAATTGAGCGCACCGATTTTCAGATTTTCATAGCAGCCTTGTTTTCCTTACTGAGAACCAAAGACTTAGAACTGATAATCTGCGTAAAGGTAGGAGCAAATCTGAGACCGAACCTCTATAAAACACTAAGTTTATTAGCTCTCCTTTTGTTGTAAGTGACAAACTACTGTAAGAGGGAGAAAAAAGAATAATAAGGACATTAAAATTTCTCTTGAAATCCAGAGAGATGGATAAACCTAGTTTTCAAGAACAAGAAATCATCTGAGTTTTACTTTCTTTGCCTCTTTATCTCCTTCATTCTTCTGGGATGTTTTCTCCAGAATTGTTTACTCAGTTTCCTTGTATACAGGGTGGTACGTGGCTGCTGCCAAGAGATAGCCAATGTGTGTCTCAGTTCAAGACAATGGACAGATTATTCTCCGCTCTTATCTCTTCGTCTCTATTCCAAACACAAGGAAAAGAATCTGATTGGAGCAATAAATTTTGGCCAAGGTGGGAGAAGACATGCTCATTGTTTGGAGCGGAGCTGGGGAAATTCATGAGTGAGAGGGAGAGATAATTTCCGGAAGCGGTGAGGCTTGTTAGATAGACAAACCAATGCCAAGTGACTTGTGCAAGGAAACACACAGCTAGTTAATGCAGAAAAGAGAACAGAATACCAAAAGGTCAAGTAGATTACCCCGGGAAGTAGAGTAAACAAATGAAAGGGGAAGGATTAGAGCCAGCTTCTTAATCCAGTGCTGGTAGCTATTTATTAAATGCTTCTCTCTCATCATCCCAGTCATCAAGAGAGAGTCTTAGTGCCTGAAATCACTCTTGAAAGAAATCTGGCTCCAATAGTCAACTCTTGGCGTATATTCTCCCCCGAGATTCTAAATACCAACCTCCAGGTCATTGCAGAAAGCAGTTTGTTCCTGCGCACTGTTCTCTCCCTTTCTTTCTGTCTTATGCAGACTCTGTGTATTTTGTTTAACACAGATGGTCTCCTATCAGAATGACTGCTTGCTAGAGTTGCCCAGGCAGGTGCCAAAATGTAGAGTTTGGTACAGATGATGTTCTGGAAGAAAAAGACACATTCACCACCAGGCTGCATTCACACTGCCTGAATTTGCCAAAAGCAAAAGAGTGAATTCCAAGTATTGGTCACAATTTACCACCTTCTGCAGCTCAGATTTGCCAGGTCACTTGAAAAGTAGATGAAACAGCAACGCCTTAATTAACAAAGCCCACATGTCAGCTTCAGTCATGGTGAGTGACACCTTAAAAGGTCTGAATCCAAATGCTTAGTGTTTCCTTAAACTTGAAAATATCTTCTCCAGGGGACTGATTGGTTGAACGTAATCTACTGAATTCCATATAACTGATGGATGCTGATGGATGAAATGACCCCTGTAGAACTGCAGGCCAGGGTTGTCCGAGGTGTTGCAGGAGACAGTCTGGACCAGGGGGTTGTCGGCTCTCGGGAGCCTCCCTTCTACACGCCCCAGGAGGGCCTCAGTATCAACTAGTAGCAAATAACACAACTGCCTGTCCAAAATCCAGTTGCTTCACACAATTGGAATTTGAATCGCTGCTGCAAGTTTCACTTTGATCCTAAAATAACATATACCTCCTGACCACATTTCTTGGTAAATATTTGTTATTACTCAATAATAATAAATGAAGTTAATACAAGAGAAATACATATTTAATTTAGAAGCTAATGTTGAACACTCTACCAGCCAGCTTCTCTCTGGGAAGAATGTTTTTGTTAATGTTCTTTTTTCATTATAATTTCTAGTCTCCATGTTAAAAATAAAAACAAGTCTTTTTATATCTATAACAAGACTAATCAGCTAGGTATAAGAACACTGACATAGATTGAAGGCTAATGTTATCAATATTTTGCAGTTTGAAGATTTATAATTCTCTTTCAAATGGATACTTCTAATGGAAAAAGAATCTTTTATGGTTATAAAATATGTTTATTTTAGTAAATCCAGAAGGTAAAGGAAAGAAAAACAAGGCGATATAGAGTCCCCCAGCATGCTCAGACCCAAGATTCACCCTTCGTGGTACTTCAAGTGCCACCCCATCAATCGTGTGCTTGTGGGCGTGTGTCTAGAATGTTCCTTGCTCCTCCTCTCCTTCCACCTTGGCCCTCAGACCCAGGTGAGCAGGGGGTTTGAGTAGGACAGCTAAAGGTGGTCAATGTTAGCAAAAAAAAGAAGTGCATGTTTGCCTCGTGGAAAATTTACTCTAAGAAAACGAAGGTGCATAACTCACCAGCAATGCAGTGCAACCCCAACAAAACGGGCCAGGGATACTCGGAAACATCAAGAACCACGTGCCGCTCCTCCAAGGTAGAGCAAGACTTCCGGGGCAGAGGTGGGGGGACAGCGGAGAAACAGATTAAAAGACAAATGGGTTCTCGGATGTGAAAGAAACATTAGATGCATTTCAAAGTAGACTCAGTGTAATTTAAAAGGCGATGCTCATTCGAAAGAAAAGCAATGGTTTGCGAAGTCTCTGTGCCCTGTGTACTTGGGTAAATGTACATTTTTTTTTTTGGTCACAGCCTGGGCCAGCAGTTGTATTTCCAGCTGCTATTAGCACAACTAAGATATGTGTCATGTATTTTTTTAATCAGAATTATATTAAAAATAACTTGGCATCTAGTTTTCTAAAACTTAAGATTCTATTGTGAGCTTTGTGACATCGCTAAATATTCTTTGAAATAGGAATCTTTTAGTGATTGTATAATATCCCACTTAGTGATGCACCATTGTTTATGTACCTGATCCTTTCATGTTGATTGTTTCAATTTTGACATTTGTTCTTCAGTTATAAATATACCTACCAACTATACCAGTCTTAGGTTACATTCGTAATTGTCATTTTTACTTCCTGTAAGAAAGATTTTTGACCCAAAATTAAGGGCATTTTTTTAAATCTTGAAAAATATTACTAAATTCAATTCTAGAAAAGTATAGAAGTTCTCATTTGATTCTCCTATATTTGTTACTCTGAAAGATAGTTCAGATTAGGTCATTAAAAAGGTACCTGAATGCCCACTGAGATGAACTTTTAAAATAAAAACATGCCATATGAGCAATGAACCTTACCTCTTATGATTTTAAAAGGGCAGGAGCCTAGTGAAAATTCATATTATTATCCAAAGAAAAGGAAAACAGAAGCAACACTAATGATGCACACTGGACCAGCGATTCTGACTTCTACCTGTAGCTAGGAACTCAAGCTATGAACACAAGTACTCAAATAAAGGATGCACTGGGGGGGCCGCTATCTAGGATGCTGCCTTCGGGGCCCTCCCAGCGGTCTTCCCTCTGAAGACCCAGGTGCTGCCCCCACAAGACTCCTGTGTGTGAAGTCTGAACAGGAACCTGCTCCATATTTTCACTGCGTTTCCACAAATCAAGCTGATTACCATTCAAACCCCCTTTATGTTACTTCAGGAAACACATTAGAAGTGAAAAATTCATTTATTGTTATCATACCTCACCAGATAGATAAAATAATTTTTCAGAGAGTTCTGAAAGTATAAATGGGGACAGGTACATAACATTGGGGGGAGGGCATTAGACCCGAATGTCAGAAAAGACTCCCTTCTATGCAGACAGAGTGAGTTATATAGGAAATTGGCTCCCCAAACAGAGCCAAGCACATCTTACTGCTTAGGCAATCGAAACTCGATTGGAAGAAAACTGTCTTACAATTGGGGGCTGAGACTCAGGTAGTGGTTACTGTATTTCTCTCTCTCTCCACACACACACACACACACACACACACACACACACACACTAAAAGCTCCTGAAAACAAAGTAGCGTAAGAAATATGCTTCTCATTTTACTCCAAGGAGCATCAAGTCTGCTGCTGTAAGATTCTACCTACACACACACACACACACACACACACACCCTGCACATCACAAACGTTCATCAGTCACAGCCGAGCAGGTGTGAGAAACATGCTTCTATGCCAGTGGATTCAATGACTCCCATTAGTTCCTTAAAAAAATCCTGCCGTCTACAAGCAGCGATGTGTGCACATACGTGTGCGTGCTGAGTGTGCACATACGGTGTTCTTAGCAGCAGTAGTGATGCAGTGGGCAGAAAGGTCAAGGGTCTGAAGAAGTAGATAAAGCAGAGGGAGACGCTCTTTCTTTCGTCCTGATTTACTGCGGCCCGGCTTCCAGTTTCGCAGCCACCTTTGTATTTATTTATTTTCCTTAAAATGGCATTGCTTGACATTTCAGATTCCTAAGTCAGTCATTTCATAATTTGGGACTGGTAACTGAAGACTTTTTCATCATACATGTTTATAATTCAAGCGTTCAGTATATTTTTGAATATGTTTTTTTCTTTCTTTTAATGATACATTTGTCAAAATAAATTTTGGTTTCCCTTTCAAAGACTCCTCCCCCACCCCCACACACACACCTTACAATTTCCACTGCTGAATAGGGTTTGCCACCGGCGTCCTCACGTCTGGACGAAGTAAAACCAATGGCCCTCTGCCTTCTGAGTAGGCTGGTGCCCGTGAGGTTTCCGTCTTCTTTACTCTGTTGTTGCCTTTTCCTTGTTCCCTGTGTTCATATGTCATCTTACCCATTGTGTGATTGTGTGTGTGTGTGTGATTGTGTGTGTGTGTGTGTGTGTGTGTGTGTGTGTATGACGGAGGGGGGAGAGTCAGCATGAAGCATCTTCTTTCTCTCCTGTGCAGAAGACTCTTGGCAGAAAGCTTTCAGAAGGCCATAAACCCCTACTTCGGGACTGGACTGTGGCTCTCTCCCACCCACCTGGCCTGTTGACTTTTTGATGAAACCATATTTTATGGTTCATTTGAATTTCCTTACGCGCTGGGGGTACCTTCCCTTCGCCTCCTCGGAGCCACTGCCGCACCCTGCGTCCTCCTCCGAGCAGCAGCCAGGCAGACCCAGGTGCACGGCACAAGGAGCTTCCAGGTGGGGCTCCGCCCTGGGGACACCAGCAGGCGGGAGGGTGCAGCGGGACGGTTCTCTCTCTAATTCCATTTCTAGCAGGGCATAATGTGTTGGCCCTGGCCTTGTAGCAAAGGCTGCAGCTGCTGCCCAGAGATTTTCTCTGCACATCTGCCTCTGGGCTCAGGTCATTGATTCTCCGCCCTTCTGAAACAGGTAACAATAACCCCCTGCCCTGGGGTCCCTCCTTATTGCTTTCTAAAACCCTGTTCCCAATCTTGTAAATTATCTCTCTATTAAACTGTCCTCAAATAACTAAATTTTAGTGTGCTACTTCCTTTGGGACCCTAACTGATAATCCTGAATAATTATTAGGTTCTGCTTATTAAATATAAATACACATGATGTCCTCATTCTGACAAATATCTCTATAAACCCTTGCCAAAATGGAAAAGGAGATAGTATTTTAAAAGGCCTATGTATTTTATATTCACACTACAAGTTTTCTTTATAAATCAAAGGGTTTTATATTGTTTGGGGAAAAACTGTGTCCTTATTAATCAGCTATGTTTTCTGTTTATCAAATGCTCATATGTGGGCATGGGGGTAGGAGTGGGCGGGGCAGGAGGAGCAATGGGGGAAAAGGTGGGGCAGCTGTAACTGAACAACAATAAAAAAATAAAAATAAAAAACAAGAAATGTTCATATGTAATCATAGTAAACTGTGGTTGGTCCGTCAGCTAACAAATGTGTACTGAGGCTCTGCAACGTGCTAACCACGCTCTGAATGTGGAACCCAGCACTTACTTTGACAGCCGGGACTTCCACCTGCGAGGAGACTGCATTTTAGTGCAGACAATCAGAGAAGATGCAAGTGAGTAAGGCACTGGGTGGGATAATGGAAGTGCTGGTGAGTGCTGTGAAGAAGGTGAGGCAGGGTAATTTTGACAGAGAAGGACAGTCATTCTGCGTAGGGAGATCAGACAAGTTCTCTCTGAGGACGACTCATGAATTCAGACTGAAATCATGAGAATGAGCCAGCCAACTGGGAAGATCACTCAATTTAGAAGGAACCACCAATACAAATGCCATGCTATGAGATTTTCTCTGGTATGTTTAAGACTCCATAAAAGGCCACTGATGAGGCAAAATAAACCAGAGGAACAAGAAAAGAAGTTAGGTTGTGAATATGGTACAGCCAGATAATGCTGGGCTGGGTAGGCCATGGAAAGAATTTTGGATTTTGTCCAAAGTGGCCCTGGCTAATGTGGCTCAGTTGGTCGGGCATAGTCTTGCAAAGTGAAAGGTCACTGGTTCGATTCCTGGTCAGGCCACCTGCCTAGGTTGTGGGTACAGTCCCCATTTGAGGCATGTGTGAGCAGCAACTGATCAATTTTTCTCTCACATCAGTTTCTCTTCCTCTTTTTCTCTCTCCCTTCCTCTCTCTAAAATAAAAAATATTTGTTCAAATTGTACTTGGAAGCCACTAGCAACTGTTAAATAGGGGAGTATGGTTTAGAAAGATCACCCTGGCTGCTGATTGCCAAAGGTACTCTAGGAAAGGAAGCAAATGGGGAGGTGGAAAACCACGTCAGGGGCGACTGCAGTCATCTAGGTGACAGGTAGTGGTGCCCTGGGAAACGGTGGCTTCAGGGGGATGGTGAGAAGTGGTTGTATTCAGAATATTTTTTAAACTTCTATCTTTGGACAAGAAATTGAGAGGAAGAGAAGGAACTAGAATGACTTCTAAGTGCTTGTCCTGAACAGTTGAGCAGCTAATGATGACATTTATTAAACAGATATTGCTAAGTAAATGTTCGGCTTTTGGAGCAATCACATGTGTGTGCCGGCTTGAGATTGATATGGCAATGAAACACCACTAGGTGTGGAGTCGGAAGTTGCATATTCAGGGGACCGCAGTCTTCTCCTCCCCAGATGTCTGTTCTCTTTTAAAAAGTGCAGCACAGTAGGTGAATGCGTGCACAAAGTGTGATGCGAGTGGAAACGTGCCTGTCACCAAACCGCCCCATTGAACCCTGGTTAGAACAGCTAAGAAGATGCTCTGGGTTCAACCCTCTGAAACGGATTTGTGAATTTTACTTCCTATGGAACTCAGTCTGACAGTGAACGTAGATGGCTTATAAAAGAATCAACTCACTTATTCATACGATTCAATATGTCGATATGATTTGTTTCTTTATTCTCTGGTATCCACTAATTAACCTCAAGTTAATAAGAATAGATAGTGTGGCTAATATTTTAGTATCTCTACACTAGCCAGAAGTTCCAGGTTAAAATCCAATCCTTTCCAGAAATTCCAAGCTTTTCATTACTAACTTGATATTTACCTTCAATACAACCTAAGCTATCAAATTTTGGAGAGTCTCTTTACTAATCAATTGAAATGTATTGAATTTGGAAGTTCCCAGAGAGCCTGCCTTGATGAACTTGACTCAGAGCCAACGGTTGGCAGGCCCCGTGTCAGAAGGGACCTGTGCCATCGCCTAATCTGGGGCACGCTTATTCACGCTCGTGATCTGAGAGCAGTGAGAGTGAGCTGTCTGAGATCGCAGCAGAAAGCCAGCTCTGAGTCTAGAGCCTGGGTCCCCGACTCTAACTCAGTGTCATTATCGTTACCTTCGGGACTTTTGATTTATTCGTTGTGACACATTTATGGAAACTCACTAGGTATTACACACTGGAGTAGCTGCTTGAAGATCTAAATAAGTCCTTATGGTTCTTATCTCCAAGTCACTTAAGTCTGGTAAGTGACTTAACGTAAGTAGGAAAGTTTTGATAAAAGATAGGATAGGTGTTCTAATAAAATAACGAACAAAAGTATGTGAAAAACTCAAAGGAAGTTTAGGCTTGCTGTGCCATGGAGCTTTGGAAAATCCTAAACTGAGGTTGAAAGCTTTTATGTTGAGTCTTAAATAATGTAGAAAAGTTGCCCAGACAGAAAAGTGAGGGGTGAATTCTATGTACTCACAGAGACATTTGTACTGTATTGAGCCTTTCATGTGCCTTGGGGAAGTGTTCTCGTGCTTCTGCCATGTGCATCTTCACAATTTTATCAAAATCTCTTACGGAGCACTAGTAAGCAGAGCACTAGTGTCAGTGAGACATGGTCTAGGATTTCTAGGCAGTTCCCATCTTTAGTATGCAGCATACTGTTGTAGGGCAAAAGACCTAAAGAGATTCAGAGTAAAGAAAGGCCACTATTGAAGAAATCAGAATGGCTTTTGGAGTACATAAAATCTGAGCTGTAAGGTAGTGGATGAGTAGGACTTCCACACATGGAGGAGTTGAAACATTCTGACCAGAATGTCTTCCCCATCTTGTCGACTACAATGCAAACTCAAAGTAGAGACCAGTGCTTCTCATTCTAACGTTTCTTCATCATCTCCTTCTGAGAACTCGGAATAAAACAAGTGCTCTACAATGTTGCCAAGCTAGGCTGAATCTCTATAGGTCAAAATTTCTGGTTGAAAACTAAAAGAAAAAAAATGCAACTATTTCTGTTCGGTATATAATAGCAAGCAACAGGAGGCAGGCCTGCATTGGGTTGACTAACTATTGGGGCGGTGGAGAAACCCAGCCCCTATGGTTTTCTTGAAATTCTAAGGCCGTGGCATGCAATAAACCTCAGTGTAGAGAACTCAGCCAGTTTTCCCCTCAAGGTTTCCAACTAGAAGCCACAAGCATAAAACACAACCTCATTGTCTCTGGCTGTTTTAAAGCTTCCTCCAAAGGTTGGCCCAGATAGATTTATTTTATTATATTTTTAACTCAGATCTAATTTCAGTGAGTGCCGGAAATACAATCCAAATCCTAAATAACAAATGCAGGGATAAATAAATAAAGCAATAAATATCAAATTAAATAAATAAAACAAAGTCTGCCTCATCTATAAATAATTTAATGTAGCCCACTCCATACTGACAGTAAATATTCCAGCAACACAACTTTGGAAAAAAAAAAAGTTTTCCAGGGCTTGCTCTTGCCCTCTTGGTTTTATTTCTCTGAAAAGATATTGTTGTCACTTATTATTTATGGCCAGAAGCGAGCTCCCAACAACACAACTGGAAGTTTGAAGAAAGAAATCAGCCGAGCCTTCCTGCAAAAGTAAGGAAGGTGGTGACAGATAACAGCCAAGCCAGCCAGCTAGGAGGGGACCAGGACAAGAAGGCCGTCTCTTTTAGTTACAAATGCATCTGGCCTGTGTCCATGGCTAGATCATATATCTGACAATATCCTCCCTTTTAATGCTTTGCAGATCCAAGGTATATTATCATACCCTAAGCCTGAACTCTCCAGGGAAATTATGTCAAGCCATAACCAAGGAACCTGGATTGTAAAAATCACCCCAGGGAGCAGGGTGTCTGGAATTCACCTTGAGGTAACGAGAGAGACCAGGTACCAAAAGGTGGCACTGTGAGACTGCAGAATAATGACTGATTGCCCCGCTCCAGTCTCCAGTCTCTGGAAGAGTTATGCTCCACATTTACCCCTGGGGCTGGAGGAAAGAAGAGTGGAAGTCAGATTTATTTTTAGAACTTATCTCTGAGCACTCGGGGTGGACCTAGAATTCTCATAAACTAATCTTCCCGGTTTATTGTGCACACACAACACATTCCTGATGTGAGCAGGAAACAAACTAATTTTTATAAAGCCCCTGTGTCAAATGTATTTATTAGGTAAATCTGCTGACCTGTGAGATAGTGCTATTTTAGAAGAATGGATCACATCAAGATGACATCCTTTAAAAAAAACCCTAAGATTTCTGCAAATTACTGAGAAACAGCTTAGCAGGCAATTAGAAATATTAGTCTGAGCTAACATGGATGAAAAACTGAAACAGTCACACAACTTCCACCTCAAATGTTTGAGGCTGCCCTTGCAGAGTGTGAGGTCCAACCGCTAAGCACTGCTTGAAAGGCACGTAGACATTCTTTGTCCACAACTAAGTGCACAGGCGCTTTTTTAGAAGGTCTGCAGAGAAATTAAAAGAGCAGAAAAGCCTCATTGTGTCCTTGTGACTGAATTTCTTTCTTGTTTCTTTTTGGCCAGGCGTTTCATGGAATAAACATCAAAGCCCCTACTCTCATTCATGGCAAAGAAGAACGCATTCTCCAAGAAACATGACTTCCTGAGCACCAAAAATGCACTTCATGTTGTGCCAGGTGCCAGAGAGGGAGACCAGAAAAGCAGAACCTAAATTCACTCTCCTCGAGCCAACTCCAAAACACACACAGATGAAGAGACACTGTAACACCTTTTTGATCATTGCCGTGGTAGGTGTCATGCTGTTGGACTAAGCTGTGCTCTTCTACAAGCCCAAATCCCAGGTCTCTTTAAATCCCGATCATTGGCTTTTCTGGATGACGTTTATGGAAATATATAATCTCAGAACTTGAAGGGACTTGAATAATAGCTAACATTTATTTCACTTCAATTTGTTGTGTCCACATGCATGATATTTTTAATCTTTATAACAACTCATTAAGTTTGTCCCCATGTTACAAATTTAAAAAATGGAGGCTTAGAAAAATTCACTAATTTAGCCAAAGTTAATAATCAAAGTCATGAATTTGTAAGTAAAGCTATGTGATTTTAGAGCTTATGGCACGCTACACCAAAGATGTCATTCACTCCAAACACTCAAGAAGTGTGTATACCTAAAAATGCATCACTTCCATAGTATGCTCACCAAATGCTCACCCAGTCTCCCAACACCAGGGACTCACCCCCTCCTGAAGCAGCTTTTCCCCCCTGAAACAGATCCCCCTATTATCAAACTCAGTCACAGTTTCAAAGAGGGGCAAAATCTTGACATAGAACTAAAAGAAGCCCAGAAACGTCAGGAGTTGCAGCTCGCAAAGTCTTCCACCCAGGTTCATTTGAATCTGGTAGCCTCTGTAGATGGCCCATGAACCTGCTGACGTGGCAACAGATGGCACTAGGGAGGACAGTCATTTCTGAACAGTCTGCCCCCTCTGCCTGAAACCCTATGTGGGCCCAGGCAGAGGGGCGACTCTTGGCATGTGGTCTGAGTTTGAAGAGCGGGTTGCAGCAGACTGCATGCAGAGCAGGTGCCCCTCAGTCTTTTGCAAATGCCTTCTTTTTCACAGGTGGTGGCTGGCTCACGAAACCCAGAATGGCTCGAGACTGTGTAGAAATAGAATTCTACCCATCTCTCAGGCACATGTAAAATCTTTCCATTCCCAGACAATGCAGTACAGGACACTTACAAAATTCTCTTCTTTCCCCCCTTTTTCTCTTTCATCTTCATGTGACTTTTAAAATTAGGAATATCATTTTGTATTCCATGTAGAGTTGTCATATAAACCACAGGACATATATCTATATACAGATCGCTGATGGATAACACATACTATCTCATTTTGATACTGAAAAATTATTTCTCCATCAACAATTCAAGTTTAACTGGGCAATCTGTATTTTTATTTTCTAAATCTAGTGTCCCTAATCCGTACACAGAGCACAGAGCAAACCCATATCCTTTGATTAGCTTATAAATGAGCCTAATGCTGTATATGTCAGTTGAAAATAAAAAACTGTGTTGAACTATTTTTGAATCAAGGGAGCCAAATGATGCTCAAGGCATCTTTTAAAAGCTGTTCATAAAACAAAAGATACGTGAGAATTTAACTAAACTAAATTACCCCTGGATTTGCATTAAATCTGGTTTCTACCCCTCAGATCTGTTGGAGCAGAGCCCTCCAGGATTTTGTTCAGTTGGTGACCACCGTGGCCCTCCCTGGGAACCGCCTGGACTTCAGTCTCTAATGTTTGTTTCCCAGGGAACGTTTCATCACCATGTGACTGGGGGAAGTTCAGCCCCCACCAGCGGTCTCTCTGTACTAACTTGCCCAGTTCCGTGTGGGCCAAGGAGCCTCCACAGATCCCAGAACTGTACTTTGGACAGAGTTTAGTGGCTGGTGCAGTGGCCAGATGGTGTCTAAATGAAGAAGACCTCTGGCCCCAAGTCAGAGGCTTCCAAAAGGAAAATTGGTTTTCCTTCCTTCAGAATTTCTGAAAGGGAAATAAAACAAAATAAAAGATTTAGTAAATAAAAATACAGGGTGCCCAGTAAATTTGAATTTCAGATAAACAACAAATGCTGTTTTAGTATAAATATACTCACGTATTGCATGGGATTCATTTATACTTAGACGTTATTTATTTTTCATTTAAAATTCATCTAATGGGCACTCTGTGTTTTATGTGGCATCTCTACCTGAGAACACTGGGAGATGCTTGCTCTCTTCAACAGGAAACTATAAAAATTAAAATGACTAAAACCAAAACAAAACAAACAGAAACAAGCAGAAGCAATAGCAACAAAGAAACAACCCCATCAAAACAGTACCAGTACCGGTCAGGTGGATATTTGAAATATCAGAGGAAACACAATTGAAACGAATATAAAAGAATGTTGAATGTCAACTGTACTTGAAAAATAAAATTTTAAAAAATTTTAATTAAATTTTTCATAAATTGCTGGATGATCAACTTAGTTGGTTAGAGTGTCTTCCTGATACACCAAAGTTGCAGGTTTGATCCCTGCTCAGGGCACATACAAAAATAAAGCAACGAACACATAAATAAGTGGACAACAAATCTCTCTCTCTCTCTCTCTCTCTCTCTCTCTCTCAATTCCAGAGTCCAGTGTTCTTCCCTTTCATTCTTCTGCCAGACCCTGTATATTCTATATATTATGTATAATATATAAGCATTTAAGTTTCTCTTAGCAAATTTTAATTATACAATGTCATCGATTACAGTCAGCATGTTATACACTAGATCTTCAGACCTTATTATTCACCTTAGAGCTGAAAGTTTGTTGCCTTTTACCAACCTCTCCCTCCTTCGCCCAACTCCTTTTCTGCTCTGCTTCTGAGATTTGTTTTTGAAGATTCTGTATGTAAAATTCCTAATGGAAACCTCAAAGCCCTCATGTACCTAGCTGCTGTGTGACACACTTCCACGCTTACCTCTGCCCCTTCCCACCTCTTCCTGTGCTGTAGCCACATCAGCCTTCCCACAGTTCTTGAAATTCACCGCCATTTTTCTCTAATCTGCTATTCCCGCTGCCTGGAGTGCCTCTTCTCTGAAGTTAGTGTCTACTCCCTCTGTAGTCTCAGATTCAATACTTCTTCAGAGACACCTACCCTGGTGCGAGATACTACGTTTCCTTCATAATACATACCATTTCCATGTTTACATTGTCATTTGTGCTATTATTTATTTAACATGTGCTTCCTCCACTAGACTGTGGGCTCTGTACAAGTATGGCACAGACCTGTTTGTGTGTCAGTGTGTAATGAAAGAACACTGGCACGTAGTATGTGTTCAATGTGTCTCTGTCCTATGAATGCTCCACATGTGAGCTGCATAGGGGACGGGGGGAAAAAGAGCCTTTTCCCGTGTTTGACTCTCTCACAGTGTTTGGATACTTGGCTTACATTTTAAGACTGCTGCGTTTGCTTTTCATCTGGGGTAGTTCTCCCAGGTCCAATTATACCTGAGCTCACCCAGCATCTTTTGTGAGCCTGGCCCATTCACTAGGTTTCCCTGAATGTTAATCGAGCCATCTGGAAAACAGGGCATGAAATCGAATGTCCCTGGCGAGCAGCAGATGCAGCCAGTGAGCAGAGCTGCGTTTCCCTTTCAGTAACTAATTGCGCGCATGGCACAATATGGAGAGAAACATTATAAATCAATTAGGCTGTTACAGCAGCTCTCTGCTCCGCACACAGAGAACTAGGCCTCGTGCCGCCAAGTGGGAGACGGGAACATCCGATTCTCCTTGCAGCGGCCTTGGGTAATTACCAACACCTTCCCATCTCATTTGTCTCGCCCCCTTCCAGGTGTCCAGGAGATCAGTTTACTGATATTTGTTAAGGTGGTTGATTTCCCGGATGGAAGGTGGGACATTACTGGGGGTCACGGTAGTTGCAAAGTCTTATTGACATAAAACCCTCGCGGGCGTGTTCAACGTCCCTGCTCTCGTCGGTACCCAGGCCAGAGCTGGCTGGGGCTTTGGGCCAGGGTGACAGGAACAAGGGCTAGCTGTGATGAGGGGGTTGAGATGCTGACAGTGTCCCCTGGTGCCCAGGGGTTAGGAGACATTGCTGTGGGCGTAATAGGAATCAGGTGAGTCTGGGTTTGGGCAGGAAGAGGGACAGAGAGGTGGGGGAGGTTGTAAAAGGCACTTAATATTTTCTCTTTCTCTTTCCTGCTCTCTTGTTTTGGTTTTCAGGAAATTTCAGTGAAAAAACCTGCATGTGCTTCTGGAGATTAAAAGCCTCAAGTGTTTTTTAGTGAACAGAGCAGGGGTTGAGCAAGAAAAAGTGGCCAGGGCTTTTTCTGGGAGAAGGGAAATTTTTGAAAGTTGGTGCATACAAATCTTAGAAGGAGCCTCTCGATACAGTGGTTGAATGTTCTGTGCATTTCCAGGAAATCTGCTCAGCTCGTCTGGATAATTTAGATGGGAATATTGCCATTTGGCCTGACATTGTTTGAAAGTTGCTTCAGATATGTGCTGATAAACTTTTCTCTCTTTTGACCTTTGTTAATGTTGTTTTGTCAGACAGTTGTCCTCAATCCTGTTTGTGCCTTAGAATGACACAGGAGGCTTTAAAACTTAGCCACGTCCTCAGGACTTAGGGAGGCAGTGGCTGGCCATGGGTACTTTTTAATGTTCCCCAGGTAATTTTTTTATGCAGCAGAGTTAAGAGTAGAGAACTATAATGAAGCTCTGAAAGACAGGAACTGTGTGTCACGCCTAATAAACATGTACGTAAACTATACTATGGAACCCCTAGGTGTTCATAGAAATAGATATCAGTGTCGCCTGTACAGGGGTGAACAAGCTGTAGAGGTTCACTCAGAGCGTGAGAAGTGGAACTGGGAGGGGAGCGAGTTCGTTCTGGCCTGAAGGCTTCTGTGCTAAACGCCTCCCCTGGTCTGCCCAGTGCCTAGCCCAGGGCTCAGCACAGAGAAGGCTCTGGTACTTTCCACATTGCTGACTAAATCGTTGATGAAATGACACACAATTTGATCATTTCCATGCTCAAGTTCTACAGGGAATCTTATCTCACTCACATCGCTTAGGTAAACATAACCCCAAACAGAAATGAAACCCCAGAAACCTTAGTCACAATCCACAGTCACAACGTAGCACCTTGCTTCCTTCTAGCCTGTTGTCCTTTATTCGGTATTTATCTGGGGTGTCAGGACCACAGCTGCTGTCTCCTTGCAGACCTGGGGCTGGGTCACAGGGCGGGGAGGAAACAATGACTGTTTTGCTTGCCTGGTGATAGATATCCTGTGCCCCTTTGTGCCGCTGGTTGCAAATTCAGTCCCATATCCTGTGAACTGTCCCCCCTGGGTTTGAATCTCCAGCACCTCACAGGGGCTTCAGGGACGTCTGCAAAACAATCTGTGCTCTGACCTTGGCGTCACAGGGCCCATAAATCACAAAAGGCAGCTCACACTTCAGGCGGTGGTTAAAGACATGATGGGATCAGGGAGCAAAGAATAGAACCGGGTGGGAATGCGGGCCAGAGCCAGGGCGAGGAAGGCCGTGCTGAGAAACAATGAGACACAAAGGGCACTTCTTACTCTCTAAAGACGTGTGCTGTTTCCTGGACGTCACCATCCTATCAGGAGGTGGAGATTGCAGGAGGCCAGTTTGGGAGTTGTGTGGGGGTTCAATCAATATTTCATCACAAGCGATTGCCTCAGCGGCCTCAGTCCTTGTAAATGAATTCTGGGTAGTGAGGTCCTCTCCAAACAATAACCAGCTAATAGTTGAGGAATGGAAAAGCTTAAGTAACAACTTCTTGTATTTTAATGATTCTTGCCAAAGCACCACGAGACACTCTCATACATTCATTTGGTCAACAGATGTTTGTCAGGCACTGGGCTCATTGTCAGAGACCGACAGCCTGCAGGGCCAGTGCTATCCCTGGCTCCCTGAGCTTACAGTCTAGTGAGGAACCAAGACACTGGACCAAAAGCACAGTGTGAGTTATATTGTGGGAGGAAAAGAACAGAAACTGTATTATGTCCATTACTTTTAAACACATCTTTTTATTATTAAGCTCATCATAGACTTCATTATTAACTCCATTTCATATGTGGTTCAGAGGGCTTAGTTGTTCATCCACGAGTTCAGCGATGGAGCCAGGACGGCAACCTGCATCTTCGAGAGTTCTCCTGCCATTGCCCTCGGTAATCTACCTCGAAACACCAGCAGCTCAGCTGCTTCCTGAAGGTCTCTCCTGAGGCCAAGTCCGCTTCCGTCACCCTGAGCACTGTTCTGTGGCACTTCTGTCTTCTCATCTGGCACAAGCAATAGCCTCTGAAACAAAGTGACCCCTGGCTTCTCAGTCCAACGCCTGAAGTAACCCAGGCCCAGTCAACGACTACACTTTGTACAATGAAAACAGCTACCCACAGAGAAAACCAGAACCAGGAAAGTGGGCCAGGTCCAAGCCATCTTTGCGCCATGTGGTTCACTGAAACCCCCAAACTGCCTGCTCGCTAACATCTAACTTCCTCTTGGATACACATTCTCTTTTTTCTTTCTGTAGTAAAATACACGTAACATAAAATTTGTCCTCTTAACAACTTATAAGTATATAGTACAGTAAGTAGTGTTAACTATATTTACATTGTTGTATGAGAGATCTCTAGCACTTCTCATCTTGTAAAGCTGAAACGCTATACCCGTTGGAACACAAGTCCCTCTTCCTGCTCCCTCAGCCCTTGGAAACCACCATTCTATTTTCCGTTTCTATGAGTCTATTTCAGATGCCTCATGTAAGTGAAATCACGCAATATTTGTCTCTTTGCGACTGGCTTATTTCATTCAGCACAGTGTCCCCAAGATCATTCATGTTGCACCATGTGACAGAGTTCCTTCTTTTTTAATGCTGAACAGTATTCTATTTTGTGTACATCCTACATTTTCTTTCCCATTTATCCATTGATGGACATCTACGTTGCTTCCACATCTTTGTTCTTATAAATAATGTAGCGATGAACATGGGTGTGAAATATGTCTTTGAGATCACACTTTTAATTATTTTGGATGTAGACCCAGAAGTGAGAGGGATGGATCAATTGATAATCCTATATGTATTTTTGAGGCACCACCATACTGTTATCCATAGTGGCTGAACTATTTTACATTCCCTCCAACAGTGTAGAATCACTCCAATTTCTCCATATCTTTGCAAACACAGGTTATTCATTTTCTGTTTTTTTTTAAATGCATTTTATTGATTACGCTATTACAGTTGTCCCATTTTCCCCCTTCACTCCCCTAAACCCTGCACATCCCCCATATTCCCCCCTTTAGTTCATGTCCATGTGTCATACATACAAGTTCTTTGGCTTCTACGTTTCTCATGCTATTCTTACCCTCCCCCTGTCTATTTTCTACCTACCATCTATGCCACTTATTCTCTACCTTTTCCACCTCTCTCCCACTCCCCCTCCCCTTCCCCTGTTGATAACCCTCCATGTGATCTCCATTTCTGTGGTTCTGTTCCTGTTCTAGTTGTTTGCTTAGTTTGTTTGTTTTTTTGTTTTAGGTGTGGTTGTTAATAATTGAGTTTACTGCCATTTTACTGTACATATTTTTTATCTTTTTTTTCTTAGGTAAATCCCTTTAACATTTTGTATAATAAGGGTTTGGTGATGATGAACTCTTTAACTTAACCTTATCTGAGAAGCACTTTATCTGCCTTTCCATTCTAAATGAAAGCTATGCTGGATAGAGCAATCTTGGATGTAGTTCCTTGCCTTTCATGACTTGGAATACTTCTTTCCAGCCCCTTCTTGCCTGCCAAGTTTCTTTTGATAACTCAGCTGACAGTCTTATGGGGACTCCTTTGTAGGTAACTGCCTCCCTTTCTCTTGCTGCTTCTAGGATTCTCTCCTTATCTTTAATCTTGGCTAATGCAATTATGATGTGCCTTGGTGTTTTCCTCCTTGGGTTCAACTTCTTTGGGACTCTCTGAGCTTCCTGGACTTCCTGGAAGTCTATTTCCTTTGCCAGAATGGGGAAGTTCTCCTTGATTATTTGTTCAAATAACTTTCCCACTTGTTGCTCTTCCTCTTCTCCTTCTGGTACCCCTCTAATTCAGATGTTGGAATGTTTAAAGATGTCCTGGAGGTTCCTAAGCCTCTCCTCATTTTTCTGAATTCTTGTTTCTTCATTTTTTTCTGATTTGGACATTTCTTTCTTCCTTCTGGTTTACACCGTTGATTTGAGGCCCAGTTTCCTTCCTATCACTGTTGATTCCCTGTACATTTTCCTTTATTTCGCTTAGCATAGCCTTCATTTTTTCTCTAATTTGCGACCATATTCAACCAATTCTGTGAGCATCCTGATCCCCAGTGCTTTGAACTGTGCATCTGATAGGTTAGCTATCTCTTCGTTGCTTAGTTATATTTTTTCTGGAGCTTTGATCTGTTCTTTTATTTGGGCCTTTTTTTGGTCTTGATGCACCTGTTATATAGTGAGGGGCAGAGCCTTAGGTATTCACCTGGGCTGGGCAGTCTGAATTGCTGGATTGTGATGCTGTCTGTGGTAAGGGGTCCGAAAGGGAACAATGGTGCTTGCTCTGCTCTCTGCCAGATTTCAGTCACTTCCCCTGCTTTCCCCAAACAAATTGGGCCCTTCTGGTGCTGATTCCAGGGTGGGTGGGCTTGTGTATGTTCTAGGACCCTGTGGGTCTCTCCAATGAACTCTACTGTGAGGCTGGGGGTCTCTCCTGGCACCTCAACCTCCACAGGTGTTTTCAATCGGTGTTTTGGGGCTTTATTTCCCCAAGCTGGGGCCCTGGGTTGTGCAGTCCATCCTGCTCCCTAGTTTCACCTGGTTTATCTGCATGCAAATGCGGGACTGTCTGGTCCATCAGCCACCTTGCATGCTGCACCCCTCCACGATCCGTCAGCTCTCTGGGTCCACCAGCTGCTGCCTTGCCAAGAGTCCTCTCTGCCCAGCTGCCTGACTCTGCCTGTCCTACCGGTCTGGATGAATATGTCTTCTTTAACTCCTTGATTGTCAGACTTCCATACAGTTTGAATTTCTGTCAGTTCTGGTCATTTTTTGTTTTTAAATTGTTGTTGTACTTCTTTTGGTTGTGCGAAGAGGCACAGAGTGTCTACCTATGCATCCATCTTGGATGGAAGTCCATTTTCTGTTTTTTTTTTATAGTTGCTATTCTAATGGATGATATCCCATTGTGGTTTTGATTTACATTTCCTGATGATTACTGATGTTGAGCATATTTTCAATATGTTTCTTGGCCATTCACACACCTTCTTTGGGGAAATGCCTTGTACCATGCAAGGGTATTCAAGAACCTTGCTGATATTTTAAACAGATGATTTGGGTACTTTGTTTATCTGTCTGTTTGTTGAGAAATATGTGTTCTTCATATGTTCTGGATATTAATCCCTTTTCAGATGCATGGTTTGCAAACATTTTTCCTCACCTTGTAGGTTGCCTTTTTACTCTGTTGATTGTTTCCTTTGTGTTGCTCAAGGTTTTAAGCTTGGTATAGTCCCATTTATCCCTTTTTGTTCTTGTTGTCTCTGCTTTTGGTGTCATGTCCAAGAAATCATTGCCAAGTGCAATGTCATGAAGCTGTTCCTCCATGTTCACACATGTCTTTTAAACAGGAAAGTATTTACTCTTGGCAAGTTTGAAGCCAGAGTCATAATTTTGCACACTGACTTGACAAAGGGAACTGATGTTACTTAAAAGTTAGTATTTGGTAATTGTCATATAAAGATTATCTACTCCCTCTCCTCACCACTTTAATCACATATTAGTCAGTGTGCCTGTTTCAAGTGGGGTTTTTTTTTTTTTGATGTACATACTTAAGCCTATACACCATCTTTCCTATTTACACTTCATGTTGAAAAGAACTAAGCTTCCTCTTCTTTTTTCCTTATAAAAGTTATGATTTATATCTTTTCAAAGTCCTAGGCTCAATTGTATTAAACAAGCATTCTTAGATAAAAATGATCTAGTATTAGCTTGTGATTATGGCTTTCAAACTTCTTAGAGTAATGTAATATGTTTGCCAAAATAAATCTTTTTTCACATTTATATGGTTTTATTATTTTTATTATTTCTTTATTTTTAGTTAAATTTTTGATGTGATATTGGTTAATAAGATCATATAGGTTTCAAGTGTATATTTCTATGATACATGATCTCTATATTGCATTGTGTGCCCACCACCCAAGGTCAAATCATCTTCTGTCACCATATATTTGGCTCCCTTTACCCCTGATAACCCCCACCCCTTGTTCTTCTGGCAACTGCCATACTATTGTCTGTGTCTATGAGTTTCAGTTTTGTATCTCATATATGAGTAAAATCATGTGGTTCTTAGCTTCCTCTGACTGATTTATTCCACTTAGCATAATATTCCCAAAGTTCATCCATATTATCACAAATAGCAGTATTTCATCTTTCCATATGGCCAAGTAGTTTTTTCATTGTGTACGTGTACCATATCTCCCATATCCAGTCATCTATCAAAGGACACTTTGGTTGTTTCCATGTCTTGGCCACTGTGAATAATGCTGCAATGAACATGGGGGTGCATGTGTCTTTGAAAATACCATAAATGTTATCAATTTTTTCAGGGAGATACCCAAAAAACAATTTGCTGAGTTGTATGGTAACTATTCGTTCTTTTCTTTCTTTTTTTTGGCGGGGTGGGGGAACTTCCATACTGTTTTCTATGGTGGCTGTACCAGTCTACATTCCCAACAGCAGTGAATCAGGATTCCTTTTTCTCCACAACCTCTTCAACACTTATTATTATTGGTCTTGTTGATAATAGCCATCCTAAACAGGTGTGAGGCGGTATCTCACGGTAGTGTTGATTTGCGTTTCCCCAATAGCTAGTGAAGTTAACCATCTTTTCATATATCTGTTGACCATTTGTGTATCTTCTTCAGAGAGGAGTCTGTTCAGGCCCCCTGCCCATTTTTTAAAAAATTGGATTGTTTGTTTGTTGTTGAATTATATGAGTTCTTTTATAAAAATATGTTTATTTATTTTAGAGAGAGAGGAAAAGAGAGAGAGAGAGAGAGATAAAACATAAACTGGTTGCCTTCCATACACACCCCAACTGGGAATAGAAACTGCAACCTAGGTATTTTCCCTGGTTGGGAATCAAACCACACAGGCCAGGGCATATATGAGCTCTGTATATATTTTGGATAATGATCTTTGTCAGAGCTTTTGTTTGCAAATATATTCTCCCATTCAGTTGGTTGTCTTTTTGTTTTGTTGGCAGTTTCTTATGTTGTACAGAAGCTTTTTAGTTTGATATAGTCCCATTGATTTATTTTTGCCTTTACTTCCCTTGCCTGTGGGGTGAAAGACCAAGATCCATAAGTTCAGTACCTATGTCTTTCTTCCATGTAGTTTATTGTTTTAGATGTTATATTTAGGATATTTTAATATACAAGGAAGTTTCAACATACAAAAATCAATCATTGTAATATACCACATTAACAAAACAAAAGATAAAAATCATATGACTTTATCAATAGATGCATAAAAAGCATTTTATAAGATATAATATCGATTTATGATTAACACACTTAATAATATGGGTATAGAAGGAAAGTATCTCTTTCCTTCTATAAAAGCCATAATAAAAGCCATATATAACTAACCCTCAGCTAATATCATCTCAATGGTAATAAACTGAAAGCTTTTTCTCTAATATTAGGAACAGGCAAGGATGTCCATTCTTACCACTCTTATTCAACATATTACTAGAAGTCCAACCCAGAGCAATCAGGAAAGAGAAAGAAATAAAAGGCATCCAAATTGGGAATGAAAAATAAAACTGTCACTTTTTGCAGATGACATGATTCTTTATATAGAAAACCCTAAATACTTCACAAAAAACCTGTTAGAAACAATAAACAAATACAGTAAAGTTGCAGGATACAAAGTCAATGTACAAAAATTCACTGTATTCTTATATACTAGGAATGAAACTTCAGAAAAAGAAATGGAAAAAAAACAATTCCTTTTTCAATTGCAACAAAAAGAATAAAACAGCTAGGAATAAACAAAGGATGTGAAGGGCCTATACACTGAAAACTACAAAGCATTATTAAAAGAGATTGAAAACATGATAAAATGGAAAGATATTCTGTGTTCATGAATTAAAAGAATCAACATAGTAAAAATGCCCATATTACCCAAAGCAATATGCAGATTTAAAACAATCACCATCAAAATCCCAATGGACATTTTTTAAAGAAATAGAACAAAAAATCATTATGTTTTTATAGAATCATAAAAGATCACAAATGACAAAAGCAATCCTGAGAAAAAAGAATGAAGCTGAAAGTATCATACTACCTGACCTCAAATTACACTACAGAGCAATGATAATCAAAATAGAAATGGTATTGGCAGGAAAACAAACATACAGACCAATGAAACAGAATTGGGAGCCCCAAAATAAAACCACATCTGCCATGTACATGGGCAGATAATTTTTGACAAAGGAGCTGTAACAAACAATGGAGAAAAGAAAGCTTCTTCAATAAATGGTGCTGGGAAAGCTGAAAACCCACATGCAATAGAATGCAACTAAACTACAGTTTGTCCTCATATACAAAAATTTATTCAAAATGGGTCAAAGACAAGAAGAAATCTTATACAGAAATCCCAATACACTGGACCAAGCATATGTAAGTAGAAGATCTCTGGTTAAGATGGAAGTAAAGTTGCCTATAGATTCAATTCACACATCACCTCCATGGAATGCTGGGGACCCACAGACTGTGCTTTGGAAACCTCTGCTCCAAATGAGGACCAAGGAGCACAGCTTGAAAGTGAAGGCAGAAGAGTGGAAGGGAAGAACGCTGGACTCTGGAATTAGAGATATCTGTGTTTTAGTCCTGGATCTAATAGCCATATGGTCTTGGATAAGTGCTTTAAATGAGTTGAATTTTAATTTCCTCATGTGTATCTGTGCCATGATTGTTATGAAATTAAATTACATAACATGTGTTGAACACTCATATATTAAGTGCGTATTGCACGATATATATTAGATTCATGCTAGTTTTCTTGTCATCTCTATACCTACCCTAATCTGCCAACCCACACTGAGTAATTTCGTGTGCATATTTGGAGGAGTTTGTGAGCACATTTATAGATGGAATCCTGTTCTTCTACTGACAATTATCTCTTCAGATGTGTCTCACTTTCATTTTATTTGTTTTTCAATTAGAAATGATGAAAAGATTTCAACTTTAAGAATTTCTATATCTGTTTGATCAAGTATCTAACAGTTCCAGAAGAATCTTTTTGTGTTTTGATCATTCAAATTTTACCAAATCAGAACACAGCTATATAACTTAAAAATAGACCACTTTTGTTGTTTTCTTTCAAGACAGCAAATGGTAGATACTTGAAGAAGAATATACATTTTATTGCAGCAGACAAAATAATGTGCACTGTAGATGCACCTGTCAATGTAGATGTGATGCTAATTGACTTACCTGCCTATCACATGGGAATGCCCAGAGACATTAGGATGGAGGTGAAAATGAAATAAGAATTTAATTACTCAAACCCTTACTTACACATCAACAGAAATACATTCAAATTAAACCCAAAGAGGAGGTAGAAAAGGGTGTCCCACAAAATCCAGAGGCAGTGTAGCAACTATTGGCTAAAATGATGTCAGTCTTCTCTCTGTTCCTCCCTCCCCCTTTCATTCTTCCCTTTTCTTTCTGCCTCTCCTTTTCCCTCTCCCTCTACACCTCCAACTCCATCTCCCTCTCTCTATCTCCATCTGTATCTGAATCTCTCTCTCCCCCTCTCTTTCCAACCCCCCACCCCTCTGTTGGTTTCCTCTGAGTCTTCAATATTAAGTGTTAAAAACATGAGCGCTCCCAAATTTACATTTTGTGGAGCCACACTTCTGGGACAACAACTGACAGCAGCAGCAGCAACAGAATTTCTCCAGTTCTTTATTTAAACTGTCAAGGACGAAGATAACACTTGGCTCAGCTTGGCCATGTGCCACCCCCTGGACAAGATAACAGTGTCCAGAGGAGCATGGTTACGCATGGCTTCCAGAAGCCTGGGACTGAGACTAGGACTGTATTAAATGTGGATGCGACGTGGGAGTGGGCTGGAATGTTTCCCAGTGTGGCAGGAAAACATGTAACATATTAATAGATAAGTATTTCCATTGTCCCCATTTACTACCCCTTTCCGAATTACTTGTTCTGCTCTTGGGTCTCTGGGTGTGCTACCCAGTGTAATAGGTATAAATTCAGAATTGTGAGGAAACAGGTGTGAGTTTATATTTCGGAGGCAGAAAATAGCACTTCAGAAGTGGAACCATGTTTAAGGAAATAGCTGATGATTGTGTGGAGAATCTACGGTAAGAATGACCAATGGTTTGGATGAGCGCTAACCAGGGTCCATCCATCAGAGCAGCAGTGGGTGAACAGAAAGAGAAGATAACTAAGAGAGAAAGTTTAATGTATGAGGTCAAAGACATAGAAAACAACAAAAGATATGTTTTGATGTTCTGATCATGAAGACAGTTACTGTTACTGGTATTTTTCTTCTTACATGACTTTTGCTTTCTGCTATATCAAAAATATGATTCTTCTCCTTGCCCTAAATTTGCATTATGCTTTTCTGGCTCTACACCTTAGCTAAATCAATTTCTTCCTTCTTCATG
Organism: Phyllostomus hastatus; assembly: GCF_019186645.2. Classification (NCBI taxonomy): domain Eukaryota; kingdom Metazoa; phylum Chordata; class Mammalia; order Chiroptera; family Phyllostomidae; genus Phyllostomus; species Phyllostomus hastatus. The sequence goes on along the minus strand of NW_025334015.1, from coordinate 11,018,390 downwards.
ACCCTCACTACTGAATTGAATCAATGTTCAAAGATGCATTCTGACCTTACCTCTTTTTCTGTTTTTGAATCCCCAACCCACCAAACATACTCCTACCTCTGGTACCAGTGGAACTCTTACCCTTTCTTGCTTGGGATTCTCTCATTAGAGATCCTTTCTCTGGCCAGCCTAGCTTATCACACCCAGCTGCTCTTTATCCCCATATCCAACTTCACTTATTTTTCATTGCCTGACATTTTATTACCAGGGGATAAATATAATCAACAATGTAAATATAAATAAAGAAAATTAGTTTTGCTCATCTGTTGACTGACTCGGCACAGTAGAATGAAAGCTCCATGAGGGCAGGAATATTTCTTATTCACTGGAGTACTCTGACCTCTCAGAAAATAGCTAGGTTCACGGCATGCGTGCAATAAATATTTGTAGAATAGAAGTGGAAACAAGTGTTGGCTAGAATCAGTAATGTCCATCTTAGCTCAGAATAGAGCTTCAGTTAGGAATAAACCAGTAAAGGAAAAGTTAGCTTCTCCCACTTTTGCGTTGCTTTGATTTGGCTTTGCAATTTTTGTGAATGGACACACTTCCATGCAGATACCTTCCCCTCTCATGCTCTCCCAGAGCACAGACTCATGGGAAAGACCAAAATCAAGCAAACTTGGTTTCCAATCAGAGTACTATCATAAAATTTATCTTTTCTGTGCCTCAGTTTCTTTTTAACCTTAAAATGACCTTAAATCATTGAACATATGTTATGGATAGAATTGTGTCCCTCAAAATGATGATGAAATCCTACCCTCAGCATCTGTGAATGTGACTTTATTTGAAAACTGTCTTTTCAGATGATCAAGTTGAAATGAGGTCATTATGATGAGCCTGAACCCATGATGACTGTGTACTTATTAAAGGAGGAAATTTGGACCCAGAGACAAACGCATACAGGGGGGAAATAATGTGAAGACAGAAGAAGACAGCCATCTAGAAGCTAAAAAGTGCCTGAAGCTACCAGAAGCTGGGAGAGAAGCGTGGGGCAGATTCTGCCTCACAGCCCACAGAGGGAACCAATCCTGCTGCAACCTTGATCTTAGACCTCGAGCCTCTGGAACGGTGACAATACATTTCTGTTGGTTAAGCCCCTTGGTTTGTGGTGCTTTGTTACAGCAGTCCTAACAAACCAATACAATGTAAAATACACACACACACAGAGCGATCCTGTGTCCAACCCACGGAGTGTTGTTGGTGATGTCCATTTACCCATCTTTTCTCCCTTCTCTTTTCTTCCAGATGCCACAATGAGAAGGATATGGTTCCGTTTAAGAGATTCGGAGTTAGAATTATTGAGAATATCACTTCCATTCTCTCAAGGCCAATAAGACAGTAACAAGGAACACATTTTTGTGAATGAGGGGAAGCTGGCCACCGCGCCTTTACAACATCTGCTGGCGTCTCCCACTTGTGCAGGGCCAGATGCTAATGGCGTGTGCATTTGCACATGGAGGGAAGTTTCCCTGACACTAATGAGCCATTCATTGTCCTGCATTCCAGGGCTCCTCCCACACAGGCCTGTTTTCAGATGTTCTACATTAAGTGAAATGCAGCACCCTGTTTCCATAGGAACTGGAGGCAACGACTCTCAGGAGGCCTCATACTTGAGCATAGAGAGCTCTGGAAGACCTGCTGGCCATTGATTTATCTGATAGTGAACAAGCATTATTGAGGGCCTACTATTGCCAGGTACTTTGTTAGGTATTAAAAATAAACCACAAACATACCCGCAGAGGAAAACAGTTCAGAGTTTGGAGCAGACAAGCAAAAAATACACAGTATGGAAGATGCTCTTATACAGTAAATAAGCAGTGCTGTTTGAGCCACAGGAAGGGCAGCTAACTAAGCTTTTGGGGCCATGAAAAAACTCTTTCTTAAGTAGGTGACCTTCGAGGCAAGAATAGGAGGCAAGCCAGGCAGAATGGTGCGAGGAGGGCCGAGGACGGCCGTTTCGGACGGAGAGAGTGTGTGCCAGGTCTCTGGGACTGTGGATGAAGTCTGTCTGACTCAGAATTTCAACTTGAAGACTCAGCCACACTGTTGCCTGTGCTCCGTGATTTGAATCTTTCATGAATCCCAGAGCTCTGGCCGGCCAGCGCATCCCAACACACTGGGAAACTTCACCCGCCGCTCAGAACAGCTGCGGCTGTGGGCTGAACTTGCAGCTCTGGAGAAAATGAGCGCTCATTGTGCAACACGAGCCCTGTCTTTCAGCAGCCACATCTGTCACTGTCCGGCCCTCCATGTCATGTCACACATTCCTGACTCCTGGCACCGTCCTCAAAAATGTGCACTATTAAGGATGGATGTTCCCTGTCTTTGAACTCAGCCTCGTCTTCTGTATATATTACCAGGGGCAGGCGTGAGGCCTGCTGGGAAAGCCACTCCAGTCGTCTGCCTGGCCCACTTGCCCAGCAGGGTGTATGAAGAAAACAAGGGGCTGGGAATGGACTTGCAAACAACAATTGAAGAATGTATTTGGCTGATACATTTCACTTGATTTTCACAATTCTCGTTGTCCTTGCCCGTGTTTCTAAATGACAAACCTATCTCAAATAATACCCTGCAGAATACTTGGTATGTAATAGGTACTAGCTATCCATAATACTTGGTATATATAAAATACATGGTATATATATTATAATTCTGTATGGCATAGGACTAAATATATATACATATATTTAGGTATATATATACCTTCTTCAGGCTTTGCTGTACTTAGCAAAATGCCTTTACACCATAAGTAGAATCTGCATAAACATTTCTTGGATGACTTGTTATCTGACTGATAGGCTAAAGGAAGCAACACATTTTTCTATCATAAGATCAAAAGTATGTTAAAAGCCCTGGCTGGCATAGCTCAGTGGATTGAGCGCAGGCTGCGAACCAAAGCATCGCAGGTTCGATTCCCAGTCAGGACACATGCCTGGGTTGCAAACCATGGCCCCCAGCAACCGCGCATTGATGTTTCTCTCTCTCTCTCTTTCTCCCTCCCTCCCCCCTCTAAAAATAAATTTTTTAAAAAGTATGTTAAAAACATTGAAGCAAATTCACCCAAAGTTCCCTTCTAAACAAACAGCCAAACAGAAGTCTGGAACATAAAATTAAGACAAAAGAAAGAATGAATACAGTAATATCTTTTATGCTCTAAATTATTGTTCTTTTTTTATTCCTTTTCTCCTTGTGTCCTGGTTTTTTCCTTGCTTTTTCTTTGGTTCCAAGGTTGTAGATCAGAACTTGTTTATATGTCTAACTGGGAATAATAAAGAAATATAGAATGACATATTGGAAAGGTATACATACAAAACTAGCATTGGAATAATGAACCCTGGATGGTGTGGCTCAGTGGGTTGAGTACCAGCCTGCAAATCAAAGGGTTGCCAGTTCGATCCCCAGTCAGGACACATGCCTGGGTTGCCAGCTAGGTCAGGTTCCCAGTAGGGAATGTGTGAGGGGTAACCACACATTGATGTTTCTCTGTCTCTCTTTCTCCCTCCCTTCCCCTCCATCTAAAATAAATAAACAAATAAATAAATATCTCTTTAAAAAATAATGAACATTAAATTTAAAAAAACTATAGTATTTGATTCCTGGCCTTTCGGACATAATGGGTGCTATCCAGAGTTTCTAAATCAGGCTTGAAAAGTGGGCTATGAGGAGAACCAAGTCAAAGGGAGTCCCAGGTTTGGGACTACAGGGTTTTAGTGCTACATTCAGGTAACTAGAGCAGAACCTCGTAACCCATATTCAGATGTATACCAGATGTCTCCCAAGAAATGTTTTTGTTTTAAAGTTGGCTTCCTACAATTCTCTTGCACACACACATACATACACATGCACATACACATGACTATTACACAGTTAGTTATGGGACATGTTCAGGAAATCACACACTCTGAAAGAATTTTCCCATCTGGCAATAAAAACAGATCATGCCCATATTAAAGTGCATTATAATGAGGTCTGTCTACAGAAGCTTCTGAGAAAAGGCAAGCTGTGGTTTTCTCACTAGCATAGAGCAGGTGAGAACACAAGCTTAGAACCACACTCCTTCCCCCCACCCACCACCATCAGAGGGCCAGGGCAGTGCTGGCCGGTCCCTATTGAGAGGGCTCCAGGCACGCCAGAGAACCTGAGCCTGGACTGCAGAGTGACAGGGAGAATCTAGGCCATCTACCTGGCTTGAATCTTTGCTTACCTCCTCCCACTCCAACCCTGCACCTGACAACCTGCAGTATCCATATCCTATTTCAGGGCCTCTTCAGACTCTGTCACCAATCTTGTCCCCTGAAGAGTGACAATGGAAAAAACCCCAAGCCTGTGCTCACCACATGGTCATGAGTCAGCCTCATGGGTGTCATTAGCTCTTCACCCACAGGTGGTTCCCTGGTCCTGATGTCCGCATGACTCCACCCCAGGGGACTGATGCCCGTTCCTCCAGCTGTCAACATGTTCCCTCTCTGGTAGTCAGTGTTTCCTGCCTGATTTCATGCAGAGTAAATTGCTTTATTTATTTTTCACTTTTTATAAAGTGTAAAAAAATTGTGCAGCCTAGTTTTTAGTTTGAATGCGATGATTGATTAAATCACGTTCAAAAGAAAGTTAACAGTGATTGCCTGGGTATGGTCAGTATATTTCAGTTTGAAATTTTAGAAAATAGTTCTTAAATAGCTTTTCTAAAAGATTAAACCTGTATTCACACATCCCTGGGCTTCTGTAGCAGGTAATTCTACTCGTTTTCCTCCCTGTACTCTTAGGTGGGAGGACATGAACATGACTGAGTTCTGGCCAAGGGAGTGAAGGCAAAATCCACATGTACCTATTCTGTGTCCTGACCTCTAAAATCTGTCACATGGTTCCATACAATCTCTCTTCACTCTTCAGTTAGGAGGTTGGAACGGATCTGGTAGAGAATTCCGACACCCTGGAGTCTGAAGAGCTGCCAGGCATGAGACCTGGGCCCCCAAATGATAAAGGCTGGGGCAATGACAGGGCAGCCCTTCCAAACCATGCACCCTCATTGTACAGCAACATGAGCCAGAAGTGGGCCTGCACCTTTTAGGCTCCTAAAACGTTGGCATGGCATGTTAACCACAGTTGGCCTCTGTTGAGTGATCCCTGCCATTTGTAGGTTATTTCCTCCCTGATCCTCCCCCCCGACAGACCTTACTGCTTCTCCTGTCCCTAAGGCTACTTCTGGCCTCATGGTCCTGACCCTCCCCAGACTCAGCTACGGCCAGAGCCCAGTTTTGACACAAAGTAATTATCTTCAGTGTCTTTCTAGAGGACCTGGATGAGAGGGAGGGCTAAGGGGAAATGGGACATCCTCTTTCCGTGACTGTCCCATCCTTGCTGTCATACCCCTTGATTAAAACACCTTCATTTCTTAAGTCTGAAGGCTCTCTATCTCTCCCTGCAGAAATCTAATTGCTTGTTGAATTATTTTCCAATATTCATTTTCTTTTGTAACATTTGAGTGGGGTCATGTAGTCAGCTCACTATTCATTGTGGATTATCAGTTGATTATTCAGATGCTTTGTTGCTAATTTGTTAAAAACTATACCTTGAATGACAGTAGACAGACACAAAAACAGAAATTTTTTGAAGAAGGCAGGAAAATCTGGGCACAAGAAGCCAGGAGAATGTTTGTGCACAAAATACATACTCATGCAAATGACCTGAAGAGTGTGTGAGAGGTAGACAAGGAATTTGTGATATATTGATTTCTTAAAAATAATGTGATACCAAAGCAAATTACTCCTGGATATTTTTGATTGGATATCTTTGCAGGTATTGAAGCACTGCCCCCACCCCACTTAAATGTGTTTCTCCGTCTTGAATAGACATTTCAAACTGTTTATATAGGTCCTATCTTCCCAGAAGCAAGTATCCTTTGCTTCACATTCATACCTAATTCATGTCATCGCTATTTTGCAGCACCTACATTTTTGAGCGACTGTTTTCAAGAAAAAACACATTAGGAGTAAAATTAGAACCAAAATGTCTGATGAGCACCTTGAGAATTCCCTGGGAATTGCAACTACTTCTATCAAACCAGATACTGATGCACTAGTTTCTCAGATACAATGTCAAATACCCCACTAATTTTATGTTGCCCTCTTTTCTTTTACTTTTACAATAAAAAATATATATTAAAAAAGTTTTTTAAAGTACAGGCACTTGGGCCCCAACCAAATACTTAAACTGGTGTCTCTGAAGACAGTATAGCATAAAAAAGCCCTTGTTGGTTTTATACGCATCTAGGGTTGAGAATCACTGTTTCCTAAGCATCTTCAATTACTCTATCAATTGCCATAAAAATCTCAAATACATTCGTATAACACTAACTACAGCTTATTTCAAAACAGCTAACTATACTCAAGCCAAATATGTGTGTCCCCACCCCCAGCTGGATCCCCACATGGGATCCACTGTCATGAAAAGCCCATGAAGTCTCTACTGGGAAGTTCAAGGACATAATGACGGTGGGCATCACACAGATTGTGAAAATTAATGAGATAGTGTGTGGAAAAACAAATACCAAAGCATTTCAACAACGTCTGTTATAATTAGGGATCATTAATAACTATTAAGTACGAATTGACCTTTTCTGAACCCTGTTCTCCAATATGCAGCAGCTAGAGGCAGTCAGTATGACCCAGCCTGTCACATGTCCTCTATGTGTCCCAGCAGCTGGACTTGACCCTGGAGATCCTGCCCAGCTGGGGGACAGTATGTATTTGGAAAGAGCAGAGTAATTTCTTGCTCAGGTGCGACTGGTCGTGGAAGGCAGGCAAAGTTGGGCTGGGACTTGGTCCATGTGGTTTGACCCATTTCCACACCCAAGAAGTAGTTCAGCTCGGTCACGACCTCCTTGCAAGTGTGCACTGCCCACATGCGTGGCTGTGGAAGGGGTCGTTGCTGGCCTGTTGTACTTGCTCAGGACAAAGTGGAGCACCTGCTGTACTGTCTTCCTCATTAAAGCCCACCTCCTACAGGCCGCCTAGCAAGTGAGGTTTGCCGTGGTTCACACCAGTCACAGAGCTCACGGCCAGGGCCAAGACCAGGGTGGCCTTCAGCAGCAGCAGGGTTCACGGCACCCTGGCTGTGGTCGGCTTGGAGGGATGCAAGCTAAGGCAGGCAGAGAGAAGCTGCACCCTCTCCTAATTAGAACTCCTAAGCCTCAGATGGGTGACCCCTCGGTGTGCTGGCCCCAGAAGACAAATAGAGAAGGCTTCTGCAGCATTGTTGCAACAGCAAAGTGGCTCTAACTTGTTTTCTTTCTTTTCAATGCTTTCTAGATTCACCTATCCCTGGTACACATTTTTTGCTCCTAGTTTACCTAATTAAAAAGTAATCGGCTAAAAAATAAATTTAAAAAACCGGCAGCCAGAGTGATCCTTTTAAAATGTAAATCAGATAATGTCATTCTCTGCAATACTGTCTAATCACTTTGCATCTCACTCAAAATATCAATCAGAGTTCTCGCAACAATTTCCATGGAGAAACGAGCCCTTCCCAGCATCTTCTACTGCTCGCTCAGTCACCACCCAGCTCCTGTTGGCTGCCTCTCTTGTGTTCCCTGGAACGCAGTAGACGTCCCCTCCTCTGAGCTTTTGTACTTGATTGTCTAGAATGCTCATCCTACAGATGGTTACCTGGCTCACTCTCTTCCCTAGGTCTTGGGCTAAATGTCACCTCCCGAGAGGATGTCCCTCACCATTCCAGCCTTATATAACCTTTTCCTTGCTTTATGTTTTTCCTTAGCTTATAAAATGGTATAAACTATACATTTATTTATTTACTGTGTATAATTCTACCCCCTTTCCTTGTTCTATTTTTTTTTCTCAACAGCACATGTAACTCTTTGATCAACTGTCTGTCTTGTGTGTTTATTTTAGTTAGAAGGTGAATTTCACAGGAACAGGATGTTTGCCTATCTGTTTACAACTGGGTCCGCAGTACTGAAAGATTGCTGGACACATACTAGGTCCTCAGTGAATACTGAATTAATGAATTAGCTGTTCATCACAGAAGTAAATAATATTTTCACCATTAAGACCCAAGCTGGTTCAGTAACATCCAGTGTTTGTTCAGTGTTTTGAGGTATAATCTTAATTCAAAGTATGATACAGTGAAACACACCATGGATCCCGACATTGGTTCTACGAGTACAAGCTGCAATTCCAGTGGTTCATTAATTCTCTAGTCCTATTTCTTCATTTTGAGGGGTTATAAATCTACCCTATGGAGATTTGAGAAGTAAATAAAGTCCATTTAATTCCCAGAATCCACGACCTGTGAATGGGTGCTCAATGAACCTGAGTTTTGTGATCGCTCCTGTTTCTCCAGGACAGGGAGAAACACAGAATTACAGTTCAGTTTCATGGAGGATGTAGGGTCTGTCTTTGCATCTAAAAATGTGCTTAATTTATTTCATGGAGGTTGTCTTGCTCTGTTGATGTATACATCTTGACAGTGAAGCTGGAACAATGAGTTTACCTGAATATTTGAGAAGCTTCTGGCAATATAAGGAGAATTGGTCTAGGTCATATTTAAAAAAGGTTCCTTCTTACCCTGAGAGTCTATGGCCCTTTTATTCATACTCCAGGTTTTTCACTAATCAGAACTTCCATGGACATCTCAGTTGATTGAAGCATTTGAAACGACACAACTTAACTCATTTGTGTTCTCTTGGCCACAGGACAGATAAAGAAGGTTAAATGACCACCATCTTCTACTACTTGAAGGCTATAAAATCTAAGGTATAAAAATGAGGAATGGTGAAATAATATAAATAATGGAATGACGTTTAGGAAAAAGAGAACTTGGGGAGTAATAACTACAAAAATTTCCTTATGTCTAAGATCGGCTGGATGATAAAATAGTCTCTGAGGGAAATGGTGGGAGTCTTCAAACTTGGAATATTTGGAATCTGACCTGACTGAGCAGCACAGGGCAATAATATAGGATGAATTTTTCAATGAGAAGGCAACAACATGAGTTAATGGGTCTTTTCCACACTAGCACAATTCACTGAATCAGAACTTGAGAGCATGTCTCTTACTCAAGTAACAGGCATTTTGGAACCAAATGACAATGGTCCTGGGGTGGTTCAGGCAGCCACACATGGTCGCTGTTTCTGGAAGCTTTCTCCATTTGTAATCAACAAATGATGATACTGACACTTTTTTCTTCCATCTTTTCTTTCATCCATCTTTCCTCTCCCTTTTTCCCTTCCTTCCTGTATTCTTCCTTCTTCCTTCATTCCTTCTCCCATTCTCTATTTCTCTTTCTTTCCCTCTGTTCCTCCCATTCCTCTTCATATTTTTTTGGAGGGGGAAGTACATGGCATCTTGAACAAATATCTTTCCCCCTTTTATCATCAATTCAATAGAAATAAAATCAGGGTGTCTATTATGTAAACAAATAGTCATCTTTAGTCCAGAGTTACCCAAAATATCTCTCGGCATATTTCAAATTTATTTGTAATTTCTTAACTCTCCACTTGGTTTTGCTGTACCTCAATTCACAAAACCATGCCTTCCTGCCTCTGTTATACTACAGTAGTTTACCCTGAAATGCATTTGGGGACAGCTGAACCGCAACGGTTCCTCCAACAAAGCAGTAAGCAAGGCAAGTGTGATCTTATGTAACAGTTACACCGGAAACAGCTGGGGGAAATGAGAGGTTGGTATAGCCAAGGCCAGCCACAGGAAAGATATACCCAGCCATCAATCATCATGTTCAGCAAATGACAGTGTTTGACTTTGCCCTGACAGTGAGTGTGTGGGGAGGGGAGGGGAGGGGAGAGGTGGGGAGGGAGGGGAGGGAAGATGGGCAAGTGCCTACCCATGCTGTTAGAAAAATGTATACTCTGGACTTATTTTCAATTTAGATGGACAATCTCTGGCTCCTCAGCAGGAGTGTTGTTCTGGGAAGTTTGCGTTTTTGTTTACATGCCTGCCCTGGCTCTTGCAGTGCAGAAGCAGGCAAATGCTTAGTGGCTGATTTAAAGTTTATATTGAAAAGAGCTTCATCAACAAAGTGTATAAATGCAGCCACCCAAAAATGCAACTCTCATAAGTTTCCATGAAGTTTCCATTTGTGGTACCCTTTAGACAAATACACACAGACACACACACATATGTATATATACACACATATATAGATATATAGATATACATATATATGACATAATTCACATTGCATTGCATTTGACCCTGCAACAAACTGACACAGAAAAGTTGTCCTTGCATGAAATCATAGTGGGGAAGTAGGTAGAAAGCTTTTCATAAAAGACAGGTAATTTGATTACCATTGGCAGATTAAGATATTTGTTTCCCATAAATTTGATTGGAACTATAGTAACTCAATTGGAAGAACAAAGTATTCACAATATATACGGGGGGGTCAAAGTAGGTTGACAACTGTTTATGGAAAATAATATAATAATTAATAAATAACAATACAATTTATTATACATACTCAGAACTGTAAACCTATTTTTGTCTCATCCTGTACTTGAAAAATAATTAGATCAGATTTTTTGTTCATCTATTTACTTATCCATTTATTGTCTTTATTTTTATTACTTTTGAGGAAAAAAAGAAATCCAGCTTCTAGTTTGCAATCTAAGCTGGGTTCTCTCAGGCGATTATAAAGAACTCCAATTATGAAATCCATTCTCTCAAATCTGCAAGATTTGTCTTTTGCTGGAAAAAAGAGTGCTTGTAATAGCTGAGTGACAGGGGAGTAAGAGACCCTTCAGCATTCCGCACATTTTGTTAAAGACCTAGTGGTAAATAGTATTCCTCTGGTCTCTATTTATAGTCGAACTGAAAGTATTCTGTGACACTCACTGCACATCTGGTCACACTGCAAAGCTCACTTGCAGCCCCCTCCCCTTTTGGACTCCTAATGTAAGATAGACTCCAGAAAGATTCTGCAGTTAACGAAAACGAAAGGCAGTGCAAATTTGATGAAGGGTATTTCCACAGATTTCCAAAGCCAGCGTCATGACGTCTGTGGAAAGCTGGTGTACGCAGGAAACTTCTTGAATTGGGCAACACAGTAAGCAACTTCAGTGGTGATATAATTTTAAGGAAAAGGGTGGTGGGGTCTTTGGAATCTTGGTGACTAGGACCAATTAGGTGGTGCTGGCTGTGGTTTCTAATTTGTTGCACAATCGCATGTTCACATACATCTGCCCGTAAACTCCCGAGTTCCTGCATGTGGGCTCACACTTTGTAGAGGACTGCTTTTCATTAGTCTGGGAAGGAATGTGTTCCACATTTTTTTAAGAATTTGAATTCTAAGAAGAGTGAAAGAAAAAAGAGTCTATCTAAATACTGGACTCAAATTACATGAGAACTAAATATAGAAAGCTTGCAGTTCAGAGAAGTAACTACTCACACACTACACTGCCCAGGAATTTTTTAAAAATGAAATAAAATGGAACAATGCCCAGGATGTGACTTTCCAGAACCGCACTAGTAGAAGTGGTACCAGTCTTGCCTTTCCAGCAGATGTTCGGTTTGCTGTTGGGAACCTCACCGTGTTCGTATTTTCTAGCCACTGCTCATTGTCTCCAGGAAGCATTTCTCAGGGTTTAATGTGAGAAAACCTGTGGCTTAGAAAACCTGGTATCCCCACATTCTCTCTGGTCCCCTGACTCCCTAGCATTCCAGGTCAAGTTTCTCAAGCATTAATGGGACAACAGAGAGTCACCCAAGTGGCTTGTTAAATACACAGACCCAAGCCACACCCAAAGATTGAGTCTAGATCTCCGATAAGGCTCTGGGTTCTGCATTTTTAACAAATATTCTACAGGTAATTTGGATGCAGATACCTGAGAAGCTCACTCTTACAAACACTAATGTAGAAATATCTCTGTATTCTTTTTTCTCAACTCATAAACACATTTGGTGGGAGGGACTTCATGAAGATGCTTGTTCTAGATTACTGAGCAGTCATTGCTATGCTACTGTTGATGGCACCTTCATGTTTGGGGGTCTTAAAGAATGAGTGATCCTCCCATGAAACTCAGCCTATACCTAATCAATTATGTTATTCCAAGGAGAGCTTGAGTTATTAGCATTCATTTTGTTCTAATGTGTAAATCAGATGGAAAGAGGCAGTCATCAGTGACACAGACATCTTATGACCACAAAGATCAATATTGAAATAAATACAATAATAGGTTGATATTATTATATGACTATAGTTATGTTATATAATATTGATAGATGAAATAATGCTATATTCTTAGAATAATATTATATTTCTGCATGGTTGCATTTGTTAAGTATCAGTGAAAATTTTGAGTTTTGTATCCTCAATCAATAATCAACAATTTCACCATCTGTTCTTGGTAGAATGGACAGATTTTTACCAGAAGCTATAGCAAAAACACTGTGTGATGTCTACATGTTCAAAGCTGATTTGATTTCATTATGCCATTTTTCCTCTGTTTACCTGAAAATTTTAAGGAAATTTAGATTTCATTCTAATTCAATTAGCACCATATCCATAGTGTTTTGCTTTTCATCTCATTATTTGACTCTGTCTGTGGCATCAGTGTCTCTCTCCCAAGCCCACTTTTCTTCAATGAGTGCAATCACTGCGGAAGAGGGAAAATTTCAACAAGCAAAAAGAAGATACGAGAAACAACTCCAGGGTCCTGCAGATGTTCCCAGCTGAAACACCAGCTGGCATGGTGGTTGTTTGTGTGGAGTGGAATCCCGTAAGCCAATGAAAGGATACAATCAGTTTTAGCTGACTCAATTGTTTAATTTCCATTTTTTTAACACAGATGAAACCGATGCAAATTGTTTGAAAATAAGAGCCTTGCGGCTAAGTGCATTGCCAAACTCTACTGCAGAAAGCTACATTTTTTGGTGACGTGATAAATGTCTGAAAACACTGCTTTAAAAGTTTGTTAAAATCCTTGGTGGAATCCCTATTAGTTATTTTGATTGTTGATGTCACAAATAATTTGAACATCTCAGCTTTCTCATGTGCCCTCTCCAAAGAGTTCAAAGGTCTTGACAAAGAGAAGAGAAATTAGAGGAGGCTGTGCTGCGTCTTTCCTCTTGCTCAGCAATGGTTGCAGGGATAGTTGGTAAAATAATACAGTAGCCCTCCATGACACCAGTCTTAACATGACAGAGACATGGTGTCCTACTTGATGAGTAATATATTGATAGTAACAGAAATAACTAATATCTACTCAGTATTAATTATATATTAGGCACTTTATATAAATTATCTAATTCTCACAAAACTATGATTTTTGTAATATTATTAAACTAACTTTACAGATAAGGCAACTGGGGATCTAGAAATTTAAAAAAAAACCCCGACATGCCTAAGTTTGCATACTTGATGCCATACCTGGGATTAGCACCAAGATCTGATTCTAGAACCTCCCTTGTCTTAATCACTTTGGGATAGTCAGTCATTTGGACCTTAACTTTTGTTGGGATGTATTTAAGAAGTGTCAGAAACAACATTTAAGTTGGAATAGCAGGATGATGGGTTCTTCAATTGACGAGTGTAACATCAACAGTCGATAGGCCAGCAAACATTGTTAAGCATTTTCTAAGTGCTGATCATTCTTTTAGCAGCTGAGGATACTGCTGTAAGTGAGCTGCTCATAAAAATCTGTGAGAGACGAATCTGTAAACAAACAATGCACTATACACAGCAACTCCTGTTAGCAGGAGTAGATAGGCAAGTGGCTAAGGAAGCTGTATGGAGTGGTGCTGATTCTGAGAGACACACAGAGGTCAAGAACTGGTCTGTATGTGAAACAAGCTGATCCATGCAGGGAGTCTCACCTCTATCACTGGTCTCGAAGGCTGTTCCTGAAGAAAGTCTCATGATAAACAATTGGGAAATTTGTTAGAGAGGGCTTCTAAGTTTTCTACCTCTTAGAAGTGAGTGGACCAGAGTGGGAATGGAGGCATTCTGCGCGGGTTGCCTTTTCTGCCTTCTCGCTTTGTCACTATCCGTTCCTATAACACTCCCCTTTAAATGAAGCAGCTGAAATCCAGGCCACTGTGCTGCATCTTTGAACGCACACAGTATGCTGAGAAGCCACCAAAATGGAATCAAAGATAGCAATAGCCTTTCACTAGGAATAGGAGGTAGGGGGAGGTGTTCAACGTACTTGAGAAAATCCAGGAGCCCTGCCTGAACTATTCTGGCTCCCGGAACACCTGCCTACTTAGGTAATCACTGGGTGGACTGAGCTCACCTGTCTTTTAAACATGCCCTTTAGCCTCCAGGCAATGCTATGAGGCCCATCTGGAAAAGCAGCCGGAGATTTCTCTGCCAACAGATGAGGGGGCTCTGTCTTCCTCACAGATGCTTGCTGTTCACTGATTGCACACGATTAATGACAATCTCTATGAGCAGGGTGGGGCTTTCTAAAACGTCTCCTGTTGGCCAGAGCTGCTCCTGAAACCCAGCACTCGAAGAGCTGGGACTAATCTCTCCACATGGTCTACTCATGAAATTATTAACGATGACCTTTTATGGTTGATGTCTGGCAGGGGATAGCATTTCACATGTGGCCAGCATGTATTTGGCCAGAAGATCCAGAGTTCACTCAGCAGATAGATGAGTGATCTCCCAGTATCCCCCGGCTGTGAGTAAAATACATCTCAGAGCCTCCATCCCAGCCCAAGATTGCTTGATCCATTGACAAAAAGGTTTTGTTAAAGAAAAGTAAAAATAGATATCAAGTCAGGGCAAGGTTCCAAACTAAGTCATAAATGGCAAAGCCTTCTGTGGCAGTACAGCCCTGCCAAGTGCAAGATAATTTAAACAGTTTGTGCAAAGGTTGTGTTGGGCTTGAAGGTGCGTGGACTGAGTGTTCAGCCTTCACCGTGCTGTTTGGTCTCTCAGCTTCTCTCCACGTTTCTCTCACTATGTCCTGTTAAACTCTCCATTCAGGCCTCATCTTAAATATCCAATGCAGAAACACAAACCAAAAGCACTGATACTTCTTCCAAATATGTTAGAAACCACAAAGCACAGTGTGCACAGGATTTGTTTTCAGCTTTTTCCAAATCCACAGTCTCTGCTCATTCTACCTTGCTTCCTGACAGCACCGTGACATCACGACCCATTTCTGGCTACGTTTTCTCTCGCAAGATCAACCAACTTAAACATCTCAGGAACCCATCACCACAATTAGGAGGTTTTCAAAAATAACACATTGTAGAGATGACATTTACCTAATATTGATAATGAATAAATTGAGAGAGATGGTCACCAGTTAAAAAATAGCTTGCTGCTATTGGGAAGAGTCAGCAATAAGTTCTTCACCATACCACACAACCACCCCCAAGCCCGTGTGTGTGTGTGTGTGTGTGTGTGTGTGTGTGTGTGTACACACACTTAAATTGCTTGGAGATAGATAGATAGGTAAATAGATAGACATCTCCAAACAATTTAATAATTTAATGCAGGAAAAGTCCTTAGAATGTAATCTCTTTCTTCCTTAGTGCAAGTAGCTGATCGCCATTCTTTACACGACGTAGCTAGGAACATCTGGAATAAAGTGTGAGGATCCCACTGAGTTACGCAAATGTAAGGCAAACTATTTCTCACTGTCCTGGAAGAGTGTGAAAAGGCTTTTTATTTAGTTAGTTCATATATCATTTAGAGTGAAGTCAGAAGGCGGAAATCACACAGTAATTTAAACCGCAAAGGCTTAATATAAAAATTGTTATATAGAGGAGTGAAGGAGAATTTTAAGAAATACTCTAAGGTTGAGGTAAAGAAAGTGCCCAAGAAAAGGGACAAACTAAGAAGGGGGGCCCCCTCTTTCAGGGAAATATATCCCCTTCTTTGTCTCCCATCTCAGGTAATATATTCACATTAACAGTCAACCCCACAGATTAATGGAAGGCCAAGGGAGATGCTGACATGAATTATGAAAAGTGAATTATGTTAGAGGTTAATTTGCAACCAAATATTGTTCATGATAATGTAAGTTTGTGTCGGATAAATGTGACTGTCCAGGACCATTTTGTTTCTGGATGATACTAATTTACACCTTTGCCTATATTATCCTTAACCACTGAAAGTCTTAATCACTGTCTTCTATTATCACCAACTCTACCATCCCTAATCACTCTATTTTCGGTACTTACTAATGAAAGAAAAAGAGTTTTAAAACAGTGGCGATTCTAGCCCTGGCTGGCATAGCTCAGTGGATTGAGCTCGGGCTGCGAACCAAAGTGTCGCAGGTTCGATTCCTAGTCAGGGCACATGCCTGGGTTGCAGGCCATGACCCCCAGCAACCGTACATTGATGTTTCTCTCTCTCTCTCTCTCTCTCTCTCTCTCTATCTCCCTCCCCTCCTTCTCTAAAAATAAATAAAAATAAAATCTTTAAAAAAAACAGTGGTGATTCTTTATGTACCAAATACGTAATATATATATATAAAGTATATACATATTTAAAATTGGGCTTTCTTGAGAGAGTGTTAGCACTTGAAGTAATGATCTTTGCCAATGAAGAAATACTAAATATATGAGATAGGTTTTCTTTTGGGGAGAAGGTTGTGGAGGAAGGCAGGAAGTGCCATAAGAGTAGTTCCCACAGACTAAGGGAGAGACATGCAAGCGAAATAAATCTTTAAACTTGGAACCAACTTATATTTTCCTTTCTCACCTACACAACTGTCAGCTAGCTAATGCCAGGGTTGAAAAGCAAGAAAACTTTGTGTAATTTGTAGCATTTGCATAAGGCTCTCAGAAAATGGAGCATGGCGCCTTGAGGCATGCCCCCTTGGGTATAATTATTCTGACACTGTCTCATTCATACGATCAGACTCAAAGGAAGGGATGTGCAAATACAAAGGTGCAGGATGAAGGGAAACCTTTGTCAGGATGGAAGAATTCTGTACTTTGTTTGTGGTAGTGATTACATGAATCTGCGCACAGAATAAGATTGCATAGAACTACATGCACACACAGTACATTGAAAAATAATTAAAAAAACAAATAAGCCCTGTGGCCTAGCCAACAGCAGTGTACCAATGCAGTCTCCTCATTTGGAGACTGAGGGTTCCTCAGTGGGAATGCCAAGGGGTTGTTTGTGGGTGTCCTGGTACCCCTGCCCATAATCTCCATGGACCTCCAAGACCATAGCAATGAAATATTCCAGCTAGGTAAGATCAAGGATGGTTTTCAAGATCTTTTTCTAGCCACTATCCCACATTAGTTTCATTGCAACACTAAGTACTTTCTGAGGCACCATTGGGTCTGATGTCATCCCATTGTTTTTTTAAGAATGACAAATCTGATCATATTACCAACCTGCTTTTATTTACTTAACAAATTCTTATTCAGTGACTTCCCCAGGCCACACAGGCCTGAAACTTGATATACAAATGGTTCCTGG
This sequence comes from Phyllostomus hastatus, assembly GCF_019186645.2. Lineage (NCBI taxonomy): Eukaryota > Metazoa > Chordata > Mammalia > Chiroptera > Phyllostomidae > Phyllostomus > Phyllostomus hastatus. Next base: position 11,000,924 of record NW_025334015.1, on the reverse strand, counting down.
TTACCTGATGCCTAGAGGCTAAATTCCAAATCATTCAGCTTGTCACATAAGCTCTTTAACAACCGTTCCTAACTTGTCTTTCCAGACCCATTTCCATCGCTTTCTTCACTTCCTTCCCCTCTGGCCACTCCCTACCCTCACCCCCCAACCATGGCTGTGATGCATTCTGTATTCATCCTTCTTTACGTGCGGCTTTGCAGATATTGCACCACCCTGTGTTCATGTTAATCTGTGTTTGGAATGCTCCTTCTGCCTGTCCTGAAACACCTTCTGCTCCAACACACACACACACACACACCTGCATAGAAAACTCATATAAATCTATTTACGATCCAACTCAACAGAACTTCCTTTGACATCTTCTTTAATGCCTTGGTACTTTTAAATAGCTACAACTTCTGTTCAGCATCTCCCATCATGCAGTCGGAAACATTTCCCACGTTCATAATTCTGGAATAGCCCAGCTCCTTGCATTCTCCAACAGAGTGAGTTAGATATGACATCATATGGCTGTCAAGCCTTAGCCCAGAGGCCTTGCAGGTTTTGGTCTCATTCTCTTTGACAGTTGCAGTGACCATATTAGACCCCTGGGAGGGGAACCGAGATGCCCAGCTGGGAATCCCACTGAAGGGTCAGGTATGTAAATCAGTTTTCTTTTGACTGGGCAGCCCTAGCTGAGTAATTCCAGGAGACACCAGCAGAAGAACTGTGTTCCAGAGCCAAGCTCCCAGAGAACACTCATGTGCAAATAAGTACCAACTGTTTTAAGCCACTTAGTCCTGGAATAGTGTGCTTTGTAGGAGTAGGGAATTGGCACCACCCCACCCCAAGTCTAGCCTCAGAGATCTAGGCATTCTAAATTCTGAAACATGCTAGCATTCTGCTATACCTCAAATTTCACCACGATCATTTGTTTATGCATTTCCTTTACTAGACTACTAGATTCTGAGCTCCCTACGAGCAGAAATATCCTCAGGACCTCGCAACAAGCCTGAGCATGTAATAGGCACTACAGAAATCACTAGTAACACAACCAAAAGCTGAAGCACCAGGTTTCACCAAGGCGGGCTTTTCCCATTGACCCTGTCTGAGTGCGTGCATTAGCCAAGCCACTGGGCAGAGGAAGCTTTCACTTTCTATACAGGCAGGAATGGTGAAGCTCATGCCCCAGTGGTGTGGCCCACAGGAGGTTGAATTTAGCAGCAGTGATAGATTGGACCTCTGCAGAGTGCTAAGATTAAATGGCCTCATATGAGCAGTGTATTACTAGCTCTGCCAGCCTAAAATCCAAGGGAGCTCTTTGCTTGCAAATAACGAAATGTAATTCTAAGCAAAATCCTGTAAATCTTGGCTTTGGGTCAAAATGCATTGTAAACATAAAAACATTTGTTTTCTCTAATTCCTCTCAAGAGTTTTATTCAACATTATCCAGAACAAGACAAATTATTCACTATAGTACATTACTGGTAACATGACTGAAAAAAGACAAGATAGTTAATAATCTGATGATAATTCCTCCACTTGGATTCTTAGTTTTGCATAATTTCAGCTGGATGAATCTCATTGTTGAATCATTAAATAACCCATCTTTAAGCATGGATGTAGAGTTATTTTTTTCTATGTTACTAAGGCTGCATTAGCAACATTTAATACTTTTTCCATCATGTGTATCATCAAGAATATTACATGTCATCATTAAAGCCATCATTCTTGTGAAGATGGAAGGCAAAAATGGTTGACTAAGACACTCAGAAGGAGAAATTTCAATCCTTGCTTTGTTTTCTCAATGTCATGTTCTTTATCTCTTTGCATCATAAATATTTGCCCCTAGCTATTTTTTGGCAATACTATTAATTGAGAAAAAAACTTTTTAAAAGATTAATCAATCATAATAATTATGGTTGAGGGTGTCCATAGGGTTTTCATGCCCTCAAATAAATAATGCTTCAACTGTGATGCTTATGCTGACAAAATAAGAAAAATCTTAATGACATTATTATGTTTTTCTCTTTGTTATTATACAAAGATTTGTCATTAAAAATAAAACATGATAAACATCATGTCCTTTGTTTTACTATTTTCCCAATATCCTTAAGATATAATTAACACAGAGAACTATGTAAGTTTAAGGTATATAGTATAATGATGACAAAATGTACATATATTGTAAAATAATTACCACACTAAGTTTATTTAATAAAATCATATATATTCTTGTATATACACATATACACACACAAAAACATATACACACTTTTTCCCCCTTGTAATGGAAACTCTTAGGATTTACTTCCTTAACAACTTTCGAACACATCATGCAGCAGCGTCAACTGTATTCGTCATGTTGCACATGGTATCCCTAGCACATAAGTGATTTTATAACGAGAACTTTGTACCTTCCAACCACCTTCATCCATGCATCCTACCCCAGTCCGCTGCCTCTGGGAACCACAAATCTGTTCTCTTTCTGTGACTTTTATTTTATATATATATATATGTATATATATATAACACACACTTATATGTGATATATATATATATATATTTCACATATAAGTGAGTTCATACAGTATTTTTATTTCTCTCTCTGACTTATTTCACTTAACATAATGGATGGACCTCAGAGTCCATCCATGTTGTCACAAGTGACAAGATTTAATTTTTATGGCTGAAATATATATATATATATATATATATATATATATCCCCACAACTTTATCCATTCATCCTTCAAAGGACATTTAGGTGTTTCCATGTCTTGACTACTGTGAATAAAGCTGCTAAGAGCATTGGGAGCTTTGATATATAGTGTTTTTATTTTTTTCAGTTTCATTTTCACAAGTGGAGTTGCTAGATCATAAGGTAGTTCTAGGTTTACTTTTCTGAGGCTCCTGAATACTCCACACCAGAGTGGCTGTGCCAGCTTAGACTCCCACCAACAGTAGTGCCTGAGGGTTCCCTTTTCTCCATGTCCTTGCTGGGATTTCTATCTCTTGTCTTCTTAGTAGCCATTCTAACAGGCATAAAGTGATATTGCATTGTGGTTTTGATTTGCTTTTCCCTAATGATTAGTGATGTTGAGCACCTTTTCATGTGTCTGTTGGCAGAAATTTTATTAACCAAATATTGTTTGTTGATATTTTTAAAACTATAGTATATGCTAATTTTTAAAACTATAACCAAAATTAATAACTGGTCAGATGTTTTAAATTGACTTTAGAATACCTTATCAAGATGTACTGGAACTTTTTAATGAACTTTTTTACTTTCTACTGTGGAACAGAGGATCCCTCTGGTCCAAGAAAGACTGTACATTTTTACTAAGTTGCTAGAGCTTTGGCAAATGCAAATTCAACTCCTCACTAATGAGCCCTTATTTATTTGCAAAAGAAAATTTAATGCATATGATTTTGATTCATTGACACAGGAATACAAGCACATAGTGTTTCATAAGTTCTATTTGATTTCTGAGAAGCCTGTGAGACATCGTTTGCTGTGATACTATTTTTAGGAAAAAAAGAAATGTTTTTACAGGTTGGAAAAAATAAGGGGCTTAAACCTGAACAAAAATATGGATCCCCATCATGGTAGGGCATGTAAGCAAAACTTCTTTGGAAACCGTTACAGCACAAGGGCTGAGGGGCGTCCTGGACAGGCAGACTGAACTGGACCCCAGCCAACATAAGACAACAGTGATTAGCAAACTGACTTGCCTTCCCAAGATTATCCTTCAGAAATCCCAAGTAGATGACCAATGACTACAGCAGAAATATGACTTGAGCTGTTGCAAATTGAATGCTTACTGATTTTGCAACATTCATGTGAGTGGGTGAGCGAGGGAATGAATCAGTTTTGTGTTTTCTGTTGACCCGGGTGCCAAACAAACTCCACCCAAGCAGGCCTGTCCTCAAGCCTCATACCAGAACAATGAGTCAGCCTCCAGGCTAACTGAGGCAGCTCTGGGCCCCGAAGCCCACTCACCCTGGGAACTCCCCGACTGAGAGAGGTGGGCCCGGGAGACTCAGAGCTACTGGCTTGGAGATTTGAGACCTGGGTGAGTGCCAACAAACTCACGTAAATCATGGAAACACTTGAATTTCATAGTCCTTATTTATTCCACAGATCTAAAATGGAAGATTATTAGAATTCTGTATACTAAATTTAGACCTAGAGAGTGAAAATTTAATTGAGCTCGTCTTTCCTTGAATCGTCAATTAAAAAGGAAGTGATACAGTTGTCTGGCCTAATGTATTATTTTAATATTTGTGTGGCCAAAAATCTGGAGTGAAAGGAGATGAAATTTGCACTCACAAAACCTAGATTAAGACCCACATCTGACGGTTACTGGCCATCTGACATTGGGAAATTGCAACACTCTCTGCAGTCTCAGTTTTCCCAGTTGCTGCACGATAGACGCCGCAGTTACGGCAATCCGCTGAGGTGCTGCGTCTGGAATCGTTTAGAGCCATAAAACACTCTAGCCATTAATTCTTAAAAATGCATGTGTAAAATTTGGAGTGAAGGCCTAGGTACAAAATGTAGTATGATTAAAACTTAGGAATACCCAAATACTTTTTATCTCTGCAGGAAAATTGTGCAAATCTGTGGTACCTGGTTTGAATGTTCCTAGGCATCAAGAACAACTGTGTATTCACTTCATAACCCAAATGCATTCCTTTCAATACAAAATGCCACCAACACCAGCATATCCGGTGGCAGCTAGAGGAATACAACTATATCCAATTCAGCATTAAATCTGAGAAACTATGTTTCACTTTCTCCATACAAAATCTTATAATCTGCCCATTAACTTGTGCAGGCTTGGTTTTGAAAGTAAAACTACACTTAGAGGGGAAACAAATTCAACCCATTGTTGTTGAAAGCAAAATCTTTCAACAGTCTTTCAACCCTTGAATGCTTTGGGCTGATTTTTTTTTACACAGAGAAAGTTGCACATTTGAGCCACATGTGAGTTCAACTAGAACATGTTATTTTTGACTGCGCCGGAGTTCCTAGAGGGCTCCTCAGATCAGGGGCTGTGGCTGGCCACCACAGCTTTGGAACACCGATATGCCTTTGCTCACGGTAAGTAGGGTTCCAGAGCAAGATGTAGAGATTTCTTTTCCCCATGGATTCTCCCGCTCCATCACAAATCACCAGTCCTCATCCCAGGAGCTAGTTTGGCTCACTCTGTGGTGATTGAATCAGACAGTTTCTAAGGGCCGGCGCAGGGGAGGAGACTGTCGGCGTGAAGGAGCAAATGGCAGAGAGACGTCCTCTCCTTGTGCTTGAGACAGCACAGCCGCTGTGCCCGGTTCTCACATCGGCTCTCACGGGCTCCCTTGTCTTTTAGGTAGGAATTTGGACTAGACATTTTCTAAGATTTTTTTCTATGTCTTGAATTCAATGACTTATTAAATTCATTTCAAAATTACTTTAATTTTATAATAAATTTTTCAATTGCAGTTAATATATAATATTAGTTTCAGGTATACAACATAGTGATTGAAATTATATGCCTTATCAAGTGATCACCTTGATAAGTCCAAGGGCCACTTGACAAAATACAGAATTATTATAATGTTACTGACCGTGTGCCCTACGCTGCACTTTGCAACACCATGACTATTTTTATAAATGGGAATGTGTACTTCTCAATCCATTTCACCCTTTTCACTCTTCCCCCAACTTCCCTCTTATGTGGTGACCAATTTGTCCACTGTATCTATGAGTTTGTTTCTGTTTTGCTTGTTCATTTATTTTGACTTTTAGATTACACATATATGTCAGAGCATATGGTATTTGTCTTTCTCTGTCTGACTTATTTCACTTAGCTTCATGTCCTCTAGGTCCATCCATATTGTTACGAATGGCAATATTTCATTCTTCCTTTAGGGCTGAGTAGTATTTCATTGTATATATGTATCAATTCTTTGATAGTGTTCTGGATTTTTTTTTTTGAAAAATACCCAGAACTGGAATAGCTGGAGTATATGGTAGTTCTACAAGGCCTGTTCAGAAAGTATCCAGCCATGTAATATGAAAAATAGAGACATTTATTGAAGAAGATAAGAAATGTTGTACATAGGACAATGATGCCTCAGTTTCCTTCAAAGTAGGCACCTTGGGACCTCACACACTTCTCGTAATCACCATCATCTGCCTGTCATATTTTCCTGAATCTCATTGATGATCTGAAATCTCTTCCTTTTCAAGGGTGATTTTAGTTTTGGGAAAAGACAGAAGTCACAGGGCACCAAATCTGGGCTATATGGGGGCTGAGTCACCTGGGTGATTTGCTGTTTCACCAAAAGCCCCTGCACAAGACATGATACATAAGTGATTATGTTGTCGTGATGAAGCTGCAAATCACCAGTTACCCATAGCTGTGGCCTTCTAAATCACGGGAATAATTTCCACGGAGGAATGTTCAAGCTTAACACAAAGTCTGATGCAGATTTGTTGCTCTGCTTGCTTAGTTTTTGTTTTTTTTTTTTAGTGTGATGGCCACACAGAACACATGCTCACTAAACGGCATCTACCACCCCCAGTGACTAGTACAGTGAAATCGTCATTGTTCCCACATACGCATTCTAGTCCACTCGCCTCGGTTATATTGATGTCCCGCAAACTGTTCTCATCGTATTAACAAAGGCTGGACATTTTCCGGACAGGCCTCATTGTTTGTTTGTTTGTTTGTTTGTTTGTTTCAGGAAACTCCATACTGTTTTCCATAGTGGCTGTGCCAGTTTTAATCCCCATTAACCCTGCACAAGGGTTTCCTTTTTTCCAAATCCTGACACTTGTTTGTTAATAGCTATCCTTACAGGTGTGAGCATATAGCTCACTGTGGTTTCGATTTGCACGTCCCTGATGACAGTGCTGCCGAGCATCCTTTCACGTACCTGTCGGCCGTGCATGTGTCTTCTTCGGGGAAATGCTTGTTCACGTCCTCTGTCCATTTATTAATCAGTGTTTTTTTGTTGAGTTCTATGAGTTCTTAGTATTTTGAATATTGATCTCTTTTTGGATATACATTTGCAAATATCTTCTCTCATCCAGTGTGACTTTTTGTGATTAGTGGTTTCCTTGAATTAGGCTGTCATGAGCAACTGTAGTCACTTGGCCCATAGTAAAACCAATAAATATAAAATACTTACATACCTGAAAGTTTGGCACAGAAGAAATATAAACACAAGAAGTAAGAGCTCTATCATTTTAAAGCAGTAGTGAACTTGACCTAAGCTGGGTTCTGGAATCTGACCAAATTAGCAACACCTTCAGTATTAGCAAGTACTAACAGTAGTAGATATAAGAAAACTAGTGTGCCAAGGTTCTCCAGAGAAATGTAGCCCTCCCACACACACACATATTCAGCATTTATTTATTTTGATGTTTTTGTTCATTTAAAGGAATTGGCCTACCACACGACTGTGGGGATTGGCAAGTCTGAAATCCACAGGTCAGGCTGTCAGGCTGCAAAAGCCAGTGGGATATGATGCCATGGTCTGGAGGCAGAATTCCTTTTTCTCTTGAAACCTTGGTTTTTCTGCTTAAGGCTCTTAATCGATTGGATGAGGTCCACTCACATTATCGAGGGTAACATTACTTAATGTCAACTGATTGCAGATGTTAACCACATGTACCAAGTTTCTACACAGCAGCACCTAGATTCATGTCTTATTAAGTAACTGAGTGGAATCGTCTAGCCAATGTAACACATAAGACTAACCACAACTAGTGTAAGGAAATGGGTATTGAGTTAAACACTATTCCCTTTTAAATAAAATTCCATTAGGGACTCAGCAAAATAGAGTTAACTCTCTAAAGTTCAGCAGAGTTAAAAACCGATTTTACATTTCTGCCTGTCAGTGTAGTTTGTTTGCTTGGATCTCATTCATTGCCACCCCCACTTAGTGAGAGAGGCCAAAGAGCTTACAGATGGAATGGATGGCTTATTTTTCCATAGGAAAAGTTTAAAGGTACACAAGTGTGTGTTTATACATATTTAATGTAAACATTCATTGAGCTAAGATTTTTTCCAATTAAAAGGGCATAAATACATAGACTCTTAGAATTACATGGGATTTTTAAACACACTCTTGTCTAACCTTCTGCCAAATGCCATAATGTCTCCTACCTTAATCTTGAAAATTTTAGCAAAATATTTCTAGTCATGGGTAGAGTACTTCTTCCAAAATCAGTTCATTCTAAGTTTTGAACAGCTCATCACTAAAAAGGTTTTTCACAAAATTGTCTTTATCTGTCAGCTGTTAGTTCCATCCACGGACCCCTCTGCTGTGTAAAGAAGCACGCAATAATAACGTGTCAATTCCCATTGTGTTCTCAGACCAAGGAAAAACCCAGGGATTCATTCAGGGATTATTTATTGAGTAGGATCTGTGTGACAGATACTAGAGGTTTTGGCATGATGCCACTCATTTAAAAAGCTCAGGCAAATGTATATTTGATTTCTCTAATGGCTTTGTGATGAATTTAAGGGCAGGATATAACCAAATATGCCTTTGTAATAATTAACTTTTCATTATTCTTTCACAACAAAAAGGGTCAAAGTCTTGTTAATAAAAGGAGCATGGATTTCTCCCACAAACTCGATACTTAGAAGGAAGTAATAGTAGTGATGACAAGCTTTGTGTGTCTGTGGATTTCGGGAAAACCAGGCACCGTGTGGAGGCAGCATTTTCTCCCCGTCTTCTCTATCAGTCCCGCACAGAACCACCGTTCACCCTTTCTTTCCTTAGCCAGAATTTGAAAGGCACAGAGAGGGAGGTGAAAACTGAAACTCCAGCGTTCTGTGGGAAAAACAAACAAACAAACAAACATTGAAAACCACAAAGAAGGTTCAGTAGCAGTGGCTTCCCAGGGACGTCTGCGAGGACTGCAAAGAGGTAAAAAGAGGAATGAGGTGGGAATGATCTTCTGGAACAACTCCACCTCCTTATAGTTTTGAAGTGTCACTGAAAATATTTTCACAAATGAAAACATTTCCTTAACACAAATTTGTTCAACCTAACTCAGTATGAAGATAAAAAACCTGCACGTGACTGTTTAGGGCATCTTTATTCATAATGTCTCAGCACTGGAGTGACCCAGAGGTCCTCAGCGGACGGAAGGTTGAAGGAATTAGTGCAGCAGTGCATGGGACACCCCTCAGCCACCAAAAAGGACTATTGATAATTCAACAACTGGTAACCATGGGATTACGCTAAGTGAAAAAAAGCCATTGCCAAAGGGCCACTGACTGTGATTCTATTTACATAACATTCTTTAGGTGATTCATTCTTTAGTCCTTCGTATAAAGTTCTTTAGACCCGGGGCAACATAGGATCTTTGCAGGAACAGAACTCTTCTGAGTATGATATTAAACCACAGTTTCGCAAGATGTTACCATGGAGGGAAACTACGTAAAGGGTACATGGGATCTCCTTGTATTATTTCTTACAACTGCATGTGATCTGGATTGACCTCAAAATTTTTTTTAAAAGTTTAATTTTAAAAATTAGTTGGGCCCATCTGTGAGAGTGTACCTCTGGGCCATCTATTCTGCTCCGTCCGATGCACTGTGTCTACCCTCTACCAATCCCACGCACTCTTGATCTCAACAGCTATACCAATAAGCCTGCACATCAGATGGAGGGACTCCTCTAACTTTTGTTTTTTATTTCCAAGATTGTTTAACTATTTAATGTTTCCACATACATTCTCAAATAAGCTTGTATATGCCCACAAAAGTCTTGCCAGCATTTGGACAGGAATTACATGACACCTTTATTATTTTGAGTCTGCCAATCCCTGAACATGTTATTTTTCTCCATTTATTTAGTTACTTCCTTCATCAGCATTTTATAATTTTTGGCATAAGAGACCTGAGCATATTTTACATTTTTACCTAAGCATTTAATTTCCTTCAGAAGAAGTATAAAAGTTTGTATTTTTAATCATGTTCTACATTTTGGTTTCCAGGTACTTGTTGTCAGTATATAGAAAAGTAATAGATTTTTTTTTTCATGGTAATCTTACATTCTGGGAACTTGTTAAACTCATTAGTTCTAGGAGAATGTTGTTTGTAGATTCCTTGGAATTTTCTGTGTAAATAATCATGTCATCTGAAATAGAGACAGTTTCTTCCTTTCCAAACTGCCAATTTTTTTTTTTGCTTTTCCCCCATATTATAATAGTTAGAACTTCCAGTACCGTACAGATTAAGACTAATTACAGCAGACATACTTGTCTTGTCCCTGGTCATAGAGGAAAATGTTACTGGGAAAGTCATTTACCAATTTAGTATGATGTCAGCTGGAAGTTGTTCTTTCTTTCTCCCTCTCTTTCTCTCTCTCTCTCTCTCTTTCTTTCCCTTTCTTTCTTTCTTTCTTTCTTTCTCTCTCTCTCTCTTTCTTTCTCTTTCTTCTTTCTTTCTTTCTTTCTTTCTTTCTTTCTCTCTTTCTTTCTTTCTTTCTCCCTTTCTTTTTTTTTAGATGTTCTTTAGCAAATTACTTTTCTGGGTATTTTTTATGAATGAATTTTGACTTTTATCAAATTTATTTTCTATGTTTATTAATATGATCATCTGCTTTTTCTTCTTTAATCTGTTAATATGATGGGTTATGCATATGGTTTTGAGTGTTGACTCAGAATTGGGATAAAGTACACTTAGTCATGGTGTTAAATTCTTTTTATACATTTGATTTGCTAATCAAGTTAATGCATCTAAGTTAATGAGGGATATTGGTCTGTACTTTGGATTTTTTTTTTTGTATTCTCTTTTCTGGTTTTGGTATCAGGGTGATTCTAGTCTCATAAAGATTATGCAAAATTGCTGTTAATCCTTCTTTAAATGTTTGGTAGTCTGCTCCAGTAAAATCATATGGGCCTGAATATTTCTTTTTCAGGAAACTTTAATTATAAATTCAGTGATTCAATGGTTATGGAACTATGAAGGCTGGTTATTTAATCCTGCTTGAGTTTTGGTCATTTTTGGCTTGCAAAAACCCTACCCATTTCTTCTACATTTTTGAATTTATGAGCATTCAAGGAGTTCAGACATATGAATAGTCTGCTGCGGTAGGTAGCCTCCCAGATGAACCTCAATAATTCCTGCCTCCTGGTAGTCACACCATTGTGTGGGGACTTTGCACATTAGACTAGAGTTGGTCTGGGGACAGAATGTGCCAGAAGTGATAGTATGTCTCTTCCCACATTAAATTGCAAAACACATCACAGCTTCTGACTTGGCCCCCCTCTCTGTACCTACTTCTCTCTCTGTCTCTTTCCCTTTCTCTCAGATTATGGCGTGGAGGCTACACCTTATGAGCAGCTTGATGGAGAGGCTCACATGGCGAAGAAATGAAGAAGACCCTTGCCAACAACACACACGTGTGTGTGCCGTTTTGGACAGAGATCTGGCAGCCCAGTCACGTTTTCAGATGCCTGCAGCCCTGGCCAGTGTCTTCACCGTATCCTTATGGGAGACCCTGAGCCAGAGCTACCCAGCCGATCTGCTGCTGGACTCCCCATTCTCAGAAACTGTGTGGGATAATCCACGCTGTTTGGGTACTAAGTTTTGGAGTAAACTGTTCTGCAACAATAGAAAACTAACTAATGGAATTCCCATTAATGTATTATGATATTCATACCACTGTACTAAAATAGCTTCTTTTCCTCCACATTTATTCATTTACTTATTCATTCATTCACTCATTCATTCATTCTGCCACTTAATAAATTTCTACTATACACCATGGATACATTATGTAAGGTCTGGGGATATAAACAATGTTAACAGAATATTAGTCGTATGTTCATGGGATTTTTCTCCTCTTCTCTCAGCCTCATATTTAGGGACGACAGGTGAGATTGCACACACATTCTATAGATAATTGCTGAAAGTTACAATTGCTCCTTTCCAGGGCTGACTAAAGATAGTACAACCAGTCCTCAAGCCAGTTAGCTTCTAGGGAAGCATTTGTTTTATAACTTTTATAAAACAAGTGCAGAGAACAAAGAGGAATTCATAAATTAGAAAGAGTTGTTAGACTAGAAAGAGCATGGGGGAAACCCTCTGGCTTTGTCTCTCTCCTTCCTGTGGAAGGGGTTTATTCCTCCATCTCAGCCCTACTGGAGACAGCTTCTAAAGAGATGCAGTTGAAGTTCCCCAAGAAGACTGACAACCTGTTCAGCAGCTTGATGAAACTGACTGAGCTGTAGAATTTCGTATGCTTAAGTCAAAGCAGCTGCTGACCTGTGAATGGTCATCTGGATGTGACGTACACGCATTCAGGTTTCGGGGTACATGCTGGTATGGAAACCAACACCTGCTTCTTTTTGGGATTGTTCCTAAGGCAGCAAACTGGCCGGCATGGGCTGCTACTGGAGAGGAGGGGATGCAGCAGGGGCCAGACGGCCTTAGTGCCTGTCCATGAGCTTCTTCCCCTTTTACTTAAACTTTCCTTTCTCTCCCCAAGAAGCCAGAAGAAGCAGACAGGGGAGTAAAAAAATAATGGATAATTAAATACCTGCCCCTGCACACACACACACACACACACACACACGCACACACACACACACGTTCTCTCAACAATAGGTAAGCCTAAATTTGGTCAGAGGGAAAAAGTAAACTGAAAGTTTTAAACAGAGTTTAAAATGCCTGAAAGTGACCATGAGCCCATGAAATATGCTTGAGCTATTTGACTCCTCTGAGAAAAGTTGTTAGAAAAATATTTTCTATCCAAACTCAGTTCTTCAATAAGCAAGTTAATCAAAGATGAATTGAAAGTAGAGACCCTTTTCTTCCAAAAGTCTGAAATATTTTTATGTTGGTTGTGCACTCCCATGAATCCATGACAAGGGAAAAAGGACTTACATAATTCTTTCATGGCTGTGGACTTGATCCAGAGATAGAGCAGAGTTCAGAGAGGGCAGAATATCAGAAGAGGTGGGGGGAAATTGTCAAGGGAAAGAAAGGCCGAGAAGAAAATAGCACTGAAAAATGGGGAGCCAGAAAACCAACCTCTCCTGAGTGTTGTGGGAAGCCACCTCCCAGGAGCTGAGGAGTCCTGTCTCTATTTTCTAGTTCTCAGCTGCCAAGTGATAGACTCCTCCCCCTGCCTTAGCATCAAGACACATCCCTGTCACCCAGGCATTGGAATATTGGGTTTACATCTGTATATCCCTAATGGTTGCCATAGGGGAGGGGAGGGAGAGGGGGAATAGAGGAAATTATTATTTCTTAAATCTTACAACCAAGAACCTGGGGAGAAGCAATTTAGAGCAATTTTACATGATCTCCTTAATACTGCAGAGAGAACTCAGGGTCTGAGTCTCTCTAGCTCGAAAACCTTTTTCACTAACAGAATCCCAGGGGTCCTTTGCATCTTACGTAAGCCCAGAAAAGAGGTTCATATTGCATAGAACCTCATAAGAGGATCAGCTGCCAAGTTGCTATGATGATGAGACATCCCACTTACAAGAAAAGACGTGACCCAGGTCCTAAGAACACAGACGGGGTACACTGATTGTTCACTCAATCCCATTGGCCTGGAGGGAACAAATCGCCTTTATAAATTACTCACTGACTACAAGGGAGTCAAGTCAGCACTGAGTGAGTTTGGCTACGTTTTCACTAGGGCTTCACATGGTGTCTCTGAATCATAAGACCCTGAAATGTACAAGACTGTTTATGACATTGTACCCAGATGTCAACAGATATTTCTTCTGTTTTTTAAAAGTCTCCTCGAAGGTGTCTTATATAATCCTGACTGCTCACTTCTGCCTCTATAATTCAGGAAAAGAGCCACTCTATTTTATTTTTAAAGTTTAGATTTTACAGACTGTTTTAGAGTAAGTCTGACTGGGGGCATTTTGGAACAGGGTGGATTTATTACGCCCAAGGCACACAGAGAGTGAAGAAGATTGGCCTCGGTAGGGACTTACCCATTTACTTTATGTGTAACTTGTAACAAGCCACTGAACCCCTATGGCCCTCACTGTATTCATCTGTGAAATCAGTCAGTAGCATCTCCCTGCTCATTATAAAGGACTGTTACGAAGGTTCATCAGTTAATATATGTACAAAACTTATCATGTCTTGCTGTATGGCTCTGGTGTCCTATTTCTGGTTTCCTGCCCACTTCCCCAGATTAATCATAAACTCTACTTTCATTACATAATCAAAGAAGAGTCACCTCAGGCAGGGAAGGAGACGACATCTGGTCCTCAGAGCATGGTCAGTTGAGAGAAGAATCCAGTTCCCTGACACTTAGACTGCTCATCAAAGAGGAGAAAGCATCCACCCTGCATTCAGCGCTCCTCGTAACAGCCTCAACCTGCCTTTTCCACCCAAGTTTTCTTTGCCCCGCTCTCCCCAACTGAGTGCTGTGGACGCCAGTTGGACACTCAGGATCTGTGTCCCCATCCTGCCCTATGTCCCCGTGGTAAAGAAAGTGCACGTGTTCTCTATACCCTTGAGCATCTGCCATGAGAAGTCACACAGCAATGCCTGTGTCAGTGACTTGGGCTGTATCAGCACCTATCTTGTCTTCCCCTCTCGTATATTGTCTCCCTGATGAAAGAGACCATGTATTATGGTTGGTTGTTTTTTGTTTGATTGGTGTATTTTTCATAACATAAAAAAAACAACATCATGCATATGCTACATGCTTGATAAGTGGTTTTTAAACAAGTGAATGAATGAATGATGATGTGTTTGTTTCTTCCACAAATTCGTATAAATGCAGGATCTGCTATCTGGCCTTCATCTCTCAGGGGGGAAGACATGGAGAGAAGTCTTCTCTCCTTTTCTACCCCAGAAGCTTGCTGAGGAAGCACGTGGCCCAGAACCAACAGGGCTGAGAGGTTCTGGGAAGAGCAAACTTTATCCAAAATGAAGAATTCAGAGGCTTATCCCTCAGCCCTCAGTAATAAACCCTTCAAACCCTGCATTCCTTTTTTATTATAAACAAGAAGTTATTCTCTTAGTATTTGAACATTCTTCAGCTATCAGGAGGTCATGAGAAGCCACGCACAAGTTGTTCCGTGCAGAAATCTGCCTCTGCGTGTTTCGCTGAGAAACCAGTCTCCTGAGCTCAGGGAGATAGATGCCCATCTCTGACTTCATTCAAATAACCACAACGAAACCCCAGGTCGCGAGATTTAACCTCGCTTGTGCTCAAGTAAGCCCTTTGCTGCTCGTGGAATTCAGAGTATTTCTACTTCAGAATGCAGCACGTATCTAAGAGGAAACCGGGTTGAACTTAGCCTAGAAGAAGATGCCACCAAGGAGATCTGAATGGAGAAGGGGGTTCTGACCTTTCCCAACACTCTACATTAACAAGGGAAACAGCAACAGATAGCAACAAGTTATGTGATTCCCTGTTTCCCTTGCGGTTGTCAAAGGTACTGCGTCCTCTTGGTAGTGCAAGTTTGAAGACTTGGAATCTCATTTTTAACATTCGTCTTTACCTCGCTATTAGTCTGTCAGGTTATAATGACTTTTCCTTCAAAGTTGTCCATGAATTCCCGCTTCTCACCTTCCCATCCCCATCCATGGGGATGGCTGCCTAGGTGCACAGAAGCTGGGCACAGACCATTGCATTTCTCTGGCAGGCTTTTCCCCTCACAACGCTGCCCTTCCAATCCATGCCGCGGAGAATATTCATACTGATATTTGTAAAACGTCTTTCACCGTATTTCTTCATATTTAAAATGCTTCAGTCCCACTACCCTTATTAGGGATTCTTACATACTTCCTCCCAAGTATTTCAAATCGCCAGTACAGGAAACCCTTACCTCTGGTTCTGTCCAATACGTCTCTGAACTCTCTTCTTTTAGATTTAACATTTAAATCTAAATTTCAATGCATGCTACCTCAGCATTGGACACTATCATATACCAGTGTGCATTTTACTGTACAAATAATGTCTTAGATTACTTACCAGTTAAAGTAGTTACCTCTCCTCTCAAAAAAATAAAATAAAAAATACACTGAATGAAACTGATGCCAAATGGGATGAGCCATATTTATTTCACAGGTTTATTTTCACCACTGCCACTGTCTTCTTCCTTCTCACGCACTCACAGGATGCAGGAAGAGCCAACCCTGCAGCCAGAGCCTGGGTGCCCCAGCTCAGAGCCAAGCAGCCCTAGCTCCCATCCTCTACCTTCTCCAGCTGTGCTCCCCGCTCCGGCCAAATTCACCCTCTCCCCTTCTTTTAAGGGGGGCCTCAAAATAAGATTGTGCTTGGTCCTTTCACCCCATTTAATGATGACATCTACTGCCCTACCGACCTAGCACCCCATTAGGAGTCTTTCCTCAGCTCCATCTGAGCTTCTTTGCAGAGTGTTCCTCTGTGTGCTGACCCCCAGGGGTTGCATCTCACTCACTGACACGCTGCTCTGGCCGCTGTGGCTGCGGCCTGCAACCCTGTCCTCTGTGATGTCTGCTGCGGGTGAGAGACGGAGTGCTGGCGTCTGCCGAGTTGCTGCCTCTGAATTCTCAGCACAACAGAGACCTGGCTGTGACCGTCACCAAGGCTGGACTACAAACCAGGAGATCACTTATGGCCTCTTAAAAGGTATCCCAACTGCTCCTAGAAACGGCTCTATTCCTAGAGACAGTCCTCAGTTCAGATTTCTTACCATTCCTGCCTGCTTCCAATCTGGAGTCCAGATGTCAGGGATTACTTAACCATAGAACATGGATTTCCAAAGAAAAAATACTTTTCAGACATAGGGCCAGTTTCAGATAGATTTAGGAAAGCAAAAGTCAAACTTAATCACCAGAGCATTTAGATTCTGCTGTTACAAAAAAAAAAGTCACAAGTCACAGTTGGCTATAAGAGTAAAATCTCTCACAAACTGACATAGTAAAATAAAAAGAAAATCAAACACAGCAGAAGTAACCAACACGAAATGAACAACGGGGAAAACACACAGTGAGAATCATTGTGGGTCAAAGCCTGCTAAAAGAATTGCCTTAAACTTTTTACTAGAAAGGAAGTAAATTAAGCTTTGAAGAAATAATTTTATACAAGCAAAAATAAGTAAAATTTCACATAGTGTTGAAAAATCAAAATATCTTCACAAAACAGATTTGGATTTTTTAAATGGGAAATTTGTACTTTGTAGAAATTAAGGCCACAAAAGATAGAACACAATTGCATATGATTAAACTTGATTTAAACAAAAATGAGAACTTCTTTGTAAAATTTACACTAAAAAGAATTTAGGCAGATAAAAACAATTGCAGTAGAGCAAGATAATTTTTTTTAAAATTTGAAGTGATTTAATTCTAAATAGCAAATTGATGAAGGCATAAAGTTCCTTTAGTGCAATTTTACTGTGGAATATTTGACCAGTAAAAAGAAAAAACTGACCAGTGTTAACATATGTAAGCCGAGTGAGAAAATACACTCAGGCTAGATGCAGGCCTGCCCACTGGAGTGAGCACAGGGCTAACCGCAGGCTGCCACCTCAGCGGCTGCTGGGGTCATCCTGTCATCCGGGGCCCATCCCCAGAGAATACCCTCAGATGCCAAGCTTGCATGCTAGTAGATTTGTTTTCAGTTATAACATGCACACACACATAAGCACGCACAAATCCGGTGCGCTGTGTGGGTTAATGCAGCTCAACAATATGACCTGCTGAGATGCAGTGGAGATCCCTTCTTCCTGGAAGTGGAGTCTCATTTGCCGGGTCTCACAGCTCGGCAACTGCAGGCGGCTCCAGTACAACGTGCAGCGAGACAGCTCTTCACCAACTCTCTACACGCAAGAGAAGAGATGGAGACGGGGAAAGACATAGTGGTGCAAAGCCTGGCTTGGCAACTGGAGGAGTGAAGTAGAAACACTGGGTCCTCTGCTAGAGCTTTTGTAAAAAAAAAAAACAAAAACAAAAAAACCCCACAAAAATTGTCATAGTCATTCACTCTTAGCAAGCTCTGAAGGCCAGAGATATTTTTCTGCTGTCTTTCTGTCCACATGTGAAGCTCCCAGTCACTTCTGGGTCTAAGTGACCAGAGTCTCACATCGCACACAGCCCTCACCTTGGCATCCTGCCCAGGCCTTCCTTCAGCGATACTCCCCCCCGCGCCCGGTGACGCCCACGGCTCTCCCGTTTCTCGGGACTATTCCTCACGCAGCTCTCACAGGGCCGCTCAGATCACCTTGCTTTAGATGCATGAGTCCCCGCTGGAGTTCAGACGTCTTCTGCAACATCAGTGCATCACCTCTCTGGATGGATTTGCATTGTAGTAGGGGACTCTGGGGAATATATGTCTTACTGATTTAATTTTGTGTTAATTTAACTGCATAACAGTTTTTGGAATTAACATTAATGGCATGCCGATCATATCTGTAGGAGAGATGAGGTGTGCAGTAATCGCTATGTTTAGATGATAGAATATACAACAAAAATGATTCCGGCAAATATATGTGTATATACATATTCATTCTGTGTGTGTGTGTGTGTGTGCAGAGAGAGAGAGGCAGTACTATTTCACCCCTTGACAACCAACAAAAAATTCAATTCCCAGTGAATTAGATTGTAAACTAAGTGTTAAAGGTAAAAAAAAAAAAATAAACATTTTAGAAAAACATCTTTATCACCTTAGAATAGGCAAATATTTCTTAATCAGGACATAAAAGTGCTCAAGATAAAGGTAAAAATCATAACTTGCACCATAGAAAAATTAAGAAGTTCTGGAGTTAAGATTCATTGAGCTAAGACTTCTCCCAACTTTGATTCTCCCAATTGTAAAATGAAAGGTTATGTTGCATGCCCCCTAAGACCCTTCTATACCCTGAAACTACAGTTTACATTCATCAAGTAATTCTGAAATGTATTAAAAATTAACAAATTCTGAAAATTAAGAAATTAAGACCCAACTAAGTGAAAATGCAATTTACAGACTGAGATCAAATATCTATAAGAAATATATTACGCGAAGTGCAATTTGCCAGTCAGAGAAAGACAAGTGCCATATGATTTCACTCATTTGTGGAATCTAAAAAACAGATTGAACTAACAAGCAACATAGAGACAGACTCATGGATGGAGAGCAGGATGACAGTTCTGGGGAGAGTTGTATAGGGGAAGGGATCAAGAAAAAAAAACAGGAAAAGAAGAGAAAGAACTCATGGACGCATACAACAGCATGGTGATTGAGGGAGAAGGGGGTGAGTAGAGGTGGAAGAGGGTATGGGGCGATAAGTGGTGATGAAAAATAAAATAAAATAAGATAAGATAAATAAATAAGAAAAATGATTTATATCAAGAATATATTAAGGACTCCAACAAGTTGATAAGAAAAAGACAAATTAGCAAACAGAAAAACCCACCAAATTCCTGAATAGACATTTCATGAAAAGAGACATCAACACCACCAATAATCATATCAAAAATTATTTGGCCTCATTAATCATTGGTGAATACTAATTAAAACCACAATGTGATACCACAATGCATATACTACAATGACTAAAATAAAAAGTGTGAAAAATACCAAGGGTGGCAAGGAGATGGAGCAATCAGTTCGCTCACACACATGTGGTGTGAGATTAAGTTGATTCAACAGCATTAGAAAGCTGGGGAGTTGTAGCTGCTGACATTAAACATGCCCACCACTTATTACTTAGCAATATCAGCATTAGCTGCATACCCAAGACAAACGCAGACTGACATTCACCAAAAGACATGCACTATCATGTCCATAGTAGCATTGATCATAAGAGCCAAAGCTGGAAATTATCCAGATGCCCACCAACCGTACAACAGATAAGTGAACTATGGTATACCTTGTGACATGAATATTAAGCAGCAATGAGAATTAATGATCTGTAAATTCATGAAATATGAATGACTTTCATAAACATAACATTGAATAAAGGAAGCATAACCAAATTTGTACATATTGATTATTTCATATATAAGATCTAAAAAAGAGCAAAATCATTGTTGGAAGTCATGATAGAGGTTACCCAAAGGGAAATGGGCATTGACTAACAAGAAGTGCACAAGGACTCCTGGGATGCTGAACATGAACAGGTGTGGTTGATAAAAAGAATTATCAACTTATGTGCTTGGAATACCTTTGTTTATTTATCCTTTTGGTGCTGTAATTCAATAAAATGTTTGCAAATATTAAAATAAATTTAAGCAGGAAAAATATAAAGACCTTTACTTAGGCACAAAAATTCATCACAAACTGAAGAGATATCGGCTTAATGGCAACACATGGGAAAAGGTCTAGGGGTTTTCATTGACTACAATCTCAATTCAAGATTCGAGTGGGATGTGAAGTCCAAAATTACAATAAAATAATCTGGTTCTTTAATACTGGAATTAAAAGCACTTAAAATGCAAATATTCTCACGAACTCTATGATATAACCTTTTAATTGTGCATTTGGGAAAATCAAATCCCAGAGAGGTTGTAGCACAATCCTGTTTAGATGAAGTTTTTAAAAAAGGTGTGGAGCTGTATGTGCACCATGCCTTCTGACTCCCTCGCCCAGAGCACGCACATTCTTTTAGTTTTATGGCTCCCAGACCTTGCTGAGCATAGGAATTATCTTTGGGAAGTTTAGAAAAAGAATTGAGAAGCTCCAGGTCATCCTGATATGTTTTGGGGACCACTGTTCTAGTCTATTCCAGACTGCTGTCCTGGAAAAAGAAATGTCATGGTTTTTACTCATTCCTTTATTCACTGTCATTAATCCCTGGCTGTAGTTTCTATTGCATGCAAGACAGGTTGTTTGGCAGTAGTTAAACAAATGTTAAAAGTACACCATACCAAATTTCTAGTCTGAGTATTCCCTTCCTTCTGCATATTTAATATTCTAAAATTATATCCTAAATGGGAAAACACAAAGCTGTTTTCAAAAAATGAGACAAACAACACTGTGGTAAGAAAGGAACTAGGGTCTTGGTGTTTAGATGTCTGTGTATGGAACGGGAAGGAACCCCGAGTCACTGGCACAGGACTCCTGGGAAGGAAGGGGAGGCTGAAGCCCAGTGCGGTAGTCAGCCAGGCCTGGGCCGCAGCAGACACACTGTTGGGTCACTGATGGGCTGGTCTATGGGCTCAGTGACTGGCTCCTGCTATGTTAGTCACACAGCAGAAACGGAGACAAATAGAAGCCCTATTTCAGGACTGCTGAGAGTGGGAAGGGGGCTTTTAGGGGCGAGGAGGGGAGGGCAAGCCCAGCGAGAGCCACAGACAGAAAAGTTTCCATACAAGGCATGTTTGTCAATAATTCTAAAGCACATGAAGACAATTACTTGGAAAAGAGAGCCAACAAAATGAGTCATTTCAGATGGAAAGTTCAGAAAATCATCAAAAAAATAGAAAAGTGTGTAAAATGATATTAACATCATTAAGATTGTTAAAAAGCTAAAATTTAAAAAATCATTAAATAAAAATAGTATATGGAACAGAATAGATTGGGCACTGACAATATGTGGTGTGAAAACCAACCAACGCAAAATCTTAAAAATGAAAACCATAGTCATTAAAATAAAGACTCCACAGTGGGACTCAAGTCTAAATTAAACATGGATGAAGATACAATTAGTAAACTAAAAGCATGGGTTATTTAATAAATGGCACCCCAGAAGCTGGCTACCCCACATGTATAGCCCACATTCCATTCAATATATAAAGTAGTGGTTGAAAGATACAGATTTTTACTCATAAATAAAATAATTAAACCTTAAATGTTAAAAAAAACTGAAATCTACTAGGAGAAAACATAGGTATATACTGTTAAGATTATAGAGTAGTAAAAGATAAATGAAGCCAAGTATATGAAGTCAAAATGAGAAAGAAGGCTGAGAAACCTGTCCACTTTACATTTAAAACTTCTGCAGAAAGAAAGCAAACAAACTTGGAAAGTCATTGAAAGGAAACGTGTTCAGCATATATAATTCTATCTTGAAAATATAAAGAGAACTCTAAATCGGTAGAGAAAAGAACAAGGAACTTAATAGAAAATGAGCAAAGTCTTTTCATGTGCCATTCACAGAAAATGAAAGCTGAGTGTGCAAAATGCATATGAAAACACACTAGACTCTGCAAGTAATCAGGGAAATTCAGAATATGAGACGCTCCTTGAAACCTACCAACCAGCAAAAACACCAATGTTTGGCCAAGAATGTGGGAAGGTAGGGATTCTTACATCATGACAGTTTAAGTTAGCAGAGTCATCATGAAGGGCAATGACAATATTCAAAACTTACATACCCATGACCTAGTCATCCAAGATGAGAGTATTATATTTGCCCTAGAAACTGAGCACACTTACTCACCAAGAAGAATGTAAAATTATATCTCAGCATGTCTAATATTACATTGTTTTAGCAAAAAAAAAATGAAAGAAATCCAAATGTCAGGAAGTAGCAAAGATGATGATGATAGATAGGTGGATAGATATTAACCAATGATGATGGATGGACTGACAGTGCTGTATTCATACAATAAACACACAGCAGTTAGAGAGTAATAGATTAAATACCATATTTTTGGACTATAAGACGCACCCCCCCACCCAAATTTGGGAGGAATAATGGTTGTTAATTCTGCTATTGAGTTTTGTTTACATTTACATTGGTGAAATATTGTTATTTATGTTATTCTCCATTATTTTTTGCTTCAAAATTTTTCCCCTATTTTCCTCCTCTAAAACCTAAGTGGGTCTTATGGTCCAAAAAATACAGTATGTATTATCATGAATACATAAATATACTATTGAATGAATAAGCATGTTAGAAAACTTTATATATATGTATATTATATTTCATTTAAATAATGCCACAAAGGAATTATATAGCTTTGCTAATATATGTAAACTATACTTACATACATACATACATATGTATACACATACGAGTGTATAATATTATATTTAAAAAGTAAGTATATGAAATTGGAGACACAATTCTTAATAGTTAGCTCTGGAAGGAAGGAAAATACAATTAGGGAGGAAATAATAGACCTCAGCTTTACCTGTATGGTTCTTTTACCTTCAGTCAATTCTCAAGAAATTATTAAAGGACATGAACAGTTATTCCAATTTCGTGATGGATAAGGGGGTATTTATTAATTAACCTTTACTTTCTTTTTAAAAATCTATTGCAGTAACACTGGTTAATAACTATGCGAATTTCATGTGTACAACTGTCTAATACATCTGTATACTCCACTGTGGGTTCACCACCCAAAGTCTAATCTTCCATCACCATATATTTGTCCCCATTTTTAGGGAGTGCCACAGGGTTTTCCAAACTAGAACATGTAGGAGGGACTTTAAGAGTCAGCGTGCATACAAGCAGAACAGCCAGCATGGTGAGGGGTCCCCAGGAGCAGCATACTTTGAACGAAAGAGGGGGAGTCGACACTGGAAGAGCTGTCACGGACTTGTCCTTTTTTGGCTTCAGGGGTTCTAACTTCAATCTACATACAGAAATTAAAGGCAGGCAGATTAGGTTCAAATTGAGAAATGAATTTCTAGCAATCACAACTTTTGAAAATGTATTTGGCACTCTCAGGAGGCAGAAGATCCTACCGTTAGAGTCAGCCAGGTCTAGTGTGGGTGAAACTTGTTATGAACACAGCTCTGAGACACACTAATACAATACACTCCTTGGGTTGAGGTGTGTTTAAGGTGAGGATGACAACAGTGGTGAGGCCGGTGACTTTCGCAACGAGGCCATGTGTGAAGCCCAGGAGACACTACCTCCTCTAATGCTTAAAGTAACCCTAGAAGTTGGCACTGCCTTACTGTCTCCATCCTACAGATGAAGGTAAATATCGCCTCTGAGGCTTTGAATCCAGACTATTTTATCTCTAAGGTCTGAATACTTCATTACATTTCCTGACTCTCATTATAACGTCACGATTTCTGAAACTAAAGAAATGGCTTTGAATGGTGAGATTTAAGGCATCCATGAGAGAGACGTTTGGAAGATGTTTGGGCCTATGCAGGGTCCCTGAAGGCAAACGTCTTATGAGTGCCTTTCAAATAGTCATACTTGGTCTCCTAAAATTTAGTTTTAGTGCTATCAATGCAACTAATTCTACAATATAATGCGAATTTGTGAGAAAAACTGATAAAATGATGGAGGGGTATGTGCAAGAGAAATAGTAGTAAAAATAAATAGATAGAAGAAAAAAGTAAAGTCTAGCCCTGGAGACTTCCAGCATGTGTGTGAGTGTGTCTCTGTGTATGTGTGCACCTGCCTGTGCTCCACCAGTCGATGACCCGATGACCATCGTGGCCCAAATGTTCAATGTCCCCATTCCAGTCTTGTCAGATGCTCATTCTTTATCACTTGCAGCATCTGTTAAATATTCTTCTAGCCTCAAAAAAGCCCTTCCCACGCAGCTAACTGCCAGGCATTCATTTTATCTACATCTGAAAAGAAAGAAGTAGATGACTCAAATATGCCAGTATTTTAATGTGTGGTGTGAAAGAAGTGTGGGTGTCTGCAAAGCTCAGTTTTGCTCCCTCCCCCAGGCTGGGGAACCTGTGGGGGATGACACACAATTTGTCCACTAAGCCTCAGTGTCTACCCTGGTTTAAAAAGCCACTTCCCCGAAGGCCCTGTGTCAAAGCCGAGGAGATGGATTGCGAGGGAATTAAGCCCAGACGAGAAAGTATCTATCATTGGGCCGACATGGCTCTACGCATTCCTCACAGAGAACATGGAGGATTAAATGGGTTCTGGCTCAGAGTTCGGGGTCAGGGGTCATGCCCACAACTAAATCTGAAGTGTGTTGTGGGGTGAGAGATAAAACGGTGGGGAGCGAGGAATGACAGCATGCTGACGTGGTGGCTGTCCTGCCTCAACCGCATCCGGGGGTGAGCCTGAGCTAGTTTTCCAGCAGAGCCTGAAGGAGGACACGATGAGGAGCAAGAACGACGGTCTGAAGCTCCCCGGACAGGCCTGGCCTTCCTCCAGACAGGATGCCCCATCTAGCCCCGTTTCCTGCCTTCTCTCCTCCTTGCCTCTCTCATATCCATCAGGACCGAGAGGTGGAGAATGTCGGAGACCTTTCACGTGACTTTTCTAATAAAGCCATAACCAAAAAATATTTGTATATTTTGTCACTGCTACGTAGGAATGCACAGGTGCATGGAAATATAATCAGGATAGGCACTGGATCTCAATGCTGCTCTCAGAGAAGTACACCTCCTGACACCCATCCAAAGAAGCCCCCTCCCCGGAGCCAAGAGAGGTAGCCATGAAGAAGGTTCAGGAGAATTTGCATGTTTGTGCTGTGTTGGCCCTGGATCAAGCTTTACTGCTCTAATGTTTGAAACGGCCAGTCAGCAGGGATTTCTACTGAGCAGAGAGAGTAATCAGGGCTGAAGGGACTGAGGAAACTTTATGTGTCTGAGCAGGATAAACTAAGAGAGGAAAGACTTCTTGAAGCTTAAATTCCTGAGCCTACAAAAAGGATCTTCTCAAATTTATGAAAACTTTAGAATTGTGAGTAACAAGTTCTATTGAGTCTCTGTTCCCAGATCTTTATTACAACTCATCTCTGAACTCAGTACCCCAGTAAATTCCATTTGAAACCAGCAACAGAGCATTTGCATACAGAAAGTTTGTTCCTAGGCTGGGTACATACTTGTGGCTACCTGGGAAAAGATTTTAGCTACAACAGTCTAGAGCTCCGTAGATCGTCTCCTACATAGTGCTCATCACATGCATGGGGTGTGAACTCAAAGTGTGGAGGAAGGAGAATACTGAGGCTAGGAGAAGCATTGAAAGATACCGGCACTCGTGAGTGTCTCAGAGCAAGGACACTCTGAGCCTTCATGTTCTCATTTGCAAAACTGGGATAGTAGCACCTATGCAATCATCTTGGTAAGGCAATTAATTGATGGAACCAAATAAGGTCATGGTGGTAGTCCACTGAGACTGCTATAACAAAATACCATAGCCTGAGTGGCTTAAACAATAGACACTTATTTCTCATAGTTCTGGGGCCTGGGAAGTCCAAGATCAAGGTGCCTTGTGAGAGCTCTCTTCCTGGCTTGCAGATGGCTGTCTTCTTGCAGTACTGTTGCATGGGGAAAGGGGGGGTAGAGGAGAGAGAGTGAGCCCTGGTTTGTTCTTTTGCTTATAAGGGTACTAATCCCACCTAGGAAGCTCCACCCTCATGACCTCACCTAACCCTGATTACATCCCAAGGGTCCCTCTTGAATATCATCACATCAGAGATTGAGGTTTCAACATATGAATTGGGGGAGCACAAACACTCAGTTTATGGCAGTAATGAAAGGCAAGTTTTGTACATTACATAAAACTGTAGAAATTCATTTTGGTATTATTATCATCACTACTAATATGAGCTCCATGTAACATCTTAGCGCCTGAGATTTTTCCCCTAAAGGTCATGGAGTCAAAAAGAAACTTATAAATATGGCCTGCAACCCCTGCCCTCATCCCTGCTTTACATATGAGGAAAGTGAGCTCATGTCATTCCCAAGGTTGGACAGCAATTGTTAAAGCAGGCTGGTTCAGAGGATAAAAGCTTCGGAAGCGGATAACCTGGCAATAAATTCTATATTCACTGTTTTAATAAGTAGCGTCCTTGGACAAGTTCTTTAATCTCTTTAAGGCTCAATTTCCTCATTTCTAAAAGAGGAATGATAACAACACCTGTTTCTTCAGAGTTGTGATGAGGTTCGAGTCAGAGGATGTATGTTACGCGCACACATTACTCCTTGTTAACACAGTGTAAGGGCTTGATAAATATTGTTAGTATTAAATGCTACTGCATGTTAAATACTTCTGTTGTGTTTTGTCATTTTTAGTATTATTATTAATCACAAAGCTGGAGTAGCACCCAAGTCTCCTGACATATGGTGTTCTTCACAGAAAGTGTTCAAATCTAGCAAACCAGTTAAGGGCAAGAACAATTTTTATTCTTCATAATAAATCTTGTTAGATCTTTTCAGCTGATTGTTGCATCGAAAGAGTAAAGTTGAGTGTGAGGGAAAACCAGCTCCCGGAAATAGTCATCAGAGGCCAATAAGTAGCCAGGACTCAGGCTATCAAGCTCAGTTGGTTTTAGCTAAGCTTTGTTGCTAGGGAACCTGCTTTTCCTGAAAACCAAGGGCAATATACAGTCTGGTTTGAAGCCATGGGTAAAAGGTCTCTGTGCAACAGCACCACTGGATTCGCTTTTCTGCAGATAGCTTGGCTGTGAGGGGAAACTTCTCACACAGCATGTGCTTTCTTTCTGGACTAAATCTATTTTTTGAAATCCTCACACAAGGATATGTTTATTGGTGCCAGAGAGAGAGAGAGGGAGAGAGAGAGAGAGAGAGAGAACAATGTGAGAGAGAAGCACCAACTGGTTACCTCCGGGAAGCATCCTGATTGGGGATCGAACACTCAGTCTAGTCATGTGCCCTGACCGAAGTCAAACCCACAACTCTTTGGTACACAAGACAATGCTCCAACCAGCTGAGCCACCAGGCCAGAGCCTAAATCTCTTTCTTAATGTCTGGAATTACTATTTCACTTTCCTAAATCACTAACAAAAATTAAGAACAACAACACAAGTGTTCAGTTGGAACTGGTAGGGTGTGTCCATGTTCAAGAACCAAGTTCTCTGCCAGCAGGAGGCTGGATGTTTGCCTCATGTCCAAGCTCTCAACTTAAGTAGAAAAAAGTTAATGGATTAGCCCTGGCAGATGACTGATGCTCTCAGCAAGCAAGGGCCCCCGAGCCAGAAATCAACCTTCTGCACAGACAGCAGCCATGTCTGGGGGAGCAGAACGGGGCTGATAACAGGACCGGAAACCCATCAGAGACACCCACCCCCTTACCTCTGGGCCTCATCAAAATTACCTGCCAAAGAGACACTGCTCCAGACCAGCACCTTGTCAGCCTATTCTGTAATAGAAAACAGCTGCTCCTGTTGGGGAGGCGGGTGGGAGGATCCGAAAGAATGAGAAAAAGAACCATTCATAACTTTTCTACTCGTGCAGAACTGTAAGTTGCAACCACAAGGCGAGCAAGAACGGGAAATTCTAGGGACCCTGTGGGAATGCTATTATCCTCCTCCAAAGGGACTGATAGGAAATCAAAGCTACTGAATTTAAATCACAGATGACTGTTAATCCATAGCCGTGAGGTTAGAACAGGGTCTGGATGCTGCTTAGCAGCGTCCGAGGGAGCGCAGAGGCATGAGGTACAGAGGTGGATCGGGCCACTTGGGCAGGGCAGAGTCGCCCTTGCTGTCTGTTCCCATTCATTACTGCACTCTTGTCACTCTTGTGCCTAGCACAGTGCCCGTCACGTGATGTGTGCTCAGCAAACACCTGTCGAGTACATGGCTAACAGGGTTCATGACAGGCATTTTCCAGGGCTGGGTGGGGTGGATTTTCAAGTTGAGTAGATCAGAGTTTGACTCAATGTTCACTTATCAGCTGTGCTGCCCTAGGAACGTTTCTTAATATATCCAAACCTTTGATGCTTTATCTATAAAATGGGGCTCAAACAGCTATATTGTATGATTTTAGGGAATAGTAAATTAAATATGATTGTGTTCTTAAGTTTCTGGCATGAAATAGAAGTTCAGAAAGTGATAGAAGTCACCAGGGACCCTGTGGTCATTAGACCTCACATTAACTATTAATCTGTTTGCAGGACCCCCCACACTTAGCGGGGAAGATGGTGATAATATCACTAATAATGAGAAATGCCCATAGCAAACAGGCTGCTCTCTTGCTAACAGTAGCCAGAGGGGAGGGTCCCAGAATTTCAGTGCTAGCCCGGTCATCCACACCCCGTGCCCATTACACAGAGAAGCTTGCCACGGAGCGGTGGGCTAAAGAGGCCTCATGGAGCTGCTGAAACCAGAGGGCAAGACCACTGAGAAAGCAGACATCCTGGGGAGGGTGGGAGCAATATGGCTGCCACCACCATCACTGTCCGTGCATTCAGGAAGAGGCAACGTAGTCCGCAAATTAGATCCAGTCTTCTTCCTTTGAGTAAGGAAATCACCTCTCTGTCCAAACATATCAATACACGGACACATGCTGGTACACATGTACACACAGAGGGAAAAAAGAGTTCATCAAGAATTTAGTGTTATTCAAATCATTATCCTCAAAATTCAAGTGGAGATATTGCACTTGTTACCAGGAATGGGAAACTGAGCATAAGGAACAACCAGAAAATTAGTAAGGTGTTGGGAACTCAAACACAATTGCCATATACATATAATTTCTCTCTCCTCCCCCTCTCCAACATACACACATATGAGCACATGAATGTATGCACACACAGGTACACATACAAATATCAACCACAACTTGCAAATGTTCTGTAGGAACATTTTTATGTAAGACATTCAGTTCCGGGTGATGGATGACTATGGAATTAGGCCTCTACCCCTTCTATACTCTCCCAGATTGCCCGCCATCTCTTGGAGTGCTTCAGTGTGTACCTGCAGTTCTGTGTGGCTTCCTCAGCGGGGATAGGCCTCCAACTTTCCTGAGGGAGTCTCAAGCTTGATAGGGAAGGTCTTCTGGTGGCCTTGAGTGATGAAATTCTAAGGAAATGCTTCAGTGTTGAGTGACTCACACCAGACCTAGGGAACACCCACCTTCTGTAGGAGGGGAGACACATAGAAGTGTATCAGCACTTTTCCTATGAGTCTCTGCATTTGGAAAGGACAGAGGTGAGTGGAACTGTCCTCACTGTGGGGTCTTAAGTTCATCTGAAGCCCCTTTGAAGTAATAACATGCTCAGTTCTATCTGCCTCACCAAGCCCTGGAATCCATCTTATCAGCTGTAGGACTGAACGGTCTGAAAAGTGCCTCGAGGTGCTTCTGAGTCACACACCCCACCCATCAGCGCTTGGTTAAGAACCATGGGTCAAAGGGCACAGCCAACTGTGAGCACAGCGCTCTCCTCCACCTCACTTCACAGACCTTACAGAAGAGCAGCCCAGGTTGAGAGTCTAAGTCTCCGTGAAATCTTTTTCACCTACAATGAAACAGCTTTTTGCCAATGTCATTTACGGTTCATGGGTCTTTAGTACAATCACTTGGGCAGTACCCCCTCCCTAGTATTTCAATGTGTTGTGGTTTTACCAAACGCAGACCAACATACAGATTTCTGTACTTATTTCTTTTTTAAATTTTTTATTATTATTCTATTACACTCATCCCCATTTTTCCCCTTGCCCTCCTCCACCCAGCCCACGCCCCGCTCCCACAGACAACCCCCACTCTGTTGTCCATGTCTGTGGGTCACTCATACATGTTCTCTGACTACTCCCTTCCCCTTCTTTCCACCACCTCCCCTCCCCTCTGGTCGTGCTCAGTCTGTTCCACGTTTCCATGCCTCTGGTTCTATTTTGTTATTTAGTTTATTTTGTTCATTAGATTCCTCTTATAGGTGAGATCATATGGTGTTTGTCTTTCACCAACAGGCTTATTTCACTTAGCATAATATTCTCCAGTTCCATCCATGCTGTTGCCAAAGGTAAGAGTTCCTTCTCTCTTTCTGCTGTGTAGTATTCCATCGTGTTCTTATTAACTCCAAGTCTCCCAGTCTATGACCGCAAAGGGCATAATGCTGTTAACAGCATGAGAATTAATTTATTTACATTACATGTGTCTAAAATGATAACAAGTACTTACTGTATGATGGCTATTATTAGCTTCTCCTTAAATATAGTCTCATGACTACCTTGTATGGCCAGAATTGAATAATCTATATTGTATCATCAAAGGAAATCTCACATTTACAGTACATTTCTAATATTCTGAAAGCACTTTGTAATTTCTTTAAGATTGGTATGATTCTTGGGTCTGCCTAAAAAAGGTTTAGATCAGATTCACACTATATTGTCTCTTTGTTTTCTCTCCTGTTCAGACTTACCCATGGTCTTCTCCTTAAAGTGAATCTGGTTGCCAGGAACAGTTGGTTGTGCAATGTGTCTCAATATTACATTTACTTGAAGGGCATTCAGCTTTACCCCATGACCTGGCATTGCTCTCTGAGGTCTGGGTAATGCCGAGCGGAGTCACTGGCTCCCTCCTACCTCCAAAGAAAATAGACCAGCCATTCCAAGGAAGCTTTTTTTGTTGTTAGTTTCTCAGTCTCCAGTTTCCTTTCTATCATAAATAGCATCAATTATCTGATGTGTAACTGACAGGGCAGTTAGTTTGCCTCCAACGCATCATTTAGTCCAGCTGATTCAGCAAAACACTTGAGTGGGAATTTGCCTCTGTGTGTGCAGACTTCAATGCCCGATGTCTCACATTAACAGAAAAAGGCCATCTATCTCTAGATTAGTGATAAGTGAAGTTCAGAACAGTGTCTAAATTGTATTTTGCTTGGAGCTTCTCAAGCTGTATTTAGCAGATACTAAGTTACGTTGACTTTTGGGAAATTCACACATTTTCTAGGGGTCCAAGCTAGTAGTTAGTTCTTATTTGCAAAAATAAGGTACTGAAGAACATGGGATCACAGATAATCAAGAATCAGGACTTGCCATGATAAGGGACACATGGTAAATAAGTAAATAAAAGAGTAAGTGAGCCCTGGCTGGGTAGCTCAGTTGGTTAGAGCATCATCATGATATGCCAAGGTTGTGGGTTTGATCCCCAGTCAGGGAACATCAGAATATAAGAATCAACCAATGAATGCATAAATAAGTGGGAAAATAAATTGGTCTCTCTCTTTCTATCTCTCTCTCTGTCTAAAGTCAATTTAAAAAAATAAATAAAGATTAATGTCAGGGTTTTTTGTTTATAATGTTACAAAGGAAATCAAAAGTGTTGTGTTTAAATTTCCACTATGTTTGCATTTTGGCATTGTCAAAAGATATACTGAGTCCTGGCTGGCATAGCTCAGTGGATTGAGCATGGGCTGTGAACCAAAGTGTCGTAGGTTGGATTCCCAGCCAGGGCACATGCCTGGGTTGTAGGCCATAACCCCCAGCAACCGCACATTGATGTTTCTCTGTCTCTCTCTATCTCCCTCCCTTCCCTCTCTAAAAAATAAATAAATAAAATCTTTTTTAAAAAGAGTTTTTAAAAAAAGATATGCTGCCCATTGTCTTTCACTGCAGAGTTCTTGGAAATGCCAAAGCTTAGTGTCTCTCTTGTCAATCATTCAAGGCATGCAAAACTCTTTCAAGTTTTTCCAATGAATGGAAGGTGGCATATGTTTAATTATAATTTGAAAATGTAGCTGGTTGATGAAGTTGTGATACTTTTTTCTGATGTAAAAGTTAACAGGGAAAAGAACTAACTATAATTTTGCCATACTTTGTATGGTTTTTTT
This sequence comes from Phyllostomus hastatus, assembly GCF_019186645.2. Taxonomy (NCBI): domain Eukaryota; kingdom Metazoa; phylum Chordata; class Mammalia; order Chiroptera; family Phyllostomidae; genus Phyllostomus; species Phyllostomus hastatus. The sequence goes on along the minus strand of NW_025334015.1, from coordinate 10,968,590 downwards.
AACAAAATCTATAATTGATGAAACAACAACAAAAAATTAAACCCAAAGAGCTAATTTATGATATTCTTAGATATTATACTGTAACACAAACATATCCTTTTCTAACTCAGTAATATCCAATCAAGGGAGAAGGAGATATTAACATCATGTGCAAAACTCCTCTCAGTTTGAATGTCAGTGTTTAAGTTCTCATGTCAATTACAAGGGTCCCTAAGAGGATATTTGAAATGTTTTATATCCATGAATTGAGAAATTACAGAGCTACAGTTGCTGCATATATGTTTATGCAAATTTTACTGCTAAAATGCCAATTTCTAGTTTTCCAATGAAATGGAATGCTACACTAAATAAATAAATCCAGTAACTCACAAAAAAGAATTGTACTACTTGGTGATTGTGTTTTGATAATTGTTGTATGTTGGTATCAACAGAGATGGGACAGATTTTAGCACAGCTCTCCCTAATATTTAAGTACAAAGTAACTGACTATATAATTTGTCTTGTATCAGTATTGAAAGGCCAAAGTGTAATAAATATCATGAACTGATTTATTGAACATTTACCATGTGCCAGTCAATTTATGTTTCTCTCATATAATCTTTTAATATCCCTATAGAGTAAGTAGATTACTTTTTATTTTCACTGACAGATGAAGAAAGTGAGGTTGGGGAGGTTAAAGAAATAAACAAATGAACCCAAGATAAAAGAAAAAAAGGAGGAGTTGCTTACAATTAAGCCAGGTTATATAGGATTCTTTAGGCTATGAGCTTTAACATTTTCAGCATCTTGACTTAGCAAGTTGGCAAAAAGGAAAAGAAAAAGAAAGAAAAAGGAGCAAAACTAAGACAAATCAAAGAGCTAATATGAAAATAAGATGTGCACATAAGCCCTACATTTAAGGAAATCATGTTCTAAAGGGCTGAATATTTCTCTACACTTCTGAAAAAGTTGAAGGAAAAATATTCTTGGAAGGGAATAAGGTATTGCCCCCCCCCCACCATTGCTTCAGTAGCTTGCATTTGAGGAGTGTGTACTGAACCACACCTTTGAGTGGCTGGGTCTGCAAGGTAGATACATACTTACGTCACGGATTCTAAGGAAGCTGCGTGCCAATTTAGTCATCATTCTATGAGCTGTATCAAAGACTATAGCTGTAATTCCTGAAGATGAGTGTGATTTTTTTTTAGCAACCTTGAAGTGTGTAAATGTCGATTATTAGATCAAATTTTCTGAGAATTATCTTTCGTTGTCAGTTTCCCTTGGAGTTTTAAAACACTTTAAAGCAAAGCTTAAACAATTTCACTGAAGTTTGCATATAGGATAAAACCAGTGGCATCACCAACTCATCAAAATGCCCCGACATGTGTAACATTCAACAGTTCTTTCACTTCAAGCTTTCTTCCCTCATGTATTCCAGGAGAAAGCGTTTCTGGGTCATTGATACTTATTGCAACAGTGTGCTACTGAGCAATTCTCTTGGGCTCTATAAGTTACTTCAATGACTGACTTTAAGCCAAGATGCTACAAATTAACAAGTGTTATAAAAATGCAGCTTTCCAAAGATGTCAGCTTTGCTGGATATGCTAAAAGTCACAGGAAGTGCCCTAAATCACATTTCACTTCACAAAGGATATTCAACTAAAAACCTAATAGAGAATGGCCAAGCACCTTTAAAGAAGAGAAGCCAAGGCAATCATTCAGACTTAGGTTCCAATAAGGACTCGCAGCTTCCAAAGATATGGGGAAGCTAAATTTTAGATAATAGATGGAAAATGAGATAATACATGTGAAACCACAGGGTTCACAATAAACAAAATCCACCATTACTATCCACTAGAGTCGTAGATCAGTGGGAAGTGTAATACCGAAACACCCAAATGGGGGTGTGGCACACAGGAGTCGAGTGGCTCTACTAGACAGCTCTAAGCATGCTTCTCAGGAAGCAGCCCTTTGGGTAAGACTCACCACCCACTGAAACCAGCAATTGCTGCTCAGAGGAAGTGGACCCCACCCTCACCACCCCACCAGACTGGTGGCATTTGTGCCCTGGGAGGTATCTAGGCACAGATGAGACGTTCATCTTAAAGCCTAGCTCGTTTGTATCACGTTGAATCCATGTATCACGTGGAGATGGATGTTGTAGTAAATAAGAGAACACATTTTAGGTCCACACAGCCAGGATCCCAGTCGTGACTCTGTCATTCAGTGCCAGCCCTGAGATTTGCAGAGCCCAGCTCAAAGTGAAATGCAGGGTCCCTTGTCCAAAAGTCAGGGCAAATGTGCCATTAAGGATGCTAAAATGTCAACTTTTTTTCTTTCTTCTACTGTCTCTCTCTCACACACACTGTGCTATTTTATTTGCTATTTAATGTCAATATCAATAAAGAAAATTAACATTTTAAATTATCAGCACGATTTATACTGTTCATCTTTCCATTTTGCAATACCAATTTGCAAATATAAGAACATTTTTAAATTGTATGTGAAATTACTGAAATTACCCAATTCATATTCATAGCTCATATATGCATATTATTTTGCTCTTACCAAAACAGCAGAAATGCAGCACAAAACAAACAACTGTTTTTATTTCACTTCTCGTTATGTGAACATTCTGCCAACTCTACCTTTGACTTACTAACGAATGAGGAAAACCTGAAAGAAGGAGGAATTATGGGTAATCCTACCTTTTGTTTTTGTTCTATGTCATCACTTGAGCCTAAGTGGCTGGCTGATACAGGGAAGTACCATGAGGAAGAAGGGATGCGAGGCGGGGCCTGGACATTCCTGGTCTTAGAATGCCATTGCTTTCTTGCTGTGTTCAATGCAAGTTCAGGTTTGAATAGCAAGGGTGGCCTCCTGGGGACGGCAGTGCCCCCACTCTCTTGGCCACTGATATAGCATGCTTACTTTGAACTGGCTTGGAGACTTGAACTCCACGCACTCTGTGTCGGTCCACTGGAACCCCGAGCTCATGCGCCATGACGAGCGCTGTACACTGCATGCGAATTGGGCAGCAAGGAAGGGAAGATTCCTATATTACACAAATCTTCTCTGTTCACACCTACACTCTGTTATCTCGCTGAGTTTTGATTACAAAACACAAGTTTACAGATAAGACAATTAAGAAATTTAAGACAAGTATGACACATCCTGAAAGCAAGAACCTAGCACAAGGCCCTGTGTAATTGTACAGGCTAAATACTCACGCAGCCAACCTTGTACTTACTAGCTGTGTGACCTCAGGGATATTACCAAATCTCTCCGAACAACAGTTTCTTCTTCCGTAAGCTGGGAAAATAACTGTACCTATCTCAAAATTATTGTGAAAAACAGATCTATTAGTATATAAAGTGCTTGAAATAATACCTGGCATATAATGTAATATCATTAATATCTATTATTGCTATTTTATCATCATCAAGTTGTTTGGGGGGTTGGGGGGGGGGACCAGGATTTTAAAGATAATGGTCCTAAAATAAGATTAAAGGATGACCCTTAAATTTGTATATCCATGCCATTTTTGTCCTCAAATTGTCCAAGGATCATACCAGCCTTAATCATATTTTGTCCACGTTGGTGTGATGGACATTTCAGGCCAGACATTCATCATTGTGGGGTGCTATCCCACAGGGTAGGATATTTAGCCTTGTCCTTGGCCTCCACCCATGGAAAGATAGTAACCCCTCCCCATTTATGACAATCAAAAATTATTTTGGACATCCCCAAAGTGTCAAAGTGGGCAAAATCCCCTCCCCGCCAATTGAAAACCACTGCCTCATGATTACATGCTATGCATCAGACCATGTAAAGCTGTCTTGCCAAACAAGGATCAAGAGCCAAATAACCCTCCCCAGGCATGTAGTGCTGGCTCAGCACTCTTAAAGCCCAACATAGCAAAATCCCAAAACGGCATCCTACTTAGATTCACCACAGTCCTATAGCTATTTATTTCTTCCTCTCAGTTCTGAGGAGGGAGGATCAAGCTGTTCAAAAAAAAAAAAAGTGGAAACAAGGTTCATTCAAATCTGGGAACTGTCAAATCTCTGATAAGCTGATCCAAGAGAACAGAAGTGAATTAACTCTGGTTCCCAGGATGGAAAGGCCTAGGAGGTGGGATAGTCCAGACTCTGCACTGGGCCTGCGCCTCCTCCCCCACTGCAGACTCTCCCTGCTCCTTGGCACGCTTCCGCTCAGACAAAGCCCTTATGGAAAGTAACACGAGGACTGTGCTGACTCCAGTGAGTTTGATTTATCAGGACTACTGGCATTTGCAAAAGCAAGTGGTCTGTTTGGATGAGATGTTTCCCAGGCAGAAAGAAAAAAAAAAATCTGGCTTTCTTCTCTCTGGTCTTGGAACTTCTTATTGTCATTGCTTCTTCTCAGCAGGGCAAAAACAATGGGAATCCCGTCTGCAGGAGGCTCTAGGGGTTCCAGGCATGTCTCGCCCCCAGCTCCCATCACCTCCTCAAGCACTTTTATTTCCCTATACAAGGAATGCTAATAAACCGCCACTCTACACTTTTCTAACTCGGCTCGCTCTCTAACCTTCCTCACCACACTTTCCCCATCAGGCCTCCTTGCGTTTCCCCTCCCCCACGCCGAGGTCCACTCCCATCTGTTTTCTGTTAGGAGTTCATTTTCAGAGTGCAGGCTGGTGGAATTCGGAGTTCAGACCCCCTCGAGTGATGAGAGTCCTGGGGCTGCTGAAGGTCCCTTCATGCGGTCCCTGCCACCTCCCCCTCCTTTCCCTCCCTGTGCCCCATTCGCCCTTGTGCAATAACATGCCGGAGCCCACATCTGTTTTCAATTCCATGTTCATTTGAACTGCTCTGGGAAAATGGAAGCTCTCACTAAAGGCTGGGGTCTTAAAGCAACAGCATGAATATAAACAACTTTATTTGGCCAACAAAGAAATATATAAGAGAAAGCCCTTCCTTACCCAAGCTGCCGCTGTCTACTGTGGTTCCAGGATGAGGTAATATATGATCACGATTCTCAGTGCCTTCATTCTGGGTTCTAATGGTCATCTCTTACCCAGTTTCCAACCTGGGAATGTCACCTGAGTTCCACAACCTGAACCAACAGGGTGCATGTTCCCAGGCTCCGACCTCAGTCTTCAGTTTATTATCCGATCAAAACCATAGATTTTCTTCTTATTAAAAACAAATAACATGGGGGATTTGGTTGTCATTTCTTTATCTCTCATTTTATTGCCAAAACGCAAGGTGAGTCATATATGTGTCTCTCAGCAGGGAAGGCTAGTGAAGTGTTCCTTTGCAGGCGAAGCCAACGAGTGGTTTTCAGGAGGTGATGCCATGTCCTCGGCCAAGACTCTGCTGCTTTTTGAGAAAAGTGATTTTGCTCATAATTATGAGGTCATTACCTACAGTTTACAAGTCACTGGTTTTGCTTGTCATCCTAAAAAAAAAAAACTAGTAATGGGAAGTTACCAGAGTAAAGAGCATTTGTCCTTGTACTTGAGAGTATAGATGATTCTGTTGCACTGCCTCTCCGTAAACTGCCTGAATGCACATGTTTGAACCATTTGAAAGACACCAGAGTAACGGGTTCAGGGAAAAGGTGAGAAAAGTACAGGAAGCACCAAGCTAAACTCACTGCAGGAGTTATATGTTCACTCATTCATTCGTTTATTCATTCATTCAATATTACTATTATTTAATAACAAGACAGTAATATCGATTGATTATGCACATACACACTACATATATCACAATATATACTATGTTACCTTGATAAATATTTGTGGAATTATTCTATAATCAGGTACCATATATATTTTTGAATAAATATTGAGTGAATATCATATGTTAGCAACCTTAAGAGAAAGTAAACTACATGTACTATATAGATATTACATGCATAATATAAATAAATACAAGTATGCTGAATTATTGCATGTAGAATGTGCCCATATATAATATATTACTAGCAGACCAGTGATTTTCCACTGTTTTCATCTCACGGCACACACAAACTAACTACTAAAATCTGCAGCACACCAAAAAATATATTTTTTGCTGATCTGACAAAAAATTAGGTATAATTTTGATTCATTCACACTAAATGGCTATTGTTGTGTTGGCTGTTGTCTTTTTTTTATTTGACAGTCTAAGGGAAGAGAGGTCAGTGCCTCTGACTACATAGTCGGGTATTGCATGGTTTAAAAATTCTTCTGAGGGGAAGGGTGGGGTGGGAGGTGTGGTAGGAAATGGAGACAACTGTACTTGGACGACAATAAAAAAATTATAAAAAATAAAATTCTTGTGGCATGCCAATTGAAAATTGCTAATGTAGACTATAGACATTTATTCAACAACTATTTACTGAGGCAGAATAATTTGGTAGTGTCGAGTTTGGACTCCGAGTTTCTGAGTTCAAATGTTGGTCAAATCCACTAGGAAGTTGTGTGACCTTTCAAGTTACTTAACCTCTCTGGGTCTTCATTCCCTCATGTGTAAAATAGCTATTATGATATTACCTTCCTAATAGGGGTCTTAAGAGATTTTGATAAAAGTCTTTGAGAAAAATGCTTAGAAGAGCACTGGCATGTGGTTGGAGCTGACACATATTAGCTATTACTCACACAGCTGGGTGAAGGCAGGAGTCACGTGCCGGTGAGGCAGACCAGTGATAAAGTGAGGGGTAGGGAACTGAGGAGAAAGGACCAAGGAGGAGGGTCCACTGGTGGGAGAAGCAGATGAGATGCCTTCATTCTAGCCCTAGACTCTTTCAAAGAAAGGTCTGAGAAAGGGCCCGTGTTTAGTCTGATACAGCCCCATTTGTTAATTTTTTTCATTTCCTTTGCCCGAGGAGGCATATCCCACGTGTGGCTAAGAGTGATGTCAGAGAGGTAACAGCTTATGTTCCTGTAGGAGTTTTATGGTTTTGGGTCTTACATTTAATTCTTTCACTCATTTTGAGTTTATTTTTTATATATGGTGTGAAAAAGGGGTCTAGTGGTCTAGTTTCATTTTGTTCTGTGTATCTATCCAGTGTTTTCCCCACACTGTTTATTGAAGAGACTGTCTCCACAACACTGTCCATTCAGTTTTTACACAGTGAAGGAAACCATCGCAAAACAGAAAGGCGACCTACCAGATGGGAGAAAATATTGGCCAATGATTCATCTGATATGGGGTTGATATCTCAGATGTATAAAGAACTCATACAGCTCAACACCAAAAAAAATCCAGTTAAAAAATAGGTGGAAGACAGGAATATACATTTATCCAAAGAAGACACACAGATGGCCAACAGACTCATGAAAAGATGCTCAACGTCACTCATCATCAGGGACTTTCAAACTGAAACCACAGTGAGATAGTACCTCACACCTCTTCAGAATGACTATTGTAATAAATCAACAGGCAAGTGTTGGTGGAAATGTGAAGAAAAGGGAAACCTAATGCACTGATGGTGGGAATGCAAACTGGTGCAGCCTCTATGGAAAACAGCATGGAGGGGGATCTTCAAAAGTTAAAAGAATGAATCTGTTCTATGACTCAGCAATTCCACTTCAGGGGTTTATACAAAAAATCCAAAACACTAATTCAAAAAGATATATGTACTCCTATGTTCACTGCAGCATTATTTACAATAGCCAAGATGTGGAAGCAGGCTAAGCATCCATTAATATATGAACAGATAAAGAAGAAGTGGTATGTACATACAAAAGAATATTACTTGGCCATAAAAAAGAATAAAATCTTGCCACATGCAACAACATGAATGGACCTAGAGGGTACTGTGTTAAGTGAACTAAGTCGGACAGAGAAATACAAGTACCATATGCTTTCACTTGTGTGTGAAACCCAAAAAACAAAATAAAATGGAAACAGACTCATAGAACAAATCAATGGTCATAGAATGGGAGGAGGATTGGAGAATAGGTAAAGAAGATAAAAGGGATTGAAAAGTACAAATTTGTAGTTATAAAAAGAGTTATGGGTATGTAAAGTACAGCATGGGGAATATAGTCAGTAATATTATAATAATTATGTATGGCATCAGATGTATACTAGACTTATTGGGGTGATCAGTTTGTAAGGTCTATGATTGTATAATCATTATGTTGTACACCTGAAACTAATATTGTATGTCAACTGTAATTAAAAAATAAATTTAAAAAGGATTCCTATTAACTAAGAAGTAGTGTTATTACTGATTTGACAGCTATAACCAGTGCTATTATCAATTTCCTCTATTTTCCATTTTGTTTTACATCAGTTTTAGAATATGACTAGTTAACATCTTACCCAAAGTTAGTAGGATTTGGGAGAAGGTAGATTTGGGCATCTAAAAATATTACTCCATAGACTCACTACTGTTGCGCGTGGGTCACCGGCCAGCAGTGACCACGGAACGCTGTGGATGGCTCAACAATACTCAAAAACACACATGCACAGAGACAGACTAGTTTCTGTGGGGAAGTAGGGACGGAATGGCCACCCCCCCTAGTGGGGAGCGCGCTGATTTACCGTCCATACCTGCTTTTATTAGGCTCATTTTGTATAATAATTCAGGTAAAAGTATAGTACTCATTAGGGGAAGTAAGGAACTATAGAAAACAAAGAACTCTGCCGGTCTATTGAGTTGGGGGTCAAAGAGCTGTAAGACTGAGGAACAAATTAACTTCCTCCTAAGACCCTTCTCATTCAACTGAGAGCATTCTAAACAAAGAAGGTTTCACAGTAATTTACATGTTCTTTCTTAGGCCTGATCACCCAGGGAATCCGCACTTCTCAGTACCGAGCTGTACCACCCTGTCATTGTTTCAGGCTTAGGTGGAGCAAGGGAACTAAGGCAACTGAGAGATAAGGAGATTTTCTTCCAGACGCTGAGAACTCAGGCTATGTCAAAGCCAAGGAGCGAGGGTCCATCACCCCCTTTTGCTGCAGCCCCCCAACTCCTTCTTTTGGTGGGCCTCCCAAAGTGATCGTGCCTGTCTTAGGTCGTTTCCCCCGTGGGGAATCTTACCCGTCTTTGGCTAACCGACTAAGCTTTTTGGGGTTCAGTTATGAATAAAGCAGCAGAAGCAGCATTCCTGCCAGGGAGATAAGCTTTTATCTCCTTGCCGGCTTACGGTTCCAAGGGCGTTCCCTTAGCCTTAGCCTAGGCGGGGGTTTTAGCCTCTGATACCAGTCAGGGCGGTTCCCAACACACTACTGCAACAAACCCCATATGCTACAAACATATACCATTAACTCTGGAGCCATTAACTTAATTTTACGGTTGATACCAAATTCGAATCCTAAATATTATTGAGAGCCTCTACAACCACCATCTGGCCTTTGATTTGAACTTAGGTTAGATTAAGAGAATTCTTGTTCTTTCTAGTAAGAAGCTTGTTGGGGAGGGTTTATATAAACAGTGGCACTTCATCTCCATGCCCTGACTCTCTCGTCTAACTCTGATATAATTAGATTTGTTAATCCTCTCAATCCTCCTCCACATTAAGTTCCCTTTAACCTGCAATTGAGCAGAAGTGTAAAGAGCACAACGGTTTTCAGATGCGAACCAAAATACATATTTTTACAGCCCATTAGAGCTTTCAAGTGTCTTATCCCAGAACGCATACCTAGACTTAAGAAAAATCCAGTCAACTTTGAAATTTCGAAGGACTTTGGAAGAGTCTTAACCAAGGACAAAATAACTTTAAAGGAATAGTAGTTTTTAATGAGCTCTTCTAAAGAAAAACCTTCCATATAATAATCTTTTCTTTAAAAAGAGAAAGCAAGATTTTTAAAAAAGACAATTCCCATATTAGTGGGAGAGAAAAAATTGGGGGAAAAAAACTACATTAACTCTGCCCAATGAGTTAAGAAAATCAGTTTTTTAGGCGAAAATGTAATGCGCTCGGATGCTAGCTACAGACGGCGGGAAGACTGGAGAAGATGGAATCCGATGGGATGAAAAGATCGTTGACTTGGGTAACGAGCAGCAAAGTGAATGGGAAAGAATGTGCTTTGGAGATCAGACCCGAGTTCAAACATCAGGTCTATCACTTTCCAGTCTTGTAACCAAGAGTAACCTGCTAATAGCTTTGCTATGCATTCCGTGCCTGCCTACAGGATTCTTTGTAAAGACAGGCAACTGTACTCATGACTGCCTTTGTGCCACACCCAGCATTCACGTTGTGAAATGCATGCTCCCCATCCTTTAGGAAATACCTCAGAGTAGAAAGAGGAGGATTTGGAGTCAGGTGAGGGGCGTTTCAGAGACACTTCATGCACTGACTTGCCTGTGTAATCATAGACCCAGCCGCCTCTTTTTAAAAGACAATTACTAATACCCACCGTGCTTTAATTAATATAAATTAAAAATGCATATACAGTCTCTAGCCTGTAGTATGTGCTCAGCAGAGGTGGATGTTTTCCATTCCGGGGATCTGAACAGAGGAGACGTGCCAGTGTTAGCTCTGCTGCGGCCTCATTAAAGCCCAGCGGCATCTGCTTCCCCAGACAGCCGCCCACGTAAGAGTACACCAGGAACAGAAAACCCCCATCAGGTGGAGCGGTAGGAGGCCTTTACAGGGAGCGGAGCTTGAGGACAGAAAACTGCACCAGGTAGTGGCATGTACCAGTACCCTACTCCTTAAAGCAGTCCTGGGCCGAAGCGGGCTACGCCCCCACTCCAGCCGCTCACGGCAGACGGCTGCTGTGGATGTGGACGGGGCAGCAGGGAAATGTGTGTGTCCCCAAGGAATACTTACAAAATAATTGGTGAGGGTAGTCTAGGGTTACTTTGAATGTGTAAACTGTTTACTTTTGCAGTACTGGCTGGAAAGGCAAGGAGAAGGGGTAATTCACTTGGGTTCCGTGTTCATTCCTTCTAGGAAGCGGAGCCCAGGGCGCCTGACGAGGCAGCCGTCGCCTTTCTGGAGCAGACGTTGTTCCCCAGGACAGCACGGACGGACGGGACACAAGGCCATACCATCTCACCCCGCTTCCTGCCTTTCAAACCCAGTGGCTGTACGTGGTAACCCTCATCCCTGAAGCCCGTGAATTCCTGGGAGGAATTTAGGGAGGACTCGCTCAGGAGGAGGGACCGACTCTTTTCAATCAGCTTTGCAATTAAATTGAGCTGACCCCTGCAATTAGGGTTAATGGGGGAGATTTTTTTTCTGAACAAATTCATCATAACTAATTAATAGTCATGACCATAAACATCTGTTCATTTTTGTGAAGCATAAAAATAACATGAAATCTGTCAAATAATGATAATAACAATAGTTCATACTTAATAAATGCTCATTAGGTACCGGGCATTGTTCTGAGAGCTACACAGGGATTAGTGCATTAATTCTCCCAATGGTTACCATATGTGATTAAGGATTACTGTTGCTTTATAGACAAGGTAACAGAAGCACAGAGGGGTTGGGTATTTAGAACAAGGTACTTGAGTGGTGAGGCTAACAAGCAGTTGAAACTGCAGTTTAGAATGCAGACGAGCCTGCCTCACAGCCCGCCTTCTAGACTCTGCTGTAGGAGACCATCTTGTTTTGACGATCAGAATCTCTTAGACGGCGCGGAGCGTTCTAGGCACACTGGAAGCGCTGCACGCCAGTGAGGTCCAGATCTCCGCCCCGGGAGGCTGGGCCCCTCCAGGTTTGCTCCTTCCTGGGGTGCTCTGCTTCAGCACTGGTGGCAGGCCCTGCTCCCTGTGTCCTGCTTCTGTGCTCCTTAGCATTTTCTACCCTAGCAAGTCTCTGCTTGCTCTTCCTCTAACCTCCCGTCATAATTAGTACTTCTTTACATTGAACTTGCCCTGTTCACATCGCTGGTGTTTTCCGTCTGGGGGTAAGGCTGGGACCCACCAATGCACCCCTGGCCTCATTGACAGCTTCCACCTTGGCTTATTGTCCTTCAGCGGCTGTTGACGACTCCTTGCTGCTGCTCAAACGTTACAACTATATCCCACCAGAGCGTTTGTCCTCACTCTTCCCTCACCCGGGAAAGTTCTTCCCCAAGATATGCCTGTGGCTTTCTCCCGTATGTTCTGAGTCACGGACAGATGCTACTTGCTCCTAAGTGCTTGCTTAAATGTCCTTCTCTCTGGGATGACTCTGTGGTTCCCCTAAATCCACAATCCCTTCCCTTCCTTCTTTCATCTTCTAGTATTTTTTTCTCCATAACACTCTTCATCATCTGGAACTCTGTATGTGTTACTCATTTTTGTCATTTATTAGCTACTTACTTCCCCCACTAGAATATAAGTTTCCTGAGGGGTTTTGATGGTTTTGCTCATTGCTGTCTCCTCAGATCCTAGCAGAGCAGCTGACACATAATAAACAGTAAGTAGTTTTTGATAAATGAATGTCTATAAGGTAAAGATAAATCAGTTGGACAGACAAAGCAGAGCTATTTTTGAAATTGCTAATGGACAAAAATTTCCCTGAACCTATAGTTTCTATGACAGAATAAGTTTTATTACCTATTTTAAAATATCTTTAACAATATTTCAGCAAGCACAGCAAGGAATTTCATGCTGTACTTTAATAACATTTCAAAATAAACTGTTGACATCACACAAGTATTAGCCAGTAAACACTACTGAGAACTCCAAGCTAAATTTTAAAATATAATGATACTTTATAATATATCAGTTATTAATAATCTCCTTTGAAACTTTTAAAGTCCTCTTTCCATGAAAACTCAGCAGGACATTTATCAATTTATTTCACTTTGTTTTAGGAATATGCATGATGAAATAGTACACTCACTCTCCCTTCATCAAAATGTGTGATAGTTTTCTGATTTGATTACCTACCATGTTACCTCTTGCATCCTTGAGTTTTTCCGTAGTCCTAGACCACATAGTCACAGCATTCACAAGTGTTTCTCATATCCTTCGTCCGGGGCATGAAGCACTAGCCTTAACTCCACCCCTTCATAACCTTATAGTGTAGCATATTGGACACAAAGGAGCTTTCTCTTTCCCCTGTCTCAGCCCTCCTCCATCAACATGTTAAAATCATACTGAAATCGACTTCTCGTGCCAGTTTTATTTTCTATAGCATCTCTTGGCTATTCCGAGGATGTTTCTTAAAATTCACCTCCTTCTCTCAAATAATTGCCAGCAAAAATGATTCAGATTGGTACATGCATAGGCTAAAATATTTCACAAAAAATATAGAAAAGTAAATTCAATATCCTGAGACACAGTGTAAAGGTAATTTGCATACTATAGTAAGAAATATTATGTTTACTACAGCTACAAAGTATTTTAGGTTGTGGAGAAATAATCCTGACCTTGAAACATGAAAAAGCTTCTTACAGGAGATCATAGAACACTCAACATTTTTTTTTACCACTAAAGCATCTCAGCTTCTACACATCATTATTTTTCCAACTCCCGAGATAAGAGTGTCTCCAAGAAGCCCAGAGAGAGATTGCTTTTGGTTCATACAGCTTCTAATATGAAAGACCAGACAATTTGCTCAATTGAGAAACAGATGGGAAATTTAAAAATGGAGGAAGACAAAATAGCACTATCTTTTGATTAAAGCAGACACCAGTTGTTATGGGATTCATAGAAATTCAAGCAGTGACTGATGCATTCTCCACAGAGATGTCTCACCGAAATTACTTACTTTCTCCACCCAGTGACACTGCCTGGACCCAACAGAAGCACCAACTCACTTGACCCTTTTCTTCTCAGTACATCCTTGCCCTGTGAGCTCAATGTTCCCTTTGATGAATTCCATTCATCACATACAGCTCTATCAACTATAGCACTTTCCCAAGCACACATGCTTCCCACAGCAAACTTCACTAGAAGCATGCATCACTTCTACTGGCTTGTCCCTGAAAAGTTAGGAGACAAGGTGCCGCTGTAGAGGAAGGTGGCACTGACAGAAAGGTCTGAAGCCCAGAGTGAAGACCAATTATTCCAAGGGAACACATCTCTGTGACATTCCCAAACTGTATGGACACTGTGTTAGGTCACCACACTGGCACTGCATCATTACCCTTTTCAGCACTGCCCATCTTGCCAGACAGTTCATAGGAGTATTGACTTTACACAGTAAACATTTTTTTTAACCACACCTGTTCAGGACACTTTATTTAAAGGAGTGTCCAGTAAGCTTGGCAAGTGATGGGTGTAGTTGCTGGCAACTGGTTTGTACTGTGTCGTTGCTGTTTATAATTTTGAGTAGCAGGGATTGGAGGGATTCTATATCTTTAGCGGGGAAAAGACAAAGGACTTAATTATAAAATTGAGATCTCCTAAATCTTTAGGGGGGACAGCAGCTCCAGGGGATTCATCTGAATTATCTTTTATTCCTATTTTCTCCACCATATGGCCCCCAAACAGAAGATGCCTCATCCTATCTCTGTGCTCTCAGTTTTGCCCACCAGGAGCAAACGTAAAACCATAATAGAGGAGTAGCTGAAAAACTCAGGCCACAAAGGATTCTTGTTTTTTAAAAGCAAGACAAGTCTTCTTTAATATGAAATAAAGAATGTATTTAATAAAACATTTATGTTTTATTATGTTTTACTTAAAATGTATTAATAAAAAATGTATTAATGTAGTTAGAAGATTTAGCATTAAAGAAATAAAATGTATAAGAAAATACTAAAAAACAAATTTTTTAAACCTAACAAGCTTGACAAAGAACCAAGTAGAAATTCTAGAAATTAAAAATTATCATAAAAATTTTCAATAAATGGATGAAAAAGCAGATTAGACTAAAAGAAATCTAGAACTAACAAATTATATGATAAATGGCACTGAGAGTCAAAGAGAAAAAACCTGAAAGAAGTTAAGATAGAGTATAAAAAACAGAAAAGTTGAGATAAGAAATCCTAATATATCCTATAGAAATATAAGAAGAAAGTGAAAAGAAAGGGAAAGGGAAAGTATTCATGGAGATAAGGGCAGTGAAATATTTACAAATAAAGAAATATCAACGGGCTGCGAACCAAATCATCGCAGGTTCGATTCCCAGTCAGGGCACATGCCTGGGTTGCAGGCCATGGCCCCCAGCAACCACACATTGATGTTTCTCTCTCTCTTTCTCCCTCCCTTCCCTCTCTAAAAATAAATAAATAAAATCTTAAAAAAATAAAAAAATAAAAAATAAAGAAATACCTAAAAGTGATTCAAAAAGTATAATAAACCTGAATCCCGAGCAAAAAGGTAAATATACACAAAATATGTCAAGGTAAACTCTAATCACCCAAAAATAAAAGTTATAAAAGTAGCCTAAGTGAAAAGACAATTTAGTTAAAAATAAATACATGAATTGAAGACTTCTTCACAATGAAAATATATGCAATATCCAATGTATAATTCTATATCTAGTTATACTATCATTCAAGAGGAAGAATAAAATGAAGTAAATATTAAAAAGAAATGACCTCACTGAGAGTATGTTTGTATGTCAGTATCTCTGTGTGTAAATTTCAAGAAGGAAATTGGACAAGGAAAAAAACAGAGTGAAGAAAATAAGCAATATTATGAGATAAAAAGGTAAAATGTAAATGTGCATAAAGAAAAGATTGACTAAAATTCAATAATTGATAAATAAATAACACCAATTACCAATTTAGATTATGTAAAGCATTGTCAGCAAAGGAGTGGAGCTAGATCAGAGTAAAAGTGTGCTAAAATCTTACATTTAGGAGAAAAGTACTGATAATAATTAACTTTAGATTTTTTAATGTACTATGCATAATAAAATTGAAATGCAATGGCTAACCAAATAGAAATGGAGTGTGTTCCTTCCAAAGTCATAGACAGAATTAGGAAACAAATAGAATAAAAGATAAATGAAAGTATAAGAGTGTTAGATAATGCAATAGTAAATCCAAATATATAATTTATTAAGATAAATTGATTATACTTTCTAGTTTAAAAACAAAGATACTCAGATAAGCGTTTAAATAATCAAGTTAAAAATTCTGCTTCTGTTATATCAAACAGAAGTACCATGTACCATGTAGCGCACAGGTGGCAAACACAAGGCCCAAGGGCTGAATCTGGCCCACCACCTTGTTTTATCCGGCCTGGCACCTTGTTTCTACCTGGCAGTAGTGCCGAGCTCCTTGCCCCTAGTTAAGGAGTAGTTACATTTATACAGTCCTAAAATTACATTCGGCCCTTTCAAGGCAACTGCAAAGCTGATGTGGCCTCAGGTGAAAATGAGTTTGACATGCCTGATCTAGCTTGTAAGAGTTTAAACCTGAAAAGAAGCACAGAAAACAACCATCTGAACGCAAAATTTGAAAGGGGCCAAAATGTGAAGGAATAGACCAACCTGAGGTAGATTTACTATTTGTATTTCTTATGTGTGGGGGTGGCTAAAACTTAGAGATTTACAGAAAAAAATTACTGTGTTTCTGTCCTGAAGAACAAGAAGACAAGAGTTATAAGCAGCTAGTGCCACTGTAAAGTGGGATATTTACAGAAAAGAAAGAGCCAAACAAAAAAAAATTCAGTATATTAATTTTGCCAAGAATCTGGCTTACCTTTTAAGTATGTATTATGCATAGCAGAAAACAAGAAGTTCAACTTATGATAAAAATAAACTGCTATTTGAGCTAAATATCAAAAGGCAATTTTTTATTTTTAATTTAGGTCCACCAAGTAAACTGCTTGGTAAATAAAAATTGTGAAAAGTTTCAAGGTATATATCATAATCCAGAAACCCCACAGTATAACATTCACAATATTCAGGATACAATACAAATTGCTCAACATATAAAGATTAGGTCCAAGCAAGGATGTTCTTTCTCATGATTCCTCTGCAATGTTGTACTGGAAGTCCTAGCTAATATAGAAAGACCCCCCCCCCCAAAAAAAAAGAAAGAAAGAAAAGAAAAGATATACAGCTTGAGAAGAAATAAGTAACTGTTTTTGTTCACAGATAATATAATCATCTATAAAGAAAATCCAAGAGAATTGACATGAAAATTCCTGGAACTAATAAGCAATTATACCAAGGTTGCAGGATGCAAGATTAATATACAAAAGACACTTTTCTATAAAACAGCAATGAACAAGTGAAATTTTAGAAACAAAATACTATTATATTAACATCCCCTAAAATAAAATACTTAGGTATAAATCTAATAAAATAGGGACAAAGTTCTATTTGAGAAAAACTACAGATTCTGATGAAAGAAATCAAAGAAGAACTAGATATTCCATCTCTATGAATAGGATGATGCGATATTGTCAGAATGACACTTCTTCTGACTTGATCTACAGATTTAATGCAATCTAAATCAAAACACCAGTGACTTATTTGGTCAATATCAAAAGCTGACTGTAAAGTGTATATAGGGATGTAAAATAACCAAAATACTCAACATATTATTAAAGAACTGAGTTGAAGGGCTGAACCTACCCAACGTTAATACTTACTAGAAAACTACATTAATCAAGATAGACTACTAATGGCAAAATAATAGGCAAATGGATCAATGGACTAGAATAGAGAACCCAGAAATAGACCAGCATAAATAGAATCAACTGATATTTGACAAAGGAACAATGGCAATACAATGGAAAAAAGGATAGTCTTTCAGCATATGTTGCTAGAACAACTAGACATACACATGCATACAAAAAAGGATCTAGAACAGCTCCTATACCTTTAGAAAAATTAACTCAAAATGGGATCATAAACCTAAATGTAAAATACAAAACTATCAACTCTCAGAGCTAATATAGGAGCCAACCTACATAACATTGGGGTGGCAATGACTTTTAAATTCAACACCACAGCATGATCCATGAAAGAAATAATGAATAAATTAAATTCCATTAAACCTAAAAATGTCTGCTCTGAAAAAGACAATGTCAAGAGAGTAAGAAAACAAGCCAAAAAATGAAAGAAAAATTTGCAAAACACACATATGATAAAGGCTTATTATCCAAAATAGACAAAGAAATCTTTAACTCAATACTAAGAAAACATACTACCCAATTAAAAAAATGAACTAAAGACCTTAACAGACACCTCACCAAAAAAATATGCAGATGGCAAATAAGCATATGAAAATATACCATATGTCATATATCATCAGGGAAATGCAAATTAAAACGATCAGATATCATTATCCATCTATTAGAACAGCCCAAATCCAGAACAATGACAATACCAAATGCTCATAAAATGTAGAGCAACAGAAACTTTCATTCATTGCTGGTGAGAAAGCAAAATGAGACAACCACTTTGGAAAGCAGTTTGGCAGTTTCTCATAAAACTAAACATATGACCCAGCAATTGCACTCTTTCATGTTGACCCAAAGGTGTTGAAAACCTATGTCCATATAAAAACTTGCACTTGGATGTTTACACCAGCTTTATTAATAATTACCAAAACCTGGAAGCAACCAAGATGTCCTTCCGTAGGTGAGTGGATATATTGTGATATTGGAGTGGCTAAAAAGTTCGTTTGTTTTTTTTCCTTAACATGGTTCTGTTAGTGCATTGTTGTCTTTAACTCCATTTGAAACAATTTTGTTAGATTGTATTGTCATATTGGTGTGTACTTTTTTAAAATCATATCAAAATTGGTGAATTTTTTTGTGTAGCCATTTTAATATTGATAATGGAAGAAAATACACATTTTCAGCATATTATGCTTTATTATTTCAAGAAAGGTAAAAATGCAACTGAAATGCATTTGTGCATTTGATTTGTGCAGTGTATGGAGAAGGTGCTGTGATTGATCAAACATGTCAAAAGTGATTTCCGAAGTTCCATGCTAGAGATTTCTCACTGTATGATACTCCACAGTCAAGTAAATCAGTTAAAGTTGGTAGTGATCGAATCAAGACATTAATCAAGAACAATCAATGTTCTATCATGCTGGTGATAGCAAACATACTCAAAATATCCAAATCAATAAAGTTATTGGTGAAAATGAAAAATGTGTCTTCTATTTTACAAAAAAATACTAAACAGACTTTTTGGCCAACCCAATGTATCCAGACAATAGAATATTATTCAGTACTAAAAATAAATGAGCTATCAAGCTATGAAAAGGCATGAAGGAACAATAATTGCATATCACCAAGTAAAATAAGTCAATTGAAAAGGCTGTATGATTATACACTGTATGATCACAACTCTATGAGGCTCTGGAAAAGGCAAAACTATGGAGAACATAAAAAGACTAGTGGATGCCAGGGGTTAGGGGATGAGGAACTGAGGAATGAGTAAATGAAACGGAATTTTTAGGGCAGTGAAAATTCTATCATACTTTGTACTATATTATAACGGTGGCACATTTATCCAAATCCATGAAATGAACACCGCCAAATGTAAACCGTAATGTAAAATAATGATGTTAAATGACTATGATGTGTCATTGTGGGCTCGTCAATTGTAACAAATCTATCACTCTGGTGGGGGATGTGAATAATGGGGGTGACCATGTTTGTATGGGTGCAGGTAGTACGTAGTACCTTCTCAATTTTACTATAAATTTAAAACTACTCTAAAAATATAAGATCTTAAGAGGAAAAGCAAAAGAATAAATAAAAATAATTCCAAAATGAGCAACTTTACTCAGTGGGCTTAACCAAATAGTGAAGATAACAGAAAATCATTAGACTAATTCAATAACAATGATTTCATCTGAAGAATAAAGAGAAAACTGATGGACAAGAAGACTCAGAGATTGGTGGGACAGTATTAAAAGTTCTCATATTGGTGTAGGCATTATAAAACACAGAATGGAGTTCCCCTAAAAAATTAAAACTGTAACTACCATATGATCAAGCATTTCTACTACTGAATATGTATATATGCATGTATATATACACACACATATATATGAGAAATAAAATCATCATCTCGAAACGATATCTGCACTCCCATGAAGCACTATTTACAGCAGCCAAGACCTGTAAACAACCTAAGTATTTGTGGGCAAATGAATAAATTTAAAAAATGAACATATATACATATAATGGAATATTATTCAGCTTTAATAAGAGGAACTTCTGTCATTTATGAAGACACAAACTTGGGAGGCATTATGTTAAGTGAAATAAGATAAGCACAGAAAGAAATAATTTATGATTTCACTTGCATGTGGAATCTAAAAAAAAAGTCAAACTCTGCCCTGGCCATTGTGGCTCAGTTGGTTGAAGCGTTGTCCTGTAACTGAAAGATCACTGGGTCAAAAGGCTCCAGGTTCAATTCCTGGTTGGGACACATGCGCAGGTTGCAGGCATAATCCCCAGTTGGGGCGTGTGCAGGAATCAGCCAATCAGTGTGATCACATTGACATTTCTCTCTGTCTCTCTGTCTCTTTCTCGCCCACCCCCTCTCTCTCAATTGAGAATAAAATCAACCTTAAAAAAAGTAAAACTTATAATGACAGGGGAGAATGGTGGGGGGTGGGCAACAAAGGATAATGTCTCAGGGGGATCTAGGAAAGAAATGAGGCGAGGACTGTGATGAGCCCACCTGCCTTTTTGGAGAGTGCTGGGCTATAATTCAGGGGCGGGTAACCTAGGAGAACTCTGGAAATCTCCCTGAATTGGAGAGACAGAATTGAAAGGCCAGGGTGACCAAGAGGGCTGGTTTCCAGGCTAGAGTGACAGGAGCAAGCCACAGAGAGAAAACTCCAGAGACAACCAGACAATTCTCCTCCAGTATTCAGCGGAGCACTTATCAGTATGTACGTGAGAAACATATTTGATGCAGGGGAAAGAAAAACTCAAAATAATTAAAGGGAATTGTAGCAGACACATACATAGTGTAGGGATTCTACCTGTTATAAAGACTGATGGAAAAATCCCACAATCTGTGAGTCATGAGTCATTGGGTAGAGGACTCAGAAAAGTCTTACCTCAGTGGTGGGAAATAATTAGCCAGAGATTAAATTCTTCTCTGATCCCCCTAACAAATTTTTAAAGCATGGAAGGAAATGATCAAACTGTTTGCAAGTTTCTTCAACTGTCTCAGGACAGACAGAAACTTCGAGAGATAAAAACTGAAGTGCTGCAGATTAAAAATAGACTGAATGAGAATACACTGATTAAACATTAATCTCAAAGGTATAGTAACCAGTCAAATGATTCACAGAAAAAAAATTAATGGAAATTTTAGAAGCATCATTGAGTTCTAGGACAACTTCAAGTAGCTTAATACATGCATTTGAATCCCTAAAAAACAAGAGAGGACCCCTGGGTTCCGCCCAGTGCCCCGTGACAGACAGAGCAAACTGTGGCCTTGAACCATGGCCTGGCCTTGGCCCGTAGGCTGCAGGCTCTGAGGCAGGTTACACAGCAGAAAAACAGAAAAGAAGAAAAGAGGAGCAGGGGACAGAAAAAAACACTTAAAGAAATAATTGGCAAAACTCTTCCAACTTTAGTGAAAAGCATCAACCCACAAGTCTAAGAAGCATTAAGCACAAGAAACATGTAGAATACTCTAGTAAGACTAAATAATTAAATTGATTAAAATTGGTGATGATGAGAAGAAAATCTTAGAAGTGTCTTAAAGAAAAAGAATTATTACAAAAATGAATAAGGATGATGGCAGATTTGTTGTCTGAAACAATTAAAGGAAGAAGGCAGTGTAACACCATCTTTTACGTACTGAAAGAGAAAATGCTAAGCATAGAATACTATACATGGTGAAAATATTTTTTAAATGGTATACAGGAGACCAAACTATAAGAAATGTTATAGGAAGTCCTTAAGGCAGATGAAAATAATACCATGTGGATATATAAACATATCCAAAGGAATGAATTCTACTCATCTTAGTTACTTATAAATACATACGAGTTTTTTTCATTATTTAATTTTCTTCAACAGGTAATTGGCTGTTACAAAAGAGCACTAAAAATGTAACAGTTAAAACATATGAATATGTGAAATATATAATAACAGAAAAGACAGGAAGGGAGAAGCATGAGCGGACTACCACAACCAGGCTCTTACATTGACAGGAAGTGAATAATGTCACTTGAAGGTAGACTGTGGTAAAGGAAAGATGTATATGCACCACAATCTGACAAATATAGTTACTAACCCCAAAAAGAGCTAACATGGAATAGCGACAAATACTCAGTGCAAGCTGGAGCAGGGACAACGAGGGAACAAAAACCAGATGGAACACATGGGAGGCAAGCAGTGGGATGGTGGATGGAAACACGACCTTGTCAGATATCACCTTAAATGAAAGTGGTCTAATCGTCCCTATTTAAAAACCAGGATTGTCAGATTGGATACAAAGCACAGCTCAACTTGATGCTGGCCACAGGAAACATACTTTATACATAAATTAATTAGTAAGTTAAAAGAAAAAATGATGCCATATCATGTCCCAGGCTAAGCTTCATCGAAAGAAAGCAGGAATAGTTGTATTAATAACAGAAAATATATATTGGAGAAGAAGTTATATTACTAGGAGTAAAAAATTATTATTTTATAATAAAATTTTTCATTTCATCAAGAGCACATAACAATCTGAAATGTTTATGCACTAAAAACAGAACTTCAAAACATACAGTGCAAAACTGGTAGAACTGAAAAGAAAAATCAACAAATCCACAATTATAGTAGATTTCAACAGTCTCTTTCAATTATTAACAGAATAGACTGTAAGTCAATAAGAATATAGAAAACTTGAATAATGCTATCATCCAACTTCATGCAAGTGACAATTATAGAGCACTCCACAAAACAACAGTAAAATAAACATTTTTAAATGTATATGGAACATTTACCAAGACAGTCCAAATTTAGGGCTCAAAAAACAAGTCTCAATAACTAAGTAACACACTTCTAATTGACACATGGGACAAAGAAAAAGTAAAAAGATGAATTAGAAAATATTTTCAACTGAGTGAAAATTAAAACATCATTTGAAAATTTGTGGAATGCGGTTAAGCAGTACATAGGAGGAAATTTCTAACACTACCTTTGTTAAAAAAGAAAGTCTCAAATCAGTTACCTCACCTTCTACCTTAAGAAACTAGAGAAAATGAAATTAAATATAAAGTGAGTAGAAGAACAGAAATTAATAAAAGAAAATACAGGAAAACAATAAGGAAAATTAATAAAGCCTACATCTGCTACTTTGAGAAAATCAGTAAGATGGCTATATCTCTAGCCAATTGTATTAATCAAGCTTTTTTATTTTCTGTATTTTCATGATTTGACGCATAAGGCATTGCTGACTCTGGAGAGACGGCCCTCCCAGGTCTATCCAACCCCCAGAGACAGTAAACAACTGCCCATTAGAGCACCTTTCACATGCAAACCAACCGACCCAGACCCCAAGACCCCAGACACCAGACCCCAGCAGGCCATTGCCTAGGGCTCCCACAGGACTCCCATTCTGCCCACTATTTCTCTGCACTGCTCAACCCAGGGCCCCGTTCCCCAGGGCCGGCAGGAATTATGGAAACTATCCGATCCTAAACCTGCTTACACTGCCAGGGAAGGAAGGGAAGGAGGGAAGAAGAGATGACAGGAAAAAAGGAAGGAATGGAGAAAGGAAGGGAGGGAGAGAGGGAAGGAAGGAAGGAAGGGAAGGAGACTTCAATTTATATCTCATACTAGGTACAAAAATCAACGGAAATGAAGGACATTAAAACTTAAAACTATACAACTTCTACAAGAAAATATAGGAGAAAAAAACCTTGACCATGCGTTAGACATCGATTTCTTATAACACCAAAGTGTGGTTCACAAATGGACAAATTAATAAACTGAACTTTGTTAAAATTAAAAAATTTTAAGGCCACTACCTTTTGAAAGTCACTGTAAAAGGAATTAAAAGCAAGCCCCAGATGGGTAGAAATATTTGTGAATCATATATCTGATAAAGCACTTACATTCAGCATATATAAAGAGCTTCTAAATTTAGCATTAAGGGAAAAATCCAGTAAAAAGTGGAAGAATTGAATAGGCACTTTAATAAAACAGATAATATAAATGGAAATAAGCACATGGAAAGACAGTCAACACCACTAGGCACTAGAGAATTGCAAATTAAAACCATGTGAGCTATTACCACATGTCTGTTAGAATGGCTAAAATTAAAATCTTTACCATACTAAGCATTGGCAAGATGTGGAGAAATCAAAATTTGTATACACTGTTGGTGAGAAGATGAAATGGTACAAATGCTTTGAAAAGCAGTTTGGCAATTTCTTAAAAACTTAAACATAAATTAAACATTCCACTCCACAGTATTTACTCTAAAGAACTGAATGTATACGTTCATACAAAGATTTGTCCAAGAATGTTTAGAGGAGCTTAATTTTTAATAGCCAAATACTGGAGTCAACCCTAATCTTGATTGAATAACAGATAAATGGGTGAATAAACTGTGGGTCATACAACAGGATACTAGTGCTCAGCAATTTAAAAAAAAAGACATATTGACTATTGATGCACTTCACATCATGAATGAATATTAAATAATTTTGCTTATTTAAGAACTCAGTAAAGAGCAAATGCTGTATTTTTTCCACTGATACAAAATTCTAGGAAATGCAAACTATGGTGACAGAAAATAAATCAGTGGCCATCTGGGGCCCAGAGTGGGCGAAAGGTGTGCAGGCACCAGAGAGAGGGAATGCATAGGAAACAGAGCGAATTTTGGGAGATTATGGATACTTGTACTATCTAGAGCATGGATGTACATGTGACAAAACTTATCAAATTATACATTTATAAATGAAAATCGACAAACAAAGCCACTATTCTCAGGCTCATAGAAAGTTAAATTAAGCAATCAAATTATATATAGTTTCTATTCTATAAATTGTTTCAGAAAATAGAAATAGAAGGAACAGTTCACAAATCGTTACACAAAGGTAATACAATAGCTCGAAACAATCCTAGAACAAGATAGCGTGAGAAAGGAAAAACATAGGTGATACTGAGCTTTAGGGCAAATCAATAATATCTTGGCTGTGGGTCCTCAGTTGGAAAAAATGTCTGAAAGGACACGGAGCAGCACCTCCCGCGCAGTTAGATTTACAAGGGTCACTGCAACGCACTCTGGCTCCAGGAGCGGGGCGAGCTCGGCTCCCCCAGCTACGCGTGCTCCAGCTGTTCTCCTCTTGATGCTTACCGAGCAACCAACTGTTTAGAGACAATTTAACTGTAACGAGCCCTCATGGCTAAGTGGTCTTTTATTAGCCCAAATGGAGTCCTATGCATCGGGAGGGGCCACTTTCCCCCAAGTCCCCACCAGTCCTTCCCTATTAAAGTGAAATATGGCTTTAATATAGTCACACCTGGGGGAAGTACTCTCTTATTCAGCAGCACGGGATGTCCACCCTCCCCCACATAGGGTGGCCTCTTGTTTCCTTACTCCTTGGGGCTGGGTTTTGCAACTTTTTGAATGATCTGATTAGTTTTAAAGTCAGTAGAAACACAGCATATGGAAAGCAAAAATTATTAGCACTTATGTGCTTTGGAGCTGACTTTAGTCGTAATTTAAGTTTGAAAAAGGGGGGTGGTGAGGTGGGAACAGAAGAAATAACAAGTAGCCCATAAAAACAAGCTTTTGAATTTCTTTATTCAGTGCGTTTGGGGAAATTGCTGAATAAAGACTTCATCCAATTCACGCTTCACTGTGCCCTGGGCTCCTGAGGCAGAGGGGTCTACAATGGATCAGAACATGTTGGTCTCAGTCTGTGGGACTCACGGAGGACAAGGGTGCAGAGGACTGTTAGTAAGAAAAAAGGCCCAAGCCTCAACTTTCGTTCCTGAGGTGAAGAAAACTGCTAGAAGTAGAAAACAACTCATTCACCACACCTATCTTGGATAAAATGTTTCATCAGCTCTCTAAATGACTGCCCAGCACTAGTACACTTGAACACATCTAGCTACATATGAATACACAGAGCTCTGCTGCACTGGAGAGCTACATGATACATTCAAATTCAGAATATTACTTTGTGCTCAGTCACGTTAGCAGAGGCTCAGAGCAGTTAATAACCTTGGGAAGGTCACATTGCATTCGTTTCTTTGACTCCAATGTCTGTTCTCTTTATGGGTATGCTACAGAATATGGTCTTCTTTTTTTTATATGTAATTTCTGGACAAATTCTTAATCTAGAGCCATCTTTGATATTTCCAGCCTCTTCCTGTTTTTGAAAGAAAGTCAAAAGTATGGCCAACTCAATACTTAATAGCAAACACCACCACAGTCAGTTCTAAACACTTCATTACCTCAAGAAAACTCTCTGTAGCCTTGAAATATTACTCCCTTCTCTGCCCCTCCCCACCCCAGTCTCTAAAGACTTTTCTGTTCTGGATTTTCAAAAGAATGAGATCATGTAGTTTACGGTCATTTGTGACTGGTTTGTTTTTACTTAGCATAATGTATTCAAGTTCATTTGCATACTAGTCATCCTAGTGGGTGTCAAGTGGTAACTCACTGTGGAGTTAATTTGCATTTTCTTGACATTGACCTTCATGCACATGTTTATTGCATGGATGCATTGGCCATTTGTGTGTCTTCCTATAGGATGTCTAGTCAGATCTTTTATCCATTTTTAATTGGGTTAATTGTCTTTTTATTGTTGAATTATCAAAGATTTGTATGTATTCTAGATACAAGTCCCTAGTCAAATATGTGATGTGAATATTTTCTTCTATTCTGTGGGGTCTTTAGTTTGCTTTGTGGTATCCTTTGAAGCCTAAATTTTGTTTTGATGAAATTTAATTTATATATTATTTTCTTTTGTGGCCAATGCTTTGGTGTTATACTTAGGAATTCTTTGAAAATCCAATGTAGTAAAGATTTATTCTTGGGTTTTCTTTTAAGAGTTTTATAGTATTTGCTCTTACAT
Source organism: Phyllostomus hastatus (assembly GCF_019186645.2). Classification (NCBI taxonomy): domain Eukaryota; kingdom Metazoa; phylum Chordata; class Mammalia; order Chiroptera; family Phyllostomidae; genus Phyllostomus; species Phyllostomus hastatus. The sequence continues at coordinate 10,941,771 of NW_025334015.1, read as the reverse complement.
TTAGGTCTTTGATCCATTTTGAGTTATGTTTTGCACATGGTGTGAATGGAAGTCCAACTTTATTCTTGTGCATGTGGGTGTCTGGCTGCCCCAGCGCCATTCGTTAAAAAGACTGTTCATTCCGTACTGAACAGTCTTGGCGTCTTGGATGAAAGTCAGTTGACCATAGATGTACAGTCTTGTTTCTGGACTTTTGATTTCACTCTACTAAGATATGTCTAGGTACCACCACCGTCCCGTCTTGGTTACTGTAGCTTTGTATGAATTCTGATATCAGCAAGTGTAAATCCTCTTGCTTTATTCTTTTTTTAAAAAAAAATCGTTTTAGCTTTTATGCACCCTTTGCAATTCCATATGGATTTTAGGACCACTTGACCTGTTTCTACAAAGAAGTCACCTGGGATCACGGTCGTGGTTGGGTCACACCTGCGCATCAGTCTGAGGTGTGCTGGCACGAGAGCAATGCCGTCCTCAGCCTACGGATGCGGTGTGCGTCCCCTTTATTCACACTGCCTGTCATTTTTTAAACAATGTATGATAGTTTTAGAATATCAAATTTGCACTAATTTGTTACATTGATCTTAAGTATTTTATTTTTATACTATTGTTAATGGAATTGATTATTTTATTTTATTGATTTTTCAAAGCAAGTCTACAGAAATGAATTTTTTGTGTGTTTTGGCCTTGTAGCCTTCAACTTTGCTGAATTTATTTATTCATTTTAGTTGTTCTTAGTGTATTCCTTATAATTTTCTATATATAATATCAGGCCACCTATGAGAAGAGATAGTTTTACCTCTTCTTTCATATTTAAATGGCTTTATTTTTCTTGCCTACTTTCTCTGGCTACAGCTTCCAGCACAGTGTCAAATAGAAATGTTGAAGCAGACTTCCTTGGCTCGCTCTTGTTCTTAGGAATAAATCACGCAGTTTTTCACCATCAGGTATGATTTTAGCTGTGAGCTCTTCAGAGATGTTCTTTATCAGGTTGAGGAAACTGACTTAAATTTTTAGTTTATTGTTTTAATCCTGAAAGAGTTTTGGATTTTGTCTTTTTCCCCTGTATCTATTGAAATGATCATGTGAACTCTGATTTTTGAGAAGATATATTGGTCAGATGTACAAAATAGATTTCTCTGACGGTAAACCAGCCTTGCTTGCATCATTAAGATAAACCCCATTGATCGTGAGGATTGCCGTTGAATCAATAATGTGACCTTCATTTCTGCCAGGTTTTGCGTCCTTTATTTTGATGCTCTGTGATTAGGTGCATATGTTTTTCATTGTTATATCTTGCCGATGAATTGACACTTTTCATTATCCCCCTCATCTCTAGCAACATTTTCCCCCCATCTCTAGTAACGTTTTTCATTTTAAAGTCTATTTATCTGATATTAGTGTGTCCTCCGCAGCTTTCCCGTGATTGCTGTTTGTATGACATATATTTTTATACCTTTTAATGTTAAATCTATGTATCTTTGCATCTAAAATGGGTCTCCTGTAGACCGCACACAGTTGAACTTTGTTTTGTGATTTAGTCTAAAAACCCCTGCATTATGAATGGATTGTTATTTACATTTGTATCATTATTTATATAGTTGGATTTATGTCTGCCATTTACTGTTTCCTATACATTGCATGCCTTTCTGTTTCTCTAGTTCTGTTGCTTTATTTTGCACTTAATGAATATTCTCTAATGTAAATTGTGATTCCATTAATAATTTTATATATATTTTGGGGTTTTTTCACTGGTTGCTCTAGAGTTTAGAGGTTACCAAAGACATTTAAGTTATGAGAATAAGCTTTAAATTTATACTGGCTTAATTCCAGTAATATGTTGGTACATTACTTTTACATATCAGTTTCCTCTTCTGCCATTTTGTTGTATTATTGTTATTTGTGTTTATCTATTATATCATTACAAACCAACAATACATTGTTGTAATTATTACTTTAATATCTGTCATCATCACCTTAGTCCATTATCACTTTACTCCTACCTCCTTCCTTTATGTTATTATTCACAAATACATTACATTTCTGTATGTTGCAGGACTAAGAATACATTGCAAACATATTATTTATACAATTGCTTTTCCGATCAGTTAGGATAATAAAAGATAAATATATGCACTCTAGTGTCTTTTATAACCACATAATTACTTTGATCTCTTTGTTTACTTAATTCTTTGTTTACTCCCGTTGTTTAAATTAGCATTAGGAGTCACTTGCTTTCAGCCTGAAGATCTTAATCTTTAGTATTTCCTGTAAGGTGCATCCGTTAGCAAAAACTTCTGTCCGTTTTTACCTGGAAATGTTCATTTATCCTCTATTTTTAACAGAGGATTATGTAACCTTGCTACATAAAGGATTCTTGGTTGACAGATTCTTGTTTGAATGCTTTGTATATTTATTCCACTGCTTTTGTTGAGAAGGTTAAAGTTGAGCAATTATTTGTTAACTTGTATAATCACTAACTTAACATATCTGAGGACAGAAATGCAATATTTTCACCTATTGAAAAAAATCTAAAAAAAATAAAGATAAAAGCTGAACTCCCATTTTTACTTTTCTGGAAAAGTTGCTGAAAATATGATCCATCGAAACAAGTGACTATGTCAAGAAAGTGAATGAACGTGTTCATTCAACATAGATGGGCAGTAAGGCAGAGTCTAAGGACGGTTTTAAAGGGCATCTAAGAGAACTGCTGGGTGACAGCTGGGCAGTGGCACTGAAAACAGCCCGTCCGAATGTGCAGAGAATGACCGGGAGCTTCGTGACGGGGACTCCCAGGAGGGCAACCAGAGCTGCAACACTTCACGACCACGTGGAGTATTTTATAAAGTCACAGTATTTTAAAACACTAGGTATGCACATCTGATAAAGAACTCTTATCTAAAACCACAAAGAACTATTAAAAGTTAATAATAAAGAAAAAACCCCAATTTAAAAAAATGAACCAAAGACCTTAAGACACCTTACCAAAGAACATATGAATGTGGCAACTATGTCATTAGAGAAATGCAAATTGAAACACCAACGAAATACCACTTCACACCAGGAATGGCCAAACTCTGGAACACTGACAAAGTCAAATGCTGTCAAGGATGTGGAACAACAGAAACTCTGAATTGTTGCTGGTGGCGATGCAAATGATGCGGCCACTTTGAAGGACCCTTTGGAGGGTTCTTACAAAATTAAACATAATTTTTACTATACAATCTAGCAGTTGTACTCCTAGATATTTACCCAAAGTTATTGAAAACATACATCCACAAAAAACCCACCCGTGAACATTTTATAGCAGCTTTATTCATAACTGTCAAACCTTGGAAGCAACCAAGATGTTTTTCAGTTTGTGAAGGATGAACTGTGGTGCATCCAGGCAATAGAATATTATATTCCGAGCTGGAAAGGAGTGAGCTGTCAAGCCATGAGAAGACATGGAGAAATCTTAAATGCATATTACTAAGTGAAAGACGCCAGTCTGAACAGTGTACATAATGTATGATCTCAACTACACGACACGCTGGAGAACACAAAACTCTGGAGACCGAGGAAAGGTCAGCAGTTGTCAGGGGCTAGGGTGGGGAGTGGATGGATAAGCAGAGCACAGAGGATTTTAAAGGCAGTGAAAATGCTCTGTATGCTACTGTAAACAGGACATGTAATTATACATTTATGCACACCCACAGAATGTATAACATCAGGAGTGAACTGAAATGTAAAGTATGGACTGTGGGTGACCACAATGTGTCAGAGTAGGGTTATCAGCTGTAACGAATGTCCCACTCTGGTGTGAAATAGTGATAATGGAGGGGGTGAGACATGAGCAGTATCCGGGGTATATGGGAAACATCCATACCTTCTCAATTTTGCTGTGAACCTAAAAATGCTCTTAAATAACAAAGTCATACACACACACACATATGTATACATATGTATATGTATATATTTAAACGCTATAAATTTTCTCTCTAGATTTATGAATAAATAAATGCATTTTACTCCATTTTTTAATAGTAAGTATAATTGAAATGTAGAGAGCACCTATCGTTACTTTCAAAAGAAAGGTGACTTACAAAGTCGTCAATAACCTGGCCACACCCCTTTCTCCAAGTGTAGCCATGTTTAACTTCTCTTTGCCTCTCAAATGCATCATGCTCTTTCATTCTTTGGTCTCTGCATGCAACATTTAAATTTGTCTGCAATGTTTGTGCCCCTTCTGTTCCATATACCCTCCATCCACCCCTTTTACTTGCAGAATTCTTACTTATCCTTGAGATCTTGGCCTAGATAGTCCTTTCTTCCTGGGATTTCTGTTACATGCTTTCATAGCATGCCTTGTCTTTAATCCCATTCACATATTGTTATTACTTGCTTACCTGTCCTCTTCAATGAAATCTTAGAATTGTGAGTGACCAACATTGTCTGGCATATCAAACGTGGACAATAACTAGCTACTGAGTATGTTAACAAATCTTTGAATGACACATAGCATAGTTAGTGCAGCAAGAAGTTAGTTAATAAATGGGACATTTATTCAATAAACATGTATTATATACCAGCAATTTGCAAAGCATGGTAATATAATGAAAAAAAATCATTTTTAAAAGTTTTTCTTCTTTTCCTTCAAGAGGTTTTCATTACTGTGGTGGTGGCGGGGGTGTGAAGAACAGATGTACTCTTATTAAAGATATAAAAATTCAGGTGTGAATTGAGTCAGTACCAGATAACCCTCAAGGTTCTGCATGGGTACATGAATGTTATGATTTATAAACATTCCTTTAATGCTCTTCATGGCTAGCAGCGGCAGCGGCATCCTAAATAGTGGAGTCTGAGGTAGGTGTCCTATATCAGGAGAGGATGTGCACTCTAGAATTGATAGGTAAATGTATTTAGCCTCTGTGCACTCCCCTGGCAGTTAGAGCCTACCCTCATAAAAGAATGAAGCAATATAGTTTAAAGGGCCAGTATTTTAGTAGAAATATTCCTTAGATATTGAGACAGGTCTACAAGCAGCACAAAGCTGGTCTTCTTGCTAAGGTCCTTTAAAGAGAAAGCTGACATGCAAACACCTTCTTGGTCTTTGTCTTTGTTAGAATAAAATTCCTTGCCAGTCAGATGGCAAATTGTTAAATGGCAGGTTAGATTTGGGGCAGATTAATTTATATGGTGTCAACATAAATAGCTGTTGACTTGTAGAAACCCAAATCACTCCAGAACAAAACCCAACTATTTCATTATAGGCAATGTTACTTTCAGATCATATTTCCTGTGTTATTCTTACAGTCTCATTTTTGTTATTACTACCAATATTTGCATGTAAACAGGATCTCTGTTGCCTAGCAATTCATTATTTCTGTTGTTTCTCTTTGCTGAAATTGGGTTAGTTCTCCACCAGGGAAGAGAGTTGTCTCAATTCTCTCCCATCTACAAGGTATACCCCATGTTCAAATCCGAATACAAGTTTGTTTTTCAAACAATTCACTCAAATGTTCTTCGAATTTATATTTGTATTCCAAATCTCGCTGGAGAGGAGTTGAGATCATTGCACTTAGTCATTGTCACTTTCTGTCTCAGTTTGTTTGTCATTACTCTGCCCAACCTGCGGCCCATGGGCCACATGCAGCCCAGGATGGCTATGAATGCGGCCTGACCCAAAATAGTAAATTTATTTAAGATCTTTTTTTTCTCAGCAGTTTTCATTTTTTGTTTGTGTATTTAATCTGTGGCCCAAGACAACTCTTCTTCTTCCAGTGTGGCCCAGAGATGCCAAAAGTTTGGACACCCTCCACCTACTTTAGTCAGTGGAGGTCTCTGAAAGGACATTCACTAAACTATTTTTTGTAATTGAGAGAAATTGGAAGAACATAGATTTCATCCATAGGGGACTTGCTAAGTATATTGTTGAATTTATGACACACATGTACAGTGAAACTGCTGTAGAGCTGTTGACATTGACATAGACCTACATGGAAAAAATGTCTGGAATGTGTATAAAAGTGTGTATCAAGGTGGCGGGGGCAAGTGGAAACACAACATGGAGAATGTAACCTCATTTATAAGTAAAGTTTGGGTTGTGGAAGAGTCTAGGTAGACCTGCTGTCTTTGTTCAGTTTTTTTATACTATGCTAAACCTATATTACTTTTATAATTAAAACCAAAAATATTTCATACACAGACAGGTTCTTCATTACTAATTTTGCAAATTTTTTATAGTTGTTGTGATAACGGTGGCACTATCTCACCATAAAGTTTTGGGAAGGCATTCTTAGCATCCTACAAAGTGACAGACCCACTGAAGATTCCATTTATCTCAACAACTATCACAGACACACCTGTACGTAGTCTGTAAGACCCCCTAGGATATGGGAACCCAGGGTTAAGTGATAACTTCTTACATTATGAATATGCTCCCAAAGCACAGTGAACACTGGCTTTGGGGCCTGCACGGGAAATGCAAGAACAGGACATCTGCATTTTAATGGCCATTTCCCCCTTTCTTGTTCCAATAAAATAATAGTTGTAGGCATTTTAGGTGACATCCACAGATCAATTTCTCAACCACTCCCAAAAATGCCCCTCCAAAAATCAAACATCATATCCACATAGGAAATTTTCCAGTCTATGAAAATAAACTCCGCTCATGGTAAACCTAAATCTTTATTTACCACAATGATCATGCAGATTGACTTTTCACTGCTACCTTCCTCTAAGTGGACCACTTCTGGGTTCTAGGCTGACTTAAGTCCATTAGAGGTTTGAAGAACACCATGACTATTGTACAACTCTCTGTTGGTCTTTGAATTTTGACAAAAGAGGGAAATGAAAAGTGTGGTTATTGTTCACAATTAATAGTTGTTTTAAGATCTACAGAATGAGATTTATATCTTTGGGCATCCACTGGAGAGAAGGAGGCACTGTGGCATTGCACAAAGAAATCTGAACTGAAAGTCAGGAGACTTGAGTTCTAGTCCTGATCTTATCAATGCAAGGGACCATGGGATAGACACTATTTTTCTGGGCCTTAATTATTTTTCATTTTAAAATACATGAAGCTATAGCAAATGGTGTTTTACACTCTTTCCAATTCTGTGAAAACTTGGTTCATAATGATTTCACATGCTTTTTGTTGGCTGCCTCAAATCTCAAATAGGTAGTATGATAGCTCTAGTCTTCCTGGGCAGGGTATCAAGTTCTAAAGTTACCACCCACCCTGTTACTTTCTACCCTTCTTTCTCATCCTCAGTTATGTTCAGTCAATCATCTTGCAGGTTACATCTAGACCAGGTGACCAAAGTTGCTTGCCAGGTTGCCACAGGGTTCCCTCTTCTCTAAAAATATTGAGTTGAAGTGGATCAGTTCTTGAAGGCTCATTTTCCATAAGATAGTATGAATCTACTTACAATCTCTGTATGTCTCAAACCAAAAGAATGAGTAAAAATTAATAGCAGATGTTTGAGGAAGCAGTACAAAACTGAGGCATCACCAAGTCTGCATCATATAACATTAACCCAACTTTGGAGATTAGTATAATTTAAGAGAATTTTAAAATGTTATAGGAAAATTAATCACCTAGAAGCAACACTTGCCAAATGTTGGGGACCACCCTCTTGAGTCAGCCTGATGATTAATTCTGGGTCCAGCTTGTTGTCACTAAGGCCACAACTAGACAATTCACCGCTGCAACAGAGAAGTCCTTTGTGTGTTCAGATTTGGATGAGTGGAGGGGTTCAGTCTTGTTCATGGATTTTGCCTTTTTTCTCTTTTTACTTCAACAGCCTTCATAAGTCTTTCTTCTAGTGAAATAACTCAGAGTTCCTGAAAAGTGGTGAATTCAGTTTTCTCCTCCTTCCTTCTTTGCTTTCTTAAAGGACAAGCATGTGGCTCCCCACTTAGTTCTCTTCCCACCCTTAGGGTAACAGGAGAAAGGAGGTGGTTATTGAATGTTCTGAAGTGGCACCTAAAACCGGATAATAATTTGATAAAGAGCAAACCACTTTTACTCTGCTTTCATCCTTGGCTCACCATAAAAAGTAGTACTTTCTCTCAGGTGGCTTACACAATTTCAGATAGAGATGATTTCCCCTCAGTTGCTTTAGGAAGGGTGAGAGGAATCATCTGAGCACTAGGATATTATGGTAGTTATAGCTATGTAACTACCTATAGAAATTAAAGAGTTATATATCTTCATTCAAGTGTCTGTCCATGTGCATGTCTGTTTGTGTCTGTATTTAACCCTTAGAATGCCAATTCATCATAGATCATCTATTTGGCTATGGGATATCATTGACTTTTAATTTACATGACACCTCTTAATGATCTCTTTATTTAACAGTGCAATCCAGATACTCACCTCCTTGTCCACAAGCTTAAAAGTGGGAAAAATAATTCCTCTGACCACCATAAAAACTAAATTTAGGTTGGATTTTTTTTTTGGAAAAAGAGTGGGAATTATCCCATGACTCATTACATTTCTATCAGAAAACATAGCACTAAATCTATGGTTTTACTTAAGGTTTTATGTTGAATTCATGTTACATTTAAATTTTGGATGTTATGATAGATTGAATGTCTCATAAAATGATCAAACTGATCACAAAATCTCTCCAATAAAATGTTTTATATTTAAAAATGTGCATTATCACATGAATGTTCAACTCTGTGAATTTATATTAGAAGCAGAAAATGTTACAAAATATTCCTTAGGGGTAAGCTCTCTACATATCACAATTAGAATAAATTTGTTATACCCAAAGAAGTCTATAAAGCACAGAGAGTCCCAAACAAGATGAACCCAAAAAGGTCCATACCAAGACACCTTTTAGTTAAAATGGCCAACTTTAAAGACAAAGAGTGAATCTTAAAAGTAGCAAGAAATAAGCAGTTAGTTACCTCAAAGGAAGCTCCCATAAGGCTGTCAGCTGATTTCTCAACAGACATTTCACAGACCAAAGGGATTGGTATGAAATACTCAAAGTGATAAAAAGCAAGCACCAACAACCAAGATTATTCTTCCCAGCAAGGGATTATATCATTTAGAATCAAAAAAGAGATAAAGAGCTTCCCAGACAAGACAAAGCTGAGGAAGACCTCAACAAGACTAAAACAATATGACAAGAAATGTTAAAGGGATTTCATTAAGAAGGAAAAGAAAAAAATAAAACTACAAAAAAGAAAATGTCACCAAAAAAATTCTCACTGACGAAGGGAAACACATATTAAAAGCAGTGGATCAACCCACACTAAGGCTAGTGCAAAGATTAAAAGGCAAAAGTAGGAGTATGTGCAATCACAGCAGTAAATTAAGGAATACACACAAACACACACAAAAGAAGCAAAAAACAATGACCAAAAAATGTGAAGGGAGTGAGTGAAAATGTTAGTGATTTTAGAATGTGTTTCAACTTGTGACCATAAACTTAACATAAACTGTTATTAACATAGTTTGATATATATGAAGCACATTATAACCACAAACCAAAAATATACAAGAGATACTCAAGAAATAAAAAGGACTCCAGACACAACACTACAGAAAGCAATCAAACATACAAGAGAACAGAACAAGAGAATAAGAAACAGAGAACTACAAAAACTAGAACAATTAATAAAATGTCAACAAACATTCTGTACACCGAATCGATAATTACTTCAAATGTAAATGGAATAAGTAATCCAATAAAAAGATGAATGGATAAAGAAGATGTGGTAAAAGAAGAATGATTAAAGAAGAGGGGGGACCCAGAAAGCCCAGGAATTTCTCTATGAAATATTGTGTAGTTATTCTTACATGTTTGAACTTCAGTCACCTTCAAAGTGTTAAGTAAACAAAGAGATAAAACAATGGCTGCTAATACCTGAGTGGGGGTTCACATCCAAAGGCTCTTCGCAGCAGTAGCAATGTTAGGTCACACAGAATGGACATGTTAAGTGGTTTGTCATCACCTGTCCGTAAGCTGGTCCTCTTCAGCAATTTCTCCACTCACTCGGAAAGCACAAAGAGATCTCTGTGAAAGTGCACGTCGCACCGAGTTCTAAAGAATAGCTGCTATGCCAAACAAGACACACTTAGATTTAAAAAGACTGTTGGAACCTGCACATTATAAACTTATAAAAGAAAAATAAAGCATTTATTTTAAAAATAAATCAATTTTAAAGAACACAATCCTAAAAGTCTTGCTCTTCAGAAGAGATCTGGGCTATGGAAGTTCTTCTCACAGCCAGTAGGGATTTTGGGGTGAAAAACAAATGTAAAATCTTTAAAAATCAAATATTCATCAAAGAAAGATGAACTAATGAGCATATCATAGGTCCAACATGACAAAAACTTTTGAACTGTTTAGAGGATAAAAAGAACTTTACATAAACAATACTACTTTCTCTCTAAGTTCCTCCTTGCTTGTAGGAGAAAAATTACTCTCAGTCATTCAAGGAGTGTCCTCCCGCTCCTGGGTTATGCTGAGGCTCCGGGGTCTCACTTAGGGCCAGGCTGTTATAAAAGCCCCCTTACTTACTTACCTATAAGCTTATTTCTAAGACCCAATTGTTTCTCTCTGAATATTGTTTTTGGATTTGTATGTTGTAACTTCTGTGCCAAGTTGGGGCATTTGGATGTTTAGCTGAAAAGAAGCTTATCATTTATTTTACTCGTATGTCTAAAAAGAGTTTTATTCTCCTTCATTTTAAAGCATATTCTTTACTAATTAGAGAATTCTAAAATAGACATTTTTTCTTCACTTTGGTCAATTTAAAGAACTCATTTTATTCTCTTCCAGGTTTTATTGTTTCTCGGACATGTTGGCCATGATTATTATTGCCTTTTTAAAGGGAATATATAATATATATTTGTAATTCCTCCTGTTAAAAATGTCTCTTGATCTTTGGTTGATGGAAGTTTTAATTTCATGTGATTAAAATATTGTGAGTAGTATTTGTTAAAGTTGTTGAATCTGTGGTTCGGTGTCCAGTCAGCTCTTGAAAACCTTGTCTGCCAATATTTCTTGAAATGTTGCTCTGTCTCCTGCTCCCCGTCCTCTGTTCCTGGGATTCGCCGCGCCGGCTGCCAGTCTCCTGCACCACAGCCCACCTTTCTCCCGCGCTCTCTTCTTCGTCTCCGGCACCATCCTCTTGCTGGCATTCCAAGTGTATACTTTCTACCGTCCTGTTTTCTGGTCCAAAAACTATCTGTTTTACTAGGTCTTTTTTTTTTTATCAAACCCGCTTATTGAATTAGTAATTATAGTTGTTATGTATTTAAGTTTTAGAATTTTCATCTGATTCTTACTCATAGGTTCAACTAAATTCTTTGCTGAAATCCTCCATTATTTTTCATTTCCTTAACATAAGAATCATAGTTATTTTATAACTCTGGCCTGATAATTCCAGTATCTGAGTCACTTTGATTATGTTCTTGTTACTCTGGATAGGGCTATTATCATCTTCCAAGAGGTTTTGTTTGTTTGTTGTTGTTATTTTGAAAGGCAAAGAGATAAATTCAGATCTTTTTGTCACTGCCTGGCAAAAAGAGTGTGTTGTGGGAAGTGAAGCTCAGCTGGAGACTGAGCTGCTGGAAGACTTGTTCAATTCCATGAAGCTCATGCACTTCTAGTCCACCTTCCTCTTATGGTGTGACCCTCCAAGGCTTTGTGCTGGGATCTAGTGTTTTCCCAGGGTCCCTTCTTATGTTCTTTGTCTTGTCAAAGTAGGAAAGGTGGAAAATTCTCGTCTTTTAGGGATTGCTGGCTTAGCTCTTTAGCCTCCCAACCCACACAGCTTTAGAACTTAGCAAATACACTAAGGAGCAGACTATGAGTGTGTTTCATTCTCCCCAGCATGTTCCATGCGGTTACTGTAGCCCAGCCTCTGACGATCACTCTGTCCGCAGCAAAACATGGCTTCCTGGAGTCAAGCTTAAGGTTGTCAGGTAAAATACAGAAAACCCACTTAAATTTGAATTTCAGATAAATAATGATTTTATCTGTGTCAGAAACAGAAATTATTTTCCAGAACAAATTAGCTACCTCCATCAGTTCCCTCCTCTCTACAAATATTTGTTTCCTCTCAGCTTTGCTAAATCCACAGCTCCATGGTACTTTGAATAATTTTTTTCATCAGGCTTTTCTAGTTATAATTTATTAGAGATATTACTTTGCCATAACTTACCCCATCTTACTTGGAAGTGAATTTTTACCTTTAAATTTTTAACTTATGCCCTGACTGGCATAGCTCAGTGGATTGAGTGTGAGCTGCAAACCAAAGTGTCGCTGGTTCGATTCCCAGTCAGGGCACATGCCTGGGTTACAAGCCATGACCCCCAGCAACCGCACATTGATGTTTTTCTCTCTCTCTCTTTCTCCCTTCCCTCTCTAAAAATAAAAATAAATAAAATCTTTAAAAAATTTTTAACTTACATGTTCAGCTACACTTCTTTTCTTAGCAAGCTGTTATGGTTGATATGTCTATTGTACAACAAAAGAAAGTAGCAGGCTTCACATTTCCCTTCATCCATCCCATTCTTGCTGTCTAGCCATTTGGGTTTAAGTTCAAGCAGTTCCTTGGAATCCCTCTCAAGAGCTAGCTTTTGTATGATCAGTTCATACCCTCTGTTCCAACATGATATGGATAAAATTTCCAACCTAGTTGGTGAGGCTAGCAAGCAACTTCACTGTGCTCTTAATTCAAAGAGAGTGGGCTACTTTGGAACTAAGAATCTCAAGTCAAATTATAAGCAAAGCTTGGGTGCCCACAATGTATGAAGCAGTTATAATGCCCAATATGCCAAACAAGCTTTAAAAATGATGAAAAAAATGTTTCCTACCCCACCTCATGCCATCACATCCAGCAGGCCAAGAATCTCGGCCCTACTCCCTGCTCATTAGTCTATGTCTTTATTAATGTCTAGGCCCTATTTAAAGATCTTTATTCTGCATTCTTTCTTTCTTGTTACTTTAATTTTATCAGTCAAGTGTTAGTAACACAGCAGTCTCCTCAGATTGTAACATTATACTACATCTTCACCAGAAGTCCAATAGAGTTTTCTTTATTTCTTTATTTTTCCCTATACTTATTTGGATGATATATACTCTATTTCTATTCTGCTGGAGTTTACATTTAAATATTTAACAGTCAGATTTGATAAATTATTTTTTACCTTTCCCATGATGAAGAAAATGACCTTAGAGTGCATTAACTTTCTTACTGAACCCTCTCTGAATCTTGTAAGTTATGTCTGTATAATATTTTAATCTTAACCTGATTTTAAACACTAACCACTATTTTTAGAGTCCGCATGACTTTAGATTCATTAATATGACTTACCAGTACTTTTGTTTACCATTGTTCAATGCAATCTATTTTTTTCTTCTTCACTTATTTCCTTCTTGCTTAACTATGACTTTTATTAGCTGTTTCATTGAAGCATTAAGATTCTTTAGATGTCTAAATATGTCTTATTTTTCTCATTCTTGAAATGTAGACTAGCTAGTTACTACAGTTTAGTTTTACAGCTATTTATATCTTAAATATACCATTTGATTTTCTTTTATTACCTGGAGTTTTTTATAAGAAGTTTTATGTTTTTTACAGGTAACATTTATATTTCTTCATGGTAACTTTTAATACTTTTTTATATTTAATATTCTTTCATTTAATTACAATGTGTGTGATGTGATTTTTAAAATTTGCCTCCATAGTTGGTACACTTTTTAATTCTGAGTATGTATGACTTTTTCAATTCTGGAAAATCTCATTAATTTTCTTTTCAAATATTACCTTTCCCCCAATCTCTGTAGTCTCACTGTCTGGAACTTCTGTGAAATATTGCTGCATCTTCTATACTACATATTTCTTCTCTTGCATTTAAATTTTGTATGTGTAGTTTTGATGACTTACTAAAGTCTATATATTTAACTCTCTTTTTACTATTTATATTATTTCCTATTTTTCTAATCCATCTGTTAATCTTATTTTCAGTGATACCATTTTTCAAATTTAACATCTTTTTTTTGCTCTTTAAAGTTATTTCCTTTTTTTATAATTGTTTACTTGTCACATGAGTTCCAATTCTTCCCATATTGTTAAACATGTCATAAAATCTTGTATCTCTGGGTCTTTGAATATAAATTATTACATTTATTGGATCAGTGGGGTGCATTTTTAAGTATATCCAGTCCTTGTTATCGGAAGATGCTATATTTGCAACCTCACCTACTTGCTAAAATTCATTTGCAACACCAAGTCAATACTGAGGCTGCATTGCATCCTTTGCCACGCAAAGGGCAGAAAACATTTGAGCCTCCCAACTGCACCTTCCCAGAGGAGGTGGGGCAAGGTAGCACTCTGCCTCCTCGTTTTGGCTTTCACACCACAAACAAATGTCTTTTTGTGGCATATTTAGTCCCACTTTTTCACATTTTTGTGATTTTTTTCAGAGACTTCCCTGTTTAAAATAGTCCCCAGTGTGTACTGAAATGCTGCCCCATGCCCACAAGTACAAGAAGGCCGCTATGTGCCTTCAGGAGAAATACGTGTGAAGTAAGTTCGTCAGGCAAGAGTTATACGAGCTGTTGGCTATGAGCTCAATGTCAAAGAATTAACAATAAATGAGCACACCTCATTTTACTGCCCTTTGCTTTACTGTGCTTTGCAGATACTGTGCTTTTTCAGAAATTGAAGGCTGTGGCAACTCCGCCTCAAGCAAGTCAGTTGATACCATTTTTCCAATAGCCTTTGCCCACTTCTTATCTCTGTATCATAATTTGGTAATTGTCACAATATTTCAAAATTTTTGTTATTATTGTATTTTTAGGGTTATCTGTGGTCAGTGGTCTCTGATGCTACTATTGTAGTTGTGTTGGGGCACAACAAACCACACCCAAACAAGACAACACACCTAATTAACAAGTGTTCTGTGTGTTCTGACTGCTCCACCAACCAGTTGTTTTCCTGTCTTCCTCTCCTCAGGCCTCCCTATTTCAGGAGACACACCAATATTGCAATTAGGCCAATTAGTAATCGTATCATGGAGTTATTAGTTTAAATGAACCTTGAAATGATTAGGCTGAGTGGGGAAAGAATGTCAAAAACCAAGCGAGTCCAAAAGCTCAGCCTCCAGCACCAAACAGTTAGCTAAGGTGTCAGTGCAAAGGAAAAGTTCTTCAAGGAAATTAAAAGTGCTAGTAAACATGTGAATGAGAAAACGAAACAGCCTTATTTCTGATATGGAGAAAGTTTTAGTGGTCTGGATGGAAGATCAAACCAGCCACAAACATTCTTTTAAGTCAAAGTCTAATCCAGAGGAAGGCCTTCATTTTCTTCAATTCTACAAAGGCTGAGAGAGGTGTAGAAGCTACAGAAGAGTCTGAAGCCAGCAGATATGCTGATGTAGCAAGTTATCTAGAAAATCAAGCTATGATGATAATAAAAGTGGCTACATGGAATGGCTTATTTTCAGTATAAACTAAACAGCTTTATATTGGAAGGAGTTGCCATCTTGGACTTTCATAAGCAGAGAGGAGAATTTGGTGTCTGGCTGCAAAGCTTCAAAGGACAGGCTGACTCTCTTGTTAGGGGCTAATGCAGCCGGTGACGTTAAGTTGAAGCCAATGCTCATTTACCATTCTGAAAATACTAAGACCTGTAAGAATGATGCTTTCTGTTTTGCCTGTGCTGTATAAATAGAACAACATAGACTAGATGACATTTACCACCTGGTTTACTGACTATTTTAAGCCAACTGTTGAGACTTACAACTCAGAAAAAGAATTCTTTTTCTTTCAAAGTATCACTGTTCCTTGACAATGCACCTGGTCACCCAAGAGCTCTGATGAAGATGTACAATGACATTAATGTTGTTTTCATGCCCACTAACATGACATCTATCCTACAGCCCATGGGTCAAGGAGTAATTCTGACTTTCAAGTCTTATTATTTAAGAAATATACTTTGTAAGGCTAGTTGCCATAGTGATTCTTGTGTGGACCCAGACAAAGTAAATTTAAAACCTTCTGGAAGGATTGGCCACTCTAGATTACATTAAAAACATTCTGCCCTTGCAATGGCATGGATGGAACTGTAGAGCATTGTGCTGGGTGAAGTGGGCCAGGAGGTGAAGGGCAAATAACATAATACCTTACCGGTAAGTGGAACCTAATGAACAAAATGAGCAGATGAGCAGAATGGAACCAGAGACTTGGAAATAAAGAATGGGCTGATAGTGACCGGAGGGGAGGAGGAAAGAGGGGGAGGGAGCAAACAAAGGAACACAAAGAGAGGAGTCATGGGCATGAACAATGAGGGGGGATTGACTGTGGGAGTGGGGAGGGATGGGGTAAGGGTGAACAAAAATGGCAGGACAACTGTAACTGAACAACAATACATTTTTTAAAAATTGTGTTTCATGAGAAGAGATCAAAATACCAACATTAACAAGTTTAGAAGAAGTTGATTCCAACCCACATGGATGACTTAGAGATGTTCAAGGCTTCAGCAGAGGAAGTAACTGCAGATGTGGTGGACATAGCAAGAGATAGAGTTAGAAGTGAATCCTGAAGATGTGACTGAAGCACTTCATTCTCATGATAAAATTTTAATGAATGAGGGGGTGCTTCTTATGAATGGACAAAGAAAATGGTTTCGTAAGACAGAATCTACTCCTGGTGAAGATACTATGAAAAACATTGGAATAACAACAAAAGATTTAGGATAGTACATACACTTATTTAATAAAGCAGCAACAGCATTCGAGAAGATTGACTTCAATTGTGATAGTTCTTCTCTGGGTAAAATGTTATGAAACAGTACTGCCAACTACAGAGAATTGTTCGTAAAAGTATGAGTCAATCTATGTGTCAAACTTCACTTCTGTCTTATTTTAACAAATTGCCACAGCCACTCCATTCTTCATCAATTGCCACCATGATCAGTCCACAGCCACCAGCACTGAGGCAGGGTCCTCCACTAGCAAAAGTATTAGGATTATCTGAAGGCTCAGATGATGGTTAGCAACTTTTGCCAATAAAGTAGTTTTTAATTGAGGTATATACATTCTTTTCTTAAACATAAGGCTATGGTATACTTAATAGACTATAGTACAGTATAAATATGACTTTTACATGCACTAGAAAACAAAAACAATTATGTTACTCACTTTATGCAATACTCACTTATTGCAATGGTCTGGAACCAAACCTACAATATTTCTGAGATATTCCTGTATTTTAAAGAATTGCCTCTAAACAGAAATATATATAAAATAAGTTTATTAACTGATCAGTTGGCGCAGTGCTGTCACCAGAGGCTTACAGGAGCCCCAGAAGTTCCCCTAGGAGTAATAATTCAGTATTCACTATTTAGTGTCTGTAGCAGCTTTCTAAAACATAACTATGGTGAATAACAAGAATCAACTGTGTTAGATTCCTCTATATGTTTATGATTTTCAAGTATTGATCTTCTACCAATACCATCTTTCATAGGAGTCAACCTGTGATGAAATCCCAGTTTTATTGAGATAGAATTGACACATGTCAATTACATTTCAATTGCATAAATTTAAGGTGTACAATGTGATAATTTGATATATGTATTATTGTAAGATAATTTCCACAGTAAGGTTGGTTAACACACACATCACTAGGCCTAATTACAGTTTTGTGTGTGAGAGAGAACATCAAAGATCTACTCTCTGAACAGCTCTCAAGCACCAAACACAGGATTATTAGCTATAGTCACCATGCTGGGCATCAGATCTCCAGAATTTATTCATCTAATCAGAAGTTTATGCAAGTTGACTGATATCTCCCTACTTTTCAACACTGCAGCTCCTGGAAGCCACCATGCTAGTCTCTATTTCTAGGAGTTTGGCTTGTTTTTTAAGACTCCACAAATAAATGAAATTATACAATATCTGTCTTTCTCTGTCTGACCTATTTCATTCAGCATAATGCCAACTCCATTCATTTTGTTGCAAATGGCAGAATTTCCCTCTTTATGGTTGAATAACATACTATTATTCTTTTGCTATTGAGTTATGTGATATTTTTGTTATTAACATATATTTTAGACATTTTAGATGTTAACATTTTATCCAAAATATGGTTTGCACATATTTTCTTTTATTCTGTAAGCTGTTTCAACATTCTTTTAATTGCTTATTTTGCTGCACAGAAGCCTTTTAGTTTGGTGTACTCCTACTTTTTTATGTTTACATTCATTTTTGCTACATTAATAGAGGTATGAGTTTGGACAAATTGAAGTTTTCACAGAATATTAGCTTTCTCATCTGCAGAATGAGACTACTGTGACTCATGGTGTGTGGTTATAAGTCTGTAAAACAGTCACCACTGGCCCCTGCTTGATATTCATACCCTTGTGCACCCTCTTTCTCTCTGGTGTTGGGTGGAGTTATCGACTTGTTTCTAAAGGATAGAATACTGTAGCAATGGTGGAATGTCACTTCCAAGATTAGGTGATAAGTAGACCGTGGCTTCTGTCTTAGGTTCTCTTTCATCTCTCTTTAATCACTCACCTCAGGTGCTACCCAGCTACCCTCACCAGCTACCACCAGACGGCAACATGGAAAGGCCACACAGAGGGACCGAGCTCTGGCAGCAGCCACACATACAGTCTTGGAAGTGGGTCCCCCCTGAGTTGCAGCTTCGTGACAAACCTTGTGTCATGACCACAAAGCTAAGTCACTTCCACAGACCTGACACACAGAATCTCACAGAAAAGGCTTTTTGTTGTTTTCAGCAGCTGGGTTTTGGGGTGATTTGTCATAGAACAAACAATAACTAATATACTTTGCCAGTGGTATTATTATTTAAAACCTACATGTTAAGCTTTTGAGAGAGATTGAAAAAAAGGGAAGGCCTTAAGAAACAATATCAGGAAAGGATACAAATACAGACATGCAAATTGTGAAAAATATTTATTACAATTTGCTTATAGTTCACCAGTTAGTGAGGTGCCCTCTACCCTATGTGGGGTTTTTATTCCAAAATATGTAAAGAACTCATACAACTCAACACCAGGAAGACAAACAATCTGGTTAAAAACTGGGCAGGGGACCTAAATAGATATTACTTCAAAAAGGACATACAGGTGGCCAATAGACATATGAAAAAATTCTCAGTGTTGCTAATGATGCAAATTAAAACCACAATGAGATATTATCACCTCACACCTGTCAGGATGGCTATCATCAGGAAATCGACAAACAACAAGTGCTGGCGAGGATGTGGGGGAAAGGGGGACCCTAGTGCACTGTTGGTTGAGACCCAGGCTGGTGCAGCCACTGTGGAAAACAGTATGGAATTTCCTCAAAAAAGTTAAAAATGGAACTGCCTTTTGACCCATTGATCCAACTTCTGGGGATATATCCTAAGAATCCTGAAACACCAATGTGAAAGAATATATGCATCCCTAATACCACAGCAGCATTATTTGCAATAGCCAAAATCTGGAAACAGCCCAGGTGCTCATCAGTAGACGAATGGATAAAAAAGCTGTGGTACATTTACACAATGGAATACTATATGATATAAAAAAGAAAGAACTCTTACCTTTTGTGGCAGAATGGATGGGTATGGAGACTATTATGCTAAGTGAAATGAGCCTATCAGTGAAAGACAAATACCAGCTGATCCCACTTATATATGGAATCTAATGAACAAAATAGAGACAGAGGCATAGATACATGGAAGAGACTGACAGCTGTCAGAGGGTGAAGGGGTTAACCACAGAACATATATGCATAAGCCACAGACACAGACAACAGTGTGGTGATGGCCCGAGGGAAGGGAGAGCAAGGGCTGGGTGGAGGTGGGCAAAGTGGGGATGATGAGGACATCTGCAATAGTGTAAACCATCAAAATGAAGTTCAAAAAAAGAAGAAGAAATGATAGATTTCTCTGTTAGAAAGCTTTCCAGGAGAAACTAAGCTAGGAAGAGTGAATCGTCCCATTCACGGAAAGAACTGATTACCCCTAAGGGTTACCCAGTAGGTTATCTGAGGTCCCTATTGAATCTCTCTTAATTTTATTTCCACTTTTAAACTTGCATGAATAGTTCTGATGATAATTACCAAATGTTGATATGCATGGAAAATCAGCACTCTACAAATATCCAACTTGGCCAGATTTTATACACGTGTGGCAGCTTGAAAATTCAGCAAATTTCATTAGAATCACATGTTTGCTTAGAAAAATAATAGCCAAAAACTGTGCCAAGAAGACACACAAACACACACACACACACAAGCATTCCTGCACGCAAGCAGACAAAGAGAAAATCCTAGGCTGAACTTGTAAGAATTTTAAGCTCAAAGTTGGATCTTCTGAGATTCCTTTCTGCTACTACTACTATATCCTGAATATATCTCTTCATAGCTACTCCGCCTCAGTAGATTGCTATGTTTAATGAGATGACAATATTGTCACACATTGCAGAAGTGTTCACCACCTACATTTTAATTATTCTTTTATGTATTCTGTGCTAACCAGCCTCTTTGCTAAAATATTATTGTAACTATTATCAAGTAAAAATACAAGGTGGGGCAAAAGTAGGTTTACAGTTGTTCACACGGAAAATAATGCAATAATTGATAAATAATAACACAAGAATAAACTCTGTGTTTCACGTAGATGTCCTTTTGCCCCACTCTGTGCCACCCCTCCATCAATTACCACTTTCAACTGCTTTATGTTATATACGTGTGTCCTTCCCCCCATCCCCCAGCCTGTAGAGTGTTATCAAGAAAACGTGCTCTCATTGCTTACGATTTCAGTTCCTTCTACAAGTATTTTTTTCCTCAGCCTATTCTGCTTTTATCTGTAATAATCTCAAGGATATTTAACAAGAATCAGATTTACGACCCATATTGGAGTCTAAGGTCCTTTACTCTTAATACTCTTTCGCCTTCCAAACATCTCTCGACCTTAACTTACACTCTCTTCATGCTTTGAGCTTCTCCACATTCAGGACCACCATCTGCCTTCTTAAACTCATGGTGGCAGCGGAGAATTGGTTTTCTGCCAACCCTAATCCCCTTCAGAACCCACTCCTCGGTGGTCCTTCCCATCTTAGTAAAAAGATCTTACTTCTTGCTTGATCCAAACATTAATAGTTAGCTGTGATGCATCTCTTTCTTTTTATTTTATTTTTTTAACATTTTATATTGTTCAAGTACAGTTTTCTGCCTGGAGAGGAGAGGGGATTATAGGGGAAAAGGGTGAAGGGTTTGTGTCTCTTTCTTTTATTTCCTACTTCATGAACACAAGCAGGTATTGTCAACTTAGCACATGGCTGCCTCTATCTAATTATTCAGATCTTGGCTTAAATGGTCTTTCCTCGGAATCCTCCCTTCCCCACTCAGTGTGCAGTAACCACAGCCACTTGCAGTCACATCGCTCTGTTTAAATCATGGTCGACACCTGAATTTCCCCCATGTTTTTGTTCTTCTGTTTTCTATGGCTTTCTGCCTTCTGCCCTCACTACTCAATGTAACTACAATATAACTCTATGACAGCAGGGACCTTCTACATCTTATTAACCATAAAGGTCAGGCACATAGTTGATGAACAGAGCATTGTTGTGGAATGACTATTGATCTTGGGCCTCCTCCTTTCTGACTACAGTGGAGCTACAACAAGGCTCCTTGCTGAAATCCCTTGCACATGCACTTCCCTGCATTGTCACCTGATGCCCTTCAACACGCCCCTGATTCCCCAGTTGTCCCAGTTGTCCTGAGTCTGATGTGGGCCTGTCAATGCTTCTCCATCTATGATGCTTGACATCTCAAATCTTTGCCTTTTCTGCTTAGTTCTAGCGCTAATTTCTGACTCCATGTTTTTCCTACACCCCAGCAGCCAAGAGTACACCAAGAAATTTATAACATGGTGCTGATTTAATTCACTACCAAAGAAGCTATCTAAAGTCAACTCACCCCTCACTCCTTCTTAGTTTTGTTTTTTTCAGCTTGTCACTTATCAGCTACTTACCAAACTCCCACAAATCTGTAACACAATGTTTTCACTCTTTATAATGCTAGTCCCTCTTATTTCTTACAACAGATGGTTAGAGTCATCTAGGAGGGCTTCTTCCCCATCTTTTCTCTTCACTTGTGACCATTCTTCTCTTGTGGCTTTGCTATCTCATCATCTTCATGCATGAAACCCCCCTTCCTTCTCTAAAGACTAGGGCATCCCCTTTACCTTCAGAATGTATCCCATCACATCCACCAAGGTTGCCCTGGCATTGTATTGTATTGATGACTTTTTCCTCATGCAGTATCAGTTTTCCCCTCCCTATAAACATGTCCAGATCTTTATCATTCTAAAGGAACCATCTTCCCTTTATCTTACTAACATATGAAATATCCTCAGTCCTTCCTTTCACATTTAAAAAGATGATATCTGTAGTTTTGACCTCAATTTTCTAAGAACCAATTTACTCAAGTACCTGGTTCCTCTGCTTTATTAATCTTCTTGACAACTTGGGGTTCCTCGATCCTTTGAGTTCTGGCTAATTTCTGCCTGACCACTTTCTCCAATGCTCTGGCTTTATTCCACTCTCCTTCCTCCTTCCTCCCTCGGGGCCTGGGCCCACCCCAAAAGCTTCAGTTATTTTCATCTGAAAAATAACAAAATCTATACTTGTGGTCCTGACTCATAACCTTAACCTCAATAACGCAACCATTTGCCGACATTTTATCAGGGAAGCACCTTAAACATCTTAAATTTACCAGATTTCAATCCAGACTTGCTGTCAAACCCACTTCCCATTCTTCCTAATTTTTCAGTTATTTCCTCAAACACTTGTGCACCCAAGGACAAAATTTAGGAGTGGCCTTTTACACCCTTCTTTTTTCCTTCCAGCCTCATGGACTGTCATGGTTTCAGGTAAGCCTGGAGCCCACAGCTATAAAACACCAGCCTCAGAACAATATTGGTTACTGGTCTGTGATACAATGGGAAAAATCAGACAGTCCAGTTAGTTACACACAAAATTAAAATTCAACCCAGGAACTGCCTGAGATTATGTTTTTTCTACCTTTCCATATGTTAACATGATCTTATATTCATAAAGGAGAGTCAATAGTGTGAAATTTGTTTTAAGATCCTCGTGTGGCAAAACCACACAAGGTTTATTTTTTAATTATCTGTTAAATCCAAAAATCAGGGAACTTCTACTCTCAGTGTCCCATCTGCAGTGTTTCCCTTGCATTCCCACCGCCATACTGAGGTTAGGTTTTCTGTTCTTTGTTTCTTGATCATTGCAACAACTCCTTAACCAATTTACTAACTCGTATGGCTTTGCTCTTTCCCAAATATCTTCCACCAGACCATGGTCAGAGGAAACTTCTAGAACTATGGCCTTGGTAGTGTTACCTTCCTCTTCAACACCCCCTCTCACACCACCGCCACCACGGCTGTTTCTCTCGTCTGCTGAAATTCAACATGGAGCCAAATGCAAGGTCTCGTGTCAAGAGCTCTCTGTGGTCCCTGCACTTCCTTGTCAAACCTGACCTAGTCGCTCTCTCGCGTGCTACCTTATTTTCTTTCTGTTTATCACTCTCGAGAACCCTCGCACGCATTTGTTTTGTGTTTACTGTCTCTCTTCTTCCCTCACGTACGCTAGAATGTAGGTCACTTGAGGACAGGAGCTTGAGTTTTGTTCACTATGGATCCCTAAGGCCTTCTCCATAGCACATGTCTTCAATAACTAGTCATTGGGAAATATAAATTGAAAAGAAAAAATAAGTAACAGGAGAAGATGAAATGGAATCTCTCCCACTTCCAACGCCTTTCCGCAGGCCAGTGGCTCTCGACTGGGGACGATTGTGCTCTCAGGGTCAGGTGGCACGTTGTTCTTCCTTTCGATGGCAACGGAGGGAAACCCAGCAGTGTAGGTAAGACAATCAGCGCCAGCCTGCTCTGTCCATTTATGACTCTCCGTTTCAGGGGGAAAATGATGTCATCAGTACTCAGGAGCCATGGGGGCATGGATTTGTCGGTCTTTCTACCAGCAGTTGCTAGAAGTTAGATAAGTCGTGAGTAAAAATATACTAAAGTGGTGAATGTGAAAAGAGGGGAAAAAAGCAGTCAAAGAAGAGGCTGTTGCTCTAGAAAACCAGTCCACCCTTTGGCAAAAGCACTCATAATGAATCAATTGTCAGTTCGGCTGAACTATTTGTGAATGGAATGCTTTCTGTTGAGTGAATGAATGCAGTTCCATAACGTACGGTGTCTGACTCAAAGTGGGCTGAGAGACCGGAGCATGGTTTGACTGATCAGTTACTGCACACGGGTTCCCTCCTGTCAGCCACAGTCATTTCTGGTTTCACTTGGCCACCCCGACATGAGTGAGCCACAGCCAGGCTGTGCAAGAAACCCAGTCACTGACAGTATATCTAGATGATTGCCCATCTGCTATTTTCCACTATGATAAGCCCTTCTGAGCTGAGGACAGGGGCCCCCGGGGCAAGGCGGGCCTTCTCCCTTGCTGCTTTCTCCCAGTCAGGAGACTCTTGTGACACTGTCTTGTGGCTCCCAGAGCAGAAAAGGTCATTTATTTTTCTTCTGTTTTCTTTTTGCAGGCCATACCAAATTTACTAAAAAATGTGCTTATGAGAAATATGATTAAGACTTTTTAAAAGGGACACCCTGGGTGCCTTTAAGTAATTCGTTTCTGGTCCCTCAAGTCTGATAATCAGAAAGCTTTGTGGTTGTTGTTTTGATGGTTTTTTCTTTGGAATATTAAACTGATTCCACCCCTCTAACCTGTTCCTTTTTATCACACCCTCCATGACGCTGGCAGCACTACTGAGCACTATCTTACTTAGGAAAGAAGCGTATAGTGAAGAATTTACCCCAAGAGTTTCCTCCATTACACGCAAATCCGTCAGTGAAAAGATTTTATTTAACTGAGGTATCCAGTGGTTTTACTATAGTCTTATTTTCAAGTATAGTTTTACTTAGTGATCAATCCTTCCAGAAATAAGGAAAAGATGCAGAGAAATTGTCCTAATATTCTTAACACATTTGTACCCCTAAATGTGGATGTCATCTGTCCTCACTTTTCATCCAACTAGAAGCTGAAAGTTCAGGTAAAATGGAGTTTGCACACAAACTCTCCATCATCAAGTATTACTAGTCTCCGGGGAAGGTGGAGTTGTGTTTTGTAACATGGCCACTAGGGGGAGTAAAACCCAGCAGTCTGCAAACAGCCATCAGGCTGTCAGAACAAGGTTGGCTGCTTTACCTTTCTCTTTAAACAAATGATCCTCAACTCCGTTGCCCCAGAAAAATACCAGCATCTGGTAGGCTATGTTTATTCTGAGGTTACTCTTTCTAAAAATAGTTTTCTGAAAAATCGCCCTCCTGGGCTGGGAAGCACACAGGCAGAGTGGTGAGTGGGAGGCTCTCCTGCCTCAGGGGGACCCTGGAGGCTGGGAGTGTAGGGCAAGAATGCACCAAAAAAGCACAAAACCGGTTTACGTTCGAGGACTCCAGGTGGCCCCGAAGACTGTGGAGGCCAGAGTCACTGACCCCGATCCAGGCTATGACTGTCCATCCAGCTGAGCCCGAGTGAGGAGGCAACCTGAAAGGCTGTGTTGGCCCACACAGGTGGCAGGGGGTGGGGGCGGCTCCCAGGTGTCAGACCCCCAGGCTCAAGGCCATGTGTGGTGTGTGTGTGAGTGTTTCACATGCAGTGTGCTAGCAGGTGAACGTCAGAGACAGCCAAGATCTCAGGGTTGTTTCTATTCTCCTTCCCTAAGTTTCATCCCTATCCAATCTTCAAATTTCCAAGAGTGTTTCAGAGTCATTTTGACTTTTCTATAGATCCCATTCTCAAATCTCCTAAAGACCTAGAGTAGAGAACATCAATTTCTGTCCCTCTGAATGGTCCCAGGGGCAACTCTGGGCTACCCCAGTAGGGAGCTATGTATTTCTCCTCCTCAGAGACCCAGCCCTGTGACCTCTGGTCCCTGCTTGCCTTTCCTGTCTGTTGTAGTCATGTTGCCTGAGGCTGATGAGTTATACATGGCTGGCCTTCACTCGGCTGGGGACAGGCAGTGGCAGTCAAGTCCTGGAGAACATTGAGTGGCGTGTGGGAGAGTCAGGACACAGACCACATGCTCCAGGGAACCCAGCGCTTCCCTCCGACAGAGTCCCCAAGTCATGGAGGACGCAGGTCCGCTGGGTCTCCTCCAAGGCAGGCAGCTGGAGGACAAGGCTTCTCTGTGTCGCCCTGATGAACTCATGGGACAGTTTAGCCTACTTGGGTCCTGAAGAAGTCCAGTCTCTGGACTTTCAGTGTTATTGCTAACATCTATAGTTTCTGGTTCTTGGCATTAAGGTAGGAAGAATTTCAGACTGGGTATTAAGAGAATTCTGGCTTCAAGTGCTGGTTCTGTGCATGTCTAACTCTGATTTCCAATAATTCATTGAACTCCTCCGGGCCTGTTTCTTCTGTAAAATAAGAATGTCAGACGAGGCTTGCATTACATTCTTTCCAATTCAAAAAGTCCAAGAGTTCTCTCTGTCTAGTGAATATAGATTCTTCTACAGTCTCGGGCCCACTGCCTCCACCTAGAAGTCAAGAGAGAAGCCCGGGTTAAAGTGCACTGCCAGCCCCAGGGCCCGTAGCCGTACTGAGTAGGAGGAAGCACATTTAGAAGGAAACGAGCTTCATTTATTCTGCCTGATATGGTTATCTCTCTGAGGCTTGTACCCAAGCAAGCGAAATGAGGGTGAGGAGAAA
This sequence comes from Phyllostomus hastatus, assembly GCF_019186645.2. Taxonomy (NCBI): domain Eukaryota; kingdom Metazoa; phylum Chordata; class Mammalia; order Chiroptera; family Phyllostomidae; genus Phyllostomus; species Phyllostomus hastatus. Next base: position 10,915,005 of record NW_025334015.1, on the reverse strand, counting down.
GGAGGGGAGGGGACACACTGTCAAATGTCAAAGGTTTAGCACAGACTTTGAAGTCTGACAATCGAGGCTTCCGGGAACTTTTGTCTCTACTTTTGAAAAAAAGGAGGGAGGAGAAAAGGTTAGGGGAGAAAGAGAGAATGCAAGAGGGAAGACAAAAATAGATCCAAACATGAGACATGCTCGTGTGGGTTTTATGTAAAGATGAGGCAAATAGTATCTAAATGACCTGCGGGAAATCTGGGATTCTCTTCTTTGGCTGAAGACAATCCCCGGCTGTTGCTCCGAATTAACACTCCCGCATGGCCACAGGGCAGGTGCTGAGAAGAAGCATCAATGGCCCATGCTGCTGAGTTCTGTCCCAGGGTAGGATGGCAGCGGCCCCCAAGCCTCCGCCCTCCAGGGTCACATTGTCATTTGAGGGAGCAAGAAAAACACATGAGCTACTGCACAATGATGAAATGCAACAGTACAAAGTGTGATCGAGGGCTCTGTTTCATACGGATCAAATGCACCTGGATAGAAAACACACCTGTGAGCCATGGTGGTCCAGGATTTGTTCGTGAATGAGGTGAGTCCGAGTCCGGGTGTATTCGGAAGAATAAATCACACACACCCCTTGAGTTATCAACTACCTCCTCATTTACAAGTTTAGTGAACCAAGGAATCAAATTTACACCCTTTAAAGGACAGACAGTTTGTCCAAATCTCCACGTAGTAACCAGTAGAAGGTCTGGAGAAAACTTACTCAGTTTAAATCCTGAAACCTGAGTGTGGAAAATTGGTGGGATAGCCAGGAAATCGTGTATGAAGATCCCTCATTTCACCTGTGAGGCCTGGGTATGCCCAGCTACTAGACACCAGGAGTCAGGCCTCCCTTACGAGCTCTCTCTGTGGGTGCGAAGCTGTGAGAATGGGCGATTTGGGGGCCACCCTCTCTGGGGGTTTAAAACACTTCAAACGCAGCACTGAGTTCATTGTCTTCTCACCGAGAGGACCAGAGGACGATGCCGCACGGTGAAAGAAGTGCCGGCCCCAGGAGGACCTCCGGGACACCGGGCTTGGTTCAATGTTGGCATCGGGAAAGAAGACGCTGTACCTTTGCGATTCGAGAGGGTTTCAGGAAGGGAGGGCCTCGCTGGAGACCATCAGGGGACGGTGTTCTTGTGCGAGACGCCTCCGTTCAAGGAAATCGACGCTCCCAGAGCGCCTGATGGAGAAAAGGTTCTTAACTGTTTCCTCTGGAAATCACCGCTGAGTGAACGCCAGGCTATTCTAGAATCACCACTCACCGGCGCTTCTGGCCGGGCGGGTGGGTGAGCGGTGGAGTTCGGACCCGAGGGAGACGGGAGCAGAGCCCCTGGCTATCCTCCTGGAGCCTCCGCTCCTCCGCCTGGTGGAAGACTCTCCTGCGCCAGGTCCTGAAAGATCACAAGGATTTCTCGTGCTCTGGAGGCCAGAAAAGGAGCCGCTGGAAAAACACAATGGGGCGCGTTTTAAATGTGGTGTGACTTCAGGAACCTCTTTACGTCCCCCGTCAAACACTGAACAGTCCTCCCTGTAAGAGGAAAGGGCCGAAACTGCAGAAAATGTCCTATTTCAGTCATGGCCAGGCTGCCTGTGGGCTGAAAAGTTCGTGAGAAAACTCCAGGGACTTCAGGTTTCCATCGTACTTTTTCTGCTCAGCGGTATTACCTTCCCACCCCTGAGTGAAAGACAATGAGGAATCTGCAAACACAGGGCGGGAGTGGAGTGTGGCGCCCCGAGAACAGGTCTGTTTGGGACAAGGAGGCATCTATCTGCACAGAAGCGTCATGCACCGAGGTTGGGAGCTGGGCGAGAGGGGGTAGGCCTTGGAGCAGTGTGGGCCTCAGAACCAACAGCGCCATCCAGAGTGGCGGGGGGCCCTGGAGGCACCATGAAGGCTCACAAGCAGGGACTGGAGTCTCCATCTGCAGGGACCGCAGGCACTCCCACTGGACGCCAGGCCCCGGGTCTCTGATGCCAGCCGCTCCATCCCTGCTCCTTTGTCTCCTGCTCCCATGCCCGCCTGGTCTGCTCCCTGCTCTGTCTTCATCCTGGGGAGCCAGCTGCAGCATGTAGGAGAAACAGGGCCTGTCACGGCTGTCTCTAGTGTGTTATTGTTAGTGTTACGTTACAAATCCAGTTTCCATGCCCGGGTCCCTCGGGGGTCATAACCAGGAGAGGCCATGACCCTGTCAATAAACAGAACCCCAACCCTCGATGTAACCGCTTCCCATTCACTAGTCCTGCTCCGTGGGTTCATAGATCGGATTCCTCTCCCAGGCAGCCTTGCTGCAGACAGGGTCCCCTGGAAATGGAAAGGACAGACCAAGTGGAAGTAGGTCCGAGGATGATCATGGTGGCGGGTGGAAGCCCAGGGCTGGCCCAGCCGGTGCTGCCCACAGCCCATCCTGTCATAGCCCGTGTGTCTGCAGTCTCTCTTCCTGCTGACTTCCCACGGACGAGGCCAGCACATTGGTCTACGCTGCAGTTCTGTTTGCTTCAAAGACCCCTGCCTGAGAGACGCTCAGCTGCCTTGGCCAGTGCTGAGCGGGGGTGAGTGGGTGCAGGAACAGTGAGCAAGAAGGAAGCCGTGCGTGGGACACCCTGGCCCAGAGACGGGGCCGACCTTGGCCTGTGCTCAATCTCTTTTGCAGATGAATCTGCCGAACGTGGTGTGTTTTCCTTCCCAAAGCAGGGCCAGCTGATGAACAGTGGGCACGACCAAAAGAAAAAAATTTTTAAAAAGACTAGACTAGAACTGCACACTCATTTCACAGGCAGTCCTCAAGCACCCACCATGTGCTGGGGGCACAGCCCCACCTGCGTGTGGGTTCCACATGAGGGAAAGACATAAAGGACAGTGTGGCTGGGGCTGGGGACTGGGGCAGACTTTTCTTTTTCCTGTTTTGCTTTTAAGACCCGAGAATCTCCGAGGCTCCTATGAGGCTCCTAAATCACTTTAGCACCCTTAGCCATCACTCTCCCTCAATCCCCTGACTCGGCTTAAAGGAAAAACCTCTTCGGTGTCTGTTGTAGGGACTGACAGGCTGGCGTTTCGAGAGAGGAGGACTAAGTTCTGCAAACGAGCATGGCCTCAAAGGTGGACTGCCTGGCTCGTTTCTAAGATGCAATAAGGCTTATATTCAGGTGTATGGGGGAGGCTGATAAGATAGTTGAGCTAAACAGGGTGGGATTCTTTCTTCCGGGTTCATTACAGAGCTGGAAGGGGACTTGGGATCTGAAATTCAACCTTCTTATAAATGAGGACACTCAAATCTGGTTTTGTAAAAATGTGTGGGGCAGATAAAGAAGCAACAGAAAAGAAGATTAGGGAGGGAAAAGACAGGGGCAGGTGGCCCAAAGCAAGCTTCCACCGTTCATCCGGGGTCTCCCTGGAAACCCTGGCCTCAGAGAGGAAGGGCAGTCCTGGAGGGACGTCAGAGGCACGCTTTCATTGGGACGGCATGGTGCATGGTTCCAGGGCATGCCCCGAGCAGCTAGAACAGCATCTGCCTACCGTAGGTGCTCAGTAACTGGTTATTGCATAAACAGCTCCCTTGTGGGCCTTTCCTGGCCGAAGATCAGGAGTGAGGAGGGAGAAAGAGGAGGGCTTCGATAGGCCCACCTCCCATGTATCCAGAGCAGCTCTGAGGGCACTAGCTTCATGGTTTGGTCTTCTAGAGCCCCCTCTGCTACCAAGAGGAACCCGTGAGAAACAACCATCTGGGCCAGGGCCTCCCACCTGGAGAGACGGTGGCTCCCGGGCTGCAGAGCTATTTTTACGGAACTTGCCAGACCTTGTCTGTTTGATAGATAACATCCCTAGCCATGCCTGTAAACAGGGCTGGGATTAATAAATACAAATCCACTTATAAAAATATAGAATATATAGTAGACTTTGATCATTGTATATCAATGAATGCTCAGAATATCAGCACAAGCAGGTATTTTATTATTTTATTGATATTCCAAAGAAATCCCTGCTCGTAGTGTTTGGAAATCGCTGCTCTGGACCTGTCCTCTCATTTCATAGAAAACTCTTTGAAGAGTCCTCCCTAGAAGGAGAGGGACCGGCCCAAAGTCACTCAGCCCTCTGGTAGCAGAGCGGGGTGTCACTACAGGTCATCTCTGTCCTGTTCATTAAGTGGCATTTCCCCAAACCCCTTGACCAGAAAGGACAGACCAGTTCAGCTTGATTTATGTTTGAAACAGAAATGCTAACTGCAGGGACTGTGAGCCACACACTCCTCACGCTCGCTGTGGCCCTTGTCCTCACGTCAGCCCAGTGAGGCAGGGACCATTGTCCCCGTGGCCTGGGTTAGCAATAGCAGCAAGAAACAGGGCCTGGAGGAGGTGCATAGTTTGCACAAGGCCACACGATTAGTAAGTTAGAGACAGATTCGAACTATTTGACTCCAAAGCCTAGATTTTCACACACCTTGCTCCCCACGACTTAGGGAGCTCACATTTATGGAACTCACTGGTATCCATAAACACACAACCCCAGGGCCTTGAGAGGCAGCCCTCAGTGTGGCCAGCTCTAGCCTCGTAGCAATGGCCGAGGGCACGGAGGGGCAGGAGACATGGAGTCCTGGGAGAGTCCTGTTAGAGGGCCGTGTCTCGAGGGGACAATACAGACTCTCAACACCAGAACCACCGAAGGTTTCCTAAAACTCCATTTCCTAGGTCTTACACCTCAGCAACTCAACGAGGGTCTCTGGTGTGGAGCTGGAGAGTCTGCAGCTGCTGTACATGGCCCCCCCCTGCCTTTTGGCACACCCACGTTTGAGAACCGGAAGCCTGGGAGACCCCAGAGCAGGGCAAAAACAAAGGACTCCAGGAAGCAGGGTCAGCAGCTGGGCCAGCTCCAACCTCAGAGGAACCTAGCTGAACCCCAGAGAACACGCCTGACACTTCACGCAGGGGCCACTCCCCGCGCCTGGCTTTCTGAAATGGGGCAGCAGGGGGCGGGGGGGTGCCTTTCATGTCTCTGGGCGTGCAGAAGGTTTGCGTTTGTTTGTTTAGAACAAAGCCTATACTTCACTGGCACAAGTGAAACAGACTTTATAAATAGATGTGAGCATGAATGGTTTTTATGATTAGCTTGTTTTCAATCACCATGCTTGACCGGTGTCTGTGTTCAACTAAGTAAATATTTCTATGGTGATAGTATACACAATACAATGGCCATTATTTAATGTTAATACAAGTACCATATGGGAGAGCTTATCGTTCTGGAGCCCCAGAGCATAATGAGAGCAGATAGGAACAGATAGGCAAGGGCGGGCCTGCCGTACAGTAGGCTTGATAAAACATCTGCTCTTGCAAGTGTTGGCCACGCGAGTATTTATGCAGTGATGGTTCTCTCAGGGGAGCTTCAGGACCAAACCCCATCACCAGCGTTCTGTTTTTTCCTCTTCCTCACTCGGTGACCTTGGAGAAGTCTCCATGCTAATTGTTTAAACACTCAGGCGTCCATTTCTCAACTCCTAGGCCTTTGCATGCCTCTCCAGAGAGCAATGAAGGTTAACACCTGGTGGAATCTTGAGTTCTTTATTTAGAACAAAGACACGGAGAACAGTGAGGCTAACATAATGCCTTATGATTTTAATCAGTCCAAAATATAAAAGGGAGACATCCTCGTTCATTTTTCATCTGCAACCTGAAATTCGAGCAAACCTGAGGTTTGCAGAGAGTGGCACAGAGACCGAGGGAGGAACCAAGTCTCTCAGGGAACGCACGAGGCTGTGGGCCTTTGCCAGCGTCCTTCTCACTCAAGAAAGGCCCGCTGTGATGGTTAAGGGCACAGGACGCACTCACACACACGCAAACCTGGAATCAGCCTCCACTGACAGAGGGCGAGTGAGAACATCAGAGCTTTTAGTGTTGTGGAAAAGATCATTTTACCTTTCTCACACACACACACACACACATGAAGACCACATAATTCTCTAATGTGCCTTTTGCCTCTTAATCTAATAGTAACACTACAAGGTTCAGCACAGTGCAATGTTTACTGTCTGCTTATACACGATCTGCTTTCACCTTCAGGACTTGCCCTGAAGAAAGAGATAAAGAAGTTCAGGTCTAGGCCACAGTTTTGCACCTATATGTCCAAATGAAAAATATCAGGAATAAAAACTATTAATATTTGTTTTGTACTTAGCATCTGCAAAGTGTGTTCACATCTGTTATAGCTTCCAATGACCACCAACACAGAAGGTAGGCAATGTCAGAATCCTCATTTTATATATTTTTAACATGCCTATTGATTTTAGAGAGAGGAAGGGGGAGAGAAAGAGAGAGAGAAACATGGATGTGAGAGAGAAACATGGATCGATTGCCTCCCATTCATGTCCCTACAGAGGACTGAACCTGCAACCTAGGTATGTGCCCTGACCAGGAATCGAACCCACAACCTTTTGGTGTATGGGATGATGCTCCAACCAGCTGAGCCACCCAGCCAGGGTAGGATCCTCATTCTAAAGATGAGCAGACAATCTTAGGGAGTTATGATTTGTCCAAGTGCAGAGTAAAAGGAACGTAGACCTAAAACTCAAACCCAGCACTTGTGAAGACTCTTCTTATTCCTAATTTAGGGATCGGAACTGGGCCCAGGGACGAGGAGCTGCCCTGCCTGAGTGGTCAGACCTGCTCTGATGAACTCGGAGATTAGGCTCAAGGGCTATTGTTTCTCTTCCTTCTGGAAGAGCCAGCCCCAGGTCACCTCGGGCCTTTCACAAGCACTCTGCCACCGCTCTGATTACTCTGGCAATCGGCTTGGCTGAACATGGAGCATTAATTTGTCTCATTTACTATCAGAAAGGAAATTCAACATAGGTGAGAAGAGAAGCTGCTTGACACACGTTTTAGGAAAGAGATTTGAATTCCCAGCCGTGTTATCTAAAGTAATAGGATCCTTTCCTGCTGGTTTACTGCAGTCACCGTAAATCTAGGACCAATACACATGTTCTTAAACACTTGGAACGGCCACTAGGGAAATTGCTGTTAATATGACACATGACACGGGCTAAGAGGGAAGTACACGTAGGCAGGGGGTGCACGACGAAGGCCCTGGCTCACAGGTGCTGGTGGAAGCCAGTGGAGAGAAAGGTGGGTTTACATGTTCCAGGCAAGACCCGGGTCCAGGCTCTGCACTGAAGCCACCTACCTCTTGCCTCTTTCCAGAGCCTGCATCCCGGAACGTCTCTCCATCCACTCAAGGATGCCACCCACCCTGCTCAGGAAGAGGGTCCTGTAAGCCACTGTGGGAATTGTGTGTGCACACGTGCTCACACGTTTGCGGCTTGCTCATTTGGTCGAAGAAGGCGGGGTCGGGGGGACTACCAACAGCACAGGCTGAACAGTGCAGACGGGTCTGGTGCCGATTTCTGCTCTCCTCTGCGTCCTTGCCTCAACCGCCATGCATGTTTCTGGCTATTCTGGGGGCAGGCCTTGGCCTTACACTGAGGGGCAGGAAAAGGCTGGTGAAGCGATGCTTGGGTAAGTGAAAGCAATGACTCTTGGGTGCCATCTACAAATTTCCCACAGTCTTCGTTAATGCCTTGGGGCCCTTCAGGGTTTAGAATTACAACTTCCAATAAATAGTCCTAGACAGTCTCACAGGAGCCACAGTAAAACAGCACCAAGTCAGTAGTGATAATGCTTCACAAATCCGCGTGTCCAAACCTTGATCCAAACTGAGCAATAGCCGAAACAATAGCCCCTCCCCTCTGCTGAGCACTCAGCCCGTGGCAGGCACTGTTCTAACAGCTCTACGCATATTCGCTGATTTAATTTTCACAATGAAAGTAGGCAGTACGTGATAAATGGGGGAGCTGAGACACAGAGAGGTTAAGACACTTGCCTAGGTCACACAGTTCACACCTGAGGGAACTAGGACGCAAACCTGGACCATCAGACCTCAGCATTTCTAAACTCCACCTCTTTTCCAGAAGCCAATGGGAAAAGGACAGAGTTAGAAGTTATTACGTCACACTAATCCTAGCATTACTAATTGAAGGAAACAACAAACACCTTAAATAAGAACAACTACTTCCTCTTTTATAAATGGGGACCTTTTAAAGTAAGAATGATGCTACATTCGTATCTCGGTATGGTTGCCAGCCATAAGCTCGTGGCATGATTATCACATTTCAAAGGATTTTTCTGGAAGGACGAGTGGGAAAGCCCTTCGGGGAGAAGGCTGCTGCGTTCTGCCTATGGAAATGACTCTCCTGACCCCATGTAAGTCAGTCATCCAGTCCTGGTCACAGGCTGTCCTGAGCCACCCCGCCCCCGCCTGCGCCTTCCCTTCTCTGCCGACTACTGGGGGTGAAGACATACATAACTGGGTCTACAGGGTAGCCTTCGTTTCTTCTCCTCAAATCCAGACCACCCAAACGGGGCAGCCCTGCCTCACCGACTCTGTGGTCTAAGCAGCAGAACCATCACCCCGGGTTTCACAGGAGGGAAAGGGAAGTTTGGAAAGGGACCTGGTAGGGCCTCTCGGGTGTGGGCCAGGAGCAAGTTACTTCGGGGAAGCACCTAGGACAAGGTAGCAGCAGTGGGGAAGCCAGGAGGACAGACCCCTGAAAGGCGGCAGCAGCCACTGCGGGAAATGCCTGCATCTCTGTGTCTCCGCCCAGATTCTCTCTGGTCACTTTTTAAAAAATGAGAGTCCATAATTTTGAGAACCTGCATTTCTCAAAGATGATATTATTTATTTAACTCTTGATGATGTCACGTTATCTTGGGATGGTATTATTCTAACCTGATTCTAAATCTTATGTTTAAAAGTATGTTGCAGTGTTCTTATAATCAACTTTAGTGACCCAATCAATGTCGACAGAGTCGATGAATTAGTCGCTTCCCCTGAAACCGTCTTGTTTTTTAATAGCAACTGTTCTTAAATTATTAGGAAGATGTATGTCATGTCATTTTAAAGCTATAGCCACACTTCCACTTAAATTAGAAAATAAAAGACCCACTTATATACTGCTAGCAAGGAAATAAAACCCATGAACTTCCCAAAAGACAATATTAATAGAAGTCTTAACAACAAGCATAACCAAGAATCAATGGGAAAAAAACCCTTTGTCAGCCTAAGTGTCCATTAATACATCATATATATGATACATAACTATAATAAAATAATATGTAGCCATGAAGAATGGAGAATATTTATTTATTTATTTTAAGATTTTATTTATTTATTTTTAGAGAGGGAAGGGTGGGAGATAGAGAGAGAGAGAGGAACATCAATGTGTGGTTGCTGGGGGTCATGGCCTGCAACCCAGGCATGTACTCTGACTGGGAATTGAAGAGAATATTTATTTTTAAAAAATAAATATGGGACCTGGGACCTTTTAAACGTATTGATTTGAGAGAGAGAGAGAGCATGTCCTTTGTTGTTCCACTTATTTATGCATTCATTGGTTGATTCTTGTATGTGCCCTGACTGGGGATCGAACCAGTAACCTGGGTGTATCCGGATGATGCTCTAACTAGCTGAGCTACCCGGCCAGGGTTAAGTGTAGAGAATATCTACATGACATGAAATCATGGCCTGGCATACTGTGAAGTAAAATAGCAAGTTACAAAAGAACACGTATAATGTTAGCCCATTTTCCAAAAAATGAAAATGTACATGTGGTTATGTATGTGTGCTATGTGTCGTCATACTGGTAAAGAAAAACAAGCTATAAATATATGTATTTATATACTGAAATAGCTATTTTATTATTTTATTTCTTGGTGGTAGGACTGTGTGATTTTTGGTTTTGTCTCTTTGCCTGTTTGTCTTTAATAAGTTTTTGATAATAAAATAGAAACCGAATAATGACGGAGTGATGTTTATAATTATATTTCTATGTTGCTACTGTACTCCATGGTGCTCACATGAAGCCGGTCATATTTCCCACCACAAATAATTCTACACTCTCCCCCACTTATCTCTGTGTAACAGTTCTTATCCTGGCCAGGCCTTTTAATGAAGATGGCTGCTAGCTGACCAGCTAAACCACCGAAGTTATTTCTTCTGATGCTTTTTATAACTCAGATTCATAAATTAATACTTGTCCTTGACATTTATGAGTCTTTTTTTATTTTTCCAAAGTTCATTAAATCATTAATTAGTTCATCTTTGCAGTATGTTTTCCCATTTCCTGAGCCACAGGATTTCAGTTTATCTGCAGTGTCTTCAAACTGTATCTTCTCAAAGCAATGTAGTGATTCAGTTCACCAGTTACTTAGAGTGCCAACAGTGTGCAGAACATGACACCAGGAAGCATGATAATGGTACCAGCGAACAAGACAGAGCAGCTCACAGTCTGTGGACTGAGGACACACAGGTGGTGAGTAGCCCAATGCAACGATCTCAAATGCGATAGACGGACGGCCACTCCAACCCCGGGATCCTTCCCGCACCCCTGCCAGCTTGTTGTTCTTGTTACAATGCCACAAGTAGGAAACACCACAAAATGGGAAAGTGTGATATCACACATCTTTAATAGACACCTGTGCTCAATGTTGATTCCTTAACTAAAATGCAACCTACCCATTAGGGGTAACTTATCTATTTGTGTCATTCACATTCACTGACTTATCACCAAATGTCTACCCTCGTGCATTCGAGCCACGTAAACATTTTGCTTTTCTTTGCAGGTGAGGAGATGGGAACGCAGAGAGGCGGTGCATCTCGTCTTCTCTCCCCAGAAGCCTGCTGTGAAGTCCATGTTAGTTCACAGGCTTACTGCTTAAGAGCCGGGGTCCCAACCCTTCAGACATGTGACCACCTGCAGGATCACCTGCCCTGCAGTAGAGTTCGGGGTTTGAGACTGGGTGTGGGCTGGGCTCTGGAGGCAACACTGGCTCCAGCTGCTGCCCCACCATCGAGATGAGAAAACTCGGCTAAATGTTTGTCAGCAGTGTCTCTTTCTGCCTCTTACGTTTGCAGTGATGATCGGTATCTCGTTGCCTCAGACACTGTCAGACCTGGCATCTCTGTTTATCTGCAGAGCTCTTGGTGGTTTCTGAAAACAGGTGTGGCCTGGTTGAGCAGAGCGTAGCCACAATTTTTTTAAGACGTTGCTTTGACTCTGGCGGCTTTTACCAACTTTCCAAATGTCACCCAGTCTCCCTCAGGGGCTATTTGTCAAAGTTGCTGGTAATAGGGTCTCTGACTTGTTTTTACTGTATATTTTAAGAGATGCCATACTAGATAGACAAAAAAGGTTATTGAAGCAAAAACAATTCTAAGTGACAACTGCATTAGTTGGGGCTGATACACCGACTCTAGGCTCTGATCTTCTCTCTGGTGGTGTCGCTTATAAGGCAAACTGCACGAGAAAGACCAATTCTCACTTGGTAAACACCAGCAGTTCTGGAGCTGAGGGAGCTGATACTGTCACGAACCTCCATGTATGTAGCCCCACTGCATGGAGCTTGCAACCAGCAAAGGTATTGAAAATGCATTAATATTTGGTCAGGTTAAGCAGTTAAAACATCCTATTCAGCTATGGACAGTTTCATTAAAAAAAAAGAAAGAAAAAAAAGGAAGGAAAAAAATGTCCAAACAAGAAACCATCTAAAGAGAGGCCCGAGAAACCACTGAATATGCAAGAAGTGGGAGATGCTGAGTATATTTTGCTCAGGAAGAGATGTTTTTAGAAAGTCAAGGGGGCTGACTTCAGCTATTGGGGAAACAACCAGTGAATGCCTAAGTATCCATATTCATTCAGGAACTGGAAAGAACTGAGTCAGAATGGTGGGCTTGCAGTTTAAAGGGAGACAGAACTCAATTCCATGGACACAAGATATTCCGACAGTAAGAGCTCATGTAACAACAGTGGAATGGCTGCCTCCAGACACGGGAACACTCCCATCCGGGAGCAAGTGCTGATGACTGTGTGTCAGGTGCTGTGGAAGGATTCCCGTCCTAGGAAGGCGATTGGAGTAGACCCGGAGGGCCCTTTCCGAATGTCTGAGGCTGTCCGTCTAGTTCATTGCCAGTCACGGTCTCAGGGGTTGTCCTGGGCCCTCATCCTTGTGTCACTGACATTTGGGGGCACTTCTCCTTAACAGTTAGACAACCAAGTAGATTCACATCTTTAAATCAGCGGTCCGCAGGAATAGTGACGGAGAATTGATACATTCCTGGACCTTCAGTCTGATTCATTAGTGCCCCAGAGCCTTTGTTTAGGAAAATACAGGAGACCACAGGCAGTCAGAGTTGAGTGTTAACACCAGGTGAAGTTGGCCAGGGGCCCATCTTGACCTGCCTCCTCTAAAAAGCTAGTAATAATTTTCATTTTTTTCTGGGTGTTTGACTTCAGGGATGTGTTGATCTTTCATGGGGTTTTGAGGTATTTTTTGTTGTTGCTCTTTGTCATTTGGCCGAGTCCCAGAATGCATCATAACAAACACTTCACTGACCAACCCCGTTGTGTGTCCCTAGTTGGTGAGAGTTAACAGTACACAATCTGCAGTCAAGTTCACTCTCAGCTCAGGCCCTGCCAAGCCACCTGGCCTCATGCGTGCTGCTTTGTTTCTATGAGGCTACGTTTTCTCATGTCTGAGATGGAGCGAGCACCACTGTACAAGTGCAGAGGGCTCCAATGAAAAAGTACATGTGAAAGTGCAATATACACTTTGAAACACCTTTAAAATTTTAACTAGATTATTTATATTTTCCTGAGTTTGTGCAATCGTCAGTGTAAAATATAAAAAGCTTGTTTTTCACTTCAGGCATTAGATTTTTTTTTTTTGCCTCATCAGCAACCTCTCTTGGTCTTCCGATAAGTTCAGTAGAAGGACAAAATGCTCAACGAGAAGCATTGTCTTGAGTCTACACTTGGAAGTGGACTGAAGTGAGCGCCTGAGAAGTCGTGTTTTCCTCCAGCTTAGCTCTAGGTTGGCAGAGATGGCCAAATAGGCAAGTGGGAGGAACTTCTGGGTTTTATTAAGCAACGCTAACAACAAAGGAAAACCTGGGGACTCACAAGGGATGGAAAATCTCTCCCATGTCAAGTCCCATGCTCCAGTTATTTGTGGTTATTGATTATGAGGACTTATGCCATCAGTATTTCTGCGCTAAACTGAGAATGTTCACAGGGAGTCTCCACGATGCCAAGAGGCAAAGAAAGACACTTTCCCAGTACAAGCGATAAAATCGTCTCAGGATTTCACAGAACTTCTCACGTGCTGGTGGAAGTAAAACTGTGTAACCATTTTATTTACATAATCTCTGCCAACAGAAATTTTGTTGCTACATTCAGGCTGCTAGCTGCATAACATTGGGTCTATATTTTTTTCTTTTGTTTTCTTTAGGCACAATCATAGAAGATAAGTAGCCACAAAGCTTCGCTCTACTTTCAAAGTCACAGTCAAAATGTTACACTTCTAAATTGTGGCAATGAGACACACCCTGAAAAGAGAGAGCATTACACCTTCACAAGGAAGCAGAGAAACCAAGATAGCTTGTGACAGCTAGCACATACCAAGAAAAACCTGTCCTGACCTTGAAACCCGCCGTGGGGGGGAGCAGGACCATGCTGTGATGAAACCAAGAAGCTGATTGCTCCTTGTCCACTCCCCGCCTTTTCCCAAATGGACACCTGAGAACTTGAGCTACTTCACAAGGCACAGGTTCGCCCTGGGCCCCCCTGCCCCGCTATCTACCTGCTCCCAGTACTTCAGGCCCGAATGTTTCCTGACCTCCGATTCATCAGCAAGAAACTTTCCATGGCCCCTTCTCTCAGGGCACCATTCTTGAGTGACAGGAACTCATTGACCTTGGTTAGGATGTCCGTGTTAGGGGCCTGCTTTGTGGGTACGAAGTGAACTTCTGGAGATGCAGTCTGATGGGAGAAGTAAGATTTGGGTTGCAGGAATTTCATACACAATGGCAGGCTGGCAGAGACGATTCGTCGCTGACAAAACACTAAGGCCCTGTGAAATCACAGTATGGGGAAAGTTGCTCCCCTTGCCTGGGGTGGAGCTCAGGGTGCTAGGTTGTCAGGCCTTTATAAACAAAAGCAGAAAAATAATATCCTGGCACACAAATGCTCTCAGTTTCATCTCTCTCTCTCTCTCTCCGTATCTATTAAACACTTGCAATGTTACTGATATATGACCATGGCAACTCAAAACTGGGCATAAGCTGATCACTAAAATGGTGTGTTTGAGCAATCAGTCGTTCATTCATTCAATTTCAGTTACTTAAGCGTGTATTCCACCAATGCTTATTGAGCATTTGCTATATGCTGGGTGGCATGCTGGTCACTGGGGAGAGAGAAAGAACCAGGCATGGTCCCTGCCTTCGAGCTGCTCACAGTCCACCAAACAGACACAGAACAACAGCGAATTAAGGTGGGCTTGTAATGAACCGTCGAGCAGGGGTGCCTAAAACAGGCTTACAGGGGCAGAGAACGCTTCATAGAAGACAAGGTATCTAAGGTATCTAAGCTGGATCTTGAAAGAAGCAGAGAAAGGCAGCGTGTGAGGAGAGAACAAAGGTTTGCATTCTTGGCAGGGAGTGTGACCTAAAAGGAAGCGAGATAAGAATATGGAAGAGGAACAGTGCGTTTTCCAGGATGACCAGACAGAGTAGGAGACGGAGACTCGAAAGGTGAATCTGGAGAGAAAACCATGAGGAAGGTCGTATTGGGTCTTGCATGCATTTGGTATCATTTACAGCCAAAGGGCAGGCTATATAGACCGTCTCTGAGGGTACGACTCGAATGACAAAGGTCATGGAATTGTAGTGTTGGAAGGATTTTAGAGGTAACTTAAGATAGTGATCACACCCAGTACGTAAGTAATCTGCATAACATCCAGACAGGTCCCCAAACATCACCCTAGTGAACACCTCCAAGGAGCAGGAGCCCACGCTCAGCAAGGCAGCACCTCCCTCTGAGACCAAGAGCCTGCGACATGCTTCCATCTTCCTTAAAAAAATTGATCTGATGGTCCCTGACCCCAAGGGCTTTACATTTGAATCATTGTGTGAACGATCTATGAATTGCTAGGTAAAATAATCTAGAAATAGCCACACAGATTATAACAACATAGCAGACCAAGCTGTAGTATCACCATGAGTTCAGGCTCCTGGGTTGTTGTTTTTTTTTTTTCTTGCTTCTGTGACCTAGGATATCACAGAGGACAAGACACTGTCTCTGCCATGAAAGAAATTGTGGTGTAAAGGCAGAAATATCTAGGGAACCACTGCACACTGAGAGAAAGGCTAAAATCCAGAGCACCAACAATGCCGAATGCTGGCAGGGATGCGGAGCGAGAGGAACTCATTCATTTCCTGCTGGGAGGAATATAAAATAGTAACAGCCACTTTGGAAAACAGTTTGGCAGTTTCTTACACACACTTACCATGTAATCAGCAATTATGCTTCTTGGTATTTACCCAAAGGAGCTGAAAATTTAAATCCACACAAAAACATGAACATAGATGTTTGGAAACTTTGTTCCTACATGTCAAAATGTGAGAGTAAGAAGGATGTCTTTCAGTAAGTGCATGAATAACAAACTGTGATACATCAGACAATGAACTCTCGCTCAGTACAGAGAATAACTGAGCAAACGATACATTAAAAGGCATGGAGGACACTTACACGCATATTATGAAATGAAAGAAGTTAATCTGAAAAGGATGCATAGCTCCCGATTCTAACTACAGTCGTCCCTTTTTACCGCCAGTTTCATTTTCTGCAATTTTAGTCACCTGTGGTCAACAGTCTGAAAATACTAAATGAAAAAATTCCAGATGTAGGTTAATCCCTGAGTTTTAAATCGCACGCCATTCTCAGCAGCAGTGTGAAATCTCACGCGGTCCTGCTCCCTCTCGCCAGGGATGTAAAACATCCTTTTGTCCAGGGGCTCTGCACTGCAGATGCTCCCTGCTCCAGAGTCACTGCAGCCACCGTGGTGGTCAGATGGACTGTGCCATTCCTGGGGTGCTTGTGTTCAAGTCACTCTTATTTTACTTCGTGATGACCCCAAAGCACAATTTGGAGGTGCTCTCTTTAAGTGAAAAGGTGAAAATTCTCAAGCTAATAATGAAAGGAAAAAATTGTTTGCTGAGGTTGCTAAGATCTACAGTAAAAACGAACCTTCCAGCTGTGAAATTGTGAAGAAGAAAAAAGAAATTTGTGCTAGCTTTGGTTGTCACACTGCAGAAGCTATAGCCACAGTGTCGATATGTGCTTAGTTAAGATAAAAAAGGCATTAAATTGTGGGTGGAAAATATGAACAGAAGACATGTTCTGACTGATGTCAACATAGTGTGCCAGAAAGCAACGGGCCTGTACGAGGACTTCAGAGAGAGATCCCCGAAACAATGCACCACGTCCACGTAGCTTTTATTACAGTATATTGTTACAATTGTTCTCTTTTGTCGTAGTTCTTGTTGTCGCAGCCTTTTACTATGTCTAATTTACAGATTAAGCGGCATCATAGACATGCGTGTGTAGGAAAAACCGTAGTGTACATAGGATTTGGTGCTGTTTGGGGTTTCAGGCATCCACTAGGGGTCTTGGAATGTATCCCCGTGGGTAACAAGGATTACTGTGCCCAAGCACTGCCAGCCCCTCAGGTTGGTACAGAGCTCTCCAGCTTCATGGGGCCCTGCTACCTGGTATTTGTTTCCTATTGATGCTCTAACAAATTGCCAACAATTAGTGATTAAACAAGACACATTTGGTATCTTATAAGTCAGAGGCCCGAGACCCTAAAATCAACGTGGCGATGGGTGCCTTGCCAACACCGGCTCTAGAGGGGAAGTCATCCCCTTTCCTCTTCCACATCCTAGGAGTCACCTGCATTGCTGGCTTTGTGGCCTTTTCTTTAATCTTCAAAGCCAGCACAACATCTTTAAACCTCGTCTTAAATCCCATTCGTTTTCTCTCTCTGTCTCTCTCTCTCTAGTTTATTAGGCAAATGGTAAAATCATGTACTTTGTACCCTCCAGCCAAAACATAACCATCCCGGAGGGCAAGAGATAACCTCTGACTCTCTGACATTTACCATCCCCCCCCCCCAATGGCTCAATGACAGCCTTTCCTCCAATGTCGGCTTCTCCACACAAGTCAATAGACACCTGAAGAACCCTGCAGGCGGGCCCCAGAATTCTTGCACGTGTTCCTGAAAGTCAGTCACACTGTGGATTCTGGGGATTATTATTTCTGTCCCAGCCAGTCCATTAGTGCATTGGTAATCCAGAAATATGTATTGTTCCTGTTTTTGCACCAGGTGCTCCACTGAATCAGGGGATGTGCTGGTGAACAATATAGATGCTCAAACATTACCAATCAAAAGCCTCAAACAGGCAAACAGTAGCAAGAAGTGGAGCACAGCTATTTATTTGGCAGACCTAAATGAGCAGCCTGCAAAATAACACAATACACAGGGACAAAAGTCAGAGTCTGGCTGTATAGTAAAACTCTACTGCACTGGTTGTTCCAGAGTAATAGATAAGAATTAAAATACCCTGCATTCAGAAAGTTTGACATGTAACTAAGTAGACAGAATGTTCTGTATGAAATGATATGAGAAAAAGATGACAATTGCAATGTGAGTCAGGAGCAGGGACAAAGGCGCAGAGGGAGGGCCGGTCCAACAGACGGAGGCAGCGCAAGTGAAAGGACGGCTTAGAGCAGCAGTGGGAAGAGGACGAAGAGCTCTGTGGTGTGAACAGACGAAAATCTGGACATGCAACAAAGTGAAGACTCTTGGCAGCAGGGAAAAAACAGTCCGCCAAGCACCTCCACACGGTGTTGACAAGTCTAGATGCAAGTTGCTATGTAACGTAATTGTCAGGTGTGGTTACAAAACGTGTGAGCCCCAAGAGATGGGACTTTGTCTTATTTAGCACTGTAGCGATAGAGCCCAAACTAGTGCCTGGCACATACGGGGCAATCAGAAAATATTTGTGTGGTGAGTAAATGAATTAGTGAGTAAATACAGAGAGGAAGGGGTCAATAAGAAATCGCACTCTAGACCAAGGATGAAGACGACAGGTCTGGCTTGCCTTTCTAGACACCTGAAAGCAGACTCTCATCACTCGTTTTGTCTGCCTTGAGAGCCAGAGAGGCTGAGGCCAGAGACGGGGGCTTAAGTCACAGCCGCAGCTTGTGCTGCAGGAACAAGAGCTTAAGCCTCTTTCTATCACATGCATCAGAAGTCCTTATGGGCTGTTTCAAGTGCCCCACAAAAATAAAAACGGGTAAAGAAAGAGGATTATTTCTAGGAACTCTCCTGTGTTTGCAATGGCCCATCCTTTTCTCTTTCAAGCGACCTGCGCCTCCACGATGTTCTTTGAGGAGTCAACCTGCCCCCCGCCAGGGCTGAGAGCCCCAGGCTAGACCAGGCTTTCAGCTGGTGGACGACAAGCCTGCAGACAGGGTAGCTGACAGAGCAAAGTGTGTTAGACTAAATATTGGCTTCAGTTAAAGTCCCAAAGCAATTAGCTGCCACCGTCTTCATGTAAACCATTTTTTTTCTTTCCTTCACTTTGCCTTAGCAGGCCTTTTAGGATCTTATTCTGTCCAGAGTCTCTTTGAGAATTGCCCTCAACTTTTCTCACTTTGGACCCTTAGAACAGGAATTTTGGTTAGCCATCGTCACAGCCAGCTGAGGCTCTTGAGATGGATTTTTGTGAATACGGGAAATCACCATTGTTCTTCCACAGAATCATTTCCACCTATCAGGCAGGGAACCTGAAGGGGGAGAAAGTGGCAGTGACAGAACTAGAAGAGTCTCATCCCACTGAGTAGCTGTCCCCTGGGGTTTACACTTGAACACCTCCACCTCCATTCTTTTCTTTGGAAGAAGCCAAAATGGTCCTTGACTACTCAGAGAACTCCCCAGCAAGGAACAAAGAAAGAAAACAGAAATGAAATAAAGATTGGGATAAGAGGGGACAGATGAAGAACAGGAATGGTGTGAGCATGAAAACAAGAACAGTGACTTCTCAGGTCCCGCATCCCCAGCAGACCAGACACGGGCAAACGTGTCCCTTAAAGGGAGTCGTAAGATGTGTGTCGCTGCGCACAGTGAGTCTTAGGCTGCAGAGCCCTTTGTCTGAAAGACGTGAATGCCGAGGAGACGTGCTCATCACAGTTGGTGGCAGAGAATCAAGTAAGAAAGACTGAACATCGAAGTCCATAAGGAAAACTAGAGAAAGGAAGGGTGGCATGCAAGGCAAGAGGGGAGTGAACCTACATGGGCACTCCTGCAATACAGACCAACTGGCTGCCACACATTTGCTTAACCTCCTTATCTCCAGAGTGGTGGACGAGCAGTTAACAGAATGACTCTGCTGAACGTGCATTTAGAACAGGGAGGTGGCTGCCCTAGCAGCAAATGGCTCCCTCCCTTTCTGGACTCCCAGTTAGTACTTGGCTCGGGCCTTGGAACGGCCGCTGTGATTCTCCTGCCCTGGGCGGACTGAGCTTGGACGTTCAGCCCAGGCTGTCTGGCGAGGCCAGCAATGCCTCCCTTGCTTTGGTGTTGTGTTGACCTCCAGCCGCCCTTATGATAGTGCTGCTGAGGCAGTTATACTGTTGCCTTTCTCAGTTTGTCTAGTCTTTGGGGATTTTCTTAAGACTTTAATCACTTTTAATCAAAAATTGGTTATATGGAATCATTTCATTAAAGTCCCTCCCAAGAGAAGGAGAGGGGCAAAGTGAGGTCCTTGACAGTCTGGTGCGTTTTAAACTATAGTAAGTTTCTTTCCACCCAAGGCTCTTGGTCAGGGGATGGTCCTGATTGGCTGAACCTGGTGTTTTCCTCCCTAACTCTGCACACCCTGACAAGACTTTTAGGACACTTCTTATTTTTTGTAGACTAAAGTGAGCATCACATAAGTCTAGGTTTTCAAATAAAATAGATTGCCTAGGAATTATTTCAATTACATACTAGATAGCTTGGAGGTGTACTGTATGTGCTCAGCTCATGAAAGCCAAGAAGCAGATGAAACAAAAGAGTTTAGGGCTCTCACTGCAGGATGCTCTGTGTAAGAGCACTTGTATTACACCTAGGGAGAGTCTGGGAGAGCTCAGGGAGTTGTTGCCCTGTACACATCTGTCTGCAGAGTGTAGTCTGTATATTTAGCATGTGAGACCCAGGACTGGGCATCCGTCACCAAGAGGAGATGATGAACAAGACAATGAAGTGAAGTTGCTCAGTTAAGGGACAACCTGGAAAGGAGAGCTTCAAGGACAATCCACAGCTGTTTCTGTGGCCACAGTGACACAGGACATACCAACCTGTGAGTCTTGGTGGGGTAACTCCCCTTGGGCTTACCAGGGTGCAGGAGGCGGGCAGAGTAAGGGGGTCAGCAGTACGTGATCTTCTGTGTCGTACTGCCGTGGTCCACATCTCAGCTCTACAGGAGGCCCACTTGTATAGTACCCGTGACTTCAGGCAGTCACCTGGTATTTCCATGTCTTAGTTTGCTTATTTTAAAATGATAAAGATAACAGTGCCTATGCTATAAGTGTATTGTAAATTTACATATGAAGACATAGTTAGAATAGAGGTTAGCCATAGTTAACATGCCATAAATTTTAGTTATCTACTATATTAAATAGCTTCCCAGTAATACTTCTTGCATAAGAGAGGTTCTATTATCCCGTTACTCAGGACTCTGCAGCACCATTTTCTGCTCATTTTCGATCAACAGGAAGCTTCCAGCAAAGTCTTCTAAATCCCTGTCCTTTTTCCTATTAGGCTCTAAAAATTAGATTATCCCATATTAAGTTTTTAGGATGGATTTGGTTGAGCTACTTGAATGTAACCTATACAAACATAATATAGAAACTGCAACCATGACTTTCCAAGAAACTTAACAGCTTACATCTTGATCTTATCGGCCCAAACAAGTCCTTTAAAATGGGGAAACCAGTTAATAATTGCCTTCTGCACTCTACTCACTTTCAGTAATAAGAAAAAAAATAGGAAGCCGTCATAAGCAGAACTGAAACTTGCAAAGCAAGTTAATCAATATATAGGCTAAGTTGTGGTTTCTAAATTTTTCAATACCATATGATCCTGAACAGCAGCCAAGACTTCCTTTTACATCATCTTGAAACTCTCTCTGGGTAGAATTTTGTCCCATCTGTGTCTCCTTGGCATTTTTATTTACAGAAGGCCCTGCCGTCCAGAGTCATCTAATAGCATCTTTATTGAGGGCTGATAGCTAGGCTACCTCTCATCAGCTTCACCTGGAGAGTCACAGTATGGAGCAGCTTGTCTGTTCTCTCACCACAAGCAATTGGGCTTCTGAACTCATGAGATGTATATTCAGAGCCTGAACTGAGGACAAATCTATGAGTCTACCTACTGGTGTCTGGCCAGCCCTCCGATCCATTTGCTGCTCTGCAGCCAGCGTGATGATATCAAAACAAAAATCTTCTCAAGTTACCTTTTATGGAACCTTAAATATTTAAAAGAAACAAACCACCTTCAGTGGCATTCCACTGCTTTTAGAATAAAAAACATTTTTAACATGGCCCACAAGTCCCTCTAGAACTGAGCCGGAATCTCGGCCTCACCTGGGCAGCCCTGTCACCTGCTGCAGACAGAGAAGTGGTCCTTCCGGTTTTTCAGTTCACCCCTGAGAGTGTTCACGCAGGGCGTCCCTTCCTCCTGGAATACTCTTTCCACCACTGTCTTCAGTTTGGGCCCAGAGAACTCAGACATCCATTTGGTCTAGCACAGGTCTGGTTCGAGCCCTTAGTTACATGAATTCACAGTGCCAATCCCAGTTACTAATGACATATGAATCATTGCAAGTATTTAATTAATACCTGAATCCTTTGTATCTAGGATACACTCCTCAGGCGGGTAGAGATGATTTATTTTGTTCCTTGTTGTATTCCCGGTGCCTAACACATGGTTTTCCTGTACAAGCTATTTACTGAATGAAAGCCTTGAGATATATGTGTGTGTGTATAAATATATTTATATATACTTATATATATAAATATAGAACTTTTCATTTTTTTTCAGTTTTTAAATTGTGGTTCAGTTACAGTTGTCCCCCATTTTCCCCATTGTTCACCCCTACCCCATACCCCCATTCCCACAGTCAATGCCCCCCCACTGCCTGTGCCCATGAGTCCTCTATTCAAGTTCCTTTTCTTGCTCCTTCCCCTTCTTTCCCGGGTCCCCCCCTCCCCTCTCCCCTCTGGTCACTGTCAATTTGTTCTTTATTTCCAAGTCTCGGGTTCTATTTTGCTCATCTCTTTGTTTCCTTGATTATATTCCACTTATAGGTAAGATCACATGGTACTTGTAAACTTTTTAATTAAAAGCATTAAGGCAGATTAACATAGATTTCATCATCAATCTTTTATACTACAATAAAAATGAGAGTCACCCAACACAATGGTTTTCCTGGGATATTGCCAGTGTGACCGTCTCTAACCGAATGTCACCTTCTCAGTGAGGCTCTGTCTGGTGACTCTGTCTAAAGTTCAGATTCCTGCCTCAAAACTCCCTATTCCTCTTCAGCCACTTCAACATTTGCCTTATCATTTATAGATATTTAAATAAGTTCAAATGTTTGTCTAGTTTATTGTCTGTCTCCCACTACTAGAACTTGTGTTCCATCAGAGAGGAGATTTTGACTTTTTTTTTCACAACTATATTCCCAGGGCCTAGAACAAAGCTTAGAACACATTAGAAATGCAATAAATATTTGTAATGAAATACACGATCTTAATTTAGCACTATTAGATCTGTTAATTCCTATGCTAATATCTTATGAACAAAGCCGCATTTGCCAGAAGGAAAACGTCGCTTTCCTGGTGCGATGGGCTTTGTAGACGGTGTGGCCCAAACAGTCGCCACCCGCCGCCTGTGGCTACGAGCTCTGGCGTGTGGCAGGGCCAAGCTGAGATGTGCTCTAAGTGTATCAGTTCATGGGTTTTAAAGAATTAGGACAAAAAATGGAAAATATCTCATGAATAATTTTATGTTGAAATGATAGTATTGGGTCAGCCAAAAAGGTCATTTTTTTTCTGTAAGATGGCCGTCATAGGGCTTAGTTGTCTTTGACTTCATTAGAAACAATTTTGTTAGACTGGATTGTGACAGCTGTCATATCAGCATGCAAAAACAAACTTTTATCAAAATTGGTGAATTTTTGTGTAGCCATTTTAATATTGAAGATGGAAGATAATAAGCAACATTTTTGGCATATTATGTTTTATTACTTCAAGACAGATGAAAACACAACTGAAATACAACAAAAGGATTTGTGCAGTGTATGGAGAAGGTGCTGTGACTGGTCGAACATGTCAAAGTGGTGTGTGAAGTGTCATGCTGGAAATTTGTCTCTGGACAATACTTCATGGTCAGGTAGACCAGTCAAAGTTGATAGCGATCAAATTGAGACAGTAATTGAGAACAGTCAACGTCATACCATGTGGGAGATAGCAGACATATTCAAAATTTTCAAGTCAATAAAGTTATTGGTGAAAATAAAAAAGGTGTCTTTTATTTTATGAAAGTAGATGGACTTTCGGCCAACACAATATTTTGAATATACTAATTTAAGTAAAATATATTATTAAAATAAAGCACATCTGTTAAAGAAATTTTAAATTAAACATGTGGCTCACATTATGTTCGTATCTTTTCCAAAATATAATATCCCAATGCCATATATATATACTGTGGGGGCGGGGGGGACATTAGGATGCAATTCAAAATGTAAAGAGCCCAATCTCTTAATCCTGTTTAGGAAGTTCATGTTATTTGCATGCAAGAAATGAAGATTTTAGAAAATGAACTCCTTTTACAGTTTTAATATCTTTCTTTTCCAGACATGAAGCAAACGAATTTTGGTTGAACGTAGAGTGGGCTAGGAGCCCTAAACTCAGGGGGTAGTGAAAGAATTATTATTTGCTCATTACCTGGCATCCATTCATTATTTTGATTTCTTCAGGTTTGGCTGAATTCACAAATGAGACTGACCTGATTTGTCTTGTTTGTATTATTCTTATGTTTCAGAGAGGTATTCTTCCTGAACAGACCCACGTAGGTTCTTTAGAGATGCTATCTCCATTTCACAGTCAGGACTACAAAGCTTGTTATCTCCAGGGCCAGTCATCTGAAAAGAGTAGCTCAACTCCAAGAGGAAAGCAGCTGGTCCAATTCGCCCGCAGGAACGGCATCAATGTGTCTAGAGGTAATGTGCCCAATGCGTTTGGTCAGTGCTCTTTGTGCTGGTCAGGAGGGTGCTAAGTTGACAATATGCTAAGACTATCTTTGAAAAGTTCTTTGCTTAGTGAAAAAGATAACACAGAAATAGTTCATTTCAACATCATGTGATAAATTCTCTGGTAAGGAGAAAAGTTGAAAATGATAGATGCCCCAAAACCAAACAAACACACAAAACAGAACCATACCCAGCTTAGTTAATGCCTCTGTGTGTGTGTGTGTGTGTGTGTGTGTGTGTGTGTGTGTGTGTGTGTTGGGGGTTGGGGGTTGGGGGGAGGTAGTCATGGGAGAACTAATGCTACATCTCCAATTATGGATCAACATTGTCGATTACTTAATATTTAGGCCTTTCTGGTTTATCACCATCTCATGACAGATACACTAGATTAGTTTGAAAGTGATCGCTTTCTCCTTATCAGAACTTTCATTATAACTGTCTCCAATGGTTTGTGATAATAAGGAGCAATAAGGTCAAGAGGATAAGACAGCTGTGATGAAGATTTTCTGCATTTCTTTACTTTTTAAGAATGTGTCTGCATTCAAAAAGGAAAAGACCTCTTTCTCCCTTAAGTCTGAGGGCACTGTTGCTATGGTGACTCAGACAGCCGTTCCTGCCAGTCTGCGGGACCCACTCACGCACTCTTCTGGAGCATTTGAGCAAATCCAAGATGACTTCTTCTTTTGGGAGGGGGGCAGGCAACAAAACTTTTTAATGGGCTGGTCGATTGTTCATTGATCCATTCACTCAATAAGCTGGGCTGAAGATAAGTTTTGAAGAAGCGTGAAGTTATAAACAGTAACAAACAGCATGCTGCTCCCGAGCTGGAAAACCTGTTCCCATGTGAGTGGTTCGGACATTTGCCCTCCTTCAAGGGTCGCTAGCTACTTCAGTCCCTTTAAAATTAAGATTTTATGTATGTATGTATGTATGTATGTATGTATGTATTGGGGTGACATTGGTTGATAAAATTATATGGCTTTCAAGCATACAGTTCTATAATACATCATCTGTGTACTATACTGTGTCTGTGTTCACCACCCAAAGTCTCCTTCCATCACCATTTTTACCCTCTGCTACCTCCCCCCACCCTCTTATTTTCTCCTAATCATCTACTGTTATCTTTTTCTTCTTTGCTTCATCCTGAAGGCCAAGATGACTTCTTCAAAAAGTCCTGGCCCTGCCTGTAGAGTCCCTCTAGGGCCCTTCGTGGTGGGGTTGAAAGGCCTTTCGTTCAGGTGAAAAAAGAGGCCCCCCCATGCCCCTCGGGTGCCGGATGGAACATCTGGAGCTCGTCACCAGCACATCCAGGATGAAAAGCTTGGGCAACTTCTCCCTGTCAGAACGCAGCTCTGGAGCTGGCCAAATGTGATCAGCTGAAATGTAAATTGATAAACTTCAATGCCTACCCAAATCATATATAAATGAATTGACATTTTTCAAGCAGGAGCCCACGTGAAGACGGAGAGTAGGCTGGTGGTTACCAGGGTCTGCAAGGTGGACACAGAGGAGAGATGCTATTTCAGGAGGCAAACTTGCAACTACAGACAAGTACGTCCTGCACATCTAACGTAAATGCAGAACAACGTTGTATCACAGTCTTCAAACTTGCTAAGATATTGGAGCTTAGTTGCTCCCACCTACACACAAGAAAATAATTGTGTGAGGCGATAGAGGTGTTAACTATAGCTACAAGGGTGATCGTATGACAACATATAAATGTAATGAATTAACACATACACAGTAAATTTGCACAATGTCGTATGTCACGTATATTTTAATTTTTTAAAGTTCAAAGTATTCTAAAGTTAATGATTTTTTGTTAATTAGGATTATCTGAAAGCAACAAATTTAGTCCCTTCTCCCAATGTAAAATTTCTTCACTAAATTTTCAGGCTGTATCCTTGGCTTGTACCTAACACCTAATATAGTAAAAATCATAATATTAATAATAATTATTGTTATTCTACATTTTCCATTAAGCCAGTGTTAAAGAGACAATTGATTATGTCGTTCCATACACATCTTGTTTCTAAAGTTTCATTTTAACTCAGGATCTGAAAACAAAAATGATAGACTTTTATCTGATGAAAGAATGGTAACACACGCATTTCTTTAATTGCCCCAGCTGCCCGGAAGCATAGCTAATGCTCGAAGACGGCAGCTGTGTCAGCTGCGTCAGTGTTGCCCTTGGCCCAGCAGATCACGGCGGCGAGACTCTTTTCAAAACACAGGTTTAGTGGCCACAGGTACGAGAAAAAACATTTACAATTCCATCAGCATATTAAAATTCTAAGAGATGAAGCAATAATATTTGAATGTGTTTTTTCCAACCTTTCCTACATTTATTTCATTATGGAATTCTGCCTTTGCAGAATACCTGCTTTCCAACAGCACATGAACTTGGGAAAGGCTGACCCAGGTCAGCGACTGATGTCTTTTCTTTCCCCCTTCCAGAGGTATTTTTTTTTTTGTCTACATCTGTATCTACCTTTTACACATAAGTCACAGAGAAGGAATAAATTGAGAGTGAGGGCAGGTCTGTGTGTACAAAAAGGCACCTTATCTGCTCTATTATTTTCTATCTCTATAGCTAACCTTTATTCGTGTATTGTGGTGCATGTATTTATTATATAGGAGGTCTCCATTTCAAGTTGGCCTGCCTAGCTGCCGACTCTCAGTCTGTTCCTGGCAGGATCTGTACACGAATAAGAGTCTTCTAGAGAAAACCCAAAGCCCTTCAGGAAGTGGTCTGTGATGAGGTGATGTAGTAGCTGGTGAGTTTCCTTCTGAGTCAGGGCTGCCACAAGGGGGTCCCCAGGAATTGATGTAAAGATGTTAGTGCTGAGGTCATGACCGGTTCTCCCTTTGTTACGGGCGCTCTAGGGCTTTTCCCAAGCCAGAGATTAACAGAATCCAAACCAGATTTCAGTCCAGGTCCTCCTCTCTCAGAATTTCCCTGACTCCCTATTAGTACTTGGTTGGAATACCTTGAGCTGCCTGGTCTTGGTTTCACGTGTTTCAATCACAAAAGGCACATCCCTGTGCACCATCCAATGCAGTATTATAAAGCTGCCCCCCTGGATTCATTTTACGTTTTCTCCCAAATCTTTTTCATGAGAAGACTGAGTTGAAAGGATGCTAAAGAATACCATGTGCTGGGGGCCGCAGTGATAATGCTGCTTCTCAGGTTTATAGACCTTTCAGCTCTGCTCCACTTTACCTAGTCCCACTGCTTCTGCTGAGGCTCGGTTCTGTAGGGCTCTGCTGGGCTGCCTCCCACAGAAAAGTGCCCCCATGCCTCTCTGAAAGGACCCTAGGACCCTTGGCATTTGGTTAAAACCACACTTAGGTCACGCAAAAACAATGTGCAATTTGAAATAACCATTGTTCTCAAGTGTATCTGTTTCATTCACCATCTTGCATGTGTCTTAAGGGTGGGGGTTCTTTTGGCCAGCCTCTGCACCCTCATTGCCTAGCAGAGTTCAGGTACGTACTAAATTCTTAATAAATATTAGGCTGAGTAAGTGAAGAAATAAAACTTGCACTAGTTACTTGGGAAGCTACAGCAGATTCACTCATTGGGAAAAGCAAAACCAGGGCACTAAAGATTTGGGTCACCCACTGTTGTACTGGGAAATGCTTCCTCAAGTCTAACACATATCCCCTCCTCCTCAATGCAGCCCAAGCACATTTCTTCCCATTCTTTGCTCACTGACAATGGAAGGCAGATGTCACTTGTCCAAATGGACCCTATGTTCTGACAATGCAGGCAAACAAGAGATACGGAAAACCTGTAGTCATATTCCTCTCAAGGCTCTTCTCTGTTACTGAGTCGGCTTCAAAGATCTAAGAAACGCTGGCCCATTTCTCCCTGTGTCTGCTGCTCTCTGGAAAGTCCTTACCTAGAGAACAAATTTACATCCTACAGCTCCTCTCTAGAACACTGCAGGCAATCATCAGTCTGTGCTGCCGTTACTCCCTGAACCATGGAAGGAAAGCTGGGCCCAGGGACGCCTGTGAGCCAAGATATGCTTCCACTGAGACTGTGCAGGTTCAGCCTACAGACCTCTGTCTGAAGCTGACTCTCCCTCCACCACCAGCATACCTTCCAGAATGAAATCTGCCATTAGAAAACAATAATCCATGTGTCTAAAACCTTGGCCCAATGAATCGGAATCTGCTGGAATGCTTGTTAAAAGATTATATATTAGTAGAAAAACTGCTGAAAGCCGAATAAAGTCTTTTGTTCAGTGAATAGTAACGTTCAGACCCCTGCTGCGTCCCAAAAGGATTAAGAGCAGAGACAGGTGTCCGTACACCATGTTCGCTACAGCACTGTTCACGATCACCAGAAGGCGGACTCTATCCAAGTGCCCACTGATGAAAAAGTGAATAGACAAATGTGGTCTGTGTGTGTGTATATATATATGATTACTATTCAGCCTTAATAAGGAAAATGATTCTGACACATGGTACAATGTATATAAAGCTTGAGCACATTATGCTAAGTAAAATGAGCCAGGCACAAAGGACAGTGATTGCGTGATTCCACTTACCTAAGGTAAGTAGAGTAGTCAGGTTTGTGGACTGCAGGTAGAGTGGAGGTGTGCAGGGACCAGCAGGGAGGGGAGTGTGGGGAGTTGTTGAGTATCGGGAGTTTCTGTCTGGGAAGATGGAAGTGCTCTGGAGATGGCTGGTGGTGAGGGCTGCACAACCATATGAACACATTGATGCCACTGAACTGTGTGCTTAAAAAGGGTTAAGCAGCAGCCCTGGCTGGTGTGGCTCAGTGAATGGAGTGCCGGCCTGAGAACCGACGTTACCAGTTCGATTCCTAGTCAGGGCACATGCCCGTGCTGTGGGCCAGGTTCCCAGTGGGGGTGCACAAGAGGCAGCCACACATTGATGTTTCTCTCTCTTTCTTTCCCTGTCCTTTCCCCTCTCTCTAAAATTAATTAA
The DNA here is from genome assembly GCF_019186645.2 of Phyllostomus hastatus. NCBI lineage: Eukaryota > Metazoa > Chordata > Mammalia > Chiroptera > Phyllostomidae > Phyllostomus > Phyllostomus hastatus. The sequence goes on along the minus strand of NW_025334015.1, from coordinate 10,885,781 downwards.
AAAATTTTAAAATGGTTAAACAGCAAATTTTATGTTATGTACATTTTACTACAATCTTTAATGAATAAATTAATATTAGAGGAAATGGAATGAAGTATATTCTAGATTTTCAATACTATCTTTGAAATTCTTCAGTAAATCTAAAATTGCCCCCCCCCAAAAAAGATAAGTTTATTAAAGAAAAATAAAAGCACTGTTGGGCAACTTCAGGAACACCATCATCACCAACAAAAAAAGGTGTTTCTGGCCTCCATGCTGAACTGCACCAGAGTCTCTGCAGTTGGGAAGGGGGGAATTGTAAGAAGTCTCACTTTTAATACGTTCTAAAATTAAAGAACAGCTATTTTTAAGACATTCCTAGTAAATGTCTTACAAATTATCTCCTTTTTTCTGCCCCTTTTAGTCAGTGACAGAGTAAGACCTACACAACCAATGCCTCGTGTGAATTTTGCTCGGCCGCTGCAGCTCCGACTCAGCTCCTAGCTCAGCATGGTCCCTGGGGGTGCACGTAACCCCAGAACTGCCAGATGCCACCCCTTCCCGGATCCTTTCTCCATGGCTCCGGCTTTGCCTCTACTTCCATCCTCAGCCTCGTCTAAAAGGCTCCATTCCTGAGAAACTTAGTAACCATGGACTGATTGGGTCACGACCAAGCTTATTTCCCTCTCTCTCCGTGCCCACTTCCAGTGACCCTTTGCAGCAGGGGTCAGAGCCAGATTTGTAACTGAATACAAGAACAACAAGCAGGAAAAGGGGGCGAGAGCATCACGTCCTGCCCAACGGCTTTCATGCCTTCTTGTTCTGGCGTTACACTCAATAAAAAGAAAACAAGGGCCTGGCCAGTGAGGTTGGAGCTGAGGCTGGAGAGTGGCGAGGTCGTATTCTCCTTGAAAGCCAGGTCGCCTCACTTCTCAGAGCCTCAGTTTCCCCTTTGTAAAATGACACAGTCAGGAAAGAGACACTCAGGAAAGGGCTGCTCCTTCAGCTCTGAAACCTGTGATTGAATCAAGAAAGACCAGCCTGGCCTGGAATATTTGGATGGTAGCCAACCCAGGCGGGGAGACTTACACGTTTTGCAGCTCAGTTTTTTAAATAAAGATCTGGCATGAGGGTGACTTCAAATAATCTGAAAGCAAAAAGATCATAAACGTGGCCAGCTTTTCCAACTCCTCTGAAAGGGAGGACTGTGGAGAGTAAAGAGGCAGGTGGCAACTGAGAGACACTCAGATGTGACTAGTTTCTTTTCTGTGCCTGCATTGCGATTGCTCTCTATGTATTGAAAAGGAAAGGAACCTCTGGCAAGAACAACTTAGGTGTTCAGAGAAGATGGAAGGGGCTTGATTATGCCCCACACTCCCTCCTCCCTTCTTTCCTGACCAGTCATTTATGACCTTTTTTCCAAGCAGAAACTCCTCTGAAGAATCTGACCTTGACTCAGCTGGTCCGGTATTGGGAAGGATGGAATCTGGGAGTCCGAGATTTGGGGGCAGTGTATTTGCTCCTCGGGGTTGGAAGTGTGAGTACTTAGTAACGCCTGGGAACTGGTGAGCCAGCAGCGATGGACAGTGCCCCCAGGCCACTCAGAGCAGCATGGAGTTAGCACCGCTAGCTCAGCCTAGAGAGAGGACCACAGGCGAATGAAGAGCCTACTGGGGAGGCCAAGGGAGAGCGGGACAGAGGGCAGTGAAAAATCTCAGAACGAGGGGATCCCCTCGCAGAAGGAGCCCAACGATATTTAGGCACAGTGACTTTCATAAGAACCCCCAAATTCCCCTTCCTGGGCTTTGGGGTAGAGAAATTTTGTGAGCACTACCATAAGGCTACTAGAATTTTTGCTTACCTCCCCTGTTATCTCCCCTTGGTTATCTTTTAGAATTGGGACATCGTTCTGCCTGGTTTATGAACCCTTGATTTCATTCTTGTTGCTACTGAGGCTTCTGTGATGGTTGGTGGATTTCCTTGGGCCTTGGAAGGTGGACAGCAATGCTTTCTCAGTCACCAACAGGCCAGTCTCAGGAGCACCCTATTTCTCTGACCCTGGGCCTCAAAGGCAAACCTGTGTATTGGGTCAGATGTCTGTGGCTGCAGAGAGTGGGGAGAGTCTGGGGAGAAGCAGGGGCTGTGTTCAGTGCGTGAAAGGCCTTAGCAGACCCTTTGCAGGAGTGGATACAGCTCTCCACACAACAAACACTGAGGAAAGTGGACCCAACCCACAGGCCGGGAGCACGGGCAGCCAGAGTCCCTAAGACGGGCCGTGAGAGCTCAATGGGCCAAGTCAGAGCCTCGCCTGTCCGTATGCACTTCAGAGCCGCAGACAGGGAGGCAGTGTGGGTGATGGTCGTGGGTGACAGTCACACACAGCGGCGTTTGCATTGCAGCTCCACCCTCTATGTGACCGGTGACCTTTGCCAAGTCACTTAATTCTCAAAGCTTTAAGTTCTCCACCTATGAAACAAAGTTTGAGATACCCCAAGGTTAAGGAACCTGGAAAACTGCAGCTGTTCCATAAAGACGTTTTCCTCTTTTTTCTTGTGTGACCCTGGGTAAATTTTGTCTTTGAGTTTCTTTTTGGGAAAAGAAAATTTAAATGAATAACTTCTCATGAATAGCTAGCTGTCTTTTATAGAGTTAGGGGGGGAAATCTTCTTCCAGAGCATCTTTTTTGTTGCCAGTTATGTCGCTGCCTCGGTCTGCATCTGCGATCCCGTCAGCTTTCTGCTCTAGGCCTCAATTTCCTCACCTGCAAAAAAATCTGTTCCTACCACCCACAGTTCAACTAAGTACAAAGTTCCCCGAGCCGCCCACCACACCAGGCCAGCCCTGGGTCTCACTCATGTCTTCTCCTAAACACAAACAATTTCCACGTGCCCCTCGCGCTGGGGCATCAGATCCCTAATGCCCAGTGTCCGTTAGAGTTTACCGAGCATGACTTTCGTAATAAAGATTCGGTCCAGATAATCCCTGCCCACAACATGATTACTATCTAATCCTGTCCCAATCAAGGGTTACTTTTCTCTTTTGAGTCAAAAGGGAACCTTCTTACAAGAAAACAGATGCTCGAAGAGCCTATCAGAAACACCACCACATGCACCGCTGCACACCCCGGCCGCCCCAGCCCGCGGGGCCGAGGGGCAGACAGTGCTCCTCACCTTGGTTTTAGCTACTCCTGTCAGTGGGACCCCAGCCGTGAGCTCAGGGGCACAGATGTTCTCAAAAGCAGAGAAGTGGCTTGGAGAGAATATTGATGGATTTATACGTAGAAATGCTTTAGCACAGAAACTGGCTCAGTGTAAAGGTTCATTACATGTGAAATCTCTCTCGATTACTGTTATTCACTGGGAAGAAATAGCCATAATAGAAACAAAGAACCAAAGTGACAAGATTTGCTGGGGGCAGGAGGGTATAATGGGACTAAATGATAATGGAAAAAAATACAATAAAGGTGAAAAAGAAAAAGAAATGTATCAGAAGAGTTTCCAGCCCATTTCTGTGTCGGAAATGCACCCGTGGAGCCCACGGGAAACTCAGCTGTGCCTCCCACCGCCTCCTGGCAGCGGGTGTGGGGTGCACGCTGGCAGTGTACACCAGCCCCCCGGGAAAGGGTGCACAGGGCTCACCCCCACCGCTGTGCAGAGAGCACTGAGCTCCCCAGACCGCTTGCAGCTCTGATGGCTGATCTTATCGGGCACTGTCAGGGAGGTGAAGTACATGTGTCAAGGGGTTCGTGCCTGTTCATCATTGTGGTTGCCCCGAAGTGGAACAGGCAAGGTAACACTTGAAGCCATTTTTGCAGAGAATTGCACAAACAGCAGTGGCTGTTGAGAGTCAGTGGTTCCATTTCAGATCGAGAAAACACCCACAGAATGGTAAAGGCTGCTAAAGAAACACCACAAAACACACAGCAGCACACACGTACACACACACACCAAAACAAAGGTTAAGCTAAAAGCCCCTGGGGCTAGAGGAAGTGCTCATGTGCCAACAAAGAAGCCAAACGCGGGGCTGAAACGTGGCGGAGAAGGCACAAGAGCTGAGGGACTGAAGTTACGTTACAGAGATGTGGACACTCCACGGCCGCCTTTGAAGAAGGCAGTTCTGAGAGAGAGAAAGAGAAAACATAACAGTTCTCAGGACTTGAAACTGAGAGTTTCTTCTTCAGAGAATTAAAAACAATTTCTTTCTGGAGGGGAAGGTAGATGCAGCCAGGAAAGTCCAAATTCAAGTTTCTCAAGAGGCAAATGGATGATTTCGATCTGCTAAGCACCGAGCAGACAGGAATGGACAATTGTTGATAATTCTTATGATTATTCTTGCATCACTAAGATTTTGGGATAAAAATGTTGTGTAAAGAAGATTTTTTTTTGCAAAGTAGAAAGACAAGTCATGCCTGGATTAAATAAGCCTATGAGACATCAGTCACCACGATGCATTCATCTCTTTGGCAAATGCAATTCGAGAGTGAACGAGACAAACCTTGTCTTGTTCTCAGATGATATTTTTATTGAGAAGGGGAAACAGACATTGAAGAAATAGACACTGAAATACATAATTAAAAACTGTGATTAGTCTTGAAGAAGGAGTATGCCGTGTTATGAGAAAGAATACCTATTTTTACCTGTAAGTTTAAGTCAAAATAAACATTTGAAAAGCAGTTACAATGTGCAAAATTGTAGAGATATATAAAGATGACTGAAACATAGCTGTTACATTCCAGGGGCCCAAAACCTTTTAAGGGATTCAGGTATGGTGATACATAAATAATAATATTTAAATGTAGAAGTGAGAGATTTATCATTAAGTTATTTTAAATGCTCGTTTTTTCCCAAGACAAGGATGAGAGTGAGCTTTGCACTGTATAGGGAGATGGATACTTGCCTCTTTGCAGGTCTGTGAGATTCTTCATAATTGAGCTTTGAACACACAGAAGACGCTACCATTTACCCACCCAACCCATGGGCACAGTGTCTTGGAGAGGAAATTCTCAAATGTGAATGCATGTGTATTTTGCTGAAATGCTGATTCTGACTGAGTTGGTCTGGAGTGAGCACTGAGATGTGGCACTTTCGTAACAATTTCAGGAATCCTAAAGACACTGGTGATTTGTGGACCACATTTTGAGTAGCAAAGTCTTAAAGCAAGGAATCAAATTATACAATGTGTTCAATTAGTATTCTTTTACTCAACGTAAATTCACTTACTGCCAACTATGAAAGTTGGCTTCCACTATGCACTAACCAGCCCTTTCTCATTTTTTTTTAAAAAGGTATTCACACACTAGAGGTGTAATAGTATGCAGTTGTTGGATTCTGCGTGACCTCCTGATATCTAGTGTCAATACTCAAAGAATCTGTGGGAAGAATCAACCAGGATGCCAACGGCAGCATCCCGACTTCTGAGTCCCATGTCAGCCATGGCAATGGTTTCATGGCGGTGGATGACATAAGTTGACATGAACATAAATGTACATGGCAGAGGTGGTTCTGAAACTCCACGAGGCTGTGTTTCGAGCTCATAGATCCCTCCGTGAGCGGAGACCCTTCTTAGCACCAAGGGCAACTTGCCTTTCTTTCAGGCTCACAGGTGAGCTTCCTCACTGTCTTCCCATGCAGCCACCTTGCTGGCAGGCTGCCTGAGAGAGGTGACGGGCCTGCTGCTGTCCCTCCCCATGATGACATTTATCACCCAAATGAAACCTGACACAAAAATTGTCATTGTAGTGAGAAGATGATAAAACTCATTTCACCTTTCCACTCGGTAGGCTGACCGTTCTCCCCGTGCCTGATGAGGCTCAGGCAGGTCTGCCAGAAGCTGAGGCTTGAGTTCCATGGGGCAGGCTCCCGCGCATCTTTTCTTTTCACATCAGAAGTTCATTTCTACCCAGTCACTTCAAACTTCACACAGATGGAATTTCCAGACTCGGGTTTGAAGAAAGCACCTTGATTCCCTCCCACTCACATCAGGAAGAGCATCAAAGGCCTCGGTAAATGATGAAAGGAGGTAATATTCTGAGCACAGATGAAGCCCTTTCTCCGCCGCCTTTCAGGCTGTCAGGGAGGTAATTGATGCGTCTCCCACAGCAGCCACGGCTTCACACCACCAGCACCCTTTGTCCTGCTGGGCATTAACCCTGTCACTTTGTCTGATTCCCCATCTGGAAGAAGCATTCACTGCCAGAAACATGTCACTGGGGGTATGATTGTTTGCACTTGATGGCAATTGTAATATTTAATATTCCTCAAATGAGGGATGATCCTGAAGATTTAAGAAAGGATGGCATATTTTTTAAAAAGAGTGATTGCTCTTCATTCTCTAACCACAAATGAATTGCTGTCCACACTCTCTGAACTGATTCAAACCCAATTTTTTATAAAAGGAAGAGCTAGTCAGACATTCAAGAAACCATGTGAGTGAAATGCTTCCAGGCATGCTGTTTGTCATTTCTGTCAAAAATATTTTTACGAATATTTTCCATGGGAAAGGACTATTATAAACCCCATCCATTGTTTTAGGGAAAAGTTACTCAGGAAAGGAGGGGGAGCAGCTAAGGGAAGATGCAGAAGATACAAGATGAAAACCCAAACAAACAGAAAGAGTGTGATTGCCCTGGCCCATGTGGCTGAGTTGGTTGGAACGCTGTCCTGTAAACTGAAGGGTCATGGGTTCGATTCCTGGTCAGGGCATGTGCCTGGGTTGCAGTTTTGGGCGACAGTCGGGGGGTATGAGATGGACAACCAGCTGATGTTTCTCACAGCGATGTTTTTCTCCCCCTCTCTCTCTCCCTCCCTTCCATTCTCTCCAAAACATCAGTAAGCATGCCCTCAGGTGAGGATGAAAAAAAAAGTGTCACCAAGTGAGAAAAGCCTTGGGTTGTGGGCACTGAGCTGGAATCCTAGCTCTAACCCTTACCTCATTGTGAGAATGTGAGCTGTACTGAACTGGCTCCCAATTTCCTCATTTGTAATTAAGAAAACCAGGTCTTTGGTAATGAATTTTCTTTTAATTTTAAGAAGATACTAGCAAATATCTTTTTTTTAATGTTTATGGTCTTGCAGATTTTCCCTTCTTTTTCTCCCCTTTCCCATTTCCCCCCAGCCTCACCCGCTCCCTTTCTGAGTCAGTCCCCATACTGTCCTCCATGTCCTTGGTTCAAGCACAAATGTTCTTTGGTTAATCCCTTCACCATCTTCCATCCAGTGCCCCTCCTTCCTCCAGCAGCTATCAGTCTGTTCTTTGTATCTATGTTTCTGTTTCTATTTTGTTCATTAGTTTATTGTGCTCATTAGATTCCACATACAAGTGAGATCAGGTGGTATTTGTCTTTCCCTGACTGACTTATTTCACTTAGCATAACACCCTCCAGGTCTATTCATGTTGTCACAAAAGGCAAGAGTTCCTTCTTTTTAACAGGTATATTGTATTCCATTGTGTAAATGTACCACAGCTTTTTATCCACTCATCTATTGATGGGTGCTTAGGCTGTTTCCAGGTCCTGGCTATTATTGTAAATAGTGGGTAACTAATTTTTTATGGTTTCCTGTGATTACAACCTTTCCATCTTCCAAGGAAATTGTGTCTCCCAAACCTTTATCTCGCAGATGATTACTGGCTTGACACCAAACTACTCAACATGGGAGAGCAGGGGACAAGACCTGAGGTTCATCACCAGTTCTCTCACAGTGTGTTCTATCTGTCACTGCTTCACAAACCAAGAGACAACCTTACACAATCAAAAATGCATGTCTCAGCATCTCTGTAGGTATTGTATCTACAGAGGGCATACTTCAGCTTTAAGAAAACAAAAACTAACAAGATAACCAAGGTCAAAATTAAAGCACATTCTCCCATTAATTTTAGTCTGGAATAAATTGGAATACTGGGGTGAAGCAGCTTGAGTAAAACATCCTAATTTTACTGGATGTCATTTTTGGTTTGCTGGGATAGTTGTAGAGAGGACTTAGACATGGTGTAGAACTAGATTCAAAGTGTGCCTACTGTATCTCATTTAACTCTCATAATCACCCTCTGATGTGTGATATGTCCTCTAATTCACAAATAAAGAAACTGAACTTGGGAAGGTTAAATTAATTCCCAAATACCATGCTGCTTTTATATAGTAGAGACAGAATTCGATCCCAGGTCTAACTATTGCTATTCAAACTTAGGTATCTGTCTAAGCTGCTTACCTGTAAGAATGCATCAGCAATAACTAAGTCCCAGTTTTGTAGAGGGGATTAAGTGACATAATGTGTAGAAAATGTTTAACACAGAGCCTATGGCGTGTGGTGCTCAAACTTCATTGCCTTGCAAATACAAGGAGACACACGTCCAGGGCATGGGACTTAGAAACAGACATTCTCACTACGGGATAGGAAAGAAGCAAAACAGCAGTGATGAAGCAGTTGCATGAACTCTTCTAAGACCTTTCTCCAAGTAAGTTTTCTTTCCCAGGTTCCTGTTATTACTTTTCGGAAGACGTTGTGCTTATGAAGCAGATACGGACTGAGAAGGGCGGGCCAGGCCCAGCGGTCACCCTGCAGCCTTGCTTGTGTAGGGTCAACAGGCTCGTGCTCAGGCCCGCAGAGGAGGAGAGCACCCTTTCTGTAATCTCGACAGGAAGTGAACCCTCAACCCTGCTGCCCTCTCCAGGAGCCATGGGGGACGAAGATGTTTCCGGCTATTCTGTGCTGGACAGAGAGTCACTGAACCCGGGTTTCATTATCAGTGGAATAGCCAGCACCTGGCCCTCTGCCCTGAAAGTGAACAAGCAGCCAGGACTGGCCCTTTGGCATCACCCTGCCTTGGTTGCAAGCGAGCAATCCTGTCACCTTCCTCTTTTATCTGCACATGGTGTTTGCTTCCTTTGACGTGGATTCTTACACTCCGGGGAGGAGGGATTTCTCGAAACACAGCATTTGTTGTATGCCACTGGTTCCCTGCCTCCCCACCCCTTTCTCTTTCCTTTTCAAGGCTCCAGGAATTGCTAAATGGCACATCCTGAACACCCAACGCTCTTGGCTAAAAATACCAGGGCTCGGTCTTATCTTCGTGGGGCCTTCCTCTCCAGGGACTTTACAGACGCTATCTCATTTATCCTTAAAAACACCCTGTGGGGTCAGATGTGGTCCCGTGATGCTAGTCCAGAAAGGTAAGGAAGGTCTGGAGAGGAAAGGTCAGCTTTTGAGGTTCTATTCTGAGGCCCAGCCCGCAAGCACAGGTTTTTAACTTCTTAGCTTAAAATTCCAGTTCCTCTGCATTTCCCGCTGGGAACTGTGGGAGTCCACACACACAAAAAAATGCAAGCTCAAGACTCCCGGCACATAGGAAGCAGCCAGGGTCCAGTGGGTTTGGACCTCCTGGGCTGCTTCCTCTGGGTGCCTTCGTTTTATCTCACCTTTAGAAATCGAGGATCTCCCAGTCCTTACTTATCTCTTCAAACCACTCTGCATATCCTCCCCGAGTTACCTCATCTGCCACCATGGTTTTAACTGTCACCTACGTAAACTGATGACAAGCACCAGTTTTCCGTCTCTCTCACCCTCTCTTCACAGTTGGAAATACAAAACCACCTACTAGACACTTTGCGCGACTATGTCAACACACTTTAAAAATCGTGTTTCAAGCAGAATACCTTGTGTTCTTTCTCACTTTATACATCTTCCTGTATTTCCTACCTCAGACCTAGAAATAATGACTCATCCAAAAACGTGGGACTCACGGCAGATTCCGCCCTCTCTCTGTCACACATGCATGGTCACTGAGCTGGCCCTGCCAGCTGCCGCTCCAGACACACTCCCTTCTCCCAAGCACAAGCCCAGGAAGACTGACTTACACGCACACACAGTACAGCTCCCGTGTCCTCGGGCTGCCAGAGGGCTTTGGCCTTTGGTGAGCCCTGGTGGGAGATTGGGAGGAGGCAAGAGAGCAAGAGCGCTGTATTTATTCTCCACTCCTCAACTCCATGAGGTCACCATGGACAGAGGCCAGGTGCCATCATGACTCCCTTTCCACACAGCTATGCCTGGACCCTAATAGCCACCCCTTCCCTCGGCACATCAGGCTGGTAAGTGGTTCTACCTCCTGATGCTCCTAACCCTAGGGCACTTCTCAGTCCCCACTCAAGCCTCACCTACACACATCCACATCCACACTCTGTAAAGAGTCCCTAACTTAAGGTTGTTACAACACCTGGCTGCACTGTACCTTCTTTTTCCTGATGTGACCACAACTAATATGGTTTGTATCTTTCCATACAATTCAGATGACCACTTTAAGCCCCCAATGGAGCTGATGCTACCTTCATGTTACTCTCAGATCTGTCACCCTGTTGTTCCCCAGACATTGTTCAGATTGTGGACTTGCCTTTTCTAAAATGCCGTGTAATCACCACAGGGCTGCCCCAGTCCACCGCAGGCTCTCGGTGCCTGCCAACACGCATCTACCTATTGTCATCCGCCTGTCTTCCTAGAGTGAGTCCTTTATCTCTGCTTCCAGGGCATCCTGCTCTCAATAAATATTTATTAAATGAATGAGTATTGAATGGGACTTCAGTTCTTAAAGGAAATATAGCCATTTCCTTTTACAATATTATTTTCTATTAAAGTGCAACTTCTTGTCCTACTGACTGAGTCCAAGGGCCACGGGAATACAAACACCTGGGCGTATGGAATGCCTTTCTATTGTGCAGATCTCTGATCCAGGAGGGCTTACGGCTTGACGAAAGGCAGAGGCTCTGAGCTAGCCTTCTGATTTCCCCACGAGTCCTGTGCCCTTGGGCAAGTTACTTAAGATCCCATACCTCGGTATACTAATCTCTAAAACGAGGACGGTAACATCATCCACATCACGGGTTTGCAATAGGATCAAAGGAATTAACTCTACCAGTCACTAAGAACAGTGCCTGGTCCATGGTGTGTACACAATGTTAGCTCCGATTTCTCAGCTGCCCTTGGTTCCTCTTGTCCACCCTCATCTTATGGCATCTGTCTATTTGTAGTGTGTTTAGCTCACCCTCTCATAAGCACAGCCCTCTGCCTAAAAACCTTTGAATACCAAAACCCATTACAACCCCTAGCAGTTGTGACACGAGCACCCCGCTCAAGCTGTCGTGTGGCTGCCACTTCCCGTGGCCTCAGCTGTGGGCATTCTCTGTAAATCACCTTCTTTTCCACTCAATGGCTTGTGAGGAATGAGAAAAAAAAAGAATCCAGGAACTCAGATAGTCTTTACACATTTTATGATCTTTTCTAAAACCAAAAGTATTTCAACAACACCAAGCCTCTCCCTCCCTTTCTCCTTCTCTTTATTCTTTCTAAAGAAATTCACTTGATACTCAAATCTTTTCAGAGATTGACAGAAAAACATAAATTTGGAATTTTAAGTGAAAACTTACTAAAGCAAAGATTTCTTGAACTGACTGCTCTGAAAATGCAAAGAAAGTATAAGAGTAAACAGAAAATTACCATTTCAGCATTCTAAAACATCACTGCTGACATTTTATAACATTGTTTAAATTAATATGCAGTCTTTCATAGTTGAGAATATATTCTATATATATTTTATAGGCTGCACGCTTCCATTTTATTATATATTATAATTTTCAAATAATAATCACTGACCTAAACTCTATGTAAAAGTAGTTTTAATGATACCATTAATGTAACTAATAACACCATAATATTCTATCATTTTATATAGTAATTTAATTCAATATTTCCTGTTAAAAGAAAAGTTATTTCCTACTTTTTAAAATTATGACTATGAAGTTATGATAAATGTCTTTGATTATAAATTTTTGTCCATACTTTTATGAAAGACATACAGAATAAAATTGAAAAGTTCAAGAATATAAATATTTTAAGGCTTTTGATATATCTTAACACAAAGTTGCTTACCAGAAAGTATATGAAGGTTAAGACTACCTAAGAGCCCTGAAACACCAATACAAAAGAACCTATGCACCCCAATGTTCATAGCAGCACAATTTACAATAGCCAAGTGCTGGAAGCAACCTAAGTGCCCATCAGTAAATGAGTGGATCAAAAAACTATGGTACATTTACACAATGGAATACTACACAGCAGAAAAAAAGGAGCTCCTACCCTTCATGACAGCATGGATGGACCTGGAGAGCGTTATGCTAAATGAAATAAGCAAGGCAGTAAAAGACAAATGCCATATGATGTCACCTATAAAAGGAACCTAATCAACAAAACAAACAAGCAAGCAAAATAGAACAGAGACATTGAAATAGAGAACTAACAGTAACCAGAGGGGAGAGAGTGGGGCTAACAAGGGGAAAAAAGGTGAGGGTCATCAAGGAACGTGTATAAAGGCACAAAGCCAAAGGGGGGTGGGATCAAGGGTGGAAGGTGGGGATGGGTGGGGAGAGGGGAGTGGTGGGGGGGAAATGGAGACCATTGTACCTGAACAATAATAAAAAATAAATAAAGAGAAGAGAAACAGATTATATATAGAATACTCTCAGCCAGCTCTCAATTTACTTTTTGTTTAATCTTTTCACAAAAGGTAAGTCTTATGTTTTTTTAAGTATATGTATTAAACAATACATGATTTAAAATAGATATTAAGGATCTTAACCTCCACTTGAATTTTTTTTTGTCCTCACCCAAGGACATGCTTATTGATATTTGAGAGAGGGGAAAGGCGGGAGAGAAAGAAAAACATCAATGCGAGAGAGAAACAGCAATTGGTTGTCTCTTGTACCTGCCTCAACCAGGGATGGAACCCATAACCTAGGCATGTGCCCTGATGAGGAATCAAACCCCAGGACCTTTTTGGGTAATGGAATGGTGCTCCAATCAACTGAGCCACATCAGCCAAGGCTCCATTTGAATCTTACGCATCTTTTATTTCACTCTTAGTGACACGACACCTTATTATACATGCCATGAGATATTTAAGAATAGCTCCCCTGTCCTCAGAGACACACCTGGCACAGTGAACCTTGAGTTGTGGACGGCCCCCTGAAGACATGCCCATGGCAGAGCCATTCTGAGACCTGGAGGACTGTGCGGAGGTCCCTGCAAGGAGCGTGGCCCAGATCACAGCTTCCAGATGGCTGCTTGTTGAGACTATACAGGGGAAGGCGCCCATCAGCAAGAGAGCATCCTTTCCTCTAGTTGCTCCATAAATATTAATTAAGGGCCAATTATAGGGGAGGAACTTTGCTAAGCCCTAGGAAAACCATTTTACCAGGAGTAACACAGCACTTACCTCTGCAAAGCTTATACTTTGAAGAAATGAATAACTATAACATAATTAATTACCCAATTAAATGTTAAATCATAGTTACAAAGAAGTGGTAGAAAACAGAATAATAACTGATACAGAGAACATTCCATCAGGTGAGTTTACAATTTCTACTGGAGGTACAGTAGTAAGTCACAGCCATCTCTGTATATGGAAATCACTCAATAACTTATAATCACCTGGCAAGGTTAAAAATGCCATTTGAGCCCTGGCTGGAGTAGCTCAGTGGATTGAGCATGGGCTGCAAACCAAAGCATTGCAGGTTCGATTCCCAGTCAGGGCACATGCCTGGGTTGCTGGCCACGGCCCCCAGCAACCGCACATTGATGTTTCTCTCTCTCTCTTTCTCCCTCCCTTCCCTCTCCAAAAATAAATAAAATCTTTTTAAAAATGCCATTTGATGACAACTTCTTTGCTGTATCTTTCTTTGAGTTTTGGGCGATCATGCATGCTCCAAGAACAAATGAAATGTGTGCTCATTTCGAACAGTCTGCAGGTCAGGTTAGATGATAAACTTCCAATGCTCAATAGGATAATGGCAGAGAAAAATGAAAAATTGGTTAATCTAAAATACTTTTCCTTAGTACAGCATCTCATAGGCTAGATATTCAATGACAAACCTCATGTAGTGAAGGGAAATTATAGCCCCAAGGGTTTAAGTGGTTTACCCCAATCATAGTTTATCACAGAAAGAACTAGGAACTGTCCCATGAAAGAAATAATCTAGGTCCACTCTGGTTGGTGCGGTTCAGTGGATTGAGTGCGGGCCTGAGAACCAAAAGGTCACTGGTTGGATACCCAGTCAAGGAACATGCCTGGGTTGTGGGCCAGGTCCTCAGCAAGGGGCGTTCAAGAGGCAACCATACATTGATATTTCTCTTCCTCTGTCTCCTTCCCTTCCCCTCTCTCTAAAAGTAAATGAATATAATCTTTAAAAAAATAAATAATCTAGGTCCTTTAGGCAGAGTTACAAATAGTCACTCACTCACCTGCTTGACCAGCGCGTAAAAATTCATGCTGAACAAGTGACAACGAATCCTATATTGGTCGATGGCCTGTCCTATAGCCCTTCATATGTGTGGTTTCATTTGCAAAATTCTATTCTCTCTAGATGCATCTCCCTCCAGTCATCCACCCCCATCCACCACACCAACTGGATCCAGGGACATTGAAGCAAAGTGCAGATCTAAGAGTGTCACTTGTTGCCCTCTGTCCATACACATCAGGTTTTTCTAAGCTTTCTTTGGTGCCATTGGCTTAAAAGGATGAATACAAGGAAGAATATGTGGCCAAATAGCCCACTCTCACCACTAGTGAGAAATAGCATCTTCTGAAAGCCAAAGTAGCCTCCGGTAAATGAAGCAAAACCAAGATCTTGGACACGTAGGGGCCAGGGAAAAGTTCTTGAAAGAACAATGGGACCTACTGTCATACGGGGGGCTATTTACAGGATCTCCTGCTCTGTGTTGTGGCTACTAAATCCCCTGGCGAATTGTATTGTTTGGTTCACAATCCCCAGGCCTCCTTCTGCACCCCCTCCCCCGCACCAACTGCCTGCTCAGCTATTGTCATTGATAGAATCATCCTGGCTTCCCCCCACCCCACACCCACTCCCCTCCATCATCATTTTCCCTATTGTTTGCTGGGCCTGGCCCTGACCCCTGAGTATTTATAAAGGCCACTTCCTGCTGCATCATTGTGTGCTCAGTGGCCCTCAGCTCCCCATGTTTCCTGACAATGGGGTGTGGGGGGCCTTGCTAACAGCCCTAGTCCAGCTCCCAACTTCCTCCATGTCCTGTTTACTGTGTTCTACAAGCATCTCTGAGGCCACTCCTCAAACAGAGTCCACCGGTGCCGATTTACCCCCGCCTGGGCTGCAACCATGCTCCAGTTTACTGACAAGAAAGCAGCCCAAAGAGTGAACGGCTTTGAGAATGATGGGCTGGAACCTAAAAAGATGTTTCAGAATGAGCTACTGGTGTCCTGAGTCAAAATTGAAGATGCTGAACTTGGAGAGACACACGCAAAGCCTGTTTCCCTGTGCTTCTTCGTTTGTGGAGCTGAGGACCACTGCAGTCCCATTTTACCTTTGGGTTCTCTGGAGTTTGGAGCCGGAGGGTAGCTACCGCCAGGACTCTCATAAACTCAGACAAGGATCTCTGCCCTTGTGGGTGAACATCAGGGGAGGCGAGCATGTGCTTTATAGAAACATGTCACTGTTAGAATTCCTAGGATTTCTTTTACCTTTTCCCCCTCATCCCTGCCTCGCTCCCCATAGAAGAATCGTCCCTATTGCAGGATGAACACGTTATATTATACAAGGGGGAAAAAAACAATGAAATTGTCTTCTGCAGGGCAGGCCCCTTGTAGTACAGTCTTACACTGCCAGGTTGGTGTTCTAGGAATCCATCTGCATTAGTGTACCAGCTGGCATTGTTGTGAGAGGCTGCGTTTGGCTTCAGTGAATTTTTTTGAAGACTAGTTTCAAAGCATTTGTTCATTTCATGATGGGTGATTTACCAGCACATTTGCCCAACCGTGTTGAGTATTCCGTTTGTGAGCAAAAATAACATGACCCTCATGTCCCAACCTCCCTATTCACCTGATCTCACCCTGAGTGACTTTTTTGCTTGTTTGTGTCCCCAAAGTTTTGCCAATGTGGAAGAAGTGAAACAAAAAACAGCAGAAGCACTAAAAGTCATCAAAATTGAATAGTTCAGAAACTGTTCTGAGCAGTAGAAAAAACATCTCAATAAGCATACTGCATCAAATGGAGAGTACTCTGAAGGTGACTGCAGTTTAAACATGTAAGAATAAGTACACAATTTTTTATAAATAAATTCTGGTTTTTGGGGGTCATCCCTCGTTTAATAGGTTGGTAAAAGTAAAGACTAAAGTTGATGTGCATCTGTGTTTGTAATATTACAAACTCTTCAGTTTGTTATCTGCTTTCAAACTGAATTTGATAGGGAGTTCCATTCATTTACCACACAGATGAGAGAACCAAATCTCAATTAATGTGATTAGGATCTTGCTCAAGGTCACAAGTCAGTTGCAAAGCCCAGTTCCTACCTAAAACCACTATCATTTACAGCTGTGGTCATTCATTCATTCTTGATCTTGCCCAAGTCCTTTCTTCCCTCACTGCTTTAGTTTCTACCATCTCCCCATCTCCTCCCTTCACCATTTACTCTCTGGGAGCATTTCGGCACCCCTGAGGGAGTGTCTACAAAAATGCATGAACTCCTTCTAGAGGAATTTACTGTCAAGCCCTCCAGCCCCACAGCTGTTCCAGAAGGACTCTTCAAGGCTCCATCCACTGGGATGAGCTCCTTGTGAAATCATACTCTGGCCCAGACTGGCTTACTGGGATGTTTGATCTCTCCCACTGTGGAACCTGTCAGGAACTGAGATCTTGGCTGCTCCTTGTTGTTTGGTATTGCAGTCAGAGCCCAGCAATGAATGGGAAACACAGGCAGAGGTGACTGGAGCCACCAACACATAGGCCATGGCGGCGCTTCTTGCCTTGAGTGTTTGCTTTGGCAGAGCCATGATCTTCCCCTAGCGTCTGGGTAACCAACAGCCAGACTCTTCTCTCCCAGGGGCCCATCTAGCCCCTTACTTTGTCCCTGATTATGATGCATCCCCATGTCTTCAAGCACTCAGGCTGAGCCTGTATGTGTGTGTTTGGTGTGGGCTGCCTCATCCGCCCGGCCTGATGGTCTCCACCCTGCCCCCTCTCCCAGCAGGCATCCTGTTTCATTTCTGGCTCAGCTGCTCCAGATTGCAGAGCTCCTGGCAGGCAGGGGGCCAGTCCCGGGACTGGTGACAGGGTGAGTGATGCACAGGCCAGCCCGCAGGTCAGAGGGCAGCTGCCCCTGGGATTGATCTCCTCAGATGAGGAGGCTGCTAACCATGATCACCCGGTGGAATTAGTTCCCAGAGCTGATGGGCAAGATAAAGCACATTAGCAAAACATGCCCTCTTTGATTTTATGCCACAGGAGGCAAGAGCTTGCCTGGAGGACTTGAACTCATCACTGACCTCTCCTAAGGCTACTGCCACACTGTGATCATCCTTATCAGCACCCGAGTCACCAGATAGCACAAGAATGTCAAAGCTAGAGGAAGCAGCCACACACCCACATTTACCTGAGGAAGAAAAGGGGCTCCAGCGACCTGCTGGAATCTGCACCCAACTCTCCCATCCATCCCAGCGGTCTCTCTACTGCATTATGCCACCACGTCTGGGAAAAACAGCCTTGCTGTAGGAGAGGGAGATTGAAAGTCTGAGCTGCAGATACGGACATAGCCCTATTTCTCAGATTAGCTTCAAAGAATAAAAGGAGTGAAATGCCAGGAAGAAGCTCTCCACCCCAGCCACGCCCTCTTACTTGCAGATACAGAGAGGCGGGGTAGACACTGATTGCTAGGCCTGGGACCAGTTTCCTCTGTACCCCTCACTCTGACCTACCCCATGCAAACCTAAAGTCAGAGAGCCGTAGCAATAAATACTAGAAAAAGAAAATACATCAAGATCATCACCAAATAACCTGTCTGAAACCCATAAATGTGTACAACATACTTTATGGCAGACACTGTAATAGATGGCAGGGTAATTCCTTTGAGGAATAATACATTGGAGAGGGTAATAGACACATCGAGAACAATAGACCCTGATGTGAAATTGTGTGTGTGTCTGTGTATGTGAAGTCATGCATGTGCCCACACACATATATGTATATGTGAATAAAATACAGATGTGAACACTGAGCCTAAAATTGCTTGGGATGATGAGAACATCCAAAATATCTTCACAGAGAAGATAATGTCAGAGCTGTTTATAATGATGCCAAACTCTGGGGGTGCTGGGGGTGTGTAGACTGAGAACTGAGAGGACACAGGATCCGAGGAAACAGCCTGTCCAGGGACAGGGGACAGAGGGGCCTCAGGCTGCTCAGACGGCCGTGAGTGTAGCACAAGAGGGGCAGGAGAGGAGCATGGCTCTCTAGGCACAGCCCAGGCCCCAGGAAGCCTTGACTGTCACACCAGAGCCTGGACTTGACCCTCAAGCTACCGAAGAAGCACTTAATAATCGGATAAAGGGAGTTCAGAGATTGTGTTTGTGCTAAAGAAATGGTCTGGCTCTGAAGTGAATGGTGAATTGAAGAGGTGAAACAGACACCAAGTCAGCTATGGGACAGTCTGGACACTGCTTCCATTTGGTGACTCCCTGATTGGTATCAGAAACAGAACATACCGCTTGACACAGTCCAATCAGCATTTTTGTCAACAAATATTAATGAGAAGTGATGAGTTTCCAGGCACCATTCCTGGCACTGTGGACACAGTGGTCACAAGGCTGACGGAGTCTCCCTGAGAGAGCTCTTCCCTGAGACCTGCCGTGTGTCAGGTGAGCAGCACACACAGTGCAGGTAACGTAGCACTCAACCTCAAATAAGCCTCTCTTTGTTGCTACTATTGTTTTCAGTTTTCCTGATGGGGTAAGGAAGGCTTAGAGGAATTAAATGACTCGCCTAATTCACACAATTAGTATCCAGTAGAAAACTGATTCAAACCCAGACAGCTTAATCCTTAGGTTCACAGAGGTATTTGCTATTCTATACTATTCTTCAATAAGAACCTTTAAATGCTTTATCATTAAACATCTTTGTCTTTTAAGACCCTCACAGGCCTTAGGCAATTTTATTTTATAGATCTTCTCTTTCATTTCATATTAAAATCCCCTTAAATCATACATTAAATATGACATATACCGAGGTCTGGCCAAAAAAAGGTCTAGCCATTGTTAATATAATGAGAATGGTTAATGTGACATCGCTGTAACCTGGCAGCCAAGGAGAGTGGACTGGAACGTGCATGTGTGAACAATGACGACTTCACTGTACCAGTTGATGGGGGGTAGACCTCACTGAGTGAGCATGTGTACTGTGAGGCCATCACATTCAAAATGACTGAGCGAACAGAGAAATGAATCTGCATCACATTTTGCGTTAAGCTTGAACATTCTTCTGGGGAAACTATTTGAATGATTCAAAACACCACAGCTATGGGCAACTAGTGATTGACAGCTTCACCATGACAACACACCTACTCATGCATCATGTCTTGTGCAGAGTGTTTTGGCAAAACATTAATCACCCAGGTGACAGCCCAGATTTGGGACCCTGCAACTTCTGGCTTTTCCCAAAACTAAACTCGCCTTTGAAAAGGAAGAGATTTCAGACAGTCAATGACATTAAGGAAAATATGATGGGGCAGCTGATGGCGACTGGGAGAAGTGTGTGAGGTGCCAAGGTGCCTGTTTTGAAGGGTGCAGGGGCATCATTGTCCTGTGTACACTGTTTCTTGTCTTTCATATCTTCTTTGATAAATGTCTCTATTTTTCACAGTACATGGTTGGATGCCTTCTGGACAGACCTTGTGTATAGTTCTATATGAATTAAGTTGTAGTAGACCAGGTGTAAATAATACAATGCTTTGTAGGTATTTAGTTAAGCATTTGTTAATTTTGATTTGACACTAACTTCAGATGTGATCCGATATAATAGAAAGTAGATGTCACCCCGGGAAGTTTAAAAGCAACGAGCCTAATGCAAATTGGCAGCTTCAGGTGAGGCTTCTGTGGAGCTCCATCTGAGAAGGGTTGGGAATGAAGAGAAGCATGTCAGACAAAGAAAAAGAGCAGTCAGTCTAAGGAGGCAGGCAGGCTGTGATATGCATGTAAAGAGACAGGTATGAGAAAGCATGATGGATCTGGGAAAACCTTTAGGAAGACATTTACATTTTATGGAGGTAGCTGTCATTCCAAATGATATTTCCACATAGAAAGAAATGTAGCCACCATATTTTGTCGTGTATAATGAACACTTTTTTGCCCAAATTTTGAGTGAAAAATAAGAATGTTTGTTATACATGTGCAGTACTAATTCTGTATCCATATAAATGTTTTTAAATATTTTATTTATGCTTATGCATTAAAAGTGCAACTCTAGAAAGCAAAAACTATATCTGTATGCAAAATAATACCCTGGAATATGATCATCAGTTTTGTTTCTAAATATAAATAAATAACATTTGAATTAAAACTTAAAATATTTTTTCCTGAAAGTTCTGGCCAAAACATGAGTGTCCATTATACATGGTAAAATGCAGTTATTTCTTATATGCAGTTTTGTTCTTTAAACCAAAAGTGCCTGAAAAAAACAGCCAAGTGAGCATGTTCTGGTCAAAGAGGCATTTTGTATGTCTCTGAGTGGTGTCCACATTGCACAGGATAGTTGGACAGCTTATCATTTAGAATTGCCTTCAAAGCCTAAACATATTGTTCCAAATATCCTTATTAGTGGTTCGTCTTTTTCCTTTTAGTTATGAATTTGATATCCAGAGACAGCCTTAAATCTCAGAACTCAGCATGATGAATTACCAACAATAACACAGGACAAACAACCTTAGGTCAACAGAAGAAAAACAATTGCAATCAAACTTTGCCAAATCCTTTCTAAGTTCCAGGTATTGTACAAATGACTTTTCTCCTTTAAAAAAACTATGAATACCATTGCTATTTTATTGATGAGAAGAAGAATCTCAGAGAGATAAAGAACTTGCCCCAGGTCATATAAAGATCCTGAATTAAAAGTAGGTCTGAATCTGGAACTCAAGTTCTTAACCATAATGCTGCTCAATTCTTTTGCAATGCAGCAGTCTCAAATGATGCTCCATAAGCTGGACCCGCAACAGGTCCACCATGCAATGTTATGACAATTTAATCGCGCGACCTGCAGGAGCCCTACATCATAGTGCACCAAACATACGACAGCATGCCTCTGCCTTACATAAACATGGCTAATATATATGTAGATCATCTCCATATTGTATTGTTATAGACTGTATTGTATTGTTGTATTGTATCATAATTAACACATTTATTAATTTTTTATTTATTGCTTTATTTTTGAATTTGGAGATCAGCCATTTTTTCTAGTCTCAAATACTATTTAAGGGCCTTGAAAAATCTGCTCACCATAGGGATGCTATGGCTGCAATGCTTTGTCTCTAAATTTTTCCAAAGATGGGTCCTGGAAAGTTTTACTATCCACAGTTGGAATAAGTACATAGTCTTCAAAAATGAATACTGTTCTTTGAAAAACAACCTTTAGCTTCATGATTTAAAAGCCTCAAATTCCTCATGTTCTGAGGAAATGCAGCAGCAAGTCCCTGGTGATCGTCTTGGTTGTTTCCCTGGCCTTGGCTCCGTTGCCTGAAATCCCATCCAATGTCTTCTTTCAGTCCATCTACAAGCCATTTAGAAAACAGACAGAATCGCTCTATCTGAATTATTCATGGGCAGGGCACAGAGCATCCATCTCCCAAAGCTCACTTTAATTTTAAGGTTTATACATTTTACTTCCTCGTGTATTTTAGCAGCAGGGCGAGCCTGCACAGCAATTTTGTTTATTTTGCTTTTGAAAATGGAAAGAAATTTTCCTAAGCATTGACAAGAATGGGAGATAGGAAAGAGAACATCAGAAGAGAAACAAACCTTCCGACGGAAGTGAGGAGGAAGTAGAAGCAGCCCAGATGAATTCTGCTCTCCCACTTTCAACCTGAGACTTCCTCCCAGAGGGGTGGGTGCCGAGGCTGGCAGGTCCCCCCAAGTCTGGATCCACGTGCACATTTTCATATCAAAGGGAAACACGCTGACTGCAGAGGTCTAAACTGAGAAGAAAGTTTAGCTGGGCTCCTCGGCATGCACTTAGAAAACCTGAAGCTTGACCAGCTCAGACCTCCTTTCTCCATCCCCAGTTATAAATCATCTATTGACCCACCCACCAAGCCACCCTCTCCTCGGACTTTCACTCACCCCCTTTAAGAAATACCTTTCAGGATTCCTTGGGCATAGCTAAGGTCAAACATCTCAGAAACACAGATTTGTTCTACTCTTCAGGCCTCAGAGGAACACCAGTGGCTTCCAAGGCCAACGGGAGAAAAAAAGTCATCCCTCTGCTGTTCCAGTGTGCAGGAAGGTGAGATGGAGAGAAGGGTATTTTCTGAACACAGAAATCTTCTGAAATCTTCTCTTGCCTCCAACTTGAGCTGAACCCCTTCACAGTAGGAAGGACAAGAGTTGAAAGAGAAGCAGGAAACGTGTAGGTGCAAGGGACCAAGCCACTGAGAGGACCGCTCCACCACCCTCTTGCGGACGTGACTCCTTTGGGGAGACACAGTGACGGGAACTGCTACTGCATCTTGCAGTGTAATATAAGTGAACCATGCTTGGCCTCTGAGGAAAATCTGTTTCCATCAGCTGGCCTCCCCCTCTGAGAGTCACAAAAATGAACTTCAAATAGCCTTTGCAATCAAGCTGCATGGATGGAGTTATCCAGGCCAGCTCCAGGAAGTTTCCTAACCAAAACTATTCATTAGGCTGGAGCTGGGCAAGTCATTAGTCTCCCACTTGCTCCGTGTAACTCTCCAGGCTGATAGCCCAGGCAGTGAGGCCAAGTGGGACCATCAGGTCACCTTTCAGCAGGTGGCTCAGACATTACCATAGAAACGAAGGCTTTATTTATTTTACCAACAAACACAAAACAACAGCCGGCTGTCCTTAAACAATAGGATCACGTCATCTGAGCCCTCCTGCCCAGGTGACCAGCCCAGCCCCCAGCTCTCCTTCCTGGGCCTCCCCTTTGCATTCTGTCAGAGGTGAGCCCAGCAGGCTGCTCTGGGCCAGGCGTTCTGATGCTGGGACTGTGTCCCTGTGAAGCCGCCCTTGCAGATGTTTCCTGAGCCGAGCCTGAGCAAGGCCGAGAGCAGACGCTTTGGCAGCAGGAAGCCACGGGAGGCGGCCCTGAACTCTGAGTCTTAATGGCCTTCACTAAAAACGTGGGCCAGGTGCAGGGAAGATAAAATGTCTTGTAGCAAAGGATCTTAAACAGTTGTGATTGTTTTAATTAATAGAAGAACTCAGAGAGTGAAAAGAAGTACCATCTTTATGGTGGAGGATAAGTAACACCATTTTGATGACTGGCTCTGAGAAGATTCCAAGAAAAACAAAACACAACATGTCCTCATCTCTTGTCCATCATTCCCGACCCGAGTTCCTGCCCTGCCTTTTTCAGGAAGCTTTTTTCGGTTACTCCAGTTTACACTGAACTTCATTTTCTCTGAATGTTCACATCTGTCACAGCAATAGTAGCAGTGATTGCTCCTGTTTACTGAGTGTCCACTCTGTGCTGGGCATTCTTCTCAGCGTTTCATGTGATGACTCCTTACAGCAACCTCAAGAGCTAGGTTCTAATACTATCCTCCTTTCATCGGTGCTGATCCAGATGTGTAGAGTAACATGCTTTAGGTCACACAGGTAGTATGAGGTGAAGCCCACATTTGAACCCAGACCTCTGACTTCAGAGTCCTCACGTACCTACTTCACTTCCTATCTCCCATTAATTAATTTATCCTTTTAATTTATCAAATATCCTGAAATATCTGATATGATGACATGTTTGGCTAGACACTGTGTGAGAAATGAAGATGGACACAAAACCATCTGAACTATGCACTCAAAGTCCTTCAGCCTGCAGGTGCACAGAGTATGAGTCCCAAGTAAGAACACTGAGAGGACAGGTGAGGTTTACCTGAGGAGTAATGGTTTCCATGAGAGGTCTGACATAAACTTTGTGAGGAGCTCCAAACCTTAAACCAGAATTTGAGAGAAAGCCAAAATAGGAAATATTTATGACAGGAGTAGGTTCAAGCATAACGCAGCAGACTACGTGTCTGCGGAGAGTGACTTTGTAGACTGGTAAGGATAATACATATATATGGAACCATAGATGCTAAGGACAAAGTGAAGAGGTTACAGCCAGTAAATAAATATTACTTAATTTAGGATTTATCTGTAGACAAAGGAGAATCAAAGAAGGCACCTGAGCAAAAGAACAATGGAGGAAAATGTGTTTTGGAAAGAGTGAACTGCAGTGTGCGTGATGACTAAGATGGAAGAGAGAGAAGAAATGGGCGACCCGGTGGAAGGCGACCACAGAGCAGGCAAGAGATAATGGTGAGTTAAACCGGAATGAAATGGCAGTGGGAATGGAGAAAAGAGCTGAAGGGACAACCTGTGACAGGCTGCATATAGGAGTCCATTGAGGAGAATGGTACCCAGCCAGGGGGCTGGAGGAATGTTGTGCCACAAAGAGAAAGAGGAAGTTATGAGGAGATTCTGATCGGTGGAGAAGAGAAGAAGTTTGTGTGGGCACCTTAAGAGAGTTTGAGCGGGAGATATATGTAAAGTAGAAAATTGAAAATATTAGAGATGTTAAATGTCCTGACAGGGGTTTAAGTATCATCCACATAATGATGTCAGTTACAGTGGGAGACAAAGATGAATTGACATGAAAAAATGGATAGAAATTGCAGATTTTTTTTATTACAGAAAGGAAAATAATGCAGGCAGCAAGCTTCCTGAAGTGTCGAATTTCCCTGATGACTATTCAATGCCTTAGACCACAGTTTGGTATAGAATAGGCATAAAATAGATATTTGTGAAAGAAATAAAACTGTAAACTAAGGGCAAATTAGAAAAATAGTCTGTTTGGACAGTTGCAAAAACTTTAGATTCTGCCCTGTACAATGATGTACTGGTAGATAAAGGAAGCTATTATTTCTTTTTTCTGAAAGGGTACTGGGAACATCTATTTAGATCGCAGAATCTCTGCTTATGCTGACGGTTTCAAAACTCAGAGTTATGGGAGCTTCCAGGCTCCACAGAACTAAATATCACCCTGAATGTGTCTGTGTTTCTCCTCTAAGTCCTTGGCAATTTTCAGCTCTAAAATGTGGGCCTTTCAACATGGTGAGCATGTTCCACATCGCCACATCTCATCGATGAAATGGGGACAGAATACTCAGCTTCAACCCTCAAAGAAACATCCTTTCAGCCCTGGATGGTGTAGCTCAGTGGATTGAGTGCAGGCCTGCAAACCAAAGGATCACCGGTTCAATTCCCAATCAGAGCACATGCCTGGGTTGCTGGCCAAGTCGCCAGTAGGGGGTGTGCAAGAGGCAACCAGTCACTGATGTTTTTCTCTCCTCTCTCTCTTTCCCTCCTCCTCTCTCTAAAAATAAATAAATATGATCTTTAAAAAATAAAAAAGAAGCATCCCTTCATACTTTAATTTTAATTTTAATTTTTATTTTCTAATTTTTCGAATTTTATTTAAATTTCTATTAAAATAGAATTTTAATTTTTTTATCTTCACCCAAGGTCATTTTCTCATTGGTTTTTTTAGAGAGAGGAAGGGAGAGAAGAAGGGAGAGAGAGAAACCTTGTTGTGAGAAAGAAGCATCCATTGGTTGCCTCCCCTATGTGCTCGGACTAGGGATCAAACCCACAACCTAAAAATGTCCCTTGACCAGAATAAACCTATGACCTTTTCATGCATGGGACAACACTCCAACCAACTGAGCCGCACCATGTGG
The DNA here is from genome assembly GCF_019186645.2 of Phyllostomus hastatus. NCBI lineage: Eukaryota > Metazoa > Chordata > Mammalia > Chiroptera > Phyllostomidae > Phyllostomus > Phyllostomus hastatus. The sequence goes on along the minus strand of NW_025334015.1, from coordinate 10,860,009 downwards.
GGCTCCTTGCAAGAGAATTTTTGATATTCTAAATTGGAGAGTGATTATTAGGTGATGTATTTTATGTTTTTAAAAATTCCTGCTCTCAGCCATTGTTTCTGAGAATTGCTTGGCCTTGATTACAGATTAAAGAGGTTAGACTTTGAAGGCCATGGCCAGGTTTCCCCACATCAAAAATAATTAAGGAGAAAGACTGTGGGTCCATGAGAGTGGTCAGTATTCAACATGGGCCAAAGGCACAGCCTGAGCAATGAAGCGCTCCAGTCACGGAATTTCCATCTGATTTTCAGGTCGGCCCTCTGAGAGGTATTTGGGGCAATGTGATGACTACGCAGTGGTTTTTCTTTAGCGGTTCTGTGCAGATGAAGGGATGGTTGAGGAGATAAACAAGGAGACAAACAGTGTTACCACAGATACCTGAATTTGTTTTTTCTCATCAAAAGATATTTACCACACACTGGTTCTTTTTATCTCCCGCCAGTCCCTGTCAAAGGCATTGACTTGCACCCTCACCTAATTCTCAAATCAAACTTTGGGAAATGTATAATTAAAAAAGGATTTAATGCACTATTTCACTTCATCTTTTACCTCTTTCCCTTATTGCCTTTACTTTTTTCTGTAAAATATGTGATTAAATAGCCTCATCTATCTTATCTGCCAAGGGAAATATTGAAATTTGCTTTTGCTTGGACCAAATACTCAGTTATAGATAACTTTGTTTAGTCTTATTTTTTAGGCCCCGAGTGAGATCAAAAGCCTCACCCAGTGATGCAGCAGCTCCAGAGGGAAGTGAACTTCACAGCTACCATATCCTAAAAGCACAGAATATGAGAAAACCAAAGACCATGTCCTCCAGCTCCAGTAAGTCACTAGATTAATGGGTTAGAAAAAATAATGTGAAGAATTTTTAAACCTAAGGCAAAAAGTAAAAGTAGTATTGGGATTTTTGTGTTTTTCTAAAGTTCAGATGGGAATGGGAGAGGGGGTGGCTCAATAAATCCACCTCCAGTCCATGATTCTATTACCCAACACACTAACCCATATGTTCATACCTCTACAAACCCACTCCCCCTCCCCCCACCTAGTGTGTGGAACATCATAAACCAGAAACCCGAGGTCATCCTGAATACCTTGCCCACATTCTCTGTTATTCGTATCTAATCAGTTTTGCCAAGTAATAGGCCCATAACCAGTTTTAAGTTTTCCCAATACACACACACACACACGCACACGCACACGCACGCACGCACACACAAGTTAGATCAAAACTACTAACACAGAAGGGGAATTTTGACCCAGAGAAAGGGTATTTTATATACTTAGGGTGCTATTACAATTATATAATCAAGAAAAACTGTTTCTCTTTCTTAAGACATCTTTTCGTGAAAAATACCCGTGCCTATCAGTAAGTGAAACTGAATTTGTTTTTCCAGGAGGATGTTTGAAACTTTCTCAGGTTGCATTTTCATTGAAGACCCAGGTTTGGGTCACATTTTGATGTGAAGGGCCCTGTAAACAAGTGTCTGGAATCTTCTTTGAGCTAGCAACCAATAATCCTACCCAAGGTAAAGAGGAAGGTGAATTTCCTCATTGTTCTTCAGGGCCAAAGGATATAAAGAACACGCACAGCATAATTTGTGCTTCCTACAAAATAAATACCTCAGAGCTATGCCGAAATCCAACTTTGGATTGCTTCCAATTTGTGGTAAGAAACCACTGATAGCCAGAAAGAGCATTACTCAGTTCATATTACACTTCCTGTCATTGCACAAATAATCACATGTCCACACCCACATGTACTCTCACACATTACCTCTAAGAGAGAATAGTGAATCAGGAGCTAAGACTTGGCAGTCAACCTGCCAACAAGAACGATGCTTTCAGAAATTCAGCAGTTTTTCTTAGCACAGAAATTTCAATCTTACAGGTCAAGGGTTGGGTCAACACAGAAGCAAACTTTGTTGTTGTCTTAAGATCCTCAATGCAAGAGCAGTCAATAGGGAAAGTGTGTTTATGACAAAGTTGTGGCAGAATGTGACATCACCCATGTGCCTAATAAACCTCCACAAATGCCTGGAAACACCAGAGCATCTGGAATAGACCACAGGCAAAGGCCTTTATTCAATTGACGAAGATTCTCCAGACCTTGGAAGTACGGGCAGAGCCTGAGAGAATGAAGAATCCTCCTGTCACTCTTAAATTCACAGAACACAACTATAAATACTCTCAGGGATTATTTGAGAGAAGAATCTGTACATGTTAATGAGTGTATAGTTTGCAGATTTAAAATAAAACACATGGATCGGATCTCCTCCACATGGGCGCTAACAAGGCCACATTCATTTTTTCTGTAATCTGCACAATCTCACGGCTGAAGGAGAGATCACGAAGCCAGGAAGGCTGCTGCCTGGTCGAATGCATGCAACACGCATCTTAACTTTTGAAGACAAAGGTTGGGACCCCAACTCTGCTGCTGTCCATGAGCCATTACTACCATCTGTGCTCACTTTCCTAATGGATGGAGACGACTGTATTCATTGACACTAAAAATCTTTCCCAGGGTGGAACTTTTGTAGCTTTAACTTGCTGTGTCCAGCCTTGTAAATATGTCTCCGGGAGTCTAAGCAAGTAGACATCAATGTTTGCTTCTCTGTCCTCAGGGAAAACTGACTGTAACTCAAGTGTCTTTTCTATTTCCTTTGATTTGGTTTTTATTTATTCTTCCATCTTCATTCAGCAACATTTAGTCAACTGCAAGACACTGCTAAATATGGAAATAACTGGAATAGCTTTACCCAACTAATAAATATCCACAGCCTTTCATTTGCACTTCTTTTAACTTCATAATAACCCTGTGAGTACAGGCAAGTCAGGCATGCCTATTTCCACTTTAATAAGGAGGATACAAGAACTGGTGAGAGTAAATTAGTTAACAATGACTACAGATCTAAAAATGATGACAGATGGGGCCAATAACCCCATCTTCTGACTAATTTCTGATCCACTATTTCAAACAACCTTACCAAAGCAATACTCTACATTTCTATTGAACATTATGTTATAGAATACTCTCCAAACAAAAATATCTGTTTTGATTTTTTAAAAAAACCCTCCAATCTGTTTGAAGAATGAGAATGAAGCCCAGCCAACATACCCAAACAAGAAGTAAAGAGACTTGAGACTCAAATATTGTAAGCCACAAACTTAACTGAATTCTTATAGGCCATAAATAAGGAAGAATATCATGTAGTTTCTATGTATATCAAGTAGTGACTGTGCTATTGTCTTAGCATACACCTTTTTTAATGCTTATAACAACCCTGCAAAGTAAGTATTATCACTTGACAGATGAGAAAATAAATGAATTTCAGTTAAGTAATACACACAAGGTCACAGAGGTCGTAAGTGACTGGAGTGAGATGCAAACACAGAGTTGTCTGGCTGCAAAGTCCAGGCTCTTCCCACCGTTCAGAGGAGGTTTGATGATTCCAAATTGAAAACCTCAGTTGCAGTCACATCAAGCAATTCAACTGACCTCTATCCTTCCACAGACATGATTCTGAATAAGTACCTTACTTCCTTACCTCTGGATGGGAAATGTGGAAAGGTGAAATTTTGCAGAAGAGGCGCATTCAGAATGAGAATAATACAAGGATGCCAGTATTAGTAACCTCCTAGTATAGTCCTGCAGAAAGAAATATCCCACCAGTAGTGGTAGGTATTCTTTCTAAAGTGCACCATACAGTCTCCTATCCTGAAAAACTCTTCTTTAGCAAAATAACAGTAGCCAATTACTTTTTGAGAGTTCAGTGCCTGCAGCTGGGTGTTTCCTAACTATATTATCAGGATGGTTAAGCTACACTGCAGGAAGAAATTAACCCTCAAACATCTCAGTACAACAGCAGCAGAGTTTTCTTTATCACGATGCAAAGTCTGCTGCAGATCCAGCAGCTCTCCAGGCAACTGTCTTCCACAAGGCAGACCGGGCCCCAATCTACTTCTCCACTACTCTTTGGCATCAACACACAAGGCCCCCAGGTTGCCAGAGCAAAAAACTAGAAAGCCTTGGGGCTCAGTGCCATTCCTTAAATGATTGAACCCAGAAGGAACATATGTAACTTCCACTTACAGTCCATTTTTTTAGAGCTAGTCACATGACCTCACTTGGTACAAAGGGGGTGAGAAATTTGGGGAGTACATGAATATTCAGGAAGCTGTAAATATCTACCAAACTATTTCTCAAGGACAGTAAACTCAGTCCCCAGCCAGAAAGATTTTTTTCCCTTCAAAGGGCACTCTTTATCCTTCTCCCTCCTACTCTGTGCTTTGGAAGGCTGAACCACACACACTGCCTCAAATGTTCATCTGCCCTTCACTTCCTCTTGTGTTGATCAATATGGAGTACCTGCAGGAGAGAACAGTGAGGTCAAGATAGTAACTCCTTCGTATTCCTGTGGCATCACCAGGAGTGGGGCTTAGGTTCTACCATTCTTCACCTCCACTCTTACTTTCTGGGTTCCAGAATCTACTTTGGGGAGGCCAACAACCTACTCTTACTAAGCTGAAAGCGTTATATTATTCCCCATCCTTTTCCCACACTCTCTCCACTTCTTTATAAGTAGTCTCTCTTCTAAACTCTAATTGCCCAATTTAAGTACTCCTTGCTTTCTGCTGAGACCCTGAGTGATAAAGGAGACATCTGAGAAAGGATTATACATATTAACTACTGAGAAGAGTCTTTTTCACACCTAGCACTTGAATTAGAAATTTGTTAACCTTTAATAAAATCTACTTATTATAATCCCATAAATTGGTGTTCTCTCTCCATTTCCATCCATCTTCAACATCATCAGAAAAGTTTTCTTAATATTTTTCTGATTGTTTTTATCTTTATAATCCTTTAGTGGTTTTCCCTTGCCCTAGAGATATATCAAAATATTTAGCCCAGATTTCAATGCTCTCCATTAATTAGTCAATTTTCAGTTCACTCCAGGTACATTGCTCTCAATTCTTTAGACTAAAAGTTGGCAAACTGTAGGCCATGGGCCAAATTGGGCACTTTTGTAAATAAAGTTTTATTGAAACAGCACCAATCCCCTTTCATTTACATATTATCTATAGCTGCTTTCACAGTGAAACAGCAGAGTTGAGTAGTTGAAACAGAGAGTCTATGTCTTGCAAACCTGAAATACAGGGTAGGGTAAAAGTAGGTTTACAGTTATGAGTACACAAAAACACAGAGGTTATTGTTGTATTATTATTTATTAATTATTATATTATTTTCCATATGAACAACTATTAACCTATTTATGTCACACCCTATATTTACTAGCTGGCCTTCCAAAGGAAAGGATTATGGAAACTGCATATCCTGATATTACCATATGCATTCAGATATTACTCTGTTCCTTAGCCCAGAACTATTTCTGGCACCAATACCACCTACAAAAAGTAGGCTCTAATGTAGTCTCCAACTTCACCTTTTTCATGAAATGTTCCCAATTTTCCCCAATAGATTATCCAGCAGCTTCTTAACAATTCTACTTAGCATTTACTGTATGTATTAGTCAAAATTCATCAGGGAAAAAGAACAAATAAGATATGTATAGATATATATGAGAAGAGGTTTATTATAGGAATTGGCTCACAAATTATGGAGCTGAAAAGTCAAGTATCCTCTGTACAACTCAAAACACACTAATCCCTTTCCTGGAAGAGGAGGTAAAGTTCATGAGTGGTGTTTACTTTCTTCCTGATATCCCATACCTATGATGTAAAATTAACACTTAAATACGAATATAAAGTCGATAAGTCTTATGTTATAAAATAAGGGAATAGGACAGAAAAAAAAAACAAAAGCATTTGCTTAGTATATATGTATATATACACACAAATATACTCATAACAAAATAAGGAAGAAATACAAATTACAATTACAGTACTCATTTCTGGTCCTATGCCCACAGCTGGTATTTATAACTACCTCCTTTTACTACTCATTCTATTACCTTTTCCTTTAGCAAGCACCTCAGCTTGTTGTGATTCTTTACCTGGTGGAGTGGCCCAAACCTTTAATCCTGAATAGTCCTGGTGATTAGTAGTCCTTCTTGTACTTTCCCATTGACCTTCGTCACAGAGCAGGAAGCACTAAGGAACCTCTTGCATCTCAGATGCACTCTTTCTTACCAACACTATAGAGTGGTAGTGCGATTTTCCCTTGATAGAATCAATCGCCCCAGCCAACATTGTAATTCCCTTCATTGCCTATTGATCCCATCTGGAGACACAACATTGATTCCATTGAACTGAAAGTTGAGATCACCACCCAGTCATTTTGACGGAAAAACCAATGCTCGCAATATGGAGGATATAGATTGTTAATGTCTCTTTCCTGGCTCAGACTAATTTAATTTTAAATTTCTTTTCCTCACTGCAAATCCATTTGTGAAGCAGCATCTTTTCCTTTTCCTCTTCCCTATGACAATTTCCAGGTTCATAAGAATGAATAGATGACAATAAAAAGCAGTGGATTATATAACAGGATAACACTTTGGGTGATTACCTAAGGTTGTTTCCTGTTGCTCTCTCATGCCCATTATGCTTTCCATTTTCCACTGTCTTCGTTACCATTTTGCCAGTAATAATAACTTTATCTATACTATCCTATGGAAAGCAGCTGATTCAACTAAAAAACTGAGTCAAATTTAAAGCATTAAATTTGAAAATTTGCCCTTAAAACCCATATCCATGAGAAAAGTATTGAAAATCAAAGCTTTCAAATACATAAACCAAAGTTTTGGGAGGCAAGGAAAAAAAACAGAAAAGAATGCACTATGATCTAAAAACATTTTTCCAAACCAAAAGAAGATAAAGTCTGACCACAGGTAGGAAGAAGAGAATCAGAGAGATGTGACTAGAATTTCAATACTTGCAGTTCCCTGAGAAGAACGCCCACCTTTTGCAAAAGCACCCAGGGAGAGATGAAGTGATCAAAATCCCCAAGAGAAACTTAAATCATTCTGCTAGAGGCAGTGAATGGGTGATCCCAGAAGGGAAGGCATGACTGCCAAGCTTCCCAATGTTATAGCCCTGGGGGCTGCAAGACTTAAATAGAAACCCATATAGACATAGAAGCTATAAGGTAACCACTACTGAGTGTATTAGTCAATGACAGCCCCATATAAAAGGCCCAATGTTAACTTAATCCCCATGAACAGAAATCATGCTTATCTAGAGAGCTCATAAAGTCCCCACCTAATTCCAAAGATTCCACCCATGCTTCCCTTTGCTCAACAGCTTGAGTTCCCTGGCAATTAGCTAGTTCAGAACCTTCTCTCCTCGAGGACACATTTTATCAAGGAACCCATGAAGAAGAAGCTATCTTCAGCAGCAGGAACCCCAAAGCATCTGTGTTACATCCCATGCTGTCAATCTTGCTAAGTTATTAATAACAGAGAGGGATGACTAAAAAACTGGATAAGGAGGTTATCAATCAGCTCTTCTTCTTTCCTCCCTAGCATCTTCCCAATGGCCTTGATTGATGCCAGATTGCCTGGCAAGAAATAGAAGTGTTATTTTTAGTTGGCTCTGAATCTGAGGGACTTTTATTTCTGCTTGTGAACCTTTATAAATATTTAAGAGAAAGAAAAAGCATGAATGGAGGAACATGTGGTCTCACGAATATCCATCAAAGCTGTCTGTAGAAATTATACATGTGTACGTGTGTGTAGCTGGGGAGCTGTCGGGAGGTACAGAGTTGCGTGTGTGTGAATAAAAGAAAACTCTCAAAGCCTTGGAAGGAACTTCAAAGTTAAGAGGAAATAAGGCTAATAAGGTGCACACTCTGGGTTTTTTATTCAGCTGCCTTCACCACCTTCGACCTCTGTTTTCATATCTTAGACCAGGCACGCTTACCTTCTTCCTTCTGAAAGAAAGGGAAAAGGCTGATGAGGGAGAAGAGGCCAAAGAGTTCAGTTCAAGTGCTGGATTTGCGAATGCTCCAATCCATGCACCAAGGTTTATGTGTCGCACAGACATGTAAACATTAGGCATTTGCATGCATGAGCAAAGCATTTCAGCCCCTGATTCTCAGGGTCCCTGTATATAAAATAAGGGTAGGGCTGACTTCCAAATCTAAATTTGTACTTGTGAAAAAAAAGCCCTCTTCCTTCTTATAAACTTTATCCAAGTTGTTTTCTTCATTTCAGAGAAATCTCAAATGCCTTGCCTTTTGATTTCTTGTATGGCACATTAAAAAGTCAATTCAACAGGCATTTCCTGAATGTCTGCTACACCAAAAAAACCCCAGTCCTGGCCTGTGAAAGAAAGGAAGCTCAGGGAGGATTGTGTTCTGCGGTAGAAGAGTGGGTAAGATTCTCTTCGGGTCCCCCAGGTACCACTTCAAAAGGCAGCAGCTCCCTTCAAGAGAGAAGAGTCTGTCACACTCCCTCCTTTAGGGAAAGAGCTGCAATGGATCCAAGTTTTAGTCAAGATTTCACCCACCCCTTTCATCTCAACAAAACTACCAACTGCGCACCCTACAGAGCCAGAAAAGAAGGCAAGGCCAACCATACAACCATGCAACGATTCCTTCAATAGTATGTACTGCACACCCACCAAGCTAGGCACTGAGGCTGCAGCATAAGATGGACAGCCACCACAGTTCCTGCTGTAAGGAGTTACAACCTGGTGAGGAATACAGGCATTAACAAATAATTGCAAATGTGATAGGCATGCACAGGATGCAATGGCATGGAAGCTCATAGAAGTGGTTCTAACCATCAGTCCATAATGAACCCTTGTATTGATCTCAGCCCAGTCCCGTAGAATGCCACAGACAATTCTTCAAAAGAATCACAGGTATCTGAAACCAGCCCAGGAAAGTTCTCCAGACGTACCATCCTCTCCCTACATCTAATTCTAACCTCCTCTCGGTCCTGATCGCTCAACCTTGTGTCTCAAGTTCATTCCATGCTCACATATCCTGGCTGCAGACTATTCACTGTGCTTCTCACCTGGCGTTTCTTTCTGATGTCAGTTCAAGCAGCCACCTTCCCACAATTCAGGTGAGTACTGGCGGAACCCTCTACCCTGCCCTTCGACCAGTCCAGGCCTCAGCCACTTGGCCTCCTATCCATGGAATGAGGCAGCACAGCAGTGAAGGACCTGTAAGTAATGCAGTATGGGGGGTGAGCTCGACCCTTGGAGTGGGGCGGGGCTGGCTCTCGTGACCAACTCTTAGACTCAATACCAAACTCTCTGCTCACATGGGCAAAATGTCAGCAATTTTCTGTGAGCGCAAAGTGCTGAGAGGACAAATGAGAGAAAGAGATTAGTTATGTGAAACTTCCTGGGATTCCTCAGAAGTACAGAGTAAACACGTACTTCCTTTTATTTAGAATATGAAAGCAGTGACAGTGTGTCCCCTGTGTATCTTGCCAGCTGCCTCTTCTTTTCTCACTCATACATGAAATCTCAGCAAAGCAGTGCTGCTGAAGGAACCCATCGCCCACCCTGCAGTTTCATACCTTTGCGTTCTTCCACATAACGCTCACTGGTTTCCCATACAGCAAATGCCTACGCTTCGACCAAATTGCACAAAAGTCACTTCCCTTGGGAATTCTTCCTTGACCACCACCTACCCCCAAAACACCTTATTTTCTCACAATATTTCTCCAACAGCAATTTAGAATTTCATTCACATGAAGTCATTCTTTCAACTGACATTAACTGGGCACCTAACACGTAGCAGTTTCTGGAATGAGTTATGGCAGAACTGTCTCTGTCCCTAGGCAGAGCAATGTAGGAAAAGAAACCAGGTCTTTTGTCTTGGATTACTGTACACATCTAGTAACTATTAGGCACTCAAGATATGCCTGCTCGATTTATGATATACTGTGAATTACATTTTGAAGAAGTTGACGGACATGAATTAGCAGAAACAAGACCTACATAGATGTCTAGGGAATTAGACTCTGTGAATGAGATGGAGCTAAATTTGATTAACTGGGCCTCTTGCAACATCCTAATTTCATTCTGGAGTGGAAGTCTCCACGTTAAGACAGCTACGCTCCAGTTTCTGAGTTTCCCTGCAGGATCCCAGGAAGGGATATAATCTGTTCCACAGGCTGTGTCTTCATTCCTATTTTCACCTCTGGTTCTTTGCATTGCAGAAATATTACTCCCAGAAATAAACTGGCCTTTTGGAAAGTAACTGAAATCATGCATTCCAGCTGAGGACACTGAACTCGATGTTTAAAAAAAAATAGAAGTTTCTGTGCCAACATAATAAACTTTTGGCTACTACTATGTTCTCTCAGTTTTTGGATAAACAGAAATGTGATTCCCAAACATTTGTTTTAATATAAGAAAAACTTTACTCTTTTTTTCTTCCCAATTTAGGCAAATATTCCTGAAGGTCCAATGGGGTGGTTAAACTCTACCTTATTTCCGAGTTCGACTCATCAAGATGGTGGAATTCTTGTTGCAGACCTGGGACCCTCCCCCAACCACTTGTATCATCCAAACTAGATTCAGAGGCAAAGGCACGTGATAGAAATTCAACGCCATGACAATAAATGTACAGTTGACATCACCAGGCCCTTTGCTTTGAGTCGGATTGCTTCTTTTATCACTGGTAACAACAGCAATGGATGCTGGCACAGCACTTGACCGTTTACCTAACTGTACTTATCCTTTCAACAAAATAGGGAGTTGCTTTGTTATTGCTATCACTGTCTGGATGCAGAAACTAAATTTTGGAAACATTACATGATTTGCCAAAGAACAAATATAGAACATGTTTGGAAACTTGCACGGAGTGGCAGACAGAAGCTCCAACCAGACAGAAATTGGTTTAATTCCTCTACTTACTGGTCTGTGGCCTTTACCCATAACAGCCATTACAGCAAATATTTATAGAGTGCTTACCAGATGCCAGTCAATGTTCTAGGCACCTAGTGTGGCCCACTTTATTTAATCTTCATAAGATCTTATGAAGTAACTTAATTCCATCATTGTCCCCTCTGACAGCTGAGGAAACTGAGACACAAAGGGATAAGAGACTTGCCCAGAATTTTTTAACTAACAAGTGGGAAAGAACAGCATTTGAACCCAAATAATCTGACACTAGAGTCTAGGGTATGGACCCCTAGGAAATACTGTTTTCCTACCAAGTTACTTTATCTCTGTCTCAATTTTTCATCCATAAAAGAGAGGTAATGGTAGCTACTCTGCAAGATTGTTTTGAAAATTAGAAATAATAGCCATCAATTGCTTAATAAAGTTATTGGTACATAGGGAAACCTCACTAAAATTTCAGATTTTACTAACTCACATACTTCCCATAATACACTATGATCGGACCTCTCATCCTGAACCCAAATATGCGTCCACAAATGAGACTCCGAAGAAGCATGTTTCTCCTGAAACAGCATCCACAATGTGTCCTCTAAGTTCTCTCTCTCTCTCTCTCTCTCTCTCTCTCTCTCTCTCTCTCTCTCTCTCTCTCTCTCTCTCGGGAAACTGTCATTTTTCTAGGGAAACTGTCTATAGTTTTCAGCAGACTCACAAAAATTTCTGTATCCCCCCCCCACAAAACATTAGCAAAACATTAGTTGAAACAGGTCTCTATTTTTTCATGAGAAAAATTATGTACATATTTTCTCCAGTCAGCATCCTCAGAAGAAATGCATTTTCCAGTTCAACTTACTGCCATCCAACTCTTAAACACGGGTTATATATAATAAGGTCTATGTATTTAGATGGGTGTAATAGAATTTGAGTATTTGAGGAAAGGAATTTTTGCTCTGTCTGTGCCTCTGATCTTCTTCACTGGCTCTACTCGGGGCTGAAGGGACGTTTTCATAAGCGTGTGTGAGTGTTTGTGTTTACCCAAGTCTTCGGGGTAAGTGATTTCTGGGAGGCAGGCTGCCCTGCACTTATCCAAAAGCAACACGCACGTTTACCCTGTTCCCTAATTAATCTCACTCTGGCCAACAGCAGACTGCCACAAGCTGCTTTTTGCCTCCCACTTGGCGACCACATAGAATGATGGTGAGTACTTGTGGCACTCTCCTTGTTTGTCATCAGCCCACAGAGCCCGTGTGTCCCTGAACTCTGCCCTGAAGATGATGGGATGGGGATATCAGTTAGTACACAGGCCCTGCGGCCAGCGAGCGTAAAGGGCATGGGCAGAGTGAAGAAGTCCCACACCTCGCACTGTCCAATGACAGCAGGGGGGCCCAAGGCTAGTTTTTAGGTTAGTTTTTACAGGAAGTTCAAGCCAGCCCAGTCCTGTTTATAGCAAAGAGTCGGTGGTGGGTTTACCCAGGACCTTATTGAAGGAATTGCTTACTGCGAGAACGAGAATGCTGGGGTAAACAGAGGACAGAGACAGTGTGAAACTGTGATCCCTGCTTCTGCCCTTGCTTTCTCACCTTCTCTCCTCTTCTATTTCTGCCTCTTTGTCACCACTCCTGCCACTTCCTTCAGCTGGTTCTTTGAGAACAACAGCTGAGTGTAATGAGCTCAGCGAACAGGACCGAACACTCCTGGAGAAAATTGTTGTGACAGCTCCTTGCGTGCACATTCAGCGCTCCTGACGTGATTCTAGGGAAGGACGCAGAGGCTTTGCAAACCCTCTCATTTACAGATATTTAGTTAGTGCTTTTCCATTTTAATGCATCTAAACATTAAAAGTATGATTGTTCAAATGTATATAGCTCAGTTTAGCAGAGCCTCTGACTTTATTATGATCATCTGTAAACTATGCCAAGGAGGATAGAAAGTAATAATATATTCTTTATTGTATAAAGCTTCGCAGGTTTTAGACCACTATCCCTATTTACGACCTAATGTGTAATTTTTTATATATCGCACACTAAACTTTTAAAAGTTGTTTAAGTTTCAGTATTCATCAGAAGAATCAGTTAATAAAGTTTGATTTATTTTGAAACTCTAGATAAACACTCAGTGGAGGTGTGACTAAAACTTCAAACTTATGGTCTTCTTTATCTTAAAGCTGCTTCCCACTCAAGCTACCATTTTTCCTCTCACCTTCTCTTCACAGTCACATTTTTTGTTGCCCTCCCACACATTCCCCAAACTCTTAAAATTTAAGTTCTTCTCTCTTCACCCACAGAAATTGGTTTCTTAAACGTGACCTAACAGTCTCCAAATACCACCCCCTACCCCTGTGTCAGACCTCTTACTACTCAGCCTCTGTGAACCCTCCCACCCTCCAACCTCCTCCTTGCTTTCTGTCACCCAGCTCAGCCCACTACTGGATTCCCTGCCACTTACTTGGACTTCTTTATTCAGATCATATTGTTGAGGGCTTTACCTTAGTTTTCCCATCAAATGTACTCGTTATCCCCAGTGTCAGCTCATTTATTTTGTCTCACAGTATTTATCAAGTGCCCAGTAACGTGCTTCCAACGATGTGGCAGACTAAGAACCCAAAAACTTGTCACTACAAAGCTGCTAGAAGTACTGGCTAAATACATAAGAAATTATTTAAATAAGGGAAAATATCCAGGAGACATCATAGGAAGGTAAAATCAAAATCACTATGCAGGATGGTAAGTAGCATCCAGAAGCTGTCTTCTTAAGCAAAATCCAAACTCACATTTTTGACCACCTAATACACAGCCTCCTCTGACTATGTTATAAAAACCTCATACCCAATAGAATTTTTTTATTTTTAAAAGACTTTATTTATTTATTTTTAGAGAGGGGAAGGGAGGGAGAAAGAGAGGAAGAGAGAAACATCAATGTGAGGTTGCCTCTCACGTGGCCCCCCACTTGGGTTGTGGCCTGCAACCCAGGCATGTGCCCTAACTGGGAATTGAATCTGCGATGTTTTGGTTCGCAGCCTGCGCTCAATCCACTGAGCTACACAAGCCAGGGTGAATTTAAAAATTCAACAGAATTTTTAAAAAAGAGTTAAACATCTTTCTTCCAAAATGTTTCCTCTCATTTGTGCTCAGCCTAAGTAAACATATTCACAGATATTTTAGTCAGTTACTCTCAGAACTTCTGAGCCATCCTTTACTTTACCTCTCCCTAGTTCCTACTATAATCTGGTGCCTAGTGCATCTTAGGAGTCCTGGCACCCATGTGTCTGTAGGGCTGGCTCCCACTGTTCTATTTTATAAGACAGAATCAATTCTGTCTTGGCCTCTGTGTTGGTTATCTTATTATGCATTCTGCAAACCCTCTGCTCAGACTGAAGCCCTGCTGAGCTGAGCAGGGGCCCTGACACTGTCCTGTTCCTGCTGAACCTTCTTTGGGGGTCTCCTGTGCCACAGCAGTGCGACCTCAGTGATTCCTCCATGCCGTGGTGAACATCACACTTACCTAAAGACCTTGACTGTCATGATGAGCCTACAGCATCAGGCGCCCAGGTCTTAGCCTAGCTATTGACACCAGCAAGTTCAGCAACTTGAAAGACTGGTGCTTACATGCCATTTTCTCTATCCTAGAAGGGAAAGTGTCCTGCATGTAGGAAAACATCTGGAACCCAAACTTAATTTATACCAACTCCTGGGATTCACGTATGTATGGGGATATAGCTGGGAAAGAAGTGTATGTTTGTACCCACTCGAAATTACCTTGCATGAGGTTAGATGAGCATCTTGGGAGAAAACACATCTCAGGGAAGGAAGGGATAGAGAGAGAAGATGAGTCAATATTTAAAGCCTTGGTTCATTAAAAAAAGTTGTATATCCCCCAAAGCCAAGCAACTCATGAAATCCTGTGTGTAGGCACCATGGAAAATGTGTGTCAGTTATAGGGTGAAATGAAGAAGTTAGTTAAAGGTTTCTGGTGCTGTGATAATTCCCAAACTGGTCCCCTGGCTGCTGTAATGTATATTCAAAATTGAAAAGACATCCCAGGCTTGGACTTTTGGGGACCGTTGATAGGGAAAGAAGCCATTTGCTATCACAAACATTCACTGGTTAGAAGCTCTGGTTTCAAGTTCAGCATAGAACCAGAAAGGAAGGAAAGGTCAGGGTGACATGAGATGAAAGAGGATTCAGGCAGAAATAGTAAGCACAAGAGTAAAGTTTCAAGATATAGACCTAGCACTGGTAGCTCAGCTTCAAGGAGTTCTCACCTACCCACTTTTCACCCAGTAGACCTACCTCTCACTGAAATTCACCAGAATCATATTCTCCTTTCACCTTTCCCTCCACCACCACCAAAGTGGGTCATCAACATGTAGCTGTGGCAGCTACTACTAGATAGAGTATAATGTCATGGTGTGACAAACTACTATACCCCCCCCACACATACACACACACCAACAGTCCCATTCAATGTGGCCTGGCCCAGCAACTGAGAATTGCTTCATGACAATTAACTCCCTTATCTGTCTTACATGTTTTCCTCTTCCTCTTTCCCTTATCTTTATTTTTATACTATGGTCAAACGTGTGTTTTTCAAGTCTCTCTCCCCCCTACCTTGTTAACAATGTGCATAGCCTCATATGCCCTAAGGTATCTCTTGGGACATCAATGTTGCAAGTATGCCATAAAAACTATTGTGATATCTATTCTGAATAACAAATAAATGAAACGACTTGTCTAAAGACCAATGACTGGTTGAACACAGAACAGAGATGATTATAAATATTCCCTAAGCAAAAGGAAATTGATCTCACGTTGAATTATATCCACTTGATACTGACAGAATAGCTCACTATGTTTTTAACATAGTAGAAATAACACTTGAGTGATACATGAAATTGTATTGTGGCTTCATAACTCCAGCGAATACATGGATCGCAGTACTTCTAAGCACCCTGGACAGTTCCTTTGCTCTCATCTGTTCTACCCCTTGAATCTTCCCATTTGGATCAATGGGTGTGAGCCCATTATCATATTATCACAACACAGGCTTTACAATCACGTGTGAGAAAGTATCTCAGCTGTCATCTAGCACAATCCTCTTTTGGGAAGTGAAGAAACTGAGACTCAGGGGTGAACTGCTTTGTGCATGATCAGTACAATCTTGTTCAGAAGAAAAAGACTCCGTTCTCCTTAATCCAATTCTGAAAATCTTCTCTACAACATATTGAGGTCTCTTAATTTCCTCTTAATAATTATTTTAAAAATCAGAGAAGACAAAAAATTGGCATACTGCAAACATATCTATTTGCCAAAGTTAACTTTCTTTCCTTACTCACTCATCTTTATAATCTGAAACTGTCATCTAAAAACCTGTCATCCTTCCCATGTCTTCCATGCCTAGGCAAAGGTTAAAACTCCTCCTTTCTAATTTATTTGTATTTTTTATTCCTCTGTTGATGGTTGGGACAAGAAGATGTCAGAAAACCAGTATCTCTAATGAACATGCTTCACAAGCAGGAAATGGGAAAAGATTACATTCCCTCTCAGATATTACCCTATATATACAGAAAATATGGTCAATTCAAAATACTCTTAAGCTAATAGTAAATCTTTGAATGCTAATGTGCCTTAATTTCCAGCACACATTTGTATCAATACCCTGGTTTTAAAATCACTACAGCCTTTTCTCTTGTCATTGTTATTCTTCTGAAAAGCTAATGCTGAAGGTGGGGTACTCATAAAACCTCTCAAAAGCCATTTTTTAAAGATTTTGTTTATTTATTTTTAGAGAGGGGGAAGGGAGGGAGAAAGAGAGGGAGAGAAACATCAATGTGTGGTTGCCTATAACACACCCCATACTGGGGACATGGACCACAACTCAGGCATGTGGCCTGACTGGGAATCGAACCGACAACCCTTTGGTTCACAGGCCAGTGCTCAGTCCAATGAGCCACACCAGCCAAGTCAAAAAGCCCTTTTAATATAGCACTACTTACACCAATCCATTTTTCTTTCTGTGTTATTGCTTTATTGATCATTTTCTTTTAAATTAGTTTCTGTAATGAATTTTAACACATCACATTTTAGGGTCTTCTAAGGTAAAATAAAAGAAATATACCCTTTCAACTTCCACTTTCATTTTCTCTCTTCCCTATTCTCCTACTGCAATGAAGTCTCTCTTTCTTTTCTTTTACGCTTTGATTCCAACACTTTCTTTTACCTACCATACTTTTAAACCCCCCAAGTCACCAATGTGACTATTCTAAAATACATTTATTCGCAATTCTTATAATTCCATATATCCCACCCCTAACCATGCCTTTCATCCTTTCTGATCAACTAAAGTAAAAGTGCCTGCCACACCCCACTCGCACCCCACTCAGTCACCATCACCACTGCTGCCATCTGGCCTTTCTTGTTGTCCGCAGCATCAGAACTACAAGAGCTTCTGTTGCTAGGGAAAAGATTATAGTAATAGTTGATTTTCCACTGCCTCTGCGTTTCATTTGCACCCCTCCCCACCCTCCACCTAAAACCCATGTTGTCTAGCATTTCCTTTATTAATGTGGGGTGGCCATATCATTACCAACTACATGCATATATTTTGCACCAACCCTTATACAGAGACACAAAAGCTATGAAACGTAACATATACCACCTAAAAGCCACAGGAAACACGTGAAAAAATAATTCGGTGGAAGGTAATAGAGACTCAAAGATAAGTGAGATGACGAGAAATCCGTGATGGGTAAGCAGCTCAGAGAAGTCCTTCCTGGCTGGGACGGGCTGGGAAGGGCAGGACGTGGCCAAAGGGAAAGGGAGAGGGACGCTATTCCGCAGGTTATTTCTTGATATTAAAAAAGCTAGTTTTGTAATATTGACAGAGACATAAATAAAGGTGGTTCTAGTCAAGAGGATTTTTAAAAACTTGTCTAAAAGACAAAAATATGTTTGTGTGCTTTAAAATAAAATTGAGAAACTCCTTTATATTCATTTTCTGAACATCAAAATATAAGCAGAGTAATTGTTCATTCTTGACATAGCTTTATATTATTCAATCAGTTTCTCAGCTGTAGCTTCACCTAAAACTGCCACAAATATTTTTTTCTGAATAATTTATTTTTATTTAGTCAGTATTATTATTTTAAGTTTTGTCCCACTGTTTCCTGCATCAAAGTTGAATTTTTAAAGTAACTTTGAAGTCTGGCATTGGAGGTGTACTCCAACGAACTTTGCATTTGTCCTCTCTACACAAAGCATATAATTTTGTCTCAATGTTGAAATTTTTAACTGAATTGACAATTGTATTCAAAATAATGTCAGAAATTTCACCTTTGAAAGAATGGACTTACAAAAACCTTTACTTGATTCTATGACTAGTTGAAAAACTATTTTTGGAGTTTCAGTTTGAAACATGAGACTCAGCCTTCTTCCACCAGGGTTTTTTAAGAGAATTAAGCTCTAATGCTCCAAGGCATTTATTGCATGCAACCATATGCACATCTGGAATGGTATTGTTTATGTACCTATGCACCATCTTGGACAGAATTGAGAGAACAGTCTCTCAAATCACTTTTCCGTGTTCTGTGGCTCAGACGAATAACTGGGTTGACCACACGAATGTAAGGCTGTCATCATTCAACTGCTAGTGAACATCTTCTGTAAATGGAGCCAATGCAGTAACAATTATACTTCCACTTTTATATCATGTACACAAGAAAACGTGGGATAAAACATCCGAGAATTTAGAAAAATAAAAAATAAAAGAATTTATCAGAAGAATCGTCATTTTAAAATTGTACACGAAGAACCGAACTTCTTGTGGTCAAGCTACAAAAAGCGCTGCTTGCAGACCTTCAGCGCGCAGCCGTGGCCTGCCCGCACGCAAACTCTCTGGCAGATGGAGAGGCAGAAGCGTCTTCAGCAGATCCGCGTTTTCTTGTTTCCCTGGATCAGCGACGGCTCCACAGCCGCCACGGTAAATGGTAAATGTGGACAAACATTTTGTGCAAGTTACATAGTCCTCATCACCTTTCTTGAGAATAAAATTTTTATACTTGAATTTTCATCGAACAGGCACTTTTCTCTATTTTGAGCTTATTTTTGGTCAAAAAGTTTATTGCAAAAACAAGGTATCACCAACAATAAGGTTGTAGCTTTAGATCTGCATACCTATGGTGACAAAACCACGACAACAAAAGCATTCACACTAGTCACTACATGATCTGCACGGGTCCACCCAGCTGCTCACTCACACACACATGTCGGGTATGTGACTGATGCTGTCGACTGCTGGCTTGGAAGCTTCAGCAAGAGTCATGACAAGGCTGTGTCACCACTGACTGGCAAAAAAAGAAAGCCCACCAGCACAGCAACTTCAAAGGCCTCTCTGAGCACCCCTCAAGGACAGAAAGAGCTGGCCATCTCACATTGCTCATATGTGAACACATTTCATTTTATCAGTGAACACCTGACATTCCCCTGGGAAAGAAGACATCTATTAATTGTGTCTAAAAAGAGCGATTTAACTACAGGTTAGGCTGGGACCTCTGGTATGCATGCAGCCCACACACCACTGGAAGGAATCAAAGCGGAAGTCTTAGAATCAAAGCAGAGGACTTTATTTTAATGCAACAATTAACAGCAATATTTTGTTAGAAAGTGAAAAATCCTGAGAAAGTGCTAAATGTATGGAATGCTGGGCAACAGGTAAGACCTGCAAACGAGACTTAAGGTCTCATGTACTATAAGCAAGCAAACAAAATCATTTAAGCAGAATTTTTTCTTAAAATATTTAAATTTCTACATTCCAACATTCAGCAGAGATCATTGTGTTACTGCATGGTTTCTCTACTTTAAGAAAAAAATTTTTGGCCTGGCTGGCGTAGCTCAGTGGATTGAGTGCGGGCTTCGAACCAAAGCATCGCAGGTTCAATTCCCAGTCAGGGCACATGCCTGGGTTGCAGGCTACGGCCCCCAGCAACCGCACATTGATGTTTCTCTCTCTCTCTCTCTTTCTCCCTCCCTTCCCTCTCTAAAAATAAATAAATAAAATATTTTTAAAAATTTTCTGCTGAAATGTACATATCTACCAAATTGTTTTACAATGTATTCAGTTGAACCAAAAGAAGTTGCCATCTTTTTAGGTCATAAATTGTTCAAAAATATCAGCAACTTGCATTAATAATCTTAACACTTTGGAACAGTCCATAGTTCAGAGGACATGTTGTTGAAGCTGAAGAGTAAAAAGAATTTTGGAGTAAAAAGAAATGTAAAATATTAAGAAAG
Source organism: Phyllostomus hastatus (assembly GCF_019186645.2). Lineage (NCBI taxonomy): Eukaryota > Metazoa > Chordata > Mammalia > Chiroptera > Phyllostomidae > Phyllostomus > Phyllostomus hastatus. The sequence continues at coordinate 10,839,868 of NW_025334015.1, read as the reverse complement.
TATGCATATTCCAGAAGAGAATTAGAAAACGGAATATCAAGGACTATAGACCTTGTATAAAGATATTTGCTTTAATTATGTTCCTAAAACTTTATTAACTGTGTTTTGACCAAGATTTACCCTGAAATGTTCTCAAGGGAGTATCGGTTCAGAAAACAAAAAGAAACCAGAGGTTCATAGAGGATACCAGTAATTTGTCAGGCACTTTGCGAAGTGAGAAAGAGAATTGAAAACTGAATGGGACTGATTAGACGAGAAAAGAAAGAAAAGCAAGAACAGATTCTCGGGGAAGACTGGGCCTTGCCCTGAGGTGTACCAGTCACGCACTTAAAACCCTTTAACATCAAAACCCTGTTTAACACATGCTAACGCCCAGCTGGATATGATTTTCAATTCTCCTCTTAATTTTTCTCAGGTGCTGAATGTATAAGGACCCAGCTACATGGAGTTCATGTCATAGATGAAGCTAGCTCTACACCATACCCCAGAGGTATGCATTGCCATGGTGACTTATAAAGCAAACTATCTTATTTTAATTGGGGACAGCAGGCAGCATGCCGTGTTGGAGGAAAAGGTACTGGTCTTGGACTTAGGATCAGGTAAAACCCTTTTGCAAACTAGCTGTGACGCCCAACAAGATTGCTTCCTTTCTCTAGGCTTCTTCATCAGGAAAGGGGGCGCATGGACCAGGTAAACTCCAAGGTGATGGTTCTGTGCTATTTTCCTGAAATTAGGATAATGCAAAAAAAACCTAATGACTTCTATTCTAATAGTGTTGTTCTTAGGTGGTTCTTCAGCAAAGAGCAGGAAAAAATAAAGAGCAAAATACCAGAAACCTTTAACTAATATAAAGAAGTTTCAGAATCAGCAGAGTCAGGGAAGGGGTAAAGGGGAGGAGGGAGGAGGAGGATTAATGTGTTTTCAAATTACTTTTTAGCAATCCTGCCTCTGGGTGCTGTGGGAATGGAACATCATTTAAAGAGTTTCTTCTTTTTGCTGGGTGACTGAAATGCAGCCTTGTTTTTCTTCTCTTTTTATTCCTCCTGCTGTTTTTCTGTTTGTTCAGAACTGAGCATTTGAGAGATACTTCAACTAAAAAAAATACCATAAATAAACCACAGGATAAAGTTTCATGTCTAGAACTTTTTCCTATGAATCCACTCTCTCTCTTTCTCTCTCCTCCTCCCTCTCTCTCTCACACACACACACACTCTCTCTCTCTCCCCCCAATCCTGCCCCATTTGAAGAACTTCAAAGCATGTGTTGTCAGTCACTCTATTGGCATTTCATTAATGTTTACAATTCCGACTTATTGAATCTAAATGAAATCCTTATTGGCGACATTTAATATGTAGCGTGATGTGCTGTGAGTAGAGTAAAATGCCCTAAAGAACAGAGGAGACTAATAATGTTCATTATGTTTCGGGGGGTTGCATTTTTTTTCTGGAAGGATATCTCTCAGGAGCAAATCAGTGCCATTGTTAGTTATTTGTTTGGTTCACTTGCAGTTAACCCGTTAGTGGATGTTTTAAAAATTTTTTTTTAATTTTTCAGTAACAGTTGACATACAATAGTATATTAGTTTCAGGTGTATTACCTAGTGATTAAGCATTAGTATAACTTACAAAGTGATCATCCTGATAAATACAACACCCATCTGATACCATCCATAGTTACTATAATACTATTCACTCTATTCCCTATGTTTTGATTAGAGATACTAAGTAGATCATAAAATGATTGGCCTTTACTGTGTAAGTGGGGAAACTGAAACATCCAGGGTATGGGTTTTGCCAAAGGCCCCTTAAGTTATAGATAACATAGCACATCTCTAACTTCTGGCCCTTGGATTGTGCCACTACATAAATTAAATGCTACTCACTTTTGAAAGTTTCATTCTCTGTCTACCATCCTAGATGTGCTGCTTGACCTGAGGTCCCATAACCATTTTATCCTCATTCTTTTGTTTTGTTTTCCAATAACTGGTGGGTATTCATCTTCCTCTGTTGAAATTGGCAAGTTAGAACAAATGTGTTCACCTTTCTAGGACTATATTACAGTCAAACAAGAGAGGCCAGGGAGGGAAGACTTAAGATCAATTACACCCATTTTTCTTAAGGATTCTCTCTATGGAAACTTATCCACTGTCCCTCCAAAGGTTAGAATATTGAGACATATGAGTGCCTGTTGTTAAAAAGATCTGTTAGCATTAATTTCACTACCATGCCTATAATCCCTTATTTACTATTCAACAACAACAAAAAACCTCTGTGACAAAAAGCTACTTTTAGTAAGTGAGTCACTGAATCTCATTTGTCAACAAAAGCTGATATAGACCAATATGTTTATTTATAGTCTGTATCTACCCCAGTGAGTTTAAATATTCAGCAAATACTGATGCATTTGTTTATAGGGTATGGCTCCAGACCTTGCTGGGGTATAATGTAATGGTATAGGCATTATATTTCTAAAATTCACAAAGCCCCTATTACAAACCATAGCCAACAACTTTAAACTTTGAATAAGAAATTGTCAACCTATATAATAAATTGTAGAAATTCAAAACATGGTTAGTGGCACACAAGTGAGATGATTTTGGGGCCTGACAGCAGGCAAGAGTCTGTTATGGGGACAGTGTCCCTTATGTATGCGGAGTACGAGTTTCTGTATCATAGCACAAGAAATCAGGCTGGCTTTTTCACAGGACAACTCAGGGAAATTATTTTCAAGAACTGAGAAGCCCCATAGCTTAGATGCAGAAGTAATTTTTGTGCTTGGAACATACACTTATTAAAAACACGTGAATTGATGGGACTCAGAAAACAACAGAGTTAACAATTACACTGGTGAACATTTCCAAATTGATGTTCCATGGAAAGCTATTGAAATGGAAAAGAAAGCTGTGACCAATGATGTCTGAGAAGCCGGAATACTCTATCCTGCACTTGGAAATTGATAATGCACGTTAGCCCACTAAATGCTCTGGAAACTCCTGCCAAAGCAATAATACAAACAATACTGTTGGCTCATTTGACCATGAAACCCATCCTTTTTAATAATACCTCGTGACATCTTAAGATACATTAGCGATTCTATGAAATAAACTCTGAGAAAGTGACTTGCCGCCTATTGAACACTGCTGGCAGTTCTGGGATCTCTGATATTTCCATAGTGTGCGACAGAAAGAAAACCAACTAGGAAACCAGAAAATAGTGGAGGTAATTGCATGGGGACATTAGTTTGAAAGTATAAGATTTGGAATTTTTGCTCCATCACTGATTGCTGTGTTCAAATGTTTCCATTAATATTATAAGAGGTTTCTCCTGTAGCTAGATATAGACCCTTTAGGGAAAATGTCCTGGTTGTCTTATTTTAGCTAAAAACATTTTTTTAAAATTATGGTTAAGCATGTAACATAAAATGTATCATCTCAACCATTTTTAAGTGTACAGGTCAGTGGCATTAAGAACATTCACATCGCTGTTCAACCATCCTTCAGCACTGATCTCCAGAACATTCTCGTTACCCCAAACTGAAACCCTGAGCTCATTAAACAGTAACTCCCCATTTCCTCCTCCCTTAAGCCACTGGTAACTTTCATTCTACTTTTTGTCTCTTTGAATTTGACTACTCTAGTGTACCTCGGGTAATTGAAATCACGCCATATCTGTCCTTTTGTGACTGGCTTATTTCACTTAGCACAAGGTCCCTAAGTTCATTCATGTTGTGGCACGTGTCATAATTTCATTTCTTTTGAAGACTGAATGATACTCCATTGTATTTATAGGCCACGCTTTGTTTCCCCACTCATCCATCAACTGATGCTATGGTGGCTTCCACCTTTTGGCCAATGGGAACACTGCTGCTGTGCACATAGGTGTACAAATGCCACCTTGACTTCCTGCTTTCCAGTCTTTAAACCCAGAAGTAGGACAGCAGAACACTATGATAATTCTGTATTTAATTTTTTAAGAAACCATCTTACTGGTTTTCAAAGTAGCTGTGTCAGTTTATATCCCTATCAACAGCACACTAGGGTTCTAATTTTTCTGATTTCTCACAACACTTATTTCCTGCGTTTTTGAATAGTAGCCATCCTAATGAGTATGAAGTGGTATCTCATTATGATTTTGATTTGCATTTTTTAATGATTAGTGGTGTCAAACATCTTTTCATGTACTTATTGGCCATTTATATATCTTTTTTGGAGAAATACCCTATTTTGCCATGTATAATGTGTACTTTTTGCCCAAATTTTTGAGGGGAAAATTAAGGATGCACGCTATACACAGGTAGTACCTGAAATACCTTGTATCTCTTCTTGTGTTTTGTAATTATTTTACATAAAATTTCATTGTACCATAATATATTTTAAAAACAAATATTAAAATTCCTTCATAATGCAAAAAAAATAAGAATCTAAATATAAATAAATAAATAATTGAATTTAAAAATTAAAACAAAAGGCTTTTTCCTGAAAGTCTGGGCCAGAACCATGGCTGTGCTTTATACATGGTAAAATGTGGTACCCACTTAAGTCCTTTGCTATTTTTTAATCAGATTATTGGAGGTTTTGTTACTGTTGCTGTTGTTGTGAAATTGTGAGTTGAACACAATTCTTTAACATCATTAGTTCTCCCTAAAGGTAGAATTCACTGACTTTATAGTGGCAAACTCTTAAGACTTGAGGTGTGCAAACAGTAACAAAAATTATAGCTCTTTATTAATTTAATTGGTTTCCTGTATTTAAAAATATTTGTGTTCCAGTTAAAGATGCCTGTTTAAATGCGTGCATTTGTTAACACTTCCACTGAAACTTCATTAAATTGGAATTTTAATAATTCATTCTGTAAATATTTATTGAGTTCCTGCTATGTGTCAGGCGTATACTGGGCCCTGGGGATATGGCAGTGGGTGAAGTAGTCTATGGAACTGAGCAACTTGCATACAATGTGTGAGAAGATAGAAAAGGGAAAGAATTTTATTTTTGAATCAAAATACCTGTAGCAAGAGAATTTCGGGTAAGTGGGATGAGAAAGCAAAGAAAGGGTTTTGAGGCAAGAGAATATTAATAAACAATGAAGGGAATTAGGGCTGAGTATAACAAGTATAAGAGATCATATTTCTCTTAGCAGTAGTTTTTTCTGATATATCTCTTCAGGCAAGGAAAACAAAGGAAAATATAAACAAAAACAAAGAATAAAATTTTACCATTTATGCCAATAGGGACAGACCTAGAGAATATTATGCTAAGTCAAATCAGTCAGTCAGAGAAAGACAGATAGTATATGACTTCATTTATATGTGGAATCTAAAAAACAAAGTAAATGAACAAACAAAACTGAAACAGACTCATAAATACAAAGAGCAGACTGATGGTCGCTAGAGGGGAAGATGGTTGAAGGAATGCAGGAAAGAGGTAAAGGGATTAAGAAGCACAAATTAGTAGTTAACAGAATAGTCATGTAGACAGAAAGTACAGGATAGAGGATACACTCATTCATATTTTAATATGATGTACGGTGCCAGGTAGGTGCTGGAAATATTGAGAGGAGCACTTTGTGAAGTGTATGATTTTATGACCACTGTGCGATAGCCCTGAAACTAATACAAAATAATATTGAATGTAAACTATAATAAAAGAAAGAAAAGAAAAAGGAGGGAGCAATCATGCCAGGGGATATAACCTGAGCAGGGAGAGCATAAAATGCTGAGGAAGGAATCTCAGATTCAGTGCTGGAGATGAAGGAAAACCAGTGGAGGACTTTGAGCAATGGAAATATGGATCACACTTATATTTTAAAAAGATCACCCTGCCTGCTGGGTAGAGGATATTCCTGATAGGGGAACATGGGAGGAATGGTTAGGAATGACCGTAGTGAGAACTAATGGTGGACTGGTCTTGGTCAACAGCTGTAGAGGGAATGAGAAGCCATAACTGAGGTACACTTTGAGGCAGAATCAATGCATTTGCTGAAGAACTGGATAAGAAGGTGAAAGTGAAAAAAAATTAACATGGTCTGAGCCACTGAGTGATTGGGGGTGCCATTTAGTGACCTAAGGAGAGGATAGCAGCATGTTTGGGTGGGGAAGAAATGAATAATTTACTATTTTAGTTTGATGGATAAATGGCATATGGACAAAAGAAGCACAGTAGGCAGCAAGCAGAGCGTCAGGCTGCCTGAGCAGGACAGAGAAATAGGAAACTTCTCTGGCAGTAATTACTGGAAGACTGATTTGCTCCATCTGAGGAAGAGTCAGGGATCCGAGATGACAAGATACCTCTGAGAGCAGTGGCGGAAATAATCCTGAAAATAGAATGATTGATTAAAGTTTTTAAGGGACTAGATTCCTGTATTCCTGAATTTCCATCCCTTTCACCTTGCTGGGCATTGAACCATCCTTTCTTCCTGAAAGAATAGAGTAGTTTTCTGGACATGCAGAAGCAAAGACATGCTAGCATTAGAGAGGTGAGATTCAGCAGAGTGTGAGAGTACTATACTGAAAAGAAGAGGATTAAGTTAAATCATATGGTATGACAAGATCTCTCCCTGTGTTCCTCATGCAACTTGCTTTTAAAGAGGTAATCAAATTTAGTCTTCCTCTACAAAAGACCAGAGATTCCTTTTTGGGAAACTACCTAATCCAAAGGAAAGATTCTTATATATGGGAAGTCTCAAAAAGGTGACCAATCAAATAACCCTACAGTGAAGCCCACCAGCTCATATGCCCCACTCAAGCACAAAGAGATTCCAGTTTTCTGTGCATTATTTTCAAATATGGACAGAACATCAAGGAGCATCATATATGAGAGGAAATTCTTTAATATGAAAAGCACATCCAAATAAACAAAAACAATGCAGAAAGTTGAAGAAAACAAAAAATAGTAGCTGTACTTGAGATCCTGAGACAGATAAGAGTTATTAAATCAATGGACCAAAATATGCATAAAAAGAACATATAGAAAGTTTTTTTAAAACAAAAATGAAAGGGCTTTGGGTTACTGAAAGTATCTATATATTAGCCCAAGCTAATAAAAGTCCAAGTTAAGGCGGAAATTGAGTCTCCTGATTCCCAGTGCAGGAGCCAGAGGTCTGTAAATTGTGTGGAAGACAAGGCTTTCGTTCATTTATTTATTCAACAAGTACCTATTGAGCTTTAACTATGTTCCTGGCACTATTCTAGATGCTGAAGGAATACAACCAACAAAAATTCCTGCTTTCATGGAGGTTACTTTTCAGATAACCTCAAGGTTTCGATGCTTCTAAGATCTCTCCACTGCACTCCTCTGCAGGGATGGCACTTCCCCAGTCTGCAGAAGGAAAAGCAAAGTACCTTCCAGAGCTATGGTAGCAGAAGAGACAAAGAAATATTACTTTGTTTACTGGAAGCAAGGATACTTCTGCTTCCCAAACCTGCCCTCTTCAGGTTTCTATTGGTGATCAATCCACAATTCGCTGAATGGGGCGCACACACAGAAACTACTCAGCCCAGCATGCACGCCCTCCTCTCCTCCTGTGCCCACGTCATATTTATGCTGGCCTCAAGGCTTTCATTCAGATCTCCCCCATCTCCTTTTCTCCTTTGCATTTAAATCCCACCCAGTCTTCAGGGCTTAGTCCACATCATGCCTTCTTGGCAAAACCCAACTCAATCTGAAGCCTCACTAATGACCAACTCCTTCCCCAAACTGGACAGCAGCAAAAATTGCTTTAATAACCTGAGTCTATTATGTGCAGGATTTTCTTGCCAAATAACACTGAAAGTTTCCGAATGAAAACCAGTGCTCATATCTTGTGCTTCATTAGACTCTACCACCACCTGGAAGTGTGTGGTGCATATGGGCCCAACTAAACAGCACTGAATGAATGAATGAATGATTGATTGCTCTTTTTCCAGACATTTTCCATCTGATGCTCTCCTAGAAGGGATTTAAATGCCTTCCTTCGGAAGGGACAGTCTCCACCACATTGGCAGTGCAGAGCTCCCCGCCCCAATGCTATTGGCCATGGCTTGGTTCTTCTGAAGGAAACATCAAAGGGAAGACAAGACAGGCCTGGCCCACAGAAGCCAGCCTCTCACTGATTCCCGATACCTCAGACAGCAAAGTGCCAGAATGAATCTCTCTTCTTGCCGTAAGGTTAACGTGGCCATTTATAGATAGAAGGAGGAGATTAGGTATGTTGAAAGGGGAAGGTTTTAATGCTTTGCTTTTGATCCTGTCTGGCACTCCCCAGAGCTGCCATGTGCCCCACACCTGATAAATACTGTTTTATAAACGGCAGAGAAGAGAATTTAAAGCCATAAATCTATCTCCACCCCCCTCGCTTTTTTATGGATTGAAAAGATAATTAAAACCATGCCCTTGTTTTGCAAATGGAGCCTCATCATTCTGCCAGGCCCCATTTCGAATGAACTTGAGGGCAGTATCAGTGCAAAGGGCAGCCTTAGGTTGATGCTGTCCAGACTGCCCCAGAGCACTCCCTGGCCTTGTATGTCTCGGGGTGTGCACACCGCCCAGGGTTGCTGCGATGACCAAAGACCTCTGCACAGCCCTGCCTGAACTTTGAACTTGGTTTATGCAGAGTGCTAATAAGGGCCACTTCGAGGTTTAGTTTTTTCTAGAGAAACAAGACAAAACTTTCTTCTTTGGTCACAGACTGCCCCCCACCCCAAATTCAATCACTTCTTTCAGTTTTTTACTGACACCACAGGACTGTGAGAACAAATATTAATGGATCAGGACTTCCAAAGAAGCAATTTAAGATATTATGTAGCCATTAATTAAGTCATTATAATGTCTATGTATTATCAAAGAAATGTTTATGATGGGGCTCTAACTAGAAAACATAATATAAAATGTTTCTGCATTATGACAGTAAAAATAAATCATTTTATAATATATTATCAGTTACCCAATGAATGTATGCACAGGTCTGAAATAAGAAATAATAAAAAATAAAATAAATAAAAATAAAAGTTAAAAAAGCACCCTGGCTGGTGTGGCTCAGTGGATTGAGTGCTGGCCTGCAAACCAAAAGGGTCTCCAGTTTGATTCCCGGTCAGGGCACATGCCTGGGTTGTGAGCCAGGTCCCCAGTTGGGGGTGTTCAAAAGGCAACCACACATTGATGTTTCTCTTCCTTTATTTTATTTATTTATTAAAAATAAAATAAAAATACTATATTTTTTAAAATAAAATAAAAAGAAATAATAAAAGAGAGGTTTACACATGAAAGGCTTCTCTCTCCATCCCTCCTACCATTCATTTCTTCCCCAGAGCAAATACTTTTAGTGATTTTGGATGTTTTTTTCCTAGGAGTTAGTGCCATATCTCTGGATACTATATTTTTGCCTCTACTTCTTATTTATTGTGTATGTTAACTCTTGTTTTCTAGCTATGATAAATCAGCATCTAGCTTATACAACCTCCATCTATCTTCCCCTTCACCCAATACCTTAGTAAATCAAAATTGTTATATCCTTAAGACTTTATCTTTTTACAATTACTTCTTCTTCTTTTATTCCTTGTTCCACCAACTAAAAAAAGTAGCTTTTGATTGCTTATCTCACCAGTCCATCAGATATGGATATTAACAACCCTGTGTTAATGCCTTCGGCTCTCAGCTCTTCTCCCCCCACCTTCTACCTCCTGCTTTCTCATATGTGCGACTCCTTTATAATGTCAGAATTAATTGCAGTTACCTTTATTCTGTAACCAACTTTTACTGATGTGTTGATTTTAGGAGCTGAAAGTCAACCTGTCTCTGTTTATAATGTCTCTGTTTTTATGACCATGCCAACATTGAACATACCAGAATTAAGTAATATTTTCATGATTCTAGTTCTTTCTTATGATGCTTTTCCCAGAATTTCACACGCCTATTTTTTAACTTTTTGCCTTTATTATAGTTTAAAATTTTAAATCAAAAATTGTATTCTCTTTTGATGTAGATATTTCCTCTCTAGATCCCTCCATCCTTCTGAGCCAAGCTACACCTGTGCTCTCCAGGCCTTGTGCATTGTGTGGCCTGCGATTTCTTTTTTCTCCTTTCCCATAGGTCAGTTCCACCATACCTACAACCTGTCTTCCTGTTGCTTTAAACCCTGATTTGTTGCTGCATTGTAACATTCATATATCTCTCCTTGTTTCTAAGAAAATCTTATTTTATCCTAGTATCCCACCCTCCTCTTAATGATTCTCTACTTTATTAGTAAATCATGCTCATACTTTTCACCTCGCTAATGATTGGTTTAAGAGTGGGCATATACTAGACAATAAAACACAAGAGAATACTTGCTAAGAGATCTTTGGTGAAATCTTTAATTTAAATGAGGAAGATCCATAAAACATACACTGCCCTTTCTTTCTCTGTCCATTATCATATCTGTATGTAATATCTAATTGCAGAAATCACCTTCTATAAAGGGGGGAGCTATCCAGGACTGTGCAGCTCACCAAGAATGACAGAATAGAAAAATGGGGAAATTCAGAACTTTTGTGACATAACTGAGTCAACCATTAATTTCTAAGTTTCATGTTATTTGAGATGTTGTCTTTCTTCTGTGTAAGCCAGTTAAATTAGAGGGTTTTTTTCTTGCACTAAAAGTTATCCAATTTCAACAAGACTCCTCTTCAAGAAGATTCCAAAATTGAGTTTGTGCAGTAAATTTTCTGATTCATTAAAAGAGAAAAATTATCTTTATTTTACTAGAAAAATATAGTGATAGTTTGATTGGGTATAGAATCTTAGGTTGAAAACTCATTTTTTGAGAAGTACAACACTATTAATGCTATTACTCTAATGTCTTCTAGTCTGTTTCTTTGTAAGGTAAGTAACTCTCTCTCTCTCTCTCTCTCTCTCTCTCTCTCTCTCTCTCTCTCTCTCTCTCTCTCAATTATTTTTAAAATCTTTGTTTTATTTTTTTTAATTTTTGGAGAAAGGGAAGGAAGGGGAAAAGGAACAGAGACAAACATTGATGTGTGAGAAAAGCATTGATTGGTTGCCTCTCACATGCCCCCAATCAGAGCTCTGGTTCACAATTCAGGCATGTGCTCTGAAAGGAAATGAACCAGCAACCTTTCAGTTCACAGGCCAGCACTCAGTCCACTGATCCAGGTATCTCTATCAGCTTTTAGAATCTTTTTTCCTTTGGGTATTCTATAATTTCACAATGATGTGTCTAAGTATAACTTTTTTCATTCATTGTGCTTGATGTTCAAATGTCATAGTAGAGATGTTTCCTTTAATTCTATATAGTTAAATTAATTCTTTATACATTTTCCCTTTATGTATACAGTTCTCTCTTTCTGGAAACCATGTTAATTAGATATTTAATCAAAAACCTGTTAATCAGAAACCTGTTAATCAGTATTGACTCCCTATATATATCAGCCATTTTTCTGACTTTTACCCCATATTTTCTATATCTTTGCATTTTATTACATGCCCTGGAAGATTTCTGACTGACTTCATCTTCCAATCTTTTTAAAACTTCTTATATAAAATAAAATCAGAATTCCTGTTTTTAATTATTTTCCTTTATCATGGCACCTGTCTTTGTATTTTATTCTCTCAAATACTTGTTCACTCATATTTAATGAAAAAGCAGTTAAAAACTGGATTCTGAATACTGTTGATCTTTGCTATTAGTTAATCACGGACAAACTAGACATTATACTGGGAGTCTCCTAAATGAAAGGATGTGGAAGTCATTTCTTTAGGGCTGTGTTTTTCAAGCATGAATGATTTTGCCTTCCAGGGGACATGTGGCAATGTTTAGAGACAAATTTTTGTTTGTCAAAGCTAAAGGAAGGGCTTTCCAGTCAGGATGGCAAGCATAGGTCAGTGCAGTACTCATCACATAAAGATTACAACTAAACTACGGAACAACCACCCTTGAGAGCCACCTGAAATCTAACTGAACAGAGTCCTACAACTAAGGGTGTAAGGAAGAAGGCACATGGAGACTGATAAGAGGGGCAGGGGTGCAGAATGTGCTGGTCCTATACCCACATGTGGCAGATAAAAAATTATCAACCTCTGAGGTCCCCCAAAGAGTACAGGGTACCAGCCCCACACCAGGCTTTCTAGTCCAGGCTTCCAGTGCCAGGAAGAGAAGTCCCCATAATTTCTGGCTGTAGAAACCAGTGGGGACTGAGGCTGAGTGAGACCAAGGCTTCTGGAATCCCAAAAAGTTCCTCTTAAAGGGCCAATGCCTGGACTTACTCAGACTCTGTAAGTTTCAGTGATGAGGAAGCAGCTTGAAAGGCATCAGGGACAAATGGGAAGGAAGTAAATTGTCTGGCAACAGGGTGAGAGCTGAAGGGGCAGCTTTCCCCCAATGGCTGACAAAGGCCATTGTTCCTTTGCTGAGCTCTTTCTCCACAGAGCTGGCAGGTGAGCACCATATCTGAATCTCTATCAACCTGCCTGTCACTGTTTGCTCTGTCCCAGTGATTCCCTGACACCCCACTCCACTCAACTTTCAGGCCCATCCAAGCCATTTCCAGTGGCTTTTCCATTCAAATGACCTGTCTTTGCTCATGTTTCAAACTTTCCTAAAATCTTTCATACAAGCAGCATCTGGCTTTGGCATATTCTATACCTCTCACTAAGTGGCCCTAGGCCCAGCAATAGTAGCCTCTCCTGGGCACCTCCAAGGCCAGAACAAGTAGGAGACATCTGCAGATCACTTGCCAGGTGGCCCCTGGCAAGACACAAGTGTCAGCTGACCTTGTCCTGCACCTCCTGGGAAGCCCCAGAGCCAGCACACCTGGTAGACAGCTTCATATCTAATCAAAGTACCACCCAACCTCCTCCACAAGGACATGCTGAAGGGGCAGACTCAGTGGGTATGGGATCCTTGCTGAAGTAAGTCCTTCTCCATGGGGTGGGGCCCTGCACAGCTGATCCTCCTCGGTGGTCACAGCCAGTCCTTGCAGGCAGTCAGCCTGGAGGCAAATCCCTCCCTTTGCTGCACCAACAATAAACAAGGCTAAACTACAACAGGAGGTATAAACAGCCTACACAGGGAGGAGGGTCACACCTGGAGTGTGCAGCTCAGGTAAACAGGGAGGCTGTGCCACTGGACCCTTTAGGACAACTACAACATAAGTCCACTCAACCAAGCCTGGGACACATAGCAGCTCCACTTAATACATAGAAACAAACTCAGGGAGGCTGCAAAAATGAAGAGACAAAGAAACATGTTCCAAATGAAAGAACAGGGCAAAACTCCAGCAAAATAACCAAACAAAATGGAGACTAGAAAACTACTGGATTTAGATTTCTAAACACTGCTTTTAAGGATGCTTAATAAATTTAGGGGAAAGTAGATGAACTTAGTGAGAATTTCAACATCATAAAAAAGGACATGGAAACCATAAAAAGGAATGAGTCAGATATGAAGAATACACTAAGTGAAATGAGAATAAAGAAAATCAACACTAGAGCAGATGAAGTTGAGAATCAAATCAGCAATTTGAAATATAAGGATGCAAAAACACCCCATGAGAATAGCAAAAAGAAATGAGGATAGTGTAAGGAGCCTTGGGGCATCTTCAAGTGTGCCGATATTTGCATCATGGGGGTGATGAAAGAAAAAGAGAGTAAGAAATTGAAAATCTATTTTTGCAAAATGACAGAAAACTTCCCTATCTTTGTAAAGGAAATAGACACACAAGTCCAGGAAGCACTGAGAGTCCCAAACAAGGGTCCACACCAGGACACATCATAATTAACATTCCAAAGGTTAAAGACAAAAACAGAATATTAAAAGCAGCAAGAGGAAAGCAGTTATTTCCCTACAAGGAAGCTCTCATAAGACTCGGGTGATTTCACAATAGAAACTTCGTAGGCCAGAAAAAATTAGCAAGAAGTATTTAAAGTGATGAAAAGCAAGAATATATGACCAAGGTTACTCTACCCAGCAAAGCTATCATTTCAAATCAAAGGGCATATGAAGAACTTCCAAGACAAGAAAAAGCTAAGAGAGTTCATCGCCACCAAACCAATATTAAATGAACTGTTAAAATGTCTCCTTTAAGAAGAAGAGGGGAAAAAATTAAAATATAAATAATAACATGGCAATAAATACATATCATCAACAATTGAATTTAAAGAAAAAACAAGCTATGGCTGGTGTAGCTCAGTGGATTGAGCACAGGCTGTGAACCAAAGTGTCGCAGGTTTGATTCCCAGCCAGGGTACATGCCTGGGTTGCAGGCCATAACCCCCAGCAACTGTACATTGATGTTTCTCTCTCTCTCTCTATCTCCCTCCCTTCCCTCTCTAAAAATAAAATAAATAAAATATTTTTAAAAAGAAAGAAAAAACAAATAAGCAGAACAAAAATGATTCATATACAGAGAACATTTTGACAGTTGCCAGAAGGGAGGGATTTGGGGGCACGAGTGAAAATGGTGAAAGGATTATAAAGTACAAATTGGTACAGAATAGTCATGGTGATATAAAGTACAGCATAGGGGATATAGTGAATACTACTGCAAAAACTATGTACAGTGTCAAATGAGGATGAGATTTATCAGGATGATCACTTGGTAAATTATATAATGTCTAATCATTAGAAACTAATGTAATATTGTATGTCAACTATAATTGAAAAATAAAATATAATTTTTTAAAAAATGGAAGGGGAAAGGATGCCATGGTGTTGCGTGGATGAGGCCAGGGATGCTGCTGAACAGCCTGTATTGCACAGAAGAGCACTGCACAGCCCAAAGGATGAAAGCACCAGGTGGGAGCTCCTGCCGGAGGGCCATTTCTCCCCTCCCCTCACCATTTGCTTTTTTGTTCTCCCAGAGAGGTAATTATCTGGTTTCTTCAAGTTGCATTCATTTGGGAAAAAAGAGAAGCTGTTCTATATACAAACTATAAATTAACTTCTTTTTGTTCAGCCCTATTTTCTTTGTCAACCACCACATTTCCAACATATGAAACTCTCTGTGAACCAAATGGGCTAATGACTGCATCCATCCTCTTGCTTTTTCATCCACAAATACATTCAGTTGTGGCTCCCTCCCCTTACTTCATCAGTTATCTCACTGACATGCGCTACCTTCTAGAAATTTGTCAGAATCTGTGATAACCCTTCCATATTTAAACAGAAGGCTTCTCCTATGTAATTCACTTATTTTTTAATACTTATTTAGCGTTGACAGTGTTCTAGCTTTCAGGCTATACACTGGGTATGGAACAATGCAGAAATTATAGTCTGCTTTTAAGATCTTTGCCTGGTGAGTGGCACAAGAAAAGCACAACAGTAGAGTGCATTATAAAGATGTAGGGTTTCTAACCAAAGTGCTTGGGTTTTAGTTTCATCCATGCACTGGCTGAGTTATCTTTGGCAATGCATTTCAAACTGTACAAGCTTCAATGTTCTCAAAAATAGAATGAAGATAATAATAACATTAACTTTCTTAAAGGATCACAGTAAAGATTCAATGAGAAAATTCACTCAAAAACACTTTATAAAAGTTAGTGGATAAGATTATACCAATTCATTTTGTGATCTCCATTTACATCACCCTGGCTGGGTAAAGGATCCTGACTGTAACCAATACTTAGTCTTATTTGTTTAGGTTTTTATTTTTATACTAAAAATTTTCCTTTCATGAAAAACATCATGCAATAGTTTAGTCTAGATTTTTTTCATGAACCTAGCTCTGTATTACTCACTCACCACTTCAATATTTCACTGGGATCTCTAACCTGAGCTGTGAGATCTAACCATCATTTTGTATTAGAGCTTTTACTAATTTCCTACAAATGCATTGGTTGATGCTCTCAACAAACCCCTCCCTGCCAAATGTAGGCTGGAGTAATGTTATTTAATCATTTTTTCTATTATTGCTTGACCTACACTATGAGACCCAAATATACTGAAACACAGAAACACACAGTGAAGTTCTCTTCCAGTTAATATCTCAATAACTTTGAACAACATCACCTAGATTTTCTGTGCCTCAGTTGTCTTATCTTCCAATAAAATAAGGGTAACGCTTTTTAAGAATTTGTCAGAGTTAAGAAGTTGCCAGAGTTAAATAATAATGATAAACATGCTTTGTAAGCTATATGCTGTGTGATAAAAATACATGAAAGTTCTGACTATCACTTTTCTGTGTCATTCTTAAGATAATACACATATAAATCACATACTGTTATAGGGTGAATTGTGTCCTGCCAAATTGCCTATGTTGAAGTCTTAACCTCCAGTATTTCAGAATGTAATTGCATTTGGAAATAAGGCCTTCAAAGGGGTGATTACATTCAAACAAGGTCAGTAAGATGGGTCCTAATCCAATCGTACAAGTGTCCTTATAACAAGAGAAAATTTGGACAAACAGAGACACCAGGGGTATTCATGCACAGAGGGATGACCACATGAGGACGCAGAGAGAAGGCGGCCATCTGTAAGTCAAGGAGAAGAGCCTGGAAGAGATCCATTCACTGTGGCCATTAGAGGAGACCAACCTTGGCTGCACATTGATCTTAGATGTCCAGCCTCCAGAATTGTGAGAAAATGATTTTCTGTAATTTAAGCCGCCTAGTCTGGCAACCCTGGCAAACTAACACATGTATAAAATTGGCTCTTACTTTCCCCTTTATTTTTCATTTCCATTACTAGGGTTTAAGACTTTTGTTGCAGAAATACAAAAAAAGAAAGAAAAAATATTCTGTTTTTGAATTCTAGGACAGTGTTTTTTAATCCTCCAACAAGATAATAGCCTTGAACACAAAGTGTTATGAGAGGAATTTATTTTCTGAATTCTTTACATTCTTTTTGATATATCACTGCCTGCGCAACTTAAATAGGCAAGGGTGAAAAGAACTCAATATGTGTGATATAAAGGGAGTTGGGAAGAGATAGGAAAGCAAAGTGGAAGTTCTTTAATACCTGGTTTCAGAGAGAAGAAAGGAAGAGGTGGGACAGAAAAGTCACTGTCTGTGTCCTCATTGCCACTCTCCACCATGGGTGAGGAACTTTGAGCAGTGGACTGCTCAAAGAGGACCCATCTTACTGACCTCATTTGAATGTAATCACCCCTTTGAAGGCCTTGAGCAGTGGGCATGATGGGAACATTGGGGGAAGGTGGATCTAAAACTACAAGGACTAGTGGCCCACTTTGTAGTCTGGGAATCCTCTCTACATGCCCAGACCACTTACAACAACATAGTATCTGGACCTAGGAACCAGGAATCAGTATTAGAAAAAACTTTACAGATAATTCCAATGTGCAGCCAAGGTCAAGACTACGGCTCTTTAAGAAGACTGGCCATCAGCTCAGTGTCACTTCCAACCTGGCTTGGGATAGAAAGAGCACACAGTACCAAGAGGCAGCTGGCTAGAAAGATGGGCTTTGAGTCTGTGCTCCTGGCTCAACCCTGTGTGTCTGTATGGAAGACAAAATGGTCTTTAGCCCTAGAGGTCCCAGAAGAGGGGCTGTGAGGAAGTAGGAGAACATGGACTCTCTGTGCCCCAACTGGTGGAGATTATACACAGACCAAATGGCCAGGACCATGGACATCATAGCAAAGGGAGCCAGAACAAAGGCCCAAGAGACAGAGGAGAACCAGCCCTGTCCCAGTGGGCATCAGGCCTGTCTCGGTGGCATCAGTTCAGCTTGACAACCACCCTGAACTGTCAAACCAGCCTCTTCGCTAAACAGGATACCAACTGTTGAGCCCAGCAGGTAGCTCTGAAGCTCTCTGTCCCCCACTGCCATGAGGTCACATAAGCATTCTTACACACCATCTGAGGGAGAAGCAGAAAGGGTTGAAAGGGAACCTGAAAGATCATACTCACCCAGGAGACTATTTATCCAAAAAAGACTCTTTAAAACAGCATTTTTGATGCATTCTTTTCTGACAAGTCTAACACACACATACATACATATACCCACATACCCACTACTAAATGGACAGTGATTCATGCAGAAAAATAAATTAGAAGCAGTATTTTCCTGTACATCAGAACACACTGCATAAATTTGGGATTCAGCTACACAGGTGAGTGTTTATGTGCGAACTTACAACCACCTCTATTCAGTAACATATCCCTCAGCTGTTCTAATGAACAGCACCGAGCATTCAGGATTGAATTCCTCTGGAGATCCTAAGAGACCAATGTGCTTCACTTTCTTGGAAGAGTGACCATACTCCTACATGTATGATGTTCCTTAGAGAAGGATCCAGACAATTGGAGGATTTGAACTTACTTCTCAGCCAGCACATATGTCTCAGTGTCTTTGGTTCCCTCTCAACTCTCATTAAAATGTCACTCTAGGGAGTGGGGACTGGGTGGAGAATTAAAAAACAATAAAAATAAAATGTTAGTCTCTGTCCCGTTCCGTGTTCCCCTGGCTGCCCCACCCTTTCCATCTCCACCCACTACCCAACCTCTGCATCTCAAGGGACACGGGTTGAAATAGTTTCAAGCTATTCTGCACATATTATATGCCAGGATCTGTGCTAGATATATTACATAAAAATTGAATTTAACCACCCAAGAGGAATTAATATCTTTATTTTACAGATGAGAAAACTGAGACTTTGAGAGGTGAGGCAGGAGCTTGAATCAAACTCCAGACATTTCCGACCCTACAGACCAGCTTCCCTGCAGTCCTCACGCATTCCTTTCTGTATCCCTTCCATTCAACCAAGATGCATTTTCTAGAGTGTATCTACTTGCAGATGTCCTGGACCATTCTCTCCATAAGCACACTTGCATTGGCCCCTGTGTCTTCAAGTTTAGTTTGAAAAAAAAAAGTCTACTTGAAAGCAGCCCTAGCTCCAGGAACAGCCCCATTATACCCTGTTTGGTTCTTTTGTTGTTGTTGTTGCTGTTTAGTTTGGTTTTATTTGATTTTTCTATTTCAACCTTACTTCTAGTACAAGTAAAGGCCCATTTCTGGAGATAGAATCAATTAGGCTATATTTTGGAACTCTTAAATTCCTTATCCTTTATCTATCTGAATATTCATGATAGAAGAAATAGCCATTCCCACCTTTCTACTTACTTATTTTTACCTCTTTATTGTCCCTCTCCCCAGTAGAGTGTCAACTCCCATAAGGAAAAGACCCATGGCCCAAATACAATAACCAAAATTTATGCAGATAGACAGATAATGGAGATACCTCATGTATGCAAGTCTAGCACGTAATGGACATTCAGTAAGTGTTTCAAAAGCCAGCAAATATAGCCTGCTGCTTATATGCCAAACCTCATACACAGGGCAAAATTTTCCACAGATTTTCACACTTCCTACAGAAGCAATAATATTAAAGCAAAGTTGTGTACTGGCCAGTCACTCTGGCCCACCTGCAGTTCTGCACATCAGGCACATATTTCCCTCCCTGCAGCTCTTCCCTCTCATTTTATAGTCTTGTTTGGGTTTGAGCTTGAGGGTGGGAAAGTCTGAATTGTTTGCTTTGCTGGAGAATAGAAGCCTATCTCAGGGACCCTTATGGCTCACCTGCAGTCACCCTACCCTCCTTATCTGCAGCCCCACGTTTTTGATCTCTGTGATACCAGAACCGTTCTCCCAAAACACCCTGGAATGAGAAAACTGGCTTTGAAAGTGAAAAGTGATCCGAGCATAGCACGCTCTGCCCTGATGAACACAGCCAGCAACACCAGACAGCGGGACTCACACTGAGTAGAGAGACCTGGACAACTGACAGGTGCTTCTTTTTCTCACCTCTCATGATACCAATCCTGCCGTATTTCCATTCACTTGACACCTAGTTATTTGGTCACAAGTATGCCATATTCATCTCCAAGTTCACATTTTGTCTTTGTTTTTTCTTCTCTTTCCAATGCATTAATTTATACAAAATGTGTATGGAGCATCTTTGAGTTGCCAGTTACTGTATTGGATTTTGGGAATATAATAAATACACATACACGTGCCATCATTACAAATCAGTCTCAACCCCAATATCCCCCAAGCAGCCTTCTCAAATCCTCATAGCCTCCATGATCACTTATTACTAAATGCCAATTAGGCACACAATAATCTCTTCCACAGCACTTACCATGGTTTCATGCTGTTTAATTCTATCTTCACAACCAGATTACAAATTCCTTGAGAACTTAGACCACATCTTTTTTCCTACTGGGTTTCCCTCACAACCACTACTGTAACCGTGATGGGTTTCCTCACCCCTCTAGCCAGTTTGTTTTTGCATTGAACGTGCCTTTTTTTTTGCAAGCCCCTTGGGATAAAGTATGCACTGCCAAAAACAAAGAGGAGAAGGAAGGAGACTGGGTGTGCTTTCTCCAGTTTACCACAAACAATTTAGCCTTGCACCTCAGCATGTCCTCTCAACTATGACCCAAATTGCAAAGGGGAGAAGAGGGAGATAAGTTCAGAGGTCATGCAGCTCATGCAATGCCAGCGTGAAGAAGCCTCTCAGAGTTCTGACTGTTGGAAGACTTAATGCTTCTTGCAGATTGGACTCTTTTGCTCTGTGTGCATGTTGACATTCCAAGACCCAAAGTTCAGAATAAGTACACGTCTGCAGCCAAGAGGCACTCATTGAACAATGAGAGTGGGGCCAGGCTCGTGACACCTGAGTGTCCTGTGCAGGGAGATAGCCTCAGACTCTGTGGCCACAGGGTGACTGCCATGGCCCCACAGAGTCTAGTCATGGAGTAGAGAGAAGCCCTGGGGGGGATGGGAAGAAAAGAGGAGGTCCCCTGTCTTGACCTGGAGTGAAAACCAAGGTGAAAGGGGAAATCGCTAGGACAAGGCAGTGACCCAGAAGGCTCAGCCAGAAGTAAAAACAGATGTGAAACATAAGCTGGCAGTGTCCTGGGGGCCATGGGGGTCTGCCCTGGAGGAGATGGCCCCAAATAATAGGCGCTGTCATTGACGTGTCTTCACTGGGCCCCTACTTGGCAATTAGGGCTGAGCAGCCACGGGTTTAAAGAACTGACCAGCACACACAAGATACTTTGTCTTTCTAAATCAGCAAAGGATATGGCCCCACTAGAGCCTGCGAGATCAGCCTTCTTTCTAATAATGTATTTATTTGACAAAAATGTGCTGTGCTCATTACTGGTTCAATATCCCAAGGATTCTGAATTGTATAAGACACAGTCTTTGTCCTCGAGTTATATATTAATCAGCCATAGAAGTACCAAAAGAAGGATTCAAAATTGCTGTCTCTTGCCTGCGAATAGTAAAGAAAACTGGATCTGGAGAGTGAGTGCTCTGCAATGGGCAAGTAGAGAGGCCTGATCGCAGATCTATAAGATCTTTCTATCTGTCTTGCATGATCCCAGATCAGAGACTTTGTCTCACTTCTGAGCTGTAGTAAAGCATTGGCTTACCTGTAAGAAAAGAATAATGCAGCCCTTCTGGTCCTGATTTTCTCCCATGCACTAACCCTAGCCTGGCCCACCCTGCACCCAATGTTACTTCTGTGAGAAAGATCAGATATTGCTATTATTTTTCCCAGGATGCCTCCCAACAGGATACCCCACCCTACCCCCAAAGACATCCCAATTCTCATGCCAAAATCCACAAAGTATTCCCCATATGAGACTTAGAGGGATCCAGACCTGAAATCTCACTTTTAACAGTCGTTAACATTTGGTTAGTGCATAGTCTCCATCTGCACCCCCTCAAAGAGCTACCCTTTGTTCAGCTTTCTGGCTTAAGATGTACACACAATATCCCTTCCAGAGTGCACGCCTGAGCAAGAGGCCCAGGAAACCCTGGAAGCAAGCTAAAGGCCATTTGGACAAGGAATTCCAGGGCCATGATTACCCTGAGTGCAACCTAGAGGCTGTGGTGTGAGATCCAAGTAAGCAGCCATAGCAGGGCCCTCTGAAACAGGTCCTGTTACCTACAATGGGGTTGTGCTGACTCCCCTGTCTCTTGAATTTGTATCCCAAAAAGTTCATTTCACTTGGAAATGATTCACAGGCTATGGCTCTAATTCCTACTCCATTTCTTATGGAGTTTAATTCCTGAAAGAGCCCTGTCTCTGTCCCCAAAGAGGAGAGCAAGCTCAGCCTATTTGTCCTCAGGACAAATTGAAGTGAAAGCCAATTAGATTCCTGTTATCTGAACTGGTCTTGCTACTGAGATAATAGGTCTGCAGAGGGAGGGAATTTCAAGAGCCAAAAGCCTGGGCATGCAATCTGTTTTTCCAATGTTTTTCCAGATAAAAAAGAGGTGGAAAAACATAAATGTTTCATATCATTGCCAATGAGTTTCCATTCAGTTTTGGTTGGGGGAGGGGGAAGAGAGACAAAGAAATGCTATGTACTCAGCAAATTGGTAAAAAACAAATGTTTGATGCCCTGGAAGGTCTTTAGAGCTGCCTCCAAACAGAAAGAAGGAAAGAGAGAAAGAGAGAAAGAGAGGAAGGAAGGAAGGTAGGTAGAAGGAAAGAAGGGAGGGAGGGAAAGAGAGAGAAAGAAAGGAGAGAGAGAAAGAAAGAAAAGGGGAAAATTACCACTTTTCTGAAAAATTGCATGAGAAGCAACGGGGCTCTTTTTTGATAAAGGGCTAAAAACAATCCTTGACAGGGACTGAAGTCCCAGAGAAAGCAATGAAAGTGTGTGAATGGGAGCAGAGAACAGACCTGCCACCGTGTCTCTTCTGCCACCAGGCCATCCCACTCTGTACCTGGCCGAAATAAGCAGGGTGAACTGGGGACAGACAGGTGGCGAGGTGGGCATGGCATGAGTAGAACTCATCTCCCTCAGAACTGAACAAGAATGTGAGCCATACTCTTAGGAACCCAAGAGTGTTTGTCTCATGGACATTCTCAATCAATATTGGAAGACCCCATAGCTTCCAACTGAATTTTAGTTGGACTCAATGATTTTTTAGGATATTTTGAAAGACTCATTCACTAAGGCCCTAAGGCCAAGGCCATTGAGCCACTCTGAGATGATCATCATTTCTATTGTGGAGGTCATTTCCACCCGGAGAGGAGCGAACTGAGGGCAGAATATTCATGGAGCACCCCCTCCTCGGGGGTGTTTTCCCAGTGTCCGCAGACTATCAACATCCCTTCAATCAATTCACCAGTGTCAAAGAGAAACTGGCAAGATTAATTACCTGACAGAATAATTTCTTTGGGGTTTTTTTTCTGTTCGTAGTTTTTTGATTTGCTGTACCAAATGAGTGAATTATCACTTGTCACATCTACTTGGAACAGACAAATGACATGACCCACAGTATCTGAACACTGTATATTCTGTGTGTCCTTCTTTAACCTCCGTGTCTGTGCCACACCTGTGCCACCGATCCCTGTGGGCTGGTTCAGAGGGGTCCATGTGTCTCCGAACACCAGGGCTCCACTTTTCCTTCTGACTGTGGAGCTGACATTCTGGGGAAGCTAATAGCAGAGGGGACTTCATGATTTGTGGAAGCTTTTGCTCTCCGACCTTGGTAAGGGGGGGATGTAGGTGAAGATGAAGATAAGAACAACTGAGAGGCAGGTATTGACAAGTTATTAGAGGTCCCAGACCAGATTGGTGGTCAGTGGAGTCTTTTTGGCAGAAAATAACCTTCAAAACCATTTATAAGGCTGATTTCATTCACCCCTAACATATGTCTCACGTCTACGTTAGGTGATAGATATATAAAAGGAGAGAAGGCTTAATAGAGAAGCTTTCATCTGGGACTGAAAGAATGAGTCAGATTTCTATCGCTGGAGGAGGAAATTACAGCCAGAGAAATAGGTGCCTGGAGACATAGAGGCTCCAATGTTTAAAGGCAGAGTGTGCGGAATTAAGAGGGAAATTAACCAGCTATTTGTGAAATCCAAATGCTTCTGTCTTTGGCCAAACCATGGCGCATGAGAAAGAACAGTTTATGGAGGACGTTTTTACTCCTTATATAGCTTTTCCTACCTCAGGCAATACAAAAAAAAATTAAGTAGTTCCTTTCATGTCTCTGCTGATTTCTCACCCCACCAAACTATTTATGTGCATAATCTCACATACGCACACGTACATATTTTGCCTTGTGCTGTTAACCTGTCCTACATATAAAGTTTGGTCTCTGTAGTACAAAACAAGATTTTTAAGGACAGAAGTCAGTAGCCATCTTTCATCCAACTGTAAACTCCACAGCCTCTAGCAGTTTTAAGCATAAGCATACACTTAATAAATATTTGGTGAGTTGGAGTGAATGAGATCAGCTGGTGGGATAGGACACTGAACGTGCAAAGCTTTCCCTTGGGCTTCCTAACTTGGTATTTATGACTTTGTTCCCAAATATACAGAAGACTGGTGGGAAGTGAGTGTGATCCTTTGTCTTAGTTCAAGAGCAAAAGAAGGAAACTAACAAACAGTTGTGCCTTCTAAGTATTTCACTTGCATTCCTTTCATGTCATCTACCTAAAACTTCCCCCTTATTACAGTCGGGAAAACTGAGTCTCAAAAAGGTCAAGCACCTTCACAGGCTGCACAGCTGCTCTGGAGTCAGGCGGGGATGCACACTCACATCTGCAAGATTCCAAGGGCCCTTGTTGCCTCGGGCTCTGCACCTTCCCCCAGGGTGATCTGGGAAGCTGAACAGTCGTTCATTTTACTAAAATGAAATTCCTATTGTTTTCCTTTAAAATGAAAGGGTTTTTTTCTCCATTCACAAAAAAGAATAAAAAGAAAGAAAGAAAACTTCCTATGACCAATGGAAAAAATAATCCAATGCTTTGCTTACTGGCAAAAGGCCCGATCGTGTGGGCCAGGCTGTGAAAGAGAGGGAGACAGATTCTCATGGACAGCAACTGCTCCGCCCACTCATATTTGTGTTTCTCTGAGGTTAACCTAGGCCCCCCCACCGCCCAGAACATGACTCTGGCGACTGTTCCCACCATCAGCATCCAGATAGCAGAGAGGCCTGAGGCATTAGAATCTTATCAGCCCTATTAAAAGATAAAACCTAAATTCAACCCTTATCAATAGAAGCTTCATGCACTCCATTCAGCACTTTCAAGGAAAACAGACAAAACGTTTCTCTTTGCTGCCCTAGTTAGACCCAGGCAGCACTGGCATGGCTAGTGCAGCCTTGGAAAAGGTAATTAAAAACAGAGGAGTCTGCTTTGTTCTGATATTGGCCAGACCTGCTCTTTAGGAAATATATGGTAATAAAATAGATGAAATGGGGAGTAAAAAGAATGATATCAACATCCTTTCTCAAAGTCAACCAAATGGTTTGTGAAAAAATGCGCGTTTCTTCCGTGTGAGCTGCTCACAGTTATCCCAGCCAGCCCCACGTACCTCCTCTGCCATCCATCCATTCACTTATTCATTTATTCAATAAACGTTTATGAAATGTCCTCCATAAATTTATATTGCACTAATCACTGAGATGTAAACTGAATATGACAAGACCCGCTTTCTTAAAGAAAGGGCAGGATAAGAGATATAAACAAATAATTATTTTGGAATGACTCCTTGTCTCCCTCTGCAGCTTTGACTTTCCCCACTGTTGCCCTCAGCCGCTCCGGCCCTCCTCTCTCCCCCCGGCGCTGCTGCCACACTGTGTTCTGCAACCATCTGGATGACTTGCAGCCTCGCAAACGTGCCCTCCCAGCTGTTGCCGTCCAGATGTGCCTGCCGTTTCTCCCTTTGCAGGCAGTCTGCTCTCCTGCCCTCTTTGCCCAGTTTGTTCTTATTCATCCTTCAAGGTTCAGCCCAGATGTCAGTTTACTGAAAAGCCATCAGTGATATACTCTGCCCTGAGAGTTTGGCGTCCATCCCACCTGCTCCAAGAGCATCCCAAATAATGTCCCTAACAAACCCTTTACTTACTACACATTACCAATTTTCTGTGTATTTTTCTTTCCCTTCTGGTATACCAAGAATGCTAAGAGGGAAATGGGCCATGTTACAATTGTTTTGGTGCCTAGAAAAATATCCAGCATAGAATAAGGGCTTAATAAATGTGGAAAGAATACAATAATAATTTCTCTTTAATAATTAATAATATATTAATAAATTAATAATAGGCATGCATATAGCACAATGGAGAGGATGGTCAACTTTGGAGTAAGTGTGCAGATAGGTCACAAGGAAGGCTGTTGAGCTGAATCTTAAAGAATTAACATAGAATCACCAGAAAGACAAGTTTGTAAAAGAAACTTTCCAGGCAAGAGCAACAGTATCTGCAAAGCCATAAAGAAAGAAAACATACATTCAAAGAAAAGTTAGACATCATAATATGGCTGGGGTGTAGATCATCAAGTGGTAAAATAGAAAAAGATGAGGTTGAAAAAACAGGCGTGGAGTAGACTATGGAAAGCTTTGGATATAAATACAAGAAGTTTGCATTTTTATCTCATAGGCATGCAATAGAGAACTTATTCTTTGCTGTCTCTGTGCCAGCATATACATATAAGATCATTCCAATGGTGTCCTAACACCCACAACACAACATGAGAAGTAAATCTAGTATAGGAAAAATAGTATGTTTTTCTGAAATAGATACATTTTAGATTATTCACTGGTTTTGCTACTCCATGTTCCTAGTTCCAGGAACCTGGGTAATGATGGAGTTTATTAAAAAGCAAAGAACCAAAAATCCCCAAATTGTTTAGGCTTTGCCCTGAATTAGACCAACAAACATTGGAATATAGGAGTGAATGCTTCAAAAAAAAAAAAACAAAAAAAGGCCTGCACAAATAATTACAATGTGCACTTGTCTCTTGGAAAAGTATTTATCATTTATGTTGTTTTAAGTTAATAAGAATATTTGGAGAATAAAGGTATGTTTTGTCTTGTTTTACTATTAATCACCTATAGTTCTAGCCATCCAAAAACACTCAGTATGAATTTTATTGCCTTTTCCTCCAGTTTTGACCCCATTACATAACATACTTTTAACAGCATTGTCAATTTTATGTATTCTTCTCCACCTGTGTTTTTTTTGAGAACTACTTAAGCAACCTGTGCCCATGAAGACACATGATCTCCGAAACTATCATCCTGTCATTTGTCTTCACTGAAGTGTTAGTTACTTTAAAATGATGGGTTTCAAGCGTTGCTCTCTTTTTGTTCTCAAACTAGGTTTTAACACAACTCATTTGATATATGAAGAAGCTGCGTGAGACAGCCTGCCAAGGTCAGAGCAGCAGCTGTCATCTTGGGAACTGAAAGATGGATGCATGTTCAAGGGAGATGTGATTCTCCCTCTCGGGCTGGGGAAGAGCCACTAGACAAACAAACCATTTGGGCAAGTGCAGAGGTGTTGGACCAGGCACAATCTGCTAATGTGCTGATCACTGACGGACATCAGCCAGCTGGCAGGAAAAGGCTCTAGTCTAAAGGGAATACCTTACACTCAAATCTTCCTCGGGGGAAACTGCTGGCATTGAGCATAGGCAAGGACCCAGCTAATCAGATTTTCCTCCACAGGATAAAGCAAAACTCTTAACACATCCCTGATTGCCCCTTGCTCACCCAAGCTGACATTTAGCAATGTCTGATATGTTGGCAATATTCCACAATTCTTTACTTCAATCAGGACAAATGATTGCATGGGTATTACTAAAGTAATTAAACAAGGACGTCAGTAGACTGAGGTGGCTCTAATGCCCTGGTTGCCTAAGCCAAAACCTAAGCCGGAGCCAATTTCTATAAACATACTCATATCCAAGAAAACAAAATTTAAGAACAACCAATCACAAAAAGCCACCGAGTCCTTCCCAAATAAGGCAATCACTTAAGCTATTGCCCATCAAATCACTCTCTTGCTTTGCCTCCGTGTCTGCTCCATGGAGCCTTCCCCCCAGCTCCTATCAGTGGGGCATTCCTAATGATTTTTGGTTTGGTGCTGCTTGATCTTAATCTATGGTTGCTCAAAAAGTCCTGAAAATCTTAATAACCTCAGTTTATTTTTTAACAGAATAATAGTAGTTTCAGGAACCATCAGGGGAATTCAAGGGGAATTTGAATCAAAACCACAATTAGATAGTATTTCACTAGGAGGCTCAGAATCAAAGCTACAAATAGTACAAGTGTTGGTGGCTGTAGATATGTTGAGACTTTTATACATTGCTGATGAGAGTGTAAATGGTACAACTACTTTGAAAAAGTCTGATAGGTCCTCAGAAGTTTGAACATTGTTACTAAATGACCCAGCAGTCCCAAGAGAAATGAAGACCTATGTGTCCACAAAAATAGAATCCTTGTACAAGAATATCTGCAGCAGTGTCAGTCATAAAACCAAAACATAGAAACAATCCAAATATCTATAAACTGATGAATGCATACATGTACTGTGGTATAGGCACACAGTAGAATATTATACAGGCATAAAAAGCAAAGTAGTGTTACATGCTGCAACATGGATGAACCTTGAAAACTTGCTGAGTGAAAGAAGCCAGCCACAGAAGACTATCATTCCATCTACATGAAATGCCCAGCATAAGCAAATTTATTTATAGGGACAGAAAGAAGTTGAGTCCCTAGCCTAAGGGAAGTGGAGTATGGAGGGAAAAGAGAATTGACTGCTGATGGGTATAGACTTATTTGAGGAGAGAGATTTTAAAAATGCTTTGAAATTGATTAAGATGACAATTGAATAATTTTGTAAATATAACAAAAAACATTAAATTATATACTTTAAAAATAAGCTAAAAGGAAGTTATGAAGTAAAAAATAAGAATAGTTAACAGGAATAGAATAATATATTTAGGTATAGCTCAATCAGTAAAGAAATAATCCCTGGATGGTATGACTCAGTGGGTTGAGTGCCAGCCTGCGAACCAAAGGGTCAACGGTTTGATTCCCAGTCAGGGCACATGGTTGGGTTGTGAGCCAGGTCCCCAGTAGGGGGCGCATGAGAGACAACCACATGTTAATGTTGCCCTCTCTCCTTCCCTTCCCCTTTCTCTAAAAATAAATAAAATCTTGTTTTAAAAAAAGAAATTATCATGGAGTCACCAGAATAAAGCATGATACTGACCCCCTCCCTGCCCTGCAAAGGAACCAAAGGACCCAGGTCTTCATCACTTTGCCTCTCATTTTGGTCAGCCTTGGTGACGCAGGTCTTAACGACAGCTCTTCTAGTCAGATGTTTCCTCAACAACAGATATAAGTGGATAAAAACTTTATCACTTTGAATAAAAAGCAGCAGAAATAGTCAGTCACCAACCAATCAGAGAGATTCCAGGCCATCGGACTGGAGGCCCACGCAATCAAATGTCTACATTAAGTGCCTCACAGCTGAACACTTCCAGTCCTGGGAAGGTAGAGTTCTCATGGAGTGACCATTTTTATAGTAGATGCTATTTGTTTCTTGGAAAAGTATTTATCATTTATGTTGTTTTCAGTTAATAAGAATATTTGGAGAATGAAGACATGTTTTGCCTTGTTTTACTATTACTCACTTATAGTTCTAGCCATCCAAAATACTCACTATAAATTTTATTGCATTTTCCTCCAGTTTTTACCCCATTACATAATATACTTTTAACAACATTGCCAACTTTATTTATTCTTTTCCACCTGTGTTTTTTTTTCTTATGACATCAAATATATTTCTCATCTAAGTACATGCTTCTCAAAAACATAATCTTTATGGCCATAAAAATGGCCATAACAACATTGAGATACTCCATGAATCATTGAAACACTGACTTAGTTTGTTACTTTAGGTAATGGTAATTTTCACTATTTTCAAAGTAATATAGCAGACACCTTTGGGTAAAATATTTTGTTTTTGTTTTATTATCAAATTTAGGTTTATTTTATTAAGGAAGAATCCTATGAGTGAAATTGCAGTTACCATTTTTAAGTGTGGACATTGGTGCATTATACTAAATAGAAGGCTATCAAATTAATTAAATATATCCCAAGACTCTACTACCTAACTCAGAATACTCACAGAATCAGCATAAAATTCAACATTACGCCCTGACTGGTGTGACTCAGTGGGTTGGCCATCATCCCACAAACTGAAAGGTTGCCAGTTCTATACCCAGTCAGGGTACATGGCCTGGGTTTCAGATTCGGTCCCCATCTGGGGGCATGCAAGAGGCAGCTAATCAATGTTTCTCTCCCTCTCTTTCTCCCTCCCTTTCCCTCTCTCTAAAATAAATAAATAAATAAATAAATAAATAAATAATTTTTTTAAAATAAAATAAAATTTGGCATAACACCACAGACACTTACAGCTGGAAAGGGTATTCAAGATTCCTGGTTGGGTTGTATTATGTGTGCAATGTTTTAGTATATGACTATAAATGAATAGATATGTGTATATATACATAGATAGACATAGAGACAGAAAGAATGAGAAACATTGGGACCTAGAAAATTTGAGTGACTCACTGAAAGTCAAGAGCAACTTAATGGCAGACTTGGATCAATACATGAAATACCGTTGTTCTGGTCTTGTGTTGTTTCCACTATATCAAGATACCAGGTTACACAGTTCACTTCAAACTATACATAACGAGCTACACTTACTGAAGTATTATAAGAACACCAAATAAACTTTCAGAAAAGACCTAAAAGAGGAAATTGAAGATGTAAATAGTTTATGAAAACCTGTATTTGATTCAGAAGCTTGAAACCAAAATATTGTTGAAAGTAAAAGAAATAGCCACTTTTACCCCAAGAAAGGAATGCCATGATCTGGGCACTTACTGAATATTTTCTATTAGTCTCTGTATTACTTTCAAGAAACTTGACTCCAATTGTACAGACCAAGGTGATGAGAACCATTCATGTGGTCAGCTGTAATTACGATACTCCATCGTGTGTGTGGGAGGAGGAGGAAGAAGAGGACCAGGAGGAGGAGGAGGAGAAGTGGTCTGGGTGAAGAATGGCTATTGTGTGTGGGCTGCGAACCAAAGTGTCGCAGGTTCGATTCCCAGCCAGGGTACATGCCTGGGTTGCAGGCCATAACCCCCAGCAACCACACATTGATGTTTCTCTCTCTCTCCTGAGATGTTTCCTAACCAAGTCCAGATCTAGACTCAAGCAACCTTTGTCAAGTGCCTGCTTTATTTCAGAGTTTGGACAGCATAGATGATGTTAAAATCATCTCTAAAATCCTGTGTGGTGGATATTCGTATTCTTATTTTTCAGATGAGTTAACTAATACTGAGGAGCAAGGAAAATAATTGACCCCAGTTCCAAAAACACTAAAGGAAAGAAAGAACATTTTAATTCAGATCTTCTAACTTGAAGACTAGCTCTCTGTCCACCACCATCTCTGCCCTACAGCAGGGTTGCTGAAAGCCATGAGTGATGTGAGGAGGTAGTCACCAGAGGGACAGTGTGTACTTTCCATGTTGAAATAGTTAAATCTCTTGCTACAAGAATGGTATCTAAATAATAAAAGCTTTTCCCCACATACTACTCTATTACAGATCCTTAGAAGTCCTGATTCTATTTTTAATTCTTTATGTTTTTCTGGTTACTGAATTCCTGTGCAATTAAAAAAGAAAAGCAAGCGGGGAAAGCAAAATATGCTTTGGAATTTCTTTCATGCTCTGTTCCCAGCCTGCGCCTGTATTTCTCAGTGTTTTTTCTTTTTTTAAGGTTGCATTGACTCAGCAACGGGATCGCCAGCTACGTGACATTTCATCTCTGGTTTCTATTACCCATGATTAATGCCAGGGATTGTGTTTATACTCGAAGTCTATACACCAGTTAGGGGCTCAGGGAATTTAGTTCCGGCTCTGATAAAAAAAGTGCGGGGGTGGGATGTGTAGACAGAAGTGGGCCAAGCAGCTTTGCAGAGCACTGCAGGCATTTTACTGGCTGTAGGGGTGAGAGGTGATGGGCAGAGGAAGGAGGGACTCACCAACCCTGGATTCTGAGTGAACAATGTATCCTTGCCCGTTCTTGATGACTGCCAGACTCCATTCAGGGACGCCCTTCAGAGAAGATGATGGAAATCAGAGCTGAAAGCTGTGTCTTTGTCAGATCAGAGAAGCCATCCCTATCATTTAGTTAACGAATGAACCCCCCTGCCAGCCGTGAGTCTGTTATAATCAAAACTCAGAGTGGGGATGGGGTGCTGGGGGACAAATGAATTGCTGAGAGACTGCTTTGAAAGAGCCCTAAACTTTGTGTTTGTTCAATGGGTGCTAGTCCTTCCAACGGTTTATAGAATAATTCTGTCTTGAGGTTGGTATAGACCTTGAAGGTCACCTAGCCCAACCCACATTTCATGTTTGATGTCTTCTATCACATCTCACCAAAGATCATATCTGGATAATTCCAAGGGCAAAGAAGATCAGTCCATTTTGAGGCAGCTCTGACTGTTTGAAAAACCATTATTCATTTATTCAATAAATATTTATTAAGTGACAACTGGGTGCCCAAGCCTATTTCAAACACTAGAGAAAAGCAGTAAACAAACCAAAAAAGTCCCTACCCTCAAGGACTTTACTCTCCTTGCATTAAGCCAAATGTTAAACTTCTTCCCCAACTGAACTACTATAACCATTTAAGTTCTCTTCTTTGGAAAAAAATGCTTAATTTTTCTCCCTTGTAAATATTTGAACACAAGACAGTGTCCCCATTTGGTTTTGTCTGTCCATTTCCTTCAACTATCCCTAGTGAGTTACACAGTCCCAAGACCCTGTGCTAAACTGGTTCCGAAGTTCTCAACTTGTTCAGATTTCTCAATATTTCTTTTAAAGTTTGATGCCCAGAAACTAACAAGATAATCCAGAGGAGGTCTGACCAGCATGGAACACAGCACAGGCATCTTTTCCTGCTCTAGTTCCCAGATGTCCATTATCACAGCCTGCATTTACGCTGCCATTTTTGATGTCACATCTCACTGTTGACTCATATGGAACTCTCAACTAATTCTTTAAGCCCCAGTAGTTAAGTTACTTATCTAAATTGCAAAGGTCCTATTTTCATCACTAACCAGCAGCAACAAAACCACACAATGAGATGTGCCTTAAAAACCAGTGTGAGGTCCCTCAATGGGGTCTACATGAAGTCTTTAGCCAGCCTGAGGACAACAAGTATAGCCTGATGCCAGAATTCTCCACTGAGTGAGAAGTTGCAGATCCTAGTTATGAATGTCAATCCTACACCTCAGATGAAGTATTGGGAAAAGATGAGGCAAGAGTAGCTCTGACTTGGCATGGCATTTATGATCATGAAAGCTAATATATTGTGAGCACGGCATGCATTGTTTCACTTCATCTGTACAACAACCCTTTGAATAGGGTACAGATGCCTCTGCTGTGTTTCGTGCTGATTTATGGGTGAGAAAAAACAAGACATTGGAATTAACAATTTGTCCAAGATCAGACATGTTTTAAGGGTGAGATAGGGCTTAAACACACATCGTTGAACTCCAAAGCCCAACCATCCGACAGCTACCATCCACCTGACCACTACAATCACCTGCCACCTTCTCACCTCTAATGTTAGCTGCCCGCAAAAGTTTCTTGAGAGGAAAGGAGATGCACCTTCTCTAACACATTATTCTTAAAGTCTCTTGGGAAAGTTAATCGTCAAGGAAAAACAAAAGTCCAACAGATTTATTTGTTTGGGAGGGACTAGGTGGTCTCTCCCACGGGGTCTGACAAGCACCCACACTATCAAAGATCCTTTCGTGAAAAATCCATCTGATTCTCACCTGGTGGATTATGAGTACCTCTACCTCAAAAGACCAAGGAGGAACTGAGCTTGCTGATAAATGCCACTTTTCTCACTTCTGGTCCTTTTTCTGTAGTTTATAACAGGAGTTCACTGCATATTAGCTAATGGTCTGGCTCAGCGGAGTGGTCTCTCAGTTAGGGAGCCCATACCCAGAGGCTGAGCTCACCGAAAAGTTTGGGATCTCAGTCTGCTGGGTGCTAAGCCCCACAATTGTGCGTTGCCCAGGAAATAGCAAGGCTCTAACTTGTTCACCAACATCAGGTAAACAGGCACCCCGGAGGGACCTGTCACAGGCTGGAGAGGACACTCCATTAACCAGTGAAGATGAGGGAAACTTCAGATTCCAGGACAGAGTCATAGAGGATTCTTCCTAGACTCTCCCCTCTACTTATGTAGAAAAATTCATTTTCTTTATTTCTTCACCTATCATTGAGAATTTATTTTTTCTTATTATTTGTTCTGTCTTGATTCTCTCCCATCCTCTGATCCTATACTTACTATGTACCTCCAACAGGAAAACGAAACAGGCCATGTAACCAAAAAAAATTGGAATTATTTGTTTGCTGGACATTTCCAGTTGATTTACTGAGATGCCTGACGGCCAAAACATGAGGGTAGCAATCTATGTGACAGCAAAAATAGATAAACAATAGTATATTCTTAATCATTTACAGGGGGAATTTAAGTGTAATTTCTTACCTCCTTTTCTCCTATTCATTTAACTTAAACTGGAATTGAAAGACCTTTCCCTTCAGTGTGCCTGCCAAATTTACTAAAGTCACAAAGCTAGGTGACCAAAAGGCATATGACTGTGAATTCAGTTGAGACCAAAAATGGTTGATACCACATATATTGACTAATTTTTTCAACAAGTTTTTATTTTTATGGAGGGTACTAGGGTAAGGTGTCCTAATCTTACAGACTCAATGTGGCATAATCAAAATCAGAACAAAATATAATGAGTTAAATACAATCTCTATGGAGACCTATAGTCACTGACCCAAAAATTTACTCAGGGAAAACCAATATATCTTTTCACTTGAGAATTCCTCCAGCTTATGTGGTGAAAATTCTGCGGATATGTAACATGGCAGGTCTCCAAGTCATGCTTTGGTGTATTAATTCCAGAGTGGTATGTCCCTGTGAAGGAAAGGTCCTCACAAGGGATGAGAAGGCCACAGGAAATTCACTACAGACTCCAAAATCTGCTAGTCTCTGGAAACACTGGTTCATCGCAAGGGTATTACAGATGATCTAAGAGTTTTTCCACCTTAGAGGAGTCAAGTGGGTGGTTTTAACAGCTCCAACAGAGTGCAAGATGTTTCTTGGAGATATGGTTCATAGTAACAGCACTGAGGGGTGGAGAGGGAAGTGACCTGCGTGAGATTTTTCAGTCTGAACCTGTATGATGTTTGACCCTGGATCCATGCATCTCCAGTTCACAGCAGAATGAGGATGGCAAAATGTAGGTGTTTGTGCCATTTGCTCCACAAGACATTTTTTGTTAACTGTTTTCGGTCTGTTTACTACTAGCTTCTGAACTTGGTTAACCTTAGAAACGCTGTTAGCTATCAACCTGATACATAGATCCTTTGGTCCATTCTAAAGGTAGATTTATGATATTAGATATTTAATGTAGAAATATTTTTTATGATATATCTCCGAAGGCACTGGAAACAAAACAGAAAATAAACAAATGGGATTACATCAAATTTAAAAGTTTCTGTATAGCTAAAGAAACCATCAGCAAGACAAGTAGGAAAAGCACTGTATGGGAGAACATTTTTACCAATGATACATCTGACAAGGATTTAGTCTCCAAAATATACAAAGAACTAACACAATTCAATGCTAGAAGACAAACAACCCTATTAAGAAATGGGCAAAAGACCTGAATAGACACTTTTCCAAAGAGGATACAGAATGTCTCTAGACATAGGAAAAATGTTCATCATCATTATTCATCAGAGAAATGTAAATTAAAATCTCAGTGAGATATCATCTCACACCTGTCAGAATGGCTACCATCAATAAATCAACAAACAATAAATGTTGATGAGGTTAAGGAGAAAAGGAAACCCTAGTACCTTGTTGGTGGGAATGCAGACTGGTGCAGCCACTGTGGAAAACAATTATGTAATATCCTTAAAAAGTTAAAAAAGGAACTTCCTTTTGTCAGTGATTCTACTTCTGGGAATATAGGATCCTGAAACACCAATACAAAAAATATATGCACCTCTATGTTTATAGCAGTGATATTTATAATAGCCAAGATCTGGACACAGCCTAAGTGCCCATCAGTAGACAAGTGGATAAAAAAGCTGTGGTACATTTATACAATGGAATATTATGCAGTAAAAACTCTCGAATTTTGCAATAGCATGAATTTATGTTGTTACTTATCCTCAGAGAAAAATACCACGTGATCTCATGTACATGTGGAATCTAATGAACACAATAACCCAACAAAGTAAGTAGTAACAAAACCTTAGATACAAAACACAGACTGACAGTTGTCGGAAAGGAGGAGCAGAACAGGATGAAAGACAGCGAAGGGATCAACAAAAGATCATTTATGCACAACCCATGGACACCAACCACAACATGGGATAGGCTTGGGGTAGGGGAGGCTGGGTGGAGGTGGAGAAAGGGAGAAAAAGGAGGAGCAACTGTAACAGCATAAACAATAAAAATAAAACTGAAAAAATGATAAATAAATAAGTAAATAAATAATGAGAAGTCTCAACCCCCCAAAAATAAATTAAACAAACAAACAAACAAATAAATAAATATGGATCTATATATGCTCCAAGATTTGGGTGTCTCAGCCCATGGAACGTGCTCAGAATCACAAATAATAATGATGACAAAAGTAAAATAACCTGAATGGGGCTTGTATGTGGACCCTGTCCTCCCCTCCCCGCAAGCCCTCAAAGAACTCTCTCTGACCTCAGGCTTGGCTTCCCCATGCACCCTAAGTAGAGGTCTCTCTTAGGTGGTTATCTCCTAACTCATGACTCCTTGTGCTGTCACTGTTCATATGTCTTAGTGTTTCTGAAAGATCTTCAATGAATTTAATCTTTTTAGGAAGACAAACATATTGAAACTGAACCAGAAGACCCAGAAAACCAACCCTCCTGACCAATTCTGCCCAGAATTCTGTTACTTCCTGGGAATATGATATGTGTTTTTGAAAGCCAAAGGCATTTTGAAGTCCAGGAAGTATTAGACTGACATTTTCTGTTCTCAAAGTTGACATATTCTACTACACTTGCCAGGAGCACATGGTTGAACTAGGACCCTTTCTTTAAATATTGAATTCTACCATATGTATTAAACATTTTACATTAATTAAATCATATACTAAATTAGTCGCACTTTATGAATGAAATATTTAGGATAAGTAACTTGTCTTTTTAAGACAGCTGCAGCATTCATCCAACATCTTAGCCAAGAATGGTCAGTGACTTGCCAAAGGTGAGGGTGGTGTGAGACCTGTACCCTGGTGCAGAAGAATAATTTGACCACATGTTATTTAGAATTGCCAGTGCATGGTGATTATAAAAAGGAAGATCGACTTACAGTGAGTTTCATTATTATTTTAAATTCTTTCTAGAAAATACATCCTTGTATCGCCTGCACCCAGGACAAATGTTCTCATCCTCCCCTAACCTCTACCTGGAGTGACTCCAAGAATTGTGAGGGGTATTGTTTAAGAAAATTAAGCCTGGATTATATTTGGATTGTGGCATCATGGAATTCTTGGCCTGGATGTGCCCATATTTCTGGGACCAGCCATGCTGTAGCCAGTTCTTTCTACTACTTTGATGGCACCACCTCTTGGAGGATAGAATACACTGAAGGAGCCATTGGTTATAAATTTCAGGGAAGGAGTTTGGTGCCTACAGCAATATTTAGACTTGGTCTTCACTCTGGGATTATAGGCCTGACATTTTGCAAATCAAAGAAAATCTGTGAGAAGCATCAGCCCAAACAATATTGAATATTTTATTACTGGGATTGAAATTCCAATTTAAAAAAATAAGATCATTTTACAATGGAAAAACCAGAAAAACACTGCCTTATCACCAGGTTAACTTCACTGATGATAAGACATGTTTGACAACATGTACCCCCTAATATAATGTGAAAAGGAAGGACCTTCACTTTTATGATCTTTTTCCCAAAAGCCCATAACCCTAATCGTGAGAAAAACAGCAGAAAAAAAATTACCCGGTCAGTATGACTCAAAACTATAATGATTATATAGTAGTTGTGTATTAGTCTTGTAAGAAACTGTCCAGCTGTCTTCCAAAATGGCTGTACCATTTTGGATTCTCACCAGCAACAAATGAGAGTTCCTGCTTCTTCAAAAAAAACAAAACAAAACCATAATGATCATAAAAAAAACAAAACAAGAAAAAAGAGCTATCACAAATCATAGGCAGCTAAGGAGACATAATGACTAAATGCAATATGGTTTCCTGGATTGGATCCTGGAGGAGAAAAGGGTTATTACTGTAAAAACTGACAAAGTTGGGAGCTTAGTTAATAGTAATATATTGATGCTGTTTTTTTTTTATTTTTTGACAACTATACCAAGATGGTGAGCATTAGGAGACACTGGGTGACAGGTATAGGGGAACTCTCTGTTACCTTTGCAGCTTTTCTGTGAATCTAAAATCATTACAAAATAAAAAGTGTATTTTTTAAGTGAACCTTTGACAAGAATAAGGAAGACGGAATGAGAACACTGGAAGCCTTAGTGTGTGAGAGTAGCCATGTGCTCCTAATGCTGGCCTGGCGATCAGACTGCATGCTTGTTTTCCTGTTACATTGTCCCTAGCGCCAGTTTTCACTCTCAAAGGGGTCTTGATTGGGCAATGGCAGCTATGTCCACCTATACCTGGATTCCACATTTTAGAAGACATTTGCACACTAAAAACAAACACAGAAAATATGTAAATAATTATAAGTATAAATATTGAATATAAAATATATGTGATATATATGTGTGTAATGTGTGTGTGTAATATATAAGTGTGTGTAAAATATATGTGTGCGTGTGTGTGTAACATGGCTTGTAGCCAATAAACAAAAAAAATGGTTAGCAATTCTTTAAACAATTAAATAAAAGCAAATGTATACCAAAAAAATGATTGTCATTTTTATTTTACAGATTGACTGAAATTTATATTGAATGATGTTTTATTACATAGGTGTTTTATATTTTATTTAGTCCTCTATAGCTAGCTATTTAGATTGTACTTGGTTCTCAGTTGTCATAAACAATGTTGTCCAGAGCAACTTTATAGCTAAATCCATGATTCTTTACTTAAGATTTCTAGAAGGAACCCCAACAGTCAGTACATCGATCTGCAGTTATTCCTTTCACAAGTAAATAAAATCCCTGTGTGCAGAGAGCAAAAACAAACAAGAAATATCAGTTCAGTGGAGGAGAAGCCATAGAAGAGAAATGCCAGAAACTGCAGCAAATGTCAAAAGAGTAACAGCTTAAATATGTATTTGTATTTTCTTTCATTTGATTCACCCAGTCGGTCTGAAACAAATTACTATTCTGGAGCGGAGAAAATGGAAGCTAGAAGTAAATGAAACAACTTGCCAAAGATCTTCTGACCTCCAACCAATAACTTTCCACTCACTTTTCCATCCTCTAAAGGCCTGACACATAAGCAAGACCTATGCCATTGACTTTTCTGGACCGCTTTAGAATATTCCTTACTGATCATTTTCTGGTTTCCTCTTTTCTTACACTCTTCCCATACCTTCTCAAGGGAGTTCAGTGTCCCTACTACTTAACTCTATTTCCTAAACAAGTACCTTCAGGAAACACCCTCTACTTCTTTATTTTGACAGGCTTGTTTGTAATTCCTAGTTATTCATTCAATAAACAAACATAGATTAAGCCCATACTACTGGAAGAAAGACCTAGATGTGGTGAGGAGGCAAGGGCAAGATACAATCCCCCATCTACAGTAATTCCAGTCTACTAAGGTAGACTTATTTATCCATTCCACAAAGGCGAGTTGAGCGTGGCATTTACACTCTCTGTGCTAGGCACCGACAGTTACTGAATTACAAACTGGTGAGATATGAGGAACACGCAGGTTCAGGAAGGAACCGGTGTATAACTTACACTACACAGTTAGCTACCGTGATATGAAAGGCCGTGTAGTAAGAGTCATGAGAAAGGGAACATGAGTATGCTGAAGGACTCTCAAAGGCACCCCTGGATGAAAGTTACCCCGAAAAAGTAGCACTTGCCATGGGTCTTGTCTAAAGAATAGACTGGATTTCAGTGCAGAGTCTGAGGAAGGAGGTCACTCCATATGGAAAGTAACGAAAGTTGGGGATGCAGGGACTTTTCAAGGCACTTAAAACTGTCCATATAGTTGAAACACATGCAGGTGAATAGGGCAAGTAAGATAATAACAGGACCAAGAGAAGGATCACTTCGAATATCATGTTAAAATTTTTCAATTTTATTCAATGT
Organism: Phyllostomus hastatus; assembly: GCF_019186645.2. Taxonomy (NCBI): domain Eukaryota; kingdom Metazoa; phylum Chordata; class Mammalia; order Chiroptera; family Phyllostomidae; genus Phyllostomus; species Phyllostomus hastatus. Next base: position 10,799,719 of record NW_025334015.1, on the reverse strand, counting down.
GTGATTTTTGAAGATGTTATACCTCCCATCAGGCTGTAAGCTGCTGGAATAGAGGGAATATACTTTCTATTTTTTATATCTTCCTTGGCATCTAGAACAGAATTTGATCTGAAAAATAACAGTAATCTTCAGCAAACACAGGGTGCCAGCAATATGAAGATGAATATGACGTCGTTTCGATCTTCACAACCAGTGGAAGAGGCTGAGTTCGAAACAGATGAGTTCAATGTCATTAGAAAAATGATAGTCATTCACGGGATGCTTGGAAGCACTGAGGGGCACTAAATATTTACACTCAATAAATAGCTGTGGCCTAACAGCGTGGGAGTGTTTGGAGATCTGAAGTTGGCACGAGATGCGCAGATGCAGAGTGTGATTTTAAAGAGACCACCTAGAGTCAGACCGTGTTTGAGTGGCCCTGGCTCTGCCATGGATTATCTGCATAAACTCGAGCAAGTAAACCTTCTCACTCTGTTTCTCTTGTTTACAAAATTAGGAATTGAATGGCAATTATTTCTAAGTTTAAATTTTTATAAACTCTCATTCTAAGTTGGGTGATCTCACTATTTCTCCAGTCCCAGGCCCTTTCCCCGAGCCCTAGGGCTAGGCATTGTGGCCTCCTAGCATCCCTCCCGGCTTCAAGGCAGGATGTGAAAACCTCAAGCCCCTCTTTCAGGAGACAGGGTAGGGCCAGGGCAGGCGCCTCGGCAAGCTCTGTGCCTGCAGTCAGCCTGCTCTGAGGCTGCTCCGTTGCAGCCACATCCCCACACCCTTCGCGCACAGAGACTGGACCCCTCCAGTGCCCTCCCGTTGAGCCCCAGGAGTCTTCTTAGCCCCTCAGACAGCTGAGCCATTTCTCCCACTCCCACTTGCTTCTAAGAGAAAGAGATTTCTGGGCTATGTCTAAGGTTATCTGGTCCCTTTTAAAAACGAGACTAGAATAGCCACTTTCCTCCCTCCAAGGGAAACCCTCCTGGCACTATTTGAATTGCGTGATGAATTAAGCCCTGCTGAACTGGTTTCATTAATCAACTGGCTTTTGCTTGAAACTTTAGGAGGTGAATATAGTCAGGGATAGGGCTCTAAAAGTCACCTTAAAAACAAGAGGGGAAAGCCAGAAGAACCAGCATTAAACCTCAAGAAAGAGTCAGATTGCAGTTAGCAAGAAAAGTGGAAGAAGCACAGAAATTGCTCTTTCTCAGAGCCTGGTTATTGTTGGCAAGCACCAGAGATTCTGCTGCAAGGACCTCCCATGATGTACAACAGAGAAAATAAAACGAGATGAGACTATGCGGGTGTTTTCATTTTAATTAGGGTTATTTATAGAGCAGGGACTGCTGTGTTTATGTGTAGTGAATTTGCTTTCTCAATGGTCATCATCAGCTTTTTTGGTCTTCTCATTGCAGAAACAGAGAGGCAGCCTACCACTTCTGGTAAATGTCGATCTGAGAGTTGGTCCGCACAAGGAAGGGAGAGCCAGGAAACCTCTGCTGAGTCAGGTAGAGATTGAGCTGAGTCCTAAAAAGCAAGAGTTCTGAGGTCCTGCCACTTCTGTCCCAGATGAGATGGAAACTGCTGACATATCCTGCGTGCCCCTGGGAAGGAACTCTCTGGTGTTAACTTGGACTGTGAACCAGGAATCTCCAGGAGACAGGAGAAGGAACTCCAAATAAGTCCCCCATGTAGAAGCCGAGGAGTGTGAGAACTAAACAGCTGAGAGCAGAGTCACCCTATCTGCCCCCTCACAGCACTGGGGTTTGAGGAGTGGGGAAAGGGACCCTCAGGGTTTTGCTGTTGACTAAAAATAGCACTAGCCAAGGAGTCAGAGATCTAAATGCTGGCCCCAAGTCCACCAGAAATAGGGGCCCTGTGCAAATCGGGTTTCTTTTCTGGTCCTCAGTTTCTTTCTGTAAAACAAGGAGGCTTGGAATCAATGGTCTCGAGGAACCTATGATTATCATTGTTGTTATTGTTACTATTATTATTGATTTTAGAGAGAGAGGAAGGCAGAGAGAGATAAAAGAGAAACACCAGTTTGTTGTCCCACTCATTTATGCGTTCACTGGTTGATTCCTCTGTGTGCCCCGACCAGAGACGGAACCCACAACTTTGGTGTATCAGGGTGATGTCACAGGACCTAGAGACTCTAGGAGTCTTTACTGCTACATTTTACAAATCAGGGAGATTTGTGGCAAGAGGTAAGAGCTGCTTCACTCACTATTTCAGCAAAGCATCTTAGGTCAAAGCACGGATTTCCCAGCATGCCTCTGCTCAGCAGACTATGAAGTGGTACCTATTTCTGAAGAAAAAAAGAGAAAACAGTGATGGCTGCTCAAATCTGCCCAGCTCCACATGATCTCATGTGTATAGAGATACAGCAACATATATTAACATACAAGGATACACTAGATATATTAACATGTAAAAATATAGGCCATGAATATGCACCTTTGAAATGCCTTAGCCAGTTGGTTGACATGAGTAATTTTTTATTCCTCTCTGCAGAGGAATGTATACCTCTTGTATACCTCTGAGGGTAAGAAAAGACACATCCAGTAGGCTCCCTTTCCTTGCAATTTTCCTTTCTGTGGTTTCAGTTGGAGTTAGCCATGGTACAAAAATATTAAGTGGAAAATTCCAGAAACAAACAATTCATAAGTTTTAAATTGTGCACCATTCTGAGTAGTGCAATGGATCTCTTGCTGCCCCACTCTGTTCTGCCCAAGACTCGAGTCACCCCTTTGCCCAGAGTATCCACCCATGCCTCTAGTCACTTAGTAGCCATCTCGGTTTTCCCATCGACTATCACAGTATTGATGTTCTTACCTGGTTTTACTTAATAATGGCCCCAAAGTGCAAAAGCAGCAATGCTTCCTTTAAGTGAAAAGGTGCAAACTATGGATATAATAGAAAGAAAAATGTATGCTCAGTTTACTAAGACCTATGGTAAGAACAAAACTATCGATGAAACTGAAGAAGGAAAAAGAAAGTTTTGCTAGTTTTGCTGTTTCACCTCAAATGGCAAAAGTTACAGTCACAGCATGTAAGTGCTTAGTTAAAAAGAAAAAGGCATTAAATGTGTGGGTGCAGGACATGGACAGAAAATGTGTTCCAATTGATGTCAACAAGTTACCTAGAAAACAGTGAGCCCACAGGAAAACTTTAGCAAGGGGTCCCCAGAAATGACACACTAAGCCATTTACTGCAAGTAAGGGGTGGTTACACAGACTCAGGAATAGGTTTGAACTAAAAAAATATAAAAATCACTGGAGAAAGAGACCACATTCACATAACTTTTATTACAGTATGTTGTTATAGTTATTCCACTTTATTATTAGTTATTTTTGCTAAACTATTACTGTGCCTAATTTATCATAGATATTATATATGGGAAAAATAGCATATACAGGGTTTGCTACTATCCACAGTTTCAGGCATCCACTGGGGTCTTGGGAAGTATCCCCATCGACACAAAGGGCTACTCCATTTACCTAACAAACAATCAAATGTAAGAGCATATTGGCAAGGTTATGGAGAAGGAAAAGGAAAGGAATGGGAAGCTGGTGCTGACCACCAGGCACAGAGCTGCCAGGGTCCCCATTTCACCCCTGATTTTCTTGTCTTCTCAGAGCGCCCAATCCTGACCAGCTTGCCCATCAAATGGCTTCTAAGCAAGCCTGTCTTTGCCTTGGGCGATGGTGGGAAAAAGAAAGAAGAAAGGTAAAAGATCTTAGGGAAGGCTCATGAGAATATATCACTAGCTAAACAAGATGTGGAAGGAGAGAGAGAGAGATTCCCCAGTGTGGACAGGACAGAAAATGCAATCTTGTGCTATGCTGACAACCTCAAAACAGGCTGAGCTCTGCCAGCAGCTCTTCCCTCCCGCACCGTGCCTTCGTCCTTCCCTCTCCCATGGCGCTCCCATTACCTCTCACCCACATCTGCCCATGCTGTTTCTGAGCAACCATTCTGGTAAGTGAACAGTGGCCTTCCCATCGACTCACGCAGATGTAAACAGTTCTCACTGTCATGCTGACTGCAGACAGACCTCATTCTGTCTGCCTCCTTCAATCTCTGCTAAAGATAAAGACAAAAAGAATGGTGGGAAACTATTTTTTCCAGGGACCCAGCAACCAAAGACCAACTCTTCTGATTTGGAGCAAGACCGAGACGAGGTAGGAGAAAGATTAGCCACGCTGTAAATCAGCTTCTATGAGTTGTGGCATGCACCCTGGCTGGTGGGGAGGAGAGAGTCCCCAGTGATTCACTGTATTATTCCTAGGAATTTGGCTCATGCCAGCCAGTTTGCTTCAAGATCTTAATTCTTGTGGTTCCCATATGCTGAGAAAGCCATTCTCTCTGAGGGAACTGTTATCCATTCCTCAAGTTGTGCAATCATCAGTTTGCAAAACCAAAGCCCATCGCTGCTCTGCCAGACTCTGTCTGACCCCAAACAGTGAAGAGACCCAGTGCTGGTCATTCGCATGGCATTTGGGATCTCAGAAAGAAATATGAAAAGAAGCACTCATCCTGGAAAGAGTGGCCGAAATAACCTCATAGCAATTTTTCAATGCTGCTAGCCCAGAGAATGCTTACAAATCTCTCCTGACACTAGACACAGGCCAGGATGATATATGTGATTGAACTTGCCCAAAGTAGTTTAGTATCAAAGCTCTGGAATTTGACCCAAATTCAAAAACATCACTGCCTAATTTCCTTTCAGTCCGGCCTGATGTTTTTTCCCTCTCTTCTCCTAGCCAGCTTTGAAATAACTGGCCTGATGGTAGAATGGTTCCTTTATATCGTTCACCAGCTGGAGGAGGGAGCCTTACCACAAGAAGCAGAGTCTCACTGCACACACTTAGATGTGCCTGTCCCCAAACCAGGGCACTTCTGCACAAAACTCGAAACCCGAAAGCCACCCATGGTTTCCTTGCCAGAAACATCGTGGAGACCTTGACAGACATAAGCTAAGGCATGGGATGTGTCTTTACCTTTCTTCCAGGTGTATCAGTACTAGGATAGTTCTCATGTATGTCTGGTTACATTTCTGTTTCTGAGATCTCCACTCATATTTTTGACACTTTTAATGCTCAGGAAGCTGGGGCTGCATGCAGCATCTTCCTACTCCTAAGGGAAACGTGTGTCCACTGATTTTACATTCCTCCCTTCTTTTCTTAGTCCCAAACACCCTATATTTCGGAATCAGCAGCTGTACACATGTGGCATAAATGAGACTTTTTTCATGTGTCACTTTCTACTTCTTTTACTCCAGTTTTATTGAGATATAATTGACACATAGCATTGTATTAGTTTGAGGTGTACAACATAATGATTTGTTACATGTATGTATTGCAAGAATAATCACCACATAAGTTTAGTCACCATGCATTGCCTCACTTGGCTACCATTCTATTTTTGCTGAAGGATGGCAGATTCTTCTACTTTTTACATCACTCCTAATTTTTTTTCTACTATTGCTCCACTAAAGAAAATCTAGAAAAATGTTGTCAAATCACTGTTGTTGATCTTCCTTTAGCAAGAGGATCCACTCACGTGATTTAACCTCCTTTCAAACTCTCTGTGCCACACTTCTTTCTGCTTCTTCCATTTCCCTTAGAAAGGCATTTATTTCTTCTTAGTTTTGTTGGGATTACAGATGTCTTTCAGTCATCAGCTTTCTCAGTACAGTGTCCGCAGTTCTTCATCCATCCCCTTATCTCCACAGCAGCTTCTGATGTCTTAATAATCGGGAGAGTGGGAAGGTGAAATGTTTGGCAGCAATTTGAAGAGAATTCTCTGGCTGATGTGTCTATTGCCTTCTGTTCCCTAAGATTTTTCTGTCTTCTAAGACATCTTGATCTCCAAGGAGACACTAATGGAGCCAAGCATTAACCCTGTGGTTCAGCCTGACACCTCGTATTTGGTGAAATTATGGCTGTGCTGAGAAATGGCACACTTATTCTTCTTTTCTTAATATTAATGCTTAACCATTGCTTAGAACTGGTCCAGTTCCACCCATTAAAATATTTTTTTTAAGTTGCTTGAAAGATATGTGAGTCTGAATCCAAAGAGAATGATGCCAACATTGTTTATCAGTATGTTGTCGGCACCCATTCCCACTAAGCACCATTACACAGCACACACCTGGTGAGCACAGTGATTTCCAATGTCCAGCAGAAAGACCACTTAACTCAGGAAATATTAGACATATACACTCATGCACACTTTAAACAATGGGCATGCCCTTGAGATTGCATTGGACCATTGTCTATGGAATATTATAGCCACCCAGATAAACTTTCTTTCTAAAAAACAAAATGGTCCATTGCCTACCATCCATTGATCCATATGGCCAAATTAAAACAAAAAGGACAGCGTCATTGCCATGATCGGTAAGACCTGATATAACTGGATACCCATTACATTTTCTGCCCTCTCTCCTGTCCCTCTGCCCCTTTATCACTTTTTGATCAATGCTGCCTTAAATACAGTGTTCTTCCCACCACACTCCCTGGCAATCTTTCACCTGCTGTTCCCTGAACCTGGAACTCTCTTCACCTTCTCTAAAAGGTAACCAACTTCTACACATCCTTCAGATCAGAGATACCATAGCATCCAAGGAGAAGCCTTCTCTGTGGTCCTGAGTAATTCATTCATGGTGACAACCAGGGTTTTGTGCCCTGCATCCATTCAGCTTTCTAATAGCCTATTCCAGCCTTTCTGGGGAACTACCTTTCCCCCACTCACAGACCACATGTCTTAGTCAGACCTACCTCAAAGTGATTGGCATGCACATGGGTTTATTATTCAACAAGACTGTTCTCTGAGCATGCTAGGATAAAGATTCTCACTCTCTTCCACTGGGCTTAAAGTTGAGGTGTAAGATCTAGAGCTGCCCTATCTCTAGGAGCCGTCAGAAAACAGTGCCCACACAGCAGAAGTAGAGCTGTGAAATGGAGAAAGGGAGACCAGCTCAGATGGCTTTGGAACCCCCATTGCCAGACATGCCTAACGACTTCAACTTTTAATCATCTGAGCAAGTTTTTTTTTTTTGGCTTAAGTCACTGTGATTTGCATTTTCTCTCATGAAATGAGTCCTGCGACTTCTTACATTTTGGCAGTCATGATGTGGATAAGCATTTGTTCGATTCCAGTTTTCACACAAGTTTGGAAATTTTATGAGGAACCATATGAGTCTTATTTATTGCTGGGTTTTTTTAGTTTCTAGTACAATGTGGGGCATGTAGCAAAATATCAATCTTTTTGAATGACTGGAGGAATAACTAATGAGGGAATAGAGAATTCTGAGATCCTAAGGCTTGACAGGCTTTTCACTCCAAGTTCCTGATCTAAAACACGAATCTAATTCCTGTCCCTAATGTTGGACTTCATGTTCTGCGGCAGAAAGACCTCTGTTAGAGGACACTCCTTTGTTCCTGGAAGAGTAACTTACCAACGTACCCCTTAGCTCCATCTCTCGGCATGCCCTGTACTCATACCCCTCAGCCAGTGCGCAACTGCCAGGAGCCCCGTCTTTGTGTGAGGGTGATGGGAGGAGGAGGGTCCATGCTCTGCAGAGATGCTCTAGCAAGCCCACATGACCTTCATGGCTAAGCCGTATGCTCCAACCACTTCATTGGTGATATAGACAACGTGTTCATCTTCAGCCTCTTGACTTCATAGCTGTCTCAGTATCTGAACTGGAGCAAGAAAAAAATGGGATGCTATTTATTTTCCCTATGGACCCCAACATCCAGTTAATTGGGTTGAAAACCTTCAGAAATAGGAAAGAATTGGCATTTGGAAAACTAGCACCTGTAGACTAAGGCTCCCAATGGGGCCTAGATGACAGGCTTTAGGCCACAGGTTTCAGCATCCAGGGACGGGTATTGTGGGGCTTTGACCATATGTCATGCACTGGTTTTTATAGTTGCTGGTTTTAACTCGTGCAGTTCACGAAGGCAGATTTCGGCCTTAGGCTTTAAAAGTAAACCATATGGGATTTTGACCTTTGTAAGTCACTATAGTTTATGGCAGTTTTGTGTGCAGGTGAGTAGCTTTGCTTAACACCCACAGACCTTAGCAAAATGCCAGACAAATGGGGGGCTTAGTAAACACATGTAAGCTGTGCCAGTCCTGGCAATGATCTGATCAAAAGGAAAGAGGCTGCTAATACACCCCTTCATGCATGGTAGAGGAGCCAGTGCAGCTCTGAAGAAGGAGTGTGCAGAACCATATTGGCTGCTACAGCTGCATCTCTCAGTCCAGAAAGTAGGTCTAGACTTTAAACTTCAAAGGTAGCTACTTTCCCTTTGTGCTACAGATCGTTATTATGTGAGATGCTGGCTTTACATTTTTAAACCAGTTCTAGGTCAACTATCCACAATTTTGTTCCTCTTTTATGTCATTTTGAAAACAGAAATGTGAAAGGAATACATTTGAATTCGTGTCGCTTATTCACAGGATTCAGAATCCTCCCAGAGTAAAGTGCAAACTTCAGTGAATCACAAAAGTTTAGAAGGAGGCCTTAGACTTTGGAGCCCAAGTCACAGGTTCTTCCGGAGAGGAATAGTAGACTGCTTCAATAAACAAAAAAAAAAAAAAAAAGGAAGGAGAGCTTTTATCATTAAAAGAATATACCACTACCTTGGAATAATAGAGAGAGAAAAAACATCAATGAAATGATTGTAATCCTGAAGGCTAGAAGAGCAATTTAAATACTTTTTTTCTAAAACTCTTGTTCCCAGGGAATCAAGTGTGTTCAGGGTACAAGAGGAACTGGAATAGTTTGCAAAAGAAAAGCATGTTGGTGTCATATAAACAAAACAGGGGCCATGAAATATTAAGAAAAATTGTCTAAAACCTAGGAAAAAAATCAAAGGGGAGGATTGGGTTTTCTTTCAAATCATGCAAAAACATTGTTTAATGGCCTGCCCAATGATTTTTTAATTTGCTTAGAAAACTTGTTTATGTTTGACTTTCCCACTACAAGTTGATTAGACCCCAGGCACATTCAAGTTCCAGGTTAACCAGAATATTTCTGTCTGATAAAGAAGATAATCCCAAAGGTTATGATTTTATTGCTCTGTAAGACATTCATCGATTTGGCATCTATCTTCGGAATTTTATTCTAACATTTATTTTTATTTTTAGTGCCTATAAAATGCCCAGTTCCTCAAACCTGTCCTCTGTGAGCCAGCTTTACCATTTCACTCTTTCTCTCAATAACGAGTAACTATGAGTCATGTTGGAAAAGTAGCCCTTCTATATTTGAATCAGAGTCACGTTTTTAACATTTGAAAATTATTCTTTAACAGTTTTGGAGGTTACACTGAGCCAATTAAACTGTATTGTCTAAAAGCCCATTTCACTGGTTATTTAAATCCAAGCATGTCTTTTCTTGGTTCCTGGAGTGGGTCTGAAGTAGCTCTACAATTTAACCTGTACTGACTCTTTCTCTGGTGTTTTTCTCCTGATTTTAAGTTGTGTGTGTGTGTGTGTGTGTGTGTGTGTGTTTATTTTTCTTCACTATACTTAGCTGAGCTCACTCTGGGTCTGATGTCAGCAGGGCTCAAGAGTTATTCCCCGTAGGTGTCAGCAATGATTGCGAATCGAGTGTTATTATCAGACCATTGGTTAATAGGGATCTATTTTAAGGTGGAAAACAGCAGAAGCTCTGTTTAATTAATTTTTGTCTTTCTGGCTACTTAATTAGCTCAAATGAGTATTACATGCCCTTTGAGAAGGAGAATGAATCTTTGAGGTCTAATCTGGTGAGTTTTTGTGTTTACTTTGATCCACGGCTGAGGGTGTAAAATGAAAGTCAGGGCCTCTCCATGTATCTGTAAGTGAGAAAGTCTTTACCCCTAGATGTGTGAATGTGAAATACTTTTCTACCTCAGGAGTGTATTATAAAATTAGATCATAAAGTACTTTAATGAAAAAAAGATACGTTTTCTTTAGTTTAGAGAGAATAAATGCTTACACAAAACTAATATTTTCCCAGAATTCAGAATATTTTCCTAGAAACTAAACATCTTATACTTTCAATACATTTGTTTTCATGGTTATAAGTATTTAGCTTCACGGAAAATGGTCACTATGGGTGTTCAATAACATTCATTTGGGCACATTTCATGTAAAGTTAATTCCCTTCTCTTTTTTTATAACATTTTTTTTATTTTAATCATTGTTCAAGTACAGCTTTCTGTCTTTTACTCCCATCCCAGCCCATCTCCCCAGCCCTCCCCACCTCCCTCCCATTCCCCCCTTCCTTCGTTTTTGTCCATGTGTCCTTTATACTTGTTCCTGAGACCCTTCCCCTTTTCCCCTGAAATTCCCTCCGCTCTCCCCTCTGGTCATTGTTGGCCTGTTCTTAATTTCAGTGTCTTTGGTTATATTTTGCTTGTTTGTTTTGTTGTTTAGGTTTCTGGTAAAGGTGAGATCATATGGTATTTGTTTTTCTATAAATTGTTAAGGGAATAAAAAGTCCTTTTAGTAGAAACTGCCATTCCAGAAGTATTTTCATGTAAAAATCCAAAGACAAATACTAGTAATGATTAAGTATACTTCTGTACTTCTTAATTTGCTCAGTGATATGGCTAGAGCTCCATAGGAAGACTTGTTAAGTCAAAGCCTGATTTTATGTAGGTAAAATGTCATTAATAGAAGTGTTTCAGAGACTATACATTTTATGCATTGAAAGAACCTAAAGATTTATTCATGCCTTCACTCTGTGTAATATGTTCTTATCCTCAGGAGAAGCATTGGTCAAACTTTTATGAAGTAGTTTTATGTATTGGCTCTTGATAGGGAATTTTGTGCTCCTCTGTTTGGATTTTATTAATGAATGTAATAAATTAACAACACAAGCCATGATTAATTTAATTTTAGCCACACATATGTTCTGCTTTCCTCTGATGATTAGTTGGAGGCTTGTAGCCCTTTCTGTGTTCAGCAAAGGACAATCTCAGAGCCTCACGCAGAGGACTCTACCAAACACTTTTAACTATTGACCCTTCAAGGAAGAGAAACTCATAAGTATGGGATTCAGAGCTTAAAGCGGACAATGCTTAGCCAACTGTGAGGTGGTACCATAGGACTGAAGAGGGATTTCCAGGAGTCTTTTTAGTTCAAATCCAGATGAATTTGGCTATACCAAAGTCTAGCAGCATAGCCATTACTTTCATGGACAGAATAAATTGATGAGGGATATTTAGTTGTGGTTATTTATTTCACAGGTTATTTCTTAATGCTCAATATTCTGATGGAAATGATGAGAAAGACCCTTCCTTTTCTCTCATAATCTACCTAAACTTTCAATTTAGTAAAGTATGCTTTTGCAAACTAAATTTAAACATGTATGAGTGGTCTCTGACTCTCAGTGTCCACTCAGGATTCACAAACAATTTGAGGCTCTGCAGCCATATGGTCTCTACAGCAACTACTCAACTCCGATGAAGATATCTAAATAAAAATAGTGATGAGCATGTCTAAATAGTAATGCAGCTATAGAGTATATACAAATGAATGAACATGGGTACAGGTGGTAGGCCTGGTGTGACCCAGTGGCCCATAGTTTGCAAACACCTGGTCCGAAGCGTCCTGAAGTTTCTCTGTTTGCTGTCCTTGACTCTTCCAGTGCCAACCTAATTATTAAGTCTACAGCACATCTGGCACCAGCTTTCTTTGACTCTTTCTCCCGTGTTTGGATTAGTGAGGCTTTTCCTCCATCTCCAAGTGGATATTTTATTGCCAGTGTGGTAGAAGCGCCAGTCATCTTCCACCCGAGTTGGAATTAATTCAGAAAGAAGCACGGGATTTAGACAGGTGGAGATCAGAATGTCAGTTTCATCACAGATAAAATCTACCTTGGAGAAGGTAGCTGAGGTTTGCAGACAGGTGGATGTGCTAATGCTTCATCCTAAGTTAGGCAGACTTGCTCACCAAGTCATAAGCACACCTGAACACGTGCCTCTCCATGTGGACCCACACCTGTAAAGGTGCAAGTAGCCAGAGCCTACACCCTCTGCAGGAACATCTCAGGAGAGGAGTAAGGTGGGGGCTGATTACCTCATACCTGGATTTATCTCCCAAACTCTCCACCAGAACAAGTAGTTCTTTTATACTAGAAGCTTACCCACAATGAAATATTAACCAAGGAGGAAAAGAATGGGTTTCTCCCAATACCTAAAAAATCTTTTATCTTTCATTCTCCAGATCAAATTCTTCAATGACCCCTTTTCCTAAGAGCACCAATTCTGATACCTTAGTCAGGTATTAAAGATGCTTAGCTATCTGGCTCTAAACTGCCATTGTCATCTTATTTTTAGCTAACACCTAGTAAGACTCTGGCCAGATGAATCTACTCATAATCTCTAGAAAGTGACATTCATACTCCTGTCTTCTTTCTTTCCCATGCCATTGCTGCCATCAGGAATGCCCTCCCTAATTTGATTCATATTGATCCTAGAGGGCCTGCTCCAGCCTCTCTAAAACTTCCCTAATCCCTGGGGTTCTCAATGACCTCTTTGCCCTTGAACTTCTAAAACCCACGTGTCTATAGCACTCATTGAGCATCTCCAGTTTGCATTTTCAGTAAATTTTGCACAATTCTATTTTATCTCCAAATTTCAATTTTCAGTTTCATGAAGAGCGAAGTATTGAGCAAGATTCTTTTCATTCTCAAAGCCACTAGCACAGTGATTTCACATAAGTAGAAGCTCGAGTGTTTGCTCATTGAATATATACCCTTTAAAATGATTTCTTGTACAACTAGGATTCTTCACTAATCCAAACTACTCCCATCAGTAAAAATTAATGAGAACATTCTCTGCTCATAAGAAGTCCCCAGGAAATGTCAAGTGTTTTTATGCTGCTATTGACCCAGAATCATAAAAGGAGTTTTTAGCTGGGTTGTTCCCAGTATCATGGAAATGAGGGCTTGCTGTGTTTCCTGACCACATCCTTCTCATGAATGGCTCAGCTATTAAGGGTTTTATGCTTCCAGAGATAGAAATGGAGTAGTATTTAGATCCATTCTTTCTCCTTTAAGAGAATCTGATGAGTCATCTTTTGCAATAATACCAAAGTAATTCAAAAGTGTTAGAACATTTATGTGAATAGAATAAGTTCTTTCAAATGACAATGTTGCATAAAACATTAATATTAATTAGTCAAAGCATTTTTCTTACGTTGGTAGTTAAATGTAGATGGTCACATGCTGGTAAAAAATCCTTAGAAATTTGAAGTGAATTTTAGGCTATTACAACATTGGAAGGGGAAGCTACTGCCATTTAGTGTGCAATGACCAGGGAGGCCGGGTATCCTGCAACACGTATGACACTCCCATGCAACAAAAAGCTACGCACATTCCACATGGTTTTCACATGTCTCTCTAGACATTCGTTTATGTGGGTGAAACCTGTTCATAATTATCTGAGCTCAAGGCATAATTTCATTTGCAGATAAACACCTAAAACCTAATTTTGTACAGTTTTAAAACACTTTTTTCAGTTTAAATTATCCATCAATGAAAGTGCAATGTAAATCAAGGGAAGATTGCATTTTGTCTGGCATGTAAATTCAGCAGCTTTGTTAATCATTCTGAAAAGCCATGTTGCCAATGGCAGTGTGGCTATGGCATTTGAATATTCATTGCGACACACGCATCAGATACAGAACCATCATCTTAAGTGTTTTCTCCACAAAACATTTGCCAAAAATCTCTTTTCTCCAGATGCAGTCAACCCAGTACCCCACCCAGCTCTCTTCGTTCTCAATCACACTGATTAACTGGGGCTACAATTTTTGTTTACACATTATGTCCTACGGATTACCCAACATATAGAAGGCGCTTTCTAAATGTGAGTAAATATATTCATTCGTTCTTGCATTTGTTTTATTAAAAAATTATTTAGCATTTACAAAATACAGAGTAATGGTAGGTGATGGAAATATTTCAGGGAGCCAATCAGATGTGGTCCCTGATATTATGGAGTTTAAACTCTAATCAGAGAGAGAAAAAAGTATCAATTATGCAATTTTTAGCCTTGGCAGAATTGTCACAAATGCTACAAATGCTACAAATACAAGGTGCTATGAGTGGACAAAGGAGAGAACCAGGTCTAGTTAGTGATATTAAAGTGTATTAAAGTCTATTGTGACATTAGAAATCAACCTCAAATTTAGTGGCTTAAAACAGCCACAATTTACTATCACTCACAAGGCTGTGGATCAATGGAAAGGTTCTGTTGGCGTGGCCCAGGCTCAGACTCCAGCTGGGCTTCCTCATGAGTCTGTGGTCAGTTCCAGGTCATCTAGGGTTGGCTGGCCGGGGATGGCCTCAGCTGACATCTTCCAGGTGGCCCAACCAGGTTTGTTCCCATGGTGATGGTGGGTTCCAAGAGAGCCAGCAGAAGCTGGCAGAAGCCTGCTGGCCTGCTGGGGCTCAGGCTCAGAACTAGCACAACGTCCCTTCTACTGACCAGGCAAGTCCCAGAGCCAGCTCACATCAAGGGGTGAGAAAGGAGACTTTGCGAAGAGTTGAAAAGTCACATGGCAAAGAGTGCCGATCCAGGAGGGATGGAGAAATCTGATCAATTTCATAATCCGCTGTGCCTAAAGAATAAGTACAAATCATCCAGGCAAACGGGGAAGACCACTGCAGTCAGCATGGAAAGGCCATGAGGCAGGAAGAAGCATGGAACAGTCCAGGAGGTCAAGAAAGCCAGGGTGGCCAAGGGCTGAGAGTGAGAGGGCGAGCTGTGGAAAAGGAGGCTGGTGGGGGGAGTGGGGAGGGCTGAGTGTTGCAGAGCCATGCAGTGTAGTCATGTTAAGAACTTGGGCCTTTCTTCAAGAAAATGTTTTACCCTGGAGAGGAACATGATCGGAATTTACACATACAAATGTATGTGCATGTATATGCAGATATAGGTACAGATATACAGATACAGACAGAGACATGGGCCTATCAAATAGATAAAGACATCTTTTATGCCTGGACCACATCTCAGAGAAATTAAATTAGCATCTCTGGGACTAGGCTCCTGTGGTAGTGAAATTTTCCCAGATGATTTTTTACGTGCAGCCAAGGTTGAAACTCTCTGCATTAGAGAGAGGCAAGATTTAGAAAGTTATTATTACGTGTTGTCCAGGTGAGAGATAACAGTAGCTTGAATTAGTATACTTACTTAGGCAATAAATGAATGAATGAGTGAATGAATGAAGTTAAACCTCAAATGAGAAGTTTAGGATCTACGGTAAAACTGCATGGTTTCAAATCACCACTGTAGCACATTAGCTACCTTGGCACCTTACCTACATTTTTTGAGCCTCAGTGTCTTCATTTCCATAGTAAGGACAGAAATCATTCCTACCTTTGCAGTGTGTCATGAGAGCTAATGAGGTAGTAATCCTCAGACAGCACTGAACACCTTGCCAGGCAAATGATAGGCACTCAATGAAAGTTAGCTACTGTTACTGTTAAAAGGATGATGTCTGCAACAGTACATTGTCTCATATAGTAACAGCTGATCCCCATTTGTCTCCCAAAGGAAACTCTACTCTAATCACAACTCTGCTCTGGAGCCTTGACTTTGCTCATGTGGTTGCTATTAAGCCAGAGCCTAAGCTGGGACCAGAGAGCACTCACTTCTGCCCGGCGTGTTGTCGATCCCCGGGCTGCTCCTCCTTGGACGGAATGCTCTGTCATCTGGCTTTGACTCATCTGGGGGAGGACGGGCGAAGCCAGACAGCCGTGAATCTTGCTGTCTGCTCGCAAATGTTCACTGTCTAGGGAGGACCGTGAGGAGCTCCTGTCAGGGAAACGTATAGCTCAGTAGCAGAGGCAGACACCCTTTGGCTGTGCCAGAGCCCAGGGTCAGCTAAAATCCTTCCGGAGACACAGGGCCCAGTCGGGGCCCGGCTTCACCAGCTCCTGTGCAAATCCAAGGTGATGAGCAAAGGGAAAGGGGGGCGCATTGCCGCCTGAGCCAGAGCCATTTCTGCGTGTGTGGAGCTGGGGGCTGGGGTTGAGCTCAATTTACAACCAAGAGGTAATCTTGTGTCATTATATGTAAAAAAAAAAACAAAAACAAAAACAAAAAACCTGTTGTGACTAAATTACATATTTTGGAGAGGCCCAGAAAGAAGTTACAACACTCAGATATCAGAGTGGTAATGGTGATTGTTTTAAGTGATAAGATTAGAGATGTTTTCGTTTTCTTCACCCTTCACTGCATGTTCTCATTTTTTTGCCATTAAGCCTAAATTTTAATAATCAGAAATAAGTGGACATTTTAAAATCAAGTGGTATGTTGGGAGTTTCCCCATGATCTTAGTGAACTAATGGGTTTCTGGTCATAATTCCATAGTGCAGTTCCGGAGAAAAACGGTTTCACTTAGTACCGATCCTGCTTTGTGCCCCACTTAAGTGCATTACGTAAATCCATGGTCCTAGAACACACCCCCACAGTCTCCCCTGCCTTTTGCCCTAGACCTCTTCTCCATCAGCTCTTGCCACTTCAGATTTCCCCCGCTCAGTTCTTGGGCCCCGGGAGCCCAGTGCTTGGTGTAAGAGGGGAGCTGAATTTAAAGCAGGCACTAGGTCGTGTAATGTCTCAACTCAACTTCATCATCTGTAAAATAAAGATAAAAGTAGTATCTGCATCCCAGGATTTTTGTGAAAATTAAGTTACTAAGCATATTAACATACTTAATGCCTGGCCTGTAGTGACAGTTAAAGAAATGTTATCATCATTAGTCTATTCTCTCCAGTAACAACACACTTGCTGTTGACCATGATCTCTGGGCTCTGGTCCTTTGCTTGATATAAAATATAAACAGGAAATTAATAGGAAGTCAAACAATAAAAACAGGCTACTGTTTCTGTTCTGTCAGTATGTGCCTTGTGGAAATCACCTAGGTGGCACTGGCAAACACTGAGTGTTTCTGAGGAATAAGAGTAGAGAGAACGCTGCCCCAAATATCACCCCACCTGACAAGATGCCTCTGCCTGCAAGTGGGGTGGTTAAGAGCAGAGCTTTGAATACAGATCTTGGTGGGCACCCACTTTCCCTGCTTGTAACAGTGGGCCTTGGGCGAGCTGTTCTCTGAGGGTGTTTCATCTCTCACTGGGTAATACACCTACCCTAGGGAGCCTGGGACGGGGACTCATCCGGGATGTTGGCCAGCATGTGTTGGAGAGCCTCCACACACGAGGGCTCTCTCCCTCACACCCGTCAGGCTCTGATTAGTGTCAACTTGTCGGAAGGCTCTCCTTGGCCCCCCACCCACCCACACACTGGCCTCCCCAACCTCCAGCTCTGCTCAACCTTTCTCCAGCATTCTTATCTCCACCTGAAATGTCATGCATATTCATCTGCCTCTTTTCAAAAGTTAAGGGGGTTGCATGTTTTATTCACTGCTTTACTCATACTAGCGTATAGTAGGTGTTTTATGGGTTCTTGTTAAATGAGTAAGTAAATGACTGGATTAATTAACTAGTATTTCGAGGAAGAACAGAGTCCCTGGGAAAGAAAGTTAGATGCATGTGGGATGAAGTCCTAAGGCTGGCCTCAGTCAGTTAAGTTCTCACTGAGGTGGCGCTGGCCCAGTACATCCTCTCTGATGGATAACACCATGCTTCCCCGCAAACAGCTCGTTGGAAGATAAAGTTTAAGAGTGGAAATATATCTGCTTTGGCACTGTAAATCACCATATAAAAATGAGATGATAGCATTATTTTTTTAAGAATTACAGCAGGTTGTTTCCCGGGTAACACCCTAAAATAAAAATGCTCCGGTAAAAATGGGACCAAAGAGAATGCTTCATTGGGGATCGCTGTCTGATTTTGGACCTTGCTGCCCCTACCTGACTCGCCCAACACGACCTCCCACCTCAGCCCTCCCTCCAGCTGCACCAGCGCTGCAGAGAGCACTGCCCGGAACTCCTCAGTCCCCCTCCCACACCACATGCCTCTGGCACATCCAGCCCTGGAGCCAGCCCAAGCTTAGTAATGGGATCCTGAGCTTGTCGCCGGGCGAAGGAGAGTTTGCGTCAGGAGTTGTCGCTTTCTGGTGGTTGCCTGGTGACCCTAATGGAAAATGAGCTGTGGGGACCGTACCACAAAAACCGCTCCCTCAGCTGGCAGGCTCTTCGGAAAGCCCAACTGCCCTGGGAGGGGGAGGATGCTGCCTCCACAAGAGCTGTCACTGCGGCCTGTGTGTAGGTGGTGGCAGAGATAGGCAGAGAAGTGCAGAGCTGAGGGAAGGCCGGGGCCGTGGTATGGCTCTTCCCTCAGCGTGAGCCCTTGCTCATAGAGGAAGGGCGTGCCCAGCGTAGGCATGAATGCTGGTCCCGCACCCGATTTTAGGGAAAAGCACGCACACCACACACAAAACCCCATCAGCGGTTGACATCCCACAGCTCTAAAAACACATGAGGATGCGTTCTGAGGTTTCTGTGAGGTGCTCGCCCAGACACTGCATTGACAATTACAGTAACCATGACGGGAAGGCTGGGAACATGAGGGCCAAGCCACCTGCCCACGACAGGCAGCCCGCTCAGGACAGGAAGAGGCTTTTTCACTGTGCAGCCCAAAGGAAAGAAATCTAAGAGGAGAGTGGACACTGGTCGTCTGTGAAAATATATGGTGAGCAACATCGATGCAAACATAAATTACATAGCCTTTCTAGAAGAGGCTGAGTCACAGATCCATGGATGCTGAAATGCCAGCTTATCAAAAGTGTGCCCTACTATGTGCTAGGTACTCTATTAAGCTCTCTCCCACCCTTGTCTCATTTAATCCCAAGGTTAGTATAATATTTGTATGTATTAAAAGTTTTGTTTTGAAGCCCTGGCTGGCATAACTCAGTGGACTGAGCGCGGGCTGCGAACCAAAGTGTCGCAGGTTCCATTCCCAGTCAGGGCACATGCCTGGGTTGCTGGCCACAGCCTCCAGCAACCGCACATTGATGTTTCTCTCTCTCTCTCTCTCTTTCTCCCTCCCTTTCCTCTCTAAAAATAAATAAATAAAATCTTTTTTAAAAAGTTTTGTTTTGGAGATGAAGGAATTGAGGCTCAGAAAAATCAGAGGGTCTCTTTGAGGTCATACACTAGCCCTGTGACAGAGTCAGGATTCCACGCTTGCTTTTCTGATGTTCAGGCTAAGGTTCCTGGCCCTAACCTCCCACTGCCAACCCAGCAGAAAGTTCTGCTTCAGCAGCACACCAACGCTTGCCCTTTCCCGGTCTCTTTCACCCAGCCTCTGACAAGCAATACTCCCCACTCCCGTGCTGGCTTATAATGACCTCGATGGATCAAAAGCTAATTTCATTGACTGACTCACTCATGTATTCACCCATCTACCCAATAACTATGTATTGATTAACTACCAAGTCTGAAGCACCAAGCTAGAGGGCCACAATAAAATTAGAGATATGCTCCCAATCCTCATGGAACATAGAAATATTTATTTATCTCTTGAAAAGAGAGTTTACAGACTTGCAAGACACAGCAAATAGGAACCTTTGCACAGTGCTCACCATTACTACTCCTGCTATGTTTAGGAGGAAACACAATCTTTCCTTTATTCATCCTCTTCTATTCAAATAACTGCCTAGGAAGCATGTCAATAATCTTTCCAATCATGCTAGTAACTAGTACCTGTTTAATGAAAAGATTATGAGGTTATGAAAAATAACAAACAGGTAATATTGTCTTGCTTCACACATACGTATATTTTTTAGGGTGGGAAGAGACTTCGCTGAAAGTATTTCAATGAATTTCTTTCTAGTGTTCACACAGTGGTGCAAGAGCGATGGAAAACGGCTGAGGCTGCAGCTGAACTGAATCCCATTCACGAGCAAGTGAGTAGGGGAGACCCTGCCAGGCACCCGGCCCTCCCCATCTGAGAGGCTAGAGCAGTCCTCGGGTTTCTGGGTGCTTTGGTTCATTCGCACTTGGCTGAGGATGATTTCCTGTTTCTAAGAAAAGACTGCTGGGATATCTCGGGAGGTCCTGTGCACAGCAAGTCCTGCTGACCCAGGCGTGGCCTGGCTCCAGGGAGCCTCCGGGTGCAGGGAAGCTACCAGGGAAGGGTTGGTTCTCATTAACCCCTTCCAGCTCAAAGGTGTCCTGAGAATCACAGAATGAGGTTACAACAAATATGTGCCGGATTGGTTGACAAATGAAGAGAAGTTTATGATGGGGCCAATGTGCATGAGCTAGTTGAAGCACATCTAGATTCCCTGAGCCTAAACCAAGGTCTGACATGACCAGGGCCCTGGAAAGGGACCTATGTGTGTAACACCTTCAAGCACCGGCAAAGACCTGTCCTCCCCATCTCCGGCTTCATCCTTCATCCTCTCCAGCCTGGTGTCCTTCTTTCCAGCTCAGGAGTTCTACAAATCACTTTTCCAGTGATGTCAGATGCTATTACCATGGAGACAGCTGTTATGGCAAAACAGAGCTGTCTGATCTTCACCCCGTGGCTCCCGACCTGCAGCAGAATGTGGAGGGGAGCCATTCTGTCACCACAGGCCTCGGTGGAGAGCTCTGAGTACCAACACAAACAGAGCTGCTGGGACACGATGTGGTGGGAATGGAGACCCTGTGACTGAGACAGGAAAACCCACAGGAGGGTGGAGCAGAGGCTGACCAGCCAGCTTGTGATGCAAATAACAGCTGCCCAACTTCTCCCACTACCAAGCCCAACCCCGCCCAGACTGGACTCTTCTCCTCCCCTCATCTGCCTCCCTCCAGCCATTGGTTAGCCACAACTCACTGCAATACTTGCAGCGGCTTAGAAAGGCTTTTGATGAGAGAAATGATACTCCGAAGGTTCATGAACGCAGATTGTGGAAGCAGAGCCACCTCCTTCAGATCCTGGCTCCACCACTCACTGGTAGTATGGCCTCCTGAAAACCTCAGTTTCCCAGTTGAGATAATAACGTATTATCCCTCATCTGGTTGCTACAGCGAGTTGATAGTCAATAATGACAAGGTAGGTAGTTTTCTCCTAAAGTCTTTCCTGATTTTCATTCTGATTGCATTCTAATTCTTACCCACCAGCACCCAGAGCTCTTGTTAAAATATGAATCAGATCACACTGCTTCCCTTTGGAAACTTTCCTGTTGCTTCCACTAGGAATGAGATTCTTACTGTGGGCCAAAGACCACACCCACCGGCTGCTCCCTAAAGTTCATGTCATGCCCCAGTCGCACTCTTGGATCTGCTCCAACCACCCCAGCCCACTTTCTGGACCCCAGGTCTGCCTCTGGTTCAGGACCTGTACCCTGGCACTTCTCTCCACCAGGGACATCGCCTCCCTCACCTGCATGGCTGCTATTCACATCTTCCAGCCTCAGCACAAAGGCCAACTGTTCAGAAGGAAATCATCTACCGGGGCGCACAGGCTTTCAGCATCCTGGGCCACACTGGAAGAACACTTGTCTTGGACCAAACGTGAAATACATTGTGACACGTAATCACAAAAAAATCTCATAATGTTTTAAGTAAATTTACAATTTTGTGTTGGGCCACATTCACAGCCATCCTGAGCCATATGCAGCCTGCAGGCCACGGGTTGGACACCCCTGGTGTGGCCACACCTCCAGAGGCTCTCGGTCTCACTTTCTGGGATACTTACTTCACAGTATGTATTAAGGACTGCAATTATCTTCACTACCTTCAGGTAGTTGTTTATGAGGTGTCTCACCCAGGAGATGGTAAGCCCGGGATCTTGTTTAGTTCCTAGAATAGCACCTGGTACACAGTAGTCACTAAATAAATATTTGTTCTAGTAAAAGAAACAAAAATGTTTAATGCAGTATCTGTGCTAGTTAAAAACATTCACTGATTATATCATTAACTGATAACATAATGAAGATATACCATTCACTCAGAACACACCACCTTGGTTGTATAGAAATAACGGCTTCCTTTCACGTGGAAACAGTCCATCACAGATTCACAGAACACTTAGACACTTCAGCCTTAACAGCGAGCCTACAAGATAGCCAGCATTAGTTTTGTTTGTAGACAGGAAGAGGGGAGACTTGAAAACATGCTATACTCAGAGCCAGGCCTTCAAATCCCAAGATAGAGGCTTTTTCAAGCTCCATATGATCAGATTTCCGATAACATTGTATCTCAGACCAGGACCATCCTCTTGAGGAGATCCATGGTGAGCAGAGTGAGGAGAGTCTTCCAGGCCCTTGGACTGAGAGTAGTGGGAGGACCCTCTGAACACCTTCAAAGCTCAGGTCCCTCACCTCTGGAAAGGGCCCTTTCTGACTCATACGAAGGCAGGTCCTTACACAAGTGTGGCCACCTAGGAGGTACCCCACTGGGCCTTAGGGCACTGTGGAAGCATCAAGTTCCCTGTGGCTGAGCCAGCTGATCATAAGACATTCTCCATGGTTGGCCCAGACCTGGGGACATTTGTCACCATTTTCTGTCTTGCTCAGGCTTCTCATTCTTTCCATCACATCAGAATGGGAGGGGAAAGTTGGAGGGATAGAATCTCCTGTCCTCCTCACTTTTCTTTTGGATTTGCTCAAAGAAAGTTGCATCCTGACATTTTCGGTAATATTAACACTCCTTTACACATCTTCAAGGGTAACAATAACCAAGTTTACCCTTTCCCAGTTCTATCCACATCTAGCCACCGAAAAGAAATTAACACGAGTACCAGAACTACAGATTTTTCCCATAGGTATTATCAGAAAAATGAAAGAAGGAAAATACTAAGCATCCAACTCCTGCAGACCTGCCCTCTTAGTACTGCAAATACCAGTTGTGTTTGCTAGTTAGGGTAGCAAGGATGTGTCAAGTGACACTCTAAACAGGTCCTGGGCTAAATGCTGACGTATCTCAGAGCTGTCAGTTTTCAGAGAAGCAGCAAACCCAGCTGGGGTGAGTGTAGACTCTGCAGTCCATCAGCCTGGGTACAAATAAGCTCAACCATTTGTTATGTTTGGGCAGGTTGTTTCTCCTCTATCCCCATGCCACAGTTTTCTCATGTGCAAAATGAGGGGGTGATAAGAGTACTTTCCTCTTAACATTATTGTGACAAATAACATAATGTATGCAGACTAACTGGTGCAGTGCCTAGCATAGAGCAAGGATTCAACAAATATTAGATGTGGTTGTTACTAGTACTATTCTGTCTGGACTATGTGCAATGCAGGATTCAAACATGTTTGTGCATTTCTGTCAAAAACATTGTTGAGTCCACCCAAAATATTTTACCTTATTAACTCTTTGGGATGTCTGGGAGAGAACTCACTCTGAGGAAAGTTGGAAGTAGGTACAAGTTTGGCTTTAGCCAAACAAAGCTGTGAGGAGACTCCCAGGGGCCCCTATAAAAAGAACCAAGACCCCTAAATGGATCTGCATCTTTGTTATAGCAGCAGGGGTGAGGGGTTATCTGTTTAGCCCAGTTCAGCTCTGTTCAGACACCCAACTTCTCTCCCCATTGCCCTCAGGCTGTGATATTAGTCCTTTACCTCTTAGTATGAATTCCACCAGACTATTAGCTTTCCCTCACAACAGAAGCATGGCAAAACTTACTCTCAGGGTTAAATAGAAGTCTATAGCAAATGTCAAGGAAAGCAGGATGTTATTCCTTGGAATCCTAAAACCCAGTTGGGAAGGCACTTGCACAATGGAAACCTTTAGTCCTAGGTTGTCAGAAATGGTCTCAACTTCAAATAATCTCATCTGTTGTTCTCATAAGCCATCAACATTTTCTGGAAATGACATTTCTCAGGCTCTTTCTCACACTTGGATGTGGTACAGAAGCCTTTTTTTATAGCATGAGTCTCAGATTCATTTGGTTACAGTGGGCCAAATCATTCACGGAAAGAACCCTAGGTTGAGAATCAGTTCTGCTGTCACTGTAGGTCTTTGATGGGCTGCAAAGTGGAAGAGACCACAGATAATAGCACCAACCACACACTGTGCCACAAAGGCCCATTCTAGAACATGTCAGGTCCTTCAGAAACAACCACCAGTGTTTCACCTTCCAGGAAAAAACCTCCCCTCAGGGAGGATGGAGTTCATAATAATTATTGTTCACACCATCCCTTGGGGATCTCAAAGAAAACTCTAGTTATTCATCATCATCACTTGAATTTTAATGGCTGATGACACGAAAATCTCAAAGCTCAGATCCGTACACAGCTTGAGCATTTACTAGAGTGCTCATACTGGAATAGGATGGTCCCACACATTCATCTATGATCTTCTTATCCTGTGGAGCCTTGTTCCTTAAACCAGCTCTCACCAAATGTCAATGTGAATTAGTTTAATTAAGCAGAAAGCAGCTTAAATTAAAAGTGCTCAACCCTTAGTGCTCAGTACTAGTTTTAATAGTAAGTTTTACCACCAGGCCTACAGAGATTCCAAAAGATGGCATTTCTTGTCACTTAAGTGTTGTAGTCTCATCGTGTCCTCGGCCTTGCTCTCCTCCAGTTTGGCTGCTCCTCCCAGGTCCTCTGGGCGTGCACTCTCTGCCCTGCCCCACACCCCTGTTCACATTCCTGTGAAGTCTGTGGGCGGCAAGCATGGGGCAGCAGCCTTGGCATAAACCTGACCTCTGCAGAGACTTTCTCGTGCAGGGACACCCTTGTTCTTATTGGGGTGGGCCAGGTGAGTGTAGGCAGGACCATCAGGGCTCAGCCACTGAGAGGCATTGACTCTCTGACCCAACCTTAGGAGAGCTTCAGCGAAGGGTCTGACCATCGCCTGGACTCACGTGGACACACACACCTCGCCCCCTCTCTCTCTGCTTGTACCGAGGAGAAACGTGACCCAGAGGTATCCCCAGCCTGCCTTTCTTTACCAACCCTCACTCGCCGCCGCTGGATTTGGCTCTTTCCCGTGAAAAATGAGCCCAAAAGCCCTGGAGCGTCCTCAGTGATTTACCGAGAACTCGACTTCCACATGGGCTTTCCAGCTGCAGCCAACCCCAAGAGTCAAAGGGAGGAAGAGAGAAAATCATAAATGGATAGTAAGATGAGAAACAGATGTTTGGAGAATTCACTGGCAGGGAATTCTCCAACGTGACCCCCTCTCTTCATGAGATTAGAAGGGCTTGGTCCCTGAGATCAGACCCCTGCTCCATCTGCCTTTCACCTCTCAGCCCCCACCACCACACCCTTGTCCCCCACAAACTCCTACTCCATCTTTCCAGGTCCAACCAGGCAACCCACCACGTGGACATCTACCCTATAGGGTCATTTGTTTTTTTAGTCGAAATAAATGAATGCTAGGTGCTCTGACCACACATACGTATTAGACATAACCCTTTGCCATCGAGGAGCTCACAGGCTGGTGAGGGAGACAGGGAAATCAATAGGCCTTTCCAAGAAGGTAGGGTTTGTCCTAGGACAGGGGTTAGCACTTAACACCATAGAAATATGCAGGAGGGGCTCTGAGCCCTCCCTTGGGGCTGAGGTGATTGCTGGAATGTCAGTAGACACTTGAGCTGAGTTTCAGAGATGTTATTCAGTTGAAGGTGAATAGAAATCACTTTGCAAATTCTAACTTAGCAGGCTTCAAGAGAGTCATATATTTATTTACCAGCGTAACACACTGGTTAAGAACAACATCTCTGAAAACAGACTGCCTGAGCTTCAAACCCAGATTGGCAACTCATCATCACATTAGACAAATTAATGAATCTCTCTGTGCCTCAGTTTCCTAATTAGTAAAGTGAGGATAATGACACTTATCCTGTGGGGGTTATTATAAGAGATGTGTGAAATAATATTTGCAAAACATTTAGAGTAGTACCTGACACATAGTAAGCAACATATAAGGTTTCTTTTTTTTTAATGAAAAATTCAAGAACTGTTTTGTGTCTACTACATATCAGGCAATGTACCAGAATCTCTGGATATCAAATTAAAAGTCATGGTCCCTCTTTTTCAGGAGGTCACAAACAAGTGTGATAGAGTCATCAATGAATTGTGATACAATATTGTAGGTGGTAAGACAGGCATTGGTCACAGGCATCTCATCTTTTCCATCCTTTGAGATGATTACACCGAAATCTGTGACCCAGCATCAACCCTTCCACCCCTTTATCTCTGACATTTAATTGCCATTTCCTACAGAGTCTACCTCATTATTATCTCCTGAACCCCTTTCCCTTTGCTCCTTTCCTGTTGTCATTGTTTCTCTGATGCCTCATCACTTGTCGCAAGGATGACCACTCTCCATACCTCCAAACATCTCACCTCCACCAAATCAGTTTCCTTCCTTCTCTCTCTCTCTCTCTTTTTAACAGTTTTATGGAGACATGATTGGCATAACAAAACCCCAGACATTCAATGCACACAATTTGATGGGTTTGGACCTATGCATACACCTGTGACACCATCACCATAATCAAGGCCGTAACACATCCGCCACCTTCTCAGGTTTCCTGTGTCCCTCTGCTTCCTTCTCCTCCTCTTCCTTCTTTTTGTAATAGTAACACTAAACAGGACATCCTCCCTCTTAGAAAAATGTTAAGTGCATAACACTATATTATTAGCTGTAGGCACTGTGTTGTATAACTTATACACGAATCTGAACTTACTCATGTTGCATAACTTTATACTCTCAATAATAATTTTCCATTTCCCCAGCTCTCATCCCTAAGCAACTTCCATTCTATTTTGGCTTCTTTAAGCCCAACTGTTTGAGATGCCTCATGTAAATAAAATCACGCAGTATGTGTCTTCCTGTGACCAACTGATTCCATTTAGCGTGACTTCTGGATCCATCCATGCTGTCACAAATGGTAGGATTTTCTTCCTTTTTAAGACTACTATTTTATTGTAGGTATATACCATATTTTCTTTATCTATTTGTTTTTCAGTGGTCGTTTGGATTGTTTCCACATCTTGGCTATTGTGAATAATGCCATAATGAACATGGGAGTGCAGGATCTCTTTGAGATCCTGATGCTAATTCTTTTGGATATATACCTAGGAGGTGGGTTGCCGGATCATGTATGTCATAGTTCTATTTTTAAGTTTCTGAAGAAGCTCTATACTGTTTTCCATAGTGGTGGCACCATTACACATTCCCACTGACAGTGTACAAAGGTTCTAATTTCTCCAAACCCTTATCAATGCTTACTATTTTTTATAATAGTCATCCTAACAGGATGACTAGTGATATTGCACACCATTTCACATACCTGTTGGTCATTTGCATGTCTTCCTTGGAGAAATGTCTACTCAAGTCCTCTGCTCATGTTTCAATTGTGTTATTTGTGTTTTTGGCTACTGAGTTTGTAAGAGTTTCTTACATAAGATACAGGGTTTGCAAATATTTTCTCTCATTATGTGGGTTATCTTTTCACTCTGTTGACCATTTTCTTTGCTGTGCAGAAGGCTTTCAGTTGAATGTAGTCCCACTTGTCTATTTTTGCTCCTGTTGCCTGTGCTCTTCATGTCATGTCCATGAAATCATTGCTAAGATAATGTAATGACACTCTCTCCTATGGGTTCTTCTAGGTGTTTTAGAGTTTCAGGTCTTACTTTTAAATCTTGAATCCATGTTGAGTTGATGTCTGTGCATGGTGTGAGACAGAGGTCCATTTTCACTCTTTGACATGTGGATATGGGGTTTTCCCAGCACCATTTGTTAAAGAGAGCATCCTTTCCTGCCACATATGCTCGGTACCCTAACTGCAGATCAGTTGACTATATTTGCATGACTCTATTTCTCAGCTCTCTCTTTTGTTCATTGGTCTATATTGCCCATCTTAATGCCAATACCATATGGTTTTAATTACCATGTCTATAGCTTACTGTTGCTAGGATCCTATTTTTAGCATCCAAATTCCTCATAACATTCCTCAATCCAAAATTTCTTAATAGATTCCCCCATCGACTATAGAAAAATAACTAAATTCCTTAACATGACAGAGCCCTCTGTGACCTAATTTTTAACCTACCTGGTCACATCTAGACCCCCTCAGCCCTTCAATCCAAGTGACACAATCTTCTGTGAAATCACTGCGCACTATAGGCTCTCCATATTAGAAACAGTTTTTCTGCCCTGTCCACCTACCACGCTCTTACTGCTTTATCAAAGAGCTGACGCATTATCTCCTCTGCAAAAACTTCTCTGACTCCCACTCTGGGTCCCACTTGTTAAAATCCCTTGCAGTCTGCACCTCTCTACATGATTATGAGGGTTTTGAGGGGTGAGAACATGCCACCCCTTTTCCCTACTTGAGCTTTGAAATAATTTTAAAAAGACCAAAAAAATGCAGATGGGAAAAGATACCAACTAGTACCCTTTATTACTGATAAAGTTGACATAACAGTGAGATGTTTATACCTATGGGCAACTGAACAAAGGAGATTCTGAACAATGACCCCCAGAATTTGGCTAGCTTATCCTCCAAGGCACAGGTTCAGATGGACTGTGCCAGACTTCCCTAATGGAGGGCCTACAAGAGTAAGATTTACAGCATATTCTAAAATAATCTCTTATGAACAAGACTAATTTCTTCTTTCAAAACTCACCAATCAAACATATTACTCCTTGGAGTGGAGCAAGTAAGGGGCAAAGAAGGATCAGAAGTGTTACATTAATGGAGCTCCTTCCACATTAAAGGAAACACTATGAGTAGAGAAGAAAAGTACCTATCTCTTCCCCACACACACATACACAGTGTAACTCTTAAAGATGTTATATATTTTCCTTTAATGTCTCTCCATGAGATTAAAAGATACTTGTAGGCAAGAAGAGTGTCTTTTCATACTATATTTTTTTCCTATGTAAGTACAAGTGAAATGGTTATACTTGGCACAAAGTAGGTGTTCAACCTGTCTGTTAAATATTGTTGAAGGGTGAAGGGCCAAAGTGTGTCACTTAAGAAGAACTAGCTTCATCAGCAGACGTGGAGGAGAAGAAAAAACAAGACGAAGACTTCATGGAAGAGGAAATATTTGAGCTGGACTTTGGCAAATGAGTAGACTCTTACTACACAGAAAAGCCAAAGGCAACTAGTTGCGTAATCCCAGAGGCATGAGATTGTATAGCCAGTCCTGGATGGAAAAAGTCCCGCATGAGTGTGCTGTAGAATGTGGGACATGAGGTGACAAGGGCTTTAGGCAGTTCTCCATCCTGAAATACTTAATAGAAATGCCTAAAAATCTAACAGACAAAAAAGTGCCTCTCTCCTGGAGTTTAGCTATTTTTCATTTGAGTTTAATTTTGATCATTAGCACAACAAGGACAATAATTTAAGCTATCAGGAAGCCTCTTCTAGATCTGTCTGCTTATTCTTCCAAATCCAAAAACAACTTGTACTAAGAGTACTTAGAGCCTCCAGGCTCACATCTGGGAAAACCCGGAGTGCTGACGTCACCCCCACAGCGTGAAGCAACAGGGAGCTGGAGGCCACGACCCTTGGCAGCAGGGGAGTCACATACTGCAGGGCGAGATGATGAGAAATGAGAGTCTGAAAAGCCTGCCGGCTGCAGGTGGTGTGACTTTTCTATTTAAATGAAAGCCAGGAATATGGGATGAGATTTCCTTTATTTTGATGTTCAGAATTTTTTTCATGAAGTAATTATATGAAAATTTCCAGCATAAAATCAAGTTTTATTTACTCAGGAAATCTGTGTTTGAACCTAAAATTCATCAACATGATGGATGTTGATCATGTAGAATATGTCCCAGATTTTGACTGTGAATAATACTGAAGCTTCTCTCTATGATATTTCAATGACTCATGTAATGATCAGCAATAGAATTTTCCTGCCAGTCCCTGTTTTCTGGGAACAACACTCCCCACCCATAGGGCTGATAACCACTCATATCTGCTATGTGACCCTGACCCCTAGCTATATCCGATCCATCCAGAAATAGGAGTTGGACCCACGCAAAGTATTTGAGATTTGAGCTGAAAGAGTTAGCCCACACTTGTATGTGACCTAAATTGTAAAATCTAAACCTGGGAGCTGAGGCTCTGCCATCCTTTGCCTTTATGTGGGCTGAATAACAGAGTGATGATGAACAGATAGGAAAGAAAGAGGACTGCATGTACAGCCAGCAAACTTGGCAAGATGTTGAATATAGCAAAGGAGGAGAAAGTAGTAGTCTAGGTTGATACCTTGATTTCTGGTCATAAATATAGGGATAATGGCACTGGTAACAGAACAGAAGAGCAGTTAGAAAGGGGATGTTGATATTGGACATAGATATTACAAAAGTAGTGAATGAAATTACGAGAGTTGGTAAGCTCCCTGAAAGAATGCAATCCCTCAGTGCTAAGCCTAGATGCCTTGAGGCCACCCCAAATTAAGGGTACCCCAAAAAGAGACTCTAGCAAAAGAGTACAGGAATGAGTTATAGACATAGGAGAGATGTTCCACTCTAGGAAAAAGACATAGTGTTAGATACTCCCTCTCCAATATTTTAATTACACAAATTGAATATTACATTTGAAAACTCCAATGTAATGGGACAGATGAGAGAATTGTTCTTTCGATTTAGAAACAGTTGCTCATTGATGAGAATGTAGATCATTTTGGAAGAAAAACTGGACATGCACATTAAATTGTTACATGCATAAACACTGACTCAGTAGAGTGGAACAGTGAGTTGCCTGCCCAGGCACTCCAGCAAACACCACCTGCCCTACCCACAGAAGAAGCTCCCAGCAGGAAGGTATCTTTCCAACAGCACATGGTCAGGGCAAAGCATCTGACCAATGCTGGATGAATTAGAGTCCTTACCCTGGGATCTTTACATTGTCAAAAAAAAAACAAAAAACACCCAAACGATTTGGTCTCTTGCTTTCTGGCTGGATGCATGCCATGTAAACTCTAGAATTTTCACAAGGCCATGTTTCCTATCATATGGAACGAGGCAAGCAGTGGACGCTTGCCTGCAGACATGAGGAAGAATGCTGCAGAAGTACAGCAAAGAGAAACGAGAGCCGGAGAGGAAGTCCTGATGATTTCTCAGGCCCTGGTCTGGAACCTTTATAGTTCCAGCTGCCTTCCCAGCAGTCACAAAGGCCCATCACTCACCTCAAAATCCGTAAAATATTTATTTTCCCTAGGAGAGCTCAAGATATCCCCTATTACTTGCAACTAAATGAGTCTCAACAGTAATTCGATTGTATAGTGATGGATGTTAACCAGACTTATTGTGGTGATTATTTCAC
Organism: Phyllostomus hastatus; assembly: GCF_019186645.2. Taxonomy (NCBI): domain Eukaryota; kingdom Metazoa; phylum Chordata; class Mammalia; order Chiroptera; family Phyllostomidae; genus Phyllostomus; species Phyllostomus hastatus. The sequence goes on along the minus strand of NW_025334015.1, from coordinate 10,768,527 downwards.
AATATATACAAATATAGAATCATCATGTTGTACACCTGAAACTAATATAATCTCATATGTCAATTATACCTAAATTAAAAAAAAAACAGTAATCCCACTTCTGAGAGTTTGGCCTTAGGAAATAGTTTCCAGATGTGCATAAAGGTAAATATCACAGCATTGCATATAATTGTGATAAAATGGTCAACAAGTCCAACAAGTAGCAATGTCACTTTGGTAAAATAAAATGTAATAGTAGTAGATTAATATTATTAATTAATACTTAAATACTTACCTAGTGCTCATTTTCTTGTACCAGGAGTTGGATTTTGTGCTTTATATATGACATCTATTTTAATTTTCATAGCCACCCTGGAAGACAGGTACTATTATTTTAAGGTAAGCATGTAAAGTACTTAGCACATTGCTTTCCATAGAGCAGGAGTTCTCAAAAAAAAAAAAAACCTAACTACTACTATTCTGCTTTTTACAGATGAGAATGAAATAAGGTTATCTAAGTTATGGCCAAAAATTCCAAAGGTGTTATTTAAAATTAACATCATGTAAGAAAAATGGGATAGTGGACAGGGCACATAGCAGGTTCCCCTTCCTAACTACTGATGTGACAGCAGCATCAGAAGGAAAAACCTATATCAAATATTAGAGCTCACATTTTTGTTCATGGCATGTAAAAGCTACCCAAAAAATAGTTACCCAAAAAGCCACACTCAAATTATGAGATGAACTACACATGCACAGCCCACAGACACACAGGCAAACGTGCACAAGCAGCAAACAATGGGAAGCAAACATTTCCAGTGTCACTTATAGTGTTGCCACAAAATATAAGATACTTAATAAATCTAATAAAAGAATCTCAGGAACTCTACACTTCAAAGAATAAAATCTTTCTGAGAGAAATTAAAGAAGACCAAAATAAATGGTAAGGTATATACCACGCACATGAGTAGGAAGACTAAATATTTTCAAGATAGTAATTCTTCCCAAACTGATTTATAGATTCAATAAAATGTCAATCAAAATTCCATGAACTCTTTGGTAGAAATTGGCAAGCAAATGCTAATGTTAATATGGAAATGCAAAGGATTTGCATTTTTATTAAAAAGAACAACACAGCATTGGAGAACTTAACTACTGATTTCAAAGTTTACTATAAAACTACAAATAAAAAGATAATTTGATATTGTGAATAAAATAAACATATATCAGTGGAGTAGAATGGGGGATTCAGAAATAGACTTGAATGGATTTTTCAAAAATATGCTTAAATTATATGGATAAACCTTTTCAACAAGTGGTAGTGCAGTGATTGGATATCTGTATGGAAAAATTGGTTGACCTATATTCCACTATACACAAAAATTAACTCAGGTGAACTATAGACATAAATGAAAATGTATTGGGTAGGTCAGCTAGTCTCCTGGTCTCGCTAGAGTGGCCTTATGAAATGAGCCAAGTGGCACCACCTCCCTGGTCACCTGGTCCTGGTGCCCCTGGTGTTCCCCTCGTGTGGGTTGTATGTGGCCTCTTGTAGCTGAGCTTTGATTGCTGCTGGCACCTCAGTGGGTCAGACCGACTGACTGTGAGAAATGACTGTGACTACAGTGGAGGAGCTGTTGTGCAGCAGCTGACCTCATGAAGCAGGATTTGCTTTAGTGTGTCTCTGGTGCCTGCCTAGTCAACCTTTTGGATATGTCCTTTGTAGCACTAATTGTGGGTGGTGCTCTGGTGTGGTCTGAAGCTGGCCACCAGATGTGTTGGTTCTGAGGCCCCTTGGGAGGGTCTCTGGTGTAGGCCAAGGTCGGCTGCTGCCTGTGCCCATCCTGGTATGGGCTACAAAGTGGTCTGCAAATGGCTACCACTTGTGCTGGGCTTGGAGGCACCTGGAAGAAGCTAAGCTATGAACTGAGGTCAGCCTCTGTTAGTGCCAGGCTTGGAGTTGCTTAGTGAAAGGTACAGGCCGTACCAAGGACAGGCACAGCCTGTTTGGGGTTTGTGAACCTTTGAAAGATTTCAGGAAAGTCCATAGCATGAGCTGAGACTGGTCTTTTGTATTGAGAAGACACCGAAAGCAGCTTGGGTGGGCCCAAAAGTTGGGTGAGGAAGAATCTCAGGGAATCACTGGGGTGGGGCAAGATTGGCATTAGCCAGTGTGATGGAGACTCACACTTGAAACCCCCCTGCACCTGGGACTATGACCTTCCTGGAATTTCTGGAAGTCTATTTCCTTTGCCATATTAGGGGAGTTCTCCTTCATTATTTTTTCAAATAAGTTTTCAATTTCTTGCTTTACCTCTTCTCCTTCTGGCATCCCTGTGATTCAGATGTTGGAATGCTTAAAGTTGGAATTCAGATGTCCTTGAGGTTCCTAAGCCTCTCCTCATTTTTTTTTGAATTCTTGTTTCTTCATTCTGTTCTGGTTGAATGCTTATTTCCTCATTCTGCTCCAAACCACTAATTCGAGCCCCAGTTTCCTTCCCGCCACTGTTGGTTCCATATACATTTTCCTTTATTTCACTTTGCATAGCCTTCACTTTTTCCTCTATTTTGGACTATACTCCATCATTTCTGTGAGCATCCTGATTACCAGTGTTTTGAATTCTGCATCTGATAGGTTGGCTATCTCTTCATTGCTTAGTTGTATTTTTTCTGGAGCTTTGATCTGTTCTTTCATTTGGGCCATACATTTTTTGTCTCAGTGCACCTATTACATAGTAAGGGGCAGAGTCTTAGGTATTCACCCGGGCAGGGCAAACTAGGTTGCTGGGTTGTGGCTCTGTATGTGGGGGAGGGGTCTGAGAGGGGAAAATGTGGCTTGCTCAGCTCTCAGTTGGCTTTCAGTCACTTCCCCCACTAGCTACTCACAAGCACATTGGGCCCTTCTAATGCTGATTCCTGATGTGGAGGGTGGACTTGTGTATGTTCTAGGACCCTGTGGGTCTCTCCAATGAACTCTCCTGTAAGGCTAGGAGTTTCTCCCACCACTGCAACCCCCATAGGTTTTTTTAGTCAGAGGTTTTGAGGCTTTATTTCCCTGCGCTGGAACCCTGGGTTGCGTGGTCTGTCTCACTCCCCACTTGTTCCTCCTAGTTTATTCACATACAAAGGTGGGACTGTCCACTCCACCAGCTGCTGTTTGTCTGCCCTGGTCCTCCAGCCTTGCTGAGAGTCCTCTTTGCCCCAGCTGCCCATGTCTGCCCTCCTACTGGTCAGGACAAATGTTTCCTCTTTGACTCTTCGGTTGTTGAACTTCCATACAGTTCGATTTTCTGGCAATTCTGGTTGTGTTTTGTTTTTAAATTTGTTGTTGTCCTTCTTTTAGTTGTGCAAAGTGTATCCACCTATGCCTCCATCTTGGCCAGAAGTCACTAAAATCTACTTTTTCTGATAGTAGTTTAGCCACTGTGGCTTTATTTTGACTAATATTAACATTATATATTATATTCCACCTTTTATTTTTAACCCACTTGTATCTTTATATTTGCAGTGCATTCTTGTGGGTAACATATAGTCGGGTCTTTCTTCATATAACTCTGACCTCTCTGACTTTTAATCAGGTATGTTTAAACTATTTCTGCTTAGTGTGAGTATATATATGGGTAATAGTACATTTACCCACTGGCTATTGTTTTCTATTTGTTCCACATGTGTTTTGTTTCCTTTCCCTTCTCTTTCTTTTGGATTAACTTTATTTTTTTATTATTCTACTTTATCTCCTTTGTTGTATTATTTTAATGATTAATTTTGCGTATGTAAAATATGTCTTCAGCTTATCACAGTCAGTTTTCAAGTGATAGTGTACCACTTTACATATATTAACAGAACCTTCCAACAGTACACTTCCATTCCCTGACTCCTTGACTTTGTACTACTATTGTCATATGTTTTTCTGCAAATGTAACAAGCCCCACATTACTGTGCTCATATGTTTGCTTTCAACAGTCAATGTTCTTTCAAAGATATTTAACTAATAAAAAATATATGAAGTTTATATTTTTCCTCATAATTACCATTTCCAAGACTCTTAATTCTATTGTGTGCATCCATATTTCCATCTGGTATTGTTTTCCATGTGATTGAAGGATATCTTTAATGATATCTTTTTAATTGCCTTTTATATTATTTTATTTTATTTTAGGTGTTGCAAAATGATCACCACAATAAATCCAGTTAACATTCTTCACTACACATACTTACAAATTTTTCTTATGATAACAAATTTTAAGACTATAATGTGGTTCTGGGGATGGTAACTCCTATAGTGTGGTTCTGGGGATGGTAACTCTTTCCACATTTTATATTTGAAAAACTCCTCCTTTTGCCTTTGTTTTTGACAGGCATTTCACTAAGTATAGAATTCTATCTTGACGATTATTTTCTTTCTGTTCTTTAAAGATGTTGTATAGTGTCTTCTTGTTTGAATTGTTTCTGATGAGAAATCTGCTGTTATTCTTACTTTTTGTCTTCTGTGTGGAATGTGTCTTTCTTCTCTAGTTACTTTAAAGGTTTTTCTTTATCACTTGGTTTAAGCAATTTGATTATGATGAGCTTTGGCGTATTTTTTTTTTTTAGTTTCATGTGCATGAGATTTGTTGGGCTTCTACATTTTGGGTCTGTGAGTCTATAGTTTTAATCAAATTTGGAACAATTTCAGCCATTAATAATTCTTTAAAAATTTTTATATCGCACTTCCTGCCCCTTTGGGGGCTCCAGATACATATTTATTCAGAAACTTAAAGATGTTCCACAGCCTACTGACACTCTGCTCATTTCTTTTCTGTCTTTCTATGTTTGCTGTGACTTCAAGTCTACTAGTTCTTTTCTTCTGCAGCATTAAGTCTGCCATCAACCTCATCCAGTGTACTTTTTATTTCATAAATTATAGCTTTCATCTCTAGAAGTTTGACTTGGATTTTTTGTTATATGTTCCATATCTCTACTTAGCATGTTCAGAATTTCCTTTAGCTATTTGAACATACATAAATGTTATTCTTTTTCAATATCCTTGTGTACTAATTCCATTACTTGTATCATTTGTGGAAAATTTCTAATTAACTGATATTTTTTCCTTATTATGGGTCATATTTTTCTGCTTCTTTGCATGCCTGGTAATTTTTTATTGAATACCAGACACTGTGGATTTGCTAGATATTTTAGTAGTCCTAAAAATATTCCTGAGCTAAGTTGTTTAGAAATAGTTTGACCCTTTTGAGTCTTGCTTTTAATCTTTATTAGGCAGAAGTAAAACAGCATTCAGTCTAGGGCTAATTTTGTTCCTTGATTGATGCATAGCTTTTCTTAGTTCTCTACCCAACTGCCCCAATGAATTATGAAGTTCAAGAACTGGCAAAAATAACCTTTTGGAATAGAAATCAGAATGGTGATTGACTGTAGGGGTGGATATTAGAACTTTCTGGAGTGTTGCTTACACAAATTTGTCAAATTGAGCAATTAAGACTTGCAAATGTCACTGTTGTAAATTTCACCTCAATGAAGAAGCATGTGTAGTATCAAATATGCATTATGTATATAAATTCTGAATGAATTTATTATGCCCAAATTTCAATAGTGTAGAATAAATGGTAAGTTTTTAAATTATCTTCTGACTATTCAGTGTTATTTAATTTTCATTAACATATGCCTGTTTTTAAAATACATAAAAGTAATATTGAAACAATGAAAGTATTTTGGGGGAACTCGGTTTTGTAGAATGGGTGAAGGAAGGGACACTAATGTTTATTGGGCATTTGCTATACCACAGTTCCTGTAAAAGGCACTTTACAGCATTATCCAATTTGATCAACATAACAATTCTGTGAAGTAGCTATTATCCCACTTACAAAAGAAAAGAAAATGATTGTTCAGACAGGTTGAATAATAACAACCTGTTATGTGTCCCAGGTCCCTCAACTTGATCTTAGGACTGTCTATTCCTCAAGTTCATGTTTCGATTCTTAAAAAGAAAATTAAGCCCCTGAGATGGACTTTTGGAATTCAGAGAGTAAAGAATGCTTGGTAGGATGAAGATGTCCCAGAAATATATCACTGTCATGGACGTAGGGATTGTCACACTGGACTCTGGGAGTTCACTATTAAACAGACAAAGTGAACTACTTGTGAAGGCAGACTCATGAATTAAATGCAGTTCATCTGAAATGCAAGGAAGTCTGATCTCAGACAAGAATACAAGCGAATGGCTCAGAGACTATCCAAGAGATCTAGGACCCTTCAAGGCAGATGGTGGGAGAGGGAAGGAATGTGTCCCTTCCTTTCAACCTGTTGTCAGGCTATAAGGACAAAGGGTGCTTTGTCCCCAGATGGAGTAATTCCTCAGAGACCAATGGCTAGGCTGTCAGGTTACAGGAATGGGTGTATTCTCTGTATCAGCTGCCTCTTGCTCAAGCAAGCCTGACTCACAGGTTGGTCACCTGTCTGGAATGGACCTCGGGAGAACACACCAGTGAGGTCAGCCAGAGAGCACGGGCCAGAGCAGTTTCATTATCAACTGTGTGCAAGTCGCACCAACTCACTCCACCTTCTGTGGGAGGTTGTTTGCTTGTGAAGTGAATCTCTTTTAATACCTACAACATATTTTGAGTGCTGGGCTTTAAACCTCCATTTGCTTTCTCTTGTATTCCCCACCTTAGAACTGTGAATGAAACATTCATTAATCATTTTTCTTAAAGTTTGAAACAGAGTCTCTGACTCCCAAAAAATTCCATGTTCATTTGCAAGGGGGTGGAAAATCTGGGATTGACTTGTGCCTGAAGCTCTTTATGGAATGGGGGGTGGGGGGCGTGGACAGGGGGGGCTCTGATGAGTAAAGAGCTTCCATATGTGTTGGTTGATGTTTTCTCAAAGTTAGCATATGACTTTCAAGAGATAATTCAAAACCTAGTTCGAGCAACAGATATGGAGGAGAGTTGGTAGAGAGGAAGTAAGGCTCTCACACTCAAATGGCTTCACCGTTCTTCACCTTGTAGCCCTGTGTGTGAAATGAGAGCTGAGGAGAGGATCCAGAACTAACACTTACTGCCCCCACCCTCCCCAAACACACACATACACTCCCTTGCATAACACAGCTGGGCTGTGCCATATCCTCTGCCAAAGCCCAGGCCCCAGACTCAAGGGGTGCTTCCTCCTTTGCGTGGCTCATTCTCCTGAGATCTGTGGCTGAGTTGCATCATGGGAGGCTAATTCCTGCCAGTTGTGGCACTATTGTGTTCCGATATAAAAATGTGAGCCAGCAGGTAACTGGACGAATACCAACACATAACATTTATTGCACGCTTGTTAGGAAGCCACCAAAAAATCCTGCTCAGAGTAGTTCTTAGGTACATACACTCTCAAATCTTCTTACCTCTTACAGCCAAGAACAGCCAATCAGGGATTGTTGAAAAGCACAAGCTCACCTCCTCTGCCACAAGGGAATGCTCTCTGAGGGTCAGTAGTAGGATTTCGTAGAGGCTGAGTTTCATGTTAAACCCTCTCATCTTCCCTAGTTTAACAGCAGAAGGAAGGTGAACATGTGAAAGGCAAAACGTGTCTTGAGCAATTAGTATATGATAAGTCCTGTCCTGTGCCTTTAACATGAATTATTTCATTGATCTTCAAATAGACCTGGGAGCTAACCATCATCATTGTGACTTTGTGGAAACTAAAACACAGAGAAATTACATATATAGCCAAAGCCACTTGGTTTATTAAGTGGTGTATTCAAAACTGAAGCTCTGATTTTAACCGATTGCAAGTGTTCAGCTTTCTCCACTCAAAGCAGAAATCTTGCTGGCTCTCAGCAAGTAGGCCTTTAGAGCAGTCATCTCAAATGTTTTCAAGTATGCACATCTATCAGTAAATTTCTTTCAGCACCACCTCCAGTATGTGCATACTCATCTATAAATTGGGTGCATAATATACTAACAGCTACTAGTACTGACTGATAATATAATACCCCAGGGCACTTTTCATCATTAATGACAATTGTTGTAAATTTATATTTAATATACTGTTGATAATTTGGATAATTATTTAGCCAGATCTCATTAAATCCTCATTGTTTTCACCTCACTAGATATGTGGGTGACAAATAATCTATTCCAGGGGTAGAAGAAGTCATCTGGCTTTACTTCGTGTTTTCATCTGCCTGAATGACTCCTATTGCCTATGATCCAGTTGCACTGCAGATAACATTTTAAGCCACCTGTCCATTTCATGAGGGTTATTTGGTTGAAATGAGATGATCTGGTTTGTAAGTCCACTCCTGGTGTACATGTAAACCTTGAAACACCTTAATATGCTAAGAGTGAAGGGGGCAATAAGGGCACCAGTGTAGAAACCCCCTTGACATTGTGTGACACCGCTTTCCCGTACAGAGCTTTGAATATATGCAAATGGCCCAAGGGAGCCTGATGGAAGGCACCAGGGTCAATATGTATATTCATTATTAGTCAGTGAAAATGCATTTCCTATGTTTAGACAAAAAAAATAAATATGAATAGGTGTTCTAATGGTTTCCCCCAGAAGACCCCTCCATAAGAGTCCTGATTTGGACTCGCTCCAGTACAGGGTGCAGAAGGCTGAGGGTGAAAAAACCCGCTAGTGAAGAGCTGTGCAGTCAGCAGATGGGGCTGGAAGAAGAAGGTGATGCATCTGGAAGACCGAAGTGGGCACTCAGGGGACTTGCAGGAGACAAGCTCCAGGGCTTGAAGGCCACATAGCGATAGGATCTGGCTTCCCCAGCAGACCCCACCCTCTACCCTGGAGGAGGCACATATCAGCTGCAACAACCTGGATTTCTAGATTCCGTCCTTTCTGAGTCCAAGTCCTTCACAAGCCTCCCTCCTAAAGACTTGAATACCACAGTAAATGAAAACATACTCTGTAGCACAAAAATCCCTTAAGATTTGTTTTCCAAGATGGAAAATGAAGGCATTTTAGCCCTTCCACCGATAAAAATAACTTGCCGTTGATTTTGAAACCCCTTTCATTTGTCTCCCAGAGACGGGCCCCATACAATGGCACTTTGTGTGGGAGCCTTCTGCCTGCCAACAGGAGGAGACCAGAGAGGAGGGCTCAGCTCGCCAGTGGGAGAGGACTCTGGGCAGCTCAGCGTTGCTGTTGGACATCATTCAGAAGTCCCCGCTCAGTGTGGGGAGCCCAGAGAGGAAAACAAACAGAGCAAGGAATCGTGGAAAATGCTGAGTCCTCCAGCTGGCGGAACAGCATCAGCCTGTCAGTGCTCGGAGCCAGCGCTCTGCCCGCCAGCAGCTGCAATCGCAGGCGGGAGGCCTTGGCACCCCGAGTCCTGTCCCAGGGCCTGGAGGCGGGAAACAGACACCCCTGTCTCTGCAGACAGCCCTCCAGAGTCCTTACCCTGAATGCTGAAGTCTTTTCCTTGTCCCTAGAATCAGTGGGGAAGGGTGGGGGGTGTGGTTTACAAAGAAGGGAGGAAAAAAAGACTTTCTTGAGCTGTAGTTTCAGGTTTACTAATAGTTCCCACTTACATAACAAATTAACTATGTGTCAAGCACTGTCTCCATCCTGTGAGGTTAGTACTATTATCCTTATTTCATGGACCAAGAAATTGAGGCACAGAGAGGTTGAATAACTTGCCCAAGGTCACACAGCTCAAAGGTGACACGCCTTGGATTTAAAACCATGCAGTTTATCTCCAGAGCCCATTCACTTAAACGTTCATATTTCTCTCCAGGAATATAAAATATATGAGAGACAAAGAGAGGAAACTCAGAGAGAGAATAAAGGCAATGGTTAGGAAAAAGAGAAGAAGAATGACCAAGGGCTGGAATAATGGGAAGAGTAACTTTTTTTTTAAGTAGCAGACCTTCAGTCTTGGAGAAGGAATGCGAAACCAAGGTACAGCCAGGGCAGGAAATGCTCAGTTGGGAATGAAAACTGTAACAACCACTGGTCTGTCACCTGCTGTTTCCTACACCCCAAACAGGATTCTGGGAATAATGCTCAGAGATCACTCAGCAAATGGGGCTAGGGAGGCTGAGGAGCAGGCAGCTGGAACTGAGAAATGAACACCTTCTTTCTCTTCCAACTATAGCCTGGGGTGGGGACAGGTGCCCAGGGCTCCGGGGAGAGATTAGCACCCTAATGAGAAGAGACAGCCTTTGTCAGTCATGCAGGGAGGCCTGTTGCATCCATTTGTAAGCTACATAGCTCTTGTCCCCAGAGGAAGGAAGAGTAGAAAGAAAAGAAAGGAGGGAGACAGAAAAGGAGGGAGGAGAGGAGAGAAGAAATGGACTATTTTTTGCCTGCGTCTGGAGGGACAAGCCCTCAACCCTCATCAGACCCGTAGGGTTGCCTTGGTATTAGTAGGCTTAAGACCTCGCTTTACCCGTCACCAGGTCCCAGTGGGATTTCCAATAACTCACCTAAACTTTCTTACCCTAAATACTTTAGCTCTACAAGAAAAGGGTGGGCTTTAAGGTCTTTCCAGACCTAAAAGATACTGGGACCACAGACGAGTCATCTTTGCATAGCGCCCGAAGTCCTGGTCCTGGCGCAGTGGCCCCCCACCCATCCACCCAGCCCTGGGGATTCGCTCTCTTAAACACCCTTCTGACCTGCTACATGTTGATTCTCTCAGATGCATCTCTTCTGAACAAATGAAACCGTTTCCCGATTGGTCTTCCTGCTTCCATCCCCATCCCCTCTGATCAGCTCTCTGCTGCAGCCAGAACCATTTCCCTAAGCTCAGAGCAGAGCACGTGACTTAACCTGTGGGGAGAGCCGCAGGGCTCCACCTTACTCTTCACAGCCCACAAGGCTTGGAATCATCTCGTACCTGTTCTCCCCTCCCCTCACCTCCTACTGCTACCCCGTTCCATGCTGTGCTCTGCTGCCACAGAACTTCTTCCCATTTCTCTGTCAGCCCGTAAGCTTTCCCACCTGCACTCCTTGACCTGAACCACTTTCCCTTTCCACCTAGCTGAAAGTTACTCACCTTTAGGATATAATTTTTTCCATGTTAGGTGTTCCTCCTGCATATCAAATCCTACTGTCGTTATACTAGGTAGTAATTCTGCCTTGTCCATAATCCTTAATTTGCTATAAGCAGAGTAAAGGAAAAAGCTGTGTTTATCTTTTCCTTTATGGTTTTCCTCAGACTGAGCCCAGTGCCAACCACATAGCAAGTATTCAATGAATGTTTGTTGCCAGGACAAATTTGGCAGTGTCTTTTTCTAGGGTACTGTTCAGCTATAACACCCGCTAGTCCCATGAACTGTGGCCTCAGAGACCCTGCATTTCAATTTCTGACTAAGAGATCCGAGACCTCCCCCCACCCTGGGGTCTACCTCCCCTAGTCTCCCATTCTCACTCTGAACATCAGCATTTAGCAGATTGTTGGAATCCATCGAAATGAACAGAATTATCACAATTCTGAATCGTCTAGGGTCAGTCAACGTTCAGCCGCGTGTTGCCTAGAAACTGGATGAGATTCCATAGAGCAGAGGAGGAGGAATGGGGCTGGGAGGACATGGGGACAGTCAGCCTCTCGTTCATTCTGTTACCAGTTTCATCAAAACAATGTGACTCTGGGCAAGTTCTTTGGCCTCTCTGAACCTCATGTTCATGTAAGCCTCATTGAAGAGGTTGGACTGAATAATCTTTAAGGTCCCTTTTGACTCTTAAGTGTACAATTTAGAATTCTGGTTTGCTCTCCCACTCATCAGCTTCTTGGCCACAGGCGGCAAACACAAGGCCCGCGGGCCGAATCCGGCCCTCCACCTTGTTTTATCCTGTCCAGCACCTTGTTTCAACCCAGTGGCAGCACCGAGCTCTTGCTTAACTGTTAAGGAGCAATTACATTTATATAGTCCTAACATTACATTTGGCCCTTTGAAGGCGACCGCAAGGCTGATGTGGCCCCGGGTGAAAGAGTTTGACACCCCTGTTCTGGGCTATTAGTGGGTTTCATAAGGAGACCATATAATGAAAGTAAAATGAAATGCCATGAATAATTATGCCAGGACAATGAGTAGACACAGGGACTGTCCCAAGTACACCAGGATAGGTGGCCACCCTTGTTTGAATCCAGTCTTTGTTAGCTGGGCTTCAGTTTTCAGTTGGCTGTGGTTGCAGAGAAGGCTGTTTGGAATCTGTGGCCCAGGCCATGTTCTGGGATTTCACAGAGGCTTCACACACGGGTGTCCAGAGCGGCTGGTGTGCCTCATAACCATGTAGGTTGCCCACCTACATCCCTAACCGCTCCTAAACGAGAAGCCTGAGCCAGAGTTAGTGCACCTGCCAGCCACACACGAACGATTGCACCCCTCACCTGGTGGCCTCAGGTCAGTCGGTGAAGAAAATACTTGCAGCCTCCTTGGGTTCAGGTGCACAGCTCAGTGACGTCATCACGGAAAACAGACCAGAGAGGAAACAGACACCTGGACGAAATATCCATTATCCTCCAAAGACTGGTCATTGTCTCCCCTACCACTTACTGTTCTTCTAATATGTATCAATACCCCAGATTAAAGGTACATTGGCTACACTAGTAACATTTCCTACTCTCATGGAACTCAGAACAAATGAGAAAATACTGGTATGCCTGAGAAATAGATTAGCAGAGAGAATTCGTACTTGCTATCCCCCAAGGTTCATAAAAATGACAGATTTGTGCGAACACTACAAGATCCCCAAAGTCTTTTTGAGGTTCTCAGGCCCATCTCTCCTAACCTTTGGAATATTATTGACTCAAAAAGGCAATGCAACCTGAGAGTGATCGTCCATTTCCAGCCTTCCGAGGAGTGTGGCCACTTCTTCAAGTCATTTACTATTTCTAGGCACATCTGGGGAAAGAGTCACAGCTGAAGTTTTATGATTTGCCTCGCAGGAAGGTTAAAAATAGCCCACTCTACTGCCCAGGGCCAGCAGCTCAGGCTGTGAGCTGTGGCTACCTCCTGACCTTCAGGAATTCCCACAGGTGGCTCCTGAAAGACACCTGCTCTTCCGCGTGGCTCCAATGGAGTGCCCAGAGCAACCTGACGTCAGAAATCTGTGAAAACGCTATGGCTCAGGGAGCATGAGAGCCTGAATGGCAGGGGTGAGAGATTAGAAACAAGATTGCAAATCCCAGAGGGTGTTGGGCTCTCCCAGCAGGTCCTGGGACCTGCTCGCTGTTGACTCCTTAGTGTTGCTATGGCACAAGGACCGTCACTATCATTATACTGGGCATCAGCGTGCTGAGATAACACGAAGCCATCGAACAAAACTGGCTTTCCCAGGATGGAAATAATTTTCCAGGAAAATGGGAAAAGGGAAATGGCCTGGGACATTGAGTAAAACAGGAAATGGCACTGGCCAAGGGACAAGGGAGAGGCCAGAGCCACCTTACCCCCTAATTGAGGTATTTTTTTTCTCCCCTCAACTTCCGGCCTTTTAAATTTTTCACCAATTGAACAACACCTGCTTTTATCAGACTCCTTAAATATCTGTCTCATGGCAAGAGGTGCCAGGAAAATGCTTTGCTGTTATTTGTTGTTCTTAGGTGAAGATTCTTGTAGCATAGAACAATCCCAAAGAACAGTGAACGGCCAGCAGTATGGGAGCCAACATACTCATGCAATGGCCCAGCCAGGTCCCTGGACCCGCTACCCAGAGGGTCAAGCTTCCCAGTGTCTGAGCTGGAGGGAGGCCTTTGTACAACTGTATGCACAACACCTGCCTCCCAGAGCAGCCAGTGGGGAAAAGCAGAGGTCAGAAAGCATCATGGAAGTGGAAAAGCTTCCTTATGGAAAGATGACTGGCCTTGTCCTATACTTGGTATGTGAATTTATCTCTTATTAACCAGGGCTGTGGCTCCCACAGACGGTGACCATTGGCCAGCATGACCAAAGGAGACTTTTTCAGGTTCTGAGGCAGCAGCATGGTATGACGGGAAGATCAGAGCTTCAAAGCCAGAGGGTTCTGATGAACCTGAAGGCCTCATGTTCTCTTCCACTGTAGGCACCAGGATAAGGTGAGCTTCCTGCCAAGCAAACATGGGATGTGGGGAGACAACTTCACAGGGGTCCCAAACTCAAAATCCGCTGGCAGGAATGTGAATGAGTGGGGCTGACCTACCAGGGACAAAATAGGAGATTCAAGTTCATCTTGAGGGGGTGGCCTCTGCTCAGTGTCTATGGGTATTTGCTAGAAAGGAAAGCCAGGATCCAAGACCACCCAGCTTCCAAGACCCTACTGCAGTACATTGTTCCCTTGAGCTGCATAGGTGGGTTTCAACCTTGGAAGGCCACACAAACATCTCAGTGGCATAGAATCAGCCCACAGCGAGCCAGCATGCAATATCTAGTCTCCATTACCTGCCTCGTTTTAATCAAAACACAAACCACAATCCTTCAGATTTTGGTTAAAATACTCATAATTACACTTCATTATCCAGGAAAACCTCTCGTTCGATTTTTTTTTTGGTGGGGGTGCTGTTGCGAGGTTCTACAGCTTGCTCCAAAGCTATTGCAGGGATGCGCCAGACTAGCGTGGGCAATTAGCTTGTCCCAGACCCTTCTGGAAGCCTCTTAAGTCTAGAGGTTTTTGACCACCAGCTTCTCTGAATGTCTCCTCTTTTCCCTGTGTCTCCATCTATCCTAACCCTACCCTGTTTCCCCAAAATCCTGCAGTTGTTTTAGAAGATATTCTCCCCCAGCTTCTGCCACCTCTGCTCCAGTACAGTGGTCTCAGCTGCATTATTAAGAGCGATCACTAAAGCTCAGTTGTCTGAGAGCTCCCCAGCTAAACTCCTAGTTTGAGAAGTAAGAGATCTAAGCTGGTTTCATTCAAGCATGTCTTGTACCTTTTCACCTGGTCAGCATGAAATCAGACACTTTGGGGTATAACAGCAACTTAGTAGTGAAGGAAAGCTCTCTGTCCAAACTCTTGACTGAGGGTTGTACTGTTTATTTAGGGAGAGAATGGCGCAGATGTGGCCTCAGGTTGGCTTGGGAGTTATGGTTTTGCCTAGGTTTTCAGCTGAAGTCTAAAACTTAAAAGGACCTCAAGCCACCTTCCTTCCCCAAGTCTCTGAGTGAGCGGTGGTGGCCTGCCCGGGATGTCGGACCAGAGCCCTGCTCGTGGCCAGCCAGGCTCCCCGACCACTAGACCACACAGTTGGTGCTTAACGTGCACTCAGCAAACCTCAAGTTCCAGACCTGAAGAAACAGATTTTCCCAAAACAGAGCTCTCTTTGTGAACAATTCAGCAAAAATGCTCTTTCCAGCTGTGAGTCGGGATTCGTGTTGCAAATGTTGGTGTTAATTAAAAACATCCACCTTCTACAGTTTCAACAAACAGCAAGAGAAAAGCACCACACAGGATGGGTTCTTAAGCACTCCGCCCCAGAGCACTTGCAAATATGACTTCACTGATGACTTGAGTTGCTGGGGTTCTGACAGACACTATCATTCTTAATTTTCAGTCCTCCCAAAAGAGTTGGGTCAAGGAGACAGATGTGATAGGTTCAACCTGGCATAGAGAAAATTGCTATCAGAAGAAGAAACAAGAAGACCGTTCCTGTTCAAAGCATCAGAAAAGATGTTTAACTTCCTACATTAGCATCAGGAACTTCACCCAGTTAAAATCAGATGGTTATCTGCTGAGTCATTGAAAATGTCCTTTGCATTGCTCTTAGTCCTTCAGATGGAAGAGAGTGAAGTATGGTAAGGCCAGGGACATTTCACATTGGATGACACCATGTATTCAACAATTAGGGTGTGAGATCACACTTGTCTGTATTCTCTTCTAAATTTTATTTATTTATGTTCAGAGGAAGGAGAAAGAAGGGAGAAAGAGAGGGAGAGAAACATTAATCAGTTGCCTCTTGCACATGCCCCAACTGGGGACTGAACCCAAAACCCAGGCGTGTGCCCCGACTAGGAATCAAACAGGAGATCTTTTGCTTTGCAGGACAACGCCCAATCCATGGACGCACAGCAGTCAGGGTAATACTTGCCTATGTTCTTACTGCAGTTCTCACTTTATTGGGAAGTCTTTATCTGAAAGGATCCAGAGCGAGTGGGATCGGCAAGAGGGAGGCACATCCCTTCCCGCGCTTGCCTCTGATTGGTTCATTTGACCCCCTTTCACACATGAACCAGACAGGAAAGAATCAAGCCAAATCCACGTGGTTATGAATGAATTTCTTTGTTTTTTAATTTCACACAGTTTAAAATACAATATGAAATCAAGCTACAGTATATAAAAAACTCTCCAGCAAAATGATGTGCCAGCATCAGCTACTAAAATAAACAAACAAAAACCCCCATAAGAAATTTCTTGCATTAAAAAAAACACATAGACACTTACATCGCTACATCTCTAAGCTACCTCAGTTCTGATTTTTAAAAAGCACCTGCTTTTCCTTTTTTTTCATCTTGCTTTTAAATTTTCAGCTTTTTAAAAAATATAAATTATATGAAAATACAAGTTGGAAAATAGTCAAACACAATATAACATCTTTTTACCCCTATATTTATCAGCTTAAAAAAAAGTCTTCTTAAAAAAAGTTCAATAACTGAGGCAGTATTCCTGATAGAGATAATTTCATTTTAATATATATATTTTATATATGTATATGTATACATATATTTATGGTTCCTCGACACTTCTTTGGAATGTAGGTAAGAGCGAACGCATTTATATAGACCCCAACAGAGAAAGCAGCATGCACAGCATGGCTAGAAGAGAGAGGGTGTTGTTTTCATCATGAAGATTAGGCAGGTTAATGCTCTAAAACCCAGAGTGTTCATCTCCAAAGTGAGGAAGAGCACATCTGATCTTGGAATGCTACCTCCAGTCCCCACCGCCACAAAACCAGGGCTCCTCGTAGGGAAGTCCCCCAGCCCCGAATGAGGAAGGGCACAAAAGTGACTCTGAACCCTGCAGCCAAAACTGACGTGGGTTAAGGCATCTTCAGGAAAATAAGGGTTTCTCCCAGCTATGCCAGATTTGCCCACCCTTCCTCTGAAGCTAACATGTGTTTTTAAAAAGCATAAATGCAACAATTCTGTTGCATTTCCAGTGTATAAACCACCCGCCACTCTTCCTGGGATGGTCTCTTGGCCTTTGGACAGACGGAGAAAAAGCATCTGGCCAGATCAACAAGGCTGTCTTAACTAGTAAACTATCTATAAATACTGAGAACGGTGGACCTAGAGAAAAAGGCATCTTAGCGGACAGGCAGGCTGAGGAGCATGAGGAGGCACTTTCTTATATCTTAGCTGCTATGGAATTATTGTAGGAGTTAGACACTCACTAAGGGGAGTTTTCAGCATAAATGTAATGCGAAAGGTTGATGAACTGAGAAAATGATTTCATGCCGGGCTGCAAACAGCAAGCCACGACTGATGCCCAGCCTTGGTTCTACTCTCGCCCGTCACTGAAGTGTGGAAAGGCATACCTAGAAAATCCAGGTATTATCTCAGCTGCAGTTTTGCAAACACACACACACACACACACACACACACACACGCACGCACATGCACACCTTCGCCAGTGCCCAACTAAGATCACATAATCTACGAAAAAACAATGTAGTCCAACAGTTCCGCCTAACACTCCCTGAGCAGCTCTTAAAACAGTTCGAGAGCTTCATTAAGGCACCTGCATTTGGAAGAAGATCAAAATACACAGCTGGGCTAATTCTGCCTTTGCTTTCCAAGGAGACATTCCAATTTATCAGTATGAGGACACTCACGAATCACAGAGCTAAGTTCCTGATGATGCAGGTCTGCAAGAGGACCTGGGAGCAAACAATGCCCTTTCTTGAAGGTACGCTAGAAGATTGTTTGTATTGTACTTTCAGTTTCTCAGCTAGAGCCCAGGAAAGGCCGGTTCTGAGAAGCCCATTTTCAATGCTTCTTCGCCTCTCTCCCTGTAGTCTGTAAAGCCGTCCCATTGTCTCCTTTTTCAATTGGGCATCTCTTTAATGGGGGGTGGGGGGTGGATTCTGATTGAATTAGGAACTTGTCCTTATTAATAGATGTTGGTCCCTTCTCCTGCAAAACCCTCTTTTTAGATTACCCATCACAACTGCCTCAGTTGATTAAGTCTGTAGCAACATTATGAGGAAACTAAAGTTGTATGCAAACCTCATGGACCACCTTACTGTCTTCATTCAAGCTCCTATTCTTATGTTTCCCTTGTCTTCTAGTCATCCCTTTCTTCTGCAGTTTTGCCCTGCACTTACCCTGTGCCACGGTAACAGACCCAAGAGCAAGACCCCACCAGCAGCTGCACTATTCACTTTGCATGCTCAGTCTCACCGGACATCCAACTCAACCAGCTTAGTTAAATTCTTCAAAGGAAAGCCTTGCGCTTCTCCTCCCAAAGACAGCCACGCCCCCTTTGACTTGTATAAGCTCCCTTAATTTCCATCGCTCCAAAAACCCAGTGAGTCTAAATGGCTTTCTCAGACACTCTTCAACTCATGTCATGTCTGCTGTTACTCTTTCACTCCACAATTAGAAAGCTGCATGTTTCTCTGCACTGAATAACAGAGTGGGGGTGGGAGGGAAGCAAGAAGTACGGGAGGCTGGGAAGAGTAGACGTAAATGAGAAAGTGTAGAGCATTAGTTTGGAATGACACACATTCAGGACTTCGTTCTCAAGACCTCGGGAGTAATGCCCATGCACCCAGCTTTTATTCCAAGTCCCATGTTACAGGTCCAGAACCAATAAAGAACAGAGTCAACGTTCCTCCTTCGATATCCTTTCCATGACGTCAACAGTGCTCCCACATTTACTGTGGTCCCAAACCGGGGCTGCGAAATACATTCAGTTCAAGACTTAATGCTTCTTAGCTCAACGTTAAGTCTAAACCCCAAGAATCCACTGATGACAAATAAGTAGAGGGACGTGATGAAAATTTTTTAAAATGACATTTGAAATTCACATGCACAGTTCCCTTGTTTCCAAATCCACATTATTTTTCCCTTCATCTACACAGCCACATGCGTTTGGGATCCCCGAGCTCAGTGACAGCACTTTGCGTTTCCAGTGGGGTCTATATAAACAGCTTTCTTTCACCGTGACAGAATCTTCAGTTGGCAAATGAAAACAAACTTGCATGATTTCGCAATACTGAGACCACCTTAGAGCTTAAGACGATTTTTAAGAAAAAAAAATACTGGCACAAAATTTAATAAAATAAGTTTTAACACACACACACAAAAAAACAATTTTGGGCCCTCCCCAGTGAAGTCTGAAGTTCATCTTCATTTTAAAAAGTACAGTAAAAGGTAAATAGTCCTTGAGTTTTGTGCACCCCCCAAACAAAATGACCTACCCCACCTCTCTTTTTTTGCCCGCCCCCCAAGACCCAGAAACAGAAGCAAGTTAATCACCTTTCATCTGTCTCATGACTCAGGATGTCTCAGTTTCTTTTGGTGACAAGTCTGTAACTTGAGACTTTTGTTCACGGATGATTTTTATAAACCTTTAGACACATTAGTCTCGTCCTCCCTTAAGCAAGATTCTTCAAGCTTCTAAGAAGACCTTTCTCTCCTGAAAATTTGCCCCACCCACCCCAGCAGTCCTGCTCTCCTTTTCCAATGACGCACAATAGATTATAGCTGCAGCTCGCTTAGCTCCCACCCCTGAATGTAAAAAAATGAGTTCTGGAAAATTAAAAATAGAATAACAATTAAAAATGAAGAGTCCAACCGACGTGGTTGTTCTTGCAAATGTCTCAGCAGGGGTTCCCTGGTCCCTTTGGGGTCCATCACTCGTCGGCGTCAGGCTTGACGTCCAGCATTGCGTGCAGCTCCTCGGGCGTGTACCCCAGGAGGCTCTGCAGGTCACACACAAAGCGGTACACGTAGCGTTTGCCCGCCGTCTTGTGGATGATGTTTTTGTCGTAATAGTAGCGGAGGCCGCGGCTCAGTTTCTCGTAATTCATCTTGGGTTTGTTTTTCCTTTTCCCCCATCTCCTGGCCACCTGAAATTTTAAAAGGGGAGGGAGGTTAAGAAAAAATCTATCAAATAATCCAAATACACATGTTTATGTGCCTATACCCATTCATGGTGACCTCTGATCTTCAAGGAAATCAGTTAAGAGATTCATGTACATGGAAACTATTTTTCTGACCTACCCTTCTGAGTTGTAGTTTTCAAGGGCTGGGTACGGATGGCAATAAAGGTGATTCTCTACATTGATGAAAACATAGACCCTGAACTTCTATCTAATGGAGTTAAAGTGACAAAGGAAGCAACACTGTAGACTCTCTTCTCTCCCTACGTTATTAAGAGAACGTCCCTGCTTTGAAAGCATGAAATCTCGTGTGGGGGACTCGGGGAGCACTGAGCTACAATCCTACCTGCCTCCCATCGATGGGAAGCATTTCTGCGTCCTTGGGCACAATTCGCCCGCTGTTTCTGCCACAACAGAGAATGTTGCCTCTCTTCGTTTTTTTATCTCCAGACTTGGGCGGGGCAGAGAGCAACCACTCAATGGACATTTGTTGGGTCAAAGAATGAATTAGTGAACAAATTGCACCAATCTTGCAAGGCCTCTTGAATTGTCTGGCCCCTTTCAGATTCACAGAGCCACGGGGCAGGAAAAGTGCTGAGAGGAGGCAACTCACATTTACGAAGGGTAGTATACTATGTGCCTGACATCCTTTGTGCGTGTTATTAGTTAATCCTAGAAAACAAATGGGCAACGTAGATACTTTCTCTATTTTTCCAAATAATGACACTAAGGCACAGACAGGCTAGGCAACTTGCTCAAGATCACAAAGGTAGCAAGTGGCAGAGCTGGGACTGGAATCCTAGATAGAAAATGTCACCAGACTCACACAGCCCCTTTCCAGAGCTCCCTCCAACATAGTGCTCTGGAATCACTCCCTGCTTACCTCATCTGGGTCAGAAAGCTTGAATTCCCAGCCATCTCCTGTCCAGCTGATAAAAGACTGACAGGATTTATCAGTGAGTAATTCCAGAAGAAACTGCCACAGCTGGATCGGTCCGCTGCCTGGAAACACAAGGCATCGTGAACCATTACACCGGATGCACAGAGCTCGCAGCCACTAACCCCGGGAGAGCGCGCTCCCTCTGCCCTCCTCTCTGTCCATCCAGCCAGGAGAAGAGGGAGGCAACACAGAGCACAAACGCTGGAGGCGGTGCTAGAGCTCACGCAGACTGAAAAGGTGAAGAAGTGCCAATCAAAAGAATAAAGAAAATCCACTTAGACGATACATCAATGACCTTCCTTTGAATGGCTTAAGGGTCGGTCCATTTTTATTGCTAAGCAAACTCTAGGAAAAAAAACTATAGGCCCTGTCCTCTGAGATATTCTAAGGCAGCATAGTCTTTTGTGCCTTTAAAAACTAAGTCATTTGCCTCCAGAAGTAATAGAGGTATTAACTAAGGAACGTCCTTGCCAGTTCCCACCAGAAGTCAAACCTCATAAGCACTCCTCTATATAGGGAGCCTTTGGCCCCTGAGGAGCAAACGAGAAGATTACTGTAATAAGGTTATGCAAGAAGGAGTTAATTGGGTCTTAATATTCCTCTCCACCACCATCCTGTCTTCCCACGTCACAGGTACAGGCAAGCACCCAAGCAAAGAGAGGAAAGAATCATCACTTTGTGAGTAATTAAGCTGCCACCCGGGAAATGCTCAGAGGTCAGGTGATGCCTATCTTCAATTCTTCATGGGTTCAGTATATTCTAATTTACTTTACACACACACACACACACACACACACACACACACACACACACACTTCTCTTGTCTCAGCCACCAACACTGCCCAAATCTTGGTTCTGGAAGGTCTGACAATGTTCTGACAGTCCATTTATCATATGCTAAAAGATTCCTGCTACATGGATTTCCTCTGAGGATAAGTGTCTACTCAGAAACGACAAGGCTGCCAGTGAGTCTTGTGTGACTCCTGAGTGCAGCCAGAGAGACAGAGACTGGCACAGCTGTCCGCGCTGCGCGGGCCGGGTCTGCACGGTGCCGAGGACACTGCCTCAGAAGCCTTCCGGACAGAGCAGGATGGGGAAACACCCAGCCTGTGCCCATGAAGGAAGCCTGGGATGCTCTAACTCATGTAGAAAAACTCGACTTTTTGCAGTTCTAACCCTTAGCCCGACTTTCAAATTTGTCTGATCCAAAGTGAACTGAGATTCAATAAGGAACAAGGTTTAGGTTGGTTCCCTTTCCATCTGAAAAAGAAATGTCCTAGATAGTCTATCAAGGTAATCTCCCGTTCCATCTTATACTTCGACAAGGCACGTCCATACGCATCACGCTGCTCGCTCCTAAAACCCACCGCCCGCTCCTCTCTGGGCACAAAGCGCAGCGGTCTCACTGTTCCCGTTCCATGGGCGTGGAAAAGGAGCTAGGAAAGTCTGTGTGGCTTTGCTCCAGCCACTGTTAGAAAGTGGTGGTCCTGGGTCTCGTGGCCAGGCCTTCTGACTCCAAGCACGGGGCCAGCTCGACAGGCACCTGCGAGGAAGCAGTGCCGGGCGTGCGCTGTAATCCGACAGTGAGGAAATGCTCCTTCAGTAACTGCTTCCTCGTGGGGGTTCCCCTGCTCCCCCTCTGCACACCCCCAGCTACATGGAAGAGGACATATGACTGCCCCGCCCTTCTGAAAAGGCACCTTGAGCTCTTTAAAACCATCTTGCAGGTAGTCTAAGATACATTCAGCCAAGGCCTATAAAACTAATTTGCATTAGAAAGAACAGCCCTTAGTACACACCACTGAAGACTTAGCCTCATCTGTTTTCACCCCTCGTTGAAAAATCACTGAGTGTACAATGTAGACACATTTGCAGGTTTCTTGTAAACTGACTTAAGTCACCAGCTACTACTCCCTGGGCTCACAGGACTAAATGCGACATTATATTAGAAACCATTGAAAAGCCACCCTGATGGGCAGAAGGTGTAAGAAAACAAATCTCTATTAAGAAATGCTATGGAATTTCTGGTGGTTAAAAAAAAAAAAAAGCTTCAAGACCCCTTGCAACATAAGAGGCTTCCTGATGGAATGCACATTAACTATACGCCCAACAGGACCCTTGAGGACAAACAGAGAGATCCACTACCCAAAATTATGTAAATGAGCCCTGGAGTTGGCAGTCCTCTTGTGAGTTGTGTCCACAGACCGCAGACATAAGACAGAGAGAGGAGTCGCTTTAAGACCCCCTAGCAAAGCAAAGCTATGATTTATCGGGCACACTATGCATCAGACACGTTGGTGTTGCTGTTTCTCTCTTCTCACTCCTCACAGTAACTCCATGGCGTAGCTGCTGCTGCTAGCGCATGTCACAGCAGAGAAAACTGGTACCCAGTTGGGTCCACTGGCATTGGCCAAAGCCACTCATATCAGAAGTGCAGTGGCTGTGACTGGATCCCATGCAGTCTGGCCCCCAAATTCTTCAGTCAACACTACATCACCCCAGACAAGACCAGGCTGGGGGCTGCCATCCACTCTGCCTGCCTGGTCACACTAATCCAAGGTCTTCTCTTCCTCACGTGTCATGGCAACCACAGAACACAGGACATGGGACAGCCCATGGTTCTCCCAACTCTCAACAGCTAGTGACCCTGGTGTCCACCTCCACAGGTGACTTTTCCAGCCAAGTTAGTGAGGTCCCTTTGTGGCAGCTGCTCACGCCATTATTTCGCTCTCCTGCTCTTTACCTTCAAAGCTCTCTCACACTATTCATCTTAAATTCCCTGTGGGGAGCAGAGGGCTAGTGATGCCGAGATCAGGAAAGGGAAGGAAACACCAGGCTTCTACCCAGGCAGGGCCCGGAGAGACAGCTCAGGAGCATGCACCCCACCACCCACCGCCTCTAAGAATGGGTTGCCGGGAGGCAGAGAAAGGGGCTTCCGTTCCTGTCTGTGAAGCCAGCTCCTAGAGGAGGGGGTCGCAGACAGAGGGACTATGGCTGGTTTTCCTGCCAGTGCCATTCCCTGAACTGAAATGCCCGCATCACAGGCTGCACCGTCCTGCGACAGCCTGCTCTGGATGTCTGACCCCAGACATCTGTGTATAGAGCTGGGGGGCAGGGTGAGGCCTTGTCTGCAGGGGTTTTCCTCGTTGTGAGTATACCTTTGTTCACAGAGAACATCAGACTGTGAAATTCAGGAACTGGGAGCCCGAGTCGTAGACAATGGTGCTCTCCAACTCTGCTTCAATTTACACCAAAGGGAGGAGGGAACATTAATAGGAAAAGCAGATGCCTAAAGAAAGCACAGGAACTAAAGGGGAAGGAACGTCTCTGGTTCGGCTTCACAATAGTGGAGTCAAAATAGCAGTGACGTCAGCTCCAGGCTCTTTCCCCCGATTCTTGAAGAAAACTCCCGCGAGCCCACCCAGAGCTAAGGAGCACACAGAGCTCTCGGCTGGGGTTTCCTGCAAGGCGCTGCCCACCCTTCAGAAAGCCCTCACTGTGGAGCCAACTCAAAGGAATCCACGACTCTTCTCAGAGTTCCTTTCTACTCCCCCTGTGCTGCCTCCTCGACGGCCCTGCGGTGTGGGGAGCAACAGAAACGGGAAGGGCGAGGAATCTTCTCCCAGAAGGCATGTGGTTCCAGGGGGGCCTGTTCCTCCCCTGGATTTGTGGACAGTCTAGCCCAGCAGCCTCTTTCCACAACAGTGTGTCACCCTCACGTCGGTCTGGAAGGGCAATTCAGGGCCACGCGGGAGCCCACGCCTGGCGGTAGCTGTGTCTGGGGTTGGCAGGCACCCTAACTAGGCAGCCTCACCATCAACATCCAGGTCCAGGCCCACAGGAACTCCTCATGCCCTGGAGCTGTGGAAACACCCTAGGCCAGCACTCCTAGCGACAGGTTCCCCCAGAAGATGTGTCTGTATTGCTCCGTGCAGCACCCCAGGGCCGAAGGGCTCCATCCCTTGTCCTTGCTCCAACATATCCTAAAATTGTCAAGCCTCTCCCTCCTTCTTCCTGCACGTCCTCTCACGCTGGGGCCCAGCCCTATCCACCCACCCACCCAGACTGTGGCCCTGATGACCTTTGTCCCAGGGAGCAGAGAATGGTACTAAGAATAGTGCCAGTCATGGGAAGGGGAGCTCACACACTAAATGTGACTCACAATGGCACCCCTGTCTGGGGGCCCCCGAGGCCGTCAACGGCAGCCTTCACCACGCTGCCCTGGGTGTCACACATCAGGAATCCGGTGGCATCACTGGGAGACTATGCTTCTCAAGTCGAAGCTCTGAGCCACAACAACAGAGGGGTCCCTGTTAGAAGGAAGTCTCTCTCCAAAGAAGCGGGGAGGGGGGTGGGAGGGGGAGAGCACCACACACATTCACACACCCGCCCCCCACTCCCTGGGCCTCCACCCCCTGCAGTCTGCTCCCTCCTCCCCGCCTCTGGCTGCAGCAGGGGGATTTCCTCTGACTGCTTTGTTCTTCTCAGCCTCTGGGCAGGAGCAAAGCTCCTAGCACCACAGGACAATCCTGATTTGAAGAACTTGATACAAGCTCAGAAGCAGACATATCAGGTGGGTACCTGGAGGTGTCCCAAGCCAGCAAAACAAATTGCAAGAGAATGTTCCCGTCCAGAGAGGACCCTCAAGGCACTTCAACTCCAAAGCTACAATACCTCTCTCTCTCTCTCTCTCTCTCTCTTTCTCGGCAAAGCTTCAGTAAATTCCTACTGATTTTGTTCATATTTTTTAAGTCTCTTCTTGTCAAATAACTGGATGGCCTGCCAATCTATCTCACTGAGAGATGGTTATTTAAAAAAAAACAACAACTGCTTTTTAGTTTCCTCGCTCTGAGCCTAAGAAGTGAGCTACTTAAATAAATATACAGTGATGGGCTAGAACAAATTTTTAGTAAGATGCTGGCAGTAATAATCCTTTCAATTTGGTCATTTGTCAGTATCTTTCCTCTCATCTTCTAGGCTCAGAGGTGCCTACCCACGTCGATGAACTCACTGTTCGTGAATTCAAGGTGGGGCTTCCGTTTTTCTTTTTCATTTCAACTGCATGTTCTCACCTGTCACCTGTGCCCCTAGTGCAAGGTGCACAGAGAAGAGCGGACTGCCATGCTGTGCAGTCACTCTCGTGGGCTGCCTCCCACCGGCTCGCTTAGAAGACCAACCCGATGGCATGCTGTGTCCGTCCTTCACTAGTAGAATATGTGCTCCAAGGGCAGGCAGGGGCTGTGTGCTCTCACTGCTGAAACCCAAAGCCTAGAGTGCCGCCTCACCCACCAACACCCATAGTCACAAAGCTATCTGCTGCTTAATGACCCCCGTGATCAGCTCCCTGTACGCATGGACCGTGCCTTGCCAATCCCACTTTCTCAGGGCCAGCCAGGTATGGTGGCTGGTGTCTGACAGTGCTCATTCAACATTCACTGAGTTGTATTCTAAAACCATCTTCCACTGAAGAGATGTGTAAGGATTGAAAAATCTACCCAAATGGCTTCTCTCTCTTAAACTATATTTAGGACCCAACAGCATGGGCAACTCCAGGCTACATTTCATCAACATGTTCCCCAAAATAAAAACTACCACACCTCCTGTCCTTTGGGGATTAATTTGCTACTTTGAGAAGCTAATCTCTTCAGCTTGACTCTCAAAGTCAAATCAAACACTTGGGGGGAGGGGGCCGGGCACCACATTTATTTTAACCTATGAAACTCTCATGGTTGGTCGCCCTTGCAACGGGGCTGACTGTGCCCGAATAGCACACATCTGCCAGGTGGTCCTAAAACAGAGGAACGAGCCTGCCTGGCCCCGCCCTTCCACCCAGGTGTCTGCCCACAGCCAAACGATGATGGCGAAAACAGAACACTCAAACCCAGAAATGACCCACCCATATGTTCAGAAGCTCCTTGCATGCCACTGCAGGAGTTCCCAACTCGGAGGGTGGCCTGGGTGACCCCAGGGGCTAAGCATCACCCCGCTTTCTGCCAACCCCCTCCTAAATTATCATTCACCAAAAAAACAAAAATCCACAATCTCTCTATTTCCCTGAAATCCTTGTTAAATGAAGTTTAATGACAAATAAAACTGAAAACAACCCAACAGTGTCTTGCCCTGTGGACCAAACGCAGCCTGAAGCTGCACAGATCTTCTGCCGGAGAATGAAAAATTCAAGAGTTCTCATTGCTGATTTGTTTGGGAAGATTTTTAAAAGAAAAGACAGGGTAGGGATCGCTTGCTATTTTGGCTTGCCTTTGTATCTATTGGTGTCTTTTCCTATTTCTTCTGAGTCATGCCCTTCCTTTGCCCCCACCCTGACCCAATCTCATCTCATCTCCAACACGGTCCATGTTGAGTACAGTCCATAACGGGCCACCAGGCCTCAGTTTAATGAGTCACTGTGAGGTCAGTATGTTATCTATATCTGTTCCTTTATCAATGACTAGCAACTAAGGGCAGCAATAAGTTCCTCTCATTCAACTCAGAGCCACAAAAACACACTCTAACAGGTACTTGAAGAACACAGGAACATAATGATGTTCGAACCAGCATCTAACAATGGAAACAGGTTAGAAAAGAACTCCATAATCAATGAAAACCGCCCTTGGAAGTCAAGTCCATGTTGCTGGCATGTGAGACTAAAAGACAGGAGAAAGCATTAAAAACAGTAATAAAGCGTGTCGAGCAGTGCAGGACTGAGAGATGACACCAGACAGTTTCCTATAAAATTAAAGTATTGACACCCTGGTGGGCAAGCCCAAAACGGGGAGTCAGTGGTCCAAGGCTTTGATCTAAATATCCCCTGATTCATCTTGTGATCTTAGACAGATTAACCTCTCTGGCCTTCAGTTTCCCCACTCCTGAACTGTAAACAGTGATCCCTGCTCCTTCCTACTTCATAGAGATATAAATTAAGTAGCCCCAATCATAAACAAAATACATATATATGTATATGTGTGTATGTATATGTATTTTACCATAATACAGAACAGTTGCAAACGATACAAAATACAACAGTGAAATTAGATGAAAAGAATGAAACAACAGAAAATACATTTTTCAAAGCAGACTTTTCAAAGAAAGGCAAGAAAAAAGATGGAATGAAAAGAAAAGAGCAAAAGCTCTGCACAAAATCAATTATTCTTCCAAGAATTAAGTTGGCCTTTTTATGGCAACTTTGAAAAAGTACAAAGTTGGAGGCAAAAAAGAAAAAAACAAAACAATCCAAGTATATAAATGTGAAATGCACTCAGCATCGTGGATAAGCATAACCAGTTGAGATCTGTTAAGGTTGGGAACTCTGTTCAGCACTTCTTGCTCTAACTTGCTCTAACGTTAGGAATAACTCTGTGCAGTTCTTGCTCTAACTCAAAGCAGGGAGGCACACACAAAGAGCAGATGCAAGCTGCTTTGCAAGTGAAAGTATCACAGACATTTATGGTTTGGGGAAATCTTGGCCACAGACAGACTTAGATCCTCTTTCCTCCAATGTGCTTTTCCACCCCCCCAATCATTTATGCTCCTCACCAAGCACACTCTACCTCATTGTTACGGAGGGCTGACCAGGGGCGCTCAGCAGCACTCCCCACAAATGTCTGGAGTTGGGCCTACAAGTAGACCCTGTCAGCATGAACCTGAGAGGAAGCATTCAGTCTGTCTAGCCATTAATGTCCAGGATGGGCTGGGCCCAGCCGAATGGCCCTAGGCTGGCTATGTGCCCCACTTGGGACAGATAGAAGCGATGCTCACTGGGGAGTGAGCTTTGGGCCTGAGAATATGACAGTTACATGCTTTAGTGTGCTCAGAAAAGACCCTGGTTTTTGCTTGGCCTCCTCACACCTGCATGTATTCAAGCGCACATGTGTGGTGGAGGTGGGGGGTGGGCAGGGAGGGCAGCAGGAGAAAGAAGACTGTTTCTGTCTTAAAGGGGCAGCCTGTATTCAAATGCACCCACCTCTTTCCTCTAAACCCAAGAACTCTGTGTAACCACATTCAACCTGCCACTCAAGACACTTTCCTTGGACAGCGAGCCAGTGACGCTCGACTCAGGAAGTGGGTTTCCTTAGAGCTTTTTCCTCCTGATGTCTTCTAGGTACTGATTCTTTTAAGAAGCCGTGAGAAATAGGTTAGGTTTGGATTTGAGAGTACAGGGTGAGAATTCTGTTAGACGCCAAGGAAATGCTTTTTCTAACCAATGTCAAAGTCTGAAGAAAATGTCTTCTTAAGTAGCTAGGTTACAGGAAGAAAGAAAGATGTGTTCACTGATGAGGATTAGAAGACAAGACCCGAGAAATCGGAAGCCAGCGCCTTTTCGCAGTAGCCTCTCAAAGCAACCTCTGGAATTGATTTTCTCCAAGGGCTGAAGTGTCGTCTGCATCTCAAGGATGAGAGAAATAACTGGTGAAGCATCTTACAGTTCTTTGGGAGGTGAACTAGATCCTAATGATCACGTGAGCACTGGGTTTTTCAAGCATTTACCCAGCAAATAATTTCCAAACACCCCTCAAATGTCAGGCATGTAGCCAGGTGGGCTTGAACTGCAACACAGAATATGAACAACAGTATGGAGCTAGCAGAAGAAATACTTTTTTTCTGTTCCGCCTTCATTTGATGCACCGACAATTTAAAGGAGGCCAGGCCGAAAGTTAGCCTTGAGAGGCCTTCACAAGAAACTGTCCCCCCTCTCAGCTTTGAAGGTCACACACCTCCACATAGCCATGCCCCGTGCGGACCTTTCCAGCAAAGCGAGTCCCATCTTCGTCTCAGAGTTCAAACTTTCACATTCACTCACCTTAGAAGGACTTTCACTCTCATTATCTCTCAGGGAGAGGTGAGTCACACATAAGAAGTGCAGCTGGTTAGTCACAGCCAACAATATACTGTTCTCTGGAGCCTATCATGGGCCCCCAAGAGCATCGGATTGGCCTTGGCCTTGGATCCTGCTGTACACCTAACTAGCCAGGTAGAAAAGCTGTACTGGTCTCTTTGACCACCTGCATCTGTTAGCCAGGTATGACATGTGGGTCACACGCCCTGTGGCAGCCATGACAACATGCTGCTCAGGTGTCTTGCTGCAGGGAGCATACAGGACCAGATCTACCATGTCCCCACCGAGGCAGAGCTTCCTAGGGTCTGTTCCAGCCAGGGATGGAGCATGGAGGACGCACGGGCCATTCCTGGGAGATGCCCCGCTCCTCCACTGGGCAACATGGGCTGGAGGATGCCTCTGAGCCTGGTCAAACCCCTTCTGGAACTGAGCTGCAGTGGGAGGCTCTTCCCACCCACATCTCCTTCCTTCCCCCTCTCCCTTTACAGGTAACAGACCTGCAGCAAGGCCTGAAGGCTCCCCTGCCTTCCTTCGCTCTCTCCCACTTCATCCATCACAGAAGCCCCCCCAATAAGTTTATTTCCAGTCTAAGCTTGTCTTGACATATGCTCCTCAGCGCCCCTAAACACACACATTGCTAATATCAGATGCTTTCCTCCTAACTGTCTCACACTGTGGGAAACTTTGAAAGGCATCTTCTTTGATGTTTGCTGTATGAGTTTGGAGTAGACCCCTTTTCCCCCTCAGGACTCTAATTCCCTCATTTGCACAATAAGAACAGAACCTTTCTCATGTGGCTATTGGTGAGGGGTAATAATAATAATGACAATAATAATGTATATGAAAGAGCCTCACACACAGCAGGAGTTTAACACACGTGTGAGTTAGCGTAACAGCTGAGCTGACCTGTCTGATAGTAAATATCCACTGTACCCCAAGACAGTGGCAGCAATTACTGGAATTCTCTAAGTAAAAGATGTTTCCTGACCTCCAGGAATGTAGAATGACATTGGAAAGACCGGCAGGTTGGAGGATAACACGAGCAGCAGTCTCCACGAGCACCCAGAGAAGAGAACACGGCCCGTCTACAGCCCTACCTGTGGGTGCTCCCCATAACCTCATTCACTTCATTCTCCCAGCAATCCTGGCAGACAGCAGCTGTCATTATTACCATTTGGCAGACGAGCAATCTGAGGCACGGAGATGTTAGTGTGCCCAAAATCGCACACCCGGTGTGTGACAAAGCCCGGACACACTCAGGTGTCGGGCTCCGGAGTCCATGTTCCTAACCTTTACATGATCAGCCCCTAAAACATAACTGTGGTCAAGCCACATCGAGCGGCCACCCTCCAGCTTGTCAGGCTGGACCTGAATCGGAGGGCAGATGGGGCGTGGATAAGCCTCTGACCTGTGGGCGTCACCTGGAAGTCACTTTATGGAGGACAGGGAGAGGTGCAGCTGCTCTTGCATTGAGTCTCTACACTGAGGAAGT
Organism: Phyllostomus hastatus; assembly: GCF_019186645.2. Lineage (NCBI taxonomy): Eukaryota > Metazoa > Chordata > Mammalia > Chiroptera > Phyllostomidae > Phyllostomus > Phyllostomus hastatus. The sequence goes on along the minus strand of NW_025334015.1, from coordinate 10,737,269 downwards.
GCTCTTTCCCCAGAACAGTGAAGGCCATCCAGGAAGAGAGGGAGGTGCCAAGGGCAAGGGCAGGAACTCGAGGACATCTGGCCCAGGCTGGCCCAGCCTGGCCCAGCCTGGCCGGGGGAGTCTCCCGGGCCTGTTGCTAAAGGCAGCGAGGACTCAGCAGCCTGACTGAATTTTGCTCCATAGAAACATTTCACTTCAAAGACAGAAAGGTGGAGCTTCACGCTGGAGACAGAGAGGAATTCCAGAACAGTCACCACCCAGTTTCATCATTCACAGTTAGAGTTTGTTAAAGGAACAGTGACCAAAAAAGTGTGAACCCTTAAAAATTTCCCCTACAACAGGCAAGGGGTGGGGAGGGGTGTACTTGGAAAAGATGGGCCAACTCGTGAGCCTGCTGCCACCCAAACTGCAGGCCCCGACTCGGCCTCAGGTTGCTGGAAATAGCAGCAGGGTTTGAGATGTATTTTATGAAGTATACGGGCCTCTCCTGCCCCAGAGGCAGCTTGCAAGATGCTACTGCAGCTGAATCCAAGCAGTGAGGTGGCTGAGCTGCTGTGGCCTTCAAAGGCAGCAGACGAAACAGGGAACCTCTGCCTTCCACATTTTTTAAAAAAACATTTAGAAAAAACAAATTAAGAGCGAGGCCAAAGCCTTCTACCACGTGATCTTTTCCTGCAGGTGGCAGATGATTAAGAAAAACTGTCACCAAGTGAATCAGGGGAGGCAGACGCAGAGACACTGCTACGCCGGCAACAGAAGACTTCTCCTCCCATCCAGTCCAGATCTTTCCAGAAGTTTGCCTCTCCCGTGATCCAGAGTGTCTCCACCAGTCTCATTACCAAGGGGCATGGTAACCCATTACTCCAGTGATACCCCCAAATCCAGTGCATGCCCAGCCTAAGAACCCACATCAAGCACAGCCCAGAGATCAGAACCCCTCCAGCTCCTGAGATGCCGGCTGGCGGCAATGCTCCATTTGGGATGAGGGGTCTGCTGGGCTTCCTGCCATGGGCTAAGGACAGGGGCCTCTGGGCCAGAAACAGGAAGGCACTCCGTGCCGCTGCCTTTCTCATTCCTGAACTCTTTCCCTCCCGTCCGGCCACATGCTGCCCAAGGAGACTCCACACTGAGACTGCAATGGCTTCCCACATGCCTACCCACAGCTGGCTCCGCCTGGCTGGGAACCCTGCACAACACGGGCATCAGAATTCCCTGCCCACTTCAACAAGGGGGGTTCCTTCTTGACTGGAGTCAATTCGCTGTCTCCTACCAATAGCACCTACACAGAGAGACTGCATTGCAGGTTGCCTCGGGGAATAAGCCCCAAGTTCAAAAGCTCTACACTGTTCCAAATAACAATCCTGTCATAGTTCAAAAGTTTTTAAGTCTCCGGTACAGATTCACACTGCACCACTCATTTTCTTTGGTGAGCCCTCTCCCCTCCCTTATCAGCTGCTCCGGCTCCTGCCCAGAGTTTCCTCAGTTGTCATTCGTGCCTGAGTACACTGAGATTATTTTGTAATCCAGCTTTCCTGCAGAAAACTGTGATTTCAGGTAATGCTGCCAAATCTTAGCTTTTATTCTGAATTGAAGGGCTTTGAAGTACTTCCTTTTGCAGTCAAGTTGTTTATTTTCAAGAACATGTTTTAGCAGTAGCTTTGGGTTACTGACCCCTAAAACTCAGCTGTGAGAGAGAACACCCGGGTTCTGGGGGGACCCTTTTATTGGAGGACTCCAGGCCAGCTCCAGGGCCACCAACACAGTGGCGAGAAGGTTCATTTCGGGCCGGGAACACTGTGAGAAGGCCTAACGGGGAATGCACGCGGCTTCTTTCTCTACAAGACCGGCACCTTTTCTCTGTCTCAGGTCAAAATGTTTGGAAGCTGAATTCCAGTGCGTCCCCAATTTAGCCTTCAGGGAACTGAGGGACTGTCCAGTCACAAACCTGCACAGCACTGTAGCATGTAACTCCATTACAGTTCAGAATGGCTTTGCACCTAGCTTTCTTCAGGCCCCAGGATGACAAGGGAACCCTCACCATTTCATTCACAACTGCAGCTCAAAGGTGGGGATACACCTGGATATTGACAAGGGCGTTCCCACCAGGTCGGCTCAATAACAACAACAACAGCCGTGGGAAGGACGGATTCCTTATCAGTGGCAATGACTGGCAATCCAGAATGCAGGTGGATAAAGGCGATTTACAGACCAACAACTCTGGACTGAAGCCAAAGACCAGCCCTGCCCCTCCTCCATCCTGCTAACTCACGTGCGTGCAGTGCTGACTAGTGACCGGCAGGAGATAAGGCCCCCGATCTGCTCTAAGGTGATAACTGAGATAATAACCAATGAGTATTTTCATTCCTTGATATGGAGGAAAAACTCGCATGCAGGTGAGACTTCTGGTACTTAGGATGCCATTCAAGAGCTACCTTCTGTGCAGACGGCAATTAGGTGGCCTCAAAGAAGTCATTTTTTATGCCTACACCATCTCTAAAATGGGGCTGGAGGGACCGAGAGAATACTATTTGACAATCTAGTATATGGTTGTATATCTACTGAACCTGAAAAAAAAAACAGAGGCACCCGTGTTTCTCAGGGATCCGGAAAGCATTTTGCTTAGGTCTGCCAGACACAGAAAACACTGGGCCACTTGCCTCAGATTGTTTTCTTAATTCGGTGGGGTTCATCATACGTCTTCGAATGAGAGAAAATGGAGCTGATTGTATCAGTCCGATAACCATAAGCAGTTCACAGTAAGGTAAGAAGGTACATTTTGGCGGAAGCCAGCGTTGCATTTGATGTATTCTTAACTCAGCTAACAAGCAGGCTTTCAAGCCACGTTATCTGCCCCCACATCTTGACCTAATTTAACAAGTTGCCATGGGAGCCCAGAAAAGGTTGATGCAATTTTCTTATCTTTGGAGGAAGAGTGTAACTGTGCAAGAAAATGTGAAAATTCAGTTTCTAACTGATTTCCACACTTACAGTGCAGTAACTAAGACATCGTATGAAGAAATAAAAGGCATGTCTTTGGAGCTGAGAAGGGTGAAGACCTGGACTCCTATTATCACAGCAGGAAGAGGGATTCTGTTCCCAGCTCAGTGAGTCTACGCATCCACCCTTTCGCTCAGGCCAAGCAGTGGTGGTATCAGCACACAAGTGCTCCCACTGTGTGGCCACCCATACTCTGGAGCAATCAAATTGTAAGGGGGGAAAAAAACACAAAAAAGGAAGGCAGGAGTTGAGGTTAAAAATAGGCATGACTTTTACGAGCAATAAAAAGCTTTGCAACACTTATATGACGCCTTCCACCTTCCAAAGTACTTTTTCAACCTTTGGTGCATCTTAACACGACCGCATAAAGCCAGAGACCAGGTTATGTTCCCGTCGCCGCCTGCTCTTCGGGTGGTGGAGGGGGCTGAACTGTCTCTGAAATGTACCTGAACGTGTATCAGAAATGTGAAAGGGCCGCGGTGAAGGTAACACAGCAAGGAGCCACCACCTAGAATCAGTATGCAGTGTGGGCAGGAGACTTTCACCCGGCATTGGGCAGAGGAAAAAAGCCATCTAAATGTGGGCTGCCCCCCACATGCCTGGCAAATCCTGACCTTCATTCAAACCACAGAAATAAGAAAATTCAATTGAAGCCTAAACACAATTATAACACGTTGAATTTGACAAGATACTGCACCCTCAAAAGCTTCTGGCACTTATCTGCACTCCACATGTGCCGGGAACATTTGCTGAAATAATTGATTTGTTACAATTGGGCTTCCCCCACCCTAGGTCTAGCACAAAGTCTAGCACTTATTTGTTTAATTAATTGATTTGGTTGAATTACATTTTCACAGATCTTCTACCACCAAGATAAGGATGAGCACTTCCACTTTGCTAAAAGTAGAAAAGGGTAGAAGGCGAATTTGCCTAAAATCACACAGTGTGTTAGAGTTGGGAGGGGGCACGGAGGACTTCTGTTTTCTGGAGTATTGTTCTCACCGTCGTGTGAGGTAGTATGAAAAGGTAAATGTACAATTATAAAGGAGAAACAGCCGAATGCTGAGATCCTTAAAAATGTTTTTCTTTTTCTTAATTCAAATGGCTACTTTGGTCTTTGAGGCCTGTAATTAATAGTCAGCTTCCCTTTCCTTCCACTCACTGCATGTTTTATTGCAGGGGAGGAAGGAAGGAAGGAAGGAAGAAAGGAAGGAAGGAAGGAAGGAAGGAAGGAAGGAAGGAAGGAAGGAAGGGAGGGAGGGAGGAAGGAAGGGAGGGAGGGAAGGAGGGAGGGAGGAAGGAGCATTAAAAACAATATATCCAGATAAGGGATCAAACACAACTCAGACCTCCAGGACATATCTGTATTTGTGCTGAGAACTTTGGATGCTTTTATCTGTGTGCCCCCAAGTTTGGATTGCCAGAGAAGCCTCACAGTGTTGCCTCACGGACAGCCTTTTGTAGTTGGCTCTCTCAACTACTCATGTCCCTAATTTGTACTTCACACTCATTCCTAGTCCTTAACATTTCTTTCATCTCTTTCCCTCTCTCTTTAAAACTTGGACACTTGGAAAGATCCCCCAACTCTCAGACAATTCTTGTCAAGATACTAATATCATCTTAGGCAAAACCCTTTAAGTGGCTTTTGGAGACTGTTAGCTCTGCAGGCTCCTTCCATGAAGAAAACCCAACAGCTGACACATGCAATGCTTGGGGAGAAGTTTCTGCTTGAAGTGGAAATCAGGCCTGCCCCTTTCTGGAAACACCTAGACCTGGGGCAGTGCCATCATGGACCCTTACCAGAATCTCACCCCAGGAAGGCAGACCTAAACCATGAGGCTTCCTTTGGCCAAAACCCACACTTGAGGACCTAAAGTCAGTTTACTTAATCCCATTCCCCACAAAACTGCCCTAACTTGCCAAATGGACAGCATCACATATGTAGCTAAGGGAGAATGATGAAAACTGTCACAGGTGAAGATTTATGGTTGTGGGCGTGGATGTGGATGGTGGTTGTACTGGTGATTATGCAGAGAGAACAAAGACACACTGAGGAGGAATGAGGCTGAGGATGTGGTCCTGGAAGTGAGGGTGGAAGTTGCAGACTGCTTGGCCTTCAGGCTCGGGCAAGCAACAGAGCGTAGTTTTGTCTGCTCCTCAAGAACAGAAACAAGCATGGCCAGTCAGCGTATCCAACCAGGGTCTAGTTCTTAAAACATCTACAACTCAACTCGTAACTACAGAAGCCAGGACTTTCGTACATCTTGAAAGAGACTTCATTTACTTTTTCTCATTCCAGATGTCATTAACAGAAATGGGCAAACTTTCTAAAAACCTGCTTTCTGGAGATGGAAAAGGAGTTCCTTTCCAAAGTAGCAAGTTCCCACACAGTAGTGACTTTCAAGCAAGGACCATGGGTGACAGTGTAGAAAGGACAGAGCAGGGGACCTTTCCTTAAGTTCCTTTCTGGCCCATGACTCTATTTACAGATCTTGTCACTCCCTGAAAACACAGACATAATTCCGGAGCCCCTGTGCAAGCTCTGAACCGCACTCAGAGACACATGGACTGCAACATAGAAGGCACATTCCCGATCTTCAAAAAAGGAGCAATTTCTCTAAGCTTTGGAGTTGTTCTCAAAGGTCAGCCAGTTTCTCTAGTAATCACTGAGACTTCACTGACATGAGAATAAAGATGTAGCACGCTCCTCAGATCAGATCAGACAGCTCCATAGAAGCACAGCCTTGGCTGTTTATCTTCGTCCAGACAGAGGGTCCCCCACATGGCAAACTCTCCAGGATGGAGTAATTCACAAGAGAATCAAGGCCTGGACCTCAGATGAGTGATCAATGAAAACTGTGTAAGCTGCACTCACAACACAATTTTGAGCAAACACTCTAGTCTTACAGAAAGGATCTGGTCATGAAGACTAGAATGCTCCTTGGATATTTCTCATATACACACTCCAAACGTTTCCAGGGTGCTACAACTCACGTGGATAATAAATTGTTGTGCACTATTACCAGATGCTCAACCAAAGCCCACATTCTGAACATGCATCTTCCTTTCTCAACTGTCTTTCTTCGCTCACCACTACTGTAACTTTCACTCCTGGAAGAAAATCAGTACCAAAGCCAAGTGAGGAGAAAAGTTTCCTAGATAGGCCAGGCTCTGACCGAGTTTAGGGTGACAAGGACACGTGTCTGCTTTGAACAGCCACCTGATACATAGTCTCTGTACTACAGAAGAGTCCGGACTGTGGGCTGTTCAGTGACGCCTTCAAGAGATGCTGTTGCTGGTTTTGTATTTAGAAAAGCCTCCAGAGAGCAGACAGGAAAAAGTCCCTTGGTGCTCAGTCACCAGAGTTTCCAGAAACGCCAGATGAACACAGCTCCCTTCCCTCAGATGTGGAAAAGGCCCCAAATATCAGTCGTTCCTACCACTTTTGGAAACAATCCCTTGGGACAGAATGCTACTGTTTGCTTCCAACAATCAATGGTGAGTCATAAACAGAGTGGCTTGAGAGACTGACCAGACCTCTTAGAGTCTTCTTCTCCCCGTGCCCCACCACAAGGCAGACCTCGGTCTCGGGGAATATGTATGTGCACAGGCCTTCCGCGGAGCCCACCCACAGCCACATGCACACAGAGGCTCAGAGGCAGGGGCAGGCGCCTACCTGTGTAGCCAGCCAGGGCAGCAGCAGGAATGACAGGCTTGTCCTTGTTGAGGTCAGCACGGTCACGCACATAGTCCTTGAAGGTGCCCTTGGGATTGTGGTTGGGCAGGGCGGCTGGATAGTCCTCGGAGTCGAAGCTGTCATAGGAGGGGACGCGCTGCAGGCTGTTGAAAGATGACTGGCTGCTCCAGGACTGGGTGAGGCGGTCACAACTATCGTAGCTCTCTATGCTCTCAAAAGAGTCCTGGCCCCCGAGTTTACCTGGAGGTGAAGGAGGAGGTGGGAAGAGAGCAGGGGAGGAGGGGTTGGGAAGAGACAACTGTAAAAACCCTCTTCGTGAGGACAGACTGCTAATCAGGCCCACAGGAGGCATGGAAGAAGGGAGAGGCTGAGGGAATGGAAGCTCGTGGGTCTGCTCCAGGGCGGAGGGGTGGTGCTGGCTGCAGTTTAAGCGCCACTGCACTGAGCGGTCTGGTTCTACGGTTCCTAGGACAGAGACTAGAAGCCAAGTGCTGTTCGTGCCTGTCAGAGGGAGACAGCAGTGCTTGGGACTGAGGAATCCTAGAGCCAGAAATCGCAAAGCTGAGAATCACACATGTTATTGTGGGGCTTCTGGCTGATCTATTAGACTGAATGAATAAACGAAGGAATCAGAGCCGCAGCAGATTCAACTCCCTCATCCAACTCAAGCCAATGAGATAATTTCCAAAGGCCCCAATTGGCAAAATATTTTGGTCACAAGAAAAAAATTCCATTAGACTAAGAGCAGATTGACCTCCCTTGACCTTGGAACTAAAGTGCTATTTTTTAGCATTTTTTCCAAATACTATTTTAAAATGAAATACACGTACTGCCTCTATGTCTTGTCTCTTCAAATAGAGAAATAACTCGAGATGCTTTTTCCAGGAGATTTAAAAAAAACACTATCACTCTTCTAAACAGAAATCTATACTGTTTATTCTCTCCAAGTACAATTTTGTACTTGAAATTTATACTTCAATGGGGAAGTGTGGGCAATTAAAAAAAAAGGAGCTGATGAAAGTTATTAAGGTCCACAGCAATGTCAGAAATCTTTCACTCTGTGAGTTGCTTAATGCATTCTTAACTGACCACAAGATCATGCAAGTTCATTAATTTCCCAAACCAGGTTATAAACAGCTGCTATCATTGCATAATCGTTCCAAGAGAAATTTCCATTGGCAAAAATGCCATTAAAAGAAGAGGCTAACAAACAAAATTTTTGGAGGAAAATGCATCTGAGAGCTGGAAAGGCTCACAGGAGTATTTCCTATGTTGTACTCCCACACACTTCCTAGGCAACCTAAATCACACCCTGGATGACTGAAGTGCGACACCAGTTTGGCACCAGTCACAAGGCCGAGGAGGTGACCAATCTGTGTGTAGAAACACCTGTAAGTCAACTCTCAGCTGTTCAGTGCTGGCTGAGCTGCTGGGGAGGTTAAACCCCAGAAGGAGGTTGGCCCACACAACCCCATGCTAGTGTGTTTTTGGCATGGTCTCCCTTTCCCTCCTAGTGGAGATTGGCTAAAACAACGAAATTCAAATATTTAGTCTTGGTGTCCAAGCCAAAATTTAATAAGGAGAAACTCAATTGAAAATGTATATCTATTTTTAAATTCCAATAAAAGGCATTTATTTAAATACGTAATTTTTGTATAACCCTCTTATCCCCTCCAGTGCTGCTTATACACAGAAAGGTGGTTAGGTATTCCTCTGCTTCTTCTTTGTCCTTCCTCCATTCGCCCACTCAGAGAAGCGTATTGTCCAGGAGGCAAACCCAGGAGCTTCATGGAGTTACAAGCCCTGCCTACCCAGTCCACAGTCACACTTACAACTCTTCAGAAAGGAAGGAACTGCCCCTCCCAGAAATCCACATTAAAAGACAACAGCCCACAACCAGAATGCTATGCCCTCTTTTTAACAGGGCGGTGTATGGCATCTCATCAGAAGGTGCTCACTCACACCGGCTATCCATCCTAACCCAGGTCACTCGAGGTCTCTGTGAGACAAACACACCAAAAGCCTAAGGAGGGAAATTCATATTTTCCTAAAGAATACCCCACTAAGTCACCAACGTTTAGGAAGCATTTGATACTTAAGTCTGTCTGGAATGATTCTATCTCTATCAGCCATTTTTCTTGTGGGATGGGCACAGAGACTGGAATTTCCACAGCAGACAGGTGCATTTCCAGAGTCCCAATGAGCAAGGAAGGACACCACCCTGGGCCTAACCATTCTCTGCATCCTCTTGGACAGGAGCCAAATGCCACTCTGTTGAGAGCTGCAGTTTAGAGCAGTAAATTGCTTTCACCTTAGCTCAATCTCACAATCGCAGAGCTAGGAACCATTGTTTCTGGGCATTTTCTGCAAAAATGGGTTGAATCCAACTGGATTAGACACTTGGTTGTGTTCCTGTGCTCCTGCAGAGAAGCACATGTCCTCAAAGACGTCCATTGGCCAACTTTTCTGAGAAATGTCTCAGCAAGGTCCTTCCCAAAGCTATCTGACTGCACCAAGCAGACCTCAGAGCACTCAAAACAGCAGATGGGGGGGGGGGGGGGGCAGAAACTCCCTGAACAGACTAGCACAATGACAGTTCTCAGAGTCTAAGTAAGTGGGACAGAGAAGCACTTTGTACGCTATAATGCAGTGTATAAATACTATTCTATTAATAATAATCAGCTAACAGTAATGCTTTCCATCTAGACCAATCATACCGTGCCAGACTCAGTCAGCCCCCGACACAGGCCCTGTGTGCAGCACCACTAACATGCAGAAAGCAGCCGTGCACAGAGCCGTCTGCGCCTCAAGTTCGTGTGGTCTGCAGCTTGGTGTGAGGGACGGAGAATGAGGCCAGAGAGAAATACCTCATGTCCCTTTGTACGGGTCATTATCTGCTCCACAGTTATTAATTTGGGGTTGGAGGGGTGGTGGGGGCAAAAACCAAGAACCAAGAGAAGGCGAGGAGGAGACAATTACACAAATGCAAAGCCAGACGCAATTTAAAAGCATGTGACAGATCTACCCAAAATTACAACATGGCTGAGCCCCAAACCCACAGGCTCAGCCTCATCACATACATATACAGAAAGACCTGTACGAAAGTTGTTCTAGCACTCTGATCTGCCTGAGGGTTTAAAAGACACACAAGCACATTTGTATATGTATTTAAATAGACATGCATCCAAAAATAAAGAGAGTCAGAAAGGGGAAGGCGAGCTGATCCCACCCATCCCCTTCAGCATGAAACACAAACACCCCAGGGCCAGAAGCAGCAAGATTACAGGTTCTGAGTTTGATAGGGACTTTCCCTGTGCAGGGCCTGCTGCTTGTCCTGAGGCTTCCTGGGAGGAAGTGTGAACCGGAACACTGGAAAAAGACAACAAGGCAGGTGGCCCAGGATGCCGACGGGTGATTCTCCAAAGTAAAGACACCTTTGCCCACCCCCCTGCAAGTGCCTCGGAGTAATGGGGAGATCACCGAGCAGAAGTCACGAGCAGGCCAGCCAAGTCTGTCTCCTGTGAACAAAGTCCTCTGAGCCCTCAGAAGGGCTTTCTGCTGTTCCACTTCCTGTTTGTAATTCTTTGCCATTTATCTACTGGAACGGTCATCTTTTTCAACTTTTTTAGACATCAGCTAGCTCCTCCTAGATGGATAAATCCCTTCTTATGATGGACTGTACTTCTCTCAAAAACAAAACGCTCTGCACATTTTACTAGGAGGGCTGCCCTTTTGGGGTTTCTGTCCAGCTCTTAGAAACTGAGTATATGTAACTTGTGTTGCTTTATAAAGTCAACCAGCTCTATTTTGAAATATTTACTGCAGTGAATATCTTATCATTGTTATCATAGGCATGTCAACAAGAGTACCTTCTTTTTGGAAGCCTCTTGGCTGGCCGGCTCGTGACTTCTGCTCTTTCCTAGGTTTTCTAGCTAAATACACACTTTTACTCCACTGGTGTGACCGGTTCCAAATAAACTACTTGTTAACCATCATGTATCTTCCCAAACCAGAGAAGTCACAGAAGGCTCAAGAGCCCAGGCTGAGCAGCAGCTGTGATTCGGACACTCGGGCAGATTCTGCGGCCTGACCCAGAATGCTCCAGGGAACATCAGGGCATGTACAAAACTAAGAGCTTTCCAGGAAGGTCACCTGAACCATTTTTATGTGAATGTATCCACTTTCAACAAAGTCTCTCAAAAGATAAATAAATAAAAATAAAGCATACCCTAAAGAACAACCACATTCAGCTGGAGTTATTACTTGGTAAAATGTTTTCCCCAAATACAAAATCTGATGGGTCATCCCACCAGATTTCAAGTGTACCGTGAACCCATGGTCTTGGTCATCCTGACAGACTTGGCTAAAACTCCATGATGGAAAGTTTGTAATACCTAGGCAGTCTAAGACAGAAAAGGCTGCACTAAACTGAGGAATATACAGGACCAAGAGTGAGGGGGAAATAGGAGGCCTGGACCACTCACAAAGTTAGGTAATTCTGGGAAACCAAGAGCTTCTAGAGAAGAAATCTGACCTACCACGACTGGTCCTCCCCATGCACATGTTGTCTGGCGTGACAACTTCTTGTTTGATGGTGAAGTAGTCAGTCTGCAAGGTGTCTGTCTGCAGAGGGTCCCGGAGAATGACCGAGGGGTAGTCGTTCTCATACTTGAGGGAAAGGAGCTCCTCTGAGCTGATGGGGTGGAGTGTCTGGTAGGACTCTGTGATGAAGCTGGGCTCTGAGAACTCCGAGGGAGGAACACACTGAGCATGCTCGATACCATAGCCTGGAAACAGAGAGTGTGGGGAATTAAAGAAGGGAGACATGTGTACCCCAAACCGGCATTTATAGCAGCCCCACAAAGTGAAATAATCTGACTACCTTAGAGAGTAAAAGGACAATATTTTCCATGACAAGAGCCTGGGCGTTTAACTTTGCTCCACTTCTTAACTGCTGTGGCCTTTGACAAGATCCCTCCCTTTTCTGACTCAAAAATAGGGATGATTGTAATCTTCCTCAGAGTGTTGTGTTAAAAATCAAACGAGAATACACTCGTATATATAAAATGTTCACCAACAGTTCTGGCACAAAATAATCTCTTACTACATAGTAGTTCTTAGAATAAAAATCATGATGAAGTGAAAAAATAAGGCAGACACCAAGCTGCTTAGGAGTCCCTTACGAAGCAGCACCATCAGATAAGAAGAGCCCCACAGGAGCTCTTCCCTGGCCACCCCCGCAGGGTGGGGAGGTGTCATATCTACACTGGAAGGGAGAAGGCTTTCTTTTCTGTAGCAGAATGTGGAGCTGTGTGGCACACTCCTGAGGAAGAATTCCAGAAGAAATGCTGTCATGTCCACTAGTAAAGGGAAGAGAACAGGGGCCATGACCAAGTCCCTCCCCCAGACCCCAGAGAGGCCCACAGTGCACAAGCTCCAGTAGGGATCAAGGTGAAGCTCTTGGGGAAAGCTCTGGGAGATATTAGAGAGATCCCCGTGTGTAGGAGCTTACAGGTCAATAAAACACATAAACAGGCTGAAGCGTTATGCTTTGTGGGAGAAAAATCACTAACAACTGGTCTGTCTTTAAGAAAATACTGTTTGCCGTAGAATTATGGTGAAGGAGCTTGGGTTCAACTGGGGCAGGGTTCCTTTCCTAAGTTCCCAGTGTCATGAGCAAGGTCAGGGAAGGAGAGTGGAAGGGGAACTTACTAATGAAGTAATCCGAGGTATAACGGGATTCTGGGTAAGTTGGGTTGACTCCATTAACTTGATACGGTTTCACGTCCTCTGCAACAGACAGGGTAAGGGATGAACAGAGAGGTCAACACACAAGTGCTTGGCCTGAAAGGATCGTGGATGCAAGAACCACAGTGACCTCAGCCCCTCTTCTAAGAAATCCGCGTGTTCACTAACTGAGTTGGCCTGTGAGTCCACCCTGACTGGGGCTTTGTCTAGAGATGAGATCACAAGAGGAAGGCTAAGTTTACTTTGTTCAGTAGCTGCAAAATGGGACTTGGTATCTTGGAAAGAGCACCAGTGAGTAATCTCTATGAGCTGGGGAGGCATCCCGCCCTCATTCTGATGCGGGTGTGGGTGCCTGGACCACAGGAGCATCACAGGCTAGTAGGCAGCTGGGGCAGTTACCCAAATCAGTCCCAAGTGCTCAAACTGATCACCTCTAAAACTTTTCAGAAATATAATGAAATCTTCAGACAGGGAGATTTGATAGTCTCCATTTCTCCTAAGAGATGTCTGCTTTTTGTTAGATGGTTCTTCATTGCCCCCAGACTTCAAGTTCAGGCCCAGATAAGCAGCAGGGCACCAGTAAGGTTACTATTTGGTGAAATGTGCATGCAAAGACACAGAAGAAGAGCATAACGAAACTGCTTTCCAGGTGCCAACTTCCCCAGGAATGAGGCAGGAATGCAGACGGAGGGAAGTGAGCACAGAGAGCCTCCCCACGGAACGAAAGTGACCTGGCAGATCCTCCAGTTACCCTGGAACCAACTCGCCTGGCCTCTGACCCTTGTATGGAGTAGTCTGATTCAATGTCACTGTCAGAATCAGACCAAGGGAGTGTTGCTTTGGATTTTTCCTCGGGTATCTGATAGCGTGTTGGGAGCAGAGGCTGCTGAGAAAACAAGTTTATGCCTGCACAGAAAAACATTTCCCAGTGGAGATAAAATGATTAAACTTTGCTTTAGCAGCTTATCAGATTGAAACATCCCCTGCACCTTTGGCCTTCCACCCCACCCCAAACAGCTATGTTCTTTTTGTGCTGTGTTGCTTTAGTGTAATTACAGAACCAAAAGCTGCAGCCTCGGTACAAACATCTCACTCAGCTCTTCCAGGATCTGAAGACGGATGATTCTTGCTGCCTTCTCAACAGAACAAGGATGAGATGATACGACTTGCCCCTGAAAAATGCTCAATCATTTCCAAAAGCTCCTAAAGTCTCTTCATTTCTCCTTCTGCCAGAAAGTAGACCAAACCTGTCTTGGGGACCAGAGGCTCCCCCATGAGTCCGTGTTACTATGCAAAGGACACAAGGCAGGAAATTAAAGAGAAAAGACGTGGGTTTAAGAAAGTGAATGCTGGTGAGGAAAACGCCTGAGCTGTCCTCGCTTGACAGATGTGGACACTAATCATACCTGCCTTTTCGGCCTCTCAGGGCGGTTGTGAGATTCCTAAGAGAAAATGTACTTTAAAGCGCTCTAAACACATGAAGATGCTGTATAGATATGAATACGACTCTGATCAGAAACAGTTTAGACACTCCAGAACACCTGGCCACTCCCCGGTGGGAAACAGGGGAAAGCAGTGGATTAGGGGAAGATACCTGGGCTGCACGGTCTGGTAGGAGCCAACACTCTGTTTATAAGCCATCGGTCACATGGGACCTGTTCTGAGCCTGCTGCACCTTCTCCCTCTGCAAACAGGTCACGCTCGTCAACACAACGAGTGGGAGTCTGTGCAGCCACACGGGGAACACGTGGGTGCTTCGGGGAAGGCTGTGCGGCCGCCCCAGTCCTCAGTCCTCGGCCAGGGTGACCGCAGAGAGTCACCTAGTTCTTGCCCCTGTTTATTTATTTATTTTTCAGCAGAAGCTGAAGAGTAGGAGAAAAGATAACACCTCTACACCCGGAGGAATCTAAATTGGGTCGTTCTTGAGCACTGCAGTGTGGAAAGTATCCTTAAACAAAGGAAGGTATTATATGGAATAAAAGTGCTAATCCTGAGCTTTGCTCCCTGTCCCCAGGGCCCTCGCCAAGGGTTGGAGCTGGTGACCACAGAGAAAGGGTGGGCCTGGGTCAGAGAGGGCAACAGGCTTCTAGGCTTACAGTCAGCTGGAGGGCACTGCTGACTGCTGGTAACTGCGATTTATTTTAAGAAGAAATTCAGAAAAATAAGCACAAAAACACCCAAGTTTGCCGCCTGCTGCTGTTTCTATACTCAGCCAGGACTGTGGTACATGAGTCACTTGGTCCAAAAAGGTTGAAGGAGACTAGTAGGGAGGCCATGCCATTACAAGGTTGCAACACAGTGTCCTGACACAACCCCAGTTTTCGCTCGGGCTGGAGAAGGTGCCACACACCCCTACACTTCCAATCCAGCTAGTGGGCAGAGATGCCTGTCTTATTAATAAGCCCTGAGAAACTGAGCTTTGTGATGGACATAGCCAGGAATCACAATATATTAAAGGATGAAGGGAGTGTGCACTAAGGTCACCAGGAAAAAAAAAAAACCTTGGGGCTGTGGGCACTGCCTGTGGAAACAGTTGGGAGTCTGAGATAAAGACTGCATCCCAATGGTGCATACCAAGAGGCTTCGGGAGTACAACCTTGCTAAAGATTAAAATCTGAACCTCCAGTACATAGAGGCAAGAGAAACCGATGTTGAGGGAGCACCTGTACTGGCGTGTCTCCTTAGACCACACAGGCTGCAACAGGACACCTACAGGGGACGGGACCGGGTTCCACCATGGGGCACGCTCACCTGTCCACCTCCTCTCACAGCTACTCCACCCTGCTTCCTCCTCACTCTGTGCACACACACTCACCTTTCTGCAGGATCTCCAGATGTTCCCACAAGATGTCCCCGACGAAGTCTGGGGCCAGCTCGAGAAAGCAGTCTTTCCCCAGTGCACAGAGAGCTGCTCCGTTCATGCAGAACTTCTGGAAGTCCACGCCCTTCAGGCTGAATTCGTTCACAGCCCACATCACCCAGTCCCGAACATGGGTTTCTGTCCACTGCCGGGGGTCTGAGGGAAGAGATGAAATGAAGATCCAGCGAGTCAGGCTCTGGGTTCCGACCCAAGCCTCGGAGAGGACCCCAAAGGGACTGGACTTGGCTGAGGATGTTCTCCGATTTTCAGAACTGGGAAGCACCAGCTTGTAAAGGCATGTCATGCGGCAACTTCCTCCTGCCTGAGTCCCACCACCTGCTCTGTCTTGTCAGCTGGACCGTTCTAACAGACGTCAGCCAAAACACTGACACATGAGTGCCGGCACTTCCCACCCTCATTCAGACAATTTTCCCAAACGCTCCTCTCTCACCGCCTTATTTCCATTACACCCTTCTTTTAAAGCTTGAGACAAGGGAAAGATGACTACTTTAATAATAACCAAGTCAAGTTTACTCCAGAGATGACCCCCAAGTCTCCCTGCTCTTCATTCTTATAATGTACTTGAGACTATTATTCTCAATTATTTTTATCTTATCTGATTATGGTTGGTAATAATCACAATAATTAGTTCTAGTCATTCAAATGGTAATTAGTAAGACCATTATCAGGTACCTGTATTATACTAGATACCATGCAAAGCATGTACATGTCACAGGCCTGGTGCTGATGAGCCCCATAGCGCAGACAGAACATAATCTTCACACGTGGCCCGAGGTGTAACATCGCCACGCCAGCCACAGCACTCAGAGAGCTGCAAAGGTGGCGGGTCACAGTGCCCACATCATGCCTGCTTGCAAGGTTCGTTACATCCTTCCATTTAGCAGGTGACTTTAGGAGAGGTTGGTCTGAATGCACCTTATCCTGCCTGTGATCCTAGAAGAACACGGGCACAGCTGTCCGCAGAGGTCTGGCGGGGTGGTATTCTTGGGGAAAGGTGTGGAGACGCAGCCCCAGGCTCTGTCTGAGGCCGGTTCTGACGGGCTGGGAGCCTCTCAGGGCTGCTCTCCAGAGAGCATCCCTCTTACTCAATAGCCCAGTGTTCTTGCTACTCTCAGCTATTCAGGAAATGCTGCTTGGTGAAGGCTTAAGTGTTCTCCAGTCATTTCTTCTTTCTGACAACTCTAGTCCCCTGACATTCCTGAATAAACCCTTTCAGAGGAGAACACCCAAGAATAAACACATTTCACCACAGTGCATGTAAAAGAAAAGAGCAATCAGTAAATTCCAAGAAACCAAGCTCACAGAGTTCACCCAATGGCAGCCCAGAGCGACATGAAACTGTGTTTTTTCCAAACTGTCTGTCCTTTGAAATCACTTGAGGAGCTTCAAAGATGCTAATGTTACCAGCCAATTAATTATGACTTAATGAGTCTGGGACATGGCCTGAGTGGGGGAGATTTTTGAAGATCTTGAATGTCACGTGCAAACAAGTTTGGGAGCCAGGGCCCGAAGACCACAATGGCAGCAAGGAACCTGGGAGACGGAGGGGCACCCACACAGGTCTGGGATGGCCCTAACAGACAGGTGCCAAGACCCGTAGCTGCAGACTTTAGTGTGGGCAGCAACGTCTACCTCACACTGCAGAGGAGAAGACTAACCGGACCTAAAAGGTTGATCCTAACCTCTCTTTTCCAAGGACAAAGCTTACCTTTGGGAATTCCCAGTCTTTGCTGCTCTTTGGAGAAACCACTGAAAGTAGCTTTCAATGCTTGAGACATCATTTCTTTGCTGCTTGGAGTTAATAGTGGGACATCTGCACATTCCATATCTGAAAGAAAAAACACACGAATCCAAAAACTAAATGGGTGATGGATCATTCTGCAATATATACAAATATTACAGCATTATATTATACACCCAAGACTAATACTAGAAAGTCATATGTCAGTTATACCTCAATCCAAAAAAACTAAATAGGTAATGGATCACCCATAAACCATAACAGGGCATGCATGGTCTAAAGAAGACAAACTGAAAAGTAATTAGACTGACATCCTACTTATCCTTCATAATTCTCTGAGAGCATTAATGTTACTGTGTACTCCCAGTTACCTATGAAAAAGGAAATGAGAATATCCATTCATTCAACTATCATTTAGCACTTGGAATGTGCAAGGAATTAGAGAGACATCAGTAAACAGATGAAAATAATCCCCATTCTCATGAAGCTGGATATTAGGTTCTGGCAGAAGATACAGTCCTTAAAAACCTAGTTACACAATTAAACATTCAAAACATTCATAGGGGCTTCAGAAGAGAAGTAA
This sequence comes from Phyllostomus hastatus, assembly GCF_019186645.2. Taxonomy (NCBI): domain Eukaryota; kingdom Metazoa; phylum Chordata; class Mammalia; order Chiroptera; family Phyllostomidae; genus Phyllostomus; species Phyllostomus hastatus. Next base: position 10,719,622 of record NW_025334015.1, on the reverse strand, counting down.
AGAATAGTATGTTAAGATGTAACAGGAATTCCAGTTGTTCTGGAGAACTCAGAGAAGGCCTCCCTTAGGAGAAAAGGGATGTTTGACTTGAGATCAAAAAGATACATTGGAGTTTGAAAATGAAAAATAATCTAGACCAATGGTTCTCAAACTGTGGTCCTGGACCAGATGTGTCAGCATCACCTAGAAGTTGTTACAGATGCCAAATCTCAGCCACTCTCCAGACCTCCTGAATCAGAGCCTGTCAAGGATGGGGCCCAGGAATCTGTGTGTTTAACACAGAATCCAGGTGACCCTAACAACCACTGATGTCAGAGGACCATGACCCTAGAAAGAGGGAGCAGCATAAACGGAGGCCATGAGACAGAGGAGGCGAGGAAACTTGGCTTATTTTAGTATCAACAAGATCTGAAGCTGCAGCAGAGTGACAGGAGGACAACTGCTTGAGATGAAGCTAGAAAGGTGAAGAAGGATGTCCCTGGCCAGGTAGCTGAGTTGGTTAGAGCATCATCCCCATATGTATAAGGTTCAAGGATTGATCCTCGGTCAGGACACATAAAGAATCAACCAATGGGTGCATAAATAAGTGGAACAACAAATCGATGTTTCTCTCTCTCTCTCTCTCTCAGAAAAATCAATAAATAATTTCCTTAAAAAGGTAAACAAGGAATACATTAAGGAATTTCTATTTTTATCCTAAGTAGAATACAAAGGCATTGAAAGTTTTATGCAGAGGAATGGCATGACTGCATTAAGAAGATCACCTTACGGTGATTCTATTTTTAATTTTTTGAAGTGGCTGCATGATTTCAATTTCCCACCAAAAGTGCACACAGATCCCACATCCTTACCAACACTTTTTACTTTCTGGGGTGAGGGAAGAGGGTTGGGGAGAGGAAAGAGTAGCCATCCTAATGGAGGTGAAGTGGTATCACGCTAGTTTTGATTTGTATTTCTCTAATGATTAATGATGTAGAGCATTCCATGTGCTTCTTGGCCATTTTTGTATCTTCTTTGGACAAATGTCTATTCAAGCATTTTTCTCATTTCTTCATAGAGTTCTTTGTTTTTTGTTATGGTGGTGGTGGTGGTATTGAGTTTTAGGAGTTTCCTACATACCCAAAAGAGCTGAAAGCAGGGTCTCAGAGGGTATCTGCACACTTGTGTTCTCTGTAGCCTTATTCACAATGTATAAAGTGTGCAGGCAATCCAAGTATTCATCAACAGATAAATGGATAAGCAAAATGTATATATACACACATACAATATTACTCATCCAATATGGTATGATTTCCTTCCTCAAAAAGGAAAGAAATTCTGACATATACAACATGGATGAACCTTCACATTATGCTACGTGAAATAAGCCAGCCACAAAAAAGAAAAATTCTATGAGGTACTTAGAAGAGTCAAATTCATAGAGGCAGAAAGTAGAATGGGGGCCAGGGCCTGGGGGAAGGGAGGGGGTGGGGAGATGTTGTTTAATGGGTACAGAGTTTCAGCTTCAGAAGAGTTCTTGAGATGAATGGTGGTAATGGGTGTACGGCATTCCACAAAACTACACTTAAAAATGGCCTGGATGGCAAACTTGGTTATATTTCTTTTACCACATTTAAAAAATGGAAAAAAAATGAAGAGGATCACCTCAGCTACCCTGTTCAGGAGATAACTATAAATGGATGTGGGTAGACTTGTTAAAAAGTTATTGCATCAGTTGCGGCGAGAGATGAGGTAGCATGGAATAGGACAGTGGCAATGCAGAGACTGTAATTAAACAAATTGGAGGTGCATATAGGGGGTAATATCTATAAAACTTGACTTATATAGGTAGTATGCAAGGAGGAGGTATCAACACCTGCAGATTCACAGATGTGTCGCCCTTTGAGCTATACCCGGGTACTTCCTCATCTCCTCTGTGTTCAATTCTTCTTGAACTCGCAAACCATGTTCAAGCAAGAATACATAAATACGGCTCGAGTTTAAAGTCCTCGGAATTCACCTCAGGCTCAGTTTCCCACAAAAAGTTCCTAAGCAAGGAAACGACATGAGAATTCCTACTAGCCATCGGTCCTGCGACCTTCAAGCAGTAAGTCCCCAAGCCCTCTTCTTCAGCCTCTATCTCCAGCGTGTCCTACGAAACTGGCTCACACAATGGCCAAGTCCCAGGCATGGATGTAGTGGAAGTTCCTCAGCGAGCCATCTCTGAACCCTGGCTGGTCACAGAATTCCGTGGGCACACATAATATGCTATTTATTGGCTGAATGAAACGGATACACATGAGAGAAAAAATGACTTAAAAAAAGGAGCAAATGTACTGCTTCCGAACGTCCAAGTGAAGGGAAATGTGTTAGAAGAAAGAAGGGCAGGCGGCACTCTCCTGCCAAGTGGCCTTAAGCAATGCTGTCCGGCCCCTGCCCTGGAGGCACGGGCTTCCCTGCAGCTGCTCTCCCAGGCCCTGCCAGGGCGCGGGAATCTCGAGTTCCAGGGAGTGGAGAGTTTGCGTTGCCCTGGGACATGCCCAACTAAATCTAGTGGAAAAATCAACATGCCTCCAGGAAGGTTGACAAAATGATGGAAAATCCCAGATTGTGAGCATAGCGGGGGGGGCGAGAATAAAGTGATGATTATGTAACAGCCAGCCCTTCAAACAATGGAGCCATCATCAAATGAGTCACTAAGAAAGACCAACGCTCTCCCTTTGTCCCCACTCTACACAACCAAGACCAGCTAAGTGGCAGGTCCAGAAACATCTCCCCCCAGACTACAGGTCAGTTTCACTTTAGAAAAAGAGACAATGTAACCCCAGAATATTGCATCGGGAAGCAAGGACAGCTGTAGGCCCCCTAGCTCCTAGCACAGGCCGAAACACAGAAGTCAATTAACAAATGTCTAGTGAATTCAACATTTTCCAAACCTGAATCAACTTTCCCTTCTTTCCCTCCCATCCGACACCAATTCATGAACTTAAACCGTGAGGGTTTTGTCTTGCGTGTTTGCTCCCTCCGTTAGATTTATGACTCGATGAAAAGGACTTTACGGATGGCGGAAAGTGTCCAGGACAACACATGTGGAAAATACAGGCCAGGCCGAACAGACGAGCTGTGCTTCTGCTGCGAACTCCAACTGAAGAGTGAGGTTGGCTGGGTGGCCCCCAAGCATCTTCAAAACAGGACAGCTCGGGGAGTCTGATGCCAGGGTGACGTGAAGGCCAAGAATGACAGCAGAAAGCCTGAGAATGAGGTTTTTTTCCCTGGAGTCTGCTTCCTATAATTTCACATGGTCTGGCTGCGTGGTCTGGGCAGGACCACAGAGGGGCGAGGGGGTGGCTGACCCCGCTCCACAGAGGTTTCTGCTTCCTGTCAGGAAGCCAGGCTTGCCGAGTCCTCACCTGTTCTCTACCAGGGAAGCAGCTGGAATGACTTCTGCCTTCCACCTCAGTGTCATCTTTAAAAACCTGGTCCACAAGCCTCCAGCGGCAGCTGCGCCATGCCCATTGGAGCTGCCCTTGGCTGAGGCCTCAGAGTGCTGGGTCTCTGGAAAGAGTGCTCACAGCGCAGCTGGTGGAAGCTCCCCCTGCGCACCCGGGACACCTGCACTGGGACCTGAGCTCAGGACAAGGTGTATCATGGGCCTGGGACCCAAAGGATTCAGACAAGAAAGTCAGAGCTTTATCTGCCATTTTTAGAAAGGGTGGAAGTTTGGCTAAAAAAAAAGTCAAACATCCTCAATAAGTGAGTGAAAACTATCCAGATCGTCTTAGTACCAGTGACATTGCATTTAAATGATGAAAACTCACATTCTAAAGTGGATATTGATGAAACTCTTATCATGTAAACATGAATACAAAAATTCCCTCTGTGTTGCTGGTGTGCGAGTGTGGCAGTTCGGTTCATCACATTGATCCAAACCAATAATGAAGTCCTTACACAGGTGGGGCCCAAACAGGCGTCTGTTATTCTAACCATCCTCCACCTCACTTCCTACTAGAGTGTTTTTGTATGAGACACAAAATACTGCTAGTTGTAGGAACAGCATCTAAAAACTCAATCAATGCCTCCACAGAAATCAACTAAATGTATGTTATGGACAAGCACTAAAACGGCCTTTGTGTCAAACTTCAAAGAACACATCTGTCTCAAAGTGCTGTAAACCTGGCCGAGAAATCCACTACACCAGTGCGGTGGAGACACTAAACAACACAGTGCACCAGAAACGGGAAACATAAGTATATTACAAGTACATTAGATGTCTTACTGGCTTATTATCCCTCAGGACCCTAAATCTGAGTTAATATTTACAAGAAGCACCCTAAGTTTCTGAGAGGCGCTCACAGAGGCCGGTGAATAAATAACACTCCTGAACTGTCTTACCCAGGCGGCAGCCTCGAGGCGGAAACGAGCAGCAGGTAGCTTTCCTTGAATCAGTGGGCGTATAATGAGCCGGTGGCATTTTGAATGCAGGGAAACATCTGCTTATTTTTCACTGCGGCCTAACCCTGAACAAAAGCTTCTACACCCCATGGCCTGTTTTAAGTCAAATGTAGAACAAGGGTTTCAATTCACTTATATGTAACTCAAAGTTCAGGGCTGTTCAATGTCCGAAAACACTGCCAGGGACGTTTCATGTGACTTTTCATACCATTCTTTTCAGTTTTTCCGAAACTGAACGGCTCACAGATCAACAGTTTTACATAGAATCTAAGCCTGCAGGGGCGCGTGTGCTGGGGGAGGGTCAAGACACAGGGCCCTAGTGCCCTGGGACAGTCCTCCTCTCATAGACCACAAACAAATGGCAGGTAACACTGGAGGGTGTGGGATCCCAGGGTCAGGCGTGGAGGGGTGTAGCCAGGAGCTAGGGGCACGTTTCAGTCTCACGCAACCGCTGGGCTGGCCAAACCCTAGCAGGTTACCGGGAGACACTGCTGTGTGTGGTGGGGGTTGTCCCAATCAATGGCAGCATGAAAGGAACACCAAAAATAAATATATGCCTCCCATCTGAAAACTGCTTTGCAGTCCACCAAGACCCTCCCCGTAAACAACACCACGATATCCTCGCGACATGAGACTTGCGAGGGGCCGGCGGGGAAGGTGTTGCAAGGTCCCCATTTCACAGGTGAGGGGACTGAGACTCTGAGAGACCAAGAGCTTGGCCTCGAGTCGCAGGGCTGGGAGGGCCCCACTGGGCTGGGACCCCTTCTTTCAGCTCTCAAATCCAAGGTCTTCCTACTCTATTCCACTGCTGCTCCCAACAGGAATGGATCAGAGATCCAAAAAAAAAAACTAAAATGTTTACAGCTGAAAGGGAAAAAAACAGGACTTTTATTTCTTACTTGAAAATTAAACACATCTGAGGAAATAATTAAAAACTTAAAACCACTCCTGGATCGAAGAAATCCAGAATTTCATATGGTTAGCCCCATTAAAACCTAATTAAAAGCCATCTACAGAATCAGCTGTAATCTTTCCCTTTCTTGGGTAGGGAGTCTTCCTTCCTTCCGTGTAAAGGGACACAGGTGAAATGACAGCCTGGCTTCCTTCGATGTCTGTTGTGCTCACCCCTAAGCCACCGTGACGGGCAACTGTGCACATAATATAAGGTTCATTAGTTACATAACATCTTACCGAAGTATGTTTCTCAGAGTGAATGAACACCAAGAAGAAACCTTCTTGTTCATGCAGGGATTAAAAAAGAACTGTTGCAAAAGGGAAGGTAGGGTTCTGAAGACAAGGAAAAAAGACCTAGTGGGACGTACTCTGGGCTTGGCTTGGTTTGTTAGTCAAAATCCATGAGTCCTTATCTCTGTTTTGCCACTAAGTAATCACACTGGCTAAGTCACTTCATCCACACATCTCTAAAAAGAGGTCTGCTAATAGCTAGTGTCTGTATCCCTCCTCATAGGGTTTTAAGGTTTTCATTACGGCAATTTTCAAACATACACCAAAGTACAGAGAACGATATAATGAAGCTGTAAAACCTATCAACGCTACCAGTTTTCATTTCAGCTCCTCCCACAGGCTGAAGAACTGGAAAGCTAATCTCAAACAACATGTCATTGCAGCCACAAATATTTTATTGTCATGGGGATGTCTTTGCGATAAAGAAGGGTCATAATATGAAAGCTTACAAGAGACAGATAAACTCATGGAAGAAGAAAACGAGGCTTCCGATTACGTTCTAGGGGGTTAGTCTAGGTCAACATTTCATTTGCTGGCCCACTTGAACCACAGAACTTCTTTTAAAGCAACGTTATCATGATCTGGAAAGTGGCGAAGTTGGGTCAGAGAGAGAGATGCTTTCAAGTCAGGATGGCAAGCTGGCCCCTTGGACTCCTATGCCCACCCAGCAGAAGACTGCAGGGGTAATTCTTCCCAACTGTTCACACCCTCAGGAACCTACGACTGTAACGGGGAGTGTGCCAAAAAAGGCTGGAATTCTGGCAAGAACCTGGAGGACAGGTGCCTGGTACAAGTTCCCAAGTAGGAGAGAGGGTGCCTCTGCTCTTCACGGATCAATAGAAATCAGAAAAGGGCTGTGGCCAGTGCCTGGAACTCTGACTCCAGAGTTGATTGTCCCTGGGGAGGTGGTACTGGTGTCTAAGAGGACCTGCCCAGTGAAAATGCTAGGATCTCGGAAGACTGGGAAAGGGAACCTCAGAAACAGTCTCTCTTGCCCTCTCACTCATGGAAAGGTGGGTTGGAACCAGGAATGCAGGGACCCGGCAAAAGGGTCCTCTTTGTCCTGTATTCCTGATTCCAAATCCTATTACAGGTCCTAGAACTTGGCAGGCAGGACTTCCAGCTGAGGGAGCTAGAATAATCCAAAGCTTCTGAGGTTAATGCAAAGAAGGGAAATAAGTGTCCCCCCTCAGCCCCTCAGCTCTGTTTTCATAAACTTAATGATGTGGCAGAGCAATAAGGGACACACTTGGCTCCAGCAAGAACTCAGCAAGAAATGGCCCAGTGCCCCCATTGGACTAATCAAACAGCCCGTCATCGCCCCAAATAATGGGGCACGCCTTGAGCCTCCAAACAGACACCTACCTATCAGTTAGGGAAACAAGCCCTTCTCTTAGTGCCCTACCCCCCAAAGTCACCAGCCAATAGAAAACAGCACCAAAGAAGGGAGAAAGGAGCTGCACCGAAAATCCCCAGTTCACCCGCCAGTGACTGACGGACCAATCACACCATCTCGGTTCTGCTACCAGCACACACTGTCACTGGGGAATGCACACTCCTTGGGCACAACAGGCCAGTGCAGAGAGAGGTGCATCTTCTCGGAGGGAAGCTGCCCCGGGGCCAGAGAGATGGTCTTCTGGGAGGGAAAGCATGCTCCTAACTGCCCCGGGAAGTCGGCCCCAGGCCCAGCGGCCAGGCCTGGGAAAGAAGCCTGCAGACGGGACTGAGCACACTGAACATCTGTAGGAAGTGACTTCAGTCCTCTCCCTTCTTCCCTTCATCCACCCCCCGCCCCATCCCCCAGAAGGAGTTTGAACACAGTATTCTCACTGAAGTCCTGAGGACTGGGTGACTCACCAGGCTCACACATGGTTCCAATGAGCCCTTGACCATTACATGGTAGGGGAGCAGGAAAAACAAATGAAAGCGGTTGTAATTCGGCAGCGCCAGGGTTCAGACCTGCCAGACAAAAGGGATTGCAGGCATGCTCCCAAATTCGTTCAGGCACCTGACATGCAAAAGCTATTTTTAATCACTGGATTTATTTCTTTCCTACCCGCTTCACCATCCTCCACCTCAGCAAATGTTTCGAAGTCAGAGCAAAGCCCAAATCAATTCCAGGTGTTCAGGGAAACCCAGAGAGGCTCTTCCGCTCCAGGATCCGAGCCAGAAAGCAGAACTGCCCCCTGGGTCCTGCAGCTAAACTTTCTTGCTCTTTCCTTAGAACAGTTCAAACCTCCCACCCTAAACACTGAGCAAATGGCTTGAGGGAGGAAATATCTGAATGAACGTGCCCTGCTAGAATGACTCCTAACTGAGTGTTTTTTCCAGCGGCTCGGGCCAGGGAGGGTACAAGAGACAGGTCTCAGCGATCAGCAAGATGAAGCACAGCTTCCTCCTCTAGGATTCTCTGCCTGCCTTGTAGTGAGGATTAAACTAAATATGTGTGCAAGTGCCAAAGCCTACTACATAGTAGGTGCTCAGTAAATTGTTCGTGACTGGAAATGAACTGAAAAAGATCTTGTAAAATTAAAATTTTAAAAAATTTAGTTTTATTTCATAATGCTTAGAGCCAAAACAAGGAATCTGGCAATTTCCCCAGGGACAACTAAGCAACTGAGAAAATGAAGGAAAAAAAAAAAGCAAAAATCAGATTCTGAGATATAAGTGGAAATGGACATCCCCTGAATCTGGGTCTTTGTTTGAACAGAACACACTAATTTCTTCCCTAGTCTGCATCCTCCAATCTGCTAAAGGGGAAATCCTTTCTGTAGCAATGATCATCTAAAACGTGTGTGCTGCCGTGCACACAGCTCACAGCTACAGGAGCCACAGGACCCAGGAGGCCTTTTAGTTCTAAAACACCCTAAGAGTGCCCTGTTGCAGTCAAGACGGCACAAAACCAAACTGCAATTTTGTGCTCAAAACTCTTTTCTCTATGCATGGAACCTGCCTAAAGGCAAGCCGCCTTTTACCCCAGTTATTGTCATTCGTGTACCCTTACATGAATAACCCTGAACAAGTTTTAACTACTGATATTAGGATTCCTGCATGCAAAGCCCACCTCAACGGAGCATGTTAAAGGACAATTTGAAGTTCTGAAATGATTGTGCAAAGCCATTTACAGAGTGCTTCCCATGTTCCAAATCATCGCTCCCTGGATGATCATGGCTGACTCCTGCCACACCACGGGTGTTGTAAGTCCTGAGGGTCCGTGGATGCATGAGGAAAGCACACAGCTGCAGCCAGCAGGTTCCTCAGAAGGAAAGAGTGGACTGGGCCCTTTCCCCCGAGGCCTGGCAGGAAGCCACACGCATCCGATAGGTCCTTCCCAGACCCTGCACTTCTGAGTGAGGGCAAGCTCCCGCCCCACGACATCTAACTTCTTGTTGGTGTCCCAGCTCCCACAACTACTAGGTTACAGGTCGGGCTCCGATGCCTAGTTCCGGGAGGTGGGGGTTATTGGGTTGGCCAAATTCATTTTAATGTCACTGGATTCCCAAGTACAATTTTCAGTACTGCTACCTGAATACAGTTTTATATTTTAGAGAATATTTCCTCCCATATTCTAGTATGATCCTGAAAACAATGATCCACCACCTCTGTGATGGAAGTAATACTAAATAAAGTAACCTTTTCATTATTTTATTATTTTTTATTATTTTGTGAGCCTTAAGGCTCACAAAGATTACTCTAGTGACTTAATGGGGATGACCAGCCCAGATCCTCCGACACTAAAAACCAGGGATTTCCTAGCCACACCCATTAGCAGAGTTAAAAGCGGGGGAGCACAAATAATGGACACGCAAACATTTCTTTCCACTGTTGCCACCATTCGCATTACAGAGAAAGTTCTTTCTGGAGAAGGGGAGCAGCTCAACCTCCGGGACTGTCTGCTGACAGCAGCTGGGACACCAGAGCTCAGGGCTCCACGGCATGTCGGACCCAGAACTCGCCGAGTCAGTGCCCACTGGGCACCTGGTCTGGGGCCAAGCCAGGCATGGAGGGGGCTCCCGACGGGCAGCGGGCAGGCAGGCTGGGCGAGGTGAGGATGAGGGCTGTTCTCCATGGGCAAAGGGAAAATCTGGGCAAACAAGTGGAGTGGAGCCCGTTTATTTAGGCTGGAAGAGGTAACGTTTTTCTGCACTTTTGAACTGTTTTCTCAAGGCCTGCCTCTCCCTCCCACGCAGGAAACAAACACAGAGACAGGCCTCTTCCAGAGCGGGCTGCAGTCACTGCAGGCTGCCCCGGGACAGCAGCACAGGGGGTGGAGAGCAGAGAGCGGGGAGCCGGGCGAGCAGGCCAGTCCGCCAGCGGGGAGGGTCGGGAGGAGGAGGCAAGAGCAGAAGGATGGCAAAGCAGGAAACAGCAGGGAAATACAGGAAGTAGCAGAGGAAGTGAATACTGGAAAATTTTAAACCAGAATAAAGGGACAGGCAGCAGGAGAGACGTGGGCTGGGAAGATCCAGCACCCTACTCCCAGTTAACGGTGCTCAGAAAGCAGCATTTCTCCTTAAATTTTGAAGGGAAATTCTCTCTCAACTTTCTTATTTATTTATACATTATAGAAATACATTTTTTAACCAAAAAGGAGCCATTTTTTTCCAATGGGAAAAGGCCTTGTTTGAGATGAAAGCCAGTCTTCAAAACCCCCTCAGAGGAAACTAAAACCCCACATGTCTTGGTGCTACAGAAAGAAAAACAAAGTGGACATTCTTCCTGTGTTCTAAGGCTTTTTTACGCAGATGTGTTTTTCTTTTAATAAATAAATCTGGGCAGAGAAGGAAAAGCGCACTCACACACATTCGCCCAGCGCAACTGTCCCTGCTCAGCCCAGGGAAACCACAATGAAAAATAAGAATAGGTAAGTCCGTTTTCCCCGTGGAGGGACAAATCTCAACACGCAACCATAAGCACTGAAGCAACACACCCTGCAAACATAACCCACCCGAGTTTTCTAAGTCGATAAAGGACTATCTGCCGACGAGCAGTGGTAATCACAGGTGGGCCAGGACCACCGACCCGACCACCGTGCTTCCTGCAAAGGCCGACAGAGGCCCTTCCACACAACTCTTCCCTTAACATTTTCAGTGGCTCTCTACATCCGAGCCGCTGAGTTTCACTTGTGGACTGTGATCATTGTTTTTAAATGTTGATACACGTCAAGCTAAAAATCTGCCTTCTTATGAATTCTATGCATTGGCTCTAGTTCTATTGGTTGAAGCTGCACTGTACAAATTTAAAATTTCTTCACCTACCAGCTTTTCAAACTTTTTACTATTCTGTCTGTCGTCAGTTTTGCCCAGGCTTTAAAATTCCTTGATTTCTTCACGATGGCGTGGTGTTGGCCACTCCCCCAGCCAGAGGCATTCCCAGAGCCTGCGTTCCTAAAAAGAGCATTCTCAGGTAGGTGCGCACCACACTTCTCGGGAGTGAAATGGGGACACTGGAGCAATCATCCCCCCCCACTCACTGCTGTGGGTTGCAGACTAGCGGTGACTTTTCTACTAGCCACCCTGCAAAAGCCACACACAGTACGCTCCAGGACTCTCCGCAGGAACTGACACAGAGCCAGGTCCGCACCCGCCAACTGAAACTTATTAACCTGAGGCAGAGCTTTACATTTATCTACATTAAACTTCACCTTGTTCTGATCCATGTTCCCATGTGTAGAGATCTTTTCTATATCAGGAATCTGTCCTCATCCTATTAGCTTTGCACCATCTGCAATTTACGAAGTAAGCTTTCGGCATCCCTCACCAATCGGAGCTCCTGACAAAAATGTGGAAGAGGCAACAACCAAGCACCGAGTGCCATAACAGAACACCAGGGGCCATGCATCATTCCGACACTGACGCATTAATCAAGACCCTTTGGGCAGAGCCGCTCAACCACTTACAAATCCCCCTTATTTCGCTATCATTGGATCCATATAGCCTCATCTTGACCACAAATATATCATGGAAATACTTGGACAAAAGCTTCACTGGAATCAGTTCATCTATCCATCGTGGAACCCATTCTCCCCTCCGGTTTCTCACTAAGCTCCAGATAAGTGCAAGGTGCCTGAGGAAGACAGTGTAGCTGGGATTCAGATCTCTGCACAGTGAGAGAAAGACAGAGAAAGAGAGACAAAGAGGGAAGGGGAGGGGGAGAAAGCACATGCCTCACACTCAAGTGCTACAGCCGCTTTGCTTCCAGAAACAATGGGCGCTTAGAGAACAATGGCCACAAAGTCTTGGTCTATTTATATCTGCCACTGTGGGTCCCAGACAGGAGGAACTGGAAGTCTGCCCTGTACACACAGCTCCAACTGGACTCGAGCTGGGAGGAAGATGAGGTCACCAAGAATGCTGCCTGCTTAGGAATAGGCTCTCTTTTTTGCTCACAGTTTCTTCTCAGCCTAAAGGAGCTCTTTAGCCAAGTTGCCTACTGCTAAAACACAGCCACAGAGAAGACAGATAGGTCAGAGCTATAACCACCGCTCAGCCCAGACCAAAGCAATTCAGGCCTTCCTCCCCAGAGGTCAAAGGGAGGTGGGGATGTCAGGGAGCACGAACCAGTAGGTGGAGACCAACTCCTCGGTCCCTGAAGAGTTGCATCAGGCCTATTGGTAGCACATGCTTAGGGGCACTATCGCAGAGTTTTTCCACGGGAAAGTTCCCTCCTCACTGCTTCAGAGCTATCACAACGAGGCCAAGAAATGAAGTTCACAGATTCACGTGCTTCATATCTCTCTCTGTGAGGACCTCTGCCTCCCCTTCTCTCAGCCCCTTTGGACAGTCCCTTCATGACTTTGGAGTGACAATCAATTTCAACGCCTCCCAACTGTGGAACTGATTTTCTTAATCCTCCTAGAATCTTCCTGAAGAGGTGAGCAGGGGTCACATAAGCCTATGACAGACACAGACCTGACAACGCACAGAGCCTGCCTGGGCCAGGGACACAGGTGTGGGGACACAGGAGTGCGCCCTGCAGGCATTAACCTGATAAGTCACTACCACCAGCCCTCAGCGTGAACCGACGCAGTCAGCCAGAGCAGCCCCTGGACCGGTCCAACCTTACCATCTGAAGGGCAAAGCAGGAAGCCCCAAAGACAAGCAATTCAGGGCTTAATACAGACATCCCCTGGGGAGCAACTTCAGTTCCCACTCCTGTCTACAATTCCTGACTCCACTTCCCTCCTTGATCCTGGAAAACCAACACAAAGCAGGTAGAGAGAACCCTAAGTAAGATCAGTTTCTTCCTTTTCATGTACGTAGCTTAGGTTATGTTTCGTTGAGTACATCCCAGGTAATGTCACCACATCCAAGGGAACCAGAGGCAAGCACTTCCCTGTTTTACAGTCTAAAAGCTGAAGCACAGAGCACGCATGCACTGGACACAGCTGAGGCCAATGCAACCAATGCATGGTTAAAAGTAAGGCACTGAGCTCCTTCCCCACCCCCACACTCTCTTAGCTGACTTCAGAGTGCAAGAGTCAAAACATTTAGGGCTCAGCCATCTGTAGGGTGGTCTAATAAATGTGAATCACCAGCATGACTGAGAGAACCTGGACAAGGCCACACAAGCAAACATTCCTGTGCATCTTTTGTTCCAAGCCGATGGCGGAGACTGAAACCTTTTCCACTAACTGAAATGCACCAAACTATGAAGATCCGAGTGGGAGCAAAGACCACCTCGCCTGGCCCGGCACTTCCCTGAAACACACCCCTCTCTTGACTCCTCCCCCACCCGCTGCTTCCAACAGGCTAAGCACTCCCTTCCTTCTCCGAGGGCCCTGCTGAATGGTCCCAGTGTAATTCAAGAGAGCCACATGGGAGCCACATGGCAGGAGTAGGGAGAAGGCAGAGACTCACACTGCCACCCTGAAGCGAGGCTGACATCAGAGAAGAGGCAAAACATCCCATCCGGAGTGTGTTTGGCAAGTGCATGAGTCAGCCCTTGTCTGCCCTATCACAGCCTTCAACGCTGCCTGCACACCAGCTAATGCACCAAAAAGCAATGATGGCACTGCCCTAACGGGGAACATCTGGAGTTCACAGTGTCAGGCTCTACACGCTCAACAACTCATGAAATAAAGGCCCCACTCAGTTCGGTCAATCCAAACTCAAGTCCCTAATGAGGAGTCAGAAATCCTGCGGGTTTAAGGGATTTAGGTAATAATTTCAGAGTTCCAGCTCAAGTTTCCTGAGCTGCTGAGGAGGTACTTGGGACTCAGAGGGATGGCAGCAAAGGGATTATGGGTATTCTCCCTAAACCATTAAGTTCACCGCTCAACCTACTATCTGTGGCTACCAAGTATGTCTTAGACCTATGTAATCCGTCATTTCGGCCCCTATATCTCTTCACCTTTGGCCTTGTTTACGGTCTTGAGCAGGAGCTCTCACCCCATGCACCCTACTCGTGTGTTCACACTTTTTCTGGTCTCTGCCTCTCAGTGCCACCCCCCCGCCCCATGGCCGTATGATGCATGGAGCTTTATCCAGGGCCAAAGCAGGAAGGAGGCATTTACAGAATTTTCTATAAAACTTTAACAACTCCCTGGAGGAGTGTGCTCCTTCCGGACTACTACGATGAATGAAGAGCAGGCTCCCCATGGAGAGAAGGAGGAGCTAGGCTCTGCCGTTGGGCCCACACTGTCCCCAGAACACAAAGTCAAAGGGACTTAGACGTCATCTAGTCCAAATCCTTCCTCTTACCAATAAAGAAAAGGCAGCTCAGGGAGGGAACATGAACTCGCCCATGGTCACATGGTTACTAATTCTAGACTTCTTGCCTCCCTAGCCAATGTTGTTTCTTTACACCGTTGCTGTTTACTTATTCCTGTTTTCACTATTATCAAGTGCTGGATCATCGCTCTGGACAAACACTACTCCTCCCCAAGTTCATAAGAACCACAGAAAAACAGCCCATCCAAAGATCTAGCCAACAGGACAGGATTTTGGGGCCCCCACGATGCTACTGGTTTCTACTTCGGGTTACCAGTTTTCAATAACAATGGCTAAGCTCTGCTGTGGACGGTTCTCCTGAGCAGAGATCCCAGTGGAATCCCAGGGAGGGTAAAGCATGTGACACCACTGGGTACAGCAGCTCTAAAATTGGAGGTGCTCTCCTACACATCCAGAGAGGGTGAGGGCAACAGTACAGTTCAGTGATCTACTGGCCTTTGTCTTAAAAGCACTGAAAGGGGAACAGATCATCATGTCATTCAAAAGTTCTACAACTACCTGCCGATACTGCAGGGAGGGTAGTGAAGACACAGGGACAGGGCGGAGGGGATGCAACAAACCCCACCAAAGCCAGAACATAAAATCAGTGGCATGGTCTGTAAGTCCAGCCTGACACATCCAATTAATGCGGTTATGTGTGCAATGCAAAAAGGCCCTGCCCTGAAGCACCACAAGCAGCTCCAGGACTACATACAAACGTATTAGAGTTCAGGGAGCTAAGGGTTTGAGGAAAGCTGTACTTAGCTATGGTCTCTTTTTGCCTCTGCAGATTTTTTTCTCTTCTTGAGGAATAGGCTTCTCCTAATGGCCCCAAGCGCCTAAATTTGGACATTCTCACAATCCCACTGCAGCCCAGAGTCTCACCCACACTGGCCCAGAGCAGACGGCATGGGATTCGTCTCGCAGTGGCAAACCCAAAGGGCTGAGAAGTCGCCAGGCAGACCCAATCTCCAGACCGATGGGCATGAGAGGCCAATGGGTGGAGGGCAGAGAAAAGGTAATCAGCGCCAAAGGGGGAGGGAGCAGAAGCCATTTTCCATGTGCGTGCCTGTGTCATGTGGGAAAGGGAGAGACTGGGGTGCATAGCCCTTGTCTGCCCTAATAAATGGCTCTGCCCCATCAGGAAGCCATCGGCAAACTGCAACCACCACAGCCCCATGCTCTGAACTGAATGGTGTGCCTGCAGCTGGGGAAAGCACTCATCATCTCTGCCCAGGCTCACACCAGCTCGCCACACAGTGGCACCCAACCAAGGGAGCCGCCAGAATAAATCTGAGTGTGACCAGTGAGGGAGAGGGAGGGAAAAGATCCACAGAGACGGGAGATACAGGGAGCTCCCCGAGGCGTGGGCTCAGAGCATCAGGCAGAAGGCTGGGGGCTCTCATCAGGAAATATGTGTCCACTTCCTCGTGTCCCCTGCTGGAGAGCCTCAGCCACCTGCGTCCCTTTACTCAGAACGAGCCACTGACGGCTAGTGCAGATGGGGTTTCCTCCGAGAGCGATGAGATTGTGTTGGGATGAGAAATCGCTGACGGCTAAACAGCTCTTGAGAATATGCCCAAAACCGAGGTGTACACTTCAAAAGGGGGGATGATTTTGTGTTATATAAATTGTATCTCAATAAAAAATAAATTTTAAAAAGAGCTAAAGAGCCTCCTGCTATGGGCCTAGCAACGTGAATATGTTGGAGACTGGTGGACATGGACCCTCCACCCGGAGGTTCCTTCCCTTGGGGGAAATGATGCCGCAAAAGCACACGGACGAGAGCCACACACTCCCAACCCATCACGAGCACTGCGCTGACGGCAAGACCAGGGCTGTGTGGCTGTGTTCCCTGGGAAAGGGGGTAGGAAGGAGCCTGCTGACGTCCTCCGTACAGAGGCTGAGGGAGAGGAGGGGTCTGGTGTCAAGGAAAACTCCAACGGCAGACGGATGACACTAGTGAGCGGGAAGACTGGGAGTGGATGGGACCTCTGCCTGCCACACGGAAGCTCTGTGAGGTGACAGCCAGGCTCCTCCGCTCACGGGAGACTGTGGGAAAGGCTGGTCCGCTTCCGGAGACAGACACCTGGTGTCTACAACTTCTGGGACCACAGATGTGGGGGCTGAGGGAACCCCCCGCAGATGTGGGGGTTGTACAGATTCTGGGAGACCAGCAGAATACTTCAAATTCCCTTCCCCGGAAGATGTCCCCAGCAGAGGCTGCCCAAGCACTCATTTACAGTGACATCGCATTTTTATATTTCCACGGTTAACACGTTCAGGACAAAGAAGTCGCCAATAAACCTGGCTCTTTCTGGAGGTTTCTCTCCCAACCCTTGTGGATAGATGCAGCAAGGGCAGATAGAACAGGGCACTGGCAAACAGGGCTTCTGCCAGGCTCCCTGGACATGAACCAGGAAAGGTGCAGTCACCACGCTGTGACCAAAGGGATCTTTTGGAAAATTCTTGTCCAAGAGGGGTGATGAGTTTTCTCCCCTGGAATGCCCCTAAGCAGTTCTGATTGGCTGCCTGGCCCTGACTCAGATGGAGCTCGGCTCCACCCTCACATGAGGAAATAAACTGACCCAGGGAACTGAGGGAGAGCTGGAGAGTACAGGAAAGAGGGGGCAGGCAGAGACGGGAACCAGGAGAAGGCAAGGTGAGTGCAGACTCTGGTTCGGGGAACAGGCAGATGAAATGTCAAGGCCATTCCCGAGACCGGTGGTACAGCAGAATTCATGAAATATTTCTCTGAGCCTTACTTACGCACCACTCCAGTTGGGATACAGCCCTGCCTTGGCAGCCAGCTCACGGCTGCTTTAGAATATACTGAATTAGTCACTGGATTAGCAAGCACATTTACACACATTGGCACACAGCTGTTTAAAGACACAGGATCCCCTTTTCTAGGTGCCAGATTCTGGCTGTAAATCAACCATCGCAATGGGCAACTGGCATTCTCCAGAGGTACCCGGATTCTACAAACATCTTCAGTTGCAAGGCACTTTAGGGAGTGTCTGCTAGAGCTGGGAAGGTCTCACAGGCCTCGGCTGGGGGACAGAAGGGACAGGAGTGTGAAGAAGAAAGACAGGAGAGTGGGCTTTTTCAGTCCTGAGGTTTATTGTCTTCCAGAGGTTGCCAAATGGATTCGCTGGCCTGGCCCTTCCCAGCATGTTGACGTGGAGGGCAGCCCAGCTCGGGAAGTGACAGCAGAAAAGATGCAAGTTCTACCCCTGGTTGGCTGTGTCAATGGGTAGTTTTCCTCCTAAACCTCAGATGCCCAAGTCACTCCCAGAAAAGACAGGTTTCCAGGACAAAGGAGAGAAGTCCAGCAGCTATATCCTGGTAAGGACAATCCCAATAAAAGGCCCCGTGGGCACGTATGGCAAGGGATGCCTCAGAGCTGAGAGTGCAGCCGAAGCTCTAACTCAGGCTTGGTAAGTGTACGTGAGAAGAAGAAATTATTATACCGGCCACAGGGCCTGCTCTGGCCCACTTGGTTATGGGGGTGTCAAGTGGAAAATTTTCTGTAACCAGGTTAACAGTAACCACAGTTTTAACAACCACTGAAATAATAACATCTCTGTCAGCATGAACATTTATTTGAACAAAATACGATGCCCACAAGATAATGACAAAATAACCGTACCCTCTGGCTGTGAAAAAAGTACTTTACAGGAACAATCTTGAATCCTTATGGCAGCCCTGCAAGCTCTTTATTACCATCCGCACAGTACGGATGGGGAAAGGCAGGCTTAGGGAACTTAAATACTTTACCCAAGGACAAATCAGCTAGCAGAAACCCTGAGCTCACACCCAGGGCTGTCTCACCTCCAGCTCTGCTCTGGTGCCCACATCGAGGGACAGCTTACAGCCAAAATAACAAATGAGAGGTCGTGTGATTCAGGAACAAAGATTACTCTCTATGGAGCAATCTAGACGTGAATCCCTTCCCTTTGACTTAAAGGTCTGCACTTATCTACATGGTAAGATTATGGTAAGAAATTTGTGGCGTGAACAAATCCACCAGACAAAGGTAAGAACCAAGTACCAGTTGCTGAGAACGGTGAACTGCGCTTAGGTTGCATTAGCCCAAGAACCTGGAGAAGACCGGCAAATGGAAACCTATCTGTGGCCAGCGTGACTGGTTTGTCTAGGAGAAGAAGCCTAGTGTGCACCTTGCACCAGCTTTTAGAAATGCAAATGTTACTTCCTTGGAATTGGTTTGTCCATAAGAACACTGAAAATGTTCTCTTCTCACAAAGCGAGGCAGTTGGGGACCAGGCCCAGCTCCACTCCTCGCTGGCCGTCTGCAGCACACCCGTGAGCAGCACAGCTGGGCAACCCCTGTGCATCCTCGGCCAGTGGCCAGGGACCAATCTCCGTTCACAGAGCAAGTGGCTGTTTTGTTCACCCAGCACCCATCATCCTTCGGAGACAACGCAACCATCTTGGAATTTCAAATTCCTCCCATCAGCCCATCCACCATAGAACAGTATGGGTTGGGGTAGGAAAAAGCCAGGAAGCTCCTCTAAAAGAGGCCTTCAGAAGCCCAGGAATGAGTGAATGAATGAGTGAATGAATGAATGAAGAAATACTTTAAAAAAAATCAAGTCAGAGGGTAACTCCAGGTCCGCCACGTAGATACTGACTCACTCCGTGTGTGTTTATGTTTCTGCAGACATTCCTGTTACATCAAGTAGCCTCGAGGCCTAGACTTGTGCCTCTGAATATCCCCTTCCTGGAGAATTCTCAAGTGTGGCGGGAGCTCTTGCTTCATTCCTTAATTTCCCAGTCTGGAAAATGGGGGCCAAAGTGCCAATTCTGAACACAAGTTTAGTAAACGTAGTTAGCCACTTTCCGTTTATCCTTTTTGAATATGGACATGCACAGTAGAAATTATATGAACTGTTTTTCTGGCTTCCTCTCTATGACATATCCCAAGGGTCAATATTTATAGATATACTGAATATTTTCTTGCTTACCCTGATAATAACGAGGAGCCCCAAAAGCACACCACACAGAAGAATGTTCCAAGGAGCAAAGCCTCTGATGAGAATATTAGCAAATTTTTCTCTCCAAACAGATTCTAAGTTTGTAGGACTTTGCAATTAGAACAATCTCAGTTCAAACTTCTGTCTGGAAAGCTCTATAACCTTGGACAATTATTTGGGCTTTTCCAAGATGCAATTTCTTATCTTCATAGGCTTGTTTGAAGAATTCGATTGTTTGTGTGAAGCACCTTGCAAAGTGCCTGGCCCATGGTAGATACTCTATAAATATGAGTTTCACTTCTCTCACTCCTCCCGACTGAATACAGATATATACAGAGAGCAAAAACAAGCACCCAGCAGTTTTGAAGAACATTTGGTTTCCATTAGGAGGCAAGAAAGGTGTAAGAATGAACTCTTGATCTTCTGTGAAATCTAGGATGCATTTCCTGTACACACATGCATGACTCACCCTGGAGAGTCTGTATGTGTTCGTCGCCACTCTGTATCATACCTCTCGCTAATTCAAGAATTCTCTTGGCAGCACCAGGGACTCCGGAGTACTTTCTAAATGTGAACGCATTAACTCTCCCCTGTCTCACAATGAAAGGCAGCTCCCCTCGCAGGCAGTGCCCTTTTTCCAGAATACAGAGGGGAGTCAGAGACGTAGCCATCATCTGGCAGCTCGGAGTAAAAACAGACTCAGGCGTCCTGATTCTCAGCCAGGCAATAACATGTAAAAGGATGACCACCTATAAGCAGACCTGCCCAGTTGTCGGCAGAGAAAAGGGTCAAACGATTCACAAGGAGGGAACCCCCATTTGAGGAGACAAAGCTAAGATTTGCTTTTCAAGCCTAAATTTTCCCGGCATCAAAGTTAGTGCCCAGATTCAAACGTGGCAAACTTAAACCTATCATCTCCATTTCTTGCTGCAACCAGGTGTACCACCGTCTACTTCCCATTCCCACCTCCTCTTCCCCCGTCATCCAGAGCCCCCAAGGGCACTGCGGGCCACTTAGAATTACACTCACTCACTCCCAAGGAGACAGTAACGTGCCAGCAGGGCACCTGTCAGTGTCACAGTCTGTGGGTTGGCCTTGGGATTCTCCGGTTTCCAGAGCAAGCAAGAAAGGAGGGAGAGGACTTAATTTTTTGCCAAGGAGCAATTACATTGTATCAGGGAGATACTCTAATATAACTTTGTTCAACTCTGTGTACACAGCTGGTGCCACAGCAAATGCCCCTACTCCAAATGGAAACTAACGGGGGAAAATTCCCTCCTGTGTCATTAATTCTTACGTGCTCCTTCGGTACAATTCTTTCTTTCCCATGACATGCAGCATGAAAGTCAAAGGTTTTGGGTTTTGTTTTGTTTTTTCCTGAAGTGCTCCTCCAGTTACTGGAGGTCTTACCAGTCATTAAAAGTGGACCTTGTGCCCTGGCTGGCATAGCTCAGTGGATTGAGCACGGGCTGTGAACCAAAGTGTCACAGGTTCAATTCCCAGTCAGGGTACATGCCTGGGTTGCGGGCCATGACCCCCAGCAACTGCACATTGACGTTTCTCTCTCTCTCTTTCTCCCTTCCCTCTCTAAAAATAAATAAATAAAAAATCTTTTTAAAAAAGTGGGCATTGTTTGCTAAAAAGAGTAAACTGAGTCACAGATGACCAAAACCATATGCCATATATTTCAACATAAGAAAGCAGAGGTAGAACAGGAATTCTTCTCAAAACTCTTGAGACTAAAAAAAAAGTATTTCTCAAAGTCCAAGGGCAACCTACACCAGAGGGAAATTGCATATTTGTCTAGTAGCCTGTGAAGTAACTCAAGTTTTGTTTTGTTTTGTTTTGTTTTTACTTCTTGAGAAGGAACTAACTTGCCATCTTAGTTAAAGGCTGGCCAGTGCCTTGACATCATGGAGAACTCTGCCCCCTTTCCCCATCGTATGTCACTGTGATCTGCGCAACCAACTCAAAGCTCAGTTAGCATGTGTGGGACCGACTACGTATAGAGTAAGTAGGGGAAGCCATGTCCAGCAAAAGAGAAAAGGGTGTCTTGTTGACATTTCTGATCTCAAGCTAATGTTGTTATTGTTTTTTACATTATTGCAGTGAATGCAGTAGGCACTCATCAAGTCGAAGAAACATTTAAAATGTGGGTGTCTGGATGGAAATGACAGGGAGTTCAGAGAATCTAGCCTCACGGTCTAGCGCAGCCACTCACCATGTGACCTCGGAAAACAAGCAGCATCGCTGCCCTGCAGTCTTCCTGTTTGTCAGATGTTGACAACTCGGAGGATTACTTTGAGGCTCCAATGGGGTACAGTCACATGTCAAACTGAAAAATGTTACCAGATTACAGCCCAGTGCTAAGTGAACTGGTACACAGTTAGCACCAACAGACCTGAGTATCTGCCCAAATTCAGCAAGCATCCAAATACGTATCTCTGAGCACTCTGAAGGTAGCTGAGAGGGAACTTTCAACTTAGCTGTAACTGGGCTTGAACCCCGACTGCTCCGCGCACCAGCTGTGTGACCTCGGGCAAGTTGTCTAACCTCTTAGGTTTTTCATCTGCGAAGTGGGAATAACACTTAGCTATTAGGGATTAGGGTCTAATAATAAAGTTTTGGGCACATTCATAAGTTAATGCATTCATAGGATAGCACCCAATGAGAGAAAAGAAACAAAACAAAACGGGAAAGGTGAATGGATATGAGAGGATATGAGACGTGCCTATGTGCAGCACCAGTAGTTAAATTCTACCCTGCTATCCAGGGCAGTTTTTCTTGTTTTTCCCCAAAGCTGGCAGGTTGATCTTAGGTCTCTGCTTCTAAAAGAAAAGGGTAACTGTGATGGACCTTTCTCCAAACATAGAAACAACATCAAGAGCATGATTTTCAGATAACAACTGTGTGTGAGCGGGACATGCTGTCACTGCTGCAGAGAAGCCTTTGAAAAGCTTACCACACCCCAACACACACTTGCAGCTTCCTGTGCATCTGGGGAAACCAAGGCAGGGGGTATCCTGTCTGCCCAGACTCTGTGGGCGGTCTGGACCTGCTGAAGGGTCACTGGCTGCTGCGCAGACAGCATTCCATGAGCGGCCAGAAGCAAGTGGGCCTGGGCCCTTCCCTCTGTACAAACAGGAGACAGGGGCCTTGACTCCGAGGGTATGTCAGGAAGAGGCACCAAGGCGACTTTCAGCAGAATGCATTCCCGCTGCAGGAGGGAGCTGTTTATGTAGACAGCAGTGCACTGAGAAGGGGCAGCGTCGATGAAATAAGCTCTGTGCTCAGACCACACGCTCAGCCTGAGGATGCAGCTGGGGCTGGCTGCCTCACCTCCCGGACCCCTAACCTCCATCTCCTTCCTCCAGACCAGGCCCCGCACCAGAGCTCCTTTCCGCTGCAACTGTAGCAAAGGCTTATGGAAAAAGGAAGCTGTTTCATGCAGGGGGACCAAGGGGAAGGCATGACTCCTGGTCCAGCGTCACCCGGGACCAGGTGCCGGTTTCTGTCACTGTCAGCGAGGCCAGTCACAATTTCTAACATCTCTAGGAAAGGGAACCTACACAGACAGGCTAAAAATTTCCCCAGGGAGGGCTACATTGTGGTTAACAGAATTTGGGGGTTAACAGAGTTTGAGGGATAAGATAGGCCACTTTGCGTACCACTTTAATGACAGCGTATGCTCTCTGAAAGTTTTAATTATTTCGAATGTTAGAGTCATAAAATGTCAGTGTTAAGAGAAAGCTTATAGGCCATCTTCTCCAGTTAATTTTTTTTGACTGATGAAGAACATGAGATCCAAGGTCACAGAAATAAACAGTTGCAAAGCCAGGGCTAGAATCAAGGTCCCCAGACAGCAGTGAGCCCCCAGTGCCGTCACTCTGCTTGCTCTGTACACAGTATTTATTCCCCACTCAGCTGACAGGTCTGCCCTGATCATGCATGGGTTCTCATTACATTCCATGCAGTTCACTGCTATCTCAATGGTAGAAGACGACCTATGGAGAATGTATAGAATGAACTTAAATCTTAGGCAAAGGATATCAAGTAGAAAAAAATGTATAAATACCAGAAGTATAAAAGTCATCACACAGTACCTCTGCTGCCAGAAATCTCCTGCGATGCGTTTTCTGAAGGCTATTTTAAAGTCAGACTCCACAACATACTCTGATTGTAAACCTTTAATGATAAGTAATGAATTGCCAGAGCACAAAACTGTAGTTGCACACAAATGGCATTCATTGAGAGCAGAGGTTCCTACATACTTCAAAGATTTACCAGATTTAGGAATTCCCTGGCCTGACCTAGATTCTTTCTTTTTTTCCATTTGCACCTGGAAAATATGGACCTGATTGATTCTGTCATCATCTCTGAGGTTTAACGCTTAGTCTGATAAACTGATACAGAGGCTGCGACAACTAACAGCTTGAGTGGGAGGTAAAGCAATGCTACCAAACAAGGGAAAAAAACCACCTCCCCATCAGGCCTCTTCAGTAACCCTGCTCTGTCCTGAAACATCTCCCTTCTTTTGAAGGCAAAATTCATCCTGTGATGCCAAATGCCCTCACACATAGTTCCTGGCCTCATGCTTCCTCCTCTCTTTCCTTCCTCCAATCAAGGTATTTTCCTTCATATTTTTGCAAGCCTTTCTTTCACTCCAAACTTATGCCATGCTCCCCATGCTGGTTTCTCCATCTAAAATAATCCTATCCCTGTTCTTACGCCTCCTTGAAATACCCTTGTTCTCTCTGAAGATGACCCATAACACTATTCTAGCCTGTTCTTACGCCTCCTTCTGAAATACCCTTGTTCTCTCTGAAGATGACCCATAACACTATTCTAGCCTAGAACTGTTGGAAGAAAGGGCCAATAGGCACAGAAAACAGAAATAATCATGGCCGTACACATAGATCCATAAATTCAAACAATGGTCCTCCTGCCACTTGTAGCCATGGAAGCACCTGGAACTCAGGGAATATTTTGTCTGGTTCCCCTGATCAGCCACACACCCGTGAGGGATTAAAAGTTCTCAGAAATTACTGCACAGACAAAGAGTGGGAACAACAGGCCCGAGGTGACCCCCCTGACCCCATGAGACTGGAAACCCGACGCAGGTGCAATGCGTGGCCCACAGGAGGATTTCTTCCAAAAGTCTATGAGCTATCACTTACATTCTTCCATTTCTTTTTTGATTATTTTCTTTTGTTGTTGCATTAGTTCATCTATCCTTTCTTACTCTTTTCTTGGTATCATTCTTCTTTGTTTCTCCTTTTTTAGCCAAAAGGGATGTTTCAATTAAATCCACCATTCCCTTTCTCCCTTCCTAAAAAATTAAGGGCTTGCTTTTTACTTTGTAGTTTTACCTACGTGGATGATACCAAACAATGCTCTCTTTTTTTTTTTTTGGCCTTATTTGATCTCAACAGAACTTCTCACCTTGGATAAGCATTAAAACAGAAAACAACAACTTTATTTGTCTTCGCTTGTGTAATCATGACACCCCCTACTCAAAAGTTCTCTCTCTCTCCTACCACCGCCCCTCCCTCCATGCAAAAAGTTTACAGCTCCTCCGCAGAACCTTGCAAAACAAAAATCCACAGCTTAGCATTGCTACCCAAAGCTACCAAGAGGTTTCAGATGCTTGAAATGAACTTGTTTGAGGTTGATTTTTAGTTGCTTCTCAGGCGCTGAGAAATATTATATTATGTGTCAAAGACATTTAAAAATATGACCCACGGCTGGGTGCGGGGAAACCACATTGCACTTGAATTGCTTCAAAATCTTAGTCTGCTCCTCTTAGCTTACTTTGGATAGTCTGAATCCTAAGATTAGCAACTAAGAGTAGACATTGAAAGGAGTATTATCATTCAAATTCAGTGTCTGATAGTTGACCCTTGTTTGTCAGTTTATGTCTATTGTTCTGGTGTAATTAGTAATGGAGTCCATTACACTCTCAACAGTGTCACGGGTTCGAGAGTAAAGTAGAAGATCTCCCAATCTATATGCCATCAAGATCTGCAAGCCAATAGCCTAAAACTCTCCAATGCTACTTTAGGTCTTAGAGTATGATTTGGGTCAATGTTTTACAATTTTCAGAGAAAGAGCTAAATGCTACAGAAAAGAACTGAAAAAAGTTGATAGGGCCGTAAGAAGCCACATTTGAAAGGGCCAGTGACAGGCTGGTACCCAAGCAGCAGAAACTGGAAAGCACCTGGGAAATATAATGAAGTTGGCCAAATAATCAATAAATATTTACGGCTTGAACAGCAATATTTTAAGTGTGCCTGTAAGCATGGCTCCCTGCCAATGAAATTGGATCTCCTGCAACCTACACTACAGACCAATTTCTTTCTGTATCTGCATGGAGACTATAAACTGCACAATTAAATTAAAAAGGTAACACAGATAGACACAGGGCTTCAGAAAGGGAGCCAGGAAGGAACGAACAGCCTGTTTATGCGATTGGAAAAACATCGACTGACAGTATGAAAGGAGATATCTTTAACCCAACTGAGAAAAGCAAAAATTAGCTATAGACACTTGGCAAGTGAAGACGGTAGATTTAAGGATTGTCTTGGCATTCCTAACCCTGAGTTAAGGGCTTAACAGCTATAAGCAAAGGAGAGACCTAGAATGTTGTTAACATAGAGACAAATCCCACCAGAGATTCTGTCTAAGCAGAGAAATGGGGCCAACATTTCATTCTGGAGCAGCCAGATAGAAACAGGGCAACTATATACAAATTCCTCTGTGATGACTGTGGGCCCAAGGATGTTAATTATTTGGAGAAAAGGCCCCGTCAGGCAGTGATAGAGGAGCCAACACCTTACCCTCAGACCAGTAGCCAGGCCGACTCCTAGGGCTCACTTTCATTCTTGTGCCAGAGTAACTACAAACGGTGAGCCCTGACCCATGAAATGGACTTGAAAACACTACATTTCAGACACACAAAAATTACTGTGTAGACGGCAGATCAGCAGACGTAGGTACCTCTGACCTCTTTGCAAGCAGAAAAATTAAACTACAACCATATAACAAAAGTGAACTCACTGCTGATCTGTGTCTCTTGTCACCCAGGTTGTGAGATGATGTGCAGAGCAGTGTCCATGATGAAAGGGGCAAGCAAGCAGAATCGGGAGGCTCTGGGAAAGGCGTGTCCTTGGACATGAACACAATCACCTCCCTACCTGCGAGAGTGTGAATACGCTGGAATACTCTGGGAAATTAAGAACCCTGGTCCTCTGCTTGGTGATTGTAGGCAAGCATTGCTGAACCTTCCTGC
Source organism: Phyllostomus hastatus (assembly GCF_019186645.2). NCBI lineage: Eukaryota > Metazoa > Chordata > Mammalia > Chiroptera > Phyllostomidae > Phyllostomus > Phyllostomus hastatus. Next base: position 10,692,950 of record NW_025334015.1, on the reverse strand, counting down.
GCCTTCCTAAAGCAGCACACCTGACTGCCAGGTCTGGAGACAGTGCATGGAGATACCCTTTCCCCAGGCTCAGGAAAGTCAGGTAGGGTGGTTGGGAGACCCTGTACCTTTTCAACCCCCGAAGCACCAACACCACTGCCTTCTCATACGCCTCCCTCTTTCAATGTCCAGAGTTTCTATGGATAATACAGTGTTTTTACTTTAGGCCCAAAATGCCTGCAACAGCTCATCGGTTTGTAATTTTCTAATAGTGTGGCCTTGGGCAAGTTGTGCACCTCTCTGAATATCATTTCCTTCATTTCAAAATAGATAAAATAAGGCCTCCCCCACCCCAGAGTTAGTGTGGAATGTAAACGTGCAATTTTATGTTCAAATGCCAAGTACATAAGGCAGGCTCATTATGTGCTTCCGGAAGACCCCCATAACTGGTGAATGCACGAATCTACCTTCAGTGCAAACTCCTGGAATGCCACCACAGCCGTGGGTCATTCCTTCCACAACCCAGACAGGCATCTAATTGTGCTGCTGCTGCAGCCTTTGTAGAGGTATCTGTGCTCTTAGAAATAGGGAGTCCTACTTTCTTGAAAAATCCTGACCTACACTAACCAGCTCTGGGTTTGCAGAGATTCTGATGGGCGCCAGGGCAAGCTGGGCTCTGGGAGGCTGAGCACGGCTGTTTTGTCTCCTAAAAAGAGGGGATCTCCTCCAGGGTGGTCTGGTCTCTTTAAGAAAGAAAAAAAGTTACACAGACCAAAAAAAAAAAACAGCAATACAAACCAACCAAAAATGCCAGGAATGCAAGCTCTGCCAACCAAATAAATAAATAAAATGTGAGATACTTTATAATAACTGGACATGATGCATTTCTCAAGTCTGCATAATTGAAATACTCTACTTTTCCATCAGCCCTGCAAATATCCCCATGACCTCCAGTCTTGGTGGCGTTTTTACTCTTCAGTAGCATTGACAAAGCCCATCACCCAAAGTAACCAACTGACCCTTGGGCCTTTGGCTCTGAGAGTGGAGACTTTGAGATCCTCTGACACTCTGAAAGTCACCCATCTCAGTGTTTGCTCTCTGGGGCACAGAATGAGCATAAGATCTCAGCTAAGCAGGTGGAAAGGTTCTCTTTAATTCTGCTCTTCTTGTAAGTATAGAGGCGCATCGTACAGTGATAGCCCCTATCACACATTTCAAGAGCCCCTGAAAATTCTACACCAATCAGGATCGTTTTTTGTTGTTGTTGTTGTTGATTTGTTTTCCAGTCAGCTAAATATAATGTATTATGGGTCAGGCACTGTTTTAAGATTTTACACACGTTAATGGATTTAATTCTCATATCAACCTATGAAGTAGAACAATTATCACACTCATTTTAGAAATGCAGGAGCTAGAACACAGACAGATTAAGCAATTTTTCCAAAGTCATGCAGCTGGGAAGGAGCAGAGCTGGGATGCAAACTCAGACAGGTTGGCTCCAGAATCCCACCTCTGAACTGCTGGGCTCTTTAGTCATTAATGGACTGTGGTCCTTGGGGATCTGGATGGACAGTGAGCAAGCAATCCTAGTAGCCTGGGCTACTCTGCCTTCCTTTCTTGTCCACACGGATGAAGATACAGTGACTGATGAAAGAGACTGGGAGAGAGACAAAGCTCCTCCCTATCTCTGAGGACAATACAGGTCCCCAAAGAAGGGACATCCTCTGTTGGGGCTGGAAGGTGACTGAAACTTTTCATTTCTGTAAAACAGCACACAGCCAGAATCGGAACCCCCGCTCTTCCGTGGGCATTACACTCACCTCACCAGGAAGGTGCGGTGCGAAGGAGAGAAAAAAATGAAGCGGCTTGGGAATGTATTTGCTCTGCCCCCCAGCCCCACCCCTAAGCTGCAAGATCCACACCAGGAGGGAACTCCATGGACACTAAATAGCTTTGTCTGGTTAGCCCATTTAAGATCTGAGATCCCTGCCATTGCACGCTGCAATCAACATGGTATATCTTACCATTCAGCAGAAAAATTCAGTATCTACTGAAAGCTGTCAAAACCCCTTTGAGGTCTCAATCTAGAATAAAGGTCCTTGACCAAGTCCTATTCACAAAGACAGGCAAATAGGTGACCCAGCACTCCTGTCTCTACACCCCACCTCCCCCCTGCCTGACTTTAACTCTCACAGAATGGGAGTCGGGGACGGGGTGGGGCAGCTTGGTTTAATCATTTAAACCAGATAAGATACCAAACTAGTTGTCCCCACACATAAGAAACGAAATACCCCCAAGGATCATTCTGACAAATATTTAAGTCACAGCTGTGGACACAAAGCCACGCTGCGAGAAGTTAAACTTTAAACACATGTCCTGCATGGTCTGCTAGGCAAAGCAAATCCTCACTCCGCCAGTGTCTTCTCCTCCCACCATAAAAGCAGGCAGTCAGACCAATGTTTTTTCCATCCTTGCACCTGCAAGTTAAAGTCGCAACTGAAGTTTCTTTGCCGAGCTTTTCAAAGGTACCACCCGACGCAACGGTGCACTGCCAAGTGAGAAACATGGACTCATCTTACTGCAATGGCTGGTTCACTAGATAGTCTTAGGTAAATGACTTACCTTCTCTGTGCCTGTTTCCCTCTTCCCTCTCTAAGGTGTGGCTGTCACGCTCACACATGTTTCTAAACACTCAGAATTAAATGAACTAAAACTTGGTTATTCTGTATTCTGTATATGTATTTTCAAGTTTCTTCCTTTCTTTTCCCCAAGACAGTGCCAGAAATCAAATCTCATTACAATGAATGGCAGATTTTCATTACCATGACTGCCCAATTTCTTTAACCAGTTGAAATCGTATTGCAGTGAAGGCCATTTACAAAACCTAACCAGTGACTTGTAAACCTTTTTCTAAAAAGAGAGACAAATTAAGGTGCTTCTTATAATGGCTGTGACCAATGCGGTAGGCCTTACTCTATCCATTTTACAGATGGAAAAACTAAGGTAGTTACATACTCGGGGTTTATTTTTTATCAATAAGCAAAATAACAGCATAATATACTTAAATCCCTAATATTTAACATTTAATTCCCTTCAAAATTGTTTAACTGTTTTTCTGTGACCTAAAACATATGCAACTCTGTTTCATTCCAGCACACAGGACCCACTGTAGGTGTGTGAACTGACATATCTACTCAATATTCCCCCATGACCCAATCTGCGAACACACACCTGAACAAGCTGTTCTGAAGGAAGAGACCTGTTAGCTGAGTTTGTATCTCTGCTAAGAACTACCCTGTCACTTCTCGTATACATGGTTTGAATCAGCTGTGACTAAAGAACTTAATTCTGGCTTCTTCGAACACCCTAAATGAAACCGTCTTCGCAACATCATTTTTGAATTGCAGCTTTAAGTGCCGACAGTGTGCCTAAGGCCCTAAATGATCTCAGCATCGCTCTGACCATCCTTCGTCATCCCTGTGACAACAAACAAGCGCCAGCCTTCTTTGTGCGCTTCCCAGTGATCAATACTGGGGTTGAGCGTTAGGCAGTCCAAGAGCAGAGGACATGCCATGTCTTCATTAACATTTCTGGGGGATCTCCAAATGACAAAACAGAGGCTTGGCTTGGGTTGAAACTTGAAGCAAATTCAGAAAGAGTTCAAATAAGCAACTCACTATGGCAGAGGCATTAAGTGTGTAAGCAAGCCACCGGAGCAGCAGCAGCAGCAGCTCAACGCATTGATCAGCTGATACACAGCAGCACGTTACTGCAGTTAATTATTCTCCAGAAAGCATCACCTTTCCTCTGTATCCTTCTACATAGCTTTACCTCCAGAATCACTAATCTCCAAGGATAGCTGGCAGTTCCTTAACCTAAAAGAAATCATCTTTTCTTCTTAAACTGCATTTACTCCATGAATAATGGAGTGTCAGACTCCATTAAACTGTTTAGCACCAAAAATCGTGCCTAGGACAAAATGAAATTTCTTTCTTATCCCTTTCTTCCTAAAAAAATCTAAGAGGAGGATAACACCACCCACTTAACCAAAGACGACTCAAAGTCACGATGGGTGTTGGGACGTTTTCCCTCTTCTAACAAATCTTTAGCACCAGAGGGCAAATTTATGGTAGATTAGAAAGATGGATAAAGTGAGTGATCTGCATGAAAAGAATCAGTATGTTCCCTGAAGTTAGGATGTGTGTTTCAATTCTCCTCCCATCTCCTCGTCCTCAGTCCAGAAAAGAGGAGCTAGAAAGCAAGGGGGCATGTGACAGGGAGCTCAGGAAGGCAAGACATTTGAAAATGCCCTTGGGGGCCATCCAGCTAGACACCTTTTCCCCTCTTACTGCTCAGGGCCCCCCATCAGGTCCATTTCTGGGGGACACGGAGTCAGGGGATTGATATCTTCTGCGACAGTGTTCATCCCCCCAACGTTAGGGATAAAGCCAGAGGGTTCTCGCTCATTTGGACAAATAAAGAAACGGGAATGTGGGCGTTGAACATTCTATAAGCTTTTTCCCACTCCTCACAAAACCACAGCTGTGAAAATAAATACCACTCCCCAAACAAGGGTCTCAGGCCACCAACAGTCCTCCTCTTCCTCTCTCCAGTTGCCACCAGCATCGCCCCGCAGGCAGAAACGCACTGCCTGGAAGGAAATTGAGAGGCAGAGAGAAGCGGAGGAGACCCTGGCCGAGGGCTGGGGTGTGCGCCTCGGCGGTCACCACTCACCCGGGGAGGGGAAAAGCTCCAGATCGACTTTTTCCGTCTTGATCATGGTGAGAGTAGGTTTGAGATCGACGGCCGCCTTCATGGTGCCAGGAGTAGGGGACAGACAGGATGATGGCAAGTTTGCTGTTATTCTTGTTTGTCTTTTTAATGGGGATTTGTAACAGGGGAAAGGGGACGGGAGCAATCCGATTTTCTTCCCTAAAAATCTCAAATTCTCGCCACCTTTCCCCCGCGCCCAGAAGGTGCGCGCCCAGCACTCTCTAGCGAAGTTGGCACTTTGCGGGAAAGTCCGCACTCCGGGTCCCAGGCTCGCCTGTGCCGCGGCGCTCCCTCCTCGCCGGTGCCCGCTCCCTCCTCTCGGCCGCCGGCTGCCTCAGCTCGTCCCCGTTCCCTGGAGCCCTCCCTCCCGCGCGCGCTCTTCCCTCCTCTTTAGGGCGTTTCTCTCTGAGCGCAGCTAGGCGCTGGGTTTGCGCCTCTTTCCCCACTGCCCGCCTCACCCACTCCCCCAACCTCATCCCCCCCCCCCCACCCCTACCCCGCCCCACCAGGACCTCCGCAGGGGGGGGAGGGCGGGGCCGTGGGAGGGGCGGGGCGGGGCGGCTGGCGGCTGGCAGGACCGCGGCCAATTGCTAGCTGCCGCCCAAAGCGAAAGAAAGGTGGGCGGAGCCCCCGGCGCCTCTCCGGCTCCCCAGGACCCTGCTGAAAGGCCACGGAGTAGTAGGCATGGAACGGTGTGCTCGGCCGGTGGTGTCCCGGGCACGAAGGCGCAGGGCCGCGGGGAGGGGGCTGCGTGTGGAACCTCCTCTACCACTTTGGAAAAGTCCCCCTGATTCTCCACGCATTCTTGAGGGATTGGTCATCCGCTCAGGCCCTCTCCCGGTAGCAGCATAGTTTTCTAAGTGCGTGTGCATCATTCATTCACAAAGACTGACACACAGGACGTGAGGCATGCCAGGAAGGGGTTATGCGTGCAAGCAGGCGTAGAACACTCGCGAGCCAGTGTCCTCAGGGGGCTTTAGGGAGACTGGACTCCAACCCGTGAGTCAGGAATCAGTCGGGACAGTGTTTCTGGAGACACTTTCAGAATCCACCAGAGCAATCAAGAATAGATGGACCTGCCCTTGATAAGCATCAAGCCCAAGGCAGCCTACCGGAGACCCCAAACACAGAGGCCCAAATTCTGCTACAGGAGATTGGGCGAGTCCAGAACAGCCCAGGCTAAAATCAGTCTTGGGCTTCCAGGAGCTTCAGTTTTCCCCACAGCAGTGCTGGTGCAGAAGGGGGAAGCTATTGTTCCATCCCTCTGATTATCTCACCATTGGCCAAAGTTTTGTCCTTCCTTTTCACAGACTCTCCTCTCTTGGATGAAACTGACTGCTACCTCTATTAGATGAAACTACCACCACTCCCACCCCCAAAAAGGGATGCAGAGGCTCTGTGGCTTTGAATTTCTGGAGTACACCATCCATGACAGAACAACAGCACACAGCCCCTGTTCCATTTGGGAACTGCAGACACTCCAGACACCACACAGGATCCTGAATAATTAATGACCTGCCACTGATGCACTGGTTATCATAAGTGGAGAGAGCTGGTCTTAATTAACACAATCAGTAGATAGAGAAGCACATACCTCTACTCATATGTGTAGCTAGGACCAGACATTGAGTTCTACCTTTGAGTAACTGGAAGAATAAATATAAATTTTTCTGAACAACCTCGGAGAAAGCTATTTTAATAGATATTTTTTTCCCAATTTCTAAGTATATGTTACGCTGAACTCCCACACATGCCTGTAACTGTAACCTCTGCCTCGGATAAATTGTAACACACCTGCTTACCTTCATCTAATCCCAGTTTAGTCTCCCTGAAGCATTCTAACTTGCAGGCTTTCCCCAACAAATGAAGGAAGGCACCAGGAATAGAAAGTATAATAAATCTTGAACTTCTGGTTCAAACTTCAAATCATGCCCCTCCTTCAGTAACCAGAGGAAACTGCATGTATGGGATCATCCTAATTTTTGAAGGATTGTTGTCATCCAGCTGTGTTTCCAAAAGGTATGAGAAAACAATGCTGGCCCCCAGATGACAAGAACAGACATTTCTGATCCTGGGAAAAGCTGGGGGAAACAGCTGATGAATGAATTGTGCATTCACACATCCAAATGAGCCGCAAAGAAAAGAAATCTCAAGCCAATCCTGCCTTACCCACTAGGAATACATTAGCAGAAGAACTGAGCAAATCAAGTGATGCTTTGAGAAATTTTGTTTCATTGATGTTGTTTTAAGAAGATGATGGGTTTTGTTTTCATTCAAGTACGAGGACTTCTCTGTTTTCAAAAGCTTCCTCGGAACAAGTCCTTTCTCTCTTCCCCAGTTGGCTTCACAGCTTTCTTTTCCAGGCTAGCCCGCACAAGGCTTCTAATGACAACCCCCCACCCCAAAATGAAACACTGAAAGAACCCTCCCTGATTAACTATAAACACTTTCCACTCTAGCAGTGGGGGATTCGTTCCTTCAGTTCTTCAACAGTGGCAACTCATCGTGACAGTCACCCTTCTCTAACCCAGCAGTACTGAAGCACAGAAATTCAAACCGTGTGACGGTCGCAGCCAAGGAACGGGATTGGCAACGTGGCAAGGTTGGGGACGTAGCCAGGAGCCCTCCCAGAAAGTTCCACCAAGATGAGCTAATCATGAGTATAGACGTTATCAAAAGTTATCCTTTGACCTTCTGGCTGAAACCTCCCTTAGGACAAGATGCACTGAAATGGACAAGTTCAAATATTGCAAGTGTCCACCTGATCAATCAGTTTTGATCAATGAAAATTTTGTTCTCTTTAGGACACAAGTAGATTTTCCTAAATGTTCTTCTGGACTTTAGACGCCATTTCTGTCTTACCATATCTTAAAAGTAATGCCTACCCTGGTGCCTGACACATGGCAGATGGTCCATAAATTGTGTCGAATGATGAGCCATCAACTTCTTGGTTACGTAGACTTCTACTCTGCCACCAACTCTTTCGAAGTCAAAGATCAAGTGAGTCTGACATGCTCTGGTTTATGGAGATGAACTAAAATGTGTCAGTGACTCTGACGTCGGTCTGCCCTGTTTCTGGCGTGGCAGAGCAGAACCTCTAATTCCCCAGCCCTCCTGTCACTCCTGTTCATTTGTGCCTCAGTTTCCCCACCAGCAAAACAAGATCATCTGAGCCTTGCCTTCCACTTGGCAAGCTGTTCCTAGGTTATATCTGATGTTTAAGGCATGCAAGGAAAATCTACCAAGGACATACTTCTTAGCGTTTTTTGTAATGTGGAATTCTGTTCCTCCCAACCTTGGGAGAAAACAGAACTGTATTGTTAAGCATTCCTTAAGCCTGGGGAATTACATCCAGCAAGTGTTGAGGCTTCTTAAACCAGGAACATCCTGTCAGTAAGGATCAAAAAAATAAAGGCTGCAGAAGTTGAGGGACAGGGGTGTGGAACTGGACTTACTGTATAAAGAAAATAGTCCCATTTTTTATAAGAATCTCCTGGGGTATGCAAATAAATAAACAAACAAACGTTCTCAGTCGCATTCCTCCCTCAACTCCACCCCAACTTCAATAAAAACTAAATATTGAAATACACCTGATTTCAAAGTCGCGGAAGACAGACTCTTCCTCTCCCGAAGCATGCTAGAATAAGGTGTCTATTTCCTGAATTTTGATCTTCGACGAACCGAAGGACCTCTGAGTTCCGAGCGAGCACAGGCTTTGTTAGAGGTGAAGTACAAAACCATTCAGACCACTAACGGCTGGTCCCGAACAGGCTGATGACTCACAGATGTTAATTTACTGGTTTGAAGGTAAGATTTCTTTTTAAAATGAAGAAAAACTCCTCAATTAACAACCTGTCTGAGTTTGTGGCTGTTTTTCTTTGAGAAAAGGCAAGTCTCGTCACAGAAACCGGCTTCTGAAGCTGAACTCTGAAGCCGAGGTTTCTCTGTGATAAGCTGGGCGATTAGAAAACGCAGGGAGCAGAGCATGCCTTGCAGCTTCCGTCCCCCATTATCAAGCAGCCGTAAAATGGAAAATCGGAGAGTGCAAGAAAAATGAAAATACGGCTCTTAATTGAACTCTGATGTCAAAAGGCCTTAAGGTCAATTCAGGAACCCAAGTGGGGGGCTCCTACGGTACTGTCACTGAATGCAGGCCGGCTCTGTGACCTCACCAAAGCCAGTTAACCTTTCTTGTGTCATAACCTCATCTCTGTTTCAGGGAGTAAAATCACCCCTGGCTCTCCCTACCATGTAATAATACAGACTCATTAGCTATTGTTTAGATGGTACAATAAACAATGAGCAAGAAGGGGAGCGGCAGTCAGGAGGGAAGCAGGAGGAGGGACTGGGGGGGGCAGGGAGCGAGGTGGGGGAGGGCAGAGGACTTGGGGCCTATTTGCCTGGGGAAAGCTCTCCATAATAAAACCAAGATGAAAGTGAGCAGCGTGGGCTATGGAGTAAGGCTCTGGTTCAAATTCTTGCTCTACCAACTAACCCGCTGAATCACTACACATAAGTCACACAGTCCTGAACCTCAGCTCCTCCATGTGTCAAGTAGGGATAATAATAGCACCCACCTTTTAGGGTGGTTTGGAAGATTAAATGAGAAAAATGCATACAAAGAAATTAGCACAGTGTCCAGGTCAGAAAGAGTGCTCGATTAATGTTAAATCATTGTTACTGTCGTTAAGATCCAGTACAAGGTAGAATATTGGAGAAATCACATTCTGTCTTTCTGTGATCATCCCCTTTGCAGAGCAGGTGGACCCTCTATTTACCTGAGCTGTCTCCAGGCAGAGATCGGGAGGATGCCCATGTCGAATCTAAAAATATCCCCAAGCCTCCTCCCTTAGCTCCTGATTTGAGAAGTCACCCAGTTTTGGTATCAGTTGGGAAACTCCAGCACTACCTGATTGGAAGAGAAAACTGTGCACTTGTATTTGTTTTAAGAGCCACAGGAAAGCTGTGGTTCCAATGCAGAAGGAAGATCATGTGTGGTGGCTCTTTGGAGACAAAACCTAGGTCTTGGCTTTGTCATGTGTTAGAATTAGATGAGTCTCTTAGAGAGAGAGACAAGTCCAGCCCTCCCATTTACCAGAGGGGTTGGAAAACGAATTTGAGAGAGTAAGTCAGTCATTCTGCCCAAGGCCACACAGCCTGAAAAAGGCAGCGTCAGGACTAGAAGGGGACCCCATTATTGAAGTTCTCCTTTGGCAGCTCCTTACATTTACAGATGGCGCTTTTGCTGTGGAAGCCACTGCCATTCAGCGTGGTCTGTTGCCGGACACCCCCTGAGACACGAAGCAGGGTACAAGGTACACAGGAACAGATAGATGATCAGAGAATTTCTAGGAATCTAATCATCTCTTCACTGAATGTGTTGGCTTGGGGCAAGTACATTACAGGATAACCACACTATCATTCCCTGTGCAAGACAGTTTGGCATGGGCTGTAAGGAGAAAAGGGGTCTGGGTTTGCTCCATCGCCGTCTGCAGTTTCTTTAGACTGTAATTATGAGCCATTCAGCTGCATCTGCAGCCCCAACAATGTGGGATGGATTGGCCCCATCCACAGACCAGGAGACATTTTAAAATCCACAGTTTAGACATCACGTATTCCGCTTGCAGAAAATCTGACCCCAATCACACAGAAAGAGGCGGGCAGCTGCCAGGCAAGGCTACAGGGTCCTCAGGCTTCCCCCACACCCGGAGTGGCAGCCTGAGCATGTTTCCCAGGAATGTGGCTCCCTCCCAGGCAAGGATAATGCAGAAGGCCCGCTGCCCTGTGAGCCTTTGGGGATCATGTAATTTGGATTCCAATTTAAGTTGTCCTAAATTGGCCTCCTGGGGAGGTGGAGGGATGATGGTATTAGCAGAGATGGCGGGAGAACCAGTGTTCTTTAATAACATGGCAGAGGAAGAAAACCAGGCTCCTAGCAAGGTGCTCGGTGCCCCTGAGAGCAGGCTCCTGGCCCCTCCCCAGGATGCGGGTGGTTCCATCTGCTGGGAGGCGAAGGCCCCCCTCTGATCTCACCCTGCTCTGCTCTTGGTTACAAAGACAACATCAGACTTCAAAACAGATGTTCTCTGCAGTTGTGGTCTGCATCTCAAATTAAGATAATTTTATTGTGGAATCTTCCCCCCTTCTCCTCCCTCTTTCATTTTGAAATGCCAAGTCAATTGCCCCAAAGGACTAGCATTTACCACCCTCGAGATGAAGGAGCAGAGACGGGGTGGAGAATTTCTTCACCCTGTCCTTCATACTGGAAGCCAGACAGAGGAAGCAGATAATACCAGAGGAAGAATACCCCAGACAGGAAATGGGATGATGGTATTGGCAGAAGCAGTAGCAGGAACCTCCCTTGGGAACAGTGGAAGGATAAGCTGGGGGCCAGAAGGAAGGGGAGGATGGGACATGAGGAGGTAGAGTCACAGCAATCCATGTCTTTATCGTTCTAAGACCTAAAACCCCAAGATCCCAAAAATGAAGATAAAGCCTGGTGATATATCTGGTGGTTCAGAGCCAGCTTCACTGCCCTGCATGGCCAGTAGTAACGGAACAACAGTAAAATAAATCAATAGGGGGCTTCAGTCCCAAGCAGTTGCAAGGGACGCAGAGTAGAATGGAAGTGACAGGGTCTCAGCAGGTCACAGAAGATGCAAACGAAGGTCAAACCAAAAATCGACACTGAACACAGAGGCTCTTTCTCAGTGTTTTCCCCACGTGAACATTTGCTGTATGCAAAGAATTTCCCTTCCCATCCCCTCAAGGTACCGCTTTTGTGCTCAGCAGCCTGTGCACCCCCCTGGTGCCTATTTGAACATGCACGCTGCCTCCCACGCTGCCTCGGGGCAGGGACCGGTTTCAGTCCTCCTTGTAACCTAGGTGCCCAGCTTGAGACAGGGCTGCTCAGTAAACTATGCTGCTTATCTAATTAAAGAACAGATAACCTCCTAGCATCCCAGAGACAGATCTTTCACTCAGATATCTTACAGTTTTTGTGAGACTTAAATTTCCTCAAAGTTTAAGACTAAAAAGATAACCAAGTGACTCTTTTCCAACTGAAAGGTCTTTATAAACTATTTTTTCTCATCTCCTTGCATCGTCTGCTGCCCAGCCCCTTAAAGGAAAATGTTGCCTAAGGTCACCTCAGTTGCTACATTTTTCATCTGAGTATATTTGGGCACAGCTGTTCGTGAAAATGGCATTCAGCCCACCACAAAGCAAACTGCTTGTTTTGTTGTTGACCTGAACTTCCCTGTAGCTCGCTGTTCGTAGTCTCAGACTGCTGCTCAGAAACAGCCTTCAGAGATTTCTGAACTTTAAGTTGAATCTTTTATTGCACTGATTATCATGAAGATAAGATGCACTCACTATATTCATTATTTGTAAAGATAAGAGAATGCACGAAGTGGACCCAATTTTCCCCATGAATAGATTGTTAGACACTTTATGGGGAGCCCCATGCCTGTTAGAATTCCCCTCCACCTTCTCAAATTTACTATAAGTGGTCAGGTCCCCAGAAGCATTGCACTGTTAGAATCCTTTGGCCACACTGTCACATCCCCTACGGTAAGGAAGGGGACAGGCTGAAAGTGGGAATGGGGGCAGGAAGGGGAGGGTGAGTCAGCCAAGCCCCTCCCACCTCGCAGGTGGTGCAGAGGCACAGAAGGCCTGAAGTCTCTTGCTGGCTGGTCTGTGGTTGCCTTCTCCTCTCCACACTTAAGTGGTTATATCTGCTAATGAGCAATAGAGATGTGTCAACGGGAAAGCAGACTGATCTTAAACCATAAAAACCAAAGACAACGGGTTTGGTTGGGACCCACTGCTGCCCCTGAGCTGTGCTGGGTGGGGATCAGGAGCACACGTTCTTTGGCATCACTTCCTTCGAATCCGGGTTCATATAAGAGGCCCAAGGAAGCATGGAATGTCTCACACTGAGAATATCTCGCTAGCCAGTAAAACCAGCGTTCTCTGAGTCCATCATCGCATTCATCTAGAACATCTCACGCAGGAATCTGTTTCCATCTTTCCATTAGCATTATTCACTGCACAACATTATTGGGGTCTAAAGACCTCATGTAAATCCTCCCTTTGCCCCTGCTGAATCTAGTAACAAAGGCAGTGCAATGCAGAGCTTTTCTTAAATTCTCTTGCTGTTACAGATCTGAAAAATGTGCCCAGAATCTGAGTGCCGTTCCATGAACATGCAGGAAGGTAAACCCATAAAAAAACAACAACTCTAGGGCATCCAGCGTAATGATTCATATTTAGAATTTACTGAGCACCAACTGTGTCGCTGATAGGAAGTTGACAGTTGAAAAACAACCTCAAGAAGGGATATGTCAACTTCTCTGGGATTACAGCTCACATTTAATTCTCTGCTCTTAAGGGCCAAGAAGAGACGGAGCCTCCTTTAATTTACAGGAAGCCAGCTGCGCTCACTCGGCCCCTTGCATCACCCTTGTGACGGAGGCGGAATGCAGCACGTGGTCCGGCGATGATGCATGAGGTGGAACAGACCCCAGCGCACGTCTCGTCTATCTAGATGGGCTCCCATACAATAAAATCCTTTCTTCCTTCGAGTTGGTGAAGAGGGGAGACGCACACTCGACCATGTGTAACATGTAAGGAGGCGCCATTTAATCAGTCAGGCCTGGGAAGCACTTTCAAGCATTCAGCACTCGAAATCATAAGTAATTATAGGTAACGTGGGGAATGAGGAAAGTAGAAAATATAGAAGTTCCTTCTTTGTGGAAGTGTGTTTCACCAGATTGATCAGAAACACGTGTTTTCCCCAGACTGGGAACCCATCCTGAAAGACTTCATCACCAAAAGACCTTGGGTGGGAAGTGCCACTAGGGACCCTTTGGGGAGGGGAGAGGAGGGACGGGGAAGGCGCAGCTGGGTGGGGAGCTGGCCGCAGACTGTGGGAGGAAAACATACTCCGCAGACAGCTCTCTTGGGGAAGGTTCCCAGAAGACATCCCTTTCCAGGAATGAAAAATTCTAAATAATGCAGAGAATTGTTAAACATCAAAAAGATGATGGACTTTTCTTTCAGGGAATTCCGTAACATTGAGAGAGACCAGATGGCTGGCAGCAGCCAGTCCAGATCCAGGAAAGGCCCAGCCTCCTCATACCTTCCTCATTTTCAGTGAGCTAACATGTTCTCTTGTGGATGCTATTGTTTTTTTAATTGAACTGAATTGACTATATTGTGGAGGTAAGGAGACACTTCCAAATACATATCCATGTTTGCAAATAGCCTATATAAAGACCTGCAGTTTCTTGCCAAACGAGGCCTTGGTTTCCTGGCTGCAGCGAATGCACTGCGGAGGCAATTGCAGGCGACTGGGAAAGAGCACAGGCTCCGGCAGAAGACAGACAGCAGTTTGGGTCTGATCCTGGCCATTCTCCAGCCATCAGTCCTTCGGCCTCTGAAAGCCACAGTTTCTTCACCTGTGGCATGGAGCCGAGCACAGTGCCCAGGTCACAGAGTCTAACTGAACATGGATCGAATAGGTGTCATGTGACTCATACTGTGTTGGATACAGAGGGTGCACTCAACAACACTTCACTGCTGTTTTTAATTTGAAAACCTAAGTGTGACTTTGGATGTAGTGAGTATAAGACTGTTGTGGAAGTTCACTCAAACTGTGGCACATAGTGTTCTCCAAAGATATTAGGACACGGTGGCCCCTCTTGGTGTGTGCTATTAAAATCATGACATAAAGATAAAGATAATTTTAGGTCTGAGTCTGCAAACTGCACAAATCCTGACACCAAGCCTCTTGGGTGGAAGGGGATTGGTTCCTACTGTATAGATGTGAAATGTGGTTGTGGAAGTTCTAATCGTGTGTTCACAGCTACATTATACATTAGCAACAAATAGAAACATATGTACCCTCTAGGATTCCTTCCAATGTTGGATTCTTTCCACTCTGGGTTGCAGGTTTGGTACCTATTCAGCGATTTTGTACCACCTGAGCAAAACAAGATCTTCCACAAACAGCCTCGCCAGTTGGCTTTCAAGCTGGTCAGCCATTTAGCAGAATCTTCTACACTGTCCAGCACACGCCCTATACCATGCTCTGAGGCCGGCTCCAAACCAGCACCCGTTAGGCAGTACACCACTGCACTGTCTTCATGCAAGTCTTTTACTGTATGACCCCACCTCACACTTTCCTTACCTAACTCCTTTCCTAACAGCCAAAAGTTTTCTAACAGCTTAAGTTGTGCTGTAAACCTGCACCTCTAACCACCCCTAGTTGGGCCATACACGTGCGTTTAGTTCCAGGATGTTGGACCCACATAGCACTCCCTCTGAGCTTGGACTTGTTACCCAGAATTCAGATGAAGTGTTTTACTCATCTTGCTGAGTAAAGATGAGTAAAACTTGCTGGTGGCAACTGCCTATGCTGACCAGTTGCCCAAAGAACCCAGGGAAAGGTATTCTCATGGCCACTTCAGCCACCCATCAGCCATCGGCACATCATTGCTCGTCTGTTGCCCTCTCACAACACAGATTTCACTATTGAGCGGCCATCAGCTACATAATTTGTCTGCTGGCACTACCGGTGCCTGGCGCCGAGCCATCAAAGCTGGCAGCATGGAATATATGTGGTCTTCACACTGGTTGCTTGTTCCGTTTTGGCGAGATTAACACCATATCATTGGGAAAGTGAACTTAATTGGTTTTCTGGGAGTACTTAGTTAAGTCACCCCGCCTCAGCTCCAAGTTGATTAAAGTGTAGCTTTGCCCTTTCCAACAAGCGTAGCAAATAAATGGTGGGGAAATACTCCAAAATGCACATGGCCGGGTCCTCTCATTCTTTCTTTTTTTTTCCTAGTGACTTTGGGGAGGTTTGGGCACTGATCCTGCACACACAATACTGTTCTTGTTCTTCTTTTCTCTACAGAGCAGCCTTGAATAGCTCTGTCTAAAAGTATAAGCAGGGGCAGCCCTAGGCTCCAAGAGATCAGAGCCCTCATGCTGGGCCAGAACAAAGACCCTGCTTTTCCCCAACAATTAGCCCTGCAAAGAAGGACATCTATCTCCCTCTATTAAAACCACCACGTGCCTTCAAGTCAGCCCATTGTAAAGCTAATTAAATAACACGCCTCTCTCCCCATGCAGGTCTCCTGATTAGCTTTCCTCTCTGCAAAACCTCTGCAAAGCTCCTAGAGATAGACAAGCCAGTGCTCCACTTCTTACAAGCTCCCCCATCGGCCTTTGAAAAGCCATCTTCTCCATGGTATTTCCTTGGTTCATGCTGCATATTCATCTCTAGCTCAGACCTAGAGTTACCTCCAGCTTCATGGAATAGTATGAAATTTCTTATTTTTAAAAATAAATGATTTGGGAAAGAAAAGTTTCTGCCACCGTGTAAAAATCTCTGGTGTGGATCTGCCAGCATCACAGTTTGAAAGTGCTGCTCTCCCCACCGGTGGGGAGCATTTATGGAGGACTTACACCCGAAGTCTCAGAGCCTGGGGAAGACGCAGCCAGGGCAGCCACAGGCAGGTCTCCACTCAGGTCGTAGTCCTCAGACCTGTGTCAAAGAGAAGGTTCCTCGGAGAAAGATCAGAGAGGAAGGCGGAAATAAGAGGACACATTGTGGCCACAATTTTTTTAAAAAGCAAGTTGTAGAAATAAATTCCTCCAAAGACTTCTTCTTGCTAACCAGATACAATCCAACTGTAGCCTGAAAGGCCAAAACTGGCCCCTGCCCACCATTGAAGTACATGTCACTTCTTTCCCTCAAAGGGACCCTGCATCCCAATGACCTGGGATGTGTTCGAGTCCTCTGAATACACCCTGCAGCTTCACCCTTGCATGCACTGTCCCTTTCTGGAAAGCCCTGGTCCACCTGTCCGGCTCATCTGTCAGAACACAGCTGCAAACACCACCCCCGTCCCCACAAAGGCTTCCAGGCCCTTCCTGGACACAGTCCTGTACGTCCTCCTCTGTGTTCTCAGGGCAAATTGCTTCCAATCGGCACATTCAGGCTCTGGCCGAGCACTCACTACATGGCCGAAAAGCAACTCGGCCTTCCAGGGTGGGGCCCATATTCTATCTAAGCTTCCATTTCCAGCTTAAAACCCAGTAGCAACCATAGTAACAAAGTAGCTGCTTAATCAATGTTGAAAGACTAGATAATGGAATAAATGAATGAGTGAATGAAATAATGAATAAAAGGATGAATGAATGAATGAATGAATGAATAAAATGACCATTCGAGATTCCACGGGATTGGAAATAGTAGAAACAGGCCTACTGCCAGCTCCTCTACGGATGGCCTGTGCACTAGGAAAACAATATTAACATTTTAAGACACAGTTCTCTCTACTTGAAATTATCCAGTCTCATGTACATCTACACACACACATACACACACACTTTTTAGATACAATATTTTTTAATAATAAAATTGAAGGAGACACAGCCAGCCATTTTCTAAATCTTTTTAATAGCTCAAGAGCTTAACTTTTCAAACCAACTCCAGTCTTTGAGGCTTCTAGCTCATTTAATTTTTAGACCCCACAAACCTTTCCTTCCAAATGTTCTTATGAAGACTCACTAATTTGCTTGGATGCCCTATGCAGATGAGGGATGACTAAATTATAAAGAAATCCCATACAGTTTAAATGTTCCATGAAATGGTCATGGGCCTCAAAATTAGCATTAAAAACATTAACGCACTTGGCAAAACAGAATTTGAACTCTGCCAAAGCCCCAAACATTTAAACACAACCAAAGTCATTGAATGATTCCAATTCTTAAATCACAAAGCCTTGTAGCAAAAATCACTGCCTAAGGATCCTTGTATAAATTTACTTCTACATAGGATGACATTTTGGATCAGTGCTTTGCTTGTTATTTTACCACCACAATCTCAATTTTAATAAGATGTGTTTTGCTAATATTTGAGGATGCCTTCCATGTAGAGAGAGAAATCGAAGCGCAAACACACAGAGGAGATTCCGTGGTTGTGCGGTAGCCATCACAGTAATAAGTAATCGCCTCACCAAAAGCACTCGTAACTCCAACCTGAGCCCAAGGGAGCAAACACTGCCGTTCCCTGGGTGGGCAACTCTGCTCCTGCAGGCCCCCTACTGCTGAAGCGGAATGCTCACTATCAAATGATCAGAGAGGGTTGAAGGCTGTAAAATTAAACTTGGGCTAGCAAGAAGCTCTTTATTACTCGCCTTTACCGTAGTGCACCTCCATTTTTAACATCTTGCCTTAAGGCAGACTCACCCAAGACCTCTGATGAATGAAGGCACATAGAGCTGAATTGTATGTAGAACCGTCTCCACATGATACCCCTTGGTATGAATACAAAGCAGCCATTGAGCACTGAGCATGTAAAAACCACACCTGTTAATTCATCAAGGACAGGTCAAATAAACTACATGGCAGGAATACTGTTTACAAAAAGATAAATAGAGAACATGGTAGAAAGAGAAGAATGATTGGAAATGACTATGAGTGTGAATGCCATATTAATCAAGTAGAAATATGAGATGCATATAATCAATGCATTTTAATCAAAGAACATAAGGTAAAAATCATGTATTGTAAACGTGAGTACTGTCATGGAGATATTGGGTAAAAGAATTACGTACCCTGGGTAAACACAATGTTATGAAGGTCTTAGAAAACAGCCTACTTTACATGGGATAGAAATAGCTGCTTTCTAAAACCAGCTGAGATTTTGAGCAATACCAAAAGGCGTAATGTAGACAAATCAAGACACACAGGAACCATCTCGTTAAAGAGAGGAAGGGACGGGAACTGACTATACAGAGCAGCGTGTGGATAGTTCATGTCAATACGTTCCAGTTAGCAGGTTATTTGAGTAATGACTTCAGGGTAACCTGGCTGTGTAACCCTGCGAATGGGATTCCTTAGAAGAGTAATTAAGAGCCATCCATTACATGCTATCTTCATAGGGTTTGGGTCATTTTATTTTTTTTACTTCATTTTATTTCATTTTTTTTAATTATAGTTTACAATTCATTATTATTCTCTATTAGTTTCAGGTGTACAGCATAGTGGTTAGACAATCCTATACCTTACAGCATCCATCTGGCACCATGCAAGGTTGTTACAATATTATTGACTATTTTCTGTGCTGTACTCTACATCCCCGTGACTATTCTGTAACCGCCAATTTGTACTTCTTCATCCCTTTACCTCTTTCACCCAGTAGCCCACACCCTCTGTCCCCAGGCAACCAACAGTCTTTTCTCTAAGTTGTCAATGAGTCTGTCTGTTTTGTTTGTTCACTTAAATTGTCCTTTTGTTCAGGTCATCTTAAGTCCTTTAGGTGTCAAAGCTCAGAAGTAGATGTGAGTGAGCACCGCTCCTTTCCTCTGACTGAAATAACTGCATGAGTTCCCTTGTCTGGTCCTGAAGGTCACAGAGTGCTTCCATCAGCATCAGTTCCCAGCACCTCTGAGGAATGTCGAAGAAGAGGGCAGCTGGCAGCCCCCAGCCCCCAGCCCCCAGCCCGCAGTGTCCGTCCAGGGTGGAGACTCTCCAGGGCTTTGCACAACCACATGTGAGTCAGCTGCCCCAAATACTGAAGACACACATTCTCTCAATCCTTTCAAATCATTCCTAGGTCCCAGATAACCCTCACCTGCCACTAAGGGACCTTTACATGTGGTTCTTCTTCTGCCAAGTCTCTTGTCATCATTTGTTGGGTTTCTCATTAGACCTTTTACCACTTATGTACCATCACCTTCTGAGTCATTGTTTCCCCACCAAGAAAGTGTGTGTAGCAGAAGACAGAGGGAAGGCATGGTGTCACAAAAAGATGATCAATGCATTAACTCTAACCCATCGCCACTCAAAATAGGCAATAATGAGTGAAGCTGCCAGTGGGAGGTGGATACTGCAGGGTCCCAAGTGTTGTGTCTGCCTGAGCTCAAGGGAGAACCAGAGAAGGAGAGAGAGAAATCAGGGTCGGGAATTAAGGGAAAGGGGAGGAAGGACTCCGCTCCCTTCCCATGGGAACTGGGGGGCGAGGGAAACTGACACGAAGTGCACCCCTGCACTCGGAGGGTCAGTGCCTGCCACACATCTCCTCACAGCTGCAGCGGGAAAATGCTGGGAAGCATTACAAGCAAAAGCAGCTGGTCACAGAACACAGATTGCTAATATTTTTCCATTTATATATGTATCCTGGGATGACAGAATAACATGTCCCTGTAGAGACTTCCATACAAGTAGGGCATGGCATTACAAACGCACACACAATACATTCTGGGAAAGGTCTCATTGTTCTAAAGTCACCTATTTCCACATCTCCACCACAGGCCAGGTGAGCACCTGACAGAGGGGGGAAGAGAAAAAGGTGGTCAGAGGATGTGCAGGGTTGACTTGAGTGTCACGTGTAGTGACACCTCCGATATACAAGGTATTCTGCTTCTGTTGGCTTCACAGTAGCTGTTTGTGCCTTTGAGATGCCTGAACTGAATATATTCATTCCATTAAGTGTTTTATTTGTGGCAAACTCTATGCATTCAGGATGTTTTCCAGACAGCTGTTAGTGACCTTCTTTAAAACCCATCAAAGATAAGACAAAAAAAACCCTAAAAAGTAAGTATCGATATTAACATCTGAGACAAACAAACTTGCATTAAATGAGATGGGTACAATTAGTTCATAAAATTTGATGAAATCTTCCTAGGAAAGTCTGCTGACTTTTTTTTTCTTGGAAATAAAACACACTGAAGTAAATTAAAAATTAAATATTGTCTGTTTTGGTTCATTGTAATACTGGGGGGAAGGGGCATGTCCCTATTTAGAGATGAGGAAATTGATAACCATTTAGCATAAGTAGATTTTCAGATTTTGCATTCTTCTCAAATTGCGTACATAATGGCTGTTTTCTATTGCCTTTTCCTGGTTACTATTAGTTCACACAGCTCGCTCAAGGCCCCACACAGGAGTCCAGCTAACCTGGCCTCAAATTCAGAGTCTGCAACTTACTAATGGTGTAGCTTTTGGCAAGGTACTTCAACTATGTAAAGCTCAGCTTACTTGTCTATAAAATGAAGTTACTAGTAACTTATAGGATTTGGGGGTAAAATTTAAATAAGATAATGTGTGTAAAATATTCAACAGTATCTGGTTCAAAATAAAGAATATATGGCAATTTTTGGTGGGGGGGCAGTTCAGAAAAAAAAAAATCACATGTCAAACCAGATTTGGAACTCAGGTATCCTCAACTCACTAAGCTCACCCACTACACATCAGAAACTTCTCATTTACCACAGTGAGCAATGTTGAAGAACCACTCAAAACAAATGATTATTTATGCCATAGATTAAGAAGGCAGTTTGTAAACATAGGTGCCCTAAGTATTTACAAATCTCTGTCTACAAGAGTGTCAAAACAGTAAGGAAAGAAGAACCTTTTTAACAAATGGTGCTGGGACAAGATACACATATGCAAAGGAAAGAAACTAGACCCCTTCCCGCTATGCACAAAAATTAGCTCTAAGTGGGTCATAGACCTACATGTAAGAGATAAAGATATAAAACTCTTATTAAAAAAAAACACATGATTTGCAAGAGTGAATCTTCATAACCTTGGGGTAGGCAATGATTTCTTAGCTATAACACCAAAGTACTAGCAACAAAAGAAACAAATAGATTAATTGGGCTGATCAAAACTAAAAACTTTGGTGCTGCAAACTATGGCATCAAGAAAGTAAAGGGCAACTTTTATTAGGGGAGAAAATATTTGCCAATCATGTATCTTCAGACTAAGGAAAGAACTCTTAGAGCTCAGTAGTAAAAGGACAATTCATTTTAAAAATGAGCCAGGATTTGAATAGACATGTCCCCAAGGAAGATGTACAAATGGCTAATAAGCATATGAAAAATGCTCCACATCATCAAGGAGATGTAAATCGCACTCGCAAGGGGACACTACTCCACATCCACTGTAGGAGCTATCAAGAAAACAAACAATGACAAGTATCGGCTGGATGTGTAGAAACGCAGCCCATGCCCTGCTGGCGGGGATGCAAAATGATGCAGCCACTTTGGAAAATGGCTTGTCACGTCCACAAATAGTTAAGCGTAGAGTTACCATGTGACCCAACAAATCCACTTCTATAAGAGAAATGAAAGCATGCGTTCACACAAAAACTACACATGAAGGCTCATAGCTGCATCATGTATAATGGACACAAACTGAAACAACCCACCATTATCAAATGATGGATAAATCAAGTGTGGCACATCCATTTAATGGAATATGATTTGGTGATAAAAAGGAATGAAGTACTGATAAATGCTACAAAACAGATGAACCTTGAAAAAGTGAAACCAGTCAGTCACAAAAAACTGTGACTACTAATGTTTGTAGTCACAAAACTGTTACCTAATGTTTGACACCACCTGTAAGAGAAATCCAGAATGAGCAGATTTATAAGGACAAAATTTCACCCAGTGGTTACTAGGGCATCGGGGTGGGAAGGAGGAGAGAGAACGGAACTGATTGCTGATGGGCATGGGGTTTCTTTCAGGAGGGACAAATGTTCTAGAATTAAATTGTGGTGATGCAATACTGTGAATATATTTAAACCCCTTAAATTGGACACTTTAAATTGGTGAATTATATAGTATGTGAATTATATCTCAATAAAGCTTATCTCAGTAAAGTTGTTTTAAAAAAACCCTCTGCTTTTCAGAGGTGAGGGCAAGACAAGTAAGAGAGAAAGAAAGTATTTCCTATCGTCCAATCGAGCCCAACCAGTGGAGTCTATGAACAACATCTCAAGACCATTTGCTTAACCAAAGTTCAGTGGAAAAACGTCTAACATTTCCATGACCTTCTTTTCTAAACTTCCTAAGTGGCTTAGAGAGAAGCTGCCCAGGAAACTCCAAATGGAACCTAAAAATATTATCTCCTGGCTTTGTAAACACTAGCAACGCTAATGAAGGGAGCAGCAGCAGACCCAGGGAATGGAACATTTCATTCAGGTCGCAAGGCGTGAGCGGGGTCTCCCTCATCTCTGAAAGGCAGGCAGGAAGGCCCAGGAGGGGCCAGGTTGGGGTCAGGGAGGTGAAAATCAACACAGGGCCCATAAGGAAAGAATAACATTGGCCAAGGATACATAAAGCAGAGCAAGAGTGACCACATTCTAAACAGTAAAATAACCCCTGTTCAAATCAAACTCTGTCCGCATTCTACCAAGTTTGGACAAATGAGTGCCACGCAAGGCAAACTCCCTCCACCTTCACTTTCACACAATCTGGAAAGAGGCGACGGGAGAAACCATGTTGCGTGGGTCTCTCCTTCCCACTCCCACTCTCTCAGGGCTCTCCGGACTGCCCAGCGCGGGTGTGTCTGTCTCAGGTCCCTTGAGGTTATGCCGATGTCCTCTGAAGAACAGTGTGACAGCTACATTGTGACCCCAATACCATGCAGAATAAGGGCTCGATAAATGTGTTCACTGATGAAGATAGGTAAAGAAAGGTTTCCCTATCTAATGTAACCACAACCTAAAACTAGTCGAAAATCTTGAATTACTTCTGATCCAACTGCCGACCAAGATACCACCACCCCTCCACTAGGTACAACAAACTTGGACAATCAGTGTACAGATTTCTCACATCCTCTGCTCTGTGCAAAGTATTGGCTACACACTGGGGACACAGAACTAAACAGTAAAGTCCTTTGGCCTTAGAGGGAGAGAAAATAGAACCCAAAGAGCCTTTCGGACCAATGTTGAATTTTGCTCTGAAGGATTTGAGAGGTTTTGCTTCTGTTGTTGTTGTTGTTTTTAATTTTAGTAATTTCTTAACTTATTTTAAAATCCTCACTAGTTATCAGAGTCATCTGGAGGGATGAATTTAATAACCCTGCTGTGTGTGTGAGTGCTTGTGATGATTCAGGCATCCCGCTAGGTATGAGGCAAAAGTCCTGCCCTCAAAATGCATGTGGACTAGCAGGGAAGACAAGAGTGATTGCAACCCAGTGCAAAGATCTCTACAGTCTGGGTTCTCACTGGTATTGGGAGGACACAATTAGGGTCTGCACTAAGGCATTGACAATGGTGAGAAAACACATGGGGTAAATTCAAGAGATATTTAAAAGATAAAGTTGACAAGACTTGAGATCAACCAAATAAGAGGATACAGCAGTCTTCTGCTGCTTTAATCTCCTTAGAATTTTTCTCTCCTCTTGCAGTAATAGACCCCTCTGACCTTACTTTCTAACTAAAGAAAAGATGGGAAAGAGGGAGGGAGGGAGAAAGACAGACAGACAAGGGAATGCTGAGGAAAGAGGAACTTGACAAGATTATCTGATTTCCTAGAATTCCCCAGGCTGGCACTGCTACTGGACTTCTCAGTTCTGTAAGTCAATAAATTCCCTTTTAAACTTAAGCTAAGTTTACTTGAGCCAGATTCCTGCAACTTCCAAATGAAAAGAGCCTTCACCACATAAGGGTTAAGGCACAAGGGGGGGAATGAATAATAACTTTCAGTTTCCTAGCCTGATGATTGGTAGATGACAGTGTCACTCACCAAGACAGACTGGAGGGTAAAGATTAGGTTAGAGAGGAAGGAGGGACAGTGATGAGCTCAGGTGTAACTTCAAGATGTCTGTGTGATATCCAGGTGAACTATTCACAGAAAACCATCCACGGAAGAGACCTCAACGTGCTAACCAGTAAATGAGGAGACTGAACTGCCTTTCCCGCAACTATTCTTTAATATGCAAATTGCATTTAAAGAGATATATTAGTTTTATAATGACTATAAAAATATTCAAAACATGGCATATATGCACACGGCAAAGTAGTAATACACAGCCAAAAAGAGGAGAAAGATTGCGTGTTTTAAGGCAACCAAAACAGCACAGATTTTCTCTTGCCTTTCAGGCAGACCTTTCTTTCACTTCTGATCATGGATGGGAAGATGACTAATTTCCACTTGCCCACTCTGCCAAACACTGGGGAATTCGTGAAATGAAGAAAGAAAGTGATCAATGGCCATGGGAGAGGTGCAGAATTCCACTTCAAGCCCTCCATCCTTATCCCGCAAATCTCACTGGTCCAGTTCCCCTATCAGCGCGCCCAGCCCGAGGCCCCTTCTGCCTCGCTCACCGCGGAGGAAGCAGCAGAGGATCCCCAGAGCAACAGCTCACTTTTCAGGTCTGACCTGCTGTTTCCCAATGGACCATCTCCTAAAACCTTCCTTTGAAATTCCTTTAAAAAGTTTTGAAATTTGTGTCTTATGTGATAGAAGGATAATGAAAATTAAATTACTTAAATGCCTTCTGAAATATCTTGCAAGTTTATTTGAGGGGAGAGGTAAACACAAACTCCTTTAATATTGATTGGATTTCAGAGATAGATGTCACCGTCACTAATCTAAACCCCTTTTTTGCTCACTTATTCCATCTTTTCCATCCTCTTCAATGGATCTAAAGAGCAGCTAAAGTTAAGATACTTTAAGAGCACCAGAGATACTTTAAGAAGAGTTAACTCTACACTAGTATTTAATCTTAATTGATTTGATACTTTGTTCAAATCACTGCTTACCTGAAGCTTGTTGTCTATGAAAGTCAGTGAAAAACTTGAGGAGGAAGAGAAATTCAAGCAAGGAAAGATGAGTGGATGCTTGGAACAGTACTTAACGTACAGCACCAGCAAGGCCAAATATGTCCTAATTCTGGAAACTGCCCTGAATGTCCTAAGAGAGCTGATTTTCTATATTTTACAACTGAAAGTTTTTAAAAGCTCTTCTGTATAAAAATAGGTAGAGAGCAAAACAAGTGTTCCTTCACTTCCATTAAAAACTTGCAAGATCAGAAAGGAATTTGGAAAGGGCAAAAGGGAAAGTGATTGTTTACTAAAAAAATATATGGAACGTCCCTCCTCCGCAGCCCAGCCGGTGGGCCTGGGGACCTGGGGACCTGGGGATAGATGCCCTGAGATGAAAGCTGCTGCCGGTCTGCTCAGACACATTGCAATTCTGTCCTCTTCCACGATTCTCCCTCTCCCCTCTCCCGTCTCCAGAGCAGCAGCGCCGCATCACGTGTGAGTTCAAAATAAAGAAACGCTTTTCCTAAAGAATCCGCACACAAATAATCTCATTACCCCAGCGCTTAGGTTTATACAGCAGACGTCCTCTGCCAGGAAGAGAAAAATAGCACTCCACGCTCCCTCATGGGGAACAGCTGTGAGCAGAGAAATGGTATTTAATTCATTGTGGAAGATTCAACAATGGCGGCACTGCACTTTTAAAAGCCTTTTGATAGTAAAACCCGCAGAGAACAGCCCCTCCTGTGTGCTGAAAAGCCGCTTCCCCACAATTAGTCTCCCCATTCAGAGGTCTGAGTAGTCTGTGTAAACCTCAGCACGTGCTGTGTACACTGGAGAGAGCTTCGAGGGTATAACCTTTCAGAAACTTTCCAGAAAGGGTTTGCTCTTGCTCAGCGACTCTTCTCACAGGGCTAGCTGGAGGAGGAGTGGCAGGGCAGAGGGGGTGCACCACTGAGGGGACAGAGCTGAGGTGAGTGCCCAGCAAAGCAGGCAGCCCCATTCTCTGCTGCAGCCTCGCAACTTACTGGGCTCCTGCATGCATGTCAATAAGCAGCGCTGGACCAAAAGAAACCAGAGAGAAGCCCCAGAGAACTCAGGCTGCAGGGGCTCGTTTTTCCTGTTCCATCCATCTGTGTGACAGTCCCATCGCTCTCTGGTCTGTGGGACAGCCAGGAGAGCTTATATCCTCTTCCCCTGGAGGGTAGACATTAGCCACCAAGGATGAGGTGGCAAGGAAGGCTTTAATTTAAAAAGGTTTGGGGCAGCAGGTAATGTTTGTGTAACGGTTAGGAACACGGGCATGGAGTAAGACCCCAGTTTGAATGAGGCTCTCCCACCTCCTAGAATTACAGTTAGACTTCTTTGGAGAAGTAACCGTACCTCTCTGAACTTGCTCATCTCATTTGTGGGATGGGAATGATATCACTGTCATAAGAATATCGTGAGAAAGAAAGAGATCGCAGGCATGGGATCCTTGGCATACGGAAAGTATTCAATGAAGGGCAACTCCTCTGCCTCAAGCTGTTCTAGAAGGAAAGGCCTTCTCTTAGATCTTCTACCTTACGATTATTTTAAAACTGAAGAAGAATAAGATGTGAACTATTTTTACTTTGTATTCTTCTTCTTTTTTTATTGATCAGTAGAGAGACAAGCTAGAAAGAGAGATAAGAACAGCTAAGCTATCTAACTGGAAATTCAGAGGCACTAAAACCACGTTAAAAAAAAAAAGAAATGCCAAACAAACTTTGCATCATGGTAGGTTGGTTTTGTCATTCAGGAACTTTAAACTTGGATTTCTCAAAGCACAAAGCACGGATGAACAGCCGGGATATTTCAGATCTGCTTGAAGCAAACACAACTTTTTTATTTCCAAGTTTTACTGAACTCTCTAAGAATAGCCCACAGTCATGTCAGCCTGTTCTATGATAAAACCCAACATTCCACCTATGAGCCTTCAATATGATGCAAACCCTCAACCCTGTTAAGAATGTCCATCTGACTGACCAAAGAAGGAGATGCTAAGAGGTCCCAGTGCTGCCACGGGATTGGGGAACTCTCTTTCACTAGAGTTCAGACCTCTGGAAATGGTCTCCTCTTGTCTAAGTTAGTTGGTGGCAGCAAATAGAACAAACAGTGGTTCCCAGAAAAGCCAAAGGTCAGGCATGAGGGCCACGACTCTGAGGGATGGCCAGGAGTCAGAGGCGTCGGCTGGGAGAGCGTGGCATCAGAGGCTTGCGTGTCGCGTTGTTGTTCCTGCGGCCATTGTTGGAGGGGCATTAGCTCTGCATTCCTGCCCCCAATGCAGGTCCTGTTTTCACTGCTCACTTTCCCCCAGGCAGGACACAGAGATGCTGAGGAACATCTTTCCGTCCCCGGAAAGTCTATGAGGAGCGGAGCACACTGGGCTCTCCCTTGGTGCTCTGCCCTGTCCCCATCTCTGCCTCACAGCAGAGAGGCCACAGTCTATGACTTTCATGAGTGTTTGGAGAGATCACTCTAAGGAGCATAAAATAAAAGCAGATGTGGAAAAAGGAAAAAAGAGAGATGTGGCTAGACTTGAGGCAAGGCTCCAACGCCCAGTGTCTCTGAGACAATGGGATGGAAACAGCTTCCAGGTCTAAACACACTTTCTGGGAAGGCCTGTCGTGGCGAGAAGGGATTGATAGGAAGGATGCTCACACCAGTGAATCCAATCCAGTTCAACCGAATATGCTTGGCGTCCTCCCTAAGTACAATATGCTAAGTGCTTCCGGGGATACAAAGATACCTTCCCCTTGCTTGGGGCAGTAGCTCTTAACTTCTTAGGGGGTCTCAGACCACTGTTAGAATCAGGGAAAAGCTACAGATCCTTAGAAAAAGTCTCACACACAATTTTATAGGCGTCCCACATTTCTGAAACTCATCTGAGTCAAGCACATCTGGCTCTATGAGAATCTGCAGGTCTAAAACCTGGCAGAACGTTGCCAGGATTGATATGTCTTTTAAAAAATGTGAAGCACATCAGAATTCAAGTGACAACCACAAAGGCAAAGAGACCCTGGTTGTATGGATAGTTAGATCACTGGTGTTCTGTTTCGCAAACACTGCTTCCACACCAGTCTGTAGAGGTATGGAAGACTTGTTAAAATAACTTCAGGAATTGGTGGCTTTTTTGTTTTTGTTTTATTTTTTAATGGCACCTGAAAGAGTGAACAGAGGGTCCAAAGGTCTGGGTTCTTATACAGCAAGAAAGTCCAAAAGAGTCAGACATTTCTTTGAAGGTTGTGAGTGAATCTCCCTGGCACATTCAGGAATGGAGTACGGAAAGCAGAGCCCTTTTGAAAAAATAGTGATGGTGAGGGAGGGGTGGTCAGCTGACCAGATGACCGCATGGGGGCAGGGGCTGGACTGAACGCTGATGGCCCACTCACACTGGCAGCCTCGGAAAGAGCCAAAGGTTGCCCTATAGATCAGTGGAAAGGTCATTTCTCTCGCAGTGCAATTAGGTCTCATGTTTGACCTATGACCTCTGGCCCATGAAATATTTATGCTCTCAAGATAGGCAGCCAGGGAGCAAATACATGAGGATGGAAGCTGAAGGCATTTAACATGGAAGAGAAAAAAGAAGGGAGGGAGGGGAGGAGGGAAGGAAGGAAGGAAGGAAGGAAGGCAGGAAGGAAGGAAGGGAGGGAGGGAGGGAGGGAGGGAGGGGTGGTTAATCAATTTACAGTAATATATGAAATAATTGAGAGCCATGCTTTTGCTCATTTCCAGCTTCAATGAGGGCTTTCCCTCCTCGCCATAATTTTGGGAGGTAGCCATTATTCTACATTAGGAAACTGAGGCTCAGAAGGCGTCAGTGATTTGGCCGTGGCTGCACGGTTGGTAAGTGGCAGGACTAACCCCTGGACCAGGCCAGCCCCACCGAACTCTCTTGCTCATTTCTGCATAGTAGTAATCCACACCTACGCTCTGGGTAGAAGTAGCTCCCTTACCTACCTACCTCTGTATCTCCCCACCATCTAGAACTCCGCCCCACCTCTTGCAAAACCGAATCTAAGTCCAGAATCTCTTGTGTTCCAACCGTCTTTTTCTAAAGCCTAGCTGGAAAGAGACGTGCTGGCACAGACTTAAGGGAAGGCATTCTGTCCTGGCCCAGGCGGTCTCGCTCCTCTGCCACTGCCTGGATTCTGGATGCAAAGCCTTGGTCCTGGGCTGCCCCAGCTCTGGGCGCACAGTGCTGGCAGCGCCGGGGTTAATCGGCCTGCCCTGCGCACGAAGATTTCTGCTTTATTTCAGCAGGGGAAGTGTGTGCCTGCCTGATTAGCCTGATGGTTTCCTCTTTTCCCATAACCTCCAGACCCCCGTGGCCCAAGTGTTTACTCTCTGAAATAAAAAATCTGCTGGTGTTTTTCTTTTTGTGTGCTCGTGTATTTTGGGAGGCTTGCAGCGGAGGAGGGCGGGGTAGGGGTTAGAGACGCGGAGCCGGGGGAGGGACAGACACCTCCCCCAGCCCCTCCCCCGCGAGCCTCTACCAGCTGCGTCCCGGCTCAGACCCCTGGCTGCTGCGCAAGAAGGAAACTTAGTAATGAGGCAGTTGGGTCCCCGGCTTCAGCAGCTATAAACACAGCGCACATCTGGAGAGTACGGAGTCTCTCCGCGGCCAGACACCGAGAAAAACAGGCTGTCTCTGCGCATCCACCCCCACCCTCACACAGCCCTCCTCTCGCGGGACTCCATCCAACCCCGCATCACTCCCCCACCCCCAGATTTCCATTCACAGCGCCGAAGCCAAGCGGGGGCTGACGCCAGGCCCTGGTCCATGTCCCCAGACCCCGCTCTAGGACTTCCAGAAGAGGGGTCAAACTGCTTGAGTCAAATAGGAACTCAGTGCCCCAGGGACCTTTTCCCAACTCGGCCCAAATATTTGTGGTTTGAAAAAGTTAAGAGAACTTCTTTCTCCCCGGCCCCCTGGGATTTCCAGTGCAATGCTGTTACTTCCTAGGATTTTTGAGAAGCAACAAATCAGAAAACAGCCAACAAAATGCTTGCATTTGAATTGCAACTTCTCAGCTGGCCATGGTCTCAGCGTCTTCCTCTAGGTTATCACCCTTCCCCAGGACCTGCAGAGGTGATGGCGCATTTGTGAAGGCCTTGCCGACCTTACTGCCTCTGCAGAGACTCAAGTCCCTGGTCCCTGTGGCTGCGTTCTCTGGTCCTCACCAGGCTCCCTTCTCCTTTCCCTGGTGAAAGGAGGCACAGCGAAGAGTCCAGATGGCAGGTGTCCGAAAATTAGCCTTGGGCAGGATGACAGCGGGGCCTTTAACACTCCTTAGGTAAGGGTGAAATTTCTAGTTTCTTCAGCTTACCTAAATTCCCCTCACTCAAATCATGTTGAAAAGAAGAGGAGGAAGGTAGCATTTATTTATCACCTGCTGTAGGCCATGAACTTTAAGAAATAAGTGTAAGAATCCTGTTAAAGGTGCAGGAACAAGATCCCAGATGAGTTATTGCTCTTTCTACACTAAACCCTTTGCTTGGACTCAGTACTTCTGAGCTTATACTCAGAAACGTTTATCAAAAGTTCTTGTAGTCCGAGTATGAAAGAGCACAGGATGGAAAGCTACCAGGGGAGCCAGGGTGGACATAGAAAGGATGGGTCAAGGTACCATTGGCAAACAGGAGCACACCCAGTCCCTAGCCAGAGAAACGTCTTTCACTTACGGAGAACAGGGGTCAGGCATTTGTAGAAACCTCATTAGAGCAAAATGACAGAGCAGGTAGGCAGGACGGTTTTTCGCATATGGATTCTCTTCCTAATGTACCACTTGCGCAAGGCAGATCTGACTCTCTCCTCCAGTGTTTCTTCCTTGACATCTTCTTCCTTCCCGCTCTCAGATGGGATGCTGGTGGGCAAGGGGTGTCCCTCATTAACCTTCCCTCCCAGCTGTCCCCTGGAAGTGGGTTGTGCGGGCAGCTCAGCCCCAACTGTCATCGCCTGTGAAAGCGTTAGGGGGTTACAGCTCTCTCTCTCCCAAACACCCAAACTATCAAGTCAGATCCTGAGTGGATCACAATTTTTCCTGAGACAGACAGCCCACGTGGTAACATCCCAGAAACGCTCACACAAACAGAATCAGAACTGTTCCAAAGAAGCAAGGAAGCTGAAGCAGGTCCTTTTGTGAAGCGAAACACTCCCTGAGTGGAGAAAGGAGAGATATGTGCCGCTGATAGAGTTCAAAACACCGTTTTTTACAACTGCAGGGCCATCTGAGATGGTCACTTAGTTGAAAGAACAAACCTGCTACGAGAATAAACACTTCAGAGCAAGGTGGATCTCCATTTAGCAAGTCTCCCTGGCACTCATTCCCTCACTGTTCTCAACCCTTAAAAGCCAAATGGGAGGCATCTGTTTTTCCCGCTGAAACTTCCCACCTGGTTGTCGATAGCCTTTTCCAAACATTGGCCCAGGTTTGATCTCTCCCAGCCGCCTGGCCGTCTGAGAAAGCCCCAGGAGAGACCATGAACTCAGACTCTCAATATATCTCCCACTTGAACTTCCAAAGTTTATTTGGGAAAGACATTCTTAAGTTCTACCATTTTACTAGTAAATTTATCTTAGAAATTCTAAATAGTAAATCCAAAGTCACATGCTTATGCTGCCAAATTTTATCTCATGAATAAGTGTAATATTTCATACAGAAACCATTCCTCCTCTCATGTAAATATACTCCCACATTCACACTTGAATGAAAGTTGCCCAGAGACAAGGAATATCTTCCTTTGTCTCCATATACCTGCTCAGTTTCCAGTACCTGCCACCGGCCACCACAAGTGTTCAACCAATCACTGGTGGATCACTTTCTGACTCAACACCCAGACACCTGTATTTTCTCAAGCACTTCAAGACAATGTGTTATAACAGCAAACATTCATATCACGCTTGCTAAGTGACAGCGCTGCTTTAAGCATTACATATATTAACTTAGCAGTTCTCAAAATGTGGTCTCTGAACCAGCAGCAGTGGCACCTGAGGACTGGTGAGAAATGCAAATTCCTGGTGAGATATACCCTAGATTCACTGAATCAGAAACCCCGGGAATAGAACCCCACAACGTGTGGTTTAACAAGCCCTTCAGGTGATGCTGCCACACTCTGAGAACCCCTGGCTTAGATGAGGGAACTGAATTACAGAGATTCAGTGAGTCGCCTAAGGTCACACAGTTGGGGAAAGCTGGTGTGCAAGAAGTACAAATTGCCAGTTATAAAAACAGTCGCAGGATGCAAAGTATAGCATGAAAAACATACTCAATAACGTTAAATAACTACGTGTGGTGTCAGATGAATAGTACATTTACAGGGGTGATCAGTTTGTAAGTTAGATAAATGTTTTATCACTGTGTTGTACACCTGAAAGTAATACAATATTTCATGTGAATCGTAATTCTAAATAAATTGGAAAATGACTTAAGCGACCTGTTTCCAGAGTCTGAAGTCTTTACCATTACACAATACATACTTCCTTTCTCATGAAGAATGAGACATGGAGGGTAGGATGTGAATGAGGGTAGATGAGGTTTTACTGTGTTCAGTGACCAAAAATATATCAAGTTGCATTATGCAAGAAGGAAAAAGTATTGTCTTAGTTCTCAAATCAAGGACCGTGGTAATGAAACCATAGGTACTCCCTGAGGGTTTGTTGTGGTCTGTAGTTGCAGACTGCTTTCCAGCTCGAAGCAGCTATTGTACATTGTAAAGCTGAATTTTAGTCACAAGATGACATCCATAACTTTGGCTGATTCAAAACAAATCTGTCCTTGAAACAAAAAATAATTTGACAGTGTATCACTCAAGAAGGGTGCTAAGGAAGCATCCTGTTTTCTGATACACACTATTGTCATTCATGATCATCATAACTATCTGGTTAAAATCAAATATAGATTCCCTGACCTGTGAGGCCTAATTGATTGGGCATCATCCTGCAAAGCAAAAGGTCGCAGGTTCAATTCCTGGTCAGGGCACGTGCCTGGGTTGTGGGTGCAAGAAGTAACCAATTGATGTATCTCTCTCACAGTGATGTTTCTTTCCCTCTCTCTCCCTCCCTTCCCTTCTCCCGAAAAACAAATAAAATCTTTTTTTAAATGAAATATGGACACCTAACAGTTGATGGAACAGACTATGGTGCTGTGGCCCAGGTGCTTAGTTGAGTCTCTGATGTCAGCTTTCTAGTTCCCAGTAGAAAACAGGCATTGAATGAATCCAGCTGGGTCTGGGCACCATCCAGAGCTCTCTGCCTCCATCTAAAAATGGCTTGCCATCTACTCCACCCTTTCAAGAGGGCTGTGGATGGGAACTAGTCATAATACTTGATGGCTGTGAAATGTTAGTGAGTTCTTAGAGACAAGGAACAAGATAGTGACTTAAAAAATGGATCTTGCTGACTTCCAGCCAAGATGGAGGCATAGGTAGAAATGCTTCACCTCCCTACATGATCACAGAAAGAATTACAACTAGATCTAAAAACAGATAACACCCAGAACCGTGAGAAAATCAAGCTGTATGGAAGTCTGACAACCAAGAATTCAAAGAAGCCACATTCATCCAGATGAGTAGGAGGGGTGGAGTCACGGAGACCAGCAGAGAAGCAGCGGCAGTGGCAGAAGAAAGGGCAGCCCCACCTTCATGTGGGGTAGATAAAAATCAGGAGAGATATTTTGGGAGTGAGCAATCCCAGCCACAGGCCAGACCACACAGAGCAGGGTTCCAGCACTGGGAAGATACATCCCCATAACTTCTGGCTATAAAAACCAGTGGGGGTTGGGGCAGCTGAAGAAACTGCTGGATTTTCAGGAGACTCCATTTAAAGGGCCCGTATGAACTTAGAATGTACACAAATCCACCCACTTTGGGATTCACCACCAGGGCAACAGCTGGAAGAGTGCCAGTCATATACGGGAAGTGGGTGAAGTGACTGGAAACAGGGAGAGTGCTGGGCAAACCTCCAGAAGTCAGGCAGGGGCATTGTTCCCTCTCCAAGCCCTCCCCACACACAGAGCTACAAGGCAGTAAAGCAGATTGTCCTGCCTGGGAATTACCTAAGCTTCCACCCCACACAATTTGCAGGTGCCTTTTCTACAACAGGCTACAAGGACAGGGAGTCAAGGCAGCTCTACCTAATACACAGAAACGAACACAGGGAAGCTGCCAAATTGAGGAGACAAAGAATTATGGCCCAACTGAAAGAACAGAACAAAACCCAGAAAAAAAACTAAATGAAAGAGAAATAGCCAACCTATCATATGTGGAATTTGGAATGCTGGTGATCAGGATGCTCAAAGAACTCACTGAGTACAGCAACAATATGAAGAAAGAAATAAAGGTTACATGAAGTGAAATAAAGAAAAATCCACAGAGAACCAACAGTGGAGGGGAGGAAGCTAGGATTCAAATTAATGGTTTGGAACATAAGGAAGAAATAAGCATTCAACCAGAACAGCAAGTAGAAAAAAGAATTCAAAAAAATGAGAATAGTACAAGGACCCTCTGGGACATCTGCAAATGTACCAACATCCAAATCATAGGGATGCCAGAATGAGAGAGGAAAAGTGAGAAATTGAAAACTCATTTGAAAAAATAATAAAAGAAAACTTTCCTAATTTGGCCAAGGAAATAGACATACAAGGCCAGGAAGCACAGAGGGTCCCAAACAAGCTGAACCCAAAGAGGACCACACAAAAACACATCCTAATTAAAATGCCAAAGGTTAGCCCTGGCTAGTGTGGCTCAATGGATTGAGCACAGGACTGTGAAGCAAAGAGTCACTGTTTCAACTCCCAGTCAGAGCACATGCCTGGGTTGCAGGCCAGGTCCCCAGTGGGGGACACATGAGAGGCAACCACACATTGATGTTTCTCTCCCTCTCTTTCTCCCTCCCTTCCCCTCAGTCTAAAAATAAATAAATAAAATTTTAAAATAAAATGCCAAAGATTAAAGGTAGAGTCTTAAAAGCAGCAAGAGAAAGCAGAGAGTTACCTACAAAGGAATTCCCATAAGACTGTCAGCTGATTTCTCAAAAAAAAAAAAGCAAAACAAAACTGTGCATACAAGAAGGGACTTGGCAAGATAGTCAAGGTGATGAAAAGCAGGGCCTACAACCTAGATTAATCTATCCAGCAAAGCTATCATTTAGAATGGAAGGCTAGTTAAAGTGCTTCCCAGGCAAGGTAAAGCTAAAGAAGTTCATCACTACCAAGCCATTATTACATGAAATGTTAAAGGGACTTATTTAAGAAAAAGAAGATCAAAACTATGAACATTAAAATGGCAACAAATTCACAACTATCAACAACTCAATCTAAAAAAACAAACTAAGCAAACAACCAGAACAGGAACAGAATCTTAGATATGGAAATCATTTGGAGGGCTATCATTTGGGAGGGGGAAGGGGGAGACTTGGGGAAAGGGGTCAGAGGCTAAGAAGCATAAATAGTACATACAAAATAGGCAGGGAGATGTTAAGAATAGTATAGGAAATGGAGAAGCCAAAGAACTTACATACACAACCCTTGTACATGAACCAAGGGGGCAGGGATTGCTGGAGCGAAGGGTGGTACCAGGTGGAGGGTGGCAAAAGGGAAAAAACTGGGACAATTGTAATAGTGTAATCAATAAAATATATTTTTTAAATGGATCTTGCTATGATAATTGAGAGAAAGGGCTGAGTCGGGGGGACAGAACAGAGGAAGGGAACAGAGAGTGAGGAGGCAGGGTCAGTGGGCTCCACTCCAGTCAGACTATAAACAGTAACAGACATTTTAGCCCTGTCTTGTGTAAGGGGATCCATTGATTCACAAGGCTCCCCAACAGAGGGATGACGAGAAGCTAAGACAGAAAGGGCCCATTCATTCATGCAGAACACCAGCTCTCCATCCCCATTGGCTCTCGCTAATGGCTCCAGGCTGATAGGGAGGAGGGAATGGGGGAAGGCAGACAGGAGGAGGTAGAAATGAAAGAAAATGATGACTACAAGATTGTCACGAAGCAATGTACAGCTGCACAGGCAATTGCATGCAAATGTGGCTTCCCTTTTTAGCTGTATAGTTAATGTCCTCAGATTTATCTATTTTTCTCTTTCATGTCATCTTCCCCTCCCCTTTTCGCCTTGTCTTTTTCTGGCTACCCATTCATTTTTCATTTTCTCCTCTCAGTAATCTCCACCTCCCTACTGACACCCACCTTTATTTTCTGTCCATTTCTACACATCTTTTCTTTCTTCTTCAGCATCCCTTTTACATTCGATTCTGCCTGGCTCTTGACTCAGCTTGGTTACTGAGTATTCTCTCCCACTCACCTGCAAAAGCTCTCCCCCACTCATGTTTTCTCTCAACTATATTCTTTTCCTTACTCCTGCCCTCCTTGGCCTCTGTCTCTCTGTCTCTCTGTGAATAGGAGCGACATTCAGAGGAAGAGGCTTAATCCTTCCTCGATGGCCCCTCCTGCTGGGTATTCCAGTCACTGACAGATGTGTAATACTTGGGAAAAAAAAAGTTCATTCATCCTTTCTGAAAGCACAAAATCTGAGACGGTGTGGGGGTGGACAGTGGCCATGAGAAGGAGAACGGGAAGAAAACTGAAGTTATAAATAGGATAAAAGAAGAAGAAAACTATGTAGAGTATTTTTTCCCTCTTTCTTTTTAACATAACTCCAAGGAAATGTGCTGCAGCTGGAGAAATCATTGGTTGGTCCCTGGCTTCATCTCCCTTCCCTACAAGCCCACGATCTCTTTCCAAAGGACACCCATCACTGAGGAGGGCTGGACCCCAGCCCAGAAATAATCATTGCAACTCCTTCATCTGGACAGCGTAAAAGGCAAAGGAGGGGCTGGAAAAGCTCAGGGGGGTTGCCAAATATTTCCACCCGAGGAAGCCTAAGACAGAGGGAACTACGGCTCTCACATTTGCCACTGGGGCACCACTTCACCCACGGAGGCCTACGAGCACTTCTGAGCTACAGTTGATGGCACCCTAGATCATTTGAGGACTGGTTATCATGCATCCCATCTTCCCATCCTACACACAAGCCACCAGCCTGAGTGGCCCCAGCTGCCTTCTTCTTGTGACAGTAGAGTAGACTTGGGGGGGAAAGTTCAGTGTCTCTTTACCCCATTAAACTGTATGGTAAACTGTATGGTAAAACTGTATTATAAACTAGTTTTATAACAGTGGAGATACAAAATAAATGTTTGCTTTGTTGTCTGTGACTCATCTTTCACCAGGAGTACACACACGGGCAGAGAGCAAAATGCTGTAACACTTGGTGGGGGTTGGAAGGAAGGCTTGGGAGCTACTGGCCAGTGCCGGGTTTGCCCAGTGTACAATATCAAAGGCTGTATTATACTTCGCTCTGTGTCTTTACTTATTAAAGCAGCTTTATTCTGAGAGGTTCTCCACACACACTGTTTTGTTGTCCCTGAAATGAAAACTCTTTTACCTTTGAGAACCTTGGCAAGGGGGCATAAGAAATCATCTTTACTTGAAAATTTGTGTACTTCTCAGCAAAGAAAGAGGAGAACCACGCCTTTTTGCTATGAAGAAGAAACCTCCTGATTTGGGGGCTCTGGCAAGAGCAGAGATGAACTCCTCTATTAGTAAGATGTGACTTGGAGCAAGAGAAGTACCATCCTGAACAAAAGTATGCAGGCCAGTTAACTTGAGACTCTACTGAACTGGTAGGCACAAGACTTAAATCTACTGGTATTAATAGGATGCAAGAGTTATACTATGCCCTGGACAGGCAGTTCACCTGGTTAGAGCATCATCCCAAAACGCCAAGGTTGAGGGTTCAATCCCCAGTTAGGGCACATACAAGAATCAAACAATAAATGCAAAAATAAGTGAAACAACACATTGATGTCTATTTCTCTCTCATCAATAAATTTTAAAAATGTTTAAGAAAGAGTTGTACTAAAATAAAAACAACCAGTTTGATCTTCATTTTATACAAATTAAATTTATTTTGTTTAAAATTTCAAGGGATCACTTCTTTCATGTCTTAAAATTTTAAGTCCTGAAGTCTAACCTGTGATCAGGTACAAACTCCTCCTTGTATCCATCTTCTTGAAGTGGGGAGACAGCTGAGACATTTGTATTTATCCTTGAGGAACTGAGGTACCGCGTAGAAAGTGACAGTATTACTGTTATCATGTCTCAAACTCAAGGTGATGCCAAAGGACACCTCAAAGGTCAATGCCCATTGAGTCAAGACACCATGGCACACAGGACTGGTTCCATTCCGCCCTGGAGAAGAGCCAGGCAGCTGGCAAGTGACTCCCAAGCCTCCCTTCCAGCCCCAGCAAGTGTTACAGCATCTTGCTCTCTGCCCGTGTGTGTATTCCTGGTGAAAGATGAGTCACAGGCAACAAAGCAAACATTTATTTTATATCTCCACTATTATCAAAGTAGTTTACCATACAGTTTTGTGGGGTAAAAAGATGCTGAACAAAGAAATTACATTTCAGCTCATTTCCGGTGGCTTTCCCTCCATGTAATTCCTCACAATTACATATTTTTAATAAGTAAGAGAGTAAGGAAATTTCTTAGGCTAAGAATTTATCCTGAAAGGAAAAAAACAGATCTTAACCAGCTTTTTTCATGTTTGTATATATTATCATAACCTGCTCTCATGAAAAATTGACCTTAATTTCTGAATCAATCATTTCAGAACCCCCAAATTCAAGCTTTACATATTGCATTTAAAAATAAACCCCAAAACGGTAGCAGGTAAACAAAGGTAATGCTTAATGTGTGAGGAACACAGTGAGTCTCGCGGAAGAGCACTGGGGTAGGGACTTGGAACTTTTCCCCATTCCAGTTCTCTGGAGGAGCGTGTCTCCCGTTCGCCAGAGGGCAGCACTGTGACCAGCAAGCCCGGAGCACCGGGAATGCTGAGAGGAGGAAGGGGCCGCTGTGAAGAAGGCTGGGGAGACAGAAAGCAGCGGAGGAAGAAGCAGCCAGATGCAGCCGGGCATGGGCCGAGAGGTAGGGGATGATGGGAAGAGAAGACAAATGAAAGGAAAGACATTCCGCAAGAAGGCTGTTTATCCAGTTCGTACTGAATGGCTGCAGAACTGCTAGGCCCTCTGTCAACAGCCAGGCTAACAAAAATGGGCAAGTCGCAGGAAATGCACAGGAGACAGACTGCAAAATCAAGACCTGAAGCCATCTCTCCTTACTTGGGTTCATTCCTAGAGTGTAGTTTTCCTGTCACTGGAGAATAAATGAACTCAAATTATTGAGAAGACCCGGGGCTTTCCAAAGCAGAACAATAGCATCCGGACCCACGTAAGACAGGCAGCTGCTATTTTGGAGAACGCAGCCCTCCTCAGATTTCCACTGTCCTTCAACCCCAGCCTCTGTTCCGGGTCCTACCTGAGCCACAGTGTTCCAGACCAGTCGGGACTTCCTGGGTGGCCGTCTCTTCCCAGAAGGGGTAGCAAGCTCTCTGCGGGTGATAACTGGACTGGAAACCACAGGCCATTTGAGGATCTTCATAGGAGGTGATAGCTCCCTGCCTCTGCAACCAAGGAGGGGAAAGAAATGTATTAAGAGTAAAATCTCTAGTTCAGTCCTAATGGAAAATGACTTAGTATTACCCAACCACATGTAAATAGGAATCACCCACAGACGACAACAGAATAGAACCAACTATTGGTCACACCCCTTCCCATCCCATCATCAACAAACAATAGAAACTCATAGTTAACAGCATGGCAGAATCTTGGTCATTTTAAATTTAAACAATCCCGGCTCTTGATTTCTTATATTTTCTTACTCTGCAAAAGCACCATAAAAGGATATTTTTACAAGACTTATTCCAATATCATAGAACCAACAGGTGATAAATGTCAAGGAAAAACAAAAAAAATGGAACATCATAATAAAAGTCACTCATTTTTCAGTTATTCAATGTACATAGCTTTTAATGATATTGATTGCTACACAGGAATTTTCCATTTTTCCTAACATTTGAGGACTTGTACCTCTCTCTTATCAGCTTTATGAAATCCATAACATATACTATCTACCCAGCACTCTTTAAGAAAACCAAATATAAAGCAAAATAAAATGTGACATGTATGTAATGAAATTATGTATTATATGAAATGTATGTAATAAATGGTGTGTGAGAAGCCTAATATAAGGTCTTTTTTTATTTCTTGATTTTAGGGAGAGGGAGAGAGAAAGAGAAAGAGACAGGGAGACATCAATTTCTTGTTCCACTTATTTATGCATTTGTTGGCTGATTCTTGTATGTGCCCTGACCCAGGATCAAACCCGCAAACTTGGTGTATCAGGACGATGCTCTAACCAACCTAGCTACCAGCCCAGGATCACGGCAGATATTCCTTAATCCAAAAGACCCTTAACATTCCTGAGATTGGGCAAAATGGTTAAAAATTAAAACCCAAAATGAGAAAGTGCAGATTCAGGGAGAGAAGACTTCCTGACACTAAGAGTCTAACAACATTGGTCCATCCTCCACCTTCTTTTTCTCTTTTTGATTCTTTCTCTCTTCCCTTATGGTTTCTCCTCCTCCATAGAAACTCCAATGAAGAAAACCAGGGAGGGGAGCACTGACTGAAAGAAGGTGAAAGAACATACATGAAGGAGCCATGAACAAGGACGACAGCATGGGGAGTGACTGTGGAAGTGGGAGGCGGGCTGGGTGGAGAGGGATGAAGAGGGGAAAACTGAGATGACTCTAATAACATAAACAATAAAATATTAATTAAGAAAAGAAAACCAAACTCTGCTAGAATGTGATGGGATTAAATTTACTAATGTGAAGGTGCTAATTAATCAGTGTAATTCCTCTGGTGGCAGTCTCACCCCTGAAGAGTAGCTTGCTAGCCCTCAGGGAGACCCTCTAACTTCTTCATCTGCCAACTGAGCTAAAGGTGCTGAGACTGTAAACAATAACACCCTTGGGACTGAATGGAGTTATTTTAAGTGATTGTATATCACAGGCTGCTTGGCCTTCTGTTACCAGGAGGTTCTGGTGAGAACCACAGAATGTAAAAGAAGCAATGACAATTCTGCTGGCTGTTTATTTTGGGGGCCAAGAGATTCAGGGAAATTGTCAATAAGAACACTCTATGAAACCCATTTCCTTAATGCTGTCTTAAAAAACTATTCTTGCTGACATTGTATTTTACTATTGTAAATTCCTAAAGCAATACTAAGGTTTTCTTTTGAATCCCCAGAATAGTAGGAATCCAACAATACTTTGCAACAAATCCATTTGAAATGCATTTTCTACACTCGCTGTGTGCTCTTGATATCTATCCATCCTCGTCTTTTTATAATTCTTTAGAGTCTTTCTCAGAACTCAATGTCAAGTATCAGAGCTGTAGGAATATGATTTTGAAGGAGGAATTTTCATTTTAAGTGATATAAAAGGAGACTCTGAGTTGCCTGGCCCTGTCTCCTTTGGGGACAATATGTGCCTGGCTTGCACAAACCAGACCTTGGTGAGATGGCCGTAGGTAGTATTGTGCAAGTAGGACCCGCGTAGATTGCCAATGGGTAGTTTGTCACGGGCCCTGCTAGGGTGGTGGGAACCTAGGAACTGGAATTCAGATTCAAAACTTGAACCCTCCCTGCCAAGAGAAGACCCCTATTGGCAAGGTGTAGTGTGCACAGAGTCACTGAAGGAAGATGAGCTGGATCAGTGTGCGGGGGAGAGGGGGAAGGCAGCAGGAGGTAGTGCATTAGGGAGAAAACAGTGACATTGCAGATCTGGGCAATGACAACGCAGCTGCGTGGTGAGTCAACTCCCAGTCTTTGACTAACGACTATGTGCATCACCAGCCTGAGTTTACATAGCCGGTCTTTTTCACAGTCTGTCCTTCCCCCAACCAGGCTCTGTTGTCAGTGATAGTCCATTTATATTTTATAAATGGAGCTCTATTTTTTAAGGCATACTTTGTTTCTAGCCATCCTCAGTAGATCTAGAGTACCCTATTTTTTAAGAGCGAGGAGATAAGGCACCAAGCCTACCACAAACCACAAACATCTTTGCTTGCTGATGCTCCTGGAAGCACCATGGCCTCTGTCACTTACACACCTGCCAGTTTATAAGACATTTCACAAACTGACCTAATACTATTTCATAGGGTATGAAAATGACATGTGTACACAAGAGAACCACATAGCCAGTGCCAATTCATTATGAAACTGTCTCAGTTGAGGAGAAAGAAGCAAGTTCTCACCTTGGCAACAGAAAATCTGGGCAACACAGCCCCCACCTCATTGCTTTTAAAAAGGCACCACCCAAAACAAGTCCCAGTCTCTTCGTGGACACCTTCCTTTCCTGGCTGCTACTGGAGGTGACTTCATGACTCCCAGTCTCTGTCACAGTTTGAAGGAAACCATCTGACAGGTCCTCACTCATTCATCCCACAGGTGGCTCTAAAGAGAAACTAATGCATATCCCACATCCACTCTATGCTAAATGATGTGCTAAGCATGTGCAGAAATGGTCACATTTCATCCTCAATCGTAACTGTGCAAGACTGGTACTTCTTATCTCCATTTTAATGAAGAACAACCTGAGGTTTTAACATGAAATTACATTTCCAAAGGCCGCACAGCTAATAACATCATGGAGATAGAATTCTAACCCAGGTCTACGTGATTTCAGGCTCTTCTCTCCTATCTGTGGGGTTTGTGTGGCTTTAGCAGCCACTGCTGGAGAAGGGCAGCGGCTGCTGCTGCATGATAGCTAGTAGATGAATTACGGCCATATGCTTTCACG
The DNA here is from genome assembly GCF_019186645.2 of Phyllostomus hastatus. Classification (NCBI taxonomy): domain Eukaryota; kingdom Metazoa; phylum Chordata; class Mammalia; order Chiroptera; family Phyllostomidae; genus Phyllostomus; species Phyllostomus hastatus. The sequence goes on along the minus strand of NW_025334015.1, from coordinate 10,649,826 downwards.
GAACAATTCTGTGTCATGCCAAGTACTATGTTAGATGCTAAAAGCACAACACGAGCAAGAAGCAAACTTTATCCTTAGGTGCATACAGACAATTAAACAGGAAATTACACTGAGGGGCTGTGGCGGCTTCAGAGCTGATGTGTAGGGGGCGGGGTGCAGCAGCAGGTGAGACTCCCTGGAGGAAGAAGATTAAGGTAATGACTGAAAGGTTGAGTCATATTGAGCCTAAAACATTTGGTGAAGGTCCTGGAGAGTAAAAGAAGAAGATGATGACATAGCTAACAGTAAAAAGGATCATGCACAACAGTTATGTAAGGAAGAATAAGGAAGACTCAAGAGAGGTGAGATGGAGATGAAGACTGTGCTGTTTGGCCGTGACACACGAAGGAAAGCTGGGCTCTGGGGGCAGTGAGGATGCTCCGAATGCAAGTGACAGGGATGGACGAAAGCTGGAGGGACAGGGAAGGTCACCGCATTGAGGGCTGTGTGTACCAGGCAGGAGTTTGGCTTCAGGAGTAAGGCACTGGAGGTTGTATTGGAGGAAGTGACGGGGAGAATCAGTATGTTCTAGAAAGCTCCTCTGATGGACTGGCAGGAAAGTGGGGAGGCTGACATAGGCAGGGGTAGTGCCCAGCAGAGCCACACTGGAGAGTGAGGCCAAAAAGGAACACCGGCACTACTAATCCAAACTTACCTTTATTTTGTCATCATAATTTTGCATGAATTTTAATTTTTAAAAAATACTGCATTAAGATACCATTTAACTCGATTACGGAATTTTGGGGCACCCCTTAAGTTCTGTCCCATGTGAATGCTTCACTGGTCCCACTTGAGCTCCAGTGTTGAGTGGGGGTCCGGGGATAAGGAGACTCATGTTAGAGTCATGAGGACAGAGGTCAAGAGCAAACCGGAAATAGAAGGTATGTTTCAAAGGAAAAACCACTGTGACTTCATGTTTGATAGATGAGGAAAGGAGGGGGTGAATCCAAGATAGTGCTCAGGTTGCTTGCTTCTATAATGAGAAAGTGGTGAGGCTGGGCACTAAACGAGGGTGCAGTGATGGCGAGCACCGTGGTGGAGGCGTCCCTAAGGTGCCTGTGTGTTAGGAGCCAACAGGAGAAGGTAGACAGAGTTAGACGTAGGCAGCATGAAGGACCCAGTCAGAGGACTGCGTCAAGGAAAATGGCAGTTAAAATGAAAGAGAAAGGATCAAAAAGGAGAGTTGCCTGCAATTAAGAAGATCAGTTGGGAGAAAACAACCAAAAAGGACCAAGTAAAGAGAGAGGAAGGAGAATAAGAAAACCTACAGAGTCATGGAGGCCAAGGGCAGCTTCAGGACCAGAGGTGGTTGACAAGTGGACGTGAAGAAAAGGGTAGGGGCCAGGCAGGCTAGTGGGGACGGCTCCCCCGGGCACCCAGGGAAGCACCCATCTTTGTCTCGCCATCCAACCCAGTGCTGAGCCACCTGGGGAAGAGCACGGCTCTCCCTGTCCTCTCGGAAAGAGACTATCAGGGACACCAGCATGCAGCCTAAACGCTTACCCCTTCTGATCCCGGGGACAAATGAAACGAAGCCCCGGAAGTCTGGCAACTCTCAGGACAGTGGACACAGGCCTATCCCTGCTCAGCTTTAAAGGAGAGCCAGCACCACACCAGCACTCCTCTGCCAGGTAAGGTCTCGTCTACTTCTCCCGTTTGCCCAGCTCCACCTCTCAGCGCTTCAGAGCCAGCGACCTCGAGCTTGGCTTTCTCTTCAAGACAAAGCTTCACCTTTCCTTGTCTCTACCCTGCCAAAACTCACAGCCACTGCTTTGCTCACAGTCTGCCTTCTCTCTGTCCCCCAAAGATGTCCCAGCTTAGAAAACAGTGAGCAGGGGAATGCTTTGACACCATGAACTGCAAACATGGGACGCCTGCCTGTCTGTAAGAGTATGTGTGACCTTCTCTAAGTGTGCTTCTCTTTAGCCAAACAGTCTTAAATGTCCAGGTGTTGGCTTCTTATCTCCATCCTTCCTTTTCTTCTATACAGAGCAGGGCAACAGTGGGTTACAGCTGTTTCTGTGGAAAACTGTGCACTAATTAATAAATAATAATACATGAATAAACTCTGTTTCTCGTCCTCACAAACATAAACCTCCTTTGGCCCACCCTGTACATGTTACTCAGTGCCCAGACTCCGTGCAAGCAAAATCTGTCTTTTCTTGACTGACCACAGAATCCTAGGTTTTAGCCTCACTACAGAGCCATAAACATAGGGAACACAATAAATATTTATAGAAGCTGCTGCTTTAAATTTTAAAAAAGTACACACAGAGGCAAAGCTGGGTGGGCATGCGTGTTTGCCATCCCGGGGTAACTGTGCTACTCCAGTTAATTCACAGATGTTCACGTGCTCTGTCAAGAAGACAGAGGTTTGGAATCAGGAAGCCTGGATTCAAGTCCTGCTCTGCCCCAAGGAGCTGTGGCGCCTCCAGCCTATCCCTTAACCTCTGTGACTTTTGCTCCCCAAGGAGGTTTTCCTCAATGATGTCCAAATTCCTTTCCAACGTCAAGCCTCCTTTTTGCTGATCCATTCACATTCTTTCTCCTGACCTTGTGACTGACAGACAGCCTCCGTTTGAGACAGAACCACCCTAGGGTGGAAAAGCCTATGGAGCCAAAAGTTGTCGTGGTCTTCATTTGGATTCATGGCCTACAATGTCCCCTTAAAATGTATTAAAGCCTTCAATTGGTGGGTCTCCATTCTTCCCTGAAACCATACTCAAACATGGTTTCGACCCCACAGTCCCAACTTTTCCATAGACTACAGTGACACTTAGGAAGTACGTGGTTGCTGAACAGTTGTAGAGGCCCTCACATAGTAGCTGCTCAATAAAAGTTCACGCAAGTGAACAACTTCTCGACTTAGAACCTTTCACCTCATAGCACGCAGTCACCCCTCCACACTGGGCTGGAAACTCTGCAGACTTCCAATCAAGCCTGGACTTGCTCCTCCGCAGAAGACGCTAGACAACCTAGTGCCTCCTGTCACAGATTGGCCGACACGTCACAGAGAAACCCTTGGGCCATGCTGACAATTTCAGGGCAGAGCATCTCTGGTGGTCAGCAGGACACTGGGCACGTCTGCCTCTGGCGGGCACATTAGTCCTGATCCTGATCGCTGGAGAGTTAGAAGGCAGGGAGGGCACACAGAACTGCTCCTTAGCTTAGGGCTTAGGGCTTAGAGCTTAGGGCTTAGAGCCCGCCTGCGTGCTCCTAGCAAGGAGGAGGGGGATTAGGGTGGTTCGCCATCAGGAGAGGCAGGAACAGACAAAATAGGAAACTCTCAAAGGGCAAGTTAATTTTAGCCTCAAGGCCAGGAAATTCTTTTTAAAACAATAAGAGTGATGGGCTTGGGCCTTGGTGAAAGGATAGATTTGAAGGGAACACTGCAGGTTTCAGAAAAACAAACAAAAAAAATCTAAAATGCAGAGAGAATGCTGCAGAGATGAGAATACAGAATCCTGGTCTTGGCTTCAGCCATACTTGGCTTCTTCGTGGGCCACGGCTGAGGCTGGCCCTGGGGCATCCGTGGTAGTGTGAGCAGCCCGCAGCTCCTCCCGACGGCCCAAGACCACAGCCCTGTCCCCTCGCAGCAGCAGCAGCAGGCACCAGTGACACCTGGCTGATGGTCGGCACTGGACGCTGCCTAGAGCTCTGAACCTCAGAACAACCTGGGCACCTGGACTTGCCGCTTGCTGAGAGACCTCGGGTGAGATGGTGTATTTATCAGCTTCTGCTCACTGAACGTGGATCCTCCAGACCCCGGTGACTCCAGGGCAGACAGCGTCAGGTGCCCCTTGTGGGGCGATGGAAGGGGAGGCTGACTCTGCTTTTCGCTCAGGACATGGGTGGGAGAACACACCGTGGCTAAAAGACTAGGCAGTAACTCTGAAATGGAGTTTTTTTTTTTTCCCTAAATCAGGGTAGACCAAGGCATATAAATGTGTGAATGAAAGTCTGCTCTAAGTTCTTACATATCACTACATAGCCACAAAGAAACTAAGATGAATTCAGTGGTAAGTAGAGTCAGGAGAGCTGGGCCACCCCTCACCTCTTGCCCGCTTTATAAACCCAGGCAACTTAGGTAACTTTTTAGCTTTAATTTCCTGCTATATGGAGTCCAGATTGTAGTGTGGCTCTGAAAGTCTATGGACTGTGCTGATTACACCCAACATCTAAGAAAAGCCCCACTTCCTAGGATGCTGCAAAAGATATATACATTATCACTTTTTTTCTTCAAATCTTCTACCACTAAGAGCCATGGCCATAAATAATTTCCTTAAACATTATGTTCTAGAAGCCTGTTTGGAAATAAACTCATCGCCATCCCAAACAACAAGGAAAAAATGTCTTTTTCAGTTTCCATTGACATCCAAGTTTTGTTTTTTGTTTTTGGGTTTGTTGTTGTTATTGTTGTTGTTGTTGTTGTTCATTCCCACTTCTCTCGTCCTGAATACCTTGCCCATCGCTCTTCAGGATTCCCAGAGAGCAGGAAAGGGCATCTGTGTTAAGCTTCATACTGACACGCACAGGCAGGTCCAAAGAAGTGCAGGGAGGGACACCACAGACTCCTCTGAACACTCAAAGGCTCAGATGCTGGGCCGCGTGGGGAGGAGGTGAAGAGTGTGCGAACAGCTCCTGGTAAGAAGGGCATTGCTTTCCCACCAATGGTACACAGGGGTCCCCTTTCTCCACGTCCTCGCCAGCACTTGTTGTTTGTTGATGGTTGCCATTATGATGGATGTGAGGTGATATCTCACTGTGGTTTTAATTTGTATCTCTCTGGTGACTAGTGACATTCAGAATCTTTCCATGTCTATTGGCCATCTGTCCTCTTTGGAGAAGTGTCTATTCAGGTCCTCTGCCCATTTTTTAATTACATTGCTTAGGGGGTGGGTGTTGAGTTTTATAAGTTACTTATAACTGTTGGATATTAATCCCTTATCAGATGTATCATTGGCAAATTTGTTCTCCCATTCAGTGGGTTATCTTTTCATTCTGTTGATGGTTTCCTTTGCTGTGAAAAAGCAGGCACTGTGCAAAGGAGTATGGAGTTACCTCAAAATATTAAAAATGACACTGTTTTATAACCCAGCAATTCTACTTCTGGGAATATACCCTAAGAATCCCGAAACACCAATCACAAGGAATATAGGCACCCCTATGCTCATAACAGCATCATTTACAATAGCCATGATTTGGAAGCAGCCCAAATGTCCATCAGTAGATGAGTGGATAAAAAGATGTGTTACATTTACACAATGGAATACTACTCAGCCATAAAAAAGAAGGAACTCTTACCCTTTGTGACTGCATGGATGGACCTGGAAAGTATTATGCTAAGTGAAATAAGCCAGTCAGAGAAAGACAAGTACCATATGATCTCACTTGTATGTGGAATCTAATGAACAAAATAAACTAATGAACAAAATAGAAACATGTTCATAGATACAGAGAACAGACTGACAGCTGTCAGAAGAAAGGGGGCTGGGGGCGCTGGGTGAAGAGGTAAATGAATTAAGCCAAAAATATCTCATAGACACAGACAATAGTATGGTGATGACCAGAGGCAAAGGGGTGGGAGAGAAAGAAGAAGGTAAAAAGGGGATAAATGGTGATGGAAGGAGGCTTGACTTGGAATGGTGAACACACAGTTCAATGTACAGATGACGCATTATAGAATCATATAACTGAAACTTACATAATTTTGTTAACTAATGTCACTCCCATAAATTCAATAAGAAAGAAAGAAAGAAAGAAAGAAAGAAAGAAAGAAAGAAAGAGAGGTAATGCTTCCCCAGACGGCCCAATTAAACAGCAATTACTCAAGATAAGAGAACCAGGTCCACTTGCACAATGGGGTTGTAAACCACCAGCTCATTACAAGAGAACTTCGATCTGGTGGCAAGAGAGCTGTTTCTAGTGCGGGGCAATGATGAAGCAAGGAGGTTTCTCAATGAGGATGTCCCCATCGTTCCCCTAGTAGCCCCATCTTGTCCTGGCAACACCCTTGTATGGACAATAAATGGAATCATCTCTACTCCTGCCTCCATGTATCCACCTAGCAAAATCACAAAGTCCAGAGTAAAATGGAGGAGAGATGGTGAAAACAAGGGAAAGGGAAGTAACTGAAATCATCTTTGTGGCAGGCACTGGACAAGCATTTTCTCATTTAACGATCATAGTGACCTCATGTCTGTTGATTTCACAGAGGAAGACCCCGGGCCTCCGAGAAGTTCAGTAATGTGTCTAAGCTCACGTGGCTAGGGATAACAGACCCGAATTTCAATCAGGTCTTTCTGACTCCAAAGCCCAAGTGCCTGCCATGATAATTGGCCAGGCTACATTCCACAGCCGCCTGACCCAGCACTGAAGGCAATCTCTGTCTAACACCTGGGGCAAAAAAGGCAGGAATGAGGCCAATCTCCCTCCTGCCTCACCAGAGTCAGAAGCTGGAAATAGAGTTATGTGTCCATCCATCCATCCATCCATCCATCATGATGGAAGGAAGAAAGAAAATGTACAAAAAATGATTTGCTCAAGCCATGAAACAATCGGCAAAATCCACGGTCAACCTCAAAGACCTCCGTGAATTGGAGCTGTATCTGAGGGCAGGGATGTGGAGCTTACATTTGCAATGCACTTTGCTAAGCCCTGTGGCCAGATACTCCCCTCTGCTGGGCAACTCTCCTCTGCCAACACCACACTAGAGCCAGAAGACCGCCAGCCCCTCAAGTCCCCGGGGAGCTGCACAGCAAGGAGGAAGGCCAATGCCTAAAACCTGCCAGTAGCTGTCAGACTCCCTTTTGTCCCCCCTAAGCTGGCATCCAGCATGTACTTGGACCTATTCCTACCCCCTATTGATTCAGTGATCATATGTGTGAAATAGCCCTGATTTCATGTCATGATACTCTGTACAGTCACAGCAACTAAGTGTCTGATACACAACTTCGAAAATCTTTCATATAATAAATTCACAAGGCAAAAAATGTTTTGTGTTGGGCAGTTTCTGAAACCCTTGTTTGCATTTAAAAAAAGAAGTTTGGCCCTGGCTGGTGTGGCTCAGTGGACTGAGCACGGGTCTGCAAACCAAAGGGTCACTGGTTTGATTCCCAGTCAGGACACATGCCTGGGTTGCAGGCCAGGTCCCCAGTGGCAACCACACATTGATGTTTCTCTCACTCTTTCTCCCTACCGTCCCTCTCTCTAAAAATAAATAGATAAAATATTAAATACATATACTAACCACATTAATATCATTAATATCATTAATACACATATTAACCACATTTATAAGCAAAGAGCATTTTATCTAGAAAGAATGCCAAGTTTTTAATGCAATCACCCCACCTCAAACTTCAAGGGACATTCCCTAAACCCAGAGTCTCATCCTAGAGGAGTCTAACACTTTGGAATATTTATTTCACCTCTTGGGCATCAGCGTCTTCTGGCTGGTCGGACACTCTGGGAAGCCACTTGGGCCCCACCATATTGCTGCATCCGCAAGGGCCTGAGCTCTGGGGAGCTGAGTGGGCAGTGTTGTTCCTTCCCTCTGGACAGTTCAAGGTGCTTCCTAAAGTTCTCTTGGCCCCAGGGGTCATGAATCCCCAAGGACCTCCTCCACATGTCCTCTTTGCTTGTGTTGTAGCCAAGGACGGGGACATGTTTGGTCAAAACTGGGAGTGGCCCATCCCTCCCATTCCTGTCCTCCCCCAGCTCTGCTGGCCCAATGACGTGAAGGAGAGGATGACATGACGCATGAGAGCATGAGGGACCAGCACAGCAAGGGACTTCCAGGGCTCTGCACAGGCATGCTGAGATAGCATAACAGGAAGGAGCGCTTCCTCCCCTTGAATAAAAGGGTCCCTCACACACGGCCCATATAAGTCCCTGTTCAGCTCACCCCCCCGCCCACACAATGGGCAGACCACTTCCAGAAGTGTTGTTTCTCTGCGTCCCCAGCTGTGACATCACTCGGTTGAAGGGCTGTCCTTGCCAGAGGGAAACCATGTCCTGGTTGGGACAAGCTGACCCTGAGGTAGATAACTGAGTTCTGTGTGAAATGGCTGTTACCTAATAGCAGCATCGATTTTACAGCTGTTGCTGGGACTATTTTAAGCATTCTCCCAGTGGAGCAAATGAACAAATAATGCTAACGCTAGCTCTAACTTACAAAGAAAGAATCCAAGATTTAGTAATCTTCAAAGACTAGAAAATATTCTTATCCTGATTCAGGAAACTGATCCTTACACAACTAAAAAAGTATGCTAAGCAAAACCCCTCATAACATGAATACAATCACATTTTATATGTTTGTTTGTTCATTCGTTTTTAAGTTTTCTCTTTCCCAAGCAACAATTTACAAGTAACAAAGACCTGTTTAAACCATTCTGTACACACAGTTCCACCCTGCCTTCAAACTTGGCCTGTGGCTACACTAGGTCAGGGTTTCTCAATCTTGCCACTGCAGGAACGTGGGGCTGGGTAATTCTTTGCTGTGGGACGCTGTACCGTGTATTACGGGACATCTAGCTACATCCCTGGCCACTACCCTCCAGATGCCTCTAGTAGCATCTCTATCCCCCAAGTTTCGATAACCAGAAATACCACCAAGGACCCCCTGGGGGAAAATTACACAGATAGAAACCTGCTGTCCTCGTGGTTTTTCTTTCCCTCTCAGACTTCCCAGACGTGGGATAGAGTTTCTCTTCTTGGTGGCCCAATCTAAGTAAATCAGAGACCAGGGCACTGAGCAGAAGGACTTGGATTGTCGCGTTAAGAATCACAGGTTGAGCCCTGACTGGCGTAGCTCAGTGGATTGAGCGCGGACTGCGAACCAAAGTGTCGCAGGTTCGATTCCCAGTCAGGGTACATGCCTGGGTTGCCGGCCATGACCCCCAGCAACCACACATTGATGTTTCTCTCTCTCTCTCTCTCTCTCTCTCTCATCTCCCTCCCTTCCCTCTCTAAAAATAAACAAACAAACAAACAAACAAATAAAAGAATCACAGGTTGAGCTCTAGACAAAGAGGCTCCAGCGGAACTGAGAAGACTTGTTGCCTCGGCTGTGACTTCCTCGTCTGGGAAAGTGAGTGAGGCCGCACTCTTCCACGAAATAAATCTTAGGTTGGGCTCGAAAGTGTGACCTTAGTTGGTTTCTCTAATGCCAATATTCCAAGATTATATCTTGGAGGCAATTGACAGATTTCTTTGACTGGTTATTACAGCCCAGCCTAAAGGTGAATGTTAGCTGTAGGAGCTGGTTTATGAAACTTGAGTTTGTATTAATGAACGTTATTTACTGATTTATTTTCAATAGAGAGAGTATATGTGAAGCAGTTAAAGGACTTTTCTGTTTGTGCTGTGTTCTCAAATGTTGCCTAACTAGTTCTAGCGATGGAGAAACCGAGGCGCAGGGAGAAGTTCTGAGTAAATGTGCTGGAACAGTCACTTAGCAGTCTCTTACCCAACCTTCTGCTTTTGCCCAACAACCTTGAAATGTGTAGTGAAAAAGGATCCCACACGTTGGTAATGTTGATCATACATGGCTGTTGGGGGCGGAGGTAAATGGGTTCTTTGTTTTGAAACTGGTAGAAATCATTGCAAATGCATTTAAAAAATCCAGTGTGTTCAGTTCAGTCTTTAGTTAAATAGATGCACTTTAAGTATGTTGGTTTTTTAATCTCATATGATTTTCAGATACCTTGTCTAAGATAATTCAATATTACGCCTGGAATTTATATACTTATTACAAGTATTTTTCATTTCCGTATCTAAAGCAAAATAAATACAGGTTCATGTGGCACTGACGTTTTCAACAAGTTGTTAATCTTGTTTAATTTGATTATACTGGTAAAGAGAATGAACATAAACTGGCTTTTTAATCTCCTTTTCTAAGTCAACTTCGATACATTTTGCCCTGATGTCACAATATTCTTATTTATTTTGACAAATCTCTACAATGTCACCTTGAAGAAAAACTCAGTGTGCTTTGTGCTAACCTTAGACAGTAACCTCTGTGGGGACAGGCAGAGCCGGGTCCTGGCAACCTTTCCAGCCCCTTTCGTGACCTTTACCTGCGGAGGCAATTTCTCCTGAGCAATACTGACTGACTCTTGGGATGGGCTTGTGGTGGGCGTGTGTGTGTGTGTGTGTGTGTTTGAAAACATATTTCTGATATAAATTCTAATTTTTTTAGAATAGTGAATGGCGTTTATATGAAAACAGAAGCCATTTTATAAGAAGAAATATGTGTAACAGAGAGGCCAGGAAAGAGATGTGTTACTCATCACTTAAACATACAATTCTTTTCTCAATATTACAGAAAATAATTTCCATACACAACACATCTTTCAGTCTACGGGCAGTGAGATGTTAGGGTTAAGTTAAAGGGACCGGTGCTAGAGATCCTGCAGGGCCTCAGGCCAGGCAGCCGAAGGATGGAATCAGAGCAGAGCTCTGGTGCACTGGTGTCCACTTAGACCCATGCATGTACTGGGAAGGGTTAACGATAAACTTGTCTGTCCATGACCATGGTAAGTAAAAGAAGATCAACATTTACAATGGCTGTCTTTGTACAAAATATAGAATTTAGAATAGTGAATAACACATCTGTTAATATTCAAGTTTCATTTACCCTGGCTGGTGTGGCTCAGTGGACTGAGTGCTGGCCTGTGAACCAAAGTGTCTCAGGTTCAATTCCCAGTCAGGGCACATGCCCAGGTTGCCAGCCAGGCCCCTGGTTGGGGGTCATGTGAGACGCCACCACTCATTGATGTTTCCCTACCTCTCTTTCTCCCTCCCTGTCCCTCTAAAAATTAATAAATTCTTGAAAAAAATAAAGTTTCCTTTAACATTGGAATTGATGAATGAAACTTATGTGATCTCTCACACAGTGAATTTATAAGAAATTTATCTAAGCATTTCTACCTATCAGCACATAGCTTCGGTGAGTCTTCTTCCCTAAGGGCAAGAAACAAGACCTCTTTTAAAGTTTCTTTGCCCCCTCTTATTCTACAACTTATGAAATTTTCCTATGAACTTATCACACTTCATTTCTAGTTTCTAACTCTGTAATTAGAAAGCTTGCGTTAGCTTTTATGTATAAGGTAAAAAAGAATCATTTTAATTATGCTAACAATAGGAGTTAAGTACATCAATGTGTAAAAAACCTTCACCAAGTGAACTGAGCAGTAAAACAAAAAAAAATCACCTGGTTTTATCCGTTAATCATGTTCAAGTCAAAGTCTCTGAAACACAAACACTGCAAAACCTTTCTCAGCCAATCCATCAGTCTTGGATTTTTACTTTATGTGCTGATAAAAAGACAGATAATTTCACAGTCTAGCTCCTCCACAAGATTCCAAGCTGACTGTGACTTTGGGGTTGGGTCCCTGGCCCCTCAGTCTAGGACAGGCCAGGATGCAGGAAGCAAGGGGAGGGGGGCGGCAGGGGAGGTGCCGGGAGGGCCTGGAAGGGGCCCACTTACCATCACCGCAGGCCGCACTGCTGAGTAAGGGGCAGGGCCGCTCACTGCAGAATCCACAAAGTAGCTCATCTTCTTTTCAGCACCTGTGTGGGAGAAGGAGGGGTCACTGAGCCTCTGGATGCACAGATGTGTGGGCTAGAAGCAAGATGTTTGAATCTCAGAACCAGTGTCTCCCTGGGAACCATCAAACTTACCTCTTTGTGTTAGAAGGGGAAAAACCCTAAACTCAGAAAGATGAAGTGACCACCCCAGCAGCCAGAGAGCGGAACAGACCCCAGACAGAGCCAGCCCCCGATGGCAAAGGAGCATGCAGAATGAATAGCCTCCAAGGGATGTGAAAAACAAGCAGTGGAAAAGTTTCCAAAAAGACCCTTTTGTAGGGTTTCTGGGCAGGAACTAGGTCTTGTGTGTCTTTTTTAGTAACAATCCCATCCACACATCACCCTCCCTCCACCCAGCCCAGCCTGGCACACAGCTGGCACTCAGCTGGCACTCAGCACACAATTGTTGCATACACCAATTCGTAAAGGAAAAAAGAAAGCAAATCTAGGAGAGAAGAATGGAAAGGCTCCTCCATACAGACATATCAGCCAGGATCCAAGACCCAGAGAAACAGAGAAAAGACCTGGAAAAGGGATTAAACATTATTCATCTTGCAAAAAGGAGAAGGACTATTAAATAACTCTTGTTGAGAGCTATTATCTCCATTGAAAGTCTTAATGACAAGAAAGCTTGAGGAGTGTCTTGGATGAAGGGATTTTCCAGTGAGCTGTGGGTTATCAGGAAAATCATTTATCAGACGCTTCTGTTGACTTAAATGCTTATAAAGTGCATTACTTCTCATGCTTTCATAAATTCAGTGTTATATACTTTTAAAATGTCTTTCTTGAATAATTTAGCAAGTTAGATTCCCAGGCCTATCGTTCAGAGGACAAATTCCTATTGCTAGGAAGTGACGTTTTACTTTCGCCTTAACCGCCTCCCAGTCCGTGTGTGCCTGGGCTGGCCCCGCCTCCTTGCTGACGTGTGAGGCCCTCACCCACCTGCAGAGAAGTCAAGAGCACCATGCACCTCGTGCTCAATTGGTAGTTCTGGTTCACCATCTCAATCAGCAGTATGCTAGCCAAGGAACCTACCTTCTTTCATATAAAATGTATTCAAACGAAACAGTTAAACAGTCTCAGCGACACAACATAGAATCCCACCGACTACGAGCAACCATCACAGAGACACTGGCGTCGTACGGTTGAAAGAAGTCCCCTGAAAACCTTCGGTGATATATCTATCTTAACTGAGAACTGTGTTTATGGTTTTTAACTACAACTTTATCTTTTTCCCGAAAAGTAGAATTTTTCTCCCCAAAAGAACCAAAGCAATGCTAATTTTTAAAAAAGTAAGTAACTAAGAGTAATGAGGCTGCATTAATTAAGATTTTGTGCCTAGTTTTTCAGGGAATTGATCACCGCTGCAGCAAAACGGCCCCCAGGGAGAACCCCCCAGCGGTAACACTGAGGAGCGGGAAAGAGATCCAAGTCGTCCAGTCCAAGGACCTGGTAACATCTGCACCTGCGGTCGCCTATTCCGAGTTTGTTTCTAAAAGCATAGTGAGCAGCTGCCAGGCCGCGCGCCGGGCCCTGAGTATGAAGTCAGACTGAGGGGCGTACGGCACAAGTCAGTGTGGCTCGTCCTCGCCGTGCCTTCTAAGGGTCATCTCAGGGAGCACCTCACTTCTTTGTACCAACGCATTCCTTATTTTTATCCTTAAAATCAAGTTTTGAAGTCCTAATGACTCATGCACCCCCACTCTAATGCTTTTGATCCACCCACGGATAAGACGTAAATGGTAACATGGATTGTGTCATACTGAGGATGACTTACCCATGGCCAGATTCCCCTGGGAACAGTTGGTCATCTCCCCAGGGCCCTACAGGGCAACAACATGTACCTTTGGGACATGCGCAGGGATTGGGGAGGGCTGCTTCCAGCATGCCATCCAGCACCCTCCCCCCTCCCACCCTAGGCTTCCACCCCCAGCACCCCACACATCCTGCGAGCCCTCACAGACCTCAGTGTTTCGTTCATTCATTCCGGAGCACACTGATGGCTCCCTTTGTTGGGGACTTGTGAACTGGTTCAGTAAATAATGACTATGTGCCTGCTATGCGCCAGGTGCTGTGTGGGCACTGGAGTCACAGTGGCAAACAGGGATCCCTGTTCTCATACAGATCCTACATTCTATCAGCTTAGGATGAAACCGAGGAAAAAGACAGGCTCCCATACAACTATGATATAAGGTGATGAATAGTTTACCAACACTATGGGTAAAACAGCTGTCAGTTTGTTCTGCTGGCACGGGGAAGAGGAAGTCATGGCGAAGTGTGAGTGGCAGGCCCTGGGAGCCACTCCTAGACTCCCACAGGCAGTTAAAGACCTTGACCCTCTGAATTGCTGCTCTACTTATACAGCTGGAAGAGAAAGGACTTTTGGAACTGGCAACTTGTCCTGAAGCCCAGCTCAAAGGCACCAAGAGTTTCGGCCCCAGCCAGACAGCCCCCTCCTCACAGCCACACTCCGCAGAGCTTGGAAAAAGGGTCCCTGGAAAGATGTTTTCTCTTTCCAGTTGACAGCACAAGGCAGGAAACCTGCAGCCCCGCATGTGGTACGCCCCGTGCTGGCTGTGTTCTCCAAGCCCAAGCCGGGTGTTCGGTGGAGGACACTTCCCTTGGGGAAAAGCCCTTCGCCCAGGGAGGAAGCTGGAAAGAGGGAGTTGCCCGGGCTCACATCTCAGGAAATAACTCTGGGACAGAAATGGATTACTGCTCTATTACTTTTTGGAGAAAGAAAAAAAGAACCCGCCCTTTTCCCACTTGTAGATTGTGACACAGAACAGCTGCTGTAGACGTAAACCCTTTCAGAAAAAGCAAAAGGAGTGTTTGGGTGATTTTTTTTTTGGACTCATGAGCCAAAGAGAATTCCCTCCCACATGACAGCTACTTGAACATGAGCTGGACCGACAATTTTGTCTTGGCATTCTAAATGTTTATTACCTAAATACAAGACAACTGTGTGATTTAAGACTTACTCCCCAGCCCAGAAGCATCCATAGGATTCTCCCAAAGTAGAAATGATTGGAATCCTTGGTAATAGAGGCATAAAGAGCTGAGTTTAATTTTCTTGCACGGGACCAGCAAGGCTCAGGCAGAATAATAAATGTTATCTGAAGTGGCTTTCTGCTCTGGAAGCTCTTGACCAGCCTGTCGTGGCCTCCAGGACCTGTGTCCCCACCTTGGCCCACCCCTCACCATGCGCCATGCAAACTCCACTCCTGGAACGCATGTTGTTCTTTGAAGTAGCCCGCGCTCTTTCTCACACCCCTGTGCTTCTCAGGGATCCCCTCCAACAAAGAGGCCAGCCACCCTGCTGCTCCTCAGGACTAATGAACCCCGACTCCTCGTGGTTTCAGGCTCACCTCAGAGATTTTGCTGCCAGGAATTCTTCCTAAAGCACCCTTCACCCCTGCCGGGGCTCGCTGTCCTTCTCCAAGATCTCCCACGTGTGTTGCCATCATTGTGCCTAACATACTGTTTTATAAGCATCTGTTTCTGTTTGCCTCTCTCACTAAACTCTGAGCTATCTGAAGGTCAACACCATGCCTTCCCCATTTTTGTATCTCTGGAATTTCAGACAGATGATGGAGCACAATAAAAGTCATGTTTTAAACTCTGGCTGGTGTGCCTCTATTGATTAGGCATCATCCCGCAAAGCGAAAGGGTCCTATTCCAGGTCAGGACACATGCCTGGGTTGCCGGTTCAGTCCCCAGTTGGGGTGTATGCGAGAGGCAACCAACTGATGTTTCTCTCTCACATCGAAGTTTCTCTCCTTATCTTTCTCCCTCCCTTCACACTTCTCTCTAAAAATAAATAAATAAAATATTTTTAAAATATTCATTTTTTAAATGAGTGAGTGAATGAATGATTGAGTCTCATAAGACTGAAAATGTAAGAGGTGGGTCTGATGTAAATAACACTTGATTTTCAGATTGTAGAATCTGAACAGATGGCAGGTCTGGTTAAGGATCCACTTTGAAGTAACAGGTTTCTGTGATCCGTTCATTTCTAGGTGAACACTGCTTCCCTTGATTCATTACCTGATTAATGTCACTTACCAAAGAAGGCTTCACCACCACTCCATGTACATAGTAGCACCCCCTCCCCACTCTACACTAGGCTGCTGGGCTGTTGTCCCCCCACTCCCACCACATTAGTATTTAAACTTCCACAGGGCAAGGGTTTAGTCTGTTTCTTCACTCTCTGTCCTGAGATCCTGGACCAGTGTTGGTAGGTTGGTGGCATATAGAGGACCATTGAACATAGGAGTGTAAGTTAAAAAAACTTGCACACACTGGGAGCTCACGTAAGCACCTTTTTACAGACAACGAGAAAGACTCCCGAGGACACTGGCCAGCCAAGCGGAGCCCTGACTCTAGGTTTGCGCTCTCTGCCTTCCTCGTCCTAGGGTTTGGGGACAGAAATGGGCAACCTCTGCCGAGAGCAAACACAGTAATGACCTGGTGTGTGTGGTTGTCTCCCATTCAGTAAAGCACTTTGAACTAGTTTTCTGTGGGACTCGGGAGAGAGCTCTATTCTTCATCATACATGTGACCCACAGCTTCTAGAGCGTACCACCTGCCAGGGGCCAGGACCTGCAGGCTGCTGCTTCCTTTACCCAGGCCTCTTCAGGGGCCATCCCAGTGGTCCCCAGAATGAAGAGCAACAGAGGGGTGGGGGCTGCCAGGCCAGGGCAGCAGAAGGGCAGGCAACCCCAGAAGGACAGGACGGACCTTCGTGGAGACCTCCAGCTCCCATCTGCTCTGCCCCGCTGAGTGATGGGGACGTCAGTACATGCACGGTCTTCCTTTTGGATCATGTGCTCTTCAAGGACGCATATGCCTTTAGGTAAACAACTCAGTAAACTATACTTCAACTTTTTTTCTTTTGAAAATAATTATTTTTGCCAAAGTAATATACATTTACTGAAAAATTACAATAAAAGTACAGAAAATTCTAAAACGAATGCCAAAAATCACCTGAAATGCCACCATTTAGAGATAATTGTACTAATATTTTGTCTAGCATTCTTCTGTGTATTTTTAATTTGTCTATACACAAATACAGATGTAACACACGCATATGATCATAATTTTGCATTCACAGTCTTATTCCCTGCATGCTGTTTTGCAAGCTGATTTTTTTCATTGATGTCTGCTATAATACTGTGGACATTTTTCTATGTCAATAAATATAGTTGTACATCTCAAGGTATGATTGCTGAGTATTGTATGTATTGTTATTGTTTTCTTAATGAGCCTTTTATTGTAAAATTGGTTTGTCCCCAGTTCCTTGTCATTAGAAAAGTTCCTGCCCTGGCTGGTGTGGCTCAGGGGACTGAGTGCAGGCCTGCAAACAAAAGGGTTGCTGGTTCGATTCCCAGTCAGGGCGCATGCCTGGGTTTTGAGAGAGGTCCTCAGTTGGGAGCACGCAAGAGGCAGCCAATCAGTGTTTTTCTAGTACATCAATGCTTCTCTCCCTTTCTTTTTCCCACCTTTACCCTCTCTCTAAGAAAAAACAAATAAATAAATCTTAAAAAAAAGAAAGAGAAAAATTCCTAAAATATTTTCTATTCTCATTAAATGAGTAAAATTGGTATTGTTGGGACAAAGAATGTGTACATCCTACATGTGAATACATATAACACACTGCCATCCATACCAGAGAGCCAAACTTACACTGCCTCCAAC
Organism: Phyllostomus hastatus; assembly: GCF_019186645.2. NCBI lineage: Eukaryota > Metazoa > Chordata > Mammalia > Chiroptera > Phyllostomidae > Phyllostomus > Phyllostomus hastatus. The sequence continues at coordinate 10,632,498 of NW_025334015.1, read as the reverse complement.
AGAGGCACTGGGTTTTAAAGTTGACCTTACACTTTCGTCTTCATGTTAGCTTCAGAGGTCAAAAGTCATGGCTCCAATACATCCTAGGTGTGAAAGTCCCACATGGGGACTACAAAAGTGCAATTATGCTGTGACAGAAAATGTAGATAATGTTTTTTCCTTCTTTGAAAGCAAATTAAAATATAAGTAGATTCACAATTAGCCTTTCTCCTAATATTAACAAGTTAAGATTGTCATCAATTTACGACAAAAAGGATATCCTTTTGGCCTGGAATGTAGAAGAAAAAGAATTTGGCTTTCAAAAATACTAATTGTTTAAAGGAAACTTGCTCCCAGAGCCAGCACCTTTGCCACACTGAAGACAATACTGCCACACGTCATCGAGGCAAGGTCTTGACTGTGCAACAGATAGTCCTAATTTCTTCTTTCCAAATAAATGTCATATCAATCTGTGTTTAGAAACTCAAACTATGCCTGCAGAACCAGTTCCAAAGGGTCCCATCTCATTTTTAACCAAGATCTTGAGTTTCCTTTTGGAGACAACAACCCAAGACCACAAGTCACACAGCTGCAGCGTGCCCAGAGGAGAGAATTCTGACCTCCAGGTGCACTGGAACCGAAGCCTCGCGGCTCCCCACCACAGAACCGAAGGAGCACGACCCAGCCACAGCTGGAAAATTGAGACCCTTTCAGAAGCAAAGTGCCTGCTGTCCAGAAAGATCTGGAGCAGAAACCCCTTACCATCGGTGACCAAGTTTCAAAGCTCCCCAGTGAAAACTGGCCCCACCAGCACTCCCACATATTTGTTCCCCTAACTCTTTTAACTGTACCCCCAACCCCACGGTAAGCCATCAGGGACTTCTGTTTTCTTCCCATTCTCCTTGCACGGTGCACTGCAAGACAGTGACTCTAATTCCTCCACTGCAGCTCTCGGTGGTCAGTGGTTGGCTCTGCTGCGCTTCAGGCAGAGGAACTGCCTTCCTGTTGGGCTACAGGTCTGAGTGAGGATCAGCTCCTTCCAGAAGCTTTCTCTGAACCTCCCAGGCACCCAGATGAGTATCCTTGATCTTTCTCCTTGGTAGTTATCCTCACAATGTGCCTATCAAAGTTCCTTGTACTTCCTGTATAGATGTCCGTTTCTGGTCCTGAGTTATGAATTGAACTAAAGGTGAGAGTCTATATGTGAAACAGAGTTAGTGTGTGCAAAGTTATGCCTCAGTACTCGAATATATCCTAGACAGTGAAAAACCATCTGGATCAAAAAAATAAAGAGTCATTACTTGTGATGACCCTTGTGCATATGTAACCCAAGGATACACTTCTTTCATGTCAACTGTGAGCAGGATCGTATTTTTCTCTAACTAATGGATAGACCTGACTGATGTGTTTGTCTATTCTTATTCATTATTTTCTTCCTGCTTTTCACGAGTAGTCCATTTGTATGTTTCAGATCATTTCGGTAGATGTTTCCCTTGATCTGGCAGTGCAACAAAATCTACCAAGTCCAATTCTCCAAAAACTCAAACTTACGCATTAAATCAGATTAGCATCAAATTTAGGTAACTGAACATTCCTCACTTCCCCGAGGAAACTCTGTGGTTATAATAAGTAGAAAAGAAAAATGGCTTAGAGCAATTAAAAATGAATTCTCTCATTCCTGAACCTACAAGAAGCTCATTTTCTTGACCAAGTATTCCAATAGTACAGTAGTAAACATTGCTTCTTATTCTAAGTAGCCAGCATGGACCAATAAAGGCAATGTTCTCATTTATGCACTATCGACTTCTGTGTCTTACACCAACTTTGCTAAGTTCACAAAGCAGCAACTCACAGTACAGTGAACATCTCACTCTTGTTTCTCCCCAACTTACTGGTAATTAACCCCCCACCTTCACTTGAATAGAGGCCAGAAAGTGACTCATATCCATCTCCTGTTTCTCTAAACAGCCCCTATCTTCTAATTAAGCATAACACTTTCAAGTTCTGTATGAATTGACATACTCAACTGATCTTTCCTGGAATAGCAAAAATGGACTCGTGTTATCATGATATCACAAAGGTGTATTGTCTTGCCCTTCCTGAACGAGTAACTCACTAATATCTCCAGAAGAGGAGAAGGAATGCAAAATGGTTCTAGTCTGCTCTACCGTCACAATTAGGAAATGAGGAGTGCCCCGTAGGCTGGTTTACGTTTCCTTCTCATGGAAACAGACCCCCTAGCCCTCCTGCCGCTGGAATGGCATTGTCAACAACAGGCAAAACAGTGCCGCTTCTCCTAAATGTTAAGGCTGCACTTTACAGCCTACCCCTCTTACGAGACCAGGAATGTTAGAAACACGATGTCAATCCTAGTCTCTGAAACTCTTCAGAAGCCAACATTCTACTTTTTCTTGTGTAGGAACATCTTTTAGAAGACCAAAGGTGACATTTAATAACCTGGTTTACAGTAAAAGAGGCCTTGAATTCAAATGCTGTTCTTCAAATCCTATTTTTTTTTAAAGATTTTATTTACTTATTTGTAGAGAGAGGGGGAGAAAGGGAGAAAGAGAGGGAAAGAAACATCAGTGTGTGGTTGCCTTTCACGTGCCCCTACTGGGGAGCTGGCCTGCAACCCAGTCATGTGCCCTGACTGGGATTCAAACCGATGACCCTTTCTTTCGCAGGCCGGCACTCAATCCACTGGGCCACACCAGCCAGGGTCAAACCCTATATTTAATAATGACATTCAGCAAAATGTCACAGTTGGCATTCAGGTGCACTCCATTACCACGCTCATAATAGGTGCTCCATAAAATAGGACTTTTTAAAATAAGGAACTAGAAGCAGAGAAACAATGCTAAGCACTCTGCTTCACAAGGGTGGGTGTAGCAAAGGTCATGACATGAGATTCTGGGCCAAATCAAACCCCTGTAAGGGCTACAGGTCTAGAGATGCCAACTGTAACCCAATGGCTGCTGCTAAAGAAGTCCCTGAAGAGCCTGGAATTTTAAATAATTACTTTTCGACTGATAGAGTGTGAAACATGTCAGATGCAATCTGGAGTTTAGATATAGACTGTTAAGAAACTCTCAAAAAAACTGAGAGTCCCATAAATAGAGATACAGAGAGAAAACAATGACCAGGGACCCCAGCTGCCTTCGAGCTCTCCAACCCATCAAACTTCTTAGACTGTGTCTGATTGTGATTTTCATGGTGGAGTTTCATTTGTTTTATTGCCCAAATTATAAGGTTCAAATTTCTCAGTATAATGCTAAACAACTTGCTGGCATTCTTACATAGAGAGGGATTTTGCAAATTCAATGAACTCGGGAGCTGGAAAAACATGCATCAAATCTGCCCCTCGTTCATTTGAATAAACAGAGCCCAGACAGGTTAGTTGTTAAGGAGAGCGATAAAGCACTCTGGAGTTACAGGTTCTGGGTTAGCCAGGAGTCCCTTACTGAGTGTGTGGGTCCTGGGCAAATTTCTTAGTATCACAAAGTTGTAACTTCCTCAACTCTGAAAGGCAGATAATAATAATACCAACCCACTTCTGGGATTGAGAAGGGTTATATAAAAGTGCTCAGCAGCGTGCTTTACAGATGATAAAATGCTCAATAAATAAGGGTTATTATTATTGCTATTTTTATTCCAGGGCCTGGCATTAGTGAGCATTTATTAATAGTAATAATGGCCGTTATCAATCACTGCTTTTACTGCCCAAGGTGGCAGAGGTCATTTATCCAGGCAGTTCAGCTAGAACCCAGGTGGCCTAAATCCCTTCTCTCTTTTTCTAAAGGATTTACATTTAAATAATCAAAAGACAGGATTCCCTTCCATAATCATAGATTGAAGAGCATTAGTCAAGAATTTCACAGGAGAAAAAAGCCACAATTTCTGTTGAATGGTAGTCTGTTTGTACCATTGTTATGCATAAAACCAAGAAGTAAGCACTTTTCTTACAGTGGGGAACAAACTCACTGAAAGATTGCATAGCACAAATGGGGCGATGTTGCAGCTTCCTGAGTTAAACCAACATCTTTTTTATATAAATGCCAATCTTTTGTGGAGTAACACTTTAGCAACTAGATACATATAAGTATAAGGAAGTACCGAGCTGCTGGGGAAAATATTGCAAAAGTTTTTGTGTGTTCGGGTTCTGTTGTGTTTTTTTTTTTTTTTTGGTTTTTGTTTTTCTAGAGCAGTGCTTTCCCCAGCTGAAATGCATAGGACTCACCTGCGAAGAGTGTTAAATGCAGAAGAGCCTGATTCTGCCAACCCTAGTCCTGCCTGACAGTGTGCATTTCTAACAGGATCCCGCAAGAAGCTTGCTGGGTGCTGCCCGTTAGAGGAACTCACTTGAGTAGCCAGACAGTGTCTGGCCTACCTTGGTTAAATTCATGAGTAATTATAACAAGGCAAGGGTTCAGATGGCAGAACCCACTGAGAAGCAGAGAACAGGGACTCTGTGCCACCTGCTGAGCAGAAGTTTGATTTTTATCTTAGCGGCAACCCAAGGCCAGCCAGGGAGGAGCTCAGGGCAGCGCCTGTCCCTGCCTCTCCCGCCGCATGGCCACATCTGACCCGGCTCCTTGCCTTGCCTAAGAAGCTGTGGTTTCAGTACTTCAGCTTCAAGAAACTGGCATTGCTGCCTCCACCCCCACCCCACCACCACCATTGACAAGAATCCTTTTGGATTAAGGATTACCCGAGGCACCAAAGATAATTAAGAGTAATTTGCATTAGATTTTTTTTCACAATTTTAAAGGACTTCACTCTTTTGAAATGTTGTACTGTGTTTTGCAACTTGCTGTGCATCTGAAGTTATTGCAAAATAAAAAGTTAAAACAATGCTTTAAATGTGAAAGAGATGAAAATTCCCTGGTTTTCTACTTTTCTATATCTCTCAAAAATGTGTTCATTTTATTTCCTCCACTGAGAATATTTTCTTGGCATCGGCACTAAAAGTTTGCTGCCTGACTTTTATTCTCGTAAATACTAACTAAACTGTCCCTTCTGAGTTCCTGAAACGGCACTGCACTTGGTCTACTGAAATGGCAAATCTACCCTCCTTTCGAATCCAAACCGACCCCAAACTCCCTTCCCTTCATGCTCTAGGTACCATTTTTTTCCATCTGCACTCCCAAAGCACTCACAGACCATATCACATCACTTAACAGTTACATTATCTTTCATTTTCAAGCTCTTTCAAATAAAATTCTGCCTTCCAAAATAAACTGTTAATTTTTTAAAATTGGAATTTACATATTGCTCCTTATGTATTCATCACAGCACCCAACACAAGGCAATTAGCACAGAGTAGACATTCCATCGATATTTGACACAAGCGGAGTTGAGGGAGAGGTTTACTGAACGGGTTGACTAGACCTTGCGGGCTTCCTTCAGAGTCAGCATCAGTCAGTATCTTCCTAACCGTAAATAATAATCCACAGTGAACCAGCAGGTTATTTGGAAGATAGGCCTAACCCACAGTATTCTCCCAGCTAAAAGCAAATCAGAGGTCTGTGCTGCAAAATCCAGCTTACACTTGTGTGTCTCAAAGCTACTCAGGTCGCTGGGAGGTCCAACTCCAGCCAGGAGCTCTGCACTCACATTCCCTTGGTTCTAATCAGGTCTCCCCACTAAACTGGTCATATTAGCAGGCCGCAGGGCCCTCATTCATTAAGAGGATGACCGGAGCACCCACCTGAAAGCCTTCACTGCAAGTTAAATGAAGCTGTCTGTGCAAAGCCCCTAGCATAGTCTCTGGGACAACTTGGAACAAGCAATGCACCAAGTGTTCAGTAAACACGGAGTATTGCTGACCCTCCCCGGGGAAAGTAGAGGAAACCAGGTATTCCATCCAAACAATCCTCTAGATGTTAAAAGTGAGCTCTCTAAAGCTGCATTTCCAGTAAAGCAAAAATAAAGGGAATAAAGAGGCAAAAAAATGAGTTGTCTTCACATCTCAATTTCCCCAGGATTAAAGAAACTCACAAGATTTGCCTCCAGTGGCACTCGGTGGCTGTATACCACATTTATTTTGCTTAAAGACTCAAGACCTCTTTTTTTTAAGACTTCTTAATTTAATTTTCATAAAGGAAAGAGAGAGGAAGGGAGAGGGGAAGGACATGTGTCCCCGCTTCGGGAATGAAACCCTTCCTTCTGCCGTTTGATGCAGAAAGGGGAATTCTGAGTGGTAATTAGGAAAAGACAGTTGCCATGGCAAACACATCTGATCAACAATAGATGAAATCATGAGGTACAGCAGAACATGAATGGCCAGTGAGAACTTTAGCTATTGTCCTGGTGTGCACCCAGGAGAGAGGCCAGAGCTATTGGTTTCTGCGCATGTGTTTGAATTCTGCCTGGATCTCCCCTAGGGACCGGCATCCACACACCCAACTTGTTACAGTATTATTTCAGATTGTCTCTACCTTGTCGGTACTTTCATTCTTCCACGCTCCATTCTATTCACTTCTATTCTGTCATCTGTGTGAAATACGTGAGGTGCAAATCATTATTCACAGTTTAGAGATGAAAATAAGGCACAATCAAGTTAAATAACTTCTCCTCAGTTGCAAAGGCAACCTCCAGTGGAACCCAAGTACACATCGATGCACTTTCCTGGCTCCAAAGCTGGTGCCGGCGCCAGTTCTAGTTCTGACTCTAGTGCCTTTGAACTGCAGTATACTCAGAGGCTGTGAATTGGCCCAGGACCATGCCCTCAACCAATTCTCCAAGGTCACAGATACCAGACATTGAAAGATTGCACCCTGCTCCCTACCCACCCCAAGACCCAATTCTTAGACTTCCTGGCACCTCTACCAGCTAGCACCTTGATGCAAGGAGCCCGTAGGACAAAGATGCCCTCTCTGTAATCAGACTCTCACTTCCCACATCCTCAGCGGCGGAACCAGGACGGAAGAGCCTGCATGGCTGCCTCCACTGTTTGTTTTTTCACTACTGAGTTGGCAAGGATGGACGTTGTTGATTTACAATTAGAAGCAGCATGCTTCTTCAAATATTAATATTAATAACTACAATGCTGAACACATGAAAAGGTCTTTTCATCTTCAAAGCACTTTGAAGACATTAACTCATTAGCTCTCCCTTCCCTCCATTCGGGAACAACAGGTAAGTAAGACTCAATAGCACTTGGTGGCCACCCAGCACCCCTCCGTGCCTAAGTAGCCCACGCCTGCAGAAGCAGAAGGGTTTTCTGTTTAGATAAAAGGAGACGTGATGCAATCCAGAACCACAACTGATGAAGGAGTCCAAGTGTCAGTCATCTTACAAATCAAATGGAGCTGCCAGAGTTATCATTTTAGCATCAGTATTTACTGTTGCTTAACAAATATCTATCTTTTCAGTTGCACAGCAGTGGTATAAAGTAGGAAGAAAATGGCCTTGAGATTAAAAAATAACTTACCCGAAAGATAATAAGGATAACCTACAATCGAATGCCCTCATCTCTGTATCCATAAGCCAGCATTTTTTCAACAGTTCGCCCACATAAAATGCTACTTTCAAAGGAGGTAGCAGAGACGTTTTAACAGTAGATGAGCCACCACGAAGTGGAATTGCCGGATAAAGTCACCGCATGGTGGGGGATGGCATCCGTCCCCCCTGCTTTTTCGTGGAGTGCCCCTCAAGTGCAGCTCCGCCGCGGAGGGGAGAGATGCCCCCCAATCCAGAGACCCCCATCTCAGCTACAGCCCAAAAAACAGAGAGAACCTTGGAAAACCGTGAATCACAAGTCAAAGAAAATCACCAAAAAGGCTAGTTTGGTTTGCAATATTCAAACCTGCAACAATTTCCTCTCTATCAAAGCAACTCATTAAGCTGCTAGGAAAAAACAAAAAGATATAAAACAATAGGCTCACTAGGAGTGAAAGAGGGAAAAATGAAAAGATTTCAACGTTTAAGTACAGCTTTAGTTCTTTGGAAGTGCTCCAATAGGCAAAGAAAATTCGGAGTTTCTGACATGTAATCTGTGAGTATCTAAAATGTGCACGGCTTCGAGTTTATGAACCAGGAAAAGGAGTGAAGCATAGTCTTGATTTTAGACTCTTTGGACAAGATAAGAAAGTGTTCTTGAAAAATTGTGATTAAACACTTGAATGAAAAACACAGGAAAATGTGAAAAGAGAAAAACCCACTTGTATCCTAAAAGTTCCCCTCGATTTATCTTTTAATTACACAGAATTTTTTTTAAAAAGGAAAAGGGAAAGGGACAGGGAAGTTTGAGGCAGAAACTCGCACCTTACTCACTACTTTGCCGGAGAGCCTGGGTGGTGAATCGGTCCTGAGCGAGCTTCCCTCAACGTCCGCGGTCTCTTTCCAACTACCTGCGGGAATCCAAGGCTCAGTGGCTAGAGGATGCAAAGACCATAATTTCCCTAATAGAGCTGCCTCCTTAAATTGGGGGGTGTGGTCACGCCCGGGAAAACTGAAGAAAAAGCAGGATTTTGCTAGCCCCTGACATCACAGAGACAGCCACTAGGAAGGCTTTTCTGTCTAGGTGGAAAAGCAAATCGTGTTACTGGCTGAGATAACATCAAATCACACCTTTTTTTCTATCCTTCAAATTATCCTTCAATTAACATAGAACTCAGCCTTCAGGGAGTAATGGGGAGGGAGATGAGGAAAATGGAAGCAGCTCAATGGGACAGCACCGTCTCAGCCTTTGCCGATGCATTAGATTTCACTCTCTGTGGAATACGTGAATGTTTATGCTTCACATTTCTTGACTTTCCGTGGAGCCCCATCATACCTAAGCAAGAGGTAGGGGAAGGGAAGACTGGGAAGGCTGTCAGAAAGAGGGTGTCCCCCACCCAGCCACCTGCCTGGGCTTCTGGTATCTCCAGGAACCTGATGTGAAATATGATATCTTCAGGAAAGGAAAATAATTCCACGGAAGGGAGCTGACCAAATAGCAAGCTGTGATTTCTGAAAAGTAAAGCTAAAACATGATCTTCCTATCAGCCTGGTTTTAGGACATTCCTAAAATAGATTAGCTGGGTGGCCCTGAGTCCAAGTTCATGGTGCAGGAATAAAAGTGTAGACATATTCATGTACTGGTCATTCAGAAAAATGTAAACAATGTGAAAATGTTGCATCTCATCTATCTGGAAACATGGAGCAGCTTTTATTCACATAGTCAGAACTGTGGCAAGGATGTTACAGTGTAATAGCATTTCGACATAGAGAGCCATTTCATTACAGAATTTTTTTAAGTCACTATTTGGCTGCTTAATTTAAGACTTTGATCCTGAAAGATGGAATCCTTCAAAGATTCCATTTTCTTTGAGTAATAGATGTGAGCTACAATTTGCCATGGTTCGCTTCTTTCTTTCCTAATGAAGACGCAAATGTTCAAGGTTGAAAGTCTATGAAAGTCTAATAAATGCCATTCCGAGCAACATCATCATTCTCCTTCATTGTACAGAGCTAGCAGGACAGTTAAGACGGTATTGTAATTAAAACAAGATTGTACTGCTTATCTTTTCTTTTAAATGTCTATGCCTAGCACTGTGCTAGGCCCTAGGAATACGACTAGTTCCCACTGTAGTATGAAGAGAGACGTAAATCTACAATCTCAATCACGCACAACATGCTATGAGAGAAGTCTTCGAGGAAAGCTGTGCAAACTTTGGTCTGTGTCCTTATAACTCACTCAGTTCCATTTAAAAAGCCCAAGTCAGTTAAACCATTCACAACTAATTATAATCGCATTATTCACTGTGTTTGCAAGAGAGTTGGAAGACAAAGAGAAGGCTTGGATTCGTGTCCTGTAAGAGTGTGCAGTGTAATCATTGAGGAGCTCTAGCATCCGGAGTTGTCTAAAAGGGTTCATATGAACGGCTACCCTTTCAGACTCCATCCTCTATCGCTGCTTATCATGGTGTGAAAAAGCACAAGCTGGGCGTCGGAAGGGTGCAAAATAAGCCACCACTGGCATAAACTGCCTAGAACATGCCCAAGAAAGCAGCAAACTTTGTTTCAAACAGTATCTTCAAAAATATACCATCAGATGGGTATCCACATGCAAAAGAATGAAGCTGGACCCTTACTTTACACATATACAAAAATCAACTCAAAATGGGTCAAAAACCTACATAAAAGAGCTAAACCCATAAAAGTAGTTAAAAAAACATAGAAGGAAACTTTATGACATTGGATTTGGCAATGACTTTTTGGACGCTACGCCAAAAGCACAAACAATACATGACAGTAAGTTGGACTTTATCAAAATTTAAAACTTCTGTACATCAAAGAACACTATTAAAAAAGTGAATGGAAGAAAATATTTGCTAATTGCAAGGGATCAGTATTCAGAACATATAAAGAACTCTTACAACTCAACAACAACAACAAAAAAATCTCGACTTAAAAAAATGGGCAAAAAATGTGAGGAGACATTTCTCCAAAGATATTCAAATGGCCAATAAGCACCTAAAAAGATAGTCAACATCGCTAATCATTAGGAGAATGCAAATCAAAACCACAACGAGATACAACTTCACACCTGTTAAGATGGCTATCATCTAAACAACAGAAAATGAGCATTGGTCAGGATGTGGAGAAATCGGAACCCTTTCACACTGCTGGGAACATGTAAAATGGAGCAGCCACTCTGGAGAGCAGCATGGCAGTTCCTCATAAACATAAACACAGAGTGACGTATGATCCGGCCATGACACTTGTAGGTGTATGTCCAAAGGAATGGACAGCAGGGACCCAAACAGATATCTGTGCACCGATGTCTAGGCAGCATCATTCACATTAGTCAAAAGGGAGAAACAACCCAAATGCCCGCCAACAGATGAGTGGATAAACAAAATGTTTATGTTTCAAACAACAGAACATTATTGAGCTTTAAGAAAGAATGAAGTTCTGATACATGCTACGACATGAATGAATCTTGAGGATAGTATACTAAATGAAACAAGCCAGAGGACAAACATTGTGCAATTCCACTTACAGGAGTTACCTAAAATAGTCGTGTTCTTAGAGGTGGAACGTAGAGCAGAGGTCACCAGGGTCTGGAGGGGAGAGTAGAATGAGGCATTCGTGTCTGATGAGGCCAGTGTTCCAATCTGAGATGAAAAAAGTTGGATGGTGGTGATAGTTACTTAATGCCACTGAGCGTGCAATTAAAAATGATAAGGATAACTTTTAAGTTACATATATTTTACAAAAAACGAAAAACGTGTCCTGAAGAAAAAAAACTACAACATTGGGGGGATGGAGGCCATCCCCAGAAAGAAGGCTTTCTGACCCGCATGGGTCTACAGGGCAGAGGAAAGGGACAATCTGGAAGGATAGGGTACGAACTCACAGGAAGGAACGCGGCCTCCCTCCGTCTCTGGGATAACACGGCAGCCCCACTTTACAAGCTGTTGAGATTGCTGTCTAACTGGACGATTGTGTAAACAGTAAACTGAAAAGGCAATACTGCTTATTCTTTTATATGCTCTGTGATATTAAACCCTATGGTGAAGGACCTCAGTTGAAATCACTAAATATGTTCAGATCCTGGAGAAAAAAATTAACCCAGTGGCTTAGGAGACACGTGATCTGTTGGCTCCCGTCGAATGAGTTATATTAAAAAAGTTGTTTGCTGCCCTGAAGGAGTAACTCCATAGCCCAGAGGAAAGAATGGTAGTTTCAGCAGAGTTTAGACCCAGCTGGAATAGGGCCGGAATTAATTTCTAGAATAATTACCACCAAACTATTTGCTGTTCTTACTGTGAAGAAATCTGGTTAAATCTGGTTCTTTTTTTCTCTGTGTAGCAAGATACATTGCAAATTAACATCTCCTAAGAGGAAAAGTGGAGAAGAAGAATCTCCAGAATGTTAGCCCCAGAGCACTGAACCCTTCCACCAACAGCTTCTCTCACTCCCACCCCGAACCTCAAAATGCAGGCACTGCCTTCGCAGGGACCTCAAACATTCTTTAAACCACCGTCAGCATGGAATACGAGCTAAATTTGAACTGAATAATGACATTAAATTTAATGAGAAACAAGGCAAAATATCAGCCACTTATTGTATTTCCCGTACTCTCTTCTTTCTGATGCTTCAGAAGACGCCATATATGCAGGAAAGCGATATCTAAACAAATTACCAAAACTGAGCGGGATAAAATCCAGATACCGCAGTCGTCACCAGATGTCGACGGGGCCCCAGAAGATAAGATGAAAGGAAAGCAAGGAGTGAAGAACCTTCGTCTATTTGCGCTCCAGCTCTGGAACTTCTTATCCTGTACTTTGTAATGAATCTATCTCCTTTCCGTGATCAAAAGCCAAGCCTTTGTTCGAGCCCCAGATGGATCAGAAGTGGCACACATACGTGTGCACGCACATCTGGCACCCAGGTGCTGGCCCTTGTGTGTGCCGGAGAGGCTAGGGAGACACTCAAGTTCTTCACATAGTCCTCCCGGGACCCCACGGTGGGCTGCGCCACTATTGTTTGCACCAACTTTCTGTTGCTTCCTCCCTGAAAAGTGGTTTAGGTAAGCTGGGTGAAGACCCTTCTCCATCCTGGTTCTCTGGAGCCTGCTGAGCATCCCTCATGTCTCAAACATTCAAAGTCTTCCAGAAGAGCGGATGACTGTAGGATCGTAGCCCACTGAACACCCGTCTCTGACTACCTCCTTCCTTGACTTTATTTTTCTCTCTGCCCCACTGTGTCCTCAGAACACCTTTACTTTCTCTCTCTGGCAGTCTAACTCCTACAAAGTATGTATGCACTTCAATTTTTAATTACAAAAGTAATATGGGGTTGTAGCATAGTTCAACAATCCAGCAGAGTTTGAATTAAAGCCTGAAAGCCCCACCCATGCCCCCTTCCACGCAATCTCACACCAGAGAGTGAACTGCTGTTTCTAGTTCCACAGGCGGCCCTTGGCCTTTTTCCTATGCCCTTTTCAACTTCTTTTGTTGTATACATTGGGTTTTTTGTCTATTTTTTAATTTAGTGTGCTATGTTTTGTTTTTTTAATTTTTATCGTTATTCTATTACAGGTGTCCCAATTTTCCCCCTTTGCCCTCTTCTGCCCAGCCCATCCCCCTCCATTGTACATGTACAATGTACAGTCAATCCCCACACCATTGTACATGTCCATGGGTCATTCATACATGGTTTTTGACTAATCCCGTCCCCTTCTTTCCACCATTTCCTCCTCCCCGCATTTCCTCTGGTCACTGCCAGTCTGTTCCCTATGTCTATGCCTCTGGTTCTATTTTGTTTGGTAGTTTATTTTGTTCATTAGATTCCTCTAAGTGAGATCATATGGTATTTGTCTTTCACTGACAGGTTTATTTCACTTAGCATATTATTCTCCAGTTCTATCCATGATGTCACAAAGAGTAGGAGTTCCTTCTTTCTTTCTGCTGTGTAGTATTTCATTGTGTAAATGTACCAGTTTTTTGATCCACTCATCTTCAGATATACCCTCATACCTGTCATAATGGCCATCATTAATAAATCAACAAACAGTAAATGCTGGCCAGGATGTTGAACCCTGGTTCAAAAAAGGGAACCCTGGAGCAATGTTGGTGGGAATGCAGACTGGTGCAGCCACTGTGGAAAAGAGTAAGGAATCTTCTCAAAATATTAAAAATAGAACTGTTGCCCTGGCTGGTGTGGCTCAGTGGATTGAGTGTTGGCCTATGAACCAAAGGGTCACTGGTTCGATTCCCAGTCAGGGCAGATGCCTGGGTTGTGGGCCAGGTCCCCGCGAAAGAGGCAACCACACATTGATGTTTCTCTCCTTCTCTTTCTCCCTCCCTTCCCCTCTTTCTAAAAATAAATAAATAAAATCTTTTTAAAAAAATGGAATTTCTTTTTGATGCAGTGATTCCACTGCTGGGAATATACCCTAAGGACCCCAAAACACCAATTCAAAAGAACTTATGCACCCTTGTGTTCAAAGCTGCGCTCTTTGCAATAGCCAGGTGTTGTGTGTATCGTTGTGCCTCTTGTTATCACACATGCATTGGTGCACTTACTGGTACCATCTTCCTATGCCTGCTCCCATCACAGCAACCTCATGAATTTTGGCAACTAAGCGATGATCCTCAGTCACATGTCATAAACTCCAAGTCCCCTTTCCCCTCTACCTCTCTGAACAGCTCAGTCTCCTCTTCCTGCACTTTTTCATGGAGCCATCTTCTCAATCATACGTTGTCACAATGAGCTATTTGAGTCTTCATTATCTCCTTCCCATGTCTTTCCTGCCTTACCTCCTTCCTTGCTTCTAATATCAGAAGTAGTCACAGAAAGTGCTCCCCAGCATCCATCCTTGAACATAGTGCCTATTAATATGGTCCAGATATCAGGCCAAAATACACTGTGTGCAATAGGACACCATTTTTCCTGAAATAGGGAGGCATAAATCTCCTAAGTATTGAGTAATCCTTTCTGGTGGCAGGAGAGAGGTTTTTTTGGTTTTTGTTTCGGTTTTGTTTTTTATTCTTGTCATGTTTGTGTTTTCTGATTTTCATACAATGTCGTATCCCATCTGTAATTAGAAAAAAAGCAAATCATATTTTTAAATGTGTGATTTTATTAGCCTGATTCACATTGCAGTAGAGCACGGTGTTCTGACACAGACTCTGAGGTTAAACTGCCCCAATTTGAATCCCAGCCCTGCTTCTCTCTGTCACTATGGGCATTTTATTTAAGATTCTTGCTCTTCAGTTTCCCCACATGAGAAACGAGGAAATGAGGATCCTCAGGGATTATTGTGAGGACGACAGAGGCAGTGAGTGTTGAGTTTGGACTTCACAATATTAATCTCTGTCACCCACGGCCAGGCCAGGACCAGACCCAAAACTTCTACTTCCCAGCCCAGTGTCATCTCACCACCCTGCAGGAACACTCAGAGGAAGAGAAGCCAGAGGCCGGTCTCCCACCGGCTCAGCGCTGGCTTGCTGAGTGAAGAGACTGGTGCAGCACCCAGTCATGGAGTTGGGGCAAGCTGGCTGAGAGAAGGGGTCCTGCTGAGCCTGGAGAAGAGCAGCTGCAGCTGTGTCCCCGTAGCTCACACCCAGTAACACTGACTGCGTTACTTTTTCCTCCTGAAACAGTCCATTGATTATAGATGGAGTCCAGCCTTGGAGTCAGGTCTTCCTCTCAGGACTCCATGCAACAGAACCAGCCCTTTGAATTCCCCCAAGTGTGTTCTCTCACCCCAATTTAGAGGACAGCTCGCCTTCATTGAAGGGACACGGAGACCATTACTGTATTTCCTGATCTGTAGTGGATGAAGTGATCCTTTGGGCCCCATCATTTATGGGAGGCTGTCAGCAATTCTAGGAGCTCTGCTTTCTCTAAGGAGCTCAAGAAGTCACTGCCTCAGCTTCAACTGTAAACTCTCTGTGTGCCTCGATATCTCCCTACCTGTGTCCTAGGCCTGGACTAACTCGGGAGCATCTGCTAAGATAAGATACGTTTCTCAGGGCAGGACCATCAAGACTCATAGCTCTAGAAGCCATGAGTCGGTGAGCTGGGCAGAATCTTTAGGAATTCTGCAATTTCTTCACCTTCCAGATAAGTAACGAGAATCAGAGAGATTTATTTCTTGTTCGAGGGAAAGCTGATAAACAAATTTGGCACATTGCTTCGAAGCTAACTGGTTACCTATCTATGAAAACCATTGTCAGCTCCATACTGAGCATCTTGGGTCAGTCCAGAGATTTGTGTTTGAAGCTAGGATAACCAGTACTAAAGCAGTAAAACTATTCAAATCAGTTGGACTGTTAACAGAGTAATTCTCCCATTTTCACAGCAAATGTCTGTTGACTCAGTAGATAGCTCAGCCCCCATTAGACCAGGAGAGGAAATGGCAATCCAGTGGTCCACAAAATGTTATCATGAGTTTTGCTGTTTCAAAACACACTTAGGACCAGAAGTCCAGTAACCACAGCCAGCTGCGGCCATGAATGCATTGAGAGATTTATAGAAAGCCACATTTATCATTTGTTAATGTACTCATTATTCTGGCCTGGAGCTGATGAATGGTTCAAAGTAGGTTGGTTTGTTTTGAGCCTTTTTGGAACACATTTCAAGCAAGTGCCAGGTTTGTTGCTATCCTGGATACTTCCCTTTCTTCCTCAACAGAGCCAGAGCCATCCCTGAGCTCAGGGACCAGGAAGACAAAGTAAGAAGATCCAGATGTCTCAGGCATTTATATACATCTGGTTTCAACCTGAAGGCTACCTCTGCAAGGAGGCTTTTTCCAGCCGCCACATCTCCTTTCTCTCACTAAGTTATATCTCTCATTATATGCTTTAGTAATGTTCTATTTTCTCTTTTCTAGCAAGAACTATATTGTATTTTTGTGTGTGTATGTCCTTCTCCTTTGCTTATTGTAAAATTCCAGGGGGCAAGAAAAGAATCAACCCTGTTTACCACGGTTTCTGCAAGTTTTATCATTGTGCCAGAAATCTGAAGTAAAGGCTAACTAAATATCTGATGGATGAATGGATGGACAGACAGATTGATTGGACAGATAGATTGTTGAATGAATGAAGAAACGTAAAATTGGATATTTGAATGTTGGCCATATAGTATCTAATTTACCTGTAATTTCTTAACTTTCTTAATCCTTCTCTCATTGTTAATACTGTTGTTGCACAATGTAACACCAAACTCTGCCACCTAATTCTGACCCTAGATTACATATCATACCACTGTTTTAGCATAGACTCTCCCCCTGTCAACACAAAAATAAGCCTATCAGGAGAATAATGTATTTTTTTGCATAGCAAAAAGTAAAGTGAAAAACTGACTGGCTTATTTCACTTAGCATAGTGTTCTTCGGGTCCGTCCATACTGTTGCAAAGGATAAAAGTTTCTTGTTTTACTGTAGATTAGTATTCCATTGTATAAATGGCCCATACCTGTTTTGTCCATTCATTTACTGATGGACACTTGGGCTGCTTCCATATCTTGGCTATTGTAAATAACACTGCAGTTGGGTGGGGTGGCAGGAGGTTAGGGGTGGAGGGATTGAGCAAAAAAGAAGGACTCATGCACATGGAGAACAGTGTTGGTAAGTGCTGGGGGAAGAGGAGTGTATAAGGGGACTAAATGGTAATGGAAAAAATACAATAAAGATTTTTTAAGAAGAAAGAAAGAAAAACTGACAACCAGGAAATTCAGGCTATGTAAACAGACAGAATTTTATTTTATCATTTCGTCTGTTGTCTGGGTAATTTAGTCTACATCTGAGTGTTTTTCTTTCACTCTTTGAGTAGTTGCCTCAATACATCCCTCAGTAAATAGAAGCAATTGATTTGTGATTTCTGGACTGATACTAGATTTCTGGGTTTTATTTTCCTCCTAATGTGTTTTCCTGGAGAAAAGCCCTGAAATCTGTCACTCATTCTTATCACTGGCTATTGGCCACAGAAAACCCTTCACAATGTACAGGTGTTATAGAAATGAGATCCAAATAGTGATTTGGGACAAACAGTATGGAGAGAAACACTTGGGTTGTACAATCTAGTATTTTACCCCCCCAATAAGCATGTAAATCAGCTACTTGCAGGACTATTTTTTTAAAGCCAGCTCAAGAAATCACACAGACTTGAACTCAACATTTACACCAACCAGAAACTTCCTGGAATAGCCAAAGATGTTGACCTTGCTCCCAGGCAGAGACTTGTGACCAAAGAGAATCTGGCCCATTATCTACTGAAATTGGGTTCCCAATTAGGGCTGCATTTGCAACCCCGCCCCCGGCCAAGGCACAACATGAGATAGTCCAGCACTTTTTATCTTATTTTGGTGGCATTTCACAAAGCAGTTTTTAGAAATTCTGGGCATTTGGACAATAGATGTTTCTAAATAGGGTCAAAGGAAACAAAAGAGTGATAGTGAAAAGAACAGGGTTGCTCTTTGTTGAGAGTAAAGCGAAATCTCCTGAGGGGTCGGAGGAGGGCTGGCATTTGGAGACTTTAGGGGTCAGCTCTCAAGGTGATCAAAATTCAGGGAAGCTTAGAGTGAAGAATTTATATTGAAAATTATAAAATCAATAATTCCTCTAAAATCACTTTCCACAATTGAAATTCAAGGGTTTTCATCTACAACGCAAGAACATCTCTGCTTTTTTTTCTTTTTCCAAATAATCATTATTCTTTTTAATAAAAAGTAGTACATTTATTATTCAATATTTGAAAAATAAGGAAAGAGTAGAAACAGAAGATTGAATTCACCTTCCATCCAGAGATAGCTACAGATAACCTTCCAATGGGTAGTTTCTTTCCAGTCTTTCTATGTAGATAAGTATTTTTTGTTTTATATGAAATAAAATAACCCTGGCTGGCATGGCTCAGTGGATTGAGTGCTGGCCTGTGAACCCAAGGGTTGCTGGTTCGATTCCCAGTTGGGGCACATGCCTGGGTTGTGGGTTGGGTCCCCAGTAGGGGGTGTGCAAGAGGCAACCACACATTGATGTTTCTCTCCTCTTTCTCCCTTCCTTCTCTTCTGTCTAAAAATAAATAAATAAAATCTTTTAAAAAAGACCAATATATTCCTTTAAAAAGTAAATAAATAAAATAGATCATATTACACAGGTATTTTGACCTATTTTTCCTAGTATAAATCTTAACATCCTTTTAATGTCATTAAATAGTTCTACAGTATTTTTTTGAGCTGCCTGTTACTCTCACATGTATTCCTAAAAAGTCTAGAAATTTATTGTAAAACCAAATCTTCATTTTATAATGACTCTTCCAGTAATGAAAAGAATTATGAGATCTGGATTCAATTTCTGCTTCTACTAACTAGTTATATTTGGGGACAGGGGCAAGGTCTCTGGGTTTTGGTTTTCTCATCCATAAAGATTACATTGCTGATTTCTAGAAAGTCCAAGGGGAAGACTTCTGATAAATCAATCACATAATGCAGTTTCTTCACTACTCCACTTTGCCTACTATGTATCCCCCATATGAGAAGGATTTCCCCTTTTCCTTCACCCTTTGATTTGTTTTCCTTTTATTTTTCCATTTCCTTTTCCCTTGAAACAATGAAATGTGATGCCTTTGATCTGCTTGTCCGAAGAGAAGATCGGTGGTTAGCTTCTTCCACCCTTTTGCAAACTCGGCACCACTCTCCTGCTGTGAAGAGCAAGGTCCGTGTGGAGGCCCAGGCATGAGGCAGGTACTTCTATGTGCGTTCTTGCCACCAGGCTGGCCTGAGCTCTGCGTCCCTGGTGTAGAAAAATGACTTCTGGAACCACCTCAAGTCAGTCTCAGCCAGAGAGAGACGATGAGAAAATGTGAAAATGTGAAAGGCGCATTCATTTTCTTTGGACCACAAACAAAAACATTCATCTCTTCCTCTTTTAAAAGGGCCAGTAGGGATTTCGGGTCTTGCATCAAAGAGAAATTAGGAAGAGGCCGTGTTTTCCATAGTTGCCTATGAAAATGAATGGCGGAATAGAGGTACCCATAATTTGGAATCTTAAGGACCTCCTGACATCTGATACAGTAGTTTGTAGAAAGGTTTACCAGGTCTCCCGAAACTTCCACATGCACTCCTGCACAACCAAGTTCTGGCGGTGTTTTTCATGCTCATTGCCTGAATGAAAGGGTGTGCTCCTCTCCCCACTCAGGTCTAACCAATCACTCATGCAACTGGCCCAAGGCTAACAAAGACTGAGAGATTAAATACAGATTTGAATTTTATCTCTGTACCTTTCTGGAGCCTGTCAATTTGGGTATCTCAAGAAGAGCCAGCATCTCACCAGAGAGCCTTCTGCAGCACAGCCACAGAGAAGATGTAAAGAAGCTTCTGATGTTTTCCTTTCATCCTGAATTCCACTGACCCCAGAGACTTGTAACTCTGGTGTGAAAAGGACGGGGAGTGAGGGATAGCCCTGCAACTTTTCATTATCTCAGGAGGGGCTGATATTCCCACATATCAGCAAGCAGGATTCCGAAGAGTGATGGCCTCAGATCACTGAGCACCTTCTGAGCTATTTCTTTCTTGACCATTCCTCTCCCATCCTTGTCAATGGGACTGAACACAGGAATAAGATTCACTGAACTAGGCACCACTCCCTACTGTTGCCTACATTGCTAGCAAGTCTTTTCTGATTGAGATGTTGAAAAATGAAATGAGATCATAGAGAAAATGCTTGGAAAGTAAAATGCCTTGCATGTGAAAGGAGCTGGAGAGGTTGTTTATGATAGCTCTGATGAATCCTACCTGGTCTCACTGCAGCAGCCTGTGATACTATTTCATTGTTAAAACTGATTTTGCCTCATAATAGACAAGTGTCACAGAACTTGAATCAGCAGCTAAACATTACAGGGAAGCTGATTTCAGGTCAAAATGATGAAGTGCTTTTGGACATTTAGAGCCATTCTAACAAGTGATGTGTGCCTGGAAAAGCACTGATAGTCTGCAATAGGGCTGCAGGACTGCCCAGCAGGGATGCTGTAGGCAAAGTTCCTTGCTTTGGACCAGACAACAGCTAAGATTCCACCCAGCAATAAGAATCTAGGAATCCCTATTATGATGATCTTCACTGTCATTTCCAAATTTGTCAAGGACTGTAAAGTAGAAAAGGAAGTGTTTTATTTCAAAACCATTGAACTATAGTTAGTTAATAGACATTATAAGAAGGTAGGCTTTGGCACAACACAGGAACAATATTTAAACATTTAGAAATGTTATATAATCTAACTCAAGCAACCATAACAATGGAAGAATAATCTGACAAAAGTTAACTCACCAGGGTTAGATCTCAAACTCCCATATCTTAGATTATTTTTATTTTTGAGATTTTTATTTATTTATTTTTAGAGAGGGGAAGGGAGGGAGTAAGAGAGGGACAGACACAAAAATGCATGGTTGCCTCTCAAGTGCCCCCCTGAGGGACCCCGCCCATAACCCAGGCATGTGCCCTGACCAGGAATCAAACTGGCAACCCCTTGGTTCACAGTCTGGTGCTCAATCCACTGAGTCACACCAGTCAGGGCATATCTTAGGTTCTTAATCTAGTTCTGGGTCTGCTGTCTCATGTGCCTCCTCCAGTCCAAGGCTGTGCATACCTGGCAAATCCATATTTGAAAGGAAAGCCATGTGTTGTGACCATTTGCTGTGTGTCTTCTTCTAGTCCTAGTGCCTTTCTTATTTCTTAGGCTCTCTCTCTCTCTCTGGGGAAAAATTAAGTTCCTATGCCTGGGCTACCCTCAAACCTGCAGAAACTAAATTCAATTGAATGAGAACTCTTGACTGGACTTTTCTCTCTGTTGTTGGCTGTAGCGTGTGGCTACTACCTCCACCTGGATGCCCTCTTCCACCTTACCCTGCAGTAGAATCTTAACTCGATCTTCAATTCCTCTCCTCTCTGCACCTTCCCTGCCTGGCTCCACCTTCTTGCAGAACCACCATCAGCATCGCTGTGGAATCAGATATTCACATGACCGATTCACATGCCCAATTACCCTGTACATAAATCCAGTGAGCACTTGCTGCCTCACACAGTAGTTACTTGTGTTTCTTCAGGGGAAAGACTGTGACTCATTTTTCTTTGTACCCCCAGCATCTTACTTGGTGTCTGGCCCTTAAGAGCTTCTCAGTATAGGTTAATTGAAAATATGCATAGGTTTTTAAGTTTTTTAGGGCCTAGAAGGTTAGCTGCAAATGAATCTCATGACAGCCTTCAATGAAACACCAGTATCTCAAACTTTTAGATACAGTTAAGAATCTCCCCAAAGGCCTTTTGGAGTTACTATAGAAAAGGCCCAGAGAGCAAGGAAGGGCCTTTGCCTCAGGGCCTTTGCCCTTGATCCTCCTGAGGCAGTTCGACAAAGCCCCTCCCTCACTCCATACAGGCCACGTAAAGAAGTTAACGTATGAGTAGGGTCTTGTCTGACCCTGCTGTACAAAATAAAACCATCCGTGCCCACCCTCTGTGCTCTTACCCACCTTACTCTGCTTCATTTTTCCCCACAGCCCTACCACCATCTGCCCTATGCGTCTGTTTGCTCACTTTCTTTTTGCTTTTCTCGTCAAGAAGAAAGGTGCTTTGTAGGTTTTGTTCTTTGTAGTACCCTCGACTAGCTGCTTGCGATAAAAAGAGACTCAATAACCATTTACTAAACAAGTGAGTGATGAATGAGTTTATGAATGGTTGGAAATAAAAAAATATATGATTTCTCAATAAAAATTCAATAACTGATTGACTTCTTTGAAAAAGAGTCAAAGAAATGTCTTGGAATACAGAGCAAACTTATAAAGGGATACAAAGTACTAAGTAACATATGTTAAGAGACATAGATCATCCCAGGATGCCCAACATTTACTTTATGAGGTTTCCCAAAAAAGAAAATACTGGGAAGAAAATATTAGGAGCTGAGGAAAGTCTCCAATATTAAAACTGAAGTTTCATCCAAGGATAAGAGAAGATACAAATGCTTCTACAAGGCGAGTGAGGGGTTATCAGCCAAAGCATGAGAATAAGATTAGCATCAGGCTTCAAATTAGCAGCACTGCATGCAAAAGGATTATAAAGTCGTGTCTTAAAATTTTTGAAGAAAAAATTATTTTAAGCCTGAAATTCTACACCTAAACTCTCAATCAAATCTAATAACAAAATAAAACAAGTTCCGGGCACACAAAGAATGTAAACATTTACCTCTCATGGCGTCGTCCTGGAGAAATAAGGTGAACTTTAGCAAGATGAAAATCGAAACAAAGAGGAGAAAATAAGATCCAAGAAACAGTGGGCCTAATCCAGGAGACAGGTGCACAGTGGCGATGAAAATCAACCACAGAACAGGAGAATATCTTTTAAAAGAAAGCAGTTTTCCTTATAACATGTAATTATTCAAAAGATGGATGGTAAGGGAAAACAAACTGCTTTAAACAATTTTTAAAAAGCAATGAGACACATCATGGGATGGGGGAAGCTGTACAAGAAAGTCATATGACAAACGTCAATAGAATGTGATCTGATTTTAACCAATTCATACAATATAAGAAAGAGAATCACTTAATCTTAACACTTGAAGTATTTGTCATTGGTACAGAGGTTTAGTCATAAATTATACCTCATTCTACGAAGTCTAATTACACAATTTGGTTCTGTGGTGAACCACTTTAATATGAATATGTAATTATCTTAATACAAATGAGATGACAAGTTTTGGAATCAATCTATAGGCAAAGCATGAGTGACTTGATTATGGTTACAAAATTGAATGCAAATATTATAATTCCGGTAACATGAGGAGGTGAAGAGTATGTGAAAAGGTGGAGAGACACAAGGAAATGCTACTTTCCCATGTCACATGGCACAGGATGAGAGCTGGCCAAAGATGAAGAATCGAGAAATAAAAAGTTGAGGTGTATCGTTCAAAGGTATAGTGATCACTAAAAGAAAAATAAAAAATCACTTAAAGATTGGAAAAGTGATGGGGTTGGGTATAGTGTGAGTGAGCTATGTATTATATGATTTATATTCCATCAACTGATGTGGCTTAAATGATTAAATCAGGACATGACAGTAGATTTGTGTTGCACATAATATGGAATTAACTACCCAACAAGCTAAAAATAAAAGTAGTTCAAGTGGTTACCTCTTGGGAGTGTGACAGTCGGCTGTGGGATGGGACGGTCGACTTTCACATTTTACTTCATACTATTCTCTTCTGTTTTACTTTCCATTACTACACTAATATATTATTTTTATACTTTAAAAAAATCTTTGTTTTTAAAAGAAGAAACCATTTGGTACTGAAAGGTGTTGGCTTATATCATTTCCCCTATGATATCTGGTACGCCAGAACAGATAACTCAGACCAAGAAAAATCTAAAATTAAAATTTTGGTTTCATTTTTTTGTTACAGTTTACAAAGAAACTGTGGAAAGTCTACAGAATTTGGAATAAAAAGAAGCAGTGATCCTAGACAACTCTTTTAATAAATTCCTATGCGTCGATCTCTCTATCTTTCAATAGGGTCCTTGCCCATAATGCTATCTCGTCTGTTCAGAGTCCCAAGGAGATGAGGAGTTCAAATCCTAAGTCACGGGAAACTGGGCCAGTGCTGTGTTCAGCCTCTGTGAGCTAGGGGTTACGGAGAAGAGCAGGGCGGTCTCTGTGGATCTTTGGCATGCAAACGAACGTGCCAGATGTCCTTGAAATTGCTCTAGATTTCTAAGTCAACAGCTCCAATGCTCCCTGTGGCAGAATCAAATTTCTGCATGAAGATCTTCTGAGGAAGCTGCTGACTTACTGAACACTCTGCCGCCAGCCACCCACACAGCCCACAGCACACCTCGAAAACAACCAAGGGGGGAGGGGTGGCGCGAGGAGAGCTTTCTTCACAGAGACCTGCCACCAGCCTCCGCCTTCCCTCAAACATCTGGATTTCAGGCATTGTCCCAGACTCTGGGTGACAGCCCCTTCGACTGTTCGGCCCCGAGCAGATGGTGGAAGGTGCCCCCATCACAGGCATGGCTCTCCTCTCCTCCAAACAAAGAGCTCTCCAGTTTCTCTCCCGAGAGTGATGGCGTTTCCACGGGTGCCTTGGGTTAAGGGTGGGGGTGGGCAGGAAATACAGAGAAAATAGAAAACAAAAATGATTTGTGCAAATCCTCATCTGGGAAGCCGGCATTCCTGGTTGCCTGCATTTATAATATTAAGGGGGGAAATTACAAATAAGGCGGTCCATGAGTTAGCATGAATCAGATCTTTGTTCTTTGCCAAGTCCTGCCTGGAAAGCTGAGTTCAGGCTTCTCGTTGACTTGCAGCATCTATTTTATAGAAATGGCTTTAAAATGTGCCCAACACCCATTCTCCTCCCGCCGGGCCAGGCAGAGTAAGAACGGGTGACCACACAGCTGGAACCCCTGTGGTCAGGCTTATGAAAGGGGCAAAGTCTATGGCGGGCCTGTGCACTCCCAGAAGCACTGGAATGGAGGTGAGAAAATGGTCCCATGGCGGGGGAGAGGGAGCCAGCAAGAGTAATAACCCTCCTGGCTCTGTGATATGCCACCCACATCCATGGGCTAGATACTCTCTCTGAAGGCCAAACCTGCCCTTCCCAGTCACCCTGCAGCCAAAATGTAGCTTGAGAAGGCAGCCAGAAAGTTCTACAGTCCAGGCAAGCCGAGGACTCTGACTGGAGGCAAGGCCATGGGGTTGAAAGACAGGGAAGTGAGTCATGGCATCCACGTGTCAACTCCTTTCCAAGTTCAAAACGCTCTCAGTTACAACTCATTTGCCTCGTGTGAGGTGAATTGTACTTTCTCCATTTTATAGGTAAAGAAATCGAAGCTCAGGTTGGATGTGGACCACAGCCAACCTGCTGTGGACTACACGCGTGATAGGACCCACGGGCGGTCAGTAGGGCCACGTCCCCCTGTTCCTTGGCCTTCTCCCCAGACCACATCACCAGTAGACGTCATTCTCGGACCAGCAGACAGATGCTTGGCAATAGAAATTCTAGCCACTTGGCTGAAAATTCAGGTTCGGGGGAACTTTGTGAGGGTGGGAGAGATGTGAGGCCGGCCCCCGCACCCGGAGCTGGGAGGCTCATGTTACCTTCCAACGCCGAGCCTACTTCCTTTGTCAGCGGCCTCCGGCCCACCTCGCTGACAGTCAGCTCTTCCATCTCCCTGCCACCCGGCCGCCAGAAACAGCAAAGGTGCTGGACTGCAGGCTTTCCCTCCAGAACTAAAATGTCCTTTCAAGGAGCTTCTTTTTATATTATTATTATTATTGTTGTTGTTGTTGTTATTATTATTATGTTTTATTTATTTTTGGTACTTGTCCCCTCTAGCCATGAATCTGCCACACACCCTGGAAGAGGTGGGTTCAAACATCTCTCATTCAGATTTAATTCCTACAGGAACAGAATAAACGCAGCTGCCTTGACCACTCACTTGCCTGCGCCGGTGGAAACTAACGTTCAACCTTTCTCTCCCTGGACGGCTGGCTGTGCGATGCTCCTGCCATCACGGACATGGCAGCTGTCGCAGCAGTTAACGACGGAAAGACCCATTACCTCATCTGACCCTGTCTCCTGCCAGGACAGGATATGGGCCCAAAAAGTGCTTCCTGGTCTGACAACCGCTTCAGCGTTTATTTATCCTAGGTTACAGCAAACATGGCTTCAAAAAACAGGAAATGGAGCCTCATCTTAGTTCATTATGATACCAGTTACAACAATGTAGTGGAGGCTTTCTGGGAGCAACGCTGGCGCTTCCATACAAGGCGGCGGAACTTCATCTCTCGGGGCCTGGAGTGTGCTGCTGGGGCCACCCTAAGGGGACCCTGGGAGTAGTGTGTATTTCTACATGCACATTCCGTGGGGCCATCAGAAATAAAAAGAATTATATCAGCTCGTGAATGTCATAAATTAGTCCTCATTCACTGAGCTCCTTATGGGCAAATGAATTGTCTCATTTGCCTTCAATTGTGGCCAACACTTAAGAAACACTCACTAAAGCTTTATTAATTAAGACTGCTTGAAAAGGAGCCCAAGTTTCTGAAGAGGAGAGGAAAGAGAAAGTACACAAGGATTCTGGGCGCATTTGTATTGAGGGGGCGCCTAGGTAAATAAAGTTTCATCTCCAGTCCAAGAAGCAATTCCCCTACTCCTAACTACATTGTTAAAAATAATGAGCTAAAACTAACTGCACACAGTTGACACATATTATCTCATTTAACAACCCTTAAGAGAGTTGATATTAGTTTTCCCATTTTGCTGAAAGAAAAAAAAAATGACCCTATAAGAGCTTAAATAATTTGCCTAAGGCAACATACAAGTAAATCTGAATTCAAATTCAAGTTAGTCTGACTCATAAGGCCATGTTATTGACCCGAATGTTCTACTGCCTTTACACTCTTGGTTTATTTCTGGAGAACAAGCACTGTTATTGAAGAGACATGAGAGGCAGTATCTTTGCTGTTATTGGTCAGATCATTTTAACTCTACCCCTATTTCTGAGACATAGTTGCTTTCCTTTCCCACCTTGCTTGGACCTCGGCTGACGCTCACCGTGTCTTGCATTGCTCCACTCTCCCACTCTCTCTTTGCACCCCTCTGCTGTAGCACCCTCAGTGATGGGCGAAGTAGGGAGCATGGACATGTCTACAGCCATACCACCCCGAACGCTCCGGGTCCTGTTGGATCTTGGAAGCTAAGCATGGTCGGGCCTGGTTAGTACTTGAATGCGAGGAAGCGGGGTCACGCTCAAGGACCTCGGATAACTCTTTCTTTCCATGTTGCCTCAAGCCCAGAAGAAGAAATAATCTCATGGGCGCTAACTTCTGTGAACCAGGGTCCAGCCACAGCTAATGTCTGTGCACAGTTCATCCAGCACCTCTACTCTCATTGCCTTAACTGATGAGCAAGTAGCCATACAACTTAGGCCAGGTAACATTATTAACCTGCTGTACAGTTAACAAAACTGAAGCTCAGAAATCAGATACACTTGACATTCAAGTCGAATCTGGTTTCCAATCTTGTTTGTTTTCTACAGAACTGCACCAACACCTAACTTGAATCAGGGCCTGCGCACTATGCCGCCCTAAACAGGTGGTCCTGCTCCGTAGGGTCCAAGCCCCACCCCCTGCAGCACCCCCATCACTCACGCCGGTGAAGTTTACCTGGTGAGTGGAGGTGTTCCCGGAAAGCCAGTGGTTGTGTCCTGTGTAGGGTGGTTCTTCTCCTTACATGCAAACCACATTAATTTTACTTTTTAGTCGTTGCTACATTGCTTTAAGCACTGATTTGATAGGGGAAAAGGTAAGGTCTTAGGTATCAATGTGAAGTTCATCAACACGTCTAAACAGAAATATGCATCTATAAATGCCAAGTATAAAAAGCAGTGGCATGCAAGTCAAAAGACCAGGAGTCCAGCACAGACCTCTCAGTGAATTCTAGAAAGCCCTGGGTGGGTCTCTCTAGCTCCATGAGCCTCTCAGTTTCTGCAAAGAAAACAATGGTAGACTAGGGGATCCTTATGGAACCCAACATTAATTTTTTTTAGCATTCTTGGCTATACTGACCCTAATCTGAGAAGGGGAAATATATTTGTTCTAAATGGTTACTACTGTAGAAAACCACGGTGTTTTATCTTAGGGTGGCCAGGCAAAGGTGTAGGTAAGAAGGTGCCCAAGGAACAGAAGGTGGGCAGCAGGGCTGATTGAGAGCGAGCTGGTCTGCTGCGGGAAGAACAGTGCTGAGAAAGTCACTGCCACCGAGGAAGGAGCCCTTTGAGCCCAGTGGGGGTGCTGGTGGCTCGCCACAGGTGGGCTTCAAGGTCTCTCTCTTCTTTTTTTTTTTTAAGATTGTATTTATTTATTTTTAGAGAGGGAAGGGAGGGAGAAAGAGAAAGAGAGAAACCTCAACATGCAGTTGCTGGGGGTCATGGCCTGAAACCCAGGCATGTACCCTGACTGGGAATCGAACCTGTGACACTTTGGTTCACAGACCACGCTCAATCCACTGAGCTACGCCAGCCAGGGCAAGGTCTCTCTCTTCTAAGAGACCTGTTACAAGATGGGCTCCGCAGGGTGAGCTCATCTGCAGAACGTGTGACAAGCCCTTCTGTGTTCCAGCTACTTGATAATAAAAGAACTGAAAATAAAAGATAAAGTGAGATCTGGTTTTAGATCTTGTAGCTGATCAGGAGGACAAGTAACAAGATGAACTAACTTTTTAGTGGAGAATCTTTTGGTAAACAATTCGATGAGGGAAGAGTTAAGGAAACAAAATCTGGTCATCTCTGAGGATCCCCTCTGATTCATCTCCAAAATGTGTATAATTTCTCTCCCTATTTGAATCTCGCAGTATCTGGGGCATGTTTTGCAGATCAGATGCTCCTCGTCTTCCTCCTCAGGTCTTGCCACACTGCCTGAAATCCTACTGTTCTTTCCCTTGTGACGGGCAGGGTGCGTCACTCTCCATCAGCCCCGCACGTTCGCCCACCATTGGATGTGTGGTGAACCCTGCTTCCCCAACTGCATGAAAACCTCCCTGAGCAGGATCAGGAGTCCTGCTGAGTTCGTCATTCAACAATGCTTCCCCAGGTATTGAGTGTGTCAGCTTTGTTTACCAGCCATTGCACTTCTGCCCCAGTCTGAACACACGGTAGAATCTCACTGCTCTGTGTCCTTGAAAGGAGGAGTGGTCCTAGGACTTGCTTTCACCAAAGAAATGAGCATACTTCTGGCAGAAGCGTGAGGAACAAGGGAATGGATTCCCCTGTTCTGTTTTTCTCCTCTGCACGTGTCAGGTGACAGCTGCTTACCAGCCTGGGGCCCAGAGTGAGTCACACACCACGGAACAAAGCCCCCTGACAACCTGTGATGTTCTCTTAGCAGGAGGAAGAAGAACTGCTTCAAGCCACTGAGGTTTGGCACTTGTCACCACAGCATAACCTAGCTCAGCCTGACTGGGACAGAAGTGCTCGCTCGGCGAATATTTGCTGAGCTCTGCCCCAGCGGTTTACTCATAGCAGGTAAATAGGAGGTCAGTAAAGCAGGCTGGCAATGGTCTGGACAAAGGCCACCTCCCCTGGAAAATACTGTGCTGGCTCTGCCTGCTCTGCTCTGGTCCCTGCATGGCAAAAAGCACCACTCAGCGCCATTGGCGTTCCCTATCTGTCAGCATTGCTTTCGCTTCAAAGCCACTTCTCTTTGGCAGGGAATGTCTATCTGTGCCTGCAGAATGTAATAGTTAAAATAAGAAATACCATGAAGTGTCCTAGGAAGAGGCAGAGAACTTTGGGGAAAGTTAGAAATAGAGATTGTCTGAATGAGTGTGTAAAGATTGGAAAGGAGAAATTCCACTGAGAGCTTTGTAGAAACCTCAGTCAAAAGCCACTGGGAAGCCCTGGTGGGGGCCTCGGCTGGTGGGAGTGTCGTCACCCACACCGTAAGGCTGCAGGTTTGATTCCCGGTCAGGGCACATGCCTGGGCTGTGGGTTCAGTCTCCTGTGGGGGAAGTGTGAGGGAGGCAGCTTATCGATGTTTCTTTCTCACATCCATGTTTCTCTCTCTCTCTCCCTTCCTCTCTCTCTAAAATTCAATAAAACATACCCTTAGGTGATAATTTTTAAAAACTACTAGGAAATTGGAAGCAATGGTGAAGCTTTTGGGAGCTTGGCCAATCCCGAGCTTCCGTTCCAGCATTTTGCAGACCTGCTGGGTAACTCTGAGCAGCGCTACCCAACCTTGCTAACCAAGCCAATTTCTTCACCTGGACAGTGAGGGTAACCACAGAACTCAGTTCTTAGGGTTATTGAGGACATAAAATAATGTTCCTTAATAATAAAGAAGCGTCTTGTGTGCTTTTAAAAGTCTTAAAGATAAGTGAGGTCATTTTTCAGTGCACTAAGCACAGGAAATACAACATATAGTAAGTTTTCAAAAAATAAGTTAAGAAAAGATAGCGCTAAAAAAAACAAGGCTCTGGAAACTTCACCACAGGGCCCTGGAACATGAAAGGGACCTCTGCCTAGGTTCGGCTTCCAGGAAACTCTCCAGCTCTTGCCCAGAGACCAGCGATGTGGTCATTGGCTCTCACACAAGGGGCGATGATTCTTTCTCCAGACATCCAAGCTTGGCTCCGCCTCAGCCATTTCAAGGGCTCCCTGCAAAGTGCCCGGTGGGGACTGAAGACACCGGGGAGACCGTGATAAGTGAGGGTGAAATGCAACGAGAACCTCATGTTTTTCTAAGCTGAGGTCCGGGACTTCCCTCCCAGCTGGAGGTGACTGGCCTCTGTTCAGCTCACCTGAAGTTGGCACACTGGCCGGAATGAGAATGTGGAAGGTCTGTCTTCCTGGGAATGTGGTGGTCTTCACCGGGGGCAGCCACACCTGTCCCCTTGTTCCAGCTGGATGTGGCCCCAGAGAAAGCAGCAAAGGCAGAAAACTTTGAGTTCCCACCCCCCTTTTCTGTACCCTCTCCCTTGCAGGGGTCTTACTAGAGAACCTGGTGCTTTATGAAAGCTCAGCGCTGAGAATATCGTTCTCCCTGGTAGAGGCAAAAAAAAATTTGAAATTAAAGATCTGAATGTAAATACTGTTATATCACCTCTTTAACTTACAGTCCCAAAGACTTCATTTCCTAAAAATAATAGTAACAACCTCAAAGTACAGTAATTATTTTGTTATATTGTAGTAGTAACAGATTTGGGATTGATTTGAACAGGAGAGACCGCCCCCCAAAAAAGGTTAATTTCTGCCTCTGTTGATGAAGTAAAACCTTTTCAACTGGATAAAATCCCCTAAGCCACTCACTCCCTTTGTCCTCCCATCAGTCCCTTCTCTCAGTAAATACTTATCCTGTGCCCATTAGTGTACTGAACAGGGCCAGGTGCTGAGCACAAGAAGGTCATTGAGACAGGGTCCCCAACCCCCTCGAGCTCACGGTCTAAGGAAGGAGCCCCGTCACAGATCGTGGAGCCGGGCAGTAAATGTGGAGTTTGATACATGGCCGGCGTGTCACAGAGGAGTGACAGCAGTGCATCCTGGAGAGCCCTGGAGGGCTCCCTGGGGGAGGAAGTGCCTGTCTGAGGGTGATGATAGCTCAGAGCGCCACAGGCAGCAGAGATGGAGGCGAAAGGAAGGCAGGGATGGGACGGAGAAAGAAAGTTTAATTCAGGCACGGGGGCAAGAAAGTATGAAAGGAAAAGCTGTGTTTGAATTGCTGCGACAATAAGTGGGAGATGGAGAATCATAAACGGTATAGATTTGTCTTGCACCCAGCAAACTTCGTTTTGGAACTGCAGTGTCCCCTGCCCCCTGGAACCGCCTCTGCATCTGTCCTCCGAGGCGTCCCTGGTCCACTGAACTCTTGCTGGAAATGGAAGGAAAAATCAACGTGATCACCAAAATGTTCAAAGCACCCTCCAAGTGTCTCTCTCTCTCTCTCACCCATTTTCCGTCCCTTCTGTGAGCACTAAACCCCCAATGGTAGGAAGCATTTGTCTAAAAATAGCCTTTCTAAAAGACCCGATCTTTTCTGAGTTTCATAAAACATCTGCTGAACAGTTTCCTATAACTGTTTTTGGCCATTAAATCAAAGCCAGGAGAAACAATGTTCTGTTTCTGCCTTTAAAGCAAAGCATTGCCACCAGGCCTTCCTCTCAGACCCCGACGACAATGGGGCCAGAAATAGCCATGCGAGACTTTGACACACCTTAAGGCTCGAGTCTGAGCAGAGAGTTACCCGGGACTTGTTTTTCTTTCTTTTTAAAGAGGCTGTTCATCTCCCCAGAGCAGAAAAGAAACTTACATAGGCAAAACCTCAGGGGGGAGGCTCCGCTGCTCCATGCAAATCACCACCTGCAGGACGGGCCGCACAGACCGCCAAGCTCTGCACTGGGCCACCAGGGCCAGCCCTCCCTCTGCAGAACTGAAGCGTGGGGCCGCCGGTATCTAGTCGTGCTTGATTTTCTGTGTCATGTCCGAGTGTTCCCAGGGTTCCCACTTGTTTACACAGCACAGAACACGGGCGTGTGCTGGTCTAGGGGGAAAGAAATCACATACACAAGGTCAAAAGACCGAGTAGTACATCCAGACCAAGCTTCCAACTAGTCAAGGGTTCTTGACAAGATATTTTGCCTCTCTGACTCTGTCTGTCTTCTTACCTGAGTTGCCAGCTGCCTTAATGGGAACAAGCATAAGTGGGCCTTGCAACCAAGGCAGACAGCAGGAGGAGGAGGAAGCCAGGGCTTGGGTGGTGCAGTCTGGGAAATTGCCCAGGGCCAGCCTGCCCAGCAACAGAGAGTCAGACTCCCAGCACCACTCAGTGCTGGAGGTCGGCTAAGGGACCAGGCTGAGCGGAGCCTGCATTGCTGGCAGTGCAGGGACCTGGGACAGCGTTACCCACATGTACAAGACCCCATTAGGGGATGCAGAGCTGGGAAAGCTGGATCCAGTCCTCCAGGGGAAGAGAAGGCCTGGGGCACCTCTGGCTAGGGCAGGCCTCCAGTCTGTGCGGCTGACCTGAGGAATAGGCAAAGTGAATCTTGGTGCCAAAGGAGCAGTCAGCACGACAGGTGATGGGATTGGAGACCCTGAGATTACAGAGGACAAAGGGTCCCTTCATCTGGGACCTCACATGGCACATGCTTTTGGGTTTTGGGTTTTTTTAAAGATTTCATTTATTTATTTTCAGAAAGAGGGGAAGGGAGGAAGAAAAAGTGGGAGAGAAACATCAATCGGCTGCCTATTGCACGCCCCCAACGAGGGACCTGGCCCGCAGCCCAGGCATAGGCCCTGACTGGGAATCAAACCAGTGACCTTTCATTTCATAGGCCGGCACTTAATCCACTGAGCCACACCAGCTAGTGCGGCACATGCTTTTGGCCTCCAGACTTAATACTGTCTCAAAGTGAGTGATGAAACCAAATTCACAACATTCTAGGATCAACTCAGAATGGAGGTGGACCCTGGGACCCACCTGTAAGCACAGGTGTGGACAGGTGGGGAGAGAGGAGCCAGCAGGGCACAGCTGCCACAGGGCTGGACTAGACGAGCTGCAAGCCTCCTCCCGGGCTCAGCCCGCTACAGCCCTGTGCCATCTCTCAGTTGGTAGAGAATGACCTTGTCAGGTTTGGGGAGAAGCTGGTTTCTCCAGGTTTTGTCCATTGGCATTTGTGATTGGATCAAAGGCAGTGGAGCCCAGAGCATATCATCCGTGGACAGTCAGGTGGATCCCGTGTCCGTGATGCAAAGGCAGAACCAGGGGCTGGAGCTGCAGTGTCCTCATCCATGCTCATGGGCCTGCCCTGGACGTAACCCAGCGGCAGTCCTGCACGCAAGCAGAAAAGCAGGGCTCACTTCATTTCATTTCTTCACCCTTCCTTCCTTCCTTCCTTCCTTCCTTCCTTCCTTCCTTCCTTCCTTCCTTCCTCCTTCCCTCCCTCCCTCCCTCTCTCTCTTCCTTCATCTCCCTTCCTTCCTTCCCTACTTCCTCTCTCTTCTTTTTTCCCTTCCTTTCTTTTTTTCCTGTAGGACTCTGAGGAGTGTTTAATAAAATTATACCAATTAATATCTCACCCACAACAATGGAGCCAGATGCCAGCTGAGGCGACGAGGCAACCCCAGCACAGCTGCAAACCCTCACACGATCTGCCTGGAGACCCGCAGTCAGGACAGGCCTGCCACAGCCCAGCAACCGGCCTGAAGCCAGCCAGCATCTTAGCTTGTTTGAGAAGTCACTTCTGCACGCTTGTCAGCTTTTGAAGTGAAACGTGAGGTCTATTTATATATCTACATTTATTTGATGGAACAGCAACAGCATTGAATGGCCTGCTTTAGGGATTGCCTGTCGCAAATTCACTGTGCGCCCGCGCATGCGCTAATTTTTGGCTGTCAAAATGGGGCGCAACAATGCATGCCTTGGGTTGCGGTCACAACCCCTAGGTCCCCACCCCACTCAAGGGCTTGTCCCTACTCTGTCCCAGCCACTGTACACAGAAGCCCAGATCTGGGGTTGCCCTTCTGCAGTGCAGCCGACGAGCAGAGTCCATCCACTTCCAGGGAAGCAACAGCTCACCCAACTAGGGAGAGACAGTGACTTCATCTCCAACAGGCCCTCTGGTTGTGCCCGACATTGTAACTGGGGAACAAAGCTTCATAGAGACGGGTTTTTAACTGATTCCATTTAACTTGTCATTTGAGTCTCACTTTGCCTGCCCAGATGGACAAAAGATAAACCCTCAGCTTTTGTATAGCAGGCCATGTGTCACCGACAAGTTTGGACGATAACCAACAGATTCCTGCCGGGGCCTGTCACCATCCCAGCCCCACTGTCCATCCCGGGGAGGCCCATCCTGGAGCAAGCAGGTGACTGCCGTCACATGAGGTGCAGGCGCAGCCATCCCGGGAATCCCAGCGGCAGGCATGGGCCTCCCTGGAGAAGCTGCTGCTGCTGCTCTGGGGCAGCTGTCTGCGAAGCAGCTGGAACAGCCGGCCAGGCCCATCTGCCTCTGGCTGCGGGCACTGGGAGGGACGTTGCGCCCCGCCTCCCCACTCCCACCCCCGCCCCTTCTTTCCTTGGCAGCTCGATCAGGGCACTTTCCACTTGACTTGGGAGTGTGGCCCCAGCTGTTTTTAAAGAGCCCCCTGTTTTGCTTCCGCCTCACCCTTTGCCTTCCTGTAGAAAAGAGCAGTGTATTCCTTGTGGGATGCAGATGTGAGCATGACACCTGCTGTGGGTGGAAAGGAACAGGAAGTACCGTTGGGTCCTCTCAGCTGTGCCCACGGAGTTCTCAGATTACTGAGCAAGGCAGCGAGATCCGGCCAGAGCTCACCGTGCAGTCGGAGGCAGCTCAGAAGGCTACAGTGCCAAGCAGTGTTCAAAATTCTGCAAGGTGGTGTGCACTGTGTACAAAGAGACAGGACTTTGGGACGGTGGTTCCCTGGGAAGCCATGAACTTGGTAGAGCTGAGAGGGCAGCAGGAAGTAAGGGGACTTGCCAGTGCTGGGGCTCCTAGAAGAGGCTTCTTGAAAATAAGGAACCCGGGAGGGTAGGCAAGAAGTCTCTATGGCAGCATCTAATGGGACTGGGTAAGCAGGCAAGACAGCCATGACCAGCACTTGATGCAGGGGGGCACTGGGTATACGACGGGGCAATGCCGGAGAAAGAACACAGATTCTCACACACTCACACGTTCACACACACACTCAGTCTGAAAGCCCCAGGCTCAAGTTTGGCTGCCCCATCTGGCTCTGTGTCTGGAGACTAACTACTCAACCTCTCTGAGCTTCAAATCCCTTTGTCCAAAAAAAAGGGTATTATAATAATACTTAGTCCACAAGATTGCTGCAAGCTTCAGAGAGAATACATAAAAAATATTTTATGCATATTCAATATCAAGCTGCACTCTCTGCAGGCCTACGCCAGGTACTAGGGTCACCACAGTCAGTACAGCAGACTCGCTACGCTTCAGGGGACATGGACAACAAGCAGACGAGTACACCGTAAGCATGTATTTACAGATGGTGGCAATCAGCTCTGAAGAAGGGCCCGACAGAGCAATAGAGATGCGTGAAGCCCCCGCTCTATCTGGGATGACCCCTGATTAAGTGGTGTTTGGGCTCCAACCTGAAGGTAAGAAGGGCCGCCGTCACATGCAGCAGATGTTTGCTGCAGAGAAATTGCAGAGGTGTCACCAGGCTGCTGGGACATGAAGCCAAAGGTCCCTGCCCCAGAGGAGCTTGCACCTGGGGAGGGCAGAGAGACGGGGAACAAAGAACAGAAGAAATAGCGATGTGAGCGCTCTGGGGCCACAGCTACAGCTGGGCTGGAGAGGGGTGGGGCTGCTGGGCCTGCCATCTCCCAGCAGTGAGTGGTCAGAGCGGTCTGTGCTGTGGAGGCCAGGTTTGGAGAAAGAGTGGAGGAAGGAAGGGAGAAACAGAACCAGGGTCTGTTCACTCCTGCTTCTCCTGTGGGGCAGGCAGCTGGCAGGTAAGCAAGGGCAGAGTGGAGGCCAGCAAGGAAACCATTGTAGAACTTCAGTGAGACCCAATGTGGCTCAGGCGGGGCCGGTGGCAATGTGGAGGACGTGGGGTGGCTGGTATGGGGCATGGCTTAAAAGTGGAGCTAACAGGAAGTGTTGACAAGCTGGGCATGGCTATGAGAAGTAGAGGAGTCAAGTCCAACTCTGAAGATCTGGGTGCTCATCAGACCCAGGAAGCAGGCGGCAGGGTTGGCTGAACGGCTGCAGTGAGGCAGTTGTGGGGAGGTGACCAGGTCTGGGGAGAGGAGACCAGGAGTCCGGAGTTGTCACCTGAATTCCAAGAGGCCTGGTGACAGAGGAACTTAGGGCTAGAGTTATAAACACGGAGTTGCCGGCTCCCAGATGCTTTCTAAAGTCACGAGCTCCCCAAGGAGGAGAGAGAATAAAAAAGAACAAGAGTCAAGGCCTCTGCTCGATGAAGAGGTGGAAGCGATGAGGAACCAGCAGAAGCCGAGAACAGCATCTGGATTGCCCGTGGGGTGGGGCGCGGGTGGGGGGCACCGGTCAGTCTCTCATCCGCAGGCCCTGAAGCCACCTTGCTGCCCCCTGCCCCTTGGTGTTTACGGATAGGAAGGCAGCCGGGCTGGGCCGCAGAGAGGAAGGCCAAAGCCCCGGCCTGCCTGCTGCTGATAAGTGATTCTACAAGACAAGCAGAAGGAATCCAGACAGAGATCTAAGAACATCCAGATGCTTGGCCCGGCAGCCGGTTCCTGAGGCATGACAGGCTTTCATGTGCGCCCCAGCTCCTGGGGAGAGGGCCTGTCTGCAAGCCCTCCCACCCCCAGCTCCGACCCAGGCCCCCTGGCAGGGGAGGGGCCGCATCTGTAACCCGATCTCCCTAGTCCCGGCTGCTGCCCCAGTCCTGGCTGCTGCTTCTCCGCACCCCTCAAAGACAGGCGTGGTTCAAGCTCTGTACAATCTGCAGAATCAACTGTGAGGTGTTTACTGTGTGCTTAATAATTGAAATGAGGAGTATGCACTGGCATCGTGCCAAGTACTTTAGATATTTTAATAGATCCAATCTTCACACACCATCGGTGAAGTAATGACTATTTGGTCTCCATTTGACAAATGAGAAAATGAGGCTCAGAAAAATGAAGTCATTTTCTGAAGGTTGCACAGCTAATAAATGGCCACACTGGTTCACATCCAGCCCACGCAATTTTCTAGGCTTGCCAACTTACTGAGCCACTGAGCCTAGCTTCCTCGATAATCAGGGGAGAAGGGACCCTCAGACCTCACGGGCATGTCCCTACTCCTAAACTCTTTCACGTCGGGAAGAAACGGAGGGAGGATTTAACAAAGCCAGGGGCCTCCCACCCAAAAGCGCAGTCCGGTCATTTCTGGGTCCTTGCATCCCTGCATTCTCCCTTCTCCAAAAAGAAAAAGTACATCGCCCAGTTCCTTCTCCTGTGAGTTTGACAGAACAAAGAACACAGGGCGAAAGGGGGAAAGATGAAGTGACAGGCGTAGAGCCGAAGCAAATCAACCTGACCCCCATCAACAAGGCGATAATGGAAACAAGGTCTTCCCATGGGCCCAGGGAGAAGGCGAGCTGCCCGGGGAGAGAGAGTGGCTGTCCTTCCCATCTTGTGACCACTTGTCATCCTTCAGGACAACTGGGACAGAAACCCCAGGGGGTGAGGAAAGAATCAGAGAAAAGGAGAGCAATGCTGGATGGGGAAGAGAGGCAGATGGACAGACAGACAGAAACCCAGAAGACGGAAGGACTGGGCACACTGACCTTTAAGGTCGTTTTGGCGGGGGAACAAGTGAACGAAAGGGAAAGTTTCTATGTATTCGAACCTCTTGATACATCAGAATCAAAGATAGACAAGAACCAGCACAGAGAGAACTTGGAAAGCGGCAAACAGGGATGTGAATAAATGAGAGTGGATCAGAGGCAAGTAAAGAAAGAAAAGTCACTGGAACACAGCATAGTCTGTGGGATGGACGTGGGAAGCCAGGTGAATCTGGTTGCCTAACCTTATTCCTGTCCTTGACCTTCAGGTCCTAAGCAGGGGAAACACAGGTCCCTACCCAGGACCTTGTTTGTTCCCTCTTATTCTAAAATCCATATGTAACCTGGGGCTTGCTGACTACCTCGGGGGTCTGTGAGGACAGGAAGGATGGTGGGCATGCGGTAGACACTATTTGGATGAATGATACATGACAGAGCTTTTTGTCCGACTGATCCTCTGCAGGTCTCTCTCAGAGGTTCCAGCCCTGTCCCCTGGGCTCCCAGCTGCTGGGGTGACCACTCCCCGCTTCCTGGTTTCCAGGTCTGCCTGCAGACCTGGCCCTGCCTCTTCCACGCTGGGTGCGAGGAGCCCCCCGAGGGGCCAGGACACAGAAGGAGACTGGCCCAGAGATGAGGCGGGCAGGACGGGCAGAAATGCTGTCTTCGTGTTCCTTCCTCTGCCAGCCTCCCCCCTGCG
Organism: Phyllostomus hastatus; assembly: GCF_019186645.2. Classification (NCBI taxonomy): domain Eukaryota; kingdom Metazoa; phylum Chordata; class Mammalia; order Chiroptera; family Phyllostomidae; genus Phyllostomus; species Phyllostomus hastatus. The sequence continues at coordinate 10,593,566 of NW_025334015.1, read as the reverse complement.
TCAGGATCAGAGGAGTGCAGAGAGGTGTGTGTGGGGCGGGGGGCGGGTGGCAGCCTGGAGAAGGGGCTCTGCTGTGGATACAGGAGGAGTGGAGGATTCAAGTCAGGGACCAGTTTTGTGCTGACAGGGGTGGCAGACAATGCAGTGGGGCCGGGCTATCTGCTGCACACTGAGCCGATGCTCAGCAGACAGTAAAAGGCAACCCCCTCAGCAGTGTGTGGGCTGAGGCAGAGTCCACGGGCCCTGTAACCACCAGCCCGGGATTCCCAAATCAAGTCCAAAGTACGTCTTCTGTAGTTTATCAATCCGCTGAGCCAGACACGGGGTAGACTTAGTGCTAGGAACAAGGCAGCAAATAATATAGACTAGGTCGAGGTCCAAAGGGCACACATGGGCCATGGAGGAAAGCGTGTCAACAAGGAACTCACTTCGCAATTGCAGCTGTACTAAGGGCTATGAACAGCCCCGGACGCCTTGGGAGAAGATTGCAGTGCAGTCAGACCCAGTCAGGGAGGTGTCCCCTAGGAAGGGATGGTCAGCATTCCCCCAGGAAGTAAAGGGTGAGTAGGAGCAACCCAGTCACGGGGAGTGGAGAGCGGTGGTGTCTCATGCGAAGGCCCTGGTTGGAAGCAGCCCAGCCTGCCCAGGAGACCAAAGGGCCAGCGCGTGAACAAGAGTTTGCCCGGGAAGCTCTTTCGAGGACGGGAACATAGAAGGCTGGGGCACTAACACACTCTTGCTGTAGACTCAAGGTTCTGGCTGTTGAAAGTAATCAAAAGCAATAGATACAAACACACATGAAGTCGAGGGCCGCCCCCACCTGGCACGTGTTGGGGACAAGGTGAGCCCACCTAAGCCAAGGGAGGTGAGCTCTACAGAGCCAGAGGCCCGAAGGCCACCAGTCAGGGGCTGGGGAGCAGCTTCTGTGGCACCAGGGGACGGGGCAGATCCTGGGCCAGGCGATAGGTTAACCTGTGTGTAAGGCTATGCCTTACAGATGCCAGAGATTGCAAGGATTCAGAAAGTGGGTGGGCTGAAATAAGTAAGGGAGTGTTGGAGAAGGAAGCAGAGAAGGCTGGACTTGAAGAAAACCAAAGGAAGGGCAAGATGGACCCAGTTGGAAAAGAGTGAGAAGAGCAGGGCTGAGCAGGTCCACACCCCAGCCGTCTGGGGGAAGGAGGCCTGAGGGGGAGAGGGAGGGGTGGGCGCTATGGTCCTACTGGCCAGGCACAGGGCCGGGGGTCCCTTCAAATTCTGGTTGGAGAGTGTCCACCAGAGGCCAAGGGAGCACTGAAGGATGTTGAAAGGTAAGCATTAGAATAACGTGGGTGGAGCCCAGCCTGGGTAGTTCAAGTTAGTTAGAGCGTCAACCTGATACACCAAGGTTGTGGGTTCAATTCCCAGTCAGGGCACATAGAAGAATCAACGAATGAATGCATCAATAAGTGGAACAACAAATCTCTTTCTCTCTCTCTCTCCCTCTCCATTCCTCTCTTGTTCTAAAAAATAAAAATAAATTTTAAAAAGTTAAAAAAGAGAATAACATAAGTGGAAAAAGATGTCTGGTCAGAGAGTGATGTGTCAAAGGGAAGGAGAGGAAGCTAGTTCGATGCCACAGCAAGGTAGGCCCTAATGGGATGGGTCACAGCAAGGGGAGGAGAAGGAGCCCCATCTCTGAGGCATTTCCCCAGCAGCAGCCAGATCCCAGGTGTAGGTGGGCACCACCTCCCCAGGGCACTCATGGGCCTGGAGTCTGAATGAATGACCGGAAGAGGGTGGCACAGCCGAAGGAAGGGAGAGAAGGGGGATGGGGAACAGATGGGGCAGGGGCACAGGGAACTGGGGACATAGCACATTTGAGCAAAAACAGTTTCAACCGAAAAGTCAGTGGCTGCCAAACTTTTTGTCAGTAGCAAACAAAATCTTAGGCAGAACCTGACACATGAACAGAGGAGAAGGGAGTCACAGTCGTTTAAAACTAGAGGTGCCCTGAGCCCGCCCCTGCATACCCTACTCAGATTCTGAGCGCTCTGTAGAAGTACTGGCGTTGCATGGAAACCCGTGGCTCTCAGCAGCGGACGATACCGCCGAACCACTGAGAGCTTAGAGCCAGAGGTGAAGACTGGAGGTCCCCAGCCCAGAGCTGATAACTCAGGCATTTGTGACACCTCTAGGGAAGACCAAGCCCCCTGCTGAGCTGGGGAGACACTTCCATTTAGAGACAAGAGAGCCTCGGGGACCTTCAGCCAAGACTCCAGCTTGTTGCTTCGCCACTTAAAATGTGAACTGCATGTCTGTGTGCCGTAGACATGTCTACTCTCCAGGACTCCCCTTCCTCTCTCCCGTTTCAAAGCTCTGGCTCCATCTCTTCCTCCCCTTTTGCGTGTTTCCTGTCCATTCTCCCGCCCTAATTTCTCTTCCTTCTCTCCTCCCCCAGCTGCGCTGACATCCCTCCATCTCCTGGCTGCTGGCTCTCAGCTCTCTCGCAAGCTCCCCATCTCCTCCACCCCACGCACCAGGGTCTTTTTGGTCATGGTTTATTTTTAGCCCCCTGCCATCCTGAGGATGTGAAAAATATCCCTGAGTCATGGCTTTGCAAGGAAGCAGGAGCAGACCGCCCCTTTGACATCTCTGAAGATCGCTTATCAACCTCTAGCCAGACCTGCAGGAGGGACAGCCTGTCCCTCTCCTGGATGGGACCCCCAGGTCAGTCTCTCAGTCCAAGAAGCAGCCGCCCTGCTGCTCCCCAGGAAGCAGCATGAGCTAAACTCACTGGGGTCCACGTTGCATGCTCCACAGAGCCCATTTCCTAGAAAAAGGGGCTATGTGGAGCCTCTATTGTCTGTGCAACTGAGAGCAGAGAAGAAGCCTGTTCAAAGCATTAACAAGGTGAAATCAGTTCTAAAGAGCCTTGGATCTGAGTGCAGAGACTTGGATTTTAGGGCGCTCGGTAGCTTGTCGATATCACTCAAGTATCTACACAGAACCCTCCTCTGTGCGGAGCACCAGGTTGGGCTCCAGTTTCACCTGACAACACGAGACTAGGTTGTAAGAAGGGCTTCTCTCCGGGGAATGATTTCCACAGGCAAGGCAACATACAGCCCTCAGAGACACGTCGCCCGTGAAGATGAACCGAATCTCAAAGGGGTCAATGGAGCCATACGGCCAGCAAGTTGGCATTTAGAGTCACTCGAGTGTCCTCCAATCCCAGGTATTTCTGCTTCACCATGCTGCCGCTAGGGCCTCTTCCAGGGCCAGGCGTTTCTCATTCTCACTGTAGAGGAATAACAACCAAGTCTTGTCAACTTATCTGCTTGCCAGGGACGCCAGCCAGCCATGTGAGATTAGTTTCAGGAGCTCGCAGTGACCAGAGACTGGCGATCCTTTGCCTTCTGGACAATGAAACCAAGCAGGTGCCATGATTGTCTGGGCAATGGGGAATAAGCCCCAGGTCAAGAGCGGCTGGGTAGACATCTAAACACATAATACGCACCGCTACCAACATCCCGAAGTAGGAAAGATATATTGTTCGTATGACACTGTTTTACCCAGTTCTATAACCCAAAGTATAAAAAGTGAGTGCAGTTGAATGTTGTCATGCAGTGTTGAATGTGACAGAATTATCAATTACAATACTACAATATTCATCCTCAGAGATTCAGATTCCTCCTCACCATGTCCCTTCTACATTGTCCCCTTTCCCTCCCTCTCTCCTTCCTTCCCTTCCTTCCTCCCTTCCTTCCTCCCTTCCTTCCTCCCTCCCTCCCTTGCCCTTTCTCTCTCTCCCCACTTTTCATTCTCTTGCCTATTCTCAGCAGTTCTCTCTTCTCCAATCCAGCACACACATACACCTTTGGCAACAACTTCAGCCTCACTGCTTGCCTTTAGATGCTTTGGGATTTCCTGATGAAAAAAAAAAGTAAATAATGTATAAATCATTAAGTGATGTGTAAATCATATGGCCGGGGTGAGAGGTGGGAAAGAAATAAGTCCTGAATCAGACTCAGGAACTAGTTTCTTCCAGATGGACTCAAACCATCCCAGGGGCATTGCTCAAAGAGGCGCTGGTCTGCTGACCCCGATACAAGTCCTGGGACCCAGCTGGTCCCTGTAGGATATTAGTCACGCTTCGAAACCACGAGGCCAGTTTCCCAGGCTGGGGAGGCCCTATAGACAATGTCCCATAGGGTCTCAGAGCCTGAGAACCTATGCATCTCACTGCCTGGTGGTGGGCTCACATTGCATCTGATGTGATTTGTGTCTTAAAACAGGACTTAACAAGTGTCCCGGGACAAAGCGGTAAAAGTGCTCAGTGTCTCCCACAGAGGGAGCTTCTCCCAACCCACCGCTGCCCTGCAGTCCAGGTCTCACCCCGAAGCTGGGGTCTGCCTCCAAAGGTGAAGGCGAGGGCATCAGGGCAATCAGCAAGTCTGGAAGAGGACAGACAGACAGCAAATGGCCACGCCCTGGAGAGCCCTCACGTGCCAAGTTTTAAACAGATGTGCTGAATGCTAAGGCGACCTCAGCCCCTGGCTGCTGGGGCTGGCGTACACCGGCCCGAGGTGACTTCCTGTTTTTGAAGAAAAGAGGTGGGTAGAAGCTCAGAGACGTGTTCTGGGCACCAGTCAGCTCTGACAGAGTCCTCTTCTGACTTCAGCATAACTGGGGCGGCTACGATGAGGCAGAATTACTCACAAACAAGTTTCTACACCAGGCGGGCCCTGTGCTTAGCAGGGGGAGGATGCCAGTGCATGGGGGGTAGGCCCCGGGGGCCTGAAGCGGGGGCACAGGCCCTTCGTGAGCCCACAGGTGACCAGCTTCAGTCTCCTTCTTTCAGGGTGAGAGAGGGCGGCTGAGAATCAGAGACACACAGACACACGTGGCTGCTGGCATGCTCCTCATTTAATCACAGGGAAAGACCGAACAGGTGTGGCAGCTGCTGGGCAGGTGGGACTAACGGCACTATTATGTCAGTAGGACGACAACCCACACGGCACATTCTGGGCAAGACCCAGGTTCAAATCACCGGTCCAGATGTGCCCACGTGTCCTGTTACAAGAAAGGAGAGGCATCACCGTGACCACAGAAGGCATTGGATGGGCTAGCTGGGTCTGGTGGTACATCAGGTGCGCCCCCGCCCCACACGGTGAGGCCCGCTCTGGCCTCTGCAGATGAAACGGCTCGCGCTCCCCATCGCATTCCTGGTAGCTCTTCGCCTTGCCTTCTTTTGCCGAATAACAGCAACTGTCACTACCTGGCATATTGTTTGCTTGTTGCTCTTCCCCACCTACCCCTGAAACATAGTAAAGCATTCAATAAATAACTGTTAGAAGAATGAGTGCACATATGATTCTTTTTTAAAAAAATTCCTTCCCAGCCTAAACTTCTTAGGAGCAAGGCCTGTGTCTTAGAGTTCTGTACCTCTCTCATGCCTGGTATACAATAGGTGCTCTAATAAACATGCATGACTGATCCCAATGGATTCCACCTCTGGAAGAAAGGGAAGGGGTAAAGAACACGGGACAAGAGGGCAGGAGGCCCCACGCGGGTTCTGCTGAGCAGTGCTAAGGACACACTCACCCTGGGACCCTGGGCTGGGGGGCCTGCTGCCGCACAGTAGGACCGTCTGTGGCTCTTTCTCCTCCAGAGCAGAGTGCGACATGTTGCCGCCACACCCCGCCTCCACCAACTCCCATTTTCTTCTAATACCCTTCACATAACGTTTCCTCTCTACACTCAGTGTTCCCTGGTCTCCATGTCCTCTCTAAGCATCCCGATCCCCAAGTCTGCCCTGCAACCCAGCCCGAGTACAGCCAGCTTCCCCAGGGACGGCTCTCGGGCCAGGAAAGCATGGTACATCTGGAGTGGGGTCGGAAATAAGGGTGGGGTGGCTGTCAAGTCCTTGTGATCTTACGTTCTGTCACGCCTCACAGTTGCAGAGCCCCATCTCACACACGGAGGATGCAGCCACAGAGTTGGAGAGCTCGTGGTGAGCTGCGGGGAGAGCCAGCCTGGGGCCCAGGTCCCTCAGCCACAGGGTCACTGCTGCTGCTGAGGGGCGGTCCGCAGAGACCCAGGCTTTGGGGCCAGAGGGACCTGAGTGTGAACTAGTGTGACCTTAACAAAGTAATTCGACTCACTCACTCTCAGTCTGCCTCGGGTGAGCGTGAGATAGCGACCTGTAACTCACACGGCGGTGTGATGTGTAAGTGCAATAGCGAGCAGAAGGTGTCTGGCAGGTCTCTGGGACTGCAGATATTTGATCGTGCAAAAATCAGCATGACAACCTTTCTGGGTTTTTCTGATCAAACGCCAGGTACCATATCAGATCCAACAGAGATTTCAAAGATAATATTATTAGCTACCAAAAGAGAGGAGGAAGAGGTAAAGAGGAAGAAAGTGAAGGAGAAAAAGAAAAAGAATTAAGAGTATTTAGCAGTCTATTTGGAAATGATAATAACAGTAGCAAGGCAGCGGCTATTTTTGTTGTTTTTTTCCTAACATTTTCTTTCTAACACTTTTTTTTCATTGCTTTTAGAGAAAAGAAAGGGCGGGGGGGGGGGGCAGGGAGAGAGAGAAACATTAATGGGTTGTCTTCTCATACTCAGCCTGACCAGGAATTGAACTCGCAGTCCAGGTAGGTGTCCTGACCTGACCAGGAATCAAACCCACAAAATTTCTGTCTATGGGATGACGCTCCAACCAACTGAGCCATGCGGGCCAGGGCGACAGCCGCTGTTTGGATGGATGAAAAGCTGTGAGCCACAGGGCCACTGAAAGCACTGTCACCAAGGTACCCATGGAGGAGGAAAAGACTGTCAGTGCTGGAAGGCCTCCTTGAGTAAAATTTGAAAAAGTCTTTATGGACAAGGAGGGGAAAGTGGCAACCCTCCCAGGAGGGGAAAAGGCATCTGAGGCAGAAGGAACCACGCATGCCAAGGCAGCGAGTGAGAGCCCTGGGGGGGTGGCCGCACCGTGCAGGGCACCAGAGGTGGCGAGGAGTAAGACAGAGAAGAAGGAGAAGACGGGCGGGGCAGGGTCACGGAGGGCTCGGTGCGCCTGACAGAGCCTTACACCGGGGCTCAGTCTGCAGAGAGTTCCAGTAGGAGAAATGGGGGCTTCCGACCAGATTCAATTCAGAAAGACAGCTCGGGTGGCTGTGGGGGTGGGAGGGTCACAGAGGAGGGAAAAGTGGCAGCAGGGAGTTAGTAGCCACTCCAGGTGGGAAAATCAAACAGGTAAAGGAGAATAAGTTTCAGAGGCCACCATGAACTCAGGGTCACTAAAATCTGCGCCGTGAGTTGGATTTCTCAGCACGGGCTCTTTCTCCTGCCCTATAGTGAGGTTTACTGTAAAGCCTATCTCTGCTTCCCAGCTGCTCTCTAATCCCAGAGATAAAGGTGAGTAATGCAAAGGAAAGGCTCCCAAAACCAAAGGGAATGTTTATTTTAAGTAGATTGACGTCTGTAGGAAGGGGAGAGAGAGAGAAAAAAAAAAAACTACCAGGGCCTGAATGGGGAACTGTGACATTCGCAGAGCCCTGCCATTGTGTAAAGAGAGAAATTCCTCAAGATTGTGTTTGTCCAAGAAATCAGACAGTTTACGGTCCCTGAGTCAAAACACTCAAGGATTGGAAGCCAGAGTTTCCTGGGCTGAACCCAGTTACTAAATAAAATGAAAAGGAAAAGAGCAATTAGATGCCATGAATTGTTGTTAAGCGGGTGGGGTGTTGGTTGCCAAGGCTTTAATCTAGCAGATGCAACAGAAGGACCGCAGCGAGGTGCTGGGCTATGCCAGCCCCACCCCCCCCACCCCCACCCCGCGCTCTGCCTCTGGTGCTGCTGCTGCTGCTGCTGCTGGGTCACAGTGGGGTCTGAGGGTCCTGGGGATCCCCTGGGACCCAGTGGAGACAGTGAGCCTGGCTGGATCTGGAAGGCCAGCCGAGTTCTTCCCAGCTCTCCCCAGAGATCAAAGAACACCCGCCTTTCTTGCTAATTTTAGTAAGTCTTTGCAGGTATCATGCAAAGCATGAACACCAGGGCAGCTCACCTTCATCCCATTCATTGGAAATGTTGGGGGAGGGGCTTTATCACCTGTGGGGGAAGGGATTAACAGACAAGCCACCCAAGTGGGAACAGTGGGAAGGAAAAATAGAAAAAAGACAAATGATGGGGAGGCTGCCCAAATGACCCCCCCACCCTCTGCTTCCCCCACCCCATCCTTAACCTCCAGCAGCCTATTCACCTCGGCCTACCTCCCCCAACACTCGCACCTCACAATGAACTTGGAGCCACCCTCCTACTCAAGTAAAGAATTTGATGCTGGCAACAGAGTTCTTATCAGGACCACCCAGCTGAGCGCTTAGGGAAGAGCTGGGGACAGTGAGGAGGAAAGTGCTGCTTGACATTGTCATGCTTGGTCTGTGCTCCACGTCACGGAAGGTGACCTGTTTTGCAGTAAGTTAGAATCCAGCTGCCTCCTGCCTAGGGAAAAATATACTCTGGGCCACCTCTGGCCAGCACAGATGTGTTTGGGGTTGCCCAGTGACCCCGGACATGGCTCAGATGTCTCACACATGGTCACACCTCCACGGCCATCGGAGGCGCACGGGTTCTGAATTACGGCTGCTCCTGATGGGCGTGCGGAGGTATCTGCCTCTTGCGGAGTCTCCGCGTTGCAAGCCCTAAAGATGGCATTTGCTGAGTTTCTGGAAAGGCTTCCTCAACCTGAGTTGAATGTAAGCTTTAACTCAGCATTCAAAGTAACGACAAATTCAAAGGGAGGTGTAAAATGTCTCTTAACTCGAGGAGCAAAAACATTTCACGTACAAACGAGAGAGGAAAGTCCCAGCCAGCATTTGTAAACTGTGAGCTGTGCCTCTGTTTATTTCAAAGAAGCAGAGGGACTCGACGTGTTTTTAATAAACTAAAGGGTTAGATTTCTTCTTTAAAGCCCCCTTTAAGAGAAGCTCCATTTCCACGACTGGCCCTTCTGAGAACGGAGCGGATGTTTCCTGGAGCGGAGTCTGGCTCTGTCCGCCTGACCGTGCTCAGCTCGCCCACGCGCCGTGGCACAGAGCAGCGTACTGTTAGGTACTGTTAGACCGCACGGGTGCCACGCCGGGGCTTCTGGGTGCGGACTGCCGCCGGCTCTGGTCTCCGCAGACCTGCTTTCGCGGCTGGGTACGGGCGGAGGGTGAGGCTTGTTTTGAAACCAGCATCAACGCCCTGTCTCTGAACACACTTCACGTCACCGAGGGCGGCCTCCGAACCATTTTCTCAGGACCAGCTCTGCCCCGAAAGGCAGCACCCTCCTCCCCTCTTTGTCTTCGTCTCTGATCCTCCTTCGTTGGCTTCCTACACCTAATTCTTTTCTTCAGCAAAGAGTGGAGCTAGAAACTAGGTCACACGAAGGCATTAGGGACAGTCTTAACCCTCCCTTTATGGGGGCGTTTGCATTTTGCAGAGCAGAAAACCTCAAGCCAGGGTTGCAGGAGGTGGATGGTGACCTGGAAGCCAGGGAGGCCCAGACCAGAATGGGGGCCCCAGGGGAGATCTGGGCAGGCCCTCTGAGTGCACCTCAGATCCCACCAGCCTGGCCCTGATCGTGCTGCTACAAGCGAGGGCTCTTTCGAAAAAGATGAACTTTGGAAAGTGAGGGGCAGCTTGAGTTGGGCAGGGAGCGGGGCTGCAGGGCGAGGAGGGCCTAACTGGCGCGCCAGGGAAATCCTGCAGAAGGCAGGGAGACACAGCCGCTGGAGCCCAGCACCTTCCATCTTCAGTCCTGGCTGCTGCTCAGCAAAAGTTGGGAACCTGGTCACGGACAGACCCCTGGATTTGAATCAAAAGCACGAGAGCCTCCAGAAAGCCCCTCCAGCGCCTGTGTGACATGTAGGCGACCTGTCCCTCTGTACCCTGTGAGGCAGGGAGGCCCACAAGACATTGCTGGTGCAGATGACATGGGCTACTGCACTGGGAGGTCATCCGCTCAGAGATGGGCAGACAACGTTTGCCGTGCGACCTCCAGAAGCAGTGGGACTGGGAGGCTTTCTTTAGAGCAAGGTGACTCCCTCACACACCTGGCTTGTGTCTGAGAGGAGAGAGAGAGGGGGAGAAAGAGAGAGAAACAGCGACCCCCTGAATGTGCACCTTTTAGGGGATAAAAGGTGCCACAGGGCCTTTGACAATTCCCTAAGAGCACAGCCTGGGCCCATGGAGGGTGGGAAGCAGACCACAGAGGCAGGGTCAGGCAGTGGAGCAGGGGTGAGGGCATGGCCAGCCCCCAGGTGGGCACGGCCGGCCTGCCAGGCCTAAGGACACTGGGCCTTCCCTGTTGAAAGGCTCCAGGGAAGCCGCCCGGACTGCAACCTGGCTTCTGGCAAATAAGCAAAGGAAAGTCAGTTGCAATTACTTTCCCGAGCCCCCACTCGTTCTGGTGCGCTAGATTCCTGAGACCGACTCAGAGAGTCAGACACTTGGTGCATTCCGCAGGTGGACACGGCGTCCCGACAGGTGAGGGCTGCAGAGTGGGACACCGGAGTCGTGGGTGGGTGTGTGTGCGGGAGTGTGTGCACGAGTGTGTGAGTGTGTTAATGTAGCTGTATGGCTTTCTTTTTAAAGTCCACAGAGCAAAGAAAAGAAACAACACACATTGAAATAACCTTGACTTCTGAAAAGTCCTCCCATTCCTCTGGGGCAGTAAATTTGTTTTTTAAGGGCTGTTTTGTCATTAAAGATAGAAGTCTTAGCAGTTTGGATTTCAGCCTTCGAGTTTGTCTTTTCTTTTCATCGTGTTTAATTTCCAATTGTGCTGACTGAGGTCCTCTGGCCTGGAACTTGGCGAGCATATGGCTCAATGGTGCCCCCTGAAGGCCGACGGGGAGGAGTGCCGTAAAACAGGAAAAGGTGAGGACCCAGGTGCCCACCCACCAGCAGGCCCAAAGGCACCATCAGTCAGGTCAGTCGGCAAAACCAAGGAGCTGCGCTGCTCCCCAGCCCTGACGCCACCAGCAAGCTGTTTATGGGCCTACCCGCACAGTTGGGAAGAGATTGAGCTTTGGGATAAGACAGGCTTCAGAATGAATTCCAGCACGGATGAGTCACTTGACCTCTCTGCCTCAGTCTCCCTTTCTGTAAAATATATAATGAAAAGTAATACTTTGGGATTCCTGACTGTGGCAGGCTCTCCTCTACACGCTCAGCATGTGCTCACCCACTTAATCCTCACAAAAACCTTGGATGTATGCACTATTATCCTCCACTTGGTACAAATGAGGAAGGTGAGGCCCAGAGGGAGTTAGAAACCTGGTAACCAGCAGGACCGGGTTTGAATTTCAGTGGGGGCGGGGGCGGGGACACGACTGCACATCGCACTGCCTCCCCCTTTACCCGGCCAGGCCGCTGAAAGACACAGAAGCAGCGTGTCGACTGCCTGCGCCTGAGCTTGGCACAGAGTTGAGTGATGCTCAGGAGTTACTATTAGGTTTCCATTCTCGGTCAGCCACTTCCATACGCCCAATCTCGGGCCAAACATGCTAACTTCCCGGTGCCTCTGTCCCTCATCTGGAAGATGGCTCCATGCAAATGGCCTCCCAGGCACTTTCTAATGTATTGATTTTATGTGAATTTAAGAGTCTTGTTACAGCTACCTGACAAAGCAATCACTTCACCCTCAGGACATTTTCTCAGGGATGAACAGAAGTGGTTGGTGATCCTTAAGGACACCTCGGGTTCGATGCCATTTCAGTCCTTTTGGTTGACCAGTAACAGTGATAAAAACAGCATGGATTGCAGGTCTCCCCTCGGCTCTGCCCTTGCTGGGCTGCTTGGGACCTTCCCAACGGAAGGCTGGTCCGGAGTCTGGAAGGTGGTCAGAAGCAGGCTGGGGGCAGAGAGGTGGGGCAGAGGCTCTCAGCGTCCCCGCCCTCCCGCACCCAGCGGCCTCATTCTCTGCCGCCCTCTGCTCGCCCTGTAGCACAGAAGGGGTCAGTGAGCCTCCAGCTAGCGGGGCTGAGCTCTCCTTCCACTGTCGGGTGGGACAGAGAATCCAGAACGATGCAGCCAAGGTGGCCCGCATGCAGCGATCACCAACAGGACGCTTCCAGCACTGAACCCTCCATGAGCTCTTGTGTGTGTTGGGCTTATTTCATGTGGCATCATGTCCGCAGGCTTTCCCACGCTGCCACAGGGCAGGGGTTCCTTTTCTGTGGCCGAGGGATGTTCCACCGTGTGTGTTCCCACATTCACTTTACTCAGCATCCACCAGGGGATACTGAGGGTGTCTGCACATGGTGGTGACCATGGTGCTGCGGTGAACGTGGGGACGCAGACACCTAGTCAACATCCCGGTGGTGATTCTCTCGGATGCACGTCCGGGAGTGGGGTTGCTGGGTCGCCAAGGAGTTCCGTTTTGATTTTTCCAGCCACCCCATGCTGTTCTCTCCAGAGGCTTTACCACTTTGCGTTCCCACCAGTGGTCGTCTTTTGTCTCCTTGGCAACAGCCATTCTGACAGAGGTGAAGTGCTATCTTCTTGCGAGGAAATAAAATATGAAAATGAAGTATCAAATTAATGGGTAAAGAAATCAATAAATAGTATCGGATGGTTGGTCTACCACGTATTTTATTTTTCATTTTTTGTCCAGAATTCATTTTTTTGTCCATCTTTGTCCAGAATTCTTTTTTTTAGATTTTATTTATTTATTTATTTATTTATTGTTAGAGAGGGGTAAAGGGAGGGAGAAAGAGAGAGAGAGAAACATCAATGTGTGGTTGCCTCTTGCACACCACCTATTGGGGACCTGGCCAACAACCCAGTCATGTGCCCCTACAGGGCATCAAACTGGAGACCCTTTGGTTTGCAGGCCAGCACTCAATCCACTGAGCCATACTGGCCAGGGCTGTCTACCACATATTTTAAAAGTATGCATAAATCAAAAATTCAACTTACTCTTACCACAAATTTTTAATATCCTTGTTTTAGATTTTATTTATTGATTTTTAGAGGCGGGGAGGGAGGGAGAAAAAGAGGGAGAGAAACATCGATGTGAGAGAGAGACATCAGTTGGTTCCCTGTCGTACACGTCCCAACCGGGACCCAACCCAGGCATGCACCCTGACCGGGAGTCGAACTGGCACCCTTTCACTTTGTGGGCCGATGCCCAGCTGAGCCACACTGGTCAGGGCTAATTCTTAGTGCCCCTATTGTGGATGTCAACCTGTGACAATAGGAGAAACACCAGTTCAGGGAAGACTTCCCAGTCACAAGTGTCACACGCAGGCACGCTTTGTTGTGAAGAGACACCACTTGTGTGCACGCCTTATTTTAAGGAAAAGGACGGGTAAGTTCAGGAGTAGCAAGGCAGAGGCAAGAAAGAGCCTTCTATGGGGATCTCGAAACGTTCCTTGCAGAAAGAGGCCTAGTTTGGGGGGCATTTCTTTTGAGAAAGGAGAGGGGCTGAGATCCTCTCATATGGCAGCTCGTGAGCAGCAGCCGGATTTCCCGGCAGTCTGGTCCTCGTCTCCCCGGGAGATGCCCTCTCAGCAGCCTCCCTCGGCAGCAGCCTCGGGAACTGGTGTTCTGCGCCTAGAGAGACCCCTTCTGCTCAGACGTTGGCGGTGCAACGCAGCCAGTGCTGACATCTCACAGGACATGCCGAGAACCAGAGACAGGCCAACCCCCGCCTCCATACACACACACACCGCAGGGCCTGGGCAGCCCCCTCCTCTCTAATAAGTGAGGCCAGGGCAGCAGTCAGCAAGCTGTGGGCTGGTGGCTGGGGGGAGTGTCTCTGGGTTTCCATGAGATGCGCAGAGCCCACTGTGGAAGAGAGCTGGGCACCAGTGGCCCTAGTGTGGGTGGGGGTCTGTGCCGGGGGCAGAGCGGGGCAGTGATGGCCCTATCTGAGGAGCACACAGGAGCTGTCTGAGTCACGAACAAGGACAACCCAGCAAACAGATCGGAGAAAGCGCAGGTGGGCAGACCATCAGGTGTGCAAAGCGGCAGAGGCCAGGGGAGAGGGAGGCCTGGTTGAGAGGGGGCCGGGGTTCCCTGGGGAAAAGCATGCAGTGGGAAGGGTGGAGCCAGGGCTGGGCAGGTGTGATGACAGGGTACAGGAGGGCCCTGTGTGCCGCGAGAGGGTTTGCAACTTGTCCTGTGGGCACCCAGAGCCTTCAGGCTTTTGGAGGATGACGATTTACAAGGGAAGCTAAGACTCCTCCAGGACACGCGCCTGACCTGGGGTTGGAATGGCAGAGAGACAAAGTGACATGGCCTCCCAAAGAGTCAGGACAGGTTCCCCTCACCTCGGCTGTTCTTTATCTGAGCATGGTTTGCCTCCTCGTTTCTGAGGACAACAGGATGCATCTGTGGGTAGAGTGGCTGGCTGCACAGGCCCATGTTTGCTCCAAATTTAAAGCACAGCATCACCACTAGGAAAAGTCCCTGTCCCCAGTGGGACTTGTGAGGCCACTGAAATCCAACTCGGAGAAGGTTTATGACAAAATAAGTGTAAAGAGACAAAACATGAGTATGTTCAGAAAGACATTACTAAATTCATCGTTAGAGAATATAATGTTTCAGGTAGGACAATTCACATCAACCCAGCCGCTCTGGGTGACCCTCACAATGTAAAGGGTGACAGCTGAGTCAGTAAAGAATGACACCTGTCCCCAAAGGCCCAGACCTTTGGCCTCTCGGCAACTTTTATTTATTTTTATTTTTTAAATATTTTATTTATTTATTTATTTTTAGGGACAGGGGAAGGGAGGGAGAAAGAGGGAGAGAAACGTCAATGTGCGGCTGCCTCTCGAGCACCCCCCACCGGGGACCTGGCCCACAGCCCAATCAAACTGGTGACCTTTTGGTTCACAGTCCAGCACTCAGCCCACTGAGCCACACTAGCCGGGCCCTCTCTGTGACTTTTTCAAGTGCCCATCAGAACAGTGGTCCCTGTAAGAGCCAAACGGGACACACTGCCTGGAGTCAGAAGCCCAAGTCCCAGCCCACAGGGAGCCCGGCCAGCAGGGACTGGAGCAGGTCCCCAGTCCCAGACACTCACGGGGCTGCTCACTCCTGCTGCCCTGGGCTCCATCCAGGGGACTTCCCCTCCTGCCATCTGGGCATCCAGGGTACAGAGAAAAAGCAAGAAGTCTGGTTGGACCAAATGGAAGGACTGATCTGCTCATCCAGAAAGCAGCACCTTTGTCCGGGGGCCCCTGGGGCAGCTGAACTGACCCGGAGCCCAGAGAGGGCCCCAAAGCCGGGAGCCTCCCCCACAGGAACCCTGAGCACCTGCCCTCCCCCAGGCTTGGTGGAGGGTGGTGATGGCCACAGGGGCTCTGGTTCCCAAGCCGGAGTTCCCAGTCCCTAACTCGGTCCCTCTGGTGCCCGACCCCAAGCATTCCCCACAACCCGGCTGCCCCGGGGTTGACAGACTCAAATGCTGTTGACAATCTTCTTTCTGGAAAAAAGCCAAAAACGGGGCTACTTGAGACCCAGCAGGAGTTCCTCCTCAAAGGCTCTTGCCAAGCCAGGGTGCCTGCTTGTTAGGAAGGGCCAGTCCACTCAGGCCACAGAGTCCGGGCTCCACAGTGACCCCCAGGGTCGAGGAAGTCCAGGCTCCTTCCTCCGGCGGCCGTGGGCCTGGTCTTGTTTATCCCCCCACTCCCTTGCCTGGCAGTCTCAGGTGTGCAGTAGGAGCTCAATCATTGTGTGTCCAGTACCCGAGTGGACAGCAGAGCACCATCTTCTTCATCACCATCATCACCCTCATCACCAAAACAGCAGCAGCAACAACAGCACCGCCGAAGGCCCCCTCGCTGCCCATGACGCAGACACTCTGCTGCTGTGGCCCCTTCACAGCTCCTCTCGACCCAATGAGGTGGGCAGCGTGATCACCCATTCTCCAGGTGACAGCAGTGGACAGCTGGGCCTGACCGACCTGTCGCATGTGCACAGGTGCGCTGCCTCTCAAGGGCAATCCCCTTGTTATCCAACTCACCCAGGTGTCTCAGCAGTCCCTGGGACAGCCTCCTGACAGGTGATTGGGCCAGGAGGGAGCGTCCTTGCCAGCAAACCCAATGGGGGCGGGGGGAGGGGCGTAAATATTGTCAGCATTCTCCTTTCCTTCCTGGTCTTCCATCCACGTAGCAAATAATCATCGGATGCCTATGATGGGCTCTGCTAGGCAGGCAAGACGCATGGTGAGCAGGACACATGTGGGTCTCTGTAGCATGTGTCTGTGTGTGTCACCGAGGGGAGTGGGGGTGAATATGGAGAGGTGTGAGAAGAAATGACCAGAACCCCATTCTAGCTAGCCTCCTTGCCTGTAACTTCACCTTCCCCGCACCCCAAAAGCCTGCTTTTCTAGATGACCTCCAGCGAGGCATCGGGGTGTCCCCAGTGAGCCCTGATGGTGGCATCAAGTCACAGGAAATACCCAGAACTGAGAACAAATAAAACCGCATTTGCAGGCCGATGCACTTCCTGAGCCTCAGCTCACATCTGTCTAGTAATTTTCCCTTCGGTGCATTCACGGGGGCACGACACAGCTTGGACCAGGGCAAGGAGTAACTGTCAGGAGGAATGGTGGCCGCAAGTGAAAACTGCTCTGGGCGCGTGAAAGGAGGAAGAGAAAGTGGATGGTAGCTGGGAGTGGGTGTATCACTAACAGAGGCGGTCCAAGGATGCGAAGGAATTGTGTACGTTTATAAGCCGAGGGGCGCAAGCAACAGAGAGAGAGGTGAGGACGCAGCAGAGGACAGTGTGACTCTGAGACAACACAGACAGGGACAGGTGGCCACGGAGTCAGGCAGAGGTGAACGGCAGCCCCACGCTGCAGGAGGACAGCCCCTTTCTGCTCTGAGTGCAGTGGAGGCCGGACGACAGAGGACCAGAAGGGTGGGGAGAAATATACATGTAGCCAACACCCACCTAGGAGGGTCAGCCCTGATAGTTTCACTTTTCTTCTACAAAATGGGAATGAGAATGGCTGTGAGCATCAGGGGCTGAAATATTTCAGAGAAGCCTGAGCCTGGCAGCGAGGGCCCTGGAAGAAGGCGCTGACCGAAAACAAGCGAAAGGCTTGATGGGAAGCTCTGGGTTCTAGCTGAGCTGGGATGCCAGGAGTTTCAGTTGTGAAGCCGTAGGGGGCGGGGGTTCCTGTCAGAGAACGGAGAGGAATGATGGGAGGCTGGACTGAGGATTCCTGCAGCGACCACAGAGCGTTTCAGAGAGGAGCCGGCTGAGGCAGAGGAGGAGGAGGTTGAGGGGCAAGAAAGGAAACTGGCAGTGGGGTGGGGACACAGGTGCCTTCTCACGAGGACCCAGTGTCACAGGGCCACACAGCATGGTTGAATGTCACTGACCTCGGATACCTGAGCTTTGGTTCCAATTATTTCTGAGCCAAAACTGACCTAGGATCCAGGGCAAAATTAGCCCTGGCCTTGGGGAAGCAAAAACACTGTCACAGCTGCCTCTGTCCCTCAGGCAATGTCCCCCCATTTTCCACAGGCTCTGTGTCCCAGCATCTTCTCAGATGAGCTATCTGCTTGCGGGGCACAGTAGGGAGGGGCCGGAGGTGGGGACTAGGCAAA
Organism: Phyllostomus hastatus; assembly: GCF_019186645.2. Taxonomy (NCBI): domain Eukaryota; kingdom Metazoa; phylum Chordata; class Mammalia; order Chiroptera; family Phyllostomidae; genus Phyllostomus; species Phyllostomus hastatus. The sequence goes on along the minus strand of NW_025334015.1, from coordinate 10,575,973 downwards.
CCGGGTGCTCAGGGTGCACCCCACAACAGCACTCACTCTCGGTGACGTGCAAGTCAGGTCGCTGCCACCTGCTTCCCTACAAAAGTGACCCTCCACGCTCGGTATGTGCGGAAAGAAGGAAACTCACATACTGCCCAGTCTTGGAAGCAACAGGCAACACTGCAATGTCTCAGAAACAGGCATCGGAGACAGCCGAACAGACTCCAATCAGCAGAATCTGCCTGGTACAGACACGTCCTGCCTCGGCCAGGAGAGGAGCCACGAGGCCAGGGGGCTCCTGCTCTTTTCAGAGGCCGTAAACAATGGGTGAACCTGAACCACCGTCAGCTTGGGCTCCAAGATTTACTCTGAGCCCCAGTAACAAGCATCTAGAACACCCCCATGTGCCAGACATGACAATGCCTGTAGGGTGCTTAGTTTCTGAAGTTTTCAATTTGGCAAGCCAACCCTGAAGCACCTCACTAGCATCCTTTGTCCTTTGCGGACTGCAGGGGCCGTGTGTGCATGGAGAGCGCCGCCTGGTGGCCACATGCTTGACCTGCAAGCATCCAAGTTCTCCACCCAACCACGTGAAAAGGTTGTCCTTCAGAAAGATCTTGAAACCTCCTCTTCTCTGCCACCTCCCCTTCCTTTTCCTTTCTCCCAACCTGTCCCAAGTGTTCCCTTGTCCTTCCTGCCCATCTGAGATGCCACAGGCAGCTTGGGAACCTCACCCTGGAAGTGCCAACAGCAATAGGTGCTGCAGACCAGAAATGTGTTTGCTTTTCCCCTTTTCTTTTCTCTGCATTCTTTCCCCATCACCTTCAGCTTCAGTGGGGGCTTTGCAGAGCAACTCCCCCACTCCCCGCCCTGCCGCGGGGGGAAGGGCCACTCACAATCTCAGGACATGGCACACTTGAGTCATCTTCCCGCACACTCCATGCACACCTCAAAAGCTCCTCAGGGTTCTCCTGTAAAAAGTCGATGGTGTCATGCACCCCTGTGTTCACTGCAGCGTTTTTTACAACAGCCAAGCTCTGGAAACAGCCCAAGTGCCCATCAGTAGATGAGTGCATAAATAAGCCATGGTACCTTTACATGGTGGAGTACTATGGGGCTGCAGAAAAGAAGGAACTCTTGTCTTGGGTGACAGCATGGGTGGATGTGAAGATTAGTATGCTAAGCAAAATAAGCCAGTCAGAGATAGACAAATACCATATGGTCTGTCTTATGTGGAATCTAATGAAGAAAATAAGCTGATGAATACAATAAAACCAGAGTCATGGACATGGAAGAGACTGACAGTTCTCAGAGGGGAGGAGGTGGGGGGGCTGGAAGAGATTAGCCAAAGAACACTTATGCCTATAAGCATAGCTCACAGACGCAGACAACAATGTGGTAAAGGCTGGGGTTGGGGTGGGGGTCGGGTGGAGGGGATCAAAGGTGGGTACATCTGTAATAGTGTCAACAATAAAAAGTAAAAAAGAAAATCACAGTTACGACTTTCAAAAAAAAAGGTCTATGCTGTCTTAAGAGAAATGGACCCACTAGGAACCGGCCACCACAGATGAATCTCGGTGCCCACAGCAGCGTCCCTTCACCAGTGCTGGCTGCTGGCCAGGGAGAATCTTCAAGCTTCCTTTCCTTCTCTCTCCTACAAAAGGATGAACCCAGAGGGGGCAAGGGTTGGCGCAGGCAGTCCACAGAGAAAGCAGGTTCACCCGGTCATTGCCAAGCGCCACACAAGGAAATCCGAGAAAAACAAAACCCAAATTATTGGATTTGGAGTCTAATTCCCACGTTGACTGTGTGTCCCTTATTTGTCTCATTTTCACTGTTTGATGACTGTGTAGACGCAGCCACAGGCTGCAACAAGGCATCCTCAGCGGGCGTGTCATCTCTCAGCGTGCCCGTCTCCGAGGGAGATGTACAGCTCCCTCCCACGAGGAAACGACGAGCATCCATGGGTCCGATGTCCATACAGTGGACGTGTTTACAGAGACGTCATCTGTGCTCGCTGCTTTAACTTCTCAGGGAGCTCTGCCGCCGAAGACAGTGGCAGGACCCGTGTGGCAACACAGGGCCCTTCTAATGCCACCTCTCCCTCCCACAAATACACCCCCACCCAAAAAGCTGCCTTCCCCTCCCCACTGCGTCCACCTGGAAAATTTGTATTTATCTTCAAGTTCCTGTTCACATGTCCTGGGCTGTGTCATAATACTTTTTACTGTACAGCAGGGTTAGCTCTTTGCTTTGTCTTTCCCACCACGCAGAGCTCCTCACGCACAGTGCTCACCCTTGAACCCCCACTATGTGGACGTAGTGCTGCCTGGCTGCGGTAGGCACTCCCAACCCTTGTTTAATGACTAGATGAGTGAGCGAAGAGATAAGGAGAGAGGGAGAAGAGAGACAGAGAGACAAAGAGGAAACTGCTGTTTCCATTTCCAGATGCTCAAAGGGCATGCCAGTAGGGACCCTCTCCTGTGGCATGTACCTTAGGTAATATCCCCCATCTCCAGATACCTGACTTCCTAGAAAAATCACACATTTCTGGTCTCATGCCTTCAGGGCGCCAGAGCTAGCCAAGAGGCTACCAGGGCTGTTCAACCTGCAGCCCACAGGCCACATGCAGCCCAGGATGGCTGAGAATGTGGCTCAACAAAACTGTAAATTTATTTAAAACACAGGTGGCAAACACAAGGCCCGAAGGCCAAATCTGGCCCCCCACCTTGTTTTATCTGGCCCAGCACCTTGTTTCTACCTGGCAGCAGCACCTAGTTAAGGAGTAGTTACATTTACACAGTCCTCAAATTACACTCAGCCCTTAGAAGGCAACTGCGAGGCTGATGTGGCCCCTGGTAAAAATGCATTTCACACCCTTGAAGACATTATAAGATTTGTTTTTTGTGATTATGTGTCACAAAGTGTTTAATGTGTGGTCCACGACAACTCTTCTTCCTCCAGTGTGGCCCAGAGACGCCAGAAGGTTGGACAGCCCTGGTGCTAATTCATACTACTGTGTCAGTGACTGATATCCACCTCCTCTTACTTCACTGACATCTGAAATTGGCCGCAGCATTTACTGCCTGAACATCTATGAGTGAGGGCTGTACGGTGTCCACTCCTCTGCTGGGGGAGGAGTTTGCAGGACAGAAGGGAGTGTTGGGAGCTTTTTAGTTACCTACTGATTTCCGACCGCTGGTGTGATTGCAACAAAATAACTGCTTTATACAAAGCTAAAGTGGGCGGGCAGCCCCTGCCCCTCACAGAGGCCTGGACCTCGCTGGCTCGGAAATGCTCATTTGGAACCGACAGGAAGTCAGGGCAATGGAGGCAGTGGGGAGCGGAGCAGAGAGATAAGGAGAAAAAGAAAGGGAGGGGAAAGGAGGGAAAGGGCTCCTCGGGTGAGTGCTCAGCGCAACCGGACTCGCCTGGCGCCCGTGCTTCATCCGTCAGCCAGAGGTCCTCACAGGACACCCGGTGCTGATGGGAACAGGAACCTTGCGAGGAAGTGTCTAGAGGAGGAAGGCATGTTTCCAAAGACAAGTCAATACTCTGCAAAGCCAGAGTGTTGGGCTGGGCACAAGCTAAGACAAACAGGACACCGAGTGGATCCCCAAAACAGAGTGTGGCGGACCTCGGCAAGGGGGATCCCAGTCTGGGCAGCTGTCACTGCTGTTGCTGCAAAGAGGGGCGCTGAGACAATTGCCTAGATGGGTAAGCACCACCGCCTTGCTTTTCCCTTCAATACTTACTCTTCCGAGCAAACACGATCTCGGGCCCTTATAGCCTGCGTGAATCTGGGTTCCTCACCTTCCTCTAGAAGCACGAGGAGTTCCTATCATAGTTTCAATTTCGCTTGTATAGGAAACAATTTCTGACTGCCCAAGACGGCGGTGGGGGGGACCCCTTCTTGTGTTCCCACGGCGCTACGTGCTACTGTCCACCGATAGTCTCGCAGGACCTCCCAGGTCTCCCCGTCTGCGGGCCTGGGGCCGCTCTCGGGGAGCCAGACGTCTGTGCCACATCGGGCGGCACCTCTGTCTTCCAGGGTCTCACCCAACAGTCTCGGTGGGCCCTCTCCGCCAGCTTCTTCCCTCATAACTGGACCTTGCAGCACTGACTTTTTTTTTAAAATCCACCAATTTTGATAAGTGTTTTTTTTAAATTTTTTAAAAAATATTTATTTATTTATTTTTAGAGAGGGAAGGGAGGGAGAAAGAGAGAGAAAGAGACACCAATGCACGGTTGCTGGGGGCTGTGGCCTGCAACCCAGGCATGTACCCTGACTGGGAATCGAACCTGAGACACTTTGGTTCGCAGCCCGCGCTCAATCCACTGAGCTACACCAGCCAGGGCTGCAGCACTGACTTTTAAGCACATTCCGAACACTGCTAGAAGGAAAGGAATGGTTTTAGTTGACGTAGGAGATCCCAGAATCCTTGGGAGAGGAGAGAGTTGTGCGGCACCAAGGACCGACCCGCCCCGGGGCCCGTGCGCGGTCTGCTCCACGGCGCTGCGGCAGGGCAGAGGCTGCTTCTCACCATTTCCTTACCTCTCCCCAAGCCTCCGAGATGATTAAGATTTATTTCTATGGTACCACCACTCAAATTTAAAAATAAAGGCAAGAAATGCCATCAGGCTCCAATTTAAGTCCTCCATTTAAGACTCTGCCAGCCTCCCATTTAACATTCTTATTAAGAAGAAAAACAAGCCCTGACTGGTGGGGGTTGGTGGACTGAGTGCTAGTCTGGGAACTAAAAGGTCCCTGGTTCAATTCCCAGTCAAGGCGCATGCCTGGGTTGCAGGCCCCTGCAGGGGGTGGTGTATGAGAGGCAATTACACATTGATATTTCTCTCCTCTTTCTCCTTCCCTTCCCTTCCCCTCTCTCTAAAAATAAATAAAATCTTTAAAAAAAATTTTGTCACTGAAAGTTTGGGCCAAAAATGTGCTTGTGCATTATACACAGAAGCTCATTATACACAGCAAAATCCAGTGGTTCTCACCAAAGTCATCCAAGGCCCAGACGCCACTGAGTCTGCCGACCCGTACAGTCCTGTCCTGGCGGACCTCCGTGCTGCTGTAGAGGCCTGTTGCAACACTGCCTTTCTCCCTTTGCTCTCGTCCCCTGGAAGCTGAGACTCCATACAGCTCCGCTTTTTCTCTGGCTGCTCCACTGCCCCAACCCAGCCATGAAAAGTCGGTGCTCCTGAACCTCTCTCTAATTCTCCTGGAAGGACAGTCTCTGCCACGCCCATGGCTGTAATGTGCACCTCGTAGTGGACGATTCATAGACGCGTTTCACTAGCCTGTGAGCCGCGGGCCCACACAGCCCACTCTACGTGAAATCTGCCATCTTTTCAGCTCTCCCGGCCCCACACGGTATGTGGGGTCCTCTCTCAGAGCACCACTCTGCGGGCATGTGCACACAGCCAGAAACCAGAGGTCCCTCCCACGCTCCACGCTGTACCTGTCAATGAGCTCTGTGCATGGTACTTCCTCGGCATCCCCCTCTTCTTCCACGTCTCCTCCCACCCCCACGACCGCCCAGCCAAACCAGCTGTCAGCGTCCCTGCGGTGGCTGCAGCAGACGGGCACCCTCCCACTCACCCTCACCTCGGTGAGCTCTGCAAACCACAGGTCTCTGCCATCAGCCCCCCAGAACTCCTTAATGACTTCCCATTTGGCTCAAAAGAAAAGAGGGAAAGATTATTTTAAAGAGAAAAGACAAGATCCCTCTTGGTCTGGTCCTTGCCGTTCTATTGATGTCAGCCTCGCCCTCTCCAGGGCATTCAAACCCTGGTGCCCTCCCGGCCCCTCGATGTGCTGAGCTCTCCTGATGGTGGCCTTCACCCATTCTTGTTGGACCGCAGAGAGGGTTCTCCCCTACCCTGCACCCTCTCCTCACTCCAGCCGTCTTTGCCCAATCCACTCGAGCATCCTTTCTGCACCGAGCCCTTCCCTTCACTTGACACCCCGTCCCTCCTGTCTACCCACAGGTCTCAGTGTGTTCTACACCATGCTGATAGCATGCGCATACTTCCTTTACCATAAGCGTAATGTGTAATAGTGTGTTTCTTTGTGAGTTTCTGGTAAGCGCCTGCTGTCTGCACCAAACTGCACCCTACAAGGGCAAAGGTAGTGTCGATGTTCACTCACTGGCCGAGAACCTATCAGGGACAGGTAGTACGTGCTCAGTAAATGTTTGTTTAATGAAAACTAAACCTAAAAACTATTTCATATGAACCAAGTGATTAGAAATTAAAGTATAAGGAATTACAAAGGAATATATAAAACATAAACCTGAATAACATTAAGTTCAAACTCAGCAGCTTTGAAAAAATATAAAGGCTTAAAACATGCTGCCATTTAAAAATATTTTTAATGATTACAGAGAGACATGTAAATTTTTATATAATATAATGTTCAGAAAAGAAAGGATATAAAGTTTTGTATAATAAAAGCATAATGTCTACTTTCTGTTCAATAAAAACCAGAAAAGAATCCCCAAAATGTTAATAGCAATTATTCTGGGTAGTAGAATTGTGAATGGTTTTTATTTTCTCCTTTATATTTTTCAGAATTTTCTAAGTTATGTGTAAGGAAAACATATTACTCAGAAGAAAAAATTTATATCGGTCAATTATGCTTTCTGTGACAGGTTACAAAAAACCAGTCTCAACGTGACTTAAACAATAACAGGAATTTATGGCTCAAGTAACTGTGAATGTTTGGTTATGGTTTAATCAGGGCCTTGGCTTTATTTGCCGCAAATATCTTGCATTTGGTCTATTTCTGTTTTCAGCCTCAGTCCCAGAATCACATCCCTCATGAACTCAAAATGGCTGCAGTGGCTCTAGGCTTCTCTTCCTTATATCCTGCCATGCAGAAGGAGAGAGAACATCAGAGTGCCACTCTGGCTGGACCAGCTTAGAGCACAGCCTGCTTCTGGACCAACCACTGTGGCTATTAGTTCATTTCTCCATAGCTAGAGCTGGAGGTGCAGTCGAATTCCCTAAAACCATATGGATCCCCAAACAGAAAATCAGGGCAATTGGAAATAGGCAAGAAGGGAATGGATGTCTGACAGATATGTCTGCCATAAACACTTTAAAATAAAATACTTAGTTAATGGGAAAGACTAAAAGGCACTGCAATGCCGTGAAAAGGGCACTGGTACCAGACAAGGGTATCCCATCTCACCACTCCTTTCAACACCATACTGGATACAGTGCTAATGCAATGAGGAAAGAAAGGATGGACAGATTGGGAAGGAAGACATGCAATTATTTTTTCACAAATGACATGATTGTCTATGTAGAAAATCCAAAAGAATTAAGGGAAAAAAACTCCTGAAACTAATAACAGATACAGCAAGGCTGTGGTGTACAAGGTGTATACAAAAGCCAATTGCTTTTCTACAAACCAAAAGCAAAGAAGTAGAATTTGAAATTAAAAAACACAATACCATTTACATTAGCACTCCCCCAAACCTGGAATACTTAGGTACAAATCTAACAGAAAAACATACAATCTCTAGGGGAAAAAACTATGAAACTGATGAAGAAAATTGAAAAAAAAAAAACTAAACAAAGGGAGAGATATCCACGGATAGGAAGAGTTAGTATTGTGAAGATGCCAGTCCCCCAACCTGATCTGCAGATTCAGTGCAACCTCAATGAAGATCTCAGCAAAGTTGTTTATGAATCTCAACGAACTGATTCCAACGTTTACATAGAGAGGCAAGAGACCCAGAACAGAAGGAGGAAAACAAAGCTGGAGACTGACATGACCTGAGCGCAAGGCTTACTCTAAAACGACAGCAATCAAGACAGTGTGGTATTGGCAAAAGACCCTACATGTCTGGAGTCCAGAAACAGACCCACTTAAGGACAGTCAACTGATCTCTGACCAAGGAGCAAAAGCAAAATAGAGAAATGAGCATCTTCACAACGAATGGTGTGAAACAACAGGACATTCACAAGCAATAAATAAATAAATAAATCTAAACAGAGACCTCACACCCTTCACTAAAACAAACTCAGAGTGGATCACAGACCTTAATGCACTGTAAAATACAAAACTATAAAACTCCTAGAAGACAACATAGAAGAAAACCTAGGTTATCTTGGGTGATACCTTTTTAAATGCGGTATCAAAGAAACAGTCCATGAAAGGAATCATTGATCAGCTGAGCTTCACTAAAATTAGAAACTTCTGCTCTGCGAAAGACAACAGCAGAAGAATGTTAGAAAACAGGCCACAGAGACGATGCAGGTGTTCCAGGGTTATGGGGACCCGAAAGTCCATGACTCACTGTGGGCTCTGCTGTGTGTAGGAAAGAATTCTAACACAAGCCGGCACAGAGTTTAAAGTGAAAGAGGGTTTCTTACGAAGCAGTGAGACAGCGAGTGTCTACTCCACAGACAGAGCAGCCTCTGCCTAGTAGGATTTCCTTCTTTCATCGAGGCGCATTTAATCGAGGGCTAGGGCATTCAATGAGGGGCAGGAATACTCGGGATTTTTCTGGGAAAGGGGTGGAGGCTTCTCGGAAGAGACTTGCTGGTCATGTTGCATTCTTAATTGGGCTTTTTGTTTCTAATCACGGTGGCTCCAGGTGTGTCATTAGTATGTGAATATATTACAATGAGTTTGCAATGAGGCCAGGAATCACCACAAGGTAAGATTAGTTGCCATGTTGGATCCAACCAGTCTTCTGCCAGTTCCTAGGCCGTAAATCAGCTGGAGGTTGGACTTGCTATCTCCTCAGCAGTGTCCGTAGCCCTCATCAGTTTACACACCCGATCTCAGATTGGGGGAAAATATTTGCAAAGACACATCTGATAAAGGACGATGATTTAAAATATACAAAGAACTATGAAAACTCAACAATGTAAAAGCAAACAACCTGATTTAAAAATGGGTCAAAGATCGTAACAGAGAGCTCACCAAAAAAAGATACATAGATGGCAAATGGGCATATGAAAACATGTTTTACATCGCATGTCATTGGGGAAATAAAAATTACAACAATAAGATATCACCACACACTTATTAGAATGGTCAAAAATCTAGGACACTGACACCACCAGCTGCTGGTGAGGATGGGGAGAAGCAGAAACCCTCATGGATCGCTGGTGGGAATGTAAAATGGTACCGCCAACTAGAAAGGGAGCCGGGCAGTTTCTTACACAACGAAGAAACTCTTACCATGCAATGTAGCAATCATGCTTCTTGGTATTTACCTGAAGGAACTGAAAACTTATGTCTGTACAACATGCTGCACAGATGTTCAGAGTAGCTTTGTTCATAAATGCCAATGTTTAAAGCAACCAAGGTGCCCTTCAGTAAGTGAATAGGTGAATATTCAGCCAATGGAATATTATTCAGCACCAAAAAGAAATGAGCTATCAAGCCATGAAAAAAGATTTTAAAAAACTTAAATGCGTACTTTTTTTGTTTGTTTTGGAATGAGGAAAAAATTATTAACCAAAAAGTTCTAGTTACAAAAGATGGAAGAACTAATTCTCAAATTTGGGCATCTTTTTTTTTGAAATTTCATTTATTTATTTTTAGAGAGGGGGAAGGAAGGGAGATTGAGAGGGAAAGAGACATCGATTGGTTGCCTCTGGAACACCCGTAACCAGATACCTGGCCAGCAAACCAGGCATGTGTCCTGACCAAGAGTGGGACCAGTGACCTTTAACTTTGCTGAGCCACAGCAGTCAGGGCTCAGTCATCACAGCCCTGAGGAAGGGTGAGGTGAAGAGGTGGGCAGGGACTGTGAACAACCAGGCTAAGAAAAAGGGATCCAAGGAGAAGGGGAAAACTCTTAAATCCCTTTGTTCCTGGTTGACCCCCAGTGATCTGAGAGTAGTTCTGGAGTCTTGACTCTGCGCATCCTTCCCCGCCTCCTCACTGATGAAGGGGCTGCTTAACCTTCCTGCAGAGCTCCTCTAGGTTATGAGCATGTCTGTAGCAGGAGCTATCAGCCTGAAAGCCACCAGAAAGAGGAAGCATTTCACTCTGTTACATCTCCCCCTTCTCTGTTCATCCTTCGGTTTTGAGGGATATAGGGTAACTGGGTCCATGTTCAATCAAGGGGGAGAATTTTCCTATAAGATGGAGTCCAATTTGTCTGCCCATGGTGTCTCTCTTATCTGGCTCTTACAATGTTACATACCCGCCTCTTCCAAGATGTTCCCTGAGCCTTAAAGGAGGCATTTCGGGTGTTCAGTTTACAAGCCGACCACAGCAGTGGTAGAAGAAGCAGTAGACCAGGATACCTGTACCCTAAGTAATGATCAGAGCAAACCTAAGCCAGTCTGAGCCTGAAAGGCTGCCAGTCGAGAAGACCAGATGAGAGGCTCAGAGCTTCTCTTTTGCTGGGATGAAGGCAGGCGGTGACAATCTGACAGGATCCTCCCCCACCACACTTCACAGCCTGTCACCGATGATGTCATCAGGTGCTCCCCAGCATCAGCTACTGAAACCGTCCAAGCGTGAGCTGTTGCAATAATTTCCCCCAAATTTACATTATGTCATCTAACTTCAGTCTGCAATCACAAGTCTCAGAAAAAAACCCGTTTTATTTTTCAATAATTCCAAGGCAAAGGATGGGAGAAAAATAAAACACTAGTTCAGAGGGCTGCAGTCAAACAGTTTCACTAGAAAAACCCTGGACCCAGTCCAGTCCACAGGTGAACAATGAAACTTAAAAGACAATTAACCAAAGTAGAGTCTAATATCCACAACTGGGCATTGTGGTTTCCATGGAAACAATGTTCTTTCTGAAACAACATGCATTTTATCAAAGATAGCCAGATTAAAAACTAATTTATTGCATAAGTCTAGTTTCCGTAAATGTGACCTGTTATTTGTATAAATGGGACAAGAATAGCAAGTGATCATATAGGCTCTTCTAAATGCTGTGCCGAAATTTCATGAGGAATCTCCAGGGTGAAACTTATTTAGCCTGTCAGGGTTAAGAAGTCAAGCCACATGCTTGCCTTCATCATCATTTGCCTGCAATATCTACAGACTTCGTGAATTTCACAGGTTCATAGCGTTCCCCCCCCTCCCCAGATGTCCTGAAGTTCTTCCTTTGTCATTTCCCAGGGAGACAACTTTCAATCCTTATCTGGAAAGGCCTTTGTGAATGCTGTGATCAAGTTACCAGTCTGTTTTCTAAGTGGCTTTTATTGGTCTCCAAAGTCCATTTTAACGCCTTAGCTAAATGATATTCCAAGAGAAAGAAGCCAGTCTGAGAAGGCTACATGCCATGATTTCCACTACATGACGCTCTGGAAAAGGCAAAACTACGAAGACAATAAAAAGTCAGTGACTGCCAGGAGGCAGGGTCGGGGTGCGAAGAGTGGGCAGAGGACTTCCAGGGCAGTGAAAGTAGCATTGCACTTCATATGATGCTGTGATGATGCTATATGCCATTACAGATTTACTAAACCCATTGAATATACAGTACATTATAGACCGAGTAATTCTGATGTACCGTGATGTGTCACTAAAGGTATATCCTTGGTAAAAAAAAAATTAGATAATTAAATGCACTCTTCCGGTGAGCGGTGTCAATCACAGGGAAGACTATGCATGTGGGAGCCAAGGGTGCACAGGAAATCTCTACACCTTCCTCTCTGTTCATTGTAAACCTTCAACTGCTCTTAAAAAAATAAAGTCTATAAAAAAATGGAACAAGAGCCCTGGCTGGCTGGCTTAGTTAGTCGGAGAGTCCTCCCTACACCAAAAGGCACATGCCTAGGTTGTGGGATCGATCTTTGGTTGGGGTGGGTACAGGAGGCAACTGATCAAGGTTTCTCTCTCACGTAGATGTTTCTCTCTCTCTCTCTGTCTCTCCCCTCTTTCCTCTTTCTGTAAAATCGATAAACAGATCCTTGGGTGAAGATTGTTTAAAAATGGAAAAAGAAATAAGAGAGCATTGGGACCAAAAATCAGGAGACCTGAGTTCAAATTTTGTCGCTGCCTTTTACTAAGAATAAGATATTGAAAAGTTCTCTAGGCCATTCTGCATGTTCCCTGCTCTGTAAAATAGTTACTTAAGAGCTCCTTCTCCACTGTCATAGGAAGGAAGAAGGGTAATAAGGAGGCAGACAGAAGATGCCTTTTTTGGTGGCAGGAAGTTAAAGAGATTCCCACCTGATGGCTTCTGTTCTCTCAGTGAAGTAGAACCCGAGACCCCTGGTGGGGCAGGAGGTGCGGCAGGAGAACTGGGGGTGTGAGGAGAGCGGGGAAGATTCAAGGCAGTTGTTGCAAAAGTGGAAGAAGAACATAGTAAGATTACCCTCGCAAACTAGTAGCTCAATAAATATCTTCTGTATAAATAAAAAATGTTTAAAAAATTTTAAAGTTGTATCATAGAATCTTATCATTAAGACAAAATGAGCTACAAGCATGAAATGCACAATACAAATATAAAATAAAATTATGATGAAAGTCAGTTAATAAAATTATTTACTTGCTTTGGATTTTCTAAAATGCAGATGTTTTATTTCAGTAAGGCCACTTTATAGCACTAACTATAAGTTCTTTCACATGGATTCACACTAATTTCTATACAATTTGGTCTGATGGCTGGGTATGGTAACTTGCCAAGCATTTGAACGGCATCATGGCTAAGCAATTATTAAATTTAACTCAACCTGGAAAAGATAAGAGAATTTATTTTTTTAAAGAGAAAAGTAGAATTTTCCTGGAGTCAACAGAGGGGAGTGTAAGAAAACAACATAGCAAGAGAATATCCAATTAAGAATAGGTTCTTAGCTGAGCTGGAGAAGAGGGTTCTCTGCACAGGGTATAGGCAGGATTGTTGCAAAGCCCTCTTCCCCACTCCACATCGGGCAGGGCAGGACTGTAGAGGTGCCATTGGACTTTTCTTCAAAGGCTCCAACAGCTTATCCTCTCTGCCCCGCCCACCCCTACTTCCATCCCAGGAAAAACTTTGCCTGGCATCCCAGCATCAGGGAAATTAACCTCAGTGGAAAAAAATAAATTCTTACCTCTCAACCCAACTCTCAACAGGAATCCCATCGCTGTTTCTTGTGAGCACCGCAGTCTTGTTTGACAATATAATGAGGTCTGGCTAAACAGATGAAAAATGCCCTAACCTGAGTGTTTATCTCAGCCCTGCCAAAGCTTTCAGCCCCCCCGGGCGCTCCCATCTCTGCAGGGAGGGTCAAGAACCTTAGCTGCAGCCCGGGGCTCTGAGCTGGCGTCTTGCTACACCAAGGCGCTTTTGCAATAGCAGAAGGCAGGAGTTTCTGTCAGTTTGAATTTCCTGAAATGCACTTGCCTGTGTCACGATCTCAAGGGTGTCTGGGGGCAGTTTGTTCTGTCAAATCCCTGGAATAGAATGAAAAGAGAAAGGGGAAAGTTAGTGCAGGCAAAGCAGGTTGGCAAGTGTCACTCCAGTGTCCTCCTGGGGCGGGGCCGGACGGGGAGGGGCTGGGACCCCGCCAAGAAATAAACCTAAGAGGGCACCTTCTCTCGGTTCTAGGGACCTGAACACACAGTTCAGGCAGAGTCTGAAATTCAGGTGACACACTGGTCATTCCTTTCAAGTCGAGGCTACAGAGACCACAGTAAAAGGAAATTGGAAAATTATTCAAATAGCGTAAACAAGGATACTTTTGAATAAAAAAATACAATTTAACATTTAACTATTTATATGACTACTTTAACTCATTGGACGATTCCCAACCCAACCACCTTGAGGGTTGCCTTCTATCCAGGTCTTTCTCTCTCTAGCACAAACCCTTTACACGTGTCACACCGTGTTGTGATTGTCTGTTGACGTGACTTCCCCCACCCGACTGAGCTCCTTGAAAGCACAGAATTGTCATCTGCAACAGACCTTCACTCCTTCTTTTGGATCCTCAACAGATACACAATAATTGGATTCACTAATAAATGAATGAATAGAATAAGGTATTTGAGAAAGGATATAAAAATATGCCACAAAGGTAGCACTTTGGAGTCTCCAGGAACCACTGCGAGAGAAGATGATCATGCACGCTTGCCAAACATATGCAAATAAAAGGCTTTTTTCCTACCTCAATATGATTTCCCCAACAGCTCCAGAGAGAAATCGGCTTCGTCTCCATTTTCTGTTCCAGTGCTGGGCAACATTATCATTTAGCTGTCATTTACCTGTGCTTCCCCCACCTCTATTTGATTTTACAAAGGATCAATTGATTTCTAAAAAGGCCCTTGAAGGGATAAAAACACACCAGTATAACTAGATATTCGAAGGTTTATAAAAACTATTTAAGCATTATCTTTACCTGGTATTTATTTCCTTCCAATGGTTCACTTTATTTTCTTTTAAATTTTTATTTATTTATTTTTAGAGAGAGGGTAGTAGAGGGAGAAAGAGAAGGAGAGAAACATGATGTGTGAGAGAGATATCAATCCATTGCCTCTCACACACCCCCAACTGGGGACCTGGCCTGCAACCCAGGCTCGTGCCCTGACTGGGAATTGACCTTTTGTTTTGTGGGCTGGTGCTCAATCCACTCAGCCACCCTAGCTGGGCAGTTCACCTTATTTTAGAATGCATTATACTGTACTGGATTGGAATGAATTGCATTGGGTTGGGTTGGATTGGATGGGATGGGGTTGGATTGGATTGGATTGGATTGGATGGGATTGGATGGGGTTGGATGGGATGGGATTGGATTGTATGGGATGGGATTGGCACTGTTTACTTCCTTGTATTGCCTTCTCCACTAGAGTATAAATTCCGTAAAGACAAGGAAGGGCCTTGAGTTTTTACCTATCACAGTGCTTGGCATGCAGTAGTTACTCAATATTCGCACAATAAATAAGTAAAAGTATTATTTGGGAATAAGCCCTAAAGGATCTAAGGTATACCTATCGTTTATATTTGGTCTTGTCTTCTTTTGAGGTGGATGATGTCTTATCTTTAAGAAGGCTGAACATTGTGATTTAGGAGAAAAGTATAACCCTGAAGTACCTTGTGTGAAGTTTTTGTGTTTATTTGTTTTGGGGGGGTTATTTTTTTAAATGCATAATTAAATGAATACCAAATAGATACATTTTCAAATTATACATAAATAGACAATAAATTGCATAAATTGCCTCCCCCAAATTGCATTCCCAACACCCAAGAAAGCCATATCTTTAATACAAAAATAAAGCCTACTACAGCGGGGGACATGATGCAGAAAGAGGGGAACCGCACAGTGGAATCGAACAGTGGAATCGGAGAGGCAACACTGACAGAACAAAGGAGATGTATGTCACCACTTTTCCTTCAGATGGTTTCCACGATGTAAGAAGTAAAATAAAGCTGCAAGGTCCTTGGAAAATTGAGCTGTCCCTTTTAAAAATGATCTCTCCAGTTATCACTGGGGCAGCTAGTGTCTCAGGGGTCGTTAACCTTCTGCCCTCCATCCCTAACCCTGGGGCTCCGGGGGTATCTCTCAGAGAGACCAGCTTCCAGAGGGGGTCAGTATTTCCTCTTAAGAGCCCCCAGAGCAAATGACTGAACAGATTAGGATGGATTAGACAGATAACAACTCAGACCCTTTTACAAGCACATTTTTCACTTGACACTCAAATTCCCTTCTGTGCCCCACAGTCTCACACAACCCGGCGACTGGATAGTATTACTAAAAAATCCCTGCGCCAGCCGAGTGCGTGGAACTGTGCAACGCCAGATGTTCTTGTAACCCTGTTTTACTGAGTTATTTATATCCATATAATATTTGACATTTCCTGTGTTGTTAAAGAGTTGGAGGCCCTTGACGTATTTTTAAGAGAACAGTGCCGACTTTTCATTTTTTTCTTTGATGCCCAGCACCAGAAATAAGTAATATAGAGAGGGGTTGTATTAAGCAGATGCTTAGCTATCTAAAGTCTACCTTATTTTAATGCCTTTCATCTTAAATGACCTTCGTGAACGGAGAGAAGCTAGGCTAGAGTCATCTAGATGGAACACGTGAATTAAGCCTATCATTCAATAAAAGTGCAAGCCCACGGGCCTAAAATAAGTTGGCCAATAGACAAAGGGAAAATTTTTTCATAAATATTGAAAGTATAATCCACATTTTTTAGGACTAACCCTTACTGATACATGAACTAAATCTTATCTTTGAACTTGATAGATATGGAAAGAGCTAATTAAACTTTTTCAAGCTGAGGAAAGTATCATCTGGCAGGTTTCTCTGGCTAAAAATAATGGAGACTTTACAGAGCTAAGAGTATTCGGTTGATCCTAAGTGGTAAGAATATTTAAAGTGTCTATAAAATTTGATATCATAAAGGGCAATCATTCTGTTTTCTTTGTTTATTATAAGGATCCATTCGCAGGTTATCTTTTTTATTTTAAGATTTCCAAATTTGAGAAAAATCTCCCCTTGATAGGCTAGGACAAGGGAGAGGCCCTGGTTTCCAGTCAGCTCCTTACCGCCTCCGGCTCCTCAAACCTGAAAGCCAGGGTCACAGAAAAAAGGGAGGATTACGATGTGAATTATCTGGGGCATCTTTGGTCTTAAAAGTTGTTTTATAAATTTTCTCAAAACTCCCTTTCTTTTCTAAAAGCAGAGTATGTATGTGCATGTCATTATGCAGAGAAACTTCCAAAATGCATTCTTTCACTGTCTTATTCCTGTTCACCCCATTTTCTACCCCACCCCCCAAATCCAAGGCCTCTCCTGACAAATCAGATCCTTCCCACCAGTTTCAGAAAACAAGACGCTGTGGCCTGCTGGTGCCCATCTGAGCACGAGGAAGCACAACCCCCAGGCCCCCAACCCCACCCCTGCTCCAACACAGCAGTCAAATCCCTTGCAAATCCTCTAAGCTGTGATAAGTCACTAGTCTTCAAGTAAGGACAGATCCTCTTGGGGCAGATAGGTCAGGACAGCCCTCAGTCTACCGGCTGGTTAGTCGGTATCACTCCCCAGCCCCTGACCACCAGTGACAGCAGACCCTGCGCTGAGTGCAGGCAGGGTCGCTCCACCGAGACAAGTGCAATGGGGAACTAGTGGGGGAGGTCATCGTGATCTGGACCAGATCTTATTTTGGATCTGCATCTCCCAGATTCTTCTAGACCCTAGTGAGGCCTCTGGCCCCCAAGTCAAGATCTGTTTCCATCTCCTGCATCCTTAATATTTTTCCTCCTACTCATATTTAGTCCACTATTCTTTTCCTTGGAAGTCTCTGGATTTTTGCCTCCCTCAACATATGTTGTCCACATTTGCTCCTTTCTTATCCACCTCAGAACCACCTCCCTACTGTCAGTGATAAACTCTGACTCTAGAAAGTCTCCATGAGGTGACACCTTAGTTTGCCTGGACGGCAGTCAGAACCTGCTGGCCCTGGTGTTTGGGAAGCGGAGGAAAGGATTCTATTCACCATTCACACACGCAGCCATAGCAGCGTCTCCTCTCCTGGAGTATAACTCTGAGCACCAGATGCCATCCTCTATCTCATCAGGCGGCCTTCGATGGAACTGAGACTCAAGTCCAAAAGATATCCCTCCAGAAAATGTAGCCATCTCTTCAAAGTTATTCATTGATTCAGCTGGTTGGAGACTAGGGTTTTAAAACGAAGGTCCCAAAGTTTGACTTTAGGGTGGGCAAGTTCATTTCACATGTAGCTACAAATAATACCATTAACCTAGCAACTGCTCCAGGAAAACTGGGCTAACTAACACATGTGGATAACTTAAGATAATCCATCAACACCACGTGGAAAGCAAGCAAACAAAAAATATTATACTGCGTTTGATGACCATAAAATTCCTAAATGGGAAAAATGTTTAAGTCTCAAGAATGATATCTACCCACAAAATGGAGGGAAAAATGATGTAAATCCTAGAAGAGTTAGGAACCCTTTCTGTAGCTCATCACAGATTCTAGCATATGAGAACTGAAATAAGACACTGTAAGACAAGAGTCTAATATGGTGTGTGCCATACAATAAGCAGTCTGTCACTTACAGGCAGAATCGTTACAGTTATTATGTCAGGAATAGGTGAAGCCCCGTCTCCAAATAAAGACCTGGAGGCACAGAGAGGAAAAGGCTGCCTACAGCCAGGCCTAAACACCTCTTCCACTGGTGCCTCTAATCTCTGCTCTCAAAGCAAACACTGTAAGAGTGGCCAGAGCAGCCACCGTTCAACTCCCATTTCCCATCCTCGGAGTATAACATTCAGAAACGCTTAAAAAACAAACATCCAGTCACCAGATGTCCTTCACATCTGGCTAAAGCCATAAAACTATCCTCTACCACCACTACCTCCTTCCTAACTCCAAAGTGTAGGGGGAAAAACTTATGAAATCTCTGATGTAGTGAAATAAGATCTTGACATATTCATCTTTGTGATTTTTTTCTCTTTGTTGTACGTCCTGACTCTCCCCTCGTTATTCAGAGGCATCCACATGGCTGTAAGAAAAATTCGGACTCGATAGCAAGAAGATTACAAGAAACATTCTAAAATTCTATTCCTTGAAAAATTCTACCTTAAGCGCCTAGGAATCAAAAGGGAAGGCCCTAAGTAGTGTGTCTGCCGGAGCAAAGATGAGAGAGGATCAAAGGAGAGAAAATGGTCATACTCTCTTTCCTAAAGAGACTTGAACGTGATGGCCTGGGTTGGCAGTTGCAGGAACAAAGGTGCTGAGGTCAGAACCTTGGAACATGTCAGGGGCCAAGGCAGCAGAAATAAACCTGAGGAGATGGGGAGGACAGAGGGGAGTCCCCATAGAGACGGTCAGGCGTCACCCCCAGCTAGCTGCATGAAGGCCCCCATGAAAACCGAATGCCTGGAGACTGCCCAGCACCACTCAAAAGATGCACACCAACGGGCCTCAATTCCTCCAGGTAAGAGCCCTTAGTCATTGGTTTCTGGCAAGAGGCCAGTGGCCCCTCCAGTGGAAAGACACCCGGCCCAATTCCAGTGCTTTGCTGGACCTCGGTGTGGGGATGAATTTGTGAACATTCCAGGCCACTCATGCAGACCCTGTCACATGGGACGGGTTGCCTGAGTCCTAACCAAGTAGGAGTGGTACAGCTCAGCACTGGTCTCGGGCTATGTCTAGACCAGGGTCTCAAAGCAGCACTGTTTCTGTTTGAAGCTGGGTCAATCTTTGCTGTGGGGGTTGCCTGTGCATTAGCGGATGTTTAGCAGCGTCGCTGGACTCTACCCACTAGGTGCCAATAGCACACACACCACCTCCTCGGTGTGATGCTCAGAATGTCTCCATTCACAGTCAAGAGGCCCCCATGGGGCTACAAAACCGTCCCCGTTTGAGGACTGCTGGTGTAGTAGACAGTAAGGAGCGCCCCCCCCATTACAACAAATCTGTACCTGTCTTCAGTGTTGCAGGGAAAGACATTAGATCACCTGCAAGCCACTGTCTCAGACACTATCCCCGTGAGTGCATTTATTTTCATAGCTCAAAATATCTGAAGCACCCACTACTTCCACTCAGACCCCAATACACACAGCACACATTCACACACATACAGGACACACACTTGGAGAGATGTGGTGTGAACCCACTCCAGCATAAATGACTTCTTTCCTGAGTGCAGTGAGTAAGTGCAGTAGTCAGTTGTGAAGGGAACATCTGTGTTAGCTGGAGGACTTAGGGTGTCAAAGAGGAAGCTAGATATTGTGTGGTGGAACTGAAAATGGGAACAGGTCTAATAGAGAATTTGGGACCAGTGGCAATTTTGGTAGAATTGACAATTTCTTGAATACATGCTTGGGCAATTATCATTATCCCCAAATATTTATTAGTAAGCCCCTCCCCTACTTCCAGATGTATGATATTAAAAGAAATTCTTAATTTTTTAAAAGCTTTTCTCTTTATCTGAAAAATAGGGATGCATAACGTAGGTTATAGGATTGCAATACAGATTAAATGAACTAAGGTGTTATAACAATTAGCACAGGGCCCGACTCATTAAAACCTCTCCATAAAGTTAACCACTATCATTTTTATTATAATAGAACAGTGATTGAAGCAACAAATGCTGGTAATAACATTTTACACAATATACTTTTTTAAAATATTAACTTGAGGACATGTTTTTATTGATTTGAGAGAGAAAGGAACATCACTGTGAGAGAAAAACATGGATTGGTTATGTCCCGTATGTGCCCCTACCCAGGATCGAACCCACAACCTAAGTATATGCCCTGACTGGGACTTGAACTCACAACCTTTTGGTGTACAAGATGATGCTCCAACCAGTTGAGCCACCCGACCAGGGCCACACAACACATTTTGAAGCTCTGACTTACCAGATCCTTGCTCAGCCTTGTGATACAGACCCAGTGACCTGTCTAACACAGGAGTCAGAACAGAAGGGTGAGCAGGCTTGCTCCTGGACGCATATGTAGTGCCTGGGAGCCTAAGACTCCAGGCTAGACCCCGGGTTCCCCTGGAGCTCTCTTTCACCAGGCCCACCTTACAGCTTGCTGGGAGTCTCACGCCTTGGATCACTTAGAATGGTTTCAACTGACATGGTCAGCTTAACCAATTAAAAATTGCATTTGCTCCTCTGATTGGATGTCTAGAGGTTAGGCGGGTTCCAACAACATGCAGTCAGGATGCTGGCTATATTTCCCAGGGTTCTCTGGGGCAACAGCCTTGTTCTCAGAGTGGCTCCCCACATGGTCATCAAAGGGCCACTGGCAGAGCCAGAGGCAGAGAGAGAGAAAATAGCTATTTACTGCTCCTCTCAAAAGTGAGTAAGAACATTCCCAGAAGTCTCTGCAATCTTTGCCTCAAACAGAATAAGGTCCCATGACCATCCCAGGATGGACATCCCAAAGGTGTCTGAGAAGGATGAATTATCCTGATTCATGTAGTCGAATCATAGTCCACCCCTGGCCCGGGGCTGAGGATGGCTCCACCGTCCGAGACACTCGAGCAGTGCGGGACAGCGGTTCGCACCACGCCAAGATCCCTGCAGGAAGGCCCCGGCTGGTGTGACTCAGGTGGTTGGAACATCCAGCCCTGAACCAACACATCACATGTTAAATTCCTGTTGGACCTCTGGTTGGGGTGTGTGCAGGAGGCAACCAATCGATCTTTCTCTGTCACGTCGATGTTTCTTTCTCTCAAAAAAAAAACAAAACAAAACAGCAACAAAAAATGGCCTCTGTTGAAGATTAAAAATAATAATAATAATAAAGATTCATGCAGGAAAGAGGGAAGAGAAGCCGGGTGGGCAGTTCTCACACCCTTTACGGTGCGGTGTTTAAGACTTAAAGCTTCCTGTCGGGGTTATTGCTCAGCTTCTTTCTTTGTGGTGATCATTTTAAAAAAAGTTTTAGATAAATCAAATAAAGCCCTCGGCAAGGAGTGAGATTTGGGGAGAGTTCTGAGAGAAATGAGGGAATGTTACACCCCAGAAGATCTCCTAGAGACATTTACACACAACGAGAGGAGCAACAGGCCTGAATGAAAAACAGCGCCCTCAGAACGGTGGAAGTTCCTTCTAGCTGATTCCCCAAGACTCAGACAACTGCTTCCCGGTCTTCCCTGCCATTTAAGTTGCTCTGAGTAACGTAGCTCCACGCCCTCAGTTTGCAATGTAACACGTTACAGAGATGTTGGCTCGACTTTGTATGAACAGTTTCTCCCCCGAAACATCATAAATCCTTCGCTGTTCTTCAAGGGCTGAGTTTGTTTCCAGGTTTCAGCAGCAGCTGATCCGCAGATCCTGCCTCATAATGGCCTGGACACATCCCCTGAGGACAGACCCTTCTCTGCCCGCCCAGGAAAAATGACTAGAAATGCCCTCCTCCTGACTTTGGGGCTTCTGTTCAGTCTGTGGTGAAAGCTGCCGGTCCGTGCGCATCAGAGGAGGGTGGAGAGAAGGAATCCAGGGGCCGCCAGAGGGGAGAACGCATGGCCCCAGGCTGAAGAAGGAAAGAGGAGCCTGGAATGGAGAAGTGGGTTTGGCTGCTCACGGAGCATCCCGGCTCCCCACCAGAAGCCACCCTGAGCAGGAAGGCACGGCAGCAGGAGCGCTGTGAACCCTCCAGGTCTGCGCCGCGTGCCCAGATGGTGGCCCTGCGTGCAAGCAGCTCCTCTGGCCCCTCCACCCTCCCTTCATTCCGGCGCAAGGCCCCAAGTCCTCACCCACTGCCTGGTGAGTCCTAATAAGTAATGTCACCAGGGAAAGAACAGAACCCCGATGAAGCTTGATCCTTCAGTTTCAATAAGTTGGCTGCCCATTAAGCTCTACCCAAACTCTCCCAAAGGACTTAGTCACCACCACCCCTCTAGTCGCATCCACTCATTCCAGCACTAAGTAGCCATCCAACCAGCAGGACTGTCGTCACAACCTCCAGAATGTCAGTCACCTGATTTTCAAATCTACTGGAGCAAAAAAAAAAAAAAAAAAAACAAACAGTAGGGGGTAGGGGATCAGGTGGGGAATCAAAAGACCAAAAAGAAGGCGCTTGTTTGGGAGATCGGTCCAGGCCCCGCACTTCGTCCACGTGGGGACCTGAGCAGTGGGCCTGGGACCCCGCGGCACGGGTCTGAGGTCCGGCGGTCGGCCGGAGACATCGCCTGCCCCGGCCCAGCCAAGCGGCGACTCCTCCCTCCACACATGTGCTCACTAAGTTATGCGTGCTCAAGCCTTCTGTTTCTGTTTATTTGTCTTGCGTTGTGTTGTTTTATTAACCAGAAACTTGAAAAGGAGGCTTTCTTTCTTGTGTTGCCATTTGGCAGAAGACTAGAGGTTACAGTAGCAAGCAGAGCCTAAACATTTTTTTTAAGTCTCGATGAAAGTTCCTTCCAGAGAGAAAAACTATATCCGATTCCCTGTCTCCCATTGAACCTCTGAAGGACTTCCCACACCTTACCTTCAAATAACAGAACCCTAGCCAACGAAAATGGAAAAACATAAATTTGTGCACGTAAAATGAAAAATCAGAGGGTGCAGACAGGCCTGTGTCAACAGGGTATTTTTAGCTATCAGTGAATTTTTAGAATCAAGTTTTAAGGCATGGTTCTCTGCACATGGACCAGGGTGTGTTTCTTAGGACCTCTGCTATCTTCACCTCATTTTCAATGGCAGATATGATCCCCACTTAAAAGACTAGGAAAACAAGGGCCCAGGTGGGGGGGCGGGAAGGGCTGCCTACGTTCCCAGGGAGCAGAGGTGAGTGTCTAGACCAGACAAGCCCTGGACAGCACTGCCTTTCAGGACAGACTCTAATTTCCATCACTCTTGGCCTTCATTTCTCAGCATCGGCTCCCTCCCCAGAATTAAGTATCGTCCCTTTATTGTGCATTACTTTGGTCTCTCTCCATCACAGACTGAGCTCCTCACCTCTAAGCCCAAAGAAAAAACTCAGGTGCAGAAGAAGCGCTCTTGCAAGGTTCTCAGAGTCTCTTCCTCCGGATCCCAACAGGATGGTTTTAGCATGGAGGGTGGTGGTGAGCGACAGGCTCTGGCTGGGGTTCAGTTGTCCCCGGCCCTGCCCCTTATGCCAGGGGAGGAGATGAAGGCAGCCACTCAATTGTCCCTCTATTTCCCTCAACAGTCACGGGTGGCTAAGTCTCAGCGATCAAGCTGTGGCAGTTAGAGGCAGGAAATGGAATCGGAGAAAAGAGACTGAAACTCACCCACCATGGAGAGCCCCTGGTGCTGCCGGCTCGTCCAGCTCCCAGAGCCCCCAGCAGGGTCTGCACCTGAACAAACCCTCGAAGGCTCAGAGGGCCCACTGCACTTCCCAAACTCCTCATGGGCCTGTGTCTGGCTCCCCACTAGCTAGCTGGGGCTGCCTCCTCACCTTTGAAGGGGTGTCCTGAGCTTCCTGAAAAACTGATCCGTAGGGTCAAGCGATGCACAAAACTCAGGCGCCGTGGTCTCGCATCACTCCTAACCAGACGAAGAGCTCTGAATGCGCATCGCTTCCCTTTGGTCCGCAGTTTTCACCAACTCTGACATGTGTGGGTCTAAAAGCACAAGTACGGACAGAGTCCTGCGGCGCTGGGGCTGGAGGCTGCTTCCGCCCACACCTTACACGCAAGGACTCTCTTCCGTGGCTAGTGCTGACTTGGGTCAAATACTGCACGTGTGTGGAAGCGGTAGGATGACCCATCTACATCCAAATGATGGCGATTTGGGGCTCAATAGAGGCAGCTCTTTCTACAATCGGGCGACAGTCATGAGAGAATAAGGGCTGTTTTTTGAACAGGACAAGACTGTTCATGAACTGAACTAGAGGAATTCCTAAAGCCAAACACAACTCGCTTTTCAACCCACCACAACCTGTGTACGTGTGTGCCCCTGAAACTGAAGAGAGTCCTCTTTTTTTTAAAGATAAAAAATCTTATTTATTTATTTTTAGAGAGGAGGAGAGGAAGGTAGAGAGGGAGAGAAACATCAATGTGAGAGAGAAACATCGATTGATCAGTTGCCTGTCACACACCCCCACCCAGAGACCTGGCCCACAACCCAGGCATGTGCCTGCACTGGAAATCAAACTGGCGACCTTTCGGTTTGTGGGATGATGTTCAACCCACTGAGCCACACCAGTCAGGGTTGAAGAGAGTTTTCTTTTATTTTTTTAAAAAATATTATTTATTTATTTATTTATTTTTTAGACAGAGGGGAAGGGAAAGAGAAAAAGAGGGAGAGAAACATCAATGTGTGGTTGCCTCTCACGCACCCCCCACCAGGGATGTGGCCCACAACCCAGGCATGTGCCCTGACTGAGAATTGAACCAGCGACCCTTTGGTTCATAGGCCTGCACTCAGTTCACTGGGCCACACCAGCCAGGCCTGAGGAGGGTTTTCTTACATTACTGCCTAGCTCTGTTTAAAAATCAGTCAGCAGTCAGTCACTTATACATTTGTTTTTTTCTGATAAATGACAATTTTTAAATACATTCCTTATATGTAGACTGATTTCAATGGAAATAGTTTAGTGACTTTTTTTTATTAGAAGTGTTTCTGGGCATGTTATTACATTTCAGAATAGGTATACTTTGGCAACTACAGCTGCTGAGTTCTTTAGAGTTTGGTGTAGCCAAATTTCATCAAATATAATAAAAATACTTGTAATACTTAAGGTAAAAGGCTATTTATTAATATAGCTAATATTTATCGAGAATTAAGTTCCAGGCACTTTGCTAAGTAGTTTAATATATAAAATAACAATCTTTATTAATACGCTTTAAGATATTAGAACCCTTTCTTGTTATTTTTAAAAAGACTTTTTAAGTTTATTTTTAGAGAGGGGAAAGGAGGAAGAAAGAGGGAGAGAAACATCGATGCGTAAGAGATACCTTGACTGGTTGCCTCTTACACACCCCCAGCTGGGGACCTGGACCAACATCCAAGCATGTGCCCTGACTGGGAATTGAACAGGCAACCTGTCGGTTTGCATGCCAGCACTCAATCCACTGAGCCACACCAGACAGAGCTCTTTGCTGTTATTATGCTTACTTTAATGAGGGGGAAAGTGAGGCTTAAGGAAGTTAAGTAACTGGTCAAGGTCATGCAGCCAGTATGCAGCACAGCCATTACACAAATCTATGTCTATTTTGATCCAAACCTGGAATTTTAACCAGCACACTGTATTGCCTCAGTGCACTGTTAGTGATGCCAATTTAACAGTGACTACTAAATCGTACTTGATAGCATTATGAGTCTATCAAATTTTTGAGCCTTTAATATATTCCCAAATTTCTACTTATCTTTCTTTGTCAAGGATTTGTCCAATGGGAAAAAAATGGGAATTTCTTTTTAACTACAAATATAAAAATGCAAGTACTAGTAAGTTTCTAAGTACGTACAGCATTGCATGATTGTGCACATCTCACTTTGGAAACTTATTACCCACAGTTCCTCAATAATCTAGGATAAATTTATGTTTACATTTTGTATCTCAGTACTGAAGCATTTATGTGATACCAAGTACTGATATTGAAGACTCAGGCTCTAGTAACAAGCCTGGGCAACAATAGCACAGTGAGGCCAGATGCAGCAGTAAACAGCAGTGTTGTAAATATAAATACTTTAAAAGATGCACTCAGCCCTGACCGGTGTGGCTCAGTGCGCCGGGCATCGTACTGCAAGGCAAAGGGTCTCCTGCTCGATTGCAGGTCAGGGCACATGTCTGGGTTGCGGGTTTGGTCCCCTGGGCACGTATGGGAGGCAACTAATGAATGTTTCTCTCTCACATTGATGTTTCTCTCCCTCTCTTCCTCTCTCCTTAAAATTAAATAAATAAAATTTTTAAAAGATACACTCAAATTTGTGTGTTTCTCAATATTGTTGGTAGGTCAGTTCTCTCCTTTTCATCTATAGATTCAACAGAATCCCAATCACAACGCAGCAGGCTGTTTGAGATACCAAGGTAACTGTGAAATGTATATGGAAGACAAAGGTGCTAGAACAGCGGAAACAGTCTTGAGAGCAGTGAGGGGGCTCATGCCACCTTTCACACTGTGATTTCAAGACTGACTGTAAAGCAACTGTCAAGATAATGTGCTATTAGCAAAAGGATAGACAAATAGATCAGTGGAACAAAATAGAGAACTCACTATTATATAGTCAACTGATTTTTGGCATGGCTACAAAGTCATGTAAATGAAGAAAGGCTAGTTTTTTCAACAATGGTGCCAAACCATTTAGATGCCAACATGCAAAATAAATTTAAGCAATTCAATAATAAAGAACTACATATATCTCATGCCTTATACAAAAAAAAAACTAAGTTAAAATAGATCATAATCTTAATTGTAAAAAATTAAAACTATCAAATTTCTTGAGGAAAACACAGGAGTGTATCTGCATGACTTTGGGTAAAGCCAAGAGCTTTTACACGAGACAATAAAAGCAAGATTCATGCAAGAAAAAAAATATAAATTGGACTTTATCAAAACTTAAGTTTTTCTCCAAGAATGACATTGTTAAGAAAATTTCAAAAACGAACCAGAAAATGGAAGAAAATATCTGCAGACGTAAATCTGATGGAGTTTTTTCCAGAGATGTGAAGAACCCTCACAGCTCAACAATAAGAACCAAACCATAAAGTACTGGACAGAAGATCTGAAAGATCGCTTCTCCAAAGATGTGTGGATGCAAGCACACATATGGAAGGATGTTTAGCATCATTAGTCATTAGGAAAATGCAAATTAAAACCAAGTGCTGGTGAGTATTAAGAACAAGCCGAGCTCTCAAACCTACTAGGAGGAAAAAAAGGCACAGCCACTTTGAAAAATAGTTGGGCCATTTCTTATAAAGCTAAATATTCACTCACCATAGAGCTCAGAAATCCCACTCCTAGATATTAACCTAGTAAACTGAAAACCTACCAAAACTATACACAAATATTTACAGCTTTATTCATATCTATCAAAAATTGGATACTGCCTAAATGGCATTAAGGAGGTAAATGGATAAATAAAACATGGTTCATCCATACAGTGAGTACCACTCACCCACAGAATACTACTCAGCCACGAAAAGGAGCAAGCTATTAACTCACACAACAACATCAATGAATCTTAAATGCGTTTTGATAAGCTAAACCCAAGGGCTCCATATTCTACGAGCCCATTTATATGGCATTGTGAAGCAGGTGAAATCGCAGGGATGGAAAGCCATGCCCAGTGGTTGCCAGGGGCTGGGGGCAGAAGGAAGGGCAGAATGTTTGGGGGGTTGGTGATGGAACTTTGCTAAGTACTGTGGTGATGTTGTACATTTGTCAAAGATGTAGAACACTGCACCATGACGAGTGAATCGTACTATATGTAAACTTTAATTCTCCACCTGGAGATCGGGAAACTCAAGACAATGTAGACTATGATGGCTTAGTCGAACTGCATTAGAAAGGAATGACAAAACCATGCTAGAGGGCTGGGAAAAAAAGGTTACCTACATAACTTTGGGAAACCGTGTGCTGACCAGACAGTAAAAACAGTAAGAACCATGCCTAAGCACTGAACTTCGGTGGGATACATTTGTTTCCCCAAAGGGTATGGATTAACAATTCTGAAACAGCTTCATAGGCATACTATGGTTGAACAAACAGATAAATAAATACATTGTAGATAGTAAGTGCCAGATTTCTCACTGTTGGAGCAAGAAATTGCAAATAAGCAAAGAGGCAATGCTACTATGAACCCTGTGGTACTGGATTGCCATCAGAGGTATCAGCGTTAACTCGTTTTTAAAAAACACATACCGATTGCCATGTACTGTATGACTCATATGTTGAGGCCCTAACCTGAAATGTGACTATATTTGAATATAGAGACTTTAAGGAGGTAACTGAAGTTGCATGAGGTCATAGGGTGGGCCCCTAGTCTGATATGACTGGAGTTCATGGGAGAGAAGAGAGCAGTGACAGGGAAGTACACCCAGAATAAAGGCCACGTGAGAACACAGCAAGAAGACAGCCATCCTGACGCCAAGGAGAGAGGCCTGAAAAGAAACCAACCTGGTCGATACCTTAACCCTGGACGTCCAGCCTCCAGAACTGTGGGAGATAAAATTCTGATATTTAAGCCATGCAGTCTGTGGAAATTCATTATGGTGGCCCTAGCAGGCTAACACACAGGTGGAGAGATATGGAAAGCAGTATAGATATGTGTATACACTTAGGCTATTGCACATATATGTAATTCCTTGTTCTCTCTGCTGACAGGGCCTAGAAGTAGTAACACCTATAGCAAAAAGAAAAACTAATTCCTACATGTTGGCTTTGAAATCCCATTCTCCAGTATAAGGAACCACAGATCCTTGGAACCACAGATCCTTGGAGAAACAGTTGAATCCAGAGCTGGGCAGAGAAAACACAAGATAATCCTGGAACATCGTGCAGTGCCAGAAAGTAAGGAGTTGCTAAAGGAAATAAATCAAAGAGGTGGGGTATGTCAAAAATATTCAGGAATCAACCTGGAAAAGCTCTCAATGGCCCAAGTGAAATAATTTCAGCAAAAAAATAAATTGAAGTAATGGATTACCATCTAAAGAATAAAATAAATACCCATGAGTCTATACTGATGGGAACGAGGAAGGAGAGAGAGAGAGAGAAGGAATGAGAGAGATAGAAAGAGGGAAGAAGCGAGAGAGGAAGGGAGAGGGGGAAAGGAGAAGGGGCAACTCTTCCTACAAGATCATTTCAATTTAAATGTAGAAAGAATGAGTGAAATCACCATTAAAGGACCACAGTAATTATTGTTCCAGGTGAAACCCACCCATGAGTGCTAAAATTAGTGAACAAAAGAGTAAGGGGAAGCAGGATATTTGCATAGCCTCAAAGTATTTCCTCCCAAAATATTTGTTAATTGCAACACATCTCTCCCCAAATTCTTGTCACTTCCAAAGTGAAAAAACAGTAATCTTACAGTGTGATACCTTGGCCAACACCACTCTGATCAAGTCCAGAAGGTCAACATTACCAGTAGTAATAGGACATATCAATGTCACGGACCCTCTGGAGTGATGTGTTGCCAAAGGCACTTTACCCTTGCAGTGTTCTTGCCCAAAATACAAAACCTCAATCTAATCTCGAGAAGTTTTCAGACAAACCCAAACTGAGAGGCTTCTATATAATATGTCACCAATGCTCATCAAAAATGTCAAGGTCATGACACAGAAGGAAGACTGGGGAACTACTACAGACGGAGCAGACCTGACGATTAAATGTGGTGTGGGGTCCTGCACTGGACCCTGGGACGAAATAAGACCATTGCAGGAAAACCTATGAAATCTGAATGGCCTGTAACTTAGTTAATAGTATTGCACTAATGCTAAGTTTTAATGATCAGACCGTGGTTATAAAATACGGCAACATTAGGGGAAGCTGGGGGAAGCTTGTGCGTGACCTATCTCTACCGTCTCTGCAACACTTCCTCCTCTGGGAGGAAAGGAGGGGAATTGAGAGCAACATAGAGTGTTTTAAACATGGAAAGAGAGACGGGAGTTACAAAATCAGTGAGTTGGCCTTCTTAGTGAGCAGCCCCACCGCCACCTAATGGGGAGTTAACCTATTTCATGGGATGTGTTGATGGAAACTCAGGGAATAGGAGATTAGGGGTTAAAAGACCTGGGCTCCAGCCAGGCCCTGTGGCTCACCTGGCAAAGTTTGACAAATTACTTACATGATTACTCAGATGATGTCTAAAACACAAGACATAGATAATGTTTAAAAGATGATTCTGTGAGACTCAGGTTTCTCACATATGATTCCGTTTCACTAAGTAAAAGATAGGGTAACAACAATAATATCACTTAGTGGAATAACATATTTAAAACTTACCATTAAAACAGAGATAACTTCTGTTTCAGTTTCTGTTTCTTCATCTGGAAACTGAGCATGAATTTCTCAAATGATTCTAAGTGCTACATAAAGCATATTATAGAAGTAAAATGGTAGAACAAGATCAGGTTTTATGCATGGATCCGTACATGCCTTTGATAGAAGTAACATGTTAAACCTTTTATTGGCACGGATGAGCAGGGACCTTTCCAATAGCACATGTATTAAAATTGGAATAAAATTGGCCCTAAAGATAAATGTAAGAGGTGGGGAGAGGCAACTCTGTCTAGGAAAATATTATCTGCTTACAAAACTTAAAAAACCCTAAACCATGGGACTTACAATGTGTTGCAGTACATTAAAATGTGAACTAACTCTAATGTAATCAATTTAATGGTGGCTGGTCAGAGGCACATCGGTTTCATCCGTTAATGTCTGCTGAGGACTCATGCAATGTGTATATGCGCACGTGCACATGTAGGCAAAGAAGTGACTATGGATTATTTTTACTTGTAACAAAGTTGTACATGGAAACTCCATCTGGCAAAGACCTCTGTCCTTTGCTCTCACACTATCGCTGACCTTGGCACACACCTGCTTTCCCTGCCCCGGTGCTTGTGCAGGAGCTGAAATGACAACACCCACGCACGGTGTCCCCTCCATTCCTGTCCCCAGTGGGGCAGGCAGGAAATGCCAGCCTCCTCACAGGAAAGCCTGTTGCGGTGAGATTTCCTGATTTACTTTATACTTGCAAGAAGGCCAGATACAGGAGGAGATAAGCACTCAAGATTGCAAGTGCTTATCATGCCCAGGGCTCTGGGCCCCACGGCCACGGCCAGTCTGTCTCCTGGAGACGCAGGCCAAAATTCAGTTTGCTTCCCCATCGAAAGGACTCCCCAGCTGGAAAGTATGGCCATCCACCCTCGTCTGTCCTGGCAAGGAAACCACTCCAAATTACCTGCTGAATTTTCACCATGAGGGATATATTCTGCCTTGGGAATTCCTACACAAATTAAGAGAATACCACTCTCCCCCTCGGCTACACACTGAGTACCCTAGGGGCGCTATGAAAAAGACCAGAGTCTCTGCTTCCCAAGCGAGCCCCTGAAGGCACGGTACCCATTTGACTTCCTGGTACTCAGCCGGCCCGTGACATTTTCCAGGGCAACCTCCTCCCTTGGTTCTGACGTTACCCGGCTGGTGCCACTTACAGAAAGCATTTAGTCGAATGTAAAGAATAGGATCCTCAAAAAAAACAAGACAGCCGGCAAAGGTGGCTAGCTGAGATCAGAAGGGACATGCAGAACCAGCTCAACTTAAAACCAAGCATGCCCTGGACCAGAGCAATGGGGGTGGGGGGGCACTAAGGAGAACAGTATGTCTTCAAGGTCCACTCCAGTCCACCCCTTGTCTTCTACTCCATTTTTATAAAGTAGAACCAAAATCATCACCCAAAGAGGCAGCACTCAGGCTGCATGGCGAGTGGAACTTAATGCCCTCGTCCTTGCCTCTTCACATCAAGCAGTGAGAATTTTGGAGTCAAACATTCCACTCCTCTATGTGTCCCTCCCAAGTTCGAAGTTTTAGGAAGAGAAAAGAGGACTTGCAATAAATCTATGCCTCCCTTTTCCTCAGCCAAATAGCTGGGAGATAGCTTACTTCACAAAGTCTCGTTTAAAAACACGCACCAGGAAAATAAAAACATACCCCCCACTTTTGATCTCTTATCTAGGGAAACCAGGTTGCCTCAGAGGACCTCCCCAGGCGGTGCGTCCTCCGTGTTTATTGTTCAAGGGGCTGCATTGTTTTGTATGCGGCTGGGAAGAGCATTAAAGTAACACTGAGTAGCCACGCTCTTTCCGGGACCCCCTGCCCCCTGTTTGTCAGAGATGAAAGTCACAAAGTAATAACAACAACAACAACAACAACAATAATAATAATACAGAGCAGTATTTAACCAGGCAAGGATTTACATAGCTTCTTTCCCCTCTAGACAAGTCAGAAGCACTTGGCCAGAATCATCTCAGTTCTTGACAGACCACCCTCAGGCGTCTGTGTGAGGGATATCACACGCACCTCTACCCACTCAGCTGTCTCCCACGCCTCACCCTAATCTGTTAAAAAACATACCCAAAAGGCCTTCAAGTTCCATGTAACCAGCATTGGCCTGGCTTGACTTTTCTCTGGGTTTTTTCTTGTTTCCTTTTTAAAATTGGGGTCACGAAGGGAGGAAGGGGCCAAGAATACAGCATCTGTGCTTTGGACAACATGGTCTCCCATTATCCTCTGAGACCAGAGTGAGCGCACTTTCATTTCTGTGGCATTTTTCTCAATAGTGTCTGAAAGGTTTTTTGTTTGTTTGTTTGTTTGTTTGTTTTAAATCATCTTCCACTTCAAAGTTGTGATAGATGAACCAGCTGTCCCACTCTGCAATAATGTTTGAATACTTTAAAGGCATCAGCCCTGGCTGGTGCAGCTCAGCGGACTGAGCTTGGGCTGTGGAACGGGGGTGAGGGGTGGGAGGCGGGGGGCGGGGGTAGGGTGTCACTGGTTCAGTTCAAGGTTGGGGCACCTGCCTGGGGTTCAGGCCAGGTCCCCTGTGGGGGGGTGTGCGAGGGGCAACCACACATTGGTGTTTTTCTCCTTCTCTTTCTCCTTCTCTTCCCCCTCTCTAAAAAGGAATAAATCAAGTCTTTAAAATAAAGGAATAAATAAAGTTATTGATTCATTCACCTTCCAAATGTGATGGCAACTTTTCTATAAGAAGCCCTGAATCTAATACTTTCTTTTAAATCCATTCTCTTTCCTCCTTTTTAGGGTTGAATCAGTCTAGATTGATAGAGCAAAGGTAACATAGTCTTCCAAACCTTTGCCTTCTCAGAGATGGTAAGGTGATACCATGCAGGTTCTTTCCATGATCCTCCCCCAAACTACGGCAAAAGAAAGAAAGAAAGAAAGAAGAATGAATGAATGAATGAATGACTCCATTTAGCCATAAAAGCATTATCTGGAATCATACTGCAATTACTAGGGATTAAGTACACTGTTTGAAACAGAAATAGAGATGGAATATCTCCCATTAACCAGGAAAAAAACTATAGATGATAGTAGTAATATGCTTTTTAGAATGATGAAAATTTAAGCTAGACTAGGCCTCAGGGATTATCTAATAAAATAAAATTATTCCTATCCCCCGAACCTATCCCTCGGCCAGATCCTGTGCATAATCATGAAGAAACACAGGATCAAGTGCTAAAAACCAGATTAGGAGGAAAAAATGAACACTTTGAGCAAGGACCCACAATAGAACAACCTGACAAAATGTTCTTTAGCACTAAGCATTTTTGGCATCCTCATGAATAGTATCATAGATGCTGCAGGAAACTGAATCCTCTCAAAAACTGATTGATGATATTGAGGTTTCCAGGAATCAAAGAAAAATGTTATCCTGGGTTTCATTTGCCATTTGAGAAAATGCAACCAGGTATATTGACAAATATGTTACATAGTAAAATAATGTGTCTTTTCATCTAAAAAATACTTGCTAAGGGAGTTGGAAGAATGGATACAAAGCATATTAAACTTTGATCTTAAGAGCTTCTCTTGGCCTTAATGCATAGTCTCATTCATTCTCCAATAACCTTACCTCTTCCTCCCCAATCCTGGGGAAACTTGTATATTTTTTATTTATCCATGGGCTGAGGGGTAATTTGTTCGCCTGGGGGAGGCTCTTTCTCTCACCCCCATTTAGATTGTAAATCTCTTGCCCTGGTAGTTTCCACTCTCACCCAGAATCTTCCTTATTGTGCACATGGTACTAACCACCCTAAGAGCCTCTTTATACTGAGGATATGTATGAGTGTGTGTGTGTGTGTGTGTGTGTGTGTGTGTGTGTGTGTGTGTTATGTGGTGGGAATCGAAGGACTAACCAGGTCACACACATGCTGGAATCTAAAGAGCCCGATCTGATGGCTCTTCTTCCTCATGGACCCTGTTCTAGTCACTGCCCCTACTCCCTGGACTTATCTCCCTGAGCAGACTTCCCACTACGCCTTCTTTGTAATTTCCAGGAGCTCAGTCTTAGGCTTTTGCAGCCTGTCATAGGCTATATGACCACACAAATAACGAGAGATAAGGAATGTGACATTTTGTTGGCTAAAATCTGAAATTGCTTGTTGGAAGAGCAGGAAGCAACTTCCTTCCTTTCCCATCAGTAACAGCAAAAAGAATAGGAAGACCAGAGGGGCTGAAACGCAGTGTGGCTTTGGACTTTATTCGAGGTGAAAAGCACTCCAAAGACAGGAATGCTGATCTGCACACAGGGCCACGCGTGGCCAAACACATTGTGAATAACATGTGGTGCGTGTTCGTCCCCACAGCAGGTTCTAGAAGGGTTGAGTAAAGTGGGTCAACATCGTCAAGTCCCTTTTACTTCCTTGGGGAAACCAAATCATGGCAAAATATTCTCTCTCGGATGTATTAGTTTATTGGGGCTGCCATAATAAAATACAAAATACTGAGTGGTTTAAACAATAGAAATGTATTCCTCACAGTTCCGCAGGCTGGAAGTCCAAGGTCAGAGGGTCAGCAGGGTTGGTTTCTTCTGAGGCCTCTCTCCTTGGCCTGTGGTTGGCCGCCTTCTCACTGTGTCCTTTCATGGTCTTTCTTCGGAGCTGCCACATTTCTGTCCCTAATCTCCCCTTCTTATAAGGACACCAGTCACAAAGCGTCAGGGCCCATGCATTTTATCTTGTTTGTCTCTTTAAGGACCTTATCTTTAAATATAGTCACACTCTAAAGCACTGGGGTGAGGGCTTTAAGATATGAACTTTAGTGAGACACAACTCAGCCCATAACCAGTCATCAGGAGCAGAACGAAGACTAGAACCCAAAGTTTCTAACTGTAGAACACTGATTTGCTGTTGATTCATATCCTTTCCCAGGTTAAGTAATCTCATAGAATTACAGCATGCTCCAGTTGAAAGGTATCTCATGGTGACCTAATTGTAGCCCTCTCCCTATTTGCCATAAAAGGAAGCTGAGTCCTAATTGTCTTGCTTAGAATCAAAGAACCCCTCAACAGGCCAGAGGGACACCACCCAGGTATCTTTCCCTTGCTTCCCTAATACGATCCTTTCTTGAATGCAATCTCCTGTCCTTCTAAATGCCACAGGAGGGTCGCTGGCTAATCTGTGGGTTGTATACCTATGGCTCAAGGAAACAGCTTGGTACAGATGGTGAGGGAGCAACAGCTCTGGAGCAAGAAAGCCTTTGCCCGGTCTTCCTTTGGAAACATTTGAAGGGATAAGCTGGCTTTAATGAGTTTTCTTGCCCCCTTTCCCCCATCCTCCTCTTGTATGCTGCTCCTTAGGGCAGCTGTTACCAATTTCAGCAATTTTCTTCTGGCAAATTGAAGGCTTCAGGTGACAAAGAGGGTTGGTTGTACCCTCCTAGAGGATGAGATAGACTAGGCCCTACTCCCACACCACCCTTGCTTCCCGACTGGGTGGGTAGGGGGATAGGCACGTCCCCAGTGGGCACGCGCCACGCTCCCTGCCTCCCGCACATGCAGGGCAGGCTTCCAGGCCTATGTATGCCCAGCTCTGAAACCCTGTCTAAAAGGGGCTCCACATTATTCCCCACTTCATTCTCAGCTCGTTTGTTTTCCTGGGACCACCAAGATTTTATTATTTGTGTGACCCTTGGAATGAGTGTCCCTTGGGATGCTTGAAATTCCAGGAAGAGTAGGAACTAGGACACAAAGACACATACAAACATAGAGAGTCTGGGGACAGAACTCGGAGACTGGACACCTGCACATCTGACGGCACCCAGGGTGCTGGGTGGGTGGGGTGGGTGACTTGTGGCTCCCTGGTTATTTCATTCAGGTAAAAAGGAAGCTCACAAGTGAGCATGAATGTTATGTCGCCCTGAAAAGCCAAAAATGGATCAGTATCAGGTGAGACTTTCCTGTCAGTTTTTTTCCCTTGATTTGGTTTTGCTTATCCTGTATTCCCTTCATTAATTATTTTAAAAAGGAGGGATTGTAGCTAAATAATTGTTCCACTTCTCTGTCTGTCAGTTTCTGTGTGGACACTGGGTGTCCAGCCATGAACAAAACAAGCCCCACTTCTGCCTTTGGGGAGCTTACAATCTAATGGACAGAAAACTTAGGTACGTCTACAAGTAAAGCTGTAAGACCAACTGTGAAGACATAAAGAAGGAAGAGTTTAAAATCTGCAGGAAGTTACTCAAGTGATCTCATAGAAACCCCCTTCAAAAGAAAGGAGGAAGGGAGGAAGATAGAGAGGGAGGGAAGGAAGGGGGAAGGAGGGATGGAGAGGGAAAAGAAGGGAAAAAGATATAAAAGAAGGACCGAGGATAGAAAACTTGATCTGGGTGGTAGTTAGTAGACAATTGTTTAGTTCTTCTCTCCTCTGGTGTAGTTGAAGCCCTCATTTTCAGATCACCAGCTTTCCTAAAAAGAACCTGTTTGAAAGGAACGGCATCCTCGAGGGATGTATTATGGGACGTAGAAGCACCTTCTGTTGCATTTGTGGTTGTTTGGAATAGTGTGTTTGCTCCCTTGGGAAGGAAGATGATCTCTCCAGGAATAAAACTGCAGAGGCCATGCCTCTTGTACTTCAGCCTCTTCCCCTCCCCGAGCGCGGCCTTGTTTTCCTAAGCGATGGTCAGGAATGTGCTGGGCGGGGGCAGCCCCGCCAGCAGCGCCCAGCCTAGGCAGCCCCAGTCACGGTCCCAGGCTGGCCTTTCACCTCATAGCTCTCTGGGCTGCTCTTATTAAGCAGCAAAATGTTTCAATATGTTGAGCTTTGGGGGAGGGTCGGAGAGAAAAATCGGGATATTGTTGCGAAGGAAATAATGAATAACCCTGCCGCCAGTCCCCATACCCCCCACGTGGGGAGATCTGGGTGATGAGTGTGCTTTCTCCAGAACTGGAATTCTAGCAATTGCCTCTTCGTCTGAAATCTCCAGAGACAGCTGAGGCGGAGGGGTGGGGGGTGGAGGCGGCACTGAAAAGAGGGAACAGGCACTAAACAAATTTTCTCAGCATCCAGAACCAACCAAAGCAGTCAGCAACGCAGGTACCCAGAAAAGGAAGAGGAGGGGGGAGCTTGAGAAACTGAGGCCAATTCTCAGAGGCGCACAAAGCCGTCAGTTTCGTTTTTACAGTTTGACACACTCCCGTCTCTGCTGTGAGGTGTCTGCTCCCATCCCCTCTCCCCTCCTCCAGGTTCATCCGCTTGTTCTGGGGAGGGGCCAGGCGAGCAGTCCCCAGGTGCAAGATACTCAGGAGAGGCATGTGCCGCAGTGTGAAAACAGCCAAGGCCCCGTCTGCTCTGTGAGGAATGGCCCTGGGTTGAGCAACTGAAAGAGTGCCCGTGAGCTTGGACTCAGAAACCTGAGCCCATTCAAAGCCAGGTCTACAAGTGGAAGCGAAGAAATAAGCAACATCCCAAACTTCAAGAAAACGCAAATTTGTGGACCCAGCTATTGACTCCTTAGCAAGAGTGTATTTACATTTTAAAGAATTGAACCCCCCTAATAGGTTGTTTCTCTAACATTTGCAATCTGCTTTGCTTTAGAAATGCTCCCTGGAAAATGTGGGTCAGAGGAGGTGAACTCCTGGAGAGGACCCAATAAAGGGAAGGAGTGACTTTTAAGTAGGAAGAACTTAAAGGCCTGAAAAATCAAAGACTTCACTCCTATTGTTTAGGAAAGAGGAATAATTATTTGCATAGCAATCATTTGAAACTAAATAATCAGCTTAAAGGAGGCCTGGGTCTCCACTTTTCCTTTGGAGGGGAGGGAGCAAGCGTTTCCCAGAGCAAGCGTTTCGTTTATGATGTGTGTGTGGTTTCTACGGCTCCTTGACACGTCCCAGTAACACTGCGAGGTTCCTGGAAAAGCGGCTTGGGGCAGATGGGTGGCTGTCTATAAAACAATTCATCAGACGGCAGTTGAAATATTGATAAGAAAACGGAAATCAAATTAAAAGACGGGAAAAGAGAGAGGAAGAGGGAGTGGGACCCAGAGAGCTGGAGCGAGGCAGCGCAGAGGAAAAGCCGCGGGACGCTCAAACTTAAGTGGTTCCTGCACCCCCACCCCCACCCCAGCCTGTGCAGCGGCCGAGGCCGCCTGTCTGGATGCGCTGGAGACAGAGTCAGACTTTGACTCCAGGCAGTCAGCAGGATTAACTCCGCACCGCCAGGGACCGGGACTCTGCGCACGGAGAATTCGCGCCGAGGACTCGAACACCCTGGCGCTGCAGGAGTTCCGCTCCTGCTCGCTCGGCAGGAAAGGGTGTGTAAGGTGAGTGCTCGTCCGTGCGGGCCCGCTGGGGGCGATGCGGGTGCTCGCGTCCCTCTCTGCCCCGCTGCCTGCTCCCGTTGCAGTCGGGAAATGCGAGACTTCATGGGGCTCTTTCTCTCAGTCTCCCCGGGGCTTTCTTTTTTCTCTCCATTTCCCCTTTTCTTTCACATTTCACTCCAACTTTCCAAGAAGATGGGGGAAACGTTGGAGCAAGGGTGCGGGGCGGGGGAAGGTAGTGAGTGGCCGTATTGGGGCCCCGCGGAAACGTACCTGGTCCCTGAACTCGTGTGTGCGTTGCGGCTTCAGGAGCCGAAAAGCTGGAATTTGTTAGTGGGGAGAAAAGTGCTTTATCAGAAACACATTGGCTGCCGGAGAAGCTGCGCGCTGCCGCGCTCAAGATGGTTTAAGACAAGGAAGGAAAAGGACCAGTCGCCAGACTTGGCAGGGCCGGGAGAGACGCCCGCAGAGGCACCTGGCATTCTGGGGTAGTTTTCACGCCTCCAGCCCCCAAATTCAGACCTCCGACACCGTCTACCCTGACATTAAAAATGAGGAAAATGAGGCCACGTCATTCATTGTCTTTGCCTGTGCCCTCAATGTCCTCAACCTGGGCGGGGCGGGGCGGGGGGGGTGGCGAGGTGTGTAGAAGCGGGGACTCGGGGAGAGGGTGGTGCTCGGTGGACCTCCGCCGGAACCTTGAACCGGTCTTCCTGCACAGCGGTCCCCTAGCAGGGGAGAGGGAGGCAGCTGACACTAGCCGTGTCCTAGGGGTGGTGGGGGAGTCGGGCAGAAGGTCTGTGCCCCGAGGGACCCCATCGCATTCACCTTTGCAAATATCCGTACCCCAGGGCGTCGGCCTGCATCGGCGGGTAAACTTACCTGATCCTGGCAGAGTTCTGTCCTCGAGCCAGGACGCGCCCCACCGTCCCTCGGTGGGAAACCACCCAGGCCTCGAGGGAGGTGGGTTCTCGGATTCCGGGCAGAGGAGGGTTAGGTTTACAGGACAGTGGGGAGCAGGGCCAGAAGTGTGAGCTTGTTCTCAGTCTTCACCGCCCCTGAGCCCCAAGCCCCCCGGGCACAGGAGCAGGGAGGGCTCGCTGTACCTGACACCTCGGACCCTCTCCCGCTGCTCCGGGTGGTCCGGGGGCCCTCAGCTCTAACGTCCTCCCTCTTTGCGCTTCCCGGTCATCACCCCCAACCCCTACTGTCTCACCTCTGCCCCACTCGCGGATGACCCAGGTTTCTTCTACCCAGGTTGGTTCTGGGGCCTTCCCGACCTTTCCTCACCAACTCAGGATGTTTCAGACAGTCCCCGACACGTCGTCTTACGTCAAGGTAAGACATGACAGCGTCTTTAAACAGGTAATGACTCCCAGTCCCCCTGCTCCCGGGGCCTATCATATCTTCCCCCCGTTCCTCGGGAAAAGGTTGGCGCGGGGAGAGGATCGGTCCACACTGTCAGCCCGCGGACGTGAAGATGGGGTGCTCAAGCCAGATGTGGGGTGCGCAGCCCCTGGGGAATCTCTGGTTGGGGAGGAACACTCTAGGCCGCTTTTGACGTAGAGGAGCCGGGCGAAGGCTCTTCAGGGAAGCCCATAAGGCGGCCACTGCACAGGCGAGCCGGCGTCGGGTCCTTTTGGGTGTGCGCTCCCGCCGCTGGCGCACTGCAGGTTCTCTGCGTGAAGGGTTGGTGTGAGGGTGTGAGGGTGAGACGGTGTGCGCGGGTGTGTGAACACGGTGCGCGCCTCTTCCCGTTCGACACCCCCCACCTCGCTCGAAAGCCCACCTCCCAAGGCCCCATCCCACCCCCCACCCCCGCGAAGGCGCGGATTGCTATTTGACAGCACGTCGAAGGGTTGTTGTTTTTTTTTTTCTTTTCCACAACAGTTCCCAAGAATGTAAACAAACCAAGGCCAGGACATCTGGGTTACACGTTTAATGAAAATTGGCCGGAGAGGCGGGGCCGAGAGTGCGGACCTGGTGGCCCTGCCCCGGGTGGGAAGGCGGCGAGGTCCTCGCCTCCCGGGGTTGCTTCTTGGAGCGCGGGGCTGGTGGGGAGGAGGAAGGACCTGCGTGGTTCTGAAAAAGCGCTCCCACCTCTTTTAGGTCCGGGCCCCGCCCCTTCTCCCCGAACCCCGCCCTCAAGCGGCCCCTACTCTCCCGCGTAACGGGTCTGAGAATGCCAAGATGGGGTGCTCTGAATGAGGGAGGGCACGTGGCCACAGCGATGAGGCGCTGACTCCGGATTTATCCCGGGAGCGCCAAAATATATGTCCGTCTCTCCTACCATTTCTCCAAAGGGAAATTCATTGACACCCGGTAGCCCGCGTCTACCTGCACTCACCTTCTTTCCTCCCCCCAGCACCCCGCGATGTTAAGAGGTCTGTAGTGACTGCGGAGAAGCCGACTTCTGGGGGCTTGGACGGGCAGGAGTGTCTAATCAGCGATGAATGGATGAAAAATGAGTGAATCAATGTGTCGATATGGATTTTCGGAGGACTCCCAGGAGGTGGCAGAGCACACTGAGACTGAGCGTGCTCCGGTTCCCTGGAACCCCTCCGACCACCCCACTCTCAACCGGTGGAACTGGGAGCCCCGCTAAGGAGCTCTCGCTTCCCGTTCTCCCCAGGGCTGCAGACGGGCGGTGGGTGGGACAGTCCCACCCACCCACATGGACCCCCACCCTCCGGGTCTACACACACCCGGAGACCC
The DNA here is from genome assembly GCF_019186645.2 of Phyllostomus hastatus. Lineage (NCBI taxonomy): Eukaryota > Metazoa > Chordata > Mammalia > Chiroptera > Phyllostomidae > Phyllostomus > Phyllostomus hastatus. Next base: position 10,534,639 of record NW_025334015.1, on the reverse strand, counting down.
AAAACTTTAAGGATGACAAATTCTAGTTCGAGCGAGGGGGAGTCCCAGAGCCCGACCCAGGCCGGGAGTCGGAGGGAAAGCAAACCGTTGCGGGTGGCGGGCGGGGTGGGGGGGGGGGCGCGGTCCTGGGGAGAGAGGAAGGAGGTGGAGTCCCAGAGCTGTGGGCCGCCAGAGGAGCCGCTCTTCGCAGGAGCTCTTTTCAAGAGGAAAAAATGGATTTTTCAGCAGCCACAAAGTTTGCATTGTTGCACAAAGGGGTGCATTGATGGCGGTGAGAGGTCTGCGTGGCAGGGACAATCTTGGGTCTGTTCCGCCGGCTCCCAGCGCCGACCGGTTGCCAGAGGGGCACAAACAGTCCCCCGGCTGCCAAGCCCCGGCCCGTTCCGCGTCAGGCACCGGCTCCCAAGTTACCGACAAACACCTGGGGCCAGCGCGCCACGGGTGCACACTGCCCCTGCCCCCAGGAAGCGTGCTGCCCCCGTGCAGCGTGCTGGGTCTGAGGACCCAGAGTGCTCAGGGAGGCACCCACAGGAGCGCTGAGGGTGGATATGAGGACGAGATGAGAGAGGCAAAGGGAGGGAGGAAGCAGGGTGACTCCCTAAGTCATGGACACGCAGGAAGTGATCATGGTGGTATCATGTAGATAGCCCATACCTTTGCCAGGCCCTGGTCTAAGCACGGATCTGTAGTAACGGTTTAATATTGATAGCAACCCTAGGAGGTGGTCCAGCTTGCAAGTGAAAAATTGAGACATCAAGAGGTATGTGTAGCACAGTTTGTAAGGGACAGAGCCAAGGTACCAACAGTAAGGGCAAAGTTCTGCTGACTGTCGGGTGAGTTCTAAACATTCATCTTTATAACAGCCCTTGGCAGTAGGTCCCATTATAACGCCAAGCGTAGACAAGGACACTGAGGCACAGAGAAGTTAAGGAACTTGTTCAAGGACACAGAGCTGGTAAGTGCATTAGAATAGAATTCAAACCCAAAGAGCCGGATCTCCCAATGGGAACGTTCAGCCAGGACGTTCCGCTTGCAGATGAGGGGCGGAGGGCGCAGGAGACCCCGTGGAGCGTTCCTAACCGTGCAAAGCACGTGCAATGCCCAGCACGCAGGGCGATCCCTGAAAGGCCCTTTCCTGCCGCCCCACTGGAGACTGCCAGGGTCCTCCACCTCCCCTCTTTAGGAGCCTTCCAGATCCCTTGCTCTCGCTCCCCCACCGACCAGCCTACGGGGTCATCTCATGCGGTCTTGTGGGGTAGACAAGACCCGAATCCCACTCCCCACGCCCCCCCCCACCAAGCGAAAAGATACTGGTAACCCCAGAATATTCACAGAAACCGGCCCAAGGGCAGCATCTGGCCGGCAGGTCTTGAAGCGGCATTTCAAGGACACAGATCTGTGCTTAGAATGGATGCTGTTTTGGGCGGTTGGGAGGCAGGGCACATGGAAATTGCAGAGGCTGAGAGTCTTCCTCCCCAACAAGGCCCCCATCTAGACGCCGCAGCCGGGTGAGGGTCCCGGCCCCTGGCTGGTCTCCACCTCCAGTCCCTGTGCGCGCTCTGGTCAACCTCGGACTCCCTAGGGGTTTCCTCCTCGACGCCGCGTGGTCTGGAGACCCGGCTCCGGAGTGCTGGGGCTTGGGCGCAGAGACCCTCCCCTCCCAGGCCCGCCCCCGGCCTCCCGCCGCCCGGCCCCCCACGTAGCGTTTGGAACCAGCTCTGCGCTTAGGCAGGAACGAGTGCGGGGAGCGGGCAGGGCGAGCGGAGGCTCTAAATCTTCCTTCAACTGTGAGTAGATGAAGTCTGAGTAACAAATTCAAAGCAGGCGCGCCTGCAAAGCCTTCCTGCAGAAATATGCCCCGGCATTCAAGCGCATCCAGGGGCGGCTCGAGCTGCCTTGTTTGGCTAAGGTCAGACGAGACTCGAGTTCTCCAATAAAAATAAATCTCAAATTAATTATGGCCTCGAGCGAGGGGCCAGACACTTGAAGCTGCAGTTGTGCAGTCTGGAGTTTCGGCGCTCGCTCGCCCATCCCTCCCCCTCCTCCCCCCGCCTCCCCCGCCTCCCCCTGCCAGCTCTAATACCCGCTGTGGCCGCTAGACGCGAGGGGAGGAGTAGAGGGAGGGCGGAGGGGGAGGACCCGCCCCGGTCGCTCCGCCAGGCCGGGCGTCGCTAGGGGTTCCGAGTGACCGGACCGTCCCAGGGTCCGGCGGCACCCCAGGGACGCAGCTCCGGTTGTCGCGCCCGCTCATCCCCAACTCGGGCTGGGGCCGGAGAAGCCCGGGAAGCCTTGTCTGGAAAGTCTTGACCGGGTCAAAAGGGCTGACATTGAGCGAGCCAAGACACGTTTCACCCCGCCGCTTCCCTCCCCGGGGAAGCGGGACTTCCGCATCTGTGAAAATACTGTCACATTCGGAGGGCGCGGGGCGGTCGTGGCACCGCCGTCCCACTGAAAACGCTCCAAACCCGATCGTGTCCTGAGTATTCGCTCCCCCCCCGCCCCCGCCACCTTTACAGGCTTTCTGTAAATGACCCTAGACTGCTTAGAAATGTGAGGTGGGCCTGTTTTGGCGGCGCCCCTCCTCCCCAGTGGGTAGCTTTGGTTTTAAATATTGGACTGGCTTTGTTAGTTGTGAGCTCCCTGACTTGAAAGCCAGGGCCGCCGGTGGACTGGGCACCGGTGGTAGCCGGCACCGGCTGCTGGGCAGCAGCCCTGCCCAGTCTGGGAAAGGGAGAGGCAGAACGGTCTCTGGTAAGCCAGAAAAGAGGGTGTGTGCAAGTGTGTGGGCTGGGGTAAGCAGTCCCTGGCGAGGCCGGGAGGAGACAGGCCAGGGCAGAAAGAGGGGAGAGAAAGGGAGGAAGGCCAGAGGGAAGAAGCGGGGTGAGGAGAGAGCCAGGGAGGGACCGGGGAAGGCAAGGGCTCCCCCCTTCCCGCCCCCGGGACAGTTTTCATTTGTAGCAGGCCTCACCGCAGGCTGTCTATCAATTTGTCTCAATGCAAACATTCGAAATATTCTCTTCGCTGCTCGTGAAAACAATGTGCGCTGCCAGGATCAAACCATCTTTCCAGATGTCTGGTGGTAACCACATTAAACAGGGCAGACTTGTTTACTGTTGTGTTTGGTTAGGGCTTTTCCCCCTTTGGGATTCAGAAAAGCAGCCGCAGCGGGAGAGCGCAGCATCAAATCCAGAGTTACATAAGCGGGCATGCTTACCCACCAGCCTGGCAGAAGGGGTGGGGGTGGGGTAGGTCTGTATTCCCCCAGAGGCCGTGCGCAGCTGGAGGAAGGGACTCTGCCTTCTGGGAAGAGGACCTTGCGGTGGACCGGAGGTCTTCACGAAGGCCCTGGTAAATAAGGAAAGGCATGGCCCTGGTGCCAGTCGGTGAGTCACAAAGTGGTGACAGTTATGCCCATGCCAGCCAGCTGCTCCCCTCCCCCGCACCGTCTTCAACATTATGAAGTTGCCATCGCTCTGGGTTTATAGGCAGAAACAGAAAGTGCTACCGAGTTCCCAGCTAAATCAGGAGGGCAAGTCCTCAAGTCAGCCTGGTAACATGCCGAGCACTCCCAATGGGACAGGCAGGTCCTGCTCAAAGGAGTTGGGGCGCTAGGGATGTTGGGGTAACTGCCCTGGGCAGTGAGGCATAGACAACCTGCCGCTCCCCGGGCTGAACGGGAGTTGGGAAGAGAACCTCGCCAGTGTTTCTGAGGCACAGGGACCGTCTCAAGCACCAGGAAGGAAGGGCCTGTGTAGACGGGGAGAGCGGGGCTGGTGGGGGTGGCCGTTAATGTCCTAAATGTGCGCCCGGCACCGGGAAGAGGGCCTCCCGAGAGTGGAGGTGGAGTCCGTTCTGCCTGCAAGAGGGGCGCCGAGGCTGGGGGTGCCAGGCCCTGGTCTGTCCCAGTGGGAAGCGGTCTCCCCGCACCCTCCTGAAAACCCTGTTGTTGTTTGAAGGTCGGCAGAGTCTGGGCTGAAAAGGAAACAATTTGGGGTTTGAAAGGATGTAATTCATTCTTCCTTTCCCTTTAACCTCTTTCCTCTCTGGAAAGCATGTGGAAACTCTGAAGGGAAGAGTGAGGGGTGGGTGGCTGGGCTGAGGGGAGGAAAGGGTTAAACCTGATTTCTTTTAATTGAACTCCAGAACTGGTGGCCCCAGGCAAAGGGGGGAACTGACCCCGCTAGCGGTAACCAGATGTGGCGGTCCCAGGGGAGCCCCAGAGCAGACCCCTGGATTGAGAAGCAGACAGGAGGTGGGGGGGGGGGGTCGGCCCGGCCCCCATTCCACCCCTACCCCCCCCTCCTCCCCCATACACACACGGAGTCTCAATTGCTGGCAGGCTGCACCCGCCACTCCAGGTCTGGTCACGTTCAGACCCTTGTCTGTATTCGAACCCAAAATTGGAGCTGAATTGATGAGACTAATTTCGAGAGGGGGGTGGGGGAGGGGGGAGGGAGGGAGGCGAGAGAGCTCTGGGGCTCAATTGCTCCTGAAGAAATAAAGAATTAATAAGTCACCTTTCTGCCGCTGTGGACACCCTTTGGAAACTTTTTCCATTTCGATTGACTCGGATCTCCTCTGGATTTTTTTCCCCTCCTTCCCCTGGTGGACTCTTAAATAAAAGTGAAAAGGTCCAAAGCGTGGTCTGGAGAGCGTGGACAAGGTAATCTGTTTCGGAGGTCGGGGAGAAGGGAGCCAGGGCGAAAGAGCCCAGGGGTCCCCTCGCTGTGCCCAGACTGCTGTGGCCGCCCCACTTGTGGGGAGCCGATGCCTCACGGTGTCCGGGCGACCAGGCGGGCAAGCGGAGGCCGGCCTCACGCTGGGTGGGGATGTGGTCCAGAGCACGGCCCCAGGGTTTCACCGGGGAAAAAGTCTGAGTCTGGGCCGCGACGTTGGGTGCTGCTCTCTGGAGACCTGCTGGCCAGCGTGCAGGGAACCTCTCGCCCGAGTGTAGGTGTCCTGGGACCTGGGTGGCATTGCATGGGCGGCTTTGGTCTGGGTGCCCGGGCTGGGGCCATCGAGTCCGGGTTAGCGCAAGGGGGTTGACCCTAGAGGGCGCGGTTGGGTGGCCTAGGGTGTCGCTAATCCCCGCCCTCAGGGGGAGCTCGGAGCTCTCCAGGAGCAGGGGGTCGAGGCGCGCGGTGGGGAGGCGCCCCTCCGCTAACAATGCTCTGGGTGCGGAGTGCGAGACCCCCACCGCCCGCGTCCGTCGGAAGACGCCGCGAGTCCGCGTGGCTGTGTGGGTGAGCCGCTCCGGGAGTCAGCAGCCACTCGGCAGTCCAGTCGGAGTGGAAACATTCCCATTGGATGCATTTTGTAATGTTTGGTTTGCTTCGGTCTGGATCTTCCCGGGCAGTAGGCTCCAGCTTATCCCCAGCCGGAGTATACTCTCCCGTCCCCCATCCCCCGCAAAAAGTTTGACTCGGGCTGGAAAAAGCATTAATGAACGTATCTGTGGGAAGAAACGGAAAGTGAATGAGTCAGGAGGGCCACCTTCGGCCAGCGGCCCCGGGAAAAGGAAGGAGGCCAAAGGCGTCTGGATTTGGACTTTGGGGGAAGGTGTCGGGGGGTGGGTGGGGGGGGATGCAGACTGCGGGAATCAGGGCGCGGGCGCCGGGCGCGGACCCGGGCATTGTTCCCAGCTCGGTCTTATCTCTCAGGAGCAAGTATCCTGTGTGCGCAGCGCATGGATGTATCTGGGCATCTCTGCGTGTATTTATATAGTGTGTGTGATGCGAAAAGCAGGAGCGGCGGAGTTGGGGGGGGGAGTGGATGTGGGGGGAGGGAAGACAGAGGAGAGCGGAGAGAGGAGAGAGCTAGACGAGAGAGAGAGAGAGAGAGAGAGAGAGAGAGAGAGAGAGAGAGAGAGAGAGAGAGAGAGAGATAGGACTTCCTCCCGATTCGCAAAGTGAAGTCACTTCCCAAAATTAGCTGAAAAAAAAGTTTCATCCGGTTAAACTGTCTCTTTTTCAATCCGCTACAACAACAAACGTGCACAGGGGAGCGCGGGCAGGGCGCTCGCAGGGGGCACGCAGGGAGGGCCCAGGGCGCCGCGGAGGCCGCGCCCGGCTACTACGAAGGGGCTGCGAGGTCAGGCTGTAACCGGGTCAATGTGTGGAATATTGGGGGGCTCGGCTGCAGACTTGGCCAAATGGACGGGACTATTAAGGTAAGAGACCGGGCAGTGGGCGCGGAGCGGCGGGGCCGACCGGGGCTGTGGGGCGGCGGGCGCCGGGGTCCCGGAAGACGTGGCCGCTCTCCGTTGCTTCCGCGCCCGGCTTCGCTCCGTCTCCTCCCGCGCGCGGGTGGCAAGTCTCACTAGCGGGGGTTCCCCTCCCGGGTCCCCCGCGGACGATCTCCCCCGCACCCCTTGCCCCAAAGCGGAGCCCGGCCCCCTCCCTCCGCGCTGCCGCCGGGCCGCGGGAGAGGGTGGTTTGAATCCCGGGGGGGATCCCGGGCGCGGATCAGAGACGGGGGCCCGATTTCTCGGGTCGATCACTCCCACCGGCAAGCAGGGCGCCCCGGCCCGGCGCCGGGTACCCATCTGCGGCCGGCGTCCCCCTCGCCCGAGGCTGGAGACGGTGGGGGCGGAAGCCGCCGCCGCCACCAGCTCGGGTTCCCGCCTGGTGGGCCCTGAGGTGGGCAAGCGGAGTGGTTGCAGGAGGATCGGGGCGCAAGTGAATGTTTCTGGGCTCTGTCTGGGCGGGCTCCTCCAGATGGAAGCCCTGTTTACATGTCAGCGCGGGCTGGTTTCCCTTCCTCTCGGTATTTCTGTTGCCGGTTCTCAACACTCGGAGCCTGCGGCTCCCCGGACTAACGGGCCGACCTCGCCGCTTCCCCCGCAGCCTGGGTCCGCGCTGCGCCCCGCTCCCCGAGCCCGGCTCCCGCACACCACCTCCGGGTGGGCGTCTGCTCCGGGCAAGGGCTCCCGGGGTCGTCTCAAAGGAGGTCCCGTGCCCTTCAGAGCCGCTTCCCCTAAGGTGGCCAGCCAAACTCCGTCGCCAACCCCTACCCCTACCCCGCACCCCCAGCTTGGCTAAGGTTGCGAAGTGCAGCCCAGAGGGACGGCTGAGGGTCTGGGTTTCCTGTCCGACCTCAGCGGGTTGACTGCCTCCTCCCTCCAGAAGGGGAAGTGGGGCTAGGCGCCGAGAGAAGGGACACCCCCTAACGCCACTGGCCGGAGAGCAGCGAGGGGAATGAATGGGACCCGGAGTCCGCTGGGCTGCGAGGCGGTTGTGTAACCCCAAGCAGGAGTCTGTCTGGAAAACCTATTAGGCTGGTGAGGTGAGCGCTGGCAGAGCCCGCCGCTCCCCCAGAACCCGAAAGAATCGACTTGGGGCTCAGGGCTGAGTAAGAGAAAGCCGAGATGTTGGGCTTGGAGAATTCAAGAGATTTTTATCATTTGGGTGGAGTAGTGGTTTTTAAAGTTTTTTTTTTCTCTCTAAAAGTTTGAAAGATGCTGACTTAGGTCAAAGGCACCCACAGAGGGAACTTGAAAATCTGGAGATGAGACAACTGAGTGTGATGATGGTTCAAGGGTGCCTGTGTGATCGAGGTTCCTCAAGTTTAAAGCGGGTGGGCGAGGAGCCGGCGAGGGAGGCTTCCTGGAGGAAGGGCGTGGCAGTCACTGGACATCGTGTGCTTGTTGTTCTTCACGTTGGCGAGTGCATGCGAGTGTCTCTGTGTCTCGGGTTAGGAATAAGACCCTCCGCTCTGGAGAACGCCCCCTCACTGAGACACTCAGCGCTTACCCGGAGGCGCCCTCCTGACCAGGAAGAGTGGTAGGTAACATGGCTCTGGGGTCTTGATGTAGACACTCTAAGGAGAAGTGAAGCAATTTCTTCTCCACGATGCTCAGACCTCTAACAGGCCCAGAGCAGAGGGAGGAAGCTGTGGTCTGTACCCAGGATGTGCTAATCTCTTCAGATACACTCACAGGGATTGGCATGGCGGGCAGCGAGAACAGGCTTACACTGAGTCCCTGGTGCTGCACCCAGGAATGTCGTGAAGGTCTTTTTTGTGTGGGTGGTGGGAGCCTGCGAGTCCCTCCAAAGCCTCCCCAGGAGCACCCTGGTCTGTCACCCAGGTGACCTGGCTGTGCAGACCCACCCACAGATCAGAGGCTCGTTAAACCATTTTCACTCCCTGAAGTTCTGAAGGACTGAGTTGTTGAATGTATACTTTGGTATTTAAATAGTCTGAAAGCCACAGTTTCCTGTTCACATGTGACCTTTGGATATTGAGGTTCTGGGACCCCACTTCCACAATGATTTAAACACTGTTCTTGGAGAGGAGAATGGGCAAAAAGAGAGTGGGCAAAAAGAGGTCAGCTCACGTCTGGTCTCTGTGTGAGAATGTACAGTGCATGAAACCTGTTTGAGCTTCAGGATCTTTGCAAAAGTGAAACAGTGGAACTAAATTAGCTCTGCAAGACTATCCTTTCCAACCCTCTGTTCTTAAAATATCATAGCCATGTGTTCTTACAAGAACATATACTGACATGTCTGTGGAATCTGATTCTATACTGATCGAGGTCTGAGAGCTTTGTAGATCACATGTAATCTGCAGACACAAATCCAGAATGGGTGTTGCCAGTTTGAATGGCCTTGAAAAACCATCTTTGAGTAATTCTGAGATGTGATTTTTATGCACCTGCATCTTTCTTCTTCAAATAGAAGGTATGCCTCTCTTTCGAAATGCCTGTCAGTCTCAGCACTGAGAAGAATTTAGTTCAGGATGCCCGAGAAATCTGGAGTTCTTTGCAGAAGCCCTTTATTTTGTGCACAATTCCGTCTGATTCTAAAGTCTCAATCTTACCACCCTTGTTATAATAAGACCTTCTGTATCAGGTCTTCTTCTCATCCCCAAGAACATCTCCTGGGAAGGCTCTGAGCATCGTGTCGGGAGCACCAACGTTGGTGGGGGCCATTCCACTCGTTCTCTGCCACAGACAGTTAACCTGCAGCATTAAACAACACCCTGCCCCACCCCTGCTCCCCACTTTGATATTATCAGTGTTGAAAAGCACATGATACTGTTTGCTGCTCTAAGAAATGACCTGGTTTCAAAAACTGCATCTTAGCTCTAAGCAGTCTTCAATCGAGTCTGATTATTTCATCTGTGGAAGCTTGGTTCAGGGCCCACGGTGTCATCAAAGATGGCAACGCAGTCAAAGAAGACGCAGGCGTGGTGAATGAAATAGGGAAACGGGGAATAGACTTCGAATCAGGGAACCTGGGTCCATTCTCAGCTTTGCCGCTTCGTTGCTGATGGGCCTAAAGCAAGGTGCGCAGATCCTTGAGTCTCAGTTTCCTCATCTGTGAATTGGGGCCAAAGTGTCTTCCCGATATAAGTCACAGTAAGGCTCACACAGGGTCTGTGCCTTAGTTGCATGCACATCAGTTGAATTTCTCCTTCGGGAGAGGTCTTCTGGGGTTTGGTTAGTTAGAAAATGAAGTCGTAGGTCTGGATTTACCATAATACCTGTTTCATGAATTGAACAAATATTAACTACGTGTTTCTTATGTTCGAGGCTCAAAACTCATGCTTTATGTGTTGAGACTAAAATGGAATTTATTTATACTCCAGTGGAGGTGACAGACATGTAGATAAATAATTCTATGTCCAGAGATAGCAGATCTTCTGGGGAACAGTAAAGCAGGTTAGGGGATAAGAGGTGATGCAGTGCCCTGACCGCTGTGGCTCCATGAGCTGGGTATCCTCCTGCAAAGAAAAGGTCACCAGTTCCACTGCCGGTTCAGTCTCGGTTGGTCGGGGTGCATAGGAGAGGCACCACCGATCGATGTTTCTGTCTCATATTGATGTTTCTCTCCATCCCTTTCTCCCTCCCTTCCTCTCTAAAAATAAATAAATAAAACCTTAAAAAAAGTGATGTAGCTGTATCAGCCAGGATGGTGGGGGAAGATGCTTTGAGCCAAGTCCAACGGAGGAGGCCTATTCAGTTTCTAGCCTTTACCTCAGGAAAGTACAGCAACACACAGCCAGCAAATGGTGAGAGAGCAAATGGGAAAGAAAGGTTGAGATTGAAGCTGGGCTCTGCAAACCAGCAGAGTTTCGGTGCCAGACAGGTCCGGGAGGGTAGGCTACCGCTGATGGGACAATGCTTGTCCAGTGGGGCAACTTCAGGATGGTACCGTACCTTGATGAAAGCAGCAGAAGAAAGAATGCCTGGGGATAGAGACTTTATTTCTGTCCTCAAAAAGGGACACTGCCTCCACTGTGAAGAGTGAACACCCGTGCACTTCTTTTTAACCTTCATGTCACCTACATTCCTTTCTCTGTCCCCCTGACCACGTAGAACAGCTTCTTCTCCCCATGTGATCACCGAATGGCAAATTGGTGATGTTTGGGTTTATTTTTGTGGACAATTTCTACAAAAAGGCTTCCTTCTACTTCTGCTGCTATTCAGATTTAAGTTTACAGGTTTGCAAATTTAGAGATTATTTAGCTCAATATTTTCATGTTATGGGTGGGAAAACTAAGGCCCAGAATTGTTTAACGCACTACTCAAGGTCACACAGATAACTGGGCCAGGATGAGAATTTGGGGCTCCTGACCCTCAGACTAACATTTTTTCTACCATACCATGAAGATGTCATTCGCTTTCATCACGTTATTACAAATGACAGAATCCTGGAGGCCAGGTGCGTGTTTGCATGCGTGTGTGTGTGTGTGTGTGTGTGTGTGCCTGAGACAGAAAGACAGACAGACAGAGACAGAAAGAGACAGACAAGGCTTTTTAAAACTCATGGAGAATTTGACACTTTGGAATAAAGATACTTCTATTATTTAATGAAAAATGTATTACTACTACCTTGAATTATTTCCATACTTTAAAAATTTCCAGATTTTCAGCATAACTGTTTTCTAAAATATATCCTTCTTTTCTTGTAGACAAACAAGGTCCGTTACCAGAAGACAATAAAAAATATAGTATTTTACTTAAATAGCCAGTAAGTCCCTTTATAGACCGGGGCAGGTGGGCTGAATTTCATGTCAATTCTGGTAATAATTGACTGTTTGACTACATAATATAATATATTCAGATGCATTAGCACATATCTTATGGACTCATCTTTTAGGCTGGGCAATAAGTAGGTCTTGAATAACAACCACATTAACGAAGATTTAGGATTTCAACGTCTTCTGTTTGGGGTCAACCAGTTAATATAGCATTGGTTTAAAAACTTGGTTGATTTTAAAGAAGACTGTATTCTAGAAATGTAACGTTAGTTTTATGTTAATACTGAGTTTTACCAGAAAAAAATGGGAAAAATGTTATGGTGATGAACCACTAGGCAGGATTTCTGATGCACTGAGGCTTTTATACTACCTCAGACTTCAAAAGATATGCCTAAATTGTAAGCCAACGCTCAGGCCACCTGCAAAGCCTTGGTCTTCATGGAAGAAAACTCACTCCATCTGAAGCTCAATAGATTTTCAGATTAGCAACCAATTATCTAGGGTCAGAATTGAAAAGCAGCTATTTTCATTCATTTTAGACAACCAGGTACATTATGAAGGTATAGAATAACATTTTGGTTCTGTTTTGTTTTGTTCTGAATAACATGACTTTCTATTTTTGGTTAGTACTGAAAACAGCCTTTCTAAGTCTATTTTTTTTGCTTGTTGTTTTGTGACCAACGCAGAAGGCCAAAGGACTATGGCCACTATGTACACACACAAACGCACACAAGCTCACAAAATCTTCAACCAACCACAGTGACTTTATTTTGTAGCCTCAGGGCTGTGCAGGTGCCTTTTCCTCTGCAGAAGACCACACCCTGTTTCATTTTCTGTTGCTTTTATGATTTATATCTACATATCTGTAGCCCATTCATGTGTTAATACATCAGTAGGATGGGATTCCTAAGTGATGTCATTCTAATGCTTCTACAGACCCAGCACCAACATCAGCAGCCCGTATACTTTGAGATGTTTCCCCAGAGGCAATGGATGGGGTTTGACTGTCCTCACTTTGTCACCCTTAGGGCTAATATTTTGGAATTTTGACAGCACTGGACAATCTGTGGAATAACTCTTTTCTATGCAAAGCTAGCGGGCCTTATGGGGACTCTGTAACCTTAGCCTCATCGACATCATGAACTGACGCCAGCCGTAGTAGTACAAGTCAGTAACTGTCCAAGTGAGTAAGGTCTATTGCATGACTCTTACGCAAGCACTGGACTGGGTGACTAAGTGCTGTCAAGATACAATGCGGGTGGCAAAAAGGCTGCTGTCCTGGAGACTTAGCAGGAGGATAAGCCATGTTTGTGTGCATAGTGAAATGCAGTAAGTGTTACATTAGCACAGAGAAAGGAAGGAGCAATTTCAAATGGACAGACAAAGACCTGAACAATAGTTATTTACAAAGGACTTTCATATACACTCTTGCATTTAATCCTCACAATAGCACTATGGAAAGTAATATTGTCACATTACTGTTTTATATGGGAGAAATTAAAGTTCAGAGAGGCCAGGTAACTTGCCAAGTGTTTCTGATTCCAGAATACTTCCCCCCTCCCCCCACATAATCCACACAGCTTCTTGGCATAGGTAGACAAGTGGACCTGGACGGTGGCTTTGAAGGAGGGTAGGACTTATGCAGGAAGATATGGTTCAAGTTCTTTCTAGGGAAGTAAAATACTTTGATGTGTGTTTGGGGGCAGGGGGTGCATATAAAGGAGAAGGTAGAAGTGGGAAGATAGGATGGAATTTGACTTTGGGGGACTTTAAATACCATAACAAAGAATCTGGATTTTATAAAATACAGGGGTGGGCAAAAGTAGGTTCACAGTTATTCATTTGGTAATATAATACTTAATAAATAATATTGAATGCAAAAATAAACTATGTTTCTCATACTCACAACTGTAAACCTACTCTTGCCCACCCCTGCATATCAAAAGGAAGAATCACAAATTTCTAATAGATGGATGATCTGCAGGGCTATACAAGTCTCTTAGCAGTCGAATCTTTCCTACTAACACCATCCTTCTTACGAAATGGGGATGGGAGTGGTCCCATCACTTATCAGAGGCCACAAGAAATGAGTAGCAGGCAGAATTAAACAACCAGCGATAGGTTCAGGCAACCAGACCATGCTATCAGCTGTCTTTAAAGATATGTTTATTGAATATGGAGACAGGGGAGGGAAGAGCAACCCTACCTCACCAGACCCCATAAAAATGTGATTATCCCTTTAGTCCTTTAACTGTCTTCCTTTGCAGTGTTCTGGAGATTTCACCACAAGCTGTCTTTTCAACTGGGCCATCTCTCCTGGGCTACGACTTCGGTTCCTTTTGAGAATGAGTCAGCAGATAGTCACTGAGAAGAGACAAAGGTTCAGGTTGTTTCCCTGAGACTCAAATCACAGTTCTGTGGAAACTCAGACAGATCTGACATACTTACACAGGCCGGCTGGGTTCGTCACCACACACAGAAACATTGATATTTCACCTGAGCAAACCAAAAACTCAGCAAGTTGTCACCAGCATCCAAGTAGGACCCGGGATTAAGTGTTCAAATGCATTTTCAGGTAACTCGTTAACTTTATAGCAGCTTCAAAATTGCTGATACCTTCAAGAATAAACCAAAGTACCGAAATGCTTAAGAAAGTTCCCATCTTTGGAGAACAGTGTGCCTGGCCTTTAATTCAGGATCAAAAGCCCCGCGTATGTAACTTCTCAAGCCAACTCCAAGAAAACGCATGCTTGAAAACTGAAATGCCTTCTCAGCAGCAGGCCTGCTTTCCCAAACGGTGCCATGGGTCCGAGGTAATGAAAGACCTTACGTCGCATCTCGGCGCACACATGCAAGAGGCCTGAATTACAGGTGCCGTGGGAGCTCTAACCCTGCATTTCTAGACATGCATGGGTTTCATATGTCTACTGAAATCTAGCAGTTCAGTAGCAGAGTGTTAGGTCTGAATATCTGGGTGTTCACCGATTTTAAGTTCAAGGGAGTCTGAAAATAAATAATTTGATAGTAATGCTCAAGTAGCAAAGATTTGAAAACAGGTTTTCATATTATAAAAGTACTCAGCTTGTGAGTTATTTTTAAGTGAATACCATTACACTCTATATAAATACATATATTTAAGTTTTAAATTCTTATGTCTGAAGAGTCATTTTGTCTTAGACATGGATCCCTTAATTCATGCTCATTCATTTATTCATTCAACCAAAACTTGAGTAGTACTGCCAGACAGGATGCTCAACAGAACTCTACATAAATGAATGAGAACAAGATGCTCATATTTCTGTTCTTTCCAGACTTCCAGAGGGCAGAGGTTTCTCTACTTTCTGATTTTAAGCTCAGACAACTGGCAGCTCCAAAAGAAGCAATGCTCACTGGCAAACCTTTTTTGTGGCTTTCTATTATATGGAAATTTAAGCACATTTTCACAAAGGTAACACCCAGCTTATAACTTCTTCTGCCCCTTCACTCCTGATGATAGTAGTTCATTGTATGGATATCTTGTGAAAACTGAGGAGCGCCTAGGGAATTTCTTTTTATTATTATTCTCCCTTCCTCAGCTTCAGCTCCTCTATTCATGCAGTAACAGAGAAAAACACTCTAAATAAAGTACAAAGATAAATGAGCAAATGTCTTAATGCACAAAGACTAATTATAAGTCAACAAGAAAAAGATAGACTACCTCACAAAAAATAGGCAAAAATGCTATGTATACCCAATGCTAGAAAAAGAAATGCAAATAAAAAGAATCTCAAGTACGTGCATACAGATACTTAAATGAAAATAATGAAATGTGAACATTTTTCACCTGTGAGGGTAGCAAAGCTTAGAACAGCTGAATCAGCCTCATGTTATAGAGAGTAAGGGGACATGGCGCTCTCTCACCCAACTAGTGGGAACATAACTTGGTACAATCCTCCCAGAGGGCAATTTGGAAATATCTACTGAGATATTAAATATTGAGACAAATTTGATAATAATTTCAATTCTAAAAAATGTATCTTATAGACATGGTCACTCAGATACCGCAGGTATATGTACAAGATGTTTATTAAAGTGATGATTGTAACAGTGAAAATTGGAAGGACTCTAAATGTCCATCAATACGGGACTAGATGACTAAGTGAGGGACAATTCATGCAACTGCTAAATGGAATGAAATCAATTGTCTGTGGACCCTGGTTTAGGGAATCCTCCAAGGCATACTATTACATGGAAGAAAGCAAATTATAAGAGGTGTGCTCTCATTTCTGTAAAAAAAAAATGTGAAGACACACATATGATTATTAAGTGTAGATAATTTCTGGAAGGATATACAAGAAGCTATGAACAGCAGTTGGCTGCTTCTGAGTGAGGAGGAGTAGACTTTTACTTTTCACACTCTAAAGTTAAGTAGCATTTGATTTTTTTGAAAATCACTAGTATATACCTTATAATTTTAAAAACTAATGGGAAAAATAAAGAGGGACTATTAGAGATAGATTAGTAACAAATGGACTGGCCACCATCATTCCAGCCCCAGTGTGCTCATCAGAAACATTCAGATCCCATTCTGCAGTAAAAACAGAGAGAAATTGTCCAGCCTAGACTCTGGAGCCCTGAATCCTAGCCCAAACCCCTCCCCTGACCAGTGGGATATGGGATCTTAGGTGTCCCTTCACTCCTTCAGTATTTGTGCAAAATTTCTCATGTTAAGGGTTTTCTCATGTGTAAAATGAAGGCATGATTTCAAAAACGTTCTTTCATCTTCCATGTTTATAAGACTCTGAACCTAAGCAGGCTTTAAAGCATTTCTTATTTGGGGGCGCGGATGGTGAACCTTTCACAGAAACTCTCTCTGAGCCCATGTGGCTCTCCACAACCCCAGGGCCTAAATTGTAGAGTGATCTTTTCAGGCTAGTGGAAGTCTCGGGCTCTCCGGAGGTGCTTTGTGAATTTTTCTGAGCTGGTTGTTTTTATTACCAAGTGACACTGGAGCTGTGCTAACCCCTTTAAATGAGTGCCAGCTAGGAATCAGTCCTGCTTCTGCTTTGGGTCTTACACTCTTTTCCAAAATTCAGTCTCTTTTAAAACCCAAAACATATTTGGCCCCAAGATCCTGTCCCCTGGATTTTAAAAATCCTGTTTAATTGAAGGGAAATTGAATTTGTCTGGTTTTGATTCATTTACACTTCACTTAAAAAACAACAACAACAATATTTTGAGGTCCAAGAAAAGTTTTGAGCCTCCTAATGAGTTTCTGGAAGGCCTTTCTTCTTCTTAAAACAGGAAGTGGTGCCGTGCTATGGGCACACACAGAGTCAACCCCGAGAGGCCCAATTCAGCTTGAAACTTTATCACCCACCATTTTGCATGAGCACCAACGGCCCTAGCAAAGGCCTTTCCATCCCTACTCCTCACCTAAAAGCGAGAGATCCACTCACCTTCCACCTAAGGGAGAAGAACAATGAGGAGGAGAGATCAGAGTCACAAGAAGAAAAAGACCCAGCCATTTATATGTCTCTTACTATGTGCCAATACTGTTTTGACCTTTGCAGACATGCTCATATTCGATCTCTGTGACAAGGAGAGGGGAAGTAACTTACCCAAGTTCCTTCAGGTAGAAAGTGGAAAAGCAATGATTGGAACATACCCCTGTTTGCCTCTAAAGTTCGTAGAGCTTAGCCACTGCGATGCGTTGCCAGATGGACACGTTACACACCCATGCAGTTAGGCTCCAAACCAACCCACCTGCTGAGGACCATGTATTCTCTGTTGCTATGTGTTTTGCCCTCTGGTCTAACTGACCCCCCCTGACAGTCTGTCCTACTCAGACTCATGGCGCTGCTCAGCCTCCACCAGCCTTTACAATCTGGGCCCTGTGTTTCCCGGTAGGAGAGGCTTCCTGACTTGTTAACAGGTGCACTGAACAGCAGGCAGAGGAGGATGAAGCCAACAGGTTCTGTTTCATTGTAATGAGCTAACAAGATGTAAAAAGAGGAATGTCTGGAGCTCAGAGAACAACAGGTCTTTGACTTGACAACGCTGCCTCCTCTGCCTCCTGCCTCACTTCTCTTTCTCTGACTCTTGTTCTATTTTCATTCTCTTTCCTTCACACACACACACACACTATACACACTTTTAAAAAAACAGATGGGGGAGCTTTAAAAAAACACAAAGAAGGGAATGTTTTGCCAGGTTAAAAGGAAACCATCGAGGAAGGCTAACTTCAGGCTCCAGTTTCTCCTGAATAGCGCTTGTTATTTCAAGGCTGATTGACTTATAACTGCATCCACAGCCACCTCACATCAGTTCCTTTTATCAGCCTGAGTGAGACTTCCTGTGGACTGGCAGCTTCCTGATGTATTTCCTTTTTCCTTTGGCAGAACAAAGAAAACCATAGCTCCAAGGATCCTTGGGACCAAACATAATTTAGCACTGAAGAACCTATTATTTTAACATTTTCATTCTCAATGCACAGGGCCAAGTGCTTGCCTTTGCATTTTCCCACAACATTCTGTGCAGCCTCATCATGGACCCCGTGTGTGATTACCAGGGGCCAATGAACCGCTCGATCTCACGCTTGTAGTAGTTTGACTTCATTTAGAGAGAAAATTAACCCATTCTCCTCACTAACACTGCATGAGCAACTCCCTACCTCCACTCCATACATACATACACCTTTAAGAATTATACCTTTCTATGTAGTATTTACTCTTATTACCCTAATTCAATATAACAAGTCAGCAAAGAAGCCCTCTTATTTAGAAATTTCAACCTGTCTGTGTGTTTTAAGTTCTAATTCTAGATATATGCATATAAGAAAGAAAAGCTTCAGCCCTGGCTGGTGTGGCTCAGTGGATTGAGTGTAAATCTACAAACCAAAAGGTTGCTGGTTCAATTCCTGGCCAAGGCGCATGCCTGGGTTGCAGGCCAGGTCCTCATTTGGGGGTGTGCAGGAGGCAACTGGTTGATGTTTCTCTCCCTCTCTCCCTTCCCCTAAAAATAAACAAATAAAATCTTAAAAAAAAGGCTTCAAAGACTATCCAAAGGGCCATTAAATTCAATTAAAGAAAACATTCCAGAAATTGTTGCTTTCCTCTTCTGCCTCTCGTATGCCATATTGTCTCTTATCACTTGGCCTCACCACTTCTCTACCCACTATTTCTGAGACTTTCAGGCATAGTCCAGGGTAACAAAAGAACTCGACTGAGAGAGCTGCTTGTATTTCTGCTGTGGCTTCCAAGCCAAGTATCACAAGTTGCCAACTTACGGGACCTCCCAATACTCTTAGAACAAAAGAGGCCATTGTACAGAAGAGATAACTGAGGACTTAAGATGTGATGTGCCTAAAGATGAGAAGTAGGCAAGAGACTCAGGAAGCAGGACTCAAGTATTCACATACCCGAAACAGCACATTCCTCAATAAAGGTGTTTCCAGGAGCAAAAATGTCAAGACTTGTGGAATCTACAGGCATTTTTCCTTTCTTCTCTGGTCTTACTTCATGGTCGTACTACTCCTGGGACACTGAAGATGGCGAATTCCATGGGAACCACCTAGGCACCTAAGCAATCATGCAGCCACCTGAAGTAGCTTTTTCTCTTTATAACCATCATTGACTTGGAATGCGAAATAACTGAGGCTCTGTGGTGCTGCTTTCTTTCCAGGGGCCATTCCCCTTCGGGGAAGACCCGTAGGCAGCAGCCACGGCACCCAGCTGAAATGGCACCACCCTAAAAAACCTCCACTTCCACGAGGATGGGCAGTGCCGCATTGCCACATGGTATAAGCAGCTGGCATGGGAGATTCACAGATGCAAGGCCCAGTGAGCCACACGCCCTGCCTCAGGACCCAGCCTGCAGGAAGATGCCCCACAGGGGCACCACACCAAAGTGTTGGAAGAGTTAAGGGTGGCCTGCATCCACAAGAAGGTGGCCCAGACCCCTGGGATCTCCAGGCATCTGAGGAGACAGAACAAGACCACGCTGGCAAGTCCTTGCAGGCCCATGTGCAGAGACTGAAGTAGTACTATTCCAAGTTCATCCTCTTCCCCAGGAAGACCTCGGCCACGAAAAAGGGAGACATCTCTGCTGAAGAACTCAAGCTGGCCACCCAGCTGACAGGACCAGTCATGATGACATGGAACGTCTACAAGGAGGAGAGAGCCAGGGTCACGGCAGAGGAGTTCAAGAAGATCCCCAGTCATTGTGTGGCTGGCGCCGAGGCCTGCTCTTTGGCATCAGGGCAAACAGAGCCAAGGAAGCTGCAGAACAGGATGTTGAAAAGAAACAATGAAGTGCTGTCGGCCACTTAGGATTAAAAAAACAAAGAATGAAAAACAATTGAAACTGAAATGTAGCTCCCATGGCAAGAGCCATATTTTCAAGACGAGGGATATTTCATCACGGTTAATTCGTACTGATTTCATTTAACCCAGTCCTCAGTGTAATTCGCTGTAGACAAAAATGGGATGGAAAGGTTTTCTCAACAAGGAAAATAACTTGGAAACTGTGTGGCATGAAGGGAGTGTGTGAGGGTGAGGGTGGGGGCTCCATGGGGTGCCGAGCCTCACGCAACCTGTCCTGGCGATGCCGAGGGGAGTGGTTAGAATGGGCACATCTATGTGTATAAGCAGGAGAGCTTTCTTCTCCTGTCACTGTCTCCTGTCACTGTTTCTTCTCCTGGCAGCAGCCCTGTACTGGGGTCTGTGATTGGTCAGGACTCTTAGAGCAAATACCCATGTTATCTCACAACACTTCCCCAGCCCCAACAATGCTGTTTATAGACAACCATATTCTGACCTTGACCTTCTCCACACAAAAAAAGCATGTTGGGTCGAAGGGCACAAGTAACCTCACTCAAGGGGGGTGTTTGGTGCAATATAGACCTTCCCTAAAAGTGAGGGACTTGTGGGGCACCTGCACTTTTTGCACTTTTCTAGAAAGGGGAGGGAAAGCCCTTGCCAGTGTGGCTCAGTTGTTTGGAGCATTATCCTGTGCACCGAAAGTTTGCCGGTTGGATTCCCAGTCAGGGCATATACCTAGGCTGTGGGTTCTGTCCTGGGTAGGGCATGTACAGGAGGCAGCTGATCAATGTTTCTCATATCAATGTTTCTCTCTCTCTCTAAAATCAATTTAAAAATTGAAAGAGAGGAAGGAAGGAAGGAAGGAAGGAAGGAAGGAAGGAAGGAAGGAAGGAAGGAAGGAAGGAAGGAAGGAAGGAAATGGGAGGAAAGGGAGGGGAAAAGAGCAGATTACTTTTGCGTAAATAACCTTTCAGGAAACTGGCATGAGGAGCATTTTCCCAGGGTGCCTCAGGAAGGTATCTAGGCACTGGGGGCTCTAAGCTCTTCCTTCTGGAGATGTGTGGATCTCTAGTACTTTCTGGTCTGCAGTGTGGTAAAGGAACACCGTGGTCACCCTTCCCTGGCTTCCCAGAGTCAGCCCCCAAAGGTCCCGTGGACAAAGCTGTGAGGGAAGCAGGGGTGCTGGGGTTGAGCTCATGGAGTTTTCATCCTTTCTTACCCGCCAGTTTGGACTGGGTATGACCCAGACTCTTCTCTGCCCAGAACACCCTTTAAAAGAAAAAATTTAAAGCCCTGTGTGTATTTCATGGGAAATTTCACACGTCTGTTTCTGATTCACTTCCAATGAAAGGCTCAAAGTGCTGGTTTTGTAAGAACCCTTTGATGACTCAGATTCTTGTAGGTTCTTTTATTTTTTCCTAAAAGTCTATAGAAGTTTAATAAATGTTCAGACATTTGCATGCTTAATTGTTCAGAATAATTGGAAACAGGAGGGAACATTTTACTAGCGTGCCCCAAACAAGCACACTTACAATGGGAAAGAGAAGGACCCATGCCTCCGTGAAGGTACACTCCCGCGGGCAGACAAGGGTGTCCCTGAAGGTGAGCCCCTCACAGGGAAGGGGCAATGGCTTTGAGCTCACATGCCCTACAGGGTCAGGGAGAGTGTTCCATGAAGTATAGGGCCTGTTGCGTGGCCAGTCACATCAGAGATGGAACAGGTGGAGTGGAATTTTCCAGATGCTAATGACGCTTTCAACAAGCCCCATTATTGGTCTCCTTCCTTGTAGTCATAAAACGCTTTGATGACGAACCTATCTGGGTCCACGTCTGCAGTCGATGTGGGAGAAACTGGCAAAGCAGATCCATGCTCCCTTGGGAGAGGCCCCAGGCCTGTGTATGCATCTGTCCCTCTGAAGTGCTAGCGTGGGTATGGGGTTTGGGGACCCTGAGTCATGGCTTTGCCTTAGGCTGGCTGGGTGACACTGGGCAAGTTACTCTCCCTTTCTTCACCTCAGTTTCTCCATCCACTCAAAAGGATAAAGACTACTAGTAATGCAATCTTCTCCTCCTGTGGATTTGGTAAAAATCTAGAGTGATGAGTCACTTCAAGTTTCTTGAAGAAAGGCGTTAATTAAGTACAGACATTTCACTAACTATTGAGTGGCTCATTACACAGTTATTCTGGTTGTCAATCGTAAATCATGCAACATTTCCAATTCTGAGCCTTGTATGGACTTTTCACTAAGGAGAGAGCACTCTTCTCTCTTTATTGTCAGGGGTTGGTTAGCAATCTTCAGTCAACCCAATTTACAAAATGCAAATTTGTGTTCACACCATGTAATGTAGGCATGGTGTGTGCTTTGCAGTGCTTCTTAGCTGGGAAAGGTGACACAAAAATTTTACTAAGACTGGCAGTGAGATGCTGGAGTGTTTTGAAAATTATTGGAGCCATTGGCAGAATGGTTCTGTGAAAGTCATGTGCCATTTGAAGTGCAAAATCTGGGCTTACACCTATTTATTAACTGTGTGGTCTTGAGCCAGAAATTTTCCCTAATCTTCTTTCCTGTAAATTTTATTCCTAAAATAAAAGTAGCAATGGTAGTAATAATAATATTGTTTTCTCTTTGCTTTCCTGTAAGAATCAGAACAAGTGTGGCTCTGAAAGCACTTTGTAACTGTGAAGGGCTGTGTGAGTGCTTGTTAATATTGTCTTGGTTGTTTTATTCTCAACCAGGTTGATGCTTGAACCTAACAGATAATAAGTATTGCTTAAGTTGAACCCATCAGGTTGTATGATTTCAAAAAGACTCACTTACATCTGCTTAAATTCGTCAGTGAGTTACTTACTCCTATCTCTCTGCCCTCACAGACACCATCTCCTACGAATGCACCGGTGCAGACCAAACATCACATATTCCTCCTTTCCCTCCCCATATCCGGCCATTGTTCTGCTCATGAAACTCCCATCCCAATCAATGTGGGTTTTACGTAAAAACCGATGGCAGGATATGAGTGCAGCTTCAGGAATTCCAGGCTTGTTCTACTGATAAAGAGAGTTGTGTCAACGTGAAAACACCAGAGAAACAATATTCTCCTGTCCAACCTATTCTACTCCGTTTTTTTTAGGTTTGCCTTTGCCTTTGAAGAGTCAAGAGCCACCTAGGCTATAAAACATTCCCTGTTAATAAGCTTTTCAATGCCCATCTGCCTTGCCAGACGTCCACCGGCTACCCACCCTCAGTCACCTGTGCCACCTCTTGTTGCAGATGGACTCGGCGTCCTTGTGGACATTCAGGACATAAGGGAATACAGGGCCGGGCCTGAAGTTGGTTGTTCCAGAGATTTCGGTCCTTCTGTATGCTCTGTGTTACTGCCCTCTTACAAAAATAAGAGTTTTCCAGCCAGCAGGGAGGGTAGAGCTGGACTCTCCTGGTCAGGGCATATGAATTTGGGTTGTGATGGTCTGTATGCAGGTTTAGCTGACCTAAGTGTGGGTGAAAGAACAGCAGAATGAAAGAAGTAGTTTGCCTTGAAGATGATCCTGTGCTAGTGTTGAAGTCAGGAATAACAGCGGCTCTTCCCCTGTGTCACAAGACGAGACAAGTTCAGTCTTTATTGTCAACAGGCACCGTTGCTAATTTAGGGAAGGTTGTATCTCTGTCCTTTGGGCAACCAAACATGGTGATGTGCCCAGAAGTGAAAGGAAGGATCGTTTGCTCATATTCTGCCCACACTAAAGTAGCTAGCTAATGAAGAGAGAGAAATGAAAATGAAGTGAACCCTTTCCATTTTAAAGTGCTTATCCAGGCATTTAAGATGGATATTTAGAGCTTCTCCTTAGATCTTTTTTGCTGAATGTGTTGAATTGTGTATCAAGGTTTTATTTCCAGCCAATGGAATTGGGATTTCGAAGCCCATGGGTCTGGACCTTGAGTGGCTCAGACACTGACCTGTCACTCTTTAGGAACTGCAATCCAGCTAAAACCAACCCTGTTGTTTCTTCCCCCACATAAACAAATGACCGCCAAGATCCTGATGCGGCATGGAAGGAGCATTCGGTGTTTGCCACACTAGAAACGTAGGGCATAGCCAAAGAGACTAGAGAGCATCTCAGATATGTATTTCAAATTAGCAAGGACATCTTACGTAATGGAAGTAATGCCGCCCTGCAGGAAACTCATTTGTCTAACAATGGTGTGTCTTTGTGAGGTGGGATTGTATAAAGGTTCTGGACTAACTCATGATCCTACCACTTTAACTATGTCCTATGTCTTGCCTAAGCATTTGCATACTTGGGAATAGCTAATGTAACACTTTCTAACATTATTCAATGAACTCTCAATTTCTGCTATTGGACTTGATCTGGGTAGAAGGGAGCCATATTTTCTTGGCTGTATAAGACTCCAACTTCTCTCTTTCGAAAGTATTGATTTATCAGAAGAGAAGCTCCACAAGAAAGATGACTCCTGCACAAGTTTTAGGATAAGAGATTTGGTACACTTCATCAGCACTTCTCAATGTACTTAACCTTATTTTAAGGGAAAGAAAAGTGGAGAATTAAGAAAGCTGTTTTTATCAGGACTGCCCAACAGAACTGTCTGCAAAGATGGAACTGTCCCATTCTGCATGGTATCCGTGAGCCTAGCCATTCAAGTGGCTACTGGGCGCTTGGAATGTGGCTAGTGCAAAAAAGGAACTAAATTTTAAATTTAATTTAATTTTACTTAATCTAAATTTAAATAGTCATATGTGGCTAGTGGCTACCCTATTGGGCAGTGCAAGTCTATATAATTCAGGTTAAAAAATTGTCTGAAGTCTGAATTCAGTCAGAAGGCTGTATTTACATGGATTATTTTTATCTGAGTCAGCAATGTGTTGTCCACATGGAGAACTAACACTGTCGGTTACTCTTGGCCAACACGAGGTGAAACAAGATGAAGAGTGAATGAATGCCCGGCGCCACCAGGGTGCTCTCGGTGCTGGCCTGGAGCTCGGGTTCAGCTTACCGTCTAGTCCCCCGGCTTCAGTTTGATGCTTACCTTTAAGAACATAGTGGTACCTTCTCCCGTCTGTAAAATGGAGCTTTTGGAATTTATCATTGAGATATTCACAAACTATCATTAAGTGTGTACTGGGATTGTCAAAAAAATACGTACGAGCTTTTTCTGTATACCTTTTCATTGGAAAATGACCTCAGCCAAAGAGAATCTTATACAATGTGGTCATTTCTGTTTCCTTATTTATAAAGCATTGACATTGTATTAAAATATTTTAAAGGTTATTTCAGTTCTCACACTTTGTGCTGCGATGAATATATGATTTCCTGTTACGTAAGTCTCTGTCCTATTAAGAGATAGTTGGCTTTTCTCATTCCCAGGTCCCTATAACTCATAGTAGGAAGATGTTCCCTTAAGTATAAATGTGAGCAAAGCAACTTAATTTAGAAAATAGCTAGCAAGTGCGGTGGCCTTTGAATCCCTGTTTCCCTCCAGTGAGTGTCCCCAGTGTGTGTGCTTTTTGATGGTACCCTCAGCTGCAAAGAATCATATGTTTGATATCTCCATGACATGATGCAATTCCTGTCTTTCCTTCGTGGCCCTTGCCCGTGGATAATAGGAACATGTGGCATGCTGTACTCACTGTGGCTTTGGCATTATCATGAGGAATAAACAACCCAGTCCTTCTCCAGGGGACATCTGACCTTGTCACGAAGGCCTCTCTATCTAACAGGCAGGCAGACCTATGGTGGATTTTGCTGGGCAAGTCTCCAGGTTGACATGTCTGTGAAGGTCAGTTCCATGTCCATCACTTAATCGGTGGCATGTATTTCTGAGTTGAATTGTTTAAAACCAAGATGAACAGTAGCCATGAAAAAATAAGGCCAAGGTCTCTGCAGTCTAACTACATAATGGTTTTGGGGGAATGAACATCATGGTCCTGCTTCTCACTTGCACTTGCCCTCCACAAAGGATAAAGTACAGATCAGCCCACAGACCCCAGCAAACGCCCATAGTCTTTAATAATCTCATCCCGATTACACATGGTCCCTCGTTAGTTCAATACTGCTGCAGCTCATGCATTTTCAGAGACATCTCTCTGCAGATGGAAATCTTCCATTTTTGTTCTTTTCAGATTGCATCTAGAAGAAAGGGAGGAAGTGTGTATAGAACACAATTTTCTGACTATGGTAATTTAGTTACTCCTGTTCCATTGTCGTGAGCACCTAAGTGTGGCTTTTTAATATTTTTAAATGTTTTTAATCTTTGCTGTATGCTCCTTGAGGGTAGACACCCTACAAATTTGCCTTTGAGACCACAGCACCTGGCACACATTCGTGCATTTACTGAGCGCCTTTGATGTGCCCGGTGCTGGGATGCAGTAGGGGACACAGACAGAAATTAACTTCTGTTCCCCTGTGACAGAAATTAAACCAAGGGAGAAAACAGATATTTAGCCAGTTTGTTCTAAGTACAAGTCCTGTGAAAAGGGAAGTACAGAGTGCTTCAGGAGAGTATGATATGGGGACCTAACCTAGTCTCAGAGGTCAAATGCTTCCCTAGGGAAGTGACATTTAGGCTGAACCCTAAACAGTTAGCAGGAGCAAGCATGAAAGAGCGTAGACCTTTGAAAAGTTTTTGCTGAATGAGTGAATGAAAGAAATGGCTGCTCTCCTCCCACATGCCTCCTCCGTAGCAAGGCTAAATTAAGTCTCCCAAGCTTAGTCACTGTAACCATAGTCCCTCCAGGCATTATCTGTGGGTCCAGGAGTCGTCTGCGGGTCATTTTCTTAGCCCCCCTCTTCTTCAGCTAAGGCAAGTAAAGTGTAATAAAGAACACTGAGAGGACAGCTACCTTTGGAGACGTTATCTCATGTGTTGTACTGAGTTCATAGGGTACATATGTATCAGAAAGCATGCTTCTAATATGCAATGCATGCAGAAATTTCAAGGGCAAGAAGATTCTGGAAGGCTTCCTTCCACCTTTGAAAACCCCAGCCTATGGGATCAGCCTGGTCTCCGCTCGGTGCAGCCCCTCACTGGCAGAGCAAGGCAGCGCCTTGGCAAGCAGAGCTCGGGAAGCCGTGTTCCTTGGCTTTGATGTGAATGGCTCTCTGTCCCCACACAAGGACCCAGGTCTCCCCACATTTTGGTTTCCTCCACTGCAGAACAGGGAGATTCTGCCAACGATAACTGCACCTCGAAGTGATGTTGTAATCAAGATGGCCCTATAAGCATTTTTGCAAGATCAAAAAACAAAACAAAAACGCCTACTGAAGAGGCATGCTATCTATGTCTGGCGTTTGCTCGAATTTCAGAGAAAGCTCTGTGATCTGAGACTGTAGAGCGGTTAAGAACAGGAATGGGCTTTCAAGAGCTTTTCTGGAATTACTCTGCCCTTCATTTCCCTCATGATTGCTTTAAAGCAAGCTTGGCGGGAGGTATCAGTCATGTCAATAATAGTAAGAGTAATAATAATATTTATTATTTACCAATGAGCCAGGCACGGTCTTGAACATTTAATGCCGTTAGCACTCCATTCCCACCACAGCCTATGGAGCGCATGTGCGATATTATTAGACACACTTTGCCACTGAGAGGACCTGAAGCAGAGAAGACTCAAGTGACTTGCTAGAAGTTATGCAGCTAGCAGGATCTGTCTGATCCCAAAGACTTTACTCAGCACATATGTGAAATATTTCAAGCTTTTCAGAATAAGAGCTCGGGGTTGCTAAGTGACTAAACATATACAATTAATTATCCCTGCCCTGAAATACAAGAGTGTTAACATTAGCAGAAGTTTATTTTTGCAATTCCTTTGGCCTTCTGGAGTTCCCGCACGCCTCCACCCCTTTTCCTAACTGTATGGCTCTCCTGTTGTTGCAAAAGCAGTGAAATCTACTTTCTAACTTCTTCAAATAGAAAATGAGTTGCATTAAAACTAGCGAAGGCCTCAGGGAAAGACTGAAGAGCGAGGTGGTGATCATCTGAGAGGGAAGAAGAGGCTTGTGGAGAGGGAAGGCAGGAGCTCGGCTATGTTTTATTACCAAGACCTTAAACAATTTTTAAGGGTCTTTTTATTACCTCCCCTCTTCCCTCCCGCCCCCCCTCATTTACTTGGATGCTAAGTAAAAGAGAGAAAACAACGTTTTTACCTTCTTGAAACGGAACAATGGGCTTTGACTGTGCTACTTTTATTTCCCCACTGGGGAATCTGAGAGATGACCTGATTGAATTCCACTCATAAAGGTCATGCTTTGAATTCATGGCAGAGGAAAAAGTGAAGAAAACATTTTGCAGTGATACCCCATGGGTCCTGAGCACGCTGGGGCCTCCCCTGGCTGCACTGTGGTCTGCTGATAAGGATAACGAGGGTGACAAGCAGAACATTTCCAGGACAAAGGAAATTCCCGGTTTCATTGTTTAAAGGAAGCCACGGTCCACTCAGGAGAGCGTTTCAGGCATCCGCACACATCTCCCTGCTGGCAAGCAGGAGAGGCAGACTCAGGCTGGGGGTGTGGGGCGGGGAGTGGGGAGCTGCCCAGCACTCAGGAGCCAGGCTGTCCCCGATTTCTTCTGGGGAGCAGTGGCACAGCGGGAAGTTAAGAAGGGGTCGTTGCAGTTAGTGGCATTTGCAGGGGTCAGGAGCCAGACCGTGTAGAGGTGGAGGCGCAGGGGCCTGGAGAGGTCAGCGCCTGGTCTGTGCGAGGTGGCCCATTGAGGAGTTACAGAAAAAGCAGTAGGAGATTTACAGAAGTTGATCTGGTTTTGAGTTTAAATTCTGGACCTCCTTCTCTCCCCACCCCCTTCCAGCCAAAATGTCAGAAAAGGGCCTGGTTTCCCTTTATGGAGCGCAGAATAAACAGATCTTCCACAGCAGGAGAGGGGCCCTGCTCCCCAGCCCATAATGCCAGAGCTGGGGGTGGGCGGCCATGGGGAGAAGCAGTTATTCTCTGTCTGGTTAGTATTTGGCATTGACTTTCATTTTCTCCAGCCTCTGTGTTTCTAGAAGCCTGCCTGTAAGGGAAGTACAGGAATAAAAGAGAAGCTGATCTTGGGGGGTTTCTTGCCAGACTTCCAAGGAGGTGGACTTTTGATTTTTGATAGTTTGGGGAGACACCGGCTGCATTAAAACTGCTTTGGGGAATGGAACCCAGAGGCTGAAAGCTCAGCCGTTCGCTGGTCCGAGGACTCCGCTCTCCTGATGAAACCAGAGCTCTCACTCCCAGCCCGGGAGCACCCCGAGCCGGGCATGGCGGGGTCAGCTGTGGTTAGCCTGGCCACAGGGCTCTGCATTCCTCTGGGCTTTGCTTGGTTTGAGTGGGTGTGACCACGCATTCACTCTGGAGAAAACTGAGACAAAGAGTCTAAATTGGGCAGGATCTCGAATCTAATGACTTGTTTACAGATCCCGTCCTTTTTCCAGCGCAGGGAGGAGGAAGAGGAAAGGGCAGGCTTGTCACTGTGGGCCTGGCACGTCGTTGTTTTTCATTCTAAGGAGGTGGAACGTTTCAGAAAGCAGCAGGGCATCTGCCTGGCAGCCAGTGGGCAAAGCAGCACTCTGGGTAATTTTCCAAGGTGGAGAGGAAGCAGCGATGGCCGAGGCCTCTGCCCACTGGCGTGGCTTCCGGGGGACGGACTGCTCTGGGGAGAATGCCCGACCCTGCCACGTGAAAGGCCCGTTTCTCCCACTGCAACTTGGACTGATGGGGAGATTACGCTCTTCCCCCTGCTCCAAGTGCGCCCCACGCCAGTGCATCCAGCAGAGAATGTGCACCTGTGACAGGCCAAGGGAACGGGACAGGACCTGTGCAGGGAGGGGGAAATGCCCGGAAGACCCTCTCTAATAGTAGTTCTAGGGATGATGTTATCATGAAAGCAGACTCATTCAGTTTTACTATAAGGTGGCACTTATTTAGTGATTGCTAAGTGTAAGGAATTTCTCTCTCCTACCCCCCAAAAAGAGGATTTTGAGTTTGAGGACTTGTTCTCCCAGATTCTGGCAGTTCTAGAGCGCAGAGGTGCTGCTTCCAGGCACGGAGGCCCCTAGGCTTTCCCCGGAAGCGCCGTGTTGGGCTACAGGGAGACAGGAGGAGCCCTGATGCATGCGTGTCCTGGGCACTTTGTAAACATCCCCTTTAGTTCCCACATCAGCCCTCGGGGTGTGTATTCAAAGTACTATCTTAAGGTGAGAAGACTGGGGTCCAGAGAGGTTAAATAATTCACTCAAGGCCACACAGCGGCTCAATCTGTCTAGGCTGCATGTCCTTTGCACCCAGGAGGCACAGGTAGACAAGGTGAGACAGCAACCCATGTGTGTCTGAGCTCCCCACACTCAAATGGGGTGGCCCCAGATGAGGTCTGTTACCGCTCTTGGACTGTTTCAGTTGGGTGTGGCTTGTGCAAAACTGTGCTTCAAGAGAATGTGCTCTAGTCCATGGTAGAGAAGCCCAAACCACAAGACACTGCCAATCATTGTTACCTCCAAGTCCTCCAGATGTTCCCATAGGGGCAGCCAGGGTGGTGCAGATGAGCAGGGGCGCCCCCGGACGACTTTGAACCCTTTTGGCAGTGAAACCTCATAGATAGCATCATCCCCAGAACACTCTATGCTTGGAAAGGAAAAGGACTCAAATGAATGACAGCATCAGCCCTACTAACTACCCCAGTAATGGGAATATGTATAAAACTGTAACAGGTAACATGCACTTTCTTCCTTGTCATTAAAAACTCTATGTTGTCGATTAACTCATCTTCATGCTAAAAGATAAGCAGGGCAGCTGTTAATAGCTGGAAAGAGAGGTGCCTTGATGCAGTAGGTATGGGCTCTACTCCCAGCCCCTGCTGTCAACTGAATGTGTGGCCGAGCCAGTCTCTTGTCCTAGCCTCAGTTCCCTCATCTATAAGGTGAGGGACTTGGTCTTCAAAATTTCTCACACAGGGGGAGTTGCGATGCAGAAATGATTCTTCCCCACCACTGATGCTCCCCCAAAGCCGGCAATCCAAGGTGCACCTCAGAGCCCACTGCTTCCCTTCCTCCGGCAGCCTGGCCAGAGTCTGAGCTACAAACAGGAGGCCGGGTTCATGCGGAGGAGGTGGCAAGATCCCTTTCCAGTTGTTTCCTGCACCTGGAGGCAAGAACAGAGGCCTTATCTGGATGACTTCTTGTTCAGAGCTTTTGTTTGTTTGCCTGTTTGTTTTTCAACTTTACGGAAAGAAACTCGCCTATCTTTCAAGTGCTCCTTGTTCCTCTCTACTGCCTGTCCCATCTCACACCTAGCAACTGGCCAATCACTGTAAAAATCTTGGTTCATAGCAACAGAGCTCATTATTTGTCTGCACCCCACACCGGAGGTGGAGAGGTGGTGTGTAACGGGAGAAGCTGCAGAGCAGCTGAGGTTGGACTCAGTGGAAAATCCAGAAGTGCAGATGTGGACGTGGATCCAAATTGGGCTGAAAAATCTCATGAGATCAGGCTTTCTTGGACTTCCTGCTTTTTGCCTAAGCAGTGTGTTCGACATAAACGAACTTTCGGTATTTTGAAACTTCCGTTTCTGATCGCAGAACCTGGAAGTAAAGGGCTGTTGTGAACATCGCCACAAATTCAAGCATGGTTCTTCTGGAGGCCAAGTGGAGCCCAGTGAGCAGGAAGCTGCAGGACTCGCCACACCTCAGCAGCCGGCAGTGTCGGAGGGGAAAGGGCCCTGGTGCTTAGAGTCCAGGCTTGGGAGACAGGCAGGGCTCCCTGCAGAGTCTAACTCTGCCACTTCCGGCCATGTGACTACCCTCCTAGACTCTGTTTCCTCATCAGTTAGATGAAGAAAATATATCATTTCAGAACATTGGAAGAACAAAATGGTGTGTAAGGACAAAGAAGTGCGCATGTTTGACCTCTCCCCTCTTTTCTCATGTGTGTGTGTATGATCTGTGCACACATATATGTGTGTCTACATATGCACACACACGTTTGCACATATACACAAAATATATGTGTTTGTGTGTGCATATATAATTTATGTATACCTAGAATGAGTTCCCCTGGGAGGCTAGGGCAGCCAATTTCTGATAGATGGAGCATTTGGAAGTTGCTGAAATCTCCCTAATTAAGTGTCAAGTGGTGCTTTACACAAAGGCAGGGAGGGCTTTGAGCGCAGAATGGATGAGTGCCACGGGACCGCGGAGATCTCAGGCGGTCTCTAGTGATGAGTGCGACGGACACTGAGCTTCATGCGGGACTGAGGAAGCTGTTTTACGTTCATCACATCTGCTTTTGTTTCCAGGGCCTCTCTGGCTTTCCCAAAACACGCTAGAATAATGGCAGGCAGGCAGGCAGGCAGGGGCAGTGGGAGCAAGGCGCTGCCGGAGCACTGCGCAGCCGCGGGCTCAAACGTGCAGAGCTGCGTGGAGTGAGCAGGAGGGGAGAGAGTCAGGCACAGGCAGGTTGGGTGGCCCGGATCCACCCAATGCTGGGAGACTCAGCTCCTTAGCGAGCCCTCAGTGCATGCTGCTAGCTGCTTTCCTTTTCGGTTGTTTGGCTTCCATTTTCTTACTCCTTCAGTGTATTGTTTCTTTTTAAGTATGTTTTAAAAAATAATGATTCCCAAAGTAATACATATCTTTGTATAAAATTTGGAAAATGCAGAAAAATCACAAAAGAAAAATGTGAAAGCACCCATAGTCTCTCAACCCAGAAAGCAACCAAATCATATGAGTGTAGTTCCTCCCAGATTTTTTAATATAGAGATACATGTCTTATTTTTATATAACCAGACTCATCTTGTTCTGTAACCCCCTTTTATTCTCTTAACATTAACATGTGAATATTTCTCTATATCATTAAATCTTCTACATCACTACTTCTAATGGATGTACAGTAAACTGTTAACTGAGTGTTAAGTGCTGGGCTTTTGAATAGTATGTATCATCTTGTTTCTCCCCATCTTCTGGGCCTAGGATGGCATTTTGTAATAGGGTTAGACTTGTCTTGTTTTTATTTTAATAAAGTATTCTTTATAGACTTTAGAACTAAACCCACATGAAATGCTGAGAAGGGGATCTTGAAGAGGTCACCGAGTCCCTGTCCAGTCAGTGAGCGGCGGCACAAGGGAGGGGGCTGCCCTCCGCCCACCTGCCTGGGCTCGCCCAGGTGGAAGCCCAGCTGAGACGATCACAGGCAAACCCAGGACCTAGTCTAACAGAACAGCACAGAGCGCTCACAACTCTGAAGGCCCTGCTACCACAAAGCCTCTTTTGCATGGGCGGTTTGACTTCACAAACGTGGACAGCAACTGCTAATAATAGCGGAGTTGCCGCTTTTCTTCTGCTGTCAGGCTCCCCAGTTACTGCACAGGGACTCCTGCCTCTGGCGCAGCTGCCTGCCACTCCTGTGCCCCTCACAGCAACAGGGTCAGCCAGGCTCTTGTCGGACGGGGGCCAGGCCCTCTCTGGCTTCTCCGTGTGTGGCAGCGGTTGGGAAGGTAGCTTTCTGAGGGCTCTTTGTCTGGGGAGGGAGTGGACCGCTTTGCAGCAAGAACCCCTCTGGGCTCCACCCGCCCCCAGCCCTGGCCCTGCCCCCTCCACCCAACCAAACATTTACTTCTCCTCCAGCCCCCACTAACCTGAGCTCACTCAGCGAACCTTGAGAAGCTGAAACCTCCAGGCAGCTTGGGTAGAATCTGTCCTTTGCAACTGGGTGCTGATGAGTTGGTGAGTGAGACCTTTCTGTGAGACCTTCCCCTGAGACCACCAGCTATGTCAGCTCACCCCTGCATGATGCCTGCAGAGCTGGGACAGGCAAACTCTTCACGAGTGCCTCCACTCTCGTGGTGTCACTTAGTTATTCATTCATTCCCCTACTGTGTATCTATCTAGTGCCTCCTATTCCAGGCACTGTGCTGATTGGTGGTAGTGATGGGATGAAGGATAAAACGGACAAGAAATCTGCTCATATGGAAGACTGAAAGAATAAAAAGGGAAGCAACTGGGTTGAAGAGTCTATGGTGCAGATCTCAGGAGAAATGCCTGGCAAGTTATAAAACTCTTTGATACTCTACCATCTTGCATTTGACATTGGGATCCTATGCTTAGCCTGCCCCTGGCCCCTCTGGAGCATGGTTCAGGCTCACAGTTCTTCTAGCTGCTGAGCTGCAGAGAGATGATCTCTCTGTGTGAGATCAGTTATGGGCAGGAGAGCTCAGGCACACAGCCCCACAGACCCTTGTGGTCAGGGAATTACTAAATGAACTTGAACCATTGGGGGCTGGGATCTGTTTACTCTTGGCACACTGGGATTTCCTGTTTCTAAGAAAATGGGCTTCGGTGCTCAGCTGCATTAACCAAACAACATGTTGACGCAAATGAATCTGAAACTTGCCAACTCCAGATTCTCTAGAAGGGCAGGTTTGGGAATGAAGGCATTTGGGTGACTTTCCAAACCTGGAACTCCAAGCCAGATGACCCAGGCCAGGTTTTCACGGGGGCAGTTTCATCTCTACCCTTCCCGCCTAAACCCCACTAAGGGGCTTTGGAGTTAGACTCTGGTCAATCCCAAAGCAGGGAGAGGGTAGGGGAACATTGTCCCCTGCCCACAGTGGGCCTTAGATGTAGGTGTCCCAGGTAGCTGGGGTGGGAGGCTCTGAACGATTCACCCTCTCCAAAGCCTCCATCACCAGTATCCCATCTGCCCGAAATGGTCACCATGATCTCATCCTCTGAGCCTCCAGGAGCCTCCATGTCAAAATGCAGAAGTCACTCATGACATGTCTGGAGTGACTGCATTTGTGTGAGCTTAGTTTAGCAAACCTGGTGAATTTTGACAGGGGCTGGGGGAGGGGAAAGAGAGAAGGGAGAGGAGATAGTTATCTCCAGGGATGCTTTCAGAGAGGTGGGACCCAGAGAAAGGAGGGGGGCACCACAGGAGGAGTGCAGGACAAGGAGGCTCCCACAAGGGGTGGAACAAGCTGGAGACACCAAGTCTGTGACTGTAGGCAACAAAATGCCCCACCCGGCCTGCTTACCTACAGTTGGCTGCACATGGGCATTCATGAGCCGTAAGCAAACTCTACAGGGATCGGCCGCTCAGGCCCCAGGAAAAGCAGCTCTCTCTGTTAGAAAACTTTAATAATTTCTGTCAGTATTTGAACAAAGAAACTAAGTAGTGAAGCTTCTGTAGTCAAGTGCAAATATGTGGGTCAAAAGCATGCAAATTATGGAGGTTTCTTCCATAACAAGAACTATAGTCATTGAGATACTGCTAATTAATATTGCTCGATCGGGAGCTAGTCAGAGGAGATAAAGTTTTTTTTGGAAAACCCCCAGTCTGGGGTGCGAGGCAGTGTGCAGGAAGGCAATAGAAGAACACCCCATGTACTCATTGGTTTTGTATTCTGATTGTGTATCAAGTACTGTGAACAGAGGAATGGGAGATGGGGGGGTCTCCAAAGAATCAGGAGAAAAAAAAACATCCAAGACAACTGCCTATGTCCAAAACAACAGTAGAGCAGTTAAAGAGAGCAGGGGTGTGGGAAGATTAGGCAGTGTCAGCAGGATAAATCCAAAAAATTTCAGAAGAAAAGAAAAATCCTTAGTGTGGGAAGGCTTCTTGGAGGCGGTGCACCATGACCCAGGAAAGTTCATTTTCATGGGTGTCTACATCCTTTGGTAGTAAAGGGCCTGAATCATATCTTTATGGACATTGGAGGCCCAGGAGCAGCAATGGCTCTGAATAATTTTATGGAATTTGTACGCAAGGATGTATACATTTCAGAAATGGAAACAGAAGAACCAAATTCCCGGCACCACGTGTGCTCTGAGGTCCCAGAGGCGGTCACCTGTGGAAAAGTAATGGGAAAGAGGAGGACAAGTATGGGAAGACCCTGCTTGAGATTCTAAAGAATAGATGAATGGAACCCATTTCTTCTTTCATTAATTTTAAGTCATCAAACACTTACTAGGCACCTACTATATCTGGGCAGTGTGCAATGAGAATGTCGTCATATGTAAGACGTTGCCCTTGTCTTTGATTAATTCAAAGTCCCCTGAAGGAAATAGGCATGCATGAACAGCAAGTGCTTTGCAATAATGTGCACAAACTGTCACAAAAGACCAACTGAAGGAACAACTGGCTCCGGTGGAAAGGGCTTCACAGAGTAGAGGTGACCATGGAGTAGGTTTTAAAATGATGGCCTGCACCTGAGAGGGTGTTCCAAGGGTGTGACCAGGGACAGGAGAGTGCCATGTGAGCGAGAGTGCCGCAGGTGTGGGCTACAGAGGGTTTGGATTTTATGTTGCAAGTGGCAAGAAATCAGTACATGTTTTTATAAGAGGGTATGACAACCAATACTTTATTCAATTCCATTAAATTAGCGTTTATAGCCCTGGCCAGGTTGACTCAGTTGTTTAGAGTGTCATCCCATAAACCAAAAGATCATGGGTTGGATTCCTAGTCAGGGCATACACCTAGGTTGCAGGTTTGATCCCCTGTCAAGGTGTGTACGGAAGGCACCCAATAGATGTTTCTCAAATCGTTGTCTGTCTCTCCCTGTCTTTCTCTCTCCACCACCCTCCACACTCTTTCTCTCTAAGCAATGAAAAAACGTCCTCAGGTGAGGATTAAAACAAATTTTTATAGTAAGCATTCATAGAGCACCTACTATGTGCAGAGTACTCACTGTGCTGGGCAGCCTTACAGGTCATGCAAAGAGAACATACCCTCAAGGGACCTGCAGTGAATTTGGGGAGCAGCGGGTGGAGAGGCGGGGTGAGGAGAACCGTGACCACGAAGGGCTCTGATGCAGGAGCAGCCCGGGTTCCCTGTTCCGGGAGAGACTCGAACAAAGGCTGGTGGAGGCCGAGCTGCCTACACTTGTCCTTGCCCTTCAGGTCAGAGCGGGCCTGACTTGGAGGCCCAGTCATTTCTCATTTCCTTTCCTGGGTGGGATCGTCACCACGATCCTCCCTCCTGCCACCAGCCCACAGAGAACTGTGAGGTTCAAGTTGGAATGCCAGCATACAGATGACACGCAAACGCCACCAGAAAGAGCTTGACAGCTGGCCCTTTAGACCGGCCGCCATGCTCTGCCCAGACTCCGGGCTGGGCCTCTAGGTGTTCTCTTGGTTTAGATAAAAACTATAATTAGCTGCCACAAATGGCAGTGAAGGGAGAGGGAGGCCTGAATGGGAAAAGGCCGAGGGAGGGGGAGGGGAGACCTGAATGTGGAGTTTTTTCTGGATTCGTTTATTTCTGTCTCCTCTTCTTGCCCCAAGTCTGTGTTCAGCTAAATATCTATGTTTGCATCTGGAAAGTGGCCCACTCGATGGGCCTGCACATGGGTATCTCTTCTCCTTCTGCCTTCCTGGCCCCAGCACAGACGTGTTGGTGTGTCCACACATGTGCACACCTTCAGCAGTGCATGGGAAGCGGGTGGGTCCCTTTCAGATCATAACGGAAAGTCTAGACCACTCACCTGCGACCACAGGCGGCCAGAGACTCTGGGTTACAGAGTGTAAATGCCCACGGACTCCGACCCAGAGGGGTTCAGGAGCCTGTCACTCACTGCAGCCTGCCAGAGAAGGCAGAGCCAGGACCAGGCTGCCGCCCAGACCTTTGTGAATGCAACACACGATTTACAGAAAGACATCTTGTCTTCCCTTTCTTTATTCTCTCTTGCTCTCTTTTTGACTGAGTTGCCTCAGGGCTGGTGGTTTCAAAACTAGCAGCTGCAGACTTATGAAGGAAAAAAAACCCAAACCACAAAAACCCGTCTTGTGAAAGCCGTGTGTGCCACTCTAAACGTGTAGGCCGTGAGGGAGGACGACCTGTTAACGTGTGAGGAGGGCAGAGCATGGAGTGGGAGGC
Source organism: Phyllostomus hastatus (assembly GCF_019186645.2). NCBI lineage: Eukaryota > Metazoa > Chordata > Mammalia > Chiroptera > Phyllostomidae > Phyllostomus > Phyllostomus hastatus. The sequence goes on along the minus strand of NW_025334015.1, from coordinate 10,497,500 downwards.
CCCCAGCTGGGTCTTTGTAGTGGAGAGGAACAGGGCACTGGGGAGGAGGGGACAGGGCAGGACAAGGGTCTGGAAGGAAGGAGGAGTCCTAGCTGGCCAGGGACACCTGGTAGGAATGGCCCTTTCATCAGCTGAGCTGTTTGAAACAGGCTGGCTTCCAAAATGCAAATCAGACCAGCTGTGATCACCACACCACTGATAACTTCTTCCAGAAGGCCAAGGTCCAGCCTTCACTCTAAGTCCACGTGGAAGCTTGTGAAGCACCAAATAACATATGTAACCGTGTTCCAACTCCTGTCTCAGCTCCACCCTCCCCAGCTGACACCTGCTTCTTCTCACCCAGGTAGTCACACCTGTCACAGCACCATGACTAAACAGAAAGACAGCTCCCCAAACCCAGCCCCCAACTCCTACTCCATTGCTAGTTTCAACCTCCAACCCCATCTCAGGGAGCAGGGTGTAGGAAGGACGTGTTGGGAAATCCTAAGACCTCTTAGAGAGACTCAAGTCCTTGTCTGACCCTAGACTGGAAAAATAAGTTACATGGAAGGTTAAGGCTGAAACGGAGAGTTCCTTGAGTGACGATAATTGGCCCAGACACTTTCTCCTGACCACTTACCCAAGCCCCACACTGGCATCGCCTTTGGCTGGAGCAAAGAGGGTACTTGAGTCGGCAGGCCAGATGGCTGGGAGCATGCCCCTGCTGCGGATGGGGAGGGCTACGGACATGGACAAGGGAGGCCAACCCCAGGAGGCACCTGGGGGCCACACTCATGGCCAGGCACCGGGGGAAGAGCACCAAGAGAGAACAAGAGAGAACAGGATCTAGCTTAACGAAGGAGACCTGTATGAACTTCAGTTATGAAAACGAGGTAAAAGAGATCTAGTGTAAGTGTGAATGTGAGTATCTGAGGTGAAGCGATCAAAACTGGGTGGGGTTAACGAGAGCAAGCTGCAAGGAGGAAGTTCTGAGTAGAGGTTGAAGGAGGGGAGGGACAACGGCCGGGGTAGAGGGAAGAGGAAGTGTGTTCTGTTGGGGGGAGGGTGACCCCCGACTGCACGGTGGCCCTGGGGGTTGTGCCAGACTTGAAGCTCTTACCTAAAGTTCACATCCCTTGGGTATATTTTCAAGGGAAAAATAAGATTTGTTATTAGCAATAGCGGCATGTCAGGTAGTGGAAAGAGCATAGACTTTGGAAGGAGCACACTTCGGAATCAGACAGATCAGAGTTCAAATCTTTGCTGTGCCACTTATATGCTAGGTAACCTCCCAAGCCTCACCTTGCAGAACTATAAAATGAGGAAATTATTTCATAAGCTATGGTAAGAATGAAATTAGATGAGATAAAGTGCTTAATTTTATAACTGGCAAATAGTAGCTTCTAAATTAATAGTGGCTAGTATTGTATATGTTATAGCTTATAGATTAGAAAAGCAGCCACAGAAAAACTGCCTTAAGTCCCCAGGGGAAAGAGTGTAAGGAACTAGGATCTCTGGATGCTAATCTCAGCAGGTCAGGCCCTGTTCCAATCCTTCCCTATAATGAAGTCAGCCATGAATTGGGTACATCTGAGTGTTAGGTCTATAGCAGTGGCCGTAAAGAGGGCTGATATATCACCTTCAGAAGGTGGCTTACTGCAGCTTGAGGTCTCAGAGCATGGATCTGTCTCATCTGATTGAGAAGGAGGTGCATCCAACCACACGTGCTGACAAAGTTTTACTACTAGCACTCCACAGTTGTGTGACGTTTATGTATCTCCATGGTATGAGTATGTCCACTGTGGCTGACTTCGAGCTGCCCGTGGGATGTCAGGAACGTGGAGCTGGGCAGAGATGCATGCAGTCAGCTCTCACAAACCTAGGTGAACACCTCGCAGCACACCGGAGAGCCCGGAGCCCCTGTCCCAAGGGCCGGCCATGGCCAGCTCAGAGCAGAATGGGTGCCGCCCTCCATGCCTGGCCCAGCTTTGCTTCCTCTGTTTGTTAAGTGGAGGGGAAAGGAGTTGGAGGGGAGGGAAGAGCAGTATTCCTGCGCTCAGTCCTACACTGGGCAGAAGTAAAGGTTCCCTCCCATGACCCACTTCCCCTCAGGGCAGTTCCATACTGACTGGCCAGTTCATTTTCTTCACCAGCTGAAACAAAACAAAACAAAGGGGGGGTCTCTCTAGTCGGCCTTGAGCAGACTAGCTCTGCTAGGAGGGAAGTTAGGAGGTGCAGCCCCGAGCCTGCCACGCTCACTCCACGGAGCTGCTGCCACCCCGCCACACCCCTGCAGGTGGAGGGGGCCGTGGCTGGGCCTGGTGCACACACGAGAGATGATGAGGCAGTGCACTTCCGGTTTCCCTTTAGGTGGCAGCAGGGTCTGTCTTCCTCCTTCATGAATTACCTGGCAGGGCTGAAAATATCTCAGGAATGATCTCTGTCCCCCTTGGCTGCCCTACCTGCAGAGAGCACTGAGGTCAAACCCCTCAGCTGTCATCAGGTCTGGAACTGGACCTCCCTTTCTCGCCTGATTCTGGGTGACCCCTGTAGGCTGACATGCCTCTACTTTTCTCGCATTATTTCTCTTATGACTCCCAGGGCCCCATGAGCTCCCTCAGGCAAGCTCTTCCTCCTGTTTCTTGGGTATCCCACCAGCCCCCACCATGGCCCTGGGCGGACCTGTGGGCCACCTGGTCAACAGCTCTGCTCCAACAAGTGACATAAGGAGGGTGGGCAAAGGCGCAGAATCGGGGCAGACTCCCCTGACCCCAGCAAATCCTGGGTCGGGATGCCTCTCTTCAGTTACAGAGGGAGCATCTGAAACTTTCAGGTAATCTGCAGGAATTCCCACGTCATGCTGAGGGATATAATAAATTTGGAAAACTAACCCCATTCAATGACTTTCCCCCCACCAGCTAGGGTGTGGGGAGGGAGAAATGAAGGGAATCCACACTCTTCCTAACATCTACACCACCCACCAGAGAACACGCCCTTCAGCCTGGCCCTCTCTGGTTCCAGGAGTTGAGACCCACGTAGAGCCTGTCTCGGCTCATGAAGAGCCGGCTGAGCTCCTGCATGGGTCCCCAAATGGGCCATCAGTGCATGCCCTCTGAAGAGCTGCTTCTTCTCGGCCCCAGTGCTTGTGGCATGCCGTGGATAAGGACACAAAGGACACCAGCAGGGCTCTGCTAGAGACTTTCTTATGCTCAGTGTTTAAAAAAAAAATAGGAGGAGGGATTAATAGAGTAACGGGAAGTGAGCTTATTATATTTATAAACAATGAGACCATGTTCGCATTTCAGGTGTCCTGATTTATCTAGCAGGTGGGAGGGAAGAACTGCTGGCAACCTTTCGCTCAGGGCTCTGAGTTTTGGAACAGGATTTCCTCTGCAAGCTGTCGAAGATCAGATAAAAGTCTTAATCTCAGGCACACACAGCCGCAGCCTTTGGCCCCTGCCACTGTGTGCTCAACTTTCAGTAATAAGGCTGAACAATGGTTTGGGACTCGGTACAAGGAAAGAGGGTGGGAAAGAAAAGGATCAGGCTTGCGTTTGATGGGACTTTCCATGGGAAATGCGGGTCCACTTAGCAGGCGTTTCCGGTTCAGTACAACTTGGGCCCCTTTCACACCCTTGGCCTGTTTGTGCCAAATAGAAAGTATACAAGATAGATATACATGCTTCCCTCCTTAGAAAAGGATGGAGACGAGGAGCAGAACCTCTGCTTCTTGAGTTGGGTTCTTCTGGGCCAGTCTGGAGGAACGTGTCCTGGGCATTGGCTGGTGGGTCTGAGAAGTTGAAAAAACTTATAAACTGTCCTCCAGAATGTTTGCACTCAATGGATGCCTATTTTTGTCCAAATGCATCTGTAACTTGAATGCCTTTTCAGAATAAAGAGAACTATGACATATTTATTAAATGACACTATGTGAGAGAGTCCCCCGAGGACCTATATTGGGCTAACACCTGACCTCTAAGCAGGTCTTATCTCAGAATACAGAGTTTATCCATGTTGAGTGAGCCAGCCAGCTAAGTAGCACAAAAGGCTGGAGGACAGAAAAATGTGGAAAGTCTCAAAATCAGGGTCTGCAGTCTGCAGGATTCTGTTCTCTCTAGTCCCACTTTGATTTCAGATTCTCTACTACTGGGATATGTGCTTGGTAGTGCAGGTACCGTGCCAAAGACTTGACTCATATTCTCTCATCCAATCCTCACATCCTCATTTATCCCCATTTTACAGACGGAAACATCAACCTCAAAACTTTCCTCATTTGTGCAAGGTCACCTACTGCGCACATTACACCAAAGCCTGTACAGCTGCCTGGGTGGGTCCTGTGTTTCAATAGCTCACGGGGTTCCGAATCCTCATTCGGTGTTTGTTCCACAGAGAGAGGAGCAAGGTAAACGGCCAGGCAGAACTGCTGACGCCACCAGCAGGCTCAGCAATATGCCTGTAGCCTAGAATGTTGATAAAGAAACAGGAGCTTCCAGAGCAGTGAAGAGCAGTCCGAGAAAGGCCTCCTTCCTTCCCTCTTGCAGGCGCCCACTTGAGAACAGAGGTGGTTTGTGGGGTGGGCCCTCCCAATCTGGACACTCGGGACTTTTCTGCTGGCTCAGCCACCAGTGGGATTTGGGGAGCTAGACCGAGTGAGTGTGACGGGCACACCAGGAAGGGATGTGCTTCTTTATTTGCCTGGAGAATGTAATGGAGGGAGGAAAGCCTGTTTAATGAGTTCCAGGGGAGACACAGTCTGTGGAATGAGAGATTTCCCCAGATGGCCTGTCTGCACAGGCTCCTGGAAATCCTGCATGTTTCCACTGCTGTTTCCCATCTTTTCTGAGCCTTGGCCGAACCGACCCGGAAATCCTTTGGAAAAGAAAGTACACCGGTCTGTTCACCTTGCAAATGAAGCAACCGAAAGGCGTCATGTCCCTCTTCCTTCTCTGGTGGAGAGATTAATTTTACAAGCAGCCCTGGAGGCCCCGCAGAAAAGGCAGATGGCATGTCCTCTCCCCATGAAAAAGTTCATAATAATCGGTGCAAAACAGCACTTTTGGATAAACACAGTGTGGCTATATATACACGCCTGGCCGTTTCCTGTCGCTCTTGCAGCTTGTGCAGGCTTGAAGGTAGGGTGAGGCCGTGACCAGAAGCCACACAGGGACATGTGCATCAGCAGTGCCCTCCGCTTCCTGTGCTGCTGACAACCTGGGCTGGAAAGGCCAGTGCTGCAGTGGCAGCTGCCTGGGCCTGACTGTGGGGGTGAGCGAGGAGCGCTCCCGACTCTTCTCTGGGTACAGGTAGCCTCGCTGCTGCAGGTAGACATCCATGGAGGGAAACGCCGTTGTCAGTGTGCATGTCTAACATCTGCTTGTGTAACTTCTGCACCACAAAACAAGAGGTCAAGATAGAGAGGGTGGTTAACAAATTGAGCAGTCCTCTTTCTGTTAAAGGAGCAGTGTCCACCAAGTCTTTCTTTGTGAAGCCGTATTAGAAATCATTGGGCAGAACCTTAGGTTCACAGCTGCATGCTAGAAACCCATCCTATTAGAAATAGCAGCCATGGTTTGAACTTCAGAGTCACCTCTCCTATTAGGATTTCAAAATGCTTCAACATCTCATGGTGTCATTTTGGAGTGACAAATGGGCCTCTTACTAAATAGTGAAATTTGGGCAACAAAACATGCAGAGACTTGTCCAAAAACCTATAGTAGGTCAGAAGAGACCAGAATGAAATGCACCAGCACCCTCCTTTCTCCAACCACAAGCCGGTGATCACTACATGACCCCTGTGCATACCTCTCCTCCTCCTCATGTAGGAGACGTGGGGGGGGGGGGCGGCGGGGTGGGAGGACTTCGAGTTTTTTAAAAGCGTCCCAGGATATTCAGATGTGCAGAAACACTGTGAGTCCAAACCACTTCAACTCACATGTTCTGTATGAATGGCTGGAATAAAACTCCTGTCATTCACTCGGGCAACAAGTATTGATTAAGTGCCCACTGTCTGCCAGGCATTGTGCTAAGTCCTGGGTGCACAGGTGAACAAACTAGACCAGAGGTCCTGCTTCTATGGAGTTCAGTGTGGTGGGAGAGAGACACGAATCACGCTTTTGTGCGTATGAATGCGGTGTGTACGATGAAGAACTAATAGAGCGCTCTGAGGAAGAACTTGAGGCTGGAGATCACTTAGGTTGGAGGACTCGAGGGGAGTCCCTCTAAAGACATGATATTTAGACATAAATGATGAAGATGAAGGAAGGAATGGGTAACACTGCTTTCAACACGTAGCCAAAGCAAGCTGAAATGCCAAAGAGCCATTAGTCACCTTCTCCCTCCCCCTCCAAAAGTGATTGCTCTTTGGAGCTTTACTGCATTTGTCTTTCCCTGGGGAACATGCCTCCTTCTCACATTAGCCTGAGAGGTTTATTGGGGGTGGTGGGGGAGAGGCGAGACCCGCGAAGGTAGAGTCCTGCAAGGACTTGTGGTAGAGTTTCTATTAGCATATTTCATTGCCTCCAAAATGTGTCTCAGGGATTTCAAAGGTGCCTTCCAAAGATCAGCATGGGCAACACTGGGTCATACGTGCAGGGGCCTCTTTGCCGCTGGGCTTTTCAGGACCTTGCGCCACCATCAGCAGCACTTTCCAAACAGATGCGACGGTAGAAAAGGCTTTTGCCCTGAGAACCTAACAGGTTCTGGAACTTGCACCTGACTAAGACTCACTTGGGGAGTGTAAACAATGCTTGTTCCCAGGCTCGAGCTCCTGCCATTCTAGATCTAATTCACTAGATCCGGAATGGGCCCAGGAAGCTTCATTTTTAACCAACACCGCAAGTGACTTTGATGCCAGTACAGGAATCGCACTGTCAGAAACACGAATAGGATTCATTTTCCAAGGGGAATTTCAGCAGCTCTACCCATTTCTAGGGCCAGTTTCCTTGGCTTCCCCTCATTCTGTTTAACCTGGTTTATTCTGAGTAAACACAGCGAAGTTATTGGGCCAGGACAGATTTAAAAAATAGTAATAGTAAAACCAATAATAACCCGTAAAGTGAGTCACACGGCACATCGACCTTGGTTTGGGACAGAACTACAAAGACCACATTTGTCATTTGGACTCCATTGGCAGCAACGTCAGGTGTGGCAAAAGAAGCTGTGCAAACGCTGGGGTCCAGTTTTTCTGATGCGCCCATTTGTCTTTGTCTAATTAGCCACGTCTCTAGGGCTGCCTCCCTTCCTTTCAAAGAGAACAAAGGTACCCAGAAAGACACATCTTCATGCATTCATATGCAAAGGAGTTTGTGTCTTTTATTTTCTCTCCTCTCAGGGCGGCCTATCAGAATGAAAAGGCTGGAGAAACTGGCCTTTTCAGAGAGGCTGGGCTCCCACAGGCTCCTCCTATCTGAGTTGCAACCAGCGTGGTGGGGTGGGGGGGCAGAGCACGTGATCGTGAGGGGCTTGCTGCTATGAAAACAGGGTTCAGATTACTGTTACCTTCCCCCACAGCAGCCCCCTCTCCCAAACTGCAAGTGCTCCATAGCCACAGACAGAAAACACCTTTGCAGGCACACACCCCCAAAATTCTTAACACCATTGGCCAGACATTTGACTTGGTTACGAGAGAGACAGGAGGTGGGAAGAAGAAAAGAGAGAAAGGAGAATGTGAGAAAAATAGCGTTCTGCTGCACTGAAACAGCCCTGCCCTGCTCAGAACATGCAACCAAAACATTTAGAGGAGGTTGTATGGCGCGTGTACACAGAGCAACACTGCAGCGAAGGGCAGGTCTAAGGAGGAGTGTTGTGTGAGAACAGGCATTTAGGCACACAATTTAAACTGTTAAAAGGTTGAGGATGATTGTGATTCAAACCAGGGTGAGAGAAAGAAACAGGTTCCATTTCTTCCAAGAGAAGTTCGAGTTCGATGCATTTGTCCTTCTGACTCACGCAGTTTGTACCTCGTGTGTTCTGCTTGGTTTGCACTATTGCTCTGGCTGCTGGTCATTTGCTCTTGGTGGCCAGTTTCATTTCCTGGTTTTGAGAAAATGGCAGTGAGGCCTGTAGCTCAGGCGAGCTATGTCACCAAAGGAAGTGTGCCGTTTTAAAATGTCAAAGCCAGCAGCCCCCTGTCCAGTGCATGCCATCCATCAGCGAGTGTCTCAGGACCCCAATGAGCCCCCTGCAAGCTGAAATGGTAACAAACTGATAGAGATAAAGATCTCCCCTTCGAGCTGCTTACAATCCAACCAAGGAGGCAAGATCAAAAGGGAAAGAAAAGTGGCATCGGTATGAAAAAATAAATGCACTGACTGCCACGGTGTTTGGGGGCAAAGAATGCATCAGAGGAAGCGTGGCCCCATGGAAACGGCTGGGTATCTGGAGCCCAGAGGGCTGGGCTCACATCCTGCTACCTGCCAGCTTTGTGACCAGGAATGAGGTCTTAGCCTTTCAGAACCTTCTTTTCTTCATCAGCAAAATAGGGGAGGGGTTTATTGGGGGTGATTAAATAAGATTTAGGTGTGGGAAGGCTCCTATTAAGATAATGTCTTAAACTATAAAGTAACTTAAAAATCTCAGTTATTATTGCTAAAATAACAGGATGGAGGGAAATCAGTCTAGAAAATGTGTCTTCTGCCATTTCCATTAAAGAGAGAGAGAGAGAGAGGCAAGGACTGACTGAGCTGAGTATAGGAATTAAAGCAGCCCAGGACTTTGTTCTGGACCCTGGCAACAATGTTTAAATTTCTCTATAATCACTTAAAGATATTTGTGGTTATCATTTGTATTGAAAGATTTAAGATGAACTTATCATTTCTAAGATTTGGAGAAATCCCCAAAATAATGTACTTCCTAAGATACCATTTGGTTTTAATTTTCAAGGAGCTGGCCTCTAATTTAGGAGAACCTTGTGACTGTGTAGTTGACCTAATTTCTTGAAAGATCAGTTTGATGATCAAGAAGTAATCGTAGGGACTATCAGTATTACTAGGTCTTTAGGTGAGAAAGGCAAATAAACGGTAACAAACCCGCGTGTGGCTGTGATTTCCAAGGTGGCTGAATGAATCAGGAGTCTGAATGTGGCTGTACTGGGAGAACTGGGAAGTGCTTGTGAGTTTCACAGCCTCTCCCAGCCACCCCACCCTTACATGCCAGGTCCCCTTGGAAATTCATATGATCTCCATACACAGAAAATAATGTTAAGAACAAGATATTTTTTTGCCCTGACTAGTGTGCTTCAGTTGGTTGGTCGACCTTCTGGGTTGTGGGTTCAGTCCCGGGCGGGGCACCTAAGTGAGGCAACGGATCCATGTTTCTCTCTCACATCAATGTTTCTCTCCTTTTCTTTCTCCCTCTCTTCTCCTCCTTCTAGAAATACATAAATAAAATTAAAAAAAAAAAAACAAGTTGCTCTTTAAAATTTACCCCCACGGGTGTCCTGGGCTGGTCTGATAAATTGTTTAATCCAACTTTCAGGAGAGAACCTTGGAAGAAATAGGACCAAGGACAGTGGGAGGGGGAGCAAGAGATCCTGAAGCTTCCTAGTACTAACACCCCCATCTGGTATCCAGAGGCCAAATCTCGGTTCATGGGGTATCGCCAGTGATGCCATCTCTCTGGGTTACTTGGAGACCTTCCTCTTAAAACCATCCCCCAAACCCACTAAACAGGAAATGCAAGCTACTTGAGCTGAACAGACAACCGCCCCTCGGTCCCCAGCCCCCACCTGTACATTATTCTCTACTTTCCATCCTGATGAGCCGAGCACATCCACTTAATAGATGCAGGGCCAGCCATTAGAGATTGTCAGAAAAAGAAGCCCTGGTAACGATTTTTACGCTCAGGAAACTTCCAAGGTCAGGGCTGTTGTGAATTAACAAGCTACAGTTTTTGATGTCAGCGTTAGCACTTTGGCTTCTGAAATCCTTAAGATATGTAATTGTAGCAGATTTGTCACACTTGAAATTCTAATTGTTGGCTTAAAATCCTAAATCGGTTTGTCACTGGAGCAACTTGGTTGAGAATGCAGGAACCTGGAGAGATTGCTTGAGACACACCCATGTCAGAGAAGCGTCGGATACCGATAACAATCTCCACTATGGCTACAATCTCGAAAAACAAGCGTATGGCTAGTAGTACGCCAATAAACTGTGCGTTTCCAAAGCAGATGTTCAACAAATCTTGTATATATGATGAAAAGAAAACTAAAACGAATATTTTCTTCTGATTGTAGAAAAGATAGAAAACTACCGCTTTGTCTATGTGCTTACTTTCTGTTATAATACTATCTGCATAAGTTAAATATTTATGGTGCAGTATTTAGTAGTTTTCAAAATACACTGTGATTTCTGGGTATCTATGCATGTGCAAGTGACTGTGAGGAATCATGGGAAAAACTAAGACCTCTTACCATTGACAGTGGAGCCACACTCCGCACCCCAGCCTGTCTCCCAAAGGACGACACCAGCCAAACAATTACTCTAAACCTTCCTCTTCAGGCCCCAAGTGAACCTTTTCTAAAGGATCTATAAGTGTATGCAAAGAGTAGGGGTACCTTTCTGGGTCTAAGAGGCATATTTCTTTTTCTTATTATTGTTTCCATTTTCTTCTTTTTATTGAATTTATTGGGATGATACAGGTTAACACTACTATACAGGTTTCAGGTGCATAATTCCACAACACCTTATCGGTACACTGCATTGTGTGTTCACCACCCCAAGCCAAGTCTCATCCATTTCCATTTATCCCCCCTTTACCCTGTTCGACCTCACCTCGGCCCCCTTTCCACACCATTGTCTGTGTCCACAAGCTTTTATTCTTTTATCCTTTTTGTCTCAATCCCTCCATATTCCCCCAGTCTCTCAGACCCCCCAACTGTCATCCTTCTCTCCATCTATGAGTCTGTCTCTATGTTGCATGTTCCTTCATTTTATTTATTAGATTCCACTCATGAGTGCATTTCTCTGCAGTTGATCTGTTCTTAGATGGACCGGGACTTCAAACTGGGTTTGTCGAATCCATTCTGCCAGAGTGGGGCTAGAGTGGGACGCCTGTGGGAGCAGGAGAAAGGCCCCCTGACCAGGAATGGAGAGGAGGAAGGGAGGCCTAGGGCCCAGCGCCGCTCCATTCGCTCCTCGGTGAAGTGAGGTGCCCGCTCCAGCTCACCTCTCAGCGTCATGGGACGCTCAGTGTTTAGGACCATGCTAACTGGTTGTGAAACTGAGAGCCCAGAATACAAAGCACTGAGAAAGGAATTCATGATGAGACTTGCATGAGAGACACCATGGGAAGTGTCTCACTTCTCCTTAGACGGCCAGCCCTCACCTGAGTGCTGGCCCTCGGCAACACGGTGCTTCCCTCCAAGGTCAGTGGGTTCCACAGCGTGAATAAGCCCTCGGAGGGAACCTTGTTCAGGCCCCTGTCTCCCTACCATGAACTCAGCCATGAACAGGATGCTCCTTCTGTTTTTCCCCATCTTTTAAAGCTGATTTTTGATGAAGTAAATAGTACATGAATACATTCTTTTTTAAAAAGATTTTGGGGTTTTTAAAATTTATTTTTAGAGAGGGAAGGGAGGGAGAGAGGGAGAAGAAAGATCAATGTGCTGTTGCTGGGTGCCGTGGCCTACAACCCAGGCATGTGCCCTGACTGGGAATCGAACCTGCGACACTTTGGTTCGCAGCCCGTGCTCAATCCACTGAGCTACGCTAGTCAGGGCTATGAATAATACATTCTTTTAAAAAAATTCAAACAGATAAAATAAGTGCCCCTTTGCCTCATCATACCCCACAGTCTCACCTCCCATCCTAGAAGTGGCCATTAAAAGTTTATTGAGGTGCTTAAGAGAGATCATGTGAACAATAGATCACCTTTTCCATCAGGAAACTTTCTCTCGAGATGAGTTCCAGTTACTTTTGCCGTAATGTTATTGCTGACGTTTCTGGGGAGGGTTTACTTTCTATCCAACTACAGATGATCAATTTTATATATATTTATATATCAATTTATATATATCAATTTTATATATGGCTTGACAATAATGTGTATATAATGTTGAGGACTTGGCAATCAGGGGCAGAACTGCTTAATAACAACTTGTGTGGAAATAATTCATTATTGTTATGGACATATATAGCATCAATAGTTCCCTAAGCTAAAGATCCTCACATTAGCAGCTTAGAACCTTGAAGCTAGGAAGGTAAGTGCAGGCAGATCCCTCCATCGTGCTCTTCCTCGCAGTCTGAACCAGTCATGTCAACGTTTCCCTGCCACGGTCACTATAGTTGTATAAGTTAGAGGTGGTGAGACAAGTTGTATAGTGGTAGTTAGAAACGGTGTGCATGGGGGAGCAAACACTCTCCAGGCTACCCTCATCTCCCCCACCCTCTGCCTGGGCACTGTCTTGTCCCTCTCCTTCATTTCATGGAAGGGGAAGTGGAAAATCAGAGTAGTCATCCTTTCTTTTGCTGATTAGTTTTTTTTTAATTTAGAGAGACAGAGAAGAAGGGGGGTGGGAGAGAAAGAGCTTTGTTGTTACACTTACGTATGCATTCAATGGTCGATTCTTGTATGTGCCCTGACTGGGGATGGAACCCGCAACCTTGGTGTATCAGGATGATGCTCTAACCAGCTGAGTACCTGGCCAGGGCAAGTCATTTTTTCTTTAAGACTCCATAGCTGGTCACTGGTGGAGCAGAGGTCAGAGCTCTGGGTCCCCTCTCCCAGCGCTGTTTCTAGTCTACAATACATCTTCAACAGGTGCCCACCCCTTGCTAATATCCTGCACTAAGAAATTGAGTATAACCAATGCTGTGAAATACAACACAGCCAAGGCTCTGCCTCCCTCCCTTGCATCACTCAAGTGCTGCCAAGCTCAGAGTGCCCCCCACCCACCGCCCACATTTCCCAGTTCATCCACTGCCACCCCAGCCCTCTAAACGCTTCCAGGCAGGATGCCCAAGTGCCAGGCCATTCCATTTTCTGGAAATCTTCTAGCTGCTGAGCCTCTGCATTTGGTAGAGTGAACAGAGCCCAGCTTTAAAGGCAGGAAAATCTGGCTTTTTCTTCTAACGCCCCCACTTCTAGGGGTGTGACATTGGACAAGTCACATAACCTAGGCTGTTTTTTCACTTGTAAACCATCTGCCCTACATAGAGAGTTGTCATGGGGGGTAGATAACACAATGCTTACAAAAGCACTTTGTAAAACAAAAAAAAATGCTCTGGGCAGATTGTAATTGTTATCAATGTTTGGCTCACTCTTTTAATTTCTTCTTCATTGATGTCAGAACAAAACAGTTGAACAATGCAGAGACCTAGGGCTGCATTTCTGCTCCGGAGTCCCCTGTACTACAGTATCTATAAAAGGCTTTCCAGAGCATAGACGAAAACAAAACAAAACAAAAGAGAAGAAGAAAAAAGCAGCAGCAAATACTGCTTGGTTTTGCATTTTCCCTTCTGTTTTCTGACGAGAGTCTCTAAGGCCTGTGAGTGCAGAGAGAACCTCAGAAGACCGGGTTTGCTGCGGATAAGCACCGAACCCACCCGATGATTATCAGCACTTATCTCCTGCAAACTCACTCTCTGGGCTTCAAAGACAGGGAGATCTATCTCGTTGCCTTGTTCTGAGGGGAGGCAGCTCCTGCAAGGCTTCAGTTGCAGGTGTGGCCCAAGAGTCCTTGCTCCATCCTTAGGTGCGTGGTTCCCTTGTTCCTCCCCACGCAAAAGAAGGAAGCTGAAGGTTTACCCAATGTTCGGGGACGGGTCTTGGGGCAGAGGGAGCAGCAGGAAAAAAAGGAGTATTTTGAAACAAACCCAGAAAAGCTGAGAAAGGAGGTAAAGTGGAGATGGAAAGGCTACCTGCCTCCCCTCTTCCCCATCCCCCCCACCCCACCCCCACCCCCAACCTCACTCATCCTGATGCTTAATCTGCCAGATAAACCCGTGGAACCTTCAAAAGGCGTTTTAGTTACCTTCATCTACTCCTTTCCCTGCCTCCTTTGGGTGGACCTAGTACTTTCTATTCCGAACAAGTGTTGGCCGAGAGTGGGACAGTGGGAAGGGGGAAGGGGAGGAATGGGGGAGGGGGAGCCAGCGTTTTATTAGGCTGTTGAATTTGATTTATTAGGGGGGAAAAATCCTTCGCTTGCTTGCCACACAGGTTATTCTCAAAGTGAAAACTCTATTTTACTTTGAAAAAAAAATGGCGAAAGTGCCTGCAGTTATGAATGGAGCCCTTTGTTACCTTCCAGATCGACAAGACAGACTGTTTGGTTCATGTCTGTGCGCTAGCAAAGGAGTGCGGGGGCCTGGGAGACAGATGTGGCCTTAATTGCATGGAAATATTAGAAGATCGTTAAGCCATTTTGACAGGATTTTCCTCTTGCTGCAGGAGCAAAGGGCCACGTCTGAAGCTGCATCAGGCCTGGCTGGACCCTCCGGTGGGGCCTCTTGTCCCCACGTGTGAGGGACACATGGGGGCTTGATTCACTGGCCCTGATATTAGAGGAAAATAGATGCCTCCTCGCCGTCCACGTTCACTCTCCGCTCCTCAGTGCAGAGAGTAATTTTGCTCCAATGTGCCGGCTGAGAGCGGGGGTGGGGAGAAGCTGTGTGGTAGAAAGAATATTTGGGAGTGTGTGCACACACAGAGGGAGTGTGGTCGGATAGTCTCTGAACTGAAAGATGTGCTCCATGAAGCTCTCGCTCCGGGGGTCGCCAGGGCCTGAAAGAAGAAACCTGTTACCACAACAAATAATGGTATCTAAGCACATCTTTTCTATCTACTGTCTGAGCCCTGGTCCTCTTGGAGCTCACCTTTGGTGCTTGCAGAAGTAGTGGCCCATCGGGAGCCCTGCAATGAAGTCAGAGAAATCCTTGAACAAAGTTGGTCAACCTCCTTCCTCCCGGGCTGGCCTGCCCGGCTCCACGGTCGTTACCTCCTCCTTCTCCTAATTGCCCCAGGTGGTTTTCTGTATGCTTAGAGAATGCCATTTTTTTTCAACATTAGCCTAAATTAAAAATAATTAGGAGGCTTAATCTGCTGGGAGGGAAGGGGAAATCTCTCTAAAACTACCATTCAGTAATCGCTCTGACTTACACAAGTCAATGTTTTAGATCAAATCTTTCTCGGTTAGCTCAGCCCCGCCAATGTTGCCAGTTGGGGCCTGGGGAGGGGGTCAGCACTGCACAGCCCTCCCTTCAGAGGGGTATGGTAACCTGAGCATCTTAATGCTGGGGGCCACTTCTTAGAGTTGGGGTGGTGGGGGATTGCTTAGATGACTCATGGGCCATGGACTGGGAGGGGTGGGGACAGGGTGAATGGAAAGGACGGGAGGTGGAGAGGAGCGAGGTGGTGTTGGCAGCAAAGATCCTGTCTTTTTGCATGTGTTGTGAGCCCAAAGGGAGAAAGGGAAGGGCCACCAGGCAGCACGGGCAGGCCAGAGTCGCCAGGCTGTGCGGGCAGAGTCACTGCTCTCCTAGAGGCTGAAGGTGTGACAAGCACCGCTGAGGTGTGGCAGGGCCAAGAGCGCACAGTCTGTGAGCTCCGGGGTCAGGTCCAGCTACCACCCACTGGGACGTGGGCTCTGGGGCCTGAGCTGCCTTTCAGTCGGTCAGGGTGCAGAGCATCTCGCTGCAGGGCCTTGCCACTGCCCTGGCAGATCACTTGTCACCTAAGTACTGTTTTAGGACCTCCTGGGAGAGCCACACCTTCTACTAAATGGAGAGAGTACGCTTGCCAACTCCTTACGAAGGAGCCTTCTAGAGCGGTGGTGGCAAGGCTCCGCTCACCTCTCCCTGCTGCTCGCAGTTCAGAGGATGGGAAGAAGTGTTTACCTGAGGCCCCAGCCTGCTATTTATGGCCAGGAAAGTCCCTGGTAGATTTGTTGACAGTCAGTGAAGTGTTAACACCCTGCCTCTGGGCCACATTCCTGCTCAGTTCACTGCTCTCCCCTCCTCTGAAATCCCCCTGCCTTGGCAGTTGGTTATGCCATCTCTGTACTTCGGGTCCCACCGCCCTCTCCTGCGGCACTGGGTCGGCTGCCTGGCTGCTCTCCGGAGGCCGCACCAGGGTGGCCAGGGAAGCCCTCACCTGGGGTTGTTCACAGTCACAGCACCTTACACTTACCAGGGTTCTTTGGTAGAGCTTTCTTATTTCTTTTAAACCTCACAATATACCATAATTCCCGTCATATTTAATTCGGCATCTTCTCCTACCCTCACCTTCCAACCAGCAGGCCTAGGCTGTGACCACACAGCGGCTGGGAGCTGCTGCCTACTCGTTCAGGGTGACTCTCGTATTCACAGGATCGTCTGCCTCTTGTCACGTATTTAGTCCACTGAAGAGACATAATCATATCAGTGGAGGCAAAGTTTCCACAAATCTAATTTTATAGTAATCAACAGATGCCATTAAAATGTGGGAGTGTCACTTGCCCATTGACAGATCCCTGACTTTTCCCACAGCGCCTGATACATAACACGTTTCTATAAGTGTCTGTTCAATGAATGAATGAATGAATGCATGAATGGATGGATGCTTTTTCATGATAGATATCTGTTGTGGTCCGTAATGGGACAGGGTATGTTAAAGAAGTATTCAACACGGCCTTTGCAATATTTGAATAGCTCATAATCGAGCCACCAACCACCAGTGTCTACAACTGTGTTGGTCAGCGTGGTCACCACTGGTAATATGTTGTATGTAAATTTGTTAACTGAAATAAAATTTTAAAATTCAGTGCCTCGGTCACACTAGCCACATGTCAAATATCTAGTAGCCACACACAGCTGCTGTGTATTGCACAATGCAGCACAGTTCCTAGCACAGAAAGTTCTGTGAGCACCGTGCCTATTGGTCTAGAGAGGGTCAAATTCGAGTTCAGTTCCGTTCTATGTAGAAGATAATAGGCTTAAATAAACTCTCTGCTTTGTTTCTTAATTCTGATTTTATTATAAGACTGAAATTGAAGAGCATATCCTAGTTCTTTCCCAGAATCCTCAAACCTTTTTTTTAATCCTCACCCAAAGATATGTTTATTGATTTGAAAGAGAGAGAGAGAGAATTATCAATACGAGAGAGAAACATCAATCGAATGGATTGGTTGCCTCCCATACACACGCCACCTGGTGATGGTCTGACCCACAACCTAGGCATGTGCCCCGACAAAGGATCAAACCAGCAACATTTTGGTGTAAGGGACAATGCTCCAACAAACTGGGCCACCCAGCTAGGGCTTCAAACCTTTTCAAAAGTCACTTAGGCTGTTAGACCTGAAACCTTCGATCTAGGATTAGAAGTAGCAAGATAACCCCAAGGTTTCCCCAAAGGCAGTTTGCTCCTGCAGTTCCCCAGAAGGGCAGCACTGGGAAGGTTGACATCAGTAAGTATGGGCTCTCATGAAAATCACCAAGCCCATACTGAATGCAAGAGATCTGAATCATGCAGAAAAGCAAGCAGAAAGAGCAGTGTGAGAACTAGACAGACTTTCCCTGAAGGAAAGGCAACTGAGCAGGGGAGAGAAGCTGAGAAACTTCCAGAAGAAGTCTTTGGACATCTCCTCAAGGCATCCCTGCCTGGTGGGCTGGCTTCCTATTTCCCATCAGTTTTTGGAATGTCAAGGATTCAGCCTCGCTGCCACCAGGACACAGGGCCTTGAGACAGACAGACAGGCGTGGCTCCTACTGGGCAAGGCCGGTACGTCCAGAAGCTTCCAAGAGCAGAACACTAAGTACCCTTCATAGAGTAACTAAATGAGTCCCAAGTCCCTGGGAGCTGTCAGTGGGCTTCAGCTGGGTTTTCTGTTCAAATAGCTTTACTGAGATTGACAAAGAAAATATGCCCATGTAATCCCACTGAGATATTTTCGTTGGAAGGCTATGGCAGGGCTTGTTCACAAAATATCTCCCTTTCCTATAGATGGATGCTGAGAGACAGGGGGCTCAGTGCCAGATAGCCTAGGTTTGGCACTCGAGTCAAACAAGAATGAAGGCCAACCCAGTGGGTGACTGCTCTGAGGGTGGCTGCCAACCGAAAGACCAGCTGTGTACCGGAGATGGAGTCTGAGCTCCTAAATGAGCGGATGCTTGGCCTCAGTGTCCAGACAGGGCTGTCCTCGGTTCCCCTTCCTTCCTCCCTGGAAGAGAGAGGCAGCGTGACAACCCATGGGCCCATGGAGCTAAGATACCTGAACGTCCTCACAGGTAGCGCAGCCACAGAACGCACCATCCAAAGTGAGGTTTGGGCAGGGAAGAAGCCGTTAGGAAGCATTTCCTGGAACAACAGGCATAAACCGGAACTGTGTCCCAGGCCAATGGGCTGAAGGATCAACCCACAAACAGATCTGGGGATTGAGGTCCTCAGAGAGTCTTCCAGATCATCAGAGTCAGTCCTTCCATGTTACTGGTAAAGAAAGAGGCTTGAGATATGAAGTGCTTTTTCTATAGTAAAATCTGTGGATTCTAACAGAAGATTAGGCTTAGGGAGTGCTTACAATGTAACAGGCGGGAGTTGGAATACTATTATTATCATCACTATTTTACTGAAAGGAAGCTGTGGTATGGAGCAATCAAAGAACTTGCCCAAAGCCGTAGAACTAACAAGCGGTAGGCGCACAGTTCCGATCCCGGCAGTCTGGCTCCTGGGGTGACATCGAAGCACAGAGCACTCACCAGCCTTTCAGTATGTTACACTCACTCCGTCCTTTGCAGTAGCTTCTGTCATTGTGCCCATTCAAAGGATAAGGGCATCAAGACACTTAACGAGTGAGTGTTAACAGTGTCTGTGGAGAACTACAGAGAAAATCATCCTTGAAGGATTTTCAGTTGAGTCGGGAAGACAGAACATAAACCGATGGAGAACTATAATATAAGGCAGGAGTTAAATACCAGTAAAGGCGCTGTGACAAGGCAGTCTAGAATAAAGTGCTGAATTTGTGGTGGAGATGGAAAGGACGGCAGACTCAGCAGAAGGAGGGGCTACAGTGGGCTGGAGGGGGCGGTGGAGCGTGAGGAGTTCTGGAAGGTCACCTTCCACCTGTCCCAGGCTCTACCCCTTCCAGGAGGCCTTGCCTAAGACCCCACTCACTGTCCTCTCCTCCCACTCCCATCTGAGTGTCTGTTTTGATGTCCATTGTCTCTCCAGACCTGAGCTCCTTAAGGACAAGGATGTGACTTTTTCACTCTCATGTATCTTGTCCCTGTGCTTTACCGAATGCCTGACACGTACGTAGTAAGTCCTCCATAAAGTTGGGTGAGTACATGAGATGTGATGAGGCAGAGGGAGGGAGGAGGCAAGTCTATGCTGAAAAAGGGGGGGAAATGTTAATTTTCAGATGCGTTTGCAGACACCCAGAGGGCAGCCCAGAAACATATATGTAAGTTGGTGTCTAAAGATGAGAAATGGGTGGTAGGTCTCATATAACAACAACAAAAAAGAAACTATTGAAAATAGGGCATTGAAATGCAGAAGAAAGAGCAAGGGAGTAAGGAGGAATGAGGCTGGGATGCAGGAATAAACGCAGACACAAGGGAAAAATGAACAGAGGGTGCAACGGGAACAGAGGAGCAGAATAAAATAAGCAGGGAGGGGGCCAGGCCACTGAGCCAGCCCAGAAAACTGGCCTCCTCGCGCACCACCTCCCCCCATTGCCTGCCTCGTCAAAGATTCTGCCACAGATCGTGGCAACAGCATGGTAACCATATGCCCCGGGCCCACAAAAGAACAGAACACCTGGGATGGAAGGGGTCGTCCAGATGGGGAAGTTGGAAAGACTGCACACTCAGGACTCGGTGGCCAGGGGATCACCAAGCATAGCTCCTCAGGCATGAACCGTAGAAAGGGGACGGCCACTGAGAACTGGGGAATGGGTTGAGGGGTGCCTCTTTTCTCACCTCCCTGTGGGGAAATAAAATAAAATGGAGTCTCCTGCTATGCCTTGTCTGTCCGTCAGGATAAGATGGCTTCTCGAGGCTGGGTTTGCCCTCTCCCCCCCGCCAGGCTGCTCCTGGGGTACAGCTGGAAGGAAGAGAGCAGAGGGCCCCCGGGGGCATGTTTCCTCATGGGCTTCCTGTGATTGTAAGGGCACCCGTTGCCATGAACACTGTCACGTGGGGACATTGTCGGATAAGATCATAGCTTCTAGGAAAAGAACCTCAGCTGTTATTGGGGAGAGCGGTCAGTGGCTTCTTGTTTAAATTTGAACAAGAAACGGTCACTGGGTGTGGCTGGTGAAAACGAAGTGGACAAGCCTGGGGTGCGAGGCTGATGGAAATTGCTCATAGCTGAGAGATAGAACAGGAAGTCTGACTGTTGTCGTGGTGATGGCAGGGGAGGGAAGGTCTGTGCATGTCCCATCATGCTCTGGGTTTTTTATCCATGAAAAAAGGTCATTGCTGCCCAGGTCAGTGTGTCTCAGTTGGTTGGAGTGTCCTTCCATAAGCCGAAAGGTTATGAGTTCGATTCC
Organism: Phyllostomus hastatus; assembly: GCF_019186645.2. Taxonomy (NCBI): domain Eukaryota; kingdom Metazoa; phylum Chordata; class Mammalia; order Chiroptera; family Phyllostomidae; genus Phyllostomus; species Phyllostomus hastatus. Next base: position 10,477,060 of record NW_025334015.1, on the reverse strand, counting down.
CAGTCAGGGCACATACCTAGGTTGTGGGTTCAGTCCCTGGTCGGCAACCAATATGGAGGCAACCAATTGATGTTTCTCTTTCCCTCTCTCTTTCCCTTACCCTATCTCTAAAAGCAATGAAAAAATGTCCTCTGGTGAGAATTTAAAAAGAGAAAAAGGCATTGCATGCCTACTAGGTACCAGGAACAGTTCAAGCAACTGGGATGAAAACAATCAATAAGACTGGCATGGTTCCTCCCTCCAGGGTGACTCTAGCAGCAGACTTAGTCTTTTTGAAAAAGGATGGGAAAGTTCCCATGACCCCAGGAGTCAAAGAAGCACATAAGGGCACATGCCACCTACACTTCCTCCTCTCCCCAGTGCTGACAGAGAATTGCAGAAAGTGCCATCCCCACCACCCCTGGTGGACTAGTATCTGTTTGCCCCTGGGGGAGCCCGTCATTCAGAACTGAACCATCTCACTTACCCCCGTTCCTTTGTCACTCATGGCCCTCTCTTGTCACCACAGACCAGACTGAGATCCTTATTGTGCACCTTCCAGGCCAGACCCATGAAGCCTGGGCCCCAAGGGAAGGCTTTCGAGCTCCCACACTCACGTAATAAGAAAGCTCAGGAACTTCGTGCTGTCCCTCAGACTGTTCTAGCATCCCTGCCATGGGTGACATCCAGACTCCGATGACGCACTGCAGCAAAGCCCCAGAGGACGCTTCTTCCAAGCTTTCAGCTCTCTGTGGTCTGGGCAGCGTGGCCATTCATCATCGTCAAAGAGCGTTAAACGTTTGGTAGACGACAGTTAAAATTTTCCAGGAACCAAGAGGTTAGGTAATTTGCCCAAAGTCACAAAGCCCATAAAGCTCCACACTGACCCAGCTGGTAGCCAGTGCCTTTTACTGGAGCAGATTTTTAAAGCAGCACCCTAGGGAGTGAAGAGAGAGACGAAGGGGCTTGCTTCCTCTGCCCCTTGCCTTTTGACCCCTTCTGCAGCAAGCACGCTCAGGGACCCCCTGGGGGATGGAGCCTGCTTCCAGGCTTATCCAGATCCCCAGGGATCCTCACATGCTACCTCACATGCTGACTGTGCAGTCAGAAAACCACACTCCAGCTCAGGGACGACATTCACACACATAACCGCTTATATGGCACCAGGGCACCAACTCCTTGGCTTGGAGCAGATTCCCAGAGGACCTGCTGTGCCAGTCGCTGACCCTCCCATTGTCCTGGGCAGAGAAGGAAAAGGAGGGGCCCAGAGCAGCAGCACTTGAGCCATGAGCATGTAAGTGTTCCGGTATCTTTTATGGACGGTACAGCCACCCCTGGGTGACCAGGCAGAATACTATCCCAGTGCGAGTAATGAGCAATGAAATGCACAAGGAACTAGTTCTGCTGGTGTTCCGGGGTCACCTCTTAGCACTCCTGCCTGCCCCGCCAGCTTTTCCCCATGGCACTGGGGTTCTCTTTGGATGGAAGCTGTCAACCATCACCTCTTCTTCTGGCGAGGGCTTTATTTCACCCTTCAGTCCAGTCAGGACTGGCCAGAGAACACGGCTCGATTCCTAACTATAGTGAGTCCCAGTGCCTCACCCTGCATTCTGTCCTGGCCCTTGGGCACCGTGGGGTCCATCTCAGTGGTCAGGTCACCACCCCCTTTCAGCAGAGACGAGCATGGCTTCTGGACTGTCCAGTGTAACAAACTTCACACACCCTTCGGCTGTCCCCATTGCCAAGGACGAAAAGCAGCTTGGAGAGCGGGCAGACCTACTGCAAAGGCAGCAAATGTCCCTTCCTGGGGCTCCAACCAACCTCTGCCCCCCTTCCGCTTACCTTCCACATGCGGCACTTTTTTTTTTCTTTTCAGCAGTAAAATCATTCTCTGTGGGAGGAGGATTTAACTTTGATCTTTACAGATGCCCTTTAAATGTGGTTATGGTCAAAAAAAGTGACTGTGAAAACTCAAAGTCGACGGGCAAAGGTAAATGCCCACGGGAGAGCCAGAGAAGGGTCTACGGGAGACAGTGATTAAGAGAGGGCCACGCTCTGGATTTTGTTACATGCGTGCCTTTATGGGACCGAGACCCTCTTCTCTGAACTCATTTAGGCTCGTTCCCTTAATTTATTAAATTCCATTAAATAAAGTACTTTCATCTGCAAAGGATTCCAATTCCATTTTCTAGGCACTTGGCTGGCTGCCTTTCTCCGGGTCATCCGCAGCAGGGGCCCCCTCCCCAGCGAGTGAAGATTTAAGTGCCAGGGAAGGGGAAAGGGGACTCCGGGGTGAGGGGGGCAAATTTCAAGAAGATACTTTAGAAATCAGCCCAGCGCTCTGAGCTTCCTTGACGGGCGGACGGCTGCGAGGCCCAGCCTGGGACTGAAGTGAGCAAACTGGAAACCGTTTTCGGGAAGAAACTTTGCCTCAGGCCGCCAACTCCCAGGGTCACTAGTTAAGAGACCTAAGGCAAGTGCTGGGAGTCTTTTTTTTTAATAGATTGTATTTATTTATTTTTAGAGAGAAGGGACAGGAGGGACAATCATTGATGGGAAAGAAACATTGATGGGTTGCATCTCATCTGCATGCTGGCTGGGTACCCAACCAGCATCCCAGGCGAGTGCCCTGATGGGGAGTCAAACCAGTGACCTTTCTCCTTGAGGGACAATGCTGAGCCACACCCACCAGGGTAGTACTAAGGCTCTTTAAGCCTCAGATTCCTTTCCAATTATGCGAAGATCCTCACCCCTGTCTTTTGAGACAAGATTTAAGACTTAGAAAGGCTAAATGAGGTAACGGTGGTGTAAATTCCTTGTAAGCGTCATGCTGTCAAACAACCCTTGTTACTATTTGTTCTTTCCGGCTTTAAAAAAATGGTGCTTATTGTTGTTTTTCTGTGGGTAACTCTGCTGTTATCAGAGGACTTGGGTCTTTTTTAAAAAGATTTTATTTATTTATTTTTAAAGAGAGGGAAAGACGGAGAGAAAGAGAGGGAGAGAAACATTGATTAGTTGCCTCTCACACGCACCCCAACTGGCGACCAAACAGAAACCCAGGCATGTCCCCTGACCTGGAATCAAACCAGTGACCTTTCACTTGGCGGGATGATGCCCAACCAGCTGAGCCACGCCGGTCAGGGCGAGGCCTTAGGTCTTTATGCTAAGATTGAGTCTCCCTCACGCTATAAACCAAAAGAGCCTATGCTTTGTGCCTCAGCTTCCCCACCTGGTCAGCCGTGGTACCGATTCCTGCCACCCAGCACCGGCAGCCACAGGGCAATTACACACAACAATCATCCTCTACCTCCTTTGAACACCCCAGCAAGTTCTCTTGTTGGTGGTGAAGGTGATAGCAGATGTTCAGTGGCTGCATAAGAAATGACCCCAAAATATAGTGCCACAAAACAGCATTTATGCTCTTCAGTTTTGTCAGCCTTCATCTGAAGGTTCCTCAGTCCCAATTCTGGAGGTTGGTGCTGGCTGGTGGCCGATGGCCTCTGGTCCCCTCCACTTGGGCCTCTCGGTGCAGTTTCTCTGCTTGAGCTGGTCTGGGCTTCCTCACAGCATGGCAGCTGGTTTCCAAGGACTGGGAGCCCAAGGCAAAGCAAGAAGCAGGTGGAAGTCATAACACCTTTTATCACTTCGACTTGGAATTCATGCAAGGTCACTTCTGCTGCCTTCCATTCGTACAGGTGGTCATGAAGTCTAGGTTCAAGGGGAAGACAAAGCAACCCTGCCTCCTGATGGGAAGTGGCGAGAACTGGGAATATTGCTCTGGCCGTTTGGGGAGGGCCTGTAGCCCTGCACTGTGCCCTGGGCAACGGAGCTTTCAGTCTACATTTGGTGGCCGATTGCTGTTTTCCACCTTCTTTCTTTCATTTTTTGAAATAGATTTTATTTATTTATTTTATTTATTTTTAGAGAGAAGGGAAGGGAAGCAGAGAGAGGGAGGGAAACATCGATGTGCTAGACAAACTTCAATTAGTTGCCTCTCACATGCCCACAACTGGGAACCTGGCCCTCAACCCAGGTATGTGCCCTGACCAAGAATCTAACAGGCGACCTTTTGGTTCACAAACCGGTGGTCAGCCAACGGAGCCACACTGGCCAAAAATCCACCTCCTTTCTCATTCAACTTTCAGGAAATTTACCTTCTCTTCCCTGTTCCCACCTGCCTTCTGTGGGGTGGAAATAAATAATGAGCCAAAAGGGGGCTGGCCGTTAGAAAAGAGAGAGAAGCAAAGGGCTTGAAGTAACTCACAGCAGCCGCCCTCTCCCGACACTTGTGCGGTGACCATGGTGATACCCCACGCCCAGCGCCACTCTTTCAGAGCCTGCTCATTTCCAAAGGGAAAAGACAGAGGACACTGCTCCCTAAAGTTTTGCCTGCATTTCCTAGACTCTCTGGCTGGCAAGAAAAGGGACTTCATGTCTTCATGCAAAGAATGTAATAAAAAGCCAAAGCTCACGCTGCCCAAGGCAGCAGCCTGATCTGGGAGTCAGGGGGACCCGCCGATCAGGGGCAGCAGCAGGGGACTTGGTCTGGCTGCTTTTGACATTCCCTTCACTGGCCTCCAGCGAAGCTCCTTGGCCACAGAACCTGTCCTTAAAGATTCTGGGCAGGATGGGGGGAAAGGAAGGGGAGAAAACCATGTGGGCCATGACTCCAGTCAGTCCACGTGCTAGAAAAAAAACTCCGCCCAACTGTAAGAATTAGGAAATGACTGGGAAAAGTTGGGACTTTTCCTTCTCTAACTGCACTTGGCTTGTAACTGTGGATCATGTGCATCCTTCCTGCACCGGGATTTCCTTTCCGGATTCCTGAGCAGAATGGGGAGGCCTCGGCACACCTCTTCGGCCCGCTCCTGCCGCTCTGCAGGCGATTCCATCTGTGCTTCAGCAACGCTGTTCAGAGATGCAACCCTTTGCTCATCATTCATATCAGCAGGGCCATCACGTGGCAACGTTCTGACCACATCCCCTATCACTTAACTGATAGACACATGGAAAATAACCTCTGACTTGATCTAAGGAAAACAAATGTTAGAAGATTCATCTACTAGTAGAAAAGAGGAAAAGAAAAGAATATATACATACACACACACACATCTATATAACAAACTTCAAAACAGGGCAAGTTTTTTAAATTAGTGAACTCACAGAAATGCACACAGCATTATTCTGATATTTCCTGCCTGTGTGATGTATGAGCAGCAATATGAGTAGGTGCTAGCCACCTACCGTGTTGATGATCTAGGCAAGGATGCCTCTTCCCCTCATCAGTGGGGCTGTTTCACAGAGCCTTATCTATGCCCCCTAGAGGCTGAAGTCAGAAGCCAGAAAGACAGGGGACTGGGGCCCAGTGGAACCGTGTGTACGCTTGGAAAAGGACAATTGAAAACTCAAAAGAGTGCAGTAAGCTCAATACTCTAGAAAGCCCATAGAATTCACACGTCAAAATCTGTTATGTCCAAGCTTGCTAATTTTGAACCTTAGGCAACCTTGGTTACATTTAAGTAACCAACAGTTGAGAAGGGGGTAATCTCACTGGTTTTATCTGTCTCCCGTTCCCCTCCCCCATCTCCAACCCAAAGGTTCCCACACCATCTCTCTGCATTGTGCTTCCTTAAAAAAAAAGAAAAAAAGCTTTTTTAAAATGTAGGATTTACTATGTCCTAAGAACTTTAGGTACTTGGTTTGGGTATTTCACTTACATGATCTCATTTTATCTTTATTCAAAGTCTATCCGATTAGGTATTATTATTATCCTCATTCTACAGATGAAATCATGAAGTTCCAAAGTAAATCGCACCAGGTGGTGCACTAATGAGCTTGGAGTGGAACGCAAAGCTCTCTGACTCTAGAGACTGTGCTCTGGGTCACAACAAGCACCCGAGTTCCCCTCGGAGTTTATTCTACTTGGCCAGTGAATGGTAGTGACTAGGTGCTCACACAACAGACCTGAATTTGAATCCCGAATCACACTCATTTGCTGTGTGATCTGAGTAAGTTATCTCATTTCTCTGAATGTTCATTCATCTGCTTGTCTGAGAAAATAGGGGTGAAAACAGACATCCCTCATAGAATTGCTGGGGGGGTTAAATCAGATTACTTGTGCAGAGTAAACAGCATTTTGTGCTTAATAACTTCTGTGATTATTGCCTGCTGCCTTGATCTTACCCAGACTGGGTGAGTCCTGTACCAAGACAAGTGCCCTGTTGGCCATGTATTTCTTCTGGCTCCCTGGGCCAACAGAGGATCATCGGAAAGAAAACTGATACAATTTGGTCAGCACTTCTGCTGGTATACATGGCTGTCTGCTTAGTTCAGGACTAAACCGCCACTTCAGGGGGTGCCTCTGCCTGAGTTCTCTGGTAATGGGGCCAAATGGGGTTCCAGGCGTGGCATCTTTTCCCTGCCTGGAGTCCAGGGACCGTGTGGCTCTCCCTGGATCTAGGCTGAAGGACCAGAGCGTCCTGAATTTCCAGCCTAGCCTTTCCAGTGTTCAGCAGGGCAAAGGAAGAGTGCTCCCCAGAATCTGATTACTAAGCCAATGAGGGCTTCCTTTCACAGTGGCAATGATCGGGGCACAGAATAACCCCAGACTGGGTGCCACACAGGATTAGGGAGCCCGTGCTTCCTTTCTTCTTTCTTAAATCCTCACCCAAGGATATGTATATTGATTTTAGAGAGAGAGGGAAGTGGAGAGTGGGAGAGAGAGAGAAACATCGATGTGAGAGGGGAACAGTGTATGTGTCCTGACCAGGTATTGAAGCTATAATCTAGATGTGTGCCCTGACTAGGAATTGAACCCACAGCTTTTTGGTGTACAGGACGCTGCTCCAACCAACTGAAACCCCCAGCCAGGGCAGAGCCCACACTTCTGTATTTCCTACTTGGATGTCAGTTTTTATGTAGTATGCTCTAAGAGGGGGGTGCCCAACCTTTTGGCGCCTCTGGGCCACACTGGAAGAAGAAGAATTGTCTTGGGCCACACGGTAAATACATTGTGACACATAATCACAAAAAAATATCTCATAATGTTTTAAGTAAATTTATGATTTTGTGTTGGGCTGCATTCACAGCCATCCTGGGCTGCGTGCGGGCCGAGGCCACAGGTTGGACACCCCTGTGAGTCTAAAGCCAGCTGGACTCCAGAGTCTTTAAAAGAATGACTTGTCTTCCTCGGAATGAAAGGATGAGTGTAGACCTCAGAGTCAATCAGAGAAGTGAAGTCATTAAAAACCAAAAGAATTTAGTTACCCTGAGAAGAGTTTATGGATTTTTATGCTGATGTTTTCATATGTATGTATTCAGTCTATCACCCGAAAGTTAAAAACACTTAACAATTCCTCGGTGAAGAGTTCTTACACACCAACAGTGTACTTATTACTGTAGTGAGTTTTAAGTTCATGTAAGAGTTCCGCATTCAAACTTCAAAAGTTTTAAGGGTTTAAGTAAAAGTCAGCGGTTTCATAAAATGCACATAAACAGCAACAGCTATACTCGTGCAATAAGATGCAGGCTCGTAATCGAATGCCGCCAGCCCAGCATCTCCGCAGCAGATAACACAGCACAGCGGTGCCCACGTCCACGCCAAGTCACTCCCGTGATGCCTGCGAGTCTACAGCCATGACACGAGATGCTCACATGCACCTCTCACTGCACCGTGCTCCATGTCTGCCTTGTCCCCCTCCACACCCATCTCCTCTTATTGAGCCCGCTGCCCCCGAGCAGTTTGGAGAAGGTCTCCCTGTCTATCATGAAGACAGCAGTGTCCTTGCCAAGGTTCCAATAATATTTTCACCTTGGGGTGTTCCCAAAGCTTTCAGCCCTAAGTAGCCAAAGGGGTGTTATTTTCTTGCAACGACGATAAGCCTGTTCCCAGTTCTTTACCAGAGTCCCAAATCAACTCTCCAAATCTCCTCCTCCTGCTAAGTGGTCTCCCTCCCCCGCCCCCTGCCCATAGTGGGTGTTCTAATTTGGTCCAATAAGACCAGACAGAGAACCCTTCCTTTACCTTCTCTCTCTCCTCCCTCAACCACCAATTCTTTTCTCCATACCATTATGGGAAAAAAGAAAAGAAGAAAGAGAAAGCCCTTTATTTATCATGATTATGAACTAAAGTGTGTGTGTGTGTGTGTGTGTGTGTGTGTGTGTGAACCCAAGCAGTATTCTCACTGGGCTTTCAGTTCAAATGGGTCACAGCATTATCTGGAGGGTTTCATGAAGTAAGGAAGATCTCATTTACCATGCAAAATGGGAAGGACTGGCTGTGCGTCCCAGTGGAAACATACTACTCCCAGCACAAGGGAGGACTAACAGGCTCTGGGGCACAGGGGTGGGCGTGAGTGGGGCTTGTTCAGTGAACAGTGAGAAGAGTTAGCATTGCACAAGAGTTGCCGCAAGGGCATCACACAGTATGGCATGGACCACTGCGGTGGAGCTGAGTTCTAGAGCACAAGCTAACGAGAACAGGCTTGCTGCGGTCGATCACAAGCAAGCTCCCGGGGTACCGGAGCAGGGGTTGTAGCAGGATGACTGTGGTATTTACGACTTCCCTGAGGGCTCGATCTGACCAGGGAATACGCAAAGACCGGACAGGTGAGACTGTGGAACTCTGTCGTCATGAGGGAAGAGACCTGCAGGGGGAAGTGTGCGTGCTGGACCCCTGGTCCCGGACTGGACAGACAGGAGAAGAGTGAGGGGTGCTGGAATAAATCTGGTTTTCTCCTCCTCTGATGCTGCCACCCGATGAGCTCCCTTTGACTGTGAACTATAGTCTAAAGGAAACGTGTGTTCCCAAATGAGTTCAAACTGGTTTTGCATCCTTTACCTCACCTACACACTGTCCCGTCAACTGCTGAGTACCGTTATCCAAAGTCTGCCGCCATAGCCCCCAGCTTTGTCTGATCTGCTCCCTGTTGCACACACTTGCCGTGACTCTAGGTCTCGGCATCTGCTTGGCCCGTTGTCTTGACCACCCTGCCTTTTCTTACGCCCTGCCCTGCTCTCTGTGTGGATAAAGATGGTAGAAATCTTTCACCTCTCAGCAGACCATCACTATGCCCCATCCTGCCTTCCAGGCCTCCTTGCCTCAGTTATTCCATCTTCTTCTCCCCTAACTTAGGGGAAGGGAGATGGGAGACATTTTTTTAATCGGAAACTTCGAAATGTTTGCATGAAATACCGAGCATGTAAGCCCCTCCCTGGAGCAGAAGACAACACCTAGTTCCTTAAAGGTAGTCTCTGTTTGTAGCAGAACTGGTGACTGTACTTCACCTTGATCTCTGAGAGGGTGTTTATGGGTCCTAGCTGGGAATTGGCCCTTTGCTGAGTGTAGAACCCCAGGAGTTTCATGAACTTGGGCTCAGCCCTCTGGAAGATCACAATGTCACACTCTTCAACATGGAACTGTAACGCTGTGTGCTTGGATGACAGCTCAAAACTAGTTTGGGGTATGGAACCAGGGCAGCTCCCTAACTGAAAGGTAGAATGGATATAACCACCAAACATAGTTATTATACGGAGATAATAAGGTATGAAGAATGGATACAATTACCAAAGAAGCACAGCTTTCCTCTGCACATCATGCAAGAGGAAATAAAGAAGGATCTTACTAGATTTTATGCCTGAATCAAGAGACACCCTCTCAGGGAGAATGTGAGCCTTTAAATATTGTGCAGGGCAGCCCAGCTCTGAAACAGCCATCACTGGCCAGGTCCATGGTAGGCGAAGCCTTGCGGTGCAGGAGCAGTCTTCCTGGAGTATGTGCCAGAATTCGCCCCAATCCCAGCGAGAAACAGCCACAGAAGGACCTTTTCCTTTGAAGCACAGCTGTCACCTAGCTGGGGTCGAGAACGGTCCTGAGAGAGAGATGAGGCAACAGATTGTTAGCCAGTGGAGCAGACTGTAATTTTAAAGGTACAGGGAGGGTTTAGTAAAGGTGGTGTATTAGAGCTACCATAACAATACACCATGGACTCGGTGGCTTCATTAATGGAAGCTTTAGTTGCTCACAGTTCTGGAGGCTGGAGGTCCAAGGTCAGAGTGGCAGCAGGGTTCAGAGGCCTCTCTCCTTGGCCTGCAGATGCTCACCCTCCTGCTGCTGTTCATGGGGTGGGTCTTCTGTGCACGCGCCTCCTGTGTGTCCACGTGCCTCCCTGTGTGTCCACATGCTTCCCTGTGTGTCCACGTACCCTTCTCTTACAAGGACACCAGTCAGATGGGTGAGGGTCCATGGAAGGGCCTCATTTCAACTTAACCATCTCTTTAAGGAACCCACTTCCAAATATAGTCACCTTCTGAGGCTAGGCTTCAACGAATGAATTTCAAGGGGACAATTCAGCTCGCCACAGGTCGCCTGAGAGAACCTTGGCTTGAACACTAAGAGTTGTCATGACTGACAGTTGTGGGGTGGCACTTAGTACATGCCAGAGACTGTTGTATTTTCCGTGTATTATTCCATCTCATCTGCACAATGGCAGGTTGTCTAGTTCAGGTTATACTTACTTGCAGATTACTACCTGCTTTCCTGAAAAGTGGTCAACTTCACTTTGTGTAAGCATGGGGTACAGTGAGCGCCACACCCCAGTCCATAACCTGGGGTCCCTGTGATTTGATGTGACTGGGAATAATGGGAGAACCTCGTTATCACGCTGCGGTTCATAGAAGATCTCTGGGAAGGGCAAGGCCTCCCTTCTCCACGCAGGGTCTCTGCAGACCTGTGTCCAATGACAGGACAGCCTGAGGGGGAAACAGGGCAACCTCTTTCAGGGGACCTTCCCCCAACACCCCCCCCCCACCATCCACACAGCCCAGACCCCACACTCATTCTTGGGCAGGAGGGATCATCCGAATTAAGACAGGGAGCTGTCATCTCAAGGAGTCAGGCGAACAAAGGGAGGGGGAGTGTGAGACTCACTCACTCACCCAGGACAGCTCTGATGCCCAAAGCAGAGCACTTGTTACAAGCCAGGCACCTGTACCTAGATCCTCTCATTTCATCCACTCATCACCCCTGAAAAAGCTATTCTTATTCCTGTTTACAGATAAAGAAACCAGAATTAGCTGGGGCCACAGCCCTGCCCCACCCTTCCCCTGTGTGGCCTTGAGCTAAGTATGCACCCTCTCTGGGTGGGTCTCACTGGCCTCACCTGTAAACTGGATGCTTACTCTCATTTCCCCCTAGCTGGGCCCCAGCACCACCACGCCACATGTGCACACTGTGTAGCCACTTTTCTTGGCTGCCCACACTCCTTTCCAGGGGTCCCAGCTGCAGTTGCAACAAATGAACACACTCCTATGGATCTCCACCCACCTACTTCAGTGCCCAAACTCCTCCCTCATCCAGGGTAACTGGCAAAGAAACCATCACATTTGCATAAGGGTGAACTAGCCCCAAGTGGGAGGCAGTCAGCATTGGAGAAGTAGCTGGGGCAGCCTTCGGCCACCCTGCTAGCTCAAAGGAAGAGGAGGCGAAGAGCGGCACTGGGCCAAGAGTGACACTGGGCTTTCTCTCTCCTTCTCTGGCCCTCTAGGAGGCTCTCTCGGTGGTGAGTGACGACCAGTCCCTGTTCGACTCCGCCTACGGCGCGGCCCATCTCCCCAAGGCCGACATGACCGCCTCAGGGAGTCCTGACTATGGCCAGCCCCACAAAATCAACCCCCTCCCACCACAGCAGGAGTGGATTAATCAGCCGGTGAGGGTCAATGTCAAGCGGGAGTATGACCACATGAATGGATCCAGGTAAGCCCGCCAGGCCTGCGCGGCTCCAAGGCTGGGCGTAGCCGCCGCTGCCAGGTGTGGGGCTGGGGAGGCTGGAGTCTCGCTGCCAAGCGTCTGAGTAGGCATGTCTGACCTAAGTGACTTCTGGCATTTAGGGTTTCTGCAGCAGGTGAGGCCCTGGTGCTGAGCCAGGAGCCTGAGTCAGTTCCTAGAGAGCTGAGAGAGAGAGAAAGAGAGAGAGAGAGAGAGAGAGAGAGGTGAGGGCTGAGGGTGGAGCAAGGCCAGCAAGCTCCCCTGGATCTCTGGATTAGGCTCATAATCTCCTCTGCAGACACGTATGGAACACTTACTTTGTGTCAGGTCCAGGTGCAGCCCCCCTTGGGGATAACTTAGCAAAAAGGTATACTTCCCTGTCCTTGTTGAAGATACTTGACCTTTCAGGGTGGGCCTCACCAAAGCAAAGATGACCAAACCATCTTGCAGTAAGAGTCCAGAGCTGACGACTGAGGTGGACATGTGGAAGGGCTCGCTGTGTGAGAGAGGACATATTGCACTTAGACAGTGTGTTTGAAGTTGGTGGTGCCGGCACAGGTAAGGCTGTGCTTGTAGCAGTTGGGGGGGAGTCCAAGGAGAGAAGCATCACAGGGCCGAGGAAGAGCAGGCCTGGGGAACAGGTAGCCCAGGCACCAGTCCTGGCTCTGCCCTTGGGCGAGCGGTCTGCGTCTCTGAGCACCAGCTTCCTCCTTTCCAAACCAGCACTGGAGGGTCTTCTTCCCAGGCTTGCTCCCAGGGTTAACTCTGATGCTGCAGGGAAAGGGCTCAGAACGGTGCCGAGGACTCGGAGGGTTCTGGACGGTGATAGTGATCATCTCGAGCAAAGGTTTGAGTGAGAGAAAGCCTTGGTCTCATTCCTGAAATACCAGATAATTCAAAGAGTCCGTAGCACAGGGAGATAAATGTAAGAATAAGAAGGAGCCCCGAATGGCAGGCTAAGAAGTTATGGAACTCATTCTACTTGCAAAGTCTGACTTAGCAGAGACATGACATTTAATACCATCAGAGCTATGATTTTGGACACGGGAGATAACAATCAATGTGTACAGAGAATAGAAAGAGGGGAGTCAGAAAGATAAGTTAAAAGGTTGTAGAAATATCCCAGACAAGAAATTTCAATGTCCTGAATGAGGGTAGTGGTGCTGATTCTGGAAACCAACAGGGGTAGAGACAGGAGGAGCAAATCACGGGGACGATTACCAGGGTCAGGCCAACAGGCAGGTAAGGGGAGAATCAAAGATGGCCGAAGCCTAGATGTTGCCAAGAAGGCCAGTGCTGTTCGCAGCCACCGGAGTGGGGAGAGAAGATGCTTTACGGAGAGATGTCGGTGGTCCCTGTGAGATTTTGTGAACAAACAGTAGAATGCCCAGATAAACATGTCTGCTAGGCTTTGCAAACCAAAGCTCAGATAATATCGTGGGGCTGGGATGTAGGTTTAGGCCTCGTCTCTGATGCGTTTGAACTGTGAAGTGGATGAGGTCCCCGAGGAAATAAGTCTAGAGAGAGAAGAAGGGAGTGTGCATGCAGCCTGGAGGGAGCCCTTCTCCTGAGAGCCCCCGGTCTCCCACCGGCCTGTGGGGACACCCAGGCCCACCACATCTCAACCCCACTAACCAGAAGCAGTCCCTGGGACCCCAGCCGCCTTCCTGGCTCTGGGATTTCGGGAAGACTCGGAGGCTCGGGGCCGAGAGCCCTGGAAATGAGTGTCTCTCCACATAGATAATACGGATATTGAGTTCCTCGCATTGTAGGTGGGGTACAGTTTGTCAAACATCTTTCCTATTGTCTTATCATTCGCTCCCCACCACTCTCCTGTGAGGTAGATACTGTAATCACATACCGACATATGAAGGCGAATTGGGCTTTGAGGAGGTAAATGACTTGTCCAAGGATCGAGAGGAGACAAAGCTGGCCACAGAGCCCAGGCATCCTGACTCCTGGCCGGTGGGCCGCCTCCCTGCCCCTTCCCGTCTGCTGTGGGTTGTACTTTTGCGGTTACCTTCTCAGTTCTGCCGACACTCACCCCAACAGCCAGGGGAGCTCTTTAGGAAAGCCTTCCTCCTGGCCTGGCCTCCACGGCTCCCCATACCTGGGAACAATCCAGATACCACCCCTGGAGAGTCTCCGGTCTGTTGGATCCTGAATCCACCCACCACTCACCTCCACCTCGAGCAGAGTCAGCCGCGCCTCTCCTCCTAGACTACCCCAGCGGCACCCTGTTCTCCCCATGTTCTTCAGACCACGGCCAGAGTCATCCTCAGAAATGATCTAACTGTCTTGCTCAAAATCCTTTACTGGCTTATGACAAAAGCCAAAGTCACCCCACCACCCCTCGGACACCCTCTTTTCCACCCTGCTCCCCATTTTACTCCTTCCCTCCACACTCCTGCCTCAGAGTCTCTTCCCTTATGTTCCTTCTTTCTGGAACATTGCTACTTCATCTGGTCTTAGGACTCTCTCCCCGCTTATTTCAGGTCTTGGCCTGAATGTCACCTTCTCAGAGGCCTTCCCTGACCACCTGATCTAAAACATCACCTGTCACATTAGCCTGCCTTGATTCTTCTTAGCTCTTTCTGGCTCTCATCATATCCCTCATTCAATGTAGGCGGGGCTTTTCTTTTTCTGAGCACATGATAGGTGTTCAATAAATAGTTACTAAGTGAACAGGTGAATGAACGTGTGGCTAACCACCAGTAAAGGCTCACAAGTGGAAGTGCGTATTCCAAGTCGCGCAGGCATTAGCGTAGAAGCCGACAGGACGGAGACCAAGGTCAGCCTTGGTCCCTGCCCCAGACAGAGCCTGCGTGTGTGCTCAGCCAGGCCACCTAGGCCACCCAACTGCTCAAGGAAGCCTCAGCCACTCCAAGATACTAATCCTGGGCAAAGAGGGTCCCTGAAGAAATCAGTTTTCAGAACTCATCAGCCAGCTCATTCCTGCCTCCGGTCACACCAGGAGCCAGCTGCAGGAGAGCCCTCCGAACGCCCCCGGGAGCAGATACCTAGCTCTGCTCGCACAAAGCAGCCCTTGACTTTGACTGGCCTGTCTTGACCCGGACCATGAGCAGGTGACAAAGTAGGCTCAGAAAGATGGATGTATTCTCACCTGCTCTGGAGAAACAAAGAGGACATAGTGTGCTCTCAGAGCCAAATGGGTCTGGCACAGCCATCCCCAGCACCTCATAAATATCCTCTAAGTGCTCACATGGAAGCTGGACCGCTGGGCTGTAGGAAGCAAGGGTTTTCAGAAAAACGTCTTTGCTTAGGATGGAACCATGTCGGATGCTATTATGTGATCACAGGAAAAGAAATAATGTGATCGAGGCTATTGAAATCGCTCACCCTCAGCACTGTAGCTTCTTCCATCCCCTGAGTACTATTGGTAATGGCACTTTTAATGCAAAGGGTCATTTCTCAGTTTAGAGGAAAAAAGCAAAGCAGAGGATACAATTTGGGAACTTGGGCTGTCCCTATAGCAGCCACTAGCCAGGTGGTGCTTTTGAGCCCTTGAAGGGTGGCTAATTCAAAAGTAATGTGTGCTCTACACGTATAATACACACTGTGTTTAGGCGACTTAGTATGGGAGAAATAGAGAAGTAGTTCATTAGTCATTTTTTATACTGATTATGTTGAGATAATCTTTTGGCTGTACTGAGTTGGTATATTTTAATATATTATTAAAAGTTATTTCACCTATTTAAAAAATTTTAAACCCATGGCCAGTAGAAAATGTAAAACTGTATGGGTGGCTCACATTCTACTTCAAGTGGACAGTGCTGAGCCTTGGTGTGTTGGCAGCAACGTGGGTTTCTGAGTCACTTCCTCGGACTTACTGAGCCCCCATAGGCACTTCTGTCTCTGGACAAGGCATTCTGCTGCCTAAAGCTACAGCGCCCTTCTTCCTTCTTATCCAAGCTGCAAGTTCTTTGGACAAAGGTCCAGCGGAGAGATCGAGGTCTGAGGAGCCAGAGAAAGTCTCGCTTGCCCACACTGTGGGAGGTTTGCTCCCTTTCTCCATCTTTTCCTGTTGTGGTTGAGTCTGTTAAAGTGAGTTGTTCGTGAGACAGCATGGCCCATAGGTCCTGTGCTAGATGTAGACTTCAGCAACTTGATCCACACTGTGGTCTGCACATAACTCAGCTGCATCCTGTCTCAACCACGGGGCCTGGAGAAAACATCCCCAGAGGAAAGAATATCAGTTTATGGAGAGCGAATGCAAGGACTTGCTTGCTTTGTGCGCCGGCCGTGCAGGACCTGAGTTTAGTGTTACTCTGCCCCGACACTCCCCAGACTGCCTGCTGGGATCTGGACACCCTTGCTACACACCTGGACACTTTCCATCTCACCTCCAGGAAGACTGGTCTCACACACCTGTAACTCCTGCCTCTCCGAAGGAGTGTGTGAGGGCTTCCTAAGGCTCTGACCCTTGCAGGAGGAAGTATGCCACACATAACTTGGTGGGAAGCCATCTGCAAGATTCCGGAGCAGCTATGACCATCTACTGTATATGGAGATTAAAATACCTACTAGGTCAGGTGATGGCTTTATTGTGGGTGATTTCCTTTCTTTTCTTGAAATTTTCTTCTTTTCAAAACAAAAAGAAACCATATGCATACATCTGTGCATGGATCCTACAGAAACTAAATCCTAATTTTTGTACCATGTACACACGAGACATGGAAGACACAAATGACAGGTCCTAAAGCAGTTGTGTGGCTTGGGTCCAGCCCTGAGACTCCGCATGGTCTGCACGAGTGACGGGCCTCCGTTCACAGTGAGCCTGGGCTGCAGACTCGTGCATCTGGAGGACACGCCCGGAGCAAGGTTGCCCTGAGCTCAGTGGGAAGGGAAAGAACGTGTTTGTTTCATCTAAAGGGGTATTCTTCAGGAGCAGCCTTTCAAATCTCCCTTTCTTCAAATACCAAAGATTTCTCACCTTGTTTCAAATGGCTCAACAGCTTGTAAGGCACTTTCGGAAATCAGTACTAGTCTTTGTAAAGCCGTGTTCACTGAACACACAAAAACAGGACTGGAGGGGTAGGAAGCTTACATCCAGTGGTGAAATAAAGAGCCAGGCTATGAGGCTCACGCCACCTTTGCCGCAGCCTCCTGGGCCATGGCTCTCTGAGTGGTGGCCGAGAAGGACATGTTCTGAGTTAGCCTCTCGGAGCCACCACCTCCTCTCTGCTCTATTGTGGCAGCCCCAGACCCTCTTGTCACCTGTCCCAGTGCCATCAGCTGCCCGTGGGCCCCAACCCCATGCTTGCTGGAAGTGCAGGTTTCAATACAAATTAGCGGTAGGGTAGCTGAGCTGAATGGCCAAACCTTTCCCCCTCCATCTGTGCTCCCCTCCCTTCCCTCTTGTTTTCATCTAGCTCTTCAAAGGCGCCAGCTGCCTCATTAGAGAGCAGCCTTTATGCTGGGCTTCACCTGGACCACCCCCACCTCTTAGCAGTAGCCGCCGAGCCCGATGGCCGCACACGAGGCAGGTGCTGTGGAGGAGGCAGAGTGGCCAAGAGCTTAGGAGTGGAGGGGCACGTGGCAGGCCATTGGTGAAAACACAGCTCCCCCTCCTTCCCTCCCCTAGCTGTCGGGGCAGGGCCAGCCTGACCAAGTGCCCTCCCAGAGGGCACCCCTGTGCAGAGTTGCTGAGGGGTCCAGGACTGAGGACAGGGTCCATTCCAAATGAGGAGCTCCCCAGCAGATCGCCTTGCCCAGCTGGGGAGCAGGTGCGCACACAGGGGAGGAAGGAAGAAGAGCAGAGGAAAGGGAAATATGAGTTTCTGTGGGATATGAAATGAGGAGGCTCCAACCACCGTGTGGCTCCCAGTGGTTACTCCAACAGGAGAGCCCCGGTCTTGCCTGTGGTTCTGACCCTGTCCTCCAGGAGCTGGTGCTCCTGCATCCTCGGTCCCCACCTCCCCAGGGGGCTCCTATCTCACGGTGGTGCTCACAGTTCCTCTCCCTACTGGGTGCATACCGGGCAGGTTTCATCAAACACTTCCCTTTTTCCAAACATATTTTTCTCTGCTCCTGGCACCAGAGGCTCGCCCTGCCATGGGTGCTGAAAGGGTTACTGTATTTCATTGATTTCTGAGGTTCTGACTTCTCACCTCTGCGTGGCAAGGGGTCAGTTTTGAGCTTGGAAATCCCTAGAGGCCGGGCTGATGTGGAAAAGAAGTTTTAAAAACATCTCCCCAACATCCCTAAAGGGGAATGCAGCCCACAGAGCGGCACCTCTTCTACCACTCGGCCCCTAGACAGGCAGTGCTCTGCGGGCTGCAAGGCCTCTCGCCCCTGACTGTGGCCCTGGTGCTCTGGCTTCCTCCAGGGGAAGTATGTGCTCTGCAACCCCACCCTCTGCCATGGAGTTCCCAGCCAATGAAAAGGTTGCCCTCTTAGTTGAAGGCCAACTTAATCCTCCCACTTCTGCACTTGAATTGCTTCACTATGGACAAGTATGCTGAGAAAGGCCACCAGACCTTGGGGCTCTGTGTGTGCATGCACATGTGTGCATTGGGGTGTACACAAGTATGTGTGTGCGTGTACATGCATGCATGTGTATGCATGTTTGTGGGTGCACACATCAGGGTATGTGTGTATACACATATGTGTTGGGTTACGTGTGTGCATGTATGTGTTGGAGTATGCATGTGTGGGTGGGTGGGTGTGTGTGCACGTGTGCACATGCCTGAGTGTTGGGGGGTGTACGTGTGCACATACACCGCTTGTGGTTGGTCATGAGGAGGGGGTCCCAGTGAGCTCGGCCACAGCCCAGCTCAGACCCAGGACCAGGGTCTTTCAGGGACAGCTTCATCTCAAGCCAAGTCCGTCAGCAGCAGAAGCCAAAGGCCAGCCCCTGGTGAAAAGCCCCGATGCGCTACTGCCTCCCTCGCACTGCCACGGGGACGTTAAACCTTCAACAATCCGGGGCTCTGACGGCTGGTTCTTGGTTCTCTGCCTGGAAAAACAGTAGGCGAATAGTAAAACCTTAAATTCTAACATGTGTAAGTTATACATCTTATTTTCATTTTCAGCCCATGTTCCCCTCTGTAAGACATCAGGAAAAAATTACCGTCTGACTTCTAATATCTCAGTGGAGCATTTATCTCCCAGCTATGATAAGTGATCTTCAGCATTTTTTTCCCTTTCAGATTAAGAAACAAATTCATTTAATTTTCTTTATTGAATGTGCTCATGCCTCCCCGCCCTGCTGAGCTCCCCACCCCTGCAGGGCTGCTACTCCCTTCTTCTGCCTTAGTGGCTGCTCTCGCTGCTTGTGGAGGTACCGCCACCACGTTGTGAGATGAGTGGAACCCCATCTGGCATGTCTCTGCTGCTGAGACCTCATGATGGGCAGTCCTGACCACAGAGGAGTAGGGAAGGCAGCAGCCAGGCCTCTGGAGAGCCCAGAGAGGTTGTGTGGCCCAGGGCTGGGCGGCTGTAATCTGCACCATGTCTGAACTCCTAGGTCTGGAGCTGGGTTTGGAGAGAACGGGCTGGTATCTCCTGGGGGGGCCAGGACTGATGCTTCCTGCTCCAAGGACCCACAGCTGCAGCTTCTCCTTGGCCTTCTGGTCGCCTCCTGTGGTCCTGCTGCTGCCAAGTGGCTGAATGGAGGCGAGGGCAGGGCAGGAGGGTACTTCCCCTGGGCACACTGAGAGGATCTGGAAGTATGGGGCGTGTCCTGCCCACCTGCTCTGGGCACCAGGTATCTCCGCCTGCTCTGGGCTCAGATCTCCAGGTGGCTGCTCATTGCTGAGCTGAAGCCAGGAAGCAGCCTCTCTGCACCCTATTGCAAAACCCCAGGTGCTAATTGGGCTATGTATGTACTTCGAGACCAGGTTGGGTGAGTTTGCTCTGTCCCTTGTGCACCTTGATATGCTTTCCCCGTGAGCTTGGCGGCCGGGATGCAAAAGGCCACAGGGGCCACAGCCTCTCCATTGGGTTGAAGTTCTCAGATTCTATTCCTCCTTCACACAGGAACCAGCTCTTCTGCATGTGTGTTTTGACAGGGAAACTCAGCACTAAAGCCCTGAGTCCTGCTTTCCCCTCTGCTAGCTGTGCGACCCTGGCCCAGGCACCTCACCTCCCAGTTTCCTTAACTGTAAAAAAGAAGCTATTAACCATCACCATGCCTGTCTCGGAGGGTTATTGGGAAGTTCAAATAGAACAGTGTATAAAAATACATTCAAGTCATATTCATGCAATAGAAATAATTCACTTAGGAAACATCTACCACTCATCTCCTAATCAAGGTTCTGTATAGAACTGGCTGTAATCTACTTCGAGGTTACAGAAAAGTAATGTCACCATCTCAAGAAACCCCCTCGTCCAGCGAGGGGATGGGGCACCTGCCACGCTGAGAGTCCCACGGCATGACAGTCCTAGAACCAGTACAGAAACACTGGGGGGATGGGCAGCGCCAGTGCAAGGGCCCCAAGCGCGTAGGCTGCCTGGCAACAAGAAGAAGTGTCCGCTGCAGATGGGTGGGAGCTGCAGTCCTGTCCTGAGAAGTCCAGTTTGGGGGCGGCAGGAGCTGCCAGGCATTTTTAAGTTCCGTGATGACAGGATCAGGCTGGGATTTGAAGGCGACTCTGGCAGGGCAGCGTGGAGAATAGAAATAAGGCTGCCTTGGCAGCATCCTCCTCCTCACCCCAACACCAGGTGGGGCTGGGAGATGGCTCCCACTGTCTGAGCAATGGGCTGGGGTGAGCTCCCTTACGGTGCAGAGCAGCAGCAGTGACAACTTCCCCCCTCTGTCTCCTCTCCATCTAGGGAGTCTCCGGTGGACTGCAGTGTTAGCAAATGCAGCAAGCTGGTCGGTGGGGGCGAGTCCAACGCCATGAACTACAACAGCTACATGGACGAGAAGAACGGCCCCCCTCCTCCCAACATGACCACCAACGAGAGGAGGGTCATCGTCCCTGCAGGTAACCTTGGGGATCCGGCTGCTGCCTGGCATGCGTGCCCTCACCCTTCTGGGCAACTAGTCGAAGGGCAGGTCTCTCCTGGTGGCATCTGGATGTTGGCCCAGTACCCTGCTCTCTGTGGAAATGCTGACTTAGGAAAGTTGCACTTCCCGCCTTTCTCCCTAGCTGCCGTCCAGGACAGTTTCCCAAATGTCACCAGAACCCTGACATGTAGATTCCAGAAGCCTGCCCTCAGGAAGGCCACGCCCACAGGCAGGCCCCGCCCACAGGCTCTGGGTCCCCGCCTGGTCCCAGGGGATGGGGCCTGGCAGAGCTAGCAGAGGCAAGGCCGTCTGAATGCAGCAGCAGCCTGGGGAAGCCCTAGACGTGCCCACCCTCGCCTTGCAGGAGCAGGGTGGCTACCCAGGTCTGTTGTGTCCCCCCCAGACATGTGCCTCCTGGCATCGGCAGGGTTCCACCTTTCCACAATTACAGCCAGCTCTCTGTTTCAAAATAGAAATAACTATATTTAACAAATGGAGCTCCTTCACATGCGTGCAGCAAGTTATATCGTTAGGTAAAAATAGCCTATTTTTCCGAAGTATTGGTGCTGTTGGTCACAGAGAATAAAATCATTGTTCAAGCCTCGGGGTATTGGCTGGACACTCGGCCTCGGCTAGACCGGCAGGCCCAGCCGTCTGGTCCAAAAGGGAGTTTGAAAACTGAAACGTGTGGACTTGGTGCCAGGTGGAAGGAGCTGGAATGTCCAAACCTTAAGCAAAGTGAATTACAGGGCAGAGATTAAAACTCGTTTTACCAAAATAACTTTACCAAAAAGGCAAAGCCCCTTCCACTTGGAAAAGTGTAAGTGCAGTTGTGTCTGAGGTGATTCAAAGGCATCTGCTTCTTGGCCTAGAAGGGGGTGGCCTGTGGGAGCCTCTCCTCCTTGGCCCTTTGTGTTTCTTTTCCATGGGCAGCTGTGTCTCACCATCTCCTGGGTCTACAGCTGCACCCATGTATGTGTTCTGGGCCATGTTCAAGGTGGCAGGGGTGGGAGGTCTTGGGACCAGTGAGGCAGGAGAGGGGCGGGCTGACCGGAATGTTTCTGTGACTACAGGGCTTGAAAACAGTTCGAGAAGCATTTTTAGTTTCCTTCTCCTGCAAGCATGTGGGCTCGAGAAGGCAGAGAAAGCACAGCGCCCATTCGTTGACTCCCCTCCAGGTGCCAGGCGCTGTGTAAGCTGCTCCATCCACATTACATGACCTGTACCAATTAATGCCGACCCTCCTCCAGGACCCCAGCTAGGAATGGTTAGCTCCGGTGCATTTGTGAGGCCCAAGAGCACTGTGTCTCTCCCCTTCACATCAAAAGAAGGCAGACAGTGAAACTGCACCGAAGTGGATAGGGTGGGAACCTGTCCACACTCCCCCAGCCAAGCCAAGCCAAGCCTCACCAGGCTGTTGGCCATGTGGTATTGAACTCCCGGCCTGACAAACAGTGGCCAGCATGGCAAAGAGACCTTGAGGACTGAAAGGGTAGGAGATCAGAGGTTGTCTTTTTTTTTTTTTCCTAATCCTCACCCAAGGATATGTTTATTGCTTTCAAAGAGAGAGAGACAGAGAGAAAGAAACACATCGATATGAGAGAGAAACATCAGTTGGTTGCCTCCTATATGCACCCTGACCCGGGATCAAACTGGCAACCTAGGTGTGTGCCCTGACTGGGAATTGGACCTGCACGCAACCTTTGGGTGCATGGGATGATGCTCCAACCAACTGAGCCACCCAGCCAGGGCCAGAGATTGTCTTAACCCAATGTTTACACCATCTCACATCTGCAGACACTTTTGGGAGGGGATAAGAAAAGGGAGCGAAGATGGCCAGACTTCTTGGTGGCCCTTCAACTCCAAATCAGTGTTGAAATATTTTCAACAAGGATATCAAAATGTACATCTTTGGTGGGCCAAGGTAACAATAGCAGTAATAATGAAAACGGTGCAGCTACATAGCGAGGGGTTTTTTAAGCACTTTGTCTAATGAAGTCACTCGGTGTGGATTCACTCCCCTATTTTACTCCGGGCTTAGTCCTTAAGCATGATCCTCCGACACTTTGGCTTCTTCCGGGTCAGCCTCCTGGACATGAGGGAAAGTTTCATCTGGGCCAGTCCACAGACTGAGGCAGTAAGACATTGGTGGAGAGACTGATTTTGTTTATGGGAAGATTTTAAGACAAGTATCTATGAGGACCCTAGCTAACCACCCAGTCCAAGTTCAGATAGGAAGAAACTAGGACTAAATCATCCAGGAAATACATTTGGAAGGATTTAGCATGATCCAAAGTGAAAGATTTATAATTCATTGTTCTGTACAGGGAGAAAAATAATATCGTGACAGAGCTCAAAGCAAGAGAGGAAATAATAAAATAAATTAACTACATGGTGTAAAATCAAATCTAAGGCCTTGGATGTTAAACATGAACAATTAGGACAAGCAAAGGAGATCAGATGAAATAATATGCTGCATAATCCAACCGCCCAGCCACCTCCATTTTTCTTTGCAATTCTGAAGTGGTGCAAAATCATTTCAAGTTACCAATGCTCCATGCCTAATTGCTTGATTCATATAATGAAGCTATAAGAAGAGCTCTGTGTTTTGCTTCACAGCAGAGAAACTCACGGGCGAGTTCAGATATGACTGTGAGAGGAAAAGAGAGGAGGCTGCCGGTGGGGGGGCACCGACCCCCCCAACTAAATGAAGTCCTGGGAGGGCCTGCACTGGAACCCCGGCTCAGACAGGGACTTAGGTTTGAGTCAGAGACTTAACCCTTCGGGGCGCTACTTTCCGTCTGTGAAGTGAAGGGACAAGCCACTTCGCAGGGTTTTCTTGGTAAGTGAAAAGTAGGAGCAGCTGGCACACAGTAGGCCCCCCAAATCTGGGGTTGCCGGGTACTGGATTGTGGTAGGACAGTCAGCGTCATGCAGTGACCTGCACCCCAGATTTTCCTCTCCTCACTCTCCTCTCTCACCAGCCTTGTCCGCTCCACACCTGGGGTGCTGCTGGGCACTTTGCAAAGCAGACGCAACCACCTCCCCACCAATTCTCACGTGTCACAGCCAAGGAGAGGCAGAAAGCCCCTACCGGACCAGGGCACGGCGAAAGCTCTGAGTAAAAGCCCAGGAGAGTCACCTCTGCAGGCAGACCGCAGGGCGTGAGAGAAAACAAAAACAAAACCTTGTTTTTTCCCCTTCGACATCCCTAAACATTCAAACTAGGTTTCCATTTTTGCCCAGAACCTTCACAAAGTCTTAGCAAGAGAGGGTGACATGGTTGAGAGGTGGGGCAAACATTCCTACCAAATATAACTGCTAATAAAAGAGGCCCAGTGGAAGCTGGGCTGACAGCTGACATACAATGCCCTGTCTCCTCTCCTCCTCCAGGAAGCCTTCCGTGACTCCACATGTACACTATTCTCCTCCACTTCTCACTGCTTCAACCATCACCACAAAATCTGTTGCTTCATTGCGTGCTTTCCTACCCGAACGCTTCACCCGGCTGGGTCTTTCATGAGGCCAAGGGCCACGTCGTTTTCTGTCATGATGAGCACGTTCGAAGTGTTTATTGAATTCACTAATAATTGGTTAATTGGTTAGCCAAGGAGGGGGGAGGCTTCCACACTGTGCAAAGTGATCAGCTATACAGACCTCTACCTCCCACGGAACCTACTAGACTCCTCACTGGCACCCAAGGCGCACACATCCCCCCCCCCACACATACACCCCTGGCTGAGACGGAGTCGTGAGGGTCTTGAGTGGAGACCCTCAGTCCTTATTATTGATGTTCTGTCAAGGACTAAAGGTTTTCTCTCTGACACCATTTCTCAGCTTTGGGGACTTGCACATCCTAAAAACGTTTTGGGAATGATCTAGTAGAAACTGCCACACAGCTGCGTCTGAGGGGAGAAAACGCAGGCTGGGTTCCCGCTCAGGGCTCACGCCAGTGGGTGTCCCATCTGTACGGATGGGCTCGCAGGAAAAGCATGTACAGATGTGCTCTCTCCGCTGCCATCTGAGGATCGTGTTCTTCCATGAAATCATCAGGGCTCTCAAGATACAGATGGTTTCCCTTTCCAGAGACACTGGTCCCTGGGTCTGTGGAACTGTGTTTATTTTCATTTTGATGCCACCATTTCTCAGGCAAAGGTTTCAATTGACTTCCCGAAGCTTTAAAGAGTGGGCTGTCAGGGTGTGTAGTGAGGCATCTGAGAGCCTTGCCAGAGTGCTAAGTGGTTCAGGCCGTGCCAGATGCCAGGGAGCCAGATGGGAGAGCTGGGAGGACCATCTGGGAGGGAACCCGCTTTCCCAGTGAGGACGGTGGGAGAGGGAGAGAGAGGAGGAAGAGGGAGAGTGGGGTGGGGAAGGAGGGAAGGGAAGGGGAGAGGAAAGGGTGGGAAGAAAGAGAGAGGAGAGAGGGGTTGGGGAAGGACGGAGGAGGAAGACGGAGGCAAAGAGAGGCTGCCCAGCCTTTATGAAGTGGAGGGAGCCCCTGCCACCCCCGACGCCCGCAGCCCTTGCTGACAGACCTTCTCCCCCGCAGACCCCACGCTGTGGACGCAGGAGCACGTGCGGCAGTGGCTGGAGTGGGCAATAAAGGAGTATGGCTTGATGGACATCGACACAGCCTTTTTCCAGAACATGGACGGCAAGGAACTGTGTAAAATGAGCAAGGAGGACTTCCTCCGAGCCACCTCCCTCTACAACACAGAAGTGCTGTTGTCACACCTCAGTTACCTCAGGGAAAGTAAGTGCCCCATCTATTTCGGGCCGTGAACCGCCCCCGGAGGGTGTAGCCCACATCCCCGGGGCTGGGAGAAAGCTCTGCCTGGCTGCTCCCAGCGAA
Organism: Phyllostomus hastatus; assembly: GCF_019186645.2. Taxonomy (NCBI): domain Eukaryota; kingdom Metazoa; phylum Chordata; class Mammalia; order Chiroptera; family Phyllostomidae; genus Phyllostomus; species Phyllostomus hastatus. The sequence goes on along the minus strand of NW_025334015.1, from coordinate 10,451,491 downwards.
GATGGGATGCCCACAGAGCCCACGCAGGGAAGGAAGTTGGGTTCCCTGCCGTCGGTGTATGTTGGGCAGATGCCACAGGTGCTGCAGGTTTGGGTCTGTCACATTGCTAAGGCCACGTGAGCTCCTACGTACCCTGCAGGAGGGCTGGCCCAGCCCCATGCTGTCAAAGGAAAACGATGAGGAATGGAGGAAACATAGGGAGCTGTGGCCCCGAGGGGTCTGCCAGAGGCGGCCCACACCCTGCCCACGAGAACTCCCACCCAGACACTAGTGAGCCCCGTCATTGTAATACATGGATGCCCTCGCTGGTACTTTCCTGAGCAATGATTAGGGTTCCTACAGTAATTCTAGATTCACGGACTGAGGATTTAAGGATCTGAAATTGCACATTAAGTTCCTCTTATCCTTGGGGTCACACTGGCACCTCCTAACCCCACCTTCATGGCCGCCACCTACACCCCCGTCTGAGCTAAACAAGGAAAGTAGCAGATGCCGCAGGACCATTGGGATCTGTTCGAAGCTCTCCCCTGACACAGTCGGGGGGAAAGAGCTTTGGAACAGGAGAGTTTACGACAGGAAGCGTGCAGTTGTCCAGAGGATTGCTCCCCTGTGCGCGTTCTGTAGCACCGACAATTTGATATAAATGCCATTTGATATGAAACATACCCAGACACAGGAACAGAATTCTCTGAGGCCCGCTAACAATCTCGGCCCTAACGCTTCACCAGAAATCCAGGCCAGGTGGTCTCCCAATGAGCCCGAGTATGAAAGGGCTGTTCTGTGGAAAGATGGTACTGAGATCGGGGAGCTGAAGCTACAGGTAAACAGATGTGGACTCCTTCCTCGAGGAAGCTTGCTAACGTCAGCCCAGCCCAAAGGCAGACTGACAGCCCAGGATGCACAGTATTTGCTGTCCGTGGCCAAGGCTGCTGGCAATCCTGAAGGCATTAAGCTTCCAGGGAAGGAGTCTGATGATTCGAAAGCCCCTTCAAAGCCGAGATCCTTGGACAGTGCCTACGGGCTGCCTTTTGGGTGTCCCGGGCCCTGGGTTAGTTTGTTCTTCATTTGCTCTTCGTTGTTCAGGGGCCTTCAGCTCGCCACCCTCGAGAACGTCTGTCTTGTTCTGCATCAAGGCACTGCGTGGCGTGGGGACAGCGCGCACTGGCTTTAAAAATGAAAAATTTTAAAAATGCTTCAGAAGTTTCCACTGCTGCCTCCAGGCTCCTCAGTCACCTCGGTGGGGTGTCTGGCGTCCGGGGGGGAGGGGAGCGTGGATGACGCAGTATATGTTAACACCACAGCCATGACCTCACGTCTGAGTCTTGCTGCCACATGAGGTGAGCCGGAGAAACAACCATTTCAAAAAAAGGGGGCAACGTTCCACCTGGTTTTCTCCTGAGCTTTGGAGAATTAGCATTTTCGAACAATCTGTATTTCTCAGCCTTTAAGTGTTTATAGAATTTCTTTTTAAGTAGGGTCTTTGTGCAGAACCCTGCAACGATGCTAGCTAGGCAGGGCAGGGGTGCAAGCGGGCTTGAGGAGAGCCCAGCAAAGCAAAAGCACTGAAGGAGCCTGCCTTTCTGCTTCCCCTGGATCCGACGGGAGGAGGCCCAGGGTCGCCGGCCCCTTGTCTTCCTCTGTGGGAGAAGAGATGGACAGCAGCAGCAGGGGCCCAATAATTTTGGGCCCCATGACAGGTGACCTCTTTGGGGAAATGGTCAAGCTCATTTGGACTTGATGTGGAGAAGCCCATTCAGTCCATGGGGCCCCCAGACCCTGCTTTCTGGCAGGGCCATCGACAGCCCGAGTCCCCTCTAGACCCTAAAGTGAGACCAGAAATTTGGTGAGCTGGTCGTCGGTAGCCACTGAAGAGGCTCTCAGCTGAATGACAGCAGAGGAGAGAGCAGGAGATGGGGGGGGCGCGGGGGGTGGGGGGCGCCAGGGAGTGTGGTATTTGTGGGGGGTGTAGGCAGCAGGGCCAGGAGAAGTGTAGCTGGCTTCTTTGTTCCGTCTTTGTTTTTAAGAATATTTGTGGACATCAAGGAAGATGCCCCGAAGTAACAAAAAGAAAAGGAAGTTTGCAGAATGGAACTTATTAGTGGGACAAATTCCCAGAGTTGAGAGGAGATGAAATGAAGTGCGTGTGTGATACAATGTCGAGTGAAACAGCTAAAAGAAAGGGCTCTGTGCGTTGATATAGAAACCACAAAAGCGAATATCTGTCCACAAAAGCGAAAATTGACATGCCTATATCAAGGTTTGTAAAAACTCGCCCCAGCCCAGTATTGTCACAGTCTAGAGGCCCTCGGAGGAACCTCGACTTAAAATGACCTGCTATCCTGGAAAACAATTTTGATTCATGCTTCTTTTTAATTGGTGTCCACCTTCAGGCTCCGGCCTCTGGGACTGCGGCTTTGGGTGGTGGTTGGCCTGCGGAACCGCGGCAGGAGGTCACGTGCCTGGTGGCCGTCTGCCGCCTGGAGTGCCAGGAACTCCCTGGTGTCCACCAGCATGTCTCCAAACACTTTACTGTTTTTCCAGACTGACTTCCAGCGGATGTTCTGTGCTGAGGCAGGGAGGCCAGCACTTTGGGGGAAGAGGTCGGGCAGCTGAGTGGAGGCAGGAGGAAGGGACACCAATGCCTTGTGCTTTGTCACCTGCCCCGTTGCTGAGGAGGGCATGGGGTTCACTCACTTCCATTTCGGCAGGAAGCGGAAGGAAAAGAGCTGAGCTCCTCCGCACGACGGAGGAAGTACAGTGGGCAAAGGGATGGCCATGGAGGAGAGCTGGGGGCCTCCGAACTGAGCTGCAGCTCAGAAGGCTCCGAAGTGGGTGGGCTTCCCCAAAGCGCCTGATCTTTCTGGACATCAGCAGTAAAGAGGAAACCTCGTAGGACAGGCAGCTCTGGCATCACACTCACACTTTCATAGAACGCGCCTGCATATTTACTCTGATTGTCTGAGGGGAAACTGTACCTTAAGTGTTAAATAACAACATTTTTTAAAGTCTTTGCTTATTTATTTTTAGAGAGAAGGGAAGGGGAGGAGAAAGAGAGGGAGAGAAACATCAATGTGTGGTTGCTGCTGACGTGCCCTGCCACCCAGGACCTGGCCCGCTGCAACCCAGGCTTGCGCCCTGGCTGGGAATCCAACTGGCGACCCCTTGGTTTGCAAGCCAGCACTCCATCCGCTGAGCCACACCAGCCAGGGCTGATAACTAATTTTAATTTTCCAGGGTGGGGAATAAATAGCAATGTCCCAACCCCCTCTATCCCCTGCTTGGTACACTGGCATGTTTGCATTAGTCCAGCGTTCCTGTGGGGGAGGAGTGCTGTTTCTTTAGACCCAGGCTTTTCAGATGTCCCCGATAGGGTGGCTGTCCCCCCAGCCGTTCCTCTGTAGTACTACGCGCACTTGAAATGGGAGGGCGACCGTGTGGGCTGGAAGAATGCACAGAGTTCCGAGGATCCTTCTGAAGTATCCTGGGGACTCTAGGGCTCAGGTGGCCTCTCTGCAGGGGTCCTTCACTTTACAAGGACAGCACGCCCCCTTGTGGACCACATGAAGTATCTATAACCCCCATTTTAAAGCTAAAGCAATCGAGGCCTGGAGTGCTTCTGAAACTGGCTCAAAGGCATGCTTGTAGCCCGTGGAGTACGCCTGGACTCCAAGACCCGGGCCTTGGATGCCCCAGGCTGAAGCCGGACCCACAGCCCCGCCCCTGCGCCCAAACGGCCGGCGGAGAGAGCTGGAGCAAACCTGCACCGCACTTGTCTCCCCGTCTCTGCTTCAGAGTCAGCCTCGTGCCCCTGGGCCTTCCATGTTGAGAGCCAGACCACTTTGCCCACAGCGTTTTCTGTTTTTATTTGTCCCAAGAGATAAATGCTTTCTGAAAACTTTCCTGTGGCCTCCTGGAATGGGGCAGATTAAGCCAAACCTATCACCACACTAGCCCTGTCCTTCCCTCTTCCCTGCGGTGCCCCACGCTGGACCTGACTGGCGGCCCCCCAGTATCTCGCTTGGGCACAGCCCGTTTGGCAGGGCCCATATTTACAGTCGTGGGCTGCGGGAAGTGAGATTGGGCGGGATCTCAAAGCGGGTGAGGGCTGCCCCAGCTGGCAGTTCAAACTCAGGGCCACTGGGGGGAGTTTGGGGTTTCTGGGAGCTCAGGAGGTCCAGGGCGGGGCCGCCATAGTCAGGAGAAAGAAAAAGAGCCCTTTTCATTTGACAAGAAGTCGGGTTCTATACGGATAATGGGGTCTGGCCTGTGAGAACTGCTAAGAAACTGTGTTCTGAAATAGTGGCGGCCCAGGGAGGGTGAAATATGTTGTGTGACAGGGAGGCCACAGAGAAGGTATCTATCTTGAGTCTCATGTTTAATTTAAACTTAATGGAAAACACATTTTGCCTCTTGTGGTATTCCCACCGGCAGCCTCCGAGGGCCAGGCAAAGGTGATGGGTCCAGTCGGTAGGCTGGTGAAGTATTACCCCTTCCAGGCCTGGCTCTGACCGGGGACAGAGAACAGGATCCCAGCAGACAAAAAGCCAGGTCTCCCTGGACCCAGTTGTCAGCCAGGCCTTACCTCCCTCCTCCCTCCACCCTCCCCACCCAAGCCATTGACACAGTGCAGAGAAGAGGGACACCCAGATTCAATGAGCTGACAAGAATGAGAATTCTCCGTGAGACGGGAGACAAAGGCTTTGGCACTGGGACACCCCTTGTCTGCCCTGCTCCCGGTGCCTCGAGTGGAGAGCCGGTTAGGTGGGGGCAGCGCAGCACTGAAGAAAGCCCAGTTGTCGGGCTCGGCCCCACACCTGCAACGCTTTACTCCACTCACTCCCACCTTTCAGATCCCAAACGCTATCTCCAGCGGTGGATGGACTCCGAAACGGAGGCGTATCTTTCCTTATGTTTTCACATTGGGAAGGCCATTGCATTCTCAACAGCTGCCACTGCCTGCTATTCAGGACCCCAGACAGAAATACACATATGCCTATATATATGCACGCTAGCATATACACAAAGACGAAAGTAAACAAATGTTTCAATTGAAGTGTAACATACAGAGAAGTGCAAAACTCATAAATGTGCAACTCAAGGAATTATCACAAAGTGAATCCACCCACATGTTTAAATACCCCCAGGTCAAGGAATAGACTAGATGCCTCCCTCCTCCATCATCGCCCCATGCTCCTGAAAGGTAGGATGGCAAGGGGCGATGGCTTGCAACATCATAGGTGGGTGTCGTCGGTTTCTGAGATTCAGCCTGCAGGCTGCAGGTCTGCTGGACTGGAATGGGCCTCCTGCCCCCTGGGCTTCCTGGCTGTGTGAACCTGGGGAAAGCACTTGACTTCCCTGAAACGGGAATACTGGATTTGCAGGGGTCACGTAAGGCTAAGTGAGAGGCAGATGTAAAGCATCTGCCACAGGGAGCCGTCCAGGAGTTGTCACCCTCCTCCTCTCGTCCTGTCGACTCTGAGGTGGCCGTGTCGGGAAAGACCCGGAGTTCAGTGGCACACCAGCCTCATGCAGAAGGAGCCTCAAAGCAGGAGCAAGAAATCCAAAGCCAGAGCCCGAGGGGACCAGGTTCCCAGGAGGACCCAGCGAGGACCGTCTAACAGCCTAGCATGTTCCCTTAAGCACAGGGCGCGCCCTGCCACCCTGGGTAGCATGAGGAACTTAATGAGGAGCAGAGGACCGAAGGGAATGTTGGTCCCTTGGGAGGGAGGGCGGATGCCCGTGACCAGCCCCTCCCCAGGGAAGGCAGCCTCTCCTTCTAGGAGTGAAACTTGAACCGAGAACAGTCTTCGGGGCAAAATCCTTTTCCTAGGTTACCATGAAATATGTATTTCATGCGAGCTTTGCAGAGGTCAGGCGACCCTTTCTCTTGGCTTTCTGGGAGTTTCCTGTGGAACTCACGTGTGCCCGGAGAAGAACTTCACCACGGGGAAAATTTAATAAATGTGGTTTACCTAAGCTTCGTGCTCTTAGCTAAATCTGCCCTAATGATTCGGCAGTTCGCTCCTCCGAGACCATCATTTTTCTTTATTTGCTCCAGCCGTGAGGTTGTAGCCTGAGGGAGAGAATGTCGGGGACAGAGAGACAGACATTCCTGGTCTTACTCCTGAGACTTTTCTATTCCCTTGGAACGTTTGGTTCCATTTCTTAACCCCCCTCCAGTCGTGGAGCATTATTTCTTACTGCAGGAGAACCCATTCGTAACTGTAATTCCAGAGGACAAGACTATAATGTTCAGCAAGCTCTCTTATAATGGGCTTATTGTATGTAATGGTGGGAGAAGGGATATAAAAATAATAATGATAATAGCTAGCATTTAGTGAACACTTATTATGAGCCACGGTCTTTCTAAGCAATTTATATGTGGCATTTTATGCTGTCCTCACAACACCACACTAGGTGTGATGATTTGTCCATTTTATATACATGAGGAGCCTCTGGTTTAGCGGACTAGGCAAATTGATGGATGTCACAAGGCTGTGGACGAAGTGGCGAGTCTAATTTTAAACTCTGATTTGCATAACACCTACATTAAGATGAGGTGGTCCCAGCCTCCCTGGGTCCTTAGTATTTGTAGAATGGACCAACCAAACACATTTGGTTCCTGGATGGCACGTGCCCGTGACTGTCTCATTTCTAAAACGGTACCTGCGTGTCCACACTTTGGCATCTCGTGAGTTCAGTATCATCACGCGCCTCCCACTCCTCCTTTTTGTCTGGAACTATTTCAGAGCTAGAAACAAGCTGCCCAGGCCAGAAGTCCGAGGTTCTAGGCAGTTGGATGGTTTTTATAACACTCCCTCTCTCCGAGTCTGGCTGGGCGGGGCACACTTTTGCTGGGAGGCAACCAAACGCCCACGGCTGGGTGAGGCCGCAGCTCCACTCCCACCTCCCTTCCTCGCCTGGAGACTAAAAATAGGAGTGTCTGCCAGCCCGCTCCCTGCGCCAAGCCCTGGCACCCGAGCCGGCCCACTCGCCCACAGTAAGCAGGGAAAGGGATCACTCTCAGAGACTTGTTCAGCCTCCAGCACCCGTGCAGAGCTCGTCGCGTCCTTGCTACACGCAGGCCCCAGCCCAGGTCTTCATAGCACATTAGAGGTTCCCTGGGGAAATCGGAGAAAAGAAAAGCTCACAAAATAAAACTCTTGAATTTGCTTGAATCTAAGGAATAAGACTAGTTTTAGGAAAGAACGGAGAATGTTTTTTATACAACGACAAAAAAACCCCCTACAATGCTTTTAAAATGCCTGCACTAGAGCCCAATACAGACGAGGCACGCATGACAGTTTAACTTTAAAAGATTGTACAGCATATCAGAAGTCAAGGATGGCAGGAAATTCGATGTGTCGTGCCTCACGTTCAGTTGCCTTCTCCCAGACATCTGCCAAAGGAGGCAAAGTGACTTGACTGTCAGACAGCTGCCACCCCCACCCCACCCACCACAGCCACTCTCCAAGCGCCCCATCGCCTGTCAGACAGAGGGCCTGCCGGTGAGCCCAGAGGCTATCGCAGCAGGAAGGACTGCCCATCTTCCCCTCCGGGCCTGGCGGGCTGCACGCTGCAGGCCAGCTCTGGCCGGCTCTGGCCCCTGTACAAACCGAAACAGAGAAGGACGCCGCAACGACTGTGTTTCAGCCCTGCAAGGCCTGACATAAGTCCTCTCTGGCCTCAGATCGGCCAGCCGCTGCTGCAGTGCAACCACTTCATTGTGGGGACGGACAGACGTAGGTCTACACCTGGGATCTGCTTACGGGGTGCTAGTGGTGGAACCAGGAGAGGCCCTGGGGTGCTCCCGTCCGGTGTTCCTGCTGTGAGGTGGTGTGGACCCGGGGACCATACATGGCTGCTGGGGAGCTTGGGGGCATCCCACCCACCGACATTCTGTGCTGCCCACTCTGGCCCTAACTCCAGGAAGCTATCACGGTCCCCAGAATGGATTATGTCCCTCTTCCCCTCCCCTCCCGCCTCACTGCACCTCCTGCTCTCCACATCAGGGGCGTGTCCTGGTTGTAACCTGCTTTCGCTTTGCCTTACAGGTTCACTGCTGGCCTACAACACAACCTCCCACGCAGACCAGTCCCCACGGCTGAGTGTCAAAGAAGGTAAGTCCGTTCCCTCGCGCACCTAGAATTTCACTCAGTACCGGCCCGGCACCGTGGTACTGGGTGTGGGGCGGCTCCGGTCTGTGCGCCAACCCCTCGTTCCACATAGACAGCGTTTTCGGGCATCAGAGATAAGATGCCAACACTTATCCAGCTTGTGCCGCTGGTTGAAAACAAAAAGCAAGGTTTTGAAACATCTTGTATAATAATAGTGGCATAAAGACATGATGGGAAGTTGTTAGTCCATGAGAGAAAATGCGTCGGTCTTAGAATGAAATGGATATCACTCCCTGTCAAAGCTGAAAATTGTGTTTTCTCTGTTGAAGATAATGAAGTAAAGATTTTCAGGGATTCTTGCAACGCTGCATTCCAAACAAAATTTAAACAACTTTTAGCCATTGCAAAGTGGTGATTTGAGGATTTGGTCCAGGTGGTTTGGTTCAGCGGAGAGAGAAAGAAAACGGTTGCAGTGAACACTTTTGCCGGTGGCCATTTTAGCAAGCATCGCAGTAGCATTTTTCAACATCTTTATTTATGAAACAATATTGTAAAGGTTTGTGGCTCCAGATACTGTGTCAGAGTATAGGCATTGAGTAAATGCAATGGCAAAAGGAAGAAAAAATGTGAATAAGAAAAATCTACCCAAGGGAAAAGGAGTATTCCTTGGAGGAGGGAATAGGAGTATGGCAAGCTTTCTCTCTGCCTTGGGTCTCTCTCCTTCCCTACCTTTTCTTTAACGCACACCTGCTATAATGTAGAATGAAGGCAGACTTTTTCATATTGGCTGCATTTCGAGTAGCACAGCATTAAAATTTCAGAGAATGTAAGACCCTTCTAATGGAGGAAATTTCAAGAACATTTGATTCAAAATCTTCGTGGGTGCCCCAGGCAGTGGCTCCATTGGTGGGAGCATCATCCCACACACCGCAAGTCCACAGGTTTGATTCACAACCAGGAACGTACCGGAGTGTGGGTTCAGGCCCCGCCAGGGCACGTTTGGGAGGCAGCCGATCAGCGTTTCTCTCTGTCCTTCTTCCTTCGTCCCTCCTTCCTCCCTCTCGCCAAAATCAATAAATATATCCTTGGGTAAGGATTAAAAAAGTCCCTCGTGGATTATGGAGGAAACAGAGATACAAACAACCCGAGTGTCTTGGTCAAGGTCACACCTTCAATCACATAGGACTTTGTGGTTCCTGTTAATAATTTATAATCAAACGATGACCAAAAAGGTAGTGGAGAAAATCTACAATGTGATGAATCGGATTGTAAACTTTTGTGGTTTTCATTTGCTTCCTACTCCCTTACCCCACCCTGGGCCAGTCCTATTTATGCTACTGTTTTCCTTTCCCAATCAAATTGATTGAATTTTTCCATGCAAACTAAATTATATTGACTCATTCTACAGTCCCAAGCCACATTTTACTCGATGGCCTACTCAACATCAGGTTGCAAGTGTCTGTAAGAGAGAAAATGCATTAGAGTAACTCACACGATTGGCTGTCGGGGCACTCTCAGCTTCCTTTGGGGAAACCGCTTCGTCCCCTGAGCCCCAGTGTCCTACCAAATGAAGGGGCCGAGCTACATCCGTTCGAGTGGAGCCCAGACTCGAGTCTGTGGCTTCCAGGGTGATGACTTGGGAGCCACAGAGTCAGAGCTCTGCCTTCATTCAGGGTCACTCTCCTTCAGTCTGGTGCAGTTATGGAACTTTGTTTCATTCCAGGTGGGAGCCCACTCCTTGGATGGAAGAGAGAGACAGGAAGAAAGGCCTAGAGGGACAAGGAAGAAGGGAAAGGGAGAAGGGAGGGAGAGAGGAAGGAAGGAAGGAAGGAAGGAAGGGAGGAAGGAAGGAAGGGAGGAAGGGAGGAAAGAAGGAAGGAAGGGAGGGAGGGAGGGAGGAAGGGAGGGAGGGAGGGGTAAGATCCTTGAATGTTCCTCCAGCTCCGCAGGCTGAGGCTGGCTGACAATGTCAGTATTAACTAATGAGACTCTGGGGCAGAGCCAAGGAGAGAATTTTTGATACTGGGTTTAAAATAGAGATTTCCATCTAGAAGCTAGTTTGTTCGAGTTGAACTGTATTAATAACCAACACATATCACTCCTCCAGGGGTGTCAGCTTTCCGCCCTCTCCTCTACCTGCCACATTGCATTTCCTCCCCTTGGTCTTTTTGTGCACAGCGAGTCCATTTGCGAGGCCACCGGGTTCATTCAGGCATCGCGGGAGCAGCTCGCTCCAGCCGGGCAGCAGCCCTCTTCTGAAATGAATTAACGGTGGTACCCAGGCAAACGCCTGCTGCCAGGATCTCATTCAGGTGGTGCCGGGCATTTATCTCCCAACATTGGCCCTGGCCTCCAGAGACGATTACGGCTGCGCTTTGCAGGTGCGTCCTTTGTCCCCAGTAACGCTTTCCACTCGAGCTGTCTCGCTGCTCCGCAGCCTCCCCCTTGTGAGACGGTCTGAATCTGCCTGAGCAGCCAGCAGCCACAAAACAAAGTGCATTAGCAAGACAAAGCTAGCCCAGCTTCTCCGGCCTCCCCACCTCGCTCTCTTCTTCGGCTTTTCTCTAATCCCTACCTTTAGTTCTTAAAATATTAAATGGAAAACATAAAGAGGACCCATCACACACCCTGGCTCCATCTTGTTCAGATGAAGACACTCACAGAGCCCCAAACAAACCCAGAGTTCATCTAAAGCGCCAGCGTTTTTGTGCGTGTGTGCACGCCACGCACACTTCACACAGGGCAGGTGCTGGCGTCGAGCACAAAGGAAAGGAGTTGAGGACGTGATGTCTGTGAACGCTCCTTCACCACACATGTCAAATCAGAGTGCCTTTGACGTTGCCGTGGCGTAGTCGTCCTTCTAGCTCGTCTCCTGGAAATAAATGGCTGCTCCCTCTAAGGGTTATTTGTGCCCAGGAAGTAAGACTTGTTTTTAGAAATTAATTTATAACGGTCTTTAAGTCCCTTAATGAAATATTCTATGGTCATAGACGGGACCCAACTGGAACAGTTATGATCTCTCTACTGTTAGTTATCAAGGCCAATGCCCTTAAGGAATATGGGATGGAAGCATTATTGCCCATTTGCGACAGCGGCCACGGCTGCCTGCCGTCTGCGTAGATGTCGGTGATGCTTTGGGCACGTTCCCAGGCCATGCCTCTGCTTTTGAGCCCGGCAGCCTCCCTGAGAGGTAGAAACGATCGTCTCCATTTCGCAGGCTGGGCGCTGTCCACGGCAGAGCAAGGGCTCACGCCCGGGCTGTGGGTTCAGGGTCCTGGGCTGCAGGTGGTCTCCCCAACAGACACAGCCCTTCTGCCTCCGGCTGACTTTCATGGAAACGAGACTTGGCCTAAGTGTATGGTTTGGGCAGAGATTTGAATGTTTTCCTGTTAGTTTTCTTCATCCCCACCGTTTTCCTGCGGCCCTCCCCTCCTACATCCCTATGCTGTTCTCTTTCCCCAAAGATGAATTCATTCATACGCTCCCCCTACGTGGCACTGCTGCCTGACCCAACTGCGCAGGAAGCACCTGGTGAGCTTTTTAAACGTACTGATGCCGCAGGACCAACACTGCGTCACTCCATTCACGTGAGGCACCTTGCGCAGGCAAACAGACAGTGGGATGGCAGGTCCCACATCTGGGGGCCGGGGAGGAATGGGAGTTATTGTTTAACAGGGCAGAGTTCTAGTCTGGAAAGATGAAAAGCTCTGATTGTTCTGGATGCACAACGCGAATCCACTCCATGCCACTGGCACTCACTGAAAAATGGTCGGAATGGTAAATACTATGTATGTTTTACAATAAGAATACAAAAATACAATACTGATGCCCAGACCCCCAGCAGGACCAGTGAATTCAGGATCTCTACCAGGGACAGGGGGGCAGTGAGAAGGTTGCACCCTCTCCGGGTTCCTCTGGCAGTTCACAGCCAACATTCAGAAGCCCTGCCACACAACACAGATGTGCAGTAGAGAGAGGAAAAGTGAGACCCGTCTCAGAACTGCCCAGGTTTCGTTGGAGATGCGCTGGGCAGTGGGTCTTGACCTTTCATGGCCTCAAGTCAACCTAGAAGAGGAAGAGCAGGACCTATTGGTATACAAATAATGGTATAGGCAGAGCAAAGGATGAAGATTAAAAAATTAAAAATAAAAAGTAGGTTTGTGGTAACTTGAATCTACAAGGAGGACGCCGGGGCCCTAGAAGGCACGTGGCCTTTCCAAGTACACACAGTCCTGGAGCCAGGACCACTGACCCCCAAACCCCGTCTCTCTACCCTCCATGCTGGGGCACCCGGGTGCAGCCCAGAGCTCCCCCGTGTTTTCCTGGTGAGCCCTGCCCCGGGCCCTGCCCATGTCCTCAGCTGGACAACCCACATGCAAGGACCAGCAGATCTCTCCCCTTCGGAGAGCTTTGCACATGTAAACCCTCATTTCCTCAGGGTCATGCTGGATCTGTTTAAATACCTCTGACTCTCCAAAAGTCAGAGGATATTGAGCTCCCTGTTTATTAACTCCTGGAACTCATAAACCCACCATAGCCCGCATAGCCCTGAGCTTCCAGCCCCAGCCTGGGAAGCCACTCAGGACCTGCCGCTGAATGCAAAACCGCTTCCCCTCCTCGGTCCCTTGTCTGCCTGCCTGCGGAACAGCCATCTCCAGTGGTTGCCTTGGCTAATGGATAAAAAGTCTGTCTGCTTACATGCCAAGCACAGGAAAGAGAGCAGAGAAACTCTGAAATGTGTCCCTTATGGTAACACGCCTGGCAGGCACCGGAGACTGTGCCAACCAGAGCCCGGTGTCTCTCCCGAGGCTCCAGGTGGTGGCGGCCCATTGTGGCTCCTCACTGTTTGCCAAGCACCGCACGTCCGTGGCCTCATCTGTGCCCCCCGCCATCACCAGGGACGGCAGGGCTGGTGCTGTTAGGACCCCCTTCTGTAGATAAAGCAGACAGGACACAGATGGATGGCAGGGTGCATTTGACATCCCCCCAGGTTTTGGAGCAGAGCAGGGTTCAAATGTGGGTCTCTCAGGTTCTTTTCTCCCTCCTTCTTCTCACATCTCGGTGTATTCAATCCAAGCACCTGCCAGCATCTCACCCCTTCTTCAGTGCATGCTGTCCACTGACCTAGGGCAGGTATTAATCTCATTTCAGCATTATAACATAGTGGTTAAACTCTGAGGCTTTGAGTGCAAACAGACTGTGTGACCTCGGATGAGCCACTAACTTTTTTCTGCCTCAATTTTCTCACATAGAAAATGAGGATAATTTTAATGACCCCTCAGACATGAGAATGTGCCCACGCATCGCCTTGCACAGTGTCCGACACACCATTCCGTGCTCAACGTTAGCTTCATGGGGTGTGACAGTAATTATATTATTATTGCAAAATAAGCCAACTGTTTTTTAGGAAGGGTTTACCGCATGCTAGCACTGCGCCCAGGACCATGAAGGACACCACACCCCATCCTGTGACGTGGGAATACCATAGGTGGGATTGCCAAGTCGCTTCAAGTCTTATTAGGGAGACACGCATGTAGAAGTATTGACAAATAATATGAGTCTGTGTATCACGAAATGGAACCATGCATGCATAAGAAGTTCCCTGAGAGTGATGAAGAGACCAAAAATCATTCGATGCTAAAGTCGAACGTGCACTCCAAACCTTTCACGTGGCTGAAGAGACACGAGGCCAGAGAAGCTGTGGGTCCAGCCTGGGCCACACAGGCAGTGAAGGGCAAGGGGCAGAGCCTGCAGCCACTCAGTGCCTCAGTCAGGAGTGGACCTGACGTCTGTGACTCGTGCCCCCTCCGCCGCGTTCACTCATCTCTTCACTCAGTAAGGAACTGCTGTGCGTGGGGCACACGCCCGAGCCAGGAACTGCGGTGCACGGGCAGCACCTGCCTGAGGGGCTCAGAGGCAGAGATGCGCCGGGGTGCACACTGGGCGTTGGAGTGTGAGTGACGTGTCATCAAACCCTGCCATGTCTCCCGGAGCTCACATCCCCTGTGGAGTGGCCTTTCTGATTTAATGTTAGTGGTGGAGTTAGCGGTGGGTGGGAGGCTTCTAGAAATATGCCGCAGGGTGGTGCTGGGCAGGAAGAGATAGTGTTAGACACCAAGGATGACATCAGTCGCGGTGCTTGGGTCTGCCATGCACTGCGGGGGCTGTGACAGGAGACAGCTCCTGTTCACGCTGGGTTTGGGGGAAGGGACCCCCCAGGCAAGTTCCTGGGGGGGGCTGAAATTGCCCTGTGGGGGCACCAAGACCTCCATGCAACACGTGGCCCATGCGAAACTGAAAGGCCCAGCTGGATGTCTCCCTGTGAGACGGGAAGCTCAGCAAAGGAGCCCGGAGCCAGGGGTTTGCTTCAAGCTAACCAGGGCCAAGGAGGGGGAGCGGGTGGGGGTCGAGCTGAAATAAGATTGGCGGGATGGAGGGCCCTGCAGGGTTAGGTAGGATTTCTTCCCTGCTTTTCAACAGCTGTGAAATTGTCTATAACTTAAAAGATGCCCTAAGTTTTGTTTTGATGGGGGAAAATGTGGATGAGCACAGAACATCGACACCTGAAGCCGAGGTGCTGTACGTATGGCGCGGTGAAGGAGGGCGGCGTGTTTTCAGGTCCAGCATCTGGGGGAGGGTGGGCTTTGGTGGCATCCCGAGTGGGAGGGAGGGGAACAGAGTGTCCAGGTGTTCGGCGTGGGCGTGGGCCGAGAGCCGTTGCCCCGGCTGGGGGAGCGTGTGGGGGGTGGTCTGGCACACGTGTGGCGTAGGAAAAGGCCTGTAATGCTGTGAGGTAATCTCCTGTTATTTTTAGGGAGTAAATAACATCTCTTATGCAGCAGGTTCTGTGGCTCCACAGGCTCTGTCTATGTCAACTAACATGCACTTAAACTTGAGGGTATGGAGGACTCACAGGAGGGCCTGTTAAGAACTTTGTCATTATATGTTTTTCCTTTATGATGAAATACCTCTAATCCATTTTTAGCAAAAGGAGGGACGGTTGTCGAATGTGTGTGTGAGTGTGTGTGCTGTTTCTGGGGCCCAAAGGCAAGATTTATTATTACAGAACAGACAGTAGCTTGCTCTCTTGGTTTTTTAAAAATTGTTTTCCTTTGAAATTCCAGAGTTAATGTTTTGTCTGCTTTCGATCTGACCCTCTTTGGAGACCAGCATGTTTTTGTGTGAGCTCTTTTCCACCAGAGAGAGATAGAAAGAGAGAGACAGAGAGAGAGGGGGAGAGAAGGAGAGAGAGAGAGAGGGGGAGAGAAGGAGAGAGAGGGAGAGAGAGAGAGAGAGAGAGAGAGGGAGAGAGGGAGAGAGAGAGAAAGAGCGTGCACTGGCTGGAAACAAAGAATCGTTGTCTCTAAACTGTAGCGGGCAGGAAACCCCAGTCCCTGGGGAATTCAGCCAGCCAGCCCTGTCCCGGAGTCAGACTCCAGCTCTCTGAATTCAATTTGACAGCTTGTCTGGGACACTTTCTAAGTAACCATTATCCTTCCTTTCTCTAAGTAAAAGAACTGTTATTTTTTTTTCCTGTGGGTGTGCTGCGTGTGCTGTTATCACACATGTGGGTTACACAGCGACGAGGACATGCTTTCTCTAAATTATTGGAAACACTTAGCCTGTTTCCTAAGACAAGTGTAAACTTGTTCCAGGATAATAAGGCAAACAACTTTCAGTGTTACACTGTTGCAGTGGAGAGGGATTTTGTTGGGGCATTTCTTTTTGTCTTTAGTTTCAGGTAAGTCCTGAATTCCCTTATTTTAGGGTGTTCTTTCATCTCAAGAATAATTCAAGTTGTGTACATTTTATTCCTTGGAGGATTTACTATATATATATTATATATATTTTATATATATATTTATATAATATATGTAAAATACACACACATATCTTCTAATGGTCATTCCCCTCAGCTTCTGTGTTTAATTCATTATTTTAAAGAGCCCTGGCTAGCATAGCTCAGTTGGTTGGGCGTCAGACTTCAAAGTGAGGGGTCACCAGTTCGACTCCCGATCAGGGCACATACCCAGGTTGCAGGTTCAATCCCTGGTTGGGGTGCATGTGAGAAGCTACTGATCGATGTTTCCTTCTCACACTGATGTTTCTCACCCTCTCTTTCTCTCTCCCTTCCCCTCTCTTTAAAAACAAATAAATAAAATATTTTTAAAACTGTATACCGCCATACATATCGCTGCAAGAGAGAGCTCAGAGGGCCGTGCAGGTCAGCCTCAGGGCCCCCGGGGCCGTGCGGGGCTGAGGGGCACGGCCAAGGTGACCGCCTAGAGTTCCGAGCGGACACTCCTCTCTCCTGCCTCCTGCAGTCGCTCAGACCAGCTGACTGTGCTGACTGTGCAGAGTGAGGGACAGAGAGGCAAGACCGTCCTTCCTGGCGTGTGGGTTTGAAGGCCACCCAGCCTCCGCCAGGCAGGGCCGCCAGAGGCATGAGGCTGGGAGCAGTCTGGATCACTTCGGGTTCGGAGATGTGGCAGCTCTGCCCAGAAGGACCGTTCTGCCCACTTAGGATCTGACAGAAAAATGTGTCCTTCGGCTGTGAACTGACTCCTGCCTGGTCTGTTTTCAAGCGGAACGTCGAATGGGCCCCTGTGCCCCCTTTGCCTCGCACGCCCTTCCTCTCCTACCCGCCCCCAGCACACACGCCTCACCCTTGTCCTGGGAAGCCACCCTCGCCCCCAGGCCGGTTCAGCTCACCGCTCCTCAGTGGGGTCTCAACTGCCCCTTCCTCGGGAGCTTTGCTTGGACCTACTGTGTTTACAGTTTAGCAGCCAGCAAAGTCTATCCCAATGGTCTTTTGTCTTTCAAGGCTGCAAGCATCTTAAAGGTGGAAATTTAGACGAGGCCCTGGGATGGATGGGTGAAAACTTAGATAACATACCTTAAGCTGCTCCCCAGAAGTTTTCTGTAAAACTAACCCTTCAGGATGTTTCTAAACACAAGGGTGATGTTTTGGCGTTGTCCACTGCAGAGGGCACTTGTCTTTTTCCCTACCTTGCCGTGAGTGTCCCCTTCGTTTGACTCCCAGGCGATTTCTGCCAAGCTGCGATCGGCCCCATCCATAGCAGCGGGGAGAGCGCACCAGGAGCGGAATTCAGGCATAAGATGGTAGCTCCACTGTGCCCTTCGGCCCATTCTCTACCAGCTTCAACTCCCCTAGGACACCCCCCGGGTCTGGGCCCCCTCGCTGTGGGCGCCAGGGTGAGAAGAGGCCGAGGACAGAGTCAAGCCGAGGAAAAGTGACTCAGGAAGAATGTACCTTCTGCTCCCTCGAGCCTTCCTGTCCTTACCGCTGCTCTCACCCGCCCCCAGAGCCACCACAGCTGACATGTATCAAGTGCGTAGTAGGTGCGAGAACTTTTCTATTCACTCCACATTTATACTTCACGACAGCCTTATTTCGTTGCTGCTGTTGTCATTCCTATCTCACATACGAGGAAACTGGGGCTCAGACAGGGTAAGCCCAACCAGGAAGCTAGTATGAAGCAGAACGGAGTCTCTACTGCAGCCCCCAAAGCTCCCCACCCCCGGCAGTGACAAGGCCCACAGCTGCCTCTCCCGGTTCCATCCGCCACCCGTGGAAAGGCCCGTTGCTTCCAGGAGGCTGATGTCACCTAGTCGTTACGACGATATGATCAGATTAATAGATTCCTGCTATGGTCCAAACACTCAGGAACTTGACTCAGTGCTCAGTGCTTGCACTTCACGAAGCATATGAGGTGATTTCACAGATGTTATTTTTATTAGCATGCTTTACAATTTACATAATATTGTTTATCCTTTTGCATTTAATATCACATTTTAAAGAATAAAGGAAAAACATATTTAGAAAAAGGAATGGGTCTATTGAGTAATGCTCTCAATAAGGATTGCAATGAACCTAATTTTTAAAGCAAGAGGGAGAGGGCCCTGGCTGGTGTGGCTCAGTGGATTGAGTGCCAGCCTACAAACCAAAGAGTTGCCAGTTCTATTCCCAGTCAGGGCACATGCCTGGGTTGTGAGCCAGGTCAGGTCCCCAGTCGGGGGCGCATGAGAGGCAACCACACATTGATGTTTCTCTCCCTCTTTTTCTCTCTCCCTGCCCCTCTTGTCTAAAATTAATAAATAAAATGTTTATAAAATAAAATAATAAAAGGAGGCAGAGATGGATACTAGTCCAATAAGTCTAGTTGTGAAATTCCGCTCACATTACATCAGGTAAACAATCCCAGGCCTCTATAAGCTTCATTGCTCCATGGTCCTCATGGAAGAGGAAGAAAGGTATCAGAATACCTGGGGCCATTTTAAAGACACATGCCAGGGTGCTCCAGCCACCCCCACCACCCCTCCTCCTCGTTCATATGTACCCCTGGTAGGTGGACGAGTAGAGGAGGAAGAGGGAGCTGAGCCTCTGTGTTCTTAGAATAAGCTCCTTCCGTGGCTTCTAAAATCTTTTCCGCCTACACCACCCCCACCAGTGAGTGCTTTATTCGAATACTTAACAGCACAGAATGTGCCTTTGTTGCTCTTCATTAGCACCCTTTCTGCCGCCACAGAGTGGGCCTTTCTTGTCCCTGTGCTAACAGACGCCAGGCCCCAGGTCTTGTTCCTGGATGCTTAGAAGTTCCCTATTGACCTTCCTGCCCTCCCTGAGCATGTCTTTTGTCTTTATGTTTATTAAAGCTGCCTTAGATGCTCCCTGGTGAAATCAGGAACACGACAGGCTGTGGGAAAGGTACTTGGGAGCAACCTGACCTCCAGAGCACCCTTCCCACTAGACTCAGCCAGACAAGCGCTCCTCCCACCACCGCCAAGGAGGGACCTTCCGGACCGGACCGAGTGTGCTCAGGGGCTGGAGCTGCATCACAGTTATGCACACGTCTCAGTGGCATTTCACACTCACTAAGTGGGCCATTGGGCTTTGCATTCCAATTCATCTCCAAATCATTGACTGTTACTATTACCATCTCTACCAAGTTTCGCTTTGACTTAGATATTTCATCCCATTCCAGATAGTAAAGCTAAGACTCAAAATGAAATTGCCCTTGGGTGATGTAATTCCACTTCCACTGCCATGTGGTCTTGGTTTATAATACAAACTAGAAGTGACCCCTGTTGGCTTTTTGGAGGAGTGGAGTCCCAAAGTGCTTTGGAAAGAAAAGGCCAGGGCCACAAGTCCTCCAGATGGCCCACGGGTGTCCTTCTCAACGCGGAGTATTCCAAGTGCATTTGTTTTGCTAAATGCACTGGTTTAGAAATTCTACAGGGAGGCTGTGTGAGGGCAGTAGTAGCTGGAAAGTATTTAAGAGAAGATGGTTCAGCCTTACGCTCATAAATGAAATGCTCTCCCTCAATCCATCCATCTCGCTAGCTCTCTACCCAGAGAGAGAGAAGCTGCTCTTTTGCCAGACAGAGATGCAGAGGTGTGGGCATCTTCTCAAGAAAAGTAAAGGCATAGCCAGCATCATTTGCTATTTTAATGTGAAAACTTTTCCCAAGTCCTTTTTATAGATGCAAAAACTCGCTCTCTTCAGAGAAGTGTCTGTCTAATATAATAAAGAACTCATTTCTTCTGGGGGAAGATAAAGTCATTGAGGAAGAAATGCTATGGCCAGAAATACTGACCAGGGCCTATCTGAGCTATCTCAGTCTGAGCTGAGACTCTCTAGTCTCAGACGTCTGTGAACATAGGGTCAATAAAAAAGGTTAACATGCCTCTTTGATAAAGTTCACTTTCTTGGGTCAGGCATACTCCAAAGTGAAAGTGGCAATTGAGTGAGATGATTACTGTGTCAGAATCCAACACAATTTCAAAGCCCAATTCAAGTTCCACCCTCTCCAAGATATGTCTCCCTTACTCTCAAACACTACAGCCCCTGCTCGGAACACGACCACACTCGCATGCTGTCTGTGGGCCTCATCACTACAAGATTACCTTACAGTCCTTAATTGTGGGTTTTCTCCTGCATTCTTTCTGCACTAAGTGGTACTCCACTGACCAGGATGGATTCACTGGGGAAGGAAAATGCAGTCTTTGACCATTTAATTTAATATTTACTCAGTCCTTCTGCTTTACCATGGAAAGAACCCTAGAAAATTAACTTCGTTGACACAAGAAAGGTTAACTTCTCATCTCCAATGAGTTAAACTCTGGAAAAGAATAACAGCTTTAATACCATAGGACACTTTGGAGTGTATGAAGCATTTTCTCATGCATAAGCTCATTTATTCTCAACAGAACCCTGTGAGGATTAAATAGGCCATTTCCTTTTCTAAACTCTTAAATTTTAGAGGTATTATTTTTTTCCCCAAGTATCTTCCTATTACAGATAGGCCCAGATGCAGAGACATTAAGTCACGTGCCCAAGTTCACGCAGCTCCTAGCTGGCAGAGACGGGAGGCAAACCCAGGAGTTCTGAATCCCATTCCAGCATTCTTTCTATTACAATGAGCTGCTTCCCTGTTTGGAATGGATTAAAACGAAACTATGGAATTCCTTCCCATGAAAATCTTTACATCCTTTGATAGAACCACAAAGAGCTTTCTGCTTGACAAGATTTAGGTACCACTATTTCAAGGAGATGAAAATTGTTCTTGGTATTTCTCTGAAAAATCTCCGAGCTTAAAAAGTTTTGGCCTGCTTGTAAAATAATTCTCAGTCCCACGCAATATCCTAGAGGAGTTTAGAGAAAGGAAGTTTTCGTGCTATGAGTCATACTTTCAATTTCTATTAAAATTCTTATACGGTCACATCTGATTTCTTTCATGCTGTGGGCCTCCAGGCTTGTGCTAATTTGCATGTCTGGTTTAGATAATGTCTGAGGTAGCTTCCAGTCTGCAAAGAAGCCTCTGATTCTATTACATGAGTCCATGTTCTACCTACCAGAAATGGATGGTTCTTTTTCTTTAACTGCTGGGCTCTCGTTGGGTGGATGCAGGACCCAGGGATGGAAGCATTGCACGCTCACCAAGGGGGCCGCAAAGATGGTGTGTTCTTCCAGGATGAATTCACCTGTCCCCTCTTCCCACTCTGACCCCAGAGAATTGCCCTTCCCTGAAACCCACTCCAGACTCAGATCAAAAGGCCAATCGTGGCAAGTGTTGGCGTGTGAAGTTTCTTGATTTAAATGGCAGTCCTGAGTCAGTGTGCGTCTAAGACCATGGATTTGGCAAATACCCTGATTCTAAATATGCAAAACCTGGTGAATTGCTTTTAGACTACACTCATGTCACCTTTTAGAATCTCTCACCCAAACATCAAAAAAAAAAAAAATAGTCAGGCTTTTAGGCTAATTTGTTGTCTTACAATATAAAGTAATTCCCACTAGATGAAGAACTAAATGGAAAGGAATTGACTTTGCAGAAAGATATCGAGATTAGTGTAGGGCGATCTGGTCGGTTTTTGGAAAAAAAGTATAGTGCTATGGAGAGACCTAGTCTCACAACGCCGGACAGGTCAGGTCACGTCTCAGCTCAAGTCACTTACTTTCAGGGAGGTCCCCCTCCCCCATGCCACCTGCTCCCTTTGTCATCTTTCCTCGTCACACTTATCACCTTCTAGTGTGCAATGCAGCTTCCCATTTGTCTGACTGGAGGGTTCACCAAGCAAGGATGTTTGGCCGTCACTGTACAGTAGTCCCCCCTCCAACCACGGGGGATCTGGTCAAAGACCCCCAGTGGATGCCTGAGCCCCCAGATAGTACAAAACCCAATATATACTGTGTTTTCTTCTGTATGATGAAGTTTCATTTATCAACTAGGCATGGTAAGAGATTAACCACAATAACTAATGATAAAATAGAATAGTTATCATACATGCGATAATGCAAATTATGTGAATGGTCTCTCTCCTTCCCTCTTAAAATGTGTTGTTGTAACCACTCCTTCACTTGCAGTAAGTGGCTTGGTGTCACGGCTTCCAGGGGACCCCGTGCTGTCGTTCTCACATAGGCTCAATGGTTCCCGGCACAACACAGTGTCGTCAGTAAGAACATACCTTCTCTTCACGTCTTCCACTCACAAATTTCATGCCTTTTCCGACTCAGCATGCACTAACCCTGCACTGCGGCCGTCATAACTTTTGCGGTTTGAAGTGTAACAGCCCAGCTAGCGAGGCTTTCTTTTTCCTTCTCTCACAATTTCACAGATACAAGATTCGTTCTTAATGTCGAATCTAGCAATGTCAGCATATCATGTTTTTCTTTCCTCATTAAATCGAGAATCTTCACCTTTTCACTTAAAGGAAGCACTTTATGGCTTCCCTTCGGCACGTCTGAATTGCCAGCATCCAGACCCCTGCGCTTTGGGGCCATTATTAAGTAAAATAAAGGTGATGTGAACACAAGTGCTGCGATACTGGGACGGTCCACCTGATAACCCAGAGAGCTCCTAAGTGGCTAAGGAGCGGGGAGAGCATTCAGCATGGAGACTCAGGACACACGGACGACACACGTCCTGAGCAGGACAGCAGGACTGCATAAGATGTCATCCTGCTACTCAGAACAGCACCCAGTATGAAACTTAGGAAGTGTTTATGTTCCATTTAGTATTTTTTGGACTGTGGTTGATGGCGGGTAACAAAGTACAGAGAGGGACGCCGTGGATGAAAGGGACGATTGTGTTCACGGCCCACAGAACACTGTCTGGCACAGTAGTAGACGGTCAACAAAATGTTGCTAAGTGAATGAACATGTGAAATATCAATTAAGTTGAATAATCTGGTGTTGGGGGAGGGGACAATTCTTGAGGTGGGAGAGGGAAACAAAAGTGTTTAAGATACAGGATTGTATCTTATCTATCACCAAGCACGGGAGATGAGCACTCAAAGAGTCACACCAGAAGACTGAACAGGACCAGGGCAGCAGACTCGAGACTCCTCCAAGTGACCCCTCGACCTGTGGAACTCTGGAAGGAGAGGATGCAGAAGCTGACTTGTGGAGTGGACACAAGCTTGCATCCTTTTCTGCCGGAGAGCGTGAGAGAGAGCAGCCTCCTTCCGCCCCCTGAGAGATGTCAGCGTAGGAGGTTCAGATCGGGACTCTGCGCGGGGCTGAGGGGTGGAACGCAGAGCACCATGCATTCACCCCAAGCCCTGCTACCTAACTGCATGTTAGAACAGCTTCCTTTCTTGCTACCTGGGATCCTCTTAAACCCGGGGCAGACCTGGCCGAAGAGGTACGCAACTGCATTATGTCTAAAGAGCCCAATGCGGAGGGAAGTTTGGGCTAAGGTCCCATTAATCTCGTTGGGATGAATTGCTTCTCTACATCAGGCGGGCTCAGAAACCCCACTCTGAGGCTTTATCAAAATAAAGAGGTCATTTAGACTTCAGTGTCACTGAGACGCGGGGCTCACGGGAGAAGCGAAATGAAAGAGCGGCCGGGCTCAGCGGGAAGCCTCGCGTGACCGCGGCGGGCTGTGCCTGGCCGGCGTGCCACTTGCCGCTCCAAACTTTTCATATTTAAAACCCATCCATTTTTTCAAGCATTTTTCTCATATGTCCTTTTTTCCTTCGCACATATAATATCTTAAACAGTGCCTCCATTATGCTCCACGCAGCAGGGTCAGCTCTGAGCCGAGGCGCTGTTTGGATTCCAGGACAAGAACTTTGAGCAAAGGAAATCTGATCCAGGATGTTTTTTTTTTCCCCCTAAGAGTTCCAAGTTTGAAGAAAGTCTTCCCTAGATATTTCTCTCCTCCTGAGGTCTCAGTGGAAGCCAAGATCCTCTGTTGCTCTTTGAAAACTAAGATGCCACCGAGGCGAAGGCTGGGCTGCCCCTATAGGACGGGTTGAAACGAGGTGAGGACCCAGCGTCAGAGCAGCTGCGCAGGGGCCTGGGAGAGCAAGGAGGGTGCCGCATAAAACCTAAGCCTAATGTCCCAGCGGGTGGCTCATAGCCACCCCCCCGCTATCTTTTAGGGCCATGCTCCTCAAACTGGGGTCCAGGACAATCCATTTCTTTCTTGTTTTTTTCTTTAAGACTTTTAGAGAAGGGGAAAGGAGGGGGAAAGAGGGGGAGAGAAACACTGATCGGTTGCCTCTCGTACATGCCCCGACCCGGGACCGAACATGCAACCCAGGCCTGTGCCCTGCCTGGGAATTGAACTGGAGACCTTTTGCTTTGTGGGCCGATGCCCAACCAACTGAACCACACCAGCCAGGGCCATTTCTTTTATTTTTTTTTTCAAAATAGGGCCACTCTTCATTCCAATTTGGGAATCGTTGATCTAGGATTATGGGAATAGAACTACCTTTCCTCCTTTATGGTTTCTTATCCTTTCCAAGGTCTTCCTTGCTGAGCTTTTTAACCTCAACTCACCAAGATAAACCTTGTCAGGATTCAAGGAAGATTGTAAAGACTACATATATATTGTGTATATTTTTTAAAATTGTCATTTATCAAATGGTTGCTTAATCTTCCCAACACTTTTATAAAATATTGGTTATTCATCCATTTTAGAGAAGCAGAACCTGAGGCCAAAAAATGTAGAGTAACCTTTTGGCCAAGATCACTCAACAGAGCAAACAATAGAGCTAAACCCTAGGATCTGAACCCAGGGCGACCTGGTTCTAAACGCCATGTCGTAACCACAGAAGTAAGGCCCACCGGAGAGAAAGGGTGTGTTCACGGGGGTGCCCCACACCTTCCAGAAATGTGCGTTGCTCATGCACTAGTTGGCTTCCACTGTTTGAAGTGGGAGGCCAGGCCTGGGGGTCAGACGGCTGGTGTGGTCACCGGCAGGGGTTATAGTGACGAACAAGATGCGTTCTAGAAGCAGAGCAGTCTTTCACAGGCATCCCGGAGGAGAGCCCAGAGGACAGCACCCCAGGCTGGGTTGGAGCCTGGAGGCTCCTCCTCAAAGACTGGGCCACGAGAGGCCAGGACCTCGGAGGGAATAGAGGTTTGCGGGGAAGCATCTTGCACAATGCTCCACCAACAATGAGTGTGGTGCTCCCGTGTGCATGCAGTTCTTTCTGGGGAGAGTCTAGGTGATATATCTTCCTCCTGTTGGACTTGCCTCTTTCTTAGGAAAGTCAAGGCTGCGGGTCTCAGGGTCCTCTCATCTATCTATCTATCTGTCTATCTATCTATCCATCTATGTTTGTTTATGAGAGAGGGAAAGGGAGGAAGAGAGGGAGAGAAACATAGATCGGTTGTCTCTTGCATGTGCCAGGGACCTGGCCCACAACCCCGACTGGGAATCAAACTGGCAGCCTTTGCGGTTTGCTGGGCGATGCCCATCCCACTGAGCCACACCGGTCAGGGCTCAGAGTCCTCTTTATTAGAGCCTCCCTCCTTTGTCATCCCCACTCTTTCTCAAGAAAGGAGGCCTGGATCTGAGAGAAGCTCCTTCTCTGAGCACGGGCAGCCATGCCCATTCCTGGGCTCAAAGGGCGGCATTCAGAGAAGCTGGGCTCTCCGACGGTCAGCAGGCTTGGGTGCTGCCAGCTTTCTCAGCGGCAACCAGAAACGCCGTGAGAACTTTCAGGGGAAATTCATCTTTTTCCACCAAGTAATCGAGAGTGCGGCCTGACGCCGTAAGGAATGAAGAGAGAGGCCTTTGTGTGCCGGTGCCCCTGCGTCAGCGGCCTCGGGGTGAGGTCATGACAAGAGGGAGAGCTGCGTGTCGCCCGCTGGGCCCTCAGAGAGTGGACTGGAGCCACCAGAGCAGAAGGAAGTGTTTTTCCTGAGATGTTCAGCCAGATTTCTGAGACCCGTGAAAAGCTTCACGCCGAAACTGAGTTAACACAGGGATGTCTAAGAGAAGGTCATATCCAGTAAAAAATTTCCTCTTCCAGCAGGGACTTTTCAGAGAAAAATCTCCACGCTCCTATGTCTCTCCCCACGGGACCCCCGGGAGGCTCTCCGGGAATCTACAAGGCCGTGTAGTGTCAAATTCAGCCACGTCTCATGTCCCATAATGGAGGTGTTGTCCAGGCCATTATACGCTTGAGGCAGAATCCCCCACAGTGCCTGGCAGTGCCCAGACTCCCCACAGCAAGGCCCTGGCCTCTTTCTGCGTCGACAAAGTCGACCTCAGGCCCTCCTGAAACCACAAGCTCCAGGCAGAGGCCCGCTGGTGACTCGTCTGGAAAAGAATCCCAACAAGATTTGTCATCTTGGTACTCTCTCCAGCCAGGCGGCTGTCCCAGAAGTCGAAAGTGAGTTTGTCAGAATCAGGGTGTGCTTTTCTGCTGACCAAGCGATCTGCCACCACACGGAAGTCCCGAGATGTCAGCTCCTCTGCTGGTCCCTGACCGTCACACTGTGCTCTTGGCTGCTGCCTTAAGCTTGTGTTTTCAGAAGTCCGTTCTCAGGAAGCAGAGCGAAGCAGAGCGCAGGCACCGTATTCACTGAAGGTGTGTGGGGGTGGGGGCGGGGTTAGTGCCCACTCAGGTGGCTTCATGCATCAGTGCATGCACCAGAGACGTCTCCACGCCCTGCCCAGCAGCCGAGGGTCAGGGAGCTCTGATGTGGCCACAGATGGTATTTGTGCAGGAGTGTGCATCCCGGGGCTCACACCCTCGTCCCAGCTTTTCCATTTTGGTTGTAGACATATTTCTGTGTGTGTGTGTGGGACTAGAGCTGTCCACACTGCTAAGCTTTCGCTTGCATGACCTTTAGTGGGCAAAAAGTAAACCCTCATTTCAACAATGACATTAAGAATGTGTAAAATAAAATGCAGGCCACTTCAATAAGCGGCCTCTCATTCTTTGCTGTGGGGAGAGACTTTTGTCCTGTGCCTGTAGCAGGTGCACCCTCATCCATCATGCTCAGAGGGCACTCAGGGTAGGTACAGCCTGTGCTCACCGCTGTCACCTGGACTTCAGTCCCCTGGAGACAACCTAGTGGGCAGAAGGGTGGGGGCCCTGAATTCTCTTCAGCCGGTACAATAGTGGGCAACCGTGAGAAATGTGCATGTTCAACAACACAGAAAATATCAGCCCATCTATGTGTTCATCCCATAGATGTTTCTTGTTCGTGCACCTGTTCTGGGCTGTGCACTGTGCTAAGCACTTGATTATGTCAGAGAACAGAAGAGGGACCCCTCCCCTTGGGGGCCCGATATTCAGATGGGAGAGGCAGACAATAAATAACAAACGCGAGTTACTTATTGATTGAATTAGGGGACCGATGGAAACTTAAGAAGTAGAACATAGTGAGGTGCTAGAGGGGAGGGGAGGGGGTAGTCAGTGTACGTGTGGTAGGGCTGGCGAACACGTCTCTGGGCCTGAACATTCTTTAGGTTTATAATAATGATGCAAACGGTAACATGAATTGCCAACATTTTCCACATCTGACTCGGTGCTAGGCACGGGGCCAGGGACTGACTTGGATATCTCATTCAGTCTGCAAGGCCGCCCGATTCTTCCAACCTCCAAGGCAGAAGGCCAGCCCTTGGTTCTTGCCGTTGGCCTCCTCCATCTTCATGCTGCATCTCTGCAGCAGAACTTACTCCAGAAATTCTGGTTTTCATTAAATCTCACCTTTAGTGGGTGTCCCTACAAAGCCCAGCCCACTGTGTGCATCCGTTAAATTCCATGATGACGCTGGGTGTCCTTGTAGATTCAGGTGCCAGTAGCAGGACTTGCCACCAAATAGCTGAGGATGAAAAAGCAACGGGAGGGAGACTTGTGGTATGTGTGTCGCTCAGAGGCCACGCACTGCCCGCGACCCTCTGCCAAAGACACCAGCCCCCGGCCTGGCCCGTTGCCGTTGATTGCTCCATTAACCTTGCATTGAGGACACGGTTCAGGCTGATTGCTGATGGACTCTCTGTTTCAGTCGCTTCCTTTTTTATACCTGATGGGGGACTTTTGGGTTGATGGGGACCTCCATTGTCCTGTCAGCCAGGCTTTTCCCCACCGCCCCCCCACCCCCCACCCAGGAGCTCCTGTGGGAGAATCCTGTCTTACAGTCCTGTGGCGTTCCTCAGGCCTGAGGCATCACGGCCAAGCCGGGGCTGCCAAATGCTTCCTGATAAGGCATCAGCTTCAACGTGACTGGGGACTTGGAGTTGCAGAAAAGTCCTGTTGTCACGGGCCCTCTGTTGGCTACAGGGAAGTCGCTCACTTTCTGTAACTTTTGTTCATTTGCCTGCTCTGCCCCTGGGGCTAGAAGAGAAGAATAGGAGAAAAACTTGATAAGAGGTCAATGGTAAGCCATAGCCACAGCCATAATTTGGGCTAAAGGAAAAGGGTTCTCAAATATAACACAGCTTTCACAGAGGATGCCTTCTGCGAATGAATGAGTGAGTAGAAAAACTGAATCCAAAACTTGGAGACAGATTCTGTGAGTGGTGTTAAGTCAGAAGGAAGTCAGGGCTTCAGATAACACACACCAATTCCTGGAACCCAGAGATTTGCTTTTTCTTTGTGCAGGAGCTTTTGTCACTTTCTATTCCACTTTCTGTTCTGCTCCTCCCAGACTTGCCTCCCTGCCCCCAGGTGCTCCTCCACCCCGCACACTGCCCAGAGCTTCCTTCCCCACCACACCCTGTTAGCCTGGCATTGCTGCGTTCTCTGAACGTCTCCGGGCTCCCACCACCTGCGACTCAAGGTCATTAAGCTTACCTGGCTGCCAGCCACACAGCCTTGAACATGCCTCCGCTCTCTCCTGCAGCCCTGTCTTTCTGCCTCTTCCTCTACTTCAGTCAGACAGTTGCCTCTAGGGTGGTCTGTCCCTCAGACGTCACTTGTGCGTGTCCCCACCCACTTCTGCCTTGTGTCTGTCTGCATTGCCCTCTCCGAGGAGGTCTCGCATGGTTCTCATGACCCCAGCGACACTCACTGTTCCCTTCTTCACTAACCTCCAGCAGCTTACCGCCTCCGCCACTCCTCGGCTCTGTTACCCACAGTTCCTCACAATCTTGGTTATCTTCTCATAGTTCAGTGCAAGGACAGAGAACGTGCCCCATTACTTTGTATCCACTGTGGCCAAGCACACCACACAGTGCAGAAGCCCCTCTGAAATAAAGGACTGGAGGCCTATCCGGCACCCCCGCCACAGCAGAATCCTTGAAGGACTCGCCTTTCCTGCGGCTCATACCAGCACGGCATACACTCTGCAGACCCCTACAAGACCGTCCAGAACGTGCCTACCAGGCCCGACAACCTCATTCCGAGCTTGTAAACAAGTTGGGCTTTTTGTTTGTTTTTGTTTTATTCTGTTTTTAAGCAAGCAGGGGCATCTATTTGCAAGAGGAATCGTCGGGGGGAAAAGTCAAATAAAAATAAAAACAGACCCCTTAAATGAGTTGAGCTGTGTCTCTCTCATCCTTCTTCCCTTCTCTCTCACCACCGCTGCCCCCCACCCCCTCACTTTCTGCTTGCTTTTCATGCCAGTTGCTAAATACTGTAATTTAAACACTGTACCGGCTTTCCCAGAGCCAGGAGGAACGTGCATTCACATGTGGTTTTTTCCATAAGAAAACCGTCCCTGTCTCTGGGTTCTTCTTAGCCAGAAACAGTGAGCAAACACACAGTCAGAGGAGCCCATCCGTCTTTGCAGTTTTCACTGTAATTCGCTGGAGGCTCGGGAAGGGTCAAGGGGGATGGTCTGTGTTTCACCCCGTCAGCCTGTTTGATGAGGTCTGTGCTCCATTTGTTCAGATGGCTTTCATGGTGTCTTTGTTGGTGGTGGAAAGACTTTGAAAGTCATCATTCTGCATCCTTAGCTCTTCGGCCATTCCTGCACAGTGTCCCAGCCACGAGGGAGGAAAAGGGCAAGTGCCCAGCCAGTTAGTGAAGACAGTTCTGAACACAGTGATGGAGGCACGTGGATTTTATTCAAGAAAGAGGTTGGGATCGCAAATGTTCAGGTTCCATGGAAGAGTTTCCATGGCAATCTGGAAGCGAGGCTTTAGTCACATTCAGGCAGGCGGCATCTCTCCGCATTTCCTGCTCCAGCCCCCTTTCCAGCCACACCGCCGGCCTTCTTCCTTTCTCCATGGCCATCAAGCCCAGCCTTCTCTACCCTCAGCAGAAACGCATGAGGCTCTAGGAGAGCCTGGCATGTGCTCTGAGGCCTCACCCACACCACCCGTGTGCTGAAGGGCGGGGTGGAGTTGGCCACCCGACACGCCACGAGTGGGCTTTGAGATGTTCTCCTCATGGAGTCTTGAATCTGGACACTCCCCGTCTCTTCAGAGTTACTATGGACAATTTTCCCTTCTAAACTCGCATTAGTTTATATTTGTAGGAAGCTTTAGAAGATGTCTCACACATGTTATAACATTTGATCGTCACCTGCCTTAGTCCGTTGGGGCTGCTCTAACAAAGTACCATAGATGGAGAGGTTTATAAACAACAGAAATTTATTTCCCACGTACCTGGAGGCTGGAAGTCTGAGATCGGAGTGCCGGCACCATCAGATTTTGGCAAGGGCCCTCTTTGGCATTGCAGACCGATGACCTCCTGTGGTGTCCTCACATGGGAGGGAGAGGGCCCGCCAGCTCCACAGCCTCTTCTCTGCAGGCCACTAATCCCATTATCCCTCAGGGCCCCACCCTTGTAACCTAATCACCTCCCAAAGACCCCACCCCTGATACCAACACACTGGGTTTAGGAATCAACACAGGAATTTGGGGGTGGGGGTGGAACACAGATATTCAGTTCAACCCTATAAGGTCAGTAAATCGAGTAAATTTTTGTTTTCATATTAAAGAAGGTTGAATGCAGGAATATCTTATGAGCCATCCAAGGTCTCACAACAAGTAATGCCAGGGACCGAATTTGAACCAATCCTCTGACCTCCCATTCAGGGTTCTTCTGGTTGCTTCCGCTCCCAGCCAGGATGGTCCCATTCCTTCTACCCAGCCCACTGCACCCCAGGGCAAGAGCGCACTTCCGGAACTTAGTGATGCCTATACAGTAGCTGCTGAATTCACGCTAATCTCTCCTGACTGCTGAAAGATCGTCTTCACGCAATGTTTGTGCAAAGCAGGAGATGCTGATGTCCGACTCTTTGCTGTTTTTCACTAGACCCTTCTTACGACTCGGTCAGGAGAGGAGGATGGGGCAGTAACATGAATTCCGGCCTCAACAAAAGTAAGTAAATGTCACTCTACCTTTGGGAGGAAAACATTTTTCCAAGGGCAGGGTGGAGAGCAAGGTCATGAGATTTTTAAAAAAAAGGATAGGAGCAAGCGTTTGTTGTCCTGTTTTTTGAGCGGACTTCAAAACCAATTGTCAATTTAGGGCCTGTCGGTGATACTGGTTCTTTGAAAACAGAGTTTTGTTCAGACCTTTGAGTTTCGTTTATTGCTTTTGGTTTTAGAATTGTTGAAGGCAGAAGGTTTCTCAGGACAAGGGTCAGCCTGAGAGGTCACTGGATTTGGATTTAAGTGATGATGGTGGCCCTCTATGACTTTGCTCCTCAAACTGTCACAGCTTAGTCACATCGATGTCACTATCCCCGTTTCATGAAAGGCTGAGACGGAGGATAACCTGATGAGGAGATGGCAGGGGTCTGAGATATCAATTTGCGTTGAAGTCTGACCTACAATCTCCCACCAAGGGAAGGGGGAAAGAATATGACTCAAGCTCCTGAACCACAAACGTGTCCATCTTGCTAGGTCCAGGAAGTAAAATATCAAGCACATGAATGGATGTTGAAGGGAATTCTTTCGAGAAGGAGGTTGGGATTATAAATGTATGTCCCACAATAATGAGGATTCCTTTCAATAATATATATGAATTATTTGTTCACTATGTGCCCAGAATCTGGCACTTGGGGTTCACAGTGATGAGTCAGGCACACACCCACAGGGGAGAGAGACTATCACACCTCACTCTGCACACGTCACCCTTTATCCTGGTGATTCCAGGAGGGCCCTCGGGACCTGGGGCCATTTGAGTTGGCAGCAGAGAGAGAAATAGGATTTGGACCTGCAGGGATAGGGCAGACAGACCCTCCTAGAAGTGGGTGCCATGGAAAGACCTCAAGGTGTGACAATTAGTGAGGACTCCGGGTTCCTGGAGTTTAGGGAGTGTGAAAGGGAAGTAGTCTGGAGAGGTAAGGAAGGGGCCATAAAGGACGCTATGAAGATAGACCTTCATTCTGTAGTAAACGAGGAATTACTAAGGTTTTTGGACGCTGGAGTGACATGATTAAGCTGGCTGAACAGTACATGACAGGTCAGAGGGGAGGGAGGGGAGTGGTGAGGGTACCAGGCAGACTAAGCCCTAGGCCGGGCAACGACAACAAAGACGCAGACCTAAGGTGGGGGCGCTGTGGCAGCAGCGGAGGGAAGCTCATGAAACATGGAAACACGAAAAGCAGGCAACCTTCACTCAAGTGCCTTCCCATGGGTCACTTTCCCACGAAGGGCCTCTCTGAATTCTCTGTTTAAAAGTGCAATCCACAGCCCCAGTGCCACTGGACGTGCTATACCATGTGTTTATTGTTGTCCATCACTGTCTGCACCGTTCATGTGTAAGTCGTGCTGGGAGCCGCTGGTTCATTGCTGACTCTCTAGCATCAGGAGCAGCACCAGCATGCAGTAGATTCCAGATATTCACAGAATAAAATGAATGAATAAGTGCATACAGAGTGAGCGAGTGAATGAATGAGACCGCACATTTCTCCCCCTTGGGAGGGCGTTTGACAGGATGTTTCTCTCCCCTCGTGGGGCGTGGCCCCGCTGACCGTGTTTCTTCTCTCTCCGCAGGCCCTCCCCTTGCAGGAGCACAGACAATGAGTAAGAATGCTGAACAACGGCCCCAACCAGGTACCTGTCCGTGGGGTGCGCGGTTCCTTTTCTGCTTCTTAGGCAGCCACCAATTCCACTTAATCAACTGAAGGGGGTCTAAACAACAGGCTGCGTTTGCCACCCCCTTTCCAGTGAGGGCCTCCAGCTGGCTCTCCGTGAGAGATCTGTGGATCAAGTAACAGGCACTGGAGCCAGGTGGTTAAATATCAGAAGTGAAAGGAATATTAAAGATGAAATGTCCCAATGCTTCATTTTGTAAAATAAAGAAACTGAGGCCCAGAGAGGCGAAGTGATTTGCTAAAAGCCACACAGCTAATTTATGAGAGCTGTCACACCCCCAAGGGTGCTCCAAGCCTTTTTATGTCAGTTTCACCATGCTTAGTTTCAGAAATACCTTCATCCTGTGATGGATCTACTTAACAATGTAGGCAGGGGAACTTTCAACACCATGGAATTGGAGGCTTTTACTATTAGGAAGGATAGAGACATCCAGGTCCGTAAATCCTTCTGCAACATCTCAGCCTTATGATTACCCCATTGCTACTTGAATATTTACAGCAACAGGGAGTTCACTACCTAGCTGGGCTCACTTCCACTGTTCCATCCAAAGTCCCCTCCCTATAACTTCCAGTCACGCTTCCCAGTTCACCCTCTGGAGAGATGTCCCCCCACTCCATGTAAAGAGCTTTCAGATAACTGAAGGCGCCCTTGGGCCCACCCCCGAGGCCAGCTGTGTCTTCTTTACATGACCCAGCTGAGATTAGTTCTGAACAAGCCATTTGCTTTAGGGTGGACAAACACTGTTTTCCATCTCCACTGAAGAGACAGCAATGAGAGAACTGACTCAGAAGGCATCAGGAAATTTTAGAAACACAAGACAGCATTGACTTCACATAAAGGATTTAATGAGTCCCCAACAACAACAGAAGCAAGTGTGACCCAGACAAAACATTTTTGTTGTCATACTATGTGGATGAAAGGGGTGGACTAAATGGCCTTACAGACTCTTCGAGTTAACTTAAAGCTCTAAGTAGAAACCCATAAATCATGTTGAGTTAAAAAAATTGCAATTATAACTATAAAAAGCATAAAATGGTACCAAAGCTTTGACAACGCGGCCAAGTTGTGATCCAGCTCTCTACCATGATCTATCCCCCCCCCCAAAAGAAGGCAAACCTCATATAAAACCAATATTGCAAAGGTTTTTTTTATAGCTAAATAATCACATAAATTTTAAGTAAACGGAGACATCAAGAATAGTCATTTTACAGTTAAAATACAGATCCTGGTTAGTGTTGACATTCCCAAGCTGAAAATCACAGAATGCTGTCCCAGGGAGCTGAGGAATCCAGCCGCCCAACCCGCTCATTTTGCAGATGAGAAAACTAATACTCAGAGACTGTCCAGTGAGTTTAGTTTGTAGCATAGCCGCCTCCAGAAATCAGGCTGCTCCACTTCCAGGCAGGTATGGTTCATGCTGCCTTGGACAAGCAGAGGTGTGTAAAGTTGTCAGTATTGGGTAGACCTATGAAAGACCAGTCATCATTAGATCTTCTTTAAGCCCGCTTAATAAACCATGTGTACCTTATTCGTTGTGATTAAATATTAGCCAGCCCCTGTGCAAATGGTTTCATTGCTCTGTTTTAGATAAGAACAGCATTATCTACAAATTTTAGACACCAAATAGGAAAAAAAGTAATGCTGTTACTATTCCACGTTGTTTTGATAAATACTGGGATGAACCATAACTCTGATCAAGATCTTCGGGGCCTGCAAATACAAACAGTCGAGTTCTCTGAAAGGAGGCTTTCCTGCAATATTTAAGTAAAAGCATAAACCTTTGGGGTATTCTTATTGTTAATGCTGTTGTTTTATATTTTTAATAACAGTAAAGCAAATTCCCTTTTTTGTTTTCTTAGATCCCTATCAGATCCTGGGCCCAACCAGCAGTCGCCTAGCCAACCCCGGTGAGTTGACTTTGGCCTACAAGATTTTCTTTCCAGAATGTTCAATAGCTTTGTGAGGTCACAGAGACCTCTGTCCTAAGTCCAGACACTTGACTGGGTGTAACATGTACTGTTTTCCTGAAAATATTCAACCCTTGTTTCTGCAGTGTGCAAATGAGAGGTCAGGGTGGGTTAGTTGGTGGCAGCGATGTGTTTGGTGGGAAACAAATGTTTTCACACCTGCACTGCGGTTGAGATTAGTCATAAGTGGCACAGGCAGAAGTTCCAGGAGGGAAGGATGGGGATTAGGGGGGAGGAAACAGTCCCAGTGGGTCTCGTTTATCTGCCCCATGCAAGGCACGAGTGAATAAATATCCCAAATGTGTTTTCTTCTTGATTTGAGAAAGCATTGCCCAGCTCTCTGGCCTTATGAACGAGGTATAGCCCTGAAAACTTGCAGAGAAAAGACATTTGACCACGCATTTGAAAGGTTTATTATCAAAAATCACTCTAAAGTGAGTTCTAAGTCAAGATCCCCTCGTGCAAGCTAGCAGGCCCCTGTGTGAGAGGAGGCCCCAGGGAACCTAAACTGCCCTGGGTTCAGGCCCATTCTTTAGTGCCTGGCCATTCCTGCCCAGAGAAAAAAAAGGCCACCCAGCGCCCACCCCTGTTATTCTTCTCTGGGCCCAAGTTCTTGCCTGTAGCACTTAGAGCTGGGATCCGAGCGCCTGGCCTCTGCTCAGGAGCACGGCAGGGCCGGTCCGCGGGAAGCCTGGGCCAGCCCTTCTCCCCGTGACTCTGACGGCAGTCTCCGGGCTCAGACCCCTTTCACTGACAGGGAACAACACCTTGGGGGACGCCATCACAAAGCAGAGATGGACAGTGAGTCGGGCCTTTACAGAAGAAGAAAATTCAAGCCTCTGGCCAAAAGCAGTGGCTGTGGCTATGGCTCACCCCAAATCACACAGCTAGCTCTGGGCAAGGCAGCACTTCATTACCCACAGTGCATTGCAGCAGGCCTTGGGGCAAACTATTTTTAAGATCAAACTATGCTTAGAGTGCCAACCTCAGTGGCAAACAGAAAAGGAAGTCAGCAATGAGAGAAGGGGCTGCCAAGCAGATTCCCAGCGTAAAAGAAAATAAAGGGTTTCTTACAGAGGCCGAGAGAATCCTTGCACTTAGGGGACTGGATTCTGACTTCCCCGGCTGAAATATTCTGTGTTCTCCCGTCTCACCCCCTGCAGGAAGCGGGCAGATCCAGCTGTGGCAGTTCCTCCTCGAGCTACTCTCCGATAGCGCCAACGCCAGCTGCATCACCTGGGAGGGGACCAACGGGGAGTTCAAAATGACGGACCCCGATGAGGTGGCCAGGCGCTGGGGGGAGCGGAAAAGCAAGCCCAACATGAATTACGACAAGCTGAGCCGGGCCCTCCGATACTACTATGATAAAAACATTATGACCAAAGTGCATGGCAAAAGGTATGCCTACAAATTTGACTTCCACGGCATCGCCCAGGCTCTGCAGCCCCACCCAACCGAGTCGCCCATGTACAAGTACACTTCTGATATCCCCTACATGCCCTCCTACCACGCCCATCAACAGAAGGTGAACTTTGTCCCTCCCCATCCATCCTCCATGCCCGTCACTTCCTCCAGCTTCTTCGGAGCAGCCTCACAATACTGGACCTCCCCCACGGGTGGAATCTACCCCAACCCCAATGTCCCCCGCCATCCTAACACCCACGTGCCCTCACACTTAGGCAGCTACTACTAGAAGCTTAACCATCCGTGGTCTCCATCCACTCTGAAGCCTCATCCCCTACACTTCCTGGAATACTTTGGACTGGCAGGACTTTGAAGACAAAACGAAACTGGATGTTCTTTCTTGTTGAATAGAACCTTTGTATTTGTTCTTTAAGAAAACAACCCTTTCTTTTTAAATGTTGGTAACTTTGGCTTCATCTACCTTGAACAAAGAAAAGGATAATTCTCTGGGCCAGCGAGGCCAGTTTGGATTCTCAATCTCCTCTCATCTTATGTGTTGAATACTTAGATTACTGGAATGGTTGTATCATGGTTCTGTGAGAGAAACTGTACATTTCCTTTATACTTTTATGACCAAAGCAGTTTCTTATCAACACACGGGTCTTATCATGGACTTCGTAGGGCCATGACAGTATGAGAAAGAATCGTAACTCAACCAGTTAGGCTCTGGTTTGAGACTTTGGGGAACTAAAAACAGGCAGTCTATGATCTTGTTTTGGGAGCACCTAATTCAGTGGATGGCAACTGGAACATTGGTTGTAAGGCCAGTGAAGTTTTCAGCCAACTGGAATTTAGAAGAAAATCTCATGTGTGTATACTTAAGGGACCAAGAGCATCGCAAAATTCCTCTGGGTGGGCAATGTGTAAGAAGCTGATCATTCTCTCTAGAAATAGTCAAGATATGAACTAAGATATGTTAATGCAAGTGCAGACACTCCTGACGGACAGAGAGCTAAATAACTGTCTTTTGTTTTTGTTTTTAAGTAACGACAATGGGTCCCAGAACTTTGAGAAGTCTTAGGGATTTCCAATCACAAACAGATCCGCAAGCGCTGTGCGCTTGTCAGAGCATCGGTCCAGGGTCACCCAATCCGGAGGCAACTTACTGTATAAATTATGCAGAGTTATTTTCCTATATCTCACAGTATTAAAAGTAAATAATTAAAAAGTTAAAAAGAATAAATAAACGAGTTGACCTCGGTCACAAATACAATGTTGCTATCAAATCAGTCGTTGTTATTTTTTTAAATGTAATTTGTACATCTTTTGTCAATCTGTACATTTGTGCTGTTTGTACGTTTTTATAGCTGGGTTTTAATGCATAATGTGACTTTGCTGCCTAGAAAACAGGATGTTGATGTTGCTGACTTACTAGAACGAGAAGCACTGGTGAAGATATTTAACGGAGCATGGATGAGTGAGCAGGGTGATCCATTTAAACCCTTGCGCTTTTGGAGGCGTGTGTACATAACATACTGCAGTCACCACAACTTTGAAAAGAGCAAGCAAACCTTCTCTTGTGGATACAAGGGATGTTCCTGCCCCATATATGCAATATATTTTTAGATATTAAAGTATATATAATTTTACAGGTAACCATTGACCTTTTTAAACTATATTAAGTGTTAAGCTGACAACTGTCACTGAAGACTCTGTTGTGAAATAACTTGACTCAATAAATCGTGCCTTCTTCTCTCAGAGCCGAGGACGTCGTTGTCTTCTTTACCCCTCCGATAGGTCAAGGGGTCTTCCTAGGGGAAGGTCCCTATTTACCTCTTGCACCATGAAGAATTTTTCAGAGGTACAAACTGCATGTCAGTAGAAAGTAAAAAAAAAAAAAATGTGGTTTTGAGTGTTGTTTGTATTAGTCAGGGTTCTCCAGGGAAACAGAACCAGTAGGAGATTAGATATAAATAGAGGTATATAGATGTCTATATAGATGCATATGTAAAGAGATGCATATATATAATGTCTATACAGATATATACATGGATGCATATGTATAGAGATGCATATATAAATATGTGTGTGTATGTGTGTGTGTGTGTGTGTGTGGCGAGAGAGAGAGAGAGCTTGACTGATTATGAGAAATTAAACCCACATGACTGTGGGCTCAGAAGTCCCACGGGCTGCCATGTGCCGGCTGGAAACTCAGGAAAGCCAGGCCTGTAGTTCTAGTCCAAACCTAAAGCCCTGAGGACCAGGAGAGCTGAAGGTGTAAATCCCAATCCAAGGGCAGCAAATGAGAAGTGTCCCAGCTCCAGCCGGCAGGCAGGAAATGTAGGGTGAATTCCTCCTTCTTTGGCCTTTTTGTTCTATTCAGTGCCACAGATTGGCTGGTGCACCAGGGAACACGGTCTGCTTCACTAAACCCACCCATGCAAAGGCTAACTCATCCAACATCTCACGCACATGTATACCCAGAAATGACGTTTAATTTGGGAATCTGGTGGCCCAGTCAACTTCATGCTTAAAATTAACCTTCACGTTGTTGATGATGTTTGCAGAGATTTCTTCCTAATGTTATTTAAATTTCCCTCTAGCCTAAAAGAGTTTTATAGGATGATGGTCAAGGCTGCAGACAATCTGTGTCTAAGAACCAGGACAAAACCCACAGGTTGGTCCACCATGGATCTTGCCCACCAGACTTCCTTCTGCTTCATCCTCAAACCCAAGTGGCCACCCTTCTGATACTCCGACAAAGAACACAATGGCCCAGCCTCTTCCGACCCCGTGTCAGGATTTGATCGTCCAGGCAGATTTGTAAGGTCTCTTTTTCTTCCCAAGGAAGGAACTTTCTTCAAAGTGCTTCACAGTTAGGTAGCTTGTTTTCAATTTCTCTATTTTATAATGAAAAAGCATGAGGCCTGGAAAGTCACTGATGTTGTGAGGAATGAGGCTTAGAGCATAGGTAACCCTATAACCTTCCCTGGTAACCCTGGGTGCCTTCTAGACAACATGTCTGCCTAAATAAAATGAGGCATGCTCCTGGTGGTCCGATTTTTTTCAACTTGCACCCTGCCACTAACAAACGTGTTAAGCACTATTCTTAATACCTGCACATTGATTTATAAATCATACACACAAACCATTGGATTATTATTAATATTATAAAAACAAACACAAAATAGAAAATTTTAGAGAGCAGTGTAAAAATAAATTGAAACTGAAATTCTCATGGCTTCTTCTACTTCCTTTGTCTTGCACGGCCTGCTGCCGAGACTCCACAAGGAAGTCAGTCTTCAGAGGGAGGGTGTGTTCGTGTGCATCTGCAGGCTTTTCCCTGTGACTTCTAAGAAAGGAGAAAATAAAACTTGTGATTAGCAGCCCAAGCACAGAAAGAGAAATGATGAAGGCCAGGTATGTTTAAGAAGAGTTTGGCTGCAGTCTTTTGAAAATCTCTACCTCAGCCAGACAACTTTGCCATCAGTCCCGAGGTTTGTGAAGGATTCCTTAGGGACAATGGAGGCACATAAAGGATGCTCAGACCGCGGGGACTTCTCCATGGGAAGAAGGGTTTTTTAGATGCCCTTTTGAACCTAAAAATAAAAAGGCTCTTCAAAGTGAGAAGTAATAGCATTTATGGAGATCAATAAGAGGAACTATACTGGAAGCACTATTTTGGAAAGAATCACAGCTAATGTTCCAGTTACAAGACACAGGCAATGGGTATTTACAAGAAAGGGAAGGGGAACAATTACATCAATAGACAGAAAGTATTTCTATTGGTTCAGACACCATAACATAGTGATGCTAATTCTAAACAATGTTTTTAATTTTCAATCCAGGAGCCATCAGACCGTTCATCATAATAACTGCTTTTTTGTTATCTTTGCAAACAGCTTCTAGGGAAACAGGTGGCTGAGGCCCAGGCCAAAGGTTATTTTGCCCTGTTTTAACATTCCAAAGACTTGAGGCATAAGGCATGAAAGGCAGTTCTCTGGTGTGGCAGCGCCGGCTCCATTTTAAAGGGGCTCCATTTATATTATCGTTCCGGGGCTGTCCAACTTTTTGGCGTCCTCGGCCACACTGGAAGAAGAAGGGCTGTCTTGGGTCACACATTAAATACCTTGCGACATGTAATCACACGCACACAAAAATCTCATAATGTTTTAAGTAAATTTACGATTTTGTGTTGGGCCGCATTCATAGGCATCCTGGGTCGCATGTGACCACAGGCCGTGGGTTGGATGCCCCTGGAACTCTACACCCTATTCAAATACTGACTTATGTTCACCACCGTTATCAAGTCTTAGGACTTTGACCAAATCTTGCCCCTTAGACTTGCTCCCCAGTGACCTATTCCACATATAAGAAGCTCTTCCACTCACTAACAGGACCAGGACACCATTCTTTCCTTAAGTGCATGTGTGTGGAGGGAGGGCCGGCGTTGATTCCCCTGTAGTGCCCAGCTTTAAGGTTTACTGGCTTGCTCAAGGGCATCCAGCTGGCTAGACGTAGAAGACAAGCAGGATCTTTGCCTCCTGGCTTCTAGTTCAGTATTTTCCCCACTCGACCATTCTGCACCTTTGCCATGAG
Source organism: Phyllostomus hastatus (assembly GCF_019186645.2). Taxonomy (NCBI): domain Eukaryota; kingdom Metazoa; phylum Chordata; class Mammalia; order Chiroptera; family Phyllostomidae; genus Phyllostomus; species Phyllostomus hastatus. Next base: position 10,410,636 of record NW_025334015.1, on the reverse strand, counting down.
GTTTATTCATTCTAACGAGCAGCGTGAGCCAGGAAGAGAGACGCGTGGCACAGCTGTGAGCCGTTCTACTGGAAAGCAATCATCCCCACAGTTTAGGATGCTGGCCAATAGCCCTTTGAGCAGGAGGTTATACATCTTTAGTGTCAAAAAGTGTTGTTGACTCCCAGGCGAAGGAAGCTATATTTTCAATATCTGCTGTTTTGCAACATCTTTAATGGTTAATGACCACCAGAATTTTAACAACACCTAAAATGATCATTACTTTATTTAACCAATAATATCTCCATGGAATTGAACAATAAATGTGTATGATGTTTACTTAGACCGTGGGCAATGTGCATGCAGCGTGGGCCCCCAGATGGGGTGTGTCTGGTTTAGACCAAGTGAGATCAGAAGGTTCCAGAACACCAGGGCAGAAGGGAACCTCTGTCTATCCTCTGCTGAGGAGGCACTGCCAGGCCAAGGCCACGGTTGATGAGGAAATGAAACACAAAGCAAAACAAAACAAAACAAAACAAAACAAAACAAAACAAAACTCAGCGCTTTCCGTAAGTTGTCCATGAACTCGGTTTCACACTCCACCTCCTCCGATACCTATTCATGTAAACGTTGCCTTAAAAACTATTGACAAGGCACCACTCTGAGAAGCAGCCCCAGAGCCTGGCCGCCCCGCTCCCACACCGAGCTGGGGACCTGCGGCCCGGAGGCTCCTCTACTGTTAACAGCAGTGCTGGGCTGTGTCCAGCCCCCCTCGGGAGGAGGCAGTAAAATGGTGCTTAGCATCAATGGGAGAGAGAGGGGAGGTAATAAAGAACCTGAATGGGGGACCAGGGGATTGGGCTCTCGTGAATAAACAGAGGCTTCAACTCACATCCAGGAAGAACTCTGTGTTTTGCAAAAAAGCACCCTGGACACTTCATCATATAGAAAGCTACTGAAGCTGACAGGCACTCCTCCAGCCAGGGAGTCAGCCGGAGGATAATGAAAGGTCGTCTGATTTCAAGACTACAAATCCCAGGCTCCCGTGGGGCCAGACCCTTCTGAGAGGAAGTGGGTTAGCCAGCCAAACCTCTAGGGTTTCAGCCAATTGAGCAAGGATATGAAGGGAAGCTTTTGAAAGGAATGTCTGCGCACAAGCCTGGGGTCTGTCTCCCTCTCACTCTTACTTGGCCTCCTGTCTAATTGTTTCAGTCTGTCTGAGCTGGTAAATTCCTAAGCACATAGTCAATTTACACTTAGCTTAAAAGCTCTAAGGGGAAACAGAAAAGTTTCCAGTGAGACCACTCACTTGCCTGCAATTGCTGAAAAACTAACCTTCAGATTTTAACTGAGTTACCTCATGTGTTTTCTTAGTGGGACGAGAGGCAATTTAGGTAGATAAACTTAGGTAGATAAACGAGCAAGGATGTTAATGCCAGAAGACCTTGGTTTCAATCCTGACCCTTCCACCTACTGGGCAGCTTCTCTGCATCTATGAACTGGGGAGCAGAGCAATAAATATCTCCTGCAAGAGTTGCTTCGGGGTATTAGATGACACTTGTGGAAACCCCTTTATAAAATGACTGTACAGGAAGTATATATATAATCACCATTATCTGTCGGTATTTGCTAGGTTTTTTCCAAGAACGTTTATTAAGCCCTTGTTAACTGGTGAGCACTCTTGACTGGAGAGCTGAGTACAGTGTAGATTTTGTTTTGTGGTCAGAAAGGCACTTTCCAAATGAGTGAAAAGTGGGAGTAATTGGATTTTCCAGAGAGCCATTGCGTTTCCCCAGCCCCACCGTGCCCCTCCTGGCCGCTGCCCTTCACTGGGGCCGGGGGCACCTCAAGTCCACAGAACATGCTGCCAAGCTTCAGGATGCTACAAGTACAATAGGAGTGTTATGAAGGAATGCTCAAAATGTACTTTGTCAGAAGTGCTGCGCTGGAATTTTTTCAATCCACTGAGAAACAGAGGTCTGGAGCTGGGATTTTATGCTTAGTAAGCTTAGATCAGGGTTTCGGGGCTTTTGGCATACCCAGAGCAGCTGGTAAGTGCCCTGAGAGAAGACATTCTATTTGTTTTGGGCACCTCAGGAGGCAGTGCACAGTAGTGGGTCAGTAAAACAAATGCGACATGAATATGCAACACGCAGGGATGGAGTCAGAGAGGCCTGGCTCCGAAGCCCAGCATGTCCACTGCCCTAATCACAGCCTACAGTCTCTGAGCAGGAGTCCCCTCTATCAAATGAGTGTTATACTCTAACCCTTGGAGGTTATCCTGGGCATTACATTAGACACTGTGAGGAAAAATGTTCCCCATATGGAAAGGACCATAAAAGTGAGAGGCAGTGCCTTAGTTGATAAACGCAGGTCTTCCGTGTCACTCAGAGCTGTGTGCGTCTCTGTTATTCTCTGGTATTGTGAGATGGAATTAAACAATGCTCCTCTACTTTATGGTGTATTACAAATATACTTTTTATCTTTAAAAATTTGTAAAAGCTTGATACAGTCACAAACTTACAGAAAAGTTGGAACAGTACTAAGAACATTTTTTTATTAAACCATCTGAGAATAAATTGCCAACCTGACTCTTCATCCCAACCAAATACTTCAGTGTGTATTTCCTACAGTACTGTTCTCCATAATCGAGTACACTCCTGAAAGTCAGAGAACTGACACGGACAGGTCGCCACCGCAGAATCCTCGAGCACCATTCGCCCTTTGCTAATTGCCCAGCTATTGTCTTTTGCAAAAGGATCCCATTCATAAATATCTTCTGCACTCAATTACCGTGCACCTGTAGCCTGGAACACTCCGAGGGCCTTTCCCCAACTTTTGAGACTTGGACAACGCTGAGTATTACAGGCCAGTTACTTTGTAAAATGGCCTTCAGCCTGGGCTCTCTGGTTCTCCTGCATGATCAGATTTAGGCGAGGGGTCACATCAGGAGTCATATCGCTCCTTCTCGTCGCAGCCTGCATGTAGCCCACACGTTCAGCTTACGTCATTACTGATGCAGTTTATTTTGGTGGTTTGCTTGTGGTGGTGTCCACTAGACTTCTCCACGTGAAGTTTCTCTTTCCCCCCTTGCAAATCATAAGTACGTTGTGGGAATGCACTTTGAAATTATGTAAATACCCCGTTCATCATCAAGTTTCAATGTATTTGTTTATTTATTTATATCTCTAAAGACTCATGGTTTCCTACCTTATTCAGTGGATATGATAGGTGCTTATCCTTATGTATTTTGAGGATTACATTGTCCCAGTGGAAGGCTACTCAACTTGGCTTCTGTGTCCCCCGCTGTGCCCCCATCAGTCTTCGAGCGCTTCCGCAGCAATGTACTGGGGGCTCCCTGTCCCCACCCTGGAGTCAGCCACTTCTCCAAGGATCCCTGGTGCTTTTTAGTGCCACTTCTGGCTTTTCCCAAAACTAAAATCACCTTTGAAAGGGGAGAGATTTCAGACCATCAGTGAGATTCAGGAAAATACAACAGGGCAGCTGGTGGCCATTGGGAGAACTGTGTGAGGTCCCAAAGTGCCTACTTTGAAGGGGACTGAGGTGCCATTGTCCTATGTACAGTGTTTCTTGTTTCTTGTATCTTCTTCAATAAATGTCTTTATTTTTCACATTACATGGCTGGATACCTTCTGGACAAACCATAAAAATATATATAGTCTAGTTCTATATGAACTAGTTGTTATTAATAAATACTTAATAAACAATAATACAAGAATAAACTCTGCATTTCCCTTGCCCACAACTGTAAACCTACCTTTGCCCCACCCTCTGTGTGCGTGTATACATATGTGTATATACATTTATTACAGAAATTGTCCAGAAAACTCCACAGTCTGCCATCTACAAGCTGAAGAACCAGGAAAGCAGATTCTGTATTTCAATCCAAGTGAGTTTAAAGGCCTGAGAACGGGAGGCACATGGAGGAAGCCCTGGTCTGGTTCTGAAAGCCTGAGAACCAGACGTGCCAGTGTCCAAGGGCAGAAGAAAGTGTGTGCCTCAGCTCAAGCAAGGGAGGAGAACCCAGCCTCCCTCCCCTTTGTGTCCTGTCCAAGGCGCACAGATTGGGTGAGGTTCACCCACGTGGGTGAGGGCGACTTTCTTTACTCAGCCTCCTCTTTCAAACACTAATCTCTCCTGGAAACACCCTCACAGACACACCCAGACACAAACAATGTTTCACCAGCTATCTGGGCACCCCTGAGCCCCATCAAGCTGGCACACAAAATTAACCATCATATATGCAGAGACACTTACATCTGTATTGATTTCTATATCTGCCTGCATATATTGAACACTGGAGCTCATGCTGACAATCCATTTCCAGTCTAACACCACAGAGTTCACTCTAGTTTTTCCCTTTCCCTATTTGTGATTCTTTTGTTTAACCATGAGAAACACGGTTTCCAGTCATCATAATTCAGTACTTATCAGTCCCTCTCGTCTGCATCGCCATGCCCAGGTGACACGTTCCCGGTGTCTTTCCCTGCCTTGGCTCTCAATTCCCACCCTGCCATCCCCACTGCATGGGCACCCTCTTCACCGTGACCTAGGCTGTGCCTCCACACAGGTGACCTCCTAACCCTGTTCAAGTCTGATACCCACGCCAGGCCACCCTGCTGCGGGGGCACCCCACTCACCTGCCCAAGCCCTGACTCCCTTGGCAGGTCTCTCCCTACCCGCTGGAGCGCTCTCCCCATCCACTTGGGCACTCACACCACACTCCAGAGTCCTCTATGTGGATGCCCTTGTCAGCCTCTCCAGGCCCTGAGACCACTGTACTCTGATACCTCGCTCTGTTCCATCTATGGCTTCAGGAATAAATTCTCCAGGATGGGAAGCAGGAGGGAAGGAAGGGAAAGGAAGGAGGAGAAAGAAGGGACGTGGAAAAAGGAAGATCCATGAACGTACATTTAAGACCTCACATATCTCATTAACTTGTGTATGTGCTGGCTGTGCGTGGAGGCAAGGGGCTACCAGATTCCTTAAATCGTGGGTTTCGCCTGCCTCTGCATCCCCGCATCCGAATGTGTGTGTGTACACAAGGACACACACCTCTGTGCCTTTCTAGATGCAGAATCTGGAGAAAAGTTAGAGAAAGGGAAGGGAGTTAGCCAAGGAGGCTAATGAACCAGGAGCCAGTTTGGAATGGGGGCTATTTGGAGAAAATGAAATAAAGGTCTTCTAAGTGTCCAGGGGAGAGACCGGAAGGAGGCAGAGAGTGGGATGCCACTGGTGAGCGTGGAAAAGCAGCGCTCTGCAATGCGCTGCCGGTGTTTGCTGGTGGGGGCCGGGGCAGAAATGGCGCAGCTTTGTGGTCGCCTTTGGATGCTGGGTGGCACTCAGACACGGCAATTAGAGACCCCAGATCCACCACGTTTGGATGTCTGCATGCTCCACTAGACCTGAAGGACAGAAAGGGCAGGACCTGTGTCTAACTTCTTTTTTTTTTTTTAATTCCTAGCGCCAAGCAAGTGCCTGGCTTTAGAGAAGGGTCTGACCCACACCTGCTGTCTGTCTAACTGCCCTGGCTGGGCAGAAATGTCCAAAGCCCGGCTGCCCAGCAGTTCTGAGAGGCAGGGCGAGGGGTCTGCACTGCTCCGTCACAGTTAACTCCAGAGATACGCAGAGAAAATAAAGCACATGGGTGAGACAGTCGAAGCGTAAGCCCAGAGCACTGTTACAATTTGCATGGTGATTTTTGCTGAGTCAGGATATGGCGCTAGCTAATCGGTTTCCTGGGAAGACTTCTTGCCCCACTGACTGTGATATTACCTCGAGACTCCAGCTTTTGGAAATGTTTAATCAGGCATCACACGTATTCTAGCAATATTTTCCAGACACCTCAGCTTTTTCTGATGACTTTCTCTTCTTTTGCCCTTCCTGTCTTTTCAGGAACATCTATTTATCTGGTGTTTTTCTGAGTAACAAAGTTTAGTCATTTAAAAACCTCATCATAGAATATATGGCCACCAGGATACCATTTTGCATCAGACATGCATTTGAGAACTTTAAAATGTGGAGAACGCAAACTTTATCCAGAAGTACTTTGTCTGTAAGGAAGAAGTATAAACGTCACTAACTTCTGAAAAGTGCCGTTAGTTGGTTTATAGCTTAAACACGCTTTCAAAAGAACATTCCTGATGATTTTCAATCTTTTCCTTTCACACTGAATCTTTACAAACAGTAGCAATCACCTGATGGGAATGCAAGACACAAAACTCCAATGGCTCTAATTTTTCAAGTGGCTTCAGCTAGCAACCAAATGCAAGGATGGCCACTCACATTCACAGCCAACCCCAGAAGGAAGGCTGTGGGCAGGTGGGAGCAAAGAGGGTGCAGTAGAAGAAATCAGGGTTTCCACCTACGCAACGAATGACGTGGCCAAGGACCCAGGCATCACTAAGCTGCCCTGCATGCTTCGGAGACTTGTATTCCTCAAAGATGCCAACCCCTTCCTTATGGGGAGGTTTCGCTAATATCCTGAGCAGGGTTTCCAGAAGACAGGGAAGTACCATAAAAATCACATTCACATGGAATGTGCACTTAGGTTAAGTCTTCCTTTACAAGAAATGTCTAGTTTTCAGGAGCTCAGTTATTCAGTTCATTGAGGGTCCATTACAAATGACCCCCAACTCCTCACTGACGAATGCCCAGAAGACAACGAAGGGAAAGCTGGAGTCGAAACTGCGGCGGGGCCTTGTGACTCACGTGCAGCCGGTCCCTGAAGGAAGTCTGCTCCACCTCCAACATGTTGGGTACTTGCAGCAGACAGACCAATGTCCTTCATGCATGAAGACCTGCTGGTTCTCCTGGGAGAAACTATGACAAAAAGACAGAGGGACTGGTACTAGGTTTTCCAGGACCTAAGTATAACAATCTTAATGCAAATATACTAGTTTACTCAGACTCCCAGCATCTTTAGAAGGTGAAAACCATCCCTCACTAAATCTTCAGTCATACTGGTCTCTGTGAGAAAACATGGAATTTCCTGGTCTTAGTGGATTTATGACCACAGATCCAGCTGCAGATGACCCAGGTCATCAGTGCTGGCCGTACAGCAAATTTAATTATCCTAAATTCCGACACGCCACCCTCTTCCTGTCCCTCAACCCTTTCTCATCATAACCTTTTCCTGGGCCATCAACCCCCACCAGGGTGTCTGAGCCCAAGTCTGGTCTCTCGGCAAGCTCAGCGCTGAGAATCAACGCTGAGGACATCTCACCAGAGGGAGAAGGCCACGTTCCTGTTGAGGAGCAGTGACGTCAGTTCAGCCCCAGCCTGGCCCGCCCAACACAAAGACGGAGTGAATCAGGCATTTCCCCTCTCTCCGGCCACCTCCAGGGTGGGGAAAGCAGTGTTGGGGTCTGAGAAGTTACTCTCCAGGACTTCACAGTGGATCTTCTGACACTGCAGAGGGACTTACTAACAGATAAAGAAGGAAAATTCTTGAAACAGTTCTATCTGCTGCAGTTTTAACACCATTGGGCACACGGCACGCCTGTCCTTGGTTTGCTCTGCCCCCGCCCCCTGCCACATACGGTTAAAGAGCATGCCTACCGTATTTAGACAGACTTCACAGATGGTGGGGTCTTTGGATCTTAAGGGACAGGCACTCCCTAAAGCTTCTTCAAGTACTGGGAATTTACTGTGAAACACCCAAGAGGGGGGCCCTGGCATGGTAGCTCAGTTGATTAGAGCATCATCCAGACATGCCAAGGTTGCAGGTTCAATCCCCTGTCAGGGCACATACAAGAAGCAACCAAGGAATGCATCAATGAGTGAAACAACAAATCTCTCTCCCTCCCCCACCCCTTCTCCTCTCTCTCTAAAATCAATAAATAAAAATAATGTGAAAAACTCAAGGGGATGGGGGAGACAGGGACCTTGTAAACAGGGAAGACAGACTCATGGATCCTGATCCAAGGGATTCAAGTGGGAAAGCTCCTAGCTTCCCGTGACTAAGATTTCCTCTTCAGATCTTCTTACTTGTGCTCCCACGACCGCGTGTCTGTCTCCATACTTCCCAGCTAATATGCCTAGCGAACTGCTTGCTAAGCTAATTACAGTCTCCTCACTCCGATCACCTCCAGGTTTATTTGGAGTCCATAGACTGGCTGACCTCGGGTCAGGGCCCAGTGGCAGTGGCCAGGAGGGTCACGTGGTACTGATCTGGCTTCTTCCCGAGGGGGCTGGGGCACACGGCAAGGCTTCCCCGGACAGGCCAGCACCCTACTGCCACATGACACCAAGCGTGGGAAGGTGGAGAGCAGCATCTCCTGGGAAAGGAGCCCCGAACCCCAGCTTCTAGGACTTATTTGGCCTCCGTGCTTCACCTAGAAATCTTGTGTTATGGAAATGCCATATGCCACATGGCATTTACAACAGGATACTACTTCTCCACTGGACAGACCTAAGCTCAAATGTGGCGCTTTGTGTTGGGAGGAGCTAACATAGAGCCAAGCGTGCTGTCCGTTTTCCTTGGACCCTTCCAGCGACCTGGTGAGGCCGGCATCAAGCCCAACTCACAGTTGAGGATTCGGAGGCTCTGAGGTCACATCATGAGGTGGGCTTGGACCTGAGGTGTCAGGAGCCATCCGCACCTTCTGACCCTTGGCCTTGACAGGCACCCCAGAGGAGACGAGCTGGCCCAGTGGGACAGCTGTTTCTACCTCCGAGATGAAACGCTAAGCCCTTTACAGTTTTCAAAGCATCTGCACATACTTCCTTTTTCCTGTAACACTCATCACGGAGTATTTTACCCCTGCGCTTGTTTATTGTCTGTCTCTCCCCACTGGAATGTAAGTGCCGTGAGGGCACAGTTCTCTCCTCTCTGCTGCCTGCCACACCCAATGCCTGGGGGGGGGGGGCGGGGTGAGTGTTCCAGGAGGTGCCCCTGGTGTCACACACCCCGTGCAGGTAAGGTATGGGAAGCCCCTCTGAGGGGCCCGGGGCCCAGTCCTCTGGCTGTGCCTCATCTCAGAATCCTGATTTGACGAGGTAGATGTTCTCTTGGACAGAAGAGGAAGCTGCTCTTGTTGTTTCTAGAAGTCTCCCTCAGCAGTAACATTTGATCATCAGAGAAAAGTTTTTTAATGCGTTTCGTTTTGAGAAAGGTTCCTGGAAACCCTCCTTACCTCCACCCCACCACCATGGAGCAGTCCCCCCCCCCCACTAAGCTGGGGTGCGGTGGGTGGGGCTGGTGGTGGTGGGGGGGGGGACCCAGAGAGCAAGAGAGAACCCTGTGCCAGGTGTGAGGAGAGACAGTCACCTGGCCCAGCCCTGTCCTGACCACCCAGGTCCGTGGGGCCCTTCCCCTTTGCCTGCACCCCCCTGCTGCACCCCGTCCCTCCCCCAGCCCTCTGTGAATCCAGCCCATTTACAATTCCCTTTGAAAAGGTCTCTGTTTGGGTGAGTTCCGTGGGCTCTGCCTAGAGAGAGGCAGATTATCTGAAAATAGGTGTTATTGATTACAACCAGGTGGTCTTTATGGAAAGGGGTCCACTTGAACCAAAATAAATATTTGCCCGCACAAAGAACAAGGCGGTCCCTGTGGGGGCAGGGCCGTGCTCAAGGCCTTTTCTGGCCCTGGGCGCGGGCTTGTCGCTGCGCAGGCCGGATTGTGTTTCCTCAGTGGGGACAGACCGCGCAGGGGGTGCCGAGAGGAAGGGGGGCGCACGAAGGGCCCGCGGGTTCCAACGCCAAGGGCTCACCGCCCAGGCCGACTGCGGGCTCGAAGCCTGGTCGGGCCTTGCAATTGTATTTTCTTTGGCTTTCTGGCGCGCTCCTTATTATTTATTTCTTTTCTCTCTGTTTTATTTTTATTTTCAAGTTGCCGGCAGGACTGGATGCCGTCCATTCACCCCGCTGCCTTGGAGCGCGGCGCGCAGACGGCGGGAGCCGGCCCAGGCTCTGCCCCACCGCCCGCCCGGCCGCCGCCGGCTCCCGGGGAGGGCCCAGCTGGGGCGCGGGCGCAGGGGGCGGGGGCGACACGGGGTGGAGAGGTGGAGGCGGGGAAGGCGTCGCAGAGCAGGGCGGGTTGAGGAAGGGGGCTGCGCGCAGCGTTGGGGCGGTGCGCGGGGGTGGGGTGGGGGGCGGCGAGTGGGAGGGGTGTCGGGGGGGGGTGGGGGGGGGAGGCGAGGGACAGAGGCTGTGCCGGCTGCGTCCCTGCCTGGCTGGGGCAACAGGAGTTCAGCTCGTCTGAGAGTCCACCCCAGTTGAGAATCCAAGTGACCTGATAGTTATAATGTGGCTTCTTGAAAGGATAATAGTAATTCCGGGTAAGATTGGGGGTCAGTTCAAGAAGCTGAATCTTCTACCCTTACTCAGGTCCCCTCTCTTTCTGCCTCTGTGCTAACCGTCCCTGTCTCCTGCCCAGGGTCAGCACAAACCGCCCCTCAGGGGCACCCCCAAACGTCCCTGTCCCTGCCCAGGCTCTGAGAAGTCCTTTCTGGCTTGCCCTTCAGTTTCCAAACCTGCCTGTCCAGAGCCAGCGGTGGCTGTGTGGGCCCAGGGGAGAGAAAGAGCAGAGGAGGAGGAGGGGGAGGTCCCTCTCCTCAGTACAGGGAGGCCAAAGCCTGAGGCCATAATCTGCCTCTTACAGAGACTTGGGCAGGGTGCCCATCCTCACCCCACCCCTCCTTCAGCCAAAGCGGGTTGGTCGCTCAATGCCAAGGGCAGAGGTCTGGAGGCTGAACAAGCTATGAAGCTCAAGAAGCAGGAAAGGCCTAACTCAGAGCCACTGTGGAAGACAGACAGAAGAGCTGAGGTCAGGAAGAAGGGAGGCTCAGAGTTAACCTAGGAAGAGAGAAGGTCAAGGTCAGATCACAGGAGGGCAGAATGGTTTGGGGGACAGAGGCAAGAGAGGGTTCAAGAACGAACTCTGCAGCTGTTAAGAACCTGTACTGCCCTGATAGGGTGGGTCGGTTGGTTGAAGCATCATCCCCTACACCACAAGGTTGTGGGTTCAATCCCCAGTCGGTGCACACACCTAGGTTATGAGGGGGATCCCAGGTCTGGGCACATGCAGTAACAACCGATGGATGTTTCTCTATCAAATCAATGTTTCTCTCTCTCTCTCTCTCTCTCTCAAATAATAATAATAATAATAATAATAATAATAATAATAATAACAATAATAATGTTGGGAACCGCCCTGCCTGGTATCAGAAGCTGTAACCCCTGCCTAGGCTAAGGATAAGGGAACGCCTGGGAACCGTAAGCCAGCAAGGTGACAAAAAGCTTGTCTCCCTGGCAGGAGCACCGCTTTTGCTGCTTCATTCATACTGAACCCCAAAGCTTGGTCGGTTAGCCAAAGACGGATAAGATTCCCCAAAGGGGGAACGATCTAAGACAGGCACGATCACATGGGAGGCCCCCAAAAGAAGGACTTTGGGGGCTACAGCAAAAGGGGTTGATGGACCCTCGCTCCTCGGCTTTGACATAGCCTGAGTTCTCATCATCTGGGAGAAAATCTCCTTATCTCTTGGTTGCCTTAGTTCCCTTGCTCCACCTAAGCCTGAAACAATCACAGAGGGTGGTGCAGCTCTGTGCTGAAAAAGGCGGATTCCCTGGGTGATCAGGCCTAAGAAAGAACATGTAAATTACTGTGAAACCTGCTTTGTTTAGAATGCTCTCAGATGAATGAGAAGGGTCCAAGGAGGAAGTTAGTTTGTTCCTCAAAGTCTTACAGCTCTTTGACCCTGACTCAAAATAGACCCGCAGAGTTCCTTGTTATCTAGTGTTCCTTACTTCCTCGTAATGAGTAATGTACTTTACCTGAATTATTATGCAAAACGAGCCCAATAAAAGCAGGTTTGGACGGTAAATTGGCGCACCCTCCACTAGAGGGGGTGGCCATCCCGTCCCTACTTCTCCACAGAAACTAATCTGTCTCTGTGCATGTTTTTTCTCGCGTGTTTTCAATGAGCCATCCACAGCGTTCCGCGATCACTGCTGGCCGGTGACGCACGCATCAGCTGGCGCCCAACGTGGGGCAGTGATTCGGGACCACAGAGGTGGGACCCCATTCGAGACCACTTGGAACCAGCGGCTCCAAAAACCCAAATTCTCAAATCCATCAAACCATGTTTTGGGATGTAGCCAACTAATATTTTCATTAAAGGCTGGAAAAATGTCCTGTTTGGTTAAATGTTGAATGTCCTGCAGCTGCTGATGTAAGTCCAACTGCAATTTATCATAATAATAATAATAAAACATATCCTCCAGTGAAGATTAGGAAAAAAAAAAAGACCTTGCGTGTCTTTTGGACCTGGTGCTCCCCCCGTCCAGGGACAATTAGATGGATCCCCAGCCCTGCATCCTCTCTCCTCCCTGAAGAAGGCATTCCTGGAGGCGGCTGCTGAGCTAGTGGTCCCGTTGCTGGCAGTGCGCTAAGTGTCGTAAAACAGAATTTCAGGACAGGGATGCTGACTTAAAAGCATCTCTGCCTCTGTCTCTCCTTGGCAGCGATTTCCTCTGCTCCCCGGATCGCAGCAAGAGCTGCCATTAAGTCCCACGTGGCATGCGCTGTGTGTGGCAGGCCAGTCCCGGGGCAGCTAGGATGGCCCCCTAGTTCAGAAGGGGACCCAGGGCACATAAGGACACCGGCGTTGCCTCACTGCTCCCGTGCTCCTCCGTTTGCCCCTGGGAAGTCACTGCCGAAAGGAAGCCGTGGCTGCCTTGCCTGTGTTGCCTCCCAGCCCCAGCCTTACTGGTGAGGACCAGCGAGTTAAAGTTACAGGGCGCTCCCACCCCAGGATCCAGCTGCCTGAAGACTGCGGACAAGGAACTACCTTGTCAAGGTAGAAACGGCTCAGCAGGCTCAGCACAGGCACAGCCTCAAGTCTGGCTCCCTCTCCAGGCTCTGCTGCCCCCAGGCGTTGGGTCACTTCATCACTGTGGGACTCTCAGGAGGACCCAGGTGGCAGCAGCCCATTGGGTGTCCCTCTACCCAGCTCTGAGTTCAGTGTCTTTGCCTGTGCTGCCTGAGATGGGCTGCGGGGGAAGCGTTTATACCCTGGAAATCAGCAAATACGGCAAACTCGGTCCTCCGCTCCCACCTCCCTGAAGAGCAAAGCAGCCCCCAGATTCGTAAGAAAAAGAGAGGTGTGCAGTCACCCACCGAAGAACACTCCAGGTGGCAAATGGAAGCAGGGTTTTCTACAGCTAAACATGGCCTCTAGGGACGTGCAGTTCATGGACTCCACCGCTCACCAGAAAGTTGGTGTCTGGTACTCCGGACTCAGCTGCGGCTCTGGAGGTCCCCACCACAGAGGTCTGCAGGAGGTGCCCAGGGCTTCTGTGCAGGTGACGGTGAACACACCCAGCCTGGCAGAGACCCTAGGGATGTGCTGGCGAATGTAGCAATAGGCTCTTCAGGGGGAGGTCCGGGTTTGCCATACTTGCTGATTTCCAGGGTATAAACGCTAAGGGTGTTACACCCTTCCCCCCCATGGCCCATCTCAGGCAGCACAGGCAAAGACACTGAACTCAGAGCTGGGAAGAGGGGCACCCAATGGGATGTTGCCACCTGGGCCCTCCTGAGAGACCCACAGCGATGAAGTGACCCAGCTTCTGGGGGCAGCAGAGCTGGGAGAGGAACCGGGACTTGGGGCTGTGACGCTCGTGTCCCACCACGCTTCCCTGTGCTCTTATTAGCAGAAATCATGACCACAGAGTCCCAGGGTGGGCCCGACACACTGCAGCCGTCCACCAGGGCCAGGAAGTGGAACAGGAGGCAAACCCGCGTCCGACTCTCCTTCCTCCTCACTGTGCGTTCTGAAGAACACGGTGGGACCGGGGAAGAGCCAAGTGCCCAGCTCCTGGGGCTGTGTCCTTGGGGGGCAAAGGGCAAGGGGCAAGGGAATGACTCCGGGAAATGTGGGCACGGTCTTGGCAAATTCCGAATGCCAAATAGAAGGCATTTTGCCAGCTGGCCTTGGACAGTTCTAACCAGGGTCTCGGAGATGCCACAGAGGCAGCCCCATGATGGGGTGGACGGCAGGGTGAGATCCTGCTGGGAGAATTGGTTCATCTTTCGGTGTTTCACTCCCAGCCCAAAATAAGAAAACAACAGAAATTAGGTTCACAGGAAAATTACATCAAATAGCAAAAGAAGCCGCTGTTAAGATCCTTCCAGACCCCAGAAGTTTGGAGACAAGAGGCTGCTGCCGAGTTTCGAGACCCCGTCTTGCGTGGTCAGGTTGCTGACTGGTCAGGCCTCCGGTGCTTCTCTCTCCTCGCTCAGGGCTCCAGTGCACAGACCGGTGGATTTAGAGTTCATCCCAGAGGGGAGGACATCCCGAGGCCCAGAGAGGTAACATAACTTGCCCAAGATTGTACAGCTGCTTAGTTCCAGTGCTAGAGTCCAAGGCCTAGTCAGGGGTGCCCAACCTATTGCCTGTGGGCCGCATGTGGCCCTGGATGGCTATGAATGCGGCCCAACACAAAATCATAAATGTACTTAAAACATTATGAGATTTTCTGTGGGTGATTATGTGTCTCAATGTATTTACCGTGTGGCCCAAGACAACAACTCTTCTTCCAGTGTGGCCCAGAGACGCCAAAATGTTGGATACCCCTGGCTAGATCTCTATCTAGAACCCTAAAATTATTATACAGGAAATGCATGGTTATTATAGAAAAACTGTAAAACACAGAATATTTTAAAAAACGACAATTGGAATGATCACAATGCTGCCACACAACGATGACTGGATAATTAACGTGCATTACTTACACTTGCTTCCGCCCAGACCCCTGGTGCTCGGACTCACTATATATTAGTGTCACCGGGAAAGCTTGTCAATATCCTCATGAAGGACTGAGAAATCCCAGGGCGCAGGAATTAAATCAGAACCTTGGGGCTGGGGACAGCAAGCATTAGTCTTTGATGAGGCTCCCAGGTGATGCCAATGTGGGCCCAAGGTTGGGGACCAAAGGCCTGGGATAACGCCCTCCCATCACTTGGCACAGCTGGCTGCTCCACTGGCCCGCCCCCAGAGCAGCTCCTCAGGCAGCCTTTCCTCGCCACCTTCTCTGCCCCTCCCCCTTCTAGTGTTCCTTGTGGCCTGTCTCCTGATTCTGAATTGTTTTAAGTGTATGTAGTTATTTGTTTATCTTCCTTCTCCATCCATTGGAAAGTAAGTTTGTAAAGGTGGGTCCTGCAATGATTTTTTCATGGCTGAGTCCCCACTGCCCTTAACAGCCCCCAGCACCGCAGGCCAGCAAAACACATTTGCTGAGTCAGCGAAGGATGGACTTGTGGTTCCTTCTCTGTCTCCCTCCATGTGTATATAAACGTATGTATAGACGTACATACGCAACAAAATTATTTGTGTTAAAAATACTTCAATTTTAAATTTAAAAAATATTAAATGAACAAATAGTGTTTAGTATTTTTTGAGTGGTTTCCTCTTGTATTACAATAATAGGGCTGATTTGAAAGGCCAACAAAACATGTCTCTCGGCCCACCAAACGCACCCGTCGTGCGTGCTGCTGGGTAGCCCCTCCCCGGAGCAGACAGCGCAGAGGAGCCTGGCCGCTGGCGAGGGGGCCCTCCCGGTGGAACGTGTGACGGTGGAACGTGTGGGGCCGCCGCCCGAGTCCAGCAGGTCGCCCTTATACTGCTCTTCTGGATTTGCTTGTCTGACTTTACTGGACTTGTAATGCATTGTGACTGGGAATTTATCAAGCGTTAATATCCTTTGCCATTTGCTAGATTGTCTCTTGATGCTTCCAAAGACAGTAGTGCTGATAACTACCCTTAAAGTCCACCCCCCCCACCGTGAGCCTTAGTTAAGTATTTTAGAGAATGTTTCTGAGGTCATACATTTCACACTACTAAAATATATTTATTTTCTCTATACTTTATTTATTTATTTATTTTAGAGAAAGAGGAAGGGAGAAAAAGAAACATTGATTGGTTGCCTCTCGTATGCGCCCAGACTGAGGGCCTGAGGGCCGTGGGTGCCTGAACGGGGGGCGGAACCTGCGACCTACGCCCGTGCCCTGACCAGGAACCAAACTGGAAGCCTTTCTGTTACAGGACGACACCCCAACTGACTGAGCCACCCCAGCCAGGGCTCTACGCCTTATTTTCCAAAAACAGAAGCCCAGTAAGGTAGTTTTGATAAAACCTGATTATGCACAATTTGAGGAAACATTTAAAATATGTCGCTGTACCCGTAAATTAATCTTGAGGCTTACTATTACTGTATTACTATTTTCTGAATGTTGTACTGCCATAAAGTTTATAGCCTAAAAGATATTTAAAGACCATCTAGTTTTTTTGTATTTTTTTGTTTTTGTTTCTTAATGTATGTAAGAAGAACAGAGATTAGAGAGATCAGGCACTTGGCCTGAGATGCTCAAGAGAGTTTGAGGCAAAACAGAAAACCGAAATCTCTGTGACTTCCAGTCTAATGTTCTGCCCACTGCACCGCCAACCTCTTGAACCTGTCACTGCTTCTTCAGAAAGTAACCCCATCGCCCAAAGAGGCCTCACGTCCACAGAAAGCAATAGTGTTTGCTTTCTAAACAGTATTTAATATTTTTGATTCACATTCATTTCACCTCACATTTTGTCTAAAACCATCATGTGTTTTGACATGTGGTTTGCAATGTGCTGTGCTCTGCTATCCTAGACTGTGGGCACACGTTTCCTCTTCCTGAGTCGCCCCCTCTCTTGGCCCTCACCCTCCATGCCCCCCACACACGGCTCACTCTTTCTAACACCTGCGGTCTCACCTTGCCCTCCGCTGCTCAGGCAGGCTCCCCTGGGCACCCCAGACTAGGCTGGGTCCCCTTGCACCCCCTTTGATAACTGGGTTCCCATCAGCTGTTCCTACAACGCGATTCCCGTGGAGCCTCTGGCGTGTTTTGTTTTCCAGCGCATGCCCAGGACTTTGCCGAGGGCCCGAGTATTTGTCGCAAGTAGCACAGGAGTTTGCCCTGTTGTGTGGTCCATTCTGCACAGGCACGATTTCCCTACTGTGGTACACTCAGGTTGTTCCTCACTACACATGATCCTGTGGCAAACAGCTTCGTGAATGTCGTTATGTGAATGAAGCTATTAGGTGCCTGCAGTAAAGATAATCCCGTAAAATAGAATCTTGCTTTATAATTAACGCGTTTTCCCAAAGCTTGTGAGCTTCTCCACAAGCTAGTCTGGTTATCAGCTCATCTTCCAGGTGAGAAAGCTAAGACGCAGAGAGCTTAAATGACTCCCCGAATTCCTAAGAAAGGTCAGCGGGAACCCAGGCCTCCCGGACACCGGAGTCAGCCTGTTACTGAGGAAAACTCGAGAATTCTGACACAGCATGACCTGTGCTTGCGTGGGTGGGCTGTTCCTGCCTCCTAAGGTTGTGATGAGGCTTCAGTAAGAAAATATATGTAAATGTTTATTTTTAAAAACATTTTATTTATATATTTTTAAAAGGAGGAGAAGGGAGGGAGAAAGAGAGGGAGAAAAATATCAATGTGTGGTTGCCTCTCACATGGCCCCAGGCATGTGCCCTGACTAGGAATCGAACTGGCAGCCCTTTGGTTCACAGCCTGCACTCAGTCCACTGAGCTACACCAGCCAGGGCTAAATGTGTAATACACAGCTATATAACCAGCTCTGCCCT
This sequence comes from Phyllostomus hastatus, assembly GCF_019186645.2. Taxonomy (NCBI): domain Eukaryota; kingdom Metazoa; phylum Chordata; class Mammalia; order Chiroptera; family Phyllostomidae; genus Phyllostomus; species Phyllostomus hastatus. The sequence goes on along the minus strand of NW_025334015.1, from coordinate 10,393,005 downwards.
CTCTAACTACACAGGGAACTTGGGCAAATATCTTAATTTCTCTGAGCCTCAGTCTTCTCATCTGCGATAGGGGAACTGTAATTTTATTTCAGGTTTTCTGCAGAGAAAATGTAAAGCACCTGGACTCTGGCAGACTCAGTACATTGTGACAACTTTCTCTTCGGCCATTCTATTTCTTTTTCACATCCTTCACAGTCAGTATATCAGCCCAGCAGTGATGACATGACCCGGGTATTTGGTCTCTCTCAACGCTATAAAGCTCTTAACTTTCTGAGGGCACCAGAGCCCTGGCTAGCACCTAAACCGCTGGATGCGGAGGCAACTCCTCTCCAATCAGGGCCCTTTCACTTGTGTGATCTGGAAGCGTATGGCGCCACCTCCTGGCCAGAGGCGCGCTGCAACAATGGAAAGTGCCGACTTGCTCAGGATTGAGACTGCTTTTGGAGATTCCCCTCCCTCTCACCGTCCTCTCAGGTAGGTTCTTTACCTACACCTGTTTCTGCTCTCCTAGACACCTGGTGGAATGTCTGGAGCACAGACTGGCTCAGCAATTTATGCTTTCTAAGGGCCATTAATTGTTATTCACAACTGAGGCGGTGGCGGGGTGCGGGGGAGGCTCAGAAACATTAAGAATTAGTTTTAGACAACACAGCTAGCCAATGGGAAGCTGAGTCTGACCAAGTCTGCCATCAAGCCCTAACGCTGCACTCTGGCCATACCTCCCCTTCTTCATTACCTGTGTTTTTTCTTTCATGTTTTCAACAGCGTGCACCCTTAAGAGGCGGCCCAGGTGCAGTCTGGCTCTGCCACCACCGGTGATGAGGGGAACCGAGAGAGCCAGCAGGATAATTATGGCCTTTTAGCCACCACTTTTAGTTTAACTGAAACTGACTTGCTGGTGGTCCAAACAGCCCACTAATTAGTGAATCCCCTCTTTTCCCCTTCATGGGTGTAGATGAAGTCACCTCTGTGACCCTGGACACAAGCCTCTCCCCTTTTTCTCAGGCTCCTTGGGTGCCCAGTGTAAAGGTGGTTGCACATGGCCTCTGTGTCCCCGATGAACCAGTTTAGGGATGTGGTGCCTTCTTCCTTCCCTAGACTCTAGCCCTCGGTCCTGGCGCACACGTCCCCGACTCTAGGTCCCTGTACATGTTTCCTCTCTTGAAAAGTGGGACCAGTAACACTTTCCCTCCCTCCCCAGCAAGTTTGCTTCCATCTCTTGTTGCTTCTCCACCTATCCTATACACCAGCACCAGAGATATGTCCATCAAATACTTGCTAATCATGCCATGGCCCCTCAGAGACTCCGGTGATCACTGCTAGAGCCGGGATCCCAGCTTCGGTCTGACCCGGAACCTCCTCGGTCCATAGAGTGCCATGACCCCTGTATGCTGATGCACATTCCCTCCCAGAAGCCCCACGCACATGCACACCCTGTTCTTCTGAGAGTCTGGAGCGTGTGCCCACCTGCTCACCCACCTCTCTACCCGCCCCCTTCCCATCTTCCAAACCTTACCAATCCATGAAGCCCAGGTCAGCGGCTATCTCCTCCATTTGAAGCCTGCCTCTGTCTGTCTCCCTCACCCTTTTTATTTTACTTCAGTTGTAGCATTTTATTGATTTAATGCATTTCATTAGTTTTTACTGTAATACCTGTATACAAGCTTTTGGGTACAATGGTAGGTTCAGGGACTGTAATCAAAAGGCGATTATCCAGAAAGCCCCAGGAAAGAAATCTTCCTCTCCCTTGCAGAGACCAACCCCCCAGGCTATGTAGTGGAGTGAGGGAGTTTCTCTTGAGGACACCTGTTTTGACTTTAATTTCAATGAGGTTTGATCCTTAAAGAGCGGCCAGTCCCCAGCAGATTGTCTCCCACTGAGAAGGCTGGTTCTGAGAGCCCAGCTCCCTCCCCAGCTCAGTAGGCAGAGCAGCCCTGCAGGCACTCTGTGGAGGGAGGCAGGCCTTCAGGAATGCAAAACAGGCGCAGCCACTATCTCTCCTGCTCAGTACAGCACAGTGGGGCAGGAGCCTCCGGAGCAAGACCCCAGCAACTCTTGCAGAAGCATCAGCTAAGGGAAAGTGGAGGGGGCTGGAGGTGGGGGGAATCACTGGTACAACAGATGTTGGAATTACACCCCCATATGGTGATGGGCAGGATACAAGGAAAGTGAACAAAGCCCTGCAGGTCCGTGTTTCTGGAATGCTACCTTTTGTGTAAAATTGGGGGGATATAAATAAATATATATTTCTTGTATTTTTCCAAAGAAACAGCAGCCACATGACAAAATTAATAAGAATGATCATCTTTACATAAGAGGGGTGAAACAGAGAATAGGAATGAGTTTCCTAAACTGTTCTATGATTTTTGAAACCACATCAACTCTTTGCATAATTAATAAAAGAAAACAGTTAAATAAAAATAAAAAAAAGGGAAAACAGCCCTGGCTGGTGTAGCTCAGTGGATTGAGTGTTGGCCTGCAAACCAAAGGGTCACCAGTTCAATTCCCAGTCAGGGCACATGCCTGGGTTGCAGGCCAGGTCCCCAGTGGGGGATGTGAGAGAGGCAACCACACACTGATGTTTCTCTCCCTCTCTTTCTCCCTCCCTTCCCTTCTTCTAAAAATAAATAAATAAAATCTTAAAAAAAGGAAAACAAAACAAACTCTAGTAATTGGAAATAAACAGAAACAAATGAACTCAACTCCGTGTGAGTCAGTGCATAATCACACAGGGAAAAGAACTACTTCAGGTGACTTTAGATCAGTTTGTGGACTGCAAAGGCCTAGGAGGATGTATTATAAAGCATTTTTTTTAAATCCCAAATAATTTTAAAACTATAACTAATAGTTTTATTGCTAGCTGTAATGCCCATACCATTTGGGGGGCAAAACAGTTATAAGCATGTTGCATTAGGCAAAAACATTACTTTTGTCACCATCAGCAGTTTTCCAGGCTGGCTCTGGTCCGCCAGCCTGGTTTGAGCCCCTCAGTCTCCTTCATTGTAGCAGCAGAAACCAACCTGGCATCCTTGTTCCCATGTCCCGAGGACCTGATTCGTGGTAGGATTCATGAACACCTGTCGGGTTGAAGTGAAGTTCAAGGCACCAGGATTCTACTCGCATGGCCCCAGTGAGCCACTCCTATACGTGATAACCCTCTGAAACCTGTTGCTTGTCCCCAGAGGCCTCCTCTGTTCGTGGTCCCAGTGCCACCCAGGACTCCGCTTCCTCGGCCTCTGTCTACTGTGGACCAGAGTTCAAACCCATGTTCCTGCCCTATTCTGTCATGTCAATAGTCATTTTTTTAAAAGATTTATTTATTTTTTTATTTTTAGATAGAAGGGATGAGAGGGAGAAAGAAAGGGAGAGAGACATTGATCTGTTGCCTCTTGCATGCACCCAACCGGGAACCAAACCTGCAACCCAGGCACGTGCCCTGACCGGGGATCGAACCCACAATCCTTTGCCTTGTGGGATGACGTCCAACCCACAGGGTGATAGTCATTTACGTTTTACATAGGGATTTTTACACCGATTATTTCATCGACTTCTCCCCTTAACTGTACTTTAAAGCTCTGTTTTACAAATAAAGAAACAGAGTTGATGAAGTTGTCTGTCAAGGCCCCACTGCTAGTGCGTGGTGTAGCTCAGTCAAAAGTTCTTTGGACAGAGGTGGAGTCAAGCCCGTCGCTGACCGAGCTGGCTGAAGCAAGTCGGGCTTGCTGACTCGGAGACCACTTACTGACTAGAGGGCCCTGAGCTGGTGCTGCGAGCACAAGGTGAACTGGGCTCTCCCCATGCTCAGCGATGAGGGGCTTCTCCCAGAGTGTAAGACAGAACCAGGAACACGTGTCGACCATCCAAGGGTCGTAGGTAAATGTCTGATGCCCCAAGAGTGTTCTCACGGGTGATCCATGGTAGGATGTAGACTAGAGTGATTTTAAATTCATGGGCTCTCAAGACACACAGATCAGAGCTGGGGCCCTGCCCTGCTGTTTGCTAGCTCATGACTCTGGATGACAACTCCTTACCTGAGTTGCTTCCAGTCAAAAATAGGTGGAAATGACGCCCTGGCCAGGTGGCCCAGGTAGTTGGAACATCGTTCTGCACACCAAAGGTTGCAGGTTCTAACTCCCAGTCAGAGCACACACACCTAGGATTGGGTTCAATCTCCTGTTGGGGCTTGAACAGGAGGCAACCGATTGATGTTTCTCTCTCACATAAATGTTTTTCTCTCTCTCTCTTCCCCTTCCTCTCTCTCTCAAACCAATAAACATATCCTCAGATGAGGATTTAAAAAAAAAATAGGGATAATGCTAGTGCCTCAGAGTGTTTCTGGGAGAATTAAGGGAGGTTGTGTACGCCTAAAACAGAACCTAACACCCAGCAGGGACTCGGGGGGTAGCCCCAGAGCAAGTCTCTTCTACTATCACAAGTCCTGGGGTTTCTCCCTCGCTCGGAAGATACGACTGTCTTCTAGAACACCCAGTGCAGCCGAGGGTCAAGGGTGTGTGGGATGGAGACGCGGAGTGGCCCGCACCAGCGCCTCCTCTGCAGCCCCGGCGCACATCTTCCTCTGGAGGGCTCAGCTCCAAGGAGTCCAGCTGGGTGCATCTGGCTGGGGAGATTAAATTATTTTTGAATTCCTAACTGAATGTTCTTTTAATGGAAACTTAATGACAGGCATTGAAATAGATTTCCTCCGTAACCCCTCCTCGCCGGGGAGCCCCCCCACCGAGGCTCTGTGTTGCGCAGTTCCCGATAACCTTTATTCCCTACCCCTGGACTTTTATCTCCCCAGTGACAAACAGCCCTCGCTGGACAGAAAGAGGAAATTCCAGTCATTGTTCTCAAACTTCTGGCTTCCAAAATAAAATGCTCTATCTCCCCTGTCAAGCTTTGATTGACACACACTTCCTGTAATGGCAGACAACAACGGCCCAGGGGCGGGGCCGGGGCTCCTTGGCCTTCTTTGCTTCAGAGGTTTGCAGACCTCTGTTCCAAACGGGGGAAGACTCCCTGTGCTGTTTACTGCATCACCCTGTTGAGGATGTGTCTCCCGTTTCATGGAACATCTCCAGGGAAGGTGCCCCTTCACGGCCCACACGACCCGCCCGGGAAGTTCTGTGCTGGCCCGTCACACACCCATCAGCCATGGAAACAGACACTCTAATCGCCTCACTTCTTAGATTTGGCAACTGAGAGAGGATCTTTCCCTCACCCTTTCTCTCTTGAGGAATCAATTGTTAGACGGCCTCCCAAATCTTAACTCTAACTATTGGGGCTTGAGCCAACCTAAGTCCAGGAAGATAAACCAGGATCAGACTCTCCAAGTCAAAATCCCCATAGCAACAGAGATAGATTAGGCCAGTCGAGTGGAATCAGCACCAAGGGAAACTCTGACTGTGGTAATGCATCACGGGATGCAGTCTGTTTTTTTTCCCCCCTGAAAGGAATAAGCACTGCTGCATTCCTTGTAAAATGGATAAATCAGTAAATTTAATAACATGGCCTGTGGCAGTACGGATGTAGTCAGATCCTACTGGGAACAATGGTGCCACATTAGAACAAAAGGCCTGCCTTTAGCACTGCCAAGTTAGCCTTCTGGAATCTTCTCTTTCTCGTGTATGTTTTTACTCACTGAGCTCCTATGCCCTTGATAACCCTCTCTCTTTAAATGCTCAGGGATTTTATGATGCTTTGAGGTTCCGGCCACCCCTTAGAACTACCAACAGGTACCTGGGGAAGGGTACTTCCCAAGGGCTTTTCTGGATGTCTGTTCACAGCCGCCAGAGGGCCAGTGGGAATTTACATTGAAAAGGAGACTCCAAGGGGCAGAATGCCTTAATTCTAATAAAGGAGTATTTGGAAGCAGATAAGCTTCCATCAAATAACCCAGAAACAAATGCCAGTCATAGAACTTCCTGTTGTCATTCAGCGTTCTTGACAAGCAAATGAAACAGATTGTTTTGGATCATTTTACTTCCAGCAGCCCCCAAGCCCGCTGCTAATGAGAAGAACAGACCAGGAAGAGTGTGTTCTGACGTGAAGGACCAAGTCTGTGCATCTTCTCTCCAGCTTACAAAGGGAGGAAAGAGTCATAAGCCTTGTTACGGTGGGCCAGCAGAGAATTCTAGCTCCTCCAGCCTGAGATGCCTGATTTCCTTTCTTTTCATCAGTAGGTTCCAATGTGATGCCAACACATAGGCACAGAGTGATCTTCTGTGTGGGCCAGCTGTGTCCGCTGTTTTGACCACTGACTAATGGTGCAACTGTGGACCCACCAGACTTCCCACTGGGCTTGGTCCAAAAGATCAGGCTGTGTGGATGGATCTGTACAAGTGCAACCAAACCCAGGTCCAGCCCAACAAAGCCACCCCTACCGACAACTGCTGGCCGCTGCCGCGCCATGTGCAAAGACTCACACTGGAGGGATATGCTGGAGCTGCTCAGGAAGGGCATGTCTGCAGCCAAGGTCATTTCCTCCGGGGGAAGCTGAAGCCCAGACAACATATGCATCCTACTTGCCACCTTCCCACCCCTTCCACCACTCCCAGGAGAAAGCCCACCCTCAGCAAGGGGATTTCCATCAGCTGGTCTGTGGCAATGGATGCACAATAACTGACAGCTGTAGAAAGAACGTGCACCGTTTCAGAGATTTAATATATTAATCAACACACTGAAAACATTTTGATTCCTAAGCAGCTTTGAGTACCATCCTTTCTAGAATACATTCAAAATAACAGGTGGGGAATTAAATAAGACATTCACAGTAAAACCTTCCCCTAGAGGTCAATCCTAATATTAAGTTGGTTCCTTGTAGAACACGCAGTATCGGCCTTAGAGAAAGGAAGGCCTGGCCCTTCCCTCACGGTGAGGCCACATGCCATTCCTTTCCCTTTCATCCTCCTCCTTTAGAAACAACATTTCAATGCAAACCCCAGCAGAAAAAGACAAGACACAGTTTTTTCCCAGGAGCCTCAGAGGCACTTTCCCTTTTAAGCTGACATTACTCCGTCAAACTCCTCATTGCCTTCTTGGAAGATCAAGAGATACCATTTTAACATATTTGCAGCTCCTTACCCCATAATACAACTTAAAAGAAATATCACCACCATTTTCACATCAAGCATTCTTTCATGCAAGGAAGTATTCATTGAGATTCTGAAGTGGTGACTTAGCTTCTGTCTAAATACACAATGAGATGGTCTGGGCCGAAGCCCAGCTTGGGCAGCAGTGTGTGGGTGCACCGCAAGGCAAGCTGGGCTCACTGTTCTTCTCTGCGGACTGAGCCTTCCCGTGCTCTTCCAGAAATTCATTGTCACCCAGACTGAGGTGGAAGCTCCAAGGACTAGGTCTCGAAAAATTCAAAGTCACAGGTATTTTTTGTGTAACAGTCTTTTCTTATTTTCTTTGATTGGTTCAGCTCCCCCCAACTCAGGAGACAATTTTTCCTTTGATAAAAGTCAACGTTAAAATAAAAACCATTTGAAGATGACATGATATTGTATATGGAGAATGCTAAAGATTCCATTAAGAAATTAGTGGAACTGATCAATTAATTCAGTAAACTAGTGGGATACAAAATAAATACCCAGAAAACAGTTGCATTTTTATACATCAGTAACAAACTATCTGAAGGGAAAACTAAGAAAGCAATCCCATTTACAATTGCATCCAAAAAATAAAATACCTAGGAATGAATTTAACCGAGGATATAAAAGGCCTGTTTTTGGAAAATTATGAGAAACTGAAGAAAGAAATTAAAGAAGATACAAATAAGTGGAAGCACATACCGTATTCTTGGATGTGAAGAATTAACATCATTAAATGTCCGTACTACCCAAAGCAATCTATAGATTCAACAGAATTACTATCAGAATACCAGTGGTATATTTCACAGAACTAGATAAAATATTCCCAAAATTTATATAGAACCATAAAAGACCCAGAATAGCCACAGAAGTCTTGAGAAAGAAGAATACAGTTAGAGGAATCATGCTAATATCAAACTATACTACAAGGCCATAGTAATCAAAACAGCATGGTACTGGCATAAAAACAGGCACGTGGATCAATGTACCAGAGTAGAGAGTCCAGAAATAAACCCAAAACTTTATGGTCAATTCATATTTAACAAACGTGGCAAGAACATGCAATGGGGCAAAGACAGTCTATTCAATAAATGGTGTTGGGAAAATTGAACAGATTCATGCTAAAAAATAAAACTAGACTACCTTCTTATAGATGATGTATTATAGAATTATACACCTGAAACCTATATAATTTTATTAACCAATGTCACCCAATAAATTCAGGAAAAATAAAAAGAATAAATTTTTTAAAAAACAACAAAAAACCCCACAAAGTGACCTATTTATTATTGTAGAATCAAAATGACAATATGGTTTTCCCTGATCCTATGTATACCTTCTTCAAGGAGACTTTTAAAAAGATCTCATTTGATCTCATGAAACTTTTGATGATTTTGTCTGTTCCTATCAACACTGCATGATTTCAAATGCCGGTAATCATATTCAAGTTCCAAGTGAGCTCCCATGACTTCTGCGTTCCAGCCCCCCGCACATACAATGCATGTTCTAATGCCCTAGGCTTGTACAGCCGCGTGTCTTGTAGGATCATGGTTATGGACTCCAAGGGCATTGTGCTGGTGGACTTGGAAAGCTTTTGTCTACTTTCATACCTCCAAAATGTTGATTGCTTTGTAATGCTTCTAGTCACTATGCATGTTCAAAACATCACTGTACTCGTGTGGAAAAGCCACTGTTACATTTTAGTGTCATCTGTCTCGTTGACTTCTGACAAAATGAAGTTGGGGTTGTCATAGCCTCTCTTCATTTTGGCTCTAGCATCTCTCTCATTATAAAGGCACATGGCACAGTGAGGGGTATCCACTTCCACTGTCTTACTAAAGTTATGGAAATCTACTCGGTACTTCCCTTCCTTGGTCTTGGATACTATGGGAGCAAAACGGTAGCCCCAAAGCACCTCTTCTGGGACATAGGATGTCCGGACTTGGCAGGTAGCGCTGGTTGATTCCACGGTGCCATCTAAAAACACCACTAATTCAAAGTCTTGCTGGGGAAGGGTTTCTGCTGCCATGTGGAAGAAGGGGCTGTTGTGATCGATGATGTGGTAAATTGTCAGCGGGGAGATGAAGAATAAATTTTCATTCCCAGCGTCAACTACGAAGTTGATATTGGTCTGGTCCAAAATAATGGTCTCTCCCTCGGGAGTGACTGTGGTCTTCAGAAGCTTCCCATATATGTGACTGCCGATGAGGAGGCTCTTCCTAAGATTAGCCACTCGAATTAGGAGACAAAGCTTTCCACCCCGCTTACTGATCACCGCGTTCTTACTGAAGGTAATGGTCTTCGCACGCTTTTTGGGTCTGGAGATCTTGGCTAAAATGGCACCACACATGAAGGAATTGATGATGACTCCAAGTATAGACTGGAAGATAAGCAGGAAAATGGCAGTGCCGCACTGCTCCGTCACACACCTGAATCCATACCCAATGGTCACTTGCGTTTCCAGAGAAAACAGAAAAGCCGAGGTCAGACCATTAATATTCTCCACACAAGGGGTGTGGTTGGCAAATGGATGGAACTCAGGGAGGTCTTTGTGAATATAGGCCACGGCGTACCACAGGAGACCAAAGAGGAACCAGCTCCCCAGGAAGGCCGTGATGAAGATGGTCATCTTGTATCTCCACTTGAGGTCAAGCACGGTAGTCCAGATGTCCACAAAGAAGATCAGCCTCGTCTGTGCCTCCACATTGCCAAACTCGATGTTGCACCTTCCGTCTTTGGAAACCAGCCTCGTTCTTCGCCGAGAATGCCCAAAAAAGCGAGTGACGAACCATTTCCGAAGATGTTTGAACATTCTTTCTGTCAACGCCTTGATCTGAAAACACATCAAAGAAAAACAAAACAAAACAAAATTATATTTGTAGCAGCAGTGACGTCGGTGACTCACATAAAGAGTTACTTATGTATGAAAAGACATTCCAAACGATCCGGAATCTGACCATTTGGGCAAGCTGACAAGTTCCTTCTGGATACCACAATCCTATTTTCAATAGAAACTTTCCACCAGAGACCATGTGGCTCAAACATAAAAGGGAAAATAATTCCAATAAGATAGAAATGGAAGGAACCTAAGAAGGTTCCTGACCTCCCTTGCACACAGCCTTAAAAATGTTTGTAATAACCACCATCAAGAGCTGTACTACGACTTTCTGATATAATTCTTTTAAATGAGCTCTCCTTTTAAAAAAAATATAAATGTAATGGTATGTTAAGCAAGAATATCTGTGAAAGCAGAAGCTTGATGCACCATTTACACTTTTTGTGAGATATAAAAATAAAAAACTATGAAAAATAACAGCTCATCAAATATACTGCCCAAACCACGTTGTGTAGTGCTATTGGTACTTACACACCAAGAGGAACCCAGATTCAATTCAGTCCTCTCACACATTAAATGAAGGAATGGAGACTCAGAAAGTTTCAATGACATAGTCAAAGTCAAAGTCACATATCTAATGAGTGACAGAATGACAACTAGAGCTTAAGGTCCCCTGCTTTCAGTCCAGAGCCTCTGCCATACTGCATCTCAAGTATGACGTTTTCTCTTCTAAACTTAAATTTCCCTGAAACATTTTAAGACAAGTATCAATCAACTTCCTTTTGTTTTTAATGCTCAACACTGTTTAGAACAAAGTTCCTCAGCATGGTGTGGTCCAGTCCTACCGCATCATCTCCGAAGTTTCCTCAGTGCACCTACAACCCTGTTTCCACTCCCTCTTCGTGGTGTGCCAAGATCCCCCCGACAGTAGCAGGATGGTCACCGTCAGTCAGTACCACTCACGTCCTCCCCTGCTCCCGAGCTGCAGGAACACCGGGCTCCAGTGTAAATTGTGACTCTGTCGGGGAAGCCCCAAGTTTCATTCATCCCCCTTTCCCAGCTGCTAGCACACTCTGTGTATTTAATTAATTAGTATTGATTTAAAAAAAAAAACATAAAGGGACTAATTCAGTCAACTAATTAAGCCCTTGAAATACAATCTGATCAATGGTCTCCTGTTGATGACATTATCTTGCCTCCCATTCTACAGCAGGGAGTGAGGGGATTTCCCCCTAAACAGCCAACAACAACGAAACCAAGGGGTCATACACATGAGCTTACCTTGTCCTCTAGGTGTGCCCCCCCACCCTAAGGTGGCTCACCCCAGTTAGCAGTGTCTTCGTGGTATTTTTAATTAAATGCAAATATGTTTCTAAAATAGATTTCAAAATCCCCCTTCAACAATGTGTTTATTCATGCAAACTAGGAAGCGAAACCAACTTAGCAATAAACTTTAAACAAAACTGATATTCCACAGTTTCTTGCTTAAGGTCTTGAACCAGATCTTGAACCAAGCTCAAGAACTCAACACCGAGTAGAAGCAGCAGGAGAAAACCACAGCTGGGGTGATTTGAAATTCTGAGGACAGGTTCTAAAGATACATATATTTTAAAAAGCTACTAGGAGAGCAAACAGCAGTGCACACATTCGGAGGGGCCTGCCCCCACCCCACCCAACCCTCATTGACCTCAAGTCCTCAGAGAGCATTCGGGGATGGTCCCAAGTTAGACTCACAGAGGGAGAAAGAGGTGCCTCCTTGCCCAGTCGCTCCCTTTCTCCACACACACCTCCTCTCCCCGTGCTGACAATCCCTCGGGTGTTCTCCCTTTCCCAGGTTCATGGAAGCTCACACTGTGTAAAAAGTTCTCCATAGAGTGGCCCTCACATAACATAGTAAATTCTAAAGCCAACAATGATCCATTGCGCCCACATTCTCTTTGCCATGCATTATAATGCCAGAGATGGCTCCTAACTGCCAACTTCCGAGGGCTTTTTTTCCCCACTACTCTTCTCCTCCTGTCTCTCTTAAATTCATTTTGCTTTTGCAGATGAAGACTATTTCTGTCGTGTGAATAAGTAACCCCTGACTTATCTCTCAGGTAAGTGTGGGTGTCCACGCCTCTGGTACTAATAAAATATCATCAGCCTGGACTTGCAAAGAACTGAGACAAAGCCAGCCGGCTTCTGCTGCCTTCCCCAGATGGTTCGCACTTACCAGCATCCTAAACATGCCCCAATCTGAAGCATCCATGGCTGCGAAAAGCAAGGACGTGGTGTTGGGAGTTGGTCTCTGTGTGCAGGCTGATTTCCTTTAGACCCAGCTTAATATAATTTAGTCTTTGGGTCAGTGGACTGATGCTAATTGGTATTAGCTTAAAACACTTCATTGAATAGTGGAGTTGTGTGGTTTAAACCAAGGCAATTGGTTGGTCTCAGACCAGGTCCCAACCCGGGTATATATTTTATCTGTCCAACCCTCACATGGCTTGAATACCGTCATGCTAAGACATGACGAGCCACCGGCTGAGGTCCCTGGGCAGCCGGCGCGGGTTGTGTTCCGGCACTTCTCTCCTTTCCTTGCCACGCTCTGTGGCACTCCTGCTGTTTGCCCAAGGTCGTGCCTAATAACTTTCCACCAGAAACAATTAGTTACCATCAGTCTCCCAGCCTATTCTCTGAAACACGCGGCGATGCTGAGATTTCCAAGTGTTGACAAAGACACAGGGGAACATTTAGACATAGATGAGTACATATTTGTAAGATGAAAGTAAGATCACATAGTTGTAAGATGAAAGAAAGGTCACACCAGGAAGAAATCAGATACTGTGTTAATCTCGCTATACAACACTCCCTGTTATGTAAGACACTGAGATTTAAAGGCAGACTTTATTTTGGGATTTATGTGATAAAATCTGGCATTTAGCGAAGGTACTTTTCTCATGTGCTGTTGATTTATTTATTCAAAGAGTGAGAAGAATTATACCTAGAGAATGCAAGACTACAGGATAAATCCATCATTCACACAGCACACCCTTTATCCACAGCACATATCCAGCTTTGCTTAGACAATGGCATTTAATCCAACCACAGACAGAGCCAATGTGCATTTTTGGAACAATCTGTTGATTTAAGATTGGCTATGGTGTCTGGGTTATGTAACATGCACAGTTTTTAGGTTACTTTCTATTTAAATCAGTAAATCTTAATAACAAGCAAAAGGCTATATATTAGCTAATATTTACCAAGGTATTCTTAGTGGCCAGCCAAAGCCAGTGAATTACTTAAGCATTATCGCTCTGTAAACCACCCATTCCCATAAAATGAACTTCTTGTAAGCTTTCCAAACATTGAGTGTATGCTGATTATGTAGGATTTGAACAAACAGAGCTCTGTTCCTGTTCTCAGGGGGCTCCCAGTCGAGTAGGGAAGTGAGCTCAGTAAACAGGCACCTGCAATGTCCTTGGTTTGTCTAACGCCCAAAGGAAAACCTTTTCCCGAAGATCTCTGTTAGATGGGTATCCATCCCCTGCGAAAACCTGGCAAAACACTCATTGCCTCTGTGTGCGCAGAATGCATTTGTCTGTTACTCTCCAACACTGCTACGTCAACATCAGTGCGTGCTCCAGGCACCATGTGAGACGCCAGGGGAGCTACTGTTTACCAAATGGACACAGGCCTTGTCACCGTGAGGAAGCTTCCAGTCAAGGGTGGGTGGGAGATGCCAGCCAGCGAGCTGAAAAACAGCCCATGTGACAGTGGCCAGGAGAGGACGCAGAGCGAGGCTCTGGAGAGCAGCTCATCTCAGAGGCAGAGAAGTGTCATCCAGGCCAAAGATGGAGGGGGGCATTTAGAGGCACACTCAGTACGACTGCTATAAATATGCTTTGATAAATTAATTAATGTATGCATAAATGCAATGAGGTTGCTGTACTTATATGGCTCCCTATAGAGATATTTTTTAAAAGATTTTATTTATCTATTTTTAGAGAGAGGTAAAGGGAGAGAAACAACAATGTGTGAAACACCAATATTGCCTCACACATGCCCCCAACCAAGGACCCGGCCTGCAACCCAGGCATGTGCCCTGACCAGGAATCGAACCAACGGTTTTCCAGTTTATGGGATGACGCTCAATCCACTGGGCCACACCAGTCAGGGCACCCCTGCAGAGACATATGAGAAGAGGCGTCCCTGTGTACATAGTACTAACCACGGTGCACTGCTGTATCTGTGGCCCAGGCAGGGGCACCAGAAGAGGGCAAGCAGGAGCTGAAAGACACACCCAGCATGGAACAGCTAACGGTGCCAGGGAATCCGCAAGCCAGGGCCACTGCACTGGGTGCTCAGTAGGCCACTTGAGGCCGCTTGGTTGCAGACCTAGAGGAAACACTGGTAGAGAGAACAACGATCTAGATCCTTTTCCAAGACAAGTCATCACAACTCTAAGTCCGAAGTCTCTCCTATCTAACCACCCTTCAAATTCCTGCAAACAAACATATTTTCATCCCAAATCTCCTTTTCTCCGTGAAAATGCGCTCTTCATTAGCATGCCACACCCACGTCAACCAAACCCGCTTCATTCTAAATGAGGTGTGTAGAGCGTATGCCCATTGATAATATTTAAAAACCCATCCAGAGGCTGTTCTTTGGCAGGTATCTATGTGAGAACATGCCGCGGTATATCTGGGGTTTCCTCTGACACTCGACACACCGCCCCCATCTGTCCCTGCATGCTCAGCAGCCACTGTGTCAGAGACATAAGAGATTATCTCTTCTTTAGGATTTTAAAGGCTATCACCTCTCCATTTGGATGAAAATACGCTTACTGCAGTCTGCCTTTTAGTCAAACCTCTCAAAGCCCATGCACAACCTTAGTTCCCTTCAGGAAGTTTCTGAGAGTCGGGACTTTATGTAAGAGTGTTATGGGGCCTGAGAGCAGAAGTCAGATGATTTCCTGTAGTCCCTTTGCAATAGTGGTGAAAAAGAAATTCAGGTTTGCATGAAAATGCACTGCTTTGCTTCAGGTGAGTCCACTGAATCAGTCAACGCTTCTTGAGACCCTAATCATAGTGAGGCATGGAATTGGATCATGGGACAGGGTCTCGGGCTTCCTAACCAGTGTAATTGAGCAAACGCTCTATGTATCTAGCATCTACCATGTGTTTGGTGCTAGGCTGGGAAACCAAAGACATAACAGTCCCTGCTCTCAAGTTGCTCCCAGGATAAGTAACTCAGTAACTGTAGCACAGAAACTTCACTGCCCTCAAAGGGTTGAGAACAGAGTTTTAAAGCAGCCATCAAAGAGGAGACCCAACAAGCTGGGTGTCAAGCTGGTACCTTTCAACACACCTTTGCTAGGAGCTCAAACAAATGCACCTAAGGGGACTTCCTGCTTTCTGTGAAAACGGTCTCAAGCTACTAGAGGACAGCCACCCGGCTGGACCTGCAAACACCCCGAGCCCCGAGGAGCTTCACGTCATCTAGCTCCCTGAACTACCCTTTTTGTATCGGAACTTATTGTGAACAGAAGGCATTGTTTCCCTTTAGTTCGGTAATTCTGAGGGAAGTTATTTCTGGTGTCTTTGGCACTATCAGGCAGCTCTCTTGGGGTCAGCATGGGTTCTAAATAGAACTTGGCAGGACCAGTGGAAACAATTTTTTTTTGGCTGCATGGGCTTATAAAGGGGCATCTGAGCCTCAGGACACTTCCAGGCTAGACGGTGGAATGCACTTAAGCATCACCCCACCTTTGGGGTGGGTGTCTGCATGGGCCTTGTCCACCGTGAAGCCCAGGGTGGGAACGCCTCCCAGGCCTGGCTCCATCCAGGGAAGGAGTTTGGGAACCAGAGCCAGGGCATCATGAGGTCTGCTGGGGCCGGTGCCCACCTCAGGAGCGCCATGCTCTACAGGTATCTCTGGAGCCAGCTGGTCCAGCAGCACTGTCTGAATACCAAAGAGCCGTGCCACACACAGGGACCAAGAGAGGGTGGAAGACCTGGTCCAGGTCCAGGGCATTCACAGCACAGGTCCTGGCAACTGGAAGGAACTCCAGCTTGATTAAGCACAGACATGGACTTGAACCTCAGTTCTGTCGCTTAATGGCCAAGTGACCTGGGCCTCAGTCTCCTCTCCTGTGAAATGGCTGTATTTCCAAAGGTTGTAGTATGGTTTTTTAACCACTTTATTTACTTGTTTATTTATTGATCCTCACCTGAGGATATACTCATTGATTCTGGAGCGAGAGGAAGGGGAAGAGAGATTGAGAGAAAGAGAAACATCAGCCAGTTGCCTCCTGAACGCACCCCAGTAGGGGACTAAACCCATAACCGAAGCAGTGCCCTGACCAGGAAGTGAACCTGTTACCCCTTGGTTTACAGGACAATACTCTAACCAACTGAGCCACACCAGGGCAGTATGTTTTAAATGCAATCACATATGTGAAATTCCTAAAGCATAGTAATTATGCAATAAACTATAGTAACTGTTATTATTAATTCAGACATTGAAGCTTGGATAGCAGTTAACCAGGAGTCACTGACCTGGGCCACTTAGTGCCTAGCATGCACAGTCCAGTGGGCTGTGCTGGAGACGACAGCCAAGGGAAGAAAAAGGCTTCCAGAGAGAGTGACCAAGGCTCTGACAATCCGTCCGCATCTATGAACTATGCCAACATCACAGCCCATTCTCCCAACGTGGGATAGAAGACCTGGGGATGGCATGCGTGTTTTTATGAAGGATTTGTCTACAATCAGGGCAGCCACCTTATCTTAGTGAGGTGAGAACAGGGAAGAGGGAGAGAATTATCTCTGGCAAGGCTGAACAGAGGCGCGGTATGAGGGCCAATGTTGCTCTTCTCTTACCGTAGACGTCCACGAGGCTTTGCTGGCACCACCAACAATATACACTGCCCACCGAAAAGGGGGAAGCAGCCCCAGCACTGGGGAGCTGGCCGGGCCCTGACGGCTAGGTCTTGGTGTTCTCCGGTTACACCCAATTTCACAGAACATCAGCATCAGACAAGGCCACTCCATAATCATGTCTGAACACACACAAAATGCGAACATGGTCCAAACCACAAAAACAAACAAATACCCCACATCCTGGCTGAAATGAGTGGACCACTGCATCTTCACCAGTAACGGCCACGGTTTCACACCAGTCTTCACTCCTTCAAGATAATGAGATTTATTAACACACTCAATCATAGAATTACCCCTACTTCCTGACATCTAACCCAGAGCCAAGTGTTGCTTCCTTCAATATTCCCCAAATCACCTAAAACCAGCCCAATCCTACTTAAGTGCTAGGACTCCCTCAGTGCGGCTTCCCAGGTTCCTCAAAGCCACTTCACAAGTCAACTGGTGAGAAGCAATTTCAGAAGTCACACACATATATACTTTGCACCTACATTTGCTTTTGTATCAGGATGTAAAGAATGAAGGAAAGCTAAGATAAAGATGGAAAGAAGGAAAGCAAAGATAAATGCAAACAGTCATTAAAATTAGTTAAAAATTGCCCTGGCTGGTGTGGCTCAGTGGATTGAGTGCAGGCTGCGAACCAAAACATCGCAGGTTTGATTCCCAGTTGGGGCACATGCCTGGGTTGCAGGCCAGCTCCCCAGTTGGAGACACATGAGAGACAACCACACACTGATGTTTCTCTACCTCTCTTTCTCCTTCCCTTCCCCTCTGTCTGAAAATAAAGAAATAAAATCTTTTTAAAAAAAGAGTTAAAACTTTTAAGTTCAGTTCTTAAAATCTATCTAGTTAACTTACTTACCTGTGCCATTTGTCATCCTGAGATAATTACACTCTCACCTTAACCTGGCACCCCAACAGGAAGTGTCAGGAGATCTGCTGTCCCCACCAGTCCCGCCAGCCAGGAGCTGGTGGAGCTGGACTCAAGCAAGATGTCTCCAGGGACTGGTAGCCAGTATGCATTTGCTGCGGAGTTAGAAAACTATGCTAGAAGCTGACCCTTAGATCCTAATTCTGTGTTGTTTTCAATGTTGTCTCCTTATGGCTCCTCTTTATAATGATTTTTAAAAAGATTTTATTTATTTATTTATTTATTTATTTATTTATTTATTATGAAAGAAAGGGACAGAGAGGGAGGGAAACATCAATGTGTGGTTGCCTCTTGCACACCCCCAGCTGGGGACCTGGCCCACAACCCAGGCATGTGCCTTGACTGGGAATTGAACCGGTGACTCCTTGGTTGTCAGGCCAGCACTCAATCTACTGAGCCACACCAGCCAGGGGTCTTTATAGGGAATTTTGAAGTATTTTGGAAAAGCTAGTGTGTCTCCTGCAAACAAGGGTCAAAAGGGGGCGCTTCACCTCTGCTCTGATTCAGAGTTTAAAGAGACAGCAACCTATCCCTGGGTGCAGGGCGAGGGCTGACAGCAGAGTGAGAGCGGTAGAGGCCAAGAGAAAGTTGCAGAGTTGGATCCACTTGGCCTCTGTTGTAGAGACTTGCTAAGAATTTTCCCTTCTAAACTGCAGGCGTCCTGCACCAGACTGAGCCAGAGTTAAGGTAAGTGAAGGCAGAAGTGAAGATGCAGAGCTAAAAATAAGCAAAGAGAAAGACCACGGCTGAGAAAGTCTCTGGAGAGGGGCAACACGGCAATGAAAACTGCCCTGGAGAGCTTCAGTATCCCACTCCCAGCGACAGGAGACTGGTGCATTCTGTGTGAACAGCGCCCCCTAGAGCACAGTGCAGATGGCATCCCCTGGAGTCTCCAAGGTGCATCAGACACAACTGCATGATCTCTCACGTGCATTAACGTATTTAATTCTCACAACGACCCTAGGAGGTGGGGAACTGAGATTCAGAGAACTTAACCAATTTGCAGAAGGTCACAAAGCAGAAAGCCAAAAGAAGGAAAAGTCTAGAAGAACGTAGGTCAGCCCAAGGAGCCCTTGCTTTTAAGCCCTAAGGCATCCTCAAATGGTTAACAAACAATGCAGAGCGAAGGCAAACATTCACTCAGAGCCTACTTAGTATGCACCAGGAATGGCGATTTTCCATATATGTCCTTACTTAATGGAGAGATCTCATAAAAGAGCAAGAGCTGGCAAAAGATCAGATCTCTTTTAGATACTGAACCTGAAAGGAGAGTGAGGGTCTAGATTAGTGGAGAGGGAACAGGTTTTCAGGGACAAGACAGAGAATGAGAAAAAGCACCACAGAGAGAGAGAGAGAGAGAGAGAGAGAGAGAGAGAGAGAGAGGGAGAGAGAGAGAGAGAGAGAGAGAAGCCTGGCGTGTGGAAGGGTGCGGGCCCCTTGGAGAGGGCACAGAATCAACTGCACTGGATGCAATGGTGCATGTTGGTGGAGAAGGGCCTTCTGATGCCAGGCAGAGTTCAGAAGTGGTGAGGATGCTACAGCAATTAGGAAGCAACCGAAGAGGCAGCTGAAGATGTTCTGTTGAGCACTGGACTTACAATGGAAGGTTGGAGGTTGTCCTGGCTTGAGCTTGTGGGCATCGGCCTGAAGTTACAGGGATGCCATCTTCCATGTGGAGGCACCTGAGGATATGCACGGTGAGGTTGTTGCATCTTCTACAGTCGGAAGTTTGTCCTCATGAGGATGGTCACTATGGGAGGAGGGGAGCTCCCTGCCACGCCACCCAGTGCACAGGGAGTATCTGCCAGTGACAGTGAGCTGAGCCCTTCGGACTCACTGCTCTAGCAGAAGGCAGAGCACCCTTGCCTGGCATCAGTCAGCTCAGCAATACTCATTGAGTGCAAAGGTCAAGCCTAGACAACCTACTGCAGCTTACAGAGACAAGAAGACACACACTGGCCCAGCCCTGCCTCACACCAATGGTAGAGACCTGAGCAGGTGGCTCAGCCCTCCTGAGCCTGCCCCACGTGCTCTTTCCCCCACTGGGAACTCCTGGTCCTCCACTCTACCCGGCAGGCTGACCTCTTGGTTTCAACTTAAATGTCCCTTCTCAGCAAGAAACTTAAATGTCAGTCCCTCAAAGAGAACGGAGCTCCTGACCACCCCTCGCCCCATTTAAGTCAAGTTGCTCCCTCACTACAATATTATCTCCTACCATTCCCTTTTTATTGGTAGGACGTACAGTGATTTTTAAGTAACAGACTTGCTTCTGTGCTGGTCTGGGAACAGTAGCTCCATCCATCCCCTCCACGGCTCTACCTCCAGTGCCCGCCTAGCTGAGGGCCCGGCCCAGAGTAGGTGCTCAAGAAATATTTGTCAAAGACAGAAGTAAACACAGTGAAGGTGTGAATGCCTCAAAGTGCTTGATTTGCAGGAGGGGCTGTGGAGAGGGGAATGGAGCCACCACCCCACTCCCATGGTGGGACTCGGTCTCCGAGCACTCGGAGAGGGCAGAAAATCGGGGTATGGGTACTTGGCCTATGTGGCCTTGTGGCCTCGGGCTCCTCACCCCCTAACCTGTATCTGGCTCTCTTGCAGCCTGGCTCATGCACCGGCTCGTTCACCAAGAAAGCACTGTGTGCAGCAAGCCACTCGCCTCTGTCGGAAGAGTGCAGGAGGTGACGCTCCAAACTTCATGTGGGAGCAAGGCTCAGAAGGGCCTTCGGGAGCTGCTGGGCATGGAAATCCCTTCTCTTGGGTTTGGAATTGGCCAAGCTGCCTTTGCCAGGACTCAGATGGGGGTGACACAGCAAACATGGTTACTGTCAGAAGAAGGAGGACAGGTCCCTACAGAACCCTGGGTGACATTTCAGTCAGCCGGGCTGGGGAACAATGGGCCCCCTCCGAGCAGGAAGTGTACTGACAAAGGCGGGTTCTGCCTCCCGGGGATTCTGACTTTAACTCCAGTTCCTGGACCCTTAAGTGCACTCGGGCTGGACCTTCCACGAGTCACTGGTGAACTCCAGTGTCCGATGAGCTCAGGACTGCAGATTAATTTGACGCAACACCCCAGAAGCTTTCCTAGTCTCGTGGCCTTTGTTTTCATTGATATTTGGAAACAACGCCATTGCACTGAAAATGTCATTGTATGTGTCTTGACATATAATCTTACACTGAAAACAAAATGTGGAATATTCTCAAAAGATGATATGTCAACAGAAATTGCTTGCATACAGTGAGTCATATTGCTTAAGATGTTTGATATTGAATGGAATCCTTTGCTGAATTATTTTATAAGGTGAAGAATAATTTCTGCAGATAAGATACTCTCTCACTTGTCTACCTTGTCAAAGTATGTGTGTTGGGGGGAAAGTTTGTTTTTTTTTTAAAAACTGGACCCATCTGCAAAGAAATGATTCTGAAATCTCATCTGTTGAGCCACCCACCTCAAATGTCACTGGATTTTAATAAAAGAATTTGAATGTTTACCGAAAGTTGTATTTATTGTGTGGACAGAGATTCTGGAATTAGTCTGACCCTTCTAGTTCTCTGCGGTCTGGGCTGTTATGACATCAGCTCAGTCCTTTCAGCCCAGAAATTAATGAATTCCATGTGGATTGCAGGCCCTGAGTATACTTTTCCTGCGTATCTGCAACAAGTACACTTTTTTTTTAAGGAAACATATGGGATTCCAAACCTTGGCAGTTTATAAAATAAGGGAATGATTGAGCTAATGCCATAAATATAAGTGCTGGGCACCAGGATTCATGCCGCTGCACCCACAGCGAAAGGGTGGTGGGTGGGCTGAGCCCAGCTGTGGTAGCGGGGAAAGCAGGGGACACAGGACAGCAGGTCCTTGCATTTGGAGGGCACACTGGATGCCTTCTGACCAGCCCTGCACTCTAGCTCACGTCTGAAGTGTCCTTGTCACAGCCGCGACAGGTGGCCGGCCAGGCAGGAGTTAGGAAGTGGGTCTGTGGGGTTTGAATCTGGATTCAGCTCTGACACCAGGCATGACCTGGCCTCTCAGTGTGCCCATTTTTTATCTGAAAATTGGGAACATTCATATCGATCTTACAGATGGACACAAAGAACTTAGACAACACTTAGACGTGCAAAATGATCACGCTTTAACACTTTCGGTAATACCCCCTGCAGCTCTGACTCCTCCTTCCAGTTCCAGCCATGCACTGAATGAGAGATCCAATCCCCTCGTTATCTGCGGGACCTTTAATTCTGGGCTTCTCTGCGCCGGTGTCCAGGCCGCAGTAGCTCTGCACTTCCCAGAAGGACCCTGAGAAGGGCAAGGCTCCGGGATCAAGCATGGGGGTTAGCTGGAGAGCCAGCGTTCCTGTAGGTTCTCCTGCACTGCCCTGGGGAGCTGCGGAGGGTCAATGATTACCAGCTTTGGCTGGGGGCCTGCCAAGCCATCACAGGTACATTAATGGGGCGGCACGTCACCCACTCTCCCATGTCCGAGTGCTTTCTGGGAAAGCCCAGGAGGCAGAGGGAAGCAGAGCCAGGAGTCTCGGTGACCCCGTTGTTCCATGCCACAGAGCCACCCTTGGGTCCGAGCTTCTTGTCACCAGACAGAGCCCACCCAGGATGCCCCTCAGTGCAGGGACACTGCCGCAAAGACTCCCACCCGACTCCTCCCGTGGCTGGGGAGCTACTCCTGTCATTGCCTTGGGATGCTCTTTACTGATTCTCTGGTCTGCCCATGAAAGAAGCGTGAGTGGGACCAGGGGATGCCACCCCAGACCTCAGGGCCAGCCGGGGTGGGGCAAGCCTGGACCCTCGCTGAGTCTCAGCTCCCGAGAGAAGGCCCAGGAGCCTGCCGCAGACCTGCTGACGCACTTCCTCTCATTCCTTTCGTTTTGTGTTTTTTTCCCCACTCAGTGGTGTGTATAATAACCTAGAAAAGGTGAAGGTAAATTCCATTTATTTCCCCTTATTTTCCCTTCTATCATAATCAAATCAAAAGAAGCCTTTCCATCTCAAAAACACTACTTAGCCTCTCTGAGCTGTGGTTTTTCATAATCAATTGGTGATTACAATGTCTATTTGTTATGAGGATGAAATGGAAAATACATGCTTATGCAAAAACTTACACACAAATGTTTATAGCAGCATTATTCATACAGTAATAGCCAAAAAGTGGGAACAACCAAAATGTCAACCAGCTGATGAATGAAGAAATCAAATGTGGCCTGTAGATGCAGTGGAATATTATGTGGCCAGGAAAAGGAATTCTGGTATATGCTCAGCATGGAAGACCTGAAAAGCATCGTGCTAGTGAAAGAAGCCCAATGTTGTATTATTCCTTTTATACTTACGTCTATAATGGGCCAATGAATAGAGAAAGAAAGTTAGGTCGGTAGTCGCCAAGGTGTAGGGGATGAAACAAAATGTGTCTGGATGTTTCTTTTCGAGGTGATACAGATATTCTAATGTTCAGTGTGGGACTCGACAACCTCCCCTGCTCATCCTCATCCTTCCTCTTCACTTCTGGTCCTCAATTCCTCCTCTTCTCGTTCTACTTCTTCCAGCACCAGCCAGAAACAGGACCCCAGGCCCTTGCTGGCCCCTTGGCTGAACTTGGCACCTCCCTCCTGTAGCAAGTGGCCACTGTGGTTCTAGAGGCATCATCAAAATTATTTTCTTGGTCACAAAAGCCTGGGAGTACAGAAAGCATGTTTCCGTTTATCCTCACTCTCTTCTATTTTTTAAAATCCTCACCCAAGGACATGCTTATTGATTTGAGAGAGAGAGAAATAGAGAAAGACAGAAACATCAATGTGAGAGAGAAACATCGATCAGTTGCCTCTCGCATGTGCCCCAACCGGGGACTGAACCCACAACCTAGGAACGTGCCCTGACTGGGGATTGAACCCACAACTTTTGATGCACAGGACGACACTCAACTAATTGAGCCACCCAGCCAGGGTGCTTCCCCTCACTCTGAAACAGAAGCTCTGCTAGCAGACAGAGGAACAGGTGTACTCCTGGCATCTATGGAAGAAATTCTTCTTCCCCACCTGTCTGGGTGGCAATGGGGTAGAGCCAGTGAGCAGAGCGTGGACACTTCCCACACATCTACCCCCACTGAGCTCCACAGGACTGAGCGCCGTGCACAATAAGACCTCAGCCGACAGCTCCAGGGCAAAGCCCCATCTCAGCTCTGCCCACTCACCCCTCACGTCTCCCAGGCCCAGAGGTGAGGCTAAGGTCGTGGGCTTGGGAGCCAAGTCAGCAGTTCTCCCATGCACGGCAGACCCAAGGGCTCATGGGCTATCTAACGGGATGCCCCAGAGGTGGGGCAGGAGGGGGTTCCCGTGGCCGTGGCCTCAGCCTGCTGCACCACAGCCGCAGCTTCACCTTGACCTCTCACACTCGCTCATCCTCTCCCACGAGCTCGATTCCATTCTGTCTCCCTCTTCTCCTCAGCACAGTTTTTCGTTCTTATTGTTTCAAGCATTTTGTTCCTTGTTCTGTGCCTCGAGTCAGTGATATTACTTATCCAATTCTGATGCAAAGAGACCTCTCTGGAGTTTCCGCATTACCTTGAAGGTAAGCCAGAACCCAGAGCACCACTTCAGACCCCTCCTTGCCTCTCACTCCCTTCCCCTGCCCGCTCTGCCCCTCACAAAAAGGAGGGACAAGGGAGCAAGAAGCAGGACTGGCATGGGGTGGGCGGGTCCTTACTGCTTCCTTGGGTGCCCGGTGGGTAGGCGTGTGGAGGCCACACTTGGGGCCCCTCAAGGGATGAGAGCAAACCGCCCACTGTGCGTTCCCGGAGGTCGGCCCTTTCTCAGAGGCGGGGCTGGCGTGCTTCCTGAGCAAGGGCCACTCTCGGGAGCAAGAAAGAATATCCCAAGCTACCTCATCTCTCTTTTCAGTTGCTTACCTTAAACCATCCTCACCGGGATTAATATAAACCGTAATGGCTGTGTGGTGATGCACCACCAGAACCAGACGCAGCTCTTACTAAGTGCCTTAAGTAACTAATGGTTTGGGGGTCAAAAGGCAAGTGCAGCCCAGTGCTCTGGAAGGGGCGAGGCCAGTCTACCTGGGGAATGTGTGCAGGCGCCCCGGAGTCTCCGGCCTTGAAGCCCAGGGCCTGAGCTGGACTTGAATTCCAGCTCTGCTGCCAGCTGGTGCGTGACTGGGCCTACTGCCGGTGCTCTCGCAGAGCTAATTTCCCAATATAATCGATTAACTGGAAAACAGAGTCGCATAAAAGTCAGTAAGAAAAGCTAATGAATAACAAGGAACCTGGTGCTCACTGTAAACTGTTTATGTTTGCTTTTTTTTTTTTTTTTGAGGTTGGGGAAGGGAAGTGTCTGTCTTGCTGCTTTGCCGAGACCTAAATTTTCACTTTTCTTGTCTTTCCATCCTCCCAATAACTGTGCCCATTTTCAGTGGTGTTTTTTTCCCCACATCCTTCTAGGCCCAGCACAACCCATCTTGCTAAGCTCCTGGGCTGCACTTAAACTTGTGGAGAGAAGACAGCAGCAAGACCACCGGGAATGGTGAAGAGATGGGCAATTGGCTTTAGCGCTGACCATGATGCTGCCTCCCTGCTAGCGCCTGGGGGTGGGGGGTGAGGTCTACTCTGCAGGCAGCACTGACTGAGCGACCGCCACCCCCAAAGCCCAGCAGTGGGGTTGGCAAAGCACAGGTGAGGTCTAACAGGTGTCCTGAAGGTAGCGAAGGGACAGGCTGGGAAGTGGTCTAGACGACCCAGCTGTAAGTGCAGCTCCTTCCACTTGTCAGCAGCATGAATTACTCTGCTTCTCCGAGCCTGGCTGCTGTCCACCCACACGGAGATGAGAACAGCGGTGCCCCAGCACTGAGCCAGGGTCCAGTGTCAGAAGCCCGAGCACAGGGTCCAGCACTGGGAACCCGCCGTAAGGGGGGCTTCCTCCCTTGCTGAGCATGTCTGCGGAGCCCAGGTGGGGGGACCACGGCCAGAGGACAAGCGGCATTTGGGGAATAATTGTGACACTCACGTCTGGATTTGAGCAGGCAGCTGCTCTGCCGCCAGACCCAAGGACAGCCTCGGAAGTGCCTTCATGGTCTGCAAAGGAAGTGTGGGGAAGGACACGTGTCCTGCCTGGGGACATGCCAGGCCTTGGAAAGCGGTTTCAGCCTCCCTATCCCTGTCCCCCCAGGCTCATCAAGAAACATCTCCCACCAGAACCCCTGGGGTAGAGAGCATGGCAGGCTCTGGGCAGCTTTTGAGGGGATGTGCGAGGTGCACTTTGGTATATGTGAAGTCCAGAGTGGAGGGCTTTGTTTGCCTGGCTGCTGGGGGAAAATTACTAAGGGAGGGGAGAGGCCGAGAATCAGAGAGAGTAAGATTGCTCAGAAAACGATGAGATTAGATTAGCCCAGGAAGACCCAACTGTGCCAGACCAATTGAATTTCCTCTGAGGTTAGCGTGACCAGCCCTCCAGGCCCAGAGGCAGCTGGAGCGCAGGGCTGGGCGGCTGACACTGGCACAGTCCTTTCCCGAAGAGCTGGTAGTAGGGGTCAGACCCTATGACCTCTGGGCAGGTGTGAGAGGCGCACCCCTGCCCTGGCACGCCAGGGCGCCCACCTTGCGTTGACATTCCTCCTCTAGAAATGTTTTTTAACACGCTCTCCTTTTCCTTCTCAGCACTAAATACAACTTATTTTATGTTAATCTTGTTGAATGCCAGCCATTCTTAGCTCTGCAAGTACCAAGAGCACCCACTCCTTCCAGAGAAACCCTGATTCATTCTCGGTTCTTTTCTTTCTCTCACCCCCACATCCAGCATCAGCAGGCCTTGTCTGCGCTTTCCCCAAACAGATGCAGGGCCGATCTGCCCACTCCTCCATCTCCACCACTGCCGCCTTTGTCCACCACACTGGAATCGCGCTCGGGTGACAGAAATCACCTGCTAATTTTTTGTTAATCTCCACCCAGGGATGTGTTTACTAACTTTAGAGAGGGGGGAAGGGAGAGAGAGAGAGAGGGAGGGAGGGAGAGAGAGAGAGAGAGAGAGAGAGAGAGAGAAACTTTGACGTGAGAGAAACCTCAATCTGTTGCCCCTCACACTCGCCCTGACCAGGGACCAAACCTGAAACCCAGGTATGTACCCCTACCAGGAATCGAACAGGTGACTTTCAGGTTTTCAGGACGATGCTCAACCCACTGAGTCACACCAGCCAAGGCCACATTTTCTTGAGGGTAGTTAGTCTAAGGGTGGTTTTCTCTCTAGCCCATGGATCAACGTAACATTTGTGAGTGTTACCATGTCCCAGACACTCTCCATGTGCACACTCAACGGTCACAGCTACCTTCACGTGACACAGAGAACATCATCGTGGTCCCCAGTATACAGAGGAGAAAATCAGAGGTCAGAGAGGCCAGGTTGTTGGTCCAAGTTCATAGGGCTGGAGAGTGAGAATGCAGTTCACTGTCATTTCAACTGGTTTGATAGGTTTCCATCTTCAGTTTAATTACTGGAAGAAACTCATTAAAATGAATCCCTTTCAAAATAACTTTCAGGGCACAGATGGAAGGCTGGAGGTACAGTCTCTGAAAGGTCCTCATGGCCAAGGTCGCCTGTCCCATGTGGTTGGGGACACACGGCAGGGTGTGTGAGTTCACTCTGCAGGATGGGGCTGAGGGTTGCAGTCACTGCGGCGGAAAGGGGCAGAGACTCTGAGAGGGGCTTCGCAGAGATCATTTTGTTAAATCCTCCTGGCGATCCCATGAAGTAAGTGTAATGATCTCTGTTCACTAGGGAGGGGACTGAGGCTTAGAGAGGTTATACAGCTTCTTATGAAGCAGAGCTGTGATGGGAACCCTACTGGGGTCCTTCCACCACAGTCCCTGAAGATTTGGCTCATAGATGGGTGAATTCCGGTCTAAGGTGGTCAGGAGAAGCAGTGGGCTGAGGGAAAGGACCAGCCCCCAGATCTGTTCCTGGCTTTCTTCCCTTCCTTGTTGTCCTTTGGTCAATAAATATTTATTGAGAGCCTGGTGCATTCTGGGCTCTGTGCTGGGAGCTGGGGGCACAGCATTAACAAGACTGATACTCGGAAAAGTGGAGCAAGCGAAACAGACACTAATAAGGAACCAAGCAAGCAAGCAAGCAAGCAGAGTAATGGCAGATTGTGATAAGGGCTAAGAAAGCTGCAGTAACTAGGGTGACCTTGAGAAGCACTGGTAAGCAGAAGGGCACTGAGTGCCAAAGATGGTGGGGGTAGCAGTGCCAAATAGAGAGGACAGGTTCTCACACCAGACTCGGCCTCCTCTCTCAGTCCTGTCCAGCTGCCCTCCCTCACCACCTGCACCAGCACCCACTGGTGCCTGCAGGGGGCGCTGCTCACAGTCGTGGGATCCAGACAGGCTTAGGAAACATCGAGAGTCCAGGAAGGAGCACTGCCTCTATTCCAGGATGGGCACAGATCAAGCTGCAGTTTTCCCATCTGTCAAATGGCAGTACTAATATCTGCCTTGCAGGGCCACTGTACAGATGAAATGAGGTAGTATTCGGGAGAAATCTGGTGGATGAGTGACAAGCTATATAAATAGAGTGAGTTGGAATTACAGCAAGAGGGAATTCAGTTAGACATAAGGAGGAACTTTTTTACTGAAAGGATGACATGATGGTATAGTGGGTTTCTAGTGAAGAATTTACCTACACTGACAACTTAAAATAGAAAAAGCCATGGCTGGTATGGCTCAGTGGGTTGAACACCAACCTGTGAACCAAAGGGCCGCAGGTTCAATTCCCAGTCAGGGCATGTGCCTGCATTGCAGGCCATGTCTAGAGTAGGGGGCGTGCAAGAAGCAACCACACATTGATGTTTCTCTCCCTTTCTTTCTCCCTCCCTTCCCCTCTCTCTAAAAATACAAAATCTTTTTTAAGAAAAATAAAATAAAATAGAAGCAATAATCATTGACCTCAAATAAGTGCCTGACATTTCTCAGGCTTCACAGTGTGAAATGAATACATGCAGAAATGAGTGAGTTTTTAAACACAGGCATGACTTGCAGAAGACATGGGAAAAGGAATACAGGAAGTCTCTGCTACCACTAGGCTGTGGCCTCCGGAAAATTCTCTCTGAAGAAGAGTGAAAGCACCACCAGTTGGAATACTGAAAGTTAGCCCATGGCTACTGTAAGGGTGAGTCCTTGCGGCTCACATCAGCTTGGCCCAGGGGCCTGGAGACACAACAGCTTGGAGCTTCTCGCTGAAGGGCAGGGCCGATGGTGTGTGAGGAGGGCAGGAAGAAGAAAACGTTGACCGGAACTGCTCAGAAAAGAGAGGCAGGGTGGCCCTGCAGTCCAGGTGTGGTGTCGACCAAAGAGCCGTGGGCACCAGGTAGCCCGGCCCTCTCTTCACTGACCAGCCCGTGGACTGAATGGACCCACAGCCCCACCCCCTCTGGGACATGGGGCCATGTCACCAGGCCTGCTTAGAATTGTTTGAAAAGCAGAAACACGCTAGCGCAATGCCAGGTTACTACTGGTCCCTCTGAGGCCGGGACAGCCAACCATGGGTGGCAAAACCGGCCTCTCTCTGTGCCCTGCTGCCTGCTCTTCATCGCCAGTCACAGGCGAGGCTGGAAAAGGCTCAGCATCTGGTCTGTAGTCACCACAGTAAATGCAGGGCGTTTACAGGATCTGCATTTGGAAAGTACCCTGCCTACTGTCCACCTATTAGAGTCCCCGGGGGCCCCCTCACCCACATGGCTAAGCAGGCAAAGACAGGGGTTGGCAGAGGCCCCGCCTGGTAGTGAGGCTCCAGCTGGGAAGATTGACGGAGGGCCTCCCACACGAAGTGCCTCTCAGCTCAGATTGTACCTGAGGATGGATGCTTGGACCATAGGTGACCGGAAGGGGGTGGATCAGCTGGGATGGCACCATGTACCGAAGTGTGCCGGAGCATTTAGAACAGAACAAGAGACGTGCCAGGGTGAGGAGGCAAGAGCTTTGAGTAGCCAGGCAGAGAGAGGGGCAGGGCACAGAGGAAGGGGAGGGGGTAGCCTTGGCTATTGGGTGCCTGGAGTTTACAGCGTCTCCACCGCAGGGGTCTCTGGGGCCTCAGGCTGCGAGGAAGCGAGGAAGCGGCCAGGCTCCTGTGCAGTAGACCCAGGCAGCCTGCAGAGAGGCTGCACCTGGGGAGTTAGGTAGAAGTGGCCGTCCCTGGTCCAAGCTTACACTGTGTGCCATTAGAAACATATCTTTGCTCTTTTGAGCCTTAGAGACAGTGTGTGCTCACTGGGGAGTCGCCTTGTGGTGCAAGCACACAAGGCGCAGATTCTAGGACAATGGGATGAGAATACACTTCCAAGAACACCAAACCCTGCCCCTGCCTGTATTCAGGCGGCCCCACACCACCTTCCAGAGAGACGGACAGAGGCTCTATCCTTGTCTCTACAAAAACACGGTCAGCAGCTTCTTCCCATTTCCCTCTGAACCTGTCCCTGCCTCTCAACACCTCTGCCGTCCCAGCTGCTTCCTGGTATCCAGCCCACATCCTTAGGCTGAGGTTGGATTCTACTGTCATTCCGTCCTCAGTAGGTGTGAAAAAACGGGTCCCTTCCTATGTTAAAAAACAATTTTGGCCCACAACCCTCAGCAGACCTTCTCAAATGACAGCCTGTTTTTCCGTTTCACTTCGCTGTCCCTGCTGTCGGACAGTGGGAAGGAACTGACCCGCTTCACGCCCTGACCGCTGGATCTCCCCAGCCAGGTCCCTCCAAGCGCCAGCCTGGCTGGGCCATCTCTCCTCCCTCCCCACACCCCTTCCCTGAGCACCACAGACACTTAAAGAAGCGCCTTTGTCTGTGAAAATCCAAATCTGCAAACACCACCGTAGACTATAAAATACCGGGCCGAAGGAACGTGTGTATTAATAGGAAGGGGAATGCAATCCAAATGGTGGACACATTTTTGTCCGCTGCTCCTCTGCCCTCTCTCCCCAGCCGACTTCATCCGGTCTTGGTCTTAGCAGTGGTGAGCATCTGTACGGGCTGCAGAGAAAACCTGGAGTTCCCCCACACAGTGGGTTTGGACAAAGGATTCACAGACCTGGTCCAGGTAAGCCTTCTCAGGTAGGATCTCTCAAAACGGCCCTTCTCCTCTCCAGCTAAAGGGAGGGAGCAGCTGGGAGAAAAGCTGAGTCTTCTCTCCTCAACCACTGCATCCCTCTGGGGCTGCGAGAGACAGACTGCGTCAGAGTGACGCATCAGGTAGAATGTGCCTGTCACCCGGGCCTGTCCTCCCAGCGCAACGGGAACTTGTCTAGGGTAGGGACTCTATCTCTACACATTAGTGTAGCCTGGCCTTGCCCACAGGTTTGCTAAGTGACCCTCTGACTTATTTCTGAATCCTGTGACTTATCTCTGAATCCGACTCAAGCCCTCTCTACTCTATGCATAATTCATCAGCGGTCCACCTCCCTGAGAGTGCCAGAATACCCTGGTGCCTGCAATGGTTGAATGCACCTTCCAGCACAAGACTGGGACCACATTTATCTCTCCAAACATCTCAGCATGGGTCTTGGACTCCAAGGGGCTGAATTTCAGGGAGTCTTTTCCTGTGAGACGCTAACAACAGTTATTCACAGTTTTCCAGCTCTGTTGAACTCTCCAAGGACGAACGGCAGATCTGGATAGAGCCAGAACGCTCCCAGGAATTTAATCAAGGGCAGCGAAGCATGAGTCTGCCCCTAGGGGCAGTCACCTGAGAGAGCGTTGGTTGTTCTAACTGCGAGACAGTATTAACCTGTTGCTTTCGATTGCATTGTGTTGCACATTTAAATCTGCTCCCTGGGGAGAGGGTGGCATGTTGCTATAGCCTGGTAGACATAATTTTTGACTCCGAGCCAAGAAACACTGGTGTTTGTGCAATTGGAAGAGAGGGAGGGTCAAGGACATGGGGAAATTCTAAAAGAATTGAAATCCAAGGCTTGTAATTTCACAGAGTATTCAAAAAGCATCTCCTCTTACAAGCAGAGGTGAGTGACATGCATCTGACTGGAATGCAAAGCTCACGAGGCTTGTTAACTGCAGGGCGCAGGATAGAGCAGACACACACATTGAGACCGTCTATTCCCCACTGGGGAATGGATTTAGGAAAATCACAGGCTTCTCTGAGTGAGGAAATTATTGATCCAAAGCAATGCTGGGTGAATTCAGGTTTATATTTTTCCTGGAGACTCTGAGCAGGTCATTGTGCTTCTCCAAGATGCAGTTTCTCCATTGGTTCAATGGGTGAGCTGGATATGATGGTCCCTTAGAATGATTGCTTAAACTTATTTCAGTGCTCTGTTTTTTAATGTAACGATGTTGGATTGAGTTTGATACTAACAGCTAGAGCCCTTAGTAAGAGTTTGCAAGAAGCAACTACTTGGAGTGGAGCACCTTTGGATTCCTAATAGTCTTGAGGTTGCTCATTGTCTGCATTGTTCTTAGTTTCTTTCTGCTATTCTCCAGCAGAATCAGGGAGTTGCGTGTATATGGGCATCACTCCCTCTGCTAACTCATGGATTCTGACAAGGCAATGACCAGGAGGTTGCCATTCATTCTCTGAACATCCTTCATAATAAACCCAGCAAGGATGGCTCGGGTTCATTCCATCAGGAGTGGAGAAGAAACTCCAGTGAGCCCTTTGACCTAAAGGTTATATTTTGCAGATGGTTGACTTTTCTAGGCTTTCCTTCCTCTGTGTCTCCACTCTAAAATTTCCATCATCTTTTTTTAAAACTAATTTTATTATTTACTTATTGGAGAGGGACATCAATTTATTGTTTCACTTATGTATGCATTCATTGGTTGATTCTTGCATGTTCCCTGACCAGGGAGCAAACCTGCAACCTTGACATACTGGGATGACACCCTAACCAACTGAGCTCCCCTGCGAGGGCCATTTTTTTAAGGTGTTTGTTTTTATTCTGTTTCATTTTTCCAACTTCCACACACTCCCTGCTTGTTCAGAAAGATTCGTGAACAATGTAATTGAGCCACCCACTCTTTGCTACCTAGAGCAGAGCGGATATTATTCATGAATCATGTATTCCAGGAGACAGAGCAGGCCGGGAAAGTCTAAGGCCTTCTCACATCCGGCTTTACCCTAAGTCGTCATAGTCCTATACTCCCTTCCCTCAACCTGTGAAGTCAGAGTGGTCTCGGTGGCCCTGGGGTGTGTGTGGATGGTGACTCTGGGCTTTCTCTCAGCCCCCTTCTCAAGTTCACTGTCACCTCCACCTCTGAAAATGCCCAAATGATGTGGGGACAAGAGAAGGTGGTACAAAGAAGTCTTTAAAACTAATTACCTTAGTCAACTTTCCTCAATCAATTACTGGGCAAACTTGGCTTTTGTGCCAATAAACTCATTAGTAGTGACTTGACCTAACACCGGAATGCACATTCTGGCACGCGGTTCTTCCTGGACCTCACGGCCGCTGAGCTGGAGCCACTCTGAGTGCCCGTCGGGACCCCAGGAGTCACTTCGGCTCTCGGGAGAAAGGTCCTAGGGCACCTTAAAGCAGCTAGTCTGAAGTAAGCAGGTCAGGAATCAAACCCAAAAGTGCTGATTTTTCCAGATATTCTGAACTTCATACTTTAAGCTCTCTTACCGCACCTGCCAAGCGGAAGGAAGAGGGCTGCATGGAGAAGCTGCGGCCCGGCAAGGGCCAGTCTGCGGCCCGGCCCTGCCACCTCCTGCCTGTGTGCTTGGCTCGGGCTCCTCAGCCCAGGGCGCCAACAGCGTTCCTCAGGGGGTGGTGTCCTGTGCACCGAGAGGTTGCCACCCTCGGCCTCATCTGAGGCCCAGGCACTCAGGGGGAAAAGACGCACACTCACAGTGCTGAAAATGCTCCTTCTCCCCAGACATGCACGCCAGGCAAAAGTGCAGAAAAGCAAGAGACCGTGGGCTTGTTTCTGAGGAGGAGGCAGCTGAAAGACCAGCCCCCCACCCCACACCATCCCTGCCTCCCCCTAACATAGGGGGGCCGTCAACTCATCTCGCTGTGGCCAAGAGGCCAGGGGATATGGAGGGTAGGAGTTAATGCAAAGAAAATGCTCTTCTATATTCAAAGTTTGTTCATCACTTGAACTTTGGGGAAGTTTCCTGAATGAGGTCAGTCAAGGCTTGGGTTCCTATTTCAGAGCCACGCTTCATCCCAGGGGCCAACCTGCCACTGAACCTTGCATATCCTGCCTTAGAGCAACTCCGAATTGGCCTCCCTTGAAATTTCTTGCCTTGCTCTTTACAGACAAAGCAACCTTTTACAAATAGGACCTTGCACGGTCTCCCACCATCATGGGGACGCTGCCCAAGCTCCTAAGTATCACACATAAGGCCTGTCATCACGTGGTCTCCCTCTGCAGCTTGTCTTGTCGCAGCTTTCCTCACGTAACCCCACCCCACCCACCTCAGCAGTGCCACCTTGGTATTCCTTATACATGCCACACTCTTTCGGGCCTTTGTATTTTTTTTTTTTTTTTTTGGCAGATGCCTTTCCTTGTTCTGGAATGCCCTTCCTCCGGCCCCACCAGGCCCCAACCTGCCTACCCCATTCTTTTATGAGGTCTTCTGTAGGCAAAAGAGGAGGTCCTTCCTATGAGTGCAATGATTATGTCTGCCCTGGCTGCCGTGGCTCAGTGGACTGAGCACAGGCCTGTGAACCAAAAGGTCTCCAGTTCAATTCCCAGTCAAGGCACATGCTTGAGCTGCAGGCCAGGTCCCCAGTAGGGGGCACAAGAGAGGCAACCACACATTGATGTTTCTCTCCCTCTCTTCCTCCCTTCCCCTGTCTCTAAAAATAAATAGATCTTAAAAAAAATGATTATGTCATGACCACATTGCAGGTAACTGTCCCTGTTCATCACAGCATTTATCCTATTTCCACGTATGTAGCCGCTAGACTGACATGACCGCTAGACTGACATGACCGCTAGACTGTAAGGGCCGTGAGAACAGGGGCTATTTGCATAATTGACCAGGACCCAGCACAGTTCCCACAACATCGTGGGTGTTCATTGTAAGTGTGTTGAGAGGAAATGAGGGGCAAACCCTGTACGTGTAATAACAACGTCAGTGAGAAGGATGATGATGAAGAGAAGAAAGACAGTCATCATGAGCATCTGAAGTGGTAGAAGCAGGCAGAGTGAAAGCTGGGCCACACTCAGGACCAAACAGCAGAGACGAATAAGCCATCCGGTGAGATCTCTGAGGAGTGAGGGCACCTTCCACCCATGGAGGCCACAGGGCGAGGAAAAGGCAGAGCCCTGGAATCAAAGCGGAGCCCTTGGAAACCACTGAGCTGGGGAAAGGTCCAGGGTAGATCTGCAACCTAGCAAAGAAAAAGGAATTGCTGAGAAAAGGAAAGGGGCACGCCTGAGGAATTCTGAGTCTCTACTCTGCAGAGCCAAGGATGCTTGGCAACTACAGCATGTTATATATACTTAAAAAGCAGAGAAAACCAACTGCCACCAATAGCACCAAAGCTCCAAGAATCGTTCACTAGTGATACACTCAACTGTGCTTCTTTGCTAGTTCAGCCCTGCACACAGACTGACTTGCTGTGCTTTCTTGAACACAAGAAAATCCATCTTTGTGCTTTCAGTATTTAAAAAAAAACAACACAACAACCCACCCTCTGCTGGTGGATCATGCCTTCCCAGATACCCCATCATTCTCGGAAAAGCTGATGGACTTAGTGCAGCTACATTTTCACAGAACAACGTAGCGTAAGACAACCCACGCCCAGCTCATGACTGAAGGGCACCCATGGTGGGGCTGGGTAAGTCCCTGTCTGCCACAGTCTCCTTATCACGGTCACTGTGTTTTGCTCCATCTCGTATGCCTCACTACAGGGGAAGAAACACGTGTTCCCTTAAACTTGCATTGCAATAGACACACTTCTTTTGAGTGACGATACACAGAATCTATAAGACAGAGATGTTTGGGGACCGAGGCTCCACGCCTCTCATTCTTGGGATCCTATAAAGCAGAAGAGTAGCATTCACTGTCACAGAGCATTTGCCCCCAGCAGGATTTGGGAAGCTGAACAAATGTTGAGCAATCCAAATGCATCCACTGGAAATCATAAAATGAAAGAGAGGCATTTTGATGAAGGTAAGTGAAATGTCTTACTAACCTCTTTCACTCAGGTGCGTCTTTAGCCTTTTCCAAACTAGACCTCCCCAGTCTCCATAGCCTCTACCTTCACGATGGAAAAGGCCCGAGAGAGGTTCCGCTATCACGCAAGGTCTTGCAGCAACCGAAGATGCCATCAGAGGCAGGAGCCCTACACACCCGTCCACCACCAAGAGGGGAAGCTGCCGGCACCCTGCCCTCAGGATGGGCGGGATGAAGCTCACAGTGCGTAATCCACATGTGACCAGAAGATCAAGAGCTCCAGGTGAGTGAGTTAAAACCACATTTGTATCCCCTGGGGAGTGATGGGTACTGTGCTTAGTCTTGAGGTACAAAAAAAGAGGCCTACAATTTCCACCAGAATTAACTCCTTTTTTTTACCTAGGGGCATTTCTCCTGCTTACCTCATGGATTGCTTGACAGAATATTGAGTCAAAAACTGAGTTTCTTGGTCCCCACGAAAGCAGCTGGATCCTTGATGTGAGCGAGTCCTTGCGCCTTTGATCCAAGAGGTTGGGTGTCCTGAGTGCGGGGTGCCCGAGGCCCTGTTGGCTTTTATGAGTCTGTGGGTCAGCTCAGACTGGCTGCCTACTCATCTGTATGCAACAGCTCTCCAAACACATAGTTTACTTTAGAACCGGATCCAACGAGAGTAGGCGTGGCAGTAAAATGGGCTAGATGCACCAGAGGTGTTGAGCTGCCGGCGCTAATTAAGATTTGTTCATGGAGCCGTGACTGGGAAGCAGACGGTCAGTTTGCTCAGGCTGACAGTGACCCAGTCAAATGTGAGAGGTTGAGCACGTGGGCGCCACAGCTAGATGCCCCCAGATGGGGGCATTATGGGTCGCCAAAGAGCCCCTCCAAAGTTTCTCTGTGACTCACTCATTGGCCATGGTTCAGGCTGACCCGACCAACCCTTGGCCATTCATCTGTCTCCCTGACCCTAGCACAATGTCGGGCTTTGCAGCAGAGGCTGTCTAGCAAAGCAGGGTGGGAACGAGGCCTCGTCACAGCAACCCTGTCACCTGGGGGCCAGTTCCTAGCTTCTCACCCTTGGAGGTCTGCAGTGGGGAGTGAGATAATGTATGTAATGCACTTGGAACGCACTTGGCATTGAGTAAACTCTTGTGAAAATCAATACATCCCAAGTGTCAGGTTTCTTTCCACCTTTCCCCACCCTCCCGAACGGCTATCTTTCAGTCTTTCCCTGTGATGGTGCTCCCCATGGGCCATCCTGGTCACCAGCAGGGCATCAGAAAGCAGTCTCCTCAGTAAGCTGTGGCTCTGCTTCCTGGCATAGCAGGAGGTGAGTAAGAACGGGCCACACCTCCCCCCACTGCCTGTCTCCTTCCCCGAGACGGTGTTAGGTACCAGGCTTGACATGAGTCCATGTGATTAAAGGAGCAGGAGGAGCTGCAGAGTGCCAGTGATTCGACACCTCTCAGTTACACCAAGTTAGTATGTCACGGTTTTCACAGGGAAGACAAAATGGGAACAAATGCATGATTATGTGGGGAAAAGGGTTTTTTTAGAATTTTCAGTATACAAGTCTTGCACTAACTTTGTTATTCTTAAGCATTTTATTGTTTTTGATGTTGTGAATAGAAGGGTTTTGTTTATGGTTTATATTTTATTGCATTTATTGGGGTGACATTGCCTAATAAAGTTACATAGCTTTCGGGGGTACAATTCTATAACCCATCATCCGTACATCGTATTGTGTGTTCATCACCATAAGTCCAGTCTCCTTCCATCACCATTTATCCACCCTTTACCCTCTGCTACTTCTGCCAGCCACCTTTCCTGCTGGTAATCACCATGCAAAAGATTTTGTTCCGACACTTATAAGTGTAATTAGTTGTCAGAGCAAAGGGAAAAGAGTAGAGCAGTGTAAGTAGAACAGTTTGTATTGGATTTCCCATGTGGGAGGGCTACTCTAGGGAGCAGCAGGACCCAGGGTTGTGGTGGG
This sequence comes from Phyllostomus hastatus, assembly GCF_019186645.2. Classification (NCBI taxonomy): domain Eukaryota; kingdom Metazoa; phylum Chordata; class Mammalia; order Chiroptera; family Phyllostomidae; genus Phyllostomus; species Phyllostomus hastatus. The sequence continues at coordinate 10,355,110 of NW_025334015.1, read as the reverse complement.
GTGGGGGGAAGAATGGGATCGGTTCAAAGCTTGCGCTAAACGTGACTCTTCCCTTCACAGAATGTCTCCTGTGAGCATTAGCGGTTCCCACTCTTGCTCCCCATCCCCAGGCTCACCCCTCTCTCCATGTTCCCCTGGGTGGTCCACTACAGCCTTTGCAGGAACTCCACCCCACCTCTCAGCACAGTCTCCCAAACCCAGGGTCCCCTCTCCCCGACTGTGAGCATCTCCACCGACACCCGTCAGGCTGGGACCCTGCCCATTGGCCCTGCCCACCCACAAGTGCAGCCAGCACCGTGTCAGGGCCCTGGCTCCACTCTCTGAAGCGGCTGAGCAGGGCGCCAGCATCCACAGGCCCTGGCTGGGAGGAGGGGGCTCCCCTGAGATCGACTTTGGCTGGAACCCTCCTTAAACTCCAGGGAGGGCTAGGATGTGTCAGCCTCCCCTCTGTCTGGCCTTGTCCTTCGCTCAAGGTCAGCCCTGAATCCCTGCGGTGGCTCAGAGGTGGCTCAGCTAGCTCCTGCCCTCCTCCCTCCCTCCCCCCCAGGCCCCATGAACCCCGTCTTGGCGTCTGCTTCTCCAGGGCCCTGGACTGGCGCCTGGGCTGCTCCAACCAGGTGGGAGCTCTCAGAGGGCTTCAGCAGGAGAGATGCTGGGGTCACACTGGACAATTTCCAGAGCGGGGACCCAAGAAGGCCGACTTCTGGATGTGAACTCTGGCTGTCCTCCAGAGGACTGTAAACACACACACATGTACAAACATATATCTCTCATGGGTAAATGGTAATTCTCAGAGACCCACAGAACAAACCTCAGATGAGGAAAATAAATGTTTCCTGAAGTACCCCATTCATCTGCAACACAGGTACCTCCAGCACAGCAGGGCCCAAGGTTCCTGATTATGCAGACCAGGTAGTTACTTCCCCGCAGCCCCCGCCCTGTGCCCCCACCTTCAAACAGCCCTGTGGGACCTGCAGCGAATGAGAAAAAGGCCGTTGCTAAGCAACCGGGAGAGCAGGACTTATACATTCTTTCTTCCAGTTGCAGGGTCTTGCTTATAATGTGCAAGGAAAGACATTTGACCTGGTGAAGCTGTGCACCTTCCACAAAACCAACATGACCCATCTTCTCAGTCTCTCTCCTACCCACGGTCTTCTTGCAGAAACACTGCTCCTGCAGCGCCCGTCTGCCGCTTCTCCCCACGCTGCTCTCTCCCCACGCTGCTCTCACGGAGCGAGCCCTCCTCAGCTGGGGTCTGCGCCCTCCTTGTTCCGGGGACTGTGCCAGCCTAGTGTTCCCCCCAACACACCCCGGAGCGCCAGGGCCTCCCACCTCTGCACCTGCGCTGCAGGGCCAGGTCCCCAGCGCGCTTTGCTTCAGTGAAATCTGGCGCATTTCAAAGACGTCCTTCTATTCATGACAAATATTCCAGCGGGAGCCATTTGGATGAACAGCAGGCCTTTAAGGTGCCTGTCCGATTTGGGGGAGATGGACATTCCATTCACACGGGAACAAGTTCTGAGGAGCAAGAACAAAGACGAAGTGAACAGGAAAGGAGACAACACAGGCAAGGGATTCCTAGAACATTCAGGGAGCTGGAACACAAATGCAGGTGTGGGGGGATCAGAGCAGCCAGAGCTGACCCCAGGTGCCTGCAGGGAGAAGGCAGCAGAGAGCCCGAGGAGAGCTCCAGCCACTGGGCAGGCCCAGGTACCTGGGAGGGCAGGGCTGACGTATGAGGCCGGAACACGGGAAACTGGTCATGAGTCTTTGTCGGAAACAGGAGCCTGAGGTTTGAGGTTTACTCTGGAGAAAAGCAGACCATGGGCTTCAGGTTCTGCAGACGTTTATGTATCCATAATAACCACTCAGCTTGGCTGTGAACAATATAGTTATACTGATGTAAACATTGGGTTTTGAGGCAATAAAATGTTTGCTACAACTTTACAGAGAGGGTGGGTGGATGGGGAGGAGGGCCTCGGATTTGGATGGGAACAGGGCATGGGAAAGCCAGCTCCTCCCCTCCCGAATGAGGACATCAATTAACAGTGTCTGACATGGAAAAACCAAATACTCAAATAACAGAATGAGCCCTTCATTGGGAAAGTAAGGAGCAAGTATTAAAAGTATGTCTTTAACCAAAGGTGCAGCATCTGAAAGGGGTTCCCATACCCAATTCTGAGCAACTTGGGTGTGTCTGCACCTTTCAGGTGGGAGGAGAGGAGGATGAGCCCTCCCCTGACTCTCTGACCACATTGGCACACTGACACCTCACCCCTCTTCTTCTACCCAGCCCCCCCATGTCCGTCTGAGGGCAGAGGCCCTCCTCTCTGAGGCCAGCGCTCAGATTTGGGCCACATTGCCCTCCCCTCAACTCTGGCTCTGAGAGGGGCTCTCATTTGGCTGCACGGACAACACTCTCTGCAGCCCCGTGTGTCCCACCAACAGGAAGGGCCAAGCAGCATCCTCCTGGAGACATACTGATACCCAACTGTGTCACCAGAATCTAGTGCTCTTTGCAAAACAAGCACGTCCACGTGTTCTTCAAACACGGTAAGCTGGAGTTTCCACTTCTCTAGCTACAAGCCTGCAAGCCATCTCCCATCTGTTGGTAAGAGAAGAGATTCCCTGTGTCCCAGGCCACTGCTCCCCTCGCATGGCGACTTCCAACACTCAGGAAGGGCAGCAATGCCAACTCTGACACAAGCAAAACACACTGCGCACCCCTCAGGTCTCCCAGCCCCTAACTGGCACAGGACAGGGGGACTCTGTGGGAAAATGTCCTTTCCTCTGTGGGCCGTGATTGTCTTGAGACTCGCTCTCTGCTGAAAGCGTGGTGGTAATCTGAGTGTGCTTCCCGAGAAGGAGAAGTGGATCTTGGCCCCGAGGTGCCAAAAGGGAAAGAGCGCAGTTATGCGGGGGAAGCCGCAGGCAAGGTGCTGGGGAAGCCAGCCAGCCCCGCCCAAGGGGTGACCCACGTTCCCCACTTCTCCCCGACCCCAAACATTCCCTGCCAGCCTTTGACGAAGAAAGAAAATCACTCTGCGTGGAACGCCAGGCCAAGACACTGCAAAAAAGAAATATAATTCAACAAAGGGAGGGTTGTGATGATTCCATTTAATTCATTAAAAGCCTGTGGAGGCCATTCCTTACAAAGATGAATAAAACATGGCTCTTGCCCTTCCCTTCAAGAGACCCACGTCTCGTAGGGGGAAAGACCATCACAAATACAATAAGGAATAAATGCATGGGCAGTGTTATGACAAGAAGAGCTTATTTCTGTTTTTCAAGTACAGTTTACATTCAGCATTATTCTTTTTTCGTTTCAGATGTACCGCAGAGTGGTCAGAGAATCATGTGCTTTACACAGTGGCCCCCCCGCAATGTTTCACGTACCTACTTGGCCCTCGGTATTATCGGTAATATTCCCTAGGCTGCAGTTTGCATCTCTGTGACTACTTTGTAACTACCGATTTGTGCTCCTTAATCCCTTCGCCCTTTTCATCCAGCCCTTCACCCCCTCCCCTCTAAAACCATCCGTCTGTTCTCCATATCCATGAGTCTGTTTCTATTTTGTTTGTTTATTTTCTTTAAATTCCACATGTAGGTGAAATCATATGGTATTTGTCTTTCTCTGTGTGACTCATTTCCCTTAGCATAATGCTCTCTAGTTCCATCCATTCTATTGCCAAAGGTAAGATTCCCTGAAGGAGAGGTTATTTCTAACTGGGAAACTGGGGAAGTTTCTCAGAGACAGTGCTGTTTAGACAGGACCCTCTCCACAGGGCAGAACTGCCCCAGGAGGCACGGAGACTCAGTGAGGAAGGCGGGGAAGAGACGAAGGAGAGAAACGGCCTGAAGCCTGGAGAGCAGATGGGGCTTTGGGGGATGAGGACCTCTCAAGGGGAGACACGTTGGTTTAGGAGAAGACGTGCCGGAAGGTGGGACAGACAGGGCAGGGGTGGGTGGAGACAATAGACTGGAAGGACATGCTGTGCTTGGGATTTTGACCTTTAACTTGTGTCCCACGGAGTCACCACCGTGGCTCTGGGGGAGGGGACAGACACTTGGAATGCAAGAATGATGAGTCTCTGCACAAGATGACACTCACAGTTCATGTCTCTCCTTTCCTACGTGGAGGAATGTTGCCATGTTCACCCCAAGTTTTCATATTGACACGTATGGCTGCGTGTTTGGACATTGCTAGTCTGTTGCTGACTGACATGGGGCGGGCACGCCCTGCAAACCCAGGTCTCATAGGCAGAGACACATGCACGCTGCTTATGGAGCACTGTCGCCCGTGCCAGTCGGGAAAGTGCCACTCAAGGAAGAAGAGAGGCTGGGAGGCTGTGGACCTGGGCCCGTTCCTCCTCCTGCCAGGTTTTCTAGAAAGACGCACCGCCCTTCAGCAGGGCCCCAAGGCCTTTTTGGCGCTCAGTGAAACTTGGGAGGCCCAGTGATTTCAGTAGGTTCCCTAAAGCAAGCGCTACATCAATACTGGCCAGCAGCAGCAGTGTCTGCCCTCCTCCCAGCCCTTTGAGGTTGGTGGCCACAGGTGCTTCCCTCCAGGTAGATCTGTGTCCTGAGCAGGACGGGATGTGTGGTGTCTCCCCTGAGACCCAAACCGCCCCCTGTCTCTTCCCGTCCTGCGGACTTTCAACCCTGACGTCTGCTGTCAGCAGGAAAGGGTTCTTTCCTTTCGAAGAGAAGAGACCGGAGCCGGGTCTGCTGGGCCTGCACCTTGTTCCAGCGCCACGTCTTCTGCGGAGGCTTCTCCCTGACAGGTGTCACTCGGGAGAAGCAGTGGAGTGACACAGGAGGTGAACGCTTCAGGAGAAAAGACGGCTGTCTCCTCAGTGCTGCAGTGCACGGGCTGTTCTCCTTGCCTGCGTCTTTGTGAGGGAGGCAGGCACAGACGTGTGTTCCAGCCCTCGTTTCAGAGAGGAGGACACAGACACTCGGCGGGATCCATTCCAGCAGTGCCCTGAAGGCCATTCCAACAGGGTCCCTGGCGTTGGCGGGCAGACCTGGGCTGACCCTGGGCTCAGTTCCTGTGTGAACTTGGCAGTCCCAGTGTACTGGATCACAAAATGCCAAACCAGAAATCTGAAAAGCATTGCACCCCCATCTCCCCAGGTAACTGCCTTCTTGGAACGGAAAGAGAGACTCACACAACCCCTGCACAGAAAGGGAGATTAGAAGTCACCTCTGGCTCGCCCACATTTCCTGTGCTTCCCCCACTCAGTGACATTGCCCAAAACCCTGCAGACTGCCCATAGTCTTCTTAAAAGCCTGGCCTTCACAGCCAGCATCTGGAGGTGCCCTCCAACCAGCCACGTGGAGTAGGATCTCACCGCCTTCATCCTAGATATAATGCCCTTATTAATGCCCCCTGGGAACTCGTAAGGAGATTCACATTGAGCTAGAGGTGGCCTATGTTTTGCTTTGTTTTCTCTCGTTGACGAGTGTTGAACACCCGTCATTTGTCTCCCAGCCTGCCCTTGGAGGACCCTTTCTGGCTGACTCGCACAAGACCACCCAAGAGTGAGTAGAGGACCCAGAACTCAGATGCAAGACTCCGACTCCACTGTGCAATGCGGGCATTAAAAACTAAGCAAATTACAAAGATAAAAAACTCCTCCAGGACCCCTCCTGGTCTTTGAGCATCCAGCCACGGGGCAGGGAACTTGGTGGGGCTCAGGCAGGACCCAGAGCCCCTCTCCACAGTGCCTGGGACGCTGCCCGGGGCGTGAGAGTGAAACCCAAAATCTGTCACGGAGAGCCCATCTTTCTGTTCTGAAGTTTCTTTTACATTTCTCTTCTCTTTGAAATGTTTTTTATTATAACTTGAGAACTCTTTCAAAAAGGCAAATGTGGGCAACTTATTGTAAGTTTGAAAAATGCAACTATATAGAAGTAAGTCTTTGGAAAAGGATAAAAGGCATAGAGGTCATCTTAGCCCCTCGAACCGAGGGACAGCGTGCGGACTGAAGCGATGACTGTGCACAGGGCAGAGGATGGCCTGCAAGCCTTGGGGCAGCTTCACCCTGAAACTCCGCTTTCATCTGAAGACCCCACCTCGCCGCTCTCCTGACCCCTGTCTCCACAAGCAGAAGCACAGACAGACAGCCACCGCCCAGAAGGCTGTCTTCCTGGGCCTTTCTGCCAGGGACGCCTAACCCCTGAGCCAGCAGCCACGTCTTTCTCCCATAATCCTGGTTGGTGCTTTTGCCGATTGCATGCATGGGCACGGCTTTCTTGAAGTTCCTGGGAGGTAACTTCTTCCTCCAGGTCATCGTTGCTTCCTCCAGAAGCCCCTGAACTCGAAAGCTACAAAACATGATGTCTTGTCCAATGAATAAATGATGACCGAAATCAAGTTTCCTCTTCCCTTTGCCTTGCACAGCCTGCCCATGTCAGATGTCTGTTCCCCTGTAATGCATCACCGAAAGAAATGTCCTTCTGGGGCGTTAGGCAGTGTGCTCAAGGTATAGTCCCAGGTGGCACCCTGTAGTTCTTTTTCTGCTGCCCTGGCACCCCAGGGTGATAGCATATACACAGGGTACCCTATGCTCTTCTCACGTGAGGGTGACACACAGCGACCCCTATACCATGCCAGGCTATGGCAAAGTGACCAGAGGAGGCACCTGGCCTTTAGGGGCTTTGTTGCTGGAAAGTCACCCAGGCAGCCTGGCTGGGACCAACACGCACACCCGCAGAGGCCTGAGCTGAGGACAGCGCAGGGCGGCCCCCACCACAGGGCGCTCACAGTCGTGCCTCCACTCGGAAGACCGAGCGTGGCTACCTGGTCACAGAGTCGGGCCGATGTCCTCCCCTTGGGGCTACAAGGGACTCTGGGAAAAGCACCCTCAGCTCCCTCAGCGACACCCAGACTTGCCGGGACCCCACAGAGCATGCAGGTCAAGCCTGGGCAGCTGACCAGAGAGGGCAGGGATGGTCCACAGTCCTGCTCTCCACACCCGTCTGTCCTCCGTCCAGCAGGGGCCCGGGGTGGGGGCGTGGCAGGGCAGGGACCAGAGGGTCCTGCTGGGAGCAGTTAGGGAGCTGGAAGGAAGGACCCCGAGGATCTCCAATCCTACGTTGCAGCAACTCTGGCCGGTGGTTTTCTAGGGCTTCTCCCTTCCATTCTCACACACTGTGTTCTGCACTCTCAGCCGCTCACCGTGGCCTGAGCGGCCGAGACACCAGAAGTCAAGACAAATACATTCACAAGTTGTTCCCAGCTGGTCCCAGTCACACTCTGGGCTCATTGAATACTCAGGGGACGGGGGTGGGGTGGTGGCAGGTACAAATTCCCCTCGTGCAGATACTTGGCAGGGACTTTGGCCCGGCCTCACGTATTTATAAGGGTTAGCCTCTTGACTCTGGCACACAAACCCCAGCTCTGGAAATTGCCAGCTTCTGCAGTGACAAAGCCCAGTACCCGGGGCTGGTCCGGCGACCTTGAAGTTGACGCTTTTTCAGCCACAGTAAGTGATGTGAACAGTTTTTTCCCTCCATGGTGACCAGCCCAGCATCTCACCACGTGGCCCAAAGATCCACCCAGGCCTAGAGCTAAGGGACAGTCTTCAGGACCCAGAGTCCCCAAAGGACAACCCACAAACCAGGCCCTCCCAGAATATCTAAACCTTGGGTCCCAAAGAGCAAGTCTCACCAGCCTTCCAGCTGACCCTCGGGTCCCACTGTGACTTTGGGTCCTAGGTAATGAGGATTCCATTCAGGGGAGGAAAACCGCTTTAGGAGAAGGGCCCCAAATTTCAAGGTTACAGCCCCAGGGAGCTTGGGCAGCAGGAAAAACACGGAGCCTGGAGTAGAAAAACCAAGTATGGAGAACGCCTCGGCCATTCCACCGAGGCGTGCTGCGGGGTCAGTCAGTCAACCCCGCTGAGCCTCAGCTTCCTCATGTGAAAAATGGGCAGATTCGACCTGCCTTACACAACATTGTGTAAGTGCCTCACTGTTGCTCAGTGCTGTGGCAACACCATATTATTATGACTATCATAGTATTACTATGCATAATAGTAAGAGCAGGTAGAACCAGGAACTAGGAAACTGTAGTTTCAGCTCTGAGTCCTCTCCCAATGGACAGGAGAGGTCAGGCCGTGTTCCCCACAATTCAACACGGGGGCGGAGCAGGGGGTGGAGCAGCTGTCTCCAGGGGTCCTGGGGACGCAGGGGGTGTGGGTACGGAGGCGTTCGGTGACCGGGGACTCGTTGGAGACGGGAGAGCACAAACAGGCTGAGCTGGTTTGGGTTCTGGGGTGCGGGGCTGTGCCCACCCTTAGGTGACAAAATCCCAACAGCGGATGCTCCTCCTGAAAAACCATCGGCATGGCCTCGACAACAACCCTCGCAGCGGCCTCCCTTCATCTGCCTCGTCCTTTGCAAAACACCAGTGTGAACATTTTCTTACGAAGCCAGTTACACAAAGCCGTGGAGCGGCAGAGAAGCGTTAGTGAGGATTCGGGCCTTGAGACTCTGGGCCGGGTCCATATTCTTGTCCTCATTCTCCCAGCTGCCCTGCGATCAAGCAGAAGCGATGAGGGCACAGGTGGTTCCCGCTCCCCACCCCCATGTGTGCGCCCTCCTTCCCCTGCCAACCTCTCCATCCTCCCTGGCTCACCGAGCAGAAGCCAGGAGCACCTGTCCCTGTGCCCACCCCAGTCTTAGCCCACCAATCCCAGCCGGGCGCTCTGACCAACAGCTATGGGGCTTGATGTCTTCCTTTGCAAAGGGACACTGAGGCCCGTGACTGCCAGTTCTCTGGAGTTAAGGAAAGCTTATTCTCCGGGGACGACTGCATTTTCTAATGTTACTGCAAAAGGAGGCAGGGTGGTCTTTTCCTATAACCCCCCATAGCCCCTGGGACCTCAGAAAATTTTCCAGTCCCCTAGCAGCTGTGGCCACTGTCAGACAGACTTAGGGCATCTCATTCAGAACCCGTCACCCCCCACCCAGTGAAACCTCACAATGCCAGAGTGTCGGAGGAGGGACTGAGTGGCTGTGGCAGGGAGGAGAGAGTTTGAACCTCCTTGAGATGAAGCCCAACCCTCTTGGGTCTTCACCCACAGATTGAACTGATGTACCTGAAATGGCCTTGGGCGCACCGTGAATCAGGGACTTTCTAGGGAAAGGCAAACCTCACTTGACAGACTTCAATATTTTAGTCTACTGAACATGATCTTCCTTCTCATTCAATAGCCAAGGCCAACAACCACCCAGTCCATGCGCAATGAATGGCCTTTGCTGGACCCCAGGTCCACCTCTCCATGTTGTACTCGTGACAGGGCTTCCCACCGAGCTCTCCCTGTGGGGAGAGATGTGTTGCCTCCCTGGGAAGTCCAGTTCCCAGCACAGGCCTAGGGCTCCCTGTAGATTAATGAGCTAGCCACCTCGTCCAGGTGTTAGGAAGCTAGACTTGAACGCGTGCTCTTGGGAGTTAGTTGCGCTTATAATCAGGTAACTGACTTTGCAAAGGAGACCTTGGCAAATGTTCTAGACTGTGTCACCTTCTGGGGTCTCTCGAAAGACAACTGATGTGACCTCTATGGAGACAATGTAGCATCATCATTAGCTACGTGCCCTTTCTATATAAGCTTGTATAACTATTTGCTGAACTTCTACCACGAAGGTAGGCATCCTCGCCGGCTGGGACTGCGGCCTTATTCATCACTGCACATTTGGGTCCTGGCACGGAACCCCCAGCAGAGCAAGGGGTCAGCAAGCGTCTGCAGATGGGTGATTGAAAGTGAATGACTTGAGTGCACAGAGGGTGAGTCAAAGAAAGGCTTCTGCTTTTGTTCTCACCTGAAATCCCAATAAAATAACCATTTAAAAAAAAGGCATTGACCCTCAAGGGAGAGAAGGACTGGACAGGAGGCAACAATACATGGCTGGGAACCAGGAAGCAGGTGACGTCTATGCTTGTAGAGGGAAAAACAACAACAACAACCCAGGAGCCGGCACAATGCACATGACAGAATCCCCAAAGCCTCGGCTACCTGCAGCACCGTCCACTTCTGCAAGGGGGCGCTGGACAGAGCAGCTGAAAGAAGGCCATGGAGTGAGTCTGTGTATGAGAGACAGGAGTCAGACTTCCGGATCCCCTCCTGACTCAGCCCAGGCAGCAAACTTCCCCTGACCCTTTGCTGCACGGACTGGAGGTTTACTCCCTGGTAAGGACGCAGCAGAGCCCTCTGGGTGGAGGGACACACAGCACCACTAAGGATTAGCTTATCCTTTTAGTGCCCCCAAAGGAGGACTAAGTAAACCTATCCCTAGGAGATGTCAAGGGCCCCAGTTCCCTTCCCCAGATGAGCCCAGAGGTGGGCATTCAGGACTCGGCCCTCCAAGCAGGAGATGGAAAGAGCTGTTCCTGAGAAATCCAACTATCTCCCCAAAAGGGAAAACCGCTTTCAGGGGTTCTTGCAAGGAGATGGCCCAGCCAGAGTGTCCACCAGGGGGCCTGGCAGTGGTGAAGCCCCACCCCGTGGCCCAGAGCATTCTCTTCGAGAGTCACCAGATAGCTGAGCAGCTAAAACAAACAGATATGAAAAAAGTAGGGGAAACAGAGACTGCGTAGGGAGAAGAAAACTTCAAATAGAAAAGACGCAACCCAAAAATCATAGTAAAGGAACCTTAAGGGATTACAAATGGGGGTTTTAGGAAATTAAAATATACAGCAAAACCAAAAATCTCAATGGAAGGAATGAAAGGAAAACTCGAGGAAATCTTCCAGAACACAGAACAAAACAAAAGAGATGAAATTGAGAGAAAGAGATGGGAAGAAATGAGAGTTTTCTGAGGTCCAACATCCAAGTGACAGGGATTCCGGAACAAGCAAAGGGAGAGAAAAAGAGGAAGGAAAATAAATGGCAAGACAATTTCCCAGAAGGATGTTACTAGAACTGTGTTGTGTATTAAAATTTGCGAAGAGAGTAGAACTTAAATACCCACACCCAAAAGAGTAAATATGTGACGTGATAGGTTAACCTGGTGGGGGAATCCTTTCGCAGTGTCTACATCGATCGAATCATCGCACTGTACACTTTAGAGACGATACAATTTTGTTTGTCATGTCAATGACACTGTAATAAAGATGAAAAATGAAATACACTAATGCTGGGCCCTGGGTCAGGCCCGGGTGGCTGAGCCCGGGGATGTCAGCCTGGGGGACCTCAGCCTTGGGGACGTGGTTCCACCCCACGGTCAGGGGCAGGGCCACCTGGGCCTGGGCTGTCACACGGGGCCCTCACAGGACACCTGTGACGGCCCCCATGTCCCTCTTACTTCTGGCTGCTGAAATGTGTGCATCCATTCCACCCCCCAGCTTCTGGAGCTGGGGGTCCAAGGTCAGAGGTCACTCAGGGAGATCAAGAGGGATTATTCTGTGTCACCGGAAGTTGTAACTGCCCCCAAAGGCAGAGCCCCACCTCCTGTCAGTGGGTCAGTCTTTTCTGTGTGGGGCTCTGGGCACCCCAACACCCGGCTTCTCTACCCTTGGCTTTCCTTTGAATGTCCTCTGCTGCCCCTTCTTAATTATTTCCTTCCTGAAAAGGACCCCAACTTTAAAATTGCTCCTTCATCTCTAGGGTCACCCTAGACAGGTGGTCAAGGGGGCTCTTTTAAAAAATATATCTCACTTCATTTGTCTTAGCCTTCAGGGGCAGAGGACCCACCAGAGATGTTGCAGGCCAAGAACTCTTCTCTCAGCCAGGGCACATCAACTCTTCGCTCTGTCGTCCAGCTGCCCAGCCCCGGAAGGCCTCCAGGGTTGAATGCCTCCTCGGTGGTCTCCGGCACGCTCAGCCAGCACAACCAGCTCGCTCACATCACAGCCACCCAATAAGCATCTTTCATCACCCGCAGGGTAGTGTCCCTGACTCGCCTCGTGTCATCCGAGGTGTTGGCACTTTCTTCAGTGAACTGCAGACACAGGCTCTGGGGGGACGCTCCGTGGTCCCCCCTAAACCATCTTCCGTAGACTGTCCTACAGGGGGCTAGGGGGGTGGGTGTGGGTAGTAATGAAAGGGCTCTCTAACCGCATCCATTTGGTGAACCCTTGCTCCGCATGCATCATCTCTTGGGTATTTGAGATACCAACCAGCGCATCAAAGAATCTAAGTCTTAAAGTTAAAAAAAATTCCCAGAAGGAAAGGCAATGACAGAAACGTCTACCTAATACCCAGAGCCAGGGACATAGGCCTCACTGAGCCACGTCCCTGGAACATTCCAGAATGCTACAGACGAAGAGGAACTCCTGCTCACTTTCAGAAGGGAAAAAGAGGACATGTAAAAGGACGAGGAGTGAAACTGGCTCTGGACGTCTGCGACGTGCCCAAAGGTGAAGACGTCCCTTCGATGCTCTGAAGGAAAATGATTATCTGATTTAGGATTCCGCGCCTGGCTAAGCTGTCGGTCAAGGAGAATAGAGATATTTTCAGATATGTAAAGTCTCAAAAATGTTTTCCTCCCGTGCCCTCTTTCCCAAGAAACAGCTGTAGCATGTGTTCCTCCAAATGGAGAGAGAGAGTAAACCAAGATGGGGACACACAGGGGTCACTAGGAGCAGGGGATGTCGTGCAGGAGAGAGGTGACAGGAAAGAGGTGACAGGAGGCCAGCGGCAGGGTGTTGGGTTCCAAGGCTCCAGCAGAGGTTTCTCCAAGACAGGAAATTAATAGGACACCTGACAGGTGTGGACATCTTGAGGGATGACTGAAACTGCCAGAAGTTTTTTTGTTGATATTAGTGTTGAGACAAAAACAAATAATCCAACCAAAAACAAAACCAAGACAATTAGTGACTTCAGGGAAAACAAAAAGCTGTGCAGACCAGAAAGAGCCATCTGGTTTACTGCGTGGATCAACCGTGAGGGGAGGGTTGTAGACAAAATAACCTTAAACCTGAATATGTATCCAGCGAAAGTGGTGATAGAACACCCCTGGAGAACAGGAACCCGGAAGGGTGTGCGCTAAGCGCCCATCTTCGGTAATCGTCTCTAAAGCAGAAGCATCTAGAAGTGTTACTACAAGCAGGGCATGCAAAGACAGGTGGTAAAACCAAGAAGAAAAAAATTGCCAAAAGAGATGGAAGAGGTAGCCCTGGAGATTGAGTAAAGGGAAAAAGGAGGCCTGGCCGTTTTCCTATCAAACTAGTGAGAACAAGGCAATGCTTTGAATATATGCATACATTACTCTAACAAAGCAAAAACTAAAGATAAAAATGAATGAATGGACCCTGGCCAGGTAGCTCAGTTGATTAGAGTGTGGTCCCAATATGCCAAGGTTGAGGGTTCGATCCCTGGTCAGGGGACATACACGAGACTCAACCAGTGAATGTGTAAATAAGTGGAACAACAAATCAGTGTTTCTCCCCCACCCATCCTTGCTCTCTTGCTTCCTCTCTCTCTCCCTTCCTCTCTCAAATCAACAAATTTAAAACAGAAAAAGAAAAAAAGAATGAAAGGGTAAATAACGCATCCTACCTTGTGAGAAATCTCAACCACTAGATGGTGCTATTAGCCACTTATGGAAACAGTGCCCAGGAAGGGCTGGTGCTTCCTGGAGGGCATTTCTGCAGAGTTTTCTATGAAACAAAACTAAAGTGAAATTTTTACCAATAGAGTTCAGAAGAAATATAGCTGTTTATTTTTTTATTTTTAAATATCCATCCTCACAAAGTAGGAAGAAAAAATCATTTGCCCCTAGTGGTGCAATAATTGAAAGCTCAATTCAAGGAGGCAAAACACGGCCATTTAGCTGTGGAGTGGCCCGACTTCTGGAAGCATGGTGTTAGTTCAGTAAAATCAGCTGTGCAGCCCTGTGCGGTGTCTCTCGGGCACCCGGGCCTGGAGTCATGAATAAGAGGAAATTCAGGAAAGTCACAGCTACCGTCGGTGCTAATATCAGAAATCAGCGACGTGACGTGAAGAGTGGTTTGGGATCCCCGGGTGACAGTGGAATGCACGTTTGCTGGGATGTGAGGCGCAGGTGTGTCTGACACACCCTGCAGTTACTAAGGGCCTGCTGAGAGCCCGATCAGTGTCTGGGGTTTTTTGTTTGTTTTTTCCCTAAGCTCTATTCCCCTCGGCTCTTTCGGATATGTGCTTGGCGGGAACTGTGGCCTCTGCTGTGCTAGGCACAGGTCTTCACTGGGTAAGTGCCACTGAATAAATATCTATTGATGAACGAGCCTCGTCCACCAACTGCTCTGATTTCCTGTCACTCTTACCCTTTCAACATGGTGCCACCACACTGGCCAGGCTGTACTCCAGCCATTCTGGTTACAACTCCATGTCCCATTCTGGACCATACTCCTCCTCTTGCCTTGCCCCTGACATGAGCATGGCCCCAGCTCTGGCCTCTGCTGGCCCTCTCCACCCTCCTCCAGGTCTCTAAACCAGCCTCCAAGTTCCAGGCTTCTCCTCGAAGTCGATGGCATTCCAAACTCTACAGCGCCCCCCCCTCAACTCCGGGCGTCCATTCCCTGCTCTTCTCAGGCAATTCCTCTTGGGTGGTGTGTCCAGCCTACAGTTAGTGTGCACCGCATCTGAGATAGAATTCTGCATCCCTCCTTCCCGAGTTACTTTTCCTTCTGATTTTCTCATTTCTGTCTTCAGGTATGCATGCGTTCGGTCAGCATTTACGGAATAAAAGGTGGGATGCCAGACACTAGGAATTCAAGGGACTTTAAAAAGTAGGTCCCATCCTCAAGGAACCTGTGGGCTGTAGGTAGAGGGGAGAGGCAGGTAAAGGAACCCCCAGGACCCAGTGATCAGAGCTGATGGGAAGGAAGTGAAAGGAGCAATGTGGACCCCCAGAATCCACATTGGGGGTTCCTGGGAGCTCAGCGCAGCTCAACAAGCCAGCCAGGTCTCTGCCTCTTCCCCCTGCTCCCCAAGTGCTGTCAGACACTTGGTTCCTTGCGTCTTTCTCAGCGGTGTCTTCTACATCGTGCTACCTCTCAACCCGCAGGCGCCTAGGAATCACTGAGGGGTATTGTTACAATGGAGCTTCTCTCTGACAAGGATTAGGATGGAGCTTGTGATTCTTTACTTCTTACAAGAACCCAGGGGCCAGTGCTGATGCTGCCAGACTGTAGCCACACTCTGAGTCACGAGGCTCCGTCTTCTGCTGCCCTGGTCATCAGCGCAGGCAGCACCAGGGCATGGCCCACAAATGCAGCTCCTGCCTCCAATCCCGGACAGCGCAGTCAGTGAGACAGCCACCAACCACAGTGGCTATGTAAATTAAAATGAAATAAGATTTAGAATTCTCTTTAAAATTCTCTATCCTCAGTAGTCACATTTTACATGTTCAGTAGCCACACGGGCCACGTGATACAAAACAGACAGAGAACACTCCTTCACTGCAGAAATCTGTGGGGTGGCATTGCTTCCTCTCTGCTCCACTTGCACTGCCTGCCCTGTGGGCTGGTGAGGCACTGGTTACTGCCCTCCCTGGACAGCACTCTTCTTAAGGCCACCTCGCTGTTGGCCTTGCCATTGTTTCCCTCCCCAGAGCCTAGCCCATAGCTGTCCTTTCATTTGACCAGTTACGGATGACCCACCACTGTGTACCAAACCGCCGCTCGGCAGGGACAGCGAGTGGTGTTCAGCCAGGAGCACCACAAACGTGGTCCCCGCAATTGCAGAGGTCGCAAAATAGGTGCTCGGTCATTACTCACTGGCATGAATAAACGAGTGAATAATGTACAAACCACCTCCAGGGAAATCCTCACCAAAATGACTTTGAAAAGTCTCCCCACTCTAGATATCCTCAGGAGGTGCTTCCCACCTGCAGAGTAAAGGCCACACTCAATAGCCTGTGATGCAAGGTGCTTCTGAGAGGCACAGGGGTCCCCACCAAGGTCAGTGTATTGGTTTGCTGGGCCACCCTCCTATAACACCACAGCCCAGTGGGCTTAGACCGTTCTGGGGGCTGGAAGTCCAAGATCAAGGTGTCAGCAGGTTTAGTTTCTCCCGAGACCGCTCTTCTTGGCCACTTCCTAGCAGCATCCTCACGCGGTCCTTCTTCTGTGCGCACACGCCCCCAGTGTCTTTCCGTGCCCAAATGTCTTTTTCTTAAACAAAAATGGCAGTCAGATTGGATCAGGGCTGTCGTATGGCCTTGTTTTAATTTCATTACCTCTTCAAGGGCCCTCTGAACACAGTCACATTCTGAGGCACAGGGGTTAGGGCTCCACCACCTGATTCTGCTGGTGCTGGGGTGGGGGTGGGGGCACAGTTCAGCACGTAACATTTAGAAATATAATATTTTGGCATCAAACAAAACTGGGCTCTGAAATTCACTACTAGGCACTGCACCAGCGAGAGGACTCATAGCTTAGGTGAGCCTCAGTTTCCACGTCTGAAAAACCGGAATGACACTACCACCCTCACCGGGTTCCTGGGGAAAGTACAAGCTTTTACTTACATGAAGCACTTAGCAGAGCCACACACAGTAGGCACTCAGCTCATCAGAGCCAGCTGTCACCACTTCCTCACACTTTACCTGCCCTTGTTCCCGGCACCAATCCCCTTTACTGCAGGTTCCTGAATGCACTTGGCCTTGCCCTTCCAGGCCTTGTTTCATACACCGGCCCCCTCGTATTTGGTCCTAGTCCTCTTCCTGGCTCCCTTAATGCCCCTTCTCTCCATAGTCGGGTGTCAGCCGCCAGCTCCTGCTCACCGAGTTTGTTGGCATTATTACCTAATTTACACCAACAGACCATCCAATTACCACCTAGGAATTAAAATCCCAAGTTGTAAATTTGCCCGCTAACATGCGTGCTCACAGGCTGACCCTCCCAAAGATGTTGCAGGCATTTTAGATCAAAGCCCACATCGCGCTGCTTAGTTTTCCTCACAGAGCCTGTCAGAGTGTCTCAGAGAGAGCAGGCCTCAATGAACCCATCAGAGGCGTTCGTAAACATAACGATATTTACACGTGGTCAACATTCACTGATTAAACAAATGTGCATGTGAGGTTTTAGCATAAAGAAATGAGAACAAGAAACACCAAAGCGATGTTTCTCTGGAGGGGGAGGAGGTCACTCACCCAGGGTGGATTCAATGGTGCTGGCAATGTTGGGTGGTGTTTTTTAAGCTGCGTGATAGCTTCACAATTATTTGCTACTCGGTTTTCACACCTCTTTGTGCCCTTAAATGTTGCAAATTAATATTTATTAATTGACTCATATCTGCTATTTGTACACGGACGGATTAACATGCACAACTAATGTGTGAGCAACTCTTCTGATGAGAGAGAAAATTACTTTAAATAATTGTCTTGGAAGCATTTTGGTGAAGACTCCAGAGTGTAACTCCACAAACTCTCTTAATTAATATTTTATCTGGCTGAAAATATTTATGAGACATTACTAGCCTCATAAATGCAATGGAATTTCTATAAATAGGAGAACAATAATTTCCTGTGTGTTGTGTTCTACAGAGAAAACTTACTGGTGAATTCACCGTTTGCCTGATGCAGGGAGGTCAGCGAGGCAGAGGACGGCGGGCAGAGGCAGGGGCTCTGTGCGCCAGTGAATGCGAGAACACACAGATTCTCCCTGCTTTCCAGTACGACCTTGTCCATTTCCAGACAGGGGAGGATGCATAGTATCTTCCAAGCCCCGAGGAGTTCAATTGTGTCCCCTCCTCTCAAATGTCTCCTGTGCTCTTTGCAAAACTTGAGCATTAAAACAAAACAAAACAAACAAACAAACAAACAAAAAAAAACGCGGGCTCATCTAAATGTGCAAACCCAGCCAGGGCGAGCAGCCCCGTGCTTCCTGTTTTCCAGGTCTGGGCACGAGCTGGGCCCCGGTGTTCTCTCTCTGGGTCCGAGGTCCCATCACTCCGAGGACATTTACAGAATGGCATTCACCAGATCGCCCTCTATCGTGCTTCAAAGTCGGCACCCTGGTCGGGACAAAGGAAATTCCGTGCATGGTCTTTATGCTACATCCCAAGTCGCTGCCACCCCAGGAATGTGGCCAGTGCGCGTCTCGCAGACCATGGAGCTGCACAGCCACAGCCTGTCCCAAGAACTCGGAAATTAAGAAATGAAGATCCTTCTTCTCAGAGTGTTAAAGTGTGAGATCAACATGGAATGGATGAGGAAGACGACAGGCCGAATCCCCGAAGGGACTTCCAGACTTCCTGGTCAGGCAGGGCCAGCTGCAGCCACACTGAAAAGTCGAACCCTCCACAGAGAGAGGGAAGGGGAGCACACAAGGCCACCCCTCTCAGGGCCTGGCTGCCCCTGTCTTTAGGGAGGGTGCCTGGGCCATGGGCTGTGAGCACGCTGGTGTCGACAGAAGAAGTGTCCAAACCCACAGAGAATTTGAGTTTATCTGGGCCGAGTTCAGCCCAAATAATTGTTGCTCACAATTATTGTGAGACCAAATCTCGACGGACTGCAAACAACCCTCCAGAGAAGGGCAGTCTGGCTGCTTGTTCCATACATCAGAGCCAGAGGAGGAAGCTGTGTGTAACGAGGGCCACGTGGAGCCCACAGATGGCAGATTACGTGGGCGGAAGAAAGCAAAACAGGGAAATCATCTGAGATTGTATAGAAAGGCAAAGCCAAGAGACCCACAGTTCCCTACCCTGGCAGGCACAGGGGAGTTCAGAATCAACATTGACAGCACGCAGAGATGACATGGGGAGGGGGGCAAGGTAACCACGGGGGTTCTGTGCTCTCCTGCCCTGAGGGGTCTGGAAGAGGGGGATTACGCTGACATTTCAAAGGTCTGTTATCTCAGATGCACAAAGACTTTCAGCAGGCTCAGTTAAGGTCAAGACTGACCTTTGTCCAGGAAGCCCTAGGCCTAGGACTGGACTGCCTGCCATGATCTGCTATCAGGAATCTTGATGTTCAGGGAGTCCTATGTGGTTACTTTCCGTCTCTGAGTTGCACGCCCGCCATGCTGCCTCCCCTGAGCCTGTCAGGGTTCCCACGTGACCCCTTTTCTGTCCATACTGCTCTGTGCTGCCAGAGGAGCCCCCAGGTGGCTGTGAGAGAGCCAGCTTCCTGGTGGCTGTCCTGGGGCTGAGCTCACCTTAGATAGAGGGTGGGCCTGGTGCACCGCAGGCCCCGCCCCAGACCAGCATTTATCCCCAAGTCACTGAATAGAGCTTGCTTCCTGTTGTTGACAGTGTTCACCTGATAAATATTCATTGAGCACCTGTGCTGGGGACACAGCAGAAAACATGGCAGCCATAGTCCCTGCTTGGTGGACACTGGTCTGCCCGCCACCCCCCTCCCCCTCAACCCCAAGGGAGACACTCTCAGGGCCTAGGACAGGGATGTTGAACCCAAAAGGTTAGGCAACAGACGAGGGGGCCCTAGGGAGCCCCACCGGCTAGGAAGCGCCACCCTGAGTGGACCAGTCAGTCCTCAGAGAAGCCTGTGAGCTCCCCACACCCCCACACCCCCCCCCCCCACACACACACACAGACGCGGCCCTCCCTTCGCAGGAGCTGTGACGTCTGCAGCTGCCTTTTCCTACAAGTCACTGGAACTAAAGATTAAATACTCGCCGTCATCCTTCCTCCAGGCAGGCAGGAATCCAAAAGGGCGGGGAGTGGCTCTCCCCAGCCCGGCGAGCTCTCAGCTCTGGCTGTGCCTCTGGGCTGCGCAGAGACGGGAGTGGAGGGAGCATTTCCCGCTCTTCCAACCCCGCCATAGGGTTTCGGGAGAGGGTGGCCAGGGGGGAGCAGAGAGCTGGAGCCCCGGGGAGCAGCGGCAGACCTGTTTGCTGTCTCTGGGCCGGCTCCGCCTCCACCCAGCGGGTCGGGGCGCCCCAGACCATCACTCCACCCACAGGAGTGAGGGGGTGGGGACGCAGCGTCCAGACCCTGGCTCCCCCGACTTCCCCAAGGCAAGTCTCCCACCTGCTCTGTTCCAGCTGGAGAAACGCAACTCAATTTTGCCAGCCTCCCTCTCTGTGCACCGCGGAGTGCCTGAGCTACCCCTCCCAGACTCCATGCAAGATTTCTGCCCTCCTAGCTCCTTCCCTCTTTCGGTCTGCTCCACCGCACCCCTAACCACCGGTTCTCACACTCAGGTACACACACGTTCACACCTGCACTTGCGGGCGCGCACGCACATGCACACACGTTCACACCTGCCCCCGCGTGCGCAGAGTCCTCTGTGCTTTGCCTCTGCAGGACCGACCGGAGGCACACCCAGTACTGCTGCCGAGAGGAGCGGGTGGGGGTGAGGGGGAGTGGTGGCCGGAGCCTGGGGGAGGGGACGAGGATCCGCCCGGCCGCGGTCCCCTCGGGTTCTCTCTGCACCTCCCAGGCTCCGAGTCATTCAGAACTGCTGGTATCCCCTGATCACGTGGGAACCCCTCCCCGCTCTTCACCCCACCCCCGCCGCCTTTGCCTGGGGCCCTTTAAATCGGTTATTACACCTTGCTGCTCAGAGATCCGTCTGT
The DNA here is from genome assembly GCF_019186645.2 of Phyllostomus hastatus. NCBI lineage: Eukaryota > Metazoa > Chordata > Mammalia > Chiroptera > Phyllostomidae > Phyllostomus > Phyllostomus hastatus. Next base: position 10,334,643 of record NW_025334015.1, on the reverse strand, counting down.
ACTGGGGGCAGAAGAGGAGGAGAACCCGGGAGAGAAGAGGGCGGAGGGGAGGAAGGGGGGAAGACAGATAGAGAGAGAGAGCCTCTGGTTGCTCTGCTGGAGGAGGGAGTGACTGAGGGGCTGGCGCCGAAGGGACAGGATGGCTCAGAAACCACTGCCAACAGGACCTGCACAGGGAGAGGCTCTAGGCAGGGTCTGAGGCCAGGGTAATGGAGGGGGCTGCAGCGTCCCCTCAAAGGCCCTGAACGCCCCCCTTCCCGGCCCCGCCTCTAAGGGACACCCCAGAAGTTAGCATCAGTGACACTTGGATGCTGCGATCGCAACAAGTAAGTTGTCTTCTTTTCCTCCTCCATTCCTCCCCCAGCTCAGCAGACTGGAAGGCAGGACGGCACTATCAGGGCGCCCGTGTCCCTAGCAACTGGCTTTTACCAGTCACCAGCCTGCTTGGGAACGGGAGGAGGGGGGAACAGGGAAGGGTTTAGGGTGGGTCCAAAGTTCGCCCAGGAAATCTGAGCTCTCCACAGCCCTCCGCTGGGCAGCCTTGGGCTGGGGATGTGTGCATTCATCAGACTGTAAGGCTGTTTTGGTACCAGAGCAAGGATTCCTGCCCACCCCCACGACCCCTTTCGTGGTATAAGAGGCCGGGGCAGTGGGAAAGGAGCATATTTTCCTAGGAATTGGCTGTGGCTTCAGGTGGAGGTGTAGAGGGCAGGGTTGCGGGCGGCGGGGAAGTGGGGCTCCATCAGCCTTAGACCCCCAGCTTAATCTCACTTTCTTTTAAGCCTGGCCAAATGCATTGCATGGCCTTGCTCTGCGGGCTGCTTGCTGCCCGGTCACCTCCTGCACTCCTCCCCATCTCTTTTTAAACATCTTCCGAATTGTTCAGAAAGGCCAGGAGTCCCGGCTCCAAGTGCGGGGAGAGGGAATGGGGAAGGGCATGGCCACGATCCTCATTTCCCCAGACCCAGGGAGCTCCCTGGAGAGTTGTCTGTGCCCCGCCCCCGCCCCCCAAATGGGGCTCTCCTCCTGGCCTAATGTAGCCCTGGCTCCCAGGTCATATCTGACCCTCAGAGGTCCAGGGCCTACCCCAAACTTCGGGTCAGGGGTCAGGTAAGACCAGTTTTGCAACACCAGAAGATCAGTGGGTACACAAGGTACATGCAGGTTTGATTTGCGTCAGGCTGTGCCAAGTACTTTGCTCTCTTTTGCTCCTTTTAATGGAACAGATATTATCACCCCGAGTCTACTGGCGAGAAATCACAGCGTGGCGAGGCTGAGTAGCTTTCGAATGCACACAACCTGCAAGTGAGATTCCCACCTGGGTCTGACTGCGACACAAACTGTTTTTTCGTCACTAAGCTAGGCATCCTCGGGCCTTCTGGTTCACAAAGCACTTTGCATGTGGGAGCGAGGCAGTGAGAGAAGCTAATACTTACGGCACCAAGGACTGAGCTGGACACTCTGATCTGACTTAGTCTGGACACCAGCCCTGAGGCAGAGGTCAGTTAATGCACCAGCTTTATCGCTGACACCGAAGCTTAGAGCATTCTGAGCACTAGTAAGCGGCAAAGCTATTAACTTCTAAACCCTTGCCTTTTGGCTTCAAATCCAGAGGGCAAATCCCACTATCCAACACTACCCCTGGAAGGGGTTCTGGCCTTCCCAAATCCGTGCCCATTCCTGGGACCCAGGTGCGAACCCCGCCAGCTGCCTGAGAGAGGCCAGGGCTTCCCAAAACCTGGCGGGGGGTGACCCCAGCAGGGGCAGTGATGTGGTGGCCAGCGAGGAGAGGCCCCTGCCTGGGCTCTGACACAGAAGGCTCGGCCAGCTCCACTGGGATCTCCAGCTGTGGATCTCCTGGATCCGATCAGAGATGGTGTCACTCTGCGCAGAGGCTTCGGGCCGCACTCTCAGTGGGGGTGCAAGGGTGCAGGGCATCCGCTTCTTGGCAATATCAAGGATTGTCACTTACTGAATGCCTACTATGTGAGCTTAAGCATTTTCTGTACGAGATGGGATTGTTCTTTTCCTCTCCCGCCCACTGCTTTTCCTGTTCCTCCTCCCTCTACCTCACTTCACCCCAATGCCCCAGAGCCCCCTGTGCCCAAACACTCCGCAGCCAAGTCCACAAGGTAGAGACTTACAACCTAAGGCTGGAAAAACAAGCCCTCTTGTACCTGGCAAGGAACTGGGTTTGTGTGTGAATGAGGGGGACATTTATCATGTGTTTATTACTTGTCAGACTCTGTTAATTATGAGATTGGTAATAATGATAACAGTGGCACCAATTATTAGAACAGCAACAGGGCCCCCTCCGGAAGAGAAATGATCACACAGAGAACTTTCCTGCACATTCCGAGAAAGCACAGTGCTGCCGGTCCTCCCCACACCACGTAGTAGATTCACTCTAGCTCAGCGACAGAAAAGGGATCACCCGACATCGATGCTCCTGTCCCCTCCGAAAGCCACTGTTCACTGCTGGCATTCCTCACAGGCGGAGTCGCTTCATTAAGCAGCCCACCTGCATTAAACAGAGAATGAGTGAGCGGCATGGGGCAGCAGCCAGGGGTGGGAGGGGCAGGGCAGTGAGCCCAGAAGGGGCTGCAGGAAGCTCACTGCCTCCTCTCTCGACGATGAATCCGGGTCCCAGTGGGCTCCCCATCATGCATGCCCCTGCGGCTCCAGGCACACCCTGAGAGGTGCAGGGCCCTTTCCTCTGTGGGTCCAGCAGAAACGTCAGTGTGCCTCTGCCACAAACAAACATCTTCTCAGCCTCACTGACCCTGGCAGACTGTGCAGCGCGGTCCCTGTGGGCTTTCTGCAAGCGCCTGCCCGGTTTCTGGTTCTGAAGGGGCTCCAGTCACTGGTGATGCAGTTAACCCTGCCGCACAGAGGAGAACCAGAGCGAACTAGCGCGCCCCTTCTGCATCTACCATGTGCTCTAAAAACGACCTGGTTCTCCACACCTTCTGTAGTCAAAGTCACAAAGGACGTACTGAGCGTTCACGTACTCAAAAACCATGTCTACGTCTAGTTTTTGTTTTTAAGTCAGTTCAGCAATGCCTTCATTTGATCACCTATAATGTGCCAGGAATACTTAATTTTTGAAAACCTTGGAATGTGGTCATTCGAGCAGGTTTACGCCTTCTACTCAGGAGCATGTTCTCAAAAGCTTGCATTTTCTGAGCAATACATATTTAGGGTGGGGGAGGAGGACCGCGGAGAGGGAGGCAGAGTCCGGGAATCCATTCAGGAGTGGGAAGGAGCCCTTTTCACCGTGTTGGAGCCACAGGCAAGCCATCGACAGCTGCCAGTGTTTCTAAGGGAGGGTCTCTGGTCAGATGTCTATTGAAACAGTTGTCAGCCATGGAGGAATTTTTCTGGTTTTCCTAAAGACAAGATAAGAAGAATGTGAGTTCAGATGCAAAGAATTATAGGGAGACATTTGGGAAGAAAGAAAAAACACCTAAATGTATTATACTAAGATACTTGTGGAATGGCTTTCTCTGGAACTATTTTAACACAGAGAGGACAGCCCCCTCTTCCTGAGACCCTGGCCGCCGAGGGATGGTCCGGTGACCCTGACAGCACAGCATAACTTACCCAGCCCCTCCTCCCTGACATTCTGATAAGCAAGCTATTCTGGGCTCCGGAGCACAGGCTGGCAGCGGCCCTTGCCAACAGCCGTGTTAAGTTAAATGTCAGGGCCAAATCTTTAACACATGACCCTGGAGATCTTGGCTGGTGTGCAAATGTTAAGTTCCATTATCATTCCAAACCGGAGTGGGCTGGGGGGCAAAGGTCAGGAAGAATCTGACCAGTCTGGCAGGTGGCAACAGCACTTCCTAGTCACCAAGGGTCAGTCCATGTGGTGGCCGAAGGCTGGGCTGGGGGTGAAAAGGGACATGGAGGGGGAGGGCGGGGGCAATCTTGACAAGCCTTCAGTGTCATGATTCAAGTCACTCTCATCTCCTGTGACTTGGTGGTTGGGGGCAGGGTGCACTGCCCGCCCCTACGGCTTCTCTGCACTGCCCCATTGGTTGGAGTATTGTCCCATAAACCGAAGGGTGGCAGGTTGGATTCCCATCAGGGTACATGCTTAGTCAGGGTGCATATGAGAAGCACCCCGACAAGCAACCAGTGTTTCCCTCTCATCGATGCTTCTCTCCCTCTCTCCCTCCCTTCCCCTGTCTCTCAAGTCAATAGGCATGTCCTTGGGTGAGGATAAAAAAAAAGCAGGTAGGCTCTGATGCCATCATCCTACATTATTTCTTGCTATTCATAAAGGAGAGGGAGGGGAAGAGCTAGAGTGGAGAAGTGGCATCTGGGGACAAACCTGTGTCCTGTGCTTTGTCCTCGGAGCCTGTGCCCCTCCCAAGATCGTGCTGTTGAGGTGCTGATGCTCAAAGGCCGGCCAGGAGGAGGGTCAGAGCAGCATCAGGAGCCAGGCGCTGCCTCTGCTCCAGGAAGCTCTCCATCCAGCAGGGACGAGAGGCCCCACAGGTGCCTGGCTTCCAGGGACACTTACAAGCCAAGATGATGACCGCCAGTTAACCAGGGCTATGGCAAAACGACCCCCTGGGCATCAGTGTGGGCAGGCAGCCCAGTCCCGAGTCAGGTTGCCTCAGTCACTTCGGAAAGCGCCCTTTATATTGGATGAACTTAAAGTCACTCATATATTCCTTCAGAAATGGGTGTGCGCCCTCTGCCCACTCCCCTGTCCTGTCTCACACAGGCCTCCCACACCGATGGGGCGGGCAGGGGTGCCCATGAACAGTTACAGCATCGGGGTAGGTGCTAGGAGAGAGGTGCAAGGGGAACCGAAGGAGGCCTGGAAGAACCAGGGGGGGCTTCCCAGGGGGCGTGGAAAACAGGAGGGGTTGTGGGGATGGCAGAAGAAAGTAGGGAGCCTGAAGGAGGGGAGGGGAGAGGCCAGCTCCGGTGGCCCCGAGCAGGCCCTGGGGGACTCTACTTCCTGTATTTGCACTTCCCAGGTTCCTAAGCGCTCACACTCAGTCACATTTTATTTCTTTTCTCCCCTCCTTTTTCTTCTCAGTTTGCACCCCCCTTTTTACTTCATTTGTGTCTCTTTCTCTCACTCACTGTCTCCACCCAAAATGTCCTGCAATGATTCCTTAGTCCCAGTTCTACCGCCTCCATCCTTTTACTTTGTATTAAACTTCTTCCTCTGAGATAACTGTAGGGTCACATGTGGTGTAAGAAATAATTCAGAGCTCTCCTATATCATCTACCCTGTTTCTCTCAGTGGTAACATCTTGCAAAGCAATAGTTTTTATATCAAAACCCACCAAGAGTTGGCATAAAACATTTCTCACAGCAAAAGAAGACACTCAACAAAATGAAAAGACAGCCTAAAGAATGGGGAAAATATTTGCAGACCACACATCTGCGATGGGGGTTTTTAATCCAAAATACATAAAGAACTCATACAGCTCACTAGCAAAAAAAAAAAAACTTTTCAAAAGAATCTAATTAAAAAATGGATGAAAGACCTGGAGAGTTTTTTTCTCAGGCATGTAAAAAATGCTGAACATCCCCAGTCATTAGGGGCACAAAAATCAGAACCACAATGAGATGTCTACCACCCGGCCCCTGTTAGAGTGGGGGCTGGTCCTCTTCTCCAGCAGACAGGAAGTGGACACTGGCGGGGGTGTGGGGGAAAGGGAAGCCCGCGCACTGTTGGTGGGAACGTCGGTCGGTGCAGCCACTTTGAAAAATGGTATGGAGCTTCCTCAAAAATTAAAAATAGAATGACTACATGACCCAGTAATTCCATTTCTGAGAATGCATTGAAATGAAACAAAACCATGTCAAAGAGATGCCTGCACCCCGTGTTCTTAGCAGCATGGTTTACAACAGCCAAGGCAGAGTATACACACACACGCATCCAGTATATACACATATACATTGTATATACATTAAATATATGTATGATATTAAATTATTCATATATGTGCATATATATATATACATGGATATACTCGTACATATAATGGAATGTTCTTCAACCATAAAGAATGAAATCCTGCCATTTACAACAACATGGACTAGAGGGTTTTATGCCAAGTCAGACAGAAAGACAAATTCTGTATGTTCTTACTTACAGATGGGATCAAACAAAAACAGAAAAGCATAGAAAAAGAGATCAGATCTGTGGTTACCAGAGGTGAGGAGAGAGGAGGACTTCAGAACAAAACACAGTATTTTCCTCACCACAAAGACCTCTCATCATTGCCTTTTTATAATGGCCACACCTACTTTCTCCTGGGCCACGTCCTCCTTGTCCCCTGGCAGCCACTTGTCTGTTCTCCATTACTGCAGTCTGTGTAGAATGTTATATGGATCAGAATCACACAGGATGGAAGTATGATCGGTCTTTTCTCACTCCGTGTAATCCTCCGGAGATCGCCCGGGCTGGTGTGTGCGGAGGTGTGTGAGTTGCTGTGCGAGGTCCCACTGCGTGGGTGTGCCTCTGTGTGCTTTGCAGGTCAGCCCCCGGGAGACTCCGGGCTGGTCTCCAGTTCGGAGCGTTTACACATGGAGCTGCCGTCAGTGTCCATGCGCTGCTTCTTGGTGTGAACCTGAGTTTTCATTTCTCTGGGATCAGTGCCCAAGTGCAATTGATGGTTTGTGTGGCAGTTATATGTTTGGGATTTTTTTTCTTCATTTTTTTATAACAGACATTTTTAAAGATTTTATTTATTTATTTTTAGAGAGGGAAGGGAGGGAGATAGAGAGAAACATCAATGTGCAGTTGCTGGGGGTCATGACCTGAAACCCAGGCATGTATCCTGACTGGGAATCGAACCTGCAACACTTTGGTTCGCAGCCCAAGCTCAATCCACTGAGCTACGCCAGCCAGGGCTATTTTTCTTCATTTTAAGAAACTGGCGGAGCTCTTCATCGTGACTGTGCCGTTTTACGTCCCACCAACAATGTCTGAGTGATCCAGCTTCTCCACATCCCGGCCAGCATTTGCTGTTGTGGCTCTTTCTTTACTGTAACTGTTCTGATAGATGAGAAGAGATGTCTCCCTGTGGTTTTAATTTGCTTTTCCCTAGTGGCTGATGATCCCTTCCTTGTGCTTATTTGCTCTCCATCGATTTTCTTCAGCCAAATGTCCCTTCACGTCTTTGCCCATTTCCTAATTGGATTGTTTGTTTGTTTTACTGCTGAGTTTTGAGAATCTTTTCTGTATTCTGGATACTACCCCTTGTCAAACATGTAGTCTGCAAGCTTGTCTCTTCATCTTTCAACAGGGCCTTCTTCAGAGAAAAAGTTTTTCATTTTGATGAGGTCCACATTTATCATTTTTTTCCTCTTATGGATCAGGCTTTTAGTCTAACCTTTTGCCTGCTGAGATCTCATAGAGTTTCTCCCACATTTTTTTCTAGAAGTCTCCTAGTTGTACCCTTTACATGTAAGTTCATGACCCACTGGGAGTTCACTGAAGTCCCAGACTGAAAGGGCCGCAGTTCCCTTGCTTGCCTGTGATGTCCAGTCACTCCACGCCTGCTCCGTTTGTTGAAAAGACTGTCTTTCCCCCACGGAACCCCGTTGGCACTTTTGCCCCAAACCGGCAGGGCTCTCTGTGTAGGCCTGTCTCTGAGCTCTCCGCCCCATGTGGTGGATCTGTGGGTCTGCCCCACCAGCACTACGTGGTCCGGACCGCCCTGGCTGTGCGCTGAGTTTCACGATTGAGCGGACTGCTTCCGTTAGTTTATTCTCTTCTCAAAATTGTTTTACCTAGTCTAGTTCCTTTGACTTTTTATGTAGACTTTATTTTTTTTAAACCTCACCCAAGGATATGTTGTTTACTGATTGATTTTAGAGATAGAAGAAGGGAGGGAGGGGTGAGAGAGAGAGGAACATCAATCTGTCGCCTCTCATACATGCCTTGACCAGGGACTGAACCTACAGCCGAGGTACGTACCCTGACTGGGAATGGAACCTGCAACATTTTGGTGTATGGATGACACTCCAACCCACTGAGTCACTCATCTAGGGCCCTGTAGATTTTAGAATAATCTTATCTATAGCTGTGATGCGTGGGTCCCTGGCCAGCAGTGACCACAGAACGCTGTGGATGGCTCAACGAAAACACGCGAGAAAAAACACACATGCACAGAGACAAACTAGTTTCTGTGGGGAAGTAGGGACGAAATGGCCACCCCCCCTAGTGGGGAGCGTGCTGATTTACCATCCATACCTGCTTTTATTAGGCTCATTTTGCATAATAATTCAAGTACAGTACTCATTAGGGGGAAGTAAGGAACCATAGAAAACAAGGAACTCTGCGGGTCTATTTTGAGTCGGGGTAAAAGAGCTGTAAGACTTTGAGGAACAAACTAACTTCCTCCTTGGACCCCTTTCATTCAACTGAGAGCATTCTAAACAAAGAAGGTTTCACAGTAATTTACATATTCTTTCTTAGGCCTGATCACCCGGGGAATCCGCCCTTTTCAGCACAGAGCTGCACCACCCTGTCATTGTTTCAGGCTTAGGTGTAACAAGGGAACTAAGGCAACCAAGAGATAAGGATATTTTCTCCCAGAAGATGAGAACTCAGGCTATGTCAAAGCTGAGGAGCCAGGGTCCATCACCCCCTTTTGCTGCAGCCCCCCCAAGTCCTTCTGGGGGGCCTCCCAAAGTGATCGTGCCTGTCTTAGGTCGTTCCCCCCTTGGGGACTCTTACCCGTCTTTGGCTAACCGACCAAGCTTTTTGGGGTTCAGTTATGAATAAAGCAGCAGAAGCAGCATTCCTGCCAGGGAGATAAGCTTTTGTCTCCTTGCTGGCTTACAGTTCCAAGGGCGTTCCCTTAGCCTTAGCCTAGGTGGGGGTTTCAGCTTCTGATACCAGTCAGAGCAGTTCCCAACATAGCTGCAAAAAATACTTGTGTGATTTTTATCAGAAGTACATTAAATCTGTATGTCAGTTTGGGAACAATTGACATCTTTACTGTATTGCATCTTCGCATCCATAAACACAGCTTGTCTCTCCACTTATTTAGATATTCTTTGATTCTGTCATCAGCATTCATGGTTAACAGCAGTTCTCTTTGATCTGCCGTGACTAACTGTGTGCCCTTGGGCATCTCACTTGGTTTCTCAGATCTTCGCTTTACTTCCTGTAAAGTGGGTCTAACAACACTGCCTTGAACTGGCCTGGAAAAGGGCAAATATGACAGCACAGGCGAGGTGTCCGTCCGGCTGTGGGAGTCTGATGACTTGTTTCCGTTTGGCTGACGCTCTTATCCAGTCTGTTCTTCTTCCCAAGCCCCATTCTGAGGCCCACATTCACATCCCCGTCCCTTCATTGTTCTCTCTTCGCAGTCCCTTATTCTGACTCTCTTCACTCTAGTCTTCTCTGTTCTCACTGGCCTTTCGTCTTTGATTCATTCTCCCCAGATACTTGTCTCATTCCAGCTTACCAGGTCACTGGGGGCATTCTCTTCTCTTTGTTTTTCTTTCTTATTTTCTTTTGTAAAGACTTTATTTATTTAGAGAGAGGGGAAGGGAGAGAAAGAGAAAGAGAGAAACATCAGTGTGTGGTTGCCTCTCTGGTTGGACCCCAAGTGGGGACCTGGCCCACAACCCAGGCATGTGCCCTGACTGGGAATCAAACCAGCGACCCTTTGGTTCGCAGCCCACACTCAATCCACTGAGCCACAGCAGCCAGGACTCTCCTTGTTTTTCTTAAACTTGGAGTTTGACTCGAGGGCTCGTCACCCTGAGTTCACACCCAGATCAGCAGCACTAACAGTTTACTCACCTATCTTATGCCTCAGCTTCCTTAGCTATAAAATGGGGACAACAGAACCCATCTCGTGTCTTTTCTGAAATAATGAAATGAATTGATACATGTAAAGCGTTTAAAATGCAATCTGGTGTATGATGAGCCCCCAGGAGATTTCAGCTACAATCATTAGAATTGTATCTATTCTTCCCTGGTCCCTTCTCACCATCTCACATACCTCCTATCACACGCACCTGTTTCATTTGCATAGAAGTCTATTCGAACTCACCCTGCCTTGCTCTCCCGACACTGTCTTCTCCGCACTGCTCCCACCTCTTCTTCCCTTACCGCCATTGGTAAACTGGCACCTGCCCAGGAAATCTGTCCCTTGGGTGGGAGAGAGGCAATAAGTGGTTTTTCATTTTGATTTAATTATTAATCTCCTTTATTATTTAATGCAGAATACATACATGCCCACAGTGCAGGTTTATAATGAAGAGGATGTAGCATAACTGTGCTGCTCACTTTCAAAGAGACAACAGATTTAAAAGGAAAAGTACTGGGTAAACAGGTACAAGCCTGGGGAAAATATGAAATGAATTAATTTGATTTTCGTGCCCGTTTGTTTGGAATTTTGCATACATCTTCTACGGGGACTCGGGAGCGTGCATCTGGACTGTGGCCAAGTGAGCACAGGCTAAGGAAGGATTAGGATGAGCCGATGGAATGACCCCACGAGTGGCCCATGGCAGCTGCCAAGGAGGGAAATGAAATATTTCGTCTCCAGCAAGTGCGAGCCAAACGAGTTGCGAACCTTAGTCACAGGCGGACAGGCTGTTCCACAGGTTCATTACTCAACCATGAGCTATGTATGAAATGTTAAATGGCTTGAAAAGTACTCACATGTAATTAAGCCTTTCAAATTGATATTGCATACCTTGAATTAGGCCTATTTTGACCTTTTAAAAATTGTGAAATAGCCCTGGTCAAGTGGCTCAGTTGGTTGGATCGTCATGCTGTACACCAAAAGGCTGGAGGTTCAATTCCCGGTCAAGGCACATGCCTAGGTGGCAGGTTCCATTCCCAGTTAGGGCACATGTGGGAGGCAACCAGTCAGTGTTGCACACACTCTCTCTCTCTGTCTCTCTGTCTCTCAAATCAATTTTTTAAAAAAATCCTCAGATAAGGATTTATAAAATGCTGAGTATATCTGGACTCATTTAGATATACTCAAGTGGATCTTTTAAATGCCGTCAAAATTATTTTTTGTCTCCGTATTATTTTCTCCTCAAACCAATGGCAGCTCTGTCTGCTGCCATTTCAGACAAGAATTCTGTCTTCCTTCAAAAACCCTTAAGTGAAACACCATTTAATCCACCTCTTTTTTCCTTTTTATCGTTGTCATGAACTCTCATTATTGTTGTTTATGTAATGACAAAGGAAGCATGGGGTCCATCCACAGCACTTCTAGTAGGGTATGTGTTTCTCTCCAGATACTATAAAATAATGCACAGGGTTTCACTACTTCCTTAGAAGTAGTGTGGTGGAGAATCCTCCGAGGATGCGATTTAATGGGCTTCCAATGATCTTTCCCTTGCCCGGGCTGCCACACTCCCAAGGCCCCAGGCTCACCTCCTGGTGGCCCCTGTGGCCCAGCCTGGCCCCTGTCCCTGCACGGCTGGGAGTCAGGGCCACATGCTAGACGTAGTGTTAAACCTTTCAGTGTTTGCACTACTTAGCCCTTCACACTCAGTGTCTCTGTGCCCGCAGGGTCATCACCTGGGGGGTTAGGCCACACTCGTGTGCCTAGGCAAACCGCACTACCCAGCTGTAAAGTGGGACCGATCTCGTCGGAGTCCCAGAGTTCTGAAAGGACCCCACAGAGAGGCCAGCTACCATTACCATTCCATCACAATTCTGTGTAGTAACAATACTGGTGTTATTTCTTACCTCACACCTGCTCTTAACCTGTGACAAGTTGGATAAGGGGCCAAGTGCGTTCTACTGGGTTTGGCAGGGTAGAATCTTCCTGGTAAAATGGCAGACATTGATATTATGGTTCCTGGGGATATTCCCACTTCTTATATAGGACAGAGACCCAGCGTGGGGACCTATGGAGAAATGTGTCATTCAGGGCCAGGAGAGTCAGGATTGTAATTCGGAATTGTAGCACAGTTTCGTGCTCTGGGCTTTGATGGCATCGAGTGGGAGAGTGGGAGAGTGGGAGAGTGTGGGTTCCATGGTCAGGCTAGTGTCGTTCAAAGCCAGGCTTTGCTGTTCGCCTGCCATGTAAACTTGGACCAGTTCCCTACCTCCTCTGAGTCTCGGTCTCCACATCTGTACAATGGGCACATGGTGCTCCCTCCACAGGGTAGCTGAGATGAATAAGTGACTTTAATGTAGGTGAGGCAGCTAGTCCAGAATAGCACCCATGGAAATGTCACTCCTGGTGATTTTCAGCAAAGAAACCAAGTCAGCGCAACCCGCTGCAGGAACTACATCGAACATATGTTTAGAACAGAAGCAGCAGAGTGCAAAGGGCACAGGGAAAGTGGCACAGATGGGTGTCTCTGAGTCAGAGTGCACGACGGCTGGATCATTTGAGGAGGAAGCTGAGTCCCGCAGCGACATCCTCACCCTGACTTTGCTCTGAACAAGAATCCCCCTCCCCGCTGCTGAGGACCTGAGTCAGCCTCAGAGGCACCTGAGGAGAGGAGACTGAGGCCCCAGCGACGGTCATTCTGAGCATCAGGGCCCTTGTCCCCTGCCCCTCCTGGTGGCTCCCTTGCAGAGGCCTTAGCAGCTCAGTAGTCGGGAACACGGTGCGCAGGGGCACCGCTGGTGATGAAGTGTCTCATCTCATGCAGCCTGTTCCTCCATCCACACTGTCCGGCTCCACGTGCCACCAAAAGCCCCTCACCCTGCTCCTGGCACACACTCCCCCTCCCACAGCCATGCACACTTCTGCATTCCAGGGAGAGAGGTGCCGACAGTCACCTCGGCTCTGGCACACCTGGACAGAATCCCCCTTCTCAGGCACTCAGCTAGGAGCAGAGCTACAAGGAGCTCACACTCCCTGGGCTCTCGGGAGCCCATGTCAGCGAGGAGCTTCCTGGGCATGAAAACTAGCACACGTGGTCTTTCCTCCACTCCCCTCACCCAGCTCCACAGGCCTACCTTCCCAGGATGCCCCGATGGCTGGTCCTCATCATGTCTGACATCTGAGCCAGCAACAGCTCTGGATGTGGCCTGACCCACCCTCCTCCAGAGACGGAGCTCCCGCCACCTTCTTTGAAGTATTTATAGTCAGAAATCTCTGCCCGTTGAGAACCACTTCTGCCAGCAGTGAAATGGAGGACTGCATGCCCACCCAGCACTGCTCTCGGCAGCGTGTCTGCAAGGGGTGCAGTTGGAGGAGAGAAGGCAGCCAGGCAGAAGATGCACCGTAAGAAGGGGTGGGACAGTCACAGTAGGGCGGTCATGGCAGCCATCTGGGGATGGAATGGACTGTGGCAGGGGCCGGGGAACAGGCTGTGAACATAGAGCCGGGGCTGGTTAGGACTGTGGCAGCCAGGGTGGTAGGAATGAGGGAGCAGCCCCTTGTCTCCTCTCCCTGCCCCTGCGTGGGCCCCAGCTCGACCCTCTGGCTTCCTTTGTGCTGAGCACCCACAGGTAGGGTTCATGGCAGACTCATTAGTGCAACGGGAAAGCTGGGTAGAGAATTTATTGACGTAACCTGGACTCTTAACACCACGCTCAGCGTAATTCAAAGTACAGCCCGACGTGCGCATGTGAGGAAGAGCCTCTCTGACTCAGGAGCCCAGGAGTATAAATTGGCAGCTGTCAGACTGAGTCTGACTCACAGATATATTTTCTTAGTCTAGCTCACTGTTTCAAAAACTGATGAATGAGTTGTCAACATTTAAAAAAATGGGATTTCAAATTTAAGAGCCTTTATTTCTAGCTTTTCTAGAAAAGGAAAGTGGCACATCTTCCAGCACCAGCCCCACATTCTTGCATGGCGAGAGCTTCCTTCCACACCACGAGCTCAGTAGCAGTGGCCCCTTGACAATTTCGTGTGTGTTCAGCTTACCCCAGACCCCACTGATCCCTATTGTGCCCCACAACCCAGAACAAGTTTCGTTGTATTTACCGTGTGTTCGTATAATTACTTTTCTTAAAATGAAGGGAATGTAGTGTCGCAGGTTTGATTCCCAGTCAGGGTACATGCCTGGGTAGTGGGCTATGACCCCCAGCGGCCGCACATTGATGTTTCTCTCTCTCTCTTTCTCCCTCCCTTCCCTCTCTAAAAATAGGTAGATAAAATCTTTAAAAAAAAAACTTTAAAAATGAAGGGAATGATACCTTCTAAAATCTTTTTCTCTATTCAAAATATGAACACGAAAATCCGAAGAGAGCTTATATTTGAATGAAAATAGGAAAAAGTGTGTCCTCTGATCAGTCAGCATCTGCAGTGTGTCTGGGTGGAAAGAAGCAGCAGCTCTGTTTTCTGACCTCACTCGTCTGCCTTTGTCAGGGCAGAGTTCCGTGCCAAGCTCAGGGGTCCTGGTTACTACAGCATGCCCACCCCCTCTGCTAAAACACTCAGGAGTGACAAGGTCTTCGCCCGACTCCTGACAGGCAGACACAGACACACCTTCCTTAGAAGGGGCCGTATTGTTCAAACACAGACACTTGCGGGAATTAATGGGGCTCTCTGCGATTCTTCCAGGACAATAGACGTTAGCTGGGACATGTGGACACCCTGTTTCCTTGAAGCAGTTATCGACCTGTGGGAGCAAATATTGCTGTTGGTGGGAGAAGCTGGGGAGCAGCTGTAAGCATGAAGGGAGCGCTTTTAGCTCTGGAGAAAGGCAGGATGTGTCATCAGGCTGTCCCCTGGGCCATGCGTTTCGGGGTCTGAGCCCCATGGAGGCCCAGAACCACCGGTGACCTGCTCAGACCCCGGGGGTGGAGGAAAAGCTGCCTCCGGGACAGCGGTGGCTGCCTTTGGAGTCGGATATCCCTGGTCGGGCCACTTAGTGACTGAGCGGCCTTACGCGAGTTACGAAATCCCTCCGCCTGGCTGATCTGCGAATGAGGCTGCTGGGGCAGACTTAACAGATTCGTGTAGGTGTTAAACGAGCCAGTGTCTAGAAAGCACCCAGACCCAGATGGCACACAGTGGGTGCTTCATATGTAAGCTGCTATTATAGCATTGTCCACTCCCTGGTTTCTGAGGTCAGGAAGGCTCGCCTTCCCTCCTCCACCAAAGGCCTGACTGACTCTTCCTCGCTACCCTGGCCCAGCAGAATGTAGAGCCGCTCCTCAGCCTCTCTGCCACGCCACTACTGCCTGCGTGTTACCGGCCATAACGGGAGCTCCTTGAAGGCAGGAAATAGAGCCACGGTCCTTAGTCCACTCTGCTGGTTAGAGTCCCCTATGGCCAGGCGCCCCGGCCTGCCTGGCGGCCGGCTCCCAGCTGATTAACCAGGAGCACCCAGGGCAGGGCAGGGCCTGGACTGAGGACCAGAGGCATCCACATCGCCGGCAGTTCCTTGAAGACATGCAGCCTGTAGAGAAGTTACTACTAGTTTATTTGGGCCAAACTGACAACCATTGCTGTGGAACAACATATCAACGCAGTGAAAAAAATGCTCCAGAGAAGGGCAGTTTTGCAGCTTATTTTATACTCAGAATCAGAGGAGAAGATGGAAGGAGGGTCAGGTGGAGGCCACGGTGGCAGATTAAGGGGGCGGAAGAAAGCACAGCGGGGAAATCACTGGGACTGGATAAAAAGGCAAAATAGAGGAACACGGGCTTCTTTCACATTGGCGGGCACAGGGTAGTTCAGAATTAACACTTACAGCACACAGAGGTGGCGTGGGGGGTGGGGGGCAAGGCAGCCACGAGGGGTTCTGTGGTCTCCTGCCCCAAGGGGTCTGGAAAAGGAGATTTCTCTGACACTTCAAAGGTCTGTTATCTTAGATGCACAAAGACAGATAGGCTCAGCTAAGGTAAAGATTGACCTTTTTAAAAAAATTATTGGGGTGGCATTGGTTAATAAAGTTATACAGGTTTCAGGGGTACGATTCTATAATGCATCAACTGTACACTGTGTTGTGTGTGTTCACCGCCCCAGGTCTCCCTCCCTTGCCATTTATCCCCCCTCACCCTCTCCTACCTCCCAGACTAGAGTACTGGTCACCATACTCTTGTCTGTCTGTGAGGGTTTTATTTTTTTTGCTTAATCCCTTCACCTTTTTCCCCCCACCCCCCAACATCCCTCCTCTCTGACAGCTGTCAGTCTGTTCTCTGTCTGTAAGTCTGTTTCCATGTTGTGTGTTAGTTCAGTTTGTTCATCAGATTCCACATGTGACTGAGAGCACATGGTACTTGTCTTTCTCCGAATGGCCTGTTTTGTTTAGCATAATATTCTCTAGGTCCTTCCATGCTGTTGCAAAGGGTAGGATTTCCTTCTTTGTTACAGCCACGTAGTCTTCTGCTGTGTAAACGCACCACCACCTTTGCATCCACTCATCTACTGATGGGCACTTGCTCATTGTCAAGGAAGCTACAGGCCTCGGACGTGCCTCCCTGCCCTGATCTGCTGATGTTGAGGAATTTTTGTTATCCAGCTCATCCTGTGTGTCCTCCCAGCTGGTAACGCCCCTACGCAGCCTCCCCTGAGGTTTAGGATGTGGCACCTTTGTCACTGGCACTGGGAACCCCGGACCTACTGAACCAGAATCTGCATTTGATGAGAAGCCAAGGAAGGCTGGAGAGGTGCTCCCACCCCCTCCCGCCCCGGTGCGGGCGCTGCGCCAACCCGCAGAGGCTGCTCGGTGGGGGCTCCACTGACGGGCGGACTGAGCCTGCGTGTCACGGTTTCCGGTGGGCTCCACACCCTGTCTCCTGTGCTGTCCCCAAGACAGGTTTTGAACCCAAAAGTAAAACTAGAAAACATCTGGGAATTAAAGATAGACAGCCACCTAAGCTGATAAAATACCTGATAAATGTTTAAAGATTCATTACTGCTGACTTCTTCTCCATTGAACCTCAGAATGCACTGAAAAGAGGGCTGTGGCTATCGTTTTAAGGGTGGTCATGTTGCTGCCTGCAACCAGGTCTGGCCCTGGGGGAGGAGAAAGCCCATCTGTGTGGCTTGTACATGCAGACTCTGGGTGGCTTAAGCCGTTGGCTGACCCCTCCTTGGCTAAGAGGGGCTCAGACACTGGCTTCCAAGCTTGGTCCCCTGGGTCCACTCCCTGGCACCGCCTGACCACTCTCAGCCCTGGGTCTGTCCTGAGGGCCAGGAAGGGGGCAGGATGGATGGGCTCGGGGGCAGCAACGTGCCTGCACTACCTCCTCAAGCTGTCTGCAGCTGTCGGGGACTAGAAGCGGAGAAGCAGCTAGAGCTGCTCTTTCCAACCCAGGGGACATCTGTGGCATAACAGCCTCCCGAGACAAGTGGGTCACGGAAAGCTGTACTCACCGCTGGGCACCCGGGGATCCTTGATCCCAGCCTCCAGGCCACTGTGATTAGAGCACCAATCAGTGTTGCCTCCTTCAGGGATCCCTGTCCCTCGCAGCATTCAGAGCTCCTGGTTCCCACCACGCCTGGGGGATCCCTAGGACCCGCCTCTGGACTTGGTGAACCCTAGTCCCAGTCCCATCGGTCACCTCCTCTGTTCCTCTGCCCCACACTGCTGTTGCTGCGGGAGGGGGCCCATGGGGACCCAGAAAGCTCAGAACAGAGAGGTCCCACAGGGAGGAGGCAGCTCAGGAGCAGGAGAAATGCTTCTCAGCTGAGCACCAGAACAGGCTTCCTCAGTGTAGAAGAGCCAAATGGGAAGTTCTTAGTCTTTCCAGCCCAGCTTCTTGAGGAAACAGAGCAAGGAGGATCCCAAAGAGACGGAGCATGGAGACCCCCTTTTGGAGCAGCGGCATTAGGGACAATGCTTCGCCACACAGCCACCTCGGGTCTGGAGCTGCTGGGTTTGGAGCTCAGCTCTGAGGCATTAGCTGGGTGGCTCTGCGCAAGTCATTGAAGCTCTGTCCAAAGTTCCCCATTGGTGACATGAAGACAGTCCCTCCCTTGTAGTGGCAAATGACATGAAACACGATGTTGGTGGTGGGCACTGGGGGCCGGTGGCTCTCCTCTCTCATCCCTGAATTGCCTGAGGCACTGGGTGGGCCTGTCCTCCCCTGTCCCAACCCTACCCCCAGATAGAAAAGAAGAAGAAGAATAGCCAGCTCTTCAGAGAGCTTTGACAAGCCAGGCCCTGTTCTCAACATCTCTCATTTGACCTTCACAGTGGCCCTTTGGGGTTGGCACCATTATCATCTGTTTCACAGGTAAAGTAACCGAGTCTTGGAGAAGTCACTTCCCCAAGAGTCCCAGGCTCAAGGTAGAGTAGGGATCTAGGCGGTCTGATGCCAGAGTCCACTTGCCTGACTATCACCTGCCTCTCCCTTCTAGACAGTTAGTGTTTAATTTCTGTCATAACAAATGACTACCAGCTTCATTTAATGGCTTAAAACAATGCCCGTCTGTGAGCGCACAGTTCTGTGGGTCTGCAGTGTGGGCACGATGGGTGACCTCTGTTCTCTGCTCAGGGTGTCACCAGGCTACACTCAGGGGTTGGCCAGCGCCTTCTTCTCTGGAACTCGGGGCCTCTTCCAACCTCCCGTGGTTGGTGCAGAATTTAGTTCTTTGTGACTTGCAGGGTGGAGGTCCCTGTGTCCTTGCTGCTGTCAGCTCTTAAGAGGTCACCTGTACTTCTTGCTCCATGACCCCCTCTATCTCTAAAGCCAAAGAGGAGGATTCCCTTTCTTAAAGTCACCTGTACCATAACGATCCAATGATGCAAGTGAGTGTCCTGTCCCCAAGTCTGGAGGAGCATCTTGTGAGCATCTGAGAATCAGCCTTCCTATACCAAGTGCGTTCTCTGTTGGTAACTCCTTTACCACTCTGGTGTAGTGACCTGGAGGATGTCTGGGGGCACCGTTAAGAGTGTTTTCATGTTTGAACACCCAGTACAGCCCTGTGGATTCATACAGAACAGCATACAGATGCCCCAGTGGGAGATGTGAGTACATCCTCCTGCACCACTCTCCCTCCAGCCTCGTCCCAGATCTCCAGTCTCGGGGAACGCAGGCTCGGACCCAGCCTATATGAGAGAGAAAGGAGGAGACCATTAAGGATGTCTGCTATTTGCATCTCCACAGTAGGGAAACTGAGTCTGAGACAGGACTCCCCACCCAGTGCTCTCTTCAGGGAACCCTGCCAGCACCCACATGCAGCTCCCGTCCAGCAGCAGTGACCATGACTCTTGCCTTTCCTGAGCTCCCCCATGACGTGGGGGCGAGGGGAGGAATGGAACGCTTAACACACAAGTCTGCTTAAATGGATGCGACACTCGTCGGTGTATCATTGAAAATACAATTTCCTTTGATTTTGCCTCTTTTGGTGCCTTCTCCTCGTGTGTTTTGATATCAAAGAGATTGCACCACTTTGTTGGACTCTAAGCTCCATCTTTCCTGGGAGCTTTCATCACATCTCAGTACAGCTTTCCACTCAGGGACACCGGAAGGATTAAAGATGAAGAGCGTCAAGGGGCTGGGGGAGGGTCAGCAGGGTTTGCTCAGGTCGAAGCCTTTCCCTGGCCCTGTGGAGAGCAGCTGTGGAACCAGCCTTACCCCGCCTCTCCTGCCACAGACAGTTCGCAAGACCCCTGGCTTCCCAGGGGTGGTGCCAGAATGCAAAGCAAGCAGGGCTGGATCCGCATCGACCTTCATTGCTTCATCTCCAGCTCTTAGCACAGGAGATGGGCTCCCGTAGATCCTCAGCTAATGCTTGCTGAATAGATGCATAAATTAATAGGATGCATCTTGAAAATCTTACAGAAGAATCTCCCTTGTCCCTATATACCTTTTTCTCTCCATGGGCCCAGAGCACTGGAGGTTAAGATTTCTCAAATGGGCATTTCACTTGCTCTTTGAAGAGATCTGAGGGGTAGAGGCTCCAAGCCTTTCAGCTCCAAACCTGTCTGGCAAATCACACATTGTGTGTGTGTTGGGGGGGGGGGGGGGCATGGAGGTGGGTTTCCTACACTTGACCTAGATGCTTAGACCTCTTTCTTCATCTTTAAGATGGGGTTAATGGAATATTGCATTACATTTCAATTCAAGGAGAGCTGATGAATATATATGTTTGTAGTCAGACATTCTTTCCCTGGGCCCCACAAGCCCCCCAGGGTGGATGGGCAGGAGATAGCACTCATACGTTATAGCAGTAAACTGAGGCAAAGACGGGACCATGTCTTTGGATCACAGAGCAAGTTCGCTGGAAGCTGAGTGGGAATCCAGGTCTAGGCTGAGCGAGGAATTGCTGCTGCAGGCAATTCCAGTCCACATGGAGAATGCATCCCAGCACCAAATTGGAAGTAAACCTCCCTTTCCTGTCCGCTGGACGCCAGAGCTCTCCTCCAACCTGGGCTGACGTGTCCTAGAAAACATTGTTCTGTTCGTGGGACCACATGAGGCCTTCTCCTACAAGGATACACGGAAGTGTGTTTAAAAATAAAGAAGGAAACAGTGCAGAAAATCAGCAGAAAGCTGTTGGCCGAAACAGCTGAGGGCAGGAGAACGAGCTCTCCCAGGTTCCCTGGCCAGGAACCGTCCCCTGGCACCGCACTGCTCGGCCTGACGTGGGCTGGGGGACTCCCAGCGGCCCTCCCTGCAGTTCCCGCCTGCGTCCCGACAGCTGAGGTCCCCGGGGCCACACAGGGCTTGGGATCCGCAGCATGTCTCACTGTTTCTGGGCATCTCCTGTTACGTTTTCAGTGAAAGGTCCCCTCCCCAGAGACAGAGCAAAATTGTGCCTGCGATCCCTCAAAGCTGCACCAAGCACATCTTGTGTTTATCTTTGTAACTGTCATGGCAGAGCAGGGAGCAGGTGGCCCTGTGCACAGGGGAACTGGGCAGCGATGTCGGAGACCAACGACCCTCCCGTGTGGTATGGCAAAGGTTGTCTTGGAATTGCTGCAACACCCCAGGCAGCAGAGGAAAACCTCTGAGAGGCGAGCCTCCTCTGCCTCTCCGTAGTGGGTGAACACTCCCTCGTGCAGTCACCGAGGCAGTTGGCTCCACGGGGTAGAGAACATGCATCCGGGTTGTTCTACTGGGGACACAGTTTCTGGGGAAGGCGGAAACCTGCGAATCAAGAAAAGCTTGACTATAAAGATGAATAAGGACTGAATGATAGTTTCCCCACAGGTGACTTCTCCCAAGAGCAGAAGCTCATAGAACTTTCTGGAAGAGCAGCTCATCAGTCTAAGCATGAGCCATACACATCCACTCTGCAGGCTGTGGAGGGTGGGTGCCGTGGAAGGTGGAGGCCATGGAGGGTGGGTGCAGTGAGCTCTCAAGCTGCAAACCTGACTCAGCTGTTCGCTGCTTGAGCTTCATTTTCCTCGTCTGAAGATTGGACAGATAATAACAGCACTTGTCTAATAGCTTGTTGGGAGGATTATGAATGAGGGTATAAATTTCCTAGCATAGTGCCTAGATCATGAATGCTGAGAAAATTTAACCTGCTATTCCTAGCTCGGAGATTCTCACGCTGTCTCCTAGCTTCTTTAGTGTCTTAAAGCATCTTACAGAGGTGGGAGCCGATCATCAGAAAAACAGACCGAGGGCTGCAGGTTTCTGGGTGTTTCTTTAAAGTGCAGCATGTACTCCAAAAACATCTTAGAGTCTTTTTAAAATTTATTCTTTACTGAGATACAATGGACATATATCATTATATTAGTTTTAGGTGCATAATATAATGATTTGATACACATATATATTACAAAATGATCACCACAAGGAATCTAGGTGACTTATTCACCATGTAACCCTTCACCATGCAGAGTTACAAAATTTTTTTCTCATGATGAGAACTTTTAAGATCCATCTCTTAGCAACTTTCAAGTACACAGTGCAGCACTGTTAACTGTAGTCGCCGTGTGGTACGCGATGTCCTCAGGACTTAAAACTGAAGTTCGTGCCTTTTGAACCCTTCACCCATTTTTATTCATTGCTGCCCCTGGCAACCCCCAATCTGTTCTCTCCATGAGGCTGGTTTTATTTTTAAATTCCACATATAAGTTCACAGCCGTTTGAAAGTCTCGGGGCATTAACAACTTGCCCACCTCAGTTTTTTGGAGGGCAAAGAATTACTGCAACAGATAATTTTTTAAAAGATTTTGTTTATTTATTTTTAGAGAGGGAAGGGAGGGAGGGAGAGAGAGAGAGAGAAACATCAACGTGCGGTTGCTGGGGGCCGTGGCCTGCAACCCAGGTATGTGGCCTGACGGGGAATCGAACCTGTGACACTTTGGTTCTCAGCCCACACTCAATCCACTGAGCTACACAAGCCAGGGCGCAACAGAAATTTTAATGGTGGGTCTATACAGTCATCAGTCATGTTAGTGAGTGCTCGGGCAGCCACAGGCTCCCCACTCAGACAGTAAGTGACCACGTGGCGAATCAGGCACCTGCTGCCTCTTCCCTCCTGTTTGCTGCTAAAATCTCAGGTAATAGGAAGGGAGATGGGGAGCAAAAATGAAAGAGCGCAGGTTTGGGCCTGGCAAGCAAGAATCCAAATATTAGCTCTGTCACTTAATTGTTGGGCAGCCCAGGTGTCGTGTAACCTCTTTGGGGTGTTTTCTCATTCATTTATCTGTTTATTCAAGCAGCTCAAGGAGCACTTTTTGAGAACATAGAATATGCCAGGCTGTGATCAAAACAGACACAACTGTGCCCTTGCAGGACTTACATTCCAAAGCAGGGAAAGAGACTGTTAGAAATAAACATGATGCATAAGCAAATCAGATAGTCTTTCTATGATGGAGGTGATGAGATTTTACTCCGGTGGGTGGCTGTGGTGGATACAAGTGACAGTCCACATAGAATACATGGACTATGATAAAGAGAGGAAACATCAGTGTGTGACTACCTCTCAAGCGTGCCCTACTGGGGACTTGGCCGCAACCCAGGCATGTGCCCTGACTGGGAATCGAACCAGCAACCCTTTGGTTTGCAGGCCAGCACTCAACCCACTGAGCCACACCAGCCAGGGCTCCTTCACTAGTTTAAACACTTGATCTTCTGTGCACTAGCTGAGAGGCTTCTGAGAGCCCGGAGGCAGGAATGCCCTTGAAGTCTTGCATTTCTGGGCATGAGAACAGCCCACTTCACTGACGATGTCTTTTTTAACTCAGGTGTCCTGGCTATGGCTGGTGATTCTCGGAATGCTATGAACCAGAATATGGAGATCGGAGTTACTCCCAGGGACCCCAGGAAGATCCCCAAACAGGCACGCGATGACCTTCCCATCGCCACAGACCACACCCGCCTGCTGGCGGAGGGCAAGAAGCCCCGCCAGCGCTACATGGAAAAGAGCGGCAAGTGCAACGTGCACCACGGCAACGTGCAGGAGACCTACCGGTACCTGAGCGACCTCTTCACCACGCTGGTGGACCTCAAGTGGCGCTTCAACCTGCTGGTCTTCACCATGGTCTACACCGTCACGTGGCTGACCTTCGGTTTCCTCTGGTGGCTCATCGCTTACATCCGGGGTGACCTGGACCATGTTGGCGACAAAGAGTGGATTCCTTGTGTGGAAAACCTCAGTGGCTTCGTGTCTGCCTTCCTGTTCTCCATTGAGACTGAGACCACCATCGGGTATGGCTTCCGCGTGATCACGGAGAAGTGTCCAGAGGGGATCGTCCTCCTCATGGTCCAGGCCATCCTGGGCTCCATTGTCAATGCCTTCATGGTGGGGTGCATGTTTGTCAAGATCAGTCAGCCGAAGAAGAGGGCGGAGACCCTCATGTTCTCCAACCACGCGGTCATCTCCATGCGGGACGAGAAGCTCTGCCTGATGTTCCGCGTGGGGGACCTTAGGAACTCCCACATCGTGGAGGCCTCCATCCGCGCCAAGCTCATCAAGTCCCGGCAGACCAAGGAAGGGGAATTCATCCCCTTGAACCAGATTGACATTAACGTGGGCTTTGACACAGGGGATGACCGCCTTTTCCTGGTGTCACCCCTCATCATTTCCCATGAGATCAATGAGAAGAGCCCTTTCTGGGAGATGTCTCGGGCCCAGCTACATCAAGAGGAGTTTGAAATCGTGGTCATTCTAGAAGGCATGGTAGAGGCCACAGGTAAGACACTTTACCTTCTTCAGCCCTTTCAACACCTAGGAGCCTAGGCCCCTGGGATTCCAGAAGATGGAAATTCTTGCCTGAGAACCCTGACATGACAGAGTCAACTAGCCCAATGCCTAAGTCGTGATATGAGGGGTGTTGTTGCTCAGAACAGAGTAATAACAACAGCTACTGTTCACTGAGCCTGCCCAACTTCCAGGCACTGTTCTAACTGTAAACGTGTAAGATCTCGTGTATGCCCTCCACACCCCTCTGAGATACCGTAGCATTTCTTACATCCCAGACTAAGAAACAGAGGCACAGACAGGCAAGTTATTTGTCACAGAGGGGTGCCACTAAGCAGTAGGGAAAGGATGCACATCAAGGCAGGCACCCCAAGGCTGCCATTGGTTTCCAACAGGCTACACCGCTGGCCTCCTCCTGTCCTGGAGCAGGTGTTGACCCAAAAATAGCTGTGTGATCAAATAACTTTGGGACTCACAATGTTACAGGTGGGCACCAGCAACCAGGTTCTTGGTGATCACAAACAAAGAATTGAACCAAACACACAGAGTTTATAGCATAAAGAGAGAGAGCAGGTTTATTAAGTGATAGTACACTCCACAGAACATGGGAGCGGGCCAACTCTGAGCAGAGATTGACCTCATGGGCTGGAGGGATTCTATTCTTATAGGACAGATCCTTCCTGGCTAGTTTTGGCTGACTTCTATTGCACATATACAAGTAGTTGTATTTTAAAGCTACTGTGCACGTGGTCTCCCATGATTTTCCTTGATTGGCCACCGGAGAGGGGAGTCCCACAGTCTTAATTTAGTATAATGTTATTATAATGAAGCAGGGGTCGTGTAGTGTCTTCTGCGCAGGTGCATTCATGAGTCACCACGATTTAGCGCTTTTCCAAAAAGCAGGAACAACTGGTCTTACAGGGTCTCTGTCTTGTAGGGATGTCTTTTATCTTAGCCCTGGGGCACCTCCGGAGTTTCCTCCTTCCTGACTATCTCCTGCCTCATCCGGGTTAAACAAAGGAACCTGGTTGTTAACAGCAGGACTTGATGGTGTCTTCACATGTTGTGAGTTGCTTCATGAGCAGAAGAGAGTGAGTGGCATTTCCCAAACTCAAGGACTCCCCAAGTGCCAGAATCCTCTCTTCAAAGAGACACCCGTGCCCCAGACTTGTGGGAGGGGCTGTGTGGCTTACCGTCCCCCCCACCCTGCCCCCAGCTTCTGGCTCAGTGAGCACTGGGTGTGCAGAAAACCGTACCCACACCCAGGTATGCCCACACCACGCCCTCCTCACAGCCAGCCTGGCCCTCCCCGCTCAGCTCTGCACTCTGACGGGCATCTGGCCACTGAGTGTCCACCACCCCTTAGTCACGGTGGAGCACTCAGGGAGCCCCAGACCTGAAGAGTCCAAGTCCCCACCCCCACACTGGCCAAACCTCCAGGGGTAAGGAGCCCTCCGGCAAACCCTGCACCCCGCTCCTTATTCCCACCCCTCTTCTTGTCCCTTTTCTCTTTTTTTTTTTTTCACTGAGCAGACTGAACATTTGTAGAAAACTCACTTGTAAAAAAGCTGTGCTCATTTTTGCCACAGTGCCACAGGGCCAGCCTCCATCCATTTCACAGGCAAGGCATCTGCAGGGGCAGCTCCTGCAGAGAAGAAGCAGTCACAGCCAGGCTTCTCACTTACAAACGCAGAGCCTCCATTCTCCACACCACACTGCCCCCTAAATGTTAGGCACTGGTCACAAAGGTGGCCGAAGGAGACTCCCTCTCCTTTCAGAAAGCTGGTTGCTGGGTGGAAGAGGCTTACAGGGTAGCCACAGATCCTCTCCCATGTGCAGCCAGAGGGACCTGGCTGGGGTACAAAGGGGCTCCAAGGGCTGGTGCAACCAGGCTTTGGCCATCAGCTGGGCCACACAGAGTCTGGCCAGGCAGCATGTGGTGGCAGCTGCAGGAGCCCCCGGGGCTGAGGACAGTGGGGATGCTGGAGGCCTCCTCCAGCAGGGTTGGGGGCCCAGAGGTCATGCTCCCTTGACACTAGGCTCAGGGCCAGAACGCAGGCCAAGTTTCTGGAGAAGGAGCTCAACTCCAAGGCCACAAACGAAGGGTCAGATCAGACATGTGGGGACAAATAGGAAGGCACTCTCCGGCCACCCTCACTGCCACCTGATGCCGGGGAAGTGGATTTTGAGCCCACCCAGCCAGCTTCCTTCCTCTTGTCTCTTTCCAAGCCAGTGGCCTGCAGTTGACTTGCCCTCTCTGGCTGACATCTCCCCATCAGTGACCTGAGTCACCCTTGCTGCTGTCCTTGGGGCTGCAGGGAGACCAAGGAGATAAAGGGAGGAGGCCACGCCCACCCCACGTCTGTTCTGATCTCAGTGACTTGAGTGGTTTGATCGCCACATGTGTTGAGCCTGCAGGCTGTGGGTTCAGGCCCAGGTCCAAGCAGCACAGCTCAGCCAGACCTGCCTTGTGGATGGGGGTTGCATGTGTAAGTGAAATAACATCAAAAGCATGGTGCTTGGCACCTCAGTGGGCCTCCATCCTTTCCAAGTGCATTGGAAGATGACTGCCAAGGGCACAGGTGGCGTCTCTAGCTATAGGGTCACCCACAGTCCACCCAGGAAGGGGGACAGAGAAGAGCAGGAAGAGCCCCAGAGGCGTGGCCCCTGGGCTCCTGTGGAGGCCCTGTTCAGCCATCTTTCTTAAAGCCCGCAACCTGCAGACCTCTGCCCCGGCTGCTTCCCGGCTGATCAGTACCCAGCTCGGGCCCCCGAAGCTCTGCTGATGCTGGGGTTGGGCAACGAGGGGACTAAATGGCAGGGCTTGACCCAGGCAGCCCCCACCCCCACCCCCAGAGCAGAGACCTGGCTACTAACCAGAGCCTAAAGTGCATGGGCTGCCCTGGGGTTGCCAGATATGGGGCACGCAGTGGTGGGCAGCAGACTTTGACCTGACAAGTGTGTATGAGACCCCCCTCCAAAGAAAGACCAAAGCTGAAGCGGCTTCTCCTTCAGTTCCCAAGGAGCCCTTGTGTACACCTTCCTTGACCAGAAGATTACGTATCAGAAAGCTGTTTTCTTGCTACCCTAAGCACAGAGGCATCCTCATCCATAAACAAAGTTGCCCTTCCTCTCTGGAGAGAAAGAAACACCTAAAAATAGCACAGGCATGCCAGGGCTGAGTGGATGGGGAGCAGAGGCACTGGGGCATGCCCAAACCAAGGAGCCAAGCTCCGTGTGTGTGTGTGTGTGTGTGTGTGTGTGTGTGTGGCGGGGGGCGCAGGGAGTGGGAGGGAAGGGAAGAGGGAAGAATCTTCTGCCCATATGTGTCTACCCAAAACAATCTCCATGTGTTCTAAATGCTTATCAGCTTCTCTGAGTTCACTCACTCTGAATTTATCTTTGCTCGAACTCTTTTCCTGACTCTTCTCTCAGTCTTCTGGACCTTAATGTTGTTTTGAGGAACCATGTCTCTAGTTCTAGCTATTTCAGAATTATCCACTCCAGTCTCTAGGAACCTATGCCAGAATTTTGCATTTGACTTATTTTCTGACTCCACCACAGCTTGAGCTCCTTCGGGGCAAGGACTGTTTCTTATTAGCTTTATATTTCTGTCATGCTTAGCACAAAGTAGATGTTCAGCAAATGCTTGATGAAGGATCAGGCGGTTGGAAGGCTAGATGGCTGGCTGGCTGGCTTGTTGGATGAATGGATAGATAGATGGCTGATGGATGAATTGATGATGGGTGCATGGGCGGATGAATGGATAATCGGACACTTGGATGGATGGACGGCTCTGACCAGTCCTAATACCTGTGTCTTTGTTCCCCCAGGCATGACTTGCCAAGCGCGAAGCTCCTACATGGACACAGAGGTGCTCTGGGGCCACCGGTTCACACCAGTCCTCACCTTGGAAAAGGGCTTCTATGAGGTGGACTACAACACCTTCCATGATACCTATGAGACCAACACTCCCAGCTGCTGTGCCAAGGAGCTGGCAGAAATGAAGCAGGAAGGCCAGCTCTTCCAGTACGCCCCCAGCAGCCCCCTGCTGGAAAGCATCGCTAAAGCAGAGTTGGAGGAAGAGGCTGAACAGGATGGAGAGGATGGACCCGAGGGGCTAAATGGCTCCCGGGAGACCAGGGGCTTGGTGTAAGGGCTGTGCTCTCCCCACATCCTCCCTTCTCTGGCTTCTGTGAGCTCCGACGCTGCAGAGCCGGGGTCAGGGAGGGTGGACCAGCTGAGTGTGGTATTTGGGGGCCCAGAAGCCATCAGGGCTCTGTGGGAGGAATAGTCTATCCAGCCCCCAGACCTCCCAGCTCAGGGCTTCTCTGGACAGGTGACCTGTTGCCTGGGCCCCCACGGCAATCCTGCCTCCTCTCTCCCAGCCCCTGTCAGCGCCGGCCAAGGGCCAGGCCAGGATGGGTCCCCCTGCAATGCAGGGGACAGAGTGGCCTCTGTCCTTACACACCAATCCTTATCAACTGGCCCCGAATCGTCTCCTCTCTCAGGTCTCATGGGCCAGCCGGCAGGGGCTGACACCTAGAGAGGACAGTCACCCCCGTCCCTTCCTCCCTACCAGCCTAAGGCTCATCATGGATTCAAGAAGAGATTCTGCCCTCCTGGAGACTCAGATGCTCATCCTAGACCGAGGTCGTGGGCCTCCTGGGTTAGGCTGGAGCTAAGCCATGCAGGCACTTCTTTCACATGGAGACCAAGGGTGCCGCCCTGGGGGCTGCAGAGGACCAGGCCCTGGGCGATCTCTCCCATTATCTGTGAAGGGTGTGTGCTCATCCTCTGCTGGGCTCTACCTGTCAAACGTAGCCTCCCAGGCACCTGACCTTCTTAGTGTGGCTGCTCATGTGGCCCGGGCCACAGAGCACCTCCGAGCCTGTGCAGGGTGCAGGCCGTCCCTCGTCACACCGTGCCCTGCACCCCCCACTGAAGGGAGAACCCCGAAGCTGGTTCTTTTTTGCACTTTCAGCCCAAGAATCTCCAAGGGCTTCTAACCTTCACTGTGACTTTCTTTCAAAATCCCAGAGAGCCGGTGGCGGATCCAGAGAAGGAGGGCTGCGTTTCAGAGGACAAGATGCGCCAGGCAGTGTAGAGAGAGGGAGGGAAAGCAGAGAGAAAGGCAAGCGACTAGAATTTTAAAATAAGCATCAGCACCAGTTGTCGCTGAGGTATCTGAGGTCAGGACTCGGCACATCTTTGTTAACCAGCGAATTAGAGGGTGGGGGCCGAGAGGAGAGGCGACCACAACCACGGAGGCAGCATCCCCTTCAAGCCCAGGCTGGACCAACTCTCAGCTGGTCCCGGTAGCCCCTGGGCCGGCCCTCCCACACCCAGGAGTCAGGGCTGGGAGAGCAGGGATGATGCCCAGGGAGGGGGTGGGAAGGGCCGCCTGTCCCATCCTGCAAACACAGGGGAGGAGAATCATGGGAGAATAAGGAGGGGGTGAACATGAAGAGAGGAAAGAGCAGAGGAGAGCCTTAAAACGGACAGCTTCAGAGGGCTTTGCTTTTCCAGTACAGATGGCACCGAAGGGAGATGGATGGATGGACAGACCAACAGTGCAGATTGTCCTGTCGATGGGTGGAGCTTGTCTGATGTATGTTGAGGCAGACAGACTTGTGATTAGCTGACCTAGACCTGGAGAGAGATTTCAAATATTCCCCAGTCACAAAATTATGGAGGCCTCACCCAGAATTCTTTTTTTAATCCTTACCCAAGGACATGATCGATTTTAGAAAGAGGGGAAGGGAGGTAGAGAAACATCGGTTGGTTGTCTCTCACACACACCCCAACTGGGGACCAAACCTGCAACCCAGCCTTGTGCCCTGACGGGGAATCGAACCCACAATCTTCTAGTTTACAGGACAATGTTCCAACCAGCTGAGTCACAGGGGCCAGGCCTCACCTAAAATTTTCACAGCTCTCAACTGGCCTGTGAACACAGAAGCATTCTCCTGCCTGCAGTGTGAAGTGCAATCCCAGCAGTAAGAGCAAAGCTGCAGTGAGGTGGAGAGTTAAAGCAGAGCAAAGAGACTTGGGTTTGGATCTCAGGCCCTGGCCCCCTCAGGGGCCAGCTGCTTGGGCACGCAGGCTGGGTCTTGAGAGGTGGACACAGGGAAGCAGTGAGCAAGCAGGGGTCTTCCCCAGAGGCACAGTGCTGAATCAGGGCTCAGGCACCCATCCGGGGTGAAGCAGGTCATGCCAGGGGCTGGAACCCTGCCCTCAGCGGGAAAAGGAAGCTGGTAGCCCGCATCCCCACACTGGGAATGGCCTGCAGTTAGGAGTCTAAGGCGGGGGGCCCACTACTAAAATCAGAGGCCTTGGGGTGAGAGGAACTGCAGCAAACTCTTGTGCCAGCGCTGACCCAGGCCCCCCAGACCCAGGGCTTGCCCAGCAGGCTTAGTTCCTCGCCCCCAACCAGATCCACAGCCTGCCTTAGTCACACCCCTCAGCGCCTGCAGGCTCCAGCCCTCAGTGAGGCCGCTGAGCAAGGACAGGAAGCCACAGGTGAAAGTAGCCTGGCGGCTGCACTGGAACCTATTTCTCACCTGCCTCCTGCGTTTATGATTGGAAGCATGCCCAGCGGGCCAAGCGAGATGCCTTCCAGTTTTCTCTATCTCTGCAGAGACAATCTGAATTGGCCTCCACAAATTCAAATCACATCTCTCTGCCAATCCCCAAAGCCGGAAAGGTCACAGAAGAGGAAGAGAGCAATGCAGCCCAAATCTGAAGCTCCACATAGACCAGAGCCCACGTGTATGGGGATTAGTCACGCACTAATCTAAGCATGCACATTAGCATCCTTCTCTCATGGAAACACAGAAGCAAGACTGCCATTCATATGCCTAGAAAACCCTCCTTCATGGCTCATCGATCCAATCAAAACTTGAGAAGTTCTTCAGACCATTTTGTGGAGTTCTTGCATACACATGGACTTACTAAGTGCAAAGTCTGATGATGGCCAGAGCTTCAGCGAGTCACTTTGAACACGTTGTGCCGGCACACTGGTCCCCGTGGGCCAGAGCCCCGAGTTGCGTGACTCAGATTCCCCCGTTACTTCTGACAGGCCCCAGAGAGCTGAGCCAGGCTGTGAGGCGGGGCCACTGGGAGTTCCCAGAGGCCTCAATGTCTCCCAGATCCCAAGCGTCATCTCTGGGCTCAGACCCCGAAGCACTGAGAGCTGACTCCTGCCTTAGCGTCTACATCCTTCCTCTCTGAGAATAAATATGCCCTGTAAGGGAAAGGCCCGAGACCCAGAGGAAGGTAAGTTCCCCCTTGCTCTCCTCCCCCATTCAATCTGGCACCTGACGGGTGTTGACACCTTTACCCAGAGGACCCCGTTCCCAGGCCAGGTAGAAAGGGCATTGCCCGTGATTCAAATGCCACCCTGGCTGTGCGATCAGAGCCCACTCTTGTCATTTCATCCTTCTGCTTTGAGATCACAGCTGTAGCTGTTGACCTTGATGGAGGAGAAACAGCCCTTGTGTGTCCTGGAAGCACCCTCCCTCCCATGAACTGTAACCACTGGGCACCTCCTTTCGCATTCCTGCCCCATGGCCTGCCTTCCAGCAGGTCTGTGTCTGTGAGTCAGGAGCCATGGAAACTTGAATGTTTCATACTGACATTTCCCAAAACAAAAACAGTTGGCCTATTGTCTGTTAAGAACATGCTCCAAAATGCACCTCTGCACACACCATTTATGCAGCAGTACCACATGCCCAGCTGTGGGTGGGCACCTCACACCCGGGCAGCTGCATTTAATTCCCAAAGCACCTCAGAGAAACCCTTAGAACCCCTTGTTACCAATGAGACAACTGAGGTTCAGGGAGGTTAATTAGTTTGCTCAAGGCCACACAGATAATGACAGGTGCCAAGCGCCTCCCGAACAAACACAGATGGGCCATCATCCTGCTGAACCCCCATGTCCATCGGAGACGCGTCTCCCGAGCTCCGGCAGCAGGAATAAGGACGCCCCGACCCTTCAGATTGTCGGGCGCATGCGTGCTGTGCTGTGGAGCATCAGCTCCCATCCACCAGCAGGTTCCCCTGTGGCAGGACAACTGGGAACACCTCCCTCTGGTTCCTAGAGAATGAATGGGCTGTGACGAGAGATGGATGGGGACTTGCATTGCTTCAGGAAGAAGCCCATTCTGCTGGGCCTGGTTTTTGCCAGTGACACCTCCTTAAACTGCCATGTCCAACCCTTCTCCCTGTTTAGGATTTGTCAATCTTCTTATTAAAAGAACACCACTGCACTGCTAAAAATTCATCCAATAAAGTGGGTTTGATCGTACCAGACTCCATAGATGACCACGGGCTTCCCAGTGAAGTTCATTGCCAACTGAAGCAAACCCGGCCTTCTTATTTGCATCAGTCTAAAAACTCAGTAGCAACATCTAGACCAGTGTTGGGGTGACTGTGTGGGCAAAGGTGGGGAGGAGGAAACCGAGTGAGGAGGCTGGGTCAGGAATCAGGACTCGTGGGCAAGTGTGGGACAGGGAACCAGAAATGCAGAGAATGCAAGCAATGCGGATTCTTAGGTTAGCTCACTCATTCCGTCCCCCAGACAATCTCTGTACCTTCTTTAATATTACATGTTCAGATTTACATTACATAAGTAATTAAGTATCTTAAAATTCTCACTTTAGGGAGCCCTTGGACCAGCAGTCCGAGTTCGTGGCATTAACTAGCGAGAGGGTCGGTATGACTGCACAACGCAGAGGGTGTGGAAGAAGTTGTGACGTTCGGCATTGGCAAAAGATGCTGGGATGTTGCAGTTAGGGCCAAAGGTCTCTGTTAAAAATGTCATTAGTAGTAGAGGATTTCAGATTGGCTTCTCTTCTGCTCTAGTCGACCCAATGGGAATTGAACAGTTCAGATTTACGAAAGAGGTTAACTGAAGATCTCTCACTTAAATCATTCCAAAAGGGTAAAATGGCCTGCCAGGGCTTGGGCTTAGCCCGAGAGGCAGTATTTTAGGTTGTGAAGGGCAGACAGCACTGCTGTGTATGGGAGGCCTCCCGTGTCCAGCCCACGGTGCCTGGGCCTGTCTTTCTTAGTCAGTTTGGGCTGCTGTACAAACATCCCACAGACCGGGCGGCTTAAACAGTGAACATTTGTTTCTCACAGCTCTGGAGGCTGGGAAGTCCAAGATCAAGATACCAGCAGCTGATCCAGGGCCCGGGGCGGGCCTGCTTCTGGTTCACAGGTGACCATCTTCTCAGTGTCCTCACGTGATGGAAAGGAAGGCACTCTAGGGACTCTTCTTATTTTTATTGTTTTGCTTACTGATTAGAAAGAGAGGGGAAGGGAGGGAAAGAAAGAGAAAGAAAAACCTCAATTTGCTGTTTTCCTTATTTATGCACTCATTGGTTGCTCCTTGCATGTGCCCTGACTGGAAACTGAACCCACAACCTTGGTGTATTGGGACGACGCTCTAACCAGCTGTCACGATCCCATTCAGGAGCGCTTCACCCTCGGGACCTAGTCGGTAAAGGCCCCACCCCCTATTACCATCACTTGAGGGGTTAGGGCTTCAATTGGGGGGGCACACACATCCAACCTATAGCAAGCCATAAGCAGATTAGTGCCTGCGACCCAGGCCAAAGCAGGTGCAGGGCCGCTAAGTGAGCATCGACAAAAGGACCTGGAAATGCCGAGGGCGAAGCTGCCTTCATGGTAGTCATGTAAAATAAAAACGTTTGCAAAGGCCAGGAGGCTCCGGGAACGGCTGGCTGCTTGCCTGTGGGGCGGGGGAGTGGGGGGCTCTTGGCTGTGGATTGCAGCTCAAAGACTATTCTGCATCAGAAGGGAGACACCAAGTCAGAGGGCAGGAGGGGGCGCCCTTCAAGGTCAGGTTTGCTGGTCAAGCCTGGGTTGCAGTTTGGGGAAGGAGAACCAGACACTCATTCCTGATCAAAAGCAAAAATCTGAACACCACCCTCAGCAAACCCATTCTGGCCCCAAGGGTCCAGACTGCTTCTTCTGGGCAGAGGACCGGCTGGAGACACCCCCCCCCCCCCCCGGATGTCCCTGTAGACCCTGCACGATGCCAGGCATAAAGCCTGTTGATGGCAAGTAAATGTCTAGGAAGGAGCTTCAGAAACAGAAATGTGTCTGGCTTGTCCCTCTAAGGGACTATTCACAGTTACTCAGAGCACTGTGACAGTGACCTGGCTGCCTTTCGCTGAGGAAGAACCTCACTTCACAGAGAAGGAATTAACGAGAAGGTGAGCACCTTGGTGCACTTGGCCTTGAGCTTCCTTCTGCACAGTGGCAAAAGCCTGCATGAGGACCCCGAGGGCAGAGCGGGGCGAGGCTGCTGGTGGTAAGGAAGCAGGTGATAGGCACAGGCATTCAGGGTCCCTTCACGAGCACACACTGAAGGTCATTGTCACGTTCCAAATTGCCTCTTAGATAAACACTCTCATGGGGGAGAACGCAGTCAGCCAACCTTCACAGCAGTGACTTTTTCTCTCTGAACCAGAAGAAGAGATCGGTCACTGTCACTCAGGAATTCACCGCCATCTGTTTCCCTCCACGAGGAAGAGGCCAGCTGGGCCTGGTTGTCCGTGGAGCAGATGGGCGGGAGGGGAAGTGTTTGCTGAACCCAGACCACACCCCGATGGGCAGAAATGTGGCTGCCACACTCCCCCGTCCCTGCTGTTCTCACTCAGGGACTGGGACAGTGGGGGCCTCACCCCCTTGCTCTTCACGTGAAGCAAGGGACTGGTGCTCCACCCAACAAACAGGCCCATCTTCAAGAGGCCTCACAGCCTTTTCGTGTAAAAGAAGAGCATCCTGTTACGTGAAAGGATGGAGCTGTTGCTCTCTTGTCTCCCAGAATCCCAGTGGGACCACGGTAGCAGGAGAACCTGGCCATAAGTCTAATGGCCGGCCGTCCGGATCACTGCCCCCAGGCCGCAGGACCTTTGTCAGGCGTCCACACAGCCAGCTGGTTGTGTCAGAAAGCAAGGCTGACTCCGAACAATGTTCAAAGCATCTCTGACTTCTCCTTGACTCGGGTTTCCGGCATGGGCCTCCATTGGACAAATACTTACCGAGCACCTTCCACGTGCCAGGAGCAGGGACGGGTACTGTGGCCTCAGCCTGGACCTAGACAGACCGTCTCCCCACCACCCCACCCCCGGGGGAATTTCCTGGCTGCTGGGGAGTGAGGAGCCGCAGAAAAGTACACAGACAGATGAGAGGCTAGCATCTGCAGCAAGGGCTGTGGAGGAAGCAAGCCAAGTATGAGGTTGAGAACAGCGGGTGAGCCTAAGGAAGGACCTGGGGACTGTCTCTCCACGAAGGTGCCCCCCAGCAGAGGCGTTAAGTAAGAGCAGCAATGAGCTAATCAGGGGAAGTGGTGGAGGGACTGATTCTGGGCAGAGGGAACGGCGAACGGCGTGAATGTGAACGTGCTGGGGTGAAGGGAGGGAAGGACAGCCCTGGGAGGCTGCCGCACAACAGGGGAGGGGGAGCAGAGGGGCAGGCCCTGCCGGAGGGGCGGTGCAGCTGTGAGTGTGGATGCTGCTCCGAGCGTAGCTGCAAGCCGTGGGAGGGTTTTACCGGAGGGGCGACCCTGTGCAGTTCTGCACTGAGCAGGCGTGGCCTCGGACACACTGCCCGTTCAGCCCCCAGGGCTCCCAGGCTATCAGCCACACGGTAGGGACACTTTCTGAGCTGCTCGATCTCAGTGTACCCAACCTCGGCCTCCAAGACTGAAAAACCACAGCTCACTCTAAACACCTCTTTATGAACATTTCCAAGTTGTATGCTCAGGAGTCTTTCTGAGCCACTCTGATCAAATTCATTTTAAGTATTATTGCACGTCTTATGTGTCAGACACCGATCAGATTGTGTGAGGACCCTTGTAAGTGCCGCAAACCATACCCCAGGTCGGCCGGCGGGATTTTCCACCTGCACCTGGCACCCGCCTCACTGAGCCTCCTCCGCGGGTGGCCCTGCTGCCCTCAGGCTCTGCAGCAATGCCCAGAACGCCTTCCTGATGCATGCAGCACAGACCTTGGTGGCTCACTCCGCACTCGTCTCAAATAGGGAGCGGACTCTTTTCACTGCAACACTTCCAGGGTGCAGCTGCAAGAGAAGACATGTCTCTTCTCAAAGTCGTAACAGTTTCCAAATTTCATTCTGTGAGGAACTGCTCGTGTGTATGATGGGTATATAATGCCTGAGAAACTGGGATTGGTTGGGTACACCCGAGAAGTCCAGCTCTCTTCCCCTTCCCAATCTCTCTTCCCCACGGGCATCGTGGACCCCCAGATGGCCCACACTCTGCCCCCTGCCCTGCCCACCGCCCATGGCTCAATGCCTCACACTCACTGACGTTTCCTTCTAAAGCTCTTTCAAGAATAGCAGCACCCTCCGTCAGTTGAAACTCACTATTCCTTCCTCCTCTGTATAAGAAATAGGTTGTATTTAAAAAATAAGACAACAAATCAACCCTTTTCAGGATGGAAGAGTTCAGGGAGTGGGACTTGGTTGTGTCCAGAAGTCCTTCCTGGCCACCCTCTCAGGCCAGACTTAACTCATAACCACTCACTCACTCATCCAGCAAACACTGATGAGCACCTTCCGTGTTCCGAGCGTCCTGCCAGGATCCCGGGAAACAGGCTTGATCAGAGGATGGCCCCTGCTCTTTGGGAGCCCAGAGCCAGGCCGGGTGCAGGGTTTCAAACGGATTGCTCTGGCTGGCCTCTCGGACCAATGGTCTCAATGGCGCGTAGACACAGATAAATGCCTGTGCCGCTGGGTCCTCGAGGAAAGAACCAGGTAAAAACACATGAGTATATTCAAGAAAATTATTCAGAGAAAGGGTTCAAAATTCAGGTTTTGACTATAAAATCAGTAATTTGTCACCAAATAAGTATTAATGATTTATACATTTAAAATGTGCCATTAAAAGACAGTTGAAACTCCAGGAAAAACCTTCACACACTTCACGCCCACCCCTCTCAGGTCTTGTTTATGCTCATCACTCTAATGGACGGAGAACTGGTCGACCAGCAAAACTTAACCTTAACTGTTGGTGGCTTACCACCCATGGTGAGTACAGAGTTCACAGTTGTGTTCAGAGTTGCACACAGCAAGTCTGATTACTGTGAGGGTTTTCCTGAGCTCCTCTCGGCTGGACCACGGGCATGGACTGGATCTGTGCTTCCCTTTTTCTGGTGTTACACAGTTCCCTGGATGTTTTTCATGCTGCAAGTTAAAAAAAGAACAAAAACAAAGAAACCACAGCCATTCATCCACAGACCTGGGAAAACACCACTGCCTGCAGGCCCTCCCGAAGCCTTCTTGTCCACATCGCTGCAGGCGGCCAGCGGGGAGGCTGCATTTCCCAGCCAGCAGCCCGTGCCCGCAGGGAATTTCTGCAGAACCTGCGCCACAGGCTTCCCCATCACAGGCCCATCAGTGCACAGACCTCAGTGAGAGCCCCTGCGGGGGGACACGGTGGGCCTGGCACTGTGTTTGGGATTGGAGTCCCAACCGTAGGCTAAAGAGACACGGTCCTTGTCCTCGAGGAACTGATGTTGGAGGGGGAGGCAAGCACTAACCTAATAAATTCACACAGTGTGAATGTACGCGTGTGCTTTGGACCAGTCCTTTGAAAGAGAGGTATACGGGGTGATGAAAGTTTAAAAAGCACAGATTGGGGGACCTTACCTGGTCTGCAGAAGTGGCTTGGGGCTGAGTCCCAAAGCATAAGAAGGGCTTGATCAGGAGGAGTCAGAGTGGAGACAGCCCCTCAGGAGTGGGCACTTCTTTGGGAAAGACTCAGATTGTGTGTGTGTGAAGGGGGGAGCGGGTAATGCCCTGAGAGATCCAAAAGGCAGCCAGGGGAGGGCCTGGCACATGGGGTGGGGCAGAAGGGAAGATGCTGGCCAATGGGGCGGAGTAGCAGGACCCGGGCTGCACCAAGGCAGACACTGATCATTGTCCTGAAAGCAGTGGAACCCCGCAGAACAGCAGGCATTATTACAGTAATCATCCGGTTAAGAGAAGAGAACAAATTAAAAGGGGCACGAGGGTGCTCTCAGAGGTCAGCTGGATGAGAAGTGACAGTGACTTGGACTAAGGAGGCAGCGGTGGGGTTGAAGAGATGCCGACGGGTTGGAGAAAGGGCTGCAGGAATAATTGACAGAAGGACGGGTCCCAGGGACAGAGGGGTATTGGGAAAAAGGCCAGGCCTCTGGCCTGCAGAACCAAACAGTGGGCTGGGTCACTCCACCAGCGCAGCCACCCGGGGGCATAGTCCAACCCTGGTGGTGATGGTGGTGGTGGTGGTGGTGGTGAAGGGGAGGGGAAACTGGTATGAGTTTGGTTTTGGACCCCATGGAAGAGTCATGAGATGAAAACACAGCAGGACTGAGCAACACAAGGTGACACATTTATCTGCAGAGCAAGTCCTCTGAACTTCCCACGGCAGCCACACGCTGGTCCCCAAGCACACCGGTGTCCCCGGACAGCCAGGCAGAGAGCCCGTCTTCAGCCAAGAGAACCCCTGCGTTTCATGCTGATCCCCTCTCCTCTTCTCTCTCCGCATGGCCTATTTTTTCCTTTCTTATACGTCACCCATCCTAGCTTGCCTGGATTTCTCTCCTAATTAGTTCTTTTTGCATTGTACCTTCGCAATTGCTTTTGATTTCTGAGGCCCATGTAAATGCCCTGCTTCCATTCTTGAAGCTTTCCTTTAAAGTTGCTGTCATCTCGTTGGTTTCTATTGGGATGTATGACAGGTGGCCAGCTTAAAAAATGGGAACTTCAATAGTGTCCTTACAGATTTGCATTTTCACATCAGCTGGAGTAAAGACTGTCGGATCCTCTGAAGGGGCGGGTGGGCAGAAGGCTGTGTGGAATGAGACAACTGGCTGTTCATGCGGTGAGAGGTCTCAGGGAGGAAATCTGAACAAATCAACGGTGGGCAGAGAACTTCATGAACGACAGTTCATATGCAATTTGATTCCTACGCTATTGCCCTCATTTCGCCCCATCCCCTTTAATTCATGTTCACTGTGCTGAGACTGGCCTGCTGTGAAAGAGAGTCCAGAAAGAGCTTAGGGTGCAGCTTCAATGAACTGGCCCAGATAGTCCCACTTCATTAATTTCATTTTATTCACTTAAGGAAGGCCTTTGTGTGTCACGGGTCAGGACCCGTCGCTCCCGGGGCTCCCATTCATCATCTGTCCTCCGTTCTCGAGAGAGTCGTGCTTCAAGTTTCTACGGCAAAATCCTCAGCCACGTTTCAGGAAAATGTTCAGTGGAGGGCAACGTGCCACCCACACACTCACACACTCACACAACACAGGTACACGACACACACACCTCCCTCCGTTTTTTCTTACTGACCTTTGATTTGATTATAATAACCACTGCATGACACACTAATTTACAATTAGAGTTGTAAAGAGAAAACCACTCCCAAATACAAATATCCTATGGTTTGCACTTGTGGTTTGCGTCACCATTTTCTTCAAATACCGCACAGGTGAGAAGCAAAAAGTGCTCCTGCAGGAAGGGTTTTTGTCCCCCCTCTGAGTGGCCCCACCTCCTGGGAAAGAAGACAGCCTCTCAGTCGGACTGCCCCAGCTTCACCCTCTGAGTCCCTGTCTCTGCCTTGGAAGAGTGACAACCACCTCATGGAAGGTCATAGAATTAAATGAGATTTCATGGGAAGGCCCCACTCAGAGCAGCTCCTTTTCCTTTAACTCGGGGGTCATGTACAGAGAAAGGAACCTCCTTTTCTCACCCTCCTGCCCCCTCGGGCTCGCCCTGTTCTTTAGCCAGGCACGAATGAAGGCATCCCAGTCTGTCGTACTGTTCCCTCAGTTCCTCCTGTCACCTCCTCTTTTCCTTCACTGTTCCATGGTTTTCCACCTCATTATTGGCCATCTGAAAACTTCTCAGGCCACGCTAAATAGACCTCTTCTCTTGGACCTGCCGGCAGTGTTCCTGTGGCTGCCTCCTGGCAGGGCCCTTCCTGGCCCGGAGGGCCGCCCTCAATCTGCCTCCTCCTTCTCCTCTGCAGCTAACTCAGCCTTTCATTCATTCTCCTTTTCCCCAGTGATTTACTGAGAACCTTCTGCAAACCTGGTCACTCTGTGCCCAGCACCGCACAACATCCTTACTCGGGGGTTTACAGAGGGTGTTTGAGACAAAACCTACTCATGCTTAACACACGCCTTATGAGCAGGGCAACTGGGCAGCGCCGCCCATCTTAGCCAACAAGGTTCAGCTCCCCTGTTCCCCCCACACACATAAGGACAGATCAGAGGAGGGGTTCAGCTTTCACAGGCCAGAGATCACAAGAGGCCAGGTCTGCTCAGAGCTTTACCCGATCCCTCTGCTCTTGCTCACTCAGTGTGAGGGCTCCCTGCCCTACCGCACAGACAGGGCTGCCCAGCTCGTATATGCCCAGTGTGCAGCCATAGAACTGGGTGCCCAGCTCTGGCCCAGAGGGGAATGGTCAGGAGCACACGGCAGCCTGGCCCCGGGAGCACAGGGCTGCCACAGGGGCAGGGTTGATGGGAAACAGTGCACCGGGTCTGCAGCAGCAGCCGGGGCCTGGGCTCTGAACAGATTCCGGCCACTGGTGTGAGTAAAGGGAATTGAATGGGAAAGACCACCCTGGGCTCCCAGAGCTCTGAAATGCCCCTGGTGCAGGTGTCCTCAGCTTGCCCACTGCAGATGTACCACAGGACTGTCATTCTGCCGTTCTCACTACCACAAGGAGCCCACCTGGCCTCTTTAGGCCACTGGTGCTGTCGCAGGTGCAGCCAAGAACTCAAGGAACACCCCAACTCCTGCTATTAGCAAGAACCCGACATTGCTCTGCTTTCTTCTCATGTCTGACAGCACAGCCACTTCTCCAAGGCCACATAAAATAGCAATTGAGTGTATGGATCCTGGAAAGGATGACCTGGAATCAAGCTCTGGGTCCACAGCTAACCCAAGACCTAGCATCTGTCACTTAACCCCCTCTGCAAAAGGAGGTGATGACCTTCCTTCAGGCCAGAACCAGCCACAAGCGTACAATTAGCTGCCAGTCTCCAGACCTTTGAGCTTTCAAAACTGAGACCACGTGCTTCTCAAGCAATGCCCGTCAGCGACGCGCATCCTCATCCTCTCTGGGCCATTTTGTACTGGAGCCCCACCCTGGCTTCGCTGAGTTTCTCCAAGCTCCACTGTAGTCTGAGGATCTTCCTTCCCCACCCCACCCCACTTGCCCTCTCCTTTCATGGAAGCCAGACCTGCACTTGACCTGAGGGCTCCCTCTGCCCACTCTGCTTAGTCTCCCATTCACCTTTCACCCTCTGCAAAGCTCCTGCCCATCTGCTGTGTGTTGGCATAGCCATCTGGAAAGACACAACTGGCTCATAGTTGGCCCACCAAGGAAAGCTGGAGGGTTTACACACCAACTCTCTTCCCTCATCACTCGAGGGTTGCCCTGGAGTTTTTAAACCCCCAGAATGTCAGAGCTGAGTGGCTCTGCGCTCAGGCAGAGGGCACTAAAAGAAAAAAAAAAGCCCTTGAGTGCATGAGGTAGCACTTGTCAGCAAGAATGGGGACAGTCCACTGCATCTGGGCAAAACCCAGAGGTGGGCCCAGGGGAGGGGCGTGGGCCTCGGCATCACCTCCTTTGAAGGACATCAAACCAGTGCTTCTCAGGCTTGGGGCGTGTATTCCTGGCAGCGCTCAGTGGTCACAACGGCATGTGACCCCCGTTCCCCTTTATTCTGAGGTCTGTGCATTGGCCCCAGGCGGGGAATTCGTCGGGGGCCACAACTCTCTTTGTACGATTTGGGTTAGACTGCTGTTCACTTGACTAAGAACTTTCATCCTTGTATAAATCAATCAAAAATTTATTTAATAGGTGTCTTATTCATTTCACTGCTAGGAACACCACAATTGACTAGCCAAGTCTGTAGTTCTACAGATGTCAGAGCATTCAGATTGCTGCGTTCACTCTGCTGTCCATACGGTAATAATGCCCATTTTGGTTTCGGTGGTGTCGTCCACTTGGCCCCTGCCACCCGGCATCCAGTTATCCCTGATGCACCGAGGTTTCCCAAGTCACTGGCTGAGTTCCCACTATGACGTCTGCCCTGTGGAGAAAAGCAAACACACAGCTCTCCAAGGATGTGGGGTTTCCCGCCCCCGGACATTTATTCCTCACACTGATGGTAAAAGGTATGTCTGCTGGCCCCTCCCAGCGAGGGTGCGTGGGTCTTAAATGACAACCCACTCAGAAATTCCAATCTCCCTAAACCTTTGAATCCCTTCCTCTACATTAAACCAAATGCCTGGCATTTCCATTTGCTCATGGTGGGCCACATTTCAGTCCATGCTTTAGCCAGCCAGCCAAGAGGACTCAGATGGTAGACACCCTGCAAGGCTGGGGGTTCAGCTTGCGTTATAAGCCAGCCACTCAAACGATGAGATTCTGTGTTTGATTTTCAGTCACCTCAGCCCACAGCTCCCAGAGGTAAGGGTCCCATCAGGGCACACTAGGAGCTCTTAAGTCATTTAAGTGGGGCTCGAGCTGGAAATTCAGATCACTGAGCTCACCCTTTCCGTCCACCACTTTCTCCAGTGATGTTAGTGCAGCCAACCCACGTCATTATAGTCAGTTTCCCAGAGATGTTCCAAAGCATCATGTGCACAGTCACCTGGCATCTTGCTCCTTGTAAGTAGTTGGTCAGGAGTACCCCGGGCAAGTATTTTGCATATCTCCATACACATTTCAAGTCCTGAACAGTCTGTGCTCTCCCCACTACTGGAAACAGAATCATTAGCATCTTCCAATCTAATTAGAGTAGAGTGCCATTTCCAGAAACCCCGGAACCAATTCTGAAAACTCATCCTTAGTATTCTATTCCTCCAGAACCATAATCAGGACCAAAATCTGCATCGCTCATGATTCTCCAGAGAAACGGAGGCAGTCGGAGGATTTCTTTCTCTCTTCACTCTGAGAAAGGGGCTCACATAATGATGGAGGCTGAGAAGTCCCACCCTCCGCCCTCTGCAAGCTGAAGACCCAGGAAGGGCGCTGGTGTGGTCGAGCCCGAGTCTGAATGCTGGAGAACCGAGGGAACTGGCGGCATAAATCCCAGGAAGTAAAAAGAAAAATGCTTCCTTCTTCTGCTTTTTGTTCTATTCAGGCCATCACTGGCTTGGATGACTGCCCCCTCCCTGCACTGAGGAGGGCATTTATTAAGTCCTCTGATTCACATGTTAACGCCACACC
This sequence comes from Phyllostomus hastatus, assembly GCF_019186645.2. Classification (NCBI taxonomy): domain Eukaryota; kingdom Metazoa; phylum Chordata; class Mammalia; order Chiroptera; family Phyllostomidae; genus Phyllostomus; species Phyllostomus hastatus. Next base: position 10,291,374 of record NW_025334015.1, on the reverse strand, counting down.
CAGAAGCAATTTTAATCTGAGGTCAACCACAGTGGTCACTCTGTGGCCAACCGCACTGACTCGTAATATCAACCACCACAATATTCACTATAAGATGAAGTGGACAGCTCCCGGTGATTTTTAAGAGGTAGGACTGGAGAGGAAAAGAAGTGGATGGAGTTGGGCAAGAAATATAAAGATCCACTCCCTTGGTTTGGGCTCGAGCAGCTGAGTGAATGACGATAACGTTTCCTGAGAGAAAACAGTGGAGAATGAGGAGACTTGGAAAAAAGTCAGTCTCACTTTTTCCACGGCGGACGTGAAGCCTCTGCGACACAGGCGCGTGCAAACGTGGGGCCAGGGCAGGAGCCTGCACAGGGCGCTGACAGGCTGCAGACAGACCCATAGACCCTGCCCGGGGTCCCGGAGAACAGAGGAAAGAGAGCTCAGGAGGCCGGGAGCGGTGAACACTGTCACCCGCAACTAAGAGGTGTGAGGGGGATGGAAATGTGTCCCTTAGCCAGGCCTGCCTCGGGCCGGCAGCGGCGCGGGGGCCAGTGTGGAGCGGGTGGGGGACTGTGCAGCCTGGACTACACCAACCCTGCCCTGCGGAGGACGGGCTCTGAGGCCCAGGTGAGAACAGGAGGGGGTCTGCAGAGAAAGGGGGTGGGGAGGTGGGTTTAGAGTTTTGCTTGTGTGCTGCTGTTTTAGGATGCTAGAGACTTAGCATGTTCAGTGCTGAGAGGACACAATAACGAGACAGGAGAACGCAGAAGCTGCCCAGCAGTAAAGGAGCCCTTGGGAGATGGTCCCCGAGGAATGGGGGCTGGGCTGCAGAGCACACTGTCCAGGCCGCCACGGGGAACGCCTCAGCCAGAACTTCCACCCTCCCCCGGCTCTCCTCATGGACTTCCGCCTCCTTTCTTTTTGCCTTTTTAAAATCCTATTTATCCTTCCTGCCCAGGTGAATGGAGCACCCCGTTTACTTCTTACCCATCCCAACCCTTGGGGTTCCTTGTGTCACCAAAGATGTGTGGTCATAGCAGCAGCACCCGTTGCTGTCACCAAACGATGCCCCACATCCTCTAGATGTGCCAAAGATCTCTACTCAGTTGGCCGGTCAATGATGGGAGCATGTCTCTTCTTTTATTGTGACTCCCTCAGCACCAAGCCCTGGCCTGGCAAGAAAAGTAAATGGGCTTTTTATTGCGGAAATACCTCCAGAGAGGAGTCAGGGTGAGGAGGGGGACCTGACAGCTCCCTGTGCACCTGGGGGAGTGCTCACAGGGTCCCCGTAGCCTGTGACAGCAGGGCTGAGCCACTGGCGATTAAGGAAAGGCACAACACCCAAGTTCAGGATGGTGTACTTAGGACAGCCAGGGGTGTTGACAACATTTCTGGTTCCTGTATGTGTCCTCCTGTCCTCATCGAATGTGTTGGACAAACAGAGGAGCTAATCTCCAAAGCCATGAGAAGGTGCTAAGAACCGATGAGGTGTGAACACAGCGGAGGGGCACGCACCCCTGACAGGCAGTAATCGGTGCTCTGTAAAAATAGCAGGGAGGTGATTGGCAGGTAGGAGAGCGATAAGCAGCCCCGGGCAGCACAGAGTTCTGGGGAGTCCACCCCTGACAGTGCCGACCGCGGGCATCTCATACCTCACATGACTTGCATATCTCATTTGTCTTCAGCATTCTAAGGGATAGTTAGGGCACTGAGTTAATTAGGAAACTGGTATTTGCAAAGTGCTTTGGACAATGCCCGAAACACAGTACACATGAGGGTTAAATAAAATAATAAAACAATAGCAATAATAATTGCTATCCTGAACAAACAGGACCTAGAGACAAACTTGGACTTGAGTAATATATCTTCTAGTTTTTTTTCAGTTATCTGCTAATAAAACATTTAACTTCTGATTTGTATTTCCTCATTTGAAACTAAAAATATTCTGCTTATCACGCAGGGTTGTCGTGGGAATAACATAAAACGCCAGTGTGAAGTCTGGCTCCGCCCAGCGGGCCTCACAGGGAAGAGGGGAAGTCTCCCCAGGTAAGGACGGCCCCACTTTCCCCCGGAAACTGCCCCATAAGGCCCCGTGGCGGTGCACTTACATGTCAACTTGGTTGGGCCAAAGTGCTCAGATACTTGGTCAAACATTATCTGGGTGTTTCTGGAAGGAAGATTTGGATGAGATTAGTATTTAAATCAGTGTACTTTGAGTAAGGCAGACTGCCCTCTGCGGTGTGGGGGCCTCATCCAGTCAGCTGAGGGCCTGCACAGGACCAGAGACGGCCGGCCTCCCCAGACAAGGAGCAGATACGCCGCCGACAGCCCGTGGAGTTGAGGGGAAACACCGACTCTCCCCAGGGCTCCAGCCTGCTGGCGCGCTCTGCAGGTTTTGTACTTGCTAGCCATGTAATCACATGGTCCACTTCCTTTAAAAATATATATAATATGTGCATATTTATACGTGTATGTATTATAAATACAGACATATACGATACACATTCCATTGGTTCTGTGTCTCTGGGGAACTCAGACACGGGCACGGAACTCCCTGTGTTGTCAGAACGACACACAAAGAGGCAGCCTCCTCCCTCACCCCGACGAGCCAGCCCGAAGAGACGTCCGAACTGACGGCCAAGGACAAGGAAGTGAGATGACCACGTGTCCCGTGTCGGCGGCGGTTTGGCTGCCTGGCTGAGCTTCTGCGCTGACCATCCGTCGCCAAGCCCACACGGACGAGCCCCAGGGTGCTCTGACTTCGGGACGGAGGGCCAGCTGGGACAGACACAGGAGGGAGGGAACCGAGCCTTTGGGGAAGTGCGAGGGGCCCCTGTGCTCGACCGCACCTGCGAGAACTGCGACGGTGATGACGACAAGGACAGGTGCGATTGGGTGTAAAATAGAGTCCACTGTGAGGCCCACTGTGTTTTATGTGCGGAGAAGATAAAAAAGCATCCTCAGACTTCAGAGACGTGAAAACAGGAAAAAACGTATCTCAAAAGGAATAACACAGGGTAGTAAGGGTAATGATACGCTGTCCAGGACTCGCCATGAGCAGGTGCTGCTCTGAGCACTTCATGGGTGTTCATTTATTTAATCCTCGGCAAATCTATGAGACAGAACCTGCTCTCGGCCTGTCGCACAGTTGAGTACACTGACTCCAGGCCAGCTGGGCTCACGCAGCTCCTGACTGGCGGAACTAGGATTTGAACCTGGGCAGACTGGCTCCTGGGTCCATGCACTCAACAGCTCCACAAGGACAAAAATTAGGAGATGGCTCATTCCAAATCTGTCCCATTGTCTTGGGTCCTGCTGAGCAGCCCGAAGCCCATCCCAGAAGGTTCAATGGCTTGTCTGAAAGGTACCACGCTTCAACGTACCATTTGTTTCTTTGAGAAGTTCGAATAAAATACATCTACAGCAGTTCATGACTCTGTCATGAAGTCACTTCGTCAGATGGCAAATTTGGGGAGAGGCCAAAACACAAAGATCCCTGTGTGGTTACCTAGATTTATTAAGAGGACATCAAATTACTTCCTCCGATCGCAGCCCAGGCCCAGGAGTTCACTCAGTGAGTAATTATCCCACACCAGCCAGGGACTGGGCGAGTCGCTAGGGACTGAAGAGCAGCTGAAGAGGGAGAGAGCACCTGTCCCCTGGGGCCTCTATGAACTTGGGGACACAAAACTAAGCACCTAAAGCTTCGGAGAAGAGAAACCGCAGCAGAGTGTTAGGAAGTGCCCTGCAGGGCAGCTGCTGGGATGGTCGATTCTTCTCTGGTGTCACTCCCTAGGTGTTCACCGTGTCCTGGGGGCATTTCACCTCAGCACGGGGATGCTGCTGCTGCTGCTGCTGCTGCTCTGGTTCCCATGGAGACTGAACCAGGACAGGAGGAACAAAAGGCTCTTCAAGGTCATCAGAGCAAAAGAGAGCGCAGAGACTGAGTCAGAGACAGTGAACACCTGGGTATCCTTCCTCCCCTTCTCACTGAGACTTGCGCTCCCCATCAGCCCCCAAAGTCAGGGCCCCCAGGCCTTTGGGGTGCAATGTGCACAGTTCTGAGGAGGGGAGCCCAAGCCTTCAGGAAATGGGCAGCAGGGCAGCCCCCACCCAGTGCCGGGCTCCTGGATGCCTCCCCACCTCAGCCCTGCGTCGGGGCCCCAGAAACACGCCCTGTGCTTTGGGATGAACGACTGCCCCGCGCACCCTTCCCTCCCCAGTGCCTCGTCCTCATGAGCAGCTTCGGGAAAAGGCCTCTGGGAGCCGACTGCTGCCCTGAGGATCAGCTGCTCAGAAAGCAGCACTGGGACAGAGACGGAACTCCAGCCACCACCCCCCACGCTCCGCGCCCCCACCCGCATGCTTGCTCCTCACCACACTTCCCTCTGTGCAGCTTCTCCTGTTAGCTCTTCTAGCTTAACATCCAGCCATGAACTTGTCCTTCCTTCCCAAGGCCCAGACTGTTTCTCAAGAAAAGACCTTCCCACCTTCCAGCACCAGGATGCAGAGGAGGCTGACCGGCCCCTGGGAGCTGTTCATCGGGCTGCACACCCCCAGACCTGTGCAGCTCCGAGTGCCAACAGGTCACCGAACCCCGAGGGCCCTGCCCCTGGGTCCCGGCAAGGCTGGGAGTCAGGCACACACCTTGAAGACAGAGCGACTTCCATGAGAACTGAGTCCTCCCGTGGTGAACGGCAAGCACAAGTTCAGGGGTCTCCTCCGGTTTTCATTGGACAGCAACTGAGCTGGGCTGCTCTCCAGCCCAGCAGGGGCACCTGCTGAGGCTTCATCCCTGGGGCTCTGGGGTTTCCACCACCCGCCCTCCCGTCCAGACCCACTGCCTGAAGCTCGAGCATATCTGAGCCTGCGCCTGGGGAGATGCTGTCACAGAACCGGGGTGATGAGGGTTCCTGTCATTGTTAGGGGTGGTTTAGAGCTTTCGCTGTCTTCCTAGGACCCACAGGGGAGAAGGCTCTCAGCCCAGCGTGGAAGAGCTGCAGCCCCACACCTCAGAGACGCTTCTGCAAACTCAAACTTGGGGCCATTTGTGATGAAGGCCACATCATTAGGGGACGGCTCGTGTCCAGGTGGTGGCACTGGGGGCCCAATCAGTAACGAGCCAGGTGACTTTAGGGAAGACAACCCCTCTGTTTCCACAAATGCAAAGTGTGGCCCACCGTGACTCTGTAAGGCTTCCCCCAGCAGCAGCATCTTTGACTCTCCGCAGGGAAGTTGTATTAGTGATCAGCACTCATTGATTCCTGGGGCCAGGCCCAGGCGGAGGGCTGAGAGCTGCCTGCTCGAGCCGGAACTCCCTGCGCGTCCACCCAGAGACGAAGAGCCACAGGTGGCAAGGGCGGTGGTCGTGCCGGAGCAGAGGAGGCAGGGGCAGGCGGGGGTTGCGGGGCAGGCTCGCTGGACCAGGGCTTTGACAGCTTTCGGCTAGTGCCCCCAGGTGCAGTCCGCCTGACAAGCCACTACAGGCGAGCTTTGTGGTGCCATTTCACACTCGGGGCTCAGGGAAGCGACCCGTGGGCCCAGAGTCACAGATGGGGAGGGTGAGACAGGATTTCGGTCTCCAAGGTCTGGCTTTAGAACCCATACTCCTCACAGGGAAGGGGCCCAGAAAGTCCCTGAGAATTCTGGAAAAGGCGTGCCCCGTTGTCAGCCTGGGTCCCCACTAGACACGGACAGGCCCTTCAAACAGGGTAACCCACGGCGTCCAATAGAAGGGCCCTGCCTGCAGTTGCAGCCTCCGGAGCTGGAGGGCCAAGGCGAGGGAAGGTGACCCCAAGTCGGGAGACCTGAGGCTGGGGCAGCCGGCCAGCCAGGAGCTGTGGCCTCTGCAGCGGGACGCAGCCGCTGGGCCCAGCACACCCGGCTGTCGCGTCCTCCTTCACCTTTTGATTGGCAGCTCTTCCAATGGCCAAACTCCCCGGACACAGATGGGCGGTTGGTGTCAGGGGCGCGGATGGGGAGAAGGGCTAGCAGAGCTGGAGGGACAAATGGAGACACAGCACACAGAAGGCCACTGCTCTCCTGCAGGGGGTCCCCAGTCAGGCCGCCTCCCCAGGATGCTCCTCGTGAGGGGCGTCCAGCCTGGGTCTGGCACCCTGTGGCAGCTCCAGGAGCAGCAGAAGGGGAGCTTGTGGCCAGCCAGCACTGGGGAGCTTGTGGCCAGCCAGCACTGGGAAGTGGCCAGGTAGAGTTCGAGGGAGCTGGGGGCAGCTTCCACCTACTGAGATAATTCCCCTTCAGAGAAGATTCCCGCCCTGGCTGGGGCGGGGGGGGGGGGGGGGCCGGGGGGGTCCGTGGGTTGCAGTGTCGTGTCCCGTGCACCAAAAGGTCGCGCAGGTCCCATCCCTGGTCGGTATACGTCTAGGAGGCAACCAACAATGTTTCTCTCTCAAGTCAGTGTTCCTCTCTCTCACCCCCTTCCTTTCTGTCTAAAATCAATAAACATATCCTCAGGTGAGGGGTAAAAAAAGAAGAGAGAAAGGATCCCAACGGTGCCCTTGTCCCTGACCCCAGGCCTAGACATGCTCCTGGAAGTCAGGGGTCACTGACAAGGAGAGACGCGCCCTGGGCCTGGGGAGCAGCCGCCATCCCTGCCTCTGGGCCTGGCCTTCCTGTCCTGTCACAGGGGAGGACCTGACACAACACTGTTCTGGGCTGAAGGGGGAGAGCAAAATGCCAGCGGGCCTCTCCACCTCCCGCTGTCCTGGCCCTCTGCCCAGGGCTTCTCCAGCCTCTGTCCCCGTCCTCAGCCCAGGGAGGCGGCTCTCCTCTGCCTCCCTGGCCCCCCCCCCCCCAACCGGGCCCTCTCCACTGCCTGGGCCCCCTGCTGCTCCCTCTCTCCCGGGAGCCCCTGCCACCAGGCCTGTAGAAGGAATATCATTGGGAACCAGCACCTCCACAAAGACCCTCCCTCTGGACACTGATGCCCAAGTGTCCACAACCTCCAGAGACCACCGGGGGTGGGAAGCAGCCCTGCAGGCCTGGTGCTGAGAGAACAGAAGCCAGCGAAGACCCCCCAGGCCCCCGGATGCCGGAGACGGGGTGTGAGGTCCAGACCAGAGATGGGACTGACAGGACTGTGCACCTCGGTTGAAAGGAGCGTGGGGATCAGCATCCCCTCCCCTCCCCAGTGGAGTGGGCCACACTGGCTGGCACACCCAGTTCGGTGAGCGCCTTAGAACCCTCCCTGCAACCTTAGGAAGTTCTCTCCTGACAGAATTAAGAAATAGCCAAACCCGGAGGGAGTCTGCCGGCTGGCGCACACTGGGAAAGTGTGGGAGGAGTGGGGCTCCATGCCAGGACAGAGTCAAAGGGCACATTCTTTCCATGGGGGGGGCCTCCCCCTCCCACCTGTTTGGGGGAGGCCCTGCAGCGCCCCCGTGCCCCTGGGCTCTGGAAGCTCAGTGATGGGCAAGAGCCACCCTGGAAAGCTGTCCTGGACCTGCAGGGGAGAGGTTGGGCACGAAGAGCTTGAGCTGGCACCTCCGTCCCATCTGCCAGCCACTGAGAACGAGAGTTACCAGAGTTCATTTGTGTTTGTCCAGGTCTCTGCCTGGTGCTTTGCAAGGTGTCAGCCAGTAAAGATGCAGTGGCATGCCTGGGGGGACTGCCTCATGGGCCACCCATCCACGTGTGTCCTCGGAGTCAAGACCCACCCTCACCCCGCACTGTCTGGGTCTCTCAGAGGGGCCGCTATGACCCAGCTGAATTCAAGGCCGATGGCCAGAAGACCTGGGTGGCCCCCGGACCGCTGCTGCTTTTGGAGAATCGTGCAGTTTCTCCCACAACTGGCTGCACAAGCGGCGTGTCCAGCTGACACTTGGCTTAACAATGAGAGTTTTCATGCCACGGCAAGCTTCATTCTCCTGTTCCCTGTTGGAAAAGTGGGGTAACCTCGCACAGCAAGGGTCCCAGTGAGTCTGGCACGGGAGTGAGGCTGCCCGAGGCTAGGGGCGGCAGCGGCACTGTAATTTGAGGAGGGAGAACAGCAGTTGTACCTTGAGGGCGAGGGGCCCGTGGGAGACCCAGCTGGGGGCGGCCCAGGAAGAAGCCGGACTGAAACGTGGAGCTCAGGAGGAAGTTCTGAGCACAGGACACAAAGAGGGAGGAAAGGAAATCCTTGGCACACATGAGGTTTCCCAGGAAGCCTGTGAGAGCCCATGAAGGAGCCCGGACCAGCTCTGGGGGGACGGAAACATGAGAGGGCCAGGGGTGGGGGGGAGTTGTCCAGGGAACGGAGATTATTATTGCAGAAAGTACGGCCGCGTGTCCATTTTAGATAAACTTAAATTTTAACAAGACAATGTTTTGGTGGGTCGTGATTGGTAAATACAGTTCTATTTAAGTACCATCCCAGGCTATTGAAGAAAGGTGCTCACTCATCAAAATAGGATGAATGCCACAACCACATTTAAATGCTCCCGTTGGGAGCAGGAGGAGGAGGGCCCGAGGCGGGTGGGAGAGAACATCTCCACAGCCTGTGAGATTCCAGTGGTCGGCATAAGCAAACCCTCTGCACTGAGGCTGCGGGCCCCACACTCTGAGAAAGCAAAAATTCTTTCAGTAAAACCGACTCTAGTAAGAATTATCGCTAGCCAATTCTTTCAGGCATGAGTGCAAGAAAAATCAAAAAGGTATTTTGAAGGGACAAGTGGAAACTGTTTTTTACACTTCATATTTGAATGGGAACAGGAAGGATATTTATTTAAATGTTTCTCGGTTGGGAACAAAATGGAATTTCCCCTTTGCTTCTCTATGTGTATGTTGTTGCTAATAATTCACGAAATATTTTCCGTTTTACACTTCACTTCCCCCAAGTAAATGTTTCCCTGTGATTGAACCTTAAGAAAAATAAGAACTTCCCTGGCTGGCGTGGCTCGGTTATTTGGAGTGCCATCCCATAAGTGGAAGGTGGTGGGTTCGAGTACCAGTCCAGGTGCGTACAGGAGCAACCAATCAGTGTTTCTCTCTCACACTGATGTTTCTCTCTCTAAAAGCAATGAAGAAAGTGTCCTCAGGTGAGGATAAAAACTACATATAAGAACTTACACCGAGTGTTTTACCATGCCCCAGAATTTGTTCTAAGTGTGTCATTGATTTCTACCCATTTGCTCAGCAAGGGTATGTTATGAAGTAGGCACTGTTACCTTATTTCTAGAAAAGCAAACGAGTGGTACGGTAGGGAGGTCAAATGACTTAACCGAGGTCACCGAACTCATGATGCCACACCCCGGCGCTCTGACCCTTGCTCTCTCGCCTGTCATCCTACGACACTTTCAGTTCGTCGGTCCTCGTGGCTGTTAGCCAGTGAAGGTGTTCCGAACACACAGGGACATTTGGTTTTCTCAGAGGAAGCCCACAACAGACACGACCACGGACTGCCCGGGGGGCCCTGATGAAAATCAGTGAAGCAGAACAACTCGTAAATGCTCTTTCCTGCTATTAGGCTCTGTAATCTATGTGCATTTCATTACATGATCTCATGCATATGGATCACCTCAGATGATTTTCACCTGTCTGGTTTTAGCTAGATTATAACTTCTCAGCGGCCAAGTGCGCTCTTCCAACACCGGGAGCTCCCGCACAGAGCGGCAGCGCGAGTTGGTGATGCATTTTTAATGGATGAGTCAGGTAACGACGCGGAGCTCAAAAAAGCTTCTTTTAGGTGCAAAAATATTTTCAGTTATTTTCCAAATGGCCTGAGCTAGGAAGTCTGAATCTAAAATAAGTTTTAGAGATTCATACTCATTTCTCCTTTAGAAGATATTTTAAATACATTTGTATAACTTCAAAGGAAATGTATCCATGTAGACACAGTTCATTTTGAAAGAACTCTGTGAGATCCACAGTATTAACAGTGCTTTAAAAAAAAATAAAATAAAAAACAAAATTTCTTGCCTGAGCCAATCTCTGAACCAAAGGGCTGCCACTGAAGGCCGACTGTTGCTCAAAGTCACTCCCAACATTTGTGCCCACATCCTGAATGCCTCTCTCCTCTCCCCTCCCCCCTCCCTTCCCCTCCCCTCTCCCTCCCTCCCCTCCCTCCCCTCCTCTCTCCTCCTCTTCCCTCTCCTCTCCTCTCTTCTCCCTTCCTCTCTCCTCCCCTCCCCTCTCCTCCCCTCCTCTCCTCCCCTTCCCCCCTCCCCTCCTCCTTCTCCTCTTCCTCCTCCTCCTTCTTCTTCTTCTCTCTCTCTCCCCACCTCCCCCCTTCCCCATCAAATGTCCCCTCCTGGACAATATCTAATGTTAAATGGTAAGGAATAAATGGTGGCAGTCAGAGCACCTGTGATGGAAATCCTGAGAAGACTTCTGCTCTTGCTTATGGAGAATTCAGTGATTTGGAGCAACTCTCTTGCTGAGAGCAAATAGCAAAGGTAGGTAAATATTTTGCCGTGGCTGGTGTGGCTCAGTGGACTGAGTCCGGCCTCTGAACCAAAAGGTCACTGGTTTGATTCCCAGTCAGGACACATGCCTGGGCTGTGGGCCAAAGTCCCCAGTTGGGGGTGTGTGAGAGGCAACTGATGAATGTCTCTCTCACGCATTGATGTTTCTCGCCCTTCCTTCCCCTCTCTCTAAAACTAAATAAATAAAATCTAAACAAAAGAATGTAGGTAAATATTTTGAAGCTGTTCTCGAAGGCATCCTTAGATCTTATGAGGGAGCCAACAAGACCCCAAGGAATTCCTGGGAAAGCCCCCCCTTTCCTCCCCACCCGCCTTCCTCGGGAAGACCCTGCTCACCTCCCAGCAGGCAACCTCACTATCTCGCTGAGAGGGTCTCCTGATTCTCAGCCTCATGGTGGTGCCTTTGAAGATTCTTCAGACCTTCCTCCCAACCTTTGGATTTTAATATGTTCTCTCAATATTCCTAATGCACTACATCTTAATTCTCAAACTGTAATTTCTTTTTTTTTTAAAAGCATCTTAATATTTTCTTTTTTTAAAAGATTTTTATTTATTTATTTTTTAGAGAGGGAAGGGAGGGAGAAAGAGAGAGAGAGAGAGAGAGAGACATCAATGTGCAGTTGCTGGGAGTCATGGCCTGCAACCCAGGCATGTGCCCTGACTGAGAATCGAACCTGTGACACTTTGGTTCGCAGCCCGCGCTCAATCCACTGAGCTATGCCAGCCAGGGCTCAAACTGTAATTTCTTGAAACCGGACACCCTTCTAGGACTGGGGTCCAATTATGCTGAATTCAGGTTGCTCCGGCTCAGAGATGCCAGGCTTCCTTAGGAGGCTTCCCTCCTCGGTGGCTCTGTCCGGTTAGGGAGGCTCAGCCGCCGTGTCCTCCTGTGCAGACGGAACTTCCGTCTTCAGAGAAACAACAGGGGTTGGAAGACCATGGAAAGAAAATGACAGCCAGCCTGTATACGGTGACATGCCCTTCAAAAACGAGGTTGGAATAGAAACCTCTTCAAATAAACAAAAACTAAGATAATTAAAGGTAGATCCACACTAAAGAAAATACCACAAGGAGTTACTGAGACAGAAGGACACAATCCTACACTGAATTTTGAAGATACACTAAGGAATGAAGAGCAATGAAAATGATAAATATATGAGTAACTCTAAACAAATGTATGAACACTGGATTTGTAAAAAATGTGGCGTTGATTAACTTAGGGAAAATGATATTTTTCTTGTTTTATTTAAAGATTTTATTTATTTATTTTTAGAGAGGGAAGGGAGGGAGATAGAGAGAGGGAGAGAGAAACATCAATGTGCAGCTGCTGGGGCTTATGGCCTGCAACCCAGGCATGTACCCTGGCTGAGAATTGAACCTGCGACACTTTGGTTCGCAGCCCGTACTCTATCCACTGGATATTTTTCAATAATTTCTGTTATACAATTAGATATTCATATTAAAAATATTAAACTAGATGAAATCTCACACCTGATATGAAAAACATCAAACCCAGGTGGACTGTGGATGAAAGCGTAAAAGTAAAACCATAAAGCTTCTATAGTCATGGCCCTAGGGTAAGGAATGACTTTTAAGCAGGACATAAAATTCACCAATCATGGTCCTGGCTGGCGTAGCTCAGTGGATTGAGCGTGGGCTGGGAACCAAAGTGTCGCAGGTTCAATTCCCAGCCAGGGTACATTCCTGGGTTGCAGGCTATAACCCCCAGAAACCACACATTGATCTCTCTCTCTCTCTCTCTCTCTCTCTCTCTCTAAAAATAAATAAATAAAAACTTTAAAAAAATAGTTTAAAAAAATTCACCAATCGAAAATGAAAAACATTGATAAATCTGACTACACTGAAATGAAACCTTCCTCCTCCCAAGGATCACTAAAGGAGCGAAAGTCTTGCTGGGCTGCAAGAAAGCTAGAGCCACCCGACCAGCTTGTGGGTCCACCTACGAGCTCAACTCAAGACGGGGAACCCCGTGGGCTGTTTCCTAGTCCAAACCCTTGAGAATCTCAGGAAAAGCTGGCGGCTTAGGTCGGGGCCACTGTTCAGCATCTCAGTCACCGCGCCAAAGAGACAGTGGAGGAGACTGCCCACACGTGGGTTCTCCAGTGTCTGCGGCTAGGCGTAAGCCAAGCCATGGAAAAAACTACTGGAAAAAGAAGTCAGGTGTGTCCAGGATTGGACTAGGAATCCCCGAATTCCTTTCCAAGTGGGTACCTTTGGGGCTGCGAGCGGGCAGCAGAGTTCCCCGATGCTCACGGCAGGCACCATGGACTGAGCTGAAGTCCAGAGACCTCTTGCTCCTCCCCACCACGAGTCTCAAGAACATTTTCTTGGCTGTTTTGACTCTCCCTGCTTCCTTACATGCTATAGTGGTGGGCCCCCCAATGAAATGCATGGGTCTTTGTATTGATTTTCCACAGTTGCCATGAGAAGTTACCAAGAACTTCGTGGCTTAAAAAACACAAAATTGCCTTGCAGTTCCAAAGTTCAGAAGTCTGATGTGGTCTCACTGGACTGAACTGAGTTGTTGTCAGCACTGTGTTCCTTTCTGAAGGCTTTCTCGCCTTGTCCAGCTTTAGGGGCTGTGAGCCGAGGGATGCGCCTAAAGCTGCCCACATCCCTCAGCTCACAGCCCCTCTTCCATCTCAAAGGCAGCAAGGGCAAGCTGAGTTGCTCAGGCCGCCTCACTTCTACCCAGCTTCCACCGCCCGGGATCTCTCCCTCCGCCTCCGCCTTCCACCACGAGGGCTCTCAGGGTTACACGGGACCACAGAGAATCTCTCTAAGGCCAGCTGATCTGCAGCCCGAATTCTCCTTTGCCATGTCACCTAACAACACAGTCACACATTCTGGGGATTCGGACATGGGCATTTTTGGGGGGTCATCATTCTGCCTACTGCAGGGCTTCACTGGCTAGCCAGCTTCGCTCACGCAACACATCTTCTGATTGGTGTGTGTGTGCACTGCACACATGTGTGCACCGTCGTACACTTCATTCACATTTGAGTCGGTAGCCACTGATTGTCAGAAATATGGACATAGAGAAGCCAGACTTTAAATATTTTATACTATTTCCTTAAAATAGCAATAAACAATATCTGAGAATTTGGAAACATGAAATCATCCTTGGAATGAATGCAAAGCCCCATCAGAGTTCCTCCGAGAGACAGAGTTTTTATCTAAGTCCTCTGTGTCACGGTTCAAATCTTACCCTTGTTTTTTCATTGCTGGCTCCAAAAAAAGTCACTCCTTCTGCCGGATCCCAGGACGCACTGCCAGGTCACTGCCCTTCAACTGCTCCTGTAAAACTGAGGCAAAAAGAGATGAGGAAGCAGCCGCCTATTGAACCCCACTGAGGGGCTAAGGTGAACCTTTCCATAAACGATCACTTGAGATAAAAAAAGTGTGCCAACAGCGCCATCTGGTGGATTCTTCAAAGTAGGCTATTTTCTACGTGGTAGGCCTGTCAAGTCTCCTACGGTTACAAATGCCAGCCCTTTTCACGTAGGGCTGAGCACAGGCAAAATAACAAAGTTTTCTGAAGTTGTTTTCCCATGACCCCTTTCTTTCTCCTTTATTTTTTCAAATACAGTTTACATCCAGTATTATTCTGTATTCGTTTCAGATGTACAGCTCAGTGGTTAGACCAGCACCCACCCGGCCCCATACGCAGTCATCAGAGCATTACTGACTCGCCCGCTGTGCTGTAATGTATCTCTCTGTGACTGTCCCGTAACTGCTAGTCTGTACTTCTTAATCCCGTCAGCCTTTCCACCTAGGCCCCTACTCTTTCTTAAATAGCATTCATTCATTCATTCATTCATCCATCCATCCATTCTTCATCCAACAACCTATTTGAGCACATCCTGTGCCGAGCTCTCACGGAGCTTACAAAATCGTGAAGAAATAGAGACAAGTAATAGGTGAACCAGTGAGTAAGAATAACTTCGGAGTGGTGCTGTTCACAGAACGAGGAGGGAGACGCAATCACGTGGCTCCCTCAGACGGGACCACCGAGGAAGTCCTGCTGTGGTGAGAGCTTCGGGAAGAGGCGTGGTCCCCTGGAAGGACATTCTGGGCAGAGACAACAGTTTGTACAAGGAACCTGGGGCAGGAACCGGTTTGCTGTGGGAGTAAAAGAAAAGACTGCTGTCGCCTGAACCGTAACGAGAGAGGGAGAGCAGGGGGTGGGTCAGAGCTAGGCTGAGGAGTTTGGGATTGACTTTCAGTGCTTATTGGTAGCGTTTGGAGGGGGCAGGTGCCAAGAGGGCAGAAGAGTGCCCCAGGGGGAGAACAGTGCACTCAGCTGCAGCAGCAGTGGCCATGGCAGCTCCCAAAGGACCTGCGGGTGGCACAGGCCACCAGTCCTCAGGATTTCGCAAACACAGCACAGCCTCCAGTGGGAGGACGTCAAGGTCTACCCCAATCACACATCTCATGATTCAACCCCTCCTGCAATATCCTGGCTCAATATTATCCATTCTGGGTGCTTCCACCATTAGGATATGACAGGACAAGTCCAGACCCTTTCCTTCTGAGAGCTCTTTGTGCACTGAGGTGGCCTCTGGGGCTCATTGCCCCTCCGCAGCCTTCCCTCTCCCTGCCCCGAGAGCAACAGATCAGCTACGTTGCTGAAGCACTCAGAATGAGCCAGAGCAGGTGGCCAGGTATCTTCCTAGGTGGTGAAGAGGCCTTTGGACAAGAGTCAAGTTTGCTAAGACAGGGGACCAAAGATGTCCATCTCTGTCAGGTGGAAACATCCCAGAAAGCCCAAGAAGGGGTTACCTTCAAGGAGGAGAGTGAGGGTATCAGTGTGCTCTCCTGGGACACTCATTTGTTACTACTGTAGCAAAATATTTTTGTAGTCCAACATTGGATGCTTTTGCCTAGCCCCTAGGAAGCTACTCCTCCTACATGTTTTATTTACTTTTTTTTTTCTTAAGAGAAGGGTTGTAAAAATCAAAGAGGTCGAGACAGCCTTTGGCAGGTTAAGAATCATAAATGCTGGTAGGCCAAGAGCCACCTCCCACCGATATCGCTGCAGAATGCCTGCTGAGCGCGGTCCCTGGGACCACAGAGGGAAGGCGTGGCCAGGCTCCAGGGCAAGTCGGAGGCCTCTGGGGTCTTGGAGTCCCGGTTACTTCGCCCTGCAGGGTCTGCCGCAGCATCGGTGAGATTGCCCCCCCAATCTTGCATTTATCAGTCTCCTCTTACTCTCCTGTCACTTAGAGAAGTAAATCATTCAGGGACTAACTCGTCCACATTCCCCACATTCTGCCCTCCCCGGGCACACAGACTACCACACGTGTTTGTTGAAAACTGCCCAAGCCTTGCCCTGACCGCTGCGGTCAGTGGGCTGGGCGTGTCCTCAACCTGAAAGGTCGCTGGTGCCACTGGATGTTTCTCTCACACGTCCTGGTTTCTCTTGTTCTCCCTCCCTTCCCTTTAACAATAAATAAGTAAAATCTTTGAAAAAGAAAAGTATCCAAGTCTTAATTTTTTTCTTCTCTGGAAGAAAAGGGTGCCTGGCATCTTCTCAGGCCCACACCCCAAAATGCTCTGCAGGTGGATCTGAGGGCGGGACACCTAGAACATCCAAATGTCCTTCCTCCTTCGCTATTTCCCAGACACTTTTCCAAACTGACCTCCTTTAAAAAGATTCCAGCGGTGAATTAGTGAACCACCCCCCAACACCAGCCGTTCAAAGGCTCTTGTAACAAAGGCAACAGACCAAGCAAGTGGTGCTGGATTCATTCCTGCTCCTGAAGAAACAGACCCGGCTGCTGGCTCTGTCCGGCGCAGGAACAAAGGGTCTCCAGCCCCTGTTCTCCATTGTACTGCCCTGGACGACAGACCCACAGTCCCCGCGGCCCACGAACACGGAAGCACACAGTAGCTCTAGCACCGTCTGCGGTGCGAGGATGCCCCGGTGACCAAGACAAAGTGCGCATCCTCTTGGAGTTCACGTTCTAGAGATACATGCACCCCACCCGTGATGTAGGAAGGCAGAGCGAGTGGGTGCAGGGTAATCAGAGAGGTGGCTTCAGACCGGCGGGATGTGAGGGAGGTCCAGGGAGGTCTTTCCTAAGCTGTTGGGCAAACACTGAAAGTGTGGGAACGGCCAGGTGAATGGCTGGGAGCTGAGCGTTGTGGGGAGGACTGCCAGGCAGTGTGACAGCTAGATGGACGTGCAGTTGGCGCATTTATGGAACAGTGAGACCAGTGGGCCCAGGGTGACAGGGCAGGGGACCGTGGTGTGTTGGACTCCCGTGCCCCTCTGCGAGCCTGCCTCCATTTCCCGGCACTGGGGCAAGATGCTCCTTCGTTGACTTCCAGAAGCCTCTCTCCAGTCTGTGGTCAGGAGGGTCTGGGGCAGGGCCAACCTCTTGCCGCCACCGTGGGACGCCCAAAAGTGACCCCTCGCCAAGCGTGACATCTACCAGCCCTACACTGCCCCTTGATTTTTTTCTTTTGTCCAAAAAACCCTGTTTGTTATTCCTTGACCTTGTCTCAGGGGTTCGAGCAGTTCCCCCAGAACACGCTGCGGTCATCAGTACCTACCGTAAGTGGAAGAATCTGGTGGAGAGTTCGGTGCGTGGCGGGCGTGAGCGCCACCCTCTGCCGCCCAGGGCTGCACTCCTTCCCTGCACGCAGAAGGCTGCACTGAACGCACGGCCTGCCCTTCGGTGGGCGGGGCCTCCGCCCTTGACGTTCTATCCCAGGAGCGTTGGGTTCAGGTGGGTAGCTCACGGATAGGGGAGCCCCCTTGCTGAGTGGCCACACAGGGACTGTTGCCCAGGAGAGTCGCCTGGCCATGCAGCAGGCTTTCCTTGAGCAGGAAATACACTGTGTGTGTGTGTGTGTGTGTGTGTGCGCTGTGTGTGTACACAGAGCACAGTGTGTGTGTATGTGTGTGCACGCACGTGCTAAGGTACTGATACTTTGATGTCACTACAGAATAAACCTAGCCCCTTCTGATTGGGAGGAGTTGAATAGTGTCCTCCCTACTCCCGTTCCAGGGGTTCGGGATCCCTGAAGATCCACTTCAGGCAGCAACAGAGCAGGGTGGAAAAAACTGAGCCAGAGTTTGGGCCTGAATCCCATTTACTCTCAGAGGTATGAACTCAAACCCATAAGTTAAATTTTCTGGGCCTCAGTTTCTTTATCTGTAAAGTGGCAATAAAAATAATAATGCTACTTTCATAGTTGTAAGGAAGACTGCCTTCACGCTAATGTATGTCAAACATTTTGAATAGCCTGGGCTCTGGTAACTGGCCGATCAATTAATACTGTTAGTACTGCTAGTTACTATCAACCCAATCACTACACTCTCTTCTCCAGATAAGCGTTTTTGCTTTAACAGATCTGGTATCGGGAAAAATGTGCATGTGTTTACAAATATTGGAAGGGCCCCTATGAGTTACTGTGTTACCATTCAAAGATGGGGAGGCAAAGTCATCTCTCCTTAGGACTGCTCGTGAAATGCCACGCCCCTCCCCCCTCCCCCCACCGCTAGTCTTCAGCAGCAACGCCTGCGAATCCAGGAACCCAAGAGCGGTGGGGCTGATCCAGGAGGGCGGACTGCAGGAGGCCACTTCATTAGCAGAGACAGCACATCTCACAGAGGTTCCTGAGCGCATTGCGCTGAGCTGCAAAGTCATCCAGTTCAATGGGATGAAAGGGCAACAACACGCCTCCAATACCAAATGCAGGCGTGGTTCGGGAGCCAGTCAGTGCTATCTACACAAAGGTTTCCACTGAAAAACTGCAAACTATTGTTAGAAAGCAAGGGCTTCCCGGAGACCATGCCAGGCTCTGCATTTCCCTGGGAAGTTTCATTTTAACCATTAAATCACACCCGGTATCTCTGCCTGCCAAGGCTCTCTTCCTGCAAAATATGTCAACTATGTGAAACTTCTTTTTCAGACAGTTTGACCCAACTGGTTACATTCTTAACGATATAACTGAATAGGCATAATATAACCCTTTTTCTTCAATTGCTGTGCAGTTTTGCACCATTTCAAAGTAAAAGTCCCGGACAATGTTTATTGGGCTTGCTCTCCTGCTAAGCCCTTTAGAAATGGGTATTATCTAATGTAGTACTCCAGGCAACGCTAAGCAGCTGGTACTGTTATTCCAATTTTACAGATGAAAAAGCCATGGCTTAGTATGAGTTTTGGAAATAGTGTCAGAAGCATTTACTCTTTCAGGAAGGGCTTTAAAATTAGTAAGTAGCAGGTCAAATTCAACTACCCAACATCAAAGCCCTCTTTAAAAAAAAAAGGTTTTATTCATTTATTTTTAAAGAGGGGAAGGGAGAAAAACATCAATGTGTGGTTGTCTCTCGTGCGCCCCCTACTGGGGAACTGGCTCACAATCCAGGCATGTGCCCTGACTGGGAATCCAATCCCAGACCCTTTGGTTCTCAGGCCGGCACTCAGTCCACTGAGCCACATCAGCCAAGTAAAGCCTTCTTTTATCAGAGCACAAACTCTGGCCCAGCATGCTTAGGTATGGACTTCGGCTCCAGCACAGTGGCCCAGACTTGACCCTCTGGGCAGCATGGCCTTACCGACGGGTTATGAGAACCACTCAGATGAGTTCACCGGTGGGACATGCTCGCAACACTGACTGGCACCAGAGCACAGCGAGCAGTTGTCAGCAGTTATTGGGAGCTGGTAAAAGCACTACTGTACTGTCGTCTGCAATTGATAATACTTAAAACTAAAGTTGAATACGCTAATTATGTGCTTGTGGTTCTTGTAAAGATTCCAGTGAAAAAGGAACGCACGTCACTTGGTTTTAGAAGCTACTTCTGTTTTCCATGGATACAGTATTTTAAATATTGGGTTGGCCAGGAAGTCCATTTTGATTTTTTTGTTTTTTGTTTTTTTTTTTTCATAAAAGACACGTTTTTCATTTTCACCAATAACTTTATTGATTTGGACTATGTTGGCTATCTCTTGCTATTGGCTTCTAGAGGCCGGGCTGCTGCTAAACATCTTCCAATGCCAAAGACAGCCCCACAGCAAAGAATTATTTGCCCAAAACGTCAATAGTACCAAGAAACCTCACAAACCATTTTTGACGCATTCGATCAGTCACAGCGCCTTCTCCATACACTGCACAAATCTTTTTTTTGCATTTCAGCTATTTTTACCTTTCTTGAAATAATAAAGCATAATACACCAGAAAATGTTGCACATCTCTTTCCATCTTCAATATTAAAGTGGTTATACAATTCACCAATTTTTATTTTTTAAATGTAATTTGACAGCTGTCACAATATAATCTGACAAAATTGCTTCAAATGAAGTTAAAGACAATTAAGCACTACTAGAGCCATTGTACCAAAAAAAAAAAAAACTGAATGAACTTTTTGGCCAACCCAATAGTTGACTGCCTGAATAGTAAATATGCATCAACTACACTTCCTAAGTAGCCTAAACATCTCATACCCGAAAGACTTAACGATGTAAGTATATAATTGGAGTCAATAGTATAGATAGTATATTTTTTTACATTTTAAGGAATGATGAATTGTTTTCTTTCATTGTTCATCTGCACAGTTAGTCCTAATTTCCATCATTGTTTTAAATAACTGAATCCGATGGACTTATTATTTAAACACTGGGGGACAGAGAAATTAATAAATTTCTGTTCTAGTATCGCTGCCATGATGTGTAGCCAAGGTACAAATGAGGAAAAATGGTTCAGTGAAGTGAACTAGAGATGGTTTCCCTTTGAGAGAAGCCTATGAAGTATGTGGTCTTGGTCAGTGTTTCTCGACTATGCGAATCACACACGGTGGCTGCTGAAACTCTGGATTACGGAGTCCAGTCCCAGAGCTACTGACTCAGACTGTCCCGTGGCTGCTCAGGCATCTCATGTTTATCTGGCTCTCCAGGGGCTTTATGTGGACTCTAAGTGTGAGAACTACTTGCCCGCTTTAAAACATGAACCAATGGCTGAAAAATCTCAGGCTGGTATTCAAATTGTCTTCAGAGCACTAATTGAATGGTGCAATGACTGATGAAGCTGTACGCGCGCATGACACTCTTCTTTCTTCCCACTAGAGTTGTGCGGATGCTCAATGTGGAAACTTTGCAGTCACTAACATGGAAAAGGCCACCGTGTCTCATTATACAGCTAGCTTCCTCAAAAAGTGTCAATTGCAGGGTGAGCTCATAGTCTTTGCTTCATTCCCCCTCCTAAACATCTTATTCAGTAATCCTTTGCCTTGTGAAACCTGGCCACCCGGCACTGCCAGGAGAAGCTGTGTATAAGGAAAGAGATGACAGGAAGTCCGAATCTTCAGGAGTCCCAGTTCAGAGCTTCTTTTGCTCACCATTTTGATGAGCTTATTTTTAATGTGTATTTAGAGGAAGAAGGGTTACGGGTAGTTCATGGACAATAGCAAGAAGCAACAGAAAAAGGAGGAAATTTTAGGAAATTTTAAAAAGTAATGCAAGAACATAAAAGGATGGTGGTGGCAGAGGATGTGGCATAGGAGCGACATCCCCTGAGCTCCGTGTGTCCCCAAGGGTATCGCTGGTACAGCAGTCTGTAGGCATAAATGAACTTCCAGGTGTAGTGACAGCAAAGCCTATGGTTTGAAATATATTCTGGAAACATTTTAACACATTGTTTGCGGGTAGTTTTTATCACGTGCTCTACTACCAGTCAGTGTAAAACGTATAAATACGTTTCCCGCATACAATGTGTTAATTAGAACACTTAAAACTGAACCTCACAGTTTCCTTTAGGAGGTACACTCTCCACTGCGTGACCAACACGACCAACTGAAGTCCTTCCTGTTTCAGGTGGTCGCCCAAAGTTTTATTATAATGGGGGATCAGCACCACTTTAAAATGTGACTTTTTGCATGGAACCCTTTTTACAGAGGGTTAAAATCAACCACCACCAATGTAGGGCACCAATTACTCCATGACACACCTTTTAAGAGGTATGTACTATATGCTCCTCAGTATGAGAGCATTTGGTGATGAAAGAGTTGGCATGGAAATGAGGCTCCCAGAAAATTAAGTAGAGGACAATGGAAATGTCACACACGTCTTTCCTTTGATCTCATCTGAGCGGTTTCCATGGGAACACTTGTTTAGGTCTGGGCCTGTTTATTGGAAGCAGACGCTGCACCGTCGTTCCCGGTCTGGAGCGTGCCATGAGGTACGGAGGAGATGGCTGGCTCTCCAACCTCATGGGCACTAACCAGGCAACTTTCCCTATTTCTGGAAAAAGGGAAACACTCTAATAGTTCAGAATGAAGACAGGTGTGTGATTGATAACTTCCCGTAAGAACACTAGGATGTCAATAGCTTAACAATGAAGGTTTTTTTTCCCCTCCAACAAATCCTGGTTGATATTGTGGTGTTTCTCCTTGAAAACTTGGCACAGGAATTTGCTCCTGATGCCCTCAGGCAGCTGGGTCACTTGCAGCCCTTGTCTGGCTGACATCCGGGTCTGCACCTTATCTGGGCACTTGTCTGCAGGAAATACTTGACCTGGGGTTGCCACAAACCAGCTCTCAGCCACAGGTGACCAAGTGTAAGGGCTGGTTTTCCCTGGTCACTCCACTCTGATAAGTGGACACGAATTCCAAAGATGCACTGTGGGAACCCTCAGAAATACAGCTGTTATTCAAGATCCCCGTCTGGAGAACCCAGAGCTGGGAGAAGCCAGCTCTTGCCCAGGGACCATGAGCTCTGGGCAGGCAGCAGCAGCAGCAGCAGGGCCTGCGTGGCCTAGGGCAGCCCAAGGGTGGCAGGTCTGTGTGGTGACTTCCCAGCGAGATCAGGAGGTCCCTGTCGTTCTAAGACACCATGTGGCCTGCGGACACTTTGGCCAGACGGCGTCTCTACCAAAAAGATATAAACGGGAGATATTAAAGCCCTCTGTCAGATCACACACTGTTTGGAATAATAATCTGTGCCTTTGGTCTGATTATCCCCAGTCAGGTACCCAGTCTACTTTGTTATGATCCATGTTAGGTTAAAAAGGAAACACACACAGAGGAGGCTGCTTTAACCTGAAATGATTTTGATATTTGAATTGCTTTCAGTGGGACATTTGCTTTAAATCACAGAATTCTCCATCCGGATTATCAGAGTACAAAATCCCTTCTCCCCACCCCCCACCCCCAACCAAAACAAAGAAACAAACAAAACCCCAAACCCACAACTCAGTTTCAAATAAGTTTTAAAGAAATGAGACTCTAAATATTTACATATGGATCAAGAAATAAATCACAAAACTATTTACAAAAATACACAGGCGTATATGCAAACAATTTACACGAGTTCACAAAAAATATTAAAACATAAAAAAACACTATAAATTAAAATTTAAAACTCAGAAGTGTGGTTTAAGACATCCTAGGATGCTTCTCTCATGCAGGCCATGGCTGAAAAATCAGGTTTTTGCTACCTTAGAATCTTGACAGTAAAACAACCATGTAAAAATTTCACACTCATCAGAAAGGAAAGAGAGCCCGTGTGCAGACATGCTCCCGTACGGTCCGAACAGGCCATCGTGACACTCCTGCCACGCACAGTCCTGGCGACCACATGCCTCCGACCATTTGGAAGTAACCTTCTGACATACTCCTGCTTTCACTGGTGTGCCCTCACACACACTGCTCAGAAATCACGGTGCCAGGACACTGGACAGGCTGTGGCAGGGCCGGGAACAGACACAGGAGCTTCACCAGTTCCTTCGCTGACTGAAGGGGCACATTTCACAGCTACACTGTCTGCATCTACTGCTGCTTTGAAAGTGTTAGCCCGCTCCCTGCCTCCACTCACACCAATGGTCCCTTTTCGGCACAGAATCAGTCCTGGAATTTTTCAACCTGACCTAATGTTTAAAAACGCTTTATCACTACGAAATGTGCAGGCCCATCCTTGGAGCCATCCAGGGAGTGCGCTGGAAAAGGAAACCAAATACACTGAGCAAAAAGTTCCGACAAAATGCAGTCACAAGAAATGGCACCTCTGGGGCTGTTAGCAAAGTCTCTGGCCAGACATCCGGGAATATTTATGTCAATCACACCGCACTGTGGCATCAGAATTTTGCCAAAGAAAAAAGTCTGGAGACATGAATATGAAAATACCAGTAGGATTATGGGTTTAATGCATAAGGCAGCTCCATTTCCTGGACCATAGTGCTCCATGGCAGAATTTGAAAGCAATCATCTTTAAGAACTCTACTTGTGAACTATACTGAGGTAACCTGGCTCACAGTGATTTGCCATCCAAGTTCTACCTACAATATTAGGAAGGGAAAGATACAGGCAAAGTCCTTCAAATAACAACCCCCCACGTTAAGGCTGTATCTACACACGTGGAGTGAAACAACTCTAGATTTTACCTAAAGTTTGTGTTTCACACTCAGACCAATAAATTTGGTTCATTATTCTGTAATCAAAATATTTACCTGATATTCTAGGCCCATAGGACATTGATAAAATAACTGCTTTGAGGAATGAACCTTAGTATTTACGGAACAGACTTCGGTTTCAGGAGTAAATGTGTGTGACGACAAATCCACAGATATTAAGGTTAGACAGGACTTCTTCAGCCACATCCTTCTGGACCCTCACATCCTTCTAAGTTCCTTTTCTTTTTCATGGGAGAAGGAAAAAATACTGCTTAGGAGAACGGTGTGAAATGTTTCACTAGGATTACAAGGTCCCGATACTGAGGGAAAAAACCCTGTTACTAAAGCCACCTGTATGTCCTTGTCATATCAGCCCCTCTTTCAAACGGCGGTGCTGCTGGTGGGAACTCACAGGGGCTGTGTGACCCCCCCAAGCAGCAATGGGCTGCCCTACTTGATAGAAGGATGCTTAAGGTAACCGGGTAAAACCAGTGCCGTGTATCCGCCAAAGCCCGGACTCCGGCACACAGCAGCACCCAGTGGGAGCAGCCACTCGCGCTGTGACCATGCACCCGCCAAATCTGCACCTGTAACGCAGAGGCCTACATCTCCACAGTGTTTTGGGACTTCTACCGTGATCTTTATTGAATCCCTCGAATCAATTCTGGGGGAACAAAAGAAAACTTTATAGAGACTATCTTCACATATAAATGCGTCTTAAAACTTTATTTCTTTTTCTAAATATAAATCCTTAAAATGCAGTCACATTTTTTTTAAATTAAAAAAACTGGCATGACTCCTACTCTTTATACAAATTCACAGCAATAACAGCAGCATAAATTTAGCCTCTTAAAAGATTTCTTCCTTTGCTCTAAATAAAAGTTAATTCCAAGTTTAAAAAGCCAGAGCAGCGACCACCCGGTAAATGGAATGAGATTCCCCTAACATCATCTACAAACCGAGCACTGGGAACATGTGAATGTATAAAAATCAAGTATTATTAAAAGTCATGGAATGAAATGACCACCTGAACTCGTTTTGTAAATGCAGGACTGCCATGCTAGGTAGTCTGGCACACGCGTTCTGGGGTGAGCTGAGAAATGGAATCACGCTGGGCTAGAAGTGTCTAGGCCAACTCTCATCAGGAATGCAACTTTTGAAGGGAAGTTCTGGGTCCTGAGCATGCTTACCATGTCTGCAGTTATCAGAACAAGACCTGAAATGCTGGTGTACATGGCAGTCACAGTCGACTGTGATCGCAGAGGTCGTGAGCAAACAGCGTGCTCATTCCTCAGGACAGAAGCGGTAACTGCCCAGAATTCCAACAGGTACAAGAGGGCTGTGTACTAACAGTTATTGCAGTTTTACTAATAGGTAGTACGTAGCTACTTTAAGAATACCCAGGAATACCCAGGAGTCTGGTTTAGAAACCGAAATTAACATGTAGATTCGTAATCGTGAAAAACTATGTATTCATCTAGTCAAACCATGCTGGGTTTTTTAATGAAAAAAGTTGCTTTAGGGAAACAAATGGTGTGAAATGTTTTAGTAGGATTATAATTTACCAATTATTAAGAGAAAAAAATAACTGGAGGCAGGCAACCCATCGACAGCATTGCTCTAGTTTTCTGGTGCGAACAGTGTGTGCCGACTTCGCCTGCAAAGAGTCTTTCATTCCCACTCTCTCCCCTACAGCGGCCTGAGCTTGTCCACTGGACAGACAGGAACAGCTACAAAAATAAGAACGTGAAGAATATGGCTCAGCCTGGGTCTAAGCGGTTTGACATTTTATGATGACTCTTTATTAAATACTTAGTCTCAATGCCTTATTTTTTAACTATAATTTGCTAACTGTTCAATAGATTTATCTGAAGGACCAGGGAGAAGTCTTTCTCTGTTCTAATTTAACACAAAAGACAGGGGAATGGCGTGAGAAAAACCGAGTGTCGGTGTGGGCGAGCGACGAGGCTACTGGAAAAGTCAAAAGGAATGCAAAGGAAAACGCAAATGCCTCCCAGGAAGTGGACACAAACTGCTAGGAACTGTACAGCAAATAGTGAGAATGACAAAGTCAAATTCAAATGCAGGTAAAGGCAGTCCTCAGGCTCTTACAAATTAGTTCTATATGGCAAGTCTGCTGTGACACTTTTTTTTTTTTTACTGTTCTCAACACAGTGCTTTACCCTCATTCAGATCTCTTTTAATGACAAAAATGAGCCTACAGATGAAGAGGTGGTAATGAAACAGCAGGGGAAAAAAGATAGTGATTTATTTTTCTTACTATTTTTTTTAATGTGGTCAGGGGACTTGTAGCTTTTTTTCTTTTAATCTTTTTGGTTACTGAAAAAAATAGAACAGTCCACTGTCCAGCAGAGGCTGCTTCAACTCTATTGCTCTCAGGGCTCATTCTGCATGGACCTGCGTTTCAGGGTGCTGCAAGGCCAGCTCTGTGGGCAGGAAGGCCCCCTGCCCCAAAGCTGTGGCGTAGGTCCTGTTCTGTGGGAGGGGAAAGCCAGAGGGCACGTAGGGCCCCACGGCTCCTCCTCCAAAGCCTCCTCGCTGGGGCTGAGGTGGAGAGTGGTAGCCCTCCAGGTTGTCGTACTGCGACATGGCAGTCATGCCACTCTGGCGCTTGCCGTGTGCTTGGTACTGGAAGAGCACCCCGGGGTCCCTCTCCATGTTCTGGGTGTGGTGCAGCTTCAGGCTATGACTCCTCTCCGGTTTAGGGGGCGGGACTGTGGACTGGCCGAGGTGCTCCTCCTCGTTGTAGCAGTCTCTGGAGTGTTTGTCTGGGCCAGGGGGCTGCCTCGCCCGAGGCCTCTCCAGCTCTTTGGAGAGCCTTACCTCTTTGTGGTTCAGTCTTAGAGACTCCTGCCCTGCTGTAATGTACTTCCCTCCAGAGTTATGGAAGCTGACGGGCTCAGAAGCGTCTGGAATCCCTTTGGACCCATAATCTACCTGGCCAGCCCCCTGGGGGTAGGGCGGCCCGTTTTTGGACTCACACAGTTGCCTATGGCTTGCTTCCTGATGCGCCCTGTGCTCGGGGAGACTGCAGCCCAGGTCGTGGAGCTTCCTGTTCCTGAGACTGCTCTGCTTCTGCGGGAGGGACGGTCTCTCCGCCTGCCCGTTGCCATGTCCTCCGTGGTGATGGGCTCTGTCGAACTCTGCCTCCGGGTGCTTCCTATAGAAGCGGTCACCTCCCTCAGGACTGAGGGCCTTGGCTGGCTGCCGCCCCTCCTTCCCCTCGGCCACCGAGAGAAGTCCAGTTTTCCCAGGATCGGATTTACTGCGCAAGTGGATGACGTAGATCCCGCCCATGTCATCCTGCAGAGCGGGGGCCATGTTGTCGTACTGGGACATGACGGGCCCTTTCACCTTCTGCCGAGCCCGGCTCTCTCTCCGGATGGACTGCATGCGGTACTTTTCCATGTCCTCAAAATCCCAGGAGGTGTAAGTGTGCTTTATGTCAGTGCCTGGAGGCATGCTGACCACGTTATGGTCGTTACCGGAGAAATAGCCGGTCACGGTGGCCCGGGGACGCGGAGGCAAGCCAGCGTAGCTGTACACGTTCTTTCCCTGCAGCCGAGGGTTGTAGAAAGCAAACTCGCGGCCGGGCAGGCGGTGCAGGGGCCTCAGCTGCACCGTGCCGTAGGCGTCCACGTCACACAGCGCTCCCTCAGGACTGTAATAGGAGCTGGAAGAACTGGAGTAGGGGCTGTACCGGTAGTGGACCCGACCGTTCTCAAAGTAAGGCTGGAGCTGAGTTACGTGGTAATCTGAGCGGGCCTGGGAGGACTGATATGGCTTATACTGGTACAGGGGTCTGGAGCAGTAGGCTGGTTCGTCGTCTGGGGGCACTTCTGTCCGAGAGATGGGAACCGAGCGAATCATGGTGGATGGGGCGGCGTGGAGAGACTGCACCCTCCGGATGGTAGGGTACGGGGGAATATCTTCAGGGTAACAACCACTCCTGACAGACGAGCTCAACGAAGACACATACTCGACCCGGCTGCATGGCTTGGAGTGGTGTCCAGACGCACTTCTCCCTGGGGCCACGTATGTGTTATAACGAGGGCCCATGGAAGCTGGTGGCTCAGATCTGGACCCATACACTTGGTGTGGCTCCACTTTATTGTGATGTGGAGGCACACTCTGGGGACGGTACTGGCAGTTTGGAGTCATACTGAAATGCACACAGTTTTCTGGACCGAAGGGTTCAGTGGTGGCATCAGGCCTTACAAAGCTGGAGTAAGGAGTTTTCTGAGAAGCATGCTTAGGCTGTGGGACAGGAATTGGCAAAGGCAAAATATCCTCCACAGAGGCTGAAGAAGCAGAGACAAAGGGATGGTAACCAGAACTGCCGGTCGCATCTGCACTGTTGGAGTGAATGGCAGCAGCAACTTTACTCTCCATCGTCCTGGTGGGAGGCACCGGGGCAGTGAAGCCACAGGGGGCGTGCACAGGGACAGACTCTGTGCGCAGGTGCAGGGGTGGGGCCCTGGAGCCTTCCCACACCTTTTCAGGAAGGCCTGGCTGGAGAGTGGGAGCAGAGACGGGACATGGAGCAGCAGTGCTGCCATCGCCGACAAGGACAGGAGCAGGGTCGTCCACGGCTCTGGGTTCTGGTGGCCTCTCTGGAACTGGAACTGCTCCTTGAACCTATTGAAAAATTGTAATACTATAAGCTTGTTTTCTGTGCTCCCCTCTGTGGACTCAAACACTATGACATTTGTAACTCACAAGTTGAGGCTATTGGGGTAGCAGCTTCAAATTCCCCACATGGTCACATTGCATAGGACAGTAGGCCCACCTGTCCCCACAGCCGGAAACGGCCTGCATGGCTACAGGGTGTAGTAGCCATCACCGTCTTGAGGACGGTTCTAATTTACGGTGGGTTTTACATGTGCGATGAGGTTGCCCATGGCATTATCTAAATGTGCAGACCAAACCAGAGGCTTCCCCAAATAACCGTCAGGCTGAAAAGCATATGTACAATCTATCTGCCCGGCTCAGGCTCAACGCCAGGCCCATTCTGCTTGACAAAAAGCATGGGTTCTCCCTGGAGGGAGTTTCAAAGTGACTCCCAGCTGCAACGTGAGCAGTTTTAAGCCCCCAAGTCTAGAGAAGGGCAACACAAGTGACTTAAGGCAGCATTCAACTCCGTCAGTCACTGTCTGTCCCCTGCCATCTACTCCACCCTGGTGTGCAACAGCAGCGGCCGAACACAATCTTCACGGCAGCACTGCGAAGGCACCATCCTTGAGAAGCAGCTGCTAGAAGCAGCTGCTAGCAGTGTCCTCCGCTAAAGACAGACACTGAAGTACTTTTAGTTCAAGGTGACCAAAAAAACTTGGTGCACTTTGTTAAAACATGAGAAAATCAGGAAGCAACATTAGCCCTCTGCATACAACACTTCTCATCAAAACAGGTGCTTGATGGCAGACTCTTCTGGTTTGTGTTGAGAAAATAACAAAAAGTCCTATAACCTCATACTTCCAACAAGTGCGCAAGGCAGAGAGTCTTGCACATGTCTTGAGAATAACACACTTGGATGAGACAGATGTGAGTAACTGGCAGGCATGACTTGCCCAAAGTCACAATGAGTCAGCGATGGGGCTGGAGAAAAACCCCCTGCAAGCCCAACACCGAAAGCCCAGCCTGACTCATTTGATTATTGCCTCTTTGTATCACTATGAAGAAACCACCCAGATGCTTTAGGAAGGTAGCAGGTAGCAGATCTAGTTAAACCATAGTCATTGCATAACTGCTTCTTTCTTAGAGAAAACCAGCACCAGGGAAAAACCTCCCCTGGGAAATGTTTCAGGAAAACCTGCCAGAGGGCTTTATCTGACTCAAAGATAACGCACAATGAGGGGAAAGGGACAGGGACATACCTTTGAAAAAAGTACATTTGATCTCACTGGCTTTCTCCCCTCCTTACCTTGTGCGAATTATTTGGTCCTATGCTGGTGGCTGCTGGTACCTGCCCCACAGCTGATAACTGCTCTGCTGCTCTTTGGGAAGGAGGTGGGGGGAGGGGACGGCTGGTTCTATGAGGACGCTGAAGGGTGGCAGCAGCAAAGTCCACAGCAGTGGGCTGTTCAGCCACATCCCAGTGGACTTCCCTGGTGCTGACGTCAGCTGTTGCTGGAGCCACTGTCATGTAAGCCAGGGTGGCCGTGCTGGTATTCTCTTCAGGGGACCCAGAGGGAGCGTAGATTTTGTCCCTTGGCAAATTAGAAGGTGTGGAAGATTTGTCTGCAAGTTGTGAGGGGTGATGGGGCTTATCCACACTTGCACCAAGATAAGAAGGAGGCTGATCTCCACTGTAGAAATGAACTTGAGGTTGGTCCTGATCTGCAAAGGAGACAGTCGGCACAGTGGTCTTCCCAGCCTGGCCTTCAGGGAAAATGATGTGATCGTCGCACTTAGACTCTGTTAAGGGAACTGCCGTGATTCTGGCCTTTTCTGGGTCCCCAGGTACATAGGGGCAATGGGGCTGGAAGTCTGCCTGGTGGAACTGCTCCCCAGGCTCCATCGCACTGGGATGGGTGCGATCCCTGACAGCTGCTGTGTCTGGTACGAGCTGGTCACAGGTCCCAGGTGCACTGTTCTGGAGGACGAACTGCTCTGCAGGCCTGTCGGTCGGGAAGTAGGCTTTATCGAGAAGAACGTGAGAGTGGGAACCCGGCAGTCTGTCTTCAGCTGCAGCTACCGCTAGGTCTCCGTAGTTCGTGGGAGCAGCCTGGGAAGCCCCTGGTCTCTTCGAGGGCTGGGTGGAGGCTTGCTGTGCAGACTCCGCTAATGCCAGCGCCAACAGGCGGGCGACATTTTTCGGAGGTGGCGGCGGCGGGATAAGAGAGACTGAACTGACAGGAATGGACTCCTGAGGGGGGTCATGGGGAACTGCTCCTGGTGGGAAATTAGGAAAAAAATGAGAGTGAAAAGGTAGCTTGTATTATCCTATACACGGAAAGCCAACACGCCCTGTTTGACCGCTAAAAATATAGATGCCTTCCGTATTTCAAAGCGGCAATCTGCGTTCTTCTATCCCACATGCAAGGCTGGAGAAAACACATCTGGTTCAGAAGGAAAACTGAAACAAAAAGGGTTTAAGGGTTGCAATCTCCTCTTGAATTGCTATGGAGATGGGGGTAAAAAAGGCGGGTCCCTCATCAGGCTCAGGAAAGATTGCTTAGGAAACACGTTTCAAGTGCTTGCGATGGTTTAGGATAGTTTTTACATCTGATGTGTAGGCTGGCTGGTGAACATGTTAGGCTAACATACAGGTGTTTTATTACAAGAGAATATAGAATCAAGAGCTACAAAGTTGTGCAAAAAAAAAAAAATCCATGGATTCTGATTGTCCAAAGAGACAAGGGGACTTTGTGGAGCTTGGAAGCAGGACCACTGGCCCTTCGGATTTTTGTTTGACTTTAACTTAAGGCTTTGAGCCTTCGGCACCACCCAGACACACACTCTTTGATTAGAGGGTAGGTGTCGGGCCAGTTCCTCTCTTACAAGGCACAGACGGCGCACAGAACTGCAGGTCCCTCTTAGCCTAAAGAAAGAATGGAGGCAAGCGAACGGTACCTGTCTGAGCCTGTCCACAAGGCACAGCCTTACTCTGACCGCTGGGGGTGGGCTGCTCCTCCTCTCCCGGCGATTCTGCTTCGGCAGCAGCCACCTGCTCTGGGAGCTGGACTTCAGACTCGCGCCCTTCTTGGGCCTCTCTCTCGCTTGTCTTCGTCTCTCCTACCTGGGCTGGGGGTTTATTTGTCGCAGCACCTGCATCCACACTTGTGCTCCAGGTTGGAGAGGACACAGTAGGGGCTGTGGTAGTGGAGGCCGCACCAATTGCTTCCGACACCCGAGTAGGGAGAGTCACTGAGATCGGCTCGGAGATGTTCATAGAAGGGGATTTGCTTAATTTCCGTCCAATATTTGGAGAGAAGGCATAGACAACCTTTTCGGTGAATGAGGATGGCTTCGACGATTTCTCTTCGCTTGGGCTCAAGTCCAGGGTGAAGAACGGGCTTAGTTTCTCCTGAAGAGGAGACACAGGCTCAGAACTTGCAGTGCTTCCTGGGGTCTGAGACTGACTGCCACCTGCTTCCATATCCTTTCTGTTTGTACTCGCTTTCTCCTTGGAGTACCCTATGCAGTCCAAGAAGGAAGCGCCGCTCTCCAGACATTCGGATTCAGCCTTCGGCGGACTGCACTGGAATGACATCGGGTCAAAATCCAGGCTGGCCACACCAATGTCCGGTGGGCTCAAGTCAACGTCCTCGGCTGAATGCGGAGACACCAGGGCTGGGATATGAAGCAGCCCCACGTCCTCCTCACTTTCATTGTCGTGGGGCAGGTTATCATAGGAATTGCAGCGGTTCCCCAGCATCTCTCCATTAAAGGAGGCACTCAGTGCATCGCTGCTGGACCTGGGTCTTCTGGGTCGGAACAGCTTGGAATCACCTGGCAAAAGGGATAACAATATCTGAGGACAAATGTCCCAGGAGCACAATGTCACAAGTCTCCTACTTAGTACATGTGGGACAAGACAATGCTACCTCTCATTTTCTTTTGGGTAATCACCTCTTGGGGCACACAAATGAAACACCCAAATGTAATGCTAAATAGCACACACCTCTGATACAACCGGCGCGAGTGGCTGTGGTTTCGGCAGGAAACAGGACTCAGAGCTCTTGGGTGCTATCACTAGTCCCTCACTGACTCTTGCTGTGACTAGGCAAGTTTTTAATTTCTTTTTCTCTTATTCTATCATGGACCTCACATATGCCTTGTGAGGTAGAATGAATCACTCTAAAAGAGCATGCTCGATATACAGCAGCAAGAGTGTTTTGTTTGGTTTTGGTGAGGAAAAGTCCTCCCGACACCCAAATTTCAAAATAAATAAATAAATAAATAAATAAATAAACTTCTCAATGAAAATATCTCTACAGTCTCATAAAGAATTAACAAATATTGTAAGGGATTTCTTTCAGATACTTAAACAAGAAAAATTTCATTTTTTCAAGAATAGTTAAGTTTCTCAGGCAGCATCAGTCCTCAAAAGTGCTAGAGGACTTATCAAATCATACAATTTTATGACATCACTAAACATCCACCTGGCAGAAGTCCTCTCTCTCAGCATTTGATTACAACTATTGGAACTGCCACAGTAAAAATGTACTACAAAGGCAGAAACTGTCTTAACATGAAACATCCACTAATGCATTGCCCATGTGTAAAATTAACCCCTACTCAAATATGGTTTCCTGTTCACTGCTGCCCAGCCCACTACATTGTTTTGTGAAGCGTTCCTGTAACTAAAGTGAAACGGAAACTCTTGGAACACCTGTAGGAGGTTAGGTGCCCAACTAAAGTGACTTGAGAGATGTCTCGATCACAGACACGGTCACAGCCAATGAGGAGGTGGCAGTTAGAACAGTTAACAACTGAGGACCAGAAAGCTGACCAGGATGATGCCACTGAGGACACTTCAAAAGAACACGATTCGAACATCAACAGACTGAAAAAAGCCCTCAGGAAGTCAGTGTAGCTCTCGGTTATTTTTGTAAAAGGGGCCTTCTTTACAACCCTGCTGCATGAGCCAGAAATGAAGTAAAGGATGTCCTACTTGCTATTACACGGTTTTGTCAAAAAACTTTTATTTCCTTCCCAGTCAGTACTGAAGTAGTTGTTCGTTCATTCTAAAAATTAGTACAAAGTTGCAACAATAACCTGACTTTACTAGATAGAAGCTAAAATTTATTCTCGTACTTTCAGTTTTGTTTTTCAAGTTACAATCAAACTTTTCTGCATTATTTAGCATAAAATTCTGGTCCCCATTTCAAGCAGATTCACCTCTCCTGGTACCAACTGTGCCCAGACCATGAAGACAGCCAGTAATCGAGCTGGTCTATGAAATTTAACGTTAGTTAGCCATCCTTAAGATGGAAGACTACGAGTCAGAATATCCAAACTGCGTAACTTCATGCTTTGCAACACTGTACTCTCATTGTGAAATGTAAAGAAATACTAATAATACAACTTTTCACTAGGCATTAATAACTATAAATGGTTAACTTGAACTGTTTTACCTCTTTTTATGCAAATTGAATAGCAATTGGGTCAAAAACAAACAAATAAAAGGCTGGTACCATACTTAAACATCAATGGACAATACAAAACAGATACCAGTATTCTTAAGAAATGATGGTCTATAGCCTATTTATTAAGCATATATTTATAAAACACACTCATTTTGTTTTTTATGAAATATAGAATAAAATGATTCATGCGTTTGATCTTACCATCGCCTGCATGCAGAGAAGTAAGAGACTCTTCACTTTTAGCAGAACGGAGGGTTCCTTCTGCCCTGCCACCTTGAGAATCAAAACCAAACAGTGTGAGGCTTTACTCATTGTTACATACGCAGTGAAAGGGGGCAGTGTTTTTCTCTACGTGCACTGAAACTTCCAACAGTGATTAGTCGTACACTGACAGTCACATTCAATTTAGTACCCTATCATATAATGTATTGTTCTCAAATGGCTGCCTTGATGAAAAATCTTTTTTCTAAAGGATTATAAACTTGAGGGAAAAAATGAATTTCAAAACGTCTTCCTTTTACATTTCTTGAAGACCAGTATGACACCACACTGCATTTAGGGCAGGCCCAGTAAATCCAATGACTGGGGTGGTATCCCTTTAAGAAGACTAGACACACAGAGACGAACGAGGCAGGGACCAGAGTGATGCTACCACAAGCCAAGGGATGTGGAGCGACACCAGTAGCTGGAAGGGGCAAGGATTTGGTCCTGGATTCCTCAGTGGGACCACGGCCCTGCCGATACCTTGATTTCAGACTTTCAGGCTTCCAGTACTTTAAGGAAATAATTTTTTGTTGTTTTAAGCCACCCAGTCTGTGGCAACTTGTTACAGCAGCCCTAGGACATTATACAGGTACTACACGCCTGTAGAATCTGATTTGTTAAACATCCTCATCCTACTTCATTCACCTCTTGGCACACTCAGTACTGCCGACACTTTCTTTCCAGGCTCCCCCTCCATCACTTCGGGGAACCATATTTGTCCCTTTTGTTCTCTGCCTGACTTTCTCGCCAGTACTCCTCACTCTCCTTCAGGACGACGCTGCCTTTTCCAGTCCCGTAAACACTGCTTTTCTCCAGGATTCGGCCCCAAACCCACTTCTCTCACTCAGCAGGGTCTCCATGGGCCATAACACCTATCTCTAGGATTTTCACCCTCAGCGGTTGCTGATGACTTTCCAGTCTGTGTGTCTAGTTGTATTAAACACCTTTACTGAATTCCAGACCCACACCACCAATCCTCTCCTGGGCCTGTCAAACTCACTATGTCCAAAATAAACACAGTGTTTTTCTTCCCTCCCTTATCATTTCTATCAAAACCTGAAAATTATCTTTGTTCCTCCTTTTTTCTCACCCTTCACAATCACTCGGTCACCCAGCACCGTGGAACCTGCTTCCTGAGTGTCTCTCATATCTGTTTCCCACTGCCACTGCCACTGTGAGTTCCAGACACTCGTTTCCTGCTTACAGGATGGTGACGGTCCCCTAACTTACTGTCCAGTCTCCAGTCTTAATTCCCTTCCCACAGATTCCTGACACTGCCGCTGAAGTCATCTTTCTTAAATCCAAACTTGCTAATGTCACACAATGAGGCCATTCAATAACGCCCCAAGAAATGTGGGACAAAACCAAACTCTTCGGCAGG
Organism: Phyllostomus hastatus; assembly: GCF_019186645.2. Lineage (NCBI taxonomy): Eukaryota > Metazoa > Chordata > Mammalia > Chiroptera > Phyllostomidae > Phyllostomus > Phyllostomus hastatus. The sequence goes on along the minus strand of NW_025334015.1, from coordinate 10,255,795 downwards.
CACACGGTGACCCGAACCTCTTCTTGTACCTTACTACGCAGCCAAGTTCTTTCGAGTTCCCCGTGCACACACAGGCACACACTTCACTCCCATTCCCTGAACGGGAATAAAGGCCCACCTTTATTCTTCAACACCAAGTCGAAGCTGCTGTTTTCTGACTGCCAGCTCCTCCCCCCATGTGCTTCGGTAATTCCTACCATAACTATCTTACACAAACCTTTATTTCGATAGCTATGCATGAAACTTACTTTCTGACACATATGACTTCCCAGGTAAGACTCTGAAGGTGGGGCAGTGTCTGAACTTTCTGTTTGTGAAGGCTGCTCTCAGTGTACCCAGCACGTGCTCAGCACGTGACTGCAAACTGAGTGCGTGCAGGACTAGATGACCTGAGCATGTTTCTAACATGGCCTGAGAGCAAAGCACCACGGTATCTCCTAGGTTAGAAGCTGTATCAGTAGAACATGGGTTTTAGGCTATTTTTAAAAGAGTAGTCTTTCCAACAACAGTAATAGATCTATTTGACCCTAAAAGAGATTTGTACCAGTTCTCTTGTAAAAAGACAGTTTCTTTTGGTAAAAAAATTATACACTTGAAAAGTATGTTGAAACATGGTTTTGTCATTTTTTGATATCTGTAAAAACAGATTAATAAATTTAAATACCACAGCAGTTATTTTTAATTACCAACAATAAACTATGTTACAAATATGTTGCAATTTTTAACCACTCACAAAATACATAATCTATATAGTGTCCCTAAGAAATTAGATATTTTACATATTTACATATAATTTATATATCTGGGGATAGAGTTGGTAAAAGAAGACAATTCACATGTAGCAACACAGCTCTGGAATAGCCTACGGAAGCACATCACAACAACACACTGAGCCCACGTCCAGAGTAAGAAAGAGCCACCATAACAGGGTCAAACGTGTGGACCGTCCAGCTAACTGCTCTCCCAGCGGTTGCACAGGGACGGCGGGAGGGCACTGACCTTTCAGGGCCATGGCTTTCATCTCAGAAGGCTCACTCTCGTTACGCTGCAACTTCCGCTTAGAAACAGACGATGATTTCCCCAGGTTGAAAAAGGAACGCCAGCTGCCCACAGGAGATTTTTTCATTTTATTTTGAGGCCTCCTCCTATGAGAAAGAAAATAATCTGTGCTAAGGTATCCAAGGGGCTGTCTTTACTTCCAGAAAACAAACAAATGTTGAAAGAACCCAACAGCCAGGAGAGGCACACCCACCGCCCACACAGCACCCTCTGCACAGACCAGGTAAACTGTGCAGCTACAGCTAAACTGTACATCTACAGCTAAACCAAACAGCTATAGCTAAACTGCACAGCTACAGCTAAACCAAATGGCTGCAGCTAAACTGTACAGCTACAGCTAAACTGCACAGCTACAGCTAAACTGTACAGCTACAGCTAAACTGTATAGCTACAGCTAAACCGAACAGCTACAGCATAGGATGGAGATTTAACTATGGATTTTCGTGTTAGTAATTAGTTTCACAAAGGTAATTTGTATACAAATTGTCATATTTAGATCTAACCTCACAATCTAGGAAATAAGTAAGAGTAAGACATATGTGGGAATAGGAAATATTAAAATTCCAAAAACAAAGTTAAAGAAATGGATTTTAGTTGTGAGTAAAGCAAAGTAAGCCAAACATGAAGAAAAGGATTAAGGACAGTAACTAACATATATCGAAGGCCAGGCACTGTGCTAGCTGCTTGTGTAATATATCCCTTAAACTCTATATAACAAGATGAGGAAGGTACCATCATTCTCTTTTTAAGAAAATGACAACACTAAAAAATTCAGTTACCTTCCCCAATGTTATAAAACTAGTGAAGGATGGAGTCGGGGCTGGAAGCCAGGTCTCTCTCTATCACAGTATCTACTCTCTTGATTACTACTCTATACGGTGATTTTTGAGAAAATTATGAAGCCAAAACATAAATTCAAGACACTGAAGACAAACCCAGGATGACAAAGTAAGAGTATGTTCTAGCTTTCTGCTGTCAGGGCATTTTCAGTCATGGGAAGTGAAAGGCTGTTATAGAAGTATACTTAAAAAATAGCAAGAATAAATTTTCAAGTTTTATTACTGCTACGCAATCCAGGAAATTGAAATCCCAGCCTTCATGTGTAACAGCCAAAGGAGTGATGGAGATAACCAAAATTAATATACATACATTAGTCTCCCTACTATATTTTAGTAAAGAAATAAAATAAAACCCATGTTGTTATCATTTTCTTACAGAAACAGAGAATTCAGAGCTGGGAGGGGCACCGGGACAGCAAATCGCAGTGGTTCTCAGCCTTCGACGCACCCCAGGGCATCACTGGACCCCGTGACCCCAGCCCCGAGTTTCTGATTCCGCAGGTCTAGGGTGGGGTCAGAGAGTGAGCATTTCTGGTAACCTTCAGGTGCTGCCGCTGCTGCTGCCTGGGACTCCGCACTGCGAGAAGCACCGGTCTATTCTGAACTTAACGTGGAACCAATGTCAAGTCATTATCCCTTTATTCCTCTCTGAACACGCTATTCCAACAGAGCTCATGTCCCAACGAATTTCCAAACGATGTATCTCAGAGAGAAAAATCTCGCCCTATACGGTAGAAGTGTATCATTTTTCCTAACAAATTTCCCGAAACACTTGACTTCTTTCTTATTTAAAACAATGTGGTGTTGCAATGCTTTCCAAATCACTTATATTGCTCCTTATGACGTTTTGCCCGCAGTTAAAAGAACAGGTTCCCCTGGGACTGGCCCAGAATCAATACGGTAACACTAAAACACAAAAGTAAGGTAAAAAGTAAGGCAAAATACAGAAGAACACAGCCACGCAATCACATCTGTGAGGACTTAATGAACTCTACCTTTCAAGGGGGAACTCGATGATGGTGTGAAATTTCCCCTGAAGCGCAGCAGGCCCTTCTCCTACTTCAATGTATTTATTTTCGGTCACAATCGGAGAATTGACCTGAGCCTGTGTTCTTGCCTGGGCTTCCTCCAACGTCAGCAGCTTGGTAGACGGCGAGGAAACCAGCAGGGACTTGGGTCTTGACAGAGAAGCTTTGGAAAGAAAGAAAAACAATAAAGACAGTCACACCTTTCTGCGGTGGGGAAAAATATAAATATGTGTGAGTGTGTGTATATCTATCTGTTTATCTGTCTATCCATCTATCTACCTATTTGTCTTGTTTTAAATCTTCACTGAGTTTTTTAAATGGCCAAACAATCAGTCTTCCTGAAAAGTGAGGAGTAGCAGGTGACATGCCAGGCTGTTGACAACAACACACACACATATTTAGAATTCTGAAGTCACTCTTTTCCTTTCCTGAGGCCTTGCCTGGTATCAGTTACTTTTGGTTATGGAAGGACTTTTTCTGCTGTTGCTCCATATCATACCTTTATATACACTACCAAGAAGTAACACAATATGTTTTGTAGTATGTCATGAACTTGGACCACAAACTGTCTAACATACAGTATTCACTGAGCACACACAAAATAACTGTTAAATTGTGTACTTCAGAAATTGGGCAAAAATTAGCCACTTTCCACCAAAGACAGGGTTATTAGACCAAGATAAGAAATGCAGTTTTCCATTCCTTGTGAAGCTTCGATGCGTGTTCCCCACAGTAAACAAAATCCGTGTGGGCCCCACCTGCCCCCTCCTGAATGGCCGCGCTGATCTTCCCACTGAAGAGGACATCGACGTGATTGAGGATGAACTCGACCACCACAGACTGAATCCTCACTTCCATGAAGGCCGCGGTGCCGCTGAAGCAGGCGGACTCGATCTGCTTTGATCTGGGGAGTAAACACAGTATCACTGTCAGAGTCACGGAGATGCCAGTCTCAAAGGGCTTTCTTTTTTAATTTTTTTAACGTGTAAGTCACAGAGAAACCAGAGGAAGAAAGCATACTTTCACAGTGCCTCGGCTAAATGCCAATGGCCTGTTTTGGGGAGATATTCAGAAAAGAACAGATTAATTTTACATTTAAAAATTATCCTTATAAAACACCAATGAGTTAGACTTTCATTTAAGATGATTGGCTCTATATAAGGTCATATGTCAAATGTGACTTACCTGAGCAGGTTGGGAGCCCAAACAATCGCTAGGTTTTTTGCATGCATGTTTGTGATGGAACAGTAGTCAGCTAGAAGTGACAAGTGTCTCATCAGGAACTCCAGTGTCCTGGAAAACGAAACAGAACATATTAGCAACACAGAGAAACCACTGTGTGGCAGTGTGGAGCATAAAGGCTCCACTAACAAGGTTTCAATGGCAAAATAGAAAAAGAATCATACAAACCCCAGCAAATTTTGTGCTGCTTATGGGGTTTGACTATTACTACTACAAACTGTCAGAAGAACATTTGATCCTGGCTGTCAGACATCTACTTTCAAAATACCAGTGAAATGAATCCTCCTATCCAGTTTCCAGACAAATGATTTCGTGAAGTTGTGTTATCCTACTTGCAACCAACACACTAATAGGAAAGAATTTAAACTTTCTTTCTATAAAAGGAAACAACAATGTTTCATAAGCCTAAAAAGAGTTAAAAAGAAAAATTCCAGTAGGTGCCAAGAGGAGAATATTTGAGCAAATATGTGCTTTTGGAAAATAGAAAGGGTACTATAAATCCTTATTATCCTGGTTTATCTTATACATTCTAAGTTTGCTTTATTTAAACAATTTGTACATATATCAACTTCTATATTCTATATCTATATAATAGATTATAGATATCTAAATATTATATATAATAAATAATAAATATAATCTATAGATATGCCTAATCTTATAATCTATAGCTATATATTGATATATAATATAATGTAGATATATATTATATAGACAGATACGTAGCCATCTATATCTATCTATATAGAAAGGGGGAGGTGTAGACAGACATAAAATAACGTCAAGTATGTTCAGAAATAAAGCACAGTTAGCTTCAATGTAAGTTAAATCCCATAAACACGTGTAGGTATTACCTAGCAGCTACTACACCTCTCAAAGTGTTCCTACCTAAGTGTATAGGAATTAAAACTAGTAAAGACAATGAATGGGGGATAGAAGTTTAAGACTATAATTTGAAACAGTAATGAAAAGTTAACTTTTGGTAAACATATGAGCCTCAAACATTCAGATGAGCCGAACATGAATTTAGGAAGAAAAGGAAAATCATAGCAAGAGGCACGGTTCAAGATACTTTTACAGGGAATATCATCGGATTTCCACAACAGCCCCACCTAGCACAATGTTACCGTGCCTCATTTGTGGGGGAGTGACCCCAGGTTTGCCCAGATCACACAGACAAGCGGTGCTGGGGTTCTATCAGGCTCAGCTTCTCCCCAAAGCCTTTGTCATTCAACAGAATCTACTGAAGCTGCTGTATGGTAAAAAGCACAGTCCTCTGTCTCTCCTGTACACAAGTAAGTAGAGAGAGCCAGCCAGACAGAGGGAGGCTGGCCTGGAGACAGCACAGAGGCGAGAAGCTTGAGAAATGTGTGTAGAGAGCAATGGAAAAATTTGCTATTTGGAGTTGGGGGGGGGGCAGATGGAGGAAGAGAAACATTAAAGTACTTCAGAAATATATTTTACAAGAAATGCAACATAGATCAACCAAAGATACAATTTTATTCACATATATAATTATAAAGATGATTTTAAGAGCTAACAGAGAATTTCAGTCAGAATCATAAATGAGCATTTTCAAATTTAGCAGAGTGCAAATTGCATAAACCTTCATGGAATACAAGTTGGAAATTGCTGTATGTTGAACAGAAAATTTAGCTGTCTTGTGGTTTCTAAGAATTCCACTGTCAGGTCTTTATCCTAAAACAATAATCTAGGTTCCGAAAAGAGTCATGTAAATGGGTGGTCCTCCAAGTCATGTTTAAAACAGGTAAACCCCATTGCAGAGACTGAAGAGGCAAACCAGGGGAAACGTGAAATAACGTATGGCCCATCTTCACTAGAGAACACCGTGAAAAGTCACATTTTCCAAACACATTTAAGGAACTAGGAATTGTGAATGTTGAAATCTTTAAAGAATCTGGATTAGAAAAGATATATAAAGTAGGAGGTATGCAAATTATTTAAAAGCAGCTAGAATATAGAAACATATTACATCACAGGAGATATGTAACAAGGAAACACATGTAATGTAGAGTAGGAGATGTGTACATAGTAACACACACATGAAACAGGTGGACATAACTCACAGGCAACATGCAGGGTCCGGCAGAAGTAAGGCCTGCTTGAGTGTGGATGGCAGGGTAAAAATATGGGTGTAATAATTTATAGTTTTAATTTGAACATTTTACCTAAAATGTCATATGGTGTTCATGCTTATGACTTTGTAATAAAAGGTTTTATAATAAGAAGGAGCATTATTTGTGCCAGATCTTGTCTATTAAAAGATAAAAAGATAATACTAGGACATACACATACATATATCAGCAAACTATAAAATATAGTGTTCAAATACATAAAATGTATATGCAATACATATTATTGAACATGTACTATGTACGAAATTCTATTCTGAGAATACAGTGGTGAACGAGACCGAATCCATGGCCTCAAGGAGTGTGTGTTCCCGGGGGTGTAAAACGGGTGGTGCAGCGTGCATAAAAACACATAGTGGGACACCTGTACAACGCAGCAGGAAGAGGCACATGATGTTCAACAGCAGACACGAAACAGAGAGCCAGGGAGCTACAGATGCAATTAGTAGGGGAAGTGCCTACACGTTTTGAGAAATATCTACTTATAATAAAGGAGACTATATACTATAATAGGGAAAATATAATTACAGTAGAGTAGAATAACATAGTGGAAAGGCTATATATATACATATATATATATATATATCTCAATGTAGTAGGAGATGTACGTGTGAGATATTCACTCATGTTTGTATATGTGTGTGTGTACAGATAAAACACATATGAAGCAAATACACAGGCATATGTAGCAGGTAATTACAGTGATAATAATGGTAAATAACTCATATAAACAGCCCTGGCTGGTGTGGCTCAGTGGATTAATCACCAGCCTGCAAACCAAAAGGTCACTGGTTCGATTCCCAGTCAGGGCACATGCCCGTATTGCGGGCCAGGTTCCCAGTTGAGGGTGTGTGAGAGGCAACTGACCAATGTATCTCTTGCACTGATATTTCTCTCCCTCTCTTTCTCCCTCCCTCCCTCTCTCTCTAAAAATAAATAAAATTTAAAAATAATAATAATTCATATAAACAGCACTCATTTAACAGGCCTTGTTCTAAGTGACTTTCCTTTAATATTCATAATGATCCTGTGGGAAAAGCACTATTATCTTTATTTTACAAAAAGGAAACTGAGCCCAAAGACAAAAGAACTTGCTCAAGGTCGCAAGCTCACACAGCTATAAGGGTAGTTTGGCTGCAAAGTGTCTATTATATATCATATTATATATAGTAGGTGATATAAATGTACTACTAAGTAGGGAATAAATACATGAGATACAAATAAACATGTGGTGGGAGATTTACTTATATAAAATACACAGGAGATGTATATACTTTACCATGACTGAAATATATAATGTATATATACATGCATGACATATATATATACATATATTCTCGTTATATATTATATATGTATATACATACACATATATACTTTATATATGTGGTAGAACCTATTAATTACGTTCTCTTAATTCACCCACAAGCTTAACCAATATTCTTAATTCTTTTGGTAAAATTAACTGATTGGTGTCCAAGGCACAGGAAGTTTTTCTGGCTAATAGGTTTCTCTGTGGTATCCCTGCACACTTTGACTACATCACTTGAATTATAAGCTTACCTAAAACCAATTTTAAATATTTCTGTAACTATTTATGCAGTTATTCTAATTTATAATTAAGTTAAATGCTATCAATATTTATAAAACACAAATTTTTGTTTCTTGCTTCTATGAAACCTCAGTTGAATATTTTGCAGAGTTTTGGCAAAGTCTTGACAAAGCTGAGCTGCCAAATGAGAGAAAATCAAATACTATGATGAACAGAGAACAATTTAAACAAAACAAAACCTGTAACTGTCTATAATGTTCTCATAGAGTGAAAAGATTATATCCACGCAGTAAGAATTATATCCATGCTGCTGCAAAGTAGGAACATCTGAAGAAACAAGAAGGGGAGGGAGGTATGGGTGAAGGGAGGGGGGAGGAGAGGGAAAAGCAGGGGAGGGGTGGGGAGGGTTGGTTAATTCCTGGAAATAAATTTATTTAAATCAGGAGGTGTGTTGGAAGAAATCCATATCTGAAGACTGACAGAGAAGGTAAGGAAGTAAAAGAGTTAGTTCAAGAGTTACAACTCCAGAAAAACAATAAAAAAAGCAAAGAGAGAAGTGGGATAGGGTTTAAGTTGGGGTGAGAAGTTGTAATAATACAAGAAACTGTTTCAGAAGTTTCCAGGAAGAAAAGGCCCTCGGTGACTGCCCAGAGAAAAGAATGAAAAAGAACCCGTTCCAAGATGAGTCAATGTGAAAACCGACCACTAGGTATGTTCTAAATTTAAAAGTACCCAGACAGGATATAAACAAAAGGAAAATGTCCCTACAAAAATTTGGCAAATTAGGATCAGACTATGCTGCATTTTTGCTTAGATGGCAGTGGTATAATACCATCAAGATTACGGGAAAAAGTATTTACTGACAAACATTCTACAGGCAACTATCAATCAAATGCAGGAGTAGAATAACAGCATTTTCCTTTCAAAGCCTCACAACATGCAGCTCCCACACACCTTTTCCTGGAAAGCTACCACAGAAGCACACTACAAAAGCAGGAAGCACACACAGGAAAGCGGACAGGAGACCAGAAGAGAAGGGATCTAGCTGATGGAGGAGTCAGGAAGGGACTTTCAGGGTGAGGGGAGGGCTCACAGCCTCAGTGCACATCTGCAGAGCAGTTAGTCTGGATCAAGGGGTAGGACCGAAGGCCCCAGGAGGGGTGTTTTCATGGGAAATAGAAAAAAAGTTGCTTGCCCTGTTTGAACACACGGAGAGAGCACCTGTAGTTCTGTTAGAGAACCTGGAGTGTGAAGCAGTGATAGAAGAAACTAACAGCTAAAAATGCGCAATCACGCCACAGAAATACACAAAGTTAAGCCAGAAAGGAAATATAATTCTACTATGTTATTCGCGGCTGTTGTGAACAATTGTTACACGGTTATTACAAGCTAGGGATGTCCAACCTGTGGCCCCCAGGCCCGGATGGCTGTGAATGTGGCTTAACACAAAGTCGTAAAAGTACCTAAAACATTATGAGATTTTGTGTGTATGATTACGTGTCACAATGTATTTCATGTGGGGCCCAAGACAGCTGTTCTTCCAGTGTGGCCCGGAGACGCCCAAAGGTTGGACACCGCTGAGAAACAATGAATACTGATTTAACTCCAAATCAGTTATATCGGCTGATAGAACTACAGCCGATGAAAACCAGAGCGGGGAAGTGAGCATTTATGTGGTACTGGATGGGGAGGGGAGGAGTTATGAGAAAGCTGAATGTTCATTTACCGTAGGAGAGAAAATATAACATCTAAAAATGAAATATCAAGAAGTAAACACATAAGCATGGTATTCAGAAACAGAGGAGTAAACCCGAGAGTTGAGTAATGATTTCCGGGAAAGAGAAATTAGAAATGGAAAGGTGTGGAGCAGGAAACTGCTGTTTTTTCAGTCAGCTTTTCATACCATTTCACTTCTTGAAACTACGTACATACGTTATATGGATCTTTTTTAATTTAGAGAAAAAGATATATTTACATGGTACCTCATGTAAAATTACCAAGACATCTTGGCTTTAACCTCATCACCTGTCTTGCTACACTTGATCATAAAAATAAATAAATAAATAAATAAATAAAGGGCCAGTCTCATTCACACATTTGATCTCATTTTCACATTAAAAAAAAAAACAAAACCCTCTTAAAAAGGTATTATTAGTGGTGGCCGCTGCCACCACCTCTCTGGCTGCAGCCCCTGGTGTGCCCTGCACTCGCTGCTGCCCGCCTGCTCCTCCTCCTTCTCCTCCCAGCCTCACCGAGTCAGAGCCCGAGCTGGAGCCCCAGCCGACCCCACAGCCACAGCCCGGGCACTATGGCTTATGGAGTTACAGTGAATGATGCAGTCATCAAAGTTTTTAATGATGCAAAAGTCAGGAAATCTTCTATATGAGAGGAGATAAAAAAATAGAAAGCAAGCAGTTCTCTTCTGTTTAAGTGATGACAAAAGACACATAATTGTAGAGGAAGCAAAGCAGATCTTGGTGGGTGACACTGGGGATACTGTAGAGGACCCCTGTACATCTCCTGTGAAGCTGCTACCTCTGAATGACCGCTGATATGCTTTGTACGAAAGACACATACGAAACAAAAAGTCTAAGAAAGAAGACCTAGTATTTATATTCTGGGCTCCTGAAAGTGCACCTTTAAAAAACAAGATGATTTGTGCCAGCTTTAAAGATGCCATTAAAAAGAAATTTACAGGTATGAAATGTGAGTGGCAAGTAAATGGCTTGGATGACATAAAGGACTGTTAGACACTTGGAGAGAAACTGAGAGGTGATATAGTAGTTTCACTTGAAGGAAAACCCTGATAAAGTGACATGATAGTCAAGTACCCTCTGGATCATAAGGAGTTCTCATTTCTCCAGCTCAGTCAATTGGAATAGTATTAGGTTTTGGTTTTTGCCTGTCCTCTTCCCATTGGGTCCTCCCAACACAATGAATGAAGGAGGTATCATTCAAGCAAGCAGCCTATCGGTGATTGCCATTAGACTGTTTAATACTGTTACTTTGATGTGGAACCCAAGGGATGCCTTCCCTTGATAGTTTAGCCAAAGCAACTGGTAACATGCCTCTCTTGCAGCAAGCACTACAATGAATGTGACGGTCAGTGTGAATAGCTTAGAGTACTGCAAAGGGCAAGCAACTGAAAGCCATGTAAGTACTGTCCACTGGTCTGATGGTCAACTTTCTTCAGTGTCATTTGTAGTTGCACTTGACTGCAGGTCTGTGGGGCTCCACCATTCATATGCCTTACCTGCCTTGACAAGCCAGTTTTGGGGACATGGCAGCCCGGATATGACATTACACATTAAAGGCACTTTTTTTTGTACTGAGTTGAACTCCTCACCCCCAAAAGAAATGCCGATTAAGTTATGTGACCTGTGTCACCCACTCATCCTCGTACCTCAGTGTTCATCCCTGTGGTGTGCATATCTCCTTGAAAGAACTAGCTCTTGTTAATGCCTTTTTGTCTTCCATGGAGTGTACACTACTGAGTAAGCATGGGAGTTTTTTTGTTTACCAAGGAAGTCTTGCAACACTAAAGATATTTTATCAGTCAGATGGCAATTTCTATATAAAAGAGCCGGAAGTGGAACATTTTTGAGATCAAACTCCACAGCGTCACAAATGGCCACACTGCAATAAAAATTGTGGCATACATTATGGACAAAAAAATAATAAGAAGGTATTATTAGTATGCTTTTCACAGATGTGAAAATGATGCTTAGAATAGTCACATAGCTAGTAAGTGATGAAGTTGAAAATTCAAACTCAAGTTGACTGCACAAGATTTCTTTTTCTGGTAAGGTACAAAAGTCCTCTTCCCCTTGAAGATACTCCTCAGGAACTGTGCAGTGACCACTGTGTCTCCATGGCCTTCTTTCCAGGGCCAAAGGCCTGCATTTCTTGAGCTGGCGCCACAAAAGTTCGTGTGTGTGTGTGTGTATGTGTGTGTGTGTGTGTTTTCAGTCTCCATGGACTGTTAAGGCCTCTTTAATTTCCTCAAAGGATGTGTTAGTAGGAAAATGTTAAGCTACCTTCTGGCTCTTGCCTATCATGAATTGAAAGCTCCAATGTTGAGTAAAAATGTGATTTTTAATGTTGATCAAAAATTTTAGTGTTGATTTAGTACCAAATTCAATGCTGCTTTTAAATATGTATATGAACAATGCCATTTTTTACAAAGTAGCACTAAATTACTTAGTGTATGATTAAGATATCTACTGAATTTAATTTGTCAATAACTAAAATTTAAATGTTTTATTTTTACTTTTATGCATACTATAATCCTCAATTTATGCTGTTTTCTTTCTTTCACCAATTTTATTACGGTCTTCCCAGGTATAAGCAAAAATATCTGTGAGTCCAAACTAATGTACAAGTTAAACTGGGTTTTAAAAAGAGCAACAACAAAACCAATAAACAATAACAAAATCTGGAACAAACCAAAACAAAAAGCAGGCTTACTGATCTTTGAGTCTCATGAAGAGGAATTCTGAGACAACTGTTAGATTGTGTGGTTCTGTGTGGCTTGGACACATTTTAAAACAAAGAAGAGGATTGGAAGAAAGGAAACAAGTGAACAGGCACCCAGCAGCACGTCCCTACTCGGGGCTCAAGCATCTCACAAGTGAGGTATGCACACTTGTGGTCGTACACCCCGGTACCTCACAGTGTTTCTCAGTGTCTCAAAACACACAACACAAACAGGCTTAGTCAGCCATCCATCTGTTCATCCACACATTCGTTCATTCAACACTTACTATTAAATGCTTATTGGGGTTTTTTAAGTTGAAATTTTTAAAAAAGATTGTATTTAATTATTGTTAGAGAGAGGGGAGGGGAGGGAGAAAGAGGCAGAGAAAAACATGGATGTGTGAAATCAGCATGTGCCCTGACTGGGGATCAAACCAGTGACCTTTCAGTTCACAGGCCAGCGCTTACCCCACTGCGCCACACCAGCCAGGGCCTGTGAAATGCCTACAGCACAGTGCCAGGCACTGGGGATACACAGACAAATAAATGTAAGTGTGTGGACAAAGGGAAGTTTAAATAGCTGTAACTCCCAGAAAATTTAAATAGTTAAACCCAAAGAAAAAAAATACTTGTACACATCAACTCACTTCCACTTTCAGCTAGTTTTTCACATGTGGTTTACCTGTAGTGTGGAGGCGGGAGCTGCTGGATGACATCGTGAATTTTTATCAGCCTTTCTTCATCCGTTGCTGCTGAAACAGCATCCTGTAACAATCAGAATGCAAAATAAATCAGCGGACGTTGCTGGTAAAAATGAAACTCTTCACTTACAACTCAGTTTTCACTCTGAGAGGAATCACTCTATCCACTCTTTGATGCTGAACAACGAGGAAACGCCATGTAGCATCGAGGAAATAAACACTTTTCCATGTTAAGTGGACACTGAAATCTATTAAAAGATAATTTTTAAAAAGCTTTATGGTAACCATCATTGAGTGTGATAAGAGTAGTGGCTCAAAGTCAGAAACTAAAAGAGTGAAAATGTGAAATCAGCAGAGACTAGGAACTAGCTAGCAGCGACTGCTTTTTCTTTCCTTGTTTTCTTCAAAAAAGCCATTCTAGTCAAAGAACTATTTCTTATGTAACCAAAGCAATTTTTACACATTTTGAACAAAATCACAACAAAACTCCAAACAGGACTCGATTCGAAAGTGACTCGTACTCACTGAAAATTTCTCATAGAGCTGGTAGGTGAGCAGAGGGTTCGGGAGCTCTCGAAAATAGAGCTTACAGAGGGAGCCCACCGAGTGGATGTCTTGGACATACGGTTCTTTTGTCAAGTCGGGGACATGTTCAGAGTCAAATTCATGGCTAGCAAAGAGAGCACAGGGAAAAATTATTTTATTAAAGGAACAGCAAGAATACGACTTCAAAACAGAAAGCAAAGACCCAAAGTGTTAACCTCTACCTCAGTGAATGAATATTTTTTAAAATGATTACATTTGGACTTCAGCAGTAATTGGATGTTTCATCATCAGACAAGTGCTTTTGGACGTGGAAATCAAGGGCAAAGCTTTAATATTAAAATGGATAGCAATCTCTGAAATGCAGATGAACGAGCAGCTCAATGCATAGATCTGAAAACGGGACTCATAATTCCTAATGGTTTGAATATCTGATATCTTGGCAATTAATAAAAATCAGGATTGAGTGGCAGCTGGCCCACGAAGAATCATGCATAAAAATCCCTCAGATACAAGAAGTATGGTTCAGGAACGGTTTATTAAAGAGAGATAAGAAAGCCAGAAATAATATAAATCAATTCCCAGCTAACACCAAATTTTAGTAGATGGTAAAATCTGTAGCATTAAAGCAAATGAAATAAAAGTTGTGCTCAGAATGCTAAGGCAGATTAAGCTCATGCTCCAGGAGGCTAATGAATATTAATCTATAGGCATGAGATGTCTTAACCTAGAAGATCAGTGTATGTGGATTTATTAGCGAATACGAAATTTGCTGCATGTAAAGACCAAAAGGGTCTTTAGCACAAGAATCAATGTATTTTCCAATATGTATTCCTGAAAATAGAGATGAGCTCTATGGTCAATGAGAATATTAAGACCCCTATAGAGTAAGAGGCAGTTCTCATGCAGCACAGAAAAAATTAAAGGAAAATGACACATTAAGAATAGATTAGAATCTAAAAGGTTGAGCAAAAATAAAATGTCCATTGCTGGTATTAAGAATACCATTATTTTTGTCTGAGATGATAACGAGAGGATATAAAATACATAACACACACATACATGCACATATAATGTAAAACCAGTATCAAAGGGGATTGGAAAACACTTCCCTCATCAATTTTAATTAAGAACTAAAGACTAATTCAATTATAACGTACATTTTCATCTGTCGTGGGATCAAACTCAATTTGCTAAAATCTTCAAATGTTGTAACAAGACAAAATACAGGTACTGAAGCAGCTGAGAGGACACAGTTTCTGATACTATAAATGGCATTTAGTAAAATCTACACAAAGAACAATACGGATCTTAGTTCCTACTGTTTCTAAACTATCTTATTGAAAATTATGGTTATTAATGTAAGAGTTTCAATTTTGAAATCATTTCATTTTGAAGAATTACAATGGGATGGGAGAGAAAGTGCCGTGTAAGGTTTTACCGCAGTCTCTGGATGTTGGAGGCGACGCCAGAGAGACGATATATCCCGTCCACAATGCCATATCTCTCGATGAACGCCGTGCAGCTTTGAAGAACCTGGGGTACTGAAGAGAATTTTAAAGACGTGGATTAAACTGGGAGTATTCGGCTGAAACAAAGTCGCCAAAACATAAGAACATCTTAGATCCCACAAACAAAATAAAATGTGTGAATTACAGGTTAAGGAGTGGAGTTCATCTACCACAAAAAACAATGAGGGTACATTTACTTAATTTCACGCCAGCCAGGAAACTGCTTCCTGAATAATCAGGACTGGCTCTATCTCATTAGGTTTCGGGAAGGGAAAGAGTCCGTATGTTACCACGAGTGGTCTAAGGTCTGCTGCAGCAGACATTTAGATCATATTGTAACAGCAAAGTGAACTGGTTAGTCCTAACACCACACTGGATTAAAAAAAAATACAACTGTTCAGCTTAATTTCATATATAGCAAATGGATATAAAGCTATATGCTTATCCCAACAAGATAACTGCCTGTAAGTGCTACAATTTTTTACTTTTAAAAAAGTTTCTTTTATCTTTTCATAGTTAATGCTAATTCTAATTTTATCCAATAAACAAAACACCAATAGATGCAAAGGTCAAAGTAATTTCAAGTAAATAAAATCTTAATCTCCTGACTATTTTTACATTATAATTACTGACTTCTTGACTTAATATTATCAGCTCATTATAAAGGGCACTCTAGTAAGCAGAAAGAGAAGGGCTGAATAATCTGACACAAACAGGCAGCTATTCAGGGCTTACAGTCTAGAAAAGAACGTTCAAACTATATGATAAAAAATGTTATAACCATTAAAATGTACAATAGCTGAAATATGTACTTTGTTTTACAATACAGACCAATAAAGTCTTAGTAACTGTGCATTTGACAGTATTAGATAAAATTCCTGAAAAGAATTACGTGGACAAATATTATTTGGTCTGGAAAGAACTACTACACTAGGGATGAAACATATAGAGTATTTTAATAAGATAATTTTGGCTTATATATCTCACTTACAGTATACAGCAAGTCCTCACTTAACGTTGTTAAGAAGTTCTGCAACCTTAAGTGAAATGACATATACTGAAACCAATTTTACTGATACGAACAAGAGTTAGGTTCCTACAGCAGCACCTCACTGACACTGTAACAAAATGATGTTGAAAGAAACGATGTCATTTTAGGACTTGCTGTATATATATCAGTCCTTTATTATTACTACAGACTTTTCCTCCTTTTTGTTGTTCTTCCTGCATTCTATCTTTTAAATTGTCAGATCCTATAACTTACATGTAAAACTTAAACTCCTTTGAATAACTTGTAAGCACTATATTATTGAACATGTAATATGTACCATGCTAAGTGCTTTATAATAAATACCCTCACTAGCTGTCACAGAAATTCTATGGGAAAAGTTTTATCTTTATCTCTGGTTTACAGAGGAAACTGAGTCTTCTTTATGCAGATGGAAAAGCCAAGTTTCATCCCCAGGGGGGTGGCTTCCAAGTCAGGGGTACCTTGGTGAAATGTTACCTATTAGAATGTGCATCACGATTTTTTGGCTAAGAAAGTATGATTGCCTAAAGGAGGTTATTTGGGCCTTGTCTTTTTCTACTGTGCTCTGATTATACAACCCCTGTTTATTGTAAAACAATAATTTTAAAAAGAAACCTTAAACACAGATATAAATTCAGGCTACTGAGTTTCCTCACCTTGAGTTGTTTTTTTTTTTTTATTTTAATCATTGTTCAAATACAGTCTTCTCCTTTTTACTCCCAATCCAGTCCCCCCTCCCACCCTCCCCACTTCCCTCCCATTACCACCCTCCCCTTAGTTTATGACCATGTGTCCTTTAAGTTTGTTCCTGTGAACCCTTCCCACTGTCCCCCTTAAATTCCCTCTACTCTCTTCTGTGGGCACTGTCAGCCTGGCTTCTATTTCAGTGTCTTTGGTTATATTTTGCTTGTTTCTTTGTTTTGTTATTTAGGTTCCTGTTAAAGGTGAGATCATATGGTATTTGTCTTTCACTGCCTGGCTTGTTTTGCTAAGCATGTTTTCCAGCTCCATCCACGCTGTTGCAAAGGGTAGGAGCTCCTTCTTTCTTTCTGCTACATAGAATTCCATTGTGTAAATGTACCATAGTTTTTTGATCCATTCATTTACTGATGGGCATCTTGGTTGCTTCCAGCATCTAGCTATTGTAAATTGTGCTGCTATGAACATTGGGATGCATAGGTTCTTTTGAATTAGTGTTTTAGTATTCCTCACCTTGAGTTTTAAAATATATTTTATATTTTGTATCAAACATAATTTTACCTAGTTTTCTACAGAGTACTTGCTTTTTTTTTAAGCAATCTCATTTGAAATTTCATCTTCAGGAAATTCAGTTTCAAATATGTGCAACAAATAAAACAAGTGCTATAAAAATATAAAAAAACAATGATGTCTGAAAACTCTTTGTTCCACTGGGCTACATTTTACCATTGTTAAGGGAGGCATGAACACTATAGTTACTAAATCTGTTCTTAAGCGTGGCATCCACCGTCTCCTACCAAACTTACTAGGAATGGACACACACCAGGAAGGGCTAAGGCACAGCTGGAATTTGCTGAGCAGATGTGTGAAAGCCAGTGAGCATGGCAAACCCTCTCTGGTGTTAACGATCACATTCAAGCAAGGTTAACATAAAGAAATACAAAAGGAAAAAGCTATACAAAAAGAAAAAGAAACAAACAGCACCTGACTGCTCAAGAATGCCCAAGTAAATGACAAATTAGTCTGACCTATGCACAAAAATGTGTGGAAATTTTAAAAAAATTAAAACACTCGGTTCTGTACATAACTGATATGCCATAACCTTTAATCACCTCAGTGATAAACACTGAGGTTTGTGGGAGCTGAGACTGTTAAGATCATCCAGTTTTTATGGCACCAGGGGTCATAAACCAAAGTTCTTAAAATGCCTTGTCAGGCTTCTACATGAATTCTTACAACACTCTGTATGGAAGAAACAGGTCAGGTCTGTCTTTGCTCCAACAGGGAGGAAATACAGAAATACAATTCAGAGAATGAGTCAGACAGCAAAATGTCATACTGATATGGGCTCTCTTCTTAGAAAAATCTGGTGCAAAATCTATTTTATATATTTATATATTTGTATTTTAAAGCCCTAACTAAAACAGGGTAATCATAAGGAAGAATGATTATACACATTACATATCTATCCATATTTATATTTCTTCTCTTCTCACAATTGTATATGTAGTACTGATATATAATTTTTCCTCCTCAGTTATTCTAACTGTTCTCACTTAGACTTTAAAATATTATACATAATATATAACCAATTCTGCTTGTTTTAATTTAGACTTTGACATAGTCTCTCTCTCTCTTTATACACACACACAGTATGACTGTGGTTATATACTATATACAGTACATATAAAATATCACAATCTTAAAAAACTTTGATTTCTCACACATGTATTAAATCAAAGACAAACTAATAAATCAATTTAATATTAAAAACCATTTTCTTTCCTAATTAAAATTTTATTTGATAAACTTCAAAGGTTTCCCTTTTTGTGTTAATTTAGCCTTTATTTGAATATTCAAATATTTTTCACATGAATATTTATTCTTCATTTTTCACCTTCTCCAATCAAAGAGGAAATCATTTTTTTAAGGAGGAGAGTGAAGGGTTTACTTATTTATTTTTAATATATTTTATTGATTATGCTATTACAGTTATCCCATTTTCCCCCTTCACTCCCCTCCACCCTGCACACCCTCTCCCATCCACATTCTCCCCATCAAAGAGGAAATTATTTTAATATGCTAACTAGGATGTATCTGACCTCAGTCTTTACAGTTTATCAAATTACAATTATATTCTAATGTCGCAAAATAACTTTTCTTCTTTTTTTTTGTTTTTCTAATCACTTGAATAGACTTTCCTCTGGATCAGCCTTTAGCGGAGAGCACCCTTCCAAGACTATAAATTCATTTCTAATATTTTTCTACTATTTTTTCTTCTTCTTAGCTAAAAGGAAAGAAAACTAAGAAAAAAATCATTAAGTCTCTACATATCATGCTCTACCATAATTATATTAATTTTACATATCACCTAAGTATCCATACTTTTAAAAAGGTAAGTTTAGTTTATTATAACATTTTTCAAATGTCCACACTATGTTGAAATTTACAATTTTAACAGCTTTATAATTTAAAGATTACCCTAGCCCTGGCTGGTGTAGCTCACTGGATTGAGCGTGGGCTGCTAACCAAAGGGTCACTGGTTCGATTCCCAGTCAGGGCACATGCCTGAGTTGCAGGCCAGGTCCCTAGTGTGGGCCATGTGAGAGGCAACCACACATGATGTTTCTCTTCCTCCCTTTCTCCTTCCCTTCCCCTCTCTCTAAAAAATAAATTTAAAAAAAATTATAAAAATAAATAAAGATTACCCTAAAAGTGAGTATTCAATTTTTTTGCTCTGATACATAATACTATTATGAACATTTTTTTCTACTGAAATATGACCTTAGGATAAATACCTAAGGGGAATTGCTAAACTAACACTATAAAGTCTCTTGCTCTGAAGTACCAAAATGTTTTTCAAAAAGTTAATAATTCACAGACCTACCCGAAATCAATTTTTATCTATTGATAAAGCTGCTGCTGTTTTTCAATGGGATGGGGTATTGCAAAGACTGATAAACAAAGGCCTCATTTAAAATGAACTCAAGAGGCTAGACGAGAGAATTCCCACGCACCTGTCGCTGAAAACACACTGCTGACCCAGCAGGGAGAAACATATCCTTGCACCTCCAACAGAAAGAGATTCTTTTTCATCACAGGAGGTGATACTTTACTACCTCAGCAGGAGGCAGGGAAGACCACTCCTTTCCCAGCCAACAAGAGACTGCCATAACTCAGCGAATGCTAAGTCACTGTGTTTCACACTTTTAGTTTCCCCCAATGGGCGCTAGGTTTACAAAAGTCCCCCAGAAGTCCATAAAAAAAATCATTCTGTTTTGTCTCAAATTGCAATTCTTTGTTGTTTCTGAATAAACCCATTGTGCTGGAGAAATATTAGCTATTTGATTATGATTAATATTATCATAACTTAGAAATGCAGCTTTATTATATTAATAATGTTTCCCATTATAAAATGGTGTCTCAAAATTGCTTAAAAATGCATTCCCACGATTACAACAAATAAGCATAAACACTTTGCTGTAATTTGTTTACTACCTAGCTCCTTGTGAAAATTATGTTCTTATTTTTCTTCAGTCTTCTACTTAGGGACTTAATTTTCTCACGAATCTGAATGATATTTTCATATAATATATTAGAGGCATTTCATCATATCCAAATAAGGATGATTTTTCCTGTCTGTTGTACCTTTCCATTTGTTATTTTCATTACATGGAAATTATATATTGGAGACCAACTCTTCTTTTATATTTTTTTAATATGAGAAAGCTATCATTCCTCTTTGATCTCAAAACAAAATCATAACATATTAGCATTTCTACAGCCTTAAAATAGTTAAAGCTCATTTATATATCTAGAATTTTCAGTGTGAAAACGGAGAATTTTTTTCAAAATTCCTATTTATCTCAAAATGTATTTAATAAGTAACCCCTCCCATTCATGATCTGTTTTTAAAACCATACTTTATAATGATGGATTCTTATCTACAATTAAGGATAATTTCTGAACATCCCCAGCTATTTTATTCATGCCTCATTCTCTACACTAACAGCATTCTAGTTCTGAGCAATGTTTTCAGTATCTGGTAAAGCTGTATGTCTCATATCCTGTCACTGATTTCCCCCCTACTATGCTCTTTGATATTTTCATTGGCTCATTTTTCCATGTGCATTTAACTAGTTGCAAAAATAATCCCCACGGTTTTTTGACCCCCCCGCTTTTTTGGTGACTGTAGTAAGTTTTCATTATTTTGGGAATAACTCCTTTTGTTGTTTTCTCTCAAGAAACATGATATAGTTTGCATTAAATTCATATTATAAGTACACTGGTATTCTTTAAGCAATGTCTACGTAGAGCCTTAATTTGAACTTGGTATTTATCAGTATTTACACTAGTTTTCATCAGTAGCCTAAAAAAGTACAATGGGTATTTCCCATCAGGACCAAGATTTTTACAAATCATTTATTTCTGGTACTCATAAACAGTATAGGTACTTTGGATACTTCTTTAATATTCTAGCATCTCTACAAGAACTAGAGAAGGAAAGAGCTTTTTAAAAAAAAATCAAAGGAAAACCCCGTTTTTGCTTTCTTCCTATCCATTCATTCCTCTCCATCCACTCATTCAACTACTGAATTCTTGAGTCAGAATTTGATTTACAAAGAAAGAAATTAAAAATTTTGGCTATAATACTTGGGAGACTGGTCTTGGTATTTTATAGCCTCAAAACTATGACTATATTTTCAATTATGAGAAACTAAATGTTTTAGAATAAAATGTGAGAGGGGAAAGCTGGCTGAGAAAGCTTCGGGACCGATATAAAAATAATGCGAACTGACAGTGCTACTGTCCCCTCTGTATAAATGACGTACTCTTCCTAAACAGACCAGAAGTCTCTCCGAGGCCGAAGTGTATTCTCAGACCTGTCTTTACTCTCAGCTATCCCCAGAACTCAGAAAAGCACCTGAGAATGCTCAATGCATGCTGCTGAACTTAAATGAAACAGGTAGTATTTGCCTAATCTAAGCCATAACTGGCGATAACAAATCAAAATGAAGAGGTTGGAAACTGAAACTTAAGACTATAAATTTTAAATTTCATTTTTACCTTCAAAACCAGAATTCAGAAGGTGTTCCCCCAGGTCACAACCAAACACCCTCTCTTTCAGGATCCCCCGCTGCTTCAGCTTCTGTTTTGTCGGACGAGACTTCATGAATGTGCGTAAGAAAGTGATGAGCTTGCCGTGCTTTTTTGACACTAAAGAAGAGTGATAAAGAGAACAATATCTTAGTTGTAGCAAGAAGTTAGATTTTTACTGAGTTTGAAAAGAAATGGAGATCTCAACAGGCTGACTGCAAAATAACCTATTAAATGTACACTTCATATTCCATAGGAAATGTTCAGCAGAAGTTTAGGAAACAGTTACTTTTAAATAACATCACAATTTTGCACTCTCTCTCACCAGTATGTGATCTTACTTGATGGGAGTGTGAGCAGATTTAAGCACTGTAACCCGTGACTTCTAGATCAAGCTCAGTAAACCAGCCATTTTCCCAACACATGCCTATGGATGCTCCAGGATTATGCCTGATGCCTGAGTTTTACTCTAATCTATTAGTTTGGAAATGTTCATGAAAAGTAAGACTTAACTACGGTGTAAATGTGGTTTTTTTCTAAAATGTTTACTTGGTGGTTATAAATTTTCATGGCATTTACACTCTGGAAAGTAAAACAAATAAAAAACTCAACTTCCTCTTTTCATTTTATTAAGAGGACAATCCTATTATGACACAGAACACACTTGTCAAACTAATTGCTATGTAAATACAAAACACACACATAAAAATACCATTAGATATTTATTGTGATTCATCTAGAGTATACTAAATGTCAATTTATAACAAATCCTTTGTAGATCAAGGGAAGAGATAAGTAAATTAATACAGAGTAAAATATTTCTACAGATTGATACATTAGAAAGATAACAGCGAAAGAATTGAATGCAAACAAAGCCCTAAATGCAGCTTACAGGGTAAATTACCCTACATTTCAACATAGAACAATCATCATCTTAGAGATTAGCTGCTGGATAGACGGCTAAGCCACGTGGCCTGAATCCTCCTACGCAGTATGCAGATTACCAGAGGTCTTACTGCATCCTACCAAATGAACTCAAATCTCAAATCCCTCGAACTGATGAAGCCTTGCACAAAAATTATCGCCAAGAGTAACCTGTGTCCTAGATGGACCAGATCAGACCAGATCAGATATTTGTCATCAATATCTTTTCATTTTATGTGAAACACTCTTTACAGACATACCATATTTTTCAGACCATAAGACAAGACACACCCAGGTTTTAGAGAAGGAAAATAGGAAAAAAATTTTGACTCAAAAAATGTGGTAAAATATTTAATAACATAAATAACGTAATATTTCACCAATGTAAATGTAAACAGAACTCAACAGCAGCATTAACAACCACTATTCCTCCCAAATTGGGGGAGGGGGTGCGTCTTATAGTCTGAAAAATGCAGTAAGCATCTTTTTAATGAACTATACAGGGGTAACTGACTGTAACTGGTTTGCCCATGACTGACAGATTTCCTGAGACTTGAGACCTTAAGTGCTAAAACCAGGCAAGTCCTGGGCAAAGTGGGACAAAGTAGTCATCCTAGGCTATATATAGATTCATTGAAGAATTTATTTGTATATCAATTATTAAAGTATAATTATAATCATCAGTATAATTTTGATGCTATCTCTGACATGCTCTGGAATTCTGGGGAAACTACAACCTTCCTGGTAGCAGAGGTTCCTTGCTACAAAATTAAATTATGTGCTCACTTATCTGCTACTGAGACACACACAGCACACTGGGGTAACTGCAGAAGTACGTCCCACATAGCATGTTATTATACTAACAGTTACTGGACTTGCGTGATTCTCATTGCCCCCTAGTTGTTAGCAGATTCTGTGTTAGGAATCTGTTGGAAAGTGCCCATCAAACTATTTCTGTTCACTCTCATTTTCTACATAAACTTTAAAATAATTTTGACAAGATTTACAAAACATGCAAATGAGTTTGGTTTTAATAATTTAACATTATAGTTATACATTTTAATATGTCAACATTATAATTATATATTTGGAAAATTTTTATTTGTACAATATTTCCACCTGGAAACATGATATGTCATCATTTTTCTAAACCTTCTGTATGTCTCAGTAAAGTTTTCTAATTTTCTTTATAGACATATATGTCGCATATATGTCTTGTTAGGGAAATTACTAGGTATTTTACATTTTTTGGTTATTCTTGTAGAATAATACTTTTTTCCAATTATGGCCTTAACTGGCAATTACTGGTATGCTAGAAAATAATTTCTTTATGCATAGCTCTAATCTCATCATTTACTAAACTTTCAGCAGTTTTGGAAGGATTTTGTCTGATCCTTTTGGATTTCATGGATATATAATTGGGTCAAAGCAGATACGGAACAAACTATTTCTGACAGAAATAATTTCTTTATCTTCTTCATTTTTAAAAAATCTCACCTAATACTTTATTTTTTATATTTTTAAAAAAGATTTTATTTGTTTATTTTTAGACAGAGAGGAAGGGAGGGAGAGAGAGAGGGAGAAAAACATTAATGTGTGGTTGTCTCTCAGATGCCGCCTACTGGGGACCTAAGCCAGACATGTGCCCTGACTGGGAATCAAACCAGTGACCCTTTGGTTTGCAGGCTGGCACTCAGTCCACTGAGCCACACCAGCCAGGGCTCAGAAATAATTTCTGATTTCTTTTTCAAATTGTAATAATCAACCAGAATTTCCAAGATCCATGTTAATGACAGGCATTCATATTTAGATGCCGAATTTGATGAAAATATCTGCTGAATTTGACATTGCATAAGATGTATATGAGAAAGCATTTTTTTAGTCTCAGATTTCCAAGAATGTTGAAGAGGAAAGGGAATTGTAATTTTAACTATTATCATTCAGCAACAAGTTTGTAAGTGCCACTACACCAGGAACCGTTCTAATGCCTGCGATTACAGCGGGGAACAAGTGAGACGACTGCCCCGCTGCCATGGAGCTTACTGAGGGGAGAAAGACAACAAACAAATAATATGAAAATACCCAGAGTTTATTTTATACTTACTAAGTGCTGGCAACTGCCCAAGTGTTTATGTATATTAATTATTCATTTCTCATAGACTCCTGTAGGGAAAGCACTATTATCATCCCCAGATTTTGATGAAGAAACAGCCACAGAGTGCTAACATGTCCAAGGTCACATAACTAGGACTCAAACTCAGGTGGTCTGGCTCAAATCCCAAGCTCTTAGCTACTATACAATATTGTATAAGTTTAGATGACAAGGTAACATCAGATTACTTTTACATGCTAGTAAGGAAATAGAGAGAGTAAAATAATAGTGACAAGAGGAGAGAAAATACATTGAACAGGATGGTCAGGAAGATCTGAGGAAGTCACACCTGAAACTGGAACGTGTGAGTTATTAGCAAAAAAGGCAGCAGTATGAAATGAGGTTGAAGAGGTACACAAAACCAGGGGCTAGAGGTCATAGTATGGTTTGGATTTTATGCAATGAGAATACACTGAATAGTGTAAATATTTTTGAAAGGTTACTTTAAAAATAAACCAATATGTGTATCAGAAATCCAAATGTGCACTAATAAAGAACTGGCTGAATAAACTATAATACATCTGGCACAGAGGATATTACTGTTTGGCTTTTTTAAAAAAGTAGTTTTTCTACCTATCAATATGAAGTAATCTCCAGAATATATCAGTCAAAAAGGAGGGTAATATAAACTTTGAGCTATAAATGTGAACATGAACTCAAAATTGAGATATGGTCATGCCCATCACAAACCACAAAAACAACATGATCCCACAAGAAGAACCCTCAAGAAAATTCACAGTGAAGGGGTTAGGAGAAGCTTTTATAGACCTCAACAAGCTCCTTAAAGAATCTGAAAACATGACCCCAAAAACCAAAAGGTTTCTATTACTAGAGAGGAATGTTCAGGTGCATTATCTACTTATAAGCCAATCTATGATGGAAAAAAAAAACAAACAAACCCCAGAACAAGCAAACCAACTGGTCACATTTCTTAAAAGAGTGACTCCTCCTCAAGAAGAGCCTCAGGCAGGTCCTCAAGAAGGTGTTCCAGAAGGTGGCATTGCCATAGATGACAGCTCCATGTGTGCCATTGCCCCTGAAGACCCTCCAGTGGGACAGACGTGCATGTGAAGATAGTGACATTAAACCTGACACCGTGTGTACACCTAGGACAATGATGATGTGTATGTTTGTCTTTGTTCTGACAACAGTGTTTAAGACGTAAACAAATAAATATTTAAAAGTAGAAAAAAAAGCTTAGAGAATAAGGATATAAGAAAATATTTTTGTACAGATGTACAGTATGTTTGCATTTTAGGCTAAGTGTTATTACAAAAAAGTCAAAAAGTTAAAAAAAATTAAAAAGTGTATAGGTGACTCCAAGATGGCGAAAGCAGGTGGTAGTTACACTCACCTCCTCCAAGGACCATCACAAAATTACAATTAAATTATAAAACAATTGACCTGGATAATCATCTGCAGGCTAAGTGAATGGAAGGCTTATAACTAAGGCTACACAGAAGAAGCCACGTTGAGGCTGGTAGGGGGCGAAGAAGCGAAAAGGGCAGGACCCACACCCACATGCAGCAGTTGAGACTCTGCAGGGATATGTCAGCTGCCGATCGATGCCTGCCCTGAGGAGCCAGGGGTCTCAACCTCATGCTGGGCTCCTCAGCCAGAAGCACCAGTCCTGGGAAGAGGAGCCCATGTAACCTCTGGTTTCCAGCTCAGTGGGGGTTGCGCCCACCTGGGTGAGAAGGGAGACTGCTGGACACCTAGGTGCCCTATTAAAGGCTGGCACGCAAACTCACGCTTGGCAGCACTCACCAAGGGCTCCAGCTTTTTGTGTGACCCGGAGCCACAGAAAAAGAGATCATGCATGTGGCTTCAGGGAGAGGCTGGAAGAACAGCCGCCAATGTCCCTGTGCTGAGTCCCTATTCCACACAGCCCACAGATGCCATCTTTCCTGGGTTGGGAACTTCCTTCTGCACCCCATCAGCCTGGGGACAGGCACTGGCCCCACCTTCCCAGCTCCCTGAGGCCCCGCCTAACCAAGTTCACATCCTGCAGAGGAATCTGCTGGCTTCAGTCAACCTGGGCCCCTGCTGCCGTCTTTCTTTAAAAGAACTCAGAAAATCCAAGGAAGCTCAGGGGCTGTTAGAGACACAGAGGGAAAGACAGCGTTTTATGGCATTAGCGTGAGGGCTATTTTTTCCTGCATGCCAGACAGAAACCACTACTCCTGTGCACAGCCCACCTTCCACATCACCAAATCTTAATCTATTTCAGTCCAGTGAACTCTACCAGCTGCACCCCAACAACTCCCTGAGACCACAGGTTGGGGGTGGGGGGGCAGGTGGCATTGGTGTATCCTAAGACTTTTGCTGTGTAGCCTCAGATCTAGCTCTGACACCAAGTTTCTATCTGTGTTAACCTGGTGAACACCTCTCACCCCTCCCTGGTGAATCACAGAGAAACTGGCTCACACCACTTTGACCCAACAGAGACTCCTTCAGTAGCTGACCTTAACAGTCGGCCTACAGGCAAAAGTTGACTTTGCTTTGCCTTGGTCCTTTTGCTGATCTGCCCCAAGCCCATTACTGGTGGGAGGTGACCTTGGGACACAGTTTGTCTGCTCCCAAACACACCCAGACCCAGCAAAGGCAATAACCAACTGTGGACCACTATGTAGCTCCAAAGGGTAACCCAGGGTCGGTCATGGGCAGCGTCTGACATTGACTTGCACTGGAGCCCCTCCCAAGGGGCCCTGGAACAAACACACCCAATGAGAGGCTTCAGACCACACCACAGCACAACCCCATTAGCTCCAAAAAGGCATGCCGAAAGGGAGGATTCGGCAGGCACCAGAGGCTGCCGCAGCAAATTCTGCTTTGCAGGGGCCAGCCCCCGCACAGCAGCTCCTAGGATGTGGTCAGGGTCAATTATCAGTCAGCCAGTCTGGAAGTTAACCCCACCCAGAGAGGCCAACAGCAGTCAAGTCTCACCTACAGCAGGAGGGCTCACATAGGCACACTCCACAAAGGTACACTGTTGGAGAACAGTGCTCAGGTGATCAGGGAGACTGTGCCACTGAGACCCACATGACACCTATGACACAAAACTATACTGCCACGTGTGTGAGACGGAACAGATCTAATACACAAAAGTGAATACAGAGAGGCAGCCAAAGTGAGGAGTCAAAGAAACGTCTCCAAATGAAAGAATGAGAAATTCTGAGACAAAGAACTAAGTGAAATAAAGGCAAGCAATCTATAGACATAGAATTCAAAACAATGGTTATAAGGATGCTTGAGGAACTTAGGAAAAGAATGAATAAACTCAATGAAAACTTCAAAACAAAGATAATAAGCATTAAAAGGAACATAGAAACCATAAAAAGGAACCAGAAATGAAGAGTAGAATAACTGAAAAGAATACACTAGAATGAATCAACAGCAGATTAGACTTAGCAGAGTACTGAATCAGTGATTTGGAAAACAAAGCAGCAGAAAACACCCAATAAGAGCAGCAAAAAGAAAAAGGAATTAAAAAAAATGAAGACAGTTTAAGGGATGGAACAACATCAAACGTAACAGCGTGCCTCATAGGGGTACTAGAAGGTGAAGAGTGAAAGCAAAGAATTGAGAACCTGTTTGAAGAAATAATGACAGAAAACTTCCATAACCTGGTGAAGAAAAAAGACGCAAGTTCAGGAAACACAGACAGTCCCAAACAAGATGAACCCAACAAGGCCCTTACCAAGACACATCATAATTAAAATGGCAATGATTAAAGACAAAGAGAGAGTCTTAAAAGCAGCAAGAGAAAGACACTCACCTACCTACAAAGGAGCTCCCATAAGGCTGTCAGCCTATTTCTCAACAGAAACATACCAGGCCAGGAGAACTGGCACAAAATATTCAAAGTGAAGAAAAATAAGGACCTACAACCAAGACTAATATACCCAGCAAGGTTATCTCTTAAAATTTAAGAAGAAATAAAAAGAATGCCCAAAAAGAAAAAAAAAACTAAGTCAGTATTACAAGAAATATTAAAAAGACTTCTTCAAGGAGGAAGAAAAAGAAAGAACATGTATCTGTATAATAATGGCAATAAATAGATAACTATCAATAATCACTTTAAATGGATCAAATACTCCAATCAAAAGACACAGGATGGTTGAACGGATAAGAAAAGAGGACCCATATATATGCTGTCTACAAGAGACTCACTTCCAGTGGAGAGATATACAGACTAAGAGTAAAGGGTTGGAAAAACTTATTTCAGTCAAACTTTAAAGAAAACAAAAAACTGTGATAGCAATATTTTATTATCAGACAAAGTTGACTATTAAACAAAGACTATGGTAAAAGATAAAAATGATATTATATAAGAATAAAAGGATCAATACAACAAGAGGATATAACCCTTATAAGTATTTATGCACCCAACACAAGAGCACCTAAATATATAAAGTAAATATTGATAGACATAAAGGCAGAGACCAACAGTTACACAATCATAGTAGGAGACTTTAACACCCCATTAACATCAACAGATAGATCTTCCAAAGGAAAAGACCAACAAGGAAGCAGTGGCCTTAAACGACACATAAGACCAGACAGATTTGATACTGTCAGGCATTTCAACCCAACGCAGCAACATATATATACATTCTTTCCGAGTGGATGTGAAATATTTTCCAGGGTAGACCACATGTTAGAGCACAGAAGAAGTCTCAGGAAGTTGAAGGGACTAGACAAAGAACATGTATGAATGACCCACGGACACGGGCAACAGCGAGGGAACTGACTGCGAGAGTGCAGAGCGGGATGGCAGGAAAAGGGCAA
Source organism: Phyllostomus hastatus (assembly GCF_019186645.2). Classification (NCBI taxonomy): domain Eukaryota; kingdom Metazoa; phylum Chordata; class Mammalia; order Chiroptera; family Phyllostomidae; genus Phyllostomus; species Phyllostomus hastatus. The sequence goes on along the minus strand of NW_025334015.1, from coordinate 10,225,998 downwards.
AGGGGGAAAAACTGGGCCAACTGTAACAGAATAACAAAAAATGATTTTAAAATAGTAAACAGTGATTGAAAAATATAAATAAAAATGCAACCCCCCCAAATCAAATAAAGCATCTTCTCCAACCACAACAGTATAAAACTAGAAATCAATTACAAGATAAAAACTGAAAAACACACAACACATGAAGGCTAAAAAACACGTCATTAAACAGTGAATGGTTCACAATGAGATCAAAGATGACATCAAAAGATATCGTGAAACAAATAAAAATGAAAACACAGCAACCCAAAATCTATGTGAGTCAGTGAAAGCAGTCCTAAGAGGGAAAATCATAGAAATACTCCAGGAACAAGGAAAATCCCAAATAAAAAATCTACCCTATGTATAAAGGAACTGAAAAAGAACAACAACCAAAGCCCAAGTGAGTTGAAGGAAGAAAATAAAAAATATCAGAGAGGAAATAAATGAAATAAAGTCTAAAAAATACAAAAGATCAATGAAATAAAGAGGTGATTCTTTGAAAAGATAAACAAAATTGATAAACCTTAACCAGGCTCATGAAAAAAAAAAGGGGGGGGGGACCTCCTAAAACAAAATGAGATAAAAGAGATGTAACAACTGATACCACAGAAATACAAAGGATTAGAGATAACATCACATGCAAACAAATTAAACAATCTGGAAAATAAATAAATGAATTCCTAGAAATATACAATCTCCCAAGACTAAATAAAGAAAAAACATAATCTAAAAAAACAGATTTCAATTAATGAAATCAAAGTAGTAAAAAACAACAATAAAAAAACCAAAACCCTAACTAACACCTATCCTTTTCAAACTATTATAAAAAATTCAAGAGGAGGGATGACGCTCGAGTTCATTTTACAAGGCCAGCATTATCCTACTTTCAAAACCAGATAAAGCACTACAAGGAAGGAAATTACAGGCCAATATCCCCACTGAACATTGATATAAAAATCCTCAACAAAATACTACATTTTGCCAAGTATAATGTGCACCCACGTTTTTGGTACAGATTTTTAGGAAAGAAATCTTTTGTTTTAGTTTTTTAATTCAATTATTTATTTATTTATATTTAGATATTTGGTTTTTGTATTATAAAAGAATTTTAGCATTTATTTTTGAACCATATGTTCAAAAATAAAGTTGGCATCACTTATCTTATCAAGTGGATAACAATTGGCATCATCTCTTTTACTCTGTGGATTACAATATGTTGCTTTTTATTTTATTTCATTGAATGGCTGCCTGAAACTGCTTTCACTGCAAGTTCATCATCAGTTCAACAAAACGAATTATTGTATTCCAGGGTATTATTTTGCGTATGGATATTGTAAACTGCTGTCTAGAGTCACACTTTTAATGCGTAAGTAGACATAAAAGAATTAAAAACATTTATGTAGATACAGAATTAGTACTACCCATGTATTATGTGCACCTTTATTTTGCCCCCAAAAATGTGGGCAAAAAAAGTGTGCATTCTACACAGCAAAATATGGTATTGTTATAGCAATCTGAATTCAGCAATACATTTAAAAAGATCATTCACCATGAGCAAGTGGGGTTTATTGCTATGATGCAAAGTTTGTTCTGTATCCACAAATCAATTAACATGATATACCGCATAAATAAAATAGAGTATAAAATTCATATGATAATACCAATATTAACAATAATATTGTTAATTACTCATAAGAAGCATTAGACAAAAATCTCACACCCATTTATAATAAAACTCTCTGCAAAGTAGGTATAGAGGAGACATACCTCAACATAACAAAGGCAAACTCACGCCTAACATTACACGCAACAGAGAAAAACAAAAAGCATTTTCCTTAAGATCTGGAACAAGACACGATGTCCACATTTACAACTTTTACTCAACATAGCACCAGAAGTCCAAGCCACAGAAATCATACAGGAAAGAGAAATATAATATCCAAATTGAAAAGGAGGAAGTAAAGCTCATTATTTGCAGATAACATGATATTGTTAGAGAACCCTGAAGATTCTAACAAAAAATGACCAGAACTGATCAATGAATTTGGCAAAGTATCAGAATACAAAATAAGTATCCAGAAATCAGCTGCATTTTAATGCATCTATAATGAACTATCAGAAAAAAAGCTAAGAAAACAATCTCATTTATGATCTCATCAAAACAATAAAATACCTACAAAAAATTTAATTGAGGAGGTAAAACACCTGTACTCAGAAAGTTGTAAGACCCTGAAGGAAGAAACTGAAGAAGGTACAAATAAATGGGAGTGTATACTGTGCTGATAGAAAGAAAGAATTAACATCATTAAAACATCCATACTACTCAAAGAAATCTAAAGATTCAATACAATTCCTTTCAAAACACCAATGGTATTTTTCATAGAACTAGAGCAAATACTCCAAACATTTATATGGAACTGCAAAGACCTGAAATAGATACAGCAATCTTGAGAAAGATGAACAAAGTTGGAGATACCATACTACCTGACATCAAACTACACTGCAAGCCTACAGTAAACAAAGCACCATGGTACTGACATGAAAACAGACATGGAGACCAATGGAACAGAATAGAGAGCCCAGAAATAAGCCCACGCCTTTATGATTAATTAATCTATGACAAAGAAGGCAAGAATACATTATACAATGGAGTAAAGACAGTCTATTCAATAAATGGTGTTCAGAAAATTGAACAAATACATGCAAAAAATTAAAACTAGACCACTTTCTTACACCACAGAATAAACTCAAAATGAATTAGACTTAAACGTAAGACCTGAAACTATAAAACTCATAGAAGAAAACATAGGCAGTAAAGTCTCTGATATTTTTCTTAGCAATATTTTTTCCTGATATATCTCCCTGTGTAAGGGAAACAAAATAAAAAAATAAAAAAATAGGATTATATCAAACTAAAACATTTTTGCACAGCAAAGGAAACCATCAGTAAAATGAAAAGACAACCTACTGAATGGGAGAACATATTTGCCAATGATACATCCAAAAAAGAGGTTAATATCCAAAATTTATAAAGACCTCACACAACACCAACCCCCCCACCCCCCGCGAAAACAATCCAATTAAAAAATGGACAGAGGACCTGAGTAGACACTTCTCCAAATAGGGCGTACAAATGGTCAACAGACATACGACAAAATGCTCAATATCAGTAATCATCAGAATAATACCAATTAAAGCCATAATCAGATATCACCCCAAACCTGTCCGAATGGCTATCATCAATAAATCCATAAACAAGTGTTGATGAGGGTATGGGAAAAAATGGAACCCTCCTGCACTGTTGGTGGGAATGCAAACTGGTATAGCCACCATGTAAACCAGTATGGAGGGTCCTGAAAAAAAATTAAACATGAAACTGCCTTATAACCCAGTAACTCCACTTCTGGGAATATATCTGAAGAAACAGCAAATGCTAATCCGAAAGAATATATATGCAGCCATACGGTCACTGCAGTGTTATTTACAATAACCAAGTTATGGAAGTAACCCAAGTGCCAATCAATAGACTAGTGGATAAAAAAGTAGTGGGACATATATATAAAATGGAATGTTATTCAGCCATAAAGGGAATGAAATCTTACTACTTTCAAAAGCATGGATGGACCTAGAGGGTATTATGCTAAGTGAAATGGACAAATACCATACGATTCTGCTTATATGTGAAATACAAAAAACAACTGAACAAACAAAACAGAAACAAACTCACTGACACAGAGAAAGACAGGAGGGTGGTATGAGGGATGGGCGGAAAAGGTGAAGGGATTAAAAACTGCATGTTGGTAGTTATAACACAGCATTGGGAACACAGTAACATTGTAACAACTATGTATGGTGCCAGGTGGGTACCCGAGATTATCGGGGGGACCATTTTGTAAAGTACAAGTGTCTAACTACTATGCTGCACACCTATAACTAATATGAAATAATATTAAATGTAAACTGTAATTGAAAATAAAATTTTAAGTTTATAGAGTAAAAAAAGTTATAGTTTGCTAAGGTTAACTATTATTGAATAAAAAGTTCTTTTTATAAGAAATACAAACCGAGCTAAGTGTACAGTGTTTATGAAGTCTACATCAACATCCCAGGTCTCCCTACTCACTCACCACTCACCCGGGCAACCTGCAGCCCTGCAAAGTCCATTCATCATAACTGCGCTATACAGGTGTGCTACTTTTATCTTGTATACCACGTTTTTACTGGACCTTCTCTATGTTTAGATACAGAAATGCCACTGTACAACTGTCTATGGTATTCAGTACAGTGACATGCTGCTTGCAGCCTAGGTGCCATCGGCTCTACCACACCGCTTAGATGTGTAGTGCACTCTACCACCTCAGTCTGTGTAAATGCACTCTGTGATGTTTGCACAACAATGAAATTGCCAAACAATGCTTTTCTCAGAAGTACACCCATTATTAAGTGGTACATTTTCCCTAAGCTTTAGCCACTGAAAAGGCTTTGAAACAATGACACCCCAGTTGCAATGAACACTTTTGGTTTCAGATCTGGGTTTCCAAATATTCCCCACTCAAATCAACCAGGACTCCCTAGAGTAATGCCTTTTTGCAAGTTGATAGTAGGAAATACACCAGGTGAGACTGGAACATTTTGTTGTGACAGAAAGCAAGGGAAACCTCCACACCCATGAGGAGCCATGCCAACAGGATTGAGCTGAGCACACACAGGGCAGCTTTAGGACATCATAAAGAATCGATTATCATACAGAGTGACTATAACCTATTGTGAACCATCAAGTAAATAAAAAAAATGTGAGTCCATAACAATACTGCCGAGAAGAAAGGAAGGAAGGGAGCGACAGTTTTCAGTACAAATGGACACAGACCATTTAAATAACCGCATGAGTAGATTTCCATAGTGAACAGGATCCTCACTAGTAGGGGAAAAAATGCTGCTTCTTTCACATCAATTAGCAATATGCTACCTGGAATTATTGATTGGGACTAATTATACATTAACCAGGAAATATGCGCGTTCACAATTTATTGGTCGCTGTGAGGATGCAGACTTGTAACTGCGCTCCTCGAACCGAACTCGCACACACTCGTGCGGCACACCAGCCGGAGGGCAGCCTGTGAAGAGTGGGCCTTCCCAGGACCCCAGGCACCTCGGGCTCTGTGTGTGGTGTGCCCCGTCTGGCTCAGGGACAAGGAAACCTGGCCATCCTTTCCTGTTGGAGTAAAGGCTGCTCATTTGTCCTAAACAATGACACAAGACTCAAGGAAAAGCTCTAATATGACACAAAATTAAGACCATTGGCAAGTGTCATTAGCACCTCTGCCCTCACTTGGTACCTGAGGGTTCTGGGAAACTGCTTGTATCTGTGAAACCTGGCTTCTGCTCTGTGTGGCCAACTTGCCTCTGTTACCTTTCCAAAAACAGTGCTAAATAAATTGGGAACTTGAAAGCTAAACTTGTAATGATAATTTGGTGGGTGTGGCATCTCCCTAACAATCTATATCCCAATCTGAGACACTGTCATAACTAATACGCTTAATGGTGACTAGAATACAACCTTAACATGATTATTAAGTCCTCAAAGAAAGATAAAGCTGCACTGTACACACTTTATGTTGCTGTTATTTAATATAAATGGCATTCTAACCCACTGTGATAGAGTTGTGGTCAAAAGCTCTGGCATCCATATTTAAATAATCAATTATCTGTCAAGATAGATAAATTTCACTGCATTGGAAATGTAAACTAATATAAATATAAACTAATATTAGCACACACTAATTTATACTAATATAAATTATTAAATTTAGTTATACTCAATATAGTTCCCAACATAAATCTCTTCATATTAATGTCTTCACTTTATACTTCCTTTTCATTTCTTAGACAATCAAATGGCCAAAATAAGCTTACACAGTCTCCCACACATTGCCTCAGAGCAAATGAGTAAACTGGTTAGTAAAATTATCTTTTGAGGAAGTCTGAAGTGTTATCAGTAATATCATAAGGCTTCCACTGAAGGAGGTAGAATGAGGGTTTGGTTTTAGACAGCTAAGTGCTTATACAAACATTTCCACAGAGGAACAGTAAAATGCAGGGAGAAGGTGAAAGTCCACCAAATATGCTGCATTAGGGAAATGGAAACGATAACAATGGCATTTCCACAGATAAAATACATCAAAAATAAAACACAAAACAACAGTTAGACAAAAGCAAATCATACCATTTCATATTCAATTTCCACATTCTAGAGTTAAAAGGCAACACGTCACAATGTTAACTTCTTCCACGTTATTGAGACCACATAGATTTCATATCCACAATCTTTTCAAACCTGAGGCCACCCCAACCAAACCGGTCTTCCCAGCAGTTAAAAGCTTTCACAGTATGACACACACCCTATCTCCCGGGCAGATCTTTATGACACCAATAACCGGTTTATGGGGAGACATCGAACACATACAGTTCAGTGAGCCGCAGTGAACTTTGACATGGAGAAGAGGGGCACTGGGTGTTTTCAATTAGACAAGTATAGTATTTCTCTAGCAAAATCAAAGAATTCTGCCCTGGCCGGGAAGCTCAGTTGCTTAGAGCATCGTTGCCATATGCCAAGGTTGCGGGTTCAACCCTGGATTGGGGAACATACAAGAAGCAACCAATAAATGCATGAATGAGTGGAACAACAAACTAATCTCTCTCTCTCTTTCTCTCTCTCTCTCTCTCTCTCTCCCTCTCTCTCCTTCCCTCCCTCTCTTTCTCAAATCAATATTTAAAAAAGAAAGAATTTTCACTTGCTCATAATATTTTACCTACAGTTCTCTAAATTAGGTCTCAGAAATCTCCGAGACTGGTTTGAGAAAAGTCTGGGTTTGAATTAATTTCTCAGGCAAGTAAAGGAAGATGATTTGCACCAGATAATGGCCTCAGCCTTATGCATCACGTTCTAAGCTCTGTAGTAAACTCAGGGCCAAGCAGACAAAAAGAGAGGGCAGAGGTGGGAGGCACACTGCTTGAGGAAATGGTGCTGATTAAACCTAAGATATAATAAAGTGTGAGTGTAATGTGTAGCATGCCCAATGGATTGTCACAATTGTACCCAAATCCTTCTTTTGCTCAAAGTTTTCAAGCACAGATTAAATGACCATTTGGTGGAAATTTAACAGCAGATGCATAGGCCACTGAACTACATGAAATGTAAGGGTCTCTTATAGCCGCCCAAATTCTAAGTCTCTGTTGCACACTTTGAGCTACTTTGAGCATCACGGCAGGGTGGGAGGACCCTTTTGTATTCATCTCCCCTTCAATCTACAACTAGTGGGGCATTTATAACATGACAGAGGTTCCCTGGCTCAGCGAGGAGATGCCTGAAAGAAGCACACAGTGCTACACCTGAAGGTGGATGAGCTGGCACGTGTAGCGAAGGCAGAATGGTAAATAGACACACCCTGCAACCCTGACTCCCCAGACACCTCAGCTGAAACCACAGCCCCAGCCAAAATGGCAGCGGCAGAGGAGGCCCTGCAACACAGGCCAGCCCGGCAGAGGGACAAAGAGGCGGGAGCAGCCTCGGCACCCAGGAATCTGGCTCTCCCCCAGCTGTGGCAGTGCTCATACCACGGGAGACCCGTAGTGAAGGTATATCCCCAGTCTCCTGGCCACATCACTGCAATGTCAGCAGCCACAGGAAACCAGGTAGCAGCAGGTGGCAGAGGGCAGGAGGACCTTGCAAACTTGATTCCCTTCTCAACTGCCACATACCCACAACACAGTGGCTGTGTCCTGAGACCCAGGTGACCCAGACACAGCAGGGACACCAGTCACCCAGGCCAAGACTCCAAGAACACAGTGTTTCCCACACCCAACATGCACCCCTCACAAGACGCTGACAGAGGCAGGGCACAGAGACCCCAGAGGTACACCTAACGCTCAGGTAAGAGGGAACCAAAACTTGTACTGATTATCAAACTGCTGAATCACTAATATCAAAATGGTACCTAATAAGAAAGGTGCTCACTATTTCCAATGAACCAGCAGAGAACAATACATCAAAGATCATAGATAACCAAGGTAACATGGTATAAAATATGACAATTCTCCAGAAACCAAACTCAAAGTCAGGAAGGATTGTGATCTACAGTGATAAAGAATTTAAAACTGCAGCCATGAAGAAACTCAGTGAGATACTAGAAAACTTGGGCAGTTCAATCAGTTCAGGAATAAAATTTAATTTGCAGAAAGATGACTTTATCTGAGAAGTTGAAAGTCTAAAAAAGAACCAGACAAAGATCCTGGATCTGAAGAATTCCATAATGAGATGAAGAATGCATCAGCGAGCGCTGGAAACGGAGCAGCCCGATGGAAGGGAGAATTAGCAAGCTCAAAGATGAAAACCTAGAAATGATTCAGGTGGAAGAGGAGAACTAAGATATTTTTAAAATCAGAGAACTCTATCTGACTGCATTAGAGAAGGCCACGCAAGGATAATGGGTGCCCTGGAAGGAGAAGAGAGGAAGAACGGGACAGAAAGCCTATGAGGACAAGGTAAGAACTTCCTGCACCTGGGGCAGAAACTGGTCATTAAGTACAATAAGCTAACAGAACACCTCAATGTAAAAAGACCTCCAGGACACATCATATTAAATTTGACCAAAGTCAATAATAAGCAAGGATTCTCAAAGCCGTAGCAGGGCGGGCGGTGGGAGTGGGGTTGGGGAGGGGAGGATAACCTGAAAAGGAAACCCCATCAGGCTAGCATCGCACTTCTCAGCAGAAACTCTGTAAGCCAAGAAACAGTGGAATAATACATTCAAAATATTGAGAGATAAAAATCACTGAGGACACTATACTTTATATATTAAGAGGCAATAAAGGCTTTCCCAGACAAACAGAAAGTTCAAAGGAGCTCTTCTGCCTGAAACAAAAAGACAGAAGTGCACAAAACTCTAAGTAAAGTGACAAACATAAGCAGAAAATTGCAACTCTATTTCAGAATAGGAGGTTGAACACTTAGTTATAACATAAAGGTTAAGAGAGGAAGAAAAGCATCCAATACTACAGTTATTTCAATTTGGTAACGAACACAATATAAAAAGGGATAATTTGTGACAATAAAAACATAAAGGGAAGAAGGAAAAGATAGAACTCGAATGGGAGGAAATGAAGATGCTATCAGAAGAAAACGGACTAGGAGACATTTTATACAAACCTCATGGTAACCACACAACAAAATTCCAAAGCTGAGACACACACAAAAAAGGAAATGAAGAAATATTTTATGCCAAATAAATATGAAAAAATTGAATTTTAATACAAAATTCCATGAACTTGCTTCTGTTTAAGGCATAACAATGTATCTATTCATACCAAGAAATACGGAGAAAAAATTTTCCTCTGAGATTTGTCAAATTGATTTTTTTCCTTATGTTGTTGTATAGCAAGGACTAATGTAAAAAATTCTGCTCTTTGCCCTGGTCAGGTGGGTCACTTGGTTGGAGCCTCCTCCTGTACATCAAAGGCTTGTGGGTTCAATTCTCAGCCAGGGCACACACCTGGCTGCAGATTTGATCTGCAGTTGGGACACGTAAAAGGAGGCAACCAATTCATGTTTTCTCTCTCTCTCTCTCCCCCTCTCTCTCTCCCTCTCCCTCTCTCCCTAAAATCAGTGTCCCAGGGTAAGGATTAAAAAAAGTTCTCTTCAAAAGAATATCTACAAAATGAATTTAGAAAAAAAATTGCTGAGACAAAAAATCCAACTGTATTATGCCTAGTTTTAACCTGGATACTACTGCTATGGCCATTGGCCTGTACCTTGCTAGCTTAGTATGACTTAATAGTCTTCAGAGATGGTTTTCAGGACAGACTAACTGCAAAACACAACCAGAAGAAATAGGCCTGGGTCACAATCACCCTGGGTAATCAAGACCTAAGTAACTAATAGAAATATTAAAGCAAAAGTAAAAATACTTTATAAAAATTACTCAATTCTTTGCTTATACAGAAAAGTTTAAGAGAATAATATAACAAATATCCATGTACCCATCTATTTTTTTCACATCTTAACATTTAACCATATTCCTCAAATTTATGTGTTTTTTTAAATTAAAAAATATATAAAGCACTACAGATGGAGCTGAACTCTTGTGTACTTCCCTCAACCCTGTTCTTACAGAGAGAAGCTATATCCTGAATTAGTACAATTTCCATGCATGTTTTTATACTTTAACTCATATGTATGTAGCCATAAACAATATTTACTATCTTTCTGCCTGTTTTTAAAATGTCCAGAAATGAATGAAATCATAATATGTCAAACCTTCAAACTTATGAATTTTGAGAATACATAATTGTGGCTCAGCATATTCATTTTAACTACATTAGAGTATTCCCTCACAAGTACATATACCATTCTCTTACAGGCTGCCATTTAGAGGGTTTCCCAGTTTTTATTATTGAACTCAGTAAGGCATTAAAAATTTCAGAGTGTGTCTCTGAGCGCAAGTGAGAGAACTTCTCTGGCACTCATGTGTAGGAGTAGGACTGCTACCTTGTAGAGTATTTTACTTTCAACCTTATTTCAGTTTTGCAAATATATTCTCTAAAATGATTTACCAATATACATCCCCACAGAATGTATTTTTGGGCCACCATGCTTTGTTTCTTATCCTATCTAGTTCTATCGGACGCCTTCACATTTTGACAATACGATCACTGTGAAACTGTACTCCTCTTCAAGATGCACTTCTGTACCTGCTAATAGATTATGCACTTTCCCCTGTTTGCTGTCCGTTCAGTTTTCCTCTCCAGAGAAATAACTGTTCACACCCTTCGCCCATTTTACTATTTGGTTGTCTTTTTCCTAATGATAGGCAAAAATTCTTTCATCTGGAAATAAATCCTTTGTCGATTATACACATCATAAACATCTTTTTCACGTTTGTGGCTTATGTTATTGTATAAAATTTTGCATGTCAAAAAATACAGGTTTCTATGCTTTAAGATACTTTTCCTTACCCAAGGTCCTCTATTTCTTCTACACACTTTTTTCTAAAAAAATTTCACTTCTTTAGATTTTAAGTTGACTTTGAACTTTTTTATGTATTTGGGGTGTGGCAGACACACAGTCGTATCACTTCCGTCCTCACATATAACCAATTGTTTCCTTGCCTTTTACTGCAGTACCCTCTCTCCACTAATTTGTAAGATTGGTTCTCACATGAAAAACCCATGTAATAAGTAGTGGAATTCTATCCATCTATCTCTCCATCAATACCTCACTTTCTTAATGTCCAAGACTTTGTAAGTCTTAGTATCTAGAAAGATAAGTCCCTCCACCTACTCTTATTCTTCAAAATTGCCTTTATATTTTTAGCCCTCTACTGTTTCATGTGAATTTTAGAATCCGCCATCAAATTATAAAAGGTGAAAAAACCTCCCGGGAACCTGACGAAGGCTGCACCAATGGCAGTCCCTCCAGGAGAAGGGGCCTCTTTGTGACCGCGCGCTTTCCCACCCGCGAACACAGCGTTCTCTCTCTACTCATTCAAGATTCTGCCCTTCGATACATGTTTCTAATCTCTTCCCATACAAGCCTTACATGCTTTTGTTAGAGATAGTCTCAGGAACTTAAGGGTTTTTATTGTCTTTGTAAGTGGTACCATTTCCCAAAATATATTTTCTAACAGTTTATGACTCAGTGCACCCAGGGCAATAACACGGCGTCTCAGACTGCGGGACCCGCTGTGCCCGAGGCTTCTAGCCGTACAACAACCATCACAGTACCGGACTCTCGGTCCTTATCTCCTCATCTCTGAAAAAGTTGAAAAATATTAAGTACCTCATAGAGCTGTTGTGAGGATTAAATAAGTGTAATATCAGCTACCTCACAGGGTTGTTGTGAGGATTAAATAAGTGTGGTATCAGCTACCTCACAGGGTTGTTGTGAGGATTAACTAAGTGTATAAAGCACTTACTGCCAGACAGAAAAAAGCTTAGTCAATGTTAACTGCTTTTACTGGCATCATGTTATTTATCTTTTATTCAGCAACCCCACTTAATTCTGTTACTGCTTCTACTAATTTGACTGTAGATTCTTCTGGATTTGCAGATAACCATCTGCAAAGAATACAGATTTGCTTCTTCCTTTCCATCCCTTTTATTTCTTTTTGTCTCATTTCACTAATCCACCAATTAAGGATTATCTGCTTCCTGACTTTAAATAGACTGTTTCTTATGTCTCACTACTAAGTATAAAATCTCCATGAGGTTTTGGGGTAGAAACCTTAAACATATTAAAGAAATTCCCTATCTAATTTCTAAGATATTTATGAACCGAGTGTTGAGCTTGTTATCAAATGATTTCTCTACATCTAATAAGATGACCATTTCTTTTGTCTTGTTTAGTTTTTAAGTTTTCAATGTGGCAAACTACATTCATACACACAATGAAAAGTCTTGCTTTTATACTGATGTGATGAGCCCCCTTTCCGCCTGCTTCCCTGGTGTCCTCTGCAGGGGTGTAAGTGCATGCAGAAGACTGGGGAAGGCAAGGAGCACATTAAAACACTAAAGCGTTAAGCCATGGCAAAATTCCCTCTTAGAAATTGTAAAAACCTACAAATACTGTAAACCTATTAGAAGTGACTTCTAGAAAAGACAATCATAAAAAATCTATAGGGTACAGTGTAGACAAAGTTCTAAAATCAGAAAAAGCTATAATAGGTTGCTGATGTCTTAAATAGCAGCAAAGAATTATGACATAGATTTATATTGACAGTCTTAAGTAAATAGTTAAAGTGAACTGTTACTTAGTATTTTTAAATTTATTACAAAGAATATTGGCAAGAGATACAAAAATTAACTTATGTTTCACACTCATTGTCCTGAAAGCATGGTTGGGCCCCTGAGAAGCGCAGCTCCGGAACCCTCAGAGTCAGCACTCAGGCTGGACAACTGCACCATCATTCTTATTCAGTCTACAGCGTTGGGTGTATCAGATTAGTTTAAATGGACTCAGAAAGTAATCTATGATTCACTAAGGTAATAACTCTACAAACCTTTTAAAGACAAATTTCTAGACAGATGAGTAAGATTCTAACATGTGACTCAAACATTAAACAACTGAACTCAAAACACTTTTTCCAGGAACGAAAATAGAACATCTTGTAACTTTCCCTTTTTCATAATATAATAAAGCTTTAAGATAAATAAAGCTTTGAGCATGAATAAAGATAATAAAGGAAGTTCTTTTAAGCCGATAGCTGAAAATACAATTGAATAATTTTGATAGCGTGTTCTCTTGGTCTTACGAAAAGCACCATTCAGATCAGAGAAAAGGAATTTCTTATGAACCACACTCAGAGTAAAAACATGTGCAAGAAATTCTATCACTGAGCCTATTTTCACCTCTGTAAATCTTCTGGTCAACCTTGTGTTAGATCTGCCCTCTCCCTCCTACAAAGGCAAGATGAATAAAAAGAAAAACTAAACCCTAAACCAGGTATCCAACAAAAATTGAAAGAAAACCCAGAAACTACAGTAACATCATAACAATAATTATAGTTTGGCTAACATTTATTGAGTGCTTATTATGTTCCAGTGCTTTACATGGGTTTGCTATTTTAAACTCAGTTTATGTGAGCATTGCACAATTCAAAATATAAACCAGGATATGATCACCAGAATTTAGTCCATAATGGTCTGTCATAAGAACAGGTATATTAAATAAAATCTAATTAACCTCCCATTACATTCAATGTAATGACTTCTAAATGTAATAAGGGTTGTCAGATTAATGACACTTTATACCTTTCCTCTCTTCTCTAATTACCCAGCTCTAAATCAGGATGACTTAATACATATATTTCAAATCCTTTTCATGAGTGTATCTAGTACTATCCTGTAATATCTAAAAACAGTTTTTATATCTGGTAAAAGTAGTCAATAAGCATAAAATGTTAGCAATTCTATCTGGAGATTTAGACATACATCCTGGAACCAATGGTGTGATAACTGAAAGCTTTTAGGCCTTTCCAGTAATAACACAGTGAGTCTGATGAAAGCCGTCCACCCAGTCGTGCCCAGTACTGGCCGGGCAAGAGCTGGTGAAAACGTGTAGATAGGGTCTCCATCCTGACTCTGCCAATAACTTGTAAGATTTCAGATAAGGTAATTAACCAGTTTCAATCACAGTTTAATAATATGAAAAAAAAAACAGTTTAACCAAGTAATTGATGAATTCTAGATTTCAGTGAAAATACCTGAGAAATCTTGAGCGCGGGCTGGGAACTAAAGTGTCCCAGGTTCAATTCCCAGCCAGGGCACATTCCTGGGTTGCAGGCCATAACCCCCAGCAACCGCACATTGACGTGTGTGTGTGTGTGTGTGTGTGTGTGTGTGTGTGTGTGTGTGTGTGTCTCTCTCTCTCTCTCTCTCTTTCTCTCTTCCCCCCCCTTCCCTCCCTAAAAATGGATGAATAAAATCTTAAAAAAAAAAAAGAAAATACCTGAGAAATCATGAAAAATCATGAGAAAGGATAAACCATAGGAAGCTCTAAAGTCTGGAGAAAAATATCTTTGCTTTAGAAAAATTTATCAGGAAGTAAAAAAAGAACAGCATTTAAAACCTCATTGGCAAGAAGTGTCAAAAATAAATCAGGCTTTCTAATTCATCTTGGAAAGGGCTGGTATAAAAATTTAAGATCGATCATTCTTAAATGTTATTGTTTTATGTATGGTATATTAGGCTTAGCACTTTTAAAATTAAATTAATTTAAATTAAATTATTTTTCCCCATGAAAACTTAGTAAGGAGTACTTTTATAACTAATACAACATGCTTATAACTATTTCCAGGACTTAACACATAATCCTACTATCTTTCATTGTTAAGCCACTTGCAGTTGTTGATCAAGCCACATAATACTCTACTGTTTGTCTCCTTAATTTATTTGCTAGGAAGACCTTGGTGAACAGTATAATGGTCAGTTATAATATTGTTTTTATTAGAAAATGCCATATGCTTTTTATACAGATTAATTTTTGAACTAGGTTTAAGAATTAATTCACTCTAGTAAGAGACAAAGAGGTGAATAGCATCAATAGAGGCTGAACCTCTGAAAACTTATATTCTACCAAGGTGATAATCAAAATGCAAAGCACTCACTGTCTCTCTAGAAACTGCTGAGTTTACTTCTAATTTTTAAAGCAAGAATACAGCAGCTTCAGCCTTGGATTTCATCTCTTCTCACCACCTCACGATGTCCAAGAAAATCTTTAGGTAAATTTGAGTATTAAAGCTTAATACACTGTTGAATATATGTGGAAGAAAGTACATAATCATTTTCTATCAATATATCATAAACAATTTTGGAAGAGAAAAAAACGCAATTCTCTGATGCATGTAACAGCTGCAAGAGGCTACCAGAAGAAATATCTGGGACCAGCCTGGGGATGAGGTTCTGGAATGTGGACGACCGTAACAGTCTGCTGTCTCTGTACATTCCAACCTCAGAGCAAGGAAACCAGGTATTTGAGAAATGTCATGTACGTGCAATGCTAAACTAAAAATAACACTGCCAATAATGGCTCTTGATGGAAAAGTTACAAAGCTACTAATAGTTACATAAGTTGAATCAGTTTCCATTTACTTATAAGAGAGAAGTGGAGGTATTTCCAAGGCCTTACTAACCAGAATGCAAACGGATGACACCAGGGATCTACAAAATAAATCTGTAGTACATTTTAAAGAAGAACCTCTCAGACAGCAAGGATAAGAACAATTCGCTTGGAAAGAGAGAAGCAGAAAGCAAGCAACAAAATCGCTTCTTCAGAACATCCAGTACAGTTCTTATGTGTCATGACATGCCTGTGGTTAGCTAAAATATTTGGGTATTTGAGTACAATGTATCTGTCGCTCCTATTTAAGAATGAAACCAACAAAACCAAAGCAACATCATGCTCCTGCTCTTCCTAGAGTGCATAAAGTTACACACTAGAAAGGGCATGATTCGTTAGATCTTAAAAATCACAGTTCCCTTGGGAAAATGGTCATCAGGTTCAGATAAAATACTCCTAGTATTTACATTACATATTTACTTTTCCAGGAGCTATAAATTTCAGTCATAAATATCAAAAAAAGCTCAAATTTAGCTTGCATGATTTTAGGGAGATATAAGGAAGCCCTAGATTTATCTTACTAAAATCAATACTAATTTTTATTTTTTAATTTAAATCAAAATTTTAAATAATAAGTCATTGGTTTTGTTCCTTTGTAGGGGGAAAATAAAAGAAAATTAACTTGGTGACTTTACCACCTCGGTTATATAAGACTCTGACTAATTGCACTGCTAAATGCAGAACAAAAAGATTTGCATTCTAGCAGAGGCGAGTAGGAGGAAACATGATGTGGATATAAATTCCTGACACTAGAGGATTCTAATGCGCTGGGATGGTTGGCTATAATGTAGAGGCTGGGAAAGCATCTCTGCTAAGGATTTTAACATAACATGGGTTTCTTATTTTTTGATGAACTAATACTGTTTCATAGAAGTTTAAAAACTAGCACTATTGCAGGAAGAAACTAATGTATATATTTTCTCTATACCAAATTACCAAATTAAAATACAATAACTATGCATTCTTAGGAATTCAATAACATCAAAGCTAAGAGGACTACCAAAAGGACTACATGAATTTCTAGAAATCTGAAAATTTGGATCCTTAATCTTAACAGTGTGAAAACTCATCTTGAAATTTTCTAAAAGATTAAAATGTAATCACACCACTTTGGTGTCATATAATATTTTGCACTTTATTATGCTATGGAGTTTGGTGTAGACCACGGATAGAATCGAAGATGGTTTTTGCTAGTTTCTATGGGTTGGGTCCCCCTACCCCTCGTGGGCTAGAGGGGAATGTTGTTGTATTTGGAGAGCACTGAGCTATGAGGAAGACTCCATTAAGAGCAAACTAACATCACAGAATTTTGCCCTACAAGACCTGACCTTTAGCATGGGGAACAAGAACATGGGCTTCAGAAACAGGCAGACCTAAGGGTTTGAATCCACGCTCTAATTGCTTCCAATCTGCAAGGTCTTAATAAGCAAAGCCTCAATTCCCTCACATACACAATGAGAATGACAGTAATAATACGTATCACTCAGGGTTACTATGTGCTTTAATGAAATTATATATACACCAAGCACTAACTCAGTGTCCATAAACAGGGCTTATGTTTATTACTGTAATTTTTCTTTACCTTTGCTCTGAAGACTTTTAGAATCCTCCAGGGTACAGAGCTAACCAGAACCTGAGTCACCTTTCCAGACCAGGTTCAAGCGAATCTGGCTGCACCTCCTGAATTCGGGGCTGAGATCACTCAGGAAGGGTGAACAGGAACCCCTTTCTACTCCTTCCCCCTGCAGCTGTCTTAAATGTAAACTTCACCTAAGAAACCTTGGGTTTCTGTTCTCTTCTCCTGAACACCATATAAAGTATTACTAAATAATATTTTTTGAGAGATAAGTCTGGTCTCAAACCATTAACAGAAGAGCTACAGGTTTGTGTTTTTTACGTTGACAATTTAAAAAAAGGTCTAAAATTGGAAATTCCCCCGTTTATGGTTTTCAGAATTAAAATATTGGTATCATTTTAACTGTAGAACAAATATTCCTCGGGGGCAGGGAATGTTCAAATTCTCGACAGGGCTGACCTGTGATTCAGAGGAACTTCCCGTGTCCATGTCATCTGAATGCAAAGGTCTAAAGGAGCACCACATAAATATGGACCCTGGTGGTGACAAAACCTCTGCGAGAAGAAAAAAGTAAATACAAATATTTCATGGATAGAGATGGTTCTCCTTACTAATGCCAATGAGGGCAACAACACGCTACTTGAAGAGCAAAGGGCAGGAGGGTTACTTCCTCAGGTGAATGTAAACAGCCTTTTCAAACAGTCTACCAAGTCCTTTTTAGTAAATCAGTGCTGCCTATGAAATATTAACCCGCCAGGAAAAAATTACAATGTGATATGTACTGACGGCTTATGAAACAAAGATTGGTTCTGTTAATCATGAAAACTTTTGTGCATTAACCTAAGGTCTCGAAAACATTAAGAACTAAGCTGATTTCAAATGGAAAAATGAGTAATACTGGACTAGGAAAGAGATACACTGCCCAACATGAATGTGGCAGAATCTACTGCAAAAACTGATCATTTCTCTACAAACATTAAAGCTCAATTGTTCAATTTCTAAACAATCCAAACATTAACCATTCACTTAAAAGAAACCAAGGACAAATGTGCCCAAACAGAAAAATAGTCTCAGTGAAACATTCTGAATGTTACTGAGGCGAACACTGGAGTAACTGATTGAGATATCCTTACCTCTTGGCGGTGGCGCAGGTTTTCGGATCAATACTTAGGATTATTCCAAATGACTGCACTTAGCAGCTGACTCCTCCGGATATACGACAGCTCTGCGTTCCATGCAAACACAGAGGGTGTCGCGATCGCCCGGCTCAGACCTTCCCAGGCACAGGATACCTCTGAGTCAAACCTCCACTGCGCTTTTAGTCTCCCACCCCGTTTTCAGGCCCCCATCGGCAGCTTTCCTGACTTGCTTTTGGTTCTGAGTCCAGCCTAGCTGGCTGGTGGGCGGGGGAGAGCAATCTCTTGCAGAAGCTGAATCCTTCCTTCTCGGCACCACACGTCCGGCTCTGCAGCTCCAAGGCAACACTCAGCCCGCACTCACACTTGCAGAACAGGCCTCCCCGGTGTGGCTCCACCCATCAGCCTCACTCACACAGGTGAAAACTTCCTGCTCAGAAAGCTCCAGTAGGAAATGGCTATTTAATTACGTCTTTGTTCTTTTTAAAAATACTGTTCAGTTGCTTATATTTGCTCTCTTGATGGGAGACACTGTCTCCAATAATAATGATGGCACTTAAGGCCCAAATAAGTAAGAGAAAGAATCGATACTTCATGCAGGAAGTATTGCCAGTAAAAATCTGAATCATTAAACTAGCAGCAACAGACTACGAACATAACTCTTTAATATCTCTGCTGATAATAAGCTGTGATTGTTCTTCTTACACATAAAAACAAGTATCAATTTATACTGCCTCCACCTGAAAAATCCTGAGGCAGCAATTTAACTATCTATTAAAAAAATAAAGTTCTTTTCAGAATTGAAAATCAAGAATTAAAAAAATTTTCCGGAGTATAGCCTCCTCCTTTATACACTGACCAAGTGTTAAAATTGTAACTTTACACCTGTAAAAATACTGAAGAGACTCAAAATTTATAATAAATTACAGTACTATACTGTGTTAACTCTATTACAATTTGAAGAAATAAATGAATTGAATGAGATTAATATATTTTCTGTTCCAAATGACTTTTTACTAATAACCAATGTAAATCCACACTGAGAAACTTGTTAACAAACAAGTAATGTTACAATGTGTCAGACACGAGTCTACATACTTCACAAACAGTCTTTAATACAACCCTGCGAAGTTGACTGTAATATTATTCCCACTCAGAGAGAGGAAACTGAGGCAGAGGGATTAAGCAAGGTCACACAGGTAGAATTGTCACATTCAGGATAGGCAGGGGTATTTATTATGCACCTTGCCAAAACCTTCTGCTCCTGATCAAATGTATTCTTTCCTTCCTGTTTGAACAGAGCTCTGAATACAAAACTGTTCATAAATTGGCAGCCACAATAAGAAAAACAATGAATTGATGTGATTTTAAAATATGAAAGATCACAGAAAATTCCAGTATGTGACAAGAACAAAACGTTGTTAATCTTTACCAATGAAAAAATTGTGTGTTTATAGATTTTACTGAGTAGAAAATGAGGCTCTTAAAGTTTATTCATAGTGGAGAACTCAAAGGCACCCCTCTGTGGTTAAAATTTAAATCAAACTACCCCTCCTCCACCCTTTCCCTGGTCAGTACCAGAGACCGCAAGGGAAAGAGAAAAGGAAAATGGAAGGGGAAGAAGAGACAGAAAGAAGGGGAGGGGAAACCCATGCTGCGGAAAAGCCACTTTGGGAATACTCAGGACAACGCACAATCCCCTCATATTTCCTAATGTATCAACACAGATAGGAACAAACAAATTCAACAATGGTTTGCCTGAGAGCAGGCAAGTTCCTTCATAACAATAGCTCACACCTGAAACCCAAAAGGCCACACTCAATGCCACACAGAAATGCAGGGTAGGAAAAAATGAGTGTGTGCAAAAGCTGGGGAAATTGGAGTAAGGTCTGTAATCTAGTTCAACAGAATTGAACAATGTTGACTTTCTGGTTCGGATAACGTACTACAGAGTTATGTAAGACGTTACAACTGGGAGAAGTTGAGTTTTCTGAGTATATGGGACCTCTGTGCTGTTTTTGCAACTTCTTCTGAGACCACAATTAATTCAAAATCAAAAGCTGAATAACAGGGCTGACTGAAAAGCATTATGCTTTGTCTCCTAATGGCTGCTTATGATATAGGAGAGGTCACATGCTATTTTTTGCTCATATTTATCAAAATGTATGGAGGCTGCCCTGTGAAGGACTGTGTGTATCTGTGTGGACAAGGGGGTTGGGGCAAGTGAATTCCCTGGAAAGATAATGAAAAAACATTGCTATCATTCTATGAGAAAAACTGCCTAAATTCTGCAAACCCTTCACGGTAGGTCTGCAAATGCTGCCCGCTTAATAGCCAAAAATACATCCAGAATCAGATTATCAGTGGTGGCTCACCACTGGTAGAACCACCCTTCTGGTCTCGGCCACCATCATTTCTTGCCACTGTCATTCCAAAAGCCACTGCCAAGCTTTGTCTTCACTGTGCCCTGTCCTATCCTTAACGCAGAAACCAAAATGGTCCGTTAAGGAAAGTCGAGTCAAATAACAACTGCCCAGAACATTCCAGTGTCTTCCTATCTAATTTTAAACGAAAGCCAAAACGGACAGTGGCCCCCGAGTCTCCACAGAGAACATGATCCTCTTTCACCTCTAGACCTCATCTCATGTCATCACTCACTGCTTTAGCCCAACTGGCCTTCCTGCTGATCCTTGAGCAAGCTAGATGTACAACCAGCTCAGGACATTACCAGAGGTAGTTAACTAATTATTAATAAGAAAGGGGGCAAAGGGAATTAGACATTGAGCTTAGTAAACTAGGGAGCATAAGCCTGTTTAGCCAGGAAGCTACGGCTTCACACACTGCAGGGGATTCCAGCAGTTCTCCGTCAAGGGGATTAACACTCTTCCCTTCCCAGTACCAAATTGTTGGGCAGCATAGGGGGAGGTGCTTGGACATAGAGGCCTGTCAGTCTAACTAGGGAGTGGACCTGTCAGAAGCCCGCAAAAGCTTGGGAAGTTGATTGGTTATTTTGAAAAAAAGACCTGGTTATAACTCCAGGGAAACAAAGATGCTCTCTCTCTGCCCCGTGACCCGGACTTGCCCCATTTGTTCATACGTTCTCTCTCTCACGGGGGAACACCTGGATCAAGCCATTGTGTGGGGCCCACAGCAGACCATGTGGGGTCCAAAGGACTAAGCCTTCATATGAATGTGTCCTTGCTGAGGACACAGTTGGACTTTTCCTTGGTGTGTAGACAGAGATGAAACACAGGGGCAGACTTCTACCTGAATAAACCTTGCCAAACCACAATCTCCCGTGCATGGGTCCATGAAATGCTTTTCTCGTGATCTCGTGGAAGGGCCTGATTTCTACTGGCAACGAGTACCCTTCACTGGCAGTTCCCCCTCTGGAAAGCTCTCACCCAGGCATGTGCCCATCTCCCTTCCTCATCTCCAAGTCTTGCTTGGAAAGAACCTTCTGATCAACCATTCCCTGACCACTCTACCCGCTTTTCATTATAGTCCCACGTGAACCACACACCAGGCCCCCTGTCCCCCAAACCTCCCCCCAGGGCTCATTTTTCTCCCAGCGTCATCTGTCACACTACACATTCCACCTGTCTACCTTTGCCTCTCCCTCATCACACGTGAATACAAGCTCCAAAACGACAAGATTTCTGTCTGTTACGTTGACTGCTTTAGCCCTAGTACATAGTACGCACTCGATACCATTCTAATTAATGAATAAATGAATTCTGGAAATGTCCCAAAATGGAAAAGTTGCTTTACTTAGGGCAAGGAGGAGACTGACCAGGGACCTACTCCTGGCAAAGGCAAAAGGGTGCCTGGGAGTTTAAGAAACATTCTTGATAACTATCATGGGAACCGTCCATGCTTCCATCCATGCTTATCAATCAACTGTCTTAGAGTAAACATTATGTACGAAGGATACAAATCACTATAAAATAGGTTATCCACCCACAAGCAAAACAAAACAACATCAAATTCATTGCCATACACCATTTCCAAATGAGTGATAGACAATAGCTGCTATGGGCTGAAATGTTGTCCGTTATTTTCCAAAGTTGGGAACTGACTAAAACTTGCATTCTAAAAAATTATTTTAGTAGTTACTATTAAGATAGAGTAATGCATCATGAATCCACTATACATACAGCCTTTGGGGAAGATAAAGATGAGTGAGACAAACTCGTCACTTGTGAGGACACTGCAGTTTACGAGCGAGTGAAATAGCTACTGTGAGATTCGAATGGGGTACACAGAAGACAGGGATAGGGAGAGATGGGCGGGGGAAATGTTCGTGGACAAAGGAGATCATAGCCTGTCTTAAAACTCAAGAAGGATTTCACCTGGGCGGCAGGGGGAGGAGGGAATTCAGGCTACGGGACCAGGAGGAGCAGAGGAAAACTATGAAAGCTCACGGTACCAGAGAAGTAGTCAGAGCCCAGCAGAGCACAGAGGGAGAAAGACTAGCATGGGAGAGAGGAGGAGGAGAGAGAGTGGCTAAAGTGCCATGTAAAATAGTTTGGAGTTACGTTTTATGTATAATGAAGACAGACTGAAAGATATTTTTGAATTAGAGAGGCATTAGAAAGATGATGGCTGAAACAAGCCAGCAAATTAAATAAGTTCCTACAAGCACTTTCCACCTAATTTCTGTGATGTTCTGTTCTGTTCATAAAGGCCTATGGAAACCCGAATATGTCTTTACTTACTCCTGTTGCAATAAAAGCAAAATATATTAAATACTTGTTTTGAGAGAAAGAACAATAAACTTTATCTTTATTCAATATTCTACAGTGGGAAGAATTCTGGGTTTTGAGTTAATCACAAAGGAGTTAATCTTTGTCCAGTACTTGGTAGGGTGCCTAGCACACAGTGTGACTACACGTGTAAGTGCTGGCTATGATTACTATCAGATGTCAGATTTCAGCAAGTCCTGTTGTGAAACCTCAGGCACATTGTTTAACCTTTCCTTTGCTGCTCCACCTGTTACAAAAGGATTGTGATGGGGAGCTAGAAACATATCAAGATTCAAATTCCAATGTAAACAATGTGAATTCAAGTATCATAAACTCTAAAGCACTTTGCAAATATGTGGAATTATCAATTTTCTAACTGTTTTTCCCTGGTGCAAAGTGAGAAAATAGTATCTTGAGCTATGCCTTGCAATATATTAAGAGAGAAAATTCCCCAGGGCACTCTAGCACTCTGGTCCTCCTTTGAATCTTACACCAGTGCCTCCTAGGATACTGATTCAAATAATCTGATTCTTGAAGTATCTGGAGGCTACTCTAGAATACAAGTAAGTGTATGTTCAATGGGAAGATTATTCAATACAACATTCCACATAGGGTAGGTGAAAACCTGGACCTACTTTATAGAATGGTTAGCCACTTCATACTAAAGTAACATGTAAAGAAATATGATTACAGAAAAGCAAGTGTTGGAAACACACACACACACACACACACACACACACACACACACACCCAGAAACAATCCCAAAGCAAAAGAATGAAAACAGAGGTTAAAACCCTATAATTAAGCAAAATTACAAGTAACAAAACAAAAAAAGCTAGATATTAGAGGAACAGTTTCCTAAAAGAACACAACAAAATGAAAGCTTCAGCTACTTCTGTCTGCTCACCAAAAAATTCAACTGTCATCAAAGAAGGCAAAAACTTGTGATGCCAACTCCATTAGAGGGACAAAGAGGCTCCTTTCTCCACCACAACCCCATGAAAACTACTGTGACTCATCTCTTCCTGTGAAATACCTGGAGATACTGATAAATGGGTTGTGCCAAGAATAATATATTAACTAAGTATCTATGTAAACTAAACAGATCTAGTGTCTGACAGCCTTTCAGTGACATAAAATAGCAAATACACATAAAGAAAAAAAATAACAGCTGACATTTATTAAGTATCCAGGGGCATTAAGTGCCTTATCCCTAATGTTCAAAAGAATCTTGCTTCACTTTTCAGATAAGGAAACTGGAAATCAGAGAAGCCGAATGACCACACACAGGCAGTAACCACCTGGCACAGGGATTAAAGCTCAAGGTTAGAGCCTTGCTCTTTGTCCTTTCAAGTATGTTGCTTCTGACACAGGTATGTCAATTAAATAAAATATCTACATTAAAGCTATTATCAAAAATATCTATTTTATGGGGTAGGTGCATTAAGGAGGACTCTTGGAAACTCCCTATTTGGACAGGATGGAGTAAAGGGGTGAATACAATCTCTTTTCATATTTCATACAGTAATACATGATCATATTAAAGGACTCAATACCAAGGCACACCAAGAAAAAACGGAATGTCTCTTGCTACCTCCACAATCCTATTCTTTTCACCTAGGTATGTATCCTTCAGATTCTCTTCTACGAATTTACAATGGAATTATACTGTTCTGTAATTTGCTTTTTCATTTAAAAATACCCCACAGAAAAAGAATGCCCTAGATTAGCAGCACATATGCCTCTATTCTTCTTTTGGACAGTTGCAGAGTATTTCACAGTATGGAAGCATCAAATCTATTTTGAAAATATGATTTCCAACATTTGTATATTAAAGCGATACTGCAAAAGATATTCATCTGGATGGGAGGTATATTTTAAAAATACAAAGTGACCAATACAAAAATGACAAAGGACTTGAATAGGCATTTCTCAAAGGAGAAATACAAAAGGCCAATTAGCACATGAAAAGATGTTCGACATCATCTTTCCGTATAATTACCACCTGGATCAACAGAAAGAACACAACCAGCCACTTGGCAATCCTCCCACCTAACCATCCCAGTCATCTGTGCCTCTCTCCTCTCAGAAAAGGTCATTGCTATCCTAGCTTCTAGCACCAACCCCATCGATTGTGAACTCTCTTTGTTTATATGGGCTTTTACAATGTAAGTATGTATGTATACCAGGCTTCTTTCAGCAGCATTTATTTTTGTGAGATTCACCTATGTTGTTACATAGAGCCATAACCCATTCCATTTCTATTGGTGTAGAGAAAGTCACTGAGTGAACTATACCTTTAAGTTTTTCTAGTTTTCTGGCTTTTAGGAATTAGGAAGGAGGCTGCTGGGAACATCCTATGTCTACGCCAGAGTGTATAAAGCATGACTGTCTCACGTTATGCTCCTAGTAGCAGTATGAGGATTCCCAATGATGTATATATCCTCACCGACTTTTGGTATTGTTACTCTTAAATTTTAACCATTGTAGTGGGTGTGTATTGGGTCAGTGAGGTTTTAATTTGCATTTCCCTAAAGACTAATAATGCTGAACATCTTATCACATGCTCACTGAGTATTTTGGATATTTGCTGTGAAGTATCTCTTCAAATTTTCAATTAAAATATCATTTTATCTGTTGCTTTCTATGTGCTTCTTCCAGTCTGGTTGCCTGACTTTTCTCAGATATGAGTACTGCAAATACATTTTCACTTTGCGATTTGCCTTTTTCATTATCGTACTGCATGATATGACAGTACTCTGCACTTTAATTTTAATTATTAAGTGTTTCAATTATGATTACTGCTTTATGCCTAACCGAACACCATGAAAATATATCATGAGGATATTCTACTGAGTTATCATTTAAAAGTTGTGTTTTATCTTCTACATACAGATCTATAATTCTCCTGGAAAGGATTTTGTACGTGGGGTTAAATAAAGATCAGATATGTAATTGCCCAGGTAACCTAACACCGTTGTTTGAAATGACTGCCTTTTGGACGATGCGCTGCAATGCCACTTGTATCACAAATCAAGAAATCCACAGTGGGTTTCCAAAGCCAGTTCTGTTCCACTGAGCCATTTGTCTGTCCTGCATCAATACCAGTATCTTAATTAGTGAAGTTTTCACAGTAAGTCTTGATATCTATTACAGTAACTTTCCTGCTTTTTCTAGTCTTCAAAATTGTCTTCAGTATTTTTGGATCTGCAGTTCCATATACATTTTAGAATCAACTGTCAATTTCTACAAAAATTCCAACTCAAAAGTTGGGGCGTTTACCGGTAACTCTGCCCTGCTGGATTCTAAACTTCAGTCCCCGCCCGCCCGCCCCAGCACTGTGACTGTCTCTACTCCACCAGCAAATGCACCAGGGGAACCACGTCTCCATCTACTGGGGTCTTGCCCCCCTGGATTTCCTTCTTCTGCTTAGCCTTACTTGTTTACTGTCTTACTAATTCTCGAATGTTTCAAAGAGATATTTTCATTTCTATCCAAATTGTCTAACTCTTCTCAGAGGGAAGGTTTGTCTAAATTCTCTAGTCCTCCATTTTTAGAAGTTATACCTCAAGAGTAAGCTTTGCTTTTCTTCTCTTTTCACCTTTTTATTTCATAGTTTATTTTTCTTTCTTCATTATTTCTCCCCACAGTCCTCCCTTTCTCCCTCCCTGCATGCCCCCCTTGCTTATGTTACAGAGGAAAAGGTAAATACTATCAGAAGATGGAGAATTCCACCTTGGAAACTGGAAAAAAAAGACCCAAAGTTGATCCTAAAAATAAAACATGAGAATTTAAGAATTTATTAGATAGGCTTAAGAGATGCCTACACAGGGGAAAGAGTCAGTGAACTTAGAGAGCAGTCGCTAGACGGTATCCAAACTGGAAAGAGGATGTGTGAGACAATGTCGAAGAATGTGACTGGTGCGCAAGGCAGGGAGATGCAGGGAACTGCGCAAGAGGAATAACTGAAGAGAAAACAGTCCAGAACATTAAAAACTTAAAGAACGAAATCAATAAAAAGATGCAACTGCTTGGTAAACTCCAAGAAGGACATGATGACTCATTAATTTCAAGTTTACATACACAAATAATTGAACAAATTGAGAACATTAAGAAGATCTCCAAAGAGAATTTTTTTTCCTATTGCCCTTGTTGTGTAATAATATAGGGAGACATAAACTTCAGTCTCAAACTATAGCTACATCTTTCAGATTTGGCATCTAACAGTGACAGATGGCAATGTTAAAAATAAATAGAACATTCAAGTTGCTTGTACTGTGGGCAAAGACAGTTTTAACGTGTGAAACGAGCCTAGGGCTGATAGAACTCACATAATCCTTTCCAAAATGTATTAAGAATGCACATTTCCCCATGACAGTCCTGCGATGCTGCTCACAGAAACTAAAATAGTTAGCTTGTGAAGGGGTGCTGTCATTCTATGTCATTACTAACTTAGAATTAATAATGCCATATGAGTCTATCAGTGGAAACCTATTTCCCAGAAATATCAATAACTGATTAACTTTTTCAAGTTTCAAAAGCTTCTGGAGGTTATCACAATTAGAAATGTCACTTTCTAATCCAAAACGTGAGATAGTATATGACTGATACAGTTTAATACCAATATTAAGCTAATTTAAAAAAACCTCAATTTACAGTATATCTGAGGCAAAATTATCAAAGACGAGGCTTAATAACTAATAAAAGTTAATCTTTTACAGAAGAAATTTATAAAAATAATGCAAAAGGAACCACAATAAATTGTGATGTTAAATTTTGATAACTTCAAAGTACTGATCACAAATACGATCATCTCATAGATAAAAAGTATTTGAATTCAACACACTTTTATGAGAAAATCACTCAAAAAACTAAGAATTGAAGGGTCCCTCCTCAACCTGCCAAAGGGCAGCTGCAAAAACCCCACGGCTAATTCTAGTTAATGACCGGGAGCTTTCTCCTGTGATCAAAAACAAGGCAAGGATGCCAATTCTTAAAACTTCTGTTCAACATTATATTAGAGGTTCTTGCTAAAGCAATTGGACAAGAAAATGGAAAAAAAATCAAGACTGTTAGGAAAAAAGTAAAAATATCTCTATTCACAGGTAACATGATCTTATAAATAGAATATCCCAAGGAATCTACTAAATATTACAGAATAAACATTTTGACAATGTTTCAGAATATGAAATTAACATATAAAATTGTATTTCTATGTATTTGCAGTGAATAAGAAATTAAATTAAAAAAATTTCATTTTAATAGCATCAAAAAGAAAAGAATAAAAAATAAATTTAACAGAAGAAATACAAATTTTATATCCTGAAAAAACAAAACATTTAAAATAATTAAAGAAGATCTAAATAAATGGAGTAATTCCCCATGTTCATGGATTGGAAGATTCAATAAATAAAGACAAGATGGTAATACTTCCCACATTGATATATAGATTCAATACAATCCCTATCAGAATCTCAGCTCACTGTAAAAATTAGAAGGTTGATTCTAAAATTCATATGGAATTGCAAGGGACCCAGAAAAGCCAATTAACCCTGAAAAAGAATAAAGTAGGACTTTCCAATTGCAAATTTTACTACAAAACAGCAGTAATCAAGACATGGTGGTATCGGCAAAAAACAAACATACGGGTCAATGGAGTAGAATAGAAAATCCAAAAATAACTTCTTATGTCTACAGTCAATTGACTTTCGATAAGTGAGTTGAGACAATTTAATGGGGAGGCAGTAATCTTTTCCACAAACAATGCTGGGACAGCTGAACATCCAAAGGCTTGGACCTTATGCCATAAACAAAAATTATCTCAAAATGGATCATAGGTTAAAATTTAAGATCTAAAACTATAAACTTCTTAAAAGAATATTTAGAAGTAAATCTTGACCTTGGGTTAAGCAAGGCCTTCTTAGATAAGATATAAAAGCACAAATGACAAAAGAAAAAAAAATAAATTGAACTTCATCAAAATTAAAAACTATTATGCCTCAGTGGCTTCATAGGCAGAGTTGGCAAAATATTAAATAAGTAAAGAATAAACTGCATCCTCCTAATTTTACACAAAGAACCTAAAACTAGAAAATACATTACAGTAAACAGTACAAATAAATTCTGAAGCCCAGAAATGTTTTTCCTTTTCTTTTATTGGGGGTGAGGGCTAGGGGTGGTAGAGCAGGGAAGAGTGGAGGAAATAGAAATTAGGAAAAATAAATTTGATTACTGCTTATTCTCCCAAAAACCTTTGTCTTTAATTTTCTTTTGAAAATTTACATCACATTTAAAAATTCCAGACTAGATACTCTGTAGTATTTGCCAAGATTAAGTCATCCCAATATGAAAAATTTAACACTGCTTTAATTATTTGTAAAATACTCTACATATTTATACAGCATTGCAAATATACTATATAAGTAAGAAATGCTATATAAAATAGTTTTGAAATTCAAAAGCACCAATAAAGTATTATTCCCTTCATCTAGTAATTTTCAGCTAATCATACTATCTCTGTCAGTTCTTTAAAACTAATTTTTATCATTTTATACATTAATAAGCTATATTCCTACAATATAATTGTAAAAACAAATAATAACAAAGCTTAATGGAGCAAATAGTTTTATAAAGTTGTCTAAAATTCTGAGTGCACGTAAACCTTTGTGAAATGATCAATAAAGAAATAAAAATCTCAATATCAAAGCCATGTAACACAAAGAAAGCACATCACAGCAGCAAATACAAAGAGCAGCAAAACGAGCTCTGTGACCAGAAGGGACCATCTGTGCAGTTAAACAGTTGATAAAATAACCAACCGCACTAACATAAAAGAGTACTCACCTGGTTTTGGCACTGAGTTGGTCACTGACTGGGGAACTTTCTGATTAATTAACTCAACACAGTGTCCAGGGAAGAGCCCCACCTAAGAAAAGCAGCAAAGACAGAATTTTAAACCAGAGAACAGACCAGTGTGTGAACAATGCCAATCCAATTCCAGTAATGTCCTCCACGGTCCCTCCCAAATGATTCCACTATTCCAAAACTGCAGAGCACAGAGGATGCCAATTACACAAACAAACAATAAAACAATCTGTTGCTATGCATATACCGAGTTATGTCTTTTAATCGCCCAAATATCTCAGTCTGCTTTTTAGCTTTTAGTTTCCCACACTTTTTTTACACTAATTAAAATATTTAATCTGACACCAACTTATGCATGTAGTAGGTATAATTTTTACCACTCAATAATATACTCTGCTGAAATTTCAATCTAGTTGTGTTAATATCTTTCCTGTCAATTTTTATATTTGTTATCATCTCTATAATTTTTAAAAACCTACACTAAGCCACATTCAAATTTTTAAAAATTTTCTCTTCATTTTTCCACAGGTTTCATGAAAAATGACAAAACTAAAACAAACTGGTTAAACAACTGCTTATTTAAAATCTGGGTTCTTACTGTGGTTAAAGAGCTAGCAGTGTGTGGATATGTGGGAAAGCAAGAGAGAGCAAAAAGAAAAGAAAAGGCCAGTCTTAGCATGTGGCTCTGAAAAACACACCACTTGGTGGAGTTACTCAGGCTCAGGTCAAATCCTACTGAGTCGAATGCTAGGAAAAGACTGTACAGTGCAGCCGAAAGAATGACTACAGAGATAAACAGCCTGGGAACAAAAGTAAGAAGGAAATCTTTACCAATATTTATAGATGTTTCTTTAATGGGAATATAGTTGAGCTGCCATGCAGCAGATGTTAAAGTTGAAACATGAAAATTACATCACTTTGTACACCCCCCTGTAGACAGGCTCTGGGGAAGAATGCAATGGTCTTCCAAGAATATGATTCATCATGAAGTTCTGAGCCGTACAATTTCCATCTGTGCAGGATTAGTTTCACATACTCATTTGCTGCATTATTATTTCAATTTCTGGATCAATAGTCTATGGTAGTTCTTCAAATTATAAAGATGTAACCAGTTATCATGAGCTAAAATGGGGCTACTAACAATGGTCAGTTCTGTTTGAAAGATTTGAATTTGGGATTAAGTAAGATAAAATAACTGTAGTAAGTCCTAATATGTCAATAATCACCCTAAATGTGAATGGACAGAATTCACCAATCAAAAGGCACCAAGTACCAGATTAGGTTAAAAAACACGACCCAGCTATATGCTGCCTTCAGGAGACTCATCTCTGCTATAAAACCAAACACAGGCTCACTCACTGTAAGGGGTGAACGATGACACTCCAGGCAAATGGTATTCAGAGAAAGAAAATGCAGTTATATTTATATCAAATGAAATAGATTTCATGACAAAAAATAAAGAGACATATATGGACATTTTACAGTGATAGAGAGGCCAATCCATCAAAAAGATAAACATTTTATATATATATATATATAAGCACCCAACCCAGGAGCATGAAAATACATAAAGCAATTATTAACAGACCTGTAGGGAGGAATTAACAATACCCTGCTTATTAAGGGACAGATCATGAAGACAGAGTCTACTTGGAAATACTGGCTTTAAATGACATGAAGCAGATGGACCCAGTATATATATTAGAACTTTCCATCCAAAGCAGGAGACACATTCATCTCAAGTGCACATGGAACATTCTCAAGGACAGACCATATGTTGGGGCAGAAAACAAGTCTCAAATAAATTTAAGAAGACTGAAATCCTAACAAGCTTCTAATCTAACCGAAGTGGTATGAAACTAGAAATCAACTATAAAAAGGAAGCTGGAAACATCACAAATGTGTGGAGACTAAACAACATGCTACTGAACCACTACTACTGGGTCAAAGAACAAGTAAAAGAAGAACCCAAAAGATACAGATACACAAATGAAAATGAAAATAGGACATACTATAATTTCTGGTATGCAAAAAAAGGCAGTACTAACAGGGAATTCACCAATAAAAAACCTAATATTACACCTCAAGGAGCTAGAAAAGGAAGAACAAATAAAGCTCAAAGTTAGTAGAGGGAAGAAATAATTAAAATCAGAGTGAAAAAAGTGAAAGAAAACAAAAAGACAATAGAAAAAATTAATAAAAACAAGTGCTTGTTTGAAAACAAAAAAATTGACAAAGTTCTAGGTAAATTCACTAAGAAAAAAGAAAAAGACTCAAATAAATAAAATCAGAAATAAAAGAGTTCAGGACTTCCGGCAAGATGGAGGAATAGGTGGACGCACCGTACCTCTTCGCACAACCAAGATTAGAACAACAATAAATTACGGTCAGCATAACACACAGAACTGACAGAGGATTTATCTGAATGGAAGTTGGACAGCCAAGAAGTTGAAGTAGACCCGTACATCCAGACCGGTAGGAGACGACGAGCCGAGCGGGCGCGGGGCTGGCGCGGGTCGGTGGCGTGTGGAGGTTGGGGAAGTTTGGCGCGGAATTGGCGCGACAGCCATCCGGGGCGCAAGAATGCAGCGGTGATCCCTGAGTACGCAAGCTGCGGCTGCCAGACCCAGTAGGGCAGCAATTGTGGACCAGGGCAGAGCTCGCAGCCCAGGAGCCCGGGGAAGGGTCTGGGCCCAGGAGAACTGAACTGCCACCATTGATTCCCTCCCGTCCCCGCTCCTGCCCCCGCCCCCACATATAACGTCACAATCTAGCGACTGGGGTGCCCAGCCCCGGTGAACACCTAAGGCTCCGCCCCCCCACCGTAACAAGAGTGACCAGACTGGGGAAAAAAAAAATAGAGACAGGGAAAGACATAAGACATGTGTACAACAGAGCAGATCAGTCACCCAGGACTCATCCTTTTGAGCGACCAAGAAATAGCCAATCTATCAGATGCACAGTTCAAAACACTGGTGATCAGAAAGCTCACGGAATTGGTTGATTTTGGGCGCAATTTAGATGAAAGGATGCAGGTTACCATAAAAGAGATGCAGGAAGATACGCGGAGGAGAGCCAATAGAGACAGGAAGATGTCTGAGTCTCAAAACAATACAGTGGACCAGAAGGAAGATAGAATCAATCAAGCAGGAAAGCATGATGAAATAAGAATTCAAAAAATTGAGGAGAGCCTTGGGAGCATCCAGGACACCTTTAAACGTTCCAACATTCGAATTATAGGGGTACCAGAAGGGGAGGAGCAACAAGTGGAAAAGTTATTTGAACGAATAATAAAGGAGAACTTCCCCAATCTGGCAAAGGGAACAGTCTTCCAAGAAATCCAAGAAGCTCAGAGAGCCCCAAAGTAGTTGGACCCAAGAAGAAACACACCAAAGCACATCATAATTACATTAGCCAAGGTAAAAACGAAGGAGAGAATCCTAGAAGCAGCAAGAGATAAGGGGACAGTAACCCACAAAGGAGTTCCCATCAGACTGTCAGCTGATTTCTCAAAAAGAGACCTTACAGGCAAGAAGGGGCTGGAAAGAAATATTCCAAGTCATGAAAGACAAGGACCTACATCCCAGATTGCTCTATCCAGCAAAGCTTTCATTTAGAATGGAAGGGAAGATAAAGTGCTTTTCAGATAAGGTCAAATTAAAGGAGTTCATCATCACCAAGCCCTTATTTTATGAAATGCTAAAGGGACTTATCTAAGAAAAGAAGATAAAGAAAAAGACATGTATAGTGAAAGGACAGCAAACTCACAATTATTAACAACCACACCTAAAGCAAAACCAAAAGAAACTAAGTAAACAACTAGAACAGGAACAGAACCACAGAAATGGAGGGCACATGGAGGACTAGCAGCAGGGGGGTGGGAGGAGGGGAGGGGGGGAAAAGGTATAGAGAATAAGTAGCATAGAATGTAGGTTGAAAATAGATGGGGGAGGGCAAGAATAGCACGAGAAAGGTAGAAGCTAAAGAACTCATAAGAATGACACATGGACGTGAACTAAAGGGGGGAACGTGGGTGGGAGAGAGTGTACAGGGTGGAGGGGAGGGAAGGGGGGAAATGGGACAAATGTAATAGCATAATCAATAAAATATATTAAAAAAAGAAATACAAGAGTTCAAATTAAAATGATACAATATAAATACAAAGGATTATACAAGGGTACTATGAAAAGCTATAGGTCACTAAATTAAAAACCTAGAGGTCACGTGCTTCAGATTCTTAGAAGCACACAACCTTTCTAGATTAAACCATGAAGAATTAGAAAACCTGAATAGACTGATCAGTAGTTAACAAAATTAAAACACTACTTAAAAACATCCTAAAACATAAAAGTCCAGGACCAGATGGCTTCAACTGGTGAATTCCATTGTACAAAACATTCAAAAAAGATTTAATATGTTTCCTTCTCAAACTCTCCCAAGAAACTGAAAAGGAAGGAATACTTGCTCATTCCTTTCACAAAGCAAAGATTACCCTGACAGTAAAAGCAGGCAAGGGCAGCATACACACACACTCACAGGCTGGCATCTCTGATGAACATAGATAAAAAAAAATCCTCAACAAAATACCAGCAAACAGAATACAATACTACATTAAAAGTATCCCCTGCCACAATCAAGTGGGATTCAGGGATGCAGGGATGACTCAACATCTGCAAATCAATAAACATGACACACCACAATGACAAAATGAAAGATGAAAATCATATGATGATCTCAACAGATGCATTAAAAGCACTTGAAAAGATATGACATCCATTTATAATGAAAACTCTCAATGAGTATAAAAGAAACATACTTCAACATAATAAAAGCCACACATGATAAACCGTCAGCTAATATCATACGCAAAGGTAAAAAACTGAAAGCTTTTCCTACAAGACAAGGACACGACAGGGATGCTCACTCTCACCAATGTCATTCAACATGGTATTGGAAGTACTAGCCAGAGCAATTAGGCAAGAAATAAATAAACAAAAGGCACCTACATTGAAAAAGAAGTAAAAATGTCACTATTTGCAAATCACATGATTTTATACATTAAAAAGCCCTTCAGACTCACCCAAACAATATTAGAAATAGTAAGATATTACAGTAAAGTTGCAGGATACACAATCAATATACAAAAATCTGCTCCATTTCTACAGAAATATTAAAAGACAACCCCATTTATAATCACAATAAAAGAATAAAATACCTAGGAACAAACTTAATACATTAGGTGAAGGGCCTGTACACTGAAAACTATGACATTGTTGAAAGAAATTAAAGACACAAAAAATGGAAAGATATTCTATATTCATGGATTGGAAGACTGAACACTGTTAAAAAGTCCATATTACCTAATGGAATATACAGATTCAATGCAATCCCTATCACAATACCAATGGCATTTTTCACAGAAATAGATGAAAATTCTCAAATATGTATGAAACTCCCAAAGACTCTATACTCCCAAAGCAATCCAGAGGGGAAAAAAATCTGGAGTTATCACATACACTGATTTCAAACTATACTACATCCCTGGCCAGTTGGTTGGAGCATCATCCCATACACCCAAAGGTTGTGGGTTCAATCCTGGCCAGGGCATGTATGGTAGGCAACCAACTGATGTTTCTTGTTCACATCAATGTCTTTTGTCTGTCTCTCTCTCTCTACCCCACCCATTTCCTCTCTCTCTTAAAAAAATAAATAAACATATCTTCTGGTGAAGGTTAAAAAAAGAAGAAAAATCAAACTATACTATAAACCTATAGTAATCAAAACAGTATAGCATTGGCAGAAAAACTGAAACACAGACCAATGGAACAGAATTGAGAGTTTGGAAATAACCCCACACATATAAGGAAAAGTAATTTATGAGAAAAGAACCAAAAATATGCAATGGAGAGAGCAAAGTATCTTCAATAAGTGGGGCTGGGAAAATTGGACAGCCATATTCAGAATAATGAAACTAGACCAGTATCTTACAGCACACATTAGATTCACTCAAATGAATTAAAAAATTGAATGCAAGAACTGAAACAATAAAAGTCATAGAAGAAAACAGAAAACATAGGAACTTAGCTTCTGTACATAGGTCTCAGAAGTGTTTTTGTGAATTTGACTCGTATGCAAGGGAAACAAAAGTGATAATAAATTAATGCAACCACATCAAAGTAAAAAGTTTTTGCACAGCCAAAGAAACCGTCAATGAGCCCTGGCTGGGAGGCTTAGTTAGTTGGATTGTTGTCCCGCACATCAAAATGTTGCGGGTTCAATCCCTGGTCGGGTGCATACAGGAGGCAACAATCAGTATTTCTCCCTCTCCTTTTCCCTCCCTTCCTCTCTCTCTAAAGACAATAGACATATTCTCGGGTGAGGATTAAAAAAATAAATACATAAATATACACAAGAATTAACCCTAAAATACAGTTAATAAACATTGACACTTTTTGATGATACTTTAAGCTAATATTCCAACAAATGTAAATAATTCTGGTAAACTCAAAATAGCAAACATTAAAAGAAGTTGCAACTATGGCAACATGACATGAATTATGTCATCCTGTTTTATATATTATTCTTTCTGAAGCAGCAGCAATTTCTAAAGCTCTAATTTACATGCCTGGGAAGAGTGAGGGGAATTGGCAGCAGCCAAAATGAGATTCAACCGTAGGAAGGTGAGCAAGGAAGAAAAGACCACCGGGGAGAGGAGTAAGTAGGTAGTAAAAATATAGTAATAGAAGAAGAACAATGTAAAGAGAGAGCTGGAACAGGTTAGGGGTGGCCTTAGATGGAGAGAGGACCTTCAATTTGGTCATTTCCCCCAAGTGTTGGAGTTAAACTGAGAAGCCAGAGATGCCCTTACAGCCCATGGTAAGCTGGTCAAGGTTTAACAGCCGGCTCTTCAGAAGGACAGGCCTTGATCTGGAGTCTGCCAGCTGTTCACAGTGTCAGTACCCCCACCTTGGCTGGTCTCAGGTTACTGAGGTAACACAACTGAATGCAGAGGACCACACAGTACATCGGTGGAAGTAACCTCCAGGGCACAGGTAACGATCAATATTTTTTTAAAGTTTTAAGTATTTACTACCTTTGTTTTCAATAAAAATTTATTAAATTATAAATGTAGATGCTTTAATGTTTAATAATAGCTGTGTTTAATAACTGCCCCACAAAATTCCTAAAAATTACGCAGCTGGTTCAGCTCACCACTAATCACCTATCTCTAGGTCCGGTGCCTGCCCCACCTCCAATATCCCTGGAAACGGTTTACAGCAGCTAGACGAGAACACGGCTTTCTGAGCATAAGGAGGGATCTGAAAGGAAGACTGAGATCTGCTTCTCCTGATCTTCTTCCACCTTGAAGATACACTCACACTATAAAGAAAATAGGTTTGGCTATAAAAATGAATGTCCTCGAAGATATTTTGGTACAACTCAGAGAAAATATTAGATATGGGGCTACTGCAATCAAATTGCCAAGAGCTTCAGCAGCAGGGAGAATGTGGAGGAATCACTGTGGAAGGATGAAGCACTGTGCTAACATGGTCTCTTTGAGGTGTAACCAATCGATATTTAAAGAGGAATTTCAACACAACATGTGTTCACCACTAACTTTTCAAGAAAGTCCTATTTTAATGGTTTATTTATTTAATTCATGGTTAGTGAACCTTTAATTAAGCTTAGTAAAGGACCACTCTTACCCCCAGGGATATACCACAGAGTATTCACCAGCCGAACTGACCTGGCCTCAGGGTTTCCAATGTCTTCATTTCCTGTCTACAGCTTCCTGTCTCCTGGGTCTCTAGTGTTCATATCCATAATGAGTGAGGTTCCAATTCAGAGATACCGCAACCTCTGCCTTCCTGTATTTCCCACCCCCCCAGGGTACCTATCTCCCTTCCAATACCTTTTTCTGATAACCAATATGAACTCTGTGATTAACCAAGTTGAAGTTTTTAAAAAATCAGTACCCTTAATTTCCTTGCAGTATTATTCTTCTACCAAACCAATCCAGCAAACCCAAACTGAGTCAGTACACGTCCCTGCTTGCATGCCTCTCCACTGCTGGAGGAAAACCACATCGCTGGGGAGGTTCAAAGCAAGACAAGTTCATAGTCTGTCACCTAGAAATGCCTGTTATTTCCCTCCACTCCCCAAGCTTTCTCAGGGAACCAGTCCTCTTAGGTCTCTGTCCAGTCTGACCTCCATATCCCTGCCAATGCTGATCAGACCACAAGTTAATGACTGTCTCCTAAATTTGTAAACAGTTAGAATTTTTAATCATTTCCACTGAGCTGTTATAACTAGCAGATATTGTTTTTAAAAAAGAAAGAAGAGGATGAGATAAAGAAGCAGCAGCTGCTATGAAGCAAAAAAGTGGAAGCAAATTCCCTAAATTCCTTATTTCCCAGTTTCTGGTTCCATTTACTTGTGGCCCAATCATTCTTGCATTGGGTTTTTTAAGGATATTTCTATTTATATCTCTTTCTCCTCACTCCCCCACCACCTCCCCCCAAAATGCCACATTTCTTCTGGTTTCTCTGCCTGATTTATACTTCTACTGAACCTTAAATGCCAGCTCCCTAATTTCTACTTTTAAAAACATTATTCTTGCAGTAGGATATACAGGTTTGAGACTTAGAAACAAGATCAGGGATCAGGATATAAATCTGGAATTTGAGCATATATATGGTATTTTAAGCTAAGGAGTGAATATGATAGTC
The DNA here is from genome assembly GCF_019186645.2 of Phyllostomus hastatus. Taxonomy (NCBI): domain Eukaryota; kingdom Metazoa; phylum Chordata; class Mammalia; order Chiroptera; family Phyllostomidae; genus Phyllostomus; species Phyllostomus hastatus. The sequence goes on along the minus strand of NW_025334015.1, from coordinate 10,187,256 downwards.
TAGGACAAACAAGGCAAAATGAGAAGGAAGTCCAACTGAAACTTCTAGGTCTAGTAGAGAAGGACGTGGTGTAAAAGAAGACTGAGAAGATGGGAGGAACTCTTAGAGTGCTGTGTCATATCTATCAAGAGAAGAACATGTCAGGAAAAGATAAATCAAATATTGCTGACAGTAAAAGTACCGTAAGAAGAGTAACGAAGTATCCATTCTTTGCATGAAGCCAAACAGAGACCACTTCATGCAAGAGAAGAAACCAAGGGTAAAGGATATATTTGTGATAGGTGAATGTAGTAATGATGGTCCTAGAACTTAAGCTGGATCAGAAGGCCAGTGAAGATGGGAGGGGGTGATGGCAGACACTTGAGGGGCCAAAGGAACAATACTAAGAATGAATGTAGAGTGTAATCACTTATTAAACAGCAAATAACTAACAAATGAGATTAAATTTCTGTTCCCGGTAAGCTCAATGAATATTAAATAAGACAAAATTATACCTGCTTTGAAATTATAATTACTTTGCCTTACCTTTCCTCCTTGGAAGGAGCAAGAAGAGGACAGAGGAGGCATTATAAGTGGAGGACAGGTAGATGGTAAGAGACGCCTGTGAAATGGGGAGGAAATGAAAGTTAAGTTTGTCTGGAACACTGAATTTATAAAACAGAGTAGCAGAGAGTAAGACTGGAAAAGAAATAATGAGATTAGAGATAGCAGATGGCCTTACATTTCATGAAAAGGGGTTTGAACTTTCTTCTGAATAAAATGAAAGTGATAACTTCTGAGGCACATAGGGAAAAGAACGGTTAAGAAAATACTAATAGCCGTGAATACCTTTCAGGATAGAAGGAACGAAGACAAGAAGAAGACCACCTTAGAAATTTACAAACATAGACTAGAAAAGAATTAGCAAAAGCCTATAGTACAAAAATGGCATGAAAAATAAAGAAGAGTATAAGAATATGTAAGTTTTGAGAGTTCTTTATATGTTATGAATACTATCAGATATAATCATTGCAAATATTTTTTCCAATATCTGGCTTGTCTTTTTATTCTCTTATTAGTAATGTCTTCAAAGAGCAGAAGTTTTTTTTTAAATTTTGGTGAAATTCAATTTATTATCTTATGAATCATTCTTTTGATGTTGCCTCTAAGAATTCTTTGCTTAACCCGAAGTCACAAAAGTTTTCTCCTATTTTTCTTCTGGATGTTTTATAGTTTAAGCTTTATATTTGGGAAGATGATCCGTTTTGAGTTAATTTTTGCAGATGGCACAAGAAATAAATCAAAGTCTCTCAGAAGGCATATGGATATCCAATTGTTCCCATACCATTTGTAAAACAGACCTTGTTTTCTTCACGGAAATGACGTGGAACCTCTGCTGGAAATCAGTTGTACATGTACACACAGGTTTGTATCTGGGCTCTGTGTTCCGTTCCACTTTTCTGCCTGTCCACCGGTAACACACTTTTGATATTGTAGCTCTACAGTGATTCTTCAATTAGTGTTAGCTCTCTGACTTTGTTTTTCTTTTTCAGATCTGTCTGGCTGTTCTACTCTAGGTCCTTTGTATTTCCAAATACATTGTTTAGTCTGTTTATCAATTTCTACAAAAGAAGCTTGCTGAGATTTTGTCTGGGATCATTTAGGGAGAAATGACACCTTAGCAATAAAAAGATACACAACTCATACACAGGATATATCTCCCCATTTATTTGAATAATCTTTGCCTTCTCTCAGAAACGTTTTATAGTTTTTAGTACACCAATGTTTTGTACCTTTATTCAGATATAATCCCTAGGTAGTTCATATTCTGATGCTATTATTAATGGGTCTTATTATATTTTCTGACTGACATTAATGCTCCTCTACTGTGGACTACATTTAAAGTAACAAGATTCTCATACAGCTATCCCAAGTATTTATATTTAAAGTAAATACTGTGTATTTTAAATTCATAAATTACTTTTATTTTTTCTCCTTTATATTATGTGAAAAAGTATACTGACTTTTTTGAAACTGTGCTTGTGGGTAGTTATTTCATTTGTAAACTCATATCATTTTTTTGTAAATTTCACTTCAGAATCTTAAAGAGTTTATAAAACATTTAGCATATTAAGGGGTTATAAAAATTGATGAGGTTAAGAACTATTGCTCAGAGCCATTTAATCAATAATTTTCATGAAGCTGAATGTTAAGCATCATTTAGTAGGACATATTCTAATGTTACAAATTAACAAAAAGCTATCAAGGAACAAATTTATCTCTAAATATCAATGGCAGCTGCTAACCACGCTAAGAAAGATAAAAATAGCTACAAGAAGTACAGAAAATAATTTAAGGAAATTTACATATTTTTGTGATCTAAGGGGGAAAACACAAAACTGAAACTTACCCGCCTTGTGTTCTGGTCCTGGTTATACGACTGCTCACTGTCTTTGTGAGTCAGAACAATTTATCTCAATTCCTTTCTGTCCAGAATTCTATCATTTTAAAAGGACAGTGTAGGCCCAGATGATTCACTGTCATCTTCTCCACTACAGAAATCCATGACTCTCACAAGTAGACAAGTAGAAGCCAAGTAGACAAGGAATTTAACGATTTATTAAATTACTTCTATGGCCTATTCTGTGGCCAGAATTCCTAGGTTTCTAAGCTCTGACACCAGACAGCAGAATACCAAGGGGCTAGTTGTTTAGCTCCTGTCTGCTTTAGTTTCCTCATCAGTAAAACAGAGACAGTAATGGCACCTTTCTCAGAGTTGTGAGAATTAGAGATTAAAACACTTAGAACTGCACACTTAGGAAATGCTACAAATTATGTCTTTGTAGTATCACATACTGAATATTTCGTCTTCCTCAAAATTATATAACATTACAGATGAAAATGTACAATACATGATTTCCTATGAATGCACTAGAGAAGAGACAGTGTGCGCTATTTGATTGTGAGTAATAAAAAGGCGCAGCTCTGTATTCCATACACAAAGATGGTAGTCTTTACAAAAATAATCAGGTAAATTGCCCTCTTCCATTAAAGCACTACAATGAACAAGGTTCCAAGTATCTTCCATTTTACACAGAGACTACTTTTCTGAAAATAACTTATATGGAAAGAAGTAAGAACACTTTTATTGTCCAAGTATTGCTTCTTTGATACTTGTGCCCAAAAGCACTTACATAACAATCTGTGGTAACTGAAAAATAAAACAGCGGATCTAGATCCCCTCGTGGAGAACCAAGAGAATGTGAGTGGCGCAAAATTCTGCAAATCTCCACCTGGCGTTTCATCCATGACATTAACATCCCAAATGCATTGTAAGGACAGTTTTCTGGTGGGGGGGGACATTTACGAACTGTTTAATTTGTTTCACCTGTGCACATGATAAACGATGGGGGACTAATCGGTGGTTCTCACATTTTCCTCTTACTAACCTGAGGAACTGGACAAAATTCAGATTCCTGTTCCCATCCTCCAGGACTCTGATTAGTGATATCTAGCTTTAACATGTGTTTCAGCTCCTTCTGATGCCTGTGGCTCCCACATAAAACTCTGGGAACCACAGCACTAAACAAACAAGCCATCCTCAGAGATTAGCTGCATTTTGCATCTGTGTGATGCCTTTCGCCTGAGGAGGAAAGGCTTTCCCACACCTCACCCCACCATCCCAACCAAAGTCTACAGACGGGCACAAAAGCTGATGCCCTTTAGTCTTAAAAAGATTTAAAAAGCAAAGAGTATTTTTTGGCCAAAGTACATTATATGATGAAACACCTCAGAAAGCAAAAGATTCAATACTCTTTAGGAGACAAAAAATAAAGAACAGATTTCAGAATTTAAAATGACTACAGTTAATATAATGTAACACTTCCTACTCCCAGAAGTTTAAGAAAAGAAACAGAGTCGTGGTATAATTTAAACACAGGGATGAACTAATCCTTCTGTTCACACAGCTGAATTATGGTTCAGGCTGAAACAACACACAGAGCAGAACTTGGCAAATGCCCATCTGTATCAGCCGCCACCTGACTCAGAGTTTACCTGTAGCACACAGTAGGCACCATTTCTAGAAGAGTGCTCTGAGGAACACCCAGACCAGAATCACGTGTATAAAAACACAGTCTCATGCTATGCCACAACCACTGAAACAGAATTTGGGGCATTAGGTCCAGGGATTTCATATTTTAACACGTTCCCCTGGTAGTTCTTATACACACTAGAGTTTGAGATTCTGACCGAGGGAGAATAGAAAGAATTATTGGTAATGGAAGTATAAAGATAACAGTAAGGCCCTGGCTGGTGTGGCTCAGTGGATTGAGTGCCAGCCTGTGAACCAAAGGGTCACCAGTTCGATTCCCAGTCAGGGCACATGCCTGGGTTGCAAGCCAGGTCCCCAGTTGGGGATGCACAAGAAGCAACCACACATTGATGTATCTCTCCCTCTCTTTCTCCTTCCCTTTCCCTCTCTCTAAAAATAAAAATAAATAAAATTTTAAAAAAATTAAAATTAAAAATAAAATGAGAAAAAAGATAACAGTATAGAGCACCCTTAGTATATTAGTAAATGCTTTTCCTTGGACCGACGTTATTTGCAAATTAAGACAATGATGCATTACCACTACCCAGCTATTAGAATGGCTAAAGTCTAAAACAAAATAAAACAAAACAAAACAAAAACAACAGACAAAACCTCAGAACTATCAAATACTGGTGAGAATGTAGGAAAGCATCAACATCAATGCTGGTAGAAATGCAAAATGGTACAACCACCTTGAAAGACAGTTTGGTTTCTTACAAAGCTAAAAAAAGGCCTCCCGTATGATCCAGCAGTGGCGCTCCTTGGTATTTACCTAAAAAAGCTGAAATAATATCCATACAAAATCCTGCACATGGGTGTTTACATTTATAGCAGCATTACTCATAAATGACAAAAACTGGAAGAAACCAAGATATTCTTTAATAAGTGAATGGGAAAATAAGCCCTGGCACATCCATAACAATGATCAAACTTATTTAATCAGTGATTAAAAAGGGACTATCAAACCATGGGAAGACATGAAGGAACCGTAAATGCATATTGTGAAGTTTGAAAAGGCTACATACTGTAGGATTCCAACTGCATGGTGTTTTAGAAGAGGCAAAGCTACGCAGACAGTAAATTATCGGCAGTTTCAGGGCAAGGAGGAGAAAGGGACAAACAAGAGGAGGACAGGCATTTTTTAGGGCAGTGAATCTGCTCCGTATGAAACCGTAATGATGGATACACGTCATGATGCATCTGTGAAAACCTTAGAACTATAACCATACATCACAAAGACGAACTTTAATGTAAATAATGGGCTATAATTACTAGTAATGTAGGAATACCGGTTCATTAATTATAACAAAAAGCAAGCCCCAAAATCGTTTCAATCATTGTGGAGTAGGATGAGAAACTGATATTATTTTCATCCTTGTGATTCTGGCCCACGTGTTCCTCAGACGATTCCTAGACACGGTGCTTACTCTGTGCTGTAGGTAAACTCTGCAAATCAGCTGGCAGTTGATAAACGTGAGCATCTCGCCAATTCTATTCAATGAACTAGAACTCAATAAATTATATGTTAACAATAGGAGAAACTGTGTATGTGTTGGAGGGGTATTATATGAAATTCTGTTATCTACTCAATTACTCTGTAAATTTATACTAAAATCTAAGTTCTATTGTTTATTTTTTTTTACATAGTAATAAGATAAAACAAAGTCACAACGCAGCAACTGCACTCTGTCAGTTCCCAGCAACACAGAGGCGAGGGTGCCATGGTAAAGCTGTACCTAGTCACGCCCTGAGAGCAGGCCAGAGAAGAGACAATAAGCAAACCTGTGACCAAGACAAGAAAAAGGCAAGTCCATGTAAGATGTTGAAACACTGCACGCAGAGCAGACCTGCAGGTGGACACCCGGGCCAACAAGCCTTCCGGCAGTGGGCAGAGCATCGCACTCAGAGTGGTCCTCCATCCTGGGGAGCAGCGGCCCACATCCTTGCTCCCGCACTCTCTCTCTTGGGTATGGTCTTGATCCCCAGGAAGACCATGGCCAATCCAAGCCCTCGTCTCCTCCTACACTGTTAGGTAAAACAGGCTTCCTGCCTCTGCACGTCCTCCTTTGTCATGGTCTACTCACAAAGCCCAGGTTATACAGGCCACCTGTGTGACCAGAGCCAGTCAGGCTGGCTAACCAGTCACACGCCTATTCCATGTCCGGCCGGTCCACCGGGTCATGTGGACATCCTCTCCTCAGAAGACACACACGGACTCTGCATTCCCAAGTTACCTCCTCCAGGAACCTCTCCTAGACCTTCCAGAGGAGCCTTCTGGGCTCTGAATTTCCCACTTACCTGAGAGGCCTGCTCATCCCTTTGTCCTGCCTTGGGGCACAGTGCCCAACACCCAGGGGGCCTTCTGCCATGAATGAAATGAAGGTGTGACCCAGACTGTGAGCTCAAGGTGGATCCTTCTCAGATACTTCCCGGCCCTCTCCGTGCCTGAGGACAGCAGGGGGCAGAGCACCCGTGGAGCAGACATTCCCAAGAGTGCTTCCTCAAGCTCTCAGCAGTCATGGCCAAGGTCCCTAGCTCTGCCTGCCCTTGGCCCAGGGCCAGCCTGGTGCAGAGAGGGCCCCACTGCTTATCAAGTCTGTGGGAGACAGTCCCTGAACAGCCTTCAAGCCAGCCCTAAAGGTGACCCCAACCACCTAGCCATCCAGGACTGGTGGAAACCTATTCATATTGTGAAGCCCTAATCCCTAGTGTCACAAAATGTACTTGAAGACAGGGCCTTTGAAGAGGCAGTTAAGGTTAAATAAGGTCACATAGTTGTGCCTATTCTAATCTGACTAGTGTCTCTATCAGAAGAAATTAGGACACAGGGACAAAGACTTTGAGAACGTGCACACAGAGAGAAAAGCAGGTGAGGACACAGTAAAACAGTGGGCATCTGCAAGCCCTGCAGAGAGGGTTCAGAAGAAACCAACCCTGGCAACACCTTGATCTTGCACTTCCAGCCTCCAGAACACTAAGAAAGTAATTTCTGTTAAGTCATACAGTCTGTACTATGTGGTTATGGCAGCCCCAGAAAACTAATATATCATCTAATAATCAAGTAAAGGAATAGATGAACCTTAGAGACAGCAATACTCAATAACAGAAAAAAATCTCACAAAAAAGATGATTATTCTTTACATTCTTAATTTCTATCATTCATCTACACCAAAACATATTAAATACAAGAAACTCAGACATAATTTACATTAGAGAAATTTTAAAATCAACATTACCCTTGTAAAAGAAGTCACACAAAAATATGTCCTTACATAAAGACCAAGTTTCTTTAATACCTTTAGCATGTTACCTGGCTTTTAAAAGTTCAAATGATAAATTACTCTTTGATATAATATGAGGTCTGTCCAGCAAGTATCTGGCCACGTACAAAGAAAAATAAAGGAATTTATTGAAGAAGATACAAGACATACTGTACACAGGACAACAACATGTCAGTGCCCTTCAAAGTAGGCACCTTGGGACCTCACACAGTTCTCCCAATCCCCATCAGCTGCCCCGCTGTATTTTCCTGAATCTCAATGATGGTCTGAAATCTCTTCCCTTTCAAAGGTGATTTTAGTTTTGGGAAAAGCCAGAAACTGCTAATCTGAGCTGTAGGGGGACTGAGCCACCTGGGTAATTCAATGTTTTGCCAAAAAACTCTGCATGAGACATGATGCACGAGCAGGCATGTTGTCGTGATAAAGCTGCCAATCACCCAAAGTTGCCCATAGCTACAGCCTTCTGAGTCATCCAAATAGTTTCCACAGAGGAACGATGTTGACTCATTGCTATACTCAGACATTTTGAATGTGATGGCCACACAGTACACATGCTCACTCAACGGCATCTGCCGCCCCCACTGACTAGTACAGTGCCATCACTGTTCGTGCATACACATTCCAGTCCACTCCCTTGGCTGCCAGGTTACATCGATGTCCCACAAACTGTTCTCATTGTGTTAACAATGACTGGACCTTTTCTGGACAGACCTCATATATCCACGACATAAAACAAGGTGTACTAGGAACCTGAACTACTGGTTTTCCAGCAGCGTTCCCTGCATACACTCTACTGACTCCCATCAGGGATGTGGCAGGAAGGCGAAGAGATGTCAACCAGGCAGGTTCCACGGGGCATGAGGTGGAGCTGCCCTGACGACACTACCCCGGCGGCTCCACTGGTACATTCTCTCCCACTGAGATCAGGTCTAAGTTCTGTCTGATTAAAACTTCCACTGGGTTTTGTTTTCATTATGACAACTACGAGACTAAGCCACTATTCCAGTTATTTCAAACTTAAAAATCAGGATTTTACAGGGATCTGGTCTGCAATTATCACATACAGCAGGTCCTGGAATAGCATCATTTTGTCCAATGTCCCTTCATTTCATCATAAAGTGGATGAGAAACCATAGGAATGGAACTCTGTTCACATCAATTAGCTAAAACTAGCTTTGTTTCACATTGCTTCTCCTACAGTCACAGAACCTATTGACCATACGAGGTGAGGGGGGGCCTCCCCGTACATGGTGTAAATTACCATTATCTCCCTCTCTCAACAGAATATTTAAGGAGAGACAGGCATACGCTGACAATTTAAAAATATCCAAAAAAGGGTAAAGACTGTCACAAACAGCCTGAAGGAGTTTTTACCCAGATACTATGTATTAGTCATCACATAAAAATGTAACACCTGGGAACGGTAATGTTTCCACCAGTAAACCGAAATGCTTTGCAGTCCACAGCTGCTTAACCTCTGTAGCATTCCTTGTTGGCCGCAAAGACAAGACGTTCCATTCCGTGGGGCAGAAAACCGAGGTGGAGAACATTAATAATATGAGAGTAAATGTGGAAATCATGCTGAACGCTCTTCAGGTGAACGAATGAGTGAGCAGCCCTGCTTTGAGTCCCTACTCCACCACTCACTGACTCGGCATCCTGGCTTTTTTTATCAACCTTCTCAAGCAACCCTCTCCACAAAATGGAGCACACTAACTACCACGAAGTTTGGCGAAGACTAAAGAAAACGTGTAGAAAGGGCTTCGCAACACTTTGCACATAACAGATGCTTTAAAACGTGCCCTCCTATTCACACCTCCCTGCACTAAACCGTTATAAGGTGCACTTACAAATGGATATTGCTTAGGAACAGCAAGGGAGAGTGAATTGTGTGGGTTCTTTCCTTGAAGTACTAGATTTTTTTTTAAATGAAATTTTGACAGTGGCGTTTAAGGCCTGCTCCTGGTTTTACAGCCCTAACAATACAAATCACAGGCATATTCCAGCATGGTCTAAACAGATGCAAAAGTCTTTCCAAGACCAACCAGGATGAAAAAGAGCATTTATATATGAAAAACCTTTCATCCACAATTACAAGTGAATTCTTGAAGTTTAAAAATCCTTTAAGGATTTTTAAATAATTTGTTTTGGCAATAAATGAACTTAACTAGTTATTTTATTCTAATTAAAAAAATAGTTTGTTCAGGCAATAAACTAATTTGTGTGACTCTAAATAAAAGAGAAGGATAAATCTATACCTAGCACAGACTCAATATCTAATACACGTGTGTTACATGAAAGAAGGGAAAATCTGCCAATATTTTTATGGTTATAGAACTGAAATATTGAGAACTAGGAGGATCATAAGTGGAACTCTCTAATAAAGAAGAAACTAAAGTTCAAAGAAAGTGACTTGTCTAAAATTATAAAGAAGGTAACAACAGCTAGGTCAAAATATAACTCATTTTAAAGCCAAAAATATTTTTGATCATCTTTGAGATCCTAAAGTTCGTATCTCATCTCCATGAACATGGAGAATTGACACCTTAACAGAAAAAAGATATTCCCAGTCTCCTATTTACTCTTATATTTAATCAAAGGTACCAATTATTCTCAGCAACTAAGAAATCAGAGCACAGATAAAGGAGAACCCCAACTGTACAAATAAATAATTTGTGGAGTAATATAGATATAGTTTTTCTGGTCTTAATCATTAAATTGAATTGCTATCAATATTTTATAATAGATAAAGAGACACAAAATTAAATTTGTAAAATAAAAACCAAAATTATTTAAATGTTAAAATAAACATTTATTGAGTGAAAAATATGCATCAAGCTTGACCTAAATACTTTAAATGTTTTATCCTTACAGATTTGATCTTTACAATAACCTTATAAGGTAAAGAAACATCCTACGATCCCTGCTTTGCCAATAAAAACACTGGAGCACGGAGACATTAAATAACGTGCTCAAGACAACACAGGACGGACACACAGGAGATCTGGCACCAGAGCCATGTTCTTAACTGCCATATGATTACTTTTAATATAATACATTTTATAAAAATCTAATAATTAGCTTTTATTTACGATGTACTTAAAGCTCAATATTTATAATAGTTATTAATATTTTCGACCTCATAGTATATTTGATTTATGCAGAGCTTCAGGAACATTTTTATAAATAGACCACAAAAAACACAGGTTATATACTAAGAATACAAACTTAAGGCATTTTTAGATACTTTTAGTGATAGTTTTAAAAGATTAAAGAAAACCTATCTATACTATGGAAATTAGTGCTAGTGAACCTAAATGGTATCATTATGCCTAAAATTATCTAGCCACACATGGGAAAAGAAATGAGAATGGTTTAGGTTCTGCAATAAACACACAGTTTACATTAACAATTATAAATGTATTTTAAAGAAAAAAACTGACCAAACTGACTTAAATCTGGAGAGAAAATACATGTGAATCATGATGTAAAACCAGTATCAGAGGCAATGCAGAGTCGCAGGCCTGACAATCTCAGAGTGATCGCAGGCCTCGCAGGCCTCGCAGGCCCGTGGTTCTGCTCACGCCTCGGCTGTATCGTCATTTACAAAAGGAGTTAAAAATAACCACAGCAGGAACAGGAGAAGAAAACCCAAGTCTAACATCAGCTACATGTTTCTGTCACTACAGAGGGAGTTTCTGATGATCAAGTCTATGCTGTACCAGTCCATGCTGTAAACCACAGTATGACTGTAGAATCAAGAAACACCGTTTTCAGAGCACTCCCACACCTGATTCTCCATTGCCTACCTGAAATCCGTGCTTGCCTCTCCACCACGTGCTTAACACTTTGGGGGGCATGTCAATAACAGAAACAATGTCGCCCACCTAGAAGAAAATTTTAAGTAAAATGTTTTTAGTCAAATTTTAATCAACTGTGTTATCTAGAATTTAATCTGAACTGTAACCAAAAGGTAATGGGTAATTACTCTCAGGGTAATTGTCTCTGAAAAGCATAAGACTTCTTTCTGGAAAGAATTTAACAGTCTCAACCATTTGTTAAGGAGAGGGCCACAGAAAGTGAAGCAGCTCAGAGGCTGTGGTCCAGTCTAACGTGAGTGGGAACTTCGGAAAGTCAGACAGCCTAAGATTTCTGAAGGCTGGCCTCACCCATCATCAATACTTCTGTTAAAATACTGTCACTGCTGTTACTAAAGTGACCAGATTCACTTACAAAGACAAATACAAACACTCATACTTACAGCAGTAGCAGCTTCTATTACTACCACAGTTAGAGTGTGCCCACCACGTGCTGGGCACCGTGCTGAGCAATGGGCATGATCTTATTTAATCATCTAAGAAGGCCTACTACGTCTACCGTTACTGGGTTATTCTTAGTAAGCATAAAATTTGATGACAGCTACACTTCTTTCAAGAGATGGTATGATAACATATTACTTCCTTCACTCTAAAAATAAAAGACTAGTGAATTTATATGTTTTTACAAAATCATAAGTGTAAATCACAATAATGGTTTCTGATAACATTGAATGGAAGTTACATTCTTTGATCAAAGTAAGTGACAATCTCTGTGACAGAACAAAGTACTTCAGAGCAATGTCACTCTAGCACATGCAGTGTGGCTGTAAGAATTTTCCTTTCACGTTCATGACTAACACATCAGGTCAGGAAAGAGTCGTCTTCACAAAGCCATACTTGCTGACAGACTTGGCATCTTCCGAAATCTACATTCCTTTGGGCACAGAACCCGAAAACTGAGTGTGAGAACAGTTCGAAAAAAAGACTGACACCTGGCTTTCCAGAAGCTGACAGAGACGAACAGGGGAGAAATTATGATTGAATGTACTGAAGTGATTTGTCAGTGATAAGCCATGAATGGTTCCACATGACATTTGATCCAGGCTTTTTTGGGGGGGTTGGGGGTTGTATTTGCATGGAGTAGGGAAAGGAGATCAAGAATTACTTCCTAGAAGAAATGGGAGACACTGAAGTTGAAATTTTCAAAGATGAGTCCCATCATATAAGTAAAAATAGATGGCATGCCAAGCTAAAAGATAATGGAGTGTGAAAAACCCAGTGCCTTTAATTAAAAAATGATGAAAACATTGAGAGTGAGGCTAGAAAAGCAGCAGGGACTGAGCTAACACAGAGCAGCAACTTCAGGCATTTACCTCCAAGGTCAGCTCATCAGGGGCCCGAGCAGTGTACCTCTTGATGACGTGGGCAGCGCCAACGGCAGGAGTGTTAATGGATGATTCTTCATGTACTAGAAGGTGATTCCCCTTATTATCAATCTACAACAAAAAATGCAGTATGAGGTGGTGAAAGACATGAGGCTTGCAAAAGTTTGACATCAATTTGATTTAGGGCAACTATAACCAAAAGAATCTTTTTTAAAACCATATTATCATCTATTGAATACTTAATGTATGCCATTCATTGTGATGTGCATATAACATGGGATTTAATTTACTCCCCATAACTCTAAAAGATACTAATCATTATCATTATTTGAAAATGAAGATGCTAAAGCTAAAAAGAGTTATATCATTTCCAACAGATTAAATAATTTCTCCAAGATCACAGAGACAGTAACAAAAGAGCAAAGATCTCAGTGCAAGTTGGCTTCAATCAGTTCTACAATCTTTCTGCTTTCCATCCTGCTTTCCAACTTCCAATGAGAAAAGAATAATATAACACTGCATTTGCAAATTACAGAAAAATACCTAACATATTTACTGGATATAGTATCATCTAAACTTACTCTTTTTTTCTATTTTGTTTATTCTGTTTTTTAGACTCCACACACAAGTGAATTCATATAATATTTGCATTTCTCTGTCCGACATTGCACACACCATAATACTTTCTATATTCACCCATGTTGTCACAAATGGTGAGATTTCGTTCTCTGTTATGGCTCAGTAATACCCCCACTGTATATATGTATCATTGCTTCTTTAGCCATTCGACCAGCGATGGATAATTAAGTTGCTTTCATATCTTGGCTATTATAAATAATGCTGCAAAGAACATGAGGGTGCATATAAATTTTCTAATTAGTGGTTTCAGGTTCTTCAGATAAATACCCAGAAATGGAATTGCTGGGTCATATAGAAGTTCTATTCTTAATTTTCCAAGGAACCTCCTGTTTTCCATAGTGGCTGTTCCAATTTACAATCCCACCTAGAGGACACAAGGGGTTCTCTTTTCTCAACATCCTTGCCTATATTCATTTTTTGATTTATTGATGACAGCCATTTTCACAGGTGCGAAGTGATATCTCATTATGGTTTTAATTTGCATTTCTCTGATGATTAAGAATGTTGAGCATCTTTTCATATGTCTACTGGCCATCTGTATATCTTTAGAGAAATGTCTATTCTGGTCTTCTGCCTGCTTTTAATTGGAGCATATTTTTTGGTGTTAACTTGTATAATTCCTGATATATTTTGGATATAATATGTTATATGGTTGGCATATATGGTTTCCCATTCACTAGGCTGTCTTTTCACTTTCTTGATGCTTTTCTTCGCTGTGCAAATACTTTTTAGTTTGATGTAGATCCATTTGTTTATTTTTCTATTGTCTCCCTCTCCCAAGAAAACATACTTCCAAAAATACTGCTAAGAGCAATGGCAAAATTTTCCTGCCTAAGTTTTCTTCTACCAGTTGTATGGTTTCAGGTCTTATACTTCAGTCTTTAATTGATTTTGAGTTTATTCTATATGATGTAGGAAAGTTGTCTAGTTTCATTTATTTCATGTTATCTATCAAGTTCTCCCAGTACCACTTATTGAAGAGACTGTCTTTACCCCACTGTATTTTCTTGATTTCTTTGTCATGGATTAGTTGACCATATAGACATGGGTTTATTTCTAGGATTTCTATTTTATTCCATTAATCTATGGGACTATATTTACACCAGCAAAAATGCTGTTTTGATTACTATAGCATTGTAGTGTTGTTTGATGTCAGGAAGTGCAATACCTCCAATTTTGCTATTTTTTCTGGTTCCATATAAATTTTAGGTTTATTTGTTCTAATTCTGTGACAAATGCCATTGGTATTTTAATAGGGATTGCACTGAATCTATAGGTTGCTTTGGGTAGCGTGGACATTTAAACAATGTTAATTATTCCTATCTATGAACACAGTATATGCTTCCATTTATCTGTATCTTCTTGAATTTCTTTCTACAATGTCTTAAAGTTTTCAGACTACAAGTCTTTTTTACCTCCTTGGTTAAATTTATTCATAGATATTTTTCTCTATTTGATGCTATTGTAAATATAATTGCTTTCTTACTTTCTCTTTCTGATAGTCCATTATTCGTGTATTATAATGCAACCAATTTCTGAATATTAGTTTTGCATCTTGCAACTTTACTGAATTCATTTATTAGTTCTAAATAGTTTCTTGGTGAAATTTTTAGGGTTCTATGTATATGGTATCATGTCACATGCAAATAAGGACAGTTTTACTTCTTCCCTTACAGTTTGGAATGTCTTTATTTCTTTATTATGTCTAATTACTGTGGCTAGTATATGTAATACTATGATGAATACAAGTGGTGAAAGTGGACACCCTTGTCTTGTTCCTAATTTTAAAGAAAAGCTCCAGCTTTTCACTATTGAGTATGATATTGGCTGTAGGTTTGTCATATATGGCCTTTATTATGTTGAGGTATATTTGTTCCCTCTAGCTCCAGTTTACACCATATAGAAGAGTTTTTATCAGAAATGGATGTGGGATTTGGTGCTTTGTCTGTATCTACTAATATGATCACATGATTTTCATCCTTCATTTTGTTTATGTGGTGTATCATGCTAATTATTTTGCAGATACTGAACGGACCTTGTACCCCAGGAACACATCCCAATTAGTCATGGCATATGAACATCTTAGGTATTGCTGAATTTGTTTGCTAATATTTTGTTGAGGATTTTTACATATATGTTCATCAGGGATATTGACCTCTAATTTTCTTTTTTTGTAGTGTCTTTGTCTGATTTTCATAACAGGATAATGCTAACTTCATAAAATTAGTTCAGGAGCCTTCCCTCCTACTCAATATTTTGAAATAGTTTGAGAGGACACATGTCAGTTTTTCCTTGAATGTTTGATAAATTCTTCTGTCAAGACATCTGGTCTGATACTTCTTTGCTGGCAGTTTTTTGATTATTGATTCAATTTCATTAGTAGTTATCAGTTGGTTCAGATTTTCTGTTTCTTTCTGATTTGGTCTTGGATAACTATATATTTCTAGGAATTCTTTCATTTCTTCCAGGCTGTCCAATCTGTTGGCATATAACTGCTTGTAATATTTTCTTATAATTCTTTGTATTTCTGTGGTCTCAGCTGTCACTTTTTCTTCATTTATGTCTTTATTTATCTGGGCCCTCTCTTTCTTATTCTTGATGCATTATCATTTTCCATCCCTTCACTTTCTGTGTGCGTTTCATGATCTGAAGTGGGCCTCTTGTAGGCCGCATGTGCACAGGTCACGTGTGTCCTGCATTCAGCCACCCCATGTCTTTTTACTGGAGCATTCAGTTCATTTACATTAAAAGTAATTACTGATAGGTATTTAGTTTGGTCGTTTTTATTAAAAACTGTTTTCTGATTGTTTTTGTAGTTTTCTCTTCCTTTTTTATTCTCTTGCTATCTTCTATGTTGATGACATTCTATAGTGTTATGTCTAGATTTCATTTTCTTATATTCTCGTATATCTTTTATAGATTTGTGGTTTGAGGTTACCATGTGCTTCATATAAACCAAGTTATGCTTGTAGCAGTCTATTTTTCAATGTTTCTGTATGTATTTATTTTTTTAGAGAGAAGGGAAGGGAGGGAGAAAGAAAGGGAGAAAAACATCGATGTGAAAAACATCAATCCGTTGCCTCTCATACACGTCCCAGCTAAGGACTGAACCCACAACCCAGGCATATGCCCTAACCAGAAATCTAATTGGTGACCTTTCGCTATGGGGGACAATGTCCAACCAACTGAGCCACACCAGTCAGGAAGCTGATGGTAGCTTAAGTTCAAATACATTCTTCAATCACTACAATTTTTAGGTTCATCCCTTCCACATTTACATTTTTGTCATTGTTTTTTACTTGCTTCCTGTGTGTGTTTGTACGTATCCCTTAATTTGTTGTCCCAATTACACATGATCTTCCTGCTTTTGCTTTTTCACCTTTGTACTACTATTATAGTTGGCTGACCCACTGTTTCTACTAAGAGTTTACCTTTGCCAGTGAGAATATTTTCTTTCTGATATTTTCTTATTCCTATTTTTATCTTTTCTACTTAAAGAAGACTCTTTTGACATTTGTTGTAATAATGGTTTTGTGGTGGTGAACTTTCAGCTTTTCCTTCTTTGGGAAACTCTATCTCCTCTTCCATTCTAAATGATAGCCTTGCTGGGTAGAGCAATCTTGGTTGTAGGTTTTTGCTTTACATCACTTTGAATATTTCTTGCCAATCCCTTCTGGCCTGTGGTTTCTGTTGAAAATCAACTTATACAGTCTTATGGGAGCTCCCATGTAGGTAACTGCTTTTCTCTTTCTCCTTCTAAGATTCTCTCTTTGTCCTTAACCTTTGGCATTTTAATTATGATGTGTCTTAATGTGAGCCTCTTTGGGTTCATCTTGTTTGAGTTTCTTTGTGCTTCCTGGACTTGTATGTTTATTTCCTTAAACAGGATGGAGAAGTTTTCTGTCATTATTTCTTCAAACAGGTTTTTAATCCCTTCCACAGTCTCTTCACCTTCTGGCAGCCCTATCACACAAATGTCGGTATGCTCAATGTTTTATCAGAGGCCCTTTAAACTACCCTCATTTTTTGAAATTCTTCTCCTCTTTGCTGTTACAATTGGGTGTTTTCTACTACCTTGTTTTTCAAATCACTGATTCAATCCTCTACTTCATCTAATCTGCTCTTGATTTGTTCTAATGTAGTCTTTATTTCAGTTTCTGTATTTTTCATTTCTGACTACTTCTTTTTTACAGTTTTATCTCATTTTTTGCGTTTTTAATCTCTTTGTGAAGTCCTCACTGAGTCCATCTGTTCTCCCCCTACCTTCATTAAGCATCCTTATAATCAGTGTTCTGAACTCTGTATCTGGCAAATTGCTTGTCTCATTTCATTTAGTTCTTTTTCTGAAGCTTTGTCCTGTTCTTTTATTTGAAACTTTTTTTTCTGGTTGACTCCTCATTTTGGCTGACTCCCTGTGTTTGTTTGAAAGTATTAGGTAGAGCTGTTACGTCTCCCAGACTTAACAGTGGCTTTATACAGGTATCCTGTGGTTCCCCGTGATGCAGCCTCCTTAGTCATACAAGCCAAGTGCTCTAGGGACATTTCCTGTGTGTGCTGTGTGTGCCCTCCTGTAATATTTAAGCTTCGATCACTGTTCATAAGCCAGTGGGTAGGGCTCACCCTCAGGATCACTGCTTTTGAGGGCTGGCTGTGAGGGCAGTGAATGAACTGTTGTGCAGGAGCTGACCCCACAGAAAGGGAGTGACTTTTACAGGGCTGGGTACCCACTGAGTCCATCCTTCTTGTATGTCATCTGTGGAGATGCATGGTGGTGCTCTGGCGTGGTCTGAAGCTGGTTGCCAGGTATGTTCTTTCTGGATCTCTTAGGAGGGACACTGGTGCAGATCAAGGCCATCCATCACTTGCACTGTGCTTGGAGCCTCAAAGTGGTCTGTGCAAAGTGGTTTGTGGTAGGTTGCCACTTATATTGAACTTGGAGGTACTTGGGAAAGACTACACTGTGTAATGAAGTTGGCTGGCACTTGTGCTGAGCTTGTGATCCTCTGGTGGGCACCACAGCGTGAGCTGAGACTGGCCACGACTTGTAGTGAGCTGCTTAACTGAAGCTAGTTTCCAATACAAAACTGGCTACCACTTATGCCAAGCATGGAGCCATCTGATGGGAGTCAATGCAAATTGAGACCTGTCGCTGCTTGTGCTGGCCTTGGGGCTGCTTAGAAATAACTACCAAGCATGCTGAGACCAGCAGCAGCTTGTTTAGGGTTTATAGAAGTTTGAGATATTTTGGGAAAGTCTATAGCAGGAACTGAGGCAGATCACGTGTGTTAAAGAGCCACTTGAGGTAGGCAGGCAAGTTGCGGGGGTGGGGTGGGATCTCAGGGACTCACTACAAGGGGGTGAACAGTGTTAGCCAGATTAGTAGAGAGCTCAGCTTTGGTGCTCTCCTGCCCTGGGCTGGCTGGGAGGAAGCAGAGTTCAACAAGGTAACAACGATGTCTGCTAGCACTTCTGTCCCTGGAGAGAGTTACCCAACCTCTGCCAAACAGCCCTAACCCTGAAGTTAATAAACGTATTTCCTTCCCGTATGTCCCTTGCACTTTTGAGCTGTTGCCCCTGTGCTAAAGCTCAGTGTCAGTGAGTCTGTGAGTGAATGAGGCTATGCACGGGCCCTTTAAGAGGACCACCCGGGGCTCTAACATCTTTTTTTCTGCCACGGATGCAATCCCCGCTGGTTTCCACAGGAAAATGTTGTGGGGACTTTTGCTCCTGGCACTGAAACCCTGGGCTAGGGGGGCTGGGACCATGTGCTCCTAAGGGGAGACCTGCAGAGCTGAGATACCCATCCCGATTCTTAGTCGCCACACCAGGGGTTGGGACCTGCCTGTTCCACATCGTCCTTCCTACCAATCTCAACCTGGATTCTTTTTTATACCCTTAGTCATAGGAGTTCTTTTCAGCTGGTATTCAAACATTCTCAATAATGGCTGTTCTATAATTTAGCTGTGACTTTGATGTGGTGGTGGAAGGAGGTGAGCACTGAGTTTACCTACTCTGTCATCCTGACCAAAAGTCACCCAAGACTGATTCTTAAATCAGATCCTTTAAAGGTTGTCTCTTGTTCGTAAATAACTAAAAAATATTTCCAATTACTAAGTCAACTGAAAATATATACATACCTTTCTAAATGTATACATTAACATGTCAAACACCAAAATAATAATATTAAAACTATTTTTCTGGACCATCAAAGAAAGATTTGGCATGAAAAATAATTAATGTGTCATATATCCTCCCAGAATATAGAAGAAACTGCATTTTGTTACTCCTAAAACTCAATAGCTCTCAAAATTAAACAAATATTAAATCTCTTAAGCTGCCAATTTAAAACTCAACCTTAGCGAGCAGGAACTAGAGAGTACCTCCATCCACGTGAGGGCGGGGCCACAGT
This sequence comes from Phyllostomus hastatus, assembly GCF_019186645.2. Classification (NCBI taxonomy): domain Eukaryota; kingdom Metazoa; phylum Chordata; class Mammalia; order Chiroptera; family Phyllostomidae; genus Phyllostomus; species Phyllostomus hastatus. The sequence continues at coordinate 10,167,652 of NW_025334015.1, read as the reverse complement.
TGATCTTGTTGCCAGCGATGGAGGAGAGGCGGGACAGGTAAGCGGCGAGCATCTGAGTGACTGACTACAAGGAAAGAGAAGATTCAGTGGTGACTCAGAGTAGAGATACGACATGGTGTCAGAAGAACTATTGAAAATTGGTTGTTTCTAGAGAAAAAGCAAACCTGCAGATTTCCTGGCATTTTAATAGTTACAGAGGGTTCTTCACAGAGTTGTAACAGTGCCTTGAACTGAAACTACAGCGCTTATCTACCAAGTCTTTGTCTTGTACAGAACTTGAACATTTCACCCGTCATCATCAGGGAGCAGGCTACTTTACAGCTTCTAATTTTATTGCTTTTTCTTTCTATTTTTGTATGGAAACCTAAAAGATACTAATCGAAAGGACACACTTGGTTTTTCTGCCCAGTTGTTCCCAGCAACCCTGACACCCTTTCTCTGGTACTTCTCCCGCGGCAGCAGGACAGCCGTGCCACATGGGATCCTAGCCCGTGGGCCAGCTGAGTGGTCCAGGAATGTAATTCAACTTGACCTGGCCTAACACAGGTTACCGCAGGAATTAGGAATTATGATATAAAACTTCAGCTCAGTCTGGCCGCTGTCTTAAAATAGGTAACAACCCAGCACCTGCTGGTAGTGACCATGTTCTGAGGCAGCATGAGAGAGAAAGTTATGCAACAGATTGACAGAGATAGGAAATGGAGATAGAGAGGCGTACAGGTTCTCAACGATACAAAAAAATGTGTGGTTTTAAGATGCTGCCAAGATTCTGCTGTAGTGTCAGTTCTTACATGATTGATGGTGTTGCTACTTTGCCCTACATACTTAATTGCCCTGGAATTAATTATAGAATTGAAATGGGCCCCCATCAGGACTTGGAAGAATTCTGCACTGTTTTTGAGCATTCACTGCAGCTGCCAAGAAGTCTAATGTTAATGCAATTCTTGTTGTCTTGAGAAAATATGTTGTTTGCTCTCTAGAAGCCTTTCTGGTTTTCTCTCTGCTTTGACATTTTGCAATTTTTACTACATGTTTCTAAATGTGTGTCTTTTCACTCATTACATTAGCACTTAATGGGACCACTTAATTTGAAAATATGCCTTTTTTAACTTTAGGGAATTTTCCTATATTAATGTTTAGTGAATTCCACTGAGAGGAAAGCAGGGACTTCTCAATCTATTCTCCACGTGTACCAGCTACTCTTTCACAACTTTTTATACCTTTGAGGGCTGCATTGTTACACAGCATGATCTTTCAGCTAATTCTCTATTTATCTGTGTCCATTTTTTATGTAGTCTAGCTATTCAGGTTTGCTGTCATTAAAATTAATTTACATGATCATATGTTCATTTCTAAGATCTCTTGATTATTTTACTTTTGCAAAATTCTGCTCTCATTCTATGAATGTGATTGCTTCACTCTCTGAGTATACTAATCATGTTCCTCAAGGCCCTCTGTTTGCCCTCCTGTTGTTCGTCCACAGTTGTGCGCCGCTTAACTGATGGGGATACATTCTGAGAGGTACAACCCCAGGGGATTTCATCACCGTGTGAACATCGCCGAGTGTGTGCACATACACAAACCCAGACGGTGTAGTCCACTATACACCTGGGCTATATAGTGTAGCCTATGGCTCTTACAAACCTGTACAGCATGTTACTGTGCAAACCAACATGAGATTAAATCATGCACAAGTGAAAATGATGCAACCAAGAGGCATAATATATATGAGATGAATGAGGCTGCTACCGAAATAACATGGCACATTAAGTAAAAAGAGTATATTAGAAAACAGTGCTATTAAAGTATTTTATAGTAAACACAGTCATGCATTATCAAGTATTGTGTATTGTACATAATTACACATGCTACACTTTTATGTGACTGGCGGCACAGTATGTGCGTCGACACTCTATCACCATAAACACTTGAGTACCTGAGTAATGCACTGCACTATGAGGTTATGACAGCGACCACCTCACTAGGACACAGAAAATGTTCAGCTCCATTATAATCTTGCGGGACCTCCGTCATACATGCAGTCCATTACTGACCGAAACTCTTCATGCAGCACGTGACTGCATGTTGTTTTTACCTGGAAGATCTCTAGTTCATCTGTCTTCTTGCATGTGTACTTTATGCTCATTTTCTCGTCCTCCTAAGTCTTACCCCATCTACTTTCAAACATTCTTCATAATTTCTTATTCCCTGATGGTTCTTTTCATTTTCTGTTATAAAAAAAATCTCATCCCTTTAAAAAAGTTTTAAATCCTTTATATTTTTACTAGAAATATTTGTCAGGAATGGAGGTGGACGTGTAAACATAGTCTGCTATCATAAATTAATAAGCAAACAGCATTATTTCAATATCCATGTATGATTATTACTGAAGTCAAGGTCTTTCATATTTTATATTCTCTTTGAAGAATGTCTGTTTATATACATTGCTCATTTATACATTATTACAATATGAGGTTTTCTGTTATAAAATTATACATTAAACCTACTTTACTAACCATTAGCTTTACTAATTTTTCAGTCACAAAATAATTAAATAATCCCAGGAATCATCCTGAGTGTTCACTATAAGCTTTTATTTAGTATACAAGCAAAACTTTCTGCTAATGTATATACAGTTAACTACCTCTGGGCTGTCCTTCAGGACATCTGAACGGGGAAGTTCTGAGAGCTGGGAGAACCGTCGGTCATAGATGCACAGATGAAGATGCTTGTCAAGTACTCGAAAATCTTCGTAACTTCTTTTAACAATCCAACTTTTGCCCTGTGGTTAAGAAAAAAAGGCTCCTATAATTCATCTCTATTAGAAAATGCTTATGAACCAGGCCTTATTCTAAAATGGTATTTCATTCAGGGGACTTTCTATTTTCTAATGGAAAGCTGCTACTAACACAATAATAAAAAGGTAAACCCCAAAACAATCTGGTGAGTTACATTATGTTGGAAGGTCAATAACGGACCCTGAGCCTGAACTCCCCACTAACCCTCTTCCCACCGCTCATCAGAGTCCTTCCGCTCTCTGGGGACAACCACCGTTAGATGGCTCACACAGCCTACAACCTTACCCTGCAGAAGGGGCCATAAAATAACTTTGAGTGACAGAAAACCATTAAAAATTAAAGAAAAATAAAACCAGGTTATCCCTAACATCTTCTGTGACTGACACTAGAAATAATACTAATATTAAAATTAGGTCCTCATCTATAACGGTTTGATATGCATATATTACCTAAAACCCATTATTTCTCCCCACTTCTCAGGCTTTCTTCCTTTCCTTGCCCAATCTCACAAACTCATTAAAAATAAAAACCTATTCATAGAGCATTTTTAGTACCTACTGTCTTCTAATTTTATCTTGAATCTATCACTTCCAATAGCCACAGCTTCAGTGAGGACTCACATCATTTCTTACCTGGAATATTGCTAACGCTCCCTGCCTATGATCTCCTCCCTCACTCTGCTCCCCCAATACAAAACACAACACTTATCAGTTCACACTGGCAAAAATCATTAAAAAGCAGTGTGGTCAGCAGCAATGAACAACAGGTCCTGAGTGCACAGCATCTGGTTTTTCAATATAATCTATTTTTATATGGAGACTTTCATCTCCTAAAAACCTGGAAGAACTAGAAGAATAACCCTCCAAAGTAACCAGTCATCTCAGAATGAAAGACACATTTTTTGTGTAGCTCTTCTCCATTCTCCTCAGCCAAATGGCACAGAAACAGAAGGTATCACTCATAGGGGAGATGCTGAATTTTAAACAGAGGTATGTCAAAAACTAGCACAACAAATTATCTAATCCTACTTTGGACTATAATTCCCCATTACACAGATCTCCTCTTTCAGACAGTTGTTAGAATAAGATAAGAGAATAGATGTGGCACTTTTAACGAACAGATCCTACATTTAAAGGATAGTGTTCTAGTCCCTATTCTAGGAAATGCTAGCACAATCACTCTAGAATGGGATCCAGATAATTCTGGTGATCAATCAGAATTGACAACCATTGATCCATAGGATTAAGCCCAAATATATTTGCACACATCAGAGCTTTCATTGCCTGGGTCCTGTCTACACTGATAGTCTGATCTCATTCACTACTGGTCCACGCCCTTTCTTTGCTTCCAGCTACACTCAGTTACTTCCATTCCTTCATTTGATGGGATGTATGCCCTTTCTTGCCTCCATGAGTTTTAAGTGCTATTCTGTCTACCCTGGAAAGCCATTCTTTCACTCCTTGCTCAATCAAGTTAAGCTCCTTCATTTGTTTAGTTCAACAGATGCCTCCTACCCAAAACTTTCCTGAATGACCACAGGGGGGTAAATACTTCTCTCTTTGGGATGGCAAAAAGAAAAATAAATAAAAATACACTACAAAGGCAGAAAAAATAGGGACAAACTTCTTATCACAGAGTTGCAATAATTATACACTTATACACATATTGAAAATTATGCAACATTTCAAATATCAGAAAAGTACAAAAAAAATAGCAACATGCACCCATGTCTCTATCACAGAGATTAAATACATTGTTGACTCTTGTTTCAAGGCTCCCGACATTTTTAAAGAGCAATTACCGCAGATGTAAAGCCCCATTCTCTCGTGTTCTCCTTCTAAAGGTAAGGACTGGAGTTAATGTGCATTGTTATCACGCACAAATACATGCTTTACATCTTTACTACATATTAATAATCCATAAATAATGTATACTATTATTTTGAATCTGACGTAATTCACCTATTTTTGGAACATGAACAGCATGTTGCACTTTTTCCATGTTGTCATAGGTAGCTTTATTATTAGACAAATGCTAGAGTATAATTTCCTGGAGGAGTAAAACCCCAGTCTACTTGCCCACTCCCCTGTGGGAGGGGAGCGAGGGTTTCAAGCTTGGCACTTCGGCATGCAGCACTGCAGTGAACACCTCCCCGTCTAGTCCCACACATGTGGGAGAGAGCCTCTGCAGGAGCTGCCTGCAAGCGGGACCGCTGATCCTAATGTATGACCGTTAGCAACTTCATTTTAAATTTGCCAAACTGGCCTCCAGAGTAATAATACCACTTTGGTGTGAAATGCATATTCCTAACCAGAAACCTGTTCATCTCCTCCATTTAAATGATGACTTTTACTTACTGACATGGGTGAAAGAATAGGGACTAAAGTAAGTGTCAAAGTAATTTAAATTTGCATTTGGACAAGAAGTTGTTAGCTGCCCTCATCCAAGCATTTTAAATTCACCCATTCTGTCCTCTGACTTGGGTTTGGCGGGCAATGCTTGAAAAATTGTGTACAAACACCTTTAGGAACAGGACAGCACAGTTGAATTTGTCAAAGTGATTGCCACACCAAGCCATTTTTTCTTACTTACGTTACTTGCACAGATGCTGAAGCTATACAGATTTATCTACTACTGAAATAAAGAAGTAGCTAAAATCTTGGCTCTAGGGTGTCCCAGTAAATCCTGGCTGATTAAGAATTGCATGCAGTAATAGTAATATAAAGTGCCTTGTAGAGTACCAGAAATGGCTCCTTTAATTTAAGAAACTTTCTGAGCTGAACATATCAGAATTAGGGAACAAAGTTTCCAATCAAAACCCCATGGTATCTAGCAGAACAAATGACTGGTCACCAAAAGCTCAGTAACTAAAAGGACAAAAGAATATTCTTACTGATTACTGTTATTCATATGAGGGTTTAGCCAGGGAAGAGTTAATGTATCGTCAGAGGTCGGAAGTGGTTTTCCACATTAGCTGAATTATAAGTTTCAAATGTTGGGGAGTAAAATCTTAAATTTAATATAAAGAATTTTATAAATGTTATAAATTATGAATTTTGTAAATTTAATGGCAAAAGATGTACAATGCTGACACTAATCAAAAGATAGCAGGAGTAGCTACATTAATTTCACACAGAGCTGAACTCGGATTGAGGCCAGTTATCTGGGAAGAAAGACGTTACATAATAACATAGAGGATAATTCTCCAAAAAGAAGTAACAATCCTTAATGCCTACATTAAGGCATCAAAACACATGGAGCACAAACTGATAGAACTGTGAAAGGAAATAGGTGAATCCACTATTACAGTTGGAGACTTCAACATCCCTCTAACAAAAATGGACAGATCGGCAGGCAGAAAATCAGGAAGGGCATATCTGAACTCAACAACACCATCAATTAACTGCATATAATGCACATCTATACATTACTTCATCCAAAAAACATCCCTCTCAAGTTCACATGGATCATTGCCAAGAGACCACATTCTAGGCCATAAAACAAATGCTAGCAAATTTAAATTTTTAAATACAATTTCTGCTCTCAAATCATGATGCAATTAAACTGGAAATCAATAACAAGAAGACAACAAGAAAGTCCCAAAATACCAGCAAGATTAAGCAAAACACTTCTAAATAACACATGGGTCAAAGAAAAATCTCCCAGAAAAAAATCTAAAAATTAAAATACAACATATCAAAATGCACGAGATGCAGCAAAAGCAGTGCTTAGCAGGATTACTGATAGCACTGAATGCATATATTAGAAGAGAAGGATCCAAATTCAATCATCTAAAATTCCATCTTAGGAAAATAGAGAAAGAAGGACAAATTAAAACCAAAGTAAGCAGAATAAAAGAAATAAAAATAAAAGCAGAAATCAATGAACTTGATAACAGAAAATCAAGTGAGATAACCAACAAAATCATGATGCCCTGGCTGGTGTGGCTCAGTGGGTTGGGCACCAAACTAAAGGGTCATTGGTTCAATTCCCAGTCAGGGCACATGCCTGGGTTGCAGGACGGGTCCCCAGTAGGGGGCGCACAAGAGGCAACCACACACTGATGTTTCTCTCCCTCTCTCTCCCTCCCTTCCCCTCTGTCTAAAGATAAATAAATAAAAAATCTTTAAAAAGTGGTTCCTTGAAAAGATCAATGAAATCAAAAACTCAATCCAAGATAAGTATGGGGAAAAAAAGAGAGGACACACATTACTAATATCAGAAATGAAAAAGGGAACATCACAACAGACCCTATAAACATATAAAGGAATACTATACTATAAACAATTTGTATGCCCACAAATTTCATAACAACAATGAAATGGACCAATTCCTTGAAAGACACAATCTGTCAAAACTCACACAAGAAATGAACAATCTGAATAGGTCTATAACTGTAAAGTAAACTTAATAAATAACTAATAAACTTCTAAAAAAGAAAGAACCAGGTCAAACTGGGTTCACTGGTGAGTTATACCAAGCATTTAAAGAAGAGATTATACCAATTCCTTACAATAACTTTCAAAAATTAAAGCAGAGAGAATACTTCCTAATTCATTCTATGAGGCTAGAACAAGAAAGAAAAAATACAGACCAATATCTCTTGTGAATATCAATGTAAAACTCCTCAATAAAATTTTAGCTACTAGAATCCAACAACATATAAAAATAATTATACACCACAATCAAGTGGAATCTATCCCAGATACAGAAGGCTGGTTCAACATTCAAAGTCAATTAATGTAATCCATGACATCATCAGAAGAGAAAAAAATTCCAGGATCACATCAACCGATACAGAAAAATATCTGATCAAATGTAACACTCGTGATAAAAATATCTCAGTAAACTAGGAATACAGGAGAACTTCCTCAGGCTGATAAAGAATACCTATTGAAACTCACAGTTATGCCCTGGCTGGTGTAGCTCAGTGGGTAGCTAAACTGGGTGAGCCCTTAACAGACACCTCACCAAAAAGATATACAGATGACAAATAAGCATATGAAGAGATAGTCCACACTGTAGGTCATCAGAGAAATGCAAATTAAAACAGCAGCAAAATACTACTATACCCCTACTGGAATGACAAAACTCCAGAAACACTGATATCACCCAATGTTGGCGAGAATGTGAAGCAACAGGAACTTTCCTTCATTGATGAAATAGTACAGCCACTCTGGAAGGCAGTTTGTCAGTCTGTTACAAAACTAAACATACTCTAATCATAGGGTCCAACAATTACATTCCTTGGTGGTTACCCAGATGAGCTGAAAAGTTATGGCCACACCAAACCTACACACAAATGCTTATAGAAGCTTTCATTGTAACTGCCAAAACTTGGAAGCAATCTTCAGCTGATGAATGAATAAATAAATAAATTGTGGTACACCTAAACAATGGAATATTGTTTAGCAATAAAAAGAAGTAAGGAAGCTGTAAAAAAGCAGAAAGGACACTTAAACGCATATTACTAAGTGAAAGAAGCCAACCTGAAAATGTTACTTTCTGCATAATTCCAACTATCCGACATCCTGGAAAAGGCAAAACTATGGAGACAATAAAAGGACCAGTGGTTAGCAGGAGTTAGGGAGAGGTGAGAAATGAACAGGTGGGGCACAGCTGACTTTTAGGGCAGTGAAACTATTCCGCGTGATACTAGAGTGGCGGATACATGGCACTGCAAGTGTATCTAAACCCACAGACTGCACACCACTGTGAGGGAGCTCTTGGTGACAACGGTGTGCCAACGTTAGATCCATCCGTTGTGACAAAGGCACCTTGTTGGTGGGCAATGTCCACCATGGAGGAGGACGTGCACATGTGGGAACTATGTACTTTCCACTCAATTTTGCTGGGAATCTAAAACTGCTCTAAAAAATGAAGTTCACTAATTTAAAAGAGTAATCATGTCCTCTTCCATCTAAGCAGTCTTGCTCACAGACATAAGTATCAACAACCAGCCACATAAATGCAGCAACCTTGAGAGTCTCAAAAAGTAAATGCTAGAGACTGGATTTCAAAATTCATTTCTTCACATATAAGTGAATTGATTTCTTTCAACTTTTAAAAAATATCCGTGTGCCAGCAAAAGTCTGCTTTTTATAGATTTTCATTCACGAAATTAAAACCTTAACATGTAATTTGTAAATCAACTAAAACTATGTTAAATTCACTGAGTAAATTGTAGAAGTAGTAAAATATCTCATATTTTCAGCAGCTATAAAAGGACTTCAAATTTCATATATAAAAAACAGTCTCAATCATCCAATTCCCAGACTGAATAAAGTAAATGATAAGAATATTTTAGAAGTTCAATTATAGTATAAAAAAAATAAAAACAAAAACAAAAACAGAACAAAAATGCTTTTTCTTTTTTAAAGATTTTATTTATTTATTTTCAGAGAGGGAAGGGAGGGAGACAGAGAGAGAGAGAAACACCAGTGTGCGGTTGCTGGGGGTCATGGCCTGCAACCCAGGCATGTGCTGGTTGGGAATCGAACCTGCGACACTTTGGTTCGCAGCCCGCACTCAATCCACTGAGCTATGCCAGCCAGGGCCACAAAAATGCTTTATACACATCTGCCTAACTTGTTATTTGCTGCTAATTTCTATCCTTAAAAAATTACTATTATCAAGTAATGATTGTTATTCATGGGTAACAAAAATCAACAATTCTTGACAAGGCTTAAAAATAAGAAAATAAGAATATCCCAATGTGTACAGGGTCACATTTCTAAGACAAAAGTTTGTTCTTCTTTCTTTCATTTATTCACCAGTTATTTTCTGAGTACCTAAATAATACTAAGCACTGAAGTGAGCATTAGAGATGCAACAGAGGAAGGACCATCAAACTTCTGACTTCTTAGAATTTATTTCTAATGAGAAAACAAATACTCTTTAAAGTAAATAAATACATAAATGAAATATTGATGGTGTTGTACTATAAAGAAATAAGGAAGAACCTACTTCACGTAGGGTGGCAGGAACAGCCCTTCTGAGGACATGATATCTAAGCTGGATCCTGAGAACTGAAAGGGCACTGAACACCCAAGCGCTCAGTGTGAGTAGTTATGGGCTGATCAACGTTCAGTGCCTTGTTGTAGGAAAAAGCTTAGGGTCTTTTAGGAACTGACTAAAGCCAGTGTGACCGGAGCATAGGAGTGAGAAGACTATCATGACATGAAGCAGAAGACGCAGGCCTGTCCACATGGGTGCAGGGTCCTCACAGGCCTTGCTAAGTAGGGAGTTTGGGTTTAGCTCTCAACACAGTGAAAATCTGTTGTGGAGCTTTAACCCTAAGAGTAACGTGTTTCAGTGAACACTTTACACCACTTTGGCAGTTTAGAGGGTTATGTTCAATTACAGGGTGCAAACCCAGATTCTATCATACTGGCTCAACAAGAGATAATGGCTTATGCAAGCTTGGCAATAGCAGAGATAGGAAGAGATAGGCAAATTCAAGATAGAACTGCTGTTCTTCCTGAGAAGAACAGTCTTCACCCATGTCCTTGGAAGTATCTGTATCATGGGAAAGTTAATACTGTGAATGGCATCTTTAATCATATGATAAACCTCTGCGCAAAGGGAAAGACCTGATTTAAACCTCAGCCTGGCCTCGTCCTAGATACAGGACCTGACACAAGTGACTTAACACCTGTGAGCAGCAGTTTACTCATCTGCAACTTGGGAACGGCAACACCTGCATTTCACAGAAGAGGTACAAGGTTCAAATAACAATCAGCCTACATATTTCATTTGCACAGATGCTCTCCAAATGTTAATAGGCAACCCCACCCCCAGTAACAGCATTTTCTAAATGGACTGAGTGGAGGAGATATTTAATACTCAGGAATGCATTTCTGATGTTGGAATTTCAAGCATCAAAATACAGGAGATATTTTGAGGTAAAGAGGTAGTCCCCTAAAACCAACTGGGACACAGTGGAGCCTTTATATTACTGTAAATACTTATAAAACACTTGATCTTCAGGGAAAAATAAACTATTATATTGATGAATTCTAGTTAAAATATAGAGAAAGTGAATACAATCCAACTGCAGTAAGAAACATTCATTTCAACTACTCTAAAGCTTACTAAGGGACAATAAAATACTTAGTATTTATGAAGCAACAATTATTCTTACAATAACAAAACTATACTTACAAAAGGGAAAGACCAGAACAGGATTTTCATTACAGCACATGTTAAAATAAATTCTTGCAACAACTAGGTGTAAAATTGTTATTTTAAAATTAACCCTTAAAAGTTGGTGTTTGCTTATTTGCTAAAGAATAAAAACACAGAATATTGAATGTTTTTAAGACTCACTACCAGTGTCATTACATTTATAAATGCTTTATTCTATGTAGTGGGGCTCAATATACTTAGTGGCAGGGTTTATCTAATTTTGGCTTTTAATTATTGAACTTTTAACATTTGAAACAAAAATTTACCCTATTCCTGAATTTCCTGAGGTTTGTATTAATTTTCATTGATTTCAAACTGAATACATTGTTTCTTGAAAAGTAGGGGAAACAGAGGAAGAATTAGTATGATTTTCCAGAAAAAAAAAGTATTCCCATTCAAATAAATATTATGGTACAAATTGGAAAGTGTTTCTTCACCCACACTAGCTAACTTGTTTTTCATACGTAACACTTTTCCCCCCAGTTTATTTAATTGGAAAACAGAATAAAAAGATAAGGGAGGGAATATCTAAAGTACAATATGCATATATTGGTTAAGACAACTTCCTCTAAATAAAAATTACTATAGGAGGGCGGGAGTTGACAGCTCAAGCAGGGAACTAAAAACCTGTTCTCTAAGGCACTCAGGAGAGTTGTTCTATCCATGGTCGATATCCAGCTGGGACACACCAGTATGGATAACTTGGTTTGTATGACATGTATCTACTCCAATTGCACTGGGCCCATGCTGTGTCAGCTGTTAAATATTTTTACTATCACAAGACTTATAATCTCTTATAAGATTAAACCCAGTTGGTCTAGACGCTCCCTTATAGGCTCTTGATTTGAGACTTCCACTTAAAGTTCTCTCTATAAGTATCTTAATTAATACATACAGGCTACCTAGGTCCTGTCCACTGAAGTCATGCAGAGAAACTCAGTGGGGCCCTGTCCGGGTAGCTCAGTTGTTTGGAGCATCGTCACGATACAATAAGGTTGTGGGTCCCATCTCCCATCAAAGCACATAAAAGAGTCAACCGGTGAATACATAAATAAATAGAGCAACAGACTGATGTTTCTCTCCCCCATCTCTCAAATCAATAATTTAAAAAAATTTTAAAGAGATTTAGATGGTCAGTTTCCATGTCTTTTATAATTTTTTATTACCATTTGGGATATGCTCACAAATTTCAGAGTAGCCAACCAAGAATGAATCATATTAGAAAATGGGGAAAGAACAGGAAAAAATCCCACTAGACTAAGGCTCACTAGACTAAGGCTCAAATCTTGATTTTTCTCTTTAATTAACACTTTTGAGTCTTAGATTCATCATCTGTAAAATGGAAACCAGACTGTTCACCTCACAGACTGTTGTAGGAATTAAATGACAGCCCGCATGTCATAGTATCTGTGCACTACACACAGGTGATCAAAAATGCCTACTAAATCTGGATCAATTCATCATGAAAATCATGGTTTACATTTCTGAGTTCACGATTTAAAAAGAAATCAAAACTTTGAAGGGCAGAGGCAAAGACACAATTAAAAGGTTCAAAGGTAAAACCTAAAAGAATCAATGTCACTCAAACTATAGAAGGGGAAATTTTCACAATTTAATTGGCCATTTTCTATGAAAGAATAAGGGGAAAAAGTGGGTTAAGATGAAGCACCAAGAATACTGGTTAAATAAGAAGAATTTCAAGAGCACATTATTAAAATCAGAAATTAGCAAAGATATGAAATGCATGCATAAGTGTATCTGGAATGGACAGATTGCATCAGCATGCAATGATCTCATCTGAAGACTAAACAATCTCTCAACTCTGTTGTTGTTTGTAAATTCCAAGGAGATGCAAGAAAAACTGGCAATCAGAACAATGAAGTCCTTAGCAGCTCCTGCTAAGATTTCATATAGCTTAGGAAAGCCATCTCAGTAATTTGGGCCTCAATTTCCTCATTTGCAAAATTAGAGAGTTTGATTGTGAGACTCCTACAGTTATAAATAATACATGACTCTCATTTAGTATGGTTTATGGCCGACCTCTGTGGCAGGATACAGAAGGTAAGCCATGGGAATGCATCAATGACTATTTACGGGGAAGCAGAGACGTGTGATGGCATTGTTACAATGCAGTAAATTACTGCTTTGATGTAATAAATAGTACACCAAGTAGCCTAAAATTTGGTAAGCAGCCTGACAAGATATTTACAACCAGGAAATAACCTAATTATCTAGGTCACTATTTATGGAAGCATAACCAAATAACAATTACACATTCTAATGTATGGTATCAAAATATCATAGATAACTTTTGAAAGTCAATTTTTAAAAAACCGCAGATATACTGTGCTTTACTTAAGAGAATGAAAGTATCTGCATTGTCAGAACATACAGAAATTAATAGTGAGAAGAAAAGATGCTAACAGGCTTTAGAGTAGAGGGATCAATAAATTCATTATGGCATGCCTACCATGTAGTCTAGATGAAGAAGACATGTTTTCTAGTCATCTGTTAGTTGAGGTTCATCACAAGAGCACTTAACATTTTCACTTAAAAATTAACTCACCAAATAGAAAAATCTTATGAAATATGAGATGAAACTTAGTGATTCAGAGCTGCCTACTTCCTCAGAGGAACTGAGATGACACACAATAAAACATGGATAAACGATATGTGACTTTGGACATCTTATTCATATAAAAGCCAAATCAGTTTTCAATATCATATTCTGAGACCTATAAATAAAAGCACTTAATTTTGAAAAGTTTTCCTTAAGGTCAACAAGACTAAATATTTCCCATATGAGATAAGCATCAGACTTTTCCAGGCTATTTAATTTTTAACTTCATGTACATAAATAATACTGTTCAGGAAAAAAGAACATAAATGTCCCTATCTTACTCACTCCCAAAGAAAACTAAAATCTTTGTATATAAGAAAGATTTCCTTGAAAACACTTGCTTTACAATGGCTAATTTAAAAATAGACAGAAAGCTCAATAAACACATGCTAAATAAATACTATCTGATTACCTGATGGAGGAAATATTCAATGCTACCTATGACATAATTTAAATCTCACTAAAAGCAAGTCATAATTCCCTGGCCAGGTGGCCCAGTGGGTTGGAGCATCGTTCCATACACCAAAAGACTGCGGGTTCGATTCCTGGTCAGGACACAAACCTAGGTTGTGAGTTCGATCCCCAGTTGGGGTGAGTATAGGAGGCAACCTATCAATGTTTCCCTCTAACACCAATGTTTCTTTCCTTTCCTCTTTCTCTAAAATCGATAAATATATCCTTGTGTAAGGATTGAAAAACAATAATAAAATTAAAAATTTTTAAAAGCACAGTTCTAAAACATACACACACACATTACACTGATATGCCACAGTAGAACTTACCACCTTGCTTCGCAAAGTGAGCATCTGAGACAGAGACAACATAGCCTGCTGTTTCACTACATATTGTGCTCTTCTTACTTCACCATAAACAATGTATTTTCCTTGCTCTTACAAGCAGAATTTTCATTTATGTCTGTAAATTAAATATCTATAGAAATGACTCTTTGAAATGGACTGTCTCAACTCTGGATACATATAGAAATACCAAAATGACTAGGGGAAAGAATAAAATAGAACATCTATGTTATCATAGTCACTTTTATTCATTCACAAGTGTCTAAAACCTTAAAAACACTGTGAGAAAATGCAGACAGAAGCCGTGTATGGTGCAGTGCTAAACCGCACACTCCACTCAGTACTGCATGAACACATTATTTTCTTTTTAAAAGGATACCATTTATTTTCTGAACAAGAGTCATTCGTAGTCCAATTTCAATAGTGTACAAGTATTTTTCTGTGGATTCTGCTAAGCAATGTGAGAAATTCATTAAAGAAAGAAATAGTACCTGAAAATAATTTTTATTGCATTTTATGTGACATGGAAAACACCCACAAAATTACCTGACACGCAATGTGCACGAGGTAGACCAGCTCTTTAGATTCACAGCCATTTTTCGTTATGTCATTCTGTTCTTCTGAAAGTGAAAGCTGTGGCAAAGGAGAAAGGGCAGAGGAGAGGGGGAGTCATGATTAATAAACCAGAATAAACGAAGTAGTCAGTGATACTTGGAGTCTCACATCAACTTAATGCAGGGTATGCCTTATAAGAGAACTCTACTACTTTATGGCAGATAAAGAATTCAGGATTTTAAAAAAATACCCTAATGAGCAGTGAATAAAATACATTCGTTCAAGAGCAGGTCTTCACTTCCTTAACTTACAGGGCACAGGTGAAAGGCAGGCATCAAGGTGGTCCCTGAGAGACAGCATGGCCAAGGGGCTCAGAGGCCAGGCTTACTGCAGAGACTGCAAACGGGCTGCCCAGGGAACAAGCTGGCCCCACCAACATGTTTTTAGACTCACAGTACAGGTCTGCACGCTGGATTTTATTTAATTTTTATTTGAACCACCAGCTAGCATTTAGAAACTGAGTGTTTTCAAATGAAAAATACATATTTCTGGCTTCTATTGAAAAATCAGGACATGTGAAATACTAGACCCACATTCTCGCATGGGCAACAACCGACTGGAGCTGGAAGTGACAGACCCTTTTGAATGTGTTCTCCAAGGGACTATGCCACAGACTCGATTACGCTTGATTTTTCACCAGTATGTAGATGAATGTTAACTGTCATTCACTGTTCTGCTTGCTTTGTTATTTTTTATATCCTACTCATTGCACTCATTTATCTTACATACCTGCCCTAACTAGAAATGTGAATTTGCAAGCTCTGCTCCCAAAACAGACACCCTGAGTTCAAAAGTGTCACTAACTGCTTGTATAATATTGACCTTTCCACTTAATCTCTCATCTGGAAAATGGAGATGACATAATAATGCCTATTCCCAAGTTTGTGAGTATTAAATGGGATATTGCGCTTAAAGTGTTCACCAAGGTACCGGTACCTGGCATTCAGTAGGTACTTAATGTATGTTACCTATCATCACAGTTAATGTTATGAGAAATATATGGTTGATGAAGATATATTCTCTGTTTTTGAAAGCAATGTCAGAGGAAAAATTTAAAAAATACCTCCTGGTATTAAGTAAGAGACATTTACAAGAGAGAACGATCATTCTCACACTATCCAATATAAGCTAGATTAATCACAAAATCATAGTGTTTTTTTTTTTAAGTAAAAGAATTAAGGGTGAAATGAAGCCTAAATGAGTAAGTCACAGAAAATGACAATACTTCCGTGACTCCGAAGTGATTAATGGATGTGTTGGAATGCCCGGGAAAGACCCAGGAGGATAAAGAGTCTGCCTTAGACAGGGGAGGCAGAAACCGGCAAGACCCAGAACAATGGCATGTGGACTGGAGTGATACAGTAAAATTCAAGGTACACCTATGACAGAGAGTCCACACCCATCCATCGACAGATTCCCACAGGTATTCACTAAGTGTATCAGGCCAGTACACCAAAGGCAGGAGGAAGAGCAGGGACAAACCCGGGGAGTGTATACAGCCTCCCTAAGCACAGGGCAGCTAGCTAATGCTGTGGATGGGGAACAGAGCCAAAAAGCCCAAATGAGACACATCCCTCTGAGGCCCTCAGACAGCCAACAACCGAAGGGTTCTGGTGGCACAGGAAAGCTGAGAAAACCCCTGCAGAGGCAACTCAACTTCATAGAGTATAAGACAGCTACACACCAAGATCTGGGCTCGGGTAGAGGAACGGAGCTCTGTTTTGGCATGGAAAGCTGGACAAAAACCTGGAGAATGAGAACTAGCAACCAGGTGGTTTTCTTCTAATGAAGAAAAGAACACAAGTTCTCTCCATCAGTTCAGAAACCTAGTGGCTTAGCTGTAAAGCACAGAGAAATCTTCAGACACCTTGCCCATTTTCAAGTCCCCTTGATAGGGAAAAAAACACAAAAAACAAACCAAAAACACCTCCTGAACTTACACTCACAGTATTTAAAAGTAATGATAAACTAAAGCTGCCAGAAGGCCAAATCTATACAACTATAGGTCAGCTTGCCTCAGCCCCTCAATCAAACACAACAAACATAATCCAATATAACAACCTAACAGACTAGAAGAAGGGGTAAGTCCATTCCTAGAGATAAGTATTTACTGACTTTACAGAACTAGCACAAAAAATTACAAACGCGCACAGAAACAAGAAATTGTGACCGATGGTCAAGAAAAGAAACAATAAAAGGAATCAGACACAAAGGGCCCAGATATTGAAATAATAAAGAGAACATAAGTTATGACAGAAATTCTAAAATGAACTTGAAAAGATAATAATATGGGACACATGGGAAAATGTAGCAGAGACCAAAACTACAAAAATATTCAAAATAAAATGCCAGAAATAAAAGCTGTATCAGATATCAACAGCAAACTGGACACAACAGATAAAGGATCAGTGAACTTGAAAACAGGTCATTGGAAATTATCAAGTTAAAACAAAAGGATACAAACAAGGAGAACCACACACAACAGTACGTTTGAGATCTCTGAGAGAACACCAGATGACCACGTGTACAGCTGGACACCAGAGGAAAATGAGACAGACGGCAACGCAGAGAAATGTTTGGTGAAATCAAATACTTCTAAAACTGGTAAAAGATATCAATTAACAAATTCAAGAAAGTTAGTGAACCTCACATAGGAGAATTTTTAAAAAATCGATACTAGACATTCTACAATCACACTTTTAAACAACAAAGAGACAAACCTCTTTGCAGTAGGCTGGAAAATAAAACAGATTGCATGAAGGTAGAAAATGTGACTGACAGCTGAATTCTCCCCTGAAGGAAGAGAGGACATAAGAAAAAGAGAAACGTCTTTAAAGCGGTGAAGGAAAAGAGCGTTAAGTCTATATCCCATGAAAATCACCTTAACAAATGTAAGAGACGGGGACACATTTACAAATGACAAGGGCTGAGAGGCCTTGTCTCCAGCAGACCAGTGCAAGAAAGAAAGCTACAACAACTTCTTAGGCTGAAGGGAAATGGTACTGGATAAAAAATTCAGAAATGCAGAAGGAGTAAATGATACTAGAAGGGGTAAATATTTAAGTAAACATAAAACAGCTAAATTTGCAACAATAACAGATGGGAGAAGTTTGAGACTATCTTAATAGTTCTGAAAAAAGAAAATAAATTGTCTTGGATTTTATACATACCTAAACTACAAGAAAAAAATAAGAGCAAAAATTATGGAATTTCTAAACCATAACGAGGGGAATAAAATGTTTAAATATCAATAACTACAACAGAAATAAAAAATGCAAGTAAAATCAATCTTCCTAAGCAGAACTGGGTGGCGGAGGAGAGAGAAGGGAAGAAGAGAGCAAACTTCCAAATGAAGGCAAGGAGATATGGGGGCAGGGAGAATACAAAACTAAAGGCAAAGGCAGATGGTCAGATGGTGTCAACAGAACAGTGGAGCAGGCAGCTCCAAACTTGAGTTCCCCACAGAAACATGGGAAAACAAACTAAAAACTCTCCAAATCAACTTTCTCACTACTCTAGAAAACAGTGAAAGGTTTACAACCACCATAAGAACACCAAATCAAAAAAGCCAACTTAAAAACTGCAGGAAAGCGTCGCAGCAGTTCTACTTGCCCTGCTCCAGCTCCTCCCCAGTCAGCGGCACTGTGGCAGAGGCGGCTCCAGTTCCCGGTGTGGGACCCTGGTCCCCGGGTCCGCAGGAGTAAAGACGCATTAGCAAACTACTGTGTGAATCTATTCCAATCTGTCTGGTGACCCCCTGAAGAACTGGTGCAAGACACAAACCTCTGTTTCATTAAACTTGGAACTGACTCAGGGACAATAAGCAGCAGCATTGTTCAAAAATACTGTAAAGTAAACAAGAAACCTGTAGCCACCTGAAGCAAAAGATTATAGTTAAGACATAAAATAGTTTAAAACCCAGGAGGAAAAGCTGAGGAGAGAGGTTCTTTGTGAAATTAGGGCATTGAAAAACCCACGAATGTGTCCAGGGCAGAACACATGCCCACAGAAGATATAAGAATATCCGACCCTTTCACCTCCAACTAATCTTAGAGTTGAATGAGTGCCCTAACACAAAGAAAATGTGCAAAAGCTGGACAAAGTACCAGTTTTGTTTATTTTTAGCTCCTGACATTCAAGGAATTACCTGAAAAAAAAATACATACTACCTGAACACGAGCTAAAAGAAGAGAGACTTTACTGAGAAGCCATGAGAGAGAATAGTCTTTGCAAAAATAATCTGGAAAAGTTACTAAACAAACAGACAACTACATCCTTCATGAACAAAAACAACTGTAGAAAGGTGTGAATCTGATTGCCAGGGTCATCACATTATAACATTCAAATGTCCAGTACGCAATGAAAAAAATCACAACATACACCAAAAACAAACAAAAACACCTCACCAACCCTAGGAAGGCAGGGGTCATTATCAAGAAAACTAAAAATAAGACCATAGAATCTGTTTCTGAGAAGTCTAGATACAGGATTTTAAGTAGATTTCAAATGAACTATCTAAAATACACTCAAAGAGCTCAAAGAACCCACAAAGAACTAAAGGAAAGCAGGAAAACAATGCAATGAAAAGAACTTAAAAAAGAGAATCAAACACAAACTGGGAGATGACAAATCACTTATTAAAACAAAATTTCACTGAAAGGATCAACAGCAGATTTGGGGAGGAAGAAAAATCAACTTATTTAAAGAAAGTATAAATAAAATTATACAGTCCAAAGAACAAAAAGAAAAAGAAATTTTTTAAAGTGAAAAGTGCCAAAGGGAGCTATAGGACATCATCAAGAGGACCAAAACTCATCCTGGCAGGTGTTGCTCAGTGATTAGAGCATCATCCTGTAGACCAAAAGGCCATGGGTTCGATCCCTGGTCAGGCACATACATGAAGGATGTTTCTCTCTCACATCGATACCTGTCTGTCTCTCTCTCCTCACCCCTTCCCCATCTCATTGCTAAAAAGCAATGAAAAAAATGTCCTCCATTGAGGATGAAACAGGACCAAAACTTGCATTATGGAAATCTGAGAAGAAAAAACAGGGATAGACATGAAGAGATTATTTGGGAAGAGATATTAAGAATATGGAGGAGTAGGAGAATGCTGACTCTAGAGCCCCTTCATAAAAATGAGGATTAACAACTACCCACTAACAAGAATGCCTCTGCGAAAATACTAGAACCTAGGGGTGAAGTCAAAGCAAACCCTAGGAACAAAAGTTTGAGAAAAATTGCATTAAAAAGGTAAGAGGGTTTCACTTAGACAGCCTCTCCTCTCTCCCCGGTCGGCAGAGAATCACACTAAGAGGGATTCCCTGGGAACATGGTTTCTCCAGTGGGGAAAAAAAAGCCCAAGATGGACATCCAGCTTCCCCAGCCTCTCCAGTGTCTAGCAGCAAATGTCAAGACCTCTGTCTTGCCTCAGGGAACACTGGGGAATAGGCAGAGATAGGCCACTCAAAGTCACTTAGTGACAAAAAAGGGGAATGGGGCACACAGTGACCAGTGAAGTGAATGGATTTTGGAGGTGGCACCATGTCCCTGCTGGTGACACTGCCCCACAAGAGAAACCCAACCAACAGCACTACACAGCCACAGAGCCAAAATGCGGCCTTGCAGGGCCAGGGGGCACAATCATCAGTTCATCCAACTGGAGTCTCCAATCGACAGACCCGGCAACCACTGAGCACAGTGAGTGATCCTAACCAATTGTGGAGTCCAAACTACAGCCGTACCCAGCCACAAGGCACTGCTTTCGGCCCTGCCCAACCCGGAAATCCAGTCAGCCATCACTCTTGACCAGCAGCCCTGCCTAGATGGGGAATCTAGCAAGTTACCCCACACACATGAATGGTTAAGACCTATGCACACTGACCCACCATCTCAAAGCCAACCTGTAACCCCACCCACATGCACAGAACAGCCTCCAGCCTCACCAAACCCCAAAGCCCAGCCTGCAGCCCCACCTGAACACCAGCTCAGCCAGAGGCACCAACTGACCAGGATGCAGCCACACCTGGCCAGTGGCGATGACAAGCCCAGCATGCAGCATGCCTAGTCATGGAGCCCAGCAAGTGGTCCTGTCTGAGGGTGAGGTCCAGCCAGCAGCCCCACCTGACCTCAGACAATGAGTAGCAGCCCCATCCACCAGAGATCCCAGCAGCAAGCTCACCCTTCCTCAGACACTACTGCCAAGTGGACTGGGGAAACTGAGACAAGAAAATAAAACAAGGCCCAGCAGTTTGGGCAACTTATTGCCAGCTGGCGAATCACAAGAACTTACCTCCCCTCACCTAGGACACTGAGAGTAAGTGGTTTATATCTCCCCTCCCTAATCAAAGAATACATAATTTAAATCTCCCTGGTTTGGGGGATAGAGAACAGAGACTCAATTAATGTCATTTGTGCCAGCTAACCCCAAGGACAGCTGAAGTCAGGGGAACAAATAAATAAAACCCCATTAAAAGCCAGGCAGATTCAAGATTAAAAGTTAAACAGTATGGTGGACCACAGAACATCCCCCAAACCTCCTATGCACTCATTTTGACACATCAGCATGTAAAATTCACCTGGAAAGCTGATGAACATTCTGCTGAAACCCTCCCTAAGCTTCTCACCCACAGGAAAAAGAGAAAAAGCCCTCCGGACAAAGACTCAATGCAGGCTCGCTCTACAGCACATCCATATCCCTTGCTAAACTCTAAGGTCCCTGTGAGACTTGCAGCCAGGGGAGCAGTGGGCAGCAGCGGCTCTACCCGGGCTCACCCCCTGAACCCGTCTCCAGGGCCCCCCTTTCTCTGACTTTGCCCAGGGAGCTGGCAGCAGCCCCGCCGTGGCTCACTGTTCCCCTATAGCGTTTCCAGGGAGTCAAAGCAGAGCACCACCTGGGCTCTCCCCCGTTGCCTCTTCTCCCCTAAGCCCTCCCTTTGTACCACTGCCCCAGCTTTAACAAACACACTCTCGAAACCACCTGGACTCTCGGTGTGAAATCTTTCCTGCACGAAGTCAAGGACCCACACACTACAGGCCGGCCTGAGAGAGACCAGCTTGGGGCCAGTCCCTGTCGGGCAAGACTACCAAGTGGCCCACTCAAAACCACAAGTTGGGCCGACTGGTGAAAGTCTTTCTCCACCAAAACAAGCCCGTGAAGACTGGAGGAGGTAACCACTTCTATAAGTGCACAGACACGGGTGCAAGCACCCAGGGTAGTGACAGAGCAAGGAAGTAGGACACTGCCACAGGCGGCACATGAAAATCCAGGACAGGTCCTAAACAATGCAGCTTTGTGAGAATCATCACCTTAAAGAAGTCAAACAAAAATCCAAGAAAACACAGACAACTAAAGGAAAGTAATACACAAATATACAAAGGAAAACAATACACAAAGTGAGAGCTTTAACCAAGAAATAAAAACCATTAAAACTACACATTATACAGCTAAAGAGCATAATGACTAACTGAAAATTACAACTGATAGTTTAACAGCAGACTCAATCAAGTAACAGAAAGAATCAATGAACTCAAAGGCAAGTCATTCAAAACTATCTATTCAGAGAAGCAAAACGAAAAATGAATGGAAAAGTGTGAAGAAAGACTACAGAATGTAGTCAATAAATGACAGGCATGCATTACTAGAGACCCATAAAAGTTAGAGGGAGAAAAGGGGGCAGAAAACCTATTTAAAGAAAAAGTGGCTGAATACATTCCAAATTTAAAGAATATGTATATACCCAAATCATATGCCATCCAAACAGGACTTCACCATGACACATTATAATCAAATTATCAAAAGCCCAAAAAGACAGAATTTGGGAAGCAAGAAGAGAAAAGACTCTTCAAATACAAGGGAACCCCATAAGGGTATCAGCAGAAACTTGGTAGGCGAAGAGAGAGATGATACGTTCAAAATGTTGAAGAAAAAGAACTGCAAAACAAAAATATGATCCATGGCAGTGCTTCCTGTCACAGAAGAAAAAGAAATAAAGACACTTTCAAATAAATAAAAGCTGAGGAAGTTCACACTAAATCTGCCTTACCAGAAATTGTAAAGAAAGTTCTTCAAACTGAGATGAAAAGGTGCGAAGAAACAAGGTAAAAACATAAATGAGTAAAACTCACTGGTAAAGGTGAATAATGGTCAAATTCAGAACACTCGAATAATGTAGGAGTGCTGTGCACAACACTTCAGTCTCTACTGTAAAAATTTTAAAATAAACACAGTAACTACAACTGCAGTAATTTTAAAATGGATACATAGTATAAAAAGATATAATCTGTAACATCAATAACCTAAAATGTGAGAGAGAGGAAAGAAGTATAATTTTTCTATTCAACTGAACTTAACTTGTTATCAGCTTAAAATAGGATACTGTAACTATAAGATACTTTATGTAAACCTCACAGTAATCACAAAGGACGAAACTGAAGAAAACACACACAAGAGAAAAAGAATCAAAGCATAATGTCACAAAGAGTTATCAGATCACCAAGGGAGACAGCAAGATATGAAGGTAACAAGAAAACTAAAACTCAAACTGAAAACAACTAACAAAATGGCGCTAGTAAGCCCTGACCTACCAATAATTACTTTAAATGTAAATGATTAAATTCCTGAGTCAAAAAATAGCGTGGCTAAATAGATAAAAAATAAGATTCAACTGGAAGTTGTCTAAAAGAGAATCACTTCAGCTTTAAGGACGCATACAGACTGAAAGCAGGGAGAGGGATAGATATCCTGTGCAAAGGAAAACCAAAAGGCTGGAGAAATCACTATACTTCTATTACACAAAGTAGACATTCAGTCAAAAGCTGTCACAACAGACAAATGAAGGTTTATGTAAAGACAAAAGGGTCCATTTATCAAGAAGATTATATCAATAAGTAGTAAATACATATGCTCCCAACATCCGGCACCTAAATACATAAAGCAAATATTAATAGAAATAAAAGAAGTAATAAAGAGCAACACAGTACTAGTGAGGGGTTTTCACACCCCACTCTCAATCATGGGCCGAAAATCAAAGACGGAACACTGGGTTTCAGCCAGAGGGCAGATCAGCAGCTTTCGACCCGTTTCACACCATGGCACACATGAACTAATCACTGAAATTCTATGACACACCAAAAAAATACATTTTCTGCCAATCTGACCAAAGAAAGGTGTAACTTTGACTCATTCACACTGAATGGATATTGTTGTGTGGCTGTTGTCATTTTTTATCTGACACCCTGAGAGAAAACAGGCCAATCTCCCTAACTGAATAGCCAGGTATCGCATGTTTTAAAAATTCCCGTGGTGCACCAGCTGAAAACTGCTGCTGCGGACGAAGAGGACAGAGCGGGCACACTGCAAACTCTCAGCCCCACAGCAGCACCATACACGTGCTTCTCCGACGCATGCACAGTGTTTCCCGGAGAGAGCACAGGGCAGATCCCAAGTCTTGGGGGATTTGAAAAGACTGACACCATACCAGGTATGGTTTCCAACTACAACAGTACACAACTATCATCGGTGACAGGAGAAAAACTAGAAAATTCACAAATATGTGAAAATTAAACAATACACTCATGAACTCCCAATGAATCAAATAAGCAATCAAAGGGAAATTTGAAAATCTAGAGAATAGAAATACAACATACCAAATCATATGGGATAATACAAAAACAGTTCTAAAAAGTGTGTAACAATAAGAGTCCTACATTTAAAAAAAATCTCAAGTAAAAAACCTATCTTTACACCTCAAAGAACTAGAACAAGATGAAGGAACTAAACCCAAAGTTAGGAGAAGGGAAGAAATAATAAAAATTAGAGCAGAAATAAATAAAACTAGACACTAGAAAAACAATAAAAATTATCAATAAAACTGAGTTTTTTTTTTGAAAAGATAAACAAAACGGATAGACTTTAACTAGACTAAGAAAAAATGACAAGACTCAAAATTATAAATGAAAATGGGAAAATTACAACTGATACTAAAGAAATACAATGGATTGTGAAATCACTATCAACAGTTTCTCGTGCATCAACAGACTGGATTACATAGACAAAATGAGTAAGTTCTTAGAAACAGATAAACTACCAAGGCTGAATCATAAAGAAATAGAAATTCTGAACAAATAACAAGAAAATTGAATCAGTACTCAGAAATGTCCCCCCAAAAGTTCTTCAACTAATGAATTCAGTAGTGATTTTTATCAAATGTTTAAAGATGAATTAATAGCAATCATTAGCAAACTCTTCCATAAAAATGAACTGGAGAGAACAGTTACAAACTTATTTTAGAAGTTAGCATTACCCTGATATTAAATCTGTGAGGAGACTGCAAGAAAAGAAATTTGCAGGCCAATATCCCTAATTATCACAAATGTAAAAATTCTCAGCAGAATACTAGCAAACCCAACACCACAGCACGTTAGAAAAGCAAGCACCGTGATCAAGAGGCACAGATGGCTCAGCAAACAGACGCCCATCAGTGCGACGCACGATGAAGGAGAAAACCCGTGACTTTCACAGACACAGAAAAAACAGCCCTGCGCTGCCTCTCACTCTTGATAAGGTTTTTGGATGTACAAATGTTTTTAATTTCAATCAAGTTCAATTTATCTTTTTTTTTTTTTGCCTTTACTTTGGGTACCACACCAAAGAAATCTTGCCAAATCCAATCTCGCCAATACCTTCTGATATGTATTCTCAGTTTTACAGTTTCCATTTTCACATCTAGGTCTCACATCCACTTGTAGTTCATGTCTACACTACGGTTTCAGGGAAGGGTCGAACGCCACTTTGCATGTGTACATCCAGTTCCCCAGCCCCAGTCACTGAAACGTTGCTGTTCCCTTCATTATACAGACTTGGTGGTCTCATTGCCAGTCATAGGCCATAAATGTAGGGGTTTACTTTGGGAATCTCTATTCTATTCTGTTGGCCTTTATATGTCCATCTTATATCATTATCACACTATTTTGATTACTTTCGCTTTACTGTAAGTTCTGATACTGAAAAGTGTGAGTTCTTCAACTCTGTTCTTCTTCAAGATTGTTTTGGCTATTTAGGGTCCCTTGAGAATTCATATGAATTTTAAAATGAATTTTTCTGCAAAAAAAAATGGCACTGGAACTTTGACAGAATAGATGTGGAACACTTTGCAAAGTACTATCATCTCAACAATAAGAAATCTTCCAATCCATGAAATCAGGATGCCTTCACATTTATTAGGTTTTGTCTAAATTCTTTCAGTGACATGTCGTAGCTTTCTGTGTACAAGTCTTTCACCTTCTTTCTTAAGTTTATTCCTAAGTGTTTTATTGTTTTGGATGTTATTGTAAATAGAATTATTTTCTTAATTTCATTTTTCATATTATTCCTTGTTAGTGTATAGAAACATAACTGATACATGACTGTTAATTTTACATTCTACAACTCTGTTGAATTTATTTATTTCTAAGAGTTTTCTTATAAATTCTTTATGGAATTCTACATATAATAGCATCTCATTTATAAACAGATAATTTTGCCTCTTTCTTTCTAATTTCTTTTTCTTGCCTAATTGCTCGGCCTAGGACTTCCAATACCATGTTGAACAGAAGTGATGAAAGCAGGCATTCTTATCTTGCTCCTGATGTTAGGGAGGTTGCTTTCAGTTTTTTACCATTGACATGATGTTAGCTATGGGTTTTTCAGACTTGGTCTCCTGGTTAGTTGAGTGGTTTTATCATGGTAGGGTGCTAAATTTGTCAGATGTTTTTCCTGCACCAATGGATATAAACATGTGGGTTTTCTTCATTCATTGTAGTGCATTACACTGATTGATCATTTCATATGTTGAATCATCCTCATATTCTTTAGTTTGTGTTGATGAAAAATTCTGGAGATGAGCAGTGGTGATTTTTGTACAACAGTTTGAATGTACTTATGTCACAGAGTTGTACTTCTACAATGGTTTTTAAAAAAACAGAAAAATTACCACAGTCTACCCCACCTTCGCTAAAGCAGAAGTCTCTCAGAAGTATTAAATTTAAAACGCAAAATTAAAATTGCATGAAATACCATGTACAGTCACACCATGGAACATTATTTCATGATAACAGCAATGAAGCACTGATACTGCTGTATCTTAATTTTGAAAACAGTATGATAAATTTAAAAGCCCGTCACAAAAGACAACATATTGTAAGATTCCATTTACATGAAATCATTGTAAATGATTTGTAAATGATTACGGATTTGTCCAGAATCGGCAAATCCGTAATGACAGAAGGTAGGTCAGTGGTTACCAGGGCTGCATGGGAGGAGAGGGGCCCCAAGTTTGGAAGGGGAAGGTAATGACTGAGAGTAGGTACAGGGGTTAATTTTAGAGTGAAGAAAATGCTCTAAAATTAGACTTTGGTGATGGTTGCACAACATTGTGAATACATAAAAATAGAGCGCATTTATAATTATTCAATATATGGTAAATTTATGGTATATCAGTTATATCTCGATAAATCTGTTTAAAAGTGTTTTAACGTGAAGAAATCACCAGCATTTTAATAATTGATAGAATCAACCTTTAAAATGAAATTTTTCAAAATTCTCATTCATATTAGCAATAAAAACCATAAGCACCTAAAATTAACCCAACAAAAATGCAGACTATCAGAGAAAATCATCAAACATTATTGAAAAATATGAATATATACATTCAAATTGTTTTGTGAATGCAATAATCATCCCTCAAAACCCATACATTAAATGCAATTCTTATCAAAATGTCAGTGACTTGTCTTTTTCTTCACAGGATTTGTCAGGGGATCTTAAAATGTATGTGGGAAAAAACAGTGGCCCAAAATAACCAAGCTACTTTTGAGGAAGTCGGGAGATTAGCCCTATCAGGAGTCAGCACGAGGCTACAATTCGGTGCCTCTCTGTATGAACTTGCTACCCTCCCATCAGGAGGTAGAGGCTTTCCCCGCTCCTTTAAAGTTTACCCTATACTTAGGACTCTTCGAACCAGTAAACTGTGGAGAAAAATATGTTCCTGAACGTCCAAGACAAGTGATTAGAACATCAAACAGCTCCTGCTTACTCACTCTTCGAGCCTGAAGCCACCAAGTGAAAGGTCAGTGGCACACTACTGGACAGAAAGCACAAGAAAAGGCCCCGGAGGCTGGAACACCATGTGCAAAGAAAGACCACATGGGAAAATCACGGAAGCACCAGATGCCCAGAGCCAGCTGCTGTTACTGCAGGACTGTGACTGCACTGAGTCGAAGGAGAATGACCAAGAACTGCCCACGCGAGTTGATCCAAGGAAGCACAAAAAAACAAAATGCTCGTTGTGTAAGGTCATCAAGTTTCGAACTGTTTGTTATACAACAAGAGCAAGCAGAAATCTATTAATTAAAATGTAGTAATACTGGCAAAGGAGCAGTCCCTGGGTCAGAAAAGGAGTCAGGCTGCTGACACACACAGTTGGACGTGGATGTATGACTGACTGGGCCTTACAAACCACCGGGGCAGAGAACTACTGCTAGTATCAGTCAATGGTCTATGCTAACTCACAGTATTTCCAAATGATTAAATACCTCAGTGTGGAAATAAAAAATTTAAAATGTAAAATAATAATAAAAGCGTAAGAAAATATCTTTATGCCCAAAGGGCAAGGAAGAATTTCTTAGCTAAAACATGAAGAGGGCAAAACAAAAGACTGATAAAACTGACTATATCAAACATTTTGAAGTTATCACAAAAGGGACACCATAATCCAAGTGAAAAGATAAGTTTTAAACTGGGATAAAAATATTTGTACAATACTTTCAGCAGATTTTCTAACCATAATACAGGAGTGGGCAAAAATAGGTTTACAGTTGTGAGTAAGTGAAACAGAGTTTATTCTTGTGTTACTATCTATTAATTATTGTATTATTTACTTGTATCACAACTATAAACCTACTTTTGCCCACCACTGTATATAAGGAAAAAATTAGATAGATATATGCCTAACCTGAACATCTTGAAAAGCACCTGGGATTGAAGTAAGGATCACTAACTGTTTAGTGAATGAATGACTGAATAAACAAACATGATCTCACTGGAATATAATACTCATTTTCTAACCTACGTTCATTATCTTCCCTCACACAGTCTCTTCTTCCTCCTCAATTCCCAAACTAAATAAATAGCATAAGCACCCTAATCATCCTAGGATCCCTACCACTCCACCTCTCCACACAGCCTTTCTTTTTATACTCCCAGGGTCAAGATCTAAGCTCGGCCTTTGATTCCGTAGTTGCCCCTGTCTCCTAAAACTTGCCTCTCACACCTGTTCCTTTCTTCCCACTCTCCACTGCTCCTTCCCTGGCTCCGGGCCTCAGAGAGCCTGGACAGTCTAGGACAGACTGGGTGTGACAGTAGTCTTCCAACTGGTCCCCCTCCATTTCCCTTAAACACTGAGCATGGTACTTCTGTCTCAAAATCCCTTAATACTTTCTCCGTTCCTACTAAGAAAGCAATTGAAATGCAAAGTCCAAAACCTCAGATGAACTTTGAAGAATAGCATTTCTCCAAACATCTCTTAAACCACTTTTTCCTATAACAATTCTAATGCATTCCTCTCCTTCCTTCCCAGGTTCCTCTGTCTAACCTAATTTTCTTTGTCTAAATGCTCCTCACTTCTGTCTTTGCATGTCCAAAATCTATTCAGTCTTCAGGAAAGCCTCGCCTGAATGCCACAGGAAATCACTTCTCTTGATTTTGAATGCCTACAAGCACTCTTACACCATGTATTACATTATTCTTAAGTTTACTGGTACACTGCTTGTTTCCCCTGAGGAAAGAACCCCTTACAAGGTATGCAGTAAAACCTTTCTGAGTGAATTGTCTGTGGGTCTGTAGACACCCCATGCACAAGCCAGAACAGCCATGCTCCATGCAGTCCCTCAACCACATGTTCCAAAAGCACACATTATGAGTGATTAGGTTACATTTACCTATAGAATCCATTAACATAATGATTGAAATTATTTTTACTTCCATCAACTTAACAATATCTCAGTGTTCTGTCTACAAGAAGTGGGAAACAGAATTTCTAAGTCCCATACTTCTAGATTCCTTACAAATCTATTTCAGGACTTATTTTTCCTATATTGAATTCACTTTTATATTACCATGGAAACCCATCTGCAATTAGTGTTGTTAGAATCTTTAAAAATAAAACTCAACTCAGAAAGCCTTCAAGTATTCAGAAGACTTCTCTCAAGATGAAGCATGGAAATCAACTGTAAACAAGGGTGGAATTACAATACACCACCCCACCCACATTAAAAAACTATTCATCAAAGCCTAATCACCAGATTACGGATGGGCACAGAAAGAGTTCTTTTATTCATCTTTTATTTGGTTCTATTCACCAGAACCAAATCACTGTGACGTTTGTAAAGATTTCCTTCACCCCTGTAGCCTATAGTAGAGATGGAAACACAAAAAATAATTTCTGTCTCACAGTATTATGTGGTCCACTCATACCCACCACCAACATCCTAATACATAAAAGTGAAAATACTACTTTAAAACTCTTGAGTTGAGAATGCCAAGTGGAAGCATAACTCTATGTTAGAGTTAACATCTTAAGTGAGTAATAAGTGAACTAAGTTCTAATTTCAGCACATAAGGCAAAAATCAACAATAGACAAAAAATCATTTCAAATTTCTTTGGAAAAAGCTGGAGATCTACATGCATCTTAACAAGCCTAACAGTCCATTTCCCTGAGAACTGCAATAGCTCACTGTTTCCTAGGCTGAATACCACCAGACTAGGCCACTGGTTAGCTCACCTTCAGACACCAGAATCACCCGTAGCACAAAGAGATGCCCACAGCAAGATAAATACATGGGAACGAGATTAAGAGACACATCAGCAGATTCTCATCTCCCATCTTATAGATGCTTGCTCCAGGACAAATACTTGTCAGGGAACAACGCTTCATGGGTATTTCTTATTTCTGTATGGTCAGGACTTTCTGAGCACACGGCTTTCATACCTGGGTTAAAGGACGACTGAATAGCAACCCAAAATAGAGCCCTGCAGAGATAGAAAAGGTTTCTCTCTCCCCAGAGCCGTATGTTCACATCCCAGCGTTTTTGAGAAACAGAGACCTTTCCTTCTCTCCCCCTGCCTCCAGAGGATCTGTTTATATTCCAGAGCACAGGTCTCTCTCAACATATCCAGAGAGGCACATGGACAAAGGGCCAGCTATCCTATATAAGCCTCAAGTTTCCTCATTTCAGAGTTTGTCTCTTGGGTACCATATGCCACTCACTACACACCTAAGGTGTCTGGCTCTCGATGCACAATCCCAGGGAAACTGGGGCATCCCCACACACGTTACTCTATGAGTAAATAAAAGGTCTGATCTCTGACCTAGAGGTCTCCGGGTTTTTTAGAGTGTGAATGTGTGTTGTCCATAATTGTAGCAAGCGGACTTGTTAGCTTATAAGTAGAGTAAAATGTCAGACCTTTACAGTTTCAGACTTAACAATACTGTTTTACGGAGCATATTCAGTCAAATTCTTGGAAGTAAATTATATGTGTAATGTGACTCTGACATGTAATATCTTTTTTCATTGTTCAACCAATTGCACACACCTAACTCTTGGACTGGATAATCTCAAATGAGATACTTAGGTGACAGAAGCACAATTAACTCACCATGTGAACTTTTCATTCCAAATCCACCCCTCAAATGACCATGACCTCTTGGCATAGGAGCTGGTACTAATTATTGCAGAATGTGCAAGAAAGCAGGGGTTAAATTTTCATTTGTTTTGGTTTGAGGAAAATGAGCCTTTTCAGTAGGGATGAGAATAGTAAAATTACCACAGCTTTTGTTTCAAATGGTTATTCTACACGTTTGTGCTTCTATGTAAGATATTCTTAAACTTGAAATATCTACAAGTTAAACTTGAAATTGGAAGTAGCATTAACAGGATGGAAGAAATAACCTTTTCATTGGTTTAATTCATTTTTATTAATTACTAAAAGTCTCACAGGCACGTACCAAAGTTTTTTGCTAATACATTTCTCTATAAACTGCTATGGACCAGGGAAGTTAAGGGATTTTTTTTAAGACCACACTGCACTTTTATGCATCATACTCATTTACCTTTAACTACATTAAACATGTAGGACATTTTGAAACTATGATTTTTTCCTTCTTGTTAAAAATAGTATATTTTGTCAGTTTACTCTTTTCTAACACCACCAAAAAACATGCAGAGTAGCTTTATGGCCTTGACTCAGCACAAACTCCCCCACTTACCAGCTCTGAACTCTTTTTACCCCAAGTTCCACCATGAAACTGCTGTGAAGACTTGGTCAGCCATTATACAAACAGTACTTAGTATAATGATATTTAGTACTTTCTGGCCCACAGAAAGCACTCGTAAGTACTGGCTCGCATTAGTTTGCTATAATTCCGATAACTTCACTTAAAAAGAAAAGTCAGGATTTTTATTTTATATTATTATCCTTCAACATTTTCACACTCAAGTCAAACATTACAACCTCTTCCCACATTTCTCAGCATCAAGGCAAGAGCATCTTACAGAAACAACAGCAGAAAACAACAGTAGTGTTTCTGAGGCCCTTACACAGGGACTTTAGCAGAGAATGCTCAAGAAATAGGTATTAAATCCATTCTTTCCATATGCCTTTATTTCAGTTAAAACCTGATCTCCTGCATTCAGGGTAATTTAACTTAATGTTTTACATGAAGTCAGATAAAAAGAAACACTCATTCACAGCTTCAGATAACAGCAAAGGTAAACCACACAAGTATCAGTGTCCTCCTACACACTAGATGGCAGCACCGTGCAAACCGCAAGAGGAAGAGAGCAAAGCCTCAGATGGATGGAACACAACGAGCAAATTACATCTTCACGTGTTGTAAGAGATTTTTCCCCTTCTCACTGAAAGATACTTTCTGAAATCTGAATAAATTTTGTTTTTGAACAGTGGAGATGATGCAACAGAGAGAAGTAGAATAAAGACTAAATTTATAAAATCTAAAACTACTTAAAATAACAAGTCCTTTCTAGATATCATCTTTTGGGGTTTTTTGAGGTTTCAGTTTGTCTAAACAAAACATAATATAATACTATATGTCAAAACTTACAGAGTTTGTCCAAAGTACTATTCAGGGGGAAAATTTCAAAACTTAAAATACTTATTAAAACCTAGTAACATTGCCTTGACTGCTGTGGCTCAGTGGACTGAGTGCCAGCCTGGGAACCAAAGGGCCACTGGTTCGATCCCCAGTCAGGGCACCTGACTGGGTTGCAGGCCAGGTCCCCAGTAGGGGGCATGCTAGAGGCAACCACACATTGATGTTTCTCTCCCTCTCTTTCTCCCTCCCTTCCTCTGTCTAAAAATAAATAAATAAATAAATAATAGTAACATATTATAATAACTATATGGGATCAGATGGGTAGTAGACTTATCGGGGTGATCACTTTGTAAGTTCAGGCATACAAATCACTATATTTGTGTATCTGAAACTAATATACTGGTATAATATATACATTATACAAATATAACATTCAACTTTAATTGAAAAATAAAAATTAATTTTTAAAAACAATAACGGAAAATGAGTAAAATATCAACAGTACCTATAGAATTGATTTCTCTACAGAAAAGAAGCATATACAGGTTCCCCTCAGTATCCGAAAGTAAATGATTCCTATAAAACCTTTCATAAGCAGAAATGGCATAAAGCAAAAAAAGAAACTACTGTTAATTTAAAAGAAAAAATTCTGAGTGTTCTGAAACCCAAAATTCAACACATGTACAATGTTTTTACTTCATTCACCACAACTGAAATGCTTAATTATGTCCAGTTTCACGCTAAGCTCTCTTAGGCTTTACGGATACCTTAGGACACATCTTGCTGACAGATGAACACAACAAACCAAGAAAAAGCACAGTTGCTCATAGACGCAGTTCAAAGCTACAGCTGGAGGCTGAGATGCCGAGTGTGGTTCCCATAAAGGAGCTTAGTGAGGCCGCTCTCACTGGTCTGGGTGCACACTGCCCTCTAACAGTCGATGCAAAACAAATGCTGAATGCTATTTTCATTTTTTGCCTTTTTCCATAAAAATGAAAATCCTTTTCAGATTTCTTTCAGTTAGTGGACACAGGTACTAATGTAAGACTTTTATAAAAGGGAAGGGGCGTAACAGGAAGTGGGGTTAGGTGAACGTTTAAAAAACTTGTAGAGAATATTAGTATTTGACAAAGATGATTTATGATAAAGCTAGTTTTTGACAATAGGTACATGTTTGCTATTCATAGCTTTTTCAGCCATAAAATAAAAATAAAAAACTAAACTTTGAATTCACAAAACAAACAAATTAGACAAAATAACAAAACACCAAAAAAGCAGAATGGGAAAAATTATTGCTAAAAATTAGTAGTATGAAAATTGGAGGGTCAGAAGAGAGGGAGATAGGGAAGACGAGAAGGCAAGAAAGAAGGAGACCGGCCAGCTCAAGCCGATCAATAAAATCACAGGCTGGTTTCTAAAACAGACCAAATTTAATAATATATTGTGTAAAACTTATCATAATAAATTTTAAAAACTGCATTAAATGGGCAATTTTCTAAGAAAATGTAAGTGATAAAAATTGACCTAAAGAGACATGAAAGAACCTGATAAGACCAATAACCAAATCTTAAGTTGAAATGGTAACTAAAGCTGAAGCCCTCAAATGGGAACCAGGCCCCAAAGGGTTTAGAAAGAAAATACTACACCTTCAGAAAACAGGCAATTCCAAGTTCTACGAACTATTTCAGGAAGTGTATTTTTAAAAGGGGGCAGATCCTTGAAATCCCCCGAACTCAGGCTAGTGGACAAGTACAGAATGAAGGTCAGCATCACTGATGAACACAGACCCAAAAGACATCAAGTCTTAATAGAGGAAAAAAAAATTATTTTTAAACTATTTAACCCAATAGAGTATGCGCCAGGAATACAAAGGTGTTTGAACAATCTATTTCTATGACCAGAGTTAATTCTTTGCACTAATTTTTAAAGCCAGTTTATTCGTGCTCTACAAAAGTGGACTAAAATAAGGACATGGCACAGCCTCTTCTGACCGTCTTTTCCTCTTCACCTTGTCACACCCCAAGCTTGTCCAAGTCACAGCGCACAGCTCGTCTACACCGTCCTAGCTAGAAGAACGGTGACTGTCATCTTTCAGCATGAAGACAAGAAAAACAAGAGCAGTCTCTCGAGTGGTCAGAGAGTGCATGTGCCGCCATGGGAACACACTACAGGCTGACCTCCCCGTTCCACAGCACACCAACACCATCTCTCCCCACACAGCAGTGCCGTCTCACACCGCTGGTTACAGCTGAACACACCGAGCTGCGGTCGGAACAGTACACTCAGATAATTTGATGAAAGTGTGCTAGAAATGAGCTGATACAGACTTTAAACACATCTGTGTACAATAAAGCACATGCGTTGCCAATTCGCCAGAAAAAATATGCACAGGCCTGGGAATTATTTCATCAGGTAGTGGTTAAATTAGAAACGAGGAAATACTCAAGGATGCTCAGTGCTGATTCTGCTCTCAAAGGTGGAATACTCTGTCTTTCAGATTAAGGGAGAAAAATCCTGTTTTACAAAACTGTGTATGAAAAAATATCACTACCTTGCTCTAACCTCTAAACAAGTCAAGTCATTTTTCTGACCATCAAAGGTATTCCTTCCAAATCATAACTACTACCTTCTTTCTACAAGTTCTTCCAAGTATTTTTATACTTACATATAATTTTTTATAGAAACAACATCATCCTTTTCTGGAGCTCTTTTTAATTTATCAATATAACACGAACATTCTTTCTACTTCCATGAATATTGTACAGGATGTATAGTGCTGCATAAGATTTTCCTGTGTGAGTAGACTATAATTTGTATAACCCATTCCTACTTTTGAACATTTAGATTATTTCCAATAAAGAACTAGATGCAACATGAAAGAATTAACATTCAAAACTTGTAAAGCATGAATAAATAAAAAATGCAAACAAACCTATACAACATCACGAGCAAGACTTGATCCAAAAGAGTTTAAAAATTAGGAATCTCAACTGCCAAGTGACATCTGAAAAAACAGTCACCTGCATTATAAATGAGGGGACTGAAAATTAAAATATAGTGAGAGAATTCCATCTCCATCAGACCGGTGTTGCAGCAAGTGACAACCAACCAAGAGTCAGCAAGGATGTGAAAAACAACTCTCATTTACTGCTTGTGGGGGTATAAATTTGTCAGTCACTTTAAAAAGTAGTTGGGCTGACTCACTACAGCAGACACGTAGGAACACTATACCCCTGAAATTCCCCTCCCAGGGACACGCCATGAGAAACGCCCACACACGTGCATCAGGATTCACGCACAGCAATGTTCACAGAGAGGCTGCTTCAAATAGTCCAAAGCTGGCAATAGTCCAAATTTCAAACAAAAAAGAAAGGATAAATTACTTGTGACGTATGCATGATATGAATTAATACACAGCAGTGTACTTAGTCAACTGTAACCACATACACCTACAGTGACAAAATTTCACAGTGTTAAATGAAAGAAGCAAGAAAGAATGCTGCATTGATGTTTCAAGCTCCCACCAGCAGCCCTGGTTCCTTCTTCTCCTGTTCTGCTTTTTTCTTTTTTTTTTTTTAACCACAGCTCGAATCTTCTAGAGCATCCACTATGTTCTTTAAGTACGGTCTTTGATTTTTGTTGTTCATTAATTCAGCCAATGCACATAAAACTGCCTGGTACCTAGAACTTGCTCAGTAAATATTTGCTGAAGGAATTAAATGATTCCTTCATATTAATTAGAGATGCATAAAGATAGCAAAATGATAAAAATATAAATAAGGTAATGAATATTATAAAAGTCATGGTGTAAGTGATCTCTGGAGCAGGGAAGAGAAAGGCAACACAGCAAGGGTGCAGAAAATTTCTCACTCTTAACCTGGGCTTTCAAAGGTGCATGTATATACATGTGTAATACACTCACACACTCACACAAAGGGGCGGGCAGAAGTAGGTTTACACTGGTTCCTTTGGAAGAGCACATGCAGATTACAATCGCTGCGACAGCTGTATTACCTCGCGAGCACGTCACAGCGGCCCAGCACATTCGGACACAATCTTGTAAGTGCTCAGGCTGCCAGCCTCCGTTGTCCACATGCTCCTGTCGTCTACCTGCTACACTCAAGCAGACTTTGGTGCTGAGAGCGTTCTAAACCTACTTTTGCCCACCCTGGTGTGTGTGTGTGTGTACATGTGTGTATGCATGTGTATATTCATGTATGCACATATGCATGGCATAAATCATGAGAAGAAAAAATACTGAAAAATAAAGCTCCATTAGCACTTCCTCCTCAAGCCTACACCACGCCCAAGACTCTGACTCATCGCCGCTGTGAGCCAACACAAGCGTCGGGAGCAGCCAGGACCATCCATGCTGCGAGCTGTGGCAAACTCTGTCTAGGGACCGGACAGGGATGTTTGGGTTTACGTTAATTCTACCTTTGTTTCCAACTGAATTAGGAGCCATCGGACATTATTAGTGCATATAAGAAAGTAAGTTTTCACATCAACCAATAAGCCATCAACAGAAAAAAATACTTCTAAGTATCACCAGGCAGATACGTGGATATGGATACAGGTAGATGTGCATGTAGATGCACAATAGGTATAAGCTTAATTCCGTATGGAGGAAATATTTCATATTACCTGAATGCTGCCAAACTCAACATTCTCGTAGTGGAAATGTGCGCACTCAGCCATCTTCGGGAAGTGACCTTTAGTGAAGGGTAACCTGCAGTACATGAAACACACACGTGAGGTAGAGACACAGAGACAGTGAACATTATGAGCCTAAGGAGAAAATAAAATGAGTTTAAGAGCTCGTGCAAGCGAAACTATTCAATAAGCACATGCGCATGAGCACACATACACCCACACAAACCTTTTGAGAAATAAACTAAATCAAATGAAAATTACATTTAGTGCACAGGTCAGAAGACAAAAGAAAATAAAAAAGAAAAAGCATCACTATACTCTCCTAACCGTGACCCAAGTCAATGCCCACAGAAAACCTATGCTTCCAGTGGATGGTATGGAAACTGAGAACAGCCAGCTTCTACTGAGAAGCAGCATCCCCACCACAAAATACAAAGCCAGACTTTACCTGTGGATGTTGTCGCAGCCCATCAGTCCTGGGGTGGTGGGTCTGGATGCAGAATGAACATTTTTATCCTTGTCTTTTCTATACTTGCAATGCAAACACAGCTATCTAACCCTCTATCAGGTGGAAAGATGGTTTTTCTGTTTAAAACTGAAAAAGCAGACACCTTAAGATATTTCACTTAAGTGTCAACTACTGGCATCCGTTGCAGCCCTCTCAAAGGCAAAGCTGAGATCCAGCAATTCTCATAACGCAAAGCACAAACCTCATTTTCCTAAATGGATGAGAGCCTGTGTCAAGGGTACCTAGAAAGACACACTTGGGTTGTTCTGCTGAACAAATGCAACCTAACGGACAATGACATAAAGTTGCAAGAACAAAATTAACATATGTTTATAGACCAGGGACCATCTTCAGACCTCTTCCACTAACAGCTGAGTCATAATTTGGGGCTTACCAGTGTAAGTTAAGGTATGGAGAGTAAGGGCTTACTTAGTAAGAAATTT
Organism: Phyllostomus hastatus; assembly: GCF_019186645.2. Lineage (NCBI taxonomy): Eukaryota > Metazoa > Chordata > Mammalia > Chiroptera > Phyllostomidae > Phyllostomus > Phyllostomus hastatus. The sequence goes on along the minus strand of NW_025334015.1, from coordinate 10,128,881 downwards.
AGAGGAAAGTTTTAAGAGAACTAAAGAGCTGATCTCCATTTATAGGGATCCATTTAGAAACCACTGTAAAGTTATACTTACTTTTTCACATGTTTGACCTTCATACTGGCTGTGCTGCCACATGTCTTAAGACTAAGGTCTCCGGGAATTTCAGGAACGTCTGCTCCTCTTGCCTTCAAAATAACAAGAACAAAAAATGCATGACTATTCCTTTAATATGAACATGTTTTTAAAAGCAGAGTATATAGTTAACTTTAATGGTTCTGCTGACTCTGTACCAAGAGCAATACATATTGATTTAAGAATCTCTCCTTAAAATTAGGACTTACTGAGTTTTAATTAAGAAAAAGTATTCACCTAATTTAAATAGTTAACTTTACTGTATGAGGGAAAATTTTCTGTGACAAGAATTTTCATGCTGTTATACTCAAATTTCAAAATCAACCATTATGGGTCTCAGCACAACCTTAAATCTCCCCAGGGAGGTAGTGGAATAAAGTAACCTTGGTTCCAATGATTAATAAAAGGTAAAATGGCAACATGAACCTAATTAGGAGCTCAGGACATGTATTTCTCACACCAGACTTTGAAAGTGACATCTCCAAACTTACTCCTTCACCTGCCACATTTTCATGTGGTAATTTTTCTAACTCTAGTGACATATTCGACTGCAAGGTCCTTCACACTCTGAACAAAATAAACAGCAAATCCAAAAATCCACTTGTAAAAACATATTTACGCTATATTAGCCATGATTTTTAATGAAACTTATTGGTGTGACATTGGTTAACAGGAGCACATATGTAAGCTTCAGGGGTGCATTTCTATGATACAAGATCTGTACACCACACCATGTGCCCACCACCCAAAATCAAACTACCCAGACTTCGTAACCTTTATCGTCAGAGCCAATGTCACATGATACAATAGGGGAGAATAATACTGGCTGAGCAGTTAGACTGAGTTAAGAGGAGATTCACAAAGAAGATGTGATAAATATATACAATGGATCCTATTCAGCCATAAAAGAAAGAAACTGTGCCATTTGTGACATGATTGGATCTTGAGGGCATTACACTAAGTAAAATGAGTCAGATAAAGATAGGCAAACACCATATGATCTCACTTAATGTGGCATCTGAAAATACAAAGCAAAAAAAAGCTCAGAAATACAGAGAAGAGATTGGTGTCTCACAGAGCAGGGGTGAGGAGTGGGTGAAATGGGTGGGTGGGGTCAAAATGCACAAACTTCCATTACAGAATAAAGAAGTCTGGGGGTGTGAGACACACTCTGGTGAGCACAGCTAATGACACTGTATTGCATATTTGAAAGTGTACATTTTAGAAGTTCTTATCACACAGAAAGAAAAAATGCGTGATATGCGCAGCGATGAATGTCAACTAGACTGAGCGTGGTGATCCTTCTGCAACGCGTACCCATACCGAGTAACTGCGTTGTGCACCTCCTCCACTGAAGCCTGTCCTGATCGCTTAGCCAAATCTTGGTATTTTCTCTTATTAATCTCCCATTGGACTCACCCTCCATACAGCAAGTTGAAGCATTTTATTATATCATTATTCATATTTTATTGAAAATTGCTTTGTCTCTTTCTCTTATCAATTTTTCCATTCATCAAGAGGATAACTTCCCTGAGCGAGAGCTAATGGAGTGATAAACGCACATATTTTATTAATATCTGACATCCTCAACCCTCAATACAACACTAAAACTTATTAGCATTCAAGAAAAACACTCAAAGAAATCCAGCATTGCTAACTGCCCTAGAAAAGCAAATCAAGACTTTTATCTCTCATCTTATAATTCTCCTGGCTAATAAGCAATATCTATAAAAGTCTATAGTTAACAAAATTCTTCATGTTAAAAGCCCTATTTTCATGACTAAAACTATTTTACTATTATTTTTTCCCAAAAGGTTTACTTTACTTTGATTTTTTTAGCCTTTTTTAAATTGTTGTTCAAGTACAGTTGTCTCCATTTTCCCCCTACCACTCTCCCCTGCCCTACAAACCCCCACCTCCCACCCTCAATCCTACCCCCCTACGGTTTGTCCATGGGTCCTTTATACATGTTCCTTTGGACCTTTCCCCTTCTTTCCCCTGTTACCCTCCTTCCCCCTCCTTGTATTACTACTATTTTGATGAACATTGCTAAATAATCCTCCAGAAACACTGACCCAATTTTCAATGTCACCAACCATGTACACAAATACCTATTTTCTCCCAACCTCACAAACACTGAATATTATCAATTTTTATCTTTGTCTTCTGATGGGATTAGCTCCTTATCTTTCTTGTCTAATTAAATAAGTAAAAGAGTTGAAAAAGGTTTCACATTTTTAGTGGGCATCTGTATTACTGTGTATATATACTTAGTTTTAGATTCTTTTTTTTTAAGATTTTTCAAAGAAAAGAATATTTTTTAAAGTCAAAGGTAGAAATATTTGTCTGACATATAAATATCAAGATATTTAATAGCTTCCCACAAAAATTATAAACCTGGAAAGTCTAGCCATTACAGGTCTTGATTTCAATACTAACTATAAAGAAGTGGTAATTTAAGTCACTGTGGTATTGGACTAGAACAAATTAAGTAAATTTGTCAGACAGTCTGGGGAAAGACCACATATGATAGCAAAACTTAATTTGTGACAAAAGTAACAATTCAATTCAAAAGAATAGTCCTGTGTCAATAAATAAGATTGGTGCAGTTTTCTAAAGTATACAAAACAGGAATAAACCTTGAGCCTTCCATAAACAATATACTCAAAAAGTCATTCAAGGTGGGAATTCACTCAATGTGAAGATTTAATGCATCTAAAATTGAACACAGAAGAATAAATCCAACATAAATAAAAATGCCTTAAACAGAAAACAAAAAAGCAAAACATATAGGAAAAAACAAATTCAATTACATCCAAATTAAAAACCAGTAAGTCATATTTAAAAAAAAACAACTCCTGGTAATAAAATAAAAACTAACAACCCAATTTTAAATGCCAAAAAATCTAAACAAACATAAAAAGGATACCAAATGGCCAATAACTGTAGATACTCAATGCCATTAGTCATCAAGAATGCAGAAGAAAATCATAATGGGGTAATATTGCACACTCTCCAAAGAGCTAAAAAATATTTTTAAATTAAAATACCCAAGTTGGCAAAAAGACATGGAGCACTAAAACCCTCACTTATTGCTGACTGAAGTAGAAAATACTAAAAGCCACGCTGGAAAACTGTTTAATAATTCTTACTAAATTAAACAAGCAACTGTCCCCAGGACCCTGCAACTACACTCCCAAACGCAGGCCCCAAAGTGCCCCACACGTGCACAAATACATACAGAAACGCTCAAAAGAGTTTTTGTGTCATCACCAGAAATCGGAAACCACAGACACACGAAAACAGGGTCAGCCTGAATAAATGATGGTATATTTATGCAACCGAATGCTGGCTTAAGGAAAAGGTGTTTGTTAACATAGTAAACAACATGCACAAATCTAGCCACTACTACAGTATGTGAAAGCGTGTGCGTGTATTGGGCTTCAATTAAAAATTAACAGAAAAATGTATCAATAGATTTTTCATGACACTTAAGCTGGTTCTACATTTGTCTAAAATACTTAAAACAGGAAAAGACAATGAGAAATGAGAAAAGAAGAGCATTTCGAAGAACACAAACAGAAGACTGATTTCTAACACATGATGAGTTAACGGACACCAAACCATTTAAGAGACTTTAGAACATCAGCAAGGAGAAGACTGAGACCATCAGAAAAGCTGTATAAACACATAAACCAACTGTTTTAAGCACCAAAGTACAACCATACAGAAAAGACATAAGAAGCTACGATCTTTGACAGAGATAAATCACCTAATGTGAACTCCATATTCAGCCAAACCCGTGATAAAGGAAAGGCTTAACAGCAGTTGGGGAAAAAAGCATACCCACATGTTACATCTTCAGGACTGCGTGTGAGGGAAACAGAATGCTAAGACTGAGTTCTCTCCATTGCTTTTTAAAACTGTCAGCACAGAATGTCAATCCAGAAAATCTATTAAAAAAAAAACAAACTGTGAGGATTCCAGTCTCTTCCACTGTGTATAATAAAAACTCTACAGAAAACAAAGTGAAATAAAATAATAACAAGCAACTATCTGAGAATTTTAAAAACTTGAATGCGAGGAAGTGGACTGGAAAGCAAAGTCAAAACGTGAAGAGTGACTGATAGCCCACTGGCCCCATGCTTCCTTGCTCCCCCCACATCCGCCTCACCATCACCTCTTAGAATCGCCCAAGGAAAAGGTGAGTCATGATATAGGCAACAAACAATAAGTCAAACACTTAGGAAAATACAATTTCTGGCCACAGGACTTCAAAAATGCCCCTTGGATATGGAAAACTAGCCAAGAGATTTCTTTTCTCCCTCCTCTCCCAGCCTGGCCCAAGGATAGATTTGAGAGCAATATACTTCAGCTGTAGCAGGGGCATAGGAGACCCTGGGGGGAAGCCATTCTTCCGAATAGAAAAGCAGTAAGAGAAGACCCTGTTGTGTAAAGACTGGTGGGAAAATCCTTTTATTTTTTTCTCTTCTTCTCTCACTATTTAGGCCTGATAGCGGCCCTGGTCAGGAAAACTCTGGGCAGCACAGAGACTAAAACTCCTGGAGAAATCAGGAAAAGCATCCTCTGAGAACAATGTGCACAAAATCAAAAGTGAACTGACGTTGAAATCGCTACCCAAACAAGTCTAGATAGAAACATCAATCTAAACCCCACCCGGTTAATGCCTGATAAGACAGAAAAGCCAAGATTCTCCAGAGGATTTCACTAGGAGTCAGTTTTATAACATGATAATCAAAATGTCCATGACACAATAAAAAATTACTGGATGAACCAAAACCCAGCAAAATATGAGCAATTCCCCACAAAAGACAATCAAACACCAAATATGAGATGTTGGATTTATCAAAGGTTTTAAAACATATGTTATAAACATGCTGCATTAAACACTGGAACCAGTGAAAAGACAAAAACTCCTATGAAAAATGTGTCTGTACAATAATACCAAACTGTTAGACAAGGGTCTCAAGGTCTGAGCAGTTCTTACTAAATGCTATTGTTGCTAAACATTAAAAGTGTAGCCCAGTATTTTGCAGATGTAGCTGTACACAAGATGAGCTTGACAGAAACTCAACCAGATAAGTGTAGCCGAAAAGAGGAAGAAATTAGCTTGAAATTAACCAAATAGTATATATAAGCAATGGCCGAGCCTCCCTTTGAAGAGACACAGCTTTGTTTGAGTTGGTTGTCTCCTTTAACCTACTGCGAGCAACAACCACATCTCCTTAAATAGAACACCACAAGCAGTGAAATCCTTGTATTTGGTAGCAACATGAAAATTTTAAAACTGAAAAATATAATATCTGAAATAAAAAAAATAGTGGTTTGGCTCAGTAGCAGAATGAAGATAACAGAGTGACATTAGACAACACAAAGTATCCAATCAGAAAAGATAGCTAAAAATTTTTTTAGAATTTCAAAAATATGAACGGACTGATAGATACCCATGGAGAAGAAACATATTGGCATGGGGGAAAAAACTACTTAAAGCAATAATTCCTGAAAACATTACAGATTTATTGAAATGCATTTACAGATTCAAGATCAGAAAAAAAAAAAACTAAGAAAACCACAAAACCAAAACATAATAATCAAGCTCTTGAAACCAAATATAAGTGTCTTGAGAGCAGCCAGAGGAGGGGGAAAAAGGTATATTACATACAGTTCAGTAATTTAAATGACCGGGTTTCTCAATAGTTATAAAGTGCTGAAAGAACACTCAATCCAAAAAACTACATCCACTGAAAATATCTTTCCAAATTGAAGTAAAAATATGAGCATACTCAGGTAAAAAGGAATTTATTACCAACAGGCCCTTTCTTCTAAGAAAGGCTGGAAGAAGTTCTTCCTGTAAAGGAGAATGTTACCAGGGTAAAACTTGTACATTCTGGCATGAAGGAAGGGCAACAGAAATGGTAAATAATTAGATAAACATAAAAGATCATCAATATCTTCTTAATTTCTTTAAAACATACGTGCAAGTTCAAAGAAAATATGACAGCACTGTTTGATAAATGTAGATGTGATACTTATAAAAACTGCAACATACAAGGGAAAATAAAGGTACCTACATGGTGGCAGAGTGGCTATACTCCACCTGGAGTGTAAAATTATAGTTTTAAGTAGAATGTACAAATTTAGAAAAATGAAACAAATAATAAAGAAAAAAAGGATAAAACACCCTGACCAGGTAGATTATTCCAGGAATGCAAGATTAGTTAACACCTGGAAACAAAACAACTCATCACATTAACAAAAGAGAGAGAGAGAGAGAGAGAGATGGCTCAAACAGAAGAAGAAATCAATGCCCCAGGACTCATCCTCTTAAGCGACCAAGACATAGCCAATCTATCAGATGCACAGTTCAAAACACTGGTGATCAGAAAGCTCACAGAATTGGTTGATTTTGGGCGCAAATTAGATGAACAAATGCAGGTTACCATAAAAGAAATGAAGGAAAATGCACAGGGAACCAATAGTGATGGGAAGGAAACTGGGACTCAGAACAATAGAGTGGACCAGAAGGAAGAAAGAAACAACCAAACAGGAAAGAATGGAGAAATAACAATTCAAAAAAATGAGGAGAAGCTTAGGAATCTCCAGGACATCTTTGAACGTTCCAACATCCGAATTATAGGGGTACCAGAAGGGGAAGAGGAAAAGCAACAGATTGAAAACGTATCTGAACAAATAATAAAGGAGAACTTCCCCATTCTGGCAAAGGAAATAGACTTCCAGGAAGTCCAGGAAGCTCAGAGAGCCCCAAAGAAGTTGGACCCAAGAAGAAACACACCAAGCCACATCATAATTACATTAGCCAAGGTAAAAATGAAGGAGAGAATCCTAGAAGCAGCAAGAGATAAGGGGACAGTCACCTACAAAGGGGTCCCCATCAGACTGTCAGTTGATTTCTCAAAAGAGACCTTGCAGGCAAGAAGGGGCTGGAAAGAAGTATTCCAAGTCATGAAAGACAAGGACCTATATCCCAGATTACTCTATCCAGCAAAGCTTTCATTTAGAATGGAAGGGCACATAAAGTGCTTCTCAGATAAGGTCAAGTTAAAGGAGTTCATCATCACCAAGCCCTTATTTTATGGAATGTTAAAGGGACTTATCTAAGAAAAGAAGATAAAGAAAAAATATGTATAGTAAAAGGACAGCAAACTCACAATTATGAACAACCACCCCTGAAGCAAAACCAAAAGAAACTAAGCAAACAACTAGAACAGGAACAGAACCACAGAAATGGAGATCACATGGAGGGTTAGAAACAGGGGAGTGGAGGAGAGGGGAGGGGGAAAAGGTACAGAGAATAAGCAGCATAGATTGTAGTAGCATAGATTGAAAATAGATAGGGGGAGGGTAAGAATAGTATGAAAAATGTAGAAGCTAAAGAACTTATAAGTATGACACATGGACATGAACTAAAGCGGGGGATATGGGTGGGAGAGGGTGTACAGGATGGAGGGGAGTGAAGGGGGAAATGGGACAACTGTAATAGCATAATCAATAAAATGTATTAAAAAAAAGATTCACTACAAAACTATAATTAAGACAGTGTGGTATTTGCCCAAGAATAGAAAAGTGGACCAGTGGGGCCCATAAGAAAATTCAGGCAGCAGCCAATAATGTGGTCATCTGATTCATGACAAAGGAAACAGTGCAGTTAAGTCAGAAGGTGAGACAGTCACTTTAACATATGTACTAAGTCAATCGAATTTCCAAAGGATAAAAGTGAATGTTGATTCCTATCTCATATCACACACAAAGTTCAATTTTAAGTTAGATCATAGACCCAAACATAAAATGTAAACATGTTCCTCAACACAATACTTTCATAACTTCGGAGTGGGCAAAGATGTCTTTAAAATACACAGAAAAAAATAATTACAATCAAAAAATGTTTTAATAAATTGGGACTTCACTAAAGCTAAGCATGTGAAAAGGCAAGTTGGAGTCTGAAAGAAGTTGGAAATATATATATATCTGATAAAAGTATTAAAAGTCATATATATCTACTATCCATAATTTATGAAGAACTGTGGTATGGTACATTTACACAAGGGAATACTACACAGCAGAAGAAAGAAGGAGCTCTGACCCTTCACAACACCATGGATGGAACTGGAGAGCATTATGCTACGTGAAATAAGCTAGGCGATGAAGGACAAATAACATATGATCTCACCTATAAGTGGAACCTAATCAACAAAACAAGCAAGCAAGCAAAATATAACCAGAGACATTGAAATAAAAAACTGACAGTAACCAGAGGAGAGGGGGGAGAAGGAGAAAATGGGGTCGAAAAGGGGAAGGGTCATCAAGGAACATATATAAAGGACCCATGGACAAAGCCAAAGGGGGGTGGGATCGAGGGTGGGAGGTGGGGATGGGTGGGGCGGGGGATGGTGGTAGGGGAAAAATGGAGACAACTGTACTTTAACAACAATTAAAAAATAAAATTTAATTTAAAAAAGAATTTCTAAAATTTAATTCTTTAAAGAGGAAGATTTTTTTAAAGATTTTATTTATTTATTTTAGAGAGATGGGGAAGGGAGGGAGAAAGAGAGGGAGTGAAACATCAGTGTATGGTTGCCTCTAGCACACTGCATACTGGGGACCTGGCCTGCAACCCAGGCATGTGTCCTGACTGGGAATCAAACTGGCAATGCTTTGGTTTGCAGGCCTGCGCTCAATCCACTGAGCTACACCAGCCAGGTAAAATTTAATTTTTTAAAAAATAGGCAGCCCAACAGAAGAAAAATACCTGGCTTGAATGAACTTAGCACAGAAAAAGACATCTCAATGTCCAATAAGCAAATGAAATGGTACTAAACATAAATCACCATCATAGAAACACAAATAAAAAACACAATGATGTTGACACACACAGCAGCATGCAGGCACAAAGAGCACATACTGAGGATGTCACCTATAGGAACAATGGTTGTCTTTGGTGAAAAGTATGGGCTGAGAGGCATGCAAGGTAGCATTCTGAATTTCAAGAAAAGCTGTATGTTTAAATCTGGATGGTGGTCACATGAGAAAAACTAAAGTGCAAATTCATCAAGCTCTCCATAAGATGTGTGACTTCTTTGTATGTTATACCACAATGACAACCAACAGGGAAAAAATTAAATGTGAAAAAAGCAGGCAATATGAGGACAGAAAATTATAGGTCAATCTCATTTATTGAACACAGATGTATAAAAACATACTAAGCAAAATAGCAATCCAGATCTATCATTGTATTAATTTTTAGAAATATATCATAATCCAATTGAATTCATTCCAGGAATGTGAGGACAGATTAACAATAGAAAATTCATTATTAGTAATAATTAATTAGGAAAAAATATTAGATTGTTGCAACATATGCAGAAAATTATCTGATAAAACTCAACCCTCAAAACTCTAGTAAGACTTTTCAGTGAAAATAGTAAAGACACATTTATCTCTGTTCTCAAAAAATTACCAAAATAAATTTTTTAAATATATTTTATTGATTATGTTCTTATAGTTGTCTCATTTTCCCCCCTTCACTCCCCTCTGCCCTGCATACCCCCTCCCACCCACATTCCCCCATTTTAGTTCATGTCCATGGGTCATACATATAAGTTCTTTGGCTTCTACATTTCCTATACTTTTCTTACCCTCCCCCTGTCTATTTTCTACCTACCATATATGCTACTTATTCTCTGTACCTTTTCCCCCTCTCTCTTCCTCCCACTCCCCTATTGATAACCCTCCATGGTTATCTCCATTTCTGTGGTTCTGTTCCTGTTCTAGTTGTTTGCTTAGTTTCTTTTTGTTTTAGGTGTGGTTGTTAATAACTGTGAGTTTGCTGTCATTTTACTGCTCATATTTTTATCTTCTTTTCTTATATAAATCCCTTTAATATTTCATCTAGTAAGGGCTTGGTGATGATGAACTCCTTTAACTTGACCTTATCTGAGAAGCACTTTATCTGCCCTTCCATTCTAAATGAAAGCTTTGCTGGATAGACCTATCATTTTGTTCCTATATCGGCAGAAGTAAAAAGTGCTATGTGTACAAAGTCATTCTTTGCAGTACTATCTCCAGTAACCGTGAGAGAGACAACAGGCCAAAATGGAGTCACTTGTGCTAAAACCACATGACTGAACCCTAATACCAAACCCAACTGCACTTTCAGTCTCTCCCAGGAATGTAATCTTAACCAGTCAGCTCGGCATTTTCTGGTCGACACCATTGAGGTGAGCTGCCACATAGGCCCTTTCCACCCCACAGAGGAAGATCAGGTAATATGTTCTTTCCCTCTCGCTTCCCCTTTTGGCCTGCAAAGCCCTACACTTTCTACAGCACCTCAGAACTCTTTTCTGCTTACTTGATGGCATGCTGCCCAGTTCATGAAGCATTCAAAAAGCCAGTCGGATCTTTAAAATTACTCAACAGCATGGCAAGCCTTACAAACTCAGAGACCTAAAGTAGTCACACAGGATGATCTAAAATTAAAACTCCTAACTAAAAGGGAGTCATAGCAAGTAGTCAAGCCCTAGACCAGTACCTTTCTTGACAAAAGTTTGTACCTTAACTGAGCCTTTTTTGCAACTACGATAACACACCTTTGAAAAGTCAGAGTAATCACATTTTTCCAGACCACTCAGGTCACAATTTTCCTCTAGAACCCGAGACCACAGAACCGAGGCAGGACAATAAGCAGCGAGGGAAATTCCTTGGCAAGTAGAATGGGGAAACTGACACAATTAAACAGCCAAGCAATTTATAGCCAAATAATAAATCACAAGGTCTTATCTTCCCTAACCAAGAACACTTCGGAGCAAATGGTTTCCAGGGATATGCAACCAATTGGTGTCTCTGGGCCACACAGGAAGAAGAGTTGTTTTGGGCCATGCATTAAATACATTGCAACACATAATCAAAAAAAAAATCTCATAATGTTTTAAGTAAATTTCGACCTTGTGTTGGGCCACATTCAATAGCCATTCTGAGCCATCTCTGGCCTGCATGCCGCAGGTTGGACACCCCAGGCACATTCCAGACCTTGCTGGGGCAAACCCACCTCGGTCCTGGTACCTCTCCAGTGACATTCTTGAACCACAGAATGACCCTGACCCCTCTATACACTCATTTTGATTCATCAGCATATTAAAGGACACACTTAGAAAGCTAATGAATATTCTATTGAGATTCTCCCATGAGACCTCCCCTAACATTCCTGCCTTTAGAAAAGAGATACAAACCCAGAGCACACCTGTGCCTCCCCTCCTTCCTTCCTTAGGCATGTATCTTTAAGAATCCCAAGGAGACCTGCAACCAGGGAGCAACAGGCAGCAGCAGCTCATTCCCGGCTAAGCCCCTGAGTCTGCCTCCAAGGGCCCTTCATTTGCCTTTTCAGTGAATCCAAAAGCAGCTCTGCTCCGCTCACTCCTGCTGCTGTGATCTTGCCTCTTCTGTCTTAAGCCCTACCCTGGTTTGCTGTCTCCAGCTTTAACATGTCTACTCTCAAGATCACCTGGACTTGTGAAATTTTTCCCAGGTGAAGGTAAGGGCCCACACAGTTCAGACCATTCCAGGGCAGAGCCACCTCAGTCCCAGTCCCTTTTCAGGACAGAACCCCTCATTTGTATCTCGTTCTCCCACATACTATCTCTACATGCTGTAAGTGTTCATTGTTAACACTCCTCTACCCACTGATGTAAACGAAGGATGTGTCTCTCTATTTCACTTTTTGTCCAATCTCAGAGATTTCCCCACTTCGCTTTCTCCTGCCTCCCTCATCCACCACCAGTGGATATCATGTAAGCCCCTCATGTCTTCTCCTTCCATCCATACTATAAAATAAGGTGCAAACTGTCCGGAGCATTTTCTCAACCCCTTGAGATTCTGCTTCTCAGCAATTATTGTCAGTTTGGCTTAAATAAACATAAAAATTCTTACAGGTTTGGACATTTCTTATGTTAACAGGACAAAGACCAAATATATTATGAGAAACATTTTGGTTATTTGAATAATCAAATATGTACTTCCTATAAATCAAAACAGCCAAATAAAAGAAATAAACCTAATGAGTTTAAATTGGAGGCTGAATCACACAGAGAGGAATGACTTCCATCGACAGCAATACAAAGGAAAAGATCCCGAGTGGGATATATCCTGGAAGCGAAAGGAAACACTGTTTCCACTAATATTTGCATTGGCATTTTGAAAGTACTAAAAACTAAACGATTAAAGCAAGCAAACATCAATGTCATCAAAAACTGAGGTTTGTATTTATACAAATACAAATCAAAAGACTAAGGAGAAACTGTTCCTCATTTCCTCTGTGGCAGTAAGGGGCAGGCAGTGGGGAGTGTTTAACAAGGCGGCTGGATGACACAAGTGCAGAAGGGACTGAAACAGTCACACCTTGGGATATACTGGGCTGGCCAACAAGTTCGTTTCCTTTTTTTGTATGATGGCTCTAGCAAGAATTAGTTGTCTTTAACCCTCATTGGAAACAATTTTGTTCGAAACAACACAACTGTATTGTGACAGCTGTCATATCAGCATGCATTTAAAAAAATCAAAATTGGTGAATTTTTGTGCAGCTGTTTTAATATTGAAGATGGAAGAATAAATGCAACATTTTGATACATTATACTTTATTATTTCAAGAAAGGTAAAAATGCAACTGAAATGAAAAAAAAAAAAAGATTCATGCAGCAGCATATGGAGAAGTTTTGTACCTGTGACTGATCGAAAGTGACAGAAGTAGTTTACGAAGTTTCTTAGTACTATTGACATTTTGGGCAAATAATTCTTTGCTGTGGGGCTGTCTTATGCATTGGAAGGTGTTTAACAGCACCCCTGGCCTCTACCCACTAGAAGCCAATAGCAGGAAATGGCCAACATACTCAAAATATCCAAATCAATCAAATTATTGGTGAAAATGAAAAATGTGTCTTATATATTTTACCAAAAAAACTGACATGAACTTATCGGCCAACCCAATAGCTGCGCATTCTGTGATATACCCGTTGTCAGGATTTTAAAATGGAAATTCAGTATTAATACTGTTAGATTTCTTTGAAGCTGGTTAATACTCAAGAATGTTAGGTAAGTGTCAATTACACTGCAAATTACTCTGCAGCAGGAAGGTTGCATAAGAGAAATCACGGGGCTCTTTTACTCCTAAATTTCTCACAACTTTTATAAAAGACAGGAACATAACATTCATCATATTTATGGGTAGAAGATAAATGAAAAGGATATTAATACTCTACTGACAAAATTCAAAGTGATTTTAACAGACTGCAAAGATAACAAAAATGATTATGAAGTTCATCAAGAATAAACATTAAAAACCTGAATTTATATTCAAAAGTCAATCACATGAGTATGGCGGGGAGCACACTTTGACAAAAATTCAAGGAACAAGATCAAAAGCCTACAGTTTGGCACTAGCTAAATATAAGTCAAAAGTATGTCCTCACTGGTAAAAGAGCTAATGCAGTCTGAAAAACTGTGGCAACTGTAACAAGGAAAGTATTTGTTTTTCCATAATCTGAACTCTTAGACCACATATAGGACAGTTCATCGTTTCAGAAAAACATAATTTGATACTGAAATTGGCAAAAACAAGAATTGGCAATATTTAATCCTCTCTGATTCACTGCTCACTAAGTCCAGAAAAATATTCTACCATTTCTGCCACTGGTACAGATCTTTAAAGAATCTTTCAAATTCTATTCTCTTGATCCCAACTTCAAGTGCAGACATAACATGGACTAGGTAACTGTGAAATGATTTAACAGCAGTGTAGCCCTGTGTTCTGATGCACAACCATTAGGCTGGCTGCTTCTAGTCTCCCCACCACAATGCCCACCCCTTCTGTGTGATCTACGTGTGTGACTATCTTCTCCAAAAGTCCATCTATGTAATCCATCTTCACAGGTATGAGCAAAATGCTGATGGGTATTAAGATTTTACCTGAGGAAGAAATACAGCCATGGAAGATGGCTAGTCTGTAATCACAGAACTGAACGCAATCTCGGGAACTATTCCACTGTGAAGAGGAAACTCAGACCAAGAAGGAAGAAGCTACTCAGCACAGGGTGTTTAGGTACTGAGCTTAAATTAAATTGAATTTTTATCATAAAATCTACTATATCAAATATATTAAGCATTTGGAAGAAAAAGTTCAAAGGCTGTCAAATTTTTAAATGAAAAATTACAATAAGATACATAGTTTTACTCCTATCAAAATACGAAAGACCAAAAATATTTGATTTAGAAGGTATGGCACAAAAGACATTAACATTACTGCCTAGAATATGAATTAACAAAATCCTATTATATAGCCCTGGCTGGCGTAGCTCAGTGGATTGAGCTCGGGCTGAGAACCAAAGTGTCGCAGGTTCGATTCCCAGTCATGGTACATGCCTGGGTTGCAGGCTATGACCCTCAGCAACCGCACATTGATGTTTCTCTCTCTCTCTCTCTCCCTCCCTTCCCTCTCTAAAAAATAAATAAATAAAATCTTTAAAAAAGTTTTTAAAAATCCTATTATACTCTTTAGATAATTCCCAATAATAGTTTAAAAAAGGCAAGATTCATCATAAAGATATTCATCAAAGTGAAAAATATAAAACAAACTCAGAGCCCTACCAATTACATCCTATATTATAGGGTTTTATGTAGTCATTAAATTTGTTTATTAAGATTTTTTCATTTAATACCAATTATAACATACTATACACATAAATTTCTCCCAGGCAAGTTTTATGAAATATTAGTGGTTTTAAAATTTCTGGAATATTTGTAATTGCCATCAACTAATATTATCACATATGTTAACTACATTATGAAGTATAAATAATAGAGAAAAGCTGTATAGTACTGTGGTAGGAAAAATTCTAAAGAGAAGCCCTGCCAAGATTTCCACCTTCTGGCTATTTGAACATTAACTTGAGTAACCCTGGGAAGAGACAGTTCTGATATAATTAAAGTTCCGGGTCAGCTGATCTTAAAGTAGGAAAACTGTCTGTGCAGGCCTACTCCGGGAGTCTCCCAGGCTCCTGCTGAAGCACTCCTCACAGAACCATGCTGTTCCTGGGGAGGCAGGCCCTAGAATGAAGTGCAAACTCTGCAGGCACGGAGGGAACTGGTGGCAGGCGCAGCGAGCTGACTCAATGCAGAGCCACCTCCCCCTCCCCCTCACTATTTCACTATGCCATGCCTCATTTCACAGGTCTCAAAATCCTCACTATTCTCTCCTAAGGGAAACTTAATTCCTTTCCTCTCCACAGCAGTGTTTTAATCCCCCTGCACAGGTGTCCCTACACTGTGTCCACCAGCTAGTCATCTCCAGAGATCTGGTCCTTCCAGTGATGCTTACAGTGGGAAACAGTCAATTGTCTCAACTGTATGTAGCACCTTAATAATAAGGTAGAATGCGTATGTTAAATGGGAAGGAAAGAAATAAAATTGTATATGGTTTACAATTATAAATCACATTTTCAAGCATGATGGGAAAAATATAGCAACAAAGTGATATTCTTTGAAAGTAACCATTTGGAGAGTTTTATGTAAGATAATCATGTTTATATGATGTTGTATTTAAAACTCTCTGCATTGTAAGAAATTATGGAAGAAAGAGAGCAAAATAATCTCACCACTGTGGGAAATGGGATTTTGGGTGACTCTCTCTCTCTCTCTCTCTCTCTCTCTCTCTCTCTCTCTCTGCCTTTTCTATATAAGCATGTTTTGTTTTTATAAAAGAGGGAGGCTTTACAATGAAACAGAGAAAAAAGAGAGGAAGCTAGCTATCCTTTTCCACCTGTGCATGCTACCTACCTTACAGCAACAATTTGCAAACCTGTAACAAAGTGTCATAAATAAATGAGATTATATATTCTATAAAACTCTAATGGGCAAAGCTAGGTGTGCATATTTAGGGAAGAACAAGAATTAAAACACATTTATGATGGGATGTATCCATGTTATGGTAAAAAAATGGATTTTTTACTAATCATTATGAGATGAGCCAAATTATGAGATATCTGGTGGGAGCTAGAACCATAGTGGAGACACCCATCAAAGCAGAAATGAGAGGGAGAAAGCACCAGTGCCTGTCTGTGGCCACACCTAGGCAGATTCCTGCTGGTGAGGGAGCCCAGGAAACACCGCTTGCAGAGATAAGCCTCCCGAAATAGAGAATAAAGCTCAAGGGCAGAAAAATCCCAACCCTAAATCCATTGTAGTCATTACTAAACAGTGAAGATATACTTGTATATACAGCATAATACCAATCATTTAAAATATAGATTATTTTCTATAAAATGCCCTCGTATTTTGAAAAGGTACAATAGCCAAATAACATACAAACACACATATACAACCAACTGAATAAACAAGATTGTAATACTAAATTTGTATTGTGACTAAAGACAGACTAAGCAAAATGAGTAGTTAATACTTGAGAACAGTAAAGGAGGATCTGAAATCATTGTAAAAAAATCAGTAACATCACCAAAGAAGCATTCACAAAGGACATGAAAACATAACTGATGTAAGAATATACTGCTACTAAAGTGCTCATGAAGTGTCCTTTTCTTCATAGAACAAAAAAAAAAAAAAACAATGCACAGGGGCCCTGGACCAGGGAGCTCAGTTAGAGCATCGTCCAATACGCCAAGGTTGAGGGTTTGATCTCTGGTCAGGGCACATATAAGAATCAACCAATGAATGCATAAAACTGTGGAACAATAAATGTCAATCAATCTCTCTCTCTTTCTCTCTCAGTCTCTTCCCCTCCCTAAAAATATTTTTTAAAAATATATGCATGGAGAAAGAAAGTCTGGATCAAAATCTTCTCTACATAAAAGGCTAGCAAAAAGTATCAGAAAGGAAGACAGAGGGAAAAATGGTGATTTTTCCTTCACTTTTCACTGTTTTTCCTTTTACAGATTCAAGTCTCATTATATTCTCTTTATTATTTGTACTCAGAATTTGAAGAACACAATAGCTTTAAACTAATGTTCTAATAATATTTCTTGATAATGATAAAAAATAAAATCTCTCCTTTAAAAATATTGTAGTAAAGGGGAAAGTCTTTGACCTCTTAAAAAAAGAAAAAAGTCAGAGGAGCTACCTTTCTGGTACCAGGACTGCGCATATGCATGTACATACCCAACTGAAAAAGCAATATTTGAGTGTGAAATACATTCTGTCAGGTAAGGCGAACAGGATCGCTGATTTCCAATACAGTTTAATCACAGTAAATAGAAGCAGCAAATCTCTTTAATGAAACATGTTTACAGAATTTTAATTAGTCTAAGCATCATTCCCTTTCTTACAAAGGAACAAGAGACACTGGGGTAAAATTTAATAATAATCATCCTAATACAGCAGAAAAACTAAATTTATTAAATCTACAGTATATTACATCATCACTAAAATGATTCTTAAAAATAAGCATATCACAAAAAATTCAATTAACTGAGTTATTTGTGTATTTTCAGAAGAATTCTGATGCAGGAAAACACCCTTGATGTTAAAAACATACTACAAAACAATTTCCTTCACTTATTTCCTCCAACATGTCATCCAGAACTCCCAATGTGCAAGTGCTAAAAAACAGAGGTAGGAATCAAAGAGGGAGGCAGGTAGGTTTAAGTATGTGGGTGATTCACATGACGTACAAGTAGCCATCAAATACGCCCCAGGAGTAAACTACATAGTTATTCCTATTTCATTCTCTATTTTGATGGGGAACATTAAGGTGGAATACTAAAGCAAAAAAAAAATGATTTCTGACACTGATCATAAAACCAGTTCTTTTGCAGCCAAGGAATCACCTTTAAAGTTTACTTCTACTGGAAGATATGCCCTCAGAAAGAACCATGCAACAGCTGGGAAAAAAATTATTCAAGAGCAATGTTTAAAATAATTTAGGAAAAAGTATTAGCAAGTGTCATTAGTATAATAATTACAAAATCTCTAGTAGGCAACAGATGGATAATCAACTTAAAAATTAACATACTGACACATCAGCAAAATTTTTAAATATTCTGAAGTGTCTCTTTCCTGTAGTGGACAATCATCTACTCTTTCCTCTCACTCCCATCGGCCCCAGTCGTTAAAGGTAATCCTGATTCAGCAGCTATTTGCTCTGCTGAAAATACGGGATTCCTTTGTTGAATGTCAGTCATTTCAGCAGACATTTTATGAAAAGGTTCCTAGGAAAATCTAAAAACAGTACACAATTAACTTCATAGGCACTTTATTTGGGAAAATAAGTGCTATTCTTCTGTGCCACTAGAAAATGGTCTGTTTCTATACTTTAATTTTGTACACAAGCTCTACTAATAAAAATGTGCATAGAATATTTAAACATATAGTATAAAAACACAAACTATAAATTATTTCTGAAACAGGCAGGGCATGAATGGAAGAAGGGTAGAAGGGGGAACAAAGAACCAAAAGTGATGGAGACAATTGAAAAGTTTCTATTAAAGGAAGAAATGGCAAGATTCTAGACTTCCCCTGGCACTGCAGTTGAGATCTGTAACAATACTTATTCTTCTAACTGCACTCTTCTCCTTCAATATTTTATAAGTTTAAAAATTTTTTGAGAAGCCACACAATAAATTCTATCAGTAAAAGTAACATCCAGATCACTTAAAGTCTTAAATAGCACAATATTTATAATGTAGTTTTTAGTTTAATTATTAACAATAAAATGCTGGGCTTAAGATCACTTTACTAGTTCAAAAGATTTTAGGCTTAACCTTATAAAACTACCCATTTTCAACACTTTTTAACCTATAAAATTAACAATTTCATGCAATTCAACCTACTACAGATTCCGGAACTCCCAGTGGTGCATTAATTATCTTCAATAATTAACAGCATTTGATTCACGCCAGAGAATTCCCACAATCTTCAGCCAGACAGAATGACCATGTAACGGGGTGGGCATAGAGTTGTTTATTGAAGAGCTTTGTATAATATGCTGGCAAAAATTCAAAATCTGGGCTTTGCATATTAATCAATGGCTGCATTTGTGATTGTTCACAAAGCAACACTAAATAAAACATCCAGCTTTTAAAGACTGTGAGATGATAAACATCACCCGTTTCTCTGAATTATAAGTAAAATTCGCCCATCAGTCAAATATAAAGTTAAACCACACAGTAATAAAGAACTAAAGAAATTCATTGAAGGAGCATGTGTAAAGACTATCTTTTTCTTTTATTCAAATTGCAAACGTTTTTGTAACTGATGGGTAAAAGAAATCAGTGTAAGTTCCACGGGGAGTGGATAGCTATCAGCCCACGGAGCAGCACACAAAATGCTCATGTCTTCCAAAATTACCTCTTCAAGATTATTCAGGAAGAATTACTATTCTACCAATCTTCATTCCTCCTTAGAAAGCAGGCAACAGAGGGGGGAATGGACCAAATACAAAGGGTACTTTTAAAAAGTCTAAGAAAAATGTAATGGTCTCACTTTTGTTTTAAAAGGCAAAGAAAAGAGAGAAGGGAAAATACAAAGAAAGAAGAAAGAAGAAAATTCATATTAACATCCAACAAATGAAATTCAGGGCAGGAAAAACAATTCGTTTGATTTGTCCAGAGAATGACAATTTCATCCATTACCAAAATATTTACTGAGAATTTACTATGCCAGGCACAGTGACAAAGTCCCAGTACTCAAGGAACTTATAATCTAATGGAAACCAAAGAAATATTCATACAAATATTCAGCATTTCCAAGCACTGTGGAGAAAACTAAAGCAACATTAGAAAGACAGAGAGAAGAAGGCTGGGTTATTTATTTCATCTAAGAAGGTGAGTAAAGGCAGCACTTAACTGTAGCATTTGAAGAGAGAACTGAGCAAGCTTTGCAGATCATGCAGGGAAAGCACTTTCAGAAAAAAAAAAGAAGAAGAATGCAAACAGAGGCTCCAGAGCAGAAGAACATGTGGTATATTCCAGAAATCAATAGTAAAGAGGTCAAATGTAAATACAGCAAAATGATCAAGTAAGAAAGGCCTTTGTCTTTTAAGGAAAATTAATTGAAACCACTTCACTTATAACAAATACAAGGTTTTAAACCTGGGTGACTGAAATAAACTTAGTGTTATAAACACAATCTGTAAAGTTGAAAAGAAACTCACTTCAAGGAGCAGAAAGATGATATTTAGTGAAAATCTGGGCCACCAGCTGGGAAACGAGTTCTTACAGTGCTAGAGGTACAGACATGGGGCCATCTGTACAGAGAGGGCAGGTGCGTCCGCAGGAGCAGTGCAGAGAATGGGGAAGGGGGGGGAACACGCATAAAGGGAGTGAGTACAGCCCCTGTGCACGCCTGCTTCTAGCAGGTGGGGAGAAGAGAGGCAGAGGCAAAGGGCCCGCCCTTCAGGGATGAGCCCCCGTGACAGAGAGAGTGTATGCGTGTTGGAGGGGATGAGAGAGAGAGAGCAGGTGCTCACGCCTGTGTATGTGTTTAGAGAGGAAGAGGGAGAAAAGGAAGAAGGAAAGGGAGAGCTTGTGCATGGACACACATGTGGTGCTGACAACACCACAAACCAATTTTCTATCTTCCTTCCCAAACCAGTCGGTATTTTGGAAGTTCAGAATATACATCTTGTTTTAATTTTCATGACTCCAGTTGGTACCCATGTGAGTATTCTCACCCAGGACCCTGATTTTATCAACAACAATTTCATCTGTTACAACATGACCTACTTTAGCCCTCGGCCCTGAACAAATTAATTTTAATAGAAACGGTAACACGGGAAAAGCTGTTCATAACAAAGGAAGTTTGAGAAATGCAAGATATATTCTGAGGATATTGAAATGATCAGTAGTAAAAAATAAGATGAATCAAGGAACACTAAGAAGTATGATGATCAAAACTGGTGAGAGATTTCCTCTGTTCACATCTTTTATTTTAAAAAAGCCCAATATTAATTACTATATAATTTGTTGTTAAATCATTGTCAATAAATATTTTACCCTTAATTTTTAAAAACTCTAGCTTTTTATTAGATTTCTTAAGATGCTTAGTTATTTTGTTACATCAAAAAAGGAGAGTTCTATTTTAGGGTTTGTTCCTTTTGTTTTGATTTAAAAATGACTATTAAGAATAGATCAGCCCTGGCTGGCGTAGCTCAGTGGATTGAGCGCGGGCTGGGAACCAAAGTGTCCCAGGTTCGATTCCCAGCCAGGGTACATTCCTGGGTTGCAGGCCATAACCCCCAGCAACCGCACATTGATGTTTTTCTCTCTCTCTCTCTCTCTCTCTCTCTATCTCCCTTCCTTCCCTCTCTAAAAATAAATAAATAAAAAATTAAAAAAAGATTAAAAAAAAAGAATAGATCAACCACTACAAGGGGGATTGAATAATTAATCAAAAATCTCCCAACAAACAAAACTTCCAGGACCAGATAGCTTCAATGATAAATTCTATCAGACATTTAAAGAGGTTAATATCAATCCTTCTCAACTTGTTCTAAAAAATAAGAGGGAAAAATTACAAAGTCATTTTATGAAACCAGAATTGCCTTGATACTAAAAGAAGCCATAAGAAAAGAAAATTACAAGCCAATATCCCTGATAAACACATATGCAAAAATTCTGAACAAAATATTAACAAACTGAATTCAACAGCACATTAAAAGGATCACACATGATGATCAAGTGGGATTTAATGCACAGATTCAAAACAACCTAATATCCACAAGTCAATCAATGTGGTATGCCACCTTAACGAAATGAAGGGTAAAAGTTATATGATCCTCTCAACAGATGCAAAAGCATTTGACAAAATTCAACATACATTTACCATAAAAGCTCTCAATAAAGTGGGTATAGAGAGAAGGTACTTCAACATAATAAAGGCCATCTATGCATAGCCCAGAGTGTGACTAACATCACACTCAAAAGTGAAAGCTGAAAGCTTTTGCTCCAAAATAAGGAGCCGGACAAGGATGCCTACTCTCTCTCACTCATCTATTCAACATGGTACTGGAAGTCCTACACAGAATAATTAGGCAAGGAAAAGAAATAAAAGGCATCCAGGTTGGAAAGGAAGAAATAAAACTGCTTTCAGATGACATATAGAAAACCCTAAGGGCACCATCGAAGAACTAATAAATAAATTCGAAGTTGGAGGATACAAAGTCGTTACCCAAAAATCAGTCGTGCTTCTCTACACCAATGACAAACTATCAGAAAGATAAATTGAGAAAACAATTCCATCAATTACACCAAAAAGAATAAAATATCTCAGAATAAATTTAATCAAGGAGGAGAAAGGCCCGAACACTGACAACTGTCACTGATGAAAGAAACTGAACAAGGCGCACAGAAAGGAAGGCTATCCCATGCCCGTGGATTGTAATAATTAACATTGTTAAAGTGCTCAACTCCAATGCAATCTACAGATGCAATGCAATCTCTACCAAAATTCCAAAGGCATTTTTCACAGATAGAAGAAGCAATCCTGAAATCTGTATGGAAACATACACACACACACATACACACACACACACACACAATATCAAATAGCCAAAGCAACGTTGACGAAGAAATACAAAGCTGGAGATATCACGTGTCCTGATTTCAAACTTCATTACAAAGATTTAGGAATCAGAACCTTATGGTAGTGGCATTTAAAAAAAAAAAAAGACACACAGATAAATGGAACAGACTGGCAAGCCCAGGAAAAAAATCCACATATATGTAAGTCAATTGGTTTATGACACATGAGCCAAGAACAGGCAAAGAGGAAAAAACAGTCACTTCAATAAATGCTGTTGGGGAACTGAACAGCCACTTGCAAAACAATGGCACTGGATCACTACTTTATGCTACACACAAAAATTAGCTCAAAATCAAGTAAAGACTTGAACATAAGACTTGAAACCACAAAACTTCTGGAAGAAAACAGGCAGCAAGTCCTTGAAATTATCCCCGCTGATGATTTTTTGGATTAGACACTAAGAGCAAAGGCAACAAAAGCAAAATAAACAGGTGAATGGGATTACATCAAATAAAAAAGCTTCTGCACAGCAAAGGAAACCACCAACAGAATAAAAAAGCAATCTACTGAGAGAAAATATTTTCAAAATTATATATCTGATATGAGTTGTTATGCAAAATAAAAAGAAACTCATGTCACTGTAGACAGAGCACCAGAGAGTCTCCCCCATTGGCCAACATGGCGCAGAAGGAGGTTCTTTATGCTGAGCACGCGTAAACTAGAAAGATGAATGGACAGGACCCAAGTACATGAAAACTGTACTTTCTAGCAAGCAAATTAGATAGAAAAATAAGCTCTCCCATCTCTATCCCTATAAGAACCATAAGCTTGAGTCAGAAGTGGGGATGGTTTTTGAGATGGGAGTCCAGAATTTTCGCAGGTCACAGCAGCTGAATAAACCTCTTTTCTTTTGTACTAGCACCTGTCTCAGGAGTTCGGCTTTCATTGCATCAGGCAGCCAAACCTGGGTTTCAGTTACACCCACACAACTCAACAGTGGGGAAAAAAAACAATTAAAAAATTGGACAGAGGACCTGAAAAGACATTTCCCAAAGAAGACACAGACAGCCAACAAATGTATGAAAAGGCGCTCAACATCACGAATGATCAGGGGAGTGCAAATCAAAACCACAGTAAGATATTACCTCACACCTGCTGGAACGGCAATTATAAAAAAATAAGAAGTAAGTGCTGGCGAGAATGCAGGGAAAACAAAACCTTTGTGCATTGTTGGTGGATGTGTAAATAGTTACAGCCAGTATGGAAACACTATGAAGGTTCCTCAAAAAATTAAAAACAGAACTACCATATGATCCAGAAATTCCACCTCTGGGTGTTTTTCTGAAGGAAACAAGTACACTAACTTGAAGAGACATCTGCACCCCCACATGCACTGCAACATTACTTACAGTAGCCAAGACTGGAAAGCAACGTACTTGTCCACTGACAGATGAATGGGGGGAAAATGTGACAGAGAGTGAGAGAGAGAGGCGGGGAGCAGTAGTGGGGGGAGTGTGCGTGCTATAAAAATAAAGGAAATCTTGCCATTTGTGACAGCATGAATGAATGAGAGCATTATGCTAAGTGAAATGAGTCCAACAGAAAAACACAAATGCTGTATGACCTCAACTGTAGGTGGAATCTAAAAAATAAAAATAAACTGAACTCACAGATACAGAGAACAGATTGGGTTGCGAGAGGAAGGGAGTTGGGGGTGGGCAAAATGAGTAAAAGTGGTCAAAAAGTACAAACTTCCAATTATAAAATAATTAAGCCCTGACTATGTAATGTACTACATGGTTACTATAGTTAATAATACTGTATTGTATATTTGAAAATTACTAAAAGTATGACTTCTAATGATACGTGAAAATTACATGACATTCAGATATCAGTGTCCACAACTGGTGATTGTCAGCTTCATCACAACAACATACCTGCTCATGCATCACATTTTGTGCAGTTTTTTGTGAAACATACAATCACCCAGGTAGCTCAGCCCCCCTACAGCCCAGATTTGGCACCCTGAAACTTCTGGCTTTTCCTAAAACTAAAATCACCTTTGAAAGGGAAGAGATTTCAGGCCATCAGTGAGATTCAGGAAAACATGAGAGGGCAGCTGATGGCCATTGGGAGAACTGTGTGAGGCCCCCAGGTGTCTACTTTGAAGGGGACTGAGGTGTCATTGTCCTTTGTACAATGTTTCTGGTATCTTGTGTCTTCTTCAACAAATGTCTCTATTTTTCATAGTACATAGCTGGATATTTTCTGGACAGGCCTCATGTACAGCATGTGATCTTTTTTTTTAAGACTTTATTTTTTTCTAGAGAGAGGTAAAGGGAGAGAGAAAGACAAGGGGAGAAATAGCAATGTGTGGTTGCCTCTTGTGCACCGGCAACTGGGGACCTGGCCCACAACCCAGGCATGGGCCTCTACTGGGAATTAAACCAGTGACCCTTTAGTTCACAGGCCTGCACTCAACCCACTGAGCCACACCAGCCAGGGCGCATGTGACGTTTTGATACTAACCACCATACAATAACAAATATCACCTTTCTTCCCACTGGATAAATTCAATGTAGATTTTTTGGAAGTCATAAAAACTGTTTGGAAAAGATGTGGAATATTTAAAAACGGGCAAAAGAGATTACTGCATATCCTTTCAACGGAACGCTGGCAATTCCATGAAGCAGTTGACTCAACAGAGGCTCGTGGCCTGCTTGTGTTTGCCTTGGCCACTTCTCACCTCTGCAGAAAAGTTGACCGTAGAAAACTTACAGTGAAAATAGTTTCTGTCCATAAAAATGCAAACTATGTCCAGTGGAACAGAACAGCCTTGCCAGCCTTCCATCCATTTGCATCAATTCCAGCATGATTGATCTCTAAGGGTATGGGACTTTGAATTCTCTTTCGGACGAGTTGTAACACTTGACTGATTCCTTCATCAATTATTGAATCAGATATCTTTGGTATGTGTTCCTTTTATATATATATATTTTTTTTAAGATTTTATTTATTTATTTTTAGGGAGGGAAGGGAGAGAGAGAGAGAGAGAGAGAGAGAGAGAGAAAGAAGGAGAGAGAGAGGAGGGAGAGAGAGAGAGAGAGAGAGAGAGAGAGAGAGAGAGAGAGAAACATCAAAATGCGGTTGCTGGGGGTTATGGCCTGCAACCCAGGCATGTACCCTGGCTGGGAATCGAACCTGGGACACTTTGGTTCCCAGCCCGCGCTCAATCCACTGAGCTACGCCAGCCAGGGCGCTCCTTTTATATTTTTATGAGAGTCATGATTATATCTTCTTCTGAAATTTATCCTTCAGTAAAATAAATACAAAATGATCGATACGCATTCCCAGAGAGCTCACAGTATAGTAAAGGAGATAAATACATTCATAGCCAACTAGAATGAGATTTAGTATTGCCAACAGAGCTATGAACAACATATAATAAGTAAAATAAAACCATCTCCATGTGGAAGGTTTAAGAAAGCCTTACATCTTAAGTTACAATTACATAATAAAGCAGAGAGGGGTCAAAGAACGAGGGCCAATCCAGCCTGCTCCCTGTTTTTGTACAGCCCATGAGCTAGAAGTAATTCTCACATTTTTTAACGTTTGCGGGTGGGGGGGATTCAAAATAAGTATGACTTCTAATGATACATGAAAATTACATGACATTCAGATATCAGTGTCCACAAGTAACGTCGTATTGAAGCACAGCCACACTCGTTTATGTATTAGCTATGGCTGCTCTCGCATCACAATGGCAGCGCCCAGCAGCTGCAGGAGAATGGACAGCGCTCTTCTGCGGACCACGGACTGCAGGACGGAGGTGGAAACACAACAGCGCCTCAAGTTCTACAGGCAGCATCATGCCATGTTTTGAAATGACCCATTCAAACAGGCCAGGTGAAAACAAGCAAAGAAGCGATAACGGACTTTGAATGTCTTGCTTGATGGCACAGAAGAGTATGGGTTTTGTTATCCAATTAGGTGGCAAAGGTTGTATTCACTATGTACTAACACTACACTTGCACTGAAAGAACAGCATGTGCATCAATATTACGAGACTCTGCACTCATCACAGTATTCTCAACTCACAGGGAGGCAATAATCTGAAAAATGCAAAAACTCTAAAAGATTTATCATCACATAGAATGTCTTCATGAAAATAGAAACAAGACTTCATCCAAAGTAAATTTCCAGGAAGCTGATTTGTTAGCCAAGCACGGCAAATCATTTACCATTCACCAACCATGAGTCACTCAAATTGTATTTGACTTCAGCAGCCAAAGAAATGCATCCAGAGAAAACAAACTGTTAAGCCTATTAGCCTTTTGGTGAGAACAGTTGCTTGAAGAGTTGAGGTTCTTGGGAGCAAAATCAATAGTAAATTTAAAAACAAGGCAAGTGATTTCAATTGGCTTTCCATGACTCGTGATGATGCATCAACAAACATAACCAATTTTGCTCAGTTGGCGAGTCAATGCAGTTTCAAGAGGCTCAAGAATTAGCTCCAGTGAAGAGTCTGCAGGGGGCAACTACGGGTGACAATATTCTCAGCAAACACTGACTCAGTACAACCTGAAGTGGAATCCACTACGATATATTACAGCTGACTCTGGCAAAAAAAAAATACCTGTGGAGCAGAAAATGACTTGGGCTTCCTTTGAACCTCCGTTACTGAACACTAAACAGCTTTTATAATTGGTTTTGCTGCTTAATTGGTACAATTTCTTTTTTTCTAAGCACAGTTGGTGTCCTGTGGTATATTAGAGGGGTGCCAGAGTCAGAGTGGGTACAGCTACAGGTTGGGAGGAGGGGGCAGGGGGCTTGGGCATTGCGCCAGCCTGAGACTAACAAGACAGCAGGCCAGGGGGCCACAGGCAGTAGTGTCAGGTCAGGGGCAAGCATGCAGGCTGCTCTTCACCCTGCGAGTGTCCATGCCCAGGGTGCTGGCAGAGGCTTTCGGAGGTGGTGGAGGATGTTGGTGTCTGCTTCCAGATACAGCTGGAGTAGGTTGGGGTAGGACCATGCAGAGGCCCCCACCCCAGGGGTCTTGAGCCAACAGGAGACAAGCATAGGAAGTCGGGCAGTACCACTCAGGGTCTGGGGAAGGACACTTGGGTAACACAGGCAAGGAGGAGAGTTGGTGGCAGCAGTGGCTATAGAGAGGAGCAAGGAACAGTGTGGTGGTGAGAGGCCAGGGCCCCAGGGGGCAGGGGACCTGGGCCTTTGGGCAGCTCCTCTAAGCCCCAACATTGTAGAGACCCTACTCCTGAGTCCAGGCCCACTGGGACAGCTCCTTGGCTGTGACATCTTCTCAGCACTGAGAAGCTTATGGGAGCCCGGAAGCCCATCCTTGCCCACATCTTGTCCTTCTGGTGCAGGAAATCTACACCAGACTATGCCAATCTTTGCCCAAGGCCCACAGGAAAGTCACACATTTGGTGTCCTCCAGGTCCTCCTCTATCATTTGGAAGGTGCCTGGCCACAGAGCTGAAATCTGGAAATGGGGAATCTCTGGAGAGGAATTCCTGAAGATACCTGTGCTCCAGGTGGCTGAGGAAGGCCTGGAGCTCCTAGTTCTGGTAGGAATGGAGAAGCCCCACTGCCCCGACCCTGACGGCTCCAATACCACAGCTTCACCTGGGTGTCAACCCCATGGGCAAGGTCCTGGGCTTCACTCACAGGGGGTGGGGGTGGGTAGGATGGAGCCAGGATGACCTGAGTTCAGG
Organism: Phyllostomus hastatus; assembly: GCF_019186645.2. Taxonomy (NCBI): domain Eukaryota; kingdom Metazoa; phylum Chordata; class Mammalia; order Chiroptera; family Phyllostomidae; genus Phyllostomus; species Phyllostomus hastatus. The sequence goes on along the minus strand of NW_025334015.1, from coordinate 10,100,472 downwards.
GATTACCTACACTACAGCATGGTGGTGCTATTTGTTCATGAATTTTACCTAAAATTACAAGGCAAGACATAGCTTATATGAAAACTTACATTGGGATAATATTGACAGAATCATAAGTAGTCATGAGCTGCTATACATACTTCCCAACTACCAAAAACTAAAACAAGAAGGGAGATCTCCATCATGATCTAAATTGGCAGTGAATATGTTTTCTAAGCTCAAAGTACAGTTCCAGAAGAATTTTTCAGTTCACAATACCAATGCAAAGTAAATTTCCATATTGCAAAATCCACTTAACTGTGTAACTGAGGAGCTTCCCTCCATCTCACCTTCAATTGGAAGTTTGCAATGCTATGAAACAAGGCAAACATTAAAAGAAAAATCTAATAGAATTCTGAAAATGCCTTCTAAGCTATGAATATGCTCAATTAAAATCATATGCTTGTAAATTGATATCAGTATCTGGTAGTACTTATCTGAGAGAAAAGGCATTTTCAAAAAATGAAATATGCAAAATCTCAATACAGATCAGCACTGACAGATGAACATTCGCATTCAATTTTGATATGAAATTTTTAACTACGATTACATAACATGCTACTTTCCACAAAAAATATTTCACTGTTCTTACTATGAGACCTGAATTGCATAAAGTGGTGATAGATTAAATGGGTGTTTTGGACTTAGGTGGAAAACCATACCACAGGGGAGTCACCCCCAACATCTCGGTGAATGTAAACTCCATTCTGCAGGTTGCTCAAGCCAAAAAGCCTGACATCATCCTTGACTTCTCGTCACCTCACTCTCTGTACCCCATTCCTCAGCAAAACAGGTGCCTTTTTCTGTAAAACCACACCAGAATCCAACCATTTTTCAGCCTATCTACCATTCTGGTTCAAGCTATCACCGTTGTTCACCTATCACAGTCATCCTCTAACGGGTTTCCTTACTTCCCCCCGGTTTAGACTATTCACAGCAACCAGAGGCTCCCTTCAAAATTTTAAGCCAGATCATGTCACTTCTCAGCTTGAAATTCTCCAGTGCTTTCCCATCTCACTCAGCAGGAAAAAACAACGTCCTTATAAGGGACTACAAGAAACTACATTATCTGTTCTCCACCCACCAAACCACTGCTCTGACCTCATCTCCTTCTGCTTTCCCCAATTTCAGCCACATGTCCTATTTTTGTGTTTTTTCCAACACTTCTTAATCGTTTGCCACACTGTTTAACTTGTTCTCTCATGGCCTAAAATGATCTGTTCCCAGATAAATTACCTCCTAGAGGCCATCTGTGGCCACCCCGTGTAACCAGCAACCATCCTTTCACACCGTGTCCCAACACTCTGTAACCCTACTACTCCACATTAATCTTCCACAGTAGCATGTGCCAGCACTTGGCATACTGTCTATTGGGTTGGCCAAAAATCCATTTAGTAGTTCCATAAAATAAAAACACATTTCTCATTTCCATCAACTTTATTGATTTAGATATTCTAAGTATGTCGGCTATCTCTCCCTGCTGGCTTCTAGTGGGTAGAGGCCAGGGGTGCTGCTAAACATCTTCCAACACATAAGACCGCCCCACAGCAAAGAATTATTTGCCCAAAATGTCAATAGTACTAAGAAACGTCACAAACCACTTTTGACACGTTCAATCAGTCACAGCACCTTCTCTATACACTGCACGAATCTTTTTTGTTTGTTTGTTTCAGTGGTGTTTTTACCTGTCTTGAAATAATAAAGCATAATACACTGAAAATGTTGCATATCTTCTTCCATCTTCAATATTAAATGGCTGCACAAAAATTCACTAATTTTAATAAGTTTTTTAATGCATGCTGAAATGACAGCTGTCACAATACAATCTAACAAAATTGTTTCGAATGAAGTTAAAGACAACTAAGCACTACTAGAGCCATCGTCTGAAAAAAACTAAACAAACTTTTTGGCCAACCCAGTACTGAATTAATTGCTTTTCCTCCTACCCCATTAAAATATAAGTTCCACAAAGCCAGGAAATTTGTATGTTTTATTCAAGATTCTACCCACAGAGCCTAAAACAGTGCCTGGAACAAATTATACACTCAATAGAGAGTTCCTCAATAAATGAACAAAAAGAATTTCTCTGTAAGTAATGCTTCTTCAGTTCCTTTTCCTTATGTAAGTGAAAAATACATATACACATATGCATAAAACTGACTCATCCCCCTGACCAGTGTGGTTCAACTGGCTGGGCATCATTCCTCAAAGTGAAAGCCTAAAGGTTCGATTCCTGGCCAGGACACAGGGTCAGGACACGTGGCTGAGTTGCAAGTTTGGTTCCTGGTCAAGGCACATGAGAGGCAACTGATGGTTGTTTCTCACATCAATGATTCTTTCCTTCCCCTTTCTTCCTCCCTTCCCCTCTCCAAAAACAAACAAATAAATTCTTTTTGAAAAACCGATTCACCATCGCACTGAGTGTTTCCTCCCAGTCAGGCCGCTCCCGAGGATGCACGTTTCTGTGTAGTTCGGGAACGAAATCGTCCTCTTCAGAATGCGTCGAGGACTTCATCTTCCTGGAAATCAAAACGTAAAAGATTGTGATAAGAATTTATATTTCTATGAAGCCTTTCCAATGACAATTCAAAGAGCAGAAAATTATGTGAGATTTAAAGCTTAGTTAAAAGAGGTTTGGTGACCATTACTGTTCCTTCATTTCTACTCTAGTTTTCAGAGATCTTTCCTGATATACCAAATACTTACTTTCATTCCAGAAGATAAAACTAAGGTTTATTACTAGTTAACCTTTACAGTCTGTGGTAATTATTATAGAAGGACTCATTTTATCAGTTCAAGGCAGCTGGAACCTTGAAAAGATTTGCAACAGCCATCAATATTTATAACACCAGAGTCAGCATTAGTAAAATTCCAGGACAAAGGAAGAGGTACGATGCTTCTATTTCCAATTTATAGAGGAAGTGTATTAAATTAGCACTCTCAAGGGGAACAACTATGAATATTAGACAAAACATATAAAATTACTTGTCTGAGGCACAGGAAAGCAATCAATATGAAATAGAATTTCTGGGGCTACATTCTTTGAGAAAAAAAAACCCATGAAGCAAACCCCATATGTAATCATTCTGTTTGTAAACCAGACTTTCTAAATCAATGATGGAAACCAGGGGCCAAGCATAATACTGTAGTTTAAATAGGCTGGAGAGGCAGAGGTTGGATGCTGGGGGTGCCAAAGCAGATGGGGACTAGGGAAAAAAAAGGACAAAAATCTACATGGAAATTCCCCTCAAACTATTAATCAATTCCTCAGCTTATGTGTATGTAGAACAAGATGCCAAGAAACTTCTCAAAAAACAGCTGATGGGCAGCTAACAAGCCAAGTAGATATTTCACAGCCCTGCTGTGCTGAGGAAGGGAGGCTGGCGAGCAAGCACTGCCCAAAACAAATAGGGGCACTGAAAAAAAGCATGCAAAAACCTGGACTCTCAACTGAGACTCCAGAGAAGCCAGGCCTTAGGACTAAGGACAAAAGAGCACAGACATGCTCAAACAAAGCCTAAAACCAAGCCTTTACAGACCAGAACTGCCAGAGGCAAACTTAACTCTCTTCAGAGGAAAATCATGTTCTACAGGCTCCTTGCAAATTTTTCATTCACCGTGTGTGGTATCCAATAAACATTATAAGGCTTGCTTTAAAACACCAGGAACAAATGGATAAAAATTGGAAAAAATGTAGTCAAATCAGAGAAAGACTCATACTTGATTTATTTTTTTATTTTTTATTTGTTTAAAGATTTTATTTATTTATTTTTAGAGAGGGGAAGGGAGGGAGAAAGAGAAAGAGAGAGAAACATCAATGTGTGGTTGCTTCTCATGTGGCCCTCACTAGGGACCTAGCCTGCAACCCAGGCATGTGCCCTGACTAGGAATCGAACCTGCGATGCTTTGGTTCACAGCCCACACTCAATCCACTGAGCTATGCCAGCCAGGGCCTTGATTTATTTTAGAATTTTCAGAAAGGGACTTAAAATGGCCATAATGGATTTCTGGCCATTGGGTATGAGGTAGACAGCTGTTAAATGCATCACTCCAAGGCCTTAAAAACAAGAAAGATAATCTATGAAATCATAACTTTGCTTGAATCCATAAGAAAACTGAGGTCCTGGGGCAGCCAATTACTAGCCTAAACTAAAGAAAGACAGGAATACCCAAGATGTTCTAAAGCACAACCAGTAAGTTGCCTAGGGCAAGGAAGTAGTAGAACAGAGATATACAACCTGCCAAGAAAAATCCAGTTAAGTTTTTAATCAAGCTACTAAAAATATTTATAATTAATATGTTCATATAAAAACATAAAAAATAAAGAACTACGACAGAAAATTGTAATCTATGAAAAACAACCAAATGATCACTTTAAAATGAAAACTGAAATACCTAAAGTGGAGAAGTCAGTGGGCAGGTGCGACAGAACAACAGCACGGCTGCAGAAAACACGCCCAACTGAAGAACGGAGAGAGTAGGGACAGATGCACGTAACAGCACAATACGCAACAGACTCGGTGAAAAGCCTCAAAGATGTCTAAACTAGCTACTCGAAGATAAGAAAGATGAAAGACAGGGACAAAGGCAGTATTTAAAAAATAATGGCTGGAAACTCTTCAAAACTGATGAAAGCCATCCAACTACAGATTCAAGAAGTCCTTAAGCAGAATTTAAAAAAACAAACAAACCACCCAGGTATATTATACTCACATTACTATTTTAAAAAACTAGTAATTTTTTTTAAATCAGCCAGAGAATAAATGCCAAGTTGACTTCAAAGGGGATAAAATAACAATATGAGAGAACATTTCAATGGAAACGAGAAGATAAAAGACTAAATTTTCAATTTAATAAAAGTAAAAGATACTGCCAACCTAGAATCCTCCACCACACAAATTCATACATTTAAAAAGCAGGTGAAATAAGTTGTTTTCAAACAAAAGATGAATGAAATTGCCACCAGGAGACCTGCAAAAAAAAAAAGGTAGCGTTCTAGCCCTGGCTGGCGTAGCTCAGTGGATTGAGCGCGGGCTGCGAACCAAAGTGTCGCAGGTTCGATTCCCAGTCAGGCCACATACCTGGGTTGCAGGCCACAGCCCCCAGCAACCGCACATTCATTGATGTTTCTCTCTCTCTATCTTTCGTTCCCCCTTCCTTCTCTAAAAATAAATAAATAAAATCTTTAAAAAAAAGTTACTGTTCTTCCCATTGAAAGAAACTGATCCCAGAACTATAGAAATGAATAAAGAGTATAAAAAGGACAAAATATAGAAAAATTTAAGTAAATACTGACACAAAAACTAATGTACACACAAAAATAACACCCTATGAGGTTTATAATAAACATAAGACACAGATATAGGAATAGTACATGAAAACAGTATCAAACGGTACAAGAGTCCTCTATTGTTTAGGAGGTGAAATAAGTCCAATTTTAAAGAATGCAGTAAGTCAAAGATAAAAGTTTCAATCTCTGTGGTAATCAGTAAGAGAATAATAAATGAGTATATGACTAAAATGCTGATAGAAAATTTTTAGAAATAAAACATACTTGATTAATCCAAAAAAAGCAGTAAAGAATAAAGGAATAAACAAGGCAAATAAAAAGTTAAGATGGTAAATTTCAATCCAAGTATATTACTATTTTTTTAAGAATAGAATAATAGGTAAGCGTGTGGAGAAACTGGAACCCTTACTCATTGCTGGTAAAAATTAAATGTTGTAGACACTGTAAAAAAGTTTGGCAGTTTCTCAAAATGTTAAACATACAAATACCATATGATCCAGCAATTCAATTCCTAGGTATTTAGCCAAGAGAAGTAAAAACATATTCACCAAAAACTTGTATATGGGTATTCATACCAAGATTATTCATCATATTAGCCAAAAAGTGTAAACAACCAAAATGCCCTACAACTGAAAAATGAAGGAACAAAATGTACCAGGTCCATACAATAAGATATTGTCTAGCCACTAAAATAATGAATGAAGTGCTAATTCATACTATCCATGGATCAACAGTAAAAGCATTATGCTAAATGAAGTAAGTCAGACACAAAAGGCTACATATTATATGATTCCATATGTACAAAATGTCCACATTAGTAAATCCATAGAGACAGAAAGTATATTGATAACTGCCAGGGACTCAGGGTAGGAGGACACAGAGTTCTACTACTGGTGGGTAAGGAAGTTCCTTCTGGAATGTTCAAAAATTAAATAGTGGTAGTAGTTGTATAACCTTGTGAATATACTAAAAACCACTTAAAGGTGTGCTTTAAAAGAGTGAATGTTATATGTGTGAATTATATCTCAGAAAACAAGTAAATGGACTAAAAAAATCCATTAAAATAAATAAAGGAGTACATTTCACAATGATAAAGCTGTCTAACCATCAGAGTGATATAATAAAATCTGTACGCAATGAATGACAATCTGAAAGAACTAAAAGGAAAAGAGATAAATCCACAATTAGAACTGCAGATTTTAACAAACATATCTCAGTAACTGACAGAATAATCAGACAGAAAAAGTCATAAATATATAAAACATGGGACTTCCGGCAAGATGGAGGCATAGGTGGACGCACCGTACCTCCACACACAACCAAGATTAGAACAACAACAATTTAGAGGCAGAATAACACCCAGAACTGACAGAGAATTTATCTGAATGGAAGTCAGACATCCAAGAAGTTGAAATAGACCCGTTCATCCAGATCGGTAGGAGGGGCGGAGACGAGCAGCCAGGCACAGATCGAGGCGTGGAGAGCAGAGAGTTGGGTGCATAAGGCAACCAGGAGGGAGTGCGTGAGACATCTGGGGCATGCAAGATCCCGGAGGGTGGGCCCTGAGTACAAAAGCAGCAGCTGGTGGACCCAGTGAGGCGGCGATTGTGGACCAGGGCAGAGCGAGCAACCCAGGATCCCAGAGAAGGGACTGAGGTCCCAGGAGAACGAAGCTACCGCCATTGTTCGCCCTCGCCCCTGCCCCCACATACAACGTCACAATCTAGCAACTGGGGTGCCCAGCCCCGGTGAACACCTAAGGCTCTGCCCTTCACTGTAACAGGAACGACCAGACCAAAAAAAAAAAGAGAGAGAGAGAGAGAGACATGTCTCAAATAGAAGAACAGATCAATGCCCCAGGACTCATCCTTTTGAGTGACCAAGAGATAGCCAATCTATCAGACGCACAGTTCAAAACACTGGTGATCAGAAAGCTCACAGAATTGGTTGATTTGGGGTGCAAATTAGATGAAAAATGCAGGTTACCGTAAAAGAGATGAAGGAAGATGCATGGAGAACCAATAGTGATGGGAAGGAGACTGGGACCCAAAACAATAGAGTGGACCAGAAGGAAGAAAAAAACAACCAAACAGGAAAGAATGGAGAAATAAGAACTCAAAAAAATGAGGAGAAGCTTAGGAATCTCCAGGACATCTTTAAATGTCCCAACATCCGAATTATAGGGGTACCAGAAGGGGAAGAGGAAAAGCAACAGATTGAAAACGTATCTGAACAAATAATAAAGGAGAACTTCCCCATTCTGGCAAAGGAAATAGACTTCCAGGAAGTCCAGGAAGCTCAGAGAGCCCCAAAGAAGTTGGACCCAAGAAGAAACACACCAAGCCACATCATAATTACATTAGCCAAGGTAAAAATGAAGGAGAGAATCCTAAAAGCAGCAAGAGATAAGGGGACAGTCACCTACAAAGGAGTTCCCATCAGACTGTCAGCTGATTTCTCAAAAGAGACCTTGCAGGCAAGAAGGGGCTGGAAAGAAGTATTCCAAGTCATGAAAGACAAGGACCTATATCCCAGATTACTCTATCCAGCAAAGCTTTCATTTAGAATGGAAGGGCACATAAAGTGCTTCTCAGATAAGCTCAAGTTAAAGGAGTTCATCATCACCAACCCTTATTTTATGAAATGTTAAAGGGACTTATCTAAGAAAAGAAGATAAAGAAAAAATATGTATAGTAAAAGGACAGCAAACTCACAATTATGAACAACCACCCCTGAAGCAAAACCAAAAGAAACTAAGCAAACAACTAGAACAGGAACAGAACCACAGAAGTGGAGATCAAATGGAGGGTTAGCAACAGGGGAGTGGGAGGAGGAGAGAGGGGGAAAAGGTACAGAGAATAAGTAGTATAGATTGTAGGTAGAAAATAGAATAGGGGGAAGGTAAGAATAGTATGGGAAATGTAGAAGCTAAAGAACTTATAAGTATGACACATGGACATGACTAAAGGGGGGGATATGGATGGGAGAGAGTGTACAGGGTGGAGGGGAGTGAAGGGGGGAAAATGGGACAACTGTAATAGCATAATCAATAAAATATATCAATATATATATAAAACATTTGAAACCAATATATCAGCCTGAACTAATATAGAACATTAAACCCAACAACTGCAGAATATACATTTTTTTCAAGTACAAAGGAAACATTTACCAAGAGACCACACATAGACAATGAAGTAAATCTCAACAGAGAATTTAAATTATGAATGAAGTGTTTTGTGAGCACCATAAAATTACACTAAAAATCAATTACTGGCCCTGGCTGGCGTAGCTCAGTGGATTGAGCGCGGGCTGCGAACCAAAGTGTTGCAGGTTCGGTTCCCAGTCAGGGCACATGCCTGGGTTGCAGGCCATGGCCCCCAGCAGCCGCACATTGATGTTTCTCTCTCTCTCTCTTTCTCCCTCCCTTCCCTCTCTAAAAAATAAATAAATAAAATCTTTAAAAAAATCAATTACTGAACAATAACTACAAATTCTCCCAAATATTTGGAAATTAAGAAACACATCTCTGAATAACACATGAATCAAATACATACTACCACCATGGAAATTATAAAATATTTTTAATCAAATGATAAATATATAGCAGATTAAAGTGTGTGGATACAACTAAAACAGAGGAAAATTCATGCCCCATTATTGGAAATAAGACAAGTTAAAAAAATAAATGTTCTAGGCTACCATCACAAAAAGCCAAAACAAGAATTTCAAATTAACCCAAGAGAAGTAAAAAGAAGAAATTTTAAATATAGGAAATCAATGGAAAGCAGGCATGTGATAGAGAAAAATCAAGCCAAAAGCACAACCCCTAGGAGAAGATTCATCAAGAGAAGACATATAAAAATGAAAAGGGAGATACATGTAACTAGAAAGCCTACAAACACTAAAAAGATTCTGAGGACATTAAGAACAACTTTTTTCCAACATCGCTGTGAATTAAGTTGTAATGGAAAAACTCCTTGCAGAACACAACTTACCAAAACTGAAACAGGAAACCCAAAACTGTAAGTTCTTATAACTATTTAAAAAAATGAATTCGTAAGAAAACTCCAACCCAAATGGACTCTTTGGCGAATTATTTCAAACATTCAAGGAATAGATAATAACAATCTTAAATACATTCTTCCAGGACATATAAGTAAAAGGAAGACCTCCAGCTTGTTCCATGAGGTCAGGACAACCTTCGTAACAAAAGCTGACAAAGACATCACTAGGAGGCGAAATCGTAAGTCAGCATCGTGAGCACAGCTGCAGAACTCCTAAACAAGATAAGAGCTGATCAAACCCACTGGTACACAAAAAGGACAGAGTAACTGAGTGAGTTTTAGTCTAAAATGAGAATTATTTTAGTATTCTAAAATCAATCCCTGTAAGTGACCATGTATTTAAAAAAAGGAACAAAAACATCACTTTGGTAGATAAAATTTCATACCTCTTCATGGTTTTTAAACATATGCATTAATAAAGGTTATGAAACACAGAGCTAACATCACACTTAATGGTGAAACTGACGCTTTCCTGCTGACAAGCAAGGTCAACAAGGTCTTGAATAAGACAAGAGTGTAGTGTATTCGATATTGCACTTGAGGTCTTAATTCAAGCTTTTTTGAACGACAAGAAAAAATAAAAGGTATAAAAATTAAAAAGAAAGAGTTCTCATCACTTGAAAATGATATAATGTGTACACAATCTAAAAGAGTCAAAAACAATTCGAATTAGTAAGTTAGCAAGACTGAAAGATATAAGGTCAAATGCAAAAATCAAATGTATTTATATGTGCCATTTAGTTATTAAGTCCAAAAAGTTCACTAAAAAACAACAGATAAATAATTTGGACAATTTTCCATGTAACAGATTACGACATAGACGTGAAAAAGAATTATTGCAAGAGTCATCAACTTAGAAATTGGTGAATCTCAAAAATGCTGAGAAACAGAATCCAGACATAAGAGTACATAATGTTCCCAATACAGACATTATCAAATTATCACGCTGTACACCTTTAACTTACATGCCCATTACATCTCAATAAAGCTGCAAAAGAGTACTTATTGTATAATTTTATCTACATGAAGTTGAAAGAGAGGCAAAACTAACCTACTGTGACAGAAGTCAGAATAATGTACCTTTGAGAGAGATACTGACTGGAAAGGTGGTAAGGATTTAAGGAGTGCTGGATATAATTTACATATTGACTGGGTTGTCAATATGGACATATTAGATGGACATATACATTCTTATAAATTCTTCAAGCTATATACATTGATAATCTGTGGATTTTATGATATCCAGGTTATATCTAAATAAAAGTGAAATAGAAGTTTACTGGCAAATGTTACACATTATTTTAAAAGCTATAAAATTATGTTTATATACATTGTGTCATGTAACAATGAATCAACTCCATAAACACTTAATATCTATTTATTTAATTGCTCTGTTCTCTATAAATTATAGACAGATTATACTTTTAACGTGATTATACTTTTATATATCTAACAGAAAAGATATAGTGTTAAGATTACCAACCATAAAATGTGAAGGATCTAATGCTATATTTACAAGAATTTTCTGTAAAATACCTTTAATTTGAACATGAACATTTTTTCCTTGAACATTTTTTTTTATTTTTTTATTTTTAGACAGAGGGGTAGGGAGGGAGAAAGAGAGAGAGAGAAACATCAATGTGTGGTTGCCTTGCCCCTTCAATGGGGACCTGGCCTGGCACCTAGGCATGTTCCCTGGCTGGGAATTGAACCAGCAACCCTTTGGTTCATAGGCTGGCACTCAATCCACTAAGCCACACCAGCCAGGGATGAACACAAACATTTTTAATAAGAAGAAGCTGGCACTTTTTCTTCTATTCTAGCTTCTAAACGGTTACCGATGTCTAATACACTATTATTAGCCCCATTTTGCAGATAGAAAAACTGAAACATATTAACACATCTTGATCCCTCCAGATGAGGTAGCCCACTTTCTCCTGGAATGCCCCTCGCTTTCCAGCCCAAGGCAGACACTGAAACAAGCCATTCACACCTCTAAGAACCAGTGGACTGGGTAACAGACACCACAAGTCTGCCTCAGTGTTCCCTTCCAAAGTTCCCCCTCAAGAGCCATGACAAAACTACCAGCGGACTTCCTATTCAAGGACTGCATATATGTGGAGAACAGATCTCTCCTTCCCCAAGGTTCTGAAAAGTTAGTAAGTTGAACAAAAAGCACACCCTTAGCAGAATGGTATGTATGGGATCAGCAGACCAGAAGAGATCTTGATTAACTTCTGGAAGACAAAACGCATATTAACTAATAGGCCAAAATAGAAAATGTAAGTTTAAAGGAGGCTATGCTCCCACTTCTCTCCACAAAAGAAAGATTTGCCCCCAAAATAATTAATAAAAACTGGAAAATTACCTGTAAAGAAATTTAACAATCAATTAGAAGAATTAGAGCTCTTGATGTGGATGTCTGCACCCAAGAGAAGCAAGGCAGAAGCTACATGCATCACGGGATGGAAAAAAAAACAAGAAAAGAAAGAGAAGAGAAGAGAAGAGATAAGACTGGTTGGGAAGGAGGCAAAGAAAGTCAGATATTTAGCTTAGCAGTCAAAAACAAAACTTCTGTTCAGTCACAATAAAAAGAACATGTGCATTAAATAAATGAAGCTGCAAAACTTAAGAAACACAATAACTTAATCAAAACTTAAGTAAGAAACACAATAACCTAAATTTTTTACTAAAGTAGTCCCCCTTATCTGTTGTTTCACTTTCCACAGTTTCAGTTACCTATGGTCAACTGCGGTCCAAAAATGTTACATGGAAAGCTCCAGAAATAAACAATTCCTAGGTTCTAAATTGCATGCCAGTCTGAACAGCATGGTGAAATCTCGCGCCATCCCAGTCCATCCAGCCCCCAGGACATGAGTCATCCCTTTGTCCAGAGTCTCCATGCAGAAGGTGCTCCTGCACATTCATCACTCAGTAACCTCTTGGTTATCAGATGGACTGTCCTGGTGTGGCAGCATTGTGTTCAAGTCACACTTATTTTACTTACTGATGGCCAAAAAGTGCAACAGTAGTGATGTTGACAACCGGGATATGCCAATGAGAATCCATAAAGTGCTTCTTTTAAGTAACAAAATGTGTGTGTGTAGGAAAAAACACAGTACAGTACATGTCAAGTGTGGTACTATCCACGGTTTTGGGCATCCACTGGAGGGTCTTGAACACACCCCCCATGGATAAGGGGGAATTACTGTATATATATATATATTATATGCCAGTATATATGTTACATTTATATATGAATAAGAACCCTTAAAAATAATTATCTACTGAAACTGAATGTGGGAGATCAAAGACAATGGAACCAGTGGCCTACAGAACAAATGCAAAAAATATTTCAGTTCCCAAAATAAAAATATAAAAAGAAATACAACATGAAAGAGAGGGTAGATTAAGGAGACCTAATATGCAGTAAATAGGTTCTACAAAGAGAAAATCATTATGGATAGAAAAGAACTAATAATTAAGTTAACAATAGAAAATAAAAAATTCCTAACATGAATACTTGAATCTGATGAGTGAAAGTCACTGAGCTGAAAGATGAAGAATTGATGACAAAATATAAATAACTATGAATAAAAAAAATCTTGCAAGTACTCAGAGAGAAAAAGTTACCTACAAAGAAAAAGAAAATAAAATGACATTTTAGTACATGGAAGAAATCAGAGCACATCACTCAGGACATACCTCAACAAAAAAAAATATCCAAGAAAATATCAACCAAATACCACCTGGACCAGAACAGCACGTTAACACAGAATCGGATAAGAAAGGAGAAGCAACAGCAGCGAGCACTGAGCAACAATAGATTCACACTGCCTCATTTTACTGTACTTCACTTGTGTTTGGCAGACACTCGCTTTTGACGAATCGAAGGTTCCTGGCAACCCTGTGTTGAACGAGTCTATCCGTGCCATTTTTCCCACAGCATTTGCTCACTTCACGTCCCTGTGATACTTTTTGGTAATTCTCGCAGAATTTCAAACTTTTTCACTATTGTTACATTTGCTGTGGTGATCTGTAATTGTTTCTGAGTGCCACAAATTGTGCCCACATAAGATGGAAAACTTAAAAATGGGTATTTTCTAAGTGCTCCACCCCATCTCTCGCTCCCTCTGCTCGGGCTCCAGGTGTTCAAGGGAAAGGAAGAGTCGCACATCTCTCACTACAAATCACGAGCTGGAAATAATTAAGCGGAGCAAAGAAGGCATGCCGAAAGCCAAGACAGGCTGAAAGCTAGGCCGCTTGAGCCAAATGGTTAGCCAAAATGAGAATGCAAAGGAAAAGCTCTTGAAAGAAATAAAAAACACTACTGCAGGGAACACACAAATGATAAGAAAGTGAAACGGCCTTATTGATGACAGGGAGAAAGTTTGAGTGGTCTGCAGAGAAATCACACCAGCCACAACATTCCACTCAGCCAAAGCCTACTCCAGAACAAGGCCCCGACTCTCTCCAATTCTGTGAAGGCTGACAGAGGCGGGGACGGTGCAGAAGAAGAGTGTGAAGCCAGCAGAGGTTGGGCATGAGGTTCAAGGAAAGAAGCCATGTCCATAACATAGAAATGCACACGGTGAGCCAGCAAGTGTTGACACAGATGCTGTAGCAAGCTATCCAGGAGATTAGCTAAGATAATTCAAGAAGATGGCTACAATAAACAACAGAGTTTTAATGCAGACAAAACAGCTTATACTGAAGAAGATGCCATCTAGGACTTTCATACTAGAGAGGAGATGCCAATGCCTGGCTTTAAAAATGTTTCAAAGGGGTGGCATTGGTTAATAAGACTGTATCGGTTGCAGGTGCACAATTCTATGAAACACCAACTGTATAATGCATTGTCTGCCCACCATTCAAAGTCAAATCTTCCATCACCATATATTTCATCCCCTTTACCCTTTATTTACCCCCACCCTTGTTCCCCCCTATAACTACCATGTAGTTATCTGTCTATGAGTTCTTGTTTGTTTTTCTTGCTTGTTGGGTTTTAGAAAGAAGAGGTGCAAAGGACAGGCTGACTCTCTTGTCAGGGGCTAATGCAGCTTGTGACTTTAGGTTGAAGCCTGTGCTCATTCACGTTCCAAAAATACCAGGGCCTTCATGTACTGTGCTAAATCCACTCTGCTACATGGAACGGAGCCTGGATGACAGCACATCTGTTCCCAGCATGGTTCACTCAGTATTTTAAGCCCACCGTTGAGACATACCACTCAGAATATAACATTCCATTCACAACTATTATTGTTAATTGGCAATGCACCCAGGCATCCAGGAGCACTGAAGAAAATAAACAAGATTAATTTTGTGCCCGCTAGCACAACATTCCTTCGCAGCCCATGGATCAAGGAGTAATTCTGACTTTAAGTCTTATTTAAGAACATATTTCACAAGCCTATAGTTGCCATAGGTAATGATTCCTCTGAAGGATCTGGGAAAAATTAATTGAAAACCATCTGGACAGGATTCCCCATTCTAGATGCCATTAAGAAGATCCACGATTCATGAAAAGAGGTCAAAATATCAACCCTCATGGATGACTCTGAGCGGTTCAAGACTTCAGTGGAGAAAGTGATTCAGTGGAGGTGTGGTAGAAAGAGCAAGAAAACTAAAACTAGTAGTGGATCCTAAAGATGTAAATGGATTGCTACAATCTCACAATAAAGCTTGAAGAGATAAGGACTTGCATGTTAAGGACGAGCAAAAAAAATAGCTTCTTGAGATGGAATCTACCCTTGGTGAAGATGCTGTGAAGACTGTTGAAATAGCAGCAAAGGACTAAGATTACACATACTTAGTTGGTAAAGCGGCAGCAGGGTTCGAGGGGTCTGACTCCAATTTTGAAAGAAGCTCTCTGGGTAAAAGCCATGACACAGCATCACATGCTACAGAGAAGTAGCTCGGGAAAGAAAGCATCAGTAAGTGCAGCAAGCTTCACGTGATCTTATGCTGAGAAGCAGCTATCAACATCAAGGCAGGCCCCTCCACGAGCAAAACGATTCTGGCTAGCTTAAGTCTCAGAGGATAGTTAGCATTTTTTAACAATAAAGTATTTTTCATCAAGGCATGCACACTGTTTTTTTAGACATTAGACATAACGCCACTGCACACTTAACAAACCACAGTACAGTGCAAACATAACCTTTGTAAGCACTGGGAAACCAAACAGCTCATGTGGCTTGCTTTAGTGCAACAGTCCCTGTATTGCAGGGGTCTGGACCCAAACCCACAGTACCTCTGAGGTCTCTCTGTATGGATTACATCTGAATAAATAACAAAAATATGAAATCACCTCAACAGGAAAACAGAATTGGGGGTGGGGAACAATGGTGATAAATAAAGGGTACCAAAAATCTCATCCAGGGAGGAGGAAATTGAGAGAAACTGGAAGTAAAAGTATTCTGAAGAGCTTAAGAGGAAGAGAAGTAGAGAAGAAAAGACAGAGCCACAGTGGGAAAAAAACAGCACAACTGAGTGGAGAATATTATTTGACTTTTCAAATAATAATGCAAATAGTACATATATGAATATGTGAACATGGACAGGGAAGATAATCATTAATGGAAAATAAAAGATCAGCAGAACTTCTAAAATTAAATACCTAGTAAGGTTTTGCTTGTTTTCATTATAATCTTGCTCAGTTAGTCACGTGATGGTTTTAAAAAGAAAACTGACTGTATTAGATCTATAAACAGAACTTTAAATGTTTTAAAATATCTATTTCCTAAGTTTGAACATACAATTGATGGTTTTAAGCAAGTTTAATGTTTAAGTTGAACACAAAAGGAAAAACAGGTTAAACTTTTAACTAAATATAACTTAATAACTAGCAAATTTTATATAGCTGTATATAGTTTCTGTGCTCTAAGTCCCTTCTTGAACTGAACTGCAAAAGCCTTATACAGACAGATATAAGAAAGGCTCACCTGAGATTTGACCGCAAAGAGTTTAGTGACTGAAACGCCAAGAAACCTTGTGCCAGCCCACCTCACAACTGAGACAGACTCCCTTCACAGATTACAAAGGCAGTTGGGCGGATGGCTACACTCCAATATGGCATAAAATTTTCTGAGATTAAGAGATGTTCACAACAGACTCTGCTGATTACAATTAAATTTATTATTTTTGTGACACTGGCAGGAGTATGTTAGGTGAAAAATATATTTAATATTAAAAGAACACGTGGGGGCTAAACTATACTCCAGATCACACATAAAAAGTTACAAATATAATTTATTATTATTATTTTTTTTTTTTTGCAAAATATACATCTCTTTGCTCTGGCCAGGTAGCTCAGTTAGTTGGTTGAAGCATTGTCCTATGCACTGGCAAGTTGTGGGTTCTGTCCATGGCCAAGGCACCTGCCTAGTTTGCAGGTTTGATCCCTGGTCGGGGCATACACGGGATGCAACCAACTGACATTTCTCTCTTACATAAATGTTTCTACCTCTGCCCCTCTCTCTTTCCCCTGTCTTCTCTCTTTAAAAATTAACGAACATTTCTTCAGGTGACAATTAAAAAGTACATATTTGTTTGATATTGTACATAGCAGATTATTAAAGATGAGCTGCCTAGGAGAAGTCAGAGCAGACTGTAGGTAGGGTATGATACTGGTATATATGTCAGTGGTTGACTGTTAATGAGACCTCTCTGTCCTTCAGGCTCATAAACACTGACTGAGAATCCCCAAATCAAGAATTTCTACTGAAGACAAAGGAACAGTCATGGTAGTAAAAGCAGGGAATCGTGGGATAGCTGTATGGGCTTCTAGAATAATTTAGTCATTAAAGTAAATTGTCGTAGAGGTGACTAAAAACAAGAACGAGAAGCAATGTAATGTCATATTTCAAGCCCTTGATACCTATTTGGACTGCTGCAACATCTTCTAAGTCACAGCATCACTTTAAATAAAGCAGAGAATGGATAAAGCCATCCGCCAACTAATCAAGTGCCTAAACTAAATTAGTTCCGGGATGCTATAAACCAAGAAAATTAAATTATGTTCACCAAATCATGTAGTTTAAAGTCAGAAGTTCCTTATTGCCTTACAATGGAGATAAAGTAAAGATCTGATGGAGTGATTTGGGCATGTGCACACTCTGATTTTAAAGATATACAAGTTCTAAAGATGGGGTTCAATTATGCACTATACTAGTATCATCTCTGTAACTGTTTCAAACTGTATGTCATACTTGCCAGGCCATTGCTATCTGCCAATAATGTAATATTAGAGAAGACTACAAAAGATTACACAATAAGCATTTCTACCCTCAGATGCCAAAGAACTAGAACCTTTCATGATTGTGAGTTAGTAATAATTCCTAGGTGTCCTGGAGATTGTATCTTTAAAAGGTCACATCATTGTGTGCATGAATTCACTTTTACATTGGCTGAATAATCTATATATCACAGGTACTCAAAAACTCCTCACAGAAGGAATTTCAGAACTGAGATTATCAGGTACAGTCTCTAAAAGTTCTTACTTACCAGAAAATAAGTTTAGCAGCGGCCATGTCAAAAATCTTTTATAAAACTAAAGTCTTTCACTTTCAACATCAATTATACCTGAGTTCAATTTTTTGTTCTACTATACTCTGACAATTTGGTCAACTGGCTTTTTGAGCCACAATTTCCTCATCTGGAAAACAGGAAAAATAAGACTTACTGTACAGGACGAATAGACAGATAACTGATATACTGAACACAACATATTTGGCTTAGTACACTGCATGTAACAAATCCTGAGTAAAATTTTTCTTTCTTAAAAGAATTAAAACACTTGTTTTTCCTTTTCTGCCTCACATTCCCCCTTCTGATTTACAGAGGGGTTCTTCTAATAACCTGTAAGGACTGTTCTATTCTATGGACTCCAAGGAGTGCTAAATATTCAGCCCAAGAACTATTTTACCATAGTGATAAGGTAGCTATTAACTTCACTCTACAAATTGCAAATCAGAAAATGAGAGATTTGTGATGCAATGATAAACACATTTAAACTACTGCCATAAAGGAGATTGAGCAACTTCCCACAGTGCTGGACTGTAGGAAAAAGTATCCTTCCCTCCAACCAAGTCCAAAAATGAATGCTATCCCAAAAGCAACTGTACGAACATTAATGCCCGTCTGCGTTAGCTGGAAGCACCGGAACCAACATTCCAGGGGCAGTGTGACTTGACGCTCTTAGCCATGGTGCCTCAAGTGACACACTGCTATTCCTTAAGAATGAATTTAAAATCTAGCCTAGAAGCTATCAGAGAAAAGGAATAATGCATAATCTTTTACTCTCATTGTTTGTGTGTATGTGTGTGTATGAGAGGAAATTAACTAGAATGTAATCTATAATGATAGTTTGGTTTGATGTGTGCTAGCATACTGTTCTGTATATTTTTCAAATTATTAAGTCAATTTACAAAAACAACTCATATACAATATATACCCATATACTGAGTCTACTATCTGGTTCTCCCAAGGTTACGCTACAACTCCTGCCATACAACCCTTCACCTAGGGTGCCCACACACGCCTTTCCTCCCGCCAGGCATTCCAGCCAAAACAGTGCCGCAACTGTTGTGAAAGTGCCAGTGCCCCACCTCCTCATGTCTTACTGCTGAGTAGGTGAGATGTATTACATGAAATGTATGTGCTGATCTCTGAATCTCTGTGTTGCTTTCATGAACAAAATGAAGCCAAATCTCAAGGACATAATTGGTTTGGGAGAGCTGTGATGGTATTCAGATATGAAATACCACTGTGAAGAGGACAAACACCCTAGGGAACCATGGTTTCCCAAAACAATGCTTGCAGTACCTCAGTTGCTCAGGATGAAGATGCTGTCACATAGGCCTGAGGAAGAGAAAAGCTCAGTCTCACACAGACTTGCTTCTCAACTGTACTGCCACAAGAAAATTCCAGGAAGGCTTTGTTGCCTAACAAGTTAATCAAGGATCACAGTGCCAAATCTATTATTACAACAACAAAGTCTAGGTTGCTTCTTCCTTTAACAAATACCCCCAAATAACTTCCATAATTTTAATACTGGGTCAAACAGATACAAACAAAATAAATACTTTATTCCTACTAATCATTCATGAGACTGACCAAACAGAAAAACTAAGGACTCTAAGGAACCTCAACAAACCTTGGGAGAAAAGTGGCTTGCTCAAAAAAGAAAGGCTAGAAGAAAGAACCTCATGGAGAGACTGAGAAAGCACAAGAATTGCACATGAAATAATTTCCAATAAAATAGTTCCTTTAAACAATAAATTATTCTTTAAAATTTAAAAGACGGTTCTCATTCATTGTAACCACTGATTAGCAAAGTTAGTGTGGGTTATCAAGAGTTCCTAATACTCGATACCTTTTGTCATTTAGCCTAGACTTTAAAAATAAAAATCTGTGGCTAAAGAACTCCTTTCACTGAGAAAGGGAGATGCTTTTTTTGAACATCAAACATGAAGATAAGGTCTGATGAAAATAATGTAAGTTCACCTACCCAAGTACACACATGTAAAATTATAAAAGATGTTTAATTGCCCGTGTGGGTGGCAGTGATAATATGTACTACAAACTTCTTCAAGAAATTTTGCTAATGCCTCCCCAAAAATTAAGTTGCTAACCCTATTGGAAAAAGAAAAGCCAAAATAAAGCCTCCAAAGACCTGTAATGCTACAACAGCATTAATAAACAAATGGTACTGTTTCCACAAGCCAGGGCAGACTCTTCACCAACACGACTGGACTTTGAGAGCTGCCATTCAGGAGGCATTACTAAAAGCTTCGGTTATGAAGTTACAGCCAGAGGTTCCACACCAGGGAAGACCGGGGGCAGTGGGGAGTGAGATAGAGGTCAGAGACCAGTTAGGGTCAAAACCATGAAATAATGAGTTTGTACTTAAATGAAGTATTTCATACACAGGAGTAAGACAACAAAAGCAGCCACATTCACACATATACAAACACATCTTAAGAAAGAGAAAGAAAACCCGATCGTATTCAAATTCAGATTAAATCCATCAGATACAAATCAGGTATAGGAAGGGGCAGTAGTTCACTATGAGTCTCTACTTGAAATTCCTGAAATGCCACTACAAAACCTGTCTGACACCCTTGTCTTCCTGGTGTCTAACAAGTCACTAGGAATGCATTTTACAAGCTCCAGGCAAGCTGTGGAATGAAGAGTGCTGTATACAGCTAGAAACCTGCCCTCTTCAGCACCAAACCTTCCCCCAGAGAGGGGGAAAAGTCTCACTGGAAAGAGATTAAAACAGAGGATGGGCAGGGGGTGGTGGGGGTGAACAGAAACAAAGGTGAGAGAGAGAACTGAGAATTCCATAATTACCTGAAATTTTCTTCCCTTTCTCCCACTTCACTGTCAGTCATCTGGGTGATATCTTCAGAATCCAACCAAAAGACACTGTCATCTCCCACAGTGCTGCTCTCACTCTCAGTCTCCATCTTATACTTGAAAATTGAAACCTCAAGGCATGGAATAAAGAACCCTTATGTCCAGGTTGCTCGGCTCTATTTATGTACACTCAGGTGTGTGGCCGACACACCAGTGACATGTGAGCGCGCTGGGCAGTGCACTGCGTCCCGGTGTAATTGCAGCTGGCGAAGACAGGAAATCACACACAGCATACTCACTGTGTGACGGCTGCACCTGTGGCACCCAGGCCCCTCCCTCGGCCTCGGGCCTGTGACCTACATAAATAACCGAACCAGAACCCAGAGGAAGGGGATTTTCTCAGTAATTATTTATTATTTATTTAATCACTATTTTTATCTTCTCAAAGTACCCAGTTAAGTTGAAAGTAGATGTTTTCAAAATGCAGGCTTTTCTGATTTATATAGCCTTTTGCTATTTCAGACTTAAGAAAAACAAACCGAAAACTAGGAAAGATAACACTATGTGTGAAGTTCTGCTGCACCAGCCACGAAAAAGACAGGGCTGTAGATCCCACAGTTAAGGAGGACCACGACCTGTAGACAGATAAGTCCAAGGACCCGCCCAGCTTCGTGCCTTCTAACAGGACACACCCGTCTTTCCTTCCCCTCAGTAATGACTGTTAAACACGCCCTTGCTCAGGTATCCAAAGGAGGACATTCACACCCGGACTTGTCCAGAGCCTTAAAAAAAAACCATCCTAAGTTAAAATATGCTGAAAATTACGTGCATGAAACATTTTCAAAAATTATGTAAGCTACAGATGCTAACAGCAGCAATAAAATGACTCTCCAGGACCTGAGTGGAAATTACCGCATCCAGAGCACAGGCAACGCCACCACGGCCCCTGAGGAAGCAGCCCTGGCAGTGCCGTCCTGGGCACGTCAGACGGTCAGAGGCGTCTGCCTTTCAACTGAGCAGTGGCAAACTCCTGAGCCCTAGTTTTCTGCTAAATCTGATGAGATAAAAACTTAAAGGCATCTTTTGGGATACCCTTGAATTTTCATACTTGAAAATAAGGAAAATGAGCCTTCTACCCGACTTCACTTATACAATGCTTTTTTCCTTCCTAAAAAAAAAATGCAACTTACATAACATGTTACTGTTTTAATATTGCTACTTCAAAACTCTGTGTAATTTTAATCTACTGACTGTGGTCATTACACGTATTTCTGTTAAAAACCAAAATTCATTTCAAGCCTGGTAATAGATTTAGAAATCAAACTGTCCTTGATAGTAGCAAACCTGGAAAAAATTCCTGAACAATTTACAGAGCTATCTTACAAACTAGTCCAATAATTTCCACTCAAGACAAATCCATACGGAATTTTGTCCTGATAACCCATTTTAAAAATTAGAGGATGACTGAAATATCTCTATGTTATAAATCCCCTACCAATTCTAGACTGAAGACATGGAATTGAATCCCTTCATCACTCCATCCATCAGAATAAATTCCTGATGAATCGAAACTTTAAACATAAAAATAAAACCATAAGAGAAAATCACAAAAAAGCTCTTAACATCTCACAGTGGGAAAGTGCTAAGTATAATTTTAGGAAGCCCTAAAACAATAAAAATCTGACACATTTTAATTTTTTATCAATCTTAAAATCTTCTATATAAATACATATATATACACACACATATATACATATATATACATATATACACCCACATGTTATAAATTCATGTCCCCAAATACATGGGGAAGTGAAGTCAAAAGTAAATAACTGAGAAAAAATATTTGGAACATATAAGAGCGCATGTGGGTTAATTTCCTTAACATATAACAGGTTCCTGCACATATGTAAGACTCAATAACCCAAAAGATCAACAAGCAAAGAATATACACAGAATAATAATAGAAAAAGATAATATAACCTTAAAACATAATAAGTATTTAATTTCACTCATAAAAGAAATTCAAAAATCCACAATAAGATGCTTTTTTAAGCAGGCAAAGATTTTTAACAAACTGTTTGAAACAAGATGTGGGAAAACGAATACACACTGTTGACAGAAATATAAAATGGTATGACCTGTGTGCCAGGCAATTTGGCAGAACCTACTAAAACTCAAATCGCACAAATTTTTGGCCCAGAAATTCCAAAATTGTTCACTGTAGCAAACTTCATAATCGCAAAATAGAATAGCAAAAACAACCTAACCTGCCCACTAACAAAAACCAGATGATGAGATTACAGAACATCCACGGGACGGAAAACTACAGTTGAGCAAGTGAGAAGCACAAGCAAGCATGGCGCGAGGTCGTGAGGTGGAACAAACCCTACGGCACACACTTTAAGGCAAAGAAGGAAGAGGTAAAGGCGTAGAACAGAGCACACATGAAGCCCTGCAGCTCACACTTTCAAAGAGGAAAGAGCAACACACGTGACTACGTGTGTGCAGAACACAGACAGGGGACGGCACCAGGGGCAGCAGCTGTCTCCAGAGGAAGAAACGCAGCACACGGAATACCACTGGCACTCGTGCTTTTGTTCTCAAGACGTTCTGAACATCAACAACATAAAAATAAATAAAATAATAATAATAATAATTTAAAAGTAAGTATATTTCTCCTGGTATCAGGAGGAGGAAGTGGAGAAGGAGAAGGCAACTTCTCCTGGTGTCACTAATTGTTCAGTTTTATTTCCCTAGAAGGGAGAATTAAGCTACTACCTGCTCACTTAAATTTATTTCAGGAAACAGGCATTTTTCCCATTATCTCCTGTTATAGAAATTTGCTCTAGTAACTACTATCAATTGCAAAAATAATAATAATGTGAAACTTTTGAAAAATAATACACAATAGAGATGTAAAAAGAAAATATAGATAGCTCTTTAAAGACAGACATATGTAAATTTGAATGATACATTATTTAAGAACTGAATATCTGCCTATTTCTGATTTATTTTCCTACAGCCAGATATTAATGTTATTGTCTATGGTGCTTTACAGCTGACATTTTCCAAATACAGAATGAATGCAAAGCACATTTTGTGATGTCTCCAACAGAACTGGCAAAATAATAAAGCAATTTTTAAAGTTCCACTTCAAAATCTTCAAGTTACATTACTATTCTCTTGTGGTAAGATAAGCAGGTTTAGAAACTAGCTCATGACTAATGGGTGTGCAATGCATTAGCTACTGTGTCACTTTTGTAAGTAAGTATGCCCGTTAAATATACAATGTAATTGAAAACAACAGTACTACTTTTGAGTAGCTATGGTTTTCATTTTGGAAATACTGTTAGATTTTCTTTTTATTTAATGAAGCTCAAATGATTCAAATTCCTTCTGTGCCACTTATTACTTTAAGTAACTTACTTAAGATCTCTGATGTTCACCCCGTGGCCTGAACCTTTGTCTGGCTTCTCACCGTCCTGCCTGAACAACCCTGAGCTTCATCACCCGCTCCAGCTTCTTCACCAACTACCAGACCCTGGGCTCCATGCAGTTGCCTCGCCACCAGCTCAGCCAGCCAACAGCAGGGCCAGTGTCTATGCAGATGCCGGGGGCTCAGGTTCCCAGATTTCTATCTCCTACTACTGTACCAGCAACTGGTGCAACTGGGGGCTCAGAGGCCTGGCCAATGGGGTAGCTGTGGGTCTGAGAGCATAGCGGGCACCCGGAGAGAGAGGGAGACTCTGCAATGCCTGGCCTCCTACCTGGAGAGGGAGAGGGGCCAGGAGTTTGAAAATCACAGACCATAGAGCAGAGTCCAGAAGGACTCCCCAGCAGAGACTGGGGGCATTACTTCAAGACTAGTGAGGGCCTAAGGGCTGAGATCTTTGCAAGTTCTGTGGTCAACACCCATCTTGCTGATGATGACTTCAGAATCAAGTATGAGATGGAGCTGCTCATGTTCTGAGAGTGACATCGATGGGCTCCAAAAGGTCTTTTGTGACACTAATATCACTCGGTTGCAGTTGGAGACAGAGATTGAGGCTCTCAAGGAGGTGTTGCCCTTCATGAAGGAGAACCACAAGGAGGAAGTAAATGGTCTACAAAACCAGACTGCCAATTCTGGACTGACCATGGAGTAGGGTGCCCCCAAATCTCAGGACCTCAGCAAGACCACGGCAGACAGCAGGCCCAGGATGATAGGCTGCCCTGGAAGAACCGAGAGGAGCTAGACAAGTATTGGCTCCAGCAGACTGAGGAGAGCACCAAGTGGTCATCTCACAGACCACTTAGAGAGGAAACGTTGAGATGACACCCACAGAGCTGAGACATGCGGATGGGTCCTCGGAAATCAGCCTGGACTCCATGAGGAATCTGAAGGCCATACTGGAGAACAGCCTGAGGGAGGCAGAGATGGGCTAGGCCATGCAGATGGAACAGCTCCACGAGATACTGCAGCACCTGGAGTCAGAGATGCCCAGGACCTGGGCAGAGGGACAGGGCCAGGCCCAGGAGTATGAGGCCCTGCTGAATATCAAGGTCAACCTGCGGGCCAAGACAGCCACCTACTGCCGCCTGCTGGGAGACAGGGAGGACTTTGATCTCGGTGGCTCCCTGGACAACAGCACCTCCATGCAGGGCATCCAAGAAACTACCATCCGCCAGACCATGGACAACAAAGCAGTGCCTGAGGTCAACACCCAAGTTCTGAGGCATTGTGGCAACAGAAGGCAGGGCGCCCCCTTGTGGTGAAATAGGGAAATCAAAAGTTTTGAAATCATAAAACAGCAAAAAAACCCCTCTGAGGTTAAATGTCCTCATCTGAACATAATAACCATGCCTAATCACATTACAACCAAAGTGATCAAAAGAAACAGTACACCTAAAGTATCTAAGTGACACAATATTTATAAATAACAGACACTGAGAAAATAGAAGGTGCAACTACAAAAAAATGTTTCGTGAATCTAGGTTTTGGGTCTACTAAAACATGTTAAACTCCTTTAAGTGAGGAGTCAAAATTCTCATAAGAACTCTTTTATTATTTTAAATATTTTATTTATTTATTTTTAGAGAGAGGAGAAGGGAAGGAGAGAGGGAGAGAAACATCCATGTGTGGTTGCCTTTCATATACCCCCTCCCTACTGGGGACCTGGCCTGCAACCCAGGCATGTACCCTGACTGGGAATCAAACTGGTGACCCTTTGGTTCACAGCCCAGGCTCTGCCCACTGAGCTATACCAGCCAGGACAGAACTCTTTTTTAAATTACTAAAATATCATTATCTCCCTTAAGGATATTAATGAATGATCCCTTAATATCACAATCATCCGGTCAGTGTACAAAGTTTTCTAATTGCTAGGAATCGTTTTTTTTTAAGTTGGTTTATTTTAATCAGAAAGTCCTACATGATACCTGAACTATACAAAGGGAGATCCAAAAAAAACCCCCCGAATTTACTTATAAAACTTTGTGTGTTTATTTTTACATTTCAGTTGCCCTCAGAGTGCTCTCTATTTGATGCAACCCACCTGCTGAGACATTTTTCCACTGCCCAAAACAGTTTTTGAACTCATCACTTTTGATGCCTTTTAGTGCTTCGGCCATTTTTTACATCACCTCTTTCACATCAGCAAAACGTTTCCCTTTGAAAGTTTTTTTCATCTGGGGAAACAAAAACGTTGCTCAGGGCAAGATCAGGTGGCTGGGAGGGGCGGGCGTGGGGGTCACGCCGTTTCTGATCACAAACTGCAGTGCACTCAGCACGGTGTGGGCAGGTCGCTCCAAAATCACCCATCATGGAATGGGCAAGCACGCCGACTCTTTGAAAGAAATTCCCTGAAGCTGAATTCACACCCTCTCTCACAAAGATGCCAGCTGGTGCATTAATACAGATGGGTTCCTAGAGCACCCACCTAGCGGGAGAAGCTTGTACTACAAGGGGCCCGCCCTCCAGAAGATAATTCTGGGTTTTTTGGGTCCCCCCTCTTGTGATTCAAAGGTTCCCCTTCCTCTTCCTGTCATATATTTTTTGAAGAAACCAGGTCCTATATAATCTCTAACATTCTGGATTTGCTGATTATTTTCCAATAGTGTTCTACAGGTTCCTCTGTTTTATTTCCCTTACAGGCATTAATTTTTAAAAGCTATACTGAATGCTTTAGTTTGATGTTTTCTGCCTTATCTTCCAGCCATCTAAAAATGCAGAATGGTAAAAAAGATAGAAAATACAAAGAAGAAAGTACTCAAAGGGCCACGGATAATCTTGCAAGGACTTAACCAAGTAAAGAGTGGGGCAGCTATCCATCGTGGTGCGGATGACGAGGTTTCAGGTGTTGTCTGACTTCTAACCTACGGCTCTTGCACCCTCTGCTGCCACCTAGGACATTTCTCTGTCCTCCTCCCCAGTCTGCCGGGGACAAGAGCAATGCCTGTGTACATCCAAACAATCTATGAATGACACTAAGACTCCACCCAGTACGTTTGTCACTAATCATTTCCTATTATTTAAAAACAACAACAATAACATAAAAGCTGCATGAACTATGGAATATCCTTAAAGTAGAGGACAGAAACATTATAAATCAATCCTACTTGGGCAAGAAGACACTGCTATCCCAGAATAAATGATCCAACACATGAAAAAAGTTGAAATGCCAGCACATCCCATTCTAGTATACTAAACTTAGTTCACCAACTCCTAAACATGAGAATAAATGGTTGTAGGAATCAGGGGGTCAAAGACCTACCTGCAACAGGCCTCATATCTGAGAAAACACGGATTCATGATATAATGTAACACAGAGGGAGAAACATGAATAAACCTTCATGAACTTGGAAATCCAGCATGGTAGTACCAAGTGCCATAGATCTGCCAAGGAGAACCAGATGATCTTCTCCTCCCAACCCCAAGAAAATACTGTTACTATTTGATCAGTGCATCAGAATCTCCAAGTCAAAGAACAGTTGCAGCAGTAAAAGTTGCAACAAGTAGCAACTATGTCCACAAACTAGCAAGGAGTTTTTACATGAACAAATGGAAAAGACAATTCATCATGCACTGGT
This sequence comes from Phyllostomus hastatus, assembly GCF_019186645.2. NCBI lineage: Eukaryota > Metazoa > Chordata > Mammalia > Chiroptera > Phyllostomidae > Phyllostomus > Phyllostomus hastatus. The sequence goes on along the minus strand of NW_025334015.1, from coordinate 10,072,647 downwards.
TTTTCTGCCAGCATCAACCAACAGCCACTAATAAAAACACTGCCTTAGAACAGTACAGCAGTTTACTAGTTTCAAAGCACTCTGATGTATTTCAAAGCAAATGACAATTGACAGAAATAAACCAAGGGTGGGAATTTTATATCTAAAATACAGATTTTAGGAAACTGAACTTTTAAGAGAAAAAAGCACTAAGAATTGAACTCATTATAATCTTTCAATAACTGCATAGCCCCATGTAAAAGAGCTTAATAATAAAAACAGGTGCAACATGTTCCAGGAAGTGAGCATACAAAGAGAAAGTGTGGTCACTCGCAGCATTGTTTTCCAAAGAAAAAAAAACTAAGGCTGTTTCTTTAACTGTGGCTTTAAAACAGATTCTCAATCCATTTTTCTGCCCCCAAAAGTTCAGGAATATGCACACACTCACTAGTAACAATGACTCATAACCTATTCAGAGAATTTTTTTATTAACAACAATTTGAAAAGCAAATTATCTTTGGAGGGTCAAGCTTGTTAAACATTCAAACCTTAAGGTGGAAATTATTCTAATTAGAATTTAATTTACCTGAAATCAGTAGCACACAAAAGAAGTTATTTTTACGGAGGGGTGGGGAGGAAGAATTGGATGAGATGAAGTCTCTGGTCAGCTAAGGACCATCTGAGAAAAAAAGAAGGCAAAAGTAAACTCTGTACGACTCCTTAAAAACTCACCAATGAAACAGACATAAATCATTGTCCAGAAGGTCTGGCTGATATCAGTAAAGGGGCCAGCACTGTTCCTCAAGACACTCTGTAAATGACACCAGGTGACACAATGATCGACTGCATGACCCCTGGTTGTGAATCAATATGGGGGCTGTTCCCAGACTGCTGTTGACATTTTTGTTAGACTATCACCCCTGAAATTAGGAATATTTGCCTAATTGAATATCCCATGCAGATGTCTGCTATAGTAAAGAATCCAGCCAGTAGCCCCTTACTGCTAAAATAAACGAGGGGCCAGAGAAATATGTGTCAGAGAACATAAAGAACTTAAAACAACCATTAGCGCCTACAGAAGTTTCAGAGATTCAAATAATTCTCACAGAAGAAGTCTTGAAGACTATCTATTCTGAAGTCAGTAAACTAAACCCCAGAAATTCAGGTTCCCTTTCTCTACCTCACAGTGCAAACAGCTCAACTGTGATACGGCACAGCTGTGCAAGAAGAGCCCAGTAATGTTACAGTTCACCAATGAAATGGCATGGCTGTGCAGCAGCACCGCTGCGGGCGGCCCCTCTTGGGTTACACAGCCCTGCTCCACTCTGCTCCATGCTGGGCTGGGCTGCTCAGCTCCACTCTGCCCTGCCCTGCTCTGCCTGCTCTTTTCAGCTCTGGTCCAGTGAGACATCTTTGGTGTTTCATCTTCGGTGTTTCAGCTCCAGCCAGAAAATATAATCTTTATTCTTAGGTGGAAAGGGGAAATGTACTCTCTGAGCCAGAGGGGAGCTGACTTATATAGACAGAAGTTCCCGTCACCTTGGTCCCTGACTGATTTGGCCTCCTGCCTAGGAGGACTCCAAATCCTTACAGTTTGATTGGTCTAAAGGACACTCTACTCAACTGTCAGACTACAACTACTCTGAGTGGTTGATGAAGATGCTGCTGGGGATACCACTGCACAGCTCCAATTGCACAGGAAAAGCCTCAGTCCTACTAGTCGAAATGGGATTTCAGGAACTCCTCTACGAGGGCTAACTCACAGGGCAGGAACGCAGTGCAGACAGGCAGTTCAGTGCAGCAAGCAGGCAGCTTAGCTCAGGCTCTTCCCTCAATTGCAACTGGCGTGAGAGGCCCCAGGTAGAACTGGCTGCGAGGTTCTGTTTTTTCATAGACCTACTAGGTTTCCAGAGACCAGATCCCAGAATCTGCATCAGAGGTTCTTCAGTTACTTTTACTCATCCAGCAGCCCAGCTGTTTAATAGTCAGGTATTTACATAAGAAAAGCAAGCACAAAAACTAAGCCCCCCCCAAATGACATGCTTTACTTTCTGAAATAATAATTCAAGCAAAAGAAATAGCATTCCTAAATGAACTGTGCTAAAATTGTGTAAATAGCCATTTTTTAAGCCTATAGCTCAGAACTGATCAATTCAAATACGGAAGGGTTGTTCATTGGCTGTAATGTGGTTAATACAAGACCCAAACGAAAGAAAATAGTAACATTACTAACAACCATAACCTCTACCTAGCTGCCTGACGGTGTACAAATAAGATGCTCACTGTGGGAAGTGGAAGCAAAACCGTGATGTCTGTAACACACACACATGTGAGAAGTTCCAGCTTCACAGCATAGAGATCTGGCGATCTGAAAGAAGGAAAATCACCATCTTACTTTAACTTTCATTTTGGACTTCTTGGGTCGATGGGGGCAAGTTATTCTCATGAAGGCTATACCAGCATCATTTACACTACTGCAAACCATACTGCTTGATTTACCTCAACATAAGGTACACTTATTTCTCCACGAATGTTTCTTATTTTAAATGCTTATATGACTCTATCACAGTTGGTAGAATGTCATAGCTACCACAGTACATAACATAGTACGCTACAACTGTAAGCATTCTTGCTGGCAATTAGGTCTGCTTATACAAAACATCCCAGAAAACTTCACAGCATTTCATGTATTTATATACGTGTACTTAAAGAGCATGCACTTCAGATATTTGTGGTCCAGAATACTTATAAGAAGCCAAAAAGGTTTTAATTTGGAGGCTAAACAGTTGCTCATTCTACATATAAAGAACAAACCTTATCTGGGCTACCAAATGATTAATTTGGATCTCAAGTTATATTTTCATCTGAACTTTACCCAGCTGTTCCCAAAAATATATAATGTCTTACTTTTACTCACTAAATCCCACCAAAAGTTTTATTTCATAATAACACATTTCAAATAAAATATGCTTAAAGAATCTGAGTTTTTATTTGTGTAAGCAGCAAGTGTTTTGACTCACTTGACAGTTTTGCAGCTTGAAAATTTAAATGATACAAATTGTATGTAGGGTAATGAAGAATTGTCCCCCAGGGCACCAGCATGTAGTAGCTATGCTCAAGGAAATTCACACTTCATTGAAAATGAACAAAATCACTGCTTCAGCTAAACCAGAAAAATACCGCAGGAGGTATTTTATCTGATACAAAGGATGTGGTTTACCACTTATAGCACCTAACTTTTAATCTTCCATTTGTCAGAATTACTTGCCAAAGGCAAATGACTGCATGCAATAATGTACTAAAATTTCCTGCAACTGGCAATAGGTGCTGTAACTGCAAAGGAGAAAAGCGACCGATGCAAGAGTCGAAGATGTCATCATAGCATCCTTGGAACCCTTACTAAACAATATACTGCAAGATGTGTCAGAAATAGTGCCTGTCCTGGCTGGTGTGGCTCAGTGGATTGAGCACGGGTCTGCAAACCAAAGGGTTGCTGGTTTGATTCACAGTCAAGGCACATGCCTGGCTTGCAGGTCAGGTCCTCAGTAGGGGGCGCATCAGAGGCAGCCACATATTGATGTTTCTCTCTCTCTTTCTCTTTCCCTTGCCCTCTAAAAATAAATGAGTAAAATCTTTTTTTTTAAAGTGTGCTTTATCTCACTTGCATCAAATGAATTCTGCATTATTGAAACACAAATATTAGACTAAAACTCCTGATAGTGTGACAGGTTCCCTTACCTTGAATTAAATTTTATGTTGCAACCCTAGCGGGTGTGGTTCAGTTTTTTGGGCACTGGCCCTCAAAGCGGAAGGCTGCGGGTCTGACCCCTGGTCAGGCCACATGCCTGGGTTATGGGTTCAGTCCCCAGTCCAGGTGTGTAAACTGATCGACGTTTCTCTCTCACATGGATGTTTCTCTCCCTCTCTTTCCCTCTCTAATCTTTTAAAACAATTATGTTGCAGATAATATATATATGTAATTTTTAATCTTTATCTGATGATGTGAGTGAGAAACATCAATCAGTTGCCTCCATATGCACCTCAGATGGGGACTGAACCTGCAACCTAGGTGTGTGCCTTGACCAGCGATTGAACCTGCAACCTTTTGGTGTTCAGGATGACACTGTAACCAACTGAGCCGCCTGGCCAGGGCTGCAGACTTTTTTTTTGAGAGTGCAACATTTTCACAACACTACATGAGCCATTTAAGAAGATTTATTTCAAATATATGCAGTGCTCTCTGAGGTCCAAAATGATTAATCTTACATGAAGGAACCATAGGCATGATAAACTGAGGCATTAAACGAGGGTAGAAAGAATTAGGGAATATACTCTACTTTTATGGGGGGGAGGTGGGCATATGATTTAAATGATTTTAAATAAAAAGTATTAAATTCTTGAAGATAAGAACAATGTCTCATATTTACCTTATCTTGTCCATTCTTGTTCCTCAAGAAACAATTTTTATAAGAGAACTATAATAGCACTCCTCCCAAAAATCCATAACCCCTGCCTAGCCATGAAAAAGAAAAGTCAAACTCAGGCTGAGAGACATTCTAAAAAATAGCCTACCAATATTAGTCAAAACTGTGGAGGTCTTCAAAATGATGGGAAGTCTGAGAAATTGTCACAACCAAGTCCAAGGAGAATTAACAAACAAAGGGAACATGATATCCCAGAACAGAAAAAGAACATTAGGTAGAAACTAAAGATTCAAATAAAGTGTAAACCTTAGATAAAATTTATGTATCAGTATTGGTTCATTACATATAACAAATGTACCATACTAATGTAAGATGTTAAAAGGAGAAATTGGATACAGGGTAAAGGGAAACTCTCTGTACTATCCTGAATTCTACTACTAAAAGTGATTTAAAGTGCAACTCAAACTGGATTAAACATAAAAGAAATGTATTGGCTCATATAACTGAAAACACCTAAGGGCTGGTATGTCTCGCTTTAAGCAGAGATGCAGAGGGTTCAAATGGCTTCGGAAAGGTGTCTCTCCATTTATTAGCTTTACTCTGCTCTCCAGATATTAGATCTAGTCTTAGCTTTCATGCAGTTTTGCTATATTTGTTTAAAAAATGAAAACTTGTTCCAAAGTGACTGATATATTAAGGAACAATTTGAATGCTGTATGAATTTTGCATTTGCTTATACGTGATTTCATCTGATGGAAGCACTGGGTCAGAAGTCAGCAAACTTTTCTGTAAAGGACCAGATAGTAAATATTTTATGGTCTCTGTCACAATTACTGAATGATGCCTTTGTGGCAGTAATAGCCAGAGCAACAGTAAATAAGTAGGTAGGGATATTTTCCAATAAAACTTTATTTAACCCAATACAAGCAGGTCCTTGGCTTGTCAATCAGGTACTAAGTGAATGCAGAAAAGCGCCCCCAGCCACACCAAGCCATGTAGGAACACCAAGAATGCACAAGGACAATGAGCCACAGCCATCCACATGTGGAAGGAGACTTTCCATTCGATTTCTAATCAGCTTCCTTCCATCACTTTGCAACTCACAAGCTGTAGCCCTTGTAACCACAAGGTGGCCACAGTCCCCCACCATCTCTTCTTATAGGCCCAGGAGACTCAGTTTAATTGGGAAAGCTTAGATTTCTTACCAACTTCTGAAATAACCATTGCATCCAAAAGACGTGTACTGTGCTGACTGGTCTGGAGATCCTTGCAACAGGAAGACGGAGTCCCTACCTGGTCCCTAAGGAACCAAGACTGGGATGGAAAAGGACTTCCAAACAAAGGTCAAGGGAGAGACAGAGGAAGAGAGAGAGGCAGAGGGAAAAGGAGGGAGAAAGAGAGGGAAACAATTATCTACAACGTCTACATACAGCAGTGGCAGAGTGGCATCGCTACAGGTGTGATTATGCAAACTCGACAATACCTATTCAGTATTGGCTATGATTAGAAGTAGTTTAAAGACATGAATTTTCAATATAAAAGGGCTTCTAAAAAATCTAACTCAGTGTATTTCACCTGGTACTCAACTGAAAAAAAAACCAGCAGCAAATCTGTTTCATTGCTGGGAAAAAATATGCAGAATTCAGTGAAGACAGCATGTTTTTATTCTATTCTTTATAGAAAATTTAAAGGGTTATCAAGGATACTTTTGACTAGGCACTACTTTTACCTTGCCCAGTTACTTCAGAACTAACCCATGGAGTAAGAAACAAACACAGAAACAAACACAGAGAGGCTGCCAAAATAAGGAGACAAAGAAACGTGGCCCAAATGAAAGAACAGATCAAAACCCCAGAAAAAGAGCTAAACCAAATGGAGATAAGCAATCCATGAGATACAGAGTTCAAAACACTGGTTATGGATGCTCAAGGAACTTAGTGAGGACCTCAGCAACATTAAAAAGATCCAGTCAGAAATGAAGGATACACTAATTGAAATAAAGAACAATTTACAGGGAAACAACAGTACAGTGGATGAAGCTGAGAATCAAATCAATGATTTGCAGCATAAGGAAGCAAAAAACCACCAATCAGAACAACAAGAAGAAAAAAGAACACAAAAAAACAAGGATAGTGTAAGCAGTCTTTGGGACACCTTCAAGCATTCCAACACTGGCATCATAGGGGTTCCTGAAGGTGAAGAGAAAGAGTAAGAAATAGGAAAATATTTGAAAAAATAATGAAAGAAAACTTCCCTAATTTGGTGAAGGAAATAGACATGTTAGTCTGGGAAGCAGATTCCCAAACAGAATGGATGCAAAGAGCCCACTCCAAGACACATTATAATTAAAATGCCAAAGGTTAAAGATAAAGAGAGAATCCTAAAAGCAGCAAAAGAAAAGCAATTAGTTACCTACAGGGGAGTTCCATAAGACTCTCAGCTGATTTCTCAAAAGAAACTTTGTAGGCTAGAGGGATTGGCAAGAAATATTCGAAGTCATCAAAAGCAGGGACTTTCAGCCAAGATTGCTCTACCCAGCAAAGATATCATTTAGAATCAAAGGGAAGATAAAGAGCTTCCCAGACAAGAAAAAACTAAAGGAATTCATCATCACCAAATCATTATTATATGAAATGCTAAACGTGCTTATTTAAGAAAAAGAAGATCAAAATTATGAACAATAAAATGGCAATAAATTCATATCCATCACCCTTGAATCTAAAAAACAAACTAAGCAAACAAGAAGGACAGAGACAAAGTCATGGATATTGGGAGCATTGTGATGGTTGCCAGATGGGAGGGAGTTGTGTGAGAATGGGTGAAGAGGTGAGGGGATTAAGTACAAATATGTAGTTACAGTTAGCCAAGGGGATATAAAGTACTGTACAGGAAATGGAGTAGCCAAAGAATGTGTACGCATGACCCATGGACATGAACAATGGTGTGGAGACTGCCTAAGGAAGGGGGTAATGGAGTTGGAGGGAGGAAAGGATGAAAAATCAAGACAACTGTAATAGCATAATCAATAAAATATAATTAAAAAAACAAAGTATTGGTAATTAAGACACCATTCACATGTAACAGGTATTTGGAAGGAATATTACTTTAATTTTCCTTAAATCATACTTATAGTAACTTAATCCATACATTAAGTTTAAGAAAAGTTTTTCTAATTAGACTTTGTACTACTGGCTTAAATATCCAACATTTTGCATTATTTAAAATCTAATTAATATTTTTTCTATACTGTATTACGATAAACTCGAGCCCACCGTGACTGCCCACAGAGCAACCCCAGTGAGTGCGGCACTAACTACCGACTGAGGACTGGAGGTCTGCAGAGACAGCAAGGGCACAAAAGGTAGCAAGTGCAGTGGACAGGCAGTCGGCAGGTTTGGGCCACTGGAAATGAATCATATCTGAATCCCCTAAAATGTCAGTGTTTTTTTAAATTAAGTTACTTAAAGATTTTAATTTGTATCACATTGACTAGAACAGACAGTCAGCATGGTAAGAGATATGTATGCGTAATATTAATGTGGCCAAATAACAAGCAACGAAAATATTTTTAGCTGCAAAATGAAATATCAGGCTAGCTGCTAATAAAGAATCAGAACATCAGGTGGCAGTCTTGTGAAAGAAATAATTACTGTAATATGGCTGAGAGCACGAACCTAAAGTTTAACATTATACTGCTTGGCCAATCCAGATTATTTTATAAAACATATTTAAAAAGGCATTATTTTTTTCCAAACCTACAATCCATATCCTTAAGGAAATGCTTCAGATGTTATTAAAAAATACAATTGCTTTGGGACCTGGATAAAAAAGTGTGCACTCTCCTTAACCTCTCCTATTTGAATGTACAGTGAAAATCCAAGTAAAATATGTAATAAGTGATGCAACCGTCTGCATTCCATAACATAATTACTGGTTTGTTCTATTTACTGTGTTTTCGACTTGTTTTCAAAACATCTTCAGTAAAAGCATTTTTCTAGAAATGACAGTAAAATAAACAACTGTTTAATTTCGGCATTTTTGTCCTCTGCAAGCTAAATTTGAGATGTCAAATTAAACGAGAAAATACTTTTAAAATAACATTTCACAAGTGTATGTCTGAAACTAAAGCTTTTTTTAAAGTAAGATTAGACAAACTATCTTTAAACTAAACTATTTCAAAAGAAAATGTATCAAATACTGCATTTCAAATCAACTCAATGATTGGTTAACTTGTAAAATATAAGAATGTAATGAATAGAACCTAAAAACATAGTAATTAATACTATAAAATAATTTTTCATAGTTATACAGCACATAAATATTTTATGGTTCTTGTGCAAATATTTACTCTGTTGTGTTGATGTTGTTTTATATTAAGAAATTCTCCCCTATTTTTGAGAGCTATTAAATAGGTAGCTAAGAATTATGTTTTCTGGTTACAGATAAAACCTCAGTAGAAGAGCACTTTTCTGTTAAATTAAATACACTAACAAGCAAGCAGCTCAGAGTAAATCTAAATTAACTGGAATATTATTTCCACTGGCAAATATAAACATATTTTACTATCAGCAAACCAAATATATGTACCATATTTTTAGGACTATAAGACACACTGGATCATAAGACACACCTAGGTTTTAGAGGAGAAAAATAGGGGAAAAAATTTTGAAGCAAAAATGTGGTAAAATATTTAATAACCTGTGACCCCGCTCCACCACCGCCCCCCCCCCCACCCCGCACACACACAGTGAGCCAGGTAAGCTATATTTGGACTATAAGACACATGCCCATTTTCCTCCCAAATTTGGGGGATATGTCTTATAGTCTGAAAAATATGGTAACTTTACATTTTAAAAACCTAGAAATGTCCTGTTTTTGGTAATGGTGAAATAGTTTGTATTTTTTCATCAAGTTATATATATTCAAGAAGTTAAGAACCATCAATTATGGACAAAGTATAAGATGAGTTTGGCCCAGAGACAACTCTGGAGGGTCATCCCACTTCAGAACTCCCTACAGCTTAGCCCTTTCTTAAGATTTCATCACAGTGCAACCTTTTCTACCCATTTCTTTCTTCCCTTCCTTTTTCTTCCCCTCTCTTCTGCAGGTGTTGATACCAATAATATCCTAATAAACTTTCTTCACATGAATCTCTCTGTCCCACTGAGTCTACACTAGCAACAAAAAGCCACCAGCCAAACCATTGGGGATTCAACCATTTAAAACACAACCACACTCATGGGTGAGATCCACATTGCTAAGCTTTTCCTCTGTGAGGACAACTCGCATAGTATAGCAGAGCCAGGAGTTCAAGCAGAAAGCCAGTCTTACATTGTGGAAGTGTCAAATGACAGTTCACAGTCACCAAAGTGGGTGTAAATATGAGGGCAGAAATCCCAGAAAAAGGAGGGCTATGGGGAAACCTGTACCCTAAAATAAGCTCACTTCAAATCCCCTAACTCATGTGCACAAAAGGCTCCTAGGTGCTCAGTGAAAACAAAGCTGAAAGGATGAAAAAGCCTGAGCAGGTATCTCAGCTTCTGCCCACCACCAGGGAAACAGAATGTTCTGTTTGAGCCAAGCCAATTGAAACTGCTGGGCAAACAGCTCAGACTTTACACTGCTTACCTTAAAAGTAAAGACTACGTCCCAGGATTAAGGAGTCTCCTTGGTCTAGACCAAAACCAACTCACCCTGACATAGTATAAAACCAAGGTACCAAATGTTCAATGGGATCAACCAATAATTTAACTACTAGAAGCAAAATTAACAAGGGTAACAGAAGATAAGTTCTCTATAATGAATCATCCATAATAAGTGGAATACAACAAAAAATTACTAGGCCATAATAAAGAGAAAAAGCTGACAATGGAAATAAATCATGCAATGACCCAGATATTGCAATTAGCAGGTAGTTTATATATAGACTAAACACTCTAATTAAAATACAGATATTGCCAAACTGGATAAAAAAAGTGTGGACCCTGAAAAAGAAGATGAAGATACCTACTAAGTGTTCCTGATAGCTAACTGGGGTCAAATTTAAAGAGGGGGAGGGGAGGGGGAGGGGAGGGGGAGGGGAGGGGGGAGGAGGGGAGGGGAGGGGGGAGGAGGGGAGGGGAGGGGAAAGAACCCTGCAGAGCCTAGCAGCCATTTCTATACAGGGCCTCTCATGCAAATTCCACTTCAGACAGAGGCCTGCACTAAGCTGCCTGCCTGCTCCGTGTTCCTGACATCTGAGCCAGACCTTATAAAGGAGTTCATGGAATTGCATTTCAACCAACAGGACTGAGGCTTCCCTGTACAACTGGAGTTGTGCAGCCATACTCCTATCAGCATCTTTACAAACCAGAGTGGCTCCATTCTGACTAATCAGGACAGTGCCTTTTGACCAATCAAACTACGAGAATTTGAAGTACTTATTTGCATGAGGACAGCCCATCAGGGACCAGGGGGCAGGGATTTCTGTCTAACCCTAACCCCCGGGGCTCAGAGAGCCCACTTTCCCTTTCCTGCACCAACTGACGACTGTGTTTCCCCAGGTGGAACTAAAACACTGAAGATGAAACACCGAAAATGACTCATCAAACCAGAGTAGAGAAAAGCAGGGCACAGCAGAGCAATGCGGAGCAGAACAGAGCTGTCCACTGATGAACACTTAGGTTGCTTCCATATCTTGGCTATTGTAAATAATGCTGCAATAAACATATGGGTATACGAGGTCTGTCCAGAAGGTATCCAGCCATGTAATAACAAAAATAGAGACATTTATTGAAGATACAAGATTCAAGAAACACTGGATATGGAACAATGATACTTCTGTTGCCTTCAAAAAAGTGACGACCTCACAGTTCTCCCAATCTCCATCAGCTGCCCCGTCGTATTTTCCTGAATCTCATCAATGATCTGAAATCTCTTCCCTTTCAAAGGTGATTTTAGTTTTGGGAAAAGCCAGAAGTCACAGGGTGCCAAATCTGGAGTGTAGAGGGGCTGAGTCACCTGGGTGATTTGCTGTTTCACCAAAAAACTCTGCACAAGACATGATGCATCAGCAGGCACATTGTGGTGATGAAACTGCGGCCTTCTGAATCATCCGAATAGTTTCCAGAGAAATGTTCAGGCTTACCACAAAATTTGATGCAGATTTGTTGCTCTACTCGCTCAGTCATTTTGAATGAGACAGCCACACAACACATATGATCACTCAATGGCATCTACCACCCCCAGTGACTAGTATAGTGAAGTCATCATTGTTTACACATGAGCATTCCAGTCCACTGTCCTTGGCTACCAGGTTACATCAATATTGCACAAAACATTCTCATTGTATTAACAATGGCTGGACTTTTCCCAGGCAGACCTCATATATTTCTTTTTAATTTACTGTTTTGGGTTTCTTTGAATAAATACCTAGATCTAGAACTGCCTTCTTTGTCTCTTTTTATAGTCTTTGTTTTAATGTCTGTTTTGTCTGGTATAAGTATTGCTACCCCAGATTTTTTTGTTTTGTTTTCACTTTCTTGTAACATTTTTCCCATCTTTTTACTTTCAGTCTGTCTTTTGATCTAAAGTGACTCTCTTATTGACAACATATGTAGGGGTCTTGCTTTCCTAGCCATTTAGCCACCCTATGTCTTTTTATTAGAATGAAGCATTTAATCCATTCACATTTAAAGTAATTGTTGATAAAAATGTATTTAGTGCCATTTTATTATTCATATTTTGGAGCTTTTTTCTTCTTCTTCTTCAAGAAGACCCTTTAACATTTCTTGCAATACTGATTTGATGATGATGTAGTCCTTTAGCTTTTTTGTTTGTTTGCTTTGGAAGTTTATTACCTGTCCTTCAATTCTAAATGATAGCTTTGCTGGGAAGGTAATCTTGGTTGTAGGTCCTTGCTTTTCATCACTTTGACTATTTCATGCCAATTCCTTCTGGCCTGCAAAGTTTCTGTTGAGAAATCAGTCAACAGTCTTCCAGGAGCTCCCTTGTAGGTAAATAACTGCTTTTCTCTTGCTGCTATTAAGATTATCTTTAACCTTTGACATTTTAATTAAGATGATTCTTGGTGTGGGACTCTCCGTACTTCCTGGAATTGTCTATTTCCTTCACCAGGTTAGGGAATTTTAAGTCATTATTTCTTCAAATAGATTTTCAATTCCTTGTTCTCTCTCTTCTCCTTCTGGTACCTCTATGATGTGAATGTTATTACTCTTGATGTTTTCCCAGAGGCCCCATACACCATCCTCATTTTTTGACATTCTTTTTTTTGCTGTTCTGATTGGGTATTTTCTGCTTCCTTATTTCCCAAGTTGCTGATTCTGTCCTCTGCTTTGTGTAGTCTACTAATTGATTTCCTCTAAAGTATTCATTTTGATTACTGTTTTCTTCATTTCCCACTGGTTCTTTATGTTTGCTGTCTCCATTTTTATGTTTCTTAACTCCTTCTTGAAGTTCTTACTGAAGTCGGTGAGCATCCTTACCACCAGTTTTTTAAAGTCCACATCTGGTAGACTGCCTATCTCCATTTTGTTTAGTTCTCTCTTTTTTTTGGATATTTGTTCTGTCCTTCATTTGCAACATGTTTGTTTCTTCATTTTAGCTGCCTCCTTTGTGTTTGTTTCTATGTATTAGATAGAGCTGCTAAGACTCCTGGTCATAGTAGGATGGCCTTATCTAGTACAGGTCCTGTGGGGGCCATTGGCAAAGTCTCCCTGCTCACTTGAAACAGGGGCTACAGGTATGTATCTCGAGTGGGCTGTGTATGCCTTCCAGTTGCAATGAAGCCTTGATTGCTGTTGGCACATCAATGGGAAGAACTGACCCTCAGGCTAATTGCTTTTAAGAACTGGCCATACCTACAAAGGAGGAGCTGTTGTACAGGGGCAGACCCTACAGAGCAGGATTCACTTTAGTAGGGCTCTGGTCCCTACTGAGTCTGCCATTTGAGTGTGTCATTTGTGGAGGTGTTTGGTTGATGCTCTGGTGTGGTTTGAGGACAGCCACTGGGTATGTTAATTCTGGGGCCTCTTGGGAGGTGCAGACCAAGGTCAGGCACTGCCTGTGCCCTGCCCAGGGCCATCTGGTATGAGCTATAAAATTATGTGCAGTTGGTTGCCGCTTGTGCTGGGCTTCAATGTGCCTGAAAGAAGATTGCTGCAAACTGAAGCTAGCAGCCACTATTGCTAAGCTTGGGGCTGCCTATTAGCAAGAGGCAGGGGGCACACCAAGGCCAGATGCTGCTTGTTTCAGGTTTGTGAACCTTTGAGAGCTTTTTAAAATGTCTATAACATGGGCCAAGAAAGGCTATTTGTATGGAAAACCACTGGAAATGGCTTGGGTGGGCCCAAAAGTTGAGTAGGGCAGGCTCTTAGGGAATCACCAGCATTTGGTAAATGGCATTAGCTAAGTTAATGGAGATTCAGATATGGCACCAGCAGTGTCTGCAGTGAGAGGGTATAGCAAGAGAACATGGATTCTGCTAGCTCTCCTGTCTGGGAGAAATCTACCCCTCTAGCCCTTGTTCTGAAGCCACACAATTCAGTTCTTCACATGTGTCCCTTGGGCCTTTCAAGTCAGTGCTGGAGCTCTGAGTGAGTGAGTCTGTCAGCAAGTAAGCCCATGCATGGGCTCTTTAAGAGGAATACCTGCAATTCCAACAGTTCTCCATCTGACTCAGCCACAGTCTCCACTAGTTTTCAGAGCCAGAAGTTATGGGGACTTCCATCCTCAGCACTGGAACACTGGGCTGGGGAACCTGGTGTGGAGCTGGGATCCCTCGCTTCTTAGAGGGGACCGTCACAGCAGAGAATCCTCCCAATTTAACCACCACACTGGATGTGGGCCCAGCCCTTCCTGCGTCACTGCCCCATCTACCAGAATGGACCTGGCTTCTTCTGCATGTCCTTAGTGCAGCTAGACTGCAGGTGGTTCTCAATGAAGGTAGTTCTATCATTCAGTTGTAATTCTGATGTGATCATGGCAGGAGGCAAGTACAACATTTACCTACTCCACCATCTTAACCAGAAGCCTAATTTTATTCAATCTTGGTGCACATATCTATTTAATATTCTGTGTGATGAAATGGGAAGTATGCATAAAAGCTCTTTAGACTTCAAAACACAATATATGGTTGTCTTGAGGAGTATATTAAGTGCTCACTTGAGTGCTTAAAATACAAGATGAACAAGCCTTGTTTTTTACTGACTACCAGGATAGATCATCCAAACAGAAAACCCATAAGGAAATGCCAGCCTTAAATGCCACTTTAAAACCAAATGGACATAATCAATGTGTACAGAGCCTTTTATCCCAGAACACCAGATTATACATTGTTCTCTAGTGCACATGGAACACTCCCAAGGATAGTCCATACTTGAGACACAAAACTAGCCTCAATAAAGTACTGAAATCTTACCAAGCATATTCTCTGACCATAATGCTTTGAAAAGGAAAATCACCTGCAAAAAGCAAGCAGAAAAAAACATAAATATGTTGAGACTAAACAACATGCTATTGAATAGTGACTGGTTAGAAGAAGAAATAAAAGAGATCAAAAGATACAGACATCAAAGACAAATGAAAATGATAATACTACATATCAAAATTTGGGGGAAATAGAAAAAGTGGTAATTAGAGGAAAGTTTATATCACTACAGGACTATCTCAAGAAACCAGGAAAATTTCAAATAAATAACCTAACCGTTCACCTTAAAAAGAACTAGAAAAAAAAAAGAACAAACAAAGCCCAAAGTTAGGAGAAGGAAGGAAGTAATAAAAATTAGAGCAGAATTTCATTGAATACCATTTTTATTTCAGATGTCCACCACACAAATTATGGTTACTAAAACTATGGTATATGGTAGATATTTTCTCAAAAATGAAGTGAGCCTGTTACTTCAAGGAAAACAATTATCAGTATTTGTGGTAATAAAATTTGAACTTTTAAGTAAAGTTAAATTTTTGAAAAATTTGTATCTGACACAGTGGGCTTGACAGTTTTTCTGATGAGATTAGTGATGATATTAACAAATGTCTCAGGGGGCCAAAATCAGGGTGTCAACCAGGCATGGCTCTCACCTGTCAGCTCTGGGAAGAATGTGCTTTCAATTTCATTCAAGTTGTTGGCCAAATTCACTTTCTTGCAGTTGCAGGACTGAGGTTCCCATTTCCTTGCTGGCAGTCAACCAGGGGCTACTCTTAGCTTCTAGAGAATACTCACTATTCTCATGATATGTCCCCACTTCTATCCGCAAGCCAGCAATGACACACCTAATCTGATTTCCCCTTCTGTCACCAGCCTGAGAAAACTTTCTTTTTAAGGGCCCCTGTCCTTAGACTGAGTGAACCCAGATAATCTCCTTATCTTAAGGTCAACTGATTTGGGACTTTCATTACATCTGCGAAAATCCCTTCACAGTACTACCTGAATTAGTGTTTGACTAAATACCCTGGGGACAGGAATTACAGGGGGCCATCTTTAGAACTTTGCCTACTACACTTCTCAGGGGCTGCTCCTAGGCCAATGACTGAGTGCAGGAGGGATATAAAGGCAAGTCTGTTCCTGGGAAGCATGTGACTCCCCCAACTGGTGACTTTGACTTGATGGCTCCTCACTGGCATTGTCAAAACTGGGAGAACTACTCCACAGTCTGACCTTTTCCTACCCACCTTTCTTTACTTCCTTCTCTCTTCCACAGAGTCAGGTCTGCACAGTTATCTTCCAACTAGAGGAATACAATTGTTCTCCACTGTGGTGTGAATTACTCAAATATATATTTGACAAAACATACCAAATTGTGCACTTAAGATATGCCTTTTACTATGTGTATAAAGTTTTACTTCAATTAAAATACGCTAAATAAATATTAATGCTATGAACAGAGAGCCCTTATCTTTTGTAAATATACATTATACACTGAAACACTTAATGATGAAAGGATATGAGAAGGATTTGCTTCAAATAATCCTGACTGGTGGGAGTGGCTTTGGAGAAAACAAAATTGGACACACAATAAAGATTGCTGAAGCAAGGTGAGAGGAACAGGGCAATTCATCATATTCCACTC
This sequence comes from Phyllostomus hastatus, assembly GCF_019186645.2. NCBI lineage: Eukaryota > Metazoa > Chordata > Mammalia > Chiroptera > Phyllostomidae > Phyllostomus > Phyllostomus hastatus. The sequence continues at coordinate 10,056,176 of NW_025334015.1, read as the reverse complement.
TCTATTTTTGTATGTATTTTTAAATGTCCATAATAAAAAGATATTTAACCAACTCTCAGCAGTGTATAGAGAGTAACAGAACTCTAATACACAATTGGTTTGAGCATAAACTGGTAAAACCCCTGCAGAGATTAATTTGTCTAAATCTACCAACACTGAAACTGCACCTACTCTTCGACCCAGCTATTCACGTTTAGACTACCCTAAAGAACTCACACACACGTGCACAAGGAACATGTACAAGACTGTTCAATGCAGCATAATTAGCAAAGAATTTGCAACAACCGTACTATCTTTGAATGAGATCATGAATGAAGTAACTGTGTTATATTCATATAATGAAAATATTACCCAAAAGCTAAAATGAATATCTCCATGTATTAACATGGATGAATATCAAAAATGATGAACAAATTACTTCGACAATATAAAACTTGTTATATCAAGTTTTGATACATACTAATGCTACATATTATTTCTGGTTAGACTTAATAGAAAGGATACCATGAATGAGTATGGTAAGGTACCCAATTCAGGATAAAGGTTACTCCTAAGTAAGAAGAAAGAAAATAATAGCAGAGGTTCAACTATGCGTGTAATGATTTTTTTAAAAAACACCTGAAACAAGATGATAAAATATAAGAAATTAATGGAACTGGTATGTTGGTTTATGTTCCTCTTTATACTTTCCTGGTATTTAAAATATTTCAATATTTTTTAAAAACAAAACAAAAATAAGGCTATTTCAATAGTTTAAGAGAGATTACTACTTCATAACTGATAAGTTATCTAATATTAAAGTCCTTAAATAAGATTTTCTTTTCAGAATCAAATTTCAAATGGTACCTGGTTGATTCATGCTATTTCAGAACTATAACCTTTCTCATTCCCAAATACCCACAATGAAACACCGAGTGAAAAGAAAGCCCTGCTCATACCACCAGCATAATACACACTATAAAAAATGAATTACAGCTAAACCCTAAAATGTGCTCACAGCATGATGCCAAATAATTTTAAGATTATAAAAACACGTGTGTAGAATGAATACGCTACTGTATTTTATTCTTCTTCTTAAAATATATATATCCTAAATAAATTTGGCAAATTGTGAACATTTATTTAATTTAGGTGATGGGCACATGAATGCTGTGATTCTCTATATACTCTTCTGTATATTTCTGGTCCTTTTATAAAATGAATAAAAATAAATATAATTGAAATAAGTACAGAAAGAATGGTTTAAAAATATTGCTTTCTAGGAAATTCTTCCTCAAAGAGCTCTTTACTAGTTGTTCAGAAATGACAAATATTTAATTTTTAACCCGCTACCTAAATAAATCTGGCAACTTTTATACAAGCAAAACCATCTCTCCAGGGTAGAGTGGGGAGAACTACTTAGCATATGAACTTTATGCTTTATGAACCACGCGATGCTTTCAAAGGGAGCTTGTCATGATAACGAGGTTCTAGAGGCGGATAACGCAACAAAGGGAGTTGTTCCTATGATTCCCCACTTCGCCACTCCCTCTGTTTTCTGGGTTAGTAAGTAGCACTTCGCAGGTCTGGAGTGCTGTCATGCATGGGTCCTCACCCTCTGGGTCTCAGACCCCTAACAGTAAGGGCCTGTTGGGAACGGGGCTGCACAGCAGGAGGTGAGCTCGAATGTAATGTGCTCAAATCATCCTGAAACCATCCCCCCACTGCAGGTCCATGGAAATCTTGTCCTCCATGAAACCAATCTGTCCCTGGTGCTAAAAAGATTGGGGCCCGCTGCTGTCATGGGTTGAATGGTGGTCCCCAAGAAGATATGCCCATGTCCTTACACCCAGACCAGTGAATATTACCTCACTGAGAAAAAGGATCTTTCCAGCCATTAGTCAGGAATCCTGGGATGAAATCATCCTGGGTTTCAGGTGGGCCACAAATCCGTAACATGTGTCATTATGAGACATACGAGAAGACTAGGACTCAGGAGAAGTCCATGAGAAGACAGGCATGAGTCAAGAGTTACGGAGCCACATGCCGAGGAACGCCTGGCGCCACCGAAAGCTGGAAGGGCAAAAGAACCCTAGAACCTCCGCAGCGAGCGTGGCCCTGCCCGTATCTTGATTTCTGACTTCTGCCCTCCAGGACTGGACGAGAATAAGTTTCTGCAGTTTTAAGCCACCAAGTTTGTGGTAATTTGTCACAGACAAAACACTAATACAACAACATCACCTTCCCAAACATTCCCCGTTATTAATTCAACTAGCTACCTAACCTGGCACCTGCCATGCCTGCCTGCTCTAGGATTTCAACCCACGTTTCTGTACCCTTCCCCACACCAGTGACTGAGTCCCTACACTAGAGTCTGTATGTGCAAATATCTATAACCTATTCCAAAACTTCCATCGTCAGCAGCAAAAGTGCGTTTGTACCATTTTTCAGTTATCTGCTGGAATGGGCACCGTGGACTTGGTCTCCAAGTAGGAGAAAATCCAATTCCGCCCCTGGGTGGTGGTAATATAAAAAAATAGAACTAAGTTATATTATTGGAGTACAGAGTCTCTGGTCAAAAGAAATTATAGACTTTTGAACATAAGTGCAACATGGTATGACTTACAAAATTAATCTGGTTAAAATGTGAAGGCTACATCAATGTGTGGTTAAATCTAACGTCAACTAATGAATCCATTATATCTCTTATCAATTCTAATCATATAGAAATGAAAGTAACTGAATTATGCAGAAATTCTGACAGTTAAGGTTCAACTATTTTTCTCACCTCAAATATCCAAGGCCCCGGGAAGTTCTGGCCCCACCTACGATGCACAGTTTCAGGTCTGGATGGCATGGCCCTAATTCTACAGATGCCTACAAAGGAAGTACAGAAGCAAGAATGCACAACAAACATCAAGGAATGGCTGGCCGAACAAGGGCAGATGTCCCCAGGCAGGAGCCAGTAAAGGGACTATAAGATGAAAGACCAGGATGTACGGCCACAAAACAAGCAGCAGTGACAGAAAATGCACGAGAAAGGACTGGAGCTAGACCCCGGAACCAGCTTTCACATTTGGTGGAACAGCCCAGAGCACAGATTCAAATGGATGAGTGAAAATCAGCTAACGCTACTAAAATCACTGAGCAAATTCTTTAAATTAGAGACAAAGCTAAATAATACTGCTTTTTATTGTTTGTTTTACCATTAAGGAGAATATTTTAGACATTAAAAGCTTATACCTCCCTAAAAGTCCAAAAGTATTTCATTGGCATATCCCGTCATTTTATCACAGAATCTCAGCATTTCTCTCCTCTCTGCAGCCTCCTCAGTCTACCATCACCTTCCACCTAGACTAGCAACTGCGTCTACCCCATCTCCCTGTTTCCATTCCTGCCCATCCTTGTCTGGTACTCATTACCAAAAGAATAGTGAGAGTGACAATTTCTCGCAGTCTAAATAAGCTCGAATCACTCCCCTCTTTCAACTTCTGATGGCTCTCCAGCGCACTGTCAGACTCTGGCCCCACCCACCTCACTTCCCTCTTGGTCCGCTGCCTCCCAACCACATCGGGATTTTTGTTCCTGCTGCAGACCCTGTTCATCCCTTCCCCAGTGTGCCCATGCTTACCCCCCTGGAGTCCCAGATTTTGACGCACCTGCCTCTTCCCCCAGATCTCACCTCTAACGTCCCTCCCCAAGGCCGTCCACAGTCGCACTAACCAAAACAGCCTCTCCAATCACTCTTCACCTCGAACAGTTAGAAACAAGCTGCAGACCATCCACCCCCCAGCTCCCAACACCCCACCTATTCTTTGCGTAACACTGCAGTAATTCTAAAATCATCTTGTGTATTTATTTAGCTAGAATGTAATTCCCATGAGAATACAAACTCTGCCCATATTTGCAATACACAGAAGCAGAAACTTATTTGTTATAGTACAGGCACTTTGGTAAAATGATTGACATTGTTTCCTGAAGTGGAAAATTCACATATGCTATAACCTAGCAACTCATTTCCTAGGTATGTAACTGAGAGAAACTCTTGTACATGTACAACTGAAAATAAGTATAAGAATACACTTGTAGAAGCACTGCTCCCAGTGACAAAAACTAGGAGAAACTATCCAAATGTCCATAGCAGAGGAACAAATAATTAAATTCTGGTTATAGCCAGAGAATGAAGTACACATAAAAATGTAAGATGATCAATCTTACTGACAAGTAACAATAAGGATGAATTTTAGCAATGTAATATTAAGTGGAAGAAATTCCAAAGATTAGATAGAGCATCATAACCTTCTTATAAAATTTAAAATCAGGTTTTGAAAAAGTAAAATATATTTTGGAGCATGTAAATACAATAAAACTGTATTAAAAAGCAAAAAATAATGAACATAGGAACCACTGTCTAAACTACTTACAACTAGATTTTTTTACTATTATTTCAAAAACAATTTTAATAGGGTAGAGTAAAAAACATGCAGTCGTTTGAGAATTTCAGGCGTGCCCACGTTCCCAGGTCAGCAGGAGTACAAACCTAGACCTCTGCCTCTACGGCACGTGGCTCTCCCAACAGATGCCCAAATGCTGCCCAGGACTGCTCAGGGCTTTTTCTTTTCTCTCTCTCTCTCCTTTCAAGCCCTTTCTATATAATGCTATCACTTATGTGCAGACAAGCATGATGGCAGACTAAGAAACTGATTTTAAAAAGGAAAAAAGTCTTTATATGAACTCTACCTCTGGCAAACAAAAACTAGCTAAAGTCTAGCCTTCCTCACCCAGCTGCCAACATTCTTCTTTATTCTTTTCATAACTCTGCAATATTTCAGTCTACAAGCAAGAAACAATGATCTTCAACACTAAAATATTTTCTGGAGTTAAGACAATAATGCAACAACCCAAAAGTGTAACCGGAGGCAATGGTCAGAACAACTGAGATACAGCCATTCATGGGAATACCAGGAAGTCCTATTGAAAAAAAAAAAAGAAGCAGCAGGAATTTTACATAATGATACAAAATTATGTGTTATGTAAAAAACTTATTTCCAAGGTACAAAAGAATACATATAAATATGCAAAAATTTCAGTTTAAAGGAGGAAAAAGAAAGTGCCAAGGAATAAGTAAGTTAAAATGGAACATTGTTTGGGGGAGTCCATTTTAAACACTTATATTTATATAATTTTGAATGTGCTATGCTGTTGCACTATAAAAGTCATGTGAATTTTTAAGATAAGTATGAAATTTCAAAGAAATTTAGAACTCCTTAACTCTCATTCAACATTAAGTATACCTTCATAGAAAGTTTGTGACTTACTAACCTACCAGCAGCTGGTAGTTCAGGTAAAAGGTATACAAATAAGAAATTAGGATTCTACTTAGAAGATCCCTGGTTTTTCCAATAAATTTGCATTTAATTTGAAAGAAGTTAACAGATCAACTGCCCAGTGCTTCCCAAAATATACTGATATTTGATCATAGTTCTCATGAGGTTCTTGATGTTGGAACTGGCACTAGGTGGTGATGACATATTTATTTGACAATTTAATACAGGTAACATTCTGCAGACTGTTAACACAAGAACTGACAAAATAACCATTTGCTGCTTTTGCTATAATGGATAAGTTTTCCTTGCTTACTACCTCAGATCCCTGCAAATACGATGCGTTTGACTCTGTCTGGCCTCTTCACCCTGCCCCTTCTGTTAAAACTCCCGACATCCCCTCTTCAGTGCAGCACGCGGACGCGCAATGCCTAACTCTCGATGAAGAACAGGAACACAAGGCCCCTGTTCATAACGACTTAAAAACAGCATTGGTGTCCAACCACCTTTTCGTCTGTATGTACAAAAGTCAAAGTGAGCATGATAAATCCTTTCCACACAGATAGAGCACACATTCTGCAAGAGGGCTACAACTGCAACCTCTATTTCCTTCAGTCAAGTTTTTTCACAGGACTTCATCTGCGCAAACACGGGTTGCTACCTACTAGACTGCTTTCCCTGCTACTGTTTTCCAGGGCTGTCTATTTTTATGCACCACTGTATCTCAAATGGGACTTCTGTTGCAGCAGCCTCTAGCAGTATACCTCTGTGTACCATACTTAAAAGAGCAAAATATCAGAAGGAGCCAGTATTTGCATTCACAGTTGCACAACTCTTAATGACAATTTGCAAAATTCCTACACTGTACATTCAGCTTATTCCAAGGCAACTTTCAAGTTAACTGCCTCTAAGTTGTTTCCTGAATGATAATTCCACTTTTTAACCCAATGACTCTGCTTAATCATACATGTGTTTTTACATTTCTCCACACAGCTGGGGAGGGATAAGTCATCAAGAAAGAGTCAAAGGATGTTTCTAATATTTTCTATAGGTAATGACCACAATAGTGCCATTACATGCTATGTCAAATAAGTCTCCAACAACTCAGTATTTTTTATCAGTCCTTACTGCAACATTGTTTTTACAGGCCCATTATGTATACATCTTATTGCCTTCTTAAATCACATCCAGAGGACTCAGGAGAAATAATGTTTTTCTTACATTATGTTTTTCTTAATGTTAATGTTGCCTCTTGGTTCATTAAAATCTGTATTTTGTAGAATGAAGCTAGTTATCTCACCTGAGAGATGGAAGACTATAAAAGCATCTAAGGAGTAAAACTATACCACAAAATGTTAACCAGAAAAGAAGCATGAACAGATGATCTAATAAAGTTGATATCCACATCTCAAAAATGTCCACACATCATTTTATGTGACTCAGCCACCCTGTGCACGAGGCTTACACTAGTGCTGATGCCACACTGTGCACGCAGCTTACACTAGCACTGATGAGAGGACCCAGCATATCCACAGCAAAACATGAATGTTCAGTTACGGAGCTTTAATAATATAGATCTGAAGCTTTTTTAAACTTTAAAAGTGGAAATCGTCATGTTCTCATATTAATAACTTCTAATACTGTTTTTAGTCACATTAATGCAAAATATACCTGCTTTTTAAAGCTAAAAATGCAAAATGAGTCAACTAGATTTCATGATAATTGAATGGATTTAAAAATGTGTCAGCTAATATTGTCAGATGACTTTGGAAAATTAGAGATAATATACCACAACTATCAAAATATTAAAAAGTATGCACCCAACAGTCCATGCATATAAAATTATGATATAATATTATGTACCACTTATTATGTACCAACTATGAGATGCAAATATCTTATTTAATTCATACATCAACCCTGTACAAGCTAGGTAACAATATACCCATTTTACTCATTACAAAAACAGACTCAAGAAAGGCTAAATAACTCATCCAAAGTCACAATACTCATAAGAAAGAACTCCTATTTAAGTATGACAAATCCAAGACCCTTGTTTTATGCTCTAAGGTATGCTGGGTTTCCTAATAATCCCAAAGATTATTCTGGAATTTGTGAAACCAAATGTCCTGATTTAGTTTATGATTCCAGTTGACTATGTAGCCCCAGCACTTGATTCAGTTTCCACACAGCATGCCCTGTGAGCCCTAGCAACCCTTTCTCTTACTAGTCATTAACCCCTGGGGCCAGAAACAACGGCCAAGCCTTCACTGAGGGTCATAAGGTATGGGTTTCTTTTAAACTAAAGATAGCATCTTGATCTAAGTTAAGTTACAGCTTCTGAGCCTTTAGGTAGAACAAGCCCCTGAATACTTTTCCATTAAACTGAACAGAGAGACACCTGCAACAGACCTCAGGACTATCTTCCAGACCTAAAGAAATGATTTATTATCCTTATCTCACGTCCCAACAGCCAGCTCCCAGTATGATCAACCCAAACTCCACATTTATCTGCAACCTACACAATATCGGGGGCTCGGCCGTAGAGGCCAAGCTTCCCATCCTCCTGAGAGAAGCAGCCAACCTTCCCCACGTGATTCTCAGTTAGGGGCTGGGATCGGCCAGGGCCTGACAGCAAACACTGCTTGGGAACATTGCTACTCGTGTCTTTCACTCAGACATTTAAGGTCAATACAGTTCTGTGGTATTTGGAACTGAGATTTTAACCCTTTCTCAAAACTTGGTCTAGAGCTAAAATTTGGTACTTTAACCTAAAGTTTAAAAATCCAAAGTGAGAAGCAGAAAGTGTTTGTTTGAGATCAAAAAGTTGCGATGTGGGCAGTACAGATCAGTCAGAAACCCAAATGAAGGCCTGACTACAGGGTGAAAACAAGTTTTTATGAGAAAAAGGAAGCATCGTTACCACAACACATGAAAAGAAAAAGTTCCCACTGGTGCTAACAAGCGGAGCCACTCTGGGCTCCATGTGCTTGGTTACTGGCTCCCCCTCCAGAGAGAAGGCCCATACTCATCATCGGTCCTTGTGACCGGGGTGTCCACTGCCCTGCTGACTTTACCACGATTCCTTCTGACACCATTGTGGTGCGGCCCCAGTCCAGAGTTTCACGGAACAAGACAAGCAACGCACTTCCTCGGGAAAGGCTGTCTGGCTCCATTCTAAATGGTTCTTTTCATGTCATTTTTTCACAGCTTTAAGATTGAAAACTTCTAAATCAATACTGTATGACCTAATTGTGAAAAAAAAGCACAAGATTAAGACCACACTGTTAACCAGTTACAAAATCAAATACTAAATAAATCAGTAAGAAACTGTTTTGTCCAGCCCTCAAGTTTAGCATAGATGATGTCCACAGCTACAGAGAAAGAAACATCTAAAGAATCTATTCTCTATACTACCAAGTATTATCTTAAGCAAAAGCTTCTTGGCTATCAAATTATAATCCTTCAGTTACCCTAGCTGTTCCTTTTCTTAAATATTTCATATTTTCATTTTGCCTGCTCCAGCACTCAGATGAAAATAAATAAATATTGATGAGAACAGTAAATCTCAGATTTAAAGAAATATAAGTCTCCCTTTGTTTAAAAATCATTCATACACTAAACAAATATTTACTGGCCATTTATTATGTCCTAGCTGGTGGGCATGCTTCAGAAAACCCCTGCTCTCTGGGAATTCACGTTCTAAAGAGATGTATTTCTAAATACATCTAAATGTTCTAAAAAGATGTATTTCTTGGACAGTGACAACAAGCTCGTGGAGCATGTCGGAGGGAGCGGAGAAAGCCCAGGCTGCTGTGTTACAAGGGCAACCAGACAAGCCGCTCTAAGGGGTGCCTGGTGCACAGAGAACTGAAGAAACTTAGTGAATTGTGTGGATCTCTGGGGAAAGAAGGACCACCTAGGCAGGGGACCCGTAGGTGCAAAGACTTGAGGGCAAGAACAGCTTGGTGGCCACTGTAGAGCAACGGGCAGGTGAGTGAGTGACAGGGGACAAGGCTCCAGAAACAGGGTGAGTGAGACCTTGGAGGGCTTTTCAAGTGGTGCTAAGAACCCCTGAAATAGGGAGCAACTGAGAGGTTTCTGTAAAAGAAGAACATGACCTTGCTTATATTAAAGAGGATTAATCTGGACGTTACGTAAGGCTAGCCCGGGACCGGGCACAACTCAGACAAGACGAGTTTAGGACTGCTGCCTTGCTCTAGCCAATGAGGTGATTTACACCAGAGTGCCAGCCACAGAGGAAGTGAGGAGTGGCCAGGTGCAAGACACATTTTGAAGGCAGGGACAACAAAGTTTGCTGAAGTAGTGGGGATGAGCCGGAGAAAAAGCAGTCACAGAGAAAGCCAAGGTTTTTGATGATTCAAAGTAATTTTCAATTTTCTCAATTATAGTTCTGACTAATCCTAATTTTTCCTGTAAGTTTGGATAAAAATCAAGTCAACCTGAAGCTCCCATCTCAGAAGCCAAATAATTATGAAATTTATGTACAGTCCCTGCAAACTTTGAGGACACAGGGCACCTTTAAGTTAAAGGATTCTTCCTTCTAACTTTGATGGCCTGTTGGCAATAATTCCTAACAACTAACTCAAATAAATGGTGCTTGTGCCCTTTCACCCTCTTCTCAGCTCATGACTCAGCAAGAAAAAATAAGTTGCAAAGCGAGGAAGCACCGAGTGTCAAACCCACTGATGGTCACCGCTCAGTCAATGACTGCCAGGCAGTCGGGTCCCTGATCATTCCACGTGCCCCCACCACTGCCACGTCTCTACAAACGTCACAGACAGGTGCTCTCACACACGTGTAAGGTCACTCTGACACACAGACTGGTGAAACTTAAAGTAACTGACTGCCTTCCCATAGAACTTATTTTAACACATACACCCCCCACAACAAACACAATTAAGATTTCCCAATACTATTATAAAGTGTTAGCTCCACCATCAGAAAAGCCCTAGCATATTATTTACCTTATTAAATAGAACAGACTGACTTTCCTATATCCTGTGTGGTGTTTCTACATCTAGCCTTTGTCCTTTTCCAGAATGATACTGTTCTATACCTATCTGTGTGTGTGTGTGTGTGTGTGTGTGTGTGTGTGTGTGTGTGCAAGACAGCACTAACTCTGTTAACACATGAAATAAGCACTCCACTGCATAATCTCATTAATTCAGTGCAACAGTTCTTTTATTTTTAAAGATTGTATTTATTTACTTTTAGGGAGAGAGGAAGGAAGGGAGAAAGAGAGGGACAGAAACAGCAATGTGCAAGAGATACATGGTTGCCTCTTGCACACCCCCCAACCAGGCACCTAGCCCACAACTCAGGCAGGTCCCCTGACCAGGAATCTAAACAGGGACCTTTCAGTTCCCAGGCTGGAACTCAATCCACTGAGCCACACCAGCCAGGACACAACAGTTCTGTAAGTACTATCATTATCTCTATTTTGCAGATGCGTAAACCCATAACTGATCAGATTACCAAGAGGGACAGAGCCAGGAGGTATTCCAGGACTGAAAATGCTAAAGCTCATTCTCTTACCATTACACTGACCACCTCTTACTTAGTCCGCATAGGATAACCTTCCTAAAATATAAATTGAATGATATTATTCCTGCTCAAATAAAATACTTCAAGTGCTTTCAAACACCTATGAAATAGAGTTCAAACCCCAAAGCATGTTAGCCTTAACGCCATCACCAACAAATCGTCCTCGCTCCCCACATTACTGACAACACAGAACACTGGCCCCTGTCCAAATATGCTCTATGCTGCCCCACCTGTGTCTATTCTCACTGGAATCCATCGATCTATTGAAAACAAGCCACCTCTCTGAAATCCAACAAAATGCCACTCTTCACAAAAATATTTTCCAAACACCAGTAAGACATACACACAATTTTTTAAAATAATTTTTTCCACTTGGAGATTGCATAGCGTTTTGCAGTTTCTCAAGCAACTGTGGCTCTATCTTGCTCGCACAATTTCTTCTCTGGACTCTCAGGCAATAAATTCCAAAGGAGGGACTGCTTTTTGTAACCATCATTTCCTACATTTACCTGCACATAAAATGTTTATAGAACTGAAACTGGGCATGAAACTTAAGTTTTTAAGTTTTAGATATGTGGTGCCGAAGCAAGCACTTTAAGTTCTAAAACTTAAGTTTTGTTGGACAGTGATCCTATCTTAAAATTTGACTTTCAAATAAACAAAACCCGTAAAATACTTTACCAAGTTACTGAATCCCTAAACTGTAAGCACATTCCCCTCATTTATAGCTAGTCAACAAAAGCAAACTCTTCCTTACTGAACACCATTAAGTTCATGAAATATTTCTCTAATGATCTAATTTTAAATCTTCTCTATTTTTCCACATATGAAAAATACACTACTGAAAATGTAGCTATGCGATGCAGAGTTTAAAGACAAGAACTGCAGCGATAGAAATCTAGCTTTTTATAATACCAAATAATTTTTATATTAATAATGAACTACCTCCAATTACCACTTAACTTCACTAAGTACGACCAGAAGTAACTTTCTAAATGAAAGAAACTTTTCCCAGTATAATTTAAATGCCTCCTTTAAAGAGTACCAAAAAAAATGTGGAGTCATCTTTGGTGTGCCACACCACAGCTCCACCTAGAACCCTGAGGCCAACTCGCCCATCAGGTTTCACACTCCCGCAGACCTCTCCTAACCGCTGACACCCACTGAAGCCGCTCCTCTCCTCTAACCCGTCTCCCTCTGCTGCCTGCCTTCTCATCTCCTTCCAGTGACCCCTCAAGAAACTTGCTCCATGGTAAATAATCCCCCTAAATGCTCAACCTCTTCAGAGAACACTCCCCAACCCTGGTCTCAGGGTCACTAGACATCTTTCTAGGTGAGGATGCAGCGATTCAGCACAATAGCTATTACTGCAGACTTTGGAATCAGACTGCCTGGGGTTCCAATTTCATTTCAAGCACTTACTAGCTACATGAACTTGGAAAACAAATTCTGATCAAACTGAGCTCTTTGATGTTCCCCAACACACCCCTCAAATGTCCGGCCTCTGTTAATGTCTACTGAAATGACCATCCATAACTGTGCTCTCCACCCTGCAGCAGGCCCATCCCAAGTCATTTCTTTCTCTACAAGTTTTCCTTACGTCTTCAGTAAATTCCCATGATGCCTAACTTATATTGCCTTGTGATATATTTTTGGTTGGATTATCCAAGAGAGACAGAGGCTATTTGATTTATCTCTAAATTTCTTAAGGCACATAACACGGCCTTAAACAAGCACTAAATATGTGTGAACCATGCAAGACGTAGATAATCTATCTAATTATATTAATTTCTCCCCTCCCTTCTCCCAAGTCCTAAATGCTTCAGCATGAGATTCACATTTTCTTTATATTTTTAGTCATTATAATCATAAGAAACCACTACACAAATCTTTTCCATCTTTAGGAAAGCCAATTTTGTGTAAATTTTAAAGACCATACTTAAAAGCTACATTTCAGCAGAAGATAAAGAAAGGAATATTCTTGGAGAAATCTGGGAAGCTAGGAGAAAAGAGTAGAGCTCAACTCAGGAGTTAAGAATCCGGGTTTAAGACACAGAGTTTAAATTCTGGCTCCACTATTTGCCACCATTGCAGCTATGGGCAAATTATTTCACTTCGCTCTTTGTCTCCTTACCTGTAAAATGGGGACACTGGCACCTGTGCACTGCAAGTAATAAAAGAAATCACATATACAAAAAATAAAGGTCACTTTCTGGTACATAGCTTATATTCAATAAACATTTTAAAATTTTTAATTTTAATTACAGGACAGACACACAGTAACTTACACTTCATTAAAACTTCATTAGATTTTCTTTTGTATGTAAAGGCAAAAAAAATGAAATCACAGAGTGTTAAAAACAGTCAATTCTGACACTAAATTGAACAAATAAATTGGATATTCTACTGAACTTAGTGAAAATAAGTTCTATGTAACAAGCTCTTACAGAGAAGCTTTTCAAAGTCAGAGCAAGATAATTTTGACTAAATGATTCAACATCAAAAGCTCAGTGACAAATTAAATCCAAGGCTGTCCTTCTAAAAAAATGATAAAATAAAAAAGTATTTGATAATGCCTAAGTGAATTTATATAATATCAAAATATGACAAATAAAGAAGGACCAGGAAAAAATACAACATTTAGAAACATGGGAACAGCCGGCAAGATGAGGTAGAGCTGGGTGGGACGGAACAGAGCAAGGAGACTGTTGCTTTCCTTTAAAAGTCTCACGGCAGGCAGCACACCTTTTAAAAATTATGTCATTGTTTACTTACTAACAGTACGAACCATTCTAAAAGAATGTTTATTATTATAATTATTTTTCAGGCAGGTCCAGGGCTAGGGTGAGGCAAGCAAGATACCTGGATACAAAATTTCAGGAGGCCCCTCTCTCAGGGTTGAGCACTGGCACGCCCTTGACCCCCAGAGTGAGCGCAGTGCCTCCTGGCCTATTCAAGGCTAGTGCTTAGGAGGAATCCGAACATCATACACAAACTGCCACGCGATCAGGGCTGTCACAGTCAGTCATGATATGAAATAAAATACATTGTCCAACACAGAAAAGATTTCTAAAATTACTTCTAACTATCTACAAAAAAGTATAAAAAGAAATCTAGAATGATCTTCCTGAATATTAATGTTATTCCTGTGTAGTAAGGTTTTTCTGGGTAGTGAGATTTTGGATATAGCCTCTGTACTACCATAGTTTGTTTGGGGTTTTTTTTTAAGATTTTATTTATTTTTTTTTCTAATCTCTGTGTCTTTGACTTATGTGCTTCATGAAATATCATCTCACAGTTTTGCTTCTCAAAATTCTACTACTTATCTTGAAAGTTCAGTAAAACTGTCACCTTTCCACTCCCACAGACCCAAAGTCCTCTGTGATCTTCCCTGCATTAAGAGGTCTCACAGCATTTTGTAACTTTCTTATGTCGCTTACCACATACTGGTCTGTCATTAAAATTATTTATGAATATATTGCATTCACCACCAAATACATTTTAAGTTCCTTATAAATAAGAACCACAATTTTCACTTGTTTATCTCCCATTGTACCTAACATAATGCCTGGCACAATTACATTAAAGTCTCCAGGAAATGAGAGACCAATGTATCAATAATAATAAAACGCAAGAGCAGTAGCAGCCAAATTTGGGTGCTTTGAATGTGCCAGATACTACGACATTTCACTTATCCCTCTCAACAAGAAGAAGGTCCTATTATTATCTCCACTTTACAGATAAGCAAATGAGGCAGAGGGATAATTAACTTACGCAAGGTTTAACACTATAATATTCTTCAATTGTATAAATAACTCTACAATTAACATCTATATATAGCTAGTGCCTTATTTTGGACTACTTCATTAGACTCCAAAAATTAGAACCTTGAGTCAAACAGTATAGATGTTTTGATGGTTCTCATACTTACTTTTTAAAATCTTTTCTAAAAGGATTAACCATTTTATAAAGCCACAAACAAATAATGAGGTAACAATTTTACTGCCTCCCTGTCAGCCTAGTTATCTCCATTATTTTCCCATTTTTCTAGTTCAAGTAGGCAACAAACGATATGCATAATTCTGGATGTTAAATAATATAGTACACTTAAGGTTTATGACCAGTGTTTTGGGGTGGCTGTTTTGATAGTCACAAATGATGTTTTAAGAGACATTATGCCTGAATAATTTATTGGGGCTTATTTCATAGTATTTACATAAATAAAACAAAATCAAGCACTTAATAAGATTAACTTACTCAGATACTCATGAAACCTTAGACAACATCCCATTCAATTCATTTATTCAACAAGCCTTTCTTAAGAGCCCACGATCTGATGCTATACTAGTCCCTGGGCATAAATCAGTAAAATACAATCCCTGCCTTTAAAATATCACAATTTTTTAAACATCAGGATCATGCTTAAATGAGATGGTTCGTGGATCAGAAACTGACTTGAAGGGTAGCTCTCAAGTCAGTTTTATCACTGATTCCAACAGAAAGTGTTTAGTGTTTAAAGTGCACCCAAATGTGACAGAATTCATGTAGGGACAAAGAAGTCCAACTTAAGTATCGACTAAAGTAAAGGGTCCCAGAATAAAAGTCTTCAGGCAGAAAAGGTCGTGGCGGGGAAAAACAACCTATGAAAGCACAGACGGTGCATAGATTTGAGTTCATCAAATCCAAAGCCATCAATTCGGTAGCATCCTTTGATGATGAAGAAGATAAATGAGAAAAAGGTATGAATTCTATTTCCTGTAATATTAAACAAAATTATGAAAATCAGTACCTCAAATTGTAATGAATAGAGGTATAAAACCAACACAAAGTTTCTGGAAAAAAAAAGACAAAGCTATAAATCATAAAGAAACAGGGCAAATACTTAACCTGTAAAGCACTGAGATTAAAATCATGCTCTCCTGCAGTAGTAAAAGTTGTTTTTAACTGTAGGTCACTAGTGGCAATCAAATACTGAGATTAAACCTTTAGTCTGATCTAGTCTAGCAACTTCTAATTCAACCCTCTGGCTCCATAGGCATTTCAAACTAACTTGCCGGGGTGATGAATCATAACACTAAGAGGAGATTTTAAAGGGGCCTATCCTTCATCCTGTTCTCCTCCCAAACTCATCTCTACCAGCAACCACGCTACTAAAACAGGTCTTTTAAGAGATGCATACGATAACATCAATGTTTCAAAGTGGAACTTGATGGTGGCTAACTTCATGATCAGCTCAAAAGGAGCATTTCCCCCACTCAGTGCCCTCCCTTTCTTTCTCACCCAAGTCTACCTTCCACATTCTACAGTGAATATACTAACATGCCAAAGCTCCTTCTTACTCATTACTCCCCTACAAGTAGTCCAATGCTGCTTTGCATCTAATAAAGGGCTAATAATGTGCACTAAACTGATTAGAAACAGCAATAAAGTGTTTATTCCACAATTCTCGGAAGTGAGTAGAGAATTATCACACTCTCATGTCAACAATCCATGGTTAAAGACCAAGGGTGTTTATACATCAAAAGCATAAGCGATGGGCAGACCTAGCTCTCTATTCACCATTTAAAGCTGGATGAGGCCAGCTGCCAGCAGTCATAAGATTTTTAACTGATTAATTAAATTCAGTCATAGGTTTATTTTCTCATGCATTCACACTTCCTGTTTGGTGACTTCAAAGTAACCTATGAGACTTTTTAAAGGATTTTAAAGAGCCCTCACAAACAACATGCATCAAAGAAGGAGAAAAAGACAACTATTCTGGCAATATTTCCTCTAGAAGAAAAAAGGTACCAAATTTTATTTATCTGGCTTCAAAGAAACTTATCTTAAAAAATCAATTAATTTCATCTTCCAACTCTACTTAAGTGAAGAAAACGGCTTTCTTTTACAGCATATAAAAGGTACAATACAGCGATTCCCATCCATCTTTTCAAGGCAATTTTTAACACATTGAAACGCTGCAATATTTATAAGCACAACCCTTTGCATGCTAATAAAGATACTTTCTAGAAGATAAAAACTTTTGCAACAGCAAAACAGGAAAAGAGTTTCATGTTTTGACTCAAAGTGTTTGTGGGAAGGGAACGCCAAGGACTGGGTCCTCCACGCCTCCTAAATTTAAACTGAGTCACAAAAAGGCTTTCTCTTAATCATGTGTGTTATCTTCACTTTAAATTAACCCTAAATTTGTCTAACAAAAGGCAAGAGAGGAAACCAAACATCTTCCTTCAAAATTACTTACATTCAATCCGATCAATCCACAGAACCCAAAAGAAAAGAAACTTCGAAAGCCTATCTCAGCCAGCCTACCAAACTATCTAGGGAAGGTCTCTTTTCTTCTGGAGTCTGTGAGTCTAACATCCCATTACATCCCTCACAGAATTTTATACCAAGATGACTTCTGGGGATGAGACCCAGAGTTTTTATTTGTCCTGGCTCTCAGTATTTTGACTATAGTATTATTGAAAGTTTTTAAATTTACTTCTAACCTAACTCTAATTGAAATTCATCCTACTGTGTTCCACCAACACCTCAACAGCTCCTGTACAAAACATTTTTATGGCCTTGACCGGCGTGGCTCAGTTAGCTGAGTGTCATCCCACTAAGTGAAAGGTCACGAGTTCAATTCCCAGTCAGGGTACAAGCCCGGGTTGCAGCCTGGTATCTGGTTGGGGTGCACGGGAGAGGCAACCCATCAATGTTTCTTTCTCACATCGATGTTTCTCCCTCTCTCTCTCTAGCCCTTATCCTCTCTCTCTCAAAAAAAAAAACTTTACAAGTAGGACCTATACCTAACTCACTCCTAATGTCCCTTTACCTAGGCTAACCAGAACATGTTTCTCCTTCTGATTATTTCTTTTGTCCTGTTGTTGTTTGTGCTTGGTACGAATTAAACAAAATACTACATATAAAGCTCGGAGCACAGTCTGGAATATATCTTCGAAAATACTGTTATAAATACTCATTTCTCCACAAACTTCCAAAAACCTGGCTGAATCTTCCCTCTCCTCCTTTTCTTCTGCCCCACTCCCCTAAAAATACATTGATGATTCAGGCTGCAGTTAACTCCAGCCTCACAGTTTCTTCTGCTGAATCTGAGCTTTAGCCACACCCTCACCTACTCAGTTTTACTACATGCATATGCTTACCAGGTGCTGCGCCGATACAGTGTTCCTCTACAGTGAGCAAAGCTGACACGTTCTCTGCCCTCTCGGAGCTTGGAGCCCACGTCCCCTCTCACATGGTCATTTAGCAAACCAGGAGAAGAGGACGATGCCCCACAGGTTAGCTCTTAAAATAAATGATGCAGTGCAAAAATGATAATAGTAACATATTGACTTAGATAAGGAAATTGATCAGTTTCCATAAGATAAGGGACACAGTCAAAAGAGAACCGTTCTGGAATTCATTACAAATAGTAGAAAATGTCTTGGATAGCCTATGATTACTCAGGCAGCCATACACCACGTTAAAAATATAAAAATGCTATTGAGACACAAAAGACACTGACCATTGATCAGTCTACAAAGTAAAGATGGTTTCACTGAAAGGACAGTACATTCCAAGAGATTTTTGTCTTCTTAGAGAAAAAAAAAATTCTACAAAACGAAGAAAATTAAATAGGCCAGATGGAAATGAACTCTGAGGGATGGATGCTGAAGGATTTTACACGTTTATGCAAAGCACTGAACTGGCATTAATACCGAGACTGTTATTGCCAGGGGTCACTCAAGAGGAGAGGTGCTCACAGCAGGTCTCGACTGCAGACTCCGCAAGCAGACCCCACTGCTGCCTCAGAGTCACACATCAGGGCAGTTTCCCAAAGCCCACTCATTTCCTACCACATGATAACCTCTTCCAAACTGTTTTTCCCAACATGTGGCATTCGGGAAGGGCTGCAATTCAAGAGAAAGACTGTAAGAAGAAGAAATATAAATGACATCAAATGTATTCATTGGAGAAATGTGACTAAATAAGGAAACAAATGGAATAATAGAAACACTTGATACCTGCCAAAGCTTCAAAAAATGTTTCTTTCTATGAAAACATCTAGAGGCAGCAATACCAGAGACAGCAACATTAGTGTTTCTGAAGTCCAATGTATCTAGAATTAGATTCCTACGTTGCCACTTCACAGGCTGTTTGACATCAATCTTCCTTTACAAGCCTGTGACATCTCCTCTGCAAAACAGGAAATGTCTCCATTTTCCACTGTCCTTCTGATAAACATGGGTAAGGAGAATATAATCATTAACTGCTTTGAGAATACGTTGGTGTCTATTTTCCCTCATTATCTTACGCCACAGAAATATAACCTCTGAAATGAATGGAGAGATCTCATTTTACATATTGAATTACTACTACAATACTTTTATCCTGAAATCCTGAATACTTTTAGTTCTTAATATTAACAGTCACGATGAATAAAAATAGCAAAAAGCTACAATGTAGCTTTTAAAAGCGTTATCAGGTTGAACCTGTGGGGAGTTTTTAAAACTATGCTCGGAAAACCATGTTATTACTAACCACTGGTTCATACAGAACAGGGATGCCTCGGCCCTGCCCCTTCCTACCCTCAGAAGCGAAACACCATACCTCTTTGTTTTGCTCTCATGAGTATTCTCACTTTCTATCCTGTAACAGAGTTATTTCTGAAACCATCATGTCATAAGCTCTTCAACTATCTAACTTTTGAATACATTTGTGTTTTTGTTAAGTTTTATATTTTCCATGTTTTGAAGAGTTTTAACTATTACATCATTAGAGAAAAAAAAAGGAAATTAACATATATTAAGCAGCAAATGTGTACCAGACACTGTAAAAACTAACCTACAGATGTTGTATCTCATTTAATGCTCAAAGAAAGCCTGTGAGAAAAGTGAAGCAGTCCCCCTGCCCTCCAAAGTCACACAGGGGGTCAGCGGTGGGCCAGGATCTGAATCAAAGCAATCTAAACTCCAGACGACACTGCTACGACCTGTGGTATTATTGGCTTTTAAAAAAACTCTTACTGCTCTTTCTGATTATAAAAATAACAGCTGTTCATTACCAAAATTCTGGCAAATATAGAAAAATACAAAGAAAACTAAGAACTACCTGAACTCCTACCTTCCAAAGATAACAAATGCTTATATCTTAGTGAATTTATTTCTTTACAAAATAGAATTTTACATTTAAGGGTTTTTAAAAATTCTTTAAGTTATAAATTAATATATGAATACCATCTCACTGTTAAAATTCAAGCAGGCGTCAAACTTGTTTCTTTACAAAATAGAATCTTACATTTGAAGTTTTTAACTCTTTAAATTATAAATTAATATACGAATACCCTCTCTTTAAAAGCAGATATCAGAGTGCACCTTTTCCTGTCTCCAGTTTAGTCACTGCTGTTGACAGCCAAACCAAACAGCCCTCTCTCCCCACCTCGCATACGTCCGAGTGTGAGTGCAAGCAGACACACAGCTCTCCACACACCTCACTGTGCGCATGCGCGGTGCTCCGCCCCGTGCTTTCCTGCACTGAATCCAGTTGGTCACCTTCCCAGGTCTGCATATACAGGTCTGGTTTGTGTTCCTAATTGCTATCTATTTATCCGCTAGAGTGCAACCTCTCCCAGAGTTCCTCATAGCTGTTTTCACTTTTAGATGATGATTTTTCCTTGTTGTTAAATAGTCTTCAGAAGTAAACTCTGTAATAGCTAAGTAACATTCCTCTATGTGGAAACACTACAATTAAATATTTCTTACTGGAAATTATGATTTACCAAATTTTCACCATTGGGTATAATATAGTGAGTATCTTTGGTTAAATCTTTCTGTAACTTTTATCTTGTTTTCTTAGAACAAGATCCAATACTAGAGTTACTGGGTCAAAACTAACTTTCCAAGGCTCTTGATTCATAATTCTTAAATTGCCCCTGAAAAACATCTCACCATTTAACACACCCACGACAGTGTATGAATTCCATGACATTCGTTTTGCCTTTGAAAGAGTTATTTATTCAAAAAACAGATGTTTAAAAGTTACACTGAATGCTAAAATCCAACCTCCAATTTGTTTAGATCCCATGTCATTGTTTAAACCATCAAGTTGTGATTTCTTAGATGCTGGTCAGGAGAACTCTTAAACAGCGGACAGGAGAGGCACTGATCCTATCTTGGTGACGCACCACTAAGTAACCCCAAGGTGATGGTGGTAAGATAGCATCTTATCTGGTTGGTAAACCTCCCTTAATGAAAGATGATGTGCTCCAATAACCTTCACTGTAGAACAGAATTCTGTTAAAGGAATTATTTTTCCATCAGTCTACATCACAAAGTCTTGGAAACGTTTCACTAAGAAAATGTGCCTCTAAATATAAAAAACACATGGCAGAAACAGTAAACTTTTAAAAATAAGTGGACTGTATACGAAAACCAAAAATGACATCTAATTTGCTTAAGCTCAATGTCTAAATGCAACTCCATTTTAAAACTATACACTCACAGAAATTAGTCTAATCTTACTGAATCATATCAACGAGATATGAATTGCACATATTTATAACTAAAATATTATTAAATGCAGCAGAAAATATTGAAGGTTACAAACAGTAAAGGACCTTTACCACCAACATGCCAAGTATGATTACAGGCTTCGCCCCCATTTGTCACCACCATAGAAGACAATGTGGAGTTTAGAAGCGCTTCCAAACTAACATTAACTTTACACCTATGGTGTACTTTATCATCCTTAACACCTTAACCATCACCTATATTAACTGGCCTAATTCCAGCTTAACAGCTTTACTCTGGGCTATAGTCCTGTCTAGTCCCTGACTATCAATGGAAGAAAAGAATTCCACTAGGATCCACTGCCAAAAAAACTGGTTAAGAGGCAAGGTGATTCGTAGATGGTGCCTGTGCTGTTTGCACTGTCCCAGGACACTGCCTGTGCTGATACACTGCTTTCCAGTTTAACTGGCAGCTTCACCCTCCACAGGGGACTCCAACTCCTCAAAGACATTTGATGAACTGGGCAAAACACTGATTACCATGACAAATGACCATATTTTGCTGTATATAATGCACACCCATGTTTTTGGCCCAAATTTTCAGGAAAAAAATTCTTTCACTTTAATTTTTTCATTCAATTTTTTATTTATATTTACATACTTATTCTTTATTATAAAGGGTATTTTTTGTATACAGTATCATTATTGCTTTCTAGAGTTACATTTTTAACATATTAGCATTAAGTAAAAGAATTAAAAACATTTATGTAGGTATGGAATTAGTACTACCCATGTATAATGCACATATTTATTTTCCCCTCAAAAATCTGGGCAAAAAGTACTCATTATACATGGCAAAATATGGTAGTTATTTCTACTCACCAAATACTACAGAAAACTGTTAACAGTAGCAAGCTGTTACATATAAATTGCAGAACATGCCTTCCAAATCCAACTATGAAAGAAAAAACGTTCAAGTATATTTGTATTTGAATTAAAGGAAGGCTATACCACCATAAATATGACTGATGTTGCCAGCATGACCCAAGGTAAATGACAATTAGGTTTAAAAGAACTGCATCTTTTTTGGAGGTCATCTCCTTGATGCAATGATTAAAACACCAAAGCCCTTGTAAATGCTACTCCCTCTACTCAGCATGCTTTTGCCTCTCTCTAGGCCCAACACTAAACCCAATCACCTAAGGAAGCTCCCTGAATTCCCACATGGACACCTCAGTAAAATTATTCTGACTTCAAAATGGAAGGAGAATAGAAAACTTTTATGCAAGAGCAACAAGGAGGCTGCTGCAGTAGCTGGAAGAGAGAGAACACCTATCAGACTAGGGCAAAAGCAATGGGGATGGAGAAAAGCACATTTGACATTGTCTTAAAAGGTGTAAAAGTAGAAGGACTACAGAGGTGATAAGCCCAGATGTGCTTTGGGGGAAGGGTTTGGAGAGCCAGGGCGTAAATTCAGACGGCAGAGGTTAACCTCTTGGAGATTAGCAGAGAGGGAACCAGAAAGCAAATAAGGAAGGGAGGGAGAGTAAACCTACCTAACTTTAAACAAAACTGGTCCCAACCTTGCCCTTCTCCTAGACACCTAGGTGTCATCATCTAAATTTTGTCAGATAAAGATCTATCCCTCTCCCTGTTTATTACCTTCCTTTACTTCTTAAACAGGAACTTAGTGATGTAAGTAGACAGATCACATCTATAAATAAAAACATGGCCCTAGTGTATGGATAGGTAGGTCTACACATTCTAGTTATTTTCCAAACCAAGCAAAAAAAAAGTAGTAGACAGGAAATGTGATACATAAGGAAGATGTAATGCACATTCATTCTGGATGGTTGTTTCCAAGAGCACTCAGGAAACGGAGCCTAATACTTTCAGACACAATATGTTCTGCATAGAGAGTGCAAATAGCCTATACGTGAGAATCTGATACTAACACATCATACTAGAAACTTTATACTTAACTAGAGTAATAAGCCTAAAGCCTTCCAGAGAAATCGAAACGTATTTCCTCATAGAAAGAAAGTAGATTGGTGGTTGCCAGGGGCTGGGGAGTTGGGGAAATGAGGAGGTGTTCATCAAAGGGTACATACACACTTCCAGCTGTAAGTTGAGTAAATTCTGGGGAATCTAAGGTACAGCATAGTGACTACAGTTAACAATGCTGTACTGTGTACTTGAAAGTTGCTAAAAGCGTAGATCCTAAATATTCTTACTAATACAGGAACAACAAAAAAAAGTGTAACTATGAGAGGTGAACTAACCTTACATGGTAATCATTTCCCAGCACATACATGGGTCAAATCATCACATTATACATCTTAAACTTACACAATATTATACATCAATTATAATTCCATAAAGCTGGGGGGGAATATTTATTGATAACAGTATGCAAATATACCAAGTTATAAGCCTGAGGCATGTAACTCTAGTCAAATAGTTCTGTGACGGTAGAAATCACATCTATTTTGGTCATCTTTATGATTCCCAGTGCTTATAAAGTATTTGAAAAACCAATATGCACTCAATCAATACCTGTTAAATAAATACCGTGACTGAGATCTTTAAACAAAAATGTACCTGACCCACTAAAACAGGAGAATTTCTGCCCACCATAAGGCTGTATAAAGGGGCAACTGTCAGATATCAGATCAAATTGGAGTTGGATAGTCATTAACGTAAACTGTTCGAGTTTACATTAAAATTTCAATAAATAAAATGGTAATTTTGTCACTAAAATCAAATAGGTGTATTTAGAGCCTTATATACCTATCTCACATTCAGTTCCAATTTCTGAATCAAACATGAACCTTTGCATTGGGTTGGCCAAAGAGTTCATTTGGTTTTTAGTGCTTACTTGTCTTTAAAGGTGTCTGAAACAATTTTAGATTGTACTGTGACAGCTGTCATATCAGCGTGAATTTTTTAAAAACTTACCAAATTGGTGAATTTTTGTGCAGCCACTTTAGTATTGAAGATAGAAGAAAATAAGCAACATTTTTGGTATATTATGCTTTATTATTTCAAGAAAGGTAAAAACAAAACTGAAATGCAAAAAAAGATTTGTGCGGTATATGGAGAAGGTGCTGTGACTGGTCAAACATGTCAAAAGTGGTTTGAGAAGTTTTGTGCTGGAGAGTTCTTGCTGGACGATGCTCCACAGTCAGGCAGACCAATTGAAGTTGGTAGCAATCAAATTGAGACATTAATTGAGAACAATCAATGTTATACCAAGCTGGAGATAGCTGACATACTCAGAATATCCAAATCAATAAAGTTATTGGTGAAAATGAAATATGTGTCCTTTATTTTACAGAAAAAAAAGCATATGAACTTTTTGGCCAACCCAGTAACTCACTTTATTCATTGAAAGGGGGAAAAAACACCTGCAGCGCACATGCTCTGATTATTTGGCCTCCTATTTTAAAAACTAGAAAAAAGTTTCCCCAAAGTTACTGTGGTGATCACATATTTTCAATTTCTCAAAATAGCTTCAATTTTAGATAACTCATCATGTATGATGACATGTCATATAGGAATTGGGAACACATAATCACTGAATCCAGAAGGGTTCCCACACCCCTTCCTCGATCCTATTCCCCATTCCCTAAAGGAAATAAATGAAGTCATGAATAATCAATTTTGAAGAAAATCAATTATCTTACTTTGAAACCTATCATTTCCCGTAAATGAATAAACATGAAATGGAAGGGGAAAAGGCAGGATATTGGGAAACACTTATTCCAATTGACAAAATCATATTGTTACTAACAAAAATCACTGCCTTCAAATGTCACACACAGATGATTCATTCTTCCAGATGGATTCCACTTATTTTTATTTCACTATTCCTGTTTCATCTTTTTGAAGCAAACTAATTCCCAAACACGGCTTCTACAGAGCTGGTCATAATAAACAAAACAGCTGATTACTTACAAATGAGAAAATTAAGCATCAGAGCAATTAAACACGCACATTCAAGCTAAATATTTGATTACGGCACACACTGCAGTGGCTTCTGCTGAAAGTCAGCACTGATTTTAAACGAGATGCATTGTGTGTGCACCAAGAAATTATTTTGTTTACTCAATAAATCTGAGAACCCATTAAGAGGTTAGAGGTCCTAACAGGATTCTCTTGATAGTTAAGTGGATTAAGCCAATACTTCAGTCAGTTAGTCGAGGGGTATATATGGTAAAAGTTAGAAGGCATACGAAATAAATATGAACTCTACCTATCCAGCCATCTTAAAGAACAGAGCTGGAGAACCTAACACCAACAGTTACAAAATCCGTTATAAAGCTATAATAATTAAGGCAGTGTGGCATTCACAAAAGGGTAGAAAACTGACTCACAGAACAGAATAGAGCACAGAAACAACCCACACTTATGTGATCACCTGATTTACAACAAAGCTGACACTACAGAGCAATGGGGGAAAGGATCATTTTTTAATAAATGGTACTGACTCAACCAACTACCCACCTGAAAAAAATGCATTATGACACCCCCATATCCTTGATGGAGGGCAGATCTAAATATAAGTGAAAATAATCAAATATAAAAAGTAAAACAATAAAGATTTAAAGATTAAAATTCTAAAAAATAGATCATTATCTTTGTAATGTTGGAATAGGCAAAGGTATTTTTTAGCAGTACTCAAAAAGTACTAACCATAAAGAAAAAGCTGATGAGAAGCTGAGGAAGACCTATCCCTCAAAATACACGTAACAAGTGAAACAATGACTCACACAATAGGGACAGGCATTCGCACTGCAGACATCTGACAAAGGGCCCCCACAAACAGTGAGAAAGGGCATACCACTCAACAGGAAAATGGACAAAAGACCTGAACAGGCGCCTCACACAATATACACGCCCCAGAACGACCAGGTTAAAAACCATGCCAAAGTGCTACCGAGAACACAGAGGACAACTCTCACACATGGCTGACACGCTGCGATTCAGCAATTCCACTCAAAGATGCATCCTCAACAGAATGTATACGTGTACTAAGCAAAAGGTACTTACTGAGACGTTTCAGCAGCAGTCTTCATAATAGTCAAAACTATACGGCAATCACTTGATAAGTTATATAAATCTCTAATCACTGTTGTATACCTGAAACTAATATAATACTGTATGTCAAATGTAACCAAAAAATAAACAATATTTAAAAATAAAATAATAAAAATAAAATTGAACAACTGGAAACAATCCAAATGCCCACTGACAGTGGATGAGATAAATAAGCTGAGATATAGTCACTCACACAATGGAATGCTACACAGCAATGAAAATGAATGATCTATAATTCTATATAATAATGCGGATAAACATCAGAAAATACTAAGCAAAAGAAACCAGATACAAAAGACTTCTGTCTATGTGATTCCACGTATATAAAGAAGAAACACAGGCAAAAACTAATCTCTGCTGTTTGAAGTCTAGATACTCCAGGGCAACAGAAGAACAGCTCTATTTCTTCATCAGATGCTGGTTATGCAAGTATGCTCAGTTTGTGAAAAGTTACAGAGCTATACATGTATAATCTGTGTACCTTCCCTATATGTATATTACACAAGTATATGTTTTTGGAAGGAAGGAAGGGAGTGAGTGAGGGAGGGAGGGAGGGAGGGAGGGAGGCAGGAAGGAAGGGAGGGAGGAAGGGAGGGAGGGAGGGAGAAAAGGAGGGAGGAAGGAAACAACCCCCATTGTTAACCTTGCTCTGAGTGATACTAGGTTATCAGTCCGATTCCTGTCCTTCTTTAACCAATCCAATGACTCTAATTGTGCTAATAATTTACCTTGTAATCCCCTCCATTCAGAGGGAGCTCTAATACTTTTAATAGAGATTATTAGCCAGAAGAAGCCAGAGACTTGAGATGAAAGAGTAGATAAAATGACAGGGAGAAATGCTACACTATTTATGAACACTCCTGCATTTCCTTCAAATACCCAGCAGTAACCAACATCCTCCCAGCTGGATTTCTAGCTGTTCCAATCAAATCTAAAAGAAATAATCCCAAAATACCCGGATCTTCTGGATTTGAAGTTAGATAAAAATCCCTTGTTAAATTACCAGAAGATGCCAAAATTCCTGAAAGGATGTCATAATGAGCACATGAATCATTGTATTAGTTAGAGATAACATTCTGATGCGTGTAACAGGAAGTCCAAATTACAGTGGCTGGAACAAGGTAGCGGAATGGGAGTTCAGAGAGAGGTTCTTCCTGACAGCTCCAGAACGCACGGGCGAACAGCTAGGTGAACCTCTCCGCCTCCCTGCGAAGGCCTCTAGAATACCGGTCCAGCTCAAGCCATCATGTCTAACTTCTAGGCAGGAGAGAAAAGAAACAGGCAAAAGGGCTTTCCCAAAACCTTCATCCAGAAATTTCTGCCTACATCTCATTGGCCAGGACTGTCTCTTGGCTACTTCAGCTGGAAAAGAGGCTAAGGAATGCATAGGTTTTTAGCTATGCATACCTCCACTTCTAACAAAATGTAACATTCTGTAGAAAGGAAAAGGGGGGCTGAGGGGGACAGAAAATGGATATTAGATAGGCAATTAGGAACCACTGCCACAGGGATGACGAGTTTACCAATACTGAATATATTTTGTTTAATGTAGCCACTTACAAGTTGGTGGCTCATGACACATCAAGCAATTTTCTGTGACACAATTCTGGCAACTATTTTTCCAAAGTATTTTTCATGCTATTTACCACAGGAAGAAATGGAAAGTCCCTATCATATTAAACAGCCAGTGACAGCCACCATCCCCTCAGCTAGCTGCAGAGGATCACTGTCCAGACCGATTTCCTTCCACATTTCAATTTTAGTATCTTGGGGGGAAAAAGAGTTACAAAAAGTTGAATCAAGTTTTCTAAAATATTCAGTTTTAAGACACAGTAAGTTAATAATAAATCAAAAAAATAAAACTTCCTAAATCCTAAAGAGAGTAATTAATTTCCTGACAATTTTTTTTCAGAATAAACAATGAATCCTCAGTCTGCCCTTTTCTGACCTAAAGCATTATTCTGCATTCATCCAAATCACTTTTTTAGATCTTCTTTATTTATTTAATTTTTAGAGAGGAGGGAAAGGAGGGAGAGAAATACTGATGCAAAAGAGAAACATCAATTGGTTGCCTCTCATACACACCCTGACCGGGGATGGAACCTGCCACCCAAGCATGTGCCCGGACTGAGAATCAAACCAGCGACCCTTTGCTTTGCAGGACAACGCCCAACCAACTGAACCACACCAGTCAGGGCTTGTTTTCATTTTTAATTTATTGTTATTATTTGGTATTTCATAGTTATCAGAACACAAACATCCCCTCTCAATATAACAGGTGTGAACAATGTTATATTTAGCCAGTGTCTCCCCACATTCTTCAGTCCTCCTCTCTATCTTTTCCTGGCATAAACCATTCATTGTAATGAACTGGAGTGCACTACTCAAAAAAAGTCTATTTTGTCTCAATAGTAACAACATTTTTCATGGAAGATTTTTAAAAGGATATTCAATTCACTAAATATTCCATGGCAACTTTATAGATTTTTCTGAAATATATTCTCTGTTTTGTGCAAAGGTTTGCTTGTTCTCTCTGAAATAACTATCACATTAAAGTCTAAACTAAGTTCAATGTATATCATAAAAGACTTTAATTAAAATAAACCAAAGCTGAAAGTAAATAAAAGATATGTGTGCTGTATTAACCAAAGGAAGTTGAATGTCATTTCTTTAATCTTTGAAACACCTGAGAACTGTCTCCTGTACCAGGCGAAGATCACCTGATGCCTGCAGCTGCCGGTTCTGATTCTCTTCTCCCATTCCCTTCAGATTGGGATCTGACTGCTCATCTGCACCTGTTCATACCTCACATGCCCCTCTTTTCATCCCCGTCCAGCTCCCAGAGCTCACGCTCTTTCAACTATCTTTGCTGGCAGCCACGAACGTTTCCCTTCATGGCTATGGCACCCTCCATTCCACATTTCTACCCCACTGAGGACCACAAACGCCTGGAAGCCCTCCTCATGTGAGGCACTTCATGACAGGCCTAAAAGGAATCTGAGGAACCTCTGCCATTAACGTGTTATATTTCATAAGAGTAGATGGTAAATCAAGACTCAAAGCTAAACTTCCAAATTAATTTTTCATATAAGTATGATGAATAAAGCTCTCTAAGTATCAACGGGTTAAGAATTTATATTAAACCTCTGGTAAATCAGTACTTTAATATATATATATATATATATATATATATATATATATATATATATACATAAACACATTTAGAAAAGTTACTAAAAAGTCAATCATTTTCTTATCATAACTACCAGACTAATTTTCATACCTCGTCCTTGTCATTCACAAAAACAAAGCTGCTAATACAGTCACAGACTCAATCCCAAGTGCTCCAGTTAAGCTATAGGGTCTCAGATCTTTGCAATGTATAATAACATATAAACCAACTTATGAGCTAGAAAGAGAACTACCTGAAAGTATATGAAAATAAATGTACAAATGTATTATTGATGGGAAAGAGGGCCACCTCAAAGCACATGCACTATTTAAGTGATTCAGTGCATTAATTTCAAAAACAAACATCTTGCTTTATTAATCATATGTAATTATGCAGCAATTAATCATATATATAAATGAACAATATAAGCCATATCCAGCTTTTCTCCAAAATGGTAATAGTAGTATCGATCCCTCAGCTTTTCCAAGGACAACAGATACAAAATAAAACCTTGATATCTGAGCCCAGTTTGAACACTGGCAAGTGCAACCCAAAGTAAGCTCCAGGCTGAGCTACTCTAACTACAATAGAGCTCTTCTGTATCTGCATTTACGCAATTTTCACATTGAGAGACGGTATGAGACTTTTATTAACCACCTTGGGAGGAAGGGGGAAAAAAGTACCATAAGTGCTGTTATTCCTACTTTCAAACACACACACACTTTTTCTGTGGATTTATTAATTCACTCATTCATTTGACAAGTATTATGTGTTTCACTCTCTGAGTAATGCCCAACCTTTAAACAATGTAAAAGAAAGCTAAGGAATTAGTGTGACCCAGATACAGGACTTTTCAACCAGTAGAGCTGGAAGATAGCTTTTAAAAAAAAAGAATCCAAAACCGCAGAGAAAAAACCACAAGCTGGTAAGCCTTGTCAATGCATAAACGGCAATAATTAATGTTGCTGTTTCTGTAAGTAGCAACTATATTTGTATAGAAACTATCACTTTACAATATGAATATCTAATGAGATTTAGCTGAATGGACACAAGATTGTTCTGAGACTAATAACAGCCTCTTCCAATTAAGCTCTTTTTTTTTCTTTTTTGGTTTTTGCTTTTTTTTTTCTGAAGTAGGGTCACTCAACAATTCCAGAGAAAACAAGGAGAAAGCATATCCCAAGTCTCTGGTGGCTCTTCCCATCCTCAAACAATTCCTTGTTCAGATACACAGCCACAGAAGTTCAAAGGTCACTGTCATCTTTATACTCAGTTCCATGGTAGTTACAAACAAACTTTTGTCCCCATTCCTTCAATGACATGGGCTGCAACTACGACACTGGACTCTTTTATCTGAGGCCTGTGTGTGCATTACTTAACTGAAGGGCCATAGTATTTCATTTATGTTTCAACCATAAATTATTAAAACTCTATTGTGAAATAAAATAATTTATTTACCTGGGCATAGATGAATATTAATTCTAGCCAAACACAAAGAACATCACTGGCAGGAATGGTCTTATGGTTTCCTGTCATAATTACCACACTTCATATAACATCATTCTAGTAGAGCTCTGATGACTTTGTCAGGATCTTTCTCATCCTTGTCTTTATTTTAAATCACATACATGATAAAAAATAAACTTATTATAGGTTTTTACACAGAATTGTATATCCTAAAGTTCTTTCTTAAATTAGGACAATACAGCCCTGACTGGTATGGCTCAGTGGGTTGGGAACTGCCCCTCAAACCAAAAGTTCACCAGTTCTATTCCCACACAGGGTACATGCCTGGAGAGCAGGCCAGGTCCCAGCTGGGGGCATGCAAGAGGCAATCTATCGATGTTTCTTTCCCTCTCTTTCTCCCTCCCTTCCCCTCTAAGTACAAATAAATAAAATCTTTTAAAAATAAATAAATAGCCCTGGCTGGTGTAGATTGAGCATGGGCCTGTGAACCAGAGGGTTGCCAGTTCGATTCCCAGCCAGGGCACACACCTTGGTGGCAGGCCAAGTCTCCAGTAGGGGGCACGTGAGAGGTAACCACATACTGATGTCTCTCTCCCTCTTCTTCGCCCTCCCTTTCCCTCTCTAAAAATAAATAATTAAAATCTTTACAAAAATAAAAATAAATAAGATGATATACATAAGAAATCTCAGTTATAAAATTTATTTTAAAATAGAAAAGAGCCTAAAATATACATATATTATAATAAATACAATACAGTATAATAATTCAGAACACAAATAATTTTACCTTTATTTATATACTTTAATAACTCCTGAAGCATCAGTTATAAAATTTATTTTAAAATAGAAAAGAGCCTAAAATATACATATATTATAATAAATACAATACAGTATAATAATTCAGAACACAAATAATTTTACCTTTATTTATATACTTTAATAACTCCTGAAGCATGTCCATTTAAACCACCAATTTTTGAAGAAATTCCTATTACTTTCATGTGCCAACAGCAACCTCCAAAATCTATTCTAATATAATAAAGTACTGCTATTATAGCTGAATAATCAAAAAATAATTACTCCTCCTAAAAAATTGGCAAATAAGCAAAATTACAGACACATTGTTGAAATAACGTTTTTTAACAGAAGTGCTGAGCGCCCTACAAACACAATCCAACTGAAGCATGCTGCCGAAAGGCCTTCGGCGGCACAGAGAGTCTGCCCCACACAGAGCACGCTCCTTCGCTGCTTCTGACTAAGGCCAGTGCTTCCAGCAGGCCCAAGTACTAGCTAAATTTACTAAGCCACCGACACTGTGCTAAACCATACTCCTCACTCAGAGAATATAGACCCAAACACTTTTTTAAAATTTCAATGAGCATACAGTGCAAAAGAATACAACTTAAAGATGCAAAAAAGAACAAATCATACCGCAAAGGCCAAAGAAACATGGAAATATTGTTGAAACTGAGTACAAAGTGGCTCTGAACAGGTCTAAATAGGAGGAAAACAATCTAAAGTACAAAAAAAAGTTATTTCGGATTTTCTTGCATAAAATTGGGTAACTCAGAAATATTTCTAAATCACTAGTGCCTTTATAGACTCATTTAACCAAGTTTCTTTTTTTCTACTTCTACTACAAACACTGAAACACAAAGAATATCCTAATATTCTTCATATCACTAATCTAGCTAAAACTAATCTGAAAGATTTTATGAAACTTCTATTTCAGACCTTCGTACCTTGCAAGAGGTTAACCTAGAAAAGAGCAGCTCCATCTACATGAAATCCATTCTCTATGTGCTGAGGCAGGAGCCCTTGTTTTGATTAGGCAAGAATGCTGAAAGAAATAAAGCCAGTAAAAACCAAGCATTTATTCTCTTTCCACCTCTCTCCTATGCCAAGTAAGCGGGTGACGAATTCACCCAATAGTTTTCAGGACATACTCTTAAGCAAATAAATGTATGAAAACTGCTTCCTGTCAGGAGCAGAGTTGATAAAACAATTTATTATGTTAATCGAAGTAATTTAGATTTCAAACGTCTCACTAAATGATTCCCAGATTATTAATGGTGTAATAGAAAAAAAAAAGCAAACTATATTAGGTTTTAATTTAGCAGGAAATTAACACACTACCATCAACAAGTTAGAAATTTCATTTGCTACTGCTGTTGCAAGAAAAAAATTTTCAAATTTCTGATGATTTTGATAACTTCTTTATGTTTAGCCATTACCATATTGCCATATGAAAAATGAATATGCACCTTTACATAAATGGGAACATTATGCCTGCCCTTCACATACAGATTAAGAGAAAATATGAAAATCTAACAAAATGTTCACAGTATTTACCTAGGAAGGAATAAATCCAGCATGCCAGACATAAACTAAAATAAAATTAAAATAAACTTCTTCAGCTTCGAACTTTTACTCAACTTCTAAAAAGTCTGTACTATAATGAAAATTATTCTAGCTCTCTTTTTTTTAAGATTTTATTTATTTATTTTTTAGGGAGGGAAGGGAGAGAGAAAGAGAGACAGAGAGAAACATCAATGTGCGGTTGCTGGGGGTAATGGCCTGCAACCCAGGCATGTACCCTGACTGGGAATCGAACCTGCGACACTTTGGTTCACAGCCCGCTATTCTAGCTCTCTTATAGTTGTTTTTATTTTTTAACAATATAAGTGGCATCAAGAAAGCCTCTGCTTTTTATCCCCTACAAATTCACCTCCAATAGCTAGGTAGGTAGTAAATATTTACTGAATTATGCTGAGATCAGTTTAACCCAAATTACAAATAAAGAGCTATAAAATCTAGCTAAAGATAGCATTTGAGAACCACTCATTTCAAAATAAAGTTTTATATACTTTGGGGAGTTTTTAAAATGTCAGGTCAGAATGCATTCTCACAAGAGGAACAGTTCAACATACATATGGGAACCTGTTTGTTTTCCCAGATGAGTCAACAACAAAGTCAATTATTATACACTTTTTACCTACACCAAAAAAGAGAAAAAGAGCATTTTTTAAAATACAATTAAAATGGACAGAGGCCTTTAGTAAAATTGTTTCCAAAAGAAAACACACAAATGGACAACAGGTACATGAAAAGATGTTCAACATCACTAATCATCAGGGATGCAGATCAAAGACAATGAGCTACCGTCTCATGCCAGGTTGAGGCTACAGCCAAAAAGGCAAGTGTTGGTGAGGAGGTAAAGAAAAGGGAACCCTTATGCACTGTGCACGTGAATGTAAACTAGTGCAGCCACTACAGAAAACAGTATGGAGATTCCTCAAAAAATTAAAAATAGAACGGCTACGTGATCCAGCAATTCCACATCTGGGTATACAAAGGAAATTAAATCACTCTCTCAGAGAGTTATCTGCACTTCCATGTTCACTGCAGCGTCCTCACAATAGCCGAGGCATAGAAAGACATAAGTGTGCATGGATGAATGAATGGATATAGAAAATGCAATGTACACTCTATATACAATGAAGTATTATTCAGTCATAAAAAATAAAGAAATCCTTCCTTTTGCAACAACATGGATAGACTTTGACAAATACTATAAGTTCTCACTTATATGTAAAATCTAAAAAAGGGTAAATTTATAGAAATAGAGAGCAGAATGGTGGTTGACAAGGCCAAGGGAGGGGAACATGGAGAAATTTCAGTCAAAGGGCACAAACTTCCAGCCATGCGATGATTATGTTCTGGGGAATCTATGTACAGTATGGTGAAGACATCTGACAGCAGTGTTATACACTTGAAAGATATTAATATAGCAGATCTTGAATATCAGCATCATACCAAAAAATGGTAATTATGTCAGGGGATGA
The DNA here is from genome assembly GCF_019186645.2 of Phyllostomus hastatus. NCBI lineage: Eukaryota > Metazoa > Chordata > Mammalia > Chiroptera > Phyllostomidae > Phyllostomus > Phyllostomus hastatus. The sequence goes on along the minus strand of NW_025334015.1, from coordinate 10,021,229 downwards.
AGATATCAACTAACCTCATGGTAATAATCATTTCACAACATATACATCTTAACCTTATAGATCTCATGTCAACAGTATCTCAATAAATTTGAAAGAGGCAAAAAGCATTTAAAATAACAAAATAAATCAAAACAAAAAAACTTTTTCTGACACCTGTGTTACATATCTTGAATATAAGTCAGTATTTCTTATTGTTGCTAAATTTAAAATATCACCCAACTATACCAATTTTCAAGTATCTTGGGCTCCACAAAAGTACTTAATGGCATTGCACAATTAGGTAATGTTCACAGCTTTAAAACACAGTACATTTCATTATAAAAACAGTAATTTCAGGGGAAACATAGTATTAGGAAAAATAGCTTTTTCAAAAAGAGTGATCTGTTTCTTGAAGACCTTACTTTAAGTATGCTGAAACCTAGCCCTGGCTGGCGTAGCTCAGTGGATTGAGCTCGGGCTGCGAACCAAAGTGTTTCAGGTTCGATTCCCAGTCAGGGTACATGCCTGGGTTGCAGGCCATGACCCCCAGCAACCGCACATTGATGTTTCTCTCCCTCTCTCTCTCTCTCTCTCTCTCTCTCTCTATCTCTATCTCTATCTCTATCTCCCTTCCTTCCCTCTCTAAAAATAAATAATTTAAAAAAAAAAGAATGCTGAAACCTGTCCTGGCTGGTATAGCTCAGTGGATTGAGTGCCCAACTGCGAGCCAAAGGGTCACAGGTTCAATCCCCAGTCAGGGTACAGGCCTGGCTTGCAGGCCAGGTCCCCAGTAGGGGGCACACCAGAGGCAACCACACATTAATGTTCTTCTCCCTCTCCTTCCCTTCCCCCTCTCTAAAAATAAATAAATAAAATCTTTAAAGAAAAAAGACTGCTGAAACCCAAAATTACTATCTTCCATTACAAAATTAACAAATGCTGACATACTTAAATTTAAATCTCAAAGAATAAAATTCTTAAAACTCCAAAATTTCTGGTATCTTTTTCAACCACAGAATTTTAAAATACAAGATGTAAACTGGCTTTAAGTTTAAACAACTTCAGGATACAGTAAAACGAGATGGCTTTTGGCACTTAGCTGATCTGGGCTAGTAGTTAAGCTTTTCAATCAGCCCACACTCAGCACTAAAGAAGTCAAGACCTTGTTACACTTACCACTCTAGTTACCTTCGCACAGAGAAAAATGGTTCTCCATAACCACGAGTTGAACCTCAAAGACATCTAAGTAAGCTAGTGTTTCTCACACTGATACCCATGGCAGAGCTTCAGGCATTCTACAAACACTTGATTTAAAGGTGTTCCCATATATCAATACCTATTTTTAAAACTATAATGGACACAAAGTTTAAGAACTGTAACATGCACATGTTTTCAACAAACTGGAAACCACAAATGAATGACCTTGTATTATCATCAAGTAGCAAAATTATGTAAATATTACAGATTGATTTTTTAGATGAATATATACTAACAAGATACTGATTACCAGTACAAACACTGGAGGTCCATCTAAGATGTTGTTTGGGGAAAAAAGGGGATTTTGTTGATCAAAGAGTCAGAAAACCACTGGCTCACTGCACAGAGCTGGCAGCCTATCAGAACTGGGGTGCACAGTCACTGGCACTTACACCCCTGGAAGAAGACCGAAAACCACACACACACACAACCTCACAACCCTAAGAACCTCCTTCACCTTTCTGTACCAAATGTAGATTACTCTGGGATTGTTAACTAATTCTTGTTACTTTTTTAATTATTTTTATCCTCACCCGAGGATGTTTTTCTCATTGCTTTTAGAGAGAGAAGAAGGGAGAGAAAAAGGAGAGAGAAACATGGACTGGTGCCTCCCACAGGCGCCCAGACCACGGATTGTAAAGCTCTAGGACCAGAGATTGGACCTTCAACCTGGGTGTGCGCCCTGACCGGGAATCAAACCCACTCGCAACCTTCCGGTCACGGGAGGGCGCTCCAGCCAACTGAACCACACCGGCCAGGACAACTAATTCTTTTTAAAATGTGTTAATAATGTCTGTCAGTCACGCCTCAATGGCAATCCCCTCATCTGTAAAATCAGTATGGACACTGATTTCCACAAGTGTTCCGAAACCATTAAATTGAAAAGGGACAGTCTTTTTGACAAAGGTATTGGGAAAACTGGGTATCCACATGCAAAAGGATGAAATTGGACCCATATCTTACACTGTATAGAAAAACTAACCCAAACTCCATCACAGATCCAAACAAAAGAGCTAAAACTATAAAACTTAGAAAAAAAACAGGGGAAAAACTTCATGATACTGGATTTGGGGATGATTTCTTGAACATGACATCAAAAACAGAGGCAACAAAAAACAAATAGTAAGTTGGGTTTTATTAAAATTAAAAATTCATGCAACACAGTGAAAAGGCAACCACAGAATAGGAGAAAATATTTTAAATCATGCATCTGGTAAGAAAGAGCTTGATATCCAGAATATACAAAGAACTACAACATCAACCAAAAACAACCTGATTAAAAAACAGGTAAAGATTTGAATGAACATATCTCCAAAAATGATACATAAATGACCAACCACATATTTTAAAATGGTCAATGTGACTATAATTAAGGAAATACAAATCAGAACCACACGAGATAATACCCCACATATATTAGAATGGCCACTAGCCAAAAAAAAAAAAAAAAGCAGAATGTAGAAAGTGTTGATGGGAATGTGAAGAAACTGGACCCCTTGCACACTGATGGTGGAAATGTGAAATGGCACCACTGCTGTGGGGCACAGTATGGCAGTTCCTCAGAAAATTAAAAATATAATGCCATATGGTCCAGCAATGCTACTTCTAGGCCTGTATCCAAAAGAATCGGAGGCAAGAAATGAAGATATATGTGCACACCCATGTTCACAGCAGCACTATTGCCAGTAGGTGGAAGCAGCTCAGTGTCCATCAAAGGTGAATGGATAAACAAATGCGATACATATACATACGATGAAATATTATTCAGCCTTAAAAAGGGGGGAAATCTTGTCACATGTTACAACATGGACAAACTGAGAGAACATTATGCTAAGTGAAATAAGCCAGTCACAAAAAAAGACAAATAGTGTATGACTCCATTTATAAGAGGTATCTATCTATAGTCAAAATCATAGAAACAGAAAAGTAGAATGATGGTTATCAGGGTCTATAGGGAGGGAGAAATTAAGCATTATTGTTTAATGGGCACAGAGTGTTAGTCCTATGAAATGAAAAAGTTCTGGAGATCAGCCCTGGCTGGTGTGGCTCAGTGGACTGAGTGTCGGACTGTGAACCAAAAGGTCACCAGTTCAATTCCCAATCAGGGCACAGGCCTGGCTTGCAGGCCAGATCCCCAGTAAGGGGTGCGCCAGAGGCAACCACACATTGATGTTCCTCTCCCTCTTTTTTTTCCATCCCTTCCTCACTCTTTAAAAATAAATAAATAAAATCTTTTAGAAAAAGAAAAAATTCTGGAGATCAGTTTACCAAAAGTGTGCATATACTTAACGTCTCTGAACTATAAACCTAAAAATAGTTTAGACAGCAAATTTTGTTATGTAAATTTTACCAAAATAAAAAAAATTAGTATGGGTAACTACTTCAAGGGGCAATTGTGATGATTAAACCAGATAATATAGGTAAGGGGCCATGAATAGTTCCTGGCATGTCAATAAACTAAAGATTGTTAGCAATAACAGTAGTTACTGATATTACTAATGAGACATATATTTACCATTTAGCAAAACTAATCCTGAATTGAGGATTATAAAAAAGCATTCCTTGAGCCCTGGCTGCTGTGGCTCAGTGGATTGAGCACCAGCCTATGAGCCAAGGGGTCACTGGTTCCATTCCCAGTCAGGGCACACACCTGTGTTGTGGGCCAGGTCCCCAGTTGAAGGCGTGTGAGAGGCAACCACACATTGATGTTTCTCTTCCCCTCTTTCTTTCTCTCTGCCTTCCCCTATCTCTTAAAATAAATAAATAAAATATTTTTAAAAAGCATTCCTCAAAACTCACGCAAAAGAGCTAAGTATATCAGGACTAGGGAACATCTGATTGTTCTTGGTCTGCTAGAGTGACATAATGAAGCAAGTTTAAGGAGGATGTGGTAATGCTGATCAAAGGAAGACAAAAATCAAGTATGGAAAAGTCACTGTGAAGAAAAGGAAAAGTGCTGCAGGGATGTTCTGGTCATGCCTTGGACCCCAAAAACAAGGGGAAAGAGAAAGAGAACTTGTGTTAGAATGCTAAGCAACCATTCCTTCAAATTTGTGCTTTACCCAATAAATACAGCTCCTCATAGAAGTCACATTGGTTAGCAAGTCAACAGACAAAAACCAGCTTAGTTGCATGAAAAAAGCATTCAAACGTAAAAAGCCTGTCACCACTTAGAAAGCCTTTATAAAAAAAAAAAAAACAGATTCTCTAGAAGCAATAGAGAATGGAAGGGGATAAACATGCTGTCCTCTCACTGACAACCTGTTCCAAGGAGGGAGGCAGACCATTAAGAATGTAAAATACGGAGGCACAAGGACTTCATCATCACTCATACCTTCTAATACCCATCACCATGACAGTCAGCTAAATATACAAACACACCTTGACTTCCCAAAACTGTTAGGGCAGGATTTCTCAACCTCATACCACTGACATTTACTCCAGATAGTTCTTGGGGGTCAGGGGCACGTGGCAACTGTCCTACCCATGAGTAACATTAGAGAATTAGTTATTCTACATGTGAGAACATATATCTGGGAAACATTCCTTTCCTAGTCCAACTTAAATGTTTACAAATCATTTCACATTATTTACAGAGTGATACTGAGGAAAGCACAAGTACTTTGAGATCACAAAGACCTAGATTTGAAGTCTGAATCAATCCACCACTTAGTTGGGTGACTTAAGCAAGTGATTACACTTATCTGAGGTTTATGTAAAATAATGTTTGTAAAGATCAATATAAAGTGGGCGCTAAATTAAAAGGAAATGAACTTATATTTATGTGCCAGAACTTTATCATAACTGATTTAGGACAGAACGACTTCTAAAAGTGGTGCTGTTTTCTGCCTTAATGTAATCTAACTTTTTATAAATGACACAGGGTGACGATTTCAGACAAGCATCACTCTAATAACGAAATGTGACGTTAATCTAGGGAAAAGAGCTATCAAAATGGACAACACACAGAATCAAGTTTCAAGACACTGGATCAAGTCTGACCAAAATAAAAATAATACTATTAAGAATGATTAATGTAAAGCTGAGTCTTCAGGTTAAAAAGCAACAATAAAGTCATATAACATAAGTTTGGGTAGAAAAACTCTAAAAAAACTGAATTCACTGCATGCCCTAAATGAATCTGAAATGACAGGCTGCCCAAAAAAAAAGTACAAGAAAAACGATTTGGGTTAGTAGAGAGAATCCGCCAAAATAAGAGTCAGAAGAATGGAGCTCCAGTTTCAGCTGCCCTACTTGAGTGAGAATATGTAGCTAGATTAAGCCACTTAACCTGGATCTATATCCTCATTAATAAGAAGGGCACAAACCTACTTTGACACCTCTAACATTGTCAGGCAGATCAAATAATGATGCCTATAAAAAAAATTCTCTTAAAGCTGTAAGTAAAGCACAGGAAACGATGAGCCCTGTGTAGTCACCGTCTATCTACCAGTCTGGAGCAGGGCTTCCCAATCTCTTCTGCTCCCGACACATACAGAAAACGACTGTTCTGGTGCAGGCATACTGGGGTAAATAAGCCATGCGTGCTGTTGCTGGGCAACAGTGATCAGCCTAGAGGCTCCTGCCTCTCCATGACTGACAACACTCTCTGAGGACTAAGGAAATCAGTATTTCTAGCCCATCTGCAACACATTCAGAGTACTGCCTAGCACACTAGTGAGAAAGCTCTAATTAGAATACTGTGTCTAATTTGGAATACTATAAGAAGAAATTTAACATTTTCCGCAATAACTAGCCCTGGCAAACAGAATCAAGACCAGAGTCTGACAGTGATAGAACAGTACTATCTTAGCAATAGGGAGGGACCCCTGCCCTGTGCCTGGATCCGTGGAAGGTCATGCTCTGGACTCCCACTGGCCACATCCTTGACCATGGGGGACCAGTTGTTCTCAGGGCCTAAAAGGTGTACCCGCCTACAGCCTACACACCCTGGTCCTCATCTTGTCCAGTACCTCAGAATTTCTGGCCTATCTCCAGGGAGTGTGCTCAGGCCTCTTTTCTGAGTTAGTCCTCCCAAGGGAAGACAAACTCATCAGTATTTACAACCCTAGACCCAAGAGATAGTCAAGGAGCTACTGTCTGAAAGGTGTGGGGGGATGTATGGGCTAGAGCGTCCACATATGTGCACATGCAAAGGCCCTTGTACAAGGGCCTGCAGGGAAATGAGGATCTCGGACTGAAGGCTGATCCTTTACAATTTGTCCTGGAGCAGAACACAGGCGTGTCTGAGAATTCTGTTCCACTCTGATCAGGTCAGCTATGACATTTTGTTAAGGTAGGCAGTGGAACCGCCTTACCAGTTAGTTTGATTTAGAACTTATAAATATTTAGACATGTGGTATATAGACTTCCATTTGTATTCTTGCCCCAAGTCCCAAAAATGTTAGGGATGGGAATGGAAAATGAGCTAAAAACCTTTTCATATGAGGAACAGTTGAAGAAAAGGAGTACATTTAGTCTAAAAAGAAAAAAGGCTGATAGGAAGACAAAAGAACCAGCCATTTTTCACATGACAGCTAAAGAGCTATCATGTGAAAAATAAAGCATATCTCTGTGGTGTTGGAAATTCAGGGAGCTACATTCCACTTTAATATAATAAGGAATTTTTAAACAATAAGAGCTCTTTTTAAAAAGAGTTGGACTGTCATGTAACTGAGTTCCCAGACACTGGAAATACAGAAGCACAGGGCAGATGATTATCTTCCAAAGATAATCTGAAGGAATCCTGCTATTGGGAAAAGGTAGGACTGCAGTCCCTAGAGGTCTATATAACTGCAGCATTCAACAACCCTGTGAAGCTGTAGCTCCATATGCAGAACAAGTGGTATGAGACACAAGGCTAAATTAAAAAGTTCCTGCGGTCAGCTCACTCTTGTCATCTGCCTCTTCACAACACAGAGGTAAGTTCCTCCAATCCACAACATTAATCACTGAATAAAAGCTAAAGTGGCCTGTCTCAAGGGACTTTTTCCCATCCTCCAGAAAATCATAACCTTCCCTACTGCTCCCAGTTGAATCCTTTGATCTGGCATCATCACTGAAGACCTTGCCTTCCATTCCCACAATGGACTCGGGCACCTCTGTGGCATCAACAGATGATTTATTAAGTAGGAATGTTAAGTATTCAACAAGTATCCAGACAGAGTCCCTGACCCTCAAATAGTTTATGGAGAGGGGATTATAAATTAAACACATAAGCAATTAAATAATAAACTAATATAAAGAAGATAAACAGGATCATGTAGAAGACAAATTGGAATGCTGCCCTTTTACAGGTAATCACAAAGACCTCTCCAGGGAAGACAAAGAAGGCCGTCATGCAAAGATCTGAAGGAAGCACATTCTAAATAAAAGGAACAGCAATCGCAAATCCCTAAGAAGGCATGTGCTTAGCTTTTACAATGGATAAAAAAGAGCATCTTCCACTACACGCCTATTGGAATGGCCTAAACCCAGAACCCTGGCAATACCAAGTGCCAGACAAGAAGGGGAGCAACAGGAACACACTCATTCATTGTAGGGGGAATGCGAAATGGTGCAGCCACTTTGGAAAACAGCTTGGTTGGTTTCTTATAAAACTAAATATACTATAATTCAGCAATCACACTCCTTGGTATTTAACCAAAGGAGGTGAAACATGATGTCCAAAAAAACCTGCAAGTGGGTGTTTAAGCAATTTTATTTATAACTGCCAAAATCTGGAAACAAGCCAGACGTCCTTCAGCAGGGGAGTGGATGAACTGCCGTGGTATATCCACAGTGGAATATTATGCAGCGCTGAAAAGTAAGGCGCTATCAAGCCATGAAACAATATGGGGAAACTTAAATACATACTAAGTGACAGAAACCCATCTGAAAAGGCTACATACTGTACACTACCAACTATACGACATTCTGAAAAAGACAAAACTATGGAGTCATTAAGGAAATCACTGGTGGCTCAGGTTGGGGGTGGGGAGAGATAAGGGATGAACAGGTGAAGCATAGGGTATATTTAGGACAGTGAAACTGCTCTGTATAAAATGTGTAACACCTAGAGTGAACCCTAATATAAACTATGGACTCTGAGTGATAACGTTGTGTCAATATAGGTTCATCAATTATAACAACTACACCACTCTGGGGATGTCGATAGTAAGAGAGGCTGATCCTGGGTTGGAAATCTCTGTACCTGCCACTCAATTGTGCTGTAAACCTAAAGCTCCTCTAAAAAATAAAGCCTGTTAAGAAAGAAAAAGAGCATCACTGTGACTGCAACCCAGTGAACAAGTAGAGAATAGAAGATGAGTGTGGAAAGAAAGCCAGGAGCCCGACCATGCACTACAGACACTGTGAACTACATTATTCTTTGTTATTGGGAGCTGTCTTCGGCATCGTAGGGTATTTAGCAGGACCCCAGCACCCTACCCACTAGATGCCAGCAGCACACTCCCCCCACCACCCCACACCCAGTCCTGACAATCAAAAATGTCTCCAGACATTGCCAAATGTCCCTTCAGGGCAAAATCTTCCCCACTGATACAGGGCCTCCTGAGTGGGCAAGAGGGAGGTTTTGTTTGCATGATAAAATTTTTACCTTTTAGTTTTAATGTTAAGTATATTAGAAAGCCAGTAAGCAGGTCATACGATCAGATTAACTTAGCATTATTTTTAGTTCCTGTGTATGGGACAGGTAAGGAGGACAGAGACAAGAGCAGAGTCAGGGAAGTCCGTTGGCAGTTTTCCAGAGGAGAAAGGCTACTAGCCTAGGTTTTTCACAGTGAAAAAGCTGAGGTGCAGTCAGGTCCAGTTTATGTTCTGAAGATGGAGCTGAGAAGACTTACCCACCATGAGATGAGAAGAAAAAAATGGAAGATGACTCCAGGGGTATGGCCTGCACGACTCAATAGGTGGTAGTGACACTGAGACAGTGAAGACTTGGGAGAGGTGAAGGCAGGAATGAGTGAAAGAAAGTAATTTATAGTTCACCTTTGTCCACATTACATTTGAGGCATCTATCAGATATCACACGGAGGAATGAAGTTACATGAGTCAATGGGAGAAAACTCAGCATTAGAGATGAGAATTGAATCCTCTTCAGCATATAAATGGTATTTGAAACTAAGAAATTAGATGAAATAACCTGAGCAGAGTCAGGGACATTCCAAATTTTAGAGCTGGGGGAGGGGCAGAGATAAGATGGCAAAACGACACAGAGAATGGGTAGGTAATAGATCAAAGATCAAAGTCATCCAATGTGAAATGCTGGTGAAAGGTCAGTACAATGTAGGCACTAAAGTGGTCACTGGCTTTGGCAAGATACAGGCCATGACAGCCTGAGGAAGTCGGCACAGCAAATATAAACACCTCCTGGTGTAAAAGAAAACACAGAAATTGGGCAATAGCTGAAGGGAATCATAAAATGGAGGAGAGTGTGGTTTAAGAGAGGTTATTTATTCAGTTAAAGTATCACGGGCTCCAACAAGACCAAACTGTATTCTCCTCTCACTTAACCACCCAGAGATAAATGAGCAGTCCATGGCTCAGAATGGGGGGCTCCGCTCCACAAGACCATCCGAGAACCCGTCTCATGGATCCGCATCCTCCTAAAGTGTTGCTCTGACCTGCAACGTGGAACAAAAGAGAGGAAAGAGAAGCAGAAGGCAACCAGCTTCCTAAGACCATGACCTGGAAATCCCACACACCGCTTCTCAGCACTTCCCTTTGGCCAAAATTTAGTCACATGGCCACATCTAGCTGTGAGAGAGAGGCTGGGAAATGTAGTGTAGTTGGGCACCATGTGCCCAGACAAAACTTGAGGGTCCTATTACTGAAAGGAAGCCACAGAGAATGGTATTTGGTAAACAATTAATCATCACTGCCACAAGTAATATAAGGCATGTTAGCCTACTAAAAGAGATGATCCGGTAAGGAGAGAACAATGATTTAGGGAAGGAATTAACTGCAGGAGTGGAGGCCTTAAAAAGACACAAATGAGTATGAGCAGGGCATAAATTTTTGCCTCAAAAAAAGGGACACTGTGGTCTCCTGTCACTTCTCAAATGCTTAACTTTACAGAAGAAAGGTTGTCCCCAAATGCATTTCCAGCAGGTTAAAGTTACCCTTCCCTCCCATCTAATAAACCAAGTGATCACAGAGAATCAGTGTAAAACCCTGGTCCGCACTGCACAGTTCTCACTTGGGTTGTCTCCTGATAGGCTGATTCCAAGATGCTGCTTCTCCAGCAGAGAATAGGACCAATTTCAGAGCTGGAGGGAGTCTACTAAGCTCATTTTACAAATGTTCAAGGCCACAAAGTACCCTCTCCAACAGTACATCCCAAGTCTTTCAACTGTCAGACAGGAGATCATCCCAGTGTCCCCTTGCCTACCCTTTTATAAGAATCTTTCTCACAATGTATTTATCTTCCCAATAAAATGAACATTTTCTGAGCACAGAGAGTCAATGCCACCTTCTTTCATATCTATTTCCCACTGGATCTAGCACGTACAAAATATGTAATATGTACTCAGAAAATACTTCTACTGATAAAAAAGATTTGATTTTCCTCACCCTACTGGAGTCAAGACTGCTATTGAATCTGGATGGCCACTGGATATAAAGCAACTACTAGGTCAATGGTAACTAGGCAAGTGCAAGAGGATGGTCCTTAGTTTTAAAAAAAAAAAACAGAATCATAATTTTGGAGCAAGAAAGGACCTTACCTCCAGTCTGACCCCTCATTACAGATATAAGGAAAATGAGGTTCAGAAAGATGAATTGCTTGTCCAAAGTCACAGCTGTTTACAGCAGAGCCAAGATCAGAACCCAGGTCCTGTGACTTCAAGTTCAAATTTCCTTTCTCCATTAAAGGTTACTTGACTTTCGTGTCTGGGCTTAATATACTAGGTAATTACTGAATTTCACATATGTTCTTCAAAATTGTTGAAAATGCTACTTTTCTTAACGTATCCTTTTACCATGTATCTCTCCAAAGAAAAAAAGAACAGAATTACAGCTTCCATCCTACACACAAGGGAATAAAAACAATGCAGTCAAATGGCTTGTAGGCATCACAAGGCTTAACTCCATACAGTAACAATCATATGATTTTTAAGTGCAAACAAACTGAATATCTACTTTAGAATTATTTCCCAGAGCATGGTGCCCATCTTTTCTAACAGAAACAATGTAAATGAATCGTGACACTTCTACTATAGTGGCGTCACATGCTTTTCCTTCCCATACTTTCCATCTCCACAGCCTGCAATATTAATGTATGTTACAATCCATAAGGTAAAGTAAGTAGTAAATGGACATAAGACCATAAGCCAAATAACAGGATCTGTCTAAACACCAGAATTCTACTTCCACAGTGAACATTCTAGTTCATACATCTATTATGAGAAGTTAAACCAAACATCCCATTTCTCACATCCTTTGTATCTCCTAAAATAATCTTCTTTAAATACCAGGGAAAGCCCTCTTGTCCAGGTACACTGCAAAACTATAAACAGATATCTTACAAATCTTTACTACCCTGGGGAATATTCTCTCTCAACCTTCATCTCTCTCCAAATAGAAAACTGGATGGTTGGTTGGTTGGCTCTTAAAAAGAAAATACTGTCTCCTCATGATAGTGGGTCTTCTTTACATCTTTACCCTTCTTGAGGGGCTACAACTAGAACCCTGCAGTTCCATTTTCCAAGTGCTGCTGCTCCATGTGAAATAGAAGGCCTCTGCCTTCATCCATCCCACTGTTCCATGAAGGACCACGTGGGAACATCGACACCCTTCCATCTCCCTTGGATCACCACGCTGCATTCAAGCATCACCCAAAACATGAAACTACACAACTGGCAGGACTGCAAAGGCCACAATGACCCCAATTCTGTCTCTTCTAACTCAGTCAGAACAATGGCCTGGTTTATTTGCTCACTCTTAGTTCGAGGGTAATGTTACATAAACCAGCACTCGAAGTTAAAAAGCACATCCAATTTCTCAATTGTAACATAATTTACACCAAAAACTTCAAAAAGCAGCTTAATATTAAAGCCTCTAATAGTAAACTAGGTCTTTAGAAAAATATTAAGTTTTATTATCATAACTCTAAGAGGATATTATAGAGATGCTAATGCAAATGATAAGGAAGACTTAACAGAGTGTCATATACATGTAAGGAAAGTTATCTAACCCTGGCCTAATTGAAACAGGCTTTTCTCACATATCTTTCCCAGACCAAAAAAAAAAATACCAGTATCAAAATAGAACTGATATTTAAATTGAGTTTGCAAACACAGACAGCATGGTATCAGAAAATTATCAAAAACAAGGATGTCTGAAAAACTACCTTCCCACCCACTCTTTTTTTTGACAGAGAGGATAGGGGTCAGGGGAGAGAGAGAAAGAGAGAGAGAGAGAGAGAGAGAGAGAGAGAGAGAGAGAGAGAGACATCAATTTGTTGTTCCATTTATTTATGCACTCATTGGTTGGTTGGTTCTTGTATGTACCTTTGTGGGGACTGAACCTGCAACCTTGGTATATTGGGATGGCTCTCTAATAAACTGAGCTACCGAGCCAGGGCCTCCACCCATTCTTATTCACCTAAATAAGTGATTAATAAAAATATAGGATAACATCTGGAAAATTTCTCGTTATTACAATCATCACGTTAACTAAACTAGTAGCTTCAGTAAAGTTGACAAGTCAATAGCAAGTAAGCATATCACTCAGGACAACTGAATAACATGGGGGCAAAGGTGCTGTACAGTAATTTAGGCATATGTTTACACTAGGATTCACAATCATCATCACCTGCATCGTACTGAGCGCTTACTAGTACTTACATTGCATTAAGACCTGGAGTGTACCATTTCATTTAATCATCACTTCAACCTTCTAAGATAGATTCTATTGTCATTCTCTGGTTCCAAAGGAAATACCTGAGGCACCAACATGTTAGTTTGTCCAGGATCAAGGTTTATGCTCCAAAGCAAAACTCAGTACCTTCCCAGGGTCTTCACCCTCGTAATGCTATGACAAGAAATAACGCTTACGTGAAGTAAGGCATAAAATTTCAAGTCCTAAATCCGAGTTTGGCAGACTTTTTCTGTGAAGGGCCAGATAAAGAATGTAGGCTTTACAGGCACTATACCTTTGTCGTAAGAATGCAACTCCACTGCCGAGCAGCCAGTGCAGCCACAGACCACCCATAAAGGGATGAGCAGGGCTGCATGCCAAATACCTTCATCTGTGAACACCGATTTTTGTATCTCATATAACTTGCACATGTCTGAAATAGTATTCTTTTGATTTTTTCAAGCATTTCTAATTTAATCATTCTTAGTTCGAAGCCCATACAAAAAACAAGCTGTGGGCCAGATTTGGCCAAAGGCTGAATTCTGCCAACTTCTTCCTAAATAATGCAGAAAAATAAAATTTTTTAACTAAACAGCTCTTCTCACAAATGCTAACTTGTAACCTGCTTAGATACTTTGAGCTGATGCTTTGATGAAGCTCAAAGTCTCAATAAACTTTGCCATCTGTCCCAAAATAGTGAAACTTTCAAAAGTTCCAAACTGTAGGTACTGCATATAGATGTCCTAAGAATGAGATAGAATCACAACATTTTGAAACTGGATGAGATCTAACACATTCTCATTCCTTACAAGACTAAACTAAACAATGAACAATATTTAGCTCATTTCATGCCATTTCTCTTCCGCTACCACGGTCTTCTGAAGAAAACAGTTGCTAGTCCCTGACATTTGTTAAACGCATTTACAGTCAACAATGAATCCATATATGTGATGCAGACAACACACCTAGGCCCGCTTGGAAAGGGAAAACACTGCTGAACAAGTCATCTAAACAGAGAATAAGAGAACGAGAGAAGTGAAGATGGATGCATTGACATTAAAGTCTCAGCCCAACTGCAGAATAGCTTCTCACTGGGAAATGATGTGGGGGTTAGGAAAAGAAAATAAAAGGAACATAACTACTGGAATTCAGACCAACATCAAAGACCCTAACAACAGTTGAGCCTGCCTGGCTGCTTCTGAGTCTGTCCCTAGAAAACAAAACAGTTATGTAACTGAGAAAGGTTCTTGCAACGAACACTTCCTCTCTGGCCCACTTACACCCTGTCACCCACCTCAATGTGCAACACTGCAGAGTAACCTGGGTTTGCACCCCAGCTATGGCTGGACAAGTCTCTGTCCAAAGTGCTGCTTTATCCCGCGGCCTGCTATGGGGACGAGGTATGGAGATAACTGGTTTGAGCACAGTTCCAGTCTCCAGCCACCCTATGGACTCCGTCTATTGAGCATCACCACATCACCAATTTTAAAAATGAAACGGAGTCCAGATAGTCCTGAAAGTGGAAATCACAACAGCATGATGCCCCATCTTCACAAAACAGCCCTATTAGAAAGAATCCACATCAATGAGTTCTTGAAAAACTTTGAGATCATGTTGTAGCAGCAATTAAAGCTTCTATTTCCTTTGCTCTCAAGCCCCAAGGAGCAAATGTCAAAATGCCCAGTTAGACTGCAATTTACCCAATAAGAAAAAAAAAACCCTGAATCACAACCATCACTACCCCAAAATACTGCAAAAATAAATCCAATTACTGGACCAAACTAGTACATTTTCTGGACTCTGAGAGCCACTGTACTCTAGCACCATATGCTTTCTTTCTTCCAGTAGAAATACAAATATAGACAACGTTTACAAAAGCAAGAGATGTATCAGAAGTTATTCCTGCTCCGAATGACTTAAAAGGTCTAAATCTGTGCCAAGTAAAAGTCTGAAAGAATGGAACATAAAAGAGATGCTGACAACAATGCAATGTGGCCCAGCTGCCAGCTATCCGTGTAGCATCATGCAGTGCCCCAAGCATTTTAAAAGCAAACTGCACTTCTGCATGCAGATCAAAATTATAATTATCCCAATTCTATTTCCTAAAAGCTAACTATTAAACTGCATCCCAAGCATCCTGCTGTGGGTCTCCTCCCCTCTACCTTCTTTGAGCTTCAGCAAAGAAGGTGAAGTTATAAGGGGTCCAGAAGTGGACTGAAACTAAGGAATCAAGCTTGACCTGCTCTTCTCACCGTTTCTTGTGATCTGTTTGAGAAAAGCTTCAACATAAATATTTCAAGCCAGCAAAATGAGAAAGGCAAGATATGGAGGTGGCGGGGAGTTCAAGGAGGAAAGAAAAGGGACACTAAGTCACCAGTATTGTCCAATATGTAGCAGCAACTTCAGCCAATTATAAAGATGAGAAGGAAAACTCCACGGGAGTCCCCGCGAGCGGAGACCTGTCGGAGACCTGTCGCTCAGCCTGCCCCCACCGACCCCGGGGGCGGCACCGCAGGGAAACGCTCGCGCGCGGACCACTGCGCTTGCAGTGTCCCCGGAGTCCCGCTGCCATCCCTGGGAGTCGCGACTCGAGCCCGCCTGGAGCCTCCGGCTTGAGCACCGCAGAGGGCGAGGAATGTGTCCGCACCCTCGCCTGCCGAGGCCGCGGGGCCACGGGGATGCTAGCGCAGAAGGCGGTCGGCTCGGAGCCGGGTGCCCGCTGGAGGCTGGGGCACTGAGCACAGAGGGACGGGGAAACCCGAGATGGTCTAAGAACATTCGATCCAGAACCTTGACTTGGAAAAGAATTCTTTTTTTCCAAAAGGGAAAGCAAGGCCCCCCGCAGCCTTCCCCGCGGCGCCTGCCCACGTCACCGGCGCCCCCGGCCCGCCCGCGGCCCCCGCCTTACCGAGCCCCGCGGCCCCGCCGCGCCGCTGCGGCCTCGCTGCGCCCCGATCGCCGCTCCGTGTCTGCCCTCCGCGGGCACCGGGCCCGCCGCCCTTTCCTCCTCAGCCTCCTGGTCCTCCTCGTCTTCGCCTCGGAGCACCGCTCGCGCCGCAAGCCTAACGCCTGGCCGCCCGGGGCAGCCGCGGAGGCTCGGCCGGGCGCCCCCCGCGCCAGCGCCTCATCCCGCCCGGCCGCCCGTCAGGCTCGGGGGCGGGGACGCCGGGCTCCCGGCCGCGGCCTCACAGTCCCCACCTCCGTCACGCGCCACGCTCGCCCGCCCGCCCGCCCCGGCGGAGTCGGCCCGGGCCCGCGGTCCTCCGGCTAGGAGCCCCTACCAGCCGCCCTCAAGCCGCCCCCGCCGCGCCCCCGCCTCGCTCGCCGGCGCGCGCCCGCCGGAGCCCGCCGCCCGCCTGGCCTCCGCCTCCAGCGCTCCGCCTCCTCCTGCACCGCGACGCCCGCAGCCGGGAGAAGAGGCGCGCCACCGCGGCCGCGGGCACGAGTACGCGCGAGGGGGGCGGGCGGAGCGCGCGCGCGGCCGTGGGCGGCGGGGGCGCGCCCAGGCCTCGCCTGCCGTTGTCCCGGGAGTGCACGTGCATGGCGGGGGGGGCGGGGGGGGCGGGGGGGGCGCCGCAAGGGTCAGCCGGGAGCGTTAGGGCCACTGAGACACTTCCCTAGAGGTTCGGGCGCGGTCATTTGCGGGGGCTTCTACGTTGCGCTGCAGTGCGAAAATTAAAAAACGTGCCGCAGCAGCGGTAACACCGGGAAGAGACCTCCTGTGAGACTACGGCAGTGGGTCCTCTCTACTCCCAGCTGACCCTTGAATACTGTCACCAAGCCGGGGAGGAAGGGGGCGTTGCCGCAAGTCAGGAAGATCCTCGTCTATCTCCTGCGCATTTTGATCTAAAACCAGCTCGCATCGGTTACTATGGGGAATGCAGGATCTAAAAGTTCCTTCGGTTGCTTCTTCATTTAAGAGTTACGGACCAAGAGATTGGAAGTGACATGGCAGGGAAGAGACAGGACAAGAGCGGGTGAAAGCAAACCTGAAGGTGCGTGGGTAGACTGAAAAGAGACTCTGGAGAGGAGTGCCGGAGCTTACAGACAACCCCCCGCCTGCGGATGGCACTAACCTCGTTCCTTCCCCTGTTCCTTTTGTTCAGCCTCTAAAGCCTGCGCAGCACTTCTACAGAAACCATCTATGTAACAGCATACATCTGGACATTCTACCTTTTCATTTTCTTCCTTTTATATATGTACCTTTCACACCTTCTGACCCATCTGATATCTAAACGTTGTGGGGAGCAGTTAACCTACGTAATTTAACCCTTAGTCCTACATCATCTAATGCCACTGCAGTGATTCAGGTCCACTCAACACGTAGTCATTTCAATGGGAGTCCTTGAACGTAAAACATGGCCTTGACCACACGTAGCAGAATTTCAAGGGCATGTACACAAAGCTTGATTTCACCACCTTCTGGAGAGAAATTAGGCAGTGAACATGGGCAACAATCTCACTCTTGCTGGCTTCAGTGTGATCAACGTGGACCAAGATTCTAGATGTTTTTGTTGTTGTTGTTGTTGTTGTTTAGCAGAGAACAAGGGATGGAATGAGAAGATTTGCAGAGAGGCACAGACTGGGATGGGAAAGTTTAAAGAAGGCTTCTGTAATAAATGTGTCCTGATACATAGCCACCTACTGGAAACAGGTGCACTTAGGATCCATAACATTCTTCTTCATGGGGACTTCCTAAATGCTAGTGAAAGAAAAGAACCAAGGAAATGAGGAAAACTAGAGACCTTCAACATAAACCCAGAGTTTAAAAATTGCTTGCTCCAAACTGCAACCATTTCAAAAGGTCACCTTTTGAGCACAAAGAGCCATCTCTGCCAGAGAGAGGCAAGTATGCAGAGAGGAATTCAGTCACTGGTGTTGGTCCTGGACATGGTGAGCATTAAGCATAAAACCTCCTGTGATGTCAAGAGGAAGTCAGCACGGGACATTAAACCAAGTCACCATGAGAAGCAAGTTTTGCCCAAGGCTCTAATCCCTTGACTACTGACAAGTAAGATAATGACATTCTGTATTTTTTTATAAAGACCTCATATCCCACAGTTTTGTCATTACATCCCCAAATTCAGCTGCACTGGCTGAGTGTTAAATGGTTTACATGCAGCTGGTACAAAAGTGAATAACATATAAAGGAGCTGGGATCTGTGCACATATTGGATGACAGATATTTTACTTCAGAGTCTCAAAACATTTTAGTATCTTTTCATCTATTGGTATTATGTCTAGCCCAGAGAAAGAACAAGTGGAGTCCTTATGTGTATCTCAAATGTCAGAGGTATTTGAGTAAGCTCAAAGGTGCTGATGCTGCTTACTCTTGTTCATATCCAGCATTCGTTCTCTTTGGAAAGAAGCATTCAAATACCCTATGAACAGATAGTTATGATTGCTAAACCTGCAGATAAACTGAAGGTTGTGACTTCTCAACAACTCTGCAGCCAGCTGAACTTACCATTTCAGGTGGTTGTGACCAATTACCTCTGACCTAATAATACCCTCAGTGATCCAATTTATTTATCCTAAAAACTGCAACAGTCCCTAAAAAAGAAAAAGGCTGTCCAGCTGTAAAATAATGTTCAATAACTGCATATGGTTTGATTCCATATTCCCAAGGTGAGGGGCAGGAGCGGGGAGAAAAAGACAAATTCTCCCTCTCTCTTGGAAGCTGCTGGAGGCCTCAGCCTGGCCTCCTTTCTCGGCCTTGGCACTGTCGTCTTCTGGTGGTAGCATCTGGGCTCACTCTTGGCATCTTGGATCTGTTGCACTGCAGTCCCCTCCAGGCACTAAGCAGCGTCATGGTGCAGACAAGTAGAGCCAGCACGGAAAGCATCCCTGCAGATCACTGCAACACACTGACCTAACCTTGAGTTTCAGAGAGAGCCGGGGAACTGAGCGAGCAAGAGAAAGAAAGCTTATTTTCATTCTCAAACTGAATGCTCAACAGCTGGCTTGAGAAAAATGAGTTGCTGAAAGTAGGCCAGGCTTAACAGAGAATTCTCCGAATGTGACATTTGACATTGCCTTGTTTATTTTTTTCCTGCCCAAAGGGCCAGTGCCATATTGTGTCCCTATAAGACAAAACAGCAAAATAAATTGTTGAAAAAGGCGTGTTGTCTCTGTGTGGCATTCTCCTAGCTACTATGGATGTCCATGGAGCACCCTCTCAAAACATTCAGTCCTTTGCACCAAAAAACTACTATTGTGCAACATTTTAGGAAGTCATCAGCCGTCCTATTCCCTGCTTCTGTGACAAATCCCTGGGACACTCACTGAAATGATAAATTTCCCATCTTCTCCCCTCTCCTGGTCACATTTTGGTTCAATATTCTCTATCACCATCGTTTACAACTTTTACTTGTCCTCCGACAAATATTTGGGGGTTTTTTTCAGTCTCTGAATCCTAACATCATTTGTACTTACCTACATGTCTGTTCTTGAACAGTTCCGCCAGATAGTAGCTGCCTTTCTACTTTTTCCATTGGGTCCTTCTCGTCTTCCAGAATTCTAAATGTTGACTGCCCCAGGGTTCTGACCTTCAACCTTTCCCATTCTTTCTACTCTCCCTCCCCCAGCAGTCCCCTGCAGCCCTGGCTCTAAATGGCCTCCATTCACTGATGTATATCTTTAACCTTGACCTCTCCCCAGCACTCCAGGCTGAAATATCCAGCTGCCTACTGACAACTCCACTCGGATATCTCAAACTTAATGTGTCCAAAACAGAACTCTTGATGTTTCATATTAAAAACAAAACCCAAAATTGCTTCCTGCGACTTTTCCCCATCTCAGTGCAAAAAAATCTCTTTCCCTGAAACACCGCATTCATTTTAGTAGCCAATCCTTCGGGTTCTACCTTCAAAACATATACTGAGTCTAATCTATTTCCTCTCTCTTGACCACTAACACCCTCATCTGCCCCTCATAATCTCCTTCCTGGGGGACTAATTGGTGTCCTTGTTTTCATTCTTTCCCCTCCAGGGTCTCAACTCAACAAACAGAATTTCTTTTAAAACATTAGTAAGATAATGTCCCACTCCTTGTGGAAAACTCAGTGCTCTATGCTTCTGATCACACTATGACAAAATCCAAAGTCCTCTCCCCAGTCTTGCAGTCTACAGCCCCTCTTCACCTCTCCAGTCTTGACTTCTTAACATTCACTCTGCCCCCGCTACCCAGGGCTGGCCTCCAGCTGTTCCCTCCACCAGCAAGAAACACTTCTTCCTAGCTTTTAGACGAGATCAGGCATGTTCAGGGTGGTGTGGCCGTATTCCTAGTTTTTCAACTGACCTCAACTGCTAAAATAGTGTTGCCTTCTGTTCCCTGACTCTGCTTTTTTTTTTTTTTACAGCAGTTACCACTACATGATTGTGTTTGTACATGATTGTTTACTACTTGCCTCTCTTACTAAAATAAATGCTCCACGAGGGCAGGGAGTTTGTTTATTCACCATTGAATCCACATCGCCAAGGAAATGAGTAAATAGTGCTGTCAACTTCCGGAATCTCTCTGCTCATTTATTTTCTGCCGTCGCTTATTGCTCTGGAGCTGTCTTCTGCGGACTCACTGCAAGTGGGGACTACTGCAAATTATAAAATTATGTAATTTGCAATTCACTGCAAATCAAAACAAATTATACTGAAAATCTAAGAAAAAATCAAGAATCAGCAAAGAGGGGTACATATTAAATGAGTAATGTAATGCCTGTGAGGCAAAATCATAGGCTAACTTGCAATTAAGTTTTGATATCTAAAAGTTAAAGGTACAGAACATTAAAGCCAAATTACATCTCATTCCCGAATGAAGTAATCACCACGTTGGAAAGGAATGTGGTAAATTTTAGGAGATGTCAGTCATCCCTTTTTTTTGTAACCTTGAACGAGTTAATTAACATTTCTGTGTTTCCACCTGTAAAATGGGCCTGCTTTCTTCCTTCTTTTGTTATCATAAAAGTCGAAAAATTTAATTATTACGAAAAAGCTTTGGAAGAAAGGAAATTTGGAAATCAACACTAATAGTTATGTTTCCCAAACTTCTTTGTCTGATATTTTGAAAATGAGGAAGAAATATATATATTTTTTGAAATCAAACTAAAGACATGAAAATCACCCAGCATTTCTGAAATGACTAGACAAAAATGTCTGCAGCAGCAAAGCAACCTCAGTCACCAGAGCAAATCACCCGCGGCCTGAGGTCTACATCTGGCATCCTCAGCAACAACAGAGAACCCATTTTATAGTCAGATGAGAACTTCAACCAGGAAATAAGAGAAATTACATTGAAATGTAAGTTTTCATATAAAGTACTTTTTAAAGATTTCTTTTTTTAAATTTATTTTTAGAGAGGGAAGGGAGGGAGAAAGAGAGAGAGAGAGAAACATCAATGTGCGGTTGCTGGGGGTCATGGCCTGCAACCCAGGTATGTACCCTGACTGGGAATCGAACCTGCGACACTTTGGTTCACGGCCCGCGCTCAATCCACTGAGCTACGCCAGCCAGGGCTCATATAAAGTATTAATCCCACTTCTTATCAGACAAAATTAGATGAAGGCTTCTAAAAGAATTAACAGAGGCAACAACATTTCCGTACATGAGATCCTTAATGTTCAGAAGGGAATCGGGTCTGGGGGACTGTATTTCCTCAGCAAACATGCTGGTTTATTTAAAATGTTTGTTTGAAGCCAAGCCAGTGTAGCTCAGTTGGTTGGAGCATCATCCTATACACCAAAAAGTTTGCGAGTTCAATTCCTAGTCACGGCACATACTCAAGTTGCAGGTTCAATCCCCAGTCGGAGCGCACACGAGAAGGCAACTGATTTATGTTTCTCTCTTTCTCTCTTTCACTCTCTCTCTCTCCCCCTACCTCTCTCTCTCTAAAAGCAATGGAAAAAAATCCTCAGATGAGGATAAAAAATTTAAAAAATAAATAAAATGTATGTTGATACACGAAGGGAAGGTCACATAAAGGCACAGGAAGAAGTCACACATTTGCAAGCCAAAGAGAGAAGCCTCAGGAGAAACTAATCTTGCTGACACATTGACCTTATACTTCCAGGCTCCAGAACCATGAGAAAATCTATTTCTATTGTTTAAGCAAAATAAAAATATATGTTTAATTGAGGTGACTTGGAGAAAACTAAATCTCCCACTGGTGGCTGTGATGGTGTGGAGATGTCACCACTTCTCATGAGAAAACACTCTTATACATACACACAACCTTTTGCTGTAAATACAGTGAGTGCTCCACTCCTCTCAGAGCTCTGCCTGAGTCAGCACTCTGCCCAGCTGCTTGGTGATGCTCCCAACCCCAAAGCCTTTTATTAGACCTAAAGAACTGAAACCAGTGTTGAGGAAGTGCATGGGAAAGTGACTTGGGAAAGCAAGAGATCAAAGAGAGGTTATTCAACCCGCAGGGCTCCTGCTTTCCCAGGGTGCTCTCTGCAATTTCCCTCCCACAATTTCCTCTTTATGGCTTCCAGTTTCCAGAAGTTAGTGCATCTCAGAAGGTCAAAGACATCGGTGCTTTCCTGCTAAATTCAAAATATGTGTTGGCTGAGAATTTACCTATGTTAACTGAAACTAAATGTAGTAGATGCTAGGTTTCCTGGGCACCTTGAGAAGAGCTGGAGTAGATAATCCTATATGCCATTTTATTATTTCTTAAAAATCAGTTACTTGCACTTGGCTTTGGAAGTTACTTTTTTTTCCACTTTAAGTATGGTTGATTCCTGGATACAGCGGGGGTAAAGGGGGGCGTACTATATCAAAAAACAATAAAATTACCCTATTAGAACATTATTTCCCTGTTCCTACTCATTTTTTTCTCTTATGTGAAACAAACAGCATTACCCCTGAGAGTAATAAAAAAGGCCAGTCTTAGGCAGAGCTGATAATAGACACAAACTTACTAGTTCACTACTTTTTGCCTAGACCATGACCTAATTTAAAAACTATTGAATGCTTCTCTTAAGTTCTTTATAAATTTTAACAAAAAGAGCAACAGGAACCATCTTACTCATGGTAACAGACTACTTTGTTAAAGAGTACCTAATTCGTGATAGCAAAGGTCCAGCAGCTGGGAAAGTTATAACTTAGGGAATTTACATTTTTCCATGCTTTGTGGAGCACCTTTCAGTAGTCGACCTAAAATTTTACCAACAAGATTGAGGCACTACTCAGAGAAACTGAAGCACAGAGAGATTCAAATTTTGAATAAAATTCAACCTTCACTTGATCTTTATTATCTATTTTTAATAACTATATTTTGATGGCCAGGTCCCACAAAACTGGACAAAAATGTTTTTTACGAGTAATATTAGCCCTGGCCAGGTAGCTCAGTTGAATAGGGCATTATCCCAATGTGCCAAGGTTGTAGGTTCCATCCCTGGTCAGGGCACATATAAGAATCAACAAATGAATTCATAAATAAGGGGAACAACAACAAGTGAATCTCTCTGTCTCCCTGTCTCTCTCTTCCCCTCTCTAAAATCAATTTTTTAAAAAAATGAATAATGTTATCTGTATATTACAGGAGAAAGCCATCCAAATAGAAAACCCCTCTCCACTGTCTTTCTTCCCTTCCTCTGCTGGACGGGAGCAGTCTAGGGGTCTTTCAATTTGCATTCCGCCACTGCCTCCAGTAACTGCCCAGGACAGCTGGCTTTTCCCATACCCACAAAAAGACAGCATCAAAAACAAAAACTAATACTGGGACCCAAGATAAGGTTTGGTATGTTGATTAGCCAAACCACTGGCATTTCACATACCCAGCAGTTTCTCAGTCTTTTGATGGGCAAGTAAGTCTGCATAAGACAGCAATTTTTCCATCCCAGCCCATTCCCAAATCACCAGCCCTGCTTCCAGGCTAGGTCTCCCATTCTATCCCTCCCCAAAACCTCTGGTGCAATTTTTGGGGGAAGACAAAACCCCCTCAACATCCCCTTGACACCATAATGGTGTCTTTTTATGAGGAAAACAAAGCCAACCTTCATGTTTTCCCCAGGAAGATTGGGAAATTGGGCCCTCTTCTTCACCAAGGGAGAAAAGTATCTCGAAGGAGATGACTAACTCTCGAGTTTTCCTCTGTGTGGTGCCATGCTGGCAGCTGGGCAAAGACAGTGGGCTGGGCGCCCCTTGCTTTCTCCATGCTTAGAGTTGACGATAGAGCAAGTCCACATAGGCTAGCCTATGGGTTCCCACGGACATCAAACAGCTGTGCAAACATGGGACAGATGCATAAATCAAATGCAAAAGTAAATGAAGTATTTATATTAAGTAGAAGTCCTGCTACTGCTGTTACAATGCTCTGCTGGGGCTCAGGAGGGAAGGGGGCCTATTAGGATAAGCAGATTGCCTTTTTCTGCTGGGGGTGTTGCCAGCAGGCAGGAGCGGAAAGGTCACACATGGCTGCAAGAAGGACGACAACCTGTTACATAAACGGTCGTCTGCAGATACATGGCCTCTAAGTGGGGTTTTCAGGCCGAGGTGACTTTGTTTCTCCAAAATGACTTGCACGTGCCAGACTATGCTTTTAGGAATCTGCCTTAGTGACTAATTTTAAAATGTCAGAGACCGCCCCAGTGGCCACCAGCAGCAGTACCGCAGGGAGATGACCTGAGAGATGGCACCAGGACTGTCCTGCCTCAAAGAATATCTCGCCATTGGACACGAGTCCGGGTGAAATGGAAGGAACCGCAGTCGCTTATTGCAATCGGGAACTCCGCTGGGGAGACTGGCTCCGTGGAAATTTCCTGTCCTCTCCGCGGAGGAGCCGGGATGCAGCGCAGCTTGATTTAGCCCGGATTCCCACGCTCGACATCCGGAGCCCAGGAGACTCGAAGGGTTGATGGATCCCTCCGCTGCTCATGAACCTCTCCTTACTGTGGGAGGTGAAAGGGAGTGTATGGCCCTTTGGGCTTATTTTAAATAAAAATATTTTTAGCCCTGGAGGGGTAGCTCAGTTGGTTAGACTGTTGTCCTGATACTCTGAAGTTATGGGTCCAATCTCCTGTCAGGGCACATAAAAGAAGCAACCAAGGTATGTGTAAGTAAGTGAAACAACAAATCAATGTTTCTCTCTCTCCCTCTCTCCTTCCCTTCCTCTCTCCCTTCTCTTTCTCTAAAGTTAATTTTAATCTTTTTTAAAGATTTTATTTATTTATTTTAAAGAGAGGGGAAAGGAAGGAGAAAAACAAGGAGAGAAACATAGATCAGTTGCTTCTCGCACTCCCAGAGCTGAGCACCTGGTCTGCAACCC
Source organism: Phyllostomus hastatus (assembly GCF_019186645.2). Taxonomy (NCBI): domain Eukaryota; kingdom Metazoa; phylum Chordata; class Mammalia; order Chiroptera; family Phyllostomidae; genus Phyllostomus; species Phyllostomus hastatus. Next base: position 9,995,870 of record NW_025334015.1, on the reverse strand, counting down.
AGACGTGTGTCCCGACGGGGAATCAGACTGGGGAGCCGTCAGTTCGCAGGCCCCCGCGCCATCCACTGAGCCACAGCAGCCAGGGCAAATTGTTTTTAAATACTTTAAAAATATTATTTTTATTCAGAGACACTATGTGTAGTGTTCTATATTTGAAAACACACAATTGATAAAATATAAGTTCATTGTTAAAAAATTAGAAATGGCAGCAAAATGGAAAAAATCAATTATCTTACAATTCAGAGATAGTCAATATTTTGGTACATGTTTCCTACATATCTTCATAAACATATATATATATATACACCCACACATATATAATTTTTATCCAAAATAGGACTTTATTGAAAATAATGTGTGCAAATCTGCTTTTTCCCTAAACAATTCCTTTTACTTTTCATGCCAATAAGTGTTTACCTACCTCATTTTTATATGACCATATGTCCATTCCATACTTCCTTTCACATGCTGTGATATTTCTCCTGCTGTGATTTCCTTCTCCCTCATCAATGATGGCCGAGGGTCATGTTTTTGCCAAATGTGTGCGAACATTGCCAGCCTTTGAGAGTTGACCACACGTTTACACGTACTAGTTGATACCCAAACTCCCATGCTCAGGCCTCAGCCCTTTGGCTTAAGGATTTGGTTTAGTTGCAGAGTGAGAACCCCAGCAGAGGTGTTCCTTAAACACTATCCAACACTTACTTCCCCCTTTTCCCTGGGAAGTTCTGAGGAGGATCCCAAAGACTGGTTCTATACCCAGACCTTGGCCCTGGGCCTGGGCAGCTCAGACCAGAAAAGTTCCAAGTCCACATGCTCTTCAGTAGAACTGTTATGCTTTCGTAATTGATGAAAATCCTGAGCAATTGGAAAAACAGTTAATGCTGGCTGACACTAATTACTGCCTCATTTTAGTTTATTGTAGGAAATGCGTTCAGTCTCAGCTTATTCCCTCAATGCCTGATTCAGATACTCACTCACTTTGTTCTCACGTTTTTATATTTTACATTTGGTTTTCTGTAAATTTAAGTCTGTTTACCTTACGGTCCTTCTTCATTACTTCATAGTCGCTATAGTAACCTCACTGACACCTCAATATGTATTCTACTTCCAAGCAACATAATTGTGATCAGTGGTTTCCAAAACTCAGGTCTGGTGCACCCGTGTCCCCATAGAGATGGTATAGATTTTTTTATTCACACACCCAGGACTGCCTTCATCCCAGTAAGTGTGTCTCTGAGGTGTGTTTTCAAGATGTACCATTTAGTCTGTAAAGGGTGGAATCTAAGGAAAATGAATGTTTCTGTTTCTACACAGTCGTGTGAGTTTGGGTGTGTGTGAGAGAGAGACAGAGAGAGCTAGAGACAGACACAGAGACACACAGAGACAGAGAATTACTTCTCATGAGGGGGGTGTCCATCTCCAGATAGCCAGGGTCAGCTATGTCAAGGGCTGCCAGGTAGGTAAGAAGTGCTAATTGCTGCCCTGGCTGGTATGGCTCAGTGGATTGAGTCCTGGGCTGCAAACCAAAGGGTTGCTGGTTTGATCCCGTCTAGGGCGAGAACGCCTGGGTTGTGGGTCTGGTCCCCAGTGAAGGGTGCACGAGAGGCAACCACGCATTGATGTTTCTCTCCCTTTCTCCCTCCCGTCCCCTCTCTATATAAATAAATAAAATCATTTTTAAAGTGCTAATTGCTACTGTTACTTAAGTTCTGTTTCCACCAGAGACTCACACAGCAACCTTGAAGAAGTGACTGAATGATTCCATTCCTCCAATCTCACACCTGAACACCCAGAACAATAATATTTTCTGGCTCCTTTTATTGCAAAGGCGTCAAACTGAATTAGTTTACATTTGGTGTTTCGAGATTCTACAGGAACATTATTACTTTGTGCTCCTTTCATATTGCTTGTATTTTCGCTCAACCATTAAGGAAGGACAACTATGCTAAAAATGTTTCTTTTCCATAGTACTCTCTGGGGAAGAGTACCCAATTGCTGAAGCCTAGCAAGTATAAGAAATGCATGCAAAGACAATGTGAGAGAGAGAAAGAGAGAAATCATAACCTCCCACTCACACTCACACATATTTGGCATTTCAAGTTTTGAGCAGCTAATAACCAGCTCCTTGAGTTGGGAGCTGTCGTGCTCACAAAGCCGGTTCAATTGTTCTCACACACCCTACTGAGCACACCTACTTTTTCTGAAGGGCTCAGCACAAACCCTGTTTCAGCTTTGAAAGGCAAAAGGGTGGGATGGAGTTTACCAGGAAATACAAAGGCTTTCATCAAGTGGATAAGGACCAAAGGCTCTAACTCTGGGAGGCAAGTATTTTTAAGCAAATACTCCAATTGTTTTCTACTGCTCTGGGTGTGTCTATTCACAGAGAATTTGGGTTTATTGTGTGGTTTGTCTGGATTCCCTTCCTCTGATGGGGGACTGAGGATCTGGATGCACCCCTGGGAGACCCACAGGAAATGTGGGTTATTTCGGTAATGTGGAAATAAAGATAACACTCCAATTAAAGGGAGGCAAGTCTCACATGACAGCAAAGGGGGTCTGAGGAGGCCACCCAGGCGAGCAAAGCAGCAGAGTGGATGTCAGAGAACAGAGCTGGGGGCGGAGACCAGAAGACGAAGGCAGGGAGCAGAGGGGGAGGGAGCTACAGAGAAGGCTGTCCTGGGTGAACACCTGGGACAAGGGCTCAGGCCCACGGTCCATTCACTGAGGCAGAGCGTGTGGGAGGCCTGCTCTTGAAAGCAAAGGGGATTGGTCCTGTAAGGGTGAACGAGTTGGTCTGCGGCAATTTGGGGGGCCTCTGACCTTCGAGATGTTTTATCGAGATGATAGCAAACCTTGTCACTAACATGCATTGAGTGCTTACTCTGCTCCATGCTAAACTGTGAACGGTAATTTACAATATGGTACTTAGTACCTACAACAACACTATCAAGTAGGTATAATTACCCCCGCTCTGCATGAGACAAAGGCAAAACAACTCGCCTAAGATTACACAGCAACCAGCAACACTATGGCTTGAGGTTAGGTCTTTGTGTCTCCAGAGATCCTAGCTCTTCTCAAGCTTGAGATAATTCAATATGTACCTTCCTTCCAGATATTCTGACTCAATAGTTTTGGGGGCAGGGCCAGGGAATGTGTTTTAATATCCACCCCAGGCGCTGACACAGGGGTGCAGGCCCCCATGCCAGCCAGACACACCAGAACACCACCCCATCCAGGTGAAGGGGAATGTGCTCCCCAGGAGCCAAGTTCAGACACAAACAAATAGGAAGGAAGGGTGAAAATAAATGGGAAGGAAAGTGTAAAAGAGGTCTCACCTCCTAGTCTATGACAAATAGTCCCAGCAGTCTACTATTCTCCCCAGACCTGTGCTTCCTGTCATTTGAAAATAGCTGAGAGTGATCAGTCTGGTAACTGGAAGATCACGCTTCCTCCTGAGGTGAGGTCCCGCAGATCCTCGTCCCTCATTCAGTCCCAGGTTAGGGGTGCAGGCAGCTCCCCTGCAACCCTCGCTGGGACCCTGTTCTACAAAGCTCTCAGGGCAGCAACTTTGGGCACTGCTGTCATTTCTCAGATGTGAGAATCCCATTTCATTGGTTCTAATCACAGTGGAAAAAGAGTGAGGACTTGCCTTTTCAGCAATTCCAAAGACAATTTTTAAACAAAGGGACTAGTTCTCACAATTACCCACCAAACAAAGCACATTGATAAAAATCACTGCTAGGTTTCCCAATATCATTATCATGCATGAATAGGCATTTCTTTCACTTTGGTTAAACGTTTGAATTCTTGGATCAAACTTCACAGGAAAAAAATTTGTCTTGCTCACAATGTGTTTTCTCATTTCCTAGGGTCCCACCCTTTGGAGCTGATAACTTTCTTTATCCCTAGATTTCTTTAAAGAGGTTGGGAGACAAGATTCCAGCAAATGACAGGAGGCTCTAGCTAGTCTCTTTGCAATTCTCATTTCCCCAGATGCCATTTGAATAACTCATAATCTGCATCAGCTGGAAATGTTCTTGTGGATTTGTTTATTTCTCCCTAAAATTTCTGAAGTCTTCTCTCCTCTTTCTCTGCTGCCCTTCTACTCCAGGGTGTCTGTAAGCGCCTTTGTGGCTTCCACTGCAGGCCTCTGGCCAAGGCCAAAACGGATTCTTTTCATCTATTCAAGTGTGATCTGGGCCAGACAAGCCTGCTGCACAGGCAAGAGGCATAGAAAAGTATTCTGTATTCAGCTTTCAGCTCCGCAGAGCCTATAGCAGGGGCCCGGCCCCTGGCGAGGCGAAAGCGGTGACCAGGGCCATTTGGCAGGAATGGGAATGCTGTTTGTTTGGCCCCTTCCCTTCAGCTGGACAGAGCACGCCGGTGGAAAGCAGCAGGAATGGTGCATCCTGTTCCAGCCGCTTCCTCTAAGTGCACTTCCAACTTTAAAAAGCACCTTCTTTGACCTCTCAAAGCAGCAGCATTAAGTTTGTTTGTTTGTTTGTTTGGGATGCCATTAAGTTTAAAAAGCATTACAGTTGTATATAGAGAGTTGATTAATACAATAATACGAATAGGCTGGTATGTTGGCGTGTTAGTATCAAACAGAGCACCCTATTTGTCTCAATACACAGAGGATTCAAGGCCCAAGGTATATTAACAGGAGAAGGGATACTAGGAAGAGACGATTCTGTTAAAAGATAATTTGTGAAAAGGTAACATCAAACTCTACAGTAAATACAAAATAAACGCATATCAAAGGTCATTAACGACAAAACCAGTAAGATGTTACGATTGATGCAGAGAGCATATGAAAAATTCAGTATATGTAAGCAATTTAACAAATAAACGCTAGGATAAGATTGCCAAGTTTTGTTGTTGTCTTTTTTTTTAAACTGAGGAATTCCCAATAGGCCATAATTTTAGAGATGATCTGTTTCCCAAAACAGAAATTATTTGCATCTCTCCCAGACAAAAATGCACAACTTAACAAATAATTGTTTATTAAGCCTTCCAGCTTTCATCAATAGCAAGCAATGAACTAAGTACATTTTCTTACAAACCCAAGAAAACATTAAAAGGATGTGCTGCTCACTTGTCTTATTTCCAGAATTTAGGTGATTTTTCTGAAAATTCTAAAGGTCATCGAACGAATGAACTTAAGAGTAACTAGGTGATGCTTGCAAAACAAGAAAAAGGGAAGGGCAATTGGCCTTACCTGTTAAAACAAGGCCTCTCACAGGCAGGAGAGGAGCGCTTTCCGTCAGCGTGACTAGCGAGTCTGACTCCACTTCACCAGCAGGCCCTTCCCTGAAACATGGGCAATGCATGTGTGCTCCTAAATCAATCTCTCTCCCTCTCTCTCTCTCTCTCTCTCTCTCTCTCTCTCTCTCTCTCTCTCACTCTCTATCTCTATCTCTATCTCTATCTCTATCTCTATCTCTATCTCTATCTCTATCTCAGAACTCCTGCCACCAAGCAAGCTGACTCTCCCCCCTTGCCCTGCCCCACCATTTCCAAACTAGTCATCACGCAAGTCCTAATAATGCTGGGCTTCAACCCCCATCTAACCCAGCCCTTTGTCTTTGAACACTGTTGGCCGGAACCTTGAAGGTGTGGTGGAGGGAACGATGTTTCTTCTAGTGATGATGACATTTGTATCAGTCCTTCACACCTAAGTAAGACTGTTATTTGTGTGTGTGGGGGGGGGGGGTAATTCTGGCATTTTTGGTGAAGTCTTATAAGTCTATAGAAACTCCTTTTCATGTTCTGTTAGAAGTAACAACATACAAATTCATACACATCATTGATATACAATGTCGCAGCACCTCCTTTTATTTTTGTTTCTTCAGTCTCCTAAGAGCCTCGCGGTGTACTAAGGGAACACGGAACGGAATGGATCGAGAAATCCGAGGGTGTGTCTGCATTGAGATCCCGGATGCGTTTTCCCATTTGTAAAAATTGAGATGACTTGACTCCCCAGATTTCTTTCTGCTCTAGTTCTGTGACTGCATTTTTCACGCTCTCTCCTCTGCCTCTTCTTTAACACTGACAGCGTCGCCACCGGGGGTGAGGTCAGGGACACCGGTCACCCCTCCCTAGGGATCGCGATAACGGAATACAAACCAAAAGGCTGTTCCCAACGGGGGAGGGGTCAAGCCCTCTAGTAACAGCTATATGAAGAATTTATCTAATTCTTATTTAGACCGGGGTTAGTTTCTGACTGGTGCAGAACCGCAGTTTCACCCGCTATTTCCTTACTAAATTAGTTAATCTCTTCCAAGAGATAATTTCCCAATCTCTATTTAACAGTCTTTCCTCTTGGGATACCACTTCAACGTTCAGGAAGCTCAGCATTCTTGATAACAATATGTAGTTATAACACGCAGAGATGCAGGTTTATTTTCCCTAACTGTAACAATTCAGAGCTTTCCCCTTGGTTACTTGGTATCTTCTTCAGGAAAAAAAAAAAAAAAAGACTGTATCTCCCCATTGCCCCAACCTCCATGAGAAGCGAAAAGCTCTGTCGTTCCAGTGCATTGCCTCAGAGTCTGAAACACATTCTCAGGGGACTGACTGAAATGCCCCCCTTCCCCCCAAGTGTTTTGTGCAGGTGGATAGAGCTGGGGTTCTTCGTTGTAGAAGTGACCAGTTAAGCAGCTTTCCTCTCATTCTGTAAAGAGAGGTCAAAGAACAATTTCAAACTGGCATGTATTTTAAAGCTTTGGATAAAAATGTTAAATATCCAGTCTATCCTGCAGTCTCTCTACCTGATTTAGGACACAAATTAATACTGCTACATTAACAAGGAGCAAATGTCTCATCTGAGGATGTACTAGGAGCCAATGTAGCAAGTAAAATATTTGTTCTCTGGAGTCTTGTTTGACTGCTATTAATTGTTCCTAAAAGCCTGCCAACTATTTTCAAATATTTCAATTAGGTGATAAAAGTTAGGACTATGTTTGACTCCACACATTTTTTAAAAATCCTCACCCAAGGGTATGTTTTTATTGATTTGAAAGAGAGTGAGAGAGAAACATGGTTTGATTGCCTCTCACATGCACCCTGACTGGACACCACACCTGCAACCTAGGAATGTGCCCTGACCCGGGATTGAACCTGCAGCCTTTTGGTATCTGGGAAGATGCTCCATCCAACTGAACCTCCCAGCCAAGACAACTCCACACATTTGAATACAAGTTTGTGGATTTTTAAGAATAATTCTTATATTTATAACAATCAAGTTATAACATACTTCTAAATATGATCAAGCATACAAATTGTTTTACTATTTAAAAGAAAAATAACAGCCTACACACAGTGCTTATAGCATTTAAACATGCAAAACTAAAAGGCCAAGAATAGAATGAGGATTACTTTGAGCACGTAAAACAGAGTCCCCCCACAAAGCCTGAACCACACTCCCTGCAGATTCAGACCTGTCTGGACGTGTCTGATGACCGCAGTGCAGGCTGTCCAGAGATCTACATGCAAAGGAACTGAGGAGCTCGATTTAGAGAAAGAGGGCTAGCCACTTTGAAGTGGGCAGCCAGCCCTCTTCCGACACCCCTGTGTCACTTAGAGTTCTTTCAAGTGCCAGCAACAGAACATCCTCCAAATGGGGTCGACACCAACCAGATGTCCCAAGGCAGTTAGCATCCGGGATCCGTGGGGTGACTGGAACATATGTCAAAGACCCCAAGTGCTTCTTTGCCACCTTGCCATGTCGCTGATCACAAGATGACTCAGCATATCTAGGCACTACTCCCAGTGACGAAGAAAAGGCATTTTTGTTTCCATGTGTCCCTTTGTATTAGAGAAGCTTCCCAGACACTTTCCCCCCAGGTCTCTTTGAACAGGATTAGGCCACAGGCTCACACCCTCGCTGCAAGGGAGCCCAGGGAAGCAAGTATGTGGCATTTTCAGTCTTTGTCATGGGAGGAACTCTCCACCAGCAAAGAAAGAGTCTGCACAAACCTCTAAACCATTGGGTAATATCTCATATCACACACAGAATATGTATGAGATGGAAGAGAGAGGCAAAGTGGGTCCACAGGAGAGAGAGAGAGAGAGAGAGAGGGAGAGATCATTTTCTATAGGAACCTTGGTTGTTAAGGGAATGTGCCAGTGGTGGCTGAAAGGTCGCAGATGACAGCACCCCTGGGAATGGCTAAGGCTCTGCAGGGGCTTCCACAGCTGCCCCTGGGAACTGCCTCCTACCTCTTGACTCCACAAACTCTGAGTCAGCAGAGGCATGCATAACTAGTGAGACAGGAATTTTGCAAGACTACCTGCATATGTACTTTGCAGAAGTAATGCTTGGTCTATATTTCTTCTATTAGGGACATTGTTCTATAATCCTGTAGAAGATTGACTAATAGGCATTAAAACCACCTGGGAATGTTTGATTTTTCCCACAGATGCTGGGAGAATGTAAGTCCAGTGCAGGTTGTGGTCTGAAACTAGTGACCTCCCGGGATGGTGAGGCTAACCAAACACTGTGCATTTCATTGGTGTGGTCTCTCTCTTTGAAAGAGAGAGATCCAACAGAGAGGCAAACTGAACATAAAACAAATTCCCCCACATGATATTATATAGAGAGAGATGTAATATCATATCATATATAATATACATTATATATACATCATTGACTATATATGTAGTCACAAGTACAAGAGACACATATAAGCTAGAATAATCAGGAGGGCTTCCTAATTATTGGAAGCAACCAGCTCTTTAATTGGGCCTTATAATGTGGAAAGAATTTTGATACTGAGAACCAAGAATAGGGAGAGAACTCTGTTGAGGTGCAGTAAAGACTCAGTAAAAAAGGAAGGAAGTGGTTCAGGGAGAAAATTCAGAGCGAAGTGTTCCTCCAGCAGGTTCCGAAACACTCTGAAAGGAGTAAGGGAAATGGGGGAGTGGGATAGGGGAATGGGGGTGTAAATCACTAGGGGAGGGGCCAGGAAGGCCATAATTCACCCAACTTCCCACTGTCTTCCTTTCATTTATACCTGCAAGTGTTGTCCAACCATACAAAAATGTAAGAAAATCTGAAAACCAATTGAAATAAACTTTTGATGAATAATGTCAAGAACTCGAATGCCCAGCAGGTGGGAGTGTAAATAGGTACGATCACTGGCAAAGCCATTGAGCAGTGCTTACTGAAGTGAGGTTTGCACATGGTCAGTGACACATATATGAGTATAGCATATGTGTGTAAAATTACCCTAGTGTCCATCACTAAGGGAAGGGATAAGTAAAATGTGAAGGATGTCTGCTGCGGAATAATGTGCTGCAGTTTGAAACATTGGACTAGATATGCATTTACTGATATGAATGGATATTTAAAAATATAGTTTGTGTTTAAAAAATAAGGAAGACAGTGAGATGGAAGCGCAATGCCACTTATATAAATTAAAAGCACACACACAAACGCATACACACAGAACATTACATCATTCAGAGATTGCGGGTGAATGGGAAGAAATCAATCCATCAATCAAGCAAGGAGCCTTCATACCCTGATGATAAAATGTGCTATGAACTTGCCTGTCTGTACCTATAGTTTTGCCCCCAGCTGTCCTTCCCGCAAAATAAACCTTGAGGGAAAGGATGCATTCTTAGACCTCCAAATATTTTTAATGTATGAATAGCGGTAGAACATATATTTATCCCATGTGTATAATTATAATAACAAGAAAGATCTCAGTGGGTTGTGGGGAAATTGAAGGAGATCAATTACATACCCAAACGGAGCCACAGTCGGAAAGGAGGAGGTTGATGGGCTCACTCGCTGGTGAGGGGACTCACCGTGAACTTTCCACCAGTCCCACAGCGCTTGCGTTCAATGCCTGCCTCAGCAAAATGAAAAATCATCCCATCATGAACTTTCAGAGTCTAGCAAACAGTCAAAGCCATGTACAGTATGTTAAGTCCTCAAAGGCAAGGGCATACAGTCTTATTATCTGTTGACATCAACCCTCCAGAGAAAATAATGCAGCTGTTGACTTGGGCCTAGAGAAACTCATTCCCACCAGCATCCTCCACAGTCAGTTTTAGCCCCAGTCTGTGCTCCTTCCTGACCACTGCTCACCAAAGAAGGCAGTCCTGCCAGCTCAGTGATTAGCAGGCAGCATGAGCTGGGTGGTGAAGGCTAGCACAGCCAACTGACACTGCGGGGAGGAGAAGGCTGGCCAAAGCGTAATGACCTAGTCTGGCATTTGAACAGATGACGGGGATTTTGCTGGCCTTTGGTCAAAGGTCTGGAACTGCACCCTTAGGTCTTTGGGGAGCAATGTCATGCCATAGTATAACCCAAAAAAGTGATTTAGAGCAGACTATTGAGAGTAATGTATATATCGTTTGTAGCCAAGTTTACAAAAATTAGAGGTTCGAGAAGCATTACAGTGTCCTATGCCAAACACATAAGCAGTTCTGAGCACAGTCTAAGGCCTCTTAAAATTCAAGTGAAATGTGACCAAAACATTCTTTCCTATGAAACCACTATCTGTGCAAGAGCAAAGTACTTTATTTGTCCACCCTATAAAGGAACTTTTTACATATCCTAATTATCCTCCTATAGTACATTATTCATAAAACCTGTGAATCATCTACCCCTTACCCTCAGAAAGGTGGGATGTCTTGAAGGACTTGATAAACTAGAAGAATTCTCATCTATCTACTATAGATGAGGTCTGGCTAAAGTCCAGGACTCCACCAGATAATGCCTCAAGATCCTTTCAGGACTGACATTAAAAGATTCTTTAGTAGCCCTGGCTGATGTGGTTCAGTGGACTGAGCATCAGCCTGCAAACCAAACAGCTGCCAGTTCAATTCCCAGTCAGGGCAGATGCCTGGGTTGTGCACCAGGTTCCTGGTGGGGAGCATGTGAGGCAACCACACATTGATGTTTTTCTCCCTTTCTTTCTCCCTCCTTCCCCTTCTCTCTGAAAATAAATAAATAAAATCTTTTTAAAAATTAAAAAAAATTTAGTATTTGAATGGGGAACAATTTTAGAATTTTAAGGGATCTTAGAGATCATCCAGTCCATTTTCTTCTCTCTTTATCTTTGTAGAAATGATATTCCAAAGAGGATAACTTGGCTAGTTTTGGCCATTAGCTCATTTCTATTCATTACATGTCTATTAAATACCTACTACATTTCAGGCATCGTGTGAAACAGCAGGGATGCAGCTAGAGTGAATGATAATACAGCATGGCATGGTAGTGAAGCACGCAGGCTAGAGCCAGACTCCCTGGCTCCCATTTTAGCTTCACTGCTCACTAGCTGCGTGACCTTGGGCAAGTCAGTCTTTCTGTGCTGCAGTTTATTTCCCGTAAAATAAAGTCAGGAGAGTCTACAACTCATGGAATTGTTATAAGATTCAAAAGAAGCAATATGCTTAATATGCATAGGATCAAACAGTGCCTGGCATACAGTAAGAGCCTTGTTAAGTATTTGTTAATTAAGATACAAGGTTTCTGCCCTCTGTCCTTTGTTTAGACTGTCCAGCACCTGGGGGAGCATGCAATGGTATCCAATTTAATTCATGTTATACATTATTTGAGGACACAGATTTGTCTAGTTGACCAGAGAGTCCTCTCACCTCATGCCTACTACAGTGCCTGGCATGTGATAGGCTCAGTATTTGATGAATGGGTGAATACATGGACCACAAAACTAAAGAGTGAAGGAACAGGCATCTTGAGAGGCAAATATTTGAATAGCACCTTAAAGAATGAAAAGGAAGAGCAACGTTTCTTCATATAGAGAAGGGACGAGGGATTTAAGGTACTTTAGGCAGCAAGAGCAAAGGCACAGGAGTGTGACGGTGACTGGTTTTCTTGCACTATATTTATAGTCCACTCTTCTCACTTCCTTTATTTGCGGGGCTGGGGAACTAAACCACATGGAATCTGTAGCTCTCAGCTCCTGGCGTATTATCGAGTCCCATTCTGGTGAAACCATGTGCTAATGAAGATGCTCAAGAAGCTATCAGTTGTTCTTTCCTCTAGAACATGGTCATTCAGAAGGAGAAGGCTGGTTTCTGAAATCCAGCAGGGAGGCCCTGGCTGGGTGCTCAGTTGGGTAGAGTGTCATCCCGATAGGTCAAGGTTGCAGACTCGATCCCCGGTCAAGGAACATGCAAGAAGCAACCAATGAATGCATAAATAACTGGAACAATGAATCAATGTTTCTCTCTCTCTTCCTCTTTCTCTCTATAATCAATAAATAAAATAAAATGGGATCAAGTAGGGATTAAAGCACTGAATGTATATTTACTTGGCTCACTTGTTCATTGTGAGAGTTTGATTACATTTTATTGCCATCTATTATATTTTTCTTTTGTTGGGCCCTCCTTCATGAGAGACTGAAATAGTTTTGTAGCTACATCCAACTAGACCACCTATAATTGGATTATTCACCTTTGAACATTTTTCACAGTAACCACTGGGTGGTTCCTATGACACAGATATCTGGCTGCCCCCCTATACCCATTCTCCCTTCTTCTCTAGCAGTAGCCACCACTCAATTTTTATCTGAGCACTCGGACAGTGGGGAGAATGACCCCACTTCCCAGCCTCTCTTGTGTCTGTAGGTGGCCAAGTAACTAAGCAGACATGGTATGTTCAACTTCTAAAAACAGCATTTAAGAAGAGTGACATTCTCTCCTCCCTCCTCCACGTCCCCTCCTCCAGACGGAATGTAGATGTGATGATCAGAGTCAAAGCAACCATTTGACCATCTGAGGTGACCTTGGGAATGGAAAAAAAATACTGAGGTGAACAAGTAGAAGTCTGGGTCTTTGCTACTTCATGTAGTGAAATAAAATTCTGCTTGTTTGAGCTACTGTTAGCTTCAGTTTGTTGCGGCCACATCTACTTCCGCAACAGTTTCTGCTCGCTGACCATCCTGGCATTTCCTTCCTCCCTCCAAGTCAGTTGTTACAACTCAGAGAGTAAAGATGAAGATTTCTCAAGCACATGAGAATAATAATAACAATAATAATAACTAGGAAGATGAATTTGTTGCAGAAACTTTGCTTCGTCCCTCCCTACCCAAAAAATGTCACCTTGTGAATTTCAAGGCCACTTGAACTACTTTTGGATTGTCTCATTTGCATTCTATCACGGTAGGTGATTAAGAGCCAGTCTGTGAGCGGGAGGCGGAGTAAATGATAAAATCTGTAGGAAAGGAGCAGAAATGCTGCTGAAGCAATTTAGGCAGGGGAAGAGAGTAGACTCTCCAACAGTATATAGATTATGATACAGCCATACTGTAATGCTATTCCGTGAGTAAAGATTGTGTTCTAGAATAACATTCATTGCTTTGGTAAAATGCATAGACAATTTTGTCAAATAAAAAAGTAGATTCCAGAACAATATAGAGATATATATTATTCTGCATGTACTTAGAACAAACATGAAATATGGACACCAAAATATTAACAGTACCTATCTTTGGTTAATATAATTGCACAGGATTTTTACTTTCTTCTTTTTTGGATATTGGCATTTTACAGTTTTCCATAATAAACACCTAAAGTTTGGATACATTTTAAGTTACTTAAAAGCAATTTCAGGATAAGGGCAGAAGCAAGAATCAATCCACACACATGGCTAAGGTTTTTTCCTTTTTTAAAAGATTTTATTTATTTATTTTTAGAGAAAGGGGAAGGGAGGGAGAAAGAGGGAGAGAAACACTGAAGTGTGGATTCCTCACATGTGCTCCCCGACTGGCGACCTGCCCTGCAACCCAGGCATGTGCCCTGACTGGAATCGAACCAGCAACCCTTTGATCGCAGGCCTGTGCTCAGTCCACTGAGTTACACCAGCCAGGGCAAGGTTTCTTTCCATATTGCATCAGTCAGACTAGTGTTAAACTCTGCTATGATAACAAACCTTAAAATCTCAGTGATTAGTGCACCAAAGGTGTATTTCTTATTTATGTAAAATCCAGTATGGGTCAGTGGGGATACTTTTGGACCCAGGGCCTCAGGGATCTGTCTCAACATGTAGCTATCAAGGTCAATGCTGAGGAAAAGCAGGTCAGAGAAGACACTCTCACTCATAGTTTGTAAGTCAGAACTTGTATGTAGCCCTGACCTAACTGCAAAGGAGGCTGGGAAATACTGGGGAGTATCTGGAGTATCTGGTGAGCACTGTAACTGCCCCATATACATATGGTGATTATGTTTCCTCACCCAAAAATCAAAATTTACAGTATGGCGAGTAAAGAATTGATGTTAGGACTGAATTTCACACACACACACACACACACACACACACACACACACACACACAAATATGGAGTTGCTTGCTACAGTTTTTTAAATAGTCAGCCATGGATGTGGCTATAAGGAAGGGGGAGGAAACTGGAAAAAGATTCGGCCAAGGCTGAAGGTATCCTGTTCTCCCTCCAGGCGCTTTCTTGCATAAAGTCAGTCTCAGCCACAACTGGCGACTGGCGTGGAGAGGGAGAAGCCTGAGGACTGAGTCATGCAAGGGCTGGCCAGGAGGAGCAAGGGTTTCTGCGGGACTAGGAAGGACAACGTGGACTCCCCCAAGACCATGGGAACACCAGGCAGAAAGAAGGGTGAGCTGGCTAGAAATCGGGGAGGACAGCCAAGGTCCAAATAGGATGGAAAAAGTTGGGAAGACAGCCAGACCTGGGCAGTGCCAAAGGCAGGAACTGGAGTCTGAAGAGAAAGCCAAGAATGTGGGGTGGGGATGAAAGTGGGGTTTAAGCAATTTGCTTCAAATGCGCACTAACATTCGAGTCTTGCTCTCAAGACACAGCAGGTTGTGACGTGTAGTCTGTTTCATTTCAACGGCCGAGGCTGAGAAACACAACAGAAAGCAATTCTGCAGTCAGGACATGCAAGAGGATTCTGAGGTCCTTATTTTATTTTATTTATTTATTTTTTATTTTATTTATTTTTATTCTTTTAATCCTCACCTGAGGATATGTTTATTGATTTGAGAGAAAGAGAAAGAGAAACATCAGTGTGGAAGAGAAATATTGATCGGTTGCCTCCTGTGCAAGCCCTGACTGGGGATCAAACCCACAACCTTCTGGTGTATGGAAGGATGCTGTAATGCATTGGGCCACCCAGCCAGGGTACGCCTGCAGTCTAAATGAGGGCCAGGGCTGGATGGAAAAGTTAAGGCTAAACTGAGCATCATTCTAGACATAAACCAAGGTGGCTGTGTAGTCACAGTGGAGATGGATAGTTGATATCAGGAAGGCAGCAATTACTCCAAGTGGGTCAGGACCCCCGTACACAGCTAGGAAGAGTGAGAGCAGAGTCCTGCTCCTCGAGAGGTTCTAGTAAGAGACGCTGGGACTGGGGTCCTTCTAAGGGACAGGGCTTCACAACAGGTGCTGCCCCAGAAGGAGAACTAGTATGCAAATGAGGAAAAACATGAAAACTAGTAAATATAGACAAAGACAAAGGAGGAAGGGAGACTGGATCTTGGGGGTACATGGTTGCCTAGGGCCTCCCCTCTGATAAAGTGAATACCAGGGCTAGGACAGAAAGATGAGGCAGTTTTCCTCTCCCTGACCTTGGTCTGCATTGGCTTGTGTTGGCTTGGTCTGCGTTGGAAAGGAGCAGAGCTGGGCCCACGGGCAGAAAGCATCAGTGCCTAAAGCAAAGCAGGTTTGGTGAGGTTGGACTCAGGCCTACTGACTGAGCTCAAGCACCAGTTCAGGAAGGCTTTTCCCAGACAGCCTTGTACCTAGCTACACAGCTCTTGCTCCTGGCCTTTCCCGTGGGGACTAGCAGTGGGCAGGTGGATGTGTGTCATTAGTTACTGATGCAGAGGATGGGGTGCAGGATGGGGTGCAGGGTGGGAGAAAACTTCCAGGCTGGAGTTAGGTATCAAGCTGCTGTCATTGGCTTATCGAAACCTTGACTGAAAATCCAAAATCCCATGTTTTACCTCCTGGAAAGATATCTTATTTTATTTTAAAAAGTAGTTTATTTATTTATTTTTACAGAGAGGGGCAGGGAGGGAGGAAGAGAGGGAGAGAAACATCAATGTGTGGTTGCCTCTCACAGGCCCCCTACTGGGGGCCCAGCCGGCAACCCAGACTTGTACCCTGACTGGGAATCAAACCTGTGACCCTTGGGTTTGAAGGCTGCACTCAATCCACTGAGCCACACTAGCCAGGGCCTGGAAATACATTTTAAAACACAGAAACCATTTTTTTAAGTTTACATTTTTTATCTCTTTAGCTAAATCTCTCTCTTGTGCATGAATGCCTCAGTCTGAGTGTTCCAATGGGGCACAATATGGAGGAAAAGCTCTGGACTGGGACTTAGAGATTCTGAATTCTCACACGGTTCAGGTGAGGACCCAATAAAGCAGTGATTTGCGATGTGTTTTAAATGTCCTAAAGCAATTGAAAGTAAGGACTGTGTGCTTATCTACTAATCTGGCAACTTAGCAGAGCTGGAATAGGGGAACACAAACGAGGTGCCCTAGATGTAAAATTGAAAGGGGTGCTCACTGTCAGAGTCAGGCAAGCAGCCTGCTGGCAAGAATGAGAACTACGTTCAACAAGACCAGAGAGCCTTTCCGAACAGGTATTCCTCTGTGGCACTCAGGACATAAGGGGAAGGGGTGGGGTCTGTCTGGATTTCTGAAAGTGACCCTACCAGAAGCTGCTAAAAAGTGAGGTGACTGGGAGGCTGGAAGAAGCCTAGTAGACTGAGACGCTGTGGTCTGGCCTCCTGGCGGCAGATTAAGAGATGCCAGTAAGGACCAGAGGGTCAGGGTTAGGAGGCAAGATCTTGTCCTGCATTTGTCTGCATCACTGACCTTAGGGGTGATCAGCACCTCTCCATGCCTCTTCCTCCTCTCTGATCTCACATGAAAGGTTTCCTTTGGGACTGTAAAGGGTTTGCATGTTTCAGAAGCCACTCGGCTAATGTGATAGGAGGGCTGGCAGAAACAAGTCAGGCTGGGCCCCTATGCCTTTATCAGTTAATGCCTTATCAGTCATGCCTTATCCGTTAACACCTCCATTGGAATTAATTAGCCAACTGTGAGCTGAAAGTGAGAGGTCAGAAGAGTTCAGAGGAAATAGTTGGAGAAAGGTCCTTGTAGTGACAAGGAAGAGCATCACGCATGCTCACGGCAATTTTGCTGGCATTGACCCTGAATATGCCAGTGAAAGTAGTTCAGTCTCCCTCCCAGCCCCTGGGGACCACAGGGTACAGATGCTCCAAGATCACGGGGTGTTACCTCATTGCCATTGTGATTTGTTGATGCCTAAAATTACCCGTTTGCTGAGGATGCCTGATCCCAAAACACATCCTAAATACCCAGGTATGTCAGCTGGCATCTGTGCAATGTCCCTGTCCTCGGAGGAAATAGGAGGATCTGGGAGAAATAGAAAAATATATGGAGAAGAAGGAGAATGCCTGGAGACTTTACCTTCTAGGATTCAGACTCAACTGATACTTGACAAACTCCTACAATGTACCAAGTAGATCTCATTTAATTGTACAAAATTCCTGCAATCCTGGCCGGGTAGCTCAGTTGGTTAGAGCATCGTCCAAACAAGCCAAGGTTGCAGGTTTGATCCCTGGTCAGGGCACATAAAGGAATCAACCAATGAATGCATAAATAAGTGGGGAAACAAATCAACGGCTCTCTTTTTCTCTCACATCAGTAAATAAAATTTTTTAAAGTATTATTATCCCAATTTTTATTTCCAGGGAATTCCAATTAAAGCCCACTGCTGTTGCTACTATGTTACGGGGTGGAGGCAGGCAGGGGGAAGGTAAATATAGTTAGCACATGGAAGCCCCAAGAACTGAAATACATAAACATATTCATGGCTCACTCACACAGTCTGAGGCATCCATAACTAAGTGTGGCATATTTGGGAAGAGGAGAGGCAAAGATAAAAGCTGGGAGAAGGGAACTGACTGGCAGGTGGGGAGGATGAAAGGAAGGTGGAGCTACTGTCGTGGGGTTTCCTGAACGAGGTAAGGGTGGAGCCGGTGACCCAGAGGGAAGGCTGTGGTGTGGTGGAGAGGCAGAGGGGGCAGGAGCAGCCTGCTGTCTGAAATAATGGAGCATGAATCAATCAATGACATCCCTTTAATATGTGGTTAGGGGTGGGTGCCCCCAGCTTCCCGGATGCAGGTAACCAAGGGACACAACTGCAGCCAGAGCTAAGCTGTACCAGCAGCAGCCTGCATCAGCAGGGGAACCGAGTTGCACAGACACTGGTGTGTTAATCCCAGCCCAGACTGGCAGACGGCAGGGCTCCGTCTGGGGGAGGAAGGACACCAGAGCTGGGGACCACACATTCAAAAGGAGGGGAAGGAGCTCTGAGTTATTTTTAGTGCTGCATTTTTGTGTAGAGCAAACGTAAGGCACGTGCGTGCCTGTGAATGCATCAGATGGAACTACATGCATGCAGAGCCTGCTCCCCAGTATCCCTTCCACCCATGAGATTCCTTTCTATGGCCTGACCTGTGGTGACAGCAGGTCCTACCCACTGCCGTGCACTGATGCTCTGCTGCTCAGCTTCCTAAGGCCTCCATCGAAGGTGTGTACCGCCAAATAGAGGACGTTGAGGAATCAGCAGCTTTTGACATCGGAGGCAAAGAAAGTTTCTTGATTTCCCAATTTTTAATGCATGCCAAATACAAGCTCAGCTTGGTTGGAAATATCAGCGCAATGGAATCCAGAAGGACCTTAAACGAAGCCACAGACAATTTTCCCTGAGCTGCAGTGGAAACTCTACACCCTCACAACACCTAAGAGCTTTCCCACCAATAAAACTTCTTTCCAGGGCATTACATCATCAGTAAAAAATCTGATTCGCTGGGCCTATCCTCAAGAAAATTCCCATTTCTGGCAGAGAAAACTTGCAAAAGGCTTTTGGGGAATCAAACACCATATTTAGTTTTTCCTTTTAGTGCAGTACTTTAGTACAATAATTAGCATGTAGGTCCTTTAGGAGGCTGTTTCTGCTAGAACTTCCAGCAAAAAGTCTGCAGTTGCTTTTCCTTGGGTACCTGAGTGCCAGCCCCTTATGTGGGCTCTACCTCAGTGGGTGGGAAACTGCAAAACTTGCTACTTAGCTTCCAGACTGGACATGCCAGTAGTGCTTTTGAGCATCTGCCAAGGAATGTCATAACAGAGGCTGGTGTGAAATCAAATTAAAGGAGCTCAGGGAGCAGGGGAAAGTCTCCGAATCAGAAATGTTTATTAATTGCTTGTATGCTCTGTGGTAGGCCTGGTAGGGGGGCCCCTGCCTTTAAGGAAAACACAAACACCCATTCAGGCTGCCTTTCCCACGACGTGCTGACATCACGTGAAGAACTGTAGAGAAGCTGAAACAGCAGGACAAGGGGACAAGCCATGCACACTTCCTGATACATGAAAAGACCGTTTGGTCTTTGGCTGGGAAAGAAGTAAAAGGAAGTGCGACCCACTGCCCCCTCACCCCGTTTGTTTCTTTTGCCTTTTTTGGTTCCTGTTTGTCTATAACCGGGTCTGAGGCAAAAGCTATGAGGGTGGGCAAGTTTTAATCATGTCTTTCTTTTTTCACTTACTTATCTTTATTATTTTTAATCCTCACCCCAGGATATGTTCATGGATTTGACAGAGAAAGACAGACAGACAGACAGACATGGATATGAAAGAGAACCGGGGCTCAAACCTGCAATGTAGGTATGTTCTAGGTATGTGACCTTATGGGGAATCGAACTTGCAACCTTTTTGGTGGCGGGGGGCGGGGGGGGGGGGCAATGTTCCAACCAACTCTGCCCCTGCCCCACCCTGCCCAGGGCTGTCTCTCTCTTATAATACAAGTAGATCTTATTGGTCCTCCCTTAGAGAACTCTCCTCTTTCCTCCAGATGGATTCCTACCTGACCCTGACTGCAGTCCAGAAAAGGCTTTGCTAGAAGAGATTCAAGTTACCATTCCTGAATGAAAATATCCTGGGGCAGGGATGGGGCGTGGCCAGTTTCCCAGGGGACCAGCCTGTCCCACTGGGATCTGGATGGTGCCTTTCTAGCAGGTCTGTTTCTAGGTAACCACAGTGCACTCGCCGGTGGGCCCTTAATGCAGGGGATAGCTCTCAACACTCAGCGTCCAGGCAGAAGGAGGTCATAAATCTTCCTCCGGAAGTAGGAGATTACATCACTATGGGTAAAATGAGGGTGAAGTGTGGATTTTCATGTGGTGGAATCTCTGTCTTCACAGTTTGGGTTTCAGAGGAGTGAAGATAATAAATAGTAGGAAGCAAGTTTCCCGTGACAGGGAAGAATCACACTTGGGAGGTGGGTAAAGAATGGAAAGGATCGCAGGGACAACTCCGCCAGGGTGGCTGCAGGCAGCACGTGAATTCCAGGGCCTGAGAAAGCAGTGCGTGGGCGGTGACGGCAGCCCCAGACACCTAGGGAGGGGCTGCTAAGTTTCTGGTCACATCTTGTTCTTTGAAACTGGACCACCTGAGATGACCTCAGGCAGCCAGACTTAGTGAGAATGAACTGCCACCTGGCCTGTCCCCAGGCTGCATCCTGGACCACGCTCTGCCTCTAACTTACTTCCCATCGCCTGGCCTTCCTGCTCCCACAGGCCCCTGCTCTTTCACTTCATATCCTGCGATGAACCATAGGTTGATTTCTATGATCTCTCCCTGCAGGACCAATCTCGGCTCACCTCTGTTAGTCCGGCAGCTGGCCCTTTAAGTGCGGCCAGCTCAGCAGGCCCAGACTGGCACAGAAAAGGCTGTGGCAGACAATAGTGTTTATTCTAGGCAATTGTCCCAGACCGGTTACTCCCTGCTTACTCCCCACCTGCTGCTGAGTGCTGTCTTCTTTCCCACCATCTGAATTTCATCCTCCCCAAGCATTGGCTAAGAGTCTCCCTCTCCCAGCCACCCAGAATTACCTTAGCCCCTTGCTTAGGGGAAAGGGATGTAGACAGCCAGTCACATGTGACTCCCGGTGGTTCCACTCTGGCTGTTCCAGGTAACAGCAGCCCTGGGTCAGGTCAGGGTCAGGGCAGTCTCAGGGCTCCGCCCCAGCGCTAACCTGATGGGCCAGGTTTTCTCAGATGCCTCGAGTGGACAAAGGACAAGGCTTCAAAGCAGCCTGGGCCAAACTGGTGCTTTCTGCCCGGAGGGGAAGAGAGCGGGAGAGGCAGCGCCACTGCCCAGCTCAGAGCTCCTTGCCTTGCCCTCGCTCTTTCTTCCCCTAACTGTGGACTCTTCTGTCCTGGGATGGGCATCTGCTGGCGTGAAGGAGGAAGCTGCAGATTGCTCACCGAGCATCAGACGTGGCCACGCTCTGCCCAGGCCGGACTCTTGCCAGGGAGCGAGGCCTCCGAGCCCCTCTTAGAGTCCATGGCTCCCCACCCTTCTTCTTTTTTTAAATCCTTACCCCAGGGCATGCTCATTGATTTTAAAGAGAGAGGAAGGGAGAGAGGGAGGAAGGAAGAGGAACATCAATGTGAGAAACATCGATCAGTTAGTTGCCTTATGCCCTGAGCTCAACCTGGATCGAACCTGCAACCCAGGCATGTGCCCTGATCGGGGATCGAACCCGCAACCCTTCTGGTATATGGGATGATGCTCTAACCAACTGAGCCACACCACCCAGAGCTCTCCACCCTTCTTACTCTTCCCAGCCACCCTTCTCCTCCTGTACTGATATCCCTCCCTTTCCCAGAGATGATTATTTTTAAGCATTTGGGCTTGGAGATAAAGGGAGAGGACGGCAGAGAACAGGGGGTAGGGTAAAGGGGCAGGGGTCAAAATGGTGGCAGTGACACCCAGGAAAGTCAGAGCCACCAAACTTCCAGGAGTGAGAACACTTTGGGGGGTGGTTGGGAGAGAGTCTCACTACAGATTTTTCTGTAAGTTTTTCTACATGTGTGATTATTTTCATCCCTCCCACAGCAACGCGGTATCGTCAATCCTGTAAGGTGGTAGAAATGGGAAAAGGAAGGAAGGATAGGACCGATGATATTCTTGCTACATTTTATGACACTGGTGTCTGTTTTTCATGGTGTGGTTACCATTCATCTCCTCTAAGCTTCCTGAGGGTAGAGAGCCTGTCTCGGACGCTTAGGAGGCTTTGCAATGCGGTGAAATCAGACCCCTACTGTCTGCTCCAGCTCCTCTGTGAACTTCAGTTTCTTCATCTGTAAAGTGCAAACAACTGCTTTACAGGGCTCTGAGGACTATGTGTAAGATACATCAAAACCCTGCCACATTGTAGAGACTTCATAAAGTGTAGCTATTAGGATCGAGCTTTGCTTTCCTCCATTGTAAAATCGGGGTGATAAAACACTCATCGTATTGAGTTGTTTTTAAAAATTAACCAAGTTAATATTTGTAAGGTTTCTAGGAAGCTACCTAGCACACAGTAAGCTCTGTCCAAGTGTTATTAAATAAAATGAGTCATCCCATCACTTTTCCAAAATACCTGGGCACTCACTCGCTCAGGTAGGTGCTTTCGTGCATATTGCTGACATCAGTGAATGCACACGCAGTGTCAGGAACGAGGCCAGGGCAGACACCACACAGGTGGCTGTGGACTGAGTGAGCGGCATACTTCTGTGTTCTTCTCCTCGTTTACGCTGCTCGCACTGATGCCTCACCTGGACCATCTCTGTCAGCCCTCTCCTTCTTTACCTCTGTCCAAGACTTTTTTTCAAGAAAGGAGTAGCAACTGGTACTTCCAGAACCTCCCACATATACTACAAAAGTGTGGGAGCAGACCCCACAGCTCTGCCTGCATCTTTCATTCCTCTCTTCTCATGCAGGGCTTCTGTCTGAATTTCTTTTGTGGCCCCTGCTTAAAAGACCCGGAGGTTCCACTGAATAGAGAGTCTAATCCTAATTAAGTACATATTTATTAAATTTGCTTGAGGAATTCAAATGCATATCTGAGGGTGTAAGGGAAACCAATCCACCGGAAACAGTGTGAGAACAGCCCAGTTAGTCCCTCTGCTGACTTTGTTTCTTCTCAGTTCATCCAGTGCCTTATTCATCTGGGAAACTTCTACTGTGTATTTACTATGCATCAGGTGCTCCCTAAGCTCTGACATACTGCCCTGCTCCCATTTCATCTTCAAATCACTTCCATGAAGTAGCTAGTATGATGCCCATTTACAGAGGAAGAAATCGGAGGTTAGAGAAGTTAACCCAGGGCACACACCTAGTCAGTGAGAGTGCATAGTCCTTAAACCTGCCTCCAAAGGTTAAGTTCACTATACGACATTCACAGGCACCAGCAAGATCCCATAAAAATTAGACTTGACTGTTCTCTTGGCCTTCTCAGATCTGTTCTTTAAAACATATAGCAGTCTTTGCTGACATTTTTGGCTGGCAAAGAAAATGTGTGCATAACTTCTTTCTGCACCAAGGGTCTTTCGGTTCACCCTTCTTTTTATATCTAGAAGGCGCCGTTCCTGCTGCTTGCCCTCAGCAATGCTAAGCCCTTTCCCACTCTCAGTTCCGCAACGTGTCACCGATTCCAAGAGAATTCTAACAAAAGAACTGGAACAGGAAGGGTTTTTAAACAGGCTGTCCCTTTCTTTAAATAATTAAAGAAGATGTTATCGAGGAGATCAGGTTTTTATTAGCTCTTCTCAAGTTCTCTGTCATTCTCTTTCATCCGAGGCAGATTGAAGGTTGGGGTGGACGGTGGACGGAGAAAAGCGCCCCAATTTGGACAGAGTGTTGAGGGGCACTTCGGAGAGTCTGGCCATTCGCCTCCCATCTCGATTCTTGGCCAGCAGAATAGAGGGTGGGTTTGAATGGCAGGTTGTGGCTCTTTGGCAACAAATTTGGAGAAAGTGAATGAACAAAGTAATGAATGAAATAATTGTAGAACCCTGACAATAGAGGGCGTATCGTGGGCAGCGAGGCTTTGAGAGGACTAGCTCCAGGCCTTGGAGAGCGCAAAGCAACTAGACGGATGGAAAATAAGCATCAGGGAAACGGTTTCTAAACCAGGGCCTTGGGAACACAACTCCGATTCAAACACGCTTTCTAAATCTCGGTCTCAGGGATATGTTCTCTGCAATTTTACTCTCTTGGTAGAAGGAGCAGGCCTGGACCCCCGTCCCTGCCCCCCCCCCCAAATAACACACACAGCAGGGTGCCTCACAGCAGCATGTAGGACAATAAGGAGGAAATTGGTTTTCCAGGAAGCAATTTCTCTATCAGCACAGCAGCTCTGCATTTGCATAGCAGAGAGGTTAGGCTGACAGTTGGAAGGGTTCCATCTGCTTCTTGGAGTCCTGATTTGGAGACTGCAGCTCAAAGGACACCATGAAATGCACTTTCGAACTCGGGAAGGAGTGTCAATCTGGAGACTGGGGGCCTCCAGGCCACAGGAACTGGCTGGAGGTGGACTTTCCCTGAGCCCTTGAGCTGATTTCTTACTTTCTCCCCCTTTCTCTTACTAAATATAAAATGAGGTCACACAATAGGTGAAGCAGAGGTTAGGGGCAAATTGAAGATAATGATAAATATTTAGAGTGCCTGGCTTATTACAGGGCTTATGTAGATTCTGATCAAATACTTGTCAGTTTGACTTATTTCCTTGATTTACACTAGAATTTCGAAAACCAGAGGGGTTATTAGCTTCTCTGTTGTCATTTTAATGTCCTGTTTCTGAGGAGAAAAAAAGCAAGAAGAAGAAAACCCTAGACAATATCATCTACTTTCCGCAGAATGATACCCTCCAGAAGGAAAACTTTTAGTTCTCTAGATTCCTTTTGGACCTAGCTGCCCAGGTCTGGGAGAGCTCAAGCCCCCAACTTTTATCTGGCTCCTCCTGTTACTTCTCTGGTGGTCAGGGGACGGCCACACCCATGCTGGACTAACGCAGGACTGTGGGGTTAGGTCAGTCCACCCGAGAGAAAGAGGCCTGAACAATGGCCCCTTCTTGTCGTCTGCCTCCCACACCCTGTTGACTCAACCTTCTGAGTTGAGAAAACAGAAAATATTTCTGCCCACGACCTCCAGCAAGTCATTTAGCCTCTCTGGGCTTTGTTTGCCTGGACTATGAAATGAGGGAGGTTGGACTGAGTGACCTCGAAGGACCACAGACACGAACCCCCTTTTCTGGGGCGGCACCAACTCACATAACCCGTTCCTGCCCCTATCCTTGTGCTTGGGTTTGTCAGGCTGAATGCCCTAGTTTTGGGTTCTGGAAATATGGTCACTGCATTTATAAGATCACTTCGGCACTGACATTCCACACCACTAGGATTCTAAGTAGGTAATAGCCTTAGGTGACTGTTCTCATTACTAGTGATATGACCTTGGGCCAGCTGGTTTATTCTCTGGGATTCAAGTTCTTATCTGTACAACTAAGAATACTAAAATCTTGTTTTGAGGCTGGGAGCTGGAGTAGTTCAAGATTCCTCTTGCTAAAGATTTATGATTCAATTACTTGAGGCCCATCTGCTTGAAACAAAGGCATAGCTGGACCCCCTGGATGTTTAAAAGAGGTCTACAGACTGTCCTTCAAATGGGCGAACAGAAGCATCAATGATGTCCTTCAGGACAATGCCCCTTTGCTACCCGGAAAAGACCCAGGGGCACCATCCCAGCTGCTCCTGGAGAAAGGAATTTTTACCATGAGATATCTGTGGCTTCTGCAGCAAAACTCTCTGTGCAATCCTCCTGAGGGAAGAAAGGAAAGCTTCTCAGGAATTCATTCCAAGGTCCTAGGAATGTCCGGGGGGGGGGGGGGGGGAGGGCAGGGGAGAGACCAGGGACTTCAAGAACTTGACACCTAGGTCTAGTAACAAGCAGTGTGATGCTGAACAAGTCACGTAATCTCTGGGCCGAGTGTCCTCACCTGAAAAATTAGAGTGTTTGATGACATGAGCTCCAAGGTCTGTTTGGAGGTTTCGGGGTCTCTCAACTGGTGATATTCAAGCATCAGCAAGTGGTTATTTGGGGTCAGAGAGAGTTCCTTTCTCCTGCAGATCACGAGTTGACAACAGTGCAACCATTTCTTCCACTGCCCTTCTGGGCTGTCAGTGGAGTGGGGTTCTTGAGGGGTGGATTTTGAGGTTCATACCTTTATCCACGTCTCCATCCATTGAGTCTCTCCTAGCCTTGTGTTTGGTGCACACCATATGTCTCCTGGTGATTTAGGTTTCTGTTTAAAAAGAAGCAATATTGGGATGTTTTGTAAATGTTCCAAGCCGATTCTTCATTGGTGAAGACAAGCTGTCCACAATGTGCAGAACAGAAACCAGGCGGAGGCACTGGCAATCAGGCAGCCCAGCCGGGTGGCGGCGGCTCTAGTCCCTGCACAACGCAGCGAGAGCTGGGGGCGGCACGGTCTTCCGGCCTGGACGCTGGGGTCGACGCTTGGTTCCTCTTTCCCCCTATTCCTCGCACTCTTTCAGCATCAGTCCCTGAGGAGTCTCCGTGGGCGATGGCTCTCAGATCTGCCCGCTTGTCTGCAACACCAAGGCTCCCCCAGGTGGCTCACCTGCAGCCGCACCTGATGGGTTCGCTGCGCCAAATCTGCCCCCTTCTGGTCCACTTCAAAACAATTCTGGACAATTTTGAGCACATAGAAAAGTTCAGAAAACACTCTCAAAACGCCCAGGAGAGGTAGTAAGGTTCACTTTGGAACTATTAAGAGAGAATCACTTTAGAAATAAACAGTTTCCGCTCAAATCTTGGTGCTACCACTTTCTTGCTGGGAAACAATGGCAAGTTCCTTGATCTCTCTGAACCTCACTTTCCCCATCTATAACATGGGTGATGAGATCAGTACACGGACTTAATGGGGTTGTAAGAACGAAATTAATTTGTTTATTTATGTGCTGTATGTGTTAGCCTTAACCCCCATCTTTCTCTGATTTTGTCAGACTTAACCCAATCTATTTTGCATTCTTTCTCTAAAGAGGGCCCAACCCAACAGCGTAGAGCGCGTGCTGTCCGACACGTTGCTCAGTCCTCCTCTGGCTTCTGTTGCCATCAGGACGCAGCCCACACTCCCTCACATGGTTTACTGGAGCCCGCAGGTCTGACCCAGGCACCTTCTCCCACACTTGGGTTGAAACACGGCAGCAGCAAGAGGACATCCCAGGCCGGGAACCCTTCGTGAGAAAGTCAGAAAGAGGCAGGTAGATTGAGGAGGCGGCAGAGTGGTGGCTGTGAGGGAGTCTTGGTCTGCGGCCGGACTGCCGAAGTTCATACTGTCCTCGAAGGTTTGCTGCCGCACCCTGATGTCAACGAAAGCCCCACACTGGAGTGCTGGGGAAGGAGAAACTTGATTCAGCACCGCAATTTGTTTGCAAAATGGGGGAACGCAGTCTCTGGACTCCAAGTGCATTCTATGGAGACAGAGTGTTAAGTAGTGTAAGGGTCTCAAGGTCCGGGCAGTTCTTACTCAGTGCCATTCTTGTTAAAATAGCAAGTATTTTGTAGGCACAGCTGTAAACAGGGTGAGCTGGACAGGGGCCCAACAGATAAGCGTAACCGACTGCAAAGACAAAAAGAAATTAACATCTAATTAACCAAATATTGTGTACGAGCAATGGCTAGGCCTCCCTTCGGGAGACAGCTTTGGGTGTGAATCCCGTCTCCTTCACTTGCTGCAAGCACATGAAACGACCTAACGACAATCACAATTGGTTCTTGAACAGGACACCGCCAGCGGCAAAGTTCTTGGGTTCAGGAGCAAAAGGGGAGACCCGTTTCTACGCAAGCAAGGAGTGCAAATTTACACAGTCTGATCGGTCCCGACTGGTCAAAACCACACATTTTGATTGTCCTTATGGAGCTGCTGTGATTATTCAGCAGAGACACAAATGAAGATATAGCTGTACCATCCCAATCGGATGGGCAGGTTTCAGCTCATTGGTTGAAAGATGATTCCAGAAAGCCCTCTGTAAGGGCTGGCTCAGAGAGCAGGAACACAGTGCTGGGGGTGTCAGTTCAGTCTGCGGCTTTGCCCTGGAACGCAGAGTGTGAGAAGTTTCAGTCAGCAGCGACTGCCAGACTCTGGTTATGAGTTTGAGCCCTATTAACCACAAGGAGCTCTTCTGGGGAGATATATTACGTCTCGGGGTCAACAATACTATAGTCCCACTGCTCATTAGCTATATTATCTTGGGCTAGTTACTAGATGTCTCTTTATTCTGGTTTACCCATTTGTCAAATTTTAAAAGAATGCTCCTTCTTCGGAGGACATGGGAGGATTGAATGAGCTAATATGAAGTATTTAGACCAGTTCTATGTACATAGAGAGAACTTAAGAAATACTCATTCGTACTTGGGGTAAGAGTAAAGGTGTATGGTGCAGATTTTGTAGGATCTCAAAGGCAGACAGAGGAGTTAGACTGGGCTTGGTAAGGGTAAGGCGGTCAGTAGTGCACAGAACAGAACTCAGGTCCAACAACCTGTCCTGGGCAGCGCAGCCAGGCTGCTAGGTTTAGGTAGAGGGGGTGGCAAGAGGAGGAGACGACACATCTGAGACAGATCTCAGGACTGAGTGCCAGGTCAGATACGCTGGTAGACAATGGCTGTTGAAATGTACCCTTGGGCACCAGCCTGTAGAACGCTGGGCCCAGAAAGCACTCGGTACCCGCTCCTCTGAATTTGAGAAACGCCACTGATTTCTCGGTGTGGAAAGTCACAGTGAACACGAGCAGGTTGAAGCAGCCCCAAAACCCTGCAGTCAGCCAACATTTAAACTTGTGATAAATCCGGGATTTCCGAAGTAGTTTGGTCACAGGACGTCCCTTCCCCTCATCCCCCCAGGGAAATAATGCAGATTAACATCTTGAAGCACTAGCGTTCAGCAGGACCCCCTTTGGGATCCATTGCCCCGAGGAAACACCAGCGAACTGGATAAACAGCACTGGTTCCAGGAGAACACACACAGTCACAGCAGCACAATGCTGCTATTTTCCTTTCCTCTGTTCTCCGGTGGGCCCTCGGAGTGGGGAGCCCAGGAGGACAGTTTAAAATTAAATGCAGATTTCCCTTCCCCTGACTGGTGCAAAGATAGTTGCCTCTCTCACCCTCCCTCCTACCCACTTCTTTCTCCAATAGCGTTTGCCCTAGAGAGAGCCATCTGGATATTAATGTTGCAATATTGACTAATTCAAGGGACTGCATTTGGCATTCACTCCAGTTTGCAGTGTTTTACTTCAGTCTCTCTGTGTTAGAAAATCATCTGACTTCTCTAAGTGGTTTCTTTGGGGGTAGTATCATTATTGCAATTTCTCCTTTTCTCCCGGAATTAAGGCTGTTTTTCCCCGAAGGACTTCTTGGCATTTCCGTGAGGTTTATTATTCTGTTGTGCCTGAAGTCTGTGGCATCCTGTTTGCACTGCAAATATTAAGATAAAATCCCACCTCCGGGTCGCTAAGGAGCCTCAGGGTCACTTCTGCTGAAGGAGACCCATCTGTTCTGGGTCAGCATCTGGACTCAGGAGACATGTTGGGACTGGAAGGGGAAATCCAGGGCGACACTGACCTTCAGGCTCCTATTGGAGTTGTGTAAGCGAGTAAATGCCAGTAAAACAGTGCAGACAGGGCCCGAGGCAGTGAGGGTGTGTTAACCGTTGAGTTTCATGAACTCGGAAAGGGTAGCTGTTCCCACTTCCCTAGGTCTCATCAAGTCACTCTCATGCACTAGAAAGTTCTCCAGAGGCGTCTCCTGAAAATTCTGTTGTTAACACACGTGACTGAGCAGCCAGGAGCAACCTCAATCAGCAGACTCTGGGATGCGGTCTCCGGTAGGGCCTGCTGTGGTGAGTTTGGTTCTCATTAGCTTTGGACCTTCAGACATGGTCTTTCTCTTCGTCTCCTCAGTAACCAACCTTAGCAGAATGGCACCATCAACACACTTCTGCTCTGTTAAGAAGACCACAGGCCCTGGCCAGGAGCTCAGTTGGTTAGAGCATCATCACAACAAGCCAAAGTTGTGGGTTCGATTCCTGGTCAGGGCACATACAAGAATCAAGTAATGAATGGAACAGTGAATTGATGTTTCTCTCTCTCTCTCTCTCTCTCTCCCTTTGTTTCCCTCTCTCTAAAATCAATACATAATTTTTTAAGTACGTAAAAAAAGAGAAGAATTTCGGGTTGTACAGAAAGATCAATGTTTGTCTCTGGCTTTGGAAACAGCCTGCTATACACAACTTACCTCACACAGGTGCCTTTCTCGCTTCCAAACTTCTCTCATGCAATGTCAACATTCTTGGCCCATTTTGGGGGACAAATCAGGCCTGTTAGAGTTGGGGTTCAGGTAACGAGCCCAGTTCCAGGTCAAAACTGAACCTCTTCAGCCATAATTTCTGAAATGTTTTGCCCCTCTCCAGGGTCCCCAGTGAGCCTCACCCAGCGGCGTCCAGTCCGCCCAGTCCCACAGCGCGCTGCAAAACAGGCCTCCCCTCCAGCGGGGCCTGTGCACAATTCCGGAGCTTGCTTTGTGGCGATTAACTGGTTTTGTTTTTCAACCTTTCCTTTCCCTTCTTGGCCAGACAAGAAAGCTTTATCCCAGGAGACTGAGAAATAACTGGAGAGACACTTTAAAGGAAGCTAGTTTCTGGAATTTAGGCAGGTAGGTTGATGCTGAAATAATCTGGGTATGTAAAAAGTAAGTTGTTTTATTTCGTTATCCCAGGCTGGTGAAGCCAGTGACCTGCGAGTTGCTCACAGTGTTGCTCCTTGTTGATATCTTTTTCCTGTTCAACAGAGACCGTAACTGGTTTAGCTCTGCATCCCAAAAGCCAGCCCAGTGCTTGACAATAGATGGTGTTTGGTGTTTTGGATTTTTTAAAAACCTTCACCTGAGGATATGTGTATTGATCTTGAGAGCGGGGGTGGGGGGGGGGCGGAGAGGGAGAGTGTGAATGAGAGAGACAGAGAAAGAAACATCGATGCGAGGGAAACACTGCTTGGTTGCTTCCCGTACACACTCTGAGCGGGGATCAAACCGGCAACCTAGGTATGTGCCCTGCCTGCTGCAACCACAACCTTTTGGTTCACAGGACAAGGCTCCAACCAACAAGTCACCCGGCCAGGCCAATAGATGGTGTTGGATGGATGGTCAGTGAACAAATTTCCTTCTTCAAAAATAATTCCTCAGTGTGATTGATTAGTCTCTACTTGCTTATCCTCAGAAAAAGGCAACTGACCTCACAGACCAGCCCAGTCCACTAACAGACACTTGTAACTTTTTAAGAGATTTTTGTCACATGAAGTTGAAACCTGCCTTTCCGTAACTTTCAAATATCCTCCCCATTTCTCCCTCTGGGGTCACAACTATGGTACCTGCTCTACTACCTCTTCCTATGTTGACATTTGGTTTCCTAAGTCTCTTCTTGCCCACAGTAAGCATTTCAGACTCCTGGAATTTTCTTTTAGATGATAAATTTTTCTACTGCTCACTGCCCTGATGACTTTCTTTAACTATTTTTTCATATTGACGCATGTATCTGAGAGATCTCTCTTCAGAAACCCACCCCATTCACTAATGACCTGGGCAAGGTGAGCTCCTGGAATTGCCCTCCAGTCTCTGCAGGACAGAGGAACCCCTTCCCTTGACACCTGCTGTCTTTTACTAGTGATGCGACCCCATGGCACTTAGATTTTTCAGATGCTGCCCCAAGAGACCGCAGGTTTTCAGGAACGTAGCAGCCCTGGGGAAATAGGGGACGTGGCAGCCTAGGATGATGAAAATACAACGGAGCAACATCTGGAAAACTGGAGGTTTGGGGAATCGGCCAAGCCACGCTGGGACTTTTAGTGAAGTAGGGAAAGAACAGGGATCTTGGAAAGGCCAAGGGCAAATGAGAGCACCCGGCCAGAGCAATCACTAACATGAGGTTGTGGAAAGGGCGGGCTTGGCTGTGGCAAGGAAGGGAGGGGAAGACCACCTCTCCCCACCACAGCTAGTGGACCCAGAGTCCCTAGCTCAAAGTCTTTGTTATGGCAGCTTCTGAAGTAAATCTAAAGCTAAAATTATTGAATGCAGCTATCACAAAATTATTCTACTTAAATTTCATTTTAATATGCATCTATTCTGTGAATTTTGCATGAAATGTGCTTTACATTTGCACTCACACACAATGTATGATTAAATTTGAAATAAAAATGATAAATTAAAGCAATAATGTCAGATGTTGTATTCCAATTCCCAGTAAGCAACTTCAGTAGTTAGCAAATTTAGTTTCCAGTTTAGTTAAAATAGACAGGATTTTCACTGGTAAAAAGCTAAAATACAAATAACTGTTTTCACATATATACTTCTTTTCCTAGCCAGTTGGTAGGATAATGTGTTGTGACTTTAGTCTCTTTTCTTGAAGAGAAAGCAGTTAGGCTATAGTTCCCTCCTTAAAACACTCTTTCCCTTTCTTCTCTGGAAAATGTTTCTTTCTTCAGAAAAACATCCCTGGCACTGATGGGCTGAACCGGCTCTCCATAGCTACATGCACCTCTTGGAGACCAAGGAATCTCACTGCCGATGAGAGAACCAGAGAGGCTGTTGATTTGCCTGTAGTCACACAGCTAGTCGCTGGCCATTGTTAGTACTCTGGAGAATGTGGTACCGCTAGTTCCAGGACTTCTGGCATTTAAGTTTGGGTAGGTTGTTTTCTGTGCCAGAACTTCTTCATTTCTTCTCTGGAGCCTCAGCATTTCCTTCCCTGAGTCTAACAAATGGGCACAATTTGGATTAACAGTGCCTCTGCCTTTTCCAGGAGAATCGTGAAGACACAGAAGCCTAGATGTAAGGCCTCTTTCCAACACATTGTCCCAATCAAGTGGGGAACATTGGTGGGGAGAATGCTCTAGAAAAACACAAGATGAGTACAGAGTGGCTTGGTCGGCATCTGCTTGTGCTTTATGCCTCTGGGTACTCTCCAGGTGTGTCTGTCTCATGAGCATGTGGGGGTAGGGTGAACAGGGAGAGGGTGCGGTGGGACCATTCTGCTTTTAATTTGACCCCCAGATGATGACTGGTAGTGAACACAGCGCTGGTCCCCTCTCCCCACTAGTATGTTCTGGAGAAGGGGCATTTGGGAGCACTGCCTCACCTTTAAAGCAACCTCCTTGGCACAGTGTTACATAAAACAAGGCTAGCCCCTGGGACAGGATGGAAGCATGCAACTATGAGTGATCACTTTCTTGGCTGTTGAGGCCAGATCCGGATTGGGTGCACTGTGTGGGCCTGAGCATTCTGGGGACTGAGACAGTGGCAACCAGAGTCCTGCTAAGCCACCAAATACAGGAGGTTTAGGAAGAGCAGCTGCATCGGCCCTGCTGGTTAGTGTCTCTGTCTGGCCCCCTAAGACACTGGGGGCTTTCACTGTCCACAGGACACGTTTGTATGGGCAGCCTGCCTCATCCAGGACACAGCCTCACAGGGTGCATTTACAGACTCTGGTTATTTAAACCAAATGGGAAAAGATTTGCCCCATGGAATTATACTTCATATTGAACTTTAGTACCAATATGGGGGGTGGCCACCGCCAATTTCAGCACCTGCTTTCTGTCTCTTCTTTTCTCTCCACGTCTTCTCCCCTAGCTCCCCCTCTTTCCCTCCATCTTAGTCTGCTACTTTTTCGTTGCTTGCAATCACACAGCTAGTTGCTGGCCACTGTTAGTCCTTTAGAGAGTGTTCTACCGTCAGAGCCAATCTGATTCCTAGTCTCCTTGACTACGACTCTTTCTTCTTTCCCCACATTTCTCTCTCAGATGAGAGACAGGCAGAAAAAGTAGGAGCAATTTGGGAGTGCCATAGGAGGCCGCAGAGAGGAGTATTAAGCATTCCGGCTCTGACCTGAGGTTCAAAACCTGCTTTTGACCTTTACTGGCTGTGGAGTCCTGAGCAGATTATTTAAACTTTTTGAGCTTGTGGTTAAATGGAGACAAAAGGAGAACTTACTTTATTAGTTTTTTTTGTAAAAATTAGAAAATATAATGCATGTCAAGGCCTTATACAGTGATTAGACATTAGTTAATAGTAGCTACTTTTTAATATTAAGAGGAACAGAATATGTATTTGTCACTGCCACACCATATCTAGTCACTGTGTATAAAGCATAGAGCATTTTATTCTTGAACAAAAATGCACATTTCAAACAGGTACTTTCAGAGCTGTGGGCAGGACCCTCCAACTGTGTGAGGTTCTGTTTGGGTGAATGGCCCTTTGGATAAATGCTCCACTTACTTATCTGTTCCCCTTCTCTATTCTGTGCAACTCAGTAGATTGAGAACCAAAGAGAACCATGTTGGGAGGGAGACACTTCTAAACCTGAAGCTGAGATGTGCTTGGTAGTTACTGTGATTACTAGGAGTCGTCGGGGCCAATCCCTCTTCTAACACAGAATCCCATAGACAACCCTACCAATAGACAGATGCACTTGGTAGTTTGCTTGAACTTGAGCACTCCAGGCTGGAGATAGTGTGCAGCAGGAAGGATAATGGTGAGGAGAGGAATGAGAATGGGAACTACAGAGAGAAGGGTTGGTGCCAGTGACTACATGCTCCATAAATGATGGAATGATTGAGTGATACATATGGTTATTCAGCATTAGGTTTCCGACTATGGACCAGGTCCTGTGCTGGGCTGCAAGACATAGATGAACAAGAAATGATCCTTGTCTAGTGAGAGACAGAAATGTAAACAAATATTAACTGCAAAACAACGTAGCGAAGAGTCCACTACTTAATGGCTTGCTTAGCCTCTGCGTTTGGACTGTGTGGCTTCGAATCCTAGTTTTATCACTTTTTGAGTGACCTTGGTCCTGTTAACTAACCTCTTTGTGCCTCAGTTTCTTCATCTGTTAAATGAGGATAATAACAGCATCTTTCTTCCTCATAGGGTAGGAGTGAGTGAGGATTGAATGCATTGTTATATGTAAAGGAGGTAGGCCTCTGCCCGGCACAGAGTAAGTGTTATATGCATGTTGGCCACTACTATTATTATCACTGCGAAGGTCACCATGTGCTATATGGGCACAGAGGGAAGAGTAGGTGGCTCCCTCTGTGGAGGCCTGGGAGGTTTATGGAGGAGGTAACATTTGAACAGAGACTCGATCTCGTTGGTTGCTGGGCAGACATAGGGCGAGGGCAGGTGCCCGGGAGGAGAGCACACACAGAGAGGATGTCTCACACATGGCCCAGGACTCTTGGCAGAGAATGGGGTGACTGGAAACCTACCAGTGCACTGATTACCAGTGGGATCTTTAAGTACATATTTTTTCTTTCAAAGATGCAATAAAGGGGAAATTACCAATGTATGTTCGGAGAAAACACATTCTTATTGTGCTTTGTTCTGATGTTGTCCTGAAAGCCTGAGAGATGTGTAGACGTGGAAAATGGCCTCCATGAGCTGAAGGAAGCTGTTTTCACACAGACAGGCGTGTATGGAAACACCTACGTGGATACACATGGCGACTTCCATGCACGAGGACAATTGTCCTTTGTGGCTGGTTTGTAAATCATCCTGCTCCTGGTCTTGCAAAATCCACATTGGTACAGATCAGAGTGATCACACACCTTGAAACCACAGAGATGACGTAACCTAACAACTTATTTTATAGCCGATGAGCCTGAGGCCCACAGAGTGGCTCAACCACCAGGATGAGAATTTGGGTGTTGTTACAGGCTGAGTGTGTTTCCCCAAAACCCATGTGTTGGCATCCTAACCCCAGTACCTGAAATGTGACTGTATTTGGAGAGAAGGTCTTTAAGGCAGTAGTTAGGTTCCAAGGAAGCCATTGGGGTGAACCCTAGTTCCACTGCACTGGTGTCTTTGTCAGGAGAGAGGTTGGACACAGGCACCTGTCCAGGGAAGACCACGTGAAAACACCAGGAAGGTGGTCAGCTCTATAAGGATAAGCCAAGCTCAGAGGTCCCGGGAGAACTCAACCCTCCGACACCTTGATCTTGGATGTTTAGCCCCCAGAATTGTGGAAAAATAAATTTTTGTTGTTTAAGTTGCTCAGTCTGTGGTAGGTTGTTATGGTGACCCTGGCGAACCACGGCAGGGGCAATACCGGGCGGGAGTTCTTGGCAGCCCTCAGCTGCTGAGGGAAGGCCCGGGCGCGTGCTTGGCACAGGGCCAGGCCTCGAGCACCACGGCACTGCAACTCTCACCTGCGCTTGGAATGAACGTTATCCCGGGCTGCACCCACACGTGTACGACTTCACCCAATGCACTAGTGTGCCCCTGGAAGACCCAGAGGGAGTTTCCCCACGGCCAACTCGACGAAAGGTCGATACCAAGGCATTTGATAACTCAGGACGCTGATGATGATTCAGTGCAGGTGTGGTGACTCTCAGTAAATGTTGCTGTTTGCATGTCTTGAGTGCAGTCTTATTGCAGGCGAAGACCATAATAATGCACTTATTGTTGTATCCTTTGCTCTGGATAAGAAATCATTCTCACTAGGCAATGAGAGGAACAATTATCAGCAATAATGCAAACGAACAGTGCCGCTGCTCTGGAATCAGAGCAGCCCTTCCTCATCATCTCCCCGTGGACATGCTGCCCTCTGGTGGCGCGAGGCCTGTGGCCCCTCCTTCACAGTCTGACGTTGCCTGTGTCTTCACATATGTTTGTTCTTGCTCCCTACGGATTTTCCTGACAGCTGTCCAAATCCAGGGGCGAAAACCACACAGGTCCAAGTCTTTGCAAAATATTGCAAGGGGAAAATATTGTCTCTGAGTTTCTCCTGCTTTGCCTGTAAACGATGCCAGCAGCCTGGTATTTCGCCTCCTCTGGATGATATCTTGACTTCCATTCACCAAATTGACATCGCTCTCCCTCCCCCAAATCCCTCTGGTTAGTAGAGAACTCACAGCTTAGAAATTGCTTCTGAAACTACTCTCAAACTTGTTCTCAAAGATGTCTTTGAAGTAGGCTGGTCTACAGTATCAACCTCATTCGAAAAAAGTTCCCTGCATGTTGGTTGAGCTCGTGCTGGGAAGCAGGGACACGAAGGTGGAAGGACCAGGGTAATCCGCTGGGTTCAGAAGACCAATGCCGAGAGTCTGCAGGATTTTTAGGAACCGTCAAAAGCTCAGAAACAACAGAAGTAAACCCTATGAATCACCAAAGTTGTAATTAGCAAAAGCTTGCTGCACACACCAAAACAGACAGTTAGCAAACCAGAGCCCTCAAACGGAGACATGGAAGGAGGCTCTGGGGTTTGTTGTTATAAAGTAGCTTATCTAGTGAGAAAGCAGTGACTGCTCGTCATTAAAGTGGTGATGGGCTCAGGATTATAATTTTCCTAAATGATAGGGAATTGGTAAGTGCTTACCTCATGGCAACCTTGGAAATAGTGTAAGTTTTGCTGGTGATTTTCAGAGGCATAAGCAAGCCACTACCCAAGTCAAGCTGGCCTTGCAAAATTAGCTACATGAAGCTTTGCTCGTGTGACTAAACCGGTTTTGTCTGCTCAGGGAATTTTCAAGGCTTGTCTCTGTTTTTTTTTAATGAAACTCAAGACAATACTTAAATTTCTTTAAAAATCAGAAGAAGAAATGAACTTTTAGGTGGAGGAAAATGTTTTACTCTGTCATGTTAATATATTCATCTTTGTGCCAATGTATTTGTGTCCCACCGCAAAAGCAGTCCTAAGAGGGAAGTTTGTAGAAACAACTGCCTGCCTCAATAAACAAGATAAATCTCAAATAAACATTCTAACTGTATACCTCAAGGAACTAGAAACAGAGAAAACAGAGCCCAAAGTCCATGGGAGGAAGGAAATAACAAAGATTAGAACAGGAACAAGAGAAATAGAGACTACCAAGGCAATAGAGATCCCTCAAACCAAGGGCTGCTTCTTTGAAAAGACAAAACTGACATTACAACGGACACCACAGAAGTACAAAGGACTGTAACGGACTACGATGAACAGCTATACGCCAACAAATGGGGCAACGCAGAAGAGATGAGTAAATTTCCAGAAACATACAGCCTGCCATGACAGAATCTTCATGAAATAAAAAATCTGAACAGACCAACAACCAGTAAGGAGATTACCTCTCAACAGACGAAAAGTCCGGACCAGATCAGATGTCTTTGCCAGTGAGTGCTACCAAATGTCTGAGGAAGAATCAATACCAATCTTTCTCAAATTCTAACCAATCAGAAGAGGAGGTAAACTTGCAAACTCATTTTTGTGAAGTCAGAGTCACTGATACCAAAGCCAGACAAGGATACCACATGAAAAGATTAGGCCAATACTTTTGTTGAACATAGATGCAAAAACCCTCAATAAAACATTAGCAAACCAAATTTAACAATACATTAAAATGATCATACACCATGATCAAGGGAATTTATTCCAGGAGAGTGTAGTTCAACTCCCATAGATCATTCAATGTGATGGACTAAGTTAGCAAAATGAAAGAAAAGAATTGCATGATAAGAGAAGGTAGAAAAAACATTTCACAAAATTCAATATCAAAAATGAGTATAGAGGGAACATACCTCAACATAATAGAGGTCATGGATGACAAGCCCATAGCTAACATTATGCCCAGTGCTGGCTCAGTTTTGCCACTTTTTTCCAACGAAATAATAGCAATGCTGGCCAGAGCAATTAGGTGAGAAAATAGAAAATGCACCCAAATTGGAGAGGAAGAAGAAAAACTGTCATTCTTTGTAGATGGCATCATTTTATATATACATATATATTATAATATATATGTATTTAAATTGTGGTAAATACATGTAATAATAAATTTACCATTAAAACCCTTGTAATTATACAATTCAGTGCTATTTCTATAATGTTGTGCAACCATTACCACAAACTATTTCCAAAGTTGTCATCACCCCAAATAGAAGCTCTGCCATCATCAAACAACAACTCCCCAACCTTCCCTCCCCCAGCCTCTGATAACCTTGACTCTGCTTTCTTTCTGTATGAGTTTACCTATTGTAGGCATTTCATATAAGTGGAATCATGCAATATTTGGCTTTTTGTGTCTGGCTTATTCTACTCATATTTTCAAGGTTCATGCATGTTTCAATGTATCAGAACTTCATTGAAACTTATGGCTGAATAACATTTGAATTATATGTACATACCATATTTTATTTATCCAACTTTCTT
This sequence comes from Phyllostomus hastatus, assembly GCF_019186645.2. Taxonomy (NCBI): domain Eukaryota; kingdom Metazoa; phylum Chordata; class Mammalia; order Chiroptera; family Phyllostomidae; genus Phyllostomus; species Phyllostomus hastatus. Next base: position 9,956,754 of record NW_025334015.1, on the reverse strand, counting down.
TTGATGGACAGACATTTGAGTTGCTTCCATCATTTGGCCATTGTATACAATGCTGCAACCGACATTCTCATACACATACCTGTTTTGGTCCCCACTTTTGATTACTTTGGGTGTGTTCCCAGGAGCTGGATTGCTGGGCCATGAGGTAACTCTGTGTTAGCTCTTCCGAGAACTGTTTTCCCAGCACTGTCCCATTTTACACTCCCAACACCTATTATTTTCCATGTTTTTCTTTGATTGTAGCCATTGTAGTAATGAAGTGGTTAGTCATCATGGTTTTGATTTGCATTTTCCTTGTGGCTAAAAGTTTTGGGCATCTTTTCATGCATATTAGCCATTTGTATAATTTCTGTGGACAAATATCTATCCAAGTTCTTTGTTCATTTTTAATTGGGTCACTTGTATTTTTGTCATTGAAGGAGTTCTTTTTATGCTGGATATTAAATGGGTCACATCAAAATAATTCAAATTTCATGGATTCTATTTTCTCTTTTTCATTCTGGAATGTAAATCTCTTTTTAATCAAAGTATAGTTGACATACAACTATTACATTAGTTTCAGGTGTACAACATAGTGATTTGACATTTGTATAGCTTACAAAGTGATCACCCCGATAAGCCTAGTAACCATCTATCACCATATGAAAGTATTGTGATACTTTGTATTTTCTAGGCTATATTTTACATCCCTGTGACTTATTCATGTGATAAGTGTGCACCTCTTAATCCCCTTCACTTTTCTGCCCATCTGCTCACCGCCCAGCACTCTACCAATTATCTGGAGGGGGGGGGGGGGAGTTGTATCTATGAGTCTGTTTATTTTGTTTGTTTGTTAGTTTAGTGTTTCAGGTTCCACATATAAGTGAAATGATACAGTATTTGTCTTTCTCTGACTTATCTCACTTAGCATAATACCCTCTACATCTATCCATGTTGTCGCAAATGGAAGATGTTATGCTTTTTCATGCTGAGCAATATCCCTCTGTGTGGGGAGGGGGTGTGTGTGTGTGCGTGTGTGTGTATAACTACTTCGTCATCCATTCATCTCCTGATGGGCACCCAGGTTGCTTCCACATCACAGCTATTGTAAATAATGCCACAGTGAACACCAGGGTGCACATATCTCTTTGAATTAGTGTTTTGTTTTCCTTGGATAAATGCCTAGAACTGGAATTGCTGGTTCCTAATTGTCTCCTGTTACATCCTTTGTTTTAAAGTCTATTTTGCCTGGTATCAGTATTGCTTTCCCTGACTTTTTTTTTTGTTTCCATTCCCATAAAACATGTTTTCCATCCCTTTACTTTCAGTCTGTGTCTTTCGATCTGAAGTGAATCTCATGTAGACAGCATAGGTAAGGGTCTTGTTTTCTTTTTTCTTTTTAATTTTAAAGACACATTTATTCAGCATCATGATCAGACTATTACATTTAGCAATCAACAGCTTGGATGCAAAACATCTAATGAAAACTCTTTGTTGGAATGCTTTCACCTTCCACAGAACAGAAAATAAAATAACCTGTTATATGATTAGTCGCAAGTACAGCCTTCGGGTTTTTCTGCCCGTTCACACGAGTGTTGTCTGAAATGTGTCTTCTTTGTAGCAGCGAGGCCTGCCGCCACTGTGCTTGGCTGAATTCACAAATCTGTGGTAACCTGTAGCTTCCCTGTCACTTCTCTGGCTCTCCTCTCCTGCTAAGCTTTGTTTCCTGGCAGCAATTAAAACCTTCTGCCACTGCCATAGCTGCTGCTGCTGCTGGAACCACCACAGCCACCTGGGTTTAAGTAATTATTGATAGGTATGTACTTATTGCCATTTTAGTTGTTTGCATACTAGCTTTGTAAGTGATTGGTTTACAACCTTTTCTATATGTTGGCTTTTACTAATGAGTTCTTTTTCTTTCATATATTTTCTTATTTCTAGTTTTGACCTTTTCTTTTACATTTAAATAATTCTCTTTAACATTTCTTGTCATGCTGATTTAGTGATGATGAACTCCTTTAGCTTTTGCTTGTCTGGGAAAATCTTGATCTCTCCAATTCCAAATAATAACCTTGCTAGGCAGAATATTCTTGGTTGTAGGTTGTTGCCTTTCATCATGTTAAATATATTAGTGCCACTCCCTTCTGTCCTGCAAAATTTCTATTGAAAAATCAGCTGATGGTCTTACTGGCATGGTCTTGCATGTAACTGGTTGTTTTTCTCTTGCTACTTTTAAGATTCTCTCTTCACATCTAACTTTTAACATTTTCATTACCACGTGTCTTGGTGTGGCTATCTTTGGGTTCCTCTTATTTGGAGCTCTCTGTGCCTCCCAGACTTTGATGTCTGTTTCCCTGACCAGGTTCGGGAAGTTTTCAGCCATTATTTCTTCATATAGGCTTTCTGTCTCTCTCTCTTCCCCTTCTAGGACCATTATGGTGCAGATGTTGTTATGCTTCTTGTTGTCCCAAAGGTCTCTTACACTATCCTCATTCTTTTTCATTCTTTTTTCTTTGTGATCTTTCAATTGGGTAGTTTTCCCTGTCCTGTCTTTCTGATTGCAAATTCATTCTTCTGCATCTGATTTGTTGCTGATTCCCTTTAGTATATTATTTTTCATTTCAGTTGTTACAGTCTTTAGTTCTGATAGGTTCTTCTGTACAATTGTTATCTCCTTGTTGAAGTTCTCACTGAGTGTATCCACTTGCCTGAAAAGTTTGATGAGCATACTCATGACTATTACTTTGAACTCTTTATCTAGTAGGCAGCTTATCTCCATTTTGTTTCTTTTTCTAGGGTTTTATCTTCTTTGTTTGCTTGGAACATATTCTTTTTTCTCCTAACTTTTGCTCCTTTGTTTCTATGTATTAACTATGTCAGCTATATTTCCTTGTCTTGAAAAAGTGGCTTGATTTATAAAGTGGCCAGGGGGTCCAGTGGTAGAATCTCATTTGTCAGCAGAGCCAGATGCTCCAGAGGGGTTCCCTGTGTGGACTAGTGTGCCCTCCTGTTCTGATTGGGCCACAACTGCCATGGACGCACTGGCAGGTGAGGCTAGTCCCTGGCCTGGCTGGCTGTGAGGCGTGGCCACAACTGTTCCGGGTGTGCTGGTGTGCAAGGCAGGTCTTTGGTGTGGCAGGCTGTGAGGCCCAGTGTCTACTGCTGCAGGCTCATTGCTGTGTGCTGGTGTCCCCTGAGGTCACCCGCCAGGTTTGGCAGGACAAAAGCCACTTTGGAGGGGTGCTTTTTCCCACTCAGCCTGGGTGGGTATTCAGGGAAATGCCAGGGTGGGGTGAACAGTGTTAGTAAGGTTAATGCAGAACGTCACAAATGACCCCTGTGTCAGACTAGCGAGGCAGAAGAAGAGTAAAGAAAGGGTGAAAAAAATGACACCCACAACCATTTCTGATTCTGGAGAAAGTTCCAAAAGATCCCTGTCCCTCTAGCACACAGCCTAAAATTAGTCAATATATCAGTGTCACTTATGACCCAGGTACTTTTTGAACTGCTGCTTCTGTTCGGACACTCAGAAGGAGGGCAACCTTGGTTTCCTGCAGTCCACTGGGTTTCCAGGCCAGTTGTTATGGGGGCTCCTCTTCCTGGTGCAGACCCCCTTGCTCTTCAAGGGAGGACCTCACTGTTGTGATCTCCCTTCTGCCTGTGGGTCACTACATGGGGAGTGGGCAGTAGGGTGGGCCCTGACGGAACCGAGTCTCTGCCCTCATACCTATCTCAGTGTGGCTGTCCTTCATATCTGTAGTTGTAGAAAACTGTTCTGCTAGTCTTCCGGTTGTTCTAAGAGGTAGCTGTTCTATATGTAGTTGTAGTTTTGGTGTGAGGGAGAGGAGGTGAGCTCAGAATCTTTCTACTCTGCCATACTGAACCCAAAGCCAGCAGCCTTGCTCCTGAAGGCCAATTTAGCTTGTCTGTGAAATGCCATTCTTTGCGGTTGCTGCACTGCCCCCCACCCCCAGGACAAAAGTGTCTCCAGATCACCGAGTCACTGCCCTCCCGTGGATTCTATTTTCTTAGAAGCACACCAATCTCTCCTTTCAAAAAAAATCTGCATTAGTTCAGAAGACCACTACCTTGGTTAATGCAGTAACATCTTAACTTATTTCCCTGTGTTTGTTCCTGCTCTCCTCCAATCTGTACTCTGCAAACATGTGGCCCCGGCTTCCACGAGCCCAAGTCTGTTATGTCACTCGCCTGCTTTAAATCTTTAGGTGCCTCTTGTTGTTCAGAATAAAATGTAACTCAATAGCATGGCTGTAACAATGCTTTCTGATTGGGGCCTGCTTTTCCTCTGACTCTGCCCTGACGCTCTCCTTCCCAAACCCATGCTTTGGCCACCCTCAACTCTGCAGGTCCCCGAACAGAAGGCACTCTCACTTGGCTCCAGGCCTTGGGCGTTTTTCCCATCTGCCTTTGATGCTCTTCTTATTCCTTTACCGCTTGCTAACTCATTCCCTGCCTTAAGGTCTTAGCTTATAAACAGTGTCTTCTGAAACTCTTCCTCCTCCTTGTTAAGACTGAGTTAGGTGCCCCTCTTTTGTGCTCCGCCTGTTCTCAGTACAGAATCTCGGGTATAGCTGCCTGCTGACTTGTCTGTCCCCTCTTCGAGACTATTACTCTGAGGACAGGGAGTGTGTAGTGTGCACCAGCATATTTCTTCGAACCAGCACAGTCCCTGGGCAAAGTGGACGCTCAATAAATATTTGTAGTGTAAATTATCTCTACGTTCAATTTGTATATGTATGTTTCTACACCAGAGAAATACAATGCATGACCACAGCGAAAGCAGTGGGATGCAATGCTTAGGAGAAACCAGTGCCGTGCAAGAACACTGTGTGAAATGCCCAGAACGATAACACTATCCTATCCCCACACCCAGGTACCTGATTGGCTAAACAGTCATTAGAAATGCAGTACCTCTGCCCGCTTCTAATTCTTAATGTCTGTAGTTTTGTGGTAGTTGTAGCAAGTCACACAAATTGAGTTTTGTTCTGGACATTTTGCTGTGGGCGGAGGGGTGGCTGCAGTCATGTACAGACTTGTTTTTCATACCTGGCAGGACTGACCTGCTCTGGCTGATCCACTGCAAAAAGAGAGAGAAGGAGGAAACGGGCTTTGTGTGGGACAACAGCTCAGGTGCTGGCAGTTTTAAACTTGCAGTTTGCAGTGTTAGGGCTTTCTCTCCTGGGAGGAAGAAATGAGTTCTTGCTACTTCACTTCTTTCCTGTTCATCCTGTTATTAACATGTCCCTTCTTACATTTTCCTTTTTTAGACCCCTGACTCTGTTTCCAGACCCTCAACTTTAACCTCAGAGTGCTGTCAGTGCACCTGATTCATAAAAACTGGACATATTAACATATGGTCTAAAGTAGGCAAACATATATAATCAAAATGTAAGCATATGTGCATGTTGCTGAACAGATGAGATATCTAGCGCCACACACCCATTAGATCTCTGAGACAAACTGACTTGGGAGAGCAGGCCTCTTACTTGTGGCCAAGATCCCCGAGCCTGGGTTGCACTACAGCTGCCCTCTCTTCAGCTGTGGGATGCGGGCACAGCCCTGGGGCTTGTGACCCTGCGGTGTACACTTTCTACATGTATTGCGTGCTGCCTTCATGTTCTCTCTTGTTAAATGCCCTCGCTCCAGAGATTTTCAACCTCTTTCATCTCATGGCACACATAAACTAATTACTAAAATTCTATGGCACACCAAAAAATGTATTGTTTGTGATCTGACAAAAATAGATATAATTTTGATTTATTCAAACTGGACAAACATTGTTGTATTTTGTCATTTCTGTATTTCATTTGTCATTTCTTTTGTCATTTCTGTATTTCATAAGTTAAGGGAAAAGAGGTCAGTGCCCATGACTAAATAGTCAGGTACTGCATGTTTTAAAATTTTCTTATGCCCTGGCTGGTTGGAACATCCTTTACACCAAAAGTTTGGTTTCAGTTCCGGTCAGGGCACATGCCTAGGTTGTGGGTTTGATCTCCTGTCAGGGCACACACTGGAGGCAATTGATCCCTCTCTCCTTCTGTCTCTCTCTCTTCTCTCTTTTTAAAATCAATAAACATGTCCTTTGATAAGGACTAAACAAAATTTTTTGCTGCACACAGGTTGAAAAATCTCTACTTTATTCAATAGTAGAATTAAGCTGTTAAATTACTTTAGATGGAGAATTTAAACCCGTGTTAGTGAGGATATTAGGACTAAAACTAGAGTTTAGGACCAGCAAAGAGCCTTCCTTGTGAAATCTAAAGAATGTCCCTTATCTGCTTTGCTATTTTAGGAAAGAATAGCAACTAGTGACACCCGTGGCGCAGAACCGAGGTTAAGGAACCCCCAAGATGAGACTGTGTTTGCTGCTGGTAGAATTACCTAAAGGTCTGTGTTAACGACCCACCCAGTGATAACTACCAAAGACCACAAGAGCTTGTCAGAGCAGGGATGACGTTCCGAGACCAGTAGACGCAGCAAGGAGAACGGACGCAGCCCCTCACTAGACTGTTTTCCATGACGGAATGTTTTCCTGTCACTAGAGGGAGTCCTGATTCCACAGCACAGACAACGGACCGCCTTTTCCTTCGCTAGAGGGCAGTGACGGCCACACTCTCAATTCAACTCTGAGACTGCTGCGCTGTAAGAATCCTCTCCCGATTCCAGCCTCGGTCAAACGCCACACCTGCTTGGTCCTAAAGCCACGTTGTACGCCCGGGCTGGAATACTAGAAGGTGAAAAACTTGTGAGAACCCAGATAAACCCCGTTGTCAGTCCCCATTCTACATAATTATCAACTCATATTCCTTGCTCCTGAAGTTTGTTAACTTTTAACAGGTGATTGGGACAGTCTATATTTAGAGGATTGCCTAGTGACCAAAGCTGCAGGAGACAGTTTCTATCAGAGATCGGCCTTTGGGACACCCTGACTTTAATATATTTTCGTGTCAGCCTTCTTAATATTTTGTTCACTTCACTTTTATCAAGGGTTTAGCATCTAGCATTTTTTTCAATGGGAGGATAAGTAAAAAGTAGACATTTGTAAAACTGGAATCCCAGTATATATATATATTGGATTATATATATATACAGAATATATATTATATATAATACATAATATATAGGGTATGTATATGGTAAGACACTTTTTTTTCATTCATAGGATTGTGTGAGCCTCACATGAAGCAAGGTATTTGAAAATTTTCTGCAAAGTGTTCTCAAGTGTTACGCAAATGTAAGATATTATTGAAGCACCATTTATATTTTGGACTTAAAAACAATATTTGGGGGAATATGATAATTGTAAAACAATTCAAAGAATACTCAAAACAATAGAAAGGATAATAAGTCTCTCAAAGTCCCACTGTCAAGGAATTATCACTGTAAATATTTGGGCATGCTTTTGGATATCTCTGCATGCACATAAACACATATGTATATAATGTTTCCAAATTAAATTATATTGTACATTCTATTATTTAAATTTGCTTTTTCCCCCACAGCATTTTGGTAATAATAGCTAACAGTTATTGATCTTGAACAGTGTGTCAGCCATTCTGTAAACCACTCGTGCAGATTCTCATTTAATCTCACAGTTAGGGTGTTGAGTATGTATATTTAGTGTAAAGATAAAAGAACCAAGGTTCAGAGAGGTGAAATAACAGATTTCCCAGTTTTCTACCATTATAAGGAATCTTACAAGTAACATACTTCCTTCTGCTTATAGCTTTTCCCACTTTTATTATCTTTTTAGCACTCTGTTTGTTAAAAAGTAGTCAAATCAAGAGGGCCACTTGTTGCAAAATGTCAACTCTCACACCTAAAATGCTCCGGGTTGGGGGGAGAGGCCGAGGGACTGGGAGGTCTAAAGACGCTCTCCTAGGGGACTGTCAGGTGCCAGCATGTTCCAGACCCGCAGCCTTGGTCTACGGTCCTTAGCTGGGGTGGCTGGGTTGATTTTGAATTTGAGACGCAATGCTGCACTGCCCTGTAGAAATGTCATACCACTCCCCATGACCACAGACAGTGGGCAACTGACTTAGGCTTTGCTGCTCAGGTCTTTGTATTCTGCAATCTCACCTTGTAAATCACCCTGCAGTTTATCACCGGGAAGTAACCTACTTGTAGGCTGTTTATCACATATGTGTGTGTTCTGAAGGTCGAATGTGAAGTTGTGCACTTTTCCTTCAGCTTGTTCATTATATTAAGGCTCTCAGAAACCTACCTGCACATTCTGTTCACTGTCACCCTCTCTCATCTCTTCGGCACCTCCCCTGGTGCCCTGCCTCCTTTTTGTTCTCCAAGCCGTTGTCTTCGGGGTTGTAAGAGCTCCTTTTCTAGAGTTCTACTGGTTAAATGAAGGCAGATACCTTGCATAATTAGTCCTTACAAATGGAAAACAAATTCTAGTTCTTTCCACCAGAGGTCAACTCTGATCTACCCTCCACCTGCCTCCCCTGCTATTTGATATCACCAGTTTATCCTATTCTTAGTCCAGAGCCCTTCTGCTTAATCTCCAAAAAGTCTTGATCCTCCTAACTTCCAGTCTCAATACCAAAATCATCAAAATGCAATTTCTCCCCTTTGACCACATAAATGTCATTCCTTTGCGAGACCCCTGATTTTACCCTTAAACCTCTTTGAGCTATTAGCTATAACTTCTGGTTTTTCCTGAAGTCAGAATCTCCTTATACTGAGGTTCAAAATAAAACCCTTTTTCTCTTTCTCAGAAATGATCAGCCTCCTACCTAGAAAACTGGATTTCTTTTAATTTCTTCATCCTTGAGGTAAAGAACTACTTTCCTTCTTAAAGGAGCCAGAAAAAAATTAAAAACTAATTAACAATTAACTCAACAATTAAGCTGTAGACATTTAACAAGTGATAACAGACATGAACTTAGGAGATTGTGTGCTCTGGAATATTCAGTGGGAGGATGAGTCATCTCACAGTTAACATCGAGTTTACATTATTCAGTTATGACAATTATTTCTAATTGTCTATGGTTTAAAACAACTTTAAATCTACACACAGAGAACAAAGCCATATAAAATGAGCCATGAGCAGGTTCTCTGTACTTAATGTTTTCCCCAGATGAATATGAAAATATTTTCTTCTTCCAGTACATCTATTCAAGTGAGAGTTGCATGCTAATACCAATTTCTAGACCAAATCTTTTTTTAAATCTTCACCTGAGGATATTTTTTATTATTGATTTTAGAGAGGAGATAGAGAGAGAGAGAGAGAGAGAGACATGGATTGGTTGCTTCCCATATGCGTCCCGACTGGGGATTGAACCTGCAACCTAGGTGAGTGCCCTGACTGGCAATCCCACCTGCAACCTTTTGGTGCACCAGACGACACTCCAATCAACTGAGCCACTTGCCCAGGCCTAAACCAAATCATTCTGCAGAACATTTCAGATTGGAGGGGGTTTAGTCCCTGAGTGAGAACGTTAATGCAAAAGGAAAATGAGGTAATATGAGCAGAATGTTGGGCTGGGATCCTGCCGCGCTCCCTCCCCTTCTCTGAGCATTTGTTTCTCTTTGGAGCTGTCTCTATGTGACCCATCGAGATAATTACTTGAAATTCCAAATAGCCATAGATGATATTTATATGAGAGACTAAAGAAGTGAGAGGATTGAATGACTGTATTATTCTGATTTTGTAGAGAAGCCTTTTGTGCTACAGTAGTTCAGATGAAAGCTCTATTCACTGACATTTGGTAATCCAAATTATTCAAAACATGGGACCAGGAACACCAATAAGTTAGAGGGGAAGAAACTCTATTCTGTGGTTTGTAGCACTGCTACTTTATGTTTCAACATTTAGCAAACACCAGCCCAGCTTACTCCTGGCATAGCCCCAATTTTGAGAACATAAATTTCAAATGAATGCATAATTGTCCCAGAGACCTGGCTAAGTCACATTCATATCCTTGATATTTTGTACTGAATCTCTGTCAGAATGCCTTCCAAACATTAACTGATAAAAATCACAGCCACCTCCAAGAACTATGGACTGTGCTCTGCTTAGAGGAGCAAAGGAAAACCTTCTGAGCTACACCCACTGTCTACCCTGAGAAAACAGCCCATCGTTCTGCCTGTAGGAATGACTAAGTTGACTAATTCCCCACCCTGACTTGGCAGAGCTGTTTATTGAACTGATTGAAATGACCAGATGTTTTGGCAGCTTATGTAGACATAATCTAATAGACTCAATAATTGACTTAAGTAAACGTATCAGAATGTGGACTGGCAATAGAACTGCGGATTCTCCGTCTGTGATGACTTCAAATCCCATTTGAAAGGGCAGGCGGCTCATGTAATTGAAATGCACAGAGATTGGCACCATCTCATTCATTTACTTTGGTAATTTGCAGCCTATTTAGATCTGAGCATCCCTGTGGCTTGTGAAAGTAAGCGAGGAGAAGCTTCAGCTTTAGAGATCTATAAAAATTGTCTTTGAAGCTGTCTTCTCAAGGTGAAAAGAAGCGAGTCTGTGCGTAAAAATTCCCAAAGGAAAAAATTCAAACAAAACTTCATTTCGCTCAGATTATTATCTAGAAAATGATATATTAGTATTTTTCTTAAAATTTCAAGAACTTTATATAAGAATGTTTAATACCAGAATTTTTCTTATTATTTTTTGATTCTCCATTTTGCTCTGAGAACACTTGCTGTGTTATAATCTCTATTGGTGATAAAAATATTCATTATAAATAGTTTACCAAGATCAGCTTTCTCTTAGAAGCCTACCATCACAAGAAATATTTCATGTTGTGGCTTATTTCTTAGAAAAAGGAATAGTCCACATGACTTCCCATGCACGAAAGCCTGCTAACCTAGGCTGAGAATCTGGGCTAGACAAACTACTCGGCTCCACTTTCTTTTTCCGTCGTCCAAGATTAAGTATTTCTCTTGAAATTGATTAGTCAAGATTTTCAAATCTCTCTCCTTTCCCCTTTTTCCTGTTTCTAATTCCTTCTCCTCTCTTCGTTCCTGAAAACAAACGAACAAAAAAGCCCCTATACTTGCAGACTGTGGGCGCGGGCACAAGTAAACACACACTCACCACACTGAGACCGAACTAGGTGGCTGGCGCCCGTGTCCAGGAGTTTCTACAACCTTCACCTTAACAACCTGGGACGCAGACACCTCGAATTCCCTGGCTGGCCTACTATACTCTGAGTTCTTGGTAAAATACTGTCCTGACATAGCGTAGTAACAATCACCCAGCAAATTTCTTTAGCCATTGAAAGCTTTCTGTGAGCGTTGTCTTTGCCTTTGTGGTACAGAAGGCAGGCTGGTTGCACAGGTCTTCCTCTGTGCTGGCTGGTGTGGGGCGTTCCTGTCCTTGGTATCAGGCAATAGGAATGACCGACCCACCACCGGCCACCACCGGCTTGTTCTCTTTGAAATCCTACCTCGTTTGGGTTGAGGACGGGGCCCTGTGTTAGGGAAGACTAGAGAAATCACACGAAACCCGACCGAGGCCTACTTGAGGTGAAGGAGAGAATAAAAAATATTTTATGAAGTCATGTGGCTGAGGTGTCACCCACTGGGTGCAGGATCACAGCATGTTTTTCTCAGAAAAAAAGTTGTTGCGACTATAAATGAGTCAGTCTCCTGAGAAGGGCCGATTAGGATGATTGACGCCTGCAGATGTGCTGAGTCTGTGGTTGTAGGTGCCAGATGTTAAGCAGCACTTAGGGACTCTTGGTGGCCAGGGTCATTTCCTTTACTTAAGATAGTCCCCACTCCTGTGCCTGCTCCTCCCGCCCTTTATTTCTTGGTTGATCCTGGGTTTGAGCTAACTCCAAACACATCTGAAACAGTAGAGGGTCTGATGGTTTTTTAAATGCAGTTTTATTTTGTGATGGTTTTTGATAGCAAATTGTTTTTCTTTCTGAACGCAAAGTACAGGCTTCGGGAGACTAGCATTTCATGAGTTAGCACCGGGCACATGGTCCACGGGACCCTCCAGCAGACCTCTGAGTTGGCCGCTGTCACCCACATGTTCTGGTTGAAGGCTGGAGGTCAGGGCGATTACAAGTGGGAACGGAACCAGGTTTGAGTAGCTCACACGTTCTTCCCACTCACCCACCGCACTGCCTGTGCGTGCTTTTCTGTCTCGGGGCAGCTTTCTCATTACTGAAGGGGTATCACGTGGAAAAAACGTCAAAACCAGTGTGACTCCAAACTCCTGTATCTGTTTTCACAACATTCTGACCAAGATAGAAGAGATTAAGTTGTGTTTTCCTGGCTGTGTCTTTGGGATAACGGAGGCACATTGTTGGTGGATTTAGGGCTGTCTGATGTTAGGGCAGCGCAAGGGAAAAGGGAAATAATCAACAAAAGAAACAATGTTAATCTGTATGCCACTCTTTAAAATTTTTGGAACCCTTTGGAGGACTTACTGCATTTTTCACTCTTCATATGAATGTTCAGTGCTCTGTGTAGCTAGCCATTGTCTTTTTCCTTCCAGTTTGAACTTTCCTCCAGAAAGATGTGGAAAAGGAGAGAAGAACTTGCTCAGGCCTTTCCAAGCCCATTTGTCGAGTGGTCTGCATGCGTGCCCTTTCTTTAAAAAGATGCTTTACAGTGTAGGAGAGCAGTTTTTGTAAATTAATAGCATCATTAAAAATAAGCTGGCCTCCTTGTACACCTCCCTTAACTTCTTGTTATGCAAGGCTGCCGTGCCGGGCTGTGCAGACAGCAGTTTTGGCATGGCCCTGGGCCCGAGGGAATATTAACTTACAAGGCTTCCCCTATTTTGCTTTTACATGTCTGAAACTATTTCAAAACTTAGCGACTGAAATACAAGTTATTAAGTACACTTTACTAGAATGTGAGAAGTGCTTTTGTTCCTCCCTCCCCCATTTTGGAGAAAAGGTGGTTGGGAATGAATTAGTGTGTTTTTAAGCTATGTCCTGGCTGCTTCTGAATATCTACAAGGACAAATAGCCCAAGGTTATAAAAGGACAGTTAAATTAAAAATCAGGTTGAGCTCTTCTAGGGTTATATCCTGGGTGCAATTTAAATGCCACTCTCTGAGTCTGAAAAAGCATTTTGTTTTAGTACATTTAATGCCCTAGTTGCATGGGGATGCTTGGTGGGAGCTGGACTGGGAAACGGGGGTTCTTTGGTTTCCAGCCCTCAGAGCTTCCTGACTTTGCAAAGGTGTCCTTGCCCCCCTTCTTTCCAGCTGGGCTCTCTCTCCAGGAGTCAGGTGCCAGACTGGGGCTGCGGGCCTGACCTCCTGAAGCCTCCTGGACAGTGTGAATTTTTATCACTTTTATCGCCTTCCCTGCCTGCCTAAGAGGCTGGGTGCAAGCGGGGCTGTTTCTGTCTGTGCAGGAACCTCTCCCTGGTACAGGGACAGACGAGGCCTGGGTACAGGCACAGGAGTCTGGGAAGTGTTTATGGGTCTCCGGCAGCTGGAAAGGTTTGAGTCTCTTTGGCAGATGTTTGCTGTTCCAGTCACTTCATTAATGTTGGAAACTAAACCCCTAACTCTTCCCCACCAAAGACCCCAGTCGTGATTGACAGCTGGAGCGAGCTTCCTCCCACAGAAGCCCTGCACAGCCTGTGGGCAGGAGAGCTGGAGTGAAGAGATGGATGTGAGCAAAACGGGGGCAGTGCTAGATGCTGTTGCTAAAAAAACCCCAAAAACCCAAAATATAAAGGAAGGCGAGGAGAGACTCATTTAAGGAGAAAGACAACTACAACTAGTTAAGATTTGAAGTCCCATCGTGTGCTTGGGTCTTTATAATTAAATAAGTATCCCAGGTTTCACGCATGTCTTCATCCCTGACAGATTTCCTGACAACCTGCTTTGTGCCAGGTGAATGCTGGTGCAGGCAATACGAGGTGAATAACACACAAGGAACTGGCCCTCAGCAGGAGTTCGTTGTCACTGGGTGAAATAAACATGCAAAAGACAGTAAGACAGTACAGGGGCCACAAAGACAGGTGGGAATCACAGCCCTGGGGAGCGGGGATACGACTCACAGAGGAGACGACATCTGAGGTGGGTCTTGAACTAGTTTTTCAGGCCCAGAAGGAGGGAGGGGCTGAGGTGCGGAGGGCATTCCTATAAAGGGAGCCGCTTGTGTAAAGGCATAGATTACGAAAGGCCAACGTTGTGAAGCAGGTATTATGGTTCCCATTTACGAACGAAAACACCGAGGCTCAGTTTTGATTATAAACGACAGACAGCTCGAGGCTCCAGGCTGCAGGACCTGGAATCTTCCCCCCCCCCCTTTCCACCTGGGGACTCACGCCCTCAAACCCCCTCTGAGCTATGTTGCCTCTGCAGCAGAAAATAGAAAAGATGGAAAATACAAGGATTAGTTGAAACCAAAGGGTTTATTTCTTTAGCTATTTAAAACTGCAGATTTTCAATCAAAGGAGCAGCGTGAAAGAAAATCTGGACGGATTTTGCGCCTGTAGTCGCGTGGAAGCGGGGCGGAGGGAGACGGCTGGGGCTGCCCGCGGGGCCAAGCGCCTGGAGCCACCGCGCGGTCCGCTCCTGTGAGCGCCTGCAGCCTTCCCTGTGCGCCAAGACGCGCGGGCGCAGGAGCGCAGCTCCAGACCGCGGTTTGAAGAGAGGGAAAGAAGAAAAGAAGAAGAGGAGGAGTAAGGAAAGGAAGAGAGGGGAAAAAAGAAGCGGGGTAGAAGACGGGGAGAAGAAGCGAAGACAGAAGAGAGAAGAGTGGGAGGAGAGGAAGGCGAAGGTGCTGAGAACAGTGGGCGAAAGGGAGAGACTGGAGGACAACTTGGAAAGGTGTCAGCGGTGGTGAAAGGAATGGGGAGAGCCCGAGAGGGTAAAAGAGTCTGGAGGATGCGGCAAGAGTGTGAGGCAAAGAAAGGGCAGTGCAAAGACCGGCCTGGTACCGAAACGCGCGCATTCCGGGAGCGCACCTCGGGGCCTGACAAAAGAGTCCAAACGCATAACGCTCAATTCCTGGGTTGCCAGATGGAACGAAGAGTCTCCCCTCAGTCCGCGCTGCCCGTGGGGTCGCCCCCCGGCACGCCGCGATCAAATTCCGCCAAACACTCATTTCCCTGCGGCTGCTGACAGCTCCGCACTTCCCAAGGGGCAGTTATACTTTCCCACCCTAGGCTGTCGCTGGCGGGAACGCAGCTCCCTGGGGACCTCTCGGGTCCCTGCTCCACCTGCACCCAGGAGAACCTCGCCGTCTTGGCGCCAGACGGCGAGGCCGGGCTGATGGGGGGGGGGGGGGAGCGGGTGGTGAGCGTCCTCCGTTCTGTGGGGGATGGCGGGCTCGCCGCGGGGACTGCCACTGGAGCCGGAGGCGCGTCCAGGCCCACGGTGGTGACCGCTGGGCCTTGCTGCGGGAAGACACCGCCGTCGCCACCCCTGGCCACCGTGCCGGCGGGCCCTGGAGCCGCCCTTGCCTGGATTAGGAGAATAAAGGGAAACGATTGTAAAGGGAAAGGAGGGGATGGAGGGGCACGTACAGACTACTTCGGGAATGAAGTTCCTCAAAGGAGGCTTGTATGTTGCTCGGCCCTGATTCGTTTTATTATGATCTCTTTGTTCCTTTCTTAACGATTAATTCTCCGTCTGTGTCCCCTCCCTCAGAGTCCAACCACTGATCGGTGCTCGAGGGTTGATAAGCGTCTGCTGCGACTCGCCCCCGGGCGAACGGCTCCTGGGAGAGCCCTCCGAGACTGGGGACGATTCCAGGTTTCAGTGAAGACATGGCACCAGCCCCAAACTGGGTCTCTCAAAAGGCTATCCGCATCTGAACCCAGCGCCCCAGGGCGGTTACCGAGGACCACTGGCTTGGTGGCTGGGCGGGGGACCCCTCGCCCAATTACCACGACTGAAAACAAGTTTCTACAGATGTGGTTTGGGTAGTAAAGCAGGAGAAAGAAGACCAACCGCTAAATACGCATGTGTCTTCGCGGATCCCCGAGCCCTGCGCGTGGGGAGGGATGCGGAACCAAAGTCGCCTGGCCTGGAGTGTCCCGTTCTCCGAGATGCCACGAACGCTCTGCCAGAGAAGCATACGCCGGCGCCCTAGATCGCGCTGCGCTGGTCCTTTCGGGGACCGAAAAAGTTTATAAACAGGGTTTAAAAATAAAAAGGATCACACGCTTGTGTTGGTTACTCTTCTATGTTCCAGTTTATTACTGGGATAACGGACAGAGCGAGGGTCGTCTCTGATGTGGGATCTCCACGGGGCAGTCAGGTTTGCTCTCGGTGCAAACGCCGTGTGTTCTGCGCGCGCGGGCAGCGAGCGTGGAGGACGGAAGGGGCTGCCGCAGTCCTCGGGACAGGGCCGGCGGGGCTCCTCAGGGAGGGAGAGAGGCACACTGGTCCCCGGAGGCGCCGGTTCTGTGGCCAAAACCCCCGTGAGACTCCGCGGGGACTCGACTTCTTTCTAGTAAGAGACATAATCGCGCCGGTGCGCTGGGTTGCTCGCGGAGGGAGCGAGGCCAGCAGGCTAGCAAGACGCACTTGAAGGAGGTGCGCGGAGATCCGCGCAGGGCAGCCGCCAGCATAGGCCAGGCCTGCGGGCGGGGCGGGGCGCGCTCCCGGTACTGCGCGCACACTGGAGCGCGGGCACACACTGTACACGCACGCGCACGCGCGCGCACACACACACACACCTGGAGCTCGCTCCAGGAGGGGGGCGGGGAGGAGAGCCCAAGCTACTGTCTTAAAATAGAGAGGCAGGCAGAGGAGCATGAAACGCCAACAGGCGGGAGGAGGCTAGGAGAGCTGCGGGCGCGCGGCGCGCAGGCTCCCGTCCGGGTGCCACAGGCTGGCTGGGAGCCTACGCCCCTCCGAGTTTAATGACTCCACACCCGGCCCTGCAGGAAGCGCGCTCTGATTGACAGTTGCCTTGTCCCAAAAAGGCGCGGCGAAGATGCTGATCTGCGGGTGGGTCTAGACGCGCGGCCGGCGCGCCGGGTGCCCGCTCCCCTTAGCGCGCACCTAGGGTTCCGTCGCCTCTTGGTTGCTGAGGCGCGGGGCAGAGACCCCACCGGCAAGCCTGCTCTGCGGCCCCTGCTCACGATGCACTGCCACGCGGAGCTGAGGTTGAGCTCGCCCGGCCAACTGAAAGCAGCCAGGCGGCGCTACAAGACTTTCATGATCGACGAGATCCTTTCCAAGGAGACCTGCGACTACTTTGAAAAACTTTCCCTCTATTCCGTGTGCCCGTCGCTGGTCGTACGACCCAAGCCCTTGCATTCCTGTACCGGTAAGACGCCCGGCTGGGGGCTTTAGTGGGGTGCGGTAACTCTGACGCCGGTGTCGGGCGCTTTACCGCCTCTGTCTTCCCACCCCGGGGCGAGCGGAAAGGCCCCGGGGAGTCCCCTTCCGTGCCCCCGCAGAAGACTAAACTGGTCAGCGGCGGGCACTACAAAGGCGACTGCAGCCTGGGCAACGCTGGTCAAGGTGTCGGTCACTAGGTTGGAAATGAAGGGACGGTAACCGCGCCCCAGAAGCGGGCCACGCGAGCGGGAGGACTCTTCCTCCTTCCGAGCGCTGCCGCGGTTCTCAGCCAGAAAGTTCAAACTCTTGACCTGGTTCAGAGCCTAAATCGTTGTTTCAGGAAGTGCTCATCTGGAGTAAACTCCAGCCTCCTGTCTTTACTGGGAATTTTACAAGTTAATCGGTAACCCGAGGCTCTCAACAAAATCCTGTGTTCGCTGAACTTGACTCAGGAGGTCCTACTTTGGGGGAAGTAGTTCTGGAATTCGCCGCACTGCGGTGCGAACCGAGGAGTGAGTTTTAAGAGCCCGCTAAACTGAACTAAAAACACAACGATAGCAATAAAAAGATCCCCAGATCCGGGGCCCTTTCTCTGCAACGGCTGAGAGCAATAGCGACGGTAAAGAGCACTTCATAAGTACACTAAAAACGGTGTAGCTTTATGTAAAAACGAACCCAAAAGTATCTATGATAAACTTGGAATGCATTAAGAAAGGATTTAGACTATTTAAACACAGGTGTGGCAAAACAAAACAGCCAAAAAAGTTGAAGCAATTTTTTATCAAAAAAGTTACTGACTGTGCTTTCAACTCAAGGTGAAAATACGGTATATCTAAACCAAAATAAACTTTGAGGTTATGTCCGTTGCATGGGTGGCATGAAATTAATTTAATTATATCTACATTGAAAAAGTCAAGGGAAGAGCTAGCAGCGTTTCTGAAAAACATTGTTGGAATGTTCAGGCCAAGAGTGGCTAGCACACAGGGGAACTCTTCCTGTTCTGTTGGTTCCTCAGAGGGTCCCTGCAGGACAGCCAGTGCGTGTGTGAACACACAACGTCCTTTTAAAACCCAGTCATTCCTGCGTGCATTCGGTTATAAAGTGAATGTCATGTTCACTTGCACCTTTGTAAAATAAATTTTGTCTCTGAGGAAGAATTAGGCCCAATAGTCCACAACAAGACTTGTAATGCTGAATTTTAAAAAGCAAGAAATATGCAAAAGAAGAAACCAAAAAGAAATTTTAGAAACAAAGTAGGTATCCTTGATATTGGTGTTTTTACCATTGTGTGCCTGCTATGTGCAGACCCCTGGATGAACAGTCTACACAGATATGGGGCAGGGGAGGGAGGCTGAATCCTGTTTTGAACATGAATAATCATATGCTACAATAATGCCAATCCTTTTGAGGAAACGGAGAGGATCCGTTTTAACCATAAACCTCAATGCAGCCTGCTAAGATTGCGTACCTGGAGGTTCTAGGACAAAACAGAGCAACTTCTAAACTCCTAGGTAGAGCACAGTGCCAGCGGGGTTTTTTTTTTTTTTTTTAGTGACTTTGTGCCATGCGTTGATTTGAAGGCAGCTTTTCCTGTCTTTTAGCAGTCAGGGAATTGGATCATAGAAGAAGACATGCCAGAAAATGAGTAACAAATAGCCTCTGAAAACAGTGATTCCGTCATCAGTGGGGGCTAAGTTCTGTGTTTTATTGAATCTTGTTTGGGAAATAAATCAGAGGAAAATAGAATGACTCATGTAATGCTTTCTCAGAGTTAACAGTGAACTGCACATATATCATGAACTAAAAGTTTTGCTCAGTTTTGTGCTTTTGATGTCCATGGATGGTGTGGGGGAGAGGGTGCTGTTGTCGTTGGTTTTCTCGCCCCATCACTGAGCACTGGCTTTCTTCACATTGTTCATTTGAATATGTGTCGTGATTTTGCTCTAGTTGAGATTTAAAATACAGAAACTGGGATTTACCAGTGGAATTAAACCCATAAAAACTGGCTACAATAGTTCATACTTTCAGATTCAAAGCATTTTAGTGGGTTTACAATTACAGCTAAAGCCTTACATGTATTAGATCATGGGAATCCCATTAGTGACTTCGCTAAGGTTTTGCAAAGATCCTACTAACCCTACTTTCAAAGCATTTTTGTTGCTTTTAACAGTTATGTTCAGGGTCAAAATCTTAGATGGGATGAATTTAATCTTTTTAAAAAAATCTAATTAAAAAAAACAGCAATAAGTTCCTGGCATCCTTCATCCATAATGAAACTAATTTTTTCCCTGTATACAGATAACTGGAACCAAATACATAAAAAGTTCAAATCAAGTGAAAGGCACAAATTGGAATTAAAGTTACTGAATTTTCTCATTCTTTGGTTTGCTGTCTTAAGATTTAAACAATGAACAGAAGTGAACTTTATCAGGTAAAAGAATGAAAACCAAGATAAAAAAAGTTACCACCCTGAACAATAAATACATAAAATTGGGGTGGAAAGAAAGCGATAGCATTTAAAAAGCCTCCGCATCGTTGAACAGTCCGTGTTGTTTCGATTTAGTAACTCAAGTGTCAGTTCCTGGGACTGAATCTCCTCAGGCAGGAGAGCATGAATTCAGGTAAACTGGGAAATGGAAATTTTACATCAGGAAGATCATCACCTGACAGTAGTTTATTATTAGGCACTCTAACGTGAATGAAATACTCATCTTTAAAAAATTATTCTTTATTTTAACAGGCCCTTTCTTATTATAAATGTGGTAATTTTAGTCTTAGAAAGCTGTTTCTAAATCACAGTAATCTCTTAAATCACATTATAATCTTTCAGAAAGGGAATCCTTCCTTCTAAGCCAAAGTAAAGGAACGTTTATTATTACATTTAAAATAAAATTTAAAAAACCTAAGCACAAAAGGAGCCTCCATTTGAACACAGGTTTGTTATTCAGACCGTTATTGAGATGTGGAATATGTTTAGAATTAACTTATATAACATGTCGGTCTTATTTTTAAATTTGATTACAGTAATCCTCATTCAGAATGGAAATACATTGCCATTTGAAAATCAGTAATGATCACGCAAACATTAGAATGCTGGCACTGACTGAAGGCCAAAAATAGGTACAGTTTACGGTATCATAAATACTAACTCACTCGAGGGTGCATTGCTGATTTTTCTGGTTGTGACTTACATCTCTCCGTGGAGGGGGCACTGGAAGGAACCCGGGTTCCCGGGATGGAATGGGCTGCAGGGCCATCAGTGCAGGAGCTCTGGGAGGATTTCTCTTTCAGTTTGATCTTTAGACACAGGGAGGGTTTCTAAATTTGAGGAGAGTTGGAAAAAATGAATAACTTGCTTCACAAAAACAATCATGTAACCTTTTGCCCTAAGAGTTTTTGTACAAGGGTATTGAGAAAGCAACCCACTGTGCTAATTACTCATAATTTATTATAATTACTTATATTATAACCTGGAATTACCTTACACTGGCACATGCACATTTGTGGGAGGCGAATGTAGATATTTGGATATTTTACAACCCACGAGTAGGACGTGGTTTTTAATTATTCAGTTAAAACCATAGTCCAGCTTCTTTCCCCTTCTGTGGCAGAATGGTTCTGTTGGATCTCTCTGTGACCTACATTGGCCAGTCTTGTTATACAGCTGACTGGAGTTACAGAACTGGAAGGGATCACAGACCAGTCTCTGCATGTAGAAGATATGTTTTTGCAAAGTGCTAGGGTCAAACCAGTGCTTAAACATCCTTTTAGTCCATGCTGTACATCTCTGTCCTTATTAGGGTGCTCAGAAATCAGGAAGACTTTTCCAGCTTGGTTACACACCCAGGGTAAATTCGTGCAGTCACACCCAAGGGACAGTCAGCCAGCCAATTAAAGGGGGGCATTTCGGAAGGGTGTTTATCTTAGGAGGTGGCATTGAGAACATTTTATCCTTTGGTGGGTCCAAGAGAAACAAGTTGTTTGGGGTGGTGTCCTTGGGTTCATTTTTTACCGCAAAGATTGGGTGTCATTGCACTGAAAAATGAAATGAAGTGCGGACGTGTATAATGACATCTTTGGGAGGTAGGGAGCCAGCCAGGGCTCCATGGACCTGGCTCCAGTGGTTCCCCCAACTCAGCTCTGTCTTTTAGTCGGAAACCAAACCCGTAGGATCCTGGGAACTGGGAGCTGAGCACTGGAATGTTAATGGAGAAATGTAAACTGGGGTTGGGGAAACCGATCATTATGAACAAGCATTTGCATTTCTGCCAGAGGCAAATAGGCTTTTATTAGCAATTACTCATAACTGCTTCTCCTCTTCCCATTGTAAGGGTAAATAAATCAAGAGATATACAGGATACAGGACTCATTCAGGGTCAGACTATATTTGGGGCTGAGTTCTTTTGCGATCCTCAGCTGTGGTTTCATTATTCCTTACATTTTATAACTCCTTTGTTGAACAGAGATGCTGACGGGTTCTGTAAGGAGGCCGTTTTACCTAGTGAATATTCAGGAGCAGTTTCTTTTCGGCTTCTGATTTTTCGAATTAGCAAGTAGGAAAATGATTAGAAATTTAGTTCACAAGTTAAAATACCTCTCCAAATGCCCGTAATCTTCAGTTTCATTGAATTCAATAATTTATTTCAGAAATATTTATACTTGCTTTGGTGACGGCACTGTTGTGAGTCATTATTTTCAAGTGTATTTTAAATCTTGAAGGACAGTTGGGATATTTAGGAAAGTTCTCAAAACTCCTTGTAGAGCTACTTCCAACCTCTTCTTAGCTGATCTCTCACGCATATGACTGGCCGTTTGGAACTGGGATAGGGGAACGTTAAGACTATTTACTAATGCTGCTCACCGTACGGAATTTTCTCTTTGAACTCCACCGAAAGGGTGTTATCACCAGCAAAATTGTCATATTAACCTCATTAAATGCAACTCAAATGAAATTGTATACATAGTAACTCTTTTGTGAAACCAGTTTCCTACAGATATGCTATTTAGTGTGGTTTTCAGCCTTATCCCCAGATTGAAAACAGAATTTGTGATACGAGCGTGGGCAGTATAAAGTTGCCAGCTTTAACATACCTCAGGAGTTTAAATGAAAAGATCGTTAGGTTTGATATATCCCAGGAATCTATGTGAAAAGCAGGAAGGGTTGTAAAAAGCTGTTTAGATTGTAAAGAGAGATTAAGGCAAAACAAAAACTAAAAGGAATAGGGAAAAAGAAAAACTGATTTTTTTTGAAACTCTTAAAGCTACTCGATCAGCCTCGTATGTGGCACGGGGTCCTTCAGAATGGCTGTAGGGGCAAGACAGAGGTGGCTTCTGAAACTCTCTGTCTGGGTAACTGACTGAAGTTGATTTCACTTGGACATACACAGCATTTAGCATTCGCTGTAGAGGGCTGAATTAGTGTGAACCCAGAGCAATCTGGGCTGTTATTTGCACTGTTTTGAGGTCAGGGAGGCGGAGGGACAGAGATGAAAGCCAGGCTCCCTCATTGGTATCAAGCCTGAGAATGTCCACGGGTGTTGTGAGCTTGACCCCCCTCGCCTGCCACTTGTCCTGCCCTAATGCAATGAATTCGGGGCCTGCAGCTCAGCCCGCTGACGAACCCTTAACTGGAATAGGATTAGAGGGCTGCAAGGATTTGGATGAGATGTGTAGACTGCAGCCTCCCTTAACACACTCTTTTGGGGACTACTGTGTTCTATACGGGTGTCCTGTGGGGTCGGTGTTTTTAGTGTGGGGAGGCGGACCCCACACTCACAGCTGGGGTGGTCTTCTTCTGAGCGAGAACTTCCACAGCACCGCCACGCAGCACTCTGCTGCAGTGGCTCACTTCCCTTGGGAGCAGTGTGACAAAGAGGAAAGGAAGAGAAGGATTGAGAATACTCAGGGGCGACTTTTTATGGGTGGTGGAACCCCTCTGTCCTGCCTGGCTGTTGTATGCCTCTGTTTCAGTGGATCGTGAGGTTGGAATGGCTCTTTCTTCCTCCAAAACATGGGTGACAAGATTAGAGTTGGCATTAGAATTTATTAATAGCAGGGTTTAGATCAGAGCCTTGCACAAAGTTGGTGGCATTAGCTAACTAAATACTCTGTTTAAACAAATTTTTTTTGACCAGAAAACCCCTGCAAACCCTCAGGATTTAAATTATTTTTATTGCAGCTTAATAACAGTTAGAGAAAAAAATGTCTTGTTAAAATGAATGCTCTAAATAAAAACACAGTTAATTTTCCATTGCAGCATCTAATTACTCATCATCACCAGGGCATTTTTATATGGCAGTCTAACTTCTTGAAAGTGGAAACTTGGCACCCATTTCAGGAACAAAGCAGGGCACCTAGATAGATATCAGAGGATGGTCTAATTATATTTGGGCTAGAGTTGACTCTTACACATGATTGCTCCGGAGAAGACAGGCAGAGAGAGGGCCTCTTTCTTTAGACACTAAGGAAAGTCTCTGCTTGCTTTAGTGCCAGCTGAAACTGAACACGGGGGAAAGATAATTCTGAACGTTAGGCGACAGGCAAGTACATCTGAAAAGGGACCCTGCCAGTCACCGACTGGAGCTGATGTCAGGACTACTTGATAGGCCCGGACGACAGCTATGTCTGCTTCCTGACTCCACTGGCAGAGTCCAGGGGATGAGAGCAAGCGGCCTTTCTCTAAGGAAAGGTCAAGTTGTAACTGATGAGGAGCCAATCTGAGAGGATCTGAGCACCAAACTAAGTATGTTAAGAGTGCAAGCAGAGAGGATGACGTGATTCCTTTTTATTGCATGTCTCCAGCTTACCAACCTGTCCTTAGGAACATGCTCCTCTGGGTATCAGGGACAGATGAGTATGTGCATTCATTGACTAGGATTGGCTGCCACTTGGATGATGTCAGTGGACTTTTTGGTCATTACTACAGAAAAACTTATGTATGTGATAAGTGATACGATGATTGTCCTTCGACTTTTCTTATCCAAGGATCACGGATGGCATGTGGGGACATGGACCGGTCTGGGGCCCCGTGGATGCTTGTGAAGTAATGGCTGTGTTTCCCTCTTCGGAATGCCCGGCAGGGCTGTAAAACTGACTCACCTGCCAGCCTCCACAGCCCATCCCCCTCTCCCAGAGTTCTTTTCACTCTTTTTTAAAAAAAGATTTTTATTTATTTCTTTTTAGAGAGAGGGGAAGGAGAAAGAGTGGGATAGAAACATCTATGTGTGGTTGCCTCTTGTGCACCCCCCCCAATGGGGACCTGGCCTGCAACCCAGGCATGTGTCCTGACTGGGAATGGAGCCTGTGAGCCTTTGGTTTGTAGGCCCTTGCTCAAACCACTGAGCTACACTAGCCAGGGCTCTTTTCACTTTTCAACGTAATCAATTCAGGCTCACAGTCATTTTCATAGGAGGTCACAGCCACTGGGGGATGGAAGGAAGTACGACTTTGATGTTTAGTTTAAGCAATATCTGGGGGACTTGACTCAGCATTTCCCTAATGGTAACTTACAAACAGCCAAGTACTGATGTTATGCCTTCGTGTCAGGAGAGTTGCTGAAACAGCTCTTCCCGAGACCTGCAGTACTTATTCCACAGGGAGCCACAAATTTGGGAGAAAGGCCAGAAATACTTTATATCCTGCACCTATTCCTATTCAGAACACTAATAGAAATAGTGACTTCTTTTGAGTGTCTAATGTGTAATAGGCACTGAACTAAGTGCTTTATGATCAGCTTCATATCGCCCCTAAGAGATAGATATCACTCTCTCCGCTTTACTAACAGGAGGCTGGGATGTTAAGGAACACTCTCAAAGTCAGAGTATGGAGAGATCTCTTAGAAATTAGAAAAAAGGCAAGGAGAAAAGTGGGCAATTCATAGAAACGAAGGTCTAGATGGCCCATGAACACGAAAGGATGCTCTGCTTCACTGGCCATCAGAAAACATATAGAAGACGAGATATCACTTCATACCCCTTAGGCAAACTCGAAAGATTCTGACCCTGTGGGTTAATGACAAGGATGCCGAGCGGTAGACATTCTCTTACGCCGATGGCGGGGGCGCTATTTGGCGCAGTTACTTTGGAGAGGGGTGGGGAGCACCCAGGAAAACCGCAGATGCACACGTGTGCGGGGCACTTTCTCTTCTGCGTGTGTGCCTGGAGGAACCACCACACATGTGCCGAGGACACGTGTATAAGAGCGCTCATTTCTACGTTGTTCGTGATATGAAAAATCTAAAACAATCCGACTGCTTTTCAGAAGGAAAAAGGATAAATCATATGTGCTCTAGTTTCTATGCAGTGATGAAAATGAATGAATCAGATCTCCATGTGTTAATATGGATACATTTTAGGTGTACAATGCTGAGGAGAAAAACAAGTTGTGGATTGACACAGTCTGACCCCATTTACACAATGCTTGAAAACATGCAAGCTAATACCACATGCTGTTTAGGGAGGTGAGGGCATGGGATTAGAGTGGGCCACCCGCAGGTCTGTATTTTCCTGTGTAAGTATTTACTAAGGAAAAGGCCGAATATAGAGGTGGCCCAGCATTAAGATTTGACAGAGCTTGGTCATGGGTACACAGATGTCCATTAAGTTATCCTTTGTACTTTTCTGTATGTTTGAAAATTTCTATAGTATAAACATTGAAAAATGATAGTATGGGAGGCCCCATATGCATGAAACCCTTGATCTTGTGGAACTTTTGATGGCTTTCTTAATAGCTTTTCTATCCTGAAACAGAAGCTTTTCAGTCTCACAGAGGGGAAATGGAAAAATAGTTAGACACGCGTACAGCTCACACTGAAACAGCCACTGAGGCCCCCGCAATGGGTGTTCAGATCTTCCTTA
This sequence comes from Phyllostomus hastatus, assembly GCF_019186645.2. NCBI lineage: Eukaryota > Metazoa > Chordata > Mammalia > Chiroptera > Phyllostomidae > Phyllostomus > Phyllostomus hastatus. The sequence goes on along the minus strand of NW_025334015.1, from coordinate 9,930,648 downwards.
CTTGCTCTGGCTGGCTGGGGACATTGTTTATCACCAAGATAGCTGTTTGTCCCCCTGGAGTGCTTTGGCGTATGAGTGAATGGTTTCTGAGCTGGCTCCTAGGGCTGGAAGGCATTGCTGGGAAGTGTGTGTTTGTTTTTTCCAACCACACATCAATAATCATACAAGCAACAGTCACTGGGTCACCCCACTTCTTAATGGTGTTTAAAACCCCAATAAATTGCCTTTTATTGCATCTTGCTTTTGTAACTATTTGCTGGTATGATATGTCACTCTTGGGTTTTGAGAATGATCCATTGTTATTGACAATTTAACTTTAAAAAATCATCTAAGGACAGCTGTGAACACCACCGATCTGAAGATGTTACAATGTAGTTTCTTAACAGGGAAAAATGATGTCGATAATGCGGTTTATAAACTGCCTGAGTTCTCTTTATATTCTGTAACCACAATTGGATTTTTAAATTCGTTTGATGTGTGGTATCAGGGACTGTTAGGGAGGGATGGGAACTGTCACCATGGTAACCGCACACAGCGCTGTCTGTTTGGGATAATAAATGGTTGTCCTGTGGTTTGCAGAAGTTAACCAAGACCACATACAGTGACAACTGTGGTGGCAGATGCTTTATTCAGCCTATCTTAACAGCCCAGCCATTTATCTCTTTTCTGCAAAATACGTAGTGCCCACTTAGAAATATTACTTGAAAACATTTTGACAAAAATGCGGCCTTTTAGGGCCTCTGCCTTCCTGTGTTTTTTCAGAGGAAAAAGACTCCTTAGCGTGTATGAAACGGTTTGCACGACCAAGAGCTCGCGGGAGGGTTTCCCTCTCCGGACCAGCCCCCTCTGGGAAGCACACACACATAGCAGAGGAGAAAGTGCTGAATCAAAGCCCTCTCGGCCCTGGCCAGACCTTTTATAGCCAGGGCCGCTGTACCCTGACCCTTGGCAGGGCGCACCACGGTCAGCAGGAATTACTGACCACATCCAGAGGATTGCGGCCAAATTGGACACGACTGAAAGGAAGGTGGATCTATCAGATTTGTTGCCAGTGGACAGACTTTCCTGGGTGACAGGAGCTAGTCCTCTGAGCACGCAGTGCACGGCGGCTGGGCCGCGTCCAGTGGGCTGAACCGCCCTGGGCCGGTCAGCCTCCTGCGTCCCTCCAGGGAAATCTTGCTCCTCCTCACACAGCGCGGGAGCTAGCTAGACTTGGGGCTGTGAGCCGGGCAGTCGTCCCCAGAGAGACGTTCCAAAGAGCCGCCCAGCGGCTGTGGAAGGGAGAGGAAAAGCAAAAGGCCTGCTCCTGCGACCCAGGAAAGTCTGTTCCCTGGTGACAGACCCGCCTTGGAGCGTCTCTTTGAACTACTTGGGAAAAGACGAGGGAGATTTAGGGTGCTTAGGGTAGCTTTTAGCAAGTTTCACTGAGAGAGAGAGAGGAATATATTTTAACAAGGTTGCAATTCAAGACCTTTCTTTTTCATGAGTGAAAATGTTACTGAAATTGTTGATGAATCACCCCGGAGGAGATTCTCTGGGAGGCTGTTGTCACTTTTGTTGTCCCTGGGTATCATGGTAACCCATTCATGCTCTTAGCACGTCAGACAGCCATGTATTTTGGAAGCGTGTTTTCAATCAGTTTAGAGCAGAGAGTAAAGACACATCCTATTGGCAGCTAGAACAATTAGCTCCATAAAGAGAGTCTGCTTCAATTTTTAGGGAACTCAAAAATAGAAATGACAGCAGTTGTGAATGGTGGTGGTATGCGCCAGGCACCAGGTGCTTGTCTACCTTAAGGCATTCAGATGAAATCGAGACTCTAAGTGAAATGGAGCTGTCACTGATCTTCAGGTGAGCGAAGTGAAACTCCGGAAGTTAAGAACCAGCAACAGGCCACAGGAGTAAGTGGACCAGCTGGAACTGGAACTCAGGTCTGTCTCTTTCAATGTAAAGTTCCATGCAACCCGGAATCTATCCTTTGATACTGTGTGAACTAGCACTCATGTCGGTCCCTTTCCACAGAGGCTTCCTGCTGTATAAAAATCAAGATCTGCAGGAATTTATTGGAACTGATGAACCCCTTTACACATTTTAAAAACCATTTCATGTATACCAGTGAGTCTGTCATTTCCCATGATGACTGGGGTTTCTGAGTGATTCCACAAGGATTCTAAGAAGCAGCGCAGCCTTTGGAGAAAGTGCGGTAGTAGGGAGGTTATAGGCTTGAAGCTGTCCTGTGGAGGGACACTGAACTCATCTCATTGGCTCTGGATGTCAGTGTCCTTAACTGTGTGACATTCCCAAGGTTCCTTTAGTCATGGAGCTTCTGTGAACTGTGGTTCTCTGAAGAAAGCTTTTCTAGGGTAGACAAAGGTGGAATTCCCTTTCATTTATTTTTGTGAACCAGAGAGAAAATGCTTAACAACTAAATGCCGTTTTTAAAAAACGTAACTTTAAAAACATATTTTATTTATTCACTTTTAGAGAGAGGAAGGGAGAGAGAAAGAGAGGGAGAGAAACATCAATGTGTGGTTGCCTCTCACATGCCCCCTACTAGGGATCTGGCCTGCAATCCAGCCATGTGTCCTGACTGGGAATCGAACCACTGACCCTTTGGTTCTCAGGCCAATGCTCAATCCACTAAGCAATACCAGCCAGGGCCTGACAAATGCCTTGATAATTAAGACTTGGAATATTTGTAATGAAATATTTGCTATTAAGTTCACTAGAGAAAAAAAGTCTGGCCAAGTGATTTGGTATCACTAAAACAAAAGAATAAGAGATTAATTTTTCATATTATATCTAGTTGTGCTGGGGTGCTTCTGGGAAACTGTATTTTTAAAAAAGGTTTCTCTATGACTATAATGAAAAGTCGAGTTTGGTAACCCCTATAGTGTAGATAACAGCTTAAAGATGAGGCAGATATAAGTTATACCCCATGACTCAAATGTATGAAGCCATTTGTTGGATGGCTTTTTGAGTCAGATGGTCCTGGGTTTGTTTGCATGTATTGTCTGTGTGACCTTAGGCAAGTCATTTAATCTCCCTGACATGCAATTTCCTCATCTGGAAAAGGAAGATAATAATAACTACCTAATAGGGTTAGTCATGTAGGTTAAATGAGATAATGTATGTAAAGCTTTTAGCGTAGTTCCTGGCACATACGTGCTCAGTAATTGATGGTTTCTATTAAAAACAATTACCTTATAAAAATAATCTCTTGGTTGACCGAAGCACAGCCCTTCAGGGAAAGATCAGTATAATGTGAAGTAAAGGCAAGAAAAATTAAATATCCTGAAAAAATCCCCACTTCACTCTGGAGCATTCTCGTGGGTTACATCATTACACTAGCTGCCTTATAAGGCCTCTTGCAACCTGGGTGGTCTGCGAGCTGTTTAAGTTCCAGTGTTCACAGATAGGTATGTTTCACTTCTCCCCACCCTTCTGTTTTAGAATGTGAATTCAGAATTTTGTAAATTTGCAAATGAATGGCATGCACTGGTCAACACTACAGCATCACAACATGTGCATTGTTACTTCATTTTTTACAAGAGTTGTTTAGGATTAATTGCCCCGAAGAAATGCTTCCTCGTGCAGCTGTGCACCTCAAGAAGTGTTTTAGAGAAGTGGCAGAATTTCTCGACATGTTTAATTTCTTCTCTGAAGAGTGGAGTTAGGGATCGTCTTTTCTTTTAGAAGAGACTGTGGTGTGGAAAAAGGTAGTAGTTTGGGAGCTAATGGTTGTCCTAGTTTATTATTGGGTCTGTGATTCAGAGGGAGCTGTAGATGGAGCCATTATTTTACAGCTTTTAGGTGGCTGTTGGGGCTAGTTAGGACAGCGTGCTGAGTGGTAATGATGCCCATTCTGTGGAAGGGGCTGCGTGGACAAGGCTCCTGCATGGATTTTTCCTGGAATTGTGATTCTCAACTAGTTACTACTGGTGTCTCGGGGAGTCAAGCATTGGCTGATGTAATACTTTACTTGGTGAATCCACTCCACAGTGTGAGAAAAATTCCCTTGGTGAGGCAGTCCCCTTTTTCATGGTGTGAAGGAAGCCCCAGTGAGTAGGGCATTACCTGTCCCCAATCATTCATAGTGAAGGTTCCTATCAGCAATTTCTGGTGACCTCATCCAGATTCAGGGGTGTGGGGGGTGCCAGGTGGAAGCAGGTGGGCTGGGACATGTGGCTGTGTCCTCATAGCTGCCATGGAGCCGTATTGACTTGTCAAGGGAGGACTGACTTGGTCCCCAAGCTCCTTAGAACCATTGTTCAAATAGGCTCAGTTGGAGATAGGGATCTCTGGCAGCTTGTTGAGAACACTCTGTTAAGCCTATGAATTCAGAGAAGCGGTGCACACATGTTTTTGTTCCAGTAGAAGGGAAGGGTGGGAGGTGGGAGATGAGAAGGAACCGTGGCAAACACAGAAAGAAGAGTCCAGGAGAGGAAGCCAGTTATTCTCCTGAAGTGGGGATCGTTAGAGGATTGTTCAGCATTTGTTGTCTGCAGAAGGAAATCCACTTTTAACCTGAGAATGGAATCTTCCTTTCAGACGTCGCCCTGGGAGTACGTGCTCATTACCAGAGGCGTTCCTCAGGACTGACAGCGGCCAAGGACTTCTGATTGGGCAACGGCCCGCCCAGCCGCACATGCAGCCTAATCATCATGTATATTAATGATGCCTTAAGAATTTCATCATCCCAGGTCACAAAGGATCATTATTGTTACATCCTGACACACTAATGGTGTTCATGTGGCGCCATGCAGGCAGTCACGTGCCCTTGATGTGAGGGGCCGGTGGGGGAGCAGGGGTCGGAGTATAGATCTTGTCAGAAAGCCGCTCTTCTTGGGCCCCCACTGCCTCGTTCTGTGATGTCTCAGCGCCTCCGTCTCTGCTATGGGTGAGACAGCCCCCACCCACCGGGGTGTCGGGGAGGGGTGACTGATTAAGGAGACTAATGCAGTCTTTGAAAAGCTGCAAGTGTATGCCCTGGCTGGCACAGCTCAGTGGGCTGCGAACCAAAGTGTCACAGGTTCGATTCCCAGTCAGGGTACATGACTGGGTTGCAGGCCATGACCTCCAGCAACCGCACATTGATGTTTCTCTCTCTCTCTCTCTCTCTCAATAAATAAGTAAATAAAATCTTTAAGAAAAAAGAAAAGCTGCAAATGTGGCGAACATGAGCTATGACTTTATGGGAGGGAAGCTGGCAGACTTGGGGCAATGACCTGTTACTGTGTTTTTCTAGACAGCTAGGCCAGAGGGAGGCCAAACCCTCCTTACCTCCTCCTTTGCTACTGCTACAAGCTAAGAATGGATTTTACATTTGTAAGTGCTTGAAAAGAAATCCAAAGAAGAAGAACACTTTGTGACATGAGCACTGTGTGAAACCCAAACAGTGTCCAGCAGTTTCACGGGAGCACAGCCACTCCCTTCTCTCTATGGGTCGTCGGTGGCGGTTTCTGTGCTACAACAGCAGAGGGGAGCAGCTTCAACAGAAACCGTGCAGCCCACAGGCCTGAAACAGTTGCTCCCTGGCCACGGGCAGGAAGGGTTTACCCACCCTTGAACTAGACTGTTGGAAGTAGGGTTCCTCCGTTGTGCAATGCTGTTATGACTGATCCACAGCAGCTGATGTCACTCATTCTGGGTCACAAAAATGCCTCCTTTGATTCTCCCCAGACCAGGGTTCTGTTGTCATCCTGTGATTGTCATCCTGTGAGGTGGGAAGGGCCCCAAAGTGGAAGTTTGGTGGGGAATTTCGCAGGGATTCTCTTAAACTGAGATCAATCTCTTTGCTCTGAAGATAGATTTCCAAATCTTTCTAGAAATAAAAACATGAGATTTCTAGAAATAAAACCAGTGAGAGAGGGGTCAAAATATTTACAATAAAGTATTTGGAACTCAACTACATTTTGGGGATTTTTGGGGGGTTCCAACTGTCACTGGCTTTCCTATGAAATTTAAGGATGACCCCGGGACTGTGAAAATTACTGACATTTTTCAGTTTGAGGTTTGGGTGACATTTTATATGCTACTTATTTCCCTTTAATTTGTTGCCCACCCCTTGGAATAATATTAATAATAATAATAATATTGAAAGTTATACAATCACATTACCACAGCCCCTCCCAGAAGGGCTGACATAGCTGGGTAAAGCACTTAGCTGCAAGGGTACCGTCTGCTGTGGAAATGCACGTCTCCATGTGCCTCGGGGATTTTCAGCTATTCAGGGTCGGGGTGACACCAGGCCTTTTAGGAAGGACGAGGCATGATTCTTAGGTGCCTTGGTGGCAGTCTTATTTTCATGTCCGCACTTGGGTTAGGGTGAGGCTTCGAGTCTCTGAGGCAGCCTTTGAAACCCAGTGGGAAGTGGGAGATGTGAAATTATTCTGATTCAGCTATAATTCCTATCCAAGGCCGGGTTTACTCAGACACTAGGCTGAAGAATCCTTCAGATTAAACCTGTAACTAAAGTGGAGTTGGAGAGGGGTGTGTATGGGTGGAAGGCAGAGTCACTTCAGAGGAAAAAATTACTGGTGTGGCTAGGTAAAATTCTCCTTCAAACTGTGTGTAGTACAAACTGCAATGGATTGTCTTACTCCAAATCAGAGATGAAGTTCACAAATGGCAATAATGACAATGATTAACAAAATAAATATAATAGCAAACACTTGTAGTTACTATGCACCAGGAACTTTTCTGAATGCCTTACATGAATTAACCTATTTAATGATAACATTGGAGACTATGATTCTTCTCCTTTAGTCACTGAGGAAAGAAATAGAAGTAGAGAGAGATGTCTTGGGAGAGATAGTATGGAAGAGGAGAAGAGAAGTGAATAACATTCCAGGTTGTGTAGACATTAACTACATTCAGGGATAATCTCTGATTTCTACAGTGCTAATTAAAAACAAACAAACAAACTACTCAAAAAGTATGGGTGGAGAAGCAGAAGAGGAATCCAAACCTTGTCACACATGCGATGTTCTTTTAAATACCACTTCTCTGAAATAGCTATATAAATCTGTAGTTTCATTTCTAAATTAGAAGTCACAAGCTTCTTTTCATAATAATATTGTTTCTTGCTTCAGTGCATCTGAATCGTAGTATCATTTAAAGAATAAAATCATTAACAGCATCTATCCTGACAGTTCAAGGTTTGATTTTGAAAATCGCTTCCCTCCACCCTGCTGGTGGTGCTGGCCCTGGAGAGATTTCTGTTGTGCTCCCACAGCCTGGTTTCTGGCATTGACAATATTCCCAGTGTCTGACAACACCAGCTTTGCTGGAAGACGAGCACTGAGCTTGAAGAGTGTGGATAAGGAAGAGCCATGGCCTCTCTCCCACAGTTTGTCCACATACCGCCCTGGGGCTTTCTCGCTAAGGAAGCAGCAGCTTTGCAGAAGAGCTCTTTTTAAAAAAAATTTTATTTTAATCATTGTTCAAGTACAGTTTTCTCCCTTTTACTCCCAGCTCTTAATGAGGTCATTTGAATTGGACTGGGTTCGCAGGCAGTGGGTTCTGTGCATTTAGGGCTGGGTGTGCGGCCTTTAGTGTTCTTGGAATCTCCCCCAGCCCTCCCGTCACACCCCCGCAGCCCACATCCAGCCCTCTCCCGTGGCCCCCATCCTGAAATAGCCACGGTTCAGCATGGAAGAAATGTACTCCCCTAATCCTCAGGAGCTGGCGGGCTCTGCATTTGCCAGGGGGTGGGTTTTGACTTTCTTCCCCTGAAGGAGAGCCTCTAAAAGCTTAAAATCTGTTTTAAAAACCCAGTAGGAATGCAACAGGACTTAAGTCATACCGTGTAGCTCGAGTTTCCAGCCCTGCCACTCACTTGGTGACTTTGGGCTACCTGCGGTGCTTTTCCAGGCCTCTCCCTCTTTTTCATCTCTGAAACAGGTATGATAACCCTGATGCTCCCAGGTTTGCTATAGAGATCTGCTGAATCTTATGTGCGCAAAGGGTTCCACCTATGAAATAAACTGAAGAAAAGGTAAATATATAACCTGCATGTTTCCCTATGTTTCTCCATCAGAAAACCCAGGGACACGTTCACGAGCAGCCAGAGCCTGCCAGAGCCCTGTCTCCCACCGGCCGCCCCCTTCCCCTGGGCTCCCTGTAGGCAAGGTTTCTGCCTTACTCCTTCATATGTTTGGCATATAGTGGGTGCTAACGTCAGGGTGGTTTTCTAACTTACTCAACTGTTGAGAACTGTCTCTTCCCAGTGTCTTTTAGTGCTTTTCTTGCTGTAGTCAGGATCTTTTTCTCTTGCTCAGCCCTTGCCGCTTTTGCGACGCAGTTGACCTTTTCCTGTCCTTGGACCACCCTGAACCTATGCCTACAGCTTTTGGATATTGCTGCCCCCCTGCCTTCCCCTCTCCACCCACTTTTTTTTGAGGGGGTTTTAAGAATTTATAATCTGTGGCTCATTACACTTTGTTAACAGGTTCTATTATCAGGCACGGTTTGCTGCAGGGTTGTAATCCTTAAATTTAAGGCCTTATTTATCTATAGCACACAGTCTGCTGTGTTTTTGTTTAAAAAAAAATTCTCTGACTTCATATTGATTGTACAGTGCCGTGCAGGATAATGGTTCATTTCCAGCTCATCTGCAAGACTAAAGGGAACCCTGTTTGGGTGGCAGGTAGGAGTTAAATGGCAGCTGTTAAACAGTGCACAGCAACTCCTCACAATGGCTTAAACATGAAAAAGGAATTGGAGCAATAGAATATGCCGGAATTTGATGAGGACACTGAGTGCTACAGGTCACTCACTAGTGCTATGGGATTTGAACTTGCAGTTGTAGACAATGACTGCACCTCCCAAGACCAGCGCTCTTGAGCATTTAGCTCCACGATGCCCAGAGGAAAGGCTGGTTCAACCATCAGCAAGGTCTCAGTGCAGCTTGTGGGACTTCGCGCTCCTGTGTCATGCAACATTCACACCTTTCTTCCTTAAACTTCCATGTAATAGAGACATATATTCTTGCCACTTGGTGAACCATAAAGTTGATGATCAGAATAATTGTAAGACCTTCAAAAACTTTCAGAGAGGAAAAGTGCTAACAGACTGAAAGAAGTAAGTCACCTAATACACACAACTGATATTGAATATTGAAACAATCTGGCCTAAGCTAGTGGATATTGAGAAATGCCCTAAAAATGTTTATAGCATCATGTAAGGGTGCTGAACCATTGGAAAGAAAACTATGAATGACCTCACTGGCCTCTTTTTTGTGCACAGGACATTGGACAGATGGCTGTGACTTTTTTGGATGTCATACAAAATCAGATTCTAAACAAGTTTATCAAAAATTTACAATGTCCTAAGAACCCTGAAACAGCAATCCAAAAGAACCTATGCAACCCAATGTTCATAGCAGCACAATTTACAATGGCCAAGAGTTGGAAGCAACCTAGATGCCCATCAGTAAATGAATGCATCAAAAAACTATGGTACATTTACACAAGGGAATACTATACAGCAGAGAGAAAGAAGGAGCTCCTACCCTTTGCTTCAGCATGGATGGGATTGAAGAGCATTATTTTAAGTGAAATAAGCCAGGCAGTGAGGGACAAATACTATATGATCTCACCTTTAACTGGAACCTAATCAACAAAAGAAAAAAGTAAGCAAAATATAACCAAAGACATTGAAATTAAGAACAATCTGACAGTAACTAGAGGGGAGGGGGGAGGGGACAGTGGGAGGAAGGGTTTTCAGGAACTACTATAAAGGACAAAACCAAGGGTGGGGGGCGTGGAAGCAAGGGAGGGAGGTGTGTTTGGCTAGGGTGGGGAGGAGCGGTGGGGAGAAATGTAGACAACTGTAATTGAACAACAATAAAATAATTTAAAAAAAACGTTAATCATTTTAAAGAAAACTTAAAATATCTGCATTAAAAACTTCAGTGAATTAAGTGTAATCCTTACACGATGGAGGCATCCACACTAAACTTCCTAATTAAAGCACAGAAAAATGACAGCCCTCATTGTTTCAGCTAGAACTGTTCAGTTAGGGCTCATTAATGACAATATTGCTGTGTATTCCCCCGGGTGTTGTGCTCAGACTGGAGTATGCCTGTGACAGAGGGCTCCCGCCCTCAATGTTGTGGGAGACGCAGATGAGTAAATACAAAGTCACCGGCACAACAACATATGACACATTCTGTGACAGGGGAAGGTTGGTGTGCTGAGGGTTGGCTGGCCCCGAGCATGACTGGGGTGGCAGTTAGGGAAGACAGGCTCTAACCTGAGGCCACAGGAGAGCGGGCAGGCCGAGTGGAAGGCTCTAGCAGAGGCAGAACATAGCTAAAATGAGTTCCTTTTCCTGAATGCCATAGTGAACAGAATGGAACTTTTTTTTTTGATGGTTGAAGAACTCATGACCTTCAGGTAGTTCTCATCACCAGTCTTTTTATAATATTAGAGATGTAGTTATGAAATTAGTAGAAGTTGTGTTTCAAAGGGAAGCCAGGGTATGCCCTGGATGGTGTGACTCAGTTGGTTGGTGCGTTGTCCTGGAATTGAAGGGTGGCGCTTTGATTCCTGGTCAAGGCATACACCGCCGTTGTGGGTGCAATCCCAGGGCCCCACAATCCTGGTCTGGGCTGCAGGAGAGGCAACCAATCGATGCTTCTCTCACATTGATGTTTCTTTCTCTCCATTCCTCTTTTTCTAAAAGAAATGGGGAAAAAAGTAAATCTTCATAAACTCAACCTTATACTTGTGTAGTAGAAGGGCAATGACAACCATTATGGTGATTGTATGTTTTTGAATCATGACTTATCGTTACTTTATAAATCCATTCTCTCTTTCTTTTCCCTTTCATCATTGTTGCTTTGGAGGGTCAGAATATTATCTACATCTCTTGATGAAAGTAGGGCTTTGTGTTTACCAGGCATGGAGGGCTCATTTGATGTATGAAGTTTACTTTTAATTTTATAATGAGCCACTAGAATGACATGTATGAGTTCTTTCATTTTCTTTTGGACAGAGATATCATGCTCATAAGTATGTGGAAATTCTTAAATATCAAAGAGGAAAGTTAGGCAAATGTGAATATGATTATGTATGTACAAATGTTTGCCTGTTCCAAGCAGATGTTCAATAAATGTTTGGTGAAGTAAATTTAATTGAGAGTATAATCATTCACAGATCATTGTGAAGTGCTGGAATCCTAGTCGCAACAGGTGAATTAAAGAAAATACATACTTGCTCTTCCCATTGGAATTTCAGAGCTTCGTGTGTGAGTATTTTCGATTCTGGCTCATTTGTCTTTTGTTAGCCAAGTTCACCAGCATCTGCATGGGACGTCAGGAAGTGTGTTAGTTCACTTTGCACAGAACACAGAGCAGCAGCATTGGCAAAAGCTGAGTTTGATTTCAGTTCTAATACTTGACTTAAGGAACCTCAAGAGAGCCCAGTGCCATGACAGGGTTGATGAGAAAAGGTGCCTAAGTAGCTATGAGTTTTCTTGTCCTTAAAAGGCTGGGGACTGCTGTGTTTTGTTCCTTCCTAATACAGTGGCTCAGAGAAAGTCATACCACAGGATTTTATATCCCGAACCTACCATTTCGGGATTTCAGTTCAACTCTAAGGATGTTTTCAGAAAGAGAAGAAGCATAACCAGTTTTGTCGATAGACTTGAGGAACATTCATGACAGGCTGTCTGTATGAGGGCCTGAGGATCAGCCCATGTCCACCCGGTGGGTTAGCCCATAGGAGTGCACTCCTGGTGCCCAGGGCCTCAGCCTGAAGGCTCTCCTAGAGTGTAGTTAGCGGATTATTCCGATTACTGTTGTTCTGGAAAGATGGTCAGATTGACCTAGAGGGGCAAAGGACAAGTGGCTCTTAGGGCCAAGAGAACAAGTTCAATTTCAAACCAGCTCTTGCTTCTCTCAAATCTAGAGAGCTGGTTCTTGAGAACTGTAGACCCGCAGAGCACCTTCATTTGGCAGAGCAGAAATAGATGTTTAAGTCCGCTTAGAAGACATTCACTGAACGCCCACTCTTTGCCATGTGGAGGGAGCAGCTACAAAGATGAATTGTCCGAGGGTTTACTGGGTAATAAAGGGATGCAATCGTAAGTCAATTCAAGTGCTCTGTGGAGAGCCCTGTGAAAGGTAAGCACAGTGGCACTGTAGGAATACAAAGGAAGGGACTTAGCCTGGTCTGTGTGGGAGGCAGCAGGAAAAGGCTGGGGAAGCTTTTATGGGTGAGAAAATCCGAGCTGACTCTTAGAGCATGACTAAGAATTAGCCATGGGAATGAGACGTGTGGGGGAGAGGCTGGGGCATGCGGGGAAGAGGGGAAAATGTGACCAAAGATAAAGGGGCCTGAGGCTGTGTAGTATGTGTTAGGGAGCTGAGGGCAGGTCAATATTAATAGAACATGAAGCATAAAGAGAAAATGCTGAGAGGTGAGGTTGGAAAGGGAGGGGCTCATGTCCTGGAGTGTCTATTCTGTAAGCTCTGGAGCATCACTGCATTTAAGCAAGGGAATGACAATTGGATTTAAGTTTGGGGAGAATCGTTTTAAAGGACGACTTTGACTGAGACAAGGCTGAGGGCAGGGGAACCACTTAGGAGGCTCTTGCCATCATCCAGCCAAAAGCTGATGAACTAGGGCAAGTGGTAGGAGTGGCCAAGGATGGCGCCTTTGGGAATCCCAGCATTTAATGGGCAGGAGAGAATTAGACTCTAAGCAAAGCCCCAGTGAGAGGGAGAAAAGAAAAATCAGAAAAGAGCATCAAGAAGAGAATTTCAAAAGGAATAAGTGATCAGTGGTGTTCAATGTCACTGGAGGAGGCAGTGGACTGAAGACGGAGAAGTGCCCAGGGCAGCGCCCCACCAGGGTGTGCTCTGAGGGCCAGCAGCCCCTCGATGTCTGGGGACTTGTCAGGGGCGCAAACTCAGGACCCACACCTGGGCGAGGAAATGGCTGTGGATGATGTGGACGTACTTGCATTGGAGTGGTCGAAACAGAATTAATATTGAAGTAAACCTGCGAGGAAACTCGAGATGAGAAAGTGGCAATAATACAGCCTTGCCAGAAACTTGGCTAAGGCAGTGAAGAGAGAAATTGTGAGAGGTGGATGAAAGTCAAGAAAACAGGTATTTAGCGTGGCAGAGACTTCAAGCACCTGTTTTTTGGCTTAAAGGAAAGTAGAAAGATTGAGGTCTGTGATAAGGGGGGTGAGTACAGAAAAAAACAGCAAGTATGGAGAAGATGTCAATATTCTCACACAGAAGTGTATGAACAAATGTGAGTTGTTGTGGTGCAGGATGAGCGTGCTGGTGGCTGCTGGAGCCGTGAGCTCAGCTCTCAGTTCTGGCTCTGTTGTTCAAGGGTTCTTTGAGAGGCATCGTTGTGTGTTTGTAATAGCCCACAGCTTTTTAAGGCACACACCTGGTTTGAATTCTCAGTCCCTCATCAGTAAGTGTGTGAATTTGGACAAATTATTAAGATACTCTGAGCATTTGTTTCCTAATCTCTAAAAAAAGACATAACAATACCTGCTACACAGGATTGTGAATGAGAAAGTATGTGTGTGTAGACCCCTGGATGTCCCATGCTAGTACAGCTGACCCTCGTCCAGTTTGAACTGCGTGGCTCCAATTATATGTGAATTTTTTTCAACAAATACCAGCGCTTTTTTCAGTCCATGGCTGGGAGTCTGCAGATGCTGAGGGCCAACCATATGCATTAACTTGAGCATTTGTGGGGTTTAGTGCCTGAAGGGGTCCTGAAACCAGTCCCCTGCAGATACCAAGGGACAATTAAGTTTTGGGGAGTTAAATTATGTGCAGATTTTTGATGCATGAGTCAGGGAGGGTTTGGGTGCTCCTAACCATACATTCATTTTTCAAGAGTCTACTGTATAGATGTGATAAACACTGAATGAATCGAGTGAGTTTATGTAAAAATTAGTGCATGACTAGGTAAGCTGTTTAATATTGGAAAGTTGTAATTTCCCCATCTGTGCAAAAGGGCTATTAATAGTGCTCTCTCATTTATAGGATTTTATAAAGACAAAAATGAGCTATTTATGAAACATTTTTATGAAATTTAATGTTTGAAAAGTTACAGGAGACATTTCAATATGCCTGTACATTCTGAGACTTTAGTGGATTAACTGATTGGTTAACTCCTTCTGTGACTTGTTCTTAGTCAATTTTCTAAAGGAGAAATCAATCAATTAATTGATCAGTCAACAACTGATAATTGAATGTTTTAAGTATGTAAAGTAACCTTCTGGAAACTGAGGGAGATCCAAAACAATGGAACAACAAAACCCACGAGGAGTTTAAAATTCACCAATAGATTAGATAGTCCGGGAAGGAAGTGATTCTGGCCAAGTGAGGAGTTGAAACCATACACAGGAACGAAGTTGTTCAGCAGAGGATCGCATTTGCAAATCACTTCTTTATGCAAATGCACAACGTTTGGAGAAACTGGCTCATGCTAACACCAGTGGTGGGATGCTGCTGGTGTTCCTGAAATTAGGTGTTGCAGTCAGGGAGCCGAAATGCCTCATTGGTAGCTCCACTGCTTTGCAGAGCTCTGAGCACCTCTGCTTAACTGTTTGGAATGGTAGTCACTGTTGGTTGTTGACTTTGAAATCGTCTCTTCCTCTCTACTCCTTGAACACAGAATAGTTGGAAGAAATAGGAGTGGATATAGCAGGACAGTGCTGCAAAATTAATTTTTATCACGGAAACTGCAGAATAAATCCTGCATTGTCTTCTTGGAAGGAGCGATAGTTAAAGGCTGTGTGAAATCTGAATCTGCCCCTGGATGTTACTCCCAGTTCATCCACGAGGCTGCTTCTGGCTTCCAGCCTTCGGCTTTCCAATGGCAGCTTCCATTCTTAGACTGCAGTTCCCCAACGGGCCCCACCGCCTGTGGCCGCAGGGCTCACTCAGCCTGGGTGTCCCCCAGGCCAGTGGTGATTGTGCAAGGTGTGTCCCCACTACCACTCATGACTGTTCATTTTCTGTTACCATGTAACCGACCAGCATTTCCTGCTGCAGCTTTGATGTGCGATTGTGGGGGCCTGAACATGAAAGGAACAGCCTAGACCCCCACTCTGTTTCTTGCTGAGACAATTCTCGATTGCATCCACTGCAGCTGGATTTCTGGTCAAATGGTAACTTGTGCTTTTCTGAAGGTATGGAAAGGTCAGTAGCAGTAAGGACAGCACCAGAACAGGGGTCAGTGGCTGACCCAGGAGCCCAGTCTAAGTCATAATTTGATCAAAGCTTCCATGAGAGATAATCTGGTATCCATTTTGCCCTGAAATTCCCCAAAGGGGAACTGTTGAAATTCGTAGCTTCACATGCTGCCATTTTTGACCGCCATTGCCACATCCGTAAGTAAACCCCAGAGAGACTGGAGATGCAGGAGGCTGCAGGCTGTGGTCATGAACAATGCCCCATTCACAGGTTACAAGGGCAGGCCTGTCTCACGTGCCAACCCAAATAGAGCTGAGAAGAGATGTCACTTTTATATCTTGCTGCAGGTGATTAGAACCAATTAAGAGGGTGACACATAGTAGAGACGGGGAAAGAAAACACAGAGGGTGTCAACTTTTCCCACTTGTCCCAAGAGAGAAAGCGAGGGTTTGCCATCTGCTTCCCAAGTTCACTTATAAATTGCTGGACAACCAGGTTCTCAGTTGACCTTTTTGGGCTGTTCTCCCCCTTGGTTCATAAAACCATGATGCTGCCTGCTCTGGGAGGGTCCTGCTGTCTGAAGCCTGGTGGGAAGTGCTTGTCTCGTTGCAGAGCCTCGCTGTGATTTCACGTCTCAGCCCCAGGGAAACACGAAGCCTGCCCATTTGGTGTGAGCAGTGAAAGGAGGGTTCCAACAGGTGCCGTTGTGCGCTTGCTGGATGAGGAGCCATCCGAGGGCACCAGGCTCGTTTTGATCTTTGCTCAGATGGAAGGCTTTAGTGGGATACCCTCTCGGGCTGGGGAGGGGACTCTTTGATCTTCCTTTGCCTAAGAGGCAGAACCCTCTTCTCTGTTTCCTCTAAGGACAAAAATAAACAGAGAAGCTGAGTTTGTGAACAGCTGCATAAACAATGCAATTTGGAAGTATGCAAAAAATATGTGGGTTATATATACATTCATGCATATATATCCTCTTGATCGTGTTTTGCATCCTTGTGACCATCACTTGATCTGAGAGGGATTTCCATCCGTGCAGTGAAATCTAGACCCTTGATGCTCTGAGGGGTTCAAGGCCTCAGATCATTTAGGCAGAAGCATGTCTTTCCCCTGCGTGTGGAGCAGTTCTGAGACGGTCCAACAACAGGATGATACAATGGCACCCCCGCCCTTTAATATACCCAGGGTAGGCTACTCACACTCCGGAGGGAACACGACTCAAGTAGGCGGTTTAGTAGAGGTGAGGGGTTTACACTTAGATGACAGAGTCTGTAAGGCTGAGACCAAACCCATCTGCTTTCCTCCGCCTCTGTCACCCAAGAAGGACTTTCTTTGGACATCTCTCATTTATTTAATGGGACCATTGTTTGCTTGCTCACAGGCATGGAGGTCTGGTGTGGCCTTGATTTGTCTCCTTACATTTCCAACCGTCGATCAATCTCCATAAACTGTGTAGTTTCTTTTTTTTTTGTCTGTCTCTTCATTGACACCTTTTGTTCAGGCCATATTACCAGGGCTATTATAACAGTTTTCTATTGATAATATAACTTTGCATTTAAAGATGATCAATGAAAATTGTTTTAGCGATACATATGATGGAGTGGGAAGCTCAGACACAGCCTTCAGGCTCTTGGGAGAACATAGCAGAAACAGTGACTTTCAAAAGGCAACAGAGGTCGATCTCCCGTCTAATGCTCTCCCAGCTGAGCTATTTTGGTGGCTTCTGGTGAGGATGTGGAGAAAGGGGAACCTGCTATTGGTGGCAGTGCAGACTGGTGTGGCCACTGTGGCAAGTGTTATGGAGATACCGCAAAAAATTAAAATGGAACTGTGTTTTGACCCAGTGATCTCGCTTCTGGGGGTATATCCAAAGGAACCCAAAACATTCATTCAGAAGAACATAAGTGCTCCTATGTTGGTTGCAGTGTTATTTACAATCACAAAGATATGGAAGCAGCCCAAGTGTCCATCAGTAGATGAGTGGATAAAAAAACCATGGCACATTTACACAATGGAATACTACTTGGTGTAAAAAAGGAAAATTATACTCTTTGTGACAACATGGATAGACTGGGAGACCATTATACTAAGTGAAATAAGCCCGTCAGAGATGATTATACTCATATGTGAACAAATGAACAAACTGAACTAACAAGCAAAATAGAGACAGACTCATAGACAGAGAGCAGGTTGACATCTGTGGGTGGAGGGTTAAGGAGTGGAGGGACTGAGCAAAAAGGGAAGAAGACTCATGGACGTGGACAACAGTGTGGAGACTGCAGGTGGCCGAGGGAAAGATAAGGGGACTAAAGGGTCATGGAAAAAATACAACTAAAAAAGAAAAAAAGACAGCAGGTTCAAAGTATAGAAAACTATTTTTCACAGGTCATGCTAGCCTGAGGTTATTTTCCATGACGTTTTCTCCCTAACCTGTCTTACACGTTTGGTCTTCATACCTCTGGTCACCATGTTCCCTCTGTCTAGAAGCCTTGCATTCCTTCCTTCTGCCTAAAAATCTCTGCTATTCAGAGTGCATCTCATTGCCATCTCCTCCCCTCCACGTTCCCAGCAGGAGTTCTCACTCCCTTGACTGATTTTCTAGAACGCTTATAGTACTTATCTTTTTCTTTACTAGATTATGAATTCCTGAACAAAAGGCTTTTAAAAAACTTGTCACAGAGGATAGCATAGTGCCTCACATACGCTAACTCCTAAAGAAATACTTAAAAAAATAAATGGAGCCCTGGCCAGTGTGCCTCAGTTGGTTGGAGTGTCATTCCATAATTGAAGGGGTGTGGGTTTGGTTCCCAGTCGGGGCACATGTCTAGGTTGCCAGGTCCGTCCCCTCTTTGAGCACATGTGATCCCTGGGCCCAGTACGTGTGGGAAGCAACCAATCAATGCTTATCCCTCCCATCGATGCTTCCCTCTTTCTCTTCCTCTCTTTTTAAAACTGATGAAAAGATGTCCTTGGGTGAGAACATTTCAAATAAAATAAAATAAAATAAAATAAAATAAAAGCTAAACAGATGGCATAAAACCATGATAATCATGCATTCATCTAATAACCTTTTCACCATTATTTTTTTGAGGTATAACTGACAAATAAAATTATAAGATATTTAATCTTATAAGATCATTGATTCATTTATACTTGGTTGATTCATTACACTTGGGCCCAACTCTCTACCCAACATCTGTGTTTGGTGCTTCTATTAATGACGCCTTGGAGAGGGATGGCTCTCTTTGAACTACAATCAATTCAAATCCCACTTTTCCACCACCCCCACTCCATGAACAGCTCTTAACGCAGGTGTTTTCCATGTTATTTATTTATTCATTCAGTAAACTTTGAGTCTCTACTGAGTATTCAGAGCTCTACTAGATGCTGTTTCTAAGATATAGTTCTGGACTAAGAAGCAGTTTTAGAGACAAGCTCAGTCTAATGGCAAAGACATAAATAAACAGAAATTACCAATATAGTGTGATACATGTGTGGTAGGAATGTATGCAAGGTGCTATTCAGTCACAAAGGAAGGGCATTTAACTCTCTCTCGGAATGGAAGGCGGGGGGTGGGAGAGGGTCAGCGAGGAATTCCTGGAGGATTCGGTGCCTCCTTTAAAGCTTGGAGCACAAATAAACATGAAACATGTGAACAAGGAGAGCCAGGCAGACAGACCAACTTGTATGAGAGTGTTGGGGGCAGGGGTGGGGTGGTGACTAGAACAGTAGGTTCCAGGATGGGAGAGGGAGGCAGGTGGGCAGAGTGTTGAGTGCCATGCTGTAGAAATTGGGTTTTTGTCCCCAAAGCCATCAAAGGATATTCAGTAGTCCCCCTCATCCACAGGGATATGTTCTAAGACCCCAGATGGATGCTCAAAACCCCAAATACTACCGAAACTTGTATATGTTTTTTTATACATACACACCTATGATAAACTTAGTTAATAAATTAGACATGGCAAGAGATGAACAACAATAGCTAATAATAAAATGGAACAATTATATCAATGTACAGTGGACCCTTGAAAAACATGGGTTTGCACTGTGTGGGTCCACTGATAAACAGATTTTTTCTCAAAAAATATACAGCCGGCCCTCCGTATCCCCAGGTTTCCCATCCATCAAGCCAACAAACCGAGGATCGAAACAGTAGTGCTGATCCCTGGTGGAGAGTCCGAGGATGCGGAGGGCCGGCGGCTCACATGGTCCTACACCATTTCACATAATCGACTGGAGCGCCCGTGGATTTTGGTAACCTCCAGGGGCCTAGAACCAACTCCCCATGGATACCTGGGATGACTGAGTTTGGGGGGACTCAAAAGTTATACATGGAGTTTTGACTGTGTGGAGGTTGGCACCCTTAACCCTGCATTGTTCAAGGATCAGCTGCACTATATGAAAAATTATGTGAATGTGTGTCTCTCAGCAAACTAGCATGGATTTCTTTTTTTACCGTTTTGTGGATAGATTTGTTCTCACTGTAACAACCTTAGCATGTGATGTTTTTTTCTTTTCTTATTAAGTCAAGAACTTTTTATTTTTATTATTTTTTAAAGATTTTCTTTATTTACTTTTACTTTTAGAGAGTGGGGAAGGGAGGGAGAAAGAAAGGGAGAGAAACATTGATATATGAGAGATAAATCAATCAGTTGCCTTGCACATCCCCAGCTGGGGACCTAACCCGCAACCCAGGCATACGCCCTGCCCAGGAATCGAACCGGTGACCTTTTGGTTCATAGGCCAGCACTCAATCCACTCAGCCACACCAGCCAAGATGAGAACTTTTAAAAAATGATTTTATTTATTTTTAGAGTGAGGGGAAGGAAGGGAGAAAGAGAGAGAAACATCAACAACTGAGAGAAGCATCGATCAGTCGCCTCTCGCGTGTGCTCCCAACTGGGGACCAGGCCCTACAACCCAGGCATGTGCCCTGACCAGGGATCAAAGCAGCAACCTTTTGCTTTGCAGGATGATGCTCAACCAACTGAGCCATGCCAGTCAGGGCTTAAGTCAAAAACTTTTACTTTGCACTTAAAAAGAAACACTTTCTGGCTTCTCTCTGGCACATCCGAATTGCTAGCATCGCTGCTCCCCAGCCTTGGGGCATTGAAACAAGGGTGACTTGAACCCAAGTGCTGCAGTACTGAGACAGTTGATCTGAGAACCGGATAACTGAGGCGGCAACTTAGTGACAAGTGGGCAGGGACCGCGTACAGCTCGGAGAGGCTGGCCAGAGGTGATTCACACCCTGGGCGGGATGGAATGGAATAGTGTGAGACTTCACCACACTACTTAAAGTGGCATGCACTTGGAAACTTATGAATTCTTCATTTCTGCGATTTTCAATTGAGTATCATCAGGCCAGGCTCACTGTGGGAAATTGAAACCGCAGGAGAAACCATGGAATGGGGGGACTGTTGTATTTATAGTGTGTTGATTTAGCCCATTCCAAGCTTTACAAATCCTCTTTTATGTCATGCAACGTGTTACTTTTTTGTGACATAAGAGGATTTGTAAGAATACCTTTTCTAGTTTCTAGACAAACTTTAGATAAAATGTGTGGAAAAGGATAAATAAGACCAGGACTGATGTCTCTAACACATCCTGGAAGGCAGCCATTCATTCAGCAGCGCTGAATGCAGATGGTCTCCCTCCCCCGGCCTGACCTGGCCCCTGCCTGTCTCTCCGAACGCCTGTTGTGCCCCCTTCACATCCTCGTTGCCGGTCTCGGAACAGAGTAAGCCTTGCCCTGTTTCTGGTCCTTTGCGCATGCTGTCCCACTAGTGGGAAAACTCTTTCTACGGCTGTTTTTTCTCAGGCTTCGGATTTCTTCTGGAAAGATCTCTTCAGGGACTCTGTGTCTCAGCCTTCTCACCCCTCAACCTCAATCTGTCTTTCATAGCACTTATCACAAGTTGTGATGATGTGTTTGTTTTTTGTTTATTATATTATTTACTCTCTCTCTCCAGATTGTAAGCTCTCTGAGAGGAGAGACCATGTTGATTTTACCCACCACAGGTGCTGTGAAGTAAGAAGGTTTCTATATGAATATCCACTAAATACAGTGGAACATGAACCCTAAGAGATGGGCAATGATCTTTATGCTCTCAGGATAATTGAAGGGGAGTCTGTCAGTATCCAGAATCCAGAATGATGGCTACATAATTGACAAGCTGCATTATAACCAATATTTTTCCAAGTGCATTCATGGACTGGCTTGAAATAGGTCTGTGATACAGCACTGAGGATTGGGTGAGGCTCATGTAAGGCCAAGCTCAGAGGAAATGGATTTATTCACTTAGAGACAGGAAGGCTCTAAGCTGCATTATGGCCCATAAGCATTTCAATGAGCAAATCGCTTGGTCATGAGTTACATGTCAACCCTGGCTGTGCAGTAGACTCACCGGGCCTGGCCACAGGCCAGTCACCTGAGGACTTCAGGGGCTGGGCCTGAGAATTCATCTACCTTAAGAGCTCCCAGGGTTTTCTTATTTTATTTTATTCCTCACTGGAGGATATAGTTATTGATTTTAGAGATGGAGGAAAATGGAGAGAGAGAGAGAAACAGAGACATTAGTGCAAGAGAGAAACACTGATCAGTCGCCTCTCATATGTGCTTCAGCCTGGGATCGAACGCACAACCTTTTGATGTGTGGGATGATGCTCCACCCAACTGAGCCACTTGGCCAGAGCCCAGAGTGATTTTAATTTACAGCTGGGATCAAGACTCACAGGGATGGAGTGTCCGTGGAAGAGAATCAGATATAATGCAGGACTTTTGTCCTTGAGTGCTTGATTGGGAGCTTGAAATTTAATTCTGAAAACTTAAGTGATGATATAAGGTTGGCCACATAAGTAGTTTAGAAAATATATGCAGGTGAACTTAAAATCGGGAGATGTTCTCATGCTTAGGGTGGTTAGAGACTGCTAACCGAGTGCCATTCTGTGCCCAGCCCTGAAGGAGACTTAGAGGACAAAACAAGGAACTTCTATTTTAGACAGAGGGAAACATGATGAGATTTAAAAAAACAGTTATTTGCTGCTAAATTATGGCTGGAAATTTAAGTGCATTAAGTGTTTGAAGAGGCATCCTTAGATATATTTGGAAAAAGTTTCTAGTTGCAGGTGGAATTTAAGTTTTGCCTTACAGAATTAATTTTATAATTTCAAAGGCAAGCAGTGAGGACACCATGCTGAATACTTTGCACAGATTATCTCATTTAGTTCTCGAAGTATACTTATGTATAAGCTGTGTGTTATTATCTTTGCTTGGCAGGTGGCAAAACCAAGGCTTATCAAGGTTAAAGAAACTTGTCAGAGGTCACATAAGTTATTAAGCGGTGGAGTTGAACTCCAAGCCAGGCTGTGTGGTTCTTGAGCTGAACTTGTAACCACCATCGACAGAGCCAATGTGAGCAAAGGAGGGAGGCCCAAGGGGGCAAGGTGTATTTCTTGCACACTGAGTAAGTAGCAGGTTAGGCTGAGTAAACGTTTGATTGGAAAAGTGAGCTGGGGCCCATTTCGATTTATCAGGGGTTTTTATTGCCATTTCATGGAATTTAACTCTACCTTCTAGACACTGAAAGTTTTGGGGGGCAGGGAGTACAAGGACAAAAAGTATTTTTTTAGGAAGACTGTAGAGTCTGAAAACGTGGAGACCAGTTAAAAAGATGTCTCAGTGGTCAAGGCGTGAAGGCTGCAAAGCTGAACAAGGTCAGTGTCACTCAGACGGGAAGAGATGGGACAGGTGTGGGCACTGGAGGGGGAAGGACTGTGCTTCATGTCCAGAGATAGCAGGCAGTGTGGGAATGGATGATGTATGACTCAGGGGTGTTTTGGTTTGATAGCAGTTTGAATTTCCTTACATTACAGTCAAGTGGGGAGGTTTGGGGGTTGACAAGGTATTTTTTTTTTTTGAAAAAGGCAATTGGTGCCTTGGTCAGGTGGCTCAGTTGGTTAGAGTGTCATTCCATATAGACACACACACACACACACACACACACACACACACACACAGAGTTGTGAGGTCGTGGGTTTGATTCCTAGTCAAGACACATACCGGGGTTGTGGGTTCAATCCCTGGTTGTGGAGCCTACAGAGGGCAGCCAATCAGTGTTTCTCTCTCTCTCTCTAAAAGGAATGAACATATCCTCAGGTGAGGATTTTTAAAAAATTAAAAAGAAAAAGGCAACTGATGATTCTCCTGAAATGAAGTTCTAAATTAGATTTAGGCTTGTAAAGATTCTATGACCTTTGATTCAATTCAGTCCTGGATATTATTTAATTTAGGCCCTGTGACTAAGCCATTTTATATGGCTTATCTAAGTGCTTCTGAGAGAAAGGAATTACATAAGTACAACCTTTAATTCTAATGTAGGACTCTGGTAATGCTCATATGTCTTAGCATACCAGTAAACCTTATTTCTCACTCTCCTGCTTCCTTTTTTGTAGTATTAATTACAGCTACTAGCTTGGGTACAGATCTTTCTTTAATAACCTGGGATCTTTCTCTACTGTCTTGGATGGGAAACTTCCACCAATCCGTCCCTAGGCTTCCATACATTGTGTTGATACCTGAGTCTTCCAGTCCTACGGGAGCCCTGCAAGGGGATCACAGCAGTGGGCAGAAGCGTGGAATGAATAAGCACCTGCTTGTAACTCTACTGTGATCATTATCACGAGCTAGCAAGAAAGACCCAGCGCCTGATTACTGGTACCCTGGGTATGTGAAAATGCTATGTGAGCTAGGTGTGAGAAATTCGAATGTATTATTACTAATGATTTTCACATGGCTAAAGACTTTAGGCCAAGAGTAATTAGAGTAAACAGAGCTGTTGACACAGTTCCCAAATAATGAGGTGGCAATTAATGATGGGCTTATTGTTTCTTTTTGGCTCCAGGGTATTAAGCATTTTATTTTAAGGCATGAAAGCAGGACAACATTGCTCATTTTTACCTTTTTTTAACACTGTAATTTAAATTTAATATTACATCTTTTATTTTTTTATTTAAAAATTAGATGTTTTCCCCCTCCCCGCTCCACTATAAACCTCATGAGCAAGAGTGGTTTCAGTGCCTTGAAACTTTCTCAGTTCACTCATTGTAAGTGTGCTGGCATTGCCTAACAAGGCAGACTCTGGTGCTTTTTATGACTTCCTTGTGTGGGGCCAGGCTGGCTGCTTGTCCTCCTCATGTCCCCTTTCCCCTTTGAGACAAAAAAGCATCAGGAAAAGGCTTCCTTCCTCCCTTCCTTCCTTCCTCCCTCCCTTCCTTCCTTCCTTCCTTCCTTCCTTCTTTCTCCTTCTCCCTCCCTTCCTCTGTTCCTCCCTTCCTTCTTTCCTAGCAAAATCTGCAGGATGTCATGGGAAATGCTCCCTCAGGACAATTCCAGGCAGCAAGCATTCCTTCCTACAGCTGTGCAGAGATTTCGGATAAGCGATAGTGGTCGCTCTGCTGAGTCCATTCATTGTAACGTGTATGTGAAATGCATCTCCCGTCCCCTGCAGCACATCTTCCTTCTCCTCCAGAAAGAGCAGATGCTTGCAAAGCCTTTCCCAGATCCCAGAACCCTGAGGTCAGAAATGTTTTGGCTTTTTCTTAAAATTAAATTGTTCAGAATCGTAAGCTGATGAGTGAACATATTGTTCATTGCACAAGACAGGTAGACAAGGCATTTACCAAGTCTTGGTCTAATGAACTCCTCTTCCCTCACCCCAACTTTCCTTTGCACCCCTCCTCCTGAAAAAAAGAGGTTCCAGCATGCCATTTGAAGTTCTATCTCAAGGCATAGGTGACCTTAGATGTTTTTTAAGTGAAGACCCACTAATTTCCTTAAACCCTCACATGATACTTTTCTTGAGACCACTTATTATGGGATCTGACATCACCTGGGCTTTCCACTCACATCTCAGGCTTCTCAGAGTCCATGCCCAGAAAGACCCATCCAGTTATCTTATCCAGTTTCAGAGATGTGGACTTCTGTAAAACCTCCGGCCCTTTGTATTATCTTTGTCTTTTATGGGTAGAGTTGCCTTAGATGGGCTGGCTGTTCTCCAGGTGGGCACTTAAAGTGCAAAGCTTTCCATTTGGTCTGCAGGTGAGTTCAAGGCCGGGGTGGTTTGGAGGATGAGGCTGAATGTGCTTTTGAAATCTTAACACAGTCATTCTGTGGGTTCTGCCACTTCATCTCTGGTTTGGGAATCACACTGGTGGTGTCTGCACCCTAGGTTGTTTACCCAGCCTTGACGGATAGATGGGTGACGCTCAGTGATTGTTGTGGAGAGAGCAGGGTGTGGTTAGGGGTGGAGGTGGGAATCCTGGTTAGGAAAGATGAGCAAATGTTAGTGTGTGGAGAAGTGGGAGGAATGGTGCTGGGGATGGCCAAGTTTGGTGGACAGCCTCCTACAGAAACTTTTTCAGAAATTACTCAGAAAAAGTGAGCTGGCTGTGTTTCTGATTGATTCTCTTGGTCTATAATGCCAAAAGAATTGTAAAACTAAGAATGGCATAGATCCTTGGTAATTAAGGTTAGTAAGAGGGGTTCCAGTCAGGATGGCGGCGTAGGTAAGCATGGTGCTCAAATCCTCCGGCAACCACAGCATAATTACAATTAAACTACAGAATAACTTGCATTCAGAACTGCCCAAGATCTAGCTGAATGGATGTCCTGCCACTAAAGATATAAAGAAAAGCCACCTAGAGACTTGTGGGGGGGTGGTGGTGGTGTGGAGCAGGCAGGTCCCACACTCATGTGTGGCAGATAAAAGTGGGGAGAGATATCTCAGCTGTGGACATTCCCCCACTGAGGAACAAGGGGTCCCAGGTCCATACCAGGCCCCCCAGCCCAGGGTTCCAGTGCCAGGAAGAAAAGTCCCCATAACTTCTGGCTGTAAAAACCAGTGGGATTGTGACTAGATGAGACAGAGGCTTCTGGAGTCCCAGACATTCTTCTTAAAGGGCACATGTGTGGACTTACTCTGATTCACTCACTCTGAGTTCCAGCACTGGGGCAGCAGCTTGAAAGAAGCCAGGAACATATGGAGAGGAACTGAATTATCTGGCATCAGGGCAAAAGCTGGAGGGGCAGCTTTGTCCCAGACAGAACTGGAATGGGAGCCATATATGAGGCTCCATCGACCTGCCTCACACTGTTAGCCCTGCTCTGGGGATTCTCTGAGATGTACCCCACTGAACCTGTGGGCCCACTAAGCCATTTCTACTGGCTTTTCCATACAAACAGCCTGACTTGGCTCATGCTTCAGACTTTTCTAAAATTTCTCAAACAAGTGGTATCTGGCCTTGGCTTGCCCCACACCTCTTGCTAAGGGGCCCTAGGCCTGGCAATAGCAACAGCCAGCCTTGGTTCACAGCTTGGCTTCTCCTAGACACCTCCAAGCCCAGCACAATTAGCAACCATCAGCAGATGGCTTTGTAGCTCATGCTGAATGGCCCCGGGCAAGGCACAGGCAGTGGCTGATCTTGGCCTGGGCCTCCCAGGAGGTCACAGTGCCAGCACACATCCAGTGGACAGATTCAGACCACACTGAAGCACCACCCAACCACCTCCACAAGTGACACACAGGGTGAACTCAGTGGGCACCAGAGCCCTGCTGGCGTAAGTCTGGCTTCATGGGGTTGGTCCCTGCAGAGCTGATCCTCCACCGTGGTCACAGCCAGTCCTCCAAGTCAACTGGCCTTGGGATAAATCCCTCCCATTGAGATGCCAACAGCAATCAAGGTTCAACTACAATAGAAGGGTGTACATATCCCATATGGGGGGGCACACCTGGTGTGCTCAGTTTGGGTGATGAGGAGGCTGTGCCGCTGGATGCTACAGGACATCTACTACATTAGGCCACTCTATCAAGTCTGGGAGATGTAGCAGCTCTACCTAATACATAAATAAACACAGGGAGGCTGCCAAAATGAAGGAACAAGGAAACATGTCCCAAATGAAAGAATGGGGCAAAACTCCAGAAAAAGAACTAAACAAAAATGTAGATAAAAAATCTACTAGATACAGAGTTCAGAACACTGGTTATAAGGATGCTCAGTGAGCTTAGGAAAAGAGTAGATGAACTTAGTGAGAACTTCAACAAAGAGACAGGAAACATAAAAATAGACATAGAAAACATAAAAAAGGACCAGTCAGAAATAAAGAATATGTTAACTGAAATGAAGAACACACTACAGGGAATCACCAGTAGAGTAGATGAAGCAGAGGATCAAATTAGAGATTTGGAAGATAAGAAAGCAGACAACACCTAATCAGAACAGCAAAACCAAAAAGGAATCAAAAAAATGAGGATAGTGTAAGGAGCATCTGGGACTATTTCAACATTCCACCATTCCAAACATACCAACATTCACATTATGAGGGTGCCAGAAGGAGAAGAGAGAGCAAGGAATTAAAAAACTATGTGAAAAAATAATAATAGAAAACTTCCTTAACCTGGCAAGAGAAAGAGAAGTTCAGAAAGTGTAGAGAGTCCCAAACAAGATGAACCCAAAGAGGCCCACACCAAGACACATCATATTTAAAATGCCAAAGGTTAAAGACAAAGAGAGAATCTTAAAAACAGCAAGAAAAAGTAGTTAGTTACATACAAGAGAGCTCCTGTAAGACTGTCAGCTGATTTCTCAACAGAAACTTTTCAGGTTAGAAGGGATTGGAACAAAATATTTAAAATGATAAAAACCAAGGACATACAACCAAGATTACTCTAACCAGCAAACTATCATTTAGAATTGAAGGAGAAATAAAGAGCTTCCCAGACAAGAAAAAGCTGAAGTTCATCACCGCCAAACAAGCAGAACAAGAAATGTATTACAAGAAATGTTAAAAGGTCATCCTTAAGAAGAAGAAGAAAAACAAACCCAACCATATGAATAATAAAATGGCAATACATACATGCCTATCAACAACTACTTTAAATAATGAAATCTTGCTATCTGCAACAGTATCAATGGACTTATCATGCTGAGTGAAATGAGTCTGACAGAGGAAGACAAATACCATAAGATTTCACTTGTCCGTGGACTCTAAAAAACAAAATAAAAAACCAGGCAGAACAAAAACAGGCTCATAGATACAGAGAACATTTTGATGGTCGCCAGGTGGGTGGGATGTTGCGGTGGTGGGTCAAAGTGGTGAGGGGATTAAGAAGTACAAAAGGGTAGTTACAGAATGGCCATGGCAATGTAAAGTACAGCATAAGGAATATAGTCAACAGTGTTGTAATAACCATGTATGATGTCAGGTAGGTACTAGATTTATTGGGGTGATCACTTAGTAAGTTGTATAATATCTAATCATTGGGTTGTACACCTGAAACTAATCTTGAAACCAATATAATATTGTATGTCTACTGTCATTAGAAAGTAAAAATTAAGGTATGTAAAGCAAAAAAAAAGAGTAATAAAAAATTGCAGAGTGCATCAGTTATACTTGGAGTTGATATTTGGGGGGTTGATTATTTCCCCCTTGAACTCTGACCTGGTAGAAGCCCTAATCAGTAAGTGAATACGTTAAAATGGTGTCA
The DNA here is from genome assembly GCF_019186645.2 of Phyllostomus hastatus. NCBI lineage: Eukaryota > Metazoa > Chordata > Mammalia > Chiroptera > Phyllostomidae > Phyllostomus > Phyllostomus hastatus. The sequence continues at coordinate 9,901,926 of NW_025334015.1, read as the reverse complement.
CCTCTAGTTTATATATGGTTATTACCTTAGAAACGTAACAACCTGAACCTGATTCTAATAACTTCATTATAGGCCTAAAATGTACAAGACCAGTTGTGGTTCTTCTCCTCTCTGAATGCATGGTTTCCACTGAGATTTTGGTATGGTATAATTTAGTGGCTGTTGAGGCTACTTTTGGAGGCTTTTGGAGAGCCGTAGGAGTATATTTATCTAATGTCTTATCTGTATTTAAAAAGACATTAGAACACTCCTGCCTTCTGCCAGTCCTTTGCTGAGTTGTGGGGTAACACTGTGGACAGAGTCAGATCAGAGAGGGACACTGCGGTGTCCCAACCCCTTCTCAGCTCCGTTCCCCAGGATGGGGAGGTGCTGCTCCCTGGACAGCCTCATCCCACCCCCTCGCACCTGTGATGAGAGGCCAGGCAGGAACTGGCCTCAAAGGACCCAACTGGGCAGCGGGATGGAGAGCCTTCGGGGTCGGACCACGAGAAGAAGGTCCTGGCCAGACTGAAGGAGCCATGCCTGCAGGGCAAAGGCTTAAGTTCTTCAGTCTGGGGATGTGAAAGCTCCTCTTGTCAAGAATCCTCTTTTTTGTGTGCTGAATCTGAATAACAGAGATAAATACTTGTTGCAGTTGTCAGAGAGAAGTGGGCCTATGGCAGAATCGCTTTGAGTCTCTGCTGGTAGGTACACTTTGTGGGGATTGGGTTCTGGGATGCTGATGGCAAGAAAGGAGATGTTTTGGAAAGGGCTGCACTGGTCCGGGGGTCTCCTGTCAGACAGTAATAACACCTGCATTTCTATAGGCCTTTTCAGCTTATAATAGTACGTGTACAGTGAAATATGCCGATTAATACACTGACATTTTCATAGTTTTCCATTTTCTAATTAAGTTTCAAAACCTTGTTCTGATATCCATCTCATTCAGGAGGCAATAGATCCTAAAATTTTAAAAAATACACTCATTATAAAAACATGTGCTTTGAAGTTATCTTGATGACATTCTACACTGCTATTTATTGATCTTATTTTTTTCTGTTGATAGAATGACAATTTTTGAGCCTATAACTCTGAGCTCAGAATCTCCTGAGAAATATGTGTTTTTGCAATTATTTTTCTACAGCACTGGCTAATGTGTTACCAGCTGGGGAAATAAATTTGACTAATTAAGGGAAACCCAAAACGATATTTGTTTATATCCCTAGGAATAATGGCTGCAAGTTCTATTAATGCCTCTTTACTTCTCACATGGTCAGTGGAGAAATGGCTCATGGAAAATGAGAAAACACCTGGGCATTTGGCTATAAATCTAAGTTTTTGCCCATTTGTGTGGCTTGGCTCAGTTCTTTGGTCTTGTAACATGGTCATTATTTCTGTGTGAGATGGATTTCAGAATGTCATATGTTGTTTTGACCCAAGCCGTTCCCCAGGAAACACAACTGTTCGCTCTCTTTTCTTGCCTGGGTTGAAACCATAGTGCCATCCCTCTTTCAGGTCCAGCAGAGCCTCTCCTTCGTCTTTCAGAAATCTGTGGACTTCACTGGTTTTTCTGTATGTGGGAATATACATACATTTTGGGGTGTTTATATTTCTATAGATTTAAATTTTCTACATGGAAACACTTTGCTTCTTATTGGAAAACGTTAATGTGAGTTAAGAAGAAACATATCCTTAACTTTCCTCTTTCTTTGGGGACTCGGATGCTGTGTCATGAATATTATGGGGGCTTTGAGCTAACGATGAACTCTTCTTACACCATATGAGCCAACACCAGTGCATAGCTCACCAGCACACCATGGAAGAAGCAGAAGGTTCTAACAAGGCGTGAATGTACCTCGACTGTCAGGACCACTGGAATATCAAAAAAGAAAGTCCCTGGTGATTGTGTTCCAACATTTTTGAAGGCAGGATGATCTAAATAAAAGAGCAAGGCCATGAATCAGATTTCTGTTCAGACCCCAGATACGTGCCCTAGTCATCGGCTACTTTTCATGAGGAGTGAAAGAGAGTTTGTGTGTGTGTGTGTGTGTGTGCGTGCACGCGCCCGTGTGCTCGCGCAAAGTCTAGCCCATGGGGGTGCTCCTTGCTTTGTCCCCTCTATCTATGCATCGCCTTGAGATTGTGGGTGGAATTTAAGAGACATGAGATTGATTTAGTGGCTTGTTGAACCTCTTTTTCTCTTGAAGAGGTGGACACTTCCTAAAGCCCTTAAACAGGGTGAATTTTTGTTATTATTATTAGTGGTAGTAGTATTAGTATTAGCAGTTTAATGAACAAATGAATGTCAATGGTGCAGGCTGAGTTGTAATAGAATCAAAAGTTTACCCTTATTTTCCTCTTCTCTTTCAACATGCATTAGCTTGATTTAGAAATTTCCAAGCACAAGTCTCTCAGATTGGCTGGTAATATATTAGATTATTAACTCTTCTTCTCTGATACACTCCAGTTTCCTAAAAAATAGATCCCAGGGGTATAACCATTATGGAAAACAGTATAGAGATTCCTCAAAAATTAAAAATATAACTACCATAAAATCCATTAATCTCATCTCTGGAGATCTGAGCTGTGGTCCTTGGTCAGACTTTGACTTTCTGTGTGACTTTGTTTAATTCCCTCTTCCTCACCCATTGAAGAAAACATAATCTCTGTGTTCTGTTATTCCATGTATCATTCGCTTTCAATCAGAAAGTCTTAATTTTGCATTGTGAAATTTATTCAAAGATAGTTTTTTTGCCTTTAGTAGTCACAGTATGGATCATCTGTGGAGATACCAGATGAGTAAATAGTTTATCAGTCTCCCTCCTTGTGGACCAAGAAGATTTAGTTGTGCTGGAGAAGTTCGCATGGATACATTAATACTCTTATTCTTGCACACTCCTTTAATTCACCTACTATCTGTTCAGTTGCTATCCTGTGCAAAGTAGGAGAAGTATAAGGCAAGGACTTTACAACTAAGATGAGAAATGTTGGAAAGACACACTGTCTCTGGTGTGATAGTGTTTATAAAATTATTGCATCTTGGTACCAGAAAAGGACCTTAAAAACCATCTAACTTCACCATTTACAGATGAGGAAAATTTAGACAGAGACTTCCTTGTGGACTGAAAGCTAAGTGAACTTGTTTTTTATCCTCACCTGAGGACATTCTTTCATTGCTTTTAGACAGAAGGGGAGAGAGAAACATCGATGTGAGACAGAAACATGGATTGGTTGCCTTCTCATACATATCCAGACCGGGGATCAAACCTGCAACCTCAGTATGTGCCCTGACCAGGTTTCAAACCCTTGACCTTCTGGTCTACAGGACGATGCTCCAACCAGCTGAGCCACACCAGCCAGGGCAAAGCTAAGCACACTTAATGGCATTCAGGGTAGGGTGGATCTGAAAGACAGGATTTGGCTCAGTGCAGGGAAGGGGAAGACCTTCAGACTACAGGCAGCAACGGTCTTTGGTCACAGTTGACCATTTGGGTACCATGTTCCATATAATTCACACACAGTGTGTTGCACAATCATATTGCTGTTATTTCTATGATCATCCCTTATTACTGTTATCCCTTATTATCTACAGGAGCCAGACTCAAACATGAATAAATAGTGATATCTGCTCTATAGTTTTCCCAGTACATTTTTGGAATACACTGCTGGCATTTGATCTGAATGGTGTGAACAAGAAAATAAGGAAGAAGAACCCTTTCATTCTATTTAACAGGATCCTTCCACCAAACACAGAGCTTCTCCTTTCTCCTCTGATGGGGTATATTCTTCCAAAGTTTGAGCCCTTTTGACAACATAGTTCTGTGTCCCCTGATTGCATTAGCTCTATAACCCTTAAGGACTGAGTTTTATCAGAAAATAGGGATACCAGGAAGAGGAGATTTGACCATAGAAATCATATGACCGTATGATACCGAGATATCCTATGAAAATGCCCATGTTTGCCAGTCACAGCAAAGGGAAATGTTTGATCACAGACCATGTTTTGGGGGCTGAAATCTAAGCAAACTTGTTTTTCCAGACACTGGCTTTTCTTCAAGTGCTCCTGTGGAATGGCTTTGCTCTCCTGTCCCAGCAGAGAGCTCTTCCCACCGGCCCTGCTTGGTGGGACCAGCACCCACATCAGAAGTTCTTTAGGTAGTCTTCAGTAAAGCACAAATGCCTTTTAAAAATCTGTTTTCTCTACTCCTGTGATTTTTGACTCCCCTAAATTTTTTTCTTACATTTAGTATTTGACAAATTTATATACATTTACCTGTTCCTTTTTATTCTGTTTCTGTTTGGAATCTCAGCCAAAGTCATTCCCCAAAGTCGACCCAGTTTAAGTGACACTCTTTCAGGGGATCCCTACCACCTACGCCAGGTTACATCCTCCTGCTGCATGCTCTTTCCAGCACCCTAAGCTGCTTCGTTCTGAACGGTCTGCTGCCCTGCTCAGACCCTAAGTCGGTCAGGGACCCAGTCTGTCCTGTGTGTCCCCAGTTCTTGGCACAGTATCTGCACTAGATAGCCCATAATTTGTTAAACTGAATTGAATTTTTATTCCCTTTTATCCCACTTTGTTTCTAATGCTTTGCAATGAAAGGCAAACTATGGAGAGCATATTTCAGCTGGGAGAAGAAGGACATTAAAGTGGATTTAGAAAGTTACATTTTGGCATAAGGTGTTTCAAGTTTGGCAGGTGATTCTCCTGATGGTAATCAAGAGCTTGCCTGTGGACCCACAGACCACTAGAAGAAAGTTATCAGATCTCCTGTGGTTCTTTCTCTGGAAACTTTGCCCAGTGCCCTGATGTGATGCACATTTTTCCAGCCTGCTGGGTGGAGAGTCCTATCCCCGGAGGATAGTTCTGGAAATGTCAGGGTGGGGAGCTTCCAAGGTTGTATTAAAGAGTTGCCGCTGAGTAACCTTGTTGGAGGTTTACCATTCTTGGAATTCTTTCTGGCTGTTTCCAGGGACCCTGTGCTCTCTGGCTTTCTCTACCATGTTGGTTTTGCTGGCAGGTCCTGTCTCCTTTCCCAGCCCATGGGTGATGATGTATCCTGAGGCCCAGCCCTCCATCCTCTGTTGTTCTCAAGTCTTTCTTCTCTGGGGATGAATCCTACTCTGAACCCTTCATCTCTGGTTCTGCATAAATTTACAACCCCATCTTGGGGCCCTTCTGCTAGGGCACTGGTCTGTGACTCTTCCTGCCTGGGAGGTGTCATTCCTTGGGAGTCTGATTGTCACCTCAAACTAAATATGCCTCTATAAGCCTTATCTTCTCTCCCCCAACATTCTCACGTGGCAGAGGTGCTCAGATTGCAGCACCTAGAATCTTCCTACGCCTTCTACATGTCTGCCCCTCCTCTCCTGCCTCACTGGTACTTTTCCAGACGTGGTTCTTGGTAGTGCCCTGGAATCCATTCCTTCCTTTCCCCTTATAACCCAGCTCCTCCTCTCTCACAACTGTGCTCACTAGAGCAGTGATTTTCAACTGGTGCGCCACAAGGATTTTTAACACATGCAATACTTGACTGCGCAGTCAGGGGCACTGACCTCTTTTTCCTCTCGGGGCATCCAGCCTGCGGCCCGAGGGCCACTTGCAGCCCGGGATGGCTGTGAATGCGGCCCAACAGAAAATCGTAGTTACTTAAAACATTATGAGATTATTTTTGTGATCATATGTCACAATGTATTTAATGTGTAGTCTAAGACAACTTTTCTTCCAATGTGGCCCAGAGACGTCAAAAGGTCGGACACCCCTGAACCAAATAAGAAAATGACAGCAGTCAACACACAATACCCATCCTGTGTGAATGAATCACAATTATGCCTATTTTTGTCAGATCAGCAAAAAAATATATTTTGGTGTGCCACAGAATTTTACTAAATAGTTTATGTGTGCCATGGGATTAAAAAGTTGAAAACCCCTTTTCTAGAGCACAGCTCTCCCTGTCCTGGATTCCTCCGGTTTGCGTGCCAGTCTACACTTTGCCACGCACTTCTGTTTTTTATTTTTACCTTTTCTTTTTATACCTCTCTTCCCCAGCTAGTGAACTAGCCTCTTGTGGGCAGAGACCAGGAACTGTTTCTCTTCCTGCCTCTGGCAGCAGGCACAGTAGCCGTCTGGCAGAATTCACTGATGGTGGTGACCTTGAACCCAGGGAGCCCTCCTGGTCAGCTTCATGCAGACTCTGTCTGAAATTGTGAAGCATGAGATGTGAGGTGAAGGGAGGGGTTAGGTTAGCACAAGTGTTGTGACTTCGTGTGAATAGACACCTCTCTAAAATTTGGAAAATTAGCGCTTTTTTCGTGTTTGAAAAAAATGAATGCCTTTTTGGTATAGTTCTTCATTGTTTAAAACTATTTTCTTCACAATGATTATCCATTGTTATCCTATAACAAGCTTGTGGAGCAGCATTATTATTACCATTGTATAGAAGACAAAAGGAAGCTTGGGAGCATTGTTTGACCGAAACCATAGAGTCCAAAGGTGTCTGAACCACATGTCCAGCCCTACTCTTCTGGTTCCCAGCCAAGTCAGTCCCAGTAAGGCATGGAGTTAAACACCAGGAAGGTATACTTTTTTATTTTTGTCCTAGAGAAGTGTGAAATCTACTGAGCAGTAGTAAACAAATTAACTCTTGCTGCAAGATTCGAATTAAGTAAAGGTGAGTAAGGACACAGACAAAATGCCGTGGGTGCAGGAAGGTAGGAGTGATGAATTAATTCGGTCTTTGTACCGAACAACAGCTGCTCTGGGAAGCTTTTCATCAGTGAGTGATTATGAGGTATGGAAGAAAGCAGGTGTGGGTGTCTGCAGGCAGCAGAATGGACAGGAGGTGGAAGACAATGCCATTCCCAGCGTGTTCTTGGCTCAGGGAGACATGCAGTGGCGATGGCTCCAGGGTGGGTGATGACCACACTGGGGTGGCATGGCCCTTGAGACAGGACAGGAAAGGCCGCAGACCTAGCAAGCCAGGCTAGCTTGTTTGATTTCACTTAGCTCCCAGTGTAGCCTGGCATTTTTTGTGGGCGTCTGCAGTTTTGATGACAAAGCAGGTTGGACATGGTAAGACTGAGCTTGTCTCTTTGCAAAATCAAGACTCTGAAAAGATACTATGATGATGCAATCTGCTTGCCAGCTTGTTCTGATGGCCTCTGCTTATTTTCCAAACTTTCTTTTTCCATTTTTTCTAAATCCCCAAATGTTATCTCTCTGCTTCATCTCTTTATTTTTCAACCTTTGTGAACCTTCTTAAGATTTTTATTTAATTAGTTGCTTATTCCAGACTCTACGTTATGGCAGTCTCATGGATTTTGGAATAACTTGATTCCATATGTTTCTAATTTATTTATACTTAACTCATCAAAATGTTCCCCCCACCTCCTTTGATGAGGTAGTTAATGGCTGAGATGTTTCATAAGCCTTAGAGTTGGCCTCTTAAAACATTTTTCTCTTTTCTTTAGTCATACAAAGCCATAACCTGCGAAGACTGCATCTATTTCATTAACCCTTGGTGAGCTAAGAAACATAAGTGTATCGCAAAGTTAATGCCCACTCAGAGCCTCTTTATACTTCCTTCCCTCCCTCTGTCCCCTTCTTTCCCATGCTTGCAGATTATCCACATGGGAAAACTATAACTAGGCATTGATTTCTGCTTACCACTTACCCATAGCCCAGCCTTTCTTTAGTTTACTTTCAGCATAAAGCAGGGCAAGTTAATTTTAACCCTCTTACCTGTTTTCCCTGCAATTTAAAAAATGATCCTCACCCAAGGATATGTTTATTGTGTTTAGAGAGAGAAGGGATAGAGGTGGAGAGAGAAAGAGACATCAATAGGTTGCCTCCCATATGCACCCCAACCAGGGATTAAGCCTGCAACATAGGCATGTGTCCCGACCAGGGATTGAACCTGCAACCTTTTGGTGTATGGGACCATGCTCTAACCAATGGAGCCACCCTGCCAGAGCTTCCCTGCAGTTTTAAAAATGAACTTGGGTCCATCTTGTGTTCCACCAACTTTATCCTAGTTTGCCGATGCCTATCTTGGGGAGGGCTGTGCTTCAGGACTCGCAAACTGTGCTGTGCATTTTTATACACGTCTGCAAAACCGCAGCAGTTGTTTCTGGAGTCCTGGTAGTCCTGGGGAGCTGTCTGGCCGGGTTGGCCCTTCAAGCGAGTTCCTTTAGCTCTCTAGTTACTGTTAGTCTCGGTACATAGCTGTAAGGGCATTTGAAGACCTCTATTTGACTAAAACCCTGCAGATTCTGGTGTTGCTGGATGTTGCTCTGCACGTAAATGCACAGATGATAAGAAGATACATATGTGTAGTTCACAGGGAGGTTTGCTTTCTTGATAAGACAATTTATCCACTTTAATTTGGCACACTCAGAGAGTATCAGGCAACAAAAGTGAAAGGAGGGAAGGAAAGGGAACTAAGAGCAATTAAATACCCAATGGACACTTGACATGCATTAATGCATTTAATCCCCACAGTAACCTATAAGGGAGAACTATTATCGGCCCTAGTTTTAAAAGAGAGAATTGAAACTAAGGAAGTTTGGGTAACCTGCTTAAGGTCACCCCACAAGTCACTGGTATTCTTTCCATTACCCAAAATTACCAGCCAATTCACATGGATAATTGAGCCTATGGGAATAATTGGGTGTGTGCAGTTTTATGACTTTTCCCAGGAAACAGCTAGAGCTACCCAGTTGTTCCACCAAGCCTCTTTCAGGCTAGCTGAATACATCTGGACCCATGTCTGTGTGCTGTATGGCTCTTGGAGAAAATACAAGTTTCCCTTTGGGGACTTTTCTTCATCCGAGGAAACCAAGAAAAGTCACTCCGGGTAAGACCGGGTGAACAGGGAGAGCAGTACATGAGGGTCGTGCTGGCTTTGGTCACAAACTGCTGACCACTTAGCGTGGTGTGGGCAGGTGCGCTCGTACATCACCCTTCATGGAATCGGCAAATGCACTGAAAAATCTTAAAAAAAAAAAAGTTCACTGAAGCCAAACGCAGCCTCTCACAACAACACCAGCTAGTACACTGACACAGATGGGTCCTACAACACCCACCTAGCAGGGGAAGCCTGTACTACAAGGGGCCCACCCTCCAGAAGATAATTCTAATTTTGGGGGGTGCCCCCTCATATGTTGATCACACATTCCTGGAACATAAACCAGCCAGGCAGGCAGCTTGGAGATCCCTACCTACCCAGACCTTTGGCCTCTTTCCGCTGACCAGAAATGTGGGTGTGGAGAGTCTATTTGGGGCCTGATATGTTGGAGGAATGGAAGGGAAGCCCACAGGAGATGTATAGGAGCAAAAAAGTACTCTTTGGGGATTCCGCTCCGAAGCTGAAGTGCAGCTGCAGCGGAGTGGAGTGGCTTCTGTGGGGAAGGACTTACAGTGAGATGCACCTGTGCATGGCCCAAGCAGTTTACATCTGTGAGCTCACCCCTGACCTCAGAGTCACTGCGATGGAAAACGCACCGTTCGCCTACCACATGCCCCACGTGTCCCCAAACTCCCCGGCGTGTTTGCCCTTTGACATCAGACTTCTGCTAATGTACTCAGGTTTTCTGATCCAAAACGGATTCTCTAAACAGCCAAACACTTGGCAGGGAACTACTTCTGGGGATAGGATACACATGGTTATGTGATAGCCATCCTGCAGCAAAACATTGGTCAGGGGGATTGGTGGAAGAAAAACACTATTTGAAAATGCATTCATTGCAGTCATGTTTACACTGCTTTTGTCAACCAGAAATATGCTTGCTTAAACAATGTCTTTGCTTTACTTCAGTCATGACTCCCTCCCAGTAGCGGACAATGTGCTCGAGTTTAACAAGTGTACGCACATGATCCAAGGGCAGTGGGCAGCTGTCTTTAGTCAACATTTTCACAAAGTGAGAATTCTCAGGAAAAGAGAAAGACACACTTAAAACAGTGTTACACATTATCTGCCTTCTCAGGAACTGCAGTACCCCCTAAGGCACTAATTTATAAATCTTTCCCCATTTTTAAAACCTAAATTTTATTTTTAGTTAAACTATAAGTACCTGGCTGGACTATCTCCTGGCACTTTTGTGCAAAATACTAAATGGGCGTGTGCAAGTGCTGTGTGAGACTGAAGATCTGGGCCAGCCAAGGCTGTTTCACTGGAAATCAGGCCACACACTAAAACAAGAAAAGACAGCAGGCAGCTGGCTACAGTATATTTCCTTTCACTTGTCTGCGCCCCATTGGTTTGCCGTTAAGGAGACTCGGTGCTTCTCAGACCCATGTGGCCTGCCCTGGCTCCTCCTCCAGCCACACTTGTTCCTTTCTGCCCGGAGGCCCGGTCCCGCACCCGGAGCTCACACAGTGCCTCAGCGCGGTTACGTGCGTTTCCGGTGGTGGTCGTCCTGACACCCCCAAATGCTGACAGCCTCACAGTGGCCTTGAGTGTGTGCCTCCAACACACCTCAGAGGGTGCTCTCGGCTGGTGGGAGAGAGTGCAGTTTTGGTGCAATTTGCCTCACAACATTGGGTCAAGAATCCTAGAACTGTAGGCTTCGGTGAGGGGGAGTTGCCTTAAATCACTGTCATTAGATGTTTTTGTTTTTGTTTCTTTAAGTGAAGGTTTTCTTTAAGGTGAAGCTTCATGGGCCCAAATTGCATAAATACCCAAAAGTGATTTTAAAATAACAGCAACTGCTTTTGGCCTACCAGAGGACAGTATCATCAAAAAGAATTATCTTTCCTTGAACTAATCTATAAAGTTAATGTAATTCTAATCACGTATTAAGTGGGATTTGTTTTTTTAAGAGACTGGTGAGATGATTCTAAAATTAACTGGAAAAATAAATTAATGGCAATAGCCAAGACATTTTTGTAAAAAGAATAAAGAGGGGGGACTTGTTCTACCCAATAACAAAACTTGCTGAAAAAAAAATCCATAATAATAGGCTCATGTATGAGTTCCATAGAACAGGGTTCAGAAAGAGACACATGTGTACATAGTATAACCTGACTACTTTTAGGGCCCCGTATGGCCCAATGTATGTACAGAATTATATTCAAAGACAACAGAATTCTGACTACAAAAGCCTTGAACATGAAGAGCTTTAGTTTTTCTCAAAGGAGTGTGTTCATAAAGTTTACACAGCACACCCCTTAAAACGCATTCCGGAAATCCTCTGTAAGGAGCCTTGCTCTCCCCAGGGCTGCAGACTCATGGCCGCCTCTAAACACCGTGCCCTCCTTCTGACCCACGGGGTTTCCCAGCTCTCGCCTCCCCCAGCCTCTCTGCCCCTGTCACCCACGCCTTCACGCAGCAGCGTCCCAGTTGCCTTTTCTATTGCAACCACCTCCCCAGGGGACAGCCCTACACAAGGGTCATTCTTTTCCCAGTTTGTGTTTCTGGAGGGTAGGAGATTCTCAGAATTCTGGTGACCAAAATTCCCCAGAAGACTCCCAGAATCCTGATGCTCAGAAATTCCCAACCTCATTGCTTTGGGAACTTACAGTATCTTAAAGCTGGCAATTTAAGTCACTGGCTAGTCTTCGTGTGGTTTTGGGATTGTTCGCTGTGCATTTAGAAAAAACAAAGTGATATTTACATTTTACAAAATAAACACTTTGTACTATGTGTGCCAATAGATTAGCATACATATCACTATGTTGGGAACATATATATGTTTTTATCTACATAGGAACAATTAGGAACTTTATCTACCATTTTTGGTTGAAAGCTGGGAGGGAAAACTTCTACTTTATGTATTTCTGAATAGTTTTACATTTCTTTAATAATAAATTATGGTACTTTGGTAATAAAACAAAGTAGTAGTTAAAATATTTGACTGTCTTTTGTTTTAACTTATATTCAGTCAAAATTCACTATTTTAGGGCATGGTTATGAGTTTGGACAGAAGCATAAAGCTGTATAACCACTAACACAATCCAGGTACAAAACAGTCTCATCACTTCACCACCACCCCAATTCCTTTGTAGTCAAATTTTTCCCTTACCTTTAACCTCTGGCACCCACTGATCTCTTCTCCACCCCTAATTCTGCCTTTTCCAGAATGTCATATAAATGGAATTATACCACCCTTTGAGTCCGGCTTCTTTCATTCTGCATAGTGCATTAGATTCATCCATGCTGTTGCAAGGATCAGTAGTGTGTTCCCATTTTACTCCTGAATGGTTGGCCATTGCACATAGGTACCACAGTTATTTATCCATCCCCCGTTGAAGGATATCTGGATTGTTTCCAGTGTCTGTTAATTACTAATAATACTGCTGTAAACATCTGCATATAGGTTGTTGTGTTTCCTTTTTACTTGGATTAATGCCTACAAGAGGGGATTGCTGGGTAATACAGTAACATACAGTTTAACTTTATTAGAAACTAGCTGCTAAGCTGCCAAGGCCAAATGCCCAGGCATCACAGGGCACTGTCTCCCAGACTGGACAGTCAGTCCTTCAACAAATTCTTTCACCCTCAACTGTAAAGTACACCCCAAATCTGACCACCTCTCCCTGCTGCACCTGCTACCTCTCTGGCCCGCACCGTAATTGCCTCTGGGCCAGAATATTGTCTTGCCTCCTAGCTTCTCTCCTTCTAGCAGTAGCCATGGGGATCTTAAAGTCATAAACTAGACCATGTTCTTCCCTAGCTCAAATCTCACCAATGCTTTTGTTACTTTCTGAATAAAATCCAAATTATTTGCTCCAGCCTACAAGACCCTCTATGATCTGACTGCAGCAGATTTCTCCACATTTGTGTCTCCTGTGATTCCCCCCTTGCTTGCTCTGCTCTTTGCTCTTCTTTGAACCCAAGCTCACTCCCACTGCAGGGGTTGGCATGAATTGCTTCTGTGCTTAGAGTGTCCTTCCCTGTGTTTCCTTGAGGCTCTCCTCTCCACTGAGTCACTTGTCGCCTGCCAAAATGTCATCTTTCCATAGAAGCCATCCCTTGATTCCTCTATCTGAATTACCGGCCCGATCTTCACAGTCTGCTACATTTTTTCTCCATACAGTTTATTACTCCTGGACATTGTATATTTATTTCTTTACCCTCTACTTCCCTGACTGAAATGTAAGTTCCATGACTGTGGGACTTATATCCCCAGCCTTCAGAACGGAGTATAGACGATAGTAGATGCTCAATAAACACTTATGGCAAGATGGAATACAGGATTAGATTAAGACCCACAGATTCCTTTCACCCTGTTTCACACCTACTTCTCTAGAGGTAATAACTGTAAGTTGCTTGGTGACCAACTTCCTGGACTATACACATTAAAAGTGCATTTGTAAAGGCAGACACAAATTTTTTATGATAATGTAAATTGTTCTATTTTAAAATTTTCTCTCAATGATATAATTTAGACATTTTATATTGTTAGTTTATATATAGTTTATCTGTCAGTGTATATAAGTATAGATAGTTCTTTTAACAATTACATTGTAACCCATGCTATAGATGGACCACGATTTATTTAACCATTTTCCTATTGATAGATATATGGGTGATTTTCCTCTTTTCACTATTATCAACAAGGCTGCAGTGAATATATTTGTACATAAATCTTTGTGCCCATAGCAAATGGGTCTCAAATTTTGGAACTACCTGGTCAATAATTTGATAGATACTGCTTAGTTGATCTTTCTGAAAGATTATATTATTTTTACACACTCATCAACAATATGTGAGTGCCTATTACCTCATATCCTTGCCAACACTAAATGTTACCATACTTCCAAAATATTTTTCAATGTTAAGCAAAAAAACTTTTTTAACTCTCTTATAAAAGAGAAAGTTGAAACTCAGGTAATTAAAAGCCTCACTCAAAAGTAGGCAACTAGCCACCTCCTGTACTGATAAGCTCTCAGGTTTCCAGATTTAGTTAGCCTGCTTAGTAAAGAAAGACAGTTTTGCCCTGGCTGGGTTGCTCAGTTGGTCAGAGCATCATCCCATACACCAAAATGTTGTGAGTTCGATCCCCGGTCAGGGTACATTGGGTACATACCTAGGCTATGGGTTTGATCCCCAGTTGCAGCGTGTATGGGAAGCAACTGACTGATCTTTCTCCCTCACACTGATGTCTCCCTCTCTCTCTCCCCTTTCCTCTCTCTAAAATCAATAAACATATCCTTGGCATGAGGATTAAAAAAGAAAGACAGTTTCTTTGGAAGAAATGGCAGAACTAAAGGAGTAAAGTGATAATTTTGAGATAAGAAACATCTACCTGTGTCAGAAAATTTTAGAATCTTATTTCAAGTCATAGCATTTCATAATGTACAATGGCAGATCCCAAACCACTGTCCCGGTGTCCTTATTTTTTTTGCTATGAAATGTCTTTCCCAGATTTTTTTTTCTTTCTTAAAAAGAACCTACAACATAAAACCTCAAGTGTTAGCATTGGCTGGAGAGTTACTAGAAGTCATAGCCCTTGGTGATTTATTATTTAACAATGTTGTGGTTTTGACTGAGCCTTGCTAGAAGTATAGTCAAAGAACAAGGGAAGTCTTCTGTTTTGATAGCTATGACCGGGTCCAAAACAGAAGCATAAGAATGAGCAAGAAGAGAAATGCCAACCCAGAGCAGAGAGAGAACATGCGTAGCACCTCGTGCTTCATGCTGTTCATTGGTTTGACCCAGAGCCAGGGTGAGTGTTGCTGGCTCAGGTCCTTGCCTTGTCCTCCTGGTGAGTGGTCAGGGCTGGACTGAGTCCCAGAGGGTAGCCCCTGAGTCTCCTTGATTGTCATCAGGTAGCAAGATGGGCTTGGGATGAGAGACGCTTTTGTGGCATCAGCAAGTTAGAGTCTGAAGGATTCTTTGAAATGTTCTACTTTTACTTACTATAGGAATGAGAACACTGAAGCCCAGAGAGATAACATGGTTTACACAGGTAATGGTCAGGACGCTTGAAACCCAACACCATTGAATCACGAAAAGGAAGAGTTTAGTTGAACTTTAGAGACATACATATTCTTGGACAGAAGAGTACTCTTGCCTTGATATTCCTCAAGCAGGAATGTCACACAACTAGCCTGTCTGCCACCCTGCTGTCCTCGCCCTGCATGGCAGACAGCATTAATCAACCTCGGCTGTCTTTCTTCAGCCAAGCTCTAGCCCAGCCTGAGAATTCTGCTTAACACAGTACTTAACACAGTGCTGCTTAACACAGGAACTGCAGCTCATGGGCGGCTAGTCATGGTGCGTCTGAGTTCTCATGTGAATTAAAATCATTTTGCACCGCCGCACCCCCCCCGCCCCCACCAAGTGACTCAAGTGACTTGGGATGGTGATAAGAGCATGGACTTTAAGCCAGGAGAACTTGGTTTGACTCCTGAATCTGCTTGTTCCAAACTCTGTGGTCTTGGGCAAGTCCCTCAGTCTTCATGGGGCTGTCTCCTTGTCTCGGAGATGAGGGAGTTTTAAATTAAAGAACCTTTCAGCATCCTTTCCAGATGTGAGAAATGTTATGATTCAAGGTACATAGACTTCTCAGGAGGCATTCACAGTTACAACTATGTATATTTATAAAGACCACAGGTGGGTCTCAGGCAGTTTGTATATTACAGATCTATTTTAGCTTTCTTACCTGTGTGTTTCTAGTGTGTTCTGACTACTTCCTCTCATCTGCTCAGTCCCATTGACCCATATCTCTGAAACCACAATTTAGGGATTCAAAAGACAGAGAGGGTGGGGAGAAGAGTCACTTAGAACCACAGGAACTGCAGGAACCTCTTCTCCGAGACGGGGGACTTGAATGTTCTCACACACCAGGCTGCGCAAATCTGGGTGTTTCCTGCCCACCCAGCCATTACAGGTCTTGACTTGCTTCTTTTTCCTCTGCAACCTTATGATCTGGAGGCCCTACCAATCAGTCAGTCTCAACACGTGGTCCTCCAAGGGCCCCTGGCCTCCTTCCACCCCTGCTCCTTGGGTGACTTGCCTCCTTGTTTGTCTTCCAGGCCCCACTTCCCTTCGGGCATATCCTGTCCTCTCGGTGATCACCCGGCAGCCCACAGTCATCTCTCCCCTGGTCCCCGCCACCCCGGGAATCGCCCAGGCACTGTCCTGCCACCCCTCTGCCGAGGCTGCCTCCGCAGAGGCCCCTGGTGGCGAGGCCCCAGGCAGCAGCGAGTCAGAGACGGAGCAGCTCACTCACCGGCAGAAGAAACCACGCCGGAGTCGGACCATCTTCACCGAGCTGCAGCTCATGGGCCTGGAGAAGAAGTTCCAGAAGCAGAAGTACTTGTCCACCCCAGACAGGTGAGGACACAGGGAGGGAGCTGCCCACAATTAAGACCCTTGAGAAGGGGAGGCTCCTTTTGCTCTCACAGTGGACACCTAGGCACAAGGACCGTTAGGGAGATGTAGGACACTGTCAGGATTCTAGTCCTTGGCTCACCTCACCTCAGCCTTGGTTCAGCAGCATCCAGCCCCCGTGAATTCATTACACTGGGCCCTGGAGGAACCCGCCTGTTGTCAAATTGGTACTGCTCACCATCTCTTCATATTTTCATTTAACTACTCCAGTTTAACAAACAAGGTAGAAGTTAGAAGATGGTTGCCCAGGCTCTCAGCTAGGGAGCAGGGTTGGTTTATAATGTCGCTCACGCTTAGGAGCAGAGGCAGTGGGACTAAATCTGGACCTGGGATCCAGGGTCTCAGGCTTCGCCTCACTCTCCAGCTTCTACCTAGTCCAGTCTGCCGCCTGGCTCCTGATGGACAGGCTGGGTTGATGGGGTTGGGGAGCTGTCAGATGTCGGGGTGAATTTGATGACTGGCAAGCCAGAACCACTTGGCCAAGGCCAAGGAGGACCTGGACTGGACGACATTCCCTTCTTTAAACCCTTTTGAGATCCAGATGAGGGTGGCTGGGACTCCTGAGTTACTCACAGGTTTTAAACACCTCACCCTCTTTCTTTACTTCAGTATCTTAACTGAAACACGTCCATGAGTGCATGTCTTATCAGGTTCCCCAGATCACTCTGGACCTCACTGTGATCCTATTTTTATTGGGAGTATTTTCCAGGAGAAAGGAAGGAAGCGCAAATGCATCTCTTAAGCTATTTAGTAGCTGTGTGATAAAAATTCAAGTGAGGTCTGCAAATCACTGAGTAAAAGAGAATTTGTTAACTGATTCAATTAGCTGGGCACCATCAGCTATTTGCTGAGGGTCTTCTGTACTGGGCCTTGTGGGAGGGGCCAGAAAGTACTAGACAGGAGTCCTGCTCCTGAGGAGGTCTCGGGGAAGGGAGTGACTGCCACACTGCAACCCAGGGGGCGGGGGGCTGGTGCCGGTCTGGGACCAAGGGCAGTATGAGCACAGGGAAGTTGCTGCAAGTCAGGGGATTGGGGGCACTTCTCAGAGCAGGCACCATTTAGGAAGAGGCTTGATTTCAGGAGGGAGAGCCACAGAGGGGATGTCACATCAAAGGCACAGAAACATGGCACTGGGCACACTGAGGGAATTAATTGCAAGGGGTTGGGCAGGACATCTCCAACTAAAGGTGTCACTGGGGGCGTGATGGGAGATGAGGCTGCAGAAGTGAGAAGAACTCATTTGCCTAGCCAAAAGATGTGCACTTGGTTGTTAAGGCCACCCATCAGCAGCCATTAAGAGCTGGAAGTGACATGGCCGGACTTTAGAATCCTCACATGGATGGCACCATTAATGATTGATTAGAGAGGGATGACATAGAGCAGGGATACCACGGCATCTGGGGACATCACAGGAGGTTCAACTGAAGGTGGTCACAGTGGGAAGAGAGAGGGGAGAGAGTAGGTTGGAGAACAGATTTGAAGATGGGACAGACAGAATTGGCATTGCCATGGGAAGCGAAACGAGAGTTGAGCACTCTGTGGTTCCTGGATTAGGCCACCAGACACGCAGGGGTACAGTTCACTGAAGCTGGAAGGCTGAGGACAGAGTGGGTTTTGCGGAGAAAGAGTGAGTCCTGTTTAGACATGAGCATTTGGGTTGCCTTCAGGTGGACAGTGGAGACAGGTCTGTGAATTGGGGATTAAGAGATGCGATCTCTAGGTATTAAATGGCTATTTTGATGGCCCAGTACACACTGAAGAGCCTCACGTACTGGGGTGACCAGGCGGAGTGGGCACCATATTTTATAAGCCATGTGGTGGTATATCCAAAGGCCTCCAATGTGCATGGGTACAATTTTAGGCTTATTTTCGAGAGGTCAAGAATTTTTTTTAAACAGAAGTCTTAGTTCCCAGTAAGCCTCCCAGAGCTTCCTGATACCTGCCCGGGCACCTCTCAGGTGACCTACACAGGGTTGATTCACTTGCCTGGGGAGGACGACACCAACTGACTGGCACCGAAGCTGCCGCCTTAACCTGCCCTCTCCGATGTTCCTCACTTCTGTACGTGACGGTGACCAGGGCCAGGAGCACGCCCTCCTTCCACAGCCCTCTCCCTCTTCCCCACTGTTTGTTTCTCCAGTTTCCTAGGTGACTCCATTTAAGCCAATATGCAGGGAAGTGAGAATTTGTAACGGTGGCAGGTAATGAGAGAAAGCTGATGACAGCGAAGTGTGTTTCTGCAGCCAGAGTGAGTCAAGGGTGCATTTTTCCCAAGTGAGCTAACGCCATGTGCTCACGCAGTGGCAGAGCTGTGGACTAAACCTTCTGCTGAGGAGCGCACCTAGTGGCCTCTGGTGAACCTGCTCCAAGGCACGGTGAGAGCCCACCTGTGTCTAGGGAGGCCTGGGAGACCAGAGTCCGTGGGGTTGACCCCTGGGCTCCTGGTTCTTAGTGAATGACTTGCTTCCTTTGTGGGGAGAGCTGAGTGCTCTTGGCACTGGGAGTTTATTAGCTTCAGTCTGTTAATCACCTTCAATAAAACTGTCAGCTGGCAGTAGCTCTTTTACTGGGACAACCAGATACATGTGAATGCAGATCTAAGACAGGGTCTGAAGGCCTTTGAAAAAAGACTTTTTATTTTTAGAGATTTAAATTGTGCACTCTGGTCAGAGCAGGGGAGCAGCGGCATCTGGGAGTAGCACCTGGAACCTTCATTGTCTGTACCCACCACTCTTCCTGCTGGGAGGATGTTACTCATCGCCCCTTAGCTGAGAAAGTTGCAGCTGAAAACTCATACCTGAGAGTCCCCATGGCTCAATGTGGTGGCTGTGGGGGCCTGCATAAGATAATAGACTTTGATCCACAAATTGCAATCCTCAGAAACCCAGGGAGCTTCAAAAATGGTGGAACTGCTGAAGCTGTATCAAGGGTGCTCAGCCCCAGTGGCTGTTTTGGAAGTCCACGCTGCCTCAGTGACCAGGGCTGGAACCACGCAGGGACAGCTGATGTTAGCTCTGGAAATAGTCCTTCCAGTTGCTTCCCAGTAGACCTGGGATTCTTAGCAACATAAGTCAACAGCTACATTATCGAGGACTGAGGTTGAAAGCTGGGTTCCCTTTCTCATTTCATCTGCTTCGCTTGGGTTGTTTGCACTCCTTGTGACAAGCGCCCTTGCATTTTCTTCACAAAAGTCCAAGCAAGAGCTTCCCTCTGACAGATCTAACTTGCACCAAAAAATGGTGGGTGGAAGTGAACCCACCCAGGAGGAGGGTATAAGTCCGATGTGAGTAGATTTGAATCCTGGCTTCACTTTTTCCTCTAGGATCAGCTACCAGGGGTCAGCACATTATTTTCCTGTCCAGGGCCAGAGAGAAACACTAATTCAAAAGAACATAAGCACTGCTATGTTTATTGCAGCATTATTTACAATAGCCAAGATTTGGAAGCAGCCCAAGTGTCCCATCAGTAGATGAGTGGATAAAACAATTGTGGGACATTTACACAATGGAATTCTACTCGGCTGTAAAAGAGAAGAAAATTTTACCCTTTGCGAGAGCATGGATGGGCCTGGAGAACATTATGCTAAGTGAAATAAGCCAGTCAGAGAAAGACAAGTGCCATATGGTTTCACTCAAATGTGAAATCTAATAAACACACTGAACTAACAAGCAAAATACAGACAGACTCACAGATAGAGAGCAGGATGACAGCTCTTGGGGGAAGATCGAGGGGATGGAGGTTTGCAGCAAAAATAAAGAAAGAACTCATGGACGCAAACAACAATATGGTGATTATGGGGGGAGGGGGGAGAGGGAGGTGGAAGGGGGATAAATGGTAATGAAAAAAACACAATAAAAAATAAACTATTTAAAAATAAGAGTAAATATTTTAGGCTTTGTGGGCCATACAGTCTCTGTCAAAATTACTCAACTCAGAGGTTGTAGCATGAAAGCAGCCCCAGACAATGTGTGAACAAATGAAACTTTTACTGAAACAAATGTGTTCCAATAAAACATTATTTACAAACACAAGCAGCTGACAGGATTTGGCCATGGTTTCCAAGAGATTCTAATCTCTTTGAGCCTCAGATCTGTCGTGCGTAAAATGGGAATAATTATACCTATTTCACAGAATTGTGAAAGGAATAAGCAAGACAAAACATCACTAGGGGCTTAGCACAGAGCCCGGGACACTGCAATACCTGGGAAGTATTTGCTGTGTGGTTGGCGTTTGCTTCAACTGCTCACTTCTCAGCAATGGCCTTGACGTTCAAGACCTTTCAGAAGGCTGCAGAGAAATGCAGAACTGTTAGCAGTAGACTGGAGAGGAGGAGGGGCTGCAGATGTACTGGTTCTTTTGGAATCTGGCATTATGACAATTCAGGGAGGCTACTGTGACTCAATCCATCAGAAAGCATTTCTGAGCTCTCGCTCTGGGGTTAGAATATGATAGGCATTTTTGTGGTTACAAAAGAAGCCGAAGATGTACTCTGTTCTTGCAGTTGAGTTAGGGAGGCAGAAATAACTGATGTGAAGCAATTAGAGACCAGCTGAGAACTGGGAGCCACCTGGGTGGTGACTGACCCGTGGGTGGGGATAGAGGCAACAACCTGCATGAGCTGGGGGTGTCCAGGAGGCTCCTGCACAGGAGGTGGGACTTGAGCTGGTTCTGGAGTGAGGAAAATATGACTTTCCCTTTCCTCGCCAGTATAGGTTCTGAGTCAGAATCGTCAGTTTGTATAAAATCATAGTAAAGACTGTAAGGTTAGGAAGGACTTTGCAGTGAAGGCTCAGAAAGTATTTTCAGGTCCAATGTAGATAGTCCTTGGTCGTGGGCATTCATTTCTAGCTTCCCAGAGTTCCATCCATAGGGCTTTTGGAAAGAAAGCACAGCTCCTTGAGGAAGAAATGGTTTAACGGGGCAGGTTTGAATTTCGATAGCAGTGCCTGGAGCCAGTGAACAGGACCCCATCTCTACTGCCCTTCCTCTTCTTCCTCATCTTTCTTTTGTGTCTTATGCCTTCTAGGTTGGACTTGGCCCAGTCTCTGGGACTCACTCAACTGCAGGTGAAGACTTGGTACCAGAATCGCAGGATGAAGTGGAAGAAAATGGTAAGGAAGAAGAGAGTGAGTCTAACCACGTGCCTATCGTGGCGGGACAAATTCTTCCTGCAGGGCTGGGAAGGAGGCGGGGAGGACCGGCCAGTGGTTTGGGCTCCAGAGCTGGGAAGGCCGTTTATGGTGCCGGCTGGGAGGGGGGCCCTGTGAACAGAAGGATAAGCCACTCTTCCTGAGCTGGATTTCCTGACCAGAAGGATATTCTTTTCCACTGTTTCCTTAGAAATAACAGAAAGTGAAAACCCACAAGCTTCTCACTTGCTAGATTTAACCCCACCTGCTAGCCTCTGCAAAGACCTTCCTTCCCCCTCCCACTTGTAGCTAAGAATAGAAGCCAGTGCTCTTTGTTTATGATGACATTTGGGACGCATCTGTTCTCATAGCTGGGTGTCCCCTAATGCAGTGAGTGATTCTCAGACTTCAGAGTGCATCAGGCTAGCCTGGGTGGCAGGTAAAAAGTGGTGCTCCGGGCTCCCCCCAGCATTCTGATTCCATGCCCCAGGACAGCGGTGGGCACGGGCACATTGGCAAGCGCTCAGCGTCCTCTGATGCGCGTGGTAGAATGAGTACGGTTTCCCAAATACGGATCTAGTTGCCTAGCTTGTAAATCGTTCCATCTTTGTTTTTTAAGTGAACCTGTTAGAATAAATAGGACCTTAAAACAAGGATAAATGTCTACATCTTGAGGAACTGAGTTTCATAGTAGTCCACCCCTGCTTCTTTGTAGAGGCATGTTAAATCAAAATTTTCCAAAGTAGCTCAGTGTTTCATTTCCAGTTTTGTAACCCACTAGGAACAAGGTCAGAGCCCAGAGAGAAGAGGCAGGGAGGATGACGGCGGGAAGAAGCTCTGCTCTGTTCTTTAGGGACCAGGGACCAGGGCCTCTGACGTGAGCCTTTCTCATATCCTTGCCAAATCTTATTGAGCCTTTCTCCCCTCACATGCGTTGGGTGGCCCAGGCCTGCCTGCATCATGTTCTAGTTTGCTAACCCATCTGATCACAAGCCATATTTTCTAAGGAGGGACTGGAATATGATGTTTTTCACCTTTACTGGTGAAAACTAAGGTCCCCCCCCAAAAAAAATTTAATGGATATTTTCAAACAGGTAATAAGTATTAAGATATTTTCTCAGTTTTGTGTTTTTGTCTAATAATATTTTTTCTTAAAAATTTAGTTTTTGCTATGCTTGCTAATGAGGAGAAAAAAATAAATTACTAATGAGTATTAATGAAAAGTAGAAAAAAGCCAACAAGACAGCATTTATTATATATCCTGAAAGGAATTTCTGGGCAAATCTCATGATTTCCTCTGGGGGGGTCCTGACCTTGAAGAGGGAAGAGTTTTCAGCTGCAGGTGTCTGGGCTCATGGAATGCTCTCGAAGTGGGGTGGAGAGGCTGGTTGCATGTACAAACCTACATTGCATGAATCAACAAATATGCTATTAGCATCTCTTGTGAACCATGCCTTGTCTTAGGTGAGATAGGAAGTAATGAAATAAAATAAAACCCTTCATAAGATTTATGATCTAGTTGAAGAATCACGGTCCAGCAAGCAGTTGGGAGTGACATAATGAAGTACCGGTTGTTTACTTAAAGATTTAGTGCCCCATCGGTGTTCTGACGAGAGGTGTTGGGGGCAGCTGCAGGGAGCAGTTGAAACTGAAGGATGCATGGGATTCCATAAATATGTAGTTACTCACACTGGTAGAATGCTCCGAAGATGCATGGCAGAGAACTTTTGGGGGATTGATCTCTGGAAGAATCAGATTTTGGAATTTGAAACGCCGGCCATGTTCCCATGCTTGCCCCTCCCTGGTTGATTTTGGGCAAGTCCCTTCACTGCTTTCTGTGCAAGTTCCACCACCCACCTCCTTGCTTGTCAATCATCGTCATCGAAGTCAATATCTCCCTAGTGGCAGAGGCATTGTTCAAATTGGTTATCAGCAATCTCTCCATGAGTCAGACAATTAACGAACTGACAGCCCGCCATCTCTGCCAGCACCACCCAGTGCCCGTGGGACGACGCGTGTGCCTTGGCCTGTGATGTCACTTGTTTTTCACCAGCCGCTGTGCTGCCGGCACAGTTGTGGGCCGGTTACTGATGGTATCACTGTCGCATAGAATGAGATGGAAGGGACATAGCCGACTCAACCTCAGAGAGCACTCCTTGGGCCAACCAAATTCAGGTCACTTGAGGAAATGAAAGTGCCAGGGTTTCAGTTAACTTCAGTGGTCCTTTAGTGAGCCCTGGTGATAGAGGTGCCAATACCAGATGTGAACCCATCTATCAACAAATAAAATTAGAAAAGGTACTCAGTCAAGTGGGGGAGGCAGACCTATAAACTAGGGATTATGCCGAGTGGCCTGGGTCATAACAGAAGGACTCACAGGATTCAGAAGCAGCATGGAGATGGGAGGGCTTCACGGAAGAGGTGCCATGCAAATTGGTCTTAGTGGATGAATGGAAATGAGCCAAGTGAAGGTAGGAAGAGTGTCACAGGCAGAAGAAAGGGACAGGGGTATCTGGGGGCACTTGAAGTACTTTAACTTGTGGGATGTTGTTCAGTTGTGGGTCTGAGTTCTGACCCCCAGAGCAGCAAGGCATTGTGGGGAATCCTGATTGCTTCATGTATTTTCCTGGTGAAACTCTTTCAAGGCTATCTATCTCTTCAGGTACTGGGAAGGAAAAGAAAAAGATAATTGGGTAATAAAGATGTCTCAAGGCTAGTAACCTAATTGGAACTGGAAAAAGATTAGCGCTTGATTCTCAGAGTTATTCACATGGCTGCCAAGGACAGTGCTGCCAAAACCAAGATAGCATCTCTGACTAGTTTTTACCGGTCAGCATTTGTAACCTATAGCGGGTTGGGTAAATTTCAGCTTGCACATGAGATGGGACACTATATTCCCTTTCTGTTTGGCTTTAGTTCCAGTAGGACTCACAGTGTTTTGCAACAGACTGACAGAGCCTCGTTATCAGAGATCTTTTTCAGCTCTGAAATACAGTACACATGGAATTCTGCTCTGTGAGGGGACCCAGAGGGACATAACCTTCCTCTCCCCATTGCAGAGTTGGGTGGGTCCCACGCCATGTGCCTGCATCATCTTTTGTGCTGAAAGTCTCCAGATAATGAAAGATTTTGTGAAATTGCTACCAGCTGCTATCTGTATAATCTTGGGCAGGTTACTTAACCTCTGTGTACCTGTTTCCTCATCAGTAAATGCTTAGTATGCACCTTATAAGGTGGTAGTATTAACTGAGCCAATCCCCCTAAGTCTTAGAACAGTGCCTGCCGCATAGTATATAAGCAAGAAATATTAGCTGGGACTCTTCTTCTCACTATTATTATTTTAAAATTATTTAGCTAGAAATTCGCAAAATTCATGTCTCCAGTAGATCCAGACTTTTGGAGCCTGAAGAGATAAGTCAGGTTCCCGGGACTCTGGTTAAGAGCAGTCCTGGGTGTTTGTCCTTTCTCATTCCGCCCACCCCAGCGTCACCCCTGTCATGCCTCTGGCCTTGTGGGATAGTGGAACATCCCATCCTCAAGTGGAGAAAGGTCCTGGGGAGAGATTCATGCCAGAGAATCCACACTTGCTTCTCAGCTCCGTGGAAACAGCCAGCGGTTACAGGGCTGTCACTTTTCCATGGAGCTGCAGATAAAGGTGGAGAAAAAGGAGCACAAAGCACTCTGGGTAATTAATCTATGGCCTGGGGTCTGCTGGGAGATGGGGTAATTAAATATTGGAAAGTCAGATATAACAGTGGCACAGTTTATGCACCGTTCACACAATTCGCACAGTTAAATACTGGTAAGAGTGTTAGATTCCAGGGGTCAAGGGTTTTGTGTTTAAATCTTAGGCCTGCCCTCTGCTTGCTCTCTGACTGGGATGGACCACTTCTGCCCACTCTGCTCATGTTCCTGTCTGAGAAATGGGAGAGGTACAAGGCCCCTCCCTGCACTGACGTTTTGGGCTCCCTAGTCAAACCATCTCGCCCCCACCTAATCATCTTGGGAAAGAAACAAAGGCTCTATCCTGACATCCTTAGCAATAGGTCACTGGGATACCTAGTTTTAGAGCTCAGACGAGGGCCATCAGCAGACATGGCTAATGGAAGTAGATGCTGTGCTGGGTGATTTTCCAAGAGACATGTGACCTTGTATGCAATGGGTTGTCTGACCTCTCACAACCAAGGAGACTAATTTGGCTCTAGGAATAATGGGGGAGGAGGGGGTCCTGGGAGAAGGGCCACTGGGTGCATGAGAATGTGCAGCTCCTGGTGCGGGGTGGTCCTGAGTTCATTGCATCTCTCAGGTGTGCTAGAAAGCAGGAGACCAGAGGTCGAGTGCAGAAAGCAGCCAAGGGTATAGTTATTTCCTAGTGATTGCTTGCACTGGATGTTTTATTCCATTTAGAAAATGGCGTGATTGTTTTGATGTGTGTGTGTGTGTGTGTGTGTGTGTGTGTGTGTGTGTGCTGGAGGGAAACAGCCAGGTGGGGCTGATCCAAGCTGTGTGGGTGGTGTTCTCTAATTGCTGGGCTGGACTTTCTTTTGCCAATTAGGTAGCTTCCTGAGGCCTGCCCTTTTATAACATGATTACTACGTGGGGCAACTTAATTTTGTATAACCTCTTTCATACCCAGTGGATCTGCTTTCAACATGTCAGTTCCATCTTGGCACATTCAGGTGCTTTCAACAGGCTGCACTGAAATCAAAATCAGATACCGACTTAGGTGAGAGGAAAAGAACAGGGATGTTTTCTCCCCAAAGGTGGATTCTGTCAGCATCTGTACCTTGTTAGAGGGCCCTTCAGATCTGCATGTTTGGGTGAGAAGAGCAGTCAGTGGTTGAGCAGATTCCCAGCTAAAAGGAGGTGTTTATTGAGAACTTATGGTTTTCCTCATACTGTACACAGACGTCAGCTCAAGATGAATCATAGACCTAAATGTGTAAGCTAAAACTCTAAAATTCTTAGGAACAAATATGAGTAAATATTCATGACCTCGGGTTAGGCAAAACCTTCTTAGATACAACGCCAAAGGCACATATAACACATTAAAAAATAAATCAGACATTAGCAAGATTAAAAACTTCTGTGCTGCGAAGGACATCATCAGGAAAATGAAAAGACAACACACAGAATGGGAGAACATATTTGCAAGTTTTGTATCTGGTAAGACACTTGTGTCCAGAATATATAAAGAATTTACAACTCAATAATAGAAGGAGAATCAAATTTGAAAATGGGTGAAGGATTTGAATACACATAGACATATCTCCAAAGAAGATACACAGCTGGCACCTGAAAAGATGCTCGGCTTCATTAGTCATCAGGGAAATGCAAATCAAAGACACAGTGACACCACGTCACACCCACTGGGGCGGCTGTAATAAAAAAAAACATAAGTGCTGGTGAGAATGTGGAGAAATGGAATTCTCATATACTGCCGATTGGACTGTAACACAGTGTAGCTGCTTTGAAAAATAGCGTGGAAGTTTCTCAAAATGTTAACCATAGAGTTACTGTAAGGGCCAGCAATTTCACTTCTGGGCATATACTCCGGAGAAGTGAAAGAGGGCCCTGACTGGTGTGGCTCAGCTGGTTGGGCATTGTCCCACCAAGTGAAGTGTCTCCGGCACAGAGCACATGGCTGGGCTGTGGGTTCAGTCCCTGGCGGGGGCTCATTCAGGAAGGGACTGATTGATGTTTCTCTCTCATCCCTCATCTCTTCCCCTCTCTATAAAGATAAATAAAATCTTTAAAAAGTGAAAGCAGGGACTTGAATAGATATTTATTTGTACACTCATGTTCACAGCAGCATTATTCACAGTAGCCAAAACGTGGAAGCAACCCAAGTGTCTATGAAGTGGCCATTAACTGAAGAAAGGGTAAACAGAATGTGGTATGTCCATACAAAGGATATTATTTGGCCATAAAGAGGAATGAAATACTGATACATGCTATAACATGGATGAACCTTGAAAACATCATGAAGTGAAAGAAGCCAGTCACCAAGGGTGACACGTTACACGATTCCATTCCTATGAAATGTCCAGAATAGGCAAATTTGTAGGGACAGAAAGCAGGTAAGTGGTTGCCTAAGGTTGAGGGGCAGGGTTGGAGAACAATGGGGAGTGGCTGCTCGTGGACACGGGGTTTCTTTTGCGGGGTGGTGTTCTAAAATTGGATTCTGGTGATACTCGCACAATTCTGTGACTATACAATCACTAAATTGTACACAATAAGTGAATGAAATGCATGGTATATGAATTCTGTCTCAGTAAAGCTTTTTTTTAAAGGACTGTTGTTTGTCAAATTACTGCATTCACTCTTGCAATTTAGCCCCTGGGAGAGCTCTGTGGCTGTTTCAGGAATACATAGTCAGCAAATCTTTAGTGACTGCACAGAGAATTAGTTGGAAGTTACATGCTTGGAGAGCACAAAGCAAGGGATGGATGCAGGATATACCGTGAAAGAGCTTTGTCCAGATGGGGAAGATAAGAGTAAGCTAGGTGTGTAAGTAGCAAAAATATATCCCACAATGGCTGCCCAGAAAATCTACAAGTACACCAAGCCAGTATTCAGAGTCAGTGGAGGAAGGAGCATCTGCTATATCCCAGAGTATTGGGTTGGCCAAAAAGTTCATTTTTTTTCATACAGCAGCTGTAGTAGTGCTTAGTTGTCTTTAGCTTCATTCAAAACAATTGTGTTAAATTGTATTGTGACAGCTGTCATATCAGCCTGCATTTTTTAAAAAAAAAACTTAGCAAAATTGGTGAATTTTTGTGCTGTCATTGTAATATTGAAGATGGAAGAAGATAGGCAACATTTTCAGTGTATTATGCTTTATTCTTTCAAGAAAGGTAAAAATGCAACTGACACTCAAATTTGTACAGTGCATGAAGAAGGTGCTGTGACTGATTGAACGTGTCAGAGGTGGTTTATGAATTTCCTTGGTACTATTGACATTTTGACCAAATAATTCTTTGCTGTGGGGCTGCCTTACACATTGGAAGGTGTTTAGCAGTGCCTCTGGCCTCTACCCACTAGAAGCCAATAGCAGGAGATAGCCGGTGTACTCAGAATATCCAAATCAATAAATTTATTGGTGAAAATGAAAAATGTGTCTTTTATTTCATGGAAAAAACCTAAATGGACTTTTTGGCCAACCCAATAACAAAAATATTTTTAAAATTATTCCCGACTGTCTCATTATTCTTGTGAAAGTCACAAATTGGCATAATGAATGCACAAGTCCTCTGAAATCAGCAAAAGCCATTTTACTGATTTGGGGGACAGGTAAATAAAAATGAGTAAGGGTGCGCATGGGGCATATTGTGGAGGGCATTTAACTTAGACTCGGGAGCTCAGGGAAGCCTCCCAGAAGGAGTGCTGTCTAAGCCGAGTTAACCAGGTGTGCTGGGGGTGAGGTACATTCTGGGCAGAAGAAA
The DNA here is from genome assembly GCF_019186645.2 of Phyllostomus hastatus. Lineage (NCBI taxonomy): Eukaryota > Metazoa > Chordata > Mammalia > Chiroptera > Phyllostomidae > Phyllostomus > Phyllostomus hastatus. The sequence goes on along the minus strand of NW_025334015.1, from coordinate 9,873,036 downwards.
TCTGCCATTCGGGACAGTTCTGGCCCTTCATATCTGTCCGTCACCCTCTCCATCACCCTGGGAGATAAGATATTTTTATCCCCATATTACAAATTAGGAAACTGAGGCTCAGTCTTTAAAGGACTCTTCCAAAGACAAAGCTGATAAGTAGCAAAGTTAGAATTTGACCCAATTATTTCACTGTCAAAGCTGGAACATTTGACTATGCTCTACTACTTCCTTCAACAATATATGACTATGTTTTATGATATTCTTTTAAAAACTATTCAATTGCAATTGACATTCAGTATTATTTTACATTAGTTTCAGGTATATAGCACAGTGGTTAGGCATTTGTCTTCGAAATGTGATTCAATGGTCTCCCCAATAAGTCTAATAGCCACCTGGTACCATACATACTGATTACAATATTTTTGACTCTGTTCCCCATGCTATACTTTACATCCCCATGACTATCTGGTAACTACCAATTTGTAGTTCTTAATCCATTGACCTTCTTCACCCAGCTCCCATCTGGGAAATGTCAGTCTGTTCTCTGTATTTATGAGTTTGTTTCTGTTTTGTTTGCTCATTTGTTTTGTTCTTTAGATTCTACATATAAGTGAAGCTGTATGGTGTTCACTTTCTCTGTCTGATTTATTTCACTTAGCATAATATCCTCCAGGTCCATCCATGTTATCACAAATGGTAATATTTCATTGTTTTTATGGCTGGGTAGTATCATTGTACATATGTACCATATCTTCTTTATCCAATCATCTATTGGTGGGCACTTAGGTTGATTTGATACCTTGGGTATTGTAAATAATGTTGCAAAGAACATAAGGGAGCACATGACTTTTTAAATTAGTGCTTTGGTTTTTTTGGATAAATACCCAGAAGTGGAACTGCTGGGTCATATGGTATTCCTATTTTTAATTTTGGGGGGGAAACTCCACACTATTTTTTGAGCAGTTGCACCAATTTGCAATCCCACCAACAGTGCACTTTTCTCCACATCCTCACCAACACTTGTTTGTTGATTTATTGATGACAGCCATTCTCACAAATGTGATGCTGTATCTAATTGTGTTTTTAGGTTGCAGCTCTCTGACAATTAATGATGTTGAACATATTTTCATATGTCTATTGGCCATCTGTATGTCCTTTTTGATGAAATGGCTATTCAGGTCTGATCATTTTTTAATTGTTTACTTTTTGGTGTTAAGTTATATGAGTTCTTTATAAGGTTTGGATATTAACCCCTTATCAGATGTATCATTGGCAAGTATCTTCTCTTATTAAGTAGGTTGCCTTTTGTTCTATTGATGGTTTTCTTCACTGTACAAAAACTTTTTAGTTTGATATAGTCCCATTTGTTTATTTTTCCCTTTGTTTCCCTCGCCTGAGGTGATATATATAAAAAAAATCACTAAGAGCAATGTCAGAGAGTTTACTTACTATGTTTTCTTCTGGGACTTTTATGGTTTTGGATCTTACATTTAAGTCTTTAATCCATTTTAAGTTTATTCTTGTATATGGTGTAAGAAGATGGTTCAGTTTTATTTTTTTGCATGCATCTGTTCATTTTTTCCCTTGCTATTTATTGAAGAGACTATCTTTACCCCATTGTATATGTTCCTGCCTCTTTTGTTTTAGATTAATTGACCACAGGGGCATGGGTTTACTTCTGGGCCCTCTAGCCTGTTCTGTTGATCTACATTTCCGATTGCCAGTAGCATGCTGTTTTGATTACTATATCCTTGTAGTATAATTTAATATCAGGTAGCATGATACCTCTGACTTTGTTCTTTCTCAAGATTGCTGTGGCTATTTGGGTCTCTTGTGGTTTTCTATAAATTTTTGGATTATTTGTTTTAGTTCTGTAAAAAATGGCAGGGGTTGCATTGAATCCATAGATTGCTTTGGGTGCTATAGACATTTTAGTGATGTTAATTCTTCCTATTCGTGAACATGGTGTATGCTTTCATTTATTTGTACCTTCTTCAAGTTCTTTCTTCCATGTCTTACAACTTTTTGAGTACACTCATTGTTTAGTGGTATGGTACTTGGCTTCCATATGTTTGTGTGCCTTCCAGTTTTTTCCTGTCATTGACTTCTAGTTTCATACCATTGTGGTCAGAGAAGATGCTTATATGGTTTCAGTCTTTTTCAATCTATTGAAACTTGTTTTATGTCCTAACATGTGATCTATCCTGAAAAATATTTTATGTGCACTTGAAAAGAATATATATTTTGCTCCTTTGGTGTGAAATGCTCTAAAAATATCAATTAAATCCATGTGGTCAAATGTATCATTTAATGCCATGGTTCCCTTGTTGCTTTTCTGTCTGGAAGATCTATCCATTGATGTCAATGGGGTTGATAAAATCCCCTACTATGACTGTAGTATTGTCAATCTTCCCCTTTATGTCCATCAAGATTTGCTTTGTATATTTATGTTCTCCTATGTTGGATGCAGGAGTTTCCAGGAGTTGTATCCTCTTGTTGGGCTGATTCCTTTATCACTACATAACATCCTTTGTCTTTTATTAGATCCTTAGTTTTAAAGTCTATTTTGTCTGATATAAGTACTGCTACTCCACCTTTTTGTTTATTTCTATGGTCATGAAATATCTTTTCCATTCCTTTATTTTCAGTCCATGTGTGCCTTTTGATCTGAAGAGGGTCACTTGTAGACAGTATATGTATGGATCCTGCTTTCTTATCCATTCGGCTACCCTCTGTATTTTGACTGGAGCATTTATTCCATTTACATTTAAAGTGATTATTAATGAATATGTTGATATTGACATTTATTATTTGTATTTATGGTTTCCCCCCTTTTCTTAAAGAAGTCCCTTTAACATTTCTCAAAATACTGGTTTGACAAGTGATGAACATTTTTAGATTTTTCTTGTCTGGGAAGTTCTTTATCTCTCCTTGAGTTTTAAATGATAGCCTGACTGGGTAAAGTAATCTAGGTTGTAGTTCCTTGTTTTTCATTACTTTGAGTATTTTGTGCCAATCCCTTCCAGCCTGCAAAGTTTCTTTTGAGAAATCAGCTGACAGTCTTATGAAAGTCCCCTTGTAGGTATATAACTGCCTTTTTCTTGCTGCTTTTAAGATTCTCAATATTTCTTTAAGCTTTGCCATTTATTTATGAAGTGTCTTTCTGTGGAGCTCTTTAGGTTCATTTTGCTTGGGCTCTCTGTGCTTGTTGAACTTGTGTGTCTACTTTCTTCACCAGGTTGGGGACAGTTGCAGTCATTATTGCTTCAAACAGGTTCTCAATCCCTTGTTTTCCCTTCCCCTTCTGTTTACTCTTATGATGGAAGTGTTGTTATGCTTGATGCTATCCCAGAGGTCCCTTAAACTATCCTCATTATTTTTTTTTAATTTTTGCTATTCTCAATGGGTATTTTTTGCTACCTTGTCTTCCAAATTGCTGATTTGATCCTCTGCTTCATCTAATCTGCTGTTGATTCCTTCTAGTGTATTCTTCATTTCTGGCTGGGTTTTTAAAAAATGATTTTTGTATCTTTTTTATGCTTACTATCTCTTTGTCAAAGTTCTCACTAAGTTCCTTGAGTATCCTTATAACCATTATTTTCAACTGTGTATCTGGTAGTTTGCTTGCCATCATTTTGTTTAGGTTTTTTCTTCCGGATTTTTTTCCTTTTCTTCCATTTGGGACATGTTTCCTTGTCTCCTCATTTTGGCTGCCTATCTGTGTTTGTTACTATGTATTTGGTAGAGCTGCTACATTTCTAGGTTTCTGCAAGACAGCCTCATGCAGTAGGTGACCTATGGGTGCTTAGTGGCACAGTCTCCCTGGTCACCTGAGCTAGATTTTCCTGGGGTGTCCTGGGTTGTGTATGACCTCCTGGTGTAGTAGATCCTTGATTGTTGTTGGCATGTCAGTGGCTAGGATGGACCTTCAGGCTGACTGGTTGTGAGGATTGGGCATCACCACAGTGCACAAGATGCTGTTCAGGAGCTTGCTCCATGGAGGGGGATATTCCCCAGCAAGCTCTGGTGCCTGCTGAGACCACCCTTTGGCTGTGCCACTTGTGGAGCTAATTAGGTGGTACTCTGTTGTGGTCTGAAGCCAATTGCTGGGTGTACTGATTCTAGAACCTCTTAGGAGGGGCTCCAATGCAGGCCACATTCAGCTGCTGCCTGTGACTGGCCTGGAGCTACCTGGTAAAGCTACAAAGCAATCAACAATTGATAGGTGCCTGTGTTGGACCTAGAAGTGCCAAGGAGAAGCCATGATGCAGACTGAGCTTTGTTGCCACCAGTCCCCAACCTGGGGCAAGTCAGCAAAAAGCATGAGGCACCTTCAAGTCTGCTGCCACCTGCCATCTACCTGTAAGTCTCAGCTGTTGAAAGAGCCTCAGGAAGTACATGAGTTTGGTGAGGTGGGGGTCTCAGGAATCACCAGTTTAATGAGGATTCAGGTTTGGCACCAGTTCTGAGTGTGGGGCAACTAAGCAAAAGGCACAGGGCACACTAAGGCCGAGTGCCACCCACCTGCGGGCTGTGGATCTATGAGATTTTTCTTTTGAAAGATTGCAGTGTGAGCCAAGGCTGGCTGCCTGGTGCTGGAACAGCCTCTGGCATTGCATGATTTGGGTGAATTGGGGTCTCAGGGTCATGAGGGTGGAGTGAGTGTTCAGCAGGCTAATGCAGAAACAAATTTGGTTGTATGGTAGGAGGGCTCAACACAGGAAAGATGGAGCCCACCTGCTGACAGTGTAGGAAGACAGCTTAACACAGGGACAGTGGTGGCTGTCCCTCTAGCCTTTGCCCTGTAGCCATACAAATCAATTTCTCTCTGTATGTTTCTGGTGCCTCCCAAGCCAGTATCCCTCTGCTAGAGCCCTTGATGAGTGCCCATGAGTGAGCAAGTCTGTGTATGGGCCCTTTAAGAGTATACCTGGGTTGACCTGGCTAGGTAGGTCAGTTGGTTAGAGCGTTGTCCTGATACTCCAAGGTTGCAAGTTTGACCTCTGGTCAGGGCACACACCAGAATCAACCAATAAATGCATAAATAAGTGGAACAATAAATTGATCTCTCTCTTTCCCTTCCTCTCTCTAAAAATCAATAAATAAGGGGATACCGGGGTTTTCATCAGCCTTTCATCTCACCCAGATGGACAGAATCTCTGCTGATTTTCACAGTCAAATGTTGTGGGATCTCCCCTTGCTGGCATTGGAGCTGGGACACCTTGCTCTACTGGAGGGACCTCTGTAGCTGAGATATCTCTCCTGATTCTCAACTGCTGTGCGTGGGTGTGGGGCCAGCCCATTTCGAGTCTCCACCCATCCTAGCAATCTTCTTAGTTATAGGACTTCTGTTCAGCTTGTCTTCAAATGGTTCATTAGGTTGAATGTTCTATAATTTAATTGTAATTTTGATGTGATCCTGGGAGGAGGTGAGCACAGCAGTTAGCTACTCTGCTATCTTGACTGGAAATCTCAACATATTTGTTCTTTTTTTCTAAATATTCTATTTCTTCATTTTTAGAGAGAGGGGAAGTGAGGGAGAGAAACATTGATGTGCAAGAGAAACATCAAACAGTTTCCTCTCACACACCCCCAACCTGAGACCTGGCCACAATCCAGGCATGTGCACTGACCAGGAATCCAACCGGCGACCTTTCGGTTGGCAGACTGGTGCTCAACCCACTGAGCCATACCAGTCAGGGCAATAGTTTGTTCTAATTACAGAAGTACTTAGACATGATCATTGTTGAAAAATTAGAAAATACAGAAAAAGATATATTATTAAAACATTTAAAAATTATTCATGACCCTGACACTGTGATCAGGGTGGTATGTAGTCATCAAGTCCCCAAACTGAAACATGCTGGCTTACAGCCTGTGTTTCTCACACAAAAAAATCAGTATTTCCCATGGTATTAAACATTCTCCTACATGGTAATTGTAATGGTTATCGAATATTTTCCCTTCAGGATATACTATAATTATCTATTCAATCATGGTGGACACTTTAGGGTAACTTTATTCCAACTTTGTGATGACTATTTTTGCAGATCAAATTTTGTCTTCGGTGACTTTCTTAGGCTAAATCAGTAGAAGTGGAATTTTGGTGTCAGAGCATACCCACTTTAAAATACTTGATTGGAATTCTCAGGTTGCCCTTTGAAAAGGTCATACCAATTATGCTTTGACACCGGAGTATGAGTATTTATTTTCCTGCTTGCTACAAATGTTTTTTTCTTTTAACTTGTCAATTTCATTGGTGCAACATTAATATTTTAATTTTCATTTCTTTGCTCTTTATTGAAGTTGGATTTTTAAACGTGTTTGTGATCCTTTTATTTAATGCCAGACTCTATGATTGTGATGAAGTGCATTGAGCATTTCAGGAATGAAGATGTCTTTGTAGTCTAGAGTGACAGATTGAAGGTAGTTTTTGCCAAACTCTGTCCCTGCTGGGCAGGAATGATGTAGATGCCTTTGAGTGGTAAAGTGGACGGAAGGAGTTTTTTCTTGGATTTAATGACCATTTTTCTCCCGTATAGGTTCTTAAAGGTGGACAGGAAGCACCCACAAAACCCAAAGGTCGTCCCAAGAAGAACTCCATCCCCACCTCAGAAGAGATCGAGGCCGAAGAGAAGATGAACAGCCAGGCCCAGAGCCAGGAGAGCCTCACAGCCTTGCGGGGCGGGGAAGAGCTCTGTGACACGCAGGAACCGAAAGCCCTCGATGTCCCCTTGGAGGTGGCAGAGACCCCAGGCCCCCCGCAGGAGTTGCCAGCAGCCTCTTCCGAACCCCCACCATCGAGCTAAAATAAAATCCTTTGAAGGGAGAGGGAGACTGGGAGGAAGGGGAAGAGAGAAGGCAGCGGAATAGGGAGAGAAAAACTTCTTAGGAAGCCTGGTAAACTGAGGGAGAAGGGGTTCACCTGTCTCCTTCCCTCCCACAGGTCTTGGTGGCGTGGTCATCATCAGTCATTGTAAGCATTTGAGGAAGACTTCCTTGCCTTAGGCCTTTCTCTTCCTGAAAGGATACTTTTGCCACAGGGTGCCCTGCATAAAGGGAGACAGTGCCTTGGAACTGCCTGTCCCGGCTGGGGTGACAGCTGTGGGGGCTGGGCACAAGCCCCACCTGGCATGCTGGAGGGTGGCCCGGGCTCTCTCCCTGCCAGCCTCTGGGCAGCCAGTCATCCAAGCAGAAACACAGGGAGGACTTGGGCAGCTTGCCCAGGCTCCTTGCTGACTCAGCACTTATTTCTGTAGTTTTAAAAGAGAATTTAATGTTTTGGTTGTTGTGAGGGGGGTGGGTTGGTGAGGGCGGGCTGAAAGAGTTGGGGGAAGGGAGTTCTGAGATACTACAATTGTTTCTGAATAAAGTTTGTTTGTTTGAAGATATGTGTGCCTTGGAACCCATTCTAAGATGGGCAGGTGACTTAGCCGATAAGCCTTGTTTCTCCTGCTTCATTAAGTTGCCATCCTTGAAGCTGCAATGCAGATATGTTAAGATAACCTTTATTTTTTAATTAAAATAAATCTTTTGAAATGGTTGGGTTTATCATTTTTTCCGGGGAGTACATTTAACTCGTACTGAATGTGTCTTCCGGAAACAGAGACCCAGACCCAGAGCGCAGCTCCCTGGGTTTTAGTTTCCAGCTAGAGAAGCAAAGATGGGGCCCGACCCGTGGTGTCTCAATGCTGAGAGCGATGGAAGACACACCGAGCCGCCTTTGGGCGAGGAAGGAGCAGGGCGGCTCGGCTCTGTCGACCACCCCTTCCGCTGTCGGCCAGAGCGGCTCTGCTCTCAGGTACTGTACGTTCTGGGCTTCCAGCTCCAAAAATGGTTTTACTTTTTTGGAAGAGATAATTAATTTCTTTGCTTCAAAAATCAAACTCTATCAAAAGAAGTCTTGCTTTCCCTCCCGCCCCCTCTACCCTATGCCCTCTGGTGCCTGCAGGCAACCGTTGTTACTGGTTTCTTGTTTACCTTTCTCTACCGAGCATACACTGGGATGACAGGCTCTGCAACTTCTAAGAAAGGTTCAAGGGTCACTTGCCTAGAGGTGCTCTGTGAGGTGCTCAGGCGTTTTAAATTCAGAATGCTGCCCCACTTTTCAGAAGACCCAGGAAGAGGCAGGCTCCAGACCGCCTACAGTGAGAAGGCTGACTCCGCATCTGTTTGTCACGCATCCTATCGTGATCGCTGTCCCTGGCACGCTCACATGTGGTGTCCTGCAGGGCAGACTGCCCACCCTGCAGACTGCCCATTATGACAATAATTACATGGTCACTCTGCCGGTGGGGGCTCAGGAAGTATAAACTGACTTGAATGATAGCCTCAGCTAGGAAGCAGAACCTGTCACTAGTTCTGTAAAGCAAAGCATCTACTTCTTTTCAAAGTGAAATAGGTCTGATCTGCTTGTTTTCAATACCCTGGCCACCCGGCTGCCTCTATCAGCAGGACAATCGGAAAGTGACTGCTGGGTTGACCTTGCTAAGGCAGTGCCTTCATTGCTTTTGCAGTTGAGATCGACAAAGAGGAAGCAGGTTTTTTCTTCAACTCTCGTGAATAGACAAAGGAGGGAAGGATCTGGCCTTTGAGAACCAGTTTGTGCAGACCACACCTAGCCATCCACGTGAGGTTCCTTGTGTGGTGTGTGCAGAATGCTGTCTTCTTCCCCTCTAGCCCACTCCATGTACCCTTTTACAATCCGCCTACCAGGTGCTGTCCCTGCGGGCCAAAGAGTGTACACAGTCGCCAGAGTCAGCGGGTGGGTCGGCGGCCTATGAGTCTCACTCCTGAGGGATTGTTCTGTCCTACTCAGCCCCTCCTCCCAGCCCCCAGAGGCCTTTCAGCTGGATTCTGCTTTTCCGTGATGGTTTCCAGTCTCTTGTCCTGGATGCATCTGAGTTACTCCGCAGTGACTGGCATTGCACAGATACGTGTGTGCACACACAGTGTTCCCGAGCCTGGGTTCCGGGCACTGTGTCCGACTCCCAGCCCTGAGTCCTTGGCCTGTCATCTTTGGTATTGTTTACTGTCCCTTGGGTTTGAAAGGATTTCAGTGGAGGGTTTAAGACCTTGGGTTAGCTTCTGTTTTGGAAGCCCTGAGCCCAAGGTCAAGTGCACTTATAAGCCTTGGGCCTGTCCTCCTGCCTCAGCTCTGTATGGCTTTGCCCTGTGACTCAGGATGGGTCAGGCCGGGCCTTTCAGAGACCAGTGGGCACTGATTCAGTGCCAGGCCCTGCTCCTTCCACCCCAGTCTTTCCCTTTTTCCTCCAGTTCCCGAGACTCAAGACAGGTACCCAGAAACCAACCCCACAGGTACTCTGTGAGTTGTGGTGAACAGGTCGTTCTATGCTGTCTCGAACAGGGTTGCCCAGTGACCCCCAGCACCCAGGAGTTCCCTCCACGGAGCAGTTTCCTCACCTTCTCAGCCTCTTTCTCAGTCCCCCAGAGTCATCTCCACCTTTTTTGGGCCTCGCTACACAAAAGTATTCTCTCCTTTCTCTGACATCCAGAATGGTGACCCCTGAGGCTTCAGGGTCTTATCTGAGGGTCTGGTCAGCTGCTGCTTTTTGAAGGTTTCCAGAGGAAGGGAGCTGGCGAAGGCAAACTGACCTGCTCCGTGAGGAGTGGAGTGCACTTTTAACAAGCCCTTTGAGCTGATGCTGCCCCTTGCCTTGTGAAATAGGCTGTTTCCTCTGGTTTTACAGGAAGCTCATGAGTCTGAAAGAGATTCTCTTTCCCTGGATCAGAGTTAGAGCCGAAGCCCAGGGCCAGAGGCCTGCCGAGGGCCGTGGTCATGCGCAGCCATCTCTCCTCCCACCAACAAGTCTGTGCCTTATCAGGGGCTGCTGCTGCTGCTGCTGGTGGAAATGCTTTCAGCAGCACACTGCTCCCTGTAGTTCAAATTTGTCCTAACGCAGGGATGGGGGCGCGGGTGTGAGCATTGCTTTGTGGGCAGCACAAGGTGAGGCAGCCAAGGATAGGGCCTCTGCTCCTGTCTCTCACGTTAGAAAGTGAAAAACTCCTGGAGCAGGCGCTGGCCTCTCGGAAGGGGTCCAAGGGCGCCGACCAACGAGCCTGTGTTCCCGGTCACCGTGCCTCTGATTTGCCTCTCCACCATCCACAGGGGTTTGCGGAGCTTCGAACTGTTGCCGAGGGGCCTCGTGCTATAAGCCCTGGGCCCTCAAACTAGTCTGAACAAATCTATCAGAAACTGACCTTAAACAGACTGGTTTTAAATTTTTCTCAGAGACTGGTGAGTTCTAGAACGATCTTAGAGAGGGGCTCTGGGACCTCTGTGATTATCCATTCTCCTCCACATGTGCTTAGCGTTCCCCTGCCCCAGTCACCACCTGTGAACCTCATTCTACTCTGATGCCCCACGCCCTGGCTCCGGCCGGGGCTGGAGCCAGGCTTCCAGGTAAGGGGTTCTTTCCTCAACGAGTTGTGCTTCGTCAGCCTGCTTTCATGTTGTCCACTCAGCAGAAAGTCAGCAGGGACTTCGCTGGACCAGAGTGAAGACCATCGCAAAGGGTTCTCCCCAACATCTCTCCTGCCCAGGTCTGCCTCTAAGTGATTGCCTGATTCTCTGGCCATTTTCTGCAGGTGCTACCTAAGGCTTACCTCTCATCAAAACTGAAAGCTCCATTGACAGGTGGGAAATATGAGAGCTGAAAAGTGCTTTGCACCAAAAGCGAACATGTTTCTTGGGATTTCTGTGCACTGAATCGCCTGTTTACCTCAAGCCTGGAGGAGCCGTTGCTGCTCTGTGTCTGTCTGCCGACAGCCCCTCCATGCTCTTCTTGGTTGCCCTGCTGACTGGCATCTTCGAGGCACAGGGGCTGCTCCCCACCCTCGGGAGTCTCTCAGTCCTGCTCCGCAAGGCTGCGCCCCAGCCTGCTCTGTGCTCACCTGTCCTTGTTCCTGCCTGCCCCAGCTCCCTTGTCCCTTCCCCCTCCCCACGTAAGCACTTGAGGCCACCTCTTCCTTAGTCAGCCTTGCCTCTTCTCCAGTCTGATCTCACCAGTTGCTCTCTTTTGTCCTCGTCACCGTGGTCCTGCCTGCCCCATTTCCAAAGAGGACATGGATTCATTTTGTTTTCCTGTTAGAGAGTAAACTCCTTGAGGCAGCTTCTTCATCCCCATCCCTTTTCCCGTGCTGCAGACTCTGAAGGCCCGTGGACAGACAATTCGAGGTCCCAGACACTCCCGGTCTCCTGCTGACATCTCCCTGGATGTCCAGAGGTTTTGTGCTCCTTCTGGACATCCAGTGCGGCAGGCACAGCCCGCTGCCGCACAGCCTTGAGGCCCCAGCTTCCCTGGCCATCGATCACTGTTGGAACCACACTCATTGGCTCTGGGGCTGAGGGCTGCCGGCTGCCAGCACCTTTCAGAGGCAAGAGGGAAGGCAGAGCTAAATCTCTTCGCCACCTGCAGAAACATTCCCGTGGCCCACGGGCAGGGATGCTGGGCCCGTTTCCCCAGGGACAAGAGGGTGAGGGCGATGGGGAGCCCGTCCTTGAAGGCCCCCATGACCAAGGGTCAGTTCACCCCCATTTCGCTGACTCCCTTTGGGAAAAGGTATCACCAAGAAGAAGAGACCCTCAGGGAGTTTCCCTGAAGGGGATCGTTGGCGGCATTGCAGCAGCCAGCTCGGGAGGAAGACAAACGCCCACAGAGGCGTTTGTCTGAGACAAAAGTCAAAACCCTGTCCAGGCCCAAGTGCTCCCTGGCAGCTGGCAGTGCACTGGTGGGGCATTTGACCAGGCTCGCCAGGCAAAGCGTGGAGGTGGCCAAAGGGAGCTGAGCTCATCCTAGAGAATGGCGGGAAGGGCAGTGGCGTCCTTCCCACCAGCTGTGGAGGGAACTGGGAGAGACGGCGGTGACGGGAGAGCGGGACTCCGAGCCGTCTGGAGTCAGAAGCTTCTGACCTTAGAAAGGGCCTAGTTAAAGAACAAATGCAAATGACCCATGGACACAGCCAAAGGGGTGGGGATTGACTGTGGGAGCGGGGGTGGGTGGGGCAGGGGGAAGCAATGGGGGAAAATTGAGACAACTGTAATAGAAGAACAATAAAAGGGGAAAAAAAGAAAGAAGCCATAAGCAGAGTTCGCCACAATTCAGGTCAACAGGTATTTCCACAACACCTGTCCATGAGGCACGCTGTGCTAGTGCTAAGGTGGGGGGCGTGGTAATATGCCCCCACCCTCAGTAAGCTTGAATCTTCTTAGAGAAACAAGGTTTTTGCAGTATTTACACCTGCCCTCACCAGTGAGGTGGCGTTCTTTCAGGGCAAGGCAGGTGATTCATGGGATATCCATCCTGAAGCAGGTCCTCAGCAGGCCAGGCCCGCTAAGAGAGGGTAAGTGTCTGAGTGCCTTGTGCACCTGGAAGGGTGATTAACACTGGAACAACAGGTGTTTGCTGAATTCACCTGAATATGCCTCTAATCCCAGATTGCTACTCAAATCCTGGGTGGAGGATGGCTTGGGGAGGGCAGAAAGATCCTGGTAATACCTCTCATAATCTGGGTGTGGATTCCAGAGGGAAGGCGGTTGGGCACCAGCCCGTTTTGGCTTCATTGCGTTTCGCATCTGCCTCACCAGTGGGCAGTGGCTGCGGCGGCCTTCCCTGCCTCCCTTCTTGCCACCCAGCCTGCCCATCCCACTCTGTTCTGAGTGGCCTCTACCTGGCTGCTCTTCTGTCCGCCTCCAGTGAATCCCGCCGGTCAGCAGTGGCCAGGAGGGGATGGTCGGACGCTGCTTGCTAAGGGGCTGCAGTAAATCACTGTGACGGGCTCCTTTCATATCTGACCTCCTTTCTTTCCCAAACCCTCTTCCCTTCTGTTTATTTTTGTAGCAGATTTATTAGACACACAGTTAAGTGCCCATTTAGCTCTGCAAACTGTCATCGCTGCTGCTTTATGAATAAGGCCATTCACTGACAAAAGCCTCTAAACATGTTTTAAAGAGAAGGCGGGGAGGAACGAGGGAGAGGAGAGGAGGAGGAAATAGTGCCCGAGGTCAGTGAGGAGGCCAAGAACAACCGAAACCCAAGCACCGGCCTCTCCTAGAGCTCAAGAATGTAACAAGGGCCCTCAGAGTTGCCTTGAATCACCCTGTTCATCAAGACGTGTGTCATCTCTCCTGCAGGACGCTGGGGTCTAGAGTTCACTCCTTTGTCTCAGCTGCCTGAGGGTGTACTGCTGGGGCGGGCTGAGCCGGGGCTGTGCACCTGCTCAGCGAGGCTGCCAAGAACCTCAAGGCCTGTCAGGCTGAGTCCTTGCACCTTGGGAACCTTCCTCCTGCTTCTGCCCAGGCTACCCTCCTTTGGGTGGCATTTTTTCTCCAGCACCCGGCTCCTTGGACACAGACACGACCCCACCAAGAGTTGCAAGACCCCGGTGCCGTGTCTTTTTCTGCAGTCTGATTTTAGCCAGCCCCACAATGGGGACTATTTGCATCATCGCATTTCACCACCTCCACAGCCCTCTGAAGTGGGTAGGCACTGTTATCACCTCCACTCAGAGATGGGGAAGGTGAGACAACGAGGTGGAACAACTTGCACGGTCACCTAAGTCAGCTGGGCCAATGTCCTTCCCACCCCCGAACTGGGCCTGAGCCTACTTGTCCTTAGGAGGCTGAGCTGACCAAGCCCGATCTCAGGGCAAAGCCCTGACGTAGACAGACCATGTGTCCCTCAGCTTCCCCTGCACATGCTTCTGCCCCTGCTCCCACACCGCTGTCACTGGGGTATGTCTCACAACGTGGGGTGCAGACGACAGACCTCAGTGTGCCCCGAGTGTGAATGATCAAACCCCCCATCGATCCACGTGGACCTGCAACAGTGCAGGCCCCTCACCTCTTCTATTGTGTGTAGTCCGGGGTGCGGAGTATGCTGTCATCTCTTTTTGCAATGATCTTGGAAAGGGGTGCGAGCACCAGGAACAAACTCGGGGGGAGGGGGCATGTCTGAAGCAGAGTAACAGACCAGGGTCCTTGCCATGGAGTGGCAAGCAGTGCCAGGGGGAACTGGTTTTTACCCCCTAGTGGGAGGGGCAGAGACAGGAGCTTGTTGGACCCAGACAGGAGTGCCTGGGATGCCGAGTCCTCTGACCTGGCTCCGGATGCAGATGCTGCTTTCTCAGCGGTTCTTGGAGTTACCTCTGAAGTCTAAGCCAGACTTGGAGCCTGGGCTCTGGACCTGGAGCCTCGTGCTTCTGCCCCGCAGAGGCCCTGGAGCTAGTTTTCCTCTTCCTGCTTCTCCCCCTCCTCTTCTCTTTTGCCTTGGTTTCTCTTCCAGCCACTTACTATTTTTTTATTTGCAGTTTGTGTTCAATGCAAATAGATGCCATAATAGGAGAAAGTGACTATAAATCAAAGCACAATTATATGATACAATGTACAACTAAAACAGGTGCTCAGGCCCTGGCCAGGTAGCTCAGTTGGTTACAGTGCCATCCCCTTACACCAAGGTTCTGGGTTCAATCCCTGAATGAGAATCAAGCAGTGAATGCAAAAATAAGTGGAACAAATCAATGTTCCTCTCTCTCCCTCTCTCTCTCTAAAATCAATAAATCAAAAATTTAAAAATAAACAGATGTTCAGCTTGCAAGTATGAAGCAAGAAGGAGTGTTCACCCACATATAGAAAGCTTGAGATGTGTTGGAGCTGGGTGTTTTCTGCTGCTTTCTAAGGATGGCAATTATTTGCTTTTGTTATCAAGGCTGCTGTGCTTCTCTGGACCCTGGAACACCAGCGTGCTCACGGCAATTAAAGAATTCAATGAGTGCGTATTTCTAAAAGAGGCCTCTGCACATAGAGACAGCTGTTCCAGACCTACTTTCCAGAATCAACCAGGTTACAGACTGTCGTATTCTAATGGTTAAAGCACAGGCTGACACGCAGTGAGCTCCAAAGACAGCTGGTTTTATTCAATGTGTTTACAGAAATAACATAAGAGAATAATTGCGAGCTCAATTCAGGTGCATTCCTAATGTTCCATATACTTTATTTTGGCTTCTTTCGAGATTCACAAATAGGTGTTCAAAATGTATCTTTTAAACTTTTACATATTATTGTATATGTATGCTGAAATAAAAGGCACTAATTTAAAGTTACTTGAGGTCATAGTCATGTGGCTGAAAGAATCAGACTCTCTTTTGGTGAATGGGAATATGTGAAGGGAAATGCCTAGCTTTTAACCTTGTCAGCATATAAGCAGGATTTAATAATTATCCTTGGATTTTGGGTCACTTCCAACCCATCATTGCCTGCCCTGGCACATGTCAGTTACTTTCAGCAAATCAAAAGCAAAACCCTAAAGAAAGCAATTTAGATCCCAAAAGAGCAGTGAGGGCTTAACAGTGAAAAAGTTTATCTAGAATCCATCAGCGCTAAGTTAATGCCGGCGAAACAATGTGCAGAGGTTTTACAATAGAACCGGCAGGCTCCTAATAGAACCGGCAGGCTCCTTCCACTCTACAGATAAATGTCTAATGACTTTCTAGACTTACTGATCTGATGATTTGAAGTGAAATATGTATTCATCCCACATTCCATTCCTCTATTCTGGATCAGCAGTTTTCAATCAGTGTGTGGCAAGAGGCTCACTATTTAGTTGCAAGAATTTTTTTTAATATTTCTTTTTCTTTCTTTTTTTTGAAGATTTTATTTATTTATTTTTTAGAGAGGGAAGGGAGGGAGAAAGAGAGAGAGAAACATCAATGTGCGGTTGCTGGGGGTCATGGCCTGAAACCCAGGCATGTACCCTGACTGGGAATCGAACCTGCGACGCTTTAGTTTACAGCCCGTGCTCAATCCACTGAGCTACACCAGTCAGGGCTAGTCGCAAGAATTTTTAACACATGCAGTACCTGACTCCTTTTCCCTTAGGTTGACAAATTAAAAAATGACAACAGCCCATGCAACAATAGCCTTCCAGTGAGAATGAATCAAAATTATACCTAGTTTTGTCAGGTTGGCAAAAAATATAACATACTTTTTGATGTGCCGCAAAATTTTAGTAGTTTCTGTGTGCCGTGAGATGAGAACGGTTGAAAGTCACTGCTCTAGATCAAGCGAAAAATCTTTCCGTTTTTCTTTTCTTTTTTTTAAAAAATCCTTATCTGAGAACGTGCTTGCTGGTTTTTAGAAAGAGGGGAATGGTAGGGGAGAGAGGGAGAAAAACATCTATCGGTTGCCTCTCCTGACGCACCTGGACTGGGACAGAACCCGCAACCTTTCGGTTTACTGCACGACGTTCCAACCAGCTGAGCCACACCAGCCCCTGCTGAAAGCACTCCCTTTTGTTTCCAAGGTCGGGCAGTAGGCATCCCTATTTCCTAAGTCATATTTAATAAATTTACGTTTCTCTTTTGTCTGGTATGAGAAATTACATTCATCAGATTTAGCATTGCCATCCACCATCCAGTGAAATCTTTCAGATGTTCTTCAAACCAGTCACATTTGGGATTCTCAGTATTTTCTGAATCATATTTGTGTCAGTAAAATTAAAGAGTAAAATTTAGTTGATTTGGTATGGAAATTTTGATGTTTGATAGCTATTCTGGACTTTAAAAATTAGCTGCCTCAATTCTGGAGGATGGGGAATTGTAGCTATTTTTCAGCTGGAGTCAAGACCTTACGTCTGAACTTAAGAGCTGGTATGTCCCTTAAGTCTCTTTTTATCTATAGGGTTCCTTTCCATCGCTTTCCTTCCCGTTCGCAGTTTGTTTGTAAACTGGATGTATTGTTTCCATGAATGTTAAAGTGATTGAAATCAGGACGAACTTAAGATGTATTTCATCTTTTTTAAAAAAGTGTTTCCTAGCTCTGCCTTTTGAAAATATATAAAAACAATGGTTAACCAACCCAAAGTCAATGAAAACTCTTAGCACTTGGATGATGGCCTCTAAATTCTATTTCCCACTAGAAGGAACAGGCCTCCTTGGAAGTGGCTCATTCTGGGTCTGGGGCAGGAACTGCACTAGTTTTGCTTGAAATGTCCTGTCCTGCCAGAAAGCACCAAAGCTCTCCAACACCGCCAGGTCCTGTCAAAAGGACACAGAGGACACAGGAGCTGACTTGAAGATGCTTCTGAAAGTGTCAGTAAGGATCATAATTGCAACAGGTTGAAGTACATCAAATATTTTGAAATCCAAGTGTTAAGATTTAAAAAATAAATGTAATTCATCACCTGTGAATAGATGCTAGGAAATGAATTCATGATTTTAAAAACTGGTAAATAAATGGAAAACAAGCATTTACTCTCTGTGAACTGTGCCTCCGAGTAACTAAGCAGTCATAGAAGACAGTAAGGGAATAAGGGATGATTGGTTTAGGGTGTCACCATTCAGAACCTTATTGAGTTAATGAATCTGGGCAAAGATTGCCAACGTATGCTGGCATCACAGAAAGAGACACAGCCAGACATTATGCATGTCCTTATAAAAGTACGCACCTCTGCCTGTGAAGGGGCCTTGCAAAAAAAAAAAAGAAATTAAACTTAAACCTGATCAAGCTTCTACATCAAAATGTTAATTTACAGGAAATGAAGGGACAGAGAACACGTTCAATAATGCTCTTGTGATGCAATGGGCAACATCCAAACAATCTTCCCAGTGACACTTTTATGTGGACTTTCTCATGTCGACCTCTAATGTATCCTTAGTGTCCTACTTCAACAGCCACACTGTGAATCTTGTCACCATCCAAAACTTCTCTGGCTTGAAAATGACTAATTCAAGCATTTACTTTCTGGTCACAGCTTTCAATTCTTCCCCTCTTAATTCAGCAATGTCCCCTACAACTATTCTGGGATGCCCTCGGAACCTCCATTGTGTAGGTTTATTTTCTCACAAAATATTAGCTTTCTCCTTTTCACTTCTTATTCACCTTAGATTTCATGCTCCATTAACAATCTGAACTTCCTTTCTATGTATCCTTTTGTTGTTGCTATCTAGCAAAATCTCCAACCCCTGGTGAATTGAGCTTTCTACTTCTTGCCTGTCTGCAGGAGGGCCCTGGGTGGCTGCAAGAGGACACCCCATAGGAAACAAGACGGGTACCGCTATCCATTCATGCCCAGCCACCTCACCGGTTCCTGCAACACTTTCTGGAAACCATCTTCCTTTTTCTAGACACATTTTAGTCCATCACCAATAATGATTTCAAACTTTCTTCACCTGACTCACAGCAGATAATTTTGCCTTCACATTTCCTTTAAAAAAAAAAAAGAAGTCATTTACCCTAGCCAGGTAGCTCAGTTAGTTGAAGAGTACTCCCATATACCAAAAGGCTGTGGGTTCGATTCCTGGTCAGGGCACATACCTATTTTGCAGATTCAATCCCTGGTTGGAGTGCTTGGGGGAGGCAACAAACCAATCAATGTTTCCCTCTCATCTCTCTCTCTCTCTCTCCCCCTCTCTCCCTCTCCCTCTTCCCTTCTCTAAGCATATCCTAGGGTTAGGATTAACAAAATAAAAATAAGAAGAAGCCATTAGATGGGACTTCCTCAATTACCTGCAACCAACCTACAGACACACACATCTGGACCCCACCACTCTTGCATCCCTGCTGTTGCTGAAGAGGTGTCCCTACCCCTATGCAAAACCGTTTCCTTGACTTATGTCTGGTGCCCCACCTCCAACTTTCAGAAACTTACATATAGAGCATTCCCTCTTGTTCCCTCTTCTTCAATCTCTGCATCTATTGTGTACTATCTTAAATAGCTTTATTGAGATACAATTGACATACAATAAGCTTTACATATTTAAAGCTTATAATCTGACCATTTTGACATACTTATATACATGTAAAACCACCATCACAATCAAGATGGTGAACATATCTGTTAACTCAAAAGGTTTCTTCACACCCCTCTGATCCTCTCCCCCAGCCTTTCCCCGCCCCTCTTCCCCAGGCAGTCTCTGACCTGCCTTCTGTCACTGAAGATTTGTTTGTATTTTCTAAAGAGTCATATAGATGGTACCACATGGTGTGTACTCTGCTTTTGTCTGCCTTCTTTCACTCAGCATAATTATTTTGAGATTCATCCATGTTGTGTATACATAATTCATTCATTTTTATTGTTGAGCAGTATCCCAATGTATGCAAAAAACAAAATTTGTTTACCCTTTCACTGATTGATGGACATTTGGTTTGTTTCTACTTTTGAGCCATTACAAATAAAGCTGATAAGAAATTAACGTACAAGTCTTTGTGTGGATGTCTGCCTTCTTTTCTCATGGGAAAATACTTAGAAAAGGCTGGATCATAGGGCTGGTAGGTTTAAGTTTTTAAAGAAACCATCAGACTGTTTTCCAAAGTGGTTGTACCATGTTACACCCCCACCAGCACTGACTGAGAGTCCTTGTTCCCCCACACTCTCGGCCACACTCGGGACGGTCACTCTTTCTAATGTTAGGCATTCTGATAGCTGAGTCATGGTTTCTCACCGTGGTTTTACTGGTAGTGTGCATTTCCCTAGTGATTAATGACACTGAGCTTCTTTTCATATGCTTATTTACTGCTTGTGTGTATATCTATATATTTTTTTTGGTGGAATGTCTGTTCAAACTTTTTCTCCATTTTGAATTGCATTGTTTATTTTCCTACTGAGGTTTCTTTTTTTTTTTTTTTAGTTTGTTTTATCTTCTGCATACAAGTCCATTATCAGGTATATTCTTTGCAAACATTTTTCCCCACTCTGTACCTTGTTTTTCTATTCTCTGATGCTTTTGATAAGTAGAAGATTTGAATTCTGATGATGTCAAGTTTATTTGTTTGTTCTTTTATAGATTGTACTTTTTAATGTCATATCTAAGAAAATTTGCCTAACCCAGGTCACAAAATTTTTCTCCTCTTTTCTTCTAGTAAATTTATAGTTTTAATTTTTACATTTAGGTCTATGCCCCATTTTTATTGCTTTATTTTTTTACTTGTTTACTTACAAAAATTTCTAATTATAAATAATTTTTTAATTTATTGAATTTATTGGGGTGACATTGGCTAATAAAATTGTGTAGGTTTCAAGTATACAATTCTAAAATACAATTATCTGTATATTGTATTGTGTGTTAATTTTTTTAAGAGATAGAGGGAGGGAGAGAAACATCAATCAGTCCCCTCTTGTATGTGCCCCAGTTGAGGAGAGCCCACAACCCAGGCATTTTCCCTGACGGGGAATTGAACCGGTGGTTTTTCACTTTGCAGGACGATGCCCCACCAACTGAGCCACACTAGTCAGGGCGTGTGCTAATTTTTGTATATATGTGAGGAATAGTTGCAAATTCATTATCTTTTTAACCCTTTCTCTCACTCTTACTTACAAGTAACTAGTTTTTCATAGCCATTTATTGAAAAGATTATCCTTATTCCACTAAAGTGCCTTTATATTTTTTGTCAAAACTCAGTTTTCCATATAGGGATCACTCGACGGGCTAGAACTCAGTCATAGGCTACACCTGATTATAAGGAAGTCTGGGAAATGTGGTCCAGCTGTGTGCTGGGGAATAGAAGGAAATGTGCTCGCTCAGTAGCTACCCAGTATCTGCCATGGACTGCCCTCAGAGTCACTAAATACTCTTCATTCTTCACACAAATAGAATACACCCACTTCCTCAAAGAGGACAGCCCAAAATCTAATTCAGCCATTGCATCCTGCTCCAGTCCTTTATTTCTGACAGACTTCTCTGTCAGACCCAGTTGAAGCTTCTTGCTGTATGGAAATCTGTGAAATAAAAAGATGTGTGGTCTGCTTGCTCCCCCACCTTCCAGCATCCACACACCCCTAACAAAATAGCATGGAAAGTGACTGAATAAGGTTAATAGGATATCCTATCTACAAAAGAGGGAATAGGAAACACAGCAACTGCTGGTTTATAGTGATTGTAAAAGCATGCTGGGCAGGCATGGAATTTCCCTACTAACACAGGGGAGTAGAAAGGGAGGGATGTTCCTTGATTAGACAATATTCTTTGGGAGACACTTGCTTGTTCATTGCCTTCTGTAGCTCCTGAATCCAGCACTTAGCACTCAGGTTCTTCCATGTCCCCTTAATGGATATTTTGGAGGGCACCTCCTTTGGGGCTGAACAGCCTTAGTACCTCATACATGCTTATGGAAGTTTGGGGACCCATGGATTGTTCTGATGCTTGAACAGTTAAAGACTTTTTAGCTTGGGTTTGTGGTTTCTTTGATGATATATAGACTTAAAATTTACTTGGCTCCTCTTTTATTTGCCTCTAGTCAGTTCCATATACCAGGAACTATACCTCAATTTCTTTTCAATCATAATTCTCAATGTTGATTTGCTTCTTTCTTCCTCATGTATGTTATTTATTCCTTTGATGCTGGCTGAGTTAATAGGATTGGGTGAAAAGACCACAACACTTAATCTCTGCTGAAAGGTCAATTTTTTTCTGAGCTCACTTTTTTTTGGTAATGCTTACCCAGCACAGCCAACAGTAGCCAATACACACTAACCCTTGGACTCTTTCCAACCTTTACTCCTAGAGGTATATGTTCAGTGTCCGTGGGCCTGTCTTCCAAGTTATCACAGGCACTATTTTGATCAAATGTTTTGCCATTGCAAACACATTTCTTCCCCTTCATTGTCAGTTTTCTTACTGTATATTATCTCACTGCTAAGCCAGTATCACATATTTTGGTGGGGTTTTTTTTTTTTGAGTTGGCAGGACTCTACCTCAAAGTATCACGTTTTGTACAAGTCGAAGCATGCTTACTGCTCTAAGAGACAACCCAAACTTTTGTCATTTAACACAATTAAATTTATGTTTTTCTCATGCAATGGTCCAATGTGTATATTCCCAGTCAGGTGGTTCTCCTTTGTGGCTTTCCTGCAAGCTGAGCTTCAGGGACCTCATTTTGGGGTCTCTGTAATTTCTTTTTTTTTAAGATTTTTATTTATTCATTTTTAGAGAGAGGAAAAGGTAGGGAGAAAGAGATGGCAAGAAACATCAGTGTGAGAGAGAAGCATCAACTGGTTGCCTCTCGTATGCGCCCTGACCAGGGACTGAACCCACAACCCAGGCATGTGCCTTGACTGGGAATCAACCTGGTGACCCTTTGTTTTGGGGATGGCACCCAACCTGCTGAGTCACATGGGTCAGGGCAGCTCTGTTATTTCTTAATGCCTCTCCGAGCCCTCTGCATCCAGCTAGCAGATGACGGGCAGAGAACACAGTAGAGGTTCCAGGGCTAGAAATGGGATGCATCCCTCCACCTACCGTGTCTAGAGCAAAGTCACATGTCATATCTAATTGAAGGAAACCTGGAAAATGTAGTCTGTTTGTACTCCCAGGAAGAAGGAATGGGTTTGCTGAGCATCTAATCTGTCTCTGCCAAATCAAGGGTGATTTTCATAATTACAGCTATGAGAAAATAAGACTAAACTGTCCCTGATATTACAGTTCCCAGGGACCAGGTAGAGCGGAGGTGATTCTGTACTGGGCTGAAAGTTGGACTAGATTATCTCTGAGGCTACTTTCTGCTTCATGAAGAGAAGACTAAACGTCAATTAATAAGCTACAGCCAAAAAAGATAATTAGCATGTTCACAAATCATGGTCTCATCTTCCCTTCTATTCTAAGGCCAATTCATTGTGTAAGGAAGAATTTTGCTGTGATTGTTGGTGGTAACAAATGTCTGGTGAGTCTGGCTAGATTAGTGAATTTCAGACGAACCTGAGGAAATGTGAATACACTTTTGTTTATTACCATCTGTAATCAGGCCAAAATATATACTTAACTGAATAATTGCCTCTGGGAAGGAAAATATAAACTAACGCTTAGTAATTACACTTGCTAATTACCAGCCTTTGTCAAACCCTTACCCATAGCAGTAACTCCGCCCAAGGAGTGAGAGTCTTTATACTAACCTGTAATCATGAAATGCCAGGGGGTTTCTCAAAAGATTATCTTTCCCTGCTCTGTGGATTCAAGGGACTGTTCTTCTTCAAGCGGAGGCTTTATGGTGACAGTCCTCACCATGAATTCTCTTTCAGCAAACTTCCTCCATCATGTGAAAACTTGGTCATTGTTCAGCCCTTCAACCTTTCATTCAACCTACATTCAGCCTTTAGGGACACAAAAAATACTGCAAAAGGTGGAAGTTCCTAGAAGGAATGGAATTAGTGACTACCATTTTATAGTGTGTTATACTATATGTATGTATATATAAAATTTTATATATATGTTATATATATTATAAAGCACATTTATTTTCTGTTGTTCAACAGAAAATTGAGTTTTTAGTCGTATTGGGCGGTGCATCAGGCACGAGTAAGATATAGGTCTTTTCTCAAGTTGGTCTTAGTCTAGGTAGAGGGATATAAGCATGTAAAAAACTGTGCTAGAAATCTCTACAAAGTACAATAGGGCACAAAGGACAAAGTGTTTATTTCCAGCTAGGGGATCAGGAGGCTAAGAACAGAGAAGTCTCCTAGAAAGGGCAATGGTTGAGCCAAGCCATTCATCTTATCCAATTTTGACAACACCCCTGGGAGGCAGAATATTCCCATCACTCAGATGAAGAAACTGAGGCTCAGCAAGGTCACATGACTTGTCCACACAGAGCTGGGCCTTGAATTGGGGCTGCCTGCTCTCTCTGCTCTGCTTATATAAGCCATATATTGGTTGCTAAGTTATACATACATGGGAGAGTTTTGGAGCCCGATTTCATAGCTCAGCTGATGGTGCTGACTGACATCCACTTTCAGTCCCCCCCTCACTGTCTCTTGAGGAGACAAGGCTCTGTGGGGGTGGCAATGCTCATCCAGACCACCTCCTCGTCATCACATGGGCTCCCTCCCCTCCCCAACTTTGGGTTTCCACTCATGGGACTCAGCTTGGGTTCCACCTTCTCTGCGAAGTCCTTCCCTCTCTCCCTGGCCCTACAGAGCCAGCTTCTGCTCTGACCCACCCTAGCACTGATTGAAATGGACTTGAATTGTTCTTCAGTTGATGACTCTTACTCCATGTGCCCGCCTCTCCCAGGCTGAATGCCCCTCAGGCAGAGATGCTTGTACAGTGTCCCTACCCCCAGAATCTGGGCCATGGCTGAACCCATGCTCAGGTTCCCCCAAGTGATGTTTATGGGGTGAAGGTTTTATTTGGGAGATATAAAAGACAGTGCCCTTTTCTCCTTATGTTTTGCAATATCCTTACTTAGCAAAACATAAGGTTGGTAGCCTACAATGAGTCCTTCAGCTGTGTGTATGCTCATATGCATATGTAAATCTTGTTGGTTTGTGAACTCCAAAAGTCTAGGATCCACAGCTCTAGTGAGTGGTTCCAAGTCTGAGGGATGTCCGAATCATTTGAGGCAATAGAACATAGATTCCTGGGCTTTGTCTCAGAACTGAGGAACTAGAAAATGAGGGCCCAGACAATTGTGAGCCGGCAGATCATTCTAATCATGGGTAGCATTTAAATCCTGCCTCAAATAGGCAGCTTCAACCTGAGTCTCAGCTTCTCACCTTCCTCCCTGAACAACATGAGCTTCAGCACACGCTCCAGCTTCTCCACAAGCTACTGGACCTTGGGCTCTGTGCAGTCACCCAGCTACCGTGTCCGGCTGGCCAGCAGCATGGCCAGCATCTATGCAGGTACCAGGGGCTCAGGCTCCCGGATCTCAGTGTCCCACTCCAGCAGCATGTGGGACAGCTGGGGATCTGGGGGTCTGGCTGCAGGGATGGCCAGGGATCTAGTGGGCATAGGGGGCATCCAAAGCGAGAAGGAGACTATGCAATGCCTGAATGACCACCTGGCTTCCTTCCTGGAGAGGGTGAGAAGCCTAGAGACTGATAATTGGAGACTGGAGAGCAAAATCCAGGAACACTTAGAGAAGAAGGGATCCCAGGTCAGAGACTGGGGGCACTATTTCAAGACCATCAAGGACCTGAGGGCTCAGGTCTTTGCAAATTCTGTGGACAATGCCCACATTGTTCTGGAGATTGACAATGCCCATCTTGCTGCTGATGACTTCATAGTCAAGTGTGAGACAGGGCTGGCCATGTGCCAGTCTATGGAGAATGACATCAGTGGGCTCCGAAAAGTCATTGATGACATCAATACCACTTGGCTGTAGCTGGAGACAGAGATTGATGCTGTCAAGGAGGAACTGCTCTTCTTGAAGAAGAATGACGAGGAGGAAGTAAATGGTCTACAAAACCAGATTGCCAATTCTGGGTTGACAATGGAGTTGGATGTCCCCAAATCTCAAGACCTCAGCAAAATCATGGCAGACACCTGGGCCCAGTATGATGAGCTGGCTTAGAAGAACTGAGAGGAGCTAGACAAGTACTGGTCCCATCAGACTGAAGAGAGCGCCACAGTGATCACCTCACAGACCACTGAGATAGGCACGCTGAGACGACACTCATAGAGCTGAGACACACAGTCCAGTAGTTGGAAACTGACCTGGACTCAGTGAGAAATCTGAAGGTCACTTTGGAGAACAGCCTGAGGGAGGTGGAGACGCACTATGCCATGCAGATGGAATAACTCAGTGGGATCCTGCTGCACCTGGAGTCAGAGCTGGCCCAGACCCGAGGCAGAGGGGCTGTGCCAGGCCCAAGAGTATGAGGCCCTGCTGAACATCAAGGTTAAGCTGGAGACTGAGATTGCCACCTACCACAGCCTACTGGAAGAAGGGGAGGACTTCAATCTTGTTGACACCCTGGACAAGAGTAACTCCTTACAAACCACCCAAAAGACCATGATGCATAGGGTTGTAGGTGGCAGAGTGGTATCTGAGGTCAACGACACCAAGTTTTGAGGTGTTAAAGGCAGCAGAAGTGGAACACCCCATGGCAGGGCAGGAGGTTAATAAAAAGTTCATTGAAAGATTAAAATAGACAAATCATGCCTCAAACAATTGGGAGGGTTTGGGTAGATAATGATGGAGGGAGGGAGGGAGAGAAGGAAGGAGGGACAGAAAAAGGCCTTCAGAGCAAGAAAACTGTGGGAAAGGCTGTGTCAGCTGAGAAGCAAGCTTCTGGAATGGCAGGTGGACCATGTGGGATAAATGACCCGTAGAAGGAAGTAGTGGGGCTTCTGGTTAGAAAGGCAGGTGGTAGCTAAAGTGTGACAGGTTTGAACCTTATACCCAAAATAGTAGAACCCCAAGGAAGAATGGGGTTAGAAAAGGGGAATTACTGAAATTCTAATATGCAACAATCGTTGTCTTTGGGTGAACAAATAATGTCCTACTTAAGGATGAATTGTTTCTTTTTTTTGTTCTCACCCAAGGACATGCTTACTGATTTCAGAAAAAGGGGAAGGAAGAGAGAGAGAGAGAGAAACATCTGTGTGAGAGAGAAACATTGACTGGTTGACTATCCTACACACCCCAACTGGGGATCGAACCTACAACCTTTTGGTGTATAGAATGATGCTCCAACCAATTGAACCACTCAGCCAGAGCTTAAGTATGTATTATTTCAATCAATGCAGATGCTGTCTGGGTTAATAAAATATAATTTGATATAAAATACTCCCTGATTATTAAGTAGCTTTTGGTTATATTTCTCATGATATGGGAAGCTATGAATTTTTATAACCAAAAGATTGAGGAGAGGGAATCCCTGGAGGTGTTTGAGAAAAGTGATGGGTGCTGGGGGTGGACAGAGGAAGGGAGCTGTTGACGATGGAGACAGCAGTGAGAAGGCCGCCTGAAGGCTCCAGGGTGAGGTCATGAGGACCTGCACGGAGGTGAAGAGCAGTGGGTTTGATGTCAGCACCACAGTTTGTGGTCTGGCTGTGAGTCAGCTGCTCCTTGATCTTCATACATGTCTGTCCTTCACAGACCCATCCAAGGCCCCATGTCTCTGTTCAGCTATATTCTCCCGAGGCAGGGGATTTGCCTCCTGCTTCTCTTCATGCAGAGCAGCTGGTAATAAGGTTTTTGATGAATGTATCTCACTAATGATGATCTTCCAACATAGCCCTTCTGGCTTAAAAAGATCCTCCTGAAAACAGATCTATTTCTCCGGATCAAATCCTAGTCCCGAATGAACGACGGCAAGAAAAATGAGCCAAAGAACAGCCTACTAATAACTCTGAGAGAGATCAGATTTAAAGAGGCGGCAATCCTTTAATCCCAGGTGCTATCGCTTCTGCTGCAGACCCTGGGGTCCACATCACCACACAGAAGAGGCCGGCCTAAGTCCACAGCCACCTGATCCCCAGAAGAGGCAGGGAACATTAGCTGTTCCCAAAGTGGGCATGACGGGCGGGCTCCTGGGGGTCAGGTAGGGCTGGACATGCTGTAATTTTAGCCACAGCCTCCCTCTCTCTCTTCTGGGAGCAATTGGTGTGGTCGAGATGCAGAGAACCCTAATCCTATCTTGGCACAGAGGCAGCCTGACATTTGCCAAGAATTTCTACCCAGAAATCCTGCTTTATAAATAGAGGGATCAGTACGCAAGATTGTGGCAAGGGTCACTGAGGCATTTTGCATGGTGACAGAACGAGAGAATTTCCAAGAGGAAGGGACATTGCTGGCACCAGTTCTAGCCTTCCTGTCTCAGGCAAGACTGCGTTGTGTTGTGGGCTCATCTGGCTTCTTTCTAAATCACCTGCACTTCCATTGTAGTGGAGGAAAGTAGTATAGGTATACAAACTCTAAACTGAGGTTTTTTACTGATCTCTAATGTGCAGAGATCTTTGACCAATTGAAATTGTGTGTCTGGGTGTACTAACTTACAAGTGTGCACTATGGATAACAGGAGTTATAAATGGATATTTAAATCAATTATGATATTGTGGAGTGGATATTAATTATTTGTGGTCATCCTGCAACTTTCAGCCCCTCCTTACATTTTGGAAACTTACCATTTTATCAGTTCTTTCTCCCCGAGGAAGAAGTGAGAAAATTCCCAACCACAGACCTCTGCCAGTTTTGGTGCACTTAAATGTTTTAGATTCTGGCGATCAGACACATCCTCCTGAGACTTGGATTCAAAGTAAGAAATATGGAGAGATAGCCACATATGAGTGACCAGTCTTCCAGCAGATGTGGTAGCAGAAGTCTCCAGATCTTAGGGAGTAGCAGTGGTGAAGTTTCTGGCTGTCAACTGTTACGAGACCAAGTGGTTGGACCTTGTTTTGGGCAGCTTACCTTCAAGGTCTGGCTCTCTTGGCCTCCAGGAGATTCAGTAAGTTACTTAACATTCTTAACCCATTCTCTCAAAGCACCAGAACGGCTTTGGTTGTTTGCATCTAAAGACCCTTGTTGATCACTGATTGGTACTTGGAATGGTTATCAGCATTAGACCCCCAAGGAGATGGTGACATGGTAGTTGGTTATCTGAAGAGGCAACAACTATTTAGTTAGTGTTGAAGGATGGGACTCCTGGTAGTCCCTGAGTGACAGTGACGAAACACTTACTGCAATTTCTTGCCTGACCTACCTACTCAAAACTTTGGTGGCCTCCATGGTGGAGGGCCTGAGGAATGCAAGTCTATGGGCTGAGCTTACTGATTATTACTCTGTTAGATGGTTTAAAGAAAGAGAAAATTTGGCCCTGGCTGGTGTGGGTGTAGTTCAGCAGATTGAGTGCCAGACTGTGAACTGAGAACTCATCAGTTCGATTCCTAGTCAGGGCACATGCCTGGGTTGCAGGCCAGGTCCCCATTTGGGTATGTGTGAGAAGCAATTGTTTGGTTCTCACACAACAATGTTTCTCCCCCTTTGTCTCCTTCTTTTCCCTTCAGAAGGAAGGAAGGAAGGAAGGAAGGAAGGAAGGAAGGAAGGAAGGAAGGAAGGAAGGGAGGGAGGGAGGGAGGAAGGAAGGGAGGGAGGGGGGAAGGAAGGAAAGAAGGGAAAACGTTTTTAGCTCATAAGACTATCCTGCAGTCACGTTGCTTCTATGCTATATCTTGCAGACATGGAGCTGGTGTAGATGAAAATCAAACTCACAGTGGGATGCTGAATTATAAAATAGGTTGAGTTCATAGATTTAAGAGGGTTCTTATATGGAAGTTAGAACACTGACTGGGGGAAAATGAGACATAGAGATTTGGTCTGGGGACATCTGAGAGAATCTTAATTCCCAAAGTCTCAGGAGGAGAAGCTACTTTTCCTTTCTTCATTGAGGCTGTTCCTGTCTTGATTAATTACCCATAATGACCTTGTTCAAGGATGTTACCTTAGAGGTAACATGTTCTCAAGCACTATGTCAACCACCTCTTGTTGCCATCAGACCTGTAACTAAAGTCAGGTCCTAGGATATGCCAGGGGGACAATTACAAAGCCAACTGGTGGGAAATGAAGTCTTACATGACAAAAATAGTGATGAGATCTAGCTCATTTATATGTTTAAAAATTGGAAATATGCATGGTAATGGATGATAAGGGGCTGGATGAAGGCGGAGATAAAAATTGAATTTTGGATGGAGCAAATTCTATAATATGAATTCACTTAGTGGAGATTTTGGATTGGATGTGTGAGTTTAAATAGTTGGGGATACTTTAATGGTATCTCACTTAGTTGGTTAAATCTTAGTCTTAACAAAGATCTATACAAAATGGAATCCAAGATGCTAGATGTTAGGAAAAAATGTAGAAAGAATGAAATCCTAAGACTTCAAGAAGAAAAGGAAGGTTGGAGTGGATTATTTTAGATGTGACACACTCAAAAACCCTTAATTATATTCTTTTTTTAAAAAGATGTTATTTATTTATTTTTCGAGAAAGGGGAAGGGATGGAGAAAGAGAGGGAGAGAAACATCAGTGTGTGATTGCTTCTCACATGGTCCCCACTGGGGACCTGGCCTGCAACCCAGGCATGTGCCCTGACTGGGAATTGAGCTGGCAACCCTTTGGCTCACAGCCCTCACTCAACCACTGAGCTACAGCAGCCAGGGCCCTTAACTATGTTCTCAAAAGAGCCTAGAGACACCCCATTCTCTATGGCCCTGAGACAGAACATTAGTGAAGGGAGCACAAATGGATTATTGTATTGTAGCTGCTGTTTTCTGTAGGCTACAGATACATGTGGAAGATGTTACTGTTGAGACAATCTCTCTGATTGAATGAGGATTGTGGGAAACTATGGTGGCAGAGGTCAAGAGTAGAATTTAGCCAACATGAATCAAGGCAATCCTGGCATACACACTAGTCAAGATTCAGGAGGATAACAAAGACTTTGACATCTAGCTAAGATGGAAGAGCAGGAACCATATTTACTTCCCACCTGAATTATCTAAAAAGTAAGACAAAACATAAGGAACAATGGTTTGAAAAATTGAAAATCAGGTAATAAGGGAAAGTAATCCTTAAGAAATGAGAAACAAATACAGGGACCTTCATGTATATACCAATTTACGTCCTAAAGGGAGTTTCTGGGGAACTTGCCCTTGGTGCAGAGAAAAAGACCTGGGTAGAATTTGATATGGCTCCTGAGTTGAAAAGGCAAAACTAAAAGTGTAGGGAAACAAGATGATTAGAATTTGCAAAGCAAAGCACCAAGAGGAAGGCCCTGCATGGAAAAAAGGAGCTCTGCAGATCTTCAGAGGACCCCCTTTGTATCTAAACCAGAGTAAAGGTTGGTGAATGCATGGGAAGAAGCTACTCAAAACCAGGGAAAGAACCACAGACACGAAGACTGTTTGAAGTTCACACACAGCTGAGAGTAGTTCCTGTTCTCACCTGCTGGAGTAGAAAACTTCATAACTCATGCAACATTAGATAGAATATTCAGAAGGGTTTCGCTTCAGTAGTGAGGAAGACTTAGTCCTAAATGCTGGTGTGGTGCCAACAAACTCAACATAAAAGCAAGACTTGAGAGGATCAGACTATTTCCAAATGATTTAACTGGACTCCAAAAACAAAGCTACAGAATGTTTATAGGAAAGGAAAAATATCCAGCACTAAACATTGTAAAATATACACTGTCTCATATCCAATAAAAACTTATTAGTAGTCAAAGAAGCAGGAAAGCATGACCTGTAATGAGAAAACAAAATTAGTCAAATAAAACTAACTAGAACTGATAAAAATGATGGAATTAGAAAATAAGGCTATTAAAACAGTTGTTATGACAGTTATAATGTCTGACATAAAAATTTTATTGGATCAGGTTAACAGTAGATTAGACATTGCAGAAGAAAAATTAGTAAAAACTTTTAAATATGGCAATAAAAACTATTCAAAAACATTCAGAGAAAAAGACGGAAAAAACCACACAGAGTATTAATGAGCTGTAGAAAAATTTCAAGTAGCATAATATACATGTAATTAGAGCCCCAGAAGAAAAAAGCACTGGGTGGCAGAAAAAATATTTAAGGAAATATTGGCTGGAAATTTTCTAAATTTGATGAAAACTTTTCAGTCCACAAATACAGCAAGTTCAACAAATCCTAAACACAAGAAGCATGAAGAAAACTACACCAAGGCATATTACAGTTAATCACTTAAAATGTGATAAATAGAAAACCTTAAAGGTAACCTGAAAACATCAGTATGTACAGAAAAACAAAGATAAAAACTACTGCAAATTTGCTGCTGTAAACAATGCAAGCCAAAGACAGTGGAGCAAAGTCATCGAAATAATGAAAGAAAGAAGAAACTTTGCAACCTAGAATTTTATGCCCAACAAAATGAAGGTGAAATAGACTTTCAGACATCCAAAGCCGAACAAATTTATCACCAGGAAACCTACCCTACAATAAATGTTAAGAAACTTTTTCAGACAGAGGAAAAGTGAAACCTGGTGGAAATCAGAATCTACATGAAAGAATGAAAAGGACTTTTGCTCTTCAAATGGTAACTATATGGGTCAATAAAAGTGTTTTTTATTACTTAAATCTCTTTAAGAGAAAATTGGCAATCCAAAAATTAAAAACAATGTAGTACAGAATTTATAGCATGTGTATAAATAAAAGTTTAAAGACACCAGATCAAAATGTGAATCTATAGCCCTGGCTGGTGTGCCTCACTGGCTTGAGCACCAGCCTGCAAAATGAAAAGTCACTGGTTCGATTCCCAGTCATGCCTGGGTAGCAGGCCAGGTCCCCAGTTGGGGGTGTGTGAGAGGCAACCAATCAATCCATGTATCTCTTGCACATCTATGTTTCTTTCCCTCTCTTTCTCCCTCCCTCCCTTCCTCTCTCTCTAAAAATAAATAAAATCTTTTTTTTAAGCCATTGCATTTAAAACGCTGTTTTAAAAACATGAATCCATACAAATGATAAGGAGGACTGAAAATGTTAACTATATAAATAAATATTAAAAACTTTTTTCCTTATTTTAAACACCTTTCAGAAAGTAACTGATAATTTAAGAAAAATAATAGCAATGCATTGTGACATTTACAACATAAATAGAAGAAAAAAGTATTACAACGTTAGCACAAAAACTGAGAAGAGAGTAATGGAACTATATTGTTGTAAAGTTCTCATATTTTATGTAAAATAGTATGACAATATTTGAAGGTATACTGTAGTAATTTAAAAATGTATAGAATAAACTTTCAAGCAAACTCTAAAATAGCTAATAAATCCTTTTATATCTATATAAATGTGTAACTATTAATTATATAGATATTTCCATATATCTATGTCTGTCTATATTATAGTTAAGAAATCATTATATATCTATATATTTATATATAGATATCAACATATATCTATATCTAGCTAACTCTATATAGCATTTTTCACAGAACTAGAACTAGAACAAACAATCTAAAAATTTACATGGAATCGCAAAAGACCTTGAATAGCCACAGCATTCTTGAAAAAGAAGAACAAAGTTAAAGGTATCAAACTACCTGATATCAAACTACATACTACAAGGCCATAGTAACTAAGACAGCATGGTTCTGGCATAAAAACAAACACAAAAATCAATGGAACAGAATACAGATCCCAGAACTAAATCCATACTTATATGGTCATGAATCTGTGACAAAGGAAGCAAGAATATACGATGGGTTAGAGACAGTGTATTCAATAACTGGTGTACAGCACAGCGATTAGATAATCATATACTTTATTTGCAGTGATCTCCCTGACATTTCAAGTACCCCGCTGGTGCCACACATAGTTATTACAATATTAATGACTACCATATTATGCTGTGTATAACACACACTTTTTTGCCAAAATTTTTAAGGGAAAGGTAAGCATTGCATTATACATGGGTAATACTAATTTCATATCTACATAAATGTTTTTAATTCTTTTATTTATGCTTATGTGTTAAAAGTGTAGCTCTAGGAAGCAATAATGATATCTGTATGTAAAATAATACCCTGAAATATGATAATCGGTTTTGTTTCTAAATACAAATAAGTAAAAGTTGAATTAAAAAATTAAAACAAAAGATTTTTTTCCTGAAAGTTTGGGTCAAAAACATGGGTGTGCCTTATACATGACAAAATATGGTATATTCCCTGTGCTGTACTTTACACCTCCATGAGTGTTTTATAACTACCAATTTGTTCTTAATCCTTTCACCTTTTCCACCCAGTTCCTGCCACCCCCACCCTCTGGCAACAACCATCCATATCCATGAGTCTGTTTCTTCTTTTCTTTTGATTTAATCTTTATTGAACTTTTTTCCCATCACCATTTAGTGCCCTTATATTTCCCTCCCCCCAGCAATCCCCACACTGTTGTCCATATCCATGAGTCCTTTTCCCTTTTAGCTCAATCCTGCCACCCCCTGTCCCCTGCGCCACCCCCCATAGCTGTCATCCTGCTCTCCACCTATGATTGTATCTCTGTTTGAGTCTGTTTCTATTTTGTTTGTTCATTTATTCTGTTCTTTAGATTTCACATATAAGTGAAATCATATGGTATTTGTCTTTCTCTGAATGACTTTTTTCAGTTCACACAATACCCTCTAGCTCCATCCATGCTATCACAAATGGTAATATTTCATTCTTTTTTATGGCTGAGAAGTATCTCATTGCATATATGTACCAGCTTCTTTGTCCAATTGTCTATTGATAGACATTAGGGTTACCTCCATATCTAGGGTATTGTAAATAACGCTGCAGTAAACATAGGGGTGCGTTTTGGGTTTCTTTGGATATATACCCAGAAGTGGAATTGCTGGATCATGGGTAGTTTTATGTTTAATTTTTTTAGGAATCTCCATAATGTTTTCCACAGTGGCTGCACCAGTCTGCAGTCCCACCAACAGTGCAGGAGAAGATCTACTATTCTAAGGAAGAAGCCAGCTAAGGTGCTGGAGTGTGATCTAGAATCTCTGAAGCAGATCTACTCTGCTGGCACTTGAATTCAAAAACAAGACATAAGAAGAGGTGGCTACACATGAGGGATCGTTATGTAGAAAGCATGCTTGGTAAAGATAGCTAATTCTTCACTGGTGGTTGTGGCAGAATTTCTGGAATCTGGTTTCAAGAATTATAAGGCAGCATCTGTAGAGATGTTTTTGCTAGAGAAGCCTTGAGTGTGGTTGTTGCCCAGCCTCACACATTCTGTCTCTCTGGTTTTCTTAGAAATTCAGTGAGCTCATAATACCCTTTAATAATTGCACACATTCTTTTCTTTTTAATAAGCCAACTGTGTGGATTTGTTGTTTGCAAACACAGACCCCGACAAATCCTCTGGTATGCATTTTAAACAGGCCCTTCAGTGGAACTAGAGTTCTGTGCCTTCCACAGTAAGGAAAAACAGAGAGACATTTCCAGAAAACAGATGTGTGGCAGGGTTCCAGAGTACCACAGATATGGAACACACATTTTCTAGCCATCTCTGTAAACAGGGCTTACAGGGAGAACGGACGCTCACTGAGACTCTCCACCACTGAAGAGACACACCAGATATAATGATTCTTTAGGCAGATATGTGTGGCTTGCCCACATTTCCCCCTAGCCTGTGGCTTGCGTATTCACTCTCTAGAAGGCATCTTTTGTTGAGTAGACATTTTAAATTTTGAGGACGTCTGAATTTCAAATATTTTTTGTATAGTTACTGCTTTCTGAATCTCGCTAAAGAAATCTTTGCCCATCTTTCGGTCATGAATATATTCCCTTAAGCTTTCCCCTATCAATTTTATGGTTTTAGCGTTTATGTTTAGGGTTATGATCCATTCTGAATGAATCATTGTGTGACGAGCAGCAGGAGTGCATTACTTTCCATGTAGGCACAGAGTCATTCCAGCATTGTTTGTGGAAAAGACTTTCTTTTCTTTTGGTGGTTTTAGCATCTTTTTGTAAATCAAGTAACCATGTAAATTCAGGTCTATATCAGGGCTCTCTATATGGTTTTAGTTTCTACTTGCTTATCCTTATGCCAGGAGCACACCGTCTTGATTATTACAACTTACAATAAATTGGCAAGTCAGATGGTTTGCCTTTTGACTTTATTGCTCTTTTTAAAATGTGATTTTAAAATTGACGTATAGTAAAGAGGACTTTTTAATATCGTATGGTTCTATTAATTTTAACACATATGTAAATATATGTAGTCATCACCACGCTCAGAATCTGAGCAGTTTCACCCTTTCCCTACTCCTAATCCCTGGCAACCACTAATCCATTCTTTGTTATTATAGCTTTATTTTCTTAGAAAATATATGAATGGAGTCATACAATATGTAAACTTTTCACAGTGTTTTTTTTCACTGAGTTAAATGCCTTTGATATTCAACCAAGTTGTTGCATGTAGGTATGGCTTTCCTTTCATTTGTTGGCTAATATTTCGTCTTATGAATGTATTATAGTTTGTTTATCCATTCACTCATTGAAGAATACTTGGATTGTTTCCATTTTTTGGCAATTATAGAGCTGCTATAAACATTCATGTATGGGTTTCAGTACAAACACATTTTCATTTTTCTAGGGTTGTTCTTTAATATGATTGTTTTTGATATGCTAGGTCTATCACATTACCACATTAATTTTAGAAACAGCTTGTCAGTTTATATTAAGCCCTGCGTAGATACTGATTAAGATTGCACCGAATCTCAGATGGAAAAACCTGCGTCAGACAGGGAGCCTCAGCATCATCACTCCAGCATTAGACAGGACAACTCCGATCAGGAGCCTATTTACTAGGCACCCTGTCCCATTGTCTCCGAGACGCCCAGCAAGAATTTGCCTGACACTGGTGCTCTACTCCTCCCCAACGACCTGCAAATTGCTTACACTTCGGAATGCAGGAGTTCGGTTTCCTTTACTAATTACTTTATTTTATTTAGGAAAGGGAAGACTTCTTTTCCTAGGAAAGAAATTTCATGTTGGAAGAAAATAAAAATAGGTACTATTATTTAGTGAGCACCAGCCATCTGCCAGATGTTTTATATATGTTATGATACTAAAACAACCCTATGAGGAATGTTAGCATTCCCATTTTACAGAAGAAGAAAGTAAAGCTTAGCTAAATTAAATAACTTGATAAGATCTTATCAACATATTAGACACAGTTAAGATTTGAACTCAGGAATGGCTACCTTAAAATTCCATGGTCTTTCCACTATACTACATTTTCTCTGTCCTTTTCCCCCACAAAGATGATGACAAAGGAGATGGAAAATGATTCTGGACTCAGGAGGTTTTCTGAAGAATACTTGGCTTCTGATCAAGATGGCAGCACAGATAAATGCAGTACTCACTTCCTCCTACAACCACATCAAAATACAACTAAACTACAAAACAACGATCATTCAGAAGTACTTGAAATCTAGCTGAACGTAAGTCCTACAACTGCGAATATAAAGAAGAGGCCCCATCAAGACTGGTAGGAGCAGCAGAGTTGCAGATGGGCTTGTGCCACATCCATGTGTGGCAAATAAAAATCAAGAGGGATTCTCAGCTGTGGAGGTCCCCCAAGGAGTAAGAGGCCCCAACCCCACAGCAGACCCTGCAGCCCAGTGTTCTAGTACCAGGAAAAGAAGTTTCCATAACTTCTGGCTATAAAAACCAGTGGGGATTGTGGCTGAGTGAGTCTGGAGTCCCAAGCATTCCTCTTGAAGTGTCTGCATCCACAGACTTACTCAGACTTGCTCTGAGTTCCAGCATTGGGGCAGGAGATTGAAAGACACCAGGAATACAGGGAAGAACTGAAATATATCTGGCATCAGGGCTAGAGCTGGGTGGGGGGGGCAGTTTTCTTCTAGACAGAATTGCTGGCAGAAGCCATTATTCCTTTTCTGAGCCTTCCGCCCATAGAGCTGGCAGGTGATGAGTCTCCATCAACTTGGAGACCCTGTTCCACACGACTCGTGGGCTCACACAAGCTGTTTCCTGTGACTTTTCCATATAATCAGCCTATCTTGGCTCATGCTTTAGTTTCCTAAAATCTCTCCAACAAGAGGCATCTGGCCTCAGCATGCCCTATTCCTCTCACTAAGTGATTGCAGGCCTGGCACTAGTGGCAGTTAGCTTGGTTCACAGTTTGGCCTCTCCTGGGCACCTCAAAGCCCAGTACAAGCACCAGTCATCTGTAGATTGCTTTGTAGCTCATGAAGTTAGGCCCTGGGAAGAACACAAATAGTGGCCAACATCAGTCTTACCTCTCGGGAGGCCCCAGAGCCAGTGTACCCAATGGATAAGGTCACCTGGTGGATAGATCCAGACCACGTCAAAGCACCACCACCCAACTATAGGGAACCATTTCTCGTGGTGTGGGAATGCAGTCCAGCCCTCACTTGGAAAGGCCAGTGGGGAACGAGGTCTAGGCACACAGGAGCCATGCCTACAGATAGGTTCTCCCGTGGGGAATCAGGCTTGCATTGTACCTAGGCTGCTATGAGACTTGCTTTTGCTAAAACTCCCTCACCCTGAATTGAGGCAGCAAGTGCTTACTGTAACTTCCTAAAATATGAGCTAACCCTCCCAAGTATGGAGTGTAACCAGTTCAACCACTTTCCCCCTTGATCTGTAACATCCTTCTCTTTGAAGTAATTAGCAACATTGTTTCCTTTGTTATCTATAAAAGGTAATCACCTACAGCGAAACTGTGCATAGTAAACGAGGACCATCCTCCATGTAATGTGCCCAGAAAAGCAATAAAAGCTTGTCCAGGCAGGGGTCAGCCCCTCTCTCTCACTTAGAGAGTGGCCATGCTGTCCCTTTTCTCCACAGAACTTCTGCAGTCCATGTGAATTTGTTCACTGTGGTCACACCACACAGATCCTACCAGCCAGGATCCACATCACCCAACCACCTCCACAAGTGACACACTCAAGGGGTGAACTTTCCTTTTTTAAAAAATCCTGATTATCACTAACAAGATATTGACATTCATACGCTAAAGATACAGAACATTTCCATCACTACCAAGATCCCTCATGTTGCCTTTTTAAATTTAATTTAATTTTGACGGTGACCGGAGGGGAGAGAAGAGGGAATTTAAGGGGACAGTGGGAAGGGTTCACAGGAACAAACTTAAAGGACACATGGTCATAAACTAAGGGGAGGGTGGTAATGGGAGGGAAGTGGGGAGGGTGGGAGGGGGCACTGGATTGGGAGTAAAAAGGAGAAAACTGTATTTGAACAATGATTAAAATTTAAAAAAAGAATAAAAAAATTTTAATTTAATGTAATTTAATTTAATTTTTAAAAATAATTTTTAAAAATAATTTATAATTTTAAAATAATTTTTTAAAATAAACAATATTTTAAAAAATAATTTTATTTTATTTTATTTTATTTTATTTTTTATTGGTGTTCAAGTAGTTTTCTGCCTTTTCCCCCACCCCAGCCCAGCACCCCAGCCCTCCCCACTCTCATTTATACCCCCCTCCCCCATTATTGTCCATGTGTCCTTTATACTTGTTCCGGTAAATCCTTCACCATTTCCTCCTGAAATTCCCTCCTCTCTCCCCTCTGGTCACTGTCAGCCTGTTCTCAATTTCAGTGTCTTTGGCTATATTTTCCTTGTTAGTTTTGTTGATTAGATTCCTGTTAAAGGTGAGATCATATGGTATTTGTCTTTCACCACCTGGCTTATTTCGCTTAGCATAATGCTTTCCAGTTCCATCCATGTTGTCACAAAGGGTAGAAGCTCCTTCTTTCTTTCTGCTGCATTGAATTCCATTATGTAAATGTACCAGAGTTTTTTGATCCATTCATTTACTAATGGGCACTTAGGTTGTTGCTTCCAGCACTTGGCTATTGTAAATTGTGCTGCTATGAACATTGGGGTGCATACGCTCTTTTGGATTGGTGTTTCAGGATTCTTAGGATATAATCTTAGCAGTGGAATTGCTGGGTCAAAAGGCAGCTCCATTTTTAGTTTTCTGAGGAAATTCCATACTGTTTTCCATAGTGGTTGTACCAGCCTGCAGTCCCACCAAC
This sequence comes from Phyllostomus hastatus, assembly GCF_019186645.2. Classification (NCBI taxonomy): domain Eukaryota; kingdom Metazoa; phylum Chordata; class Mammalia; order Chiroptera; family Phyllostomidae; genus Phyllostomus; species Phyllostomus hastatus. The sequence goes on along the minus strand of NW_025334015.1, from coordinate 9,833,746 downwards.
AGTACACTAGGGTTCCCTTTTCTCTACAACCTCTCCAACACTTGTTTATTGCTTTTTTTTATGATGGCCATTCTGACAGGTGTGAGGTGGTATCTCATTGTGGTTTTAATTTGCATCTCTCTGATAGCCCTTATGTTGCTTTTTTATAGCTATATCCTCTTCTCTCCAGCCCTCACCTCAATGCTTAACTCCTGGCAATCAATAATTTTTTTTCTGTTTCTCTGACTTTGCCATTTCAACAATGTTCAACAATGGAACCATACAGTAGGTAAAATTTGGGGACTGACTTTTTCATTCAGAATATTTCTCTGGAGATTCACATGGGTTGTGGTGTGTATCAATATTTCTTTTCTGTTGCATGATTATTACATGGTATGAATGCACTACATTTTGCTTATCCAGTCACCTGTTGAGGGGCATCTAGGTTGTTTGTTGTTTTTCGTTATTATGAATAAAGCTGCAGCAAACATTGGTGACCAGGTTTTGTATAAACACAAGTCTTCATTTCATTGGTAATTCCCAGGGGTGCAACTGCTGGGTCATATGGTAATTGCAAATTGGTTTCTTTCCCCATAGCTTTATTGAGCTATTATTGACCTGAAACATATTATGGACATATAACTAAGTTTAAGCTATACAACATGATACAAGAATATGTTGTGCAATGATTACCACAGTATGGTTAGTTATCACCTCCATCCTCTCACATAAGTATTCTTTTGAGAGTAGATTTAAAATCAGCTCTCTTTAGGTTCAAGTAGAGACAGTATTGTTAATTATCGTCACCATGCCATAAAAAGATTCCCCCAAATTATTCATCTTACAGCTGAAAGTTTGTATTTTTGACCAACATCTCCCCACTTCCCCCTCCCCACCCCACCCTAGTCCCTGGTAACCACCATTCTACTCTGTTTTTATGAGTTTGGCTTTTTTAGATTTTGCATATACGTGAGAATATATGCCGTTTTTCTCTGTGTGACTTATTTCAGGTAGCATAATGCCCTCAGGGTTTATCAGTGTTGTCACAAAAGCCAGAATTTCCTTCTTTCTATGGCTGAGTGATATTTCATTACACACACACTTATGTATGCATATTCTTTAGCTATTCATAAACCAATGGATGCTTAGGTTATTTCTCTCTTGGCTCTTGTGATTAATGCTGCAATTAACTTGAGGAAATAGATGTTTCTTCGAGATAGTGATTTAATTTCCCTCAGATATATACACAGAAAAAGGTTGGCTGTATTATATGGTCATTCTAATTTGAATTCTTTGAGGAACCTCCCTACTGTTTTCCATAGTGGCTGCACCAACATGCATTCCCAGCAACAGCGCACAAGTTCCCTTTTCTCCACATTCTCACAATACTTGTCCCTTGTCTTCTGGATGATAGCCATCCTAACAAGTATGAGGTGGTTTGGATTTGCATTTCCCTGATGATTAGTGAGATCAAGCATCTTTTCCTGTACCTGCTGGCCATTTGAATGTCTTCTTTGGAAAATGTCTATTCAAGTCCTTTGCCCATTTTTAAGTGGATCATTTGTTTTTTGCTATTGAGGTGTATAAATTTTTCATATGTTGTGGCTATTAACCCCTTATCAGATATATAATTTGCAAATATTTTATCTAGACTATGGGTTGCCTTTTTATTTTGTTGATTGTTTCTTTTGCTGTGCAGAAGCTTTTCTGTTTGATGTAGTCTCACTTGTTGATATTTGCTTTTGTGGCTTGTGCTTTTGGTATCATATTTAAAAAATCATTACTAAGACCAATGTCAAGAAACTTTGTTCCTATGTTTTTTTCTAGGGGCTTTATAGTTTTGGGTCTTACATATAAGTTTTTAATCAATTTCAAGCTAATTTTTGTCAGTGGTGTAGTATAGGGGTCCAACTTCATTCTTTTGTGAATATCCAGTTTTCCCAACACCATTTATTGAAGAGACTGTCCTTTCATCATCCTATGTTCTTGACTCATTTGTCAAATATGTGCAGACTCATTTCTGAGTTCTTAATCCTGTTCCACTGGTCTAGGTGTCTATTTTTATGCCAAGCCCATACTGTTCTGATTACTATATCTTTGTAATATAGTTTGAAATCAGGAACTGTGATGCCTCTAACTTTGCTCCTTTTTCTCAAGATTGCTTTGGCTATTTGGAGTCTTTTGTGGTTCTATAAACATTTTTGGATTGGTTTTTCTTTTTCTTTCAAAAATGCCATTGGAATTTTGATAAGGTTTGCATCAAATCTATAGATGGCTTTGGGTACCATGGACATTTTAACAATATTAATTCTTCTGATTCATGAACATGAGATATCTTTCCATTTATTTGTGTTTCCTCAATTTTCTTTCATCAAACTTTTGTAGTTTTAATTATACAGATCATTCACTTCCTTGGTTAAATGTATTCCTAAGTATTTTATTATTTTTTATGATACTGTGAATGGGATTGTTTTATTTTCTTTTCAGATAGGTCGTTGTTAGTTGCAGAAACACATCTGATTTTGTATATTGATTTTGTATAAGCAACTTTACTGAACTTGTTTATTAGTTTCCACAGTTTTTTAAGGTGGAGTGTTTAGGATTAAAATCATTTTTTAATTTTTTTTTAATGTAGGTGTTTATTACCATAAACTTCCCTTTGAGAACCACTTTTGCTGCATCCCATATGTTTTGGAATGTTATGTTTTAATTTTTGTTTGAAGATTTTTTTGTATTTCCCTTTTGATTTCTCCTTTAACCCATTTGTTGATTGAAGTATGTTGTTTAACTTCCACATATTTGTTAATTTACCCATTTTCTTTGTGATTTCTAGTTTCAAGCCATTGTGGTCAGAAAAGAGACTTGATATAATTTTAATATTCTTCCATTTTCTGAGGCTTGTTTTGTGATCTAACATATGTTCTATTCTGGATAATATTCCATGTTTGCTTGAGAATAATGTGTATCATACCATTGGGTAGAATTTTCTGTTCATGTCTGTTAGGTCCACTTGGCCTAAGGTACAGTTCAAGTCCAATGTTTCCTTATTGATCTCCTGTCTGGATGATCTATCCATTGTTGAAAGTGAGGTAGTGATCCCCCTGTTACTATTGCATGTTGTCTATTTCTTCCTTCAGCTTTGTTAGTATTTGCTTAACATGTTTATGTTCTCCAATGTTGGCTGCACATGTACAGGAGTGGGCAGAAGTATGTTTACAGTTGTCCATATGGAAAAATAATACAATCATTAGTGAATAGTAATACAAGAATAAACTGTTCTTCATAGTCAGAACTGTAAACCTAATTTTGCCCTCCCCTGCATTTATCTCTTTTTTATGAGAACATTTAAGTTCTACTCTTGAAACAAATTTCAGTTATATAATATATGGTCATAAACTATAGTCAACATGTTTTTTACTTTGTCCTGCATTTATAAAGACAATATCAGTGATGGTAGACACCCATTGAGAATTTGCTATATGCCAGACATCGAGGATACAAATACATATTAAAAAGGCATGAATTCAAGAGAAGCAGAATTGTCTCTATTTGCAGATGACATGATATTATACAGGGTGTGGCAAAAGTAGGTTTCCAGTCATTCATATAAAAATAATACAATAATTAATAAATAACAATATAAGAATAAACTGTTTTGCATACTTAGAACTGTAAACCTACTTTTGCCCCACCCTGTATGTGGGGTGATGGATTGGATATGTTAACCAGATTGGGAGAATCCTTTCACAACATACACATATATCAAATCACCATTATATCTCACTTTCAACATCTTACAATTTTATTTGTCTATTATTCTTTTTAAATTTTATTTTAATTGTTGTTCAAGTACAACTTTCTATCTTTTACTCCCATCCCAGCCCACCCACCCAACCCTCCCTATCTTCCTCCCCTTTCCACCACCCCTAGTTTTTGTCCATGTGTCCTTTATACTTGTGCCTGTAAACCCTTCCCCTTTTCCCCTGAAATTCCCCTGAAATTCTTTCCCCCATTTGTCTATTATTCTTGACAAAACAACAACAACAACAACAACAACAACAACAACACAGAAGATATGGGGAAGATGGCAATGGTGGCACCACAGCTTGACTATCTTCTAATCTGCCCTAAAAGTAGACGGGTATAGAACACAAATTAAAAACCTGTTGACAACATTTACTTTACAACTGAGCATACATCACCCAACAAACCACAAAAATACAGCAGTAAGAATAAACCACCTATAACTACAAGACCCAGTGGTATCGTCACTTGTGTGGGAGTAAGCAGAGAATCAGCAAAGGGGCATCTGAGGATCCTAAAAAGAGGAGAAGTCCAAATCACCAACAGGTACAGGCTGGAAACTCCATCAGTCTTATCTGAGAATAGCAGCCCAAACAGAGAGAAGGTTGTGCAGACTCCAATTCATACGTGAATTCAAGGGGTCTATGGTGGTATAGAAGAATAATGGTCTCCAGAGATATCCATGCTCTAACCAGGGGTGTCCAAACTTATGGTGTCTCTGCACCACACTGGAAGAAGGGAAGTTGTCTTAGGCCACATATTAAATATATTGTGACATATAGTCACAAAAAAACTCATAATGTTTTAAGTTAATTTATGATTTTGCATTGGGCTACATGCATAGCCATCCTGGGCCTCATGTGGACTGTGGGTTATGGGTTGGACACCCCTGCATCCTTAGAGCCTGTGAATCTCTTACCCTACATTGCAAAAGAGACTTTGCAAATTAAGAGAATGGATTTTGAAATGGGCAGATTATCCTGGATTATATAGATATTCCCAATCTAATGACATGAGATCTTAAAAGTGGAGAACCTTTTCCAGCTGGATGAGAGACATGCAAGAATGGGTCAGAAACACATTCAGAAATTAAACTGAAGTTACATTTTTTTTCTGCTCAAGCCAACAGAAAGAGTCTAACTAAAACACCAAGGTCTTGAAAAGTTAGAAAGAAGGAAGAATTAGGAGTTCAATACATGTAAACTTGGAAGAGTTTCTATTTTTAATTTTTTTGAATTGAAGAGAGGACGTGGAATGAGCATTTAGGTGTTTCATGCCACCCGGATAATAAAGTAACCTTGTTCTAAGGCCAGTCATGCTCGGACTGTTGGGAAAGAAAAGGAAGGCGGTAGCAGAGATTTATGCTGTTCGGCATAACACGGACTCGGATTCCTTCATTCTGAACTCAAGCCCAATGAGATGAGAACGGGCCTTCCCGACATCAGTGACCAGCCCTCAGTCAGCCTTTCTAGTGTGTTTGGCGATTTGACCTTGCCATGATGTCTCTGTGGCATTAAGGACAGAGCAGTGGATAAAGCTCCCTCAGCTGTGCCAAGCTTATACTCTGAGTCCTCAAGGGACCAAGAAGGAGAATCCCAGCTATTCGAATTTGGGTTTTTTCTACTGGGGAAAAAACCCCAAATACCTATTAAGCCTTGGTTTGTCCTTGGCTCTGGGTTTATAAGCAAAACGGTCCCTGCCCTTGAGAAGCTTACGAGAGGTTAGGAGCCAGACATGGCGATGAAGCAGCAGGACACTGGCCGAATTTCATAGCTGGGAGGGCATGTGGAGATCGTCAGTCTCACCCCTTGATATAGAAGACAAACTCAGACCCAAAGAGGTTAAGTGACTTACTTGCTCAAGGTCACAGAGCCAAGAGACAGAACTCAGGCTTAATCCTGGGCTTGTCAGTACAGAATCCTTTTACTATATCAGTTACCACTTATTGAAGAAATACCCCGTGGTGAGTATGATTATATTCCTTCATTTAATCCTCATGGCAGCTTCTTTATGTAGTTATTATAAATCCCATTTTATAGACAAAGAAACGTAATTTAGAGAGAGGTACATAAACTTTTCTAAGACTGCTCAATGAACAAATGATAGTGTCAGGTCTGGAACCCACTGGAGCCAACCAAGCTCAAAGTTCATGCTCTGTGCAGCCCCTGCTTCTCCAGCTGCCTTTTGATGCGGACAATTCATAAGTAAAGGAGAACATAGCACAAGCCTGTGTTAGCTTTATGCCTGATTTCCTTTCTTAGGGTTGGTGGTTTTGTACCCCTATCTGAATATCACCATGTCAAGAGTCCTCGACAGTGCCTGCTTGGAAAAGGGGAACGTTATGGCCTAGAGCAGTAAAGAGATTCATTCAAATACTCCAAACATACCTCAGGCTTCCAAAAAGACAGAGTCCGCTGTGTCTGAGCAACTTCTGGTCATGAGTGTTCTTTCATTCTGAGCATTGCAAGGGACCAGGGCAAGGCCCGCAGGTGGGTCTGACCTCTCCAAGGGGCATCTGGACTGAAAGGGATGGATTCCGGAGTATTATGTGAACCAGACAGCTTGGTGTAGTAGAAAGAACATAGGATTTTGACTGAATCTTGATCTAAGTTTGTCTTTGACCCAAGCATGTGCCTTTTTTTCCCACCTTCCAATGGTCTATGGCATGCCAGCCTGAGAGAACGTTTAATGAAGACACAATCAGAGCAGGAATGGGAATAATCAGGAGGACTTCCTTTAGGAGGTGAGCTTTATAAAATATGTTAAAGTACTAGATCTCTCTCTTGTCTTGGAAAACACATAGATGCCAACATCACCCCAGAAGCCACCAGCACGTCCTCATCCATCCGGCACCCCTCACGGAAGCCTCCACCCCATCTGGGCCCAGCCTTGTTGGCTCCCACTATAGGCCTTTTGGGAGAGGTTGACCTTAACTAACAAAGAGATTCTTTGAGAGCCCAGAAAGAAAAGCACAGGATGGACTCTCCATCTGCCTGCTTGCCCATTGTGTAAGAGCTGGAGGGGAAGAGGAGTGGCAGGGGCAGTGTGGCTCACAGTGGCTGCAGTCAGTCCCCCGCTGTGCAGGAGCCAACCATGCTGACAGGCCGGGCTTCTCCCCAGGCTTTCCCTGAGACCAGACAAAAGAGGAACAGAGAGCAGGAAAAGGGTGGAGGCCTCAAGTAAAAATTAATTAACACTATCTATTTTTCTTTCTTTATCTAAAGGTAATCTCTTAATCCTAGGAACTGGGATTCCTGTGTGCCCTTTGGTCTATAACCAGAAACAGAAGAGTCGGAAGGAATCCATCCTGTTCAAGGTCTCACTTAGTCAATTTCCTTTTCTCAATGGGTCTTTGTGTGGCAATCTCCTGTGACTTGAAATGGACCTTCTAGGCTCTGACATAGGTGAGGCAAATGTGGCCAAGGTGAGCCATCGCCAGGAGAGCTTTGACTGGCGAGATGGGAAACGGTAAGGAAATTGGCCTGTTGGGATTTGAGTTACCAAGGGAAAAGCGAAACTGTCATTGTTTCTCAGATGCTGTTGAAGCCACTCTTTATCCCAGCAATAGATTTTTCTCTGCACCCCATTATGGCCCTTTCTCTCTGCCTCCATCCAGTCACCATGTCAAGGACTAAGAAATTACAGGCCTTGAAACTAGAAGGCTCTTTTCAAGGTCTTTTAATCTAGACTCCTACACAAAGAAGATGGGAAAGTCTTAGCTCCCTGGGGTTCCATTGTCTAGTAGTATGGAAAAGGAAGAAAAGGGATGATGGGGAAGGAAATAAGAAGCGTAATTTGGAACCAGGTGGAAACTTGGAAGTTACTCTCATTATTCTTTACCTAAGTCAATGGCACCCCTATCTACCGAGCCTCTCAAACCAGACTTTTGGGAGAGCATCCCGAATTCTTCTCCCTTCTCCCCAACATGTGCACAACCAATAATCTGGGCCATTACGATCTCTTGCTTAGGTTATGTAATGTTCTTCGTTGATCTCCTGCTCTGACATACTGTGATTCTTCAAGCTAATTTATAAATCACAATCAGAAATTTCTTTTTGCCACATAACTTAATCATGTCTCTCCCTTGCTTTAATGGCTTGCTATTTCTTTTAGAATACTTTCCCAGCTCCCTAGCACAGTATTCAAAGATCTCCAAAACCATTGGGCTCCTGCTTTTCCTGCCATGTGTCTGCCCACATTCCAAGCTATCCTGAACTGGTATGATAGGCTCTCAATTGCCTCCTGAACTTTGTACATTTCTTCCTCGATCATCCTTTTCCCAACCCTGGCTAACTTGTGTTGGTCTTTCAGGTCTGAGGTTGGTTGCTCCCTGTCATGGGCAGCTTTCCCTGACCTCTGCTATCCTGGATTAGGCACCTCTTCAACGACCTGTGCACATGCTTCAGTTGTGGTTACTATCCCCATTACCCACTACCAGTCTGTTTTCCAGATTAAGCTGTAAGGTCTTTGAAGAAGCTTGTAGAGTGGAAAGGCCTTCTTCACATTTTAATTTGCATGGGTTCAACTCTATGACCATATTAAATAGAGAGAGGGAAAGAATGAGGAGGGAGGGAATGAAAGATTGCTATGTCAATGGTACAAGCAATGCTGAGTGATGTTCCACTCAGCACCAATCAGCCTACACACATCCCCACATAGCATCTCAATGACATGAATATGAATCTTTGCTTAAAAGTTTTTGTTTGTTTGTTTTTATCTTATTTTAGATAACAGGACCACTAATCATAACCTGTAAACATCATCTAGAGAAGAAGCAACAATATGTTCCAACATTGGAAAAGACATCGGTGATTCTCAAGACAATGGATTTGATTCTCTAATACAGCATTATCCCTAAGGAATTGTCAAGGGTAATCTATGCTTATATTTAATTTTTGCTTCTTTGGATGATTTTAGAATAAACATCTTGGTAAAATATAACTATCAGTCACATTTGCCCCTTTTCTCCTGGCAACTGCATCTTTACATGGCGATTACAGGAGCTGTCATATTCTCACCTGACTCAAGACAGGCCAACACACATCTCCAAGATTATTAAATTTGAGATTCAGATAATTGAAGCCATGTCTTCACTTGTGGGAAAATCTGTTAGATGCAAAACCAAAGGGGTGTATTTTTTAGCATGTGCCCAATGCTAGTTTACTGAAAGAAATAGACAAGATAGAGAGAGAGGTGGCCTGAGATGGCAAAGACTGATTTCACAGATGTGTGGTCCTTGTCATCAGAGGGTCACAAGTAAGGGCTGGGTGGTGTTCCAGGGGAGGAGACTACTAATTGGGTATCTGCTTCCTTGGTACTGATCTCAGGCACATGAGGAAGGGTGGCTAGCTCAGTTAACTTGAAGCCTGAGTCTGTGTGATTCCAAGGAGTATGGGGACATGTGGGGGCCAGTAAATGTGAAGAATGAGAAAGGAGGGAGAAGAGGTAAAGAGGAAGAATAGTGAGTGAAGTTGGAAGAGAACTGAGTTAGCTAGCATAGGAGATGAAGTAGAAGGAATTAAAATGTAAATATCTAGCCTAAGAGCTGGACAGTTAGAAAATGGAAGAAATTATGCCTCAGAAAACTTAATGACCCCAAAGTTATGCAGCTGCTAAAGCAGCAGAACCCAAACTGGAATTACAATTTATATGACTCAATGGTCCATGCTTATAGAACATCTGGTCTAATCCCATTTTATAACAGTTGAGGACAATGAGGCTTTGAGAGGTGAATCACCCATGGGCATCAAGATATCCCAGCACAACCAATCCTAGAAACACGAAAACCCAGTCAAGTACTCTTTTCAGGGTACTCATTACTTCTAATCATAATCATGGAGGAAGGGAGGAGTTACTGAAGTCTTATAAAACTTATAAGACTTTTAAGGCTCTGAAAGAGCCTCCTCCCTCATTTGTGCCCCTGTCTTTGCCCTGGTAAACTAGGGAGGATATTGACAAAGTATCACTGGAGTGTGAGACACTTGGAAAATACAAATTCTTCTATTAGGAGAGTCCAAGCAATTATTTACTTGTCAATTTAGGAGGGTAGGGCAGGATTAATCTGAACTCAAAGGATCAGGGTAAAAATACAGGGGTAATTATTTTTATAATAATGATAATCACTTATTAATCTGCAGACTCTATATAGATATTACACCACCCTTAAGTAGCTTACTTGTTATAATAGGGACTAAGCCAGGAGTGAAGGTGGGGACGGGAAGAAGAGAGGTAACTGGCATTGTGAGGGACGGAATTTAGAAAGCCAAACTGGAGAAAGAAAACATGCTGGTTTGCTAGTGATGAAAGGTTGAAGATAGTCTGACAAGCAAGACATTTTATAGTAAGTCATAGCTATTTGGATTAGGAAGTATCTTTCAATGGAGCCCAAATTTCTCATTTCCCTTATTAGGATCTAAAAACAAGAATGTTAAGTGAACTGCCTAAGATCACATAGCATGTCAGTGATAGGACTTGGACTAGAATTTGGGTCTTTTTACACTTAGTTCTGTGCTAGTCCAATAAAAACCCACAAGGGTGCTGAAGAATGCACCAAATTGGAGAGAAAGACCAGGAAAAATGATGTTGAGATATAGATCAAAGGGACTAGTCTAGTACAATCAAATGTCCATCTTTGTTTTCCATTCACACCCTACCCCAACACATTTCAAAGAATGCAAGAGTACCCGAGTGTGAGGAATAGCCTTTAAACCTTCATGTCTGGTGCTGCTGCAGATCACACTGGCTTATGAGAGTGGTAGAGAAATTGTCAGCTCCTGAAAAGGTCATGTGGAACTTTTTAATTTTTCTAGAAGTGAGAATCCATATAAATGAAGAAAAAAGTAAAAGACATCATAAACAAATGCCTTTTAGTAATTGTGCACATATTATATGCTAATTTCATACCATTTCGAATCTCACAACAGCTTTATTTATCCTACAAACATTTATTTGTCACATACTAAGTATCAGCCAGTGTAGAGGCCTGGGGGTTTACTACCAAGCAAAATAGATGTGATTCTCACCCTTAGAGAGCTTCTGATCCAGTGGGTAACGTAAACAATAAATCAAAATTATGTAATTAATTAATTATTCTCCATGGAGTTGGAACTATTAAAGAGAAATGGTCAAGGAAGTAGAGCAAGTATCTGTTTAAATGCATAGTTGATCTTGCATGGTATTAGTAAAATCTCCAGGTCCTCAAAGCAAAGAATGAAGTATAAACAAGATTAGAGAGTATACACTGACACTGCCTGGGGCATGGGGTGGGAGCAGGGTGCAGAGGGCAGCAAGAACACAGATCATCATCTCAGCAATCATGGAGCTTAAACTGAAATGTAACTTACTGGGTTACACTATTCATGAAAGGATAAGCTAAAACATATGCTGGAAGATAAATGGAGATGTGAACAACTATCTGTCTCAGCCTGAATTCTGGTGGAAGGGCATAAGCCCCTCAGAAACTTTTTAATTACAGAGCTTCAGATAATGTGGGTTTTAAAAATACATGACCTTGGGGTAGAAATGAACAAAAAGAGAGTCCCAGTCTGATATCTTTGGCAAAGCCAAAGCAGAAATTCCCTGGAAAGACACAGACTCTTCCTTTCACAGCTACCTAAATATAGATGTGATGCAGACTTCCACAAATTTTCACAGATAAAGTCACAAAGAAATCATAACTGAGGTGAGCTCATAATCCAAAATTATCAAATATGCAAACAAGTCACTGAAAGCATTGAAGAAAACAATCAGACCCAATCAACAAGATTAGATCCTTAAAAATTGTAGTAATAGAAGAAGCTGAAAATCCCCATAAGATAGATATATTTTAAATTGTTGAAGATGTGAAATGAGGAATAAAAAACATGGGGCAAAGAAAGATGCTTCTAAAACACTAGGTAATTTGCAAAAGAGCTACATAAAATGTTTAAAAGTAAAAATTAGAGTATTCAGATTTAAATGAATTAAGTAAATTAGAAGCAGCTGAAAAATGAATTAATACACTGGAAGATAGACTCAGGAAACTAAGTTCACAAAGATAAAGAAATGGAAAATAAGAAAATGGGATTGACACATGGAGAATAGACAAAAAATGTCAAGTTATGTCTATTATGGGTTTTAGAATAGAGAATTGAGAAAATAAGGAAGAGAGAATATTAAGAGATAATTTTCTAGACTAGGTAAATATATGAATTCTCAGAAATAGGAAGTATAATGAGTACTTAGCATAATAAAGAAAATTCACACACAGACACAAAGTAACAAAACTATAGAATAAAAAGACAAAGAATATTTTAGGACAAAAATAATTTTTAACCAGAGAGAAAGACATAGAGAAATGTTTTAAACAGAAAGAAATATAGTATACCTTCAGAGGAGTGGCATGTGGACTAACTTACACAACATTAACCATTGGCAATGGAGTAGTATCTTCAAAACAATAAGAGAAAATCATCATAACCCTAGGATCCTATACTAAGTTAAGGCGTCATGCAATAATAAGAGTGAAATTAAGACATTTTCAGGTAAATGAAAATCACGACTTTGTCATGAACAGAAACTCACTGAAAGAACTATTAAATTATGTATATAAAAAGGAACTAAAATAAACAAGAATGTTTCAGGAGGAACATCGAGCAAAGAAATCAGTAAGATAGAGGTAAATATACCTTACAATGACTGCATAAAAGAAAAAATAATAATGGTTTGTTTGGGTGAAGTATAAAAACAATGAAACTAAAATATTGGAAATGAATGACACATAATATGAGAAGGTGCTGATGGTAGCTAAACATTATATTATATTTATATAAAATATTGATAGAATTAGGGCATATAATTTATAAATCAGTGGAGTGATAGGAAGGGAAAAATAAAATTGAATCAATCCAATGGATGGCAGAAAATGAGGGGAAAAAATCTGAAGGAAAAGTAGGAGTCAGTTTAGGGTACGGGGATAAAGGGGAGAGAGAGACAAGGTGAGGCTGGAGAAACAAGCCTGGAGCAGATCTTGTAAAGCAGATTAAGAATATTGATTTTTATTTTTATTTTTATTTTAAAAGGTAGATATTATTTTTTAAAATATGTGGAGATTGAGTCTCAGTAGTTCACTAACTCATTTAAGTTCATACTTCTAAATCAGAGACAGAGCTCTAAGGCATGTACAATTCCAAAACCTTTCCTCATTCCACTATGCCACATTGTGATTGCTGTGAAGACACCCAGAGACCAGAGCATCTGACTCAGCACTGGTGGAGCTACCAAAACAATAATAATAACCAGTAACATTTACTAAGCACTTACTATATGCCACAGACTATTGAGGTCATACTTCATCTCATTTAATTCTCCCAATTATATAGGAATCATTATTACTATCCCCATTTTACATATTGTACAAACCTGAGGTTTAGATGGTTAAATGACTAACTAGACAAGTGGCAAAGCAAGCTGTAAACTCAAATTCATCTGTCTTCATATTATATTGTTAGAATTTCTGGCCCTCAGCAAAAAAAAGAAAAAGAAGAAGAAGAAGAAAAAAGGAGCAGACTGAACTCAATCATTTTTTCTATAGGCACTTTATTATTAAATATTTTTATAGTAATAACATGAATTTAAAAAGAAAATACTCAGCCTTAGCTGTGCTCCATTGACATAAGAACTTTGTATTTTTCTCTATTTCTTATAAACTTTATGCATATGGACACATTGTTTATATGGTTATAATCATATAGTATAATAGTTTTGTGTGTCTTCCTGTATGTGTAAATTATCCCAAAGAGTTGAGGTCCTCTATTGCTTCATTACTCCTTTGGTGTTGGATGTTTTGTTGCAGTAATCCCTCCTTTTCCTATAACTTTAATCTCTCCCTCTTAACTGGTCCTTTCTTCTCAGCCTCTAACACATGCTCATCTCTCCTTTCCCACAATTAAAATAACTAAATCCAAAGGGGGTTTTGGCCAAGATGGAGGTGTAGGCAGAAACACTTCGCTTCCTTGCACACCCCAAAGAAGTATAACAACCAGTTTAAAAACAAAGAACTGCCAGAAAATCATTTGCATGGAAGTCCAACGACCAAGGAGTTAAAGAAACATTCATCCAGACTGGCAGGAGGAGCAGAGAGGACACCCAGCAAGGTGGCAGCTGGCAGATATGGCAGTCCCACATTTGAGCGCAGATAAGCTGGGAGGAACAATGGGGAAGCAAGACAGGTGGTGAAACCCAGGGTTCCAGTGTGGGAAACTAGAGACTCAAAGCCCCTGGCTCTAAAATCCTGTGGGGGTTGCAGCGGTGGGAGGAACTCCCAGCCTCACATGAGAGTCCATTGGAGAGATCCACAGGGTCCTAGAATGTACACAAACCCACCCACCTGGGAATCAGCGCGTGAAAGGGCACAATCCACTTGTGGGAAGTGAGGGAAGTGACAGAAAGTGGGACGAGAGCAGAGCAAACAGCATTGTTCCCCTCTGACCCCTCTCCCACATACAGCACCACAACACAGCGACATGTGTTGCTTTGCCCTGGCAAATACCTAAGGCTCCACCCCTTACTACCTAACACACATGCTGCCAAAACAAAGAAATATGGCCCAAATGAAAGTTAAGGTCAAAACTCCAGGAAAAGAACTCAATGATGAGCAGAGAGACAACCTATCTGATGCAGAGTTCAAAACACTGGTAATCAGGATGCTCACAGAACTGATTGAGCCTGGTCACAAAATGAAGGAAGAAATGTAAGCTACACAAAGTGAAATAAAGGAAAATATACAGGGAACCAACAGTAAAGGGAAGGAAACAAGGACTCAAATCAATGATTTGGAATAAAAGGAAGAAATAAGCATCCAACCAGAACAGAATGAAGAAACAAGAATACAAAAAAAAAAAAAAATGAGGAGAGGCTTAGGAACTTCTGGGACAACTTTAAATGTTCCAACATCCTAATCATGGAGATGCTGGAAGAAGAAGAAAAAGAGCAAGATATTGAAAACTTATTTGAACAAATAATGAAGGAAAACTTCCCCCCAATCTGGTGGAGGAAATAGACTTCCAGGAAGCCCAGAGAGTCCCAAAGAAATTGGACCCAAGGAAGAACACGCCAAGACACATCAAAATTAAGTTACCCAAGATTAAAGATAAGGAAAGAATCTTAAAAGCAGCAAGAGAAAAGGAGACAGTTACCTACAAAAGAGTTCCCATAAAGCTATCAACTGATTTCTCAAAAGAAACCTTGCAGGCAAAAAGGGGCTGGAAAGAAGTATTTGAACTCAAGAAAGGCAAGGACCTACATCTAAGATTACTCTGTCCAGCATTTAGAATGGAAGGGCAGATAAAGTGCTTCTCAGATAAGGTCAACTTAAAGGAGTTCATCATCACCAAGCCCTTATTACATGAAATGTTAAAGGGACTTATCTAAGAAATAGAAGATCAAAAACTATGAAAAGTAAAAGGACAACAAACTCACAACTATCAACAATTGAATCTAAAATAACAAAAACTAAGAAAACAACTAGAACAGGCACAGAATCATAGAAATGGAGGTCACATAGAGGGTTATCAGTGGGGAGGGGGAGAATGGGGGAAAAGGTACAGGGAATAAGAAGCATAATAGGTAGGCATAAAATAGACAGGGGGAGGTTAAGAATAGTATAGGAAATGGAGAAGCCAAAGAACTTATATGTGTGACCCATGGACATGAATTAAGGGGGAGAGGATGATGGAGGATGGGGGTGCGGTGCAGGGAGAAAGGACATAAAAAAATTGGAACAACTGAAATAGCATAATCAATAAAATATACTTAAAAATAAAGAAATATTTAAAAATTAACAAGATAATAAAAATGAGGGGATTTGTGATCTCTGCAGTGGCTTAATGGTTGTGTTTTGACGAGTCCAGAAAAAAAAGAAATTACTTTGATGTTCCACAGGTATGTTATCAGGTATATTATTGTAGATGAAAAACAAAACAAAACAAACAAAAAGACACAGACAGGCTTACTTAAGGCAAAGATTGACCTTGTTTAGGAAAAAACCCCAGCCTAGGACATGACTACCTGCCATGAACTACTCTTAGTTAGAAAGTTTTTAATTTCCGACCAGCCTATGTGATACTTTGTGTTTGAGTTTGTAGAGCCACCATGGAGGCCTCCCCTGAATTGTCAGGTTTCACATGTGGCCCCTTTTTCATCCTCAGGGGGGATCTCCGCGGCTGAGATATACCTTCTGGTTTTTAACCAGCACACGTGGTTGTGGGACCTGCCTGTTCTGTGTCTCCACCCCTCTACCAGCCTTGATATGGCCTCTTCTTCATAGCCTTAGTTGTAGGACTTCTGTTCAGCTACTTTTCAGGCATTCTAAATGATAGTTGTTCTGTAATTTAGTTGTAATTTTGATGTGTGGTTGGTTTAAAGTATTACATTTACCTATGCCTCCATCTTGACCGGAACTGCCTAATGTTCTCCATCTCAATAAGGATCACCTAACACTCATTCTGAACATCTTCCTCTTTCTCACTTCCTTGTTCAATCCATCACCAAATCCTGTTAAATATCTATTAAATCTCTCTGGGATCAATTGTTTTCTCTCCATCTCCACTACTACCACCCCAGTCCTAGGTCCCATCAGCTCCTGGCTGGACTGCTGCAATGCCTGTCTCCAGACTAGCTTCTCTGCTGAAATGTGGTCTGCACACCATTGTCATGCCATATGCGCTTCTGCCTCAAATGCAGTTTGGTCTGGCCATTCCCACCCTGGCCCAGCGTACTTCCTTTATTGGAACTCTTCAGTGGAGTTCAGCACCTCATTTGGACTGCTGGGTGTGCCTTCCACATCTCAGGCTACGTCTTCTTCTGTACTCTCTAACTCTAGCCTTGCTGGCATCCTTTCACTTTCTTGAATGCACAAGACCCAACCTTTGCCCATGCTATTCTCTCTGTCTTAAGTATTATTCTTCACTCTTAAATCAAGCATCATCAGGTCTCCCCTCTACATATTCTTATGTTAACATGTGTCTCTTCTTGGCTGCACGTACCACTGAAGTGATTTTACTGGAGTTGTTGGGTTATACGAGTAATACCTGTCTGCCCCTGCTATATTATGAGTGTGGTAAGAACAGGAACTATCTCTGATTTTATCATCACTTTGCCTTTGATTCCTAATATGAGGCTTGGTATATGTATTAGATAAGATGAACCACCCAGACCCCCTTCAAGGCAGAACTTGCTGCCCATCTGGGGGACAGAACCAGCAGCCATCCTCCAGCTGTCAGCAACTGGAGTCTGCATCTGTTGCATAGAATGGCCTCTCTGAAAACAACCTTTATGAACAATCTGCATGTGGTGAGTGAGTAAAACAGGGTGTCATGGGTTGAATAGTGGCCCCCAAATATATGTCCATGTCCTAACCCCCAGAACTAGTGAATGAGAGCTTATTCGGAAGAGGGGTCTTTCAGGTGTAATTAAGTTGAGGATTTAGAGATGAGAGCATTTTTAGATTTAGAATGGACCCTAAATCCAGTGACAGATGTCCTTATTTAAAAAAGACAGAGGGAGATTTGAGACTGGCACACACAGAGGGAAAGGCCATGTGAAGACAGAAGCAGATACTGGAGGGATGCTACAACAAGTCACAAAATATGTGGACCCACCAAAAAAAGAAAGAGGTGAGGAAAGAGCCTCCTTGAGAGTCTGTGGAGGGAGTATGGCTGTGCTAACACCTTGATGTCAGACTCCTGGCCTCCAGAACTGTAATTCCTTGTGTCTTCCCCAGGAGACTAATGCACAGAGGCATAAAGGCTGACATTTGGGCCACCATGTCATGACTCTGATGAGCTGTTCCTGCTCCAGAGTAAACTGCTGGGTCCTCTGAGGCATGAATCACGTTCAATGTTTTTTTTTCTTTTTTATTGCTGTTCAAGTACAATTGTCTCCATTTTCTCCCCACCGTGTCCCACCCCCCACCCCACCCATCCCTGCTTCCCACCCTCGAACCCCTTACCTTTGGCTTTGTCCATTTGCCCTTCATACATGTTCCTTGATGGCCCCCCTCCCATTACCCCCTATTATCCCTCTCCCTTCTCCTCTCTGGTTACTGTCAGATTGTTCTTTATCTCAATGTCTCTGGTTGTATTTTCCCCCCTACTCATACTTCTTCCTTCCTCATTTAACAAATTTCAATCTCTAATAAAGATCATAGACTTCAAACTTTGTTTTACTGACTGTTTCCAGAGAACCCAGCATGACACATTGTAAGATATTTGTTAAATAAACAAATTAAATAGACAGAGAGTTCCTTGAAAGCAAGAACTATGCATTATTCATGTTTACAACTTTAAAGCTTAGCACAGTGTCTAAGACAAAATATGTTCAATAACAATTTGTTGAATAAAATAAAGAATGCATGAACCTATAAATAGATTGAGTTAAATTGATAGATTGAAATGAATTTTGTAAAATACTTTTATGTAATTCTTATGAGCCTACAGTCATGAAGACAGGGAAGAAGGAAGGAAGGAAGTGAGAGAGGAAAGGAAGGAAGATTGATTGATTGTTGCTTGATGTGTCATGAACTCAGCTAAGCATTGTCATCAGGCTTTTGTGAGGGTGGGAGTGGAGAGAACACAACCTCCACAAAAGATAGCTTTTCCCCTTGAGGGCAACATTTTTGTTCTTGAAGAACTCAGACTCTCCCTATAAACATGCAGAAATAATTTCACTATCCTGCCCCCAGCCATTTGACATAAATCCTTATGGATGAACATTTTCAGTGTAAAGAGCAAAAATAAAACAGAAGGTACATGTTCAAACAAGGCAGTGGAATGTAGGTAAAGGAGAAAGAATTACCACTATTTTCAACAGCTGAAAAGTCTTTGTGAAGGAGATGGGATTTCAGAATCACTTTACACCACAGAATGTTTCAAGGGAACAAGGCAATAGAGGTCACCTACAGTGCCTTCTTTGATAGAAAAAGAAACTGAAGCTCGGAGAGAACAAGTGATTTGCTCAAAATCTCACTACTAAATCAGTGCAAAGATGAGACTATAACCTTCTAATTCTTTTCAATAAATTTAAACTGGGTAGTAGAAAGGAAGGAATGAAATAAGGGAAAGAGGAAGTGAGGGAGAGAGGAGTTACTGGCAAAATGAATGGGGTTATCATGTATGTAAGGGGAAAAATAATCAGGTTCTGGCTCAGAGCCTTGGACAAATTATACCCATTTTTCCCTACAACAGCTTTGTGAGGCAAAAATCTACTGTCTTCATTTTAGCACCTAGGATGGTGAACTGAAACACTGGGTGAGTTGCCAAATAAATGGTAGAGCTAAGATGCAAACTCTAGTCTGTCTGACTCTAAAAGTCATAGTTTTTCAGGACAGCATGTTACAAGAGAGATTAAAGTGGAAAGTCAAATGAAGGGATGGTGATACCTGGGTTACCTGAGAGGAAACTGGAAAGAAGAAGTGTGGGGTTTGAGTAACCCAGGAATCCCCAGAAAGGAGCCTTAAAGCACAGAGTGATAGTAATAAGACTATGGAAGTTGTCTTCCTGTGCCCAAATGAACGAGAAAGGAGAAGATGGCAGCAGTTTGGAGTATGAGGTAAGGGTTGATATTAAAGGTGGAACACTGAGTAGGTAGAGACACCATGATTATCCCTGGTGGGGGAGGACAATAACTATCACTCAGCAGTGTTAAGGGCATGGTTTGGAAATGACAGGGAACAAGGAGGTGTGGGGGATGGAATCAATGAAGGAGTGGGAGGAGTGGGCGGACAGAGCAAAGGGTCATGTAGAATCTGTAATGATGACTAACAGGTTTCTTCCTCAAGGAACACAAGAACCAGGCATGCTGCTCATGGCAACAAGAAAGCTGAGTCTGTAGATGGTTCCAAACTGCCCAAGAAGGGCCCCAAATTAGAGGACACAGAAAGTTTAAAGCAGGAGACTTTAATGCATGTCTTTCTGTAGTCAATAAGCTAAGTAGATACAACAATCATTAAGATTAGAGAAGATTTTAACAACATGATTGATAACCTTGATACAAGTGACTTATATAGAACCCTGCACCCAATACATGTCCAAATATACACTTTTTTCAAAGGAACATGGAACATTTAGTAATGCAGGACTATAAAACAAGTTTAGTAAATTTTAAAGGATTAAAATCATCCAGTAAATATTCTGAGCACAGTAGAATTAAGTTTGAAAGTCATAACAGAAAAATAATTGGAAGGTTCCAGTTAAGATCCAGGGGTACATAAATGGGATACTTGAATCCTCTCAAAACCACATCAAAATGACAACTAAACTATAGAACAACCATCATTCAGAACTGCCTGAAATCTAGCAGAACAGAAGTCCTACAACTAAGGATATAAAGAAGCCACACTGAGGTTGATAGGAGGGGCACAGATGCAGAATGGACTGGCTCAACATCAAGTGACCCCAGAGCCAGCACAGTGAGTGGACAGCTTCAGACAACATCAAATCACTCCAAACCACTCCCACAAGTGACACCTTCACAGAGAAAACTCAGCAGGCACCAGAGCCTCACTGAACTAAGTACTGTCTCATGGGATGGGCCCCAGAACAGCTGATCCTCCATGATGGTTGTAGCCAGTCCTCACAGTTGATGGGTCTGGGGGTAAATCCCTCCTATTGAGATGCAATCAAGGCTCAATTATAACTGGATGATGTACACAGCCCACATGAGGGGTACACCTGAAGAGCTCAACTCAGATGATCAAGGAGGCTGTGCCATTGGGCCATACAAGACATCTACTGCATAAGGCCATTCTCTCAAGCCTGGAAGGCATAGCAGCTCTACCTAATGCATAGACACAAACAGGGAGATAGCTAAAATGAGGAGACAAAGAAATATGCCCCAAATGAAACAACAGGACAAAACTCTAGAAAAAGAACTAAATAACATGGAGACAAGCAATCTATCAGATGCAGAGTTTAAAACACTGGTTAAAAAGATGCTCAATGAACTTAATGGAAGAGTAGATGAACTTAGTGAGAACTTCAACAAAGAGATATGAAACATAAAAATGGATATAGAAAACATAAAAAAGGACTCATTAGAAATAAAGAATACGTTAACTGAAATGAAGAATACATAGCAGGGAATGAACAGTTGACTAGATGGAGCAAAGAATCAAGTCAGAGATCTGGAAGATCTCAGGAAGGAAGCAAAAAACACCCAATCAAAACAGCAAAAAGAAAAACATCCCCCTGCCAAAAAAATATGAGCATAGTTACAGAAGCCTTGGGAAAACTTCAAGCATATCAAAATTTGCATCATGGTGGTGCCAGAAGGAGAGAGAGCAAGGAATTGAAAACTTATGTACAAAAATAATGACAGGAAACTTCTCTAACTTGGTGAAGGAAATAGACATGCAACTCCAGGAAGCACAGAGTCCCCAAACAAGGTGAACCCAAAGAGGTCCACACCAAGACACATCATAATTAATATGTCAAAGGTTAAAGACAAAATGATAATCTTAAAAGCATCAAGATAAAAGCAGTTAGTTACCTACAAGGGACTTCCCATAAAACTGTCAGCTGATTTCTCAACAGAAAATATTCAGGCCAGAAGGGATGGGCATGAAATATTCAAAGTGGTGAAAAGCAAGAACTTCAACCAAATTACTGAGCAAAGCTATCATTTAGAATCAAAGGACATACAAAGAGCTTCCTAGACAAGAAAAAGCTAAAGGAAGACATTAGCACCAAGCCAGTATTACAAGAAATGTTAGAGTCTTCTTTAAGAAGAACAAGAAAAAAAAGGACAAAAATATGAATAATGAAATAGCAATATGTACATATCTATCAACAATTTCTTCAAATGCAAATGGATTAAATGTTCCAATAAAGAAACATATGAAGGTTGATCAGATAACAAGACACTTATGTATGTTGTCTACATGAAACTCACTTCATATCAAAGGACACATACAGACTGAAAGTAAAAGGATAAGAAAAGATATTTTATGAAAATGGAAACAAACAAACAAACAAAAAGGTGGAGTAGCAATAGTTATACCAATCAAAATAGACTTTAAAACAAAGTTTATATAACAAAAGACAAAAAAGGACAGCAATTCCACTTCTGGGTATTTATCTGTAGAAACTCAAAACACTGAATTGAAAAGACATATACTTTTGTATGTCTGCTGCAGCATTATTTACAATAGCCAAGATATGGTTGCAATGTAAGTGTCCATCAATAGATAAATGAATAAAGAAGAACTGGTATAAGGAAGTAAAAGACCTGTACTCGGAAAACTACACAACACCAAAGAAGGAAATTAAGGAAGACACAAATAAGTGGAAGCATCTACTGTGTTCATGAATTATAAGAATTAACATCATTAAAATGTTCATAATACCCAAAACAATCTATAGATTCAATGCAATCCCTATCAAAATACCAATGGCACATTTCACAGATATAGAACTAATATTTAAATAATTTATATGGAACCATTTATGACTCTGAATAACCTCAGCAGTTCTGAGAAAGAAGAACAAAGTAGGAGGGATCATAATACCTGATATCAAACTATATTACAAGGCCATTGTAATCAAAACAGCCTGGTACTGGCATAGACACATAGACCAATGGAACAGAATAGAAAGTCCAGAAATAAACCCATGTCAATACAGTCAGCTGATATTTGACAAAGGGGCAGGAACATAAAATGGAGTAAAAATTGCCTCTTCAATAAATGGTGTTGGGAGATCCAGACAAGTACATGCAAAAAATATGAAACTAGACCACCAACTTACACCACACACCAAAATAAACTCCAGATGGATAAAAGACTTAACTATAAGTTGTGACACATAAAAGTCCTAGAGGAAAACATAGGCAGGACGATTTTAGATATCACACAGAGCAATATTTTCAATGATACATCCCCTAGGACAAGCGATATAAAGGAAAGAATAAACAAATGTGACTACATCAAACTAAAATGCTTCTACATGGCCAAAGAAAACATCAACAAAATGGAAAGGGAATCAACCATGTAGGAAAACATATTTTCCAATGACTCCTTATACAAGGGTTTGATCTCCAAAATATATAAAGAACTCACATGACTCCATACCAGGAAGACAAGCAATCCAATTAAAAAATGGGCAAAAGGCCTGAATAGACACTTCTCCAAGGAGGATATACAGAAGGCCCATAGACACATGAAAAAATGCTCAACATCACAAACCATTAGATAGATACAAATTAAAACCACAATAAGAGACCCCTTCACATCAGTCAGAATGACCATCATTAATAAATCAACAAACAACAAGTACCGGTGAGGCTGTGGAGAAAAGGGAACCTTAGTACACTGTTGATGGGAATGCAGACTGGTGCATCCACTGTGGAAGACAGTATGGAATTTTCTCAGAAAACTAAAGATGGAACTGCCTTTTGATCCAGCAATCCCACTTCTGGGACTATACCCTAAGAATCCTGAATCACCAATTCAGAAGAATCTATGCATCCCAATGTTCACAACATCAGCATTATTCACAACAGCCAAGAGCTGGAAACAGCCTAAGTGCCCATTAGTAAATGAGTGGATCAAAAAACTCTGTTACATTTACACAATGGAATACTATGCAGCAGAAAGAAAGAAGGAGTGTCTACCCTTTGCGACAGCATGGGTGGAGCTAGAGAGCATTATGCTAAGTGAAATACGCCAGATGATGAAAGACAAATACCATATGATCTCACCTATAAGTGTAACCTAATCAACAAACCAAGCAAACGAGCAGAATAGAACCAGGGGCTTGGAAATAAAGAACAAACTGACAGTGACCAGAGCGGAGAGAGAGGGGGATAACAGGGAAAGAAAGGGGAAGGGGCAAGCAAAGGAACATGAATAGAGGACTCATGGGCACGGACAATGGGGGGATTGACTGTGGGATTGGTGGGTATGGGGTAGGGGGTAGCAATGGGGAAAAAGGTGGGACAACTGTAACTGAACAACAAAAAATAAAACAATTAAAATAAGAAGAACTGGTGCATATATACAATAGAATATACCTCAGCCGTAAAAAAGAATGAAATCTTGTCATCTGCAACAATATTGATGGACCTAGAGGGTATATGAGTGAAATAAATCAGACAGAGAGAGACAAATTCCAGATGATTTCACTTACATGTGGAATCAAGAAAACAAAAATAAATGAACAGGCAAAAGAGAAACAGACTCACAGATACAGAGAACAGACTGATGGTTGCCAGAGCGGAGGGTGGTTGCGGGGTGAAAAGGTGAAGGGATTAAGAAGTACAAATGGGTAGTTACAGAGTAGTCATGGGGATGTCAGCATGTGATGTCAGATGGGTACTGGATTTATTGGGATGGTCACCTAGTAAATTATATAGTGACTAATTACTGTGCTTAACACCTAAAACTAACATAATATTGTATGTCCACTGTAATTAAAAAAAAATCATTTAAAGTCAAAAAAAGAAAAAGAATTGGAAATGCTATAAATGTTTGAAAATTAAATGATATACTACTAAATAATATGTAGATTAAAGAAAAACTTAAAATGGGAAGTAAAAAATATTTTAACTAAACAATAAAAAAAAATAATAACCTTTGGGGATGCAGTTAGTAGTGCTTACCAGGAAATTTTAGCCATAAAAGTACATAGTGGGAAGAAAAGAGATTGAAAGTCAACCATTTAAAAAAGTAGAAACAAACTGAACTCAAAGAAGTATAAGAAAGGAAAAACTAACATCAAGAGCAGACATTCTTGCCCTGGCTGGCGTAGCTCAGTGGATTGAGCTCGGGCTTCGAACCAAAGTGTCGCAGGTTTGATTCCCAGTCAGGCCACATGCCTGGGTCGCAGGCCACAGCCCCCAGCAACCAGACATTGATGTCTCTCTCTCTCTCTCTCTCTCTCTCTCTCTCTCTGTCTCCCCCTTCCCTCTCTAAAAATAAATAAACAAAATCTTAAAAAAAAAAGAGCAGACATTCTTATAATAGGAAATAACCATACAATTGAGAAAAATCAGAAAACCAAAAGTTATTTTTTGTAAGAATGAATACCATTGATAAGGTTGACCAAGAAAGAAGATACAAATGATCTATATAAAAAGTGAAAGGGGACACATTTCTATTGATACTACAAACATTAAAAAATTTAAAAGAAGATATTAAGAGTCTTATACATACATTTTCCAATATAACTAAAATTTACAAATTCCTTTTAAAAATCTACAGCCTATCAAAATGCAAACTACAAGAAAGAGAAAATGGGAACTGTATTACAGTTACTAAGGAAAATGAAACTGGGATTTGAAACCTTCCACAATGATATCTCTAGGCCCAGATGACTTCACAGGTATACTTGCCCCAAACAATTAAAGAAATATCTTAGTCTTACTAAAACGAGGGGACACTTCCCAATTTCATGAAGTCAGCACTGTCTTGATAACAAAACCTGACAAAGACATTACATAACCTTTCTCAGCTTCAGCTTGCTTATCTGTAAAATGGCTGGGCAGGTCCCCAATCTGATTCATGATTCATCATAAACTTCATTTGTTCACTAAGTGGAAAAACCTTTGTCTCCTGCCACAAACTACTCACACATCATTCATCATTATTTGCAACCTCATTCTCTTGCAGGGAAGAAATGAGCAATTCAGTCTTACTAGTACTTCACTTGCCAATGGTAATTGTAATTATAGAACATTTGCATCCTAGAATCCCAGCTTGTGTCCTTTACAAGTCTTCCTCCCTCTTTAAATGTATCCTCTTTAAAGGTATCCTCCCTCCCTCTTCCATCATCAACCAGCTTTGCCTGTTGGCCAGTAGATGTTTATTATTCTCCTTGTGAGCATTTTTTTTTCCTGTCCTAGGCCCTGAAAAACCTGGGTCAGGGTGTGTGTATGAAAGTAGTTCATATTCTCACTCTTAAAACAGCTTTAGGGTTTTTTCTTTTCTTTTTCTGAACAATTTAGTACTAAAGCCAGTAAGAGAGCTGAGCAAGGTAGGCATGCATCCATGTAGTGGCGGTGGGGTGGGAGGGCTTCAGTGGCTCAGAGAAGAGCTGGAGCCTAAGCAGGAGAAGCAGGGCATCCATGTGGGGAAGGCGTGACCCAACGCAGCTGTCAGAGTCTGAGGAGGGTAAGAAGGACATTAACTAGGCCGCTGGAGATTGGTACACACAGAGGGTGTGACCAAATAAGTAAAAATATTGAGTATAATGAAAAGTGGGCTTTTTACTGTTGGAACAGACAGTTACAAACAGGGAGAAAACTAGAGCAAACCCTGTGGTATTGAACTGAAATTGAGGCATTGATGTGAATATGGTTGTTGGTTGGAAACAAATGAATAGATGTAGAAATAAATGCCGGTGTGTGTGTGTCCTAGCTCTGTCCACTGGGGAGGAGTAACGCACAAAATTAATTAACACACTTAGCATGCAGATCTTGGTTTCTAAATACCACTAACCAGTAAAAGAAACCAGGCTCCTTGGAGAAATGCGTGTTTCCTGGGGTAAGGCTGGGGAAGTACAAGACGAGCCCAGAACATGTTGTGGAACTTGTGGCAGAAAGTAAGGAAATGCTCACTGATTGACAGAAACCTGCTTGAAGGGGCTCCCACCAGCTAAATCTGGGGCAACTGAGCCTAGAGTAAACAGTAAAAAAATTTAGTAGAGTGGAAAAAATAGGAAATGCTGTATCCAAACTGACATAAGTAGATAAATGAATAAGTTTGAAATTTAATAAGGAATGGAATATAAACAGTCTCAGAATCCTCCCCTCCTGCCAAATTACTGATTATCTACAATGGAAGAAAGGGGTGACTTTACAATGAAGAAGCCTAGCAGATCCACCTTCACTAAATGATCAAAAGGCACATGATCAGTAATGGGTCATATTTAAATTATGCATTACTTGTTAGGATTTAATAAGAACCCAACATCCTACTGTGATACTCCTGCTGAAGATGCATAACGTGAACCCAATCAAGAGGAGGCATCAGATAAAATAGAGTGGTGTTCTACAAAAGAAGTGACCTGTATTCTTAAGTGTCAAGGTCATAAAAGTCAAGAAAAAACTGAAGGACTATTGCAGATCCAAGAGCAGTAAGGAGACATGACAACTTAAATGCACATGGGATCCTAGACATGATTGTTTTCTATAGAAGACCTCATTGGGACAATGGTTGAAACTTAAATCTGTTGAAATGCAGCAATGTTAATTCCCTGATTCTAGTAGTTGTGTTGTGGTTGGAGAATACCCCTGTTTGTAGGAAATGCTAAAAAACTTGAGGGTAATGGAGCCTCTGGTCTGCATTCTCAGATGGATTAGGGCAAAAACCCTTGCTATTGTACTGGGAAGTTTTCTGTAAGTTTGAGAAATCGTCTCAGGAGAGCAGCAGTAGGATGCTTCCTTTTCCTCTGCATGCCTTCATCCCACGTTTATTGAGCATCCGTTTTAGGCTGGGCACCAGGAAGGCAGGGAAAGAGTCCTTGTTTGTTTAAGGTGCTCACGTGTCTGAGCAGGAACTCATGCCCTCCACGTGTGTTCAGTTTCTGCCGTGAAGCACCTACTCTGTGAGCTGAATAAACAATTCCTGTTCTCAAGGAGTGTGCAGTCTGCTAGGAGGTTAAGTGGTTTGATGTGCTGGGCCCTGTTGAGGCTACAGAAGGATTCAGATCTGGAATCAGATGAACTAGAGTGCATTTCTAGTTTCACAATTGAACAGCTCTGGAATCTTAAATTAATGGACTGCTCTGAGCCTCTGTTTCCTTGTCTATATAATTACGATTATAATTCCTTCTCCATGGGATTTGTCATGAAGGTTAAGAGAATACATAGAAATCCCTTATCAACAATATGTAAATTTGTTTTGGTGGTGGCCTTATGTCCTGGGTTATGTAGACTCGGGTCTAGCTGGGAACGGGACCTCAGTGTACTCAGTCATTCACCAGTAGGCACAGTACATGCGAGAAGCCCATACTTGCTCACCATAGTTGTTTTAGGGAGGATGCTTCCCCAGCCCTGGTTATGTTCCAGATGTATTTGGGGGCTAGAAGCTCTATGTGTGTGGGGAGGGGAGAAGGAGTGGAAGTCACCCATCTTTACAGACCCTTGCTGCTCATTGGGGTAGGGGCAGGTAAAACAGGGTTGTACTTCTGGTAACAATGCCCCCTAATATGCAGCTGCCACAACACTTGTCTTCACTGAGGTCTTCAGGGTCCAGACAGATGTTCGATATATCTTGGGTACAACTTCAAAATGCTTTTGGCCCCAATTCTTAATCCAGCCATGGCTGTCACAAAAGTTCTAGGCTGACTTGGATGGGGTTTGCAGCAGTATAACCTTATGGGTCATACCTCAGGTCTGCACCCAACACCTCTTACTACCTACCCTGCACTCACACACAGGCACCCTGGAATACAGGGGAGTTAAAGCCCACTGGTTCAGGCCCTGTGCCAAGTGGCGTAGAGGCCAATGGATAATACTTCCCATTTGTCTCTCAAGGTCACTTTTTGGAAACATTTCATAAAGTCCCTCCGAAGTTCACAGTTGATTGTATTCCAGGTGCATTTAGCAGTGGCCAACTCCCTAACACACCCTTCCATCTGGAGTCCCTTCTGCCCTGTCTTACTCCCTATCCATTGCTCCAGCTTGCTTGAACCGTGTTCGCAACCACTTACATGCAAGTCTTTGTCTCAGGCTCTGCCTTGGGGTGGCCCAGGCTAAGAAAAGATGAGGTTTGTTCACCCCAAGATTATCACTGCATTGTGGGAGGGACCAGCAGGCCTACTGCAACCCTGCTGCAGCATTGCAGAAACAAGAGTGTCTTTGGAATATTCTCTGCCCTTGCCTCCCAGGGCCAAACGTTGTTGGTGGATTGACCTAATTCAAGAGGGACCTTTAGCCAAACTGGCACCTCCAGCCCCATCCTTGGAATATTTATTGGCCAGAACAGTGAAAGGGGGCCATGTATTAGAAATCATTTTAAACCAACCAGCTGCATGAAGCATGGGTGTGTACCAGGAGTGTTTGATATAACTACACATAGAGTAGATGTTTTAAATCACCTATCTCAGGGAGGCCTCAGATTGAATTAATCTCCCCATCTGTCACTCACTTTAGTCCCCACCTAATGATGCTTATAAAGAGCAGAACTTCAATTTCAGAAGTGTGGTGTGCTAGACATATCATGTTGCTTTATTTTTCTCTAAGTCAAAATAAAGCCAGCATGGAGCACTCATCCAGTTAGGATGGTGGCAAATGCCACCTCATCATTGTGGGCAGCTCCGCATGATGGAGGAGAGCCCAGGTTCTGAAGCCTGTCTATTTGGATTTTAGCTCTGTCACTTAAGAGCTCTGTGACATCGGGCAAGTTGCTTCACCTCTCTTTAATTGTCATGTGAAGTGGGGGATAATAGTAAGTGGATAATAGTGATAAATAACTTCTTCACTGGCTTGTGGTGAGGATTAAATGAGTAAGTGTGTGTAGAGGGTTCTAACCCCATTACCTGGGGTGAGGTGGGGTGAGGCCAGATGCAGATCAAGAAAGAGATCAGAAAGAGATTTACAGTTTTGCTGTACTCACAGCTCCCTGTCAAGAGCACAGGATCCCAGTCCAGTCCACTCAGGGATGTCCCTGGCTTAATCATGAGACAGAGAGCGAGTAACTTTGGCCAAGTGCCTTTACTGTACCTTCTGAAGGAAGGAATAGGGGAGGCAGGGCAAGCAAGCTCAGGGTTGGGTAGTCGGAATAATTTCAGCAGGCTCTGGGGTGTCCCTGGCTGTCTAGTGCAGGCCCTGGGGCAATGAGGGTGGGTGGATAGTGGCCTATGAAAGCCAGATAAGGGAGTGTTTGAGGGTGTGGCCTAATTGACTGCTCAAGGAAGAACTGACTGGCTTCTACCCAGGACCTCAAAATAGAGTTAAGATAGCTATTAAAAGAAAAAAAAACAAAACACCACAATATTTTGCCTGGCACATAGGAAATTCTCAGTAATTGTCAACTCTCATAAATAATTATGATTCAAGATCAGTAGAAAATAGGGAGTTTCTCATACTCTTCCCTCTCCCAGGGGTGCACAAGAATCTCAATGCCAGAGAAGGGAAGGACCTCTGTTTCTCATCCCACCACTGTATGAGTCTCCTGTAGCTGCTGTAACAAATCGCCACCACGTAGGGACAACACACAAATTGATGGTCTTCCAGATTTGCAAGTCAGTCACCTGAGATGGGTCTCACCAGCTAAAATCATGGTGTCAGCTGTGCTGTATGCTTTCTGGAGACTCTAGGGTAATGTTTTCTCAATTTGCCAGTCTCTAGAGGACACCTGCCTTCCTTGACTCATGGTTCCTTTTTTCATCTTCAAAGCCCCCAGCATAGAATCTTCAAACTTCAACTCTGTGACTGTGACTCTCCTACCTGGGTCTTTCACTTTTAAGGATCCTGTGATTATCCTGGACTCATCAGGATAATCCAAAAATATCTCCCTATCTCAGAGTCCTTAACTTATTCTTGTTTATAAAAGTCCCTTTTGTCATGTAAAGTAACATAGTTATAGGTTCTGGGGACTGGGACATGGAAATCTTTGAGGGGACAGACATTTTTGTGACTCTTCAGCACTGTCACCACTGATACCTTCATCATGTGAGTCTACACGGCCCCTCAAAGCCAGGTGTCTTGCAGCTTCACACCATGACTGAGCCTGAGAATCTTCACAAAGGCTGGGAGCCTCCAAACCACCCTGGTGCATTCTGAAGTCGTTCACCTCGCATGTTCTCTCACCCCCATCTCCCCTCTACTTGCAGTTCTCAGAGAATTCTGTCAGCTTTCCAGCCTTGGGGATCCCTGCCCCACCTCACAGCTTTCCCCACTCCATATCTTCATCCACTGAGTCATCCAAGAAGCTTCTCTGGCTTTTAGAAAATAATAGACAGGGAGTGGGAAGGGTCTACTTCTGAGTCAACAATAGGAGCTTCCCCGAAAGTAAGCATGACCAAGGTAAAATAAAAAATTATTGAGTTGTCCTGCCAACCCTCACTGGGCTTGCTTGTTTAACACCTGTCTTCCTTACTAGACTTGGCCTCTGGACAGCAGACAGCACCTGCACCCCTGCTCCAGAGCAGAGTAGACACTCAAGAAACAAACCCTTGAGTGCCTTTCAACTCAAACAACCTATACTGGTTTTTTTTCTATCCTATTATTACTATTATTATTCTAGGAAGAAATGCCATCCTAACTGTCCCATTGTTTTGTCTCTCAGTACTCCAGTTTCCCTCCCTGAGATGGTAGATTATGTAGCAGATCAGAAAACTGACCTGGGATATTGGGAGAATTCCCCCAGGCTCCTTTCCCACAGTTGTGGAAGCCAAATGCTCTGTGCAAAGCCTCTTTATGCACTTTTGAAGGAGCACTGATAAGACTTCCATCCACCATCTGTCCATCCATTCAATATAATTATACCAACTATGTGCAGAAGGTGGCAGAAGGAGAAGTGATATTTATAGGGCAAGTATTATGTGCTGGATAATGCAATGTGCACTTTGTAAACATTTTCACTGTAGGTTGGTGTCAAAGCATCACTAATAAGAGCTTGCATTTGATTTGTGTGGCTTTTATACTGTTCAAAATGCTTTCACATATATTCTCTTATTTGAGCTTTATTGCTTTATTGGGGTGGGCATGGAAGATATAATCATCCGTGTTTCAAAGAGGAAAGACCAGCAAGTCATGCAGTTAGCTGTGTTGATGGCAGGTTGGTCTCTGGAATCCTGGTCCAGCACCGCTTCCCTTCTACCCACTGTACTCCTAGTGGTTTCCCAGCCTGTATGTCCCAGGCCCATCCTCTCTTCTACATAGAAACCTTGACATCTCTCCTGGCACTGTACCTAAACAAGTTCCCCGCAGAGTGTACATACCCTCATGTGCAAAGACCAGCACATATTCAGATACAAATACACACTTGTGCGCAGGTACACACATACACCCATACACATAGGGGTGTTAGGGAGTGAGCATTCAAAATGCATCTTAAGCAGCCTGCGCCTCAGAAGAAGCAGTTGAGAAACAACACTCTGTGAATACGTTCCCATTTCTGCACAGTCCAGGCTTTAGGAGCAGAGTACTGGGAACAGGTCGAAGGGTGGTTGATGGTTAAATGTACTTTGGAAGGTAGTGAATTGCTTTGGGAAAATATGAAGACTTATATCCCCAGAGCCATTGTCTTACACTGTAGGGGTAATAGACCTAAAGACCCACACCTCTCCCAGGAGAGAAATGGTTTACAGTTTAGTGCAAATGTCTCTCTCTCCTCCTTCTACCCCCTTCCTCACCCCTTCCCCTCCCCGCCCCTTTATGTTCCAGATGCCTCATGTAAGCTTTGAGTCTCATAATTTCAGGGTTCCTCTCATCTATACAAACCTCACTGCACAAGCAGGTAAACATCTGGCCTCATGGTGTTGCCTGCGGTAAAATGAGCCTGGGAACAGGTGTTTCTAGGATGCTCAGTGACTGAGTGAATAAAAGGTCTCTTCTCTGATCCAGAGATCTGGAGTCAGGATAGAAAAACATAAACCCAGATATAAAAACTTAACAAAACTTATCTGTTCTAAACCTCTACTGCTGGTTTTTCTAGAGTTGCCTACACCAATGATAGTGGCATTATTAATAAAATTAGCCATAATTATTGGTGCTTCCTCTGTTCTAGATGCAGGTTAAAGGCTGTAATTTGCCCAAGGTCACACACACGGCCAGTGGTGGAGCCGAAGAATAGGTGCCGTCACCCAGGTGATGCTGCATTTGACCAGCTTCTTTCCCAGAGAGCAAGGCAGTGATGGGTATTGTGGACAAACCACAGGTGAGCTGGCTTCCTACTTGTAGGCAGCATTGCTGAGTCACAGGTGCCAAAAGTCTGCAGAAATAGGAGCTTTCTCTGTGGGACATGATTCCCTATTAGCTAAGCTAATAGCCTTTCCTGTTTCTTGCCATGGAATTCCGCTGTAACTAGACTAATTATGGTATCAGTCCTCCATTTGTCAAAAGTATGAAGGTGCCAAGCCTGCCAGATGGTCTCCTGTGGCTTCCCCTGCTGCTCCAGGCCAGTAACAGCCTCAAGTCCCATTAGCAAGAGCTGCACACTGAACTGGACTCCTTGTGTTGGGCCATGGAAGGACTTCAGAGTGGTCTTGAGGTGTGTAGATAGGGTGTGATAAAAAGTGAGGAGACTGATGGGGGTACCCTGCCTTCACTGGCTGTTTCTGCCTTCTCCCCTCCTCCTAATGACATGGATGAAATGCCTCTATCACTGCACTCCCTAAGGCCCATGCTAGGCAGTTACTGAGCATTCACTTGGGCCTTTGCACCTTTACCTGGGCTGTGCCTCCAGCTGAAATGCCTTCTCCTTTCCTTGACCCCAGCCCAGACTGCCCAGGTCCCTTTCCAGGTGCAGCCCCTATGGAAAGCACTCTCTTTTCTGAACTCTGAAAACTTACTTCTAGCACAGAGTCTAACAGAGGTTGAACTTGATACTCTTGATGCAATCCAACTATTCAATAAGTGCAGTATTTATTTATTTTAAAATAAAGATTTTATTTACTTATTTTTAATATATTTCATTGATTATGCTATTACAGTTGTCCCATTTCCCCCTTCACTCTCCTCTGTGCTGCACATACCCTTTTCTACCCACATTCCCCCCCTTTAGTTCATGTCCATGTGTCCTACATACAAGTTCTTTGGCTTCTACATTTCCTATACTATTCTTACCCTCCCCATGTCTATTTTCTACCTACCATCTATGCTACTTATTCTCTGTACCTATTCCCTCTCTCTCCCCCTTCTACTCCCCTGTTAATAACCTTCCATGTAGTCTCGATTTCTGTGGTTCTGTTCCTGTTCTAGTTGTTTGCTTAGTTTGCTTTTGTTTTTGTTTTAGGTGTGGTTGTTAATAACTATGAATTTGCTGTCATTTCACTATACATGTTTTTTATCTTCTCTTTCTTAGATAAATCCCTTTAACATTTCATATAATAAGGGCTTGGTGATGATGAACTCTTTTAACTTGGCCTTATCTGAGAAGCACTTTATCTGCCCTTCCATTCTAAATGAAACCTTTGCTGGATAGAGCAATCTTGGATGTAGGTCCTTGCCTTTCATGACTTGGAATACTTCTTTCCAGCCCCTTCTTGCCTGCAAGGTCTCTTCTGAGAAATCAGCTGACATTCTGATGGGAACTCCTTTGTAGGTTACTGTAGGTCTCCTTATCTCTTGCTGCTTCTAGGATTCTCTTTCATTTTTATCTTGGCTAATGTAATTATGATGTGCCTTGATGTGTTCCTCCTTGGATCCACCTTCTTTGGGACTCTCTGAGCTTCCTGGACTTCCTGGAAGTCTATTTCCTTTGCCAGATTGGGGAAGTTCTCCTTTACTATTTGTTCAAATAAGTTTTCAATTTGTTGCTCTTCCTCTTCTTCTTACGGCACCCCTGTGATTCCAATGTTGGAACGTTTAAAGATGTCCTGGAGGCTCCTAAGTCTCTCCTCATTTTTTTGAATTCTTGTTTCTTTGTCCTTTTCTATTTGGTTGGATGTTTCTTTCTTCCTTCTGGTCCACTCCATTGATTTGAGTCGCAGTTTCCTTCCCATCAATGTTGGTTCCCTGTGCATTTTCCTTCATTTCACTTAGCGTAGCCTTCATTTGTTTCTCTAATTCGTGACCAAATTCAACCAATTCTGTGAGCATCCTGATCACAGTGCTTTGAACTGTGCATCTGATAGGTTGGCTACCTTTTCATCACTTAGTTGTATTTTTTCTGGAGCTTTGATCTGTTCTTTTGTTTGGGCCATTCTTTTTTTTGTCCTGATGCACTTGTTATGGATAAGGGGTGGAGCCTTAGGTGTTCACCAGGGCAGGGCAACCCAGTCACTGTGTTGTGACACTGTATGTGGGGGAGGGGTCCAAGAGGGAACAATGGTGCTTGCTCTGCTCTCTGCCGGATTTCAGTCACTTCCTCTGCCTCCTACAAGCAAACTGGGCACTTCTGGTGCTGATTCCTGGGTGTGTTGGTTTGTGTATGTTCTGGGACCCTGTGGGTCTCACCAACAAACTCTCGTGTGAGGCTGGGAATTTTTCCCACTGCCACCTCAACCCCCACACGTGTTTTCAATCAGTGGTTTGAGGCTTTATTTCCCTAAGCTGGAGCCCTGGGTTGCGTGGTCTGTTTTGCTCCGCAATTGTTTCTCTGGATTTATCTGGTGAATGTGGGACTGCCCACTCCACCAGCTGCTGCCTTGCCAGCCAGCCACCACCTTGCCACAAGTCCTCTCCACCTGGCTGCCCATCACTGCCCCTCCTACTAGTCTGATGAATGTTTCTTTCACTCCTTGGTTGTCAAATTTTCATACAGTTTGACTTTCTGTCAGTTCTGGTTGTTTTTTATTTTTAAATTGTTGTTGTCCTTCTTTTGGTTGTGCAAGGAGGCACAAGGTGTAGGTGTCTACCTACACCTCCATCTTGGCCAGACGTCTATTTATTTTTAGAGAGAAAGGAAGGGCAGGAGAAAGAGAGGGCAAGAATCATCAATTAGTTTCCTCTTGTACACGCACTGTCCAGGGACAAATCCACAACCCAGGCATGTGCCCCGACCGGAAATCAAACCAGCAACCTTTCCCTTTGCAGGGAACCCATTGAGCCACAGTGGCCAGGGCAAGTGCAGTATTTCTTGAGTACTAATCAGTGTTGTCCTAGGTGTTGGTGATAGGGTGGGAAGTTATACTCAGCCCTGCGTCATGGAGTTTGTGATCAAGCAGGGAAGGCAAATGACACAAAGAATTAAGGCTGTTAAGACAAGGGAGATAAATGTTGCTTAGATGCAAAGAGCAAAGAAAATGTGGAATCAAAGAACTTGAAAAACCCTGCTAGAATATGAATTTTCTTTTTTTTTTACTTTTATTAGTTATTTATTTTATGCTGAATTTACTCCTGGGCTATAAGCTTTTGTTTCTTCAGTTTCTTCTGGGATATATTCTTCTTCTGTGCAACTTCCTCCTCTGGTTTGGGAACGATCTGCTCCTTCTGCTCCTTCTCCGTGAGGATCATCTCGATGTGGCAGGGAGAGCTCATGCAGGGGTTGATCCTGCCATGAGCTCTGTACATTCTCCACCACATCTTGGGAGCTTTGTTCACCTGGATGTTCTCAATGACCAGAGAATCCACATCTAAACCCTTAAGTTCAGCATTACTCTCGGCATTTTTAAGCATGTGCAGCAAAAACTTAGCACTCTTTTTGGGCCACTGACCCCGTGTCCAGCCCCACTGTTTGGCCTGGGCACACCTACCCACTCCACCATTGTATCAGCGGAATGGGACACACTGCTTCTTTAAAGTGACATCTTTCAGATACTTGGTGGCTTTTCGAATATGCATGCCCTTGATGGTGTGGGCAGTTTCTCAAGTGTTCTTTAAATGAACACGAAGATTTGAACCTCTTGATTTTGCATGATTTTGTGGGGTTCTCTGGGTCAAGTGAATAGCGAACCATCTTCAGAGGTCACCTCTGGTCGCTTTCGGGAAGAGCGAATTTTCTTATTTTTCAGTCATTTTGCAAATATAAGACTGTCTTCTCTAGAAGCCATATAGGCTTCAAGACCAAGAGTCACAGGTGGTCTAGCCCTAATGGCTTTCACAATTGTGAGTCCCTGAGCAATCATCAGGAAACACTGGCTAGTCTGAATGTAACCAGTGTGACAGTGTCTGCAAGGAGCTTCTCCCCACCACCCTTCGCTGACCTGACAATTCCTGTATTCTCGCTGCTGCATCATAAGTAGAATTTGGGAAGAAAATATGTTTCCATATCTTTTGCTGTTCCAATTTCTTTCCCTTACTTTTTACATCAGTGGCTTCTCCTTGAGCGGTCAAGCATAGTCTTGGAAGGAATACTCACCCCCAGTAAAAACAAATGTGGAGCCCTGGCTTTGTGGCTTGGTTGAATGGAGCGTCATCCCCTACATCAAAAGGTTGGAGGTTTGATCCCCAGTTAGGGCACATACCTAGGTTATGGGTTCAATTTCCAGTCTGGGTGCGTGTAAGAGGCAACCAATCGATGTTTCTCTCTCACATAGATCTCTCTCTCCCCCGATCCC
Organism: Phyllostomus hastatus; assembly: GCF_019186645.2. Taxonomy (NCBI): domain Eukaryota; kingdom Metazoa; phylum Chordata; class Mammalia; order Chiroptera; family Phyllostomidae; genus Phyllostomus; species Phyllostomus hastatus. The sequence continues at coordinate 9,796,826 of NW_025334015.1, read as the reverse complement.
TCTCTCTCCCCCTCCCTCCCTCTTTCCTCTCTGTCTTAAAAAAATCAATACGCATATCCTCAGGTGATGATTTTTTAAAAAGCGAATGTGGATCCTGCAAGGGGCTGTAGGAGGCACACTCCACAGAAAAATGGAGGAGCCTGAATCCAGTAGCAGCATCAGAAGGCAGAAATGCTGATTTCCTTCCTGAAAAAAATCCACAATGAAGTCACTTTAATACAATTAATTTCATTCAATGTTTATGAAGATATTACTCTGTGCAAGGAAGTGCATATGCCCTAGGGCAGGATGTGGCCAACTCCCTCAGCCCCGCCACTGCCTGCACCTCAGGAGCTTACAGGTGCATCAGGAAACACATCCACCATGGAGATACCAACAATGACAGTTCCCTATTACGTGTTAGAGTGCTACAATGCCATCATTGGATGGGAGAGGACAGCAAGGTCAAAGACGGCCAGTGCTGAGCCTGAGGTCCCAGTGAGACAGGAGGCAGAGTGGGGCAGGCACTGAGCAGGATGGGTTGGTAATGACAACCACAGGGCTCTCTCTATGGCAGTCAATTCATGGAGACTGGACAGTGTCCCTTGGTTTGGAGGAAGGTGAATCTGATGCAGACACTGGCCCTCAGTGTCCACATCATTAATGAGACATTCACACGGGCTACCGAGTCCAGTGGAGGAAAAGGGACAACATGGCTTTTCTTTCAAGGGGAGCAAAAGCCGCGGCCTCCACCATGACAGGCCTTTATTTCTATCTCTGGACACATTACATGATGGTCCTCATTTACTATGCACAGGCTCGCTTTAGGTGATTACCTTTTACAGAAAGCAAAGGAGCCAATGCCTCTCTAATCACATCACAGAAGAGGGATATTTGCAAATGAAAAGACAAAAGTGGTTGAGCCAGTTACACTCATCCTTGGAAGGTTTAGCATGGATTTTAGGAAGTTACTTTGCAGTAAATGTCCTCAATTCAGGGTGAGGGAGTTTTAGCAAAAAGCAAGACTCACAGCGGCCTAGGTACATTGCAGGCCTGATTCCCCATGGGAGAACTTATCAATGGGTGTGGGTCCTATGCATCTCCAAGTGGAAGCTGGGCCCACACCATGCAGAACAGTCTCCTACAGAATCACCTGCTTGGCCTCTGTGTGAAGTGCCTGAGGAGCTAGGAGGTGGTGCAGCCCAAGGGAGGGATGTTGAGGGGACAGAAGGTAGGGGGAGGTGTTTGTGCTTATTCACTGGCAAGAAGGAGCCACCGAAGTCTTGGAGCATGAACCAGGTGTGACGGGGACCTGTGTCAATGCAAGTGTGTGAGAGTTAGACTGACAGAGAGTGGGGAGCCTTGAGGCAGGGAGATGAGGGCAGGGAAGGGGGGAAGGGGACTCTGGTCATTCAATATAGTTTCTCCCATTTCAGAGAAGGGACTGAGGCAGGGAGCAGAAGTCACCTGGCTTAATGTCACACAGGCAGTCTCAAGGACAGCCAACAGATTGTTACATTAATGACAGTTTACTTATTTTAAGTCATAAAAATTTGCTACATGTTTGTTTTTAACAGTTTTATTGATATAGAAGTGATATATGTGATCTGGCACACAATTCACCCATTTAAAGGGTACAATTCAATGGCTTTTAGTATAGTTGCAGATATGTGCCTCCATCACTCAAAAAAAAAAAAACAACACTGCCCTTTAGCTATCGTGTCCCTACCTCCCCATACTTTCCAGCCTGCGGTAACCCCAAGTCTACCTTCTATCTCTAGACTTCCCTGTTCACATTTCATGTGGATGCAATCATATCATCTGTGGTCTTTTGTGACTGGATTCTCTCACTAAGCGTGTTTCATGTAAATCCATGTTTAGGTATGAATCAGTACTTCATTCCCTTTTATGCCCAAATAATATTCCATTGTATAGTGTACTACATTTGGACTTCTGACCAAGATGGAGGCATAGGTAGACATACTGTGCCTCCTCGCACAACCAAAAGAAGGACAACAATAATTTAGAAACAAAATAACAATGAGAACTGACAGAAAATTTTACTGTATGGAAGTTGGACAACCAAGGAGTTAAAATAGACACATTCATCCAGACCAGTGGGCGGTGCAGAGTTGAGCAGCCAGGAGGGGAGGGGTCGCAGCACAAAAAGTGGTAGCACCAGGCATGCAAGGCAGCAGCTGACAAACCCCGGGCACACGGGGTGGCAGAGGGTGGGCCCTGGGCGTGCAGGTGGTGGCTGAAGGACCCCTGGCCTGGGGTGGCAACCAGCAAACCCAGTGAGGTGACAAATGTGAAGTGAGGTACTGTGTGCAAGGCAGCTGGCTGACCGGGTAGTCCCACATTCGCAAGCAGATAAACCAGGTGAAACTGGGGAGCGAGAGAGACTGCACAACCCAGGGTCCAAGTGCCAGGAAGTAAAGCCTCAAAACACCGATTGAAAACACCTGTGGGGCATTGAGGTGCAGGGAGACTCCCAGCCACACGGAAGACTTTGTTGGAGAGACCCACAGGGTCCTAGATGTACACAAGCCCACCCACATGGAAATCAGCACCAGAAAGGCCCAGCTTGCTTGGGGGAAGCAGGGGAAGTGACTGAAATCCCACAGAGAGTGGAACAAGGGCCATTGTTCCCCCTCGGGCCTTGTCCCCACATACAATGTCACAACTCACAACTGGGTTACCCCGCCCTGGTGAACACCTAAGGCTCTGCCCCTCATACATAACAGGCACAAAAAGACAAAAAAAAAGTGGGGGGGGGGGGTTCAAACGGAAAGAACAGATCAAAGCTCCAGAGCAAATACAACTAAGTGATGAAAAGGTAGCCAACCTATCAGATGTACAGTTCAAAGCACTGGTGATCAGGATGCTCACAGAATTGGTTGAATTTGGTCACGAATTAGAGAAGAAAATGAAGGCTAAGCTAAGTGAAATGAAGGAAAATGCAGAGGGAACCAATAGTGATGGGAAGAAAACTGGGACTCAAATCAATGGAGTGGACCAGAAGGAAGAAAGAAACAACCAAACAGAAAAGAACAAAGAAACAAGAATTCAAAAAAATGAGGAGAGGTTTAGAAACCTCCAGGACATCTTTAAATGCTCCAACATCTGATTTATAGGGGTACCAGAAGGGGAAGAGGAAAAACAACAAGTGGAAAAGTTATTTGAACAAATAACAAAGGAGAACTTCCCCAATGTGGCAAAGGAAATAGACTTCCAGGAACTCCAGGAAGCTCAGAGAGTCCCAAAGAAGGTGGACCCAAGGAGGAACACACCAAGGCACATCATAATTACATTAGCCAAGATAAAAATGAGAGAGAGAATCCTAGAAGCAGCAAGAGATAAGGAGACCTACAGTACCCTACAAAGGAGTTCCCATCAGAATGTCAGCTGATTTCTCAGAAGAGACCTTGCAGGCAAGAAGGGGCTAGAAAGAAGTATTCCAAGTCATGAAAGGCAAGGACCTACATCCCAGATTGCTCTATCCAGCAAAGGTTTCATTTAGAATGGAAGGGCAGATAAAGTGCTTCTCAGATAAGGCCAAGTTAAAGGAGTTCATCATGGAAACTAAGCAAACAACTAGAAAAGGAACAGAACCACAGAAATGAAGATCACATGGAGGGTTATCAGTAGGGAGGTGGGAGGGGGAGAGAGAGGGAAAAGGTACAGAGAATAAGTAGCATAGATGGTAGGTAGAAAATAGACAGGGGGAAGACAGGAGTAGTATGGGAAAAGTAGAAGCTAAAGAATTTATGACACATGGACATGAACTAAAGGGGAGGAATGTGGGTGGGAGAGTGTGTACAGGGTGGAGGGGAATGAAGGGGGAAATGGGACAACTGTAATAGCATAATCAATAAAATATATTTAAAAAATAAAAAATATAATGCTGCTATAAATATTCATGTACACATTAACTTTTGTGTCAATGGATGTTTCCATGTCCCTGGGTATATACCAAGGGGTGGAATTGCTAGGTCATGTTGTAACTCTATGACTGTCAGACTTTGTTTAAAGTGACTGTACCTCTTTACATCTCCACCAGCTGTATATAAGGGTTCAATTTCCCACATCCTCTCTAACACTTGTTATTACTTGTCTTTTTTTTTAACTGTCATGGTGGGTATGAAGGGGTATCTCTTGTGGTTTGGATTTACATCTTAATGACTAATGGTGTTGAACAGCTTTTCATGTGCTTATTTGTATATTTGTCTTGGATAAATGTCTATTAAGATCCTTTGCCCATGTTAATGGTTATGGTTACAACCAATTTATGGTTATTTATTTTTATTGCTGATTTGTATTAATTATTTATGTACTCTCTATATAAATTCATCTCAGATATATGATTTATAGATATTTCTCCCCACTCTATAGGTTGCCTTTCCACTTTTTTTATTGAATTTACCAAGGTGACATTGTTTAATAAAATTTTATAAGTTTCAGGTATACAATTCTATAATACATCATCTGTATATTGAGTTGTGTGTTTACCACCCCTTTTCAACTTTCTTGATAGTGTTCTTTGAAGCTCAGGTTTTTAATTTTGGTGACGTTCAATTCTTCTATTTTTTTTCCTTTGTTGTCTGTGCTTTCAGTGTCACAGCTAAGAAACCATTGATCAATCCAACATCACAGAGAGACAGAAGTCCAACTTCATTCTTTTGCATATATATATAACCAGCATCATTTGTTGAAAAATTATTTTTCCCATTAAATTATCTTGACACCCTTGCTGAAAATCAATTGACCATAAATGTAAAGGTTTACTTCTGGACTCACAATTCTATTCCATCAGTCTATGTAAGTCTAGTCTTGTGCCTGGACCACCCTGCCTTGATTACTAAAGTTTTGCAGTAAATTTGAAATCAGGAAATGTGTATTCTCCAATTTTGTTCTTAAGATTGCTTTAGCCATTCTGATCTCTTACATTTCTATATGAATTTTATTTTATTTTATTTTATTTATTTTTTTTTATCAATGTGTGGTTGCTGGGGGTTATGGCCTGCAATCCAGGAATGTACCCTAGCTGGGAATCGAACCTGGGACAGTTTGGTTCCCAGCCCACGCTCAATCCACTGAGCTACGCCAGCCAGGGCTCATTTCTATATGAATTTTAGAAGCAGATTGTCAATTTCTGTAAACTCCAGCTGGAACTTTGGTAGGGATTGTGTTGAATTTAGAAATTACTTAGAAGATGGTTGCCATCATGGTAATATTAAGTCTTCTAATCTATGAATATGGGATGTCTTCCTATAACTCATTCCTTTTTTATTGCCAAATAATATTCCATTGTATGGATATAGCACATTTTGTTTATTCATTTAGCCATCTGGGTTGTTTTCATGTTTTAGCTATTATGAATAATATTTCTACAACTATTTACATACCATTTTTACATTAATATATGTTTTTATTTCTATTGGGTATATACCTAGGATAGAATTGCTCGGTCATGTGGTAGCTCCATGTTTGCCATTTTGAGGAATTGCCAGACTATTTTTCAAAGTGGCTGCACTATTTTACATTCACCATTTACATTCTCAGCAATGCATGAAAGTTCCAATTTATCCCTATCCTAACATTTGTTATCATCTCATTTAGTCATCCCAGTGGGTGTCCAATGGTATCTCATTGTGTTTTTCATTTGCTTTTCCCCATGGCAATGATGTGGAACATCACTTCATGTGTTTATTGGTTATCTTCACTTACTTCAGGGGCTATAGGCAATGAAGGCCCAGGGCAACACAGGGTGGTTGACTGGCCATGCCTAGAATGAGGCCTGGACATACAAGCACAATGAGCAATGCCCACTACCTTTCTTGTGCAGTCACCTGCCCAGGGCACAGGAGGTATGGTATGATATATCCACAGAAGATTCCTCTGGACACAGAGTAACCCATAGTCCCAGCATGGCTGTTAGAAAGCTTTTGAAATAGGAAGTGTCTCTTTTTGAGCCCAGGTGTATACACACATGCTTTCAAAGGAATCTGCTATTTAGTCTAAGGCAGATGATATAGAACCACACAGACCTTTGAAACCTTGATGAAGAGAAACAAGTGACAAAAAGGTGCCATCCTGGGAGATTCTGGCAGGAGCAATTAATATGTCTGAACTGGGCTGTGTTAGGAGAAGAGGAGAGGGTAGTCCACAGGACTGATACTGCCTTCTGAGTTTCAGGGGAGCACAGGAAGGAGGCATCTGGATGCCAGCTGTGTTCTAGGCCTCCTGGAGTGGGGGTGGGGGTGGGGGTGGGCACCCTGCTAACAAACAGCCAGCTCCCCTGTCCAGCTCCTCTCTCCATGCCTCCATTTCTGGATGTTATGTAGTATTAACATTCTCCTTTGGTGCAGATGACCAAGCACTGATGGAGTGTTCTCATGTTAAAAAGGTATAAGCAGCGGGATTTCTGGTCAAGGTAGCAGCATAGGTAAACCTGGCTCAGCTCCTTGCACATCCACATCAAAATTACAACTAAATTATAGAACAACCTAGCGTCACAGGTAGGCTTCACTTGAGCCTCTCCCAGCCCAGTACAAGTAGCAGCCATCTCAGATTGCTTCATAGCTCATGCAGGGTGGCCCCAAGCAGAACACAGGTCGGGGCTAACCCTGGCCTGCACCACCCAGAAAACCTTAGGGCCAGCACAACCAGTGGACAGCTAAAGACCACGTCAGAGCACCACCACTCTGCCCCTGCACAGCTAATCCTCTGTGGAGGGTAGAGGTTGGTGGTTGGTGGTCAGTGGTCACAGCCAATCCTTGCAGCTGACTAGCCCGGGTAAATCCCTCCCATTGACCTGCCAACAGAAGCCAAGCCTCAACTACTAGAGGAGGGTATATTCAGACCACATGAAGGGCATACCACAAGTACCTGGCATGTGTGATAGAAGAGCCTGTGCCACTGGACCCTACAGGACACCTACTCCATTAGGCCATGCCACCAAGACAGAGTCATAGCAGCTCTACCTAATACATAGAAACAAACACACGGAGGTTGCCACAATGAGGAGACAAAGAAACTTGGACCAAATGAAAGAACAGATCAAAGCTCCAGAAAAAGAGCTAAACAAAATAGAGATAAGCAATCTGTCAGATGTAAGCTCAAAACACTGGTTATAAGAATGCTCAAGGAACTTGGTGAGGGCCTTAACGGCATAAAAAAAAGGATCCAGTCAGAAATGAAGGATATACTAATTGAAATAAAGAACAATTTGCAGGGAAACAACAATAGGGTGGAGAAGCCAAGAATCAAATCAATGACATGGAACATAAAGAATCAAAAAATAACCAATCAGAACAACAGAAGAAAAAAGAATCCAAAAAAATGAGGATGGTGTAAGCTGCCTGTAGGGTAACTTCCAGCATTCCAACATTCGCATCACATGGGGTGCCTGAGGGAGAAGAGAAAGAGCAAGATATTGGAAATTTATTGGAAAAAAATAATGAAAGAAACCTTCCTTAACTTGGTGAAAGAAATAGACACGCAAGTCCAGGAAGCACAGAGTTCCAAACAAGATGAATGAAAAGAGGCTCACTTCAAGACATATAATTAAAATGCCAAAGGTATTTTGCTAAAGATAAAGAGAGAATCTTAAAAGCAGTCAGAGAAAAGCAGTTAGTTACCTACAAGGGAGTTTCCATAAGACCATCTGTCAGCTGATTTCTTTAAAGTAACTTTTCAAGCTAGAAGGGATTGGCAAGAAATATTCAAAGTTGTGAAAAGCATGGACCTACAGCCAAGATTGCTCTTCCCAGCAAAGATATCATTTAGAATTAAAGGGCAGATAAAGAGCTTCCCAAACAAGAAAAAACTACAGGAATTCATCATCACCAAACATTATCATATGAAATGTTAAAGGAACTTACTTAAGAAAAAGCAAATGAAAACTATGAATAATAAAATGGAAATAAATACATATCTATCAACAATTGAATCTAAAAAACAAACTAAGCAAACAAGAAGAACAGAGACAGAATCATGGACATGGAGAGTGTTTTTATGGTTGTGAGATGGGAAGGGGTGTGGGGGAATAGGGGAAGAGGTGAGGGGATTAAGAAGTGCAAATAGGTCTACAGCCATACCATCCCAAACATGCCCGATCTCATCTGATCTAGGGAGAAGTACAAATCCGTAGTTACAAAATAGCCATGGGGATATAACATACAGGATAGGAAACAGAGTAGCCGAAGAACTTATATGAATGACCCATGGACATGAACAATGGTGTGGGGATTGCCTGAGGGAGTGGGGGTTGCTGGGTAATGGGGGACAAAGGGAGAAGAATTGGGACAACTACAATTGAATAATCAGTAAAATATAATTTTAAAATAATACATAACATCCAAATAATAGCAACTTGTCAAACCAATTAGATTTGATCTAACAGTATCAAAACAGTTTGGTTTGGGGGTATCTCATGATAATCTGAAGACTTTTTTTACCCCATTGGCTCCAATGCTGTGTACTGATGTTACAAGAGAAAGACTACCCATTAATAGCAAGACCTTCTGGCATTTCTGGCAGCTACCCCATCTATCTCAGTGTCTGAGATGGATCTGTGTTGGACTGAATTATGAGCCATGGGAGTATCACTGTTTTGGAGAGGTCTATGCTAAGGGGCCATTGGGAAAATTGAGCTGGATTATGTTGGAGGCTGCCCTAGAACTAAGTATTGCCAGATTGGAATCTGTGGGATTCTTCAAACCCTGGGGGTAGAGGATTGGGAAGAGACATAGCTTGAAATCCTTCTCTGAATGTTGTCCTGGACCTGGTCAGGTTCATTCATGAACAGAAAGTATTCCTTCTGCACACACACACTTCCAGTGCAAAGGTCCACTAAATGAGTAGGTGGAATGGAAAAGAGGAAAGCTGGGTGCACGCATGTGCTCACACACACGTAGCTTTGTAGCACTGTTGATTTTTGAAACTGAAATGAACTTGATCCGTAAAAACAACAGAAACTCAGACTAAAATAACAGCATATCAACATTAAGAAAACAGGTTTTAAATGAAAAGAACATTTTTCCTTCATCCTTGTCCAGCATTGCTGCTATCTTTGGCATTGCACGGGGAGTCTAAATGTCATAATGGGTAAGAGAGTTGGCTCTGGAATCAGACTTCCTGAGTTCCAGTCCTGGCTGTATCACTTAGGGCTGTGTAACTTATGGCAAGTTACTTTATCTCTCTGTGCCTCACTTTTCACACCTATCAGTACATGAGGGTGATAATAATAGTATCTATCTCATGAAGTATTGTAAAATTTAAATATAAGGTACTTAAAATAATGCCAGTCATATGGTAAATATTCAGTACTTGGTTTTTAAGTAAATGAAATATTCAATTTTTATTACTATATGATCTTAAAATAGCCAACCTTCTCACAGCAGGAAATCAAATCCCAGGTATCCAGGGCAACAGGTGGGGTCGTGAAGGTGGATTTTTTCCCATGATTTTAATGAGAAACTGTAAAGTTGAGGTATTTGATAAGACCTGTAGTTTTCAACACCTGTTGCTCACTAGAATCAACTGGGGAGGTTTTTAGGCAAAGACTGGTTGTACCCAGGCCAAGTAAATAGTAATATTTGGAAGTGAAGCCCACGCCATCACGTTTTGCAAAAGATCACCAGGTGATTCTGATGTGTAGTCAGGGCTCTGATTTGCCGGGCTAGATTCTTGCTACTTGAAGTGTGGTTCAGGACTCAGCAGCACCGGCCTCACGCAGGAGTGTTTGAGATGCGGAATCTCAGGTGCCACCTCACCCAAGACCTACCGAATCCTGTTTTAACAAGATCCCCTGGTGGTTCACCTGCAGACGGACAGGAGCACAGGAATAGGTGACTTTCAAATTTCACTCCTTGCTCTGAAGTCAGTGCCCAATAAACGCTAAACGAAATAGTGGCACAGTTATCTGATGTCCCAGAAAAGTCCTAAGCAGGAAGGCTTTTGGAATCTGGACCAGCAGGGATGCCATCAGAGCCAAAACCTGATTTTCCCCAGGCATGGAAACCTTGACATATGCACACCTGTGCTCATAGGCCAAGGGTAATTAATCAGCAGGGTGCCCCTGGCACTAAAGCTCCTGGTGCCAATGGCAAGGGGCGATGGGAAGTGACATAGATTGATAGAGACAGAGAGTGAATGAGATAAGAGAACCTCCTTTTCCTGAGTTCTCAATGAACTTTGGCTTTGACAGAGTCTGGTGCTGTAGAAGGCTCAGGTGAGTCATTCTCAGAGTTGGCAGGCTCCAGTGAGGTGTGCTCACCATCCCACAGGAATCCTGAGCTCCTGTTCACTGTTTTCTCCCTACTGTCTCTTTCCCTTCCTTGGCCTTTAGAGCACAGCTTCACACTCCTATCGATCCCAGTTCTTTCTGTCCTCCTGCTTCACTGTCCAAATCCACCCCTTCCTACCCTGAGTTTCCAAAGCACCTCCTCCAGGTGCTGGTGAGTGTGGCACTGTTCTGTGTGGTGAGAGACATCAAGAACCCAGGGATGGCCACCATACAAAAAAGCATCAGCTAATCAAAACTAAGTCAAGTACGAACATATCCCATTAACTATGCAAATGGGAATTCCCCAGACTGCGTGGTAAGTACAATAAACCAAGGACTACTCGGCATCCAGAACTCGATGGCCTGGCTAAAAGAACCCAGTGTAGAACAAAACTAGGTCCTCGTGCAGGGATTTAGCAGCGCACTTTAAAAAATGCGGTGAAATAGGTATATAACATAAAATTGACTGTTTAAACCACTACAGGTCTGCGGCATTAAACACATTCACACTGAGTGCAACCTTCATAGCCATCCACCCCCAGAAATTTTTTTCATCTTTCCAAACTGAAACTGTGTCCACATTAAACTCTAACTCCCCATTCCTGGAAAACTCTATTCTCCTTTCTGTCTCTAAGAGTTTGACAACTCTAAGGACCTCAAAAGAGGAATGATACAACATTTATCATTTTGTGACTGGCTTATTTCACTTAGCATAATGTCTTCAAGTTTCATCTATAGGGTAGCTTGTCGGAAATTTCTTCGGATTTTTACCCAACATCATGCCACTCTGAGAAAGAGCGGATAATCCTTTATTCATTCTGTGTTGTGGGGAAGGACAGAGGGAGGCATACAGCTGCTCTTGGCTTCATCAGCGAAGGCAATCAACACAAGAAAAGGGGTCTTGGAGCAGGGGCTAGAGCCTCCATCTATTGATGTAATTGGAAAAGACTGGGGGGAAGTAGGGGGAGTCCATAAATAGGAGGACAGGACCGAAGACCCATAAGAGGGCATGAAGCTGGTGGGTGTGTACATGTCGGCGGGAAACATTCCTCTACAGCTGTCTCAGCTTCCTCGGCTTCACCTGCTCGGGTGTCAAGTTGGTAGGGCTGCCTCTGGGCAGCACCATTTATTCTAGAAGACTGGTGTGCCAAATGTCACCCTTCACTTTGGGCTATTCTGCAAGGCTGTCTTCAACATGTTTGCAGCTGGGTCTGTTGTTCACTTCACTCAGCCCCACCTCCCTCTCCTTCCTACCCCCAGGTCCCTGCTCACTGGGCAATCCTAGGCAGGACCCAGGACATAGCTGTGGCCCCCAGACTTTAGGGAGCTCACATCTCAGGAAGCAGCACAAGTGGGAAGTTTGTCTCTTTTGCTCAGAGCCTCAGAATAAGATGTCAGAGCTGCAAGGAACTTCCCAGGTGACAGGCCCTCATTTTATTCGGAGCTCACTGAGGCCCAGAAATGTGTGGGGTAACTTGCCCGAAGTCACACAGTAGAGCAAAAACAAGAGTTCAGGAGTTCAGGTCTCTGTGGTTCCCCCAGGCCTCAGTTTCTTATTTGGTTGTGATTGCTTCAGCAACAATGAACTCTCCTCCTCTCCTTCCTTGCCAGCCTTCAGGCCCTCCAATTGGCTCCATACCTCTGCCCATGCCTCCTGGGGGCAAAGATTGGAAAACCCCCTTTAGAGGCAGCCCAGGAAGCCCCCCCCCCATCAGTTTCTATTCATCCCACTCTCCCCAGGTCCCACCTTCCCTCTTACCTCTGGGACCCCTCTTCCTTTTGTTATGATTGCTTACTTTTTCAACCCAAACTGCCGTGAGGCCTTGGGCAAACCATCTGCGCAGTAAAATCCCAACTACAATGAGAAATTAATGAGCAAAGTGAATGTTGCCATATAAAGCTTGAAATACCTTTTCTATCCACTAAGCCAGCCCCAGCCCCTGCCCCACCCTCCTCTTTACACGCCTTTGTTTCCAGGGCCCCCTGGACTCCTCTCTTGTTTCCATGAAGTGACTGAAATGCCCCAAAAGGGACAGCTCAAGATTTGTAATTACTACTATATTGATTCAGGCAAGTTCTTCCCTGAGGAATTTTGGATTGATGGGGCAAACATTTTTGAAAGTTCCAGCACACCTCTTTTAATCTCATTAGTGCAAATTCAGCTGACAGGCACTGAAGCAACCCTGGGGGACCGGGGGCCTGGACAGGCAGACACTTACATGGGGCAATTTCCTTCACACCTGGAGATGAGAAATCACGCTTGTCAGGCCCTGCTTTGAAAGACAGGAAGATTGGTGATAAAGCCACGGGGAGAAAGGACACATTCCATTCCTTCCCAGGGCAGGAGGAGCCGCTGACGCTGAGGGACGCAGCTAGGGGTGGAGAGGAGCAGGGAGGGGAAAGGGGAGAGACAGAGGAGGCGTTTCCATCAGTCACCTCTCACAAGAGAGGACCCGGGTAACAGCCAAAGCAAACCAAGCCGCCCTCCTGTTCGTCTCCCACAGCCCCCGTGGAAAGCACTGGCCACATCTGCTGTCCTCATCGGCAGAAACTACTTAGACGTCTAAGTCTTTGCCAGTCCTCCGAAGGGTCAAACCAACACGGTGCTTGCACCTCGTGTCCGCACATCTCAACGACTGTCTGGCCGCAGCTCCCAGAACCTGGCCCTGGAAACGGCACTTCTGGCAGAGAACTGCCAGATCTTCGTTTTGTCAAGGAATGACGCCAAAACAAAACAAAATGAAGTGAAAAACAAACAGCTGTCCTCACCATGATTTCTTTTTTTTAAGGTAAATAAACAAATAAAGCTCTTACATAGCTCTTAATTGTCTCATTCTGACATGGGCCCAGGGAATAAAGACCTAATAATGCCTCTGGGTAACTTACAATTCCCCTTCCTGTTTAGGTTTTTACCACCATCTCCGATCTGCTTCCCTCCTCTAAACAGTGCCCTTCATCCACCTCCACACGCAGAGTATTCCCCACCTCTGCACCCTCAGAAATGTCCTCTCTGCTAGCTCCGGCTCACCCTGGAGCTCCTCTTCTTCCACCGGCAGAGGGCCACCCCTCCTCTGTGCCTTTGTGATACAGTCACAGCTGTCCCCCCTTGTCCATGGGTTCACTTTCCTCAGTTTGGTTACCCCCACTCAACTGTGATCTGAAAATACTACATGGAAACTTCCAGAAATAAACAACTCATAAGTTGTAAATTGCACAGTGTGGTAAAATCCCGCGTTGTCCGGCTCTGTCCTACCCGGGACATGAATCACCCCTTTGTCCGGCGTCTCCACGCTTCAGACTCTCCCCACCCCTTTGCCACTTGGTAGCGAATGGTCAGGTCAATAGTAACCTATGCCACAGCACCGTGTGTGTGCCATTCCCCCACTTTGGTTCATCACTTTGGCTCTGTACCAGCTCACGGCCTCACAAAAGGAAAGTGAGTACAGTGCAGTAAGAGATTTTGAGAAAAAGGGAGGACAACGTTCATCTAAGTTTCGTTACAGTATATTATTACATTGTTCTATTTTGGTGGTGGTTGTCAATCTCCTGCTGTCCCTAATTTGTAAATTAAACTTTAACACAGGTATGTATGTACAGGAAAAAGCAGAGTCTCTGTTGGGTTTGGTACCATCTGCGGGTTCTGGCATCCGTTGTCTGTCTTGGGACACACGTCCTGTGGCTAAGGGAGGGCTCCTGCAACCGCACTGCATTGTAACTCGTTACATTTACACAGCCGCCTCCCCCTCTGCAAACTCTTTGAGGGCAGAGGTGATGCTCACCCCCCTTCCTGGTCCCGAGCATCCTGCAGAAAGTCCCCTCCCCAGCAGGGAAGCAGAGGATGACACAGGGGCCCCTCCATTCACAAACCGGGGACCTGGGACTGTGTTGCATTACAAAACCACCCCAAAGTGGAAAACAAGTCCTTGCCCTTGGGGAATTCACTTTTAGGGAATTGGGTGAATCCAGCAGACTTAAGTGAGACAATGTAAACCATTTGGAATTAGTGTGACTCAGACTACGGGCACAATAGCTGAGGGAATTTTAAATGTGGAAGAAGTCATCTCAGGGTGGGGTTTGCCAGAGATGGTTTCATGGAAGAGTGAGTTTTAATCTGGGCCCTGAAAGAAGTGCAGACTTCAAATTGGCAGGGGGAAGAGAGGCTAATTAAGGAAGGGTAAAGAGTAGGAGTGAAGGCCTAAAGGAATCACTGCAGTGGCAGAAAAAAAGAACCTGGGCACTGGGGGCGCGGTGGTAAGAACTAAGAAACCAACACGGGAGTTCTGAGAGGGAGGCAGAGGGGCTGGCAGACTTGGACTAGCCAAAAGGGAGATCTAAATGCCAAGCAGAGTTAATAGAATTTTATTGCTGGAAATAAAATTTTATTGTATTTTTACTAGAAAGATTAGACATCATCTAATCCAACCCACTCTGTTTTATAGATGAGAAAACCGAGGCGCAGAGAGGGAGCGTGCCTTCCCCATGGTGGTGGGAACAGCAGCATCGGTAGTAAAAATACAAGGAGGTGCCTGTTTATCCCCATTTTGCAGACCTGGAAGCTGAGAAGTTAAGCAGCTTGTTCACGTTCATACGGTAACGTGGACAAGGGACAGACTCAGCACTCTGAAACTCACCCCACAGGGTGCTAGTGCTGGTCGAGAGAATACAGGATTTGGAACCGAAGGACCTGCATTCAAATCCTGGCACCACCCCGTAGTCATGTGACCTCAGGTGAGTTACCTAACCTTGCTGATCTTCTGTTTCCTCATTGGTACAAAGGGGATAATAATTCTACCTCACAGGATTTCTGTGGGGATTAAGTAAGATTTTATGTGTCAAGTTCTTGGCACATAGTATGTGCTCGGGAAACATTGGTTTCCCACCCCCCACCCCCCTCACCTGCCATCTGCTTCCTTCGAGGAGCCTGGACACCAGCTCTGCGGTCCTATGGCTGCAACTTCTGCCCCCACCCCTGTGTCCCTCTACTCCATCTCTGGGCACTGGTCTTCCAAGCTTCTCAGTGTCTTCCCCTGGCGGGAATGGCAGGATGGGTGTGGGGACCCGGGAAGGCGGTGTCTGGCTTTCCTGAGAGATGGGCTGTGTTCTCATTTGGCCCTGATGTCAGCAGCATGGGTGGCAGAACGAATCTGTGCCCCTGCCTGGCATGAGGTGCAGGAAGCCCCGTAGTGACCCAGTGGGAAGACCCAAGCTAACCTTCCCTGACCCTTTCACGGAATGACCTCTCCCTGGCCCAAGTCCTTGGCTTCCTGGGTTTCTTGAGTTCCTTATTCCCTTTCCACCCTCTTTACTCAAACGGTCTCACGTGCTGAGTCGTGCTGCTTCACTGCTCAACAGGAGGCCTCCAAAACATGTGCAAGGACACTAGCTGGTCGGGGTCAAGCACTTGTAGCAAGAGCTTTGCTCAAACCAGGTTCCTTGAGATGGAGAGATAAGATGCATATTTTCCTTGCTGACTAAGGAATGCGGTAGAAGGAACTCTCACTTCTCCCGGTGGTAAACTTTCAGCATTCGGGTACTTCTAACAGATTCTTGGCCTGTCAGCGGCACACCACCACCTTCTACTCTCTCAAGTGTCGGCAAGGTTGAGCACATTTGGAACTTAGTGTTTGGGGCTATTGAAGTGAACTAACTGGGTTATGAAGTCCACCAGAAGGAAAGGTCACATTAGGTGAACCAGGAGCTAATGAACTTGCACACTGTATAGCCTCTTTCTACTGCATTTAAGTGAAAAGGAAGAAGGACACCAGGGGATGGGATCTAACATTTGGAAAGCACCTGCTATGTGCCCAGCACCATGCAAGTGCTATGTGTGTGTCGTCTTGCTTAATCTTCCCCACAGCCCCACGGAGCTGATGAAACCGATCTGCCCAGCCCGCCAGTCCTGGGTTTCAGTCACAGCCTCACACTCTAACTGTGTACCTGAGACATACAAACTTCTCTCAGCCATACTTGCCACATTGAAAAGCAGGGAAATAGCACCCATCTCATGGAGGAGTGCAGAGCTGGAAAGATTATCAAGAGCACAGTCCCCTCCTGGCTCGGGGCTGGTGGCTCAGGCTTGGCTGGTGCCACGGGTGGGGGAGTCCCAGAGGCTGTTGGCTGAGGCTCAGTTCACTTTTGTCCTGTTGATCTAATCGAGTTTCATTCTGTTGAACATGAGGATGAGCGGTCTGGCTGGCTCTGAAATGTTTGGAAAGTATGAGAGGACTCTGGAGTGGACGTCAGCTGGCCCCTGGCTATCTGGTCCAGGCCGTAGGCCCTCGGTTTCCGTCTGTGCAATGACGTGGCTGGACTCAGTGATCTCTGCAGTTCCTTCCCACTCTGCAAAGAACCTGGTGTTCCAAAACATACACTCATTTATATAGTCTTCACAGTCCCACTCTGGCCTTTCAACTGTGACAGGAGGCTTAAGAGGTAGAAGAAAAGTATCTATTAAATAATTTCAAAACAAAACAAAGCAAGCTTCAGGCACTGCCTCTGAATTGGATACATTTTCCATTTCTCACCCTGTTCACCTGCACAGGGAACAAAAACAAGAACTTTTTTTTTAAATAACACACACACATTGTCTTTCTACCTGGCTTTTCACAGGGCCTTGTGCCAGCAATGTGGATAAGATCTTTCAGGAAATTTCATAATGTCACATACTTAGGCAAATTGGCAAAGTGTTTATAGCAACAGCACCACAACAGCACCCTGAGGTTTCAATTAGCGAAAAGCAGTCAGGCACCCTGAGCAGCTCTGAGAGCTGTGAATGCAGCAGGACTGCTCCGGAGGCGAGGAGGGTGGGGGGAGGGTGGGGGTGAGAGCTGTCAGACAGACGGGTTCCAGGGTGCTCCGGGCTTCAACATGGCTGCTTCCTGGACAAGCCATACTGGTCAAAACCACTCCATCACTCAAATCTGGGTTTATCTGTCCAGGGAGAGGTATGGCAGCCCTACATCATTGGTCCCAGGATGGGTGTGGTCCAGACTCTGGGCTGGCTGTCCACTGATTCAATTCCACCTTCTATCGTATAGACTCTAGCGTGGAAGCCGGGTCCCAGCAACCTCTTCAAAGGCCCCACAGAAAGTCAGGCCTGCGGGGCACAGGCCCCCACCTGTATGCAGTGATCTGGAGCAGAGCCTTTAAAGCTATACAGACCCGGATGTCAGGCCTGGGTCATGGGCCAGCTCCACCACTTACTAGCTCTGGGACTTTGGGTAAAATACTTACCTTCCTTGACTCTCATTTTCCTTATTTTTAAACAGAGGTAGTCAGACCTGAGTGTGTTGTTTTGTTTGTTTGTTTTTAATATTTTTATTGATTCCACAAGGAGAAGAAGGGAGAGAAACATAAATGTGAGAGAAACATCGATCGGTTGCCTCATGTACACGCCCCAAACAGGGACCAAACCCACACCCTAGGCACATACTCTGACCAAGAATCAAACTTGCAATGCTTCAATTTACAGACGATGCTCCAACCAACTGAGCCACACCATCCAGGGCCAGATCCACAGTCCTACTTCCTAGCTATGTGTAATGTACCCACCTAATTGGGTTTGGGGGAGTTAAATGTTTATAAATTAACATTAGCACAGTGCCTGACATAGTAAGCATTCAATCAATGGGTGTCATCGTCTTCGTCATCATCGTCCTTATTTAGGGACATTGCCCAAACTATATGGGGGGTGTTAATAGGCAATATTTGATAACTGACTTCTGTGGTCAAATTAATTATGGAAGTGCTAATTACAGAGCAAAAGTGGACAAGCTTTCTTCTGGCATGATTTCTCAAAACTCTCATGAGAATGGCAACTTCCTGAAAGTTCATTATTTCTCAAATTGGTTTGTCCTTAGGTTGGGGCCATGTCAGGGGATGAGCAATCCATGAATACCATTGGGAAATTCAAGGCTCTGACTGAGAGAAAAGGAATCTCAAGGAAAAAGGGGGACATTTGAAGGAGGAGGAATAAAGGACTTGAAGAGAAAAGATCCCAACAGAGGCGCACGGGAGCTGCCAGGGCGCCCCAGCGGAATCCCTGCTGCTCCAGAAACTCTCGGTACATTAGCTTTTGAATCTCTGCAGCAGTCCTCGAGTCAGCAGTCCTCAAGGGAGCCAGGCCGATTGTCCCCATCTTACAGGTGACCACAGTGAGGCACTGACAGATGAAGCAACCAGCCCAGGACCACGTAAATAGCAAGAAGTGCCTCAGAGATATAAGCCCACATCCTCTAGGGTCAAGTTCGAGTTTTCTGTGTAAGAAGAAGACTTGTTTACATTGCAACATGCAGATTATTCGAACTCTGCTTAGCCTGAAGCTGTTCGATAATTAAGATCAGTTTTGGCGTTAGATGTCACCTGATTGTTTTATCTGTAGCCTCTTTCCAATGTTTACATTTGGGGCACTGTGAAAATTTGCTCTGTCGACAAGCATAATTGGAACCTTACCAAAAACAATGTTAAATGAATCTTAGATTTAGTTGAATCAAATCCCCCCTCCCAGCCTCATTCTCTTCAACCCCATGTCTGTCTTTACAGCTCAGTGGTCTTGGACTCAGTCTCCTCAGCTCACGTAACCCTCCTAGAGCCCCATGACCTCACCACAGAAATTGCTGAAGTCAGCCCGTTCCCTTCACAGTCCTTTGGAATAAGGAAAATCCCAGGGGCCTGTTAATAGTGCAGGACACAGCACCCCACCCAGCACGCTATTTAGCTTGGATGAAAAGTGTACACGGTGACAATGCAAAGTGCCCTGGGCAGCGACAGGACCTAGTGATGCTCCTATCCCTCAACACTGGCTGATTAATTTTTTACTAGGCCATATACATAGAGAGCTGCATCAGTTGTGGGGTTAGAGGTGGCGCTGTGTGCTGGGGGGTTGTTCCCTCTAACTTCTGCTGTGTGTGCCGGCCCAGGGGACACTCCCTGCCAAGGGGTGGGAAGCATAGGCAGTAAACATTCTTGTCAGGTGGTGGTGGCCAATTAGGGACCGAGTAGGCGTCCGCCTGTCACACCCAAGCTCTAGGCACCTGGGAATACATGCGGAGAAAGGCCTTTCTCTATTCTTTGTTTTGATGGCTGGCTTTTGTTTTCTGTTTTTGTTTTTTACTGGGAAAGCAAATTCAAACAAAACCAAAAGGCTTCCTCTTAAGTCCCTGAGAACAGAGAGTCTTTCCCTCACTCAGTTGTTGAAAGATCGTGGATGAAGGCTTTGCTGTGTGCACAGCACTGGGAAATCTCTGGAAGAAGCTGAGGTAGGACGGCTGACCACCAGGATCTCACAGGCTGGCTGAAATGACAAGATCCTCAAACCCAGTGGCAGGGGAAAAAGACAAGACCAGACAATATCCGTGGATGCTGTGGTGGACAGAAATGGCAGCATTTTTGTCACTGCTTGGGGAAGCAGATGGTCCTGGTGCAGACAGCCGCCACCATCTCCTCTGCCCAGGCCCCTAGCAGAGGACAGAGTGATGAGCTAAGGCCTGTGTCTACCAAGGATTTGTGTTTCCAGTGCAGACATGGGGAAGAAACTGAGGTTCAGAAAGAGTTTAATTTCTGCACGGTTGCTGTGGTAGAACTGAGTCTTAAAACCAAGTCTCTCTGCCTCTAAGTCTATGCTCTTCTCCATGATGCCACTTTAACCTCCAGGCAATGAAGGAAACAAACAGTAAACAAGTGGAATCCAGCACTCACCACGGGAACCCCTCTGTGGAACTGGCAGTGCCACACAGTGACCAGCAATGTGTTCACATAAAACTTCAGAGAGAAAGAAACAAGTTACAAGAAGGACCCAATGCAGCCTTCAGCTCCTAAAAATGGGCAATAGGCAGAGGGGAGAAACTGCCTTATTCCTCTTTCTCCCCAGTGCCCAGCACCTGCTGATGAGCAGTGTGACACCATGCCAATACTTCCTTGGAATAGCATGGTGATTGGGAGCACGGCCCATCAAGTTGGATAGATCTAGGTTTAACTCCTCCCTTCCCCAACTGGAAATTGAAAGTCAATATGGAATGGATTAAGGATACAAATGGCAAAGCAAAACTTGAGAACTTTTGGAGGTAGTACATAAAAGAATATCTTTAAGACCATGGGATAGGAATGAATTTCTCCAAGACACAAACATTGGAAAGTATAAAAGATACACAAACTCAACCATATTAAAACTAAGAATTTCTGTTTGTCAAGAGTCTCCAAAGACAATAAAAATGCAAGCTACAAACCTGAAGAAAATATTTGAAATGTGTATAGCCAACAAAAAAATTGCTTTGAAATATATAAAGTGTTCCTACAGATAAAAAAAACTCAACTCAATATAAATATGGGCCAAAAGCATACAGAAGCATCTCATAGAATGAAGAATACACAGGGAACCCGGCAAAGCAGCCTGTGGACACGGAGGGGTTAACAAAATA
Source organism: Phyllostomus hastatus (assembly GCF_019186645.2). Taxonomy (NCBI): domain Eukaryota; kingdom Metazoa; phylum Chordata; class Mammalia; order Chiroptera; family Phyllostomidae; genus Phyllostomus; species Phyllostomus hastatus. The sequence continues at coordinate 9,776,141 of NW_025334015.1, read as the reverse complement.
TAATGAAGCAACAACATTCGAGGTTTGCTTCAAGTTTGAAATAAAAGTTGATTTCGGATTTATTTTAACAAGAAACACATATGATGAACAAACCTACAATGAGATTCTCACTAAGAAGCCGAAGGAGGAGGATCGCGCCGCATCAACCATTTGCTTGACAGATCTAAGTCTGACGGTTCCAAGTGTCGGGTAGGGTGTCAACACAGCCCCACACACACTGCTGGTGGGAAACTGAAAAGCCACTTAACGTTACCTTGTAAAGTTGAATGCTTGCACACCCAGCCAATGTACTAGGTATATGCCCAAAGTCTGTAAATACATACCCAGGAGGAAATTTAGTACGTGTATCCCAGGAGACACACATGCCAAAAAATGATCATAGTTGAACTTACCAAAAGAGGGGGGAAACTTGAAACAATCTAAATCTCCACTGAGAGCGGCATGGAGAAATAAATCATAACATATTCTTAACATGGAATGTTCTACAGCACAAAAACCAAAGAGCCATGGGGCCACTTTCACGGGGCTGAATCTAAACAGTGTCAAGTTGGATGGAAAATGCAGGTCCCAGAACACCACATACAACCTGGTAGACTTTTTACAAAGTTTGAAAACCATGCAAAGTTAAAACTAAACTGAGCCAAGTTAAGTCATATGCCACTGAGGCATACAGACTGTGATGTTTTTTAATGAAGGAAGGAAATGATAAGAACAATATTCAGGGCAGTGCTTATATATGGGAAAGACACAGTGTAGGAAAGGAGAAAATACAAAGGTTATTAAGTTATTGGTAATAGTCTAGCCTTGGTTTGGGCAGCGGGGTCAGAAGCGTCTGTTATATTATTTAGCATGCATACATACATAAAATACAGTAAAAGATGGACTCCAGTGGACCAGTGGGGGTAATGTGCCACAAAGCAATGATTATGACTAATCCAATCAGTCAATTAATAAATATGAAATCCTGGGTCCGTTACAGCCTCATTGTATGGGCCAAGTTCAGTTGCTTAATGTATCCTAATCTCATTTTTCTTGTCTTTGGGGAACTAAAAACCATGAGCCATTATAAAGATTGACTGAGCAATAAGTGGGAGTTAACACAGGGTCCAGCAGAAGCAAGGCCTGCTTGAGTGTGGTTGGTAGAGAAATAATATGGGTGTAGTAATTCATAGTTTTCATTTGAACATTTCACCTAAAATGTCATATGGTGCTTGAGTATCATATTGTTATGTTACAGAATTATATGCTTATGCTTTTGTAATGAAAGATTTTTAAATGAACCAGGGGTGTTATTTGTGCCAGACCCTGTATATATTTATAACAGCTTTATTGAGATAGAATTCACACCTATACAATTCACCCACTTAAAGTCTACAATTTAATGCTTTTTAGTGTGTTCAGAGCTGTGCAACCACCAGCACAATCAATTTCAAACGTTTTCATCTCTCCAGAGAGAAACCCAGTGGCCGTCACTCCGCTGCCCCAGGCTGGGGCAACCACTCATCTACTTTATGTCCCTGTGAATTTGTCTGTTCTGGGCATTTCTTACAAATGGAGCCCTGGAACAGGTCATCTTTTGTGATGGGAACTCGTCTGTTCATCTTTCCCTAAAGGAGACATTCTTAGAGCACAGCAGTGCGGACCCCTGCTGGTCCACAAACACCTGCAGCTCGGCTGCTCGTGTTAACACTAGCTGTAGCCGTAACCACCAAAGTCATTCTCTTTTAGACAGTTAAGCACTTTCTTTCATCAAGATGCTACAATACGCTCCCTTAGTCACACAAGTCTAACGGCGCCCTGTGAAGTGGGCACAGAGAAGCCAAGCCACTCGGTCCAGCTCACACAAGTAGCCCCTGGTCCAGAGGAGAGGCCCATCCACACCCAGGCCTGTCTGACTCCACAGTCCAGGGTCCTCATCACCTGATAACGCTGCTGTGTGTGACAAAATGTTCCTCCTTTGGGGGGGTGCAGTAATTAGCTTAATTTTTACACAACGACCTTTTTGTTCTGGCTACTTTGCTGTTTTCATTGGAATCAAGTAGGGTGATGGGTTTGAGGTATTCTCTTTCTGACTAAAGTTATCCATCTTGAACCTTTTTTTCTAGAAAAACTTACCTGTGGGAAAAACGGCAATTATCAGTTGAGAAAAAATGTGCCAGGGAATGATGAGTAGGCTGTTACCTTAAGGGTTGGTAAAAAATATGAAGAGCTCCCAAGTCCTCAATGCACTGTCCAGCTAAGGGTGAGCCAGCCTGTGCAGATGGACCCTCCTGTGGGTGCCAAGTCCGAGCAGCAGGAGCTGCTATTTTATGGGCATCGGGACAGACTGTTTCTGTGTGTCTGGCAGCTCCCACTGCAACCTGGAAGTCAACGACAGGTACCAAAGGTGTGAGGTGGGGGGAACTGGTTAACCCTGACTGCTCTGGGCACAGATATTCAAACCCCAGTGCACACTGTCACGCTGCAAGGCCACGGTGACTCCAGAACTTCCAAAGGAAGGGCCAGTGTCCTTGCTAGGAGACAGCACTCAGGAGGGTAGTTCTGTGCTAATTTGACCGTTTTCTCTTCGATTATACATCTATTTGGAGGAAGGGTTGTTGCTTTTGGAGATTATACTTCTCTCACAGAAAGACATGGAACGCATGGCCTCTCCTTCCTCCTTAGCCCGAAGGGAGCTTAACGGGGCCTGATTAAGCAAAGAAAAGGCCTCAAACTTTCTGGGACAGCTCAGAAATCCCTGGGATTGAGTTGACTGCTCGGTGAAGGGTTCATGCTGGTGTCAAACACGTCCCCGCCATCTCATCACTGTGCACACTTGACAGGCAGGACCCCAGCTCCCCACACCCCCACTGACAGGCAGGAGACAAGCAGTCAAGCTTGAGACCTGAAGGAAGAGACACCTGGCTGTGGTTAGCTCCGACTAACTACACCATTAAATTTTTATTTATTTTTTAAGATTTTTTGTTTTTTAAAAGATTTTATTTATTTATTTTTAGAGAGGGAAGGGAGGGAGAAAGAGAGAAAGAGAGAGAAACATCAATGTGTGGTTGCTGAAGGCCATGGCCTGCAACCCAGGCATGTGCCCTGACTGGGAATTGAACCTGCGACCCTTTGGTTCGCAGCCCGAGCTCAATCCACTGAGCTACGCCAGCCAGGGCATATTTTTTTAAGATTTTAAAAATTTCTTTGTAAAGGCTATTTTATTGATTATGCTATTATAGTGTCCCCAATTTTCTCCCCTTTATCCCCCCACTGCCTCGCACCCCCCAACCCTCCAGGATTCTCCCCCCGTTAGTTCATGTCTATGGGTTGTACATATAAGTTCTTTGAATTCTCTGTTTCCTATACCATTCTTAACCTCTCCCCGTCTATTTTATGCCTACTAATTATGCTTCTTCCCTGTACCTTCCCCCCTATTCTTCCCCTTCCCCTCCCCCTGAAAACCCTCCATGTGATGTCCATTTCTCTGATTCTGTTCTTGTTCTAGTTTTTTGCTTAGTTTTTGTTTTCATTGTTGTTCTTTTTTTTTTAAGTTCTGTTGTTGATAGTTGTGAGTTTGTTGTCATTTTACTGTTCATAGTTTTTGATCTTCTTCAATTTCTTAGATAAGTCCCTTTAATATTTCATATAATAAGGGCTTGGTGTTGATGAACTCCTTTAACTTGACCTTATCTGGGAAGCACTTTATCTGCCCTTCCACTCTAAATGAAAGCTTCGCTGGATAGAGCAATCTTGGATGTAGGTCCTTGTCTTTCACGACTTCAAATACTTCTTTCCAGCCCCTTCTTGCCTATAAGCTTTCTTTAGAGAAATCAGCTGATAGTCTTATGAGAACTCCTTTGTAGGTAAGTGTGTCCTTTTCTTTTGATGCTTTTAAGATTCTCTCTTTATCTTTAATATTGGGTAACTTAATGATGATGTGCCTTGGTGTGTTCCTCTTTGGGTTCAACTTCTTCGGGACTCTCTGAGCTTCCTGGACTTCTTGGAAGTCTATTTCCTTCACCAGATTGGGGAAGTTTTCCTTCATTATTTGTTCAAACAAGTTTTCACTTTCTTGCTCTTTCTCTTCTCCTTCAGGCACCCCTATGATTCAAATGTTGGAACATTTAAAGATGTCCTGGAGGTTCCTACACCTCTCTTCATTTTTTTGTATTCTTGTTTCTTCATTCTGTTCTGGTTGGATGTTTATTTCTTCCTTTTGTTCCAAATCGTTGATTTGAGTCCTGGTTTCCTTCCTGTCACTGTTGGTTCCCTGAGTATTTTGCTTTATTTCACTTTGGGTATCCTTCATCTGTTCTTTCATTTTGCAACTGAGCTCAATCAGTTCTGTGAGCATTTTGATTACCAGGGCTTTAAATTCTCCATCAGATATGTTGGCTATCTCCTCATTGCTTAGTTCTCTTTCTGGGGTTTTGATCTGTTCTTTCATTTGGGTCCTATTTCTTTGTCTTGGCACAGCTGATAGGTTGTAAGGAGGTGGGGCCTTATGTATTCACCCAGGCAGGGCAACCCTCCTAGCTGCACTGCCGCACTGCCTGTTGGGGAGCGGCCAGAGAGGGAACAATGCAGCTCGTCTGCTCATCTCTAGCCCACTTTCCAACAGACTCTTGACTCTTGTGTGAGACTGGGATTCCCTCCCACCACAGCAACCCCCTCCTTAGTCCACAGTCTGCTCTGAGTCTCAGCCTCCCAGTCAGTGATCCCCACCCACACCGTCCGCTGCCTCACTGTGGGTCTGTTCAGCCAGCCCCCGCCTCGCTGCAGCTCTTCTCTGCCCGCCCAGCTGCCTGGCTCCTTCCTACCGGTCTAGTTGAATGTTTCTTTAATTCCTTCATTGTCAGAGTTCCATGCAGTTTGATTTTCTGGCACTTCTGGTTGTTTATTGTTTTTAGATTGGTTGTTATCCTCCTTTTGGTTATGCGAGGAAGCAAAGGGTTTCTACCTACATCTCCATCTTGGCCAGAACTCAAATTTTTATTAAATAACTTCATGACCCATTTCTAGGACAACAGGGACTTCAGATGGAGCCCAGACTCTAAGGGTCTGCCTTTCTGTCCTGCTGCCTTGGCCTCCTTCCCACTATCTGCCTTCAAGGCCTCTAGCTTTTTTCTCTTTGCTGAGCAACGAGGATTTTTTTCCCCTTGTAAAAGGGGAAAACAAGACATTAAGTTGTATGACAGCTTTAGATCATGCAGTATTGGTGTTATGGGTTACTATTATATTCTTCTAGAGTTCATGTCAAATTCGTAATACAGGAGCAGACATTTGTAAGGGTTCTCACTAATTATATGTAATTCTAGGCATAGGTGTCTTCTCTGAGAATAGGAGTCTAGTCTTCTGATGCGTGCTCTATCATTCTTAGAAGAGTATTAGCCACTGTGTAAATAGACATAGAAAGATCAAGAATCCAGCACTTGTCACTGAAAAATAAAATTCTTAAAAAAAAAAGAAAACACATTATTCACTTGACTCCCTGAACATCACTCTTACTACTTCACTTGCTAACACTTCTCAGTCTCCCCCGCATCTTCCTAATTCCTCTGACATTTCAGTGCTGGAGGCCCCCAAGTGTCGGTCCTCAAATGCCTTTGTTCTCCAGGTGATCTTAGCCAGTCATTCCTCTTAGTACCATCCATACATCAACAACCCCCAGATCCTCGCACCAAGCCACCGCTGAGTGCCAGACTGGCTTACCCCCCGCCCAGTCCACACCTGCACCTGGATACCTCATAGGCTTTTGGAACCTGATTTGTCCAAAACTGAACTCTGACCCTCTTTGGCCCTCAGACCTGCCCCACTCATCATCATTCTTCCTTCTGCTGATGCAACTCCATTCTCTTAGTTGTCCTAATCAGATACTTTGGGGCCGTTCATGACCCCTCTGCTTCTCCTCCAGAAATCCTGATGGCTCTACTTTCAAAATATTTCCAGAGTCGGACCACCCCTCCTCATCTCCATAGCTACTGCCCTGCTCCAAGGCATCGTCCTCTTTACCCTGGATCACTGACATTGCCTCCTCACAGATCTTCCTGCTTCTGCCCTTACTCCTTTTAGTCTATGCTTTATAAGGCAGCTGGAATGATCCTATGAAGGCCTACGTCTCATTACGTCACCACTCTGTTTTTTTTTTAAAGCATCCAATAACTTCTCAGGGATAGTCAAAACCTTTACAGAAGGTCCTCTGTGACCCTCCCCCACCACTCACCCTCTTGCCTAGTACTGGTCCCCCCACCCCACTCACCTGCAGTTTCACTAGCTTCCTTGCTTTTCCTAAACATGTCATACCCACTTCTGCCTCAGGGTCTTTGCACTTATAGTTTCTTCTAGGGGAAGTGCTTAGATGTTCCTATGGCCCCCTCTCCACCTTTATCCAGGTCTCTGATTAAATGTTGTGGCCTCAGGGTGCCTTCTTGACAAAAAAGTCCAGTTCTTTACTCTTTGTCCTCTTAACTGGCTTTATTTTTCTTCCCTGCATGCATCACCCAGCTGACACCTTCCATATTTATGTATCTGTGTGATTTGCCCCCCTGGAACCCTGTCCCTACTTCAGTGCAATCTCTACAAAGGCTAGAATTGGGGGGTATTTTGTTAACTGTTGTACCCAGTTGCCAGAATAGCCCCTGGTGCATAGTAGGTGATTAATAAATACTTATTGAATGAATGGTTCACTTCCTGGAGGGAGGTGGATCTTAAAGAACAGGTAAGAATTACCAGGTGGAGAATGGAAGAAGATCCTGAGCAGAGTAAAAATCATCCCTAATCACTCCCAGCATGAGTCAACCATTTCCAAAGCCACAGAGGCCTGAGAGCACGTGGTGGATTCAGTAACTTACAAGTAGTTCTAAATAACTCTGAGTACCTGCTCCATTAATACCCATGTCCTTTCAAGGGCCTCTCAAAGTGGGACCCCTTCGTTCCAGAGTTCAGGCCATTGTGCGACTATTTCCTGGGAGAAAATCTCGCTGTCTGAACTGGCTAATTGCTATTCCTTCCCAGCTCAGGAGCTCCCACCAGAAGAGCAGACGTGGGGGGTGGAGGTTGCAGGGGTCTGGGGAGGGAAAGGGTCAGGGGGAGGGAGGAGCTCTCAGATCAATCTTGTGGGTTCATTACACTGGAAGGGTGGGTCCAAGAAAGCCATGCTCAGCAGGTAACGGGCCTTGGCTGGTGGTGACTCAGCAGCCTTCACTGGGGCAGCCAAGCTGAGTATATGAGGGAAGCATAGCTCCCCAAGGCCTGAGTGAGGTTGTAAAGAGCTCATTGAAAAGTATAACCACACCATGCATTGTCCCATCAAGATGCTTCACAACCAGGCCCAGAAATCATCCCAAAAGAGGGTGCCTGATCCAAGTTCGCAGTGTGTGTGAGCAAGGGGACCAGCATCTGCCAGGAGGCCTTGATTCCATGGGAAATGGGAAACTAGCAAGGTGCCGCCAAGTGCACAGCCCATTAGTGAAGAGCCGCTGGCACCCAAAGGCTCTGGGATTTAGGCAGTCGGACTTCACAATGAGGCTGCTTCACGCTCCTCTGGCTTCTTCCACTGAAGCGTCGCTGAGTGCTTTCCCAGGGCGGCGCTCACCCCATTAGGTGGATAAGGCTCAGGGAAGCCAAGTCTTGCCTGCAGCCACCCAGCAAGTTGATTCCTGAGGTCAGAATGGCGACCCAGACCTCCCAGCCTTGTTGTGACCATCACGTGGCATTCTGCAAGGGACTCTAGAGGACAGCAGAGGCCATGGGCAGGCCTTCTTGCATGCGACTTGCAAGCGCAGGGGTGGAGCTTGGTGGGAGAAACAGCTCAGAGCACACGTCCTGGCGGAGGTGTGTCAGTGGCGTTTTCTTTGTAAATGAAGGACATCAGGGCTGGGATGAGTAGTTGTATGATCATAAAATGTTGGAAGAGGCTCTGGGAGAGCATCAAACCAATTTGTTTTGTTTCTTGGTGAGGAAATGGAACACAGAAAGATTACGGTAACTCACTGCTCTAGGTCACACCACTGGCTCACGCCAGGGTGAGGATCGGAGCCCACGTATCTTAAGCATTGGCCCCATGCTCTTTCCAAATGCCAGAGATTGTCACAATAATTACCTGTTCTGTGACAGCACCTTGAAACTCAGTAAATCACTACCTCCAACGTTAGCCAGCTTTCCCCTCTGCTTTCTTGCCGTCTGAACTGAACTGGCACAAAGGAACCAGAAGCAGAGGGATGGTGAGCCCTGCTCAGACCTGCCATCCAAGACCTAAAACCTCCTCAATCGTCTACTCATTTGGTGTTGGAGCCAAAATTAACACAGCCGTGGAAAGAAATGCTGGGAAACCTCCGAGAGGCCCTGAGACAGCCAGCTTCTGTGGGCTGGTGAACCTGGTCTCACGGGTGAGCCCGGCCCCTCTGGGGCAGCTGTCTCAGGGAGACGTGTCTGGAGCGGTATTCTCAGGCTTCTTGCCTGGGCCTTCCATCCCACTGAGTGACGATCGTGGCTCTCGGCGGAGGGGGCAGCTGCCAGCGGGAGGCTCTCCCAACCCTCATCCACCAGGTGTTCTTCCCAGGAACCACGTCAGCTTGGCGGGTGCTGGGATGGGCAGAGAGGTGCAGCTCCCCCTCCTCTTCAGTCCAGGTATCGACAGATGAGGCATGGGTGTGGCCCTCCCTCAACAAATAAATAGGACTTTTATAGGCTGATTAATCTGCACGGGATGCACCCGACTGTCAGTGACCCCCGGTTTTCCAGCCAGGGTCCAACCCCAGGGCTGGATCATAGAGCCAGCCACAGCCCTTGTGAAGAGCAGTATTTCTAGAAGGCTGGCCATCCACCAGGCAGCAGCGAGGCTGCCTGTTCCCCTGCGGGATTCCTGGGAGGTGCTACTTGTTCTTTAAATTGCCCCTTTTGGCAAATATTCTGCCCCAGACTTTGTGCTCACAGTTCTGCGAAGTCAGTCCCTGGAGTCAGCCCCAAGGGCAATGAGCGTGAAACTAACACCCCCTTGTTGAGAAGGGCATCTCCCAGAGCCTTCTCATTCTCCTGACTGCTCTCTGACCTGAGAGAAATAGGCCAGGAGACAGGCCCTGGGGTCCTTTCCCTCTCTCTTCTGATTTGCTGCCAGTGCCAGGCCTCTGAGCGAGAGGGGCAGTCTGGCTGGGTCCTGGCAGGTGGCCAAAGTCCAGGTGCGAAGCCAAGTCTTCATGTCTGATGGTTTGTGCCCTCCTTCTAGCCACCCACGAGAGAGCAAGAGCTCATGGGGTTAACATGCAGAGTGCCAGCCTAGGAAACGGACCCCTGGGGTCTCAGACACTCGTTCAGCTGTCACCGAACCTTCCTTAACTTGCATTTCCTCATCTGCAAAATGGGGGCAGCAACAGCTCCCAGTGAGTTAGGGTAAAGGAAGTCTTCAAAATGGTGACGAGCGTTCCACTCCAGATGTGTGCTCACTTTGCTCTTGTGATCAGTCGTGGTGTTCCTGCCTGGTCTGGCCACTTCCTGTCACTGCTGAGTTGGCAAGAGGGCTCATGGTGAGGAGGGGAGACTGTAAGGGAGATGGGTCCTAAGGCTTTCATTTGCCCTTGTTCCCACCGATGAATAAATATTCTACAAGCACTCTTCAAAGGAGCAATGTGCAAAATCCCTCATTTCCAGAAAGGACAGTAGAACAAACTCTCTCGTTCTAGCCCATGATGGCGACGTAGTTCGAGTTGGACAACGCCCACTGTCTCGGCCTTCCATGTGTACATGACTGATAAATACCAGCAACAATGAGGGACCTTTCTGGAACTTTCAGGCCCAAATGCCAGCCACGAACCTGGGGAAACCAGCAATCCCACCCTCTGAGTAGTCGTCCACCTTCCAGCTCCCAACTGCTTTAGTGCTGGAATCTTTGACTCATTCAAGCCTGTTTTTTAGCATTGGGTCACGTCGGGGTCAGCCGTCAATCCCTAACGCTAGACAAACTCACCTCTGACTTAGTCAGAATCTCCAGATTTTTCATCTACGAAGCAATGAATTGGCACTTTTCACCGAGGAATGACTACTGGGCCCTTTAGAGTCTCATTAAGCTCTGTGACTTAAAGACTCTCCTGTTTCACGGAGCCAAAGCCGGTTAAGTGGTCACAGCTGCCAGGAACTTGGTTAAAGAGTGAAACTTTCCGAGCAGGTCGGGAGTAGTTGCACTAATCTCTGTGCCCGCCACCCCTCCCCTGCCCTTATCTTGGGCTTGTTTTGACAGCTCTGAGCCAGGGCCCATGAGAAGAACATCAATATCTTTCCTTTCCCTTTTCACATCTTCACTCCGACCCAGTGTTTGCCGCAGGGGGAAGGAAGAAACAATCAAGCATTGTCTTGTTCTGGCCCCGTGTGTCAGGGTTTCATGGGATAAATATTATTTGCCTGGGAGGGGAACTGGCTGGAAGACAGCTCACCGTGTAAGTAAGGGCTGGGGAGGCGCAGGGGGAGGGCGGTGCTGTTTGGGTTTGGTTTTATTATGAGTTTAACCTTTTCTCCCATCGTTCTGCCATTCCCCCTCCCACCCCCATCACCAAACAGGCCATTCAGCACGAAGTCTGTGTTGTACGGGGCCTCAGCCGGGAAATATCAGAAGAGATCTTCTGCAGTGCGTGCTCTTGTCCACTCCCTGTGCAACTCCAGGTGAGTGAGGGGTGCCCATTCCAGGGACTGTCACAGGCTGAAGAGGACATCTTGGCACCTTCCACCTGTGCGGCCCCTCAGCACCCAGAAATCTTACCTACTATGGCTTATGTCTCTGTCCCTTAACTCCTCAGGCAAATAATTGTCAGGACAGTGGCGCCTCTCCAGGGATCTGGAGAGACCAGATAACGCAGTAGGTCAGCATTTCTTGAATTCCTACTGCATGCCATTCACCAGATGCTCTGGTATGCTGCATTTTACTGCTGCTTCGTGTCTTTTGCCCCAAGAAAGCCTCACAACTCTCTGGAATAAAGAACTAAAGGCCAACCAGCAACTGAGAGACAGACATTTGAAAACTGGCCCCAGAGAGGCCACACCCACCTCCAGGCCTTCTCAGGAAGAGGAAGAAACACAAGGGCCACACTGCCTGTGACGGCCATGAAGCAGTGAGGTAGTGGGGGTCGTCTGTCCACTGTGCCTTCCAAAGTCCTCCTTTCCTGACCACAAGGCTTTCCCTCATCCCGAAAATCCATTTTGGGTACAAGCCGCCTACGCCATCACTGTAATCATAGCTGCTGATAACAGAGAACTCACTATATGCGGGGCATTGTGCTAAGTGATTTACATATAGTATCTCATTTGATAGAATGATGTCCCTGGCAGTCCCATTGACCAATGGGAAACTGAAACTCCAGGAGGGTAAGGAATTTGTCCATGGTCACCCAGCTTTGAATGCACTTCTATCAACCCCCAAAGTCTGAGCCACTGAAGGGCACTTTCCAGAAGTGGGGATAGATTCGCAAAGCCCCTCGCACACCTCCAAGCCCATGAGGCACATCTTTGCTAGGGGAGGGGGACAACCTCTGACTGTGGTGAGAACTGGGGCCTCCGAGACTGGCAGCCATGGCCTTGGCTTTGTGGGCCACTGTGTGACCCTCATGTGCTGGGAACCCTCTGTTCCCAGAGGGCAGAGACATTTGAAGGTCTGTCTGTATTTTTAATTCCTTTTGTATACAAAATAACTCAGTGCTTTGCTCCATGCCACATATAATCAGGGACTTAACATGTGCTTTTTAAGAGTGACAAAACTCACCAGCTCAGCCAGTGGGACAAGCACTGCCCTCTCCTCTTGAGGAGAAACAAGGAACCACAGAGAGCCACGCCATCCTGTGTGCTGAGCACAGTGTGTCAAGAGCACAGGCACGTGCGTCCCACAGACCTGGCTTTGGATCCTGGCTCAGCGACACACTAGCCAGGCTCCTGGGGTGTACCTGCTGACCTCTGTGAGGCCAAGTTTGCCCAAGCATGGGGAAGGTCACAGGACCTAGCTGTCAGGTTACTATGAAGATTAGGTGACAAAACACCTACAAAGCCCCTACCAGCCTTGCCCAAAAGAGTAGGTGTCCAGTGTTAGTTTCCTTACTCAGTGCACTTCTGTCTTTTCCATGGAGCCCTCATCATGCAGGAATCTTGGTTTGCCTCTGCCTTGAGGGCATTCCCACCACCGCATGCTGCTGCCACGTCACCAGGCTGACCGGCACCAGTCCACCATTCTCCTACTAGCACAGCTGAGACCAGGCTGGAGTTTTCTAACGAGAAGTCACTCAAGTGGGGGAATAACTAAGCAGACACCAAGCCAGAAGAGCATGTAAGTAAACCACAGGGTTACTTCTCTACTTCGTGGCCAGTTCGTCCAGCCCCACCTGTCTCCAAGGGGCACCCTCCTGCCTGTGCAGAGTTCTCAGGGTCCAGGCTGAACAGAAAGAGGCAGAGTTGCTCAAGCCCTCTCTCCCACCCAAGACCCACTTTTGGACCTACTGTCCCACTTCCCATCTGAACACAGGCCTCCTCCCCAGATGACAGCAAGAGTGGCGTTTGTTTCAGAGCCCCCCACCCCACCCTTGCTTTCAGGAGTCTGGCCACACTAGGATAACCACCTCAATTCAGCACAATAAGCCCTGCACCCATACAGGACATACTCACCCAGAATGGCAGGGGCAGGAGGACAGGGGAAGGTCATTACAAGTGCTTTATCTTCTCGCTGTCTCACTGGATCCTCACAGCAGCCCCGTCAGGTACGTTTGGCTTATCATTCTTAACCTGTAGGTGAAGACATTTTAGCTCGGAGAGGTTACGTGAATTGATCAAGGTCACACCTTGCGAGCAAGTGGCAGACGGCCCTCAAGGTTAATCATCTTGTTCTAAGCCCAGCTCCCTAGCTACCCAGTCCTCCAGCCACCCAGCCCTTGAACCCAGGATACCAAGAGCTGCCACTGCACTTCCCTAGGAGTGAACCTGGGGCTCTCCTACTGGCCAGCATGAGAGAGGGGTCCCCTGAAAATGTTAACTGAGATGAGCAATGGATAAAGCCACAGCTACGAGGCACGGGGCCTGGCAGTTGCCCCTGTCTCCACCAGGTTGTAGGCCAGGACACCTGGGTTCAGGGGAAGGCTTCACCACCTGGAAGGTGGTATGGGTTTGAACTCCTTCGTCTTGGTGCCTTGGTTTCTGCATCTGTCAAATGGGGAGGAACAAGTGAATTGATATATATTCATTAGCATGGTGCCTCGTCCACAGTAGTTATTAAATAATAAACAGAGGTATTTTACTAACAGTGTTGCTGCTGTTGCTCTTATCCCCTCTCCCCAAGTTTTGTAAGAAGTAAATGAGATGACGGGCATGAAAACATTGCACTGCAAAGGTGAGGGATGAGGGCACACGTGCAGAGAGGGTAACAGGAAAAAGGCTTCGCCTTAGACGCTGTATTTGAACAGTCTTGGATTCTGCAACATGAAACGCAGAACTACTTCTCCAGGCAGCAATCATTTGCCTCCTGTTGTTGTTGTTATTGTTGTTGTTCTATATCCATTTTAGATCAGATCTTTCATGTGATGGATCTAGCTGTGTGCATCGCATGCAGTGCAGGCATTGTTAAAGAAGCAGCACCCGGCCTACATAGACCGCGGATGTCCTGACGTGAACAGAGAACACAATTAAGCTCTGTCTCGCTGTATCAGGTAATCCGGCTGCAACCGTTCTGTACGATCTGGAGGAACCAGGCAGGCCAGCCATGCAGTGAGGGGGCATTACTGCCTGCTGACCAATGGCTGCAAGCCCGATAATACCACCCTTCAAGGTCCTGTAACAAAATCTCTTTGGCCCCCATCTGGCTAGGTTTAGAAAAGCATCTGATAAATTAGCCAAACAAGAATGAGTAAGTGCAGCTTTGTGCCCAGAACCATGTGCAATGCAACGCGGTACATACAGGAAGTGTCTATGTCACAGTCCCTGCCCTTATGGAGATCAGTGTGGCTGATGGAATAGGACTGATAAAACCAAAACTATGGGAGAATCATAAAGACAGTGATGTAAAAAGGGTTAGGTTTTATGGCACAGAGTGTAAACTTTGGAGGATAGAGTGAGCGGAGACGGATGAACGCTGAGGGGGACAGGAAGAGATTTGTTGGCTGGGCCCAGATGGGTGTGTGAGAGTGGCACTGTGGAAGGGAGGGTGGCAGGAAGGGAGAAGGACCTGGAAGGCCCGGGAAACTGTGTGAGAGGAATCGAGGAGGCAGGGAAGAAGGACCACTTGTAGTAAAAGTGGCGTGACTGGAGCAGAGCACGGGAATGCACTTTAATTCCCAAACCCATCTACTGCTTTGCAAGAACCAGGAAAGTAAATGCCTATTGGTAATAAAACTAGTCAGCGATGGTCTGGTTTGCCCTGTTTTGCCTCCCATAGGTACAGCTATTCACGAACTTCAGCAAGTCACTTAACCCCTCTGCACTCACTCTCCTCCCCTGCAGAATGGGGGTGATAACTCATGAGGAGCAATCACAGTGAGGACTCAAAGGGGTGATATGTGGAGGCTGCCAGGCCGCACAGGCTGATAGACAGGTGCGGGGGAGACAAGTGCCCCTTCAACTCCAGGCTCGGCAGCTCTGGGCTCAGGGTCACCTGGGGAAGAAATGCGCCCCCTGTGCTCTGGCCCATAGGAGCTAGTGCCCATCTCTCCTTCCAAAGAGTGCTGGGAGTTGCTTTGCTCCAGCTGTGTTTGGGGTAGAGGATAAAGGCAGAGCTCTCTTTGCTCCTGGAACTTGTGCCCTTACCAGGAAGGGAGACCCAGACTCCGTCTTAGTCTCTTGCGATAGACGTTGAGCCATAGGAAGTACAAGAGGAGAAGACCTCCAGCCCACAGACCTAGAAAGTGTGACTGCCCCTGACCTTGTGGGTCCCAATAGATACCCACCAACCTGGGAGCCCTGTGATGTAGGGCTTTCCGAATAGGGCCAGCAGCCCTTTGACAGGGGTGCTCTCTTCTTTCTCCTCCCTGAAAGGACAGAAAGTTAGGAATGGCCTTGGGAGGATCTCTCAAAAGTGCTGGCTGGCCCAAGGAAACAGAGGTGGCCTGGTAACAGGTGGGAGCTCACGGGAAAGGTTGAGTCTAAGAAATGAGCTCCTGGTCCTCCTTGCAGACTCGCAGAGACCGACTGAGTATGTGCAGAGAAGTGAGGCCTGCGGTTGCCAGGGTCAGAAACAAACAAAGGCTGCAAATGCCTTGGGAAGAAGGAGCATCTAATGCATCACCTCGAAGTACAAGTCCGCACCTCCTGAGAGTGCTCCTCGGCCTGGTTTCAGGCCACCGAGTCCAAGTTTCTGCCACTGATCCAGGACTGAGGCTGTTTCCAAGAGCTTGTAATTATTTCCCACCCGTGCCTTGCCCAAGATCCACTGCCCAGGGCACCTTGCCTCCTCTCTCCTCCTACCAGGCTGGGCCCCAGAAATCATTACTAAGAAGGGAGTCATCTGCCTGGTGAGGCTGGGTCTGGGCGGGGGAGCCCTGCCTCCCTGGCACTGCAGCCGTGGGCCCAGGGGTCTGGAGGGGCTGCCTGCCTGCTCCGAAGCACGCTGGGTGGGACCCGAGCTGCACAACGCCCCGAGCCCACCTGTGCTGGCGAAGAGGAAGCCGGGCAGGTTGTGACCACAAGGGAATCTGACTCCTGGGGCTCCAAGCTGGCCTACTTCCCAGGCTCAATCCCCTGCCGCACCCCGCAGACTGCCCTCCTGGGCTGCTGCTGGCTAGGTGCCCCTCGGAGACCTCTTGTGTCCACCCACTGGGAGCCACCGCCTGCACCTCTGTGTGTACCCTTGGCACGGGGCAGGGTGTGTGTGTGCGGGTGCACATGCACCCATTTGCTTGTGCTTGTGAGCACATGCTTATGTGGGTCAGTGCATGTGCATGTGTGCACATGTGTGACCAGGAGTGGGGCATGCAAGGCAAAAGGCAGGGTGTGTGTGTGTGCATGATGGTGCTTGGGCTTGTGAGTGCACCTGTGTGTGTATGTGTGTGTCTGTGCATGTGTGCACATATGTGTGAAGACATGAGCTTGGGTTGCAAGGCAAAGAACAAAGCGTGTGTGCATGTATGCCTATGGGTGCGTGTGAGAACATGTGTGTACTTGCCTGTGCATGTGAGGGTGCCTATGGAGCCCCTGTATGTCCATGAGTGTGTGTGTGTAAACAGGAACCAGAAGGGGGTATCCTAATAGAGAATTCTAGTTAGACTGAAGCTACTGGTAGAGTCCCCTGGAATGTATTGCTCTTTGAGGGAGTATGTTTGATTGTTCACAGCTGTTATCCCCTACCTAGCATAGCAAGTGCTTAATAAATACTTGTTGAGTTCATGAATGGATCCCAGAGTAGAGGTAGGCCATTTTGGAACTAAAGAGAGTAGAGAAGGAAACCACGTTTCACCTACCTGGCTATTTATTCCTCATGGTAGCAGCCCTGGCTCTGCCTCCAAGGCCAACCCTTTACCAGGCCCAGGTTGTACCAAGTTTTCTTCCCTGCTCCTGAGCTCACACCTTCTTCCCTTGATCTGTTGCCCACTGTCTTCTTCCGGTTAGCCCACAGCTGTCAGAGTGGAAGACAGGAATTCAGGTCTGCCTATGGGGAGCTACCAAGGTGGCCACCATCTTTCTGGAAGCATATGGTATGGTGGGGTGAGACTGGGCCCTGTTCGCTGCTCCTCCGTTGGGGAATTCAGACCTTGAGCTTCATTTTCCCCACTTTAAAAAAGCACCTGTAACATTTGCCTGGAGGGGTTGTTGTAAAGACTCAAGTAGACAGTGGAAGGGAAAGTTCTGGAACACATGATAGGTCCTTCAGAAATGTTCAGGGGGGATTTTCCAGGCTGGTAAGCAACAATCTGGGAGTGCCCTGTGTGCAGGTGGGAGCTGGTCATGGTTTGAGAATCACTGCCACATCACCCCGCTTTTTTTCACAAGATGCCTTGGAGGGGAATTTAATGGTTGCTGAAAACCAAGGCAAGCTTCATTTCTAAAACATTAAGTTAATTGGCTATGAGTCATGTATTCTGCTGAGGCTTCATCACACTCAGGAGGGAGATTTTCCAAGTAATTAAGCCGTCAGGTTGCAGCCAACCTGAAGTGCCCAGCTCTGGCCTTGCTGCTTGGGGACCTTCCCCTGCCCACACTGGCTGCCTCAGCGACTAGCATGGAGATTAGCAAATTCTTCCGTCAGCTGTAGAGGGAGACAATACGTGAAAACTTACGCCTGCAATAACATTTTTCATCGCTAAAGGAAGGATCAGATTTTACTCTTCTCAACCTGGTTTAAGGACCCACCAGAAATAACAACCTTCATGGGGTAATTAGGAAATTATCCTCTTACAAATTAGTGGATGTCTCCTTTCTTTTCCTTGGACAGGATGGGAAGGATGTTGTTGTTTTTTACCATGGTGAGGCTGCCGCGATTAACCAGGCCACCCGGGTAAATTAATTGTTCACTTGTGGGTAAGCTGATAGCCTGCCGTTCCAGGGTGCGCCTGCCAACGCACTCCAGAATAACATGTTACGTCCTCTGCGCGGCCCTTCCTGATGAAAGGAAAACCTCAATCATATTTAGTTAAAGGAGCTCTTTAAACCTGGCCTGTCGATACTTCAGAGGCAGACAATTACACGAAGGTTAAGAAAAGGTTTCCTAGGACTGGCTAGACATAAATTTATTTAAAGGGATTGGGTGCATTCAGTCTGTGCCTGACCAATATTGCCTATTCCTGGACTTGTGGAAAACAGTACAAATATTCCACAGAGAACCCAGGAAGTTCTAAAGGCTCCCAGGAAGGCTTTTTATTTGAAAGCAAGGAGGAACTGTAAAACTTCTAAATCCCGATCTGTTGTAATTTAGTAATCTTCTAAAATGGTATTGGTCACAAGGGCAGAAGCGCAAAGGTAAAGCTGGAATTCTCATCAGCCTCCTCCTTGCACTCCGACATCTTCTGCCTCACTCCCCGCCCCCCCCCCACTCTCCTCTCTCCTTCTCTCTCTCTCTCTCACACACAACAACCCAACAGACTTGACACACCTATTGGATTCATTATGAGTCTTCTGGAATTTTCAATATTCTGAAAGAAGTACTGAAAGACACGTGCCTGTGTGAGTGTGCACGCACGTATCTTTTAGCACTTCTGTTTAGTACTCAGTGTACCCCAAGAGTTCTTGCACACTCTCTCACTTACTGCAGTCCTACAGGTGCTATAGAAATGTTCAGGGTTTTTTTCCCAACTGGTAGACATATTTTTTTTAAAAAGCCCCCGTGTGGCAGACGTTTTTATTATCCCCAATTTCACCTCGGAGGAAACTGAGACTGACACTCAGGGAGGTGAAGTGCCATGAGCAATGTCGTGCCATGGGAGGGCCGGGGTGTAAGCCCATGCACCCTCCCAGGCCGTCAGAAGTGGCCATCATCATCTCACCCTGCCGTGTGCGGAAAGGGACCCATCGTCAAATCAGTGCTCTGGGGCAGCGCTTCTCCACTGTCGTCATCTCACAGCACACGTAAACTCATTACTGAATTTCTGCGGCACACCAGAAAATATATTTTTTGCTGATTGGACCAAAAATTAGGTGTAATTTTGATTCATTCACACCAGCTGGCTATTGTCATATTGTCTTTATTTGACAGTCTGAGGGAAAAGAGGTCAGTGCCCCTGACTAAATTGTCAGGTATCGCATGTTTTAAAAAGTCTTGTGGCACACCGGTTGAAAATCACTGCTCTATAGTAAATGGCTGGATGCAGCTTCCTGGGTTGCCCCTTCTGAAAGTATTTCATTTAAATAGAAAACAATAGTCCGCAGTAACAGGCTGGTAAAGGAAGTAAATATAAAAAATTGAGAGGAACTGGGATCTCTTGAGTTACAAAGATTGTCAAAAGTTTTATCTTTAGGAGCCCCTACAAGCCTCCCAGATGCCTCTTCGCCCTCAGCCCTTCTCTGTCCCATCTGCCCTGGCTAGTGCTGCTCTTCAAAGCGTCAGAAGGGAAGGCTGCCTAACGCAGTGGGTCCCAAGGTGTTCCCCCAGGGCTGGCAGCATCCGCCAGACCGAGAGCTTATTAGGGTACAGACCCTCAAGCCCTGCCCCCAACCTGTCTAGTCAGAAACTCTGGGAGAGGGGCCACAATCTGTGTTTTAGCAAGCCTTCCAGGTCCTGCCAGTGCAGTCAGTGGTCTGAGAACCACTGCTGTGGAGTCTGCAAGAGAATGGCCAGGCACCGCTCCAAGACGCAGGGACCCTGACAGGTCCCTTCTAGTCCAACTACGCCCACCTAACCCTCATCGCTCCCTCCACATTCTTTCTTGTGTGTCTTTGATGCCCTCTTGCTCTTCATTTGAATGGTATTTTTTTTGTCTTCTCTGCCTGGCAAACTCCTACTTATCATTTGAAGCTCAATTCAAAGATCTCCCCCTCTCAGGACTGCACCTATCTTCCCCCAGGAAAAGTTTCACTTACCTCCTTCCCGACAGCGCCTGTACAGACCTCAAAGCTTTGTCATGTCACATTCTTTTACTTTCTCTGCAGGACCTTAATAGTGGGCTGTGATAAGGTCGGGACTTCCTCTTATCTCCCTCAATCCCCAGCACCTAGCATTGTGCCAGGAATATATTAGGTGCTTAATAAATACTACTGAATACTATTTACTATGAAAAAGTGAATGCATGAGCCCACATATTGTAACAAGAATTCTGAATAATAGCCAAGCCACCAGCCTGTAGGTGTGCAGCTGGTTGCTACGGGGCCTGATCTGCCCCCCAGGCACCCTAACTCCCAGCCCAGGACAGCGACTGATTGATTCCTGTCTCAGACTCAGTGTCTTTAGGTAATGTAATTGGTACACAAGGGAGTCATTCTGGGCTACTTTGTGACACATAATTATGCCAAACACCCAGAACAGGTAAAAATCTTCCCTGTAGGCTACCGAGCTGTGACTTGGTGAGGTCACGGCAGCTCTCCATTATCTCTGCATCTCTCTGTTTGCATTTACATGTGGCACCAGCCTATCGCAATGGTATCTAGACCAACTATTAAACCACTTAAAATGCCCAGAAACCAATCTGTGGCAGACAGCAATTAGCTCCATCAAGTCTTTTTGTTTTTCTTCCTTTGAAGTTGAATAGATGGTTATTATGATGTAGTCTCCCTGCCTTCGGTCTGCGGGCTGCCTGCAGCCTACGTGTGCAGTAGAGATTAGACTCCAGAGGGAAACTATGGACAACACAACTGTTGGGGTTCCTTTTCTAAGCCTGCAGATTTGCCTGCATCTTCCTTCTCCATGAAAGGGGTCAGGATGAAGAAGGGTAAGGGATCTACCCCAATGGTTCATTCATTCAGGCAACACATATGCCCTTACCACAGGTCAGGCACTGGGGATGCATGGAGAAGAAGACATGGTACCTGCCCTTACATGGTACCTGGTGGGGGGAGCAAGGGCTGTAGAAACTTGTGCTGTGATGCAGGAAGGGATGGAAGGTATTTTGTTGTGGGTTTTTTTTAGATTTTATTATTTATTTATTTGTTTGTTTGTTTTTAGAGAGGGGAAAAAAGGGAGAAAGAGAGAAAGAGAAACATCAGTGTGTGATTGCCTCTCACATGGCCCCCACTGGGGACCTGGCCCACAACCCAGGCATGTGCCCTGACTGGGAATTGAACTGGTGACCCTTTGGTTCACAGTCCGTGCTCTGTCCACTGAACTACACCAGCCAGGGCAGGAGGGAAGGTATTTACACATGCTGAGAGCTCAAGTGTGAGTAGCACTTAGCCTACTCAGATGGAGGAGAGTTTCAAGTGGGGGAAGCCCAGAGGTAAGAGAGGAAGGCACTCTTGCAGAACTGCAAATAGTTTCCGTGGCTAGCTGCATTGTGCCAGGTGTTGGTGCTGCATCCTGGGTGGGGTGCCTTGAAATCCTGGATGCACCAGAGACCCAGACTATGAAGGATGGAGCTAGTTCACAGCCTGGTGCTAAGACAGGAGACAATAGGGGCATAATTTCTCAGCAGGGCCTTCCTGGAAAGTAATAGGCACAGCCAAAAGTTTGCCCCAAATATCCTTTGTATCAAAGAGAATCTCTCTTTCTTCAAGCCATCTCTTACAAAGACAGGGGAAAAGGTTGGAATTCATCATGATTATCCAACTTCCCCTTTCTAACAGCAACTTCCCAGAGTTTATGAAACATACTGAGTCTCTTTCATCCCACATAGTCTTTTCATCCTGTCTAAATAGAAGTCTTCCCTACATTTGGCTTGGGCGGTGAACACACAGTACAGGGTACCAATGATGTGTTGTGGAACTGTGCACCTGCAACCTGTATAACTTCGTTAACCAGTGTTACCCCAATAACTTCAATGAAAAGGAAAAAGTAGTCACTATATGTATATATACACATACGTGTGTGTGTGTGTATATAAAATCTCTCCTCACACTGTGATAGGTGCGAGCTGCCCCTCCAGCCTCTGGTCTCAGTGCTGTGCTGTTGCCCATACGCCATGACCCCCCAGCCCAGCCCAGCCCTGCCAGCCCCCACGTCCACACCCCCTCCGGCCAGTGTATCTCCACGCTTTATGCCTTTGTACACCTTCTGCCTGAACTGCCCTTTTCTTATTTTGTTTTGTCTTGTCTTTTTCCTGCCTTTCAAACGCCTATTCATATTTCAGACTGCACTGTTGCCTTCCCCTTTAATGAGACAACCCCCACCAACCCCATCGGGAAGGCTTGATCGCCCCCACCTCTGTGTCCCCTGGGAACCTCTACCGGGCGTCCACAGCTGTGGTGCTCCAGTGCTGGTTCTCCTATTTAACCTCCAGGCCTTCCCCTGAGGAAATTGTGAACAGTTCTCTAATCTTGGGCAAATGAGTTGCTATACATTTTTTTTCTGTTCCTTACAAAGCCACCTTGGATATGCTCCTCCACATTTCCTTGGGCACCCGTGCTAGAAGCTGTCAAAGGGAGATTTCTGGAAGGGGCAGTGCCAGGTCACAGGGTTTAGGCATCCTCACCCTCACCAAGTGTAGCTAAGCCGTGCTCCAAACCAGCCGTCCCCATGTGCACTGCCACCCGCCGTGAGAAAGACCTGATTTCCCCGAGCTCTCATCAACACTTAATGGGATCAGACTAGTTCTCTTAACTGATGGCTGTGAAATGAAAGTTCATTGTTGCTTTAATTTCTAATTTCCTAATTACTAGCGAGGTAAAAATCTTCCCATGACCCATTCAAGTTTCTTCTTCTATAAATGGTCTGTTCAGAAATACCCTTCGTTTGTCTTTGGATTGCCGTTTTTTCTTACTGATTTGTAATTCTTTGGGTATCCTGGGTGCTAAGCTGTTCGTGCTGTCTGCATAGCACATCGCCCTGCCCCATGTGTGGCTGCCTGCCGGCTTGGCCTGTGGAGTCTTCTGTGTACAGAAGCTCTGGTCTTTAACGTAATCAAAATCATCAACATTTTCTTCATAGTTTAAGCTTTTAACATTCATACTGTTTAACAGATTCTCCCCCAACCCAAGTTTATAAAATATTCCAGATATTTTCATCTGAAACTTTGAGAGTTTTTTTTTCACATTTAGGTCTTTAATCCTCCTAAAATTTATTTGTTGGTCCCTGGCTGGCGTAGCTCAGTGCATTGAGTGCGGGCTGCGGACCAAAGTGTCGCATGTTCTATTCCCAGTCAGGGTACATGCCTGGGTTGCAGGCCACGGCCCCCAGCAACCGCACATGGATGTTTCTCTCTCTCTCTTTCTCCCTCCCTTCCCTCTATAAAAATAAATAAATAAATCTTTAAAAAATATACAATTTTTAAAAAAATTTATTTGTTGATGAGGTGTAAAGAAGGTATCCACTTTTATCTGTTCCCATTTGTATAGTCAATTGGTCCAAATCCACTAATTAACTATGTCATCCTTTCCCAGTGTTTGGAAATGCCATGGCCTTTTATTTTATTCCATTGGTCTACTTCAAGGGTCAGAAAAATTGTTCTGTTAAAGGGCCAGGTATATACTTTATAGTTTGTGGGCCATAGGGTCTCTGTCACAATTACCCACGTACACCGTGGTATGCAAAAGCAACTAATGGGTATGGCTGTGTCCAATGAAACTGCTTACAGAGCAGACAGTGGGCTGGGTTTGCATGCAGGCCGTAGCTTGATGACCCCTAGTCTATTTATCTACTGGTGCACCAGTATGACCCCGTTCCAATTACGTGTGGCTTTATCTTTCATCTTTCTGTTTGGTAAAGTTGATCCCCCTCTTTGTTTTCCTTTAAAATTGTCAAAGCTATCCCTGGCCCTCTATCCTTCCAAATAAATAGGATCTCCTTTAAAATTCCCTCAAAACCCCTGATTTAAAGGGGGAGGGGCTTTTTCCTATTTTACTTTACTTTTCTAAGACAGCTAACTCTTTGGTTTTCATTCTTGTTACACATTTCCTTTAGTGACTGCCTTAGATATGTCTCATGGGTTTGGTTGCTTTATTTCTATTGTTATTAAGTTCTTCCTAACAACATGCCCATTATGATTTCTTGTTTGAATTTTGGATTATTTAGAAGTAGGTTTACATTATCCAAGTATAAGGGAGTGGTGAGGTTTGTTTATTTCTAAGTTATTAACTTCATATTTAATTACACTGCTTGGAGAAGCTGGTTTAATTATATAAACTAAGTTTTTTCGTATTTATTAAAACTTGCTTGATGACCTCATACACAGCAAAATTTTATAAATTTTATAAATTTTTCAGCATGCTTGTGAGAATGTATGGTTGGCAGCCACATTCTAGATCAAACTCATTGCCTGTACTGTTCTAAACACCCCTACATGTTTATAGATTTCTCATACTCCTATACATGTTTGCTCTCCATATATATATATATATATATATATATATATATATATATATATTTAAAGCTGTGTGATTACACACTATCAGCATTTCTGAGGGGACCTCCAATAATTACTACCCTCTTTCCCCCGGGTCTGCACACATTGAGAAATAAGAAGTGAAGATGTAGGTCAAAAAAACCATCACAGAATGGAGACTAAATTGAACAACAATGGATCTTGGCATGAGACCCGAATGGGCTTGCGAATGAACCCCAAAGGGGCCAGCAGCCCCATCCAGCTTCAGGCAGCTCTAGAGCAGGGCAATCCCCCAAGGGCAGCAGAGCCCTTGAGGAAAGTGGAACAGCTGCTCCCTGGGGGCAGCTTGTTTCCTGCAGGCAGAGGGTGGGGGGTCAGCTGAACTGCAGGGGCCACCAGTCCTCAGCGCCCTGGACGGGGACCAGACACGCCACTCCCGAGCGTGGAGCGAGGCTGGAGGCCAGGAGAGGTGGAACACACTTTAGGAATACCTACCCTCATGAACGTTGAGAGCCAAAATCGTTTTGTTTAGCATATGCCTACAAGTTTAAAATTGTTTCTACTTCCTGGTGAATTGCTTTTTCTATTACTGTGTATTGACTCTGTTTATTTATGACAAATACTACTTTTTGAATGAGAAATCGATTTTCTGTGATCTTAAAGACACTACACAGCAACTTTGAAAAATTAGTTTATGTCTGGTTTATCTTTTTCTGGCCCTTTTAAACTTTGTGTCATTACTATCCATTGGGTTGTTTTTCAAACAGCATCCATCTGAAATTTTGGTTGATGGTACTGGTGGTAGGAATTGTTGAGTCAAGCTATTTCTTCTTTTTCTTTTGAAAAATGTTTAAACCTATACAATGAACACCACTATACCCCTCAAGTAAGATTTGCCACTGCTGAATCTTCCCAAATCTGGGTGCCTTCTCTCGTTCTCTGCATCTTTTTTACACGTCATTCTGCTGCACACGCCATGACACACCACTCCTAAATATTTCAACACACGTTTCCAAAGAACAAGAACATTTTTATCCAGCTACCTCACCATAACCACACCTAGGAAAATCAACATTAATTCATTATCTTCTGATTTCAGATTAAATCTGAAATTCAGATTTAATCTGAAATCAGATTAAATTAGATTTTCAGATTTGATATTCAGATTTTCCAAGTTGTTTCCCCTCTTTGCGATAGGATCCATTCAAAATATATACATTGCATCCAGCCACTATGTCTCTTTAATTTCCAGCAACCTAGGTATCCTCCCGCAACACACACACACACTTCCTTCTGCCTTCTGTTGCATTGAGTCCTTTGTCCAGAGTCCAGGCTACTGTTCCACACTAAGCTCCACACTCTGGGTTTGGCTGACTTTCCCTCCTCCTCTGATTCATCTCAGACATTCCTGGTAAGAACACCAAACAGAAGGTGGCGTCCATCTGCCGGTCATGCCCAGTTTGGTTCCTCGGTTAACTCAGTAACTCCCAGATTTCTCCATTGTAAAGGCCCAAATTCTTCTTTCTAAGTAAAAAATAACCTGTGGACTTTTAACCTTGAGACCAAATACATATCTTTTGCTCAGTTATTTCAGCATTCATTGATGATCCTTATCTGCATAAATTTTTACACTAAATTATAAGATAGTGATTGTGTGATTCATCGTTCCTTACATATTTATGAGATGGCTTTCTTCCATTAAACACACTGTGTATGTCCAACTTTATGATTTATCAACATGCCTCTGATGATTAGTGGGTCAGAGAATACCCAGCTTTGGATGGGTGTTTCACACCACACAGTTACTTGGTTCTCTTGGTCAGGCACTCAGTTTCTACCACAGCATACTAGCAAGCCAAGAAGTGTGTTTTGTAGTTACTAGCAGAAGCTGAACAGCTTTAACTCCAAATCCCTATGGGCCCATGCTGCGATTCTCTCACTGGGTCTCACTAGCAGCTCCATCCGTATCCCGATCTATCGAGGACACTTTAGTTAATGTGGGAACTGCTAGGTCAGAAGGCCCAAGGAGCAGGGACACTTGCACAAGGATCTGAATCTGTTTTAGAGATTCTTGCTCCAGGACCCATTCAAAATGGACAGCTTTATAAATAACACGGTAAAGAAATCAGAGTGGCACAATTACATGAAGTATATGTTTGCCTCCAAATCCTGAAGAGCCCCATCAAGTACTATGCCTCTTTCTTCATGGTAGGTGGTAAAAGACACAGCGATTTGTCTCTCACTTTATATGATGCTATCCTGACATGATCAAGGCCTAAATAGCCTTTAAAA
The DNA here is from genome assembly GCF_019186645.2 of Phyllostomus hastatus. Lineage (NCBI taxonomy): Eukaryota > Metazoa > Chordata > Mammalia > Chiroptera > Phyllostomidae > Phyllostomus > Phyllostomus hastatus. The sequence goes on along the minus strand of NW_025334015.1, from coordinate 9,750,018 downwards.
CTTTGTTACTCGTTTTGCTGTCTCCTGAAGTTTCATGGGGTTTATCTTCCATCTTCTGGCATGAATGTGTTTCATTAAGACATTTAAGGTGTGTGATACTTCCTGCTAACCAGATCTAATTAGCATAATATCATCATTGCAATGGTCAGAATAATGTTTTATAGACTATCAAAATGCTCAAGATCCCTTAATACTATACTGTGTCAGAGAGCAGGAAAGTTGACATGATTCGGAGACGGGACGGTGAAAGGACAGTGCTGACCCTGCTTCTGAGTGTCTTTCTTGAGGAGAATAGAACAGAGAGCATGTGTTAGGTCCACAGCTTCATACAAGATACCAGGAGCTCTCTGACTTCCTGCAGCGAATACACTACACCAAGTGACAGCAGCTAAGTTACCACACGATTTAAGTTCCATCCTCAAAAATGGTCATAACTTTTCTACCTGCATTTTAAAAGTCCATGATGGGCAAAATATATCTGAAATTCCCTCGTGGAAGGACAATTCCAAGGACTTCTTTTGGGTTCATCATGCCCTAATAGCTCTCACTCTGTAACCAAAAAGATAGCTTCGGCTGCCTGCTGCAGTGAAAGCCAAACCCGTGAGACAGGTGCTGGAGCAAAAGGAGAGAGGTTATTCGGGTGCCTCGACCTGGGAGAACGGCGGACTCTGGTCTCAAAGACCATTTCCCCTTTCTGCTCAAGCCCATGGTTCTTATAGGGATAGGGAGGCCTTTTTAAATCCAACTGTCTTGCTAGCTTTTGCCACATGCAGGTCCTGTCCATTTATCTTTCTAGCTTTTCCCTTGCTCAGTGTAACAACCGCCCCCCCCCCCGCACCATTTTGGTCCATGTGGGAGACTCCCCGGTGCTCCCTAAGTGTTTACAGTGACCACTCCACAGATCAGAGAACCAATGTGGAGACTGTCAGCTACTAGGCATGTCTAAGTTCCACTCTACATTCAGGGATTAGGGAGATAAATGTGTTGGGGTCTTTCTTCCACGGACCCCCCACGAGATGAGCTTGAGGCAGAACTCTTGTCACCTGGCATTCATAAGTCTCCAGCCTTCCCAGTGAGTCCTGGAGTCATTCTGGAACCCTAGGTGTTAAAATCAGCTCAAAGTAAATATCGAAGAACACCCAGCATTTCTGCATATGTTTTCACCAGTGCACAGTCATCCTGACAAATGGGCATTCATTTCTCAGGAAAGGATTTGAAGGGCCCTTTTGTTTAGGAGCTTGACTTTCTCCTTAATCAAGAGATGCCAAGTCTTTCTGAACTGAGTTATGGCTGAGAAACAGGCCCAAGGCTATGGAACCCACTGCAGCGTCTTCAGTCCTGGTGTGGCCCACCAGACCCAGAATACTTCCACTTCGACATTTCAGTTAGCACCTGAGCAGGATGACGCCCCACTCTGTTCCTCTGTAAATTCCATGTGAGTGAAAATGTAGATTTCCCCTCTCTCCCATCAGCTCATCATTGTCACTTTGTCCAGCAATCTCTGGTGGCCAAGCACCACCGCCAGGCCTCTCCCATGCCAAGATCCATTATTCCCACTGAGACACCTGCCACCATGACCTCTGACCCATGGCAGATAGTCATAATGTTTATTCCATCATTCCACAGCTTTCCTGAACAAGTTGGCTCTTTTATCTTAATGCAGGTGATGCCCTCTTAAACCTGGAATGTTTGTCCCAAAACAAAGATCGAGACTATGAAACAGTGTAATTCATGACTGTAGGGTATATAATTAATTATACTTTAAGGATAATTTTTAAATATTGAACATTTGCAATATTATCTCTCAATTTTTTAAATGATTTTTACTAAGCATTTGATATGATTAACACCAAGCAGTTTGTGTTAATGTTACCTGCTTCTAATTTTATCTTCTAATTATTATCAAAGGTCTATATTAAGGTAGAGGCCACTTTTACCTGTTATTGAAATATAATTTGTCACAATATTTTGACTCATCAAAGTAATAACCAAGTCTTTGCTGTTATATCTTTTTTCTTCTTTACAGAAAGCCTGCAGATTTTTAGTATAACCTATCACAGAAAAACTTCATAGTTTACCATTGTGGCCCATCTTTATTATTTAAAAAATATGTAAATAAAGAGTTATGAGAAAACACTGAATAACTTATGATTTTAAGAATTCCTGGGAATTCCTATTCCTTTTTCTGCATCACACTCTTCTGTACACAGGTGGCCACGGTGGAGGTGGGGAGGAGAGGAAGGAATGAAGAGGTTTTTAAGAGGTGGAATCATCAGCTTTAGGGGCTGGTTAGATGTGCGAAATAGGGAAGAAAGGACTCTACAGAGGAACTCCTAAGTGTTTGGTTTCGTGGACTAGGTGCAGATTGCAGGAAGAAAAGCTGTGCGGCGGTGAGACGGTTGGAACACCAAGTGTAAGGAGCCTGAGTCACTGGCTGGGGGTGTCCTCCCATATCTGGGGCTCAGCAACAAGGTGTGTTCTGAACAGGAAGATGCAGCAACGGGCAGATGGGAATCAGAATCATGGGCAAGTTAGTATCTGTTTCCAGCTATTTTGGATTTGTTTGCTGCCTCTAAAATATAGCAGAAGTGGGTGTTTGGGAGCAATATGGGGTGATCATTTTATGGCTTTCCCAACCTTACACAGCATCTTAGTCATTTTGACAAGCAAAACATGACAGCTGGCTATGGCTTTTGGCCTCTAAACCTTCCAGAAATACTGCAAAAACCAAAGCAGAAACGCCTTTTGGTTTTGCTTTAAAGTGAAGCTGGAATTTCAGTGAGGAGTAGAATTCTTCTTTACCTATTCCTTTTCCTGTAATTACAACAATATCTACATGAATACAGAGGGAAAGCTGAGGAAAATAAGTTAAATACACAAGGAAGTAACGTAGTCTAGCAGAGAAAAGAGCCCAGCCAAACCACTGTTATGTTAATAGCAAATGGTAATCTTGGGCGCTGCCAGTACCTTATTCTAATTATTTGTAAAAGCTGAACATCTGTGACTGTGTTCTGATTTGTTTGCTAGAGTGCTCAGAGTAGAAAGTAAACACGGTGGAGTTAGACTCCTTGAGGTTGGAATCCTGACTCTGCCGCTTCTGAGCTATGTGACCTCAGATGAGCTGTGAAATCCCTCTGAGCTTCAGTTTCCGTCTCTGCAAAGTGAGTCACCCTCGGCTGCTCCCATTCCCTAACCCCACTGCTTTCACTGAACACTTCTAGTACCTGCTCCCTTCTTCCCGACCCACTGCCGGTACCCCAGTCCAGGCGATGACCATCTTGTGTTTGGACCATGGCCACAGCCTGCTAGTTGGTCTCCCCACATTCAGTCTTGCTCTCTTGAAATCCATTCCTCATTCAACAACCAGGATGATCACTTAAAATCATAAACCTGTTCATGTCACTCTGCCATTTAAATTTCTGCAATATCTCCCCACCCACCTCTGCTTCCAGTGGGGCACCTCCCAGAACACTCTCCGAGCTCCCTCTGCCTCTGGGTCTTTGCACGGATTGAAGGCAACCTTCGTCTCCTCCACTCCATGCACGTTGGCTACCTAACCCCTTTTATCCTTCAAGTCTCAGCTTGGGGGTTACTTTCACAGGAAGCCTCGTCCTCCATCCCCCAACTCTGGATGAGGTTCCTGTTGTAGGTGTTCCCATAACACAATACACTTCTCTGACTCATTCTGTTTTACTAATTTTGTATTAAAATTTTATAATTACTTATTTTACTGCTCAGGGTTTTATCAGGAAAATAGAAGCCACTCTGTATATTCTAAGTACTGAAATTTTAAAATGGGAAAAGTAAGCCCTGGCCAGGTGGTTCAGTTGGTTAGAGCTTTGTCCTATGCACCAAAAGGTTTCAGGTTCAATTCCCAGTCAGGGCACATATCTGGGTTATGGGTTCAATCCTCAGTTGGGAATGCGTACAGGAGGCAACTGATCAATGTTTCTCTCACATCGATGTTTCTTTCTCTCTCTCTATCTCTCACTCTCTCTCCCTCCCTTTTTCTCTAAAATCAATAAACATATCCTCGGGTGAGGATTATTTAAAAAATGGGAAAAGTAAGGTTTATGCAACCACTGGGGAGGTGTAGACCCAGAAAGCCACCATACAGCATTAAGCATGTGATTCTGAAGAGCTTACCTGGGACAACAAGATGCCTGAATCTCTAAGATGATCCCGCTAATATTCCAGCCCATGAACAGTTCTCAAAGAGACCACCTGGAAGCTGTTTGAAACTCACGCTTCTCTGTGCACCTGCCTGTGTCTTCCCCCTTCCTCACTTAAGTGCTTCTCTTTGCACGATCTCTCCTGGAACTGTACAGAGACAAGATGCCGGGAAATGCAGCTCCCAGTGTTGCTTCTATGGAGCAGGAGGACATCAGAACAGGAAGTCAGGGATTCAGTTGACAATGCACTTAGTGCAGCGCACTTGCCCTATGACCGCCGACAACAATTATGCTAATGATTTGGATAATATGGAACTTAACAGATATTTTGCTTTGTTCACTGGACACCATGCTCGTCTTCTTGTAAAAATCACAAAAACAAAATGGTAATGCACATTCGACATGGTCTGTACAATGAGTGTTATGACTGAAGCTGAGCTGTTTGTGTGTGTGCTTCTTGATGATGGCTAAGTGGAGAGGTGAGTCACATCCGTGTGTCCTACACATAACCTGTTAAAACCAACAGGCCTCTGCAGACCTGGGAAAACAGGGCAGTCTTCCACCCTTAGATTTCGTGCCCGGCCAAGGTGCTGTATGTCGGAATGATGTAAGCTGAGTCAGACCTTCCAGTAGAAACTGAGCCACGTGCATTACCAACAGCTGAATGACCAACTTTTAATAGAAAATGACCACAAATGCCACAACCACTTAAATTCAAATTATGTTTCTATACACAGTCAGAACAAAGTTTTACACAATGTATACATACCAAGCAGGGCAGTATAGAAGCCAATCGTCGTTAATTTAATAACCAATTAAATTGCTAATATTTTTAATGATTTTTTGCTATATCATCACAATGAATAAAAAGTGAAATTGCATTTTCACTTTTTCTAGGGAATCTTTGGGTGTATTCTGATAAGAATCTTTAAATAGAACTTTGAGGAAACAGGAATTTGAGATGATTTTTGAGAAATAATGCCAGGAATGTATGCTTCTGTTACCAAGTTGTTAGTGCAAAGCTGCTCCCAGACAGCAAAAATACGAAGCAACAAATAATTGATCACTTAGCATTTGGATTCTGTGTGTTGCTTTCTCAACCACTACTCCATAAGCCTTAGCTACTACCTTCTCCTTATATTATGCTAGGCATACTTTAAAAAAAAATTTTAAGTGCACAACCTAACCTTTGCACTGAAATTTCCATCATTTTATCACTTACTACATTGTTTTGAAGTGTCAAGAATTCTCTACTCCTGGCCTGGAACTACAGCCAGACTCACTAACATGCATCATTAGGTTGGTCCTGAGTCCAGAATGACCCTTTTGCAGCAATAGTTGAATTGAATCCTGTAATGGAGAAATGTACTTTGCATTATTAAAAAAGACTCTAAAAGAGTGAATAGTTAGAATACTTATGAGATAAGGACTCCTTCTTTTCTCCATAAGCATATTAGGACATAGAGATCCCAGTTCATCGTATTCCTCAGAAGTGGCTGCCTTGGTCCAAACATCTCTGCAGTTCCTCTTTGTGAATGGTGCTTGGGATCAGAGTAATCAAAGTGATCAACCTCATTCACGTTATGTTCACCAGACACTTTTCCCTTGTCTGCAGCCTTTCTTTTCTTCCTCGTTCTATCTCCTCCCCTCTGCTTTCTCTGCTGAGATCCAGTTTTCCCGTCTACTCTGCTGCCCTCAAGCCCGAGCCAAACAGGAGGGTGTGTAAGTGCTGGGGTGAGTACCAGGTGCAGGGGTAGGGGAGCCAGGCCAAGGCTGCCTGGGGCAGGGGAGGGGGGCTGAGATTGGAGCACATCAGGAGGGTGGACCCAGGCCGTGGAGTGACAGCAACACACTAACAGACATGGCAGTGGTGCCCCTGAAGTCCCTGACTAGGCAAGTTTTGCCAAGTCTCCAGTAACTTCAGGGTTCTCATCTGTGAAATGAGTGGGCTGGAGCAGCTAACTCCTCTTCCTCCTCTAACACTCTGCGTCTCTATGAGGTGCATTGTCAGCTTACCAAAACAACACATCAGGTATAATTTACTCAGCCACTAAAATGTAAATATGTGCCAGAGGCCAATGCACATTTAGATAGAGAGAGCAAATTTAGCATGACCATTTAAATTCTTACACACTATGCAAAAGGTAAAGGTACTAGAACCAACTGGACACATCCTGAGGAGGTCTTGTGGAGGAAGTTTCCTGAGACCTCTGAATAACAAGAGAGAGTCACCTTAGCAGCTTCTCAATTCAAGCCACCACGTAGTTAAAGGCTCTGGAAAACGCTGGACCTCATTAGGTGAGCTCGTCCACTCTGCCTGCAGCTAACTCCCGACACCACCTCTTCTCCTCCCCAGTTGCCAGGTCAAGTCAACCCCATTGACCTCCTGGAGTGCCTCCCAACTCCAGTGGCTTTTCCTGGGGAGAGCACTGCCCCATGTCCAAACCCACAGCCCTCACCCATCCAGAGCCCACCAATAGCCCCTGACCTGATAAACTCAATGTCAACATCCCACTCACGGTCCTTGAAGGCTGTGCAGGATTTCTGTCCCCATTTGAGTCTGTGCTGTTTCGTTTAGATGATGAACTCTTAGAGGGAAAGAATTTAAAGAATTTTCATCTGGTTTGGCTCCAAATTTGTGCACTTAACAGGTTCTCTTTGGATTAACTGTTAAAGAAAAAATGGCCTCGAGCTTAATGAAGATTCATCACAGCTCATATCATTGCTCAAAGCATGGCTGGCTTGCGTGGGTCTCCCTCCCCAGACTGGGCTGTGCTCTCAAGAGTCTTCAGGAGGCAACGGCCAGATTACCTTTTCCATCAGATGATCAGATCCCTTGCCAATACCTATGCAAGGAAAGAGGCCAATGTAAGTGTCCTCACTTTGGATCTAGAGAATGTGAAGTCAGAGGGACACAAAAGAACTTACTCTGGAATTACAGTTAGTGATGGGAGCGATGAAAATAATCTGAGTAATAGGCCCTATCACCCCGTCTGCTGAGGATGTTTGGGTGGGTAGCTGGAGAGAGCCGACAGAAAGAGACCTTAGTCATCCAGGCCGACCTCTTCATTTATTAAAAAAAATTTTATTCATTTACTTTTAGAGGGGAAGGGAGAGAGAAAGAGAGGAAGAGAAACATCCATGTGTGGTTGCCTCTTGTGCACCCCCTACTGGGACCTGGCCTGCAACCCAGGCATGTGCCCTGACTGGGAATCAAACTAGTGACCCCTTGCTTCACAGGCTGGCCCTCAACCCACTGAGCCACACCAGCCAGGGCCCAACCTCTTCATTTTATAGGAAATGGAAATCTGGAGAGCGGTAACTTACTCTCTTATGTTGTTGACAGTCTCCCTGACCCTTTCTGCTTCAACTGCAGATACAGTAGAGCCACGTCTAAAACAGCATACCTCCCAGGCCCCCGAGGACCTAGGGACACTGGCAGGCCAGTACCACTTACCCCACCCTCATCTGCTCGACCTCATACCCAAAGCCCCAACACATTAAGTCTGCAAATCAGTAAATTTCAGCTAGATAAATAAATATGTATTTAAAATCTCCAAACTTATGAGATCACAGAATAATATAGAAGCAAGAAACTAAGCAAAGCAAATGCTATAAAATACAACTGGAATAACTGACCATAAGAAAGAAAAAAATTAATTCCCAATTTTATTCTCCTACAACCCAAAGGTGTATCTCACTGACGTAAACAGGTATTTTTTCCAGTACTTTTATGTTTGTTTCCTCTCTGATGATCTTTTCCAATTAGCTGAGTAGATGGGTCATGAAAACCCAGCTTTAGGACAAACTCCCTGGCTTCCACTTCCGTAGAAATTTTGGAATCGCCATTGTAAGGGACGCATGGGGGCACACTCCAGTGTTCCAGGGAAGTCGGCTAGTACTCACTGGGCAGACCACCTGTAGAGCGTATGTAGAAACTCTGATGTGTGTGCCATTAGGGTCTGGCCCTGAAAATCAGAACCGTCCCTCTAAACGACATAGCCCCTGGTACTGAAGGAAGGCCCCTGAGGCTGGGTGACCAAGCATAGGAGCTTCGGTGAAACTGTCCCGTTCAAGTCAAGCTTGCTGCCTTGACGAACACAGTAGCCAATGGCTCTTCAGCTGACCAACCTAATGGCCTCTGCACAGAAGGTTCTCTGTCCTCCCTCTTGGAGGGGCACGTTGCCCACTGGGAACTTGCTCCAGGGTGCTCAGCAGACAGAGGAGCAGGTCGGCTCACGGTGTTTATGAGCACTTCGGAACCCCGATTTACGACATTGGATGTCTTCCTGGGTAGGAGCAGCGCTCCGTAAATCAAGACTTTCTCGGCTTGCCAGCCCCGTGAGTGTTTGCTGAGTCCTCAAGTCAAGGGCAAGTTGAAACAGTGTGGAGACTTTGGCAAAGGGCTCGTCCCCCCACCCGCCAGCTTCCCATTTTAATGAAACAATTCTAGGGTGAGGTTGGCCCTAGGAATTATTTCTCTGACTCATACTCCCCTTGCTCTTTTCACACACTCAGAATGCAACGACTCTGAGCACCTCGTAGCCCTGGGCAGAGGGAGGCCAGGGTTGGGGCAAGGCCCTGCTGGGGCCCACTCCCAGGACTGAGAGACAAACAGGGAGGTGTCTTTCCCATCACCCCAAGCTATCTGGGGACACCATTGCCACACACTCATGAGGAAGCTGCAAACTGGTTCTGGCTCTCAAAGGTGCAAACAGGCCCACTTCACATTCGTGTACGGAGCTGACAGAGAACTGAGCTAAGGAAGGAGGGAGATGGCCGGTTTGGCCTCTGCCCTTCCATCGGAAAAAGGAGTGATGGGGGCCCTCCACCTTCCGAGACTTGGGCTAACACAAGGGACACAGACCCTGGCCCAGAAGAGCAGCAGGACTGTTTAGGGCACCTTGTCCCGTGCTTTGTTTTTGATCATCGGATTCAGCAAACATTTACTCTGCTGGTGCTGACGGTGCAAAGATGATAAAGACGTGATACCACCTTCAAGAAGCTTGCCATTCAGTAGGAGAGGCAGACACACATGCAGCTTCAGTATGAAGGCAAGTGCTGGGGCACAGTTATTCGGACAGGACTGGTTTTCCTTCCCCCAAAACACAGGCAGTGGCACACACTTCCCCCACACATGTGCATGCATGTGCACACACATGCTCTCTCAGAACATAAGCTCTGTATTGGTATATGTCCCTATTCATGACTGGAAGAGCAAGAATGTTCTAGGTGGAGCCAGGGAAGCTCTGGCAGCCCCAAGAGTGGGAGAATTTGCACAAAAGCCACCTTTGTTCCGCCATTTTCTTGAAGGTGCTCTTACTCCCGCAATGTCATTAACTGTGGCTCACTCTGTCTGAAACAAACAAATGTACAAATCCTGTCACATGCACAGCACAGCCGTCCTGTCTTCTCACACTCCCTGGAGAGCAGAGACAGCAGGTTGTCAGCTACCCAGGGCTCAGGAACCCCAAATCCTCTGCCCCTCCTTGACTGACTTTGAACAAGTCTGCCTTTCTATACCCTGAGAGCTCTTTAAATAAAATGTAGAAATGGGGTTTTACTGGAAAGTGACTTCGGAGTATTAAGATCATGATGACAGGTGATGTTCATTCATGCATTTGTTAATGTGTTGTGTCTGCTTTCCACACTTACATTCAAATGTGTCTTATTGTCAGTGTTGGTGCAAAAGTCATGTATGTGCAGGAGACAAAGATGAGTACAAGGTGCCTGCCCTCCGGAGTTTGCCAGGAGTGTGGCAGACCTGAGTGAATCAATCAACATAAACCCAAGGAGGAAAGACATAAATGCTCTAGTAAAAATGTATCAGTACAGCCCTGGCTGGTGTAGCTCAGTGGATTGAGTGCCGGCTATGAACCAAAGGGTCACTGGTTCAATTTCCAGTCAGGGCACATGCTTGGGTTGCAGGCCATGTCTGTAGTGGGGGGCATGCAAGAGGCAACCACACATGGATGTTTCTCTTCCTCTCTTTCTCCTGCTCTTCCCCTCTCTCTAAAAATAAATATATAGAAATATTTTTTAATATATCAGTAGAGCTGTGATATGGCCCAGTTGGTTGGGTGTCGTCCTGCAAAGTGAATGATCTCCGGTTCAATTCCCAGTCAGGGCACATGCCTGGGTTGCAAGTTTGGTCCCCAGTCAGGGCACAAGAGACTACTGATTGATGTTTCTCTCTCACATTGATGTTTCTCTCCCTCTCTTCCTCCTTCCCTTCCCCTCTCTCTAAAAATAAATAAGTAAAATATTTTTTAAATGTATCAGTAGAATTTCTAGCAACAAACCTGACTACACTTACTTGAGCTTCCCCCCTTATTTTATCTACGCTACTAAACAAAAGAAGAAAAGAAAGAACTCCAACCCAGAGAGAGTGGAAACTGGGAGCTTATATCACAGTGGCCCAAGAGTCTTCTTAGGCTCGCATGTGGGCCCTGGGGGCACCAGTATATTCATGGTTGTACTGGCAGGTGGCATGGTCTTGACCACACATTGATTTGGAACTGGGACTGAATACCATTGGCTAAGCCCAATGATTTGAAAGGTTTCCCAGGCCCTGGGAAGGAAACTAGGAAAGCTTCATCCGTCAATCTATGGAAGCAGCAAGGCATTTTGACATCCCTCTGGGGCTTTGATGGAGATAAAAGAACAAAGTCATTGATAAGAAGGCAAAATCCCAGACCAGTGTCACCTGAGTGTGTGGGGTCTGGGTGTGTGCTATCCATACACACAGGAACCCCGAACCAAGACATCAACATGCCACAAACACAAGTCCTAAACCACAGACATTCCTGCGGCTCCCGTCAGAGCAACTGAAAAGTCACTTTGCAGAGGCACTTAAGCCGTAGTAGATGGGATTCCCTCTGCGGGAAAATGCTGTGATGAAGATCAGCTCACAACCAAAGTGTATAAAGCACGTGAGGAAACAAACCACCGTGGGGTGAGGGAGTGTATGGGGATGTTAAGCAGATGCAACAAACAGACTTAGCACCTCAGTAACTGGTGCAAATTACACAATTTGAATGAGATTATAATATATGGATGTTTAAACTGATTAGACAGATAAATAAAGACATAAAAGTTACAAAGACAGTGGAAGCTAGTGTGGAAATGTAAAAGCAAATTCAATGAAGAACTACATAATGCTTTTACAAGTGGAAAATAGGGTCACTGGAAATGAAAAACTCAGCGGACAGATTAAATGGCAGATTTGTTTGGTACGACCACCTAGGAAAACAGGCAGCACTATTTTGGAAGTTGGGCATCCACACAGTCTACATCTCAGCAATTCCATTTCTTGGAACAGAACCAAGTGAAGCCAAGAGACATGAATAATGGTGTTTATAGTAATGCCATGCATAATAGCACAAACCTGGACACAGCCCAAATGCTCACTGACAGAATTGCGAATAAATAAACTGTGATATAGTCACACAATGACACAATGGAACATTATAGTGCAGTCAAAACAAATGAATCACAGCTACCTGCAGCAATAAGTATGATCTTAGCATTATTATGAATGAAAAAGTAAGTCTCAGAAGACTATTTCAGCATAGAATCATTTTAAAAAAGTTACTCACATTTTTTAAGTTAAAAAACAATTATATTTTTAAGAAGTTTTTATTTATTTTTAGAGAGAGGAGAAGGGAAGGAGAGGGAGACAAACGTCAATATGTGGTTGCCTCTCACACTTCCCCCACTGGGGACCTGGCCCACAAGCCAGGCAGGTGCCCTAATTGGGAATCAAACTGGCAACCCTTTGGTTTTCAGGCCCGCACTCAATCCACTAAGCTACACCAGCCAGGGCAAAAAACAATTATATTTTTATAGCTCCAGTTTTTCCTACCTTATTTTGGAAAGACACTTATGTGCAATGCTGGAACAAAGGAAATTCAGCTTCCAATGTTCTCTTTGTGTGACCCCAGGAGTGATCTCTTTCTCCCCTGATTTTGTAAGTGGTGACGGAAGAGGTTCTGTAGGGTCCTTGACTCGTGACAGGGTAACAGTGGCCTTCAGGCTGAGGACCACCAAGGTGGAGTCCAATGTGTGGGAGGCACCGACACTTCTGACTGACCCGTGTTCTGCCTCCGCACCAGAGAAACCCAGCTGGGGCAGGGAACTTCTGTGGTGTGAAGGAGGGCCCATCCCCAATAGATCTCCTCGGCTCAGTGTCGTTTCTGCCTCTTCTTCTGGCCTCATATTCCTGTTACTTGATCCATTTGGGGGGTGGGGAGATCACCTTGTAACTTCCTATTAAAACCTTGTTCTACAGCATTTAACCTTTTTTCCATTAGTTCTATTAGAAGCTGGGATTTCAGCAACTCCAAATCCCTTTTAAAAAGATGAGTTTGGACCATAGGCCAAGCAAACAAGCCGTAATACTCAAGACCTGAATGGGACTTAAGGAATCGAGTTTGAGCTCAACCGTGTTAGTGTGTGGGTGAAGGAACTAAGGCCCGGATGGGCAGATGCTGTATTATTCTTTCCATGTATCTCTGGTTCCATTTGCAAAAATTTTGTTACAAGTTTTTGAGTCTATAGTCGTGAAGAATATTGCTCTAATTTTCTTTTCTTATGATGTCTTTGTCTAGTTTTCGTGTCAGGGTGATTCTGATTTTATGAGAATAAAATGAGTTTGAAAATGTTCTCTCTTTCTCCATTTCTGAAAAAATGGTGTTGAATTCAAAGTATTTTTCCACTTACAGTTTTTTTAGAATTCATATAAGAACTTGTCTGGGCCTGGTTTCTGTTTGTTTGTTTGTTTCTGTTTTGTTTTGTTGTGTTTTTATGGGAAGGATTTTACATACAAATTCAACTTAGTAGTTACAGGGTCATTCAGACTATTCTATTTCTTTTTATATCAGTGTTGGTGATTTGTGTCATTCAACAAATCTGCCCATTTCATCTAGGTAATCAAATTTATTCCTATAAAATCATTCTTAATATATTTTATTGTTCTTTTACTGTCCCTAAGAATCTCTTCCTTTCCCAGTATAGTAAGTTGTGTCTTCTCTCTTCTTTACCAGTCTAGCCAGAAGTTTATCAATTTTGCTAACCCTTTCAAAGAAATCAGTTCTAATTTCATTGTTTTTTTCTCTCCTTTCTATCTTTTTATCACTTTATACCTGCCTTGTCTAATATAAGCCTGTAAAGCTAATATAATTGCCTTGTAGGTTCTGCTTCAGTGACATCCCACAAAAGGAAGTGTTTTCAGTTTCATTTCATTAAAAAGTTTTCCTCACTGCCTCCCTGATTTCTTCATTGACTCATAGGTTATTTAGAAACATGTTGTTTAATTTTCAAACATTTGGGGTATTTTCCAAACATTTTTTTATTATCGTATTGTACATTGAATTTGTGATCAGGGAACATGATTTCAGTCTTTTAAACATGGGAAGAATCGTTCTGTAGTCCAGAATGTGATTGATCTCAGTGGCGATCCCACGTGCACTGAAAAAGAATGTGTCTCTGCTGTTGGGGGATGTATTGTTTGTAAAATGCCGATGAGGTCAAGGCCACTGCTAGTGCTTTCAGGGCGCCTATATTGTTAGTGGTTTTCTGTTTCCTTCTCCCATCAGTTACTGAGAGAAGAATTTTTAAATCTCCAACCATTATTGTGGGTTTATCTATTTCTGTTTTCAGTTCCGTCAGAAAGTGCATGGACATTTAGAATTATGTCTTTTCCAATTAATTTTCTCTGATTATGATGAAACATCCCTTTTTATCTCCAGTAATGTTCCCTATCCTGAACTCTACTTTGTCTTTTATTAATTAATACAGCCACTCTAGCAGTCTTACACTTAGTGTTTGCATGGCACATAGTTTCCCACCCTTTATTTTTTAAACCTTTTTTAAGAACCACCTTATTGAGATATGATTGACACACAGAAAATTTTACATATTGAATGTGTACAGCCTGATGAGTTTGGAGATAAGTACACACCCGTGAAACAATCAGCCACCACAATCTGCCGTAAACATATCCATCAGCACCAAAAGTTTCCTCCTGCCCTCTCTATTTATTACCATTATTAATTACTATTGTCACTTTGTGAAAGAACACTACACATAAGATCTACCCTCTTAGCAAATTTTAAGTATGCGATATGGTATTGTTAACGATAGGCTCCATTCTAGAAAGTAAATCCCTAGGAGTTATTCATCTTGTATAACTGAAACTTTATACACATTGACTTATAGCTGCCTGCTTCCTACTCCCCCTGCCTCTGGAGGCCACCATTTACTCTCTGCTTCTGTGAATTTGACTATTGTAGATTCCTCAGGTGAGTGATATCATGCAGTGTTTGTCCTTCAGTGTCTGGCTTATTTCACTGAGCACAACGTCCTCCAGGTAACGTCCCCCAGGTAACGTCCATGTTGTCACAAGTGAGAGGATTTCCTTCTTTTAGGGCTGAATAATATCCCATTGTCTGTCTATGCCACGTTTTCTTTATCCATCCCTCCACTGATGGATGCCAGGTTGTGTCCATGTCTTGGCTAGTGTGAATAATGCTGCAATAACATAGGAGTGCAGCTGTCTCTTGGAGAGCTTGACTCCAGCAACCTTTTCTTTTCTTTATGTTCAGGCACATTTTATTTGCATTTGAGTCATTTCTTATAGGCAGCCTACAGTTGGGTCTTGCTGTTTTCACAAGCCTGAGAGCTTGTCTTTCATTCCAACGGTTCAGAGTCTTGGTCAGGGGAGAGCTCTGGGAAGGGAGGGTATTAAGGCCTATTCCTCCCACCTCTGGCTCATCTTCCCTGGTCTGTGCAGCAATCAATGTTCCCAGCACCTTGATTTTGATCCTGCGAGTTTCTCAACACATATGATGTCGACACACATTAATTCAACCTGCACTAAGGTCTTTTCCTGTGTTCACTGGGCTCCCAGAGCCCTAGAAAATGTTAGCTGTGGATTGCTCCCCCTGAGCACATTCTTGCATCTACCTGGTGCACAGGAGGAGACACCAGCCTGAGCGGCTCAAGGCTAAGAAAGGCTTTGCTTCTAACCAGCTATGGCCCTCTGGCAAGTTTTGGCATTCTGGGTCTCACTGCCCTGAACTGTAAAGTGTGGAAGTTGCACCAAAGGACCTCCAGAGCCCCTCCCAGCCCTAAACTTCTATGGGGCTATTAATTGCTAAGGATCATTTACAAGCAAACAACAGGGAACGTGAACTATGACTACAAAGTCCTGAGAACCAGCTAAGAAACAGGCTACAGAATCTCCACAATGGGAAGGTGAGTCGGGCCTCAGCATCCCCCTTGCAAACAAGGCTTCCTTGTCCTAATGATTTTAGTTCAGCAGCACCTGTGACATGAGGTCCTTGCCAAGGTGCTCTGAGGCCGGCACCAGCACATCACTGGGGGTTGGACGGATTTTCTTCAGTAGCTCCTTCCTCCTTTTCTTCCCCTCACTCTGTCCCTGCCTTGCCCCATTAGAACTGTGCACATCTTTGTTGAAAAAAGCCCTAGGTAAACAAGTCTGGGTTCCTGAAGACCTGAGTTAGGACCTCTCGGAGAAGCCTCTTACAGTGCACTCTCTAATATAGGAGCCACTTGCCGCCCTGAGGTCTGGCCAGTCCTAACTGAGATGGGCCGTGAGCATAAAATACGCACCGGATATAGAAGACTTAGTATGAAAACTACATATAGAACATCTTGTTAATAATTTTTATATTAATAGTATGTTGAAATGGTAATACTTTGTATATATTGGGCTAAAATAGAACATTTATAATTAATTCCTTCCGCTTCTTTTTATTTTTTAATGAGGCCACTAGAAAATGTTAAGTTATGAATATGGCTCACTGTATATTTCTGTTGGACAGCACTACTCCCTAGAGTATCACATGTGATACCTTTTGTGATAATAATAAATCTATTTATAAAAGGGAACATCCTGTAATTGGATGCTCGTTACCCATTACATAACTTCTGCTACTCCATTGAAGGTTTTTTTTACCCCCTTTCTCTCCCTCCTAGTATTTTTAAACAAGTCAATCTCTCAAGCCAAAATGAATGAACCTTTTTCTGTTTTTCTCCTTTTTCTTTTAAATCACTGGAGCTCTTTGGGGACTACAGGGATAGCAGGACACTGTGTATGTCAGCCGAGTGTGAACCCTTGAGTGGGTTGGATTTGCTCGTTATCCAGGACAGCCACTCACCTAGAAAACGAACTGCAAAAGCGTAGGTGCACATCCAGAGCTTCCCCAGCTACACACACACACACACTTACACTTAACCATGTTACATATCAGTGTTAAGCAATTTTCCTCCAGGTTGTTTGTTTTTAATTATTATCCTTATCATTGGTGTTGTTTTTCTTTCCCTTTCCATCTCTTGCAAACTCTGTGAACAAGGCACTTGTTTCCCTTGCACAGAAGCTGCTGCGGAAATAATACGACTTGCAGAGTGATCTCTAGGGTCCACTAGTAGGAAGAACTGTTTTGGATACTCCGGTAAGTGAACGGGGCTAGAATAACTTCTGTGCACAGAAGGAACTCTCAGACTGAGAAGTGCCAGCTGCCTTTTATCTGATCCAGGATTGCTTTCCTGGGTAAACGTAAACCCTTCAGGGAGCTGCTTCCCAGAAGCAGGAGGTGGCAAAAGTGCATTGTAACTAAGACCATCTCCTCCCTCGCTCTGCCTCCATGAGCTATAGTTTGCTCGTCCATCACAGATGTCCAGAACGCAGGGCTCTCTGGGTCTAGGAAAAGAAAGAAAGCTGCTAGTTTCTACCTAATACCTTTGCGTGTCCTAAGGGGACAAAGCAGGGGCATTTCCACCGGTTCTGTGCCAGCAGAAAGACGTGACTACTTGCTGGTGTGAAGCCAGTCTCACTCCGGGTCTCAATGTATTTCCTGCGGACAACTGCGAGAGCCCTGTGTCTGGTTGCACCACCTCCAGGTTAGCCCACTCTGACCCCCTCTTTCCAGTGCAATGAGAGGGAATTTCTAAGATGCCAAAATGATCATGTTGTGCTTGAGACCCTTCAAACAACCACCCATAACTGTTCAGAAAATGTTTGAAACCTACGACATTTTCCCTCTCTAATTCTCTAGCACCGCCTCTCACCCTGTCCTTGCAGTTTTTCTCTCTCCCTTGCCTTTGCTGGAATTATTCCTCCTGTAAGTTTAGTTCAATTTCACACACACCTACTGTGCATTTATTATGTCTCAGGCACTGTTCTGGGCTACCAACGTGAAGAGGAGAGGGTTGTGACACTTGGAATGCTCTTTCCTGCCCCATCAGCCTGAAGAGCGGCTGTCATCTCTGAAGGCTCAGCCCGTGTCACAGCAGCCTGAAGGGCCCGTCTGGCTCTGCCAAGCCAGACCTGTCCCTTGTGCTCATTCCTGGAACATCTAGAACAGTGCTGCACGAAGCTCACTATGAGAAAGGAGCTTGTGGCAGAATTTGAATCAATGCACGGTTTCTTTTATCAAGAAAGCATTAGTTACAAAAAGAAAATATCAGTGCATGCCAGTAACAAATACTTTACAGACCAACAGTTGGTTACTGAACCCCAGAAAAAAGAGAATAGAGATAATGGAAACAAGGTAGAATTTTGAATATATAGTTGCAGATAATTTGGAAATTAAATTATACAGCAAAAACATGTGGCTAGTAAACCAACAAAGAAAATACAGTGGGCTCATAAAAAATAATCTATTAAAAGACAAAATAAAGGGAAAAAGAAAGAAAAAACAGATACATAAATTTTATCAATAGTATTGTGATAGATGTAAACCCAACCAAATGAATAAATATACTATGTATAAGTAGTCTAACTACTTCAATTATAACCATTATAAATCGTTACATTGGATGAAACAGAAAAATGCAACCATGTGCTGCTCACAGGAAACCTACTTGAAACATAAAGACAAAAGAAGTCAAAAGTAAGTGAATAACAAAAGATGAGGACACTAATCAAAATAAAGTTGAAGGGGCTATATTAATATCAGGCAAAATATGTTTCAGAGCAAAATATATTGCAAGGGAGAGTGAGGGTCACCAAACAGTGGTGACAGGGTTCATTCCTAAGGATGACATAAGAAATCCTAAATGTTTATTCCCCTGATGACAAAGCTTCAGACACAAAGAAAAACTGATTAAACTGCCGGAGAAATAAACAAGTCCACAATTTTACTTGGAGATTAAGACAGTCACCTCTCAATAACTGCTAGAACGAGTAGACAAAAAGTCAGTAAGAATATAGATTTGAACAAGCCTGTCAGCTAACTTAACCTGAATAAATAACACTTACAGAGCTCACCGTCCAGCGAAAGGAAGCCCACACTTGTCTACATACAACACTGACCATTCTATACCATATTCTGAGCCATCAATAAATGTAAAAGGATTCAGATCATAAAAGGTACATTGTCTGACCACAGTGAAATTGAAATGAAAATCAGTAACAGAGAGTTTTCTGGAAAATCCTCCAAATATTTGGAAACCAGCTAATGAACTTCTTAATAATCAATGTGGTAAAATACATCAAAAGGGAAATTAGAAAGCATTTCCAAAGGAATGAAAGTGAAAAAACAACATATCTAAATAGTGGGATATAGCTAGTGCAGTCCTTAGAGGAAAATGTATGTGCATATTACTAAATTCCTACATTAGAACAGAGAAAAGTCTCTAATCAGTGACCTCAGCTGTTACCTTAAGAAGCTAGAAAAAGAAGAGCAAATGAAATCCAAAGTCAGCAGAATAAAAAATAAGCATCAAAGCAGAAATTAATGAAATAAAAACAAAAGCAATATTCAGCTAAAGAGCTGTAACTTTAGCACAGATTTTTTAGATTTCAAGAAGATAATAAGGGGATATTATATGATATTTATATTTTTCTGTCCTTAACCTAATACCCTTTGTATTCAATCCTTCCCCACCTCTAGTCTGTGCCAGGAGTATTTATTGTGTTTTTTAGATTTCATGGTGTTGCAATGGCCAGATTTTATTTTCTTTTTCTATGACAGTTGACATTTAGTATTATTTTAGGTTATTTCCCAGTGTACAGCATGGTGGCTAGACATTTACATGGTTTATTGAGTGATGCCCTGATGAGTCTAGCACCATACATTGTTTATATTCATTATTATTGACTATATTCCCAACCCTGTACTTTGCATCCCCCTGACTATTTTGTAACCACAAATTTGTACCTCTTAAACTTTCTGCATCTCAGCTTTGTCGATCTATAAAGTGGAAATAAAGGTACCTACTCTACAAGTTGAACAATAAAGTGCAAAGTCCTGTAACAGTGCCTGGCAGAGACTACAGGCTAAGGCCCCAAGGGAGGGAGGGAGGGAGGTTTCACCTCCCCAGCTCCTATGGGCTGGGTGCCCGTGACCTCGGTCCTTGGACCTCCTCTCCATCTACCTGACCCCCTCGGTGATCTCTTCCCCGATTGTTCTGTTAATATCATTCATAAGCTGGTGACTTTCAAATTTCCACTTGATGGAAATAGTCTATATTTTCTTGCGGTGGTGGTTGTATCACTAACTCTATTTGTCAAAACTCACAAACTATACACTTAAAAATGATCGATTTTGCTCTATGTAAATTAGCTTCAATACCCTGATTTCTGTATGCCTCCTGCAGCAATGCTGGCCTGTGCTGTTGGAAAGCCATGGATTCGGAGGGGTCCTTTCTCAGCAGAGACCTTGGCCCTGCAGTGTGATCCGTGTCCCCTCGCACAGCCCCAGCGCCATGCCCCCCCACCCCCCTGCAGCTGTCAGTGTGCCGACCCTGGGCTGCCTCAGGTTTTTTTGTTTCTAACAAGGGTCTAGCCTGGGGTCGTTTCCAATTCTGAACCCCTGGCCAATGGGGACCTGCTGGCTATGGATGAACAAGTGGAGGTGACGGTTTGTGGGGGGTGCCTGGAACCAAAGGCGGAGATGACCTGCCCCCACTGCAAGGCCAGAGCTGGGCAGGGTGAGGGAGAAGGGAACGGGAGCCCTGAGGCCCCTGGTCTCCTTTTACACCCCTCGGCCTGGAAAAGGGAAATTCCTCCTCTCTGACCATCCTGTCTTCGGCAGCTGCTCCAGGCCATCGGGCGAGGAAGGCAGGTGTCTCCTGGCTGAGGTGCTTGTCTCTGATACCCTCGGACTAACGCAAACGCACTTCTGGTGACAGGCAGGCTTCCCCAGCCTTCTCCTCATGGCCTGTCCCCAAACAAACCCTGCCGCTGCCCAAGAAAGGACTCTGCCTGGGGAGTCCTGCTCCCCTCCCAAGGGCACGTGTCGGGGCCTGTCGCTGGTCTCCTCTCCCTGTCCCATCCCGCCAGCCCAGCAGGGGTTGCTGGGGGCAGGCTATGGACTTGCCTGCCATGGGAAACTGCTTCAGTGTTGGTCGCAGCCAGAAAAAGTCATGGCCTTGGAGAGAGTGCACTCAGCTCCCATGGGAGTGGCTGGCAATTTGACCATCGCTCCCAGTGACACTGGCTCTCACCTGGGCACTTGGGTTTGCCTCTGGGAAAGCTGGGAAGGGACAGTGGGGGAAACGGAACTTTGCGGGGGGAGCCAGGCACTTCTGCGGACAAGAGAAATCGACGAAGAGCCTGCCTGACCCAGTCTGCACCTAACAGCACAGGGTTCCAGATGGACCTCGGAAATGCCCGGATCCAACCATCTCAGCCTGCCCTGGAGGCACACGCGGCCCAGGGAGGCTGGCTGACCTGCCCAAAGTCACGGCTGGTGCCTGGTGGAGCCAGGACTGGACTGGGCTCTCCTGGCTGATCTTGTTCCACCTCGAAACTCTCCAGTGGCCCCCTTTACTCCCAGAGTGACAGCTGAAGTCCGTGTGGTGCCCCCCCAAGGTCCCAGATGACCTGCCGACCCCCCACCCCAGACCCCCTTTGATCACCCCTCCCGCTCCCCTCCGTCCCACAGCAGCAGGTCCCCAAGCCCCTGGGCAGGCTCCACGTCACGCCCCTGACATAAGCCTCATTGTCAGCCTCATTAGCCCCTCACCTTCAAGCCTTGGCTGAGTCTCCCCACTCAGTGAGGCCTCTCTGGACCTCCGGTTTACCATTCAGCCCCGCCCCTTGCCCGTCTGGCACTCAGACTCCCTCACCCAGCTCAGCTTTGTCTTCTTTCTCAGTTTGTCCCACCTCCTAACATATCCTTCAATCGCTTATTCATTATGCTTCCTGTTATTGTCTGCCTCTGCCACCAGAGTGTCCGCTGCCAGCATCTGTTGTGTTCACTGCGGTGTCCCCAGCAACTACAGGGGGACCTCACTCGGCCAGTACTTGCCGAGCGGACGAGTCTGTGTGCCTGGAAAGTGCACGTGCACTATGTGCTTGCCTGTGTTTCTCAATTTCACCCCAGGGGCTTGATATCAAATTTCACAAATGCTATACCTGTTTTTAAAGTGTACCCCCTCAACAAGGGGTGCCTAAAACCGAAGCCGCCTTCCATGGCCTGACAGTCCCCGTCCGGGACCTGAGTTGGAGGAAGAGGTCCTGTGTTTGTGACTTGGAAAGGACTGGCGCTCGACAGCAGTGGTGCCGGGGGCAAGGGGACCAGCACCTCACTGGGCAACGAGGCTCCGCTTGGTGCCCATGCAGCTGAAACACCGGTGGCCCAGCCACGGGGCTGGGAAAGCCTTCCCTCACTTGTTCCCTCTGCAGATGGCTTTGGTGGCATGTCAGCAACTACGATTGGGCCGGATGTGGGGTGGGGCCCAGGATCCCATTAAAATGGACAGGTTTTTGTATCGCTTTTCCTTGTAGTGGGGCAGCAGAGTAAGACCATATCTTCCCATTGCCACTTAGTGTTTGGCAAGTTTCTCCAATTGGCAGCAAGCAGGCCGGGGAAGGGAGTTACAGTTGTGGAGCACCAGGCCTCGGTTTTTACACATATTCTCCCTCCTCATCCTCCAAATAATGCTGGAACCCAAAGCTCAGAGAAGGCAGGGGACTTGTCTTGGGTCTTGGCCAGTAGAAGTTAAGGCAAAATATACGAATCCACATTCTTTCGAATACTCCAGGCTTCCTTCCTCAGGGCACCTGATACAGACTTAGTACGAGAATAAGTAACGGAAGGCACAAGACTAAAGGGTTGAAGCAGGAATAGGTGCACTTCAAGAGCAGGTAGGAGCAGGTGCAGAAGGAAAGGAGAGGGAAAATGTGGCCACTGGGCTACTGCGCTCCCCTGTTCCCTCAGAACAGTGGTGTCTCATCTCACGAGGGCCCTGCTTTGTGCAGCTCTCGCAAGGTTTTTGTGTGCATGTTCTCACAACAGCCTCAGAACAATCTTGCAGGGTGGTGTTATCTTTCCATTGTACAGATGAGAAAACTGAGGTTTGGGGAAGGCCAAATAACTTACTTAAGACTGCACAGCCAATTTAGTAGCAGGTATGGGGCTCCCCTCAAATCTTGTGACACCCCAGCCCGGGATTATTCCCCTTCCTAAATAAAGATAATCCTGCCTCATTGTAACAATGAGTAGCAGCCACAGGCAGAGAGAGATGGGCCCGGGGAGGGACAGAAATATAACTAAGACATTTGGACACACAAATTCCTGGAGAGTAGGGCCTGGGACTATATACGAGGTTTCCTAGCACCCAGCTCAGCCGCCTGTACCATGAGGCATCTGTGCCGAATGGTCTCTACCAGATGACTTATGTCCTTGTCCCAGAGCCTGGTGTCACCCACCATCTACTTGCAGCTCCCTGCTTAGGAGACTGTGGAGACCCTGCAGCCCAGCAGGGAGCCAGTCCCTGCCAGGAGCTGGTACCACAGCCTGGAGAGGAGCCACAGCTGACACAACCCATGGCCTAGGACACCATTTGAAATGTGCGTGTCCTTCAGCAAATCCAGAGCCAACAGTGAGAAAACACATACACGCAGTTCCAAGAGGCGAAAGCTGCCCCAGGACGGAGGCTCTGCCTGGCAAGAGGAGGGCACAGGCCTCCATGCATCTGGGTTTCCTTCCTCCAGGTGACACAGCAGCAGGCCCTGGGCTTCTCCTCTCCCCCCAGGAGATCAGTGCTGCTTCCCAAATGCCGCTGGGCTGCCCAGCTTTGCTGCCCTGAGTCAAGCCAGGCAAACTCATCCATACCAAGGTGAGTGAGGGGTACACACGATCACGGGGAGGACTCCGAATGGGAAAGTAGGGACCTGGAGCCGAGTGCCGGTGACCTTGGGCAAGTCCTCACATCCCTCTCTGGGACATGAGAAATGGCACGATAGCACTTGCCTCCTGGAATGTCCTGAGGATACACGAGGCCTGCGGGCAGAAGCACCTTACATTCTGCAAAACAGCAAAGAAAGGCTGGCTGAGGTGTGTGATTTTTAAAGGATACCTTGAAGTAGGGGCACTGCAGCGTGAAGTGGTTGATTTCCAACTGTGGAAACTGGGGTGTGATTGCATCTTGGTGATGGAGGGACTTTGGTTCTGTGGACCCTCCTTGTAATTTCCGTAATCGCATGCCCACTTCTTTTGCCCAAGTGTGGAGATGGGTTTGGAGGGACCCCGCCCTGGTCTGCTCTTTCCCAGCAGAGACAGGCCCGGAGGTGGCCAGCCAGGAGCTCCGGGCAAGGGGCCCTTCCACAACTATGATGGACTGAGATGTTTGCCCCCTCAGCCTCAGGAAGGAGGTGGCTGCAGTGGCTGAGAGGAGGTGGGACTCTGGCTGGGTGCTTTATCCTGGGCGCACAAGCCAGAAACAGGGCCCCAAATGAAGGTGACCCTTGAGCGATACAGGTTAAGGGCACCCACCCCAAGCAGTCGAAGATCTGCACATAACTTTGGGCTCACCCAAAACTTAACCACCCTGACTCCCAAGAGGGACTGGTTCCACGGCCCCCTCACATCAGCAGATGCTCACGTCCCCGGTCTACAATGGCAAAAACCAGAGATTTCAACTGGTGTCCTGCCAGAATGTAATACACGCGGTACCTGACTGTGTAGTCAGGGGCTCTGACCTCCTTTCCCTTAGGTTGTCAAATTAAAAATAACAGCAGTCAACACAACAATAGCCATCCCGTGTGAATAAAGCAAAATCATACCTATTTTTTTTATCAGAATGGCAAAAATATATTTTTTGGCATGCCTCAGAATTTTAGTAATTAGTTTATGTGTACCATGAAATTATTTTTTTTTAAAGGTTGAAAACCGCTGGCATCCATCAATGCATATACTGTCAGCCCTGCACATCCCGGGCCTCCCAACTGCAGACAGAAACCGTACGGGTATTTATGAAAGCAAATCTGCGCGTAAGTGGACCCACAAAGTTAGAACACACGCTGTTCAAAGGTCAACGGCAGCTTCAGTTGTTCCAAGTATCTCTGTCACTTTTCCCCTTCAGACGCAGCCCCAGTGCTGGGGAGACTGTGTGGGAGTGGCCGGTGACTCAAGGAGACGTGATGCGGCTGAGCGCAGGCAGGAGCACCTCACCAGGAGCATGCTCTAAGATGCCAGGACTAACCTAGCCGGGGGAGCTCCCCGCTGCCGCCCTGTGTGCAGCGACCCGGCACCGTGGCGGCCTTCACCTCTAAAGACAGGTGCTGGCTTTTCCGGGCACAATGGAAGGGCACACGCACATTTTGCAAGATTTTTCCAGGAAGGGAAGCTCTAATACCAGGCCAGTCTCAATCTCGCCCCCTGGCGGAAGGCAGGGTTATTTGCAGGGTGGGTGGGTTCAAGAATTGAACCAAGTCACTCCCTACACAAGAATTGAATAAGTCGCCTAAATGCCACCAAGTCGTGTTGATGTCACTCCCTTGAGAGGGCCGCTCCGGCCTGACTATGTAGGGGGCCCCCTATTACAGGATGTCATTGCACCAGTGTTTTCCTCACCATCTTCCTCCCAGTTGTAAAAATATAGTTCCAGCATCCATCTCCATGAAGAAAGCCTGGACTCCTTTTATAACGCTGGGTTCTAGCATATTATCTGTGCTCAAAACCAATGTTTCTGAAAGAGTGCAGAAGTCTCAGGTGTCCCAGCTCTGCCTCGGCGTGGGAACACCTCTGCCTCAGGAGGCGGCCAGACCCTTGTAAACAGTGGCGGCCCGCAGTGGGGCCACACCCCGCCTCCCAGGGCTGCCCTCTCTGTGGCTGGCCACCGGGTGCCAGAGCTCCAAGCTCTGCAGGTACATTTAGAGGAGAGCATGACTGGGGGGGCGGGGCGCGGCGGCTGGTGGGAACAGGATGGAGTCTAGAGCTAACTAGAGAAAAGGACTTGGGGCTCAGTTTTGAAGCCAGGTGGACATGTGAGCAAAGGGGAACAAAAGCCAAGCAATCCTTTCTGGTACACCCTCACCCCAAATGGCCACTCACTGAGCCATAGCCCATGGAAGGAGAGACCCAGCTCTCCAGTCAGACTCTGTGTGTCTCGGCAACTCCTCTGACAACAAGGGATGGTTCAGAATCCCTGGAGTCAGCTACAGGTGGTCCCATTGGTACAATATCGTGCAGATAGCACTTGAGAACCATCTCAAAATATGGATGGATGGATGGATGAATTTTCCACAAGTCATCCTGAGACAGCCTCTGACTAGTGGGTTTGTCCTTGGTCATGAGCCCCCACCCCTGCTGTGAGCCCACGTGCGCAGGGCTTGCTGGTGGCCCAGCCATTCGGCAGAGCAGTCCTCTGTCTCGGCTGCCTCTTTGGGGACTCAGAACTGCAGGTGTGGGCTGGAGGTCGAGTTCCAGAGCTTGATTTTTCTCTCCAGGGGTTGGAAAGATTGAAAGATAGAAAGGTGAACACCTTTCTATTTCTCACTGCATTTTTGTTTTTGTTTTTGACAAGCCTGAAAGAAATTGTTCAAAGTTACTCCTTACTTTCTAAATGATCTTACTCATCGCCTGGAGATGCTTACCTGACCTCCAAGCAAAGGCAGGTAGCTAAGAGCTGAGATTATTGAAGAGATTAATTTCTCCATACAGGGAAATTCCCCCCCCCCCGCTTTCCTTTTGCATAGGCAGCAGTTCAATAAATAATTAATGCTTGCTAATCTTTTAGCTATTTCTCCCACTGTAAAAAATTAATTGGTCTCCCATCATCTATTGCAGTGTAACCTAGAGGTATTTGGCCCCCATCCGCCACCTGCTGAAACACGCTCCTGCTGAAGCTCACTGGTGTGTGGCAGTGACACCTGGCCGCCGTGCCAGCCCGCAGGTTCGGGCCGTGAACGGGTGAGCCTCCCACAGACACTGCCTCTTTCTTCCAGAAGGCTGGGTCGTTTGCGAGCGCTTCTTCTCACATCTCCTCCCTCGTTGCTGAGATCCCC
Organism: Phyllostomus hastatus; assembly: GCF_019186645.2. Taxonomy (NCBI): domain Eukaryota; kingdom Metazoa; phylum Chordata; class Mammalia; order Chiroptera; family Phyllostomidae; genus Phyllostomus; species Phyllostomus hastatus. The sequence goes on along the minus strand of NW_025334015.1, from coordinate 9,723,585 downwards.
ACTTGGAAAGGAGATTGAGCAAGACTCATGCTGGGGCGGGGGAGCAGCACCATGTCTCTCCAAGGCCTTAGGTTAGAGACAACAAATGTCTTCAGCTCTCTTTCTAGCTTTTGCCCCTGAGCCGTGCCTCAGTTGGCCTGAGCAGGACTACTGGACCCCCAGGAGGCGAGACGAGCAGGACCAGGATGGGCGGGAAGACTCCCCAGGTGGCTCCATTCCTCCAGCCTCAACTACTACACTCTTCTCTCTTTTAAATCATAAATCAATCATACCACCTTCTCCAGGAAGTTCTTCTAGATTAAACCAGTGTGACTACCCCCATCCCAGTGCCTGACTTGCCCTTTCCCCTGGAGGCCCTTTGGTGATATTCCTAATGACTTAGTTCTGTTGACAATTGTTTGTCTCCTTTATTTTCGTATATTAGAATTTAAGCCCTGGTAGGGCAGATGTCATGGTTGTTCTGTAACAAATGTGCCAAGCACTGAGTGGCTGCAAAATATCTTAGAGGAGAGAGGGGCATGTCAGCTGGAGCAACCAAGAAGTTCAATGAGAGCAGACCCTGAGCCACCACTTGGAATGGGTCCCTCTTGGCAAAGCCATGCAGTAACCTGTGGGTCCCGGGGACAAGCACATGTCACAGGCTCACTCAGGTGTTTGTCCCAACCCTGCTGCTTCTGCTACTGCTGAGTAATGTCACTTAGCTTCTCCCAACCCAGTGTCATCTGAAGAGTGCCTTCCTCGTGCAGTTGCTGTGGGGATTACGTGAGGTGACACATGAAGACAATGTTTGCAAAGTGCGGGGCACTAAGTAAGTAGGAGAGTTCATTGTTCTCATCATCCGTGTGGTTCCCTCACTCTAGCATCTGGCCTGGAGCCAACCGTCTTCAGGGACACCTCCTTGTGCCCACCTTGCAAGCGGCCTGGATTCCAATGTACTAATTTACCATCCTCCTTTCTGGTCTTTTAAGGCAGCTTGGTGAGCGAACACTGCAATGTCACTGCCAGAATGCTCCCGTGACGTCAGCCAGCTGCTCATTTCACAAGCAGGAAAACTGAGGCCCAAGGGGCTGCAGCGGCTGCTGTGGGCTTGCTCGGTTGCTTGGTGCAGCCGCTCTCAGAGCTCAGGCCCCCGACGCCACACTGCCCAAGATGGGAGTTCTCAGCAAGAGCATTTGTGTGTGTGTGTGTGTGTGTGTGTGTGTGTGCGCGTGCGCGCTCACCTTGCTGCAGGCGCTGTGCTGATGAAGCACTTCACATGGGTCACCAATGTCATCCTCACAACACTCATGGGGTCAGTGCCATCAGTATCCTCACTGGACAGACAAGACGACGAAGACACTGAAGGCCGGCAGCGTATAGTGCCAAAGCCGATGCTGAGTGACTCCAGAGTCCGTGCTCTTAACACACGATACTCTGCCGCATCCCCCCGCCACCCCCACACCGTCTTCTCTCTCTGGGAAAGAACTGTGTGGAAAACGCACACCTAGTCGCAGGAGTCACTGAAAAACAAGGCAGAATGCCTGCCATCAAAGTTCAGGGTCTCTCTCTTCCTCTTTCTTTCCCTTCCCTTCCTTCCTCTGCCCGAACATTTCAATCTTAGCTCCATTCACGTGGCTGAGCAAAACAGGCTTCCATGTCAGAGAATGGGGGCAGTGGCCCAGAGTGGGGTCTCAGAGCCCAAGCAGGGTGAAGTGGGCATCCATGTGGGGGCTACCTGGCACGGGAGTGTCAGGGCCCCAAACAGGTAAGGAGGGCACCCCCATGAGGACTGCCCAGCTGAGCAGTTAGAGCCCACACTGAGTGACTAAGGCGGCATCTGCGCAAGGGGGACCAGTGTGGAGTGTGAGCACCCAGGCGGAGAGAGGAGGTTTCTCACTGTGGATGCAGCCAGTACGTGCAGCGGACTGGCCAAATATGCAAACACTGACTGTGCTAAAGACAGTGAGAGCCAAGTCTTCCTCTGTCAGTAAGGGGAGTTAAGAACATGAATAGAGTTCTGGCCGGGTGACCCAGTTGGTTGCAGCGTCATCCCATGCACCAAAAGGTTGCGGGTTCAATCCGCAGTCAGGGCACACGCCTAGGCTGCAGGTTCAATCCCCTGTTGGGGCACGTACAGGAAGCAGGCAACCGATCACTGTTTTTCTCTCTCACATCAATGTTTCTCTCTCTCTCTCCCCATCCCTCCCTCCCTCATCTCTCGTCCTCTCTCCCTAAAAGTGATCAATATATACTCAGGTAAAGATTAAAAAACATAAATAGATAAAAATTAGAGTGAACCTTGTGGTTCAGGGTTGGAGTTGGAGGGACCAGTGTGAATCTGCGCATTTCCATACATGGTGGTCTTGCTTAGGGGGCCCGTGACTAGATGAGAGAATCTGCTTCTTTGGGGGAAGCCTGTTTCTTCACAGGGGCTGGAAATCTAGATGCAGAGCAAATGATCATATCCTAAAAGACGCCGGGCCTGAGGGCCTGGCCATTCCTTCCTGCCCATCAGACAAGATGCCTGCCAAACAGGGGGAGCAACACCCTGCAAATCTCCCCTGGCCCTGGCTCGTGGGGTCACTGTGTGCAGGTCCCTGAGAGCCGTTCCAGGGCTAAGTCTCAGATGTGTGCTTCCCAAGCCTGGGTGAGCAGGAGAGTCAGCTGGGAGCTCACTGAGAAGATGGTGTCCTGGGTACCATCCCAGAACCACCAAACCAGAGTCTCTGGGTGAGGCTTGGGCAGTGGCATCCATAACAGTCTCCCAGTTCATTCTCGTCCTGTCAGCCTCTGGGTTCTGATCAGGACTGGGAGCCACGAGCTTAGAGAATGGTGTAGAAACTTGTGCATTGCAGTGCTGGGGGAAAGTCTTCATTGTCAATTAAGAGAAAGTGAAGAAGAAGAAGAAGGAGAGGGAAAATGGCCAATTGACATAATTGTAGCATCTCCCTGTAGGCATCACAGAAAATGTCCCGGCAACCGCTGGACCTCACTGAGGTGGCACTCCGGAAATGGGAGGACGCCTCCAGGTTAGAGCACAGAATCGTGTTTCAGATGCAGCCAAAGTGGGGTGAACAATTGAAACATTCGGCCTGGCCCTGAAAGGCCTGGTAAAATCATCCTACACCATTAGCAGGATTCAATCCTGTTGCCTGAAACATTCGCCCATCCCTGAGGAAGTCACCAGCATTCTGAGGCCGCTAAAGCCTAACTGGCTGCACCAAAGTAAATGGAGCCTTTTTCAACAAGCTCCATCCAGGCTTCCCTCCACGGTCCTCTGTGGAGCGGCCACTGCTGGTCAGGGACTGCGGTGAGAGCTGCACCAATGGGCCCGTCCCGTCCTTCCTGCCCATCAGAGATGGGATTCTGAGCATGCGTTTATGCTTACAGAGCACTCCCATCACACTCGAGATGAAAAGGAGGACCACGGCGAGGGAGACAAGCTGACGTGCTTGAACTCAGGTGCGAAGTCGAGGTTCAAAGTCGAGATGCGAAGGCGTATCCATGAAACAGGCATGTCGGCCAAAGAACGGGGCACGACACGGGGCTTTGCTCGGCAGCTCAGAGAGAGGACCTAGTGAGGAAGTGAGAAGGTGTGGACTAAATACACATTTGCACCTTGGAGACCCTGCCGCCACAACACGGCATGAGAGTGGTAGACACATTTCACATATTACCACAGGACAAGGACAATGACATTCATAATCTCTCATATGTTTTATGTTCTCCCTCTAATTGGGACTTTGCTGGAGACAATGCCTTACCCTAAAAAAATGAGTCCCTGGTTGCTCTGGCCAGGTGACTCAGTTGGTTGGAACATCATCCCGTACACCAAAAGGTTGCAGGTTTGATCCCTGGTTGGGACACATACTGAGGTTGCAGGTTCAATCCCCCATGGGGACTGGGGTGTGTACAGAAGGCAACTGACTGATGCTTCTCTCTCACATCAATTTTCTCTCTCTCTCTCTCCCTTCTCTGTCTCTCCCTTCCTTCGCTCTAAAATCAATAAACATATCTTTTGATGAGGATTTTTTTAAAATGAGTTCTTGGTCAGATTACTGGGCTCCAAGGCAGGGCAGTGGAGGCAAAGCCTTGTGGGCAGACAGGCCTGTTAAGACAGACCTCCCTCAGGGGCCAGCGTATCCTACTTGCACTGGCCGCCCCACCGAACGTGGGTCAAAGGGACCGAGTCCCAGCTCAGGCTCTGCCATGTGTGTGCCCGTGGCTTTGAATGGATCTTACCTCCTGTGAACCCTGATGCCTTGTTCGTAAATTAGACATAGGGTACCTGTCCTGTTGACCTCACAGGGTTTCTGTGGCTGAGGCAATGCACAAGGCCTTTGTCAACAATAAAGCATGAGTAAACTGTAACGTGCTATTGCTATAATCTCGGTTGACATAATTCTTCTGTTTCCTGCCCCTTGCCCTTCCTGGGCTGACCGCCTGTCCTTCTTCCCGTGGACACTCTGTGAGACGGGGACAGTCTCGCTCCACGGTGGTGCCTGCTCAACTCCCTCATCCAGGTGGGTCAACCGTGAAGAGTCATCTGTGACTCTCACCTGGGCCCCCAGCCCAGAGCCCCTGCGTCCCACACCCCTGAGGCCATCACATGCCTCGGTCATAGCTGAGGTATTTCCCTTTTGCCCAAAGTCACAGAGCTGCACAAACAATAATAGGAATAAAGTCCTGCTCAGTGAATCTGGGTTTGGCCATTCTTTCATCAGCAGTTGGTGCCACAGCTACCGTTCTGCTAATCTTTATCCAGCCTATTAAGGTTCCATTTTCCATAAGACGCTTTTGTTTTATTCCATCACAACCAACTGGTTCAGAGCCCAGAACTGCTAACAACGGCAGGGCAAGCCTCCCAGGACCTCCCAGTACGCACTCAAGGTACACCCGTGTCAAGGGAGAAGCTCTACACCCCTGGGTGCTGAAAGAGGACAAAGTCAGTTCCCACCCATCTCCCCACTGAGGCCCCCAGGACCAACCGTCTCTCTTGCTCCCAAAGAAGAGATGGTGAATTGTGAAATGCCTTCATGGGGAAAACAGCCACAGGGAGCCAGCTTAATGGGATTGCATCCAAAATCATGAGGTCATGAAAAGTGTCTCTCCCCAAGTTCACACAGGCTGTTTTCCAGTGCTTATCCCCAACCACTTTTTATAGGGAGCCGGGGCTGAGGGGGCGGGTGAAAAAGCGGCTTATGGCCAGGGTGACGCACAACCCCCCACTTCAGCCCTTTTGGCTCTGGGTGCTCTCACATGCATACAGGGTGACCCCCAGCCCCAGACACTGTGCTCCCCTTTCCTCGGTCCCTCTTCCCACCATCCTTTTTCACTCATGGAGCGGGGGGACTCTGGACGTGAACTTTGCAAAGCTGGCATTTCCATGCGTCATATTTCATGACTCCCTCTAAAGCTGAGAGTGAAAACAGTGTTATCTCTGTGCAGGATATGCAGTGGGCCGGGCACCCCAGGGTAGAACTGCCCCACCAGGAGAGGAGGGTGGGGCGGGTGCAGTGAGCACCAGTCTGGGGGTTCTGGTGCCAGCTCTGTCGCTCACAGGACCGATGCGGCACCCCAGTGATCTCCCAAGTCCCATTGGGTTAAAAGGTTTGGTGAGTCTCTGAAGGGACTGGGCCGATCAGAGGGCAGGGACCTGATGGAACCTCGGACATCTTTCAGGGGCAGGCTTTCACTGCTGCTCCCAGGGGACAGGTAAGGGACGCGGCTGCGGGTAGGATGACGGGAGGGCAGGTGCAGGTGTGGGCAGAGGCCAGTGCAGAGGATGGGATAGTAATTCTCTAGGGGTGTTTTGGGAATAACCAGTCCAGGGATTGGCCACCCAGTTTAGGGGCCAGTTCAAATGGTGTGGAGTTAACCAATAAGAAGGGAAGGAGTGGAATCTCAAGAATGAGGTCACTGCCTAATCACACACCTGTCACAAGGAGGATCACGGGTAAGCAGCAATGGGTTCTGACATAGCCATGCAGATGGAGGTGGCCTGAGTGCAGGGAACACTTGGCCCTGAGGAAGCCTCGGAGAGGAAAAGTCCCTGCTACCGCCTCACCCTCCGGAGGACTGCCAGGTTTCCGCAAACTCCAGTGTATTGTCTTTGACGCTAGGTTAATCGGTTTCAAATATTATGAAGAAACATACAAATACAAAACAGATCTATCTAGGTTTTGTACAGGTTTGGGAAGCAAGGATCTGATTGCTGAGTATTTACTTGTACGGACTATAGCTTCATTCACCTTTTCACCCATGGCCAAGTCCTCCTGGGGATAGTGTAAGGCAACAGGGAATTCCCCAAATTAATTCAATGCCATTTCCACAGAAGATATAAATATTAATGCTGTGCTGATATGATACAGATATCAATAATAAGCTTCCTGGTTTCAACACTGCAGAAAGAGTAGGGAGAGTCCCCAGAACAAAGTTCAGCTGCTTTACTTCCCACTCTCGTATTGTTCTTCAAATAGTCCTTGGCATCTACACCTGTGAACCTGGGCTTGCTCCTGGGGACTCGCGGAGAACCTTTCACATGGAAGGGAAGGGTCCAGTCATCTCAGGGGGCCTGGAGACCCTGCAAACAATGGTCAGTTCACTTCCAAGAACAGCACTCAAATTTCGGTGTGTACTGTCTACAAACAAGGACATTTTCCTACATAATAACAGTGCAATGCAAAAATCAGGAAATTAGATCACATACATTATTATCACGGAATGCTCACACTATTCAAATTTTCCTAACTGTCCCAATAATGGCCAGGATGACACATTGCCTCAGTGGTCCTGTCCCTTCAGTCCCTCCATTTGGATGTCTGTTTCCTATGATTAGATTCAGGTGACGCAGTTTTGGCAGGAATGTCACAGAAGTGACGTTGTATTCTGTTTGCATTCTGTTAGATGGAGCCTGATTCCAGTTTGCCTTATTACAGCTGATGTGAAGTTCAGTCACTCGATTAAGATAGTGTCTACCAGGTTTCTCCACTATAAATTTGCTCTCTGTAAGCATGCAACTAAAAAATACTTCAATCCTATTCAAACTTTCACCCACTAGTTTTAATATTCATTGATATTCCTTGGCTGGATTAACTACTATACTCATTGCCAAATGGTGATTTTCTAACTTTGCCATTCCCTCTAAGTATATATGTTGGCATTCCACTAAGAAGGAAAACTTTCTCTTCTCTTTGTTGTTTTAGTCATGTATATACTTACATCAGTACAGACTCCTGGGTTCTGTTTTATTCAGTGGAATATAGTTGGTTCCTAACATCATTCATTTTCATGTTCAAATCACACCAGACTTGGTCTGGAGAGACCCTGCAGCCAGGTTTCTAGGTCCTTTGACACGCCCCCATCATCCTCTGAGCACTTCCTTACTTTCCAGCACATGAAAATATTCTAGGGTCATTAAGTCCTTTTCCCGCTACATCTAAGAAATCAGTCCTTTCTCCAAGGACTCTTAGCTCCTTGTAGTTGAGAACGACATTTAGAAACTAAAGTAGAATCAGGCCAAGGGCAGTCAGTGCCAGCCAGCATGAGCTACAAAGAAATCCGCAGATAACTGCTGCCTGTGCTGGGCTTGGAGGTGCCCAGGCGAGGCCAAGCTGCAAACCAGGGCCAGCTGCCGCGAGTGCCGGGCCTGGGGCCACTTAGCAAGAGTACGCCAAGGCCCGATGCTGCTTGTCTGAGAGAGTTTAGAAAAGTCTGAAGCATAAGCCAAAACAGGCTGTTTGTATGGAAAAGCCACTGGAAATGGCTTGAGTGGCCCCACAAGTTGGGTGGGGCGGGGCCTCAGGGAATCACCAGGGGGAAACAAACAGTGATAGGCAGGCTGATGGAGACTCAAATACGGTACCCACCTGCCAGCTCTGTGGGGGGAGAGCTCAGCAAAGGAGTAATGTCCTCTACCAGCACTTCTGGTTTGGAGAAAGGTGCTCCCTCAGCTCTTTTCCTGAAGCCATACAGTTCAGTTCCTCGCCATGTGTCCCTGGTGCCTTTTAAGCTGCTGCCCCAGAGCTGGACCTCAGATCGAGTGAGTCGGAGTAAGTCCGTGCATGGGCCCTTTAAAAGGAAAGCCTGGGACTCCAGAAGCCCTCCATCTCACTCAGCCACCACTCTCACTGTTTTTTTCTAATATTTTTTAATGTACTGACTTTTAGAAAGAGAGGGAGAAAGAGAAACATTGATGTTTTATTTCCCTTATTTATGAACTCAGTGGTTGATTCTTGTATGTGCCCTGACCAGGAATTGAATCCGCAGCCGTGGCATATCCGGATGACACTTTAATCAACTAAGCAACCTAACCAGGGCTTCCCTGCTGCTTTTTACAACCAGTAATTATGGGGCAACTCTTCCTGGCACTGGAACCCTGGGCTGGGAGGCCCTGATGTGGGGCTGGGACCCTTTGCTTCTCAGGGGGGACCTCCTCAACCTAGATACTCCTCCTGATTTTTATCCGCCACACATTTTCATGGGACTGGCTTAGTCTACGTCCTGTCTCTGTTCTCAGTCTTGATGTGGCTTCTTCTCTATATCCTTAGACTGGGACTTCTGTTTAGCTGGATTTAAGGCAGTTGTTGATGATAGTTGTTCTGTAGTTTAGTTGCTATTTTGATGTGGTTGTGGGAGGATTCAATGATCGCATCTGCCTACACTGCCATCTGGCTCCATCCCCATCCACACTTTATAGTCCAGTTGGTTTATGGATTCACCTATTGAAAGACATCTTAGTTGATTCCAAGTTTGGGCAATTTTGAATAAAGCTACCATAAGCATTTGCATGCAGGTTTTTGGTGGACATGCATTTTCAACTCATTTGGGTAAATAATTAAGAGCTCAGTGGCTGTATCATCTGGTAGGATTACGTCTAGCTTGTAAGAAACCCCCAAACTGCACTCCAAAGTGTCTGTACCACTTTGCATTCCCACCAGCAGTGAACAAGAGTTGGTGTTGCTCTGCGTCAAGTCAGTATTCAGCGTGGCCAGTGTTTTTGATGTCAGCGATTCTCATTGTCGTTTTGCTGGTAACATTTTTAAACAGGCTCTCCAGTGAAGGGAAAGTCCCGAACTGTGTGTAGATTTTCCTGGTGTAACTACTCCCAGAGTGGCTAATTTCACACAAGGATGTCTTGGAGTGCAGAGTTGCTGAGAGATGTGTGGGATTGTGTGTGGGCTTCAACACACCACCGCCGCTACAAACACTCAGTTCGGAGAGTGAGCTTCACCATTCTCAACACATCCTTGTGCCACCTCCTTAGGCTGCATGGCCACTGCTCAGTCATGCAGGGTTGCTGTCCTGGTGCTCAGAATGGGGAAGCCGTTAGGGGAGCCCCCTACTTTCCTCCCCTTCCCTCGTTCCTCTGGTCCTAGGCAGAGAAGTGAGCCAGTGGCCATTGGCAGTATAATTTAGATAGAGAAATTCTGCTCTAGAAGGCTTGGGAAGATCCCCATTCCCTCTCCTAGCTTCTTACTCTGCCCACCACCGCGCTCAGTTTCCCCCATAATGGTTCTGGGGTCATCCTCTTTATCTCCGTAGCCAATGGGGTTGCTTCAGCTGCTTGGAGGACATTGGATATAGGTGTTAAGCTTTCTGAAGTCTGAAGACAATCGTATTCACAAAGGATTAATTTTAAAACCCTCCATGAGGGTTCAATTATGTAACTGATTCCTCTTTTCCTAGAGCATTCTTTCTTAGTCATCAATAATTGGAGGTAGTAATGATTGTCTGATGGTTTCATGTTCAGCAATTACTTGATTAAAGCTAAATTTAGCTTTATCTGTGAGATTATGCTTTGAAGTGTGACCAAATGCAGCCAGGCTTCACAGGAACCAAACAGGTGCAGCCCTGAAGTCACGGCAGGGGTGAGGGAACAGGCCTCCTGGGTCCTGTGCCCAGTCTTGCCACATTAATCCTAATCCACTTGAATGGAGGGGAAACTTTAGTACAATTAGCAGACAGGATTAGCAGGGGTGATCATCCCGGAGAAGTGAAGTAATTAGTCTAAAAGGAGAAGAGCACCCAGAGGCCCTGGAGGCCCGGCCAGCGGCCAGCTCCCTGCTGGCACCCCCTGCCCATGCTAAGCACCCCGAATCAAGCTCAGGTCTGACCTTGAGCAGGTTGTGCAATCCCTTGAGATTAAATTCCTCGTCTGTTACCTGAGACCACAAGCCTTTCATGATGGACAGGTGGTCTGGCTCAGAGGCCGCAGCCATGGGTTGGAAGTAGGCAACAGGGAATTTAAAACCAGCTTTGTCACCACGGGTGCTATGTGACCTTGACTGAGCAAAGCTTTTGAGTTGAACCTGCTTCTTTCTCTCTCCTAAATAAGAATGACGTTGATGATGGGTTAGAAAGTCAGAAGGTGGCCTTTGTAAGTCCCAAGCCCCTGAGTGTTCTGCTGAACCAGATCTGAACCCCAACACCTTGGCCTTTAAGAGTCCAAAGTCCTCCCCAGAGTTTCTGGGAATGCTCCTGCCACCAGGCACCTCCCCAGTGCATGCTACCTCTGTTCTGTCCCACATCAACCCAGAGGTCAGCCCAGTCCCCGACCCAGAGGTCAGCCCAGCCCCTGACGGCCACCAACAATCTACTTGCACACAAGCATGTTGTGAATTCAGAGGAACGGAATATGCGAAGACAGCCATGGAATGGGGTCACCTCATGCACCTCTCAACCTTTCACCACCCCTCCCCCAACCCCCAGAACAAGGTACAAACCCTCCCCACATATGTGGGGCACATTTCACCCAATCCCAGTTCCCCCTGAGTATCGGCGTCTATCCCAAAGCACAGGTCAAAGTATTTCCCCAACAAACCAGCTTTCTGCTCCTAGGGAAAAGGCTGGTGAATAAGCTTTGCTCCATCTCACTGCAGTCAGAACTTACACGGCCGACCTTCGTTTGGAGGGTACTGTACAGACCATCTCCTTCACTCCTCACAGCAACCCCGACAACTGCAGTTTTACCGATGGGGAAACTGAGGCTCAGCTCTGTCAAGTGGTACCTGGAATTACAGCCAGGTTGACTCCAAGGCCCCTGCTTTTCCTTCCATCCCCTGCCCCTCGGGGTCCAATGCTGAGGGGCCTCAAGATGGGCGTGGATGAACACCTGCTCCCAGAGCCAGGGCCACTGGAAACGCTGCTTCGGCACCACCCCTGCCCCAGTGGGAATCCTGCTCTCTGACCACCAAGGAGGCACAGGGATCTTTGGCAGGGCTTTCTCAGGAGGGGAGGGAAACAGCTGCTTAGCAGAGAACTAGGGTGGGGAACGGGCCATCTCCCTGGCTTTTCTCCTTCCTGCACATGTCCCTTATCAACCCCCATGCCCTCCTTTTGACACCAGCGATTCCCTTCCCAACCAGGACATCCATGCCCTGGCAGCAAAGAGAAGCACTGTGGCATGCGACTCCGAGAGAAAACCAGAAGCAGAGACGGGCAGGAAGACACAAAGGAAGGCACAGAGTGTGAGGAACACTCCAGACACACAATCTAGGGCAAAGTGGAAGTTAGCAATAGATGGAAACAGAGTGCACGTAAGATACACATCACATGTAAAACCAGTTCAGAGACCAACACTTCTTGGTAACAAGGATCATGAGAAGTGGGTGTATAACTGAGCGCAATGGACCTCAGATGCCTGTTGGGCTTTGGAGTGCGACACACCTCCTCTAGGACTTAAGTCTGTTAACAAAGCCCAGCTCAGGTGGTGATACAAGGCAAGGGTAACTTTCTGAGCACACTCCCCACCCGCCGACAGTGGCGGCAGGTGGCCAAGAAATGTGCTGGGAAGTCTGGGTAAATCAGCTTTGGATGGCTTTCGAGATTGGCTGTGGATAACACACAAAATACACACCAGCCGAAGGGTGACTGTGGACTGTGCCACCTACAACAAGGGGAGCGTGAGGGCTGAGGGGAGGCTGTAAAACGCTCCAGAGCGAGGTTCATTTTTAGATCATCAGGTAAGTGAAAGGTGCAGCTGTTGTGACGCCTCACCTGTGCCCAGCACTCTGCAGCTCACCCAGCCCTTCCACACGCACCATGTCACTGAGAGAGCTCAGCAGTGCGGACTCGGCAGTTCGGCAGCCTCTGGCGAGCGTCAGCCCCTGCACCACACACCCCTCTGTGAATTTACGGACGTGACTTTCTTTTAGGTGCCAGGTTTCTCACTTGTGCAATGCAGGTGCTAATGATACTCATCTGGCAGGGTTGTCCTGAGGACTCAGGAGGACTTCCGTTCGCTCCTCCCCTCCTTCGTTCATTCGTGCATTCACAAGTGGTTTTGAGCACCTCCTACATGCCAAACGCTGTTCTGAGCAGAGTGAACAAATTATGCCAGAAGCTTTCTTCATGAAATGTTCTTTCTAGCAGGGGAATGGAAAATCAACATAATAATAAAGGGATATGCTGTATTGTATGTTAGGACATGATGCCAGCTTTGAAACAACCTGAGCAGGGTGGGCAAGACCACAGTGCCTCGCACTTCAGACGCACTGGGTCAGCCCCATCCTTGCACAGCAACCCTGTCCAGTCGGCAGCCGCACACCTCACACGCCACAGGGGGGCCTCCTGAGGTTCAGAGAGGCTGATGGCCTGCCCAACACCACACAGCCAACAAAGGCCAAGCCTCTGACTCCCACTCAGGTGCTTTCTCCTGGTGCAAAGGGGAGAGGAGCCCTGTCGTAAGGAGTGGTGAAGCTTGCGGGGGACTCAGCCACAGAGAAGCTGCTGTCACCTCAGCTCTGACACCTCCCTCCCCACCCAGCAAACCGCCAGAACTTGCTGAGCAGGACACTCCAGGGCAGCTGACAACTGCCACTGGCCTGGGCTGCAGGTACCTGCGAGGAGGCCTCCTACACGAGGCTCCTGGTGACAGTTCCCACGACGCAGAGGCTGTCGGGTGCCAAGAGGAGAGACACCGGCCTGTTATGTTGACTCCACTCCTCCGACTGCTCCAGGGCTGCAGTTGGGAGACAAGGAACAGAAGGCAGCGAGGAGGCGGCCTTGGCAGCCGGTGGCAGTGGGCTTGGGCAGCACACTCAGGCACTGCCTTCTCCAAGCTCAGGCTGTCCATCTCCGGAGTGCCCTGGAGGCATGTGCAGGACTCCACTGGCCAGTGCTGCCCATCAGCCTGTCTGCAAACAGGCAGGGAGCAGACTTCATGCACGCATAGTTCAGAAGGGACCCATCTGGGTTAGAACTCTGACAGGCTTCCAGGTGGGAGAGGCAGGTGACCTCCCATCCCAGGCCACCGCCACGGGGGGCACTGACTTGTTCTGAGACCCTGCAGCCCTGCTTCTCCACGGCGGGGCCCTCCAACTCCCTCCTGCCCCTGGAACTCATCTGAACACACCGGGAGTGAGCACTGAGTTACCCTCAGCACCAGACACCATTAAGACCAGCCAGGAACCTCCCCCTTGCTCCTGTTTGTATTTCTGGTAGCTGGCTCTCTCTGTTTCTCTCCATGTCCTAACAACTCACTGGTCCCCCTAGAAAACCCTGATTTCTCGTCTTCCTCTTTCGAAACTCCTCTCCCATTCATCCAGGTGTCAACCTGGTCACTGGTGCCTAAGGCGCCAAAACACTTAACAAGCTTCCAGAGGCTGCCTGCCCACCTCCATAGGTCTTTGAATAGCATGGCCTCTGCTGGTCTACCCCCTAAGTCCCGCCCCAGTGTGGCTGCCATAGCGACAGGCTCACCCGATGCCATGTTCTGCCTGGCCAGATGAGCGACCCTCGAACCCTCGCACGGGCCTCCCACAATCGTCCCCACCAGAGAGAGCAGGACTGGTTCCAGGCTCCAGTCCCAGCCTGTGTCACCCCACGGCGCCTACCTCATCCACGCCAGGCCGCCTTCCCAGACACAGGCTGAGGTCTGGCCGTCCAGCTCTCAGAGCAGCATGAGGATGCAGTTACACATTCTGTTTCGTCAATGTCTCTTTCTTTTTTAGCTTTTATTACACAAATTCAAACAATAAAATACATAAAGGAAACATTAATGGCTCTCCCCACACTTCTTAACCTCAATACTCAGAAATGCCCACTCTGAACAGTTCTCGATACAGCACCCCACTGTCCCACACTCACATTCATGCTCCACACGGAATTCCTTTACACAAAGGGGAACACGTACAAATCGTTCACCCCTTGCTTCTTTAACAAAGCAAGGACATGTTTTCTTTTCAGCTCATTCATGATGCCACAGTATTCCTTGCATAGATGTCCCCGAATGTGTCCAAATCACTGCCATGCTGATACACAGTTAAGGGGTTTCCAATTGTTCACCGCAACAAACAGTACCGCAATGAACACCTTGGTGCAAACATCTTTTCTCTTTCTCCGTAGGTTGGTTTCTAGAATTCCTTATTTTATACGATATTTTTTGATGGTTAATGAGGATGATACATTTTTTACCTGTTGGTTTGCACTTTGTATTTCTTCTGGAAATTTCTCTTCTACCTACTCCAGTGCCTGTAGCGGGACGGGACACGCCGGCCCTCCACTTTATCTGAGCCACCACTAGTCTGACCTTCTTCCACGGCACCAGCCGAGAGCAGGATCTGCATGTCTCAGGCCTGGCTCGGTCTAACAGGGCCGCGGCCAAGGCACGCCTCTCTCCTGGATCTCCCCAGTCAGGAGTTGAAAGACCCACCACCCTCCTGCCCACCCATGGTCCCCTGAAGAGCCAGTGAGTCAGAGAGGACCCCACTGTCACCCAGCTGAGGGGGAAGGTGGCAGGAGGGGGCTGTGGAGGAACATGACAAGGAACTAGAGATACTGAGAATAAGACTAACACGGGAGTTTTGTCAGGGACGCTCTGCAAAGCTCTGCTCCCCCATCTACTACCAGGTGGCAAAAACTGATGAGTGAGCTAAATAACATCACCTGCCCTAACTCTGACAATGTGTTACGTTGTGATACTCTTAGAACCCTTTGGAAAATGATCCCACTTGACCTGGGGGAGATGGGCATGGTGCTTATTTGGGACAAGGGGGTGATACGCAACCTGAGCAGGCATCAGCTCTTCCCCTGAGACAGAGATGATTGCAGACCTGAGACCACTCCGTTCGTTAGCTTCAGGGGCCTTACGGCCCGCCCACGCCTTCCTCCCTGCTCCCCACCAGAAGCTGGGAGACGATAACCTCCAGCGGGAGGACCCTGCTACACAAGCTCTGTTATTACTATGAAAAGTGTAAAACCAGAGCAACGGGAAAATCCTGGTGGCTCTAACACGCAAGCTGAACCTCTGGCAGCATTTTGAAAACTCCCAGCCCATCCTGTGTGGCCCCCCTCCCACCGCCTCAGAACCTCTGCAGAGGCCAGAGGACTGGCTCTGCATGGAAAGGCCAAGTCTCCTTGGACTGTGGCCAGAGCAGATGCTTGGATAGTGACCTTGGCATTGTTCCGGCACGAGTTTGGGACTGTGTGTGCGCATGGCTGACACTCCATTATCTCTTCAGAGTAAACGTGAACTTCACATATTAAAAGTTATCCTAGCTCCAGAAAATATCTAAAGGAAGAGAGGGAGTCTTGCATAGTGATGTGTCCACGGGCCATGCTCAGAAAAACCTTCTGTGGTAGGTGTTATTATCATCCCCACTGACAAATGAGGAAAACTGAACCTCAAAGATGTTAGGGGGTTTGGAGACGTTGCAGGGCTGGTGAGCGGGAAAGCACGGAGTAGACCCCGGGTCTCCTAACTCCACAACCAGAACGCTGTCTAGCACACCAAGTTGATTACCTAATCTACCAACCATCTTCCAAGTGGTAAGAAATGAGCAAAAAGAGTTTGTTTTCCTTTCCCCATCTCTGTTCCCAGACGCAAGCATCCCAAGTGGGCGATGGAAATGGAATCAGAGCAAGGACGGGAACGTCAGTCCACGCAGGATTTCCACCAGGGGAAGCGCAGGTGCCTGGACAGACACACCCTCCCCTGCTTCCAGCACCTTTGCTCATGTTGCCATTAGAATCAGCGGCACCTACACAGGTGAGGTAGACAGGAAAAGAGCAACAAATTCAAATTCAGACAAGTTCAAAACCAGCCATGCAGAGATGTAGAGAAATTACGTGCCTCTGTTACAAAGGAATTAGCCAGCACAGTGCTTCCTACAAAGACAACAGAAGTCCCTCCCCATCAGGCCTGTAGTCTGCGAGCCTGTAGTTTCCCAAATGACTGGCAGGCAGTGGCGTGCTGATCAATGTTTAGCCATCAGTTCTCCAGAAGAAAGAAAAGCCCTGAATTGTAGCAGGTCTTGCCTGATTTCCATGCCCAGTTTCAAACTCGAATGTGAAACCCCAGATAGTGGAGTTAGGAAGAGGTGCACACCCCAGCTGCCAGCTCTGGCCAGCCATCGCCATCGGATCCAGCACAACCCAGACAGCCCAGGGGACCTCAGGCCCGGAAAGCAGATGGAGCACCACAGAGAGGAGGCATTAGCCCCTCGCATACCCCCTTTTGGCGCCAATTCTTCTCATCTGTTCTTCTGTATGTGTATGTATCATACACACGCACAGGTGACAAAGTATTTAAGAAACACAAGTAAGGAGTGAAGGGGGCAAAGAGATGCTAACTGCGAATATTCTCTGTTGTTTCAGAGCCCTTGGAAAAGAGAGCGGTCTGATTTGCTTTATTGTCTCTCCTGCCCACCCCGCTCAAGGCCAAATCTGAGCCAGGATGAGCTCCAGGAGCTGAACTGAGGGGAGCGCCGCCCCTCTGGCTGGCTGTACTCCAGAACGCCTTTCCCGGTGGGCTCAGCACAGGCACCTTCCCAGCAGGAAGATCCAATTGCATCACTCTCCTGCGCAAAAATCTCCCCATCACTTCCTGTCTCTAAAATGGTTTAGAAGGTCACCTGTGTTCTGTCCCCTGCCTACATGATAGCCTCACTTTGACAACTTGAGTTCTCGTTGTAATGGATGTCTTCTAGCTGCTCAAACCAACCAGTCTCAGCTTCCTTTCTTCCTACAGGCTGCTCCTTCCCTCTGGAACTCCCCTTTCCCCACCTCCCTGACTGCCCCAGACTCTCCACCAGTTCTCCCGCTGAATGCCCTCCCCACAAAGGCTTGCTGCTTACTTCCAGCCTGGATGAGATCCTGATGCCCTGAGCTACCAAGATCCCAAAGCCCCCCACACTGAGCACTCTGCGCACTGCGCTGCCAGCCCGACTCACTGCCTGTCCTCCTCGCCAAGCAACAAACGCCTTGTGGGCGGGGACCCCGTCTGTCTTGCTCATGGTTGGGTGCTACTGCCTAGAATGGAGTTAGACACACATAAGCACCCAAGGCAGAGTTGTTAAATGAATCCCCACCTTCCATTTATAATGCATTCATCGAGATTATTAACATGCTCGCCACTGAAAAAGGCCCTAGAGATCCAGAGCCAACAGGCATCACTGCTGCTGCAGAAGGTTCTCCACTCTTCCCGGAAACACCAAGCCACGCAGCCAGGGCTCCCGCCACTCAAATGGGGGAGCCACCAGGTGAGCAGTGGGAAGCGAGATGAAAACTGTGGATTCCAGCTATAAATTATACAAATGCTTGGCATTAAAAAAGTATTTTAACACATCAAATATTAAGTCATTGTACGTTCTGCAATTACTTTATCTGTCATCAGCACATTCAAGCTATTTGAAGTGGTGACAGATGGAAAAAGAGTCCCTGCCAATTCTCCTGCAGGTGCGCATCTGGGCGAGAGGGGAGGATCTGTACGTGCAGGAAGGGAGGGGCGGGGAAGGTGACCGAGGTTATGAAACGGGAGCTGATGTGAGAGGCTTGGCAAAAAATAAAAATTACAAATTTGCATCCTGGAGAGCTGCCGGGCATCGCGCTCCCTGGGAACACGGGTGATAATTAGCTGGAGAGCTGGGGGAGGAGAAACAGCACTTTGCCCACATGGCAGGAGGGAGAAACCCAGGCCCAGCAGAACTAAGGGAGTCCGTGAGGCAGAGCTAGTGGCCAGACCCAGGAGTTCTGGCCCCTCTCACCTTGTTTCAGCCTGATCAGTTACGCTAATCAATTCTCTGAGTGCAGCAACCTGGAGAAAGTCAGGTCGTTGGCAAGAGCAGGGGAAGTGGGTCCAGGATTGGCTGCAGACTGGGGCTCCCCAGAGGCCCTCTGGTGAGGGGTGGAGGGAGGGTCAGGTGGGGATGGAGGGATAGAAGATGGAACCACGTACAAAACGTTGGATCCAGACCAAAGAATTTTCTAGAAAATTTTCTAGTACAGGATGTGAGATCCACTCTGCAAGAGGTTGAATTGCACCTTTAAACCCAGAGCGATGGCAGAACTTCCAAGTCTAAGAAGGCACTCCCGCCAGGTGGCTTTACACGTTTGCCCACGTCCAGTTGTCCCCACCTCCCCCTCAGATTCCAAGAACCCAGGGTTCCGCTTCAGACGCACCATTCTCAGATGTCTTCTGAGAAGCATACCCCATCTGGGAGGGCACAGCTTACTCCCACCGCCCCCATTGCCCTGTTATGAGTCCACACGCCACTACTCCCCCTCCCATCTTCTTCCACCATCTGTGCAATGTCCAACCACTTTGAGTTCACATCACACTATCTTAACTCTCTTAGCTAACCTTGACATCGAAGTTCCCCCTGCCCTCTTCCTTCCAATCCCTTCCTCATAAATCTGGACAAATTCAAATGACCCCTTAGGCAGGTGAACTCTTACCTGACCCCCACCCCAACCATACACACCTCAGAGGTGAGGAGGCCAACTGTAAAAGCAAATTCACTCCACAGGGTTCATTCCCAGAAGGGATGACCTATCGGGCACCAGGTGATGCCGGTTTTCTTCCTTCTGCTCAGGCAGAACAGGACGGACACGACTTGAAGCACAGCGTGAAGGAATTGAGGCTGGCGGGGAAAATGGCTCCCGGCTTGTGGAGTTGTCTAGTCCCGGCCAAAAGAGGCTCTGAGAGTGCCCGTCCTGCATGAGGCTGGAAGAGACTCTCCAGGTCTGCAGAGCCTGGGCAGGGCCTTGCTTGGCAGACAGATTAGGTGCCTCCCAATGCCAGGCCGCTCTCACTCTGCGATGGGCAGTGGGCCACCGTGCTGAAAGCCGATTGCCAAGGAGCCAAAGTGCCAAAAACCAGTTGACTCCCAGCAAACTGACGATCAGCCTCAGCAGGATGGTGATTGTCAGGCGGGTGGGTCCGTGCAGAGCACAGTGCACACGGATGCCATCGCTTTGATTTGGTTTCATAATATCTGACTTGTTTTAAACTTGTGATAACACTAGGGAAAGGAAATCTTTTATGTTTCTCAACATCAAGCATGGGTTTTTCAAAATTGAGAAGCTTTGTTCTTGGATAATGTACATCTTTATTGGAGCAAAGGGTGGGTTGAGATTCCTGCTTCATTCATTCTTGCATTTGTTCATTCCTACAAGAAGTAGGGACTCATTTCCCACTGAGCTAAGCACATGCCAGGCCTGGGATTATAAAGATAAGCAAGGGCCAGTCCAAGGCTTCAAGGAGGGCCTAATCTGGGGGGGAGAGCCGCTGGAGAGCAGAGAATGACCGACCGCTCAGATGGTCCTGGGATGCGAGGCACTCCGGGAAGAGGAGGGTGGGACTCACCAGGCCTGGCGTGAGGCAGGAAGCCCTCATGGAGGCAGGAACGTTTCAGCAAGTTTCTGAGGAGCCCAAGCTGAGAATGAGTTTGGGAGCTGATAGTCCCGGGAGCAAACAAACCTGTGGAGGCTGAAGTAGTGCCATCATTCCAAAAATGCCCCAAATGACTGAATCACAGTGGACCAGTGGCAGGAGCTGAGGCAGGGATGGGGTGGGGTGGGGTGGGGACAGGATCGTGGGGAGCCTTGTGTACATGCTAGAGGCCGACAGATTCTTTATGTAGGTGACAGGAGCCCACTCAAGAACTTTAAGGAGGGTGGTGACACATTAGGACTGAGATCTGGAGAAGTCCCCCTGTGAAGGGCAGACTGGAGAGGAGGCAAGCTCTGTGTGCAGGGCGGGGGCAGAGAAGTTAGGGGATTATTACAACAACCTGGGTGGGAGAGAGGCCTCTACACTGGAATCTCTTCCACATGGAAGATCCACAATGCACGATATATGTTCATCACCCACCACAATTGTGGATCCAACAATCTTAAGCTTCATAAGTTTTTGAGCAGAAGACGAGAATAAAATTGGAATAAAAATGCAGAAACTTGGCCCTGACCGGCCAGCTCAGTTGGCTGGAACATCATCCCAATACACCAGGGCTGTGGGTTTGACTCCTGGTCAGGGCACATACAAGAAGCAACTAATGAATGCATAAATAAGTGGAACAACAAGTGTATCTCTCTCTCTCTCCCCCCCCCCATCTCCACCCCCACCAAATAAATAAGTAAATAATTTTAAAGCAGAAACTTCAGGGGGGGAAATATGCAGCTACTGCAAAATAGAGACACTCAGATGGGTACAGAACAACTTGAGGAAAGAACTGTAGAGGAGGAAGGAGACGCCAGGCAGAAGGATTCCTCCCCTTCCCCGGGGGACTCAGAGCTGATCCTGAAAGGATGCAGCAGGAGCCCCAGCACCTGCGGTTCAAGGAGGCTTTGCTACAGAGTCCTGTACCACGTGGCCTCTGTCTGAGGGACCCCGGCCGGGGGTGGGGGGCAGGTATTCGCTGGCTGTCTGGGCTCACTCTCCATGCAGATATGAACAGAAAGGCCTTCCCGACTCCATGGCCCTGACAAGATCTCTGCCCAGGGAGGCCAGGCTCCCCAGCAGGCCCTGGCCCCCTCTCCACACCCACCCGATGCCAGCAGAGAATGAATGACAGGTCCTGCTGAACGACTGGGCTGGAGCGGGAGACCAAGCCCTCAGCCGTCCAGTGACAGGAGGGTGGTTCTGCACCTGCCAGTCTGAGTCAGCCATCATCACCCTGACAGAGGAAAATGTCCCAATGGTTCACTGAAGAAGCACGCAGGGCCCACTAGGAACCAGTGGAAATAGTTCGCAACTGCAGCAAGAGGCTGTGGAAGTACCCCTAACTGCCGCTTCACTGACAACACACCAAGCCTGAAATCCCATGCCCCTGACAGTCAGGAAGAAGCAGAGTGGAGACGCACACACGAGGGGACAGCCCTTCACTGGTCATTTCACCCATCGGAGAACTTTCTGCATGCCTCTGTCTCTCAGTGGGTTACAATTCCCATCCTCCAGTGGAAGAACCACAGGCTTCTCCCTGTGTATTTGGCAGGAGAAGCAAAAGCAAGGGGACATTAATCCTACAAAAGCCCAGCCAGGCTTCCACTGATGCCTCCCCGACCTTTCTGAGTATCAGCCCCAGCTCTGGGGTCAGGACCCCAGCTCTCTGGCATGGGACCCCATTTGCCTAGATCAGAGTTCCACTGGGACTACATCCGACTTCTACTGCTGCTGCTCTGTTTTTTCCTCTTTTGCCATCTCACTCCCCTCATTGCATCTCACATAAATTACTGATCTACCTGTTGGGTCTGCCCTCAGCCGCCCCAGGTCACAAACCGGACAGCCCTTCCTCACTCCCAGGCAGCACGGTGTGTCTACCAGGCATTCAGGGCCCTTCCTGAGCACGGAGGCCTGGCAGGCACTGGGCCCTCGCTGCTCCTGGTGTTGAGGGACAATGACACACCCTCCTGAGTGGGTGGAACCCAATTTGGAGTGTAAGCCCTCCAAAGGGGCCAAAGTACTGTCTGTGGTGTTTATCACCTGGTGTCCCCCACTATGATGAGAGCTTCACAGAGGAGGTTTGTTTGGCTGAGGGATGTAGCCCATGAATTTAGAGCAGTGTCTGGCACTTGGCAGCATCGACACCTGTTTTGCTGAATAACTCAGTGAAGTCAGGGCAATAATTTCAGGAGTATACTGTGTAAATTCTACAGGCTTCAGAATAGCACCCAAGCACAGAGGCACTGCATCGCTGGCCACCTATCTCGGCAGGAACTGTGGGGAAGAAGGAGGGGAGGGAGAGACAGAGCCGCCTGTGTACAGTCCAAGGCCATGAGGTTCTGCTGAACTTGCCAGCACCTGTGAGGAGATGGGACTAGACATCCACAGAGCTGAGCGCATCCCTGCACCAGGATCGGGGCAGTTCAAGCGTTACGGGACGTGTGCTCACATGCTCTGAGAGCCGAGGACCACATCTCATGCGAGCTCAAGTCTGCCAGACCAGCTAATATTGCCCGTGGGAGAGCAGGGAGCAGCATGCTCAGCACCTGCCAGAAAACCCTTCCAGAGGATCCTGGTCACTGGCCCTGGGACACGGCCCAGCTCTTGGTCCCTGGTCCTCTGAGGGCCTCTGGTCCACTGCGGAGGTCCCATGCTTCCTGGCTGGGTCTCCCCCAGGAGAGGAACACACTCTCCTCCTCCCAAGATGAGGCTCCAAGTGGCACACTTGCTCTGTCCCTAACTCTGCTCAAAACAGCTGGGCTGCCAAGAGTGGACAGGTCACAGAAGAAGGTGCTTTTTAAAGGGAGTTGAAAGCCTTTTGCAGCCATTCCCAGATACTCTGTCACCTTAATGCAGTTCTCTGGTTACTGGCCAACTGGAGTTTCATCTCGTTCTTTAATGAGGCTACAAGTGGCCGAATATTGTAGCCGCGAAGCCAATGGGGCCCTGCAGGAAGAGTGGCAGGTCTCTCCAGTGACGGATCCACACGGAGGCAGCAATATGACTCCAGGGGAGGCAATGGCCCTAGAAGAAATGTCTCTCCACGTCATCTGTGTTGCCTGAGGGAAACAGAACATCATTGATTTTGCTTGTTGGTTAATGAAGCCATGAGTTTGCTGGGGAGGAGGGGGCAGGGGAATAGGGAACCTCCATTGGTTCTTCAGCTAAAACCCAGTATGACTACTTTCTAAATATGTCTCGGTTCCCTCCGCGTCTCTCCAGAACACTCCAGCCCACATCACCTCTCACCTGTTAACAGGTGCTCTGTGCCCCACCTGCAATCTTGCTCCCTTCCGTCTGCACGTCCCTCCAACTGGAAAGATCTCCCCTGACTTCCTTCCCTAAAATCTGCCAATGCTTTCCACTGAGCCTCTTTAACCTCACCTGACTCCTCCCAACCAGTCCAGCCTCATTTCTTTCCCACTGCTCCACCTATTGCTCAACAGAGCAGCCATAGTCCATCCTTTCTGTTGTCTCCCAGACACCATGCCTCTGTCCCTCCCAAGTCTGCCAGGACGCTAGTCCCTCCACAGCCACATTCCCCTGCCACAGGCCTTCCTCCTTCCCTCTCTCCCTCCCTGCTGCTTTCAATGCACCTCCTCACTTACTAACTCCTGTTTGTCCTTCCAGTCTGCTGTCTTCAGACCTTCTCTGACCCACCAACCAGGTTACACCCCCCTCTGTCCATTACCATCTGTTTAAGCTCGGCCCCCCTTAGCCCTCGCTGATGCTTTCCAACAAATCCCACAGGGTGGAGAGCCAGCCCTGGTCTCTCTCTCTCTCCCTCTCTCACCACTGCTTTACCAACGCCCCGCACATTCCAGAACCAATACATGTGAGCTAGGTGAACGTGTAAACCCATTTTAAGAACAGATGGAATCTCCATCTCTCTGCTCCCTCCCCAGAACTCTTGTCCAATAGCAGCCTTGAGTTCTAGGTTCATTTCATATCCGGGATCTTCCTTTTATTCAATCACACTAGGCCAGTTTACCTGTTCTACCTCCCTATGAAATATCTGCTGTCAGCACTTCTTCTTATCTCCTCACTAATTCACTCTCCTTCCCTAGACAGTAAATTCCATCTCACCAAGAAACTCAGAAGTCCCCAGAAGCATTGAGAAACGTTGAGAAATTGGCTACTTACCTTTTCAAAGCTGTAGGGAGGGCTGGCACTCCCCCTAGAGGTGACAGTGAGTAAATACTCCTGTAAAAATCATCTGACCTCCTGGATCCCGGTAAGCAATCTCCAGAACCCCGCCGCCAGAATCGCTAGGTGTGAATCTGGAAAGACTGTTAGGAGTCCCCTAGACCTATAAGACCTTGAAGAGAAGACATGGTGAAAATATCGGTCTGATACCCCTCCTCGTCCCTCCCGGCACCCCTGCCATTCTAAACCCACCGGCTGTAAACTCTGAGGGAGCCGGGCAACCCAAACCGGCTGCAGGTGGAACCAGGCCTGCGTGTCTGCCTCTCTGACAGGGTGAAGAATCGCAGTCGCTAATAATGAGAGTTTGTTTTAGCCAAGGAAACAAAGATCTGAAGTACAAAATGGGAGCCAGGACCCTTTTCTGGGAGAACATCCAAGAACTCTGTTCCTCAGTCTCTCTCCCAGAATTATGCAGGAAGGAATAACATTGCAAGACCTCATTTCTAACAGATCTCCATCCCCCACGCAGTAAAACACCTGGAGCACTGGGTTCAAATTAGGAACCATATGAAATGGAAAATGTTTGCTTGTAGACATTTTATGGCACCTACATAATAAAATGAGTGGTACTTGAAGATATTTTGTAGGTCAGATGCAGCTGTCCCTCACCGCTGCTGAGTCTGAAATGAGATGAATGGATCCCACTGGACCTGAGAAAGCCTGAGGGGGCACTGTGAAGTCAACACACGTGACTGCCCAGCACAGTGAAACTGGACCAGGAGAAGAGGAGACACTGATATTTGTGGGCAGCAGACTTTCCCATAAAGACACTTTCTCTTTACCATGTAGCACATGACAAATTTAGCAGGTTCCTTTTTCTAACACTCTGCAATGCTGGGTCAAGACATTAAGTGTTTACATATTTTGTTTTGTTTTGTTTTAAAGATTTTATTTATTTATTTATTTTTAGAGAGAAGGGAAAGGAAGGTGAAAGAGAGGGAGCAAACATCACTGTGTAGTTGCCTCTAGAGCACCCCCTACTGGGGACCTTGCCCACAACCCAGGTATGTGCCTCGACTGGGAATCGAACCCACAACCCTTTGGTGGGCAGGCCAGCACTCAGTCCCCTGGGCCACATCAGCCAAGGCAAATGTTTATGTATTTTTAATATTCAATAACCTATATCAGTGCTTCTCAAAGTACGATCTACAGACCACTAAGAGGTCTGTCTCCAAGACAATTCTGGGGTGCTGGGGCCCAGACTATTTTCAAAATAATACTAAGGTGGCATTTTTCTCTTTCATGGTGTCCACAGCTGCACTGGTGAGTAAAACTCCCCTTAGCAAGAACCAAGTGGTGACACCGAACTTTCCTACCAGGCACTGTGCTCTGCCTTGCCATGCACTCACAGGGAAAAAAATGCCAGTTTCATTCACAAATGTTCTTGATGAAACAGTACAAAATATGCATTTTATTAAATCTCAGTCCATGCGTACACGCATTTGTAAAATGCCACACAGGACACAGTGAGCCCTCGGGCCGCACACTGAAGTACAATCCTGTCTAAAAAATAAGCAGTTGTGGATTATTTGAATTGCAAGCTGAACTTGCTACTCCTTTCATAGAAATAACTCTATTTTTACTTGAAGGAATGACTGGTAAACTATGCGTACTCAGACGTGAATGTTGAGAGACCTTTTTGTAAAAAATAAATAAATGGAGCCTGTCACTCCAGTGAAAGCAGTTGACAGTATTTGTTGCCAGCACTAAAATTCAACCTTTTGAGGAAAAACGGCAGTGTCGGAAAGCTGTGTCCCCCACTGTAAACCTGACAGCTTCCTGATCCTTTAAAGACATTTCTGTGAAGTCAGCTGTGTCATTAACAAATGTGACTTTTTTAAATCTTGTGTAATAGAATTGTCAACATTTAGAAGGTCTGTATGACTCAGTGAGCCATTATTTTCCAAATGACCAATGGGTAAAATGTTACAAAGTCGTGAGTGGGTGAAAATCCATTCAGGTGCATCATTAACTGATGGGTTTTATAGGAAGAGTGTGGAATTCCTCAATGTGGCTTTAGATGCCGCCTTGCCACTACCCTTTAAAAACGCACTACTCACCAATTTGTCAGGCAAAATATAACCAAAGACACTGAAGTAGAGAACAGGCTGACATTGACCAGAGGGGAGAGGAGAGAGAATTTCAGGCAGAAAGGGGAAGGGTTTGCAGGAACAAGTGTAAAGGACACATGGACAAAAACAAGGGGGGGTGGAAACAGGAGGGAGATGGGGAGGGCTGAGGGGTTGGGCTGGGATAGGGGTAAAAGACAGAAAACTGTACCTGAACAACAATTAAAATTTTAAAAATAAGTGGGAAAAAATTATCATTCATTATCTAATAAATACTTCTTCTCTTTGGAACTATATATCTGTGTTATGCCAGATATTCTCCACATATTTCAACAACTGAAACAAACATCACATTGTTTTTCAGAAAGAAGCAGGAGAAATCAACTGTCTTCTCTTAAGCCAAACTTAGAAAGACTTGCAGACATCTAAACAATGCCATTCTCCTCCTTAAAATTTCTTTGCTTTGGAAAATAAAGTTTTTTTATAAAAATCATGTTACGTATGTTGACATGGGTTTATTGATTTTATTTTTGATTGACACCTTTTAAAATTTTCTCAGTTTCAATCTCTAATATAGATGAGTTAGAATAAACTCTCTCTCTGTAGAACGTATCTCTACCATAGGAAGCTGTAATATGAATCAAGCTATGGTACTTCTTTACTTAAAATTTCCGGTAGATTCCCACTGCAAGTAGAATAAAACCCAAGCCTTTTCTGCAGACAGACCCACAGCCACCCTCTGCCATCATCTGCTGCTCCCCGCCCCGAGCTCCGGCACAGCCCCTGCCTTTCTACCGCAGAAAATTGAATTTGCTCTCATGTGGGTCCTCTGTACTTACTTTCTCCCCACATCCTTGTGTGGCAGCCTGGTCATCGTACAGACCAGCACCACTGCCTCAGGACCCTCCACTAGCCCCCTCCAAAGCAGCATTTACCTGTGTCATTCATACTACCTGAAATCACCTTGCTTATTTGTGTTTTCATGTCCAAGTTTAGTGTCTGTCTTCTTGTGCCAGCATAAAAGCTTCAGGAAAGCCATGACCTCATCTGTCTTTTTAATCCTTATATCCCCCGATATGTAGAACAATTCCAGGCAAGACATAGAATCCCAGTAAATGCTTTTGAATTACCGCATCCGTCCTGTGCCAACAAAGACTGTGGAAGGGAAGAAGGGTGAAGAATTGAGCGAGAGGGCTCTGGACAGACACATCAGCCAAAAATCAAAAACTAGCTGCTAGCGGTGGCAGAAGTATCTCATGAAGCGCTCTGCCTTCTGTAAACATCCTCAGAAGGGAACTCAAGAGAACCCCTCCATGGCACACGATGTATAACCTCCCTTTGTCATGTGCAAACTCACACACCTTGACTTCTCATCTGTGCACATTCACACTCACTTGTTGACTAAGATACGTCAACACACGCTCAACCACACAAGCATGCACCCACACTTTTCCTTTTCAGATTCCTTCCTCTTCCTTTCTTGAAATGCTGCCATTCCTATCCTCCACTGCCTACCACATTCGTGAGATATTAAAAATATATTTTAATTCCTGGGATGTTTCAGCCCTTGAACTCATGAGAGAGTTAACTATCAGAGTCCCAGGCAGCATTTTGCCTCCTCTCCTGCCAGCATTGCAGTGAAGCAACCCTGTGGCCACCAAAAGGTGTCTTCCCTCCCAAAGCAGTCATAAGTAGCTTGGTTTTTAAAGTACTTACATACCAATACAGCTTGTCACTGAGTGTCTTGCAAAATTAACAGAAGATACAAAATTACAGTAGAAGTAACTGAAATACCAACTGGTTTTTCCTGAGGTTCCACCGTCCTTGCATGGGAGAGGCCTCACAGTAACTTGCTGACGCAAGCAGTCATTGATCGATGGCTGGGTTTAGGAAGTCACCAAAAAGTAAGGGCATTTGTCCATCATATGCAGTTCTTCACCAAAACCTCTACAGTAATTTGATTCTGTTCTGCCTATAACTGTGGACGAAGGGCCAGGGACTCTGGGGCAGCAGAGACGGGCAGGTGACACGGTGTGAGTCATGGGTCTCTGTGACCTGCCACCGCTCAGGGTCAGCTGATCACACCCCATGGAGCATGAGCCCCGCACAGCCAGGCCTCCCCGTGTTCTAAGAGAAGCTAGATAACCAGATTTTTATGCAAAATTCCCAAATTTTTCAATGGTAGCTCATAGTCTTTAAAAGCACTATTTAAAAACATGTTTAAAAATCTATCTATAGGTCAGATTCAACCTTAAAGTCACAAGTTTGCGACTTGTTCTAGAAGTTCAGAGGGAAAAAAATGACAAAAACCATGGTGGAAGTCAGGGCCAGGGGCAAAAATAAACGGAAGAAACAAGCTTTTGGCAAAGGTTCAGAATTTCAGAAGGCAGGGAGGCCCTGGTCTCTGGGACAAAGCCATCGTCTCTGGCTTCCTTTCCTCCCATCGAACCCTCATCAGACCCTTTCTGGGCCACCTGGTGGAAAAGGGACGTGCAGAACTTGGGGGTAGAAAATGAGGCCTTCAGCCAATCAAAGGGACTTGAACTGGTCACCCCAAAGCAGGGGCAGGGGAAAGCTGCAAGGTCACTCAATGACAAACTTCACAAAGCTGGAAGTATAGACAGAGTAGCCGTGAAACTCTAAAGGACATAGAAGGAAATGTCCTGATTCTCAAGACTTTGCAGGCACTGGGATGCGGTAGGGGCGGGGGGCGGGGAGTGAGCAGGGGGGCAGGCATCTGTTTGCGGCCCGTGCACATGAGAGCTGCTGAGAGGCAACGGAATCCAGCCTCAGTAAGCTCGTCATTCCACCTTCCATCGTGCTGGGGCTGGACAGGGAGGCGTCCACCTCCTCGGCCCCCTCTGGCAAAAAGAGGTTGAATGGCAGCTGAAAAAGAGCTTGGCTTGTGTGGTCTCTACCATCCATTTTTCCTTCCTACTTTTCTCCCGCAGAGCGGGCTTTCCCCACCCAGTGATCTGACAGCTTCCTGCTCCTTGTCTTCTTTCTTCCAGACAGAAGGTAAGGAGTATGGGGCAGGTGACAGCCCCAGCAGCCCAGACTCGGGAAGGGAGGGCATCTGCTGCTTCCTTCCAAAACAAGGCAGGCGATACCCCGCAGAATTGAAAACAGGTGTTCAAGAAGAGGCGGCACACACACGTCCATCGCAGCGCTACTCAGTCTGGCCATTGCTGGCGAAGGACAAACTGGCAACTCGTACAATGGAATGTTTCTCAGCCACTGAAGGAATGAAATCCTGACACGCGCTGTAACACAGACGTACCTTAAAGAAATGTGCTAAGTGAAAGAACTCGCATCTTGTATGAGTCCATTTATATAAACTATCTAGAAGAGGCAGACCCTGGCAGAAAGTAGATGAGAGGTGGCCAGGGGCAGAGGACGGGGGGAGGGGAGTTTCTGCCACCGGGTCTGGGGGTTCCCTTTGGGGGATGAAATGTTTTGGAACTAGACAGAGGTGACGGCTGTACAATGCTGTGAATGTGCTGGAAGCCAGGGAGCTGCACATTTTTTAAATGGTTAATTTTATGTTATGAGAATTTTACCTCAATTTTATATTTTAATAGCTTAATTTTATTGTATTTTTTCATTACTATTTATCCCCCTTATACCCTGTTTCACCTCCACCCACTCCCCTCCCCAGCAATCTATTGTTAGTGTCCCTGAGTCTTTTATTCTTTTTCGCTCCACCCGTCCACCCCAACCCCACCCCACAGCGTCAGCCTCTACCTATGAGTCTGTCTCTATTTTCCTTGTTAGTTTATTTTGCTCATGAGAGTCCACATATAAGTGAAATCATATGGTGTTTGTCTTTCTCTGACTGGCTTATTTCACTTAGCATAATGTTCTCCAGGTCCATCCATGCTATTGCAATGAGTAAAATTTTCTTCTCTTTTTACAGTCAAGTAGAATTCCCTTGTGTAAACGTGCCATAGTGGTTTTATCCACTCATCTACTGATGGACACTTGGGCTGTTTCCAGATCTTGACTATTATAAATAATGCTGCAATGAACATAGGGATGCATATATTCTTTTGAATTTGTGTTTTGGGTTTCTTCGATAAATTCCTAGAAGTGGAAAAAGGGTGGAAAACGATATTCCAAGCAACTTACCTCAGTTTTAAAAATAGAGTCAGCATCGAGTGTTGGATAAGCACTGGCTGCCCAGTTTGGAACCCTGCCTCTGCCGCGTGCTAGCCGTGTGGCACCGGGCAAGCTGCTTCAGCTCTCTGGGCCTCAGTTTCCTGATCTTAAGTTGAGAATGACAAAAATCCTTGCTTCACAGAGCTGTGATAAGGAGCAAATGAGCTAATATTTGTAAAGCACCTAGACCAGGGCTTCGTATAAATATTTTCTACAGTGGAGATACACGAGTCCCACAGCCCGCTTTGAAGAGACCCAGGTTCCCTCCAGTTCTGGGTCTCACAGGATGGCCTCTTTGGGGAGCCAGATGAATTTGCAGATGCCTTAGGCATGGGACTCATTGGGGGCAGGGCCTTGGTTTTAAGGACTTGTGAGATTCCTGCAAAGAAAAGAAAAGGTGGGGAGCTCTGAAGAAGCCACACAAGAATACCTGGAGGCACAAATTACCCAGGCCGACATCCACAGGCCTGAGCTCACTGGTCCCGGCTCCCTTCCCAGGCTGTCGGGGAGGCAAAGCTATGGAGAGACTGAGAGCTGGGGAGCCACACTGTCCTCCGGCCCTGCCCCTTAGAGTCCACACCGAGCACTTGCCCAAATGCATCAGAACAGTGACTCCATCGTTGGGTTTGGAGTCATGTTTTCATTATGTTTTGTTTCAGAATACGTATTACATTGGTCCAAAATCAACTCACACTCAAGGTCAGAGTGAAATCTCACTCCCATGCCAATTACTAACTTCTTCCCCATCCACAGCTAATCTACTGGTATCTCGTATCTCCTTTCCCAGACTGCCTTTAAGATGATTCATATACAAGTGTTTTCTTATTTTCTCCCTTACTTGTAGGAAGGGTAGCACACTCTACTGCACTTCAACTTGTTTCACTTAATATACCTTAGAAATCAGTTCCTAGATAGCTTCCTGCTTCTTTTTTACAGCTGTATAATATTCCTTTGTGGGGAATTACCATACTACCATTCCAGTCTTGATGGATAGAGGGATTGATTCCAGTGTTTTGCTATTAAAAACTAGTGGCAATTAATAAACTTTGCACATTAGTTTTTAAAGATTCTATTTATTAATTTTTAGGGAGGGGAGGGGAAGGAGAAAGAGAGGGAGAGAAACATCAATGTGTGACTGCCTCTCATGCACCTGCTCCTGGGGACCTGGCTTGCAACCCAGGCACATGCCCCAGACTGGGAATCAAACCGGCAACTGTTTGGTTTGCAGGCCAGCACTCAATCCACTGAGCCACACCAGCCAGGGCAAATTTTGCACATTATTATGCAAGTGTACAATATTCTATCAAGTAGATTCCCTAAGAGTATTATTGCTGGATCAAAGGTTACATGCATTTGTAATTTTGATAGATATTTCCAAATTATTCTCTATTTTACTGGCTAACTTTAATGTAAGAGAGTTCTATTTACTCACAGATACACCAACACAATGTGTTGTCAGGTTTTTTTTTTACTTTTTCCAATCTAATATGTGAAAAACAGCATCTTAGAGTAGTTTTAATTTGCATTGCTCCTATTATGACTGAGGCTGAACATTATTTTATGTATTTATAAGCCATTTCTGTTTTCATTCCTATAAACTGTCTGTTCACATCCTTCATCCATTTTTCTTTTGAGCTTTTGGTCTTTTGCTGGTTGGTGTATGGGTTCTTTATCTATTAGGAAGATTAGCCCTTTTCAATGGTGTGAATTGCAAATATTTTCTGATTTTACCACATTTGCCATGCAGAATTTTTTATGGCATTTAACTTATCAATCCTCTATGCCTTTTGTGATTTTTGGATTTTGAATCATAGTTAGAAACACTTTACTGACCCCAAAGTTATAAAGATTTTAACAAAGAAATTCTCCCCTGCCCTAGCTGGTGTGGCTCAGTGGATTGAGCTCCAGCCTGCGAATCAAAGGATTGCTGGTTCAATTCCCAGTCAGGGCACATGCCTGGTTGCAGGCCAGGTCCCCAGTAGGGGGCACACGAGAGGCAGTCACACATTGATGTTTCTCTCCCATTCTTTCTCCCTCCCCTCCCCTCTGTAAAAATAAATAAATATATATACTTTTAAAAAAGAAATTCTTCCCAATTTTCTTCTAGTATTATATGGATCTTTTAAAAATTTAAGTCTTTAGTCCATTTGAATTTTTTTTCCTTCTTCTTCAATTTTTTCTCACACAGGAAAGGGAACTCCTTGTGTCCCCCTCACCATCCAGCCACCCCCCCTAACTCCCCTTTCAATCTAACCTGAACTTGGCCCTGCACTTGACTGAGACATGACAGCAGCTGCCAGCAATGTAGACTTCAGGAAAAGGCAGCGACCCCACGGCACCTCCCAGAGCGATCAGAATTTCCACATGAATTTGAGCTGTCTGCAGTGAAACAGGTTCGGGGGACTGAAGGAGGCAACTGAAAAGGACCCAACAGCAGGGACCCCGACATCGGTTGCCTCAGCCACTTAAAATTCTTGGAAGCACTGAACGGAGTCACTTGGAAAGAGAGAAAAACAGACTTAAAAAGCAACTCCCGGGTTTCAACATGTGTTCTTCGCTGGTAGAATTCAGGATGAGGATTTGAAGGACCCTGTGGGAGTATCTTTTCACTGCTCTCCCCTAATCCTGCCCAAATCGCCTAGGCTCTACAGCTGTTGGTTAGCCAGATAAACTATTTGTTCAATTATTCTTGGCCTCGATGGGGCGGCTTGCCTCAAAGGCTTTGGGCTTTATAATTCGGGCTACTTCAATCAGCCACGGCCCTCCCAGGGCTGCCTACAGGAGACAGGGCCCGTTTGAAGATTGCAGCGCCCCCAGTCAGTCTTTCCCGTCCACTCCCTTTTCATCTCCACCCAGACGGGGCTGAGGCGGCTGACACCTCCCCACGGACCCCGATGTCGGGGAGCGGAGTTAGCGTTGGGAATGGTGCCAAAGCAGAGAACCAAGGCGATAAAATAATTACAAATGAAAGGGAGATTAGCAGGGACTGTCGGGACAAATGCTTCCAAAATGGTTCCTGAAATCTTGGGCGGCACATTCTCAAAGGAGACGTAGCAGCAGCTGCTGTCTCCACGGCAACAGGGCAACAGATGCCCCGCCGGGAGCTCTGGCTGCAAATGTCAGACACCGCCAAACACCAGCCACAAGGAAGGAGATGACAGACTGGGTCACCTTTGCATCATGGAAATGGACTGGTAATTAGCACAACTTTATTCTCTCCCTTCCCCTCCTCTCCCTCCACTTCCCTTGGTTTCAGCAGAGTCCCACTAATAAATGGTTGACAGCTGTTGAGAGATGGGTCCCTTCTGGCAGTTGCTCTGAGACACGCTCTCTTTTAGGGTTTGACCCTCCAGGCTGCTGCAAAGTCCTCCACAGCGCTGCCACCTCTCTCTTCACAACTCCCGGTACTCGCAGGACGCCCTCTGCCCAGGTTCCTCCGGTGGCTACTTCACTTCCTTCGGCCCCTTTGACAAAACCCCCACTGGTGTAGTTCCCCAACGCTTTCCACCAATGTGGGCCATGATGCCCCTCCTCAGAATGACCGGGTTTGCTGGCTGCAGAGCAGGTCCCTGGGCATTGGTGGCTCATAGTCTCATCATATGCACCTTCCACAAGCTTCTCACAGCGTTCCCACCCTCCCCTAAGTCTGAGGTCTACCACAAGGCTCTGTCTGCCACACACAATGCTCTGAGCACTCCTGCCAGCTGGGCCTCAACTACCCAAGTGTCCCAAATCAACCAGCTTCGCTCGAGCCTATCCCAAGGCTGGCACTGGGGCCAGGAGATGAAGAGTCCAGGGCTGCGTGCCATGGTCCTAGGGGACAATAACTGAGTGTCCTCTTTCTCCTGTCTGGATGCAGAGTGGCAGGCGTTTTTATTTGCATATCGTGCCTAATGCTTTGCAGACTTCTGGAGGGGAACCAGGGCAGCTCAGAGGAGTGGAACTTCCCAACCTGGAAGTCAACTGTCTTCAGCCATGGTGTGGGGAGACCCAGGGGAGAGGCTCAACCCCAGCGTTGGACCGTGTGCTCAGTGGAACAGGTGAGCTCCTGGACCTTCTGCCTCTTCCCACAGTTAAAAAGATGAGTGTGGACTAAGTCTATGTTTATTCTACCTGGAAAACTGTCATCAAGGGACTTTCCCTGAGCTGAGTGGAGCAAATGGTTTTTGCCATATTGATATAAGAGGTCTGTCCAGAAAAAGTCCAGCCACTGTTAATATAATGAGAACAATGTGCATGACATCGATGTAACCTGGTAGCCAAGATGAGTGGACTGGAATGTGCACGTGTGAACAATGTCAACTTCACTGTACTAGTCAGTGGGGGCGGTAGATGCCGCTGAGTGAGCATGTGTACTGTGTGATCATCCCATTCAAAATTACTGTGCAAGGAAAGCAACGAATCTGCATCAAATTTTGCAATAAGATTGAACATTCCTCCACAGAAATTATCCAGATGATTCAGAAAGCTGCAGCTACGGGCAACTGGTGATTGGCAGCTTCATCACAACAACACACCTATCCGTGCATTATGTCTCATGCCAAGTTTTTTGGTGAAACATCAGATCACCCAGATGACTCAGCCCCCCTACAGCCCAGATCTGGTGCCCTGTGACTTCTGGTTTTTCCCCAAACTAAAATCACCTTTGAAAGGGAAGAGATTTCAGACCATCGATGAGATTCAGGAAAATACGTTGGGGCAGCTGATGGTGACTGGGAGAAATGTGTGAGGTCCCAACGTGCCTACTTTGAAGGGGACTGAGGTGTCATTGTCCTGTGTACAATTTGTCTTGTATCTTGTATCTTCTTCAGTAAATGTCTCTATTTTTCATAGGACATGGCTAGGTACCTTCTGGACTGACCTCATAGAAATAGGCAGGAATAACTCTGAGAGCCATGAATGACAAGGCATAAAGCCAGCGAATCAATTCTCCATATTCAGTTTAGACCCAAGTCAACTTCTGCTTCTTCCTTGAAGCCTCTCCAATTCATACCACTCTCTCTCTCTTTTGAATTCCTAACACATATACAAGAAGGAACCCCCCAAAATGGATTTTTCATTAAAAAGTGAGTATTTATTTTTACATGTTTAAACTTAAGTCACCTTCAAACTACTCTCCATTTGATGCAATACGCCTATTGAGATGTTTTTTCCACTGCTCAAAAGAGTTTTTGAACTCTATCTTGATGCCTTTTAGTGCTTCTGCTGTTTTTTGTTTCGCCTTTTCCACACTGGCAAAACGTATCCCTTTGAGGATGTTTTCATCTGGGGAAACAAAAAAACCTGTCTCAGGGAGAGGTGAACAGGGCGAGCAGGGCATGGGGTCATGGTGGTTTTGGTCAAAAGCTGCTGAATAATCAGCATGGTGTGGGCAGGTGCACTTATAAATCACCCATTATGAAATAGGCAAACAAATTGAAAAAGTCTTCAAATAATTTTTTTCTGTGAAGCCAAACACAGCCTCTCACAACAACGCCAACTGGTACACTCACTGATACAGATGGGTTCCCACAGCACTCGCCTAGAGGGGGAAGCCTGCACTACAAGGGGCCAGCCCTCCAGAAGATAACTGTGGTTTTTCAGGGTATCCCCTCTTATATATCAGTGGCATGTGTTTTAGCACAAACGTATTCTTTATTCTTAGCATTTTGCTTTTGTCCCCACGTCCCCACATTATAAGCCCCTTGAGCACAGAGGCCCCATCTCATATCACCTCAGTACCTCCCTCAGTGTCTGTCACAGTGGCTGTCCCCAGGCACCAGTGAATAGCTGCTAAGCAGGGAGCCACGTCAAAGGGAGAGTGTTGGGAAAATAAAGTAGTCATAATATCTTTACTGAGTACAAGTTATGTGCCAGTCTTGTAAGCATCTAACATGTATTAATGTCCTTAATTTTTACGAACAGCTACTGAGATGAACCCACATTACAAAGAAGATAATCTGTTATAGGGCAATTGCGGGAAGTGCCCAGGGTCACAGAGCTGCTAAGAAGCAAAGGTCAGATTTGAACCCAGGGAGAGCAGTTCCTGAGCCCCTGATCATACACACGCCCTAACGCTGCAGAAGGAGAGCTGTCCCTGCGGGGAAGGGAAAAGTAGATGAGGTCAGAGAAATGGAGGACATGTATGCTTCCCAGAAAAAAAGAAACTGGAGCCTAGAGTCTTTACCGCCACTCAGTTTGCAGTGCCAGCAGCAAAAGGGCTGTGACCTTAACCCAGTGCCTCAGCTCTGCTTCCAAGTCTGCCCTAAAGGCAGCTTTCCCCTTAGCCACAGACTGTAGCTCCCCCCCGACCCCTCCCCCCACATCCACCTGCCTCACCTCCCAGAGATCCTTCCTTCTCTGCATGGACTGGGGGAGGGGAGGGAGTGTCACTGGAGAGTAGCCTGGCTGGCACCTCAGAGTGCCTGCTGGGACCAGGCTGCACCAAGCCACAGCTGGCAAGAGAAGGCTCAGTGCCCTAGAAAAGCACCCCCCAAATTTAAACAACTCCTCGCCCACCTTCTGGCCCCTGCCACAGACTTGCTTTCACATTCTCCTAATCTCCTCACATAGGTGACCACAGGACAGTAACATATTTTGAGAGTCCATATTCATATAAGTTTTATCACTGTATGTTGCTACAATTGTTCTGTTTTATTATTAGTTACTGTTATTGAATCTCTAAATGGGCCTGATACATTAAACTTTATCATAGTATATGTATGTATAGAAAGAAACATCGTACAAGCACAAGCACACTTCGTTTCGTTGTGCTTCAGAGACACAATGTTTTTTGAAAATTGAAGGTTTGTGGCAACCCTGCTTCAAACAAGTCTATCAGCACCATTTTCCCAACAAGCTCGGTGATAGTTAGCATGTTTTAGCAATAAGATATTTTTTATTAAGGTATGTACTTTTTTAGACATACACTATACACTTAATGGACTACAGTGTAGTGTAAACACAACTTTTATATGCACTGGGAAACAAAAAACTTCCTGTGACTCACTTTATTTTGGTATTCGCTTTATTGCAGTGGGCTGGAACCCGACCTGCAGTGTCTCGAAGGTGTGTTGTATATCCAGGATTTGCTACTATCCACGGCTCCAGGCGTCCACTAAGGGTCTTGGAGCATACCCCCTGAGAATAAGAGGGGACTCCTGTATATTTATCTCATTCAATACTCACAACAAACATATAGGGTAGAATTACTGCCCATACTTCACAAATGAGAAAACTAACCTCAGTCTGTAGTCAAACGAATCGGAAGTAGCAGGTCAGAGACTCACACTCAGGCCTGCTTGCTGGGGCTCTTCCCACTCCACTGCCTACCTGCCGGGCTGGCCCTGGGCTCACTCAAGGCACAGAAGCTTTCAAACGCCTAAGGAGTGAGCTCGGTGAATGCTGCGTTTCTCCCCTTCCCGCCCTTCTTCACCCCCCCACCCCAGAAATGGGGCCCAGGCTCAGGGGAGTCGCCGTTGTCTGAGGTTCCTCTCCATCCAAAATTTCATTCACCCTTCCGACACTCAGACTGGCCCAATCCCCACCAGATTCACATCCCTTCACTTTCAGTATTGAATTTTCCCTCTTCCCTCCAGCCCCTACCTGAGAGAGATGAACTTTCCTAGAAGTCAAAAACTGATAGATAAAAATAGAAAACCTCTCGGATTCCATGAAACTGCTGAGTCACTGCAGGAGGAAAGGTGCTTCAGAGCCTGTTGCATTCTCCTCTCTGCCCCCGGGGGGCGCTGGAGAGGACGGCTTTGGACAAGCTAACCAGGCTTGTGGCACCGCCTCTCGCCGCTCTCTCAAAGCCTCCCTGGCCACAGGTCTCTACCTCCGTCTAGTGAAACCTCCCAGGGGTTCACTTGGCAAGAACAGGGGGAAGGAGGTGTGCTTCTTTTGCCCTTGATAGGAGACACATACAGTCCTGGAGGTGTGGCTCAGTGGGTTGGTCATTGTCCCGCAAACCAAAAGGTTGCTGGTTTGATTCCCAGTGGGGGCATGTTCCTGGCTTTAGGGCTCAGCCCCTGATTGGGGTGTGTGCAGGAGGCAGCTGATTGATGTTTCTCTCTCACCAGTGTTTTCCTGCCTCTCTCCTTCCCTACCCCCCTTCCTCCCCCCCTCCTTCCCTCCCCCCCTCTAAAATTAAATAAATCACAATTTTTTTCAAAAGATTTTTTTTAAAAAGAAACCCTTCCCAAAAACGTTCCTATTTGTTAAGTGACAGCATGTGACTAGAATCCAGTTCTGTGTGTCAGTGACAGGCTTCGGTAGACAGATGTGCCAGGGTGGGGCTGGGACACCTCTCTCTGTCATTATGTCTGGCTTGTTCAGAAGACCCTTCCTTCCCGCCTCCACGTTTTCAAAGCCTGGTGTCCCCTCTCCTTTCTGAGTGATAAGAACCTGAGAAGCCAGGAGAGGACACTGTTGTGAAACTGCCTTGGGCCCGGGGTGTGGGCGATCACAGATGTATCTCACAAGAGAAGCGGAAGGGAGGTGACGGACTTTGCCTGGTGGCTGGTGTGGGTGCACTGGGCAGTTTGTGCTTTTCCCTGAGAGCTGAGTGTGAACCTGTTTTATGGATAACACTTGGCTCAGAAGCCTAGTGGCTGGATAGAGATACAGGGAGATGGTCCCACGCTGGAGGAAAAGTTACACTGAAGTTGATTAATTGGATATGGCACCAACTCAAGGAATAAAAGTCAGAGGGAGTCTTTTAGCAGTAATACTTCTCCAGGAGCAGCACAGCCCCCCCTAGTGGCCAAGTGGGTGTAATGTCATTGTGATGTCATGAAAACAGTGCCACCTGCTGAGCTAGAGCTTACTGATTTGCTGACCAAACTTCCGTAGGTGCTTTCAATGTGCCTACTTAAATTAGGCAGTATTGGACTTTTGGAAGAGAACTTATGAAATTAAAAAAGTGAAAGTCAAAGTGATTTGATTATTGGAACAATGGGAGTCCAAGAGAAATGGGTAATAATCATTTCAGTAACACATACTGGCCACCTGTACCAGGTGTGGGCATGCTGAGGCAGCACATTGCAGTGGGAAAGCACGGATTTGGGAGTCAGACGCCTGAGATCAACCCCCCCCCCCCCCCCCGGCACACGAGCTTTGTGAGCTTGGGAAACTTGCAGAACATTTCCGCACTTCAGTTTTCCTCATCTTTAACGGGAACGGTGTTGAATGAATTAATGGACAAAAATTCAAAATAAAATATGTATTAAGTAAATCAGATAATATGTATAATAGCTAGGTTTTAACAGTATAACAAAACATTTTAACATAGAGATTTTTTCCTAATTGTTATAATTGTGCCATACTCCTGAGATAGATGTATCAAATGAGAACCTGAAACCTCTGAGGTATTTTTTAAAACAGCGTAGACTTTTCTTTTCCTGGATTGGCTAATTCTGACCCTTCTCCCCGAGGCACTCTGTTTCTGATCCCGGGGTGTAGAAACTGAGCTCTGCCAAACCGAGATTCCACTTACATGTACAGCATGCTGGCCACACGCTAGGCACTTTCAGATGTGCTCTTTTATTCCCATGAGTACAATTTAAACCTTCACCATCCACCCCGGACTTCTACCAGCACACTCTCTGCCAAGCATATTGGAACCTGCCTTCAGAGCCTCCCAAGTACGTTCAAGATTACCAGAAAAGCCTGACGCTGGAAACACGTGGAGACCAAATGTCTGTTAATAGGAGGACCTGATCCACCTGCCCCATGAAATACCACTGCACAGTAGAAAGGACAAACAGCCAGATAAATACGACAATATGGGTGTGTCTCAAATTTCAGCAAAAAAATCCTTGGCCATATACATACACACTGTGTTTTTATGAAGTTCTAGAATATGAACCTAATCTTCGCTGGTAGAAATCAGAAGAGTGGTTTGCACAGCATGGGGGTGAGAATTGATTACAAAGGGGACTGGGGAACTTGCAAGGTGATGAAAATGTTCTAAGTCTTGATTTGGGAGAGGGTTACACAGGAATATACAGGCAGTGGGGTGCCGGAGCCCTCCAGAGCCATCAGGAATACCGACTGTCAGATTTTCGGGAAGGTTGGAATCCAGTTGACGATCACATTGGTAGCTTAGAAGCCCTGTGGTGAAAGTATTTATACCATGGATATTAGAGCACTATACAGCGGGTTTGTTTTCTTATCCCACCGGAGAGCTTGTTGTTAAACATTTATCAACACCCCAGTGTATACATTGTCAAGACTCACCCAGCTATGCAGGAAAGACCTATGCATTATTACACTGTGTGAAAGGTATACCTCCGTAAATGGCGGGGAAGGCTCTTACCACCAGAGTGTGCAGGAGAACTCATCTGTAGGCCGCTCAGTTGAGAGAGGACGACTATAAGCAGCTTGCCTGGGGCTGACAAGGAAAATTCAGAAGTCTTTGTGTTCAGTCACGATGGATCTAAAGCAGCACTCCAAGTCAAACTACATGGATCAGTGTCTCTGCAGTAGCCACGTGGGTCACCGCTTACCAGTCTCATGGTTACTAAGGAGGGCCTGGGGTTTGATCAGCATTCACTGTCCATCCTCTGTAACTTAATTAATTTATAAGCCTTCATACAAGAAGATCCTCTGACACACAGTTGTATAGCTTTAACACAGGTAATAGGCCTATAGAGTCACCACCACAACCAGGATGATTATATAGAACTCAAATGGGTTCTGCCTTCATAATCACAGCCTCTCCAACTCCTACCTCCGGGCAGCCACTCATCTCTTCTCCTTCACTGCCTGTCCTTTCAAAAATGTCTTGTGTATGACAAACGAATAGAAATGCAGTGTGTAAACGTATAAGACTACCTCTGCTCAACACGGTGCCTCGGAGTGCCATCAGCTGCTGTATGGATAAACAGTTCACTCCTTTTTACTGCTGAGTAATATTCCACTATAGGGAGATACCACCACTTGTCCCACCACTCACCCATTGAAGG
Organism: Phyllostomus hastatus; assembly: GCF_019186645.2. Taxonomy (NCBI): domain Eukaryota; kingdom Metazoa; phylum Chordata; class Mammalia; order Chiroptera; family Phyllostomidae; genus Phyllostomus; species Phyllostomus hastatus. The sequence goes on along the minus strand of NW_025334015.1, from coordinate 9,682,567 downwards.
ACCTCTGGGTGTTTCCAACTTGGGGCAGTTATGAATAAAAGCACCCATAAACATAAACATATACGCTTTTATGTAAAACACATTTTCATTTTTCTAGAGCACGGAGTACATGGCAGATTTGTGTTAACTTTCGAAGACACTGCAAAACAGTTTCCAGAATGGCTGTACCATTTTTCAATCCCACCAGCAATGCACGAGAATTGCAGTTGCTCTGTGATCTTTCCAGCGGCCGACACCATCAGTTATTTAATTTCAGCTATTCTCCTAGGCGTGCCGTGGCATTTCATTTGTGATTTCAATTTGCAGCTCCCTAGTGCCTTATGATATCAAACACATTTTTGTGTGTGTATCTGTGCTTATGTGTCCTGCATACAAATTCTGGAACAGATGTGTGACTTGCAAATTTTTTTCCGAGGCTGTGTCTAGTGTTTCTCTCAGCAGCATCTTTCAGAGTAAAGGTTTTTATTTCTGATGGAGACGGGTTTATCATTTTTTTTTATAAACCACACTTTTGGTATCCAAGAACAGTTTTCCTAAACTTGAGTCGCAAAGGTTTCCCATGTTTTCTTCTGAAAGTTCTAGAGTCTTACATTTTACATTGAGGTCTATTATCCATGTTGAGTTAAGTTTTGTATAAGCCTCGAGGTCAGTATTCTTATTTATTTTTATGTATTTACTTATTTTGCATATGGGTGTGCAGTCCTTCTAACATCATTTCTTGAAAAGATGATCATTTCAACACTTGCATTTGTTGGTTTGTTGATGACAGCCATTCTGACAGGTAGGAGGTGATACCTTGTCATGATTTTGTATGGACATACCTCAAAAACTTAAAAACATAACTACAATATGACCCAGCAATTCCACTTCTGGGTACTTACCTGAAGAAACCCAAAATACTCATTTGAAAAGATATATGCACCCTTATGTTCACTGAAGCATTATTTACAATGGCCAAAATATGGAAGCAACCTAAGTGTCCATCAATAGATGAATGGATAAAAAAGAGGTACATATATACAATGAAATATGACTCAGCCATAAAAAATTAAATCTTGCAACTTGCAACAATATGGATGGACCTAGAGGGTATTGTGCCGAGTGAAGTAAGTCAGAGAAAGACAAATATGATTTCACTTACATATGAAATCTGGAAAACAAAATAAATGGATAAACAAAACGTAAAAAAGTGACAGACAGAATGCAAACTGATCGTCATCAGATGAGGGGTTGGTAGGACGGGTGAAGAAAGGTAAAGGGAAGGACAAATTGCCGGCTGTGAAAGCAGTCCCAGGGACGCAAGGCACAGCACAGGGAGCCCAGTCGATAACACTGCCATAACGATGCGGGGGTCAGGTGGGTACCTCACTCATCGGGGTGATCGTTTCGTAAGTTACATAAATGTCTAATCATTGTTGTGCCGCTGAAGCTGATGTGATATTGTATGTCAACTGCAATTTATTTTTTTTTAAAGGAAAGGTGATCCTTTCCCTCCTAAACTGTTTTTTCGCCTTCGCCAGAAATGACTTGGCCGCGTGCGTGGCTCCGTCTCCGAACCCCCGTGGTCCCGTGGTGGGTGCGGACCCCGTGCAGTGCGGTCAGGTCTGGCTGCAGCAGCCTCGGAGCGCCTCCCAGCGGGGGAGCGGGTTCCCGCAATGTCATTCCCGCTTTTCAAAGCTGGCTCAGCTCTTCTGGCCCTTTGCCTTTCTATGTAAACTTTAGAACCAACTTACCTGTGCCAACAAAATGTCCTGGTGAGATTTTGACTGGAATCATGTTAAATCTGTAGATCGATTTTGGCAGAATTGATAACTTTTAACACTAAGCCTTCCAATTCTTGAACACAGTGTGCTATTCATTGAGGGCTTCCTGGCGTTCTGTCACTGGCATTTTTAGTTTTCAGTGAGATTTTTGCCAAAGTATTTCATTTTTTAGAGCTTTTTAAGTGACATTATTTTTTAAATTTCACCTTCTATTCATAGATTTCTGGTTGTAATAGTTGATTTTCTGTCATCTGGGCTAGGCCATGGAACCTAATTTGGGTCAAACCCCAGGCTAGATGTTGCTGTGAAGGTGTTTTTCAGATGTGGTTAGCATTTAACATTTAATCAGTAGTCTTTGAGTAAAGCAGGTCACCCTCCATAATGTGGGTGGGCCTCGTCCTATCAGTCGAAGGCCTTAGGAGAAAAGCCTGGCTCTACGAAGAAGAAGGAATTCTGCCTGCAAATGCCCTTCAGACTGAGCTGCAACATCAGTGCTTCCCGGGGTCTCCAGGCTGCCCACCTGTCCTGAAGATTTTAGGCTTGCCAGTGCCACAACGGCAGGAGTCGATTTCTTTTCTTTTCTGTTATTTTCTTTTTTTTTTTTAGAATTGACTTTGGTTTTTATTTCAACAGGCACACTTCATTCATTGTCTGTAGGAAAACTAGGCAAGGTCTCAATGGGCAAGTTACAGCTACTGAACAGGTAAATGCGCCACCGCTTCCGTGTCCTTTATTTCTTCATGTCTTCAGGCTCGTCTGGCTCCTTCTCTCGGTGCTCTGTCTCCCACCTCATGTCTTTCCTCTGTACTTCTGTTCAATGAACTGCTTCTGATGGGCCATCTGGGGAAACTGTTTTTTTCTTTATTTTTTTAAAGATTTTTATCTATTTATTTTCAGAGAGAGGGAGGGAGGGAGAAAGAGAGGGAGAGAAACATCCATGTGTGGTTGCCATTCATGTGCCCCACACTGGGGACCTGGCCCACAACCCAGGCATGTGCTCTGACTTGGATTCAAACTGGCGACCCTTTGGTTTGCAGGCTGGCACTCAATCCACTGAGCTACACCAGCCAGGACAAAGCTATATTTTTCAAGTACACACATTGCTCTCTCCCATTTCTGCTTGCTGAATACTTGGTCCTTTCCCCACCTATTCTTTCTCCCTTGAAGTAAAAATCTATGGTGTAGGTTCTAGGAACACGAGTCATTTTCTTAAATCTCTTTCTCTCTCTCTCTCTACACACACACACACACACACACAGCTGACCCTTGAACAACTCAGGGGTTGAGGTGCTGACACGCACACCATCAAAAACCCACATATACCTTCTGAGTCCACAAAAACTGAAGTACAGTTAGACTTCCACGTCCTCGGTTTCCAGCCATGGGACTAAAGAGTTGCACTTTACACAACGCAGGTCTGAACTGCTCAGGTCCGCTTACACGCAGAGTTCCTTAAAACTGTGCCCACACACACATCCCGTTGGTGGTTTCTCTGGAGAACCCCGACTGTACTCAGGTACAGAGGGATATCATTGCTTCTGGGTGTGTTGACGTTACACCCTGGAACCCCGTTAAACGCACTCACTAGTTCTGGGAAATTGTTCAGACTCTTTGGGTTTCTGGTGTGCATAGTTGTGTTGACCATGAACAGGAGTCATTTAGCCTGGGTCGGGGACAGCGAGTCCGGGAGAGCCCAGGGGAACGGGCAGTGTGTCCCACAGACGTTATCATTAGGTTAGATGGTTTATGAGAGCAGAGTTTTCTCATTTGTGAAGTGGTGAGGGGGGAGATTCGGACACCAGGTCAGACAAGGCAGGTCCAGAGAGCAGGGCAGCAGACAAGGGGGAGAACAGGTGAAGTCTAAGGACGAACTTCGCCTGTCCGCAGTAAGGCCGGGCTTTCAGATGAACCGGGAATCAGAGCTCACACCGAGGCTGTTCCACTGGACCCAGCATGGGGTTCCCAGTGAGTCTGGCACATGGCAGGGTGCCCAGCGGAAGCCTTTGTAAGGTGTGTGGGGGAGGGGGTGCTGAGAAGTCTTCTGGGCCAGAAGTCACTGGAAGGAAAAAGAGGCCGGGCACTGCACATGTACCGGGAACAAGGCTTGGAGCAGGGGGCCCACCCCGCAGCCCACCAGCCGCCTGCAGCCCAAGAATGCCATGCGTGTGGCCCAAGGCAAAATCGTAAATTTACTGAAAATGTTACTTAGTTTTATTACTAAATTTTATACTAAGTTTTATTACTTAGATATGTACATTTTCTACATTAGTGATCACAAACTTGAGATCTGATCAACGATTTTCAAGGATTATGGAAAGGGCCCGTATGTAATTGGGTTATTATGTGAGGACTTTTTTGCTTCTCTGTGGAGACGGATCTCACAAAAATTAGCACGGACCTTTTTTTTCTCACCAGTTTTCGTTAGTGTTTGCGTATTTAATGTGTGGCCCAAGACAACTCTTCTTCTTCCAGTGTGGCCCAGAGACGCCAAAAGGTTGGACACCCCTGCCTTAGAGCATTCTGAACATAACAGGAAAAAATTTTTTTCACTTAAAGTCTGTGAAATTCTGGGACATGAGCATCCCTTCTAGGGAAGCCCTATCTTAAACCAAAACTCCAGGCAGAGAGAGGCTCCCCACGGGCTAGCATAAACACAGGCAGCAGCACCCAGCCCAGCAAAACCCCAGCTGGGCAGGGTAGCCCCGTGGGGAGAGGTCGCACCATCTGGGGTGGCCAGTTTGTACACGAGCACAGAAATGCTCCATGGAGACCAACGATTCTGGTCCAATTCCAATGGGGGACATGAGGGGGTAGGAGGTGTCATACCACCAAGCAATTCTCAGACGCCATCTGGGTATACTACAATTCAACTCATTTTTTGACACTATTTTCCCAGAGATAGTGTCAGAACCCACTGGCTAAGGGCTCAGTCTCACAGAACGGCCCCCCTCCCCCCACTGCAGACACCAGTGACAAGTACATGTTGTCATCTGTGCTCTGACCGACTGGCTGTAAATCAGAGGTTGCCAGAAACCCCCTCTCAGGTTCAATAAATTTGCTAGCGTGGCTCCCAGAACTCAAAGAAACAGGTTACTTACTAGACTACCAATTTAGTCAGATGGGAGAGATGCTAGGATCAGGATATGGGGAAGGTCTGGGGCCCAGCCCCTGCCCAGCACCTCCACATGTTCACCAGCCCAGAGCTCTCCCAACCCCGCCTTTTGGGTTGGATGGAGGCTTCATTACTAGCATGGTGGACGAAATCATGGCCATTGCCAATGAACTCACTCTCCAGCCCCGACCCTCTCCCGGAGGTGACCACCCTCTCACCCTTTGGTGCTTTCCAAAAGTCACCTCATTAACATAAAAAAGACACCTTTATGAAAATGCCAAGGGTTTTAGGAGTGCTGTGCCAGAACTGGGGACCAGAACCAGATATGTATTTCTTATCATAAATCCCAGTATCACAAGACCCCACACATTTGGTGCAGACTTTGAAGGGGCTCTAGTGATCCTGTGAGATATGGTGGAACAAGAGCCAGTGAGACTGGAGTTTTTAACTCACTGTATGCTGTTTCTGCAAGTCTGTGAAGTCGAGAAATTTTGAGTAAAAGGGAATTTCACCTTCGTGCCCGTAGAACTCATTGGCCCCTCGGCTCCATCACGACACCTTTGAGATCGGCGTTTGCCTTTTCCACAGGACTGGAAGCTGGGGAGCTGTCTGGCCACCTCGAAGTTGCTAAAGATGGTAGGAGGTCATTTGACTCGACAGGAGGCTGCCTGCTAATCATCACACCCCCAGCTCCCGCTTACTTTTCTGTCATCCCATCCAAGGCTCCTAACAGCTGTCCTGAAGTTCCAGGTTGTAGAAATTACTCTTTAGGTAATATGTCAAAACACCATTAGTGCCCCTCAACACCCGCCGGCCCTTCCCTACCCCTTCCTCCAACCTACACGCAACACCTATCCTTCGTCCTCCTTCCTTCCCCATTCCCCACGCCAGCATGGAACACTTGTCAGAACGGGTTACCTCTGGGCGCTGGGAGCCTCCGCAGCCCGATCCCCGTGACTTCCCGGCTACCCCCAAGTCCCAGACATCGGGGCCTCCTGACAGCTGGGTCCTTCCTGGGTTCCTCACATCACCAGGCTAAGCCAAGCTTCCAAAATAATCTCCCGAACAACGGCGACAACTGCACAGTTATTTTGGAAGGTGCCATGAATGGCCAAGACTCAGAACAACGCAGGAAGGACAATCGGTGGGCGCCGTGGGGGGCGGGGCCAGCACTGTGTGCAGGTGAGTCCAAAAGCCTGTGTTTTTCCTAAAGCATGACCGGGAACGGAGGAGCCTAAAAATAAAACCGAAGCCAGATCCCAACAGCTTCCCATCCCTAAATACACACAGAAAGCAAAGACCTGGAAGTAACTTCCTTTAAAACGGCCTTTATTACTCTCACAGGAGGAGCAGAATCCAGGTCCTGAACTGCAAAAGGTGAGGGCCTACTTGAAGCACCAGCACTTTGCAAGTTGCAGTTCCTAAAACAGCCTGGAGTGGCGCTGGCCTGTGTGGCTCCGTTGTTTGGAGCTTCACTGGTGAACGATTTGTTTCCAGCGGGTCGAGAATGAAGCCAACCAATCAATATTTCACTGTCACATCGATGGTTCTTTCTCTCTGCCTTTCTCTCTCTAAAAGCGGCGAGGACAGGGGGGAATATCCTCAGATGAATATATATTTTTTATTTTTTAAATAAAATAAAGTAGTCCAAATGGGAGTCCAATTGTACGTGGAGATAAAGACAAACTGGCACTTGAAGCAAACAATGCGGGGGGGGCATCTGCAGGAGGAGCTAGGGCTTATGAAGGCTCTCACACACTGTGTGATCGCGAGAACCCTGCCGGAAGAATTCTACGTTTATAATAAAGCTCTACGGTTCTCACTCTCCTTTCCCTGAACGTCTGTTTTCCCGTGTGTAAACACCCCAACGTCAGGGAACGCAGGCCGGGAGTGCACACAGTTCGCCTGGTCTGCACAGGTTGAAACCCTTTCTTTTCTCCGGAATAAGTCCTTTTTGGTAAGGAAACACCCAGTTGTTATTATTTTTCAGTCAACAACAGCAATACATTTCTTCTCTATTTTTGTAAGTTTTATAAAACATACGTCCAGAAACACACACAAGGCATTACAATTACCCCTTGCTGGATTCCCAACGAGGGAACACTTCTGTGAAACCAGCACCCGGATGAGGAAACAGAAGGTTACAAAATCTCAGACGCACCCCCAGGGCCACTTGCAGTCCCTACCCCACACCCATCCCAGGGCGGCCACTGTCCTGACATCCAGCGTCCTGACGTCCACTGTTGTACATCAGCTGTTCCTTTACTGGAACTTCTGCAGTAAACCAAAGACGATGTGAATTTCACGACTAGCTTTTTCACCACGGACATGTTTGTGAGATTTGCCCTTTCTGTATGTAGCTGTAGTTAATTCATTCTCACTATTGTACAGTATTTTATTGAATAATATACCATGGTTTATTCATCCATCCTGCTGTGGGGCATTTGAGTGACCTTCATTATGGTGGCATTAGTAAGGGAAGTGCTGTGAACATTCTAGAACATCGTTTTTTGGTAAACGTATGCAGACAGTTCTGTCAGTATGTACCGTAGAATGGGGATTACAGTTCTCAGAAATGTATTCCAAAGAAAAGAAAGCAAATTCAATTTGGATGTGGACTTGACTGCTGCGGGGAGTGGACTCTGTGACCGTGGTGGACCCGAGCTGGCCCTGGGCAGTGTGTGGAGCGTGCTTGTTAGGACAATTATCCTAGCAGTGGGCGCCACGTACAGATATCCAGGAGGTTGTCCAAAGAAGCATGATCTTTATTCAAAATGATGGGAAAGAACTCTGAGAAAAGATCGCAGAATCATTCAGATAAATAAGGCTGATGGGTGGGGGCAGTAACTACCTTCGGAGAGTCCGAGTAAGGTCATCCAGTTGTTCTTCACTGTTACACGCTGAGCTCTCTGACAGGGAGCACCGTGGATCCCTGGAGGAGGAGAGACCGGGGGGCTGTACGCCATGCACATGCCGGCTCCAAGAGAAATCTGTGCTGGGCACTTTCTTTTATGATTCAGGATGGAGGTGAGGAGGCAGGTGAGATTCTATTTCCTTAAAAAAAAAGAAGATTCCATGTCACTGTTCTCTGTCCCGAACCCTTCTACCTTGCGTGTGAGTGAAATGACTTCATTAGTGCTAGCAGATCCCCTCACTGAGGCACGCAAAATACATTTTTTATCCCCACCCAAGGACATGCTCATTGGTTTTGATTTTAGAGGGAGGACAGGGGAGGGAAAGAAAGAGAAACATTGATTGGTTGCCTCCGGTATGCGCCCAACTGGGACTGAACCTGCAACCCAGATTTGTTCCCTGACCGGGAATCGAGCTGATGACCTTTTGGTTAATGGGACAATGCCCAACCGACTGAGCCACACCAGCCAGGGCTACATGCAAAATATTTATGAACCATTTTATGTCATTCCCATTCTTTTTTAAAGTGACAGAACTAATCTTCCCATTTTAAAATTAGAAAAATGAAGTCTCAAGGAAATCCGCATTTTCTGATTTCAGTTTTAGTCAACCATCCTGGAAGTTGTCCCAGTAACTGAAGGACCCAGCCTGTGAACTACACGGAGACAGGGTCTACCTTCCGCCCTAACAAGGCAGCTTGGCTGAGCCTACAACGCCATCTTGTGTGCACAGTGAGGCAGCTACTTTTTTTAATACAGAGTATCAAGCATTATTCACTCAGTATTGCATGCTATGTCTCACTAACACGTTAGGTGCAGAGCACACAGAGGTGAGTAGACAGTTTTAGGTTTAGGTTTTCATCACCATATGACTTCAGGCAATTTATTTCACCTCACTGTGCCCCAGTTTCCCAAACCTGAAAATGGACATAAAAGTAAGAAACGGATACCGTTTCTCAGAGGCATATAGAAGTTGAGTAACACAAGGCATATAACATTTGTTGACTTAGTCGTCACCCCACACATGGCAGCTACCAAGCCTCATCCCTAGAAGAGCTGACATTCTCATAGGGAAGGCAGACTTGTGGATGGAACACAGAAAAGGCATGCTGGACAATGAAATAGAAATAGAAACTTTCCCCATGGATATTTCATATACATAGACCAACATCAAAGCTGTGTCACTCTGATGTGTGGCCGTTCAGAATTTGCAGTAAGATGTCTTTCATCTCAGTCAAGAATAAGCGCATTCTAAAATAATCAGAAAGGTCCTCCTGTGTGTCCAAGGAACTTTCAGGCACAGGGAGAAAGCTCTCGAGCATTATGAAGTTTCCAAGCTGTCTTTCTCAAGCCTTGGTTGTTACACACTAGCATATTAATATAGTGTATCTATAGTGTATTAATATAGTGTATCTAAAATTTCAGAATTTTATTTCATCTATAAGAGATATTCTTTAAGTTCATTAAATTTAGAGGGTTAGCATCAAAGACTATGGTTGACAATGCGGTTAAAAAATAGCGCAGCCTCTGTCTCGAGCTCACCCTAGTGAAGACAACGGAACTCCAGTTTCCTCCCCTCTTGCCTGTTCTTCCCAGGGTCCCTTGGGGGCTGGAGAATGACCCCTGTGGCCACCGGAAACCACCAACAACCTTCCTTGCAAGTAGCCCCCTCCCCTGGCCAGCTTGTCCTTCCTCTGCTAGTAAAGCAGCTTTTCTCTCCATGGCTCGCTTTACTGATACTAAAATCTCTCCCCTCGTTGCTGCTTGGGCTCTGCTGTGCCCTGAAGCTGAGACCACTACCTTTCTCATAGGGCTCCTTTCTGGTCACCATCCCTGCTTCTAACCTGAGCCACAGACCCTCTGCAAAGCCACAGCGTGAGTATGGTGACCTCACACCAGTGCAGGGACTGGAGGCTGCTGGTCCAGGGAACAGGCACAAGAGGGAGCCTCGTGCCAGCTTCTCCCGCCAGACTGAGGGCCACCAAGACACTTCCGACTCCACTCTCTTAGGTGCAGTACCCGATAAGGTAAAATTTATATCTTACAGGAAAAAAATTACCAGGCATGCAAGAAAAAAGAGAGGAAGCACCAGAAAAAATAACGAGGAGAAAGGGCAAACCTTAAACCATCCCAGAAATAACACAGACTGTAGAATTAGTGGACAAGAACATTAAAACAGTTATTATAACCGTATCCTATATGTTCAAGGAGTTGAGAAGAGGCTGGCCATGACAGTAGAGATGTGGGAAATATTTTCAAAACACCCAAGTTGAACTTCTGAGAATGAAACTATAATATCTGAGGTGAAATTTATTTCCCCGCGGATATTTCATATGAAAGAGATTAACAGCATGAGATTCTGCATCAGATTAATAGCACATTCGACACTGAAAAGATTCATGACCTGGAGACATAGCAGCATAAATCATCCTCGATAAACACAGAGAGAAACCACATCAAACAGATGAGAAGTGCACCCGGGACTGTGGGACAGCCTCAAGCAGCCCGTCCCCGGAAAGGCTTAGAAGCGGGAAGGGAGCGGGTCCCCTGGAAGCTGGACAGCCTGTTGGGATGCGCCGGCAGCGTTACTGGAGAAGAAAGCTAATGCCCAAGAGCCCAACACAGAAATCCGTGTGGCGTGACCTCTCGACGGTCTCCTCTCAGGCCGAAGCAGCTGCCGTCCCACGGCTTATCGTCACACTGCCCCCTTGTGGCTATGATGTCTTTTCAATAATGTAGAAATAATATATGACCAGGAAGAGGCCGTTTCAGGGACGCAAAAGTTGTTCGGCAGCAAGAGGCTTCTACCAACATAAATCATTACATTTTCACACCAAAGGAGAAAACCCACACGATTTCATGAATCAATTCAAAAAGTGTTTTCCTGATATTTCATAGCACCATGCATAAAAACACCAATTAAAATAGGAATATAAAAATATTACTTAAATATGATGAAAACTGTTTACCAAAAATCAACATGAGACTTCTGCTCTCAATTACAACAGAATAGCGGAGACCGAGTCAGCTAGCCTGGCCTCCTTAAACAACTAGGAGCGGGACCAAATGCACAAACCAGAGAAGGTCTCAGCCACTGAACAGGCAGTGCAGGACGGCCATCCCCAAGAGGAGGATAAGTGAGGTGCGTGCCGAAGTGCCCATCTCACCCCCTGGAGAAGTTTCAGGCTGGCATGACAGGGCAAACCAAAGCAGAGGCCAGCATTCTCACTGGGTTAAGGGGACAAGGACCAGAGCTCCAGCGGGGCAAGGGGACGAAAATTACTATGCAAGGCACAGTAATGGGCAGGGGGCTGCACAGATCTGCAGACGGGTCCCTCCAGTCCGTGGTGGAAACTGCATCCTGAACGTGGGAGGAAACCTCCAAGGCTGGGGAAGAACGCCAGGCCCGGGGAGACAGGTCAACCCTCGGAGCTCATGCAGAGCCCAAAATAGTGCTCCCACCAGCGGGAGTGAACAGACCGCCCAGCACCTGGGCCCAGTTCTCAGGAGCATGTCGCCTCAGTGGAGCCAAGTCAGCCCTTGATGAAAATCTGTGTTAGACCTGGCCTATCACGGCTTAAAATCAAGCCTCAAAAGAATGAAACTGACTCCAAGTAACTAAGCCAAGCCCATAAAAAGGTAAAGGAATTCAAAAGATCCAGCACCCGATAACATAAACTGCACAATGTCTGGCATCCAATCACATGTTACCAGGCATGCAAATAAGCAGTAACATGACCTATAACCAAGAAAAGACTCAATCTGTTTGTTGATCAAAGCAGCAATTCCAGAGAGCGCAGAACCACAATTAAGTGTATTTTAGCCAAGCTCTCACACATTCCCATCACACATCACAGCTTTTTTAAAAACAAGATTTTATTTATTTATTTTCAGAGAGAGGGGAAGGAAGGGAGAAAGACACAGATGTGCGAGAGAAACATCAGCTGGTTACCTCTCACCCGCCCGCAGCTGGGGCTCTGGCCCACAACCCAGGCACCTGCCTTGACAGAGGATCTGACCCACCGCCTTTCCATTCCCAGGCCGGACCTCACTCCACTGAGCCACACCAGCCAGGGCCAATCACAGCTTTCAGCAGCAGACGCTGACTTAAAAATGAGAGAATTGGCAAATTTCCTTTCCCTGATTTTTAGTGCTATTAAACCAAAAAGTCATTAAGAAGAAAAGAAAGCAAAAGCTCAAGTGGTGTGCTATTTCCTCAGAATGCTCTAATCTTCATGATTTGAAACCTTGCTTCCCTTCAGGCTCCTTTCTGTTCCTACTCATTCCTACTCTTTGGTAAATAAATGCCTGTTTCATTTTATTTATTTATTTATTTATTTATTTATTTATTTATTTATTTATTCTTTTAGAGAGGGAAGGGAGATAGAGAGAGAGAGAGAGAAACATCAATGTGCGGTTGCTGGTGGTTATGGCCTGCAACCCAGGCATGTACCCTGGCTGGGAATCGAACCTGGGACACTTTGGTTCCCAGCCCGCGCTCAATCCACAGAGCTACACCAGCCAGGGCCGCCTGTTTCATTTTTAATAAAAACATTTTATTAAAAAATACTTCAAAAACAAAAATTTAAAAAAAATACCTGTAACTAACATATGCGTGCCCAGTGTGAAAAGGCTGTCTCTGTGCTGTCAGTCTCTTTAACAACAGAAAACTTCATAATACACTGCTCTGGGCCAAGCACAGTAAGTGCCGTGTAAGTATGCATATATTCCCATATAAAAAAACACATATATTTGAGTTAGGACAGCAGCCCTACCTGGCAGATGTCATCCTCAGTTCCATTTTACAGATGAAGAAACTGAGGCATGGCGAGGTCCCGAGCCTGCAAGAAAGTCACACAGTTCATAAGGGGAAGATATGGGTTTGAACTCAGATAATCTGCCACCAGAGTCCGTCATTTGAACTTCTGTACAACACTGCCTTTAACTAACTAACAGGCTGTAGAATGGATTATCTGGTTTTTAAAAATAAAACCATACCAATGAGACTGATGCAGCTTGCTCTCATTCTTTCCCTCCTTCCATTCCCCGAAGTAACCACTAATCTGAAGATACAGAGAGTTCTCATACATGATTTCCCTCCCCTCCCCCACCTGTGGGTCTCAGATGACGATGTCTGAGTAGACCACATTACCCAGATTTGAGCACACAATCAACCCTCATTGGTCCACACGGACCCCCTCTTGCTGTTTTTGAAATGAACTTGTGGATGCCTTTGTGCCCCATTTCCACGCTTCCACCCCCACAGCTAACCAGTCTCGTGGGCTTTGTACGTATTTTTAAATTTCCATATTTTTTTTGTAAAACTGACAGTGATGGAGGTGCTGACGCGTGTATGTTCTGCTGCTTTGGGATGAAATGCCCTGAGGAAATCAATTAAATCCACCTGATCTAGTGTGTGGTTTAAGACCACTGTCCCCTTGTTGATTTTCTGTCTGGAAGATCTATCCATTGATGTTAGTGGGGTGTTAAAGCACCTACTTTGACTGTAGCACTGTTGATCTCTCCCTTTATGTCCATCAAGATTTTCTTTACACATTTAGATGCTCCTGTGATGGGTGCATAAATGTTTACAAGGATTATATCCTCTTGTTGGATTGCTTCCTTTTCACTATGTAGTGTCCTTCTTTGTATCTTATTAGAGTCTTGGTTTTAAAGTCTAGTTTGTCAGTTTTAGTTATATCTACCCCAACTTTTTTATTCTCATTTACATAAAATATCTTTTTCCACCCCCTTACATTCAGTCTGTATGTGCCTTTTGATCTGAAGTGAGTCTCTTGCAGACAGCATATAAATGGGTCTTGTTTTTCTTATCTATTCAGCTGCTCTATGTCTTTTGATTGAAGTATTTAAGCTGTTCACATTTAAAGAAATTATTGAGAGATACATATTTATTGCCATTTTATTATTTTAATCATATCCCTCTGTTTCCTCTTCTTCTTCTTCTTCTTCTTCTTCTTCTTCTTCTTCTTCTTCTTCTTCTTCTTCCTCTTCTTCCTCCTCCTCCTCCTCCTCCTCCTCCTCCTTCCCTTCTCTTTCTTCTTACAGTAGACCTTTTAATGCTTCTTGTAATACTGATTTGGTTGTAATGAACTCCTTTAGCTTTTTCTTGTCTGAGAAGCTCTTTATTTCTCCTTCAATTTTACATACTAGCCTTTCTGAGTAAATTGGTCTTGGTTGTAGGTCCTTGCTTTTCATCACTTTGAGTATTTCATGCCAATTCTTTCTGTTGACAGTCTTATGGGAACTCCCTTGTAGGTAACTGTCTCTCTTGCCGCCTTTAAGAGTCTCTCTTTGTCTTTGACCTTTGCCATTTTAATTATGATGTATCTTGGTGAAGTCCTCTTTGGATTCACCTGTATTTGGGACTCTGCACTTCCTGGACTTGTTTGTCCATTTCCTTCACCAAGTTAGGGAAGTTTTCAGTCATTATATCTTCAAATAGGTTCTCAATCTCTTGCTTTCTCTCTTCTCCTTCTGACATCTCTATGATGTGGATGTTGATTCACTTCGTGTTGTTCCAAATGTCCCTTAAACTATCCTCATTTTTTTTTAATTCTTTTTTTCTCTTGCTACTATGATTGGGTGTTTTTTCTACCTTGTCTTCCAAATCACTGATTTGATTCTCTGCTTCATCCAACCATTTATTCCTTCTAGTGTAGTCTTCATTTCAGATATGTAATCTCCATTTTGACTGGTTCTTTTTTATTGTTTCTATGTCTTTCTTGGTGTTTGCTATCTCTTTGTTGAAGTTCTCACTAAGTCCCTTGAGCATCCTTATAACCATTTTTTTGAACTCTGTATCTGATAAATTGCTTGCCTCTATTTCATTTAACTCCTTTTTCTGGGGATTTCTCCTGTTATTTCATTTGTGGCATGGTTTTTATCTCCCCATTTTGGCTGCCTCTTTGTGTTTGTTTTTATATATTAAGTAGATCTCCTATGAGTCCCAGTCTTGGTAGGGTGGCCTTATATTGTAGGCGTCCTATGAGACCCAGCATCAGAGTCTCATGGGTCACCTGATCCTCATGCTCCAGGAATGCCCCTTGTGTGGATTGTATGGGCCCTCTTGTTGTAACTGAGTCTTGATTATTATTGGCCCATTCACTTGTGGGGCCAACCCTCAGGCCAACGAATTGTGAAGATTGTCCCTGACCATGGTGTATGAGCAGTTGCTGACCACTCGAAGTTGCTGACCACTCGAAGCCTTAGCAGGATCTGGTACCTGCCAGGCTCTCCCTTTGGATATGCCACTTGTGAAGGTAATTAGATGCTGCTCTGATGTTGTCTGAAGCTGGCCACTGTGTGAATCTGAGGCCACTCTCCCAATGTCGCATGGTATACCAAGTCTAGCTCTC
Organism: Phyllostomus hastatus; assembly: GCF_019186645.2. Classification (NCBI taxonomy): domain Eukaryota; kingdom Metazoa; phylum Chordata; class Mammalia; order Chiroptera; family Phyllostomidae; genus Phyllostomus; species Phyllostomus hastatus. The sequence goes on along the minus strand of NW_025334015.1, from coordinate 9,667,404 downwards.
ACCTCCAGGTGCCTGCAGACCTTTGGGGCAGGGTGGGCTCTCAGGGAGTCATCAGGGTAAGGCCAGCAGAGTTTCTCAGACCAAGATTTGGCCATGTAAATGGAGGGCTTTGCACCAGTCAGACATGCGAGGGGTAGATGGCCCCAGTCCTAGAGTCACACAACTTAGCCTGTCCAAGATTTTGCCACAAGCCCTAGCTCAACAGGATGGGACCACTGGAAGTTGAAAGGATGGGTCTAGTGGATTTCTGGCCCTGAAGGGAGGTACAGGTGAGGCTTGGGGGAAGATGGGAAGAGTGGGTCCCCACCCCAGAGCCTTACACTCAACCTGTCCTGGATTCTACCCAGACCTCGGCACAGCTGGGCCACCAGAAGTCAAAAGGATAGAGCTAGAGGATCTCCCATGAGGGGGGATCTCCCATGTGGGGGGTGCACTATTCAGGTTGGGAAGGCAGGGAATGGCCCTTGCCAACAAGCCACATCCCTCGGTCACTGACACCCCTGAGTCTGCCCAGACCCCTGCACCCCAGCCCAGGCAGCTGACTGCTCAGCAGGATGTGATTTCCACAGGGTGGGGCTGCAAGGAGTCCAGAAGGCAGGGCTATTGCATTCCCCCAGGCTGACTCTGTAAGGAGGGGCAAGCTCCACTCAAGAAAGATGGTGTCTGTGGTGCAGGAGAGGGACTCAGCACAGGTGTCCTGGTGCCTGTCCCCTCAGCTCTCTCCCCAGAGCCACAAACCTGTTCTTTTTTTTTTTTCCACACAACTCCAGTCTGCTCCACCCTCGTTCCACTGGAGCTTGGCCCTTTAAGAGGGTGTCTGAGTTTCTAGCAGACTCCTGTTTTTCCCTGGCAGACAGAATCCCCACTGATCTTCACAGTCAGACATTATGGGGTCACCTCTTCCCAGCTCTGGTGCTCTGGGCTGGGGAGCCTGGTGTGGGATTGAAACCCCAGTCTCCTCAGGGGGAACCTTTGCAGCTGAGATATCTCTCCAGGATCTCATCCACCACCTGTGGGAGCAGGGCCAGGTTTTTTCTGTGCCTCCTGCCAGTCTCAGTGTGGCTTCTTCTGTGAGTCCTTGGTTATGACTTCCATTCAGCTTGTCTTCAGTTGGTCATTCAAGCTGATTGTTCTATACTTCAGTTGTCATTCCAGTCTGGTCCTGGGAGGAGGTGAATGGAACATCCACCTAGTCCGCCATCACCTTGGACTTCTCCCCTTTTCATTTCAAATACATAAAAGAAGCTGCAAAATTGTTGTTTCCTAGAACATTTAAGACCTTGCTCCCCAACCATGGTCTTCAGTTTTGGCTCAAATAAACTCCAATAAAAATTCAAAAAATACCATAGACTTTATAAGCAATGTATGCTTGGGTTATGCACAATACATAAAACAACATGAAATTTAATAAAGCATGAGAGAAATGATGCAATCAAGAAACAAGGTAAATACAAGATGTTTGAGGCGGCTGCTTGCATAACTGTTTTACAGCACATTTTATAAGTAGAAAGAGTATACTGCAAAACAATGATAGTAAATATAGTAAATGCATAAACCAGTCACCTAGTCTTTTATTATCATTATCAAGAATTGTATACTTTCCATAATTACACGTGCTCTACTTTTATACAACTAGCAGTGCCATAGGTTTGTCTACACCACCACCGCTGCAAACACCAGTATGTGTTGTGCTCTGCTGTTATAATGGCTACAATGTCACGGGGTGATAGGAATTTTTAGCTACATTATTATCCGATGGAATCGTCATTTCCACATGGTCCCTCATTGACTGAAACATCATCACACAGTGAGTGATGACATTAGCAGTTCATTCACTTCTATTGTTAAATTCCATCCCATTTTATAGATATAACACATTTTGATTATATATTCACCAGTTGATGGATATTTGAATTGTTTCCCATTTTTAATATTATGTGTAATGTTACTATGAACATTGGCATAGAAGTCTTTGTGTACACACATTTTCATTTCTCTTGGATACATACCTAGGAGTGAAATTGCTGGGTCATATAATAATAAGCTTGTTTAACTTTTTAAGAAACTGCCAAATTGTAATCCAGAGTGCCTATACCATTTTACATTTCCATAAACAATAGATGAAGGTTCCATTTTATCCACATCCTCCCCAGTTCTTATTATTTTCTGTATACAGTATTTTATTATATTAATGCTAGTGGATACACTGGTATCCCATTACGGTTTAACTGACATTTTTCTAATACCAATTGTGTTAACCATCTTTTCCTGTGCTTTTTAAATATCCATAGATTTTGTTAGTGAAATATCTAGTCAAATATTTTGCCCTTTTAAAATTGGGCCTCCTTATTAAGTTAGAAGACTTCATTATAATTCTAGACACAAGACCTTTAGCAGATAGCTATAACTTGGAAATACTTTCTCCTGGTCTGTGGCTTGACTTTTCCTTTTCTCAGTGGTGTCTCTTGAGTTTTTAATGTTGACGATGACCAATCTACCAGATTTTTCTTTCATCAGACATGCTGTTGATACAAATAGCTCGGGTCCTCTCTGGCCTGTCTTGTGCAGACATGTGGAAACTTATCCAGATCTCTTGGCTGTCTCACATTCCAGATTTTCTTGTTAAATTTTTGGGCAGTCCCCTAGTTCATTGCCTGTCCTAGCCAGGACTACTAGCTGAGCCACTGGTTTTACCTGTTTGTCACTGAAATCACAACTATTACTTAGAGCACTGCTGGGTGTGGGGTTTTCCCAGCTCATTCAGAATCAAGTGAGACCCCTCTGGCAGTGAAGCTGTGGGCTTTCACAGCCTGAACACTCCAGTAGGACCCCTACAAACTTGGGTGCAGGCAGGAAGAAATGGGAACAGCCCCAGGAAGATCACCACAGAGCCCAAAGCTCAGTGTTTCATTAATAACCACTTCCCCATTGGCCGTCTGCCCCTTTGGTCAATTTCCAGAGTCATGACATGGCTGTCTTTGACAACTCAGTCCAGTTTTATAATTAATTAGGGGGGAGGAAATGTTCTGGGAGGTGGGATTGAAGGACTGTACAGAGACTGACTTCTCCAACAGAAACACAACTAGATAGTTCAGGGTGTCGCTGGTGCACCAACTGAGTAGTTTAAAAATAAGTAAGTAATGGAAAAGAATTAAACATTTATCCTGTCTTTTTGGCATGAATTCCATGAGGGAAATGGGATAGTCTTAGATCAGGAAGGTGAGTATGTGTAGAAATATTCTAGCTAATAAGTACATAATGAATGATAGAAAATCCCTATTCAGCAATCTTTAATAAAATAACCAATTCAGATAATGATCATTAGTACATAAATTTAGCAAAATATGTCCAAAACTTCTATACTGAAACCTATAAAATAATGTTGGGAGAATTTTTTAAAAAGCTTTGTAAAAGAGGAATATACTGTGTTCATATGTTGAAAGACAGTATAGAATCTTGTAATCCTCCCCAAACTGACCGATAGATTCAATGCAATCTCAGTTGACCACTGGCAGATTTTACATGCGTGCATGAAAAACAACCAACTGTTTTACAGTAAACACAGAAAGGCCGAAAGGATGAGAATAACTCAGACAAACAGAAGAACAGAGCTGAAGGGCTCACATTATCAGACGCCAGGACGTCGTCACAATGGACAGCCTGGCCGGACCAATGAGTAAGGCCTACGGGGCACAGAGGCTGACAGTGAGTTGTCACAGGCCAAGCGACCCCTGCAATGCTAGATGTCATCATCATCCTGACGCAGTGACAGCCCACACTGGAGAATGGCGTATCTGCTATTGATTTGGCAAATGCTTGTTTCTTGCTCCACATGCAGGGGGAAGGAGAGGGCCAGTTTGCATTCACGTGGAACAACCTGCAATGTACTTTCAACCTGTTTCCATGGGCATACCTCGACTACCTGGCAACGTGCCACCACTCGGCAGGGCCTGACCTTCAACAAGCCCAGGTTACGGGAGAATTTGTCATCCATTGTACCAATGACATCCTGATAGCAGGGCCCACCGAAAAACAGGTGGAGGTGGTGCTGCAATTAGTCACAGTGACAAGTGATAGTCGGGCTCTGAACGCAGATGAAGTCCAGGCCCGGCACAGCAGGTAACGCTCCTTTGGGGCCACGTGGGCGGGAAGCCAAAGAAACATCTCAGATTCAGTAAAGCAGAAAACGGCTGGCCCTGGCTGCATCCACTAATTACAAAAAAGAGGCCCAACATCTGGAAGGTCCCTTTGGGTACTGGAGACAGCATGCACCACTTGGGGTCCTTTTGCCCCCAGTTTTAAGGTGAGCCACAGGCACCAATTTTGAATGTGACCCTTATGGGCAACACGTCTCGAGCTGTCCAACAAGCCATGGCCCAGCCACGGCCTTTGGAGCCTTTGGAGCCTTAGGAGCCTACCAGCACAACGGAGCCACAGGTGCAGACAACCTCCACTCAGGCTGCTGTGTGGCCACAAGAAACTGCCCCTAGGCTTGGCCCACCTCCTGGATACTGGGCCCATAATTTGCCTGAGGCAGCCACCAGATACACTCTGAAGAGCAGCTTCTGCCCACAGTCGGACACTGGTGGAAACGGGCGTGGTGGTGCCCCTTCCTGACTAGGACAGGATGGGCCCTAACCACTGCACTCCAGTGCAAAGGAATCATGCCACCAAAACGCATGTTGGAAAATATTGAGCTTGGAGAGGGTGGAGGTGGATCACGAAGCCACCTAATTAGGTTGTGCCGGCGAAATCCCAAGCTCAGTGTACACAACCATTCTTTCTCCCCCCTTAGAGCCCATTTAACTTACCATAGTACCCTGAACAGGGCCCCCAGGCTCTACTCTGGAAGTGATATTTGCAGGCAACAGTCTCCACTGTGGCACCAAGAACCTCTGACCCTCCCATTCAAAAGGAGGACATTATCGGACCTGCCAACCTTGTTCATGATCAGAGCATGACCTCCCCCCTGGGACTGGGTGACCAAGGCTGAAAGGTCTGGGTCAAGCAACAAGAGCAAAGATGTCTGTGAAGGTAGTAGCCTCGAAAGTGGGACAGACAGCCTGGGTTGCAATACCAGGACAGCCAACACCCCAAGTAATAGAGGAACACCTCTGACCATGGGAAGTCCAGAAAGCAGGCCGGGGGTAGGAAGAAAATAATTCCTCCCCATTTTGTCCCCTTAGAATGCCCAGTGGTGCCAGGGGTTGATAATGCATTGGTGAAGATTAGCACAGAGGCAGCAACAGGGGGAGATTTGAAGCATTGCTGAATGTCACCCATGTATTCAAGGTATTTCCCCTCCAGACATCACGTGCAGCCTATTGCTAATCTGACAGGGGTCCCAACAGCCATCAGTGCTTTTATCAAAGTGACACTCTCAGTATGAGTTCAGATCCATAGGATACTAATACCCATGCATGAAGCTTACCTTGAACATAGACAGAAAATGATAGGCAGACTTTAAACATCCCCACTAATACGGGACAGTCTTACATTATGAACTTGACGTTGCTGCTTAACCCGTAGCTAAACCACACATAGGCTTTGTGTCCTCAGACTAGAAACTCTTACACCTGTTCCCCAACCAGCGCGACATGTGCTCTGCTGGGTCAAGTGCCCCTCTGAGGGGCAGAGATACTGGGCTGCCGAGTGCCGGTGCTGGGCGCTGAGGGTGCTCAGATGGGGCACACTGTTTGGGTGCTGTCTTGGTGTCCTTGGTTGTTAGAAAAAAATGACACCCGGAACGGAAAGGGCCCCACTCTTCTTACATTACAGTGTTGCCAGATACACCCTGCCAGGAAAACAATCACACAGGCAGTTAGTTCCAAGCTATTCTTGTCCTCATGCCTGGCATAGGCACACACGCCCGGGGGGCGGGAGGAGAATGGTGTGACTTGTTGTTGATTGTGGTGGAGAGATCTAGCACCACGGCCTGCGCGTTCTCACTGAACTCCCTGGCATGGTTGTGGTGGACTACCCCACAGCCCTCAATTATCTGCTGGCAGAACACGGTGGCATTTGTGTTATTGCTAGCACCTCTTGTTGTGTATACCTCAATAATTCAGGAAAGAGCTGCAGAAAACCCATGCTCAGGTGGTAGGGTTATCAGCTGTATCATCGCAGTTCCCCCTGGCTCATTCTTTGACTCCTTGTGTGGTAGTGGCCCCAGTACTTGGGGTTCCCAGTTGAAGACCATCCTCCAGGGAGGCTGAGCCATCTCTAGGGCCTGGTGTCTCAATAACCCAAGTACAGAGCTGTCTCAAAATGATGTGGAGGCTCTGCCAGCAAACTTCAGCTGCACAAGTTGCTTAGGGGCCCCCATGGGTGCTGTCTTCACCTCCAAATTCAAGGTGGGCAATGGTCCTGCTGCATTTGACACACTGTATCTGCTGTTTCAGTGGCCGGGGAGGGTCAGCGGGTGGGCTATTGAAAAAAGCAGTGCCTTGTGCAGTCTTTCAACTCCCCCTGGGACACAGAAGAATGGGCCTCGGGCCTGGGGCATTTCCTTACCACAAGAGAGAGAGCCCACACAGCTGTGTGGGCTCATAGCTTCGTCTGTGAAGATCCTTCCATGTCTCAGACTTAATGCAGCCTCTGCTCTGCTTAAACAAAAGCCCTTAGGCACACCCCAAGCACTCAGTACTTCAGACTCTAGAGGGGAGAAGTCGGGGTCCTTCTATTCCATCACGAGAGGAGCACATGTAAGCCATATGTCCTGCCACGGCTGCCAGGGTGGAGGGGGGCCCTGCTGGCCAAGGGGGACCAACGCACGCTATTGGAGCTGATCGTGCTCTGTCTCTTCTCTAGGTGAGCACAGCGCCATTCCATCCTGTGCTCTGCGGTGTTTTCCCCGCTGACTCTGATACCAAGGTGCATTTGGACTCTTGCTCCCTCTCAGCATCTGGCACTGCAGTGAGCTTTGCTGTCCTCCAGAAAAGATTGGAGTCCTCCCCTGGGACTGAGAACCAATGTGCCATGTTGCACTTGACAGTTAATTTCTCTCTCTGGAATACTATTATGAATTAATAATTTTATACGTTCGATGTTTTTATAAATTGCTGGCATTCTTTTGGGTTTTCCAATTGGTCCCTCTTTAGAGTGCTCCTTTAAGTTGGCTTCTGTGTCCTTTTGACAAAGCTTCTGTATTTACTTAGGTTTCCCCAAGTCAGAGCTAAGGAAAGGGAAGCACTATCTGCTTGTATCTGTACAAAGCTTGTCAAAGCATGCATGAACTGTTTACCACGGCCATGACTGAAGTAAGAAGTAGGACTGAGAGGACTGTGAAGTGTTGCACAAGAGGTGTCTAGGACTGTTCACTTTCAGCCACTCGTGCTCTCTTAAGTCTTGTTCATCACAGAGTCTCCCTCCAAGTAAAAGCTAATCACAAATTCTGCAAGGATTCTATGTAAGAGGATTAGTGGAACAAACTATAGGCCCCACTGCTCAGCTGGTCCTGAGGCTGTGATCGGGATAGCCATTATATATGACCCAATCTAAATTCCTTCATCTTCACCAGCACTTCAGCTGGAAACACTTCTGAAAAGAAGTTAACCATCTCTCGCCTGCAACCCTTCTGTCCAGTATTATTCCCATGACATAACCAAGGTAGTTTTCCACACCTCCCCCAATGTTTCAACATGTACCACACACACCCCACACACTTAAGTGTATATATAATGTGATCTCATTATTGTAAAATAAGAAGAAAAGAAAAATAAACTAAATCTAACAGATATATACAGAACACTCCACCCAGCAACAACTGAAGACACATTCTTCTCAAGTGGACATGGCATATTCTCCACGATAAACCGTATGTCAAGCCACAAATCAAGTCTCAGTAGATCTTAAAAGACAGGTATCATACAAAGTGTCTTCTCTGGCCACAACAGGAAGAAGTTAGAAATGAATAGTAGAAAAAAACTTGAAAATTCACAAATTTGTGAAAAATTAAACTTAATACTCAATGGGTAAAGAATAAATCACAAGGAAAAGTAAAAAATACTTAGAGATGAATGAAAACAAAAGCACAGCATACTAAAACTTATGGGATGCAACAAAAGCAGTTACTAAAAAAAATTGTAGCTATGAATGTTTGCAGTAAAATCAAAAAAGATCTCAAATTAACTATATAGCTCAAGAAACTAGAAAAAGAACAAAAATTAAACCCAATGATAGCAAAGAAAGAAGAAAAACTTACAGCAACATAAGTAAAATAGAAAACAAAACAATAGAGAAAATCAATGAAACCAAAAGTTGGTTCTTCAAAAAGCTTAACAAAATTGACAAATCTTTAGTTATATTACTAAGAAAAAAATAAGAGAAGAAGATTCAAATTACTAAAATCTGAAATATAGGTGGCATTACTACCAAATTTTATAGAAATAAAAAGGATTATAAGAGAACAATTGTACTATGAATAATTATATGCCAACATATCAGATAACCTTGGTGAAATGAACAAATTCTTAAAGATACATGACTTACCAAGACTGAATCATGAAGTAGAAAATCTGAACAGACCTATAACTAGTAAGAAGGTTCAGTCAGAATAACAATGAATGTAAACTATAATTTAAATTTTTTTAAAAAGAAGATTGAGTCAGTAATCAAAATCTCCCAACAAATAAAAGCCCTGGATCTAATGGCTTCACTGGTTGATACCACCAAATATACATAGAACAACTAACACCAATTCTCAAATGCTTCCAAAAAAATTAAAGAGAAACACTTTTTCATTGATGAGACCTGCATTGCCTGATATCAAAGCCAGATAAAAAAAAACACCCCAAGAAAAGAAAAATACAGACCAATATCTCTTACGAACATTGATGCAAAAAACTGTAATAAAATTCTAGTAAGTAGAATTTAACAGCATATCAAAAGAATTATATGCCATTACAAAATGAAAGTTATTCCTAGAATGCAAGTATAGCTCAACATATGAAAAACAATCAATGTAATATATCACATTAACAGAATAAAAGGGGAAAAATACCTGTAATATAATTGCGATCAATGCAGGAAAAAAAAATTTGACAAAATCCAGCACCCTCTCCAGAAAATTACACTTAACAAACTAGGAATGAAAAAACTGTATCAACATAACAAAGGCTGTATGTGAAGAATCCATAGCTACCCTGATGCTCAGTGGTGAGAGACAGAGAACTTCTCCTCTAAGATTAGCATAAGCAAACAAGACAAGGAGGTTTGCTTATTTTTTACTTCTGTTCAACATAATGTTGGTTCCAACCAAAGTAATTAGGCAAGAAAAAGAAATAAGGCATCCAAGTTAGAAATAAAGAAATAAAATGATCTTTACTTTAAAATGACATGACCTTATATGTAGAAAACCCTAACTATTCCACACAGGAACCATTAGAAGTAATAAACAATTCAGCAAAGTAACAACACTCAAAAATCAGTTGCATTTTTATACATTAACAAAATCTGAAAAAGGCAATTAAGAAATCAATTCCATTTACAATAGCATCAAAAAGAATAAACTATATAGAAATTAACTTAACCAAGAAGATGAAACACTTGTACACTGAAAACTATAAAACATTGCTGAAAGAAATTAAAGAAGACATAAATAAATGGGAGATAATTTCAATATGTAATAGTACTCAAAGCGATCTACAGAGTCGAAGCATTTCCTATCAAATTCCCAAAGATGTTCTTTGCAGAAACAGAAAATTTATCCTAAAAATCATATGGACTTTCAAAGGACCCCAAATAGCCAAAATAATTTGAAGATTAAAAACAAGTTTATTAAACTCATACTTCCTGATTTCAAAATTTACTACAAAACTACAATAATTTTAAAGTGTCTTACTGGCATAAAGGCAGACATACAGGCCAGTGTAACAAAACAGAGATCCCAGGAATAAAATTTTGCATATATGGTCAAGTGATTTTTGACAAAGGTGCCAAGACCATTCAATGGGGAAAGGACAGTCTTTTCAAATAAATGGCGCTGGGAAAACTGGATGTCCACACACAAAAGAATGAAATTGGACCCTTGCTTAATGCCATATATAAAAACTAACTCAAAATGGATATATAGCTAACATAAGAGCTAAAACTATAAAACCATTAAAAGAAAACATAAAGGGAAACTTTCATGACATTGGGTTTGGCATTGATTTCTTGGCTATGACATCAAGAGCACTGCCAACAAAAGCAAAAGTAGTAAATTGTACTTTATCAAAAGTTAAACTTTTTTGCATCAAAGGATTCTATGAACAGAGTAAAAAGGTAACCCACAAAATGGGAGAAAATATTTACAAGTCACATATCTGAAAAGAGATTAACATCTAGAATATGTAGAAATTTCCAAAAACTCAGCAACAGCAGCAACAATAAAACCCAATATATCCAGCTCAAATATGGGCAAAGGCATGTCTCAAAACAGCTATACAAATGGCCAATAAGTACATGAAAAGAGCAACAGCACTGATTAGTATGGAAATGCCAATCAAAATAACACCCAGTAGGATGGCTATTGTTAAAAAGCAGGAAACAAGTGTTAGTCTGGATGTAAAGAAGTTGGAATCTTTGTGCAATGCTGGTGGGAACCTAAAAGCGTACTGCTGCTGTGGAAAACAGCACGGCAGGTCCTCAAAATCTTAAACATAGAATTGATCCCGTAATTCCACTCCTGAGTATATTACCCCAAACAATTGCAAGCAGAAACCCAAACAGGTATTTTCAGACAAATGTTCATAGAAGCATCATTTACAATAGCCAAAGGTGGAAGCAACCCAAATATTTATGAATAGATGAAGGGATAAATAAAATGTAGTATATACGTACATTGGAGTCATACTCAGCCTTCAAAAGGAGTAAAATTCTGATACATGCTACAACCAAGGTGAAATCCTTGAAGACATGCTAAGTGAGTTAAGTCAGACACAAAAGAACAAATACTATATGATTCCACTCACATGAAACACCTTGAGTAGTCGAGTGTATGGAGACAGAATGTAGAACAGTGGTTACCAGGGGCTGGGAGAGTGAGAAATGGGCAGTTATTGTTTGAAGGTATACAGTTTCAATGGAGAATGATGAAAAAGTTCTGGAGATAGTGGTGATGGTTGCACAATAATGTGAATGTACTTACTGCCACTGTAGTGTGTAATTTAAAATGATGAAAATGGTCATTTTTATGTTACACATATTTTACCACACACAAAAGAATCCCTCGCTACTCTACAAACTTTTTAACAATACATCATGACTATTTTCCTGGTCAATAAATATAAATCTAATTTGTCCTTTTTTAAAACTACACAATATACCTTAGAAAGGGCATGCTATGCTATGTTTAACTGCTCCCACATTGACAAACATTTGTTGTTATAAATGATGCTGCAGTCAGAATCTTTAAGGTTCTTACAATACATTAAAGTCCCCAAACTGTGATTACTGGGCAAAGGGAATAGATGTTTAGATCTTTCTTTAGGCCAATTTTAATTTTTTTGCTTCATGATATACAACAAAAGGGTAGATGTTCTGCAATAATTAGGTTATAGATTTGGCTGCAAATAACAAAAATCTCAAGTAGCTGTGACTTATACAGGATATAATTTTATGGGCATTCTAGGACCAGTAAGGAAACTACTGCATGAGCTAATGCAAGAATCCAGCCTCTTTTTATCCTCTTATTCCACCATCCATTTTCATGGCCCAAGATGGCTCACTGCCATGTCCACATTCCATTCTGCAGCAGGAGAGAAGGAGAGAAGATGGGCACACCCACTTCCTTTCAGGACTCTACCTAGAAGCTGCCTGTACCACTTCTACTCATAGCCTATTGTCCTAAACTTAGTCACGTAACCCAGACCAGCTAAAAGGGAGACTGGGAAATCATAGTCATTCTGGGTGGCCAGGTGCCCAGTTAGTACCAGGATGGCCAAAGGAGATTGGATAATGAGCAGTTCTACAATAAGATCTTCCAAAAGAATAGTCGACCATGTCAGCAATATTTATAAAATAAACCATTTTCCAATAAATTAAAATGCCATCCTTACCCTGGCTGCTGTGGCTCACTGGACTGAGTGCTGGCATACAAACCGAAAGGTCACTGGTTCGATTCCCAATCACGTGCCTGGGCTGCTGGCCAGGTCCCCAGTTGGGGGCATGCAAGAAGCAACCGATAGATGTATCTCGCACACACCTATGTTTCTCTCCCTCTCTTTCTCCCTTTTATCCCCTCTCTCTAAAAATAAATAAATAAAATCTTTTAAAAATTGTACCTTTAGAAAAATAAAAACTAAAAATAAAATAAAATGCCATCCTTGTGTTTACTAAGGCCCACATATAACTGGATCTGTTTTTAGATGCAAATCTGTTATATTAAAATAGCTTTATAATAGTTGTTAGCTGTTCTTATTGTATTAATTTGTTGTTGTTGATATATTAGTATCTTACCTTTTGTTAACTGGTTTAAGCTATTTGATTTACATTGTTTTTACAGATCAAGTTAAATACAGTTAAACTTATTTTGTAAGAACTAGTTTGTTCTGGCACTTGGGTATTGTAATTTGAGGCAGAGATCATTTTCTTCATTCCAACATTCAATGTTAACCAGCATCTCTAGCCCTGGCTGGTGTAGCTCAGTGAATTGAGCGTGGGCCTGCGAACCAAAAGGTTGCTGATTCGATTCCCAGTCAGGGCACATGCCCGGGTTGTGGGCCAGATCCCCGGTAGGGGATATGTGAGACACAACCACACATTGATGTTTCTCTCCCTCTCTCCTTCCCATCCCCTCTCTATAAAACTAAAAATAAATTAAACATTTTTTTTAAAAAGAAGTATCTCTACCCATCAGTAACTACAACCAAGAGGTCACACATTTGTTTCGTCGTCATTGCTTTATTGGAAAAGAAAACCTTATTAGAGGGAAAGCCTGACCATAGCAGGAATCTGGTGACAAGGAACAGGATTTCCCAGGCATCCAGAACTCCACCTCATCGTCCATTTAAAGAACGATGGGCGTGAGCAAGTGCCAGGATGCAGGCTGGGGGCGAATGAGTTCCCGAGGTGATGGGAAATTACAGAGGCACTCTCGGCCCTGGCTCTGCCACATTTTCCATCTCAAATGTGTGGCTCCATTAGCTTTTTAACTGGTATCAGTGCCTCTCTGCCATTACCTCCTGCCGCCAGGCTTCACTCACTCTTTCATAGAGGAGATTTGCTCGAGTTTATGCCTTATCCTCCCAAATGTCTTCCTTTGACTTTGTGGGGGGAAAAATGCTATTTGATCAAAAGAAGCTGCACTTGGGATCCCCCCTTCCACCCTGCTAATGAATATCCTCTGCCTTTTTTTAAAACCTACATACAGCGTCTCTTCCATGAAGGCTTTCTTGGTGTCCAGCGCCCTCAACAATAGAAAAGTGAGAAGGCCTCTCAGAGATCTGGAGGGGAGGTTCTCAACCCTGACCTCCTGTGGTCGCGGAGGAACGGATAAGAAACACATCTGCCAGCACTCCTCCCAGATTCCCATCAGTGGATCTGAGCTGGAGCCTTAGCTCCTGCATTCTTCTACTTCCACGGGGGGTTATGAGCAACAGGGTAGGAAACGAGGCCGACCCTTAACTTAGAGATGAGAGCACTGAGGCCGCGTGATGCTAGGAAGAAATTTATGCATTTCTTAGCAGGAAGCAGCTCCTTCCAGGCAGGGACTTTTCCTCCTTGGAAGCTCCCTCCCGCACCTAGAACTCTGCCTACCTAGCATGTGGCAGATTTGTGGAATGAATGAATGCATGAATAAGAGAACCCATGTGGCACCAAATTTAAACTACAAAACTGGGTTCTGGTCCAGCGTGTGACACAGTCAGTCTTCCTTAGGACAGGCTCTGCCCCAAGTCCTTGCCACGCCTCCCAGGCTCTGTAATTGCTCTGCATCTTAGGAGGTCACTATTGGTCGCAGTCTGTCCTGGGTGCCCAGGGACCGGCCCTTGGGCGCACACCTTAGGGAGTGTCCAGGGCCAGGGAACACGTCAGCTGGAGGTCAGGGGCGTGGAGAAAAGTGAAGGCTTTGAGAAGGAAGGCACCGCACTCGCGCATGGGCGGGGAGGGCGGGCTAGTGGCTTGGCCCAGGAGGGTGGGGCGCTCGCACCTGCTCGTCGGCGCCAGCACTCGGAGGACGCGGGGCCAGCGGATCGCTCGGAGGCGCTCAGCACAGGTGAGATGCGCGCAGTGGGCAGGGGCTGGGACGGTGGGGAGGGGCACGGACGGGGAGAGGGCCGAGACCCGGAGGAGGACCGGCACGCGAAGGAGGGCTCCGACCGGGAGGGGACTGGGACGCGGGGAGCTGGGGGAGAGGGGCGGGCTCGGACCAGGCACAGGCGGGAAGAGCTGGAAGGCTCTCGGCTGGGGAAGCTCCCGCCTCGTCCCTCTCCTCTCGCATCGCCTGCGGCCCTGGAATGAATGTGTTGCATCCCGGGCTGGTCGGGCGGCCGGTGCTGCCGCGTGAGAGGAGCTTCAAAGTGTGAAGCCCCTGCCGTCCGTCCCACCCCGAGGAGTAGAGAACCCTCGGGCGGCGACGGCTGTGTCTGGCCCGGAAGCCCCGAAGCTGCTGTCTGTGGGCTGCGCAGGGCGGTGGGCTTAACACCCTCGCTGCCTGTCCCTGTTCGCTCCCATCCACAAAGCCACCGGTCAGACACCGTCCTGCGGCCAGAAAGCCTGGAATCCACTAAGTAAGGCGATTGATTGATGGTCTCCTGAGCCATTGTTCTGCTTCTGCTATTAGGCCGGTGGGTGCGGATCCCAGGAGCCAGGAGGTGAGATTAGCGGCCCTTGGAGAGTTGTGCGTGGGACCTAAAAATAGGGTCAGGTGACCCTGCCTGGGTCTGGAGGAGATGTGACCCAGCCGTAGATGTAAGAAACATTTGTGTTCCAGTGAAGGAACTCTGTGGCTTTATGGAAGAGATCAGTTTTAAGTTTAGCCAGGCGCCTCTTCTCAAAGTCACAGAATGGCCATTTCCTTCACATTCCCGCCGCACCCCCCCGGCACTCGGCCGCGCCATTCCTACCATTGCCCTCCTGTTCCCTGACCGTTTGTCCCCTGCCCCACCCTTCACTCTGCCTGACTCACCGAGTGGCTCAAGAAATTTACCTGTATTTTTACACTCATTTTAGTGGGCAGTATGGTTTAATGTTCATAAGAAACAGATGTGCAATGCCGTGGCGGGGGAGGAGGTGCCGGGGGTGTTGGGGGGAGGATCTCGCTACACTGTGAATGCAGGGCCAGCGCACTGCAGACTGAGTTCTTTGTGGCCCAGCCTTTGTACTTCGTAGGCTTAATAATGACGTGCTTGCCCTCTGTTCCCAGTGTTTCTGGAGCAGATATGGAGTTGATATGACGCTTTATCAAACTCGGCCCCTTGGTTTCACAGGGGAGAGTGCCTGATGGTATCAGTGAGGAGTGATTTCTGGTCGTGTGTTATTTGTTCTGGTGTTTTGGGAGCCAGGCGTGCAATTTCCTTTTTAAGGAGCTCTGGTTTCTTCTCACTTCTTCCATGGGATGTGGAAATGGTACCACCAGTGATTTATCTCTTAGTGATTTTTCCTTATATTCTGCGGGTTCCTCCCTCACCCATCTGGTGGGTGTCAATTGTGACAGAGTAGCTGATACCACTGAATCTCCCCTTCAGCACCAGTTACTCTACCTGGCGTTTTCCCAAAAGTGTCCTTGCTTGTGTCTCTTGCTGAATCTCAGCCAACAGGACTTGGGACAGTCACAGTTTGGCAAGGGCTGGGGAGAAAATGGGTAAAGAGGAAGAAAGACATCTTTCTTATCTCCCCACCACCTTCAAGTTCGCCTCGGCTGCTGTGCTTAATTGGTCAAAGAACAGGTGTTAGCTAGGTTGGCTGTAATCGAAGGTCTATCTCTTTTCCATGAACGCATCTGCTGGTTAAAAGGGAGAGGGGCAGTTTTGCCACCTCTAGAGCCACACCCAGGGCCAAGGTTCCTGTTATTGCAGAACTCTTTATGATTGTGTGTCATCGACTAATGACTGTGTCTGTAGACACAGTTCACTTCGAGACTTTTTCTAGAGACAGGTCATAAAACAAAACCTGGATTATTCACAAGACTGTGCAATAGTGAATGTCAGCGCTGTGATCCCCACACTTAATTTGAACCCAAATTCCCTTTTAACTGCCCTCCAAACCTTTCCTGGGGCTAGAAACAAACAGGGGTGATTTGAATTGTAGTTATTTCTCTTTCTCTTGTCTGTTCTCTTGTGTAAAAATAAAATGGGCCCCAAGGGAGAAGGAAACTCAAAAGATCTGTCAGCTTTATGTGACGAAGAGTTAAACTGAAGGTATCAAAATGCTCTCACATAGCTCCTTTGCAGGATTGAGATGTTATAAGCATTTTCAATACCTCATTGGTATCGAATCGTAAAGGGGCTTTCCAGAGTACAGGCGAATTCCACAGCAGCACTGGGAGGGAAGAGTAATAGCCAAGTTCATAAATAAGGAAATTGATTCTTAGAGATATTGAGTGCACAGCCTGGGTGTATGCATCTGTTAAGTGGTAGCCAGTACTCGAAGCAGAGCTTCTTCCATTATATCACAGCCCCCTCCAGGGTAGTTTTTGTTTGTTTGTTTGTTTGTTTGTTTAATTTGGGGGTGAGGAGTTGTGATTTGTTTAGTGTATTTCATGCCCACCATTGTTCAATGTAGTCACAAAATTATTGTAGAGCTGAGGATAGCCTTAAAGATGACCAAGCCCAGTCTTCTTGTTTTCCAAAGAAGAAAAGTGGATTCAGGGAAAATTCAGAAAGTACCTTATGTTGCTTCCCCCAAATCTGCTTTGCTGAAGATGTACAGCAAAAACCTAGGTTTGCCGATGTTCAGACTACAGCTCTCTCTGGCAGGTGGTCCCTTGGGGATTTCCTAGAAACGTAAGTCAACTGGTTTAGTTTGACTGACTATTGCTTTGGGGGTCTGTGACAGCAGACCACAGCCTCCCCAAATCCGGCACTCAGATGTCTGTAGATCCTTCTACTCTTCCTGTACTCCACGTTCCACAGGGAAACGAGCCTCGTCCGTCTGGCTCATTGTGTTACTCCCAGCACAGGGCCTGGAGTAGCCACTCAGTGAAATGTGTTCAATGTCTATCCAGTAGTTGCTTCCACGGTCCAAAGAACAATAGGAATGTAGGTGTTGAGAAAAGGTAACTTTAGTACTATCTGTAGTATTCATAATGGATAATAATGATCTCGTTCGATTAAAAAATCTAGAAACAGTCCTGACTGGTGTGGTTCAGTGGCTTCAGCGCTGGCCTGCGGCAAACCAGAAGGTCACCAGTTTGATTCCTGGTCAGGGCACATTCCTAAGGTCTGGGCCAGGTTCCTGCTTGGGAGCCTGCGAGAGGCAAACATTCATTGCTTCTCTCACACATTGGTGTTTCTCTTCCTCTCTTTCTCCTTACTTTCCCCTCTCTCCAAAAACATAAACAAACAAACAAACATTTAAATCTAAAGACAAATATGAAGAAACATTAACTATTATTAATTCTAGGTGTTGCATGTTATTGTTTGTAATTCTTTGCACATTGAATTCCTCAAAAGATAGAAGAAATCTATGAAATAAACATTCAAACAAGTGTGAGATGTCATTATGATTCCATTCAGCCGCAGTAACAGACAGCCCTGCCCCAGCAACTTTAGTAAGGCGTTTGTTTTTCTGAAGTAACGAGGTGTCTGGAGCTGAAGAGTCCAGGACTGGGACCACTGCCTCTGTCCCCTGCACCCCTGCCCGCCAAGTGCGGCTTTTGCCTGCACTGGGAGACAGGCACCTCTCCGGTCTTTCTCAGGAGGGCGGAAGGCACGACCCGGCTGACTCTATCCTTTTTTATAATAATAATAATATCTTTCCTGAAAGCCCCACCCAGTCGACTTCTTACATCTCAGTCACATAGCCACTCCTAACTATAAAGGAGCCTGCGAAAGTTGACCGTTTTGTCAGACGCATTGCCAGCACAACAAAGGGGAGGGTCTGTTAATAAGGAAGATGGGAGAGTGGATATTGATTGGGTGGGCAACTAGCAGAGTCTGCCCTAGTACGTTCATAGTCATTGACTCTTGGTCTCTGCATAGGTCGTTGGGTTGTTTATTTATTTATTTTGTTTTTTGGTTTACTGGAAAGTATGATATGCAGTGGATCTAGAGGAACTTTTTTAAATTATAGATCTGAATCCCACCCCAAGAAATGCTGACTCTCTAGGTCTGGAATGGGTCTATCAATCTTGAATAATAAACTGGCACTCTGGGTGATTGAAATATGAGTGATTGCAGGAGCCCGATTTTCAAAACACTGACTTAGGGGTCCTGTAGCAGGGGCTCCTCATTTCATTTCCAACAACTGTCTGTATGACTCCTCTTAAGGTATTACTTTTTACATTTTCTCTTTTGGTCAACATTAACAAACATACAGCCTTAGAAGTAGTAAGTCCTCAAGTCTTTATGGAATCTATGTTGAGCTGCCCCCTAGAGGCAACTACGTGTAATGCTTTAGACTTTGTTTTTCTCCTGTTTTCCACCGTATTTCCAAACAACGTGTTACTGGCTATTTCTTTTTCTTTTTCCAGCTCTAGATAATATCTGTTGACTTCTTACCTTAGAGGCTGAGGATTTCTCTTCTTTATACCCCATTATTTTATCTCATATTCACTTCCATTTCTTGCAAGGTCCCAATATATTTTATTTTTTGATATAGCAATGTTTATTTACTGTTTACATTATTATAACTTTAAAAATATTATTCACAACTGTGCCATATGATAAGCCATGATTTTTACACTTCCTTTCACGTACTACCTTCTTCTGAGCCCTGAAGTTAGTGATTGTTTCATCTTCTTCAGCTGCTTAGATTTTTGAGTACTCATTACCAGCTCTTGTTCAAACTTTGTCAGGATGGTAAAATTCCTCTCAGTGGAGTTAAAACTGGAGTAGCCAGTTTGATTTCCTTCTCTCTTGGAAACATCCCTGAGCGACCCCCATTCTCTGGGACTGACTATTCTTCTCCGAGTCCTTCGCGATGCCCTGAGCTCCCTCTCCACCACCCTGTGAAATGCACTGGATTCCTGTTTGGGCTTCTATGCCTCCTCATTCCTTGGTTTTGCTGAGCACAGCTTCCTGAGAAAGGCACGTGGAGTCCGAGGCAAGTTTGTCCTGGAGCCCATAGCGCTGCGGGCTTCCGTGAGGGCCGAAAACCACGGCGCGCTGTGGGGTGGGGAGGGAAAGCCAGGCTGCCTCCAAGAAACATTTTGGGTAAATTTTCTAAAGGGATATTAAAAGAAAAGAGTCCTGAACCTGCATAGCTCCAACTGTTGTGATTTCTTTTCCCAATCTGAGTAAATATTCACTTTCACACCCAATTTTGTATTTGTAAGTTTATGGGTTTTTTTCCTTAAAGAGCACTCCCAAAATTGTATAAAATCCAGGCCCCACAAGACCTGGCTGCTTTGTGAGACCTTGTGCATTCAAGATGCAAATGTTCTTCCTTCACCCTTGGCTGATGGTTTGGCTGGCTAGAGAATATTAACTGGAAGTAATTTCCTCTGAGAATTTTGAAAGCACTGTTTCATTTTCTTCTGCCTTCTTAGAGTGCTGTTGAGAAGCCAATGCCATTCTGAGTTCTGATCCCGTGGATTTTGTTTTAATCTCTGGAAGTTTGTAGGGTTTTCTTTACTCCTCGGGTTCTGATATTTCATGATGTTGTTAGTTGGCGACAGGGGTTTTCAGTCATTGTTCCAGGTACTTTAAGGTCCTTTTCCATTTAAAACTCATCTTCTGCAGCTCTGGGTGGTTTTCTTCTGTTAGATCATTTCCTCTGTTCTGTTCTTCTGAAGCCTGCATTAGCCAGTTAGAAGTTGGATCTCTTGGATCTGTCCTGTTTCTGATTTTTTCTGCACCATTAAAAAAACAAACCTCTTGTCTTTTAGTTCTAATAAATCTTCCACCCCTTCTATGAAATGTTTACATTTTTAGCATTATATGTTTAATTCACAAGGGCTTTTATTTGGGCAGGGGCTTTCCAAATGTTTTATCTTATAGCATACTGTGTTTACTTATATCATGGATGCAGTATCTCCTCATATTTCTCTGAGACTATTAACTCCATATTTTTCTATATTTGCATCTTATTCAGCAGTCTACAATGTCTGTTAATTTTCAAATTCTCTTTTTCTGTTATGTTTTTTTCTGTCTTTCATGCTGAGAGCTTCATTCAAATGTCCATGTTCAAGAATGGCATATTAAAACAAAAAAAGAATGGTGTGCTAGAACACTGTTTGTAGAGCAGCGAGCTCCATTGCAGGGTGCCCGAGCACAGTGAGGTTTTTGGTGGTTTACCATCATGTCTCCAGCAGCTTTCTAGTATGATCAGTTTTTCATTAGAAAGGTCCCATCCCTAGCCATTTATTCCTGTTTGAGAAAAGGCCACTAATAACTTAGATTTATTTAGTACATAATTTGTTTCCTAGTAGAGGTTCTTGTTTTAAGGCAGGTGAGTG
Organism: Phyllostomus hastatus; assembly: GCF_019186645.2. Taxonomy (NCBI): domain Eukaryota; kingdom Metazoa; phylum Chordata; class Mammalia; order Chiroptera; family Phyllostomidae; genus Phyllostomus; species Phyllostomus hastatus. The sequence goes on along the minus strand of NW_025334015.1, from coordinate 9,646,868 downwards.
GCAGTCTCGGGTTCAAAGTCAGAATTCTGTTCTCGACTCTGCCCACTTGGAAGTGCCTGGTGCCTCTGTGCCCCTCTGTGTGTCTTTTTTCTGTCCGTGGCACGGAGGCCGTCAGAAGGCTTCCATAAAGACTGAGTCCCTTTCTATTAAAAAGAGAGAGAGAGACAGACAGACAGACAGAGAGAGAGCCCTGACCGGTGTGGCTCAGTTGGTTGGATGTCATCCAGTCATCAAAGGTCGCTGGTTTGAGTCCCAGTCAGGGCACATGCCCAGGTTCAGTCCCCAGTCTGGGTGCCTGGAAGAGGCAACTGACTGATGTTTCTCTCTTGCACTGATGTTTCTCTCCCTCTCCTTCTCCCTCTCTTCCCCTCTCTCTAAAATCAATAGAAATAAAAATAAAAGACTCTGGAAGGGAATTTCTGTCCTTGAAGTTTACTGTGAAATCCATATCATTTTTCCTTCCTGCACCCTGACTTGTGATCATCAGACCATGAGGCTGATTCGTCACTTTTTGCTGGGAGAGTTTTAGATCACATGACTACCCCAGACGATATGTGTTACAGGAACGATTCCTGGCGTAGCTTTCAAAGACCTCTTAATTGAAAAGCCTGCACACTAGCTACTGGATGTTCTGTTGGCTTTTCCTTCTCAGGCACCTTCTAAGAAGACTTAGAAACTCCTTGAAGGCTGGGTTCAGTCTTGTTATCTCTGTTCCTCCATCACCTAGATTCTAGGTCCAAGAACAATGCCTGATACATAATAAGCACTGGTTCAATGTTGCTTGAATTAAATAGACTCCATTACCCACTTTAAATTAGCTCTTCCTACTTGTCCCCTTGCTGTTTCTTCTCTATCTTTTTTTAGAGATTTGTTTGTTTGTTCGTTTTTAGAAAGAGGGGAAGGGAGGGACAAAGAGAGGGAGCAAAACATCAATGTGCCCCAGATAGGAATTGAACCAGTGACCTTAGGGCCCTTGGAGCAACGCCCAACCCACTGAGCCACACCAGTCAGGGCTCTTCTCCACCTTTCTTTGTCACTTCCTCTTGGATAATATGACCTCATTCTCAAAGTTGATGTGTGCAACAGCTCTAAGAAAACGCACTAGGAAGTTCTCAACTACCAGGACTCCAGGTACAATTTCCAGCAGTGAAATCTCCCCATATCAGTCTATTAAAGATGTAATAATGTCTTAGGTTATCACCAAACACCCTGCATCTAGTCCCATCTTTAACCACAGTTCTATCTGGAATCTTTTCTTTCCTCGTGTTCCACACCTCACCTCCACTGCCCTCCACTTCCTTCTACTCGCTTTGACCTGGCCCCTACTTTGATCCAAGCCTTCTCCTTGTTCTATTTGACACAGTTTTCCTGCCTCCTCCCCCCTGCCTTTATCCCACCTCTGGAATAGTTTGTACAAAGCACAGTGATGCACTAATTTCAGAAGATCTGCCCTGCCTATCAGGCAGACACCTTTTCACACCCAGTCCAAGCCCAGGATGAAAAATCTTGCTCTTCTGGCTGTTTTTGAGATTGTTTCTATGCTTTGGTCTCACTGGGGCTGTTTATTTTTATGTGGAAGGCTCTAGACAACAATTAAACTCAATGTAAAGCAACGATCTGTTGATTAGTGTTTCTCAAATGCTACCACGACGTGGGGGCTTGGAGGGGAGCAGCCTGGAGGAAGCTGAGGACTCTCTCAATGCTTAAAAATGTATGCTGCCCCCAGATACATCCCTGTCTGTTTTAACATGAAAAAATCATTTTCCCCAAAATCTTCAGCTGAAATTGGTACTCCAGGATGCTATTCTATATTGGTCTTGTGATTTCAGATATTCCTTTGTCTACCCATACACCAGTCGAAGAGCATAATACTAGACGATCTTTCAAAGACTCATGTAGCTCTAAAAAGTAGATGAAAAAGTAATGGTAGCAACAACCTTACTAATGACCGGATTTAGGATAGTTTCCTCATGATTCGGGATTAAGGCTAAGCCGCATCAGGTCATGTCAGATGAAGAACTATTATTATATGTCAAGCTAAGCCATAGGAAGTTTAAGATGAAGCAGATAAGGTCTACTTTTGAGGAGCCAAAGGTCTAGTGAGTAAGACATGGAGATGTATAATTGTAATATGACAAGGTAAGTAAGTGATAAAATCGGGCTATATATAAAGTACCGTGGCAGCACAGAGGTGGAGCTCCTGGCCCATCCCGCAGTTCCCCGAGGGCTTTCTGTAGGAGACAAGGCACACATATTGAAAACCGAATAAAGGCGAGCCGGGGGAGAAAATGGACAAGAACATACCAATGGAGGCGATAGCATGAGCAAGGTGAGGCCTACTAAGACAAGATTTTAAAGATGTCCACTGGATGAAGCAAAATGGAAGGCACTTGTTGACACCCACAGATACAATTTCAAAGCAGAACTTGACTAGAACACAGGCCAACTCAGTGTGGCGGTGGGGAGAAAGGACTGAGCAAAAACAGGAATTGTCTTTCTAGGTTATTTCAAGAAACTCAACTGATTTTGACAATATGTTGTTGCATTATACAAAATCACCAAAATTCTTTCTATCAAAAAAAACTTCACTTAATGGTAATTGAATTTAATGTTTCAAATAGCTTCTAACGTTAGAAAATTTTTTCATTATCTATAAATAAACCTTTGGTCAAAGGTGTTTACTGACTCTTGACTAGGGGAGATGGTAAGACAAAGATCCACATGTTTTGAATAAATGTACAAAGTTTCAAATTTGCAAAGTTATGTTGCTTGGCAATCACAGATGCAGTAAACAGCTGTAGTAAACAGATGTAATAAACAGATGTAGTAAACAGTGCAGTGTGGAGTAACACAGTAGCAAGTGGATGCTGAACACACAGTTCAGGATGATGGTTACTTCTTAGGGGGAAGTTTGGAGGGTGGCCATCAAAGAGGGTCAACAGGAAGCTCCAGAGATGTTAGTAGGGTTCTATGTCTTAAGCTGGGTCCCTTTTGGGACACAGTTGTTAAATTATTCTTTATACCTTTGATGTACATTAGTTATATTATTTTATGTTTGAAATAGTACACAGGAAGAGAGATATGTGGTGGCTCTTAGGAGATCCAGGGTCAATGTCGATTTTTGTTTCTTACGTTCATGTGACAAAGTCTTAGGCTTAGTTGTAATTGAAGGGAAGAGGCAATAAGGGGTGGGAGACGTTCAGCATCGACGGAAGTGGGACCCAGAGGGCACAGGCATGGCAGGTGCAACCAGAGGCACTGCTGAAGGAGGGATTGGCCTGCAAGAGGAGCAGTGACTCTGAAGAGAAGAATGGGCGTGGACACGTATGAATTTGTAGGTGAGGAAGAGGAAATTGAGGTGAGTGATGCCTTATAGTTTCCATTATGTTAATGAGTGGGAGGAAAGCTTCACCCAGAGTTCAGTGAACTCAGGTTAAGGCAGTGATGAGTTTCCAAAAACCGGTCTATGGGAGATGGATGGAACAGCTTGCACGTGACAAGGGCTGGTGAGTGAAGCGGAAGGCCCAGCATCTGTCTTGTTTGCCTATTCGAGTGCTGAACAAGTGCACTAAGAAGAGAGAAAGAAGGAAATGCATATTAAACCTTTTTCCCTTGTTCCTTGAAAAGTCAGCCAACCTGTCAAGTCCAGCAAAGCCCCTTTTGCTCTCACCCGTGCCCAGGTGGCACCCGGGAACTGCTTCTTTGCCGCTGATTCTGCACACTGTGTTCCGTTCCCCGCCCCCGCCCCCCCCCCCCCCGTCTCCGCGGTGCCTGAACTTACTCTAAGCTCTTTTCGTTTTTCCTTTCATTTCATTTTTGTAATGTGATAGGAGCAAAGAAAGAAAGGTATTTTAGAACTAGGAAATGCCCTGGAGATTACGTTTTCCCAACTACCCATAATTCAACAAAGAAATTATGATCTGTGAGGGCACATATCTTGCTCAAGGTCACAGAGCGAGTTCATAGCAGAACTTGGACTAGAACCCAGGTCTTCTAACTCAGAGGCCAGTGTTCTTTATTAGATCTTGAGGAGTAATTCTATTTAGACAAGATTTTTTTCTTCAATCTTTTTAAAAAATATTTATTTATTTATTTATTTTTAGAGAGGGGGGAAGGGAGGGAGAAAGGGAGAGAAACATCAATGAGTTGGTCGCCTCTCACATGCTCTCCTACTGGGGACCTGGCCCACAACCCAGGCTTGTTTCCTGACTGGGAATCAAACTGGCAACCCTTTGGTTCTCAGGCGGGCACTCAGTCCACTGAGCCACACCAGTCAGGGCTTTTTTCTTCAGTCTTTAATTCAAGATTCCAGTAAGAGCGACTAATTTTCATGACAATGTGAAAGAAGCCATCAGAAAGGCCCAGCTCAAACGCCAGGCCCCTCTGGGAAGCCCTCTCAGATTCCCTGGTGAGAGATATCGCTCTTCCACATCCACAAGGATTGCTGTCAGTATACGTCACGACATGCAGTGTTTCACAAGTACATCGCTCTCTACTAGATCATAAACTCTGTGAGTGTAGGGGCCATTCCTTCTTCATTATATTATTTCCTCAGCACCCAGCATAGAGTCGTGTATTTAATACACTCACATAAAAAAAAAAGCAGGAATGAGAACATATTTTTGCTGAGGAACCAAACTGAGGAGGTAAATAAGCTGTCGTTCCTGGTGATATTGTTCAGTAGCATCATGAACTCACGCCAGAACAAGGTTGAGACTATTATTCTGGTCTTACGCCTACAGAGAAAATAACACTGACAGTAGCAGCTGACAAATCTCTAAGACAGCGGTGGACTGGGGTTGCGACACTGCAGGCCTGTAGAGCAGGGGCACACCTGGCCGGAAGTTCAGGACTAAGCTGCAGTCACACCAGCCTGCAGCCAACAGAGGACTTCCAGCAGGGTTCCTGGTGCCTCCTTTGCATTCTGCTACTAGGCTGCTTGGAAAAGAACGGGGTGGGGGAGGGGGGGGCGATGGCCCTCATTATTTGCAGAGTCACAGAAAGCCTAGTCAGGTGGGGTTGGGTGCATTCCAAAGTCAACTCAGTCCAGAAACCATCCGAGCGTTTCTGCTGGCAAGGACAGATTCAGACAATAAAATAACATGCTGCATTCTCCCCATAACCTACTTCCCTACTGACCAAACACACATCCCACTGTCCAGGAAGGTAAAGGTTTAACAGTGATTCTCCCCCCCCCCCTTGGAGGGGGGGGCAGCTACTAAAAGCAAAGGATAGCATCCTCAGTTCAATACGTATACTTCTAAGAAAGAGGCCCAGGTTTCTCCCCTGTGAACTGTGGGTCTAGGTATAAGAGCACCAAAGAGAGGAAACCAGCATTTATTAAATACTCATCCTAGGCAGCCGCAGGCATGTTTGGTTAATCCTCACTAGATCCCTCTGAGGCAGGTGTGACTGTCCCTGATTTGGGAGGGGTGCTGAGATTCAGAGCGGTTAGGGAACTTGTGGAAGGCCTTACCAGCAGCAGTGGCCAAACCAGATCGGAATTTGGGTTTGCCACTCCCTAGGTCACGCTCTCTCTGTTAGTGACTACACTTCCTTCCAAAGGAAACTTTAGGAACCCAGTCTTCCTTAGGGAAATCTAAGAAGTAGAGTGCACCCGAACTTATGTAAAACTTCACTTATATCTTTTCCAATTCCACCTTCCTCAGACCCATTTGTGAGTTGGTTTAATCCCTTCCCAGAGACTCTCCAGCATGTGGGACCACCGTGTCTGGTTGATTTGAGTTTTAAGGATACTGTTTTGTTCATTCCCAGTGTAAGACTGCCTCGGGGTTTAATGCAGTCCGCCCCAGTGGAGAATGACATCTTGGGAAAGAAGCTGGGAATGTCAGGGTACAGGGACTAAGCACCATCATCTAGCTCAGCTCTGAGCACAGGGGTGACTGGCTCCAACAGAGTCAGGTTCCACACGTACAGGTTGCCCTGCCCGGAGCTCCGCCCACTGCGGATGTGGGCTCCTGTTTCAAGGAAGCTTCAGTGGCTCATCCCTCTATAATCTCTCTCCTGTTTTCCCCAAGCTGAATCAGCCCTCCCTTTATTGTAACACTCTGTGCACTCTGTGAAAATATTTTAAAACCACCTGAGTGTGTCTTTCAGGCACATTTAAAAAAGCTGTCCCAGGAACGAAAATTATAGTTAATAAGGTTGTTGAAACCTTTAAAGTATCTTTTCAGATACACCTGCCAGTTGTCTTTTGGAGTGACTTAGTAATCAAATCAATAAAAGTGTATAAAAATGTCAGGTAATTGACGACTGGATGAACACAAGCTGGTGTTACGGGTTGAATTATGTCCCTCCCCCCTCGAGATTATACGTGGAAGCCCCAACGTCCTTGCCTCAGGATGTGACTCTATTGTTTGAAGATAAAGTCTTCAAAGAGGTGATTAAGTGACAATGAGGTGGGTCACTAGGGAGGGTTCTAACCCAACAGGGCAGGTGTCCTGGTGACAAGAGGTCACAGGCGCAGGCAAAGGAACAGTGACATGAAGACACAGGGAGAAGACGGCCCTCAGCAAGCCAGGGAGAGGGGCCTCAGAAGAAACTTAACCTGCTGACACCTTGACCTCAGACCTCCGGCCTCCAGACTGAGAAAATACTTCTGTTTTTAAGCCACCCGTCTGGGGTGGTTTATTACAGCAGCCCTAGCAAACCAGTAAGTAGGGTACATCCCTACAAGGAAGAGTCAGCCGTGAAAAGGAATGGGTTGGTGGTGCACGCTACGACATGGGAACTTGACAACACCCCGGGGGAAAGAAGCTAGTCACAACAGACCACACACTGTAGGATTCAATTTACATGCAGTGTCCAGAATAGGCAACTCCAGAGAGATATAAAGTAGATTAGCATTTGCCCAGGGCTCCGAGGGGGCGGGAGGAGGACTGGGGAAACGGAGAGCGCCTAACCAGCCAGGGTACTCTGCTTCAGGCGATGAGAGTGTTCTAACATGGGCTTACAGTGACGGCTGCACAGCTCAGGGAATACACTCAAAAACACTGAATTTTACACTTTACATAACTTGTATGATATGTGAATTACATCTCAATAAAGCTGTTATTTTAAAAAAAAGGATATGGAAAACAAAGAAGAAAACTGTAGGGAAGCAGGCTTACTCTCCACACACAGTTTTGAAGGGAGAACACTCCGAGAATAAACAGTGACGTAAATAAATAACAAGAAAAGGAAGGCAGCCTGGTCTCTGCTTCCTGCAGGAGAAAGGGAGGGTAGGAAGCTGGTCCGGAATAGAGCAGCGTCTCACAGCCTCAGCATTGTTAAGGTTTGGGGCTGCAGCCCTGGCCCATGTGGCTCAGTTGGTTGGAATATCACGGGTTCAATTCCCAGTCAGGGCACAGGTTGTGGGTTTGATCCCCAGACTTGGAGGGGTGCGTAGGAGAAGGCAGCCAGTCTGTGTTTCTCTCTCATATTGATATTTCTCTCTCTCCCCCTTCCTCTCTTTCTGAAAGCAATGAAAAAAAAAATGTCCTCAGATGAAGATAAAAAAGTTAAAAATAAACAAATAAAGATCTGGGCCCAGAGAATTCTCTGTTGTGAGGACTGTCCTGTGCGTGATGGCTGGCAACACCGTGCTCTTGACCCACCTGGTGCCAGTGACTGCACCTCCACCCCCAACTGTGACAACCCAAAAGACTTCCAAATGACCCTGTTGAGAACCGCTGAAGAGCAGTGGACCTGCAGGCGAACCTTGCGATGTGACGCAGCAGTTGCCTGAATTTTCCTCAGGCTGTGCCATCAGACAGGGCAGGAGGACGGCAGTGCCAGAACCCGAGCACCCTTTCAAAGATGTATGGATTTGATGTCGAGTAGAAAAACAGGCAGTCAGGGCAGTTCCAGAGAGGATTTGCCAAAATTGTCTTTGGCATTTTTTTGGTACAATTTCTACCATATCAGGCACCCAACTCCTTCTTTGGATTTAATCAGGCTTTTCATACTTAAAAACACACACACACACACTACAGAAGCCTGAGTGTCCCAGCTGGAATGTGTTGACCAAGTTTATTTCTGTTTCCTTCGGAGCACATTAGGTTGTGCTGAGCGGAAAGAGCCCTCGACTCAACTGTTCGTTCCTCCCACGCTCCGTGTTCTCCCTGACTCGCTGGGGGGAGCTCTGCTCCGCATCACCGCACTCTGGGATCTGGGCTGACGGAGGAGCTACCGTAAAGACCACTGATAAGGACGTGGCAGAGGGAGGTGTGTTCTGGGGGGGGGGGGGGGGGGCGGGTCTTGAGCTGGCATTTGTGTGTTTCAGCCGGGAAATAACAAGTCACTCTTGCTCACAACTCACGAGACCCCAGCCAATCACAAGAGGGCCACTCAACGCGGTCAAAACACCTGCCTAGAAGACAGAGCACCAGAAATGTTTAATGAACAGCACGAAGTGCTCTCCAAGTACTCTTCATACTGCTTTCCCTCCCTGTTCATATATATAATCGATACCCACATTCGTATGTATATATAAAAGCAGGACGTCATCACTGCCGCACAAAATGGGGTCGTATTGTACGAGGTGGTTTCCATCTTGCTTGTCTCAGCCAACACTACCCGTGGAAAGCCTTCCAGAACAGCTGGTACACTCTAACTCACTTTTTAAAACGGGTACATAATACCTCATGGCGGAGACAAACCATAATTCACTAAATCAGAGGCATGACTGGGCCTCAGTAGAGCCCGGGTTGTCTGTGTGATTTGGTAGTCCCATACATTGTGGATGCTGTCATCGCAGATTGGGAGAAACTGGCTTTAACTCTTGCCCTGCTATGAAAGCTGAGTCCTCACTTCTCCCCATGTTAGAGAGTGCCAGTTGCTAAACGTAGGCAGAAAACAAAATCACTTCTCTGGCTGCTTCTTTTTGATTTTCCCACTCATCTAGATACATCCCTTCCTTCACAATTCCTACTCTCCCCATCCAAAGTACAGGAAAATATGGGCTTTGTTAAAACAAAAGGTGCCATATGAAGTTTTGTTTTTAACTCCAGACAAATGGCATCAACCATAATTTCTCCTCTCCTCTGCACCATTTCCTCTCTCTACTTCTCTTTGAAGACTTTTTTAATGCTCACCTGAGGACATACTTATTGATTTCAGAGAGAGAGGAATAGAGAGAGAGAAACGCCATGTGTAAGGGAAACATTGATCAGAGAATGTAGGTAGGGGAAATGATTGAAAACAAGGAATACAAGGAAAAGCACGCTGAATATCTTACTCAAGTTATGATCCTTTCCTAGAGGTCTCTTTAGACATGAAATGAAAATCTGACCAAATTGCTAGCCTTCTTGGTTGCCAGCTTTAACTTAAAGCTACTACCTCTCCAAAATACTCAACCCTCCCTTCATACCCGCATTCCGTCTCATGTGATATCAAAAAGGAGTAAATGTGTTAAAATTTAAAAGGAGATTTGTCTCTGTGGAGGCGCCTTCTAATGTTTTCCTACCTGTGGGTTTTCCTTGGAATAATGTTTTTAACAGTGTAATGCCCACCCCGTTCTGTGTACGCTGGGGTGCTCATTCCTTCAGCGTTTGCTTTTTTCATGCTTTTAAGTTACTTTTTAAAGCTAGAGTTCTCAAGGACTTAGCCTATTTGAATGTTGTTATCCAAATTGTTAGAAGTCTAAATTTTTTAATTTACTGTTTTTTAGAGAGAGAGATACACTGATTTGCTGTTACACCCATTGGTTCATTCACCGGCTGATTCTTTCACGTGCCCTGACCGGGGATCAAACCCACAACCTGGGCGTGTCAGGGCAATGCTCTACCCAGCTGAGCGGCCCACCCAGGGCCAAAGTCTGAATTTTTATTGTTCATTTGAGGTTAGTTATTGCTTTGTGCCTCCTCATAAAAACTGACCTATCCTATAACCTATCCTAACATCTTTACCACATGTTGTATAACGTAGCCAATCTAATAAACGAAGCTGATAATTTATTATGGAGAAATCTCCCTCCCTCACTCCTCTCGCCTGTGAGGTCAAGGTACTCGGCCCCCAAGCAGCATAAGTAAATTCAAAAGTAGCTCTGACAGACGAGATGCAGGCCCTACGGATGTGAATTTCAACTCAGGTAAGAGGGAAGGGTGGGGCCAGGTGTGGACATAGAGGCAGATAAGGATGCTGCCTGTGTTTCGGGAAGCCCTCAGAAAAATGGGGAAGGGCATGGGCACAGAGGGTTTGCAAAGCTGGTTTTTCTGCACTTATGGCTAGAAAAACAAAGGCGTGTGACAGGCCTGACCTTGAGAGGAAATTTTTTATGCTGACCACAAGAATTAACTCAAAATGGACCATTCATTTAAATGTAGTATGCAAAACTACAAAACTTCTAGAAGAGAACATAGAAAACCTAGGTGCACTTAGGTATGGTGATACCTTTTTAACTAAAACACCAAAGACATGATCCATGAAAAAAGAAAAATAAGTCACCGCACTTACTTAAAATTAAATTTTCTGCTTGGCAAAAGACAAAAACTCAAGAAAATTAGAAGACAGCCCTGGCTGGTGTGGCTCAGTGGACTGAGTGCTGGCCTGCAAACCAAAGGGTAGACAGTTCAATTCCCAGTCAGGGCACATGCCTGGGTTGTGGGCCAGGTCCCCATTTGGGTGGTGTGCAAGAGGCAACCGACTGATGTATCTCTCACACATTGACGTTTCTCTCCCTCCCTTCCCCTCTCTAGAAATAAACAAATAAAATCTTAAAAAGAAAATTAGAAGACAAGCCACAGACCAATAGAAAATATTTACAAAAGACACATCTGATAGAAGATTGTTATCCAAAATAAACAAAGCCCTCTTAAAATTTCATAAGAAAATAATCTGATTTAAAAATGGCTAAAGACCTTAACACTTTACCAGAGAAGATATACAAGTATAAGCATGACGAGATGCTCCACATCCTGTGTCACTAGGGAAATGCAAATTAGAACAGTGAGATACCACTACACACCTATTAGAAAGGCCAAAATCCCGAACACTGACAACATGGAACGGTGGTGAGAATGTGGGGCAACGGGAACTCGGATGCACAGCTAACGTCGATGTGAGAGACATCAGAACCTACAGAGAATTTTTGTGAGATTATTTGAGCCAAAGTGACAACAATTTCTGGGAAGCAAAACCTCAACCACTTGAGATGATGCTCTGGAGAAGGGCAGTTTAGCACCTCATTCGATACATTACAATCAAAGGAGGAGACGAAAGGGGGTTATGTGAAGTCCATTGGTGGTAGGTTAGGGAGGCCGTGAAAGCAAAGTGGCGGTGGGGGGGGCAGGGGGTCATGTCTGGGACTGGATAAAAGGTAAAATCATTAAGACACATTCTTTTTTCACAGAGGTGGGTACAGGATAGTTCACAGTCAACAATTAGCATGATAACAATGACAACGAGGGGTCTGTGGTATCAGCTCTGGTGAATCAGTTGTACCCGAGGGGTTCAGAAAAAGGAACTTCACCTTGACATTCCAAAGACATGTTACCATAGATGCAAAAAGATAAAAGAATAGGCTCAGTTAAGGTAAAGATTGACCTTTGTCAGGGAAAATTCCAGTCTAGGACATGACTGCCTGCCAGGAATTGCTTTTAGTTAATAACTTTCCATTTCAGCCCATCCTTTGCGGTGGTTACTTGCGGTCTCTGAGTCTGCAAGGCTGTCTCGCAGGCCTCCCCTGAGCTTGTCAGGTTAATAGGCGGCCCCTTTTCACCCCCACTGATGGGAATGCAAAACAGTACAGCCACTTTGGAAGACAATTTGGCGGTTTCTACAAAACATATTCTTGCCATGTGATCCAGCAACCTCAGTCCTTGGTATTTACCCAACAGAGATAAACACTCATATCCACACAAAAACCCGCACACGGATCTTTGTAACAGCTTTATTCATAATTGCCAGTTTTTGGAAGTGACCAAGATGTCCTTCAGTAAGTGAATGGATTAATGAACAGTGGCATATCCAGGCCACAGAATATTATTTGGTACTAAAATTAAATAAGCTATCAAGCCATCAAAAAAAAACAAAAAAACATGGAGGAAGCTTAAATGCATATTACTGAGAGATGAACCAATCTGAAGAGTCTGTGTAGTGTATGGTTCCAAGTGTCTCTCCAAACGATGGAGACAATAAAAAGGTCGGTGGTTGCTAGGGAGAAGGTGGGGGAGGGGTGAATGGGAGAGCACAGAGGACTTTTAGGGGACACATCTGCTATTTGCCATGAGGTAGCCAGAGACCAAAGAACCATTTGAGCTGAGACCCAAGTGAAGGAAAACTGTCCTGGGAAGAACAGATGGTGCTGGGCCCTGAAGCAGGAGTGGATGGCACTTGTCGGAGCCACCGAGGGGCCCATGTCAAAGGGATAGGTGGGTGGGGGGATCAGGGAGAGATCACAGGGCTGTGTGGGTCCTGGTAAGGATTTTGGATTTATACAGCAGTGATAATGAAACTAATGATCTCGGTAAATGCGTATGTTGTAACCGCGGTGAAGGGAGAGGTGGTAAACGGCGACAGGAAGTTGAGAGAGAGTGCCTGACGACAGTAAATTAACAGATGGCAAGGCACACACAAATGACCTAGAATTACAGAGGTAATTACCAGAGAAAAGCAGCAGAAAGAGTGTAAAGGGGTTTCCCTGGGGGGTGAGGAGGGAGGGAGCGTGGGGCTGCTGCTTCTCATTGTAAACCTTCAAATGCTATTTGACATTTTAAGAACTCTAAGCATTTTTTTGAAAGCTTGTGAAAGTTCTTGATGAAGGGCAGATACCGCAACTGTAAATGGATCAGACACAGAGCAGCCCTGGCCGGGAGCCGGTGCCAGAGGACGGGCGCCCCGGTGGCCAGGGCTGGCGCAGGCTGTGAGGAGCACCGGTTCGCTCTCTTCCTGAGTGGTGGTTTCCAGATCGCCATCACCTGCTGTTTCCCTCCCACCCTGCATTTCTGTGCAGCCCCACCCAGGCCATGGGGCAAAAGCGATCATTTTCCTTCTGAATGGAGTCTAGATAACACTCATAATTGGGATCCCATAGCCTTGCTACTGTAAATAGGGTAAAAGAAACCATTTTGAGTTTGACTGAAGTTGAATCATATTGGCCATGTTCATTTATACTAGAGCTACATCTAACTTTTTAAAATATATTCCAATTAGGTGAAAATGAGACTGCACATTCCTTTGCATGTCTTCAATCACAGTGAGATTTATCATCAGTGTGCAGCATTTGTGAATTGTGTTCATGTCTTTGCTCTTTCTTCTGCGGTCTTCTTCCTCACTAATCGGTAAAGGCTCTCTAAGAGAATATTGCTGCCTACGCATTTTACCGGATTACTGCCCTGCTCACACCACGTCTGGACATTTAGACCAGGCCTTGAACTTAGACTTCCCACCCCAAATTCTGGCTTTGCTTTTCCCAGGCTGCCTTTTAAAATAGCCACTTAAGAGTCAGGCTCTCAAAAATTTGTGATCTCCACCCCACCACCTTAAAGGTAATAGGTGCTTGCTCCCCCTGCTCCCCGAGATCTGGGATGGAAGGCTGCCCTTGCCAGCTCACCGCCCCTCCCCAACCCCATCCCTGCTTCTGGGATCTGTCTGAAGTAACGAGCCTGTGATGCTACTGCGTTTGTGTGAAAGTACTGAAACTGTGCCTTCCATCAAAACAGCCCAGAGTTTTCACTTCCTCAGGGTGGGAGCTTGGATGCCAAGGGAGCTCCCTGCCAACTGTGTGGGTTGCTAGTTCCTTCTCACTCACTAGGTCAGAGTCTGCATATTATTCCAAGGCACCAGCTCTACTTCTCAACACAAATACCCACTGGTCGAGACATTGCTGGTTTGCTTTCTGATGTTTTTGATCTAGAAAATGCCAGTGTCAGTGAATATGTTTTCTAGTTCCCTCTTTTATGTTTACAAAGCCTTTTCTACCCTGACATCACTATTTACCGATCCTCCGGTTTTTCCCCCTTTTATTTGCACACGTTTTTAAAGCCTCAGGGCAGCGGCATCCACTTGGCATCGACTCTGCAGAGAAGCCTGCAGTGACCCAGCATCTCCCTGTTTCATGAGAACGAGCACAACCTTCTCCGACGGTTTCTGATGTGGAATCCTCAGTCGTGCATCGCATTCCCTGCCATGATATCCATCCGCCTTCTTCAATCGGCCGCCTAACAGCTTCCCCTCTTTTTCAGGCATCCTAGAGCCGCGATGGCAAACTTCAAGGGCCACGCTCTCCCAGGGAGTCTCTTCCTGATAGTTGGGCTGTGGTGGTCAGTGAAGTACCCCCTGAAATATTTTCATCAAAAGGGGAAGAGGACCCTGCTGACGCGTCATTACCAGCGCCTTGAGATCATTGAGGCTGCGATCAGAACTTTATTTCCAGTCATTGGTAAGAACGGGGGCCACCTGGTCCAGGGGGTCTCCCCATCATACCCAGAACCTGCAACCCGTTTTCTGGGCCCTGTGAAATGGATGTTCCCACTGGTGGAGATGAGAGAAAAAGGATTTTCAGTTGTGTGCTGAGCTCTGTAATGTTAACAGTTAACAGCACATTACATCTTAGCGCACCGTGGAAAACTACCAGACAAACTGCGGTCTTGGCCCTAGGAGGACGTGGGTATAGGATGTAGGACAGAAGACATACTTTATAAAAAAGACAAAACAGAAAATAAAAAGAATAAACTCATGTACATCCGTTATGAGAAAGTACTAAATGAAGTTTAGTTTTAGGAAAATCCATCCTTTTTTCCCCAGCTATCTCTCCACTAGAATCTCAAGAGTGAACACCCTACTCATGGGTATATCCTCCCTCCCCAAATCTCAAGCAGGTATGGAGAGGGGAGTTCATGCCGCAAGGCCAGTGAGAGAGACGGTGGAAGAAACCGGGAAGCCCCCAGAGGGCCGCTGGGGAGGCGTCTTCCTCCACTCTGCCCCATGCCCACAAAACCCACCCACTTCCACTTGTCGTCCGTTCCCTCTACCCGTGGTCCTCGAGGAATGACTGGCACCAGTGGGGTCTTACTCTGTACGTGCATTTGTCACTCACCATCTCTGGCCTACAGTTCCCTGGGAGGAGCTGAAGCAGTAACAGTAGCTTCTCTTGGAATTAGCAAAGGTACACAGCTTGGTTTGCCTGGTCCGGCTGGATTTCCCCATTCACCAGCCATGCAGGCCTCAGAAAGGCTTTCTCACCTTTCTGGAGCTGAGAAGCGACGGGGACCATATGGCAGAAGTGGAACAGGCAGCACCAACCTGGCCTAAGTAAAGCAGGAAGCATTGCATTGGGGTGAAAGTAATCCTCATCCACCAATCACGTCTTGGATTCCCACCATGTGCCAGGCACTCCCTGGCGTGGATGCTGAGGCTACAGTGAGGAGCTAAACAGCCTCTGCTCTCACGGGCCTTCCATTCTAGTGTCACCGGGGCCTCCCTTCCCTGGTTGTTTTCCCCAACTCGACCCTTCACACATAGATTCAGAGAGGGGCCGGGTCTGAGGGGAAGTGTCTGGGGAACAGGGGCCAAGATGCTGCCATGGGGGATTTATGTAGGCCCCGTGAACATTTTGGGCATCACGCATAGAGAGGCACACCTGCCTGCCAAAGCAGGTGACAGGAGAAGCAGCAAAAACTGAGACCACCGCTGTGGCACACCTTCTGGTCCCAGTTGCTAAAGTTGGCCTCTCCTAAGATGCAGTGTGGTCAGAAATGCCAAGATCAAGTACTTAGGGCACCGAGACCCAAAGCTATAGGAAGAGCCAAGCCCAGAGCCCAGGCGGTGCCTGGGAAGAGCGCTCACAGGACATCTGCCCCGACAGAGACACCTGGGAGCTTCTTCCCTCCCTCAGGTGTACCCAGGGGTCCTCACCCCCCACCCCCGTTGGCTCAGACCCTGTCGCTTTCAACCTAATGGTTGCCTTCTAGGGTTCCTCTCACTGCTCACTGGGTGGAGGGGGCCCCAAGATGAAGTTATCTGCCACACTCGCCCTTCAGTGACAATGCCTTACTGTCATTTCAGCTATTGGACAGGCGTCCTGTGAACCTGTGTGGCTATATTTCTATTGCTTCTCCCCCTCTCCCCATGGATCCCCATCCAAGGGAACAACAACAAAGGCTACACAGGTTGCTCAGGAAATACCCTTGTACTGAAGCAGCCGAGTGGGTCCAGCGGACCACTGGCCACCTTCACCCACATCCTGGCTTCATTCGTGACTTGGGGTTATTTTTTGAGATCACGTGTTTGTCTTGGAACTCCTCTTCCCTCCTCAATTTCCATTCTCATTTTCCTGCAGGGATCCTGGCAGAACAGTTTGTTCCAGATGGGCCCCACCTCCACCTGTACTCGGACAGCCAGTGGATAAAGCTGATGAATTGGCAACACAGCACCATGTACCTATTCTTTGCGGTCTCGGGACTCACCGACATGCTCACCTATCTCTTCAGCCACATTCCCTTGGGGCTCGACAGACTGGTCATGGCTGTGGCAACATTCAATGAAGGTAATTAGCGGTAAGGAGGGGAAAAGGAAGAAACTGACAGGTTGTGATTATGAGGGCTTGGGCCACAGTCGGCCGAACTATTGCAAATATACTAACCTGCCCTGGAAAAATGCAAATCTGACCTTCAACTTGGGCAGGCTCGGCCCTATGCTCTGGATGGTATAGGCAACATACTCCATAAAGCAGCACATGAAAGCACAAGGCTTTTAGGCAAAGCCACCGGCTAACAGTGCACAAACTCTCCCTGCCCTCCCTCAGCCCACACCCTCCCCCACTGACGCACAGCAAGTTCTTGTGCGCACATCTACACAGAAACACACAACTTTCCAGAGACTGGGTGGATGCCACCATGCAAGAGTGTGACTCCCTGTGGCTTGGGAAGAGAAACTCCCCACTCCACCCTGACCCCACAGTACTGCAGTCTGGACTCCATCACCGATAGGAGACTCACCCAGAGGCCAGGACAGATCTCCTTTTAGAATTCATATTAAATGGGTCATAAAAAAGCATTTTTTAGAAAAGACATGGTTACATTTTATTTTTTAAAGATTTATTTATTTTTAAAGAGATGGGAAAGTGAGGAGGAGAAACATAGATGTGAGAAACACATAAATATGAGAAACATCAGTGTGTGGTTGCCTCTCACACACCCCCAACTGGGGACCCCACCCACAACCCAGGCAAGTGCCCTGACTAGGAAATGAACCAGTGATCTTTCAGTTTGCAGGCCGGCACTCCATCCACTGAGCCACACCAGCCAGGGCAAAAAGCATTATGTAATCCAATAACTTCAGTTACGTCTGTAGCTCAGGAAGAGTTGAAAACAAGGTGAATGAGGGCAAAACTGAATTTCAAGTACACACACACACAATTTGTTGTAAATCAGCAGCATTTCACTTACCCATCCTGTATTGAACCCTGCCACAGATTCTATAGAGATTTAAAGCTGTATCCTTTGCTGCTTTCACCCACTTTACACACACAATGTTTCATCTGCCTATTGGTTGTCCTGTAACATTATATAAACTCACTTTCCAAGTACTGAGAAACCTGGCTTTGAGAGATTCTAGTAACGGAGCAAGTCCGGAACGCACGCTCTGCCGCAGAAACAGGCAACGCTGACGGCCATAACTGGTGGCTTCGTGGCAGGTTTTCTCTTTTACCACCACGTCCACAACCGGCCGCCCCTGGACCAGTACATCCACTCCCTCCTGCTGTGCGCCGTGTTCGGAGGGGCTCTCAGCATCTTCTTGGAGGTGATTCTTCGGGACAACATTGTGCTGGAACTTTTCCGAACCTCCCTCACTATCCTTCAAGGCACCTGGTTCTGGCAGGTAATTGTCTTAACGCTGTTTGGGTTGAGGGCCCCCACTGAGCGTGTCCAGGTGAAGTCCTGAGGATGCAGCACTAACACGCCACGTGGGTGGGCTTAGAAGGCCACATTCCTTACCTTGCCTGCCCCTGGCCCTATGTAACTTCCTCCACAAATGCCCTGCGGATGCCACGCTAATGAGCCCGATCTGTGCGGCACACGCAGTGAGCAGGGTGCATGTTGCCCACCTGCCCAGCCCAGTACCGGAGGCACTGACACCGTCCACAGGTCCTCCTGCTCACCTGTCCGCCTGAGGTTTGGTTTGCAGTAAGCCTCTCCGATAACCAGAGTTAACCTCTCCATTTTCCTGTGCAAAAAGATCTTTCTGTGCTAACACAGGTATGGGAAATGAGGTGCAGGGGAACATCCGGTCTGGTGACCCCAGGAGGGAAGCATCAACAGCAGGGCTGACTTCTCTGTATAATCCACCAGATTGGGTTTGTGCTGTTTCCGCCCTTTGGAACACAAGAATGGGACCAGAATGACCACTCAAACCTCATGTTCATCACCATGTGCTTCTGCTGGCACTACCTGGCTGCCCTCTGCATTGTGGCCGTCAACTACTCTCTCATCTACTGGTATGTCCACGAGATGACCTGTGTCCAATCTCCCCATCCCCACCAACCCTCTGCCCCTGAAGTGTGTCACACTGTACCACAGTTATTTCCAGGGGCACCCCTTTCGTAGCTGAGTAGTAACTTCTGCCACTTTGGTACCAACTAAGTGCCAAGTTCTGTGTAAGGAACTGCACACCTACAAGTGAGGGTGGCAAGGCTGTAGGAAGGTCAAAGCCCCGACTGGTACAGGAACCTGTGGGACAACCAGGCTGCAGAGGCAGTTCTGACGGGCTGCAGGCTGGGCATGTGAAGGAAACACCCAGAACTGGGCATCAGCCCCAGACTGCAGTGCCTGCTCTGTCCCCTGTTCACCCCGAGCCCATCACGGATTCCTGTCCCCAAGACCTCGTGACAATGAGACAGCACAAGTGGCAAGTGCTCTCTAAAGCACTCTTCAGAGATAATACTGTAATTCCTATGCACTTAGTTTGTCCCTTTGGTGCATTACCCAGCTTAACCTGTATCACTTTATGAATGAAATATGCACTGTCACGTTCTACAGATGGGAAGACCAAGACTTCAAAAGACTAACTTGGTCAAGGTCACCCAACGAGTAAACAGCACAGCCCCAGTCTTTCACCGCAGGGCGAGAGTGACTTGTGGTGCATGGTGGCGGTAGTTCTGCTGTGCTGTGGCTGCCCCACCTTTTTCCCTGGCTCCAGATTTCCCTACTCAAAGCAGACACACTCCACCCAGAAAGGGCTCCACAGAGGCAACTCAAGGTCACAGTTCCTTTTAGTTCTACTGCCTGGTCAGTAAAATAATAAAAAAGGATATGGGAGACCTAAGTTTAGTCTCAGTTACAACATTAACTATTAAGTATTAAATCATGGCGTCTTTATCTACCAACAATTGCTGAGAAGTCAGATATGCAATCTCGTATTTGATAGAGATATAAAGGAAATGCTTTAAGAACAATCAGATGCCCTCACATTCTTGGGTGAACAAGGAGGGAGTATGGGGGCTCACTTGTCTCCCTGTCTCTCTCCTACAGCCTTTTGACTCGGCTAAAGAGGCACAGGGAAGGAGAAATCATTGGGATTCAGCAGCTGAAGTCAGACCCCACTGCCCAGAAGGCCCTCCTGAGTGGCTCAGATGAGGACTGAGAAGAGGCCATCGGTCATAAATGGGGTGGACAAGTCTCTTTGAGCAGAAACAGTGAGAGTGCCCCAGGAGCCGTGCATCCCCTCTGCTGCAATGCTCACGCTGGTCTGCACTTACGCCTCTCCACACCTGCACCTGCTCATTTAACTGGCTAGTCTGTGTGGGCGTGGTGCCCTCCATAAAGAGAAATGAAGCAAGCTTTCTCTGTGGCTCAGAGCGAAGAGAAATCAGAGACCCTTAAAGCTGCAGGACAGGAAGCAGCCTCACGGATGGTATGAATCCAGCAAAACTCGCTGCTTTCGATAACATATCCCTTTTCCTCCCAAGAAATAGGTACTTTCGTATTAGAAAGTAAGTGAATGACAGTGCCTTTATTTCACAGATGCAATTCTAACGTGTATTTTTTTAAAAGTAATAATTCACAAGCTTTGGTGTGTTAAACATTACTTGCTAAATATCTTCTAATTATAAACTTCAGAGAACTGTAATACCACTGCTGATAAGTGACAGGCCAAAGGTGATTTTTATTTTTTAAATCGGGAAGTTAGTTGGTGGCCCAGCAGGGAGCTGGGCTCAGGTGTTCTGACTCCTCCTAAGAGAATGCTGACAGGAAACCTGTATAATGAGGGAGAGAGAGAGAACTGGCAGGTTGTGGAAGGCCCTGACTTTACAGCTAAACGCAAAGGGTAAGAATCCTCCAAAGAACGCAAAGTTTGAACTGGTAATACAAGTCTTGTCACTCTAGTCTCGGTTCTGGTTCTTTTTTTCCTTTTAACTCCTTCAACTTATTAAGCAGCTACTCTGCACCAGCACTGACATGGTTGTGCGGATTAAGAAGTGTGTGTCCAGCAAGGAATTCACAGTCTTGTGGGAGAGAGATGCAAGCAGTGACACACAGGGGGACTGGTGCCATGGGGGTAAGTACAACCGCCATGAGACCGAGGAGGGAGGACGAGCAGGGAGCGGCCCATTGCCATTGGAAGAGCAGTTCCCGGGCACAAAAGCAGTTAGAGCGTTCTCAAAGAGTGAAACACCTTAAGTCAGGGATGTCAAACTCATGTCCACTGGGGGCCACATCAGCCTCGAGGTGGCCTTCAAAGGGCTGAATCTAATTTTAGGACTGTGTAAATGTAACTATTCCTTACCTAGGGGCAAGGAGCTCTACATTTGGCCCTTTGAAGGCCACCACGAGGCTGTTGTGGCCCCCGGTGAAAATGAGTCTGACACTCCTGCATTAAGTTCTATCAAGTGGTAACTGTGGCTCAGCCCAATGAGAAGGCCCTTACAGGCTGAACAGTGCCGTCCACTGGCGTGACCTTTTTCAGACTTGAAACGTGTCTTGTTGGTTTCTTATCACCACCACCTCTGAGTATAGGGAAGTTGACCTAAGGTCGCACGGTTTACTGAGTCGTAGAACCAGCCTCCCGCGGGACTCAGATACCAGCTTCTATCTCCCTTTCCCCTCTGCCACCCCACAAACACGGCAGAGTCCACGTACACGAAGCACTGTGTGCGCTTTGGAAGAAACGCCGTACTCAGTGGAAGGTCACCCCCACGGCGAGCCAGCACTTCAGAGTTGAAGTCGCAGCTTAGAGGCTAAGGAGCTACTTGAAAACACTGACTTAATCTTTAGGAGAGACCCATGGGCACCCTTTCAGGATCCACTTCGGTTTGCGAGCAGAAACCCGAACATTCAGTCAGCAAGGACTAGAGGACCTACCGCTGGCCATCAATGCAGCCCCTGTTCGTTCCTTAGGCACTGGAGGTAGAAAGAAGAGACCTGTTCTTGCTTTTGCTTCCCCAGTGGAGCTCTCCATTTTGATTTAACAGGGGCGGGCAGAACACTTTGAGGAAATGCAGTGGTTTCTCCAGAGGGCGAGAGCGAGGGGGTGGCGAGGTGTGCAACCTTCACAGGAGTGACCAGCCCCGGTGTGAACAGTCCCAGACATGGCAGTCAAGGACAAACCAGGCCCAGACACATGGTCTGAATAATTCTACTAACCTCTGTCAACCAGAGGCGCAAAGACCCCATGGCCACCACAGGTTCCTCTGGAACTATCCCCCTGACACACATCCACCAGTCATCCCCTCTCTGCTCGACCCCTGAGGTGCGCACCCAAGGAACCCTGTTTGGCGCCAATGCTGGTGATATCACTTCACAACGCCAGCAGGGGGCCGCCAAAGTGGTGCGCCCCATCCCACTTCCCAGGGAGTCTGACCTACACTGGTGTCCTGACACCAGTCTGTCCTCCTCGGGTGTAAACGTCCGCAATCACAAAGCAGACACGTGACTTCAGTAAATACAAGTGTGGGGTGAGGCTGGGGCTGAAGGTCAGAACTACTTTCACGAAGTTTGTTAAGTAAATTCAGAGGGAGTTTATTTTAACCAGCAGTAAATACCTGAGACAGGATTCCGCATGTGTCTACCTTTTTCTCATTTAGAAACAAACCCTCCTCTGAACTTCTCTGTGAAATGTGACTCTAGGGAACAATGACGTGCAAGTATCGCAGCAGCATAAACAGCCGAGGCAGCCTCCTTCCGGCAGGTCGCAGACCAGCCTGGCTCCTTCCCTGCAGCCCTCCCCGCTCACCTCTGTGCCAGCTCTCTGCCCCCCAGAAAGCTCCCCCTCACCTCAGCTGACTGCCCCCTGCCCCTTGTAATCCATGCTTACCACTCTCAGCTCGGGATTGTCGGAGCCTCAGAGCCTCACCCTGGGACACCTCACAGCCCTTCTCGTCTTAGGAAGGCAGCCGAGAAGGTCCTTAACTTAGAACCAGAAGACTGGATTTAAACCCTGGTTCTCTTTAACTTCAACCAAAAGTTGCATTTTCTCCGTTAAAACAGAGATAATAAACATTTTATAGAATTGCTTTAACAATTAAATGAGATTATCTATGAAACCTGTGTCACCCACAAGCCACTCTGCAAGTCCCTGCTCCTCTGCAACTTGCCTGGTGACCAGCCTTCGGCCAGCACCCTCCACAGGAGGCCGCCCCAGCTCTGCCCCCCACTTCCTCACGCAGACCCCATCATGTTCATCACATTCATCACTAGACTTCTACAGATGAAAGAAACATTTTTAATAACCTGGATACTTTCAAGAGTTAGGGCTTCCCAAACTCTCGAAGGCATCACTGCGGAAAAGCTTTCCCACCCAACCCCAGCTCCAATATAAACAGGCATATATTCTTAACCACCAGTGCTTTCATTCAATCTGACACTTTAAAAAATCACTCTAAGCTCTCCGCTGGTAGCTTGATGGAGGCTCAGAAGAAGGAAACAGCCTGGATTAAATAACTTGTGTACGGGGACTGGCTGCTTTTGTGGCTGGTGCTGCCTAGCAGGGACACCTGCTCTCTTCCTGCCATCTCTACTTTGGAATAAAAGTCGGCGAAGTTTTAAAGAACCATATAAAAAGTATTGTAGGCTAGAGGGCCATATGGTCCCTATGGCATCCATTCAGTTCTGTCTTCAAATTGAAATCAGACACAGATAATATGTAAATGAATGGGCATGGGCTGTGTCCCAATAAAACTTTATTCACGAAAACAAGTAGCCAGTCCAAGGGCTGTAGTTTGCTGACGCTTGTTCTGGAATAAAGCAGAATGTATCATCTCTGAACTGAAATAGTTTGTGCTGCAAAAGCAGTATTTCCGCAGCTCCCACCTACTGGATCCACTGGCAGCATCCTTTACCTGTGTGTGAACAGGCTTGGTGAGGAGAACGGCCCGCAGGTGAGGGCACAAACCGCGGTCAGGACACACCCTGACGCCCCCTTTACAGAGGGAGTGCCGAACCCACCCCCTTTCAGGGGACGCACATCACCCCCACGTCCTATGTCTCTCCCATCTCGGAGCCTCTCCATTACTGTGTAGCCACCAGCTTAGAAGTCAGCACCGAGCTTAGAAGAATCTTGCTATTCTCACATTCTGGTCAAAAGAATAACCAGTTTTTAAAAAAATAAGTTACATAAAAATTTAAGGACACGAAACTCCTAACCAGACCATGAGCCATGGAGAAGAGCACAAGTTAAAACATACGATCCACATACGTCATGAGGCTCATTCGCTGCCTGCGCTCTGTGCTGCAAGCCCTCCCTCAGCACCCTGCTCTCAGAAGAGAACTTTGGCTTGTGTGACAACTGTGACCTCACACAAGCTTGAAGAGCGGCTTCTCCTGGATCAGTACAGAGCAGACCTGGAGAGAACCCTTGTCAGCGTCCCCACGTGGACTGTGGCCACAGAATCTCAGCCACTGCTTCTGCCATCCCACTGCTGGCCACCCTTGGACAGGGAGGCTTAGAGGAAGGACAGGCCTCCCGCCCCTTCCCTTCGGCGGCAGGGCAGAGCAGGCCCCGGCATTCGGCGAAGCCATCTCTCTCCCAGAGTCACTGTTGTTCAGGCGCCTGCTTGGGAGATGGAGCTGTGGTCACCACAACAGTGGAGACTGCCTTGGAGGGATTCGAAGCTGTTCCCTGTTGAAGATGGGAGGCGGGCACAGTCTGGATGCGCACCTGTTTGCGGAGAGAGCATCCAATCAGCAGACTGCACACGGGCTCATCAGCTGAGAACACACAGCAAAGGAAAGAGAGAAACCCGCTATGGCCAGCAGTTCGCCTCGGCCCTTACCTGTGTGGCCTGGCCTTGCTGCTGGAGCTGCTGCAGCTGCTGGGCAGTGAGGAAACTCACGGGCTTGTTGCCGGCAATGAGCTTAGTGCCTGCCGGCATGGTGGTGAGGATGATGTTGCGGCCCAGCCCACCGAGGCTGCGGACAGAAGGCAGGACAGAGTGTCACCTCCCACTCAGAACCAGGCCACATGTTGAGGGAGGGAAAAGAGGGAGGTCTGGTGCCCAGTGGAAATCCCAGCATTCTGGACTGAAATGGAAACCCATCTCATGAGCCAGACTTTCTACCAGCCTCTCTGTTTCCAGGGACGAGAGCAAAGGGCAGGCCCGAAGCTTGACCCTGATGTCCACACCTCGATCAGGAGGAGTAGCGGATGAATAGGGCCTCAGAGAGGTGTGTGCTTTCGGTCAGAAACCCACCCCCAAACCACTGCCTTGAGACCATCAGAATGACCCCCCATGCCCTTTATCCCTGTTTAGGTCAGGGCCATGGGAAGCCCAGGCTCCCAAGTAAATAAGCCCTCACGCTGTGACCTACCATACCACAGGGCTCATGCGTGTGAGGGTGCCCCCCCACCCCAGCACCCACAGTCAGTCCCACCCCATCGCAGCGCCTCCTGCCCCTTCCATGCTTTTCTCCGCAGTCTGTCTTACCACCCCATGCGGTATTTTACTTTATTCTCTCTCCTCACTTGAGCACAGCAAGGATTTGTCTCCTTTAATCACTGCTCTACCCCCAGCACCTGAAACAGTACTAGCTGCTCAGCAGATCTTGTGCACAACAGGAGACGTGGAGGGAGAGCCCCCCAGGGCGCCCTGCCCAGCCCTCACTGAGCAAGCACTCACTTGGCTCCAAGGTTGCCTTTGATGATAGGGGCCGTGACCACACTCTTGCCCTTCATCGGCTGGCTGATCACAGAGAGTGGAACCGTGATCCGCGTAGGCAGCTTCCCCTAGAGAGGAGGAGGAGACCAGGAGAGGAGACAGGAAATGAGAAACCAGAAGCCCGTGTCCAGGGCTACCAGAGCTGAGAGCCAGCACTCAGCAGCTTCCGGTCCCTATGCCCCGAGGGGTTCCCACAGCCAGTCAGCTGCGGCTCAAGGGCTACAGGTAAGGGCTCCTATGCTACACTGAGGGTCACCTGATCTGTCACCATCCTCTTTCACGCCACCTAAAGCACAGTCACCACGCAGGACCACTCTCATCAGGAGGAAACATGTACCTAGCCCCAAAGGGAGACATGGGCTTGCTGCAGCACAGTGAGCATCTAGGCCCCTGGGGGCGCCGGGGCCTGCTCCCACGTGTACCCCCACACTCGGCCCTCCACAGCTGCCCGCGGGTGTGGGCATGGTACACAGTCACCCCAGAGGTTAACTCAGGATGCACACACCTGCTGCCTCCCCTGGACTGACGGCTGCGCCTACCTGCTGGGGCACGGGCCACACTCTCCAGGTGTTTTCCGTTTCTCCCAGAGATAAGAAGAGATCAGTCAGGGGACACTAATCATAAACTCAACCAAGTGAAAGTCCAACCTCAAAGCAAACAAGGCCTAAGAGGAACAAAAAGTTGAAACAGCCTAGTTTTGGGGATTTCAGGATGGCTAAGATTTGGTAATTGCATCACCTGTTTTTAGGTTACCTGGTTTTTTAATGCTTGGTTGGCAATAACATTTATATACAGTAAAATCCTCTGATGCGAGCCCTGGCCAGGTGGCTCGGTTGATTGCAACGTCATCTCATACAACAGGTTATGGGTTTGATCTCTGCTCAAGGTATATACCTGGGCTGTGGATTCAACCCCCAGTCTGGGCACATATCAGAAGCAACGAATCAATGTTTCTCTCACATGGACTTTTCTCTCTCTCCCCCCACTCCCCTCTCTAAAAAAAAAATCAACACATACACCCTTGGGGGAGGATTAAAAAAATGATTCAAGATTCACAGATAGAGAGCAGAGTGCTGCAGGAGGGAGGTGGAGGGATGGAACAAAAAAAAAGAAACGGACACAACAGTGTGGTGACTGCGGGGGTCGGGGATGAATGGTGATGGGCAGAGACTGGACTTGAGGCAGTGAACACACAACACAGTGTGCAAATGCCATGCAGTAGAGTTCTGCACCTGAACCCTGTGTAGTTTTGTTAACCAGTTTCACCCCAATTAAGGCAATAAAAAGAAGAAAAATGACTTGAGAGGGGTGGTTTAATAGGCTGCTAAAAAACGGCACAGACATTTCCTACGGGTGAGCTGGCTCTGAAGAAGCCAGGTGCTCGGGTGCAAAGCCACACTGGAGCGGCAGCCCGCCAGGAAGCGCTAGGAGATGCCGACAGGCGACAGCACGGTGCCTCGAGGTGGATTGATGTACGGTTTATTTTCTTAATGCCTCAGTGCAAGGGGTGTCAGACTCATTTTCACCGGGGGCCACATCAGCCTCAGGTTGCCTTCAAAGGGCCGAATGTAATTTTAGGGCTGTGTAAATGTAACTACTCTTTGACAGTTAAGCGAGAGCGCGGTGCTGCGGCCAGGTAGAAACAAGGTGCCAGGCCACATAAAACAAGACGGAGGGCAGGATTCGGCCCATGGGCCTTGTGTGTGCCACCTGTGCCTTAGTCGCTTAAAAACATTTCAGGCCACCAGAACAGCAACTGGAATCGTCCCTTCACGAACTGCCCAACTAGCAGACTAGACAGGGAAACCTCAGTGCTTCCTAACGCACCGAATGCTCTCCCGTCATACAGGGTGGGGCAAAAGCACGTTTCTAGTTGTAAGTTCACAAAACACAGAGTTTACTCCTGTGTTAGTATTTATTAATTCTTGTATTCTGTTCCACACCAACACCTACAACCTACTTTTGCCCCGCCCTGGTACATACCAGAGCAGAAACAGGGTGGGGGCTGCCGGCGACAGCTCTCCGTGATGTGAGTGCTGTGAGGAGGGCTCATGGGAAACAACCGTGCGTCGGGCAGCGGCTTCCTCTCTCCCTTACTCTGGCTCCTGGGACCTAAGAGCCGGTTTCCTTCCAAGCCGCACTACATACATCCGGGTTTGTTGGCGGGCTGGTTTTGCTAACCTGTATGTCCTCCACCACCACTCTGGCTTCTACCCAAACAATTGAGGTTTCATTACACAGCTTGTTCAGAAAAGAAAACTATGTTTTATCCTGTCCACATAAAAATACAGAACACTGCTCCTTATCGAGAAGCAACATGAACACGCCTGTATCCAGAAACACACCTATGTTAATACGAGGATTTGGTTTATGATAAGTGTAGTATTTCAAGTTAGTGGGGAAGGGATAAATTAGTCAATGATGTTGGAATAATCTGAAAAACAAAATGAGATCTCGGCCACATGCTATTCAAAAAGTTACATTTCAAATGGACTATCAGTTATACTTTTCTTAAAACTGAAAATATTTCATGGAAATATAAGCTAATATCTTTATAACCCTGAGGTAAGAAGGCAAAAGACATAAAACCTAGAAACCAGAAAAGCAATGTTGATAGATCTAATCAGATAAAATACCCGTAGAGCAAAAGGCTTCCTATGCAAGGTTAAAAAATGACAGAGTGAAAGAAAATATCGTCTGCACAAAGAATTAACACCCGGAAGATATAAAGGGTCACCTCAAACTATGAAAAAGCCAAACACCCCAGAAGAAAACTGGCAAAGATGTATTCACTGCAAGAAAGCACAGGCCAGTGTCCATAGGACTGGATGCTCGACCTCACTGAAGGTCGGGGAAACAGAAGAACTCCCTCTCACCACTGCGACAGCTACGTCCAGTTAAAGCCCCCACGGTGCCCAGCACTGGGCAGGACAGGAGACTTGTGGATTGGACTGTACACTGGTATGGAATTTTTGGCAGCACAACCGCGTGTCTAAACTTTCAAGGTGTTACCCCCGTGGCCCAGCACAGACACCTCTGCTCCAGAACCCGCACACGCGTGCAT
This sequence comes from Phyllostomus hastatus, assembly GCF_019186645.2. NCBI lineage: Eukaryota > Metazoa > Chordata > Mammalia > Chiroptera > Phyllostomidae > Phyllostomus > Phyllostomus hastatus. The sequence goes on along the minus strand of NW_025334015.1, from coordinate 9,618,714 downwards.
CAGTGCACACGTGCCAGTTCACTGTGGCACTCACTGCTCCTAACGGGAGAGTGCCCTCCAGCAGGGGAACGGCTAGACAAAGCGCATCCCTTCCATGGGCTACCACGGCCTCGCTCCAGAGCACACACTCAGTATCTGCGGGGGATCTGGAATGATCCCCAAGGCATACTTTTAAATACAGCACACTGCAGAACAATATCTAGACTAAGGTCTCTTACAGGGTTGTTTTTTTTTTTTAACTGCATGTATATGTATAAAAACACCTAGAAGAAAAGGACTAGATGAGTAAATGCCAAGACACCAACAGACATTAGCTCTCAGGAAGGGGGAACTAGGGGGTTGTGAAAGAAATTTTATATTTTACTCTAGGTGCTTCGGTACTGTTTTAATATTTTTTTAAAGAATGTACGCAGGTACTACTTTCATAAATCTGTTTCAAAATCGAACACCAAAGTCTATTACTAAACAAGCCTGTTTGGGTCAACTGAGGTGACACAGAATTTCTGTTCCTGAAAAGAGAGACTCCCTGGGGGGAAGGGCTACTCTTCACCACCACCAGTACTCACAGCCTGCGACGTGGACACCACCGTGGTGCTGACAGGGACCTGCCGCACAGTGGGGGCTCCCGCGCCAATGCTGATGGGGGTGCTGGCCGCCCCGGAAGCCACAGCAACGGTCTTGGACACGGCAGCATTCACGCTGGGCAGTGACACTGCCGACGTATGGACAGTGCTAGACCCGCCGGCCACGGCAGGGCCCTGCTTGGCGTGGGCCGCCACTGTGATGGTCTGGCTTGCTTTGGGGGGCATCACTCCCAGGCCCTGCACAATGCGGATGGTGGCAGCCGGCTTTGCTTCTGAAGAGGCCACTGTGCTCTTCCCCTTCTGGTCGGCCACACTCACACCAAGTGCTGGCATCAAGCGAAAGGCTGAGCTCGAGGCTTCTGCTGGCTTGAGGTCGGGAGTCACCTTGACCACGGTGGTACCTGTTGGCGTGGCTGAAGGGGCACTGGCGGAAGCAGCTTTAGCCGGGCTGTCAGTAGCATGCACGGGATTGGAAGTGACGTGTAAGGTAGCAGAGATGCCTTTGCCTGCGGTGCCACTTCCTGCCCCAAAGAGGTCCTGGGTCAGCTTGACCGTGGTGACCTGGGACTTGGCCAACGTGGCCATCATGTCCGGAGTGATCCGCAGAACCGTCTGGCCTTTGGCATCTGTGGTGATGGAAGAGGGTGGCAGACGCAATACATCCTTACCCTGGATACGAAAGTTCGTGGCTGTGAGTGGAATGCTGCTGCCCGTCTGGGGCTTCACGCCGAGCTGCCCGGTGACCGCCACCTGGGTGGGGAGAAACAGCACTGACCAAAGGGTTCGCAACGGCACTCGGGTGCAGAGCACGATCAGGCAAACCTCCACTGAGTGGGCGTGCGCGTGTCATGTATTTTTCTAAGTTCTTAATTTTAAAGACAATAAACATTCACGAAAGAAGAGAACAGCATGACAAATCCATGTAGCTATCCCCCAGTTTCCAAGGTTATCCCTTTGTCAGTCTTGTTCTATTCACCCTTCCCGAGGTCTGGGGGGCTGACGGGGGAGGATAGAGGAGGAGTGGGAATATTTTTAAGTAAACTAACATATAGCATTTTGCTGATCAACACTTATGTACATATCTCTAACCTAGAAGGACTTTCTAAATTAAAAAAATAGTCACGGACTATTACCTAATAATATATATTCACATTCCCCCAACGGTCTCAAAAACGTCCATTCGTCGTCGGCCAACCTGCACCCTGAGAGCAGGAGAGCATCGGGCCCCGCTCCCAGACATAACGGACTCAGCCCTCCCGGCCCCAGGGATTCTCTGTCACACGCCCCCCTCCCCCCACACACACACCACTGCCACCGGAACGCAAGCTGTGATGTGTCCCATCCGCAAACTCGACAAACCCCTGTGGGCTGCACGTCTCCCTCCCCCTGCTCCACTCCAGCCCCAGTTCTCCACTCTCTTCAAAGAGCCAAATCCCTCTAAAAATTATCTGCCTTCACTATCTCCATTTCTTTGCCTTACATTCTCTTTTGAACACATTCCCCAAAAGTCACCGATCCAGTGGACCCAGTCAGGTCCACTCAGCACCCTCATCCAGCGGGGGGCCAATCCTAACCCTCGCATCCCTCCCACTCTCACGCCCCTGGTGCCTGCGCTGACCTCGAGGGGCACCCTTTCCTCTCCTGGACGGCCTTACAGTCTCCGCACCTCGGCGTTCTCCATCTCAGGTAATTACCACCATCGACCCGATCATCACTCGAGCTGAAAGCCACAGCGTCGATCTGGACCCCCTTCTCTTAGACCCCGTATCAAACCACCGGAAAATCACAGACCTGACCCTGCACCCTGAGTTCAGAACCCCTGCACTCTCACCCCCCGAGATGACCATGCGCAGGAAGCCAGCACAACCTCTGCCCTGGCCCATGGCAACCGCCTCCAACCCAGTCTCCCTCTCCCACTCCTGCACCTCCAGTCCGTCCTACACAGCAGCCAGGGGCATGCAAACTGGATCGAGTCATTCTGGCTCACAATCTCTCAGTGGTTCCCTAACACACCTGAATTAAAGTCAAAGTCTGACGTGATCTAACCACTGGGAACCTCTCAAGAAAACACGTTCCAACACTTCCACATGTGTGTTCACTAGGCCTCAGCCACCACTGCCTTCCTATCACCCCAAATACCCAACTCAAGGCATTCCACTTGCTCTCCCAGCATCTGGGATGCATTGCCTCCAGCTCCCTGTAACATGGCCCACTTTCCAACCTCAGTCCCCGCTCTCAAATGCCACCCCTCAGACAGGCCTTCTCCAGTCGCCCCAGCGGAACGGGGCACTGCACTCCACACCTGCCCACTGACGCTCACAGCCCCGAAGGCCCCACCCCAGAGCACCCATCTGCCTGTTGGCTCTGGGGGAATACGAGCCCCACGAAGGAGAGACTTAGTCTGTGCAATATACCACTAAATCCCCAATATTTTTGACAGTGCCTGGCACACACAAAGTACTCAATAAATATTTAATGAAGGAAATGTTACTGTATCATTACACAGCCCCATTTCACCAGTAAAGCAGGGACAACAAAAGTGCCTGCTCCACAATGCTGAGTATTGAGTTAACAGCCATGACCCAGTTAGCGCAGTGTGGGCACCAGCTGCTATCCTGCCTGACAGTTCTTTGAGGCCCCATGGCTAGCCTTGCATGTTCACAACCAAGAAAGTACACACACAGTCTTTTACCAGCAGTGAACTGAAATGCCAATGAAGCATATGAAGTTATACCACAGGCTTTAACTTAATTCATGGAGAGTCTCCTCCCAACTCAGAAACTCAGCCGCTACACGGCGAAGCAGACGGAAAGGAGCAGGGAAGCCTCTCCAGCAGCTGCACAGCCTGCACTGCCCTGGTGGGGACGCGTTCCTAAAAGGCCTGCGCACTAAGGACCAGAGACCCCTGATCGTGGAGACCCCTGCTGTCCTCTGCCTCAGGACAAGGGGGTCGGGCCCTACCCACCTGCTTGATGATGTTCTGTCCGCTGGCGTTCTGAATGACGGCGGCTGTGGACGCACTCGGGGCAGAGGTCCCAGGAGAGCTCGTGGCTGGCTTGCTCGCAGGGCTGGCTGTGGCAGGGAGGCTTGTCACCGTGAGCCCCGTCTGCCCAGGCCCCGGCCGCTGCATGGCGGCCGCTGCCGTCTGGGCTTTGACTGGAACGGTGGCCATTACTGTCTAGTTCAGAGCATGAGGCCAAGAGCTTAATCAGACACTATGGCGCAGACCAGCACACCGCCCCCCAGGGGTGAGCCTCTGCAGGCACTTCTGACCTAACCGGGCTTCTTGCACACCAGTCTCTAAAACAGACACCTGAAGTTCCTGAGCTTGTGAGCACACCTTTCATGTTCAGAATGATCCCACACATAACACCCCACCCCTACATACTGCGGACAAACAGTATGCCCCTTTTACAGTACAGGACACTGAGGCAGAGGGCTTCTCTCCAAAACCAGATGACTAGTTAGTGGCACAGCTAAGTACAGAGGCACACCAGATGGAGCCTGAGATTCAGGAGCACAGGCCTGGACTTCACCCCACCTGCACAAGGGACCTAACGTTATAATGTTGGGTAAATCACCAGGCTTCTCAGAAGTTCTGATCTGCCACACACGTGTAAAGCAGAACTCCTGAAAACTTTCACCCAGCCATGAACGTTAAATGAGTTGTATAGCGAAGATCCTCATCAGTAGACTAACATAAGGCCCTTCAGTCCTCGCCCAGATTGCCCATTGTGCTTACAGCCCACCACAGAGTCCGCTGCCCCTGTTTACCTGGGGCATGACTTTGGTCTGCGTAGCAGTGGCTGGAACTCGAATCTGAGGTCCTGCTGGATTCGGTGGCAGTGTCTGTGCTGGCCCAGCTGCCTGCTGAGTCACAGCAGGAAGGCTAGGCTGGGCCACCACCCGTACCTGGGGCAGGCCGGCTGAGCCCGAGTGGCCCACAACCCGGGCCGCAGCCTGAGAGCTGGGGGGAGTCTGACTGGAAGCTGGGGAGAGCATCGTTCCCAGCTGTGGCATTGTTGGTGAAGACACCAGAAGAACACTAGGAGGAAACAAGGGGCAGTGAGAGCCAACCAACTCAGGACATGCACACTAGAGCACTACGGACAGAGCGGGCTAGAGAGGCAACAGAGGTGCTTACCTGGAGCTAGACTTAGCTGGTTCTGAGACAGGAGCAGGGCCACCTTTGTTGACTGCCGAGACTGGCGGCGGGGAGATAGGAGTGGTGGGCAAAGCTGGAGTGGTGGGGGTCACGGGTGTGACTGGGGTGGGTGGCATGCTGGAGTCACTGAGGCTCATCTGGCTCTGCTCAGAAGGGCCACTGCTGAGGACCTTCATTGAACTCTCCTTGCTATTGGACTTCTGTACGTAGAAGACGAAGAGACATTCATGTTCAGACTTAACAAAGGTGCGAGAAAGGGAGGCATGGCCCGTGGTTCCTGACGCGCTGAGCTATGGGAAGGCCTCACTGCCACCTTCCCTGACACCCTAAGCCGGGCACTCTGAGGGAGTCACTTACCACCTTAGATGAAGGCTTAGGTTTTTGCTGAAGGGCTTTTCTGGCTTTAGCTGCTGCTGCTTGTGCTTGGTGAATCCGCTCTGCAAACAAGGGGGAGACGCTTCAGTGGTAGTTTAACTTCGGCACAGTGAGACGGGGGGTTTCATTAAGAGCCCAGGCTCCGCTGGGGGCTGAGCCCTGCCTAAATGCCACTGAAAAGCATCCTGGGATGGGGGCAGAAAGTCAGAAGCACCCCCACACCAGCTGGACGCTTCCCAGAGGCTTCACACACCAAACTCTTCCTCGCTCCTGTCACGATGCAGGTAGATCCACAGCTTCCGTCCAATGTCATATTTCACACATGGGTCTTTTTCATAATGGAGCCGATCCAGTGCGCCACTCACTACTGTATTCACCTGGGAACCAGAAGCAAGGGGACGAGGGGCAGGTCAGACTTGGACACCAGAGCAAAGCTCTGAGTGTTTAAGTCAAGGTTGCTGAGCTGATCATGTCTCAGCAGTGAAGCAGCACTCCCAAAAACTCACTGAGGATCACATGCCCAAACAGGAAGCACTAAGATTCCTGAAAAACTAAGCTGCCGACCCCTGAAGGTGACAATGACCTCAAACCCTCAGAAGCTGTAAGAAAGCTCAAAGTCAAATTTGTGCTTCACTAGAAGCAAGGGTCTCAGGCTATCACTCTTCTCCTGTCTTGAGACACCCTTCTTTCCTCTTCATTCAGTTTTTCAAAATTTATGTTATTGTATATTTCCTGATAACTTTTCTGAATTACTTTCTGGAGCAAAACAAAGATAACCTCTTCTCCATCCTACCTGAGTGCTGGTGACATCTGGAGCGAGAAACTGGGAGTCCTTGAGCAATTCACAGATCTCCGCTCGTGTGCCTTCTCCATTAGGTAGCCGAGCTGCCGCGTCTCGAACTGGTGGAATCGGGAAAGGAAGAGTCCATGAGTCAAGCAGCTGAGGAACCCCTCCTCTCCCGCTCCTCTGAGGAAGTGCCCAGAGGTTTCTCTGCCTCGCCAGAATGCAGCACTGGGCAGACACTGCCCTCTAGTGGCAGGCCCCTATACACTCATCACCCTTTCAGCTGACACCAAACATGACCCCTTGGGACTGTTATAAACAGAAGTACAAAACCACATATTAGTGCCCTGATGTTTTGAGAGAAATCAGGTGTCTTCATGTCACGTGACAGCTGTTGCAGACATCTCAAAATACCACTTCCATGCATCACTATTTGGAAATTACAGGAGTTATAAGACCGCTGCTAGTTCTTATCATTTGATATCATAAAAATACATAATATTTCTGCACAGAAAATTGGTTTTAATATTTTGATAACTCTTTCAATATGACTGGTTTCTCTTGTAGCTCTACACATAGTATTTTATGCATTTGAAGACCTAATTCTGAGAAGAGGCCCAGAGGTTTCACCAGACTCATGACACAAAGAAAGGCTGAAAACCTCACATTTAAAGGACTCAGTCTGGAGGAAGCCAGTCCCTATACTCGTGCTACTGCTTACCTGTGAACAATTCCTGAAAGAAAATAGACTGGAGTGCAGACTTCAGGAAAGAAAAACTAATTCCAAATAAACCTCTGGGGGCAGAAGCCCCCTCCCCACACTCCAAAGCTTCTTAAAGCTACACCTGGCCCTCAGAGCTCTCCCGTGTGTGTGACTGGGGAGCAAGGGGCAAAGAGCAAGCACAGCGGTCCGAGAAGGAAAGCTACCGCACCCAGTGACAGGATGGTGACGTAGGCCGGCCGGTCCGAGCGCAGCAGGGAGTGCTCCCGCGCCTTGTTGAGGGAGGTCTCCTTGTCGAACACGCCCTTCACGGGCCCCACCACAGACTCGAAGCCATGCATGCGGAAGGTGAAGGCCTTGTGGGGCTGGCTGTATCTGTAACGCTCCTGTCAAGAGCAAAGGGACAAGGTTCGTACGTCGGAACCAGTGCGGTTCTCTCTAGAGCTCCTATGGGAAGGGGTCTACCTGCAGAGACCACACAGGAAGCAAACTGGCTACTCCAACTAGGAATACTGAGCCACCGATAGTGAGGAAGCATGGTCCCCAAAGCCCGAGCCACTGGCCAAGGGACAAAAAAGCAAAGGTAAGTGTGTTTTGCTAGCTAGAGGAAAAGGTCATCAAAACATTTCTCCTTACACCATTTCTGCCCCCCAAGAGACAACCCCAACCAACAGAACACCTAAGGCTGCAGGTGTGGATTTTCCTGACTGCGTGGCCTCCCTAGCTATTTCTTACCTGCTCCTGAAAAACTCGTTTTTCCTCCCCGGTACTGGGCCGCACCACATAGTCAGTTCTTCTGGAACACAAAGAATTTGGAGGAATCTAAAAAAAGCTGAACTCACAAAAACAGGGAGAAGAGCAGTAGTTTTACCAGGGGCTGGCCAACAGGGGGAAACAGGCAGACAGGGGTCAAAGGGCACAGACTCGCAGCTCTGAGACAAGCCCCGGGTGTCTGGTGCAGAGCACACTGACCGCAGTTAGTAAAGCTGTTCCTTTCACAGCTGGGAGCTGCTGAGAGAGAACACACACATTCCCACCACACACCCCCAAAACCAGTAATTATGTGAGGTGATGAATGTGTTAATGAACCTTACTTCAGCAATCGTTTCACAATATACACATGCGTCAAATCAACACAATATTATACATCAATTGGATCTCAACAAAGCTGGGGGAAAAAGACAGGGGACCACCCCCGACTGAAAACAATCACATGAGACGCCGTGACACACAGAGCTCAGGACCAGACGGGAGATCAAGTGACCGACATTCTCGCTTCGGTTCTGTCCTGACCTGCAGCCAGTCACTTAACCTCATGCCTCAACTTCTTTATAGGTAAACCAAGGAAGATGGACTGGATGAATCACTACCAAGTGGGTACTGCAGGAGAGGAAGCCAGGGGAAAATGTCCACCCATAAGATAAATCACACCCGCCTCAGAACCTCCCCAACCCAGAATCCTTTGCTCAGGGAGCCACATTTAACGATGGGAGCGTGCAGCCCTCCTGGGGCACACTGAAGCAGGTGAGCATCAGTGCACCCTGGGATCACTAACGTCCCCCACAGCTCTCACACGCTGAGAAAGGTTAGAAAAGCATGGCAGTATCGTGAAGTACAGTTTCAGGGGACACCCCCCACTGTTAGAGGATTGTACTCACACCCGAGGGACAGGTGTTGTGGCATCTGCACCATCTTCATGTTCTTGCTGGAGAAAAGGAAAATGTGAACAGATGAACTAAAGAATTCTGGCTAACATAAGGACTCTGGAAACCCAATGAAAAAAATCTGTTTTCTTTAAAAACCATACCTTACAGAATGCCTGGTCTTTGGTTTCTAGCCACAGCTGGAACAGTGCAGCTAATTCCTTTTCATTATCTTGGGACTGGCCTATCAGAAGCATTAAAAGACAAAAAACAGTAATGAAGCACATGAAGGTGTTCCTCAGAATCTCCCCTTCTCCGTACTCACTGTGTTTCTGCCAGAGGAATTGGCTCTCAGGACCTGCAGCCGCGGGCGGCCCTCTGCACACACTATCCACTCAGCCTGCACCACCCCCATCGCCGTCTGCCTGGACCGCCCCTTCCGGGCCTCCCCTAACTAAATCACTCACTCGGTAAGTATTTGATGACAAACAGTGAGTCCCGGCGAGGACGTGGAGAAAAGGGAGCCCTAGTGCACAGTCGATGGGAATGCAGACTGGTGCAGCCGCTGTGGAAAGCAGTATGGAACTTCCTCGAAAAATGGAACTGCTTTATGTCCCAGCAATTGCACCACAGTGGATATACCTTAAGAACCTCAAAACACCAATTCCTAAGAACTCATGCACTCCAATGTTCATAGCAGCACCATATACAAGAGTCAAGTGCTGGAAGCAGCCTAAGTGCCCCTTGGTAAATGAGTGGATCAAAAAACCCTGGTACATTTACACAGTGGAATTCTTCACAGCAGAAAGAAGGAGCTCCTACCCTTCATAACAACATAGATGGAACCGGAGAATATTATGCTAAGTGAATTAAGCCAGGTGGTGAAAGACAAATACCATATGATCTCACTTTATAAGAGGTATCTAATGAACAAAATAAAGTAAAAAGCAAAACAGAACCAGAGGCATGGAAACAGGGAGCAGACTGGCAGTGGCCGGGGGCGGGGTGCATGTGGAAATGGTAGGAAGGGAAGGAACTAGACAAAAAACATGTATGAATGACCCAAGGACATGGACAATGGTGTAAACATTGACTGGGAGCAGGGAGTGGGCTGGGCAGAGAAGGGCAAAGGGGGGAAAATTGGGACAACTGTAATAGAGTAACAATAAATAAAAAATAAGTATTTGCTGAGCAGCCACTATGTGCCACAGTGCATGCTAGGTTAGAGTTTGTCCCTCATGAAGTTTTCAGGCAAGTGAAGAAAGAGCACAAAACAAATAAAATCTAAAAGTGGCAGGTGTCACAAAGGATGTGATGAAAGCTTACCCTAGGAAAGTTATCCCGTCCTTGGCGGGGTTGGGGGTGGTGGTTAGAAAAGGCTTCTTCTGGCTAATGAGGGCACAACGGCACTGCCCACAGGGCCCAGCAACAGGACCCCGAAAGGCAGGAGAAAAGCTGGACTCCCCCTGCCCTGCCTAGAACGAGACAAGCACTTTGCCCATGTCCTCCTCTGCTATCAGTTTGTTCCGACTCCTGCTGTGGCACTTGTCACATGATGATACCTATGTCTCCTGCCCAGACCAGCCACCACAGGGACCCACATCACCCAGGTCTGCTGGGTAAAGAAGGTACCAGCCAGAGCCTAGCCTTCTCCAAGGCTGCTGAGTTGACCTCACTAGGTCTCCTACCTATCTTCACTAGTCAGTGCACAATACCACCACCCCAGGAAGCTCTGGGCTTTCTTACCCCACACAGCTCCTCTTACTCCCATTCTGCCATCTAGAAATGTGACTTCATAACCAGTACATTCTCCTCCAGCTACATCTTCCTCCCACAACACTCCCTCCACCTCCTTGTTCAGTGTGACTTCTGGTTCTGCCTAACCCTTCTGCCATGGGATGTGCTGGCTATTTATTCCCTCCCAGCCATGCCCCTCAGAGCTGAGCTCCGCTCTCAACCCCGTAACTGATTCCAGACTATTTTTCTCCAACTCTTCTGAAATATCAAAATAAAGCAAAAGCCAGGTCCCCATGGCTCTCCCCACCCACCTGTACCTACCTCGTACCCTGCCCCTCACAGGTACTTCCCAGTCCCTCCTCCCCATGGCGTGCTGGCCCACCTTGCTCCTCACCCACCCATGTCCCAGCAGCCTGCTGGGAAACTGCCACACCCGCACGGAAGGCCCACCCAATATCCTGATCCCCAGTTCTGTGACCTCAGAGACCTCCCTCCAACCCAGCCCAGCCACTTGTTCCCACAACCAGCTAGACTCTGTCATTACTTCAAACTGCTCCATCTTCCAAATGCCTGGTCCAGTGTTTCTCAACCTTGGCTATACATAAGAATCACCCAGGAACTTGTAAAATACCCAGGCTCAGGCCGCACCCAAACAATTAATCAGAAGGTCCATGGGGAAGGTCTAGACACATCAGCACTTTTCAGAAGCTCCCTCCTGACTGCAGTATACAGCCAGGGCTGAGATCCTTTATACGAATCCACACATTCTGCCTCCCAACCACCGTCACCGAGACTTCATCCTTGCTTACCTCCTCCCACCAAAGCACCACCTGGACTCAGAACTGCTCGTCCACTCCTCCGATCCCATCAGCCGCCTTCCTTCCCACGGCTCTCCCTGTTCGGTCTACGGCCATCATCTCCACAATACTCTTACCAACACAGTACTTCCTAATGCCTCTGCTCCTCTGTCAGCATCACTCCCATCTACACTACCCACATTCTCTGAGCCCCAGCTCAGACAGCTGAGGGCTGCCAAAGAACCACACAAAAAAGGTAACAAATGCCACTGCCAACAAATGACAAGCAGTCTCCATTGGACCCAACAATGCCTGGCTATCTGACATCTCTGGTCAGGCTGGTCTTCCACACTCCATACTGACTACCTCCCCACTCTCCTCAGCTCTCTTCTCGCTCACAACACACCCTCACCTCTCTCACCTACTACTTTAACAGCAAAGCCACGGGACCAACCCTCTCAAGATTCCTACAATAAAACCTACCAAGCCTGCTGGTTTGAACCCATCATTTCCACCTATTACAAGAAGTGTGCTGTCTCCAGCCATCTGGATTAACATAGGCCAATCCCATCACCTCTTCCCAGGAATGTACACAGTCAATTTCCCTGCTCTCCCATATCTGCAACCTTTCTTCCCACTGTACTTTCCATCAACACTCAGGCTCACCCAAAATTTCCTCTCTTTGGCACAAGTTCCTGTACTATCCCCACCTCCCTCACTAAACCTCTAGAAAGAGTTGTTCAGATGATCAACAAAAACTCTAAATGGAGCCCCTGTAAAACAGAGCGGGCGCTGCCACGCCGGAGCACTGCCTCGCACGTCTGCTGCCTCAAACTTCGGAATGTTACAACTGGGCAAAATAACCTTTGGCCTGCGCATAAGCAACCTTGTTTCCCAAAAACTGTTTGCAAAGATAACAAGACAGCAGTCGTTATGACTACTGGACTGAGGACTGCCAGTTACTGTTGCTAAGTTACTTATCAGAACCAAAGGAAGCACCTTCCTTCTATTGATGTGATTGCCCCCCACCCCCTTCTCATAAATACTCATTGCTTTTGTTTCCTAACTGGAACATTACCTGGGCTTCTGCCTGAATCAGTGCTTCCCAAATAGCTACTGTTTTGGTTTTTTTTTTACTTCAAATAAATGCTTGTTGCTCTCACTTTGAAAGGCTTTTATGTTTAGCTTAACAGGACCCACCGGCTCTTTCACCAGTGTGTGCAGGTAAATGTTTAACTGGCTGCAAAAAGGAGGGCCCTGACTGGGGGTATTTGCAGATCTCCCGGTGCACATCAAGGGTCAGCTAACTGGCCGCCTATTCTTGGAAAACAAGTTTTATGGGCACACAGCCAGGTCTGTTCATTTGCACACCGTCCATGGCTTCTTTGCACTGGGATGCCAGAGCTGAACAGATGAAACAGAAGCACCTGGCCCGTGAACTTAAAATACTTATCACCTGGCTGTGTCACGTCTGCCACCCCTGACACACAGGTCCCACCATGGCTGATGTCAAGCCCCCAGCCTGACAGAGGAAGGAGCCGCAGTCAGCTACTATGAGTCGCCTTTGGCTCGCCACTGTCCTTAACATGCATCATTCTGGTAAGGCATCACTCTTACAAGAAATTCATCATTTCTTCCAGATGCACAAATCCAGTCTTTACCTTACTGAACCTTTTAGAAAGAGTCAGGGCTAATGACCACTCCCCAGTTCTTGACTCTCCCAGTACTGGGCTTCCAGGATTCCACCATCGTGGCTTCCTCCTAACTCTGCAGCCACCTCCTCTCCCGACGCTCACCCACGACGCCTCCTCTGCCTCTGGTTTCTTGAGGCTTTGTCCATGGCCCTCCGTTCTCCTCGTCTAACACTTTCTCCCAACGCCTTTGACTTTCCATACCATGTATACACTGACAACTCTCTACGCTCGACTCTTGTCTGGAGTCTAAAACCGTGTATCCTATGCCTATTCAGTATCTCCACTTAAGTGCCTCAAAGAGAGCTCAAACTCGGCAAACCCAACACTAAACTCATGCTACTCACCCTTACCCAAGGCAGGCCATCTTCCACAGCTGCCCACCTCGGTAAATGACGCCTTCCTCCACTAACCACAAATCTAGTGCAGGGAGACTTGACAGCCCTCCTCCTTAGCTCCCCCATCTGTTCATAGCCAAGTCCAACACTTCCCCCTCCTAAAACTTTCTTAAGTTTAAATTTTCTCGCCCCAGGTCACAGATGATTATCATCATCTCTACATAGGCCGGTGTGACCTTTTGGAACTGAATCTTCTTTGGCACCGCTGGCCTACACTGCCCCCTCCATCTGGAAAGCCTAACCCCTCCGTCTGCCTGGCTCCCGTCCTTCCTGGTGCTTTCCCCTCGCAGAATGTATGAGTCTGGTAGTTCAATGGAATGACTATTTGTCCCGCAAACAACCTTAAACCCCACAAGGGGAGCACAGTCTGAAACTTGCAAAGCATTATATCCCCTAGCACCTAACACAGTGCCTGACACCTAGGAGCTGAAAAAATGTCATAAAAATGGATGAAATCTACTACTTTCATGACCTTCTTCTCCATGCATCTCCTCATAGACTACCCAAGAGAGTAAAGAGGAAGGTTAATGAATCTCAATACAAAATCCACACTGATTTTTCCTCTTATCACCATCACCAGCTAACAGTCACCAAGTTACTACAACTTATAGGGTAAGTGGAACTTTATAAACTTAAAACAAAAATAAGAATCCTGTTCCTTAAAAAGAGCTTATTCAGAGCTGTCCAGCACCTTGCTGCACACTGTCCTCAATAACGAAGCCCAATTTAGGAACAAAAAATAACTACACTATCATAATTTTATCTAAAACCATAGCTACAATTAATATAAACACTGATTCTATTGTAAAATGCCCCTGTGTATTTAAACGTAGCCACACCAGAGTGCACTGTAACAGAAGGGCTATTCCATCTCAGCCTCAGTGAGCCCAATGCAACCGGGGGGGTGGGGGTGGGGGGAGTTCGAGGGGTGAGATTGGGACCCCGAGTACCAAAGGGGCCCTTTATTTAATATTGCTCTTTCCAACCCCCTACTGGACTGTACTACTGAATGGAAGGCAAAAGAAGATTGGGAAAGGAAATGAGAGAATGAAAACCAAGTTAAGGGTAGGTAATTATGAATTACTTACCAAGCAATTTCCACTGCTGGGTTTTCTCTTTGAATTCAACAAATGGAGAAAAACTGGAAGGTACAGCTGCAAGAAATGGATGACACAAACAAGCCACACAGGTCAGGGAGAGTGCTAAACTCAGAATAATGAACACCTCTGAGCTCTGAGATAATTCTGAATATTTTACGGTGTATCAGGAAAGCAGAGACCTCCAAGGCATGGCATTATGCAAAGCCATACGGGTTTAAAGCAGTAAACCTACAGTGCCCTGTGAGAATTAATCAGACAAGGGGGCTGACGGTACTGACTACAGAAAAAAGCTCCTTACCTCGGCTTTCTCCAGCAAGATATTGCAGGGCTGGCAATACCAACTCCGCCCAGTTGGGGGCCGCAACGAACCAGCTATTGAGGGAGCTGGCTGGAGATGACTGCCAATCCAACACCCGCTCCTCTAGCTGCAGGAAAGGAGAGGCAGACCCAGTTAGAGTCCTGTACTAACTGGCAATTCCATGGATGTGCCAGAGCAAGCTGGGGTCTATCTGTCCAGTTTGCCCAAGACAGAATGCAAGTTAGCTGCAGGCCTTGGGAGCAACCCAGAATACTGCCTGTCAAGCTATGGAGCATCGAAAATATCTACAGTTTAAAAACTCTGATATACATATGACTTTCCCAAAACTCTTACCACAGGAAGGCTAGACTGCCCCTCCAGCAGCAAGATCTCCAGTAGAAGAGAGAAAAAACTGGAAGATATTTCATTGATTCCAAGGCAAGGCTTGAGGTCTTCAAGAGGCCTAATGAGGGAAGAAAAACATGAGAATGAAAAAGACCCAAGAACACATCCCTAGACTGGTTTAAGCTCTCCGAGCCTCCTGTCAGTCATAAAAAACTTCAGCGAAGGACCACACCACACATTTCCCATAGCAGGACCCCTAGGACTCTGGGCTAGGGGTTCAACACAAGCCAGTCCACACCAGCACCAGCACTGGGCACACTCTCAGGGTTAACCTTCCACCTGCCGGCAGGAAGCTCTGCAGCCCACTCACTCTTCCTTGATAGCAGGCACTGCCAGCGGAGATGGGGCCTGCGACAGAGGCGGCAGCCCCTCGGCACCACTCAGGGGCTCAGCCAGATCCTCCGCCTCTGACTTGATCGTTTTTATCTTCTTCTTCTTCTTCTCCTCTTTTTCCCTAGCCTTTTTTTTAAGGACAGCCAAGTCGTACAGGGCTGGGAAGAAAAAGCAATACAATCATAGAACTGCATTTCTGTATCAGGAAGTGAGAAGTTTCAGCTGCATATTATTTGCTCAGACCCACCAGTAAAAGAAAGACAAATCTCGAAAATAAGATATTCAGTTTTGTTTACCAAATCCAAAGAGTGATTTGCAAATTAACTTTAACATTAAGGAGCCCATAATAATCTGCTATTCTGACTTTATATTTATATTCACTATCCACCTATTAACCCACAGAGGCAGTAACAAGAAAATGTTATCAGCAAGAAGAAAGCTGTGATTTCACTTATTTTCAATATGGAGGCGGGATCAGGAAATTTACCACCACCAGACGATGGTGCCCTACAGGGGCTGTCCTGTACCTGCTAGGGAACCTTTCCTGCCCGCGTTCACTCGAGTCATGATGTCATTGAGAGTCAGGTCCCCCGTCAAGAGGTCCGGGTGGTCCTAGAGTGACAGTCAAAGAGTTGTTATGGAAGCCCAAATACAACCCAACAGATACTTAGATGTTACACACATTTAAGGAAATCATGTTGAATTAAAAATATACGCAGATAAAAACTGCTCTTCATAACGAGCCAAAGGAAAGCTCAGTTCCAACCTTTCTATTGTACATTTACAGTTTATAAAGCTCTTTTGTATTCCTTATCTTATGTGCTCTTCAAATAGTCTCGTTAAATACCATATTTTAAAGTCTGAAAATGAGACTCAGAGAAATGAAGGGATCTGCCCACCACCACAGGGTAAGTGGAAAAGACAGGCAGCTCTGACCTCCGCTACAGGACTCTTCGCAGCTCACCACTCTGCCTGAGGCAGATGGCCCTTTCTTCCTCCCCTGCGCTCTCTGGCTTTGCTGCACTGGGGCTGCTTTAAGTTGGGGGAGTAGCAGAGATGTAAGGAGGGGGAAGAGCACTGGATTTAACTCAGCTCTGCCACTTACTGGCCGCAGGGCCAAGGACAAGCTCCTTTGCCTCTCTGAGCTCTGGTAACACAGATATGATTCATATGCCGGTCTTGAGTGAAGATTAAATCAGACACTATGTTAAGCATGCCCTATAAAGTCAAAGCATGTGTCTTCTCACATCTCTGGTTCTCCTGTCCTCTAACAGCGATAAGGAAGGAAGCAGAAAGAAAGTCGTGACTACCTGTACCTTCCCTACAATAGCCAACCCAGAGATTTCAGACTGACAACCGCTAGTGACCACACACACCCTCCCGCGTCTTACTGGTTGGTGTTTCCGCTTCTCGTGGTGCTTCTTTAACATTATCTTCAGGTCATTGTCCCCCAGTTCTATTTTATCTGAGAGAAAATGAACCAAACCACATGGACTAGGTCATTCACTTATATGATGCTGAAATGTAAAACCTCTCTGGTCGCCTGGGATATTCAAAAGGAAGGCGTTTCTGAGCGTCCCTCTGACTACTGCCCTACAAACACTGACACTCCTGACCCAGCCACAGGTCAACTCTTCAGTGTTTCTACACGTTGGTCAGTACTAGTGACCTCAGTGACTCAACCACTCCTAAAACATACTAAATGTTCTTACACTCTTCTCTGATTCCTAGCCCAATAAAAATCCTCTAATTTCACAGGCTCTGGTCACCCCTTTTGTTCTATTATTAAGCTGTCCCTTAGTATCGCTATTTTGTTTTAAGATTATGCTTTAGCCCAAAATACCAGTTGATCAGCTCCTAAGAAAAATTTTTAAAGCAAAAAAGGGAAGGAAGGAAGGTCTATCTACTTGTTAAAAAGTGGACTTGTACAAAAACTTCTCCAAATTCTCCTGGTGGGTAAAAACGCAGTCCCCACCTCCGTCTGAGGGCGTTCTCGAGTCTCCCTGCAGAGTCCCCAGAACGCCCACGGCACCAGTGAGTCCTCACCTGCAGTCTTCATATCCATGGTTGAAAGCGTGGGCACCACCCTCAGGGGCACCGCAGGGCTAGGAGAACGTGCTGGAGAGCTCGGAAGCCACGAGCTGAGATCTTCAAAAGAAAATTTTTCTTGTAAATCCAACGTGGCTGTGGACTCCAACAGGGGAGATTGGGTAAGTGGCCATTTGGGTTCAACAAGGGTAAGCCAACAACATGGAGGCCAGGGTTCCACCATTCCTTTCTGACCCTTCCCCAGGCGAACGGGAGCACACTGAGGCCATTTAAACGGCTCTTCCAGGAGGAGAGACTTCAACAGAGTGGCGGGGTCGCACTGCCGCAGGCCAACAGTCACTACTACTCTCCTGTAAGGGGAAAGGGGTTCTCTCTCGAGTGACACAGTAGGGCCTGCTGCTCCTCTCACCTCCGCTCCAGCGCCACTTAGGCACGTAGCCACGCCCACCTAGCAGGAAGGCTCGCCCCCCAGACAGACCAGTGGGACTGCTTCTCTGCTGGGGAGACAGGCAGCTAGCACCGGCTCCAACCCAAGGACAAGCTGCTGGTGGAACCCAAAGCCCCGGCCACCCCACGTGCCCACAGCGACTCACCCTCTTCATCCGACGATGGGGCAGTGTCACCACATTCCTCCTTCACTTCCCTCAAGATCTTCAAGTAGCGCTGCTGCGTCCGCCACTCCCGCTCCTCAGGGGTGCGGGACGGTGAAGGGCGCTTCTGCCGGAAGGAAAGGGCCGGGCCGCTCCGACGGGCCATCTCCAGGAGGTCCTGGGAAGAGACCAGAGAGGGAACCTGTCATCATCAAAACCTGGTCTGGTCCATTCTTGAAGTCTGCATTTTCCTGTCTTTTCCCACATGCTCAACTCTCCCCCTCTGGATCACAAAGGAGATGCACGTATGAGTGTGTCAAATAAAAATGGCCTATTTTGACTATTACATGGGAAAATTCTAAAACTAAAGGTTGAACTGCTCCGCCGAAAATGAATACTCTTTATATTCAACACTAGACACCCACATTTTTCCTCACCAAAGCTTAAACCACTTAGAGCCGGAACGACTCAGGCCCGGCTACAAGGCCAGAGCTTGGGGCACTGCCTGCCTGTCAGGTCACCTGCAGGTGTCCCGTTGTGTTATCGTGTGTCCCTCCCCACCCCCCACCCCTCGCGCACTCGTGCATCGACTCCAGACCAGCTGCTTCTCTTCTCTTACTAAGCCATGACAGCTCTGAAAGCCATCGATCTGTCTTGGTAAATACTGAAGCCACAAGACTTCATCCAGTCCAAGAGGTAGGTACCTTTTTACTACTGTATTAACACCTCTGAAATCAGGGTCCATCTTAAAATTGATCACAAGATAGGATAATACAGCTGAATTGTGTCATGGCTTAATTGGCAGTGGTTTTTCCTTAGTGGTATCTTTTGTATTTTGTACCGGAGCCACTCCTTGAAGCCATGCAAGCTGTGAGCTCACTGCCCATGTCGCAGAGCCAGCTCCCAGCACTACTTACACTCCGGGACGCCAGGATCTGCTTCAGCAGCCGGTGGAAGTACTGCTGCTGCGAGCTGAGGTATCGCTTGTACTGTGACTTGAAGCACAGCTGCCGATACTTGACCACTTCAGGGTTAAAGTGTCCATCTTAAAAAAAGAGGTACAACTATTTACACACCAGCCAACAAACATTTAATCTGTGCTTCAAGTGTGGTGAACTCTACTAAACTGGAATACAGTATTTGGGGGCGGGAGAAGATAACTTCCATTTACATGGAGCTCGCAGTCCAGTGGGAGAAACAGCAAATAAACAGGTAAACAGATGAAGAATATTCAACTCTCTTAAGTACTATAGGGAAATTAAGAGAACTGCAAGGGTAAGGAGAATTGAATCAGGAAAGGGATCTCAAAAGAGTGATACATAAAATGAAGCCTGATTAAAGCAACTGTTGCAAAACATGGGCAACTGATTAATGTAGGTGAAAGTTGCATGAATGGCCATTGTATTAGTTTTCAACTTTTCTATATGGTTAAAAGTTTTCATAATGAAAAACTGGGAGGAATGTAAGGAACATGGGAATTTAAAAAATGAGAATGACGATGGGGAAAGGCAAAAGGAGCCGTATGTGCTGAAGTGGGCCTTGAAGCACGTTCCAACCTTAAAGAAATGTCTGACAGCAAAAGCAGAGCGGGTCGTGGCTGAGTGGCATAAAACGACCTAGGAAGGTGGGGCGAGATCAAACCAAACAGAAACATTTAGGTCACAGCCTGGATTTTACCCAAAGTGCAATGAAAACAATTTGAAGCAGGAGAATGACATGGCTGAGTGAGAGAGCAAATCGCAGTAGGGGTCCCGGTAAGAGACAACGGTGGCTTGGCGCAATGCTTTCCCTCCACACTCAGTACAGGCCAAGACCCCAAAGGTGGCCTGCAAGGCCCTTCACGACCTGCCTCGTGCTACCCTAGCCTCGGCTTCCGCCTTTTCCTCTTCTCCATCCCCACTGGCCTCCATGCTGTCTCCTGACAGGCCACCTGCCCTACTTTTTCGAGGCCTTTGTATTGAAAACTCCCTCTGCCTGCAAAGCTTCCTATTAACGCCCAATATTTCCATGGCTTACTCTTTCAGCCTTCGTGAAGTTTCTGTTCAGATGTCACCTCACTAGAGAAGCCTTGCCCACACACCACATCTAAAACAGCTCCTTCCCCGCACTCTAACCCTTATTCTTTGTTGCACTTAAACCTACAAACGTTTACTTATCATGTTTTTCTCATAAAAGGTAAGGTCATTACTCTGTCTCCAAAACTCCAAAAAATGTCTGACACGTATGAGCTGATTAGTAAACAGTGAAGTGAATGGAAGCACAGAGACTTGGGATACACTTCTGAGGGAGAAAGATAAGACCTGCTGACAGTCTGGATGCTGGGGCAGGAAGGGGTGCAATGGAAAGGTCAGCTGAGCATGGTCCCTAGATCACTGAATGTGAGCAGCTGGTGCCACTGCCGGAGACAAGGAGGTCTAAAAGAGGCCCACTCTGGACACATTAGATTTGGGCAGGTGGGCTTCGAGGAGAATCGAGAGGGAAAGACTATGAAGCTCATCCTGGAAAGCTACAATAAGAGCTCGAAGCACAAGGTGTTCCTCTTTTTTTCCAACTGCCCTAATAGTGTCCAAGGTAACCGATAGCTACAAACACTCAGAACAGTACCTGACACCTAACTGCCACTACATGAGGGCCTTGCATACATTGTCATTTAATCTTCCTAACAATCCCATAAGGAAGGCACTACTAAACCCTCATTTCACAGATAAGGAAACTGAGACACAAAGAAGTTAAGTAAATTGCCAAGGCCACACAGCTAGCAAACGGGAAAGTCAGGTCTGACCACAGGTAGCCTGGAACTCCCAGAGCCCAGCTCTGCACCACCTGCTATGTGGCCTGTCGTAGGGAAACGGGGACTCTGACCTTCGAGAAATGGGCCAAGGGTTTAACATGACTAATGCTGTTCGATGTGCAGAAATGGGACTAATGTTCTACTTCTTTGTCTCTGTGCTTCTTCGAAGTTATATTCCTTCTCTCTTTAGCTTCCCTGACTTTCAGACAGTCAATAAATGCCACACCTCTGTTAAAATAACATTAAGGACACTGCAAATTAAAGAAAATACTTAAATTATTACTTTAATAATAATTAAATCATTAATACTTATTTAACAGATTAAAACAGATTAGATTTGTTTAATTGCTCCAACTGTTCTTCATGTGACTACTAGGAAATTTGAAACTGAACGCGTGGCTCACGTGCCAGCTGCTGGCTGGTGCGGGCTGGGCAGGACGGCAGGAGACAAGGGGAGACAGGGAGCCCTGCAGTCACTCCACGTGAAGGGAAACACTCCACAAAGTGATGTTCTGAGCAGCTCAGTCTGGCAGCCACGTGAGGGTGGCTGCCGCAGCAGCTCTAGCAAGAGTCATCCTGTGAAGGGTGGTGACTGCAAGTGGCAAGTGATGGAACTGAAACAACAGTGACAGAAACTGAGAGTGGAAGAGGGGTTAGCAAAGAAAGGGGGACGGGGGAGTCAAAGACCCAGGAGGAAATGCAGGACAAGAATCCCTGCTGCAAAGGGGAGAGAAGTGTTGAGATGGAGGGAGGAAGTGGCTGGGGCAGCAAACGCTCAGGTCGTCAAGAAGTGAACCAAAAAGCATCTACTGGTTTGGAAATTACATGTTCGTTAAAGAGACACAAAGCAAGGAAAAAGTGCTCATTGGGACAACTAGTGAGATACAATGAATACGAACTATATATAACAATGTGCTGATGTTAAATTTCATATTCCAGCACACAAAAAATTCTCTATTTTCTGTATTTTTTATGTGATCATTTGTGGCTATGTAAGAGAATGTTCTTGTTTTTCAGAGATTAACACTGAAAATTTTAGGGGTGCTATGTCTGCAATACTCTCAAATGGTTCAGCAAAACTAATAATACAGTAGAACCTCAGTTCTCAAACTTGATTCGTTCCAGAAGGCTGTATAAGAAGTGATTTGTTCGAAAACCAAATCATTTTTTTCCCATTAGAAATACAGTCTCAGCAGGAAAGGGTTGTTGGGTCACGAACCTAAGTTTTATCTGACAACTAAGACATGTTTTTCTATGAACAACTTGTTCGAGACAGGAGACATTGGAGAACCAAGGTTTGACTGTAACAGTGATAATATGTACTGTAAAAATGAGAGCAAATGTGGCAAATGTTAATTGGTGAACCTTATGAAGAGTACATGGGTGTCTGTTATACATTCTGGTAACCTTTCTGTGGATCTGAAATTTAAAATTAAAGGTCAGAGGGGAAATAAAAAGAGGTCCCTGGTGGCAGCAGCAAGAGCAGGCCAGCAGGCCTGCAGGCCAGGAGGGAACAGCCACTGGGCTCAGGGCAGAACACTGAAGGGGCAGCTCCAGACGCCTCTCCAGGAGTCTGCAGACATAAGGAAATGACAGAGGGAGATGAAGGGGACAGATGGTGAAGGACTTCTTTGAGCATGAGACCCCTGAACACACCTATGGACCGGGAAAGAGCGAGTGGGGAGAACATCCAAGCAGAGAGCATGCACAGGACAGAGGACAGGAGGTCCCAGAAGAGTTGACAGACAGAAGGATCAAGAGCAGGGGTTAATGTTAAGCAGAAGGGAAAAAAATCCTTCCTCTGAGACGAATCAAATAGGTCAGAATAGAACTGAAATCAGTAAGCTGGGGTGGAGGCTGGGAGTGAGAAGCCGGAGTTTAACACGAAGGATCCTTTCCTTTATGAAATAGGAGGCAAGGGAGTTTGATAAACATTTAGAACTTAAGGGAAAAGTGAATATTTTAAAAAGAACCAGGAAAGATAACCAAACATACAAGAATACCGATAAGAAATGATAGCTTGCACCTGAAACTAATAAAATATTGTATGTTAACTGCAGTTAAACACAATTTTTTTCATTAAAAAAACAGCAATGATAGCTGAGTTAAGACTGATAACCATGATAACCACAGTAATGCGACTGTCTTCAGCAACCGTGGCCACTCCTTGTTTATATCCTTACCAGATGATTACAACATTCTAAAGGAAAATATGACAGCAAAACAGATGGCGGTAACATTACAGAAGGTCCCTGACATGGCTCCTCTAAAACCAAGGAAGCCCCATTCGAAGAAATGGTTTATTCCCAACTGAGACCCCTGGCTTCCATGAAACAAACCTTTGCCAACCAGAGAGGGTAATTTCTCTTTAAACTAATAACCCACCAAAAGGGAGAATGCCCATCTTAAACCCATAAGATAGTGAGGTTTAAACAGCGTTTGCAGTTTAAACCTATTAAACTGTCCAGTTTAATAAAACTTAAGAAGAAGCACTGTCCTCCCAGGGCCTCCTTCCAAAGCCGATTCTCCCCAGGAAGGGGGAGGGGATGAGGCTTCCTCTGCTTCTCTCTATGCGACAGAGAGAAAACTGTGACGTAAGAGTGGTTCTAAACTGTTTCCAATCCCCAGTGCAATGACTGGGGAAAAGAATGATTACTAGGTGCTAAAATCACTGAGTAAAACAAAGCCTTTTAGGAAATAAGAGTATCACATGGTCGCAAACGTATCACCCCACAGACTGCTTCTTAATCACAAAGAAAAAAAGGCACCCTCACAAACAGCAGGTGTGACAGCTCACCTAAACGAGGGACCAAACACGGCATCACCAACACTAGAAAAACTGACATCGTGTGCCTTCTGAAATGATGGTGGAAAAGAAAGAACATTTCCCACATAGCATTCCGGGCAAAAATGTTTAACCCCAACCTACCAGTGAGAAACCAAGAGGACAATTTCCCAGAAGACAGGATGTTTTACGTTCAAGTGTCCTAGGCTCGTCAAAAATGTGTTTTGAAAGACAGGCAATCAGAACAGAGGGCACCAGACTCAGGAAGCTAGGAGACATGCGAGCCAAACACAATGCGTGGACCTGGACTTGGTCTCAGATTCAAGAGGCAACTACAGAGGACATTTGGGAACAACTGAGAAAATCTGCACTCGGGATATTCCATGATACTACTTGCTCCACGTAAAAGGTCTCGTGCGCGATAACAGGAGTGCAATCACATGGAGACCGTCCTTGTTAAGAGATACATACATGCTGAAATCCTTGGCTATAGTATCGTTTTCTGCAGCAAAAGGTATGTGATTCAGACACACATACATGCATCCAACACACACATGCATGTAATAATGCAAACAGTAAGCTATTAAAAACTTTCAAAGTCTAGTCATAAAGGTGCCTCTAAGATGTTGGTAATGTTTTATTTCTTAATCTGGGTGGTGATTTTACACAGCTGAGTTCATGTTATAACGAATCACTGAGCAATACACTTATGATTTCTGTATTTCCTATGTAAGTGAAAAATTTTATTAAAAAATAAAAGAGTGGCCTAAGCATCAGTATTGCACACAAAACCACTCCCTAAGTCAATACCTGTACATACAAATAAATAGAATAAAATGAAGAAAGGTGTAATCACCCGAATGAGTGTGCTCCCACCTTCCACCCCTCTCAAAAAGACTGCTGAGCCACACACCTCGGAAGAGCTTCTGGGCGATGTGCAGAGGATTTCCAAAGCGGAAGTTCTCCCCACTGAACAGGGCCAGGATGAGCTGGCTTTGCTGCTCAATGTTGTCTTCAGGAAAGCGAGGCAGAAACTGCTGGAGGTGTTCGCGCTGAGAGTCACTCAATACTTCTTCCCACGTGGAGAAGCTGACCACGTCAAAGAATATCTCAGGCTAGGAGAATGAGGAAAAGCAGGAAAAAAGCAAGTAAGAGGGAAAAAAGGTCTTCAATTCATTTTTTGGGGTATGAGTGGTAAAATAGACATGACATAAAATTCACCATTTTATCCACTTTAAACTGTACAGTTCAGTGGCATTAAGTACATTCACACTGTTATGCAGCCATCACCACCATCCAAGTTTTAAGTTTTTGACACAAACTAAAATTCTACTGACTGCAACTCAATTCTCAAAACTGAAGGATTTGTAAAAACCACATATAAGCCAAAGTCTTATACCAAACAGGAAATAGTAATCCACTGGAAAATTATCTCAGTAGAGAGAATCCCACTTGGAAACCATTTCTGCCAGGAAGGGACATGATGGCAGCTGTCAGAGTTCAGCTTAAAAGGAGTCGCAGGGAAAAGTTAATACAGAAGGAGAGAACTTGAGGAGCCCAGGCCACCTGCTAAGTGAGAACCAGCAGGATGGAGTTCACTTTCAACCCAACAATTACATGCTGGATATCTTCTGTGTGCTAGACACTCAGACAGACTAGTACTGTATACATATTGTCTGGATGTGTGAAAAATTAAACACCGACTACCACGCAGTTTAAGTAGTTTACCTATAAGCACATAGGAGAAGCACGCATCCTAGACTTTAGGTTTCAGAGAACACCTACCCAAGGACGTGACGTTTTAGATAATGAGGGACAAGGAAAAAAAAAAAAAAGATGGTGAGTCAAGAGAGTTAAAAATCCAAGAACAAGAATTCAGGCAATGTGTGGCTGGCCTGTGGACAGGGAGGGAGAGGCGAGGCAGCAGATGGTAGAAAGAGGAGCAAGGGCCCTGTAAACATGTTAGGACTTGTGACTTTATCCTGAGGACAACGGAGAGCCTCTGCAGGGCCTAAGTAGGAGACAACCCGGAAATCCAGCCACCTTTTAGGAGTCTCCGCATGCGCGCACCAAAGCGCCTCAGGCTCAGTGTCCAACCCCTTCCCTGCAAACCTACTTTTGCACCACTTTATTCCCTGCATCTCAGAGTCTGGCATAAAGCAGGTTTTTAAAACGAGTGTTTGCTGACTGAATGAGATATGGAGATTTTCTTGAAAAAGTATGCAGAGAAACCACAGGACGACATATACCAACTTTAGTAGTTGTTACTTCAAGTGGGAGAGGGAATAAGATAAGAGTAAAACGGTGGCTTTAATTTTATCTAAAATTTTTTAAGGATTTTATTTATTTAGTTTTAGAGAGAGGGAAGGGAGAGAAACATTGATTGGCTACCTTTAGCACACGCCCCAACCAGGAACCTGGCCCACAACCCAGGCATGTGCCCTGACTGGGAATCAAACCAGAGACCTTTCACTTTGTGGGATGATGCTCAACCCACTGAGCCCCACAGGTCAGGGCTAATTTTATCTAAAATGTCTGACATACTGTGAAAGAAAAATCTGAACCAAATATGAGTAAAAAGAAAATTATCTCCTAAAACTGGATGATGCACAGATGAATGTTTTATGATACTCTATACCTATCTTATGCTTGAAGCACAGCTAAATAAACAAGATAAACAAACAGATGTTTTAGCACACCTAGTGCCTTGCACACAATAAGCACTTAATAAATGGTAGCCACCTTAATAATAATGCAATTAGAGCCTGCCTGTGAAAGTGGTCAAAAGCATGCTGATACGCTATCCCAGGGCACATACTAATAATTGGTTAGAGTAGACAGTTACCTCATAGAGATAATACATTTGGGTTTGGTTTCTTGATTCACAATATGGGTAAACTTTTTAATGCAAACATTCAAATAATTCTACTCTTAAAACCTAGAACTTCTTGTTAATTGCTAAAAATTATCATGTTAAAAATAGGGCTTTATAACACATTACCAAGTTATGTTGACACATTAATAATCATGCAGAATGTAGCTTATAATTTCTTCCTTAACCAGATTATCGAATAGACTACACACACACACACACACACACACACACACACACACGACAGAGATCCCTCTGGCCCCAATGCAGAAAATGAAACAGAAAGGAGCACAGAAGACTGAAAAGGTTTGGAGTAGTGGCTGTGGGGAAGCTGACAGAGAGGAGACATTGGTGGGGACGAGGCAACTTACATCCTCCAGGAGGTCCTCGGGCAGACTGACCCTGGTGTCCCCCAGGAGGCAGTCCTCCATGATGCGTGTGCCATGGCCATCTCCACATGGACCCAGTTCCAGGGGGTCTGTCAGCATGTGGTCCAAGGAATCCATTGTTTACGTTCCACAGGTAATCTAGACAAATATACGCTGTTACACCTTAACAGGGAAAGGTGGAAGTCCCAGGACCTGACTGACACACCCCTTCAGAAACTACTCTGGCCCAGAAAATACTCAATCTCAAATCTATTCCTATGCTTTATCCTCACACCCTGACCACAACTCAGCAGCTCTTCTCCCTCCCTTCCACCGACACATTCATCTGAACTTGCAAACCTGATCAGACCTCTTGTTACTCAGAATGCTTCTACAATAACTCCCAAATTTATAGAATTTCTTCTAGCTTCATTTCACACATAAGCAAAATGAGCCTCGATAAACAGATCAGCAGAGTCTGTAATTTAGGACTTCCCAGGCCAATAACCTCTCCACTATAACATAATGTGACAATTAATTGTTTTTTACAATTATTTTTTTGTTCCTTCACAAAGGAAAATTTACTGAAAATCCACACAGACTAATAAAGCTCAGCCACTAACAATAAGTTATTTAACAGAAGCCTTTTAAGTGCTAGGACTTTCTTGTATCTCATTTAATTCTTACAACTATGCTAGACAAGGTTACTGTATCTATTCTATAGATATTAAAAGGACTAAAGTAGACAAGTACCTTGCCCAAACCCAGAGGTAGTACTGAAGTTCAAGTCTACCTGACTGCAACCCCATTTCCTAACTCTATATACAATACGTCATATATAAAATTCCAATTTAAATTATGAAAAGGGAGCATCTTAATATGACTTCATTAGTCCAAGTAAACTCCGGAGGCTCCAACAACCTGGCCATGACAACCACCCACCTCCAGCTGGTCTATCTCATATTCATACCCACATAAATGTAATGCTATTTTTCTCCTTTCTATAGTAACTGAACACAGCTGGTCACCTTTAGGAAAGTACATATGAGAACATTTCAGAGAGCATTTCATAAAGCTGATGGCAAGAACCAGTCTAAAGCTGAGGCCATAGGTGAACACACCTAAAAGGAACAAGAGCTTAAACTCCATCACCCTGTGTCATGTCCTATTCCTACTAAATGAGCTAACAAGCGCAATAACAACGGAAAGAAAATAACAGGCAACAGTCAAACACCAAACTACTCCACTAATCTCAGTGACTTTGGCCAAAATCTTACCTCACCAGGTGTCAATGAAGGGTAGTTGGACCAATCCTGGATTCCCGCAACAATCTCTAGATGGGTGACAGTTTATATGGCGTAATGCGGTCAAGTAACGTAGTTAATGTAATGACTTCTCATTCTGAAACTCTCAAACATAAAGAGAAAGTCTGTAAAATAACTACCAAAATAAGTATATTTCCACTAAATTACTTCAAGTTATCTTGAAGTTTCAGATCTATGTACAATCCAAAAGATACAGTGTTGATCGAGTCAGCTGGGTGGCCCCCAAGCAATTGTACCCCTTTCACCCTCGGTGAATTACAATATCCTGGGCATTCCCTGTGACTAAATAACTGAAGCAGGTGAGAAAGCACGTGACACAGGCGTTTAACAGAAAACAGAAAACAATGAAGCTGCAACCTGATGCTCCAAGTAAAGTCCTTCTAAAAGAACTGTCACAGAACAGGGTCACCGCTGCAAAGCCAGTGCTCTCTACCTGACTCTTCTAATGATCACCTACCTCCGCTTCACATCTCACAAGTGTCTTCAATTCGGGGGATGTGGAACTAAATTTAATCTTATTTAAGTGGTAACCTTTGTCCTGCTACTATTCTGAACAGGCTGTCCAGATACCAAAAGCAGGAGCTGCCAGAAGGTTGGAACCCCGGAAGCCAAGGAGTTCTAAGTCTTGTGGCTTCAGGACCTCTTTTCTAGACCAAGCAGACCCTTCCCAATGGCTTTTCCTCTGCACCTGGGCTAACCTGGCCTCCAGGACCCTCCCCCAAAAGAACCTAAGCCCTAGGCTCCTTCCGGAGCAACCCCCTGCTCCAAATCCGTCGCCAGCGGCAAAGCCTTCACTAGTCAACCCCGTCCTAGCCTAAGGCCCGGCTCCCGCCCCTCCAAACTGCACATCAGCGCCCCGGGCCCCTCCCCCACACCATACCTAACCCTAACCCCCACCCACCGGAGCCACCCAGCTCCCACAGGCCCACTCCCCTGCCCCGAGCTTACCGGCTCAGCCACCCTTGGAGACCAAGCCGCTCCCTCCCTCCGCTCGAGGGCAACAATTTAACCCTTCAGCGCCCAGGGCCCGCCCTCACCAGTGCCGCAGGCACGGGTCTCGCAGCCCACCGCGCTCCTTGACCCGCGGGCTCCTGGACGCGCTCGCTCCCGCATGGCGTCTCTGTGCGTGCACGCTCCGGGCTCGGACGACGGAAAGGGTGGGGCCTGGAAAATGCCGGGGGCGGGGCTGCGCTGGGCGGGGCCTGGAGTGGTGCGGCGCTGGGTGGGGCCAGAGGGTACCCGGGGACTGGGCGGGGGTAATCCACTGACTAGAGCTCACGCGGGTGGGTTAAGGGATGCGATTTGCAATTGGCTTTAAGGTCTCACCACATTTAGAAGTTTCCGGAGGTTAGAGACGGTGTCGTTACTTTTTACCTGGCCGCGAACAGAGGCTCCAAAACCCGAGGGGCTGAATGCAATTTTATTAGGTGAGGTTTGCAGAGAGAGCATACCCTGCTCCAAACATTGTTAAGCACTTTCTACCCACTATCTCTGCACTATAGCTGTATTTTTTTTAGTGCTATGTACTATTAGTTCCTACTTTATGGATGAGGTAACAGCGGTTTCTCCAGTTTCATTGAGTACGCGGACTCCAGCCTAAGCCCCAGTGTGTTCCCATTTCTCTCTCCGGTCCCCGGGCCCTCGATGTTCGAAAAAATACATACAACGAAGAAATAGTTTTAATTAAACTGAATACGTTCCTCTACATCCCTTTCTTCTTATTCACTGGCTCTTAGAAAGGGTTCAGACAGCACAGAGACTCTCACCAGTGGTGCAGAGATCATCCTCAGTTCTTGATTTGGACGCATCTATGTCAGAGAAGCTGGAGGGTTCCCTAAATGTTACCGCCTTGTTGAAAAACAGTGGCTTCTTAATAAAGCCCCATCTCTGCTCCCCTGCTGGCTGCAAGCCTGCTTAGTTCCTGTTAGAAAGTTGGTAGGCTCTTGAACTAGAAACCACCAAGTGAATGAGCAGAACATCATTCCGCAGTCATCATTCATAAATTCTCTCACCTGGAGTCTCTGACCAGACTAGAGTGAATGAAACAGTCAAAACACTGTAGGTTCCAATAGTGAGAAATTAACAATCTCAGTAGCTCTTCCAGCTTCACACATACTAACAAGGAAGAAGTTTATTTAAAAAAATATTTATTAATTTTTACACCTGCTGAGTAGCACAAGACTATTAACACTATAACTCACTTAATGTACATTAAATGTTCACATTTAAATAACAGGATAGGGTCAACATTTTCAACTCATGGGTCAGCTAGCTTTAGCATCTCATGAAGTGCTTTTTCGCCCTAAGAGTTTTTCAAAGGATAATTGGAAATCAGAAAACAATTCAAGATCAAAACAATAGCTTTCTCCAGAGTTAACAGAAGTTTTTCATGATAAAATGTCTATTATGTGGGCACAAATCAAACAATAAAAATGTTAAATCTATATGTAACTCCAAAGTTTTCACACTGCACTGACTGCAGTCTACAGTGTCAATGTGTTTTAGGAAAGGAAACAATGTAACATTGGCTGCATACATTTTCCCCTCCAAATTGGGTCTTCAAGTGGCTTACAATCTGCCATCTCTTCAAATCCAAGTCCTTCTGAAAATCGATTCCCTTGGACAAATGTGAGGAATACCTGATCTTAAAGCAGTGTCATTTGGCTTGACTGCCACATGCCATCTCTGGTTGATAACATATCAATTGGTTTCAGAGTCTTTAATTCTTCCACATAAGGAAAGAAAGAAAAGAAAGAAAGAAAGAAAGAAAAAAAGAAAGAAAGAAAGAAAGAAAGAAAGAAAGAAAGCAAGCTCATACAGGAAAGAGACAAAGAGGTCCTTCCACATTTCCTTCTGTGTATTTTAAAACTTGAAATAACTGGCATAAAATGAACACTCCATTCAGTGACAGCTTTCTATTTTGATCAATGTTGCTCCTGAGGGGAAGGGAGGTACCTTGCTGATTCAAATTAAAAAGGACGCAAGAGGGCCAAATTTAAGGTATAAAAACTAAACTGGATCTTTGTGAAAGTCTAGTATTCTTCACCTAGCAAGTCTTTCTAGCCTGGACCCTAGGTAATTTACAGTCATTACAACATTGGACTTGTTGACCCAGAGTCTCTATTTTGTGATTCAGAGTCAATATTTCCTATTAAAAACACTGACATTACCTCTTTTTTACCAAAGATATAGAGTCCATTTTCAGTTTCTACAACATTTTCGTTGTATGTAACTTTCTCATCTTCTCTTGGGGCCCAAATTTTCAGGATAACTAAATGAATGAGATCTCAGAAATAAAGTGCAAAATCTACATATTAGTAAAGTTATTTCAATAGAACTGTTTACTTTTCAGAAAGGTTATCTTTACCATAAAGAAGCTACTACCCTTAATTTATAGAACCAGTTTTTACCCAGAAATGTAAATAAAATAAATTAGTGACTTCATTTGAAATTTTAAGTTAGGTTTTTCTGTCCTGGAGTGATCAATTCTACCATCAGTAATTATTCTAAAAGTGTGTTAATATATCACAAAAAGTTGTTAAAATACATACTGATCTCTGCAATGTTTTATGTGAACAGTTGGAATGTACAGTAAAAAGGAAGAAAATGTTTTCCCCATTGAATTCATAGCTATCAAAGAGGAATACATATAAGCAAAACTATCACTGAGGCAGATTTTTTTCCTTTCCCTACTAACAGTGTAATATTCATAAGGATTAGATTTCTTCCAGATCCCTTAACGCAGCGATTTTCAACTGGTGTGCCGCAAGAAGTGTTAAAGCATGCAATACCTGACTATTTAGTCTGGCACACTGATCTTTTTCCCCTTAGGTTGTCAAATTAAAAAATGACAACAGCCAACACAACAGTAGCCGTCTGGTGCAAATGCCCTGTCTTGAACAACAAATACACATATAGGTTGTATAATAATGAGTTGTAGCTTATTGGTCACATTGCATAATAAGATTGCATCTGATTGGCTAATTCTTGGTACTAGAAATCCTTATGTACAATTATAGGCACCTGATTTTTTAAAAAGTCACTTTGGAGCAAAAAGGGTAGGTAATTACTTTTTTTGTGGTAAATCAATCAAAATTATATGTATTTTTTTGGCAAATTTTTGCCTAATTGGCAATTTTTACCAAATTGGCAAAAATACATATTTTTTGGTGTGCCACAGAATTTTAGTAATTAATTTATGTGCAATGAGATGAAAAAGGTTGAAAATCACTGCCTTCACATACTATAAATGGTCCCCATGTTCTTATTTTCCCCTAAGTGTAAAGTTGGTCACACCAAAAGGTCCAGATGAGTTGTTGTATGTTTAAAGTAAAAGTGGTAAGAAATAAGGAGGGCCACCTTGCCATCCAATCTTGAAGAATGTTCATTTTAAGGAAGCATCAGA
The DNA here is from genome assembly GCF_019186645.2 of Phyllostomus hastatus. Classification (NCBI taxonomy): domain Eukaryota; kingdom Metazoa; phylum Chordata; class Mammalia; order Chiroptera; family Phyllostomidae; genus Phyllostomus; species Phyllostomus hastatus. The sequence continues at coordinate 9,586,498 of NW_025334015.1, read as the reverse complement.
AATTCTAAAATACACTGAATGCTGTGAGTGAGGACTGAATGTACACCTGGGGAAAGGAATTCATCCTTCACCAATGACTGGTGAATGGGTCCTGCAAGGCAGGCAAGGTTTCAGTGCTTTTTACTTCATATATACACATATTGTCTCAGTAATTTTACTTGGTACCAACATCACCAATATCTCCTATACAACCACCCCAGAGAAGGGTTGGCAAAGCTTTACTGTAGGAGTTTCAATTCGGCCAACATCAAGCAATCTTTTCTCACACAGGGAGCCCACCGTGTGGAATAGTGAAATAAGATCTAGCAGAACACAGCATTCTGACCTAATCTGCTGAGGGCCAGAACCTGCACTACCAACAGCCTAACATGATTTTTTTTTTTTTTTTGCTAAAAAAGGCAAGATTTTTTTTTAAATCAGCAATAAGAAAAATTTAGATGACAGTTTTTCTTCAGAGCATCACTGTCAACCCTGTGTTTCATCATTGCTCTCTTCATATTCAATAGGCTCCCTTTGTTAAATCATGGCAAACTCAGAAGGTGACGCAGTTCTGACCTAACACACGCCCGTAAAATGCCCCTTCTCCTTTGGCGCCACAGCTTGGAATAAAGTCCAGTGGCCATGGACTTGTCACATCCTTTCTCCGCCTTTGGTACAAACACAATACACCACTTCATAGTTCCACAAAGGAAAAGTAAGGCTTATCAATGTGTTTAAAAAAAAAAAAAAAAAACCCTCAAGAGCAAGGTGAAGTTTCTCCATCTTGAAACCTACTTTCCACTGAAAGATCTCCATTCCATGACAGAAACTCCTAGGGTCTGAAGAGTCCTTCAGGTGAAGATGACTTTGATAAAATAAGCCCCAGTGGTTATATGAGCATAAAAACCATTACCTCCAAACTCTTGAGTGAATGATAAATCTGAAAAAAGAGTTATAAGTATCAGAAGCTTTCCAATTTACGAATGAGAGAAGACATGATGTGACTGCTTGATTCCAGCTCGAAGACAGAAATTAAGGTTTAGTGATATGCACTTCCCTGCCCCCACTCCCGCTGGTGGTGGTTGTGATGATGTACTGTGTGGCCTGCTGTGGGCTGCTGGTCTGGGGGTCCAAGTCACTGTGCGTAGTTGGCTGAGCCTGGACTCCCCCAGAGAGGGCAGAAGCTTGCTTGTCCTCCAGTTCTGGTTGGCTCTCTGATAACACATAATGACCCTGGAGCAGAAAGAAAGATCTTTAGAAATCAGGCCTAATGGGGGACAGGGAGTCTAGAGGGCAAACACAGGGAGTATGTAAAGGGATATTACAAGGGGAAGCTAAAACAGGCGCCTGTGGGAGATGCCTTATCAAAGTGTTTTAGAGAGAATGGACCCATCACAGTAATTGACTACAAAGGTAATTTAAGGGAACACCTTAGTTGTTCCACTGAAACATATAGTGAAGAACATCACGTACAGAAATTTGCATCACGGTGGTAACCCATAGGGCAAAAGAAACATTTGCATTGTGCTACTCCTTAGAATTTAACTTCCTAAAATAGGATTGCTATCTGTCAATTAAATTTTAAGATTAATATAAAATGGATCAAAGAAGAGTTGTTATCTAAAGTCTCATTAAAGAGGCAGAACAGCCCTCAAGACAAGTAGTCACGATCAATTGTTCCCAGACTTCAGAATTTCAAACACCAGCAAAATTAAAAGTAATGATAAATGGTTCCAAATTTTATTCTGCCAAGTAAAGACATTTTGAAATACTACTGTCAAATAAGAGATAGTTTAACACTCAAAGGCATAGGAAGAACACAATCTTAGGATAAAGTCCCTTACACATTGAACAAATTTAGCTTTATGAAAATATACATTGCCTTTCTATTTCCTCCTTTTTTCTCTGGCCACAGTATCTGTCTCAGAGACTGCAGCTAGCTATATCCTTATGTCAATGTTTTAAAGACAGAATGTGTTGGGTGGAAGGGGGATTGGTTAGCTACTAGACTGAGAACAAAAGAAGTCACGAAGGAAAACTCAAGCATTGGCCTTTCCAAGCACTGTCCAGGAAAGAGGCCATAGACAAATACCCATTTTATCTTGGCCCATGTGCTCATCAAATCAATTCCGATTACGACTTGGTGTCCCATGTGGCTCTTTCTTCAGCAGGAGGGAGATGGTCCTCAACCTAGGGTACGTGGACCCCTAGGTGGCCCCTAACTGGGCTTCCGAGAATCTATGGGCCCCCTAAAATGTACATTAAATTTGTGTGCATGTGAATTGTGGCAGAGGGAGGGGAATATCCTTGGCTACCATCAGGTTCCTGAATGAGTTCCTGGCCAAACAATGGTAGTCAGTGGGTCGCACAGATAGCAAAAATTTCACTGATCATACTATTTTACATTAGTTATGGTTTTCATTGACAGTAGTGTTATTCTGGATTTACACATAGCTCCTAAGTCTAGTTAATGTGAGTTTGGATGCTAAAAATGAGCTTTCAGTATGCCTTGGGGGGAAAATCAGGTTTTGAGGCCACGGGACTATCCTGGTATTCTTTGAGGCCTCTTGGGAAACATCTTCCCCTGGGAACACTCTAATATTCCCATCCACTTAAGAGTAGTTTTCTTCATTTAAATTCACATACTCTGTCTCCTAACAACTTAGAAGCAGGTCAGAATGAACCGTGAAGATAAAAACAGAGGTTGCAGTTATAATCAACATTGACTTGCCTAACCTAAATATCATAAAATAATGTATGGTAATGTTTCTCACCTTGGGATGGCTGAATTGTTTAAAATGGTTTAAAGGAGCCCTGAACAGATTGGTTATGCCATTCTTGCCCAACACAAGTTGATAACCAACAGTAGTGAAGAGTTACATACATTCCAAGAAGCACATCAAAAGGTGATCAATTATGAATTTATACACATATAGACCCAGGAGGTTCACTATAGTTATTCATGGGATGGGTATTTATCGAGCATTTACTATAGTCCAGCCTCCTATGCCAGGCACTGAGAATAGAGAGATAAAGACAAGACAAACCAGCTTTCAGGAAATCCATTATCTTCAGGGGAAACATAGATGGTAAACCAATAATTACAATAAACTGCAACAAGGGTTATAATATAGCTCCACAAGTTGTTATGGGCACACGGGGAGGCACTTCCAACTCAGACGTCGGCAGCTGGGGAGAAGGCGGGGGAGGGGCAGTGAGGTGGACAGGAAAACCCTCAAGAGCAGCACGGCTTACCGGAGTGACCGCCTTCACTTGGCCAGTGGTGACAGGAGTGGCCACACCACTATCGGTAATCACAAACTGTCCTGGCGGAAGTGTCATCATTTGAATTTCAGATGCTGAAAAACAGGAAATATCCCCATTTCAGCGGTCTCAGGTTTTACAACAAGATGTAGATCAGGGACCACAGTCCCCACTGAGACACTGTCATGGGTTTGTTTGCTGGGAGGGTCCTGTGATGACGCGATTTCTTGACGTAATAAAAGCATCTCTGGCAAGAACTGGTCACATGAGGTTAGTAGAGTTACCAAATATCGAAAACAATCACTGCATCTCCCTCAAATGCAGCTTCTGAAAACCCATAAAGACAAATACTCAACGATGTTTTAAAACCTTGAAGAAACAAAAACTTACCTGTTAGTTTAATATTTTATGTTTTATATTCACATTAGAATTAGTGGATTCACAAAGAATCCACTATTGTCTAGCGATCACAAATTGACCTAACTTGAGTTTTATTTCACCACCAGTCTTATTAAGGCAAATTAAAAACAAGGTTCACCAAAACACCCAGCTGAGTGTCTAAGTAATATTTTTGTACTACAAGGGACCAGAGCTTCCTGGGAAAACAGCTGATTCCAGAGCTGGGGCAGAAAACATAGAGTATGAACCTAGAATGTGTTGTCACACCAGCACGCAGGATGCCATAAAAGACTACAAGGTCACAAAGAAAAAACACAGGAGCCAATCCGAAGCTGCTCCCGCTAGCTAAAGACGGGACACCCTGAGCGTCACTAAGGACTACCACTGCCATGGTCTGACACACATCGGACGTGCCGGAAGTCAGGAGCATGTGGCAGTGCTAAGACTCACACACAGGCAGCCCTCACTGGGCGCTTGCCTCATCCCAGGAAACAACTCACGATTTTGGAAACTGGTGAAGAAAGGAGATGAGCCAGGTGTTTAAAGCAAGTTATCCCACCATTCCTACACAAACTGTATGTCAGCATAACCTGGTCATTGAGGTAAAATCATGTTCTTCAGTGCAGTTTTCTAGCTAATTAGTGTATAAAAACATAGAGCTGGGCGATGATGACTTTGCGATCCCTAAAGAAATAGTGGACCGAAGGCAACGAGAGGCAACCAGACACTGTGCCTCCTGGTGGAAACACGAACCACGAGCTAGGAAGTGTCAGGGAGAAACGGAACCCGACTCCGGCTGAGCCTCCAGATGGAACTGCTCGCCTGCAGGAAGTGAAAGGGACAGCAGAAAGCATCTTCAGTGATAAGCTAGGGACACCAACAGCAGCATCCATGTGGGGTTTTCAGAAATGTGGGATTGGGGGAAACTACAGTACCCATGACCCAGTTTCTTCAACACACATATTGCAACTCAAAAGACATAATCAATTGCAATGTCTGGCCCTTATTTGGAACCCAGTGTGAATAAACCAACTACCCAAAAAATTTATGAGACAATCACAGAAATATGAGCACTGACTGGATATTTGATGGTATTAAAAAATTACTGTCATTTATTTTTAGGTGCAGTCACAGTGCTGGAGTTGTGGGGTTTTTTTTTTAACATTCCCTGGGTTTTAGAGGCACATACTAAAATACTCACAGATGAAATGATATAGATTATTGTCTAGGTGGAGAACTGGGAGAGAATGGGGGTGGCTCAGAGGAGACACACTTGGCCTTGAGTTGGTAACTGTTGAAGCTCGATAATGAATGGGCCAGGGGACATCCATTACACTATTCTATTTCTGTATGTTCTAAAATTTTTCTTAATAAAATGTCTTAGTTCTAGAATCTTTTCTTCAGGTTAGGATGCTAGTTCATACTATTATCCCCATGACTGTGTTCATCAGTCTACATTTCTTTCATAGCAATTAAACTGAGTACAAATATCCATCTATTTACTAGGATTCTACTGGTATTTACCATGACTAGACTCAGCCCTCACTGGACCCACCAATATTTAAGAGAATAGACTGGAGGAATAACTAAATGGAAGAGTTGCAGCCTAATTCCAAGCCAAACCTATACAACACAGCCAAAGATCAATCACAACAGAGACAGACCCCCCACCCCATGCCCCACACAATAGCAGGGGAAGATCACCGCTGGCCTTCCTGCCTTCTCAGCCCCTGCTCCTCCTCACTGCTACTACTGAGGTCTGTTACCTCTATTCCTCTTCCTTCCGCATCTTCAGTCATAAAGGTCCCATGCTGTTCAGCTCATCCCCAAGCCTGTTGCCTGGTCTGACCTTTAGCAGCCAGCCTTTTACTGCTTCTGTAGCACTAATCTCTGGGCTTTGAAAACAACTACTCGTCTCTCTCCACTAGCTAATACTCTTTCCGAGCCACGGACCACCTCCTTAGGAGAGGAAGCCCAGCAGGGTGGGTTAGTGTATCTGGAGCCACTTGAGTTCCAAACCTCCATTCACAAGTTGTGTTCTTCAACAAGTTACTCTGCCTGAATACCTTATCTGTAAAAAACAAATAACCAGCATACTTACCCCACAGGTTGTTGTGAATACTGAACGTGTATACAGGTGGTTTAGGAACTTCCCTGGCACACAGTAAGAGCTTAATGAAAGCTGGCTAACATTGTTAGCGTGTGGTGTTAGTGATGTGAATGTTAATCTTTTGTACACCCAGGGTCTAGCACACTGACTGATATACAGGCATGCAATAAATATTGGTGGAAGAGACAAATCAATACTATCTACATATCCTACATCCATCTGTTCTACCATACACACCACCTGCCTACACTTCCTCCAGCAATGTCCCTAATGTCTACAAACTGGGTGGCTCTTGAGTGCTGCCTTGAATTATGTCACGAAACCCATGCAAGTACATGTACTACATGGCAAAGAAAATGGTCACTGATACTTGAATCTAGAAAATCCATCATAAAGCTGATGAAACGATGAACTATGGCTGCAGGTTCCCCACCCGTGACCTATAGCATTGCCCCCATATTTCTTACAGTAGCCACGGAAGGAATTCCAGGTGCTGGGCAGGTACGTGTGCTGCACAGAGGCGCCCTGCTGCTGCGGCTGGAGAGCCTGGCCTTGTGCGGATGCAGCGCCCTGTATGTGGGAGGGGCTGAGGCCCTGCTGAGACTGCTGGGCCGAGGGGCTCAGAGGCTGCCCAGCTACCTAGAGAGAAGGAGAAAGCAAGAGCAGAGAATTATGAATGCCCAATATGGTTAAGACTCACAAATAACTGAAGAAAATCAATCAGGCTAAACTGAGTTACAATATTCAAAGTACTATTGCTAAAATAATAATATTTTAAATACAAGCAGAATTAATGAAAAGTAATCATAACAATAAAATCCTACTTAATCTTCAAAGGATTATCTCCAAGGGTATCCAAAAATTAATTTCAGAAAGCTTATTAGAAGTTAGTTAAATGAAAGTAAATATAAATTATCTATATTACATGAAGTTAAAATAATTGAGAAGCTAATAACTTGCTTGTGCCATGGAGCTAATCTGTAACACAAACTGAAGTCACAGCTCCCGTCAAAGTGTCCTGACAGCCCCACAGAGTCAGTGGAGAGAAACACGGGGACATATGCGGACATCCGTGCAGACGCTGCCCCTGTCGCCCAGGTAAAGCCCGAGCTACCCCTCTGCCATTCACACCTGCCATGCTCCAGAGCCAACCTACCTTCCCAACCTTTCCCCCAAACCACATTTCCTGTATCCAACCTCAACAGTTTTCTATAATTATACCACAATTCCCCATCTCTGTGTCTGCATTCAAATTAGACCATGTTCAAATCATAATGCCTTCCCCAACAACCACGTCAAAATCATACCTCTCCTTCAAGACCTGCCTGATTCAAACACCACTTCTACAAAAATGTCCTTGATTCCCTGCTGACCATAACCTTCTGAACTCCCAGGACTTGTCCGCATGTCCACAGGGCTCTCGGACCCGGGCAAGAGGGACCTCTGCGGGGATCTCGGTTGGCCCTTCTCTGGCTGTGCCCCTCCTGCTCCCATGAGGCCAAATGAACGTGCCCACCTGGAATGTGTGTCCCCTCCCAGGCCTCGCTTTGGGGGCCAGAGCCCCCATTCCCTGTAGAAATGGCCCTGCACCCACTGCAGGGCCTTTATAAGCCTCTTCCTTGGGTCTGTACTCCACCAGGGTCCTGGCTTCTGGATGTGGACCGCTCTGAGGCATTTGGGCCCCCGAGACCTAGGAGGTGGTCGCAAGATCGCCGCTATTTGCAGAGGTGCAGACAACCACGGGATTGCCATATGCAGGGCTGCAAAGCTGGCATGTGGGTCAGGGTGTCTGTGTGGGTACTCGGGGCCCTGGGAGGTGCAGGGCAGACCCTGGGTGAGAAGAAAGGGGGAGTGGCCCTGGGGAGGTGGTCCCTGTGCTATCAGAGTCCAACAAGGAACTCGGCGGGGAACCTCCTGGCCCTCAAGCCTCAGGTTTCTTTGAGAGACTTAAAAGTGTGCTGCTAGTGGGGGTGGGAAACCTGGGGCCCCTGGGGAGAGAGGCCACCTGTACTGGGAGAGGGAATGAGAAAGCTCACGCTGGGAGAGGAGGGTGGCGAGGCGGCTGGGTGGCCCCCTCTCTACCACGCCTGCCCCCAATAAACAGGAAAGTAGAGAATGCACATGTGTGGCCCCTGCATCCCTACAGTAACTGGAAGGGCGAAGAGCTGGCAAAAGAGGGAGAAAGCCTTCCTCCCAGCTTCTTCCTGCGAGAGCTGGCAGCTGCTAGTGCCATCCATGGCGTTCGGCAGGAAACACAATTAACTTTGAATTGACACCATCCATGAACCATGTTATTTAGTATCAACTGCTACTTTACTTGTATTTCCCAAATTTGTCATTATAAAAGTACGTGTGTCAAGTAGGAAGCTAGAATGTATTTTAGTTAATGGTTGGTCAGCTTAATTCAAGACTTGTAAGCACTCCAACACATGGCATGTGGGTTGTCATTCGTACCCTCACCCTGGACCCTGCAACTGTCGGGGTGGGCCTGCGAGCACTTCCACGGTACAGTACCTTCCCTTCACATCCTGTTACGTGCACACTTGTGCCATCTCCCTACTAGACTCTAAGCTCCTTGAGGACAAGACCTAGGAAAGTTTCATGCAAACAATAAGGATTTTATAAGTTTTTTTAAATGGATCTAGCTAGGCTATCTTGATAATAGAATCAATATAACAAACAAATAATACTATTCAAAGTCACTGTTCTGAAATTATAGAAACAACTTAGCAGTTGCATTCTATTACCCGGCCATTAAGAACAGGAAGCAAAGACCGTGTCATCTCTAGGACATTGTATCAGAGGGCTGCATGTGGATAGAAGCCAGTCACTTAATGTGTGTCCATAATACCAATGTAAGAATTAAAGTCCAAAACAGCAACATCATTTCAATAGTCAAGGAGACTAGGTCTGAAGATAACGTCTCTTCACTCACTAACTTTTCGCCTGAGGCCACATTAACCCCTGTGAACAGTTCTCGGAGCTGTGTACCTGGGAGGATGAGGCAGCTGCGGCGGCGGGCTCGGTGACCTGGATGTGCTGCACCTGGATGGCGTGCTGGGTGTAGGTCTGAGGGTCATGGAGCTGGCCCACGTCCACGGTGGACTGCTGGGACTGGTGAGGGGAGGTGGCCTGGAGGGTGGGAAAAAACAAATACATTCCAATGGAGGTTATGGGGAATCTTTCCAGAGAAAAAGGTTGGCTAAACCAATATCCCAACAGAAATACAAGAAGAGATAGAACTTGAGATCCGGGGCTTCCTCCCAGATAGCTCACCCCTAAGCCAAGCTGGCAAACACTGGAGAGAAAGAGAGTTTTTAAAATTAAGCTCATAAAACATAAGCCACTAATACTATTAAATTCTGAAAGAAAAGGAACCAAAAGAAATATGGCTTTTAATAATAAGCAGCATGAGAAGCTCTCAGGAATTGAAAATCTTTTTCTCTTAAATTTCAATTAAATTTAATGACCTACTCTTTATGAGTTAAAAGACATCAAAGAAGAGAATTTGCTTACAGCCTGGCACTATTAACCCACCAGAACAGTGGTTCCTAACCTTTCACGCATCACAGACATCTTGGAACATTGGGCTGAAGTATGAACCCTTCCCCAGAACCACGTGCACACACTTCATATTACACGAGCAAGCCCGGGGAGTTGCAGGCTCCTCCCAAGCCTAAAACGAAGAGCCCTCCCGTAAGAAAGGCGAGATAAAGGTCAGGGCCATGCGACTTCCAGTCTCCTACTCTGGTGTAAGTGTCCAGTTTTCGGAGACCAAATTATTTCAAAGCAACAACTCTTCAGTTGGGCCTGCAGGACACCTGCTCAGCATAATTAAGTGAAACCGAGTTCTGGGGGCTCTTTCTTCTGGCTCCCTGATCAGCAAGAACGAGCTACTGATTCCTGGTAGAAGGAACACAGTTATACACTTAGATCAGCAATTCTCAACCTTTTTCATCTCACAGCCCACATAAACTCATTACTAAAATTCTGTGGCACACCAAAAAATGTTTATTTTGCCGATCTGACAAAACATAGGTATAATTTTGATTCATTCACCCAGGATGGCTAGTGTTGTATTGACTGCTGTCATTTTTTATTTGACAATCTCAGGGAAAAGAGATCAGTGCCCCTGACTAATTCAGCCCCATGCTATTTAGCCATGCATTACATGTTTTAAAACTTCTTGTGGCACACCAGTTGAAAATCACTGGTCTATGTAATAAGGTATTGACCAATATTCAAAGATTGGGTCAAAATGATTCTTTACAACCTCCCACTGATGTAAGCCACCTGATGCCTAGGTAAGGGCTTATCAGACTAGCTCCTCACCACGTAACGAACCTGGGTGATCAGGGTAAGGACTCAGAAGAGGCTCAGAAAGGGTCTGCACGGGGACGGTCCTGCAGCAGCACCACTGACAGTATGTGCCGGAGTCTGAACTCTCGGGACTGCTCTAGACAGAGATCTCTGATGCTACTAAGTCCAGAGCCCTTTGTAGGCTGTGGCAGGGAAGTTGTATAATGCCTTAGACTCAGAGTTTACACACAGAAGCCCACTGCATTGATAGGCAGAGTCCCACACCAGCTCTGGGAGCCGGCTGCTTTGGTTAGCCTTGGTGCCCTATTCGCTGGTGACAATATGGCATTCACGCAGGTCAAGGGAAATAAACGCAGTCCAGTACCGGGGCCACTTGCACCACTTGAAGCTGAATGTGCTGAGGCTGCTGAAGACCAGCTGTGGACTGTGACACAGGGATGTACTGGATCCTCTGGTAGTCCCCTTGCGGCGTTCGGTAATCTGTTGTTAAGGTCTGGGACAGTTCTGTCATGGCTTGAGTCAGCAGGTCTGTCGTCTACAAAATTGACACAAAACACATTAGTTGATAACGGTACTTCAGAGCTCTTAAATCCTACAGAAATTTAATTTGTATCACTGGTGGATCATGGAACTTACAAATTAGCCCTGAGCTCACATGGAAAAAATTCCAAAATGAGGAGATGATGGAAGATTTCCTATATATCTGTATCTCTCTGTCTATGTCAGGCCCCACAGAGTTAGCCTCAAGGTCCTAACAACCTTGCAGCCAATGAGCAGCACTGGAAATTTCTTTTTTTAATTATATTTTCTTGATTATGCTATCTCCTAATTTTTACCCCTTTGCTCCCCCTCCACCCAGCATTCCTCACTCTCTCAGGCAACCCCCCCACCGTTGTTCATGTCCATGGGTCATGTGTATAAGTTCTTTGGCTATTCCATTTCCTGTACTGTACTTTACATCCCCATGGCTATTCTGTAAGGACCTATTTATACCTCCAATTATAGGTAATAATAATCTCACCTTTTCACCCATTCCCCTAAACTCCCCTCCTACCTGGTAACCATCAAAATGCTCTCTGTATCCATGATTCTGTCTCTGTATTTGTTTTCTTAGTTTGTTCTTTAAATTTAATTGTTGATAGGTTTACATTTTTGCCATTTTATTGCTCATAGTTTTTATCTTCTTTTTCTGAAACAAGTTCCTTTAACATTTCATATAATAATGGTTTGGTGATGAGGAATTCCTTTAGTTTTTTCCTGTCTAAGGAGTTCTTTAACTGCCCTTTGATTCTAAATGATAGCTTTGCTGGGAAGAGCAATCCTGGCTGTAGGTCCCTGCTTTTCATGACTTTGAATATTTCTTGCCAATCCCTTCTAGTCTGCAAAGTTTCTTTTGAGAAATCAGCTGACAGTCTTATGGGAATTCCCCTGTAGGTAACTGACTGATTTTCTCTTGCTGCTTTGAGATAGTCTCTTTATCTTTAACCTTTGACATTTTAATTACAATGTGTCTTGCAGTGGGCCTCTTTACATCCATCTTGTTTGGGACTCTCTGTGCTTCCTGGACTTGCATGTCTATTTCCTTCACCAAATTAGGGAAGTTTTCTTTCATTATTTTTTCAAATAGATTTCCAATTTCTTGCTCTTTCTCTTCTCCTTCTGGTACACCTCTATCATGCATATGTTGGATCTCTTGAAGTTGTCCCAGAGGCTGCTTTATACTATCTTCATTTTTTTAAATTCATTTTTCTTCCTGTTATTCTGATTGGTTGCTTTTTGCTTCCTTATGTTCCAAATCATTGATTTGATTCTTGGCTTCATCTACTCTACTGTTAAATTGTTCTTTATTTCAATTAGTGTATCCTTCGTTTCTGACTGGATCTCTTTTTATGCTGCCGAGGTCCTCACTAAGTTCCTCGAGCATCCTTATAACCAGTGTTTTGAACTCTGCATCTGATAGATTGCTTATCTCCATTTTGTTTAGCTCTTTTTCTGGAGTTTTTTTCTGTTCTTTCATTTGGGCCATGCTTCTTTGTCTCCTCATTTTGGCAGCCTCCCTGTGTTTGCTTCTATGTATGAGGTAAGCTGCTTTGACTCCATGTCTTGGTAGTGTGGTCTAATGTAGTAGGTGTCCTGTAGGGTCCAGCGGCACAGCCTCCCCTATCACCCAAGCTGGGTATTCAAGATACACCCTTTGTGAGGGCTACGTATATCTTCTGCTTGAAGTTGAGGCTTGGCTGCTGTCAGCAGTTCAATGGGAGGGATTTACCCAGGCCAATCAGCTGTAAGAACTGGCTATGACCACTTACCACCACCCTCTGCTCTCCATGGGGGGTCAGTTGTGCAGGGGCAGCGTGGTGGTACTCTGATGTGGTCTATAGCTGTCCACTGGGTTCACTGGCCCTGGGGTTTCCCAGTTAGTGTAGGCCATGGTCAGCCCCAACCTTCGTTTTGCCTGAGGCACCCTGCCTGAGCTATAAAGCAATCTGTAATGGCTGCCACTTGTGCTGGGCTTGGAGATTCCCAGGCAAAGCTATGAATTTAGCCTGGCTACTGCTAGGGCCAGGCCTGTGGCTGAGGCCAGCTGTTCCTTGTTTGAGACGATTTAGGAAGTTATGAAGCATGAGCCATGATCAGTTATTCATATGGAAAAGTAGCTTGGGTGGGCCTGTAAGTTGGGCGGGGCAGAGTCTCTAGGGATCTCCAAGGCAGGTCAAGCTGTATTAGCCAGATTGACGGAGTCTCAGATATGGTGCCAGCTTGCTGGCTCCGTTCAGGGAGGGTTTAGAAAAGGGACAATGGCCTCTGATCGCCTTGATGCCAGACACTTCAGTTCCTCCCTGTATACCACTGGTGCCTTTCAAGCTGCTACTCCGGTGCTAGGGAGTGAGTCTGAATAGATGAGTCCATGTGTGGGTTCTTTAAGAGGAACTGCTTGGGGCTCCAGCAGTCTCTTCCACCAACTCAATCCCTGCTGATTTTTGCAGCCAGAAGTTGTGGAGACTTATCTTCCTGGCACTGGAACCCTGGGCTACGGCACCTAGTGTTAGGCTGGAACTCCTTACTCCAGAGATATCCCTCCTGAATTTTTATCCACCACACGTGGGTGAGGGACCAGGCCTCTGCACATCTTCACCCCTCCTACCAGTCCAGATGGACGTGGTTTCTTTAATTCCATAGTTGTCACACTTCCATTCAATGTAATTTCTGATGGTTCTGAGTGGTGGTTGTTCTATTTTAGTTGTAATTTTGATGTAGTTGTGTAAAGAGGCAAACCATCTCTGTCTATGCTGCCATCTTGACTGAAAGTTCAGCACTGGAAATGTCTTGCTACCCCTTTCACAGAGGAGACCCAAGCATAAGCATCATAAGCACAATGGGCTACATCTGCAGCCAATAACAAGCTAGACCTGGCTCTGGCATTGAAAGGCATGCAGAGCACTCAAGGCGATGCAGTGAGCTGACCAGTCCCGCACTTACCACCACAGTCTCTCCCGTGGCACTGTCTGTGGTTAAAACGGCGGGAGCGGTGCTGATCACGGCTGTCGTCAAGGGTGTGTGCAAAGCGTTAGGGAGCTGGGCATACTCTGGGTGCTTCTTCCGAATGTGTTGTACCATCTTGGTCTGAAAAAGCATGGCAAAAACCAAGGATAATTACTGGAATTAGTCATTTTCAGTCTTTCTCACATGCAAACCCTGCAAATGTTCCTAAAGTCTCTTATGTTATCCATTTTTTAAAAAACCAGAGTGATGCTGACTCTGCCCTTTCTAAAGAGGCACAATGCTATGAAAGAGGGGAAAAAGATGAAGCTGAAGAGAAATTAAAGAATCACGTGACCCCACACCGTCAGGCAAGGTAGGAATACCTCCTCCCGCCCCCACACCCTCTAGTCCCGCCACCACTTGCAGCAGTCAATCATAAGACCCGCAGCCACAACCACCCCCTTTCCAAGAACCATCACTCGAGTTCTCATCTGGTCTTTCTGGAAGACTGCACTCATGAGCCGTGAGCGTAGACTGTGCCCATAGGAGACCCTCAGGGGGCGGGCCAAGGATCAAGGAACCTAGTCATGTGCTCAGGCCACCACATAGTGCTCATTCTGGGGAGAGGCCCCCACAGGCTCTTCCTAGCCTGACCTGAGGACACAGCGCCTTAGCACCTCTGTCAGCCCCCATCAAGTCAGGAGCCGTCAGAGCATCTGGCAGAAGGCACCTTCTCCCAAGAGTCATGAAACCGTGGCCTTGGTCCCAATTGGTCAGACACCGTCCCTTACCTTGCTGCTGTACTGTTTGGAGCAGTGGGGGCAACAGACGGGAGGGGTGGCTATTGTGCCCGTGAGCTGGGTGTGGGTGCTCAGCATGGGGTCAGGTTCTCCGGGGCCCGCAGGGCGCAGTTTCCGAATGCTTGGCGGGAGCTCAGCCCCAGGGTGATTCTTCAGAATGTGGGCTTTCCTCTTGCTGGCACTTTTATAAACCTGCAAATTCAAATGCTTTGCCGTGACAGCAGTATACAGTTCCACTTTCCTGCTTAAACCAAACCATCTAACAATTTCCTTACAAGGAAATGAGAAAGAGATGAGTGTAGCCCAAGATAAAATAGATACCATGTAGCCCCAAATAAGCAGATCTAATGAGAGATAATAAGGATGTAACACAGATCAGAATAAATTAAGAACCTCATCTAGATATGCCAGGCATCTTCCCTGAGCTTGTATCTCTAAGACAGCAGTAGTAAAACCAGCCTTCACCCTAGAGTTTAAGAGGTGGATGCGGTGTCACGGAGAGAGAGCCGTCTCTAAGGCCAGGGCCTCCTTTGGCCTGTCTGCGGCCACCCTCATGTGATGCATATGTCAACAGCTGACCACCAGGTGCCAGGGGACCTTCCAAAATGGGAAGTCCAACAGCAACGAGCACCTGCAGTGGTGGATCTATGCTGGAAAATGCTTACGTTTAAGCTGACACAGCTACATTGTGTGAGGAAACAATCTTACAATGAAACAACAAAACATGGGCTGGACTCTGTCATTTTTGTAACTGTACAAAAATAAAGAATGAAATAGTACAAATAGAGTACTCCACCACAAGACTTTTTCATTTCCTACTCAGTCTTCTGAAAATCCAAACTCCATCATGTATTTTACAAACTGGGTGCTTAGAAATTTTAAATGAATCCATGTACTAAGCTCTTGGTAATAAGACTCTTCTTTTGTAATAAAAATCACAGACAGAATGAACAACACGTAAAACCAAGTCCACTAATTCTGAAGAAAAAACGATGGCTTGAAATGAGGCCACACCTCCTGCCCTTGCTTGTGGGAACAGAAAAACACTGAGAGACAAGCAACCATCCATGGAGAGTGGCTGCAAGGCCCCGGCACGGAGTCCTGCATGCAGACCAGCTGGCTTCGGCGGGGCTCCCACTGGGACGCCCTGCGGAGGGCAGCTTCCATTTACCTTATCACAGTACTGACAGAAGTAATCGCGGTTGGGTTTTATGATGGGCAGAGTTAACTCTGGCACCTCTTCTATCTTCATGTCCGGGTGCCTCTTTGATAAGTGGTTTACCTGAAGGAAAAGAGAAAAATAGACCCCATGAGGAACAGAAGCTAAAGGGACGTCTCTGACAGGGACTGTCGGAAGCTGACATTCTCTGACGCGGTGCCCCAAACGAGACAGCATCTGGCCAGAGCCAGCACTGCCAGGCCCACCTGACACCAAGGCATGCACAGCCACTGTCAACAGGAATTCAGCAAGTTACTGAAGGGGAACTGGGTCACTGCGGAGCCCACTAGTAGTCTTTGATGAAAGGATGGCTATAGGAAAAATGAAAGTTCCGAAGCAGGAATTTCTTTGGTGAACTCCCAGGATGCAAACCCGCCTTTCATTAGTTCATGCCCTAACTTTAGAGAGGACCCCGAACGAGATAAAAAGTAAGGGCCTGCAGTTTAGATAATGCTCCACGACTCCAGCCCCTGGTAGAAATACAAAGTCCTCACTTAACGTTGTCAGTAGGTTCTATGACTTCAAGCAAAACAACGTGTAACAAAAACCAATTTTACTACAGGCTAATGGACAGGAACAAGAATTAAGTTCCTCTTGGCATCTCAGCAGCATTATAACAAAACTACGTTAGCTATTCGAGGACCCACTCACTCTGGCTGCCCTGAGGTTTCAGCTAACCTGGCCCGACCCTGCTTCGGTGAAAACTTGCCTCCCGTTGCTGTCTCCCACCCAGAAAAGAGAGACATCAAGGAAACAGTCGGGGAGAAGGCAGAGACCCCACAGGAAAGTTACATTCAGGGACACAAATGAGAAGAGGGAAATAAAACACGGTAAGACCAGAGACTGAGAAGAGTAAAACAAGACAATGTAATGAAAAATGATAGCTATAGACCTCTTCCAATGAACTGTGGCAAAGGAGGACGAACGGAGACTGGGAAGGACAGAACTCCCCATCGGGAACTGTCTGCCCCTGGTTTTCCCCCTAGCCATGGACAAAACGCACTGACGAATCCGTACAGAATGTGGTACAAGGGCCGTCACCAGGAAACAGAAATGGACAGAGTAGAGGACGACAGGCGGAACCCAGAGCCACAGGGCACTGACCAGCATGCCTCGTCTCCGGAAGCCCATCATGCACAGGCGGCACTTGAACGTGAAGCTGTCGTAGTCGGTGGACGTGATACGAGGCTTGAAGGTCTTGGAGCGGCTGATGCGGTCTGCTTTCTTGGCCTCCCGCTCAGGATTGTGCATTCTTTGCATGTGTTCCCGCAGTTTGTCTTTTCGCTGTTGAGAGAAGATTTTTGAAAAGGCAGGGAAGTGAGAAGCGGGGACAGAAATTTTTAATTGCAGGGGTATAAAAAAAACTCAATGGAAGTTAGTGACCACAACCTACCAAGAAGCATCTGAGGGGCTACGGCAGCGCTGGGACGCACAAGCACACAGCCAGAGTGACTAGGAATGACCTCGTGCATCCCACTGAGCCTTCAATTTGAAAGACACTGATGTCTGAGAGAAGAAAAGGCGTCTGCACTTACGTAGAAAAGATCCAAGGGCACACGGGGTAAGTCTGGCAGTAAGAACTACAAGACGATTGATAACGAATGGTAGGGACACTGGGTTTACGAAGCCCTGTGTACACTCTCTCCCCACACGTTTAACAGACATGATGATATTCCTCTAAATCCGAAATGAGTTTAAGTAAGGCTGTCTTATCGCTTGGATTTGGAGGTTCAAGTGAACAATTCCACGGTTTGCTATGGACAGAGCGTATGGTCCAGGTCCAGTCTGAGGATCTAATCTAGTGACATATGTTGATGTGAATCCATAGGGAAAAAATCAGGCAGAGCCCATCCTGAATAAAAACAAAATTTAAACAATGCCAGCTCCCTTATCTAGTGAGGCTCTGCCCTTGGGCACGAGATTAAACCGTTCCTTAGGAAGATTCTGAACCTTTCTGCCATACCTTTGCAGCCTTGATGTCCGGGTCAGATGCAGAGGTTCCAGAGCATCCCTGCTCTCTCTCACTCAGCCACCAGCTCCCTTCCTGACCACCAGCCTGCTGGCCCAGTCCATGGCCACTACAACATGCAGCAACACACCAGCTCTCCCTCCCAGGCCCACCCTGCAGTTAGAAGTGTCCGGGTTTCCAGACCCCCAAGTTCCCATCTGTGCGCCCAGACCAGGCAGGCTTTCACAAAGGCGCGTTGACGACCTTTCTCTGATCCTCAGCTCCGCCTTTCAGACTCTTACTTCGCCATCTTCTCCTACAACTAAGGTCTTCTTCCTACAGGAAAATCCCTTATTCCATAATACTCAGAGTGGTTTGGCTCCTCTAACTGAATCCTGTCTAATACATTGGATGGAAGTAAAATAGAAGCAGAAAAGTTTTTTTATATATGCCTAGGTGCTAAAGTGGTATCTGGCACAAAATAATCAAAAACTGTTAAATGGGTAAGATGGACAGCCTACCAGCTGGTACCACAAACAGGGATCCTAAGACAAGTTGGAGAAACCTAGGCGCATTTCCACTTTTCACACTAGTCCTTCACAGAGTTCCAAAGCATGTATTACACATGGAAAGCCATGCAATGATACTCCCTAACGCACGTGCCACAAAGCTTAAGCTTTGAAAATTATTTCTGCTCTCTTTAATGTTGCCACATTCTATACAACTGCACCCTTGTGAAATTATTTTTCCCCTCTGAGCCCACTTCTGACTTTTTTCCAGTTTCCATGACAACACGACCTACAAACATATTCAGTGGGTGTCCCTCAACGACATCTTTGTAGAATCATCTGATTTCCCGATGAAGCATTTTTTATTGTTTTGACTTCTGTTTGTTTAACTCATATCCCTGAGTCTCCCACGCTTTTTTCCTTTGCTTCCTCTAAATTCCAGGCAGGTCACTGATTTCATTTTTTTATCCTAATCCCTGGAGTCATGAACATTCCCCAGAGTAACCGAAGCCCTCCCCACACCCTACAGAGTTGCTGCCTCTGTCAGGACAGCCCTGCCACCTTCAAGACTCAGTTATCAGGCCCTCAGACTTAACAAGTGCTCAGTAAAATTCTCTTGATTTGATAAGCAAATGGATTGTTCACTTAGGAATTCCTCAACAACAATTTAGTTCTACTCATCATACATTTAGATTCTCTTAGGAGATGCATTATCACTCTCTTTGGGGATTTGAATTAAAAAATTTGGGAAATTAAAGTAAGTTTCTTCCTTAATTTGATCGTAATAACTAACACAAACATGAGTTCTTTGAAAGTAGGTGATAAGCTGGTGAAACAAACAGGCGCTGATCCTTTACCGGGCGTGACCACAGGGGCCCTGGGAACCAGCCCGGCTGCTCATCGCTCACACACCTTAAATTGCTTCCCACACGTAGAACACAGGAAATCTTTGCGGTCTGAATGTCGCAGCATGTGGAGTCGCAGTTTGTCAGGACGGCAGAAGGCCTTGTCACACTCGGTACACTGGTAGATCTTTTCTGAGTGGAAGCTGCGCACGTGTTTTTTCACCTGGCAGTGAAGACAGAAAAAGGGTATTCAGGCACCAAAGGGAATGACAAAAGGCAGCTCATCAACACTAGAGGGCGCCCAAAGCATTGCCATGGACTTTGTCAACCAGGTGGTGTTTTCCAATCCGCTGTGATTGACAATTTGGCCTCCACAGGCCACACACACACACACACACACACACACACACACTCTCTCTCTCTCTCTCTCTCTCTCTCTCTCTCTCTCTCTCTCCCCCCCCCCATCCCTACCACAAAGTGACAAAATAAGTAGCCAGAAGCCTTACAAATCTCAACCTCCCATAGGACTTGAAGAGGAGGAAGAAAGCATGCAAAACCCTGATTATGTGGAATCCACTTTCTTTTCTTTCTTTTTTTAAGATTAAAAGCAGAGTTCCCTAGGACTTAAATGAATCTTGCTTAAAAAAAAAATCCCTACAGAAGACAAAAAATCATTCTTTCTTACTTTTCCCTACCTCCAACTTGTACAGAAACAATTTAGCCCCTTTCAGTAATAGGTTCTATCACATCTGTCTATATAATCAGGTTCTGATGAAGTAAAGACATGAATTGGATGATATAAAACACATTCCCCATTTGTGAGGACA
This sequence comes from Phyllostomus hastatus, assembly GCF_019186645.2. Lineage (NCBI taxonomy): Eukaryota > Metazoa > Chordata > Mammalia > Chiroptera > Phyllostomidae > Phyllostomus > Phyllostomus hastatus. The sequence continues at coordinate 9,566,795 of NW_025334015.1, read as the reverse complement.
AGCCGACGCCAGCATATGTCCCCTTCACTGGGACTTACTCCCTGTACTTTTAGGTAATTTAAATAAAGGCATATGGCCTTGAGCTCTCTTAGCCATTGATCTCCAAAGAAGCATTACGGGAGGGGGCCAGGCAGTAAGTCACAGCAAACCACTCCTAAAAGTCAGTTTGCTTCATTACTGTTTTTTGCCGGTAGAGTCTGCCTTAGGGCAACTTTTCTCATCGTTTATGTGAAGCAATAAAATTACCAAGACTTCCAACACTAGCAGAACTGTGATTAAATCATAGACTACTTTTGCTTTGGAAATTTTTTTTAAAAAGACTATTTTTACTAGATATTTAGATTAAATTATTCACTGACCAGCCTATGACAATATCATTACTCGGAATCCAAGTGAAATCATAAATACGTGGGAATTTGTCCTCGCCCATTTTGCTCCAGAACACAGTACAGGGAAGGAGACCAGGGCTCAACACCAAAGTATATTATGTAACAACTTTCTCTTTGTTTTCCTCTGAAGGACCTTAGTGAAACAGAACAGGAGAACAGTGGCAGGAAGACAATGTCCCCAGGCCAGGAAATGGGAGCAAATGTCTTCAATCTTTGCCAGTACCCGTTTTTTAAACATTGTAATCAGATAAGAGTGTTTATTACTTGTCATACTACTTAAATGTTTAAGTGCCAGTGCCTGATTTGGGCAATTAAGAAGGTTATTTAGAAGGATCATAATAACCTTGTGGTTAACAAAAGCATTTTGATTGAAAAAAATTCCTCTCAACTGTGAAGCTGTGACAAAGAAGAGATGAAAATGCAGGTGGCAGGCAGTCTCAATTTCACAAAAACCCAGTTTCTGTCACCAAATGAAGGAAACATGCAGCAATGTCAGTAGCAGACACTCACCTGGATAAAATCTGGGAACCGCTTCTTACAAGTGGGGCAGGTGAAGTAGCCATCATTGATGTGAATGGCCACATGATCTTTCAACAGATCGAGGCGGTCGAAGGACTCTGGGCAGAAAATGCAAGAGTAAGTCTTCTGGTCTGAATGGAGCTTCATGTGGCTCTCCAGGGACGCGCTGCTGATGAAACCCTTGTTGCAAAGGTCGCAGGTCAACGGGCAGTTCCCCTCCCGCCCGTGGAAGCGCAAGTGCTGGTCCAGTTTGTCCTTTTCCCGGAAGGCCTTCCCACACTGCAAGCACTTGAACGGCCGGAAGGACTTCCGAATAAACAGATGCTGAAGAGCTGCGTTCTGAAAGACACACACAAATGTGATTATTTAGTGAGGAAATTAAATGTGTGGCTCGCACATATAGAGAGAAAGAGGATGATCTCTGCCATCGCAGAGTTCCCATAGAAATGAAACTTAGGACACACACTTGAAAAAAGACTTCTCTGGTGAGACATTAAAAATGAAGCCATCTCAAAGAAGTTCATCTTGAAAAGACAAACGTTTTCTGTGTTTTTGCATCTATGTATATGTGTTTTCTTATGAAAGGACTTAAGTAATATTCAAAAAACATATTTCTAATAGAGGACTTGTCCGAGAAAACAAATCCCAAAGTGACAGAGACCAAAAATTGAATATTCAGGAGAAATGACGTGGGATAAGTTGTACGTGCCTGAGTGAGGCTGGAGCAAGCCAGCCAAATGTTACTTCTGCAAGTCCTTGAGAAGAAGAGTTCGAAGCTCAGTTAAAATGTTCAGCAAAATAAAATGTGGTAAGGAGAAGAGGTTGAGGGTAGTACTTGCTGGGGGCTGGGTGAGGGAGACGATAGTAAGGGGGCTTCTTTGGAGGGTGACGAAATGGTCAGAAATTAGATGGTTCAGATGGTCACATAACTGTGGGAATATTCTAAAAACCACCATAAAGGGTGATTTTTATGGTATGCGAATAATGTCTCAATTTAAGAAAACAGAATGGAAAGAGAAGCAAAGGATACAGATTTACGTGAACATGTGTGTTCACAGGATAAGGCATATGAGCACGCATCGTCACTGGGGCGTGTGCATCTAATCAACCCCGGCTTACAAAACGCAGAGGACAAGTTCCCGATGTAGCTAGTTAGATCCATGGTTAGAACGCCGTGCTAACCAAGTCAGGCCCATCACCTCGCTCCCTGTCTAGACACCTCGGTTCTGCCCCCTCGCCCTTCTCAGTCGCAGGCTGCACTCCTCACGTTGATCAGCCAGTAAATTCACGCAGGTGTTACTGAGAATCCAAGTGAGAGCGTTTGGATGCTCAGTGCAAACTCATCACTACCACTGGAAAAACAACTCATACTCTATGAGAGCAGGTGAACAGAATCAGCTTTCACACAGATAATACAGAATCAATACTTTAGTTATATTATAATGAAGCCTCAATTCACAAAAATATGAAAAAAATCCCTCGAAAAATATATATTTGAATGGGCATGATTATATAAGTATAAGGGAATAGTAACTGAAGGATTAGTGGAGCTCCTAATGCATTATTTGTGCAATAAGAAAAGTACGATGAACAAGGTTTAAACCCTTAATTTCAAATTACTTACAAGCAACAACTTCTAAACTAAATTTGATGTAAAGTAACCATTTAGGGAAAAGCAAAATAATTTTTGATTTCTTGAAAATTCTGAACCTCGTTACTTTACAACAGAAAACCGTCTCAGGGCTCCTCACCCAGGGGGAGGAGAGGCGCACACGACTGGTACGTCTTGAGGAGAGAGCCAGTAATTCTCGTCCCCCCAGGCTGACGGGGATGCTGCTGGGCTGCACTGGGGTTCATTCTCCTTTGCATCTAGAGCCCTTAGAAAATACCTTATTTCACACGGAGTGTTCAGTAAGTTTGACAATTAATTAAATGTATTTCATACAAAAATCAAAAAGAATTATTTCAAGATTCTTTTCTGTGGCATCTACAGAGATCTTTCAGAACAGACCTTTCTCAAATCAGTCACAGAGCTTTCTTTCACTCCATTGCACTGCTTAGCAGGTCCTAATCTTTTCACTCTCCAGAGCCTTACTTTACACAGAAGCTCTCAGTGTTTTGGTGACTTTTAAAATGTTATGGAAATATTGCAAATAGACAAATGCTCTGCCAAGGTTTGAGGTTCGGGGAGTCAAGATTCGGAATGCTGGCGGCATGTAAGAACCCCTTCCTCAGCCGCCCAGGTCGACCAGTTTCCCAGGGAGGACACAGCACACAACACCTGATCTCAGCCTCACTGGGGATTCCGTTTCTCCTCGGGTGCCAAACCTAGAAGGCAGTTTTGTCTCAATCCATTATGCTAATAAGTCTTCTGTCACTGCTGATTAGTGTGAGGGTTCTCAGACACTTGATTTAAACTGGGCAGCCACCTGGCTCCACTTTCCAAGTTTATGGACAAACCTTATTCTTATCAAATTTTTAATTTCCATGGAGCCCTGAATATGGTCTAAGTACTCAGAAACCAGATTGCATTTCTCTGATCTAATGATGCTAATGTAACCCTCACATCACAAGGCAGTGAGTGCTGAAACCACTCCAACCCCATGACCCGCCTGCAGGCCATTTCTACCCTCGGGTATCTTCTGTAGCTGAGAGCTACAGTCGGCACACTTTCCCAGGAGAAATCGTGAAACACTGTGAAGGCGGCCCAGATGGATCCACCACGGGTCTTCTGGTCCCCGAGTGACAGCCAGGCAACCACTCCACACTGGACGGCACACCAGCTGCTCTAAGGGTGCCCAAATGGTGTGGCAAAAATCTGTGACGAGGGACTTGACTTACAATGAAATGAAGTCTGAGACAACAGATTCTTTGCGAAGACCATAATATGTTTCTACAGTTCAATATTAATAGGTAAAGAAGCCTAAGTTATTGACTGATTTTCATATAATTTTGACCCTGCATTCAAAGCCCGGCCCAGTAGATCACACTCACTGCTGTCCCTCACGGGCGTCCCAGCCCAGGGCCAAGCCAGCATGCGCACTGCCCCGCAACCACACCGAGCACGTCCCTGTGTCTGCGCCTCCATCTGATGGCCGCCCTCCCTCAGAACAGCCAACCATCTTCCTGTCTCTCTTTCAAGGACCAGTTTAAGTCTCACTTCGTCTATGAATTACTCCCTGACTCCACCTTTTTTTCTTTTTCTTTTTCTTTTTGGCTTTTCACTCTATATTTCAGGCTATATTTTTTCAGGCTATATTTTTAAACATAGCACTGAACTGGAAGCCCTGTTACAGTAGCAACGTGTCCCCAATTAGACTGTAATTAGGTTCCTACAGGACGACACCCCATGACACTCTATGGTGTACACAGCACAGTGCTGAGCACGTGGTCGGAATGCAATACCACCCGTAAGTCACGCGCACTGTTCTGCAGCTGGAAGGGGCCTTGGAGATCACTTAGTCCAACCCTTCGTTTGGTACGTGAGGAATCTGCAGCCCACAATTTACTCGCTGATCTATTGGAAAATAAATCATCATTCTCCATTGACTAATTTGCATTTACTGTAGCAACCAAACTGTAGTTTCTACCAGGATTTAGTAAGTACAGGTTGCAGAGAACAGCAGGTAAGGCAAACACTTAAATAACGGTATGTAAAACACAGGAAACAAACCTACCTGCAGCTCCAACTGAGCAGGCAGCATTAGAGGAGAGAAAAATAGTTACATTACCAATTGGATTGGAGGACTTCCTTTCAGTTGGTCATTACCAACCTGGATAGAAAAGATGAAAAAAATACATAGCCCTACTTTTCAGAATGTGTGAGAGGAAAAAAATACCTAACTAAGACTGACCTCTGCAAAAGCCACATGCACACAGCCTTTGCTTTGACACAAGAAACCTTGTACCAAAACCAGTAACCCGACTCATTCAAGAATACAAGTACAGTCGTGGCCAGATCATGCTTGTGTATCTACAACTTCACTGTACATGTAGGCTTTAGTTTTTTTCCCCTCAAAAGAAATTACATCTAGGAAGTATTTCTATAGACTTAGTGAGAAATCAGAATGACCAAAGCAGAAAAGACAGTAATTGGTCAAAACAGCGCAATGCAGACTGGGAAATAATGTAGAATGAGGAATGGGAAGGTATTGGTTCATAGCTTTTTGCCTTTCTGGTCTGTATTTATATATGTTTATATGTCCCTTTGAAATGATATACATGAAGCCCAGAGTGCTGTGCGTTTCCACTGCAGGCGCCTCGCCAAAGCTATTCGGCCTCAGAGGGCGCAGAGCCCTTCAATGCTATCACATAGCTATGGATGTTTAAAGGCATTTTTACATGAAGGCATGGACTGGACTATTTTTCAAGGTCCCTTCTAGCATACAGGCAAATAAGACCAAAAGAAATATAAGCTGCACATATGCAAGTATGAAGACCAAGAGAAACATAAGCTAAAGCCATGATCCATCTAGAAACTAAACCCTGGAAAGTTATACAAAAAAGCCCTGTCATCCACACATCAAGTACTAATAAAAGTCTTTACACGCCCTGCTCGCAACCACAGGAGCTTAAGTAATTATTTCCTGAATGCAAACTGTCAGCCCAGGCACTTTCCTCAAACGCGTACAGTTCTCCACATGCATCCTGGCAGCTCCTAACTCAGCCTCGCTGCTGTCTGTGAAACCAGAACAAAACACATCCGCCCTGGAAGCCATGTGGCCTGAAGTCACCGTGCAGGTCACAGGGGTGAGACGCTGACCTCCCTGACCTAGAGCCTAAGGTCCAGCTGCCCCGGGTGTGGGGGTTGTACCTGCCATGTCAACTTGGACGCAGGTCCACTTTCTCTGATGAGTAACAACACTGGCCAGTCTCCCCTTGGAAAATGCACACAATGAAATGAAGTTACCCAACATGAACTTCAGAGCTACGATTGGCCATGGATTCGCCTGGCTTAAATGTAAATAGTTACCACCATTAAATGTACTTATTTCTCCATTTCCAACTTGTGAGTTTAGGGATCCAGAGCGCTGCCCTACCATAGCGAGACCCACCCAGGAGCTACCGAAAGCCCAGGAGCTTCTGTGCCCTCACTTAACAGATCAACTCTGGGGCCCGCCACCCAGCCTGCCACAGGACAAAAACACATTGAGAAACAGCTAATTCTTTCTCCCAAAGTAAGGGGATTGAGCGTGTAATAAGCTAGATGCAAGAATCTGAAGTGGATGGTGAATAAGCAGGTTGGAAAACATAGCATCTTTCCAGCTGGCTGCCTGGAGAAAGGTAGCACCTAGTGAGGCAGGGGCTCTGCTTCCCACTTACTCGGATGCGCTTGGCCCGGCGCATGTCATCGGCTGTCAGGGTGCTTGGGGTGGGCAGCACGCTCTCCTCATGCTGGGGCTGCAGGTGCAGGCTGTGAGCTTCCGACTCCTGCTCCAGAGGAGATGGGGTTTCCTGAGGCAGCTGAGGGATCGGGAGAGCGGTCTGTTCTGGTTGATCCAGCCCATTCAGAGTGGCTGGTTCAGCTTCATCAAACTGTTCCTTGGGGGAAAAATGTAGCAAATCCTGCAATTGCAATAACCAGGAATTATTTTCTTACCCAGACAGAGGTTAGTCCTAGAAGGACTGTCAGCTAAAGTTTAGAATTACTGCTTGTTTTTTAAATGGCTGGCGGCATAATGCTCAGAAAAAATATTCTCCTTCTAGGAAAGTTAATTAGATAACTATCCGTAGGAAGTAAAAACTACGATATATTCCAGATCGCTTCATGAGGAAAGGACTGTGACAGGGATCTCCTGGAGCATTATAATTTAATTTTTAAACTAATTAAACAGAGTCTTTCAATAATATCTCAAAAAAAATCAAATACTTAGGACAAGAAAGTAAGGGTTTTGTTCTCATTAATAATTGCAAATATACTTTTCTTTGCCTTGCCCTAGTCACACTGTAACTAACAGCCAGCCCAGGGCCGGCACAACAGGACTGTCAGCCTCTGAGGGGTATCTGCACCAAATCCAGCAGCACCAGTTCTGGTCAGTCCTCTAAGTGAGCACCCAAGCAGGGGCTCTCTCCCGTCGGCCCCAGTACCTGTGTGCCATCATCACACTTTTCCCCATTTTCACTGGTTATTTCCAAGCGGATAAATTTGGGAGGACGCCCTGGCCGTCGACCTGGGCCAAATCGCCTCTTGCCTCGTCCCCTTCCTCTGCATCTTGTTCTAGGGACAAGAGATCGGGGTTATAAATAGTGGTTTATTGGTTACATAATACTCCATAAAAAATATTTTCCCCAAATCTTGATTTTCCTCTCACTTTATTACAATATTCTTCCTGATTCTTTTTCTAATTGAAACCATTGTCTTTACTAGTACATACTTTCTAAATTTCTCATCTTTGCTGTATACACTGCTCAAAGAGATGTCTTAAATTATTCATAAAAAAAGGGAACTATAAAATTTAAAACACTGACACTATTTTGCTCCTGAAAAATCTGAAAGCTGGAACACATCTCTGAAGGGATGTGGGAAGTGCAGACAGGACAGGACACACTACACCTCAGTAGAGTATGATCCTTACAGACAAGATTCCGTTCTTTCTCCTCCCCTTGCCTCGCCTCAGATTCCTTCCAAGAAATGTGGCTTTCCAAGAGTCAAAAGAACTTTCTTGTTCCACTCTAAGCTTCTGACAGGCCAGAACAAATTTCTAATTTGACCATTCCATAATTGGCCTAGTAAATACCAAATAAACTTTATCCCTTTAATAGCGTTCTGTCATACAAACACTACTTAATATAAGGAATTCAGACAGTCCCTAAAACTTCTTTTAGAGGATGCATATGTGTGACGTGTATAAAATTAATCAGATCATGTTTCATTCTTCCACTCATCTATTTAATAATTGAACAAAAATTATGTTTTCCCAGGAAGTTTTAAAATATTTTTTTATAATGGAAAATTCTGAACCTAGGCAAATGTAGAGATTGCCATAATGAGCCCAAAGTAATGACTTAATTCCAATATTGTCAACTCATGGCCAGTTTTATTCCATTTATAACCCTACCACTTCCCCACACACATACCCATTCGATTATTTTGAAATAAATTCCAGACATCATTTCATCTATAAATATTTCACATGGATCTCTAAAATATACCTAAAATACGATGACACCATCACACCTAAAAAAACCACTGATAGTTTGCTTAGAATTATTGAATCTAGTCGAAGTTCACATTTTCCGAATTGTCTCAAATTTCTTTTACCAGCTGACTAGCCAGTAGTCAGCTACTGTGCATCAATGCACCACGCTAGGCAGGAAAGATAGCAAGTTGTGTGCCTCCAGTCTTGCTGTCCAAAGCCTAGCGAAAGCACTGGGCACATAAACCAGAATCATGATATAATGTAAAAGTGCTAATTAGCAGAGCCAGGAACAGACGTATATAGTCGACTTACCTCTCACTGTGTCCTCCACCCACCTCAGACATGTACTCCCCTGGTCTTACCCTTCGTCACCCTCAATAAGTGCAGCACCCCTATTATCTCAAAACTATGCTTTGCCCGCCCTGCCTGGCACCACCTCCTAACTTCCCAGCTCAGCCCATCTAATACGTGGACTCAACGATCCTTCCACCGCAATACCAACTCCAATCCAGTCCTCCGTCATCGGGTGGCAGTCCTCTGTCCTCTTGATGCTTTATTTCCCTTCATCCACAATAAACTGTGAAGTCATTCACTGCAGGCCCTGCCCTGTATATGCTCTCGACTTCCGTCCCCAGTGCTGCCTCATTCTCTTGCTGTGCTGTATGCACTTAGCAAACCATAATACTATGCAACCCAACTCTCTGCCCACATTGCACTGGCATTCCCACAGTGAATGAAGCTGGAAAATGACACACAGCCGTGCTAGTGGTCGCATTTTAAGTTCATGACCATGAACCTCAAGTTGAGTTCTTAGTGTTGCATGCAACCATACTGTACTTCCCTAGAACATTTACTTTCCCACTTCCCTGAACGCCACTCCACACCATCTCCTCCCTTTTCAAACCCTGTAAAAGTTGGCGACCCTACATCTGTCCCACGGGTACTTCCCATGGGCACTCTCCTGCTCCAAACCACTCTGGTTCTTCACCTGAACTGTTGACTCAGCATCTAGCTAAATTCCCTGTCTTCACTCTTGCTCCATTATCAGCTAAAATGTTTTTATTTTTATCCCGGGTGACATTTTGAAATATAATTGACATCACAATACTCCCAGATCAGTACGCTCTAAAGACTTCTTAGAATGAAATCCGAATTTCCTCCATTACCAAAACAACCTACCCCATCTGGCTCTGGCCTACCCTATCCTGTATGATTCTCCCTCATCTATCTTTTTTATATAGTGGAATTAAACATATAATGAAGGACCTTACTACTAAAAGAAGTTTGAAAATCAGAGATGCAGATTTTTTCAAAGGTGTACACTATCTCAAGAATTCATAGTTCAGAATCTTTAGTTAGGGAAGGTTTAACTAAGGTCAAAGGTTCTCCTACTGCTGGGTACTGGTTATGCTGGAAACGAAAGCAATGGGAACTGAGGATGGGGATGGGGTAGGAGTGGGAGTGGAAGAAGATAAGCAACTTCCGTCAGCAGCCTACCTGGTTACCTGTCCACACAGACAGACACACGAACACTCATTAGCTGGTAGGCAATACTGAAATGAGTCTGGACCTCGACCAACTAAGTTTTTGAAACCTTCCCCATCATTATACCTGCTAAATACATCCAGTTTCTCATCGTGAGAGTTAAGATGCTGTTGCAACTGCTCCGAGCTTATAAATCGGCGGTTACATTCGTAGCAGGGCCAGTTCTTCTCTTGCTCTCGAAGAACTGCAGTCACAGAAGAGAGATGACAAAGGCTGATGATCAACAGAAACCAGTAAACCTCCAAGATCCCAGTGCCCCCCCAGTCTCATGGCACCACAGCCCCGAGTTCATAAACATGCGGCGTCTGCTCTTTGCATTGCTGCTAAAAATCAGAGACTCAGGTTGGACAGAGAGCAGATTTTAGGACCTTCTTTTCTGGCACATTCTTGTAAGACACCAAAGGAACAAACACCCTTATACCGCCGTCTCCCGGCCACCCCCAATACTCACACACACATCACACTGGAAGGACAGAAGGCGCTACAACGAAAATCTACATTCAGATAGCCCAGTGATTCAGACACGAGCTTCATAATCTGAGGGTATATTTTATCACAAATAACTTGAAAATCAATGCCCAGTGTAACCACTCTGGCAAACTGTTCAGAGCTGACGTACATGCATGCCCTGGGAACCAGCAATTCCACTCCTAGAGGTACAGCCAACAGAAACACACACGTTTGCTAAGAGACGTACAAGAATGTTCACAGTGGCACTCTCCATAATATCCTTAAACCGGAAACCACCCTGCTGCGCAATAATGAATTTAGCCGGCTTTCTCCCTGGTTCCTGGGAAATGACCCCTAATTCTCTGGTCTTTCCCAAGTAAGATGTGTTCCAGCTGCTCACTGTAGTTGCTGACCATCCCTGCGTTCACGCTAATGAGGTGGCTGTGTCAGCGGCTGGCTGTGCCAGAGGCCCAGCCACCTGACTGCAGGCCACTCTGAGCGAGGTGCCAGCAGCCAGGGAGCGGGGCAGGGGCTGGAGAGTACATTCGACCACAGGGACAATGACACAGTTAGTCACACTGCGTAATGATACCTTCAGAGAAACCCTGGGCAGTGAAGCTCAGGTGAGCTGCCCTGGCTGGTAAGCAATGTCCCAGGGAGGTGACTTGGCATAAGGACCTACTTGGTATTCTATTGTATGAACATTCCACGGTTCACTTATCTGTTTTGTTGTAGATGCGAACTTGGGTTGTACAATGCAATTCTGACACTAACTACTTGAAGTCAGGTCACACAGCAATGAGAATAAATAAATTACAATACACAACACTATGGATGACTCTCAGAAACATAATACTGAGCAACAGGCATGCACCAAAAGTGCGCATATCGCACACTTCCATTTATGTAAAGTTCAGGCACAAGCACGCCATGCCTGTGGGTGGCAGTCGGGAGAGTCATCACACCTGGGAGTAGGGGGAACAGAAAGGTCTTCTGGGGCGCAGATCCTGCTGTCTCCCAATCTGGGTGCAGGTGACACGGGTGTGTTCACTTCACGAACATCCACCCAGCTGCACACTTACAATCTGTGCGTTTGTATCTACAGAGACGGTACTACCCTCACATTTGTGTTAAAAACAAAGTCTATGCCTGCCTTGCTATGTCCTCAAAGATGACTAAATGTAGATAGGGATCAGCCTCTGATCTAGGCTCTAATTTAGCACTTGGAGGTTTTCATTAGGTTAAACACTATTTCCCAGCACCCAGGAAAGAAACGTAAATATGTCACTGTCATTTGATCCCAGAATTAGACAGGCACATGTAGCTTGAAAAAATCTACTGGAATATCTTCTTAAATATTTTGAAATAGAAAAATTAGGGATTGCACAAAGATATATATAACTTAGAATTTATATACAAAGTATTACAAAGTACAACTACCTTTCCTTTCTTCCTCAGAAATGTCATGAATTTTCTGGTTCACAAATTCAGCATAGGATGCAGCATACCACACCTGCAAGAATCAAGAATATCACCATCAAAAACTAAAGGACAATGGTAAGTGTTCTTTGCCTGCTTTATTTTTTAAATTTTTCTCCTGCTTGTATAAAACAAGTCAGGCTTTTCAACAGCCCGTGGTAAACAAACTGACAACAAAAAAATCACACTGTGGCCCTGACCGGTGTGGCTCAGTTGGGTGGGCGTTGTCCTGCAAGGCAAAACATTGCAGGTTCAGGGCACATGCCTGGGTTGCAGGTTCGATCCCCAGGCAAGGCATGTATGAGAGGCAGCCGATAGATGTTTTTCTCTCCCACTCATTCTCCCTCCCTTCCCTTCTCCCTAAAAAAAAAATAAATAAAATCTTTAAAAAAATATCACACTGCGGGCCCACCCCTTTACCATCAGTCTGCAGTCAGGAAGTTCGCTTGCCAAAACACACAGCGTGTTTTCTTTTTCCTTTTTAAAAAAATTGTTTTTGTTATTAGAACAACTTCACAAGAGATAATATTAATGACTCTTCATCTAAATAAAACAGAGTCTCTCTTGATTTCTTTATGTGTGTTTAAGCAGAGGTTTTCACACAGCTGTAATCGTAGAACCTTCCAGCCCCACCAGTCACCACATGGCTCTTACTAGGTTCACCAGTGACTTTCAAATGCTGCCACACCCTCCTCAGTCTCTTCCTGTTTCCCACCGCACTGGCTCCATCTGCTCCTTGCCTGGCTCTTCTTCCTCTCCCTACTTTCTAAGTATTGGTGTTTCTCCTAGCTTAGTCCAAGTCCAGGGCCTTCTTCATTTCCCCTGAGGTGATCACCTCCATTTCCAACCAATTCTCTGCTAATGACTCCCAACTCAGTATCTCCAACCCAGACCCTCCCGGTTCCCCCACACACATTCTACTGCCTACCTGATGTTCTGGATGCTTCACAAACAGCTCCAACTGCACGTGTCCAAGACTGAATTTAAGATGCTCCCCTCCTCCCCTGCTGACCCAGCTCACCTTTTCCATTTCAATAAACACCCTACCTTCCACCCAATTGCTCAGACTTGAAACCTAAAGGTATCTTGGATTTCTCAGTTTTCTTCTGCACCCTTAGCAAGAACTGTTGATTGCTCAAATGCTTTTCACCTCTGTCTCAGCCACCTGGATGCATGCCAACACAAGGTCCTGCCTGTTCTTCTAATGAGCCCCCTCTTTTCTACCCTTGCCCTCAATCCATCCTCCCTCCACACAGAAGCTGGAGTGGTCTTCTTAAAACAGCATCATCACATTCCGTTATCCCCTGCTTAAAAGCCAGCAACAGCTTCTTGTTTTGTAATAAACTCGAAACGCCTGACAGCCTCCTAAGGGCTCCATGATCTGGACCTGCCTTACCAAAGCAATCTCGGCTCTCATCACCCCACTTTCCCTCTCCTTCAACTGAGAGGCCTGCTGCCAGTTCCTTGCACATGCCAAGTTCTTCCCTACCTCAGCCTTTATTTGCCCTTGCTGCCTCACCACCAGGAATGGAGGATTCTCCCCCTGCCCCCACCCAACCCTTCTACACTGCTGGCCCCTTCTCATCAGACAGTTCTCGGCCTAATGAACATCTCTTCAGCAAAGTCTTCCCTGTCCATCAATCTAAACAGGTCCCTTTTCTGTTATTTGCTCTTTCTGCATCATTTGTCTCCTTCCTAATGCTTGCCACTATTTGATATTATTTGCTTATTTACATCTTTCTGCTTACCTCCCCTCTAGAATACAAGGTTCTGAAACATGGGGAAACCAAGTCCATCTTTTCCTAGTGTCTGAAACCTAGTAGGAGTTTGATATATTAATCCCTGAGTGAATTAATCATATATCATTGTTATGGAACATTATTTTAGCAATATGAAAATATTTATTTTGAGATACTTTTTATCATTTTTAACTGTGGGGTAATATTTTACAGCATCTGTATTCTAATATTTACTTAACCATGACCCTGTGGTTGGATTTTTAGGTGGCTGTCACCTCACTGTTATAATTCTACCCTGGCTCATCAGCTCCAACATGCGCCATTTCTCGCAGGTGAACACCTCACAGTGCACGGCGCTGGACAGTCACGGCCACGAGGCGGCCAGTCGCCACTGCCCGCTCACTGTTCCCACACAAGCCGGCCAAGCTCTTTGTGCTGTTCTCACCTCACAGAGTTATGCACTGCCCTGGCACTCTGTGAGCTGTGAACACTTGCCAAGCAACACAAATGAGGGCAAAAAAACAAACAAACAAACAAACTCTGTTTTCTCCCTCAGAAGAAATAAATCTTGCCCTGACTGGTGTGGCTCAGTGGACTGAGCGCCGGCCTGTGAACCAAAGGGTCACGGGTTCAATTCCCAGTTGAGGCACATGCCTGGGTTGCGGGCCAGGCCAGGTCAGGTCCCCAGTCATGCGAGAGGCAACCACACATTGACCCTTCTCTCCCTCTCTTTCTTCCTCCCTTCCCCTCTGTCTACAGTAAATAAATAAATTCTTTTTAAAAAAAGAAGAAATAAATCTCAAAGCAATGCAAGCTGGTGTGATCACCTTACAGAACCTCTTATTAAAGTATCAAACATCAAATTGTCAGAAACTGTCTAGTGACTGGACTGAAACCACTTCACTTTCAAGGACATGTGGCAAAACTTGGCTCAGTGGGGTAGGCATAGTCTCACAATGAAAAATGTCGCCAGTTCGATCCTTAGTCAGGGTACATACCTAGGGCGCAGGTTCCATCCCCAATCAGGATGCGTACGAGGGGCAATCAATCAATGTTTCTCTCTCACACTTTCTTCCTCCCTTCCCCTCTCTCTTCAAAAAAAATTTGCATAAGAGGGTAATGACTTGGGAAAATATCCTAGCCGTGATGGAGGAGTACTTACATTAGAAATCACTTACATTACAAAAGAAATGCACTGTACTGCTCTCAACACTGATGACACGGAGGATGACAGATACGGAAAAGCACAAATATCCATGATGGAGTAAAACAGTGAGTCAGTGAAAAACATCAGACTGCACACAAAGCAGCTAATACCATCACCAAATTCTTTTGCCTATAGGTGCCTTTTTATGTGTACGTGCTGTGATTTTAAAATTATAATTAACTAAGTCTAAAACAGCTCATACAATTTGGATAAAATAACCACTTTGTTGGTAAAGAAGCACTGTATCAAAGTCTAACCAGCACCTTTTTCTTTAACGGCGGGTAAAACCAGGTGTGAGTGAAAGCCACAAGCGTGCGAGTCACTGAGACGCGGCATCACGAAATCCTAACGTGACTTGCTGTCTTCGTTCACAATTATTTCCTCAGACTGATTTTCCAGGAATTGGGTTTACTCAGCCAAGAATATTTTTGACATATGCTGCCAGAAATATTCTATAAAATATTGCAATTCTGTAATAAATGTTCCTGTATCTTAAAATTCTCACATTCACTGTACTGTACCCATTTATTTTTGCTAATTTAAATTAAGAAAATCAGTAACTCGTACTTATCTTATGGGTTTTAAAATAATCAACATTGAAAACATTTAAAAATATTTCTTACCTATCTGATTCCTCCTCCAAATAAGGCCTGTTTCTGGCATTTGTTCATGTGTCTGTCTGCACGTAGTGAGGTCAGAGGTGCACAACCCTCTCTGTTGTTACACTTAATCACTGTACTGTGTATTACCCATACTTCCCCCATTCTGTGCTTTCTTTTCATCTGTTGTTTTGGTTATTATACTGAACTATTCTATTCTTATCTGTTTCTGTCTGTCTTACCTCTACAGTTGCCATAAAAGAGAAAATAATTTCCCCTCCACAGTTCAGTTTTATCTTGTCAAGAATTTCTTGGGATAGATGGTGTGAGATATAAATCTCCTTTTACATATTTTCTTTGGGGTGTGTGGATTATCTAGTTGATGGTTTCAAAGACACAGGCTTTGTATGGCTTTTGAACAAAGTCCAGGTAGGTCTTTGCTCTCTCCCTAGGGAGGTTGTCTAGTCTCTCTTTGACCACAGTGAGGCGCTGTGCAGTTCCATGTTCTCCTCAGTCCTCACCCAGTTTTTCACTTATATCAGGAAGCTATACAGTATTGTAATGCCCTCTTTTGGCTATGTTTCTAACACAGATTTTTTTAAATGTATTTTCACTTGGAATCATTGCAGAATTTTCATTATGTCATCGAGTTAATATTTATACAAATTCCAACAGAGAGTTATTCCAAAAAACATATTCCTGAAATCTGAAGTCCATGCGTAGAATTCCTTGGGCAAAATGAATGATTCAGATAAAGGAAAGAAATCAAAGAAGGAGGAGGGACTGGTCAGAGAACATACATGCATGATACATACATGTCTGTGGACACAGACAACAGTGCAGTGATGGCACCGCCTGGGTTGGGTTGGGCGAGGGTGGGCGGTCATCTGTAATATGTGTCAGCAGTAAAAATCAAGTTAAAAAAAGAAACCTTGCCCACACATCTGAATTCCATTTAATAAGATGTCCTGTTTCCCACTGACTCTTCTTTTACGTGTCTAAACCACATTAAGTGACCCCATCTTTAATCACTCCATCACAAAACCAGCCTGCTCCCCAATCACTACATCCTTAACCCTTGGCCTAATGCCTCCCTGTGGCCTCTGATAGGCCCCAAGGTCATTCACCTTTTAATCTCTTCTACTTATGGGATTATGATAGGTGTACAGTACTGAATATGTATTCAGTAAGTAAATGAATTACAAGGAGAGAACCATTTTTGTAAGAAGCCCACTTCAGCGGGGGTGGTGTGGCTCACTGGGTTGGGCACTGTCACACGAACCTAAAGATTGCCAGTTCGATCCCTGGTCAGGACATATGCCTGGGTTGTGGGTCAGGTCCTCAGTTGGGGACAGCGAGAGGCAACCAATATTTCTCTTGCACACTGATGTTTCTGTCCCTCTCTTTTTCCCTCCCTAGTCCCCCCCACAGTAAATAAATGAATAAAATCTTAAAAAAAAAAGAACCCCACTTCAAAGGGACAAAAGGTAGGAAGTGCACTAAATAATCACAGGTCCTAGCAGAGGCCCCACTGGCCCGGCTTTGTACCTTCAGTTCCTGCTTGGGCTCCACGTTTTTGATTGTTGTGTAATACACGTGGTGGCCGTACTGGTAAGCCACCAGGTTCTGCTCCAGATGGTTCTGGGCTGGACGCACAAACATCATCCAGTTACAAAGGGTCTCGTCAGACAACTCGAACCACAGGTCTTCGTGCAAATCCCTGTCTTTTCTGTCCCCTTTATCCAGAGAAACCTGTGACCAAAGAAGAAGTTAAGAGCCACACCAAAAGATAAAAATCTTCAGTGTGATATGCATTGATGTCATAATATATAAAATATTGCTCCTTAAGTTTCCCATACATCCTGAGTCGCCCCTTTGCATGGACACTGGCATTGTGTCCTGCCAACTGGGAAAGGGAAAGGATACTTGCCAAAGACCCGCCTCTAGGAGAATTACCTGGCAAAACCTCAAAGTTAGCAACCTGACTGAGAAGCTTCAGCTGATGTGTCATCGTTAACTAACACAACAAAAAATGCTACAAATAGGCCAGGAAATTTCATTTGGGATTCAACTGCATTCATTTAGAATATGTAGCCTATATTGCTTTTTATAAAATAATATTCTTTTTTAAAAATCTTGAGCATTTACCAAGGAACACCTCCCTATGACAGGAGCTAGATTCCCAACACACATCCCAAATATTTTCCTTCCCACTGCCCTTTCTTGGTTCACCAGAGTGGCTCTTGAAGAGGCAGACAGCAAAGGGTTAAATAAAAGCAAAAGTGTCAAATGTAAAAACCAGAGATCAGTATAAACATACTTTAACATGCAGTGAACTATTCTTTAGCAAAAGATTGAACATCTGTTTCAAAAACTGAAAAGTACTTTTCTTGAAAAGAAGGTGCTGAGCAGATACATGAGACTATATAATCCTCGGTTCTAATCAGATGGAAAAAACAAAAGCTGTTAGAGCCCCTGTTGTGGGCTAAATTATGACCCCCAGGCAAAAAACAACAACAACAACACACCTTCATATGTTAAAAGCCTAACCCCCAGCAGCTCAGAAGGGGACTACATTTGTAGCTTGGGCTTTTAAAGAGGGGATTAAGTTTAATTGAGGTCGTCAGAGTAGGTCCTAACCCAAACTGACTGCTGACCTTAGAAGAAAACATTGGGACACACAGAGAGACACCAGGACACTGTCGCAGAGAGGGACGACCACATGCCAAGGCAGCAAGGGGCAGCCATCTACAAGGCAGGAAAGGGGCCTTGGAGGAAACCAACCCTATCAAAACCTTGATCTTGGCCTTCTAGCCTCCAGTACTGTGAGCAAGTAAGTGTCTGTCATTTAAGACACCAGGCTGTGCTATTTTGTTATGGCAGCTCTAGCCAGCTAATTCAGCCCCTAAGAACTATACCTTTCAGAGTTATTCATAAAATGCCTTAGCAAACAACAGCTACAAAATTGAATTAGGAGCCTGGTTGTTGTTGCCTAGGGGACTGAGTGCCAGCCTGTGAACCAAAGGGTCACCAATTCAATTCCCAGTCAGGTCACGTGCCTGAGTTGCGGGCCGGATTCCCAGTAGGGAGTGTGCACAAGGCAACCACGCATTGATGGTTCTCTCCCTCTCTTTCTTCCTCCCTTCCCCTCTCTCTAAAAATAAATAAATAAAAAATTTTAGAAGTTAAATTAAATTTTGGCCTGGCTGGCGTAGCTCAGTGGATTGAGCACGGGCTGCGAACCAAAGCATCACAGGTTCAATTCCCAGTCGGGCACATGCCTGGTTACAGCCCATGGTCCCCACCAACCGCACATTGATGTTTCTCTCTCTGTCTCTTTCTCCCTCCCTTCCCTCTCTAAAATAAATAAATAAATAAATAAATAAATAAATAAATAAAATCTTTTTAAAAAGTTAAATTAAATTTTTAAAAACTGAATTAGGAGACTCAATAGGAAAATGTGTGCCCCTTTAAAAAATCATAGGAACAATAGTGAACTATGAATAAAGCATAAATTACCTTCAGATGAATATAACAGTCTTTCAGCTCGGACTCCCTAACGAGGGGTCCCTCCACGGGGCCAAACTGGGTGCGCTTAGGGATGCGCCTCTTGGAGAACACGCCTCCAAGGAACCGATCGATGTAGAGGACCAGGGGGAGGCTGGCTCTCGCCCTGGTGAGCACAGGGCGGTTGGGGATGGGGTGCAAGGGGCCATGCTTCGGGCACACCGAAGAGTGTGCGTTGTTACACTCTTCACACCCTGCAACAGAAGGAGAACCTGGACGTCAAAGCTTTCAATGTGACTTGATCTCAAGTAAAAAGTTCTAAGCTGAAAAAATTCCCAAGTTTTCAGGCTGAAATTCAATTAACTCGTGCAATTACAATACCCATTCAATTGTGATATATTAGCTTTCATAGAGTAATAAAATCCTGTACTTTTCCTCTAAAATCAGGCAGAATTGGCTATGCCTGCCAAAAATAATATGCAGACTGTGGCTTTGACTTATTTCTCTACCGGATATGAATTCAAATAGTGGCCACTAAATTTACAAATCAATTATAACATGTCTGAAAAGAAAAAAAAGGAGAACTTATTAGACTAAATATTACAAAATTTGATGAGATGAAAGAAGTGAATTTTATAATATATGAATTTTATCTCAATAAAGCTGTTTAAAAAAAGAAACCCTGACAATACTGTTTAATCAGTTTTTTCAAAAGAAAGTACAGAAGCCTCATTGTCTGGGCATGTCTAACGAAAATGGAGAGCGTGCCGAGAAGTCTGCAAGCTCAGAGCCTACCGTGTGAAGACAATGTGGAAACTGATGAACTTCACACCCTGGCCTTCACTCACTCGGATGACCCAGTCGCCCGGCCCTCAGAGGACATGTGTTTGCAGCTCATCCTCCGAGTGATCAGTTTGCACTAAGTGGCCACGCTCTCCCCCTTGTTTTCTGTAGCGCCCACCTGTCAGCTCCCTGTCAGAAGTAGATGTACAGAGCCACACAGGAGAGAAAGTGACTGGGCCTCTCAGAGGTCGTACTCATGACTCTTAACAAATTTAATTCACCAATCATATTTTACCCAACTCTGGCTGTGTGATGATTTGGCTTAGGAAATGGGTATTTTCAATTTCAATAATTGGCCAGTAGTAGGGAACTACTTTGTATTAATGTCTGTAACAAGCCCTGGCTGGCATAGCTCAGTGGATTGAGCGCGGGCTGGGAACCAAAGTGTCCCAGGTTCGATTCCCAGCCAGGGTACATTCCTGGGTTGCAGGCCATAACCCCCAGCAACCGCACATTGATGTTTCTCTCTCTCTCTCTATCTCCCTCCCTTCCCTCTCTAAAAATAAATATAAATAAATAAAATCTTTAAAAAAAAATGTCTGTAACAGAAAGTGGTTTTATGCATATTTGACTAATGAGTAGCCTTGAAAATGTATCAAATCAAGGAAAAACAAATGAGACAGTTCTCTGTCGAACATGCACGAGAACACCGGCCCCATGCAAATGGGCTTTCCCACCATCGCACGGAAGGTCCCAGGAGGAATATGGAGCAACCACAAGGCTCTGAACGGCCTGGCTTACTCAAACAAACGAGATAAGAACTTCACCACAGCAGCATGAAAATCGATGGAAAGAAGCAATGATCCGGTAGGTGGAAGCGGGAACACCCTCCTCCCCAGGCTGGCAACTCAGAGAGGCAGTGCTGGGCCATGGGTGCGCTGGAGTCAGACTGCCTGCGTTTGAATCCTGACTCTCGCAGTAACTGAGCATGACCTTGGGAAACCTGCCTGCCCCTTAAGACTGTGGAGAACGTGAACCAAGTCGGAGAATGTAAAGCACTGGTGCCTGGAATACAACAGGCCGTTTTAAAAGGTTATTGTGAAAAGACATAAAGCAGTAAAGAAAACATATTAAAGCTGAAATTGTTGCTCTGGCCAGTGTGGCCCAGTTAGTTGGAGCACCATCCCATAAACTGAAAGGACACGGGCTTGATTCCCGGTCAGGCCACATGCCGAGGTTGTGGGTTCAGTCCCCAGTAGGGGTGCATAGGGGAAGCAACTAACTGATGTTCCTCTCTCTCTCTTTCTCCCCTCTTCCCCATGGAATCAATGAGTGCATTCTCTGGTGAGGATTTTTTTTTAATTTGTTAAAATAAAACTGCTGAATATTCCAGAACTGGGCAAACTTACCACAGTGGTTTGGTAGCCCAAGTTCTGGTATCAGAGAGATGTAGGTTGGATGCCTGGTCCACCACTCACCCTACGTGACCCTGAGCAGGCTGCCCCACTTCTCCTGGGCTTCAGTTCATTCATCAGTAAAACCGGAACTCGAGACAGCGTCTTCCTCCCTCACACGCTGTTGTGAGGCTGGAGGGAGGTGAGGCCCATGGAGCGGGGGCACTGTGCCCAGGCACGGAAAGCCCTCACTCACGAGCACTAGCTGGTACTCACACAAGTCGTGTGGGTCGAAGGGCCGAGGAGGATCTGGTTCCCAGTCATCCAGGTCTGTGTCTTCTCCATCTTCCTCCTCATCTTCCTCCGAGTCCTCATCTTCATCCTCTTCCTCTTCCTCTTTGGCCTCCAGTCTACTCATAGGGTTCTGCAGAGTAGCCAAAGGGTCTGAGCCATCCACACTGTCTATCGAAGGTAACACCTGGCTGTGCACCGGCAATGAGGCCTGGAGAAAGTCCCACAGCAGAGTTAGCGCACGTTCGCTCTTAGTTGGCTGGCACACACGGACACACATGGAATGCAAGGTTGGGGTGGCAGGTGGTCTTCACCCCAGCTCCCTTCAAGGCCCTGGAGAGATGATTTCTACCTATCAACTGTAAAGAGGAGTCTGCCTTCATTTTTGTTTTTTGTTTCCCACACCTGGGCAAGCTGATGGGAAATCCTGGGTGCTCCCCCCTTTGACGTTGGCAGGAGTTTCACACCTGACCATGTGCTCTCCAAACTCTCACTGCCCCCACCTCTGCACCCCAGCAAACCCCAAGCCAGTCTCATTTCCTTACTCTCTCAGGCCTATTCAAACCTGCTGGAGGGGCCTGACCTGCCTCCCCAGGGACTTCAAATGTGTAAGTCACAAACCTTTCCATACCTTCTTGGTGTATGTATGCTAGCATCTGAACTCAGCTTTGGGTGGGGTCCCTCCCTCCTTTTCAGGGCAGCCACACTGTAGGTAGTGATTTGATCTATCCTCAACCATTCACTTCTAAAACTAAACACGTGCTTTGACGTGCAGGTGGTAAAATTCCATGGTCAACAGCTCTCCTCTTACACCTCAGAGAGGCTGAGGTTTTGAAGGTCAGAATGAAAGGACGTCTACTTGTTTCATCATGCTGAAGTTAGTCTTTTGCAAGGAAGAGATTTGGCTCATGTATTGGGTTAATGCTACTTTACCAAATAAGCTGGCAGAAAATAAATGGTGCCTCAAAGAGTTTTCTCACCTCCTAAATAAGTGTCATGGGTTATAGACCTGCCCAGATTCCTTTTATCTGATCTTATTTCTCACCCAATTAATACCTTAAGTCATACTCAAGCTATGTCCCTTTCCTATTTAGTAAATATAGCAAGTTTTTCTTGTTTGTTTCTATTTGGTTTTTGTTTTAGAGAAAGGGGAAGGGAGAGAAAAGAGAGGGAGAGACATCAATGTGCAAGGGAAACATTAATCGGTTGCCTCTCGCTTGCCCCCAGCCAGAGACCTGGCCCACAACCCAGGCATGTGCCCTGACCGGGAATCAAACCAGCAAATTTTGACCTGCAGGCCGGCACTCAGTTCACTCAGCTGCACCAGCCAGTACTATGGCAAGCGTTTTACAAATGTCTACTCCCTTTTCTTTACCTTCCCATATGTTGTTTTCCTCACCCAGAATGCCCTCCCTGCACCAATCTTCTACACTGGTCAGGTCATCACACTCAGTTTCTCCATGAACCGTCCCTGACTGCTCTCCCCCTCCCTGCCTCTGCTCTGCTCTGCTCTCCTCTGCTCTCCTGTGGCACTTGGAGTCACAGAATCCCGCTTCACCTCATTCATCCTCTGCTGCCACATTCCCTCCCCACACAAGGCAGCCCAGAGCACACTGGGTAGATCGGAGATGGTTACTGTGGAGTGGACACACCCCTGTGCGTGTCTTCCATGCCCCAGTCGAGACCAGTGGCTTCCCTCTCAAGTTAGAGAGGGTAAGTCCAACCCTTGTGCCGTGTGAAGGCTGGGCTTCAAATACGTCAAGACCAAAAACCTCGACTCCCTTCAGTCCAGTTCCAGGCCCCTCATCATCCTGCCGTCCTCACTCATTCCCCAGTGGGTCCCACACCCCGTGAATGTAGCGTGTGCACTGATGACAGCTACTGTTCTGCAGCTGGTCCAGTCCAAACGTGCAGACAAAAGTCCCTGCGTCCCTTTGCCCCTCTCGCAGAGTGCTGCCAGACTGCTTCTGTCCCCCATGGGACTGAAATAGCTGATTTTCACTTACATAGGGGGACTTCTCATTTATCTTCAGTAAATTGCATTTTATTACTTTTTCCATTCTTTCAGTCTGCCAAGATCTTTTGGAATTGATTCTGTCAACTCCATATTAGCAATCCCTCATAGCTTTGCATCCACTGCCAAACACCGTCCACTTTTCAACGAGTATGCATTTTTATGTGAGTCTGTCTTGCCTCTCTAACTGCACCTCAGCAGAGCAGAGCACAGCCTTTGGAGTCACACAGATTTAAAATCCTGGCCCCACTACTTAGCAAATTAATACACTACTCTGAACCTCAGTTTCCTCATCTGTAAAATGGACATAGTAACAAACCTATACCTAATAGGCTGTTGTGAGGACTAAGTGAAATAATTATGTATATGAGGCTTAGCAGTAAAGCACCTGGCTTTTAGTCAGTGTTTAATATTAATAATAGATTATAATTATAAATTCTGTAAGGATCCAGATAACATCATTTACTTCCATCTACGCCTTAAAAGACTTGCGAATGTTGGGTATTCAACAAAGATCAGTTTGTGAAAATATATTTGGCCCTTGAGAGATGACATCAATCCCTTTAGGCATCGAAGGAAACTCTGCTGCTAGTCACAGAAACACCCTTTCTCCAACTTCTTAAACTACATAATGAAAAGTCCTTGTGTGTGTTTACAGAGCCTGCCTGCTACGGCAGTGACAGACCTTTGCCAACATTTGAAATCCTCAGGCTCAGAAGGCAGATACGATCCGCTGCCTCCAAGGGTACCGACATGTTTTAGCATGCATTCACTTAGCCCAGGAGCCCAGACTTTTATAGGATTTTCTGCCTCTGAAGTTCGGGGCCTTTTAGAAGCTTTATGTGGGAGGGCAAAATTCTGGGAGCTGCTTCGGCTTCCGAGTCAATAAAAACAGAATAAAATACACGCTGAGGTGAGGACTCCACAAGGAGAAGAGCAGGGGACTTCTGGCAGCAAAACTGCGTTTGCCACCTCCCTCCTGCACCCTCCCCGGATCCTGCCACAAAGCTACGTGCTTCCCACTTGTTATCTCAGAGCACAGTTCCAATAGCGCCCTTTATTCTAAGCACTTAAATTTTATGCCAACATTAGTGATGAATGTTATCACATGCTAAACAAACCAAAGCATATATCCACCTCTGTTCCCCACAAATTCTTTATCTCTTTGCAGAGCCAACCTCAAAGAATGAATTCAGCAATTCAGTCATCCCAAGGAAGCTGTGATGTATTTTTTCCCAAAAGATGCTGCTAGAAAGGCTGTGGTCAGGCAAGATTACTGCTGGCTCCTCACCACTGATGAGAGAGCTGACATTAGGTAGCGCCAACAACCTTCTCCTACAAGACTATGGCGAAGAAGAGGCCTGAACACTGGGCACTATCTGGAAACACATTGAAGCAGAGACTGAACACAGACCAGAATCGCACAAACTACTGTTGCAAGGAAACGAAAAGGTCGATGGCAATCATTTCTAGGTAAAATCGGCATATTTCTAGAGAGCATGGACCTTAACACACAATAGGCATGCATTATGAATTTGTTTAATTAATAATTCAAATTCAACTGGCACATCTGAGAGCTAGGCATATTTGTAAATTCCTTTGAGGCTGGGGAACATGACTACACAGTTCCTAAGCGGCAGAGATAAATTCAAACTCTGACCCTGCCCTGCTTTTCCACTACATCACAACAGCTTCTGCGGAGGTAAGTCTGTTCAAGGAGAGCAGGGGAGGAGATAACATCACACAACACCTGAATACCGGAGCCACAGGTAACCACACCTGCCCCGAGACAATAGCCAGTGAGGTGGGGAGCAATACGTGTCAACTCTACTTACAGAAAAAGAATATAGGACAAAAATATTTTAATCCTGTGCATTTTGCCATGCACAATAAAACACAACAGGAGGAAAAAGAATTTGTTCAACTTATGGTACACTTTCTCCTTCCCACCTAATGTCACTCTCTCTGTAATTATTTCTGAAACTCTATGATGCGTTTGCATTTCAGGATACAATGTATCTGACAAGTGAAACATGGAGCTAGGCCGGACAGCAGCAAACACAACAGAATGCCTCTGGGTTCCTGCTGAGACCAATTATCAGTGCGGCACACTTCCTTCTCAGTGGGTGGGGAGTCACACATGGTCATTTTCCACAACAAAGAAGAGCTGTGCTGCCAGGTCTGGAGAGTACGGAGGCCTTTCTCAGGAAGGAGGAATGTGTATATGAAAAAGGCTTCAAATGGATTTTGCCACCACTAAAAACGGTAGAAAATAGGAAACTTTTTGCTAAGAAATTTTTTTTAAAAAAAGCATTTTTATCAACCCTGGCTGGCATAGCTCAGTTGATTGAGCTCAGACTGTGAACCAAAGTGTCGCAGGTTCGATTCCCAGCCAAGGTACATGCCTGGGTTGCAGGCCATAACCCCCAGCAACCGCACATTGATGTTTCTCTCTCTCTCTTTCTCCCTCCCTTCCCTCTCTAAAAAATAAATAAATAAATAAAAATCTTTAAAAAAAGCATTTATCTTCTGTGTTAAACCCTCACTCCAATTTTCTATTCAGAATTCATCCAGGTCACAGAACAAGCTGACAATCAATGAAGTGCTACAACCATAAAAAAAACAACACCTGTGTTGGTTTTATGCTAAGCCAATAGTTACACTTCCTTTTGATGTCGGTGTTCATAGAGCTGAGTATGACTTTCCTTTTGTACAGAACATGAAACAGATTGTTTCTAGAGACTGGAGAAGGTGAAGGACCCTTTGAGGTGCAAATGGCAACGAAACTTCTAATTAAATCTATGCCTTAATATTAAAACAACAGGATACCATTTGTATATCAGATTGGCAAAATATTAAAGAACGCAAATACCCAATGCGGTAAGGGTGTGTGGAAATGGGCATTCTCACATATTGTTGGTAAGAATGTCAATTTTTCAACTCCTGAAAAGCAATTTAGAAAGTCTTATCAAAGTAACTTTCCCATTTATAATGACAAACTTCAAACATATATCAAATTGCCCCAGCTGGTGTGGCTCAATGGATTGAGTGCCGACCTGAGAACCAAAGGGTTGCCGGTTTGATTCCCAGTCAGAGCATATGCTTGGGTTGCAGGCCAGGTCCCAGTAGGGGGCATGCGAGAGGCAACCACACACTGATGTTTCTTTCTCCCTCACTTCCTCTCTCTCTAAAAATAAATAAATAAAATCTTAAAAATAAAAAAAATTTAAACATGTATCGAATAGATAGAATAATATAATAAACTTCATGCATCCATCACTCAGCTTCAACGCTTATCAACTCATGGCTAACCTTATTTCAATTATATTCCCACACACTTTTGCCCTCACTAGATTATTCTGAAGCAAACCTCAGGCATTATACATTTCTATCTGTAAACAGTTTTGTAGATATCTCTATAAGAAAATGACTTTTAATTTTATATATTATCATACCTAAAAAAATTAATCATTCCTTATTATCATCAAATATCCACTTAGTGTTAGGATTTCCCCAGTAGTCTCATAACCTTTTTTTTTAACCATTGGCTTATACAAAGTCTCCTTTAATCTGTAAACCCTCATTCCCTTTTCTTTTCCTTTGCAATGTATTTATGGGAGAAACAAGGCCATTTGTCCCACAGTTTCCCACTGCATGGATTTTGCTGATTGCGTCTTTGTACATCTTTTAACTTGTTCCACTCCGTTCACCTTGCTTCCTATAAGCTGGCAGTGGAATTCAGAGAGTGGATCGGATTCAGGCTCACCTTTGGGGGCAAACTATTTCACGTGTGGTGGAACACAATAGAAGGTACACAATAGCAGGAGGCCAACAGTGAATGGTTCTCTTGTTCATGATATTAACAATGTTCCCAGGGCTCAGCTGATCCTGTCCATTATAAACTGCTGCATCAGTTTTTTCCTGAAGGTTTCAGACTACTGTTGATTACCACTGCCTAGATCCATGTTTCATTAGAAGATAAAAAATGGTGATATTCTAAGCCAGTCATACCTTCTTTAATTCATTAGTTGGAATGCTTCTATAAAGAAATTCCCCTCGTCAAAGAATTATTTACCCGAGTATATTCAGGGAGAAAGGCTGAATTCTTTCCAATCATTTACCAGTTTCCTGAATAATGAATATAGTGGTCCCCTAGCATCCTCAAAAAGTGACCAATGAGTTATTTCTTCTAATATCAGTATGAGCTTATGGATTTTAAATATATTTTAATGTGTTTTGATCATTGCAGATGTTTTCCTTTTTTCATAGGTCAAATTGTCCCATTTTTGGACCTTATGAGTTAGTCATGAGTTATTTCCACAGAACTCCAGAACAGAAGATTTTACTTGCTTCCTTGCATTGTGATAAGACAAGATGTTTCAGGTACATCTTGTACATTTCCTTCCCCAGAGCTGGAACTGCTATTTCTCTAGGTAGCCCTAATTCCTCTTATTAAAAAATTGTGTTTGGAGACCATGTCAGCTCACTGCTACTGGATGGATGAATGTATCTAAACCTTTCCAGTCACCAGAACTAGAAAACATGTTTTGTTTTGTTTTTGTAGGAGAATTTACATGAGTTCATACTGATACCTCAACTCAAATTTAGGATTCTGAGGTTTTATTTAACTTGTTTTACCTTTATATTTGTATCTTGTCTCACTTTTAGAAAAAAATCTTGGTTCTTAAATAATTTTTAATGCAAATACCATTAGCCTCTATCATTTCTCCTTGGAGAATTTATTTTAAGGAAATAATCTGATATATCTATGACAGTGTTCTTCATAGGAGCAAAAAATAATAGGAAATAACATGCATATCAATATAAAACAACAGCTAGAAAATAGTACATCCCCACAATATTGGGTTGGCCAAAAAGTCTATTTAGTTTTTTCCATAAAATCAAAGACACACTTTTCATTTTCACCAATAACTTTATTGATTTGGATATTTTGAGTATGGCAGCTACGTCCCACTATTGGCCTCTAGTGGCTAGAGGCCAGGGGTGCTGCTAAACATCGTCCAATGCATGAGACAGCCCCACAGCAAAGAATTATTTGACCAACATGTCAATAGTGCCAAGAAACTTCACAGACCACTTTGGACATTTTGATCAGTCACAACACCTTCTCCATACACTGCACAAATCTTTTTTGTGTTTCAGTTGCATTTTTACCTTTCTTGAAATAACAAAAATGTCATATATTTTATTCTATCTTCAATATTAAAATGTCTACACAAAAATTCACCAATTTTGATTTTTTTAATGGAGGCTGATATGACAGCTGTTATAATACAATCTAACAAAATTGTTTCAAATAAAGTTAAAGACACCTAAGCACTACCAGAGCCATCTTACAGAAAAAAAACTAAATGAACTTTTTGGCCAACCCATAATACTATACAGTTAACAGGAATGATGATGAAGGTAGAATGATGAAGGTTGCCATCAAATTTAATTTAACATGTAAGAAACAGGTACCAAGAGAATACACAGTGCAAATGGCTGGGGAACACTCCAGGGAACAGGAATGTTCATGGCATTATCTCCAAACAACAAAGAGGTGAAAAGGCAACTCATTACCTGCTGAGCTGTAGCATCCTGTTGGACGTAAGCTACCTGGCCTGGGTCTGTAAACAGAGTCTAGACAAAAAAACAAACAAACAAAACACAACAACTTAGTAGGCCTTTAGACAACTCGCCTAAACAGAAAAAATTAGCCTACTGCTAAGCACCAATTCGTGGGAGAGTTAACTCCCATATAGCTAGTAATAATCCTTCATTGATAAAGAAGCTAAGGATAGAAATCTTACGTTTAGCTAAAGCCTTTCACTCAGTGGCACCCAAGAGACTGTATAAGCTAACCATCTCGCTTGGCTAACACACTCCACACCTTTCCTCTTAAGAAAAAGCCCCTCCTGAGGCTGAATGTCACAAACGAGGATGCACACGCTCACACTTAACACTATGTATCACAAGGAGCAGACTTGCCATTAAGTGAAAATGAATAAAGATATATAAAAATGCAGAAGGGTACTATATAGGCAAGCATTACAGCTCTTTCAAATATAAAATGCACACTCATTACCAGAAGGGAAGTAGAAGACAAATAAATTTAACTTAATGCTCCATAGATTCTATTTCAGAAAAGGCCAGTAAAATCATAATTTAAAAGAAAGTTCTCATAAACACATAATTTGTGTCATGAAGCAGCAAAGCTGATGAAAGGAAAATCTTCAAAATTATTTTAGCCAAAGCACTACAATGTTCAACCTAGAAAAAACTCTTTCCCCATAAGCTTTGAAGAGACTTAAATTTGCCCAAGCCTTTAACAAACGTCTAGGAATAAGAATTATAGCTAAGCTTTGACTGCAAAGAAATGTAAAAGAGAATTTCAGCGAGTGTCAGATTCTTAGTTTTGACATTAGAAACTGACCAGAATTCAGGCATCTAGTAACATAGCAATAAGCCGAAAGCTGGGCCCAGGGAGGGGACCACGCCGGGGCGGAGGCAGCCGGCATCTCTGTCTGCTCCTTCCATGCGGATGCCAATTTGAAAGGCACCAACTCGGTAGGCCCTGTTTCTTCTCGGAAATGATTAGAGCCTTTTGATTAAATGTTGCATGAAAGGGCAAATTTTTATTGCCATGGTCCTACAATAAAAGTATGGAACTTATTTTTTAAAATACATTGAAAGGTGCTTCTGTACAGTGTAAAGTGCTAACAGAAACTATATACTGGGGAATATTTGTGTTGTGCACTTGGAAACCAATACCCCAAGTCACTGGCAAAAAAATTAAAATAGCTGTAATTGTACAGCTTTTACCTTTGCTCTACTGCAGTCCCACACATCAGAAAGGTATTAATAATAAATAGCAGTTAATAAGCTAGCAGGAGCTTTTGCTTATACATTTAACTGTAATCATCTATATGTTTTCACCATCTTTGGTTGAGCAATGCAGAACTAACTGCCATGACTGGCCTGCTCCTTGACACTTAGAAAAGTAAAAAGTTGACAATCTAGTCCATGATCACTAGGGAGAAGAACTGATACAAGGCTGGTGCTCTAACTCAGCAATGTGCAACTGGTGTAGCAGAGAATTTTTAAAACCTGCAACACCTGCCTTTTTAGTCAGGGGCACTGTCCTCCCTTAGGCTATCAAATAAAAAAGTGACCACAGCCAACACAACAACAGCCCTCCGGTGTGAATGCCTGTGTTGGACTATGAACACATAAGTCAGCTCTACTAAACTGCATCTTACCGGTCACGTTGTATAATAAGGCTGTGTCTGATCTGTTCATTCTTAGTACCAGAAATCCTGATATACAAGTATAGGCACCTGATTTCTTAAAAAGTCATTTCAGAGCAAAAAGGCTAAGTAATTACTACTATTATTATTATTTTTGTAAATCAATCAGAATTATACCTACTTTTTGTCAGATTAGCAAAAATATATTTTTTGTTATGCCACAGAATTTTAACAATTAGTTTATGTGTGCCATGAGCTGCAAAAGGTTGAAAATTGCTGCTCTAATTCATTACGTTTAATTTAAATAAATAAATCATATCTTCCTCTGCCAGGCTGGTTATAAGCTCCTTGAAAGCACAAATCTTATCTGAATATTTCCTGTACCAACAGCCACAGTGGTGACTGGCAGAGAGAAAGCCGAAGTAATTAGTGAATTAACTGATGGATAAACAAACTGTACACAATGCTCATTCACATGCCTGAGCGGCTTCCACCGGATGGATGTACACCAGGGTGTGCTCGGGACCGTCCACCGACGTGTAGGAGGCACCATCTGCCGTGTACACCACCTGCTGGGGCGGGCGAACCTGGTCATCAGTGTAGACGATCTGAGCCACCGTTCCAGCGTCTGGAACAAAGTGTACCTGCAGCAAAAAGTGGCAAATATGTAGCAACTACCCCTGTAGAACAAAATCAATCTCCCAAAGCACTCTCACAAAGATACAGAGCAGACCAAGCCCAGCACACATTTGCATTTCTCAAATATCCCTAATGGAGAATGGGGATTGATACGTCCTCATCTATGTTGAATTACTGACTTGGAGACAGAAGCCAAGCACCTTGTCACTCACTGATATACTGCTTACTATTAGGCAGCTGATTTAAACTCCCCTTTGCCTCAAATATCCATATCCAATGTACATATCTCTTAGCGGGAGTAAGGAGGGGGTGCTTAACTGATCCTGGAAGTATGACCAAATATTTCTGGTTAATATTTCCAAAATACAAAATACAAATTATTCTGTAATGTGAAAAAATATGTCAAGACTCAAAAGCCAACTGCTTTTAATACATCATAAAAAATTCTACTTTGTAACTAATAGTGCCTTTCAGCAGACACATTAAAATAAGGTCACTTTCTTTCCTACAAGTTCTTTCATACCTCAAGGCTGTACTGGGAGCATACCAGTAAACATTTGCTGAATCAATGACTAACAGAATTCCTAGCCAACTAGAGAAAAGATAAGGAAAATTCTAATGAAGTACTTTTAAGGGATTCTGGACAACTATTTCAATTGTCAACAGGGTACATAATTTTATATCTACCAAGAACTAAAGTAGAAATTGAATTTTCTAAAATGCTTTCTGAGTAGTTAGCTTTGGAGGCTTGAATTCTTGAAGGCTCAAGTTTGGCATACGGCCCGAGGCTGATACTGAAGGTATAGGAGCAGATGGCCGTATCACATTTGGGAGAGAAATAATTTACGCACTGATGTTGAAGCTGAGCACTCGTAGGTTGGAATCCTTTACTCTTACAATGTCTTGGCTTTGGACCTAGCTTCTTATTTCCGCTTTCTCCAATGGAGAACAGTAGAAACAAAAGATGATATAAACTAATTTAGTCCCCAGAAAGAAACCTTGAGAGCAAATGCCATCAAGCACCAACAGAAATAAAACAAACTTTCACTTCTATACTAAGGAATCAGTCCACCTTCTACATAAATTTAATTTGTCCATGAACACAGAGTTTATATATTGGAAGAGTTAAGCTGGCAACATACTTGTGCTGCATATTTAAGTACTGCAGGATCATTCTGATTTTAGATTTGTTCATTAACATCAAAACCCTGCACGGTTTCAGTGCTTTAAAAGGGCAAAAAACATCTCCGCTTCAACTTGGTCTTTGCCACTCACTATTCTGCTAAGCCAGAATGCCCAGCTGGGAGGAGGGGCAGTTAGGAAGAGAAGGGGAATGAGGGATGGGTGGGGTAGGTAGCTCTGCTCTCTACTACTGTCTGGTTACCCACTCCTGGGGACCGAGACCACACTGCCATAACCACGTTCTCTTTTATTCTGTTCTTTCATGGACTACATTTCTGTTTATGAACAAAACATATCAAAATATAGAGCTGTATGAAAGTAGCCATTAAAATGGTTTCCATGAAAACAAAACAGTATTCTCAATGATTCTGCTAGAAGTAGCTCTGGAACTTTTTATTTTTTTTAAGTATTCGGACTCAGCCTTTTCAATCATACCAGATAATCAATTTTATTTACTATAACATTTATTATATTGCTTAAGTTAAATAAAATGTGTATATTTAAATGTTTCAAGTAACATCCTCATTTTGAATATTGTGATCATGTAATTTGATGAATAATTAAATAAAAACTACTGTTTATTATAATGCTTAAAAATTAAGTTTTATACTTTGGTCACATATAAAACACGGCTCCATATGACTGCCGACTCTTCTCAATGCATACCAAAAATGCAGAGGTTCGCCTTTCCTATAAGAATAGTCAAAAGAACAAGTAGCTGGTTATGACAGCAATTTGAAAGGCAGAGGTCACAATTACAGCAGCATTTCAATAAGTGACTAACATCCAGAGTTACTGACTCAAAGGGACAATTTTCAATTAAAGGTTTACGTTCCTCATTTGAAAAGGAGAGAAAGCCACGCAGTTCACAGACATACCTCATACTTCATTATGCGCAAAGAATCAAAGCCATATACTGGGTAACATCAAAGAAGTGCACTTTCAGTGCCGATAACAAAACAAAACAGAGTGGTGGTGCAGATTATGACACTGACCAGGGAAAGGCGGGGAAGCTGCTGGGTGGCAGCTCTGCCCTCCTGCACCACACCGCACGTGCTGACAGGCCTTCATAGCATGGACACGCTGCCTGCTCCTGACCTACCAAGTCTGCATGTCAGTGCCCTTCCAGCTGCTCACTACATTAGGGAAGCTGCTATCTAGCTGTCAGCAATCTGTACCCAACTAGCAAACTGCTCTCACCACCACGCTGGAAAGACCACTCTTCACCTGTGCCGCACTCTCCTCATGTTCTGCAGATGCAGGCCACACGTGGGAGCTCTCCTCTTTGGAGTCCATCCTTTCCCAACTGGACAGCTCCACGTCCAGGGCACCTAGGGCAGCATGGGGTGGAGGACAGTCATCCGTCCACCCCGTGAGTGCTCATGAAGGACAAGAAGACGTCTCTGCAGTATGCCTGAAAAAAGAGAGAGAAGGACCAAGACTTTAAATAGATGCACACATTTTAATATAGTTTCAACCACAGGAGAAAAATAAAACCTCCTAAAAGCTAACACACCTGGGCAAGAAGGTAAAAGTAGAGAAATCATGTGTTGTAATAATACAGGTATGGCATGCTTGCTATGCTCTAGGCACACATGATATAATGTACTTCTCTTCAGAAATACTTCAGGTAGCCCTGACTGGTGCGGCTCAGTGGCTTGGCCATCATCCCACAAACCGAAAGAAAGGTCGCTGGTTTGATTCCCAGTCAGGACACATGCTTGGGTTGTGGGCCACATCCCCAGTCAGGGGTGTGCGAGAGGCAGCCGGCTGATGATGTTTCTCTCCCTCTCTTTCTCCTTTCCCCTCTCTCTAAAAATAAATAAACAAAATCTTAAAAAAGAAATACTTAGGGTAGTCCTCTTAGTTCTCCTGAGTGGGAGAATGAGGTTGTCCAATGCTAAATGCAGGTGAGCAGTGGGCCACACCTGAGCCTGGGGGCTGCACAGCCAAGCCGTCCCCTCTCTTCCACACCTGATTAGGCGCTGAGTGCCTATGCCACCTATTCGAAGTGAATGGCAGAGGAACAAGTTATAAAACAAGCAGAACATGGCACGCAGAGGAGGCTAAATTCTCTGGGGCCCAACTTGGTGAACATAAAGATAGACTTTGCTTCCCATTCGGTCAGTACAGGGGGGACTATGGAACAGCCTGGAACAGATCAAAAGCTTCCCACTTGGTCAGTACAAGGGTGACTACGGAACAGATCGAAAGCCCTGCCAAACAACACCAGGCACTTGGTCTACATCGTGAAACCTTGTTCTTTTCCAAAACAGGCCCTTTAAGGAAATCAATCTTCCCTTTTGATGATGATAAAGTGCTGACATTCTAAAAGTCCCAAGAGATGGCTGCTGTAAAGGGCAGCAGGGCAGCCACGCCGGTAAAGCAGCATGTGTAGACAGGAAAGTCCAGCCTGCGAGGAGCCCCTTCAACTGAGGATGAGGAAGGCCGCTGGCCAGGCCCCAGCCAGGCCAGGGTTTTCTCCACTGTTAGTGTGAAGGCAACCTAAGTCTTGCCCTCTGGGGCATTGAGTTGAAACTGGCTATTAAGAAAAAAAAGACTTAGAAAGAGCCTTTTTGACCCTCTTTCTCTTCCTGCCTAAGAGATTGAAATGGAAAGACCTACTCCAGGAGGGGAATCTTAGGATGCTTGCCTTAGCCTAATTTGAATAAGCATGGTAAAAGGGAGGCTTCTGGTAGAGGCTTCCTAGACTCTGACTGCCACGTGTGTGCGCACAGTTGCTCCTCAACTCCCTGCAACCTGCCCGTTCTCCCAGCTGCCCCTTCTCCTCCTGTGTCCAAGATGCCACATATACCCAGTACAATCTCCCTGTCTTCGAATGTCCATGCTGATGTGAATGCCCGGTGTACATGTGTTAAAAATTTGATCTTGACTGAGTGGAGGGAAGATGGCAGCGTGGTAGGAGGGAGCAGATTCCACTTTCCCCTACACACGGGAGAAAAACCTAGCCGATCTACAGAGGAACAGAGCAAACAGCCAAGAGTACCACAGCATATATGAAAATAGGAGATCAAAAATTACAACAGACACTGAAAACCCAGACGGTAAGGAGAGTGCTTCAGGACAATAAGGGCCCAGGGATCAGCCAGGGGACCACGGAGGCTGCAGTCCCAGGCCTGGGGCTCACAGGGTCTCCTATAGGGCTCTTGGGAAAGGGCTGGGTCAACCGCTCCCTCCCCAGCCAAGCGAGGGTTGAGCAGCACTGGAGGAGGTCTGGTTGCTTGAAGGCACAGACAGGGGAGTGAAGTCTGAGTGGCAAACACACAGGGACTGTGAGCACCCACGCACAGCCCTGGGAAGAATGCGTGCCCGAGCCTGTGCAACCAAGGGCAGCCTGGCCGTGTGCCCCCAACCCGGGTACAGTGTGGCTCTGTGGAAAACCAGGAGCCCACAAACAGAAACCCAGGGAAGGTGCATGCTCCATAGGAGCCCCGGAGCCCATGCCCGTAAAGCCGAGGTAGTCATGTGCCTCCTAGGAGCCTTGGAGCCCACGCCCGTAGACCTGAGAGAAGCAAGCTTGGGAGGGCCTGGATCCCACACCCAGGGCCCTGTGGAAAGGCACCAGCTGGCTCTGGGGAGAGTGTGCGACTGAGTGCTGAACAGGAAGGGAGAAAAGCAAAACCAATATCCCCTAAGCTTGCTACAGCCAGCAAGACCAGAGAAGCCGGTTTGGCTAGTTTAAAACCAACAACGGGTTTGTTGTTTTTGTTTATTTTTTATTGTTGGTTTGTTTGATTTTTTTTAAGTGATCTTTTATTTTTTAACTTTTATTATTTTTATATCTCTCAATTCCTTTTGCTTTTCTTTCCTTCTTTCTGGTTTTATTCCTTCTTCCTTCCTTTCCAATTTTATCTCTTCTTCCTTCTTTCTGCTTTTTTCTCTTTTTTTTCTTTTTAAATACCCACAAGTGAGACAAAAAAAAACACAAAACAAAACAGGAACTGTGAAAAGACCAGAGTTGGACCCAAAGAGGGGGCATACCAACAGCTAAGACAGTGAGGAAGACAAATTTCACTTTGCTATTACAGAGAACCTGCAAGTTATTGCATATTTGTATTATTATTTTTTCATTATTCTTACATCTTTCATTTTAATAGTATTTTTGTATTTCTCTTCTTTCTGTATAGTCTTCTTTGCTTGGCTGGTTAAGTTGTATCATTTGACAGGTTTCCCCTGTTCTCTCATTCATAGTGTATTCCTAATTTACTGTCCTTCACTTCATTTGTGTTCCATTAGCACATTATTCAAGGTCCTACACTCCCTATTCTTGTTACCTAGATCTCATAGGTTCTGTCATATGATTGGTGCTCTAATATTACTGTAAATAATACCTATTCCATACAATTGTAAATACTATACAACACACCCCCCCCCCCCAGATCTTAGCCCACTTCACGATCTACTGAAATCTATTACTGTACTGGTTAACTCTATTCTCTCACACACTACACCTATTTACTATTCTTTACTCCCACCTTACCTCAGAATCTGACCTCCCACAACCTCACTGCTTTCTAGATCCAACTCACAATCCTTCCCTTCCCAACAAGAGTCTTATCTTCTTCCCATCCATTCTAAAAAGTGGCTAGTTGGGTGGAATATCACAGTTAACACTATACATAGCCAAAGGATCTCCTATTTCTTCTCTACTGGCTGCTACTGTAAATATCATAGAATACTCTCTTGCTGTCTTAAACCATTTTGCCTTACCCTTCCAACTGATCACAAAGAAGAGTAGGTAGAAGCTGTGAACACCAGTAAACCCAGAGGAGACTGCACCACTGAATCTCACAGGTATTCTACCACAGAAGTTCATACCATAAACCCAGGGAGCCAGAACACGTCAACTTAAGAAGCAGAGGCTACCAAGAAGAGTCTCACAAACAATGGGAAGACAAAGAAACAATCCCCAACTGAAGGGAAAGGAGGAAGCCTCAAAAAGAATGCTAAATGAAATAGAGGCAACTCAACTATCAGATATTGAGTTCAAAGCAATGATTATCAGGAAGCTCAATGAGCTCACAATGAGCTACCAGAAACTACAAGGAAGCTACAATGAACTCACTGCAAACGATATCAACATGAAAAAGGAAATAGAAACTATCAACGAGGGGCAAGAGGAAATGAAGAATACAACTTCTGAACACAAAAGAAGAAATCAAAAGCAGGATCAATGAAGCAGAAGATCGGATCAGTGAGCTGGAGGACAAAGTAGAAAAAAACACCCAGAAAGAGCAAGAGAAGGAAAAGAGGCTCAAAAAGAATGAAAAGGGATTAAGAGAAATGCAAGATAATATGAAACATAATAATGTCCATATAATAGGGATACCAGAAGGAGAAGAAGAAGAGCAAGGGAAAGAAAACCTATTTGAAAAAGTAATGATGGGAAACTTCCCTAATTTGATGAGAGAAAAAGTCACACAAATCCAGGAAATACAGAGAGTCCCAATCAAGAGGAACCCAAAAAGGCCCACCTCAAGACACACATCATAATTAAAATGGCAAAATTTCAAGACAAAGAGAGAGTCTTAAAGGCAGCAAGGGAGAAACAGGAAGTAACATACAAGTGAGCCCCAATAAGGCTAGCAGCTGACTTTTCAATGGAAATGCTCCAAGCCAGGAGAGAATGGCAAGAAATATTCCAAGTAACGAGAACCAGAGGTCCGCAACCAAGGCTACTTTACCCAGCAAGGCTCTCAATCAAGATAGAAGGCCAAATAAGGAGCTTCCCAGACAAAAGAAGTCTAAGAGAATACACCTCCACCAAACCAGCTCTGCAAGAGATGCTAAAGGGACTGCTTTAAGGAAAGGAAGGAGAAGAGAGACAGAGAGGAACACAGGTACAAAAATGGCAATGAATAAGTACCTATCAATAATAACCTTAAACATAAATGGATTAAATGATCCAATCAAAAGACATAGAATAGCTGAATGGATAAGAAAGCATGACCCACACATATGCTGCCTACAAGAGACCGACCTCAGGACAAAATATCTACAGAGACTGAAAGTGAAGTGCTAGAAACAAATTTTCCGAGCAAATGAACAGGAAAAAAGAGCTGGGTAGCTATACTCATATCAGACAAAACAGACTTCAAAAAAAGGACCATAAAGAGAGACCCAGAGGTCACTTCATAATACTCAAAGGAAGAATCCACCAAGAAGACATAAACATTGTAAATATACATGCACCCAACACAGAAGCACCCAAATACATAAAGAAAACCTTGGAGGACTTCGAGAAAGATATTGACAGCAACACAATTATAGTAGGGGATTTTAACACCCCACTGTCAAAGATCGACATGTCTTCCGAACAGAATACCAACAAAGATATTGAGGCATTGAACAATGCCCAAGATGAAATGGACTTAACTGATATATATAGAAAGCCCTCCATCCCAAAGAAGCTAAATACACATTCTTTTAAAATGCACATGGAACATTTTCAAAGATAGACCACATGACAAAACACAAAACAAGCCTCAACAAATTCAAGAAAACTGAAATCATACCAAGCATCTTCTTGGATCACAAGGTAATGAAACTAGAAACCAACCCCAAGGAAAAAACCCAAAACACTCAAAATCACGGAGATTGAAGAGCATGCTATTAAACAATGAATGGGTCAAGAATGAAATTAGGGAAGAAATCAAAAAGTTTTTGGAAACAAACAAAAATGAACTCACAACAACCCAAAACTTATGGGACACAGTGAAGGCAGTCCTGAGAGGGAAGTTCATAGCGATACAGGCATACCTAAAAAAAATAGAAACATTTCAAACAAACAACCTAACCCTACATCTACAAGAACTTGAGGAACAACAAAGAACAGCCCAGAGCAAGTAGAAGGAAGGAAATAACCAAGATAAGAGCAGAATTAAATGACATAGAGACTAAAAGCACAATTCTAAGGATCAATGAATCCAGGAGATGGTTTTTTGAAAAGATAAACAAAATCAACAAACCTTTAAGCAGGCTCATCAAGAAAAAAAAGAGAGGAGACCCAAATAAACACAATCAGAAAAGAAAGAGAAGAGATTACAACTGATACCACAGAAATACAAAGGATTTTAAGAAATTACTATGAAGAACTGTATGCCAAGAGATTTGAAAACCTAGGTGAAATGGACAAATTTCTAGAAAAATATAATCTTCCAAAACTCAATGAAGAAGAAGCAGAAAGCCTGAACAGACCAATAACAGCAAATGAAATTGAAGCAGTAATCAAAAAACTCCCGACACACAAAAGCCCTGGACCAGATGGTTCCACAGAAGAATTCTATACAGCATTTAAGGAAGAGCTAACCCCTGTCCTTCACAGACTATTCCAAAAAATCCAAAATGATGGAAGACTCCCAAACTCTTCTTTATGAAGCCAGCATCACCCTAATCCCAAAACCAGATAAAGACACAACAAAGAAAGAAAACTTCAAGCCAATATCGCTGATGAACATAGACACTAAAATCCTCAACAAAATATTGGCAAACTGCATCCAACAATACATTAAAAAGATCATACACCATGACCAAGTGGGATTCATCCCAGGGATGCAAGGATGGTACAATATTCACAAATCAGTAAGTGTAATACATCACATAAATAAGAGCAAAGGCAAAAAATCACATGATCATATCAATAGATGCAGAAAAAGCATTTGACAAGGTACAGCACATATTTATGATAAAAACACTCAGCAAAGTGGAAAGAGAGGGAGCATTCCTCAACGTAATAAAGGCCATATATGAGAGACCTACAGTCAACATCATACTCAATGGGCAAAAACTAAAATCTTTTCCACTAAGATCAGAAACAAGACAAGGTTGTCCAATTTCACCACTTCTATTCAATATAGTATTTGAAGTTTTAGCCACAGCGATCAGACAAGAAAAGGAAATAAACAGCATCCAAATCGGAAAGGAGGAAATAAAACTATCACTGTTTGCAGATGACATAATAGTGTACATAGAAAATCCTATAGACTTGGCCAAAAAACTGCTGACCTAATAAATGAATTTGGCAAAACAGCAGGATACAAAGTCAATACCCAGAAATCAAAGGCATTTTTGTACACCAACAATGAAACAGCAGAAGCAGAAATCAAGAAAAAAATCCCATTCAATATAGCAAAAAGAAAAATAAAATACATAGGAGTAAACCTAACCAAAGAGGTAAGACCTATATTCAGAAAACTATACAACACTGAAGAAAGAAATCAAGGAAGACACAAATAAATGGAAACATATACCATGTTCATGGATTGGAAGAATTAACATCATCAAAATGTCCATACTACCCAAAGCAATTTACAGATTCCATTCAATACCTATTAAAGTACCAATGGCATATTTCACAGACATAGAACAAACACTTCAAAAATTCATATGGAACCACAAGGGACCCTGAGTAGCTGCTGCAATTTTGAGAAAGAAGAGTAAAGTAGGAGGGATCACAATACCTGACACTAAACTGTATTACAAGGCCACTGTAATCAAAACAGCCTGGTACTGGCATAAAAACAGGCACATGGACCAATGGAACAGAACAGAGAGCCCAGAAATAAACCCAAGTCTCTACAGTCAATTAATATTCGACAAAGGGGGCAGCAACATAAAATGGAGTAAAAATAGCCTCTTCAACAAATGGTGTTGGGAGAACTGGACAGCAATGTGCAAAAAAATGAAATTCGAGCACCAATTTACACCTTACACAAAAATAAACTCAAGGTGGATAAAAGATTTAAATATAAACCATGACACCATTCAAGTTCCAGAGGACAACAGAGGCAGGAAAATCTCAGATATTTCATGCAGCAACATTTTTACTGATATGTCCCCTAGAGCAAGGGACATAAAGGAAAGAATAAACAAATGGGATCTCATCAAAATAAAAAGCTTCTGCACAGCTAAAGAAAACAGTCTTAAAATAAAAAGAGAACCAACCATATAGGAAAACATATTTGCCAATCATACCTCAAATGAGGGTTTAATCTCCAAAATATATAAAGAACTTACACAGCTCCACTCTAAGAAGACAAACAACCCAATTAAAAAATGGGCAAAGGACTTGAACAGACATTTCTCCAAGGAGGACACACAGAGGATCCAGAGACACATGAAAAGATGCTCAGTATCGCTAGCTATCAGAGAGATGCAAATAAAAACCACAATGAGATATCACTTCACACTGGTCAGAATGGCCATCACAAACAAAGCAACAAACAAGTACTGGAGAGGTTGTGGAGAAAAAGGAACTCTAGTGCACTGTTGGTAGGACTGAAGAGTGGTACAACCACTATGGAAAACAGTATGTAATTCCCTCAGAAAACTGAAAATGGAACTGCCTTTTGACCCAGCAATTCCACTCCTGGGACTATAACCTAAGAACTCTGAAACACCAATCCAAAAGAACCTATGCACCCCAACGTTCATAGCAGCACAATTTACAATTGCTGGAAGCAACCTAGATGCCCATCAGTAAATGAGTGAATCAAAAAGCTATGGTACATTTACACAATGGAATTCTATGCAGCAGAAAGAAGGAGCTCCTGCCCTTTGTGACAGCATGGATGGAACTGGAAAGCATTATGCTAAGCTAAATAAGCCAGGCAGTGAAAGACAAATACCATATGACCTCACCTTTAACAGGAACCTAATCAACAAAACAAACAAGCAAAATATAACCTAAGACACTAAAACAGAGAACAGGGTGACAGTGACCAGAGGGGAGAAGGGAGGGAATTTCAGGGGAATTTCAGGGGAAAAGGGGAAGGGTATACAGGAACAAGTATAAAGGACACATGGACAAAAACTAGGCGGGGTGGAAATGGGAGGGAGGTGGGAAGGGATGGTGGGTGTGGTGGGATGGGAGTAAAGGACAGAAAACTGTACTTGAACAATGATTAAAATAAAATTAAAAATAAATAAACCATCAAAAAAATTTTTTTTATCTTCCCATTAATCTGCCTCTTAATTTACTAGCCCAGCTAAAAAAACTTAGAAGGTGAGAGGGAAAATGTCATTTTTTAGCTCCCACAAGGGCAATAAGCTGAGAGGAAGTTCTAAGATCACGCACATTCCCATCTCTGAACCAGATCAAGGCCCAAAGACTAAAGAAAGGAAAGAAAGGAAAGGTACTGGAACACCTGATGTCAGGACCTAACTCTGAGATACAGAACTGTCAGGTCTGACTGCACAGCAGCCTCTTCCTGGCCACGGAGCACCCTGCTCCTGCTGGACATCACCGGGTCCGCACCATCCCAGCCCTCCCACCACACACACTGCTCCTGCAGGAACCTGCTCCTCCTCCATCGGAGTCCTGCAAGCAGGGGCCAGGTCCACCAGGAGGTGAATGTATAGACCAATGGACAAGGGGGGATGGAAGAAATGGAAATGTTGTATATCTTGTACCTGGACTGGAGTGGTAAATACATGGGAAATAATGTGTCAAAAGTCAAAAATCCATTGAATTAAAATATGTGAATTTTTTCATGTATAAATTGTAGCCTAATAAATGTTTTTTAAAAAAACTCCTTATAAATAGCACTATTTAAGCAAATATTAAAAGATATTCAGGATGAGTTGTACAGTATGTTAATGATACCTCAACAAAGCTGTTATATTTTTTAAAAGAACAAAGATATTAAGAAACCTAGGAATAAGTGTCAACAATAAACAAAGATCTATATGAATAAAAACATGTTTTTCTTTTGTTCAAAAGGACATAAAAGGCTCGGTATCTCAAATCATAAAATGTTCCATATGGGAAGCATTTTAAAATTTTATTTTCAAATAATTTCAGACAGAAAAGCTACAAAAATAACAAAGAATTCCTGTATTTCTTCACTCAGCTTGCCTGAATGTGAGCATATCATGTTTACTTTATTATTCTTTTTAAAATTAAATTTATTGAGGTGACATTGGTTAATAATGTTATATAGGCTTCAAGTGTACAATTCTATGTCATCTGTACCTTGCACGGTGTGCCCACCACCCAAAGCCACATCTCCTTCTGTCACCACGTATCTGACGCCCTTACTATTCACCTGCCCCTCTTCCCTCTGGTCACCATCATACACTTGTCTGTATCTTTGAGTTTTCATTTGTTTACACTGTTTATCAATTCATTACTTTCAGTTTTATATCCCACACATGAGTTAAGTCATATGGCTCTTGGCTTTTTCTGTCTGACTCATTTCACTTAACATGCTGCTATCAAGATCCATCCATGTCATCATAAATGGCAGTACTTCATCTTTCCTTTCCTTATGGCTCAGTAATGTTCGATTGTATGCTCCTACCGCTGGTGGGAACGTAAACTGGTACAGCCACTATGGAAAACAGTATGGCGTTTCCTCAAAAAATTAAGAATACAGTTACATATAACTGAGCAACCCCTCTTCTGAGTATCTACCCCCAAATTTTGAAAACATTTACTGTTTTTGCAAAGATACGTGCCCCCCAGCCCATGTTCACTGCAACACTACTCAAGGTGGCCAAGACATGGGGACAACTTAAGTGTCACTCGGTAGATGGTTGGATGAAGATGTGGCGCAGCTTTGGCAGGTGTGGCTCAGCTGCAGCATCATACTGTAAACTGGAAGGTCACAGGCTCAGTTCTCCATCAGAGCACAAACCTGGGATGTAGGCTCAGTCCTGTCAGGGTGCGTACAGGAGGCAACCAGTCAATGTCTCTCTTTCACATCAATGTTTCTCTCCCTCTCTCTCTCCCTCCCTTCCCCTCTCTCCAAAACTCAATAAGCATGTCCTTGGGTGAGGATTAAAAAAAATAGTACATATATACAATGGAATCCCTCTCTCTCTTAAACTATTTGACAGTATGTTGCAGATATAATGCCCTTTTAGTACTAAATTCATAGGTGTCTATTTCCAAAAAATGAGACATTTCCCCCCATAATCATAGTACTAGGATCAAAATCAGGAAGTTACCAGTTAAACAGTACTGTTACCTCATTTGTAGACCTTATTCAAAAGTTGCCAATTGTATATGCAGAGAAAAACAACTTTTCCGGGGGCCTGCAATTCAAGCTAGTATCGCACACAGTGCACTGAGCTCCATGTCCCTTCAGCTCCCTCTGACCTGGAACAGTCCCATCTTTCTTAGTTTTCCATGACCTTGATATTTTTGAAATGCACAGGCTATTTGTTTTTCAGAATATCTCCTGATTGGAGTTAATCTATTTTTTATTTATTTTTAATATATTTTATTGATTATGCTATTACAGTTGTCCCATTACCCCCCCTTCATTCCCCCCCACCCTGCAGACCTTATCCCACCCGCATTCACCCCTTAAGTTCATGTCCCTGTGTCATAAGTTCTTTAGCTTCTACATTTCCCATACTATTCTTGCCCTCCCCCTGTCTATTTCCTACCTACCATCTATGCTACTTATTCTCTGTACCTTTTCCCCCTCTCTCCTCCTCCCACTCCCCTGTTGCTAACCCTCCATGTGATCTCCATTTCTGTGGTTCTGTTCCTGTTCTAGTTGTTTGCTTAGTTTGTTTTTGTTTTTTGTTTTAGGTGTGGTTGTTAATAATTGTGAGTTTGCTATCATTTTTAGTATACATGTTTTTTTATCTTTTTCTTAGATAAGTCCCTTTAACATTTCATAAAAATAAGGGCTTGGTGATGATGAACTCCTTTAACTTGACCTTATCTAA
Source organism: Phyllostomus hastatus (assembly GCF_019186645.2). NCBI lineage: Eukaryota > Metazoa > Chordata > Mammalia > Chiroptera > Phyllostomidae > Phyllostomus > Phyllostomus hastatus. Next base: position 9,521,967 of record NW_025334015.1, on the reverse strand, counting down.
GAAGCACTTTATTTGCCCTTCCATTCTAAATGAAAGCTTTGCTGGACAGAGCAATCTTGGATGTAGGTCCTTGCCTTTCAGGACTTGGAATACTCCTTTCCAGCCCCTTCTTGCCTGCAAGGTCTCTTCTGAGAAATCAGCTGACATTCTGATGGGAACTCCTTTGTAGGTGACTGTTTCCTTATCTCTTGCTGCTTCTAGGATTCTCTTTCATTTTTACCTTGGCTAATGTAATTATGATGTGCCTTGGTGTGCTCCTTCTTGGGTCCAACTTCTTTGGGACTCTCCAAGCTTCCTGTATTTCCTGGAAGTCTATTTCCTTTGCCAGATTGGGGAAGTTGTCCTTTATTATTTGTTCAGATAAATTTTCCACTTGTTGCTCTTCCTCTTCCCCTTCTGGTACCCTTATAATTAGGATGTTGGAGCATTTAAAGATGTCCTGGAGGTTCCTAAGCCTCTCCTCATTTTTTTGAATTCTTATTTCTCCATTCTTTTCTGTTTGGTTGTTTCTTTCTTCCTCCTGGTCCACTCCATTGATGTGAGACCCAGCTTTCATTCCATCACTGTTGGTTCCCTGTGCATTTTTCTTTATTTCACTTATTGTAGCCTTCATTTTTTCATCTAATTTGCGACCAAATTCAACCAATTCTGTGGGCATCCTGATCACCAGTGCTTTGAACTGTGCATCTGATAGGTTGGCTATCTCTTGGTCACTTAAAAGTATTGGCTCTGGGGCTTTGATTTGTACTTCCATTTGAGCCATTTTTTTTTTAATCTGGTGGCGCCTGTTATGTAGCGAGGGGTGGAAAGAGCCTTAGGTGTTCTCCAGGGTGGGGCAACCCAGTTGCTGAATTGTGATGTTTTATGTGGGGGCAGGGTCTGAGAGGAAACAATGGCACTTGCTCCTCTCTGCATCGGATTTCGGTCCCTTCCGCCACTTCCCCCAAGCTAACTCGGCCTTTCTGGTGCTAATTCCCATGTGGGTGGGCTTGTGTGTACGTTCTAGGACCCCGTGGGTCTCTCCAACACACTCTCCTGCAAGGCTGGGAGTTTCTCCCTGCGCCACAACCCTGCACAGGTGTTTTCAATCAGTGCCCCAAGGCTCTATTTCTCCGCACTGGGACCCTGGGTTGCGCTGGGACCCTGTCTCACTTTTGCCTGGTTTATCTGTGTTTGAATGTGGCCTGGACAGCCAGGCACCTTGTGCGCAGTGCCTCACTTCACAGTCGCCACCTCACTGGGTCTTCCAGCTGCCTGTGCTCTTGCGCTCGGGATGCCTTACTCACCTGGGATGCATTACACATTCAGTGCCACCGCTTTTTGTGCCTCAACCCCTCTCCACCCAGCTGCCCAACTCTGCCCCTCCTACTGGTCTGAATGAATATGTATATTTTAACTCCTTGGTTGTCTGACTTCCATACAGTTCAATTTTCTGTCAGATCTGGTTGTTATTTTGTTTCTAAATTGTTGCTGACCTTATTTTGGTTGTGTGAGGAGGCACAGTGTGTCTACCTATGCCTCCATCTTGGCCAGAAGTCCTTAATCTATTTATTATTATTATACTCAGAAGATGTATTTTTAGCAGGAATACCATAAGAGATGTGTCCCTCTTATATGGGGATTTGAGATTTTTTCAATTCAGTTCATTGAATGTAGAGATACTCAAGTGCATACTACACTAGGCACTGCCTCCCCATCTCAACTTCTTTCAGGGCAAAGAATGTGTTTGTTCACAAGAGTGACTCTAGATCTGGCATGTGACAGGTGCTCAGTAAGTTGTATGGAGTGGTTTAAAGATACCACCGTGTGCAGTGGGACACCGAATCCCTGCCAAAGCAATCAAGGATGGCTTCTCAGGGAAGATGAAACCTAAAGATGAATGGGAGCAAGTAAGCAAAAATGGGGAGGGACACACTGAATTGTCTCTGTTCTAATTCTACCAAAATATAGAAGGAGACATTGCATGACATAAAATTCCAGTAATTAATGGAATAAATAAATTCTCAGGCAAGAATAAAGGAGAGAAAAAGGGAAGTAACTGCCTGTCAAAGGTGGAGCAGAACAGGAGAGTTAATACATGCATAGGACAGTCAGTAAAATGTGGCAATAAGGAAGTGACATGCAGCCAACAGTAGCAGTTCCCGGTCATTTAGAACATTGTTAGCAAATAAAGAAGCCCAAGGTGGTCAAAACCCTTCAATTCGAAAAGTGTCTGGAATCCAAACAGAATACCTAGTTAGTAGCTCTTGCTCTTTAAGATACAGCTATAAGACCTGTTGAGCTTCTGTAACCACTAAGCTACTTAAAATACCAGTGTGACACTGTGTAATTATTTACTGTTTAATAAGTTGTTCAGGAAAAATGAATTCTAAGCATGACTCAACACTAAGTCACTTTAAATCCTCTAGCATTGTGTCACCATCAACAAAATGAGAACATAAAATGTTTTCAAACATCCTAGCCTTCGCTCAGATGGGAGCAGCAAAGTAGAAAGTCCATAGAATCTGAAGTGACATCGTGGTTTTGGAGTGTCTCAACTGCTCACCAGTGATATACCCTTTGCCAAATCCCTTACACTTTCAGTGTCACCGCAGGTAAAGCGGGAGTGGGGGTTATTACCTCCTAGAGTTATTGTGAGGGTCATAGGACACAGGCGAGACTTCTAGATACAAGATCTGGCACATAGTAGTGCTCAAATATATCAACTTCCATATTTTATAGATGAGCTTAGAAGAGGCTCAGAGTTGTCAAAATATTTCATATTTTTAAAACCTAACAATCAAATAACAAATACCCTGTGTATGAACTTCCTTTATAATAAGGCTTGTCATATTTGTTTTCCTTTTTAACTGCATGATTCATTGAGCCCTGTTGATATTTTTTCATCTGCAATTTTCATTATTTTATTCTTCAATGACACTTGACATTCAGTGTTATTTTATACTAATTCCAGGTGTACAGGAGCCCTGTTGAGTGTGACTGACAGGAGCCCACCAGGAAGCATCCAGGCGCTGCTTCAGCGCTGTCCACCAGGCAAGTGCTGACCGGCTCTGTTCACTCCCACTCCTCACCCGTTTGCCTCTTCCACAGACCCGAAAGAACCTGAGAGCCAAACTGTACTTTATCTAGAAAAGTCGTCCATATTCCCTTCTTTTACTAATTGTCCAATATGTTATAGACCTCATTTCCAGAAAGAGAGGGGCATGCTTGCCTTTCTATCCTCTCTGATGACCTTATTCAACAAATATGTATTAAGAGACTTAGTATGTGTCAGGTACTGTTCTGCACCCTTAACAAATATCAGTGTATCAAAACAAAATGATACTCGCTTTCTTGAAGTTTCTAGTCTAGTTACTTTTTCTTGAACAGTGCTGTATAGTTAAAAGTGTAAGCTTTAGGATCAGGGTTCTAGGCTTCTTGATCTACCATGTGCTTAACAGGTGTGACATCAGTAAGCCACAAAATGATGCTGTTTCCTTATTTTGAAAATCTAAATTATCTGCCCAGGCCGATGGTTGTAAGAATAGATCTGTGTTTTATCAAGTCTATAGTGCACTTTTTTCACATTTTAACATTTCTGAACTAGGGATCTATTTCACAACAGCAGTGACCTGCAATTGCTACCACCCAGGTGGCAGCAGGCTGGGTGGCCACCACTGGCTTCTGCTTGACCTTGCTCAAAGTCCTCCATTAGTTCTGGCCTCGCTTCCCCAAGTCATGTGTGTTGTCATCACTGGACACCTTAACCACCATTTTAAATGTCTTCAGAAAGATGACGCACCCTGGCTGGTGTGGCTCAGTGATTGAGTGCAGGCCTGCAAAGCAAAGGGTCGCCGGTTCAATCCCTAGTCAGGTGCATGCCTGGGTTGCAGGCCAGATCCCCAGTAGGGGGCATGCGAGAAGGCAACCACACACTGATGTTTCTCTCCCTCTTTTTCTCCTTCCCTTCCCCTCTCTCTAAAAATAAATAAATAAAGTCTTGAAAAAAAAGAAAGATGACACCATAGTTCAGCATTAAAATTGAAAGGCATGGGCATAGCAGCTGGCCATAAATTTTATTAGGGAAGCAAATATCCATCACTGGAAAAATGACCTTAACAACCACACCTATGGGTCCTGGGCATAAAAGACAGCTAAGTGGATGAAGCTGTCATTAGTGAGAAATGTGGAAAGACTGGCCTACCACAGGCCAAGAAAGAAAAGACCAGATTCACAACTCCCAGAATGGGTACCAGCTGCTTGGAAAAGATTCCTGGCAATGGCAGAGGGCCCTCTTCTAAGAAACCTGCATCACCAATACCCTTGATGGCACAGAGACACAGCAATTACTCGGAGTCACAAAGTGATTCTGAAAGTGATGAAATTTACAGAATAAATCACTTCACTTATATTTTCCCTTTCATGTATGCACAGAAGTGATATGATAAAAAAAATCTGTCTAAATAATAAATCTAAAAGACCTCTTTCAGTAAGTATATAATAAAAATTCTAAGTGGCAAAAGCACTTGTATCAAACTTTAATTACAGGCCTTTTTATTTTGTAATGATACATAAAACAGTTGTGTATCTTACCATCAACACCTTCAATTACTAAAATTATAGTAACATTTGGAATCACATAGCATCATGACAGATATTCAAGAAATAGTAACAATTTTTTTCATGCTTTGTGAACATCGAACATAAAAAAGTGAGCAAAAACCCTGCTCCCGTGAGACTCCCAATCTAGTGGGAGAGATGGGCACAGAGCACTTCCCAGGTCACCCAGGGGCTGGGCTCAGAGCACTTCCTAGCTCACCCAGGTGCTGCGCTCAGATAACTTCCCAGGTCACCCAGGTGCTGGGCACAGAGCACTTCCCAGATCACCCAGGTGCTCGGCTCAGAGCACTTCCCAGATCACCAAGTGAGGGACACAGAGCACTTCCTAGCTTTCCCAATTCACTAATAAGGGTGGGCCCTGAACCAGACAATGGAGTGTCCTGGGGCCCAGCTGCACACCTTTAGCTACCAGTCCCGTTCTGCTGTTCAGCCCAAAGCCATGCCCCCTCATCCTCCACCAGCCCAGTCCCATGGGCATGGGGCCTTCTGCACTGAGAGAAGCCACCACTCCAGGACCACTTGGGACTGGGGTTGAAACGCTCCCTTTTCATCACCTGCACAAAGAGGTGGAAGAAGACCTAAATTTGCCTTCAAAAGTAGGTATGTACCTGGGATCACAGGTGAAACTATAAATACAATCTCAGTGTAAAATGCCGATTATTGACATATTATTAACCCTCGGAAACATAAATAATTCATACAGATTCTGTACTGGGGTGGTGCCTTACACACGAGACACACCATTGTTTAAGTGAAAGAGGTATACCACTCTCCAGACTCCTCTGGCTCATGACAAACCAGCTACATGAACTGCTGGTTCCTTCCCTGAAATCCAACACCAGACAAGCATGAAAGTTCAAGGGAGATTTGAAGGGCCTGCAAAATGACCACAAAAACTACCAGGAGGTTGATTCACACAGCAAGTGGGAAGCAGCACATGAGTCAGCGCCTGCTCTGGCCAAGGCTCTCCCCTACCGGGAGCACTGCTGCCCCTGCCAGAGTATGGATGGTGCTTAACCAGAGTCCTGACCTTACCCACAGCTCTTTCACTTAACTTCATTTTTATTTCTTGAAGCTTTTTGTCTTTGATTTCCCAGTTGCAGAAACATTCTTGAACTTTGTAGCCCAAATGAAGGAAAAATAGCATTACCAGCCATCACAATAGTCTAACAAAGTAAAGACAGGCAGGCAGAATAAAAAAATTTTTTTAAAGATTTTATTTATTTATTTTTAGAGAGGGAAGGGAGGGAGACAGAGAGAGAGAGAAACATCAATGTAAGGTTGCTGGGGGTCATGGCCTGCAACCCAGGCATGTACCCTGACTGGGAATCGAACCTGCGACACTTTGATTCGCAGCCTGCGCTCGATCCACTGAGCTACGCCAGCCAGGGCTTAGAATAAAAATTTTTTAAAAATGGGTAACTTCTACTTAAGAGCTAATGGGACTACACAGCGTGAGCTGAATACAAAACTTGTGTCAGGAGAGTGCTCACTCAGCAAGAGACAAGGATTTTTTTAAATAAAAATGACCTCCCTCCCTGTTTAAAAAAAAACTTGTTTTGTTCTTTACTTTTCTAAGGCCCTTCTTTTTGTCTAAGACAAAAGTTCTATATACAAGTTAGCTCATTACAAAATACTTCAAGAATTTTAGAACTAAATCTTGTGAGACTATTAAAAAACTCAGAATAAGGACTTCCAGCCAAGATGGAGGCATAGGTAGACACACTGTGCCTCTTCGCACAACCAAGATCGGGACAACAACAATTTAGAAACAGAATAACAACCAGAACAGACAGAAAATTGATCTGTATGGAAGTCAGACAACCAAGAAGTTAAAATAGACACATTCATCCAGACTGGTATGAGGGGCGGAGTCGGGCAGCCAGGAGCGGGTCAGGGCACGGAGAGCAGAGAACACTGGGACCAGGTGCATAAGGCATCTGGGGCCCACAAGACCGCAGCGAGTGGACCCTGAGCGCACAAGCGGCAGCTGGCAGACCCCGGCCAAGGGATGGAGGGATGGCAAGCAGCAGACCCAGCGAGGTGGCGATTGTGAAGCAAGGTACTGTGCACAACCCAGGATCACAGCTCTGGGAAATAGAGCCTTGGGGAACTGAATGGAAACACCTGTGGGGCTTGAGCTACAGGTAGAGACTCCCAGTCTCACAGGAAAGGTCGCTGGAAAGACCAACAGGATGCACAAGCCCACCCACATGGGAATTGGCACCAGAGAGGCCCAGTTTGCTCGGGGGAAGCAGCTGAAGGGACTGAGGTCCGACAGAGAGCAAAGCAAACGCCATTGTTCCCTCTTGAATCCCACCCCCACATACAACGTCACAACCCAGCAACTAGGGTGCCCCACCCTGGTGAACACCTAAGGCTCCACCCCCATACGTAATAGGCATGACCAAACTGAAGGGGCGGGGGGCGGGGGAGATGGCTCAAACAGAATTGAAAGCACCGCAACCAGTTTTTTTAAGCGACCGAGAGATAGCCAACCTATCAGATGCACAGTTCAAAGCACTGGTGATCAGGGTGCTCACAGAATTGGTTGATTTTGGTCACAAATTAGATGAAAAAATGAAGGCTACAATAAGTGAAATAAAGAAAAATGCACAGGGAACCAACAGTGATGGAATGAAAGCTGGGTCTCACATCAATGGAGTGGACCAGAAGGAAGAAAGAAACAACCAAACAGAAAAGAATGGAGAAATAAGAATTCAAAAAAATGAGGAGAGGCTTAGGAACCTCCAGGACATCTTTAAACGCTCCAACATCCTAATTATAAGGGTACCAGAAGGGGAAGAGGAAGAGCAACAAGTGGAAAATTTATCTGAACAAATAATAAAGGACAACTTCCCCAATCTGGCAAAGGAAATAGACTTCCAGGAAATACAGGAAGCTTGGAGAGTCCCAAAGAAGTTGGACCCAAGAAGGAGCACACCAAGGCACATCATAATTACATTAGCCAAGGTAAAAATGAAAGAGAATCCTAGAAGCAGCAAGAGATAAGGAAACAGTCACCTACAAAGGAGTTCCCATCAGAATGTCAGCTGATTTCTCAGAAGAGACCTTGCAGGCAAGAAGGGGCTGGAAAGGAGTATTCCAAGTCCTGAAAGGCAAGGACCTACATCCAAGATTGCTCTGTCCAGCAAAGCTTTCATTTAGAATGGAAGGGCAAATAAAGTGCTTCTTAGATAAGGTCAAGTTAAAGGAGTTCATCATCACCAAGCCCTTATTTTTATGAAATGTTAAAGGGACTTATCTAAGAAAAAGATAAAAAAACATGTATACTAAAATGATAGCAAACTCACAATTATTAACAACCACACCTAAAACAAAAACAAAAACAAACTAAGCAAACAACTAGAACAGGAACAGAACCACAGAAATGGAGATCACATGGAGGGTTAGCAACAGGGGGAGTGGGAGGAGGAGAGAGGGGGGAAAAGGTACAGAGAATAAGTAGCATAGATGGTAGGTAGGAAATAGACAGGGGGAGGGCAAGAATAGTATGGGAAATGTAGAAGCTAAAGAACTTATGACACAGGGACATGAACTTAAGGGGTGAATGCGGGTGGGATAAGGTCTGCAGGGTGGGGGGGAATGAAGGGGGGGTAATGGGACAACTGTAATAGCATAATCAATAAAATATATTTTAAAAACTCAGAATAAAAACTATACATCAAAGAAAAGTTTGGTGTAGAGTAATGAAGGGGAAAATCAGTAGCATATGAAGACTCAGATTAGGCAACCTACAGAGGAAAGAAATGACAAAGATCCAGCAATATATATACATGAACAGTTCTATGTAAATGTTCCAATTCTCTAAAAGAAAAACCATGAATTACATTGAGTGACTTGGTAATAAATGAGGACACATGGTCACTGTTCTAAGGAAAGCAATGCGGCAAGAAGAGCCAAGCTAGAACCATCCAATAAAGGCTGCTTGTTACACTGAGTGATGATAACTCGACTGTGCATATCCTCAAAGTCATGTTACGTACTGTATGTTGGTTCTCAGAATACAAAAAGTTTACTTACTAACAATTTAATTGAAATATAAACTTAGCTCTAATAATAAAGATTTAAGAAACCATATGTTACATTATCAGTGCTTAAACATAGCTAGAAAACAAAACTAAATATATTAAGGCAAATCAGTCACTTCTTTATAATTTCATCAAAGTACTTTTCAGCTCCATAATTATGGTTAAATGTTTATAAATTGTGGTAACTGAAAAAATACAAGGTTAAATAGTATAAGATAAAAGGCAGATAAAGCCTCTTGTGAAGATACAAAATGAGACTTCTGGATATAATACTTCTAAACATTCCAGAACTTGATGGACAAGTACTTGTGATATTTAATTTCCCCATGACCTACAGCTGCCCTCTGCCCTTGTGCTGGGGTGCAGGCGGGACTTCACGTAGAGGGCAGTGGGGAGATTGCAGCCACACTCCTTAGACCCACCCTGACCCCACCCTCACCATCGGCTGACCTTGTATAAAGTCCCTCACCAATCTTTGGCTCAATGTCATCATCTGAATGCAGAGACAGGAATGGTGTCTATAGACTTCACAGAGTCATAAAGAGGATTAAATGAATTAATATTTTCAAAGTACTTAGAACAGAATCTAAATTATGGTAAGCATTTTATATGTTAAATGAAAGAAACGATTAGGGTTAATTCTGAGTCACAAATTAAAAATGGTAGAGCAAGAAGAAACTAGGGGAAAGAAAGAAGGGAACGGAAAAGGGAAAAGAAGAGGAGAGCAATGAGAAGGCAGAAGGAGATAGAGTATTCTAAAACCCAACAATGAGGTTGCGGGGAAAGGAGGGCAGAGGACTGAAGGAACAGAGTGGGGGCGGGGGCGGGGTGGATTCTGAGAAAGCAAGAACTAAACAAGCACGACAAGTAGAGGGTTTACACTTAACTGATTTCTAGAACAAATAGTTTTAAAACAGAAAAGAAAAGAAAAAAATACCCAACTTAGTTCTAAACAATGAACAGGAACTGAGTGGAAGTGGCCATGGACAATGTCAAAATTACACCAATTTCAGCACAAACTCCCCATCCTGGCTGAGAAGGGGAAGCCCAGATAATTCATCAGATTACGTTTCTCAGTTTTAAAAATTCACAGCATATTATTAGCACTGAGAAAAAGTGGAAATGAGTAGTTAATAAGTAAAACAACACTTCAACTAGCCTGGCATGGTTTTCCAAGTGCTCGAAACAACGCTGTATTTGCTCTTCACCTCAGTCCTGTGGGAGGCTGGTGCAGTGTTGTTGTACATTTTACAAAAGAGAAAATTACTTCTGAGAGGGGTGACACCACTTGCCCACAGTCAAGGGTCTGGTCAGCTTAAGGTCCCTCCATTTGTTATCTTATCCTACCACCAACCCCAACTGAAGAGCGAATGAAAACCCACAAGTGAGGGTGGAGTAATAGGACTAAAATATTTTAATCCCATTCTGAAGTAAAATAAACACATTTTTTGTTAGGGGAAATATGCCTAAGGACCTAAAGGTTTCTGGGAAAGTAAATAAGCAGGGAAACCAGGCTCTCATAAAGGTTTTTAGCAAATTCTAAACTAATAACACTAAGCCTTTGACTAGGTCCCAAATAACAAAGGTGTTTTTAATTAGGCCATTACAGAGTCAGAATATTTCCATGTAAACACAGAGGTCTAAGAGTAAAGATTAAGAATCAAAAAGTGGCAATAATGGGGTCCTCCAGGTATTTCACCTGACATCATTCTCATTTAATATTTGCTTTAAATAATAATAAAGCAAACAATGAAATGCTCAAGACTGTGGAAAAACTCCAGATGAAATTGTATCCATTGGAAACAGAGCTCCAGAAAAACCTTCAGAAACTAGATGAACAGTCAATGGTAGACAAATTTCAGAGTAAGCAGCATTTTTTTTAATCCTCATCAGAGGATTTGTTTACTGATTTTAAACAGAGAGGAAGAGAGAGCGAGAGAGAGGAACATCAATGTGAGCAACATCGACTGGAAATCAAACCCAAAACCTAGATGTGAGCCCTGACCAGGGATGGAACGCGCGCCCTTTTGCTGTACAGGGACAACAACGCTCCAACCGAGTCACCAGGCCAGTGCAAGCAGCACCTTTAACATCACGAGACCCAGCTATCTGTCACAAAGAACTATTGTAAAATGTATCCTATAGAAATTTGCATAAGTTGTTTCTGGCCATCATCAAGGACAATATGGTATAACCAAAAGAGAACTGAACCAAGGTTGTTGTTTTTTTTTTTTTTAAGGAAAAAACCTTATTAGAAAACACAGGTGACAAACACAGGCAAGAAATGAGACCAATCAAGCAGGTCTGAACCAGCAACCTTGGCCTTCTTTTCCTCTTCATCTGTGTGTCCCTTTGCCCTTCCACTTCCCATGCAGAAATCTTCACGCCACACAATGAATCCTCCTCCTTTTTCTTGTACACAAAAAACGTTTCAGAGACTACCAACGAAAGGTTTTCTTCTGTGAAAGAAGGTTCTTTTTTCTAGTCAGCATTGTGGCACTCCTTTCTTGTGCCTCAAAAGAGGCGTGCAAGCAAATCTTTCTTCCCTTCAACCCAAGAAAGCTTTTTTCCCCTCTAGTTCAGATTAGAACTTTTCATGTACCAAAAAAGGAAGATTGATCCTCCCACCCCATTTGATGGTTTGTTAGCAATGCATCAGAACCCCATCAAGTCACTGAAAAGAACTCTCTGCGTTCACCCAAAGAAAAGAAAAAGCGAGGTTAAGAGACTTGTTGGGGGTCTTAGCCTAACAATTCTACATTAAAGTCCTTGAGAGCTCAAAAGGAACCAGCACTCAGGGTGAGTTCTAAAGAATGATCAACCTTGATGTCTGCCTTTCCCTTTTTACAAAGACCAGTTGGTTGGCTGGGAAACTGTGAAGGCAGTTTCAAGGAGAAATCTACCCGGGGTCCGCTATTCTACATTCACAAGATTTTAGCTACAAACCTCACAGTGCAGAGTGTATGGTAAGCAAAAGCATGCAAATCAGCAGCATCCAACTAGTAAGGTGTTCACAAAGTAAAGGGATGTGGACTGAGGAACAGAACACCCCAAGCTCCCGAAAGCCTCGGGGCACCCTCCCCCAGAGGCTCCCACACCCTCCCCCCACTACCCACACTCCCACTGGCCGGCCACTGCAGATGCCACCAGGGCAGGCTCCGGGCTTGTTCTCAGTCTCTGTAAGACTAGAACACCAGGCCTGCCCCAGGGTTGGACCTTCCGGGGTCACACAGAGATTCTGGGTTGCTTCCTAAAGCGCCTCTTCCTTGGTGGACCATGCATTCCAGTTTTGGTCTTCCCACCAAAAATATGGGGTTATTAAAATGTAATTCCCCAAACTCTGAAATTAAATATCTGAATTACATATTCCCTCTGTATACAATGGAGGGAACGCCACCCTTCTTCTTACCAAAGACCACCCTCTCCACCTGGCTGCTGGGGAGCCTTCTGGTCCCCTCAGGTTTACCCCTGGTCATCTGCAGTGTGGCTCCCTGCCTCCCTAGTGGGACATTCACATCAGCAAATCCGCACAGTATCTGCACAGTATAAGATGTTTACATTACACAAAACTTTCCCTGGAACCCACACTCCTGCTTACCTACTACACTCTCCGCTCATTCTCCCACACAATAAAAACTCTGAGAGTTGCTGAGAGCCCACTTCCCCTCTCTCAACTGGGCTTTGATCTCAACCACTCCTCTGAGGCTACACTTTTTTAAATGTCTATGGCCAAATTCAAGGCTCTCTGAGGTTGTCTTCCAACTTGACCTCTCCACAACATCCACACCCTCCTTCAAACTCTCCATCTCTTAACACTTGGCAGGAAACCTCCCTGGTTTCCGCCCATCTCTGCAGCTCCTTCTCAGCCCCTGGCCCAACCTCTAAAGGCCACACTGCTGGCTCTCTCCCTGCTCTCCTTCTCTTCCCAAGCTTCTACTTCTCCAGGCACATCCTAGCTTTTAAGGCTTTTGGAGAAGCTCTACCTTATGCTTATCACATCCTCCTCCACTGTTAGATTTAAGATCTCAGAATCAGCAGTACCTCCTCAGTAGGCCTTTCCTGTCCACCCCCACCCCCCACCTCAGATTACTCTCCTCCAATACTATGCAAAACACCAATCATCAGTTAAGTGATACATATATAATATTTGTGCATTATCTGACCTGCCCCCTTCCCTTGGAATAACAGCAGGACAGCGCCCTCCCCCTGGACACCTAGAACCATGCCAGACACCTGGGGCTACCAACTACTGTTCCTGGAATGAATGAAGGGCACAGTCTTCTCCTGTCTTGGGAGGGAATTTTTCACTTAACAAAAACACTCTCAAGGTGAAATCTCATAAATTAAAAATGTATTACCATTTAGAACGATGATGCACAACTGCTTCCACAGTTAAGAAACTAGGTGTATATTTGACATTAATGTTTGTACTTGAACTTGAATGAGCTGGAAAGAAAAAAACACAGAGAGAGAAAAGCAATTTATACCTGGCATTATATAAACTAACAATAAGAATATTCTGAGAGAACTTGAACTCAGGCCAACTATGCAACAGCAAAGGTACACAGAATTAGTTGCTCCCAAGTTACACAAAATCAGTATCAGTCATTGAAAATGTGAAGAATACGCTTTAAGTCAAATATGGTAAAAGAAATTCTGTGAGAAGTCTGATTACTTAACTCAAGGTGTATGTCTTGATGTGTGATGTAGTTTCTGAAGTTTTCACATCCGTGATCTTCTGACATGCTATGACAACGCTGTAAAATTACTGTCTTTTGCCATACATAATGTGCAGTTTTTTGCCCCAATTCTTGAGGGATAATGCGGACACACATTATACATGGGTATAATGATTACATACCATGGGTATAATAATCCCAAGTATAACATGCACAAAACGTGGGTGCACATTATATACAGTGAAATACGGTAGTTCAGATACCAGCATCCTCATACACAGATGGGTTGAGCTCACAGTGGTTACAAAGCGGGCTCAAGTGGGCACAGCCAAGTTCAGTGGTAGGGCAGTACTGGGACTAGAAGGTACATCTCACTCCTCCCCACAGGCCTCCAACATGCTTTACTTAACAGGCCGGGCAGAGGTTCCTAAATGACGATGAGAACTGTTGGAAATAACACATGAACAGTGTTCCTGCATGTACAGGCCTGGGGCAAGCCCTTAAGTAGTGCCTGATGCCTTAACATGGCCACCAGTAGCCTGCCGTTGATCGGACTTCATCTTCTCCCAGGTCCCGTCCTGCTGCACGAATCTGGATGAGAAGCAACCCAGCTGAGAGGCAGGAGGCCTGGTTTAGACTCGTCAGCTACTATCTACTTGCTACATGACTGGAACAAGTTAATTTACTTCACAAGCCTTAGTTCCTTCATCTATGAAATGTGAACAACAGTAACTGTTCTACCCTGAGACAGAACTATGAAATAAGGTGAAACTATGAAATAAATGAAATAAAACCGCATACCTAGCACAAAGGAAAGACTTGAAAATGTTTGTTGTGGTGGTTGTTCTAGTTATTAATATAATTATTACTATACCCTAACCATTCGTGTTCATTCCTAGGGTTAAAAGGGGTGGTACCTCAGCTTCTTTGCCTGCTATTGTTCAAGCAGAATAAACTTGGAATTCAAATAATACTGTAAACCCTCCACTAAGAGTAAAGGCTTATCCAGCTAAGAAAATGTACAGGATACTGTAGCTTCAGAATAATACCTGAACGTAGTTTTTGTAGCCTGAATTTCAGCAAAATGTTAATCTATATCTTTTGAGGGCTCCAAACAGTACTAGGCAATGTTTCTTACAGCATGTTAACTATACAAAATTACCTTTGTTGATGCTATTCTAGTTTATATCATGCTCATTTTTGTATTGTTATTTTTTCAAATACTTTTTAAAAGATTTTATTTATTTATTTTTAGAGGGAAAGGAAGGGAGAAAGAGAGGAAGAGAAACATCAATGCGTGGTTGCCTATCGCGAACCACCCCCAGGCATGTGCCCTGACTGGGGCCCTGGCCCACAACCCAGGCACGTGCCCTGACTGGGAATCGAACCCTCCACCTGTTAGTTCGCAGGCCAGCACTCAATCCACTGAGCCACACCAGCCAGGGCTGTAGTGTATTTTAATCTTCTCAATTTCATTCCAAATTCTGATAGAGCAACAGATAATACCAAGTAGTGGTTAAGATGCAGTAAACTAGAACCCTCATATGCTGCTGGTAAGAATGTAAAGTGGTGCAGACGCTATGTAAAACAGTCTGGAAATTCCTGTAAATGCTAAACATAGTTAACAAATGACCCAATGATTTGTCACCAAGGTACAATAAGCTCAAGGGAACTAAAAACATATGTCTACATAAAAACTTGTACGTGAATATTCATAGCAGCATTCTTCATAATTGCTATAAAGTGGAAACAACCCAAAACTCCATCAGCTGATGAATGGGTAAAATGTATTATCTATACAATGGACTATTATTAGCCAAAAATAAATGAAATACCTTGAAAACTTTGTTCTGCTAAGTGAGAGAAGGTAGTCACAAAGGACCACATATTGAATGATTCCTTTTATATAAAATTTCCAGAATAGGCAAATCAACAGAACTAGAAACCAGATCAGTGGTTGCCCAAGGAGTTGATACGAAATAGGGAATTGAGGGATGGTGGCTAAGGAGGTATGGGGTCTCTCTGGGGTTACAAAAATACTCTAACACTGACTGTGGTGACAGTGGCATAGCTGTGAGTACACTAATGCCACTGACTTGTGCCCTTTCAATGAGTGAACTATTATGTATGTGAGTTACAGCTCAATAAAGCTGGTTTCTTTTTTTAAAGGGCATTTAAATTGATGCAAAAGTTCTGGGGAGTTATAAACATTAAGAAATATATATATATATGGTCTGTCCAGAAGGTATCCAGCCATGTAATATGAAAAATAGAGCTATTTATTGAAAAATATACAAGATACAAGAAGCATTGTACATGGGACAACAATGCCTCAGTCCCCCTCAAAGGCGGCACCTTGGGACCTCACACAGTTCTCCCAATCGCCATCAGCTGCCCCCTGGAATTTTTTGGAATCTCATCAATGGTATAAAATTTCTTCCCTTTCAAAGGTGACTTTAGTTTTGGGAAAAGCCAGAAGTTGCAGGGCACCAAATCTGGCTATAGGGTTGCTGAATCACCTGGGTGATCTGATGTTTCACTAAAAAGCTCTGCACAGAACGTGATGCCAGGATGTTGTGATGAAGCTGCCAATCACCAGTTGCCCATGGCTATAGCCTTCTGAGTCATCAGAATAGTTTCCATGGAGGAATGTTCAAGATTAGTGCAAAAACTGATGCAGATTTGTTGCTCTACTCAGTCAAGTACACATGTTCACTCAGTGGTGTCTACTGCCCACTGACTAGTACAGTGAAGTCGTCATTGTTCACGCATGCACATTCCAGTCCACTCTCCTTGGCTGCCAGGTGACACTGATGCCATGCAAACTGTTCTTGGTATATTAACAATGGCTGGACTTTTCCCAGACAGATGTCATATAATGTGTGTGTGTGTGTGTGTGTGTGTGTGTAAAAAGAGAGAGAAAAAACTACTTGCTACTTCAGTAAATATGAAAGCATTTCAGGCCTTTCCTGTGAAAACAGCTTGAGAAAGTTTCAGAGGCAAGAGAAATTTAGGACATGCTCAGGGACTAGTAACTATGAGAGAGAAAGCCTCAAACTGTAGTCAGGATGGGCCTATAAAAGAATATGAAAGACTTCAAGTTGAAGTCTTACCTCGGAATCACCTGGGGACCTGAGAAGAAAGACAAACTGCAGTCTCGCTCCTGAAAACTTTGTTCCATTAAGTGCAGAGGTCAGGGAAAGAGCAGGAGTCTTTGTTTATAAACCTCCCCAGGCGATTCTGATGTCAACCAGATCTAACTCTCATGCGATAAGGAAAGAAAAATATTTTATCATAGCAAGAACACTTTTTGGAACATGATTCTGGAAGTAATCTGAGGGAGTGAGTATAATGAGGCCAAGAACAGCCCTGAGCCAGCACTGGGCAAAAAGATTAGAGCTCTGAATTCCTGCTCCAACTTGGTGGTTAACACATGTTTGCACACAGACCTCCAGCACTCAGAGTCTTTCCTTAAAAAAAGACTTTCATATCACTGAAGAAAAACTTAGCAAGAATCCTTATGCCTTTCTTAAAAACTTACCAGCTTCCCTAGTATGTTTATGATACTTATGTCTCAGAATTCTGAAAAGGCTGGGCGGCTGTTCATTCGTCCTCCTCGCCAACCAGGCTATTCTCACAGGTGTTTGGTTTTCCAGCGTCCCTTCACCACATGGTAACAAGGAAATAATTCCATATACTTACCAAGAATATTTTAAATGAGTTTTGCATATAAATACGGACCTATGAAGAACATATGAAAACTGAAAGACTGAAATAAATGACTCACCAAATAATATTGAGTATCCATATGTTTTTACTATGAATAACACATTTGCACAGCTCCCAGTTCAATTCTCTCTAGCTCCTTTTTGGGCAGTGGCATTCATTTGCAAGACAAATGGCAGGGGTACAGGTCCAACATGTGGACCCGGTACCCCTTTACACAGAAAGGCTCTTTTGTGGAATCAGCGATTGCAGTAACTAAATAGGAGACTTGCAGGCGGGTCTTCTGGTGTTGGAGTCTGCCTTGCCTGGTCTCAAGAAGCTATAACCCCCCGAGACTTAGGCTGAGTGAGAGACCTCGGAACCAGGAGCCACCAAGGAGACAAAACTTATTTCCCTGGCATGAACACTGCCTGTTCTGTGCCTGGCCTCCTATGCTTGGTCAGTCAGCCAATGATGGGTAAGATTTCCCATGGGGGGAATCACCTCAGATCACGAGGAGGCCTCAGGGAAGAGACTCGGGGCTGTGGAAATGAAGGGGTGATCGACATCAACCCCTGCCCCCTCGGCTTTGTCAAAGCCTGAGTCCTTGGTTCTTAGTTGTGAGAAATCCAAGTCTCCTGGCTGCCTTTGTCTCCTCTGCCTGACTCAGGCCTGCAGAAATAACAGGGGTGGTGCAGTCCAGACCAGAGTCAGCAGACCCCCAGGGTAATCAGGCCTGGGACATAGAATATGCAAGATCCTGTGAGATCTGTTTGCTAGAGGATGCTATTGAATTAGAATATGAAGGCACGGGCAGGAAACAAGACTAGCCTTTTAGGTTCTGTAGTCTTTTTAAGTGATAAAACACAAACTCTCAACCCAGAATCCCAGCGGAAGTTCTGTCGGTCCCTTTGAAAACTACCTATTCCTTTTGATCTTCCCTGCCAGACTGTAATCCACAAACTGTGTCTGCATTCTTAATAAAAGCCTATTCAGGCAGCGACTCGGGGCGCTCTCCACTAGAGAGGGTGACCATGGTGTTCTCCTCTAGAGAGAGTGACCGTTTTGTCCCTATTTCCCCACAGGACCTGGTTGTCCCTGTGTATGTTTTTCTTGCGTTTCGACACACCATCCACAGCGTTCCGCAGTCACTGCAGGCTGGTGGCCACATCATTCTGGGGCCCTGAAAGCCTTTCTTACAGGTGGTTCTGGATGATTACTATGACTCCTGACAATCACAAATACAACCTGTTAGTATAAAATACTGGATAAGGTAATGAAGCATAATCTTAATTAAGTATAAGCTGTTTCCTCAATATAGTCAAGCACTTTAAAATGGTTAATGGGGAAAAAAGGAGTATTAAAATTGCTTAGAGGTAATCAACCTAGAACACAATTTTCATAATTTAACACTATGTATATATGACAAGAGAAAACGGTGAGACCACATGTTCACTCTACCTCAAACTCCTGGAATGTGCACAGCCTTTTATTCAAACAGGCTGAACCATGGCACTGACCCAGGTTTAAGAAGCAAACTGGTACTGGTTTGAAGGAATTCCCTTTATATTTGATTCATTCGCCCTGTGAACAGGTTAATGAGGGCTTCACCTTCTGTTCATTTTCAAATTCTCATTCCTTAACTTCAGTCCTCTATTTGCAAAGTAACATAAACACAGAATTGTCAAAAACAAGCATTTGATTAACATGACAGTGAGCCCAGTGAGGCAGTTATAACATTGCATTCATTAAAAACTATCTGCCCTGGCTGGTGTGGCTCAGTGAATTGAATGCCGGCTTGCGAACCAAAGGGTCACTGGTTCAATTCTCAGTCAGCGCACATGCCTGGGTTGCAGGCCAGGTCCCCAATAGGGGGCATGCGAGAGGCAACCACACACTGATCTTTCTCTCCCTCTCTGTCTCCTTCCTTTCCTCTCTCTCTAAAAATAAATAAATAAAAATAAAAACTCCATCTTACTGATATATCATTAAAATTTGTAATCTAGCCCTGACTGCTGTGGCTCAGTTGGTTGAGCATCATCCTGCAGAGACTAAAGGTCACCAGTTCAATTCCTGACCAGAGCACATGCCTGGGTTTCGGGGTTGGTCCCCTATTGGTCCCCAGTCAACTGCCTGCCATTCCCACCCTGAAGACCTGTGACAGGCAACCAATGAATGTTTCTTTCTCACATCGATGTTTCTCTCCCTCTCTTTCTTCCTCCTTTACCCTCTCTCTAAAAAAATTTTTTAAATAAAAATAAACTTTAAAGATTTGTGATCTAAATTCAACCTCCTCCATCTTAATAAAATTACAATAGTAGGCCAGCATCCATTGGTCTAATATTCAGAGTTGTCTTCTATAAGCCAATATGTTTCTTAAAATGCTTTCTCAGTACAGAGTAGAGGGAAAATGCTGGAGGTAAAGGCAAGTAAAAGTTTTCTATCTTTTTTTAAGATTTTATTTATTTTATTTTTAGAGAGGGAAGGGAGGGAGAAAGAGAGAAAGAGAAACATCTATGTGCAGTTGCTGGGGGCCGTGGCCTGCAACCTAGACTTGTGCCCTGACTGGGAATCGAACCTGCGACACTTTGGTTCGCAGCCCGCACTCAATCCACTGAGCTATGCCAGCCAGGGAAAGTTTTCTATCTTGACAACTGGAATAATACCACCTGTGTTACCGAAGTCCCAGGCTCACTGTTAAGATACAATGAGATGTTTGTTATAGTATAGTACAGTGGAATGGAGCAGTAATTTTCAACCTTTTTCATCTCATGGCACACATAAACTAATTACTAAAATTCTTCAGTACACCAAAAATTGTAATTTTTTGCTGACTTGACAAAAAATAGGTATAATTTTGATTCATTCACATTAAACAGCTATTGTTGTGTTGGCTGTTGTCATTTTATTTCTTCGACAGTCTAAGGGAAAACAGGCCTGCTGACTAAATAGTCAGGTGTTGCACGGTTTAAAAATCCTTGTGGCATACCAATTGAAAAATCATTGTTACAGAGTATATTACAAATGTTAATAATTATTTAAATGATGCTCACCACAGACTAAGTTTTAGATTGTCAAAGTATCATATCAAGAAATGTCTAATTTTCAATTAAAAGACATTTATAATACATTTTTATTATTAAACAATTGACTTGGAAATAAGCATCTCTTAACTGTAGGCAAGCAGTCTCTCAACTGATTTGGCTAGAAAACATGTATACTTCAACTCAAAATTGATAGAATTTCAAAACTATATGATTAGTATTTGTTTCTTAAGGAAAGACAAAACAGTGGCATCATGCTCCTGTGTAGGAGTCTACCCTCTGCAAACACTTCTGGACCATTTCATTCAGATATCAACTACAACCATGTTGACTGGATTCATCTGCAAATCCAGTGGAGTTAAATGAGACCACAAAATTAGAATCCCCTAATAGGTGCAGCTCTTTGCTTTTAAAAATCAGCATAATCATAGTTCATCTGATTAAAAACACATACTATGGAAATTCAATGTTACTTAAGTAAAAAGCCAGTGGAACAGGAACGATTATAGCGATTGCCATTTACTGAGCACCTATCACACGCCAGGCATTGCGAGTTGTCCTGAGTACTCAAATACTCAGTATGTCTCTAAATATTTAAATACTCAGATGTCTTGAGTAATCCTCATGAGACAGAATAGTGAGAAACTAGGAGAATTCCTTGGCCAGTGGAATAGGGAGCCTGGGACAGTGAGCTGAACACAAAGACTGAGCAATTTACAGCCAGGTGCAGATGGTCACCTCCTCGAGATAACATCCAGGCCTCGGTGGTATTTCAGCTCCAGGCTAGAAAAGCAGCAAAACCAGGCTGGCCAGAACCAACTGCAGTGACTCAAGACCTCCTGCCTGAAAGGGCACTCCAGGAGAACTGATGCACATTCTGCTGAAACCCTCAGGTCCTAACATTCCTTCCTGCAAGAATGAGATAAAAAGCCTTAAGACAAAGGACCCAGCCCACCCCCCTCTGGGGAGCAGCCCTACCCATTACCTTTCTCTCCTTCTTCCCCCACTTCTTTCTTCATAGGCAAGTGTCTCCTAAACTCTTAAGACAATGGGCAGCTGGCAGCTGGTCCTGGGCAGAACCCCAGAACCTGTCCCCAAGGCCCCCTTTTCTCTGACTTTCCTGTGAGCTAGGGCAGCCCAGCCTAGGTTCTCCCGTTGCTTCTTTTATGCTAAGCCTTTCCTTGTTTCACTGTCCCAAGCTTTAATAAATGAATTCTCATAGTCACCTGGACTCCTGTTGTGAAATCTTTCCTACACGAAGTCAAGAACCCCCATGCTACTGCTGGTCCTGGGCAGATCCACTCAGGGCCAGGGCCCCGTCCAGTAGCACTCACTGATAGAGGACTCAAGAGATGGAAAATCTTAGTTTAAGTAATAATAGCTAATAAGCTTAGCAATCAATGCATGTAAAAAGCTATGGTTCCAGGAACTGAAGGGTATGACCCAATCTGACTCCCAGAGACCATAAGCAGTTCCACCCCTGTTCCTCAGAAGGACGTCAAGCAATTCAAGATGATATCTGAGCCATTGTACTCCAGGGTGACATGACTACCGCCCAGGACACAGCTAAAGACCACCACCTAGGGCAAGAATGCTGCGGTTTTCTTCATCCAATTAACCATTCCCTGAATTCCAAACACCTTACCTATACTTTGTTCCTATAAAAAGGGCCGCCCTGGCTAGTGTAGCTCAATGGATTGAGCAAGGGCCTGTGAACCAAGGGGTTGCCAGCTAGATTCCCAGTCAGGGCACATGCCTGGGTTGCAGGCTAGGTTCCCAGTAGGGGACACAGGAGAGGCAACCACACATGGATGTTTCTCTCCCTGTTTTTCTCCCTCCCTTCTCTTCTCTCTAAAAATAAATAAATAAAATCTTCTTTTTAAGGGCCATTTTAAAATGGAATTTAAGATGGTCAGTTAGGGTATGAACACACCGTCTTCTCAGACCACTGGCCATCTGAATAAAGTGCCCATAAAGATTCATCCCTGTCTCTGCTTATTGGGTCCGGTATGTGACAGGCAGCACGAATGCCGGGTTTTGTTTCTGGTTTCATTACAACAACCAAAAATTGTATTTGGCCAAGGTCAGAGCACTGGTAAGTGTGATTTGAACTCAAATTCTCCTTATTACAGAGCTTAATCCTCTCTCCCCTTCTCTGCTGCACAGCTTTCCTCCCAGGCAAGGCTGCCAAAACCCAAGCGTAGCTTGGAACCTGCTGCTAATCCCCTGGTCTCCCACCAGATGATGCAATCCCTAGGCTAGGCTTGATCTCAAAGGAACCAGGAGAAGTTATAATTTACCAACCCACAGACAGACTGAATTAGTCCATAGCCAGAGTTGAGGCAACTACAAACTTACAGTGAAGGTTATCCATTATAAAAATTCAAGTAATTTCCCCCCCACTTTTTTAGGAAGTCGCAGTTGCAGCCGCAACTCACCGCCGCTCAGCCCGCTCCTGCTCCTGGCTCACCGCTGTTCGCTCTCGCGGAGGAACAAGTCGGTCAGGCAGCTGCGCGCAGCGATGGCTTTGAAAGATACCGGAAAGACACTCGTGGAACCAGAGGCGGCGATTCACCGAATTAGAATTACTCTACCCAGCCGGAAGATAAAGTCTTAGGAGAACGCATGTGCTGATTTGATCAGAGGCACAAAGGAAAAGAATCTGAAAGGGAAAGGACCAGTTCGGATGCCTACCAAGGCTGTGAGAATCACTACAAGAAAAACTCCCTGCGGGGAGGGTTCTAGACTTGGGATGGATTTCAGATGAGGATC
Organism: Phyllostomus hastatus; assembly: GCF_019186645.2. Taxonomy (NCBI): domain Eukaryota; kingdom Metazoa; phylum Chordata; class Mammalia; order Chiroptera; family Phyllostomidae; genus Phyllostomus; species Phyllostomus hastatus. The sequence continues at coordinate 9,499,116 of NW_025334015.1, read as the reverse complement.
CGCAAGTGACTCTTTGACTTGCACAGCCCTTCTGAGACTGTTAAGCAGATTACTTCCATCAGTATTGGGCCAGGAGTTGAGGTTGAAGTCACCACTGCAGATGCCTAAATCGATCTTTTTAATAACTTGACTATCAGTTGTTTCAAAAAAAATTCAAGTAATTTTTTAAAAACACAATATTTATTAAATGCCTATTCTGTGCCCAGCATTGTTTCAGAAACTGAAAAACAGGCTGAATATTAAAATTTCATCAGAGATAGAAAATATAAATAACATTTATTCACTGTTGTGGGAAAAAAAAAAAGCTACCTATGGAAACCAAACCAAACAGAACACAGCAACCCTCACATGTTAGCTAAGTAAGTTCACATCGGGAAAAGCAGTCACTCTGAGTAGTATTGTCTGGCTCTCTCGGTGCATGCACTTCTCTAAGGGTGAAATTGCTGGGCTTTAGAGTCTGCATATCTTTCACTTTCCAGGTGATGCCTTATCATCTTCCAAAAGAGTCGGACCCATTCATATTCCAGCCTGGCATGAATGTTCGTCCCGCTCAGCAACTTCAGGGTCCGGTACCACCAGCTTTACTGTGGGCATATAAGAGGAGCCTGGCATTCTGCCTGTAGTCTGCATTTCCTTCGTTGTTAACGAGACTGAACACCTTTGCATGTGTTTCTCGGACATTTGGATTTCTCCTTTTCCGAAGTTGCTGTTCAAGACTCTTGTCTAGCATTCTGAATGCAACTAACCTTATTTAAGAAACCCTTCTCTACACTGAGGTCATGAATAAATTCTCCTATATTAACTTCTAAATGGTATATTGTTTTAGCCCAGTGTTGGAAACAACCTAAGTGCCCGTCAGTAGATGAGAAAATTAAAAAACTGTGGTACATTTGCACAATGGAATACTATGAAGCAGAAAAAAAGAATTCTTACCTTTTGCAACAGCATGGATGGAATTGGAGAGCATTATGCCAAGTGAAATAAGCCAGTTAGTAAAAGACAAACACCACATAATCTCACTTATAACTGGAATCTAATGAACAAAATAAACTTACAAGCAGAACAGAACCAGAGACATGGAACGTGGAACGGAGACAGCTGTGAGAGGGGAGGTGGGAAGGGAGAAATGGCAGAAGGAAAAGGGATTAGTCAAGGAATAGGTATGAATGACACACGGACATGAACAACAGAGTGGGGCTTGACTAAGGGAGGGAGGGGCGAGCTGAGTGGAGGTGGGCAAAGCAAGAAAAAAATGGGACAACTGTAACAGAATAAACAATAAAAAAAACAAAGGTTCATTGTTTTGATTTAATCTGCCGTGCCTCCTGGGTCACAGATCAATGTCTGAACGTATGTGAAGCTGCTTCTGGACTCCCCATGGTGTTCCGTTGGCCTGTCAGCCTATCCCAATGCCAATGCCACAGTTTTAATCATTGGCACTCTTCTTCATCTCTAGCAGAACAGTTTTCCCAGTTTCTTTTTCTTGTTCAAGAGTATCTTGCCACTTATTGGGCCCTGACAAAAATTTTAGTATCAGCTTGTCTAGTTTTTAAAAAGTTGCTGGGATATTAAATCTGTAAGTCAAGTTTCCAAACAACTGACACCTTACAGTATTGAACCTGCGAATCCGCGAACCAGTGTGTCTTTCCATTTATTCATTTGGTTTACATTTACTCAAGAAAGCTTTAGAATTTTTTCTGTAAAGATCTTATACATATTTTGTTAAACTTAAAATACATCTCCTACAGCTTACAACTGTTGAAAATCCATCAATCTGAAAAAAGATTATTTTTAAAATATACAAAAACATATTTTGATGAAATATCTAGAGCTTGGAATAAGTACGTATAAATATGAATATGTACTTTCTTAAAATGTTTAAATGAAACAAAGTTCAACAAAGCACAATTAATGCTACACAATTAAGTTTTAAATCCAGGGCTACTATTTTGAGGTTATGTCATATGTCATTTCAACAGGTTCAACATACTTGAGAAAACTTACATGTCACACAGCAAGAATCCTAAACACCTATTAGTCACAGGTCCTTATACTAAACAAATCATGAAGTACATAAAATCCAGAGTAATTTCATCAGATTCCAGAGGAAAAGAATGAAAGAGAGGATGAATAAAGGATGAGTAGGAGACTGAAATCCTGGCAATACACACACCACCTCCTGAGTCTGAGAAACACAAATACCTTGTTCCTAGCGTGAGCTCCTCTCATATAATTCACTACATTTCTGTCTGCTTTGTCTCACTTGTGAGGTAGGTACTGCACATGCTCTGTCAAGGCCACACTTTAAGACGGAAACAAAAACAGGTGCCTGAGAAAGGACACAAAAAGTGAGGCAAACACAAAGTGATACTTACAGCTATCCCACTATCAGAACATTCATTGTAAGCTCTGTGGCAGGACTGAAAATAACCCCCAATAGACTGGCCTTGAAATCTTGAACAATGCTAAGAAAATGGTAGGTAAGATAAGCATACAAAAATAAGAATTTTGAAGAAAAGGAAGAAAACTTCAGTAATCACTTTGAATGTCTTAAGTTAATTGTACTCACTTCTTTATACCTCCAAACCTTTTATTAGACTTTTAAGTGAAGGCATTGTATATGAGGGGGGCTAAAAATATCCATATCTTTGAGGAATTTATAACATATTCAGGAAGCAAGAAATAAGCACAAATCATTGCTATAGGATACAAATTAAATACTTGATAAATGTTACTATTGCAACAAAGCAGGACAAAAGTGCTGCAGGACATTTATAGACCAAAAAAAATCACTTTCAAGTACGATGGTTAGCAGGGAGGAATATGTGCCTTTAATTAGCTCCAGTTCAGGGGCTGGCAAACCAGAGCCCACGGGCAATGGGACACCTGTTCTGGTGTGGCCTGTGAGCTATGACTCGGTTTTTACATTTTAAAATAGTTGAAAATTTTCTTCTTTTTTTGGCAAAACCATGGATAGACATGGAGAACATTATGCTAAACTAAGTGCAATCACCAGTCAGAAAAAGACGAATACCATATGATTTCACTTCTTTGTGGAATCTAATGAACAAACTGAACTAACAAGCAAAATGGAGACTGATTCATAGAGAGCAGACTGACAGCTCTGAGCTGGGTGTGGGGTGGGGGCAGGAGGTGGAGGGATGGAGCAAAAAGGAGAAAGCACTCCAGGACACAAACAACAGTGCAGTGCCTGTGGGCGGAGGAGGTGTAAAGGGAATAAATGGCAATGGAAAAAAATACAATAAAAAAAAGAAAAAATAAACTAGAAACCAAACATTTTTAAAAAATAAAATAGTTGGAAAAGCTCAGAAGAAGAGTATTTCATGGCATGTGAAAGTCCTATTACTTCTAGGTGAAGTTGCATTGGAACACAGCCTTGCTCTCTCCCTGCAGGGGTGGAGGTCATTAATTGCAACAGGGACCACGGGCCACAAATACTTACTCCCTGGTTCTTTACAAAAAAAAAGTTTACCAACCACTGCTTTAGAAGGATGGATGGGATTTCAGTGGACAGAACTGGGGGAGGAGAAAGGAGTGGGCAGAGAGGATAAACATTCCATCCATTTGAGAAATGAAGGAGTACGAACATGAAGGAGAGCTCGTGACCATTGTAGGGACAATGGGAAGGCCAATTTGGCTGAAGCAGAGGGTCTGAAACTCAGTAAATGTTACTGAGCCATTTTTACTGTTGTGGTGCGTAGAAACAAGAATTCTCTTAGCTAGTCTGCGAGATTGGTACTATTATTATCCCCATTAATAAGGGAACTAATGAATGATTTGATAAACTAAGGCTTACAGAAGTAATGGGCCCAAGGCCACAGCCAGTCCACTGAGCTGAGCTATGAATAGGTTCCTTCGTCCCCAGAGCCCGCACTGTTAGTGCTGCGGCTATCAAGCCTCCATGGAGGGTAGTGAAGAGAACACCTCTACAGAGGTCAATTAGAGCAAAACTGTTGGTGCTCCCGAACACAGGTTTAAAGAATACGATTTTTGGCCTGGCTGGCGTAGCTCAGTGGATTGAGCGCAGGCTGGGAACCAAAGTGTCCTAGGTTCGATTCCCAGCCAGGGTACATTCCTGGGTTGCAGGCCAGAACCCCCAGCAACCACACACTGATGTTTCTCTCTCTCTCTCTCTCTCTCTCTCCCCCCCTCTCTAAAAATAAATAAATAAAATCTTAAAAAAAAAAAGCTCATGCTGAAAACACATCTGTGCTTTAAAAAAAAAAAAGAATACGATTTTTACCTATAGGCCACGATTCTTTAACTGCGTACAAAAGGACAGTTATCCCACAATCTGGTCCCAAGAGTTCCACACTCAAAATGAGACTATTATGGCCTTTTCTTAAATCACAGGAAGAAACACTTACGAGCTTGATTTTCTCAGTTTTAAGTTCCTCCCAGAAATCTATCTCAAATCTTTGAAAAATGGTACATGACAAAAATCAGGCCCTGGCCAGGGAACTCAGTTCGTTAGCTCATCGTCCTGACAGCCAAGGTTGCGAGTTTAATCCCCGGTCAGGGCCCATGTAAGCATCAACCAATGAGTCCATCGCCGAACAGAACAACAAATCAATGTTTCTCCTTCTCTCTCTCTCTCCTTTCCTCTCTCTCCCAAATCAATTTTTTTTAATATTTTATTTATTTATTTTTAGAGAGGGAAGGGAGGGAGATAGAGAGAGAGAGAGAGAAACATCAATGTGCGGTTGCTGGGGGTTATGGCCTGCAACCCAGGAATGTACCCTGGCTGGGAATCGAACCTGGGACACTTTGGTTCCCAGCCCGCGCTCAATCCACTGAGCTACGCCAGCCAGGGCTCCAAATCAATTTTTAAAAATAATTTTAAGTCAGTGAGTAAGTAACAGACTAAGTTTGGGAAAATTCAGTTGCTTATGCTTAGCTCACCTTTTTTTTAATAGATTATGTGCTCAACAATTGTCATTTTATTACCTTAAGTTCAAATAAATTAATTGAATATATTAATTCAATGACAGTTAACTCAATTATCTGGAAGTAGTTTTAATATTAAGGTGTTCTTCAAATGAATAATAATGCTTCTGTGAGAGCTAACATAAGCACTAAAATAAGCAGATACACCTATTAGTAGAAACTAAAGAACCAAAAAGGCAAATATAAAAAAAAAAAAAAAACACACATAAAAACAAAAAAAATTGTATGACAGTGCTACTTGGGAACACTCACCCCTACTGAACTGTCCAAGGTCTCACTGTTCAAAAGAAACATACAAACACACATGTAAGCCACATGTACTTGTAAATTTTTTTAAAGTAAAAAACAGGCTAAATTAGCCGTGACTGGTGTGGCTTAGTGGATTGAGTGTCAGACTGTGAAGCAAGGGGTCGCTAGTTCCATTCCTGGTCAGGGTGCATGCCTGGGTTGCAGGCATGGTGCCCAGTGGAGGGTATACGACAGAAAACCACACAATGATGTTTCTCTCCCTCTTTTTCCTCTCCCTTCCCCTCTAAAAATACATAAATAAAATCTTTAAAAAACGGCTAAATGCATTATATTTTATTTAATACATGCAACATATTATTTCAACATGTAACCAATATTTTAGAAATAAAAGTATTTGGGGGTTTCTCATGCTAAATCTCAAACTGGGCATGTATTTCACATTTACAGTATTAGCCATGTTTCAAAGTGCTCCACAGACCACACTGGACAGCTCAGATCTACAGAATAGCTTACTCTAAAGATCACAGCAGGAAAGAAGCTATGGACAGTAACCAGACACTGAAAGTCAAGGGCATGGGTTAAAAAAAAAAAGAGTATTTAGCTCCAATATTCTCATGTTAAAATGAGGGTTCAACTAAGAAATGAGTAACAATAATATCACTTTAGTAGTATTGATTTTATAATGATTGTTTTCACCAAGTTTTAACTGCCCTTACTATAGTTATGATTTAGGATTATCCATAACCCCCCATCCTGCCTTTCCATTTTCTCTCCCCCTTCCAATTCTCTAAATTATTTCAATGTTATCGAAAAAAACGTACATCCAGGTGCTTTCCACAATCTGAACAAACTTAAAACACAGGTATGGGTAAGAGAAAGCTGTTGCAGAATTTTACAAAGGGATTGGAAATAATGTTTCAGCACTAACCATGAAGTATCAATGTCACAAAGGAGCTGTAGGAAATAAACTGGAAAGGTACCAGTTCAGAATGTTACACATTAAGTCTGGAACTAGGGTTACCACATTGATAATAAAAGGACAGAGGCCAGATATCCTTCAGTAATGATTCAACTAAATCATGTAAATAGTATAGTGTCAAAAGAGGGAGACAAGGCTTCAACACAGAGTGACCAAAATAATAAAGTCAGAAAAAAACATCCCCTCACCTTCCTGCCCTTACCCCAGTACTCCACCAGAATCTGAGCAGAACCACTGCAAAGATATGATTGTAGTGAACATAAGCTTTTTCTCAACTCATTACTGTTGCTACATCAGACCAAATTCTCATTTGCTATGATAAATTTATTTAAAGTAAACTTATAAAAGTACCTACAATAGATTTAAACAGTCAATAGATTCTGCTTGAGAAAAAACATACAAATTGCTGGACAGGGTGTGTCTACACATTTTCCAAAGGAGGTGGGGTAAGGAAACCATGTATTTTAGTGGTAATAGGTCAAAGTACATCAGCCTTCTATTTTAAAACAAAGTCTGACTAAACAGAACAAACACTGCAGAGACAAGATGTTTAATAGTTTACTATTTTTACCTAATGAAATTACAGTACTTGCACTATAAAATTATTAAAGAAATCAAAATTATAGCTCATATTTCAACTCTTTGAACAATTCTGCTTGTTACTCAGAAACCAATCCCAATGGGTTATGCATTTAAATGGTAAAAGGAATCAAATATTATAATTCTTTTAATTCAAAGCATTTCATGATACCCCCTTCAACTAATGGGGGAAACTACTGAAAGTGGCAAATTATCACTGAAGTCATAAGGTATCTATCTACTTTAAAAAAAGATACAAAAACCACGTACCATAAGGACAAGTTTGTGAAAATGTTTTTATGCACATGTTAAGATTTGAAGCACAGCAAAGTATCAGCAGGGATTATCTTTGGTAATAGTACTTTAGGTAATTTTTTCTCTACTTTCTGTGTTTTCTACAATGATCAGAAAAAAATAAATTTATACAAGTGGAAATTGAAGCAGCCCCAATAGATTTATGATTATGTTGAATTGATATGTGCTCCCTTCTATCACCATAATCTCTAAGCAAAAAGCCTGCAGGGCCCTTCAAAGACATGGACTTTGCCTTATTTATGATACATACTTGATCACATTCACATGCACGAACCGTATACAATGCACACATTAATATGCGGTGGAGCACGCTACACAACATTAAACCAAAAATGGCTTATTTAGAAAAACAGCTGTTTAGCACCCTTGCAAAACAGAGCGGAGCCAAGAGTGGGTGCTCAAGGAATAAATGTATAATAGGAGTCACAAGGTGGAGAAAACGTCTTGGTCCAAATTTTAAAAATGTAAATTTACTCCTAAATTTTACAGCTTAAAATAGTTCAAGGAACGGGTTCCCTGCCCACCGGTCCAAATTTTAAAAATGTAAATTTACTCCTAAATTTTACAGCTTAAAATAGTTCAAGGAACGGGTTCCCTGCCCACCGGTCCAAATTTTAAAAATGTAAATTTACTCCTAAATTTTACAGTTTAAAATAGTTCTTTTTATGAGAATTTCAGCTCAGTTTATGAAAAGAGTAAACCTATAAATTACTTTCCAAGTACACCAGTTTGCATCCAGGCTGCTTTAAACCTGGCTTTGCTCCAACCAATCCTTTGTTTTTGTTTCTCAATTCTACAGCAACATGTGAGTATTGTTAATCGAGGTACATAGAAGCCATGGTGGTGCCGGGGGTGGAGTGGGTAGGAGGGTACTAAAAAGATACAATATACCTTCCTGACTTCGATGAGCTTAAAGCAATAAAGGAACGGGTCAGAAAAAGAGGCCACGAAACAATCCCGAGTGATTTTGTTTTTAGTAAAGGTAAATACTGCGGAGTTTGAAAGAACTTTGGGGGGTGATGAGCCAGCCGGGCAAGATTTGAACGGGCGAATTAGACAGGACTGAGCTGGGTCCTCGATGACAGCACCCCAACCAGCCCTCCTTGTGCTTAAAGGTACACAAACATCGACCGAAAATCGACTGAAACCCAGCAAATCCAAGCCAGGCTGAATACGCACGCACACGAAATGCAACAGCTGTGCGTTCACTTAGGAGACATAATACCTAATACCTGGCTACGACTAACAAATGCTTAATGAAAGCCGAGGATCGGCTGGAAACTATAACATCAAGCGGCTCCCCAAAGGCCTATGACTCCCGCCTTTGCACTCGACATACAGCGCAGGTGGACCTCAGCTCCGCCCAGCCCACCCCGGGCCACTGTTTCCGGAGACTGACCCCAACGGGCCATCTCCAAGCCCCTCCAAGCAGGGCCTCCCGGGTCTCGGTGACGCAAATTTGTAAATAAGGAATAGGACACCAGCAATCAATGGCAGGTGGCAGCACGGCCTCATAAGACAAAGCAGGGGGCCCCTCCCGTGGAGCCCTTCAAGGAAAGGGTTCCCTGCCCACCGGCCCCGAAGACTGGTGTCGCGCCGCCACCCCCGCGTCGTCCCCGCGGCCCTGGCCACGGGAGACACCCCGCAGCACCCCGAGCGCCTGCCCAACCGCCGCCGCAGGAGCGCGCCGGGCGCCCAACTGCCGTCCCGGCCCAACCAATGCGGGCAGGGGAGGAGAGGTGCGCGCGGCCAGCGGAGCGTGCGAGCCACTCCGGGGTCGCAGGGAGGAGGCTGCGCGTGGGGAAGGCAGGAGCGAAGCGGCGCCGAGGCCATCGCGGAACGCAGCGCCAGGAGGGACTCCTCTAGGGGTTTTTGCCCCTTTCCCCTTAGAAGGTGCAGATGTTTGACCCCCCCCCACCCCGAGTGAGGTGCCGCGTCCCAGCCCTGGCTGGACTGTACCATCGGGCGGTGCCGCCGGGATTTCTCCCCCCCACCACCACCACCATCAATCCCCCCCCACCCGGGTCCGCGGTCGGTTGGCCCCGGCCGGGCTCTGAGACGCGGAAAGAGCTTGGCGCCATTTTGGGTGGGACTAAGCAAAGACGAAACACCCTCCCAGTCGATGGGGTACTCTGGACGCCGGCTTATCTGGTTCCCTTAATCCTGTAGGTACTTACACGATGTTGGGTGAGGGGAGCTGGAAGATCAGCGGGTCCCCGATCCTCTCTCCCTAGGGGTGATGGAAATCAATCCCCCCCCGCCACCTCCAGGTGGTTCTTCCCGCCGCAGAGTGGGAGCAGCATAAAAGGCGGGGCGTCATTACCATAATCTGCCTAGCAACCTGAGCTCGGCGTTATGTGATTGGCTGACTCTGTAAACCCCATGCCTAGCCTAGAGACGAGTAATGCTGGGGCGAACTGACAGGCCCAGATTTAAGACTCATGACGAAGATCCCGAGACGCTAATTCAGTCGGCAGAGAAACCAGAAGGAGATTCACACAATGGCCCAATGAGTGAAGGCCTCTTTATTTCGTGCTCTGCTGTTCCTTTAAAACCCAATCAAAGAGCGAGTCTCAGGCAGCGTTAGTCTGCGTTCATACTCTAAGCCAATCAGAAAAGCCGACTCCTAAGGTTCAGAGTCGACGGGTCTCTGAGCGTCCCGCGGGCTCCGGGACTGGTAAACGGCCGGCCTCCTCGTCCCAGGTGGAGAGGTTGGACTGCAGGTTGGGGTTCCAAGCCAGCCCCCCACACCCGAGAGGCTCCGTGTCCCGGTGCTCCGCGCGGAAGGCCAATTCCTGGCCCCGGGCTCTAGGGTCGCAAAGGTTTGCGCGGGAGCCCAGCGCTGCTGGGGCTGGGCTGTCCACGCTTCCTTTCATCTCTGACCCGCCAGCTCTGTTCAGTCTCTGCCAAACCCTGGAGCGCCTCACTGCATTTTTCCCTTTACATTCTAAAAAAGGAAATGATTTTTCGGAAATGTGAAGTATTATTCAACACTGGTCAACCAATAATTTAACTATTAACTTCAGGATTCCATATACTACCGTCCCTTAAAATTGCCTTCTCAAAGGGCCACCGAGTGCATCGAAATAAGCTCAAGCAGTTTTAGCAAGAAAGTCAGCTCTAGTTAACCCCTAATGTGAACAGCAACTAGATCTGGAGAAACCGGGAAACCCTATCTTGAGGAAGCGTGCCCTTCCGTAACATCTACCTGGCTACGTTATTTTGAAGATTAAGTGAGATTTCTGTCTAAAATAGCACACTAGAACTTAAATTACGATAATACATCAGATTACTAAGCTATGGCTAACCAACAAAAAAGAAAATATCTGGGTGGGGGAGGAGATCGTAAAATCCATTCAACAATATCCTCTTTCCTGCTTTTTTTTTTTTTAACTGGAAACAAAGTTGAAAGAATGGGAGAACATGATGTTTTTAAAACTCCAGGACAGTTGACTACTTTGTAACCAACTTTGTAACTACGCCGGGTCTCATTTCTCCACAGACCCCTGCTCAAGCAGCACTGGGCTTGGGATAAAGACTATCAGTAAACACTTGGGGAATTTAATTGCAAAGAAGTGTGAATTGGGGCCTGATGAGCCAGAGCTTAGCATTCATAGTAAGAGATACTATTAGCTCTTAACTGGATCTGAAAGTCAGATGCCTTAGGGAAGACTCTGTCAATTAAGAGTCATTCTAATGTTCCCCTTTAGTGCGGGGCTAGATAATGCCAGAGGTCTGGCAGGTCCACTCTTCTACCCCTTGGCCTCTAGAGAGAGCTTCCCCCATTCCAAGATTTGATATTACATCCTCTCGGATGAACTGGAATGACCCCAGCTGAGGTCTGCGGACCAAAAATGACACCAAGGAACCCAGAAGGGAAACGTGCCATAAGGAAATGAGGCTATATGGACTGGAGGCCCAGCTCACCCTCATGGACTGGGGAAATGGGCTGAAACTTCAGCGTGCACAAATACTACAGATAGGTCCCACCCCAGAGATTTATTTTATTCAGAAATTCTGTTCTAAAACACAGGAGTCTGCGTGTTATATAAAATTTTAAAATAATTTTTAAATTTACACACAGTAGAATTCACCCCTTTCAGTGTACAAGTAATTATTGATTATACACTGTGTCCAGTCGCTGTTCTAAACAATGAGGATAGAATGGGGTCCTTCCTCCAAAAAGTCCCTGCTCTCCTGGACCTTACATTCTAGTGGACACAACAGAAGAAAATAAATAAGATAATTCCAGGTGATGGTTGGTGCCATGAAGAAAATAAAGCTAGAAAATGCAAAAGGGAAGGGAATGCTGGCAATTTAAATAGATTGTCAAAGAAGTCCTTTCTAAGATACTAACATCTGAGCTAAGACCTGGATGATGGACATGAGCCACCCATGTTAAGATCTTAGAGAGCATTCCAGTCTGAGAGAAGTGCACATGTAAAGGCATGAAGGGAAAAGAAAATCCTGGCATGCACATATTAATTCCTTCTTCCATTGAATGATGATGACATGCCAGGCACTGTCATAGGTGCTCTGGGAAAACACAACACATTAAAAATCCCTGCCTTTAAGGACCTTTCACTCTAACACACTGAAAAACAGTAAGAAGGCCAGAGTTGCTGGAACACAAGAAGAGGAGTATCATACTACAAGAAAACTTGGGGAAATAGGCAAGGACCAAATCCTACAAGGCTTTGAAGGCTATAGTATTAGTGTTGTTATTGTATTTTAAGTACAATTTAAAGTAATTGGTGGTTTTTAGCAAGGGTATGATGCTACTTTAAAAAAAAAAACTCTGGCTGCTGTATGTTTGAGGACGGGATAAAAAACAAAGACAAGGTGGGTAGTAAGGAATCTGTCAAGCTGTACACAAGAAATAATGGTAATCTTGACTAAAATGGGGAGTCAAATAGTGTAAATGGGGGGAGCATAGGAACAGATATATTTTGGAAGTAAAGCCACAGAACTTGTGAATGGATGAGCTAATGGGACAGAGTATAGATTTCTAGTGATGACAACAGAGTGGTAAAGTTGAGACTTGGGTGACTAAGTCTCAACTTGGGAGACTTGAGACTAAGTAATTGTTGAAGCCTTAACTGAGAAATGGCGGGATCAGTAAGAGTTCTGCCATAGTCATGTTAAGTTTCAAATATCTTTTAGAAATCCAGCTGGACATATGGGGCAATTAGAACTCAAGGAGAGATCGGGGCTACAGTATAATTTTAGAATTCATCAGACGATAAATTGTATTTACATGGGATTACATGAAGTCTAATTAGGTAAGGTCATCATGAGGATTAGATGAGGGAGACAGCATCGAGAGAACACAAGAAAGTCTAGGGTGAAGCTCATGGAAACTGCTGAATTTAGAGATGAGACACAGGAAAGAGCCAAAAAGAGACATTGAAGCCCAGTAAAACAGAACAGAAGAGGATGGTGTCTGAGAAGCCAAGGGAAGAAAGAATGTAGTAGTCAGCTGCATCTGATGTTGCTGAGGGTAAAGAAAGATAAAGACAGATAACCCGTGTCCTGGCCGGGTAGGTCAGTTGGTTGGAGCATTGTCTCAATATGCCAAGGTCACAGGTTGGATCCCTGGTCAGGGCACATACAAGAAGCAGCCAATGAATGCATAAATAAGTGGAACAACAAATCAATCAACCTCTCTCTCATCAATTTTTTTTAAAAAAAGGATAACCTGTGTATCTGGAAAAACGGAGGTGGAAGCAGCTTCAGGGGAGGGTTGGGAAACTCAGGAGTTACCGAAAGAAAGAGTGAGAGGTGAAGAATAACAGGTGTTGCCAATAGTGTAGCAGATAAGCTAGGTCAATAGAAACAACTAGAATGTTGTGGGTGCTGTTTTTAAAGACATTTTTAAAAATGCATAAGAGTGAGGAATCTAAAAGGTTGAAAAAAGTCAGTGAGTAAACATGGAAAGTTCGTCATTACAGAGGAAAGCACACTGATAAGAAAGGGAATTCTGGGAAGAAAAAAAAATATGTGGCAGCAACCGTAACAATTCTTAAATTTTTTTCAAGCAAGAATTATCAATGGCCCTGACTGGTGTGGCTCAGTTGGTTAGATGTCCTCCTGCAAAGTGACAGGTTGTTTGTTCGATTCCTGGTAAGGGCACAAGCCTACAAGCAGTACATCAAAGATGACTTCAAATCAGTCAAAGGGAAACTGAAGAACAGAGTCCAGAAATAGTAAAGCATTGATGACAGGGGCTATGGAGCAAATAGAGCACAGCCTCGATAATTTCAAAACCTGCGGGGTTCTTCTTGGCGAAAATGTGAATCCAGATCTGCTGAACTACCAGAGGATGGTGTGACCTCACATTGATTTTCTTTAAGGATGGTTTCGAAATGGGAAAATGGGAACAAATTGGGCAATTCGGATCTATCACCTGTCATCATACCTGGCCTCTGTTTTTCATCCACACACCACGACTAGGATAAATGGGACTGATGTTACCATGAACTCTACATTTATTTTAACCTCCATTTATTTGGAGCAGAGGCAGTATTTTTAAGAAAAATATGTCATGTAGGTTGTCTGAAAATAAAATGCATTTAAACTAATAAGTGACTTTCAAAAGAACTTGCCATGATGGGGTATCTGCTTTTGTTTGTGGCCCGGACTCCCAGAGATCTTAAGTCACAAAACTGGATGTGACTTTCAGTTCAAACAACTGGAGTCATGGATGTTGGAGAAAGAATTATAACGGAGGTGCTGTCCAGAAAAGCCTGGGAAGTTAGTAAGAAGAGAGAGAAGCAACATGAAAACTTTAAATCACTGGTTCTTTCTTCATGAAATACAGTCAAGGAAAAAGAAAATGTATGAAATGGAAAAGTATTTTCCATTTTCCATCAAACATTGTTACTTTAAGAAAACACACTGTGGCCCTGGCTGGGTAGCTCAGTTGGTTAGAGCATCATCCTGATATGCCAAGGTTGCAAGTCCAGTCCCCAATGGGACACACAGTGTGATTCCCGAAGAATCAACCAGTGAATGCATAAAGAAGTGGAACAACAAAAATTGATGGGTCTGTCTTTCTCTCTGTCCTCCCTCTCTCCCTTTTTCTCTCTTTCTCAAATCAATAAATTAAAAAAATTTAAGAAAAAGAAAATGCCTTTATGATATGATTCAGTTTGAAAATTTTAGACCATAAATTTCATTATGAGGGAAGCTGTGCAAGCAAGAATTGTTAATTTTTTTGGTCACAGAGAACATTTTATTAATTTGACCCCACAGGCAAGAGAAGTAAAGACAAAAATAAATGAGTGAGACTGTATCAAAATGGAAAGCTTCTGCACAGCAAAAGAAACCATCAACAGAACAAAAAGGCAACCAATCAAATGGGAGAAGACATTTGCAAACAACAGCTCTAAAAAAGGGTTAACATTCAAAATATGTAAAGACCTTACACAACTCAACACCAAACAAACAACCCAATTTAGAAAATGGATTTTAATTTTGTAAAATCCCTGGCAGGGTGGTTCAGTTGGTTGAAGCATACACCAAAATGTTGTGGGTACCATTCCCGGTCAAGGCACATACCTGGGTTGAAGGTTCCATCCCCAACTGGGGTGCAAATGGGAAGCCACCAAACAATGTTTCTCTGCAAGCAAGAATTATTATGGATATGGGTATACTGTGGTTCCTCTCATTTGTAGAATCTCATTTAAGAGTAATAATTGTGCCCTGGCCAGGTAGCTTAGTTGGTTACAGTGTCAACCCCATGTGCCAAAGTTTTGGGCCAAGATTGCCAGTTCAATCTCTGGCAGGGTACATGCAAGAAGCAACCAATGAGTGCATGGATGGGTGGAGCAGCAAATCTCTCTCTCTCTCTCTCTCTCCCCTTCTCTCCTCCCTGCTCCCAAAAATCAGTACATAAAAGAGAAGAGTAATCATTGTGAGAGAGGTTTTCTCTTACAAATACAGTGTCAACATATACCTGCAAATTAATAGAAAAGAGAAACTGTGACATGTAAGGATGTTAGAAAGCCTCCAGCCAGATCAAATTTCCTCAAACATTAAAAATATCATACTGGAGAAAAACTTATGAATATAATGAACATGGACAAACCTTTAACCTGAAGCAATACCTCAGAGGTCGTAAGAAAATGCATAATGGATAGCGTGCATTCATGTGAGTGCTAAATATAGTCAAGTGTTTTCTCTCTCCTTCCCTCTCTCTCTCCCTCCCCCTAAGTGTGCTCTTTTTATATCTATATATATTTTAGAGAGAGAGGAAGAGAGGGAGAGAAACATCAATGTGTGGTTGCCTCTCACATGGCCCACACCGGGAACCTGGCCTGGGACCCAGGCATGTGCCCTGACTGGGAATCAAACTGGCAACCCTTTTGTTCACAGTCCATGCTCAATCCACTGAGCCACACCAGCCAGAGCTCTTATTTTTAATTTAAAAAATTTTATTTATTTTTAGAGTGAGGGAAAGGGAGGGAGAAAGATCAATCAGTTTCTTCTTCACTCACGCCAACCAGGATTGGCCAGCATGTACCCTGACCTGGAATCAAACCAGTAACCTTTCATTTTGCTGAACAATACCCAACCAACTGAGCCACACTGATCAAGGCCCAAGTGTTCTCTTGAATTTCATCCCTCACTCTACATTTAAGAATGCACTAGATTAGAAATCATGTAAAAGTGCTACGTGTGAAAAGCCTTCAGCTGTAATAGAAAAACTTCATACTCATCATTCTAAAAAAAACTTATGAATGTGGGAAACTTTCTATTCAAACATCAAGACTCAGTAGACACCATGGAAGACATGCTGGAGAGAAACCCTGTGCATATAAAGAATGTGGGAAAGCCTTCAGTAATAAATCAGATCTCACAGATCATGAGAAAATTCATACTGGAAAGAAACTCCTGAAGGAAATCAATGTGAAAGCATCTTTAGCTAGAAGCAATACCTCATTAAAGATAAAAGTGTTCATACTGGGGTGGGGGGGAACTCAAGGAATGTAATGAATGTAGGAAATCTTCAGCCAAAAGGAAAAGAAAAACTCATTATTTATCAGATAGTCCATATAAGAGTGAAATCTTATGACTGTAATAAATATGAGAAAGCTTTTATTCAGAAGTCAAGCATCATTAGACACCAGAGAAGTCATACTGGACCTAAGCCCTATGCATGTGAGGAAGGTGAAAAAGCATTTGATGACAAATGGAAATTTGTATTTGAGAGATACTCTATAAATACAATGAATGTGCTAAAATCTCCAGGCAGAAGCTATACCCCATTAAATATTACAACATTTAGATAGGAGAGACAATCTATGAACATACTGAGGGTAGAAAAGCCTTCTCTTGAATCACACTGCTTACTGTACACATGAGAACCCATACAGGCAATAAACATGAATGCAAAGTGTGTGGAAAAGCCTAGTCTCGGTGTTCAAACACTGCTCTGTGAGAACCGACACTGAATGGAATGTCCATTAACAGGTGAATAGGTAAATACATCCTGTTATATCCATACAATGGAGCAATAAAAAGAAATAAACTATCAGCACATGCAACAACATAAATTAATCTCAAAGTAATTATGCTGAGTAAACTAAGCCAGACCAAGAGAAAAAAAAGAGCACTCACTTTATGATTCCATGTATGTAAAATTTTAGGAAATGCAAACTGATCAGTAGTACTAGGAAGCAGACCAATGATTCCCTGGGTAGGTGGGTGTGGGGAGGAATTACAGAGGTCAAAAACAAAACTTTTGAAAATAATGATAATAATAATAATTTAATATTAATAATAATATTATTAATAATAATGTGTCCTCCTTTTGATTGTGGTGACAGATTCATGGACGTGCACATATGAGCATTACAAAGCTCATTAAGTTGCCCACTTTAAACATGTGTGGTTTAATGGGTATCCGTTATATCTCAATGAAGCTGTTAATATTGTTTTTAGAATTTCTGACAATTATAAGTCAAGAAAATTTTTAAATTGGTTAAGAATTTGAAAAGGAGAATTTAATCTCCAATTGTTTATAATTAAGATTTACCAAAGCCTCTTAGGTTTTTTTAGGTAAATGTAACATAAACAAAAATACTAAAGACTAAAATATAACATAGAACAATAAAAATCTTCTAAAACAATCTAGGATATGCTGTGTACCACCTCTCTAGAGACATTGGTAAGCTTATTCACCACAATCTGAAGCCAAGAAGCTCTAATGGAAAAAAAAAAGTTATAATGGAAGCAATAGGTATATTTTAATTACATGTAAATAAAAACTACAGATATAGAAACTATAAACAAAGTCCATAAACAATACATTAACATTTATGCTGTACAGAGAACAAAAAGTAATTTCCTATAAAGTGTTAAAAAGAAGCAAACAACCCAAAGGTAAAATAAACAAAGGGCACTAATAAAATGACAGGGAAGAGCAAATCCAAATGCCCAAAAGTATATCAAAGCCCTGACAGGTGTGTCTCAGTGGGTTGGGCATTGCTCCACAAAAAAAAAAGTCACCAGTTCGATTCCCAGTCAGGGCACATGCCTGGGCTGCGGGTTTGTTCCCTGGTCAGGGTGTGTGAGAGATGCAAGTGATTGATGTTTCTCTCTCACATCGATGTTACACTCCTTCGCCTTCTCCCTCCTTTCCCCTCTCTCTACAATAAGTAAATAAAATCTAAAAATATTTTTAAAACCATATTAAAAGATTTGCAAACTTTAAGCATCAAGGAAATAGAAATTAATTATTAGATATTACTTTATATTCATCAGAAAAAAGTTTTTTTAAAAAGTAGCATGTATTGCTAGAGCACTTTCATATAATGCAAGTGGCATTATGAATTGCTGCAGTCTTTTGGGAAGGCAAGGTAGTAATGTCAATTAAAATTAAGTGTGGATACATATATATGTATAAATATGGATACATTTGTATTCAATTTTAGGAGACACTTATCAAGTCCTTCAACTCAATAATCTCCATTCTGCAATTCTGTCTTAAAGGAAAAAAGCCCATCAATATCAGGTCTTTAATGCAGGATTTTTCATGATGGCATAAAACTGACAATAATCAAAACACAACAGTACATCCACACCGTAGAACATTGTGTAGTGATTAAAGAAAAGGAATGATAGCCATATCCATGGGCTATTTTCAAGAAATATTATTATATAAAAAAGGCAAAATGACAAAAAAAACAAAGTGTGTTGCATCAGTCAGGACTCAACTACAGAAACAGAATCAGTGGGGACATACATCAGGGGACTTATCGCCGAAGTTGGCTCATGGGATTGTGGAGGCTGGTGAGGCACGCACAAAATTCGTAGGGCAGCCCATCAGGAAAGGCAACCCTGAAATCTCTGGCTCAGGCTGCAGCTCCAGTTCACAAGCAGAATTTCTTCTTTTTCCTGAAGTACCAGTTCTGCTCTTAAGGCCTTTCAACTGACTGGGTAAGGCCACACCCCCTTAGATTATCTAGGATGTTACTTATAAAGCTACTGATTATGGATTTTAACCACATGTACAACATATCATCACAACACCTGTATTAGTGTTTGATAGGGTAAAATACATTGACACATACAACTGACTGTCACATGTGTAATATTTCATTTCCGAAAAACAAAGGAAGAGAAAATCCCTGTACATTTATGTGTGTGTATGAATATGTTGTGCAATTATCTGTATATTTGTAGATATGTGTATAGTACGTATGACCTGTGCATGTGGGGGGCGGGGGAAGAGAAAAGCATTGACCAGATACCAGGCTGTGCGGGTCAGGGCGACGTAGATGGGCAGGCAGCAAGAGGGGAGCACAGTGTCAAGCAAACAAAGAAGGGAAAAAAGACCGCAATATAAAAAACATAAAATCCAGGATATATACCTATTATCATGTTTATGGATTTATATTAAAACTACCTATGTGAATATAAGACATTTCAAATCTAAAATATATAAATATTTAGCAAGTATTCATTAGATAAAAGAGTATTCATTGCTTGTGATTTTCTAAAACATCATGTTAAGAGAAAACCACAGGCCCCAAATGGTGTCATGCATGCTAAAAGTCCAGGATACCAAATGGAGTTTTAATGTCTGATCTAACCACAGTTTCAACCCCTCCCAAAAGCATAAGCTTAATCAACCGGTCTGGGATTTTGTGGTCAAGCACTGGTAAGGTGATCTCGCATATGGGCCCTCTCCATCCCCCAAAGAAAGAAGAGGCAATTTGCAGATAAAAAACATTCTGTTCTATTTCCCCAAAGAAAAGACATCTGGGCCCCCCAACAATCCTTTCTTCCTATAAAAACCCTCCATTTTGCACAACTTTTCAGAGTGCCCTTCTAGTTGCTGGGCAGTGTGCTGCCCAATTCATGAATTGCTTACTAAAGCCAATTAGATCTTCAAATTGACTTAGTTGAATATTGTTTTGTAGAAATCACAATAAAAAAGAAGTGAACATGTTCTTGTTAAATATCTCTGTTAAAGCACCAACAATATTAACAGCATTAGTTTTCTAGGAATAGATAGCTTAAACGATAGGAGGCTAGATATTCTAAATCAAGGTTTTGTCCAGGCCATGTCCCCTCTGAAGGCTCTGGGGAAGAGTCCTTTCTTTCCTCGTACTAGCTTCCGGTAGTATTACCACCTGGTGCCAGGACAGCCAGCCACTAAACACAGAATTGCACTGGAGAAGGATTGGCTATTTTATGATGAATGGTGCCACGTAGGAGAAGAGGAAGCTAATGCTCAAAATCCAGACCTCCCCAATCCAGGATTTGGGTGGGGTTTTCAGTGTTTAGGGGGGAATAGATATGCAGAACTGTTGGTGGGGCAAGATTTAACTGGAAGACCTTGGAGCTTGTTATTAATGGTAAGGGGCATTAGCACTGAATCTTCCTGAACAACAGACCCTTCACTTTAGAAAGGCTTCCAGTGTTGAAGTTCCAGTGATGTCCCAATGTTACCTGCCTTGTGGTTCTTGATTTTCCCAAGATAGAAATTGAGAGGAAACCATAGAGGAATTTCCAGACATTTTATTAAGCTTATACTTGAGCAGAAAGGGAGGCAGCACAGAGGAAAGATCCTCTGAGCTGGCTTGAGGAGTGGCCCTGCTTGGATACTTTTATAAAGTGGAGACAAAGCTGACTTGTGCAAAAAGGCGGGCTTGTGAAGGGTTTGGGGAGGGGAATTTTCCAAGTCTGGGTGGGGTTACTTCCTCCTTCTCTCAGGTTGCTTCATGACTGTCTTGCCCTTGGTGGCAAGATGGCCATGTTGCTCCTTATGGTCATCCCAGGAGGGTTGTATAGCAGCCAAACTTTGATAAACTGAGCACGAGGAACAGTAGTTTCCATGCCTCTTAGCCACCTGGTCTCAACTTGCCTTCCTGGCCATCCAGTATTGTTTCACTGCCGGCCTGAGTCCCTATACTGTCTCACCAAGTCCTGTGGTTCTATGGGCGGTGTGGGAGGAGGGGGAGGCAAGGTGTGAGACTTTTGTTCCAGGTGCACCTGAAGGTCAAAGTTCTCTCCTTTGCATATGCTTCTGATGCATGACTTTTGGCTTTGGTCTGTTGTCTCTGAAAAACAGCTCAGTGTCTTATTTCACAGGATAGGACCGCTTCAATCTGGTTCCGTGGTCAAGCTGGTGGCACGCAAAACCCTCAGCTTCCCTTGGCTTCCATGTCATCACTCCACTTTTTGCCATCAGCTTCCTTCACGTAGCCATCTCTTTCTTCTCTCTGTGTTTGTGTGTGACTCCATGTCCCCTTCTCTTTCGAAGGACAATGGTCACTGGGTTTAAGGCCCACCCTGACCCAATAGGACCTCCCCTTAACTTGACTACATCCGCTAAGACCCTATTCCCAAATGAGGGCACATTCACAAGTGCCAAAGGTTAGGATTTTAACAGTTTTTTGAGGGGAACACAATGAAACCCACCATGGTTCCCAACTTATAATCAGATGAAGCATTTCCATAAAACGGAGTTAACAACTATTCCACATTTATTGCAATGGTTTAATACTGCCCTGGAAGTATGAAGCAATGTGATAAAATATAAACAAAAGTAGGAGATAATTATTGGAAAGGCAAAACCAAAATCACTGTTATGTGCAAGAATCCAAAGATGTATTGAAACACAATTGAGTCTATAAAGAGTTTGAAATGGGGACCAGGCACAAAATAATTAAATACAAATTGAATGTTTTCCTAAATACTAACAATTATAATAGGAAACACCATAGAAAAATGTGTAAATATGAAAAGCCTACTAAGCATTTAACTTTGTCCTTCAAGAAATAAGATGTGTGAACCCTGGCCATTGTGGCTCAGTTGGTTAGAGCGTTGTCCCATACAACAAAAGGTCACGGATTCAATTCCCAGTCAAGACACATGCCTAGGTTGTGGGTTCAATCCCCAGCTAGAGCACATGCAGGAGGCAACTGACTGATGTTTCTCTCTCATGTTGATATTTTTCTCTCTCCCTTCCCCTCTCTCTCAAGTGAGAATAAAATAATAATGCTAATAATAATCCCTTAAACAAAGAAACAAGATGTGAGATTACTTGGTTACTAAGCAGGACTTTCTGGAGTTCCAGGAGTCCAGCTTTCTGCTCCAGGCACCCCTTCCTGCTTTACCATGTTGCCTGTAGTCTGCTCACTTGCCACGGTTATTTTTGACTGTTCTGCCCTCCTCACCGATAGCAGGAAACACAACTGGGTGCTTGATCTATGATTCTCTTTTTTTTGATCCTATCTGTTGGTTCCCAAGTGGTTTGTAGCTGGCAGCCCTGCAGCCCCTGGATACTTTTCCTTGTGGCTAACCTGCTAAAGCAGCTGGACTGCTACTTGTTTGTTAGAGAAGGCCACTTCCTGAGCAGAAGCTGGGTGCTATCTTAAACATAGACTCTTTTAAACAAACTGTGGCCATTTGGCAACTTTTTCCTCCTCTTTATAACTTGGATTCACATCTAGCTGAACAATGTTGGGGGGAAAGAACAGGAGGACATCACACGGGGAAGAAAAAAAAGATGGCGACCCTTTGGTTCACAGGTCAGCACTCAATCCACTGAGCCACACCAGCCAGGGCCAATGCTTCTCTTTTGCATCAAAGTTTCTCTCTCTCCCTTCCTCTCTCTCTAAAAGCAATTAAAAAATGTCCTCAGGTGAGGATTAAAAAGAAAAACAACTTTAATGAAGTAGGCTAAGAAAATGTGAATGACCCACTTTCAAAAAGATAGCTTCCAGAAAACATTGAAGAAAATACTTTCTAAGAAACTAATGAAACATTCACTAATGAAACATTCAGAGAATTTTGATAGGTGGGGGGGTTACCTAAAACTTAATATTTGGGTTCTCCCACCACTCTTGTTGCAGGTCCAAGCAGTCTGGGTGTTGGGAGAAGTGGCCGTGCTGCCCATGTTTGGGAAGGCTCCAGGCAAGTCTCAGCCTGCCTCCACAATGCACGCCAACCCAGAAACCACAGAGGAGCTCAAGAGGAGGGTGGTGATGTTGTCAGCTAAACCTGCTTCTGCAAATGTGAAAACAAAGCCAAACGAAGCCAAACAAAGCGGCAAGAAAGGATAAATCCACAGACAAAAAAGAAGTGCAAACAAAAGGGAAAATCGGGAGCAAAGAGAAAAGAAGCCCAAGTGGCCAACCATGAACCTACAGATCTATTGCGGAAAACGGAGAAGCTAAAAACGAGGCGAGTCCAGCCTCAGATGAAGCAGGAGAAAAAGCCAAGTCTCATGACTACCGCATAGCATGACTGAGCAGTGGTCCCTGTCTCTTGTAAAGGCAAGTGTCTCAGTAGTTCCAGAAGGAGAAAAGTCCACCGTATCCCACTTTTTTAAAAAGTGTAAATGCTTTTTTTAAAGAGGTGAAATCATTTGCTGGTTGTTGTTTTTTTTTTTTGTACAGGCAGAAAATAGTGGGATATTGAATAGGAATAATTGCTTTGGATGTCTGTCTAACACTCCATAGATGTGGTAGTCTTTATATTCCATAATACAACACACACTAAATGGCAATTTGGAGTAAGTTGTGCATTTAATGCCTTGCCCACTTTAAATTTCTTTTTTAAGGTTTAAAAAAAGATTTTACTTATTTATTTTTAGAGAGAGGAGAAGGAAGAAAGAGGGAGAGAAACATCGATCAATTTGCCTCTCACACCTGCCCAACTGAGGACTGGCCCGCAACTCAGGCATGTGTCCTGATTGGGAATCAAACCAGCGAACTTTTGGTTTGCAAGCCTGCACTCACAGAGCCTCATTATCCAAGGCTTAAATTAACTTCTATTCTCTTGTTTTTGGTAGAATTGTTTCCTAAAGAAAACCACTCTTTGATCTTGGCTCTCTCCCTGTCATAATAATTTTGCGCACTCTGTAACATCCTTCCTTGGTGTGGTACTCCAATTTTCCTAGTAACTTTGTTAGTGTGTTGTAAAAGATTGAAAATTTGATTATGTAGTATACATGACATCAAATTGTGAATTAGTAGGACTTTGATGTAAAAACATATCAACATTTGAAGATATTGGTACTTGATACGCTATTAAGGAAAATTAGGCTTCACATTTCAAGCTGGAAATGAAACCGGAAAAGTCGGCGTTCAGCTGCCTCTCACTACCAGAACCATTAAGTAAGGACAAGGATTGAGTCTTTATGGGCGCTTTAGTCAGATGGCTAGCAGTCTGAGAAGGCAGCCAGCACGTCACGTACCCTAAGAGACAGTCTTAACATTTTATCTCAAGCTGACCTTTCTTATAAGGAGAAGAAAAGTGTAGGTAAGGGGTTTGGAATTCAGGGAAAAAAAGTAGGCAAGGGGTTTGGAATTCATGGAAAAGGTTAATCAGTTGAAAGCTGCAGTCCAGCAATTTTTCTAGCATCCTTTCCTCTGCTGACCCGTGATTCTTGAGCTGCATCCTGAGCATTGGAATTTCTCTCCCTGGGGCACAATGGCTCAGATGCCATCCTGATCACTTGCGGTCCTCCTAGGGCACAAAGGTTGAATTGCTTGTGGGTCTCCTAGTGTCATGTGGGGTCTGGTCTTACATCCCAGTTCCTGAAACATTAATTACTAAGCATATTAGCTATAATTTAAAGCTGAAATTTTTTCAGCTCTTGAGTTGCCTCATCAGAAATTCACTGGAATAACTGTTTAGAAAAGAATCATAACTACATGACTTTTCTTGGTTTTGGTACATGTGTTAAGAATTGTGTACAAATTGAAATGTCTGTGGACTTATCCTCAAAACAATCAATAAAATCTCAATTTTGAAGGAAAATAATTTATTTTAAATCATTTTGTTTTGTTTTATTTTATTTTAAAACCCTTAATTTATTTTTAAATGCTTAATTCAAAAAATCAATGAAAGGGAAATTCTATTTTGAGTTAAACCCCTTTATTTGTGTCATGTTCTGCAGCTTGCTGACCAGGCCTTTTACACGGGTGGCCCCATTCGCTCTAAATGAGATTACAAATGTAATGGCAGACCAAATGGTAAACCGGAGAAGTCTTATGCTAAATGGGAAAAAGGAAATGGAAAATTATTTAGAAAACAAAATCCTAAACCAAATATGGCAAAGATTATGATCCACAGAAGCATTGTTCTGAATACTTATGGGTAATCCATGAATAATCCTCAGAAATAGATATTGCTGATGCAAATCAGATGAAAAGAATTTAGATGGATTTTTCCAGCACATATGGCAATCAAGAAGAGTAACACACAGTGATATTGGCACCAGGGCCATGGATGCATTATTTTAAAGACTGAGAGGAAACGAAGTGCCTTCGTTAGAGAAATAAGCCTCTGTTAGTAAGGACCACATTTCTCTGATTATCAGAAGTAGGGGACTAAGAAATGAAAGGAAAACTCCATTGCACTGTAAATGTCTGCCATGATACTTCATGTTGGATTTTAAGTTGCTTGATTCTTTTACTCCTTCTCAGCAAACATTGACAAGAGACAGGTATTGCACAGATTTAAATTCAAGTAGGACATTTTTGACTTCCTAAGTGTTTTTTTTATTTACTCTGCTCCTATGGTCCTGGATGTAAATATTCTCTTAACTTCTCTTCCTTATCATGTTAAAATAATCAACAGAGAGCTTGAAAATTAATCAGGAATTTTCTCCCTCCAGACCAAACTGTGAATTATGTACGTGCCCTACCTGGGTATCCAACCCACAACCTTTTGGTGTATGGGACGACACTCCAACCAAGTCACACTGGCCAGAGCAAAAATCAAAATTTTTAAGTTACATTTTTTCCTCAAAAGGAAGAAACATTAATTGCCAATACCTACAAATGCAATTATTGCTGATGACTAGGTTCCTAGGGGAAAAAAAGAACTTTTACGTTTTTTTGTGTTTCTTCACAAAAAAGTAACCTACACAGGCAAACATCTCAACGATTTAGGTTGTGTTCATACTCTACTCATTCAATCTATTCATATACGAACTGTTAAAAAGTGTTCCCCCAGGTTAAAGAAGAAAATTAAAATCCTAGCTTTTAACCTTGAGACTATGAATTCCTCTAAATCTTTTATGCTAAATGCCATGTTCAAGTTCATATGTGTACTTCTTCCAGGGAGAGACTTCAGTTCTTAGCACATTCCAAGGAGCCCAAGATCCCATAAAGACTTAAAACCACTACCTTCTATTATTATTGAAAACAAGGGATTTTTATATTGAATTCCATAGACTTTCTAATTAGCTACATCAGTACCTCCCGAATTTTAATTCACACATAAATCATATGGGGATCCTGTTTAAAATGCAGATTATAATTCAGAAGGTCTGGGGTAAGGTATGAGATTCTACTCTTTGTTAAAAAAAGATTTTATTTATTTATTTTTAGAGAGGGGAAGGGAGGGAGAAAAAGAGGGAGAGAAACATCGCTGCGTGATTGCCTCTTGCATACCCCCTACTGGGGACCCTGCCTGCAACCCAGGCGCATGCCCTAGACTGGGAATCAAATGGACCAGCAATCCCTTGGTTTGCAGGCCGGCACTCGACCTGCTGGGCCACACCAGCCAGAGTGAGATTCTGCATTCCTAACAAATTCCAAGGTGATTCTGTTTCTGTTGGTTGATGGGACACACTTTGAGTAATAGTAAAAGATATGACACACCTGAAGAGGGCCCCATGCAGAGTTCAGAAAATGTCACCTGCTCAGAAGGTTCTAACACTGCACTGTTTTTGTCAATATATCCCAATGTCCAACGAGGATGAGAGAACAGACACTTAGAAGCATTACTTTTGCCATAAGCGGAATTGTTACAAAAACAAAAGTTAACCAAGTAAGTTTGAAGAATCTAATTGGCTTTATTAAGTGATTAATGAATTGGGCAACATCTTATCTAGAAACTAGAAGGGTTTTTATAGGAAGAAGGGTGGGTCAAGGAAATATTAACAAAAGAAAAGATTAATTTGGAGCCTGGAAATCTATTCTTTGGGGGAATGGAGCAGAAGGGTTTTTTTGTTTTGTTTTTATTTTTAAAGATTTTGTTTATTTTTAGACAGGGGAAGGGAGGGAGAAAGAGAGCGAGAGAAATATCAATGCATGGTTGCCTCTTGTGTGGCCCCACTGGGGACCTGGCCCGCAACCCAGGCATGTGTTCTGACTGGGAATCAAACCTGCAAACCTGCAACCCTTTGCTTTACAGCCTGCACTCAATTCACTGAGCTACGCCAGCCAGGGCTGTTTTGTGTTGTTTTTTAATCATAAAGATTACCTCTTCTTTCTATGGCGGATGGAGAAAGCTCCTCTGACAGTTTCCTTAATGGTGCTTGACCACAGAATTCCAGACTGGTCGATTAAGATTGTGTTTCTGGTAGAGGTTGAAACTACAATTAGATCAGATATTAAATCTAGGTATCATGGGCTTTTAGCATGAGTAATGCCATTTTGGGTCTGTGGTTTTCTCTTTAACAGAATAAAGATTATATTTGTGAGATGAAAAGTTATACCATTCCCCACTATTTAGAAGGTTTGAAACTGATTTTTGCAGATTTTATACATCAAGGAAGCTCTGATTGAATTTCTATTTTTGTGTTGCTTTTGTTAAACTTAAAAATCTTTAACTTCCATGACTGAAATCATTTTTTCAGCAAGGTTGTATTGAGCCCAAAACATTAACCAAGAACTGATCTTGGAGCATAGGGTCTAAGCTACCAGCAGCACGGCTACATAGAAAAAACAAAACAAAACAAAACAAAACAAAACAAAACAGCATGTTTGTTGTCCCAGAATTTTGCAAGCACTTTTATCCATCAAGTAGGGGAAAGGCAGAGGGAAAAAGTAGTCTGAACACGTTTACAGGAGCTATAGGGAAAGGGTTGGGAGACGGTAAGGCAGGACCAGTTCTGGGAGAGCAGAGTCTGCACAAAGAAATGTCTGCCTCTGTGGAGTGGCTGTGGGCAGCAGTCTGGAAAGCCCACCAGTAAGCAAGCAAGCAGGCAGGCAGGCAGGCAGAGGCTCCTGGAACTCAGCGGTGCCTGGCTAAAACAATCTGCGGAAACAGCCACCTGAAAAATGAATCTGAAATTCCAACAAGCAAAACAAGAAAGTGAGAAGCCTTTTGTTAGTTGGCCCATAGCCATTAAGAGACTAACAGCTCTCTTCTTCTCTCTGGCCACTGTAATGTAATTTAAAAGAACATTTCAGAACCATTTTCTTATCACTTCCATCCCCCCTTCAATCAATATTGGTTCCAATTGGTTCCACAGAAAGAGTTTAATAACATGCTGTCAGTTCTCCAAATGATATAAATTGATGATGTTCCTGGTCATTAAAAAAAAAATTCATGATTTCATTATCTTCAAGACTGTGAAATGCTGCCCTCTCTTTTTCATTCTCAGGCATATAAATCAGGTTTAGAAATTGGCAAAACAAATGCATTTTATTATTATTCCAATGGGTGTCACAGGAAAGAGACCGGGAATGTGTGGGTTCCTGGCTTCATGCAGGAAGGATTTCACAATTCAAGTCCAGGTGATTTTGAGATAACACTTATTAAAGTTGGCAGTGACACAAAGGAAGGGCTTAAAATAGAAGAGGCAAGATCATGGCAACCGGAGTGAGCACAGGCAGAGCTGCCTTGGCCCTTCAGGGAGAAAGTCACAGAGGCAGAAGTGAGCCAGCTGGGCCGTGCGGGCTCTAGAGGCCAGAGGAGAGCCCTTGATGAGCTGTCATTGCCTGCTGTTTCCCTAGATGCAAGTCTCCTGGGAACCTTTAGAGCTTAGAAAGAAAGCAAAGAAACACGCCTGAGGAAAGAAAGGAGGTGAGGTGTGGGTGTGCCCAAGGAGGAACATGTACTGGGTCCTTTGTCTTAAGGGTTTTTTATCTGTTCTCTAAGACAGGACTTTTAGGAAAGATCTCAAGGGAATATTCATCAGATTTCCAAGTGTGTCCTTTAATATGCTGATGCATCAGAATGAGTGTATAGAGGGGTCAAGGTCATTCTCTGGTCAGTTTCACCTTCACAGAATATCACCGAAGAGGGATCAGGACTGAGATGTGTCTACCCCAGAACAGTCTGGAATGTGTAAACCATTTGCTTCTAAGTGTCCTTGGTTAGGAAAGATCTTGCAGCTTATTAGCTGGCTATAAATTGCTGGGCCACCTGTTTAGATCTCTGCCTCAGTTTCCCCATTACAACTGCCAAGGAATTTTCCCAGTTTCTTACTATCCTGCCTCATTGGGACAGGACTATCTTTTTCTTATTCATTTACCTTATTTTTCTTCTCATCTGCTTATTATGATCTTGATTTACTCAAGATCATCAGTACCTATCTAAAAGTTTTGCCAATATCTGAAACTTAACATCAAAAATTAAATTAATAATTCCTCTTACTTACTAATATGAATCATCCATGACTCAAACAACTTTGTAATCAAAACCTTAAGATTTTGCCTCTCTGTCAAGCTCTGAACTTAATCATTCAAAGTTCTATGATATCATCCTCTTTATTGATTCCTTACTGATTAGGATTTAAAATGAGAAAAAGAATATAGAAGTATATCAGTTTTCTTCCCCCTAGCCCTAACCAAAAGGTGCAGCCTCCCCTCTGAGATCTGAGGGGAAAGACAGCAGCAAAGAGGAAGAGGAGCTACTGAAGAAGGGAAAGGTGGTACAAGTGTATTCTGGTATTGTTCACAACCCCTCTTAACTGGAGAGTAGGACCAAAGCCATTTTAAAATAATGCCATATAGCCTTGGCCAGGTGGCTCAGTTGGTTGGAGCATTGTTCCCTGTACCAAAGGATTTCAAGTTCAATTCCCAGCCAGGGCACATACCTAAATTGCAGGTTTGATCCCTGGTCAGAGCCCGTATGGTAGGCAACTGATCGATGTTTCTCTTTCACATTGATGTTTCTCTTTCTATTCTTTCCTCTCTCTCTAAAAGTCAATAAAAACATATTCTTGGGTGAGGATTAAAAATAATAATACTAATGCTGGGCTCCAGCCAAGATGAAGGTGTAGGTAGAAACCCTTTGTTTCCTTGCACAACCAAAAGGAAGATAACAACCAATCTAAAATCAATAAAAATCCAGAAGTGCCAGAAAATCAAACTGCATGGAGCTCTGACGACCAAGGAATTAAAAAAACAGTCAAACAGAACAGTCAAATAGACAGGTGCACCAAGACAAAGAAATATGGACCAAATGAAAGAACAGAGCAAAGTTTCACAAAGAGAGCTAAACAATTAGGAGATAGCCAACCTATCTGATGGAGAATTTAAAGCCCTAGTAATTAAAATGCTCACAGAACTGAGTGAGCTTAGTCGAAAAATGAAAAAATAAATGAAAGATACCCAAAATGAAATAAAGCAAAATATTTAGGGAAACAACAAGGACAGGAAGGAAACCAGGACTCAAAGCAACAATTTGGAACAAAAGGAAGAAATAAACATCCAATGGGAACAGAATGAAGAAACAAGAATCAAAAAAAATGAAGAGAAACTGAGGAATCTCTGGGACAACCTGAAACATTCCAATATCCAAATTATAGGGGTGCCTGAAGGAGCAGAACAACAGCAAGAAAACTTATTCAAAAACTTACTTGAACAAATAATGAAGGAAAACTTCCCTAATCTGGTGAAGGAAATAAACTTCCAAGAAGTCCAGGAAGCCCAGGGAGTAACAAAGAAGTTGGACCCAAAGAGGAACACACCAAGGCACATTATCATTGTTATATAAGATCAAAGATAGGGAATTCTAAAAGCAGCAAGAGGAAAGTAGAGAGTTACCTACAAAGGAGTTCCCATAAGACTATCAGCTGATTTCTTAAAAGACAACTTGAAGGCAAGAAGGGGTTGGAAAAAAGTGTTTGAAGTTATGAAAGGCAAGGACCTACATCCAAGATGGCTCTACTCAGCAAAGCTTTCATTTAGAATGGAAGGGCAGATAAAGTGCTTCCCAGATAAGGTCCAGTTAAAGGAGTTCATTGTCACCAAGACATTATTATATGAAATGACAAAGGGAAGAAAAAGAAGATAAAAAATATGAATGGTAAAATGACAACAAACTCACAACTATCAACAAATGAACCTGAAAAAAAAAGAGAAACAATGAAAACAAAAATTAAGCAAACAACTAGAACAGAAACACAATCAGAAAAATGTGCATCACATGGAGACATTTCAGTGGGGAGGGGGAGGGGAGGAATAGGGGGGAAAGGTACGGGAAAAAGAAGCATAATTGGTAGGCATAAAATAGTTGAGGAGAGGTCAGAAGTGGTATAGGAAAGAGAGAACTCAAAGAACTTATATGTACAACCCATGGACATGAACTAAGTGGGGGGAGGGATGCGAGAGAGTGGGGGGTACAAGGCAGAAGGGGGATAAAAAAGGAGAAATTGGGAAAACTGTGATAGCATAATCAATAAAATATATTTAAAAACAATACTAATGTAATATAATGTAAATGGTTAATAGCCTGGGCTCTGCTGTCAGACTTACTTCCAATACAATTTGTTAGCATTCTTATGTCTTATTTCCCTCATCTATAAAATGAGGATAATATTTGAGGGTTGTCTACCAAATTATCCATTACTTTTTTAAAGATTTTATTTATTTATTTTTAGAAAGAGGGGAAGGGAGGGAGAAATAGAGGGAGAGAAGCATCAGTGTAAGAGAAATACTGAACTGGCAACATTTTGCTTTGCAGGACAATGCTCAACCAACTGAGTCACACTGCTCAAGCCTCGTCTGTCTTTTTTTTTTTAATTTTTAAAAAATTTATTTAGAGAGAGGGGAAGGAAAGAGAAAGAGAGGAAGAGAAACATCATGTGTGGTTGCCTCTCATATGGCCCCCACTAGGGACCTGGCCTACAAGCCAAGCATGTGCCCTGACTGGGAATCGAACTGGTGACCCTTCTGCAGCCCACGCTCAATCCACTGAGCTACACCAGCCAGGGCCTCCTTCTTCTTTATTTACAATAATTTATTTGGTGATCTTGCAACCTCCCATGCAAACAGAGCTAACCAAGAGACATAATTCTGACCAAAAATACGTTGATGGAAATTCTTGAGAAGAAATACCCATTGCCCTTTCTTTCTCACTGGAAGATGCAATGTCGAGAAGTATCAGTGATATTATGGCCACAAAAATGAACGACATTTGCTAACTACAGTGAAGTGAGAAGACAGAGTGAAGTTGAAATATTGGTGACCTCACTGAGTCACACATAGAACTGGACTGGGCTCCTTATTAAATGAGAGAAGAAAACAGTATACTGACTTCTTTAAGTTCTTGCAGTAGGTTCTTCTATTATATCTAACACAATCCTAACTGATATACCATTTTGCAGAGTTATTGAGAATATTATTAAGTGTGATAATAAATTAACACAGGGTCTAGTACATAGTGATCAGGCAAACAGTTTTGGTAGTCATCATTGTCATTATTATCATTAGTATTCTCCACAGCTCCTGCATTCTTCCCCATCTCAAGCACAAGCTTTTTATATTCTACTTGATTTCCACACCATCAGTCAAATCAAGGCACTCATTACACTACATATGGGTCCCAACAAGTGTCTTAGTTGTACCTTGAAAGGTGAAGCTTTTCTAGAGAGAAGGGACGAGGGAGAAAACGGTGTCAACACAGGTTGGGAGGTAGGAAAGCAGAGTATTACAGAAGCTCTGTGCTTCTCTGGAGGATTAGTGGAAGATAAGATAGAAAGATAGGTCAGAGACAGATTGTCAAGAGTTTTCTATGACTGGCAAAGGAGTAGGCCAAAGAATTTGTAGTATATTTTCCTATAAAAATTTTAAGGCATTGTTTGTTCTTGTTTTGACACAGGAACTAATATTGAATACAATGAAAAAAGTAAAAATATTTGATGCTTTGGCTTACCTGGCTAGATTTAGTTTGCTCAATGATAACATGAGGAAGTTAAAGCTGATACTCTCAAAGAACTGTGACTGGCCCTGACTGGCTGTGGCTCAGTGGACTGAGCACCAGCTTATGAATCAAAGTGTCACTGGTTCGACTCCCACTCAGGGAATCAAACATGCCTGGGACATGTCTGGGTTTTAGGCCAGATCCCCAGTAGGGGGTACATGAGAGGCAACCACACATTGATGTTTCTTCCCTCTCTTTCTGTCTCCCTTCCCCTCTCTAAAAATAAAAAAAAAATAAAATCTTTAGAAAAGAAAAAGAACTGTGACCATTCTAAGAGTCTTTGGAAATTACAAAAATACTCTAATACCCAAGCTTGAGTGAGAGCCTCAATTTCAATATTTGATGCAACCTTATTCTTCCATTCATTATTTTTTTCTTTCTACAAAATTAATTAATATTGTGCACTTTGCATATGCAGAAACTTGCTGCTACCTCAAGTCTGACTGGAAGCCAACCTCAATTATCCACAATCATCAGAATAATCTTCCTCAGAAACTTCATGAATCTAGCGCACCAGTCCTTGCTCCACCTGGTTTTGCACTCCTTTGTCAACCGACTTGGCTCCCTATCAATGTCACTTCCCTCCAGTTTGCTTTCTTCATTCTACATCTCATACATGATGCTCAATTCTAAGCCATACAGAACATCAGCTTGTAAATCAAATGCAATATAATAGTACAAATGGTTTAATAAGTAATAAATACATCTGTTTTTTAAAATAGGTTTATTATTTTTGAAGTATAGTACAATGTCAAGTATAAAAGAAAATAGACAAAATATTTAAAAAGAATAAGGAAGCAACACTACCATATGGAGGGAAAGGTGTTAATTTTGAGGGGTATTCCTTTGCCAATTTTTTTATGGCTTTTACACAGTTGTAATCATTTTGAATATGTCATTTGTTTAACTTAATATTATAGCACAAATATTTTCCATGCTGTTACATTGGATTTATGTGTAACTTTTTGATAGTTATATATTTTAAATTTATCATGAAATATTTAAAACATATAAAAAGATATAAGGAATAGTGAAATGAAAATTCATAAATCCTTATGGAACTTAAGAAAAAGTCATTAACATTTCAATTGATTCTTTCTGTGTAACCTTCCTCATTTGTAGCTCCCTCTTTCTCTACCATGTTTGGTGACAATTCAGCCCATGCATTTATCTATATTTCCACCATATAAGTAGGTATCCCTAAGTAATATGTAGTCTTACTTGAATGTTTCAAACTCTATATAATTAGTATCATACTGTGAATATTCTACAACTTGCTTTTATTTTCTTCTCAATATTATGTTTTTGGGAGTCACTCATATCAATTCATATTTGCTGTGTGATATTTCATCAACTAATATACCGTAATTTTTCTTGTGTTTTAATGTTGACTATTTAGGTGGTTTGCAACTGTATATATAATGTTCTGACAAATATTTTTCTGTATATTATTTTTTATCATGTAAGATTATCCTCTTATATAGATCCCAGAAGTGAAATTAACAAAAAGCATGAACATTTTTTAAGATCCTTGATACATATTGCCAAATAGCTTTCCAAAAGGATTATACCAATTTTTAAAAAGATTTTATTTATTTATTTTTAGAGAGGGAAGGGAGGGAGATAGAGAGAGAGAGAGAAACATCAATGTGCGGTTGCTAGGGGTCATGGCCTGCAACCCAGGCATGTACCCTGACTGGGAATCGAACCTGTGACACTTTGGTTCGCAGCCCACGCTCAATCCACTGAGTTATGCCTGCCAGGGTGGATTATACCAATTTTATATTGCCACCAGAAATATATTACTCCCCTGTTTTATTACATACTCACTATTCATGGATGATAGTACTAATTTTTTCCTTAACTTTGTTGGCTTGATCAGCAAAAGGTGGTATTTTGATTTCTGGTGAAGTTGAAATGGAAGATTTTACTTCTTTTTAGAGAGAGAGGAGGGATGAAGAAAGAGAGGAAGAGAAACATCAATCAGTTGTCTCTCACATGCCCCCTACTGGGGACCCAGCCCACAACCCAGGCATGTGCCCTGACTGGGAATCAAACTGACAATCTTTCATTTTGCAGGCCAATGTTTAATCCACTGAGCCACACCAGCCAGGGCTGGTGAAGTTGAAACTGAATAATTTTTCTTATTATCTATTAGTCATATTGCCTTCTTAGAGATGTCTTTTATGGCTTTTGACCATGTAGGAGAAGAAAAATTCTCCTTTTGCCCTTCTAGGTTCTATGGTTGGTCTAATAATCAAATTAACATAAGACATATTAACAGGAAAAAAAGCAAATTTAATTACATATGTATGTATAGGGGCCCATAAAAATGAGCCCCCAGGGCAAGTCAAGCAGTTGAGGCCTATATGGAATCCAAGCTAAGGGGTGGGATAGGGCCTGAAGCTTCCAAGGGGGAGGGGGGAGTTCATAGCACATATTCTTACATTTGGGAGATGTTCAGTAGATATTTGCCCCGCCACGCAGTAGGTCATTCAGATAAAAACTTATCTCTGGTAACAGCTTTCTCTATGAACCAGGCCCCATTCCCCCTCTATCTAAACTCTTTTGGGTAGTTAATGGAGAGGTGAACATTTTCTTGAATCTGCTGGGTCTCAATTGCCTTCAGCTCAAAATAGTCCATATGTCAAAGTGGCACATTTTGGGGAAGTGCATTCTGAAACCCTAAACACTGGTGGAGGTTTATCTGATCTTAACAGTTTTTTATATAGCAATATATTGATTTGTTGTCAAATTTGCTATACATATTTTTGAGATTTGTTTTTTGGTACATGGTTTCGTTTTAAAATAATGCCTATAAGTATATAAATAAAAGGTTTAATAATTAATTCTATTATAATATGAACTTGTTCACGTGGCTGGGCAATTACAGAATGGAATAGGACATTTTGATGGTAAAATCATAAATATATCATTAAATTTACAAGTGTATATGCTACTCTGAAATTAGTTAAATTTTAAGTTCTTTCAGTGGTTTTAACTCATTCATTTCCCAGAATAGCATTTCCAAAACTGTTAGATGTTGACTCCATGTAGTTTGTAAAGTGTGAGCAACCTTAATAGCCCATAGAGACTTTTATTTATGTTTTCTTTCTTTATTCATTCATTTATTTTTAGTTTTCCCTAAGAAAATAATTAGCAGCTCAAGTTTAAATGACCATTAAAGCCTTTCATAAAACGTTTCACTAAACTTGTCTAATGTTAGAAAATTAGCATTTTACTGTTTCTTTATGAATGTCTTCTACTTTGAGGAGTGAACACTTCTGCAATTTGAAAAGAAAATTTTAATTGATTTTTTTTTAGAGAAAGAGAAGAAGGTTGGGGTGGGAGTTGGTGGGAGAGAAACATTGCTTTGTAGTTCTACTCATTTATACATTAATTGGTTGCTTCTTGTACGTGCCCTGGCTGGGGATCGAATCTGTTACCTTGGTGGGTTGGGACAATGCTCTCACCAACGGAGCCACTCAGACAGGGTGACACTTCTGCAATTTTAAAATGAAGATTTGACCTTTAAAAAATCTAAGACATAGATTGAATGAATCAGTGGCTCCACTCTGAGAAGAAGAAAAATAGTGTCCTTTATTTACCTTTCTTATACATCCTCTGTTATGAAGAAAGTCCTGGGAATTAGTAGACAAATCCTTAGAACCCTTATAGAATTAATATAACAGGTCAAAATAACTATTGATCTACCAAAAGGTATTTATTGAACACTGCTTTAGGTTCAGGCCTGCCACAGGAGCTAGGAAATGTAAGGAAAGTGAGTGGCCTTTTTAGATAGAGCACAGAGGGGAAGAGAACAGAGAAATCAAACAGCAGGTTGCTGAACCAGATTAAAGTGATCTTTTATAACCTGCTAAATATTATGAAATTTTCCCCACAGCAGCTGCCCACCTTCAAGTATTTATTTTCTTTTCTTTTGGCCATACCATAGATCAGCGGGCATCTGTAAACACACAGGTATGTACGGGACTACTTTTGCCATATTTGCAACACCATGAATCTAATTAAATAGTACAATGTTGTCCTTTCTCTTTGAATTAAAAAAAATGTGTTTTAGAAAGATGATTCAGGAGACAGCGTGGAAAATGGACTGCACGGAGGAAATATGGATGGAGGTGACCACTGGGAGACTGACTGAACCATCCAGGTGAGACACGATGAAGGTCTGATGTTGTAAGACGCCATGCTAAGCACTGCAGGGAACACAGAGCCGAACAAGACACGGCCCCTGCGCAAAGGATGAATGAATGAAAATGTCAGACTGCATGCTTGTTTACCCTAACATGATGCCTCTGGAGATGGTGATATAAAAAGGTACGAATAAAGGACTTTCATTAAAATCCTGCTGAAGGTCAAAAGTACAGAAAGCAATAATTCTTGCTTGATCTTTTCAATTTGATTCTGTTGTCTCCCATGTCCTTATGTAATCAATTTACACACCCAGCTGTTTGTGTTTTGACCAAGCATGAAGCACAAGGCAACGGGAACAACGCAGTCAGCAGTTGCCTGGACTTGTTAGTGGATGTGATCTCAGTAACTAAGGACTTGCTGACTCAGTGACAAGAGGAAAACAAAAATCTCCCCTCTCCATTCTCTGGCCAGCCCAGCTGTTACAAGACTGTCAAAGTCCACAGTGGTGGGGACCTCTTTCTACTGCCCACCTTGCTCATTTGCTGTGTCATCATGAGGCAGAACTAAAGTCTCATACTAAACTTGAATCAGTGAGCCGGGTAAATCATTTCCGGGGCTTGGTATCCGGGGCCAGGTGGCAAAAAGACCAGACCTCCTTCCCTCGCCCAAGGCTCCATTACTCACCTGGGCTCTGGTGGGGCTCCAGCTCAGGCCCTCGGGCCCAACCAAGAGCTACTGCAGCTCCCTCCCTCACCTCTTCTAAGGAAAAGGAACACCCAGCCCAGACACTCTTCTGGTGGTGGGAAAAAATGGGA
Organism: Phyllostomus hastatus; assembly: GCF_019186645.2. Taxonomy (NCBI): domain Eukaryota; kingdom Metazoa; phylum Chordata; class Mammalia; order Chiroptera; family Phyllostomidae; genus Phyllostomus; species Phyllostomus hastatus. The sequence continues at coordinate 9,461,649 of NW_025334015.1, read as the reverse complement.
TTCAGAGTCAGATATGGTTGAATACAACCATGGTCAAGGCTGTGTGACCACCTGCAAGTCAGTTAACCTCTTTCAGCTGCAGGTTGCTCACCTGTGAAGTACTGGTTATGACTCGACCACACATATCTACGTGAAAGAACGCATGTACAACACCTGCCGCTCTCACGCTTTTGCTGGTGGGAATGTAAAATGGTGCCACCTCTTTGGAAAACTGTTTGGCAGTTTCTTTAGAAGTTAAAGATAAATTTACCCTACAGCCCAGCAATTCTACTCCTAGGCAGCCACCCAAGAGAAATAAAAACATATGTTCACACAAAGACTTGTGTGTGGATGTTCCTAGCAACAGCCTTCCTCCATGAACCACAAAAACATTATGCTAAGTGAAAGAAGCCAGACAAAAAAAAAACACATATTGTGTAAGTCAGTTTACATGAAGAAGAGCAAATCCAGAAGCTCAATCTTTAAACAGGTTACAGTTGCCTAGGGCTGGGAAACCCTGGGGGAGAGTGACTTCAAATGGGCCTGAGGGATATTTTGGGGGTGATAGAAATGCTCTGAATTGGATTGTGGCTATGGATGCATAACTCTGTAAACTTACTAACAGTCATTGACTATAAACTTAAACTGGTAGAAGTTTATGGTATATAAATTATAACTCAATAAACTGTTTTAAGAAACCTACCAGGCATGTAGTAGATACTCACTACTACAGTGAATTACCAACATTTGATCAGCATTTATTGGTGACTGACTTTAGACACATTACATGTCCTAGCTCGACTCAATATTTTTTAAAAGATTTTATTTATTTATTTTTGGAGAGAGGGGAAGGGAAAGAGGAACAGAGAAAGAGAAACATCGATGTGAGACAGAAACACCAATAGTTGCCTCTCCTATGTGCCCCAACGGGGACCAAACCAGGCATGTGCCCTGACCAGGAATAGAACGGGCGACCCTTCGCTCTGCGCAATGACGCCCGACCCACTGAGCCCCACTGGTCAGATCATCAACGTCACTCTGATTTCTAAGGCACATTTCTAAATATCACCAACTTCCGTTTTCAAATACCTTTTTCCATATCCACTTGCCATGTGTGCAATGATCAACTGAATATTTTTCTTTAAACAAAATTACTTTAAAAATTTATATAAGTGTATGCAATTGTAAAACCTTGTATCATTATGGTAAATGGAAAACTAGAATCATTTGTTATTAATAAAATATACTGTGAAAATAAATACGAGAAAAGCAAAATTTGTGGGCAGTTTTCCCTAAAGTCTTGCTCTGTCTGCTTGAAAAAGGAGACTGAAAATGTTAGAGAAGGGTGAAGGGGGGATAAGTAGAGGTGCAAGGAGACTTGGCATACAGATGGTGTGTTATAGAACTGTCCATGCCCTGTCCAGTGTGGCTCGGTCGGTTGGAATGGCATCCTGTGGCTGAAGAGTTGCAGGTTTGGTTCACGGTCAGGGTACATACCTAGGGTGTGAGCTCGATCTTTGGTCCGGATGTGTATGGGAGGCAACCAATTGATGCTTCTCTCTCTCCCTTCCTCTCTAAAAGAAATGAAAAAATGTCCTCAGGTGAGGATAAGAAAGAAGAAAGAATTGTGCATCTGAAAACTACACAATTTTATTAACGACTGTCACCCCAATTCAACAAAAACAATTTTTAAAAAATGTTAGAGAGATGACGTAAGCATTTCTCTATGATAGAATCAGACCCGGAGATTGGGATTCCAGGCTGAGAACAAATAAGGTTTTCTGTGCCCCCACCATCTATGCAGAGTTGAAAACCATTGAGGTCAGATAACTTCCCAGGGCTTGTCAGGAGGCAGCTGAGCCTGCTCCTGCTACTTGAGCATTAGGCCCTGCAAGTCCATAAAAGGAGAGGCCTGGAGAGCGCTGGAAAATCATCAGGCCTGGTCAGGTATGAGGTAGTGTGCCTTGGCCTGGAGCAGTGAGAGGCCTGAGAGAATCACTCACGGCGACCACGCCACAGTGAGAAAGGAGATGGGTCTCCCCTCCTCAACGGCGGTTGGCATCCGTCTCCAGGCCTGGTGCTGCTGCCCCAGCACGGGGTGTGGAGACAGAGGCCTCGGAGGAGCCCGGGTGCGCCCCTAGTGGAGATCCCTGGAATGGAAGCCGAGGGACTCGAGGTAAGGGAGCCAGGCGGGTGCACTGAAAGACTCAGGCTCACACTACCGTGAGAACCGAATTCGGATGCCTGCAGCCAGGGGGCAGAGGCAACGCAACCAAGAGAGGCTCAGCCATCCCTTGGAAGGAGACATTTTCTCCCTCTCCCTTCTTTCCCAAAATAATGGGAAAAGAGATTCAGTTGAGCGTAGCAGAGGGAAATAAGTAAACATTTCATGTTTGTCCTCCACTTGATTCAGACTGTTTAATACTGGGTAGACAAGGATTAAAACAACTTTAAAAAGATCTCACTTTCACACTCTGCCATTCAACTAATGCTTATACGGAAACGTCTAAATTATCTGTGAACCTCCTCCAGTTTTGGAGGTGAAGAGTTAGCTGCCTCTAGCCCCCGCCCTCCAACCGCAGGGCTGCCAACATGTGCTAGAATGATGATATCTGAGCTACTGCTCCTCTCAGTCTTCATAAACTTTGGTCTTTTCCAAGTGATGAGCATCAGGGCAAAATTTAGTAACGCCGCATGCCTGGACAAAATGACCATTTCTCTCACTTGCTCTGTTTTTCCTGTCCTTTACTGATTTCTCTGTTCTTGCCTTTCCTTGGTCAGCGAGGGTGAATTCTGCCTACCGCCCGCCACTGGGCTGAGTGAGAAACCAGAACTTGAGTTTCCCAAGGCACCATGGGAGGGAAAATGTTGGGGTACAGAAACTCCTGACCGTAATGGCCAGAGTTTGAGTTCAGATTTTGCCTCTTGGTACCTCTGTGGCCCTGGACAAGTCCTTGAACTTTTTGAACTATACTTCTTTATCTGCTAAATGGGATGAATTATAATATCTGCTGCCCAGGTTGTTGTGAAGCTCAAATGAGGTGACATGAGAATACACACCATACAATTCTATAAATATGTTACTTTTTATTATTGTAGTGGCGGTTTTTAAAGGTGCACCTTTAAAAAGTAATTTGTCCCCCTGGCTGGTGTGGCTCAGTGGATTGAGTGCAGGCCTGCAAACCAAAGGGTGGCTGGTTCAATTCCCAGTCAGGGCACATGCCTGGGTTATAGGCCAGGTCCCCAGTAGGGGGCATGCCAGAGGCAACCACACATTGATGTTTCCCTCTCTCTTCCTCCCTCCCTTTCTCTCTGTGTAAAAGTAAATAAAATCTTTAAAATAAATACATATTTTAAAAGTAATTTGTCCAATTAAGGCATGTATGTATGTTTCAACATGTCTTAGAAACACAAAATTGAAAGACAAGAATAATTTGTAGAAACATACACAATGTAATTCAAAGTAGATTTTATTTTCCCAGCTTTATTGAAATATAGTTGACATATACAACATTGTGTAAGTTTAAGGTATAGAATGTGATGATTTGATACACACATCTTGTGAAATATATACCCCTACAGTAGGGTTAGTTAACACCTCCTTCACCTTGTAATTACCATTTGTTTGCTGTGGAGAGAACATTTACCATCTACTCTTTCATCAGCTTCCAAGTACATAACAATACAGCATTGTTAACTGTAGTCACTGCGTCATACATGAGACCCAGAGCTGGACATCTGTGCTTTTTGACCAGCGTCTCACTTCCCCCACGCCCAGCCCCTGGAAGCCACTCTACTCTCTGTTTCTGAGTTGGCTTTTTCAGATTCCACATACAAGTGAGATCATCCAGTATTTGTCCTCATCTGTCTGACTTATTTCACTTTATATAGTGCTTCAAGTTCTACTCATTCTTTTGAGGCAGGATTTCCGTCTCTTTTATGGATGAGTAATATTCATATGTAGATCACATTTTCTGGATCCATTTGTCTGACATTTCAGTTGTTTCCATGTCTTGGCTATTGTGAATATGCTACAGTGACTATGGGGGTGAAGATACCTCTTTGAGACAGATTTCATTTCCTTAGATATATACCCCAAAGTGGAATTGCTGGATCCTATGATTGTTCTATTTTTAACTCTTTAAGGAAACTCCATACTGTTTTCCACAGTGGCTGCACCAACTTATATTCCCAGCAATAGTGCATAAAGATGCTCTTTTCTCCATGGCCTCATTGACACCTGTTATCTTTTGTCTTTTTGATAGCAGCCTTTCTGATAGATGTGAGGTGACATCTCATCGTGGTTTTGTTTTGCATTTTCCTGATGACTAGCGATGTTGAGCATCTTTTCACGGATCTGTTGGCATTTTGTGTGTCTTCTTTGGAAAACATTGTGAATTTTAAAACACATGAAACAATGTTCCATGTTTTCATGAATATATACATATGTAGGAAAAGTACTTCAAATGTGTGGGAAAACACATTAAATTCATGCCACTGGATGCTCCGGGGAAAAGAGGGCCACAGGACCAAGGAAAGGTGCACAGGCGCTTCTGGTGGAGCCATAGTATTTAATTTCTTTGAAAGAAGACAGAGAGAGAAATATTCAAAGCAAATCCAACAACTTATAACAGTTGTTCCGTCTGGGTGGTAGGCACATGAATGTTTACTGTGTTATCCTCAGTGCTTTTCTCTTTTGAAAAAAAAATTCTTTTTTTTAACTTTTAGTTCTTAAAATTTTTTAAATTTTTCAATTACAGCTGCCATTCAATATTATTTTATATTAGTTTCAGGTGTACAACATAGTGTTTAGGCAATTATACAATTTACAAAACATTCCCCCTGATATTTCAAGTACCCACCTGGCACCATATGTACTTATTACTATATTATTTTTTAAAGAGTTTATTTACTTATTTCTTTTTAGAGAGAGGGGAAGGGAAGGAGAAAAAGAGGGAGAGAAACATCAATGTGTGGTTGTCTCTCAAGCGCCCCCCACTGGGGACCTTGCCTACAACCCAGGCATGTGCCCTGACTGGGAATCAGGGCAGGTACTCAATCCACTGAGCCACACCAGCCAGGGCTCTGTTACTGTATTATTGACTACACTTTCTGTGCTGTATTTGACATCCTGTGACTATGTTGTAACTACCAATCTGTACTTTTCAATCCCTTCACTTTTTTCACCCAGCCCTGCAGCTCCCTCCCATTTGGCACCTGTCAGTTTGTTCTTCGTATTTATGAGTCTGTTTCTGTTGCGTTTATTTTGTTATTTAGAGTCCACATATAAGTGATATCATATGGTGTTTGTCCTTTCTCTGTCTGACTTATTTCATTTAGCATAGTACCCTCTGGGCCTTTTCATGTAGTCACAAGTGGTAACATTTCATTCTTTTTTATGGCCAAGTAACATTCCATTGTATATATGTACCACCTCTTCTTTATCCAATTTTCTATCAATTGGCACTTAGGTTGCTTCCATATCTTAGCTATTATAAATAATGTTGCAATGAACATAGGGGCACATATATCTTTTCAAATTAGTGTTTTGATTTCTCTGTATAAATATCTAGAAGTGGAATTGCTGGGTCACATGGTAGTTCTAATTTTAATTTTTTAAGGAAACTTCCACAGTGACTTCACCAATTTGCAATCTCACCTACAGTGCACAAGTGTTCACCTTTCCATATCCTCCCCAGTACTTGTTTGTTGATTTATCGTTTTCCATTCTGACAGGTGTGAGGTGATATCTCATTGCAGTTTTAATTTGCCTCTCTCTGATGATTAGTGACATTGAGCATCTTTTCATATGTCTATTGGCCACCTGTATGTCCTCTTTGATGAAAAGTCTATTCAGGTCTTTTACCCATTTTAATTGGATTGCTTGTATATTTTGGTGTTAAGTTGTATGTGTTCTTTATAAATTTTGGATATTAACTCCTTATCAGATGTGTCATTGGTAAATATCTTCTCCCAGTTGAAAAACAATTCTTAAAAACATGTTATAGCTCAATATTCATAATCTGGAGAAAACAGAAAAGGATAAAGGCAATGATAACAAAAAAAAACCTAACTAAAATAACTACTATCAACAGTGATTGGTTTAAGTTCTGCCCATCTATTTTATGTACGTGCAGACACGAAGGCAGGTAAACACAGCTGGATCATTGTACTTTGCGAAACCCTGGGCACCTGCTGGCCGCTGGGTTGGATGGCTCCGGGCCCAGGTGTCAAACAGTGGGTCTCACACAAATAAAACCGTTTCCACCACTCTTTTCTTATTGAGGTTTCTGGTTTATAAAATTGCCCTTTACAAAAGCTCTGTTGTGTAGAGTGTAAATATTTAATTTAATCCACATCCACTCAAGCCTGTCTGGTGTTTGTTTTTCATTTATATTTCATTGTGTGACCTAATGCCAAATTCATCTGCCCATTCACTCCATTAAGTTTAGGGGGGACAAAAGCAAAGTCATTTTTGATATTGTAGTTATACCAAATGTTTAGGTGCTTAACTAAATTTTTCTATCTACTTGGTTTAAAATTAATTTTATATGTGTTCTCTCACCTCAGGAATCGATAAGGATATATTTTTTTCTCTCCAGTCTTTCACTTTTCAACCACCTGCTACTTTTAGTTTGGGTTCAAATTCCGGAGTTGGTTAAGGTTAAGGTTTCAAAATTCAACCAGTTAGGATATCTGGATTTGGCCTCTAGTATCTGGAAAAGTCAACTGAAAGTCTAAAATTGCAGTGCCCAAGCTCTGGCTGGTGTGGCTCAGTGGATTGGAGCACCGTGCCCTGGACTGTAGGGTCATGCATGCTATCCCCAGTTAGGGCACATGCCCAAGTTGCTGGTTTGATCCTCAGTAGGGGCATGTACGAGAAGGTAATCAATTGGTATTCTCTCTCAGATCTCTCTCTCTCTCTCTCTCTCTCTCTCTCTCTCCCCCACACACCTTTTTCTCCCCCCTCCCCTTCCTCTCTCTCTCCCTCCCTTTTCTCTCTCTAAAAAGCAATGAAAAATGTCCTCAACAAGAATAAAAGATAAAATAAAATTGCACTCTCCAGTATAGTAGCCACCAGCTACCTGTGGATAAGTTTAAGTTTATTAAACTAAACACAATTTACAATTCAGTTCCTTGCTTCCACTATGCACATTTCCAAGGGCTCCATGGTCACCTGTGGCTTCTGTGTGGGACAGCACAGATCTAGAACTCAGCCGTATCTCACAAAGAGCTATTGATAGTGCTGGTCTGGAATCACATGGCAGTAGCCATGGTCATTTCCTGCACTTGCCAGATTTTCCACTGTCATCTTCCAAACTTTGAAAACCTTCTGCAGGTGCCAGTCTGGATGAGGAACCTGTGAGTAATACGTGGATGTGGAAGACAAAGCTGATGAGAGCCCTCTCCATTCTTCCCTGGAGACAGCTATTCCTGCTATGCGTCTTGGGCTTCTGTCCTAGCCAACATCTTTGAACCCTTATAAGATTTTCATCCGGTGGTGATGACCTCCCCACGACAACATGCCTTGTGCAAAGGATCTCCTTCTTCCCTCTCCAGAAAAGGAGAAGAGGAAACACAAGAAGAAGCACCTGGTGCAGAGCCCCAATTCCTATTTCATGGATGTGAAATGCCCAGGATGCTATAAAATCACCACCGTCTTTAGCCATGCACAAACGGTAGTTTCGTGTGTTAGCTGCTCCACTGTCCTCTGTCAGCCTACAAGAGGAAAAGCAAGGCTTACAGAAGGATGCTCTTTCAGAAGGAAGCAGCACTAAAAGTACCCTGAACCAAGATGAGTGGGGAACCATCCCAATAAACACATTTTAGATACAAAAAAACCCTCAAACAAACAGATTTTCAGATAAAGCTCTTACCAAGAGTCAGAAGTAGATTCACCCCTCCAAAGCTCCTTGTTATTTTATTTGTGGAAGAGTTTAAAAGGATATGAAGCAAATTCAATAGGCAATCCACTTGCATTCTTAGACAAACTTAGTCACTGCATCCATCTATTCTCTTTTTGGAAATCAGACTAATAGATGCAGAGTCTGGAGAAAGTGGCGAAGGCGTATTCAATGACTCCAAAAGGTCAATAAGTGGTCACAACACAGAAAGCCTCAGATCTTTGCAGAGGACATGCTCTACCAGCAGATAGGGCGACAAGATAAGCTAATATCTGGTAATCTTTGAATAAAGGAAAAGTAATTAGCAAATCAAATTCCTGATGAGTCTGTCTTTCCAAAATTTACGAGGCGATTTTTTCTGGCAATTCTCTCTGGCATTTTTGTGATATCACCTAGTGCACCGTTATTTAATTTTTCTTTTTTTAAAACGATTTTATTTATTTATTTTCAGAGAGGGAAGGGAGGGAGAAAGAGAGAGAGAGAAACATCAATGTGTGGTTGCTGGGGGCCGTGGCCTGCAACCCAGTCATGTGCCCTGACTGGGAATCGAACCTGCAATTGGTTCGCAGACCGCGCTCAATCCACTGAGCTATGCCAGCCAGGTATAATTTTTCTTTTTTTAAAAATATATTTTATTGATTATACTATTACGGTTGTCCCACTCCCCCCCCTTTATTCCCCTCTGCCCTGTACATTGCCTCCCACCTGTGGGGGCACTCCACCCGCAGAGCACCCCCATTTGCCGCAGATGAGAATAAGTCTACCAAGACCTGATCTGCTTGGGGAGGAAAGGTGGCCGATCTCTCAAAGGAGAAGGGCCAGGAGCCTGTTCCTCGAAGGGCTTTTATTGGGTTCAGTTTGCACAGGAAAAGCTCATCAATCATTGTCAGGCAGTAATGATCAAAAAATAGATAACATTCAAAGAACTATGAGGGTCTATTCTGAGTCAGGGTCTGTTAGCTAAAGGGCCATAAAACTTTGGGGAAACAAACTCATTCTGTGCTTGGAGCCTTATCATTTCAATTAAGGTTATAAGCAAAGCAGATTTCACAGGATTTTATGCATCCTTTCTTAGGCCTGATTGCCCTGGGCAACCCACACTTTCCAGCACAGGGCTGCACCCACCTCCAGAATTGTTTCAGACTTAAGGCATAGTCTCAGGCTTAAATCAGGCAGGGGAAGTAAGGCAGCCAAGAGATTAGAAGACTTCTTGCAGACAGAATGAGGACTCAGGCTATGTCAAAGCCGAGGGGCGGGAGTCCATCACCCCCTTTTTCTATAGCCCCCCAAGTCCTTCCCTGAGGGCCCCTTCACAACCATGCCTATCTTAGGTTGTCCCTCCCTTGGGAAATCTCAATGGCTAGCCAGTCATCCGCCTGGGGCCAAGCAGGGTGAAGTAAAAGGGGGCAGAGGCAGTGCCCCTACCAGGAAGATAAGCTTTGTCTCCATAGTGGCTTATGGTCCCAAGGTCTCTTTACTCATCCTCAGCCATAGGGGGTTACAGCTTCTGAAACCAGGCAGGGCTGTTCTCAACACCCACCCACCTTTCCCCCTTTTAGTTCATGTCCATGGGTCGTACATATAAATTCTTTGGCTTCTCCATTTCCTATACTATTCTTAACCTCCCCCTGTCTATTCCGTTATTTAATTTTTCACTGGGTTTATTCTCCCTCTGCATTTTTCCATTTGGCTTTTACAGAAGTGTGCTCTATGGTTATTTTAGAATGAGTCAATATACCATTTGAACTTTAAATCACCAGATTTTATTAGAACACCTATAAAGTATTTATTATTCAACAAATAAAAGGATGTCCTTTGCAATAATTGCCTTGGAGCATGTATAAAGTTAAAAACACTCAGAAAGTTATTTAAAATTATAAAAGCCTTCAGCCAATGACATACTTTAGGTGTCAAACCATTTTAAATCATTTTAAAGCAGATTTCACAAAATTCTCTCTCATGAAGAGGTCGGCTGAAGAATGACAGATGTTGGTCCGGACTTGGAAGGAAGGCAAGCCAGAGGCTTCACCAAGACGAAGGGGGAGGAAGTTACGCACACAAGCGTCCCCCACAGGGAGCTTCTGTTGTCTTCAGTCCCCCCTTTCCCAGGTGGATTTGGGGCCTGTAAGTGGATGTGCCCCACCAGGTCTCACACTGCTGCAGGTGGGGAGGCGGTCGCTAGGGCAGCCAAGTCTCAAACCACTGAGGTCTTTAATAGATATGGTCAACACTTACAATTTCCCTTAGAAACAAATGGCAGCTTGTTCAGATCTCCAAGATGAGTTCAGTCTCCTACTTCTGGATTTTCAGAAGCAAAGGAAGTGAATCCGATGAGTTTTCATTTAATTCTGTGAGTCTCTCTCGAGTGGTAGGCAAGGATGAGCATTGTGTGTTGTGTTGTCTCCACTGCCTCCGATTCAGCTCCCTGGAGGCTGATCCTCACTTCCCTGCTCCCTGCCGTTGTTTCTTTGCAGCAACCATAATGAGCTTGGAAAGAGGATCTGAGGTTTTCATCAGCCACAGAGTTACTAATGACAAGTAATCCCACTTGCTGTTGAGCACATTGTTTAGGCAATACTCAGACCACCTGTGTACTGTATAGCCACGTGCTTATGAGGAGAGAGGCATCAGGAATCTGCATTCTAACAAGTTCTTGTCCATGATTCTTACACTAAAATGTAAGATGGAATGGATGGCAGATAAAATGGTTTTCTATGCCTTTTATTATGAAGAATAAGAAGAGTCAGAAATTCAGCTAAATCTCTGAACCAGAACAAAAAAAAATATTAACTGAAAAAAAAACTGGGCAAAAAGCAGAAGCAGATGAATTTGAAAGCCTCAAGTGCTTCTGAGGAGCCAGCGCCGGCAAGCCCCGTGTCCATACGTTCCTCATCTACCGAGCTTGTTCCCCTTGCAGGCGTCCTTTCCTCCTGGCTGAGACCATCTGCAAGTGTTCCTCTTTCACTGCTTCTATTTCTCAATTATATTTGGAAAATGAAAAATAGAAATTTCTGTCCTATATACCATATAAAGTTTTTGTAAAGATGGATCAAATGAGATGATATCTGTAAAAGCAGTTTGCAAACTAGAAAGTGCTTTACCAACATTCCTGGGTCCAGAGAATAGTGAATTGTATTATTCTTTGACTAATCTTTGTCATTTCGAAAAACTCAGTTACTAATTCAATCTTCTCTTCTGTAAATTAGGACCATGTCTTTGAATCATGAGTGAACTATATTATGGTACAATCGATTTATTCCTTGGTTGTCTTTGCAATGGAATTAACTGTGGCAATTTACAACGATTATCAAGACATTTAGATAAGATGAGTTTCTTCATAAATGTAGATACCTCATTCCTCTCATGATTCTTCATATTCTTTTCATTTTTTGAAAAATTTTTATTTACTGATTTTTTAGAGAGAGAAAGCAGAGAGAGAAGTAGAGAGAGAGAGAGAGAGAGAGAGAGAAACATCGATTTGTTGTTCCACTTATTTATAAACTCATTGGTCAATTCTTGTATTTGTCCTGACTGGGGATTGAACCCACAACCTTGGCATATCAAGATGATGCTCTAACCAACTGAGCTACCCAACCAGGTATCTTTTCATTTTTTCTATTTGTTTTGAATTATCTGTTTCAGTTTTTAAATAAATAACACATTTGCAAGAATCAAAAAGTATAAAAAGCTATAATATAAGAAGTCTCTTTCCTTTTCCATCACCTATTTCCCACCTACTTTTTATAAGTAATCACCCTCACTGAGTTCTTGTGTATACTTCCAGAGATGATTTTTATGCACACACAAGCAGATATAAGTATATATTATCATCCCTTCTGTAGGAAGGTGCAGCCAGAGGGCCCCCAAAAGAAGGATTTGTAATGGAGTTCAGAACTCAAGGTGTCCAGGAAATACTAGAAAGACATTTGGATGTTCTCACCCTCCACCACAGGTGTGAGTTGGGGGAAGGGACACAGGGAGCAGGGCCATTCAGAGCTGTTTTGCATAGCAACTAACCTTTGCAGCTAACCTCTGGCCTGGTCATTTAACATATCTATAACCTTTAACTGGTTGCATAGATATGTTAAAGAGCTGTGGCCATGCTCTGAGCCAGGGGGATGGAAGGAACTTCCCCCCAAGATGTAACTGGGAGGCAACTCCCCCTAGTTACACCGCCTGCGTGAGAGCTTGGAGATGATTGGCTCCATGACATGGGGCCCCCCCTGCGCAGAGTCATGGATGGCAGCCCAGTAAAACTGGAAGGATATTTAAACCCAGACTCAGCGGCCACTGAAGAGAGAACCATGTGGTTTTGGTTGAGTGGAGACTCCTGCAGCCATGTAAGGAGAGGGACCATGCGGCTGTGGCAGTGAGGAGAACCACATGCTTTGGCCAGAGTGGGGGGACCCCCACCTCCCCACAGCCATGAGAAGAATCACCACTCGGCTTTAGCAGAGAACCACCACGCTGCTTTACCTGGAGATCCCGGCAACACAACCGATGATGCTGAGAACCAAGGAAGGTCTATCAGCCGAGCACGGATTACTGGGAAGAACCGGGAGCTGCCTGAACCATGGACTTCTGTTTCTTTCCCTGAGATACGGTACCCCAGACTGGGCAAATGGGGGGAAGAAAGGACTGTGTGTGTTTGTGGGTGTTTTAAGGGACTTTGGGATTTTGATGAAAACATTAAGTCATTACTCTTAAGTCTGTATAACTTGAATAAATAATTCCTTTCCTTTTCACCAACCTCTAACATGGAGAGCTATAATTCTCTGGCAAAGGGAAAGGTGAACCTCGTACAGGGGGACCCCAGGAGAAATGGGGGTCAATTAAGTAGCATCGTGGGACCTTCTTCCTTAGTGGCTAATTGGGGAGGATCATGGGAGACCACATGTGCAGTAGCTTTAAAGTAATGCAACTATTTGTACATGTGCAGTAAAGCCCACCACAACTAGCCAGGAAGGATCCACCCTATAAGAATAGAGTTCCTCCAACCCATGAGGTCAATCTCTGGTTGGAGTTGGCCTGCTCCCATGTTCTCTAATACAAACTCTGGGTGTTCGGTTCAATTCTTTGTCCCGATCACTAAGAACCTGGTTACCTGTGACACTTTTGCTTTTTAACATGATTCGAGCATACTCCATATACTATTCTGAACTTGTTGCACTTAACAATATATCTTGAGATCTTTCCCTAACCTAACATAAAGAGTTTCTTCCATCTTTTTTTAGAACTTTAGTAAGTTCCATTGTATAGCTGTCCTTAATTCATTGAACCAGTATCATCTTAACGAACTTCTAGGTGCATTCCAATCCTTTGTCATTATAAAGAATGTTGTAATGAATAAATTTGCACATTCGTTATTTACCATTTGTGAGTATATCTGGAAGATAAATTCCATATGGTTCATTTTCTAGCCTCTGAATGTTTTCGTTGATTTTTTTGGGACCATTTCCAAGTTGTGCACATCTCTCTTCAATTAGAGAAACCAAAATTGTCCACAATACCTAAAAATAATCTTCCCAGTGCTGAATATAACAGGATTGTTTTTCACTCTTTTGTTCTTGCAAATCAGATCTGCCAGAATTGTAAATCAGTTTTTAAAAACAGCCCAACAACTGTTCTACAAAATAAAACTTATTAAAAGTAATGACCTAACATTGTTGAAGAATGTGAAATAGCAATGCATCATAATTTCCAGTTATATCACTGCTATTTATTTTCACGCATTTCCCCTGTGTAGCACATCTTCTTTGTCTGCAATGCTGTGTCAATGGAAAACTCTGACCACAGACAAGGTGGCACATACACAACAAGGAAAGCATACAAACGGGGCAGGATGGGAAAATAAAATTTTAGTTGTCAAGTACGTATGGAGGCTAAATGTTCTGATTCAAAATATTTCAGCTCAGCCCTGGCCAGTGTGGCTCAGTTGGTTGGAGAGTCATTCTGTAAGCTGAAAGTTTGCAGGTTTGATTCCAGATCAGGGTACATAACTAGGTTGAGGGTTTGGTACCCCGTCAGGGTTTGTTACTTGGTCAGGGTGCGTACGGGAGGGAACAATCTGGTGTTTCTCTCTCACGTGAATATTTCTCCCTCCCTTTCTCTTCTTCCCTTTCCCTCTCTCTAAAATCTACAAGCACATCCTTGGGTGAAGATTAAAAAATAAACAAAATATGTCATCTCACTATCTGATTATAATTCTCAATTTTAGCTTCAGAAAATATGATCACCATGCAAGTATGGAATACCATTAGTCCAGGAATTTGGTAGCTATAGCCTGTTCATGTTTAAGGTGTTAGCAATTGCTTGAGAATGTCCAGCTTCCCTTAATGTTAATAACATTCAATGATTCAAAGTGACAACAGCAGACAGAAATAGCTTCTAACTCTAAGGAAGTTTTGAGATATTTACTAAGCATACACAACCCAAATGGTACTACATCAGTTGCTTTTTTTCTTAACTTTAAAAAATGACATTAGTTTTTTTTTTTTACCTTAGCTAGTGTGTCTCAGTGGATTGAGTGCCTGCCTGCCTGCCTGCCTGCCTTCCTGACTGCCAACCAAAAGGTCACAGGTTCGATTCCCAGTCAGGGCACATGCCTGAGTTGCGGACCAAGAGGCAACCCCACAGTGATGTTTCTCTCCCTCTCTTTCTCCCTCTATTCCCCTCTCTCTAAAAATAAATAAAATCTTTTTAAAAACCCAACATCAATTTTTGGTAACAAATGGAACTTAAGTAATGGAAAGCCACAAACGTAAAGTGAACTGTCTCTTTATGAACCAATTGTCTCATGATTTTCCCTACATCTTCCCTGTCCCTTTCTTTTCTTTTCTTACTCTCCAATCTTCTTTTGGCAGAATTTCTCAGGCAGAGATAAACTGACTTAAAAAGATGTCCTTGCATTTCCTCAAGGGAATGGCTAAAAGGGCGTTAGTAGTTTGAGGAGCTAGGAGGTCCTGGATGACATGCAGTAGGTGGGCGGTTGAGAGCTCACTTTGCTTGGTTTTCATCAGACACCTCTGAACTCAAGTCAGAATTGGTTTATAACATAGCTGAGTGATAGAAAAAGCCGAACTCGAGATTGAACACCCAAAACATTTTCATAAAAACTAAGCAAAATAACGATGAAGAATTATATAGAAAACCTATTGTTTTTAAAAAGATCCTATTTTATTTACTTTTAGAGAGGGGAAGAGAGGGAAGGAGAGAAATGTTGAATGGTTGCCTCTTGCATACCCCAACCCGGAATCTGGCCTGCAGCCTAAGCATGTGCCCTGACTGGGAATCGAACTGATGACCTTTCAGTGTGCAGGATGACACCCTACCCACTGAGCCACACCAGCCAGGGCTAGAAAACCTATTGTTGAAGACATCATTCCTTAGACTTATCTGCACCCTTTATCACTGATAATTCAACCTCATAGATCCTGGAAGCTTCAACCTTAATCTACCTAGGACAGCAGCCAAGAGCAAAAGATTAAAAACAATCATCACAAGAATAGAACTTTCCTTGCAAGGATGGGTTATTGCCCCATAGAACAGCTTTACAACTTGAAACCGTTATGACCTTTTTATTTGGTGATGTTAACTTGATCTTCTAGTATTCAAGTATCACTTACCCTCACCAAACCTGTCAGTTGACACATTTGCCTTATCATTTATCTTCACTGTTCTGTGTGTGCTTTAGCGTAAACACAACCAGCAGATCTGAAAGGCAGCACACACGGTCAAACTCAGTTGCCCCTGAATAACACAGTTGTGGACTGCATGCGTACACTTAGGTGTGGATTTTTTTTTCAATGAACAGTATAAACGTATTTTCTCTTTCTAACAATTTTCTTAATAACATTTTATCTAGCTTACTTTATTGTGAGAATACAGTATATAATACACATAACATACAAAATATGTGGTTCATGGATTGTTTGTGTTATCAGGAAGGCTTCTGGTCAACAGTAGGCTATCAGCAGTTAAGTTTGTGGGGAGTCAAAGGTTACATGAGATTTTCAACTGTGTGGGGACTGGTGTCCCTAACCCCCATGCTGTTCAAGGGTCAACTGTATGTGTATCAAGCACACAGCATTCAATTCTGTCTGCTTTCTACAAGTTTTCCATTTAGGGACAACCTCTTATTCTTCAGTTTCATCCCTGGATACTTTTTAGCATGCATTTCAAAGGTAGAAAAACTTCTCACATACCCACAATACCATTGTCACCTCTATCGAATTTAACAAAACTCAAGTAAATCTCTATTCCATTATATTTTAGCATGGCTATGTAATTTAGTGTGTGACTACCAGCAAAGTGCAGATGGTACAAGCCTGGTGTACTGAGAAGATCTGGAGCAAATCTAGTCATTCTGAGATTAGCAACATCTGAAGGCATGACGGTGGAGTTAGTCACCGCTCAGTGAATAGCTCCTAGTCTGATTTGCAGCCCATCCAAAAAAGGAGCGGACCGGGTTTACTATAGCATATCTGGAAACAACTCAAGTCTTCAGCAGCTTTCCCCGTGTAAAATGTAGCAGGGGATTGAAAAGCCGATTTAGTCTATGTTTCTGGACTGCTGGATGCAGAGCTCTTTTTATCTCAAAATAGTACAGACATCATCAAGCGTCCCTGTAGGGCAGGCATCCAGGAGCTGCTTTGAATGCTGCTGACTGTGCTTTTCAGGAGGTGTGCCAGCAAATGTGATCAGGAGCAGCTTCTCATCAAAAGAGAACCACATTAAAGCGCCTCTAGAATTTATATGCCAGGTCACCTTCTGAGAGGAAAGCTTCTGAGAATTAGCATACATTTACTTCAATTACTCCCCTGCAGAAGGGATAGTGTCGTGGGGGAAAATATGGGAAATCCTTACTTCCAACAAATGGACGGTGAAACATTTGGTGGTGGTTAGGCAGTATGCATCCAGTCTAGTGCCTAATTTCTATGTAATATGGAACAAATAGTCTGATCTCACTATGCCTGAGAGAGTTATTGTTAGTATTAAATTAAAATGAAGTAAAGTAATTTTTAGTTTCTCATATACCTTGATATGGAAAACGGTTCCCCAAATAGGTAAAATGAGTATCTGGTCTCCTAAAATCTATAACCCACCAACCGGCAATTGGTGTGTTATCTTTTAGTTCTATGTGGCAAACTCTTCTGAGTTTGGTTACTTTAAGATAGTATTGTATTTTAAGGGTTCTGATAAGGTTAAATTTCTCACTGGTAAAACAGGGCAACTATGTGGCCCAGAAATTCTATTTTTAGGTATATACCCAAAAGAAATAAAAACATGTGCATGCAAAAATGTGTACACAAATGTCCATAAATCATTGTTTATGACAGCCTAGTGGACAAACAAATGAGATGTGGTATGCATATATAACAGAGTATTATTTGGTAATAAAAAGGAATGAAGTACTGATACACAGTGTAAGACAGTTGAACCTTAAAAACGTTACACTTAATGAAAGAAGTTAGTCACAAAAGACCATGTGTTTTATGATTCCATTTTACATGAAATGCCTAGGAAAGGCAATTCTATGATATAGAAAGTAAGTGGTTGCCCAAGGCCTGGGGGAGGGGCGCTGGGGGAATGGGGAGTGACTACTGATGGAGTTGGGGTGTCTTGGTGAAATGAAAATGTTCTAAAGATGATTGTGATAATAGTTGCAAAACTGTGAATATACTAAAAACAGTTGAGTTGTATACTTTAAATCAGTGAATTGTATCATATGTAAACTACATTTCAATAAAGCTGTTATATTAAAAAAAAAAAAAAGAACAAAACAACAGCAGACAAAAACCCAGAAATTAGACCTTGGGGTCTGATGAAGCCCTTCTTACTTAGCTCCACCCACTTTGATATTTCTTAATTGAAACAACAAACAAACGAATGAATGGCATTGCCAATATAAGACAAAGAAGAAGAATATGACCTATTGGCTTGTTCTACATCTTATCTTCAACTCAAAGGTTCTCAAGTAATTTTAAATCTGAGTGGTTTCATAGACTACCTAATCAACATATATTTAATGATTAACAAATAGAGAACCAAAATAAGGATCCCAGGAAGGACATTTGGGAAGGAGAGGAGATGAAATTTGTAGCTAACCTGGCAATAAGATCCAAACCAAACTGAATGTTGAGAAATAAAGTCGTTGATATTGTCTATTTCCTACTTAATATCCTTTTCCCAATTCTTCCTTCTTATTTGCTCTCATTTGCTTATCACCCCTCCCCCAACGCTGTTCTCACCTCCATGTCCTTGGGAGGTCGTATTTTTGCCCCTCCTCCCACACCACATCCCAGTTACTGACGCAGGAGTGTGTATGTGACCTAAGTTGTTCAATCAGAGAATCTCAGGACTCCTGTTTGGAAGGCTGGGGCAGGAGCTGTCTTTTCTTTGGGACAATTTCCTGTGCTGATTAAGCACCGGATCCCAAACCGTTGCAGATGACTCATCGTCAGCCTGTGGATGAAGCTGCCACAGGAGGAGGACGAAGAGAACCCCAGAGCCCTGCGCTCAGCTCCTCCCAGGAACCAGGCCTGCTCTCTACCCCTTCGCCTCTAGATTTTTCCAGTTACAGAACCCAATACATACTATTTTTTTGTTTAAGCTGGTTTGAATAGACATTTCTGTTACTTGTAGCCAAATACATAAAAATAAGACAATTCTAATAAATTCTAAACTCATATGTAAACTGAGTATAAGATGCTTAAGACAATGCTTGGTACTTACCATGCATAGTGAGCACTTACCATGCACAGCATTTACATAGTACCAAGCATAGTGAGTACTATGTAAGTGTTATAATTATCAATGGAAGTGCCAGTATGAATATTATAACATGGAGATAATAATGACTAACCTCTTTATTTAACAAGGCATTATTAATAAGACAAAACATGAGAAAGAGAGAGAACTGTACCATTCCTCCCTCCATTTTTAAAGTAATACATATGTGTTTTAAAAAGTTTGAAAAACACAGAAATATATTTAGAAGAATAAAACAATTATTTATAATCCAACTATCCAGAAAAAATTCCATATGTTGGTTTTTTCCTCCAAGGCTACTTTAAATGTGCAATTCAAGTTATTTTATATGTACAATTTTGCATTCTGCTTTTTAAAAATTTACCAAATCTCATAGGCATTTTTCATTATTTATTCACATCTTGGGTTATTTTCCTAGAATGGGGTCCTAGAAATGAAATAAGTGAAAGTTATACAGTTCTTCTGGATGTGAAATGAGATGACAGATACAAAGGAAATTTGAAAATTGGAAAGCCCTATACAATTATGAGCTCTTGTAATATCATCTCTTCCCCAAACTTGCTTCTCTCCCTGAATTCTCTCTTTCGCTGAATTGCACCAGCATAATCACCACCACCACAATCAACCACAATTACCTACTGTCCTGTATCAAGCTCTTATTATGTGCTACACACTGGGCAAAACATGTAAGAGCTTTATCCGTTGTTCCATTTAGTCTATATAAGATCTTGCTAAAAAGAAGATAACTTCTTTTTCAAGGAGAATGCTGATGTTTGATGAAATTAAATCATTTAAAGTCACACAACCAGAAATTTTAGAGCAGGGATCCGCAGTCTGAAATCCATAGGAATCTGAAGTCCATGCCTTTTTTAAAAAGGAAATCTTATTTATTTATTTTTAGAAAGGAGGGTAGGGAGGAAAAAGAGGAAGAGAAACATGAATCAGTTGTCTCTTCTATGCATGACTCAGGAACATGCCCTGGTTGGGAATCAAACTGGTAACCTTTTGCTTTGTGGGACTAACACCAACCCACTGAGCCACACTGACGGGGTTGAAGCCCCTCCTTTAACCACTGTGTTGTCTGCTACCATGCCCTGCCTTCTCCCCAGTGCACATTTATTTCTTCCGTGTCCCTCAGGTCATCGAGTGGGGCAGTTTCTAACCCCTATGTCACTCTCCTCTGCTTTTCACTTCCTCTGCAACTGTTTCAGGCTCTCAGTGTTTCAACAGTCTGCTGGTCTGGCCCATCCCTGCCCTGTCCTCCTGACAAGAGTGAGCTTCCTAAAATGCAAACCTGACCATCACGTAGTGCTTCCCCATAGCCGTCAAGATGAAGTTCAAAATCCGTAGCTGAGCACCCTTGTTTCCCATGCTCTCTCTTTTCTCAGTCATGTCCATGTGGGTTCATGGTGCTTCCTGCTGTCCTGTCCATACAGAGACTGATGCCCCCGCTGGGCTGACACCTGGTAACCACAGCCACCTTCTGTGCACATGCGACTCCTACATTGTCAAACTCAGATAAAGTATCTTCTCCTTCAGGAAGTGTTCCCTATTATCATGACACTTTTAACATTGAGCAAAGAGTCTTTATTTATTAAGGAAATTGAGAACAAGAAGGGTATCTCATTTCAGTTTATATCTCAAGTATAACATTGCATGCTGTAGGGGGCTAAATAAATATCTGTTGAATGAATTATGTGACTTCGTCATTGATGTCTCATCAGGGAATGTTAGGTTGTATTAACAATACACACACTGTCCAGAAAAAGACCATTATGCACTTCATACAGCATGTGAAGTCACGTGCTCAGTTTTGGAATCCACACTTTAAGAGGCTGATTGGTAAATTGAAATGTATACAGAGGCACATAGAAAGTCTAGAAACAATATGATGAGAAAAATGATCATAGAAATTAGTCTGTTTACATGAAAGAAAAAACTTTGAGAATGGGGAGGGCTGAATGGGATATGACAGTCATCTGCAAATACATGATGATCAGCTCAATAAAAAAACAAAACTTCTAACCATGGAGCTGTGAGTTTCTCCAGCCTTCCATTATGGTTATCGCAGAAAGAACATCTGCACAGGATAGAAGGATGACCCAAATGTCTTCAGACTTCTTGATTTCGGGCTTCTCAGTCTGAATAATTTCACATCAGCTTTTTTGGAAAGCAAGTACCATGTGGAATTATAACAGTGGAAACTTGTAACAGTGGGGAATTCTAATCCATACTGCCATTCTTTTAACCTTGTTTCTATTAAGTGCGGACTCTGACTAATATGTAGCTTGTAGAAAAACAGCATGTTTGTGTAAGAATCCTAGGAACTAGCTTCAAAAGATACTGACTCTGACCTTCAGGCATCCCAGCTCAGGGAGATTTGCCAACCTTCATCCACGGAGTCAGGATGATGTAAAACCAGGCTGACGTGAAGCCAGGATGACGTGAAGCCAGGATGACTAAACCAGGATGATGCACACTGAACCAGCACTTGCCTGATCAGAATGCACTGTGCTCGTCTGCACGTAGAGAACTTTTCAACCCCCTCCCTTGGTCTCTTTGTTCCCCTCTTCCTCCTTATAAAAACCCCTGCCTCCACTTAGAGGTGGAGATGGGCTTTGAGACGTGAGTCCCCCATCTTCCAGGAGATGGGCTTTGAGATGTGACTCCCCATCTTCCAGGTGGCTGGCACCTGAAAATAAACCACTTTCCTTTACATCAACACCTGCCCCTCGAGTATTGGCTTTTGCAGCAGCATGTACCCAGACCTGCTTTCGGTTACAAATCAGCAACAATAAGATGTTTCAATGCAAGGAGTTCCCCACACTAAGGATTTCTAAAAAGATTTTATTTATTTACTTTTAGAGAGATGGGAAGGGAGAGAGAAAGAGAGGGAGGGAAACATCAATGTGTGGTTGCCTCTCTTGTGCCCCCTACTGGGGACCTGACCTGCAACCCAGGCATGTGCCCTGACTGGAAATGGAACTGGCTACCTTTTGCTTCACAGTCTGGCACTCAGTCCACTGAGCCACACCACCCGGGGCCCCACATTAAGGTTTTTTAATCATCATTTTATATTTTTTGCACAGAAGGCAAAATAAATCATTCAGATGAATGATCTGAAACACCAAATGAGAACACTAAAAAAATGTGGCATCATTCTAGGCAGGTGAGAAAATAGCCCCAGCCTAGAGGCAGAACAGACCCAGCACAAGGAATGGGATGGCTTCTTTCAAATCCAGACTGTGGGACAACAACACATGAATGCAGGTAAGTAGACAGGATTCCATGCAATAACGACTCCTCCAAAAGTGATTGGCAGCTAGAGGCAGCTTTCCTCAGAGCTAATAGAGATTACGCTTCGGGGCCCCTCTCGCCCCAGTCCCCTCCAACGCTGCAGGCAGAGACCCTAACGACCTTATGAAGGCACCGAGAGTGTATGTTTTAGGCCTTACAAACCTCATTTGCTTTAAGCCTGTAACCAGTTCACCAGCAAAACAAAACTTAATATATGCACAGTGTGTTTAAAATTGTTTCTCAAGCCTTGTATTTCAGACACAGCTACATACCCAGATTGTAATCAGTTCAATCAACATTATCTTTGTAAACAAAAGATATTTACGTGTATGCGCTAGGGCCACATTCTCTCCCATGTCAAGACCCTGACCTGGCATTACTGAATTTGGGTGCTCTGTCTTGATTTTAAGTAGTTGATCTTTTTGTCTACTTGATTTGTTTGCAAATCAGATCCTTGTTTTAGTCTCGACCAGTGGGAGGGTGAAGAAAGACTTTCTACATCAAAATATTTAAATTTTAATTGCCTGGTCTTGTGGTAAAGACATAAATCAAGTTAGGTCAAACCTGTTCTGCTTCAAGTCCACCATCTCTCTGAGAAGTGATTTCACCTATTCAACATCGGTGGCAGGGAAGCAGAAGCCTTCTAGGTAGGGTGGGACAGGTAGGTAACTTTCGAACTCCTCAGTCACAACTCTGTAGAGTGACTTCCCTGTTTATTAATGGAAGTGTGATTTTAAAGAACATCGCAAGGCTACATTAAAATGTGAGCAAAAGAAATGGCCAATCATGGATACCTTTTCCATGTCTCCACCACCAAGGGCTGGTTTAGATTAGTATTTTCTGATATCTGGTAGGGAGTTGGTTAGCATGATGTGAGCAGAAAGATCTTAAGTCTCTGAGTTACACAAACCACAATTCAGTTTCCTTCTCTGCTAGTTCCTGGGCTTTGGCTGTGGAAAATTATTCCAAATTATTTAACCTGTCTGAGCCTCAGCGTCCTCATCTGCAGAATGAAGATAAAACTCATCTTACAAATCTCAGGGGTCTCTTTTTGCATTTTCAGTTTTTCCTTTGCCCCCAGGGTCTTCTTATCAATGACGAACAGCTACAGCAGCAAAACTCTCCACCCACACCCCACAGAGACTCTACCAGTTTGCTCCTCCAACAGGAAATGTCTTGGAAGAGAGAGGACTGTACTCTTAGCTCTTCCTTGTGAGCCACTTACACCTTTACTTTCTGCAAGTAGCTTTTATCTTTACAACGAAATATGATAAATGACCAAGTTCAGTTGGTCTCCAAGTTCAGTGCTCCTTCCTCAGTCCTCATCCAACTTGGCCTTTTCTAGCCTTTTGATGCTATGGTGATAAACATTATTTAAATAGAACAAGAGTGTACCCTTTGGTTTCTTTCTAGCCCTCTTGTTGCTGCCCCATTAGCCATCTGATGGATTTAATGAAAAATTTTTGTGTAGGTAACTCCCCAAGTTCAAATTTCAACCTCTCTGAGTTTTTTCCAAAGTAATTATAAGCATCTCACACTGGAAACATTGTTGGCATTTCATTGTCTCAGCTCTCCTCACATCCCCACAGTCTTCTCATTTCTGCCAAAGGCATTGTCATCATCACACTCTCCCAGGTACTGTGTCTGAGCGCGTGAAGTCTTTTTGATTCCTCCCCCCTTCCCTTTCACAGACTCCGGGGGTGACTGACTTGCCTTTTGCATGTGTCTCTTTTCCAATCCCTGCTGTACCTCTCTTAGTTCTGCCCATATTTATTTCCCCAAATCACAAAAGGCTCCTCGTTTGCCTCCTTGCCTCTGGGCTCTACTTTATTCCTCACATGACTGTCACATTCAATTAGTTTTTGTCACACTGCAAACTAATTCTAGTTCTATCTTTGTCCAAAGATTTCTATGGCTCTGCAGTATCTTTTAGGCAGCGACACTACCTACCATTCTACCCTTTCCTATTTATAAAACTGTGCTCTAGGTAAGTGAGATACGCACCTTTTCTCTTTGTGCGTCATGTTTTTCTAGTGCTGTGCCATTGCTCACATCGTTCTGCCTGGCTTCTCGTCCTCTTCTGGTGCTGCGTATGCACATCCTGTGTGTATTTCCAGGAGACCTCTCACATCCTCGCCTGATGGCCTCAGCCAGGCGTACCCAACTCCCTCTTCCTCTTCATTCCCTAAAAAATCTAGGCAGTTCTTATTAGCCAATGTCACCCCACTAATTCAATAAAAAATGTCGACAGTTCTCCTCTTAGGCCATTTGTGACTTTCCACCTAGTGCTGTACTTATACGTGTACAAGTTTTATCTTCTCTGCTAGACTGTAAAGCTCATTTAGTTGTGTCTTCATTCAGCAAATATTTTTTTAATGCCTATTAAGTACAACCACTGTGCCAGGCTTCGAAGAGAAAGAAATGAAAAAAAAAATGGCTCCTCCCCTCAAGGGACACTTGGTGTAATTAGGGAGACAGTAAAGAAGTGACTAATATTTATTTTACAAATAATGTGTGAGAGGCAGGCACAGAGTGCTTTGGGGAACACAAAGAGACGCAACAACTAAGTCTTATAGAAGAAGAAGAGCAGAAAACTTACATGAGCAGGTGATACTTGAGCCCAGTCTTAAATACTGAGTCAGTTGTAGATGGGATGATGGGTTTGGAGCGGGGAGGATGCATTCTGGCTATGGCATAGTTAAAGACTACCCGTTGTAGGCCATGGCCAAATCATATGAGCATTTATATGTATTCCCCATACTGCAACGTGGGAATACTAACACCTATGTTAGACCAGGACTGTTCCATTATAAAGTGTTCACCATTCTGATTTGTAATGAGAAAAACAAAGACAATGTAGTGAGTTGTCAAAATAAATCACATTGTATCCAATTTTTAAGTTTTAAAATCATGACTTTACCTGACTGGTGCAGCTCAGTGGACTGAGTGCCGGACTGCGAACCAAAGGGTTGCCTGTTTGATTCCCAGTCAGAGCACATGCCTGGGTTGTGGGCCAGGTCCCTGGTGGGGGCCCTAGAAAGGCAACAACACATTGATGTTTCTCTGCCTCTCTTTTTCCCGCCCTTCCCCTCTCTAAAAATAAATAAATAAAATCTTTAAAAAAGAAAAAAGGAGTGAGTGCTGCTCATATAAGTACATGTTTAGGGACATAAACTTTACTCTTTTTCCCAATAATCTTCAGTCTACATGGAAGAGAACTCTTAGGAGAAAGTCTGATTTCTAAGAAAACAGAGAAAAACAGGAGGTTATTTTAGGACTTTTTAGTTTCATGCACAAAGGGTGATGAAATGAAAACATAGTACTCTTCAAATGACTTGGTAGCTGACATGAGTATATTTAGCATGAAAAAATTTTTGTTTGAGAATTGCAAGACCAGGTATGGGCCTGCCTCTCAGTGTCATTGAGTAAAAAGAGGGTAACATTTAAAAATCAAGAACATTGAAAAATCAGGCAATAAGCTCCTATTAATGATCCTTTAGTGACCAAAAAATGCAAAAAAAACTTCTTCTAGGAACTAATTTTAGATTGAAAACACAGCATTTTCCAAATTTCTTTGTGCCATCTCATGATATTAGCCCTCAGTCTTGAATAGACAGTCCCAAAAGTATGAATATATTGGGAAACTGCTCGGAACTCAGATAATTTCACTTTCTTTTTTTCTCTCAGCATTTAGATTCATAGGGATTCACAGATCCCTGAGTTCAAGTCGCTGATTTTGTGGGCAGGGAAACAGGCCCTAGAGGGGACGTATAAGAGTCACCCAAGGCTCCACCACAGAACAATGCCTTGGGCAGTCACTTGATACTGTTTCCACACAGACTTTTTTTTCTTAAAGATTTTATTTATTTATTCTTAGAGAGAGGGAAAAGCAGGGAGAGAAAAAGGGAGAGAAATAGCAAGTGGACCAGCCTGCAACCCAGGCATGTGCCCCAACTGGGAACCGAACTGGTGACCTTTCACTTTTCTGGACAGCACCCAACCAACTGAGTCACACTGGTCAGGGCTGCACACATACTTTCATAGGAACACTTGTACTTGGTAACATGTTGCTTCATCCTCCTTTCACCCCTTAGTGTCTTCAAGATTTCTACTATTGTACATTCATTTTTCATGGAATTGCACAAATGGGTGAAGTGAGACAGGTTTTTAATATTCACACTTGACAGAGAAGGACAGTCCAAATGATGAAGGGCTTGGCTTGCCCAAAGCTATGCAGCTGTACTAGTCAGCTCCGGTTGCCATAATAAATTACTACGGAGTGGGTGGCTTAAACCGCAGGAATTTATTTCACACAGTTCTGCAGGCTGGGAAGTCCAAGATCACGGTTCATTGGTGAAAGCTCTTTTCCTGATCTCCTTCTCTCAATGTCTTTACATGGAGGAGGGTGCCAGGAAGGGTGAGAGGAAGAAGCAAGCTCTCTGGTCTCTTCTTATACCAATGCCATCATGAGGGCCCCATGCTCAGGACCTTATCTAATTCTAATGACCTCCCAAAGACCTTATCTCCAAACATCATCATCATCACAGTAGGTTTAGGGCTTCAACATACATGAACTCTGGGGCGGACACTCTCAAGTTCAGAGCAACAATATTAGGACTAGAACCCAGCCAGCATAACTGGTGTCAGTGTCAGCACCCTGAGAAAGAAGATACGGACTAAAAGGGCGTCTGGTAGTTAACTGGGCTCAAGTGTGAATAACAAAACCAAACAAAACAGAGCCTAACAGTCATTTCTATACTGGGCCCCTCACACAAACTGCACTGTTCAGGGAGAAGCCTGCACTAAACTACTTGCCTCTGTGCTGAACTGCCGGCCTGCACTGTATTTCTGCCATCTGAGCCAGCCCTTATAAAGGATGGAGACCTATTTCAACCAATAGTACCGAGGCTTTCCCCAAACACTTAGAGCTGCGCAGCTTTGACCAATCGAAGTCTTTCTATTCTGACCAGTCAGGACAGTGCCTTTTGAACCAGTCAACCTCAAGGACTTGGGGAGTCCTTATTTGCATGAGGATGGAAACAGGGGTAAGGACTTCTGTCTACATAAGCCAGCTTCCCTGTGGCTCTGGGAACACACTTGCCCTTTGCTCTAGAGACTGCCACCCTGCTAGAGCAGTCTGGAACACAGCAGCAGTGAACTGGAGCAGAGCTGCCTCACAGTGGTGCTGTTTTCACAGCCCTGCTGTACCACCATTGAGCTGTTTTGCACTGAAACAAAGTTTCCTCTTCACTGCACCCCGAACTGGGAATTCCTGTCCATAAAACGTGCCGAGGTCTCCACTGTGAGGGGATCCTGTGGTATATGACTTACTGAAATCTTATTAGTGGTAAGACAAGTAATGGAAATAACTAAGGGAACAAGGAAGAGCTATAATGGGAAACAGCACTCTGGGAAGTCAAGAGGTGATGATGACACATCCAACTGAGCTGAGGAAGAACGCAAATGCTTTCTACAGGTAAAGGTTCGAGAGTGGACATTGCAGCCTAGGAAGGGCTATACTGGAAAGGTATGGGTTGTGTTTAGGGAATGGGGCAGAGCCTGTTTAACCACCAGGAACTGTGCATGTCAGCAATAAGGCTGGAAAATCCAGTGTTCTCATTGCGCCACTCTATTTAATCTATGGACGCTGTCTCTTCCTTTTTACTGTTTTCTGGGGTAGAGACCCTGCTCTTTACTTATTTGGTTGAACCTAAAGGGACTAACAAGGACTCTACAAAGGATGGGTTATAAATCACATGGTTATTGAGAGAAAACGAAGCCGTGGGGAGGGTGTGCCAGTTGTGAAAAGGGGCAGCAGAACGTGTTCCCAGTTGAAGGAGAAATACAGTGGAGCAAGAAGGCACAGAGAAGCAGTTCTCTTGCTAGAGATCTTAACCCCCCAAAAGAAACACGATCTTTTCCTATAACGCAGGAAAGGGAACCTGGGTTTAAGGTCAAACGTGGTCCTTGCACCACTGGTCTCCGTGGGAGACAGCTAAATCTGGCTAGAGTCTTGGGAAGGAAGGACAAGAATAAGGCCTAAGGAACAAAGGTCAAAAGCGTGGAAAACACCGCCGAGTACCGCGGCGAAGCAAGGGCGAAGCCGGCTCCGGGTGGAAAGGGGCGCGCCCGGAGCAGGGGTAGGGAGAGGAGGAAACTGCCTCATTTACCCTTCCTCTCTTTCGGGGAAAGGGCCTTCGGTTACCCAGCCAGGACCGGGAAAACTTTATCCTGCTTTTTTAATTCTGTAGAACCATTTTACAGAACCAAAAAGAGGGCGGTACCCAAAAGAATCTGAAAAATACCCCGTAAGGGCGGGGGAGCGGGGCGTGCCCGGATCAGGAGGCTGCAGACGGGCTGAGCAGCGATGCGCCGACTGATAACCGCGCGGGGTGTTGGAGGTCCCTGCGAGCAGCTACCCGGGCTGAGGTGGGCCCAGAGCCCACCCGACGCACACCCCCGCACACAAGTTGGGGCGGGGAGGAGCTGTCAGCGAACGGGGACGGGGCCTGGCGCGAGGCTGGAGAGGGCGGGAGGTGCAGGCTCTTTCGTCCGGTGATTGGGTGTGGGCTGACCAAAAGGCAGTGTCTTGGAGCGGTTCTACAGGCTGGCATTGGGTAGTGGAGGAGGAGGGCGTGGCTTTATGAAGTCAGTTCCGGTTGGTGTAAAACCCCCGGGGCGGCGGCGAACTGCCTTCAGATGCTTCTGGGTCGCTGTGGGGAAGGTCTTCGCTCCCTGTGTGTGAGCTTCAGGCCGAGCGCTAGAGCGACCCGGCGAGGGATGGCGACCACCGGGACCGGGGCCGCCGCGGCCACGGGCAGGTTCCTGGTACTGCTCCTGCTCGGGCTCACGGCACCCGCCGCGGCGCTGGCCAGCTACATCGAGGTGGGGAGCGGACGAACGACCAAGCGCAGTGTTTTTCACCCGCCGTGGGAGCGCGGCCTGTGGGCGGGTGGTTGGGGGGCGCGCGCACACGGGGAGGTGGTGGTCCGGCGCTGCGGCGGGTCTGGCACTCCCTCCCCCGCACCCCTGCTTGGTGCAGTGCTCAGCCGTGGAGGTCGGGCTGCCTCGGCCGCCGCAGAGGCCAAATGAAAGGCATCGGGGCTGCGGGGGGCGGCGGACCGCCTCGGCCGACCCAGCCCCCATCCCGCCCGCGACCCCTCCGCGTCCTCGGGGGACCCTGCGCGGTCCAGACGCCCACCGCGACTTTCCCCCGGACGATGCGAGCCTGGGTCGGCAGACCCAACCTCGAAGCGGTGCAGACTATTGGGGCAGCGCGCTGCTCGCGGACGGTGAGGGGCTTTCCCCACGGGAAGCGGGTTTTTGCATCCTTTGTTGGCGAGGTGGGCTCGGTTGTGGGATGCATCTTCCTAGGTTGGCCCCGTGGAAGCGCTGGGGTGCCGGGCGAGCGCGCCTGGGCTGCGCGGTGAGAGCGCTCCTGCACCGGCCGCGGGTGTCCCTCTGCTTCCTGCTCTAATGCCTCCCTCTCCGGGAGGTCCACCCTGCCAGCGTTGAGGAGGCCTTGGAGAGGAATTGTTAGACCTCTTTGCCTGAGTCTGGTTAAAAGAAGGGAAAGCCCCTCTCGGGTGGCCGTGTTGCTCCCTTTTAAGAGTGGGTTTCCTCGAGTAAGCAAGGTAAAAACTCTTTTTCTGCAACCCTACTTTTTTTTTGGTGCCAGAACTTAAGTAGTTCTGCTAGCCCTGGAAACATCTTTGTGCTGCGAGATGGTTATGTGGCCTGGATTCGTGGGCGATTCGCTGGAGTTGAAGCCGCGGGAATAGGCGAGTCCTTGGGGTCGATGTGGTTCTGCAGCATGTCTGGACACCGCCGCTGCACAGAAACCTTTCTGTTCGTGCGGGGACGTGGGACTTATTTTTACCTGCCTTCTTGAAATGGCCCTTGAGCTGTTGGACTGGAATGGGTGTTTCTGGTGGTGTCGTTTATATTTTTCCCTCTTCTCTATTTCAAAGATTACAGTTGATTTCTGCCTATTTAGCTAATTTCAGAGGGAAGTGAGACTGGATTTGATTACATAGGCATTGACAGACTTCCTAATAAAAACCCCAAGTTAGAATGTGTTGTACAGAATGTTAAGTATTTCCACGGGTAAAATAAATCTAATCAAGACGAACTTTTTCAGATGGAACAGCTGAAAACATTTGTATTCTGCTTAAAGCTTTAGGGAAAGCTTTAAGACAAATGATTTTTTAGGGAAAAAAGTCTTTAGATTACAGTTACTTGAGCCTACACACAATGGTTAGATTTATATCTTTGATTCCCGGTATGATGTCGCATGAAAGCAAGCTAGGTCAGTGGGCTGGGAGGGGAAGGGAAAAAAGGATTTTGCATAGAATACAGAACTTAAAGCTTATAGAAACGATTGTTCACACTCTTACCTCACTTCCCAGGGGTATGAGTAACTTCAGACACTAGTGAATTCAGTGTAAAGAATTCATCCGTTTTAAAGAGTATTTTCCTTTCAAGTTTAAGCAGAATATTAACGCTGGTATGCTTGCTTCAAGAGAGAACTAACAATTTCAGAATTAGTTGTGTATTGAATTTAGATTGTTACCCACCACATTGCTTGGCTCCCTAAAATGATTTTTTAAATGCTATTTTAAAATTTCTTTTCTTCAGAACTATATTTTTGCCCACACTAAATTATTTTTCAAATGGTTTTTTCTTTTGTCAAGCAGGCAGGATTTTATGCGTATGTATATATTTTTATTTTATTTACTTGTTGTCAGGCAAAGGATTGCTTAAGCCTTAATTTAGATGAGAATGGCCTAAATCTGGATGTCTTTGGGAAGGTCTTTATTGAGATTAGCCAAGGGGATTCTAGCCAAATCCCTGATCAAGTTGCTTGGCACAGAATTATTAATTGGAGAATCTTTAGTGTTGCTTGGTGTTGACTGAATTAATCTCTTACACCTGTTTAAAAAGAAAAAACACCTCTGTACTCAGGGTCACTTCCTTTTTTAAATCCAGGACAAATCCTGTTGTGTGCACGATCCCATTTGGGATTCTCAAACGTATTTGTGCTGAAACTCTGCACTGTATAAAGTGGACATTGAGGCTTCTGAGAGCCAGAACGTGAGTTCTTTCCTCCACTTTGGAAAGAAAGTAGGCCATTTGATAGCCAGTTTTCAGGGAAGTCAAAGTATGATCCCTGCAACAGAAGGTAAAGAGGCTTTGTGTTGGCGTATTTCTGAGTGGTGGCACGAGGAATGTCTGATTATGACTTGGAGAGATACCAGTGCATCTGATAGGAATATCAGTCCTT
This sequence comes from Phyllostomus hastatus, assembly GCF_019186645.2. NCBI lineage: Eukaryota > Metazoa > Chordata > Mammalia > Chiroptera > Phyllostomidae > Phyllostomus > Phyllostomus hastatus. Next base: position 9,430,416 of record NW_025334015.1, on the reverse strand, counting down.
ATTTTATCATAACTGTCTTTGAAATCTTTTGATGAATACGATAAACTGTTTTAACAATCAGGTCCTCCTTTCATAGAAGGGATTTGTTTCATCATCTAGACCTGCCTGCGCCCCCCAGCATAGCCACTTGTGGATAATAACCTTGCAGTTGTGCCTGGTGTGATTGAGGAATGAATTTTCCATTGTATTTAATTTTCACTTACTTTTACTTTTTAAATAATACTATTCCCTAGACCTGAAAATGAATATTTTAGGCTCTTTTTAACAAAACATTACTTATTTTTAGAGAGGAGAAGGGAGGGAGAAAGGAAGGGTGAGAAACACTGCTGTGAGAGGGAAACATCGCTCAGTTAGTTGCCCCTCTTATGCGCCCGGCTCTGGGCCAAACCGCAACCCAGGCACGTGCCCTGACAAATGGAACTGGCCACCTTTTGCTTTGCTGGTTGATGCCCGACAAACTGGACACACTGATCAGGGCTACTTCTGCTTCTAAAGACTGATACTCAAATCAGTCACTGGAAAACTTTTAACTATGTTTGAAACAACTTGGTTATGTGAACCTACTTTTCTAACTGTACATTTTGTGAAATATAAATGCACATTAAGTATTTCATTTGAAAATTTAACATCTGTGTGGAGATGTACTATAATTGTAAAATTCACACCAGATTCTGAAGACTTAGTATGAAAAAAATGTAAACTATCTCATTAATTATTTTATTTTAATTGTTGTTCAAGTATAGTTTTCTGTCTTTTACTGCCATCCCAGACCACCCCCCAGCCCTTCCCACCTCCTTCCCACCTCCCTCCCATTTCCACCCCCCTCATTAATAATTTTTACATTGATTGCATTGAAATAATAATATTTTAGACATTGGCTAAGTAAAACATATTAAAATTAGTTTTACTTGTTTCTTTTAATTTTGAACGTGGCTACTAGAAAATACTACATCCAGGGCTCACATATTTCTAGTGGATTGCTGATTTAATGTCTTGCTTGCAGTTGGTTCTGCATGTGTTTTTTTTTAAGCACAATTTAAAATATTGCTATTTTTTTGCCCCAAAAATTCTTGCTTGAAGTTGGTCCAGTATGTTCTTAAGTGTTTTCTTAGGACAACTTTAAATGTTTAGTTTTTCCTCTCTTGATTTTTTCAATTAAATTTTATTTAGAAATAACTTTAAGCTTACCAAAAAAAACCCCTGCAGAAATTATACAAACAACTCTCATGCCCTTTACCCAGGGACACCAGTAGTTAACATTCCCCCTACTAAGCATTTGCTTTGTCATTAATTCTGTTACTCATTTTTTTGCTGAACTGTTAAGTTGCATAAATCATGCCCCTTTACCCCTGAAAACTTCAGTGTGTGTTTGTTAAGAAGCAATGACATTGTCATACGTAATTTTGGAATAGTTATTGATTTAGGGAAATTTAACATTGATACACTACTTTAATGAAATCAAATACTGCCTGTATTCTAGTTTGTCAGTTGACCCAGTAATTTCTTCTTCTTCTTCTTCTTTTAGATTTTATTTATTTTCAGAGAGAAGGAAAGAGAGGGAGAATGAGGGGGGAGAGAAACATCAGTGTGTGGTTGCCTCTCACACACCCCCAACTGAGGACCTGGACCGCAACCCAGGCATGTGCCCTAGCTGGAAATCAAACCGGTGACCCTTCTGTCCGCAGACCGGTGGTGCCCAGTTCACTGAGCCGCACCAGCCAGGGCCCAATAATATTTTATAGCATTTGAAAACATAGTTATTTTTTCAAGTTAAAGAGCTTTAGAATTTTTGGTAGTAATATGTGAAGAGTTATTAATTTTTTCCAAATATAAAAATCAGATTTTTAAACTTACCTGATATTTTTGACTTTGGAAAATCAAAACTTAAAAACTTTTCAAGATTCTTTAACTACATTATTTACCCTTATGGAATTTGCAGACTTATGCATTTGCATTTTCTTTTTAAAATAACAGTATAAATATTATATAGGTAGTGCTGTTCATTGTGAAAATAAAAAATGCCTGTAGCCCTGACTGGTGTGGCTCAGTTGGTTGGGCGTTATCCTGCAAATCTAAGGGTTGCCAGTTCCATTCCCAGTCAGCGCACATACCTGGTTTGCAGGCCTGGTCAGGCCCCCAGTCAGAGGCTTGCAAGAGGCAACCTGTCGATGTTTCTCTCCCTCTCTTTCTCCCTCCCTTTCCCTCTAAAAATAAGTAAGTAAAATGTTTTTAAAAATACATGTAAGCATAAGAAATGAAAAATAACCTGAAGTCATATTGTGCAGGGAAACCTCACGGTAAATACTTTGGTGGTGTATATCCTTCTGGTTCTGTTGAGTATACAGCATTTCATAAAATGGCATGTATTGTGTAATGAAGCCTGTACCTACCAATTATTATTTTGAGTTGTCCTAAAATGAACTGTTAAAGAAAATAAAGTTGTCTGTGTGATTAAGAAGTAGGGATAAATATTTGTATGGTAACTGTAGTCTCTACGGAGGGGGCATTTTGAGAAAGAATTTGCAGTCTCCCACACTCCAGTTTTGATGCGTTGTTTTTTCAAAAAGTGAGGTCAACTAGATTCTTCTAATGCTTAATTATATTTACTGTAGTGCACCTTGATTTATGGCCTGAGGTGGAAGGTGAACCATGAAGGCTCACTCGAATAGAAATGCGTTCTAGTCCTTTGTATCAAGTATAACTAATAATCACTTTTGCTAAGGGACTTTTCTTACATAAGTACCATGAAGTCTTTATTTGATAAAATCTTTTATGTATAACTGTAATCTATTTTTTAAAACAGGAGTTTTCATTTGTTATTCACACTGCGGGTGTTAGATCCTAAACAGTACAGTACTGACAACAAATAATGGGCAGTCCTTTTTACTCTACTGAATGCTCTGGCACGTGATTTCTCCGTCCCGCCCCCAGGGGTTCTCATTGAATGCATCTGGGAGTTCTCATTTTCAACAGCTCCCCAGGTGATTCTTCTCTGCAAGTAGAGAAAAACAAGACAACACTCCAGCAACAACTAAAAAACCCCAAAAGCTTATTTGGGTACACTGTCTTATATAAGTTCCAAGACAGCCTGGTGAAGTAGGTACTCTTATCTCCACCTAAGAAGGGAACCTGGAAAGGCCACCTGTATACAGTCATGCAGCAGGGCCAAGGCATGAATCTGCCTGTCCCATTCTCAGCCTGTTTACTTCCTTTCCTCTACATCAGGGTGTTTCATAACATGTCCCTTTTGGCTGTGGATTTCTTTCTTTCTTTCTTTCTTTCTTTCTTTCTTTCTTTCTTTCCTTCTTTCTTTCTTTCTTTATTTTTAGGGAGGGAAGGGAGGGAGTGGGGGGAGAGAGAGAGAGAGAGAGAGAGAGAGAGAGAGAGATATCAATGTGCGGTTGCTGGGGGTTATGGCCTGCAACCCAGGAATGTACCCTGGCTGGGAATCGAACCTGGGACACTTTGGTTCCCAGCCCACGCTCAATCCACTGAGCTACGCGAGCCAGGGCTATTTCTTTTTACACATATCTATCTGTCTTGCCCACTACCAGAAAACTGGATTGGAATTTTTTTTAAAAGAAGCTAATTTCATAGAAGCACATATATATCTCTAAAGAATGTAATTACAGGGGACTTTGCTTTTACATTTTCTATGGCTTTTTATTATTTTTATTTTATTTTTTTTATTTTAGAGATAGGAAAGGAGGGGAGAGGGAGGGGGAAGTGGGAGAGAGAGGAAGTGGGAGAGAGAAGAGAAAGAAACATCAGTTTGTTGTTCCACTTATTTATGCATTCATTGGTTAATTTTTGTCTGTGCCCTGACCGAGGACTGAACCTGCAACTTTGGTGTATGGGGATGATGCTTGAACCGAGCTACAGTCAGGGCTCTGTGGCTTTTTAAAAGCATTTAATGTCTTTTAATGTAATATGCAAATTCATTTAAAAAAATACTGAGCTTGTTTCATCTTTGTGTTCTGCAAATACACACACACACACACACACACACACACACACACACACACGAATGAATGAAAATATGACTCTCCGGGGGAGTCGTCTAAAAATCACGGTATGGGGTTATTTGGAAGAGAAAATGCTACAAAAACCAGACTTGCAATCACTGCCTTAGTTGATGGACAGAACATTAGGAAGAGGTTGATTCAGTAACCAAGAGGACTGGAATAAGATTGTGGTCCAGAAATAAGATAATCAGCGTTTGAGGCTGGGCGCCTTAGGGTTGGTTAGTTGAAAGCTCAGCACAACTCTCCCAGCCTGCCTTCCTCAGCTAAATCCGCGTGGTTGCAACACCGCTGTTGCAGTTCTGGAGAACATGCTCCGATGGGGTAGTGTTCAGGGGGAGAAGAGACTGTTTTCTTTTTTATCTCCTTTTAAGAGTGTACAAACCTTGCTCAAAGCCCAGCAGCCCGAGACCCCCTCAAGTCTTATTGGACAGAATTGTGTCAGGTGCTTCTAGCCAAACCAGAGGGGATTGGAAGGGGCGGGACCTCTGTGATCCGCTGAGACCGCAGGGTGGCGTTGTGTTGGAAAAGGGGACTGTGGATGTTGGGTAGGTTACAGCCCAGTGCCTACTACATGGGCCTTCTCCTTTTGGGAGGTTGTATAGCTGGCTAGCTAGAAGGGAAAATAACTAATTTATTCTATCCGGGAGTTAAAATTTGGTGGTGCAAATGAGACACCGAGGAACCTTTCACAGTGCAGGTATGAGGATCTTAGCATTTCATGTTGAGGGGTATTACCATCCAAGATAGAATGGCTGGAATGGTGAAGCGTATGGAAAATTTGACATGAAATGGTGGGTACATGAAACATGGATGAACCAGAAAGGAGATATTTAGCCCAGAGAAGGAGAAAATGTGGGATTTAGTGGCAGTGGTGGTAAAGAACATAAGTATTTTTGAATATCTTATACTTCGTTTCTAGAGTGCTAAACGGATGACTAGCTTAGACTGAAGCAGAAATTTTACTTGGAGAAATGAGGGCAGTAAGGAGGACAGGACCTTTTATTTTACTCCCTTTAATTATGAATATTTCCAATGTAGCATATAGTAAATATATAAGAAGTACTCATATTCACACACTATTTTGTTAAATTTTAACACTTCCATATTTTCCTTATCCTTTGATTTTGACAGAATGAAAAAAATATAGACAGAGAAGTAAAACCTTAGAATAAGGCCTTTAAGCTCTCCCACCTCCCATTAACCTGCCTTTCCAGAAGTGACTCTTATCTTGAGTTGGGAGTTTAGCATTCCCACTTACGCCTGCATGCTGAGAGAGACCCCTGTCATCTTTTGGATTCCAAAGTAGCTTGCTCTGGCTCTTAGAGTTACAATAAGTGCTGGTTTATCAGTGTGCTGTTCATTGTTTGACAGTGTTTTATGATGATTTTGGAAGATACTTGAACTGGAAGGAAAGGTAGTCCCATGCCAGCATACAAAGCACCATTTTCAGCCTTCCCCACCCAACATCAGAAGCCCTTAGATATTTTTGAGTTTTATTGTTGTTTTTTAAGGATTTTATTTATGTATTTTTAGAGAGAGGGGAAGGGAGGGAGAAAGAGAGGGAGAGAAATATTGGTTAGTGCGGCACCCCACCCAGGGACCTAACCCATAACCCAGGCATGTGCCCTGACCCGGGATCAAGCCAGGGGACCTTCTGCTTTCTGGGACAACACCCAACCAACTGAGCCACGCTAGTCAGCACTTTCTTCAGTGTTTTCATAGCGTTTTGCACAGAGATGTTGTACATCTGGTGTTAGATTTATTCGTGTGATTTTTTTAAAGGGCATCTTTAAAATTTTGGGGGTTCTCTTTTTGTTGTGGTTGTAGAAATGCAGTTGATACTGCTAAGTTTGTGTACTAATTCTAGTAATTGAACTGCAATTTTGAAAATTTCTGAGTATCTTTTGTGAATTATGACAGTTTTATTTCTTTCCTTCTGATCCCTGTACCTTTTATTTCTTTTTCTTGCTTTACTGTACCAGCTAGGACTTTAGTAAAATGTTAAAGAGAAGTGGTATTAGCTGGTATCTTTAACTCCTGACCTCAGAGAAATTACTTCACCATTCATAGGATTCTTGTAGGTTTTTTGTAGATACTGTACCCTTTATCACATTAAGCTCCTTAATGCTAAGCTTGCCAGAGATTCTTGTTGTGAATGAATGTTGAATTATTTGATAACACATTTTTTCCAGCTATTAAGATGATCATTTGGTTTTTCTTTTTAATTTTGATAGTGTGAAATATATTAATTGATTTTTTAAAAATATACAACTGACTTTGCATTCCTGAAATAAACCATACTGAGCTTATTTAGTTATTTTCTGGATTTGGTTTTTAAAATTTTGTTCAAGATTTGCCTTTGTGCTCAAAAGTGGGTTTGACGTATAATTTTTCTCTTTTATAATATACTTATCGAAAGGAGTTAAGGGAGGGGAAATTGCCTCTTGTTATGTTTTCTGGAATATTTTTATTTTTTTAAATTAAAGTATAATTGACATACATTGTTATGTGAGTTTTAGGTGTACAGCATAGTTATTTAACATATACATTCCTTACAAAGTGATAGTGAAAATTTAGTAATTGTGTGTTAATTCTCTGGAATATATTTTTTAAAGGTTTTATTTATTTTTAGAGAAGGGAGGGAGGGAGGGAGGGAGGGAGAGAGAGAGAGAGAGGGAAAGAGAAACATCAATGTGTGAATGTGTGGTTGCTGGGGGCAATGGCCTGCAACCTAGGCATGTGCCCTGACTGGGAATCGAACCTGTGATGCCTGGTTCACAGCCTGTGCTCAATCCACTGAGCTACTCCAACCAGGGCAGTTCTCTGGAATATTTTATTTTAAGATTGGCATTATCTTTTCCTTAAATGTTTGGGAAAAATTTACCAGCAAAGCCATCTGGAATTTTCTTTGTGGTAAGGGTTTTAATTATTGATTAAATTTATTTATTAATTATAGGATTATTCCTATCTTTTTGTGTGAGTTTGGTTTCTCTAGTAATTTATTTCATGACACTATTTAAATTGATGTTGTTTATAAAGTTGTTCATAACATATTTATTGGTTTTGTAATGTCAGAATCTGCAGTGATGCCCCCTTTTTCATTCTTGACTTTGGTTATTTACTTATTTATTTATTTTAATCAGCCAGGTATTAGTGTTTTTTCTCTATTCCCATCCTTCTATCACCGTGCCCGCCCCCCAACTCCCTGCAACCATCAGCTTGTTCTTTACATCTGTGGGTCTGTTTTGTTTATTCATCTGGGTTTTTTAGGTTTCCCATATAAATGAGATCATACAGTATTTGCCTTTCCCTGACTTATTTCACATAGCAAAATAGCCTCAAGTCCATTATGTTGTCACAGATGGCAAGATTTCATTCTTTTATGGATGAATAATATTTCATTGTATATATGGACAGCATATCTTCTTTATCCCCATTCATCTGTTGATGGACATTTGGTTTCTTCCATATTTTGACTATTACTAATAATGCTGCAATGAACATAGGGTTGCATATATCTGTTTTTAAATTGAATTTATTGGGGTGACCTTGGTTAATAAAATTAAATAGGTTTTAGGTATACAGTTTTATAATAAATTATCTGTATATAGTGTGTTCACCACCCCATGTCAAGTCTTGTTCCATCACCATTTCCCCCCTTGTTCCTCTTCTGCCTCCTTCTACCCTGCATTCCCTTAGGTAATCACCATACTCTTGTCTGTGCGTCTGTTTTGTTTATTTATTTATTTAATCTTGCTTAATCCCTTCACCTTTTTCACCCAGCCCCCCAATCCCTCTGTATCTGTCAATTTGTTCTCTGAATCTGTAAGTCTATTTCTGTTTTGTTTGTGTTTTCATTTTCTTCAGATAAATACCCAGAAGTTGAATTGTGGAATCATAGGGCAGCTCCATTTTTTTGAAAAATTAAATTGATTGGGGTGAATTGGTTAATAACAGTGTATAAGTTTCACATGTGCATCATCTGTACCTTGCATTGTGTGCTTACCACCTGAAGTCTAATCTCCCTGTGTTGCTGCACATTTGACCCCTCTTACCCTCCCTTTTCACTCCCCGCCCACCTTCTATTTTTAATTTTTTGAGGAAGCACTGTACTGTTTTCCATAGTGGCTGCACTTACTTGCATTTGCACCAACAGTGCAGGAGGGTTCCCGTTTCTCCACATCCTGGCCAGCTCTTGTTATTTGTTGGTTTATTGCCGATAGCCGTTCTGACCGCTGTGAGGTGATAGCTCATTGTGGTTTTAATTTGCATTTCCCTGATTAGTGATGTTGAGCATCTTTTCCCGTGTCAGCCATCTGTACATCTTTGGAGAAATTTCTATTCAGAGCCTCTGCCCATTTTTTAATCAGAGATTAGTATGTGTGTTGTCTGAGGTCCTCATATATTTTGAACATTAACCCCTTATCTGATGTATTATTGGCAAGTACCCCCACTTTGTTGATAGTTTCCTTCATTGCACAGAAGCTTTTTAGTTTGATGTAGTCCCATTTGTTTACTTTTTCTTTTGTTGCCCTTGCCTGAGGAGACATACCCAAAAAGTTATTGTTAAAAGCTATGTCAGATAGTTGACTGCCTGTTTTCTTGTATGTTTTTAAGGTCTCAGGTCTTATATTTAAGGCTTTAATCCATTTTCAAGTGTATATGGTGTAAGAAAGTGGTCCAGTTTCATTTACCTTGCATGTACTTCTCCAGTTTTCCTAATACTGCTAATTGAAGAGGCTGTTTATCCCATTGCATATCTTTGCCTCCTTGTGGTCAAATAATTGACCACATAGGTGAGGATTTATTTCTGAGCTCTCTATTCTAGTCAACTGATCTGCATATCTGTTTTTTTTTTAAAGATTTTATTTATTTTTATAGAGGGGAAGAAAGGGAGAGAAACATCAATGTGTGGTTACCTCTTGTGTGCCCCCCCACCAGGGATCCAGCCCAAAACCCAGGAATGCATTCTAGACTGGCTATTGAACCAGCAACCCTTTGGTTCACAGGCTGGCACTCAATCCACTGAGCCACACCAGCCAGGGTGTTTTGATCTTTTCTTAAATAAACCTCCTTAACTTTCATATAATAGGGCCTGGTGATGATGAACTCCTTTAGCTTTTTCTTGTCTGGGAAGCACTTTATCAGCCCTTTGATTCTAAATGATACCTTTGCTGCGTAAAGTAATTTTGGATGTAGGTCCTTGCCTTTCATGACTTGGAATACTTCTTTCCAGCCTTTCCTTGCCTATGAGGTCTCTTTTGAGAAATCAGCTGACAGTCTTATGGGAACTCCTTTGTAGGTAACTGTCTCCTTTTCTCTTGCTGCTTTTAAGATTCTCTCCTTATTTTTAATCTGGGGTGATTTAGTTATGATGTGTCTTGGTGTTCCTCTTTAGGTCCAACTTCTTTGGGACTCTCTGAGCTTCTTGGACTTGCATGTCTATTTCCTTTGCCGGTTTGGGAAAATTTTTCTTCATTAATTTTTCAAATAAGTTTTCAATTTCTTGCTCTTCCCCTTCTCCTTCTGGCACCCCTATGATTTGGATGTTGGAACGATTAAAGTTGTCCCAGAGGTGCCAAAGCCTCTCCTCATTCATTCTGAATTCTTGTTTCTTCATTCTATTCTGGTTGAATGTTTTATTTTTTTCCTTTTGTTCCAAATTGTTGATTTGAATCTTGGTTTCCTTCCCTTCACTGTTGGTTCCCTGTATATTTTTCTTTATTTCACTTTGTATAGCCTTCACTTCTTCCTTTATTTTGTGTCCATAATCAACCATTTCTGTGAGCATCCCGATTACCAGTGTTTTGCTCCCCCTCCATGTTTTATGTTTTTGATGTCATTTTAGGTCTTTTTGTATTGTGTCTCTCCTAAATATCTGTTGTAGTTTTGAGTTTAGTTTGATGCGTCATTCTTTTAATATCCATGATCATTTTTTAAATGCCTAATTTCCTGTACTTATTAAGTATTTGGTTTTACCTGTGAGATTTTTCCCATATTTCCTTATGGTTATGGCCTTTTTTTTCCCTGCTTATAGAAGGCCCTTTAACATTTTTTGTAATCTGGTTTAAAGATGATGGACTCCTTTAGTTTGTACTTGGGTGGGAACTATCTGACCTCAACCCTGAGTGGTGATGTTACTGGGTTAATTGTTGTAGGTTGTCTGTTCCTTTCTTCCCGTACTTTGTAGATGTTTTGCCCCTCCTCTCTGACCTGAAAAGTTGCTGCTGAGAAATGAGGTGATAGCCTTATGGGGTTTCTTTGTGTGTAACTCATTGTTTTCCTCTTGCCTACTTCAAGATGGTCTCTTTATCTTTGACAATTGTCATTTTAAACACAATATGTCTTGGTGTGGGCCTCTTTGGGTTCATCTTGTTTAGAACTCTATTTCTGGGACCTCAATGTCTGTTTCCTTTCCCAGTGAGGAAAGTTTTCAGCCATTACTTTAAGTAAAATTTATGTCTCTCTCTCCTCCCTTTGGAGTCCTTATAATGTGAATATTTGAGTGCCTGCTGTTATCCCAGAGGTTCTTGTTTTTAAATTCTTTTTCCTTTTTGTTGTTCTGATTGGTTGATTTTCATTAGTCCATCTTCCAGGTTGTTAATCCATTCTTCTGTGTTAGCGCATCTGCTCTTGATTTCTTTTTTTTTTTAAATTTTATTTTAATCATTGTTCAAGTACAGTTTTCTCCCTTTTACTCCCATTCCAGCCCACCCACCCAACCCTCCCCACTTCCCTCCCATTACCACCCTCCTCCTAGCTTTTGTCCATGTGTCCTTTAAATTTGTTCCTGTCTGCTCTTGATTTCTTATAATATGCTTTTCATTTCAGTTGTTGTGTTCTTCAGTTCTGCTTAGTTTTTTCTTTTTTTTTTTAAGGTCCACTCATTTTTTTATTACACTTTCTAAGTTCCTGTATTCTACTTTCTGGTATGGTGAGCATTCTTATGATCATTTCTTTGAATTATTAGGGAAATTATTTTTCTCCATTTCTTTATGGTTTTGTCTGGAATTTTTCTTTTTCCTTTGAGAGATTATTCCATCTTTTCATATGTTTGACTGTCTTTGGTCAGTGAATTAGACAAAACAGCTCTCTCTCCAAGTCTTGAAAAAGTGGCCTTATGGAGAAGCGGCCTCTATGTAGGCTCTGTGTGCCTGGTGGTTTTAGCAGGCCAGTAGGATCTGAAGGGTGCTTAAGGTGTCAAGGGCACTGGCCTGCTAAGCAGGTGCAGCTCTGGATGGCAAAGCCAGGTGCATGTATTAATGCCCTGTTTCTACTTGCTCCCTTTGACCTGAACTGGGCTTGATCAATGTGTCTGGGAATGTGCTCTAATGAGTCTGCAGGCAGGCCAGAGCCCCTGGCCCCTACTCACTCTATGGAGGCGGAGGCGGATGTAAATTGCTTTTAACCGTGGAGTGTTACCACATTGCTGGAGAGCTCTTGTGGCTCCTCAGCCTTCTCTAAATAGTCTCTCTTATACAGGAAGTGGTCTTGTGTAGAAGTGACCTCTACATAGGCTTTATGTGCCTGGTAATTCTGGGAAGCCAGTTGGAGCAGAACAGGTTTTTATGGTGCCTGTGGCCCCGCCTTTCCAGGCTGGGGTGACTCCTAACAGGGGGGCCAGGACCTGTTCCTGTGTGTTCCCTTTGTTTGGAGCCAAAAGGTTCCAGGCAGCATAGCTGGGAATGCCCTGCAGCTGATCTTGCAGGTAGGCCCAAGCACCCAAGTAGAGCTCCTGCCACCACTGTCTAAGTAGAGGGGACATACACAGTGGTGCTCCGGAGCCACGAGCAGCTTCCAGTGTCCACCTTCTCTGGTCTCTTGTTTGTTGTGCAGAAGCTGTTCATTCAGCCTTCAGTTTGTCTCGCAGGAGTGGTGCTGTCCACATTCATGGGTATTTCAGTTTGCTCACGGGAGGGGGTGAGTTCAGCATCCACCGTGCTGCCACCATCTTGGCCCTCCTAATAGTCTTTTTAAATAATCAACTTTGGATTTTGTTGATCCTCTGTATTTTATGTTTATTTTACATTTTATTGCTTTCTGCACATCATTTCCTCCTTTCTACTATTCATGGGTTTATATGTTCTTTTTCTAACAGTTTCAGATGACTGCTGATTTCAACTTTTTTCCAGTCTTTCTTTTTTTATCATGTGTTTCCCTAAAGCTATACATTTTCTTTTGTACAGGGTTTGAGTTGCAGTTCACAAATTGTTTTGAGCTTTCTATTTAACTTATTCTCATTAATTAATTTGGCTAACTGATTTAAAAATTCTGTTATAATTGACATAGGGCATTTTGCAAATTGAAGGTGTACATTGTATTGATTTGATACATGTATATATTGCAATATGTTTACCACTCTGATATTTGCTAGTGCCAGGTCAGTTCATATAATTATTTTTTGTAGCTAGAACAATTAAGAACAACTTTGACATTTATAATATGGTGTGCTGTGCTTTAAATCTCAAGAAACTTATATTCTAGTTGCAAATGTAAACTCTTAAGCAACACCCAAGTTTTTATATATATATATATATATATATGTATGTGTGTGTGTGTGTGTATTCTCTTTGTTCATGAATCTGTTTCTATTTTGTTTGTTCACTGACTTGGCTGTTTAGAGTCCACCTAAGTGAAATCATATGCTGTTTATCTTCTGTCGGTGTTGCCACTTTACAAGTGTTGCTACCACAGCTGTTTTTCATTTCCATTTTCATGAACTACCTTTTTCTACTCCTTTACTTTCAGTCTGGGTAGATTTTTGTTTTGAAGTGGGTCTCTTGTGGACAGCATGGATATGGGTCTTGTTTTCTTATCCATTCAGCTATGCTATGTCTTTCGATTGGCACTTTTAAGCCATTTACATTTAAAGTGAGTATTCATAGGTATGTGTTTATTGCCATTTTATTCTTTTAGCTGTGTTCCTCTGTTTTTGTTTTTGTTTTGTCCCCCCCCCCTTCTTAAAGCAGTCCCTTTAACATTACTTGTAATACCAGTTTGGTGGTAAGGAACTCCTTTAGCTTATTCTGGTCTGGGGAGCTCTTTATCTGTCCTTCGATTCTAAATGCTAGCTTTGTTGGGTAATGTAGTCTTGGTTGTAGGTCCTTGCTTTCGTCACTTTGGATATCATGCCAGTCCATTATGGCCTACAAGGTTTCTGGTGAGGAGTCTGCTGACAGTCTTACAGGAGCTCCCTTGTAGGTAACTAACTTTCTTTGCATTCTTTTTTTTTTTTTACCTTGTCTTATTTATTTGTATATCTGCCTTGCTGCTTTTAAGATCCTCTCTTTGCCTTTAACCTTTGCCATTTTAATTGTGATGTGTCTTGGTGTGGGCCGCTTTGGGACTGCGCTTCCTGGGTTGTGTGTCATTTTCCGCCCCCAGGTTAGGGAAGTCCTCAGCCATCATCATCAAATAGGTTCTCGATCCCTCGCTCCTCTCTTCCCCTTTTGGTATCCCTTGCTGTGGATGATGGTTTCCTTCATGCTGTCCCAAATGCGCCTTGAACTATCCTAATTTTTAAAATTCTTTTTTTTTCTTTTTGCTGTTCTGATTGGGTGTACTTTTTTAACTTGCCTTACAAATCACTGATTTGATCCTGTGCTCCATCCAACCTACTGTTTATTCCTCTGGTGTTTTCTTCATTTCAGATAATGTCATCTTCATTTTGACTGGTTCTTTTTTATGGTGTCTATGTCCTTTTTTATGTTGTTGCAGTTCTCACCGAGTTCCTTGAACATTCTTATAACCGTTCTTTTGAACTGTATATCTAGTAGATTGCTTGCCTCTATTTCATTTCTCCTGTTCTTTCATTTGGGGAATGTTTCTTTGTCTCCACATTTTGGCTGCCTTTTTGTGTTTGTTTCTATGTGTTAGGTAGACCTGCTATGATTTTCAGTCCTGGTAGGGTGGCCTTACATAGTAGGTGCCCTGTGGGGTCCCGTGGTATAGTCTCTTTGATCACCTGCTTTGGGTGCTCCACGAATGACCCCTGTGTGGGTTATGAGGGCCCCCCTGTTGTAATTGAGTCGTAATTGCTGTTGGCCTGTTTGTGTGTGGGGTGGACCCTCAGGCTGGCTGGCTGCAAGAATCAACCCTGACCACAGTGTGGGAGCTGAGCACCCAGAGTGGAGAAAGGACCACGCTGCGCGCCGAGGCTGGCTTTTACCAGCACTGGGCCCAGGGGCAAGTCAGCAAAAGTCCCAGCGCCCCCTGAGATCCACCTCTGGCTGCTTGTTCACTTAGTCACTGAAAGAGGTGCATGAGACAGGTTTTCAGTGAGTCACCAGGTAGGGACAAGTGGTGTTCGCCGGACTGATACAGGCTGAAACAGTGCCGGGACTGGGTCTGAGACCTCTCAGTGAGTGTCCCAGGGTGTACAAGCCTGTGTGCATCCACTAGGTGCTCGGTACCTTTGGGCTGAGGCAGGGTCTCAGTGAGCCGTCAGGGTGTGGCCAGCAGAGTTTATCAGGCCCCAGCAGACCAAGATTTGGCTGTGTGAAGGTGAGGCTCTGTATGGTTCCAGCGTGCGAGAGGAAAATTTCTCCTGTCCTAGAGCCACATGACTCAGTCTGTCCCAGAGTCTGCCTGCAGCCCGATCTCAGCAGGGCAAGGCTACTGGGAGTGGGGAGAAGGGGAGATGACAGTCAGGCTTGGGGGAAAGGGGGGGTGTGGCCTCTGCTCCAGGGCCACCAAACTCAATCTGTCCCAGATTCTGACTAGACCTCGGCAGGGTGGAGCCACTAGGAGTCCAGAGGGTGGGAGCTACTGGATCTGCTGTGATGGGGAAGTGCCAGTCAGGTTAAAGGGAAAGTGGGGGGAATATTCCCCCCCCCCCCCGCAGCCACACAACTCAGTCACTGACACCCTCTGAGTCTACTCAGACCTCCACACCCTGGTCTGGGAAGCTGACTCCTCAGCAGGGTGTGAGCTCTGCAGGGTGGGGCCACGGGGAGTCCAGAGGGTGGGGCTGTTGTATTCTCCCAGGCACATGCCCTGAGGTGTGTGCACAGCAGGAGGTCCTGGCAACTGTCCACTCTGCTCTCCCACCCTGAGAGTACAGGGTTGGTGGCTGTGAAGGAGATTTTGTGGGTTGTCCCTTTAGGACAGGAATCTCTAGCAGATTCCTGTCTCTCCCCGGCAGGCAGAATCTCTGCTGCTTTTCACAGCCAGATATATGTGGGTGCTTCTTCCCAGCTCTGGTGCTGTGGACTAGGGAGCCTGGTGTGGGATTGAAGAACCCCATGCTTCTCAAGGGGAACACTGTGTAGCCGAGATCCCTCTGGACTCTCAGCTGCACCTGTGGGAGCAGGGCCAGCCTTTCTTTTGTGCCCGCACTTTGTACTGGTTTCAAACATAGCTGCTTCTGTAAGTCCGTGGTTAATACAACTTCTCTTCAGCTGCTCTGCAGTCGGTTATTCCCGTTGGTCGCTTCATATTTTAGTTGTAACTCCAGTTTGGTCCTGGGAGGTGGTGAGTGTAGCTTCCACCTACTCCACCTCCTTTAAGAGCTGTATCCGTGAAGGGATGGGAATAGAATTTCTTCCATCATTTTAAAGATCTTACTTTATTGCTCATGTTTGATATTATATCCTGATGTTGAATATTGTCAGTGACTTTTACTTAGCTGTCAGTGTAATTGTTGCTCCTCTAAAGGTAGTGTTCCTTACCTCTGGCTACTTTTAAGCTTTTCTCTTTGAATCCGGTTTTCAGCAATTTTACTATTCTGTAGCTAGGTGTGGATTTTTAAAAAAACATACAGTTGATCCTTGGACAACGTGGGTTTGAGGGGCCCAGATCCCTGCATGGTCAAAATCCATGTAGAACTTTTGACCTCCCATACATAACTCTCCTTGACCACCACCCACAGGGCATTGGTTCTGGGACCCCCAGGCATAGTGAGATTGGTGGTGACGGAGCCCTCTGCGTAACACGGTGTAGATCAGCAACTTTCAGCCTGTTTTGTCTCACGGTGCACACAAACTCATTACTGAAATTCTTCAGCACACCAGAAAATATGTTTAATTTTTTGACAATCTAATAAAAAACAATAGGTATATTCATTCACATTGGATGGCTATTGTTTTGTTGGCTGTTGTCATTTTTTATTTGACAATCTGAAAGAAAAAGGTCCGTGCCCCTGACTAAATAGTTAGGTACTGCATGTTTTAAAAATTCTTGCAGAACACCACTTGAAAATCACTGGTGTAGATCAATCCACACAGCTGGCTGTTCGCATTTGCGGACTCCTAGCCTCTGACTGAAAACAGTACAGTTGTTTGTTGAAAGACATCCAGGGATAAGGGGATCTACACAGTTCAGATCTGTTTACTTAGCGGGTCAACTATGTTCTGCTTTTAGAGCTCCTTGAACCTGTGGTTTGATATATTTCATCAGTTTTAGAAAATCTTCTGCCATTGTCTAAGTATTTGTTTATTTATTTTAAAGATTTTATTTATTTTTAGTGGTGAGAAGGGAGGGAGAATCAGAGGGGGGAGAAACGTCAATGTGTGGTTGCCTCTTGTGCATCCTCAGCTGGGGACCTGCAATCCCAGGCATGTGCGTTGACTGGGAATTGAACTGGCAACCCTTTGGTTTGTAGGCTGGCACTCAGTCCAGTGTGCCACACCAGCCAAGGCCCATTGTCTAAGTATTTATATATCTGTTTAAATATTTCTTCTGTCTGATTCTCTCTTTTCCTCTGGGACTCTAAAAACAAACATCTTGGTCCTTTATCCTCTGTCTCTCCATGCCTCATTTGATTGATCCTCTTCTGACCTACCTTTCTGCTTACCAGTGATTTCTTCAACTCGCTTTAATCTACCATGCAGTCAATACATTGAGTTCTTAATTTCAGTTATTGTAGTTTTTAGTTTTATAATTGAAAATTGGCTTTAGAAATTATTTCTAGATCACAGCTAAATTTCTCAATTTTCATCTTTTGTTTCTTTAAACATTTCAAGTATACCTGAAGTCTGAGAATTCCAGTATCTGGGGACCCCCCTGTGGGTCTTTTCCTATTGTCTATTTCTGCTGGTTTTCATTCATGTTATTTTTGTCTTTTTTGTCAAATTATTTTTGAGTATGTGCCAGACTTTTTATTTACACTGATGCTTATAGATTAATTTGAGGCTGTGCTAATGTTATGCTCCAGAGAGCATTTGATTTGCTCCTGCCTGGAGCTTGAAGATAACTAGCAATTCAGGATCTCATTCTCATTTGAGGGATTGTGAGGATTAGAAGGTGGGCTGTAGTCTCTGTGAAGTCTTGTCGACTTCTGGAATACCTTTCTAGGTTCAGCCTGCTTTGGGGGATCCATTCCAAACTTTAGGTTCTCCAAGTATCTTTCCTTTCCCCTCTCCCTGCTACCCTGGACTCCAGTCCCTTTCCCTTTATTCCTTCCATGGGGTCAAAAGCACTATTCAGCTATTTTCTTCAGGATGTTTCAGCATCCAGAGGAAAAAAGCCCTACAAGGGCTTCCATACTTCTCTGGGTACTGACCTCGTAAATTTTCACTATCTTTTTAGATCCCTACTGCCTTTAAGCATGTGTTTTAAAAAAAATATTTTATATTGCTTTTCTAGTGGTTTTCATTAGGAGGATTGCTCTAAGTTGGAAATTAGTTCCCACAAAATTAGATGTTTAGCCCTGGCTGGTGTGGTTCAGTGGATTGAGCACCGGCCTGCAAACCAAAGGGTTGCCGGTTTGAATCCCAGTCAGGGCACACGCCTGGGTTGTGGGCCAGGTCCCCAGTAGGGGGCACGTGAGAGGCAACCACACATTGCCGTTTCTCTCCCTCTCTTCCTCTCTCCCTTCCCTTCTCTCTAAAAATAAATAAATAAAAATCTTTTAAAAAATTAGATATTTACTCAGTTTATAGAGAAAACCTATGTGTTTTTAACTAATTAGTGAAGAATAGACAAGCAGGAATATAGTGGCAGATTCTGCTGGTGGTTAAAATAATAATAATAATAATAATATAATAATAATAGTTATATTTGTGGTAAAAGTGCTACGTATAGTATATTCATGGAAGCCTTAGAATAACCCTCTGAGACATGAACTGCAGTTGTCCTTGTTTTATCAATGCTGGTCACTTGGAGCGTGCACAGATGAAGCAGCTTGACCACGGTCACAAATCAGTAAGTGATGGCCTGGCTCTCAAATTTGTGCTCACTGGCAGAACAGACAGCCCGGGTCAGAGTCCTGGGGAAGAGAGATCCTGGGTGGCATGGGAGCACCAGAGTTCTGTGGAGAAGCTGACCAATCAACATTTAGGCAAACTTTTGCTTTAGATGATTTTTAGTAATCAGGAAGTAAAGAGGAAATTCTTCTTCTTTTTTTTGTTCAATACCAAATCACTACTAGTTCATAGTATTCAGATTTATAGTGTTACAGAACAGACCTGGGGGTGGTGGTGAATGATACAAAGGACCTCCCTTTTTTCTTCAGGGTTCTCTCCCCGCCCCCATACTAGGTTCACTTTGGCCACCACCAAGAGGAAACACATCTCTCAATGTCAGAGATTGGTGAAAAGGAAAGGAATTATTATTTATTTCAAAGTTATGCAGGCTGTAAAGTTCTTTAGAATACCCACAAACGCACACAGTCCTTCCTTCTCCCCTTCACCCAGTCTGGGGTACCGCATCTCAGGAAAGAAGTAGAGGTCCATGGTTCAGGCTTGCAGCACCATCCACGTGGCAAAAGGGAACACTTCCAAAGCTGGGTGGACCCCACTCTGCCAAAGCCACGTGGTTCTCCCCTTCTGCCACAGCTGCATGGTTCCAACTTCTTGTATGGCTGCTGTGCCTGGGTTTAAATCCCAGCACTAGTCTTCCTCTGCAGCCCCATTTCCGACTCCTCCCACAATCAGTTACACCTGCCCGCATTCTTGTATTCTTTCAGCTTTTCTAGGCTGTCATAGTGAGTCTGGGCAGGCCTGGCCCCATGGTCACGCAGGTGCTGTAACCTGTAACCGGGGGAGTTGCCTCCCATTTACATCTTGGGTGGAAGTCACTCCCATCCCCCTGGCTCAAAGCATGGCCACAGCTATTTAACATATCTATGAAACCAGTTAAAGGTTATAGATGTGTTAAATGATCATGCCAGATGTTAGCTACAAAGATGTTGCTGTACAAAACAGCTCTGAATGGCCCTGCTCCCTGTGTCCCATCCCGCAGCTCAGACTAGCGGGGGAGGGTGAGGACATCCTGTATATTTTTCTAATATTTCCTGGACTCCTTGAGTTCTGGACCCCATTCCAAATCCCTATTTGGGGTCCCCCTCTTGGTTGTACCCTGTTACAATAGTAATTATACATTATAATTTGAGTGTGTATGATCTGTCTCAGGAACCAATTTGCTGCCTCTTACAATCTTTCATTGAAAATGATCGTGAGAGTCTAAATTGACTTTTTTACAAATTATTATGGTGGCTCTTAGTATGTATCATGTCAAAGAAGAAATATATATGTCATTGTTAAAAATTCAGAAAATAAAAGTAAAGCCAAATGAAAACCAAAAAAAGAAAGAAATGGAATATAATTTATCATCTAGATAAATTGCTTTTTAATTTTTCCAGTCTTGTTTTCTGCACATCTTTATTTTTTTAAAGAATGGATTTTCCTTTGTATGTTTAGAACCTATCCAGTGCCCACTTGACATTTTGAATAACATTTCAAGCCATTAAATATTTTACAACATAGCTTTTGCTTGAATCACTTTTTATTGTTCGGGCTTTTGAACGCCCTGCATTTGAAATGTACAGCATCCATGCTGAGTTTGGAGCACTTTAGCTGAGGCACAGACATTTCGAGTTAGTCAGGATGCTGCCCTTCCAGCCATGGGTTGGGTATTTGCTGGCACTATTGAAACTAATTTGAATATTTGAATTTTGCCCTTATTTTTATAAAACTGAATGAGAAATGGGGAAAAATGCTTATTTTATTGATAAAAAACACATGGTTTGATGGAGTTGGTGTTTATTTGGTGTTTTTTAGGTTGAGTCTTTGAATTTAGGTAAATATGAAGTTGGCTCATTTATGTAGGAAAAGTTAAGGAATGTTTATAAAATGGTAGGCTTAAACTTTCAGGAATTTTACTAAAACACTAGGAATAACAGAGATCACTACAAATTATTAGTTTTGGTAGCAGAGCCCCCAGTAACATGCATACCTTAAAACTTGCTCATCTTTTCGGGAATATATCATATACAAAGGTAAAGGCCTTCCTCTTCTATAATTTATTTAATTCATCCCTTCATCATTAGGTATTTACATTTCTAATTTTTTTCTAAACAGTATGCAGTGGCTTTATCTTTTTTATCCTTATAGCTAGATCTTAAATTGACATTTAAAAGTGCCCTTGAATGTAAGTAAGTGCTTCAGAAATTGAAGCCTTCCTGTGGTAATAAGTTCCTCTGAAGTTCTTCGTGGTCATCACTATTAGCACGCATCCATTAAGTTACTGTACGCAGGACACTGTCCCAGAGCAGATGGCACCAGCTGAAGCAACACGCAGATCCTAAGATGATAAGTGAAAGGAACCTTTTATGTTGTTGGAAAAATGATAGTCATTGGTTTGCTAGTCTTTGAAGTAGATTACTTTCATTTAGCTTATCTTTTTAAAACCTATTTTTATAGGGTTTCCTTCCAGACATTTTACATTGTCAACCACAAACTACAGAAGTTTCCCTAGATCGTACAACTCAAATTCCAGTTTTTGTGTTGTGCAGTAAAATGTACATAACATAAAACTGATCACTTTTACAATGTTTAAGGGTATAATTCAGCAACATTAAGTACATACATAATGTCAAGCAACCATCAATATTGTCCATTTCCAGATTTTTTTCTGAAACAGAAAACAGAAACTTTGTACCCGTTAACTAATAATTCCCTGTCCCCTCCCTGCCCCTGCCCCCACCGCATACCCCCATGCCTCTGGAAACCTCTCAATGAGTTTGTCTATTCCAGGTGTCTCATGTAAGTGGAGTCATAAAATATTTGTCCTTGTTCTTTGGTTTATTTTAAGGCTCATGTATCAGAATGTCATTTCTTTTTAAAGCTGAGTAATTCACCATTGTGTACGTACGTGCGACATTTTGTTTATTCATTTGTTAATGGAAATTTAGGTGTCTGAACCTTTTGGCTATTGTGCACAGTGCTTCTGTGAACAATGTTGTATATGTATCTGAGTTCCTTCTTCCTTCCTTCGGTTCTTTTGGGTATGCACTGAAAAGTGGAATTGATGGATCATATGGGAATTTTGTGTTTAACGTTTTGAGAACAACCCAACTCTTTCCCACAGTGGCTGCACCCTTTTATAGAAATTCCCACCATCGATGCACGTGGGTTCCAGTTTCTCCACATCCCCACCAACACTTGCTTCTATTTCTTTTATAATAGCCATCCTAATGTGGGTGCGAAGTGGTATCTTACTGTGGCTTTGAGTTGCACTTACCTAATGAGCAGTGATGTTGAGCATCTTTTCACGTTGGCCGTTTGTGTGTCTTCTTTGGTGAAAGATCTGTGCAAGGCTTTCTGAGTTGGGTTTTTGTGGTGGTGGTCGTTGAGCTGGAGTTCTTTAGTATCCTGGCTATCAGTCCCTTATTAGATAAGTGATTTACAAGTATTTTCTCCCGTTCTGTAGGCTGTCTTCACTCCCTTGGTGGTGTCCTTGGGTGCACAAAGGTGTTTACTTTTTACCAACTCCAATTTAGCTGTTTTTTCTCTTGACTGTGCTTTTGGTTTCATGTCTACAGCACTGCCAAATCAGAAGATTTTTGTTTTCTTCTAAGAGTTTTATCTTTATAGCTCTTATGTTTATATTTTTGGTCCATTTTGAGTTAATTTTTGTATATGATTTAAGGTAAGGGTCCAGCTTCATTCTTTTGCCAGGTGATTATCCAGTTTTCCCAGCAATATTGGTATTAAAAAAAGGCTTCCCTTTCCCCAATGACTGGTCATGGCATCCTTATCAAAAAATATCTAACAATATCTACAAGAAGTTATTTCTGAGCTCTCTTGTATATCTGTTTCGTTGTTTTCTTAAAATGCTAGTAACACACCATTTTGATTATTTTAGTTTTGTAGTAAGTTTTGAAATCAGGAAGTGTGAATCTTCAGGTTTGTGCTTTTCAGGGTTGGGAGATTCTATGTGAACCTTAGGATGAGTTTTTTAATTTCTACAAAAGATGCTGTTGGGGTTTATATGGGTATTGCATTGAATTAGCAGATTGTTTTTGAGTATTGTCATTTTAACAATATTAAGCCTCCTAGTCCTCAAATGCCACTGGTCTTTAAATTATTATAATCAAATTTCTTATAATGACAGAATACGATTAATTTTAGTTTGTACTGTGACACTTGGGTGTTAGGTGTTTCATGAATTTTATACTTTGTTCATGAACTGCCAGCCCTCCAGTCTGGAATGCCAGGTGCATGACCTGAAGCAGTGACTGAAACCTGCAGGCTGCTGCCCACGCGGGACCAGAGCTTGTGTTCTATTGGCTCTCACCATGGCATTCATGGGCTTCGTTGTATTTTAAAATCAAATTGAACATCACCATTTCCTAAGAAAATGGAAGATGGGGTGGCAGTGCCGAAGTAGCAGCAGGCCTGCTTGGTTGTTGGAGGTGCTGTGGTCTCCCTGGAGAGACTGAGCGTGGGTTGTCATTTTTGTTTTATGTCCCTGTCTGCTGCTGTTACAGAGTTTCAGCCCTTGTTGAAAAGAGGAGAAAGAGAAAGTTGGCTCAAAATTATCTCTTGCAATAAATATTTATTATTCATGGCAGATTTCAAGTGAACTAAAAACCACATTGGATAACAGAATTTTCTTTGATTTGTTGGTTGGACTCTGCCCTGCCCCACCCCATTTCGAAGAGAATTTCTTCTTAATGCTGTATGAAGGTTTTTCCCTGTAGAACTCCCCACCCCATAGCAACTCTTAAGAAAAATGATTATTTGAGGCTTGATTAGCTTCTACATTATCTACATTAATAAAATATTCAGCTGGGCTATTATTTTGAAAGATTACTCTTGTGAATTGATACAAGTCATTGAGACTGAATTTTGGCTAGTGTTGTTTTTAAACAATGGAAATAGTAATCAGGACAGATTAAAATTGGTCTAAAATGTTTTAAGTATTGATTGAAAAAGATTAAATGCAAAGCACAGACTCAAACCTGATAAGCTCCCAGCCATGCTGGGCCATACCATATGGTTTTGTGTGTCTGTATGTAGTGGGAGAAGAGTTCAATGTGTCACGGAATGGTGGTGGTGTAAGGCACATTGCAGATCCAGCACCAGTCTCGACCGGATGAATGGATCCTCACTGACAGTGTTTTTATGGTGATCTGACAGTTTATGGTGATCTACCGTGAGCGGTACCTCTGTCTGTCTCTGAAAAGCCATAAAAAAGACAAAATACAGCATGAACTCCAAGTCTAGTTTGAGGGGTAATGAAGATTGCTTCACTAAACATTATCAAGAAGTATACCACTTTCCGCATTTTTTTAAAGATTTCATTTATTTTTTATTTACTTAAGACAGCAATAACTGAATCAGCAATTACTCTGTGATGTGAACTGTATATCATATATACTCTGCTGTTCTGGTTGTTATTGTTATTTGTCTCTGGAAGACCCTTGGATTTTGTTCTATGGTTGTCAGAGGCCTGGGAGAGGGTGTGTGTGTGTGTGTGTGTGTGTGTTTCAGTCAGACATAAATTTACAAGTGAATCTAAAGAGTTGGGAGACAGAGGTGAGTGTCCCCCTGTGTGCCCTCCCCTCGCTCCCCATCCTGAACCAGCCTGGCTCCTTCAGGGAATTTTGTGGCTCTCACCCATTTAACTCTTAGCAAGTCGAGGATTTCTCGAGGAACCATGTGAGTATTGTACCTCAGCTTTGCAGTTACCAGAAACTCTTGCTAGTCTTCCAAGTGGAAGAAAGGAAGTGCATTTAAATGGACCTCCTTTCTGGCCCCTGTCCAAACCCTGTCAGCATTTTTTCATCCTGTCCCACCTTTGTTCTGAGTGAATGCAGTGCCTTTCTAACGAGCCTCCTTGTCCCTGCACAATCCTGGCACATCCCGCCTGCTAAAGTATGCCTAGCAGGGACACACTCAGACTGGAAGAGAGCCTAAGCACTGTTTCCGTGGAAGAGAGGTTTCGAAGACTTTGCCCTTCACCTTGCCCCATAGTTGTTTCTATTCTGTGCCAAGCAGGTCCCTTGCCTCCCTCTGTTGGAGCTCTTTTCAGATTGCAGCGCTTAGTTCCTGCTCCCTCACCTCTCATTCATACTGCGTGCCTTCAGTCATAGTTCTGGGTTTCTCTGTGTGTGCCCTGTCTCGAAGACCAAGCTCCCAGGTACCCACCCTGAGTCTCAGTTTTCCCAGCTAGGGCTGCTGTAATAGAGAACCACAAACTGGGTGACTTAAGCAACAGAAATTCTTTGTCTCCCTGTTGTGTTCTGGAGGATAGAAGTCCAAGATCAAGATGTCGGTAGGACCACGATCCCTCTGAAGGTGCTAAAGAAGGGTCTGTTCTGGGCCTCTCTTGCTTTTGGAAGTTTCTTAGCTTTTGGTGGTTTCTTAACTTCAGTCTTCAAGTGGTGCTCTCCCTGCGGGTATGTGTCTTTTCACATGTCCCCTTTTTATGAGGGTGCCAGTCATACTAGATGAGGGGCCCACCCTACTCTAGTATGACCTCATCTTAATTACATATGCAATGACCTTATGGTCAAATAGGGCCACATTTGGAGTTAGTGGGTGTTAGGACTTCAGCATAGGAATTTGGGGGGGGACACAACTCAGCCCATAATACCCAGTGACTGGCATGTTGACTATAATTATTGTAAAATGATTGGACAAGATAATCTGAGTAAAGGATCAGAACTTTATTTTCTTAATTGGCATTATGTTTAAATAATTAAAAATAAAAGCTTATGATGTTAACATGTTCCCATCTCTAGTCTTCAAAACATTCATTGTAGGTTTGAATTGTTGCCCCTCAAGTGGTACAGGTGGAGGATTCCAGTTGTTCTAGCTCTGTCCTGAAGAGAGAATGCTGCTTAGTTTTCTGTCCATTTAACATAAGAGCAAACCAACAAGGACAAAGAACAGGAGAGAAGGAAAGGTGTCCCCAAAATTAAGAAGATAGAGAGCAGATGGAGATGAAACCTGAGTAACTGAGCTAGCAGATCAGAAGAAGCTGACACCTGAAGGCAGAGGGAAAGCCAGCTACAAGCACACAGACTTGCAGAGCAGAACCGAAATGAGCGGTGCGGAGCATCAGGACGGTGTGAGCCGGTGAGGCCAGTGACAGGGAAGGGATTGGAAGCATGCGTGGTTACCCCTCAGCAACCCTCCCTGCTCTGTACCCCAGGAAAAGACCGGCTCCCGTGGGGGTGGCAGGCCGAGCAGCAGATGAGGCACAGGAGGTGAGAGTTTTCAGGGTGTTTACAGTTGAGTCCTGGAAATGGGGCTGTGCTCAAGCCTAGAGAAAAATCAGTGTGGGAGAAGTGGGAAAAGCGAGGCTGAGAGAAGGCTGGCTTAAGAGTAAAGGAACAGAATCCATGGGTTCCCCAAGTGTATACGGCCACATGGAAGGGGCTTTACAGGTCCCCTGACAGCCCGAGTGTCAGTGAGCAGCACGCATGAAACCAAGTGGTAAAAGGTACAGCCGCTAACTCCAAGCAGAAAATAGATGCCCAAGGAAGGAACTGTACATGACACATTTTTATGTTACAGTAACGTGAAGAGTGTTGATTTCGCCAAGAGGGCAAAGGAACATGGGTGGGGGAACATAGGATGCTAGTTTAAAGTTCAGCCCTTTTTCACAGGAAGTTGATATGTCGGACTGACAAGACACAGAACCGCAGCACGGGCATGGCTAGATGGGCTGCCTCTGTGGCCGGCTGCCTGGGTGGAGGGCTGGGCGGCTCCAGGGAGCCATGTGCCGTGGGGGCTTCGCAGGCCGTGTACGTGGGTTCACTTGGCAAAAAAAAAAAAAAAATCGAAACTTGCCATAGTGCCTGAGCTTTTTTTTTTTTAATGTCATGCATTATTGATTTACTTACATGAAGACTAGTACTATTTTGAAATTGCTCCTGACCAATACCTGCTAACCGATACTGGTTTAACTACGTGTCTGGAAAAAACGAGCCACACAGGTGCTAGAGTCAGTCACTTCCTTGGGTGTAAGCGATCAGTCCAAGATTCTAGGTGCAACCAGTGATTCTAGGTGCTGTTTCCAAATACTGTGGTTTGAAAAACAGATGAGCGTCTCCCCCTGAGGACTTACATGCTGATGGAGGGAGCAGGACAGTGCAAGTGAATGAGCAAGGTAGTTTTGGATTGTTGGGGGGTGGTAATGGGCTGGGGGCTGTACCTCAGGAAGACCACTTAGAGGATGCACATTTGAGCCTTTTTCAAAAATATTTTTTAATTAATTTTTAGAGAGGGGAAGGGAAGGAGAGAGAGAGAAACATCAATGTGTGGTTGCTTCTCACATGTCCCCTACTGGGGACCTGGCCTGCAACCCAGGCATGTGCCCTGGCTGGAAATCAAACTTGTGACCCTTTGCTTTGCAGGCCTGTGCTCAACCCACTGAGCTACACCAGCCAGGGCCACATTTGAGTCTTGAAAGGGGAGCATGAGTCTGGGTGGAGAGCCTTGAGTCTAGAAAGACCCTGGCTGGCATGTGGATACAGGGACACAGGGTAGTGCTGAGCATGAGGCCAGGTGATGGAGTGAGGCAGGGGTCGTCTTGCAAGAGTCGGAGTCCCTGCAACAGAAGAGTGAAGTGTCCTGAGATCATTTGGAATGCTGGGTGGAGAACGGCTGGTAGAGGGTGAGAGTACAGTTGCCCGCAGCTCCCCAGAGGCCCACCTGACAAGGAGAAGAATGGTGCTGTTGTACTTGCCACTGTGTGTGTGTGTGTGTGGGGGGGGGTTGTTTGCACACATTTACATCCTTCTTCGTCATTTTTGTTACTTGAGTGTAGCTTTTCTTTCTCTCCTTTAGGCATTTATTTAGTGGTTGGGTGGCTTGATCTAAGGGAGGCTAATTAATGGATGAGGTAGCATGCAGTAAACATACTGACGACCAGCTCATACTAGCTTTATTACTTTATTTTTTAGAGTTGCTGATAATTACAATAATGCACATGGGCATCGGTCCCAGACAGGAAGAATAATTGTCTGCAAGCAGATCTGGTGTGCGCTGATAATACAGCCTCTATTTACTTTTGAATTTAAATGCTATATAAATCACTGGAGAGCTGCCTTAAGATGCCTTTTGACTTGCTTTGAACTTGGAGAGGGTGGGGCTCTTCCAGATTTTTGTTATTTTCACAGTTTTATTAGATATTAGAAGTAAAACTGAGTTGTGACATTAAGATTGGTATCCTGTACCTAGTAAACATAGTAAAGTATTTAGCAGAATAGCATGGAGATATTGCTAATTGTATTGTAAAATGTGTGTTTGCTTCTCTCTGATCTGTGAAAGTCATTCTAGCAAGTGGTCTTGTTACTCTGGTCATTTCACCCTGTGAAGGTTTAGAAAACACACCCCTATTTAAATTCCCCCAGTCTTGCACACACTATTTATTTAGTATACTCTTAGTAAATAACTGTTAAGTAATACTAGCCACTGGGTTCAAAGGTGAAGCCCAAGTCCACACCATTTAGATCATCTTATATTAATACTCAGGCCTCTTGGCTTTCTGACCCCTGTGTTCAAAGTATGACAGATTACTGCTTAGCTTTGGAATCATGCACAATCTTATTCAGGGAAGCTGTCTTTGCTTCCCAGCCATGCTTCTTAGGTATCCGGAGTTTTAGGAAAAGTAGAGTTTTATCTGTTGTAATGTGAACCAAAATCCAAAGTTAATATTGTAGGTGTCGTTTATTGTAATATCTGAAGTTTGGGTAGTGCCATGTTTAGATTGTGCATAAGCAACAACTGAGGTGAAGAGAGGAAGCAAAGAACTTCCATGATGTTGAGTGGCTAGTCAGTAGAGGGATTGTCCCTTAAGAAAAACCCATTCAGAGAAATCATTCACATCACGCTTTTTTGATCACTGCAGTGTCTCAGTAGTAAGTGCAGATTCATGCTGACCCCACCCCAATGCCGGCTGACAGCCAGACCAGAGCTAGGACGACAGCAGACTCGCAGGGCTTTTCCTTTAAATACATAGTAGGGCAGTATTAAATTGTTCATGTCAACGTTTGCTGACTGAACTCCCACAAAGAAAATGTAGAGATTATTGGAGCCTGCTTTAGGCGTCTGCTTTAATAGGTAAAAAAAGGAATGTGCAGTCTTTTAACCCCATCTCATGCTGTCCTGGATTTGGATTTGAGGAGGGTGGCTGGTCTCTTGGGAGGATTTCGCGTGTTCTTCCCTGTCTGTGCATGACTTAAGCTCCAGTTCTGTGTAATTGCAGCTGGGGAGAATTAAATCTTTAGGGACCAGCCCTATGATAATGACGCTAAGTGCTTGCTCTGAGGTCAGCATTGCACCTGGTGCATTATCTTAATTTAATCCCACAACAAGCCTGAGAGGAATATGTGTGTTGGTAGCCCTGCTCTACAGATAAAGAAATTTAAAGCCTGATATTTACTAATAGCCACCAACAGAAGACCTTCTTTGTAACAAGCACTCTTTCAAGCACTTTGCATGTGTTAACTCATTTAAACCTCAAAGCAACACTGTGGACTATGGTGTGTGGTTACATATTGTGTTCTGTTTTATAGATGAGGAAAGGGGGGGGTCCGGATTGGTTAGGTGACCTACCAATGGTGGTGCAGCTAGTCATTGATGGGGCTGGGGTGCAGTCGTGGTTTGCCTGCTTCTTAATCCCGTGCTCTTCACCACCAACCACATGGAGCACTTCTGAGGTCAGGAGTAGGGTGAGCAGAAGGTTCATGGCTGGACAGGGCACATCCCAGTGTCTGCAATCCTGTGGACATCAGTTTCCTAGAATTCCTTTTTATTATGGGAAATTGGAAAGAAAAAGGAGCCGGTAAAAAACTCGAGAATTTTAGATCTGTAAACACTATTCTGCATCTTTTTTTAAAGAGTTTATTTATTTATTTTTAGAGAGGGGAAGGAGGGAGGGAGAAAGAGAGAGAGAGAGAAACATCAATGTGCGGTTGCTGGGGGCTGTGGCCTGCAACCCAGGCATGTGCCCTGACTGGGAATCGAACCTGCAATGCTTTGGTTCGCAGCCCATGCTCAATCCACTGAGCTATGCCAGCCAGGGCATCTTTTAAAAAAATATAAAAGTATTTAGTGTATTTTTCAGTAACTGATAAAAGACCCCCTGCTTTCATCTCAGAGACACATACAGGAACTCTAAATCTTGGTGCTTGGACCCTTCCCAGTATAACCCCGATGGACAGGTGACCATGGCCCTGTAGAAAGCCCTAGAGGACAGTCTAAGCCATTTCCAGCCTTGGAAATGATACCTCATTGATACTTCAATATTTAGAGCTCTAATAAAAGCAGAGATTATTTGTGTAAATTACAGCCTATGAAAATAACACCTAATGGCTGGTACATGTCAGAGGAAGGATAATGGCCTTTTACATTTGGAGTTTTTCTCCCCTAACCCTAATTCACCGACTTCTAATTAGAAGTAAGCTTAGCCCTGGCTGGTGTAGCTCCATGAATTGAGCACTGGCCTGTGAACCAAAGGATCCCTGGTTTGATTCCCAGTCAGGGCGCATGCCTGGGTTGCTGGCCAGGTCCCTAGTAGGGGACACACAAGAAGCAACCACACATTGATGTTTCTCTCCTCTCCTTCCCATCCCCTCTCACTAAAAATAAATAAAATCTTTTAAAAAAAGTTAAGTTCAGATGTAAAAATATGCCAATGAATTTCAGCTGGTTTAATGTAAATGGTCATTTTTTTAAAAAAGATTTTACTTATTTATTTTAGAGGGGATGGGAGAAAGAGAGGGAGAGAAATATCAACGTGCAGTTGCTTCTCATGCACCCTCTACTGGGGACCTGGCATGCAACCCAGGCACGTACCCTGACTGGAAGTTCAGCCAGTGACCCTTTGGGTCACAGGCCAGCTCTCAGTCCACTAAGCCACACCAGCCAGGGTGCACATGGTCATTTTTAAGAACAGATTTTCCTTAGTTTGCTGTTAGAACAGGAAAATACTTGATAAGAATCCTGCTATTTTATTAAATAGTGGGTTGAAATGTTTGAGGCTTGAATTTTTTTTTTTTCTTTTCGGTTGAAAGCTTCACCTTTGTACTGTGAAAATACTCTAAGGGCCCCAAACTCCCTTGGACAGTAACAAAAATAGACTTTCTTATATCTTAGGCCCTGGGCAGAATTGTAATAGTTCACCCATTGGAGAAAAATCAAACATAATGTTTAACAAACACATGGGATTTTACATTAGAGTGTGTGCTCCTGTGCTCAGCATAAACAGTGGCTTTTTCAGGGATTGGGCCTGCTCGGGCTGAGAGACTTGTTGCCTGCCTGTCTCTCATCGACAGATTGAAACCATGTGATCATGATGGACACTTAGGCAGGTAATGGATAGGATAAAAAAACCCAAACCTGTTTATTTTGAACTAACTTTAGAGTTTAAAAAAAGTTACAAAAATACTACAGAGAGTTCTCCTATCTCCTTAGCCCACCTCCCTTCATATTAACATCTGATGAAACCACAACACTGTTATCCAGACTGGGAGGTGAACATTGGTCCAGCGCTGTTAACGGACTTAACAGACCTTATTCCAACAGTTGCTCCAGTTCCCCGTTAACGTCCTCTTCCCAGTCCCAGCGTCCTGCCCAGGCCCCACTTTGCACGTGCTTGTCATCTCTCCTTAGCCTTTCCATAGTCTGTAACAGGCCCCCCCCAGTCTCGCTCTCAGTCTTGCCTCCGGTGGTATTCCCCAACGTCCTCGTGGTAGGGTGAGGTGAGGTGAACCTCGGGACTCCGCTGGGAAGTGACTTGTCTTCCCTTCTGTCGTTAGTAAATGTCTTGGGGAGCTTACTTTGAAACCATGGATTTTTAAAGCTTTGTTCAATTAAGTAAATCTTAAGCGCAGGTTTGTGGACACAGAGTTAAGTCATTTTAGTTTACAAATTATGAAGTAGCATTTACCACTCTGAACAAACGGGAAATGGGTTCATAAGGAGGCCTTTTGCGTCCATTAATAAATAGGTTGTCGTTTTACTGACTTTAATTTTAAAAGGTCTTTGAGTACCAGTGCTGTGTCTCAGTTATTACCAGCACGCAGGTAGTAAATAGATGTCCCAAAGGTGCTTACCACAGCTCTTACTGTTCAGTCTTCATTAGAACCAGAAAGGTGTTGCCCTGGCTGGTGTCGCTCAGTGAACTGGGCACCGGCTGGCAAACCAAAAGGTCCCAGGTTCAGTTTCCAGTCAGGGCACATGTCTGGGTCATGGGCCAGGTCCCCCCTGGTCGGGGGCATGCTAGGGCCAAGCAGTTGATGTCTGTCTCACACATCGGTGTTTCGTCTCCCTCTCTTTATCCCCTCCCTTCCTCTCTCTCTAAAATTGAATAAATAAAGCTTTTTTAAAAAGAACTAGAACTTTGTTAACTTGACTTCCCAGGGAAGCTTGGACACCTGTGAGGCTGTCGCGCAACACCTTCCTATCCAGGGATACGTGATTCACTCAGTTATGAGATTGAACCTCCTTCTTTAGAAGCCCCCCTGCTCCATAGCAGGCATTTTCACAAACCCCGGAGCCAGATTAGGTTCTAGGGTAATAGCTCCAAGGAGGGAGGGAGTAAGGGGCTTACCTGTTTGCTTGGATTGGGAAGCTGCATTGGTCCTGGGCCCCTCGGACTGGAGGGAGGGCCTCAGTGGGCCTGGGGGCTGCATCTCTAGAGGTAGTGTTTGCAGGGCTGGGGATAAGTTGGGCTCAGACTTAGGTTTATTTATTGCTTTTAAGCCATTCCATGTTTTCAACCAAGTTACTGGAAGCAGTTTTTACCAAGTTGAATTTCTGTCCTTAGATTGCTAAACTCTTTTCCCTGGGCCAAATTAATAAAATGGAATTTCTTATCAAGAATGAATTATTAAGTAAAATGGAAGCACTGGGCTAGGAAAGCAATTGATGCAATTTGTTTTCAAAGCCTTCAGAGTGCTGCAACGAGCATAGATCACAGGGACGGGCTTAAGTGCCAGAGCGTGGGGCATTAATTTTCTCTCAGAGTGGATTCCAGGTTCACAGGATGTCAGAAGTGCTGACTTGGCAGTGAAGTCCCATTTGTAACATGTTAGATTAGGAAACAGATTGATTTATACGTTGATGTAATGGATCAAGGCACAGTGTGCTTAAGAAAACGGAGAGCCCATTATATAAGAGCGTTTTCAGAGTAAAGGAGTACAAACATAACAAAAAAAGATCCTATTGTACTCTAGATAGGTTGGGGCATGTTAGATTGGTTGATTCACAGACATGGTCCGCAGAGGCTTTTTATATTTCAGATGATACCTTCCTGAGAGTCTCTTATGACCGCAAGGATTAATCTTTCTGAACTCAGAAGTGAATCACTGCAGCGTATTAGCTGTCTGGAATGATTCCAGTTACTCTCCTTTTTCTTGGTAACTGATGCGAGGAGGTGTTGCAGCTCAGCTGCCTCTTCCTGTCGCTTTAACCTCTGGTGTTTCAGACCCTCTTCAGGGAAGGTGATGCTGACCGTCTCCGCACAAAGATCAAATGCACTTGCCACTGCTGCACTGATCTCAGTGGTTGACCCACAAACTGGACGCTTATGCAGTTGGAGCTCCTGTGGTCTTCAGCCAACACCCATAAGAGAAACACGTGCAGCATGGTCTTTGGTGCTGATAAACGGCGGCTGTGCAGTTTTGACCACTCCACAGCCGTGGCTTGGGTGACCTCCCAAAACTAACTGACCCTGTGTCTTACCTATATTCATTTTTGGAATATAAGAGGAAATCTCCACCCCACACCGGAAATCCTATGTGTTTAATAGCTGCCTTTAATGTTAAAAATGCACAAGGCCACAGAAAATGTAAGAAACACTGTTCAACATCTTTCAGATACAGCTGTGGTAGTTCATATATAGCAGGTTTAGGAAACTCTTTTTGACATGTTAATTTGGCTTTCTTGATTGCACATTTATCATATTTGCTGCTGCTGTTGTTGTTTTCCATTTATTTTTGTCTGGGCTTTTGAAATAGAAAAAAAAATGAATTTGAGGGGAGCACTGGTTTCAATACATGAAAGTGTCCTGGAGGCTTTCTTGCCCTTGTCTGTGTGTGTGCCCGTTTATAGAGGCCCCTTTCCCCCATGCCATAACCCAGGTTTCTGTCTGTGATCCCTAGACTGGCTCCCGGAAGAAGACTGGCCACCACAAGAGGTGTTTAGGTTCATATCTTGAACTCATTGTGAGAATTAATGTATTTGTCTTGTATACCCTTATACCATTTAGTGATTTCTTTTGATTAAACATGATTAGTGTTCCTTTCCACAGATACCTTTCAATGCTGGTTTCTTTCTTTGGGGGAGACAGGACTTGACACCAGTCTTTGGCTCCACATGCAGTGACACTGAAGGCATAGGATCTGCCTCATAGGACCTGCCTCCCACTTTCATAGGTCATCACTCGATAGGGTTACAGTCGACTCTAGTTAATAAAGCTGCTAATTGTTCTCCTCATTGGGTTTAATAGGTGTTTTTCCAACCTGGATTGATCTAGGCAACATTTTACTTCCAAATTTGCTTCCTCCCAGCTCTCCAACAGGAGTTTGTGCTTCCTTCTCCTGCGCTAGTAGAAAGCAGGCTAATTTTCATAAGCTTCAAAGCAGAACATGTCGGGTGGTAAATTTGTTATGGAGAAAGATGATAGTGTATTTCACACTTGAGTACAGGCTCCCGATTGGAAGGGACATTCCTGTCTGTGGCGTCCATCAGCATAGATAAATAGGGATTGCTTAGAAAGTACACATTTTCCATAGACTTTAAGTCAGATCTACCCTTTCTGTTAAAGGAAAACCAATTTATGTTAATTGCTCTTTTTATTTTTTTAAGATTTTCTTTATTTCTTTTTAGAGAGAGGGGAAGGTAGGGAGAAGGGGAGAGAAATACTGACATGAGAGAGAGACATCGATTGATCAGTTGCACTAACAAGGACTGAATCTGCAACCCTGGCATGTGCCCTGACCAGGAATCCAACCTGCAGCCTCTCACTTTGCGGGACGATACGCGACCAACTGAGCCACACCAGCCAGGGCTAATTGTTCTTTTTAAAAAGAACAATATAATAAACCATGCAATCTAATCCTATTCCTCACCGCCCCCCAAGAGATGCAACCATCAGTTTTGGCATATTTCCAGATGTTGGGGCGCCTGTGTGTTTTCCTAGTGCAAGAGGCTTTGCAGGGGCCTTACTGTCACCATGCCTAGGTGTTATTTCTTACCTGAAACTTGTGAGTTGTTAATGGCTACCGTCTTTCGTGAGGAAGAGAATACTAACCTAAGAAAGACTTTATGCAATAGTTGATTATTTTTTACCAAACACGAGATAAAATTGTTCATGAAATTCCTTGTAGAGTTCTGTTTCAATGGCTGAATCACTTATTGAGTAACACTAACCAGTCTTGACGTCATCTTCCTTTCCCCCGGCTAATCTGTCCCCAAGTCTGGCTTGTTTTGCTCTGTGATCTCTTGAATCTCTTTCTCTCCACTATCCTCCCTTGCCCAAGCTATCCTATCTCCCTTTGGGGCTGCGCAGCTCCAGCCTCCTGATCCATTTCCCTGCATGCACTTGTGGTTCCTTTCAATCTCTTCTGCACCTTGCAGCTAGCGAAAGCATCAGAACTGCATGTTGACATAGTAACTTTGTGCTTAGAGCCTCTCCTTACATCCAGTGATAGAGACTAGAATTCTTTCTTAGTCTACAGACTGTCCGGTCTTGGCCCTGCAGGCCTCTCCTCCCTTCTCCACCTTCCCTGCACTTGGGGTGCTGCTGAAAGCTCTGCTCTGCTCAAGTGCCATTCTCTTCAGGAAGCCTGCCCGATCACCCTATTATCCAAGCCTAAGGCAGATTCCCTCTCCATGTGCTTCTTCCCTGCCGTGCAGTCCTTTCCTTCCTGGGCACGTGATCACACTCTTTGGTGTGTGGGCTGCTGCATTAGACCGCAAGCCCC
Source organism: Phyllostomus hastatus (assembly GCF_019186645.2). Lineage (NCBI taxonomy): Eukaryota > Metazoa > Chordata > Mammalia > Chiroptera > Phyllostomidae > Phyllostomus > Phyllostomus hastatus. The sequence goes on along the minus strand of NW_025334015.1, from coordinate 9,395,226 downwards.
GTGAGAGTGGGGGCCGTGACTCTGCTCACCCCCGTATCCTAAGCATTCAGTTTGTTTATTCACACATAGTAACCGCTCAATAAAATTTTGTGTGAGTGAAATAGAGTAAAATTACTGGGGTTTCAGTCATTTTATACTTTTGTGGTTTGATATATTAACACATTGTATGTGGGAAACGTATTTATATGTTTTACGTTGACTGGTGGTAGAGCTCGTGATAAACACTACCCGCAAACAATGTGTTAAGGAATGGAAAGTAGACTTGCTTGTATTAGAGGAGACTGCAGTTAGGTTATAGGTTCCCAAGTCAAAAGTATCCAGATGGGGTTTGGGGGTAGATTACTCATTGACTTTTCACTTTGATCTTGTATACCCAGGGTTCATTTTTTATTCTGGCTTGGCTCCTGGGAAAAGGATTTGTTTATGACATAAAAATAGTAAACAATGAATATTTTTTTTAAAAAAATTGAGCCCTGGCTGGTGTGGCTCAGTGGATTGAGCGCCAGCCTGCGAACCAAAGGGTCTCTGGTTTGATTCCCAGTCAGAGCACGTCTGGGTTGCCGACAGGGTTCCCAGGTGGGGATGCCTGAGAGGCAACCACCATTAATGTTTTTCTCCTTCCCTTTCTCTAAAAATAAATAAATAAATAAATAAATAAATAAATAAATAAAATCAAAAAGAAAAGGAAAAAAGGAGTTACATTTAAAAAGTAAGATCGATTCTACTGTCACAAACAACTGAATGACTGTGGCTTTGTGCAGACTGTTTGGAGTAAACCTGTGTTTTTTCCCCCTGCCCCGCCTTTGGTAGGCTCTTGCAGCCAATGCTGGAACAGGGTTTGCGGTCGCCGAGCCCCAGATCGCAATGTTTTGTGGAAAGCTCAATATGCATGTGAACATTCAGACTGGGAAATGGGAACCTGACCCCACAGGCACTAAGAGCTGCTTTGGAACAAAAGAAGAAGTTCTTCAGTACTGTCAGGAGGTAAGAGTGCTGCCAAAAGTTAAAAGTACTTTTTTTTCTGGGTTAAATTTGAACCTATTTGCCTTAGAAATGGATACTCGGTCATTCTTCTCTTTTGACCTAAGACCAAGTTGGTGATGACTGGCGCACCAGGCCTGTTGTTTCTAAGCGTATGATATGATCAAGACTTCTGGAGGCTTCTGCCTTTGTGTGCTGTGCTCCTGTGCTTTCAGGAGGAATTCTGCAGAAGCTTGGCAGGCGCCCCAGCAGTCCAGCCCGGTCCTCTTGGCTTCTACTTGTTACGGGAAGAGGCAAAGCAAAACAAGCCATGTGTGTGCTTGTGTTTTCCACTTGCTGTAAATGAGCATCTCAGGCCTGATTCAACTTGGTTTTGGGTCAAAACTTGACAAGAAAAGGATATAAGGTGTTTGACGTTCTTGCTTAGCAAGATTGGCACATAGGGCTGGGGTCAAGCATTGTTCTGTATTACATTAACAGGCATTTCCACAGACTTGCCTCTTAAATGTTTCAGTTCACGAGCTCAGCCCCTTACTCATACCCTACAGGTGGTTTCAATACCTAATAGATTTTGGGGCTAACAGCTTGCTGCTTTTGTATGTCCTTAAATAAAGATTCCCTTTTTTTTTTTTAAAGAGAATGCATTAATAGTCAGAAATCTGTCTGTCAGAAGAAAACTAATTGTTAGCAGTATCTTTTTACTTGGAGAGTTTATCTGGAAGTGGGGCAGCAGAGTGGAGCTGTGCATTTGTAGATGGGGTAACAGTGACGCTGAGTAAACAGACACTCATCCTTACTTGCGAGAGAGTGTCCACTTTCTGCGGACCAAGTCAGTTGATGGTGAGTGTGTTCCTCTCCCGTGCAGATGTATCCAGAGCTACAGATCACCAATGTGATGGAAGCCAACCAGCCAGTTGGTGTGGACAATTGGTGCCGCAGAGACAAAAAGCAGTGCAAGAACCACATTGTGATTCCTTTCAAGTGTCTTGGTGAGTGTTCTGCAGACCTTCTTGGCTGTTTCTCAGGAAGTGGGGTCGCTCATTTTCTCTCTGCTCATCTACATCTGTTGAGAACCTGGGGGCTACAAGGATTTACTGTGGGACTTTTCTTTTTTGAATAGTTACTGCTTTCTGTGTCAACAGTTGACTTACATGGTCACGCTCCCTCTCCCCTCATGGGCATCCTCTGTCTTTTAAGGAGGAGCCCTTCCTCTGGCCCTGAAGGGGAGTGCTGCCTGCAGGGCGCTCCAGCTTTGCCTGCCAGGGCGAGCCTGCAGTTTTACAGTCAGACAGTGAGTGGTACTGAACGAAGTGACCCACAGACACAGCATTAACGTTAGATACTGTGAGTAGTTCTGTAGATATATATAAACTTAGCCATAAATTTAACCTTTTCCCCTTCCTCCCTTCTGTATTCCTATCCTAGAATGGAATACATTGCTTTTCTCATTTTTACGTGCAGCACAATAACAGGAAGAAGAGTCAGCATAGCAATGACTTTGTTTTCGAAGTGCTCAGTAGGGGGAAAGAGGGACACTGCCTGTGCTTAACGTCATTTACTTGAAGATGGAGCACCGTGCAGTAGAGTGGGGCTTGGAAACACTTTTTTTGTTTATGTGGTTTAAGGATGTTCTTCCATTCCACTTGGCTTCAAGAAATCTCTGGATATGAGGCTTCTGTTTATCAAGTTATTTGTTGCCATTTTTTAATTTGACAATCTAAAGGAAAAGATGTCAGCCCCTGTCTGAATAGCCAGGTATTGTATGTTGTAAAACTTCTTGTGGCACACTGGTTGAAAATCACTGTTACAGAGTATGGGCCAGTTACCTCGTAGAATGCCTTGCAGTTTGGGTTTGTCCTACTCCTTTTGAATTACGTATTTTTGGAGGTTTTATTACAGAAATGTTCTTGCTGCATCATATTAGGAGTTTCATGATGTCTGTTTCATTAGTGGTCTTACTTTTTATCACCTGGCTAAGGTGATGTCTGCATTCATTTATTGCACGATGGACTCATTGTCCCGATTTTGCCAGTGAGAGCCCCTTCTTGCTGGCTCCTGCGTCTTTTTACCATGTCCCTGTCATTCTTTGAAAGCTTCCTTCCTTTCTGGTGTAAAAAGATGCACTAGGTTTATTCTATAGTTTTCTACCCAACCCCTGCGCCTCAGACATTTCTTCAAGAAGGCCTTCATTTAGTAGGGAAGAAAGAATATTTAGAAACCGAGATCTGGGCATTAGGTATGCTTACTGCTATTACAGTGTCATTGCGTCTAGGTCCACTAAGGAGACAGAACTAAGAAATATTATGTGTGTGTACATTATATGCATACACGGATCTATTTTTCTATGTCTGTGTGCATGTATTAAAAACAACGAGCTCATATCGATACTTAGAATTCTGTTATCTTCGGTATATATATTTTATTTTTTAGAAGAGGGGAAGGGAGGAAAAGAGACATTGATCAGTTGCCTCTAGCATATGCCCTGACTGGGGATTGAACCCACAACTCAGGCATGTGCTCTGACTGGGAATCAAACCAGCAACCTTTTGTTTTATGGGACGATGCACAACCAACTGAGCCACACTGGTCAGGGCTATCTTCAGTATATTTTTTAAATTTTTCTCTATCCCCTGTAAATAAGACTCTCTGATTTTTAAGAATAGCTGTGTTCTTAGTATATGATTCATATACTATATAATTCACCCATAGTTTAATGGTTTACATTACATTTTCTGAAATTATCCAACCGTACTCAGTTCTTTTAACATACAAACTGTACTAGAAAATAATACAGTCAAAAGTGAGAGTCTTGCATATTTTATTCACCAGGAGTAACCACAGTGAGCCCTTCTATGCATATTAAAGTGAATACCATGTGTTGCCATAAAGAGAGAGACGGGAGTGTGGCTGGCTTCAGCCTTGAAACCCATTTTCAGTATGGCTGCCTAGCAAACCCAAAGCATAGGCAGTCCAGTAGGGCAGGGAGATGAGAACTGGGAGAAGCTGGGTTGAGTCTGTATGAGTGGGGTGCCTCTATTAATTAGTTTGGATGTTCCAGTAGCTTTGTCTGTGTACTTACACACTGTTTTCTGTTGTTTTTAATCAAGGATATGTCTTGATTAGGATGCTTGAAAGCAATTTGAGGATGAATTTGGGTTGCTAGCAACATTTGCGTCAAATCTAATGTCGCACGTAGACATCTCTGTGCCTGTTGTTTAACCCTGCTCTCTTCTGAGAGCATGCGACTCTTGTAACTCATATTGGGTACTTTTGGTGAGACGTTACAGTTCAGTCTTCTCAACCTGAACCTTCTGTCTCCTATTAGTACTAATTGCCTTCTGCTTATCTGTAAAAATTTATCTAAATACATAGAGTGATCCGATTAGTAGGGCAGTGCTGGTGATGTGTGAAGACACAAAACTACTGCTGTTTGTGGGGAAGGAGTTAGTCATCTCTGAAGACCGTGTACAGACTGGCTGCTGTACTAAAGGAAGGGAGCTTTCCAGGCTTAAAACAGTGTCTGTGTTGGGTTGTTTTGGAGGAGAGGTGGACAGGTGGTGTTACTACAGTGGGCAGACTACCGAAGGAAGTTTGCATAGTCCAGCTCTGCGGTGCAGTCTTCAGCACCTGCACCCTGGTGTCTCAGAGCAGCTCACCGGTCTGCTGCGGGTGTCTGTTTGCAAGTGACCATGTGAAACATACACACGGACCGTATTTCCTGTGACATCCCCGTGGTGTTCCACTGCACACAGATACCATTATGGAACGAATTCTCTGTTAGTGGACATTTAGGTTGGTTCTTTTTTTTATATTAACAACACTATAATGAATATTTTTGTTCACTTGCTAAATATTTCCTTAGAATATATTCTTAGAATTGCAATTATAGAATCAAAGAGTATTCTTTGTTTTTCCATTTTTATGTTTTATTTTTAAATTCAATGGTAGTAATTCTCTTCTTGTTTTTAGAGGTCAGACAGATTAAGTCATTCATTAAATAGCTAGAGATTGGTGGCATATAACAATTTTTAATTTTTTCCTTACTAAATTTATTGAGGTGACACTGATTAACAAAATTATACAGGTTTCAGGTGCACAATTCTATACATCAACAACTGTTAGGGAGGATGTGGAGAAAAGGAAACCCTAGTGCACTGTTGATGGGAATGAAGACTGATGCAGCCACTGTGGAAATAGTATGGAGTTTTCTCAAAAAAATTAAATTGGAACTGCCTTATGACCCAGCGATTTCACTTCTGGGTACATATCCGAAGAAACCCAAAACTAATTGGGAAGAATATATACACCCTTATGTTCATTGCAGCATTATTTGCAATAGCCAGGTTGTAGGACAGCCCTGACCGGTGTGACTCAGTTGGTTGGGCATTGCTCCACAAAGTGAAAGGTCACTGGTTCAGTTCCTTGTCAGGGCACATGCCTGGGCTGCAAGTTCAGTTCCTGGTCAGACCCTGTACTCCCTGGTCGGGGAGGTTACAAGAGGCAACCAATGGGTGTTTCTCTCACACATCAATGTTTCTCTTTCTCTCTCTTCCTCCCTTCTCCTCTCTAAAAAATCAATAACAAACAGTTGCGGTACATATATACAAGGGAATATTCTTCAACTAATTTTTAAAAAATGAAATCTTTTACTATTCGCAACAGCATTGATGGACCTAGAGGATATTGTGCTCAGCTTTTTATTTTTAAAAAATTTTAGACCTATAGAAAAAAAATGTAATAGTTGATTACCAATATACCCTTTATGTAGGTCCTTCAGTTTTGCCTTATTTGTCTGTCTCATTTTGTGTGTCTTATATACTTTTTGTTGTTGTTAAACTATTTGAAAATAAGTCGAGACATTGTGATAGCTCACCTTCCAGTACATTAGCCTGTCTCTTCTCAGAGCGAGGAAATTCTCCTGTAACCATGACACAGCAATCACACTGAACAATTTTCTTAACTTCCAAAGGTTGTCCTTTATAGCTGCTTTTTGAAATGGATCACATGTTATATTTGATCTAGAACAGTTCCTTATCTAAATCTTTTTTGGGGGGCAAGGGGATGTGGCGTCTGGTTGATGTGAAGTTTGTGTACAAGTTCGACCTCCCTAGAGCCTTCAGGGCCATTTGTTTAGGAGAATGTGCCTCCGTCTGAATTTGTCTTACTGTTTTATCATGGTTGGATAGAAATGACATGTTTTGGTAGAAAGACTGTGGGTAATATGTTCTTCTTAGGGTATCACATATGTCAGCTTGTCCATGATTGGTGATTTAAACTGGTCACCTGGTTAAAGTAATGTCTACCAGAGCTTTCCATTACCAAGACTTACCTGTTCCCTTTGTAAGTAGCTCTGCATTGATTACTCAGTTACCAATGAATCAGTTATTACAACGGTGGTTAGTCTTGAGCTAGGTGTCTTTAGGCACACAGAGGGCTCATGTAATTAAGATTCATCTGCACTTTAGGAGAACACCCAGTCTTTGTGTCCTGGTATTTCGTTATTAGAACCCGTATGGCCAGAAATACGGGAGTCGAGGGCTAGGAATGCTGTTTGTGTGAGATCGGGCTGGGGGAGAACCTGTGTGTATGTGTGTGTTCGAGGTTGTGAAAGGGGGTCTGTTCCTATTCTCTTGTCATGTGTTGTGTGGCTCTGCGTCAGCACTGGGAGCGGAGTCTGGGATAAGTGAGGATAGTCCTGGGCCTGATGGCCATAAAGGAGTGTTGAACCCTTGGGGCTGTTTGTTTGGAGCAGTAGCGTTCACTTGGCCTTTGAAGAAAGAGAGATTCAGCAGCTGCCTGCACCTGACTTTGTGACTGTAATAATCTGCAGTGAGGAGTGTTTTCACCCCGAGTCAGGATCAGATTGGCTTTTGACAAAGCTCCTCTTTTCCAGTGGGTGAGTTTGTAAGTGACGTTCTGCTAGTTCCGGAGAAGTGCCAGTTTTTCCACAAAGAGCGGATGGAGGTTTGCGAGAACCACCAGCACTGGCACACGGTCGTCAAAGAGGTAAACGAAGGGGTGGAAAAGTCAGCGTTGCTTTCTGCCAGGAGGGAAAGTAGCACTTCCCTCCAAACCTCACCATGATTTCAAATTGATTTCTCTTTTTCCCCTTCAAAGTTATCAGGTACTTCGAAAATTAACCGTACTTGGGGAGAGAATCGAAGTTTTTGTGGGGAAGTTCCGTGTTGACAATCCAGGCCCTAAAGTTAGGGACATTAGAAAGGACCGTGCGGCAAGGCTGCTCTCCGCAGGGCCCCCCGGAGGGCCGTTCCACGCCCTGCGTTCTTGGGGTGGGAGTTGCCGGTTATGGAAATTCAGTGCCTGCTCACAGACACTGACAGGATGGGACGTCACTTCATCCTTCTAGAAGGTGCGGAGAAATAATAGCCTTCCTTAACACTTCTCGAGCTGAGCTGGGTCTCCAGTCTGTTCTTCAGTCACACTTGGAGGCAGTGCCTCCCTCGCCAGTGAGGAGTGTGAATGAGCGGCGGCCACTCTAGCTGGTGTTGATCGTTGCTGTAAGAGTCTCCCTTTCCTTAATTTTCCCCAGCTTTGGATGGTCATTGTTTGGGGCCCAGAGAAGCAAAACCTGTAAATCTTAAAATCATAACATCACAACTTTTTGACAGAAAAGCTGTGTCCATGTGAGAAAGCATGAAGTAGTGATTTGATTGGGGTTTCTCTCGGCTGCGCCTGGGAACAGGGTGTGTCTGATGCTGGTCTGTGGGTTTCTTGTAGGCCTGTCTGACCCAGGGCATGACTTTGTACAGCTACGGCATGCTGCTGCCCTGTGGCGTGGACCAGTTCCACGGCACTGAGTACGTGTGCTGCCCTCAGATAAAGGCCGTGCAGGCTGTGCAGTCTGCTGTGACCAAAGAGGACGAGGAGGTGGAGGAGGAGGAGGAAGGAGAGGACGAGGAAGAGGAAGATTATGAGATTTATAAGAGGTGAGCTCTTGCCCTGAACCTGTGAACTTGCTCTACCTGGGGCTGCGGGCTGCTGGTGGAGTGGGCCTTGCCTGGCTCAGGCTGGAGCTGAGCCAGCGTGCATTTCACTCCAGCCGGAGCTGGGCACGGGAGTGCCTGTGTCTGTCAGCCTCTTGATATTCCAGGCTGCAGTATTTTCTACAGGTTAACGTGGTCTCTGTCCACTGACTCTCCCCTTTTGCTGATGAGACTGGGCGGAGGGCTTTAGTGGCACAGTTAATTGCAAGCTGAGCTTGCTTCCTGTCTCTGTTTTCGTGTGTTTCAGAATGGGGAAGGGAATTGTTGTGTTTTGTCACAGGAACTGGTGTTAACCTTCCTCTTGTGCTGTGACCTTTAGTGAATTTCCTACTGAAGCGGATTTGGAAGACTTCACAGAGGCCGCCGTGGATGAAGATGGAGAGGATGAGGAGGAAGAGGAGGAAGTGGTGGAAGATCGTGATTACTACTACGACAACTTTAAAGGCGATGACTACAACGAAGAGAACCCAACGGAACCCAGCAACGAGGGGACCATTTCAGAAAAGGAAGTGACCCATGATGTGAAAGGTAACTTGATACAGAGCAGTGGCGGTAAAATCGGTATGGTGATGATTTGCTTAGATTTTTGTACTGCATCCCTTACAGGTAAGTCACAGAAGGAGAGGTGGTGTGCTCCTGTGAGCCGAAGGGCAAGTCGGCTCTTCAGCGGGCAGGGGGTGCCAGCTTAGCAGCAGTGGCTGGGCTGTGGCAGAGCCTGCCAAGTGGCACATCCCAGGGGAGGTGCCGAATTGAATCAGAACACTGTTCTCTGCATTGGAAGAACATAAGTGGAGAATGAGAGAAACAACGTGGCCTGCCCTTGGGCAGAGTTCTTCCACATCCAGCTTGAGATGTTCTCTACTGAAGGGGTGCCCCTCCTCAATACTGAGAAAGCCCTGACCTCGTGGAATAGAAATCCCTGCCTTGGTTCTTCTCTCTCTGAGGGTATTCCAGTCTGTAGGCTGCCCTGTCTGTCCATTAGAGAGGTGGTGGTGCCGGGGAGGGTGGAGTTCATGACCCCGGTGAGGGAGTGGAACCAGCGGTGTTTTCATCTTGCCAATTAAACAGAAGTTGTGACAGCTCTAGAACCATTTCCACACAACCTCCTGCTGGTTGTGTGTTTGAAACCAATTAAGATCTGAAGAATTATTTAGGGCCCAACTAGGGGAAAATTACTTATTGAGTCTAGAAATACATGGTTCACCTCGGAGAACATAAAAATGTGCGCTCATCCTTCCCAGAGGCTTAAGTAGTGCTTACTGTGGTTCTTAGCACCAGTACAACCTGTTCACCTGCCTTCCCTTTGGGCCTTGGTTCCTCCAAGGTAGACAGATCAGATCACAAATATCTCCACCTAACAACACATCAGCAACCCGGGGCTCACGGACCCGTGAAGTAAGGCATTCCTCTGTCCACCTGTACATCGGCCTACACTCAAGACAGCACCAAAAATATTTTCAGTCTCTCAGTGTCTGTATTGCCTTCAATTGGGAAATGACTGTGTCATTAGAAATGACTGGCTTGAGACCGTGAGCCAGGGTGCTAGGGTCCTGTCCAGGCTCGGTCTTCACCGGTGTTAAGCGTCACCCAGCCCTGGTCCTCACCTGGCCCAGCCCTTGCGGTCCGTAGCATTGTGAAGCATCTGAAGCTGCTGCCTCTGTCCCGCTGACGTTCTGACCGTTTCCACACAGCTGTCTGCTCCCAGGAGGCGATGACGGGGCCCTGCCGGGCCGTGATGCCCCGTTGGTACTTCGACCTCTCCAAGGGAAAGTGCGTGCGCTTTATATATGGCGGCTGCGGAGGCAACAGGAACAATTTTGAGTCTGAGGACTATTGTATGGCTGTGTGTAAAACGATGAGTAAGTCCCGCCACGCTGGCTCTGTGCAGCGGGTTGTCCTGTCCAGCATCGTGTCTTTCCTGGCCGTCCGCGTGACTGCATCTGTGTAGTGCTCCCCGCCCACATGGGTGTTTGCTGTTGGTTGTTTTTCCTCATCTCGTGCTTTCTAGATCTAGGCTTGCTTTCCTGTGGGCCGTTGTCAGCTGAGTTCTTCATGTCCTGTGCTCTCTGTGGGTCTGGTGGCGGCGGTGGTGGCGGTGGTGTGTTTCCTCCCTGCTACCGTGGGTGCGCCTGGGGGCTTGTTCTTTCTCATTCCTCCGTGTAGACTGCAGGCTCCTACAGTGCTTTGTGTTGGTTTGGAAGGCAGCCATGTCCTCGGTTGTCTCTGGTGAAGGGCACGAAGGGGTAAGAAGATTGGCCATGAGTTCTGCACATGATCCTCTCCAGGCTTTGCCCCTCATTCTTGTCCTCGACCTGCCCTGTTGCTGACCCCCTCGATGTGTGCTCTCCAAAACTGCTGATGGGGTTGCTGTGGGGACGCAGAATATCAAAGTATCTTGCTTTATGTGCTCTAGGGAGGGAGCAGTTGCCTCCTATATTTTGGCAACACTGCGTCATGCAGAGATGGAGGTAGTGAAGGAATTTTACTTTATGAGTTTTTTGGTCACAAAGGAAACTCAGGGGTTCGTTGAGTTGGGTTCATTTAGGTAAAATTTTGCTTTTCTCCACGTTTACCCCTTTTCCCTTTTAAGACCCTCTTTCTGTTACTTGGGTTTGGAAAGTCCTCCGTCCAAGCAGTCTTTTCTTGGTTCCTGTCCTGGAATGTGTTAGAATAAAGAGTTACTGCCTGTTCCTGGTGTTTGGTTGTAGCTTCTGGAAGTTTTCGTGCAAACACTGGGTCCCTCTGTCCTCCCCACACCGCAGGCTTCTGAAACCTTGATGCAACGTGGTGTGCTTACCGCACTTCCCTCCAGCTGCTGCTCTGTGGACAGGCCGTTTTTATTGTATACAATTGAAAACATGAAAAAAATGTGAATCCTTTGGCAGAAATTTTTTTACTCAGTAAAGGTATAGAGATAGCAATTGATAGTTTCTGCTTTGTAAAACTACTTAAATGAAGAGGCAACAAAACATTGTTTTGGGGTGAAGTCTGAGGGAGGAACCCAGGATCCTGTAAGCTCTTGTTGCATATGCAGGTGGTGATCTTTCCCCAGGGATCAGAGAGGTCGTGCCTTAAGACACTGTGGAACAGCGGTTCTTTTTTTTATTTTTTATTTTTTCATTGAATTTATCGGGGTAGCATTGGTTAAAAATTATGTAGGTTTCAGATGTACAATTCCATAATATGCCATCTGTATATTGTATGGTGTGTTCACCACCCTGAGTCCAGCTTCTGTCTGTCTGGAGCGGCAGTTCTTCAGAGCAGTAACAAAGTCTGCAGAATTGTAGCTCCCTATTAGTTAGGGTAGGAGCCTGCCGAGGAGCAGCTGGCTGGAGTGCTTTGACAGCCCAGTAGCATCACTGTCCTGGTGGTCAAGTTTGTGTCCCTCCTTGAAGGGGATTCAGTTGGGCCAATGAGCTGGTTGTTTCCACATGGACAGAAGGATGTGGTTCTAGGTGCAAGCTCGGCTGTCTGTAGAGCTAAACCTCTAGGCTGCTACGCCTTTCCCTTCCTGTCTGCAGAGGGCGGTGGCAGATTGTGTTGTCTGTATCCAGCCCAGTGAGAGGAGCCAAAGACTCTGCTTCTAGCACAGCATCCTTTAAGCTGCGGGCCTGCATTGCTCGGCGCAGCATGCGTGGTGGCACAGAGGGACTTCAGTGCTTTCAGAGTCTCCCAGCTGAAAGTTTTGAGCATTAGGGGGAATGTGGTTTGTAAAGCCCTGTATACCCTAATTTATTTAATCTGGAAATTGGCTGTTGAGATCCTGTTTATATGTATGTGGGGGTTAGGTATTCTTCAGAAGATTCTGTTTTTAGGTTTACTAAATAAAAGGTGTTCTGATGGGCCCTGACTGGTATGGCTCAGTAGACTGAGTGTCAGCCTGCGAACCAAAGGGTCGCTGGTTCAATTTCCAGTCAGGGCACATATCTGGGTTGCAGGCCAGGTCCCCAGTAGGGGGCATGCAAGAAGCAGCCACACATTGCTGTTTCTCACCCTCTTTCTCCCTCCCTTCCCTTCTCTCTAGAAATAAATAAATAAAATACTAAAAAAGAAAGAAAACAAAAAAAAGGTGTTCTGATGGAGAACTTTGGAGTTGCTGATGCATTTGTATTTATATTTGTCAGTTACATATTTATTTTAAAGTTCCATTGAAGTTATGCAATTCTGGAAGTTAGGTGGGTTTGTTCCTGAATAAAACTTGTTGCATTTGGGCATTTGCTACCCACTTAGTTCCAACATGTCATGGTCCAGCAAGTTGTGCCAGCAAGTCGTGTGTGAGTCCTCCTGGCTTGGGACATCTCGAGGGAATTGAGCTAACAAGAGTTTCCCTACGTATTCCTCGAGAGGTTGCCTGAGTAGCCTCCAATCTCAGTCTTTTCCTTTATGAGATTGGTCTCCGTTGTGCAGATGGATGTTACCTTGCCTGGGCACACTCTGAATCTGTGCTTGTCTGGCAGTGAGGAGCGGTTCTTTTAATGGCTCATTCTCTGGGTGATGCCCTGAAGGCCAGTGAATTGTCAAGTGTAGCAGCTTTGCCCGTCACATCCAGCAACTTAGTCTTATCCCTGTGGTTTCTGCTATTGGGGGTGGGGCTAAGAGTCCCCCAGTGAATCTGAAAACTGGAAAACTGTAGCTAGAGCAATTGAGACTTTTCCGTACCCAGCCTGTATACAAAGAACATTCCATAATCGGCTTCCCAAAGTAGGTTCTAGCCTAAGAACAGCAAGAAGAAAGGAAAAAAACTGAGCACTGAAGTTTCTTTCAAAATAGAGAATTTGTGGAAGTGCCTCTGCTTGTCTCTGGTCAGCAGCTGTCAGTGACAGCAACAAGGCAGTTGTTTTTTTAGGTTTCAAGATTTCAAGCATTGAGGGACAGTATAGAGGCAGTGATTTCCTTTTTCTGCCCCAGAAATGCTAAGCAAATGCTTTGCTGGTACCGCATTTATAGGGGGGTCTGGCCTGGCCTGGCCTGGCGGGTGAGTGTCATGGAAGGGAAGATGACCAGTGTCGCGTGACAGAGCTGGCCCTCGGCAGACAGGAGCACCCTGTATGTTGGGTGTGGTACGGACCATCGAGTCCACTGCAGTCCCGAGCCTGGTTTTCCTCCCAGGGCATGGCGCAGTTTTCTCACTGGGTCTCGCCCCCAAGGAGAACACCCTCTGTCGTTTTGTTTCAGTTCCCCCGACTCCTCTGCCAACCAACGATGTCGATGTGTATTTCGAGACCTCTGCAGATGACAATGAGCATGCTCGCTTCCAGAAGGCTAAGGAGCAGCTGGAAATTCGCCACCGCAACCGGATGGACAGGGTAAACCGCAGCACTTTCCTTATCTTTGTGGTGTTGGGCACTGGGTGACGTGGTGTTCACAGTTGAAGAAAAGGGACACCATCTCCCTCGATTGTCGTGCTGATGTGTCACCTGGGACAGGTGGGGGTGGGAGCATAAGCGGGCCTCTGTGGTGTGACTGGTCCTTTGCCCCGTCACCTGCTGCGTGCTTGGGTCTCACGCTCTAGGTAGCGTGTGTGCTGTTATGTTCTTGCTGCTGGGTTTTGTTTTTTTTTTCCATTAACTAGCTTGAAAATTTTATTTTAAAGATGGAAGCTTTATATCACAGTTGTAAATAGCTAGTGTCATGTGCCACTAGAAAAAGGTAAGTGTAAAAACGTATGAAATGGAAGTGAGAGGCTAGCTAGCCACTGTTGCCTGTCTGAGGTTCTGAGTCTCGGGGATGCTCACTTTTCCTCGAAAGGGCTGTGTGAGAGCTCCATGAGCACTGCAGTGCATCATCTGTGGGGTTTCCTGTTGCACAGTTTCCTACGTGAGGTGCAGGGCCTGGCAGTATTTTTAGAGAACGAGGGTGTTGTTTTAGAGATTACTCTGGTTAGAGTGCTTTGACCTCTGTTCTAGGTAAAGAAGGAATGGGAAGAGGCTGAGCTTCAAGCGAAGAACCTCCCTAAAGCGGAGAGGCAGACTCTGATCCAGGTAAGATGCCTCCTTCAGGGACACAGCTTCCAGCCTGACCCTCTAAGAAGTGGTCAGAGCCTCCTCTCAGGAAGTTTTAGCTGGCCTGCCTTTTTTTTTTTTTTTTTTTTTAAATGAAACCTTCTAGCTGGTGGTGTCTCGCATAGCTCACCTATGGTAGGAGGAGAGCAAATCCCTCTCCAGAGTACACCAAACTCGTGCCAGAAAGTAACCTTAGCTCAGCTGCGTTTGTTAATTCTGCTTTCCTGGCCAAAGTCCTCAGTCTTCTTCATTCTTAGGCTGTGACTTATTTTTCAGCTGTACTGAATTCTTTCTTTTTTTTTCTTGCCTGTCCTCACCCAAGGACATGCTTATTGATTTTAGAGAGGGGTAAGGAGGAGAGAGAGATGTGTGAGAGAGAGAAACATCGATTGGTTGCCTCTCATATGAGCCCCAACCGAACTTGCAGCCCAGGTATGTGCTCTGACCGGGAATCCAGCCTGTGACCTTTCTGTTTACAGGACAGTGCTCTAACCAACTGAGCCACTCTGGTCAGGGTTGGATTTTTTTTTTTAACAGACTTATTGAAAAATCAAAAAGTATAAAAAAAGCTCTCTGATACCAGTTCATCTCTGACTTTGTAAGAATGGCACCTTAGAATCATAGCCTGTTCCTTTCTACATAGCCAGTGCACCCCGTGCAGGGAAACTGACCCACCAGCTTGAAACTATACCTTTACTTTTTTATTATTAATTTTTTTTTAGATTTTATTTTTAGAGAGGGGAAGGGAGGGAGAAAGAGAAGGAGAGAAATATCAATGTGTGGTTGCCTGTCACGTGGCCCCCCACTGGGGACCTGGCCCACAACCCAGGCATATGCCTGGGCTGGGAATCAAACTGGCGACCCTTTGGTTCACAGCCTGCGCTCAGTCCACTAAGCCACACCAGCCAGGGCCGAAACTATACCTTTAAGTATGGCCAGGTGCTGCACAGATAACAACAGCTTGCCCTTCAGGACTTCGGTGTGAATGGCTCAGCAGAACTCAGCATGTTACTGGGATACCTTTCCAAATACACATCTCCTATTAGGTGGTGGCTTCAGAATTTGTAAGTTGGTGCTGGCTGTGCTGCATTGTGGTAGGAGGAGCATTTTTTTCCTTGCAGTGCACGTGGAAAAACCAGTACTGTCAGGGAAATGCTGAGGAGTCCTTCTGACATTTGCTTTACCATGCTGTCATTAGGCAAGGAAGCAATTATCCTAACACATCAGATAAAGTACAGCAGCTCCTCAAATCACGCCGTTTCATTGGCTGTCATTTTGTGATGGTGAGATGCCGTAGCAACTTAACTCGCATTCATATCAATTAGCCTATGGTAAAATTGGTTTCATTATACATCATTTTGCTTAAAGTCACAGAGGCCATTGATGATAAGTGAGGACTTACCATATACAGTACTGGGGTCTTAACTGTGCTCCACTCTCTCAACCTGTTGCTGGCTCACACAGGCCCTGGGCAGGGAGAAGCCAGCATTGGGCTTCAGAGTTGTTTGCGTAGACTTCTGGGTGCCATGAATTACATGTTGTCTGCTTCCTGGGTGTAGCACTTCCAAGCTATGGTGAAAGCCTTGGAGAAGGAAGCAGCCAGCGAGAAGCAGCAGCTGGTGGAAACCCACCTGGCCCGAGTGGAAGCTATGCTGAATGACCGCCGCCGCGTGGCTTTGGAGAACTACCTGGCCGCCCTGCAGTCGGACCCGCCGCGGGTGAGTCGTGCGCAGAGCAGGTCGCTGGCGTGAAGGACTGTTTGTGTAGAACCCATGTATGACATTCAGGTCAGTAAAATGACATTTTTATAACAAGTTCTGGCAAGGCTGGAAATAAGGAGAGAAGAGGGAGGAAAAGGTGTTACATTTTACAGAGTAGTACCTGCTTCTCTTAGCTTAGCACTGCACTCGGGCATGCGTGTGCCACCTGTGACGCAGAGGAAGCATAACCTCAGCATTGGTTGGTAGTTTTCCAGTTACTGAATTTTTGTAAGAGCCTGATTCTCAAAGACCAAAAACATGCCTTCCATGGACAGAGGCTTTTCAGCCATTGAGAAGAAAGGGGTAGTTTCGGTAGAAACCCTTTCACGCCAGCGGTCTCAAGCTCCCTTATGCCTTCGCTCTCTATGACCCGTCTTGCTTTGGGGGGATGGGAAGTATTGCAAAGGAGGGTATTTGTATCCTTCCTAGGTAAGCAAGTACAGTCATTCCTGGGTGACATAGGGGACTGCCTGGTTTGTAATTAAGGTGGCGGGGCTGAGCCAGCAAAAGCGTACACTGGAGGAGGATGCAGAAAACAGTGTTTGTTAAGGAGCGGATGGAACTTTGGAACTTAGATTTCGGTGCTGAGAAAGGTAGCCTCTTATCCGTGGTGATAAGAACTTTTGAAAGTACAGCTTTCATTCTTGAGCCTTGTTGAGCTTTACATTCCAAAGGAGATTTTCAAAGCCTTGTTTTTCTGTTTTCAATTCCCTTGGTCTCTGGGTATTAAAACAACTGCTCTGTCCTGCAGCCTCATCGCATTCTCCAGGCCTTGCGGCGTTATGTCCGTGCTGAGAACAAAGACCGCCTGCACACCATCCATCATTACCAGCACGTGCTGGCCGTGGACCCAGAAAAGGCGGCCCAGATGAAATCCCAGGTATAAGAGATGGAGCAGAGACCGCTCTGGGGGAGGGCTTCCAGTAGGGGGGCTACTGTGCCTGACGGTTGAACTGCACCGGTAGCTCTGCTTGGTGTCAGTCCTTAGAGATGAGTGTCGATTTCCAAAGACATTAGGTCCAAGAGTTGGTTTTTGAAAAGTACTATTTTAAAAATGCATTTCCCATACTTTTTTACATTAAGTACTTTCTATTTAAACAGTTTCTGAAAGTTTAGAAATACATGGTTACACTTATGAGGTAAATCAACATCTGACAGTTCACGTCTGATTTAGGGTACCACCAGAATTAATATTTGAAATCTTTTTCCGGGCAGCTGTATCAAGCAGGTCTTTAAAATTGGTATCTTGTGTACGTTATACTTTTTGTTCAGACAGACACTTTCACATTCCTAGGTGTTGTCCCCTTGGTATGTCTAGCTTGTCTTTTTTCTTTCAAGTTTAATTTAATTATTTAACTTTTACAGGCGGGGAGGGAGAAAGAGGGGGAGAGTAACATCAATGTGAGAGATGAATACAGTTGGTTGCGTCTCGTACACACCCTGACTGGGGACCAAACCCACAACCCAGGCATGTGCCCCGACCAGAAATAGAACCTGTGTTCTTCTGCTTTGCAGAGACAGTGCCCAACCTGCTGGACTACACCAGTCAGGGCAGGTCTAGGTTTATTTTACAGCCATCTGTGAAAGTTTGCATCTGGATCTTCTTTCTAACTTTGATATTGTCCATGTATTAGCTTTTTTACCGTCATGTTGATAGAAAGTGAACTTGCCTGCAATACTGCTAGCTCCCTCTTAAATCACAGAGTCTGATAGTTGAGCCTATTAATTGTCCTAGAGGGCCCTGTGATGATTTGGCCGATCTTATGCATTTCCTCTGTATTACAAACGCAGTGCTGTGTTGATTGTGGGCATCCCACGTGTCCCCCTCCAAGACCTTTGTTGCGTGTATTACGATTGGAAGGTGATCTGCCCAGCTGTCCCAGGAACAGTGTGGCAAGGTTGCTGCTCTGTTTGTTGAGTGCATATTTGGGTGCTTCTTGCCCAGCTGCCGAGCTATGCCCTGGCACCTGGCCATACAGAGTCCAATACCCGTGTGCCCTTGGGCAGCTCCTGGCCTGGAGCAGAATTAATTATATAACCTGTAAAGATGAAGAATAATTGTCATTAAACATAGGTTCACCTTAGCAGTTGGATGCTTGGTGGAATGAAAGAACTCGGGCCCCTGAATAGTGGGCAGAGTGAAAGGGGCCAGGTCTGGGGATGGTTAGGGCCCTCTGGCGTGGGCCTGGAGCTCCCCTCTTCAAGCTGGGTGGAGTAGACGAGGGAAGGCCCAGCATCTCCTTGAGAGGCTTCCAGGAAGCTTAGGTGGAACAGTGCATGCATCTGGACCGCAGTTAGGTTTTTTAGGTCTACTTGATTTTATTTAAAGTAATTATTATTATTGTTGTTGTTATTATTATTAGTTGTTAGTGGTGGGGGGGTATGCGTGTGTGTGTGGAAAAACTAGACTATTATGTAGGACTTTACAGGAAAAATGGCCTGTTCTGTGTGATTAGGATAGGAGAGACCTGATTAGTATGTGAAATTAATAACTGGGGAATGAGTTAACCTGCAAGCAAGGTCAGGGTGCCCACCAAGTCGCACAGGAAGTAGAACCCTCCTAAGAAAATCTTGGGGGGGAAACCCACCTGTGCTGTGTGATATTTACTGTCTGCTCTGAGCTCTTAATTCTAGTGAAGCTCAGCTGCTGCATCCCATGAACCTTTTGTTCCCTGTGCTGCTGTGTAAGCTCCAGAGAGCCCTGGGCATGTTCAGCCTTCAGTAATGTACAGAGTCGGTTTAGGGTGAGCGATGCGGAGCTTTACCCCCCATGCTGCAGCTCAGAGGGTCACCCCACAGATGCTGATGTCCAGTAATTCTCACCCTGGGGCTCGTGTCCTCATGTGGGGGTGTGGACCTTCCTTTCCCAGGTGGCTCCTTAATAGTTCATCTGAAGAAGTATAATAATGTCAGCACATGCTGAGACTGTGTGAGGTCCATGTTTTGGTTTCTATTTGTATTTTTTTCCCATAGGATTTACTCTTGTGCTTTTCCATCCATTTACTTGATTGAAAGAATGGCAGATATAAAATTAAATTGCTTCATCCTTGCTTTCACAGGTCAGAGAGCTATCAATCTGTATACAATAAAGGCCTCTTTCGATTTAACTCCCCCACCCCCGCATTGACCCTTCATGTTAATGGAGTCCACAAGAGTTAATCCGTTGGTTTAGATCGCCCTCTTTAGGAAGAGCTTGGTCACTGCACAAGTGACCAGCAGGCTGCCTTTTCCAATAGCCTGCGGTGACCTGCCTCGCTGTTGTGTTCCTGGGGTGGAAGGGAGCCTAAGTCACTTTTCTTTTCCACCCTGAAGTACTTTAAAAGTAAGTGAGCAGTTTTAATGGCTTTTTTAGAAAAGAGAACAAGCTTGGAAGTTTTACATTGAGAAAGGATAGTGAGCTATGGAAGGTGGATGGCAGGAAAGTCTTTAACAGTTAACATCCCTTAAAATTGGGTTTGTGTGTACCTTTGCATAAATTTTTGGAAGAATAGCTGATTTAATTAAAGAGGAATACACCATGATAATCATTTGAAGCAATCACTTCAGTAAGCAAAGTCTGAATGGTCCCCTCACTCACTAAATCTACTTTTTAACTAGTGATTTCATTCTCTGTACCCCTCTAATCTGACCAGTGGTTAAAAAAAAATCGGCCACCTCTTTCCCATTTTCACTCAGAAACTTTACTGAGTATCTGGCATTGTACAAGCTAGGTTCTTCTTAACTCATTCAGTATGGTTAGTAAGTTCCTCATGTGAAAATCAAATCAGTAGGGGGCTATTGAGAATTGTTAAATTTTCTTCTAACTTGGAGAACTCTGTGGATAAATTCTCAGGTCACTGAGGGGTATTACAGAGTCTGAACACATTCTCACACTTAATGGGTCAGCAAATACGGCGTGGGGATAATACATTCTTTCTGACTGGCTGCTCTGCTGGACATTGTAGACACGTGCCTTTTCAGCTGGGCTTTGCGGAAGTGTGCGTGTCGATGTCCCTGCTGGCCCAGCCGTTTTGATGAGTCTCCACTGCACTGTACTTCCAGGTGATGACACATCTCCACGTGATCGAAGAAAGAAGGAACCAAAGCCTCTCTCTGCTCTACAAAGTCCCTTATGTAGCCCAAGAAATTCAAGAGGAGATTGGTGGGTGCTGATGCTATTTCTATCGAAGTCGGGTGGGATTCTTGCTAAGGGTTGAAGCTGATTAGGGAAACAGGACAAGTGAGGCCATGAAGCTGGGCATTAGCACCCCGTGGTTTCAGAAGTCTAGAATTCATGTGTCAAGGTCAAGTACTGGCTGCAGGCCACAGAGCCTTGAGTTTCATTGGCCTTCACTCTGTTACCGGAAGAAAAATCTAGGGTGTAAAATTGCAAAGGACTGGGGGAAGTCTCCTATTACCCTGTCCTCCCCCGGCCCCTTGATTGCTGATGTATCTCAAGGCACCTACTTTACAAGTTCTCACTTCCTTTTTGTCTTCTGGTTGCTGTTGCCTCCATTTATTCAACAAATATTTATTGTGTGCTCATGTTATTGTAGGAGAGAGACAGGAAGATGAGGATCAGAGGGTGATGAGAGCTGTGGGGGAAGGTTAAACTAGGGGAGGCGGGTGGTGAGTGGCTGAGCAGTCAGGGAGGCTTGTCTTGGGGGCAGTCACCTGTGATCTCAAGGGGAGGAAACATTGTCACCGTAGGCAGTGACTGCCGCTGAGGCCTGTTTAAATCAAATGGGCCCATTCGAGCAGCTCATGGAGGCCAGAACGTCATGAGAAATGAGGCCAAAGAAGTAGGCAGAGGCCAATTTGTTAAGAGATTTTAGCAAAATCAAGGGGTTTGGCTTTTATTCCAGGATAAGAGAACGCAGTTAGAGGTTTTTAAACTAGTGAGTGATTAGCTTTTTAAAAGAACATGAATTTTTTAAAAAAATTACTTGGCTGCTTTGTGGAAAGTTGATTAAAATTGGAAACCACCCAGGAATACAAATCGAGGAGAAAGACGGCAGTTGCGCACTGAAAGGGTAATGGGGGCTGGGGTGGTCTCCGGGATGTGTTTCAGAAGAGGTGAATGGGGTGTGCTGTGTGGGTTGGGTGGGGGTGAGGGAAAGAAAGACATCAGGATAACTAATGCCCAGGTTTTCACTGGGAGCAAATGAGTGGGGGGTGGTGCCGAGTTTTCCCGAGGAAAGGGTCGTGTTCACACATCTGAAACAGAAGTCGCTGTTGGACACGGAGGGAGGCCGAGGTGGGCTGTTAGATTTGTGTGCCCGAGCTCTAGTAGTGGGCACCAGGTAACAGATCTGGGAGTCTTGATACATGGGTGGTGTTTTAAAAAATGTGCTGTTACATGGAATTACTAAAACAGTGAGTTGGAAGAGAAGGGGGGGTGCCCAGGATGGAGCCTGGGCTTCAGCTGTGCCACAGAACCGGGAGGCACTGCAGGCGTGGTTGACCGTGTTGTGAGCTGGTGAGACGCTCCTCTTGCAGATCTTACGTTCTATAAAGGCATGAAGTCGTCTCGTTCAGATTGTGGGTCCTGTCCTGCACCTAGAATTGAGATCTTTCTGACAACCCTGCCATGTCTGTTTGTTAGATGAGCTACTCCAAGAACAGCGTGCAGACATGGACCAGTTCACTTCCTCTATCTCAGAGACCCCTGTGGACGTCCGGGTGAGCTCTGAAGAAAGTGATGAGATCCCACCGTTCCACCCCTTCCACCCCTTCCCGTCCTTACCTGAGAGTGAAGGTGTGTATGATCCACAGTGCGACTGCTTGGCGGTGGGGGTGGGGTGGGGTGAGGGGGAGAAGACTGCAGTTAAATTGAAGTCAGGTTTTTGAACCTGGATTGTGTGGGGGAGGCTGTGTGCCTAGTGGAAATTGGACAGGGAAAGGGAAACTCGATTCATTGAGCACCTACTACGTGCAGGCATCGTAGTGGGTGCTTTCAGATAGTTCAGTGTCACCACGAGGTTAGCCCTATCTCTCACATTTTATAGATGGTTGGTTGGGATCTTTAAGCCACTGTTTTCCTGGTCCTATTGGCCACCTCCAGCATGTATGAAACTTTACATGTGGAAGTCACCTTACAGTTTAAAAAGCGCTGTCATGTTAAATTACACCTGTATCTTTTCACAACAGCCTTGGGAGTTAGGGAATGGCACGGCTCGCTGTGGTTTCGGGTGGGGAAAGAGCGACGTTCCTCTCCTTCCAGTCAGCACGCTCCCTTCCGTCCCCGAGCTGGTTCTTGGTGTCCAAGGGCCCTCTCAACCCTGTGGGTCTGCCCCAGAAATAAACAAGCTGCGGAATGAGCCTGGCACCCTGTCCGGTGCTGACGGCGGTGGTGATAAAAGTAGTGGCCACAGCTATATAGTCCCTGTCGAATGCCAGCTTTATGGGTGCTGTCAGTGAGTCCTCAAAAGAACCTTCCACTGGAGTTTCCTCATTTGGGGGCTCCAAGGTTTAAAGAGGTTAAGTCTGCCCAGGGTCCTATAGCTGGTAGGTGGAGAGTAAGGGTTTGAACTCAGGCTGATTTGGTCCTGTGGTCCTGAGTAGTGACTTGCCTCTGACCAGATACCTCAGTGCTGGACAGAGGCCTGAGGAAGGCACCCCACGGGGGGTGGGGCGGGTAGCCTCTGGCTTAGCCTTCAGATCTTAATTGCCTTCTGAGCCAGGTGCGCCGGAGGTGCCAACTCAGTTGGCCCTGCAGTGACATGATGGAATCTGGGGAAGGCGGCTGATAAAGACAGGTGCTTCCCTAAAGCCCGCCCGGACCTCCGCATGGCGGTCTGGTGGCCATGCTCACCCTGCTGGTCTGGGTGGAGCGTTTGGGTCTGTCTGACCTAGGGCTGTGTCTCCTTTTCAGAAAACCAGCCAACACTGACTTCTGAATGTGTTATTTTCTAAGAGAAAAAACTTGATGGCTAAGCTGAATAATTTGGGAGTCTGACAAAAATTTCCCTAAAAGACTCAAGACAGACTATTTCTTTCTCTTCTACCTTCTACTCATTATTGCTGGTTTGTTTATGGGATATTTCAGGCAAGATTTTTAAGGAAGAATACTTTTTGTTCACGTTATAGAGGAATTCTAAAATAGGAAAGTTGAAAGACGCCATTTTTTTCTTAATCTCCTTTTGTGCTATTTTGTTTTTATTGTTTTCCTTTCTGCTAGACACCCAGCCGGAGTTGTACCACCCCATGAAAAAAGGTTGGTTTGTCCGAGATGTTCCCTCTAAGACCTTCATTCCTGTCCCTTCCCCAGTGTGTCTGAAGTCTCATGTTCTGTTTCATAACATCACTGATTTTTTTCCACCTCATTTTCTCAGACGCAGCTGTGGGTGGGGCCCGAGCAGCCCCGTCCCCAGCCTCCGGAATCCGGTGTCAGTGGTGCCGGCTACACGGTAGCCATCTGAGCTTTCCTCTGATGTCCAGAGAGCACCAAAGTGTAACCACAATGGATCCTTCCTAAACCCTTTTACTCCGGGTAGACTTTCAGAAGTATATCCAGTGTAAAAGGCTGGTTGGGAATGACTAACATGAAAACAAATACGCTTCATTTCCGGTCAGGTGGAAAGCCTTTTTTCCCTAATCTCCCCTTTATTTCTCTGCTGCTGCTCCCACTTAACATCTTTGCCCTTTTTAGCTGTCCCTTGCCCTTTGTCTGTGCCCATCTGTCTATTGCCAGTTGTCTCATGTCCCCTGAGTTACAGCTTTGATCCAAACGCACTAAAAGCTGATGGGCGAACCTGGCGGAGAAGGGTGAACTCGCTGTAGTGCGTCTGACTTTCGGGGCTAGCCTCACGTGAGCGCTGCGCTCAGTGCCCGGCCTCCTTCCTCTCGTTCGCCTGCTGACACGCTGTCGGTGGGGGTTTGGCTCTTCTGTAGATGAGACGGTGGGGGCAGCCTTAGCGGTGGCAGGACTCACTCAAGCAATGCGTTTTGTAGGCGGAGAAGTGAGAATTTGAGCCCAGCTCCCTCTGTCTTCAGAGCCCATGCTGTTTCCGTTACACGAGATGCCGGCGTCAGCTGCCCAACTTCCCCAGGGTGTCGGGTAGTCCGCTGTCCCTGGAGTCGCTGGAGTCCGTTCAGATGTTTGTGTTCTGAGTGTGTGTTCTGCAAGCCCGCTCTTGGCTTTGTGGGCAGGTGGTGGACAGTCCAGGTGGTGTCCTCTGGCCAAGAACATGGTGGTGGCTGTGGCACAGCTGCTTCTCAGAACCCGAGAGTACAATCGAAATCTCACACTAGCTTCTATGCTGATGCTTTGTCATCTTCTACTGGGATGTTGCTCTTCGTCACTGTGTTAACATTTCTCCAAACAGCACATCTTACTTTGTTTACCGATCAAGTTTAAGATGTTTGTAGATCAAGATGAAATTATTAGGTTAACTAGCTTTTACCCTCCTTCCTCAACTGTGACTAGTTGGGAGAATTTAAACAGTAACTTTCCGTCTCTTAAACTACTTGTTTGTGTATTTTGTAAAATCAAAATGGTTTTGGTTCATGTTTAAGAAACATGTGGGTTATAGAACTAAAAAAGTATTAGAACAGTCAGGACTAGGAGTAGGTCCAATGCCATGCTATTCATCAAATAGGATCCTGCCCTTCTCCTGAGAAAAACGGAGGGAGGGCGCTCAGGCCTGCAGTGCATCAGGCTTGCGCGTGAGTGCCGCGTGGCTGCTTCAGTGGCATTTTCAGACTACAAATGCCAGCCCTGGTTTAACTTGCCCTAGCACCAGGTCAAGAGATTATTCTTTAAAATGAAAGCCTTATAAAAAACGGTGTCATTGTTGGCTGCAGTCTAATAAGGGGCTGCGTCACCTGGCCTGCAGGGCCGGCACCTGCAGTGGCTGTTAGGAATTGCTTTGTGACAAGAGCAAGTCTGGTTGTGAACTGGGCGCTCTGCTGTGGCTGGCTAGTGTCACCACCTGCCCTTGGCAAGCTGGGGAGAGCAGCGCTTTGCACATACTCGTGTCTGAATGCGCTCACTCCCAGGTGGTCGGTCACCTTTGAATGCCGAGTGTCTGCCAGGTTGATCTGTTTATAAAAGGTTCAAGTCAGATGTTTACATAGAGCTGTATGGGTTGTTATTAATAAGGAAGTGTGGGAAAGCTGGAAGTCACACGCTTTGGAGCTAAAAATAAAGAGGATTGCTTCTCACTTTCCTCTCGCTGGGGTAGTGCTGGCTTCAGTCACGCTGCATCTTTGGAGGGCCACGCACCCGTGATGTCAGCTCAGGCCACGTCTGACCTTGCCAAGAAGCGAGTTGCTGTTCTTGCTCCGTATATGGAAAGGTGCCTTCCACCCTGGTGTTAAGATTCTGCGTTTCTGTGGAACGTGTCCTTCCTGTTCATTCTCTAATAAGCATCGAGGATGTGGCCATCTCTGATCTAGGCCCTGAGGGGGTTTCGGCCTAGTGTGAAACGCAAGGGGAAATCAGTAATTCCAGATGGTGGTTTTCAGTGTTATAACCTGGGGTGTCTCCAAGAGCAGCTGTAGTTTGAAGGACAAATCGGGTTCACGGTCAGGGAGGTTACTTCAGGCAGAAACATGGCTGGCCTGGGGGATAAAATGTCATGCTCAAGGTGGACGTGCAGCTTCATTGCTGGTTCTGTTGTTGCACCATTTGAAGTGAGCCCCTGGTGTCAGAGGAGTGACTGGTGGGGTGACAGCGGGGCTCAGTGATGGCAGTTTGGGTCCCACGCTCGAGAACACCTGCAGGCTCAGCCTCTGTGTTGTTTGTTTACCATAAACATTCTCTTCTGAAGGCTTGCATTCCATCTTTCGAAATGGATACAAGTAAGCGCAGTCTCTGCTTTGTTATTCCCATCAGCACTCTGAAAAATTCCCGTTTCATCCATGCGTAGAGAACACAGTGCTTCCTCAAAAGTGGGAACCAAGCAGCATACCTAGTTGCAGGGGGAGGCGTTCAGAGGGGGTTCTCTGCCCCCCCCGGAGGGCGTTTGCTGCCTCACCCAGAAGCATGAGGTCAGCCCGTGCTGGGAAATTCAGCTGTGGTCTCTCTCCGCACAGGCTCTGGATTGGGCGAGCAGGACGGAGGGCTGATAGGTGCCGAGGAGAAGGTGATTAACAGTAAGAACAAAGTGGATGAAAACATGGTGAGCCCCTTCTCTCTTCCCCCCCGCCCTGCTCTGATTCTAAGGCGGATCAGAGTGGCATTGTTTCAGATGCTTTCCCGATCAACCACCATATGGTGGAGGCTGGGTGGGCTCCAGCTGCCCCCATAGGTTTGCTGTTACGTTTAGCATTTGGGTATAAGATGGAATAAAGAGTCGTTTTTCGGCAGTAGCCTAATTTTTGCTATGCAGTGGGAAAACATGTTTGCAGCTAAAGAGATGAATAAAATGTGAGAGGCCATTTTCGAGTGAGTAGAAGTTTCATAACTTGAAAATGGAGTAGAGCTGGCTTTGGTTCTTACACAGCCTCAGGTTTCTTTCTACCTCCTAAGTAATTATTATTCTAGCACTGTCTATCGCATTTTTGGGTTATTCTTAGTTGAGTTTGATAGTTCAGCGTGGCTTCTTGGTAATCTGTCCTGAGACCTTTTTTCACGACAGCCCCCAGAAGGAAACGTAGGTAAAGGCCCTGAAAGGACCCCGCTGCATTACCGTGGTCACACATCCACACTGTCTCCTTCCCGCGGGCTTCGGTGACTGGGTCTGGGTGAACGCGCCAGAGCTGCAGGGGTTGTGGGTGTCCGTCGGGAGTCTGCTTCCCTCCTCCAAATAGTGAAGGGAATCGTATTTATGCTAAATGCCCTCTTCCACCCAGTAACTGACGTGTTTGCACTGTTCCAGGTCATTGACGAGACTCTGGATGTTAAGGAAATGATTTTCAATTCCGAGCGAGTGGGCGGCCTTGAGGAGGAGCCGGTATGTGTGCAGCTCCCGAACCTCATGCCAGGCTAATCTCCAGGGAGACAGGGAAAGTGGGAGCTCTCCCCCACGGATGGTTACCGGGAAAGCCGGCGCTCAGAGCTCCCTCAGGTTGAGAGGCACAACTGAGGGACCTTGACCCTGATTGAGTCGCTCATCTCTCAGTTGCTGTCGTTCATGTCGTGCACACGGTCACTGGGCTCTGTTGCACATCTGCTTTGTTGTTTTAGGAATCTGTGGCGCCACTGCGAGAGGACTTCAGTCTGAGCAGCAGTGCCCTCATTGGCCTGTTGGTCATTGCTGTGGCCATCGCTACAGTCATAGTCATCAGCCTGGTGATGCTGAGGAAGAGGCAGTATGGCACCATCAGCCATGGGATCGTGGAGGTGAGTAGCTGGGCTTTCTTCCGACTTGGCCCTGAGCTGGCGAGGGTTTCCTCGACGCTGGTGGGAGCTTTGTCAAATTCAAATGTCTGGACTTCTGGGTGGGCCACATCATTAAATTGCTCCCTGGGGCCTCCTTTTGTAAGTCAGCCTCAGCTACATTATGTTAATTCTATGACAAGGGGCTGTTGCTGACTTTGAACGTTAGTTTGAGCTTTGTGGAATTGTAAGGGCATTTTATGTTTGCAGAGGCTGAAAGCTTTTTCTGGTTTCCTTGGTGTTTCCTTTTTTAAGTTATGTTAGGTATTGAGAATGGAGGACTGTAATACTCTCCGTTGTTGTTGTTGACTCGTTTGCTAAGGGACAAACCAGGTCTGTGACACATCAGGCAACTGTGTCTTAAAAATAGGAACCAGGACTAATATTACTCTTTTTTAATCAGGGAAAAAGCAACAGGAAATTTAGAAAGAACTGGAGGAGACTGTTTCTCTTTCATCTTCTGCTGATTTGTGATTAGAACTGCTTAGCTCTCATCTTTGGTGGGTGGTGGAAATGTCCAGAGTCTCCTGATTCTAGAAAGGGAATACCATAAACAGTGTAGTGCGCTCTGGAAAACTAGTTCAGATGCTTGCTGTAGGTATATGATTTCATCCCCTGTTGGACACGGACCTAGTTTTAGCATTCCGGAGCTGGCCGGCACGCTGCAGGTCAACCGGCCCTGTTCCGTGTTTTACGGGGATGCTCACCGGGACTGTCCTAGGTGGCAAGTGGTACCTAGGAAGAGGTGCTTGCTTGAGTCCTGCTTGTTACTGTGGAGCCAGGAAACCCAGCTCACTGTTTTCTCCAACTTGGACTAAGCTTTTAGGACTCCAGTTTCAGGAGTGAAGTGTCGCCTCTTAGACCCTCCTCTTTTCTCTCTCCCTGTCTTTGTCCTCCGCATGGGCTCCTTTGGTTCACCCTGTGGCAACAGGACACTGGGCTGGTTTCGGTCCCTAGGAGATTGCACAGCAAGCGGCTGAGGTCTCCTGAGCTCTGTGCCATTCTCCGGGGGCCCTGCAGTGATTCACCATCTGTGTTCCTCCAGGTCGACCCAATGCTCACCCCCGAAGAGCGTCACCTGAACAA
The DNA here is from genome assembly GCF_019186645.2 of Phyllostomus hastatus. Lineage (NCBI taxonomy): Eukaryota > Metazoa > Chordata > Mammalia > Chiroptera > Phyllostomidae > Phyllostomus > Phyllostomus hastatus. Next base: position 9,367,091 of record NW_025334015.1, on the reverse strand, counting down.
GATGCAGAACCACGGTTACGAAAACCCGACCTACAAATATCTTGAGCAGATGCAGGTGTAAGGGGGAGAAGGTGCAGCTCCTCCCTCCCCACTTCAGCGGGGGGTGCGGAGGGCCGGAGAGGTCCCACGTTTCGGGTCGACTGCTGACCAGCAGCCACTCCCAGAGGATTTCACCTTCCACCCAGGCCTCTTGGATCATTGAGACTGTCAAGTACTACTGTAGAATCACAATTTCCATTCTTTTAAATGGGCGAAGAAAATGTTAATATAACAATATATGATATATAAACCTTAAATGAGAAAGTGGTCTATTGCAGATATTTGACTGCCGTAGTTTCTTTTTTAAATGAATCGGGCACCCCTTCTATCGTATTGTCCTACACAAGCTCTCCGTAGACACGGGCGTGTCCGCGTGCAATGACAGGCTGGCTCTGCAGGTCGCTCCTTCCGCTAGCATTGCGCAAGCCAGCTGAGGCTCACTCACTGTCATGCTTTTTATTTAGAACGTAAATAAAAAGGCAGTATTTCCTTCTTAAATGAGCTCTCACAAGGTGGCTGAGAAACTAAGTGAAACAGGGAACCGTAAGACCATTGAAGCACATCTTGATACCCTCTCAAAATTATTTTAAAGGACCAGTTTCTTGGGAGTCCGGTGTTCCCACTGCTGGGTTGGTGTCTCCACACAAGCCCCATCACCAAGGAGGTCGAAAGCACGCACCTTCCAGCATCTCTAGCCTGATGTATACAGAGTAGGGCGTCCACTACCGCTTTCCTTCTCAAGCCAGTTCTTCCACAGATAGTAGCCAGTAGTTTGTGTATGACCTTTGCTGTCCACCGTTTACTTACCACAGCTTCTTACAGCTCGCCTCCCTCCCAGGTAGTGTCCGAACGTGCAGTCTTCACCTTTCTGGATGTTTCCCTCTGAAGGCACCGACCCTCCACATTGTACCTGGCCTTCCCTGCCCTCCCTCTCCTGTCACCAGCCTTGTTTTGGTGTTCACTCAAGACGACAGTCGCAGGTGGCCGGTGGCCCAGGAGGGACCACGGGAGGTTTGCTTTACGTGGAAGGAGAGCACTGAAATGGTCTGTAGGCACCACGCGAAGCGTCGAAGGTTTCCCCTTCCTTCACACGAATCTTTGTAATGCTTGTGTAGTTGATGTTGATGCTCACGGCTTTTGCTTTTTTTTTTTTTTTTTTTAATTCTGAAGGTTCTGGTAACCTGTGGTGTATTTTTTTCTATTTCCCCGTGACTGTTTTATTTGTTTTTCTTTCCTCCCCTTTCCCTTATCCATGTCTCTTTAAAGATCCATAGTCACCCACTATGCACAGATAGATTTCACCTACAGATTCCTTAATCTGATCTGTGGAGAATGTACAGAGTTTAAACACATCAATAAATACTTTAACTTCCACCACGACTCCTTGTCTCATTGTCCCGGCGTTGCCCTGTGGTGACGGCTTAACCCTCCTGCCTCCAGGACTGTGGGCACCTTCCTTGCCCCGGGGGTCGCCGGGCTGCGGGAGAGCGGGAGTTGGTCTGCTTGAGCAGGGTGGACTGTTGAGTGTGAATTTATGTTTTCTAGAGTTCTAAATGGTTAAACCTTGAACCTCCCCGATTGCTTATTTTGTTTTAGTTTTATTCTATAATCTGAATGATTGCTTTTTCTTTATCTTCCAGCATTTCTAGTGAGTTTTGTTATCATTTTAAAATTCTGTAAGAGCTGCTTTCTTTTAACATTTCTTTTTATGATGGCAAATCCACCTGAATTGATACGTTAGAATTTTTAAAGATTTCTTGCCCTGACCAGTGTGGCTTAGTTGGTAGGTCATCGTCCCACAAAGTAAAAGGTTTGACTCCCGGTCAGGACACATACCTCGGTTGTGGGTTCGGTCCCCAGATGGGGCGCATGTGAGAGGCAACTGATGGATGTTTTTCTCTTTTCTTTCTCCTTTCCTCTGTCTCTAACAATAAATAAATCTTTGAATATTTCTTCTCTAAATTACCTGCTTTCTTCTGAGTTAATGATCTGTAAATGTGTAGTGGTGATTTGTTTGATCAAACTTAAGAATAAAGTACAAATTTGCCTAAAAAATAGAAGGGAAAGTCAGCCATGAGTTTCATTCAGCAAAATTTAGTAATATGAGATTTTTGTTGGTGCTGGAAACAGTGATAGGGCTGGCGGCTGAATTTTCAGAGACATGATTGCAGCCTTCATTTCTGAGTTGCTTATTTAAATTTTCAGTTAGAGTTGACATTCAGTATTTCCATTTGTGTCTGAAATAACCTGCCATTAGGGGGCGATGTGTTCTCACTGGAGGAGGGTTACCTGCCCACTGCTCACAGCACTGTGTGTGTGGGGAGGTTTCTACTGGAGATCTGAGTCCTTCACGTCCAGCCATGCATGCAAGAGTGAAATCAGGAGCTAGTCTCACGGCCTTCAGTCTTGTTCAGTGTAATGCCAGCTCACACACACGGTCCAGTTAACATTGCGTATGCCTGCTTGTGCATGTATGACTGTGCATGTGTGCACATACGTGGTGTGTCTTCCCTAGGATACTGCAATAGGGAGTGTGCATTTTAAGAGCCCCTGACCAGGAAGCACATTGGGATGAACCAGTCGAGCAGGCTGGTTCTCTGTAACCGTCAGCACTTCCTCTTCTACCTCTCCCTCCTTGCAGTGGCCATTCAAGGTGCTGGCAGGAAGGTAGAGATGAAACTTTACAATTTTTTTGAATCCAGTTTCTGCCAGAGTGTGTGTTGCACTTAACCCTGTGCAAATCAGCTGGAAGGATGGATCCAGCCTGCGTTATTCCGAGTCTGACAGACTGGCTTCGCTGATTGCAGTGCCTACCCTCTGCCAGCCGCTTTCCAGGTAGTGTTTCGCTTCATCGTTCTAACCTTGGTCGCGTGGCTTTTCTCCTTGTGCTGGGAGCTGAGATTTTCCTGGAGGGCCCGCCCAGCTCAGCACGTGTGTGCCAGCCCTGGAACGTCTTGTGAGCTGGCGAGTGCCAGTAGGGCCTGTGCACGGGGCAGCACTGGAACTTTGCTCCATTACCAGCACTCCTGTTGGTGGTGGCTACGGGAGAAATGCGGGGCTGGTCACATCACAGGGGCCCCCGCTTACATACTCCTTACCCAGTGGGGTCAGTGCCGAGGCGTTCAGGGTTAGAGTTGCAGGTCTTAGCAACCAGGCTTGTGTAGCTCTTTCTTTCACCCTAGATTCACAAGTCTGTAGATACGGTAGCTATGTTACAGGGAAAGGTTTGTTTTTTTTTAATTTTGAAAGAAAATGCCATGGAAATACTGGAAGTTAAGGGCTGGTGAGCAGGCCTGGCCCTTGACCAGCACCACACTGTCCCCTCATCAGGTACTGAGAGAAACTCACTCATCTGGTTTCGGCCTTGGTGACGCAGCTCTGCTGCCTGTGGAATGTGGCCCTGCCCACCTTGCTATCAGCCCCAGGTGCCGCCTCGGCTGACTTTGTACAGAGCCCTCCTACCCCTCTGTCTGCTTGCAGTTAAATTGGAGGCAGCTCAGGTGTCCTGGTAATCCACTCTGGTTTCTGTTGCTGTGACACTGAAACCAGAGTCACATTCTTATTTTAGGGGACTCAGATAGGGATGCGATAAGTCCATAAGATTCGGGCAGGTCCAGGGGTCCACTCCAAAGGAATATACTGCCTCTTGTGTTATACTCATTAGAAGCCAGGGACACAAAGTGGATGAGAGGAACCAGGAGGGTCCTTACGGCTTGTCCTGTCATTTTACAGTTGTAACGTGGCAACAAAGTCCCATACTGTTCAGCACAGAGCCAAAGTCTGTGGTGTGTGCAACAACAGGTTCTTTCCTGGGACTAAGGATAAAGTCCTTTGAAAACAAGGAGAATGGCCCTGGCTGGTGTGGCTCAGTGGATTGAGTGCAGGCCTGCAAACTAAAGGGCCGTTGGTTCGATTCCCAGTCAGGGCACACACCTGGGTTGTGGGTCAGGTCCCCAGTTGAGGGTGCGCAAGAGGCAACCACACATTGATGGTTCTCTCACTCTTTCTCCCTCTCTTCCCCTCTCTCTAAAAATAAGTAAATAAAAACCTCTTAAAAAAACAAAGCAAGGAGAATGGTATCTTGCCTTGTTACCTACTATGGAAAAGGAGAAACTGTTTGTCCTCTGGGTACTTACATTGCGCCAGCCTTAACAGTCGCAGACTAGGAGTGCACTCCCACTGGGCAGTGGCTCTGGTGTGCAGAGAATGGGACAGGGGACATAATTTAACTTAATTTCTTCCCTAGAAATGGATAGGGCATGGCTTTCTTGAGGAATCTTCATAAGTTCTCTGGCCAAGTTCATCCAGGTCTGGTTGAAGTTAAAATACTGAGATCAGTGGCTCTTTATGATTAGAGCAACAGCCTCCATCAAGAAAACATTTTTAGCACGTACCTTACATGTATACTTATTTTAAAATTATATATGTGTCCTACCATAAATAAAAACTTGGGGAATATAAAAAGATCTTTCCACTTGAAGTTTATGAAGGGTACCAAGCTTTGGGGGTCCAGTAAAATATTACTAGTCTTAATTAAGCAAAGAGATCACCTCAGCCAGGTGACCAAGGCCAGCGTCCATCCTGGGTACGGTGTGAGGAAAGAGGCATCTTATCTCTGTGCCCTTCCTCCCCAATAACGCAACCCCCGAGATTGCAACACAATCTCATCATGAGGAAAGTACCCAGGAGGGGGCTTCCTGCAGAACACCTTCAGACTGTCAAAATCACCAGAGACAAGGTAAGTTTGAGAAACTGCCACCATCAGCAGGAGCTTACAGAAACAACTAAATATAATTTGGTATCAACGTGAAAAGGACATCAGGAGAAAACTAGGAAATCGGAATAAACTACAGACTGCAGTAGAAAGAGTGAGAGACAAAAAACACTTTGTTAGCGTCTCCACTGTGAAGTGACTGCCCGCCTTGTCTTTGGAAGGAGGTCAGTGTGTGCCTCCCAACCTAAGGAGAGGAGAGTTATGCTCCCCCACACCTTAGTTATTTATTTTTACCTTGCCGTTTTTTGAATTGTGTTGTAACATTGAAACAGCAATTAGAAAGTATGGTGCGAAGGTCTATTTGTTTCATTATTGTATTTTTAATGCCTTGAAACTGAAAGAGCTCTGGACTAGTGATTTCATTGCTGTATACGTGTGTGAAACTTAGCTCATACACTTTCAGTATGTGCAGTTCTATTGTATGTCAATTACACCTCAATAAAGCTTTAAAAAAAAAAAAGGCCAGAAGGGACCTGCACAAGCCAGATTGGAAGAAGTGCCTCATTGGCTGTGCCTGTTCCAGCACAGCGCTACGTTTTCGATCTGCTTTCTCCCAAGTTTATACAAAGAGGTCTTTTAGTTGAGACATAACTTTTTTAAAAAAGATTCTACTCACCCAATTTTTTGGACTATAAGATGCACGTCTCCCGCATTCCCCACCCCCCCGAATTTGGGAGGAATAATGGTTGTTGATGCCGCTGTTGAGTTCTGCTTATGTTTACATTGGTGAAATATTATTTATGTTATTCAATATTTTACCACTTTTTTGCTTCAAGATTTTTTCCCCTATTTTCCTCTAAAACCTAGGTGCATCTTATGGTCTGAAAAATATGGTAAGTATTTTTAAAGAGAGAAGGAGGGAGGGAGAAAGGGAGAGAAACATTGATGTGTGAGAGAAACATCAGTTTGTTGCTTCTCGTAAGCTGCCTGCCTGGGGACCAAACCTGCAACCCAGACATGTGCCCTGATCAGAAATTGCGAACCCGTGACCTTTTGCTTTGCAGGATGATGCCCAACCAACTGAGCTGTACCAGAAACAGGTGTTTTTTAGCTTAAAAAACAAAAAAGATATCTTTAAGCTCAACAAATCTTTAAATAGTTTGTCACAAGGTGAATGTGTGGTGTAAAATATTTTCTTGGTCACTTAGAATCTTACTGAAAATATTGCAAAGATTCTACCATGTTTAATTAAAGTTCTTGATTCTAATAAAAATAACTACATTGAAGCTATTTTGCAGCATGTTGTGCATTTATGGTTTCCATGTGAGCCAGCACAAGAATTTTATTTGGGAATATTTCTTTACTCCAATGAACACAGCCAATCCATCAGTATTAAAATTTTCCCATATTTTACTTAATGCATTCTTCTCCATAAAATATGAATAAAATGTAAGAATCAGCTATAATGTTAATAGGTGGGAATTCTGAAACCACATTTCCTGGTTCTTTTTCTAATTTGACCACTTACTAGTTGGGTGATTTTGAGGAAGTTCACCTAATTGCTCTGTGCCTTATTTTCTCCACCCAAAAAAAGTGGGTTTGCTGGTAACACTTCACTGGGTGAGGAGTGAGTAAAGCTCCAAAGCCTAGGCGGTGCCAAGTGCAGAGCAAGTGCTTAATTAACATCAGGTATTATTTTTAACTCTTGAAAACACACCTTCCCACTACATAGAGCTCACACAAAAAAGTGTACTTCATGGTGAATAAAGTTGGCAAATAGACTATAAATTGGGCTCTGATAGTGTAAACCAGAGATCATTGACACCAACTCACTGCCAAAGGAATCCCAACTTTGAGGTGTGGTGAAGACGGAAACTCACCCAGTGCACAGTTCGTTCATTTGGGGTGCAGCAGGGCAGTGGACCCACATGGCTGTGAGGTGGTCCAAGGACAAGACCCCTCTAGCCTGACAGCTCTGCTCTGCTCAGGTACTGTCACCACCCTGGTCCCCGATTGGCCTGTCCTCATGCAGATGAGGACTCCAAATCCTCAGTTTGATTGGTTCAAAGGCACTGTCCTGATTGAGCGGAGCTGCTCTGATCAGTTGGTGAAGGTGCTAATGGAGATAGAGCTGCACAGCTCTGATTGGAGGGAGAAGGACTCAGTCCTACTGGTTGGAATATGACTGTAGGAACTCCTTTGTAAGGCCTGGCTCAGAAGGCAGGACCACAGTGCAGGCAGGCTTGCAGGAGAGGTCCCTGTTTAGCAGCAGCTGCTAGGCTCTAAATTTGAGCCCAGATAGCCACCAGGAGCCCTTATTGGTAAGTATCTTTTTTTTCCTTGGGGGTCAACAACAGAAATACCTGTACTTCCATCTGACCCTTCCAATAACATTGTTTTTGTTAGCTTCTTCAAATCAAATCTGTATTGTTTCAGCCATTTGTACTGTGGCAGGAAAAAGTGATTCTGTGATGGTTTATGAGTTTTTGCCTGTGGCTTTTGTAATTAAGAAATCTCAAGCTGTACATTATCATTCCTTAATGAAATGTTGTAAATTACTAAACTGAGTATTGCGTGACATTAAGCACTGAAAAAATTGTAGTGGCTTGTCTTCATGCACTTGACACTTATTTCTCAGGTCTCATTAAACAAGTCATACTGTTCATTAACACCTCAAGACCCAACATACACTAGGAAAAGGAACATCATTATTGGTAGTAAATGTAAATTCATGGCGTTGCTAATTTAGAATCTTTTTTTGCCAACTTACGGGATGATAATTGTTTTAACTTGATGTGGATGTTGAAAAACTGTACTAGGAGTGGAACTGTCAGTCCTGGTCACTCCTGTCCTGTGCTTGCAGTATTAGTATTCTCTTTGGTCACAGTGAAGGTAACACTTTGCAAGAATCTTTTAAATCCACACAAACATATTTACATTATTTGCTTAAAACTTAAATTCTTTTGACTAGCACTTGAGCATTGCGCTCAGAATGTAGGCAAATAAGTCCACATGCTTTGCTTTGTAAAAAGCCCCTGTAGGCCCCATGGGTCAGGAAGTAGGTTGGCTGGTCAGCACCATGGGCCAGTGTGTGGGCTGGGTGTAGCTACAGCATCAGATGGGAGAAGGGATGAACTGGGAGGTGCTGATGATGTGGACAGGGCAGGGAGACCAGAGAAAGGGAAATTTTTCAATGATACTCATGAGGCACACAATCAAATAAGTAGCCCGGGGTAATAAAATGCATTTCCAGAAAGGCTCCAAGGACACTCCCAGACTACCAGCTCAGAGTATCTGCGTTTGCCCAGTTGATGGACACCGGGCTGTCTTGAACAGCTTAACTATATTTAGAGGATTTGCATATTGTAAATTCCTCCTACCTAAGGCAAGAACCAGAACTTCTGAGCAGGCTGAGTAGGTTAATGAGATGCGCTCTCCAAAGACGTATTCAAGAAGGAACAAAGGACACAGGGCACTCTCTGGCTAGAGGTGTGCAGCTTTCAGCCCACAGAGGTATCATTGCTGGTGTCCAGTGAGCCTCCCTGGGACGAGCTATGGGATGTCTGTCTCCTGGGACGTGAGTGGGTGGAGTTTGGGGAGCAGCATTGTGGTTGGTGCCCCTGGCCTTGTTCCTGGCCATGTCTCCTCCCCTCTTGCCTTTCTGGTCCTCCCAGAGGTTCTATGAGCTTCCTAAGAAACTTAATAATTTCCCTTTTTGTCTTTCCTCAAATTAGAGTATTCTATTGTTTTTGAGCTGGCAAGTTGACAAAAACGCCATTACGAGCAAATTCACTGAACTCTAATGAGGAAGTTGTACCTGTTACTGTCATTAAATAAAGGGGATAGGGCTAAAAAAAAGTGGTGTGAGAACAAGGACTCTCAGTGTGGGAAAAAGTCAATACAGACAGAAAATAGAGTAAGTTCAGTCAATATTTGAATTGGAAGTATCAATATGAATTGGGGTATTTCATCTCTTTTAAAAATGTGTAGCCCCAGCTGGTGCAGCTCAGTGGATTGAGCACAGGCCTGCACACCAAAAGGTCGCTGGCTCGATTCCCAGTTGGGGCGCATGTCTGGGTTGTGGGCCAGGATTCCAGTAGGGGGTATGCTAGAGGCAACCACACATTGATGTTTCTCTCCCTCCTTCCCCTCTGTCTAAAAATAAATAAAATCTTTTTTAAAAAGTCTATTTGTCGCCCTGCCCTCCCTGCCCCCAAAGCCCTGGAAACAATGACCAGCTTGGTAGTGAGCACCCCTGTGCCCAGAATACTGTCTTGAGATACCATTTTTCACTAACACTCAGTAGGGGTCCTGAAGTAGGGTTAACTGCAGGTCTGTGCAGGAAATGCACAGGACAAACCTGGCTTGTCCTACCCAAGAGCACTGAAATCATCGCAGGTGAGTGCGGTTGGGTGGAGGGGACTCAGAGCCAACTGGAGGAGGTTCCCACTGGTCAAAGGGGACACTTCGAATGTCGATGAGCATAAAAATGGCAATGGACCCCAATGGGTCAACCATGCATACATCCAAGAGTTCATAAGGACACAAAAATAAGCAAAAACCATTGATCCCTCTGGAAGACATTATGGGAATTCACTATTTTGAAAACCGCTAAATAAGGAGAAAGACTCAGGCCTTTCTTCTGCCCTTTCTATGTAGACTCCACCACCGGGTCCCCACACCAGTGAGGAGTTTCTCTTGGTAGAACTACTCCAGCAAGCAAATAAACAAGGGATAGTGAACTGAGCTGTTACATTCGCATTTCCTGCTGAAATGAGAGTCTGGGCACAGAGCAGTGAAACAAAGCCAGGGGCAGTCAGATATGCGCCTCGTGTTGAAAACCACACCGCCATCTACGAAGTGATGGCTCCTCCAGAAACACGGCCTTTACCTGATTAAACCTGTAGATAGGTACTACTGTACAGTTCGCAGGACCAGGGGAGCTCACTGATCAGACTGCACTTTGAGAGCACAGCGAATTCCTGACAGTGGGGAGTCTGCAGACGAAAATTACCTGATTTGTTCAGTGAGTAAATTGTAAAAAAAGGTGAATCCTATGGATTAAAAGAGACCTAAAGATTATTTATTTCCTCGCCTGAGGACATTTCTCCCCCATTGCTTTCTTTTTGAGAGAAAGAGAGAGAGAGACATCGATCAACTGACCTCCCACATGCGCCCTAATAGGAGATCAAACTTGCAACCTGGCACGTGCCCTGACTGGGAATCAAACTCACGACCCTTTGGTCCGCAGGACAACACTCCAACCAGCTGAGCCACACTGGCTGGGGCCTAAGAGATAGATTGAAATCAAACAAAAAGCAGGTCAAAGCTGAACTGCAGTGCGTAGAGACTCAGGACTAGATAAGGAATCTTAAAACACACATGAGGAGGTAATCTCTGCGGAAGTCAGTGGACTGCTTGCTCTTAGTGGGCAGAGGAGGGGCTGTGAGGGGCCAGACACATGGAGGGCAGGCCGGCCAGGTTCTGTTTCATGAGTGGTGGTGACAGGGAGCCTGCCTTAGGATAGTCCAGTAAGCTGTGTATCTGTTTTAACCTGTTTTTTAATATTTCTGTTACATTTAACACTAACAAGTTTTAAGCACTAATGGAAAACCAGAAAACATTTGCTTTATGTTTTCATTCTTTTTTTCCTAAAGATTTTATTTATTTACTTTTAGAGAGAGGGAAAGAGGGAGAGAAATATCAATGTGTGAGAGAGACATCGATCAGTTGCCTCTCACACACCCCCAACTGGGGACCTGGCCCACAACCCAGACATGTGCCCAGACTGGGAATCAAACCGTGACCTTTTGGTTTACAGGGCGGCACTTAGTGCACTGAGCCACACCAACCAGGGCTCATTTATTCTTTTAATAAGTCAGCAAACACTGAGTATGAACTGGGAAACCAGCAGACACTGACCCTTGCCTTCAGGAGCTCTGTGCTTGGAGAGGGAGTGGTGCGCCCTGCGCATCTTCTGTGGTAACCGCATAGTAACTGCAGACTTTTCCCAAGGCCATGTGCAGTCCCCAGGGGAAATGGCCTCGGAAAAGGGAAAAGGGAGATGGCAGGCTCGAAAGACAGGTAGATGGACCCCAAACATATTCTGGAGATAGAACCAACAGAGGTGATGATTTGTTTGTTTGTGGGTGGGATAAGAACAGTCAGTGATGTCTTTAGGACTGTTTGACTCAATGTGTGGCAAAGCCTTTTACTAAGGTGGCCGGGTCTGAGGCAGCATAAATAAGACAGCACTCCTGGCACTAAAACCCGCGCTTCTGAGGAAGGAGGAGGGTCTCACAGCGTCTCCAGGTTCCTAGAGCGTCCTCTTTTATCTCTTGGAGGAGAGGGAGCGCAACCCTGGCCTGTACCCAGAAAGTAGAGGGCTAGAAACTCCCAGTGACACCCCTGATGACTACCAGGCGACTTTTGTCACTATGCAGAGATGAGCATGAAGGAGGAGGGCTTCCCTGTGAATGAGAGGTGTTAGGAGAGGTTCATGGGCTGGAAAGCGAGGCTGCAGAGAGGGGGCCCAATTGGAATGCTGGGAAGCCAGGCTGCAAAGGAAGGCAGGTCACGATGAAAAAGCCATGCTAAGGAGGGTGGATTTAACTCAAGAGACACTAAAGGTTTTGAAGAAGCTGGTTGCCCTGACTGGTGTGACTGAGTGGATTGGGCGCTGGCCTGCAAACTGAGGGGTCACTGGTTCAATTCCCAGTCATGGCACATGCCTGGGTTTCGGGCTGGGTCCCCAGCTGGGGACGTGTGAGAAACAGCTGATTGATGTATCTCTCGCACATTGGTGTTTCTCTCCCTCCCTTACCCTCTCTCAAAAAGTAAACAAATGAAGTCTTTAAAAGCTGTGGTTGAGAAAGATGAACCTGGTGGCTGTGTATAGAAGAGATCACCAGGAGGGAGGCAAACTGGAGGCAGGATGTCCATTTGTTTCTTACACAAACCTAGGCAAAGGGTAATGAGGATGTGAATAGGGGTCTTCTAAACGGGGAGGAAAGAATTGACTCTACGTATCAGCTACCGGAGAGAAAGCCTTGCCCAGCTTTGAGTCTGATTGGAGATAAGATGTAAGGGGGAGCCCTCACCAGGCAGCTCTGTTGGTTAAAGCATCATCCTGATATGCCAAGGTTAAGGGCTTGATTCCCAACCAGGACACATACAAGAATCAACCAATGAATGCATAAATAAGTGGAACAATAAATTGATTTTTCTCTCTCCTCCTTCTCACTCTCACTCTTTAAATAAATAAATAAAAAACAAACAAACAAAAAAAGATGTTATGGGAGCCCTGGCTGGTGTGGCCCAGTGGATTGGGCACCAGGCTGTGAAACGGGTCACTGGTTCGATTCCCTGTTGGGGCACATGCCTGAGTTGTGGGTATGTTTCTCACACATTGATGTTTCTTTCCCTTTCTCCCTTCCTTCCCATCTCTCTAGAAATAAATAAATAAAATCTTTAAAAACAAAAGATGTAAGGGGGAGGTGCAGAATCAAAGATGATTCCAAGGATTTTTCTTTTTTTAATTGATTTTTTTAGAACAAGAAGAAGGGAGAGAGGGAGATTTTGTTTTCCACTTATTTATACATTCATTTGTTGATTCTTTTATTTTTTAAAAGATTTTGTTTATTTATTTTTAGAGAGAGGGGAAGGGAAGGAGAAAGGGAGAGAGAGATATCAATTGGTTGCCTCTTGCACACCCCCGACTGGGCACCTGGCCTGCAACCCAGGCATGTGCCCTGACTGGGAATCAAACCAGTGACCTTTCGTTTAAAGGCTGGCACTCAATCCACTGAGCCACACCAGTCAGGGTCCACTGGTTGATTCCTACCCACGGCCTTGGTGTATTGGGCTGATGCTCTAAACAACAGAGCTACCCAGCCAGGGCTGAGTCCACGGTTTTGAGCCTATGAGAATGATACAGTTATAACCAGAGAAAACAGTGGAAATGGGCAAGTCTGGGAAGGGAGTCTGGGGCTTGTGGGTTGCCAAGCAGGGATTTTCATTTTATTTACCCTTGTTTCCCAGCATTTAGAAGAATGCTTAGCATATAATATGTGCTCACTAATATTTGTTGGCTGTGTAATACCAGTAGAATACAAATGGAGAAGATCCCCGGGGCAATTGGTGTTTTTTAAAGATTTATTTATTTAGAATGGGAAAGGGAAGAAGAAAGAGAAGGAGAGAAACATTGATGTGAGAAACATCAATTGAATTGCCTCGCGCCCTGGCAGGGGATGGAATCTGCACGCAGGCATGTGCCCTGACTGGGGATAGAGCCAGCCATCTTTTGCTTTGCGGGCAATACCCAACCAACTGAGCCACATGGGGTCAGCGAATCCCAGGCAATTGTTAAACACAATTGGAACTGCTTCTTGATGTCATTGCTCAGAAGACAGATTTACCTATTTGAAGCCATAAGCTGAGAGGCCAGGAGAGTGGAGAGAAATATGGAGGCGTCTGAAGAGAGAACCTTAGAAACCATAACATTTAGGGGCCAGAAAGTGGGACCAGAATCCAGGGCAGGTGGGCATCTGAAGATGGTATCAATCCGTGTCTGATGCTGCAAATGTGAAAGATGCTGGGAACAGATGAGAGGGCATGTGATTGGGCAACTCAGGACTCTGGTGACCCAGCCAGGGAGAACTGGAAGCAGCAGGCCAGCAAGAGCCTCTAACATCCAGAGAGGGGCAGCTAGTGGCCACGGGGGAGGCTAAGCCCTGGGGCAGTGCAGTTTTTGTTTGGGTTCGGAGGGGTTGTACTTGAGAGCTAGCCACACAGCCCGGTGGAGGCTGAAATTGCAAGAGGGAGGGAGAGAAACCATGGCGGGCATCAAGGCGGCGGCGGAAGGGTTGTCTTCCAGCGGAGAGGGAAAAGGTCCCTCTCCCGCAGGGAAGGCAAGCACGCAGGTGGCTTCTGTTGAGGCCGTCGGTAGACAGTTACTGTGCGTGCGGGGCCTAGTTATTGCTAACGGCCACCACCAGTTGAGTCCCCGCACCTTATTTCTCCAACGCCTTCAGGCCGGCGGCCTTATTTTCCCCTTTACCAGAGGGGAGGCGGTTCCCCGGAGGCTTTGGGGGAGGCGGGAGCCCACGAAGAGGAGGCAGTTCTGGGAAAGGTGCCGGCGAGGGCGGCCGCGGCGAGAGCGGCTGGCGGTGGGGCGGGCCCGGGGAGGCCACACCCTGAAACTACCTGCGCGGGGCAGGAAGAGTGAGGGCGAGAGCCACTCTGCGGGCGGCCGGCGCTGGGCTGGTGACCAGGACTCACCGCGACCTGCGCCCCCTGTGCCTCGTGCGCCCCGCGTCCCCCGCGACCCCTAGACCCGGCGGCGATGGGAGCCGGCTACTGGCGCGGACCACGCCTCTGAGACCCGCGACCGGCCACCGGGACCATGAAGAGCAATCAGGGCCGCAAGGGCGGAGGGGGCTCCAAGGACCTCCGTGCGGGACTCAAGTACAACTCGCGGCTGGAGGTGAGCGAGCGTGCGCGGCGGCGGGGTAGCGAGGACGCGCTCCGGCCGGGCTGCAGCCCTGACCCGCCCCAGGCGAGGGTCCCGGGGCTTTGTAGGCGCCGTTCGGGCCGGGGAGTCTGGAGTGCGGCTAGGAGCTGATCGGTTTGAGAGGGCGCCCCGGCCCCCCGGCGCGCTGCGCTTTGTCTTGGCCGAGGGACCGCTCCACTGCCCCTTGGTGGCCGGTGCGCTGGCCCAGCAGGTGGAATTTCCTGTTTGGTGGGTGCCTGGCCTGAGGACCTTTGGTACTTGTCGTGCTGTGCGCGGGCGAGGCGGGAATGCTCAGGTTTTTGGAAAAGCCGAATCTCCAGCCCAAAAAGTGACCGTCTCGCTTCCTCCGTGGACTCGGCGCTACTGAAGCACCTCCAGAAGGAACCGGGGGCGGAGGCTTGGAGTGGGTGATTTGGGCGGGAAAAGGGAGGTTTCCAGGGGACTTTGGAGTCGTAGTCTTCGTGTCCTCTTAGGAATTTGTTTTTTCCTTACCGGTCAGAGGCACTGTGGGCCCTTTGCAGAGGGCACCCGGGAGACTAGAGCTTCTGGTTGCCCTGGAGCGTGGAGCTAAGGACTTCAGGGTGGGGCTCAGCTGGGCTTCTCGGAGAGAGGACGCAGCTTTTGGGGAAGATGACTGTATGGGAAGGGATGTGGTAACGTGTGTCTTGAACGTTTTAGACACTGAAGCCGGGAGCCCTTGTTTGGCAGGAAGAACAACGAGAGACCTGAGAGAGTGCAGAGACATTACGTTCAGGCAGAGCTGGGGATGGGTTGTTAGTTACCTTATCCAAGGACACACCTAGGTGGCAGTGCTCTGGCAGGACTGGCAGCCAGGCCTCCACCTGTCTGTCCAGCGGGGTCCCCAGGTTTCCTGGAGGGCCAGGTGAGGGTGGCACTGAGTGGACGCTGATGGCAGGGGCTGCTCTGGGAGGGAGCTTTGCTCTGCAAAGCGCAGGTGGAACTGTGGCCTGTGTTCCTGGGTCCCGGACGTCCTCTCTGTCCCACACTGTGGCCAGTACCCCCGTGTCAGGTCCAGATTTGGAGTTCTCTGAAATCACTTCCTTTTCTCCAAGCGGCACGTCGGCCCACTTTTCTCTCCCTGACCTGAGGAGTTGCTTCTGCTGCGCCTCCGCCTGCGTGAGGCAGCCTCACCTGGATGGATGCCTCTATTTTCCTTTCTGTAATCGCCCTGTTTGTGAAGCCTTGCTAATTGCCTACTGGGGCTCTGGACTCCGGCCTCCTCAGCAGAGGGCCTGTGGCTTGGCATTTGTTATTTCAGGGCGGGTTTTTTTTTTATCATGACTTCCTTTTCTGGGACTTCCTTTTCTGAAAGCAGGTCTTCTTGGAGTCTCCTCTGAATCATCTTGCTGGTCTCCCCACTCCTGCCCTCCAACAGGGGCCAGTCCTGGGGCTCCGCTCCACATTCTGCCTGGAGCTCCAAGGGCCCGCTGAGTTCTGTGACCACTGCCCTTGCTTTCTTTTCCCCTGGCCGCCTGCTCATTGCCTCATGTTCTGTGGAGCTCACACGTCCTCCACCCGCCTGCGGTCTTCCTTCCACTTCCAGTGCCGGGGTTTCCCTGCACAGGAATCCCTCTGTCTGTGCACTGAACCAACTATGTGCCTCACTCTGTGCTGGGCGCTGTTGTGAGAGGACTCTTAAAGGCAAATAAGGTATGGTTGCTTCCCTTAAGGAATTTACAGTCCTGAGAGCCGTGCTCAGAGGCGTGTGTAAAACAGAGAGGACACAGTGTGCCCTGCAAGAAGTGGCCCTCTCCGCCCAAAGCTCATTTCCATTTCTCCAGGAAGTCACTCTCCCTCCCACCCTGTGCCCTCCCAACCATCTCCCTCCCTGGACCACCTGATAGTGTTCACAGTCAGGTCTGCAGACTCTGCCTTCACTTGTTCCCTGCCCAGGAGGTGGGTGCCTCCTGTGGGTTTGTCCTCAGCGTCCTCAGCGCCTAGCTGGGTCATGCCAGCCCCCACAGGGCACTGTGGCTTCTGGGAAAGTCCTTCCCAAGTCTGATGACTCTGGCCCCTGCCCCACCCTCACCTGTTCCCCTCTGAGCTCCCTACTGCCTCTGAAGCCCTGGGGCCCAACTGCATGAGGGTAGAGGGGTTGTGTGAGCCCTGTCCGCGGGAGAGCAGGTGCACAGATGCCCATCATTATGGCTGTTAACAAGAACTGGGAAGCCTGCCTCGCTGGGTGTTCTGGCCTATGCTGAAGATTAATCCTGGCCCTAAAGCTGCTGTGGCACCCCTTGATTCCGTCCAAAGTCATGACTGGCCCACGTAAAGCTCGGTACGCCCTAGGCCTGTGGAAATCAGTGTTGGGATGTCAGATGGGGGTGGTGTTAGGCTGGACAGCTTTGGCTTTTCAGAGAGTTATCTCTGTTAAAGGGTCAAACATTCACTCATCCACAGAACAGGTATCAGGTACCCCCACTGAGAATGCACCAGGTACAGGGCAGCAGCACTGGGAGAAAAATCAGGCACACGGTCTCTGTCTTCAGCTGGAGGGGTCAGAGTGGGTGAATTGGGACCAGAGGCCGTCTGCCATGTGGTGGCAGGCGTGACCAACATGGAGGCAAGACCTGGTGCTGCCGCTTTCCTGCCAGGTGAACTCAGAGATGTTACCTAATCTCCAGGAGCCTCTGTATCTGCGACGATGAAACAGGATGACGTACATATTACAGGTTTGCGGCGAGGATTAAAAGGCATTCTTTACATGAAAGCCATGTGTAAGCTGCAGCGTGGAGTGTCAACCACAGTTTGAATTTCTGAGTTGAAAAAGGCTCGAGACAAGCAGTAAGGATGTGGTGTTAGTAGGATGGATGCCTGGGAGGAGGCTCACAGCCAGGCTGTCCTCGGTGTGCTGCCCTGGCCCTGCTGGACACAGGGAGTCTCTCTGAGGAGTGACCAAATCCCAGCAATCGAGACCCTCCTCCTATGGTTCCAAGTTTCATTTCCCTCCCTTCATGCAGCTACTATGAAAATGATCCTCTGTGAAAAGAAAAGCGTGCTGAGACCATATATATAACCAACTACTCGTCTCTTACTCCTTATTCCCCTCCCACCCCCACCATAAAAAATAAAGCTCTTAAAGATTTCCTTCTTTCTTGGGGCTCTCCAGAGGCTCATGTGCTGGCAGGTGGGTGCGGGGGGTGAGGAAGAGCAGGGAAGGTGGTCAGCGGTGGGGCACCCAGAGTGTTCCTTAGGTGGGGACTCATCTTCAGGTGCTGCAAATGGACAAGAAGGTGCCTTCTCCACGGGCCTTCTGTCCGCCGTGGTCCTGGGAGGGCCTGGACATTCATGGCGCTCACTTAGGAGGTGGGAACACTGAGGCGCAGGAGAAGACGGCTGTCACATGGAAGTCACCTGCTGCCTGTGGGACTCCGCTGGGGCGGAGCTGCCCGGACCAGGCTTGTTCGTGGTGGCGCCGTGTCCTCTCACTCTGCTGCAGGGGTGGGCATGTGACTGCCTGCGCTGTGGCATGTGGCCATTGTGGTCCCAGAATTCTGCTGGTGTCAGTTCCTTTTTTGGCTTGTGGTTCTGTCCAGGCTTTGGGCTCTTGCTGCTCCTAAGAGGGAAAGTCCATTGTTGGGGGAGGAGAGTGTGACGGAGGCCCCAAGGCACCCAGGGCCCAAAGACATTGCTTCTGACATTGTGCACACACTCCTGGAGTGTTTAGAGAACTAATAATCATTGCCAGCATTTATTGAGCATATATTATATATTATGCCTTTTAGTATTATTATTATCATCATCACCCTTTTGTAGGTGAGGAAAACGGAGCACAGAGAGGCTTGCCTAAGGTCACAGAACAAGACAGTGGGAGCGGGATTTGAACCCAGGGAGTCTGACTTGGCTGTCTTTTACTTGGACCACTCTAGTGCAAGACGGGGCTGTCAGTCCGGTGGGCCCAGGAAGGGATGGATTACTAAGGGTAAGCATTGATTTTATCCGGGCAAGAAACTGGATTTCCCTTTTTGGGATGTTTCTGAGATGCCTGAGGTGTAGCAAAATTAGAATAGCCTTTATGGTGTGAGCATGAGAATAGGAACTGCTGAGCTTTTCCAAGAATTCTCACCTTGGCTGGTAGTAGTGAGAGGCACGTTTGGGGCTCCCTCAGAGCCTGTGACCAATTGTTGTCCTTTTTTATTTGTTAAGAACTTTTCTAAAAGCAAGCCCTGGCTAGTGTGGCTCAGTGGATTGAGCGCTGGCCTGTGAACCAAAGGGTCGCCGGTTCGATTCCCAGTCGGGGCACATGCCTGGGTTGCAGGCCAGGTCCCAGAAGCAGGTCCCTACTACAGATTCTGTCTTGGAATCTCCTGTTTTCAGTATTTGTTCATTCTTACCAGGCATAACAACAGAATCCTTAGAGTCTTTGTGACAGCTGACTGACTGGTTAAAATCTTGGCTCTTTTGTCTCTCTGATGTGGCGATGACCATGGTGACATGGAGAATATGATGGCAGTCATTGCATGTGCACAATTAAGTTCATTATCTGTATCCTCAAGGCAACTGTGTGGGGGAAAAAAGGCCTGGTTTACAGAGGAGAATAGGAGGCTCAAAGGGTTTGAGTAATGGCCCAAAGGCAGAGGTAGAACAAGAATTCACACCTAGATCTGTGAGACTTCAAAGCCTATGCTTTTCACAGCAGCGTCTGGTGATTGATGCGTATTCCCAGCAAAACCCCAGAACACGCTGTTACCAGGGGCAAGTGCCAGGCGCCAGAGCAAGTTCACCCAACACCTCTTGCCCCACACTTGTCTGGTCTCCCCTTTTGATGCAGTTCCTCATCTGGTCGACCAGGAGTCTGGCTGGAGATGCGATTTCAACAAACCTTTGAACAAGATGTACCTTTGTTTATTATGTACACACATAAAAGTCATAATGGAAAATATTTTAAAAGATATTTTATTTATTTATTTTTAGAGATGGGGGAAGAGAGGGAGAGGAACATCGATGTGTGGTTCCCTCTCACATGCCCTCACCTAGGACCTGGCCCAAAATCCAGGCATAGGCCTTGACCTGGATTTGAACAGGTGAACCTTAGATTGTGTACAGTTTCATGCCTTTCCCCATTTCCTGCCCTGTGCATATGTTTTATCTAGTTTGTTGTTATGCTCATGACAACCTGTGTCCTGGAAAAGGCATTCTATCACCTCCTGTCTGCTGGGCACAGTGGAGGACGGGGAGCCTGGGGGACAGTAAGGTCTGGTAGGTTTCTGTCTGGTTGAAGGACTGTGCCCAAGATGGTCCATTTATGGATCTAAGTCCCTCTGGGCTGTTCCTGACTCCTTCCCGGGTTCTGCGACATTTCTTCTCTAGTAGCAACCTGATGAGGTCTTGAGCACTTGCTTATCATCTTTATAGATGGATGACACCCTCCTGGGAGGGAAAGGCCATACCTTGGATGACTTAATTCTGAGTCAAAAGGATGCAAACGGCCTTCAGGACAGGCTGCCAAGAACAGAATCGTGTCCATCCATGTTAGAGTTAGGAGTAAGTGCTGCGTAAGCGCAGCACCCTGACAACGGGAACAAAAGCCACCTCCCTCCCACTGCGCTGTGGTGATGTGAGTGTGACCTCCCACCTGTGGTGATATGAGCTGGGAGTGAGCCAGGGCGGTGAAGGGCAAGTGCAGGTCCTGCGTGGAGGGTTGACACCAGTTTGGCTCAGATAAGTAGAAAGAATTAAAAAATGGGGAAAAGTACCCAGAGAAGCATTTTACTATGTCTTGCCTATGCATGCTTTCTGAAGGAAGTTGTTTTTTTTTTTCTTGTTACAAAAGCTAGGAAGGGTTTTTTGTTGCTTGTTTTTCTTTTTAAGTCAAGCAATACAGAAATATGTAAAGTAGAAGGTGAAATTCCTCTGAAAATCTTCCAGATTTCATGACCTCCATAAATAGTTTGTCTTATGTTGTCTCACAAGTCTTCTGTGCATACACAAATATGTACTTATTTGGATATTAACATATTTGTGTACATGACCCTTTCCAAATGGAATCAGGTCATTCCTATTCTGCAACTGAAGATATGGTTGTAATTAATTAATTTGTTACCCATTTTTTCACTCTCTGAGCCCATGATAAGATTGTAGAGCAAACACACAGCCTCCAGAGTCCCCCCACCCCTGCTTCCTCCCACCCCCCAATTCTTAAGGAGCAGGGGGTTTACCCGGAGAGTGAGACTGGGGTGGAGGTGTGATGGGGGAGCTGGGGAAACCGGAGGAAGTCTTCTCACTAAACGGTGGGGGAGGGGCCCTGCGCGGGAGCGTCTCAGAGCGGGCACCTGGGGTGTTGAGAAGGCTGGAAAGGGCCTGCGTATTTTCTGCCCTTTTTCTCATTTAACTTTGCATCTTAGATAGCTTTTCCATATTATCACCTACTCTTTTAAAAACCAGTTTTGATGGCTGCATAAGCTTTCACCAAGCGGAGATGTTATTTTTTTATTAATTATTTTAGTATTTGCGTGTGCGAATTGAACGTATTAATGGAAATAGCGTGATCCGGATAAGGGAGGTAACTGATGAAGCGCTCCCTGGAGCCCACGCCGGCCAGGCCTCACTTGGATTAAGCTGTTGAATCCCGGGTCCCATGTCTTAATGGGAATATTGCTAACTACAAGGCTGTGAGGTTGAACCAGGTGGACAGAGGCTTGGGAACACTTTGACTCCCGAGTGGTTGAGTCGAGTGTGTTTAGCCAGCGAAGGAGCAGGCTCAGAGTGAGCCTGTCGCCGCGGGAGGACTTCAGGAGCCGCCCTGAGCTGCGGAAGGGAGGCTGGCTCCCTGCAGTGCTCGGGTGCAGGGCCATTGTGTGGGCCACACGTGGGGAAGGGAGAATTTGTAATGCTGGCTCTGGATGGAAACCCTCCTTCCCCCAGGAAGGACGGCAGGCCGTGGGAGGACGGGAGGTGGATGAGGTGTAAATGCTGCCCGGCTCTCAGAATCCGATCCCAAGGATACAGTTCTGCCATCTCTCCTGGCCAGATCCTGTTACTTCCACCACTGGGATTCTGGGCTGTAACCTTAGACTCGGGTCCCTGGGCAGGGGTGGTGCTTTCCTGTTTGCCTATTCAGCCCTTTCCCCCAAAACAGCATCTCAGATCCGGCAGCCCCAGCATGCCCAGAGCTACCTGAGAGGGGGGTGGAGGTGTGTCCGAACGGAGGCAACTCCTGGAGGCAGGCAGGCTTGGGGCTTCCCCCTTAATGTCTGCAGACCCTTGGGTTCCCCAGGACAGCTGTGAGAAAGGTCAACAAAGATGAACAAGCTCACGATGCCTGCCGTGACTTTAATCATGCCCCAGGGAGTTTTGCTGAGTGAAGAAAGCCAGCAGTCCCTGAAGTTTATATACTGGATAACTCATTTCTGTAACTTTGGAAACCACACCTTTAGAACTGGAGGATAGGTTGGTGGGGAGGGGGCCAGGAGGAGGTGAGCATGCTCACACCCAGACAGCTGGAGGGGTCAGAATCTTGACCTTGACCATATGGGTGAATACAGGAAGGCACATCAGTGATGAAAGCTGATGGAACTTAGTACTCACACACAAATGAATGCAGGCAAAATGGGAAGTGTGAGTAAGGTCTGTGGGCTATGTCAGTGTTGTCATGTAACACGATTTTATACAATGTGAGCACTGGGGGGAACTGGGCCAAGTGTCCAAGGGATCTCTTGGTGTTTTGTCTTACAACCGCACATGATTTCATAGTGAGCTCGACCAAAATCTCACTAATGGGAAAAAAGCACAGCCTGTGGAATCAGATGCTGGCTCGGAAGAAAAGAAAAAGTCACGTGGCCCTGCCTTCACTCCTTGTTTCTCTTGCTGAGTCTGGGGGCCCCTGCCTGGTGGAGCCGCTGCAGGCTGACCCAGTGTGGGAGAAAAGGGGGAAGGTTTGGGGCAGAAAGGGCACCTCTGGCCAATGAGGACAGGCTGGCTCCACTGAGTGGGATCAGAGAGACCAGCGAGGGGCAGGGCAGCGGGGGCGGCGGGGTTGGGGGTGTGTGTGTGAACGTGGAGCCGGGATGGATTTCTCTGTTTGGAAGTACACAAGTTGTGTCGGCGGGGTGAGGGCGGGGAGCAGCTTTTAACTTTAAGGGGGAGCAGGGTGGTGGGGCGGCAGTCCAGACTTGAATGGGGCTGAATGTAGCTGGGCGCAGGGGTGAGCGCTGCAAGCAGAACCTGGGCTGTGGACTGAGGATTCTGTCCCCTTCCGGCACCGGACACAAATTTGGGAAGTTGCCTGGGCCCTGGCACCTTGCTCTGGGTACACCATCTAAGTCTGGCCGTGCAGTGAGAATTCTTTCAGGCAATTAATCAATCAGTCAATTGCTAACCCTGGCGAGGGCAAAGGCAGAGGGCACGGGAAGAGAAGCAGAACTGGGGCGCCCTGACCTACTCAACTTCCTGGCCTGCCTGCTGCTGTGTTAGTGGGGTGTCATGGATGCCCAGTGGTGGCTGCAGGTCCCAGGGAGAAAGTCTTGTGGATTGAGAGGGTCCCCGAGGTTTCTTGGAGGGGCTTGGCCTTGGCCTGCATCCTCGAGGGCAGGCGGGTTTCATGTAGGACTGGGGGCCTCCTGGCTGCAGCAGGGAGCAGTGGGGCGGCCAGCACCCCTGGGCCAGAGTGGAAGGGGTGGAAATCCCTAACAGTTCTGGGCACGGGGTGCCGCCCCCTAGGGCCCAAGATGTGGGTTAGCGTAGGCAGAGTTTCGCAGCTCACTCTTTAAGGCAGTTACTCTCTGAGTTTCGGTGTCCTGGGGGTGGGGGCAGGGACAATAGATGTCCCTTGCGACGCAGCAGGTGTCCTGAGCAGAACACTGGCTTTCGGTCAGACAGGCCTGGCTCTGGAACACAGCCCTGCCCCTTCTTAATTTTGGGGGGTTTTGACATGTTTCCTTCTTTTAACCCATTTTCTCGTCTGAAAATGAAACATAGTTGCAAGAATTAGAGATGATAAACATTAAAAACACTTAACGTGACACCAAGAGACACAAAAATATGTTTCTTGTGGCCTCCACCCCCTCCCAGAGCTGTGTTAGAGACGGTGGCTGTGAAAGCCCCTTGGTGACCTTGGGGTCACCTGTGGCCTGTGGACTTCTGGGGGGCATGCCCTGAGGCTCCTAGGATAGGTGTGGTTTCACCCAGTGGTTTTGAAACCTGTCACGTTCTTTTGGGACAGGGTCTCAAGGACAGGGACTTGCTGTTCTGCCAACCAGTGTGTTTCTTTTATTTTGAGGTGTTGCAAAAAAAATTGCATTTGAAATAAGGTTTTAATGTTCTAAGAAACGTTTTGGAACGACTGGAACTTGATGTGTAAACTGAGACCCAGGGTGTAGGCAGTGGTGGGGCAGACTCGCTGGCTTTGCTGGGTACAGCGCTTCTGGGTCGAGGGTGGGTGGGAAGATGCCAGGGAGGGCTTTGAGAGCTCCCCTCTGTCCCCCAGCACGATCCCTGCCTCCCTCAGTGCAGCGCAGAGGAGGAGAGGGAGGGGAGCCCGAGCGGGAGGCCCTCCTGGTGCAGGGCGTGGGCCGGGCCTGGCCGACCTTGGTCTGTGTCTCCCTGGGGCTTCCTGGAAGACCTGCCAGGTCTGCTCTTGCCTGGCTGTTGGAGGCCACCAGGTAGACTTGTGCTGTTAAGGGTTTGTTTTTTGTTTGTTTGTTTGTTTGTTTGGTTGGTTTTAACTTGAACTCCAGCTGCTCCACCAGACCAGGGAGGGGAATGGGCCCCGCCTGGCTTTGGGCAGATGGATGGACGGCGGCGGGTGGAGAAATCAAAATCAAAGGGGGATCGCAGGGAGGCCCTGTCATTAGTGTGAATCAGCTCATTTGTTCACAGCACCTGTACTTAGAGGGCTGTAAGGGGTTATTAACCTAGTTTTTAGAGGGGAGGACAAAGACAGCAGTATTTGCTCCAGTGTCAGAGTTCCCAGGCCTGACCCCTCCTGTCAGTCATGCCCTCCCCAGTCCCTCCAAAGGTAAAGAAGAGACTTGCATTCAGGGCCCCCCTCCCCACCCTACCCAGTCTGTTGTTTGTCCCCTTTGGGGGTCTTGTTGCCAGGGTGCATGGTGCCGGGACCATGGCTGGCTGCGTGGGCAGGCCCCTGAGCAGTGCAGGGCGTTGGGGAGGAGACACAGGCATGAACCTGCCGGAGCTGCAGGAGCTGCAGGCCGGCTGGCAGAGGGCCAGCCGCTGGGTTTCTGTGGCGACACGGTGCCCGCGGTTGGCTGAGTCAGGCCCCGGGGACTTTTCTTCCTGCTCTGGCCAGGTGTGCAGAGTTTTGTTTTATTCCTTCACTAGGAGCTAGTCGTGTGTGCCAGCTTTCTGTTCCCCTAGATGGCTTGGGGTCACAGATCTCAGGTAACTCTGGGCTCCTTCTTCTGGTGGGAGGGCAGGGACCAGTTCAAAGGGCAAGGGTGAGAGGGTTGAGCAACAAGAGGCGGAGGGTTCAGGAAGTCCACCACCAACCGAGCGGACCTCGGCTGGGCGTGTGCGTCCCTGCGGAGCTCTGGCGGCAGCCTAGGAGACTCTCGGTGATGCTCACAGTCTGCTGTGGGAGGGCCCCAGGGCGTGGAAGCGAAGTCCAGCCGCCTGCTGCAAGAGCGCTGTGTCCGAGTGCTTGCCTGAAACTGGCGGACCGGAACTGTGATGTGGCCCGACCGGCGCTTGTCGCACTGTGTGGGCCAGGCCAGCAGCCTCTTGGAAATGAAGGCCGAGTCTCTCGAACTTTAAGTTCCTAAGAATAAGCTGGGCCCTGCTCCTCCTGCTGTACCAGCATGTCCATGGAGAGGGGCTTGGGAACCTGGGTGCTGAGCAAGCACTGGGCTTCCTTTACTTTCTCTTTTATTGTTATTTTTCATGCCCGGACGAGTCTGGAAAATGCTGGGTATGATCCATGGGAACTGTAGCCTCTTGGTCTTCAGAATCTGGCTTCTTGTAAGATCAGTCACCCGGGTGGGTGGGTGGGTGGGTGGAGGATTCTGATGTGGGCTTTCTTCGCCCTTCCCGTTTATCCCTGTGGTCACGCTATACTGAACAAACCAGTGTCCTCTTATGCTGGTCACTCTGCTGGGCCGGGGCTGCAGTGGTGGCAGGACGGGGGGGCATCTTGCTCTTGGGAACCTGCACGTGGGCTGGCTGCTCTCTGCCCACAGCTGCCCGAGTTCTCCTCCGTGTGGGCGGGCACTGAAGCAGAGCGAGCCCCTCCTTCCTCCAGTCGCACCTCCGGCATCTCCGTGCTCTGCACGTCTGCAGTGTGTAGCATCGCCTGGGGTGACAAGTAGAGTGTTTTGTTTTTGAAATTCATTTTTTTAAACCCTCACCTGAGAATATATATATTTACTGGTTTTCAGAGGAAGGGGTGAGAGAGGCGGGGGAGAGAAAGAGAAATATTAATGTGAGAGAAACATGGGTCAGTTGGCTCCTGTATGTGCCCGACTGGGGATCAAACCCACAGCCCCTGGCTGGGGCTGGAATTCATTTTTGCACTGTCATCGTAGGGGCCTTGAGCCATGCTGTGTTTCTGGGGACTCTGGCCGGGATCTGACAGGAAGTGGCAGCATCAGGGAGCGGCCGTGAGCTCTGCATACGCTGGCTTTGTCTTCCTCCTTGTAAAGGAGGGCGCGCATCTCCCAGTGCCGCCAGAGCTCCTTCTCTCCTTGGAAAACCATCACACAGGCTCAGACTGTTCTTTCTTGCTTGAATAATCTCAGGGAGATTTTATGGTTCTAATGACCGCAGTGACAGTGATGACATCAGGGAATGGAAATCCGTCCTGTCTGGTGGTGGGTACACTGAGTCACCGAAAGTATGAGTGAACAGCACCTGCCCCACATCAACGGCGGAGTTGGCAGTGGCGCATGAAGCCAGCCACCCTTGTTCCAGTCTCAGGTCTGAGCAACACGCCTTTGTCTCCAGCCATTGACATCACTCCTGCCCCTTGACCTCTATCTTCAGCAGTAGATGTAGGTTATCAGTTGTCATGTGATGGGTCTTTCATGGTACCTCCCAGGACTCTGAGTAACGTCTTCTGTTTTCGATTCCTTCCCCTTCCCAGCGGGTCACACCCAACCTTAGCCAAATGAGTGACAATCTTGACAACAAACAAACAGTTTGGCACAAAGATTTACTTTTTCCTCATCTGCTTTGATTGGCATCTTGCATGGCTTTTTGGATAGTTAATGTTACTTTTGCCACTAAAACGTGTCAACACTCACCAGTTGCTTCTCTCCAGTGAGGACCATACTCCAAACTACCGATGACCTTTCTAACTTTGGGTTGGCTGGTCCCCAGAGCCAGTGGGAGGGCAGGCCCTGGAGAGTTTGGAGCTGGTGCCAGGTGTGTTAGTGTGTGCTTGGGGGTCAGGAGAAGGCTCCCCTCATGTGGGAGAATTCTTTGGTCGACTTGAACACAGCTTTTTGTTTGCTTAGTTTTTAGTTTTCCGCCCTAGTGAGTTTATTTCTGAACAGAAGTCGGGTGACTGCAAGGGTCTTTTTTACATCATCAAATAGCTTTTGTAAATTAGTTTTTTAGGATAACCACTGGCCTTGTGGAGGATACATGTCACTTGCGCTAGTGTGCTTAACATAGCAGAAAATGTGCCACTGTGACCCAGGCTTCTACATCCTCCTGGGTCTGGATGGCTCAGTGATCATCTGCCCCTGCACCCTGCCCCTTGGGGTCTTGCCCTTCACCCCTCCGGCTCTTCACTCTGTGGGCACCCCAAGCTCTTCATGCCCACTAGGGCTGTCCTCCAGGAAGTTGTTCCTTGTTTTCTTGTCTGCGCTGTGCTGAGCGTCTGGGGACTCTGGCTAGCTGGTGACAGTTGGCCATGAGGGCTATGTAATCTCTCTCTCTCTGCCTCTGTTTGCATAGACAAGCACCTGGCTTCACAGCACTGGGTTTTGTATGGGCACCTGCATATGCGTTTCCTTCTACAAAAGAGAGAGGAGAGGCCAAAGCAGGTACTGGTGTACTTTCTGTTCCTTTGGCTCTGTGGTGCATAGAGAGATTGTTAGGTGGGGAGAGATGGTTAGGTGTGTAGTTCAGTGGAGTGGGTGGGGGCTCCCTGCCCCCTCCTCCTCCAGGCGAGAGCACCGGCACCACCGCCCAGAGGGTGGAAGGACCTGGAAGGTGGAAGGGCGTGGTTCTTGCCCCAGCTGACCTCACTGCCTTTGGGACTTTGTACAAGCCACTCCCTCTCAGCCTCAGTTTCCTTATCACTAAAATGCCTCAGTTTGGCAACACAATCTGCAATAAGCCTAAAAATGGAGCCGAGAGTAGAGCTATAAAAGGAAATAGCCTGGTTACTGATTACACAGCATTTCTGGCAAGTGGAGCCCAGCCTTTGCTCCGCAGGAACGATCCAGGCCCTGCCGGCATGCCTGCCCCACTGCTGCCGGCCTGGCCCCAAGGCGGGGCCCAGTGGACCCTGGGGTGCACTGTCCAAGCTGTCGCCCACTGCCCCCTTCCCAAGGAGCTTGTTTTCTTTTTCCCCTGAATACTTGCTTCTTGAGCTCTGGGAGCTGACCTCTCTGGGAGGCAGAAACCGGGACCAGAACCAGGACAGAACCGGGACTGGCTGCGTGCTCTTACTATGTCATCCTTTCTCCCACCTCGTCTGTGGCCACAGCCCAACAGCCCCACCCTCCGCTCCCCCATCCTCCCCCTGCAGAGAGTCCAGGGCTGTAGGGAGGGGCAGGTAGGGAAATAGTTGGGAAATTACTCTGTCAATTGAAAATAAACATAATAAACAATTATTTTCTTACATTTCTTTTAACACATATGCACATACATCTATGTAGTCTGTTCAGAGAGTCTAACTTTAAAGCCTTTTTTAATTAAAATTATTTTATTAATTTATTAATTTATTAACTTATATTGCTGGCACTATTACCCAGGCCCCCACACCCCACCCCTTGGTCTGCCTCCACCCAGCCCCTTACTGGCC
Source organism: Phyllostomus hastatus (assembly GCF_019186645.2). Classification (NCBI taxonomy): domain Eukaryota; kingdom Metazoa; phylum Chordata; class Mammalia; order Chiroptera; family Phyllostomidae; genus Phyllostomus; species Phyllostomus hastatus. The sequence continues at coordinate 9,338,879 of NW_025334015.1, read as the reverse complement.
TTCAGCACATTGTATTTTTTCATTTTTACATATGACTAGACATCCAGGGATCACTGGTCATTTAAAGAAAACATACAACCTGAAAGAGAAAGACAAAGTTCTGAAGATAATTGAGACAAGGAAATCTAATTGGTAACTTAAGAAAGAGCCAGGAGGTAGTGCATTCATGAAATAAGAAAAATTGCCCAATAAAGTAACCCCAGAGCATAAAATATCTCTCTTGGAAATGAAATGCTACGTGATTTTCGAATTTAAAGAAAACCCTCCCTTGCCTTGATAACACGTCTTGAGATCAGGGAGGTTTAGCCCTCTGGGTTCGTTCTCCTGTTCACGGCGGGTCCGTTGCACTTCCCTGTGAATGGCAGGCCAGCTCGTCCATCTCTCCACAAGCCCTGCTGAAGTTTTGATCAGGGTTGTGTGGAGTGTCTAGACGAGTTTGAGAACGGACATCTGAACTATACCGAGTGGTCCAGTCCATGAACATGGTCTTTCAAAATGTCTCTTAGCACTGTTCTGTATTTTTCAGTGCACAGAGTGGGGGCATCTTCTGTCAGATTTGCCCCTGAGTATTTTGGATTGTTGCTGCTATTGTAGGTGATATTTTTTGAGTTTTAATTTTTAGTTGGTCATTGTTAACATATAACAACACAATTAATTTTTATATATTCATCTTGTATCCTGAAGCCCTACTAAACTCATTATTTCAGTAGCTTTTTTTGACTCCCAAATCTGGAGTCAGGAAGACTGTGGTATTAGCACAAAGTGAAGAGATCAAAGAGACCCACAGGTATGGGGACAGCTGATTTTTGACAAATTACTGTATCCAAATATGTATATACATGACTCAAAACCCACTAACAAAGCAAACCAATTTTAAAAAAACCATACAATTTGAAAAGACACTTCACCAGAGAAGATAAACAGATGGCAATCAAGTACATGAAAAGGTGCGAAACATCACTAGTCATTCAGGAAAAGCATCTTAAAACCATAGTGAGGTACCACTATACATCTGTTAGAATGGCTAAATTGAGAGGACTTCTGGCCAAGATGGAGGCATAGGTAGACACACTGTGTGCCTCCTCGCACAACCAAAAGAAGGACAACAACAATTTAAAAACAAAAACAACCAGAACTGACAGAAAATCAAACTATATGGAAGTCTGGCAACCAAGGAGCTGAAGAAGAAACATTCATCCAGACAGGTAGGAGGGGCAGAGTTGGGCAGCCAGGGTAGAAAGGACTCATGGCAAGGCTGCAGCTGGTGGACCTGGTAAGGCAGCGGCTGGAGGACTGGATGGTCCCACATTCACGCACAGATAAACCGGGAGGAACAACTGGGGAGTGAGACAGATTGAGCAACCCAGTGTTCCAGCGTGGGGAAATAAAGCCTCGAAACACCAATTCAAAATACCTGTGAGGGTTGAGGCAGCAGCGGGAGAAACTCCCAGCCTCACAGGAGAGCTCATTGGAGAGATCCACACGGTCCTAGAATGAACATAAACCCACCCACATGGGAATCAGCACCAGAAGGGCCCACTTTGCTTGGGGGGTGTGGGGAAGTGATTGAAATCTGGCAGAGCGTGGAGCAAGTACCATTGTTTCCTCTCGGACCCCTACCCCCACATACAGCATCACAACCCAGTGACAGGGGTTGCCCCACCCTGGTGAACACCTAAGGCCCCACCCCTCACTATGTAACAGGCACTTCAAGACAAAAACAAATGGCCCAAATGAAAGAAAAGATCAAAGCTCCAGAAAAACTACAACTAAGCGACAAAGAGGTGGCCAACCTATCAGATGCACAGTTCAAAACACTGGTAATCAGGGTGCTCACAGAATTGGTTGAATATGGTTGCAAATTAAAGAAAAAATGAAGGCTATGCTAAGTGGAATAAAGGAAAATGTCCAGGGAACCAACAGTGATGGGAAGGAAACTGGGACTCAAATCAACAGTGTGGACCAGAAGGAAGAAAGAAACATCCAACCAGAAAAGAATGAAGAAATAAGAATTTGAAAAAATAAGGAGAGGCTTAGGAACCTCCAGGACATCTTGAAACATTTCAACATCCAAATGATAGGAGTACCAGAAGGAGAACAGGAAGAGCAACAAGTAGAAAACTTATTTGAACAAATAATAAAGGAGAACTTCCCCATTCTGGCAAAGAAAATAGACTTCCAGGAAGTCCAGGAAGCTCAGAGCGTCCCAAAGAAGTTGGACTCAAGAAGGAACACACCAAGGCACATCATAATTATATTATCCAAGATTAAAGATAAGGAGAGAATCTTAGAAGCAGCAAGAGAAAAGGAGACAGTTACCTACCAAGGAGTTCCCATCAGACTGTCAGCTGATTTCTCAAAACAGACCTTGCAGGCAAGAAGGGGCTGGAAAGAAGTATTCCAAGTCATGAAAGCCAAGGACCTACATCCAAGATTGCTCTATCCAGCAAAGCTTTTATTTAGAATGGAAGGGCAGGTAAAGTGCTTCTCAGATAAGGTCAAGTTAAAGGAGTTCATCATCACCAAGCCCTTATTATGTGAAATGTTAAGGGGATTTGTGTAGGAAAAAGAAGATAAAAAATATGAACTGTAAAACGACAGCAAACTCACAGTTATTAACAACCACACCTAAAACAAAAACAAAAACAAATTAAGCAAACAACTAGAACAGGAACAGAACCACAGAAATGGAGATCACATGGAGGGTTATCAGCATGGGAGTGGGAAGGGGAGAGAGAGGGTAAAGGTACAGAGAATAAGTAGCATAAACGGTAGGTAGAAGATAGACAGGGGGAGGTTAAGAATAGTATAGGAAAGGTAGAAGCCAAATAACTTATATGTATGACACTTGGACATGAACTAAAGGCGGGGAATGTGAGTGGGAGGTAGTGTGCAGGGCAGAGGGGAATAAAGGGAGTAAAATGGGACAACTGTAATAGCATAATCAAAATATATTAAAAAAGAAGAATGGCTAAATTTAAAAAGATGGACTGTGTCACGTACTGGGCAGGATGTGGACTACTGGAATCTTCATGCACTGCTGATGGGAGTGTAAAATAGCACAGTCACTTGGGAAAACTGTTTGGCAGCCTCCTACAAAGATACACCTGTCATGCGAACTTGGTGTTCTACTTCCAGGTATTTACCCAAGAGAAGTGAACGCATAGGCCAATGCAAGGACTTGTGCTGGGATGTGGGTAGCAGCTTTGTCTGTGATAGCCCCAAACCGGAAACACCCCAATGTCCCTCAGTAGGGGACTAGGGAAACAAATTGTGTATCCATACAATGGGGTACTAGTTAACGATAGAAAGGAATGCACTATTGACATGGTAAATGTAATAATGTGGACGGATCTCACAATACTGTGTTGAGCAAAGAAGCCAGACAATAAAGCATACATGCTGTGTGATTCCATTGAATGCTCTAGAAAAAGCAAACTAGTCTTCACCGATAGGAAGCAGTACGTGGTTGCTGGGGACAGGAAAGGGAATGGGGGGGACTGGGAGGGCAGGGCCAGGAGGCGACTTTTCAAGGTGAGGGGTATGTTCCTTATCTCGATTATGGTGATGGTTTTGTGGATTGTATACACATGCCAAAATTGCACACTGTAAATGTGCACAATTTATTTTGTCAAGTATACTTCAGTGAAGCAATTTTTAAAACTCTATAGGTTTATAAGAGTAAGTTTAAAAAAAAATTCCCAGAATGTTGAAGAATCCCAGAATCTGATAATGTGATGATGAAAAATGTGAAATATGAGAGTGGGGGTGGGCAACCCAGACGGAGGCTTAGAGGACTGCTCTTTATCTGTGGTCTTCTGAAGTTCCATCATGATGTGTTTAGTTGTGTTTGCTTTTTCATTTGCCTTTCCCACCGTTCACTGAGCCCTTAGATTTAAAGAGATATTCCTCTCTTTAGCTTTTGGAAATATTCTCTCAGTTGTTGTTGTTCTTGTTGTTCTTCTCTTTCTTCTTCTCCTCCTCTTCCTCTCCCCTCTCCCCTACCCATCTCCCTCTCCCCTCTTCCTCTCTTCTTCTTTTAAAATCCTCACCTGAGGACATGCTCAGTGATTTTAGAGAGAAATCTCCCTCCCAAGGGAGGGAGGGAGGGAGAGAGAGAGAGAGAGAGAGAGAGAGAGAGAGAGAGAGAGAGAGAGAGAAACATCAATGTGAGAGAGAAACATGGATTGGTTTCCTCTCTTTCAGCCCTGACTTGGGACTGAGCCCGCACCTAAGCTTGTGTCCTGACCAGGAATCAAACCTGGGACTTTTCAGATTATGGGATGATGCTCCAACCAACTGAGCCACACTGGCCAGGGCTCGCAGTATTTCTTTGATACTGTCCTCAGTTGGGCTCTGGAATTGGGCTCTGGTGTCATAAAAAGTAGAGGTGAGAAGGGAAGGGTGTTGTTAGAAGTCCTCAGATCCCCACCTCTGTCCCAAGCAAAAATGCCCCCACCCTACCAGTTCCCCATAAAAGGTGGGAAATTGATTTCTTGAGACCCAAGGACACCAGGTGCAGAGGAAGGCCATGGTGAAGGGCAGAAAGAGGCAAAGGTCTAGTCTCTCCCATGTTCTGGAATGCTGGTGCCTGGGCTTGAATCTCTCCATCCAACAGATGAGAAAATTAATCTCTGCATTAAAGCACCCCATGGAAAAGTTCTACATAGCTTAACTGTTGGGAGTGCCCAGTAAAAAAGCTGACTTCATTGTGGTCGACAGTAAAGCCACCTGTGCCAAACCATCACATAGAGCTTCCAACAGCCTTTCCGACCTCATTCCCGAATCTGAGCAACCTAGTGCCCTTGGGCTTTGGGGGAAAGCCTTCAGCATGAAAGAGAAAATAAGAACGGAGAAAAGGTACTCAGCAGAAATTCACAGATGAAAAGATGAAGCACTTGAAATTCAGGGAACAAGAAAGAACTCTTGCAAATTAAAGTTTTAGTAGAAAAATGGAAAACTCCTTAGAAAGATTAAGAAATAAGATGGATGATAGCAGAAAAAGGATAAGTTAGAGGTCAGTACAAATGTTAGAAATTGCAGAAAGTTAGACCAGAGGAAATGATGGGGAGGACATTACCTAGGAAATAGTGCAAGAAAGTTTCCTAGGCTGAAAGATAAGGGTTTCCACATTCAAAGGGCAGGTGGAGGGCTCAGTTTACCAAATGAAAAGACCCAATTGAAGGCTTTCAGAGAAAGATGAAAATTATGAATAAAAAGTAATGGATGTATACTATTATAATGTTTACAAAAGCCAAGTTAGAAGCTAAAAAACAATGGAGTCTTCAAACTTCTAAATGGAAAGTATTTGAAACCTATAGTTCTATACCCAGACAAACTATCAACAACTGTGATCCATGAGAGATGAAGACAGAGAATCCAGGAAGCAGGGCAGGTAACTCAAGAGGGAGGGGACCCCCAGGGTGACGGTGGAGGGTCCAGACAACAGACGTGGGAGAGACCAAAGGTCCGTAGGAGGGAGGCTCCCAGTATGAAAGTGAAGTGAAAGGTTATTTGACGGATTTTAGATATGGAAGATTAGAAGAGTATTACAGAGCTCTTAGATTGTATGGAAAGACTTGGGTGTATGTTAAAAAGAAACCCAAGTAAAAGAATATTTGCAGCCGGGAAAAGAAAAGATAGTTGCACTGGGAAGGAAAAAATAATGAACAATATTCTCAAAGACTAATACTGAAAACATTAAAGTATGGATATAATTTAAAAAAAAACTTTAGCCTGAGTCTTGGCTGGTGTGGTTCAGTGGACTGAGTGCAGACCTGTGGACCAAAAGGTTGCTGGTTCTATTCCCAGTCAGGGCACATGCCTGGTTGTGGGCCAGGTCCCAGCTGGGGTTGTGATGGATGTTTCCTTTGCACATCAGTGTTTCTCTCCCTCCTGCTCTCTTCCACCTCTCTAAAAATGAATAAATATTTTAAAAAATAAATAAAATATTTTAAAATAAAAAACTTTTAGGCTGATAACTATTGGGAGGTTGGGTGAGGGAAAGAGAAGGAATGACATTAAAATCCACAATATCATAATAGAAAATCAGTTTATTATTTTTTAATAGATGAATCAAGAGATAGTGGTATTGGCATATTATTTAGAAATATGGAGATGAATTCTAGAACAAGCAGTTTGAAAGCATTTTAAATGGTTGCCTCTGAGGTGTGTTTCTTTTCTTTTTTTAAATTTATTTTTATTGATATGTAATTGACATATGATATTGTGTAAGTTTAAGGTGTAGTGTATTGATTTGATACATTCGTGTACTCAGTATGATTATCATGGTACTGTTAGGTACGGAGTGTGTTTCTTTTTTTTTAAGTGATTTATGGATTGATTGGTTGACTGATTGATTTTTAGAGGGAGAGGAAGGGAGGTAGGAGAGAGAGAAACATCAATTTGTTGTTCCACTTATTGATGCATTCATTGGTTGATTCTTGTATGTGCCCTGATGGGGGCTCAAACTCGAAACTATGGTGTATTGGGATGATGCTCAAACCAACTGAGCTACCCGGCCAGGGCTGGAGTGTGCTCCTGTGTGCGGTATTAGATAAAGTCACAAATACAGCCAATTAGGAAACTAAGAAGGATCTGAAAGTGGCAGGAGTGTGGAGAATGTTTTATAGATAATGTTTAAATATGACGAACCAAGAAATGTCAGCTTAAAAACACATTTTTTGAGTTAAGAGGTTAACACCAGAAGAACCACATCTGGAAACTGTTAAAGGTGGGCATATCTGTGGAATTTGGATTGTGGGCTCCTGCTTTTATTCCAAACCCTTCACACTGGGTATAAGGTGGTTAAGCCTGCCGACCTTTACATTCCATGACCTGCAGCCGCGTCCCGGACTGAAGGCAGGCGGGCAGAGTGTGCTAGAGAGGCTGCCTGCCAGGGCACGCTGACGCTGCACCTGCCCCATCCACCTCCATGTCTCTCTTCCTGGATGCCCCTTGACAGGGAGGAGCTGGGAAACCGCCATCCTGCTTGTGGGAAGTTTTGTTGCTTTCCCGCTCTTGGGTCTGAGCATGGGTGTGGATTCCGGTAGAGGTGTGACCTTCTCACCTTACCTGTGAGCTCCTGTACTTGGACCCAAGGCTGGAAGCAGGGTAGTTGGTCCCCACGGCATGGTGGGGCCTCCCAGGTCCACTGCCTTTCTACTTCAACTGGTTAAACTTTGGCCAAGCAGGGCCACTGTGGGGGCGGGGGGGGGGGGTGCAGTCTTTGTGCTGCCCACAGCATGAAGCTTCTAGAAAGTGCAGGGGGCCTGTGGGTCTGGGGCTGTGGTGGCCGAAGGAGGGGCCTTTAGAAACTTTCAACTAGCCACCGGTTGGCCAATCACAGGCCTGGGCTGGGCCCACCTCCCGGACACCTGGGCATCTACCTGCATCAAAGATGATTCATGTAAGTGAGTGGAGGAGAGTTGTGGTGCCCGGGTGTGGATAGGCCAGTGAGGTGAGAGAGTTTCGGAGCTGCAGTGCCTTTCTCTGTGCAGAACATGAACGGCTTCGAGGAGGGCCTGGAGTTCCTGCCCGTCAACAACACCAAGAAGGTTGAGAAACGAGGCCCCAGGCTCTGGGTGGTGCTGGTGGCTGTGCTCATCGGCATCCTCCTGCTCTCCCTCATGGCCGGCCTCCTGGTGTGGCACTTCAAGTGTGAGTAAAGTGGGGTGGGGGCAGAAGGGGGGAGGCAGGATGTGGGGGTGGCTCCACCCCCCCCTCAAGGGACAGGGCCCACCTCTTACAGACCCGAGGGAGAGAGTAGAGGGCGCAGTGGCGGTGAGCGGTGAGCGAGGAGGGGTCTAGGGCTCTGTCTCCCCTGGCTCTTTCCAGCCACAGCAGTGGTGGGGGGCACTGGTCAGAGTTGGCCCACAGGGCTCATGCGTCATTGCGTCATGACCCCTCCGGGCACCCACTCCTGTGTCTGTCAGTTCTGTTGCTTGTCCTGCTCTGGGTGCCAGTAGAGGCCTGGCTCAGCACCTCCACACCCTTCATCGTAACAGCTCCCCCAGGGTTGCTGAGGGCAGCCTGTGGACATTAGGGGATGGGACGGGGGTGATGTTACTTCCTCTGACTATTCTCCCTCCTGGCCTTGCACAGACCGGAACACGCGGGTCCAGAAAATCTTTAATGGTTACCTGAGGATCACAAACGAGAACTTTATGGATGCCTATGAGAACCCAAACTCCACTGAGTTTGCAGAGCTGGCCAACAAAGTGAGGGAGGCGGTGAGTCCAACTCCTGGGCTTGAGCTCTGTGCCTGCTGTGCTCCCTGGGTGGGTGTGGGACCCACTGCCGTGGGAAGGGCACCCAGGTCCCAGGATGGAGGGAGCAGCAGGGGCTGGGGCCCGGGGCATCACTGCTCTCTGGCCTGTGCTGAGCCTTGTCTCCTTCCTGCAGCTGAAGCTGTTGTACAGTAGGATCCCGGTCCTGGGCCCCTACCACAAGGAGTCTGCAGTGACTGCCTTCAGGTGGGTGCTGGGGAGGAGGCTGGGTGGGGGTGGTGCTGGGAACAGGGTCGGTATGGTGTTGCATGTATGATAAGAATCTTGCAGCCTGCAGGGCGATGGAGCCACAGGGTCCTGGCTTGGTGGACCAGGTGCCAGTCCTGTTCTGTCCTTTTTGCTGTGACGTAATCCACGCAGCTCTTCTGTCTGGGTGGTGTGGCGATGATCAGGGGCGCCTGGGTGGGCGGCGTGCTCTGCACTGTGTCTGCCACGTAGGCCGCTCGGGACTGGCAGTGTGTCCTTGTAATTTTTCCATATTTGGGTTTGGGGTTTCACCTGGCCTCTTGGAGAGTGGGGACAAGCCTGTGCCCAGGCCCTGCCTGCGTCTCAGACATGGCCCAATCTCCCCAGTGAGGGCAGCGTCATTGCCTACTACTGGTCAGAGTTCAGAATCCCCAGCCACCTGGTGGAGGAGTCCGAGCGCGCCATGGCCCAGGAGCATGCTGTCAAGCTGCCACCCCGCACCCGCACGCTGCACTCCTTCGTGCTGACCTCGGTGGTGGCCTTCCGTGAGTTCCGGGCCACCAGGGGTGGGCGAACAGGGGGACCACGGCAGGGCAACTGCCACCAACATGCCGGAAGAGGGGACAACATGCTGGCTGGCCCCTCCCTTAGTGGAATAAGGAAGCAGGAACGAGGAAATAGACCAGATCAGTAAATATTTTATTCTCCCTCTTGTGTTTCAGCCACTGACCCCAGGACAGTACAGAGCAACCAGGACAGTAAGTATTGTGCCCTCCTCCTACAGGAGGATTGGGATGTGGCCAGGGGCCCCTTTACTGAGGTGTCCCCAAGAGTCACACGCTGGTGATAGCCAGCACATCCCTTTGCCTGTTCCAGGCCATGAGAAACCCCCTGCTCGATCTTCCTGAGTCCCAGACAGTTGGGGTGCTCAGAGAGGCCAGCCCCAGGGCACCCCTCCCTGCAGGGCCCTGGGCTGCCGACGCTGCCGGCTCTGCCCAGCTCTGCTGCACACCCTCTTGTGTCCCCCACAGACAGATGCAGATTCGCCCTGCATGCCCGAGGGGGGGAGCTGACTCGCTTCGCCACACCCGGCTTCCCTGATAGCCCCTACCCGGCTTTCGCCCGCTGCCAGTGGACGCTGCGGGGGGATGCCGACTCCGTGCTGAGCCTCACCTTCCGAAGCTTTGACGTCGCACCCTGTGACGACCGTGACAATGACCGGGTCATGGTGTATGACACCCTGAGCCCTGTGGAACCCCGCACCGTGGTGCGGTGAGTGTCCGGGGCAGTGGGATGGGCTGTGAGAACTTGGCAGCCACCTCCAGGGGCGGAGCTTCTGGGATGGGTCACAGTGCAGGTGGCAGACATGGAGTGTGACTGTCGGGCACAGGCCACCGCAAACCCACAGGGGAGGTGCTGTCCTCAGCAGGAGCCTGGGCAGAGCCCTTGGAGACTTGTCTGCCCTGGCCAGTGAGGAGGGCTCGCTGTTCCCTGGGCACCAGCTAGTGGGGCATTCTGCCTTCACCTGCGGAGGTGTGGCCTGCTGCTGTCCAGCACGGTTTTGTTGAGGCCAGCAGAGCAGGGGACGCCCGCCACTGGAGAAGATAGTTTTTTATCCACAGTTCCCACAAGGGGAGCCACCTGGGGTGACGAGGGGAAGCGCCCAGGTCAGCCAGGGGCCAGAGGACACTGGCGGAACATGGGTGGTGCGGTGTTGTTGGAGAAAGGCAAGGCAAGGCGGGGCCTGTGGTTGAATAATCCAAGTGGACTCCTGGGCATAGGGCTGTCTCTCAGGGGCTGCCCGGGTGTGGGGTGAAGCGAGCACATGGTAGGTGGCCTGGGGTGTAAGAGCCGCAGGGAGCAGGTCTTTGAGCTGCTGTGAAAGGCTTGGCCTTGGGCGAGTCTACACCATCTCCAGGAATTGCCCAACCCTGGCAGGGCGGTCTCTCCAGAGTCAGCAAAGCCGGGATTTGCAGGGACTGGGAAATTGTGATGTTCCTGCCCAGGAGGCTGGATGTGAAGCATCAGAATCACAGGGACTGGGAAGGTGTAAGGTTCCTGCCGAAGAGGTTGGGGTGCGAGATGAGCGCCACCCCCAGCTGCTGCCCCTCTGGATGGGGCCACCACCTGTCAAAGGCACGGCTGGAGGGTGCACTGCCCCTCCCCAGCTCTGCCTGGCTCCCTGTGCGCAGCCTTCTCACGCTACTGTGGGAGTGAGCTGGGCAGATGGTCGTGATTAACCGGGCTGGCGTTCGAGCCAAACCGCGGGACAGCCATCTGCTGCCACAGCTGAGCAGTCAGGACTGCTGTTTACACACCGTTTCTGTGCAGGGTTTCTTTCTTTAACCTTTTTAAAGAAGATTTTAATTATTTATTTTTAGAGAGGGGAAGGGAGGGAGAAAGGGAGAGAAACATCAGTGTGTGGTTGCCTCTCACATGCCTCCTACTGGGGACCTGGCCCACAACCCAGGCATGTGCCCTGACTGGGAATTGAACCACTGACCCTTTGGTTCACAGGCTGGCACTCAGTCTACTGAGCCACACCAGCCAGGGCTCTAACTTATTAATTGTACAGCAGATAAATATATCTCCTGAAAGGAAAAAGTGGGAAAACACACGCACAGAAGACAAGCGTCATTCATAATCTTACTGTCTGGAAGCGATCACTGTTAGTGTTGTGGTGCACATTCTTCCAGACTTTTGCACTGTGTATATGTTTGTGATTATATTTAAATATAGGATTATACAGCACCTTAGGTTTTGTCGTCTGCTTTTTAAAAATGAAGTATACAGGGTGGGGCAAAAGTAGGTTTACACTTGCTCGTATGGACAACCACACAAAACTAATAAATGATAACACAAGAATAAACTGTGCTTCGCATACAACTGTAAACCTGCTTTTGTCCCACTCGGTATGACGGTCTTTCCGAGTCACTCTGTCTCCAGGCGTCCTTTTCCATGGCTGCGTGACGTGGTAGAGCTCAGAGGCAGCGGGACACGGTCACCGGCCGTGCGGGCTCTGGGGCCTGAGGCCGGGGTTCGAACTTCTGCCCTGGCGCTTGTTGACTGTGGAGTTGTGGGCATGTTGTTCCATCTGTCCCTGCCTCAGTGCCCTTATCTCTAAATGGGGCCGATCGTCTGTACTCCATGGAGTCGTCATGAAGCCACCTGAGTTGCCAGATATAAAAGCATGTAGAACAGGGCCTGGCGTGTTCTTACTAAGTGTTAGTTGTTCATGCTGTTACTGCTAGTATTGTTATTATTTAGCCTGTAGTCTATTTAACGAATCCTCTAATGTTAGGATGTCAATGTTTCTGAGGTCTTGCTGCTTTCAACAATGACAGTCTCATAACTAAATCCTTAGGTGGCTGATGGTTTTGTGTGGAGTGGGGCTTTTGACCCCACCCTTTTGGGACCAGGACCAGGGTGAGGGGAGGGGTCCTTGGGCCCCTCTGCTTCGGTTCTGTTCGCTCTTGCTCACGCCTGGCCCTTTTGCCTCCACAGGCTTTGTGGCACCTACCCCCCCTCCTACAACCTGACCTTCCTCTCCTCCCAGAACGTCCTGCTTGTCACACTGATCATCAACACTGAGCGGCGACACCCTGGCTTTGAAGCCGCGTTCTTCCAGCTGCCTAAGATGAGCAGTAAGGAGGGCCGGGGTGGGGCGGAGAAGGGAACAGCAGTTAATGGTTGGCCTGAGTCCAGGCAGACAGGAACCAAACCCTGTGGTGAACTGGCCCAGGTCCATGCCAGAGGCTTGAAGCTGAAGTCACAGGGCCACCTGTCCTTCACCCTCCTGAAAGCAGTCAGCACTCGGAGTTCCCAGCAACTGGCTGTGGAGCCTCCAGTGCCCGCCCGCCCGCCCGCCCGCCCAGCCCAGCGCCCTCAGTCCCCATGCTCCGTCTCCTCTTTCCTCTTAGGCTGTGGAGGCTACTTACGTGGAGCCCAAGGGACATTTACCAGCCCCTACTATCCGGGTCACTACCCTCCCAACATCAACTGCACTTGGGACATCGAGGTAGGAGCTGCAGGGGAGGAGGCAGGAGGAGTCAGGGAGATGGGGGAGAGAGGGGACAAGGGGCGGGCAGAGGGAGATGAGCTTCTTGGCGACCCGGGAGAGGCTGCGGGTCAGAGCCCCACATGGGCAGGCCATGAGGGCTGACCTGCTGCAGTGTCAGCAAACCCGGACGCGAGTCCTGGCTCCTCCGTGGCTGACGGCGGGCCCTTGGGTAGAGCCTCAGCTTGCTCCTGCGACTCGAGGGTGCAGGTGGCTGCGTCCCAGCCATGCGGCCGGGATGAAGTTGCAGTGTCTGTGGGCAGTGGAGAGAGCCCTTGCGGAAGGAGTCCTGCCGTCCATGTCTTTTTCCTTCCTTCGATGTGTCGGGAGAGCTCTCCAGCCTTCTACAGCCACGTGACAATGTCCCTCGCCTCTGCGTCCAGACTTTCTTCCACACGCCCCTGACCCCTGCTGCTCTGTGCCGCACGTCGCCCACATGGAACGGAGAAGAGCAACACAGCAGCCTTGCTCCCGGCCGCCTCTGACGCTCTGGGTTTGGGAAACAGGGAAGGAGGTGGCAGAGACCAGCAGCATCTCTCTCTGCAGGTGCCCAACAACCGGAATGTCAAGGTGATCTTCAAAGTGTTCTACCTGCTGGAGCCCGGTGTGCCCCTGGGCTCATGCCCCAAGGACTACGTGGAGGTCAACGGGGAGAAGTGAGTGCCTGGGGCAGGGGCCCGCTGGGGCGTGGGGGCTGGCCCACTGCTGGTGCCTTGTGGGGACTGCCCAAGTCCGAAGGTAGGTCACCTTCCTACTGTCGCCCCGAGCTGCAGGTTTTGCGGCGAGAAGTCCCAGTTTGTGGTTGCCAGCCAGAGCAGCAAGATCACTGTGCGCTTGCATTCGGACCAGTCCTACACCGACACAGGCTTCCTGGCTGAGTACCAGTCCTATGACTCCCGTGACCGTGAGTGGCTCTGTGGAAGGAGGAGCGGGCTCGAGGGAGGGGCCCGGGGTGCACTCTCTGTGCTGCATCTCCTCAGCATCGTGCTCTCCGGGTTTGAAGATACTGGGGAGGGTGATCATACTTAGATGAGCAAGCCCCTCTGTTAAGTGACTAGGCTGCCTCTGCAGAGAAAGGGACAATAGCTTCCTCTCAGCTCCGTCATCAGCCTGTTGACACCAGCTGTCAGACACCTTCCAACTTCAGAAGCTTGGAAGTGTGGTGATGTCATTTGACACAAAGTATCGAGCTGCGGCGCTGCCATTTCTGTGTTGCCAGTGGGGAGCCTGGCACTCAAAGGACATGGCTGGCTGGGGCCCCGGGGCAGTAGAGCTGAGTGCATGCCCAGCCATCCCCTCTCTACTTTGCCCAGAGCTTCCCGGGATTTGGTCACTGGCAGCCAGGAGGGACCCTGGGCCAGCCTTCCTGCACCGGCTCTAAGAACACCCGTGCCCCCGTGCCCCGGCGCGGTGGGCCGGGAGGCCCTCGCTGGGGAGCCAGCTGCGGCCCAGCTCCTCTCTGCGCAGCGCTGGCCGGCGCCTTTTGTCTTTCGTCCTCAGTGTGGCAGGGAGGTTGGCTCTGAGGGGGAGGCGAGGCAGGGAGCTAGCTGCGAGGGCAGAGATGGTGGCACGACTCCAGGCCTGCCCTCTCCCCTGCAGCGTGTCCAGGGAAGTTCATGTGTAACACGGGGCGCTGCATCAGGAACGAGCTGCGCTGCGATGGCTGGGCCGACTGCGCCGACTACAGCGACGAGCTCCACTGCCGTGAGTGGGGCCGTGCCCGCCATCCTCTCCCGCCCTTGCCTGCCCTTGCCTGCCCTGGCGCCTGCCAGCTGAGCTGAGGTGGCCGGAGGGCGTGCCCACCCCCTGTGCGGACATCTAGCCCCTTCCCCTCCTCTGTTGTTTGGAGCCTTGTCTCCTGTGGGCCGGCCGCAGAGCGTTTCTGCTGGGCGGTCAGCTTCCTTAGCCAGTGACTCCGGGCAGCGCGTGATGAGGGAGGCTGGGGACATGCATCCCGGCTGAGCCTCACCTGCTGACTGCTGCCCTCGCCCCCCCAGAATGCAACGCCACCTACCAGTTCACCTGCAAGAACAAGTTCTGCAAGCCCCGCTACTGGGTCTGCGACAACGTGAACGACTGTGGGGACAACAGTGACGAGCTGGGCTGCAGTGAGTGCCCACGGGGGGCTGCCGGGCTCCCACTCTCGGCGGCGGCGGCTTCGAGCCCTGCTGAGTGCTTTGTGCTTCCCAGGCTGTCCGCAGGAGACCTTCAAGTGTGGCAATGGGAAGTGCATCCCGAACAGCCAGCGGTGTGACGGGCAGGACAGCTGTGGGGACGGGTCCGACGAGGCCACGTGTGACCGCGGTAAGGCCCGGCCCAGCCCACCACGCTTCAGGGGGCTTTCCTCCCCACCCGAGGGCGCAGCCCTGAGCATCCTACATGCAGCAGGTCCAAAGTTTAATAAACAAACCACCCTGCAGGATGTGTGGTGAGAAAGGGCCTCCGTAAGGGTAGACGCTTCCCGACGGTGGGGAACCGGTGGCTGGGCGGGGCAGGCCGGAGCCAGGGCGTGGGGGGACGGGGGCGGGTCTCCAGGCACGAGGCGGAGAGCCGCAGAGGGACTGATTTTCTCCCCGCCCCCTCCTCGCACAGTGAGCGTGGTCACCTGCACCAAGCACACCTACCGCTGCCACAGCGGGCTCTGCGTGAGCAAGAGCAACCCCGAGTGTGACGGGGTGAAGGACTGCAGCGACGGCTCCGACGAGGAGAACTGCGGTGAGCAGGGCTGGGCAGGCGGGCACCCGCGGAGGCGGGAATCTCGCCAGCGCCTCCCTCACCCACTTCTGCCCTGGTGCGAGGGCGCTGGCTGCCTGGAGGAAAGGGAGACGGTGCTGATTTGTTGATTGGCACCGAGGCACTGCCCTGAGGATGCACTCTACGCCTTGAGGCAAAGCCCGGGGCAGACCGCCAGCCCCTGGTGCCCCTGGGGCAGGCTGTTGTCCTGGTGACTGTGCTGGGCTGGCCCCTGCTTTCAGACCCGGCCATGGCCATGGGAGAAGGGCAAGCCCTGGCTTTCCCATCCTGCCTGGGGAGAGGGCACAGCCTACCGGAGCCCTTGCAGGGTTTCACCCCGCCCCATGCTCTGATTGCAGCCTCCTGGGTGTTTCAGAAGCACTGGCCCAGGTTATACCTGAGCACGGCTGCGGTTGTTCTGTGCTTCGCGTCACCCACCCACT
This sequence comes from Phyllostomus hastatus, assembly GCF_019186645.2. NCBI lineage: Eukaryota > Metazoa > Chordata > Mammalia > Chiroptera > Phyllostomidae > Phyllostomus > Phyllostomus hastatus. The sequence goes on along the minus strand of NW_025334015.1, from coordinate 9,323,172 downwards.
GTTCTCTGCTAGAGCCCTGTCTTTCAGCATTCAACAAGGAAATCTAGGCAAATGACACCCTTAGTCAATCTAAGCAAACCAGCAGGTGTCTGGAGGGCCTTGAGTGCATTTGTGCAGGAGTGAGGACAGGGGAGTGTGAGAGAGCAGGGGAGAGGGGCCCTGTGGAAGTTGGTGGGTCTGAGGCCCAGAGTTCCTTATTTGTAGGGGTCCCTCTTGGCACCACCATTCCAGCAGTACTGTGCCTGCTGCAAGGCGACCACCCCATCGGGGCTCTCGTGGGGCCTGGCATAGGGCCTCACCTCCACTCTCTGTCCTTCCTTCGGGTTCTCTGTCCCTGCAGACTGCGGGCTGCGGCCGTTCAACAGGCAGTCTCGGGTGGTTGGAGGCAAGGATGCAGAAGAAGGCGAGTGGCCCTGGCAGGTGAGCCTCCACGCTCTGGGCCAGGGCCACCTGTGCGGGGCTTCCCTCATCTCTCCCACCTGGATGGTGTCCGCAGCGCACTGCTTCAATGACGACAGAGGATTCAAGTGAGCCACTGGGTGGGAAGTGGGGGGCCTCCTCATGTATTTGGGGGCTGGAAAGGCCCTGTGTCTGTGGGTCCTGCCAAAGTCAGGTGGCATTGGGGCAGGGCCAGGGCTGCAGGGGTCTCAGATACCCCAGGATGTGGCTACTAACTCTCAGTCAAGCACCATCTCAGCATCTTTCCTAAATAACAACCCAGTTAGGCAGGTCTGCTTATGTCCACATTTCACAGAAGCGCAGGTTCAGAGAGGTGAGGACATTTGCTCAAGGTTGCCCCATTAAGTGGCAGAGCTGGCCTCGGACCCAGTGAGTGGATCCCACAGTCTGCATGGTTAATCACTGCGCTCAAGGGACCCCTGGCATTTGTTCAGATGGGCCTTGCGGTAGCAGCGTGGCTCTGGCATGCCAGGTGGCTTTGGGCAGGTAGTCACACTGCGTAGGCCCCCAGTTTTTCAGTGGTAATGAAGACAATGTGAGTTGTTCACTTTTTTTTAAAGATTTTATTTGTTTATTTTTAGAGAGAGGGGAAGGGAAGGAGAAAGAGAGAGAGAAATGTCGATGTGTGGTTGCCTCTCATGCTTCCCCTACTGGGGACCTGGCCCGAAACCCAGGCATGTGCCCTGACTAGGAATTGAACCAGCAACCCTTTGTTTCACAGGCCTGTACTCAATCCACTGAGCCACACCAGGCAGGGCTGAGTTCTTATCCTTAGAGTTGTGAGATGTAAATATGACAACCCAACTGAAACACTGAGCCCTGTGCCTGCACACAGTAGGTGCTCAGTGCATTGTAGCCTTAGGTCCAGGGCAGACTCCAGCCTGGCAGGGGAGGCTCACTAGGGGAGGGCTGTGCTGCGGTCTCAGCACGAGGTGGGGGCAGGTGGCCCAGGGATGGGCTCTTTGTGTCTTAGCTCCAGCCCACTCAGGCCTGCTGGCAGTAGGCTCCAAGAGAGGACAGCTTGCTCCTGGACGAGGGGCCCAGGGAGCAGACATTCGAGGGGAGAACCCACCTTGGGGTCTTCCTGCTGACACAATCCATGAGGGACCCTCCAGCCTCCCTGATACCCTATTGCAGGGAGGAGAGAGTGGCCACGGGCTTTTAGGAGAGCTGGGGCCTGTGGCACTGTGTAGGCCTCAGGCATGGTGGTGGGGCCCTGTCAGATGTCCTGTGAGCACAGGTGAGGGAGGTGACAGCCAAGCCAAGGTCTGGAGGGCGTGGGGTCGGTGCTGCTGTCCCAGGGGCCACAACCTGACTATCCTTTCTTTTCCCATTTTGTCAACTTCACTCCAAGTCGACTCTGGACAGAAATGATTTTCCTTCTTTTGGGGGTGATGGGAGCTTCCTTAGGAATGTTTTAAAGTAAACTTTATTTTGGAATATAGGTAAGCTGTAATATATCGGAATCCCTGTATGGCCCTCACCCACCTCCCCTTGCTGTCGACACTGGACGCCCCCGCGGTCCGTCCCTGCCCACCCACACCCAGGCTCCCCTCGCCAAGCATCGGTGTCCACCCAGACGTCCTCTCTGCTCCGAGAGCTGGGCCTGGCCACCACTTTGCAGTCTGTGTCTGGGCTCCCCAGTCTCCTCTGGTCCGTGACAGCCTCTCGGTCTGTCTGCGTTTGCCTTCCTTGACCTTGGCAGTGTGGAGGCCAGGTGTCCTGGAGAATGCCCCCCATGTGGTTGGACTGGAGTTGGTCTCATGGTGAGACTGGGGTGACGAGGTCTGGGGGGCATCACATCACGTCAGCAGGCAGATGACATTGTCAGTCCCATTGATCTTGGTCGTTCGGTGAAGAGCGTTTGCCAGCTCGCCCCCCTGGGAGGAACTGTTTCCCCCACTTTCCACATGTTTTTCGGTGGCTGTGAGTCAATTTGGAATTCTTCTGTAAGGAAGATTTGTCCCTCCCTCCGCTTTATTTAACCGTCTGCCCCTACTTCTGTGGACCCGGGTGTTTATGTTTCGGGCTGTAACCCGATGCCCGTCTTTGCCTTCGCTGCTCGCGGGGGTTTCAGGTTTGACTGCGGGAGCTTGCTGAGTGTGGCTCCCACGTCCCTTTGACATGCCCCATTCTTTTGTCTCTTTTGAGCCACTTTCTTGCGTCCTGGCACTGCCGGCTGCCTTGGGCTCTCTTGTGCGTGCCCCAGCCCAGCCCTAGAATGAGCCTTTTCCCCAAGGAGCCATGGTAGCAGGGAGTGGTAATTAGAAACCAAGCTCTGGACACTCAGTGTCCTCGTTGTCACTGCCGTCCCGCGGCTCCAGGCCCCTCAGAGGGGCAAGCTAGGACACACCCGGTCTGCTTCCCTCACTTCATCACATCATGTCTCGTGTTCTTTCCCCCACCTTCTGTTGATCGTCAGTCTTTCTTATGCCAATTAATACACTCAGCAGTCACTGTTATTATTTGTCTGGGGAGACCAGAGGTCCCAGGGTAGGGGGACGAGATCTGTTATGTGTGCACATGCCCCAACACACATGTGAACATGTGTGTGCACACATGTGCACACAGTAGGCACTAGGCTAGAACAGAGGACAGGCTTCCTGGGGCCCACGTGTGGAGTTTAGGACTCTGCCCAGGTTGTGGGGAGGGCAGCTGTCAGAGCGCCTTTAAGAGCAGGGAGGGGCGTCTGATTTGAGTGTCAGAAGTGAGAGTGTTTGTCACAGGACAAGGTGATGCAGGCCTTCCAGACGGGGGGCTGTGAGCAGAGGCAGGCAGGTGTGAAGCATGTGAGGACCTGGAGTGCAGTTACTCTGGACTCATTTCTAGGTCCACAAGTGCTCACGGGCTGTTACTGAGAGGCTGGCATCAGGTTGTGGTTAAGAGCGCAGGTTACCTGGGCTTGGATCATGGGACATGACTTGTTAGCTGTGTGATCTTGGGCAAGCTACTTAACCTCTCTGTGCGTGAGTCTTCACCTTAGAACAGGCGGCCCTGCTGTGAAGGGCCGTTGGGAGATAAAATGCCGTAAGGTGTCGGCACTGAGCAGAGTGCTTGGCAAGCGGTCAGCTCTGTCTGGCAGCTACGTCCAGCGGCCTCTCTGACGCCTGGGCAGTCACTGGGGAGCTAGGTGGCCACCCCTTCCCCGCTGGTCTCAGTTCCTGGCAGCAGTGCCCACCTCAAACAGAGACTAGGTCTGCTCATAGACCCAAAGACCAGAGTCTGAGGCTGAGGAATGGAGGTTTAGGGAAAAGACCGCTGTCGAGGGTTTAACAGGGAAGACTGCAATAGGGTGGGGAGTCTTGGGGCACAGGGCTCAGCAAGAGCACAGGGTGACAAAGGGATGCCCCTGTCAGGTGATGGGATCACAGGGAGACAGAGACAGAGGGGACAGAGTGGCTCTGCTCTCTCTCATCCTTTCATCCACCGGGTCCTTGCCTCCTCTCCTCTCTCCCACTCCCACTGCTACTGCCTCGGCTCTCCGGGCCTGGGTGGCCTCAGCACCTCCTACCTGATCTTGTCGCCACCTTCTCAGCACTCTAGTGCGTACTCACCAATGCTGGAGTGGCCTTTCCAAAGAGCTGCCTGATCCTGCCAACTCCCTACATACGTGCCTGCCGTGGCTTGCAGAGCAGCATGGAAATGCCCCAGCGTGGCGAAGGTGCCCCACCGTCAGGCCCCTCCCATCTCCTCGCTGCCCACTGGCCGGATGTTCAGTTCTGGGGGCACTTCCTAAACACTCCGTTTGCGCTCTTGGAATATGCCGCTTTCTCCCCACCTGCCTGCAGGGTTTGACCCAGCCCTGTTAGATCTCCAAGGCCTGGTTCTGGTTCCTGACCTGCGTCCTCTCCCAACTCGCGCCTTCCATGCTGTGCTCTTCCGTAGCCTCTGCCCATTCCTCTGAGGGACGCTCGTCACACTGTGCTGTCACAGGGGTCTCCCCTGGTCGATCTCCAGTCCCCATCTGGGGAAGACTCCAAAGTCTTCCCCTCAAATTCCTTCCGCTGTTGGACGCAGCTCCTTAAAAGGCTCGATCACGTGGATGCTACTAAGCCGCTTCCACAGATGTTCACATGTACTTTTCCGAACTGTCTTCGAATGAGCTGCAGCTGCCACGACATTTCTCCCCTAAGTATGTCCCCTGCATCTCCTGAGAACAAGGATACCCTCCCACGTAACCACAGCACCGCTACCACTTCCAGAAACTGCCCGCGTTCGGAGCCTCCAGTCCTCCCGGTGCGGTCCGCTCTAGCTTTCCCCAAATCTCGGATGCCGCCAAGGGTTACGCTTTGTGTTTGTCAGTTTCCTTTAGTCTCTTTTAAATCCAAAGCAGTGTCCCCAGGCCTGCCATTTTTGGTCTATTACAGCATTACGTTTTTGGAAAGGCTAGCCCAGGCGTTTTACAGAACGTCTCTCATTTTGGGTGTTTTGGATTGTTTTTTCTTGGTTGGAGTTCGGTTACACGTTTGTTGTACGAAACACTACCTAGGAGATAGTGCGCCCCCCTGAGGAAGCAGCTGATATCCATGCGGGTGACTGAGAGACGTCTGACTTCTTGGTTAAGGGGGTGTCCCCGGGGGAGTTCCCCTTTATGAAGGTACTTTCCCTTTGGTTATGGATAAGTAATCTTGGATGATACTTTGAATGAGTGTGGATATCTTACTCCCTGGCAGTCTTCTACACCGTGGTTTCCGCTTTCCTCAGTGATTCCTGCATGCATTGGTTATTGCTATGGCAAAATGTGATTATCATTGCATCGTTTCTTCTGTATTTATTAGCTGGCATTTTTCTGTAAAAAATAGCTTTCCTTCTCCCCTTATGCATTTTTGGAAGTTATTTTTTAGACTCAGGATGGACTCGTGGAGCTACATCCCCCCTCTTCTATTGTTCAGCACACACAGTAATAATCCTGTGGTTCGTTTTAAGTTCCAAGGACCCTGATTCTGGCCAGTGAGTGCCTTGTGCTGCCAGCTCCACCTCTCACTTCTGGTGACGTAAACGTCCTGGGTCGGCTTTGCTCTTTCCTTGCTCCAGCTTGAAAACGACCATTTCTCCAAGGAGCCTTGGCCCCTTTCAATGGAGAAGGGCATTTAGAAACCAATTCTGAGTGGTATTGGGAATGTCGTTGCTTTAGGCCTCTGTGTTGGACAAACCGTGAGCCTTTACTGCTCCCTCTGCACTGCAGTGGCACAGGGCTCTTGCTTGGAGCCCCCCTTACTTGGAGCCCCCTTTTCCCATTGCAGAAGTCAGCCCCCAGCGCCAGTGTCTTGTCCTCGTGTGTTCAGTCCCCCAGCAAACAGGGGGCACTTTCAGAATTGCCGCATCGATACTGCTACCAGCAACCCACCCCACAGATCAAGTTCAATGTCTTTTTCAATTTCTTTGCTACTTAGAATATATGCCACTATGTTAGAAAAGTATTTGGATTGAGTTCCGTGTTATTTCTTCCTTGAAAGATCAGATTAATAAGATATAATAAGGTATTTTTTGATAATCAGATAAAAATGAATGGACAGAGGGAAACAAGGAGGGAAGGTGGAGGGGAGGCGGCGGTGGCGAGGGAGGTGGCGGGAGTCACCAGGCAGCTTCCGGTTGGGGGTGGAGGCTGCAGAAACCATACACGCTGGCTGTGCGCAGCCCTAGGCTCAGTACCCGCCCTACTCCGCAGGTACTCAGACCCCACCCTGTGGACGGCCTTCCTGGGGCTGCACGACCAGAGCCAGCGCAGCGCCGAGGGGGTGCAGGAGCGCGGGCTGAAGCGCATCATCAGCCACCCGTCCTTCAACGACTTCACCTACGACTACGACCTCGCGGTGCTAGAGCTGGAGCGGCCCGTCGAGTACAGCAGCACCGTGCGGCCCATCTGCCTGCCCGCTGCCACGCACGTCTTCCCTGTGGGCAAGGCCATCTGGGTCACTGGCTGGGGCCACACCTATGAGGGAGGTGAGCTGGGCTGCACTATGTCCCCGCCCTGGCAGATGCAGCTTCTAGTGAAAGCGCGGGATTGGGAGGCGGGGCCTTGGGTGGAAGGCCCGGCTGTGCCGCTGGGCTGAGTGGCTCTGGCACAGGGCTTAAACTATGAGCCTGTTTCTTCACCTGCCAAATGAAAATAAAGACACCTTCCCAAATGGTAGTCAGTGAGCACAGGGACACTGTTGTGGAGACACCTATTTAGAGGGCGGTCGAGCTGCGCCTGCCTTGGACTGGTGGTGGGAACCACCGCTTCTCTCTCCTCCCTTCGTGTGAAAGCCATTAGTTGGTAAATGTCTACCGAAAAACCCAGCTCTAATGTGATTTAGTACACTGCTGAGAATTTGTAGACTGTGGAAGGGAGAAGAAAAATATCCTGACTTCGGGCTCTAGGGCATTTGACAAAACCTCTGGGCAATCTGTAGTGCCTTCTTACTCTCCCACGCTGTTCCCGTGGTGGACACTCCATCTCGTTCGGCTGCCGCCTCCGTCCAGGGGATGCGCTGTCCCTTATCTAGACATTTGTCATCTTCGGGCTTGGGGGTGTCTCCAGAGTTTTGCTAGTCCAGTTATTGCTGTGGGAACATCTGGGGGGGTTGCTGTTCCCACGAGGCCTGGCCACCCAGAGCTGGCTTGCCCAGGTCAGCCCATCCTGCCCTCTCCCCAGGCACTGTGGTGCTGGTCCTGCAGAAGGGAGAGATTCGTGTCATCAACCAAACAACCTGCGAGAAGCTGATGCCACAGCAGATCACGCCGCGCATGATGTGCGTGGGCTACCTGAGCGGGGGCGTGGATGCCTGCCAGGTGGGTGCTGGGTCCCTGGGCTGAGGCTGGGGCCTGGGGAGGTGGGCAGGGCATCTAAGCCTTGTCTCCCCTCAGGGCGACTCCGGGGGCCCGCTCTCTAGTGTGGAAGCAGACGGCAGGATTTTCCAGGCCGGCGTGGTGAGCTGGGGTGAAGGCTGTGCCCAGAAGGACAAGCCAGGCGTGTACACGAGGATCCCTGTACTGCGGGACTGGATTAAAGAGCAGACTGGGGTGTAGAAGCAGGGACCATCCACCAGCCACCCCAACATGCACCCTGCGGGCTGAGAACAGTATCAGGACCTGTACCCCCAGAGCCCAGACTGAGCAGAATCCCCAGGACTCTGGAGATGGAGGACCCACCTGCAGAGCCTCTCACCTCTGTCAGCCTCCAAGGACTGGACGGAGGTGGGGGCGGGAGTTTACCTGCGACACCCGGGAGCAGAGGCTTGAAGACCAGAGCCTCTCTCCTCCAGCCTTAGGCGAGGCCGAGGCTCCTTCTTGAAGATCTGCTTCCTCTGCCTCTCTGACCCAGGAACAGCTGCGACATTGCATCTGGGTGGGGCTGGTGGGGCGCTGTGGGCTCCTAGGGACACGTTCTTCTGGAAACCCAGGTCAGAGGGACCCTGGAAGACTGACAGGTCTACGATCTGAATTGTTTTGCCAGCTCCCAGGGTGGAGTTCAGAGTGTGTATTTGTGTGTATGAGTAAAATACTTTATTTCTTTTTAGGTATGTTTGATCTTACTGGAGTGGGTGGGCTCTCCTTCCTAGCCCCAGTTGCAAGAAACTGGGTTTAAATTCCCCTCAGTGCAGCCCCTGCAGCCAAGCTAGGAGTGGGGGCCACCACCTCCTATGCCTTCTCCAGGCCTGTAAGGGGCTGAATTTCTGCTCTTACCTGTACCTTCCAAGACCAGGGCCTGGGGCTCTGCTAGGAAGGGTGGGGAGGGGGTGCCCCATCTGTGGGGCTGGGTACCCTAGGAAGGGGGAGGAGCTTTGTTCCCAGAACAAAGGAGGAAGGACTTTCCTTGGGGTGGGGAAATGATTGATGAGTGCTGTGTGTGTGGTGTGTGACGAGTGTGTGTGCTCACACTTGCTGGTACAAGGGGTCCTGAGACCTTGGAGGGGCCACGCTGCCTGCTGACAGGATCTCTAGTGCCGTCCGTAATCCTCTGAGTTTTACTTGTTAATTTAAAATATTCTACTTGCTTAGGGTGACCCAGAGGGACAGTGTCCATAATCTAGGGAGGGCTTGGGGTGTTCTTGAAGGGATGTTTGAGGGATTATATCAGCTGTGGCAGAGGGAAAGCAGCCAACCAAGCAGGGAAATCAAATGACTGTGTCATCAAGAAAGACAGGTGGTCTTTGCTCGTTGCTATATCGCCAGCTCTGGCCTGGCTCCTCGAAGGTGCTAATACATGTTTGCTGAATGAATGGTTTTTTCCCTCCATGAGTTTTAAAAACCAAGGGAAAGAATGATATAGTGTGATTGAAGCAATCTGGTCAGACTTCATGGAGGAGGTGAGCTGCCTCTTTTATATTAGTCTGAGTGTTTTAAACTCTGGAGGGAGGAAGAAGTTGTGTCTTGATGCCCATGGAAGCATCCACAGTGAATTTCCCTCCCAGGAATGGGAGAGTTAGCTGTTCTTACCGAGGTGTGGACAGTAGGAGCATGAATATGCTGTCGGAAGACTCCAGTGCGGATGGTGCCCTGTCGTGAATAGCTGTCTTGTAGGGAGAGAGGCCTCACTGCGGTCTGGTTCCTAAGTACACACCCCCTCAGGCAGCCAGGCCTTGGCCCAGGCGGACGTATTGGCTCACACACTGGGGTTCAGGGATGCCAGCCTGGCTCGCGCCTGCTCATAGCACCCTCATCTCCCGCCCACCATCAGGCTGGAAACATCCTCACCAGGTCAGAAACGCAGGCAGGGTCACCAGCAGAGTTCCCTGGGAAGGTGCCTTTGTCCCCTAATGGCACAGGGTCCTCTACACACTTTGCTGCAGTTCAATGCGGTTTCTTGGGCTCATTGTTATGCACCTGAAGAAGAATAAACCTGCAGCTAGTTGTTCAGGGTCACCCCACCCTCTCCAGGAGTCTCAGTGGTCTGTGGTGGAGGGACTGGGCATAGCATCTACAACAGTGTCCCCGTGTGGGAACAACAGCACCCCCTGGTGGGTCTCAGAGGTGCAGACTCATTGTCACGTTCACCCAGACCCCCTGGATCAAACTGCAGGGCGGGCCCAGCCCTCTGTGCTTCAGAGATTCTAAGGTACCTAATGTGTGAGAAACACTGTCGGAGCAGGTGTCCACAGGCTAGTGGAGCCAGCCTCACCAGGTGCCCTGCCAGGTGCCCAGAGCTGTGGCTTGCAGGCGTGCCCTGCAGTCCTATCAGGAAGCTTCAAACATTTGACAGCTGGAAGCACAGCGAAGGGTCAGTGCCTTTAAAAAGATGGTGGGGTGAAACCCCGTAATACTTTTTTTAAATATTTATTTTTAGAGAGAGGGGAAAAGAGGGATAAAGAGAGGAAGAGAAGCATCTATGTGTGAAGAGAAACATCAATTGGCTGCCTCTCGCACGCCCCCTGTTGGGGTCCTGGCCCACAACCCAGGCACGTGCCCTGATTGGGAATCAAACTGGTGACCCCTTGGTCCACAGGCTGGCACTCAATCCCTGAGCCACACCAGCCAGAGCCCTAGGTTACTTCTGACTAGAGATAACTCGTAACTAGAGAGAAGTCAAACTCCTCGCTCTGAGGCTCGGCACTGATAGCACTAATGGACAGGAGCACTGGTAGTCTTAGCTGACAATGGAGGGACAACCGGCCTGTGTCCACCCCTCATTGCTGAGGACAGTGGTGCAGGCCGGTGGTGGTGGTGGTACACCCCCACTACATTGGCTGGGGTTCAGGCAATGGGTCGGAGGCCTGCCTGGGCCTGCTGCCGGCCTGCCTGCCTTCGCCCAGGGATGCTGCAGGAGGGACTAATAGCCAGAACCATTTTGCACACATTTGCATTTTAAATGCAAGCAGTCCAGCTCCAAGCATGTGACAGAAAATTAAATTTGATTAGTGCAGCCCAGCGTGGCTGCAGCCGGGGCTACAGCACAAGGCATGGGAGGAAAGCGCATTTGGAGACCCATTCATGTTGCTGCACTTGGGGTCGGGTCGTGAGAGCGAGACAGAGTCACTCATTTGCTTCCAACAGCCAGTCGGGGCTGTCACTGCACAGAGGCACAGGCTCTGCTCTGAAGGGCCTGGCACTCGGCTTAATGCTCTGTGTCGCTTTCCTTCAATTCTTATTATTTTTTTCTTATCCTGACTGGAGGACATGCTTATTTGATGTGAGAGAGAAACATTGATCCTCTTTTATCTGCCCTGACTGGGGATTGAACCTGTGACCTTTCAGTTTACAGGACGATGCTCCAACCAACTGAACCACACTGGCCAGGGCCAAATTCTTAATTTTTTAATAAGGCACCCTGCATTTCCATTTTGTATGAGGTCCCCCAAATCATGTAGCTAGTCCTGCAGTCTTATGAACGTGGCATTTCTGGGGATCCTAAGGCGGCGGCCTCAGGGTGTGGCCTAGGTGGGGAGTGGGATCCGAGAAGGCTCTGATGGGCTGGAGTGAGGCCCGGAATCCCCTGAGGGGTGGAAATGACTGCTTCCAACCCCTCACTGCTTCCCTGTGGTGTGGCCGCTGGGGGCGGGCCTGCAGGCCCCTTTAGCAAACCTGGTGAAAGGGACTCTGAGATCCTTTGCTCCAGCTGCAGGTGTGGGACTCCGCCAGTAACTCAGGTGCAGCTGAGGTCTGCAGGGTGACAGGAGGTGGCAGGGGTGGGGCCGAGGGCTGGCATTCCAGCCCACGTGAGCGCCGATGGGAGCAGCCCAGGCTTCCCCGGGGAGGCCCCGAGCTGTTGGCTCGGTGCCCTCCACAGGCTCAGTGAACCACGGTGGAGTCCTTCCTGGACCGCCTTTTTTGGTTGTGAGGATCTTGAAACTATCCATCTCTCTGGTCCCTGCCAAACTGCGTTGAAGTATCTTAATTTTTTCCACCACCAGTCAAAAACATTTAAAGTTTTGTGACTGTTTCATCCTTTGGCATGGACCTAGACTCTGCAGAAGTAACAGGAATACCTGGATCAGTTAGAACTGACTTTATTAACCAGGTAAGAGCCCAGTTTGGAAGTCAGGGGCCAGGACCACAAGGGCTGGAGGGGCGGTACTCACCACTAGGGGGCCTTGCAGGATTTCCTGCCCAGGCTTCCAGGTGAGCTGGGACAAGAAGGACCCCAGGTCCAACTGTTTGTGGACGGCTGTCTGCTGCTTTCCTGTCACTTTGTAGTGCAGTAAGATGTCACCCTACTTGTGGGTGAGCACCCAAGGGGCCCCAGCACAAAGCCTTCCCTGTCAGTCCTTGGCCCTTTCCTCCCCTCCCCCCACCTGCAGTGAAGACCTGCTAGCCCTCAGACCTGGATAGCAGGTGGCCCGCAGGTGGCCCGTGGGCAGTAGGTGGGTGTTCTCTCTGAGCAGCTAGCAAGTGTGAAGCATCCTGTTGAACACTCACAACTAGCAATGTGACACGGAGGCAGGTGTGTTCTTATAAACACAGACATTTGAGGGGAGAAATAGGGTGTGTGTTTTGGGGACCCAACTAGATTATGTCAGAGGAATGGGGCCTGTCTGTGACACAGGGCACCCTCTCCTTGCCCAAGGGACCTCAGGTGCTCTCAGCTGTGATGCGCTTGCCTTCCATCTGCTTTGCCAGCCTGGTGGAGCTTTGCTGCCTGTCGGGTCCCTGGGTCCACCTAACCAGCAGGAGAATGGATTTCAGCAGCCACCGGCCACCTCAGTGTGCCCAACGAAGCTGGTCGGGTGGGGGACGAGAGGGAGAGTGTTGGGAGAGGCCGGGATAATTGCTATCCCACATCAGGTCTGTGGTCACTGGGCTGGGATTCTGCAGGGTGACAATCAGGAAGGGAGCCTGGAAAGCTGCCAAATGACCCCAGAGATGGTGGGCTTCACCCCCCAAAGCAGGAATGTGAATATCACCTGCTTTTACATGGCGGGACAGCCTGGAAGACGGCTCTTCTGACTCTGCACACACACACACACACACACACACACACACACACACACGGCCACGAGCACCCGTGTGCCCAACAGGAAGGGCAGTGCCGAAAGCTTCTGAGCAGAGGTCGTGCGTCGGTTACTCCCGTGTGTCTGTGTGGTGGCGCCAGCTCCTGCCACCCAGCTGGCTGTCCTTGGATGAGCCCTTCTGAGCTGTGGCAGAGGTGACGGGAGGAGAGGGAGCTGCCACGGGGCATCAAGAGGAGCGGAAGTGCGCTGGGCTGACACTGCGGCCCGTGAAGGGCAGGCCTGTCTACACCGCCTGCATTCAGGCTGCTCCCCACTCCTACCCGCCATGAAAGATGCTGAAGAAAGAGCAGCTTTGACTCTCCGAGGGGCGTTTGTGCATTCCCTGCATTGCCTTGCAGCCTCCTCATGTGCCTACAGAGGTGCCATCAGACTGAGGAAGTCCCGGCTTTGCAGGTTTAAACGGTTCTGTTACCCTGTCCTCCTTCCCTCCTGCCCACTGTTGCCCAGGTTCCATCAACACCCTGTCTCCGCAGTTTAGAGACTCCGTTCCACCTTTGCCCTCGCCTCCAACTGTTTCCTAAAAAGTCTGTGCGAAGCTGCTTCCAGGCGGAGGCTGCGTCCATTCCATTGTCTGCTTCTTCCATGGTCTCAGACTCTCCCCACCGGAGGGGAGCGGGAGGCGGGGAGGGGGACATGCGTATTTTCCTGGGCCGTGACCACACTTTCCCTCTCCCCTGGCACCCGCTGCTTCCTCTCCAGGCCCGGGCACGTGTCCTTCACCTTGGAGGTGTCACTGTTTCCCTGCCCCACCCCTGGTTGGAGAACAGCAGCCTCTGTGCCAGGCCTCTCCTCTGGAACTTCATGTGGACTTGTTTAGCTCAGAAAGGAAATTCTTCCGTCCTTCGCCTGCGCTCCTTCCCCAACGAGCTACAAGAACATGGCCGGTGGGGTGCGGGAGGGGAAACCAGGTCCAGCAGAGAGAGCTCTCCTTTGCTGTTGCTCTTCCTACCTCTCTTCACACAGTGGCACCTTTAGAGAACAGTCCCCAGAATCAAAAGGATATCAGATACCTCTTTATTTTATTTTTAATTAAAAAATGTTCTTATCCTAACCCGAGGACATGCCTATTGGTTTTAGAGGGGCAGGGGAGGGAGAGAGAGGGAGAGAAACATTGATGTGATAGAGAAAGTGCAATCGGTTGCCCCTCATATGTGCCCCGACCAGGGACTGAACCCGCACCCCAGGCCTGTGCCCTGACAGGGACTCAAACCTGCAACCTTTGGTTTATGGGACGGTGCTCCAAGCAAGTGAGCTGCACCGGCCTCGCTGCACCTCTACCTGCCTGTACATCTGTGCTGCCAAATGGTGTTCTAGGTTACCCTGACATCTGTCTCCCACTGGGTGCCCGCGCTGGGCAGGATGCTGGAAGGTCACCTGCTCCGTGATGTATGAGTGTCAGGAACAAGCCACAAGGTATGCCAAGTGCCTTATATACACCATCTCACTGTATCCTCGTCACGGCCCTAGGAAGTAGACTTCATCGTTCTCATTGCATGACAGGAGACCGGGGCCCGGAGCTGGCACTCTATCTTGCTCAAGGTCCCTCAGTGAGAGAAGAGGAAGGATGCAAACCCAGTTGTTGACTCCAAAGTCCAGTTCTGCCTTCTGGAAGCTCCACCTAAAGCCTTGAGATGCTGGGTCCAGGTAATAAACTCACTGGCTGAGGCGCAGGAGGAAAAGGCCAAAGTGAACTTTCATTAGCTGGGCTCTAAAAGGGCTCCTTCAGCATTTCAAAATCTTTCCCTCTCCCATTTCCTTGGCTACCCCCAGCAGCCCCCGGGCATTTCCCTTCCTCAGGGGCCAGACCATCTGCTTTCTCTTATTCCTCTGCCTGGGACCAGTGTGGACTGAGGGAGAGAATATTTCCTTGAGGTCTTGGCTATGTGCAGCGGAATGACACACTCTGACCTCTGATTCAGAAGGATCAACAGCTGCCCCTCATCTTCCTCCCTTGAGCCATTCATTTCTGCTGACTGCTGGTTGGCCTTGGGCGAAGCTCAAGCAAAGGGAACCGAGGCCAAAAGCGATGAGGGTATCTTGGCTGGGACCAGCGAGTGGAAAAGGAGGGTGAAGTCCTGCCACGGCTGTGGAACATGGACCAGGTCCTGCTGAGCCCAAGGAAATCCCCTTTGCTCAGCTTTCCCGACCCAAAGAAGGCGCATAAAGTGAGCTGGTGGGCGAGGGGGACAGAAATCTTTCTTGCTCACCAGTGACAAGGATTTTCACTGAGATGGGGGAATGTAGCAATCAGAGCTGAAAAGACTATCCCATTTTATTCTGGCTCAAAGGTTTTTGAAAAATAAATGAGTGGCTAACAGTTTGAGCTGTTTCACTGAGTGTTTATTTTAAACAAAAGCCTTTTAATTTGGTTAAAAAAATATTTTGTGCCCTGGCTGGTGTGGCTCAGTGGATTGAGTACCAACCTGCGAACTGAAAGGTTGCATGTTCGATTCCCTGTCAGGGCACATGCCTGGGTTGTGGGCCAGGTTCCCAGTTGCAGGAGTTCGAGAGGCAACTGATCAATGTATCTCTTGCACATCACATCGATGTTCCTCTCCCTTTCTTTTACCCTCCCATCCCCTCTGTCTAAAAGTAAATAAATAAAATCTTTAAAGAAATATTTGGTAAATTTGGGATTAAGGGAAAGAAAGATTGGAGTCCCTCCCTGCTTTGGGGCTCATTCTAGGTGCGAGCAGTAGGGGGCGCTCACACACAACATTTCATAAAAAAAGCAGCAGGCGTCTAGAAGGAAGTTTTGGGCAGCTCACCTCTCTCCACAGCCCCCTCCCATCCAATTTGTGGAGTCCCTTCCCCATGTGTGGGAAGGCCAGGTCCAGACCCCCCACAAAGGTGGTCTTTGGTCCCCAAGATGTGAACACACATTGGCAGTGGAACCGCATGCCAGTTGTTCACCATGGGAGACCTTGCCCGACTCTGGGGAGGGGGCAGGTGCTTGTGAGCCCCACAGTGAGTGCTGAGCTCCCACACCAGGTGGTAGATCTCTGTGTGCAGCGGTGGCCTCGTTTGTGTCTAAGGGTCGAGCCAGATAGGGGCCATGGGCAGATTCCTAAGCTGGAACCGGTCTTAGAGGCCAAGGGCTTTGAGGACCACGGTCACCACTATGGGGGACTGAGCCTTTTCTTTACTATTCTTCGGGGTGTAGAGGCCCAGGAAGCGCCTCAGAGCACCTTGCCCAGGGCCTGGACTCATCCTGTTTAGGTGTCTGGAAACAGTTCACATCCCTAAGGCTTTTCTTCTCTAGGGTAAAAAACGTTAACCCTTTAGCTTTCTTACTGTTGTTTTCTGGCTCTCCAGCCCTGTCCACATCAAATACTCGGGAAGAGCGTGGCTTCTCCAGGAACAGCTCAGGATTAGGCGTTTCTTCATGGTGGAGAATGAAAATGAAGGACGTAAGGAGTGTGTTGGGATTCACATCATACCTAAACAAATGAACTAGAACCTGGTGAGCAGATGGCCCCATACCCACTGCGTACCTCCACTGCCAAGATGCTGACTGACTTCTCACTGTGCGGGGGGCCCGGCGATGACCTCGGGGAAGAAATGGGGCTCCGGGAAGGTCAGGGACCCACGCACGAGCTGGACTCCACACTTCCTGACCCACCACCGCGCTCTGTCCTGTGCCATCTTAAATGGGCAGAGAGTAGAACTGATGCTTCCTAAAAACAATCACCGCCTGGCCGTGGCCTGATGAGTTCGGAGCTCCGGAAAGGTGAGCACATTTGCTGCCACATGCGCATGTCACCCTGGATTAACGTGATCTCAGGCTGAGTCTGAACCAGAGTCAGCCTTGGCCTCCTGATACTTCTCCTTCTCCTCGGCTTAGCGAACTTCTTTCTATTCAGTGCTTAGATTACTCATAGGACTGCACTGTAATGGATGGGAAGCAAGGACCGAACTTGCACGTACACACTGAAAACAGGTTATACAACTTACTTGACATCACGATGGCCTCTAGGAAAGCTGCGTGAGGGGATCAGGCGCAAGGCCTGTTCCAGGGTGTGGGAACCCAGGTGCTGAGTGTTGTGCTGTTGGCCGGGCCTCAGTGAGACATCTGGTTCCCGTTGGAGGCTGGGCGTTGCTGGGCCAAGCTGAGCTGCTGGGTTTTTCCTTTGTTCCTGGCTCTGCTCATCCACCCCCGTCTCCCGCCCTTCGCTTTATGGTGAGGGAGAACTGGAAAATCCTCTGACACACAAGAGAGCCCATGATCCCCAGAATAAACGGATGGCTGTGAGTGAGAGGGTCCAGGTGAAGAGTCGGCCCACGGGGGAAGAACTTCCACACCTGGTGCCTGTACACAGAGCTGGACAGAGTGGCGGTTGCTGCTGACAGCAAGGAGAGGAGTGCGGGGTGAGGGCAATGGCAGGCTCCCCTGGGTGCACACTCAAGCATTGAGCACCGAGGGGCTTTGGGTCCCATGTGCTGCAGGGGTGGAGGCTTAGGGCCCCACAGCCCGACCGGCCCACCAGGGAGGGTCTGGTAGCAATGCTGGGAGTGGGCACTTGAGCAGGCATGATGTTACAGCAGCAGTGAGATGACATAGGGCAACGGATGTGCCCTCTAACAAAGTAGAGAGGGAACATTTCTTCAGATAGTCCTGCTTTTCACTGAGAGGAGATCTATCTATGTAGAGTCAGCCCTCTGAATCCATGGGCTCTGTGCCAGCAGGTTCAACCGACCTCAGATCGAAAATACTGGGAGGTTATGCTGTTGCTGAGGTGTACTATGTCTGTGGGCCTATGATGGTTGCATCTGTACTAAAAATGTACATGTATTTTTTTTAAAAAAATCCTGATTCACTAAGCAATACAGCCTAACTATTTACATAGTATTTGCATTGTGTTAAGGATAACTAATCTAGAGCTACTTTAAAGTATAGGGGAGGATGGGCATAGGTCACAGGCAAATACGTTCGTTCTCTGTGAGGGACGTGAGCATCCACGGCAGCCCTGTGGATACGAGAGATGCCTGTCTGTGTGAATATATTATGTGTATACGCATATGTACATTCGAATGTGGGGCACATACCGTGTGCAAGGCCAAGTTAAGCTCACTTTGCCCCAAAGCTCATCTATGCCAGTCCTTCTCCAGGGACCACTGGAAACTCCTCCGTGGCTGACAGTGGGTTTGAATTCTCATGGGCGTCACACACTGGCAGGCCCGGGAGGATGTGGAACCCCGGCTCTGGGAAGAAATTGTGCACAAATGTGCTTGGCACATGCTGGGCACTATTGGGTGAACTGTACTCAGTTCTTCCGTGCATGTGCACGTTTTCCTGTTTAAATCTCACCCTTTTCATAGGCCTTCCTTGCTCTATTTCTTTAAAGGTCACTTCATAAAAATTTCCAGGGCAGCTAATTGGTGTATCTGTTCACCTATCAGGAAGTTCTGGTGGGGGGCGGGGAGAGCTGTCCTACAAACGGCACTTCACTTTACTGGCTGATCACGTGCTCAGGGCGTGCAGCCGCGCGTACGTACCTCTCGGCTTAGTGCGCACGTGGGAGTGTGTGCGCGGTCAGCGCCTCTGTGGAACAGGGAGTGCCGGGGAATTTGGCACAGGCGGGTCTTTGCAATGGCATTTCAGGGAGAATGAGCTTCGCTACACAAAAAATTAAAACCTGCAGTCGCTGCCAGTCCCTGGACTTCCAACCCCGTTCCTAACTCAGAGCAACCTGCTCCTTGGCTTCTGTTGAAATATCTTTCCCCGTGTTTGTGCAGGAAAAGACATCTGCTGCGTCTAGCAATAAATCGCCCCCAGGCCCAGTCTCTCTGTTTCACTCTTTGTCTCTCTGGCGTTGCCTCTCCTGCTCTGGCTTCTGCCCACAGGGACCTCGGAACAAAATCCATCTGGGTGGGACCCTGGCCTCCCGGCCACAGGCACGAGCCTGTCCCTCAGCCTGCAGCGCTCTCGCCCACAGCTCCTCGGACCTCAGATCTCTGGCTTGCCCGCTGGCACCACGCGTGTCTAGTTTACTGTCCGTCTGGCCTCCGCCCCTGGTCCTCCCCCACCGAGGGTGCAGACTCCATGACGGCGAGCTAGGCTTCCGCTCTGGTCTTGGCCGTGTTTGCGGCGCCCAGAACGGCGGCGGCGGAGCAGGCGCCCGGGGCCTGTTGAAGGGTTCGGGGCTCGGGGGAGGGGAGCGGAGCTGCACGGTCCGCAGCACGGGGGTGGGGCGCGAGAAATGCCTTTGGGGCTTCGGCCCCACCCACCCGGTCCCGTAGAAGTGGAGTTCTGCGAGAAAGGACCACCCGCCGAATGGCTTGTTTGCGTGGCCTTCCTAGGGAGGAGAATAGGGTCCCCCCTCAGCCAGACTGGAGCCTGGCTCAGACTTGGCCGAGTTCTCGCCCTGCTTTCTCGAGGACGGTTTCACCCCAAACGCAAGGCAGGTCGCCTGCGCATTTGGTCAAGCAGGGCTGACAGGCCTGCGGGGCGGTCGGTGTCCGCTGGTCACAGGTGAGACCTGTCTTAAGATCACGGGCTCCCCTGCCGCCAAAGGCCCCGTTCCCCACGCCCACGGCCCTCTTCCCGGCGCCCCCCAACCGCCGATGCCCCTCCCGAGGGCTCTGCGTTCAGCCCGCGCGCCCTGCCGCCGATCGGCTTCGTCCAGTTGCACCTGCCGCACACGGTGCGCTCTGACGCAGCGGCCGAAGGTGTGCGACAGTCCCCATTTCCTGCGCGTCCGGTCACTGTCCCTCAGGCCTTCTGTGCTCTGGTTCCAGCTCAGTTTTACAGCATCACCTCCCCCCCCTACGCCCCCTCCAGGGCCCCGGCGGGCTGGCAAACTGCGCCCCTCCCGCTCCCCGGACCCTCCACCTCCCCCGATGGAGCGGCCGTCCGTCCCCGCCCTCGTTTCTGCCTGTGAACCCCGGACCTCTTCCCAGGAGGGCCTTCTCTAACGCCCCTCCTTCCAGGGCGCCGTCCGCGGCCCGCCCCCCCCGCCACCCCCCCCCCCCCCCGCAAATCACACTTTTTGGTGTTTCTCTCATGGCAACCAGTTATTTCTGTTAGTTTTAGATCTATACTTCTTTCTTACTAAGAAACCATAAGCTCCTAAGGTCAGAGACCTTATTCATTCAACCAACCCCACGCCTGAGGGCACCCCTGTCCTCATGGAACGTAATCTAATGGGCCTGAGCCCAGCGGAGGCTACATAAGCAATCCCAAAGTAATAAAAGCGTTGGATGCTCTTTGAACCCGGTAGGAAAGCCCACCCAGACGAAGGGAAGAAGGCGGCGGCGGGACCAGAGTTTCAGAGAACAATTCGGGGGCGGGGAATGCGGCCGTGCTGATGGCAGATGTTCTGCGGACTGGACTTCAAGTCAGTACCCGTAACCCCAGACAGCCTTGCATTTCCACCCTCATTTAAGATTAAGGCTCGGATACACATGGAGTGAGAATTGAGGCAAATCAGCTTATCTGATGAAAATACCACTCCAGGTGCCGTGCCCTAAGGGTCCCTGGTTAGTGCCTCTGAGCATTCTGGGAGCTGAGCTTAGGACTGCTGCTTAGCAACACCTTTGGAGTTCTGAGAGCCGGACAGCACAGGGCAGGGGACACACAGATAAAAGACGCAGCCTGACCTCGACTTCAGTGGGGGGCACACTAGTCCTAATAAACTTAGTTACTGTACACTAGGTGCCGCTCTGAGCATCTTACATACGATTCATTTAATTCTCACAACTGCTGCAAGGGGTAGATTTACAAGACGGTGTGATTGAGTAGTGGTTTGAAGCTGAACAAAATCTGCTATGAGAGTAGACAGGAGGGACCCTGAGCCCAAAACAGGGGTGAGTGGGAATGAGGGCAGAGGGGCGGAGTCGGAGAGGTGAAGCGCTCCCTCCCCGCTGTCCTCCTGCCAGAGGTGGCGGGGCAAGCAGGCCAGCGGTGGAGAGAGAGACTCTGGTAGCAGCCTGGAGGGCACGCTGCAGGGGGCCGCCGGAGAGAAGGAAGGGCAGTGAGGGGGCTGTTTCTACTAGGCCAGAAACGACAAAGGTTTGAACGGAGTAGTAGCAGAAGGGCTGGAGAAAATGGTAAGAAATGTTACCCAGAAAGCTAGCGAAGTGCAGCTAACTCACCAGGTGGGAGTGCAGGGCCAGCCCACACCTTCCAGACAGGGTCACGTGCAATATCTTTACCTCGTTAAGAAAACGTTAACCTCATCCTCCTTTAAGAGAACTGGATCCTGGCATAAGAGACACACTCATCTGCATTGTTGAATTCACACGTCCTGCCAGCATTGTTACCCTCTCCTCTCCAGGGTCTCCCCAAAAGCTAGTCCCCAGAAACGGTCCTGCCACCAGAACCTGTGGGGTCAGAGGCCTGGCTTCTCTTCAGTGGCCGTGGGGCCACCAGGCCTCCTTCTCAGGCTCCCGCCCAGTGAGTGGCCTGGCCTCCGAGAGAGGCTAAACCTTCCTACGATGGGCAGGAAGGACACTATGTGGACCACCCATTTATTATTACTTCCCTTATCTCCGAGTTTCTGAAGGCCTTGTCACTAAGAGTGTTAGCATTTTATATACTGCAAAACATCTGAAAAGTGTTTTTATGAATCTTGCAGGCAGACTCATTGTGTTCAATAAGGAATTGTTTTTTTTTTATCCTCACCCAAGAACATGCTTATTGATTCTAGAGAGAAGGGAAGGGAGGGGGAGAGGGCAAGGAACTTTGATGTGAGAGAGACACACGGACGCTTGCCTCTCGTACAGGCCCTGACCAGGGACTGGACCTGCAACCCAGCAGCGTTCAGAGCAAGAATTCTGTTCTTGACAGACTGACAGCTGTCAGAGGGGATGAGTGTTGAGGGACTGGGTGAAAAAGGTGAAGGGATTAAGTAAAAACAAAACAATAAAATGCCAAAACCCCCCACCTCACAGGCACAGACAACAGTATGGTTGGTGATTACCACAGGCAAAGGGGGGCGGGGGGAGGTAGGAGAGGGTAAAGGGAGAATAAATGGTGAAGGAAGAATTGACTGTGGGTGGTGAACCCAATGTAATATACAGATGATGTATATTTTAGTAGAACTGTATCCCTAAAACCTATGTGATTTTATCAACCATCCACCCCAACACATTCAATAAAGATGAATATTACAAAAAAGGAATTCTGGCCCTAGCTGGTATGGCTCAGTGGATTGAGTGTCAGCTTATGAATCAGAGTTGCTGGTTCGATTCCCAGTCAGGAGACACACCTGGGTTGTGGGCAAGGTCCCCAGTAGGGGGCACGTGAGAGGCAACCACACGTTGTTTCTCTCTCTCTCCCCCCTTTCCTCTCTAAAAATGAATTTAAAAAAATCTTTAAAAAAGAGTTATTCTGTTCTTGGGCAGTCCCGCCATATGTAGGTCCGTTCAGGCCCGGACTGCCAGAGAGCCTGCCTGCCACGGCCCGATTTAGAACGCACTACAGGAACGGATTTGGCTCCGATCATTTCTTATGTTCAAAGGCAACTTTCCCAGCAGTCTCCACAGGGCAAGAATCATCAGAGGCAACTCACTCTGATGGCCCTTCCCCGGGGGCCTGTCTGTGTCTGCGTGCACAGCCTTGTTGCTGTACCTGTCCAATTTTTCGGGTTCTCTTGTCAATGAGACTCACATATTCACCAAATGACCCAGCCAAAGGAAGCCGGCAATGCTAGCTGTGGAAAGTTAGGCAGGGTTGGAGAGAAGGGTGTGGGACCCTGTGTGGGACTCCTGCAAAAAGACTCTAACGCCAAGCCCACCCAGAGCTTCTGCCATGACTTGTTTGCTTACCTGTAAAACAGGTAGGTAGGTATAGGAACTTCAGATATTTTTTGTAGAAAATTTCAAGTAAACCAATCAAGTTTAAAAAACCAAGAAAACAGCTTTCCCTTTGTCTCCAAGGTTGTTTAAACCCTCGTTCTAAATCAGTTTGCTGATACATTTATTTCTAGATTGAAATGCCCTTAGTTTTTCCATCTATGTAACAATTTATCCATATATGAAAGGAATTACAGCCCTGGCTGGTGCGGCTGAGTGCCCGCCGGCCTGGGAACCAGTTCGATTCCCAGTCGAGGCACATGCCTGGGTTGCAGGCGGGTCTCCAGTTGGGGGTGTGGGAAAGGCAATTGAGCCATGTTTCTCTCGCACATTGAAGTTTCTCTCCTCTTTCCCCCTAAAATGAATAAAATCTTTAAAAAAATGAATTATATTAAAATTTGGATTTTTATATTTACAAGCAAGTTCCCCCCACTGAAATTCTGGGCATATTTGTAGATCTTATTTTGTTTACTGTCTCAGTTTGGTACTTGGAACAAACATCCCTGAGAGAGTGCCCAAACTGTTAACTCTAACTCTGTCACGGGCATGCTCCTCTTCGGTTATTACCATTAGCGTCACTCTCAGGAAGGACTTTCTCTGGTATGCAATTCCCATGCCAGTCCAACTAGGATATACTTATTTTAAATTCTACACTTTGCATATATGAGTATCATCTGTGTGTGAGGCTACCAAGGAGCCCAACAGTCTTGAATGGCTGGTAAACTGGCATTAAAACAACACACTCACTGAACGAGAGAAAGTGCTGCTTAACGTGTACCTTCCTCCTTTCTGAACTGTGACGTGACCCTGGTAACCTGGGGTCAATGAAATAATTTTCTTTGATGTAGTCTCACTCTACAGACCAGCTATTTCCCACCCCACATCACGACGAACGTCAAGTGGAAAAGCCCTTCCTGAGCCCCGACAGGGTCACTGCCCCGTCAGTGAGCTGCTTCCCACTAAGTCTCTACTGTCTACTCCCTGGTTGTTAAGCTATTATTGAAAGGTCACCCACAGGTCTCCAATCAATAAAGAATAACTCAGAAAGGTTTAGAGCACCTTCTCAACACGCGCCCACCACTCAGGAAGCAGCTCTGCAGAGAGCCTAGTTCCACGGCTGCAGGACTCAATGACTCCCTAGCACCCTTTGCATCCCTGTCAGCTGCGGGGCCGGTGTCCATGCGGCCTGTGGACTTTCAGTGCCCTCTCCCCTGCCCCGGATGCTGCGGGGTGCTCTCTAACGTGACACTCCAGTCTCACACTCGGTGTTGTTTACTTAGGCTGTGCATCATTCTGACTGGACTTACCCACTTGACCTTAACCAACACCACCAATTCTTCCTTCTGGCCAACAAAAAAATAACAACAGCAGGAGGTCTTACTCCATAAAGCATTAAAGATATTTTAATGAGGAAAAAAATCCATATCTTAGTCTTATATTTCTATTCAAAGACACTCAAAACTAGTTTTTCCCTGCCCATCCCTTCTAACTTGAACTTTATTTGTGACCATGTAATAAAGGCCAGTTTAAGGATTTTTTTTTAAAAAGTTTAAACCTTTTTAAAAAAGATTAAACAACCAGGCTAGCAAAAAGTTACTCAATACATACTTTCCTTATATCAAACAAGCTAGTATTTCAGTACAATGGAACTATACAGAATATGTACAATACACACATGTGCACAGAGCAAACACTATAGGCTCAGAACGGGTTTGAACAAACGTAATATTCACATCGATTACAGTAACTCTAAAAATGATTGTAACGTTCAAACGGCACTTGGTTTACAAAAAAGTCACAAAAATATATATATGTAGTCACCGAGAACTATGGTTCCTGTAAAATACTAATAGCCAGATACTAGTATACAAAATGTAAAGTTCTGACATTGTGTACACTTTTAGGAAATAAAGCAAAATCCAAAACCATTTTTGTTATTATTGAAAGTCAAACATGCCAAGTAACTTAGCTATGGCCACTGTCACCAAGTAAAGCGATACTTGAATGAGATGACAACTGGGTACAAAGCTGGTGAGCTGGTTCTGGGAGAGGTGTAGAAGACACAAAAACACCCATCTACATAATTTAATTCACATTCCTCCTCAGCACTACCCTCCCCCAAGGGTTTCACAAAATGCCAGTGCCCCAAGAGAATCAC
Organism: Phyllostomus hastatus; assembly: GCF_019186645.2. Classification (NCBI taxonomy): domain Eukaryota; kingdom Metazoa; phylum Chordata; class Mammalia; order Chiroptera; family Phyllostomidae; genus Phyllostomus; species Phyllostomus hastatus. Next base: position 9,298,830 of record NW_025334015.1, on the reverse strand, counting down.
AATGCTGGAACTAGCAAGTTTCCCCACACTCCCCTGGTTGGGCTACAGGCAAATATTAAAGCATGCATCAGCTAGAGAAAGCAGTCGCCCATCCGGAAGACCGTGGTGCAGCTTCCTTCTAGGCTGGTTGTACTAGAAAGTACTCCAGTTTTTAAACGGAGCCAGAGTCGGTTAGCTCTGTAAAATACTGAGCTAATGTAGCAGCAAGTATTACAGAAAACAAAATTGTATGTAAAAATTCATTTGTTACATCAAAACACTTTTTTCCTTTCCCATCTGTCTCCTTTAACCAGACATCAATCTCTTCTATCACTGAGCTGTGGTGCATTATCTCCATCTGACTTTCTCATTTTGTTGCTGTGGAAAGACATGTCATAATCCTGGAAGGTTTAAATTTACTCTTAAAAATGGGAATACAGGAATTTTAAAGTAGAAGTCTGTTCTAAAAGTATCTCTCACAAATATATATATTTAAATATTAAAATAGGCTACATAGGATTTTTATCAAATGGCTTTTGAGAAGATAGTGGAGGCACACAGCAGCCACCTACTACCCTCCAAGTAGACGTAAGGTGCCATTCAGGGGGCCCTGTGGAGAGGCAGGCAATCTTTGTCTGATGCAGGAGCACCAGTAACGACAGAAACATCAAATCTGTTATTGGGACTTGGTTTGAAATCAAAATTTACCCTTTTAGGGGCTGCTGTTTTGAAAATATCCTGAAACAGAGGCATTCGAAGCCAACGCTTTGTACAAAGAAGAAAATGAATCAAGTTTAAAGATCTGACTCCTTCCGAACGCCTGATGGTGTTCACTCCAGGCCCCTGACAAATGAGAAGCAGCACCACTTCCCACACGTCCCGGGCTGCCCTCAGCAGACACTGCACACAGCGTCTGTCAGCGGGGACATTCAACTGGTAACTCGGAAAACATACTTCCAACCTAATCACAGAAAAGGTTCTCTCTAGAAAAAGGTGTTTCTAGGAGCTGCACAAAAGGCTTCCCATCTTTAAATGAACAGTCCCCACTAACAACAAGGGACGCAGGATGCTCCGAGATGACGGGCCCCTTCTCAGGTGGGAAGACTTCTTCTGCAGTGGGTGACGCACTTTGGTAACTTAAACATTCATCGACAGGAAGAGCTTCTGTAACTTAACTGAATAATGAAAGCTGGGTGTGGTTAGATGGCATTTTGGAAAACAAGGGCAATTGAATAAAGTTATTAAAGTTCAGTCCCCCAAACCATCAAAGAGAAATTTCATCAATACATCATTGTAACTGACCCAGGGTTTTAAGCTTAATCAGAAAAATTATTCAGTTTCTGAAAAGAGAAAGGTAACGATAAAAAATTTGATTTTATAAACCAGGCACTTCAAACTGAAATTTAAAAAAATGGGCTAAAAAGTTTTTTTATGTTTTAGCTTTCTATCAATGGTCCGAACTCATAAGTCCCTTGTAAAGTACTATGTAAACAGGAACCTCTGCATTGGTTAGTGCTGACTGGGGTCCCGCAGGGGAGCTCAGCGAGCTGAAGTCCACCGACACTTCAGGCAGTCTCGGTTTGCAGGCGCCGCCAAAATGAGATCCCAATAACGTCACCTAACCTCTGCGTAGAGACTATTTGTAAAGACTTAAAGACATGAATCTTTTTTTTCTGTCATAAAAATATCATTATGATAAAGTAAAAATATCTAATTTTATACTTTAGTATGAAGTACAACTATAATGTCACCAGGAGTCTTCATCCCACAATTTGATGGACTTAACTTTCCATTGATAAATCTCAACGCACATATAACCTAAAAATAAAATATGCAGTGTCTGCTCCTTAGCCGAACCTGGATATTGATTCAGTTTCACTTCTTTGTTTAATATGAATCATTATTGCTTTCTGCAAATTTGTCTTGGCGAGGACTTTCTATTGTTACTACATTCCATCATGCAGTTGAAAGATAAAAATGGGTAAAGGAAAAATAAGGAATCATTCCTTTAAATTTTGATGGTTTTAAGGACTGTAAGACTATGTTTACCTATAAATATTCCTCATAGATGTCTCTCAGTAACTTTCCAAATCTAAATATATTATAAATAAAGCATCTTATGTAACTTTATATTGAAAAAAAAAAACAAACCACATTTACTACCTTTTAGCAACTTTGGGTCCTTTCAAAGTTAACTTTATGAGCCACCCCCCACCCTCCCAGCCAGTTAACACTAACATCTAGAAACCATTATCCCTCACTTGGATGTATGTTTCAGAGAGATAACTTCACATTTTGCAGGTGAGTGAAAACAGAGTTAAGTGCTATGTGAAAGTTTCTAATTCTTTTCTTCATCAATCCCTCAAATCTCAAACTCCTTTCAGTTACACATTACAATTTTAGGATTGTTCATTCATCAAGTAGTAAGAATAAATCTCTCCATGTGGTATGCTGGTACAAATCACCATACAGTAATGCATTTTCAGGGGCTACAAAGCTAAAAGAGACTAAAACATGATCTGAGAATCTTCAAAACAAAAGCCGCTAAACTAGACAACTGGCCTCCATTCAGATTAAGATAAGCACAAGAACATAAAACAGTAACAGAGAGAAGAAAACACTGCAAAGAGCAATGCAGCATTCACAGGCTCCCGGGAACCATTTATGCATCGGGAGAGAAGGCTCAGAAGTCAGAAGGTAACAGCATTACCAACAGTAAGTACATTAGATGTGAGGGCTAGTCCATTCCATTTGATAAAATAGCAAATGGAAGTTTTTTTGTTTTTAAAGTTTAAGGGCATATATCGTAATATGGAATCAAATTATTGTCAGCCAGAGTAGCTGCTAAAGTGTTGAACATGTAAGACTGAATGAGGCTACATTTGAGTATACCCTGCCTCACTGAAATCAAGAGCTTGAAAAACTGGCAATGGAACTAAATGTATGACTAATTACTTGAAATAAAAATTAAGATTACTTGAAATTCAAATTAAGAAAAATCCATTTAACTTGTGGACAAACTCCATTTGCTTTCCTTTAGAGAAAACTTAAAACTCAAAATCCCATCCATATTAACCCCTTTGTTTCTAAATCAGATGCACCCGGGTTAGAATACGCCCTCAAAACAGAAAGGGGGACGGCAGGAACCTCGACATCTCGTATCCCAGCAACATCTCTGCTCACTTCTCAAGCACAACACACCCATTTGGTGGTTTAAAAATGGGATATAAATGTTTCTTGTATAAAATACTTGGTTTTAAAAAGGCAATTTATCCTGCATCCTAAAATTTAAGCCCTTTAAATATCACAGTTACCCACTTGGGCCTTAAGAAAAGACAGCTATGCTTAAGCATTCTAAACTGGAATTTTTTATTCAGTTATACTGATAATTTCTAATGAATGAGATAATGTAACTGGCTTTCATCTGTTTGCAAAGTTTTCCACATATTCTAGTAAAAATTACATATCCAAACACCCCTTAATTAAATGAATTTTAAATAAATCTAATTAACTCTATATACAATTATTCCTTGCAGCTTAGTTTCCTAGAAGAGATCCATAAGCTAAATAAATATCATTAAACTGTGTATCAAGAAAAATGCAGAGCCTCCAGGAAATAGAGAAAAAGAGGCATTTGTTTCTATCATTTTATGTTAAATGCTAGTTGGTTAACCATATTGCTAAGATCTGGGGAATAGGCAAGTGACCAAGTAAGCATTTTCACAGTACTACATTCAACTTTTTCATAAAACCCGGAAATCTGTGCAATTCGTAATTACCAATGAACATCTAGAGTTTCCACCTGGGGACCAACAGCCAGTGGTAGTAACCTTGAGGACACAGGACACCCCAGAGGGGCCTGAACTGTGCAGGGCCTTCCTAGGTTGAGTTCTCGGGACAGACACACTACAGCGCTTTCAACCAACAAAATCCCCAAATGATTCTAATACATTTCTCTAACCCTATTTCTATCCTTCTTTTTCTTTTTTTGAGTAACTCTTAGAACTGAGGGCAACAACTGCTGGTCACAATTTTACCTATTCTTTGTCTTGTCCATGTTTAGATTTAAAAATTAACTTTGACACTTATCTGCTGGCAGGCGTAACAGTTTTCAAATTGTATGACGTAACTTAAAAACCCCAGGCCTCTCTAGTGGAGACGCAGCATGCTGTCACTACCGGTCTGTGCAGAAAGCACTCCAACCCTCTTGGTAAAGGAGCGTTACCGGTGGGGGCTGTTAGGACCCTGTGCTGACTTTCCTGAAGGCCGTGCACATTCGTTCAAGAGTAGAGAGGTGGAAACAGGTGAAAAGCAGTGGACTATGGAAAGGGACTGAAAAAAAATTAGCCTAAAAAAAAAAAAAACCCTTCAATGAGTTTGCTTTCTCTTCCTTTACATTTGGGGGGATGACAGAATTAGCAAATTTTAAAAAATGAAACAATCAAATCATTAAAACTTAAAAATATATTTTATTATTAAGGTCTACTGTCTGGACAAAATTCAGATCTTATGTGTTGAATAATAAACTATATTTTATTTTCTGAGCTAATCAGGTGCTTTCATAATTATTAAACTTTGGGTATATACACAGAAAAAGAGCTACTCAGAAGTTCATTGTTCATGAACTCAAATATTTTAGGGTCAAGGTGTGATACTTGAAATAGTGTGAGATGGAAAGGATACTCCAGCCTAGAGGATCATATCAATCTCAACTGTAAATCAGAAAGTTTCCTATGTTTTAGCAGCAGAAGAGGTGATATTAAGATTTTTAGTTTTTCTTTAGTCTTAACAATTGTTTTCTTCCCCAGATTTATAACCATCATTCACAGACCATCATGTTGCAGCCTTTTCTCATCTCTTACATTATTGCTTACATTGTGTAAAAACTACACTAACTGACTTTAATAAACTTGGCAATGTTTAAAAATATTTTGGAACAAGGACAATGTATCACTGTCATGTGGGATTTTTGTAAACAATCTTAGTTGGGTTAAGAATATAGCCTTAACAGAATTTTTTACGTTGTCCAAAACAGCATAATAAAAAACATCCCCAACAATACATAGACCTACATATAAAATATAGAATATCTCCAATATTTTTCCTTTATATAGTATCACAGCTATGTATGCAGGAGAAAGTATTGTTGATGGGGCAAGAGGAAAATTGATTTAGGCAATGACCTAATTAGCCAGACATGAACATTCAAAGACAGGTAAACAATTCTAGCCGGAAAAGCAGTGTTAGAGAGTGCCTATGAAACCGGGATCTACAGACTACATTCTCCATGCCCAGCCAGTTCATGCATAGCTCGACTATTCTCGATCATGGTTCTCTGCCTTCTTTTGAGGAACAAAGGTAAGGGGTTTTTTTTTTTGTTTGTTTTTTTTTTTTGAGGACTGGCACTATAAAGTTACAGGGAATGCCTATCCCAATATCAAATTTTCACTATGAAAAACCAGAATAGAAATGACAAAGCTTAAAAAAAAAAGTATGTTGGATTTCAGAAGTATTTACCCTAATAATTCTTTAGAAAGCTTATCATCAATACTTCCAAAAACAACAGGCTTTTACAAATATTGTACAATGTCCGGGGTGGGAGTAAACATCTCTTCAGACCATCTGTCCCATTCCTCTTAGTGCTCAGTTTCTGGTGCGCACTTTCATCTCAGGAAGGTCAGTGTCCATCGATTTCTTCTTTCCCTAATGCTCCTTTGTTAGCCTACTTTGAAAACTGGAAGAAACTGACACATTTTAAGCCAACTGGTTCTCCTTCAGTATCACAGTTGGTATTGTGTTTTGACATCATGTTACTGTGCACTTACAGAAGCAACCTCCTAATTACGAAAAATAAAACATCAATTGCAGGGTTTACAAAGTAAAAAGGGAAATTCCTTCCCAAACCCTTTTTTGTTTAAAAAATTAAATTAAATTTAAATGTACAAGACCAAGCACAGGCACTTTCCAAAAACCAAACTGAAGCCAAAACATGAAATTACTCAATAGTTATAGAAGACAGCTCTGATTTTGGGGGGTCATCTCTGGATGTCTCGGCACAAGCACTGGTCTTTGGCTGCTCTGGCATTTCTTCCTCCTTTTCTGCCAGCCCACCAAGAGACCCCAAGGGAAAAGTGCTTTCACAATTCTGGGTTGAGGAGACCTGTGAAATTACAGGCATTTGAACAGAGGAGTTGCTTTCAAAACCGTGTTCTCCAAGATCATACTGAACAAGGGTCTCTTCTTGCTCGTGGTTTAAGTAGTCCGGTACTAGGAAATCACTAGATAAGAGGCAAAGGATGAAACAGGAGTTAATTTTTAACTCAGTAATAAACAAGACACAATAAAAAGACCGGATTTGTAAAACAAGATTGGGATATTTTTATTTTTCTAATTCCTGAATGAAGATTAAACTCAGGAATTTAACTTCTAAACTGTCTTAAATATGAACCAAAGTGATCCATCAGCACCAAGTCTATCACTCTCACTCCCACTGGCAGTAGGTAGGACTCAGTGTCAACCATGGCCACCTAAATACCGTATTTTGCCATGCATAAGGTGCACCCACGTTTTTGGTCCAAACTCACAGGGGAAAAAATCATTCATTTCATTTTAAAAAAATTTCAATTATTTATTTTTATTTAGAAACAAAACCAATTGTCGTATTCCAGGGTATTATTTTACACATGGATCGTTACTGCTTTTTAGAGTTACACTTTTAACACATAAGCATAAATAAAAGAATTAAAAACACTCATATAGATACGGAATTAGTACTACCCATGTATAATGTGTATCCTTATTTTCCCCTCAAAAATCTAGGCAAAAAAGTGATTATACACAGCAAAATACGGTAGTCTTTCTTATTTTCTGTAGCAGAATTTCTGTTAAACAAAGAGCATTTGAATAACTTATACCTAACCTTTCTTGGACTACATACTTATTAAAAGATTAATAAACCCAGTTGTATTACTTCCTGAATATAAGGTAATTAAGAAATTAAATCTTTATGCATAAATGACCTTCCACAAAATATACTATTTAAAGAAATGTAGAAAACCTATGTGTCCTGCTATTAGATTTGGTATATGAGCCCTGGCTGATGTGGCTCAGTGGACTGGGTGCCGGCTGGCAAACCAAAGGGTCGCTGGTTTGATTCCCAGTCAGAGCACTTGCCTGGGTTGCAGGCCAGGTCTCCAATAGGGGACATAGAAGAAGCAACCACACACTGATGTTTCTCTCCCTTTCTCCTTCCCTTCCCCTCTCTCTAAAAATAAATAAGTAAAATCTTAAAAAAAAAAAAAAAGGATTTGTTATAAGAAAACTACTAAATTACATTTGAATCAGAATTTGGAAATAAATGCCACGAGATTAGTGACCTTTTAGCCCTCAGAGACTATTTAGTTTAATGATACTGAAAGCATTTAATAGTCTATGATATAAATTATAAGTACTTAATTATTGAATGTAAAATTTACTAAAATTTTAGCAACGGTAGATATTATTCCTAAGTGGCGAGATCAGCAAAGGGCTTTGATTTTTTATATTTCATACTTTTTTATATTTACTAAATTTTCTACTATAAGCCTTTTCATAGTTAAAATAAACATTATGAAATAAGTCATCTTAGATGCTTTATTTAAATCTTTATTGCTTCATTATACTAGAATGCCAACTAATACACTTAATAAACTTATAATTTAACTGTTCAGTATTAATAAAAAAACTAAACTCTGCTCATCTGCAAGCAGTTTAAGATGTCATGATATATTATCTTCCGGTGTTAGGCACGGTAAGTGGAGGGCAGAGGGGCTCTGTGCAGGCAAGGCGCGGACGACGGCAGTGGTTAACTGGGGCACTGCCTCAGTCTCGACAATGTTTACTATGGCACGTGTGAGCTAGGTTTAGGGTACGATAACCAGATGCTCGGCATTAGAAATAATTACATTAAACTAAGTGAATGTCTGATTTGAGGACAAAAACAAAATCATGCAGGGATATTTGGAATTTATTAAGAAGTAAGATTTAAAAAATAAAAGTGGTTTAAAATGTAAGGGTCATTTTATAAGAAACTGAGCATTCTTATGGATATATTAAAAACAGACAACTCAAAATTCTGAATCTAGAGGGGACCTTAGAAATTGCCGTTAAAGCTTACATTTTATCTTTTTCTAACTTTTAAAAGGTTCTTCATTTGTAAAGTTACACGTTCAATTACAACAGCAGTTAGTGGCAGAGCTAGAACTAGAACCTGATTTCCTTGGATAATCTATAAATCAGAAAGGTAATTCTATTATAAACTATTAATAATAAAAGAATAAAGCTTTAAGTTGAAAGAAAAAAAAAGGAAAACTTCATTTGACCCAAGTAATCATATCCATTATACTTGCTACTGAAATTTCTTTCTTGCTGTATATTCCTTTATATAAAATTAAGAGAGAAACGGTCAAGCAGTTTATTAACATCCAAAGAGTCGGAGGTAGTGCGCTATCACTGAGTATCACATGACATGGCAAGTTTTCCGACAAGGTCTATTTAAGATCCACACGATTATTTTGCTCTTGTATTGTCAAAAACAAAACAAAAACACCCGCTACCAACCACCCGCAAGACTCCCCAACAAAAACCCAGAGGATGACTAACCTAACTCTGTAGGAAAAAATTTCTAATTTCAAATATAATATTTTAAATTGTATATATTTAGAAGATTCAGTAAAACTTTATCAGATCAGGAGGTTGGAGTATGGACAGTGGGAATTTAAAAGGAATGTGACTGATTACCTGGCAGCCTGGAAAAGACAAAGCAGGCTGCCCTAAAAGCAGGAAAAGAGAGTTTAGAAAGCATTTTTCCTGGTTCAGTTTTCGTTGTGCGCCTCACCTGCTCTGGAAGTAGTTTGCTAGCTCTGACGCTTCATGGTTCAGACTCCTCAGGTGCACGATTAAATTTCCAGAGTTGGTGAACATGGCGCCACATGTTTTGCACTCGTAAATCCGAGGCTTGCGGATAATGTGCCGGGAAACCCTCATGTGGTGCTTATATTCCCCGAAGGAAGTGAAAGTGGCACTACATATCTGGCACCGGAAACAGCGTTTACCTTCATGCTTTAGGCGATGCATCTTTAGCGAGTAAGCCCTGGTGAACTTTTTTCCACAGCGGTCACACTGAAATGGTTTAATTCCTACAAAATAAAGCAAAACCAAAGTATTATCTAAAAACAAAATGAAGTGAAAGGTCATAAACCACAAATTTCTGTACTGTAATTTTGTAGCAATAGATAATTTGAAAAGGACAAATATCACCACAAAAATGAATTCCAATTCATTATCTCAGAAAAGGTACAGAATATATGAAGTCATTACTGCTTTTTTAAGAAAGAAAGAAAGAAAGAAAGACAAGTGAAGGAGAGGTCAACTAGGTAATACATACTCAGGCTGACTTCTGAAAACCCTTCTAGTCATCCGTTTACAGACTTTAACACAACTTAACCACAGTATTTACATAGGACCCAAACCTCTACCTAGCATTTGTTTCACTTCATTCAAGTGGTGAGGTTTATATTGAAAGGATGTGAAAAAAATCAGGAGCTGCTCTTCACTCCCTCTCTCAGAGGAAACGAGAAGACAGAAGACAAAGTCGAACTTCTCTGAACATAACTAGTGACAGAACTATCATTTGATGACTTGGGTTTTGGGTAGTTAATGTAATAGTGATGGAAAAAATTTGTATAAATTCACATGTATATTATAAATTACTTTAATGGTCTTTAAATTCATTATCATAGTTTTGGCAAAAATACTTTAAAACCTTCAAAATATAAATCTGTTGATCTGACAAAGCCATAGGGAATTGGGGTTAGCCACAGGGACAAGTAGACCTTTCTGAGGAAGAGGAAGGTGAGGTCACACAGCTGCCAACAACAGCGAGAATTTCTTGCTTATCAGAGGTCAGTGCTTTACCTATAAGACTTTGATGCCTTTACTTGATCATTGAACTTAAGTTTCAAATCTCTTCTGCACATCATTTATCCAAACCTTTCTCATACTAAAAAAGTACTACAAAGCTAACTAGCCAGGGCACAGAGAAATTTGGGATTGCAGAATTGAAACTAAATTATATTAAATTTTTAAAATAGCTTTTTATTGGAAATAATTTTAAACTTAGAGAAGTTGTAAGAACAGTACAACAAACACATGAACACACCCCCCTTTTATTCTCATTTCCTTTACAATCTGTATTTGCGCCTCTCTACCTCACATATACAACCCCCCCAATATGTCCAGAATCTTTACTTACATATTATACACATGCACACACAGTTCTAACTTTTAATCAGAATATTTATACCTGTGCAAAATACATTAAGGAAATAGCTTTCTGACCCTGTACCATTTCAGCAACAGGCCTAGGCTTATCTGTTCTCATTTGACTTCCCAGAGAAACCTATATTTTTTAACTCAAAATCATCTGCTTTCTATTTTTAACTGGGATTCCAAAATAAAATGTTTTAGAGTACTCATTTATGCCTCAATAGGGAAGATGACATTACCTGAGTGGATGAGCATGTGCTGTTTTAGGTTCTGAATGCGGGTGAAGCGCACCCCGCAAGTCGGACACTGAAAAGGTCTGTCTGGACCATTTGGACTTGGACGCTCTGTACTGCTGGTAGAAGGAGCAATGTAGAGTTGGTAGGGATACTGAACATTTTCCAATCTAAAAAACAGACCAAAGAAGGCAACCAGGCTCTGATTTTTGAGTCGAATAAACATTTCTGCACAACTTGAAACGAACAAAAGAAAAAACACTTAAAAGATGTTTTAAAACTGTTTAACTATTACATGACAAGCTTCACTTACAACAGTATGAAAAATGTTACTGTCCAGAATGGCCAGCATCTTAAGCAAGGACATGCGGCCACAGAAAGTACCATAAACAATTTGACCTCAGGTATCCTTAATCTTTCAAATCCTTTGCTTCCCACCATTGCTTTAATTTAGGACCTTGTCAATACAAGTCCGAATTAGTAACTCCTTCTCTTCAGCCCCACAGCCCTCTACTCCATCCTTCTCATTGGTTCACAAGGACCTCTTGGATTCAATCAACTTGTAGAAACACCTGCAATGGTTTAGTTATCATCAGAACAAAGTCGAAAACCCTTTGTGCAAAGCATTCCTCATGATCTGGGTTCTGTTTACTTTTCCAGCCTTGCGTCTTATCATACTCCCCAAACATACCCTATACCAAGCAGTTCCTTATAGTTCTCCCAGTGCTGTGTTTTGTACATTTAACTTCCTTTACTAGTCTACCTTCTTTGCCTAGATAATGCCCAGTTATTTTATGAAATGTACCAAAGGACCCCTGGCCCCGGCAGTCTTTGTCAGTGCATGCAGAGCAACAGAACCCTCTGCAGATCATTCAAGATTATGTTTATGTGCCTATCTTCAACCTCTCTCCCTCCCCCAATATTGGTTCAATCTTGTAGAGGGCAAAGGCTACACCTTTCCTAATATCTCTACCACTTACCACAGTATCTAGTGTTGAACAGACAACCTGATATAATGTTTGAAATTAAGAAATCTAGGCACATTTCTATTTGTTTATAGCTTCATTAATTTCTTCAAATGACTGTGGTACTAACCTGTTCTGCCAGGTTTAGCTATTCAAGAATAAACCTTGTTTGAGGTCTTTGAATCCTTCAACTTTTCAACAAATACAGTTTTTAAGTCTGTCCTAGATTCTCTGAGGATTTAATTCAGTGGAGTCTATCTATCTTCAGTGGTCAGAGACAAACAATAGTCAAGAAAATTATCAGAACAGAATAAAAATAAGGTGAAGTAGTGATTAGTGCTGCTTTATTTGAGACTGGTGGTCAGGAAAAGCTCCCTTGAGGACCGACATTTAGTCAGTGGTCTGAAGGTCAAGAAGGAGCCAACAATGTGAAGATCAGGGGAGAAACATTTCAGGGAGAATAAAGGCCCTAAGTGGCAGAAAGGCCCCAAAGCAGAAACAAGCAGAGGCAATTCCATGAATTGAAAGGAGACCTATCTGGCTAAAACACTGCATGCAAGGAGAGTAGTCTGAAGGGAGTCAGGAAGAAATTGGATCATGTAGGGCTTCAAAAGGCATTAGCAAGTTTAGATTTTAAGTGTGACTCTACTGGAAACATTTAAGAATCTACTGCTTAGCATATATAACCTGGCTTAATTAAAAAACAAGATCATTCTAGTTGCTACATGAAGAATGACCCAAGCAGGGGGAGAATGAAATCAGGGGCCAGTTGAGGCTAGTCGTGGTCAAGACAAAAGATGCTGATGGACTAGGGTGGCTGTCGCAGAGATGGAGGAAAAGTGGACCGATATGGGATATGCTTTGGAGGGAGAAACGTGGGGACTTGCTTAAGGTTTAAATATGAGGAGGGGTGATGGAAATTAAAGGAAAAAACAAGTATAATTTCTAGAGATACTGCTTGACAAATTATGGGGATGGTGCCATTTACTTCGAGGGGAAATATGGGGGGAGCAGGCTTCAAAGGGGAGTTAGAAGCCCTGAGTTCTGTCTTGGCCACATTAAGTCTGAAATGCCCCTTATACATCCATGTGGAAATATTAAGCAGGGAGGGTCAACCTGAAGGTGCCTTGGAAATTATGGGTAGGTAGATGAGGGTTTAATAAGTATTTTCTGTAGCAGGATAGTAAATAGTTCTAGCTTTGCACACTTCATGATCTCTGTTGTCCACAGGCAATATATAAAAAAATGAGGGCAGCTATGTTCTGATAAAACTTTATCTACAAATACAGGTAGGTAGGCTGGAAGTGGCCTGTGGTCCACAGTCTGCCAACCTGATACAGACACTATTTAAAATGATGGGACTGGGAGTTTGGGAAATGCTAAACACTGTCGTGTCAGTGGTCTGATTTATGATGTGATGATGCTACCTCATTACTCTGAAAAATACACTAAATTGCAGTCCCAATAAACTTCTTATATAATTCCCAGTTAAAAGACTTAAATTTAAGAGTTGTGAGGACAGCCCTTAAGAGAAAGCGACATACTGACCGATCATCCTCCTCTGCATGAGCATTAGTGCTGGAAGTGCTCTGCAGCGTGGGTAATCCTTCAGTGACGCCTTCATCTACTGAGCCTGGAAATAAAAGACAACTGCTGTCAACACTCTGGCGTAAATAAGCTGTCAGTTGCAAGCTGTATCTTTAAGCCTTTAAAAATAGACTGATGTATATGTATATCTGAATTATTAATCAAAAGTAAGTTTTTGTAATATTTTACTTTAAATGTTGATGTGATTTAAAAAGAAATCATATGTAAAACAGCCCTTTATTATTAAATTCTTTTAGGAATACTTCTTTGATGTAAATTTTTAGAAACAAGCAGGGCAATTCAAATGTAAACTAAACAAAAATTTATATGAAAATAAATGTTACAGCAATTACTTAAGGAACCATACAATTTTTATTTAGGTTTTTTTTTTTGTCAGCACCATCACAGGCATTTCCCATCCCCCCCCCCCCCCAGCCTTCACTGCACTGTTGTCTGTGTTCATGGGCCACACGCACGTGTTCTCTAGCTGATCTCTTCACCTTTTATTCCGTCCCTCCCCACTGTCAATCTGTTCCATGTTTTCATATCTCTGGTTCTCTTCTGTCAGTTTATTTTGTTCATTAGATTCCACATATAAGTGAGATTGTATGGTACTTGTCTCTCTGACTTATTTCACCTAACATAATACTCCCCAGATCCATCCATGCTGTTGTAAAGGGTAGGGTTTCCTTCTTTTTTCATGGCTGAGTAGAATTCCATTGTGTAAACGTACCACAGCTTTTTATTCACTCACCCACTGATGGGTGCTTGGGCTGTTTCCAGATCCTGGCTATGGTAAATAGTGTTATGAACATATGAGTGTGTACATTCTTTCTGATTGGAGTTTTGGAGTTCTAAGGGTATATTCTCAGAAGTGGGACAGCTAGGCCAAAGGGAAGTTCCATTTTAACTTTTCTGAGGAAATTCCGTACTGTTTTCCACAGTGGCTGCACCAGTCTGAAATCCAACCAACAGTGCACTAGTGTTCCCTTTTCTTCTCATCCTTGCCAGCACTTGCTTGTTGACAATTTTTATTTACTTAATTTTTTAATCCTCACCCGAGGACATTTTTTCATGGTTCTTTAGAGAGGGGAGGAGAGAGACATCAATGTGATAGAGAAACGTCAACTGGCTGCCTCCTGTACATGCCTGGACAGGGTATCAAGCCTGCAACCTTTCAGTTATGGGACAACGCTCCAACACCAAACCAACCTGACCAGGGCAACAATTTTCATTACATTTTTTTTTATTGTGGCATACAACTTACTGTGTATATTATTTTTACAAAGAATTAAAGATTCACCTATAAAGTGAACACCCATGCACTTCCAACACTGCCAGCATCCTAGAGGTCCCCATTCAACCCTTCCCTAATCACAAACGCCTCCAAGAGATGACCATTATCCTGACTTTAATGGTTATCATTTCTCTCCTTTTTCCTTGTCCCCCTTCCTTTTAAAAGTGATTTTTACCTCAAATACATGTACCCATGAGCCAGGGGTCATTTTTGCAGAGCACAGCCATGCACCACCCATCATCACACTACAACGGAGTGGAGTGACAGAGGTCTCAACAGAGACCGTGGGGCAGTTGAGTCTGAAATACTTACTATCATGCCTGTTAAGGAAGTCTGCTACTCACCATAAACAGTACGGTCAGGGTGGCTGGTTGTCAACTCACATGAACAGAGTCACATTGTGTGTATTCTTGTGTCGTACTTCTTTCCTTCAGTATTTTGGACTTACCCACGTTACAGGTAAGTGAAGTTTAAAAATGGTTGTATGACATTCATAACCCATCTATGTCACTCTGGATGGGCAGTTTCAGGCTATTATGGACAACGCTGCTGTGAATATTCTTGTATAATCAACTGAATGCACATATACATGTTTCTTTCTAGGATATCTAAACTCAGGAATGAATGGAATTGCTGGGTCACAAGATGTTTATCTTTGACTTTTTAGAAAATGCTAAACTCAGAAAGTGATTATACTAAATTTACATTGGTGTTCTGTTGCCCCACTTCTTTATACTTGGTATTGTCGGATTTGAAAAATTTTGCTAATCTAGTGGGTGTGTCAATATTTTATTGTGGTTTGATACCCTAAGAGCCCTGAAACACTAATCCAAAAGAACCTATGTACCCCAGTGTTCATAGCAGCATAATTTACAATGGCCAAGTGCTGGAAGCAACCTAAGTGCCCATCAGCAAATGAATGGATCAAAAAACTATGGTACATTAACACAATGGAATTCTACGCAGCAGAAAGAAGGAGCTTATACCCTTTGTGACAGCAAGGATGGAACTGGAGAGTATGCTAAGTGAAATAAGCCAGGCGGTAAGGGACAAGTACCATATGATCTCACCTTTAACTGGAACATAATCAACAAAAGAAAAAAGCAAATGAAATATAACCAGAGTCATTGAAAATAAGAACAATCTAACAACAGCCAGAGGGAAGGGGGGAGGGGACAGAGGGGAGAAGGGTTTTCAGGAACTACTATAAAGGACACATGGACAAAACCAAGAGGTAGGGTGGAAGCAAGGGAGGGAGGTGGGTTTGGAGGGGTGGGGGTAGGGGTGGGGAGAAAATAGGCAACTGTAATTGAACAACAAAATAATAAAAAAAGAGGGTTAGGCATTGAAAAGAGATACAACTGTCATTATGTCTACATATAAATAAATATATGCCATTAAAAATATTTTATTGTGGTTTGAATTTCATTTCCCTTACTACTAATGAGGTTGAGCACCTTTTTGTATACTTACTGAATCCCCTCTTTTGGGAAATGCTTGTTCAAGTCTTGTTATTGAGTTGTGTGCTTCTTATTATGAGTTCTTTTCTATTTCAAATACAATCTCTTTGTCAGTGATACATGTAACAAATATTCTCCCTCTTCCATGACTTTTCTTTTTATGGTTTCTTTTGATGATCAAAAGTTTTAAATTTTAAGTTAATTAAATTTATTAGTCTTTTCCTTTATGGTTATGGCTTTTTGATCTTGTTTTTCAAAATCCCTCCCTATCTCAAATTATCTTACAAAAGACTTATATTTGTTCCTTGACATTTAGCTCTTTTTAAAAAAAAAAAATCCACCTGGAGTTGATTTTGTGATTGAAAACATTTTTATTGAAAAGCCCATCTTTTCTTCTCTGCAGTGCACTAAGCACATGGTCTGTTTCCAGGTTTTCTACTAGTTCCATCTGCTTGGCTGTCTGTGCATTATGCCAATCTTTAGTTACCACAGCTTTACAATAAACATTGGTATCAGGTAGAGCAAATCTCATCCTGTTCATTTTCTTCCTGAACATCTTAGCTATTCTCGGCCCTCTGCATTTCTTTATACATTTCAGAATCAGTTTGTTGAATATAAATGGTAATAATCATTCCATTTCTCCCCTTTTATTAGTTTGAAAATTAGACAATCTTTTCCCATTCTTTTTTACTACCTATGTTAGAAATTAGACCCATACTTATAAAAGTCTACAATTAAACAAAACATTTACTTTCTCCTGGATAATACAGGGTCTGGCAAAAGTAGGCTATACAATAATAAATAATAATAATACAAGAATAAACTTTCACAAGAACACTTGAATTCCATTTCCCACTCACTCATTCTGTAATTTATAAATTACTGTGATATTTTACTCTCTTGTTTTTGACAAAGCCCAAGACATAATTACTTTTATACAGCAATATTTATCTACATTTGTTCACATACTTACCTTTCTTTGCTCTTCATTCTCACTTGTATATTAGACCTTTCATCTGTGCTCACTTTACTTCTGCCTGAAGGCTACCCTTAAGAATTTTCTTCTTAAACTTAGTATTAGTTTTAGGGGTACAGCATAGTGGTTAGACATTTACATAACTTATGAAGTGATCTGCCCGGTAAGTCTAGTGCCCACCAGGGACCATAACAGAGGTATTACAATATTATCGACTGGAATCACTCCCTATGCTGTTTTATAACTGCCAATTTGTAGTTCTTAATCCATTTTCACCTGTCCCCCCGTACCCGCCTTCCATCTGGCAATCATCACTTTGTTCTCTGTATCTATGAGTTTGTTTCTGTTTTGTTTGCTCATTTATTTTTTAGATTCCAATATAAGTACAATTACATGGTATTTATCTGACTTGTTTTGCTTAGCATAATACCCTGTAGATTCCTCTATGTTGTCACAAATGCCAAGATTTAATTTTTAATGACTGAGTAATATTCTATTATATGTATGTACCACACCTTAGAATTTTCTTTAGTGATGACTTGCCAATTGTTTTGTTTCTTTGAAAATGTATTTATTTCACCTTCATTCTTGAAAGACATTTTTATTGCATGTAGTCACCTTATGATAACCCTTATCTTCTCTACTGCATTCTCTATCTCTGTGGTGGTTAATTTTATGTGTCAACCTAACAGGGCAAAGGGACACCTAGATAGCTGGTAAAACATTACTTCTGGGCATGTCTGTGGGGGTGCTTCTGGAATAAATTAGCATCTGAATCCACAGATGAGTAAAAATCATTCTCACCAATGCAAGTAGATATATTATTCCATCCCTTGACCAAACAGAACAAAAGGTGCAAGGAGGGCAAATTTGCTCTCTTTGCTTGAGCTGGGATATCCATCCATCTTCTCCAGCTCTTGGACACCAGCCTTCCTGGTTCCCAGGTATTTGGGTCTGGACTGGAACCATACCACCAGCTTTCCTGGGCCTCCAGCCAGCAGAAGACAAATTGTGGGACTTCTCTTCCTCCACATCATGTCAGCGAATGCCTCCTAACAAATCTCTGCATCTCTCCTCTTGGTTCTAGAGAACCCTGACTAACACAGCCACCTCTAGCTTATCCTCTGACTCACCAATTCTTTTTTCTGCAAAGTCCAATCTGCTGCCAAAATGCTGACTGATTTTTTAATTTCAGTCATCCCCCGCCCCCGCCCCCCGCTAGAAGTCCTATTTGTTTTTTTCCTTCAAATCTCCTGTATTACACTTTTTAGCTTACTGCTCTCTGCAATTATGGTCCAGGCATTTTTAATTTTGTTAAACACAGTAAGCATATTTTATATCTGTGTGTGAAAACTATGCCAATTTATTTCTATTGGCTGCTCCTCCCCAACCCCATTGGTTCTGTCTGCCACATTACCTTGTGTGTCCTGGTTGTTTTTGACAGTGGTTATTGCCCTTGAAAATTCTTTGTAAGAGACTGATTTACTGAAGTTAGGATGAGTACGTCCCTTTTCAGAGAAGCTTAGTATGTTTCCTTTTGCTAGGTTACTGGAGGGCACTACTTACACCCACTTCCCTGAGATTCCTTGGCCTACCCCTGAAAGCAGTAATCAAGATGTAAATCTGCAAGAGGCCTGGGTGATGGCCACAACCTCTCAGGGATGTGTTCCCCCCTTTCACCTTTTGCCTTCTACTCTGCCCAATGCCAACAAAGCTGTGTTTCTACAGTCTCCTGGAGTCTGGAGGAAGGGGAGCAAGTTTAGTTCTACTAGTATATAAGTTTGGGGTCCCTACTTAATGTGTAGGGCAACTACTCCAAGAATTCACAACTGTCACATCTTCTGAGTCTTGACTTTTGTTTCTGTCACTTTTTGGGTTGATGAACCCAACCAAGTCCATTTAAGTTTTGACATGAGTCTTAGGGAAAAACTGGTTTTAGAGTTCTGACATCTACTTACCTCTCTGGGGCAGGCTGTCCCCTAAAATGAACCATCTTTTCAAACACTTCTAAAGCACTTTACAAAATCATATTGTTTTCAGTGGGAGGGTAGATCCAAACAACCTAGAGTGTTCTCATCAGGCAGTGAACTTTGCCATTGTCCTAAAACATATGCAAATAAGCTGTGCTGCACCAACTGGAAAAATCTGAGCTGCTGAGGCTGTGTAGTTCATTAATAGCAAGCAAACCTTTGGTTGCGATATTTTAATGAAAGCTCAATGTGCTAATTCTAACAGTTTGTACGACACCACATAAATGTGTTTTACTTCAGGCCACAGGACCTGGTCTAGCGCAGGTGTGCCATGAGACTGTTTTCCGTCCAACAGGAGAACACTAGGCCCTACCTGTGACCACTGGGCCCCGTGTCAGTGTCAGGCCAGCTTCTAAACATCAGGGGGCTAGTTTTTTTCTTCCTTAGTTAAAAAATGAGTAGTGCACTTAAAACATTTAGAACAGTGGCCCTGGCTGGTGTGGCTCAGTGGACTGAGTGCTGGCCTGCAAACCAAAGGGTTGATTCCTCGTCAGGGCACATGCCTGGGATGTGAGCCAGGTCCCCAGTTGGGGGCATGCAAGAAGCAACTGATTGATGTATCTCTCCCACGTAGATACTTCTCTCCCTTTCTTTCTCCCTCCCTCTCTCTAAAAACGAATAAATAAAATCTTAAAAAAACTTATAACAGTGGCTGGCACATGGTAAATGCTCACTAGTGGGTGGCCGATGTAATTATTTTTCATCACCAGAAAAGTTTCTTTTAAGTGCCCTTAGTACTTAACAATACTTAGCAGCAAAAAACAGTCAGTTTGATGTAACTGATCAATGTTCCTCTCTCAGAACATCTATGTTTCTCTCTCACTCCTTTCCTCTTTCTCCCTAAAATCAATAAACATATCTTTGGGTGAGGATTAAAAAAACAATAATAATTAAAAAAGAAAACAACACAGTAATACAAAAATAAAATAAACTGTTTTGTGCACTCATAATTGTAAACCTATTTCTTTTGCCTACGCCTGTATGTTATCAATATATTTCCTAGTCATCCAGAGTACTCCAACCCCTCCTATATCCTCAATCTACCTATTCGGTATCATCAGGAAGTAATGATTCTTATTTTACATTTACAAAGTCTCTCTTTGTTTTAATCCTTATCTGAGAATTTTTTTCCACTGCTTTTCTAGAGAGAGGGGAAAGGAGAAATACACAGACAGATATAGATATCAATGTGAGAGGGAACTATCAATTGCTTACCTTCTCATATACACCCAGACTAGGGCTCAAACCTGCAATCTTTTTGTCTACAGGACAATGCTCTAACCAACTGAGCTGCACTGGCCAAGGCTATATGCCTATTTTCTTTATAGTTTTAGTCTAAGCATCTTCACTCATACAAGGACAACCATATGGTAACTGGTTGGCCCAAACTCCCTGAATATCAACACCAAGTTAATTTTCCTAAAATATCAGTAAATATTTCTTTTATTCCCTTTAAAGTAGATTCCTTATCACCAGAATAAAATCTGAGCTTACTTGGCCTACCTATAGCACACACTGCTAGTTGCATACGATATTATTTTCCTCTACTTTTGTTTGAGACAATTTCACACCCAACTAATTACATATCTTGCCAGATTCCCTTGCAGCTAGAAAAACCATGTGACAAAATCTGGCACAAATTTTTAAGGAATTTCTGGGAATGTTTGTGCTTTCCTGATATAAGCAGCACTACTCTTTTCTAGAATATAAGGCTAAAGATCAAGCAAACATTTTGTAACCACAAAGCAGTAAGCATACAAGTGAAACTGACAAAATAAGGCCAGTAAATTATAAATATGCCAGAGGCCCATGTCACTGATTACACTGTAGAGACACTGTACCAGTCCTGGACTGCTTATTTCTGAATGTTTCATGGGATAAAAAATTAAAATCCTGTTTGGTTTAAGCTACCCTGAAAGAATTCTGTTACATGCAGTTGAATGCAATCCTACCTGAGACCAGGGTTCAAAGTTCTTCACAACCTGGTCTCGCACACTCATTTTGTCGTATCTCCTATTATTTTCCATATCTGCAGGCTCCCATGTTTTATTCACATTATTTTGCACTGAATTCACTGGTTACCAAACACAATTATTGTTCCATACCTCTGTGCTTTTATATATTTTCAAAGAAATGCCATCCCTTGCCTGGGCAACTCCTACTCAGCATCCAGCTTAAATATAGTATTAACTTGTTCTTTCCTTTGGGAACCCGTAACACTTTGTTCAGGCCTCTAGCCTAGCACTCACCAATCATTTACACATCTGCTTCCTCAATTAGACTACTAAATCCTCCAATGCATCAACTATTTCTTTTTCTTCTTTTAATCACGTATCCCCAGTGTTTGGCACATGTTAAGTTTTCAATAAATATTTTAATAAAGAATGAAACACTAACTGGATTTTTTTAAACTGGTATTTTTTGCACTGAAAGTAATTTACAATCCACTCATATATATCTTTATCTACCTGCCTTTGTCCCATCAAATTTCAACTATTTTCTTTCTTCCCCAATGTATAACTTACAAAGAAATTTACAGTATTAACAGCATCTAAAAAAATCCAGTTGTGTTTTATTCTTCCTAATATTTCCTATAGGACCCAGCATAAAACTTTAATCTAGTAAGCACTCAAAAATTGCTTAATCTGACTCCACTACAGCATCATGAAAAACACAGAAAACAGTACCTATAGACGAAGACTGCGGACTAATCAGAAGGTCTTCTTGGACTTGTTCACTTCCTGGCACTGTCTGCTGATCACTCAGTGAACTCTGAGATGCACTGACAGGCTGGGACACTTCCTCATGAACCTCCTCATCACTTAACCTTTCTACTTTGACCTGGACATCTTCTTCGGCACCCAGAGGCAAGGTAGTTTTTGTGCTCTCACAAGTTACAAAATCGGCCATTCTTCTGTCTGTCTCAGATGGGCCAGGTAGTTCTAAAGTCCGGGTATTTTCTGCCTGCTTAACCTTATCAGGCTGAATCCTTCGATCAATCCCAAAAGGAAAAGTCCAGGGAAAAGCTAAAGAAGAGTCAACTGCTTGATTTCTGTTTTCTGAGTAGGAAGCTGAAGAATTCAACACCTGGGGAGAACCTGTTTG
Source organism: Phyllostomus hastatus (assembly GCF_019186645.2). NCBI lineage: Eukaryota > Metazoa > Chordata > Mammalia > Chiroptera > Phyllostomidae > Phyllostomus > Phyllostomus hastatus. The sequence goes on along the minus strand of NW_025334015.1, from coordinate 9,276,893 downwards.
AGTGGTACACTTTACAGGACTCTCAGGAGACATAACAATGTAGCTTTTGCGCTTTCTCCGGGATTCTCGGCAGACAGGGATGGTTCTTTCTACCACACTGCACTCTGAAGATACTGGTGAAAGGCTTCCATCTCGAGAAGTAAAATTGCAGTTAGAGTTATTTTCTTGTCCAGCATCTAGACCCTTTTCTGGTTGGCTGTTGGGTGTATTCCATAAAATGCTTGATTTCATGAACTCTGAGCAGGTGCTAGCAACACTAAACATTTGCATATAGCTGGCTGCAGCTAGAACATCAATGATATTTTCTGTGTTAATTGACAGAGTGGCTGTGTAAGCATATTCTAGAAGAGGTATAAAACCAGTTACTGTCACATGATGCAAATCCAACACATTCTTGTTCTCATCCTCTGCTTGGCCTACAAGTTTGGTGCGAAAAAAATCGCTGCAAGCTGCTAGTACCACCTTATGTGCCCGGAAGATTTTGTCCTGGACACGAATAGTGATATCACAAAAATGTCCATCATTTCGCAGCATATTTAGTTTTCCAAGCATTTCCTGGCTGTGAGAAGAAGAACTATGAGTAAATGTTTTCACACCCATCTTTTTCTTCCTCTTCTACAGATGCTCTTCAAGGATGCAAATGAATCAGAATTGACCTAAAAATACATAAAATAAGCATTAATTGATGGTTTAGTAGTCGAAATAGACGATTTAGATAGTTTTCACACAGCCACTGTGCTAAATCAAAAAGCTGACAGATGGCACATATATGGGCAACTAATTTTCAACAAAGAAGCCAAGGATATGCAATGGAGAAAGCAGTCTCTTCAATGAATGATGCTGGGAACACTGAACAGCCATGTGCAAAAAAAATGAAACTAGACTCTGACTTTACACTACACACAAAAATTAACTAAAAATGGATTAAAAGATCTGAATGTAAGACCTGACAATAAAATACACAGAAGAAAACATAACCATTAAGCTTATGGATATTGGTCTCAAGAGATGTTTTTGTGAACTTGACTCCAAAGGTAAAGGAAAAAAAGCAAAAATAAACAAATGGGACTCCATTTGTCCCATGGAAGTGATGCCTCCTTTTGTACAGCAAAAGGAGGCATCAACAAACAAAAAGGCAACCAAGTGAATGAGAGAAGAGATTTGTAAATGATACTTCTGATTAAGGAGTAATATCTAAAATATCTAAATATATTAATATCTAAATATACTAATATCTAAAATATATTAAAATTTTATACAACTCAACAAAAAGACTGATTAAAAAATGGGCAGAGGACCTCCTTTTCCAAGGAAGACACAAAGATGGCCAACAGCTATATGAAAAGATGTTCAACATCACTAATTAGTAGGGAAATGCAAATCAAAACCACAATGAAGATGGCTTTTATTAAAAAGACAAGAGGTAACAAGTATTGGAGAGAATATGGAAAAAAAGGAATCCTCATACACTGCTGGTGGGAATGTAAATTGGTATAGCCACTACAGAAAACAGTAGGGAGGTTCCTAAAAAAATAAGAATAGCAACCCCACTTCTGGGTGTTTGGTTGAAAAGTTAAAAAACACTTATTTATAAAGATAAGAGATTTATTTGTGTATTATTATTTATTACATCACTTTCCCTATAAACACCTTTAAGCTTACTTCCCCTCATATACAATGGATTATTATCTGCCATAAAGGTGACATATTGCCATTTGCAAAAACATAGATGGATCCTGAGAGTACTATGCTAAGTGAAATAAATCATATGGAAAAGGACAAGAACTGTATGATTTCACCATGTGAGGGATATGTAACAGAAAACAGCAAACTCATGGACACAGACAACAGAATGGTTGTGGAGGGGAAGGGGGTGGTCAAGTACATACTGACACAAAGGAGACTGGAGCACACGGTAGAGTATACAGATGTTCAATTATAACGTTGTACACCTGAAATTTCTATATTATTAAACAATGTTGCTCCAATAAATTTAATAAGTAAAACTCTTCAGGAAATCTTCATGTGCAAAAAAAAGGTTTTGTAAATTCCTTTTACTTGTCCCCCAAACTGTCCAATCAGTGAAGTATATGAGCTAATGTTTTAATGAACTGTACAGTTTTAATTGCTTTACATTTGATAATTTATTCAACTGTCATTATAGCTCTATCAGAGCATTATAACCCATGTGACAGAAAAGGGTTAATTACCTTGTGAAGTAAAGAAGTTATTAAGTGGCAGACCTGGGTAGCCTGGTTCCAGAACCTATTTAACTTCAATGCCATTTACTGCCTCTTCTAGAACATAAAGTGGTTAAATATAGGGGGTTAAGAGTCCAGGTTTTAGAATGTGATAGGCTTGGATGCTCTCTTCAACAATTCCTCAGTGGCTGTTATGAATACTAAATGAAATAAAGTATGTAGTAAATGCTTTAGCACAGTATTTGGCACTTTGCAAATCCTCAACAAATAGAAGTGGCTATTGTTGTTTAGATTACTAACACAATAAAACCTTTCTGGAATTAAATTTATGTAAAAAAATGTTTAGTAATCAAATGACTGGATTTTCCTTGAAAGAAAAAAAGACACCTGGTTTACTATTAATAGATTTTATACTGATTTACTAAGAATATAAAAAACTCAAATTCTCAAAGACTTTTAATGTAGCAATCTGGTAATGCGCCAGTTTTTATAGTGCTCCCCCCCTCCCCCTCCCCGCCCCGGCCTCTTTTTCACACCCTCTATGTGAGGTGAGGAGGCTGGCAGTAGCCCTTTGACAGAGACGGGAAAGTCAACGCTCGCTTGGGTCAGTGACTACCAAAGGACAGCCAAAACCGATCAGGGTCTTCTGACCCTCAGGCCACAGCACTTTCCCAATGCAGAACGCATAGCCATGTACAGTAATTATTTTACTTAAGCTAAATAATTTTTAAAAATAAAATAGCTGGTATTGAAATAAATGCAAAACAAAGCAAATTTGGGGAAATACTTTTTGTAAATTATTTCTAGATAAATAAGACATCAAATGCCTCAAAAATCAACCACCAATTAAAGATGATGTTAAAAATGAGTATTTAATGGACCTGAAGAAACAAATGTTTGGTTCTGAGTATTAAATGGACACACAATTACTGACATACAGTGAACATTCAATAACTATAATTATTTGTGTGTACTCAGTGAAAAATGTGATAAAAAAACATGAGAACTATGACCCCGTCTGTGTGCGAACCTGCACACACAGATCAGGACAATGTAAGGTCTTCAGCAGACACTCACAGGTCCCTGCAGGAAGCCATGACCCTTCTGAAGTGCCTAGAGTGGCTGCATGCATGTGCAGCAGCTTCCTTTGTATTCAAGGGACTCGTTCGGAGGAGTATGGGTGTTCACTCTCTTTTTCTTTCTTTCCCCTTGAAAAGGCTTTCAAAAACTGAAGATGGCAATCACATCCCAGTCTTTCCTAAGGTTTTCCTCTTTAAACTAAGTATCTCTTGTTCCATTAAGTGCTCCTTAAAATCTGATTAATGCCCTTGCTATTCAGATTGCTCAGCTCTGAACAATCCCTACTCTCGACAGGTCATTACGACCAGTGACCATAACTGCACACAACAGTACAGGTATGGCAGGATTATAACTGAGTGTCCTTTACTTTTTACCTTTCTGTTTTGGACACACATATTAGTAAGGCTCAATCAGGTATTCTGACAGTCAAATCATAACACTGATTTTCTTGACATTATAAAAACTTAATAATAAGCCTGCAGTCCTTATAAAGAAGACGTAAGTGCCTAAGACTACAAGAGGTATGCTGCAGTGCTGTGCAAAAACAAAAAATGGAACACTTAATTCACAATGTGCAAGGAAGAAGAGGCATCACCAAGGACAGGCCTAATGAAAGTAGAACTCTGCCAGGTGATGACGCAGAAGGGAGTTTCGGGTTATCAAGGGATCACACAAGAGGTCAGTGAATGATGCACCCTGTACACTGTGTATACCCGATTGGCAACTTGTTAATGGGCATGAAGATATTCTAAATGTGAGCATGCAGAGGGCAAAGTCAGTTCAAACATCAAACAATCCCTTCAAAAGTTCTATGCAGGTAAATATATTTGTGAAGGGGAAAAGAAAAAAACCCCCACTAAAGCTTTCCAGCTGAATATTCTAATATGGGAAGACAAAGTGATCTACCGGGTCCTCTTTCCTGTCTGATGACACCATAGAAAGGATAAAAGGCATAAAGCTCTGGGCAAAGACTGCCAGGTAAAGACACTAAAATAATTATCTTGACCATAAATTAGAGTTAACAGCTCAAATATATACTTGCTCCACAAGTGATCAAAATGAAACACTAGACAGCTAGGATTGTTCTAAGCAAGCCATCACTGAATGCATTTATTGATTTTTCTTTGATAGGAATGAGATGAAGAAGACAACAGAAGGCTATATAAAGTTCTTTATTTCCTGCACCCCAGTAAACTGGATTTTTTTTTAAAAAGTCCTGAATATCAAGAGTGCTTTGATCGGGATCATTGGTTCAGGGAGAAAACATGCCTTCAGAGCCAGTGATACAGTCTTAATCTGGGGACAATATGAACAAAGGTGTTTAAGGGCAAGAAATTAAATAGTGTATCTGGAGAATATATGCAAAAGGGTGTTAAAGTGCAACCTTTCCAATCTTGGTTTGGGTGGAGGCCCCAAACAACAGATAATATATTATAAAGTGAGGTGCAAGATCACCCATGCATGGAGTTAGTGGAAAACTACTTTTCAACCTGGGATTACGTCTACTTTCAAGGTTCAAGTAGTTAAAGATTAGAAAAGAATTTTTGTGGAGAATGATTGATGTGTTCGGAGTTCCAAACACTATCCCCCACCCCAACCCCTGTGCCCGGGTAAGGGGCTGCATGTTAACTCTTTGTCTCAGGCCTCTAGAAAATGTGTCACACTTGAAAAAAATCTGAAGGGTATGAGTCTTATTTGAACTCTGGACCAAACTGGGAAGTATGCTTACCATCTTCCAACAGCATGTAAAAGCAATACAGTGGAATGGTAGAAACAGGACTCAGGAGCCAGAATGCTGGATTTGCATCCTTGTTCTGCCATGTGTATGTGCGACCCTGGCAAGTCACTAATTGTACCTTAATTTCTGCAGCAGTAAAAGAGGGACAAGAGAACCTATCTCAGGTCTGAATGATAACTGGCTTAATACATATATAGTGCTTATAATAGTACCAAGCACAAAATAAATACCATATAAAGGTTTTATTTACTTATTTTTAGAGAGAGAGGAAGGGAGGGAGAGAACTATGGATATGTATGAGGAACACTGATCCACCACCTCGCATGCCCCCAATTGAGGACCTGGCCTGCGACCCAGGCCTGTGTCCTGACTGGAGTTGAAGTGGTGACCTTTTGGATTGCAGGTTGGTGCTCAATTCACTGAGCCACACCAGTCAGGACTTAATGTTATAAAAACATTGGTTGCAGCTGCTATTACTATTAAAGACCTTAATTTCTTATTCAACTCTTGCCTCTACCAATCCTGGAAGGGCCAGAAACTACAGTCAGAAAATGAAAAGGGGCCTTCACTGTGTGGCTCAGTGGGCTGGGAATCATCTCGCAAGCTTAAAGGTTGCTGGTTTGATTCCTGGTCAGGTCCCTGGTTTGGGGCATGCAAGAGGCACACTGATGTTTCTCTCCCTTCCCCACTCTAACAGTAAATAAATAAAATCTTTAGAGAGGGGAAAAAAATGAAGAATAGTAAAAGCACAAAGAGGAGAAAAGACAGAAAGCAAAAGGAAGCCAAAAAACCCTCACCTTTCACTGCAGGCCTGCAGAAGGCCTGAGGTAGGTAAGGAGAGAAACCTTTAACTCTGAATTAAGTTCTGGAAAATAACTGCTTCCTGAGAGTGACTAGCAAAGTTACTGACTTGCCTTTCAAGGAACTGAAGGGAAAATTAACCCTGCAGAATAAATTAAAATGGATAGTGGAACAGACACTGAAGTGGAAGATAAAAAAAAAAAAAGGATTCTGAGTACCTCCCATAACTCGAACTTGTTCGATACAATTATGCATACATGGTACAAAGTCTGATATAGCCAGAGGTATGAAATAAGAGAAAGATGAAGTCAGACTGAAAAATGCCTCATATGCCATGTGTTTATTATGTGAGTTTCCCAACACATAGCTATGGAAACTCAGTTTCATTATAATATATTCTATATTAAAAAATTACACGGAGAAATATAATTTGGAAATACTACAATATCATACATTGTGGCAAAACTTGGGATGAATTACATTATTTGAAAAAGTCAAATGTAATATGGATCATTCAGAAGCCAGAAAGTGTAACCTAAACTTTTCATAAATTAGATAATTCTGTTAAACACCTCACACCTTTCTGTGTAGATGAGCATGTATATGTGTATATACATGTATAAAGTTATATATTTGGCCATTTAAAATTCTTGAGTAAAGATAAATATTACTTAATTCCAATTACTAATGTAGAATTTATGCACCATTAATAAAGGTCTCCTTGTGTAATAGTTTGTAATTTGAACTAGTAGGTAATTCAGAAATAGTTACCTTCCCAACCCTCTGATTCCGAATTATTTATGGAATAGTACATGTGCTTATCAAAGTGGTCGCTGCTAAACAATACAGACTTTAAGGAGAAAAAAATCCTGTGACTTTTTCTGTAGTTGGGTTGAAAACTTTTTGCCAAATAAGGTATATAGTCTAGTTGTTAAAAGGGAATGATTTCAGTTACACAAATCTTACATTTTGAATTCCGACTCTTCCATTTACCAACCAGGCATTAAATCTTAGGCAAGAGGATTAAAATATTACAGCATAATTCCTGGCATCAAGTAAGCATTCAATAAATGTTAGCTACTATTATTACAAAAAATGTGAATAAAAATGAAATGGAGATCAAATTTCAAAATATCTACTCTATTTCTTATATGACAAGAGCACACTGTGAATATGTATATTTTGCTATGAAGATTAGCTCATAAGGATTATCAGAGGATCTGATAATTCAGCATGCCTAATGCAAAATACTAGTAGTCAGCATATACAGTAAGGTGGCTGCCTAAGATGGTATTAAGAAAAGTAATGAGAGACTGCTAACCTTAAAAGTAATTTGGATGGGAAAAAGTGATGTTTATTAAAAGAATCTGCAGGCTTAAATACCCAACCACATCTCAAAACTGGATGTTAACTTTACAAATGATGCAAGATTTTAATTAAGCTGAAACTAAATTGAGATAATTTCATTCTTACCCTATATTCTAATTAAAACTAATCAAGGACAGAGAAGAAGGTCTAGGGGAGGAACACAGAGTTTAAAATAACTGTAAGAGATATATACACATGAAAATATTGTTTGTACTGGCTAACTGTCCACTCTCCAGCAGATGTAATGCTAGAAGCTTTAGATATTATCTTACATGAGGTAAGATGATAATATTCTGATTTTACAGAGGCAATTGAGACTCAGAATATTACTTTGTCCATGGCCAGTTATGTTTATGCAATGCTAAGGACCTAGGTCAATAGGTATGGGTAGCCATTGGGGAGTAGTATAGTTATATGTACATGTTTAAAAAATCATCCTGGTGACAACATTGAGAGTAGACTTAAGGGTGGCTAGTACAATAGTATATGATAAAATGGAACCAAGTTGGTGGCAGTGAGGATAATTTTGAGTTGAAAAGGCAGAATGAAATATACCTGAGAGCCCTGGGTGGTGTGGTTCAGTTAAGTGGAGTGTTGTCCCAAAGCCCGAAGGTTGTGGGCTCAATCCCAGTCAGGATACATACCTAGGCTGCTAGTCTAATCCCTGTTTTGGGCACATACAATCCCCAGTCTGGATATAACGGGAGGCAACCAATTGATATTTCTCTCTGTGTGTCTCTCTCTAAAAGCAATGGGGAAATAAAATGTCCTTGGGTGGGGATTTAAAAAAAATCTGAGAATACCGAAGAGTTAAAACCATTGCGACCTGGCTGTGAGATGGGATGGGGTGAGGCGTAACTAGGAGAGAAGAATCTGACCTTGGGTGTCCAACACAGATGACCGAGTAGACGGTGTTTTCACCAAACAAGATGGAAAATGAAAGGAAGAACTGGTTTTGGTAGGGATTAATGATGAATGAAAAGAAGTATTTTGTTTTAGGCATGCTGAATCTGAAAGTTGCCCATTCTGGTCTAGAGTTCAGGGAAGAGGCCAGAGCTGGACCTAAATAGGCATTTTATGTAAATCACTGATAAATTTCACTATTCAAAATGAGAACTGAAGACATCTGAAGAATGTGTGGAAGAGGAACAGAAGAAATGTAAATTGTGAGAAGTTTGGAGCAGGCAGAGTGAAAGGATTCAGTGAAACATTTTATGGTGCCTAATTTCTCTTTTGATCCTGTCCAATACTGAGCATAATACACACACAAGAGTCAATGAAATATGTGAATGGATAAATATATGCCATGAAATTTTTACCTGGTTTGGTCATCTAAAATGCCTATACCTGCTCATTACTTTTGGTTAAAAGGAGAAGAAAAAGTTGCAATTTAAACTTACAGTCTTGAATTTGAACTAAAAGCATCAGAATGAACTCATAATGTAGTTAATCTTCAGCAATAAATATCCTAGCATCCAGACTGGCTTTCAAACTCCATTTCCCACTAAAAGGAACCATGGCTCCTGTGGAAAAAGGCTGAGTACACTTCTGAGCCATTAAATGCCCACCTCCAACAGCTTAGCAGAGAGCAAGGCCATCAATGATTAGGGATGTATTGAAACTCAAGTCAATTTAAGGAGGTTCTGAATGGCCAAAATGGAACAAACAATAAACTGCAACACATGAAATATACTTAAAGTCATGAGTTCACATGACACTAGAAACAAAGACAAAACTAATTTGTCACCTTTAAAGATGCTACCTGCCAGAGGGGAAGGGTGTTGGGGGATGGGTGAAAAAACGTGAAGGGACTGAGAAGTACAGATTGGCAGTCACGAAACAGTCATGGGGGTGTAAAGTACAGCATGGGGAACATAGTTGATATTGCAGTAACTATGTATGGTGTCAGATGGGCACTGGAAATTTCAGGGGGAACACTTTGTAAAGTATATATTTAATTGTTTAACCACTATGCTGTACACCTGAAACTAATATAAACTATTAAATGTAAACTGTAATTAAAAAAATAAATTTTTTTAAAGAATAAAAAAGATGCTACTGAACCAAGTACTTATTTTGAAAACTAGTTTTTAAAATAGAGGGAAAAAATAAAGAATTTATTCTGTCTTCCCAAAAAAGTCAGTGGGGATTTTGATAGGGATTGTGCTCAATTTGTACATTAGATTGGGGAGAAATGCCACTTTGCAACGCTGAGTCTTCCAATTTACAAACAAGGGATGTTTTTCTATTACTTGAGACTGTCCTTAATTCCTTTAAACAATATTTCATAGTGTTCAGAGTATAAACTTCCTTTGTTAAATTTATTACTACGTAATTACTTTTGATACTATTATGAATGGAACTGTATCCTAATTTTATTTTTGACGCGTCAGTGTTCCATTATAACATTCCCTTCCTTCTGCTTGCTGCAGGTTTAGATTGCTTTCTTTCCTACAGTGTCTTAAGGATGAAGGTTGATAATTAATTTGAGGTCTTCCTTCTCAAATACAGGTATTTACAGCTATAAATTTCCATCTAAGTGCTGCTAAGTTTGGACACCATATGTTTTAATATATTATAAATTCATTTGCAATCACCTCTGGATGTTTTCTAATTTCCTCTTTGACACATTGGTTCTTTAGGAGTACGTTCGTTTTTGAGTTCTTTAAATATTTTAGATATTAAACTTTTATTGGATATAAGATTTTCCAACATTCAGGCTGCCTCCCCCCCCCCCCTTTTTGATAGCTTACTTTGCTATGCAGAAGACTGTAGTCCCATTAGTTAATTTTTCTTTGTTGCCTTTGCTTTTGGAGTCATATCTCCAAACTTAACACCTAGACCAATGTCAAAGAGCTTACTATGTATGTCTTCTTTTAGGAGTTTTACGGCTTTAGGTCTTACAGTCAAGTCCTTCATCAATTTTCCGTAAATTTTTGTGTATGGTATAAGATAGTGGTCTAGGTTAATTTTTTTGCGTGTATCTGTCCAGTTTTCCCAGCACCATTTATCAAAACATTGTCCTTTGCCCATTGTATACCTTTGTCGTAATTTACCACATATGCATTAAGTGTATTTCTGTCCTCTGTTCCATCGGTCTATGCGTCTGTTTTAGTGCAAGTACCATGCTGTTTCGATACCATGGCTTTGTAGTATAGTGTAAAATCAGGGAACATGGTACCTTCAACTTTGTTGTTTTTCAAGCTTGCTTTGGCTATTTGGTCTTTTGTATGTCTACACAAATTTTCGGTTTATTTGTTCTAGTTCTGTGAAAAATGCCGTTGGAGTTTTCATAAAGATTTCACTGAATCTGTAAAGTGCTCTGGGTAGTATGGACATGTTAATGGAATTATCACAATCAATGACTCTTGGATATCTTTCCATTTATTTGTGTCTTCAATTTCTTTCATCAGTGTGTTCTAGTTTTCTGTGTACATGTCTTTCATCTCCTTGGTTAAATTTATTCCTAGATATTTTATCCCATTCCATGGATTTTCTTAATTTCTCTTTCTGACAGCTCATACAGAAACACAACTGATTTCTGTATACTGACATTTGTATCCTGCAACCTGACTAAAGTCATTTATTAGTTTTAAGAGTTTGCTGGTAGAGTTTTTAGAGTTTTCTATATATAGTATCACACCAACTGCAAATGGTGACAGTTGCACCACTTCCTTTCCAATTTGGATGCTTTTTATTTCTTTTTCATTTTTTGCCTAACTGCTGTAGGTAGGACTTCCCAATACTGTGTTGAATAAAAGTAGTAGGTATTCTGGTTTTATTCTTGATCTTAGAGGAAAATCTTTCAGCTTTTCACCACTGAGTATGATGTTACCTGTGGGTTTTTCATATGTGGCCTTTATTATGTTGAGGTAGGTTCCCTCTACAGCCACTTTCTTTAGACTATCATAAATGAATGCTCAACTTTGTATCAAATGCTTTTTCTGCATCTACTGGATGATCATGACTTTTCTATGTGATGTCTCATATTGATTTGTGGATGCTGAACCATTATTTCTTTCCAGGAATCAATCCCCTTTGGTCATGTGTATGATCCTTTTAATACTACTTAATTCAGCTTGCTAATATGTTCTTGAGGATTCTTGCATCAATGTCCATCAGGGATATTGACCTAATTCTCTTTCTTTCTTTCTTTTTTTTTTTTGTGGTATCCCTGTTTAGTTTTGGTATCAGGGTAATACCAAACTTGTTGAGTCAAGAAGCATTCCTCCTCTTCAATTTTTGAAAGAGTGTTAGAAGGATAGGCACATTAAACCTTCTTTGAATATTTGGTAGAATTCCACCAGTGAATGCATCTGGTTCTGGACTTTGTTGGAACTGTTTTGATTATTGATTCAATCTATTTACTATTATGGTTATTATTCAAATTTTCTATTTTGTCACGATTCAGTCTTAAAAAATGGTATATTACTAGGAATCGATCCATTTCTTCTAGATTGTTCCTTTTGTTGGCATATAATTGTTCATAGTAGTCTCATAATTCTTTGTATTTCTGTAGTATCAGTTGAAATGTCATATCTGATTTTATTTGAGCCATTTTTTTCTCAGTAATTCTAGCTAAGGTTTGGCGATTTTGTTTATCTTTTCAAAGAAATAGTCCTAATTTCATTGTTTTTTTCCCCTACTGTTTTTCTAATCTCAAGTTTGTTTATTTTCGCTGTTCTTTATTATTTCCTTCCTTCTACTAACTTTGGGTTTCATCGGTACTTCTTTTGAATAGTTCATTCCTTTAGGCATACAACTAGATTGTTCATTTGAGATTTTTCATGTTTCTTGAAGTAGGCCTGTACTGCCAAAAACTTTCCTCTTAAAATGGCTTTTGCTGCATCCTAAAGATCTTGGAATGGTATGCTTCTATTTTCATTTGTCTCAAGATATTCTATTTCCCCTTTGATTTCTTGGCTGATCCATTGGTTATTCAGGAATATTTTGTTCAATTTCCACATATTTGTGATTTTTAGTTTTCTTCTTGTAACCAATTTCTACTTTCATATTATTGAGGTCAGAAAAGATGCTTGATATTTCAATCTTCTTAAATTTATTAGGACTTGTTTTGTGGCCTAATATGTGGTCTATCCTAGAGAATGTTCCATGTTCTTTTTGATACAATGTTCTATATACATCTACTAAGTCAGCATGGTCTAATATGTAATTTAAGGCCAAAATGTCCTTACTGATTTTCTTTCTAGATGGATCTATCCATTATTGTAAGTTGTATATTCAAGTCCCCTACTATCTTTGTACTGTAGTTTGTTTCTCCCTTGGGGTCTGTTAGTATTTGCTTCGTGTATCTAGGTGCACCTATGTTGGGAGCATGAATGTTTACAAATGTTGTATTTTGTGGGAGTGACTCCTTTATCATTATGTAATTCCCTTTTTTGTCTTTTATTACAGTCTGTTTTAAAGTCTATTTTGTTAATATAAGTATACCTATACCTACTACCTTTTCATTTCCATTTGCTTGGAATATCTTTTTCCATCTCTTCACTTTAGCCTGTGTGTATTCTTAGATCTGATGTGAGTCTCTTATAGTCAACGTATAGATAGGTCTTGTGTGTGATTTTTTTAAAAAAAATCTATTCAGTTATTCAAAGTCTTTTGCATTTATATTTAAGTAATTATTGACAAGCATGTACTAACTAAAACTATGTTACTTATTTGTCTGGCTGTTTTTGTAGTTCCTCTGTTCCTTTCTTCTTTTATTATCTTCCCTTGTGATTTGATGACTTTCTTCAGTGCTATGTTGACAATCTTTTTGCTTTATAGTTGCCATGAGGTAACTACACATCAGAGCCTATATATATATTTTTTTAAGTTGATAGCAATTTAAGTTTGAATGCATTCTAAAAACTACTTTTTACTCCCACCAATGTTTTACATGTCATATTTTACATCTTTTGATTTTGTGGGTATCTTAAATTATTGCAGTTACAATTAATTTTTATAGTCACATGCCACATAATGACATTTCTGTCAATAATAGACCCCATTTATGATAATTTCATAACATTATAATGGAGATGAAAACATTCCTATTGCTTAGTGACACTGTAGCCACCCTAACGTCATGGCACACCGCATTACTCACGTTTGCGGTGATGCTGGTATGAACAAACCTAGTGCACTGCCAGTCATATAGAAGTATAGCACAATTACAGCAGCAGGCTATATACCACTAGTTTTGTACAAGTACATTCTAATTTGCATAATGATGAAATTGCCTGATGACCCATTTCTCAGAACTTACTCCTGTCATTCAGTAGTACATGACTGTACTCCTTTTAGCTTTCACAGTAGTTTTATAGGTAGCAAATGCATTACCTTTACTATTTACTTGCTTTACAAGTGAACTTTTTGTTTTCTTACTAATTTGTACCTTTTTTGCTTAAAGCAGTCCTTTTAACATTTCCTATGAGGCCAGTTTAGTGGTGACGAACTCCTTTAGCTCTTACTTATCTGGAAAACTCTACCTCTCCTTCAATTCTGAATGATAACCTTGCTGGGTAGACTACTGATTGTAAGCTTTTCCTTTCAGCACTTTGATAAATCATAATCCTCCCTGCTGGCCTGCAGTTTCTGATGAAAAACCAGCTTATTGTCTTATGGGGGTTCCTTTGAGTGTAGTAAGTTGTTTTCCTCTTAACATTTTAAGAGAAATCTTTTACGAGTTTTTAGCTTTTGACATTTTAATTATAATCTGTCTTGATGTGGATCTCCTTGGGTTCACCTTATTTGGAAATCTCTGTGCTTCCTAAACCTAGATGTATGCTTGCTTCTCTACGTTAGGGAAATTTTCAGCCATTACTTCTTCAAATCAATTTTCTGTCCCTTTCCATAATGAAAATATTGCTTTGTTTAATGTTGTTCTTAAGCTATTTTAGCTTTTTAACATTTTTTCTTTTTGCTGCTCTGTTTGGGTGAGTTCCATTGCCCCGTATTCCAGGTCACTGATCTGCTCTTTTGCTTCATCTTGAATGCAGTCCATCTCCAGTTGTTATATTCTTCAACTCTGAGACTTCTATCTGGTAATTTCTTATATTTTATCTCTTTGTTGAAATTTTCACTCTTTGTTCATCCATTTTCCCCAAGTTCAGTGAGCATCTTTATGACCAATACTTTGAACTCTTTACCAGGTAAATAACTTATCTCTATTTCAATGAAGGTTCCCGCCCCTGCCCCACCCTTTGGACTTTATCTTGCTTGTTGTTTTGCTTGGAACACATTCCTTTGTTTCCTCATAATGCTTGTCTATATCTGTAGCTATGTATTAGGTGAGATAGCTACCTCTCCCAGTCTTTAAGGAGTGGACTTGTTTAACCTTGCCCTAACTCTAGATTATCTCTGGGATGTTTCTGATTGTCTAAGCAGCCTGATTTTTTGTTCTTCTTTTTAATATTTTTATGCTTATCCCAAGGATATGCTTATTGATTTTAGAGAGAGGAAAGGGAAGGAAAAAGAGACAGAAACATCAATGTGAGAAAGAAACATCGATCAGATGCCTCTCGTACATGCCCCGACCACGGACCTAAGCCATAACCTAGGCATGTGCTCTGACTGGACATGAAACTGGTGATCTTCTGGTTTACAGGATGATACTCCAACCAACTGAGCCACACCGGCCAGGGTTGATTTATTCTTGATAGGTCCCAGTTGTCAATGTTGTGTCAAACTCTGTCAGTGTTCCAAAGGGAGGGATCTCAGTTAGCAATGAGTTTCAGGCTCAGTGGAAGTCAAATTCTCAGGCATCAGCTTTTAAAAGTATGCATGTTTATACGGTCCTGAGACTACAGTCATAATCCCTGCTGGTCTCCAGACCAGCGTATTTGAAAGTGTCCTTGCGACAGTTGCAGACGTTGAGGTTCCAGACAAGTGTATAAGCTCCTTTTGGGGAACTTCTGGTGAGCTGCTGCACAGCCACCAGAGAGCACAAAGACAGTGCCCTCTAGTGTACTCTCCCTGAGAGGTCCTCTGTAACCACTAGATGTGTGGTGGACCTGAAGCCTGCCCCTCAGGCTGAAGCTCTAGAATAAGCAAACAGGTTTTTTCACAGGTAGACTGGGGCTGTCTCTTAGTCTGTGCTCTGTGCCATACCCTGGTGTAGTAGTTTGCCGAGAACTGCCTTTCTGATTGGTTCAGTACCATGGGGCCCAGCAATGAGACTCCACTAGCCACCAGAGACAGGTGCACAAGGGGCCTCCCCTGTGTTAACTGTGTGTACCCAATAACTGCGCAGGCTCAATGGAGAGCCCAGAGCCTGGGTAAGCCTGCAGGCCCTAGCAAGAGAGGAGTTCAAAAATGGAACCCACCAGTGTGTTAGCAAGGTGGAATGAGCCCAGAAATGGTGCCCACTGGCATCTTCATCCCTAGACAAAGACCCAACAGACCCCTCTGCCTCTAGGGGATGCTCTAAGAGTAGCTAATGAATCTCTTTTACTCAGGTTCTAGACGTTTTTCAAACTGCTGCTTTTGTACTGGGTCCCGGGATAAGGGATTTGAACATTAGCCCCTTAATAGCAGACTTTCCATTCCCCACAGCCTTGTGGCTGTGTCCTGGATGTAAGCCCTGTTGGTTTCCAAAGCCAGACATTTTGAGGACATTTTTCTGGTGCAGGCTCCAAGAATTAGTATACCTGATGTGGGACACAAACCTCTCACTCCTCATGGAGAAGCTCTCTGTTTCTGAGATCCTTCCCAACTGTGGGCCACCATGATGGGGCTGAGTTTTTGTGAAGTCACATCTCTGCCCCTCCTATTAGTCTTCACATGGTCCTTTTATCCTTTTTTGTGGAGGAGCTGTTCAGCTAGTTTTTAAGTCTTTTACAGAGGGGAGCTGATCCACATGTAGTTCTATACTTGGTATGTCCAATGGAAGAAGTGAGTTCAGAATCTTCCTATTCTGCCATATTGAGTCCATTCAGTGAATATTTTCTAATGTATCATTTTAATTTTTTAAACCATTTTTCCACTTATTAAAATTCTTTTCAGTGGTTACTCAAGATATTATCAAATAAACCATAACTTATCAGAATCAGCTTCTGATTTTTTACTAGCTTAACGTTAGTGATATATAGAAACATTACTTCTATAAAGCTCTATCCCTCCACCCTTTTAGTATTATACACATTATATATATTGTTACAAGCACAGTAATGCATTATTATGATTACCTCTTTACCTCCTGTCGTCATTTATGTAGCCCAATATAGCTTTGCTCCTACCTACTGTATTTGTGGTGTTATTGGCCAATATACCACATGTAACATGTCTTTATGTAACATGCCCAATATTACATTTATGCACATTTTACAACTTGCTTTTCTTTTTTTTTAAGAGAGAGGGAAAAGGAGGGAGAAAGAAAGGGAGTTAGAAACATTGATGGGCTGCCTCTCATATGCGCCGTGATCAGGGATCAAACTGGTGACCTTTCACTTTGAGGTAAAACACCAACCAACTTAACCATGCTAACCAAGGGCATAACTTGCTTTTCAAAAAGTTACAAGGAGAAGAAAAAATTTATTTCTACTCTTTTGTATAATTATGTATTGTCTTACACCAGTGTTCTTTTGTGCATGTATGAATCTGAATTACCATCTTAAAAGCTTATTTTAAGCTGCTAGCAAAAAATTAATTTTTTTGTTTATTGGTGAAAATTTTGCTTTCATTTTAGAAAGATAGTACATGATTCTGGGTTGACAGTTTTTTTTTCTTTATTTTTTACTGTTTACACTATCACAGCCATTCCTACTTTTTCCCCCTTAGCCCCCACCCCACCTCAAGCCATCACCATACTATTGTTCCTGTCCACGGGTCATGCATATATGTTCTTTCGCTAATCCCTTCACCTTCTTTCTCCCAGTGCCTCCCTACCCCCTGACAACTGCCAGTCTGTTCCATGTATTTATGTCTCTGTTTCTGTTTTCTTCATCAGTTTATTTTATTCATTAAATTCCATGTAAGGGAGATCATACTGTATTTGTCTTTTCCTGCTTGGCTTATTTCACTTAGCATAATACTCTCCAGATCCATCCACACTGTAGCAAAAGGTAAGACTTCCTTCATTTTTTACTGTCACATAACATTTCATTGTGTAAATGTACCACAGCTTTTTTATCCACTCATCTACTGATGCGCACTTGGGCTGTTTCCAGGTCTTGGCTATTGTAAATAATACTGCTATGAATATAGGGGTGCATATATTTTTTTGAATTGGTGTTTTGGGAGACAGTTTTTCTTTGAACACTGTGAATGTTATACCACTGCTTTTCAGCCTCCCCTATTTCTAATAGGAATTTAGCTGTTAATCTATGGTGGATGGGGGAGGGCAGTCCATTGTAAGTGATGAGTTATTTTTCTTTTGCTGCTTTCAAGATATTTCTCCTTGCCTTGGCTGGTGTGGCTCAGTGGATTGAGCACTGGACTGCAAAGCCAAGGGTCACTAGTTCGATTCCTGGTCAGGGCATATGCCTGGGTTGTGGGCAGGGTCCCTGGTGGGGTGCATGGGAGAGGCAGCCAAACATTGATGTTCCCCCCCCCCTTCTCCTTCCCTTCCCCTTTCTCTAAAAATGAATAAGTAAAATCTTAAAAAAAAAAGATATTTCTCTTTGTCTTTAACTTTCAACTTTTTACTATGATACATATGCCTATAGATTTCTTTTCAATTTTCTCACTTGGAGTTCATAGAGCTCCCTGGGTGCACAGGTTATTATTTCTTCAAGAAATTTAGCATGGTTCCTGACATTATTTCTTCTAATTTTTTTTCTACTCCTATCTCTTCTTTTCCTAGTACTCTCATTACACATATATTGGTGTTCTGGATAGTATTCCACATTATTTTTTAGACTCTATTCATGTTTCTTTTGATCCTTCCCCTCTGTTCTTTGGTTTGCTTAATCTCTAATGAGCTATCAAGTCTGCTAAATCTTTCCTCTGCCAGGCCCAATATACTGTTACATCCTTCTAGTGGATTTTTATAATTTCTGTTATTGTACTTTTCAACTATAGAATTTCCATTTGGTTCTTTTTCACAATTTCTATTTATTATTGTTATTATCTCTATTATGTAAAATTGTCATATACCTTCCTTTGCTGATCATGCTTTCCTTTGATTCTGTGAACATACTTACAGTGGCTATTTTGAAATCTTTTTGTTGTTGTTGTTGTTAAACCTGTCATCTGGTCTGTCTCACAGAGGCAATTTTTGTGTTGCCTGCCTTTTTCTTGTGCACAGGCCATACTTTCTTACTTCTCTGCATGCTTCATCATTTTTTGTGGAAAACTGGACATACTGATACTATAGTGTAGCAACTCCAGTTATTGTCAAGCATGCCCACTTCCTGATATTTGCTATTGATGTATGCTAGCTCATTTCTCAGTGACCAGCTGGACCAATTTAGATGAGGTCTGTTCTGCAATCCTAGTCCCCACAATGTTAAGCCTTTTATGTTGTTCCTCAGAGAGGTGAATCTTTGGGGATGTCCACAGTTACCCTGGATCCACAGTGATATGGTAGGGCTTTCTTCCTCTTTCCTTAACACACTCAGACATTGAATTCCACTAACTGCTCCTTTGTTTTTTAACAATGCTCTGGGACATGAATTGTTCCACAAATTAATCAAATTGTGGCTCCTTTGAAGGGCTAGTTTCTGAAAACCCTGTTTGATATTTGTTCTGACAACAGGAGCTCTCTCCTCAACTGTCTTAATCTCTACTTCTCCCTGTATACTGGCCAGCATATAGTCGAGTCTACATATTTATCAAATCCTCAATTTTCTCCCAACTGCCTTTCAACACAACTGCTACTATTCTTGAGAGTACCAGTCTTTGAAGATATAGACAACTATGGAAAAACACTGTTTTGATATTACTATACTAAGTGTCTCCAGAGGAACCATATGTCAGACGGTGAGGAATGACTTTGGGAAAGATAGTTTTCATTCTCTTATACTGTAGACATTACTATTCATGGCCTGAACACTATCTTAGAGGTGAAAGAAATAAAGGATGGATAAAAAGACTGGAAAGGGGCATTCCCTTCTTTCTTCCCTTCGACCCCCCAAATGAGACCCCCCCTCTGCAGAAACAGAATGAAGGAATTTGAATTTTGAAGCTGGAAGGGGTATTGGGAGATTATTTTATAGTTTAAGTTTGTTCAACAAACATTTACAGGTGCTAGATACAGTGCTAAAGAGCCTAGAAAGGTTAACTGAGTCAGTAACTTCAATCTATTCAGACTAGTAATCAACTATCTGGAAAGCGAGAAACTGCTTTTATTTTTATTTTTTAAAAGATTTTATTTATTTATTTGTAGAGAGACCGGAAGGAAGAAAGAGAGGAAGAGAAACACCAATGGGTCCTTGTCTCTCATATGCCCCCCACTGGGGACCTGGCCTGCAACCCAGGCATGTGCCCTGACTGGGAATCAAACCAGCAACCCTTTGGTTTGCAGCCTGAGCTCAATCCACTGAGCTACACTAGCTAGGGCATCAACTGCTTTTATACAAGTAAAAATAAACATACTGGGATGGGAAAAGTTATGATTTGTGATAGTAAATTGTCAAACTGATAGAAAGTTAGGGAAATTCTGTAACAAAATGATGTTTTAAAAAAATTGCTATTGGGCCAGAATTTTAAGAGTCTTAGTTACAGTATTTGCTGCAAAAGAACCCTACACCACAAGGGAGTAGCATACTGCATATCACTAAGTGAGGAAAAGATCAAAATTCAAAGTCTAGCATCTACTGAATGCATATCACATTTATACCATCATAAATAAAAAATTTTTAAGTCAGTCATGTAAGTCAGGGTCTGTCTGTATAATGAAAAATGCCCAGTGCCTAATATATAGTATACATACAAGAATATGACACAGTACTGAGTAATAGATGAAATATGCTTATTGATAGATCTCTGACTCTTATCACCTCTGGTTGAATTCATCTCGATTCTCTAACTCCATCATCTTTCCCAAACTTTAATTCTGTGCCTCTAATGATTAGCTAGACTAGGGCTAGACAACTCCATCTGGATGTATTTGCTCTCTTTCAAATTCACCATCGGAAAATAAACTCAGACTCTTTCTTTACCAACTAATACCCCACCATAAAATTTCTAATTCTGTTAATGGCTTTCAACTGCCCAGTTACCCAGAGCTTAAAACCTGGTACTCATTTTGGATTCAGCACTTCCTACCTTCTTTCAAAATCTGAAAATCTTCCCTCACAGGCTCTTCCCAGGCAAATTTAGAAAAATTAGATATTTCTTTACTTATAAATATTTACTGGTAAATCAGAGTTATTCTCTAGAGCAAGAAGGTTAATTATGTCCATTTCCAAGAGATGGTAATAATGGTCTTGCAGGGTCATTTAGTCGTTGCTTCCAAGTCTTCATTAGTTTGCTCTCTCTGAGCTTAGTTTTGAGATGATTATGCATATTATTGAACCCAGCATAATCAATAAGCACAGAAATTGTAAGAACACTGAAAGTGTTAAACAGAAGTATGTAATTATGGCAAAAATAAAGTACAGAGCTAAACATATTAGTAAAGCATGCGAGAGCATGCTGCTTTGTTGTGGGTATTTCAGAACATGAATCCTGCAACATATGAATATGTCACACATGCATCACTGTGATAATCAGCAAGTGACATGGAAAAATGGTGAAACGGACAAACTTTAGTATGTGGTTAGAGTAGCATCAACACTAGATGGCAAGATTTCAAACTCTTTAGTCTCAGGACCTCTATATTCTTAAAATGTATTAGGATTCCCAAACAGTTTTTGCTATGTCAACTACATCTACTAAGTTACCATATTATGAATTAAAATCTAGAAATGTAAAAATTGATTAAAAAATAAGCCCATTACCTGTTAACACATGTAATATATATTTTTTGTATTTTTTTAAAAAACTGCATTTTCTAACATGATACATCACATAAACAAAATGAAAAATTAAAAATCATATGATCATATCAATGGATGCAGAAAAAGCATGACAAAATGCAGCACCCACTTATGATAAAAACTCTCAGTAAAGTGGGAATAGAGGGGACATACCTCAACATAGTAAAAACCATGCATGACAAATCCACAGCTAACATCTATTCAGTGGGGAAACATTAAAACGGTTTCTGTTAAGATCAGGAACAAGACAGGGGTGTCCACTTTCACCATGTTATTCAACATAGTACTGGAAATCCTGGACACAGCAATCATACACTAAAGTACCGAATATTTTACATTTTGTTCTAAGAAAACATGTCACTCTGTTGTTAATCTAAGCAAGAACAATTATCTATATATTTTTTTCATGAAAGAAAACAAAACTTTTTAGAATGGATTCACACGAGTACTCATTTTTGAGAACATGCTTTAACTTACTCTGAACACTAATAAAAGTGTATGCAATCTTTACTTGATGACGGTTTATTTCCCAAGGGTCTTACTTAAGTGTTTATTAAGTTTTCAGGAAGAATTCCAAATGGATTATTGTATCTGACTTATTAAAAAGATAATTTAGTTTTATAACCAGCTAGTTTCTAATCAAATAAACATTTCAACCAGTTTACTATGTAAAGAAGTTCTTTCTAGTTTACAGCTCTAAGAAAGACTGAGATTTACCTGGAGTTAAACAATAACTCAATTAAACTAATTACATTAAACTATTACACTTTCCCCTCACTGCTGGTAGCTATAGTCATGCTGATAGTCAACTTCTATATCAAGGGAAGATAAGTTATTATTAAGTTATTGGAAATTATTAACTCCCAAAGTGTCTTTATGTCATTCTGCACTCACAATTCTGAGAAAAAGATTTTTAAAATCCAGTTATAAATGAGGAAACACAAGGTTAAATTAACTTGCCACTGTCCCATAAATAATGAAATCTAGAGCTGAACAGAGGTCTAAGAATTTCAAATTACAGTCCCTTCTCCCACTCCATCATGATCCGGCCATTTTAAGAATTCAATCATAGTACTTAAGGGATATCAGCTATTAACATCAAATCATTATTAATAGAAAGAAAACTTGAAGGGCTTTTATTTATTCACTCTTTTGGATCCCTAACATGAGCACGTCAAATTCAAGTTAGTTTTAGTCAAATGGCATTTAAAGAAGTCCTTTGTCCCTAAAGAGTTTTTAAGTGTTCACACCTAGTCCTGAAGAGTTCCACTGCATATATTTCAAGTATGTACACAAATATACAGGGGCTTTACATGACATGCCTTTGTACTGTTGTCAAACTGAAATGTGTCTTGGTATGGACTGAACTGTGTTCTCCCCAAAAGATAGGCCTAAGTCTCAATCCCCAGTACCTGAAGATGTTACTCATTTGGAGACAGGCTACTTTACTAAGGTAATCAAGTTAAACTGAGATAATTTAGGCTATTCTTACATAAAGGGAACATTTGGAGACAGGCTTGCACACAGGGAGAACACCACTGGAAGACTGGAGTTCTGCTGCCACGAGCCCAGGCGCTCTGAGAAGCAAGCAAAGAAACCTATAACAGACCCTTCTTCCCTCAAGGTTCCTTCCCTTGTAAGGAACCAACCCTGCCAACACCTTGATTTCTTCCACAACTGCGACACAAGCAATTTCTCTTTCAACCATCCAGTTTGTGGTAATTTGTCATAGCAGACCTAGCAAACTAACACCTGTTTGCTTTTCAAAGTAATGCAAACTTTAAAACTTTAAATTTTAATGGACTAAACATTTCAACCAGAAGGCAGAGACTGACATTAAAAAAGCAACTATATGATCTTTATGAGAAAACTCGCTTTAAATAAAAAGACACAGGTATTTTAGAAGACACACCATACAAACAATAAGTAAAAGAAAGCTAGTGCTGGTTATTTTTAATAACAGATAAAGTAGACTTCAAGCCAAAAAACAGTACCAGAAACATGCAGGTGTGTAACAATAAAAAATGTGCATGTGCCTAACAGCAAAGCTTCGAAATACAAGAAGCAAAACACTGACAGCATGAAGGAAAAGGACAATCTAATATAGTAAGTTGGAAATTTTAATGCTCCTCTTAGTAATTGATAGAACTGGGCACAGGGAAAACAAATCAGTATAATCGATACACCTGGACAAAAGAAAATCAGCAATGACTTAAAAGCTCTGAACAATACTGTCAACCATCTTGACCTAACTGATATTTATATTGCAGAATACATACTCCTTTCAAGTGCAACATGGTATGTTCACCAGACAGACCATATGCTGGGCCCTAAGACAAATCTTAACAAATTTTAAAGGAATGAATGTATACAGAGTACATTTTCCCATAACAAAAAGAGTTAGAAATTAATGAGTAATCAAGGAAACTCCAAATATTAAAAACAAAATACACTTCGAAATAATCCACAGGTTGATGAAGGAATCAAGATATTAAAAAGTATTTTTAACTGAGTTGTACTGCAAAAACAACATTATCAAAATTTGTGGAATGTAGCTAAAGCAATGCTTAAGAATAAAATTTGTATTTTTGTGAATAAATGGAAAGAAGGTCTAAAAATCAATTGTCTACCACCACACACCCTACCCCCTCTCTCACTGGTTAGGATGGCTACCATCAAAAAAAAAAAAAAAAAGAGAGAGAGAGAGAGAGAGAGAGAAAATAACAAGTGTTAGCAAGGGTGTGGAGAAATGAAACCCTGTGCACTATTAATGGGAATGTAAGTGTAAGAAACTAGAGAACAGTGTGCTGGTTCCTTACAAAATTAAAAATAGAACTACCACGATCCAGCAATTCTACTTCTGGGTATATGTACCGAAGGACTGAAAGTACACATGTGAACATACATTTGTATATAAATGTTCATAGGAGCATTACTCACAATAGCCACTGACAGATAAATGGATAAACAAAATGTGGTATATACACCATACGATGGAATATTATTTAGCTTTAAAAAGCAAATTCTGATATGCATTGTGATATGAATGAATCTTGAAAACATTATGAGTAACAAAAGCCGGTCACAGAAACACAAATATTGTCTGATCCCAGTTATATAACACTTCTAGGGGAATCAAATTCAAAGGGACAGAAAGTGGAAGGGTGGCTGCCACTCACTGGGGGGAAAGGGACATGATTATTGATTAATGGGCACAGTACAGTTTTGCAAGATGAAAAAAATTCTGGAGATGGATGGCGGTGATAGTTGCCTAACAAAGTGAATGTACTTTATGCCAATGAACTGTATAGTTAAAAATGGTTCAGGTGGTACAATTTTAATGTGTATTTCACTACAATTAAAAAATAAATGTCCTGGCTGGGTGGGTCTGTTGGTTGGAAAACTGCCCCACACACCAAAAGGCTGCGGGTTCAGTCTCTGGTCAGGATGTGTACAGTAGGCAACCAATTGATGTTTCTCTCTGTTTCTTAATCAATAAGCATATCCTCCAGTGAGGATTAAAAAAAAAAAAATCAATGGTCCAATCCACCTCCTGTTTTTACAAATAAAGTTTTATCGGAACAACAGCAACAAAAAAAATCAGTGGCCTACTCTTAAGAAACCAGGAAAACCAGCAGAGAAACCCAAAATAAATAGAACAAAAACTTGTTTCTCTCAAGAAATAAGCAAAATTGATAAACCCTTAGCTAAACTAATCAAGGAAAAGAAGAAGGGGTAAAAATGGGGCTGGGGATCAGCAAAAGGAAAACCTGAGAAAGAGATACACTGAATGACCAGGATGGTAGAGTGTTCTAAAAACCAGAGGGGTAGAACATTTGAAGGAGTGGTTGACAGGGTCAAATGCTACTGAAAGGTCATATAAAATAGAGCAAAGCCTATTTAATTTAGCCACAGGAGTCACTGGTGACTTTGTAATAGCATATAAGGAAAGAGTAACAGAGTTACGTGTTAGACTGCAACAGACAAAGGTAAAGAATATACAGAAATGAGGAAGTGAAAATTTTGAGTATAGATGATTTAGTCTCAAGAAGTTTGGTTCTAAAGATAGAGCAAAGGGTTAGCTGGAGGGAAATAAGGACTCAGCAGAGAATATTGGTATTTTTATAAAATGGGGGGGGGGGGGGCTACTAGACGATTTTCCCAACCCCAGATTTTTTTACATTGTGGTAAAATAAATATACAGAGAATGTTTTGATTGTTGCTGGAAAAAGATTCAGAGAAGGAGGGAAAGTTAAAATACAAGAACAGGTGATAACAGGTAACATAACTTCTCTGGGTAGGTAGAAAGGACTAGATTCAGTGCATGGGTGAAAGAACCAGCCTTAACAGGAGACCCACCAATA
This sequence comes from Phyllostomus hastatus, assembly GCF_019186645.2. Classification (NCBI taxonomy): domain Eukaryota; kingdom Metazoa; phylum Chordata; class Mammalia; order Chiroptera; family Phyllostomidae; genus Phyllostomus; species Phyllostomus hastatus. The sequence continues at coordinate 9,251,419 of NW_025334015.1, read as the reverse complement.
GGAAAAAGAGGAAAGGACGGATGGAGTTACAGTGAGGTTTATAGATGGCTGGTAAGAAGCAACACAAGTTCTTATCTGATAGTTTTGGCTTTTCTCTTTGAAGTTATAGGTAAAGGCAGATTGTTGCAAAGAGAGGAGACACAAGAGAATTTTGAGGAAAACCAAACATGAGAAATACGTGTGGAGAACATAAAAAGAATGGCTAGGAGCCACTGAAGAACCAATGAAATTGAAGACCACAAATTTGTAGTGGCAGTAATCTATGGTTTTTGGGTTCCATCTCAATAAACTGTCATAAAAATCAGTGGCTTTGAATCAGTTTCTAAAAAATTATAATAACTGTTAGTTAATAGTTAGTACTTAGACCTGGCTAAGTAGTTCAATTGGTTAGGGCATCATCTGGATACACCGAGGTTGTAGGTTTGATCCCCAATCACAGCACGTACAGGAATCAACCAATGGATGCATAAATAAGTGGGACAACAAATAGATGTTTCTCTCTCTTAAAAATATCAATAAAATAAATAGTATTTAATATGTACCAGGTATTTTTCTGAAAGTACTTTTTTTACATACTAAATAATTTAATTTTCATACAACCTTTTGAGATAGGTGTTACTTGGTATCTTTATTTTAGCAATAAGGAAAATGAAGTGCGGAGAAGTTAAGAACTAACTCAAGGCTGCACAATTAGTAAGTATGAGCCAAGATCTGAACTCAGATGGTATGCTCAGCTATACTACCTCTCAAAGTAAAGCTAAGTAAACCTGGTTCAAGAAAACAGGGGTGAAAATGGTACTGTGTGGGCCAAAAAGCCAGAGAGAGGCAATGATTCCTGTAAATAGAGATAATTCTCATAAAAAAGTATGGCTTGTACAGTTTTATGTGGCACACAAAAGGTACCAAAGATAAAAGAAACTGTCCTCATACAGTAATGGAAAGCCACAAAAAAGGAAATGGGCAGTGGTGGAAAATCCAAAGCAGAAAGGAAGAAAAGTAGAGAGGGATGAAAAAAGTAAAACCCAGAGAGTCATCCTGTAGAAATGAGAAAAAGGCAGAAGTGGATGAAGACATATATACAATCAGTAAACACCAGTAAAAGAGAAAAATGAAATCAAGCAAAGTAAGTATGTTTGAGCCTCTGAAAATCCTTTCATTTTCTTTGTTTGGATAGAAGAATTTCCTAATTTTATCAAAGAACACAAATAAAATATTTAATAGCAGGTAGTATTATATATGCTTACTTAGTAAGAGTAGGCTAGGACCAAATACTTAGCAGGTTAATAACTGAGTTAAAGAGAAAATGACTTTAAAAAGGAATCATCTAGTTGCTTCAGAAGCCAGAAGGTAGCAGTTACACAAAATACTCATTTCAGGGATTCACAATCTTGGTTGTATGCTATCCTGAGATGTTTGTAGTTATACGGAATACATGAAAAATTATCAAAACCAAGTAAGTAACAAACCATGCCAACATAAATATACAATTTAATACCTGCAGAAGGATAGCAATATAGAATATTAAAGTTGCAAACTAATTGGGTATCAAACATTTGTAATTTTAAGATATTTTTTAAGCTGTAAAGAAAATTATTAAAATAGAAGTACATTGAATGTGGAGAAAAGATGTTCTCTAAGAAGAGTGAAATAAGTTTCATCCACTGGTTTTCACTCTTAAAAGATAGAATCATCACTGTGAAATATGACAATGATACAAGTCAGTGATTTATTCCAGGATCAGTTATGTAAAAATGTGCTGGCTAAGGTCACACTTGGCACTAATAATAACGTTAGTGAAGAAATTAATGTAATACTCAATGTGCCCTTTAAGTAGGAATGTAATATAAATCTAATATATCTGTATATTTTTAAAGGCACACATACAATCATTATTTTAGATCCTGTAAGAATCTAGAGATTTCCAGTTCACTGCCTAAAATGGGGAGAAGTATTTCTAATATAAAGAACAAAGAAAACCAATTATCACCCCAATAAATTTAATAATAAAAAAAGAACAAAGAAAAACTAGTGTAGCTTTTGGCTTAACAGGAGATAAATTTCAAGCGCTCGTTCTGAGGTACATGAAAAACTATCTGTTTCAGTCATGAATGTGGTGGCATTTAAAGTAAAACCAGCCCTTAACACTTACATAAAGAAAATGCTCAATAGCAGTCTACAAAATCCCAGCAAAGGACAGGGTGTGTGTATGTGTCCCACATACATGCACAATATGTTATATTTATTAAAATAGCTTAAAATTATCATTGGAAGGAACATAATTATTCAGGAACCCCCTAACTAATAAAGGAAACTGCTTTACTTGATACTTGACCATTTTCAGTGATAAAACATTTTTATCCTTTTCTAGGCCAGGAAGATTTACTAAAAGTTTAAAAGTCTACTGTAAACATAAAGGATACAGCATGTTACTGGTTTTTATACAACTGTCAATAATGTTTTATAATAAAAACATATTTTTAATCACTCTAATTTTACAAAAAATTTTAGATACAGCAAATTTAAAGAATTTTATAGGTTAATGCCTAAATAGCCAAACCTAGATTCTACCAATAATGTTCAACTATATTTGTTTTATTACATATTTATCCATTCATCAATCCATCTTGATTTTTGACATTCTTACTTTTCAAATGTCCATTAAAATGCTACATAAATGCAGTTTCTGAAGCAAGGTCTGATAGAGACAGGACAAGCATGTAGGGCTCTTGGCAGGCGATCTTCAGTGTGGCTATAGAACAAAAATGAGTCACGTAGTTTAACTCATGGTGAATGAAAATACACTCACTTTTATGATGTGTTATATTTAGTTGTGAGCTGTAGCAAAGTAGTGAAGCTCTAACTCTGAAGACCAAGAGACTTGGGTTTGAAACCTGTATATTGAGCATGCTCTTACTGGCTAAATAAGATACTAGCAGCAATACCAATAGGTTCATGTGAGATATAAATGAGATGACGTATAAAATGTTTAACACAGTGCTGGCTTTTTGAAAGGGCTCATGTTAATAATCATTATCATCACTGTATTTAGCCCATTTAACCTACCACAAAGGGTCTAGCTGCTCTGTAGTTATATGCACCTACGCTACTGTTTGTGGTCTTTTTTCATCATCTATGTGTTCTACTAATCTTAAGTAGTCTATTTTTACTAAGATTAAAGACAATGAGGGGGAATGGGTCCAAAGCACAAGCCCTCTCAATTTTCCCACTGGATTTCCTGAAGGAAATAGATGTCCTTTCTCTCACCAAAAGTAGCAGTAGTATACATTAAAACAGACGTCTTTTCAGCACCGGGTCACAGGCAGCCGATAAACTGCCTAATTGTCCTGTCTACTTTTTAGACAACCACTGCTCTCTCTTAAACTCTCACTTGAAGACATAAACATAATTTCTATCAAATTTTGCCCAATCCAAACAAAATGTGCTAACTTCACTGATCACATGTCCAAGTACCTTTTATATCCGCAGATAGCATATGTATATCAGTTTTGTGTGGTATAAACAACACAGATTCATAAAACTTCTACCAACTACATATCTCTTTAAAGACATGATTTTCAAGAAAAACTTCAGTCTATTCTACTCACCTCTACAGTTAGTCTTAGTGCTTTTTCTTTGCCAGAGGAATCAGGATCTAACTGTGAATTTTAAAGTAGTGCTCTTATAATGCTTCAACTAAGGAACATATTTGGCCAGTGCTAATCTTTCTGCAGTTAAGATATATGAGAATATGTTAGCTTTTAAAAGGTATGGCAAATGTAAAGAATATTTCATTTTACAACCTAATTTGGGTGAGGCTTCTTTAGGTATACTTTTACAACATTTTTGAACTGTTGACTTTTGAACCATGTATGTATTTTATATATTAAAAAATAAAATTAAAAAATAAAACCCTAAAATAAAAAATGTAACCAATGAACTGTATCAAATTGGTAGCATAACCAAACGAGAAAAGTATTTTCAAGTGATTTCTGAACACAGTAAATGCATACTTCTTGTAGTAATTCTAAGGACAAAAATGCAAAAAAGAAACCCCTTAAACTTTACTTAGAAGTTTATTGGTAATAATAATATTGGTTATGGTAATTTTGAAATGATTTTATGTGTACATAGTAGGATAAAGCAAGTGTGTTGATTTTATTAAGCACCAAGATTTTCGTCTAAGACAAGAGACAACTGTAGAATCACAGAAGTTAAGGAAATGTCTGCGATGTTAAATTTGAATTGGATACATCACTATGAATTTATGATTATGCAAGCAAGTAAAACATCAATTTTAGTTCTTTCCCCTGAAAAGATCTAAAAGCAATGACACACCAGTAGCAATGAATATGCCAAACACCCAGATGTGGGTTTCTATATACCATTTCTCACTAAAAAAGAACCAAGACTCCTTAGATAAACAGCCCATTCCAGATCTAGGATAAAGAAATGAACAAGGCAAGCCTGGGATACTGTATGCCAAAAAGCACTCTAAGGGTAATGGCAAGAGTGAGTGTTAAAAAGACATAGGAGCCAGCTTGAAATGAGTCCTCCTGTCCACACTTGGCACAATTTGATCACCAAAAAGAAAAATGACTGTAATGGTTACAAAAATTAATTAATTAATTAAATCATGAGCCTATATTGGTATCTCATAAAAGAGAGGGAAAAAAATCTCACTTGCTACCATTGGGGGTGACTGTTTCCCCAGCTCTTTACTCTGAAACTTGATAATGAAAGAGAAGAAATTAAACATTTGCTGTGTATTTCTAGGAGGAACTTTAGTTCACCCCAGGTTAATGAAGAAACAAACTGTTTCTTACAGAAAACTTCCAGTAAAATAACTGGTATAGAGTCATTAACGGGTACTAAAATCACCATGCAAAAAAGGGTAGTCAGCAACAGGATATATGCTTGGTGTTAAAGTACTCCAACATCATATACAAATCACAAACAGGCAAGCTATACCTTTGTAACACTGTATCTCTGTAGTCACCACTTTAAGCAAGTGGTCACATTTAGCATAACTGATAGTGTGGCAAGCTGATATTGTGTACCTCCTCTATGATGAAATTCATCTATTAAATATTGTTGCCAAAGAAAAGTTTAACTTGAAGAGAATCAAGCTTTCCTTTAGACCTAACTTCCAGCAACAGGAAATTCAGAGGGATAGAGTCATAAATTAAATGATACTATGAGGAAACAGACAGATTCAGAATGTGGGAACATTCTATAAGATAATTCATTTGGTAAATTGTCAGAAAAAAAAGGAGATGGGTATTTTTAAAAAGGCATAATCACCAAATGCAGTGCATGAATCTTGACTGAATACAGTTAGAGGTGTGTGTGCATGGGTGGGGGGTGTTCCCAAAGAGAGTCTGGAATACTAAGAGGAATTTACATATGTTGATCTTTGGGATTGGTAGGAGAATGTGCTTATTTTTAGTAAATACATGCTGAAATATTTGCGTATCATGATGTTTGCAACTTGCTCTCAAATGGCAGCACACACAGACACATATGGAAAGGGAGAAGGGGGGCAAGATGACAAACTATTAATCACTGAATCTAGATAGTGGAATATTTGTTGTATTGTTTTCTTAACTCTCAAAGGACTGAAATTTTTCATAGTAAAGTTTAAAATAAAGTGTATCTGTACTGAGAGGTAAGGGAGAAAATACCTGTGTAATAGAATTATATCTGAGCACAAATCTCACCTCTATTACTTAACTAGTTGTGTGGCCTAAGGTAAGTTACTTAGTATCACTTAAGTTTGTGTCTCCTCTATAAAACTCAAGTTAGAATTTAAGTCGATACATTGTTTTGAGAGTTAAATAAGATCACATATACAGATGACTAGCAGTCCGTTGCATAAAATATGTAAATATAATTTTCATAATTAATGAGTGCAATCATCCTAAAGTACGTCACTACAGGAAAACATTCCTTTCATTATTTTCACATTCCATGATAAGAAACTACATTAGGTAAAATTAAATACCCACTGGCAGTCACGTGAAGTAAGGGAGGAAATAAGGATTTACATAATATATTTTTAAATCCAATCGGTTCAACTGAAATCCTAGGCAACCATAGGAAAACCAAAACAATCTCTACCTATCCAAACTATTTGCCATCAAACTGTGAAGTGTGCTTCAGGTATTAGCCTACATCCAGATAAAACAGTAACGGAATAACTGGAAGTTAGAGGATTTTTTTCCCCCCCGAGCGCAACCGATCCACTCAATTACCTACATACTGAAAAAAAAAATGTTTGCCTTCATTTTTGTAAGTTCCAATGAAGTACATATTAGAGGGCTTTATTCTAAATTCCGGTTAAGACTCATGTAACTCACAAGGACGTAATTTCCTCCCATCGGTTCTAACGTACTTATTTATTTCACTCAGGTAACCCCTTTTTCCGGTTAGGCCGGCAGAGAACGACCAGATGCTGAGTGATCCTCAGGTAGAGCCGAGAAAGAGGGGATCGCATCTGTTCCCGTTTTAAGAAGTGCCATCCCTGCCTTCCCAGTCCCAGAGGCAGGGCAGCAGGGGACCTGAGGGAGACGCGGCCAGGTCCGGGCGCGCGGCCCGCCCAGGTGAGAGGAGGGAACACCTCAGCCTCCACCGGTTAGGGTGTGGGCAAATGGGCGTGCAAGCGGCGTGCGGCGCCCCGGAAGACCGGGTAATTTCTCCCCAGCTGCGGGGCCCACGGCCAGTCTCCTCCCCGAAGGATTAAATGCCACCGAGGGGACTCTGTGGGGTGTCTCCCGAAGCAGATGGGGTGACCAGACCAGCCTTTCCTTTCCTCAGGCGCCCCGATGGGGGGCGCACAGTGCCCACCCCTGGGCAGGAGCACCCCAGGACGCAGGCGGCCAGCGGCAGCCGTCCACGGCCCCCCTCGGCGTCCCCTCTCCCCATTACCTGCGGGCGGTGGCGAGGACCGGAGGCCTGGCGCTGCTCCTCCTCCTCCTCCCCGCCAGGCTGAGGCAGCGAGGTGGCGGCGGCGGCGACAGCCCGGGGGGAGGGGGCGGAGCGCGCGGCTCACGGCCTCTCTCCTCCCCCGGGAGGCTGGAGGGACCCTATCTCGGGCCGCCGCGCCTAGGCCCGTGAACAGCCCGAGGCTGGGGCATGGCGGCACACAGAGGCAACGTGCCCGCGGGGCGGGAGAGTGCGAGGCAGCGGGAGGAAAGCGCCCGCGGCGCTCCGAGCAGCCCTAGGGGAGGAGCAAGGGGACGGCCGTTGGGGGCGGTTGGCCGAAGGCAGGCGCGGTTTAGGGAGCGCGGCGACGGCTCGCGTTTTCCTGGCTGGGGGGGAAGGGGAAGGGGAGTGAGGGGAGGGGAGGGGGAGGTTGGGAGGGAGCCGCCGCCGCGCGCGTGCGGGACGGCGCCGCCGCCGTTGCCGCTCCGCTCACTCCTGCCTGTTTGGGGGCACTTTGTTTGTGTCCCACAATGCTCTACGCAGGCAGGGCTGGAAAGGGGAGGGGCGGGGGCGGGGCGGGGTGAGCTTGGGGGTGGGGCGAACCGGGGGTGGGCGGAGACCAGCAATTTTGGCGCAAGCGCAGGAGGAGCGGCTCCTGGTCCACGGACTTGAATTGTGGGGGACTCGTTCTGCTTACACTTTTGGGTTTCGACACTCTGCACCTTTGCGTAGGCTCACACACGCAGATTTACATTATACGCTGCAAAAGCTCTGGCCAGTTTGTCTTTCCTCTAGTTTTTCCCTCAGCCCACTTTCTGCTCGCACCACAGAAGCATTTCTGGGCATGGCTCACGCTTGCAGTTTTTCTTTCCCCTTTGAACTAAAAACGAAAGAAACTCTGTTTTCTCGAATGGCTTCTGTAGCGGGGCTGAAACCGGAACACCCTAGACCATTTCAGTGAGCTGGTAATCCGCCCATACTTCACACTTGGAAACTGGTCTGCCAAGAGATGGCCCCCACAGAGGTGAAGGTTCCACTTTGCAGACAGCCGACCCGGCGGGGTACTCCGATTCTGTACCGCCTTTTGCATCTCTTGGCATCTTTTCAGTGCCCTGAGATTGCGCTAGCATTTCCCTGGGCGTCCTGGCAAGACATGCTGTTCTGAAATGACTGGAGAAATCAAGTCCCAAGTCTGTCTCTTCCCCCAACACAGAACACTTAGAGCTGCTGCAAAACCCACGCTTATTCTTTCCACGACCTTTAATCTCACTTTTTATTATACCATCACTTCCAGGGCCTCTTCACAGGGGCAGTGTGCAGGGCACTCCGAAGTGGCAGGTAATGCCTGGGGAGGTTTTAGAGTTCTAGGTCAATGGCAAATCATGTAGAGTTAAAACTCCCAGGACCTAATTCTTGGCTTCCCCCGGCCCGATAGGCACGTGCTCAGCATCAAAATCAGGTGGTAAAGAGGGGACCTCACGGCAATAGGCGGAAGCACCCCCCCCCACCCCATGAACCCCACCTGCCGGGTGCCTGGAGGTGGAGTGGGGTTCTGGCCCTGGAGGCCCAGAGTGCCTCGGGCTCTCTGTATTTGCATACTTTATTTTCCCACGCTTTCAGCTTTTAAACAGAAAGACACCTCTTCAAAGTGCTTTGTGCAAGGTGAGCTGACTTCCACTTGGAAGAAAAGTGGATTTTTCGGGGTAACATCTTACATTAATCCTCTCCCTGAGACCCAAGTGACTAAACACCCTAGCACCCTAATTCTAACAACTGAAATCACTTTCAAAATAAAGGTAATGAAAATGTCTAATTTTATAGTCCTTTGCAGTTTCCAACACATTTTCAAATGTATATATAATATTTAATTCTCACAGCAACTGTAATTCATAGGTTTTACTATTTTTCCCATCATTATGTTTATTATTCCCATTTCAAAGTGTAGGAAAACCAGAAAGATGTGAATTGGCCCAGAAAGTTTTGTCCTGAGATTTGAAGAAGCAAAACAAAAAAAAAGGCAGAATGTTTACCCTAAGAAAGCAAGGCTCAGGAGGGAGGGGGAACTTGAAGCCCTGAAGGGGGTGCGTTGGAGTGCATGCACAGGGTGAAACTGGGGAGGAATCAGGGTGAGAACAAAGTAGTGTCAAAGAACAAAAATTCGGTTAACACCTGGTTACAAGTGGATTCAACATTGATTTGTTAGAATAGTAGCAAGCCACACACTCCCCATTACCACTCTTGCCCAGTTCTCCCCTTTGATGTCCTCAAGCCATCCCCTTTATTGATTCTATGGCTCATAATTAGAGATTTGCCTCCTTCCCTACCTTGAATATTCCAATTCAGTATGTAGGCAGTAGTCAGGACTTCTCCCCTGTCTGCTGATAGCTGTAAGTTAATAAAAGAAATAAACTAAAAAAAAAAGAATAAAAATTCAATCAAGTAAATCTGGGGATCTAACTGGCTTTACGGAGCATCCCATCTAGCAAGTTTTCCAGACAATATGGAAAGCTTCCACAGGCAGAAATAGGGAAGAGCAAGAAAGTTATTAGCAAGACAAAAGAAAGGATTGTCTCAGGCAAGGTTACCTTTCCTCAGGTGGAGACAGGAGGTTTCATCAGGCAGATTGCCTCACCTTCCTCTGGGGGATGGAATGGGCCCAGATGACAGACTAAGACTGCATTCCTGGAAAAGGTTGAAACTGCATTTGGGTCAGGTATGAAATCTGGGTGTGAGGTCATGGAATTTAGCCCAAGTGGCTCCATTTTGGGCCTGTGGTTTTCTATTTAACAGTGGTCGAGCTAATCCTGTCTATCTCGCCCAGGGCATTTAATTGGACAGTCAATAAAATACCATTAGGCAATGGACTGAGGTGGCATCTCCCTTCCTGGCAAGACTAACAGCGCTGACACAAAAAAATAGCTTTCCTTAGATTATTTTCTTGTCTCCTCTCCCTTTCCTCCTTTTCGTGCTTTTCTATTTTTCATGTTACATTTTCAACTTTTATCATCCTTTTACCTACCCCACTCCCTATCACAGATCTGGAGAATCAATTAACCAAGATATGGTTGGGCCCTTAGGACACAGTGCTAGATTCTTCGAGCTGATATGGGAGAAAAAAAAAAAACAAGATTAACTCTGTAGGAGTCCTCTTCTCTGTTTTGGCTTTGGGCAGGGTCAGTCTCTGTGGCTTCTGCAGCCTCCCATCGTTTTCTTCCTGGACTAGTAGAGACTTGCCTTTGGGAAAGTGGAATACAGGGACATTGCTTTGACACTAAATTAAATAGTGTTGCTGGGAGGATTTTATGAAACTGAATCCTGCACACAGGTAAAACAAACAAACATATACAGTATCAGGAACCTATAATTACCAACCTGGTGTGGATGATTCTAAGGAATTCAGATTTCAGGCAAATACATTTTTTATTTCAGCCATGAACTTTTAGGGGACCAAATTCTGGCAAAAAAATTATAAAGTCACTTTCTTGGGATAGACTATTAGAGCTGAATGAATGGGAACTTTGTTGTGTTGTTCACAACATATTTTAGAGCACAAATGTTTTCTACTCAATGGAAAGATCTCTATCAAGTCTGCCTTGAAGAATTCAATGGAGGAGAGCTCCTTACTGCACAGACCATCCCGTTCCCTCATTAGATCACCCCAACTCTATTAAAAAATTAATCCTGCCCCCCCAAGAACGGAAGCTGCACCTTTTCTAGGTTCCCATGTCATCACCCACCCAGTTGAGCAAGTCAGCTTTGCTGCTTCATTCTACCACATCTCAATCCCAATCCATCCACAAATCCCGCCAAATTTGTCCATTTCTGCTGCCACCATCCTAATCTAAGACACAAATGACTAGTGCCTGGAGAATTGAAATATCACTTTTCTGGTTTTCCAGATATGCTTTCCCTTCCCTGTACCTGGCAGCCAGAATAATAATGCATGGCCATAATGGGACAGGCTAGTAAGCCAGGACAGGTGGAATGGGGAAACAGACAGTTAAACAAGCAGTAAATCTAGTAAATTCTATTTTCCATAAACCAAGGACACTTAGGAGTAAATGGTTTCCACTTCCCCTCCCCACCCGGAGGGTAAATAACTTAAATCGAGTGACTCAGGGAGATAGCTTAATCCAAAGAGTGCCCTTTGCTAACCATGCCCAAGGACAGATGAAGTAAGGGAATAAATCTCATTTTGGCATACTGGCATAAAGCTGATGAATATTCTATTGAGATCCTTGCAAAGGTCTCCCCTAAACCCCCAGCCTTTAAAACCCCTCCAAACATAGGTCTCAGAGCAAGTGCTCCCTCCAGCAGCAGGCACCCCTTTCTCTTACCCCTCCCCTCTTCTTCCCCCACAGGCTTGCATCACCTAACCCTAAGGGTCCCCACAAGACTTGCAACCAGGGCAGCAATGGGCAGTGGCAGCTCTTGCTGGGCTCACCCCCTGAACCTGTCTCCAAGGCCCCCTTTCCTCTGAGTCCCCAGTGAGCTAAAGCAGCCCCGCCTAGGCTCACTTCTTTTTTTATAGCACTTTCAGAGAGCCAAGGCAGTCCTGCTTGGCTCTCCTGCTGTTTCCATTATTCCAAGCCCTTCCCTGCTTTACTGTCCCCAGCTTTAATAAATGTACTTTCAAAAATCACCTGGGCTTGTGTTGGGAAACCTTTCCTACATTTGGGAAGTGAGGAGCCCACACACTACCGGCTGGCCCTAGGCAAACCAGCTCAGGGCCAGGACCCCTGTCGAGGAACAATAGTATCTTTCACCCAACAATGGCTTCCTATTGTTCTTAGGATCAAGTCCAAGACCTTTAGCAGAGGTCTCACAACACTGCACAATCTGGGTCCTTTCCATATCTTCAACTTCATCTTTCATTGTACTCTTTCAAAGAACATTCCTGTCACAGATGTTTTTTTTTCCACATCTAAAATGCCACTCTTGCCCTGGGTGGTGTGGTTCAGTGGAATCAGCACCAGACTGCGAAGAAAAGGGTCACCGGTTTGATTCTCAGTCAGGGCACATGCCTGGGTTGTGGGCCAGGTTCCCTGGTGTGGGGTGCATGAGAGGCAACCACACATTGATGTTTCACTCCCTCTCTTTCTCCCTCCCTTCCCTTCTGTCTGAAAATAAATAAAATCTTAAAAAAAAAAATGCCACTCTTGCCCTGGCTGGTGTGTCTCAGTGGATTGAGTGCTAGCCTGGGAACCAGTCACTGGTTCGATTCCCAGCCAGGGCACATGCCTGGGTTGTGGGTTTGGTCCCTGGGCAGATGGGGTGTGTGTAAGAGGCAACCAATTGATGTTTCTCTCACCAAATTTCTCTCCCTCTCTTTCTCCCTTCCTTCCCCTCTCTCTAAAAATAAAGAAAATCTAAAAAAAAGTGCTATTGTCTTCCCCTAATGCACATATTCCCTTTGTGAAGAAATAGTTCATTCCTTAGCTAATTCCTCTCAATCTTCAGATCATATATATACATATATATAAATATAATGAACTTTATTGATATATAATTCAAATATACCCATTTAAAAAAATATACAATTCAATGGCTTTTAGTGTACTCACAGAATTGTACAGCCATCACCCCAATACATCTTTGAACATACTCATCATCCGAAAAAGAAACTCATACATGTTAGCAGCCCTCTCATACCCCCAACTCCTCAGCCCTAGGCAGCCACTAATCTGTTTACTTTTTCTGTCGCTACAGATCTGCCGATTCTGGACATTTCATATAAATGGAATTCAGGTCTCTTCTTGAGCACAACTCATTCAAGGCCACCTTCCCCTGACTCCTCAGGTTACAGTAGACTCCGTACATGTTCTGAGAGCTCCCTACAGTTTTCTAACACTCTTTCACTGTAATTCTAATGACTCTTTTGCCCATCACCACTGTAATTCCAGAGCCTAGCACAGTGTCCAGCCCATAATAGGTATTTGATTAATGTTTAATGGGTGAATGAGTCAATGATGAAATAAATGAAGGTGGAAGCCAATTTTATCAGCTTGTAGAATGGCAGTTTCCTAAGACCTGTGACTTCAGGGAAGAAGCTTGTGCCCCAACAACCTTACCCATTTCTGTGCAAGATGCTAGAATATCCGAGATTAAAGTCCATGCTTTTGGTTTTTGAAAACTCTAGATTTTAAAGATGCAGCTATTGAAATACAACTCATTTTCAGAGGGGGAATGGGTGGTTTATTTTATCTTATCTTATTTATTTATTTGAGAGAGAGAGAGAGAGGAAGGAAGGAGGGGGTGAGAAAGAGGGAGAGAGAGAAACCTCGCTTTGTTTTCCCACTTATTTATGCATTCATTGGTTGATTCTTATATGTGCTCTGACTGGGGATTGAACCTGCAACCTTGGCATGGTAGGACAATGCTCTAACCAACTTAGCTACTGAGCCAGGGCATGTGTGCGTGTGTGCGTGTGTGTGTGTATAGAAGAGGGAAGAGTTCTGGCCAAGATGGAGGAGTAGGTAGACACTCTGTGCCTCCTCACACAACCAAAAGAAGGACAACAACAAATTTGAAAACAAAAACCAACCAGAACTGCCAGAAAATTGAACTGTACGAAAGTTTGAACACCAAGGAGTTAAAGAAGAAATATTCATCCAGACCGGTAGGTGGGGTGGAGATGGGCAGCTGGATGGCGAGGACTTGTGGCAAGGCGGTAGCTGGCAGGCAAGGCGGTGGCTGGCAGGCAAGGCGGTGGGTAGAGGACTGGGCAGTTTCACATTCAAGTGCAGGTAACTGGGAGGAACACCAACTGGAGAGAGAGACAGACTGCGAAACCCAGAGTTCCAGCACAGGGAAATAAAGCCTCAAAGCCTCTGACTGAAAACACGTGTGGGGTTGAGGCAGGAGTGGGAGAAGCTCCCAGCCTTAAAGGAGAGCTCGTTGGAGAGACCCACAGGGTCCTAGAATGTATACAAATCCACCCACCCAGGAATCAGCACCAGCAGGGCCCAGTTTGCTTACAGGTAGCAAGACAAATGACTGAAATCCAGGAGAAAAAGGAAGCAAATAGCACTGTTCCCTCTTGGACTCCTGCCCGATAGACAATGTCACAACTAGTGATGTGGGTTACCCTGCCCTGGTGAGCACTTAAGGCTCCGCCCCTTTCTACTAACAGGCCCACTGAGACAAAAAAAAAAAAAGGCCCAAATGAAAGAACAGATCAAAGCTCCAGAAAAAATACAACTAAGCGATGAAGAGATAGCCAATCTATCACATGCACAGCTCAACACACTGGTAATCAGGATGCTCACAGAATTGGTTGAATATGGTCACAAATTAGAGGAAAAAATGAAGGCTGTGATAAGTGAAATAAAGGAAAATGTACGGAAAACCAACAATGATGGGAAGGAAACCAAGACTCAAATTAACGGTTTGGAGTGGAAGAAATAAATGCAATTTCAATCAGAACAGAATGAAGAAACGAGAATTTAAAAAAATGAGGAGAGGCTTAGGAACCTCCAGGACATCTTTAAATGTTCCAACATCTGAATCATAGGGGTGCCAGAAGGAGAAGAGGAAGAGCAAGAAATTGAAAATTTCTTTGAACAAATAATGAAGGAGAACTTCTCCAATCTGGGAAACGAAATAGATTTTTAGGAAGTCCAGGAAGCTCAGAGAGTCCCAAAGAAGTTGGACCCAAGAAGGAACACACCAAAGCACATCATAATTACACTACCCAAGATTAAAGATAAGGAGAGAATCTTTAAAGCAGCAAAAGAAAAAGAGAGAGTTAACTACAAACAAGTTCACATCAGACTGTCAGCTGATTTCTCAAAACAGACTTGCAGGCAAAAAGGGGCTAGAAAGAAGTATTCCAAGTCATGAAAGGCAAGGACCAACATCCAAGATTACTCTATCCAGCAAAGCTATCATTTAGAATGGAAGGGCAGATCAAGTGTTTCCCAGATAGTCAAATTAAAGGAATTCATCATCACCAAGCCCTTATTATATGAAATGTTAAAGGGACTTATCTAAGAAAAAGAAGATAAAAAATACAAACAGTAAAATTGAAACTGGAAAAGTCACTGGAGTTTGGGCTGCCTGTCACTACCAAACCTAATAAGCAGAGACGGGGACTGAATCTTTATGGGTGGTTTATTCAGATGGCTGGGGATCTAAGAAGATGGTGGGTTCATACCCTAACAGACCATTTTAAATTTCATTTTAAAATGGCCCTTTTTATAAGGAGAACAAAGTGTAGGTAAGGGATTTGGAATTCAGGGAAAAGTTAATTGGATTCAGCATTCTCACCCTGGGTGGGGTCTTAAGCTGTGCCCCAGGTGGTGGTCTTTATCTGTGTCTTGGGCGGTGGTCATTTTACCTTGGAGTACAATGGCTCAGATATCATCTTGAATTGCTTGCAGTCCCCCTGAGGAACAAAGGTGGAACTGCTTATGGTCTCCTGGAGTCAGGGTAGGTCATACCTTCAGTTCCTGGAACAAAAGCTTTCACATGCATTGATTACTAAGTTTATTAGCTATTACTTAAACTAAAATTTTCCAACTCTGATGTCCCCTATCAAAATAACAACAAACTCACAGCTATTAACAACCAAACAAAAACAAAAACATAAACAGACTAAGCAAACAACTAGAACAGGAATGGAATCACAGAAATGGAGATCACGTGGAGGGTTATCAGCAGGACAGTGGGAGGAGAAAGGTGGGGAAAAGGTACAGAGAATAAGTAGCATAGATAGCAGGTAAAAAATAGACAGGGGGAAGTTAAGAATAGTGTAGGAAATGTAGAAGCCAAAGAACTTACACGTACGACCCGACCTGACACGAACTAAAGGGGGTGACCCGACCCAGACATGAACTAAAGGGGGCGGGAATACCGGTGGGAGGGGGTATGCAGGGTCTAGGGGAATAAAAGGGGGAAATGGGACAACTGTAATAGCATAATCAAGAAAATATATTTAAAAAATATTAAAGGAAGAGGGCAGTGGTTTGATCTCAGTGATTTGCTTACATCTGCCCTCAGCCCCACCTCCCCACCAGCCACAACACTATTTTTCTTTCCCTTCATAGGATTCACAGCCAAACTTCTCAAAACTATTACGGTTCTCTATTTTTGCATCTTCTTCTCAGTCCCTCTAATTTGATTTTCCCTTCACTCTACCAAAATGTATCTCCTTAAAGCCATCAAATATTTCTATGTTGCTGATCCAAAGAACATTTTTTACCCTCATCCTACTGGATTTTTGAGCAGCATTTGGTCTTATCGAGCACTCCCTGCAACTCAAAGCTCAGGATCACCTGTCGAATTGTTAGAAATGTAAATTCTTAAATCGTACCTAGACCTCTGAATCAGAAGCTCTGGGGCTGGGGACCAGCGATTTGTGTTTGAATAAACTCCCCATGTAATTTGGATTAATGTTCAAGTTTGAGAACCAATGCCTAGGCAATCCCATTCACTTGTATAAACTCTGCAAGCTATTGATTCTTACATCCATACCACTAGCCCAGAGGTCTCTACCCAGCTTCAGATCTACTCTTCTGACTGCCTCTCCTCTGCTTGGTTGTCTCAAAGATACCTGAGACTCAGCAAGGCCAAATAGATTGATGGCTTTCTTTTGTAAACATGGTTCATGCTTATTATTTTGTAAGTCATAGAAGGGCACCACTTTAGGTCCGGGGTCATCCCTGACAGATCCCTCACACTTACCCTCACCAGATATCCAATTTATTATTAACTTATGTCCATTTTACATTCCAAATTTCTGTTAAAAAACAACCCTTTTACTGTGGAGAATTTTTTAAAATTGTATTTTATTGATTATGCTGTTACGATTTTCCCACTTTTTCCCTCCTTGCCCCTTTTCCATCCAGCATCCTCTACTCCCTCAGGCAACCCCCCCACCATTGTTCATGTCCATGGGTCATGCATATAAGTTCTTTGGCTACTGTGTTTCCTACACTGTACTTTACATCCCCATGGCTATTCTGTAACTACCTATTTCTACTTCTTAATCTCCTCACTTCACCCATTGTCCACTACCCTCTTCCATTTGGCAACATCAAAACACTCTCCATATCCATGATTCTGTCTCTGTTTTTCTTGTTTGCTTAGTTTGTTTTTCAGATTGAATTGTTGATGGATATGTATTTATTGCCATTTTCCTGTTCATAGTTTTGATCTTTCTTATTCTTAAATAAGTCCCTTTTGCATTTCTTATAATAATGGTTTGGTGATAATGAACTCCTTTAGATTTTTCTTGTCTGGGAAGCTCTTTATCTGCCCTTTGATTCTAAATGATGATGGCTTTGCTGGGTAAAGCAATCTTGGCTGAAGGTCCCTGCTTTTCATGACTTTGAATGTTTCTTGCCAATCCCTTCTGGCCTGCAAAGTTTCTTTTGAGAAATAAGCTGTCAGTCTTATGGGAATTCCCATGTAGGTAACTGACTGATTTTCTCTTGCTGCTTTTAAGATTGTCTCTTTATCTTTAACCTTTGGCATTTTAATTATGATATTTCTTGGAGTAGGCCTCTTTACATCCATCTTGTTTGGGACTTTCTGTGCTTCTTGGACTTGCACGTCTATTTCCTTCACCAAATCAGGGAAGTTTGCTTTCATTCTATTTTCAAATAGATTTCCAATTTCTTGCTCTTCTCCTTCTCGCACCCCTGTGATGTGTATATTGGAATGCTTGAAGTTGTCCCAGAGGCTGCTTACACTATCCTCATTTTTTGGGATTCCTTTTTCTTCTTGCTGTTCTGATTGGTTGTTTTCACTTCCTTATGTTCCAAAACATTGATTTTATTCTCAGTCTCATCCACTACTGTTGTTTCCTTGTAAATTGTTCTTTATTTCAACTAGTCTATCCTTCATTTCTGATTGGATCTTTTTTATGCTGCTGAGGTCCTCACTAAGTCTCTTGAGCATCCTTATAACCAGTGTTTTGAACTCTGCATCTGATAGATTGCTTATCTCCATTTTGTTTAGTTCTTTTTCTGGGGTTTTGATATTTTTTTCATTTGTATCATGTTTCTTAGTCTTCTCATTTTGGCAGCCTCCCTGTGTTTGTTTTTATGTATTAGGTCGAGCTGCTATGACTTCCTGACTTGGTAGCATAGTCTAAAATAGTAGGTTTCCTCTATGGTACAATGGCACAACCTCCCCTATCACCCAAGCTGGGTATTCAAGGTGTGCTCTCTGTGTGAGCTGAGTACACCCTCCTCTTGTAGTTGAGCGCTGATTGCTGTTGGCAGATCAATGGGAGGGACTGATCAACTGCAAGAACTTTTTGTCACCCCTGACCACCAGCTGTGCAGGGGCAGGGTAGTAGTGCTCTGATGTGGTCTGTAGCTGTCTACTATGTACACTGACTCTGGGTTTTTATGGGTGGTGCAGGCCAAGGTCAGCCACTACCTGTGTGAGCTATAAAACAATCTGAGATGGCTGCTATTTGTGCTGGGCTTAGAGATTCCAAGGCAAAGCCAAGTTGTGAATCTAGGTTGTCTGCTGCTAGTACTGGACCTGGGGCCACTTAACAAGAGGTGCAGGAGCTGGGGGCTTTGAGGCCAGCTGTTGCTTGTCTGATAGGATTTAGGAAATTGTGAAGCATGAGCCAAGACCAGTTATTTATATGGAAAGGTCACAGTTAACAGTTTGGGTAGGCCAATAATTTGGGTGGGATGGAATCTCAGGGGATCTCCAGGGCCAGGAAAACAGTGTTAGCCAAGTTGATGGAGTCTCAGATATGGCACCTGCCTGCTGTTTCTGTGGCTCTGTTGTGGGAAGGCTCAAAAAAGGGACCATAGCCTCTGCCCACCTTTCTGTCTGGGAGAAAGCTGTCCTCCAGCTCTCACCCTGATGCCAGACACTTCAGTTCCTCCCTGTGTGCCACTGGTGCCTTTCAAGCTGCTACCCCATGCTGGAGCTCAGAGGAAGGTAGTCTGAGTAAGTTGTGTGTGGGCTCTTTAAGGGGAACTGCTTGGGACTCTAGAAGTTTCTTTAACCAGCTTAATCCTGGCTAGTTTTTGCAACCAGAAGTTATGGGAACTTATTTTCTTGGCACTGTAACCCTTGGCTGGGGTGCCTGGTTTTGGATTAGGACTCCTTGCTCCCGAGATATCTCTAGTGAGTGTTTACATACCCACATGTGGGTATGGGACCAGCCCATTCTGTATCTGCACCCCTTCTACCATTCTGGATGGATGTGGTTTAATTCTGTGGTTGTCAGACTTCCATTCAACTTGATTCCTCATGGTTCCAGGTGATGGTTGTTCTATATTTTACTTGTAATTTTGATGTGGTTGTGCAATGAGGCAAACTGTGTTTACCTATGCCACCATCTTGACCGGAAGTCTGAAGATCGTTTTTGAGAATTTCAAACATATAAAAAATGAAAAGAAGAGTTTAAAAAGATGTAAGCATGTACACATCATCTAATTGCCAAAATCCAACCAATGTCCAATGCTGCTTCATCCACATACACATCTATCTCCCCTTTCTATATTATTTTGAGGCAAATCCTAGATATCATATGATTTTATATTTAAACATTTTAGTCTATCTCTAAAAATGATAAACATAAAAAATGCTACAATGCCATTATCATAATTTAAAAATAACGATGGTTTTTAATATGAGATACCTAGTTAGTATTCACAGTTCCAAGATTTACTAATACTATATACTTTTTTACAGTTTGTTTCAGTATGGAGCTATATTGGATTTGGTTGGGGTATCTTTTAAGTTCTCTCTATTTTTTTCTTTTTGTTTTCCCAGTAATTTTAAATTGTCATTTAAGGAACTAAGTTGTTTGTTGTGCAGTTTTTGCCACAGTCTCCACGGTGCACTTTACCATGTTTCCTCATCCTCTGTGTTTTCTTTAAATTGGTAGTAAGATCTAGAGGTTTTATCAGATTAAAACTTAATTTTTGGCAAGATATCTTCATAGGGGGCTGCATATTTTTCCATTAAGAGACATCCAGTATGTGCTTGCCTTTCTGTAATGTTGACTGCTAATGATGAATAATACCTGGATCAATTCATTCATTAGAACTTAAAATGGTGATATAATTCTACCATTCTGCATTTATTAGCTGCAATGTTTCCACAAAGGAAAATTGGTCCTCATCAATTATATGATTATTTAGGGGTTTAGTTAATGTAAGAAAGCAGAACAAATACTTAATTCTTTCCTTTTTATTAAATATCTCACAACCCTTTTCCACTTATTTTGTTTTCAAACCTCTACCATCCTGATAAAAAATCCTTAAGCTAACTTCCAAGATCTTTTTTATTTTTTAAAAGATTTTATTTATTTCTTTTTAGAGAGAGGGGAGGGGAGGGAGAAAGAGAGGGAGAGAAACATCAATGTGTGGTTGACTCTCATGTGGCCTCCATTGGGGACCTGGCGTGTAACCAAGTCCTGTGCCCTTACTGGGAATTGAACCAGCAAACCCTTTGGCTCACAGCCCACACTCAATCCACTGAGCTACACCAGCCAGGGCCAAGCTCCAAGATCTTGAATCTTTAGTATCTGACTCATCTTGCAAGGTCCTGAATGATCTGTCCTTCCTATTTTTCCAGTCTCATCTCATGCTACCTTCCTCTTCTTTTTCTCACTACATTCAAGCTACAATGACTTTTTTTTCATTTCCTAAGTCATCAAGATCTTTCCCATTTCAGAGCCTCTGCACATGACTCCTCTACCTGACAGGGTTTCTCCAACTTCCTCTTCCCTTACTAACTCTTACATTGTTTTCTTTTGTTTAAACTTAATTTAATTTTTTAATTTTCAATTATAGTTAACATTCAATATTATATTAGTTTCAGCTGTACAGCATAGTGGTTAGACACTTATATAACTTGCAAAGTGATCCCCCCAATAAGTCTTGCACCCTCCTGACACCATGTGTAGCTATTACAATATTTTTTTTTGTCATCCGTAAGAAAAAAATCCAAATGCTGGCATTGTCTGGAAAAATTTAACAGATTTATTTATAATTGTTATAAAGTTGAACTGCTGAAAGTTGCTCACTGAAACATTTTGAGTTGTTTTAATGCTTTATGTCCCCACAGTTGTATTAAAAAATTCATACATAAATGAAAATGGAAAAACTGTCAATACCTGTTTTGTCTCCTATTTTCCACTTACAATCATATACTTTAGGTACCTTTTTGACACCATGGAAAAAATATATCTAACGTTCAGAACTACCAGTAACAGGAAGGAGACTATTTTTGTTTTAAATAGTGAAATGTTTTCCATTATAGTGAATTCTTAAGCATGTTTTCCAAGTATGCAGTGTGTTAGCTGGATGTTACTTGGCATAATTGTTACACGTTTGCCATAGATAGCACACAGGTTTGTGTGTTTAAAAAGTTCAACTAGGCAGGCCTCACCTGTCTCCTGCAAAACACCAATAGCTGCACTCTGGAAGTACGATTCTGTTTTGAAGTGCTGAGCAATTCCTTGCACCAGATGCTGGAAAGGAAGTTAGTGAATCAGAAATTGAGTGGATTTCTGATAACATCTAATTTTACCGAGTGCTGTGGTACCAGGCCTGAAATGATGAGGTTTCTTTGCCCCTCCAGTAGAGGGTGTGCTCTTGCAAGTGGCTTTAGTAGTCAATTGCTTCCTCAGTGCCTTACCACCAGGATGGAGACCTCTTTGCTTACCCTCCTTGTTCTTAGAATAGGTCTCAGCCAGCTAGAGGTGGCGCTGCAGTTAGAGAGACGCTATTACAATGTTATTGACTCTATTCCCTAAGCTGTCCTTTACATTCCATGTCCATGACTATTTTGTAACTACAGTTTATCCTTGTTAATCTCTTCATCTTTTTCACCCAGCCCGAGTCCCCTTTTCTTCTGTCAACCATTGATGCAGACCCTGACTAGTGGGCTCTGCGACTTTGTGGATGGGGGAGAGACATTTACATGGACTACTGAGTCCTGTGGAGGAAAAGGGTGAGCGGCTTTGCTCTCAAGGGGAGCAAAAGCCATGGCCTCCGCCGTGACAGGCCTTTATTTCTATCTCTGGGCACATTATATTACTCATTTACTATGTCCCAGTTGGCTTTAGGTGGTTACCTTTTACAGAAAACAAAGGAGCCAATGCCACTAAGCATGTCACAGAAGAGGGATATTTGCAAATGAAAAGGCAAAAGTGGTTGAACCAGTTACACTCATCCTTGGAAGGTTTAGCATGGATTTTAGGAAGTTACTTTGCAGTAAATGTCCTCAATTCAGGGTGAGGGAGTTTTTTAGCAAAAGCAAAACTCAAAGCAGCCTAGGTACATTGTAGGCCTGATTCTCCACGGGAGACCCTATCCATGGGCATGGGTCCTGTGCATCTCCGAGTGGGAGCTGGGCCCACACCACACAGAATGGTCTCCTACAAACCATCAATTTGTTCTCTGAATCTGTGAGTTTGCCTCTGTCTTCCTGGTTTCCTTTTTTTTTTTTTGATCCCACTTATAAGTGGAATCATATGATATTTGTCTTTCTATGTCCAACCTATTTCACTTATCTCAATACCCTCTAGCTCCATCCATGTTGTCGCAAATGGTAAGACTCCATTAATTTTTTAGGGCTGAGTAACATTGCTCATACTGTTGATGGGAGAGACCTGGTTCTTCTTGCTGACGCATGTAAAGAATTACATATCAGCAAATCTAGTAGTATGTAATCAGTTTATTAGTGGCCTGTTCCCATGGAAGAGAACAGGACTGGGTAGAGTAGGGGATGAAAGGCAAAGTTTCAGGGCAAAGCAGGGCGGAAAAAGTAAGAGCTGCTGAAGACCAGGGTGGCAAGCCCCTGGGCAGCCTGAGGCCAGGTGGCCAGAGGCCCTGTGGCCCGAGAACCAAGAGCACCCTGAGCCCCGGAGAGGAGGGAAGAGAGAGAGAGAGAGAGAGAGAGAGAGAGAGAGAGAGAGAGAGAGAGAGAGAGAGCGCAAGTTCTTTGTTCTCAGGACTTATATAGTTGGTGGGAGAGGAGGGAAAAAAGTTACGTATTGATTAATGGGTGAATGTGGTGCCAACTTTCCTGGGGCAATGTGATGACCCAAACTTAGGTATGTGTGGGGGGTCTGTTAGCCCAAATCCTTATCTTGCTCCAGATCCCATTTGTTCATCTTGTTGTAAAACAAATACAAGACAGGAGGCAGTTAATTAAAAGTGGGGCACTTTCCAAAGTTATTTATAGGCTCTTTCTGCAAGCATCAGGGACTCCCTCCTAAAACCAGAGGTGGGCAATTAACCAAAGTTGTTTTATGGGCTCTTTCTTTGGGCACCGGGACCCTGTCCCACATTCAGGCCTTGGGATGAAAGCAGTTTCAAGGCTTTCTTTCCCAGATAGTGGAAATGCTACATAGAATTTCAAGGACTTTCCTTCTTTCTTGCTAATATAGTGTTTCTTGTGATGTTGGAACACCTGGCAATATTATCAGACCAGGCTTAGGACTGCTGAGTTAGCATGTGAGACTTGTCTCCTTTCTTCTCCTTGCCTTGGTTTACTATTTATTCTACCTAATTGGTAAAAGGCGTTTCCTGGCAACCAGGGTGCTAAATGCTGGCCAGTGACAGTATTGCAGTCTCAGAGTTCTTCCTTTGCTTTCTCCTGCCTCAATAGGAGTACCAGATCGTCTTCATTCATCTTTTGATGAGAACATTTAATTCATTTACATTTCAAGTAATTATTGATAGGTATGTAGTTATGGCCTTTTATTGTTTTTTATTGTTTTTATAGTCATCTGTTCCTTTCTTATTCTCGTACTCACTTCTCATGTATGTTGATGACTTTCTGTAGTGTTATTTGGATTCTTTTCTCTTTATCTTTTGTATATTTCTTGTAGATTTTTGGTTTGTGGTTATCATGTGCTTCATATATATCAAGCCATGTTTATAGTAGTCTATCTTAAGTTGATGATTGCTTAGGTTTGAACACATTCTATAACCACTATCATTTTTACTTACCCCCTCCACATTTATTTTTTTTTGTCATTAGTTTTTACTTATTTTGTGTGTGTTTGCCTTTTAACCTTTGTAACAGCTTAAGTGTTGGTTAAGCCACTGCTTTTTTAATGTGTCTGCCTTTGTCAGAGAATATTTTTTTCTTTGCAATATTTTCTTATTCATAGTTTTCATTGATTTTTTCTCTTTTTAAAAAAGTTCTGTTAACATTTCTTGTAATAGTGGTTTGCTAGTGATGAACTCCTTCAGCTTTTTCTTGTCTGGGATTACATTGTTTTCTTAAGAAAGACTAGACTGGTATTCCACTTGTAACTTCGCACACCATCTTCTACTTAGCCTTCATGGCACATCTCATAGTTTGTACTTAGGATTACTTACGTGATTATTTGTTTAATATTTGCCTTCTCCATTGAACTATAAATTCCATGAAGGCATGGACCATGTCTCTTTTGGCACCAGTTTTTTTTTCTCCTAAAGTTAACTTAATATTTGCAACACAGGCATACCTCACTTTATTGTGCTTTGCTTTATTGTGCTTCACAGATGTTGTGTTTTTTACAAACTGAAGGCAAGTGCTTCCAGCACCAAAAAGATTATGACTTGCTTTATTGTGAAACTCGTCTTATTCTGGTAGTCTGGGACAAACCCCACAATATCGCTGAGTATGCCTGTATAATTTGTGTGCAAACAAATACTGAGTTGAATAGCATTGAATTGAAGTAGGACTGGGAAAAATATAATACTGTGTTTTGATTTGTCAAGAGTAAAGATAACTAACATTTATTGAGGGAAAGCTACAATTCCAAGTTCTATTATTCACTATAACAGTATGTAGTAGATATTATACTTCTCTCTTTGACAGATAAGGAGGCTGAAGAGAGGTTTAGCTATTGCCCAAGTTCACATAGATAGTAAAGGTCAGAGTCAGGATTCAAATCCAAGCAATTTGGCTCTAGAACCCAAGGCAACAGGTTAAGATCTTAATATATTGCATTCTGTAGGAATATACTACACAAATGTCTACATTGGAGAAGAACTGACCTCAGTTCTTTGGGTCTTAAGTTAAAAAATTCCAGAGAAGGAGCTTATTGACTAAGCTCAGGTTGGGTACTTGTCTGTAAACCAATCAGCTGAAATCCAAGCAATGGGTGCTTAAGCACATGGAGCATCCATGTCAGATATGTTGATGCTGAGGTGCAGTTTCTAGGGGAAGGGAGAATGCCAGGTAGAGAGTCTTACAGCAGACCACACACACACATCCACTTTTATACATGTTCTCTAACATAATGCAGTTTGCCCTCAGAGAACTGAAGATATCTTGCCCCCTCAATGAGAAACTCTTTAAAAATGTGACTAGCTACTTCTTTCATCTCTGATACCCAGAATCTTTGTTGATCAGGTCTCGATGTGGTTGCACACAATTTTGCAACTATGGGCTAAATGACAAATTTAATGACTCTCAAAACAGTAGAGTAATAATTTTTTGCAAAGGTTCTAAATACAGTCAGCTCCTGCCATGTGAAAAATGACTTTGGGACAGTGGTAGCCTCCAAGACCCTTATCAGGCAAAGTTATCCCAGAGGCCACAGACCAAACTAAGAAGCTCAAATCACACAGTTTATTTTAAAAAAAAAAGAAGTAACGGGAAAGAGGTTGGATAGAGTACTGTATATTTTACTTATGTTCGCCCAAAGACATGCTTATTGATCTTTAGAGAGAGAGGAAGGAAGGGAGAAGAAGAAGGAGAGAAACACACATGTGAGAGAGAAACACTCATCCATTGCCTCTTGTACACACCCCAACTGATAACTGAACCCTGCAACCTAGGCATGCGCCCTGACCAGGAATAGAACCACAACCTTTTGGTTCATGGGACGAAGCTCCAACCAACTGAGCCACACTGGCCAGGGCAGAGTCATACATTTTGAACAAGTTGGGTAGAAGAACCATACTACCTGAATGTGGATTATACAGTGTTCATATTCTTGTTTTTTCCCTGCTTTGTCAGCTTTTCTGTCTAATGGTGGGGCGATGGGAATCAGAGTTGAGTTCTGAGCAGACTGAAGGTGCATGGAGCCAACACACACACTTGTCTATTGGAAAGATGCAGGGGCAAGTAGCTGTATCTCATCAATTAGCTTGATGAGTAGCTGTGAATTTCATCTACATTTCTTGGGCATATGGGCAAGTGGGGACAGAATGGTATTATTTATGGGTGGCCGATTTAAGACCTCATAAATGTCAAATGTTTAATATACCTCATGTATATTTAGTGAATCATGAATATTGGTATTTCTTGGTCCTTCCCTTTCCATCTAGTTCAGAACATGTATGCCCCACTTATTTTTATATCTCTCCAACATGCCTCACATGCTATTTGATTCTGTCCTCAGTATTATTTAGCCTCCTCATTTTTACCTTATTTTCTACAGTAAAATAGAACGTTATTAGAAAGCAAGTGCTGGCAAGGATGTGGAGAAAGGGGAACCCTTTTGCACTGTTGGTGGGAATGCAGACTTATGCAGCCACTGTGGAGAGCAATATAGAGATACCTCAAAAAATTAAAAATGGATCTGCTTTTTAACCCAGTGATACCATTTCTGGGACTATATATCCAAAGGAACCCAACACACTAATTCGAAAGAACAGAAGCACCCCTGTATTTATTGCAACATTATTTACAATCACCAAAATGTGAAAGCAGCCCAAGTATCCATCAATAGATGAGTGGATAAAACAACTATGGCACATTTACATAATGGAATTCTACTTGGCCATAAAAAAGAAGAAAATCTTACCCTTTGCAACAGTATGCATGGACCTGGAGATGCTAAGTGAAATAAGCCAGTCAGAAAAAGACAAATACCATATGATTTCACTCATATGTGGAATCTAATGAACAAACTGAACTAACAAGCAAAACAGAGGCAGGCTAATAGATGGAGAGCAGGATGACAGCTAGTTGTGGGGGGAGGTTATGGGGTGGAGGGGCTGAGCAAAAAGGAAGAAGGACGCATGGACAAGGACAATAGTGTGGTGATTGCTGGGGGGGGGTGTAAGGGGATTAAATAGTAATGGAAAAAATATAATGGAGATTAAAAAATACAATTATTAAATAATACAATAAGCATATGTTACAGATTTAAAAATCATGTATAGTGAAAATTACCTTTGAAGATCTCTTACATTACCTGTGAAGCACAATATGTAGTATTTATGAGCTTGTGTTGGAGGCTGACGTGCTGTCACTGAGGAATTCCAACCCAGTGGGTTTTCCCTCAAGTGTTGGAACAGATTGCTTGTTCTTCTATGGAGGAAGTTGTTGCTTTTGTTTTGGGATTTTAGACTTGCACTCAGACTGCTGGGGGTCCACCCCACAAGAGGTGCCCAGAGACTGAGACCAACTAAGGAATGAAAGATTGAAGTCTTTCATCTCTTGCTTATTATGGGTTATCACTCACCAAGTAAATTAGTGCTTATGTTTCTCTCTCCTAACACCGCTTGAATTTGCATGAATTAAATGTGTGTATGTTGTTCTTCTGGATTACAACTAATAGAAAATGATGAAAGACAAATAGGATATCCGTAACTTAAAAAAAAAAAGCCCTTTTTTTGAGTGTGAGCTGTGAACCCAAGTGTCGCAGGTTCAATTCCCAGTCAGGGTACATGCATGGGTTGCGGGCCATGACCCCCAGCAACCGCACATTGATGTTTTTCTCTCTCTCTCTTTCTCCCTCCCTTTCCTCTCTAAAAATAAATAAATAAAATCTTAAAAAAAAGCCCTTTTAGAAAAGAAGGAAAATGAAAGCAACATATGGTGGTAACTGGTACAGGTCTTATATCTTGCCGTAGGAGATGAGTAAAGTAGATCATAGGAAACACAAATTCACAGGCAACTCTTTGTTAATTCACCTCCTTAACAATGGAATGAGCTCAGGTTTTGCCTCAGGTTCTGCCTGGGAGAATTTCCCTTCTTTGTACCCCACAGGGCCATCAGGAGAAAGAGATGTGGAAGAATCTTCAGCCATGTACTCTCTATTGGTGAATACATTTGGGCTGGGGCTCATCTTAAGGGCTGAGCAATAGCCACAGCTTACTTTGCAAGAACTGAGTTTTTGTTTGTTAGTTCTTCTTTAAGTCTGGTTAACTTCCTATTGCTTTGATTTGGCTGGGGGACAGTGTTTGTTGATAACCCAATCCAGAAATTGTTAGAGGTTAGGAGTGTGGTATGATTGGCCAAACTTGTAACAGATGAATGATCATCTTTGTTTTTTCCTAATTCCCCTTTATTTATTTATTTACTTACTTAAATTTTTTAATTAAATTTATTGGGGTGACATTGCTTAATAAAATTATATAGGTTCCAGGTGTACAATTCTTTAATATATCATCTGTGTATTGTATTGTGTGTTTATCACCTAAAATCTAGTCTCCTGTTGATAGGGGTTTAAGACTTGGGAAAATTTAGCTTAAGGTAAATAGTCATAAATCTAGCAGGTAATGTGTATGTTAAGTTTTTATTTCAGCAACTACAGATGAGGCCCATCCTGGCGCCTGAGTTTTAAGCAGTTGACCTCCTGGGGCATTGCCTGGAGATTACCTTGTCTGGAGACGTCTGTACCAGGAAGAAGCAAGTGACTACCCTTCCCCCTTGGAGGCAACTGTTGAATTCCAAAGGCTTTCGCTGACACCTTGTTTGCCCTCCCCCAGCCCCCTTATAAAAGATCTGGCTGGGAAAGAAAGCAAGATGGTTTGTTAGGGTATGAACCGCCATCTTCTCGGATCGCCGGCCATCTGAATAAAGCGCCTATAAAAGATTCAATCACTGTCATTGCTTATTGGATTTGGTAGTGACAGGCAGCCGAACGCCGGTGTCTTTTCCGGTTACACTGTCACCATTTATTCCCCCTTTACTCTCTTCTACCCCCCACCCCCTTTTTCTCTTGCAATCACCATATTATTGTCTGTCTATCGGGTTTATTTTGTTCTTTATCTTTTCACCCATGTCACTCACCCAGTCCCTCAACATGCTCCCCTCTGACCTCTGTCAGTCTGTTCTCTGTGTCTATGAGCCTGTTTCTATTTTGTTTGTTTATTTTGTTCATTAGATTCCACATTAAGTGAGCTTATTGGTATTTGTTTTTCTCTGACTGGCTTATTTCACTTAGCATAACACTCTCCAGATCCATCCATGCTGTTGCAAAATGCAAGATTTCCTTTTTATGTCTGAGTAGTATTCCATTGTGTAAATGTACCAGGGCTTTTTTACCTGCTCATCTCCTGATGGGCACTTGGGCTGCTTCCAAATCTTGACTATTGTAAATAATGCTGCAATAAACAGAGGGGTGCATATACAGGGGTAGGCAAAAGTAGATTTACTGTTGGAAGTACCTGAAACACAGAGTTTATTCTTGTGTTATTATTTATTCCTGTATTATATATTTTTCCATACAAACAACTGTAAAACCTATGTTTTCCCAACTGTGTGCTATCGAATCAGTGTTTCATGTTCCTTTGGATATATTCCCAGAAGTGGAGTCGCAGATGATTGTCTTTGGATCAATGAAATATTGCCCACTGGTGGGTAATGAAGAAATAGAACTCCCACAGTAGCCATCTAAGTGGGGGAAAGGGGTTCGCAGTTCCCTGATGTGTGCTCCTAATGCAGGCTGGTAATCATACATTCTCCCAGTTAATTCATTCTTTTGCTTTCTTAGATGACTGTTTCCTAACACCCCCTCTTCTGTCAAACCTCCAATATCTTCTTCTCTACTCTCACTTATAATTGATGACAGCCATAACAGTAATTACCACACATGTAATGGCTTAAAACAACACAAATGTATTACCTTAGAGTTTTATAGTCACAAATTTGACAGAGGTCTCACTGGGCTAAAAATCAAGGTCTAGGCAGGGACCCTTCCAGAAAGATCCCTTTCTGGAAGCTCAAGTGAGAATCCATCTCTTTGCCATTTCCCACTTTCAGAGGTCATCTGCATTCCCTGGCCCATGATCTCCTTCCAAGTGCAAAGTCAGCAACTCTCTGGCCCTCTTCCAGTGTCACATGTTCCTCTGACCCAGTCTCCTGTTTCTCTCCCACATTTGCAGTAGCAGGTGCATTGAAGATACACTTCATATATCACACAATTCACCCATTTAAAGTGTATAGTTAGGTAGTTCTAATCTTTTAAAATCCTTGCCTGAGAATGTCTTTATTGATTTTAGAGAGAGAGGAAGGGAGAGCAAGTGAATGAGAGAAACAATGTGAGAGAGAAACATCAATCAGTTGCCTCCTGCTTGCACCCAGACTGGGGATCCTACCCACAACCTAGGTATGTACCCTGACCGGGGATCGAACCCGCAACCTTTTGGTATACAGGATGACACTCCAACCAACCGAGCCATCTGGCCAGGGCTCTCCTCTTCCACTTTTAAGGACTCATGCAATTAGTTTGGGCCTACACAGATAACCCAGCTTCATCTTCCCATCTGAAGTCATTACCCTTAATCAGGTCTCTGAACTCCGTTTGGCCATGTGAGGTAACATCGTCACAGGTTCCAGGTGTTAGAACCTGGACATCTTTGGAGGGCCGTTGCTCTGTGTACCATAATGATCACATTTCCTATTTCAGAGGGGAAAAAAAAAGCAGTAAGAAGAGAATTGATAGAATTTATTCGCAAATCATACCTCGCTCCCCTGTGTGTACAACCAGGTACTGGGCCCTCCTTCCTGTTAGGGTCGTTGGAAGACTCAGGATTTCAGCGCTTCCCTTCAGACTCTGTCCCTCCCTCTGCTGCTGGCAAAAGCTTCCCACCCACTAGGCACCACGCCCTGCCCTTCTTCCTCAGTGACACTGATGGAGCTGCCCCACCCTCTGTTTTCTGCCTTGCATTTTCCCTGTTCCTGGATCATTCCTACAGACACATAAAGAACTTGTAATTTCCCCGTATTTATACAGAATCCTTGCTTGCCCCCACTTCCCTGTCCTGCTATGGCCCCATTTCTTTGCTTCCTTTTACAGCAAAACTTCCTGGAAGATTGTCTCTTCTTTCCAATTCCTCTATTTAAATTCTGTTTTTAAGTTTTTTTGCAAAAACATACATAACAGAAAAAACAATTTTAACCGTTTTAAGTGTACAGTTCAGTGGCACTAAGTACATCCACAGTGTTGAGCAACCATCGCCATGCCTAGAACTTTCTAGGACTTTTAAATCACTCCAAACAGAAACTCTTACCCATTAAACTGGGGGTGTCAAACTCATTTTCACTGGGGGTCACATCAGGCTCACGGTTGCTTTCATAGGGCCAAAATAATTTTAGGAGTGTATAAGTGTAACTACTCCTTAAGTGTTAAGGACTTGAAATTACATCTGGCCCTTTGAAGGCAACCACAAAGCTGACGTGGCCCCCGGTGAAAATGAGTTTGACACACCTGCATTAAACAACATTTCTTCCCACACCTACCCCAACCCCTGGTAACAACCATTTCACTCTCTGCGTCTATGAATGTGACTATTCTAGATAACTCATGTATTGTAAATGGAAGCATTTTTCCTTTTTTGTGTAGCTTGTTTCACTTAGTATAATGTTTTCAAGTTTCATCCGTCTTGTAGAATGCATGAGAATTTCATTCCTTTTTAAGGATAAATAATATTCCATTGTATTTGTATATCAGGTTGTGTTTATCCATTCATCTGTTGGTGGATGCTTGGCCGTTTCCACCATTCAGCTATTGTGAATAATGCTGTTATAAACCTTGGCATACTAGTATCTGCTGAGTGAATTCTCTTAAACCCACTCCAGTGGCTTTCACACCCACTGCTATACCCAAACTGCTTTCGTCCAGTTCATCGATTATCCCCAGGTTGTTATACCCAATGGTCAATTCTCCATTCTTATCTTACTCAGTGACATTTGACAGAGATGACCATTATCTCCTCCTGGAAATATGTTCTTACTCGACGCCCAGGACACCACCACGCACTCGCAGCTTTCCTCCCACCTCATCAGCCACTTTTTCTTACTCTCCTTCGCTGATTGTGCTCACTGCCCCCTCCTCAGTCCTCAGACCTACCCTTTTTTCTATCTGTACTTACTACCCCTTTGGTGATACCATCTAGTCTTATGGCTTTAAGATACGTGGACAGCTTCCAAGTTTGTATCCCCAGCTTGGACCTCTCCTTCAACTGTCGAACTCCAGCAACCTACTGGACGGACGTCTCCATTTCAATGGCAAGTGGACATCTCTGATGTAACCTGTGCAGAACCAAATTCCTGAACGTCCTTATTCTCCCCAGTGAAACCCAGTCCTCTCAGGATTTCTTAACTGATTTGATGGATCTCTATCCTTCCAGTTGCTTTAGACAAAAATCTTAAATCATCTTTGAAACCTCTATTTCTCTCCCACCTCACATCCAGTCCATTAACAAAAACTGTTGGCACTTTAAAATATATACAGAATTTGAGAATTTCTTAAGAAAGACAAATACCATATGATCTCACTTATATGTGGAAGCTTAAAAACAAACAAACAGCAGGCTCACAGACACAGAGAGCAGATTGGTGGTTGCCAGACTCCAGGCCTGGCGTGGGCAGGATGAGTGAAAGGGGTCAAAAGGTACGAGCCTTTCGTAAAATAAATATGCGAGGGGATGTAATGTACGGCATGGTGATTATTAATAATACTGTATTGCATTTTTGAAAGTTGCTAAGACAGTAGATCTTAGAAGTTCTCATTACAAGAAAAAAATCTGTGACTCTGTACGGTGACACCTGTTAGTTGACTAGTGTCATTGTGGTGGTTATTTTGAAATACATACAAATATCAGGTTATGTTATATGTCAGTTTTATCTCACTTGAAAAAAACTGTTGGTGCTTCAAAATACATGCAGAATTTGACCATTTTTCACTACCTTCTGTGCTACTGCCTTCAGTCACCTGCATCTCCTGCCTGGATTATTTCCAAAGTCTCCTATCTAGTCTACCTGGGTCTATGCTTACTTTTTTTTCCCCCAGCCAATTGTCAACACAGCAGCAGAGTGATGCCATTTAAATGTAAGTCTCTGTGTCATCCCACCGTTCAAAATCCAACACGAAGGCTTTCCGTTGAACTCAAAGAGGATGCCAGAGGTCTGGGAATGGCTCTCAAGGCCCTCCGCAAGCTGGGCCCTCATTAGTTCTCTGGCCTGACCCCTGCAGGTCTCCATCTCCCCGCTTCTCTCCAGCCGTGCTGGCCTCGCTGCTTTCCTCAAACACACCGGCTTAGCTGCTCCTCAGGACCCCGCACTTTGCCTTTCCTCATTCCCTCACTCCATTTACTCTGATGCCACTTTTTTAAAATAATATATTTTATTGAATATGCTATTACAGCTGTCCCATTTCCCCCTTTATTCCCCTCCCCCCTGCACATCCCCCTCCCTTTAGGTCATGTCCATGGGTCATACATATAAGTTCTTTGGCTTCTATATTTCCTACACTATTCTTACCCTCCCCCTGTCTATCTTCTACCCACCATCTATGCTACTTATTCCCTGTACCTTTTCTTGCTCTCTCCCTCTCCCACTTGCCTGTTGCTAACCCTCCATGTGATCTCCATTTCTGTGATTCTGTTCCTGTTCTAGTTGTTTGCTTAGTTTGTTTTTGTTTTAGGTGTGGTTGTTACCTTTTCAGTGAGGACTTTCCCGATGACCTGATTTAAAACTTCAGCCCTGCCAGCATTTTACTTTCCTCCATGGCACTTATCATTTTTATAACACAGGCTAATTTACTTATTTTTTTCTTCTCAGGAGAGTGTAAACCATTTAGGGCAGCAGTGTTTATTCCTTTTATTCACGGGTGTGTCCACGGGACTGAGAGCACTGCCTGGTGCACAGTATATGTACTCAATAATTTTTGTAAGATGAAGACCAAATCTGTTGTAAGTCATATGAAGTCAGTAAGATGGATTGCCCCCATTGGCTGTCTGAACTGATGTTGGAGGCATCTGCTACTCTCAATGTCTTTACTGACGCAGGAAGCAAAGGCGCCTGCGGGGAGCAGGGTCAGAGGTGTGTGGTACAGGGCTTGAGGAGAAGGCTCCAGATTTGCAAGAACAGTTGTGGGAAATGGAAAAGGCAGCACACAAAAAAGGTTTCCAAGCCTAACAGATGGTCTTGCTGAAGTTGAAGGAAATATATTTGTGAGTATCAATCTCAGATTTTTTTCTAACAATAGCTACCTTTCTTGAAAGTGTCAAGAGCTATGCTAAGTGCTTTTCCCTCATTATTTTATTTTATCTGTACAATCACTTTGAGAAAATGGTTATTACTTACATTTTACTGGAGAGAAAATGGAGGTTTAGATAAGTGAAATAAACAGTCGCCAACATTTTTGGCACCAGGGACCGTTTCTGTGGAAGATGGAGGTGGAGGGGACAACACGACATGGGAGGCAGAGCTCAAGTGAGTTCACTTGCTTACCTGCTGTGGATGGCGGGGCAGGCACAGGAAGTGGGGTGGAGTTCAGATGAGCTTTGCTCAGGGACTGGGGACCCCTGAGTTAAATATCTTGTCTAAGCTTACTGAGGTAATAAATGGCAGAACTGGGCTTTAAATTTAGCTGTGCTGGTCATGGATGTGGCATAAGAATGGGGCTGTTCAGACAAGTCCAGTCTTGAGTGTTTCTGAGGTGGGTGAAGTGGAATAAAGAGTTCTACATTGTTAGGCTGTAGGAAGTAGAGGGGTTGAATGGTGTACTGTGGATTCTAGGCTGAATTGGCATCTTACCAAAGCCATGAATGGAGTAACATTCCCAGAAGCAAATGGAGAAACAAAGAAATTAGAGATATGAATAAAGTAGCAATGCCGGGGAACTGCCAGTTGTAGCATCACGGCAGAATGAGCCAATGAGGATCTCTGTCACCCTTCTCACTGAAAAGACGTAGGTCTAAAATAAGGGTCTGTAAACCCGGTGCATCAGCCTGGGATATGGAGCAGAATATGTATGTATTCTAGAGGCTGGGTGCTAGGCTTCTAGCACCTGCATAAGGACAGGAAATATTGCCTCAATGTAGAACAAGGCAGCAAGCTGGAACTGAGATCCTTAAATCAAGCCAGGACTCTGGTAGAGTTACCCCTTAGTGAAAGTGGGAATTAGAAGCTTTCCAGAAAAGTGACAGGGAAGTATATTTTTGCCCCATCTTCATACTTTGAATCTGAATTTACCCTATTCTTGTTAATGGGAATCTTATAGAGGAGATATTAGTATAAATGTTGATTCTGGACAGATTGTTACCCTAAGCAGTGCAATTTTTTTGCACTTGAAAGATGCAAATCTAAAGTCATTGTGTTGCACACTTCCACAATCCAGGAGACACTCATGGGGAAACCAGTCCCCACTGAAGAAGAACTCAGGCAAATTCCAGGCCACATAATGCAGAGATTTATCAGATACAGTAGAATTAGAATACTGATACCTTGTTTTCACAGAACAATCTTGAAAAGATTACACAGTAAGTATATTACAATGATCAGAGAGATGGAAGAAGGTACAGAAATGATGAGGAAAGAACAGGATACTGAAAATAGACCAGGCAGATTTAAAAAGGAACCAAGTAGAACTTCTAGAAATAAAAAACAATTTTATTAAAATTAAAACTAAATAAGTGGGTTAAGTTACACATTAATGAATGGTTTGTGAACTGGGGCATAGCTATAAGATAATAAACAGAAGAGATGAAGAATATGAAAGAAAAGTTACGATATGGAGGAGGTTATCCAGTACACATGTAATAGTAGTTCCCAGGAAAAGAAAGTAGAAAGAATGGAGAAAGGCCAGTATCAAAGAGACAAGGCTGAAAATTTTCTAAGAATTATAAAAGACTTGATCGCTCAGAGTGAAGAAAGCTTCTCATGAGTAAAATAAATCAATATGGATCCCTATGTAAACACATTATAGAGAAACTACAGGACACTAGAGACAAAAGTCCCCTACAGAGGAAAAAACATTAAATTGGTGTCTCATCAGTTGGAATAGAAGCAATAAAACATTGGAATAATGTCTTTAGAGTTCTGAGAGGCAATAACCAGTAGAGTAGGACTTGTACCACACTAAAGTATCATGCAATATTGAGCATAGGGTAAAAACATTTTCAGGCAGCCAAATGACTGAAACTTATCATTCCATGACTCTGAAAGAATTATTAAATGTAGCACTTCAATAAGAAGGAGAGGAACTACTGGAAACTGATGGAATGCAAGAAGCAGTGGTGCTCAGGTAAGCAAAGCAGTTCTTCTGGGAAAAAAGAGAGTGAACCAGCTGGAGGTTTAGAAAGTGTGGTCAGGGATTGGTGCTTTCAGGCTCAATATTTCAGAGGTGGATGAATCCTATGTGTTGATTAAGTTGCATGTAGCCTTGAGAGCAGTGGACTAGAGTGAGTGAAGATAATTTGATCTCATAAAGTCAAGCAGCCTCAAAGCTAGGTTACTTTTAAAAAAAATATTTTATTTATTTATTTATTTTTAGAGAGAAAGGAAGGAGAAAGAGAGGGAGAGAAACATTAATGTGTAATTGCCTCTCACATGGCCCCTACTGGGGACCTGGCCTGCAACCCAGGTATGTCTCCTAACTAGGAGTTGAACCTGCAGCACTTTGGTTTACAGGCTGGCACTCAATCCACTGAGCCACATCAGCTAGGTCTTCAAAGCTATGTTATGGGGCGGGGGGGGTCACATATTGTGCTGATTATTCTCTTCTACTGCATCCCACATAGATTCTCCAACCATTTCCCTGCACTGCTTTGGATATGGGAGACTGACCCCTATCAACTGTGTCATCCGGGTTTTCTTGCTAGCTGGCTTCATGTGGGTTTTGGGACTTGGAGTCACTGGTTAAAAATTAGAGTAGAAGAGAGATCAGTTTCTTTTCCACTCTTTCTGTTTCAACATTGCTTCTCTAGTAGCATCTGTGTCTCTCCATGACTGAAGTTCCCACTGGTGGCCTGTTTTCCATGGTGCCAGCTTTCACTGGGCTCAGATGATTCTATTTCTTCTTCTTGCATTTTGGTTTTATGAGCAATAACTTTTTTTAAACCACCACTGGTTTCTAGATACTGTCAGGAGAGAATTCTTCATGAGTCCCTCATGTTTTTGCCCAACTTGAGGGCAAATTATTAACTGCCTTTTGTTTCTGATAATCTTTTCAAGGATGTTTGTATACTAAATAGCCTTGGAAGGTAAAGGTAGTATCTCCCCTTAGAGCAAAAGGCAGTCATACTTACTATTCAGTATAACAAAGATAATGTCTTCCTTTGAAGCAAAGGGCAAACATGCTTAGTGCCCTTTATAAAAGATTGGGGTTCTTCATCTCAGGGTTTCCTGGCCTGTAACTCAGCCCATTGCCTGTGAAGATGTTATCTGGCCATCTCCTTGTCACTCTGGGAATTAGGGCATGGGAAACCAGAACACAAATGCAGATTCTCTGGCTACTGTTATTGCTATCAGTCATAACCTGTCCTTCATGTTTGACTGAGGAGCATTATGTCTTCTACCAGCACCCAGAAAACTTTAACAGACTGTCTTGTTAGCTTTTAAATGGAGTAAGAATCCCAGATTCTTCATAGTTCTTGACAGATAACTTGGCATCTCTTGGCTGTTCCCTTAAACCTGATGTTACCTTTAAAGATAGTCCCTTCACAAAATCCATCTCATTAAATTCTGATTCCTGCTGAGCCCCTGCCTAATATAGCTGGATAGTTTGAAATCTCAAGGGATGTGTGATAGTTAATTTTGTGCGTCAGTTTAGCTAGGCTATGGTGCCCAGTTGTTTGGTGAAACACCATTTTAGATGTTGCCATTAAGATTTTTTTAGAGGTGATTAACATTTAACACATGCACATATGTAGACTTTGATGAAAGCAGATTACCTCCCGCCCCCAATGTGGGTGGACCCCATCAAATCAATTGAAGACCTTAAGACCAAAGACCGAGGTTTCCTGAAGAAGAAGCAATTCTACTTCAAAACATAGAAACCCTGCCTGAGTTTTCTGTATGCTGACCTGCACTACAGACTTTGAACTTGTCAGCCCTCACAATTGTATGAGCTAATTCCTAAAAATAAATATCTCTCTGTGAACAGATATATCTTACTGGTTCTTTTTCTCTGGAGAATCCTGAGTAATATAGGATTCTATGGAATTTAGGCAGGAGCCTATGAACACAATGTCAAAGTCCCCAAATAATGGATGAGAGTTTCTAAGGTGGAGAGTAGGAGACAACGGCTGTATGAAAAAGCATTGCTTACCCCAAAGGACAGTGTTTCTTGAGTCTATGTGGAAAGAGAGGGTGATGCTTCAAAGGTAGCTCCAGTCAACAAGGCAAAATGTACATGATGTGATCGCTGCCTAGTGGTCAACCTTTATCACCTTTCTCTATCACTCATGTACCTACCCTACTTACCAAGTATAAAAAATGACTTGGAACTTGCAAAATACAACTTTATTCTAGCTAATGCCTCCTTGACTTTAATCTTATAGTTCCTTCAACAAGGTATCCCCTCACCCCCTCTGATTTTCATCTCCCTAGGACCATTTACCCTCTCATACTTCTTAAAACCTTTCCTACCTGACAGGCACCTTTTCCTTTTTTTCAGTCTCAGTAAAGCTTTCTTAAAAAGTGGAGTTGGGTGCAACCACTTCCCCAATTTTCTAGCATATACATTGCTCTGCAATATACATTGCTCTGTTTGTATATCTGCCTCATCACTGGTCTACAAGCAAGACTTCCATTTTTAACTCACTATTTTATGCACTAGGGAAGGTTCTGTGATATAGAATGCACCCCATACAAATTTGTTGCATGAATGAAAGAGCGAGTGAATAAATAAATTCGTCCACAGTCACATAAATGGCAGAATAAAATTCAATCTCAGGGTTTTTATTTATTGATTATTTTACTCTAAACCAGTTTTCTTTTTCCAAATATGATGTGATGCAGTTCCTTAGAAATTCTGCACATAGAATCCATCTGCTAGAAAGATGAATTTCTGTCAGTAGTGGGAGGAAAGAAGAGCAGATATGGAGAAAATTGATGAATGCCTATTATGGAAAAGAGAATAGTGCACACTAACATTTGTTTTGTTTTTATTTTATCTTGCTTTTGTTTGTTAGCCACTCTTTTCTGATTGTTGATAAGGTTTTCAAAGGATTTATCTGAAATATAAAAAGCGACAGGATTTTGATTTGCCACAGGCAAGATACATATTGGAAGTCTTTCCTTGCTTCAATATAAAAACCAGTTTGAAAGCTTCCAGATTTATCCATAACAGGTTTGTTCTCATAAGCCTTAATACATGCAAGGTTGAGTGGGCAACTGCCCATATGGTTTGATTTTTATGTCATATGGAGTTGCTGCTCCATTCCTTAAATTATCCCATGATGGAAAGAATATACTTACTTCCATAGTGAAATTGTACGTTTAGACACTAATTCCTTCAACTTCAGGCAAATTCTTCTTTAAATTTAGTGGGCCTTTCAATCTATCTCTGTCCATCAAGCACTTTCCCTGAGCTCTACACCTAAGTTGTCACCTATTTCTGCTCGATACCTCGAATGCAACATTTCCAAACAGAATTGATGTCTCTTGTCCAAGACCTACTTCATCTGAGTTCCTCATTTCAGTGAATTATACTACCATTCACCAAATTTCCCGAGCTAGAAACCTGAGAGTCTTCCTGAGACACACATCCAACCAGTACTTAGTCTTCTGAGTCATTATCATGAACATTTTTGACTCCACGAGTTTCCATGGCCAATACCAGTGCCTTAATTCAGGTCCTGCATCAGGTCTCCCTTGTGTACCTGGTGAGGCAAGCTCTCATCTGTCCATTCCTCACAGTGTAGCTGGGGAGGTCTATTTTAAAGGCAGAGCCGATTGCATGATTCCTGTGCTGAAATCTTATATAATAGCTATTTATAGGATAAAGTACAAACTCCAATTTTACATGAAATATCCATTTTGAACCTCACCTGGCTCTCCACTATTCACCTTCCTCTATCTACCTTACCCCCATCGATTTCTCACCTTTCCCCAATCTGCTCATATTGTCTTTGCCTGCTTTTTTGCTAGAGAAGCCCTTTTCCATTTTTCTCTAACTCCTCTCTGTCATGCCTCGGCTTAGTCACTAACATCCTGTGGAAAGTGTTTCCAGATATTTGATGTCTGAGCTAAATGCTCTGACCCACATGCTTCCTTAATTCCTTATACTTACCATTCGCATGGTGCTTATCACGTGATTGCCCGTTAATTTTACTTCCATGACTTTCCAAGCAGATTATGTCCTTTATGAGAGACAGTGACATTTGGTTAGCATTCAGTAAATTTTCGTTGAATAAAGGGAAAAAATTAAATGGTACTTAATGGGTGGTTTGAGAGGGCTATGAAAACATTTTATATTCAATACATTAACTACATTTTTTCTTGTGGTAAAATGTACACAACACAAAATTGACCATTTTATCCATTTTAAGTGTACAGTTTAGTGACACTAAGCACATTCAAATCGTTTTGCAACCATTACCACTAACCCTTTCCAGAACTTTTTCATGATCTCAAACAGAAACTCTGTAGCTGTTAATCAATAACTCCTCATTCTTCTCCCCATCCTTAGTAAGCTCTATTCTGCTTCCTATTTCTATGAATTTCCCTATTGTTGTGAACTCAAGTAAATGGAATCATACAATATTGTTTTTTTTTGTGACTGACTTATTTCACTTAGCATAATGTTTTCAAGGTTCGTGTCTGTTGTAGTGTGTACCAAAATTTCATTCATTTTTTGAAGCTAGAAATATTCCTTTAAATGTATATGCTACATTTTGTTTGTCCATTCATCTGTTGATGGACACTTGGATTATCTCCATCTTTTGCTTTTATGAATACTTGTGGGCAAGTATCTGTTTGAGTCCCTGCTTTCAATTTTTTTTGGACATATACCTTGAAGTGGAATAGCTGAATAATATGGTTATTCTATGTTTACCTTTTTGAGGATTCCTCACATAGTTTTCCACAGTGACTGCACCATTTTACATTCCCACCAGTAATGAACAAGGCTTCCAATTTCTCCATATCCTCATCAACACTTATTTTCTTTTATTTTAAATAGTAGGCATACTTTTGAGTATGAAGTGGTATCTCCTTAAATTTTTTTTCTTATGGTTTGATTTTAAAATTTTTATTTATTTATTTTTAGAGAAAGGGGAAGGGAGGGAGAAAGAGAAGGAGAGAAACATCGATGTGAGAGAAACATCATCGATCGGTTGTCTCCCATGCTCACCCTGACTGGGGACCCAACCCACAATCTAGGTATGTGCCCTGACTGGGAATTGAACGTGCAACCTTTTGGTGTATGGAATGACCCTCCAACCAACTGAGCCACCTGGCCAGGACTGTCAATGTCTTCTTCAAGAAAGTTTTGCCTTCATAGGACTTTCACCAAAGGGCATCAGAGGACTTGGCATATAAACTACCATATTTTGCCGGGTATAATGCACACTTTCTGGTCCAAACTTTTGAGGGAAAAATAAGGATGCACACTGTACATGGGCAGTATCTGAAATAACTTGTGTCTGTTCTTGTGTTCTGCAATTACTTGTTACATAAAATTTCTTGTACCATAATGTTAAAATGTTAAAATTCCTTTATAATATATAAAAACAAGTATCTAAATGTAAATCAATAAAAATTGAGTTAAAAAATTAAAATGAAAGAATTAAAATGAAAGACTTTTTTCCTGAAAGTTTGGGTCAAAAATGTGGGTGCAAAGTATACATGGCAAAATATGTTAAACGAAGGTGTGTATAGCCCTTCCCACACAAACATGATGGGAACAATGAGACACTCCCAGCCACAGTAAAGAGGCCCTGAATAGGAACTTGGTGAAAGATTAAACCTGTAGATGAAGAATCCACAGGATACTGGTCGACAGGTGAGAACTGATAAGCTTATGAAACAAGCTTTGCCCAGGTAGGATAAATCACCTGGGGAGCTGGTAATGGCTGATGGTATGGGACAGCTGTAGTTACAAGCTACAGACAGTTGGGTCTGACTTCTGGATGCAGATTAACTGTGGCTTATGAAGGGTCTTGAGCCATGCCAAAAATGACCAAGTAGAAGAATATGTGAAAAGAATGAGATGGCTGGTCCTGGCATTAAATTAGAGCCTCCCCTCCGAGCTCAGAAAATCTGTATAATTCAATTCATTCCTGATGGTATCTGTCATATTAGCTGGTCTCAATCCTCATGGTGGTTCACAGCTGTATCTCAGAAGTGACTTAGGGAGTAAGCTTTTAGTAACTATCTTTACTTTTCCATTTCCACGCTCTCCCCCCTTACCTTCAGTAGCACCCTCTGTCTCTCTTAGTTTTCCTCTACGTATCTTCCTTTGCCTCCTACTCCCTCAAGGAAAATATGCTCCAAGAAAGTAATATGCTAAATGAATTCACAGTAAGGCACACACTGTCAGTAAGACTTGAATGTAAACCCTCTCGGGGGCTATTTGCATTTTAAGAGAAGTCTATATTTCAAGCTAGAAAAAATGTCTAAATCTGAAGCTGTGTTATCTATTCCATAGAAAATAGAATTTTTAGAGGACCTAGTTCCAACTCAGAATAATTTTTCTGTTTTCCAGGTACCCTCTACTTCAGGTAGTATAAAGAAATTCCAAATCATATAAGAAAAGGGCTCTAAAAAACCAAATTTCTCCTCCCAATGTGGGAAAAATCTCTGGGCCTGATTTGAGTGTGACATCATTGAATAACGACCTTTTACACCCTGCCAGCCAGACATTAGGGACAATGCCAAGACCTTGACCATATTAAGAAGTCAGGTCAGGGAGGTTTTAACCTTGTCTCAGGAAAAGGCAGGCTGATGAGCAGAAATAGAACAGATCTAATTCAGGATCTTGACTATTTTAGAGGATAATAAGCAGCCTGCATGCCTTTATATGGCCTTTCTTCCTAGTCCTTGGTGGAGAATCTTCCTCGAGTACACAAGTGGGCGCTGCCAGTGCTAGGAGTACGAATACCAGAAAGTGAGAGCTAAGAGTGGGAAGTGCATCATCACTGTAATTGAATTTAACCTTTCTTTTTCTGTAATGTGGGAGCAATAATATCTGTCGAAGAGAGTTGGAACTCTTTTGATGGCAAATTACAGAAAGGCATATTAAACTAGTGAAGTTAAAAAAAGGAAGAATTTAGAGGCCACTTTTATTTGTGGATGGGACACTGACTTTTGGGCAAGGCTGGATCCAGGACACCTTCAGAACTTTCTGACTCTCCATTACTTAGCTCTACTTGTTTTTACTTAGCTTTATCTTCAGGCAGCTTTAATTTATGTGTCAGTTAAGAAGATCTAAAAAACTTATCTTGCACTCTGACCAGTGTGGCTCAGTTGGTTGGGCATCACCCTGCAAAGCAAAAGGTACCTGGTTCAATTTCCAGTCAGGGTACGTGCCTGGGTTGTGGGTTCTGTGCCCAGATGGAGCGTGTACTACGAGAGGCAACCAATTGATGTTTCTCTCCCTCTCTTTCTCCCTCCCTTCCTTTCTCTCTAATAATAAATAAATAATACCTTTAAAAAAAAACACCCTTATTTTGCAGCTTAACAATTCCAAGAGAAAATCTTATTCAAATTAGCACTCCCAGGGAAGATTGCATTGTCTTGCTCAGGTCAGATGCATAGTGGGATGTTTTTGATTGGCCAGCCTAGGTCATCTGTACATATGACCCTGTGATTTGGCCGGTATACCATAACCGATTGCCTTTCTAGGATCTCACCGCATGGAGGAAAAATTCCCTAAAACATTCAGGAAGGAAAGAATGGGAAAGTATTCAGGGCATAAAAACATTACAGCTCTTATAACCTACCTTATAATGAAACCTACCATTACAGGTTAAAAAAAAAATCAAATGAGCAGACCCAGGGAAGCTGCTTATAAACTACAGTTACAATGGAAACTTATTAGTCACATAATTATAAATACCATGATCATTAAAACCAAGAAGCTGTATCATATGAAGATAGCTTTACAGATGGGGGGAAAGATGGACTTATTCAACAGCTGGTGTTGAGCATATGGATAGACGTCTGGAGAAAAGTGAAAGGAGGAGCCACAACTCCCACTGTACAATGGGCTATACTCCAAAATGACTGAAGAGTTAAATGTAACAGTGAAACCACAAAGGTATTAGAAGAAGACATGAAAGAACCTTTTTATAATCTTGGAATGGGGAAGGTCTTCCTAATCATCATTCGAAACTCTGAACTCATGAAAACTCTGAAAGAATATGACTGATACATAAAAATATATGAAAACCAAACATTTCTGTGGTGAGAAACATCATTTGAGAACAAGTAAAAAGGCAAAAACAAATGGAATGTAAAGCAGTGATGTTTTGGCAATGGCCAGCAAAGTTTCATGGGAGCCAACCGTTAAATTTTTAGGGATTTTGCAAGCTGGTTGTCAAACACAGCTATGGCTTAAAATTAAATTATGCAGACTTATGATTAAATAAATTATGTTACAAACAAAGGCAATAATGAATCCAAACTCATCATTCTTTAATTGTTTGACTGCATTTTACGGCCACTCATGCTCTTGGGGTTATTTATACCTATCTTCTCTGTATAGTGGAGATATATGATGGTCTGCTGCACACTGCTGCCCACCTCTTCCCAGCTTTGTGTTTGGAGAGGTTGTGTTGGCAGCCTGAATTTGGCTGTGGTGGGGATATTTACATCATGGAAATGGGTGCATGCTATAAAGCAGAGCTTATTTTCCTCAGAGACTATTGTTAAACATTAACCAAGGCACCACTAGAAAAAGTTTTTGCAATCACATTACAGAGAAAGGGTTAATCTCCCTCTATACTGTGCTCCTATAAGCTGTATGGCTAATAAAGACCTGAGAAAGGTACAAAGTGTCCATTCACAGAAATAAAGAGGTGCTCTGTGTCACAAGAGA
This sequence comes from Phyllostomus hastatus, assembly GCF_019186645.2. NCBI lineage: Eukaryota > Metazoa > Chordata > Mammalia > Chiroptera > Phyllostomidae > Phyllostomus > Phyllostomus hastatus. Next base: position 9,206,565 of record NW_025334015.1, on the reverse strand, counting down.
AATGCAAATCAAAACCATACTGAGATTGTTTTTTACCTATTAGATTAGCATAAATCTAAGTTTGAAAAACTCTGCTGGCAAGCTGTGGGGAAACAGATATTCTTATACATTGCTGGTGAGAGTATAAATTTATACAACCCTTTGGAAGGCAATTTGGCTATATATATAAAGTTACCAATACATAGACTGCTGGATCAAGCATACTGTCTCTGGGAATTTGTACTATTTTTGTTATATTGTATAGAGTACTTTTGTTTTGTAATAGCAAAATGTTGGAAACAACACAAATATCCATCCACATGGGCTGTTTTAATAAACTGTGAACAATTTATATAATGGAATTGACCAGAAATGTAAATCAAAGATACTATCTAAGTTGAATATGGAAGAATCCAGAAGTTACATTCTGGCCCCCCTCCCCAAGTTTTATTGAGATACAATTGGCATACAACGTTGTATTAGTTTAAGGTGTACAGCAAAATGATTAATACATGTATATATTGAAAGTAATCACAATAGGTTTAGTTAACATCCATTACCTCATATAGTTATAATTTCTTTTTCTTGTGATAAAAACTTTTAAGATTTACTCTCTTAGCAACCCTCAGATAGACAATGCATATTGTTAACTGTGGTCACTATGCTGTAGATTAGGTCCCCTGAAATTTCTATCTTTTGACCACCATCACCCATTTCTCCCACCCTTACCCCCCGCCTCTGGCAACTGCCAATCTGTTCTTTGCTTCTGTGAATTCTTTTTTTAAAGAAGATTCCACATATAAGTGAGACCGTACAGTATTTGCTCTCAAGGTCCCCCCATGTTGTTGAAAATGGTAGGGCTTCCTTCTTTTTAATGGCTGAATAATGTTCAATTGTATATATACCACATTTTCTCTATTTACTTATTGAGTTACATTATTAAGTGAAAAAAGCAAGATTAATATCTGAGTGGATAGTATGCTATCTTTTGCACAACAAAATAAAATATAGTTGTATTTGATTTGCATAAACCAGTCTGGAAGGATAAATAAGAAACTAGTAAAAATAGTTGGGGGAGGGGATTGCCGTACAGGAAGTGGGAACCAAATAGGTAGGGAATGGGGTGAGAAGGAGACTTTGCATTATTTTTTACCCTAATATAAATGTTAAGCTGTGCCAACATACTAGCATTTTATAAAATTGAAGGAGAAGTAAACGAAATCTTCATTGAAGAGCATCTGATTGTTAAATTCACTAGATATTCAGTAGTTATTGAGCATCTACTACGTGGCAGGAACTGTTCTAGGAAAGAGCACACAGTCACGTAAGAGCTGCCTTCTGTCCCATAAACCACTCTGCCAATGTCACATTCCCCTTTATGCCTGTGCAACAGCTTTCTCTCAGCTCCTCTGGTCTCATGTTCGCGAACTCAACATGGTAAAGGTACCCCCCAGGCCATCTAGGTCCCATAACAAAGCAACCTTTGTGTTCTTCTCTGTGTGTGTTCTCTCTATGTGTTTCCGCACCCTTGCTGTCTTTATTTTTGAGTGAGTTGTTTCATGCAGTTGGTAGAATGTGATATTTTAAAAGATCAGGGCTTTAATTTTACAGAGTAACTAAACAGACAAAAATCTCAGTGAGTGTTCATTCTACAGACATGAAAGATATGGCGGAGTGTGCCCCTTGGAGGGATTATGCTCGCAGGTTCGTGGTAATTATATCCACTGTCCTCAAGGACATTGCCAAACAGTACGCATGCGCGCACACGTACACACACCCCTGCTTCGCCTTATTTATGAATGTCATGCTGCTGTCACACCACCTAATGGCTGCATCCTTCTGATGGTGTATCTGGTAACAGATCCGAATGAAGGAAATTATCTCTGGTCTCTTGCTCTAAGGACACAGTAGGTGTTTGGTAGGCCTTTGGCTCCGATTGAGGGGTAAACCTCTAGACATGGGGATTTTACTCTCATTCAAAATGAAGCTAAATGGTCCATAAAATTGAAGCCCTGACTTTCAAATATCATATTCTACCAACCAGAGTAAAGAACACACTCAAAAACAAAGACAACTGAGATGTGAAAACATATAGAGAGAACATACACGGAGAAGAACACAATGATAAATTATTGCTAGACCTTAACAGCCAGGGGAGATAGTTTTACATTGCTGAGGTCATGGATAGGAGACCGGATTGGATAAGAGAAAACTTGTGTGGCCATAACATGGGGTGGCCTTTGAAGAGTGGCTTACATGTGTTTGAAGATAATTCTTTCGCTTTAGAGCACAGTGTACATGACCTGGTACAGGATCCATGCTCTCTTTTATCACAGCTCCTATGGCATTTCTCCCTTTTTATAATTGCTTACTAAGTGGTGGGCTCCTTAGAAGGAAGTACACAAAGCAAAACAAAACAAAACAAAAAAAAGAAGTACCATATTTTGCCATGTATAATGCGCACCCATGTTTTTGTGTATATTATACATGGGATTACTACATGCATTATTATACCCATTGCATGTAATCACATGTGTAATGCGCATCCTTATTTTTCCCTCAACAATTTGGGCAAAAAGTGTGGATTATACACGGTAAAATTCGGTGCATATTTCCTCTGTGTTCCCAGCCCCTAGCACAGTCCTGACTTTTGAAACGCTCTTAATAAGTGTTTGCTGAAAGACTGGAGGACACATGCCCTAGGAAGGAAGAAACTGGATGACATTGTAGGTATCTTTTTGGGTGGGGGATTTGGAGTCCAAAAGACACGCTTTGTGTTCCAGCTGCGTGGGCCAATGGATGGCTGCATGTTTTCGGTGACCGTCAGGATTGTCCCCTCCCACTTAGCCTGCACTCTGCACACAGAAAGCAGCTGGCTCAGCACAGTCGGCTGTGACAGCTCTCAGCTCCCTGCCAACCAGTCGGATCTCCCATCAATCTGTCCCAATCTGTCCCACTCCCTGCAATCTGACGAGAATCCAATCCCCTTCCTTAGATTTCTCTGACCACCTGCCTGGTGTTCTCCTCACCTCTGCCTGTCGCTGTCTGAGCTGCTCAGACTTGGGCAGCCACAAGGGACTAAAGAAAAGTGAGTTCATCCACAGAGCATGTATGCAGGCAGCCAAGTCCTCCAGGTTTGAGTAAAATGATCCAATCTATTTGGTATTTACTGGGCAGTCACACAGGGACATGTCCATTCTGGGATGTCCCTCACAGGACAGATGCTGCCTCAGCCAGATCTGCCAAAGGTCCTTGAATGGGGCTCCTAGGGGGAGTCACGGGAGGTCAAAGCCTACTCCCTCCCCCACCAGTTCTCCCAGCCACTCGTTTCGTCTGAATGGTGAATTACAGTAGGAATTTCTATTCCCAACTCCATTCAGATGTTTCCCAAATTGAAATCTCTCACCTGGCCTATAGCTGCAAAGTTAAAAGACTCAAAATTGTGGTTTCCAAAGACAATGGACTATTTTGTTTCTAGGGTGTAAAGATCTGGCACTGGCTAATGAGTTATATTCCAGTGTACAATGCCCTCTGATTGTGTATTATATATTAGCACTCTGGACATGAAAGAGACAATTGTGTAATGTTTGCCTATTAATTGGGAATAATCATCTCAGCTGCACAGTATTGCATACCAGCCACACTTGTCATTCTCATATCCAACAGCTTTTAATTGTTGTTGCCCTTTAATGACAACCTTTCTCAGAGTTTGGAGAGCAAAAATAGAGACTTACCTAAATATCAGCTCCTTCTCACCCCAAGAGAAAAGAATCCATTTAGATGGAAAGGATTCGAGTTTTCTAATTCCCAGGGAGTGATCATGCCTCAGAAATTTCCATTATCCACTAAATCTAAATGCTAAGGCCACGGGATTGCTTCTTCCTAATAAAGTTAGGAAGTATATCAGACTACAAGGGGGCTTGCATGGTTACACAGTAAGCTAGAGACTAAAATGGAAGAAACACCTTAAAGATCATGGTTAGGATGCCTTTGGATAAGTAACAGAAACTGTAACTCAAAATGTTTTAAGTAAAAATTTTTACCATCTCACTTAACTCAAGAGTCCCAGGATGGAATGGCTTCAGCATATCCAGGTTCCAGGGCTGAAAAATATCTTCAAGATTTGGTTCCATGCTCGCTGCAGCTCAGCTCTTCTTTCCTCTCTTGCTGGCTTCTCAGGTGGGTCCACCCCTGTTCTGGCAAGATGGCAGCTGGAAACTCAGTTCCAGGTTCACATCTCTGGTGAAAGTTCCAAGACTGAATGTCATTGGACCAACTTCGGTCATGGTCCTCATTCTGAATCAATAATGATGACTGGGGTAATGCAGTATGCTGACTGGCCAGGCCTTGATTGTGCTTACCCTGGAGGTGAAAGACAAGGTCAAATCCATCAACCTGAACCATGTCGACTAACAGTAGAAGGTGGTGGTGATTTTCCAAGAGAAAAAACAGACACTGTTACCAGAAAAGTGAGACTGGATGCTGAACAAACAAAAAAAAAACTGAGGTACTATACTTTCATCCCAATTTCTTTTTTTTATACTTTATTGATTATGCTATTACAGTTGTCCCATTTCCCCCCTTCATTTCCCTCCCCCCTGCACACCCCCACCACCCACATTCCCACCCTTTAGTTCATGTCCATGTCTCATAAGTTCTTTAGCTTCTACATTTCTCATACTATTCTTGCGTCCCCCCTGTCTATTTTCTACCTACCATTTATGCTACTTATCCTCTGTACCTTTTCCCCATCTCTCCTTCCACTCCCCTGTTGCTATCCCTTCATGTGATCTCCATTTCTGTGGTTCTGTTCCTGTTCTAGTTGTTTGCTTAATTTGCTTTTGTTTTAAGTGTGCTTGTTAATAACTGTGAGTTTGCTGTCATTTTACTGTTCATATTTTTTATCTTCTTTTTTTTAGATAAGTCCCTTTAACATTTTATAAAATAGGGGCTTAGTGATGATGAACTCCTTTAACTTGACCTTATCTGAGAAGCACTTTTTCTGCCCTTCCGTTCTAAATGAAAGCTTTGCTGGATAGAGCAATCTGGGATGTAGGTCCTTGTCTTTCATGACTTGGAATAATTCTTTCCAGCCCCTTCTTGCCTGCAAGGTCTCTTGAGAAATCAGCTGACAGTCTGATGGGAACTCTTTTGTAGGTTACTGTCCCCTTATCTCTTGCTGCTTCTAGAATTCTCTCCTTCATTTTAATCTTGGGTAATGTAATTATGATGTACCTTGGTGTTTTCTTCCTTGGGTCCAACTTCTTTGGGACTCTCTGAGCTTCCTAGACTTCCTGGAAGTCTATTTCCTTTGCCAGATTGGGGAAGTTCTCCTTTATTATTTGTTCAAATAAGTTTTCCACTTGTTGCTCTTCCTCTTCTCCTTCTGTTACCTCTATAATTCAGATGTTGGAACATTTCAAGATGTCCTGGAGGTTCCTAAGCCTCTCCTCACTTTTTCACATTCTTATTTCTTTTTTTTTAATTTTATTTTAATCATTGTTCAAATACAGTTTTCTCCCTTTTACTCCCAATCCAGGCCCCCTCCGAACCCTCCCCACTTCACTCCCATTAAAACATCAATGTGCAGCTGTTGGGGGTCATGGCCCGCAACCCAGGCATGTACCCTGACTGGGAATCGAACCTGCGACACTTTGGTTCGCAGCCCACGCTCAATCCACTGAGCTACGCCAGCCAGGGCAAATTCTTATTTCTTCATTCTTTTCTGATTGTATGTTTTTTTCTTCCTTCTGGTCCACTCCATTGATTTGAGTCCCAGTTTTCTTCCCATCACTGTTGGTTCCCTGTGCATTTTTCTTCATTTCACTTAGTGTAGCCTTCATTTTTTTTTCATCTAATTTGTAATCAAAATCAACCAATTCTGTGAGCACCCTAATCACCAGTGCTTTGAACTGTGCATCTGATAGGTTGGCTATCTTGGTCGCTTAAAAGTATTGGCTCTGGTGCTTTAATTGGTTCTTCTGTTTGAACCATTTTTTGGGGGTGGGGTCTGGTGGAGCCTTAGGTGTTCACCCAGACGGGGCAACCCAGTCACTGGTTTGTGATGCTGTATGTGCAGGCGGGGTCAGAGAGGAACAATGGCACTTCCTCCACCCTCTGTCAGACTTCAGTCCCCTCTGCCGCTTCCCACAAGCAAATTGGGCCCTTCTGGTGCTGGTTCCTAGGTGGGTGGGCCTGTGTGTGTTCTAGGAACCTGTGGGTCTCTTCAACGAGCTCTCCTATGAGGCTGGGAGTCTCTCCTGGCACCACAACCTCCACAGTGTTTTCAATCAGTGCTTTTAGGCTTTATTTCCCGGTGCTGGGGCCCTGGGTTGCAAGGTCTGCCTTGCTGCCCATTTTCACCTAGTTTATCTGTGTGCAAATGTGTGATTGCAGACAACCAGCTGCCTTGCACGCCTCACTGGGTCTGCTCGTTGCCTCCCTGCGCCCACGCCCGGGGTCTGCCAGCAGGGTCTGCCAGCTGCCGCTTGCACCCTGCATGCCCGGGTCTGCCAGCCACTGCTTTTTCCTGCCACGACCCCTCTCCGCTGGCCACTGACTCCACCCCTCTTACTGGTCCGGATGAATGGTTGTTGGGACTTCCATAAGTTCAATTTTCTGTCTGTTCTGGTTGTTTCTTTGTTTCTAAAGTTTTTTTGTCCTTAATTTTGGTTGTGTGAGGAGGCGTAGTGTGTCCACCTATGCCTCCATCTTGGCCGGAAGTCTCATCCCAATTTCAAGAATGAATGTCTTCATAGGTTGGTAATTTAAGCCTCATGGCTTCTTCAAGAACCTGTCTACAATAACGATGACCATTTACTGGGGGCTGGACATGTGTAGAGTGTTATATATGTTTCTTCTCATTTAATCCTTTAGACTACCCTACTAGGGTGGGTACGATGAATCCCCTTTTTTAAATAAGAAAATGGAGGTGCGGGGAGATTAAATGACTACTCTAAGTCATGCAGCTATTAAAGAGTGAGTCATTATTCAATCCTGGCTGAACTTCAAAGCTCATGTTTGTCCTCCTTTTGTGTGTTTCCCAAACTTGTCCATTTACAACACTTTCTGGAGAGTTTATTAAAAATACATGTTCTCAGGGACTGAAGTCTAGGAATACCTTTGGTTAACAAGCGTGCTCACTGATTCTTATGATCAAACTAATCTGAAAATAGGCACTATTGTGCAGCCTCCCCCAGGTTAAAAAACATGCAAATGGCCACTGCCCAATGCAAGCTCCTCTTCCTGAACTCTTCCTTTCTCCACAGGTGGTCGGAGGGAATTGCTCTAGCTGCTGGTCATGCTCAGTTCCCTCTCTAATGGTCTCCAAAGATAGGATGCATAATAGGTTCCGCTAGTGTATAAAAATGCAGTATTTTCCATTTCTTCAATATCTATTTACTTTTTAGTTAAAAAAAAAAGAGATCTAGTCTTACTAAAATGTGATGTCCAAACTGACTCTGGCATTCTCTCTCAACCATGAACCCAGGGCCATCTTTGGTACTATAGGTGTCCTGAGAGGACAGTGAGTGTCCCAAAAAACAGAGGGATAATGGTGCCCCTTCCTTTGCTAGTTTCCAGGCAGCCACATCCTTTTCTGTACCTAAGTGGAATTACAGATTATATTATCTTGTCTCCTGTTTCCCAAAGTCACTGGGCTCAGATGGTTTCAGAGACAGGTTTTACAAAATCAACAAACATACAGTCCTTATATCGCACCTGTTTAAGATGACAGAACAGGGGGAAAGCTATTCAGAGCTTTTTATGAAATTAGTATAACTTTGATACCAAAACTGACAAGAACAAAATGAGAAATTTATCTGTTAATCACACAAGAATGTAGGTGCAAGATTCCTAAATAAAGTATTAGCTAATTTAATTCAGCCCTATAGTAAAAATAATAAGCATCTGATACTTCACACAAACAGGATTCATGCATGGGATGGAGTGATGCAGTGTCATTGTCATTCTTTGCCTCTTGCTATTGTCCCGATAAGCTGAATTGTGGGGCTAGCCCTTTCTTGCTCCTGAATAAATGAAAAGTCATTGACTTTTTTGGCCAAGCCAAGTGAAAAGTCCTTTGATGTATAGTCCCAGGTAATAGTAAAAACTTTCAACATCCCAAAGTTAAAGCTTATCCTCATTCCTCATCTGAGCCTGCAGCAGGTTTGGTAGACAGTGTGGTGGTGCCTCCTGTGTTTCCCTCCACTAGATTTTCTCCTTCTCTCTCACTAGGAGGTCTCTGACTCCTCAGGGTTGAACCAGGAGAATGGAGAAGAGCAATAGGAAAAGTTCTATTTACCCCGTGCTGTTATGAGCTGGTATTGGAACACCCTGGGCTGGGTGGAATGTTAAAGCTGACCTTCTCTATAACAGACCTCTTCTGGGGGCACTTTTGGGGTCCTATATCTGGGAGTCTGTCATCTGCAATTTCATTCTTGCAGGAGGATATTTTCTACCTGGTTGTTTGGATTCCTCACATAGCAACTTTAGTTCTTTATAGAAGCTAGCCTTCTTAAATAGAGCTAAGATGATTCCACAAAAGGAAACACGTTCTTTCTTATGGCCTGCACTGGCCCATGGGAAATATCTCCATACTTTGCTTGGACAAATTCTGGGCATGTGGGAATGCCTCCTTTTGTTCTGCATCAGAGCAGCTACTAGCCAGTCTGTCGTTGTTTAGGTTTCTCAGATGTTATGCACAGTCTACACTGTTCTACAAACTCTAAAGGACTCTGTGAGGAACAAGGAGACAAGAATGCAGATTCCATTTTAGAAAAGAAAATGTGAGACTTGCCCTATGAGATACAAAGACTTATTTTTAAATGTCTTAGAAATTAGGAGGTGGGATGTTGCAGGAGTTGGAAAATAAGTCAATGGGACACAATGGGAAGCCCAGAAACACATTCACATGTATCTGGACATTCAACAGGCGATAAAGCCAGAATTGCATGTTATTGTCCAAGTACCAACTATTCAATAAATCATGCTTGGAAAACAAATTATCTGTGTGGAGAAGTATCACAAGTGGGCTAGAATTTTGCAAGTAAGAAAAACAAGAATAAATTTTTATTATATTGTATTAACATCAGATGTTCTGCAATAACAAAAGATACCATAAGAGTAAAAAGACAAATCACAGACATTTAGGGAAAGATACTTAAGATGCAAACTCTGACAAAGAAATAGCATATAGAATATAGAATATAGAAAGTAGCCAGAATAGAAAGTAACCCCTAGAATATAGAAAGTAACCCTACAAATCAATGATGATGATGATGATGATAGCCAGGCCCTATCCTAAGCACTTGAGATATATGAACTCATTTAATCTTTATCATGTCCCTATAAGATATGTGTTTATCATCCTCACTTTGTAGATGAAGAAACAGGCACAGAAAGGGTTAGGTAGCTTGTTTCAAGTCACATGACTAGTAAGTGGTGGAGCTGTGCTTGAGCCTAGGAATCTGGCTCCAGTCCCTATGGTCTTAACCGCTATGTTTGCTCTCCAACTCAGTGGAAACACAAATCCAAGTAGTCATAAGAAGAATCTCAACCCCTTTCTCAATCAGAGAAGTACAGATTAACGTACCGAGGCAAAATCACCTCACACCCATGAGTTGAAAAAAAAAATTAGAAGTCTGAAAATACCAAGTTTGAGTGAGGATACAGGAAAAAAATTAGAACTTTTGTACATTGTTGGTGGAAGTATAAATTTGCACAACCATTTTGGATAGCATTTGGCCATATCTAGTAAATTTGAAGGTGCCCTATGACCCAACACAAGAAAGTGTGTTTAAGAATATTAGTTGTAGTTCTGTTTGTAATAGCAAAATTTGAAAATCTAAGAATTCATCAACAAGAAAAAAATTTTTGTACATTTAAACCCTAAAGTAACAAGCAGAAATTAAAATGAACCAGCAATATATCTACCAATATGGGTAAATATAAAAAATATAGTATTATGTGGGAAAAAACTGGTTGAAATAAGATGCATATAGTATGGGGGCTCCTGTTAAGACAGCAGTATAGGTAAATGCAATACTCGAATCATCCCACAATCACATAAAAATCGAACCACCTAAATAACCACTTGAAATCTAGCCGAACAGAAGTCCTACAACTAAGGATATAAAAAAGAAGCCACATTGAGACTGGTAGGAGAGATGGAGATGCAATACAAGCTGGTTTCACACCCATGTGTGGTGGGTAAAATTCACAAGGGATATCACAGCCTCAGCCCCATACCAGGCCCCCCAGCCCAGGGTTCCAGTGCCAAGAAGAGAAGTCTTCATAACTTCTGGCTGTAAAAACCAAGGAGGACTGTGGCTGAGTGTTGCTGATTGAGGCTTCTAGAGTCCCAGGGATTCCTCTTAAATGGCCCATGCATGGACTTACTTGAACTCTCTTGATCTGAGGTCCAGTGCTGGGGCCCTGGGGACATATGGGGAGGAACTGAACTGTCTGGCTTCAGGATGAGCTGGAGGAGCAGCTTTGTCCTAGAGAGAAGTGCTGGCAGAGGCCATTGTTTCTTTTCTGAGCGTTCCCTCAACAGAGCTGGCAGGCCAGTGCCATATCTGAGGCTCCATCAACCTGACTAACACTGTTTGCCCCACTCTGGTGATAACCTGAGACCCCACCCTACCCAACCTGGGGCTCACCCAAGGTGTTTCCAGTGCCTTTTCTGTACAAATGACTTGTCTTATGCTTCAGACTTTCCTAGAATTTCTTAAACAAGCAGCACCTAGCCTCGGCATGCAGCGTACCCCTCTCACTAAGTGGTCCCAGGCCCAGCACTAGCATTAGCTGGTCTTAGTTCACAGGTTGGCCTTTTTCAGGTATTTCGAAGCCTAGTGAAGGTAGTTGGCATCTGCAGATCACTTTGTAACTCATGCTGGGTGGCTCTTGGTAGGGCACAGGTAGTGGCTGACCTTGGCTTACACTTCCCAGAAGGCCCCAGAGCCAGCACACTCAGTGGATAGCTTCAGGACCATGCCTGAGCACCACCTAAATTCCTCCACAAGGGACACACTCAAGAGGTGGACTCAGCAGGCACCAGAACCCTGCTGAAATAAGTCCTGGTCTGTGGTGTCAGCTCTTGCTCAGCTGATTTTCCATTGTGGTTGCAGCCATTTTTTTTTGCAGTCAATCAATCTGAGGGTAAATTCAACTGCAGTCAAAGCTCAGTTACATTTCCCCCCACAGCCCATGCAGGGTGGGGGGAAATGTACCTGGAGTGCTCAGCTCTGGCGATTAGAGAGGCTGTGCCACTGGACCCTACAGGATACCTACTGTATAAGGCCACTCTACCAAGCCCCAGGGCATATAACAGGTTGACTTAATAAAAAGAAACAAACATAGAACAAAACTTCAGAAAAATAACTAAACAAAATGAAGACACACAACCAACCAGATGCAGAGTTCAAAACACTGGTTATAAGGATGTTCAATGAACTCAGGGGAAGAGTTGATGAGCTTAGTGAGAACTTCAACAAAGAGATAGGAAACATAAAAACAGATAGAAGCCATAAAAAAGAACCATCCAGAAATAAAGAATACACTAACTGAAATGAAGAATACATTACAAGGAATCAAAAGTGTAGTAGATGAAGCAGGGGATCAAATCAGAGATTGGGAAGATAAGAAAGCAGCAAACACCCAATCAGACTAGCAACAAGAAAAATGAATAAAAAAATGAGGATATTATTAGGAGCCTCAAGCATACTAACATGTGCATTATGGGGATGCCAGAAGGAGAAGAGAAAGAGAACAAGGAATTAAAAACCTATGTGAAAAAATAATGACAGAAAACTCCCCTAATCTTGTGAAGGAAATAGACATCCAAGTCCAGGAAGTGCAGAGAGACCTGAATAAGAAGAACCCAAAGAGGTACACACCAAGACACAGAAGGTGGGGCAAAAGTAGGTTTATAGTTGTTCATATGGACAATAATACAATAATTAATAAATAATAGTACAAGAATAAACTGTGTTTCATGTTCTCACAACTGTAAACCTACTTTTGCCTCACTCTATATAATTAAAATTCCAAAGGTTAAAGACAAAGAGAGAATCTTGTAAGAGAAAAGCAGTTAATTATCTACATGGGAGTTCCCATAAGACTGTAAGCTGATTCCTCAACAGAAATTTTGCAGGCCAGAAGGGGTTGGCAAGAAATATTCAAAGTGGTGAAAAGCAAGGACGTACATTTAAGATTACTCTATTCAGCAATCATTTAGAATCAAAGGACAGATGAAGCTATCATTTACAATCAAAGGACAGATAAAGAGCTTCTCAGACAAGAAAAAGCTAAAAGAGTTTATTACCACCAAACCAATATTACCAGAAATATAAAAGTGTGCTCTTTAAGAAGAGGACGAAGAAGAAAGATAAAAAAATGAACAATAAAATGACAACAAATACATATCTATCAATAATTACTTTAAATGCAAATGGAGTAAATGCTTCAATCAAAAGATATAAGGAGGCTGAATGGATAACAAAAGAAGACCCTTATATGTGCTGTTTACATGAGACTCTCTTCAGATGGAAAGACACACAGACTGAAAGTAAAGGGATGAAAAGAGATATTTAATGAAAATGGACCCAACCAACCAACCAACCAACCAAACAAACAAACAAAAGCTGGGGTAGCAACAATTGTACTGGACAAAATAAACTTTAAAACAAAGGCTATATAATATAACAAGAGACAAAAATGACCCAGCAGTTCTACTTCTGGGTATTTATCGAAAGAAACCCAAAACACTAAATCAAAATGACATATACTTCTATATGTTCATGGCAGCATTATTTACAATAGCCAAGATCCTAAGTGTCCATCAGTAGATACATGAGTAAAGAAGAAGTGGTACATATATAATATGGAACATGATTCAGCCATAAAAAATAAAACTCTGCCATCTGCAACCATACAGATGGGCCTAGATAGTATTATGCTGAGTAAAATAAGTTAGAGAGAGGAAGACAAATGTCATGATTCCACTTATATATGGAATCTAAAAAAACCCAAAATAAACAAACAAGTAGGGCAGAAACAAACTCATAAATACAGAGAACAAACTGATGGTTGCCAGATGGGAGAGGTACTAGGGAGATAGGTGAAAAAGGTAAAGGGATTAAGAAGTACAAATTGGTAATTACAGAATAGTCATGGGAATGAAAAATACAGCATAGGGAATATAGTCAGTAATATTGTAATAACTATGTATGGTGTCAGGTGGGTACTAGACTTATTGGGATGATCACTTAGTTACATAATGTCTATCACTGAGTTGTTCACCTGAAGCTAAAATAATATTGTAGTCAAGTATAAAATATGTCAAGTATGTCAAGTGAAAAATAAAAACATTATTTAAAGTAAGAAAGATATATAGTTATAATACCATTGCATAAGATTTAAACATCTGCCAAATGATGCCATTTAATTTATATATATATACCAAATATGCAGTAAAAGGACGGAAACTTGAAAAAGAATCATAACTAATATACTCATGGTAGTGTTTACCGAAAACAAAAAAAGAAGTTTAATGAGAATAGGGGGATGTCCACACAGGATGTCTCAATTATACTCAGGATGCTTAATTTTTAAAAAATCCTGAAGTAGGTCTCTAAATACTATTTTCCTTGGTGAAATGGTTGATTCCAGATCTGGGTCAGAAATCCTTATGAGAAGCCATGAAAAACTTGTTTTTTGAGGACGCTTTCCCAGGCTATTTGAGGTCATGTCAAAACAACACAGGAACCACTTTGAAGGGGCTCCCACTGGCCAAAGTGGGACAATTTCTACATCAAAAGAATGATAACTACAGTGGTTAAAACCTGCAAAATACATGAAAGCCATGAGTTCATAATGATGCCTAAAAAAATTAAAAATAAAATAGCCTAATATCTTGTCCCTGGACATTGTTAGGGTAATACCTTATTATTCTGAAAGTGAATAATAAGAAATTATTTTATATTTCCTATACCAACTATATTTTTTCAGGGTAACTAAATATTTGATAAAAGTAGGTCCTATAATGGAAAACTTTCACCTAATGAATGAAGACATAATAAAATAAAAAAAAATGCACCATTTTCAACCTCTCATGAAATAATTGATTTAGGCAACTTTAATTAATGAGTGTTAGCTAAAATGTCATTGGGGAACATTATCATGGGGTGGTTAGCCTGATACTACCTACAGCCTGTGACCAACCTTAGTCTCCCCCCGAGTGGGATGGTCCAAACATTAGATGCCCCATGAAGCGATGCAGCAGGAAGTATCTCTTATGATGTTCCTTGCTTGAAAAATGGAACCTGATGCTAAGCAAGTCTTTAGAACAGCTACTACTTTTCAGGAAATATGAGAGATGGAAAAACTACCTACCTTGGCATATCCTTTTGCCAAGGATATGATTGGCAAAACCCAACAGGTAGAACACGCTATAGGAAAAATGACCCAGTTTTGTCAACAAATCTTCATTATGCTCCAACAAAAGTCACAGTAGAGAAAAAGGGAGGATGAGCTATTGTAGAATAAAAAAAAATGAGAAGGGGTAACAACCAAATGCACTGTAAGGCCCGTGTTTGGATCTGGATTTGAGCTAATCTATGGTAAAACCCTGGCTGGTGTGGCTTAGTTGGTTGGGCATCATCCAGCAAAGTGAAGTTTCTCTGGTTTGATTATCAGTTGCTCAGGGCACATGCCTGGGTTATGGGCCAGGTTTCTGGTTGGGGTGTGTACAAGAGGCAGCCAAATGATGTTCCTCTCTCACATCAATATTTCTCTTTCTCTCTCTCTTTATTCCCCTCTGTCAAATAAATAAATAAATAAATAAATAAATAAATAAATAAATAAATATTAAAAAAGGATATGTTTGAGTCGATCAAGGAAATATGCATGGGGATTGGTAGTAATGGACATTAAGGAATTATTGTTAATTTTGATGTGTGATGAAGGCATGGTGATTATGTTTTAAAAATTCCCCAACATTAAGAGAAGGACACTTTAGACAGAGTGTAACCTGGTGAAATAAATGCCTTTCAAATGGTGTCTGACCCCCAACCCTTCAGAGAACACTGATGAATGACAGAAGCCCGGCAGACACCTCTCTCAGGGGCCTGTGTGACACAGAGCCGAAGAAGAGAATGGAATGTACACCGAGGGGAGCAGAGTTCCTGCCCTGTGGTGGGGCCGGCTTTGGAGTGAGCACCAGAGGGGCACAGCAGTGTTTGTGGGGCCAGGGAAGCGCCTCAGTCCAGGGTAGGGGCACCCATGGGATCAGTGAAGCCAAGAGAAGGGCACTGTGTTCTGGGGTCATGGGGCAAGTTTGGGAGCTGCCAGGAGGAAGCTGTGCTCTTCCTACTGGTGAGAACTGGACCTGGAATGACTGGTCAGCATTCCCACTGCAGGCTGGTGTGGTTTGAGCCTATTTGGTTGACACTCACAGAGAGTAGACTCGGTGTTTTACGCACACACACCATCCTAACTCCAGAGCAAACCCATTTTGCAGTTAGGGAAACAGGCACAAAACTATTTATCTCATTTTAAATATTTTTATTGTTGATACTATTACAGATGTCCCCCATTTCCCCCCACCTTTTCTCCCCTCCCTTGCCTTTACCACATTGTTGTCTGTGTCCATGGGCTATGCATACAAGCTCTGGAAAACGTCCAGCCATTGTTAATATAACGAGAATGGTTTGTGGGACATTGATGGAACCTGGCAGCCAAGGAGAGTGGACTGGAATGTGCATGTGTGAACAATGATGGCTTCACTGTACTAGTCAGTGGGGGTGGTAGATGCCATTGAGTGAGCATGTGTATTGTGTGGCTGTCACATTCAAAACAACTGAGTGAGTAGAGCAACAAATCTGCATCAAATTTTCCTTTGAGCTTGAACATTCCTCTGTGGAAACTATTTGGATGATTCAGAAGACCACAGCTATGGGCAATTGGTAATTGGCAGCTTCATCATGACAAGGCACCCACTCATGCATCATGTCTTGTGCAGAGTTTTTCTGTGAAATATCAAATCATCCAGGTGACTCAGCCCCCCTACAGCTCAGATTTGGTGCTTAGACACTTCTGGCTTTTCCCCAAACTAAAATCACCCTTGAAAAGGAAAAGATTATAGACTGTTGGTGAGATTCTAGAAAATACAATGTCACAACTGGTGGTGATTGGGAGAACAGTGTGAGGTGTCAAGGGGCCTACTTTGAATGGGACTGAGGTGTCATTGTCTTATGTACAATGTTTCTTATATCTTCTTTAATAAATGTCTCTATTTTTCATATCACATGGCTGGATACTCTCTGGAAAGACCTTGTATATGCATGTATGTTCTTTGCCTAATCTCTTCCAGTCCCCTTACTCCCCTCCCCTCTGAGATCTATCAGTTTGTTCCATATATTCATGCCTCTGGTTTTATTTTGTTTGTCATTTTATTCTGTTCATTAGATTCCCATTATGAGTGAAGTCATATAGTATTTGTTTTTCTCTGATTGGTTTATTTTGCTTAGCACAGTATTCTCCTGGTCCATTCATGATGCCACAAAGTTCCTTTTTTTAATAGCTGCGTAGAATTCCATCATGTAAATTCACCACAGCTTTTTTATCCACTCATATACTGATGGGCACTTGGGCTGTTTCCAGAGCTTGGCTATTGTAAATAACACTGCTTTGAACACAGGGGTGCATATATTCTTTCTGATTAATGTTTCAGGATTCTTAGGGTATATTCCCAGAAGTGAAATCACAGGGTCACACAGCCAACCCATTTTTAATTTTTTGAGGAACGTCCACACTACTTTCCACAGTGGCTGCACCAGGCTGGGGCCCTGGTTGGGTAGCTCAGTTGGTTGGAGAGTTGTCCTGATATACCCAGGTTGCGGTTTGGGTCCTGCAGTCAGGGAACATACAACAGCTGACTCATGAATGCACATATAAGTGGAACAACAAGTCAATCTCTCTCCCTTCTTTGTTTTCTCTCTGAAATCAATGAACTATTAAAAAAAAAAAAGGCTGGGTGAGAATTACCTCCTGATTCCAGGCTGCTGCTCTACCAGCCACCTGCTTGTAAGCCTTTCTGATTTCCTGCACACCTTTTTCTGAAATGCAGAAAGCCTGTCAGAAGAGTAGCAGGCCTCAGCCCAGGGTGTTAAGAGCTTCTATCTTCTTTCTGAGCTTTTATCAGAAACTGCTGTTCTTGCAAACCGAAGTGTGACAGAACATTCGCCAGAGATTTCCCAGGAGCAGGCTTAACTCTTCCTGGTAGATCAGACTTAGCCTCTTCACGGTCTTCACCCTTCTTGGGGCCTTGAGCCACTACCAAGCAGGGGCCATTCTGTCCCTAAAGGCTGGTGCTCTGCTCTCTGGATTTGGTGCCTGCTCCTTCCGGGGGAGCCCCTGGGGGTGGGAGTGCTTCTCTGGCGGTTTGCCAGCAGCCAGAAGACTAAGCTTGCCCTGAGAATTTCCACTCGCGGGCTCCGAACTGTCCGGCAGTCATCTACCAAGGAGAGCCCGGTGGGGTCGTAGGGAGGGAAGATGACCCTTGCAGACAGCTGTGTTCCTACTCTGCTTGCTGGCGGGAAGCCCTGTGATTGGATGATTTCTCACATTCCCTGTGATTAGGTGTTTCTTTCCATAAATTTCCTCCTCACCATTCCCCAGACTCTAATCTGGGTGTTATTTTTTTTATCTTGAAAGACTTTTATGTTTTGACCTTATTTAGACTGTGTCCGCCCTGTTTACAATAAGTAGGACATCTTCCTACGAAGGCATGGGACTAAGGTATTAATGAGAAGAGGAGAAAGAAAAACGAAAGTGTCTTTTCTGGGCTTCATGAAAGTACTCTCGTGATATATGTGCCAGATATTGGAAAAACAGAGACTGATCGTGAACAGAAAGCTATAGAATAAAGAGCTCTTCATTGAACATTATGACTTTTAAAAGGGATTTCACCTATGTCAGCCTCCGTGGCCTTGTCTGTAAGAGGCTAATAATAACTAATGTGGGTAAAGGCAAGAGGTTTAACTTGATGGATAGCTTGAGTGACTTTTCATTTCCTGACATCTGGGAAATACTGGCAGTTTATCTCATTCATGCAGTTATTTACTGCTTTATGTACTCTTCTTCCATACAGTGCTTCACTCAATAACTATTTATTAAGGATGTAGCATATGAGTTAATAATGCATGATACAATGGGGGATAAGAAATTTTTTTGCCCTCAGGAATTACCATTTTATTTTATTTTATTTTTTAATTTATTGATTTCAGAGGAGAGAAGGAGAGACACACACACACACACACATGGATCTATTCCACTTATTTCTGCATTCACTGGTTAATTCTGGTATGTGCCCTGACTAGGGATTGAACCCACAGCCTTGGTGTACCGGGAGGATGCTCTAACCAATTAAGCTTCCTGGCCCGGGCCAGGAGAGAGAAGACATGCATGGAAAACTGTAATACAGAGTATGCTAAATATAGCAAGAAAGGTGTTGAGTGTTATGGGAGCTCAGAAAAAGAGAAATTGCTTCCAGGAGGGAGTTTCACAGAAGACTCAGTGAAGGATGAAGTGGTTGAATTGGGGTTTGAAGGACACATAAATAAGGTTTGGACAGGCAGATGTGGAGCGAGGGTGGGCGGTGACTACTCTGAAGGCCTGGCAGAGGCCTGAGCAGAGACGTGGGGATGAGGACGTGTGGGATGTGTGTGGGGAAACTATCAGTCATCTAGAAACAACCTGGAAACTGTGCAAGATGTGTGGGTGGAAGACTAATGAGGAGACAACTGTCACAATTCAAGGGACAGTTGGTGAGCACCTGCACTCAAGGGTTGGGGGAAAGAAGGAGATGTGAGGACTGTCCAGGGAAAGTGTGGCTGGGGCAAGGAAAAGGGACAGGTGGAGGCAAGGGACACTGGAGGTAAGAATCCTCACCTTTGCTTCTCTTCTTCAAGGATGGTGGTTACTTCTCCAAATCTGTCTCTCCACTTCATTATTTGAATAGCTCTGGTTTTAATACCCAATCAGAGAAAGTCATAGAGCTTGGCCAAAGAGTGACACTATTTGCATCATGATCTTCATTGTGGAGGATATTTGTGTTTTGCTTCATTGTGCCACTTTGCTCTACAAGTTAATGAATGAGCCAGCAACATCTGTGGAGGTCCACCTCCTTCTCCCCCCCACCCCTTGAGTTCAGATGTTCACTAACTGTCCCTTGAACTGTTGCAGTTGTCTCCTAATTGGCCTTCCACTCACACCTTGGCTAGTTTCCATTTTCTTCTAGACTATTCACAGTTTATCAATTGTATAAAATGTTTCTGGATGTTTTCCATAAGAGTTTATCCACTATTTCTGATATTTAAGTCAATGTGGGGGAAGAGGGTAGTGGTATCTTGCCTACAGGAGTTTACAAACTCATGGGGGAAAGCAGTGTACGAAAATACTTAGGTAAAATGAGGTATGTGAAAAGTGCCACGAGATTAGAATAAGTTCAAAAGAGGAAGCATTCCGTTCTAGTAATCTGGAAAAGTATCAGGGAGGCAGTAGCCAGTAAAATAAAGTATGTGTCTGGCCATAAATACTCAAGGGTGGGGAACTGGAGAGGAGTGGGAGGCTGGTGGTTTGGAACTGAAGGTCAACGTAGAAGCGGATTTTGTCAGGGCAAGCTGCATGCAGTTGTATCTCCAGGGGCCTTTAAACTCAGTTCAGCCAGTTCCCACACAACCAACCATGCTGACTTCTGCAATCTGCTTTCCTTTGGGTTGAAACAGGTTTAGCCCTGGGAAAGGACTCTGGCAGGATATGCCTGATGGATCAGGGAATGAAGTTCGTGTAAGCTGCATGGCCCCCCACAGCAGCATTTTGACAAGACTGGAGTTTGAGAGTGGAGCTGCAGTGAACGGGCCAGATGGTTCCCCTAGGGCCCCTCACCTCACCCTCTCATCTTTCCAAACTGGTACGATTTGTTCAAAATCCCATCTACTGCCTTTGCTAGCACCAGCTTTTCACACTCTGAGAATGGGTTTCTCTTTGTGGTCTGTTAGGCCACTGTGTGGTTTCCCTACTGGATTCCTTTTTGTGGTTGGAGGTCAAACCCTCTCTTGCCGGCTGCTTCCAGGAATGCGTGGTGTGTTTCAGCGTGCTACTTGGAGGGTTTTATTTTATGTCCCTTGAATGGAATGGCAGTCCTCCAGCAGGCCTGTGTGCATGTATAAATAGAGGGACACGTAGCCTGTCTTTAATATCCAGAATACAAACCAGCCACCAATGCGTGCCACGCCGTCGTGTTTTGATGGAAAGCTGCTGACAGCCCCTCAGACCACGCGGGGAGTCCCAGCAAACCGCCTAATCCCACTGCTTTGCCCCAGGCAAAGATGGGGCTGTTTCATTGCCAGGAACAATTTCTTTCCAGCCACCAGCAGCTCAGAGTTTCTTTGGCTTTTCCTGCTCCAGCTGCCCATTATTTATGACCCTTGGTCAGAGAGCACAGGGTGAACATGGGAGACTGAAATGTACAGCTAATCCCCCAATTTTTTTTTTTTAGGCAGAAGATTTAGACTCATTTGCCTGTGAACCCCTTTGACTATGTGGCTAATGTCAAAGGGGCCTATTTCCATATGTTCAGCCCAACTTTCTACAATCCCACAGGAGAGTGTTCTTTCCTACTCTATGTAGGATGAAGTATGAATTCCTGCCATTCAGATTCTTTGCAGAATGGCCCCACACTACCTTTCCCACCTTATAATCACTGCACCCTTACTTTGGCTTCCACTGAAGTAGATCAGTGTACTCTCTGTTTCCCAAGACCACTTGTGCCACTATACTGTCACTGCAGTGGTCTCCTCCCCTAGAATAGTTCCCCTTCTCTCCACCTGTTGAGGGCCTTTCTATCCACTAAGGCTGCGTTGGGTTCCAGGGCCCCCGTGACCATCTCCATCCACATGTGTCTTTCTTTCCAAAGCATGTATTGTTTCTACTATCGACTCAATGCGTAATTACATTACTTGTGATGTATTCTTTACAGTCTTACATACTGATTGGAATGGGCAGACTTTAGATGGGAATTCTACATTCTAGTCTCCTTTGGAACGGAAACCTCATGAGGCCAGGGCTCCTGCATTGTCTTCTTTGTAACTCCTATAGTGTTAAGTACTTTGTACTCTGCATAAGAGGAGCCAGAAGGT
The DNA here is from genome assembly GCF_019186645.2 of Phyllostomus hastatus. Lineage (NCBI taxonomy): Eukaryota > Metazoa > Chordata > Mammalia > Chiroptera > Phyllostomidae > Phyllostomus > Phyllostomus hastatus. The sequence goes on along the minus strand of NW_025334015.1, from coordinate 9,185,386 downwards.
GCTTATTGATTGAATGAATAATAATCCACTCTTGAAAAAGCAGAGCTTTGGGAGTATCAGTTAGTGAATCCTGTGCTCTTTCAAGGATATTCTCTGGCTAAGCACTGGAAAATTAGAATATGAAGTAATAATTAAAGTTATTCTCAGTATTTCTCAAGGCAGCCAAGAAACCATCACTCCAGTGAAATTCCCTGGGGCCACCTAGAAGGTCAGCTTAACTAGGCCCTGACCAGTTCGGCTCAGTTGGTTGGGCTTTGTCCCAAAAAGTGAAACATCGCTGGTTCGATTCCAGGTTAGGGGATAATGCCTGGGTTACTGGTTTGGTCCCCAGGTGGGGGCACATTTGAGAACCGATAGATGCTTCTCTCACACATTGATGTTTCTCTCCCTCTCTTTCTCCCTCCCTCCCCTTTCTCTAAAATAAGTAAATAAATAAATAAAAAAATAAAATGTCAGCTCAACTCAGTGTCTGGGGTTGGTCACTCCCACAGTTTTAGGCTTCTTGGGATTCTGTGCTGACTCAGAAAACCAGGTTTCCACAGTTGTCATCTGTCAATAGCTTTCATATTGACATTCAATAAATACTTGATGATTTAAATTAAGTAAAGGAAACATCAGTCTAACCTTTTACTGGGATTGTGGAGAATGTCTGGGATGTTTGTGTAAGATGTGGATTTTTTTAAAAGTAAAATTTAAGCCCTGGCTGGCATAGCTCAGTGGATTGAGTGTGGGCTGGGAACCAAAGTGTCCCAGGTTCGATTCCCAGCCAGGGTACATTCCTGGGTTGCAGGCCAGAACCCCCAGCAACTGCACATTGGTGTTTCTCTCTCTCACTCTCTCTCTCTCTCTCTCTCTCTCTCTATCTCCCTCCCTTCCCTCTCTGAAGATAAATAAATAAAATAAAATCTTTAAAAAAAAGTAAAATTTAGGTTTTGACAAATGCCATCGGAATTCCATAAGTTCTTGAAACACATAGCCACTAGTGGCAAAACTTTTCCTTTAAACAGTGAATCTGACTCTTGTAAATCTCTAAATAGAATTTTTAGATAAATCTGATGAATAAAATGAAGACTCAAATATAATAGTATTTTTTTTACAAACTACAGAATGTACAGAAAAGAAAAGACTTTACAATTTTTGCACGTAGCTTATAAAAAGGCCTTATAAGTAATTCTAAGGGAAAACTTTCAGAAATGTACTAAAATACAGAACCATTACTATAATAATAATGGCTTTTTACTTCCTGAGCATTTGTTCTGAGTCATTTAGTACTTGATATTCAAAATTTCTTTTAATCATAAAGCAACTGTGTGAAGAGGAATTTTATTAGCTCCATTTTAGAGATAAGGAAACTAAAGGTTAGAATGGTTAATCAGATTTAAAGTAAAATTTGTGTCCTGGCTGGTGTGGCTCAGTGGATTGAGTGCCGGCTTGCTAACCAAAGGGTTGCTGGTTCGATATTCCTAGTCAGGGCACATGCCTGGGTTGTGGGGCAGGACCCCAGTAGGGGGTGTGTGAGACAACCACACATTGATGTTTCTCTCCCTCTTTCCCTTCCTTCCCCTCTCTTGAAAAATAAGTAAAATCTATAAAATAAAATAAAATAAAATAAAACAAAATAAAATTTGTCAGACTCCAAAGTTCATGAGCAATTATGCTGACCACCTTGAAGGATGGACCCTGACTGGATATGTTCGGCTTCATGTTTAAGGCCACTTAGTTCTGTTCATTGCATGCCTCCTGCTCTCACATTTATTAATAGATAGTTTTTATGACAAATTTCTAGCAGATAGCAGTAAAGTGTCTGGAGCAAGGAAGAGTGGTTCTTAACTCACAGTTGATCAAAACTTGTTCTCAATGCTCCGTGGTCACAGGTAGAAGCCAGGGTCCCCAAACAAGAGACATTCCAAATCTTGAGCAGCTTCTAAATGAGCCACCTTGGAGCTGACAAGAGTTCTTATTACTTAGGACCTGAGGTGTATCTCACTTGCTTAGTATCATGGAAATGTCTTTCTTTTGTGTTTGCAGTGAACTGTATTCTCTCCTAATCTTCTAAGTTACTAGTTTAATTTATTGGAACAAACAACATGTTAAGAATCTCCCACAAGGAAGGTGCCAAGATGGGCCCTTGACTGGAGGGATGAGCATGGGAAGTGGGGGGAGGAGGCGCGACATCGTAGAGGTGGGGATGGGAGGGAGGAGGCACAACTGAGTATGGGGTTTGCTCTCAGTGTATAACCTGTAGAGGAGACGGAAACAGGAGGACTATGCATAGGTATGAGAATGGCGGTGGAGGAGGGCATACATGGCACCCTTTAGGGACATAGGGGAGAGGGGGTTCATTCTGCCTGGGAGAGCACGAGGAGCTTCATGGAGGACGGGCCATTTGGGTTCCCTCTTGAAGGGTGGGTAGACACCTTAGATGGCGAGAAGGAAGAAACCACAGCCAGGAAAACCTGAGATGAAAGTGATCTAACATCAAAATATGAGAGCGAGGTGTGTGCACGTGTGTGAGGTCAGAGGGAGGAGAGGAGTGTGGCAGGAGGGGTCCAGAAACTTGAATATCCTCTTAAAGGCTTCAGATTTTATGGAGGCAATGGGGAGTCACTGAAGAATTTTGAGTAAGGAAGGTCTTTTGAATTTCTGGAGATGGCTTCTTTGGCATGTGCCAGTATTGGGCAGTGTGGGCTAATTAATTAATTAATTAATTAATCTATCTATTTTTAAGGGAGCACTTTTATTTATTTATTTTCCAGAGGAGCCATCTCAGGGAAAAAGACCCTATTGTGCTTGTAGCCCCTTTAGTCCAGGTCTGGTACCCTACGTGCTATCGCCTCTCCCTCTGCTTAGATGCTTTCGGTTCTGGCTGTTGACATCTGGGTCAGGCATCTGATGCATATTACCTCCTGACTTATTTTCAGTGACTTCGATGGGTCAGAGAGTAAGCTGTCATCGCTGTTCCTGCATCAAAAGCTCAAGAGTTTGGGAATAAAAGTTGGAGACTGAACCATACAGACCGAGAGGTGGGACGCACATCCAAGCACAGCACGGCATGCCATGGGTTGCGGGAGGTCCCAGAATAGAAGGTGCTTCTCCTGGGATTCACACCACAGGCCTTATCGCCATTAATTTCAGAGTTTGGAATTGGATGCCACACCCTGGTGTTAAGCTGTTAACCTCCAGCATCAAGGCCACAGCTGCTGGGAAGAATTCCTCTCTCAGGCTGTGGCCTCATCAGAGTTCTTCATCTGGACACGCCACAAAGGGTGAATGTTCCTGAATCCAGTCCCATGAGGCCAGGGCGCTATATATACTTAGGTGCCTCCACCCCTTTACTCCCGGACACACATGCAGAGCAGAGCCTTTCCACAGTGGGCCATGGCACCAGAGGACAGTGTGTGTGTGTCTCTCAATGCAGGGGATGAGAACTCCCTTCCAGATATTCTTTTCTGTTTTCTGAAAGAATAAAACCTGAAAAAAAGAATATGTAGATACTTTGAGGAAAATAAGGACATTTCTAGAGCATGCCTTTCTGCAGCAGAAGTCTGCTTGAGGTGGACACAGGTTCTGGTTTTCAGATATCTAGGTGGAAACAGGTTCTAGCTTTCAGATTTGGGAGTGCTTTAGGCTTCACTCAGTTTTCCTTTCTGCGTCCTATGAAGTTACACCCAAGCAATCAGCAGAGGGCTCCCTCGGCCCTGGGAGCTGGTATTGATGCTCGGAAGGCCACGTGATGTAGACCAGGGAAGAAATGCACACCTGACGGTGAGTTGGTGAGTTTAAAATCCAATGACCCCAATTCCTTCAGCAGAGAAGAAACCCTAACCCATCCTGGAAACACACCACTTCAGCAAGAAGGCATTTGCTAGCGTTTACATTAAATGACACTGTTTAAATTCCTGGATCAAGGTCAGCATAATGTTTATGCTCAGGGTAACACATAGCAAAGTCATCCTTTAGAGAACCTAAAAAGCAGAGCAACTCCCTGACCAATGGTTTAATTGTTTCTGAACTGGCAGCTCAACAGTTCCTAAATATTCAATCATAGCATCGTTAATCAACATCGGTCCCAGATCTGGACTGGAGCCTTGCAGATGCCAAATCCCTACGTGGTGTTTGCCCAGATTCATGCTGGCTCAACAGAGAGGGTTTGACTGATACACCACAGTGTCGGGTGTTTAATGACCGTTATTTGTTAGGGTGGTCGGAGCTGGCCAGCTGCTCTCAGTGGAAGAGGGATTGGGAGAAGGCAAGTGGACACCGTCTACACATCATCTCTCTGAGGCTGACATCTCTGTTCTGATTTTCCACTCGGAAGAACAGCAGTCTAGGATTCAATAGCAGGTACTGGTTAGAATGAAGGTGTTCTCTTTCTTGGAATTCGCTAGACAACCTCTGTCAAGGTTTTACTATCTAAGTCTTTCTCCTCGGCTCTAGGCAAATAATCACATTCCTTGATTATAACCTCATCTGAGATATGTTACAGCGAATGATGTCATTGCTTGTTTGCTATCACGTCTGCTTCTCTGAAGAAATTACAGGAGGATGTCCCAGATTCTTTGACTATGTTTGGGAGGTATCTTAGTCTTTTATTTCGGTGAGGCGGGGAGATGAATTCCAGGGAAAAGGAAGTGTCACACTGTAAACAAAATCCACCTCCACCTGCCTCCTATAAAAATGTACCCCACATGGCAATGAGGGCGAACAGCCACTGGCCGAGGGCAGTACGGAGCGCTCAGTGAACCTGAGGGAAAGCGAGGTCTGTGCGGCCAGCGTTCATCAGCACGGTCTGCGGATGTTTCCAAGAAGAAGCACGTGTCTGCTTGTGCTAGAAAGGCAAACACATATGAGCAGGAACCCCGCGGAAGCTGCTCCAGGCTACCGAGGTGGGAAACGCAGCGGTTTCTGTTTGTGCTGGCTTCTTTCTCATTCAGATGTTTCTCATCAGCCACGTTCAGATTGATTCCATTTGCAAAACTCTCCTGGCAGTCTTGCCTGGTGGATGAGGCTCAGTGGCAAAATCTCTGGCATTTTCTGATCCTGCCCAGATCATGCTCTTGTTGTGTAGTTTCTTGGTGCTTTGGCTCCTAAGCAGAAATTGGCTAAGCATAGGCTGCTGTTGAACAAAACCAAATGTAAAACAGAACACTGGAACACTGACCCAAGAGATTTTTCTAAGTGTGGGGGATGGGAATGCAGAGGAGGACAGTGGGGGGTCAGGAAAGGGAGGGGCTTCCTCACAATCAGACTGAATCACGCTCTGAGGAGCATTTGTCACCGTCTCATCTTGTCAGCATCCTTGCTAATTGTGCCAGGGCAAAGGCTACATCCTCTTTACTCTTCCATCTCACTATTGGAGGCCATAGAAAATATTTGGGTCTCGTTCGATTCCCAGTCAGGGTACATGCCTGGGTTGCAGGCTATACCCCCAGCAACCGCACATTGATGTTTCTCGCTCTATCTCCCTCCCTTCTCTCTCTAAAAATAAATAAATAAAATATTAAAAAAAAGAAAAGAAAAAGTGTTGACAGATAAGTTATGTACAACCCAAGAAAAAAGTTATAAAATAATTCTTAAAAAAAAATTTGGGTCTCTCCAAAGCCATCTTCTCATTTTCTGTCCCTCATGAAAGTTTGTGACCCACGACTCCCTGACATTATGTATTTTTTTCTCTTACTCCTTCAACTTGGCCTTGACACCTCACATCAGCTTCCTTCTCAGCCCTCACCTCCCCAACCCACTGTTTCCCACATGAGCCGTCTTGTATTCTTCCACCCTACGCTAACGTTTCCTGTGCTATGAGGGAGCATGCTTATCCTCTCACTCCTCACGCTGCTGCTGCCGCAGCAGGGAGAGGACCTCCTGTTGGAGAAACTTCTAATCTCTCTCTTCCCTTCCCACTGTTGAGACTGCGAAAAAATGTGCTGCCGTCCACAGCCCTCAGCTGCCTTTCCCAGGAACTGCCAGGCAGCACGAGTTCCGTAGCTCTTGTCCTTCCTGCTGCTGTCGGGATATGGTTTCCCCAGGAGTGGGTCCTGGGGTCTGAACTTAGGGTGGAGACCTAAGTATTAGGAAGCAGAGAGCCCATGGACTTCTGGGCCAAGCTGATTGTCCAGTCTCGTAAAGCTGATACACATGCACGTAGAAAGCATCGTCACAGTCACCCAGTTCAAAATTCAAAAGGCACAAAAGGACATACAGACAAAAGTCTTCCTGTGGTCCTATCTCCAGCTCCTTAGTCCCCTTGGTAGAGGCAATCAATACGTACAGGGCCTCGTATAATCTTCTGTTTTACATGTATATGAGCAAATAAACACATATATACACACACCATACATTTTTCCACAATCGGTGGTGTGCTATTTTGTTCCACATCTTGCTTTCATTTTTTACCTTTCAAATGGCTGCATAGTATTTCATTGAATAAATTTCCATGATGTATTTAACTATTCTCATATGAATGGGAATTTGGTAGTTTCCAATTTTTTGCTGTAATGAAAAAATAAAGTTGATATTTGATCCTCAGATCTTGTGTTTATTTCCCAAAGCTCAGTGCTCAGAGGGGAGAGCAGTGTGGTCCAGGCGGAGTGCCTGTCAGTTGGACTTGGGGTTCCAGGTCAGTGAGTCAAACACATCAGGTTTGTCCTTTTGTTCCCCCTGACTGTTTCCAACTTGCCATCCTGCTATGAGAACTGATTCTATGAATGCTGGTGTTCACTAAATTAGGTCATTTTACGCTTTTCTTTTTCCTCTTCTACCTACATCCTTCTCCAACTTAGGGATTTGGTTGTAACCAAAATACTTTTCCAGCAAGTGATGGCCCTGGTATCCTAAGACTTTGGGTATTGAATTCCGTGAATTTCTGTAGCATGTTACAATTTGCACAGCACTTGCAAATAACATTCTTTCATTTAATCCTTATACAAATTTTCTGAGGTTGGCAGGACATTTTCTAGACGAAGAAGCTGAGGCTCAGAGGGACTATGCAGCTTGCTGAAGGTCACTTAGTTGATAAATGACACAGACAAAACTTGAAGTCAGGTCATCTAACTCAGCCTTCTGCTTTTGTAATACATATGCTAACCCTTTACCATGTAGGTGACATTAAAGTCAGCTTTCTGTTTGGAAGACGGTGGGAGGCCGAAGCTCAGCAAGTTCTTCGTTTCCTATCAGCAGATAGACTGAGGTGATTTGGACAAGAGGAATTAGGGATCAATTTATCCACATCGATCCGCCGCGATGTGGATAACATGTAACATGACAGGGCCAATGCTAGCTGTAGGGAGCCAGAGAAAGTTGGGTTGGGAGAACTGCCAGGGAGGGAAGCCTTTGATCTCAGGGCATATGTGTCACGTGGAGGTGAGGAGTTGGGCTTGCGAGCAAGGGAACAGGAAGAATGGAAAAGAATGAATCCACACTGAGTGTCTGCTCTATGCCATGCTCACTTGTTCATCACAGAATTTGGGAAGGTACGCGCCCAGGCATGACAGGCCGTGCTGGTTCACTGGAGATGTGGTAGTGGCAGCGGTGGTGCCGGCATGGTGGGGCCTCCTCTGCTCTGCCCAGCAGGCCAGGGCGAGGGTGACAAGTGGCTGTGTAACTGGTGACGCTCAGTGCTAGGTGGAGCGACTCAGATCAAGCTCATATGTGTGGCTTTCCTCCCACAGATGTGTTTTCTCTCCAGCAGCTCCTAGGAGAACAGGTTTCTGGCTGTTCTGCTGCATCCATTCACCAGGCACCCTCCAATGCACAACCCCACTGCGGCCATTGCACTGTGTCCAGTGCCATCCCCGAGAAGAGAGCTGTCCCCCAGGTGGCAAGGACAGGAAAGAGGACAGGCGCACTGAGCATGCTCCTGCAGGACAGAGGGGAGCATGGTGGGGCACTGCTGAGACAGACACTGGACAGAGAGGTGGGGCTGGGGTGTCCTGGGCTCAGATACCGAGCTCCAGCCCTTGGGATGTACCCTCCAGAGAGCAGAAATTATGGAAGAACCTTGCGGAAAGGAGGACAAGATTAGATACAAATTTTAGAAATCTCACCCTGCCGCGATTCACTCATTTGTCTCCTAGACACTGAGTGTCCACTACAGATTGACCGTGTGTGCCCCACTGCCACCTTCCCCACCCCAACTCCTCCACTGAGGCTGCAACCCCAGTGTGATGGAGCTGGGAGATGGGCCTCTGGGAGGTAAGCAGGCTTAGATGGGGGCATGAGGGTGGGGCCCTCATGACGAGTCAGTGTCCACATGAGCAGGGACTCCATAGACTGTGCCCTCTCTCTCCCTCTCTGAGCATGCGGCGTGGAAGGTCGTGTGAGGACACAGTGAAAAGGGGGCTGTCGGTAAGCTAGGTGTGGGCCCTTACCAGGAACCTCGAGCTCAGACATCCAGCCTCCAGAGCTGTGAGAAACACATTCTGTTGTTTAAGCCACTTTGCATGGGAGCCCAAGCTGATGAAGACCCCATGCAGCCAGCACTAGCTTGGCTCCGGATACCCAGCCACAAACAAAGAATCCTTGTCTTCATGTGCTTACAGTCTAGTGGGGAGGAGCGGGAGTCATGAAGTGAACGATCCATACCAGATCTATATAGTTACTAATTATGAAAGAAGGCAAGGGGGCCTCGTTTGGACTGGGGAAGATGGGGAAGACTTACTGAGGACATGACCTTCAACCTGAGATCCCAAGGATGAGTCAAGGGGAGCCAGCTATGAGCCAAGGAGAACATCCCAGCCTTGGGAAGGCCATGTGTGAAGCCCTGGGATGAGAGAAAGCTTGGTGAGAAACTGACAAGACACCCATGTCACCAGAGTGGGAGAGAGTGACATATAATAAGACTGGGAGCTGTTAGAGAATGGTTGACGGAGAAACTTGTAGTTCTTGTTAAGAGGTTTAGATGTATATTCTTAGTGCATCAGGGAGCTCTTCAAGGGTTTAAGTGGAGAAACGAAATGATCTGATTTTCTTGTTTAAAAGATAACTCTGAATAATGTGAGAACCAGATTGGAAGGACGTCAAATGCAGTGAGAGAGGCTTCTTCTGAGGGCTGGCGCAGCTGTGCTGGAATGAGGTTACCCTGAACAGCAAGCAGTAAGGATACAGAGAAGTGGGTGCATTTGAGGACCAGAGAGTAGGACGGGTGGGGAAGAAGGGGGAGCAGAAGCAATGTCGTAGGTGCAGCAGCTGGGAGGAAGAGGGTGAGACAGAGGACACTGCGTCTGGTGGGATGTTGGGGACACGTGAGCCTGGTAGTTCGGGAGACAGATCCTGCCTGCGCAGAAAGGCGTAAACACAGCACGCCTGTCTCTGCTGTCTTTAGAAAGTCCTGCCTGCACTTGGCCCTTGGCCTGTGTCTGGGAACTTGGCTCTCAGAGTGTCCTCAGTCAACAGTCAACCAATAAGGCTGGTTCCCTGTGGCTAGACTGTTTGTGCAGACAACGTGATTTATGCCAGACACCTGCTTTTCCCCTGGGAGTCTGGAACTTGGGTACACGCTAAGGGGACGATGGCCACATGACCAGCCCCCAGTGAAAGCCACGGGCACCGAGGCTTTCATGGGCTTCTCTGGGCAGAAACAGCACACACGTACGTTTCTGGGGGAAGAGTGAGCTCTGTGTGAGCCTTCGTGGGTGGGAGACTGCACGCAGAAGCCTCGTGCAGACGTCTCTGGACTGCACCTGTGTCCGGGTTCCTTCCAATTCAGCTGTCTATCCTTACTACAGCTCTGTAATAATCTCAGCCATGAGTACAGCTACGTGCTGAGTCCTGTGAGTTCTCGAGAATCTCTGGATGATGGGTGATCTTGGGGACCCCTCGCACAGCCTCGGGATTTAATTTTTTAAAAGATTTTATTTATTTATTTTTAGAGAGTGGGGAAGGGAGGGGGAAAGAGACAGAGAGAAACATCAATGTGTGGTTGCCTCTTGAGCACCCCCTACTGGGGATGGAGGGACCTGGCCTACAACCCAGGCACGTACCCTGACTGGGCACCCTTTGATTCACAGGCCTGTGCTCAATCCACTGAGCTACACCAGCCAGGGCTCAGGATTTAAATTTGGGAGTGATCAGAATATAGGAAAACTTGAAGCCATGGGAGTATCCCAGCTCACCCAGGAAGCGTGAGTAAAACCCTGAGGATCTCCGCAACTTAGGGGTGTTCAGGGGGACAGAAACCATACAGAAGGTCAGAACACAGGCAATAGGAGACAATACTATCTGCTGGATTTAGCACAAGGTCACTGACCACTTTGGCAAGAGAGTCCCCATGGACAGCTGGGGGAGGGCTGGTTTGTTAGGAGGTGAGGAGGAGAGAGATCATCTCAAGTGTGACTGCAGGAGAAAGAGAGGAATGTGGGTGGGAGTAAACATTTTTTTAAAAGATTTTATTTACTTTTAGAGAGAGGGGAAGGGAGGGAGAAAGAGAGACAAAAAAACATCGATTGGTTGCCTCTCATTTGTGCCCCAACCATGGACCGAACCTGCAACCCAGGCATGCCCTGATGGAGAATCAAACCAGTGGCCTTGCCCTTTATGGTGTGACACCCAACCAACTGAGCCACACCAATCAGGGCTACACATACTGTTTTTAAAGTGGAAAAAACCTGATCATTTGTTTTCTCATTTATCAAGTGACTGCTGTGTGACAAGCTCAGGCTAGACGAGAGTGACAAGATGTGGCCTGGCCTCAGGGAGTGTGTGGTCCAGCAGTGAAGACAGGAGGGGCCACCAGTGTGCTGTGTCTTTGAAGTGTGAAGTGCATGCCCAACGCCATGGGGGTGGGGGGTGCTTAGCCTAACTCTGGAGTTCCTAGGAGGAAGTGACCTTGAATCTGGGACTTGGTGAGTAGGTAGGAGTTTGTTGAAGTGGGGAGAGGATAAAAGGGACATTTCAGGGAGAGGGAAGACTAAATACTGATGAGAAGGAGGCAGCAGAGAGGAAAGCTCAATCTACAGGGGAGAAAGGGATCGTGGATGGGCTGTGCGCGGACCTGGCGAACGTGCAGGGTTGTGGCTTCTAGAAGATGCTGATTCTGATGGTAGGAAACGCCTCATTGTGTAACGGAAATAGGAAAAGATGGTGCATTTTTAAAAGGGTAGGTACAGTGACAGGTAAGGCCTTAGAATTGGTGGTAAGACATGGTGAATTCTTGTATAGTGACTTCATTTTTGGGGGGGCAGATTCCCTGCTCCCCGCTTTCCTGAGATGGAGCACATTTGAAGTCGAGGAAAACAGAAGGGGTCTTTGGCGATGTAACTCAGGATGCGACATGTTTCAGCACGGCAGTGTACAGGAGAAAGGCTCACAGGAGGCCAAGGTTAGCACAGTGGGAGGTCTATCATCTTGTTGTCCTTGATCCTGTTCCTGTGAGGGCTTTTTCCATCTTCCCTCACACTACCCTTGAAATCTGAAGACCCAGCTTCATGTAGCAGTGAAACAAGACAGAACCGAGTGACTCGTAACTCACTCGAGGGGCTAAGCCCAAGAAACACATTGCTCTGGGTGGGTGGTGGGGATCAGAGTGGTTCACAAGGGTGACTAGGGTGCGGGAGCTGAGCCACGTGCAAGTCCTGGGTGTCACAGCCCTTTAGAGGTGCTGGGAGATCACTTTAATAAGGTCAAGAAATGATCTTCTGAGTCTTTCCTTTTGTATGGATTTCATACCGATTGGAATATGCCTCTTGAATCCAAAATAGGGTGGAATTAGAATGTTCCTCTAGTTTGGTGCCTGTAACTCGATCTGTTAACAGTGGGACTGACTCCCTTCTCTCTCTTCAGTCGTGGGACACACAGTATTGGTTTCTGCTTAGTAGGAGGCGGAGAGGTCATTTGCTCACAGTAAGAGGAAATGTGGTGGAATTGTGAAATTGAGGACAGTGGAGAAAGTTTAAAATAATTTTGTAGAGAAGCAGCAATAGAGCTAGTGAGTGAAGCCTGCTTGGGTGGCTGGTCAGAGTTCCCATTGGGGACTCTGAGGTTTACAGTGGCAATTGTGTGGTTCCCTCAAGGTGTGGAAACTGGTCGTGAGCATCATGACAAGGGGCCTGAGGCTGAGACTTGACTGGTCCTGCTGGGTCTCTGCCTGGGAAGCCCGCAGAAAGGCACAGGGCCGGTGAGTTGTGAGTGTTGGAGAGATGGAGGTTGACATGCTGGCTTGTGGACTCTTAGAAGCACAGGAACAGGAGGAGAGACAGGAGAGAAACAAAGATGGGGACATGTGAATACGGGGGGGTGGCCAAGGGTTTAGGGGTCCCTGGAATGTGTGTAGGGGGAGCTAGTGAGGGATCGGAAGGACAGGAAGTTGCAGTCAGGGAGCAGGGTATTTCAATGTATGACTTCAGACGTGGAGAAGGTCTGAGTAATCAGAAAGCCCAGGATGTGGCCTGGGAGGGCCCGCATTGGCCCCTGTCATCGCTGGGACCCTGTCTTTGATCCCACATCCACACGGAATCTCTCTCTCCTTTCGGTGTCTGGTGCACCTCCCACCTCCGCTACCCTTTTCCCACTTTCTGGTCCAGAAAGAGGCACTCACAGCATCTTTTTTACTTCCGGAGAAATTTATTCCACATGTGTCTGATTCATTTGCGTTTATAGAAACTCAAATTCTCCAGTGTCCCAAAACCCTTTCAACTATTTTTTTTCTTCCCTTTCTTAGAAACAGGAAGTTGTGTTTGGCTGAAGACGAACTCTTGAGTGTGCCTGGGACTTACACGATATTTGGAAGGAGGAATGGTGAGGTCTGAGAAAGGCTTCTTTGCTCTCTCCCTTCCTCGGGCAACCGTGCATCTTCCAGGGGTAGGCTGCGCAGCTTGTGGGGATGGGAGACTAACCAGAACTTTCCTGTCTCTCATCACTGAGCCCAAACCGAGCCCGAGGGAAAGTATGCTCTCAAAGAAACAGGTGTCTTAGAAGCCTCTTGTATTTCTTTCTCCCTGCACCAGCATTGCTATGCAGAACGTACTTGTATATAAGGTCTCATCTTTCTCTTTCCGATACTTTAGCTGTGTTTGCGAGGAGCCCCTCTACTAGGTAATAGTTTGGGGTGGTGTGGGTGAGCTACCACTCAACTGTAAGCAAGGAAGGCCAACGACCTCCCAAATGGAGTCTCAGAGAAGCTCCACATCTGAAGAAGAGTGGAACATGCCGGAAAGGGGCGTGCCTGTTTTCGTGAGTCCTGCCAGGTTGTTGGGAAGTGTCAGCCTAGAAAGCACACAGGTGCCTGGGAAGGGCCGACATGGTGTCGGTGAGTCCAAGCGAGGAAGGGGGTGTCAGAGCCCAACCGCTCTGCCCCCTCTGCATTCCACCTCTTAGCTCCCCTTGGTGTGTCATTTTGTTCTGTTTAGACTTTTTTAAACTGTAACATCAATATAACCACAATATGTCACTTCAGTGATTTCACTGGTGGAACCACCAAAAACTTCAGCTTACCTTGGTGATTTCTTTCTCTTTCACATTCCACATGCAGCTTTCTCGAAGCTGCCAGCTCAGCCAGGGGACACGGGAAACGTGCCATGCTAGAAGGGAGCTTTCTCATAACGACATACATCCTTCGGCCAAGGGCTCCCCGAAGCGAGCAAGTCCCTGTTTCTGTTCCTTATGGGCAGGGGTGCTCCCTTCCTCTGCCTTCCATCCTGGTGCCCCTGTGCAGCGCCTGCTCAAGGCCCATGGATAGCTCGTTGCCTCACTGATGGTGGAATTGGGGGTGGGAATGCTGGTGGCAAGATACTTCTCTCCACTCAGGGGGTCCCCTCCCCCTTGACACAGAACAGAACAAGGCTGGAGGGGGACAGGCGTCAGGGACAGTCGCGTAAATGTACCTGACCTGCTGCCTGCACTGTCTTTGCCATGTCCACCCCATCTCATGCTTTGTTTTGGCCATGTGTGCAGTAAGTTAGCTTTAACTCAGCACAGAGGCAAAGGGAAGTCATCAGGCGGTGGCAGCAGAAATCTGGAAACTTGGGGATAATACCACATCTGATCCTTTTGACTAGGTTCCAGATTTCTGTTCACTCTATAGACAAACAATTCCTAATTTTCAAACACCAAAGGGGATATTGCCGCTCCCACCAGGGACTGTGATGTGAGGCCAAGCACGTGGAGCAGAGATGGCTGTGGGCTCAGGAGCCTCCCGTCCTGCTGCCCCAGAAGACGCAGCCGGGCAGGGTGGCAGGGCGTCCGCACTGAGTGTGGAACTCCGGCACCGAGCAGCAGCACTTCCCTGCCACTTTAGACTCGAGATCGCAGAGGTGACGATGCCCCTCTCTTTATTGTCCCTGGACCACAAGTTGAAAATATCAAGACAAAGCAAAAGCCAACATACTCTTAAGAACTTTCCTATGGCTCTTGTTATCTTTTTTGCAGGAAGGGAGAGGCAGGGAAAAAAAAAGAAGAGGGTTCCAGCAGAAGGAAGCTGCACTGCATGTTTACTTGTTAGGGAGGAGGAACAGTCCTCAGTAAGAGGGCCCGCTTGCTTAAAAAGGGACCTAGTGGACATCATCAGAGAGCAAATGTAGGGCTGGTGGGAAGATGGCCCATCGCCCCTGGGAAATGCTCCTGGGAGGGGCGGTCTGCTGAAGCACATGGGGGACCAGTGATGTGTTGCATCCTTTTGTAAATTCACAAAACCATCCGGTCAGCTACAGGGGAATAAGGGCAGGGAATAAACCGCAGACAAGGATTCACTTATCTTAAGGATGAAAGATTAGGAAAAGAACTTTGATACTCATTTATCACCTTGCAAATATTTCTGGCAGGTACTTGGAGGGTACAGGTGAATGACCAAGTCACCTGCCGAGTCAGGGCCATAGGGACTCCCATTCCAAGGCACCTCTACCAGGTTCCGTGAGGAGCACTAACTGGAAAATGCAAATTCACAGCAAAGGAGGGGCAGTCTTTTCTTCTCCAGGCAGAAAGGGTGGTCGTGCTTGGCTGTGGGAAATAATGATGCGGGCTCTCTCTGCAGATCTGTTTTCTGAGTCCCTGAGCTGCAGCTGTTGAGTTTCCAGACACAAACAACTATGTATTCTGTGAGCCTTGCCGAGCCCACACAGCGAGGAAGAGCCAAGCTGGATTCCATTCCGCTTTGCACATCAGCAGCTCTGTTGCCAGCTGAACTCCAGGGCGAAAGCTGTGCCTGGTAATGATGCAGGCGGTAGGGATGGCACAGCTGGGCTGGCCTGGGCAGCAAGTGGGGGGACACACTTGGCCTTGAGTGTTTTGGGGAGAATGAGAAATGAAAGGAGATGAAAGATTGCAGAAAAAACATTTATCAGCCTCAGTAAAACTGGTGCACAGCAAGGAAAAATCTGGCTTTACTAGGCGTCATCGACCACATGCCTGCGTGTGTGCCTGTTTATGTTTAGGTACGCCCGGCCTCCGCTCACTGAGGAGTCGGCAGACAGGAAGGGGAGGCAGGAACAGTGGTCAGCTCTTAGTCAACAGCCGCGTGCACCACGCAGATGTGGCTAGCTAAGGGCACGGTAGGGGCTGAAGTCCCGTGGGCCTTCCTTGTACCCAAGGGCCCGAGTCCTCGTCTGGCCCCTTTCCCTCACTCACACACGGCTCCACATCGCACCTTCCCTGCCTGTGTCACCATACATTTGGAGAGGTCTTAACAGAAAGCAAAAGGGAAGGACAAATGGGTAAAAGGTGGCAAAAGAAGGAAGATAAAAATTTAGATATTTTCTTTCTTTTTACTAGAATGTTTCTTTTCTAACATTTATTTTAATTAAAAAAACACAACAACAACCCTTACCCAAGGGTATGGTTATTGATATTAGAGAGAGAGGGTGAGAGGGAAACATCTATTGGTTGTCTCCCATATTCGCCCCGCCCGACTGAGAATCGAATACTCAATCTGGGTATGCGCGCCCTGACCAGGGATTGGACCTGTAATCTATTGGTGGTGTACTGCTGTACGGGACGATGCTCCAACCAACTGAGCCACCCGGCCAGAGCTAGAATGTCATTTCTTGATGTTGTCTGTCTCTCCTCACCCACTTATGACCAAGCACTATGTATCCTCTGCAGCAGACCCCGTGGAAGACTGCGCCTGAGGAGCTATGTCCCGGGAGACGGGGTTTTGGAGGCTCTCAGGTAGTTCCTGGGGGCTGGTGGGGAGCGCCATTCTGAGTGAAAGGGCTGGCTGGACAGCTGCAAGGTGCTCGGGCCCAAACAGCTGTGAGATGGGGATGGATTCTGGTGCAGAGGGAAAGAGCTGAGGGCTCAGAACCCCTCAGGGCCTAAGAGACTCTTGTACGTCCTGCTGGCTAGTGGGTGAAAGTGGGGGTGGGGACACATGCAGTGGGGAGGGGACAGTCTTTCTCAGGAAAAACCAGCCCAGAGGCATTGCATAGCAACTGTGCCTCTGAACTGGAAATTTCCACCAGAGCAGTGATTCTCAAAGCACAGCTTCCAGACCAGCAGCCTCCGCGTCACCTGGAAACTTGTTGGAAGTGCAGACCCTCAGGCCCCCCGGGACCTACTGTCTCAGAAATGTTGGAGGTGGGCCCAGCAATCTGGGTTTTGAGAAGCTGTCTAGGTGATCCTAATGCCCACGCAAGTTTGAGAACTACTGGGTTATGTGAAGGTGGAGTTTTCCAAATGAGCTGGATTTGGCAGGTGTCTGAGAACCCAAGCAGAAGGCCTGAAAAGACTCAGGCGAGGTGCCCGCTTCCCAGTGTGTTCAAGGTCAGCTGACCAACCTAGTTTTGGCCTTTGTCCTTGGGCTCTGCGTCCCCTGCCCTTTCAAAAGAAATACTGAAGCAGACCAGACCACTGCGTTGGCACAAGATCACACTTTAGTTCAGAGACGCATTTGCATAAATACTTGAAACGGGTCCACCCTGCAGGTGGAAGCCTGGGAGCGTGTGGCTCCCCGCAACCCCGCAGCCCTTCAGGCAACGGATTTTAATACTGAAGAGAGTCGTGATCACTTCTGAAGCCAGCTTAGCAGCTTGCTTTGACATTCGCCGTTGACTCCCCACCCCACACCTATCTTGGACTAAGTTTTTCCCCTCTGAGGTAGATTATTTATAGGGGAAACCAAATAGAAAACATTTTTTTGTTGTTTAACTTTGCTCGTCCTTTGCAAACAGGCTGACTGAGTCTCCTGTTTGGGTCAACAAGTACACTTTCACCTTTTAACCTATGCCCTCTACTTGAACCCAAGCAAGGTCCCGTCCCCTAGAAAGTAGACATTAGGATCTGTTGGCCCATCTTCTCTTCCCCTCCCTGTGCCAAAGGGGCTGGGGCCATGCGAGAGCTGGGTAGGCCATGCCACCTCCACATGTAGAGTCATCATGGTGGGGACACTTGCCTGTACCCCGGCACCCCGAGTCCATGAGCACAAGACTGGCCCCACTGCGCAGGTCACAGAGGGCATGGCTGGCTTCCACAGGGCTTGGCATCCTCGGGTTTCAGAGCCTTGTTGCAGGCGGCAGAGGTCTGGCCGCTGGGGTCCCGGCACTCCACGGTCCGTCGCTGCCAGCCAGCCCCGCAGCTGCTTGAGCACTCAGACCAGTCCCCCAGGACCCACTGTGCATTGAGCAGGGGCTGGATGACGTTTGTGGTTGCTCTCTCTTTGCCGCTCTGTATGCTGAAGTTCATGTCATTAGGAACAAAGAAGGTGTATTTGACTTTGGGGGGAAAGTCCTTACCCGGGACTGTCAGGAGCTGCACGGTCAGAGGCTCAGGCAGGGGCCGGAAGCTCTGCAGCCGCTCCAGGGTGGCAATGGAGCCACTGTACTTCAGGATGGTCCCCTTCACCAAGATGTCCTGCTCTATGGCAGAGATGGCCAGGTTCCCATTGAGCAGGTACTGCCCGTCGGCGGTCTTCAACGCCAGGTAGTTGCCGTCGTTCTGGACCCCTGGGTGGCTCCGTTGTTTCACATCAATGTTTGTGGCACCAGCTGGGATGGTGACGATGTCATTGTAGCCATAACTAGGACAGAAACAGAACAACACCCTTAGGACCAGGAGCTTCCCAGGCCAGAGCCTGAGGAAGCTAACCTGCTGGTGAGGAGGGTGGTAGACAAAAACCAGTAGCAAATAGTTTCGCAGCCACCTCCACATTCCAAATAAATTAGCTGCTGAGGCCGACAGCAATGGTTTGTATGTTGGCTTTGCATGGGCTTCTGCCCTGCCTGGCAACTCCGTTTCAAATGCTGGTGCTAGCCCTGGCTGGCGTAGCTCAGTGGATTGAGCACGGGCTGCGAACCAAAGTGTCGCAGGTTCGATTCCCAGCCAGGGTACATGCCTGGGTTGTAGGCCATGACCCCCCAGCAACCGCACATTGATGTTTCTCTCTCTCTCTCTTTCTCCCTCCATTCCCTCTCTAAAAATAAATAAATAAAAATCTTTAAAAGAAAATCTTAAAAAAATTGCTGGGGCTGAGGCTTTGCATAGGCTTCTGCCGTGCCTGGCAACTCCGTTTCAAATGCTGGGGTTGAGGCTTTGGATGGGTGGATCTTGACAGTAGCACAAGCAGGAAGGCAGCCCAGGGGGCTGAAGACGGCACTGGGGCTGCCAAACCTGGCAGCTCTGGGCTCACATGAGATCTCAAACACATTTAGCTGCTTGCAGTGGTAGAAAACTTTGCTTGGCCACTTTCATACCCAGAGCTCAAACCCACGTGGAAAAATATGTTCCACATACTCATTCCAGAATCTAACGCCTCACCCCACCTCTTAGAGTCACTCGATCTTAGGGCAGGAACCAAGCCCCAGAGGAGTGGGTTTCTTTCTGGATGTGTCCAGATTCCGTGAGCTGTGCTTCTGGGCGCACAGGGTGCTGTTTGGGGAATAGGTTCCAATGTAATTGTAGGGCTTTATGTGAAGTGGAGGAGCGTTAGTTCTTATTCTGATCTTCTGGGCTGAAAGCAGCTGGGTTACACAGGTTGGGAAGAAAGTGAAAAGGACGGAGAGGAGCAGAACCAGTCGGTTCTCTATTTTTGCTTTATGCTCAGCCACTTCCCCAGGGCAGTGTGAAAGCGTGCATGGGCCCATCTGTCTAACGCCCAGGAGGCAGCCGGCTAGGCGACCCCATATCTGAACATCCCACGCCCCAGGCTTCTTTTTTCTACATCCTCTGATTTTAAATTTGGAAAGACCTCCAATTGTCTGCTGTGGGTTGATTCTGTCGATACAGGGAGAGACAGAGGGGCCTGTGTGGCTACATAACACCTGCCCTCCCCTTCCTCCCCAGGTGCCTGCAGCGGCAGGAAGAAGATTGTCCAGGAGTTAAGAAACCTGGGTTCTCTTCCTGGCTGTAACTCGTTATCAGTGTGACCTCAGGAGAGCCAGGTGATCTGACCGAACCTGTTTCTTCACCTGTAAATGGGAGATAACAGTGCTGGCCTTGCCTACCTCAGAAACTTATTTTAGGAATCAAACCAAGCCACACAGGCAAAACACTTAATCAAATATCAGGAGCTTAATAGATGTGGGGCACTGAGCTGTGAGCAAGTGTATGGAGTGCTCAGACTTGGAAGTCACTGAGGTCCCTGAGGTCCCCTGCCCTTGTACCCCCTTCTCTAAAGATCCACCTGCAGGAAGCATAGACTCACCAGGAGGCGGGTGAGGCGGGTGTCCTTCCCAAAA
Source organism: Phyllostomus hastatus (assembly GCF_019186645.2). Taxonomy (NCBI): domain Eukaryota; kingdom Metazoa; phylum Chordata; class Mammalia; order Chiroptera; family Phyllostomidae; genus Phyllostomus; species Phyllostomus hastatus. The sequence goes on along the minus strand of NW_025334015.1, from coordinate 9,165,791 downwards.
CAGGCCTGGAAGAGTTGCTTCCTGGCAAAGGTCCCCGTTACTCAGCGAAGCTCTATTGCCAGTTGACTCAGAGATGATCCACCCCTGTCCATGTGGCCTCTGGCTGCCCTGTGCCTGGTCCTCTCTATGGCCAGTCCCCGTCCTGAGTACTCTGCATGTCCCTTCTCATGACTACTTTACATGACTCCCAGATCCAGAGGACTTCTGAGATTTTGTCAAGAAACGGAAGTTCAGTACTCCCTGGGTATTAAGGAGCAGCCACAATTGAAACCTAGGAAGATGCGATTCCAAAGCCCGTTCTGCTATTCTGCCTCCACGCTGAACTACTAGGGGGCTCACCTTGAGGGGTTGAGGGAACCAGAGATCTTCCTGCACGAGTTGCCTTTGCCTCCACACACCCCACATTTGTCCAGCTTCCTAGGTGAGTCCACCACATGGTCGCAGCCAGCCTTGACACACTGGCCACGGACACAGATGGCCAGAGTCTCTGGGCCACACAGGGTGCCGTCGATCACCTGTAGCAGGGAAGGGAAGGGATAGGGAGGGGAGAGGAGGGGAGGGGAGGGAAGGGGAGGGGAGGGAAGGGAAGGGGAGGGGAGGGAAGACAGGGTGTGGTGAGCACAAACACAGCCCTGGCCCAGGGTGGGGGTGGGGGTGGGGGTGGGGGTGGAGTGGTGACAACAGGTGACTTTCAATCTCATCTATTAATCTGAGTTCTAGGAGGATTCTCACCTTGGCCTCAAACACTTTGAACTCACTCCTCCCCCGGGCTCGACAGAACAACTTGCAGCGGTCCCGGGGAGACACCCCTGCGTACTTGGGGACCCACTGCAGGAGGTTCCCGTCCACGTCAGTGTAATTGTAGGCATTATACTTCTCACACTGCTGCTCCCGAAAGCTCTTCCCTGAAAAGAGTATTGAAAAAGCTCGAAGTTAACATGCTGTGCTGAAGTGGGGCTCCCAGCTGCAGAAAGGCCTGGACTCAGGAGTCTTTCTTCCTCTTGGTTTTGACCAGGCTCAGGACATAGGTTCAGCATCTCCTGGGCCCAGCATTTCTAGGTACACCCCACCTAGAGCCACGTGGGACCCTGATTCACAGAGGCAAGGAAAGGAGCCTCCAGCCTCAGCAAGGCTTTCTGGGATAAATTCCCTTTCCATTTGATGAAGATACTAAGTCTGTTTTACAAATAAATAATCTTTAGGTGAAAATAGGGGACAATTCAGTAAGTGTGGAAAGTGCAGAATGAAATTATATTTTTGGGCCTCTGTTACTGCACCCCAGGTTGACTTCCTCAGTGGCACTGGACACATGGCCATGGACTTCCCGCTACAGCTCAGCTCTGACGGTGCCCTGCGTGCGCCCCACTGGCTGTGATTCTGGCTGTCTTGGGGGGACTCCATCGGCAGGGGCTGGGATCAGCGCCAGCTCAGCGCAGCCCGACTCCCTGCCGCCCCTGCACTAACTGGGCCGGTTTCCACTGGGTGGCACTTGCACGTTCCGGTCTGAGGCTGATCACTGGAGTGTCTGCGGCCTCCGTCGCCCAGCTGTCATCAAATGCTACCAAATTCTGGGCAGTCTGTGAGTCTAAATGTCTCTGTGCCACTCTCACCACCTCGGTCCCCTGCACAAGCCCAAGCCTTGTGGCTTCACTTGGGGCCAGTGCCCAGCCTCCCGCACACAGCTGCCTCCTTTCCCGTCCCGCCTCGTGCTGCTTCCAGAACAATCCATCTGCAGTAAGAGTTTTGCACAGCCCTGAGATTAAGCCTGCTCTTATTGCTGAGCTTCTCCAGCTCAGCTCTGCGCCTGCATGCCCTGTGGGGACTTCGAAACATGGTGGCTGTGCCCCGCTCTGAGTCAGTGCGTCTGAGGGGCCTGGGCCCCGGGTCTCAAAGTTCTTCCCAGGTGACTTGACAGGACAGCTGGCACTGAGAACATCTAGATGCCATTGAATTTTTTTAAAAAAGATATTGTTTATCTATTTTTAGAGAGAGTGAAAGGGAAGGAGAGAGAGAGGGAGAGAAACATCGATTCATTGATTCAGAATGGCTGCTCTGGCTGGGGCGGCCGTAAGTGGCCATTACCATCAGGGGGACATTCCTCCGTGTGGCACGACTGGTACTTGGTTCTCCGGCCCAAGCAGTATCTTCCTCCGTTCTGAGGCTCAGGGTCCTTGCACTCGCGGTGTGAAAACTGAACTCCTCCTCCGCAGGTCCGGGAGCACTCTCCCCAGGGTCCCCAGGGGGCCCAGCCTCCATGCACCATGACCTACAACACACAACGCCACTGAGTCAGCAGCTGAGTTATGACTGGGGGTGGCATGGAGGTCAGTAAACTGCCCTGATCATTCGTTTCATGTCTGTGTGGCCTGCTTGGCTGTCAGCTTCGTGAACACAGAGGCCGTGCTGGGCTTGCTCATGGGGGCTGCCCAGTGTCTGAAACAGAGCTTTGCCCTCAGTATGGTACTCAGTGGTAGCTGTCAAATGAAGCTCTGTTATGGAACTGATGTTGGGTGTGATGCAGCAGTTCTCCACGGGGTCTAGTCTTGTCCCTCAAGGGCAAGTGGAAGGGTTTAGAGACCTTGGGGTTGTTACCGGAAAGGGTCCAGGCTGCTGGCCTCTCATGGGTAGAGGAAGAGGTGCTGCTAAACCTCTAACGACGAATATCCCACAGTGAACCAGACTCCCCCTACACAGACACCTATGCAGCCCCCAGCGTCTCTGGAGCTGAGGTGGGAAGTCCTGGTCCAAAGGAACAGCCACTGGGAGGTGCAGCTGCTCGTCCACCAGCTCCCAGTTCAGGGGCGGGTGTCCTGGGCGATGGACAGAGCTGCTGCCAGCTTGGTCCTGTGAGGACAGAGCTTTGTCACTGGTGCCTTCATAGAGTTTTCAAAATAAAACTGATATTAAAAATGGCATATTTGCTTATATAAAAAATGAAAACACAGAAAAATGTAAAAAAGAAAGTAGAACACTAAAAAAAAAAGTGCTACTACCCAGAAGAAAAACATGGTTATAATTTTAATCAACAGCCTTTCACACTTTGCTTTGAATATTTAATCATAAAGAGGAGGTGTTTTTTGTTTTATGCAGATGGGATGCTGTCACATATATAGTATTTTATGATCTGTCCTTTTCCCTGAAAAATGGATGATCAATAGCATTCCATGATCACCCCAGGTCACCCTGCCCAGGACCGAGCTTCGCTCTGGTGCTGGGTGGGGGAGGTTGCGCGGACCCCCTCCGCCTGCTCCGACGATGCGTGAAGCACTGGCTATGTGAGAGGCTGACGCCTGGGAGCGAAGCTCAGTGTCCACACAGGAGGAGGCTGAGGATGAAGCATGAATTTTACCCCGGCTCAGGCTCAGAGCTAGCGCGGGGCTTACCTGGCCCAGGATGGCTCTTGAGGCTCCGTGCAAAAGACACACATCACTGAGAAGAGCCCTTGGGACAGGGAGTGCCCAGGCCACTCTGGTGATTCAGTGCTGGGCTGGGACCAGGCTCCATAACCCAACAGATGCTGTTTCATAGGGCCGCCTCAGTGACTCGCAGTGAGGGAAATGTGATCAGCCACACAGGCTGGAAGCATTAGGAGCGGCGCAATGAGGCGGATCGCTGAAAACTCTCTGCGGCATTGCCTTGGTTCTCCCTGCACACGCGCTCTGTCCTGGCCAAGGGTTCTCTGCCTGCTGTTGGCGGTCCAATTCCTCCTCCCCCTCCTTTTTGAGTACGGAATTCCCACAACTACTCTCATTTCCCCGACCTCTTAATTATGAATTCTGCTCAGACATGGGTAGGATTGGAATACTTTTCCTTCATTCTGATCGAAAGTTCCTCTCCTGAGTCACTCTTATCTGTTCATAAAAGAATTCCGAACGGCTTCCATGTATTGAATGCCCATGGTCTTCGAGCTGGAGTGTTTCATATTTATCACCAGTCTTCACATCAGCGCCAAGCAATTCCAGATGGGAAGCTCCCCAGACGCCTGTGGCTCTGGTGGCACCATCCATTCACTCTGAGTATGGCTCCGAAGGGCTCCTCTTGTGTTTGCATAAATATGCTTTGCTTTGTTTGTAAGAAGATGAGTGATTTTACTTAGAAGTCATAGTTGCAGCTTGGCCCAGAGTCTCTTAGTTTCTGGCTCTCAAGTGTGGGTTCCCCCTTGAAAACACAGCCCTCCCCTTGCCCTCCACCCCACCTCCGTGTCCCCAAATGGCCACTGCTCACCTTAGGCCTCTCTACTTCCTCCTCAGGAAGACAGCTGCCCTCCCAGCACAGGTGCCCGGGCCCACAGGGTGTCCCATCTGCCCAGGGCAGGCTGCCGTTCTTGGTGTGGCAAAGGGGCTCGGCGCCGTCCATGTGGCACCACAGCTGGGCACAGATGTCCTGGGCAGAGGTGTTGGGACAGTGGCGGAAACCCAGACCAAAGATCTGCTTGCACTGTTGGTCCAGCTCATAAAGTGCCCTCTGCCCCGGGAGGTCTGTCGGGAGGGGCAGGGCAGAGGTGGGGGCGTCGAGGAGACAGTCTCCTGAGGAATGGAGGAAGCAGAGGAACAAGAGTAAGGGGCCAGAGTTTCCCTCTCCAGCTCTCCCTGGCTCCCGTGCTTAGTTCTCAATCCCTCCTAACGGGGTTGAAGGTCTAGATGTCACGCTTTCCTGGACCTTAATCTAAACACTCATCGCTCATCATCTGGATAGAACTTGTCCAATTTTTGACTATTAGTCACAAAATTTATCTTTAGGATTGAATTTCTTTTGTTATCCAGAGCATCTTCTATGATTCAGTGTTTATCTGGGGAATGCCAGTAAACTGTGCTGCTCTTCTACATCACATTATAATCGGGGGTATAAATGAGCTCTTAAAAACCATGGCATGCAAAATACAGCCAAGGTACTGATGTTTGGATAAGCCCTTATTTTTGTGTTGTATTCGGCCCTGCCTCCTTCAAGGAGGAGGCTCCCGAATAAAGTGTTTTCACTGCTTTGCTCCGCAAGTCAAGCCATTCTAACCAGGCCCACCACTCCCACCCTTGACCCCCTGCGAGCTCTCTTTGCCATTTCCAAGCTATCATGTGATGTCTACCCCAGCCAGAACACTCTTCTCTCCTCTGTATTACAAACATCCTTCCGTTCCTTCAAGCTCTGTTCAGACCCACCTCTTCCAGACAGACCTTCCCAGACTAATTCCACCTGCTTCGTGACTGACAATCAAGATTAGCCCGAAGCTCAGCCTGCTGGAAGATGGGGCCTGGAAGAGCCTGAGAAGGCTGTGGCCCCAGAGGAGGGGCAGGGGACAAATCCCTGAAGTCTCTCCTAACCCTCTAAATGGTGATGGTGCTTTGTGGTGGAGCTCAGCCTGGAACGGCGCTACAGTGATCTAAGGAGCTGGCCAGGCAGAGCTCCACAGCTAGCAGCAGGCCAGGGGCGCCTACCGTGCCCGCCGTCCAGGAGCTCCGTGAGGTACATGGCACTGCAGGGGGACCAGGGCAGCGTCTTGTTTAGGTGGACGAAGAGGGGCGCCATCATGTGGTGCTTGCCCATGGGCCCAAAGAGCCGTGCACAGGGCTTGGAGTCATCATGGGGCATGCTGAGCACGTGCCCTGAGGACAGAGAGAGACCCACAGTCTACCCTAAGGGCCGCCCCTGCTCTCCGCCCTGCCCACCCTGCTCCAGGGCGCCCCAGGTGGCCCAGTGCCCCTCCCTCTCCTTATTCCTTAAAGATATTTTCCATTCTGGGTTTTCTCTTCCAGAAAGCTTTCTCAGAGTACTGAGGAATGTTGGTGTCCCTTTATTTTCTGCCTCAGCCTGTCTTAAATCCACAGTCACCTCAATTACTCACTCGCACTCTCTTCACAGTCAATCTTCCCAGAGTTCTGACCCCTTAGCCTGCGTATGGCATCACAACTTTCCTTGGGCATTGGTTTTGATCCAGGACACCATCTTAATATTTTGGCCTTATGCTCAGGGTGCGCATGGAGGAAGCACAGTATGTACTGGCACCTGATCATTCCGACAGAACGACAAGGGGAGCCTGGCTAGCTGTGCGGGCTGCGTAGGCCGCAGAACCTGGGCGAGCCCGGGGTTGGAAGAGGTAGTTCTCTTTGACAGCGCCCGGCAGGCTCGGGCACGGCAGCTCTTACCCAGCTCATGAGCCAGCGTGTAGGCCGCCTGGAGCCCCTCGTCCTCGATCACAGAGCAGCTCTTGTTGGGGTCACAGATTGTGCCAATGTCCGCCACGCCCAGGGTGTCGCACATGCCGTCCTTTCCACAGAAGTTCTGCATGTCGGAGAAAGGGAGAGCATGAGAACAGACATGAAACAGACAGCCTTCCTATTGCTGCTCCCCCTCAGTGGAAGGAAGGCTCCAATCTCTATGTCTTCGCAAAGGACACTCAATTGAGGAAGACTGGAATTCTTTCTGCATAGGTGTGTGCTAGGGCGGGCTGGGACAGCTTGTCTTGGGAGGCAGGACAGCACAGTGGGTAAGAACACTCACCTGCAGCAAGACTACCCGGGCTTGACCAGGGGCGCTGCCACTTTGTGCTACTCTGTGCCACAGTTTCCTCGGCTGTGAAATGGGGGCCTGTACAATAGCACTCGCCTTGTGGAGGAGTGAACAGAGCCTTGTACACATCATCACATTCTCTAGCCTTGAGGAAGCAGTCCGTCTCTGTCACACCAGGTCGGGGGCAGCTTCCTGATCTGGGGAAATCCTGACAATAACTGCCTGGCTACCTGTCCCGACATTTAACAACCGTCCCAGATGGACCTCCTCTCTCCATTCCTGCTCCAGATCCCCCACTGGGCAGGGCGAGCCCATTTCCTCTTGTTATGAGCTCAGTGGACTGCTGGTCACAAACATTTGGAAAAGGGCCCTGTTGAGATTCTTCTCCTTCCCTTGCAAATACCTCACACGAGCCCTCATGACCTCCTCCTCGTGGCTCCACACGCGAGGCTCCTGAGTCCAGCTGGGGCCAGCAGGGAGACATTTCCCATGTTTGGGCAGGCCTCCTGGTCTCCCTCTGATCCACCTGCCCTGCCTCTCCCTCCCCCTTCCCTGGGGTCCTGGGTGCACAGACCTGCCTGGTGAGCAGAATGGCTGTGTCGAAGTGCTCCGGGTGCCGGTCGCTGGGCTGGTTGAAATGCCGTTGCCAGTTGCAGAAGTTGCGCAGTGTCAGCCCCCCATTGTCAGACACTTCGGGGCCCCATTTCTCGTCTTCCACTATCAGCACTTTCACCACCACCAGGTGCACAGAGTTCCTGATGCTGGGGTGCTTGTAGATGCGGGCAGCCACGGACATGAGCGTCAGGATGTGGTTCTGTCGGGAGGAGGTACAGGAAGAGTGAAGGGCTTCGTCTCCTAGCCTGCTGCCTCCCCATGGCCACTGCCGCTAGTTACCCACCCCGCGGGCCTGCTCTGCGCTGAGGGTCTGATCAACGGCATCTTGCTGAAAACCCACACCCTCAAGACCCTTCATTTCCTGTAAAAGACAGTTGTGTCTCAGTAAGTGTCCCAAGATCACACATCTGAGTGTACAGCCGGCATCTGGACCCACAGTGTCTGGCTCCAAAGCGCATGCATTTAACATCGTGTCCAGACACCTGTGGCTACGTGCATCAACAGTCATTAAAATTCAATGAAATTGAAGTTCTAGTTCTTCCATCGCACTGGCCACATTTCAAGTGTGTCAGTATCCATCTATGGCTTGTGGCTACTGTGTTGGACTGAGTGGACGGAACGTTCCATCATCACAGAGAGTTCTATCGGATGAAACTGCCTATTGTGCCTTGACCTTGACACAGCCTTCTCCCTGCCAGCGGCCCTCATTCCCTCCCCATTCGCAGCCCAGAAACAGCGAACTGAGTGCTCCAGGTTAGCAGACTGGCCCTCTTAGAATCCAGCTGAGCATTTTCCTGGTGTCTGCTGGGGTCACCCACCCCTGCTTCAGGATGGGGTCACTGCTCTAAGAATCACTGCTAACAATAGCTACTCTGCTCCAGGCGCAGGGCCCGCACTTCGCCTATGCTGCCCACTGCATGCTCATGATAACTCTGTGCAGGAGGCATTGCCACCCCTACTTCTAGGCCCACACAGCTCTTCCAGACAGCATGCAGCGCAGGCGTGTCTGCCTCTGAGGTCCACACTCTTCCCAGTAAGTTTCCCAGTGCGTGGACTTCTGGTTTTTGCCTGGACAGCCCTGAAGCGTTTATTCCCTTCTGCCTGGGGCGTTGGAGAACCCGGTGGGCCTAATGAGGCCCAGATGCTCAGACTCACACCTGCTGTCGGCCCCACCCAGGCCAGCTGAGACAGTCCACGTCACTGCCTGGCCGCCATCCTGTCCCAGGCTGCCAGCTGCTCCCACGGCTGTGTTGGAGGCCAGACTGGAGCTCACTCTCCTGCCTCCGGGACCCCTGAAAGTGAATTCTCTTGGGTTGTTTTACAGAAGAGACAAAGGGGCTGAGGCACGTGTGCCTGCAGCCATGAGTGTGGCCGGCTGAGCAGCCACTTGCTTGCCCTGCTCCCTGTTCTCAGGGCACCGTCTCTGCAACTCTCCTTTTCTCTCCCTGGTGGTCTGGATGGCAGGAGTGAAAGGAGGGTAAAGGAGAGTGAAAAGCTAGAGAGGGACATTCTATCGTTTGAGGCCGTGTGTGGGAGTTCCAGATGAATCCCATCATTTATGAATGGGATCTGTCTGTTCACCTCACAGGCAACAAGCCAGGTATTTTGTAAGCCCTACAAACAGGGGTTGGCAGGTTCCTGAGGGTGTCAAGTACTCCAGCTATGTTTAGGCTGATGCAAACATCTTATCAGCAAAGCTAAAACTTGGCATTTGCTCTTGGAGTTGAATTCCTAAGGGAACAAAGCAATCACATCATTATGCAACTGGGGGTGAGGGCTGAGGAATGGTAGCTTGCTGAGGACACTTCCTGTCCAGGTTTTCACAGCTCCCAGGGGCAGAACGAGTCTCTTGGTCTCTTACCCGAGGAAGGTCCAGGGTCTGCTGGGCCAGGGGCCAACTCCTGAGATTTCTTCCCAGGCAACCTGAAACTCCCTTCATGAGAGTTTGCCCCTTTGAGTCCTGATTTTATAATTTTAAAACTGGGGAGATGATGTCTTATAAAGAAGGTGTGAAGAGAAGAGGTACCAGCTGCTCACCGCTGGTCCCAGAAAAATATATAGAGAACCGAAGACTGGAGGCTTCAGAAGGCTCTGTGATCCTGCGCTGCTGCACCACCGATGGGTGAGGCAGCGGCGATGTTGCCCAACACCACGGTTTGCAGGGAGTCTCTGCCTTCACAGTTCAGGTAGCTCGGAGCACCTTCTCCAGACGACAAATTGCTGTTGGGCTGAGCTGGCTTGAGAGCCATTTCCCTTTAAGACAGTGGGCTCGACTCGAGGACATTGACGGTCCTTCTGGCTGCCATCTCAGAAGACAGTTTCCATTGCACGCTGCAGAAGGGTTGCAGCCTGGGTCCAGTGTTTCTGTTAAAATGCCCACTTATCTCCTTTTATCCACCCCACTGCGCTTTTGGAGAGGGGAAGGGTCACCATCCCCACCGTAGCTCCTCTGAGAAACAGTGGCAGGAATGCCTGATGCTGGCAGCGCGTCTTACAGTTTCCCGTGGGGAGGGACCCCTGGGCCTCGGTGGGGTGGTGGCCCTGAGTCAGCGAGCTTCTTCTGATTCTCAGCCAACCCTGAGTTACGGTTCCACGGGGAGTGGACTCCAGAGCCATGAAAGAAAAGGTCAGATGGCTCGCTCCACCACCTGCTGTCTATTTATAGCTCCCTGCACACCAGAGCAGGCTGCTTGCTGAGGTATGTGAGTAAGGTTGTACCCTGGTGGAGTGGGGTCCCAATACAGCAGGTAATCTCCACCAAACACGACAGGCAAGTTGGACAGTCCCCATGGCCAGCCCTGCTTTTGAATGACTTGGGAATCTGCCACCCTTAATTCTCGTTGAGGAAGGCGGGGCATCTTTCAGGGAGCCTTCTTCTCCATTGGCTGCCCCAGGACCTGGAAGAGAGAAAACCACCCGGCCGGCCGGCTGGGCTGGAACACAGCCCTCTTTGATCCTTTGAGCTACAAACAAGCAGATCCCATCCCAGAGCTCTGGTGCAGCCAAAGCCACGAGGGTGGGAGTCGGGGGGCGGCTGGGCCTGGGTCTGGGTCAAATGTATTTCTAGCAACTTCCGTTCACAGTGCCACCTGTTATGCTTTGGTCGTTTGCTCTTTGCACTGTGGGTCCTTCTGCTTTGCCCTGCAGCATGCCGGGACTGGTAAGGAGAGGAAGTGAGGAAACATGGAGACCCCCTCTGACTTCAGCAACCAGTGCCATACCAGTGCCATTTCCTGGTTTCCTTCTGGGCATGTCTCTAGGGCCTGGGACTCTCTCTCCTGAGGAGGAGGTTGGGGAGAGGCAAAGGACAAGGAAAGAAGAGAGGCTCCTGCACCAGTGCCCTTCATTTCTCCTCATTTGCAAAACAACTGGAACAAGGTCACCTCCCCAGCACACGCTTAACAGAACCGCAAGGAGGCGAGCATAATGCTGTGAGCCAAGCCAGCTGGAAAGGGAAACCTCTCTGCCATGTGGGACAGCAGGGATGACATAGCAGTGGTTGCTATGGGACCACACTGCCCTCCTACTCTGACAAATGCCATCGCCAAAGGCAACTCTATGGTCAGCTGTGTTTTGTTGAACACCCACTATGTGCCAGGCACTGGGTCAACTGCTTTCCATATTTTACTGTAACCTCAACACAGTACTAGGACATTGGTATAGTTATTCTTATTTTGCTGGTGAAAACGGAGGTACACAGATATCAGTACCTTGCTCAAGGACACAGTGATTTCCATTTGAATCATCACACTGACTGTCCCCTCTTTGCTGCCTCGAGGAAAACTACACCGCAGCTGAGACAAACACAAAGCCTGCGAGCAGGCAAGCTTGCCCTGAGCTCGTCTAGCACACTTCCCATCTCCCCTCCCCCGGCAGGCGGGAAAGGCAAATCAAAACCCTTAGAATATGAAGGCATTTTCTTTGGGAAATACTTCGCATTGTCGATCATTCTGACTGCAGCAGACAAAAGAGATGGAAAAGACTCACCCTTTGGCCAGTGGGAGAACACAGTTCACAGGTATACAACACTTGTCTTTCATCCATGAAGACTTGGGCGGCTCCCGAGAGAGTGGGGCATGCGTCTATTTCTGTTATTTCCCAAAGCAGGACATTTTTGACAATTGGACATGGTACTAAATGGGACTATGCTGGGCACAGTGGGATACATGGTCACTTCAGAGTTCGGGCTATAGGGACTTTTTCCCCAGAGAGTGTGGTTAAAGGGGAGACGAAATGGCTATCTATGACTTAGCCTTTCCCTAAAATCACTCGCTAGTCCCTTGACATCTTGGGAAACCTCTGGTCTGCTCTGGGGACAATGAATGTCACTCCCAGGACCCTCTCTGCTGAGAAGAGGATTCAGAAGCTCAGTCGGCAGCTGATCCACTGGCAGGACAGATTTCCCAGACGGAGCGTGGGTGCTGCTCGGCCCCCACTCACTCCTCTCCTGCTCCAGTTTCATCCAGAGAGCAATTAGCAGCCGCCGGATGCAGACAGAGTTAATGGTCTCTTCCGAGGTGGTCTGTCCTTTCAGAAAGCCCCTTTGTCTGGGCCCCTTCACTCTGAAACCAGATAAGAAGGTGGGAAGCAGGGGCCCCTCTGTCAAGGGATTAAGTGAATTCAAGTGTACGGAGCTCTGGAAAACTTCATTGTCACTCGGTGGTGAGACCTGGTTCTCTCTTTTGGCTTTTGTGGTGGTTCCTTCTCTGTATCGGGCTTGGCGGGGCGTCTGTGGGCTTGCTGTGTTCAAGGACCAGTTCCCACAGTTTGGACAAGTGTCAGGCAGTCGGAAGAGTCACAGCACCCTCCTCCCCACCCAGCTCAAGGCCTCTTTGCACAAAAAGGAGCCCCATGCTCAGCTTCAGGAGACTGGGGTTGCCACTCAGCCCTGCCGCTTACTTCCTGGCTGTGTGACCTGGAGAAGATCACTCATGCTCTGTGAGCTGCACCTTCTTCATCGAAGTCCCTCACGGGTATTTCCATGGAGGCGGCACATGGGAACCACTCTGAACAGAACATACTCAGAGCGGTTTCTGTACACAGTGCTGAATTTTCCAGGAGATTCATCATGAAGCAGCCTCACAGAATACATAGTCCAGGGGTCTCTCTTCACAGAGGAGGAAATCTAAGCCCTTGAGGGGATAAAATCTCTCCTCATCCTCGTCATGTCCCTAGTTGCTAATACACCCCCAAGTGTCTCCATCGGTGTGCAGGAAGTCTCCAGGAGACTCCTTGGAGAGTTACTTATAAAGGTCTGGATTCTATTTCAGGGAAGGGTCTGGGCAGGCAAGGTCTTGGAGAACCAGGACTTGACATTCATTCTTGGCTGGTCTCATGGGCACTTTCAGGAAGCCCAGGGAACTGAATTGAGAAGTTCAAGTTCATCCTGTGGTATCTCCACAGCTGGTGAGCAGTCAGAGCAGAGGGGCCGGTGGGCGGTCATAAAATCAGTTGTGCCTCAGCCCCTGCCCACCCCAGCAGGAGTGTTGGTGGGTTGGGACATAATGAGACTGAGGAGGAAGTGGCAGGGTTGGCCTAGCTGAGAGAGGACTTTTCTGTGAGCCATGAGACCTAACTGTAGATTCCCTGGGGAGAGGAGCTCAGCCTTCACAGGTGCTGATGCCCATTCTGATGTGCTCTCTTGACCAGGGCTGGCTGGGTGCAGAGGTATGAGCCTGCGAATGCACATGGAGGGGGAGGGGGTGGGATACGCATGTGCTAGGCCATCCAGCCAGGTATCACATGAGGCATCATACAGGGCAGCTCTGTAAAGAGCGAGCCAACTTGTCTGGTGCAGCAAACCTGGGTCAGAATGCAGCCCAGCCTCCTGCGTCAGGGGCCCGGGCATCCTGGAGCCCCACACCCAATCAAGGATGCCTTTAGTTGGCTCTGGTATCTGCAGAGGCTATTCCTGGAGGCAAATACTCAGTATCTCAAGGGTCTAAGTGAACAGCTCAGAGAGCAAGATGGTAGGAAGGTATGAGGAAGGACATTTCGGCTCCAGAGATCGCCAAGCAATTGCTTTTCCTGCTGCTTCTCTGTGCTCTTGTTATTTGGACCCCTGGTTCACAAGCTTGTCAGACACTGGTCCACATGGGGTGGGGGGTGGGCTCAGCAGTTCAGCTCTGGGTTTGCAATGAATGTACTTCAGCCTCTTTCTGGTGTTGTCCCCTAGTAGCCAGGCATGTGAAAGAAACTCCCCTGTTGAGGGCTTGCCGGGCAGGCAGAGAAACAGATACTAAGTCAGTGTAGACACAAAGCCTGTGGGCAGGCCATCTTGCCCACTTGCAGCTGTCTTGCCACGCTCTGGGACAGGTGAACGACATGACAGGCATGTGCAGAGGAGCCTGCCCAGGGTTCAACCCGCCCCCGCAGTAGCCAGAGCAGCAGCCACATGGACCTCTCACCGCCCCTCAGTGCTTCCCATCCTACTATCCAGAATGCATTTCCCAGTGACAGCCACGTGGGAAAGATGGGGTGAGAAACAGAAGGGCCAATCGCGCCTCGTCTGGACTGCTCTGCACAGGTGATGACGAAGTGCTCGGTGCCTCCAACAGTCAAGCACAGGCTGAGCCTGGAATAGGTCCCCAGCCAAGACTGGCATCACTGAAAAAGCACGAGCCGAGCCACAGCAGCGCCCGTGATCCCTGTTTCAGAGCGCTGTTCCCGCAGGCCAGTTCTCCTCCGCCTGTTCCCCAGGAAGAAGCGGTGCAGCCCCTGCACTTTGCCGGCTCTGTGGGGGAGACACTGGGGCCAGGGCAACACAGACACTCCTGCCTGGCTCGCACCACCTTTCCATCTAGTTAGAAACCATCTGGCTACAGGGGCTATCCCTGGGACACAGTTTTCCTGCCCTGGCTCAGTAGAGAGCTGTCTGGCCTTAGAGTAGCTGGGGCGGACCAAGTATACTTCTGGTGCCACCAGCGGCAGTAACTGAAAGAGATCACACACCCTCCCCTCCCGCGCTTTCCACTGAAGCGTCAGTTTCCCGCACTGAGCCCCCAGGCAGAAATCCTGTTCCCTCCCTTTGGTGCTGATCCTGGTGCTGCCAAGATCTGCAGGGCTGAGCGCCAGGTTGGCAAGGTAGTCCCCGCCCCCTGATCAGAACCAGCTGGGCACAGAGAAGTGGGGCAGCCCCTCTCCAGCGTCAGTTCCCTCCAAACAATGTCTTTTATTTACGGCAAACTCAGTTCTGTATGCAAGGGAATGAAATAGCCACATCTTTCTGTGGGAGCCCCTCAGGAGACAGTAGAGGGCTGAGAAACAGTTCTTCCAAAACTTTCAGTTTTCATCGCTGTTGGGAGAGGCAGGTGCCTGGGGTGCCTTAAAACCCATTTCAGTTCAGTTTGCCGAGTGCTGCAGGAGGTTGGGGATGGGAGGAATGGGGGCGAGCAGCCGAGAGGGGGAAGCGCTGGGACCTCCACCCTAAATTGGAAGGGACGTTGTGGGGAGGGGCAGTAGGTAGCGGATGTCAGAGGTTAAGCAAAGAGTCCCTGAAGTTTCTCAGAAAGGAAAGGACCTTGCCTGGGGCAGGTCTTGGCAGAGTGAGGAACGTGAAGGGTTTTCTCAGAGGGACCGAGAAGGGAAGAATTTGGAGACTCTAGGAGGTGACTGGGGACCTCCGGGCAAAGTGAGTCCTACCTGCAGGTCGGTTCCATAGAAGGCTGCCATAGACGCGTCAGCCACCAGTAGCGTCTCCACGAAGCGAGCCTCAGACACAAACCGCTTGGTCCTACTCGCGCCCCCCAGGGGGGACAGCAGCTCGCCCGCGCCTTCCGACTCCTCTTCGCCTTCCTCCTCCCGTGCCTCCTCCTCCTCTTCCTTCTCAAGCTCGTCGTCTCTGTACTGCCTCTGACCGTCACCCTCAGGTCCTCGAGGGAGGGGGTGGGGCTGGGCGCCGCGCGCCCCCAGGCCCCAGTGCTGCAGGCGGTGCGGCCGGTGCAGGGAGTCCCCCGCGCCCTGCGGCTGGATGGTGAACTCCTCGCCATCCAGCAGGAAGGAGCCGCTCAGTCCGCCGCACAGGCTGACGGCTGCCAGAGACTCCGGCTCGCCGTTCACTGTGCCCGAGAAGAAGCAGTCACGCAGCTCGCGCTCGCCCCCGGCAGCCCCGGCGGAGCTCCCTAGGCGCTCGATCTTGAACTCCGGCGCCAGGAAGCTGGCGTCGGGCGCCAGGCGCAGCACGAAGTTCTGGCCGAAGGCGGACAGGTGGAGCGCCAGCTCGTCCGCGTCGGCCGCCCACCGCGTGGGCACCACCAGCTCCGAGGCCGGGTCCCGGGCTCCGGGCCGGGCCGGGGCGCCGAGGGCGAGCGGCTGCAGCAGCAGCAGCAGCAGCAGCAGCAGGAGCGGCGGCCACTGGGGAGCGGCGCGGGGCATGGGGGCTCCGGCTGCGGCGCTCGAGAGGGAACAAGCCGCCGGGCGCGGGCAGGTGCTGGCGGCGCACGCAGTGCCCGGCTGCTCCCTCTAGGAAAAAGGAAATCAATCAGGTCGTTGGGTGACTCAGCCCGTGGGGACCTGGCCGCTGCGAGGTCCCCTGGCGGCCCCTCCGGCCCCGCAGCCCGCTCCTCTGCGCCCGCCCGCCGATCCGAGCGCGAGCAACTGGCGCCCCGAGCCGCGCGCGCCCGCCCTCCACCCTGCCTCCTCCCCACCCCGGGAAGCACCGAGTGGGCTGCCGAGCCCTTTGTATTTATACTTCCTTCCCGGCTTTGACATAAGAGGTTTATTTTTGATATCTCACTATTCCCGTTTCCCCTCCCCTGGGATCGGAGTGAGAAACTGAAAAGAGGGAGCGAGAGAAGAAAAAAAAAAATTTGGATGAAATGTAAAACCAATCAGGAGTCAGCGAGACTCGCTCCCCTCTCTACCCCTCCCTCCTGAAGTGTCAACTCCAACTTTTTTCCCCTTCCCTTCACGCGCGGTCCCGCATTAACTCCTACGGTGCTGGACTGGACCTTCAGGCAGGGTCCTTGGGGAGATCCCAGTCACTCTCTCTCCTCAAAGGTCAAGTGCCCAGGATACATCCTCGAAGTGACTCCTGCCTTGGCCCCAGTGACAGTATTCAGATCCCTGCAGAGTCGCTCTGGGCATCTGATTGTGTAGAAGAGAGCTCTCCTCTGGAGAAGGTTCCAGAGTTTTTAATTGTGGAACAAAAGAGAGAGGTGGGAAAGGTCCTATTCATGCTACCCACCAAGCTGGGGATGGGGGGGAAATACCACCTAGTTAACCGACCCCAGGACTCTGCTACTGTCCCTTCCAGGGGCTGGCAGGGCAGAACCTAGCACAGCGGTAAATGACCAGAAGAGAGGTTGGCAGCAAAGTGGGATCACCCAGAGGGAAGGCAGAGCTTTTCTTAGGAGGGCAGCAGATCACCAGCAGCTGCGTGTCTGGTCCTGAAAACTGGATTGGGACACTGCTCAGTTTCCTCCGGAGGACTTCACGAAAGGTGGCCTATGGGTCACCTCTCATACAAATTAGTATGAGAGTCGTTCCATTCTGTTGCACACTGCCACCTCCCCCTAGGATGAGGTGATTGACACCCAAAGAGAGGAATGACATGGTCTGTAGTCCTCCCCCAGACGCCAGAAGGCAGCACTTCACGGCACCCCAGTCTTAACAGCACAGGTCTGGAGATCGGATTCAAGGTCCTGTCTCTGAGGATAGGCTCTGGAGTCACTCCTTTCTGTTCCCCAGTTTTCTGCCTGTGTTGGGGGCACTGACATTTGAGGTTGCTCATGCTTCTTAGGCCATCAAACTCCTTCCAGCAGCTATGGAGGTTCAGCCCACATGGGAGATTCTCAGGGCTGGTTACCTCCAAGGAGGAGGCTCTCCCAGCCACAGAAGTACTTTTGCAACTACAGAAGCCGTGCCAGATCCCTCTCTCTGCTCTCTCAGAAACACGGAAGGATGGCTTTGAATTAGATGAGAGAAAGGATGAACTTCCCAACCTAGCATGCTGCAGAACTGTCTTTCCTGGATAATTCACAAGAGAGAAATAACTGGAGTCTCAGATGTTCCCCTGAAGCACTTCTAGAGGCGAGGGAATGGAAGGAATGGCCTCTTCAATCCTTTTCCAGAAATGAGCAGAACACTTCACCCCATCCCTGGGAGAGTGGCCTGGACAGGCAGTGTGTGACCCTGTTTTGCTTCAGGCCTGTTGTAACACTCTGATCTTTGGTCTTTGTTTCCTAAAGCCCCTGGTTTATCATTCCTCAGTGTAAAACTCATGATCTTCAATAGCAGTGAAGTCCCTGTGGAGTCTCCTTCTTTCTCCTTTGTAAGCATCCGAAGGGGGTGGGGTGGAGTGGTTGTGCCCACTTTCCCTTCCTCTCCTCCTCAATGCGTATTAATGGCTATAACTGGGAGACTTAAGCAGACCAGGAAAAGTCTTGAATGTCTTTGGAGGCTTCTGGTCTCTGTTGGGAAGGTTTGGGAAACTTCTTTGTTTTTTAAATAGAATGAAATGCCCCTGAAGAAAGCCCTTTGGAAGTTCCTGGGAATAGAGAAGGACATTATGGCCACACGCCCCCCATTTCAACAACAGCTGACTCCTGGCTGGCTCACTGCCGGGTTGAGCTTGCACCCTCCCTCCCTCCAACCCACCTGGACTCACACTTCGCAGCTAGGCTGGCGCCTGCCACTTGCAGTGTGACCTCAAGGTGTCAGGCTTGCCTTAGCTATACTTAAGCCTGGGTCTTTGCAACCGGGACTGAGAAACTGGTTTGTGGTGAAAGCCCTTAAGACAAAGGCAGAGGAAACCAGTACAACAAAACAAACACCGGCAACCAACCAGCCAATTCCGGATTTCCTACATCACCACCTTCTTCCCCAAATACACATTAGAGCAGGGCTGGGCTAAATCCTGCCTGCTGCCTGGATAGTCCACTAGTTGAGAATGTTATTTATATTTTTAAATGATTGGAAAAAATGAAAAAAATTATGAAATTTCATGATGCTTGAAAATGGTATGAAATTCAAATTTCGGTGTCCATAAGCACAGTTCAGTTTCATTGGAATGCAGCTATAGCCATTCATTTACACATTGGCTGTTCTGTGCTATAAGGTCAAGGGTGAGTGAGCCTAAAATACATGTACTCTCCAGCCCTTTGCAGAAAAGGTTGCAGATTCCTGAATTACAGTAGTCAAATTTTGAATGTGGGATTATTTGGACTCAGTATATGTGATTCTCATGAAATAAGAAGCTCAAAAATTTCTTGCTCTGGATGCGAAGGGGAAGTTATATAAAAATTAAAATTAAGATATCGGTGTCTTTACTTCTGTATGTAGCAATTGTTTATTATTTAATTAGTCCTTAAATAATTAAAGGGCTTTTATGTTTGTAGTACCTTATATCATGGGTCTATAGTGATTTTGAGTTTTTAATGAACTATTAGTAACTGGTATTTCTTACTCTACAACTAGAGTTTAATGGAGTGTATGTCATAAATTTATAGTGTCTGCTAAGCTCTGGCATTCTCTTGAATCTCCTTCCTATTGGAAGAGACATCTGTGGCCATCTAACCTACTTCCCCTTGCATTTTGTAGAGGAGAAACAGAAAAGCAGAGGTTTTGGTGATTTGCCTGAAGACACATAATTAGTGGCAATTTTGTCCTTAAAATACTATGGCACCTCCTGCCTGAAGATAAAGAAACGACATTGCTTTTAAAATTTATTTGCAACTCATACCTTCTTGTTAAAATTGAATGCTTTCTCTGGGCCAGGCATTGTTCTAAAGGCTCCTTTTAACTTAATTTTTAGTAATAGCAGCTTCCGACTTTGAGTGCATGTGGCAGTCTGGGCGCTGTGCTGAACAAACAACGCATAGTTTCACTCCATCCCTATGACAGTCTTCTGGAAAAGTCATCCCACAGATGAAGAAAAAGGCTGAGAGGGTCACCCAGTGAGTAAGTGGTGGGAACAGTGTTCTGACCCAAGGCCACATTCATAAGCTACCAGTCAGATTTAATATTTTTCTGGTGATGACGCTGCCTGCTGAAGCAGCATCCCTTGTTTAGAGCCAGGGATTAAATCCCGGTCTCACAGGGTCGGGAGGGACGCCAGGACTTCGTCTTTGACGATCTGAAAGAAGTGAGTAAACAGCTTTTCTCCAAAGCCTGTTACGTGCAGCACTTCCATGTAAATAGAGTTCTTTCTTTCTAAGAAAATGAATATATTTTAGCCACAATCACATTCATTTTCTTTAACTTTGGCTGTCGTATAACAGTCAAATTGCCTATAACAGAGAGAATTCCTGGTCTTACACATTGTGCTGCTGAGCACACAGCCCAGGCGGGCCAGGTTTGATTTTTTTTAAAGATTTTATTTATTTATCTCTAGAGAGAGGGGAAGGGAGGGAGAGAGAGAGAGAAAGAGAGAGAAATGTCAGTGTGTGAGAGAAACATCGATGGGTTGCCTGTCTCATGGGGGCCTGGCTTGCAGCGTGGGTGTGTGCCCCCACAGGAAATCGAACCAGTGACCCTTCGGCTTTCGGGACAGTGCCCGGCCCACTGAGCCACACTGGTTAGGTCGTGTTTGATTTTTGACATCACTTTTGTGTTGGCGCTCATCTTGTATGCCCTCTGGTTTTTGTGATTAACACTTGTATGTATAAAAAGAAATAGCATTTATTTATTTAATAAATAAATTATAAATAAATCCTACTTATTTTTATGTGTTTAGTTCATTCTTAATTCTAAATATTTTAACTTTTGGAATCTTTGGAACTTCACCCAGTGTATAGAAAGTCACTAATTCATATTCTTGAGGCTACATCAAGTTCAGTTTCCCAACACCTGTAAAGTGCTAGCTACTCTGACAGTTTTCCTACCTTCGCCTGGCCGTTCTCCTGTTTCTGGCCCCTCTCAATGAACGCCCTGCCAACTCTGTTATCTAGGCCACTGAAAACCAGATCTGTACAAACTGTAGTGTGAACCTGACATTGACTTGTTTACTGACCACACTTGAATTGGTTTTATTACACCAAGAAGCAAACAGACCCTATCATTTGTATTTTCCGTGACTCACTGCCACAAACTGGGTTCATTGTGGGGCACCCAAAATAATGAAGTTTCCTGAGGTTTCCTGTGGAATGCATCTGTGGTTACCCCCTGTGAGCCCTGGCTGCTAACAGTCACCTGCACTAGGAAGCTTAACTGCAATGGCAATGGCCTTGATGGTAACAGAGGCTTACCTCATGCTTATTTTACTGGCCAGCAGGTGGCATTGTTGGAACTCAGTATTTATCCTCGAGTACAATTTTCAGAGCAACTTTTTCAGAAGTTAGAAATCTTTATCATGCTATGCAAGTCGGAGACAGCAGCCCTTCAGAACTGTACAGACAAACAAAGCTGGCCGTTCACCAGATTTCTTACAGCTGGTCACTGGAGCAGGTGGGAGAAGGTGCTGTGTGGCGGCCGTGTGTGACGTGGCTTGCACTTCTCTGTTTCCTGGAATTCTTTCTTCACCTTGATTTCTGGCTCGTCATTGTCAGGCCAGCCCAGTGCCTTTTCACGCAGGTCCTCCGGCAGTGTGGGAGAGCTGGTAGTCTCTAGGGTCTAGGACGACCTCAATCATGAGGATAATTTAGTTTCTGTGCACCGGTTAATTACTTAATGCAAACAATACATTTCCCCCCACTTGTCATTACTGATTCTAACCGCCAGATGGGAGTCTGGTCACATCTACCTTTTACAGCTGATTGAAGAAGGTCTGAACTCTCTCTAAACAGCGGGTCTAGTTAATCACTTCTGATAACACACACACACACACACACACCCTATAAATATTTATTTTATTATACTAACTTGCCAAGCTGCACCCCTTTCTCCTGATTTTAAAGAGAAGAAAAGAGAGACAAAAAAGGAGCTGGGATTTCAGGATGGAGAGGGATTTCTCAGAACAGGTGAGGTGCTTATTCAAGGTCATCAAGGGACTTGATATAAAAACTATGTGGTTTTTAGGAATGTGCTTACAGCGAGTTAGAAGGCGAAGTGCTAGGAAGAGTGCTGGGCACCTTAGTAAGCGTATGCAAATGGTCATTGTTTTCTACCATCATTGTCCTCATGGCCATCACAGCTACACACGCCCACCTGGCCTGGCACGATAGTTGTAGAGCATCTGGAGTTTATCCTGGCACTGACCCCTCATCCTCAGGGTCCCCCTTCTTTTTGAGTCGCTCAGTGTGCTCACCTGACGTTCTGCTCCCACAGACAGAAGGAAATCCAAGTCATGACCACTCTGGTGTGATAGCAAGTCCTGCTAGGAGTGTTTAGATTTTAAGAGACCTGAGGAAGGGAAGCCAAAGGAAGTAACAACTAATGGTGGAATTTCAGACACTGTGGCTATAGCAGGAGGGAGAAATCTGGAGGGCCAGGGACATATGTCAGGGCTCCTGAGTATTAGATAGGGACACCTGCAGACGTATTGAAAGAGGATTCTTGAATGGGGATGAGGTAGGAAGACAAGCCTATGAGAACTTTACAGCCCCATCCATCCTACTTCTGAAAGATCCTTGAGTAGTAGAGGAAATTAGCCTTCTTTGACTCTGGATGAAGAATCCAGTTTCGTTTTGTTTTTTAAATTTTAGACAGCTAGGTCCAGCACACTTTCCGCCGGCACCACTTTCTGAGATTACTGGGGTTGTTTCTTTTCAGGACATTCTTCCTTGCAGTCAGCTCTGTGGGAAGTCTCATCAGGCTCATTGGCATTTGGGAACTTAAAGGGGGACATCGACATCAGAGGTGACAGGAGAAGCATTTGTCTAACCTCTCACTTTACAGACGGTAAGTTGAGCCCTATGAGGATGTGGTTCGCCCAGAGCCACACAGCTGCTTGATGGGAGATTCGGGGCTGGCTTGTGGGTTCTGAGTCTCATGTTCTCTCCAGGGACCCTCGAATCCTGCTCCTTTCTGCAGAGCAGAGTCAGAGCTCCCAGGGCTTGCGTGAAATGACCCAAGTCACAGAGCTGCCCGGAGATGGGCCCGTCAGTAGGACCCAGGCCCGTGGAGGGCAGTGGGACTATTCTTCCACGTCAGCATCCACTGTCCCCCAAGATGACCATGTGGTCCTCATTCAGAACCCTTCCTTTGGCGTGTTTGCTTTTACTTCAGTAGAAGAACCTTCCATCATGAGAGAATTCAAAGTACTTCTAGTTTAGCCATATGAGTGACTTACAAAGAAGTGTGAAACTGTTACTTGTGTGAAACTATCTAAGAATGTAGAGGATATCTCAAAAGGTGATGGAGGATCAGGAGAGGCCTGAGGATTCAGGAAGAGAGTGGGGTTTGGAGCAGCCCTGTGGCAGGGGAGGGAGGGGAAGAGGATGGAAAGGGCCCAGTGCTGCCAGCCTTGAAGGCTTCCTTCATATCTTTCCTCCTGTGTGTGTGTGTGTGCATGCGCGCTCACACCCATTTATTCTCTCTCTCACACACACACATGCACACACACACAGGTGGTGGTGATGGGCAAAGTGGTACACCTTTCCATGTCTCCCTTTTCATACCTTTCACATGCTCCTATGTCTGCAGCTCCTGACCCAGTCTTCTCTCCTCTCCTTGGGCTTCACTCCATTTCCTCTTCTTTCTGAATTTTCTTCTTTCTTCTTTTCCTTTCTCAGGTCCTCGTTCCCTGTGTTTTCACTGTTAGTAAATAATTTTCTTAAGCTTACTATGTGCCAGAAAATGTCCTAGTCTGGTGAAAGGGGAAGCTAAGTAGCCAAATAATTATAATATAATATTGCAAGTATAACAGTAGAGCTATATGCAAAAATCCTGGCATACAGAGTAGGAATTCAGGACACATTTGTTGAGTGGAATGATTAATAAGTTAGGAGAGCCCAGAGAAGGTAATGATAGCTGTAAAGATGGGAAAAGATCATGTTTAAAAACATTTCATTTGAGTGCTACTTTTATTGGACTTCAATGACTGAGTAGGGGTTCACCAGACGTTGGAGTGGAGAACCATTTTAGAAAGGTGGAGACACACACACACACTAAAGAACCTTTTCCATTTGGGAAAGTAATGGAATGCAGTGAGCCTTGCAGGTCTGGAGTGTCAGGTGCTCAGGACAATGAAGCTAGAACAGCCATTTGGGCCAGTGTGAGAAGGGGTATATTTGTTACCTGGGTACAGTGAGCTACCTTCCAGAGGGTGAAGCGGACTCATTAAAGATTTTTCAGCAGGGAAATGATATGATTGCATTTGTCGTTTGGAAAGGTAACTCTAGCAATCACACAGAATAAAGGTTGCACTAAGGAAGAGACTGGAGTAGTGGAGACCCGTAAGGAGGACTTTCCAGAGGCATGGCGGTCTGAGCTAAGGCAGCGGTGGTAGAGATGGAGAGGAATACAGTGGAGACTTTCTGAGTTGCCCGTCAGGACTGGTGATGGGTGCAGGGGGCCAAGGGAAGAAGGAGAGGAGGATGACTAGCTGCGTGGTGAGCTGACAAGAGCTGCTGTGGGCTGAGTGGAGGCAAACAGGGGGAAGAAGGTGTACACATCTGTGTGCGTTGTTTTAGGGGTGTGCACAGAAGGGCATTTGGGGCTAGAGCTGCTGAGGACTCTCTGGGATGGCTAGGTGGAGGTGGCTGCACATTAGTGAAGCTCAGGCTGTGGCGGGGCCTGGGAATGGGGATTTGGGAGCCAGAAGCTGTGAACAGTGCATTCTGCTGTATGAACATGTGCGAAATTAAGGATTCTCTTTGCTTCCTTTGCAGTTTCTACCCACCGTTTCAGCTTCCCTATTCCTCTACATTTCTTTCTTTTCATACCTCCAAGAGCAGAGTCGAAACCTGCTGTCCAGTCACTATTCTTGCTGTCTCCTGTCCCCCACATCCGGGGCCCCTCCAGAAGCAGTAGGCACCTTCAGTTTTTCCTTATGAATTGCAGTGATTTTCACCCAGTTGGGCTCTGTAATCCATAAGTGTCTTGCAGTTGGTCTGTTGGCTGATTCAGGGTGGGATGTCCTGATGGGAAGGAGAAGATTCCTGGCTAGCGTGGAGAGAGAAAGGGGAGGAAGGGAGAAATCTGTACTTGGAGTGACTTGGTGTTTGGAGTCTCACCAATCACAGCTTGAACATATTGGACAAACTTGCAGGGCTGCTGTTGCCAGGTTGGCTAAGAAGTGACATTACTGGATCCCATCACCTCCTGGCTGTCAATAGTGGCAGGCAGGAGGAAGCAAGGGCAGGCAAAGCACAGCCTTTTTTAAAAGGAGATAGCATCTGGCACCTCAGCAGAGCTCTGGGGAACCCAAGGTGGGAGAAGGGTGGGCTCTGCTCCCGGGACCCACACTCAGGTGGGAAGTGGGCCTGAGCCAGGAGCGCCACAGACGGCTTTTCTTTCGCCACCTCCCTGGGTCAAAGAATGGTTTTTATGTTCTTCTGTTAATACCAGAGTTTTCTGTCCTTGAATTTCTAATGTTCTTGAGGATCAGAGGAAACTTACACCTATTAGCCTCATGCGTACGAGGCTGTGGACACTCGGTTAGAGGTTTTCCCTGCCAGTCTGGGCTCTCTGCTCTCACCCCGGCTGCTCCCGTGTTCATCCTTGTTGCCCACCCACTTCTCCACCTCAGGAGTGACATGAAGGGGCACGAAACCTGGGGCGAGGTCTTGTGCACGATGAGGTTTGTAAGAGGTGGGGACAGAGGAGGTAGGCCTTCCACAAAGCATCGCTAAATGAGATGCCGGAGGGGGGAGAAATTAAGGGCAGTAGCTTACTAATTGGAAACACTCCCATCTCGGGAGGAAGGGTAAGAACACCCCCAACCTGCTGGGCTCTGTAAGAATGACGGAGGACAGCAGGGTGCAGGGGTGGAACCATTTCTCATTTGTAAGAATTGTGCCCCTAGTTCTTGGTGAGGCACAACCTGCCCTACCTCAGTGGGGACCCTCTCCGGGGAAGACCTTTTGGCCACCCCTTTCTCTTTCCTCTTAAATAATCCCCCTTCTAGTTATTGTCTGACATTCTACTATCAGAACTTTGTTTTGAAAAAGGCTTTGATCCTTTTTAGGTATAAATATATGTGAGTGGGAAACATTTTAAAGCTGTTATCTGCTATTTTCACTCTAGTGCAAGTGAAGATGCTGGCAGGAGCCAAGGCTGAGAAGAGGGGTAGGGTGTGTGAGGAGAATTAGAGGGGGCTGACAGAAAGCCTGGGGCAGGTAGAGGTGGAAGGGAGAGGGTTGTGCTAAGAGGAGATGGGAATGGAGGAACACTAATTTACCTAAATGAAAAGAGCAAGAACTTACAGCTCACCTGGGTTTTTCTTGGCAGAATTAATGAAAGACATTGCAAACTCCTGAAGAGAAAATTGTATCATACTTTCCAATTATGAATCACAAATATGTTATTCACTCTGCAGATGCAATGTGTCTTTACTGACGATTGTAAGGCTATTCTTCCTCTTCCATAAGTAAGTTCAAAGCTCAAACGACTGGGTCCTTTAACTATCATCCCCCAAGTAAGTCAACTGGAAAAGGGGGGATTCAGGGTGCTAGAAGAAAGCAGCCTGGAACAATTATTTGGTGAATTAACTCAAGTCTAATCTGGACCCTTTGTTCTAGCCTCCTAGCTCCAAGAGAATAAACCCAGGAGTTAAGCCCCAGAAGAAAACACAGAGTGGGTGGCTGAGAGGGGAACAAATAGAGTTAATATTTCCTCTGAGCAAGGAAGAATGGACCCAGGCCCAGAACTAATTCCTGGGTCCTCAGAAGAATCACCAGCTGCTTCAGCTGTCTCCACATCTGGGAGAGGACTGGCCAAGGGGACCAGCACATGAGGAAGTCAGTGGAGGTTGCAGCTCACTTGCTGAGCCTTCCAAGAAGCTGCCCGAAGCCCGTGCCTTTCAGGGTGGTGTCTGCTGTGCCCAGCTCTGTAGCACGCTTTCCACGAGGAGCAGATTAGACACATCTGGGATTTTTAGGGATCTTTGGCCAAGAATGGTGGAGATGCAATGCACAAAAAGGATGGTAAGTTCTTAAATCTCTTTTGTGTGTGTGTGTGTGTAAAACCTGGTTTAAATCCTCACATGGCAAATCAATGATTTAATAACATCTGATCTGAGGAATTGGGAGATTTCTTTCAGCCACTTCCTTCCCCCTTGCTGAGATCATTGAGGTTATTCCTCATTTCTTATCTCTCTTTTCTCCTTAATTTTTAACTCTTGTTTGGGGGAGGTACTCCAGGATGCTTGATTCTGCAGGTAGGGGAAAGTCATACTTGGTCCTGATGTTGGTGAATCATCAGGATCTGAGAGATGGAACTCTAAGCCTCCAGACTGAATGCTGTGGCCGCCTGCTGCTGGCCTCAGTGCACCATCCTTTGGGGCTGATCACCTGGAGCCTCCTGCACCCTCCTGGCTCAGGTAAGCAGTCCACACCTGCTCTGGGGACTGTCATGGAGACTGATCGGAAAGAAAAGGAAACCCTGGTTTTGATGAATTTCTAGTTCAGGGTGGCTATAGCCCAGTCTTGGCAAAAGTGTTTAACATTGAACTAGCAAAGGGCAGGTAAGTTCAAATGGAATATTTCTGTGCTAGAAATGGATTGCACACAGGCTGAAGGAACAGAGAAACGGAGCAGTCGGATCTGTGTGAGTTCAATTAAGTTGCTTCCGACAGGAGGAGGGAGTTACATACACAGGCAGAGATGAGGTCGAGAGGGCTCTCTCTGGGAGACAGGGCTTACACAAAGCTGTGCATGCTGAAATAACAGCTTCTGAGCAGAAGCAGCAAGCTAATTAATTTGGCTAGAGCCAGGTTTTCATGCAAAGGGTAAAGGGACAGGAGTTTATAAGATGAGCAAAGCAGCTGGCTGGGTTTCTGTAGACAAGTAACTGGATCTCCCTGTACCTCAGCTGCCTCAACTATGAAATGAGAGAACTGCGCTAGGTGACCAGGGTACCGGGCTAAGGTTTCTGTCACCGAGGTATAGGAAGTTCATAATTATGGGAGCAGTGTGTTAGGCATTCCGAACTTTCCTAGGAGATTGTGGGTGACTGAGCCAAGATTAGAACCGGAGCCCACTCAGTCAGCATTAATGCAGAGCACTGTGCCAGGCCCGGGGGACCACAAGAGTGAATGCCACACTGAAGGTCCCATTCTCATTCTCACTGGGGGAGAAGAG
This sequence comes from Phyllostomus hastatus, assembly GCF_019186645.2. Taxonomy (NCBI): domain Eukaryota; kingdom Metazoa; phylum Chordata; class Mammalia; order Chiroptera; family Phyllostomidae; genus Phyllostomus; species Phyllostomus hastatus. The sequence goes on along the minus strand of NW_025334015.1, from coordinate 9,138,558 downwards.
GAAGCCGGCCAATCCAATGTCAAGGTTCAAGTGAACAAAATAGGGTTAACTGGAAGTAAGTGCTATGGAGAAAGTAAACATGGCATCCTGATTGTGATTTGGGACTTCTTCATTTGAGGGGCCTGGGAGGGACTTTCTGAGGAGGTGGCAGTGGGGCGGAGACCTGAAGGTCAGGAGGAGGTCAGCCTAGTTGTTGAGGGGCATCAAAGACCCAGCTGAGGTGTTCAGATTTCTCAGCACAGGCTAGGCCCCTACTCCTTTTTTTGGGAGAAGGAGTTGCTTTTTATTTTTCAAAGATCATGGAAGACAGAGAAAGACAAGAGGATGCCAATAATAGAGTCCAAATATGGGCGTAGGGCTGCCAAAGTAACATTGGAAACCTATGAGCAAAGCTGGGAGAGGGCGTTCCCATGAGCTCTCTTCCCTTCCCTGTTAGAAATACCAGAAAACTCCAGAAGGTGATGATGGCAGTCATCCTGGAGGGCCAAGTAAGGCTTGGTGTTAACAAGAATAAGAATAAGAATAAGAATAAGAATAAGAATAAGAATAAGAATAAGAAAATGAGAACAGTAACAGCACCACTAGATAACATTTTCTGTATTAAGCACTTCTGAGCACTGTTTAGATATTAACTCATTTAGTCCTTATGATAACTATAGAGATGGGTAGTATCACTATGCTGATTTTAGTAGTGGAGAAGCTGAGGCTTTGGGGAGTAACTTGGCCACGTCTGCACAGCTGAGGTCGGTGGAACCAGCATGCACATCTGGGTCCTCCAAGCCTGGGCTCTTCATCATCAAGCTATACGGCCTTCCACAGGCCGCACACAGTCATGCAGTATTTGATCTGGAAGTGAGCTTAGATTTTTTCTAGACCAGAGATTTCTAACACAGCCTATGCCTGAAGACCTCTGGCAGGACAATCCCTCCTCTTTTGACAGGTGAGAAAATGAAGTCAGAGAATTAGATCAGTGATGCAAATGAGGTGCTCTGCGTGCTCTACTTCAGCAGATACTAGATCCTCAACGTCTGTCTGGTTAGGAGCCCCTGGTGCAGCGATTGACTAGAACTGCAGCTTCCCAAGAGGGGAGAGACAAGTGTTAAACAAGCTAATGGAACAAGCGCAGGAAACAAGCGCAGGAAACTCTTGGTGTGATGCTTAGCACAGAGTAAGTGCTCAATGCATGCTAGTGCGTTTGAGAAAGTCCACATGTAGGTTTCTGTGCTCAAGGGTGAGACAGTTGGGCTGTCATTGGGGAAGGGGAAGCTTTATTGACATGCTGCAGCCCTTGCCAAACCCCACTGATCAGGGTGAATGTAAAATGTCTTTGGAAACCTGGTAACCCACCATTAAAACTCCTGGGTATAGGAAAACAATTGCTTGCCCTATATAAGTGGCTTATGATTGCCCTTGGTTGTCTGAGTTTCTCTTTAATTATAGGCCCTCTTTAAATACTCAGACACACAAGGTCTTTGTAAGCTTGAACTTCCTCTCTCTCACACACAATCCCCCCACACGCACACTCTCCCTTTCATTTACAGAGCATAAACAGCCATGTCTTCCTCATTCACATAGTGGATTTCAGCCCCAGGAATCTCCATTGAAGAGGGGCCCCTGGAGAGCTGTGGGCCTCTGGGCAGTCTTCCTGTCCCACAGCCCCAGGGGGTCTGGGAAGAGTGGATCCTTTATGGGGAGAAGATAATGGGTGAAAAGTGCTCTTCAGTGATGGACTGGTCTCATCCTTCTCTTCCCTTCCACAAAATTGTTTACTTGGGCAGTTACTTCCCTAAGAACATGGCAAAGTTCTCCCCCACTGCCTTCTTTTTTTACTTCATAGCCCTGTCCTCTCCTCTTCAAAACTCAACGCAGAGCCATTTGGCTCTGGGGAGATATTCCAGGTGTCAGGAGAGACAAGGAAGCCTGCCTGACTGTACTCGCCTTTCTTCCTTGCCAGAAAAAGTTGATTTTGCTGAGAGACAAGGGGGATCTCAAGGACCAGAGTGTGAAACAGGGCTCCTCGGATGCCCCTCCAAACTAGATGGGGCTTACGACTTGGTGCGCTGTCCCTGCTGAGCCACACTCAGTCTCTCACCCCCATGCCCTCTGTGACATTTGGTCAAGGATCACATGAAATGAAATCACGGCGGAAGTGCCCTCTGATTCTTCTCTTGCCTGCCTGTCCCTAGGCCCCTCTCTGGCAGGAAGACAGCCTCTTTCTCCACACCCCCTCCAGGCAGCAGTGTGCTGGTCAGTGTTGGGCAAGGGCTTCCCTTCTCCTCCCTCTGCCCTGAGTGGTAGTGTTTGTCCATTTCTGTGGTGTAAATACTCTCACCAGGTTTTATTCCAAGCTCCTGTTGCGATGCCCTGAGTGGGGAGATGGAGAGTAGCAGGCCATTTAGCCTTTCCGTCCTCCTTCCACGTCCCTGTGTTCTCTTCTGGGAGCTGTGGGCTGCTCTGCAGGGTTGGTGGTTGGGAGGCTAGTAGTCAGTTAGGAAGTGATGAGGTTTGTTTTTAAACCTAATTTATAATTGCAAGTTTATATAATTTAACTTTTAGTCATGGCTGTGTTTAACAGCTGACTGGCAAACTTCCTGAAAATTTAACAATCTGTATCAATCCATCCAACTCACTATGGTCCCTCCCCCTGCCCCCTCAGGGGAGGCTGTGGGCCTTGGTGGCCCCAGGTTTCAGAAGGGCTCTCCATGTTCCCGGGAAGTTGCCCTTCTGGCAATAGGACATTTACAGGGATAATTCTTGGTTCTGGGTCTTTTAGGGGATATTGTGATGAAGAAACAGCTGGAAGGCTGCAACAGGAGGGGCTGGAAGAGGGGGTTAGTGGTGGGTCTTCGTTCCCAACTCCTCACCAGACCCGCCTCGAGTTAAAGGCTAAGGCCCAGGGAGTGGACCGATAGATGTCAGCTGGGGCAGAAGTAACCGGTGTGTAGGGCACTAGGGCATAACTTGAGGGCAAAAAAAGGAGAACCCAGATTCCAGCGCCGGTTTCTCTGGCCAGCCCACGCCTCCTGCCTCAGCTCAACGCCACTCCCTCCCCGCCAAGTGGCTCTCGGCTCCGGAGGCGGGACCGAGTTCTTCGGTGGCCCCTGGAGGCTCCCAGCTGCAAGCTTTGGGAGGCTGGGAGACGAGAGAGGGAGGGGCGCTGACTGGGCAGTCCAAAGAGAAGGGGGCCTTTAATAGGCTCGCCCAGCGCCCGGTTAGTGGCGCTACGAGTGGCTGCGGTTCGGAGAAGCAGTCCGGCACCTCCCTCTAGTTCTCGGCTGCAGATCTTCGTCCTTACACTTGACAGCGATTGCACTTAAGTTCCCGGGGCGCGCTTTGCTTGGGAAGGCACAGGTAGGAGGCGCGGGCTGACGGGCGCACGCTCACCGCTCTGGGAGGAGTCGTCCTGGCCTTGCTCTCCTTTCTGGGAGCTGCGGGCTGCCGGAGCGTTGGTGGTTCCGGTGCGCGGTCTGCACAGAGACCGTGCGGGCAGCTGCTCCGATAGCACGGTTGTGTGCTGCCTGGAGCCATGCTTCTGCTGGGCATCCTAACCCTGGCTCTCGCCGGGGGACCCGTTGGCGGCTCAGAGCCAGAGCGGGAGGTTGTCGTGCCCATCCGATTGGACCCGGACATCAACGGCCGCCAATACTACCGACAGGGTCCTGAAGACCACGGGGATCAGGGGCTAATTTATCAGATTACAGCGTTTCAGGAGGACTTTTACCTACACCTGACACCAGATGCTCAGTTCCTGGCGCCCGCCTTCGCCACTGAGCATCTGGGTGTCCCCCTCCAGGGGTTCACCGGGAGCTCCCCAGACCTGCGACGTTGCTTTTACTCTGGGGACGTGAACGCCGAGCCGGATTCTTTCGCTGCTGTGAGCCTGTGCGGGGGGCTACGCGGAGCCTTCGGTTACCGAGGCGCTGAGTATGTCATTAGCCCGCTGCCCAATGCCAGCGCGTCCGCGGGGCAGCGCAACAGCCAGGGCGCACACCTTCTCCAGCGCCGGGGCGCCCCTGGCGGGCCTGCCGGAGATCCCACCTCTCGCTGCGGGGTGGCTTCAGGCTGGAACCCAGCCATTCTGCGGGCTCTGGACCCTTACAAGCCTCGGCGGACTGGTTTGGGGGAGAGTCGCAACAGGCGCAGGTCTGGGCGCGCCAAGCGCTTCGTGTCTATCCCGCGGTACGTGGAGACACTGGTAGTGGCGGACGAGTCAATGGTCAAGTTCCATGGCGTGGACTTGGAGCATTATCTCCTGACGCTGTTGGCCACTGCGGCGCGACTCTACCGCCATCCCAGCATTCTTAACCCCATCAGCATCGTCGTAGTCAAGGTGATGCTACTCGGAGACCGTGACTCAGGGCCCAAGATCACCGGCAACGCGGCCTTGACGCTGCGCAACTTCTGTGCCTGGCAGAAGAAACTGAACAAAGTGAGTGACAAGCACGCTGAGTACTGGGACACCGCCATCCTTTTCACCAGGCAGGTAAGTTGATCTGTCACCTCTCTGGACCCAGATAGCTTTATTTTTCTCAGGATCATTGTCCTTGGCTCTCCAAATGCCCTTTGTGCTGCGCAGTGCGCTCGGGGTTTAAATTTTGTTGATGTCTTCCAATTCCCACTTTGGATCTTCCGGGGAAAGCCGGCTGCTGTGCTCTGCAGAGCTCTGGCTCACGTGCGTCTGGATGCACGTGGGCGATCGGAGGAGGGAATGCTCCTTCAGAAGGTGTTGGCCTGGTGTGGCCAATCAGCGCCTCCTAGATCTGGCGCCAAGGGGCCGGAACCCAGGAAGTTGCCGCCCAGCACCTGCAGTTCATCTCCAAGGCAGATAGGAGGCGCTCTGAGGATGGCGTTGGAGAGGGCAGGAGAAGTCCACCCCTTCCTGTGGGGGCGTCTAAGTAGTTTCAGACACTCAAGATTTCTTCCCCTTGCTTGTAGAACTGGAAGGTGATCCAAACCGCCCAATTAAGCTCCTGACTACATTTCTCATCGGTAACATGTTCAGTTAACCTCTCTGCTCTGGGCCTGGAAAAGCTGGACTGGGAAGGAGGGAATCATTTGGGATATTCTGTAGGTTGCAGTGAGAGGACAGACTTAAGTACTGGGCTCATTCCCTCTGTTATTGCTGCCTCTCCTATACCCTTCTGTGCTGGGCCTCTCTTCTATTTGAGGGGCTTCCAGTGCATCCAGAGCAGGCACTGTACGTAGGGCACCTGTTTGGAGCTTGGAGTTTCACCTGGAGCTGAGTTGAGAAGATCTCTTTCAATTTTCCCATGCCCTTGTTGGCGGAGGGTGACCCGTTTGCCCTGAGGTATGCTGTGAACAGAGCGGGTAAGTTTGCTCAGGATCCCGAACCACTGCGACCTCCGGTGACCACTCTTGACCGCAGCGCTAGGCTTTTGCCCCTGGTAGTGTGGAAGTGGTGTGAGCTCGGTAAAGGGCACTTAGAGACTCTAGCTACAAGGTTGGAAAGACACTGAATATTGGGTTTAGAAAGCAGATCAGAAAAGCAGCTCTGCCTTTTGCTGTTGATCTGTGAGAGTTTAGATTTGTAGATGTCGGAGTGATTGGTACTGTGAAGTTTTTGGATTCTTGAAATTTCTTAGATACAGGAGACTGGGAGGAAAAGGGGCAGTCACATGACCCACTTCCTCTGATTTTGGGGGTGTGACTTGAATCCATGCCATGCTTTCATTTTGCTATTTTAACCGCAGCACTCTGGGGATGGCACGAAATCCATGGTTACCTGTGGGGCTCTGAATCTCCACTGTTTCCAAATGGCCCCGCAAAGCTGGACGGGCGCACTTGGGGCTGGAGCTAAAGTCTTCCACACTAACCCATTTGGCACAGCTAGTCCCTTCCTGGAGTTGAACTTCCTCCTTTCCCAGCCTTCTCCTCCCACCACCTGGTTTCTCTAGGGAGGTCTTTGGCCTGAGTCTGTTTCCTTGCTCTCATTCTTCCAGTTGAGTTCTATAGAGCTGCCACTGCCCAGTCCCGAGGAGCACTGCCTGAGTCACAGGGAAACTAAAGAGGAGGTGGCTTTGACCTCCGCACACAGGCCAACTCGGCAGTCAGATTGCTGGGGGAAGAAAGCAAAGACTGAGAACAGGATATCTTAATGGGCAAAGCAGCTGTTGTTCATCTGCTACCTGGGATGCCCCTGTGGAAGTCACTCGCTGGCTCTGAAGTACCAGACCTCAGTTTCTGCTGCCTAGTGGCTAGGCTGACTTTCAGAACCAGCCCTTGGAGGAGGACTCCTACTGCGAACATGGGCCATGCCGTCAGATGGACCTGCCTTTTGAAGAAGAAGCCATCAAACAGCATGACAGCTTCTGTGTGTCAGTGGTGTGTGCGAGACCCCCAGGGGGCTATGTTGACCATGCATAATGGGTACAAGATGTATGACCGCTTAGGTCAGAAGCAATGAAGTACAAGATGTGACTTTTAGAAGCTGTCTTTCTCTTAGGCGTCAAGCGGGCAAAGCCAGAAAGTGGGGAGGCTGTGTTGGCAGGTCTGTCCTGCACGTATGTGCTTTCTGCTTTAGAGTAAACATCGCTCCCACACCTCCTTGCCAGCACAGACTTCAGAGCCTGCTGCATTCTCAGAGTCTTAGGAATTGCTCATTCCTGAGCTCCCCCGGGAAGGTACAGTATGCGATGAGAACATGCATGCACAGCTGTGCTTTCTAGACTAAGGCAGATGTGGTCTCCGGGAACCTGGAGGAGTCTCCTGCTGCACTCCAACACAAGAGGGACTTTTGTGTCACTTTGTAAGGGTCCGTAGTAATCTTCCCAGTCAGCTGTATGGGCTCCTCTGCTTAAATCTGGCTCACAATGTTGGTGTAATTAATGCATTGCTGACTAAAATGTGAATATATGAATATACTATGTATACATAGTTTCTTTGGATAAGAAGTTTTTAGAAATGTGCTTATTTTGTAAGTCACCTTTTGTTTATGAGGCATATGGAAATGACAGGCACCTTTATTATTTTTAAAATATTTAATTTATTTATTTTTAGAGAGAGAGGATGGGAGGGAGAAAGGAAGAGAGAAAAGAAACATTAATGTGTGGTTGCCTCTCATGCACCCCCTATTGGGGACCTGGCCTGCAACCCAGGCAAGTGCCCAGACTGGGAATCAAACTGACCACCCTTTGGTTCGCAGGTCGGCACTGAATCCACTGAGCCACAGTAGCCACGGCTGATGGGGACCTTTAGAGTCACCTATTTTTTTGATTCAGAGATCTGAAAAATGGCTAGTGACTCTTTTAAAACATTTTAAAACTATTTTTAAAATCCTCATCTGAGGATATGTTTATTGATTTTAGAGAGAGAGAGGAAGTGGGGGAGAGAGAGAGAGAGAGTGAAACATCCATCGGTTGCCTTTCATACGCATTCCGATGGGGGATTGAACCTGCAATCTAGGTATGTGCCCTGACTGGGATCAAACCCGTGACCTTTTTGGTGCATGGGATGATGCTCCAAGCAGCTGAGCCACCCGACCAGGGCAGTAACTCTTTCTAACTGATCACACTTTAGTGTGGTTTCCACAGAGAGAAAGCGGTTAGGAAAGGGTCAGGCTCGGCCCCTTAGAGCTCCTGGCGCTAACTAGGGGTATCCGAAAGGAGAGCAGTGAGAGTGACATGACCTGCAGGCACTGGAGCCTCTGCTTCGACCAACAGTCGGGGTTGCTGTGCATGAAAACGAGTCCAGGCCAGGCCAGGCCAGGGGGAGATGCTGCTGTCCTCTTGGCAGGCAGAGGGAGGGGTGTGGGGTGTTGATATCAAAACATTGGGAAGACAAGACCCGGGGAGTATCCTGTGCACAGAGGAGAAAAAAATGATCACATGACAAGTATTTCGACAATTGGAGGAGTGTACTTAAAGATTCAGAGAAAGTTCATGTTCCTGGAGAAAGAGTGCACATCTGATTTTACAAAGTGATCAGCTTTCAGCCTCATAACAGCAGGGTGAGGTCAGCACAGGATGGGAACCAGGCTTGTGCAGAAATTGAGCCAGGCTTTCTGGGTGGACATTCATTTCTATGAGGAGAGAAGTTTCTGAGGCTGCTTGTTGCTTTGGGCAGTGGGAGCAGATATCTCATGCTGAGACTCTCTTCTCCCTTCAGGTCCAATGCCTCTGCTGTTGGGGTAACTTTGTGATAGACCAGATTTCATTCATTTACTTGTACATTCTTTTAATACTTATTGAGCATCTATTACTTCCAGGAACTATCCTGGGGTGTGGAGATACAGATAGTAGTAAGATGGGGCCTCTGGCTTCCAGGAATTCACTGCCTGTCAGGGAGTCCAACAAGGAAACAGCTCATTACAATATGATGTATTAAGTGTCCTGGGGGAGGGAGGCTTGGACCCTCCTCTGTTGGAAGTCAAGTCGGGGGGTCATTCTTCTCACACGAGAGCCTGGGAAGCGCTCAGAGGGACAGGCCTCCAGCACAGCACCGGGGTTGGGAGCTGGTGGTGACGGGGAAGAAAGCTTGTTTGTGCCTTGCAGGAGGGAGACCTCTCCTCCATTCAACCATCCGTTCTGCTATTTGTGACGCTGCCTCCTTCGGACTGACTTTGTGTCTTCAGGATTTGTAATTTGTGGGTTTTCTGCCTGCTTTGTCCTTCATTTACTTTACTTTTCGGTTGTGCCTAGTCCTGCTTCGTCCCATTCCCTCGTGCTCTTCTCCTCTCCCCTCTTTCCTCCATGCTCTCCTCAGCCTCTTTTGGGGTGATCGAGGCTCTTTGTCATCTTCCTCTTCTCTCCTCTTCACTCATACTCTGCCCTTTCCGAGGCCTTTCACAAACCCAGGCTTGGTGGCTATCTTCTTGTTTGGGCCTTGGGTACTTCTAGGTCGTGGGGAGGGGAGATATATGGCAGCGGGAAGTAGTGTTCAGATAAAGAAAATTATTGTTTTGTTAAAAAACAAAACAATAATATGTATTTTATGCATATCTTCCAATACAAAAAAAAAATCACCATTTTGTCAGCATCCTTTTCCAAGTCAGGCTTTGGAAGATGTTAACAGAGTTGAGCATCTGTAGATTTGGTTTGCAACAGTTTGAAAGTATCACTAAGTGGAAACACAACGCCCGTCCTCTGGGGAGGGGAAAGGGTGAGGAGGCGGAGAGGACGGCGTGACAGAGGATTGCTCTCGAGTCCTGGGTGATTTCTCTTCTCCCTCCTTTTCTTACTCACACCAAGTAAGTCAGCCAGTGGTAGTGTACACTGGAATCTGTTCTTTAAAAAAAAAACCCCACTGCGCTGGTCAGGAAGGCAAATGAGGTTTGTCCCTCCTTAGGTCTTGCTCTTCTCCTTCCTTTGAACCTCTCTGCAGTTTTATCACTCTTGGCACTTACCCTCTCCTCGTCCTGACACCTGGCTTCGGTTGCTTGGCATGGTGGGAAGACCATGGGCTTGGTGTCAGGCAGAGCTGAGTTCGAATCCTGACACTTGCACTTTTATAAACAAACATCGAATGAATCAGCTAATTGATCCATAGACTGAGGATAATGATGACAACGTTGGTCCCTAACTTCCTGGCTCTTCCGAGGATGAGCTACCTAGTCTTCCAGAATGGGCACCTAGTTAATGGCAGGTGTTCTCATCACGACCTCAGTAGCCACTGAGGGCAGCGGTCCTGCTTAGCCACAGTTTCAGTTACCTGCATCCACTGTGGTCTGAAAGGATTAGATGGAAACTTCCAGAAATAAACAATTCATACATTTGAAATTGCGCACTGCTCATCAATCAGTAGCCCTCTGGGTTACCTGGTTGATTGTGGTGACACTGCAGTGCTTGTATTCAAGTCACCCTTGTTTTACTTCGTCATGGCTCCAAGGCTCGGGGGCAGTGATGCTGGAATTCCGTAGCCAACGAGAAGCTTATAAAGTGCTTCCTCTAAGTGAAGAGGTGAGTACAGGACAGTAAGATATTTTGAGAGAGAGAGAGAGACCACATTCATTTAACTTTTATTACAGTGTATTGTTATAATTGTTCTATTTTATTATTCATCTCTTACTGTGCCTAAGTGATAAATTAAACTTTATCATGGTTATGTGTGGATAGGAAAAAACATAGTATATCTAGAGTTTGGTGCTACCCGCAGTTACAGGCGCCCACTGGGGAGGTCTTGGAACGTCTCCACCATGGATGGGGGCGGGGTGGCTGTAAACGTTTGCTGTTGTTGAATGATTACCTACAGGTCCCTTGCCAGACTTTACAGCTGGGATAGGCCTGATTTTAAGCATTCTGTCCCATTTATTGCCCTTGCAAGTTTGCTTAACACTTGCCTGATGACATTCCTGCTTTTACATGGAAGCTGTGGACTCCAGCATTTGTTGATCCCGCTGACCTGTAAACTCCTTTAAGACATGACCACATCATGTCTTTGTAGCCTTCTGGTGGCCCCTGAACAACGCCGTTGTTGAATGCGAGTTCATAGAAGGAAGGCGCTGACACAGTGCAAGGACTGCAGGTAGCTATGGGTGCTTAGGTAGCTCACTGCCCTGCACGGGGATCATTAATCCAATGTTGATTTCGGCTGTCAGGCTGCAGGGTTGGGAGAGGAAGTTTTAGGTTCCTCTGGCATTTCATCTTGGCTCTTTGCCACAGGATTTTCTTTGGAAAAAGGAGGGGCCCCAGTGAGGAGCCAGCAGGCTGGGTACATAGCAGGGATGGGGTCAGGGTGTCAGTGCAGGTGTAGGGCTTGGAGCCAGGGGCTTGCTCATGCAGGAGGCGGCGGTGTGGACCCTGTTCTAAGAGTGCTGGGCACTTAATCCAGCTATTCCCCTCCCACTGACCCCTCCTCACTCAGAGATCAGCCTGTGCTGTGTGGGCTTGGGCTATGGGGCAGACAATCTTGCCCTCTTGAAATTCTCCAGCGCGTTCATTCTTGGGGTGCATGTGCTCCAAAAACAGTTTGGATTCGTGGAATTGCTCAGTTCTGACGCTGTACTCAGCATCAGAGAGAGAGCGTTTAGAGAGAGAGAAAGGGAGGGACAATGAGAAGGGGAGAAACACTTAGGTCAGAGAGAAACAATGATCGGTTGCCTCTCGCACACCCTGCAATGGGAGACCTGGCCTGCAATCCAGGCATGTGCCCCAGCTGGGAATCAAACTGGTGACCCTTTGGTTTGTGGGATGGTGCCCAACCCACCGAGCCACACTGGTCAGGGCTAAAATGGGACCTTCTAATGGCATCATCCTCCCAAAGCTGTTGTGAGGATTCACTGAACTGCTGCAAGTAAAACCGTTAGAACAGTGTCTGACACAGTAGCAACTCAGGGGATGCAAACTACTTTCATTGGGTCTGGTGTGCACCCCCTTGTGAGTGGATGATTGCTGGAGAGTGTTTGGTCTTCCTGCAAGCTTTGGGCTCCTCTTCTTCCTCATAGAGGTAATTCTTGGTGTTCTGATTACCTCAGTCTCTTGCTATAAAATCATTTGCACATATTGAGGGATTTATATTCCAGTGAAACCAAATCTGCTGATAGAAATTGCAGGGCATCCTTATTCATGTTGCCCAGCACTGTATTGCTAGATTTTTTTTCCTTCTAGCAAAGTAGGTCCTTGGGGATTATAAACAAGTGGATTTTGTGTTGGGTGAGAAAATACAGTGATGCATGGCAGAGACTCAGAGGGGAAACGAGTTAAAGGGGCAGTGCTAATACTAGGCCAGGCGGTTCTCGCCAGTAATTATGACATCCTGACCAGTGTGGTGCTGTTCCGAAAAGGAATGCTACTGGTCTTGGTGTCCAAAGGCATGGATTCCCAACCCCATTCTGAACTCAGTAGCTTGTGGCCTTGGGCGATCAATCTGAGTTCACTGAGCCTCTGTTTCCTCATCTGCAGAGGGACGGGATGGCTCCGAAGTTCTGTGAGTATAATACTGCATGCTGTGACATGGCTATGAACATGGGCCTTGGATCACATGCCAGGAGTTCAATGTCAGCAGGCAATTGGCTACCTGAAAACACATGTATCTTTTGCCATATTAAAAAAATGAATGCAATTGATGTTTGTGGGCCTCTCTTTCCTGCTGGAAAATATTGAGCATCTCAGTACATGGCAGGTGGAGTGAGAGGAGTTGGGCAGGCGGTCTGCAGAGAAGAGGGCTGCTGGGAGTGGTGGGCGTGTAGGGAGCGACCTTGGTAAAATTGGCCTGGCCATAGCAAGGTGTTATTCTTTCTTATTTTCAGATCGAGGCCCCAGTCTTTTCTTTTAATGTTTCCTATTTATTTATTTATCCTCACCTGAGGATATATTTATTGACTTGAGAGAGAGAGGAAGGGGAGAGAGAGAGAGAGAGAGAGAGATGAGAGAGAAGCATCGATCGGTTGCTTCCTGTATGTGTCCCTACTGGGGATCGAACCCACGACCTCTGTGTGTGTCCAGACTGGAAATAGAACCCTCAACCTTTTGGTGTGTGGGGCGATGCTCCAACCAACTGAGCTACCGGACCAGGGCACTCCAGTCTTAAATTATTTTATAAAAAGGGACAGTTAGAAAAGAATAATCCAAGAGGGTTAGCTCTTGGCCAAGATGATACTTGGGTCATCTGGAACAGCAGCTGCAGCCACAAGGAGAAATGACCGATGGTCAGAAATAGTGAGGCAGGTGGGGTCTGCACTGGGAAGTGCATATATTCTCCAGGCCAGGAGAGCCAGAACGGTTTCCACTTATGGACACAGGAGCCTGAGCTGAAGAGGTTAAGGCAGTCTGAGTGCATCTGAGTTCACTCCAGAAGGGCGGGGACACTTAGTGCCATGGAAGAGCCCCCGCTGGGCCTACACGCCGCCTGCAGGCGTTCACAGCACCGTGGCCCAGAGAGGCTGAAGGGGGAAGAGGGGCAGGCAGTCTCTGACCCCAAACAGTCGCATATTTCCGCAGTGAAGAAACTGGTTACTGTAGGACAGTTGCTCTCAGCTATACCCTGACCCTCAAGAAATTTGCCGGCTCTTTCCTTGTTCCTCTCGTTTGATCCAGAGAAACTGGGATTTCTTAATGGAAAGAACAGGTTGCTCCTGGCCAAGAACAGCCTGCAGCTGCAAGTCTTTGCTCCATGGAGCGTCCACCTCCTGGAGAGGAAGGAGGCTTTGGCTGGAAGGACCTCCCAGCCGCAGTGGTTCCAGGGGCGGCCTGCACTCCGGTCTGAGCTCCCCATCTGCTCTAGTCATTTCTGATGGGCAGTGGAGGGCAGGACTCGGAACTCCCACCCGGGTGACCTTCGCTCTCTGTGAGTGCGTTTCATCCTGCACAACATGGGTCTGTGGAGAAGGTCATCCTCAGGGTTTTCCACTCGGAAAGCATATCATCCTTCGTATTCCTTTTATAACCCAGAAGGCCAGGTGGGGTTGAGCGCCCTGGGACTGGGGAGGGAGCAGAAGCTTAAGGCCCTGGTATAGTCTTGGTTCCAGGTGAGAATGGGCCCTTCCCTAGAGTTGGGAACAGGCCTTGGGGAGAGAAGGGACTTGCCCAAGGTCCCACAGCTACTTAGTGATCAGACCAGGACCAGAATCTGGGCTTTTCTCTTCTGTGCCCCCTCTCTCCACAAGGCTGACAGTGAGTGCACATGGCGGCTCAGGACAGTGTCACCTGCCTGTCCTACAGGCTCTGACCATCAGGCTAGAACTTTCAGAGGCTACCACCATAGTGGGGACCCAGTACTCTAGTGTCCAGGGGCATAAGTGCCCCGTTGCCCACCCTCACCTTCATTATGCCCTTGCATGAACTTGCATGCCTTCCTTCCTCATCTCGGGCCCCTTAGCTGCATCCCCAAGCTGGCCCCTATGACTCAGTTCTGTTCCTCAGCAGTCAGGTTCCCTACAATGCTTGTCAGGTGAACGTCCCCTCCCAAGTGTTGACAGCGGTTGTCTTCTAGGTTTCAGAATTCCGGGGAAGGAGAATTTCTGGGACAGGGAGCCTTTGGAATGAGAAAGGAATTTGAAGTTCACCATGTGAGGGCTTCTGGAAGTGGAAGAAGGTCCACGGGCCAGCACAGGACAGCGGATCAGGGCTGCGCATGCGTATTGCTGGTTATCGACTAGGGCTGCTGTCTGACCATCCTGGAGGTTCTCTGGCCAGGATAACTTAACTCATTAGGAGGTGTGACTGTCACCTGACCATGGAAAGCCAGGTTTGACCACTTAGCTGGTAAACTTCAGAGTGCTTCTGATGAAATTTTGCTGATTTTCTGTACCATGACCACTTTCCTCCCGTGCCCTCTGACCCCATGAACTGTGTTGCTCACCTTTTCCCCATGTCAGCACGTACCTGCCCACACATATGTGTGCATGCACACAGCCCTAAAGAGAATGAAGTTGAGAACAGCCCTGTGTGTGTTTCTGCAAATACTGTGGCTCCCAGGGGAGAACACACACACACATACACATGCACACACACATGCATGCATGCACAGCCTCTTCTGGAGTATTAGCTCAGGAGTTGCTGGGCAATCGACTTTGGTGTTTTGGAAAGAGCCCTGGCTGCTCACTTTTACAGACCTCGAGGGCACATTTCTGCTACAGATTTGAGCCTCTCGGAGCCTCAGCTTCCTTGATTGAGGAAGGCGATAATAACAGCCCTTATCCCAGCGGGGTGTTGTGACGACTCAATGGGGTCATGTATGTGAGGTGTACATACAGTGCCAGCATTTAATAAATCATTACCATGACTGGCTACGATCATGGGTCTCAGTTTCCACCATTGACAAATAGGTATAATAACATATCTGCCTCCTAAAGTTGTCGTGGGGATGAGATGAGGTGATGCATGTGATAGTTTCTTGTCAGCTGTAAGTTGCTGTCCACATTCAAGGCAAAGATGTAGAGAGGGGAATGCCGACATCACTGATTCAACACTGTCTGCTTAAGAGGAGCAGAATGTGAGCAAGTGTCTCATTCTCTTTCAATCTCCTGGGCTTTTCAGGTATCTGGATGCGTTGCTGGCCCATGTGCTCAATAAGGCCTTTGAGATATCCCCCCCTGGAGCCCCAGTTCTTTGCCCTTCCACATCCCCTGGAAGTGCTTCCTGTTGGGTTGCTGCTAGAAGCCCTACCTCCTATTGCAAGTTACATTTTAGTACAAAAAAGAGGGATCTTCCTGCTCAATCACAATCCATTTAATTTGTTTTTTCTTCCTAGCACCCAGTGAGCCTGCAGTCCCCTTGAGCTTCTGTAGCAACTGAGCTGTGTTTGGATAGAGGCTTGTGTCCACCCCACACTGCCTCCTCCCAACCCAAGGAAGCCAGATCTCAGGCATGGGTGGGTCCTTGGCCAGGGACCCTTTGGCTGAGAGTCTGAGCTTAATTCATGGTTGTCCAAAAGCAGTCACTTAGCCATGACCTAGGCTGCACAGAGCTGACTGAATGCAGAACGTACTGGTCTTCCACCCCCACCTGCCTCAGTGAGGCATGCCCTGAGACTCACCCAGCCCAGGGAGTCACCATTCCCTGGTCTGGAGGGCCAATGCTATATAAAGCAATGGCCCTTGTAGTTTAATCTTGTACCTCCTCATTTTCTCCCACAGGACCGCCCTGGATAGGATTGTGAGCCACAGCTTTCTCCCTGAGGCCTCCTCCCTCAGCCTGCTCAATTCCATGAATAGCCTCAGAGCCCTCTGGGAAAAAGGGCTGGCTGAAAAGGTGCTGCATCTGCTTAGGCTTGGAATGGGAATGAGCTAGAATGCTCTTTCTTCACTTCAGGTCCTTTCTGTTACTGTCTCTAACTTCTGGCTGGCTTCTGTTTATCCTCACCCTGGCAGGACCTGTGTGGAGCCACCACCTGTGACACATTGGGCATGGCTGACGTGGGCACTATGTGCGACCCCAAGAGAAGTTGCTCTGTGATTGAGGATGATGGGCTCCCATCAGCCTTCACCACTGCCCATGAGCTGGGTAAGCCTGGAGGGGGCTCTTGGGTGGGGTAGGAGAGCTCCCCTCCTGGGTCTTCCTGGGGTTCCCTGGGTGCTCGGGTGCGGGGTAGACACATGGACTTGTCTTTGCTTTCTTGTGTCCTGAAGCCTTAGGGATCCTTTCCCAGGGTTAGAGTCTTCCATAGCAATGGTTTTGTTTGATTTTCTCTGATGGTCCTGGCTCGGTTGGCTGGTGATTCTCTCTGAGGCCTAAGCAGCCAGAGTGTCTCATCAGTTAGGTGCTGAGAGGAAAATAAGTTAAATACCCTCCTTTCCTCAATGACCCTACAGTCTGATGGATGGGACAGAGAACACAAGAACCTGATCTTGGGAGATCTGCAAAGGAATCTACCCCTGTGTAGAAATGACCCTCCTGAAAGCCATTGACAGGGGCCTCTAGCTTCCTAGCCAATCCTCCTCACAGCCATACTCACGCCCTCTACACTGCACAGCCCTATGCGTCTTCTTGCCTCACCCAGGTCATGTGTTCAACATGCCCCATGACAACGTGAAAGTGTGTGAGGAGGTGTTTGGGAAGCTCCAAGCCAACCACATGATGTCCCCAACGCTCATCCAGATCGACCGCACCAACCCCTGGTCAGCCTGCAGCGCGGCCATCATCACCGACTTTCTGGACAGTGGGCATGGTAAGCCAGGGTGACAGAGGGGGAGCATCTGTGCTGTCACTGTTGGCAGCACTCGCCACTTCTCTGGACCTGTACTCTGTTGCCTAAGGTGTGCCTGACCCCAGAGAGCTGGGCTCTGAAGTGGGTCCACTCCATTGCCTCTTGCTTCCTTTACTCCCTACCCTTCAGCTACTGGGCTGGCCAGGCCTTGCCTTCCCCAGCTCATCCCTAATGAACACCCTGGGCTCTCTGCAGGAGACTGCCTCCTGGACCAACCCAGCAAACCCGTCGCCCTGCCCGAGGACCTGCCGGGTACCAGCTACACCCTGAGCCAGCAGTGTGAGCTGGCCTTTGGCGTGGGCTCTAAGCCCTGTCCCTACATGCAGTACTGCACCAAACTGTGGTGCACCGGCAAGGCAAAGGGGCAGATGGTGTGCCAGACACGCCACTTCCCCTGGGCCGATGGCACCAGCTGCAGCGAGGGCAAGTTCTGCCTCAAGGGGACCTGTGTGGAGAGACACAACCTCAATAAGTACAAGGTGAGTGTGCTGGAGGGGCGCAGACTCTGGGCCCTCCGCTGGGAACTGGACTCATCCCAGATTTGCTCTGTGACCGTAACTGTCCCATTGCCATGCTGTGCCTCTACTTCCCTGTCTGTGGTTCTGTTACCTTCTCGACTCTAAGATGGGAAAGGAAGGGTGTGGTAGGTGAGGACACTTGGTGAGGCCTTAGGCAGGTAGGAAAGCCCTTCAACCCAGGTGAGGGGTCCCAGAGCTGAGCTCTGCACCTTGTCCTACCTGGAGAGGAGCTCTGGACCCAGAGCTGAACACACTTGAACATTGGAGTTGCTCACCTGCTGGTTCCTTCCTTTCCTCCCTCCCCTCTTTCTGAGTGTGTGCCCTTTTCAGGGAGCTGTGGGCCCGAGATGAACAAGGCTCAGAGCTGCAAGGAAGCAGACCCCTGGGCCAGCCTCAGTAACTTGCCACATCCTCGACCAAGTGTCAGTTTCTCTCGTGATGTCTGTTTTCTGAAGTTGAACCCTAATGGAACACATTTTATTTTTCCTGATAAGGAGGAATAGCAATCAAACCAGAGCAAATCCCAAACCCCAGATACTCTCTGAACACAATAAACACTTTAGGGTCTGGGTTGGGATAGGGAAGGGATTTGCAGTTTCCAAGGCAGGAATAAGAAGTCCCTCCTAGTCTGCCTTCCCGCCCCTGCCCAGCTGCAGGAGGGCTTGGCGTGGGGTTTTGTGTACACAGAAGCAATATAATCAAAAAGCATTCTCCCAGCACTTTAGCAATTGCCTTGAGATGGGTGTGGTAAAGAATTATGTAAAATCTTTTTCTGTGTTCTGAGAACACATATTTAACTAAACTTTAGCCATTTATTAGGCAACAACCCATTGTGTGCAGGGAGCTGTGTAGGATCCAGTGGTGGTCAGAAATATAAGTAAAAATGGGCCGTGCTCAGAGGGCTCACAGGCCAGCGTGGAGGCTGGAAGTGGAACTGTGGAGAGGTGCGTGTTATGTGTTAAGGCAGAAGTATGAGCATGTATCACAGGAGAACAGGGGGTGAGAGATTAGTGATCATTAGAGGGGTCTGAGAAAACTTTGATGGGGGTTCGGGTTTGAAGAGAGCCTCAAGGGATGAGCAGGGACAGGTGGAGCCGAGACGGAGTGAAGTCAGGGAGGTGGATGAGCTGGAGGGGTGGGCAGATGAGGGCTCTCTGGGATTCAGCTTTGGGAAGGTGGTTTGAGGCTGGACTGCAGTTGCCTTGACCACTGGGCTGATGGGTTTAGACTGGTAGGTTCCGAGTGCAGGCCAGTCACGGCCGGCTCCTGCTCTGGAGAAGATGAGTCAGGAGGGTAAGGAGATTGGTCAAGAGGATAATGGATATAAGAAATGTGATCAGCGAAGCACAATCTTTCCACATACATTCTAGAATTCTCAGTTCATCAGCAGCAAAATCCACCATATCCTCAACCTCTTTTATGAACAGTCTCTTCACCACACTTGTTTCAACTGAAACCTAGCCCTTCACAAAGGACGTGGTCCTAAGTGGCCAAGGTCAAACACAAAGCTTCTGGTCCCCTAGAAGAAGCTCCCCTAGGAACCTCAGGGACTTCAGCTGCAAGAATACCGCCATGTTTCCCCAGCCCACTCCCTCTAGCGTTTGGGCTCCAACAACCCTTCCATCCCATCTGGACCCACAGTCTATCGATCAGGCCATTTTGTCTTTGTTCCTCACTCTTCTCATGCCCTCATAGGCCTCTTTACTGAGCCGAGAGTCCATGGCTCATTGTTCAAGGCGCTCCTTCACACACACGGCTGACTGCCATGCCCCATTCACTTGGATGAGACACCACCTTGGTGGAATCCAGCTCTCTCACCTACTCGGTTGTGCTGGAGTAGATGAATGTGGCTGGAGAAGGACATGCAGGTGTGCTCAATGGTCTCAGTTTAAATCCTTGACCTGGAAACTTGGGTGGGCCCGTGACGCTGCCCACAGGTCATATCATAGGTTAACTCTCTAGTTCACTCACTCTCCCAACCTCTTAAAGTATCATATTACCCCGTCACCCCTCTCCTCCTATTACCAAGTGTTCCTTCCTCATTTTTACGTTTTCCAGGAACGTTTCTCCCCATTTCACTAGGAAAAAACAAGCCATAAAATAATCAGAAGAGAACTTCCACCAACTCCCACCACTACATCCACCATCTGCCCTGCTTCTGTGCCCATATTCTCTCCTTTGTCTCCTTGAGGATGGGTGGCCTGTGCACGCTATTATCTGAGGCCAGCCTTTATGCTTTGCACTGGCACGTGGTCCCCTCGCATCCGTTCCAGGACAGCGCTCTATCAATTCTCCCCTCTCCCGCAGGATCAGATTTCCCCATCCTGAGTTGAATCGTTCCTGTCCAGGTGCAAACTCACTGTGACTTTTCCTGTGTATTTATACAAGAATAAATGCATAGATAAGTCTTATACAAAACTTATCACGATCCTACGTCCTCTCCATATACTGCAGCTGATTGCTCTGACTCCCTTTATGGCAGAGTTCCTTGAAAGAGTTGTATCAACTTGCTCTGTTCAATTCCTGTCTTGGCATTTTTCTCTGGAATCCGTTCCACTCAGGGTCTCATTCCCAGCATCCCTCCAGAGTAACTCAGTAAGGCCATGGAATGGCCTCCACATTGCTAAAGTCAGTGATCAGGTGCTCCTCTCATTGCCTGACCTGCCGGCAGCATTTGTGTGTCGACCCCTCTCTCCCCTGGGAAGCAGTCTTCACTGTCTCCTGGTTCCCTCCTCTCCGACAGGCTGCCCCTTCCCAGTCTCCTTCACCAGTTCTTCCTCACACTCTCATTTTCCCAGCATGGGAGAGCTCAAAGGCTCCGTCCTCGCCCTCCCCACTGTTCATACTAACTTCTTGGGTGATTCGTCTAGACCATTGGCTTTAACCACTGTATTTCTACATTGAAGTCTCCCAAACTTGTATGTCCAGCACAGACCTCTCTCCTGAACTACAGACCTGAGTGCCCCACTGAATCTTGATATCTCAATGTGGATAACAAATAAACATCATAAACACATCTAGGGAACCGAGCTCCCAATTATTTCCCCTAAAGCTCCTTTGGCGACTCCATCTTCCAGTTGCTCGTGCCAACACCACTTTTCTCTCACCTCACATCCAGTACTTCAGCAGTTCCTGTTCATTCTGTTTGCAGAATAGATGCAGGTTTGAACCATTTCTCACCACCTCATCTGCTGTAACCCTGGTCCAAGCCTCTGTCACATCTTCCTTGGGGTATTGTGTTTGCTCCCTGACTGAGCTGCTTGCGTCTGTTCTTACTCCTTACACACTATGTCCACCACAGCAGCCAGAGGGGTCCTTTAGAATGTAAGTCAGGTCATGCCACTTCTGGGGCTTTACTCATCTCTTAGAATGAGTGAGCCCTACCCTGACCAGGTAGCTGAGTTGGTTAGAGTGTTGTTCCAATATGCCAAGGCTGTGAGTTCAATTCCTGGTCAGGACACATACAAGAATAAATGCATAGATAAGTAGAAGAGAAAATCGATGTCTTTCTCTCTCTTTCTTAACAATCAGTTAGAGAAATAAGAATGAGCAAGCCCTAACTCTCCCTTCATCTCCTGCTTCACTCACTCTTGTGACCCTGGAGAACTCCAAGAAACTCCCTCCTCCAGGTCTTTGCATTTGCCCCCTCTGCATGGAATGTTCTTTCCCTAGCATCTGTACAGCTCCTTCCCGTACATTCTTTAGGCCACTGCAGAAATGTCACCTTTGTAGTGAGGCCTCTGTGACCCCTCACAAAACCAACTACCCCAACTCACTGAGGCCCTTCCCATCTCTACCCCACCACCTGCCTTTAACCCCATCTGACACTATGTGCACAGGCTTATTTGTATTGTCCTCCTTGCCCTGCTGGGATGCAGTCACTCTGAGGACACAGATTTGCTGCACGTGGGGTCAGACATGTAGTAGGAACTCAACGAATACTCGGTGGATGAACAAATGAATGGCACTGGGCGGAGCACGATGCATGTTTCCTGTGGGAATGGGTAGGAAGAAGTGAGGTCAGGCAAAAAATCCCGCAACATCATCTCAGAAGCCACAGGAACGAGGTTAAGAACCAAAGAAAAAGGAGACGACAAGGCCCACGCGCAGACTCTTTCAGTCTTTCCAAGGTCCTTGCTGACTGAGGGCAGCTTCCGTGGCGCGATAGGGACGAAATCCATGTTGTCAGGCACTGAGTGGGGAGCAGACGGGAAAAGCAAACGTCGAGGACTCTCTTAGAAGCAGAAGGGTGGGTTGTGGGGAGGCACCAGTTTGAGGGGAAGGCGGGGCTCAGGGAAAGTGATTTTCTACAGGGTGAGACAGACTTGTTGACACAATGAAACCGGAACTACCTGACAGAAGGACAGATAGAATAAATAGGCTGAATATATAAACTCCAGTGTTTGCATTGCATGCAGCCAGCTCCTGATTAGCTCCATGTGGATTAGTGGTTTTGGATGATCTGTGACAGTGTTTTAATTCCAGGGTCGTACAACGAGGCTGATTCCTTTATTGCCCAACTGATGCGTGCTCGGGGGATAAAAACTCACTTTACTGTCATCATAAGAAAAACATCATGAAGACTATAAATTTTCTATCCCCTCTCCACCCTCTTAAAAAATAAGACAACACTGCATCATTCACCCCGAAGCCAAATGGAGTTTTAAGATTGCCTAATAGTTTCATGTCTATCTTCTCTTAGCACAAACATTAGAACTGCTTATAGTGAAACTTTTTCAAATTCAGTCCCCAATTGAAGTGAAGATCAGTCCAGTTTGGTGAAAAGCCTGAGTTATTAAACATTTATAGATACAAATATTCAGATTTCTGTGGCTTCCTGGCAGGGCTGGGGGCTGGCCATGCCTTAGATTTAGAGACTGGTATGTGCACTGACACTTCAAAAGGAGAAACTTTGAACTTCTGCGTGGCAAGCATCATGCTGGGAAATTTCCTTCACTCTATAGCATGTATATCTTCTGTCTGACCACACACCTGAGGACCATGGGCCCCGTTTTTGCAGATGAAGGACCTGAAACTTAGGAAATTGTAGCATTTGGCTTGCCTGACTTCACAGCCCAAGATATCTCTCTTCTGAGTGGCCTCATTTGTTCCTGGGAGCAGTTGACATCTGCTAATTAATAGGTTGAAGTGTTGTGTGGGCCTAGTGCACACTGATCATTTGTGTGTTGTTTTTTTTTTCCCTGGAGATACAAAGTGGACTTCGTTTCGGTGGGGTGGGACCCTGGAGGCTCTTCTGCAGGCTCAGGGTGTGGGTGTGGCACCCCGACCCCTGCAGGAGGATAACAGACTCTTCCTCACAGGTGGATGGCTCCTGGGCCAGATGGGAGCCCTACGGCCTGTGCTCTCGCACCTGCGGCGGGGGCGTGCAGCTGGCCCGGAGGCAGTGCAGCAGCCCCACCCCGGCCAACGGGGGCAAGTACTGCGAGGGAGTGAGGGTGAAATACCGATCTTGCAACCTGGAGCCCTGCCCCAGCTCAGGTGAGGAGGGAGGGCAGCGGTGGTTTGTGACTAGGGAAGGCCAGGCTGGTGGTCACAGCCTCCACCCTGGGTAATTCATGGCATCAATGTATTGAATCAAGATTCTGTGCCTTAGGACAGAGCCTGGGAATGCACAGGTGCACATTCCTTTTGGGATAACTTCTCGGTCTACTCCCTTGGCAAGAATGCTTCTTCCTTCCAGATACTTAGATTGGGAGGCCAAGGGCCCCAAGGGGATGGAGTCCCCTTGTTAAGTACTCCAAGCCCATCTTCACAAGCAGGAATTCATTGGATTGTCCAGGACCCATGACCTTGCATGGGAACAAAATTACATCTCTATTTTTACTGACCTTTTTTAATGTAAAATTCTGAAATTCCTTCAATTAGAAATTTAGTATATTTTTAAAAGATTTTATTTATTTATTTTTAGAGAGAAGGGAAAGGAAGGAGAGAGGGAGAGAAATATCAACGTATGGTTGCCTCTCATGCGCCCCCTATTGGGGACCTGGCCTGCAACCCAGGCATGTGCCCTGACTGGGAATCAAACCAGTGACCCTTTGGTTTGCAGGCCCATGCTCAATCCACTGAGCTATACCAGCCAGGGCTAGAAATTCAGTGTTTTTTTTTTTACTAACCAAAATTTAGTAGTAGCAGTACCTGTGACTTTGTCACTAATAGAAATCATGGAAATTTGTATTTTACATTATATTTTACATTTATATTTTACATTATATTTTAGTTGTCACAGATTCCTCAAAATGCCATTTGTACTCATCACTACTTCACAGTTACAGTGGTTATTGACTCATTATTGAGTCTGGTTATCTGTGTTAACAAGGAAGCACATAACATCACAAACATGTTCCAAAATGTATTGGTAATTGTATATGTATATAATTGGTATTCTGTGTAACCTATGTAATTTATTTTACACATTTAATAACATTCTGGAAATAGTTTCAGTAGACTGCTGAAGGGTTCTGTAGCAGGGGGCATAGGAGGCGGAGCTCAGGTGGTAATGCTAGCGAAGCTTCGCTGACTGGCCTGCTGCTCATCTCCCCCTGTGCGGCCCAGTTCCTAACAGGCCACAGGCTGGACCACTACTGGTCCACGGCCTGAGCGGACCCCTGTTCTATTGTGCAAAGGACTAGGATACCTATGAAAGCTGGCTTTCAGGCCAGGTTCCTGGAGAAGGTGACACAGTGCCTGGGAGATGCCTTAGCATCTGTGCCCTGCATCCTGTGGTCCCTGCATCCTGTGATCCCTGCATCCTGTGGTCCCAGCCTGATTTGGTCCTTCAAGATGGGGTGGCTTCAATACTCAGGATCGCTCAGCCGAGGGTGGGGAGGAGCTGTTTAGAGCCCCAGGAAGCTGAGCACTGGGAGAGTTCTCTATTTCGCCCTCCCCTTGGCCCCTCCCTTTAGCTTTCTGTACATGCTTTCCCCTCCGCAGCCTCTGGCAAGAGCTTCCGGGAGGAACAATGTGAGGCCTTCAATGGCTACAACCACAGCACCAACCGGCTCACCCTCACTGTGGCCTGGGTGCCCAAGTACTCAGGGGTGTCTCCCCAGGACAAGTGCAAGCTCATCTGCCGTGCCAACGGCACCGGCTACTTCTATGTGCTGGCACCCAAGGTGAGTGAGCCTGGATCAGGTCAGAGGAGGTTCAAGGTCTTCAGAGGAGCATCCTGTTGAACTGCCCCCTCTCCCTTTTTCCCCCTTCGGGGGTGCTGCAGGTGGTGGACGGTACGCTGTGTACCCCTGACTCAACCTCAGTCTGCGTCCAGGGCAAGTGCATCAAGGCTGGCTGTGATGGGAAGCTGGGCTCCAAGAGGAAGTTCGACAAATGTGGGGTGTGTGGGGGAGACAATAAGAGCTGCAAGAAGGTGATGGGACTCTTCACCAAGCCCATGTGAGTTCTGGGCCCTGGAGGGTGTGGCTAGGGTGCACGGGAGATGAGGGGGTGGGGGTGAGTGGCATTGTGCCAGGCATTGGAAGTTTGTGTTTGGTTGGAGTAAATGTCAGATCCTGGCCAGTACCCTTGCTGTGGAGACCACTCACACTCTTCTAAGAGTATGACATTCATTCATTCATTCATTCATTCAGCAAACAAAGAGGAATGCTCAAAGAAGACAGCGCTCAGCAGGAGATGCTATTCTGGGAGATGGCAGAGAGTAGTTAGGGTCCATCTATAGTCCTAGACTAAGACTGACCTGGATTCATATTTCAGATCCCAATATTCTCGGTGGCTTTGGGCAAGTGACACAGTCTCTCTTTTGTTTTCATCCTCACCCAAGGACATGCTTAGTAATTTTAGAGAGAGAGAGAGGAAGGGGGAGAGAGAAGGAGAGAGCAAAACACTGATGCAAACACTGATGCAAGAGAGAAACATTAATCAGTTGCCTCCCTCACATGCCCTGACCAGGGATAGAACCTGCAACCCAGGCATGTGTCCTGACTGGGAAATGGGTTTATGGGACAATGCTCCAACCAACTGAGCCACACCGGGCCTGGGCAGTCTCTAGAATCATAGATTTCTTCACTTATAAAGTGGACACGTCACTAACATATTTCATGTAGTGCTATTGTTGAGAAGTAAGGGAGTTAATCCAAGTAAGATGCTTCACGTACTACCTGGTACATAATAAATGCTCACTAAATGTTCGTGATGATGATAACAAAATGTAACTGTAATGGAGGTAAAATGTGACAGCCTCCCCCTCTCCCTGAGCTGAAGCCCTGGCCTTGGAGGCCAGGTTCAGGTGAGAATGGCACTAACTGTAGAGAGAGGCAGGGCGGGAGGCTGGGACTCAAGGAACCCCCCTTCCTGGGGGGCCTGTGCCAGGACCAGCTGAACCTGCGGCTCCCTAGCTTGGGCTCTCTGAGGTCCAGCACATTCCCTTTTATTTTCCAGAGGAGTGTGCTCCTCTGAAAGTCTTGACCCATGTCTGGGAGCAGCTGGGCCAGGCAGAGTCCCTGGGGTCTCATTGGAGGGGCAGGTATGGTTGGTTCTGAAAATTTGGGAGTCCGGGTGCTGATGATGACTGGTCAGGAGCCTCAGCTGCATGTCCCCCCAGCCCAGACACAGGGCCCTCTGCTGAGCCCCTAGGTGGGTACCTTCTCTGGTCACTTGGACACAGCAGGTCATTGGTGTCCTAGGCTGTCCTTCACAGGGATCTGCAGGGGGCAGGGGCAAGTGAAGAGTGAAAGGTTAATACCTCCAGACTTGTTTCACTGGTGAAATGATAACTGTTCCTTTCATAGACTATTGGAACTGGAAGGGATCTTTGATGTCATCTAGTTTAACCTACTCATTGTATAGATGAGGATGCTGGGACCCAGAGAGAGTGACTTTCTTAAAGTCACCAGGAAGTTGGGGTTCCAGCCAAGGCTTGATCTGGGTCCCTGGCTCCAGGGCCATGCGTGCCTCTGCACTGAGGCACCAGCCTGGGACTGCAGCCTGACTCCTCCTCCTCCTTCTCCCCTCCCCCTCACAGATATCCATGGCATGCCCAGTCTGTGCCAGGTGCTAAGCTCACGCTTTATGTGCTGTAGCTCATTTCATCCTAATCACTGTGCCACGAGGTCTGTGTGACTGTGACCACTAAGTGAGTTATCTAAGGCCAAGGCTAAGGGTGTGGTAGGCATCCCTCAGGCTCCAACCTTCTGCGTTCAGTCAGATGCTGGAATTTACCCAACTGTCATTGTGTTGAAGAGGAAAAGATCACGAGGTGACATGGCAGGTGTGTTTAGTTCTAGGTGACCTGAAGACAGTCCCCTCCACTGTCCTCCTGGCCCACCCCAGGCTCTGTGACAGGGGAATCTGTTATGACTTTGGAGGGATCAGGTCTTGCAGTCCAGGCATCTGTCTAAGGCTTCTCCCCTTCTCACTGCAGGCACGGTTACAACTTTGTTGTGGCCATCCCTGCCGGCGCCTCAAGCATCGACATCCGCCAGCGGGGCTACAAGGGGCTCGTTGGCGATGACAACTACCTGGCCCTGAAGAACAGCCACGGCAAGTACCTGCTCAATGGGCACTTTGTGGTGTCACCCATGGAGCGGGACCTGGTGGTGAAGGGCAGCGTGCTGCGCTACAGTGGCACGGGCATGGCGGTGGAGAGCCTGCAGGCGTCCCGGCCCATCCTGGAGCCCCTGACCGTGGAGGTCCTCTCTGTGGGGAAGATGACGCCCCCGCGGGTCCGATATTCCTTCTACCTGCCCAAAGAGCCTCGGGAGGACAAGTCCTCCCACCCCAAGGACCCCCGGGGCCCCCCTGTGCTCCACAACAGTGTCCTCAGCATCTCTAATCAAGTGGAACCGCCAGAGGACAGGCCCACAGTGCGCTGGGTGGCGGGCAGCTGGGGGCCATGCTCCTTGAGCTGTGGCAGTGGCCTGCAGAAGCGGGCGGTGGTCTGCCGTGGCGCCCTGGGGCAGCGCACAGTGTCTGCCTGCAACACGACCCATCGGCCGGTGGAGACACGCACCTGTGGGGACCCCTGCCCCACCTGGGAGCTTGGGACCTGGTCACCCTGCTCTAAGAGCTGTGGCAGGGGATTTAAGAGACGTCCGCTCAAGTGTTTGGGCCACGGAGGGCGGCTGCTGGCCCGGGACCAGTGCAACCTGCGTCAGAAGCCCCAAGAACTGGACTTCTGCATCTTGAGGCCATGCTGAATAGGACCATCCCTTTCTCCTCCTCACTGTCCGCCCCATGGGTGCTGCCAGTGCTCTGGCCAGCTGGAGCGGTGGGCACAGGGCAGTGGCCAGGGGCCCATGCCACTATGTCACCACATCCAGGGACTAGGATCATGGGTGGGAGCGAGCAGTTCCCTCCTCCTCCCTGGCCTGGGCGGGGAGCTAAGTCACTAATGCACAGTCTACCTCACACCTGGCTCCTCTGGGGCCCAGTCTCGGGGAGAGGCTGAGAGGTGCGGGTGCTGGGCAAGAAGGTGCTGGGGTTCAGTTGCCAAGAGACCTGGAGGATGGGCACTCCCAGGCAGAACTTCAGGGACCTTGGCCCCCGTAAGGGAGGCCATAGGCTGCTGGAAGAGCCATGGCCCAGCAGCTGGGCACCCTTTTGTGGCCCCAGGGGCTCTGAGCCATCTCTGAACAAGGTGCTTTTAGCCCACATTCCCTTTCTGACTGACATGGACTGAACAATAAAAATGGGCTGGGAGTGAGCAGGAACTGAGGGGAGAGTGGGGCGAGGTAGGCCTGTGGCTTGGGCCAGTCTCCTTGGGAAGAGCTGGATGCCTTGGGGGAGTCCTGAGGTTCCTCATCTTCCTTCTACCCTTGGCCCCCCATTATAGAGACACCACTTCTCTCCATGTCACCCAGGACACCAGACTAGTGGGAGGGCTTTCACATAGATGTGCTCTGAGGCTTTGCAGGTAGAGCTAGGAAGTCAATAGGGAGCCTGTTGTTTTCTTTAAGAGGGATCCGACCATTCAAAAAATGCTGAGACTTGTAAGGGGACGTGGATTTTGGGGCTGAAGCAGGGAGTTGGGGAGATCCAGAGGGCTCTGCTGTCACTGGGGCTCTAGGATGGGGAGCAGGAGGCCCCAGTTCTGATGGCTTCTCCCTCCAGGGAGGCAGGTATGAATCAGGCTGACGCCTTAGGCTCTGCATCATCTCAGAGAAACTTCAAAGTGGGCACGGTCCTGTGCCTACTAAGAAGGCATGGGAAGTGCCCAGGAGGGCTGGGTGCTGAAAATCCACATGCTGGTCTTCATCTGGACAGCTCCACGCAGTCTGGCCTTGGGCATATCACGTTGCATCCTAGGCTGTGGTTTCTGCAGTTGCAAAATGGGGTGCACGATTTGCTACCTCAGGCTGTGCTCTCTGGGAACCCACCCTGTCCCTCCCCTGGGACAGTGGTGTCTTGGTGCTTCCCGAGGCCTCGGCTGTTGTCCTCTGTAGACTGAGCTGTCCAGACACAAAGGTGAGCTTGGGTGCCTGGCCTTCTTCTCCCCATAGCCTGGCCACACCCTGCAGCTCCAAAAACAAAGACAGGGCCTGTTTCTTCAGGTGCTCTGGAAGCTGGTTTTAGGAGACCCGAGAATCCTTCACTTGACCCAAGGACCCTGGATAACCACCAGTGGGGACTGCCACAGAACTGTCTTATCTTGGAGACATCTTAGGGGTGTAGAAACCAGGACGTTTCCTAGAGCTCCAAGTAGGAAGATGTTTGGGGTTAAAGATTCTTTGGCCCAGGGAGGTATTTCTTGAGGGTTCAGCTGCCCCAGTACGCACATGCAAGATTCTGCTTCTGAGTGTAGGAAATGTGTCCCAGACTTCAGTGAGGGGACATCAGGGCAAGTGTCTTTTATTTGGTTTCCCCTAAGAGTCAGAATCCACTAAGCAGCCAGCCAGCCAGGCGGGCCTCCGGGGTGGTGTTCTCAAGCCAGTCAGACCCTGGGCCAAGCCCGTGGGCAGAGTCCCCCCAACGGGGCAGCATGCAGACCCCACTAGCCGACGACAGCACTGTACCCCGTGCTTGGTGCCCCCGTCCTCGGTGAGGAGAGGGTGGCCCGGGGGCTGTGTGGAAGGGGCGGGGAGCGGGTGGGTGGGAGGGGAGCTGCCGTCAGTGAGGTGCTTGGCCTGCTGGCAGAGCAGCTGTACAAATCACTTCAAGGAGGGACAACCGACCTTGTCCCTGACGCAAACTGGTCTCGATGTTCTTTTCTGTCGTGATGTTTTTTGCTTCCCTTGTTTTTCCTTTTTTAAAGAAGTATGACCAAGACAACTTGGGAGGTTTGTCCTGTCTTTGACCATGTCACTACTCCAACCATGCCCTCTGAGGCTGAGCACAGAGAAGCCTCGAGGCACAGGTTTCTAGGGAGGGAACAAAAAGCTAAGGTGGCATCTCATGTCTAATGGAAGAAGAGGAACGTTTTCGAGGCTCCAGCAGCTTCTTTGGAGGGGTGTGGATCAGAAAGGATCGGGGCTCAGGAGCCCTCTGCCTCCTCTGCCTGTCGTGCGCACTGATTGGAGGAGCCCAAGCTTAGGCGCCTCGCCAGGCTGGAGGGGGCGTCAGGGGAGCCGGGGACAGGTGGAGAGACTGGAGCGTTTCCTCCCTGGAGTTGGCTCTGGAAGGCACGAGGCACTGCCCTGTAGGGAGCGCCCCTCTGGTGTCTGGTTCTTTTGCTTTCCATGTGCTGCGGAAGGGTGGAAGGGCCTGGGTACTGGCTGGGCGGTGTATACTGTGTATACACGGGGGCTGGCTGCTGCGGGGACGACGGCCTGCTCTAATAAAAGCTGTACGTATTTAAAATCTGTGTGCTGCCTCTAAGAGTTCACCTCCTCTGCAAACATCTTCCCCATTTCCACAGAATACCCACCCTGTGCTGGCTGCAGTGCTAGGGGCTGGGCTGTAACAGGGACAAAGACAGACACGGTTCCGGTCATGCAGCCAGCTGAGGGGGCAGGGCCAACAAGGAGTGGGCGGAGGGGCAGGACAGTAGAAGACATGGTAAGAGCCAAGAAGAGAAGAAATGACGCTGAGAAGGAGAACTAAGGTGGGGGTGTGTGGGTAGAGTGACCGGGGAAGGCCTGGCCCAAGATGGGACACAGCCCTGTTGAAGGGGGACCTGAACCTTCCAGCAGGGGAGCAGCCTGTGGGCTTGGGGTCCAGAAAGAGCAGGGCAGCCTCGGGGACTGAACTGTGGTGAGGAGGGAGGCCCAGGAGAGGCCAGAGGGTCCACCACGCAGGGCTCCCGGTTACCTGCCTTGGCGGAAGCCCCGTGTTTCCAGAGGGGAAGTTCCATTCTGTGTGGAGAGTGTTTCTCGCTTCCTAGTTCTGCTTTGGTTTGTCAGTGATGGCAAGTAGGCAGGGAAGGGGCGGGGTGCTTTTTAGATAACCTCCAACTGGGCCCTGGCCAGGTGGCTCAGTTGGTTGGGGCGTTGTCCCTGTAACCAAAAGGTGGTGGGTTCAAGCCCCAGTCAGGGCACACACCTAGGTTGCAGGTTAGATCCCTGGTCGGTCAGGACGCATACGGGAGGCAACTGATCCATGTTTCTCTCACACATCGATGCTTCTCTCTCTCCCTTCTTCTCCCTCTAAAACCAGTAAACGTATCCTTGGGTGAGGATTAAAAAATTAATAATAACATCTAACTGAGTCCAGAAACTTGTGTTGGTCTCAGGGCTGAGATCCTCTCTTGGAATCCCATTTCCAGTCTGTGAGGTGAGAAAAATCGCTTTCATATTTAGGGTGCTTCTAGCATTCACCAGCTGAATTTCTGGGTGCAGTTTGGGTTTAGGCTTTGGGAGAGGCCTCAGGGAGAGTGACTTCCTCAGGAGCCGCTTCTAGACCCAGAGGGCTTCAGGGTGAGGGGTCCCGAGTGGGGGCTGGGACACAGCCTCCGCACGGGAGGAAAGTTCTGGTGGGGGGAGGGCCAGCCAATAGTGCCCACCTGACTGGACGAGAAGTTGGGAAGGGGTCCGGAGGGGTTCACGTTGATGTCTAAGCCAGAAGTTAGCAACTGTAAGATCTTTGTAAAATTACTCAAAACGCTGTCACATTCCTGGGCTTATTTTTGTTATCCCTTCTGTTTTCCGTTATAGCAATTGCCAATAAAACCTTTCTAAGGAAAAGTTCCCATGGGTTGGTTTAGGGGTAAATGAGAGCTTTTGCTACTCACAACACTCTTGCCATCAAATGTGTGGGGTTTCCCCCCACGCCAACTTATCCTCCAGCTCTCTGGACACCACCTGGGTGTTCTATGATTTAATTTATTTCTGACGGTACCTCGGTGGAATCGGCTGCAGACTGCACAGGTCTGGGGCCTCAGTTCCACAAGGCCTCTCCCACCTTGGACTCCTGTCGCAGTCATGGGGCCCCAGTACACCCTCGCTTCTGACAGACTTGGTGCCAAGGCCAGGGTTTCCACGACCCCCCTCAGGGTGGACAACTTGCTGGGATGGTTCAGAAAACTCGGGGCAACAGGGACTGTGCTCACTGGTTTATTAGAAAGGGTGTGACAAAGGATGCGGGTGAGCAGCCACAGGATGAGGCACCCAGGACGAGGACTGGAAGCATCCGAGAGCAGGCGCTTCTGTCCCTGTGGATTGGGGTCTGTCACCCTCCCTGCACCTGGCTGTGCTCACCTGTAGTCTGGGGATTTTTATGGAGACTTCCTCTACAGGCATGATGGATTGTTAAGTCAATCTCCAGCCCCCTCCCCTTCCCAGAGGGTGGGTGGTGGGGCTGGCAGTCCCAGGTTTCTTAGCACGGTTTGGTCTTTCTGGTGATCAGCTGTCTCCGGGGACATGCAGGAGCTCACCCAGAGCCACCTCATTGGAACAAAAGACACTTCTATCACCCAGGAAATGCTGAGGGTTTTAAGAGTTTCTGTGTGGGGAAGGAGGGAGGCAGAGATCAATATACATAATCAATGCACATATATATTTCTTACTATGTTGCAGCAAATAAAGAGGAAGGAGAGGGGGCTGGGTCCCACCTCAGGAGAGCTGCAGGTAAGGTATGGACGGGGGTAACAACTTACAATTACACCAAAGCCGCCTGGAGCAGGGGAGGCTGCTTGCCTTTTTAAGGCTTTCTGGAGATGGAAGGAGCAGTTTCCTAACCTCGCTGGCCTCTGAGGAGGGGCAGGAACAATTTGCTTTGTAATTCATCCTCAGGAGAGGAATGTATTTTTTGTCCCAGTAGAGAAAAAGTCTCAATAATTGTCAAAAGGTCTTGACTCCCTGGGGCACACTCTCCCTGCCCAGCGAGGCCTGGCGGGTCCCCAGCAGGCTGAGCTGGCAGGGCCAGTGGCAGCGTGTGTGACCCAAAGAGTCTTTCCGTGGCTCCCTGGCTGGCTCCCAGCCCTGTTGGGTGAGTCAGCCTGGAAGTCTGCAAACCTAGCAACAGATCCCAGAAGAGCGGAATGTCTCCCACTTTAAGCTCTTCAGAAGCCACCACATCACCCCCAGCCCACAACAGCCTGAGAGGATGACAATGACATGGTCACTGCTCCCAACCGTGGGGCTTGGCCACCCAGAGACTCAGTGCTGGGCCCCCTTGCCGCTCCACTGGGAAGCCCTCTTGTGTTTGTTCCCCTGTGTTTGGTCAGCAACGTACATCACATTCCAAGTACTGGCCTGAATGTTGTGGAGGGAGATAAGAGTTCCTGGCTTCCAGAGGCATTCTGAAGAAGAAACAGAACTATTTGTTTCCAAAGGAGAATGATTTTGGCAAAAAGGGCAAGATGCAGAGGAAGAGAGAAAGGAACCTCTTCATGAGAAATTGGATCGGGGAATGTGGTGAAAATGTCATCGTGGAGAGTGGTGGGAGGTTGATGAGATCTTAGCCACATCCTTAAATTGTCACAATCCGTTCTTCCCACCTCCACTCTGCTGCCCCTTCTTGGGGCCACATTGGGCTTCTGACTAGGTGTCCAAATGACCTCATGGGACTGGGCTTGGCTTCTAGTCTCGGTAGGGGGACCCATCACTTCTGCCATGGGTGATGCAGTGGTGTTGGTGTTCTGGATTTTGAGAAAAGACCCCTTGGGAGGTATGAGAAACTGTGTTCAGGAGAGAGGCATGACCTCTCTGGACTGTGCTTGCAGTGACCTGGGCAGCAGTTACACTCAGCACCTGTCAGTGACAGTTTCCAAGAAGGAGGCTTCCCCGGGAACACCCATCAAACCGAGAGGGAGGACAGCCATTTCCTCTGAGCTGTGAGGACCCTGCTCTGAGTGGGCACTGATCTGGTATCCAGACATGATCCCCTGTGGTCTGCACAACCATCCTCTGAGGGTTGATCAACCCAGAATGAAACCAGCATTTCAAATTGTGGAGAAACTTGTGCAAAGTTGCCCAGGCTGGTGGCGGGGCCGGGATTCCAACTCAGGTTTGCTTCCTCCCAGAACCGGGCTCTTCGCTGCTCCGCTGCAGTGTAGGAGGTCTCGCCAGCCCCTTGGCAGGGCAGGGAGACCATTACCCAGTCATTTCTTTTTCCCTGAAAGATTCCTTGGCATGACTTAGGAGTATGTTCTTAAAGCAATGTTTTATGATTTCCAATGAACCTAGTAACACAACCCAAACTGGCCCTGATTCCTATAATCTCTCCTAATGGGAAATCTAGTCACTCGATTGGTTTCTTGTATATTTCCCAGTGGAGCTTCTTTTGAAGTTCCTAGGGCTGGCATTTGACTTTCGGGACCACCCTGCCACCAAATGAACCTGGAAATCAGAGGTGCCGGAAATCTGGAACGGTTTGAGCTACTTTGAATGTCGAAGGGAGGAGAAGAATGATGAAAAGTGAGTGAGGCCCCAGCAATGGAGTCCAGCAACCCCTATGGCTTTTTATTTTCTCCAGAAACCTCCAGAACTTCTTTTCTTCCCCTTCCTTTTCCTTAAAATAATCATTAAACATTTAAGAAATACAGAAGGAACAAAAAATAAAATAAAACAAAGCCCAGGTGCTTTATTTTATTAATCAGCCAGCATGAGAAATAAAACATTACCAACAGAGTCGAAGTCCCCCTGGGCCCCCATCAGGGGTAACCATCATCTTGAATTTGCTGTTTATCATCCCTAGACATTCCTTTATTCTTTCCCTACATCTATCTGTGCCCCTAAACAACACACAACTTCCTTCGCAGGCATTCCAACTGTGTATGCAGGGTGGTCCTGCATATACCTGCATATTTCCGGTGTTTTTCTGCAATTTACTCTCTTTACTTAATGATACATCTGGTGCAGTCATTCCCGTGGATACATGCAGTCCTAACTCACTTGTTTTTCAGTCTGGTATATTATTTCATCATTTGGATGTGAGTGATGGACACTGAGGTTGTTTCCAGAATTTTGCTAATGCAAACAATTCTGCTGTGGAATTTCTTGTACATATTTTCTGGTGCGTGGATTATAGGAGCGCTTTCAGGGGTGTAATTTCTGGGCCATAGGGCACCGTCAATGTTATCAGGAGCTATTTCCAAATTGTTCTCCCAGTGGTTTTACCATGTCCGGGATTTTGCCAATTTGCCTTTCATTTTTCAGGGGCTCCTTCTTTGCCAACTGGGATTGCTTCCTGACCCATTTACTGTTAGGTAGGATTCACATTTCTCCAATTTCTCTCCCTCCCTCCCTCTCGCCCCCTCTCCTTCTCTCCCCACTACTCTCCCTTTCCCTCTCATTATCAGCCAGGATTCTTCCAGGAAGTAGATGGCATACTCAAATTAGGGTAATTTGAGAAGAGAGTTGAATAAATGAGAGTTTACAAAGGTGTGGGTGAGGGGTAAGGCAACTCCAAGGGCTAGTGCAGCGCCCCAGGCTGGTGGTAATGGTTGACAATCCCTCCTCAGGACTTGTACAGAAGGCAGCCGACTGATGATTCATTCTCACATCATCTCTCTCTCTCCCCACTTCCTCTCTCTCAGTTTCCACATGTGTCCTGAAAGGAGAGGGGAGAAAGGTTATGCGGACCAAAGGCAAAGAGGTCTATGTAGATAGGCCAGTCGGACGGGTGCTGAAACTTCTGACTGGGGACACCGTCGTGGTTGCT
Organism: Phyllostomus hastatus; assembly: GCF_019186645.2. Lineage (NCBI taxonomy): Eukaryota > Metazoa > Chordata > Mammalia > Chiroptera > Phyllostomidae > Phyllostomus > Phyllostomus hastatus. Next base: position 9,103,432 of record NW_025334015.1, on the reverse strand, counting down.
TTATCTACAAAAGGGGAAATCATAGTACTTGCCTCATACAGCAACTGTGTGGATTCAATGGGCTGATGTGTTTAGCACACGGCCTAGCATGTAGTAAGTGCTCAATAAATGTCAGCTGGTTATTACTCTAAACTGGGAGTAAGTTCAGAGACTCAGGAATTCTCAAAGAATTTTCATAGCTGTCATTTCCCAATCTGTGTTGAAATGTAAGTGGGTGAAGGTTATTCTTCCCAGAGTTGTTTCTCGACATTTTAAAAAGTAGTAAATGCGGCCTTGACCAGTTGCTCAGTTGGTTGAAGCACCATCCCATGCACCAAAAGGTTGCAGGTTCGATCCCTGGTCAGGGCTTGTACGGAAGGCAGCTGACTGATGATTCGTTGTCACATCATCTCGCTCTCTCTCTCCCTCCTCCCTCTCTCTCTAAAAGTCAATGAACATATCCTTGGGTGGGGATTCTAAAAAAAAAGCAAATGAGGTATCTCCATTTTTTTTTGTATTTCTCTGGGACTCTAGCCTTTTATACAGCTCCCCAGAAGTCAATAATGGTTCCTGCTTTCTAAATATTGCAGAACTGTTTTGGGGAGCTGAATCTCCAAGATTCTGGAGTCTATATTTCTCATTCTTCTCCCAAAGTTTTATTATGAGAAATATGAGACATACAAAACTGGAAAGAATAATGGATTCTTTATATCCATTTATTAATGGGACAATAAAGAATATCCATTACTTAGAAGCCACAATTATTATTTTACTGTCTTTGCTTCAACTCCTTCATAGACTTTTTGTGTGTGTGTGTCAAACCTCTTGGAAGTGACCCCTGGATGCTTCACTCTTAAATACTTTAGTTCCTAGAATAAGGACAGTCTTAAAACCATTATCGTATCTAAGAAAACTAACAGTTCCCTGATAGCATCGGGTATCTATTTAAATTTTCCAATTGTTCCAAGAATCACTTATCAGATCCAGTCGGGGTCCTCACACCGAACCTCAGTCTCTGACTTGCCCCATTTCCCCCGTATTTCCTGTGTGGCTCTGCTTCTGCGTTGCACCTTCAGGCTCCTGATGCCGCGCTTTCCACCAGCAGTGAGGCTGCCGGACTCCTTGGTTTCCCTGCCTCTTTTCCACATGGCCTTGAGGAAGCTGGTTCTCTCTTTCATTCACCAATGGGGTTCAGCCCACCTTCTCTCCTTGGATTTCCCTGTTCTCTACTGAACGCCAAGGTCCCTCTCTCCTTGATCTTAAATACACCAATGTTTCTATTAGGGTAAAGTAATAGGTGTGTTCCTATTTCTATGAAAGACCTTTCATTTGTCTTCCATTTTAAGTGAGTCATTTAAATGCAGTGATTCATTTGTTTATTCTACAAATATCTGTACATGTACCAGGTACCAGGCACTAAGAATATCTCCACGTCCTTGGCTGCCTCTGTGCTGGGTTCCTCTTCTCTCTCTGGTTGTTCCTTCTCACGTTCCCTCCGGAGCTCCTCTTCCTCCTGAGGCTTCAATGCCAGTGCTCCTTGCAGTCCCATTCGGCTCATTTCACACACTTTGATTCAGTTAAAACTGGCATAGCAATGGCTCACGCATCTGCATGCCTAAACCTTTGCCAGACCTGTGCTCACCCACATTTCTCGGCTCATCTAGTCGCATGACTTGATTTCCACCCCCCTCCCCCACCCCCAATGTCTTTGAAATTGGTCCCTTCTGTTCTTTTCTGGTGTTGCTGCCTTAGGGCAGACCAATGTCACTTCTCACCTGGAGTATGTCAACAGCCCATCCCTACCCCCTCTAGTTCCAAATGCACCCCTCCGTCCTCCCTTCAGGCATGGCTGTCAGTCAGATGCCCCATTTAGTGCTCTCCGGGCACCCTCTGTGCCCCTTAATAGGATGGGTGTAGAGATGTGTGGGACTATAGAAGAGCAATTGCTGTAGTGATGTTCAGTGAATCGGAGAAGACCTCACAGAGGAAATGACGCTGGAGCTGGGTCTGGAAGAATGAATGGAATGTGTTAGTAGGTAAGGAGGGGGAAGTGTTCCTCGCAGTGGGGCAAGCAGGTGCAATGGCATAGGAGCTGTAAAAGTGGTAGCCAGTGTGGCTCAGTTGGTTGGAGCACCTTCCGGTGCACCAGAAGTTTACTGGCTTGATTCCTGGTCAGGGCATATACCTAGGGTGTGGGTTCGATCCTAGATCGGGACACATAGGGGAGGCAACCAATCAATGTTTCTCTTTCTTTCTCTCTGTTCCTCCTTTCCTCCCCCTCTCTGTAAAAATATAAAAATAAAAAAATAAAAAATGGAAATAGCTTGGTGCGGCTGGACTGCAGAATGCATGGGGCAGAGTGGTGGGAGGTGAGGCTTGAAGGCTGGCCTGGGGTCTCAAGAGAAGGGCCTGCTCTACCATGTTAAGGAATCTGTGCTTTGTCTAGTGGGACATAGAGAGCCATGAAGGGATTTTAAATCAGATTTCTAAATCGGGTCAGATTTTAATCAGCTCACAACTCCAGTGAGCTTGTGGTAAGCATGATTAGGATAGGAAAAGACTGTTGGCACAAAGACCAAATAAGAGGTTCCTGCAAAAACCCAGACTTAAGACCATGAAAACCTAGGCCGGGGCAGTGGGAGTGGACCGGAGAAGATGACAAATACAGAGGATTAAGCGTGAGCAGGTCTAGATAACAAGCTGTGTACCGGTATGACAATGGAAAAAGTGTTGGAGGAAACTGCAGAGCCATGTTCTCCCTCCCAGTGACTCCCTGGCTTTGCAAAGGAGGTTTAAAATGAGACCGTTCCTAGGCCCACAGGTATGAACAGAGAACAAGGGGAGAGGACGTGGATATTCTTGACCTTCTCTCTGGCTCAAGTTCTCAGATACAGTGCTGCTGGCATTCACAGGGAAGGAATGGCTGACATTTTTCTTTCTCCTGTTGCTCCTCACTTCCCACCTCTGGAAAGTCGACTGCCCACGGAAATTGACTGCCATGGCCCCTGGCACTACACGCTCCCCACCTCTAATCTTACTCTTCTGTGGTTAGCTTGGTACCAGGAAAGCACACAAGGAGGCGTGGAAGATTGAAGGAAAGAAATAGAGCGATTAGAAGAAAAGACAGAGAGAGAGAGTCCACATATATTAGAATGAAAGCAACTGTATTGTGTTTCAAATGCATTTCAGCATAGGTCATATAAACAGATTTATTTTTTAATATACCCCCTGTATCTTTCAATTAACCATACATTGTGCATAATACATTTTAATACACATATCTGAGAATGGGAATAATGGAAACAGATGTTACCGGAGTTATATTGACTCTCGGGGTAATGCCCCCCGGCTAGGAGATATTATGGCTCCATGTGTTACCCATAAAGAAACCTGTGGCTTTAATGTGGAACACACTCTGCTTTGGATTGGCAAATGGGTTGGAGTCAGGGTGAGAAAAATGAGGATCTTCTGACTAAGAGGGTTTGTGCACTGTATCTGGGCAAGAAAACATCCCTACATCAACCTGGGTAAATCTCCCTGCTGCCTGATTTCAATGTGAAATGGAGATTCCAATGGTTTAGGCCACTACTGTTTTCTCTCTGCCTTCCTGAGAAAGTCTGACACACAGAGGTTGCTTTTGAGATAATTAGATAAATACATAATTGCTTAATAGGAGGTCTTCCAGGTGCCAAGAGTTCAGGGCACTATGTCTTGGTAAGTCACTTTGCTTTTATGTCTTCAAGAGCCACCTATTTATGCATGGCTCTGGGGGCCTGGACAGCCAGGGCCCTGGGTCAGGAGACCCACCCTTCTGTCTAGGCTCAGCTGCCCTGGGGCCCAGTGACCTTCTGCAAATGATGGTATCCATTTCCTCTTTAGTTAGAAGAGGCATTGTATTTCAAGTCTCTTTCAAGCTCTGAGACTCACCAATCATACATGGAAAAATCTCAGCTCCAAGGGGGTTTTCAAAAGCTTTTGTCTGTTACTTCTTTTGAAACAAAAGATGTATCTTTGGCTTTATACTTTGTAAATTCATGCTTCTTCACCCCTTTTAAAAGCTTTCTACCAAAGCACTCCTACCTCCTCCTGGAAGCTCTCCTACCAGCCCTTCTACATGCAGATTGCCCTTGGAAGAAGAATACATCTTTGAGAAATCTCAGTACATAGGCCTGCCACTGTCCCTGGGGTTTCCTTAGTCTGTCTTGACTTTTAAAGTAGTTTTGGTTGTCAGGGAGCAGGAAAAGGATACTTAAATATTTCTATTTCTTCCCTATACTTATCATGCCCATACCTAGACACCAAAATCCATTTTGAACTCTGCACTGCCGCCCAGTGGGTAGCTCTCATCACTGCATTCTCTTTGTGTTGGGCCTTGGGGAAAGAAACCTGGATACATTTTGGAAAAGGGATAATAAGGCGGCTGCTACTAATAATGGAAGCTTTTCTACATCCCGCCCAGGTGCTGTTAAGTCTTTATATGTTGTATATGCTATACGGTTTTATAGGTTATAAATATCTGTGTGTTACATGTTGTCCATGCTCATAGCAGTTGGATGAGGTAGGTTCTTTTATTAGTCCCATTTTGCAGATTAGAAAACTGTCATTGTAAGTGACAACTAGCTTGGTAGGATTTAGGGTTAGAAACAGAATGGTTCCTCTTAGGCCTTTGATCTCCCAGAAATTCTTCACAGCCATGTTTCTGGTTAACTGCCATCTCAACATCAGGAGAGGGGGGTTGATTGTGGGGCAGTGTTCTCAGTCCAGTCCAGTAGCTCTGTATGGCCACATGTGTGTGGAGCTGTGGAAAAGAAGCCGGAGAAATGGTCCTTGGGCTTACAGGCCCTACAGTCAGCTCGGAGGGTTGTTCATGTACTTAGAAAATAACTAAGAATGCAGAGTAGTTCAGAAAGTTTCACAGAGGAGAAGGAGTTGAGATGGATGAGGAAAGCACAGATCACATTTGGAAGCTGAAGGAGAGAGATGGGAGGTGGCCAGGGAACAGATGGATTGGAAGGTAATCCTTTCAATATTTATCATTTTCTCACTGAAATCCAGGAATATGGAATGTGAGACATAGGATCTGCCCTCAGAGAGTTCACTGTCTGATGGAGAAACTGTACACTTGACCTAAGTAAAGGCACCGGCAAGGATGACTGAGGCCTCTCTGCAGGGTGATGAAGAAGCCGGCTTACAGCGGAGGCACTGTGCTAGAAAGGGGTGGTGGGTAAGGCCAGACTGTGCAGGGCTTGAATTCCTGCCCAGAAAGTTGGGGCCTTATGGTGAACCAAAGCAATGGGGAGTCTGGTTTCTATACAGAGGACTAGCATTCTGAAATCACGTGGCACTGACTCTAAGTAAGAGAAATGAGGAGAAGAGAGAAGAATATAGATTTATATGCTGTGCCAGAAATGAGTCTCTGCGTTAATGTGTTGAACTCTGAAACCAACTCCAGAGGATCTTCGAACATGGCCACGCTGTTGCCTTGCTCCGTCCACAGCCACGTCTAGAGGGACTTGGCAATGACCGCCGTATCACTCCCTAGGTTGTTCAGTGTGGTCTCTGTAAGTCTAAGAAATTGCTCAGGGAACCCAAGCGGTGAAGAGCCCTCCCCCAAACTGAGGTTGGAGAGAGAACAGGCTCCCTGACTTCTGTGACTTTGGGGGTCCTGTCATTTTTTGGAGTTAAGTGTGTGACTCTTTTTTCTTCCTTTTGTAGCTCCCTCTCTATGACAAGGGTCACATGCAATCCAAAAAATGAAACAGGCCACATAGAAGAGAGAGCAGGAAGCCAGTTTAGCACAGAAAAGGAATGGTGATGAGTTATTTCACAAACTACGCATGCAAAACTCAAAGATCCCAGGCAATATGTACAGGCTTAGCAAACATGCTTCTTATTTGACAGGAGAATTCTTCTTTGTTGGATCTAATCTATAGAAACACTCCCTCATAAATATGCAGGATTATACCTAGGCATGTTTAGTACAGCATTATTTGTAATTGAAAGGAGGAAAGAAGAGGAGGAAGGCAGGCTTACATTCCTGTCGGAAGGGAACTACTTAAAGTAAACACGACACACTTACGAAGTGGAAGCCTGTGTGGCAGTTGAAAGGAAATGTGGTGAAACCATGTCCTAGTTTCCCAGGGCTGTTGAAACTAGTACCCCAGACTTGGTGCCCGAGGCAATTTCCTCACAACTTTGGAGGCTAGAAGTCCAAGATCAAGGTGCCAGCAGGTCTGGTTTTTCCTGAGGCTTCTCTTCGTGGCTTGCAGCTGTCTTCTTCCCGTGTCTTCACGGGACCTCCCCTCTGAACAGGTCTGAGTCCTGTTCTCTTCTTATATGGACCCCAGTCACACTGGATTAGGGACCCTAATGATCCAGTTTTAACTTAATTACCCCTTTGGAGGTCTTATCTCTAAATACATTCTGCAGTACTGGTGGTTAGGGCTTCCACGTGCACATTTTGGGAGACATGAGTCAGCCCATAAAAAGCTACATATGCTTATATGGAAAGATATATGGGATTGTCAAAAATAAATAAATTGAAATCAGTATAGTAAGTATGATACCATTTTGAAAACAAATAGTATATATGCAACATACGTGCATACATTATACCCCAAAGCATGTGGAAGGATACATGTCCAACATTTAACAGTGGAAATTCATGAGGAGGAGGTGGACATTGTAGAGAAGGGGATGTGGCTGTGTGGGGATGGATTATGGGGAATTTTGCCCACTTTTATTTATTGTATTAATTTCACTTTAACATGTTTTATTTTTTGTATTATCTTAGTGACAAAGGGCACACACCCCAGAGTCAGGTTGTTTAATTGATGCTTTGAAGACAGGCTCAAACCCATAGTCTGTGCCTTTGTAACAGCTTCCCCAAACCTCTGGACCTTCATTGGGAAAACAACAGTAAGATTTTTATAACAGTCACATCAGATAATGAATGGAAAGTACTGGGCACAGTGCTGGGCACCTTCCTAAGACCAAGGAATATTAGCTATTTTTCTTACTATGGTAACAAAGGAAAAGGCTTTCAGTTGCAGTTTGGGGTGAAGGGGTGTGTTCTTAATTCTGGAGTGTTAGCTGCACCTGGTTCGGCTGAACGGATAATTGACAGGGTCCCGTGTGTTCACGGCACCCAGGGCCACAGTCTGCGGAGAGACACAGCAGTCGGGCCCGGGCCTGCCCGTGAGTAGTGGGATGGTGGGCAGAGAGGGCTTCCTCTACAAAAAAACGTCATTGCACAGTTTAAGGAGGAAATACCTGCAAAGCACTTGGTAAGAATTAAATACATGAAGATTGTTGTTATTACTTTCCTCTCTTTCATTGCAAATTCTACTTAGAAAGTGAATTTTAGAAAGCAGGCCAGGAAGGACAGATTCAGGGAAAATTACTTAAGGGAAGTGTCCCTAAGACATGCACATTCCAGATCATTCCAGGATGGGAACATCCGTGACGGCTGGTCAGGGTGTCATCTCCCCAACACTGGGGGCTGGTGGGGGAGTATGACAGATTTCCTTTTCAATGTTCTTTTATTTATTACCAAGAGCTTCTTTAACTCTAGGTGTACTGCAGAGATACGTTATAGCTTCTTAGATCTCTGCCACAACCTGAGAGGTTGGTGTCTTTGTGGTACTTTGTCCTGTGGAACTGTTTCTGAGAGGAGACTACAGATTCTTGTCCCTTGCCCACATGTCTTTTTTAAAAATATATTTTATTGATTATGCTATTACAGTTGTCCCATTTCCCCCCTTTATTCCCCTCCACCCCGCACACCCCCTACCACCCACATCCCCCCCTTTAGTTCATGTCCATGTGTCATAAGTTCTTTAGCTTCTACATTTCCCATACTATTCTTACCCTCCCCCTGTCTATTTTCTCTCTACCGTCTATGCTACTTATTCTCCATACCTTTTCCCCCTCTCTCCTCCTCCCGTTCCCCTGTTTGCTAACCTTCCATGTGATCTCCATTTCTGTGGTTCTGCTCCTGTTCTAGTTGTTTGCTTAGTTTCTTTTTGTTTTTGTTTTAGGTGTGGTTGTTAATAACTGTGAGTTTGCTGTCATTTTACAATACATGTTTTTTATCTTCTTTTTCTTATCTTCTTTCTTAGATAAGTACCTTTAACATTTCATAAAATAAGGGCTTGGTGATGATGAACTCTTTTAACTTGACCTTATCTGAGAAGCGCTTTATCTGCCCTTACATTCTAAATGAAAGCTTTGCTGGATAGAGCAATCTTGAATGTAGGTCCTTGCCTTTCATGACTTGGAATCCTTTCCAGACTCTTCATGCCTGCAAGATCTCTTTTGAGAAGTCAGCTGACAGTGTGATGGGAACTCCTTTGTAGGTTACTGTCTCCTTATCTCTTGCTACTTCTAGGATTCTCCCTTCATTTTTACCTTGGCTAATGTAATTATGAGGTGCCTTGGTGTGTTCCTCCTTGGGTCCAACTTCTTTGGAACTCTCTGAGCTCTTTGGACTTCCTGGAAGTCTATTTCCTTTGACAGATTGGGGAAGTTCTCCTTTATTATTTGTTCAAATAAGTTTTCCACTTGTTGCTCTTCCTCCTCCCCTTCTGGTACCCCTATAATTCAGATGTTGGAACGTTTAAAGATGTCCTGGAGGTTCCTAAGCCTCTCCTCATTTTTTTTGAATTCTTCTTTCTTTATTCTTTTGTTTGGTTGTTTCTTCCTTCCTTCTGGTGTACTCCATTGATTTGAGTCCCAGTTTTCTTCCCATCACTATTGACTCCCTGTGCATTTTCCTTCATTTCACTGAGCATAGCCTTTACTTTGTCATCTATTTTGTGACCAAATTCAACCAATTCTGTGAGCATCCTGATCCCCAGTGCTTTGAACTGTGCATCTGATAGACTGGATATCTCTTGGTCGCTTAGTTGTATTTGCTGTGGAGCTTTGATCTGTTTTACCGTTCCCGCCATTTTTTGGTCTTGTCATGCCTGTTATGTATGAGGGGCAGAGCCTTAGGTGTTCACCAGGGCGGGGCAACCCACATTACTGGGTTGTGATGCTGTATGTGGGGGCGGGGTCCGAGAGGGAACAATGGTGCTTGCTCTGCTGTCTGTCAGATTTCAGTTCCTTCCACCACTTCCCCCAAGCAAACTGGGCCTTTCTGGTGTTAATTCCCATGTGGGTGGGCTTGTGTACGTTCCATGACCCCGTGGATCTCTCCAATGAACTCTCCTGTGAGGCTGGGAGTCTCTCTCTGCACCTCAACACCCACAGGTGTTTTCAATCAGTGCCCCAAGGCTCTATTTCCTGGGGCTGGGACCTTGGGTTGCGCACAGTGCATCACTTCACAATTGCCGCCTTGCTGGGTCTACTCATTGCCACCCCGAGCCTGGGGTCTGCCAGCTGCCACCTCCGCACCCAGGGTCCGCCTGCTGTGGTTTTGTGTGCCTGGGATGCCTTATGTGCCCAGTGCCACCACTTTTTGTGCCACGACCCCACTCTGCCTGGCAGTCTGACTCCGCCCTTCTTACTGGTCTGGATGAATGTATCTATTTTAACTCTTTGGTTGTCTGACTTCCATACAGTTCAATTTTCTGTCAGTTCTGGTTGTTATTTTATTTCTAAATTGTTGTTGTCCTTATCTTGGTTGTGGGAGGAGGCACAGTGTGTCTACCTGCACCTCCATCTTGGCCGGAAGTTGGCCACATGTCTTGAAATACAGTTTTGTTTGTGATCCCATTAGCCAGTCCCTGGTCAAGTACACTGTATCATTATCCATCAGCAGCGATGGTGACCTTCTGGCACTGGGGCCTCGTTCTCTTGGACTCACACACAGGTCCCAGGTTCTTCGTCTTTGCCCTAGGGTGTCCATCCTCGCCCCATCTGCTCACTGCGTGCACACCAGAGCCGCTGCCAGTGGACTCCTCCACTTAATCACAGCAGACTGGCTTATCCAGGCCAACTAGACAAACAATGGAGAGTATTTGGGCTAGAAAGGGGAACAGTTCATTTTGTCTTCTTTTTTCCCCATTCTTTCCTTTGAGAGAGGTCATGTGAAATTGGATTTTTAAAAAAAGATTTTATTTATTTATTTGTAGACAGGGGGAAGGGTGGGAGAAAGAGGGGGAGAGGAACATCAGTGTGAGTTTGCCTCTCGTGCACCCCTGCTGAGGACCTGGCCCACAACCCAGGCATGTGCCCTGACTGGGAATTGAATCAGTGACCCTTTGGTTCTCAGGCCAGTGCTCAGTCCACTGAACCACACCAGCAAGGGCTGGAACTGGCTTTTTTAGTGGGAGAAGAATGCAGTTACGTGCCACTTAATGATGGGAATATGTTCTGAGAAATGCATCATTAGGCAACATTGTCATTGTGCAAATGTCAGAGTGCAGCTAAACAAAACTATGTGATCTAGTCTGCTGCTTCTAGGTTACCAACCTGGGCAGCATGTCACTGTACTGAATACCATAGGTAATTGTAACACAACAGTAAGTATTTTTTGTATCTAAACATAGAAAAGGAGCAGTAAAAATAAGCTATAATAAAGATAAAAAATGGTACCCCTGCATAGGGCACTTACTGTGACTGGAACTCACAGACTGGAAGTTGCTCTGGGTGTGTGGGTGAGCGAGTGGCGAGTGAGTGTGAAGGACCAGGACATTACTGGACAACACTGCAGACTTTATAACCACTGTCCACCTAGGCTACATCAAATTTATAAAACAACACAGGATTAAATCAAGTGCAAGAGAAAATGATGCAATTGAGAGACCTGGCATACTGTTTTATAGTATCTATTTTTTAATAAGTAGAAAGAGTATACTCTAATGATAAAAAGTATAATGTAGTAAATACACAAGCCAGTAACAGGCATTTATATCAGTATCCAGTATTATGTACTGTACACAATTATATGTGCTATAATTTTACATACCTGCAATGCAGTAGGTTTGTTTACACCACATCACCGCAAACACAGAAGTGATATATGTTAGGACCACTATGAAGTCACGAGGTGATACTTCAGCTCCATCATCACCTTATGGGACCACCGTTGTATATGCATCTTCTTGTTTACCAAAATGTTGTTATGCGACGTGTGACTGTACATACTTACAGGCTTTGTGCCAATGGCATTGGATTTGGGACCCTGGCCAAAGGGCCAAGAAGAGGCCAAAGGGGCTGAGGTGTGTGAGCAGAGGGTAGCGGGCCTATCGGCATTGCCTGTAGGTGGGACACCAGTCATCAGTGGAAATAAGCTGCCAGGGAGGCTCAGGGGAGTAGCGTGAGGGCGGGACTCACACCTGGAGTGGAGTGCAGGGGTGGGGGTGCAGGTGTGGGGGGTGGTGTTCCGGGAAGCTCTGCAGCCAGCAGGCTCCTGGAGCCCAGGATCCAGGTTCTACTGGGGTGAACTGTGTGTGACCCGGTGATTGTTGCTCTTCCTGGTGCTTTGGCGCCCTTATCTGTAAGTGGAGATGATATGAGGACCTGCCTGGTAGGTTTGCAGAGCAGACTAAGAGAGATAACATATGAAAAGCACTTAGAACCCTGAGTGCCTGGCCCTTCTTATCATCACCCCCAGGAAGTCGGGACGGGAGTGCAGCGAGCAGTGAGGAGTATGCAGGCGCAGGCGCAAAGTGGGAGATGAGGATGGGAGTCCTCCTGCCGCTCCTGAGCTGCAGGGCTCCTGCCTCTGAGCTCCTGTGTGACTCAGGCAGACTCTTAGTGGAAAACCTTCCTCTCCCAATATGGTCATTTTCCTAACCCCCAAGGTTGGGAGGTGGCACCTCCTTGAACCTTAGCCACCAAGGTCCCTTTTGTGGAGATCTAGCTCTTTCTTCCTTTTGGCTCTGGACACGCAGCCCCGGCCAGCAGCAAAATGTGCCTCAGCTACCACAGTCACTGGGTCACAGAAGGTCCCCCTTGGCGGATAGGCCTGTGCCTGAAGGAGGACAGTGGGGCCAGCAGCTGCTCCAGGCCCAGCCCTTCTTGGGCTTTTGGGCTGGAAACATGAAGTGTGACTTCCCTTGCTTGGGGAAGCCTGAGCCAACCCACGTTTGGGCTTATCTCTTTACTCAACGCAGTGTTTGTTTTAAGAAAATCAAAGCACATTCTTTTTCTGCTTCCTTCAAAGGGAGGAAGAGCCAGGCTGGCTGCTGCTTGGGAGCAGGGGCTGCTGCATTAAGAGGGGTCCGATCAGAGCTTCTCTCTTAGGTGCTTCCCCTTGGGTTGCTTCAGTTCATCACCACATCCACACTTAGGATTTGAGGTGGGCAGTCTCTCTGAACTTGGCTCTGGGAGGGGAGGATGCCCTAGACTCACCCAGCCATACAGACCTCCTGGCTCCAGGTTGCAGCCCTTTACCCTTTGCACTGCCGAGGCCCTGCTTCCACTCCAGGCTCCTTTTTGCTGGGCCACCTCTCTGGAGTCTGCAGTTTCTGCAGTTCAACTAGAGGGCTAACTCACCTGTCTGCAGCCCAAGGGGCCTTGGATCCACAAGAAAGTTATCCATCCCCTCCTCAAGTTGTGCTTCATTTCTTTCCTTCTTCCCATCTCAGGCCCGAGAGCTCCTAGGGCCAGGGCCACATTGTCCCTCCTTGCTTCCAGGGAAGGTCAGAGCCCCTGTCCTCCCCTGTTCACCTCCACTGGGTTCAGAGTTTCTTGCTGCAGGCACTGAAGGGGTGAGGCCAGCTCTCAAGGCCCAGTTTCGGGGAACAAGCAGCTCTTTGAGATGCTTCTAGGAGCCCTGAGAGTCCTTTGGGTCGCTGGAGGCCGCAGCCAGGACTGGTCAAGGCCTGTGTGCGAACTCTGGAAGGCCACTTGGGCATCCTGGAGCGGTGGAGTCACTGCAGGGGTGGACTTGGTCACCCCTGGCTAGGGCTTTGCAGGGTTCAAATCACCTTTCATAGCCAGAATCTTGCAGTATAAACTGCAATGCTTTGAGCCTTAAAATTTTTTTTAGAAAGGGCCCTGGCTGGTGTGGCTCAGTCGATTGAGCTCTGGACTACGAAGCAAAAGGTCACTCATTTGATTCCCAGTCAGGGCACATGCCTGGGTTGCAGGCCAGGTGACCTGTAGGGGGTGTGCAAGAGGCAACCACACACTGATGTTTCTCTCCCTTTTTTTCTCTCTTCCTTCCCCTCTCTAAAAATAAATAAATAAAATCTTTAAAAAATAAATAAAATGCATTCTTCACTGATGCTAAATGATTTAAAAATTGTAAACAAAATTAAGAAAGAAATGTGGGCATTTCTAAGCACACAAAAGCAGAGAGAACAGAACAATGAGAGCCCAAGTACCTCATCACCAGATTCAAAAGGTCCTGACTTTCTGCTGTTGTCTCCTCAGCCCCCACACCTCCCTTCTTTTTTTGCAATACTCTCCTCGTTAACCTGCTCACCAGCACCACTGATGGCTTTTCAGATAAATTTGGCCTGTGCCCTTCTGCCACAGCAAACAGAAAACCAGTGCTGTGGTCTTGGTTTATGAACTCGGCTTACTGTTTTACACTCGGGAGACGTGATGTGTTTTCACAGAGAGCTTAATCCAATGGCAAATTCTTGTTAGAAAGAACAGCCCAGTGTAATGCCAAATGGAAAATAGTTGTTTGAGGCAAGCATTTTTCTACACCCAATCAGGCAGCATTAAATAATGATGTGACTGGCCAATTTCTGCAGCTGCTTGAAGCGGGGGGCTGGCTCTTCACTGAGAGCCCTTTCCAACTTCCACAGAAGCAGGCCTTTCTGGGCTAGAGGCTCTCCTGCAGCCTTGATGGTTTGTGGGGGTGGGGGGAGTGGGGACAGTGGAGGATGCTGCCCATGATGTTACTCATCAGCCTTTTTGAAGGAATGGCACCATTGTTTCTGTGAAAGGCAGCTCCGGGAAAGGGCTTGTCTGATATCTGACTGTCTGATATATGATTGTTTTCTTTTTGGTGACAATGAGAACTAAGAACACTGTTGCATTTCACTTTTTGCCTTGGCTACCAGGAAGCATAGTTCTCAATTTATAGCCCAATTAGAGTAACTGCTCCACCTGTGAAGCAGGTGGTTCCAGTTAACTTATCTCCTCCCATTTCCTCAATATGATTTCCGATTTCTCACCTTTATCTTCATGTTCCGTAGGTACAGGGGTTTTATTGTACCCAACCTACATTTTCACTTCTTTGAATTAGGAGTGGTAGAAATTAACTGCAAAAGCAAACGGAATAAAAACTGTACTTCCCCTATCCATAGACCCTTTGTGAGAAATCTGAAGAGGTTAAAGTACTAGGCCAAGGCGACACAATAAGTATGTGGCAAGGAGGGTAAGCAGGGCTACTTCCATATAGCACATTCATACTTTGTAGTTTACGGTTGTTACTTTTCGAAGGGCTTCCTCATATCTTCAGCAAATCATCTCAGTTTGTTCTTGATTTGTTCTTTCAACAAATACTCTTGGCTCACTTTATCTATATCATAGTAGGCACTACGGGTGGGTAAATCAAGATAAAACAATCACTGTCCTTAGGACATTTACAGTTTAATAGGGGATATCAGACATGTTCATCTAATTATAACACAAGATAAAAATGGTGGGAATGTTTTAGATAAAGTTAATTGGAGATGAGAGGAGGAAGAAGTTATTTTAGATGAAGAATGAGGGCAGACTTTGTGTACATAGTTGGCATTTAAGTTGATTCTTGAAGGCAAGGGAGGGTATTGACTTTTTATCTTGTTCACACCACCTTTTTACAGAGAATGGAGTCACACAGACAGAGGAGGGCTGAAGAGCCAGCTTGGGATGCAGGGAGGGACAGCGGGACCTGCCACAACAAAGCCGTGATTTCACAGAACGTTTTCTTGATTTTTTTCTCTATTGATTTCTTTCTAATTTCATTGACTTCTGCTTATTTTGGATTTATTTGTTTTCTTTTTCTAGTTTCCTACAGTGTTATTGTATTAGATTATTAATTTTACATTTTTCTTCTTTTCTTACGTATTTACTCAATGCTCTAAGTTTCTGCTAAGCGCCATTTACTCTACACCCTGTGAATTTTGATGTTTTATGTTCATTTTCATTTAGTTCAAAATTGTATTTAAAATTCTTTCTTGAAACTTCTTCTTTGATCCATGTGTCATTTAGAATTTTGCTGTTTAATCTCCAAGTACTTTGTCCTATCTTTGTTATTCATTTCTGTTTTAATTCTGCTGTGCTCTGAGAGCAGATTTCGTTTGATTTCTAGTCTTCTAAATTTGTTAAGGTGTGTTTTATGGTCCAGAATGTGCTCTATCTTAATGAATGTTCCACATGAGCTTACGAAGTACATGTTGTTTTGAGAAGAATCTGTATGCTTCTGTTATTGCATGAAGTAGCCTCTAGATGCCTATTATATCTGGTTTATCATTGGAGTTAATGAGTTCTACTACGTCCTTACTGATTTTCTGTTGTCTGGATCTACTTTTGATAGAAGGGGACAGAGGCATTGAATTCTCCACCTATAACACTGGGCTCACCTACGTCTCCTCCAAGTTCTATCGGTTTTGCCTCACATATCTTCATGCTCTGGTTAGGTTTGTGCACATGAAGGACTGCTATGGTTTCTTGGAAAACTGACCCCTTTTTTCCTGATTAATTTACTTGCTCTGTGGTCTGGTTTTTCTGAAATTAAGATAGCTACTTCCACTTTCTTTTAGTTAGTGTAGCATGATATGTATTTTTTATTCATTTACTGTACTTTTGATCTATATGTGTATATTTAAGTGGTTCTTGAATAGACACCATATACTTGGGTCTTGTTTTTTTTGATCTACTGTGACACTCTCTGTCTTTTAATTGATGTATTTGGACCATTGACATTAAAAGTGATTATTGACATAGTTGGATTAATATCTACCATATTTGTTACTGTTTTCTGTTTGCTACCCTTGTCTTTGTTCCTATTTTAGTCTTCTACTTCTTTTCTGTCTTTTGTGGTTTTTAAGTGAGCATTTTATAATTTCATTTTCTCTCCTTTCTTAGTATATCAGTGATACTTTTTAGAAAAAACTTCTTTTAGTGGTTTTCCTAGAGTTTGTAACATACATTTACAACTAATCCAGGCCTACTTTCAAATAGCACTATACTACTTCTCAAGAACTCCAACTATTTTACAGTAACAAAATAATCCTAATTCTTCCCCTTGTCCCTTGTATCATTGCTGCCATTCATTTCACTTGTGCATAAACATACACAAATATATATGTATATGTACGCACACAAGCATACACAATTGAATATATTGTTGCTATTATCACTTTGACAAACTGTTATCTGTTAGATCAATTAAGAATAAGAAAAATGAAGTTTTTATTTTACCTTCTCTGATGCTCTTTCTTTCTTTACATAAAACCAAGTTTCTGAGCTATATAACTTTCCTTCTTTTTGATGAACTTCTTTTAACATTTCTTTTAAGGTAGTCTTAGCAACAAATTCCCTCAATTTCTGTTCCTCAGAGGAAGTCTTTATTTTTTCTTTTGAAGGATAATTTCACAGGGTAAAGAATTTTAGGTTGGTGATTTTTTTCTTTCAATACTTTAAATATTTCACTCCGTTCTCTTCTTGTTTGCATGGTTTCTGAGAAGTCAGATGTAATTCTAATCTTTGCTTCTGTAAACTAAAGCATTTTAAAACTCTGGCTTCCCTCAACATTTAAAAAACTTGGATTTTTCTGCAATTTGAATATGATATGCCTATGTGTTTGCTTATCTGTCCGCATTTATCCTGCTTGGTGTTTTGAGCTTTCTGGATCTGTGGTTTGGTGTCATTAACTTGGGGGAAATGATGTCATTAGTGACTCAAATGTTTCTTTTATTCCTTTTTCCCTTTCCCCCTGGTGTTTCCATTGTACATATGTTGTATCTTTGCAGTTGTCTCCCAATCCTTGGATATTCTATTCTGTTTTCTTTTTTTCTCTTTTCAGTTTTGAAACGTTTTTAGTAGCCATGTCAGTCTACTATTGAGCTTAACAAAGGCATTCTTCGTTTCTGTTAGTGTTTTTTATTTTTAGCATTACTTTTTTATTTTTCCATAGAATTCCCATCTTTATGCTTACAATGACAATATGTTCTTACATATCCATTTGAGTTCTTAGCACATTAATCAGAGTTATTTTAAGTTCCTGGTCTGATAATTCCAATACCCTGCCATATCTGAGTCTGATTCTGATGCTTGTTCTGTCTATTCATTCTGTGTTTTGCTGTTCAGTGTGTCTTATAATTTTTTTTTTGTAGCTGTACATGATGTACTGGGTAAAAGGCCTTCAGTGATGTGGTGGTCAAGTGTGGGAAAGGGAAGCTCTCTACAGTTCCAGGGTTAGATCTCAGTTTTTCAGTGAGTGTCTGCCTCTGGAATGTGAACTCTACACATGCTTCTTGTTTTTTTCACCCCCTTAGGTGGTAGGATAGCCGGGAGTGACTGGGGCTGGGTGTTTCTCTTCTCTCACATGGAAGGCTAGGGTGGGTTGGGGTGGGTATTTCCCTTTTCCCAGGTTGCTTAGGCTGGATGAAGACCTCAATAATTTAGCCTCTGGGGAGATCATTTCCCTTGAGGGCAGGCCTCCCTAAGAAGAATGCTCTGGTGAATTTCAAAATGGTTCATTTTCTCCTCCCCCTGCTGGGAGCAAGAGGGTTTCTTCCCTCCAGCATTCAGTGCAAGAACCCAGAGGTAAAAGTCACCTGAGTCCCCTGCAGTTGTTGACTCAGGCTTCTCCACACCGGGGCTCCGGAAACGCCTGAATTACAGTTCAGATCTTCCTGTCTCAGGGCTGGTACCCACTGAGGTTTCTGCTCTGGTAAGTTGTGACTCTCTGTACGTGTCTGACAGTTCCTCCGGTTCTGGGGACAGCAGTTTGCCCTATGACCTCATTTGTCTGAAGGACCTAAGAAAAAGAATGTTGATTTTCAGGTTTTTAAGATTTTTTTTCTTGTTGATAGGACAGAGCGATGACTACAGAGTTTCTTCCTTGCTGGGCCAGAAACTGAAAGTCAGGCTTGGCTGTTTTTCACTCAGTGTAATCCTCTGGTCATTCATTCCTGGCGTTGTATACATAAATAGTTCACTTTTCTTCATTTCTGAGTAGTGTTCCATGGCATGGATGTGCCACATTTGTTCCATCATTCAGACTTTGAAGGGCACAAGGGCACATTGCTGCTTCAGGTGTTTTGCTCTAATGAGAAAAGCTACTATAAATATTTGTGCATAGTATTTGTGTGAACATGTCTTAATTTCTCTGGAATAAATGCCCAGGAGTGCAGTTGCTGAATCATATGGTAGCTGTGTGATTAGTTTTTTTAAGAAACTGCAAAATTGTTTTCCCAAGTGGCTGTACCATTTTATATTCCCAACAATAATGTGTAAGTGATCTTGTTTCTCCCCATCACTATTTTTTAAAATTTTTTGGCATTTTGATAGATGTGTAATGATATCTCATGTGGTTTTAATTTGCATTTCAATAATAGCTAATGACATTGAACATCTTTTCATGTGCTTATTTTCATCTTTATATCCTCTTTGGAGATGTGTCTTCATGTGTCTGCCAGTTTTCTAACTGGATTGTGTATTTTTCGTCTTCTGAGTTTTGAGTTTTTTAAAAAATATATTCTAGATACTAGTTTTTTTGCAACATATGTAGTTTGAAAATATTTTCTCCCAGTCTGTAAACCTCTTGACAGGGTCTTCTGAAGAGCACGTGTTTTTGATTTGGATGAGGTCCAGTTTCTCATTTTTCTTGTTGTGAACTGTGATTTGGGTGTTAAGTCTAGCAACTCTTTGCCTAGCCCTAGGTCCCAAAGATTTCCTCCCATTTTTAAAAGTACTTTAAACCCCAATAGTTTTACATTTTATATTTTAGACCATGAGCCATTCTAAGTGAAATGTTTTAATAAGGTGTGACACTCAGATCGAGGCTCATTTGGTTGCCTCTGAGTGACCCATTACTCCACCACCATTGGTGGGAAAGGTGACCTTCCCCTCCGTGTTGCTTTTGCATCTTTTTCAGTCATCAGGCCTACTTGTGTGGGTTTGTTTCTGGGTTCTCTGTTCTGTCCTGTTGAGCTATATTTTTCCCTTTGCCAATACACAGTCTTTGTTACTGTAGGTACATAATGCTTTTAAGTTGGATAGGTGATTTCACCTTACTTTTCTTAAAAAAAATTTAAAAACTATTCTAGTTCCTTTGCCTTTCCATATAATTTTTAGAAAAATCTAGTCTATAGTTACAAAACCCCTTGATGGCATTTTCATAAGAATTATGTTAAATCTATATAAATTTGAGGATAATTGACATCTTTGCTATGTTGAGTCTTTCATTCCAAGAGCATGGAATGTTTCTTTATTTAGGTTTTCTTTTTTACATCGGCATCTTATAGTTTTTAGCATAAAACTTCTGCATGCTTTGTTAGATGTACATTTTTAGTGTTTAACTTTTTTTTGGCTATTGTAACCACTTACAATATTTGTACTTGGTATCTGTGTTCATTGCAGGTATATAGAAGTATAATTCATTTTTGAAATGTTTATTTTGTATCCTGTAAGCTTGTTCAATTGATTCAATTCTAGGAGTTTTAAAAATCGATTACCTGAGATTTTCTATGTATATAATAATGTCATCTGCATATAGGGACAGCTTTATGTCTTTATTCTGGGTCTGCATGCCTTGTATTCGCCTCCTCCTTTTTTCCCTTACCCCCAGCTGGAACTTTCAGCACTGTGTCAAAAAGAGCAGTGAGAGCAGACCATTTTGAATGAACACTCGGAGTGGAGAGCATTAATTATTTCACTGTCAAGTATGATGTGAGCTGTGGGTTTTTGTAGATGTTCTTCTTCAGATTGAGGGAGAGCCTTCTATTCCTAGTTTTCTGAAAGTTTTTGCTTTAATTATAAATAAGTGCTGAATTTTGTCAAATGCTTTTTCTGTATTGACTGATATAAACTTTCCTTCTTTAGGCAGTTAATATGACAGATGCCATTGATTTTTAATTTTTTTTAAATTTTAATTGTTGTTCAAGTACAGTTTTCTGCCTTTTACTCCCATCCCAGCCCCCACTCCAGCCCTCCCCATCTCCGTCCTGTTTCCATCCCCCCCCTTGTTTTTGTCCATGTGTCTTTTATACTTGTTCCTGCAAACCCTAGATACCATTGATTGATTGTGAATTGAATCAGCCTTGAATATCTGGAGGAAACTCTGTTAAATTATACACTTAGTAATGTCAGTGATTCTTTTATGTATTGCTGAATTCTATTTTATAGTATCTTGTTAAGAATTTTGGTATGATAGGCATGAGGGATATTGGTGTGCAGTTTTTTTATATGTAATATTTTTAGTATCAGAAACTGCTAACTTTATTAAATTAAGAAGTGTTTCCCATTCTTCTATTTTCTGGAAGATTTTGGATAAAATTATTGCTAATTCTTCTTTAAGTGTTTGGTAGAATTCTCCAGTGAAACCATTGGGACCGGATGTATTTCTTTGGGGGATTTTTAAAATTACAAGTTTAATTTTCTTAATAGTTATAGGATTGTTCAAATTACCTGTTTCATGCTGGGTAAGTTTTGATAGTCTGAGTTTTTCAAGAAATCAGTCCATTTCAGTTAAGTTCTTACATTTATGTATACAGAGCTATTCATAATATTTCCTTATTCTCATAATGCCTATGAAGTCTATAATGATATTCTTTATTTTATTCCTAGTATTGTTAATGCTGTTAATTAATAATTAATTTCTTTTTTGTTAGTCTTTTTAGAGGTGAGTCCATTTTATCAATCTTTTCAAAGAATTAGTTTTTTGTTTCATTGATTCTTTTCTATTGCTTTTCAGTTTGCAATTTCATTGGTTTTTACTTTTCTCCGTATCGTTTCTTTTCTTCCACTTGCTTTGGGTTTATTTATTTATTTATTTATTTATTTTCCCTAGGCTATTGAGGTGGAAGTTTAGATTATAGATTTGAGACTTATTATACTGTTCTCTAATATATATTTGGTTCTATAAGATTCTCTCAAAGCACTGCTTTATCTATGTTCCACAAATTTTGATATGTTGTATTATCATTTTTATTTAGTTCAATATCTGTTTTTCATTTCCCCTCAGACTTCTTCTTTGACCTATGGGTTATTTAAAAGTGTGCTATTTATTTTCCTGTTATCTTTCTGTTATTTCTAGTTTGATTCCATTGTGGTTGAAGAACACATTCAATATGACTTCAATTCTTTTAAATTTGCTGGGGTTTATTTTATGGCCCAGGATATGATTTATCTTACTATATATTGAGGGAACTTGAAAAGAATATGTATCTGCTCTGGAGTATCTGGGTGGAGTGTTCTATGAATGCCACTGAGATTCTGTTGGTTAATGGTGGTGTTGAGTTCTTCTATATCCCTGATGATTTTCGTCTAGTTTTCCTATTAATTGTTGAGAGAGGGGTGTTGAAGTCCCCAACTATAATTGTGGATTTTTTTCAAGTCTATCCACTTTTCTTCATGTATTTTATAGCTTTGTTATTTGGTACATACACATTTAAGATTGCAACATGTCTTGGTAGGTTAGCCCTTTTATCATTATATAATGTAGTAGGTTTCTGCCTCTGGCAATTTTTTTTGTTCTGAAGTTCACTTTATATAGTATCAATACAGCCACTTTTGCTTTTTTTGATTAATGCATGATGTATCTGTTCCCATCCTTTTACATTAAATCTGCCTATATCATATATTTGAAGTGAGTCTGTTATAAACAATATATAAATAATATAAACAACAGTGGGTCATATTTTTTAATTCACTCTGTCAATATATGTATTTTATTGGTATATATAAATCATTTGCATTTAATGTAATAATGGATGTATTCAGGCTTAAGTCTGCCATTTTGTTCTTTCTTTCTTTTTTTTCCCCTCTGTGCTTTTAGTTTCTCTGTTTTTTCCCCGACTTCTTGTGGATTACTTGAACTATTTTAGAGTTAAATTTTGATTTATTCATAGTGTTTTTGACTGTAAGTCTTTGAAATGCCTTCTTAGTGGTTGCTGTAGCTATTGTATATACATAACTTATCAGAGACTGCTGGTATGGTCATTTTACCATTCTGAGTGACTTGTGGAAGCCTCACCTTCCTCCACCTCCTTAACCCTAACTCAGCTTAACACTAACCCTAATATAATTGTTTTAAATATTTTCTTCAAATACACTTGGAATCGGATCAGACAATGTTACAATTTTTGCTTCTATTGTCAAACGTCATTTAGAAAACTCATCATGAAAAGGAAAATATATTGTATTTACTCATATTTTTATTATTTCCATTGAATTATTTTTCTGATATTTCAACATTACTTATTTTGTCCTTTTCTTTCTGTTTGGAGAACGTCCTTTAGCCATTCTTTGGGTAGGCTTGTTGACAAATTCACTTAGTTTTCCCTTCATCTGAGGATGCTTTACTTTTTCCTTCATTTTTAAAGATTTTTATTTATCCATTTTTAGGCAGAGGGGAAGGGAGAGAGAAAGAGCAATGTGTTATTGCCTCTCACTTGCCTCCTACTGGGTACCTGGCCTACAACCCAGGCATGTGCCCCTGACTGGGAACCAAACCGGTGACCCCTTGGTTTACAGGCTGGCACTCAGTGCACTGAGCCACGCCAGCCAGGGCCATTTCAAGAGGAAATTTTTGCTAGATACAGGATTCTGGGTTGACAATTCCTTTCTTTTAACACCTGAAAAATATTACGCCACTTTCTCATGGCACTCACAGTTTCTGGTGAAAAATCCATTGTCATTTGCATTTTTCCCCATGTAAGTTTTCATTTTTCTCTTGCAGAATCTTTTCTTTGTTTTCAGTGTGCAGAACCTTTTCTGTGATGTGTGTTGGTGTAGGTTTTTTGAATTTTCCTTTTAGGGCTTTCTCAGGTTCTTTAGTCTGTATGTTCTGCCTTTTGCTAACTAACACTGGGAAGTTTTCAGGAATCATTTTTCAAGTGCTCTTTCAGCCTGTCTTCTTTCTCCTCTCTTTTCAGGACTCCGATGACTTGCATGTTAGATTTATTCTCTCTCTCTCTCCCTCCCCAGCCCCCACATACCTCTAAAGCTTTGCTCATGTTCTTTTTTCAGTCTATTTCCTCTCTGCTCAAAGAAGTAGTTTTTTTATGATGGCTGCTTTAAAATCTTTGTTAGACAATTCTAAAATCTCTATTATGTTGCTATTGGTATTTATTGATTGCATTTTTTTTCATTCAAATTATTTCCTGGTTCTTGGCATTTGGAATGATTTTCAATTGAAAGTTGGACATGCTGGGTACTATGTTATTTTCCTTTAATACTCTTCTGGCTGGGAAAGGGCACCTTACCAATGCCGGACGAGAGCGGGCTCCTCACTCAGCCTCCAAGGACTCCTGAGGGGCACTCGCCATTGTTGCTGAGCAGGGGTGGGATTCCTTCTCCTCACTAGGCCGTACTGAAGCTTCTCGGTTGGCAGAGGTAGAGGTGCCCCTCACATGGCCTTTGCTGACACTGAGTGTGGGGGAGGTGGCGGGTGTATGTGGTGGTTTTATTACTGCTAGGCGACAGTTAGCTCTGATTGTCCACTAAGTCTCCTCTGACACAAGCTCTGCTGAGGGGGAGGGGTAACCTCATTATTTCCATGTGGACTTGACATCCAGGTCCCCTTTGGTCTTCACCTATAAGCGGAGGTGACTTGTTACCTTCCAGTGGGGATAAACTCCTGGCTCCTTCCTTGACCTCCTGCGTCAGCACCAGGCAGAAACATCGGGGACATCTCCCTGCAGCCTGCTGAGGGTGGTGAGGAGTTGCTTCCCACTCAGCCTTTGCTGGCAGAGTTGGGGGCACAGCGCAGCTCTTTCTCTGTGGCATAGTAAAGCACTGACTGTCCACATGTTTTCTGTCTTGCTAGGCTCCCCTCTCCTGGTTCTTTGGTCACAGAGAGAAGGCTTTTGTTGGGAGTTTGTCTGCTTTCTGATCTGTGTGCCACCTTCTTCTGCTCCAAGCCTGGAACAAATGAGGCAATAAACAGGCCCAGGGAGCTCATCACTGTGCTGCGAGTCCCAAAGTCCCTAGCCAGTCTGCCCTCCTCTCTCTACCTTTCAGCCTTACTAAGTTTGTTTTCTATCTCTGTCCAGGGCTTTTAGTTGTGCGTGGCAGAAAAAATACAGACAAGTATGTCTATTCCATCTTCCTGGAAATGGAAATCTAGCTTGCTTTTTGAACCCTCTCAAAAGTTATCACAATGATCTAAATTGGGGCCTGGGATCCTGGGGGAGGGCAGCTTTTTTAATTTTTTAGTTTAACTTTTTACACTTTATTCGTGAAAATATATTTAACATTTAACATGAAGACTTAATGGCCAGGAACTGTGCAGGCCGCTTTACAAATATCCTCTCACTTAGCCTTCACCATCACCGTCACATGCACACTGTGGTAGCCCCGAATTTACACTTTGGAGAACTGGAGCTTGGTGAGCAGTTTAGCAAAGGTGGCCGAGGGTCAGTGCAGGGCTGGGCTCTGAACCTGCACCTGACTTTCGAGATTCTACTGAGAGGCCAGCGGCCGCATTCTTCTGTCTTGGAGGCCTGGCAGGCTGCTGGCTTGTTGATGGACTGTTGACTAAAAGAGTTATGTGGTTTGGCCAGGATCTTACGTGCTGTGGTCGTTGGTGCTTTGCAGGACTCCCTCTGCCCCAGGAGGTTACTTGGGGACAATTCTTAGAAAGTCAAGGGTTGAACCCAGGTTCTCCGGGCTGTCTCCTGTCTTTTCCAGCCTCCAAACCAAACCAAGTTCTTTCATTTACAAGGGCTCTGTCCTATCTGCACACCTTGCAGGAAATGGAATTTGTTTAAAAGTTTGACCACATTATTTGTACTAGCACCTGACTTCGTGTGTACCCCTGAGTCTCTAGACCAGACGAGGTAGCCTGCCTCGGCCTACGGAGCCCGCTCACTGCCCGTGAATGCCTGTAAAGGGTAATTTCCCTCTTTCATAGCTCACTGGGTTTTTAGCTCTGGAGGCCTGGTTTAAAAACAAACATCTAACATTTGTCTTGGACCTTAACCAACCCCACCAATCTAACTTTCTCTTTAAAGTGCGGTTGACTCCAAAGTCTGTGGTGAAGAAAAAAAAAGAACACCCTTCATACTTCACGTCTCTGTCCAGGGCTGGAGCTGAAAGCCCACTTTCAATGCTGTTGCCTGTGTGGGGCCTGCTTCTACTGGGGAAGTGGCTTGGGCTGTGGAGGAGGCGAGGGCTGGGTATCACAGAGATAGAGTTCAGAATTTATAGGTTCTGAGGATGTTTTGCCATACGCAAACAAACACCTGGGATGTTCTCTGATTCCCGCCCCCATATTTTAGGGCTGTGACGAACCCCCAGGTAGAAAGAATACATTGAACTTGAGATGAATAAGGGCCAGAAATTTAGAATCCAAGACACGTTAGTTCAGTCTCAGCTTTTCCACACATACCTGTGTCATCGGAAAAGCTCGGTAGTCTCTTTGAGCTTCAACATCCTTGGTTGTGAAGTGAGGACAACACCACCGGACTCCCAGGGCTGCTCCTGTGAGGATCACATCAGACACGCAGGGAGGATGCCTGGTGTGTTACGAGCGCTCTGTAAACAAACATCGACAACTCATGATGTGACCAAAATGCAAAAAAATACTTCTGTGTGCTCTGTGTTTCTCATCCCTTTAAAATTATTCAGTGGGTTTGATCTTCCTTTGCCCTAGAAGGACACTTCATCAGGTACATCTTATCTACATCTTATTACTATATTTTGCCATGTCTTGTGTGCACATTTTTGCCTAAATTTTTGAGGGAAAAATAAGGATGTGTGTTATACATGGGTAGTGCCTGAAATGCCTTGTCTCTGTTCCTGTGTTTTGTAATTATTTGTTACCTAAATTTATTGTACAACAATATGTTAAAAAATAAATGCTGAAATTCCCTTAGAATACAAAAAATAAGTATCTAAATATAAATAAATCAAACATTGAATTAAAAAATTAAAACAAAAGATTTTTTTTCCTGAAAGTTTGGGCCAAAAACATGGGTATGTGTTATGCACTGAAAAATATGGTAAATCCAATAGCCTCAATTCAGAAACTGCAATGTCCTGTCAAAGATAATCAAAACTCTGAGCTAAATAAATCGAACATAAAATCTCCTCCCCTCCTTTGGCTCAGGTGAAGCCGGCAGTGGGAGGGAAGCTGGGATGTGCTTGGTATCTCTGCTTGTCAGCTCTTGCTTCTCACCTCCCTCTCTCCCCTCCTGGTTGGGTTCTGTTATCCCCCAAAGTGGGGGGGGGGGAATGGTCAGACAAGGGGTGTGTGTGTGTGTGTGTGTGTGTGTGTGTGTTGGAAAACAAGGAAAGGTATTTCTTGACCGGAGACGTCCCAGAGTGGCATTGTGCTTTGGGTGTGTAGAGCCCTCTCTACTCGTGGGGACTTCAGTGGGCTCTACAGCCGTTCCCAGCACACTCCCTTCTGGCCCCTGGCCCCGGTGGCTGTATATATTTCTTTATCTACAGGGACCATGGAAAAGGAAACCTAGACAAGATTATTTCCTTTCCTAACAAAGTCGAATCCTTCTCATTACTTCTTTGAGGTATGCTAAAAGTGCAGGTGTATTTGGTGCAAATCCAAATCACAAATAATTTGTGAAATGATGGACAAAAATGGAAAATGCTGTGTGAAGGAAAATGCACTCACTAAATTTTTGCACAGTGCGCTGCAAATGAGGGACAGCACACTGAAAGCATCACAGGTGACGCTCCTGAACGTGTCTCGCACTGTCAGGTGATGTGTGCCGTGTGCACTTTCCCCTGTGTCTCCAGATTCACAGCCCCACGTGGGTGGTTGCTTACCACCCTTCCACAGGCCCCGCAGCCCCGCACCATTGACCTCCCCGTGTGTCTGGGCCTCCTCTGCCACTTAGGTGAAAGAAATCCTCTGGCAGAACTTACGAGCTAGCCCCACTCTGCCTTTCTCTCTCCTGAGCTGATAACTTCATACTTGGGATACCCTGTGTGTGCCCTGTGCCTGGACAAACTGTGAAAATGAATCGATTTCCATGCAGCCCCTCTGGTCACCAAGATGACGATGTGAGAGGCTCCTGACTGTCCCTTCTGCCGTGGGTGAACATACAACTATACATGAGTCAATCTTCCAGTAACTAAGTTGCATAACTCCTACACATCAGGCCCCTGAGAAAATACCCACACTGCAATGCGTAAGAAAGGTTGAGAAACACTCTCACTATAAACTCCAGCTGCAGTGCAGTGCCTTACAGTTGGGAAGCAGCCCCCAATTCCCAGCTTCTCCCTGAGCTGTGAAGAACTAGTACCACACATGTAGGACCCCAACTATTAAAGCTGCCACCTGAAGGATGGGCCTCCAAATCTCAGAGCTCTGAGAGCCTATGGCACTTGCACTCACAAGTCCCATAGGACTATTGTAAACAGAGAGACAGTTGTTACCTGGGCGGGTGCACAGACACCCACTGTGGCTCTGGCCCTGGACTCCGAGCTCAGGATCTCCCCAGCAGTGCAAGTCGGCTGCAGGCTGAGTGCCGAGCTGGCACAAGGAAGGAGCCTGCCCGTCCTCCCCATTTGGCTGGTGCCCTGCATGCTGGCTCAAATGCATTACATACCTAGTTCCCACACTGGGTCTCAGGCCCAGGGGCCTCATCCCCCTGCAGGATCCACTTGGCTCCAGCTGATGACTTCTGGCTGCCTGTTATCTCTATTCAAATGGCTTAGCTCTAAGGAACATCTGCTCTGAGGTAGAACATGTTTTGATATTTGCAGTGACTTGTGGTCAGACTCTTCTGGAGACAGAGTAGGCTTACAAAGGGACAAAAGCCTGAACTTCTGCAGCTTGGGGAAAGCCAGGCTTCCTCTTAGGTCATCAGAGAGCAAACAGACCTTCTTACCTTCAGCCATCGCCCTGAAGTAGCAGGGCCCTGAGGCTCTGTCTGGCTCTCTAAGCCTCCAGTACCTTCCGTACTCTCCTATTCTGGCTCCAATGGAGGGAGAGGAGAGCATAAGTCTAGGCCAGTGCTTCCTAAACATGGCGGGCTTCTGAAAACACAGATTGCTAGGCCCACTCCTAGAATTTCTCATTCAGCAGGTCTGGGATAGGGGCCAACGATTTGCATTTCTGACAAGTTTGTAGGCAATGCTGATGCCATTGGTGTGGGAGCTCCACTTTGAGAACCATTGGTTCTGACCTGGAATGAAGATCCCTTCTGGGAGGTTAGAGGAGTGCTAAAGCAGAAGTAGAGGGTTGATCGGCTGATGAAAGATGGATTTGGGTGAGAAAACTTTGAGACGCTGAGTTCTAAGCAGAGGCTGCAGGGACTCAGGGTGCCGAATGCCACGTTGTTCTGGAGTGCTGATCTCCGCAGGTTCGGAGTGGGCTTGAGGCAAGTTGCACTTACTGATTTAATATCAGAATCTGGGTAAAGAGGCTGTTGGGTTTGGTTTGTGGGCACACGGATGGCCGCACCTGAGGTTGCCGTTCGATGTCTATTGATGAGTGTGGTTGGCCCAGTGAGCATCCTGGGCAGGGTCCACAGTGCAGAGGTTGAACCAATGGCCTTCCGGGGCAGCCTAGACGCCCCAACATTGACCCCCAACCTCTGCTCTTCAAGGGCTCTGCCTTTGGTCACCTTCTCCCCATCTCCTAAGCACACACTCCTGGAATGAATGAGGTGCTCTCCACCACACCAAAGCACCCCTTGGAATCTGATGTGAAGCTGTGGAGCAGATATCAAAACTTGATGAGGTCTCTGAGTCTCTGCTGCATGTGCGTCATTCTAGCTGCCAGCTCCTAGGAGGCCACCTGGCCCTTGTTCCAGTTTTCACAAAGCTCAAGGTTTAGTTTCAGCTGAGGCAAAAAAAGTGACGCAGAGATCTGAGGTGTCAGTGCCCATGTGGAGGGGAGGAGACGACACCTGGGCAGACTGGCCCATTCCCCTTTTAGCAGCACTGAAGGTGGTGGACAGTGAATCAGCTGGCCGAAGCCACACTGCATACGAGAAGCTACCTCTCTCTTTGTAGATGTCCCCTGTGTCCTGCTCCATCCTGGATCTTTCTACCACCTCCTCTCTCGACCCAGCCCTTGCTTGTCTAGCTGTGGAAATTCTTCCTTCCCCGGCTGCTGCCCCTCGCATGTGGGATTTGTGACCAGTGTGGAGAATCGTTGGGATAGCGTGTCAGGAGGAAGGGGGCGGTAACACTCAGTTTCCTGTTTGTTTTTTGGTGTAGCCGGGTGTTGCAGAGGGACAGCAGTGATGGAGGAGAACATTGAGACTTAAGAAAGTTATGCAGTTGCTCAAGGGAGCTATTAGTAGAACTGGGATTTGGTTCCAGGAAACTGTGGTCCCCAAGCCTGGACTCCTCTTCCTTTACCTCCCAGCCCCCCTCATTTGAGCTCTCCTCGGAGGCCCTTCTTAGAGCCACCACTGTGGGTGGGGATAATAGGAGGCGAGGGTGCCTTTGCAAATAATTTGCCTACTCCTGTCCCGATGTTTAAAGAGTCTGCTCTTTCCATGTGTGTCAGTCAGGATTTAATCAGGGAAGCAGATCCATTATGAGTTATGGGAGAAAAGATTTCTTATAGAAATGGATTCTTATATGATGTGGGATATGCTGGGTAGAGTGGAAGCTGTGCTCATTTTGAGAAGCCCAGTTGCCTAAGAGGTCCTGTGAAGTGGGAGCAGGTGGGGAAGGTGACCCGAGGCCAAGTCTGGTGATGGCCTGGGCACCCCCTGGAGGGCAGGGCTGGTGATGTGAAGAAAAGCTGTTCAGGGAGAGGAGGATGAGCAGGACACAGGTAGTTCTGGGGCAGCCTGGTAGAGTGGTGGCCTCTGCCTGCTTCTGCCTGTGAAACCACTGCAAGTCCCACTTCTGGCCAACTCTAGCCAGGAACCATCCAGGGCAGGGGATTCTGGGAAACAGCACCAGTGTAACCACATTGTCAATATGACAATTGCCGCAATATATTTCTGAGTTTCTGGGTTACTAGTAGTCATTGTCTTCAATCTCCTCCTATCTGTTTTCACTGACTCCTAACCCTCATACCAGAGAGGAGAAAGAGACAAAACCCTTCAGGGCTCCATAAAAGTCTCTGGGAGAAGCTGCCTGACACAGACAGTGTCTGATTTTCCTTAAAAGGCAAAGTCCTCAGAGCTGTCCCTGAGCAGACTTTGCCTTGAGCCCTATAACTAGGGGACCGAATGCCCTAGTTTGCTCCAGTTCCAGCTGTCGTCCCAGCATAATTATTAACAATGCCTCCTTGCATTCTCAAGAACAGGCTGGTTGGATGACCAATTTTACAGTCATTGGTTGTTAGCTCCACATTGAACTTGCACTTGCACTTGCAGATGAGGGGTGGGGAAGCAGAGGGCAGAGGAGTGGGGCTGCTGGGACTCCCTGAAGCTGGGACCTCCTATCCTCTGCCCCCCAGTCCTGCTACGGTTACCATGGGCATGAGGTGACTGCAGCATGAAGACCTGCAGCTGCAACAGGGAGAAAAAGTAGACTAGGATTCTCCTGTCCCAGGGCTCCTCTGTTTTCCTGAAATTTCAGGAAAAAACCTGCCATGTATCCTGTCCTTTCCATGCGTCTCCAGTCTCCAGCACCTGGGTCTGGGGTTTGATCACATGACTCAGTGCCTGCCAGCAAGCTCAGCTCTCCCTTATATTCACTGACTGAGCTGCCCAAGGGCTGATGCTGCACTTCTGACCTTGCCATTTTCTGAGACTGTGGGGGAGGGGCGATGCCAGAGATGGTGGGGGCTGAGGGGGCATGGTGTCTCAAGGAAGCCCCTAAAGTTCGGGAGTCCAGGCTTCTCCCAGGAGGAGCCCTGCCTGCCTGGCGCTGTGGTGCCCCAGCCCCTCAGAGCTCAGGGGTTGTGGAGTGTTCCCCTACGGAGGCAGAGCATGGCCAGTGGCTTCTCTGCAGGAGAGGGAGCTAACCATTTGAGACTGGTTTTTCTCTCTGGACAGTTCCTTTTTGTTTGTTTGTTTATTTGTTTGTTTGTTTGTTTTTTCTCCTTTGGCAGTCAGGTACACAGGCCTTATGCAAAATACAGCACTTAGAGTGGTAGCTGCCCAGTCTCTGAAACCAGGCAGATCCCGAGTTTGCATCTGAGCTCCATCCTTCACTAGCTGTGCAGTTTTAGATCAACTGCTTAACTTCTCTGAGCCAGAGGGGTTCTTCTTCATGTTCTGGGGAGAATAATCATTACCCTGCAGTCTGGCATTTGGATGAGATTAAACGAAGGTGCTGCTCAGGGAGGGTGCTCAGTTACCATCTTTTTGAAGCTCAGGGCTGTTTGCTTAGTCAGTTTCAGTTCTGTATCCCTGTCCTCAGCTGGCACAGCTCCACCTGACACTTTCCTGGAGAACCAGGGTTTGCCTGTGTCAGTGGTTAATTGAAATTCAAGACTTTTCTTGTCTATTTCCTTCAGGTCACTAGTTTACTGCGTGAATGAGTGAGTGGAATGGATGAAGAAATCACTTGCTTAATTAAAGGTGATATGTGCTGTCAGGAAACAATGAAGAGAATCTTAGCATCATATCTGCTGCCACAGCTTTCCAGATCTAGTAGGAGAAAATACTCAAATTCCTCTAGCTGTTGTAGATACTATGAAGGTTGGGCCCGGATAACATGGGGATTTGAGAAGAGGAAGCTCAGATTTTGTTTGGGGAAAGGAAGTAGGGATGGGGCCTTCGACAAGTGGCTTAAGCTCACTGAGCTCACCTTCCTCCTTTACAAATCTGGGACAACACTACCTACTTCCCCAGGATGATTAGAAATAGTGAGACATTATTTATACAAATCAATCAACAAGGTGCCTGACACTAAGTAATTGGTCATAGCCACTTGATGATGCTGGTGTTTTCTGTTTCTTAAAAAAATATTTTTTGTTTGATTTGATGGGAGTGAATCCATTATTTATTTGTTTTTGTTTTTTAATTTTTTTAATTGCATTTTTTCCATTACCATTTATCTCCCTTATACCCTCTTCCACATTCACCCACCCTTCCCCCTCACAATCACCACACTGTTGTCTGTGTCTATGAGTTCTTTTCTTTTTAGCTCTATCCCTCCACTGCCCGACCACCCCCATCCACCCCCAGAACAGTCAGCCTGCTCTCTATCTATGAGTCTGTGTCTATTTTGGTTGTTAGTTCAGTTTGTTCATTAGATTCCACACAGAAGTGAAATCATGTGGTATTTGTCTTTTTCTGACTGGCTTATTTCACTTAGCATAATGTTCTCCGGGTCCCTCCATGCTGTTGTTGCAAAGGGTAAAATTGTCTTCTTTTTTTTTACAGCTGAATTCCATTGTGTAAATGTCCCATAGTTGTTTTATCCAGTCATCTACTGGTGGACACTTGAGCTGCTTCCATCATGTAGCCAAGAACTACAATCTTGGCTATTGTAAATAATGCTGCAGTGAACATAGGGTGCATATATTCTTTCGAAATAGTGTTTTGTTTTGTTTTTTTCAGGTAAATTTCCAGAAGTGGAATTGCTGGGTCATAGGCAGTTCCATTTTTCAATTTTGGGGAGTATAATTTTTTAAATTTATTGATTTTACAGAGAGAGGACGGGGGGAGAGAGAAAGACGGAGAAAGAGAGAGAGAAATGTCCATTTATTTTCCCACTCATTGATGCGCTCATTGGCTGTACTTGTATGTGCCCTGACCAGGGTTGAACCGCATGTTGGCACATTCGGGTGGCGCTCCAACCAACCAAGGAGCTGCTGGCCAGCACATGCTGGTGTTCTTTCTCAGTCATTCCCCAAATGCAGCTCTGTTGCTCTGTACAGCCTCCTCTAGGAACTTCCTGCTCATTTCCACTCTTGTCTTCTTCAAGTTACGTTTTCTTCCTTGAAATGCTTTTTGTCCATCCTTTTTCCTGAGTGAGTACTTTAACACCCCAGAGGAGTCCTATTTCTCCATGAAGACTTCAGAGCCCTCTGTCTCCTCTGAGCGCCCTCTCTGCCATGGCATTGATCACACGCGGCTTTGGAGGGATACAAAAGACCTGAGGGCAGCCATGGTCTTATCTCTCCAGTGAGACGGTTAGATCCTTGTAGACAGGAAATCTTTCCTTTTCATCCCCTCCCAGTACAAGTGCTGGGTCGTGCACGCAAGGGTATCTAGTGACGGCTTAAAGAAGGTCAGAGGCATCCTTCCCTCTAGTGCCGAGTTTTCGTGGGAACTTGAGAACAGCAGAGTGTTTACTCCTCAGATTCCTCTCTTTCCCAACAATAGTCTCAAGATTGCATCTACCCTACCCTCCACCCTAATTTCCCAACAAGGAGTTCTGGGGTTGCAGAAACCCATAAGATGCAGTGACCCCAGGGTTGGAGGAGGCTGCAGAACGCTGCATCTCAGCTAAGTAAGGAGCCTGATGCTGAAGTATAAACACACTTCCCAGACAAAATACCCCAGAGCGAAGATTGGTGGTCACCTTGGCCTTCTTTGCCATTTAAGTCTGATAACTAAGAGCAGCCTTTTCCCAGCCAAGGACAAGCCTCAGCTTGAGATGGGTCACATTTGGGAGTGTGCATGCATGCACAGAGGGGGCGGAGGGGCGGGGGAAAGGTGGGCTGAATCTTCTCCAGGTTGAGCCCATATAGTTGGATACTTGGTAGAAGTGGAGATATGGGGAATGCATGCACATTACTTTTTAGCTATGGCATTCTTGCTTCAAACTAATGTTTACTTACAAATTCTCACATAAAACAAACCCAGGTGGAGCTGCTCTGGGGGAACCCGAGGGTGGGGGGAGGGCCCATGGAAGTGGCACCAAGCACACTCATGAAACCACTGGTATCTGAACCCCATTCTTCTTGCCTAAAACGGAGGACGACTGGTGTCTTTTTCACCCCTAAATAGGGCCTAGCATGGACAGGCCCTGACATTTATAGCGCCCACTTGAATTCCACATCATATAATGTAATGGTGGTCTTTTTGCTTAAGGCTCCTGCTTGCCTTCCTGCTACCTCCAAAGCACTTGAGCATGACGTGGGGCAGACAGGAGGTTCTGCACACTCCGAAGCGACAGTGTTAAGTGAGCTGTGTGCTGAATAGCCTTGTTTCCGCCCACAGGCAGAGGCAGCAGGGTGCCCCCGAGAGGGGGGCTCCTGTGTGTAGCACAGTGTGTGAGGTGGGTGTCTGTGTGCGGCCCGGGTGGGGAGAGAGGCCCGAGGGTGGGGGCGTGTACGTCCTGCTGTGTGTGGTCCTTGCAGCCACGCAGGCCAGGCTCTGGTTTGAATGTCACTCTCAGCGTCGGAGGCGTTTGGGCCGCTTCCAGCAGAGCCGGTTGGCGTTGAAGGGTCTGGATGATGGCTGTGGGAACGGCACCGGCCTGCCTGGCTGCCGAGGTAGCTGGTTTCCTCCGAGTCCCTGGGAGCGGGCAGAGGTGTCACAGGCTGTGTGGGAAAGGAGGGACGCCCAGGGGTGGAGGACAGGACGCCCAGGGTGTAGCCTGGGAGGGGCCAGGGAAGGAGGCAGAAGTGGGCGTCTTGGGGGAATAAGGAGAAAAGGGCTTGAAAACCGGGATAAGGCATTTCTGCAGCACTTGGCTCTCTTTATCTCTTAAAATTAAAGCCAGGCCTTGACTGGAACGTTTCACTTGAGATTCTGCTGGGAAATTCAAAAGACTGGGGAGAAGTAGATAGTGAGTTGGACTTCTATGCCTCAGTTGGTAGTATATACGCTGGGATGGGCGACATGGTAATTTGGTGTTTATTTGTTTGCCACTTGGTTATTACACACCTACTACGTTCCAAACCCTGGCTTAGGGGTGGATAAGCACTGGCTGGTGTGGCTCAGTGGATGGAGCACTGGCCTGCAAACCAAAGAGTTACTTATTCGATTCCCAGTCAGGGCACATGCCTGGGTTGCCGTCCAGGTCAGGTCCCCGGTAGGGGGCACATGAGAGGCAACCACACGTTGATGTTCCTCTCCCTCCCTTCCCGCCTGCCTAAAATTAATAAACAAAATCTTTAAAAAATGATGATACAACATCATATTATTCATCCTGGGAAATATTAGTGGTATGTTATCTGTAATGTATTTATTAATATATAATACAGTACTAGTTTTAATACATTAACTAATAACATATACATTTTAAATATACAATAATGTAATTTATATGTATAAATGATATAACTATACATAGTAAATCAATAGTATATATACATATATACTTATAAATGTACACATATATTCTATAGCATATCAGATTATATATATTATTCATATTCTGTATTTGCATGTATATGTATATATACACATACCAGTACTTTGTCATTGCCCTCTGCCTCTGTTAACTCAGATCATCTCTGCAACAACCCTATGCTAATAAGTGGCATTCCTGTAGCTGAACCCAGGCACTCTTCCCTGGGTCTATCTCTTAATTACCCCACCAAATAGCCTCTCAACAGAGGTGGACACAGGGTGCAAGAGGAAGTAAAAAACGAGAATATTTAACTTGGCCCCAGCAAGTCGAGAGCCTTCAGAGAACAAGTCTTGGAAAGACCGGGGATCCAAGATTGTGTCTCCATCTGTGTTGGGGATGGAGAGGGAGGGAGGGAGGTATTCTGAGTAAGGAATCAGACTTCCCAAGCATGGAAGCACAGGAGAGCAGGGCGCCTCATTGTCTGTCAGTCCAGGCCAGGTACAGGAAGCTGGAGCACAGCCTGGACTCTCCAGCTTGAGCCCTCCGGTTGGTCCCACATCATAGAAGGCAGTGTCAAGGCTGCCCAGGCTTGTGCAAGTTTCCTGTTAGCTGACTGGAGTCCCAGCTCCAGGCACTGCTGATGACAACAGTGCTGAATCCAGCCAGTGTGGGAAGGGAGGGTGGGACAGTGGGAGAGCCAGTCCATTTCCCAGCAGTGATGCCCATCCTAGTCACCAGCTCTTTGCCAGAGGGGTCAGCATGGCGATGGGGAGGGGGCCATTTAAGGAGCCGTCTGTGACAGTGCTCAACCTTCGGCACGTGGAGTCCGATTGCTTGGGTCAGCCAGCCATCTGCCTCTTGTTTAGTATCGCTGCTCCTGGGAATCCTGCTCTCTGGCCCATCTGTCCAGCTGAAGGGGGTGGTTTATAGGCAGAGGAGGCCAGTCTCCTTGTTCTTGCTGTTTCTCTTAACTAAACAGATGCTTAGAACAAATAAACAGCCCAGAAAGCATTGGAGAGGTTGTGTCAGGCTTAGTTGACACATGCTGTCCATTTTGAAGACTGTGGATGGGCTTGAAGGAAGCAACATCTAGGGCCAGACCACATCTGAGAGCCCATGAAGGCCAGGGTTCTCAGACTATCCATAATGACAGCATCTGATATTTGTTTAATGTTTCACAGTTTCCAAAGTCCCGCAACCACCAGCCAACAAAGAGTTAATGGGGGCCTTGCCTTAAAGTTCTCGGACTCTGCCTGTGCGACTCTCAGCCTGGGTAGGTTCGTCTAGAAAACAATACAAGTCCCCTGGGAAACTGCAAGCTGTGCTTTGATTGCAGGAGTTTATTGATGACAGCTCTCTTGTTTCCTTTAGGAGAATAGGTTGGAGGCAACTGCAGGACAAAGCTCTGTTTTGCACTGGGGACCGTTCCCTTGTCAGACCTTGACTCTCCTGGGGCAGAGACTGAGCCTGCCTGGGCAATCAGACAGACCTGGGCTTTTGGACTCTTGCCTGTATTGAGCAGGACCTTGGATGAATTCCTTCACTTTCCTGGGCCTTTTGTTTCCCCCTCAGGAAAACGGGAATAGCAATGCCCTGCTCATGAGGTTTTGTGAGGATTCACAGGGGAGCATTCAACAACTGTGACCTCCTTTTCAATGTTCTCCCCTGGCTTGTTCCTCAAGTCTCATTTGACAGGAGAACCACATCCAATTGCTTGGCCTCTTTCTTCTCCCTGTACGTGCCACCTCCCTTTTAAGTTGCTCCATAGTCTTATCCAGCCCCTTAGTCACTCAGGAGACTGAGTAGTTGCTTACTGTACAGCTCCCACCCAAACATGGCAGCAAGCATTTGATGGGCTTGAATGAGATAACCCCATATGCTTAGCTTAACAAGGTGGCTTGTTAACCAGTTCAGTAAATGTTAGCCATGACTACTGTTGTTAAGCGGGATTTATGAAGGAAAGTGCAATGATTCACAAATATTGGGACTGGAGGGGCATTTGTGTATATTCAGATGTGGAGTAGATCCCAGTACTAACTCACTCACTTACTCACTCACTCACTCACTGATTTACTTAACAGACAGTTTTTGAACCCTTCTAAGCGCCAAGAACTGCATCAAGTATTGATAAGGTGAGTGAAGCACGGTGCC
Source organism: Phyllostomus hastatus (assembly GCF_019186645.2). Taxonomy (NCBI): domain Eukaryota; kingdom Metazoa; phylum Chordata; class Mammalia; order Chiroptera; family Phyllostomidae; genus Phyllostomus; species Phyllostomus hastatus. The sequence goes on along the minus strand of NW_025334015.1, from coordinate 9,066,106 downwards.
AGCCACCAAAGAGCTCACGATCTACCTGGGGAGACAGATGCACAAATAAGGTACAATAACTGTGCAAGTGCAATAATGGAAGCTTGCATGGCCTCTGAGGGTCAGCAAATACTTCCTGGAGTTGGTGGTGCCTGAGCTGAATGTTAAAGAAGCAGAAGCCAGTCAGGTGCAATGGCAATTGTTGGGTGTGGACCCTGGAGCCGGGGGCAGACGTTCCTGGTGAAAGGGAGGAAGAACAACCTGCCTTCAGAGAGCTGTGCGGTGGGGTGGAAACTGGGGGGAGCTTTGGAGATCGTTCCCTTTTCCAGGTCCTTGCCTGTGGGTCATGGGAGGGAGACCATTCACATTTCCGAAACATATATTTGCTGACAAAGCATTGGCATAAAGGGAATTAAAAAGCAGGGTATATTTAAAAGTAAGTTATCTAGAGTGTGAAATGCATATGGGTTGAGTGTGAGTGTGTCATCTCCTGGAGGGAAAATTATTGAGTCATGCATTACGAGCAGAGTCCCATGTGGTGTCTGTGGTTAACACAATACAAATGTAGTAATTTTCTCAGTGACCTGCTCCCTGCCCAGGGAGGGTGTGGTGAGCTCCCAGCACTTCAGGGGTTAGATGGGCACCTCACACCCAGCAGAAGATTTTTTTTCAACGCATTTCCTGTTATAATTCAGCATTTTCAAGGGTTCTTGGTCATAAAGAAAAGAGAGCAACATGATTAACTTAAGCAGAAACTGAATGTATTGGATGGGTATTTGGCAGCTTTTGAAATCTAGGGGAAGGCCAGTGGAGCCGTCTTGGGCACACATGACAGGAGACAAGGCCCAGCCAAGGTCTTTCCATGGGAGCAGTGGCTTAGGGTGCCGCTTCTACAGCCAGGCGTCTGGCCAAGACCGGCCCTAGAAACTAGCCATCACAAGAATGGTCTTCTGATAATCTCCAATTGATCCTTGGCTTTTAACTTAGAGTTAAAAACCCCTGTGGAAGTTTCTGGTTGGCTGCACTTAGGCCACATGTCCTTTCTCTAATTGACAGGAAAGGGAGAAAGGAACACTGTAGCCTCTTTGACTGCCATGAGCAGAAGCCCTGTATTGTATCTAACCTGGGATTTCTTCCCCCAGCAGGGAGTGTTTGGACGCTGGGTAGCCCCCTGTGACAAGTATCTGCTCTGCTCTTTAACCTTCCAGGCCTGGCTCCCAAAGACAGTTGCTCTCCAAAGCTGCTCTCCTCTGGTTTCATAGCGAGGCCCGAGGGAGCAAAGAGCTTTCACGGTCACTTGCAGGAGCATCCATCTCTTGATTTCTCGAATGGTCTCTTTCAACTCCATCCCTGAAAATTGGACACCATTTCACTTTGAGTGAAAAGAGATGCAGCTGCCTAACTGCAAACAAGACTTCCTTTTCCCCTGACAGATTCATGCCAGCAGCCTCTTCCTGTCTTCTCCTGCGTACATCAGAGGTAGGCAGGAGGCAAAGGGCCACGGAGTCAGTCTCCAGCTTTTTCAGCTTTCTCCTGCTTTGACAAGTGATTAAAGCTTAGTCTCATTGGTCAGGCCCAAGTTTAAAAACTCAGAGACTTCCTCTCTCTCTCCTTCCCTCCCTCCCTCTCTCTTCCTCCCTCTCCCTCTTTCTTGATCCTTCGAAGGATCTAATCTGGGTTGCTTCTAAACCCACTCTAGAATCAGAAGGAATAGTTGGAGAAACTGCATGGAGATGTAGGTTTTGAGCCTCTTTGGAATTTCAATAATATTTGCACTTGTTTACTATAATGAGAACATTTAGGAAGACTAGACTATAGTCTAGCTTTCAACCCAAGGCTTTGTAGGGTACACAGAGCCCAGACTTTGAAGTACCATCACCGTGTGCAAGTTCAATGGCACAAACAGATGGCATTATCAAGTAGTAATTATTCATGACCTTTAACTCTGCTTTTTTTCATCTCTTCCTCTCTCCTTGTCCCTGGGGCATGGTGACCCACATTCCTGCATTATCATACTTCCTTCTGTAGCCTGAACAGGCCCATTCCAGGACACTGATCTCTGTGAAATCTCTCCAGGGCTGGTGGGAACGCGGATCCCTGACTGGTTTTAGCAGATTATCTTCTGGTACTTTGCTTTTCCAAAGAAAAGACTTAGGCAGGAGGGTACAAGAGGCAATCCAAGTGTGTGTGAAGTGGGTGTTATGTGCACACTCTCAGCCCATGCCAGGTATTAGAATGAGAACAAAATGTTTGTCGTAGGAGATAAACTAATATGTCCAACTTACCTTTCAGCCAGCTGTACTCAGGGTCATTTGTTACAGCCCTTTTATTTCCTACTTTGGGTCCAGTCAGCTAGGGCTCAGGTTATTCCTGGAGGAATAACCATCATCTACAGCTACCCCCTAAACAGAAGCTGCACACAGGGTAGTTTCACTGGAAGAGGGTGTGGGGCAACCCAGAGGTCATGGCTGATGTCTCTTTCAGATGTTAGCATTTTAGTGAGGGACAGAAGTATTTGTAGAGGTGTGTAATATGCACGTGAATATATGCAAGGTGTGTGTATTTGTTGAGTCTTTTAAAAAAAGATTTTATTTATTTTTAGAGGAGAAGGGAGGGAAAAAGAGAGGGAGAGAAAGATGTGTGAGAGAAACATCAATTGTCCACGCCCTGACTAGAGACCAAATCCATAACCCAGGCATGTGCCCTGACTGGGAATTGAACTGGTGATCCTTTGCTCTGCAGGACCATGCTCAACTAATGGAGCCACACTGGTCAGGGCGAGTCCTCATGTTTGATTCAGGTGGATGCTTGGGCTTGAGGACGGGGGAGTGGTGAAGGAGGGGTTGTGCTGGGGGAGGGGAGGATGGGGGAGCTGAGGGATCAGAAAGGCTGCAGTAGGAAACGTGGGTGGCATGAGAACTGATTTTACGGATGAATGAAGTTTGAAAATTCTTTGTGTGGTTACATTAAAAGGATAAAAACGTTTTTATGCTGAAAAATGATTTAATTTTTTTCTCTTGTTAGGTTCTTTTAATATAATAACTTGCCAAACTTGCTAAAAAAGAAGTCCCTCAAGTGGGTTCAAGGTGCAGAAAGCACAGCTGAGCTCCGTGGGAAGGAACCGTGTGCAGTTGAGGAGAGTGGGCTCAGCTGGTTTGGGGACATGTTCCCAGGCTGCTGGCCTCCTCCCCTGGCAGGGACCAGATCCCTGCCCACCCATTTGGCAAAGCTGCTCTTTATCTTTATCTTTTTTTATTGGCATTTTCTTTCTTCCCTTTTAACTGTGTCCAATCAAATTGGCACAGATGAGGCTTGGGGAGACCAGTTGGAGCCATCCCATTACCCCTGCCTATCAAATTCTGGAGTTCCTGTTTCCTGTCCCATCCTGTCTTCTGGCTCCAGCTCACCCTGCCTCCACGGACACCACCTTTACCCTCTTCTTACTGCCTGTCTGTAATTCTACTCATACATTCGGTATTAGGATAGAGGGTGGTGGCTGTGTAAGAGGCATAACAAAGCCATTAAGAGAAAGGGACATGATTTTACCCACATCATTAGCTATTTTGCCCCACACTGTCTCCATTTGGTAGATCTAGAACACTGAATTAGGGGAGATGTCATAAGTTGCATGGCTGCTTTAACAAACTAGTGACAAACGTGGTTTTCTGATTCTTTGAATACTTATTTCCTTTTCTTGCTCAATTTTAGAGGCTGAGGGGACAGTTGAGTCATAGAACTTTGTGGTTGGAGGGATCCTTAGAGAACATTGGCAGGAGTTCGTGTAGTACTCCGGGAAGGCCCCCCAGAAGCCAGCCACGCTGCCTTAGAACAGTTCCAAGCGCACGGATTTCATGTCCTGAGTTTTGGCAAGTTGGAAACTCCTCGGGCATAGATCACGCACCTTCCCTATTTAATAGATGAGTAAAGTGAGCCAGACAATAAAGAGAAAAGAAAACAAATGTCTTCAACCAAGAGCTCTACTTACTTGCAGTCTTTTCATTACTTACATAAATTTAAAAAAACCCCACATATGAATCAAAGCCCAAATATTTTAATATTTAGGTGACATCCAGACAAGTGGAAATGCTTTACATAATTCTGGGGAGAGGGCAATTTTTTTTTGTTAAATGCCTTTTCTTTGGCAGGGTGGAAGAAGATTGTTATCACTGTAAATGGCCACGTTGTGGGTCCACCTTTGTTTTTGCATTTTACGGGTGTAAACAGTGGTGACGTAGTGACAGGAAACAAGGACCACATGCTAGACAGCAGTGTTTAGGCTGTTGATTAAACTTCTTGGTTGCGGACAAGTGATTTTCTTTGGATGTTGAAAGTAAGAGTTTGGGATGACAAACCATGAAAGAAGACCACCTGGTGGTGTATTTCTACCGTTGTTACTCCTCTGCTAGAAACGCTCTGCTTCTCGCAACCCTGAATAGAAAGATCTTGCTTAGTCTCCAAGGGGCTGGTGGCCACAATGAAAACAACACACACACACACACACACACACACACACACACACACACACACACAAAATCAGAAAGCCCTGTTTGAAGCTTGTCTACACACTTATGCAATGAAATCTGATTTCAACATATCCTAATATCTTGCCTTGCCTAAATATTCCCCTCTTGGGTGATTGTTTGAAACAGTAATTCAGAATCTTTTCAATGTTAGATTCTCAGACAGCAAAATCATCATTGCTTTCATCCATTCCATCTAAAATTATTGGAATGTAGGGATCTTTTGATTATTAAATCTGGAGGAGCCATATAAACCATGTAGTTTAATAATTTCCAAACTATTCTCCAAGGAAAGAGAGGGAGAGAGGGAGGGAGGGCAGGAGTTAAGCATAAATGGGTGGTCCTAAGTGGGTGTCTTTTGTCTCCCCAGACCTGCTTCAGCCAGAGAAGCTACTATGCAGTTGGCTGTTTACCTCACAGTCACCTGGTAGAGCTTTACAAACTGTAGTCACTGATACAATATAGATTTTACTTTGGTTGAATTTTGGTTGAGAGCTTTTTATTCAGCAATGGAGTTTTTTTTCTACATACAGTCTGATTATATACATGCATATATAATATACATGTATTATATTACCATATATTATGTAGGATAAAATATGTGTTACATAAATAAAATAGATGGAACCAGGAATGAATCTGATGGGAGGATAAGTGGAGGGCCCAGAGCTTTACCAGCTTGGCTTCCTTGGTCTTTGGAGATCCTTTCACGCAACTCTAGGATTTCAGAGACTCGGAGTGGAAACCACTCCTCTGGACCACGGGTAGGTACCTAAAAGAGTATATGTAAATGGAATCTTTGCAGATGAAATAACATCCAATTTGTCCATGGGCATCTTCTGTGCATTTGGCCAAGACAGAACAACCATAAGCAGACCACACACAGGAAGTATTTTAGAGAGATGGCAAAGTCGCATTCTAATGAAGAAGCGTGGCTGCAGCCACTTGAGAGGCAAAGCGGGCAGGTAGGCCAGGCTGTATCTGATCGTCAGTGGCTGGGGATGGTCTGGGATGGAACTCGTTGTAGAAGGGAGCAGGGCCCCATCTGAAAGACAGAGAAGCCAAGTTGAACATACCTCCAGGCGCCAAAGTAGTGGGAGCTCTGGCAAATCCCAAGGAAAGTTGTCTTGGTTTACATTTGCCATGGAAATATGTCAGGTGAGTGCTATACCACTGGAAGTTCATTTTCTTTTTTTTTTTAAGATTTTATTTATTTATTTTGAGAGAGAGAGAGAGAGAGAGAGAGAGAGAGAGAGAGAGAGAGAGAGAGAGGGAGAGGGAGAGGGAGAGAGGGAGAGAGAGAGAGAGAGAGAGAGAGAGAGAGAGAGAGAGAGAGAGAGAGAGAGAGAGAGAGAGAGAAACATCAATGTGCGGTTGCTGGGGATTCTGGCCTGCAACCCAGGAATGTACCCCAGCTGGGAATCGAACCTGGGACACTTTGGTTCCCAGCCCGCGCTCAATCCACTGAGCTATGCCAGCCAGGCGGAAGTTCATTTTCTAACATTGTGTCCAGTGATTTGCTTGTCTTGATAGTGACTCCTACTCTGGCTCCTCCTCTTACCCCCACACCCTGGGGGAGGCAGTGGTGTCCTTCAATTCCATGAATTGCTGGGACCCCCCAGGTCAGCTGGCCTCCTTGTCCTTGGTCAGTCATTCTCTTTGGATGTGGAAATTGGGATTTCCTGAATGCCATGGAGTAATGTGGTGAGATTATATAAGGCAGAGGTGGGAGAAAACATTTGGTTCTAGGTGCAGACTAATAAGTCATGAGCTTTAAATTTTTGAATCCAACTCTAAGATTTTCTTAATGAAAACCACCTCAGGAGAATTTATGGCTAATCTCATTGTTGCTTTTTGTTCTAAGGAAGTCTGTGAACACCTTGGGTTGTCACACGTGTACAACAGGCTGCTGGCAACGGGTTGACCTTCAGGAGATGCTATTTGAAACTCAACCTCCAGATTCTGGGTGGGTGGACTGTGTGACCCAAGGCACCCGCTTTATAGTACAGCCCATGCCATAACTCACATATGACTTACTCAGATGTTTGGCTGGGGGTGAACGTAAAGACTGTGGTTTAAGAATAGACCTTTTCTCTGTGGGAAACCAAGAGACTTGTGGTGTAATGATCCTGGCCGGGGCCTCTTTAACACAGTTAATTAATTCTAACAGCATGTAGTTCCTGGGTGCTGAACATACTAGGCAATGCTCTGACTGACTGAGATGATCTGATATGGTAATGCAGAGTGGGCGTGCAAAATTAATGATTTTAGAATGTAGTTACCAACCTGTGGTTCTGGAGGCACAATGCCAGGCATTATTCTTGCATAAAATCCATTCTTGACTGTGGGGGGTTGTCCACGAGGTCCAGGGTGGGGGAAGGGAGGCAGTTCCTGGCCCTGCTCCAGCGTTTGTAATCCTCACAGAAGTTTGCCATATCTCCCGGGTGGGCCTGCATCTTTTGTTACATATTTGTTCCCAAACCCAGACCACTCTCACCGGAGCATTCGCCCGGAGCTGTTCAGCGTGGTGGGCAGGCCGTGGAAGTCCTCGGGCCCAATTTGTTCTGCTTCCCTTCAGCTCCTCAGCACTAATTTGTTTGTATTTGGGGAAAAAAATCTCCCATTATTGTCTATCCTTTATTTCCTGGAATTTGACATGAAAGCTGTCATTGTTTTAGTTATGGCTTCCAAAGGAATAAACCATTTGTGCAATAACAATGGCAAATATGGGTTTCAAACTGGTTGACTTTTAAGTCTGGGTGTCTATTCTGTGAGAATTGAATGTGTACTGAATTTGGGGTGGCTACAAGGGGGCTGTATTTATTTTTAAACTCCTTTGGGCTGTAATGAATACCAGCTGCCTCGTCAGCAAGTGCATGCCCTTCTCCACAGAGAGCCTAGTAGACAGACAAGCTATAGCTACAGGCTTTACTCTTTATCTTTCCCTCGATCTTCTTCAGCCCTCGATCATGGGGTGGTTGATGCCTTCTCTCCTGACTCCTCTGAATGTACTTGAGACACCTACTGGCACTTTTAGTTTGTGGAGGACACGTGTGGAACTTCTCAATCACTCACTCATGCGGGGAGAAATGATAGGTCCTCTCCTGAGAAGGGTGGCCCCATGCAGTTTCACCCTGGGGTGAGACCCAACGTCTCTGCCTGGTGCATATAGCCCCACTCCACGTCCTGAATGGGCATGATACTTTGGGTGCCAAGAACATTTCCTCACATGTGCTGTCTTATTAGGCATCTCCCACTCACCTTTTCTCCAGAAGGGTAGCACTGAATTGAAATTCTTGCTTATAAGTTTATAGGCTGATGAATAGGAGGGTGAGAAGGGGGAGCAAGAAGGCCCCTGGGCAGAGAGCAGGGCGGCAGATAGTGTTGCGCAGGCCACCTCTATTGGTTTGGCTGCAGGAGAAAGTGGAAGAATGATTTACTAGGTGCTGCCTTCGTCTTGCATGGAGGATGCAGGCAGATGATGGAATGTATTATTTTTCCTCTGTTAACAGAATGCTTTTGGCGGGGACACTTCCTAGTTATTAAAAATGGGGCAATGAGGTGAGCTATAAATGCAAAGCTCCAGGTAGGAAAACTCAGAAGAAAGAAGAAAGAGAAAGAAGATGGAGTGGAGACTGCCTGGAAGAAAAAATATTAAAAAGAAAGAAAGAGAAGAATATAAAAAAGATTGTTGAGATTGAATAGGAGAGATGGAGAGTTCAAAAAGGCCAGTAAAACTTCAGTAATGGAGTCCCAGAAAGCATAAAATGACTTTGCTCCCTGCCCCTCCTCATCCCCCTCACAAAAGAGAGTGGGTTATGGGGAGGGGTTGACTGGGAGATTGAATTTACAGGTCATTGGACACCCCTGAAGCTGTGGGTAATGTGCATTTCAGAAAGATTTGGGCAAATTTCCGCAGGACCCTTTTGGAGAACATGATACAGTGTGTCTTGACTCTGTGGAGGGGCAGGCTCTGTCGGGCCCGAGAAACACGTACAGCTGAGCCCCGGATCCAGTTTCCATGCACTTCTTCTTCTCTGGTTCCCACCACGCTCGTCTGGGTTCAAATATATTTAGCTCTTCATTCAGAATAGTGATTTTTTTCTATTGCTTTGTTTTGGTGTATTTTCTCATTCCTCACAAGACTGTGAGATTCTTAAGGATAAGGAGAGTGCTTTATTTTTCCTTTGTAGTATTCTCAGCCTTGTAGAGTGGTGGGCAAATGGTAGATATAGAATGATGATGGGCTAAGTGGTGACCTCATTGGAGAAAACCAGCTCCCTCCGTCCCTTCTGATATTCATCACAAACTCCCTGTGTGCCATGCACTGTTCTAGGCCTTGGGGATGAAGAACAAACAAGCAACCAGATCTGATGAAGCTTTCATTCTAGGAGAGGAGGAAGAGAAAATGATTACACAGATAAGCCACGTGGTGGTCAGTGCTATGAAGTGTGGAATTTATGTGTGTATGTGTGTGTGTGTGTGTGTGTATATATGTATATATATATATATATATATTCATGTGATTTGGGTGGAGAGACATGGGAGAGATCTCTGAGGGAGGAGCATTCCTGACATAAGCAACAATAAAGCCCCAAGGAGAAAGGTACTTGGTATGTTTGGAGGAAGGCAAGGAAGCTGGGGAGCCTTCAGAGGAGTCAGGTGGAGTGGGTGGGTTTTCAGACGTGGTCAGAGAGGGAGCCAGGGCTTGGACCACACAAGGTTTTATAGCCAGAGTAGAAATGTATACTGGATTCTATTCTGGGCAAGATGGGAGGCTCCTGAGCAGAGAATAGGCTTTGGAGCAAGTGAGGAAGCTGTGAAACCATAGGGGTTATTGCAATAGCTAAGGAAGAATATGCCCTGGCTGGTGTGTCTCAGTTGGTTGAGATGTTGATGGTAAACTGAGAGGTTATGGGTTGAATTCCCATTCAGGGCATATGCCTGGGTTTCGGGTTCAGCTCTTGGTCAGAGCATGTAGAAGAGGCAACCAATTGATACTTCTCTATCTGATGTTTCTCTCCTCCTCTCTCTCCTTCCTTTCTCCTCTCTCTAAAAATCAGTGACCATGTCCTTGGGTGAGGATTAAAAATAAAAAAGAATGCTGGTGTCTAGGGCCAGGGTGGTGGTGGCTGAAGTGAAAGAAGTGGTTGGATTCTGAATCTTTTTGGAAGATGCTGCTGACATTTGCTGATGGGTTTGATGTGGGAAATTACCGAAGTTGAAGAGTTCAAGATCACTCAAGGCCTAAGATGTGTATGTAACTTGAGTGTAGTGACTTTGGATAGTCGTTGAACACAGGCAGCCTGAAATGCACTCGGGCCTCAGTTTCCTAGGTGACTAGTCTGGGATGATGAATCAATGAATGACGGTGGTGAAACTACACCCAAAGTCCACAGCTTACCTCAGGGGTCACTCTTGGTGGTATACATTCTATGAGTTTCGACAGATGTATAATGACAGGTATACATCATCGCAGTGTCACGCAGTGTCACACAGTGTCGTTCCACTGCCCTAAAACCCTCTGAGTGATTTTAGTTCCACCCACTCATCCCTCCCTCTAGCTCCTGGCAACCACTGATCTTTTCACTGTCTCTGTTTTCCCCTTTTCCAGGATAGTTGGGATCATATTGTACATAGCCTTTACAGATGGCCGTCTTTCACTTAGTAACATGCATTTAAGGTTCCTCCATGTTTTCATTTCTTTTCAGGGCTGAATAATATTCTATTGTTTAGAGGCACCACATTCACCTACTGAAGGACATTTCACTTGTTCCCAAGTTTTGATAAGTATTAATAAAGGTGGTTTTGAACATCCATGTTCAGGTCTTGGCATGGACTTAAGTTTTCAACTCTTTTTTTAGGTAAATACCAATAAATGTGATTGCTGGATCATATGTATGGATGAATATGTTTAGTTTTGTAAGATACTGCCAGGCTGGGGAGTATCTTCCCCCAGCCTGTGGGGGAATTGGATGAAGGTGGTCAAAAGGTACAAATTTTCAATTGTAAGATAAATAAGTACTGGGGATACAATGTACAACATGATGACTATAATTAACACTGCTGGGTGGTATATTTGAAACTTGCTAAGAGAGTAGATCCTAAAAGTTCTCATCACAAGGACAAGGAAAAAAATTAAAATTTTTTTCTTTGTTGTATGAGAGATATTGGATATTAACTAAACTTATTGTAGTAATCATTTCATAATACATATAAGTCAAGTCATTATGCAGTACACCTAAACTTGCAGTGCTGTATGTTAATGATATCTCAATGAAACTGAAAGAAAAAAAACACCAAACTGTCTTCCAAAGCATCTGTACCATTTTGCATTCCCAGCAGCCATGAATGAGCGCTCCTATTGCTCTACATTCTTGTCAGCATTTGGTGTTGTTGAGGTTTTGGATTTTGGTTATTTTAATAGGTGTGTAGTGGAATCTCATTGTTTTAGTTTGCAATTCCCTAATCGCATATGATGTTGAGCATCTTTTCACAGGCTTATTTGCTATCTGTATATCTTCTTTGGTGAGGTGTCCAGGTCTTTTGCGCATTTTTAAATTGAGTTGTTTATTTTCTTATGGTTGAATTTTAAAAGTTTATTGTATATTTTGGCTAATAGTCCTTTATCAGATGTATCTTTTGTAAATATTTTCTCCCAGTCTATGGTTTGTCTTGACAGTGTCTTTTGCGAGCAGAAGTTTTTAATTGCAATGAAGTTCAGTTTATCAATTTTTTTTCATAGACTGTGTTTTTGGTGCTGTATCTAAAAAGTCATCACCAAACCCAAAGTCATCTGGACAGTCTCCTATGTTATCTCCTAGGAGTGCTATTGTTATGTATTTGTTTGGTGCCCTTTACAAATTTTATATGGATTCTGAAACTTTCCACTCACTTTTCCTGATGTTCCCGCCTTCCCACCTCTTCTTTAATATGCCATCTCGCTCAAGCAAAAAACACAGCTTACATCACAGCTCCCAATAGACCCAAATTCTTATGTACAACAGATGTAAAGGGAGAGTATTTAACTTCCAATTAAGTCTGCTGGAAGATGCTGGGAGACCCAGGCCAACAGGCCAGCCCTTATTTTCCTGATTATTTGATTCACAGATGCGTACTTTCTCTTGGATAGCCCCAGCTTTTTTATATTATTGTGTCTGCCTCCCATTCCTGCCCCCCTTCTCTTCCAATTCCACCCTTGGCTCCTCTCCCATTCTGACTGAGTCAGAAATAAACTGAGAGGGAACTGGCTTTTGAACTCTTTTGGTCAGGGCTACTTTTTGTCGACAAAGTTCTGGAAATGATGACTGTGGAGCTGACCAGGACAAATCTTCAATCCACCCGCACCTACACAGAGCTTGTGAGTTACACCCCCGTGGCCTCCATGTCGTTTTGATCCAGTTTGCATGTAGGACTGATCACCCATTTCTTTCAAACTCCTGTGCTGACTTTATAAACCCAAGAATATTTGGCCTCATTTCCAGTTGCCTTTATTTTTGACTTTGTTTTCCTATGTGCTGCACATGAACCTTTTTACTTTTTAATTAATTGATTCATTAACTAATTAATAGGTTTAACTTTGGCTCTTAGGGCAGATTGCTTATCTATGCTCTGTGACCCTGAGCACCCAGACACCCAGAAGGACCATCATGGAGAACTTCTGAAGAACTGGATGTTCATCCTCCTGAAGCAAACTTCAAGTCTGGCTCAGGGATCTGATACCTATTGCATCCTTCACCCCAAAGGTGGCCTTGGCCAGGGAAGAAGCTGGTGTGTGCTCAGCTGAACAGATGGGGTGGAGGAGGAGCCCTGGTGCCCACCAAGATGGGGTGAAGGTGGCACTCTGGGGAAACACTACCCTGCCAGCAAACTTTATAGCAAACAGGGGAAAGAGCTATTAAAATAGTGAAGTATTATCAGAAAGGGTTATTAAAAATGAGTGCATGAGATGAATTTGTAAGCACACAGACGGGAATACAAGGTGGGATGGAGGATAGAGCGTGGTGGAAGTTGTTCAGCAATGACCTGAGAGCAGGGAGAAGGGTCGTCCAGGTGGGAGGAGCAGAGGCTGGAGAGACCTGCATGTATGTCAAAGACGTTCTCCCCGGCCAGCTTCCGGGGTCAGCCTGTGGACCGGTTCTGTCACCACCACCCGAGAGCATTTACTTTAGAGACTCTCACTTAGTGGGTTGGAGTTAGCACCTAGGAGTCTGTTTTCAAAAACTGGTACCCCCACCCCATTCCCAGGTGAGGCTGATGAACATCTAGTTTGGTATTGACATTGGTTCAGGGCTGTCCAACTTTTTGGTGTCTCTGGGCACACTGGAAGAAGAAGAGTTGTCTTGGGCCACACATTAAATTCATTGTGACACGTAATCACAAAAAAAATCTCATAATGTTTTAAGTAAATCTATGACTTTGTGTTGGGCCGCATTCACAGTCATCCTGAGTGACATGTGTCCTGCAGGCCGCAGGTCGGACACCCCTGGAAGGGTGGGCAAACTGTAGCCTCTGTCTAAACCCAACCTGCAGGCTTCTCCAACTCCTCCTTTTAAAGCCTTGAGCTGAGAATGGTTTTTACATTTTTAAAGGATTGTAAAACATCCAAAGAACTAAAAAAAGAAGCAAGGAAAAAATATGTGACAAAAATGTAAGTGGCCTGCAGAGCCTAAAGTATTTACTACCTGGCCTTTTACAGAAAGGGTTTGCCTTCCTCTGGCTTGGTAAGATATAAACAAATAGGGTGTTACAGCTGGTGAAGAGGGCATGTGGTCTGCACAATTTCTACACTGTCCTTGCAGACAAGGGGATGTCTGCTTTGGGGGTGGTTCTTATGCAAGTGGGATGCACTGTAGCTTTAAACTTCTACCCTGTGTCAGGTGCTGTTAGGTGTATTATTGTACATTCACCCCAGTGCAGTAAGGTTCTGGATAAGGCAGGGATCAGCTGGGTTGCTCATTGAGAAGGGTACTTAAAATTATTTCAACTCCTCCTTTGTTCAGCTGGGCGAGGAGGGGGCAGGTGAGACTTTGGAAATTCAGGAGGGAAAATCCCAGTTATATAAATGAAAGGCACTCAAACACTGTCATGAGCAAAGGAGCATCCCCAAAAGCAGTCATTCACATTTGTGTCTTTCCACAATGTCAGGTTTATTAGGGGAGACCCCCCAATAAGCCAACAGAGTCACACGCAGGTTATACACAAAGAGGGGGAACTTCAGCGATAGAAGCCAGCAGAGCAAGTGTTCGGAGTGAGTTCATGGTCAGGGTGGCATCCACAGGTGGAGAGGTGGGAGTTGATCTGAAGCCAGGCAGCTCTAGTGGCGGCACGCGTCCAGTGAAGGGGAAGTCCTGTGGCACTCTGACTGTGACCCATGGTGCCGCCATGCTCAAGAGTCGAATGGTTGGAGCTCTGAGTTCTCAAAGCTCACAATGGGCTGTGGTCCCACTCACACCAGTGTTCAGATGGAGTCCTCCGAGTGTCCAGACTTGTTCTGGGTGCTCTGGGCCCCTCCCAAGCGTGTTCCCATAACATCCCATTAGCTCAGTCTTGACATAGCACTTGACGCACCCCGTGAGTGTCAGGTGGCTGACAGGGACCTCAAATCAGATTTCAAGAAGTGCTCAAAAGTTAGCTCTGCTCCTGCTCTATACAAATAGGCATATTTTGTAATAAATAAGAATGTGAATACACTTTTTGAAAAATGGCTTTGTAAATGCTGTCTTACTTTTTGGTATACAAACCTGGCTGATAAAGAGGGGGAAAGAGGGGAGGGATGTGAAGAAAGTGGATCAGTTTGGGAAAGGATCTGATCCCAGAGATTACTGAAAAGGCCCAGCCCCCAGTAGACCAGTTACCCAAACTCAAGACAACAGCTGGGGTGTGTGGTCCAGGGCTGTCCTGCCCAGGGTTTGCAAATCGCAGGGCGATGGCTGAGGATGGAGTGTGAATAAAGATTTGTAGCTCTGGTGTCTGTGACACTGATAGAGAAGCCCGTCCGGATTCCAGGGACAGGCACTGACTGTTGATCTGCGCTGGGTGAATCATCAGAGCAGCAGCCCATGAAACCGTGAGCTGTTTAGCTGAGGATGGGGTCCCTTTGGGTTGACTGGCACCTGGATTTCCTGGAAAACTCATGGACAAAACAACCTAAGGGAGAGACAGTAGGCTTTCTGCCAATATGCCACAAGGCTTAAACAATTTATTAAAAACTTAAAGCAATCTGTAGTTGTGTGCCACATAACGGTGTTTCAGTCAACGATGAACCACACGTGCGACAGCAGTATTTGTACAGCCTAGGTGTGCAGGAGGTTGTACCATCCAGGTTTGTGTGAGTGCACTCTCTGATGCTCACACAATGCCGAAATCACCTAACGACACATTGTGAGGAACGCATCCCCGCCGTTGGGTGGTGCATGGCTGCATTTGTTTTTCATCCTGAGTTTGTCGCACTCATTGCATAGACTGGCTGCACGCACTGATATTCCTGTGCAAATGTAGAAGCAGAGACTTAGAGAAGTCGGGTAACTGGCCCAAGTCTGAGTGGGGGAGTCTGGATCCAAACCCTGTCTTGTATGATTGCAAAGCCTGTTCTCTTTTCACATGACCCTGCTGCCCCTGGCAGAGCCGTGGGTTATTAGGGAGGTCCTACAGATTATGAACTATTTTAAATTGAGAAAACTGAGATACAGAGAAGAGCAGCTACTTGTTCAAGGTTGATCAACTAATTACTAGAATTTCTTTAGACCTGCTTCCGGAATAGGGAGATCTGATTTGCCATGAACTTCTAAGAACTTCTTATCAAAGGAATTGAGAATGTCAAATGGGGTGTGCTGAAGCCCAGAGGAACAAAGGAGCATTGAGGGGAAAGGGAGTTTGCAGAATGAGCACATTGCACTTTTCTTAATGACCTGCCGGCTGATGCATTCTTTGAAAGGGCTTTAACGAGGAAGGAAGGTCTGAGCTGCTTTCAGCAGTTTGGCTCTAGAGAGTATCTATTTATTTATTTATTAGTTCTTTAAACATTCACTTGGCTGGCCTTAAACAATTGCCCTAAAGCTTTGAGTTCATGGACATAGGCCAGGTATTAGAAAAGTCCAGGTTGATGTCCAGTCATTAGATTAACCTGGGGCCTGGTTACCCTGACTTCTCAACAAGCTCTGCTACTAGCTGCAGTGGAAGACATGACCATGAAGGGGCTTGACATTTACCACATCTACATGTTCCTGTCCCAGCGCTCCATCTGTGAAGCTGCCGCTGCCCAGAAGAGTTCAAGACCAAAGGTCTTCTCTGCGAATCAGTGACTTGGGAATCGCAGGTATAACCCAGGCTTTCTTACCTGAACAGCTTCCTGATGTACAGGTTCTGGCACAAATGATACCCCCTTTTTTACTACAAACTCTCTTATTACAAAATCATAAGCAAGTCATTCTATAACACAACAATATCACACTCAAGTATACTTTATGACCTTTCAGGTGAAATGTTCAAATTAAAACTGTGAATTATTACACCCATATTATTACCCTACCAACCACACTCAAGCAGGCGTTACTTCTGCCAGGCCCTGTATATGCCTGAGAACCCCTGCTACACTCTAGTTTCTGCAGATGGCATGGTGCAGTGCGGGATGATTCAGTGGCTGGACATGTTGTTAATGCTCTTTGATGATGCACAGAATCTGGTCATTTCTCTGAGTAATTTAGGCAAGCCCCTTCCTAGAGGTGGGGAAAGGACTGGGTGGCCTCTTTAATCTCTTGTCTTTGAGAGTTCACAATTTTTCGTATAAGAGCTGAGTGAGATGAAGAGTCATGTAAATATAACAGGAAACGAATTAGTAGGGGCAGCCAGCCCAGATGTGGGCAGCCGGGCTGGGATCTGGCCTTCCAGTTATTCACAGTTAACTCTCTTCCAGCTTCGCTTTGTCCATACATCCTGAGTGAGATGATCACACAGAGTGGGCACTCGGCCGTATCTTCCAGGCCCGTTTCGGAAGGCAGAGAAGATGAACAGCAGGGGCCCGGCCTTCATCCACAAAGGGATGGCTGTTTCTCTGCAGGTCCTTTGGTTAAATAGTCAGAGAAGCATAGAACGAGGAAGAGAGCTTAAAGGATTTCTTGTTTGATGTCTTTGTTTTCAGAAGAAGAAAATAAAACTCAGGGAGACGATGTGAGAAATGTGATGCCCACACGGAATGGTAGGGGCAAGGCCTTGGTCTTCAGAGTCTCAGGCTAGTAGGTTAATGTTTCCTGCTCCCTCTCTGAAATAGGGGTATCATATTGAAGTCCCCAGTCCATAGTGAACGGAGGTTGGAGCCTCATTCATTCATTCAAAAGCCATTATTAAGCTGCCATTGGGTATAACAAACAAGGCTGTGCAGCCCCACCCTCGTGGTGTTTATAGAACCAGATGTTGGCGGAGGACACACGTGGACTCAGCTCTCTGGCTCTTTCTCTCACTTTCTTCAGTTGGTGAGAAACATACACAGAAAAGGTGTTTTCAGGGAGGTGAAAAGAGAGGGAGGGGCAGTGGAGGAGGGAGAGAATGAGGTGTATAAGAAGGAGGGAGGGAGAGAATATCTCCCAAAGGATGTTCACAGAGAGGGAAATATTTGGCTGCTGCCGCTGCTGCTTTTAAAAAATTAATTGTGGTTAGCCGAACGGAATCAAAGTCCTTTAACTCTCTCAAATGCAGACTTTTCTACTTTCCGGTAAACTTGAGTTGCTATGGTGAGAGAGTGGCCTGGGACAAGTCAGATATAAAACACTGGAAACGCCAACCCAACCCAGAGCAGCACACCGAATACTTAATGAGAACGACCTGCCATGTGTTTCCCATTCCTTGCAACAGATTCGATTACTTTATGATTTATCACCTGTTTTTCTAAGCAAAGCTCTAGGCCTCATTCTCAGCTCTCCTTTCTCGAATGTGTTAAGAATGGTTGGGGGCATAGAAGGTAGGGGAAGGAGACAAAATGAGTAAATTCCTTGTTCCTTCAGAAAGCTTCCTCAGCCAGACCCTTAGCCCTATTGCATCTGTCCTCTTCTATTACTGTCCCTGTTCCAGTCACTCATCCAATCCATTCACATTAGTACCTCTCATTTTGTTATTAGACCTAGCTTGTAAAAGGTTGCCCTGAGATCCACACAAAACCATCCACTCTGTTTGCACAGCACTTCAGAGTTCACACCTCACCTTCACGTTTCATTTCATACCATCTGCTCAGCCACCTGGAGCCATAGAAAGAGCCAGGCTTGCCCTGTTTCCTATTCACCAGAGTGGGGTTAGAGGCCAAGGGAGAGGCAAGAGGTTTGCCCGCGGTCACTCACATTAAGTAGGCTCAAGCTTGAAGTTCTGCATTCAAGTCCACGGCCCAGCAGTTCTCTTCACTGTGGTCCATGGTCTGTGAACTTACAGGGCACAGTGCAATGAGCACCTAGTCATGAATGAGAAAAGAGAAGGAAGCTGTTTCTTTGTCTTCTTAGTCTTCTCAACTGTAAAATAAGAGTTGGAAAGAGAGTTTACCTCTCAGGTCCTAACCGGTTCTAATGTCCCCTGGTCAGTGGTTTTGCTCTAGGGAAACAGTGGCTGAGGCAGAGTCCCTGAGAGGCAATGGAGGACAGTTCCTTAACATTAAATATTATTTTTAACCACCAAAGTACTCACTAAAAATGATCACTTATTTCTGGGCATACATGATTATGTTTTAAACAGTAGCACTTTTGCTAAGAGTTATAAAAAAGAGAGATCCTCTTAGGACAGGAAAACTGAACTTAAATGGGGTCACTTGAGATATAGGCCTTTGCCAGCTTTTCAAATCTAATGTTTGACTTCAGTGGTCCACCCAGAGATATTAACACAGGATGATGATGCTAAGTTAGGATTTAACAAGATCCACAATGACAAAAATTGCTAGCATTTATTGGGCAAAGAATAGAAAGCATTTTTTTGTGGATTTTTCTATTTTCATCTCCCCCAGCAACCTATGAGGTAGGGTAATGTCCTTGCCAGTGAGGGACTGGCACCAAGAGATGCTAAATAATTTGCTCAGTGTCCTCCAGCCCAGACAGGGAGTTCAAACCCAGGCAGCTTATCTGCAGAATTGGCTCTCTTACCAACTGAACTTGCCAGTTTGTTTACAGAGGGTGAGGTTCTGGTTAGGAAGCTGGGTGAGAACACTCAGCATTGAAAGGTCCTCCACTGAGGACACCAAGGGGCAGATGAAATTTTTCTTGGAACTCTTGGGATTAGACCAGAGGTTCCTGGCTGTCTTCAGGGATGCTTCAGCTGTGCAGGCCTGCTGTTCTAGACCTGGGGCCCGGGACGGTGGTGGAGACACCCTGAGAGCCTGCTTGCCTTTCAGTTTCCAGACTTCTGCAGACCCCCACCCACTGTTATGACAACACAACATTACCTCAGATTCATTGCAATTCAGCTGAGTACGTTACCATAAACCACATTCCAGTGCGTGTTCCTGGGGAGACACCCTGGAGTCGCTGAGTGGACTTGGGGGAAATTCTTAGGAATTAATTGAATTTGTCAGACATCATGTTGTTCTTGATGGAAAATGGGGAGAAGCCCTACTCCTATCAACAGTACATTTATGGCCGTGTCCTGAGTGTTTCATTTCTGCACATGGAGAATCTCAGTCATTTTATGTTCTTATTGTTTTCAATTTACTGACCAGATTCTGGGACTGGACCCAATTCGAGGTTTGTAGCCTCCTGTGTATTATTATAGAGAGAAGTAGGGCACAATTAATGAATTTCTCATTTTTGCCTATGATTCAGACTCTGGCTTTTAAGGGTTAGGAGTTATATATTTATTCATGTAGATGCATGTAGACATATGGATATATACACAAGACATTTATTCAGGGATACGCACATGTGATCTAATATACTTCATCTCTGGAGGTAATCTCAGTCTGATTCCCACCTTTACCTTGCATGCTGTGATAGACTTATCTCCTACATTTTCCCTTCCTTAGCTTTTGACATAGTTCTCCCACACTGAGTATTGTTTTTAAGTCTTTTAAATTGAATTTATTGGGGTAACAATGATTAATAAAATTACATAGGTTTCAGGTGCACAAGTCTATATACATCATTTGTACACTGCATCGTGTGTTTACCACCCCAAGTCAAGTCTCCTTCCATCACCATTTATCCCCGCTTTACCCTCTCCTACCTCCTCCACCCTCTTTCCCTGTGGGAATCACCATACTGTTGTCTAGGAGTTGTTTTTTTTTTTTTTTGCTTAACCCCTTCATCTTTTTTACCCAGTCCTCCAACCTCTGCCTTCTGACAACTGTCACTCTCTTCTCTGTGTCTATGAGTCTGTTTCTATTTTGTTTGTCAGTTTATTTTGGTCATTAGATTCCATGCATAAGTGAAATCATATGCTATTTGTCTTTCTCTGACTGGCTTATTTCACTTAGCACAATACTTCTCAGGTCCATCCATGATGTTGCAAAAAGTAAGATTTTATTCTTTTTTTTTCTTTACAGCTGAGCAGTATTCCATGGTGTAAATGTACTACAGCTTTTTTTTTTTTTATCTGTTCATCTACTGATGGACACTTGGGCTGCTTCCATATCTTGGCCATTATAAATAGCACTGCAATGAACATAGGGGTGCTTATGTTCTTTCAAATCAGTGTTTTGGGCTTCTTTAGATATATTCCCAGAAGTGAAGGGTCATAAGGCAGTTCCATTTTTAATTTCTGAGGTTAGTTCACGGTGGCTGTACTGACTGCATCCCCACCAATGGTGCACGAGGATTCCCTTTTCTCTGCATCCTTGTCAACACTAGTTATTGATTTACTTAATGGCAGCCATTCTGACAGGTGTGAGGTGATATCTCCTTGTGGTTTTAATCTGCTTTTATCTGATGGTTAGTGATGTTGAGCATCTTTTCATATGTCTATTGACCATCTGTATGTCCTCTTTGGAGAAGTCTCTGTTCAGGTCCCTTGCCCACTTTTAAATTGGGTTGTTTTATTGGTATTGAGTTTTATAAGTTCTTTATAAATTTTGAATATTAACCTTTGATCATATGTATCATTGGTGAATATGTGCTCCCATTCAGTGGGTTGTCTTTTCATTTCATTGATGGTTTCCTTTGCTGTGAAAAACATTTTTAGTTTGATGTAGTCTCCTTTGTTTATTTTTTCTTTTGTTTCCCTTGCCCAAGGAGGTATATCAGAAAAAAACACTGCTATAAGAAAAGCCTGAGATTTTACTGCCTATGTTTTTATTTCTAGGATTTTTATGGTTTCAAGTCTAACATTTATGTCTGTAATCCATTTTGAGCTTATTCTTGTGTATATTGTAAGAAGGGGGTCTAATTTCATTTTTTGCATGTATTTGTCCAATTTCCCCAATATCATTATTGAATAGACTATCCTTACCCATTGTTTGTTCTTGCCTCTTTTGTCAGGATCAACTGACCATAAAGGCATTGGTTATTTCTGGGCTTTCTATTCTGTTCCATCGATCTATATCTCTGTTTTAATGGCAGTACCATGCTGTTTTAATTATTATGGTCTTGTAGTATAATTCGATATTTGGTAGCATGATTCCTCCAACTTAGTTCTTCTTTCTCAAGATTGCTGTGACTATTCAGCATCTTTTGTGGTTTCATGCAAATTTTTGGAGTATTCGTTCTAATTCTGTGAAATACATTATTGGTATCTTGACCAGAATTGCACTGAATCTATAGATTGTTTTGGGTAGTATGGACATTTAATGATGTTAATTCTTCCTATCCTTCAACATGGTATATGCTTCCACTATTTGTAGCTTCTTCAATTTCTTTCTTCATTGTCTTACAATTTTCCAAATATAGGTATTTTGCATTCCTGGTTAAACTTATTCCTAAGTAATTTATTTTATTTTGGATTCATTTGTAAATGGGACTGTTTTTTAGTTTTCCTTTCTAATAGTTCATATTGGTGTATAGAAATGCAACTGATTTCCGACTACTTATTTTTTTTCCTGCAACTTTACTAAGTTCTTTTATCAGTTCTAGTAGTTTTTTGGTGGAATCTTCAGGTTTCTCTCTATATAGTATCATTTCATCTGCAAATAATGACAGTTTTACTTCTTCCTTTTCAATTTGGATACCTTTTATTTCTTCTTCTTATGTGAGTGCTATGGCTAGGACTTCCAGTACTATGTTGAATGAGTGGTGAAAGCAGACATCCCTGTCTTGTTCCTGATCTTAAGGGAAACACTTTTAGTATTTGCCCACTGAGTATGATGTTGGCTGTGGGCTGTCATATATGTCCTTTATTATGTTGAGGTGTGTTCCCTCTATTTCCATGTTGCTAAGAGTTTTATTATTTTTTTAATCAAAATGGGTGCTAGCTTTTATCTAAGGCTTTTTCTGCATCTATTGATGTGATCATGTAATTTTTATTCTTCATATTGTTTATGTGGTGTATCACATTTATTGATTTGTGGTTATGGTACCAATCTTGCATCTCAGGAATAAATCCCACTGGCTCATGGTGTATGATCTTTTAAATGTATTACTGAATTCGGTTTGCTAATATTTTGTTAAGGATTTTAGCATCTGTGTTCATCAGAGATATTGGCCCATCATTTTCTTTCTTTGTAGTGTCTTTATCTGGTTTTGGAATTAGGAGAATGCTGGCCTTGTAAAATGAGCTTGGGAGTTTTCTCTCCTCTTGAATTTTTGGAATAGTTTAGAAGTATAGGTGTTAGTTCTTGTTTGAATGTTTGGTAAAATTCTCCCGTGAAGCCATCTGGTTCAGGAGTTTTGTTTGTTGGGAGTTTTTCATTACTGCTTCAAATTCATTAGTTCTAATTGGTCTTTTCAGACTTTCTGATTCTTCCTGATTCAGTTTAGAAGATTGTATGTTTCTAGGAAGTTATCCATTTCTTCCAGATTGCCCAATTTGTTAGCATATACTTGTTTGTATCATTTTCTTACAATCCATTGTATTTCTTTGTTTCCGGTTATTACCTCTTCTCTTTCATTTGTGATTTTATTTATTTGGGTCTTCTCTCTTTTTCTTGATGAGTCTGGTGAAAGTTTTGTCAATCTTGTTTACCTTTTCAAAGAACCAGCTCTTGGTTTCTTTGGTCTTTTGCATTGACTATTTTGTTTATTTCTGCTCTAATTTTTTATTCTCTTTCTTCTACTCACTTTGCACTTTGTTGGTTGTTCTTTTTGTAGTTTTTTAAAGTGTAAAGTTAAATTGTTTGTTTGAGTTTTTTCTTGTGCCTTGAGGTAGGCCTGAAATGAACGGCATAGCTTTTGCTATGTCCCCTAGATTTTGGGTGGTTATGTTCTCATTTTCATTTGTTTCAAGGTATCTTTAGATTCCTTTCTTGATCTCATTGTTAACCCAGTCATTATTTAGTAACATGTTTTTTAGCCTCCATGTCTTTGTGTGTTTTTTAGTTGTTTTTTTTGTGTGTGATTGGTTTCTAGTTTCACACCATTGTGGTCAGAGAAGATGCTTGATATCATTTCAACCTTAATTTTATTGAGACTTGTTTTGTGTCCTAACATGTGGTCTATCCTGGAAAATGTTCCATGTGCACTTGAAAAGAATGTAGGCCACTTCCTACTGTCTCCGACCAGGACTGTTCACTGTACGCGGTGCCAAAGCTGGGAGCCCAGGGCTGCCGCCATGTCCCACCAGATCACCATCCAAGCAAGCGAGGATATTAAAGCTATCTTTGCCAGAGCAAGAAATGGAAAATACAGACTTCTGAAAATATTTATTGAAAATATTTCTGCATGACAATCCATTTTTAATGTCAGTGCTTCCATCTCTGGAATGGAAATCAGTAAACAGAGAAACTTGTGATGGGATCATGTAGTTATCCTTCAGATTCCTGGGATAAGGATTATAATCACTTTGTTTTACCCCTGTGGGAGGACAAAACCATGCTACATATTCCTCAGGTCAGATTCTTGAATGCCCACGGATATGAATGGACAGTTGTTGTGTGGTCTCCAGATCATTCTCATGTTTGTCAAAAAATGTTGTATGCAGCAACAAGAGCAGCTCTGAAACAGGAGTTTGGTGGAGACCACATTAAGGATGAAGTATTTGGAACAGTAAAGGAAGATATATCATTACATGACTGTAAAAAATATTTGCTGTCACAGTCTTCCCCTGCCTCACTGACTGCAGCTGAGGGAGAATGGAAACATTACATTTGATGAGATATGAACTTCCATGGTATGGACACCAAGCATCAAAGAGTGCATCAAAGAGTGCATCAAACACTGCATCAAATGCTGCAAGGAGTAGCATTTCCTATTTCTCCAGGAGCTTTCAGGCTTTGGAAAAATTGAAAAACAGACAGCTCAGCTATATGCAACTGGAAATAGATATAAAAAATTAAATTGCAGTTTTGGCCACACAACAAATACAGAACTAAAATATTTGCTAAAGGGGGTTCCCAAAGATTCAGTACATTACCATTTCCTTCTATGTAAACATTCCCATGAAGGAGACTATTTGGAGTCCATTGTTTTTATTTATTTAATGACTGGATACACACACAGTAGAAGAGAATGGATGCTGTATTCTAGCTGAAAGACCCCGCTGATGGAAATTGTAGAAAGACAACTACAAATGGATATCATTAGGAAAATGAGTTAGAAATGGGGGTGAGTTGACTGCAGACTTTGTGAAGAAGCACACACCAAGTAGCATGCACATAAGCAAAGTTTTGCAAAACCAAAAGGTCCTGGAGGAAAAAGGAGAATTCAAAGACTAATAGAGGTCCTGCTGAAACTTAAGCCACTACTGATTAATAGCATATATTAAGTATTGCAGTACTAGTTTTTTTTTTTTAAAGACCAGCTTTTAATACAGGAGAGCTGAAATCATTCCATGGTGATATGTAGGAGGGAAAGAATTGTACTTTTTGAAAAATAGCACTTTTTACTTTTGAGTGTTTTTAAAATTAATGCTATGGAAGTCTCATGACTTTTATTTTCGAGTTAAAGCTAGAAAAAGAGTTTAATGTAGTGAGGTTTAATTTTGCCCCACTGTTTTCCTAGTCCTGATTCCACACTTGCACATAATTCTTAAAGTTTTATACAGTTGGGCCAATTCCAGAAAGTCTAATGTCTGAAAGTAAGATATACTTCTTATTACCTTTTAGTGAGACATCAATTTTTTTTCTTTGAGAGAGAAAGCCCTTAAAACATTCACACTATCCGACAAATTTGTTAAGAACCAGGTTAGACTATTCGCTAAGCTGAAAATTAGTGCGCCTAAGAGGAGGCGCAGAGTTGCTGACTCGGAGGAGCAGTGCCAATGCGCAGAATGGGGGTGTGTCTGCGACTTGTTTTTAGAAACAGCGCTCATCACAGCAGTCTTCTGCGGACTTCTTGGTTTTTAAAACGGCACTAAAATTTCAGAAGATCAGCTCACTGGGAAGCCTCAATGGTGCAAGATAGTTTCTGTACTGTGGGATCTCTCGTGACATTGGAAGACTTGTTTATACAGCTTTAGTAAATTCTTTCCTAATGCTTTAAAAAGTTTCTATTTCAAAAATAAGTCATTTCATTATAAGTAGTGTGAGGCCAAATCCTCATGTTCAGTTGAATATTAAATTAATATAATTCAAAAGCAAACAATACTTAGTCAATAATATTGAAAAAGCTTGATTTCTCTCCAAAACCATATGTTTGTAGGCAAATTGTGCTATTTCTCTTTTGAGAAAATATTCAGATTTAATAAAATTTTTTTAAAGTCCCAGTACATATCAGCCTAAGACAGATACACACTTAAGAATCTTGTTTCAATTTGTATCTTATTTCAAAACACATTTAACTGTCTCTTAAAGCTTTTCATTTTCAGGTATGTCCTACAGAGATTTTGAGCTTTATTTTTCTTTGAAACTTGAAATAGAGGGAACAGAACCCTTCATCATGTTTAATCTGTTAATACTGTTGCAAGAGCTATAACTTGGAGGTGTTTTTTAAATGAACAGGGGGATCCTCTGTGCTGCATAAAACAATACCAGAAATGCATGTTTCATAGTATAAAACATGAAACACTCACTTTTACACCTTATTATCTAAGGTAATATGATGAGGTCTGTCCAGAAATTATCCAGCCATGCGATACGAAAAATGGAGACATTTATTGAAGAAGATACAAGACACATTGTACCCAGGACAATGACCTCTCAGTCTCCTTCAAAGTAGGCACCTTGGGACTTCACACAGTTCTCCCAGTTGCCGTCAGCTGCCGTGTTCTATTTTTCTGAATCTCATCAACAGTCTGAAATCTCTTGCCTTTTAAACGTGATTTTAGTTTTGGGAAAAGCCAGAAGTCACAGGGCACCAAATCTGGGTTATAGGAGGACTGAGTCGCCTGGGTGATTTAATGTTTCACCAAAAAGCTCTGCACAAGATGTGATGCATGAGAGGGCTCATTGTTGTGATGTAGCTGTCAATCACCAGTTGCCCATAGCTGTGGCTCTCTGAATCATCCAAATAGTTTCTGCTGAGGAGTGTTCAAGCTTAACACACAATTTGATGCAGGTTTGTTGCTCTACTCGCACAGTCGTTTTGAATGTGATGGCCACATGGTGCATATGCTCACTCAGTGGCATCCACTGCCCCCACTGACTAGTACAGTGAAGTTGTCATTGTTCACACATGTGCATTTCAGTCCACTCTCCTTGGCTGCCAGGTTACACTGATGTCCTCAAACCGTTCTTGTTATATTAACAATGGCTGGACTTTTTCAGGACAGACCTCGTATGGTGTGCTGGACAATGCTCTGAGCACATTATAAATATCAACTGACGTGACCTTATTTATAGCTCTTTGAAGTGGGTCCTTTACTATCATCCTCATTTTATAGACCAGGCAATGGAGGCAATTTATTTTTGTCTGCTGGGGAGCTAGAATTGTGTGGTGGTGGGTGATGTGCAATACTGCTGTTTTGTTTGAGAAGTTTGTATTTTGTTTTCCATGCAAAAGAATGATAAAAAGCTGTGATATGATAGTGCTGGTAGTGATTAAAAAAACAAAAACAAAAACAAAAACAACAAACTGCACAGAAAATCCAGAATCATCAAAGGCTGGATTTTCTTAATAATGTACTGGTTTTATGGCTATTAAACTTATAGGCCATTAGAAAACTTTTATTATTAAAATTCCTGCAGGAAACATAATTCTGTTACTGTGATACTTAAACTCCCTGGCTTCTAATTTGCCCTCCTTTTGAAACGCTTACGTGCATAATGTGATTGTTAACAATGTGTGATGTCTTTGGAATGCAAATGTCATGTTCAAGCCTCACAGACTGTCCTTCTTCCTAAGGCTCTGGGCCCCCTTGCCTCTGACACAGGATGTCTGTCATCCAGGATACTTGGTCTCACTCTGCTCACAGGCAGGGCTCCAAGGAAGGATGGCTAACAACAGGCGGGCCCTCCCCTGACTCATCAGGCCTCTGCTCTGTCGATGGAGTCAGTCAAGCCTGGGTTCATGTGAACTGTGGCTTTGCCTAGAATGGCAGTGGAGAGGGCCTGAGTGGTGAACAGGCTCAGGCCATGCTTTGGGTACGCTGTGCTACTTGGTAAAACAGTTGGAAGTTGGTGATTGACTGGACAGGGAAAGAGGAAGAGGAGTTGGATACAGAATTGCCTCTCATCTCCCTGCGTTCAGGGACGCCTGTATTTCTAAAGCCTACCACAGTGGTTGGCACCTTGTAAACACGGAAAAATACTCATTAAATATGTGAACACATGAGTGGTCATTGAAGAAAACTGTGATCCAGTGAAGTTCTGTGATTTGCCCGTGGTCACATAACCGTTTACTGGCAGAATTAACCTTGGAATCTAGGTTACCCGAGTGTGGCAGAAACTGGTTTTATGTACTTCTTGTGGTCTCTCTCATCTCCCTTCGGATTTTTAGTCCTTTGAAGGCAGGGGCCATGTAATGATCAATGTAACCAAAGCTATTTGGCTGTGGAAGACAGAACCAATGGGGAGCGAACGCTTTCTTAGGCGTGATGTCCCCTTGACCTTTTCATTGTCCTGGTCTCTGCCCTTTTGTCTCTGTCCCACTGTGGCAGTGCCCCGCCCAGCCCTAGCCTGGACTAATGCAATGGCCTCCTAACCTTCCATCTCTGTCTTGTTACCCGTGTGCCATTGGCCACCTGAAGTAGAATTATCTTAGCACCGCCACTTATTAGCAGGGGGATGTTGGCCAAGGCATTTATTTTTTCAGAGCCTTAGTTTACCCATTTGTCAAAATGCCCTACTAACACTGTGAACATTTGTCAAAATCTACATGAGAACCAGGTCAGACCACAGAGGCTGAGCCAGGCGAGAGGGTTGGAGAGACTGTCCAGCCGGACTTGGCTAAGGCAACTTCCTTTTTGGTTCACTGTTGCCTCAACTAGCCAGCAGCACAAGGAACAGAGGGTGTGTAGGGATGCGGGAAGCGGTACCTTCCCAGTGTGCACTCCAAGTTCAGTGATTTGGGCAGCTTCTGGGGGTTTCCGTGAAGCACTTGAGGTCAAGGCCTGCTTCTGGGTAAACCTTCTGTGTAGACTCTAAAGGGTTCTCCTACTATTAATGCCATTATGACTTCTCGTGCCAGAATGTGCACTGTGCCAGGCATTTTTGTGTACTTCATCGTATTTGACCAATGTGATAAAAATAAAAAACATACAATTATCCCCATTTTGTAGATGTGAGATATTTCATTCCTGAGCACAGTAATTTCAAGTTACAACTATTATCAAACTCTGCACTCCTTAAGGCAGGATCTATGTCCGTAACTATCCCCAGAATGCCTTGCACCTAAGAGGTACTTAACACATACTTTTTTTAAATGAATGGATAAGTAGATAACAACCTCTTTTATAAGTTGTGGTTTGAAGCCAAGGAAATCTATAAGATTCTTGGAAAGCAGTTCAGACTTCGGAGAAGACCAAGGTGGGTCTAAATGAAACCTCGACGTTGGGATGCGGAAGCAAAGAGGATGTTCGGGGACATTCAGTGATTTCTACTTACCAGGAGAAGCTCTGTTGGGAGAATGACCACAGAAGGGTCTGAGGGAACTACACGATGGCTGGCAAAGGCAGCTTGAGTCAAAAGTCCAAAAGAAACCAGGATGGTACTAAACCAGCATCTCCCAAAATGCATTCTAGAGAACCGTATATCCAAAAAACACTGTCTTGCAAGATACTTCTCCAAACAAAGGTTATGATTAAATACATATGGAAACATGACACAGGATATACTCTCGTGGTATAAAAGCTGAGAATTCCTACAATTAAAAAAAGCCTAACAGTAACAAAGCCATTTTTACTTTATGTAGCCAGTATTTCCAAACATGTCTAACAGTATGTTCTTCCATGACTTCTCCACACCCCACCACCTATTCATATTCCAAGGAGCTAGTGCTTGTCAGAGCCAGCTGAGAAATGCTAGAAAGGAAATTGGGTAGCAGTTTGAAATTTTATTTTCTTCTTTTCATCCCTTCTTATTCAGCATTCAGATAATTTTGTATTTGTGGATGGAGGTGAGTGTAATTTATCTATTCACTCAATACACATTTACCAGATGCTTATAAAGCATGAGATGTGGTAGACAGACTCTAAGGTAGCAGATCCTTGCTTTCCCTCGTCTGCACACGGAGGGGAGGAGAAAGGGGCTGGGGAGGGGGATGTGCAGCGGTGCTGGGAATCCGGGGCAGTGAACATGGGCCCATCTTCTGGAGCTTCGGAGGTTGTTAATGCCCAGGTATCAGTGGTCTGAGTCTCTGTTCCACTGCCATCGAGGGGTTCAGTATTTTATTAGGTTTTTCTTTTCAAGTGACTTTTGGAACTCATTAAGGCACAGGTGGCAAACACAAGGCCCCCGGGCTGAATCTGGCCCTCTACCTTGTTTCATCGGCCCGACACCTTGTTTCTACCTGGCAGCAGCACTGAGCTCTTGCTTAACTGTTAAGGAGTAGTTACATTTATACAGTCCTAACATTATATTCGGCCCTTTGAAGGCAACCTCGGGGCTGATGTGGCCCCTGGTGAACATGAGTTTGACACCCCTGCCTTAAGGAGACTGTTACCTGAACCCTCCCATTCTAGCCAGGACTTCAATAGCGCCTGGCTCTGAGACTGTGCACCACACTGGTTGGTCACTCCCTGTCATCTCGTTGCTTCTCCAGGCTGTTGTCTTTCTGCTTTTTCCCAAGGGCAAATAAAAGTGTTTAGTTACAAGACAGCTTAAATCTGAATTTAGGGAAAAAATATCTAATGCTGCAGGTCAATATTTCTGCTAGTTATACACTCAGTTTGTATGCCCAAATAGAATATTTAGCACGTCAGTCTGCAGTGCTTGTGTATGTGTGTGTACACACAGGGTAGTTCCCCCTTATTTACAGAGAATACGTTCCAAGACCCCCCAGTGGGTGCCTAAAACGGCACGGGCAGCGCTGAACCCTATGCATACTGTTTTTTCCTATACATACATACCAACAGTGAAGGGTAAAATTTGATTTATAACTTAGGCACACTAAAATATTAATAATAACTACTAATTAAATAGAAAGATTATAACAATGCACTGTAATAAAAGTTATGTGACTGTGGTCTCTCTCAAAATACCTTACTGTACTGTACTCACCTTCTTGTGGCAACGTGAGATGCGTCGTGGTGAGATGGAGTGAAGTGAATGATGCAGACATCGTGACGTAGCAACAGGCTGCTGTAGGGGTGACCTGAACACATTCACTGCGGGACCTTGGTGGTCATTCTGATAGCCCAGATGGCTGCTCAGTGACTAAGGGGTGGGAAGTCTCTATAGTGTGGAGACTCTGGACAAAGGGGTGATTCATACCCTGGGTGGGATAGATGGTGTGAGATTTCATCATGCTCCTCAGAACAGTGTGCAGTTAAAACTTTTGAGTAGTTTATTTCTGGAATTTTCCATTTAATATGTTCAGACGATAGTTGACAGTGGGTAAATGAAATAAAACTGCAGATAAGGGAGACCACTGTGTGTGTGTGTGTGTATAAATATACACATATATATAAATGATGAGGCATGGTAGCAAGTGCTTTAGCATTACTAAAAGCTTCATCAAAATGTTGCTTCCAGAATGAAAGGACAGTAACCCTCTAAATGACAATCTTGCAACTTGAAAAAAAATTTAAGATCTTGTCTCCACAGTAGGAGCTATACAGTAGGCAATGTAAACCTTTTCAATCAAAGAGTATTTCTGTAACAAGTGATGTGAATCCTGGGTTTTGTTCACATGTACAGAAATAGTAATAATCAGCTTGGCCAACCTGGAGACAAACAAGAGGTCTGTCTGGAAAAAGCCCAGCTCTTGTTAATATGATGGGAATGGTTTGTGCTACATGGATGTAACCTGGCAGCCAAGGTTTGTGGACTGAAAGCACATGTGTGAACAATGACAACTTCACTGTACTAGTCAGTGGGGGTGGTAGATGCCCTTGAGTGAGCATGTGTACTGTGTGACTGCCACATTCAAAATGACCGAGTGGGTAGAGCAACGAATCTGCATCAAAATTTGAATTAAACTTGAACATTCCTCAGTGGAAACTATTTGGATGATTCAGAGAGTCACAGCTATGGGCAATTCATGATTGGCAGCTACATCACAACAACATACCCACTCATGCATCATGTCTCGTGCAGAGTTTTCTGGCAAAACATCAAATCACCCAGGTGACTTCATTGACAATGAAGTTTGTCTCATTTAGGAACTTTTCGATAAAGAGTGACAGATACTGGTACACTCGAGGGGAAAAGTGGCAAAGTTTCAAGGGGAGAGTATAGCTCTCAATTGGAATATGGAGCCAGTGATGAGAAAATGCAAAGAAGAAAATAAAACAGAAAAAGACTGGAAGGAATTCATTCACAATTGCCTCACTTGTCAGTATTTATTAGGCACATCTGGTATGCCTAATAAATGGGGACACAATGGAGATAAAGAGTGATAAGATGTAGAGGGAAGAGCAAAGGGGGTTCAGAAACTTGTCAACCAAAGTTGTCACCACTAATTCAATGCTTCCGGGAATCCCCAAATTTGGGGTGCCATGAAGTGGGGGAGACTTTTAGTGACAACAGCTCAGCTGTGAGACAGCTCAGTCGTGCTGTGACAGTTTAGGCACAAGACCGCTCAGTTGAAGCAGCTTGGGTGGAGGGGTTCAGGCATCATAGCTGCAGTGTTAGAACAGCCCCAGTGGGGGAAATGCAGTCTTGGATGGAGACAGAAAGTGTCTTCCACCAAGACAGAGGGGAAGCTAACTTTTGAGAGGAGTTGCTGCACTTGGTCCCTGATTAGTCCACTTCTATGGAAATGAGGATCCAAATCTTCACAGTTTGAGTGATTCAAATAGCATCATCCTGATTGGTTGAAATGGAGCTGCTGTGATTGGTTGGTAAAGATGAATGAGGCTATTGCTGTGTAGCTACGATTGGGCAGGAAAAGTCTCGCTTCTATTGGTCAAATTTCAATCTGAGGAGCTCTCTTATTAGGGTCGACTCAGCAGCACAGTGCATAGGCTGAGAGGTGAGCCCGGGGCTTTTCTCTGAAATGCAGCTTATCCGAAACGCCTTTGCAGAAGAATACCTGTTAGAAGATGGTTATGGATTTGGGCCCGATTAACCACAAGGAATCCTTCTTGGCAGGTATTTTCTTTCTTGGGATTAACTAACTGAAGAAAGAGGAAAAAAGAGGCCCAGAGAAGGTTCTCTGTAAGATATTTGTAAGAACCTGGCCTCTCTGAAGCATTTGCGTGAGCAATTTGTGGTATGTGTTAGGGAAAAGGAGTACAAGAAGTGTCACACTAGAGAGGCCTGGAGAGAATTAGACTCTGCTGCCAATTTTTCAGAGTCAAAGAGGGCAAATCTAGTGTTTTTTACAAATGCAGGTCATCAAATGTCATCCAGAAATGTAGAACAGCTTTGATTAAAAGAAAAAAAAAACACAACAGAACGAATTACCAATTATGTAAAAATTAGCTCCCTGAGGATGAGTTTTTTGAAGTTGGCATGTTTTAGAAAACCTGAGAGAAAAAAAATAAACAAAGCAAATTATCTCAGGCTTGGAGGACTCGGATGGTGGATTGGGTGCTTGATATTGAGCCAATAGTTGAACGGGAATTCCGTGTTTAGCGAACCACTGTTTCCCCATCCCCATCAGAGATGAACTTGTCAGACAGACCTTCAAAGGGTTCATGACCCCCAGGTCCCAGGAACAATGCACCCACCTTCCTTCTTTGTCTCACAGCGTCTCCCATCTGGGTCTGAACGGTGGTGTTTCCTTTTCTGTGGGCAGGGTGGGGCGTGGGGCTGGAGGCTTGAATCAGGAGAGACATTCCTGACTCCCACACACCCACTGTTTCTTCCCCTTCTTCAGGTGACAGAGCTCTGGGGGTTCGAGTCCCAGACTGCCATTTCTGCCTTCTCCTGAAACTGTCTGTGCCACTCTAACAAATAACATCACTACAACGTAAATGACAGAAGTCAAGCCAGGAACATGAAGCCCAGGGAAGTACATGTTATGTTTTGATTTCTTCTTTCTTCTTGGCAAAACCTTGTTTTTCCCATCCTTGCTAGGGCAGAAATAAAGTCCACTTGGTGTGGGCAGGGGAGGGGACCCTTCTGCCCGATCATATGGTACTTGTTCTGGGTGCCCTGCTGGTGACAGAGGAGCCACCGTGGGAAAGCACAGTGTAGGCAGGCCTGGGCTTGTGGAAATGAGGCGCCCCGACCCCCGTGCTGGCTCCCATGGATTTCCAGCCAGGGCCAAGTCCCCTCCTGCAGAGTGACCTGGTTACAGGTTTGATAAGACCTCACTGGATCAATCACACAGTGCATACAGCCCTGAATTAGACACAAGTCTGAATTACGGAAATGCACTTTTGCCCAGTGGAAGTGACACGTATTATTGAACAAATTATGTGCTGGTACCATTTGTGGGAGCATCCTTTCCCCAGAACCCCAGGCTAGAAAAATTAGCGTCATTAAAAAATTTCTTTCTTTCGTCTATGCCCTGCATAGAAGCAGGCACCAAGTCCAACATTAGCAACAACCCAGTCAGTGAGTGATTCCTTTTCCTTCCTGTCCTGCCATCGCCTAGGCCCAGCCTGTCATCTGGGGCAGCTGGGAGAACCGGGAGCATGACTCTGGAGAAAGACAGTCTGGACATGCATTTGGCTCTGCTGTTCGACTTGAACAACCTCACCTTTCTATCCCTCCGTCATTCTTACAAAATGGGGCCGGTGATGCTTCTTACTTTGCAGGCTTATTCTGAAAATGGAATGAAATAACCCTTACAAATATGAAGGTGATTTTACAGTGTGGTCCCAATTGTTTTTTTTCAAATGTGATTAGCAGAAAAAAGTCTATAAGAATATACACCAAAATGTTAAAGATATTTTTATATTGAGGTGGGATTTATGTTTTTTTTCTGTGACTTGCATCTTTGTGATTTTTTATATTTTAAAAATTTCTGCAGTGAACATGTGATCTTTTGTAGCTAAAAACCATAAAGATGAATTAACATTCCACCAAACCTTTAAAAACAAACTGAGATGATACTTTGTTTCTTAAAACTTTTCAGATCTCACCACTGGCATAGACCCCTCCCTGAGCAAGTTAGTGAGTCACTCTGAGGCTCGTTTGCTTACCTGTAAAATGGGGGTTAATAAACTTTCAATGAAAATGTAACTACTAAGCACGTATCATACATACGAGTATTATATAGTATGTATATCTATATATTCATGTCTGTATTGATACCCGTACACACAATATAGTATTGTGGGGGACTTTCACTGAAAACTGGAGACTTTTGACAGAGTGAATAGGAGCGGGCAGAGCCTCAGTAATGCAGGTTATCCTGTTGCTATGACTCCCTTTTTCCCTTGGTTGATCAGCCCAAGAAATACTGGTAAATTAAATGTAAGAAATGCAGCAAAGATAACTCACAGAGAGAGCAGATGTGCCAACTGAGACACAAGACAGAAGGGTGTCAAACCCTAAATCTTACTGTAGCATACCTGGCCCTGTAGAGCCCAGGGAAACACGGTGGGACAAAATCCCAGGCCTCCAGGCTGTTCGGTGAGCTCCCAGGGGTTGATGA
The DNA here is from genome assembly GCF_019186645.2 of Phyllostomus hastatus. Taxonomy (NCBI): domain Eukaryota; kingdom Metazoa; phylum Chordata; class Mammalia; order Chiroptera; family Phyllostomidae; genus Phyllostomus; species Phyllostomus hastatus. The sequence goes on along the minus strand of NW_025334015.1, from coordinate 9,031,470 downwards.
GACCTCATGCGGTATGGCTGCGGGCAGGATGGAGCGGGAGAGAGACTACGAGTGTTCACAACATTTTCTCCAGCATCCTTTGCCAAGGATTGTACATCTTAATGCATATCTATTCTCTGGAATATTGGTTTTGGGAAGTAAATAGTGTACGGGGCTGGTGTGAGTGTGAGCATGTGCACGGGCACCTGTAGGATGTGTATGTAGGTGTGTAGGTGGGTAAATAGCAAGAAAATATTTTTAAATCTTATCTTGCATATGAGAAAATGTTTATAATACAGTTGGTAAGACTAGACATAAAGAAGATTTAACCTGTTATATGTTTAAACAGAACTTCAACAGAGCAATTAAGCAGGTATTATACAAGACATAGACAATAAAATGTTTTTTGACCCTCTACAAATTTTATGTTGTTTAATAAATATCATTTCATATGATTCTATGACAACCTGTGAGGCAGGAGGAGTGTTGTAGTCCCATCTTACATGTGAGTAAACGTACTAGGAAGGGAGAGTGACTGTCTATGTGGGTGGCAGGTGGGGACTTGAGCCTAGGTCTTTAGACTCAAAATCTCATGCTTTCATGCTACTGCACAAAGAGCAGTAACAATTTGTACCTTATATCGCATACCATATATTTTATATACTATATACCTAACATATCTTAGATCTCACCAATCATTTTAACAAAAAATCTTGGTGTAAAAGGGAGAAAACTGTACTTGAACAATGATTGAAATAAAATAAAAAAAAAGAAAAAAAACCTTGGTGTGACTTACGGTCAAGATGGCAGAGGAGGCAAACACTGTGCTTGCCTCTGCATATGACCGCATCAAAATCACAACTAAATTATGTGACATGATAACCACCTGAAGACTAGTTGAATGGAGCTCCTATAACTAAGGGTATAAGGAAGTGACCTTGAGAGTGGTAGGGGGGTGGAGATGTGAAGTGGGCTGGTGTCACATCCATGTATGGCAGTTAAGAATTGAGAGGGATTTCTTGGTTGTGGAGGTCCTCCCTGAAGAGTGAGGGGTCCCAGCCCCACACTGGTCTCCCCAACCTGGAACACCAGTGCCGGGAAGAGAAGTCCCCACAACATCTGACTGTAAAAATCAGTGATGGTTCTGTCTGGGTAAAACACAGGCATCCTCTTAGGGGGCCTGAGCACAGACTCACTTGTTCACCATTACTCTCCCTAAGCTCCAAAGAAGAGAAAGCCATTCAAAAAACACCAAGACATCCTGGGAGGAACCAAATTGTCTGGCTTTAGGGTGAAGCCAGGAGGGGCATCTCACTTTGGGAAAGAAGTGCTGGCAGGTACCATTCATTGTTCATTTGTTGAGCCCTCCCCCAGCTTGACCTGCAGGTATGGGCAGGTGCCAAATCTGGGTCTCCATTAACCTGGCTCTGCTTACACTGCTTACTCTGCCTTGGTGATTCCCTAAGACTCCGTTCACCCAACTAGTACCCCAGCCTTAATTTCTTTCAGCTGCTATTAGGACAAACTTTTGTCCTTGGTCATCACTGCAGACTTTCCTAAAACCTCTCAAAGGTCCACAAGCCACCAAAATGCAGCGGCAGGCCTCTGCATGCCCTGTACCTCTTGCTAAGAGGTCCCAAGCCCAGCACTAGTGACAACCTTAAATAGTCTATTATCCCAGATGGATTTCATTGACATTTTTGGAAACTTTCTCCCCAAAGCAACAGAGTACACATTCTTTTCAAGTGCACATGAAACACATGTTAGGCCACAAAACAAGTCTCAATAGATTTAAGAACATTGAAATTGTATCAAGCATCTTCTCTGATCACAATGGCATAGAACTGGAAGTCAATGACAAGAAGAAAACTGGGAAACACACAAACACATGGAGGCTTAATGACTTGCTACTAAACAAGAATGGGTTAAAATGCAATCAAGGAAGAAATCATTTGAGACAAATGAGAATGAAAACAGAACAATTCCCACAAAAATCTATGGACACAGCCAAAGCCGTTTTAAGAGGGAGATTCATAACAATAAAGGCCTACTTCAAGAAAGAAGAAAAGTCTTAACTAAACAATCTAACATTACATCTAAAGGAACTAAAAAAAAGAACAAAGCCAAAAATGAGCAGAAGGAATAAAATAATAAAGATCAGAGCACAAATAGAGCCTAAAAAAATACAGTCAATGAAACTGAGAGCTGGTTCTTTGAAAAGATAAAACTACACTTCCAACAACTCATCAAGAAAAAAAGAGAGAGGACCCAAGTAATGAAAATCAGAGGCTAAGAAGGAGACTTGACAACAGACACTGCAGAAGTACAAAGGGTTATATGACAACAACACAACAAATTTTGTGCCAACAAGGTGGGCAATTTGGAAGAAATAAATTCCTAGAGCCATACAATCTTCTCAGACTAAATCAAGAAGAAACAGAAAATCTGAACAGATCAGTAACTAATGACAAAATCAAATCAGTAATTGAAAAACAGTGTTCTGGACCAGATGGCTTTACAGGTGAATTTTATCAAACATTCAAAGAAGAACGAGCACCTGTTCTTCTTAAACTACTCCAAAAAACTCAAGAGGAGGGAAGGCTGCCAAGCTCATTTTATGAGGCCACAGTTACCTTGATAGTAATACCAGGCAAAGATATTACAAAGGAAGAAAATTATAAGCCAATATTCCCGATGAACATAGATCCAAAAATTCTCATTGCTCTTAGTAATATTTTTTTTGAATATGTCTTCTTGGGCAAGGGAAACCAAATAAAAATAACAAATGGGACTCCCTTGCACTAAAATGTTTTTGCACAGAAAGAACAAAATCCCAAAATGAAACACAATCTGCTGAATGGGAGAAGATATTAGTGAATAATACATCCAATAAAGAGTTAATATTCAAAATATAAGAACTGTTAAAAGTTAATAGCAAAAAAATAGAAATCTGAATAAAAAACAGGCAGAGAACCTGATAGGCACTTCTCCAAAGATGATGTACAGATGGCCAACAGACATATGAAAAGATGTTCAAGGTCACTTAATCATCAGAGAAGTGCATGTTGACACCATAATAGATATCACCTCACAGGTATCAAAATGGTTCATCAATAAATCAACAAACAAAAAAAGTAAAGAAAATCAAACAACAAGTGTTGGTGAGGATGTGGACTAAAGGGAACCCTCGTGTACTTTTGTGGGGAGTGCAAAGTGGTGCAGCCACTATGGAAAACGGTATGGAGGTTTCTCAAAGCATTAAAAATAGAAATACCATGTGACCCAGCAATCCCACTTCTGGGTATTTATCTGAAGACATCCAAAACACTAGTTTGAAAAGATATATGCATCTCTATGTTCATTGCAATGTTATTTACAATAGCCAAGATATGGAAGCAGTCTAAGTGTCCACCAACAGACAAGTAGATAAAGAAGATGTGGTACATTATTCTGTGGACTATTACTCACTCTAAGAAGAAGAATGAAATCTTACCATTTACTACAACATGAATGGACCTAGAGGGTACCATGCTAAATGAAATAAGACAGAGAAAGACAAGCACCATATGATTTCACTTATATGTGGAATCTAAAAAACAAACAAAATCACTTCACGTTATTCTGACAGATATAGAAAGTCCACTTTTCCCAGAATGACGTTCGTGCACAATACTTATATCCTGTTTCTTTCTTTATGATTTCCAATAAAGCTCATGGATGTACAGTTTTCAAGAGTATTAATGGGAACACATTGAAAGTGATATCTTAGTTGCTATTCTGAACACCCCGTGTCTACTCTGACCTTTGTGTGATGACACCCACCACATCCTCAGGTGCTTCAGACAGCGGACTCTGTGTTGTAGAGGTGGGTGCACTTCGGAAGGGTGGTGAGAGACAGAAGCCTGGGAGGGTGTGGTGGGCACGATGAGACACTGCCAAGGTCCCCTGGAGGGAGGATTTGCTTCCCTGGGTGTTGGGAGTGTTGTCAGCAGATGCGGATGGCTCCTCAGGGAGCTGCCTCACCTGAGGTCACACCATTCTGGAGGTGGCCCACTTCCAATGACTGGTCAAGGTCAAATATAAAAGCCCGGCTCTTTGGCCAGTTAGGGACAAGTTAATTTCTTGTTTCAGAGTTTCCTGTGGAGTCGGCCGAGTCTGCTGGACCTGCACTGCAACCTGTCTGCCCCTGTGCTCACTTGTGCCTCTTCCCTCTCCCTGCAGAGAAGTGGATCCCAGAGACCTTCCCTATTTAACAGCCTGAGCCCTAAACTCTCAGGGGTGGCTTCTCAGAGAGTTCAAACTGCAATAGTTAGATTTAGCTGTGCTTTCTTTGGGAGCAGGGCTTGGTAAACTTTTCTGTAAAGGGGCAGATAGTAAATATTTTAGGTCTTGCAGTCCAATCTGTCTCTTTAGTGTGAAAGCAGACATAGATAATGAGTGGATAATCGAGCATGGCCATGTTCCAATAAAACTTTATTTATGAAAGTAGGAGCTGGGCTGGATTTGGCCCATGGGTTTAGTTGGCCAGAGAAATACTGATCATTACTGAGAATTGTTGATTAATAATTTCAGAGAATTGGAGAATTCCTGATTAATTAATGCCCAAGTGATAGAGCAGCTCCTTACTGTGCGTGGTGAGTCCCCAACGCTGAGTGAAGTCAGCTGACACACTCCTGACGGAGTGTAGGGCCTGAGAATGCAGTTAAGACATGAGACAGATTTATGGTCTAATGCTAGAAGGTCCTTTTAGAAGTTGTCTTCTGCTCTGGGTGGAGTTATTCCCCTTTATCCTGGTTCATTAGCAACTTTGGCCTCTTCTCTAGGATCCACGGAGATGGAGAGAGGGGAGTCCCAGAGGGAAGAAGGAAGGAAGGAAATGGTCGTGGCCACTGCCAGCAGCTTTGCACATGTTATTTCACTTCATTCTCCTGAACTGTGGGTATTAGCATCCCCTTGTAACAGGGAGAAATAATCTCAGAGGAGGTAAGGAACATGGCTAGCAAAGCTCTTAACAGCAGAGTTGATTTCAAACCCAGGTATGTTGGACTCAAAAGTCCACGCTCTTTCCACTGCCCCAGGCTGACCTGGCAGCCTGGTCTTGGCTTGGAGGAAGTTCCTCCTTAAGCCCTGGTTGTTTCTGTGGAGAGGGCTTGGCATGAGGAATCGGGCCGTGGTTCTCTTCCTCAGTTTCCCTGGAGGCTGACCCCCTCCACGTTCTTGCCCTCTGCCAGTTCTGGTCTGTGGCACCTGGTGAGCTGAGGCTCTGGCTCCCCGGGCTGGCTGAGATGCTGGCCCACATTGCATCCTCTCACATATGAGCAGGGTGGAGATCGGCCTCAAACCTTGTCACCTACCTCTGTCACGCAGCTGTCATCTTCCCACTGTCCTTTTCTTCGCAGCCTGTTGTCAGGAAACTAGCCAACTCCTTGGGAAGGTGAGAGAGGAAATTGGGACACTGGAGTTGGAGGGAGTCAAGGCTCCTCCTGTGCTCTCCTGCCCGGGGCTGATAGGAATAAGAGTGTGTGGGCACCTGGAGGCCTGGCTGTAGCCCAGGCCCAGCTGCACATCAGCAGTGTGGCCCTGGGTGAATCCCATGATACATGGGGATTGCTCTTTCCACCCACCTAAGAAGGATAAGTGTTCTAGCTTGCCTACCTGCCACGCAGTGCAGGTGTAAAGATCAACTGTAGTGCCATGTGAACACAAGCCACTGGCAGAGAAGCGGGACACCGTCCAGTGGCTGTCACACGTCAGTGTGCATCAGAACCCCCAGAGGGCCTGTGGAAGCAGGGGTCCTGGGGCTGCCCTCAGCTTCTAATCCAGCAGATCTGGGGCAGGGTCCAGGAGTTTGCATTTCTACCAAGTTCCTTAGGCATCCTTCAAGGCCCTTTTGAAGTTTCTTTTCTGCAAAGCCTTCCCCCGTGCCATAGTCCCAGCCGCACTTTCTCTTCTGAACTTCTGGCCTGACTGCCATAGCTCATGCTCCTGAGGACGGCAGCAGAGGCTGCCTGGACAGCTCTGCTGGGCAGGATGCTGGGGCTGCACGCTGGCTCACAGCGGTGTTGGCACCTCTTCACACAGGTGTGGACAGGGACACGGGTGTGGCCAGGGAGATGGTGGCACACATAACTGGTATTCATCATTCTCACTTTACAGAAGATTGTGTTTTCTACATTCTGGGCTTGTCTTTAAAATTAAATCAGACTCCTCTTGATGATGGCTGCACTGTCTTTTACTGCTGTGTCTTCTGTGGTGCTTGGCCCTGCACAGTCACCCTGCATGCAGGGCTCTGTCATGTTCATTCTGAGCTACTGGGACAAGCACAGTGGTGGCAGGTGATGGCAGAGGCTGTAAATAATAATTTTTAGATATTGGAAGAAGAAGATTTCCTGAAGTTTTTGTTTTGGCCACAATGTAACAAATACAGATGGCATGTACTTTCAAATTCAATCTGCACTACTAACATTCTCCTCATCATTTTCTTGCAGCTAGGCGATCAACAAACCAATAAATCAGGTTTTGATTTGCAGTGTTTGCCAATGTTTTTGGTGAAAACACTCCCACTGCACTCAGTGCGAGCAATGCTCCTGAGGACAGGGGTGGGAAGGGACGCGCGGCAGCCACCACACCTGGCCTTTCCACCGTGCAGGTGCAGTGGTCAAATATAACTTCAAGACACGAGTAATTGTGAACTTATTAAGAAGGGATGGGTTTTGAGTACTACTTTAAAAAAATAGAATTAATTTTATTGTAGGTTTGCTTAATTTTTTATTTAATATCTTAAATCCTTACGCAAGGAGGATATATTTGTTGATGAGAGAGAGAAACACAGATGTGAGAGAGAAATATGATTGGCTGCCTCCCATATATGCCCAGAAGGGGGATTGAACCTGAGGCCCTTTGGTGTATGGAATGACGCTCCAACTAACTGAGCTACCTGGCTAGGGCAAGTTTGCTTAATTTAATTCTTAACAATGGCTATGTTTAACGCCTATTGGACCAGTGCCTGAAACGATAACAGTTGGCTCTCATGAGTTCTCTTCAGCACACTACTGGACAAATTCACATGGATCTGCTGAAGTTAGGATTCTTTTGGTTGCACCTAATAAAAGCTAAACCTACACCGGTCTAACCAAGGGCAAGGGGGTGGATTGTTTTGCCTCACAGAATTTGCATTATGTAGAAGGGTAGGGTCATCTTAGTTTCAGGCTGGGTGTCCCCAGGACCTGCTCTCTTCCTCTCTGCCAGCTTTTCTGTCCTCTGTGTAGTATCCAGATACCTGCTACAGCTCAGGCCTCATTCTCTGAGGCCCAGTCTGCCAGAGAAAGAGCCATTGCTTGGTCTCATCGTCTCTGACTGTGCTCTGTATCTGTTCCTGGACCAGGCACCATGGTCAGGCACACACAAGGCTTGCTACTACAGACTGAATTGTGCCCCCACCGCTGCTCATAAGTTGAAGCTTTATCCCTCGTGTATTTCGAGATGGGGGCTCTGGGGCTGGAGTTTAGATGAGGTCACAAGAGTGGGGCTCTCGTGATGTGATTAGTGCTTGTATGAGAAGAGACTAGAAAGCTTCTTCTTCCTCTTTGACATGTGAGGACGTGGAGAGAAGGCCGCCATCTGCAAGCCAGCAAGAGAGCCCTCCTTGGGAACCACATTGGCTTGCACCTTGATCTTGGATTTTCCTGCCTCCAGAATGGTGAGAAAAAAATTCCTATTGCTTAAGCCACCCAGTTTATAGTATTTTGTTATGGACCCCTGAGCTGACTAAGATGCTCTCGTTGGCCAGGCTCACCCTGGCAGCTGGGGTGAAGTCACTCTCAGCCAGGCACCTGAGCGGAGAGGGGTAATTCCCCAGAGGAAATTGCAGGTAAAGTGACTAGAAGGGTGACTGGAAGCAAACAGCAAAACAAATATCCATTGCAAGGTCTGTCTCTCTGGGCAAGAAGAATGGTTTCCTGGCTCAGAGGGTTCAGCGATCAGGGTAGCCTTTCTGGGAATGTGATGATGGGATGAGTCCTTCCGTGTATAAGGGAGAAAAAGAAGAGGAAGGGATGGAAAGTTTTTAGCCACAGTCTAAATAGCCCCATGGTTTGGGGCTTTGCTGTCCCCAGAGGGCTGCTAAGAATTTTGTTTACTGGGTCCCAGGGTTCAAAATCTAGTTGCTTGGGTGAGAAACTTGTTCCCAGGGATGGAAGCTTAAGGAGGGGCATCTTTCCTGGGGTATATCTTGCAGATACGAGGAGTAACTTGCTGGGGTTTGCTGTGTGTTCTGGATTTACCAGCCATCACACTGCTCCTTAAGTGCCACCAAGGGCCAAGAGAGCCTTCTTAAACTTGGTGGTGGAGAGTTATGCCAGTGCTCAGAAAAACGAAGTGCACCCCAGAGGGTTACAGGCCCATATCTACCAGGAAACTGTGAAAGAAAAGGAGCTGGGTGAGCAGTGGGCGGGCCCTGGGCATGTATGGATGCAGCATTTTATATACACTTTTGAGGAGGTGAAAGGGAGAGACACTTTGAATAGAAACAGATGGTGGTTTATCTGTTCCAGACTAATGACTGCTCCTCAGGGTCAGGCAGGGCCATGGGTACAGGAGAGATTGCCAGACTTCCTGGCCAGCAGCAGTGTCAGAGTTCTCTGCCTCCCCAGAGGCTGACAAAACATTGACCTGGTGTTAGCCCTGCACTTTGGGTGCTTGTGCAGTACAGTGGTGCCATGGAGAACCTTCCGCATGCGTGTAGAAGGTACAATATGGTGAGATTCTCCTATAGGTACTGGGCACCGCGCCAGATGTCACACACACCATTGCATCTGACCCCCTTGACATCTGTGTGCTGTAGTCAGTTTTCCTCGTTTACAGAAGAGGAAACTGAGGCTCGGAGCCCACAGTTACATTGCTTGTGAGTGGCATTGCTGGACTTTATCCCAGATCTTTCAGACTTCAGTGGCTATGTTGATTTCTTCCATGTGAACCTGAGTTGCAGGGGAGCAGCCATTGGTTGTGCAATATTCATATTTGTAATCGTCACTTCAGCTATCCTTGAGGGCAGGGCTGTGCCTTGTTCATAACCATACACCCAGTGGCTAGTGATAAACACTGAAAAAAATGCAGAATTACATATATTTTTCTTGATAGCCCTCAGGGAAGGCATTTTAAATGTCCTACTTTAGAAATGAGGAAACTGAACTGCAGGGAATTTAGATACTTCTATTTTCTCATAGATTGTTATTCAAACTCAGGTCTGTGTGAATACAATGCTAACGATCATTCCATTTTTTGTTATATCTCCACCTTAATCTGTCCCAGTGTACTCTGTTCATTTCCCACTGGGTAAAGAGGAGCCAAAGTGGGTGGGGGCGATATTGTATGGGGAGATTTGCATTAATCTGGAGTTGAGAAAGAAGCTGAGAGGTAGACCAGTAAGCTGGATCCAGCCCCCCTCCGTCTTTCAGTTAAAATATCTACTTTACTTATTGCAATTTCTTTTCTTAAGACTTTTTTTTCCTCAAATGGGAGGCTCCTATGACATGTTTCATATATAGAAAATGTTATTCAAAGTTTTCTTTGGTTTTTAAAAATTAATGTTAATTTATTAAAGTTATATATTCAAAAACCTACTGTTACCTTAGAGTTCCATTTATAAATTTTATTATTCTATTTACAAGCTTATCAAATGTTGTCAATTACTTGTGAGTAGGTCTTTGATTAGTATTTGAGCCCATTTATAGGCTTAAGTTTATAGCCTCTAAGCTTTTTAAATTGTATTTATAAATTAAATATTTTAATCTCATTTTGAAGTCTTTCAATATATTAACAAAATAAGTTCTTCTCAACTTCTTAAATAACTCATAAATTTAATAAAATTAACTGACATATATGGTGGTCCTTAAGTACTCTTAACTGTTCAAATACTATATATAAACTTAGAAAGATTAAGCTTAAATACATAAGTCTAAGTCAATTAATCACATATTTAAAACTGAAATTTCCAATACGGGTATATTCAAGGGAACTTGCTTGCAAATACTATTTATGCTACCAAATAGCCACAGACTTCTTAACACATAGATATTAATGTTGTAAATTTGGTTCTCTTAAACATGTCCATTTTTAGTTCTAAATCTTCCCAGAGTTAGGAGAATCTTGTCCTTTAAGGAAATAATAATGCCATCTCAAGCAGTTTTGGGAGAATTCGCAGATTTTAGCTAGGGGCTAGTCTGGATTCTTGCCAGCCCTCTTTGTAGTCCACACAAGGAACTTCCTGATGTTATGAGTGATCAGCCTCGCACACAGGGTCATACAAACTGGCATGGCCTCAGGACTACTTACCAGTGGCATCTTCCTTGTTTGTTGGGACCTGCACTGTTCAGGGTGTTAAGATTTAGGGTGTTTTAGGGTCTCACTCTTGCTTATACTCACTTTATCCCCCTTGGTGCCATCCCAGGTTCATCATGGAAATCTGCAACCAACTCAGACCGCTACATGTCCTGGCTTGATTTTGCTTTCCTTTGTCTAGGATTTACTAATTTCTTTCCCAATGACCTTTGACTCTGATGGAGTTCTATTTTCTTTCCATATTCTTCATGATGAGTAAGACCACACACTCATACAGTTATGAAAATCATATCCGATTACATCCTGCAGATGTCACAGATTCTAAAGCAAAACACCTAACAATTACACACAAAGGGTTCCATTGTTTAAGAAGATGTTTTCAAACATAACACTGGTGGAATCCTCAAGGTTTTGAAAAAAGACTAAATATTGGTATTTTGAGAGCACCTGCAATGAGCCAAGTACTTTATGTACATTATTTCCTTTTGTCTCCACCACCTCATCAAAGTCTTTATTTTTATCCTCATATTCAAAGAAGGGAGCTGAGGTTCATGGCATTTTAAATTTCTCAAGGCCACATGGCAAATAAATGATGGAGGTAGGGCTAGCTTTTAGGATTGTTTGCAGAATTCATGACCCTTCCTCTATGCTAGTTTCCAGGGCTTTAAAGGCTTTATTACCAGGCTCTCCAAACTACGGATCAGTCTTCTCACTTCCTCACCCTGACAACAAAAACTCTGGTATAAGCCTAGTCTTTGCAGACAATCGCGAGGCTCAAAAGCAATATCTGCCTTAAAAAGTTCAAGCCTGACTTTAGCTGAAGTCCTAACACTCCTTGAGAGATAGCTGATGAGGACACCCAGTGTTAGCCCACAGTGGATGGGAGCCACAATGAAAAGGTCTTGGGACTGGGGATGAGAGCCCTCGATTCCCATCTTGGCTGTTCCATTTGACCTGCTGTGTGATTCAGAGCCAACATCATGGGAGACCTCCAGCTTTAAGTCTCCATTTGGGAACACCCTGCTCAGGTGAAAATTAATGTGGGACCCTGGGGGCATGTAAAGGGTGAAACTGTCCATTTTACACCAGGAGATTCTTCCCAAAATCCTGGTTTTCTGGTTTCTTCATCAAAGGTTAGCTCAGAACACCAGAGAGAGCCACTGGCGGTGGGGCCAGATCCATTCTCTGCACTGGCATGGGTGCTGATTGCTTGGCCAGGGACAACAGCTTGAGTCTCAATTATGGGGCTGGGTCAGGCAGCCAGAAGAGATGCCTGAAAGGGAGTCGGGGATGCAGTGGAGCTCCACTGTTTTCCAGAAGAGGAAGGCTGCTCAGTGTTAAAGGCCACATTCATCTTGCAGACAGAAGAACTTTTGGTGAGCCAATTGGGCTCCCTCTCCCAGCCACGCCTTTCCTTATCACTTCACAGGATGCTGAAAAGACAGAGGTATTTCAACCTGCTGGCTTGGGCCCAGTTTTTCACCCTACCTAACATAACCAAGGCTCTCTTTCCTCTTTAGCCTGGGAATCAGGCAGGGCAGTGGGATGATTCTTTTCCCCAAATCAAGAAAAGAATCAAACTTCATATTTTGAAGTGGCCTTGTGGAACCTTGGCTAAAGTTTCTTGCTAAGTTCCCAGGAACAGTGGAGAAACTACTTAAGACAAGCTTAGAGTGATTGTAGCCATCTGTACTTATCCAAGCAAGTGCAATAGATTGGGACACCCTGTGAGGCCAAAAAGATATGAGCATGGCTATGTTTCAAAGTGGTTACAACCATGGGTTTGAAACCACAGAAAGCTGGGTTTGACTCTTGGGCCTGCTGCTAACTCTGTAAGATTGGGCTGTTAGCTCTCTCTCAGTTCCCTTCTCCGGACGTGCAGCCTCCGGAGAGGGTGAAATGAGAGATGTGTGCATGGGAGCTCTCAGCCTTGTGCCTGAAACTTCTCGAGCAGTGAATGAGTGACAGCTGTTGTCACTGCCTAGAGAGGGAAGGGGTAGGGGCAGGGGACTCAGCGTAGAACTAGGCATTTGGCGTAGAGATTCCTCTTACATCTTGATATCTTTTCTCGCATAGCACAGTTTACTGAAATTCTGGTCTATAAACTCTTGACACAGTGCAATGTCTTGCCTAAAATGATATGATGAAGAAGCCACTAATGGGGTGTGGTGAGGTTGTGTGTGTGTGTGTGTGTGTGTGTGTGTGTGTGTGTGAGAGAGAGAGAGAGAGAGAGAGAGAGAGAGAGAGAGAATATGTGGGACCAAGTCAGAGAATGAGAACAAGTTTACCAATTCTTTGGTAATTTCATTGTTGTGGTAGTCCCACCAGCAGGTCAGATTTATCATTGTGATGGTCCAGCTTCTTTTCATTTTCTGGATAAAGACATAAGTCTTTGATTTTTAAAGCTTTCTCAGCATATTCCCAGATCTAATTAAAACCAATAACTGTGGAAATAATTATGTTTTTCGAAATACCAGCAAGAACTGAAGACTGGTTTCTGGGTAAGAACCTATCTTTGAAGGGGAGTAGTTCTGTGACTTTATTCTCTTGTCGTTAGGATGCTGGCATTAAAGTTGTGGGTGGCCACTGGCATCTTCAAGGGTAAGGAATGCAGTGAGGACTCCTTCAGTGCCAAGTAGCCAGTCTTTCCTGGGAAAACCTGGTTTATTTCTGGGGAATAATTCAGCCACTGAGAGAATCTGGGAACCTGTAAGTGGCCATTCATTACCATTAAATTCCAATTTATTTCAGAGGGAGGGACTTAGGGACCTTCTCTGAAAACACCCACTTCTATTGCTCAGCCTAAGAACCAGGCAAAAGGCTTTGGAAAGATCTGAGAAAAGCAAGACTCCAAGAATAGTTGGACTTTATCAGAAAATTACAATAAAATAAGTCAAAGAGATGTAATGTTCAGCACAGGGAATATAGTCAATAAAATTGTAATAACTGAGTACAGTGACAGGTGGTTTTTAGGCTTATTGTGGTCACTATATGAGGTGACTGGTAAGGTTGTGATGTATATAAATATTGAGTCACTATGTTCTACACCTGAAATGAATATAATATTGTATGCACACCCCTTTACCTATCACCAAAAGAAAATTACAGAATGTCAGGTCTGGGAGGAATTTTAGAGATGAGCTAGTATCCTGACTCAAAGCACTCATTTATATATATGGAAACTAAGATCCCCACAGTGGGAGTGCTTATGATCTTGGGAGACCAGAGCCTGGAATTCCTGATTACTGGTCCAGTGTTCTTCCTGGAAGAAATCATCATCACCTATTTGTGGGTGATGTACAGAGGCGGGGTGAGGTATGGCAGGTATAAGACACCACACCTTACAACATGGAGCTTACTATGTAGTCAAACAAGACACGTACATGTGAAGTAAGAATAGCTATGGGGCATGTCTGATAGGTACCATCCACATGATGGGCTTGGACGCAGAAGGAGAGATGGTCTCATCCTTGATGGATCAGGGAAGCTTTTGGAGATGGTGTGATTTCAGGAGGGCCATGGAGGATGTGTGTGATTTGGGTGGGATGAGATAAAGGTCATTCTAAATAGGAAAAAGATGTATACACAAGAGCAAACTTAGGACAGTAAGAGGAATATGTGTGAGTCAGCAACAATTTAACAGTAATAGTCAGTTTACTGGGATTACAGAATGTTAGAATTGGGGATATCAGGCTCATTCTCCTCACATTACTGTTGAGAATGTTGTTGGGTCCAGAAAATTTAACTTGTGTCTTAAAGGTTACATGGCTATAAAGAACAGACTTGGGATTAGAACCTTGGTTCGTCGCCTCTTATCCAGTATATTTTTTTACTGCACCCTGCTGATCCTAGGGAAGTGATAACAGAGAGACAGAAAGACCATGGAACACCTTGCATGAGACACAAGATGTTTGTACATCAAGCACTGGGAACCTTCGACCATTTTTGAATGTGAAAGTAACACATGGTCAGAGAGGTACTACATAGAGATTGAGCTGCTGGTGGTATGCAGGACAGATGGAAGAGATTGAAAGGAAAAGCAGAGAGACCAGTTAAAGAGGCCCAGACCTAGACCAGCTATGAGATCATATGAAATGAGATTACTGGAAAGAAAATGAAGAGGAAAAGATGAATATGAGAGAGACTCAAACCAAAGGCTATGGGAGAGTCAGGAAATGGGAGAGGGTGGTGTCAAAGACCGCTCTGGAAATTCAGAGTTGACCAGTTGTCCATGGATGAGACCACCTCATAAAACCTGTCCCCTGGCTTTTGTTTCCACTTTCCCTTAGCACTTCACTCATTTGTTCTTTCTTTCAACAAACATTTCTGAGCCCAGCGGAAGGTGTTTCATATTCCCCCCAGCTGGTAACCAACTGAACGTGATGCCTCTGTTGTTTTCCTGGGATCTGCCCCTTGAACTCATCTTGGTCAGAGTTGTTGAAGAGAACCTAGGCGAAATGAGAACAGCTTGGTTATTGAAAAGAAAATAATGGTGATTGTCTGGGAGGGTGTTGAAAAGCCAGCAAGATTTCAGATGGGAGGAGGATCAAAGTGTCTTGGGAAGGGAGGAGGCGGGCCCTGTGCACACAGAAGCCCCTGGGTCTTAGGGAGAATGAAAGACCTCAGTGTGGTGGCAACAAAGGAACTGTTGTGCATTCTCAGTCAGGGGCCTGGAGGGGCAGTGACCAGCCTTGGCCCTGGGGACTGGCTGGGTGGCTCTAGGCTCAGGCTGCTGCTCCCCATGAGAGGGGAAGGGCAGTTGTGCCAACTCTCAGAGTGGGGGCAGGAGCCAAGGGCTCCTTAGGTCTGAGGAAACTCAGAGGCTGCAGCTTTGGAAGACTGCGGGCTGCTGACACTCAGAGTCTGTGCCTTCCCTCCCATTCATCCCATCCCTCAGCAATTTCTACTCACTCCTGTCTTGGGATACCTTTAATAATTACAGCTTGTCCTTCTCCTCTAGGTCACTGTGACTGTTATTTTGTTTTCCTCACCTGAGGACATTTTTTGTTGCTTTTTTTTTGAGAGATAGATAGATAGAGAGAGAGATAAATATCAATGTGAGAGAGAAACATTGATTGGTTACCTCCTGTATGTGCCCTGACTGGGGATCAAACCCACAGTCTTTCACTTTATGAGATGATGCTCCACCCAAGTGAGCCACACCAGCCAGGGCTCACTGTGACTGTTTTTTATGCTGAAGGTCTAGTCTTATCAAGTGGACTTGAAAACATTTGGCAAATAGGTCAAAATACACTGACCAACTGATAGATTGGTTGTAGCCATGTTGAGAAGTATTCTCTCATGTGTCTAGGCCAAACATAATGATTTTAGGCACATAGGAAAATGTCAAAATGGTTTAACTTATTTTCATTTCTGTCTCCAAATAGTACCAACTGAAAACAGGTTGGTTCTAAGGAGATTGACAAGTTGGTTAAGGAAACATGGTTAAAAACTCCAAATGGCTTCCCACCCGCCAAAATGCCATTGTAAGTGCCCTCTGGTGGCCTCTAAATGCTTGCTCTGCTGCCACTAGCATGTGGCTTTGGGTAAATTACTGAATTTCTCTGGACTCTGTTCTTCCCCTGTGACCTAGGCATGATCCTACTTCACACAGTTTTAGCAGGACAACTTAGCCAGTCTCTGGCAAAGAGCAGGTGTGACTTGGGATTAATTAGTTCTGGGTGAGACCAGTTCAGACTTCAGGACTTTGTATTTAATTCATTCTGTTATCTCATAGCTATTTCCTATATAGGATTCTGGAATTGGGCAAAATTAATCTCAAAGAAATGCTATCATCAGGAAAGAGATGACCGAGTGGTGGGGACTGAAATGCTCAAGTTCATCCTGGGGATCAGCTCCCTCATGATGCTGCCTTGTGTCTGGACACCATGGACAGATGCCCATTTAGACTTGATTATAAGAAGCCCAAGGCCCAGACACTGTGTGGTTGGTGAAGTCATGTCCCAGAAGTAGGGAGTCAAAGACTTCCACAAATTGCAAGCTGAGCCAGAAATGCAACCCAGGCATCCTAACACCCCACCCCAAGCCTGATGATAAGGCCATTCCTGCTCCCTATATCCGGGAATAGACATCCTTGGAGCCAAGAGGGTGACATCAGGGCACCTGGCAAGCTCACTTCACTGCTCTGGTTTGCATGTAGAGAGGTGGTACAAGGGATCCAAGAGAAGGGCTTGGCAGCCTGAGGTTCTCAGAGGCCAGTGATGGGAACAGGTCCTCCCCCAGAGACTAGAAGGAGGCAGCGAGCTTTGGGAATTCTCCATAGCCGTGGGCAGGAGGAGCCACTGAAGGGGGAGGGAGAGAATGATTTATGAGTAAACCCTAAAGGAGCAGAGCTTCCTGGCTTGACCCCAGCACCAGCTGAGGGGCGTGGGAGAGCATTCTGCAAATATTTAAGAGGCACTGGTGCCAGAGAACTCAATGTCTGAACCTGGATGGAAGGGAAGGGGCAAGGGCGGGGGGAGCGCAGAGACATGTCTGTCAAGCAAGGCTTTCCCAGAGCCCTTAGAATGCAGGCCTCCTCTCTCAGGATCCCCGTCTGTTCGGGCATCTCCCCAGGGCACAGGGTTTACGGGCTGACAGATTCCAGGCTATAGACCACATGGGCCACGTCACTTTTCCTGTGGAGAGATTGGGCAGAAAGCATAAGGGAAGACAGGCAGTGAGAATAAGATGGATGGAAGAACCCTCTCCTTTCTTTTAATGTCCTGTTCTAATTGGTTTCCTGAGGAGCTGAGTTATCTGGCTTGTTCCACCTTCCCCTTGGCCTCCTCCCTGTACTGATTTTCTGTGTTCTCAAACCAAAGCCTCGACAGCCTTCAGAGTCCAGTTCAGCCTTTATCTCCTTCCAGAAGCCCATCCCAACCTCAAATGGCTTGTATTGCTATTACATCCAGTCCCCCAACACGCTGAAAAGCCACAGCACCCTTCGGCCCATTAAAGGTTCTGAGGTGTCCTATGATAAAGAAATGTTTTGAACTTTGTTTATCCCAATAATTCCTTAATATGTTTGATCATAAAATTCCACTTTAGAGAGACATGTCATATGCTGGCCTGAGACTTCCCACTTCGTGCTTCACGCATGTGTGACTGGCACCCCGGTCACCTCCCAAGTGCCACGGTGCACAGGCTGCATGTCCTGCTTCCTTTGCAACTCCCACAGTGCCCACCAAACCAGGGCGCTCCCAACATGTGTGCTTAATTAAAAGGCAAGAGGAATGCTAGAAACAAATGAAATAGTCAGTGACAAGATGGGAGAAAATTGGCAGTATGTATACAAAGGAATGATACCTTGAACATGGACATTTTTGTAAATAAGAAAAACAATGAACACTGCAGTAGAAATGGGAGAATCATGGACAACCAACTCACAAAAGAAGAAATGCACAACATGTGTGTCCATTTGGATAAATCTTTTTATTATCACAATAATACAAATAGTAAATAAAAAAATGAAGTGCCATTTTCATGAATTAAACTGGCAAAAAAACCATTGGGTTAGTGAGGTTGTAGGGAAACAGACACTCTTACACTGTTGGTTTAAAAGTAAGTCAGTATATAGTTATTTCTTCAAGGGTATGCTAAAAATAGGAACTTTCTTGTCATGAACCATTTATCAAAAATGTGTTATTACTGGATGCACAATATTCCATAATATGGAATATCAAAGTTCATTTAGCTGCCATTTTGACTGGACATTTAGATTGTTTTCAAGGTTTTGTCTGATCTTCGATTATTTCCTTACAATTGAATTTTAATAATAATGTATTAGTTATGTACTGCTATGTAACAAATCACCCCCAAAGTAAGTGAATATTTTATAGTTAAAAACAAGAACTCTGGCTTTTGTGGGTCAAGGATTTGGATGGGGTCCAGCAGGGAAACTTGTCTGCTTCCGACGGGAAGCCTGGAAGGTCATTCCAGGGCTGGAATCCCCTGAGTCTCCCTCATTCACCTGCCGGCACTGATGCTTAGCTGGGGCTGTCAGCTGACACCTCCGCACGTAGCATCCCCAAGTGGCCTGGACTTCTGCGCAACATGGTGGTTGGGACCCAAGGTGGTTGGGTATTGTCCCAAATACTCTGGCAGCTGTGACAAATGACCACAAATTTATTCTCGTGTTGTTCTGGCTGTCAGAAGTCTGAAATGCGTCTTACCAGGCTAACACCAAGGTGTTGGCAGTGATGTGTTTCTTTCGGAGGCTCCGGGGAGAATTTGTCTCTTGGCCTTTTTCAGATTCTAACTCTACATTCCTCGCATTCACTGGCTTGGAGGCCCTTCCTTTGTCTTCCAAGTTGGCAGCAAAACATCTCGCTCCAGGGGTCACCCTGCCTCCGTCATCTGGTTGCATTTTGGTCTCATCCAGAAATTCAGGCTAATACCCCCATCTCAAGATCCTTCACTTAATCGTATCTGCAATGTGCCATATTTGATATATAAGGCATATTATATACCAAATATAAGCCATATACCTTTTGCCATATAAGGTAGAATTAATTCTCTGAATAGGGTTAGCAGAGGCTGGGTTATGGGGGAAATGGGAAAAGGTTAGGAAAATGGTACAAACTTTCAGTTATAAGATAAGTTCTGGGAATATAATGTATAGCATGGAGACTGTGGTTGATACTGTTGTATTATATGCTTGAAATTTGCTAAGAAAATAGATCTTGTGTTCTCACACACACACAAAAGATAATTATGTGAGGTGCTGGTGGTGTTAATTAACTTGATTTTGGAGATCATTTCACAATGTGTATAGTATACTCTCATGTTGTACACTTTAAACATATTATAATTTTATCTGTCAGTTATATCTCAATAAAGCTGGAAAGAAAAAGTAGCATTTACAGGTTCCAGGAATTAGGATCTGCATGTCTCTGTGGGCCCAATTTCAGCCTATTGCAATGACCGCGGGCTTTCCTCTCTGTAGCTGGTTTTATGGGAAGCCCTACAGTCACAGAGAGAGGTGCGAGTGGAGTGGGAGCCCTGGTGCCACTACGGTGGGTGAACCTGGGTCACATGCTCATGCAGCTCACTCAGGGGCTCTGGTCCTGCTCAGGTTCCAATATCCTTTCCGTTTTAGAACTGACACAAGCGTCAACTTTTAGGACTTGGTAGGTCTGACAGAGCGCAGCCTATCATGAGCCACTCCGAGTGTGTGGTCACTTGGTGTCCCGCAGTCAGGCATTCTGTCCTTCCTAGGGTTCAGTCAGATGCTGAGAACTGTGCTCAAATGTCTTATAAATTCCGTGGCAGGCAGCACAGTCTGTTCCACAATCCCAAAGGCCTGGATTGTGATTTTCCCACTGGGGCTCCCCCTTATCTCTGTCATGCCAAATCTTTTCCCATCACCAACATGACGGATATGACCAACACCCCAGGGTCTGCCAGATCATACAGCCTGAGTGTCAAGGCTTTTAGTGCTGTGGCCTGGACTTACAGCTACAGAGACCTTTCCTGTTCTGGTTGCCTTCCAAGGCTGGCAGCCCCATGACCCTCATGTCACCCAGTGTCAGCAGAGGGCATTATGCCTGGGTATAGAATGCATTGCCTCCAGAACCCAAAGAAGCATCCCAGGCGCTGTGCTTCCTTCTCTCCGGTAGCTACGTGAGATGCAGCAGTTTGTCCTTTCCTGTGGGCACCTCTTAACAGAGGCTGGCCCCCTGGATCCCTGAATCCTCATAGGGTTTATAAGCTGCCTCTGGAGTGCACGTGTACTCCCAAAGTCTCTTGTCTGTGATATTCTGTGGACTGTCTGGGCAGTCAGATAGATCTCTCTGGGTTAAGTTGTGACACAGGGTAGGAGAGTTCATCTCTAAAGGAATACTGTTTTCTGCCTCATACAAATGCACACTGTTTCTGATTCATTTTTTTAACCCTAATTGAAAGGAATACATTTGTACAAACAATAACCATGTATCCCGAGGCCTTGTTAATTAGGTCATTTGGACACAGCAGCTGCACTTGGGTCTGCTAAGCATGTAGGCCTGCAGTAGGACGTATATGGTCTTTCTCCAGGGTTAATTGTTTCTGTGGCAGCCAGATGAATGGATTAAATGGAGATATTGTAGGGACCCTAGACCCAGCATCTTGTAGGTCATTAACAGTGACACTTGTCCTGCCATCCCCCCAGGGAAATGATACTTCAGCTGTGCTAAGTGTTTCCATGGCGCTCTCTCATGGACTGAGCATCATAAGGCTGTGAGGTTGGCATTGCTATCAGCCTTATCATAATCTCTCCGGATGCCTAAGTCATCTGCCCCAAATCTCACAGCAAAGTAAAAGATTTAAACTTGAGCCTCTCTGACTCCAAAGTTTGTGCTTCTGTCCTTGTTAACACTGCCTTTTTCTTTGAATCCTGCCTCTATCTCCTCCTCCATCAAAACATTGGCATCTCTACTATCCCAGAGGCCCTTGAAGTCCCAATGAAATCAAGAGAAACTGCTAATGGAAAAGAATTTGACTATAGACCACTATCGAGAGGAGCGAATGGTGTTGGGATGTTTTCCTGCAGTCTAACAGGGTGTGTGCAGCAGGAGGTCCAGCTTGCTGAGTACCGGCGCTAAGTCTGCCAAGAGTGTGCAGCCCATGACCAGTCTGTGCGGAGGAAGTGCCAGGGGCTGTGGAAAGGAAGGGAGGCACTCCCTGCCAGATACTCCTTTCCGCTCATCCTGACGGTAAGTGCTGCCTCAGGACACTCTGCGCCGTAGAGCAGGTCGGGGGGTCATGGGAGGAGGGGTGGTGAGGGGTTTATTTTCCAGTTAACAGAAAGCTGAGGGAATCCATTTTGGGAGTTTTGCTTGGGGTCTCAGGCCATTCCTGCAGAGCCATGCAAGCAGAGACCCCTGACCACCCTGCTCTGGCAATTTGCTCCACGCTGTCTTCCTCTTCACCCTCCCCTCCCCATCCCTGCTGCACTCGGCTATGGCAGCTGCCCCGCTCAGCATTTCTGAGTGCCTGCCTCATTTTGGCAGTAAACTTAGCTCCATCTCCGAGGGCCCCATGTCAGGTTTGAAAGCTCCTCACCTTCAAATTAAATAGTCAGTTTCTTGAGAAGAATGAGATAATAGATCTGAAAATACTGTCATGGAAAAGAGAGAAAAGAATGAAGCAAAACCCCAAAGCATTATTCCCACTCATGCCCATGCCCAGTGGGCATTCGGTAGAAGTAAATAGAGCTGGACTGGAGAGAAAAAGTCGAGGTGTTTGGGAGAAAAGTGGTAGGGAGGGAAAGTCCTGAAAGTGGTAGGGAGGGAAAGTCCAGGCGTCTCTTCCTCTAGGGATGGATTGGTTAGGGACCATGGGAATCTGAGCTTAAGATCCCCGAGACCTGATAGCAACATCAAGCTGAGGACCTTGCACCTTCCCATCATGGATGCCCAGGGATAGAAGGATGGTGAAGGTTAAAGTCTACCTGGACCAACCCTCCCCGGATCTCCATCTGATGGAGATCAGCAATTCAAAGTTTTGTTCTCTTCAGCAGTTCAGCTTGTCATCTGCCCTCTGGTTGGACACATCCAATTATGGGAAATGCACTCTGTTTGGAGACAGAGTAGAGCTTTTCCTCTTGGGCAGGTCTCTGAAAATGGTCTTCCTTGGACTGTTTTTCTGTTGAGAGCCTCCCTGATCTACTATTCCCCAAAATAAAAGGTAAAGACTCATGAGTAGGGTTCGGAGGGAAAGGCTGTTTCCCAAACACTTAAAACCTTTCCCTCCCAAGGAGGAGGAGGAGAGTGTGTGGGAAGCGACCAAGGAGGAGAGGCCCAGAAGCCTGCAGAGAGCTGGAAGTGTCCCGAATCCCTGGGCTGATGAGTGAGACCCATTCATCCCAGCTGCCCTTTTAGTAAATGGCACCCCTCCCAGCAAAAGGTTGAATTCCCCCATGTGTGGGTTTACAAGGCCTTGCCTTGGCTCTAGAACACAGTTATTCCCAATGCTCAGAAAGTCAGGAAATGCTGGAGTAAAGGGAGACAAGGAGGGGGCTAGTGGGGAGAGAGAGAGGAAGAGATGGTGATAGGTGGATGGGGAAGAGAAGGGAAAAGCGTGAGAGAAAGAGAGACAGAGAGGGAAACAAAGGCATGAAGAGGCGTGGAGGGAAAGAGCGTATCAGAGGGAGAGGCATGAGTATGGCTAGGCAGGGAGAAGAGGGTACAGAGGTAATGAGACAGTGGAGGACACAGAAAAACGGTGAAGTGCCTGGGGAAGTCTTAGTCTGGAACGGCTCTGGGGCTCGGTCTGTGCATTCTGTACAGCTGCTTCTCCTGGGCAGCCTGGCTGCTCCTGGGAAGGGGCTCCCGGGCTGGGGCACTCAGGGGGCGGGGCTGTGGGAGTCTCCCCTCTGCACTGACAGGATCCTCAAGTACAAGCCTGAATGCTGTGCCCTGACCACCGCAGGAAGATGGGCACTGGGTGATGGGTTTGGGCCGCATTGCTGAGCACTGTTGTTTGGCCACGGACTCAGCCTCAGTGCCCATCCCCACCCTGGCCTCCCCTTGCTGTCAGAGAGGTTGATGGGGGCTGCAAGGTGGGCTCTCATCTTCCTACCTGGAGCCCCACAGCTACACATTTGGCTCTGAAGCCAGCAGAGGGCAGGTTCCACGGGGACCTGAGATGCAGCACGGGTGCACACGTGCAGTTGGCCGCCAGCGCTCACCGCATCTGGATCCGCTTATGAGATAAGAGGAGAGAAATTCTTTCCCTTCCTAGGACTTGGGAAGATAGCCTAGGGGTGGGGTGTTTGGGTTACAGGCCAGGGTCCACGTTGGCTGGGAAGTGGGCTCTGTTCTTAGTTTCTTCTTTTAATATTCACCAATGAAACTTGTTTGCAAAACCCTTTTCTAAACTGTGAAACTATTAATTATTACCCATATTCTCACCATAAGCCAGTGATGAATGTAGTCCTTGTTTTAAAGAAGGGAAGACAAGTGCAGGAATGTCTCAAAGGGTTGTGCAGAGACTCCAAATCTAGTGCTCCTTCCACGATGGTATACTAGCAACCTCTCTCATGAAGGTGTAGGGCAGGTTAGCCCTGGGTCTTTGGTAGCTGGGGGACTGGGCAGGACTTGAAGTTTTGCTCCCTTTATAGCTCTGCCCATGTTATCTGTGGAACATTGTGGAGTAACGGAAGAAAAGTATTCACCCTAAAGTACCCAAGCTGCTGGCTACTAAGCACACATCCTTGATAAGACATCTTAATCCTGCTAGGGCTCACAGACCCAGGAAAGCAAATTCTGGGCCATTGAAAAAGTCAGAGAGATGGTTTCTTCTCATGAGAAACCCTGGAGCAAGGGGAGAAACTACTGGACACCACCAGTAGCACTCTGCAGGTTGCCGTGCACAGAATCTTGACCTCATACAACAGTCCTGAGCCCTCCCTTGCCCAGTGTGGGCAGGTCCAGTAGGAACTCAAGAAGCTTTGGGTTGGTAGAATCCAAATTTAACCTTGCCAGTCTTTATTTTGTGCAAGGGCTGTATAAAGCTTGCTTAGGAGGTAGAGACTGAACAAACTAGTTTAGTTTCACAGTCTAATTGGTAGAAGCCCAAATAGAACTGTGGTATTCAGAAGTACACATGAACAGTAAGAAAGGAGGGGGCAAGTTGCTATGTGGGGTCAGGGAAAGGAAGTGTCACGTTGCTCTGAAGAGTGAGAAATCAGGAGAAGCTTCCTAAAAGAGGCAGCCATCAGAGTGCCATTTAGGATATACATAGGGTTTCATAGTTTTTAAGACTCCCATATACATGGTTTTGATACACAATGTTATGGTAGCAGATGTTGGCGAGGTGGAGAAACAAGCAGCAGCCCACAGCTGGCCATGAAAGGATAAATGGATGTTATCGGGAAGCAATTTGACACTCAGAATTCAAAGTTCTAGGAACTGAGGCTGCAAGCACAGTGACCCACACGGGAAAATGTGCATCAGCAAGAGACTCTGTAACGATGCCAGCAACAGCTGAGACAGAAAATGGCCCAGGGTCCACCATGAGAGACGAGGTCATGAATTACAGAACATTCGAGCACTGGAGCCTGGGGCAGCCATGGAGAAAATAAGGTGCATCTGTATGTGATGTCCTTCAATACAATGTTCAGTAAAACATAAAGCAAGGCAAAGGATGGCATGCACAGTATACTCTCATTTGTGTAACAGCTGGGTGTTTGAACAGAATTTCCAGAAGGATATAGAAAAGAACTCTTAATGAGAGTTACTTCTAGGGAAGTAGAGAGAAGGTCTGGAGAGGGAGATGATCTGTTAAAACATTTTCAATAATTGTCAAAGGTACCGTACAGCTAGGAGAGTATATAAAACACGTACTATCTGAAAAGTAACAGTAATGCATGGCAGACTTAATGTATATTGTGTAATAAATTCTTGTGCTCTGAATTTTATACCATTCATATGGAGTAATGTGTTATTTTTCCTATTTAAAATAAGCTCTGTGAGGCAGACAAGAGCATTCCTCCCCACCCTATTTTCTCCGAGACCAGCAGGAGCGGGGTGCTCAGTGGGAAGGCTGGGGCGTGGCCGGACACCAAGGTCAGGGGCTGTGCTGAGGCTGAGGGAAGCCCGAGAAGAAGCAGGAGAGGAAGGCCGGCAGGCAGCCAGGCTCCGTGCTGAGTCCTTAGCTTCCAAGGACTCGTTAAATGTTTCAGGGTGTGCCATGATCAAAGTCCTAGAAAGAGGAAGTCAAATCCAATGCTCTGATGGTGGTCAGCAAGTCCACCAGCCCAGCCGAGTAACATGGGTGGGGTTCACAATGGGGTGAGAGCGTGCTGGCCACCTGGGCTGCGCTGGGCGCTGCACCAACCGTGCTGACCACACTGTGTCTGTTAATCCTCACAACATTGCCAGGTAGGTTTTCTATCCCCATTTTACGGGCAAGGAGACTGTGTCTCAGAGAGAGCTGGGAACTCGCAAAGCCCACACAGCTGGCGAGCAGCACACGTGGGGACTGACACCTCATTGGTCTGGTGACAAAGCCTATACGTGACTCTACATGTCCCCTCAGGATCACTGTATCTGCCAACTTCGAGCTGCCAGCCACCAGGTGAATGGTTCTGCATCTTACTCTGAAAGTGACTATTTCTCTTGTCTTCATGTGCTGGTTGCTGTGCCACTAAGACCAATGCGGAGTGGTCGCCAAGGTAAATAAGAGGGTCAGGGTGGCCCCGGGCTTCTCTGGCTCCCTTCTCCTGCTCTCCCTCAGTCAGAGAGGCCCTCTGTGAGAGAGGGGAGTGTGGGTAGTGCAGCAGTGTGGAGAGTGGAACCGCTCCCCATACAGCCCCTGCGGCATGGACTTGGGAATGAGACCCCTGGGCCCTTGCTGTGCTTCCCTCAAACGCCGTGCTGCCCGGAGTGGTGTTGGGCAGACCTCTGTGCTCGCACCCCAGTGCTGCTGGCTGCCTGCGTGCAGCATGTGGCTTCTGAGGAAAGGAAGGCATTAATGGCCTTGTCCCTACTCTTGCCCCATGAATCACACCAGTTACATTTTGCAGCCTTGCACATTCCGTTGACGAGTGCCATTTCCTGGTGTCTGACACAGACTCCATAGCAAGCTTTGGCCAGGATCCTGCAAAAGAAACGAAGCTGCAGAGGCTGCAGGGTGGCCTGCGCTCTGGCTCATGATCCCTGGGCCCACCCCAATTTCTACAAAGGCATGAGGGATGGCAGCCACGCCCCGGAATCTTTGCAGAAGTGCTGAAGAGTGTGGCCATTTTTACAGCCTTGGTCTGGCCACGTGCTGGGCGGGATGATGACTGAGCCACTGAGGTGGGTAGAAGGGCCTGATTTGTTAGGGCAAACCTACAGGCTGCGACAGAGGCCAGCAGTGTGGCCTTCTCTGTCTGGGGTGTTAGTGGGAAGCACCAGTGTCATAGCCCGATCTTTATCTCTAGCCAGCCCTCAAACCCAGCTCCTGACAAAAACAATTCTCCCTTGGACAGTAATGTGTGGGAAATGTGCCAGTGTGAGCCTGTACTGTACATTCTTTTCTTTGACAGGACAGAGCTCAATGGACATTTCACCTTCATAGTCCTGGCCACAGCGGGGGGAGGGGGGGTTGCGAAACTGTCTAAATCCAGTTTATCAGCAGGAATAAATGCCCTCGGACTTAAAGAGTGGGAAGCAGAACCTGGCTCCATGGGCTGATGATTTATGGAGGAACAGCCAGCTAGGAAAAGATGGGGCAGGAGGGGGAGGGAAGGGGGACAAGTGTTTGTGGGACTCCGCTCACAACCCATAAAAGCAGCAACATGTGCTCTGTCGAGAGATCATGTTCCAGGACACATTTCCGACTGCGAAGGATACACAGTCTGGCATCCATCACTTGGTAGGGGCACGGGAACTGTAGGGAGGGAGGGATGGATCTGCCTGGGGCTGTGGCTTTGAGGCTGTGTGTCCTTTCCTTAGGCACCCACAAGACCTGGGTTCCCATAGCCCAGTGGGCTGCATCCTTCCACCATCTGGCAGCTCCTGAAACTCTGTTCCCTCTGTAAATCAGCTCAGAATGAAGTCCAGGTAGTGCCCTCCCCCTCCACAATTGTTACTTCGAGATATGATGTGGCCCAGTCAAATCAATAATTTTCTACCTGTAGATTTTGCTTTATGTTCTGTCTCTGTGACATCGGCAAGGTCACTTCCCACTTCCCTGAAGGAAGGATCTCGAAGAATAAGCAGTGTGTTTGAGATTGTGGGGTCAGAGTTGGACCTCGTGGGTGGGCATCTCAGCTCTGCCCTGTAGAAGTCGTACGGTGTGGCTGAGCTTTCCCCTGTGCCTTGTTTCCTCATCTGCAACATGGGGACAGTCACAGTGCAAGTGAGCCTGTGATTTGGAGAATGACATGGCACAGTCACTCGGCTCAGTGCCTCACACGTGGTTATTGTTCACAACACGGAGTCTCATCAGAGTGGGGACAATGCTGGCCATGGTGATAACAGTGATGATGATGATGATGAGACAAACACCTCTTTCAGTCACTAAAAAAGACTGTGAGCAAACGACTGTTTAAACTGAAGCGTTGTTACAAGCGTCTGTAATCGGCTGTCTGTTGGCTTTTTTCTATCGATTCACGACAAGGGGCACTGAGCCCCCTCTTAGCTCCTCTGTGGGCTTCGGGTCACACAGGCCTGGACCTGAGCTGTGGTCATGAAGGATCACTCAGCCGCTCTGAGGGTCGGTTTCCTCGTCTGTGAAACGGGGATAATAACATCTACTTTACACGACTACAGGGTGAATGAAATAACCTGTATAGCTTGCTGAACATAGTAGGAACATAATGAGCTTCCCAGATACCGGTTTCCAGCTATTGGTTTCCTTCCTCTCCTCTCGCCCCCTAGGGTTCTAGGCTCCATCCATCTAAATCCTTGCTCCTTTTCAAGATCTGTTTGAGATCTGCCTCTTCCATAAATTCTTCCCTATGTGAGTGGACAAATTCCCTGTCCTTGGTCGATTTATTGCTTTGGGTCCCTGAGTCGGAGATCCAGGTGTAATTGACCCGCCAGGCTGAAATGCCATTGCTTCGGTTTTTATAACCCTGGAGTCGACTCCCTCAGGTGCAAAGAATTTGCCTGAAAGATGTAGATGTGATTTACTTCCCAGGTAGAATGAAGACTCTTTGAAGGTGGTTTTCTGTCTCACCCATGTTTGTAGACCGTGCTCCTAGCACAAGACCTGACAAATAGTGGACCCAGTAAGTGTCCAGTGAAGGAAGGAATGAAGAACGTTCCAGAGAGGCAGAACAGACTCTGCAATGCAGAGAGAGCTCCCTAGTTGTGGCCTCTCGAAGCTCTGGGAGGAAGCTTTTGCTCAGAACCAGCCCTGTAGTTATGTCAGATGAGCTTAGGCCCCCAGAGTGTGGCTCTGTAAACAAAGGGGGAAAAAGCTTTCTGATCAGCCTGTTCTGTTTGGATTGGCAAGAGCTTTCCAGTTGGAATTAGTGCCTCGGACGCGAATGTCAGAGTCATTCCCTGTGAGAGGAAGGCTTGCTGGCTCAGCCTCCAACTTTGATGTGGAGCATGTGGGCCTGGGGGTGCGACTTCAGAGGGGAGGGGAGGAGGAAACAGAGGTTCTGGCTGCATTTGGAACTTCCCAGGTCCTTCTCAGGTCATCCCTGCTGACCAGGCATTTTACCTTGTCTTCTGACTTGCTCTGTCACTAGCTAGTTGTATGACCTTGGGCAAGTCACTTCATTTCTCTGGGCTTCCCCCATCTGTAAAATGACAGGGTAGATCAGATGATCCTTAAGTTCCCTTCTCACTGTTCTATAAAATTTCTGGTTATCTGCAGCTTCTCTTATACCCTGACCAGGAAGAAGTGACATTTTTGATGTATGTTGAACAGTTGGGAAAGGAGGAGGGCGTGTCGAGAAATGGGGATGTAAAACACATCCTGAGATGGAGCCCAACTCTCCTTTTCCCCCGGTCCTTTGCACTAATAACGGTCTCCTCTGTGTTTGCCTGTTTTCTACCCACTGCCGAAGACAACCCCTCAGAGAGATGACTGCACGCTACGGTTGAAGCCCAGGACTTCCTCGATCTGAGAGCCTTGGTTTTCTCGTGCACGTGGATGGGGCGGCTAATGGCGCCTTCCTCACTTGGAGGCGGTGAGGACTGAGTGAATGGGAGTATGTGCGGCGCCTTGGAAACTGCCAGACACCACAGAAGCATCAGGAATTGCGATTATGGCATAAAGCTGGCCCGCTGGGGAAAACATTAGCAAACGGCAGTTTATCCGGTGGCCCCCCTCTTCCTTGAAGATGTTTCAGTGCAAGGGACGCTTCTTCTGCTGTCTGCCAGTGGGCTGCCCCGTTTGGCTTCCCCTGCACCTTTGAAAAAAATGCTGCTGTCTGAGTCTTCATGTCTTCGCATGCTTTTCCATGAGGGCAGCAGAAGCGTCTCCCATATGATTTGGCTCATCCCACTTAACATGTGCGGCAGCATCTCTAGGTCTTAGAGTGAGAAGAATTTTCCCATTTTTCTTGCTAATCCCCAGAGCAGAGAGGTCCAGGAGGCTATGCAGGGAGTGGGGACCAGAAAGGGGTGGTCAGGGTGGTGCTCTCTTTAGCAATTGGATCAGAGCTGGAGGTATAGAGGAGAGGGGTTCTGCGTCCTGCGTTTCGGTTTCATCATGTGTTACTTGAGAGTTTGAAGAGACCTCAGATGACATGTAGTCCAGCCTTCTTCTTTGACCTGAGAGTTGGCCTCTTGGCCTGCAGTCCCCCAGCTGGTTTCGAAGGAGCAGGGACTAGAGCCCGGTCTCCGCATTCAGTTCTCATGCTCTTTCTGGCATACCACGTGAATCCTTTCATTCCTCCTTCCTCTCACTCCCCATCCCTTGCTTCACCTCTGTTCCTTTGCTTCTATCTCCCGAGCCCATTTGGTATAACTCACCGAATGGGAAAGTGTTCGGAGCTTCTGGGGCAGGCAGGCTGTTGGATAGGGGTGGGGGACTTCCTCACAGATGCCTGAGTGTGTTCTCTGAATGTCAGATCACCAGGAGCACCCAGGGTACCAGCTCACTGCGTTGGCCTCTGGGCAGAGATCACATTCAGAAGCCCCGTGGCTGAGGACTCAGAGACTCTACCTGTGAACTGGGGTTCTGTGGTGGCAGATGCTCACTGTCCCACTCCCCCTTCCTTGTTGACATGGAAGGAGAGTTAGCATGTGCTGAACACCCACAACACAAATGATATTCAAGATCTCACTCCCTGCACCCAGCCTTTCCTACCCTGCTGTCTTATTTCCCCTTGGGGCCATCCCAAGCCACAGGGATGGGCTACGCAGCATCTACCTAGCAGCCATCTTCCAGGATCACCCGGGTAGCGCTGCCCTGAGTTCACGTGCCCATTTCAGCCCAACACCATGGTGGCGTGTCCAGGGTAACCATGGGTTAGATTTCACCCTCTGGCAACAGCTGACTCTATTTACTCAGATGAGAACAATTTTCTCTCCCTTGCACTTTCAACAAGTTCGACCTCAAGGATGCTCCCCCTCCTCCCCTCGCCCTCCCCACTGCTGCCCCTGGTTCAGGCCCTGCTGCCAAAACCAATAAAAGGCAGAAGGGAGAAGTGGAGGCTGGGGGAGACTATTGTTCTAATTGAGCTGTCAGCTGAGCCCTGGGTTTCCTGGATCTGGGGTGTCTCATAGCCCAAATTGGCCAGTTTGCAGCTAATAGAAGGGGGAGCTGTTTTACTTCCTAATCACTCTTAGAGATAAGTGTGCTCCGTGCACTCGGGAGAGATGCCTCTGTGGAAGAAGCTTCTGACCGGCTGCCCCATTGCTGCTCTTCCTGGGCTGCCCTGGAGCCGGCTCAGCAGGAAACTTACCTGACACCTGGGGGTGGGGCAGGTAGGGGAGCATCAGAGCCTCTGGGCTGCATCTGTGAGGTGGCAAGATGAACAAGCCAGGATCCAGCATCCAGGCACCCCCAAACCTATGGCCCAGAGAGCAGCTCTGCACTCACGGAACACAACCCCCATTGTTTTGTCAGCTTCTCACTCAGTCAGGGACCACCTCCGAGCAGGGTTATTGGGCTCACAGTTTCTATGAAGGGGAGCTCTCAAGTGTCATTTCTTTGGCTTTCCATTATCTGGGAGTTTCATGTGACCTGATAAGTGTGTGTTGGGTGACTCTCTGATTGGACCTGGCCATTCTTTGGTGTTGAGGCCACACTGAGCACAGGGCTGCAAAGCCGGGCTCCTTCTGTCCTGGGACATGAGTGGCTTGGGGTCCTGTCAGGTAGGGGAGGCAGAAGGGAAAGACAATGAGCTGGTTCCTTGAAATGTGGACTGAGCATAGAAGCCAGTATCACTATCATTTGAAAACAATTCCTCCCAGCTTGGCATTCAAGGCCCTCCACCACCCTCCACTACTGGCTCTGCTTGCCTTCCCAACCTCATAGCACCTCCTGGTCCTGTCCCCACTCTCGCCCAGGCTTGTCATTCCATGAACATTCCTGGCACCTTAGGATGCCTTTGCTCTTGCTGCCCCTCTGCCTCCTTGTCCTTGCCTCATTGCCAAGCCACACCCATACACTGAGGGCTTGATTAGACCCCACTTCTCCCCTAAGTCCTTTGCACACCCCTTTGAGGCTGCTCCTGTTTCCTGTGGACCTTCTTTGCCACTCCCTTATAAGACCAAGAACAGTTTGTCTTCTATTAGTTGCTCAGGAATGGCTTTGTCTCTCTCACTGCATCGAGCTCCCTGCAAGAGAGATTTCTTGTTTTCTCATGTCTGTGCCTCCATGTGGTGGGGCACAGGGCCCTGTGAGTAGCTGTCAAATAATTGCCCATAGGGGTGCGTCATGCTGAGGCCTGTGTTAGTGCACATTTGCATGTGGCATACAGCGTATTTATACAGGGGGCACCCTGAAGATGGAGTTCCTGCTCTTGGCAGTCTTGAATAGAGGGCTATGATGGGGGGAAATGCAGGGGTGAAAAGGCTCCAGGGCTCTGAGTTATAGTTAGAAACATCAAATTTCAGCACTGGAAGAGGTGTTACAGTAATCTAGTCTAGTCTCTTATATTGCAGATGAAGAAACTCAGGTTCCTTCAGCAAGAGGTGACTCGCTGAGAGTTATAAAAGCAGTTAACAGCAGCGTGAGACCTGCTCACTCTGGTTGATAATCCTTATTCCTATTTTGTGGTGGTTGGAGAAGGCTTCGTCCCAATGCTCCTGGGGTTTTCGGTGGCAGTTCTGGGCCCCCTCCTGTGGCCCTGCCAGTCTCACTGGCCACATTCCACTTCACACATCCTGGAAGCCTGCTCTGGATTCCTCTATGCTAGATCCTGGTGGGGAGCCAACTTAGTTTCAAAACACCTCTTGCTCTGGAACCCCAGTCTCTGGCACACTTCTGTTAGCACTGCTGGATGCCTGCCTCCTTGGGGTTGACCTTGCAATGAATTTCAGATCGTAGCTGATGGGGGGAAAAAAAAGAAAATTGAGATGAAATAAAAAATAAATGAAAACAGCATACAGAAGCATGGGGAGAGCAGATCTGGGAGCTGGGGCTCTGGGTTCTAAAAAGAGAAAGATGTTCTTCCCGTGAGAAAATCAGCAGCAGCTTCAAACGAGCCCCTTGTGAGGGACAGGGACTTCTATATGCTCAGGATTTCTCCGCTGTGAAAAGGGAAAGGTCCTGAACTGGAACTTTCTCCAGATGTGGGCTAACTGAACTGGACGCAGGCTCAGGCCCAGGGCTGGGGAACTGAGGCATTTCAGAGCAACTGGGGGTCTTCTCAGAACATACTTCCTAACTAGATTCAGAAACCAGTTGAGGTCAAGGGGAGAGATACAACTACACTACCTCCTCACCCTAACTCCCCAACCAATGCCAGCCTCCGAAGCTCTGAAAGGAAGTGATTTCTCACCATCTCTTCCTCGTCCTGGGTTCTTTGGAAAGAATAAGATGAACAGGGTCAGAAGGAGGACAGCCCAGCCAGGGGGGGATGTTCCAGCACAGCCTAGGCACAGCTTGACAGGCACCCTCCATCCAAGTTGGCCTGGGCTAGCCCAGGTTTTCCACATGTCTGCTGTGAGGTGATAGGGCAAGCAGGAGGCCTGGTGGCTTTCCAAAGAACTGCCCTAGCTTTAGCTGTACTCCTTTCCCTGAAAAAAGTTTGCTGATTATTTGACCTGAGAAAATAGCCTTTTAAGAGACTATGAAACTCAAAGAAAGTCCTTTATTTGCAAACCAAAGACCTTCTTTGAGCACCTCCTAGCAACAGAGATCAGCTGGCCAGAGAGGGCATGACCACAGGTCTAATGGCAATCTTCCTTGAGTCCAGATGTGAGCTGTGGCTTCCAACAAAGGCTGAGAGATTGGGATTTGCCAGCTGCCCACGAGGCTCTTGGCTGCAGAGCTCAGGGGCTGTACAGCCTGCAGGCAGACTATGGGGAGGAACTCTCCTCCACAATCTGGCTGGCTCAGGGCCTATTGGCTGCCTCCAAGAGATGACGGCCTGTGGACCACTGGAAAGGTCAGGCGTTGCAGTGTGGGCACTGTTCAATGAGAAGTATCCTAGCACGAATGGTTTTCAAAATTCCTCTGCTGTGTGCGCCCACTTGGGTTTTATCTAGATCCTGGCCACATTTTCTCAGAGTCACTAGCATTTATTTCCCATCTCTCTGTACTCAGAAAAGAAACTCTCTTGGGACTACTAGGTATTTAAGGTGAGACAGGATTCCTAGGATATCTGGAGTTTAAACCTCAGCAGAAGGAATGGAAAAGGAGGGCTCCAGCCTTTTGTTACTTTCTGCCATCAAATAGACATTGAAGAACACTTGTGTGTGTCATTTGTGTTATGACACACAAACTCTCTGCTAACAACTTGTTTTTGAGTGTGTGTTTACTTCAAACCTTGAATCTTTTGTCTGGATTTCTTTAGATTGGTCTGGAAAAACAAAGCACAAGAAAATGAGTGCTCTTACTTTCCAGAGTCTGCCATGGACAAGGGCATGTTTCCTGGCCTTTGAGAAAGTTGAGAGATCCTCGCTATTTCTTGAAGCCTCTTCTGTTCCCGGAGGGGAGTGCGATTGGCTGGCTTCTCTAAGATCTCTACACACCCAGGAAGAGAAACAGGCAGGCTGGATTTCTCCAGGGCTTCAAAGGGCCAAACTGGAAATCAGACAACTTAGCTGTGTCCAGAATGGGCATGGGTGATAGACTTTTAAGCATTCTTAGAACAAAGCTAGTTGGAGTCCCTTGAGATATTCCTGAGGGCAGTGTGTCCCCAAATTCCATCTTTTGCCCCCTCCTGGAGGATCTGGCTTGGCAGTCCGGAACAATTTTCTAAGAGTGAAATTTCCCTTCCCTACTTCTTCCCTCAACTTTAAACTTGTCTCATCTCCACTGACTTCTCTAGGTTTTCCTTGTTAAAAACAGGGACCTCTTAAGAATAAGAAAACAAAACCTCTGCTGGTTGTCATGCATGCTTCCAGAAATAGTGCTCAACTACTATTTATGACCTTGAAGTCAGAATTTCCGAGGAAGCATCTGGAGTTGGCTCTAGAGGGTGGGGTGACACTTACAGTGGCCTGGGTGGTTGCATTGCCCCAAACATGGGACCACATGTTCCTTGGGTAGTTGGACCATCTCTTCTTTTAGGTCCTGTTTGGCTACTCTGTAGCTGAGTGGCTCCCAGAGGATGCAGAGGAAGGTTTATACCTCAACTGACCCAGAGATCACCTTTGCTGACTTTCAAGAGATTTAGGAAGCTGGTGGAGCCCAGAAGTTAAGAGCAAACAGTGTGTAGCCCGGCCCACCTCTGTATTCCCTAACCATGTGACCTCCAGCCAATTCTTTAATGTCTCCAAGCCTCTAAACCCTTACACATAAGTGGGGGGTAATAATATTTGCTTTATAAGGTTGATATAATGATTAAATAACATTAAAGAAATGCTTAGCAAAGCTCTCAATACATGGTAGCTATTAGCAAATAGGAATTTACCTGGAGTGATGCTCCTTTCTTGGAATGTACAACAAACCTCTGGAAGTGTAACAGGCAGTTGCTGGCTTATCTGTCTCCGCCACCTCCTAGGTTGTGGGCTTCTTGTCTGTAGAGTACCTTTCCAGTGTTTAGCCCAATGCCTGGATCCTAGGAGATTTTTCTTTAAATGTTTGCTGAATAAGTTAATAAATGAACTGATTCAATAGGAGGGAAGGGAAGCAACTCATTGAGCGGATGCCTAATTACTTTTTTTGGGTAAGAGAGTAGGAATATGACCTGCTAAGGCCCTCGGGCAGCACTGTGTTCAGTACCTTTGCTGAGGGAAGGCCTAGATTTTTAGCAGCTTGAGAAGTTGCTGAATGGCGCCCAGCAGAGTCCCACCCTGAGTGGCCTGAACGGCCATATGTGGCAGCCCTGGACACTCCTAGTGTGGAGACTGACCTAGATTCCTTGACCCTGGGGCTCGCCTTCCAAGGAATGATTCATTTTCAAACGACCTGAGGGAAATGAAGGGGGTAGGAAGGCTAAGGGTAATTAAGGAGAAAGAGCTGCAGGGACCCAGGGAGATGGCAAGGGTCCTGGTGGAGCCGGTGCCAGCTCACACCAGATCACGAGACCTGACCGAGCGTATCTCTCCCCAGCTGTGTGGCAAGAGCATTCACACTGTGGAAAATGGCATATGCTACAAAGCCAGGCTCCCCTCCTCCTCCCAACAGAGGAGGTTGTTGAACATTTACAGTGCATCCCTGATTTTGACTGAAGGCCAAAGATGCACACACGACATGGGAGAGAGGGTGGTGAGGACAAGAATGAAGATGCAGAGATGTGTCTAGGGACAGTGCAAACCTCACTGGGAAAGGAGCATGTTGCTTGCTGAATGCCATTTGAAAGTGCTCACAGGCCCAAGCTGGGGAGAATTGTTCTATTTTCAGTTTCGAGTGCTATAGCACAGGAATTTGGCAATGACTCTTTTTGAGGCCAGACTTGCTTTAACAGAGAGGGATTGCCTTGGGACTGAGGCAACTGGAGTTTCCCAGGAAGCAAATTAGGTAGAGAATGGGGTGGGAGCCCCCGGTGCTAATGAGCCTTCAGCCCCCTGGTGGTTCACAGGACTGCACAGGGCCCACCCATGCTCCTCTTGCTTTGTGCTTCAGCTTTCTATCTTTTCCCCTTTAAGTGCTTAGAGCACATTTCAGTAATAGGTAAGACCCATATGTGAACCCCGAGGAAAACATTGACACTTACTAAGAAGGGTTCCTGGTGGCAAACTGGGCTCAAATTAGAAAAAAAAACAACAGCCCAGCAGCCACATCTAGACAGGGGCCTCTCACACTAACTTCACCTCATGGAGAAGCCTGTGCCGACCTACTTGCCTACACTGTTTCTGCCAGCTGAGCCAGCCTTTATAAAGGAGTTTTTGGAATCCTATTTCAACCAATATAACCAAGGCTTCTCCCATCCAATCAGAGCTGTGTAGCTCTAACCAATCAGAGTGGCTTTATTCTGACCAATCAGGACACTGTCTTTTGGGCCAATCAAACTGCAAGGATTTGGAGTCCTTATTTGCATGAGGATGGACCAATCACGGACCAGGAACAGGGACTCTTGTCTATATAAGCCATCTCCTCTCTGGCTCAGAGAGTGCACTTTCTCTTTCCATTGGAAACTGAAGACTGACCCCCCTGCCTGAGCTAAAACACCACATTTGTCACAACAAATCAGAGTAGACCAGCACAGTGCCAAGCAGAAGAACTGTTCGATAGCTGCATTGTTTTCTCAGCCCTGCAGCACAATTCAGCTGTTTTGCACTGAATAAAGATTCCTTCTTCACTGCACCACAAATTGGAGTTCTTGTTGGCACTGAATTGGCACCAATGACCATTGGTTAACACATAATAATTTAAACTTCATTCAGTAGTGTCTGGCACATAATGAATATATTAAAGACAAAGAAAACAACTTTACTATAAATTGAAGTTTTAAGTAGGCTCTATAGAAGTTGTAGATATTATCTCATTTAAATCTAAGAATTGAGTACTATTATTTTATTCCTAACGAGTACAAAGGCCCTGAGACATGGCCATACTCCCTGGAAGTGACAGACCCATGGTGCCAACACAGCGCCCATTTTTAACTGCTGTGTTAAACACTCGCTTCGGGTTTGTTTCTCCACATCTCAAGGAGAGAAAGGGGAAGATACAATGTGATTGGTCTAAGCTGTGCTTTCTCTGAGTGGCCCTGGTGGTGAGACTTTATTTGGGGGAGGGTTGCGATGCCCCCTAACCTGGTTGGATCACACTATTACACTTCATTCTGCTCCTTTGGATTTTCAAGAACATTTGATTTTGTGCTCCAGATGCGCCCCCCCCCCCCCGCCCACTGTCTCTGCCTGTGTGCGTGTGTGTAGAATAATAACAATGAGAAACCCAACTCCGAAGCCACATGTTTCACTTTGCTGCTTGTTAATTTTAACAAGGCAGCTGGTGGTTTGGGCTGAGAGCTTGCTTTTCTATTAACCACAGCTTTTCCTCCCCATGGATTTCCTGTTTGTAGTTTTGGAGGTAAAAATTCTTGGTAGAGGTAAGCCTGAACCATTCCAACCTGAAAGGAGCAGCTCTTAAGAGCCCAGGCAAAGGGAGCCTCACCCAGTCCAACCTTGGTCCTTCAAAACAAAACTTTTAAAGCACATTGGTTTCAGGCCAAGGCTCTGCTCGGCATGGGGGACGCACAGAGACAAAGGTGGCCAGAACCCCGAAGGAGTGCCCAGGCTAGCAGTGGGGACTGGACAGGCCCACAGTATTTCAGAAACCGTGCTGAGTGTGTTAAGACTGGCACAGGGCTGTGGCCGGGACACCAAGGAAACAGTGGGTCTGGATCTGCAGACTTCATGGAGGAAGTCAGATTTGAATTGCCCTTTGAGGGGCAGGCAGGTGTTTTTATTTGTTATTTTATATATTCTCATTTTTTTACAAGCAGGGAAGAGAGGAAGGGCATTCCAAGCAGGGAATAACCCTATGAGCAAAGGCCCAGAGGTGAGCAGTTGTGGGAACAGCGACTCTTCTGTTTAGACCAGACAAGAACCCAGGTGAGGGAAAAGGCAAGACAATGAGAGCACCTAGGAGCCAGATCACGGGGGGTCACGTAAGGTCATGTGAACTTGCATGTGAAGAGTATGGATGTTTAGGCAAATGATGGTCTCTATGGGTTATTGTGGGCTAGAGGAACATGATCATCATTGTGTTCTAGAAAGATAACTGGCTGTGTGTAGTGCGAATGAAAAGGAGTAAGCACAGTGGGAATGGAGGGGAGGGGCTGGGTGATGGGACAATGCAGAGAGAGACCAGGTGTAACCGAAGGTAACGGTCAGGTTTTGAATTAGGGTTGTTTTGATAACATTAATAGACAACAGAGATGAGAAACCAAGGAGGGAAGAGGGGGAGAGTTTTGGACAAGTTGAAATTGAGGTGTCAGTGAATCATTGAAGTGAAAAGATCTAATTGCCAGCTACCGTGCAGATGGGGTTAGAAACAGAACTCGGAGCCAAGGTTTTGGATTTCTCTGGATGGAGGTGAAGCAGAAACTCTAAGAGGAACACAATCTTAGAAGGCAACACAGAAGAGGGATTAGAGAGTGGAGAATGGAATTAGGGAGTTCAGGGCTCCCAAGTCTAGGGGAGGAGAGCCAAGGGGATCGTCAGTGTGGTAGGAGCTGCAGACGGGTAAAGGAGGGTGAGAGGTGGAGAGGGACAATTGGACTTGACCATGAGGAACGCACTGATGACAACTTGGGGAGAGAAGGTGCAGTAGGGTGGTAGCCTCAGAAGTCACAGTATGGAAGCGTGGGCGGAGGGTCTGAGATACGGCCTGTTATTTATTCACTTGTTAATTCATTCGTAATATATCCACTGAGTGCTTGATGTGCTGCAGGCACTGAACTAAGTCAGGCCTAAAAACACAGCAGGGAACAAACAGGACAGAGACCCTTCTTTCTTCCACCGA
The DNA here is from genome assembly GCF_019186645.2 of Phyllostomus hastatus. Classification (NCBI taxonomy): domain Eukaryota; kingdom Metazoa; phylum Chordata; class Mammalia; order Chiroptera; family Phyllostomidae; genus Phyllostomus; species Phyllostomus hastatus. The sequence goes on along the minus strand of NW_025334015.1, from coordinate 8,992,698 downwards.
ACTTGCAACTAAATAGAGGAAATAAGCATTAAACCCATAATTACTAAGAAGTTATTAAATTACATTATGACATCTTAGTCTGGGGATCAGGAAATGCCATTGAAACTGAGACTAAGTAGGAGTTAATTAGGTGAAAGATGGGCAGGGGCTTTTGGGGGCTGGAGGAGGGGGCAGAGGAGAAGGCTCCGAGATGAAAGGAGCTTGGCAAGAGGGAGAGACTTGAGGGAGATCCTCAGGGCTTCTTGAATGGGACGGGTGGCTTTTTTTGGAAATTGGTCTGTGAAATCGGGACAGAGACATGAGCAGCTTGAAGCAGTAAAGGTCTAAGGAAGTTGTGGTTGTGATAAGGGAGATTCAGTGTGGAGGCAGACCAGAGTGAGAGTCTGCGGCTGGCCTTCAGGAGCAAACGCAGACCATCTGTGCAGAACACCATGTGGAAGGGTGTTGCTGGTGGCCTCCAGGACAGGAAGGCAGCCTCTGGGTGACAACCAGTGAGAAGTGAAGCCCCTCAGTCTTACCTCTGCAAGGAAGCAAACTCTGCCAACAAACTGAATGAGTTTGGGATTAGATTCTTCCCTAGTCGAGCCTTCAGATGAGAATGCAGCCTGGATGATGCCTCGACTGTAGCCTCACGAGACCCTGAGCTGTGCCCAATCCCCTGATGCGTGGAGACTGTGAGATAACACAGATGTATTGTTTTAGATGGGTAGGTTTGCAGTAATCTATTGCACATCAAGAGAAAACTAATACACTCAGGATATGTTTAAGCTAAAGTGTTGGAGGCTGTGGAGGTGGAGTAACGGAGGACGGGAGAGCTAAAATGTTGAAGGTGTTGGGAAGGACTGCCAGCCATGTGGCCTGGGAAACTGATAGAAGGAGGTCATGGAGAAGGCAGGAGAGGAGAGAATCGAGATGGAAGAATTTGGGGAGGAGGAGGACAAGAGTTATTTATTGTCAAAGATGTTCCTATCTGTTTCCCAGTTTCCCTTTTATTGAAATTGTCCTCTGCTTGGAGATGTTTCTTTCCTCCCTACTTCTTCCTAGGTCCTTTCTCTAGCTCACTCAATATGGAATGGTGAGCTATCATTCAAAAATTAACATTTTTTTCTTATTTTTATTTCTTTTGAAAATATTATACTTACATAAAGGGAATTAAATGCTTTAACTTCATCTTAAAAATAATTTTTAAATTAAAAAACATAATTCATCCAAAATTCAATGATCTTAACATACATATGGTTGTCATTTTCTGGTGATTCCTTCCAAGCCTCTTGACATGCAAAAATACCTCTACATAATTGTAATTGCAGTTATACATTAAACTGTAATTAGTATTCATATTCTGTGATCACAAAGTTATGCATGCTCCTTGTACATGTAAAATCATGTTGAATTTTCTCTTACCATAAACATTTTTCATAATATTTTTGTTACTTTATGGCTGTCTGATAGTCTATCAAATTGAAATAATTTACGTTAATATTTGTAGGTTGCTACAATTGTTAAATTTTATAGATCATGCTTCAAAACCATCTTTCTGCAAATCACTTTTTTTTGAGAAAAAATGTAGAATAAATTCTTTCAAGTGGGGTTACTAGGTCAAAGGTAATAAAACTTTTTATGGATATCTATCTATATAATCATATCCATTAAAAATAAACATCTAGGTGGGCTGGAATGGGAGTAAAAGGGGGAAAACTTTACTCGAACAATGATTAAAATAAAAAAAATAAACATCTAAAGGCAATTAAAATACTACTCTTCTTTGCATCACCGAGTAAGCAGTTATCTGGAATGATTCCTTCAGCATTTATATCCCTCTGTCCAGAAGGCTGGGTAGTGATTTAGGAAGGTGAATGAGCCTCTTAGGGTATAGAGGTAAAATTGCCACAGATAAGCCTTTCATAAACCTCTCCATTCCTCATATCCATGCATCCACTCACCCACCCACCCATTCATCCATTCTTCTACCTGTCCTCCCATCCTTTCGTCTGCTCATCCATTAGTCCATTCGCCCATCTGTCCAAACATTCATCCATCTATAGACCCATCTCATAGATGTCCAATAAGCATCCATTCTTAGCCAGGCAACGTGATTCCTCCTTTGCTGAGGCAAAGGGTTGGGGGTGTTCCCTTTCTTTTCCCACACATAACACTGGAGTTTTTCTGACTTCCTCCCCTATTCTCTATTCTGCCTCTGATATTCACTTTAATGAATCGTCCTGGGTTTCAAAATTTTTGCCAAAAGAAAGCCTTGGCCTCTCTTATTCGCCTTCCTCCTCATCCTTATAAGGGTACCTCTGCTCATGTCCCAGACAAGTAGTGGAGATAGAATAGTATTGTTTTCCACCTAAAGAAAAACATCTCCTGTGTCTCACAGGAAGAAAATGTTCATCCGCACTGGTGATATGGTGCTTTCTCTAATGCCAAACCCATCCAGACATGTGACAAAGTAATCGCATTAAGACAAGGCATATTGTTTTTCACAGTGTGAAGAAAATTAAAGGAAGGCCATTAACTCAGTGGTTCTTAAGATGATATGATTCTTCGTTTAGGTTTTGCGCTTCAAATAATTCTGTTTTTCTTAAATTTCAAAGTGGTAAACTGGGTTGTATCTTTTTAAAAAAAAAGATTTTATTTATTTACTTTTGGAGAGAAGGGAAAGGAGGGGGAGAGAGAAATGGAAAGGAAGGAGAAAGAGAAGGAGAGAAACATCATTGTATGGTTGCCTCTCACACGCCCCCACTGGAGACCTGGCCTGCAACCCAGGCATGTGCCCTGACTGGGAATCTAACTGGTGACCCTTTGGTTCGCAGCCCACACTCAACCCACTGAGCCACACCAGCCAGGGCCTGGGTTGTGTCTGTGCTGAGTGCTTAAGAGCAGAGCTTCGGAAAGGAAGTGAGGAGAAAGATGACACATGACCACTGGATCTGGAAGCCAGATTGCAAGGTAGACCTTTTCCTCTGGATCTTCCTCTTTCCTCTTTTCCTCCTCCTTTTCCTTGTCCCTTCCCTTCGTCCTTAACCATATCTCCAGACCAAAACATAAGAACTAAATTACTTATTTCAGATGGTCTTATTTTGAATCTCAAACATCTCTAGCTCTTACACCATTAAAAAAAGGAAATGATTAGGTCTGTTTCTCCTGAAGTCTTCACGCTCTTCTAGTGACCAAATGAATATTTTCTGACAAAATTCTTTTTGGTTCTCATTATCACAGTCTTCCACACATAGAAAAATGACTCGGTCTGAACTGAAATGCATCATGCGTCTAGTACTATGTGACCTGACACCGCCGACATTAATTGTTTCCATTCTTAACTAGACCCCAGCATTTATTTGAAACGATTATCATCCTCCCCCAACTTCCCTTTCCAGTTTGCCCTTGGGAGTCATGCTCTTTTATTTGGCTCTTTAGCTTTCCTCTTAGTTTCTTTCTTCTATTTTTTTTTTTTTAAATCTTGCAGTCTTAATTAAGCACCTGAGTTGTCCTAGTTTAGGTGAAGCCTTTTCTAAAGACAAATTTTTTTCTATTCACTTTTTTTTTTGCAGTTTTCCTCTTTTAGGTCATCATGGCTTCACACAAAAGAAATCAATAAATACGCACTGAGTGTTTATGTGCAGATGTGTGGTGGGCGTCCACAAAGAGCCCGCAGAGTATTTGGGGGAGAGGACACACGTGCGTAGGAAAGGTTCCAAAAAAAAAGAAAATCCTGAAATCAAACCAAAGCCAAAACCCAGCAACCCTATGGTTTGGTGTATTTCTCTGAACAACCAATGCTCCACTGTTTTGATTCCTTCACTGCGGTGTGAGTTCTCCTTGAGGTCAGGAAGTGTCCTTGCTGTAGGCCCCACATGGCTCTTAATAGACTCAGTCATTCACCCAGGAAAAACCTTTACCGAGTGTCTTCTATTTGTCAGGCACTGTGTTAAGCTAGAGGCTGGTCCAGCCAGACAGTCCCGTTGTTACAGAATTTCAGAAAAGGAAGAAAGACTAATTTGGGCTGCAGGGGTTAAGAGGTGGATGAGAGCGCAGGCATTAAGAATGTGTATGTAGCCCTGGCTGGCGTAGCTCAGTGGATTGAGCGCGGGCTGGGAACCAAAGTGTCCCAGGTTCGATTCCCAGCCAGGGTACATTCCTGGGTTGCAGGCCATAACCCCCAGCAACCGCACATTGATCTCTCTCTCTCTCTCTCTCTCTTTCTCTCTCCCACTCCCTCCCTTCCCTCCCTAAAAATAAATAAATAAAAAAATATTAAAAAAAAAAAAGAATGTGTATGTAGCGTGGGATATAGGGGCAGAGAGGGGCTACGGAAGCTTTCCTGACAAGAGAAGTAGGACAAACAGGAGCGTGGGCACTGGGCTGTGTTACCCTGTGTTACCCCAGGCCCCGGTGCTGAGTGAGGGGAACAGTCTGGGCCAATGGAAAGGTTTATGTTTGTGTTGGGGCATCTTAGAAGAGGAGGTGGGGGAGGGATGGCTTCTGTGTTAGAGAAACTCAGGGCTGCTCACCCCCGCTTTCTCTCGTTGCCTACCTTCCCACCTGCCTTTAGCAGTTTTTATTTCTTCCTGGCTCCTTCCATCGTTTTTCCTCTGAAGGACTGGGGCTGGGTTTCTGCAGCCATATCAGGTTGCAAGTTACAATGTTTGGATAGTGTGTATCGCTGTGTTCTATTTTTTAAAAAAGTTTTTCTATTATTATTTACATTCAATATTATTTTGAATTAGTTTCATGTGTACAGCATAGTGTTTAGACAATCATATGTCTTATAAAGTGTTTCCCCCACTATTTCTAGTACCCACCCAACAGCATGCACAGCTATTACAATATTATACATTGCTGTATTCTTAATTAAAACATCTGGCTTACCTCTGCATAAACCTGTCTGCTCTCAAGTGAGTGCCCCTGCATGGTCATATTTACAGAAGGCTCTCAGCTGCTTTGCATATTTCCAACTCTGCTTCAGTTCTCACATGGAAAAGTCCAGGCGCCCAGCATCTCTTAGCTAAAACTCAAAGTCACATAATGTCGGGGCTACAAGGGGTTTCGAAGCTCATTCATCAAACCCTTCATTGCACAGATGATGAAACAGACACCCATGGAGTTTATTTTAGCTGACCCACGTGCACATTGCTGACTTGCTTATTCGTCATTAAGTCACTCTTTTGTTCATTTAGTAAACATTTAAGAAGTATCTAAGAAAGGCCTCATTCTCAAGCAAATACAAAAAAAAAAACCCCATGAAAAATAGACTCGAGGGACTCACATTTTAGTGGGACAGATTTAGAAGTGGGTGATTACAACCCACTGCAAGTACGGTAACAGATATGAGCAAAGTGGGGAGGAAGGGGTTAAATTTGTCTTGGGGAGCCAGGGAAGCCTTGTGGAAGAACTGTCTACATGACTGGGTCTTGAAAAACGAGAGGGAGGTCTCTGGGCAAAGATGAAGAAAGGCCGTTCCTGGCAGGGGGAGAGCAAAAGGAGCCAAGAATCGTGGGAGCCGGTGGGGGTGCTTGGCAGCAACAGAGCCAGAGTGCATCTCGGCTGGAGGGTCCTTGGAAGGGAGCGGTGGGGAGGGGGAGTCCTGGCCACAGCGAAAGTAGTGGTCAGACTGTGAAGGGTCGGGGTGCCCTTTGAAGGCAGCATTGAGTCCGTGGGGGTCTTTAAACAGGAAATGACTTGATTGGATTTTTCCCTTTAGTACCATAACACCTACAGTATTGTGGCCAATGACATGAAATGTGAAAGGAGGATAGTAAAGAAACCAATAGAAGAATTAATACTTATGATAAATCCTGATACAGTTGTGAATTCATCTTGCAGTCACAGATTTGCAGAAAGTGGATCTGGTTTAGAAGGCATGCCTAAATAGCATGGACAGGAGTGGCAGGCAAATGGGTCTGGAAGGTGAAAGAGAAGGAAGAGAAGAAGATGACAAGCTTTTGCCTGTTGGGCTGGTCATTAAAAATGGAGGGATATAAACCCAGCACCCATTTACTCTCAGGTAAAACTCTCAGCAAAGTGGGAATAGGAGGATCATACCTCAACATAGTAAAGGACATATATGACAAACCCACAGCTAACGTTATACTTAACAGGGAAAAACTAAAATTGTCTCCCTTAAGATGAGAAACAAGACAGGATGTCCGCTTTCAGCACTCATTCACCGCAGAGTGTGGGGCGCCGGGTGGGCACTGGAAATACTGGGAGACCAGCCTGTGAAGTGCAAGACTGTCTAACCCCCATGCTGTACAACTGGAACAAATACAAAGTAATACTGAATGTAGAAGTGAAAATTAAATGTAAAAGTGTTGGAGGCTGTCATTAGATTAAGGAGTGAAGGAGAATGAGTGGGCGTGAGTGGGAGGTGGACTGGGAGATGCTGTGTTTGAATTGGGTGGGCTGTGGATTTGGGTCTTGACACTTAGATCTGGGGGTCTTCACGTTAGAAGCGCATGTCCAGGCTGTACCCAAACTGATTCCAGTTCCATCCTCTAGTTGATATCAACGTGCTGCCCATGCTCCCCTTTCTCCACGTAGATTCCAGTTCTTACTTGAGTCTGACTGGGGGGCAGAGAATTCACTAAATGGCTTTTCTCACTCCAGTGGAGACCGAAGATTCGTGTATGTGTGTTTGTCTGTGTGTTTTCTCAAGTCATTTCCCAGGACTGATGGCACCCCAGGACTCCAGGGGAGGGCCTGTCAGATGGAGCTTATTTATTTAATGAAAAGAACTTAATAATTTGGTTTTGTTTTTCCAGGTTCTTTATTTTTCTTTCTACCTCCCTTTCCTTCCCTGGGCTTTGCAGGGTGGGAAATGGGTCAGCAGCTTGGCCAAACATTCTGGAGTATTTAATTCTTCAGCTGTTTTACAAGCCTGACTGGTTCATGTAGTTAATCTCTTTTCTGCTTGTCCCTAGAGGGGTGTGTGTGTGTGTGTGTGTGTGTGTGTGTGAAAGAGAGAGAGAGAGAGAGAGAGAGAGAACTGGGAGCGAGGGAGGGGAGGAATGGCCACAGGCCGAGGGGCCCTGTTCAGTCAAGAGAGCTAAAGCACGGAGTCTGGAACACCAGCCTGTGCTCTGGCTGTTTATTCTGTATTGTGCGGGTCTTTCTCCAGGTCTGTGTTTCTGTGCATGCGGTCTTTAGGCCTCCCTACTCAGTCTGGGGAGTTTGGTGGGTGGATTGTCTCAAGGTTTGCTGTGAGGTTTGAAGACTCTGAGAAGTTGTGGAAAGACATGACTCCAGGGTCTGGCCATCAGTGGGCATCCCTGTGTCCCAAGGGGTCACATTTTATCCAGAAATGACAGTAAGTACCCACATGCTTAGGAATGAAAGCCATGTGTAGGCTTTGCTGGAAAGGTACTGACAACTGAGGAGTTGACTGCAGCCCAAATCTCCAACTCCCTGCCGCCCTGGGCAAGGACTGGAACCGACTGTCCAGTGCAGCACCCTCCTGCGCTCCTGAGTCTGATGGTGTCATACCCGCCCCGCCTCGCTAGCTAAGTAAGAGTTTAAATCAAAACTTAAAAAAATAAATATTTTACATTTTTAATTGTATTTTTTTCATTACCATTTATTCCCCTGAATGCCCTCTTCCACCTCCGCCCCCACCTGCCCCCATGATCACCACACTGTTGTCTGTGTCCATGAGTTCTTTCTCTTTTCTTTCTCTCTTTTTTTTTTAAAGATTTTATTTATTTATTTTTAGAGAGGGAAGGAAGGGAGATAGAGATAGAGAGAGAGAGAGAGAGAGAAACATCAATGTGCGGTTGCTGGGGGTCATGGCCTGCAACCCAGGCATGTACCCTGACTGGGAATCGAACATGCGACACTTTGGTTCACAGCCCGCGCTCAATCCACTGAGCTACGCCAGCCAGGGCTTTTCTTTTTCTTTTTGCTTGATTCCTCTACCCCAAAATGTTCCCTAGAGCTGTCAGCCTGCTCTCCACCTATGAGTCTGTCTCTATTTGGCTTATTAGTTCAGTTTGTTCATTAGAATCCACATGTGAGTAAAATCATACGGTATTTGTATTTCTCTGACTGGCTTATTTCACTTAGCATATTTCTTTCCAGGTCCATCTGTGCTGTTACAAAGGGTAAAGTTTTCTTCTTTTTTATGGCCGAGTAGTATTCCATTGGGTAAATGCAGCATGGCTTGTTTTATCCAGTCATCTGCTGATGGGCACTTAGGCTGCTTCCAAATCTTGGCTATTGTAAATAATGCTGCAGTGTCCACAGGGGTGTATATATTCTTTCAAAATGGAGTTTCAGATTTCTGTGGATAAATTCCCAGAAGTGGGATTGCTGGATAAAAAGGCAGTGCAATTTTTAATTTTTTGAGGTGACTCCAGACTTTGCACAGAGGCTGCACCAGTCTACATTCCCACCAACAGTGCATGAGGGTTCCCCCTTCTCTATTGAAAAGGGTTCTTAACCGAGGAGGGTGGAGCAGGGGAGTGGGCCTTGGCATTACGGAAGACATAAGTGGTGATAGCATCTCTGCTCGAGCAGGGCTGTGTCTCTGTCAGAAAACAGGATGACTCCATGATTCTGAAGTTTCCCAAATGCCTTAGATTTCATCTTAGGATAGTAGGGGAAAAGAACAGTTTTTGGTGTTTATTATGTGCTAGGTCTAATGTAAAGTCTTGTATACATCATCTCGCTAAACTTGACAGATCCTTAAAAAACAGGCATTACTACTACTACTGCTATTACTTACATTTACAAATGAAGAAACTGAAGGTCAGAGGATTAAATAACGTGTGCTGAGCCTGGATTCCCTCGACCCCATACTGTCGCACTGTGTGATTTTCACAGCATTTTCTTACGCACTCACGTTTCAGATTCCCTGCCACAAAAATGTGAGGCCAGGCTCGGTAGGATTATCCCCATTTGACAAATGAGGAAACTGTGGCTGAGAAAGGTTAAGTGACTTGGCCAGAGCCACAGAGCTAATGAGAAGTAGAAGCAGACTTGGATCTTGATCTCTTGATGCTTAGTCCAGACTTCCCCTACTATGCGAAGTACAGGCTCTTTCTTGTCACTGCAGTACTCAATCTTATCCCTGGGTCTTGGTTTTTGAAGGGTGGAAAACTCCTGTTTTAATCTCCAATCTGAACGTGCAACTTAAAGAGCTCCAGGGAAAACAAGTCAATTGCAGTGCTTGCCGGCAAGGCTGCAAAATCCACCCCAGAATTAATAGGACAGCTATTGTACGTACAACGCTGACCTGATTAAAAACATATTTATTGAGGATTAGCAAGTCTGTACTAGCTATAAATCTCCTTCATGGTCATTAAATGTAAAAATATGTTTCTAATAACAATGCAATTACTTATATAATAATTGCCTGAATAAAATATAATTAAATGCATATTTGGTGAGTGTAGATTTCAATTTGTAACACACAGAGAGCCTGAGATTGTGGGGGTTGGGCAGCAGGAACAATGAGGGTCTCTTTAAAAGAAGAGAAAGGGAGGAGGAGCGTGAGGAGCACCGCCCACCCCAGTGTTGCTGAGGATCCCTCTGGGCCTCATTGACATTTCACATGGTGTTCATGCCAGGTATTTTCACTGCATTTCCAGATGCACCTAACATATGTCCTGGGTGAGAATCAATGTGGACAAGCAAGGTGGCTGGCCTCGGTGGCTTGTCATCTTTGCCTGGCCCCAGACAACTGTCTGAACTGTTGTTAAAATGATACAAGTAAGAGGAATCACCTAATAGTATCATTCTGTGGGGACAAGGTTTAACAACTGCCAAAGACCTGTTGGAATCTCAGTGACTGAGTTTCCCTCTTGCTGTGCCCTTGGGGGACATTATTTACCACACACTGGGTTGGGATTGATGGCAAAATAAGCTGTTTGATAAATAGCGTTTCCTATACAAGATGGGACCACGTGGACTTAGTCCCTCGCTTCCATCTGTCAGGCCTGCTCACTTTCTTTACCCACGAAACAAATGTTTACTGAGTGCTGCTTAACGGCAGCAACTGGTACACATTAGAAGTGAATACACATAAGTGACAGAACAAGACCCATCCTGGTGGCATGATTTCAAGGTGGGGAAGAGCCCTGGACTAAGCTGTGCCACTGAATTCTCATTTCATTATTCAACAAATATATTTATTGAATACTTCTTAGGTACCAGAAATGAGTACAGATGCTATGTCCACAGCAGGGGACAGAACAAACTCTTGATGCTCTGGAGGATGTATACTTGATGCCTGAAAATGGTATATAGAAGGATAAAATGTGCCATTGCACAATAAGAAATAAGACTGGAAAAGGTATCCATATTGGAGAGAAAAAGTAAAACTGTATTTGTAGATGACATGATTTTCCATGTAGATAATCCTAAAGTATGCACCCCAAAACTGTTAGAGTTCATAAATGAGTTCAGCAAGGTTGCAGGATATCAAATCAAAACACAGAAATATGTTTTTTATGCTAGCTATAAATAATCCAAAAATGAGGTTAAGAAAAATTCCATTTATAGAAGTATCAAAAAATATAAAAATACTTAGGAATAAATTGAACAAAAGAAGCATAGGATTTGTTCATTCACAAGTACAAAACATTGTTGGAAGAAACGAGATAGCACCCAAATAAACAGAAAGACGTCTGTGTGGATCGGAGGACTTAATGCTGCTGAAGTGGCAGTGCTCCCTCAATCGGTCTACAGAAATCTACAGAAATCTCCCCTGACTTTTTTTGCAGAAATTGACAAGCTGTTCCTAAAATTCCTATGTAAATGCCAGGGACCCAGAATAGGCCAGACGATCTTGAAAGAAAAGAATAAGTTGGAGTATTCACCCTTCTCAACTTCAAAACTAAGTATAAATCCCAGTGATAAAGACGGTGTGGTGTTGGCATAAGGAGAGACACGCAAATCGAAGGAATAAGACTGAGAGTTCAGAAAGAAACCTTACAGTTTATGGCCAATTGATTTTTCACGGGAGTGCCAGGACAATGAATGGGGAGTGAATACTCTTCCACAAATGGTGCTGAGAAAGCTGGATATCCACATGCAAAAGAAAAAAAAGAGTTTGGATTCCTAACTCATGTTATATGTAAAAATTAACTAAAACTGGATTATAGACCTAAATGAAAGTGCTAAAACCATAAAACTCATAGAGAAAAGAGTCATAAATCTTCATGAGCTTGGGTGAGTCAGTCGTTGCTTAGATATGACACCCACAGCACAAGCAACCAAATACAAAAATAAGTAAATAAACAGGACTTCATCAAAGTTATAAACTTTTGTGCTTCAAAAGACACAATTAAGAAAATGAAAAGATAACCCACAGAATAGAAAATATATTTTAAAATTATATATGTGATAAAAATCCCAAAACTCAACAATAAAAGCAGATGAAGTATTTGAATAGATGTTTTTCTAAAGAAGATATACAAATGGCCAATTAGTATAGGAAAAGATGCACAACATCATTAATCATTAGGAAATGAAAATCAAAACCACAATGAGGTGTCACTTCACACTCACTAGGGTAGCTATAATAAAAGATTTCCTCATTAGTGAATAAAAAAATTTGATTTCGAGCCCTGGCTGGGGTAGCTGAGTGGATTGAGCGTGGGCTGTGAACCAAAGTATCGCAGGTTCGATTCCCAACCAGGGTACATGCCTGGGTTGTAGGCCACAGCCCCCAGCAACTGCACATTGATGTTTCTCTCTCTCTCTCTCTCTCTCTCTCTCTCTGTCTCTCTCTCTCCCCCGTTCCCTCTCTAAAAATAAATAAATAAATAAATAAATAAATAAATAAATAAATAAATAAATTCTTTAAAAAAAATTTGATTTCACGATTTAAAACATGGGTAACCACAGTGTTGGTGAGAATATGGGGAAACTGGAGCCCTCATATTTCCTGGCAGTAGTGTACACGGATGCAGGCACCTTGAAAAACTACTTGGCAGTTCTTCAATGAGCTAGAGACAGAGTTACCATACAGTGTAGTGATTTTACTTCTAGCTGAAAAAATTAAAAACAAAAGTGTATACATGAATGTTCATAGCAGCATTAATCATACAAAACAAAAAGTGGAACAATCCAAAGTTTCAACAATTGACCAATGGATAAACAAAATATGGCATATCCGTATAATGAATTATTATTCAGCCCTAAAAAGGAATGACCATGTTATAACACAGATGACTTTGAAAACATTGTGCTAAGCGGAAGAAGCCAGACACAAAAGATCACATATCGTATGATTCCATTTCTATAAAATGTCTAGCATAGGCAAATTCATAGAGACAAAAAGTTAATTAATGGTTGTCAGGTAATGGGGGAAGGAGATTGGGGAATGACTGGTAGTGAGGTGTGGCTTTCTTCTGAGGTGATGAAAATATTCTGGAATTAGATAGTGGTGGTGGTGTACAACTTTGTGAATATATTAACAACCACTGACTTAGATGCTTAAAAAGATACATTTTATGGTATGTAAATTATCTCAATAAAAAAGTCTGAGAACAAATTTAAAAGGATGTGTAATGCAAACACTCCTAAGAGAAGCTGTAAACGACTAATAGTTTACCCACTGAACACCTACTACACAGTAGGTGCTCAATATATATTTGTTGAATAAATGAAGGAGGGAAGAGACAAAAGACAAAGAGAAGTTTGAGGAAGGGGTGGATGGGGCTGGAGAACAATGAGACACGTTTCCTTTTCACCATTTCATCTGGGGCTGGCTCTGCATGCTGCCGCTCTCCCCCTTTCCTGACCTGGTCTGGTTTTGCTCCCTAGGGTTCCCTGGCGCCTTGTACCCAGTAGGTTTCCAATGAACACTTGTTTCATAATGGAATGATTAAAACTTCGGGAATTTGTCTAAGACTCCTGGGTAAGTTTTGGGGGAGATGGAGCTTGAGAAAGTTGCAGCTCTTAGGTGAGAAAGCCAGATGGACCTTTTGAAACTGGATTTTCCTGTTGGGCAGGAAAGCCAAACTTCAGCCCCTCAGGCCCTCTGCGCAGCTCTGCACAAGGCTAGAAATTCCCATTTCCACTTTCTTCTTCAGCCTGGCCAAGCTAATCCAGGCCATAGGAGGGAAGTGATATTCCTGGAACAGAAGATCCTGCAGTTATTGGTGGTTATGTTCTGACCTCATGGTGGGCAAGTCTCATGGGTTTAGTCCTATCCCTAGACTGTGTGGTTGAGATAGAGTCAGCCAGAGATTGCTGTGGGAGTGTTCTGGGAATGTTCATGGTTAAGTAAGGATTACACTCAGTCAACATCTCACCATACAAATGTATGGCTTCTTATACTTTTGTTATTAAAAAAGGCATAAAATGTACAAATACATTTACATGTATGAAAGAAGCATGTATACATTAACAAATAGAATAATTCCTTACATTCCTTTACAAACAATTTTATTGGAATAACATATGGTCTGGACCTTTTGTTTGCCTCGCTCTGTCAGTAAGTGGAGGCCTTTGAACATGTGGCCCTACCTCTCTGGCTCCCATGTCCTTGTCCACAGAAAAGCTCCAAGTTTTACTTCTAGTTCTTGTGTCTGTCTTTTTCCACGTACTTGACAGAGGCAATAGAGGCAAGGGGCATTAAAGATAGAGCCTTTTAAATAACTATTTCCTTACGTAGTCAATATTAAAGGAAGATAAAGGTCTCTTATTAAATTAGGAGGCAATAATAATAACAGGTTTTACTCACCTGTGAACCAAGGTATGCCTGGTTCCCCCAAAATGGGACCCAAGGAAAGCCTTTAACTCAACCAGGGGAACAGATGAGCCACCTCCCTGTGCAATGAAGCATGCAGGAGCATTGGTTTATATGCCCTTTGTTACAAGCTCTAAGATAATGTGACAGTAGCTAACGTATTTTTAGTACTTCCTATATGTCAGGCAGTGTACTAAATAGTGTACTGGTGTTATATTAATTTTCAAAATAGTCTTATGAGGTAGGAATGATTATTCTTTTTCTTTTACAGATAAAGAAACTGAGGCATAGACTAGTTAAGCATTTTGCTCAAAGTCAACAGTTAGCCAATGATGGAGACAGACTTCAAACCTAGGCAGTGTTACTGCAGGCCCAGCACTCCCTGAACCACTGTGCTGCCTCTCGTTTTATGATTCTAAGATGTGAAATCAAGAATCAAGCAAAATGTGAGCAAGTGTCCCAAAACTGTAGAGTAAGATGTAGGCTAAGAGAGGATTAGTGGCTTATCATCAAGGGAGAAAGGACCAGTTCTTAAACCATATTGTGGATTTTTCAAGAGGGTTCCTTTCAGTGACTAAGATGGCTTAGTTAGGACTGGCCTTGCCATTCGGCTGGGCCATGAAAAACCCAGGCACAGGGCCTAGACTCATACTCTATGTCCTCCTTAGTTGATGACAAGCTGCAACGGTAGTCTTCAGAATCTCGGTTTTCTGTGGTGGTCCGTTCCTTCATTCTTGTTTGGTTGTTGGGCAGAGAGAAAATAAACAGAGAAGGTGAGGGAAGAAGTAGAGCTGAAGGGTGTTCCAAGGGGCTCCTAATCCCTTTATGATTCAGTGGCAAAAACGACCAGCCCATGACATGAGAAAGCAGGCTGAGGAAGTTTTAGTTGATCCCAGCTCTTGATGGTTAGGTTCCCAGGCTCTGGTTTATGAGCAATACATTCCTCCATGAAGTTTGTTTTTTCATTTTATTGGAGAAAGTTTCCCCATAAACTTCCTCCCCAGATAATCAAAACTCCTTCAAGCTCATGGGAACTACATTCCATCTGCATGCCTTGTAATTTCCTCCCCCCACCAATGTATCTTCTTTTCTCTCTTGTTAGTAGCTTCATTTCAACTTATCTTCTTCTCCATCCACTTCATCCCAGCTGTCAATCCCAAGAAATTTTGTCATCTGAGAGCCGCCATTTTGAAAACATTGCATCCTTCTGCAGGAACTTTGTTACAAGTCAGATGGGATACTTCTGCCCTTATGCATAGGATGGGGGCAGGGATCCATGAGTTAGCACAGAGCTTGGATCTCATTTAGTCAGACCTTTCTGCAACATCAGGACTGTCTTTATGGTGTTTCTGTCCAGTGACAACACCCCCAGTGACAGGGAGCAGCCAGTTCAATTTTCAGACAGTTCTGTTAGAAATGGTTTTGTTATGGTAAAGAAATGTAATATCTACCCATTAGTCCCATTTTTGCACCCACTTCTGTCACAAATCTGTAAGAGCTCTTCTATGGCTCTTGCCCATTATCCACTTAAAAAAAAGTAGAGGCTACATATTTTGTTTTTTTCAATAATTCCCAGGTGCTGTCAACAATTAAGGCATATTTTAGGAATGGCCCAACAAGACTAAGGATGAGATAGAGGCTCAGAGGATGTGTTCTGTCTTCCGTATCTTAAGAACATGTTAGTTTTTTGTTTGATAAGCTCATCCTTACATTCAACTTTCAGGAAATTAAACCCTTAAGTTTTTCTTAGTATGGCTGCTATTCACACACATTTCCTCTATGATCCAGCAATAATCTTGTAAGTGGACTAAGCAGCATAGTCCTCTTTAGCAGTGAGAAGCATCCTCTCAGTTGTGACCACTTGTGTTGTCTGCAGGTGACTGGTTGGTATGTGCAGGTTTATGGCTCTGTACTCACAGGAGATTGGCTTAATCACTTGATGAAGGAAGTGAGTGGACCGTTGACCAAGGCAAAGGGATTGGGGTGACAGAAAAAAAAGACTGTTGTTTCATTAGATCGTTAGCAGGATGAGCCCTGGGTGCTTGAACCAAATATGAAAATCAGGGCAGAATTTGTCAGAGAAGCCAGAGGTTGTCGATGATGTGAGGGGAAGAGTGTTAGACTTGGCATCTCCTCTCCGGGCTTACGTGAGTATTTAGCGAACAATTTATAGACCTTGATACATTCTCATCCCTGAACTGAAGACATTTGTGCTGGAGTCAGAAGAAATGTCTTAAATATCCTTAGCTGACAACACAGCTCACTCCTGAGAAACCGTAAGGAAAAGAACCACAGGATGTGTTCCTGAAGCCCTTTCTTAAAATCTCCTCAAAGGTGGGGAGATCTTGATTTCTTCCCAGAATCCTCTAGGCATCCCATGGCCAGTGATTTAGGAGACTTGTTGTTCACAAACTCAAAACAGAGAGTGCAAACTCAAGACCCTAATCCTAGGGGCAGAGGCACTCTCACATAGAAAGTGCAGAACAGGATCCACAGGGCCACCCACTGTGGCCAGAGGGAAAGAAAGCATGGGTGAGCAGAGCAAAGGGTTGACATCTTGTCCTCTCAGGGTCCCACCTCATCCCGTGGCTTTCTCTGGTCTCATCATTGCGTCTCCTACTGTTGGAGTGAACAGCGTGTTCTCTAGACCTTGGCTTTTAGTAAGAGTGTTCAAAGGTCTCTGGCAGCTGGGCATGTGGGCTAGGGCCGCTCACTAGGTTAAAGTCTTAGGCAATATTAAGGAATTCAGTTGTCCTGAAAGCATCCCCATCTACCTTGCTTTTTAGGAATTTAGCACGGATGGTACCCAAAAAGAATCTTAGAGATCTCACCATCTCTCAACTGCATTGATAAAGTCTGACCCCAGAACCATCTTTTGGGTCATCTGAGGACCTGCATCCTAGCACAATGGCTGGCACGTACCAGGCACTAAATCCATACGAACTATTGGCATAATTAAAAATCAAGTCATTTTTCTAAAATAAGGTTAACCATTCTTAAACATTTTGAATCTGAAGGACCTAGACATATTTGGGGTTGCATGAATCACCACCGAGGAACTATACAGAAACTGATTTTGTTATTCTTAATCCTGACAGATAGCTAAGCACAAAGTGACTTCCTGAAAACCCCCACAGCGCATTAGCAAAGGCCCTGGGAAAAGGAACTAGGAACCCTGCCTCATCCTTTGCTGTGTTAGGCAGCAAACCCTGCTCTCCGACGCCAGGAACAGCAAGCCGGCAGTGCTCCCTCTGCCAGATACAAGCGTCCCTGCTGAGTCAGGCAGACACAAAGGCAATGGCAGCCAAGTGGGGCTCGATCTGAGTAATATCCTGGTCAACGGTGTGTGA
This sequence comes from Phyllostomus hastatus, assembly GCF_019186645.2. Classification (NCBI taxonomy): domain Eukaryota; kingdom Metazoa; phylum Chordata; class Mammalia; order Chiroptera; family Phyllostomidae; genus Phyllostomus; species Phyllostomus hastatus. The sequence continues at coordinate 8,975,652 of NW_025334015.1, read as the reverse complement.
GAAGCAGGTGAAAGATGTTACATTTCGCACAAAGTTACACCAGAGGGGAGGTGAGGAGTCTAGCAACCCTCAGTTTCACCTCCTGCCTGGCCCCATTTGTGACCAGAGAGAAACACACCAGGAAGTTGCAGAACAGGACGGAGCAGCCCCTGGGGCAAGAGTGCTGACCTTGGGGTCCAGGTTCCCCAGTCACAGGACTTTGAAGTTCAAAGAGGCGATTGCTGCACAACAGTGTGGATGTACTTTGTGCCACTGCAACTGTAGACCTAAAAATGGTTAAGATGGTGACTTTTGTGTCATGTGTATTTTACCATGATTTCTAAAAAAAAGCTGACAACTTGGACAGACAAATACTGAGCAACATCAAAGACATAGACAGTAATTTGCCCTCAGTTCTTATGTGCAAGCGGTATGAGAGGGGACAAAATAGCTCCCTCCCCAGCTGAACTTGAGGACCTAGGGCAACACTGCCTTTGCGAGCTCTGTCGGAAGGAAGGCCACACCCACATGCACTGTAGTTAGTTCAGCTCCGTCTGCAGCAGCATGCGCTAACCTCGGACACACACTGCAGGTGGCTCCTGGCTTAGGCCGCTGTCTCTGTCCCCCTGCTCTGCAGATGAGACGGTGTGATATTTTCAAAGGAACATTACTGAAAACTAACAAATAAATCAGGAAATAATGACAAATTACACAAGTAGAAAAGCAGTTTTATTTTATTGAACTAAGTGCTTGACATGCGTCATTTTTAATCCTTGTAATATTTTGTAAGGGAATTATTATTATATAATAATTATAATTATTTGACAAAATAATAATTATAACTATATGAAATAATACAAACTATTACATAATTTTATAATACAAAAATCAGTGGTGCTGCTGCTCAGACATCATAGGCACACAGCAAGGCTAAACCAAGTCTGAAGCCCTGGTCTGGTTGGCTCTCAAGTCATTGTTTACTTCTCCCTCCGTGCTGCTCCTAGGCTCCCCCTCAAAGGATATTCACTGGAGCCACAGAGAGCAGGAGCATGCCCAAATGCCCACAGTAACCACACTCTGCCCCCGACTGAAGGTGCGTTTCTAGGCCTCTCTCTGCCTGCCCCTCTCAGCTCTCCCTTCTTGCTCAGGAAACTCATGGGGACAAAAGTGTTGTTTGCCTGATCGGCACCTACCCGAATTGCCAAGAACGGAGCTTGGCTTTGAGTAGGTGCTTATAAATATTTACCAAATGAAAGAATGGACGACTGGTCTCTGAGCAACGTCATGTTCTCCCCAGCTATGAAGGGCTGTCCACCCAGCCCGTCCTGCTATCCAAGGACAGCCATCGGCCTTCATTGCAACTCCTTGTTCAGACCCCAGGCCGCTCTTTCTCAACATGGGTTTGCAGACAGATAATCCGTTAGCTTCCAGTAAATTTACTGGGTTCCATCAAATGAGCAAGTTCCGTCATAGCAAGTTTCATGAAATGAGCAATTTTTTTTGATAGAAGTTAACTTTGAAAGTTAACTTTTTTAACCCTTCTTGACCTCCAAGACACTACAGACTCAGGTGTCCACCCAGGTGGATAGATGTGGTTATGATCATGATAATGATAAAGAACTAACATTTGTGGGGCAGTTAATATATTCTAGGCATTTTGCTAAGAACTTTACCTGCATCACTGCATTTAATCCTCACAGCACCCTTTCGCATGGGCCCTAGAATTACCGCCTTTGCGTGGATGGGAGAAACTGAAACTGAGTGGTTTGGGGAAATGGCCAAAGTTTTGTGTAGTTTTTCCTGCCTTTAAAATTTTACACCACTTGGAACTTTGCAACCCTAAATTTTTCTCCCTATCGTCTCACAAAACAGGCTCTCTTAAAAAATACCCCACCCATTGCAACAGACCAATGATAACACAATACCCAACAGTACCACCTACGCCATAAGCATTAGCACCAGGGCTGGCCTGTGGTAGGGGTTACTGGTATCCTATTACAGGGAGGTATGGGATAGCCCACTTTGTTGATTAAATTGGCCCATCCCCCCTCCTTCCAGGATTCTCCACCAGCACTGCATTTCCTAATCCACTTCCTTCCTTTCACAGAACACAGCCCTTCCAGAAAGCCCTCAAGCTGTATAAATTTTGGCTGGATCCCATTCAAGACCAGTATTTTACACTTAATCTGCTTCTAGACAGAGCAATCAGGATCAAGAGGATTTATGAGAAGGGTTTTTCTGGAGCCTGACTTTTCTCTCATATTTCATCATTTATTTATAGTGTAGTGTCTTCTGTGAACTTCGGCTGCCTCCCGGGGCCTCCTGCCGTGCGATGCTATCAAATGGCCCCTCGCTGCTGCAGTTCACGGAGATGGAAACAAGAGGTGGGTGGGAGGCAAAGGTAAAGTGTAGGGCCTTGATGATTCTGGCAGCTTAGGGGGTGACATTTCAGGAGCGTGTTGTAAACTGTGCCCTCTACCCTCACCACCTGCCTTGATTAGATTCTGGTTCTCGGGGGTCAGTTTCCTCATGATTTTTAGAGCCTTAGTTCTACCATCTCTTGCACCTGGCTGACTCACCTTTTGCACTGAGTTCAGCATTGGAGTTGGAGAGGGAGTAGGGAGGGAGAGAAGTTTCAGTCTTGTATGAATTTAGCTGGAAAAATAAGCATACACGATTTAAGCAAATTTCCACATGGTTCCTGGAGTGGTTTTAGGTCTTTATAAAACCCAGTGAGTGTCAGCTAATGCCCCATCTCTTCAAGGTCAAACATTCCATGATTCTAGAGTGGGCAAATCTTCAGTCCCAGACTCATCCAGGAACCGTTTTGTCTTCTCTGCCTCAGATGGAACCTGGATGGTCGCGGTGAAAGGCTTCCTTTTCAGTCTGTCGAAAACCTCATACTCTGAGTGGTGGGGCTGCCTGGTCTTTCCCTCTGGCTGTCATTTTGAGATTACTGTCCAAAGTCTTTTCTCAAGAGACCATTTTTTCCTTTTTTTTTTAAGATTTTAAAAAAATTCACACCTGAAGACATTTTTTTCATTGTTTTAAAAAGAGAAGAAGGGAGAAGAGAAATATCCATGTGAGTGAGAAACATTGATTGGTTGCCTCCCATACATGCCCGGACTGGGGATTGAACCTCAGCCTACGTATGTGCCCTGACTGGGATTGAACCTGCAACCTTTCCGTTTATGGGATGATGCTTCAACCACTAGAGCTGGGGTGAGACCATTTTCTTTTTGAGTTTACAATGTTCATTTTTTTGTTTCTGTTTGCTTCAAGGAGAACTCTGAATTCTGATTCATATGATACCAATTAGATCATTTTCCAAAACCCCTGAAATTTTGGGGGATCACTCGAGGTGCTGGGAAATGTGGATACGAGAATGTTAGATCCCTGACTGATCCAGAAGCAGGGGCAGTAAACAACCTCATCTTCAGAACTCTCACGAGATCCCTGAGAGACACCCATGTGATAGGCACACACAAAATACATAATGTATGCAATATACAAAAGATAAAATAAATACTAGGCTAATTGCCCAACTTCAAAAATAGAATGTCACCAAAATGGTGAAGCTTTTGTGTCCTTCCTGTTGGTCTTCCCCACAAAAGGAATTTAATGTTTATTGTTTTCTTCCCATTACAGTTTGAGAGCATATTTAGTAAAATCGATATATTTTATAATTGTGTATGCATTTAAACTTTATGTGAACAGTATCACATAGGGTAATTTTTGTGCTTTATGCTTTTCAGATTCATTTGAACAAATGCATTTAGCAATAGTTAAATCATTTTTGCTGCTGAACAGTGTTCTAGTGTAAGACTGTGGGTCACTATGCCACTTTTTTACCGTCCCCCTGGGCAGTGTACGTTTGGTTGTTTCCCATTGTGCCATTAAGAGTAATGCTGCTGTAAATATTCTTGGTCGTTTTTCCAGGGCACACGGGCAAGCTTTTCTCCTGGGTCACAGTATTTCCTTTTCCCACTCTCTCTGCATTCTCACCTTCTCTGCTAGGATGTTTTTCTTCTTCAGGGAGCTCATTCCTGGTCATTATCCTCAGAGGCGATGCCACACACACTGCTGGTATAAATGCAAACAGGGCACACTGCCTTCCCTCGGCCGCTCCCAGGTGAGTGGGATAACCAATTGCAGCATTCATCTTGAGCATCCAGCTGAAACCCTGATGGCTGGACTCTGGTGCCCAGTCTTCCACTCTCTCTACCAGCTATCACGCCTCTTCTCTGCCTCAACATCCCTCTCTTTACCTATTCTTTCTTCCCCCTTCCACCCTCTTTTTGGGTCACAGACAGTCTCTGCTTTCCAAGTCAAATCTTTTGCCTGTTTTCTTCATTCTACCCCATGACCAAATCTTCCAAACACTCTTTCACATATTTGTATTTTCAGTCTGTAGTTGTTCTGTAAGCCCACCAAACATGGTGGGGGGTCCCCATACCCTAAAATCCCTCAAATCTTTGATTTTTGATCTTGAACAACTATTTCCCTTTTTTGTTTCCTTGAAAAGCTATTTCGATGTCTTAACTTCTGACATGCAACAGCTCTCATCATCTGACCTTTGCTCCAGTCTCCATGGGAGATGCCCTGTCTGAGTTCACCAGTGACTTTCCAAGGACCTGAAGACTTTTTCATTGTACTTTCTCACCCCAACACCCCCTCTGAATTCCTCATTCACTTTGCATGGCGAGCTACCGCCCCTATTGATTGGATTGACCCTTCTGCCCCTTTCCTTATGTGTCCTCTTCTTCCTCCAACTTGTTTGGGAAGGCTGCTGGAATCTTAGCAGAGGATGGGGTAAAAAGCTGTGGCATGCTCAAGCTTGCTTTGGGCTTGCAAAGACATTCAAGAGGAGATAAGATGGGTGAGATGGGGGACCTTATATTTTCAAATGGTTAAAATATGTAGAGTGGGGTAGTTGTTAATTTTGTGGTTCAGGGTGTCTCACCCACTTCTTGCAATGGGTGGGAATCCTGGCAAGCAGGGTGTAGGTCCTTCAGTGAAGGGAGGGTTCCAGGTGGAGCTGGGCAGGATTTCCATGTTCTAATCAAGCCGGCTGTGGGCTGAGCATGGAAATGAGGGGATAGTAGAAGGATACCAGTAGCCCTCTGTAGAATTGGGCTGTTAATGTCTTCATCTCAGTCTTAATTAGGATTGGCTTAGACCCTGGGCAGGAAGACCCAGGCCATTCTGGACTCAGCAGCTTGGCTTACCCCATGAGCGACAGTGCCAGCAGCTTCATGGGGGGATCCTATTGTGGGTCCACCTGCTTGTTGCCTCTCATTCTCTTTCTTTCTCCCTCCAACTCTTCTTCTCAAACCTTGCAGAAAGGTTGCAGAAACAGTAAAAAGAACCTTATTTCCTCTTGACTATTTGAGAGTAAGTTGGCGACATGATACACCATCAACTTTAAACACGTCATTGTGTATTTTCTACAAACAAATAAACCCATAATCAAAATGCAACCATTAAAACCAGGGAATTAACAGTGATACATCACTAACATTTAACTCTCAAGCCCCATCTGAGTTTTACTTACTGTCCCAATAAGTTCTTTTATAGCCACAGGATCTGGTCTAGAATGAGCCATGTCTCTTAATCTCCTTCAGGCTGAGTTCCCCGGTCTTTCTGTGACTGCATGATCTTGATGGATTTGAAGACAAGTCCAATTATTTTATAGGATGTCTTCAGTTTCGGCTAACTGGTGTTTTCTTATGATTAGACTTAAGCCATACAACTTAAATTCCAGAAGTAATGCTGCGTCCTTCTCATTGCACTACTAAAAGGCACATGACTTAAATTGGCCCCATTACTGATGATGTCAACTTTGATCACTAGATTAAGATTGTATCTGTCAGGCTTCTCCACTGTGGCATTACTTCTCGCCTCTTTGATGAATATTTTATGAGGAGCTGTCTTGAGATTATAAATATACTATGAGTCATCAAACTTCCAACTTATTTTTTAATTTATTTATGTCAATAGAAACCCATGGCTTCCTATTTTATCAAATGTATGTTAATCTATTATTATTTATGATAATTTTTTCAGTTTTATTTTGTATCGGTTTCAGGTGTACAGCTTAGTGGTCAATCATATACTTTGTACAGTGTTCCTCCCGATATTTCCTGTACTTACCTGGTACCATACACATTATTATTGATTTTGATACTAAATTGTCAAGTTGGCTTTTGTATCCTCCTGACATGTTCCATCATTCTTTGAAAACTGCTGTTTTTTTCCTGTCACAAAGTTGTTTCAGGCATTTTAAATTCAGTCCCAGAATTAGACATTTTTTCCTGAAAAGCCTTGAGTCCTTTCCATGTGAAGTGGTCTTTAGAAACCCAGATCTGCATGCTAGGTGAGCACTGCCATCGGGGTGCTATTGCTTTCAGCCCCTCTCTGAGAGAAGAGCTAGGGAACACACACACACACACACACACACACACCTGTATCTCTCTGTATATTGATAGCTATCAGTCCACATTTTTATCTCTAATCCCAATTCACAGGGCTCATTCTAGTTTTCTCCCTTTCCAGTGATGGTTATTTTTATGTCTCATCCCCGCTGGGCCACAGTGCCCAGCTTTGTGGTTGAACGTGATCCTGGGTGTGCCTGGGAGGCAGACTCCGGGGGAGAGAGCCCTTTGTATGCCTTTGCATGGTAGACTGAGTGACGCACAGTGCCTCCCCCAGTGTGAGTGGACATCACCCATGGGAGTCCTGATAGAGCAAAGTGGCTGTGAGAGAGAATTCATCTCTCTGGCTGACCATCTTCAAGATGGGACACTGATTTTCTCCTGCCTTAGGACTCAGATTTGGACTGGCACATGCACCATCAGCTCTCCTGGCTCACAGGCTGTTGGACTGGAATGACACCAGTGGCTCTCCTGAGTCTCCAGCTTGCCAATTGCCGAACGGGGACTTCTCAGCCTCCCTAATCTTCTGAGCCAATTCCTTATGATCAATCTCTTTATGTCTATAGCTGTATCATCTATATCTACATGTACATCTATACCTTTAGTTATATATCCTGCAGGTCCTATTTCTCTGATGAATCCAACGAATACAGCAGCCCAGTGAAAAACCTGGCTCCCATAATTCCCCACACATTTACTTGTTTGATTGATCGTTTTACATGTGAACAATTTCCCCTCACTGCCACACCCCCAGCCCCTGCATGGAGTTCACCGTCTCCTCTGAGGCCCTGACCACCCGGGCTGGGCTGCCCTTGTGCTCAGGTGGCCTCTTTGCCCAGCGTGGGCTCTGAGACCCTTCGGAGAGCACAGGCAGCCCTCGGATGCTTACAATGGACCTCCTGCCCCTGCCCACTCTGGTCGCTGTTCCTCCCCCCACACTGGGTGAATGTCTGCCCTGCTCAGTTCCACCAACAGCTAGCTCCAGGACTGAACTGTTCAAAAAGGAAAGGGAGGGGAGGGGAATGGTGGTGAAGAGAAACAAGGGGAGCAGGAAGAGGATTCTGATTTTTTAAAAAAATCTGGTTTCTCCCCTCACAACTATTTATTTGCTATTGCCACTGATGCATCATGTAGGCCCTTTAAAATCTGAGTATCTTAAACTGCTTAGATTTCCTCTCCCATAAAAATCCTCCTCTCTTACCTCTCTCATACAGGAACATCAATAGTTTATTCTTTTTGGAGGACAATCTGGCAATGTGGTTCAAAGCCTTAAAAATATTCTACATTTCCTTTCACCTCAAGTTATACTTTTAGGAATTTATACTAAAGAAATAATTAAAAGACATACAGAGATACTCAGCTTTAATGATGTTAATTGTAGCTAAAATTGGAATCATGCAGAGTGTTTAACACCAGGGAGCAGATAGAGTTAATGGTAATAAACCTGTCAGGTAGGATTCTATGTAATGAGTACATAGAATCTATGTACTACATAATGAGTACATAGATGCTAATTATAATTATTGATGTGGAAAAATGTTCAGTATATGTTTTTATGTTAAAAAGTCATAAAAATGGCATGATCCCAATTTATGTTTAAAATATTTTATATATAATATATTTCCATATATATATATACACACACACATAGCCATGCACATGCACATACATGGAAAGAAAAATCTTGGAAGGATATATCAAAAGGGAATGTTAACAGTGAGATTATGGACATTTTTTCCTTTCACCTTAACTTTGTTTTCAGGATTTTTTTTTTTTTACACCAAGTACTTTTCAAAAGCTATGAAAACTCCATATGTCCTTGTCCTCTGTCCATATTGTCTTCTCCACCTTTTGAAACCTAACTCATGTGTCACTTCCAGTGGAAGCCAACCGCTCTTCCCCAGTAGCAGAGGTTACGGCCTCGTCTGTGCAATGTCCCTACCTCGCCTGTATTTCCATTGCTGCCCTTCCCTCACTGCACCGTATCTTGTTGTGCACATCATCACCCCAACTACAAACTCCCTGTGTTTGCCCCTATTGCTCTAGTCAGCCCCCACCACAGTGTGTGGCACATATTAGACACTCAACAATAGTTGCTAAATGAAACAATGGAAAGAGGCAAAGCTCAGAAACAGTGGAGCCAGGACTTGAAGTCAGGACATCTCACTCCTAATCCCACATTCTTATCCTGACATCTCCCAAAGTCACAAGCGCACTGAGTCAGTTTTGCAGGTTGTCATCTCATGTCTCATGGCCTTGGCCTGACCCTGAGAGCGAGATTTACTGCCTAGTGTTGTAAAAGCTTCAGACTCCAGCCCATCTCACAGGGGCTGTGCAGAAAGGGACCGAAGAACGTAAGTAAACAGTGGAGCTGTGGATGGCTGAGGCCGAAGGCAGGAACCTCAAAAGACCTCATCACAAACAAACAAAAAAATCTCTTTTCCAAATCTCAGTAAAAAGAGAAAGACACTGTAAAAATTTTTGATATTAACGTGATCTCCAGGCTGTGTTTATTAAAACAATCTTAGGTCCATAATCAAAACAACGTTTTACCATTTCCCCTCCAGGCTGGTCACAAGCTACAAGCTGGATCATTTGACACACGTCTTGTGCACTTGAAACTCAAATTGAAACCCTGCCATTTCAACTGTACAAAGAAAAATAACTTTGCAAAGTCCCATATATATTATTCTGATTCATCCTTTTGATATTTTACTTGGACCACAACCCAAATTCACTTGTTTTTCTCCAAGCACATATTTGGGCTCCTTCCATCATTGTTCTTGGAAATGATTTTTCCCTTTGACATACGGTGCATTCAGTATACAACCTGGTCACCACCACCACCGGCCATGGCACTAAGTCCCTTGTGGGCTGTGGGAAGCATCTCTAAAACATGTCTTCACGTAGGCTGACCAGCTGTTCAGCTTTGCAGTGTTCAGGAAAGTGTGTGTGTGTGTGTGTGTGTGTGTGTGTGTGTTTATATCTGAGTGACTTTTGTGTCTTTTGGGGGAACTGCTGGGTTAGCATGTTTTTTTCAGAGGGTTGGGGGAATATCTGTGGTCTGTTTGCTGATATGAATAAATGTCAGAACATGTTTTGAGGAGATATGCGTATATGTTTTCATTTATCTGAGGGAGTATCCTAAGTATAGCAGACTTGGCATGGGGAGACATTGTGTCTCCTGGGCGTGGTGGGCAGGGGATATTTGTTAGGAGAAAATGGAAAGCTTATCAAAACTGGGCAAAATTTCACCTTATTGTCTGAGGGGAGGGAGAGCCAGCTGTTTTGCTGCTGTGTGCTTTGACCTAGCAGCTTCCAGGAGCTGAGGCAGCCCATCTGGGCCATGAGCAGAGAATGGAACCAGCTCTGCTTTTGCCCCTGGTCAAGACGCTAACCTCTTTGTTTTTGCAGGTCATCCAGAGGGTCTGTTGCCACCACCAAATAAATCTCCACTCCTCTCCATGAACCATTCACAGCCTTAGCTCCCCTCTGAGTCAAGTCCCGACTCTATCCCCTGCCCCCTAACTAGTCTTGGCCCCATGACCTTTATTCCTGAGCCAGCCTCCTCACCCTTTTCTTCCAATCTTATCTCTCTTTGTTATTGTTCCTGGCTAGTTCCCCTTCTCAAAGTCTGGCCACCTTAATTCACCCCATCGGATTTTATTTTGGCTCCTACTTTTTCTATTGCTGCTTGCCTCCACTTGTCTTTAAGCTCCTATTCCTGGCTGCTCATCTTCTCTGCCATTCTTTTTCTCCCCCAGCTCCTGGGTCTGTGCTATCAAATGGGAACTCAGGAAAATCACTGACAAGTAAGGGAAACCACAACAAAAGACTGAAGAAAAAGAAATGCCATGAGAAGCAGGAGCAATTAGAATTCCTTGGTAGAATTCAGATTCTTATTTTATTTTTTTAATTTATTTTATATTTTAAAAAGATTCTATTTATTTATTTTTATAGAGAGGAGAAGGCAAGGAGAAAGAGAGGGAGAGAAACATTAATATGTGGTTGCCTCTCGCATGCCTCCCCACTGGGGACCTGGCTTGCGACACAGGCATGTGCCCTGACTGGGAATCGAACTGGTGACCCTTCGGTTTGCAGACCAGAAGTCAATCCACTGAGCCACACCAGCCAGGGACAAATTCTTTTAACTTGATCACTTATTAATAGGAGAATCAGGGCCAATCAAGGAATGATGCTGCCTCTGGCTTATTGCAGTGCATTTTTAATAAATGTTACAGCTGGATACAGTGGCCAGATAAACTTTAAGGTCCTTCCAATGCTGAGATTCTATGGTTGGTAGAGTATTACAGCCATAATATTTTAAAAATCATGCTTTATCTACAATCAAAGGTGCCATAACTATCTGTGCCAACTGTGGCCACGGGCCATCCTTTTATAGCCTGGCTAGAAGGAAGAAGGTCCAGCCGTGTTCTAAGCGTGCAGAGCTGTCTGACAGGCCTTGATTTTCCTCCCTCCTGTGATGCCTGCAGCCAGAGCCAGGGAGCTCTAGCACACCCAGAACTTTTAGAAAGGCCAGGGCTGCTGCCTTCCAATTCCTCCCACAGCTTAGGGAGGAGATGAGATACCACTGCTTTCATTCCAGTGTTGCTGTGGCTTCAAAACACCATAATGCAAACTGAGAATGGCCCTGGTCAGGACTTCAGTCCCAGACTTGGTATTCTCCTGGTTTGGAAGAAGCGCTATCAAAGCCGTCTGGTTTCTCAGCCAGAGGAGGTGGTGTGCCCATGGATGGGAGAGTTTCCTCCAGGTACAGGGGTGTCTGCCCTTTTGGCGTCTCTGGGCCAGACTGGAAGAAGAAGAGTTGTCTTGGGCCACACATTAAATACACAATCACTAACGAAAACTGATGAGCAAAAAAAAAGATTTTAAGTAAATTTAAGATTTTATATTGGGCCACATTCATAGCCATTCTGGGTAGCATGTGGTCCCAGGGCCATGGGTTGGACACCTCTGCTAGGAAGATCCTCCAGGAGGGCATCTTTCTAAGGTCCTTCCCCAGAACCTAAGCAGCCTCAAAGTATGGGACTGTACCTTGGTTTTGCTGTCATCTGACTAGGAGTGATGGTGAATTTTATATGTCAACTCGACTAGGCCATAGTACCCAGATATTTAGTCAAATCCCAGTCTGGATATTGCTGTAAAAGCATTTTTTAGATGAGATTAGCATTTAAACCATTGGACTTTGAGTAAAGCAAGTCACCCTCTATCACGTGGGTGGGACTCATCCTATCGGTCAAAGGCCTTGAGAGAAAAACAGATTGATGTCCCCAGGAAAGAAGGGTTTCTGCCTCTCAATGGCCTTCAGACTTGCCACTGCAACGTAACTCTTCCCTGAGTCTCCAGACTGCTGATCTAGCCTGATGATTGTGGACTTGCCAGTCTCTACAATTACACAAGCCAATTCCATAAAACGAATCTATCTTTCTCTATTACCTAACTTTATATCCATCTGTCTATCTATTGCACATCCTGTTGGTTCTGTTTCACTGGAGAATCCTGATGAACACACCAGGACTAATCAAAACAGAGCATAAGGTTCCCCCATTTTTTCCACTGTTAATTTATTCCTGAAAGAAAATCCTTACAGCAACTCATTGCGTGGCCAAGTTTATATTTTGTCTTAGAGGCATGACTGTGCCGGTGACTATGAGATATCCCGACTTTAGACTGACCAGCCCATCTTATTTGCCTGGGATTGAAGGACTGTGGACTATTTAGAGCTAAAACTGGGAAATCTAGGAATTAATTGGTCAGCCTACCTGACTTTAACACTGTAGTTTGCTACTCAAATATCTAACATTTGTGAAGAGATTACAGAGAGCACCTATGGTGGACTTATTAAGAAACTATTGTGCCTGCTGTCTCCCTAGATCGTGGTTATTAATACAATGAGCATTCATCCCCATCGTAAACACGTCATTTCAGGGCCCCAGTGTTGCCTCCAAGAACCAGTCATATTGCCTTACATAAACCTATTCTTCTAATGTCCTTCAGGGGCATTAATTAAAGTCCTAAGTCCTAAAGGACTTTAATTATGAGTGTGCCTCCCGCCAGCAAGCGCATTTACACCCTGGCTATAGCATCATCTTGGGGTTCTCAATGCTGGTTGCCACAAGCCACAGCAGACCCTGCCCTGGTCCAGTTCTGTGGGTAGAGTGCTCGGGAGAGCCACAGCTGCATATCCGTGAGGACAGGGTCTGAACCCTACCTTTTCTAATGCTGATGCTTTGTGACTTCCAATTCTCTGCCAAATTCACCTTTGATTGTTACGAGCCCTCCAAGTGCCCGTACTAAGGATTTCACGCCATAGCCCATTCTTATGACTACTGGCTCCTTCCTGGGTGGAAGGAACGTCTGAGCTCAAGTCCCTCAGCAGAATCTTACAAGACTGAGGCCCTCCCTCTGTCAAAGCCCTTTCCTTCCGGGCATGGTGTCTTGGCCACCCGGTTTGTGAGACTGGACAATGGGCAAAGTTGGGACATGATGGGGTTAATACCCCTTGCCTGATCACCCTGTGCCCCTCCTTCCTGGGTCTGTGTGACTCAGAGAGATTGAGATCTGGAGGGCCCCCAAGCTTTCAGGCCCTTGCAGCCCAAACGGTTCCATGTGACATGTGGTTTTTGATGTGAGAGGCTGTATTTGGGGATTATTGTGTTATTATTTGCCAGGCACCAAACTTCAATGCTCAGAAAAGCCAAAACCCTGTGCACTCTCACTCAGTTATAGCTGCTGGCCACGAAGACATTCACTCACACACACACAGATATCAGCAGGCAGAAACTAAGTCTCTCAAAGGCCTATGTGGCAGGTACTGTGCAGACATTTCACTTTCTGTGGTAGATACATTGTCTCCATCTTACAGATGAGTAAATGGGTTCAGAGAGATTAAAGACCATGTCCAATGTGATACAATAAATAAGCAATGAAGCTAAGCTTTGATCCCATTTTTTTCTTCCTTCAAATGCCAGTTTCCTCCCTCTGATGCTTCACAAGGCACAAATACGTGATATATATTCCAATCTTGAGTTCATCCTCTGTGCACTGAAAATTAGGATGGTGTGGTAGATGGTAAAGAATGGCCACAAACTCTCCCATCCCTGTATGCATGGCTTGTGCACTGTGAGTCTGCTGTTCTCCCCATCATGAAGTGAAAGCTTGCTCTTCTTCACTCCTTGAATCTGGGCTTGGCCAGGCAACTTGCTTCGGCTAACGGAACATTAGCAAATGTGATGCAAGATGAAGCTTGAAATGTACTTGTGCATTGGAGCTTGCCTTCTCTAGCTGGTAAACTCTTTCTCCACTATGTAGCACGCTGAGACATGTAACTTAGTCCACAGCTAACACAAGTCCCTGGAAAGGGGAGTGATACCATCTTGAACCAACTAGCTCTCCGCTGACCCTCCAACTGACTGTAGTTGCATGAATCTAGAAGAGACTAGAGAAGAACTGCTCATATGAACCCAACTTAATTAGGCGGAGATTTGTCAGCTAATAAATAACTGGGATGCTTGTTATACAGCAATGGGTAACTGATATGACAGCAACACCATCCCTTGGGCATAGGAGCAATGAAGGCACATTGCCCTCCTGCCACGTTCACACATAGATCATCCCACAAAGGATTTACCTCCTTTGTTATTTCACACTGACAAAGCGACAAAGCAGAGAAGGCTCACTTCCCTGCTAAGCCCTCAGAGAATGTCCCACCTGGACTGTGGTGCCTGCCTTTCTTATCTTTCTCCCACTTCCTGTTTCTTCCCAGATTATTCTTGCTTCAGATCCTTTGTGTTATGTGCGGGTGGACTTCTCACTCCACAGTAGATAATGAAGCGCTGGCCCTCTGGTTTGTTTTTTTGTGCTTTGCAATTTCTAGGGCTGCAAATGTTTTAAGAATGGCCGTTTTCCCTCCTCTCCTTCTTCCTGTCAAGCTCTGAGTTGGATATCTCCTGGGTTTCTGGATTTGTGGTGGTGATGGTGGAGCAGGGGGGGTTAGTGGGACTGGAAGGAGAATGTGCTCCAATTCCTTTATGAACAGACTTGGGCTTGACCGGAAAATGTTGAGAAGGTTTTACTCCAGGACATGGTTGGTCTGTATATGAGGGCTAACTTCCTTCTGCCCCCAGCATCTCATTTAGTTTATAAGAGAAATTCATATTTCTCTATGAATACAATATAGGTCTCATTTTTATGACTTAAAACCCTGTCTATTTAAGCTTTTTGTCCAGTGAAAACAATACAAAATATAATGTCCCTTCCTTCCCTAGATTGACCAGCTTTATTTTTGCTATTATATTTTGTTATATTTAAGCATGCAAGGAGTATATTATAATTTAAAATTAAACCATAAACATTTCTCATTGTCAGGCAGCTTTTCATATTGTCTTTTGAAAAACAATGTCAGCAGGATTTGGTTTTACATTTTTGATGAAACCACCCTGGAACCACCTAGAACCAGGAACAGTAAACTTATCTGTAAAGGGCAAGATAGCAAATATTTAAGACTTTGCTTTTATATGGTTTCCATCATAGCTACTCCACTCTGTTGTTGCAGCACAGGGATGGCTATTGACTGTAGTAAATAAATAAGCGTGTCTGTGTTCCAATGAAGCTTTCTTTTGGAAAATGGGCAGTAGGCTGGATATGACCTGGCAGGTGATAGGTTACCAACCCCTCATCCAGAACATGCAGTTTCTGGGTGGTGGGCACACACAGTCCTTAGGGTACAAGTCAGCCTTCCGAGGTGAGTTTCCTTGTGTGCACTAGGATGCTGGTGTTGGAAAAGATGTTCGATAGCATCTAGTTTTGCCCTCTTATTTTACAGATGAAGCAATAAGGGTTCAGAGAAGCGGAGTGAGGTCACCCAAAATGAGGAAACAGAAACCGTTCTGTTGACTCTTAGCCAAGAATACACCAGTTGCTAGATATCTTTCTTTGAAAAGTCCCAACAAGTTTCCAAGAGCCTCTAACAATAACAGCATCTGACATCTGTAGGTCCATTTACAAATTACAAAGGTAAGAATGGTGTCCTATCCTATACATGAACATATCGATACTCAGTGACTTCAGAGACCTGCTCACGATTGAAGGGTCTGTAAGTGACAGATCTGGCTCAAGCCTGTGCCTTAAGACTCTAAGGTGGTGCTCTTTTGCTAATTAAGCACTGCTGCCCCATAGACACACTTCTGCAGGTAATGCTCCACCTGCATTCATCTGGAGAGATACAGAACCAGTGAAGGAGGGCAAAGGTGGCACCTTTTAATTGGTAGCTTTGGTTCTGAATATGCTTCTGGCCAGAGCAATGGAGAAGATTCTTCCTGGTTTCTGTCTTTGGAAGTTTGATCCTAGAAGTCTAGGAATCAAACTAGGAAGTCTGGAATGAACTTGTAAAGTGACCCTGGCCCTTGAATTAAGTACCTGCAATACTTCCTGACATGCTGCCTCATTAAATGCAAGAATCTGGCATCCACAGAAGCTTTTGTTGCGTAGGTTCTCAGGGGTTAGAAAGTGTAGGATGCTTGCTGAATAGAGATCATTAAATGCAGAATAATTTATGCTGAGAAACTTAGCCCTGGAAATGCTTTCTACAGCCATCCCTCCCCGCCCCCAGGTGTGGGGCGGGGGGAGAAGTGGTGAGCATGTGCATTTTGGGGGTCAGGTACACCTGGGGCAGTACAGGGTGCCCAGACAGCAAAGCACAGCCTGGTATCTATCAGTCCCACCCCTGCTAGCCTTTCTGTGACAACCTATCAGGGCAGCAGTCCCTGGCAGCCTCTTCTACTCACATTCCTGAGCGCTGCTGAACCCAGCCCAGCTAAGCTCAGCCTGCCAAGCGGCCCGGTAAACAGAGTGTGGTGAACAGTCTGGAGGAATGCAGCAGCTGAGGCCAAGGCCTGCTTGGTTTTATTATCATTTATGTGGTATATTTATTTAATTGTATTTGCAATTTCTTTTTCATTTTTCTTCCTGGCTTTTGGATGGCTTGTGACAAGACTTTTTGGCATCACATCTAATTATACTATTTTAAAATTCTCCTTTCAGTCCTGATCGACTGGCAAATATTTTTCAACAAACTTGATGGAACTAAGACTAAATTGACCAGATGGCTTCTTTGCACCTAATTTAGTACAGTCCGCTGGTGCCAGATTTCTAGGGCACAGGGGCCCATGATCCCCTCACTCACTTCCTTAAGCTGCTTGACTCTGTTCTGCCTTTTATATTTATCAAATCTGGAAATGGATTTAAGGACATGCACAGATGTCACTGAGCTAAGAGGAGCCTTGAGGCTTTAGGGTTTGGCAGAGAAACACAGCAATGTGCTGGGAAGGGCCCCTAAGTGGGGTGAGGGGTCATCTCTTCATCTTCCAGTTCTGCTTCCCAAAGCACAGCTAACAAAGGAGGGTAAATGGACTGGAACTATAGGGTTGGGCCTGAGTTTCATGTTATCTTTCTGTTATGTTCATTCTAAAAATTCTTTAGAGGGCATGAGAGTTTTCTGGTTAACACTTAGGTTTGTCTCACCATTGAATATTTCTTGTTTCTCTGTCATGCCAGACACTGAAATAGAAGCTGGTATTGTCATTGTGAATAAGTCTTTGCTCTGTCAGAAATTCTGGTTAATTTAGGTGAAAACATTAAATAAAGATAGGTTAGGTGTTGTTAGAATGCCTTCTTTTTTTTCTTGAAGGGGTAATCTTCCATAACTTGCAAGGAAATTAAGTGATTTGGATTTAGTGTATTTTTCCTCCATAGGTCTAAATTCTAGGTTATTCCTTGAATCCTCAACCTCAAATAGTATTAACTAGGTAAGTACAGATGTGCACCGTCTCTAAGTTTTGCAAGTCCAGCCCATAAATAAGGGTGCAAGTGGATCCTATACTGGTCAGTGAAATCGGCTAACCCACTAGTTCCCTCTTTCACTGCCATGTTAGCTAAAGCTAGCCCTCCGAGATGAATGTGGGCCTTGAACATCAAGCACCAAAGAACAGTAATCACGAAGTAGGTAGAAAACAAACGAGAGGAGCCTTCACTGCCCCAGCTTACTATCTGGAAAAAGTTTTCAGATTACAGTGCAGTTAAGAGGAACCCAGGCAGGTTCCAGTCATTTTCCTGAATCAAAAATATGGAGCTTCAAGTACAGGGAAGCTGAGACAGCTGGGATTTTCAGAGAATATCTCTGTGGAAGAGCAACTTGTACAGAAAGAGAATTCCAGAGAGTCCCTTCAACTATTCAGGCCACACATCTGAGGAAGCTATCCAAGGCTGGGGGAAGAACCATCTTGAAAAGACTGGAGAAAATTGTGAGTGACCGTCCCACAGCAGAAGAGCAGTGCCTGGCCCCCAAAGCCACAGTGGAAAACCTCCTGCTTAAAGGGGCATCGGTTAGAGTTTTGAGTAGTGTCTTCCTCAGTAGAGCGGAAAATGGCACCTGGAATAAATGAGGCTCTGGTTCCCATCTAACACAGTGTGGAACAAGTTATGAAAAGACCTAACTCTTGTCAAGTGACTTAGCCATGTTCTGGAATCAAAGTTCAGAATATGTGTGAGGATACAAAATATCTAGCACTTGACAAGATAAAGTCACCACGTCTGGCATCCATTTAAAAAATAGGATTAATGGAACAGATATAATGACAGGGAAAAAATCAGTCAAAAGTGACACAGAAATGACTTAGGGGGAATTCCAGCCAAGATGGAGGCATAGGTAGACACACTGTGCCTCCTCTCACAACCAAGATAGGAACAACAACAATTTAGAAACAGAATAACAACCAGAGCAGACAGAAAATTGAACTGTATGGAAATCGGACAACCAAGGAGTTAAAATAGACATGTCCACCCAGACCAGTAGGAGGGGCAGAGTCAGGCAGCTGGGCAGAGAGGGGTCGTGGCACAAAGAGTGGTGGGACCAGGTGTGTAAGGCATTCTGAGTGTGCAAGACCGCAGCGGGCAGAGCCTGGATGCTCAGGTGGTGGCTGGCAGACCCAGCGTGGTGGCTGGCAGACCCAGCGAGGTGGCGATTGTGAAGCAAGGCACTGTGTGCAACCCAGGGTCCCAGCACCAGGAAATAGAGCCTTGGGGCACTGATTGAAAACACCTGTGGGGGTTGAGGTGCTGGGAGAGACTCCCAGCCTCATAGGAGAGTTCGCTGGAGAGACCCACAGGTCTTGCACAAACCCACCCACATGGGAATTAGCACCAGAAAGGCCCAGTTAGCTTGTGGGAAGCAGGGGAAGTGACTGAAATCTGACAGACAGCAGAGCAACCGCCATTGTTCCCTCTTAGACCCCGCCTCCACATACAGCATCACAATCCAGTGTCTGGGTTGCCTTACCCTGGTGAACACCTAAGGCTCCACCCCTCATACATAACAGGCATGACAAAACAAAAAAAAATGGCTCAAATGGAAGAACAGATCAAAGCTCCACAGCAAATACAACTAAGTGACCAAGAGATAGCCAATATATCAGATGCACAGTTCAAAGCACTGGTGATCAGGATGCTCACAGAATTGGTTGAATTTGGTTGTAAATTAGACAAAAAAATGAAGGCTATGCTAGGCGAAATGAAGGAAAGAAAATGCACAGGGAACCAATAGTGATGGGAAGAAAACTCAGACTCAAATCAATGGAGTGGACCAGAAGGAAGAAAGAAACAATCAAACAGAAAAGAATGAAGAAATAAGAATTCAAAAAAATGAGCTTAGGAAGCTTAGGAACCTCCAGGACATCTTGAAACGTTGCAATATCTGAATTACAGGGGTACCAGAAGGGGAAGAGGAAGAGCAACAAGTGGAAAAGTTATTTGAACAAATAATAAAGGAGAACTTCCCCAATCTGGCAAAGGAAATAGACTTCCAGGAAGTCTAGGAAGCTCAGAGAGTCCCAAAGAAGTTGGACCCAAGGAGGAACACAACAAGGCACATCATAATTACATTAGCCAAGGTAAAAACGAAGGAGAGAATCCTAGAAGCAGCAAGAGATAAGGAGACAGTAACCTACAAAGGAGTTCCCATCAGACTGTCAGTTGATTTCTCAAAAGAAATCTTTCAGGTAAGAAGGGGCTGGAAAGAAGTATTCCAAGTCATGAAAGGCAAGGAGGACCTACATCCAAGATTGCTCTATCCAGAAAAGCTTTCATTTAGAATGGAAGGGCAGATAAAGTGCTTCTCAGATAAGGTCAAGTTAAAGGAGTTCATCATCACTAAGCCCTTATCTTATGAAATGTTAAAGGGACTTATCTAAGAAAAAGAAGATTAAAAACATGTACAGTAAAATGACAGCAAACTCACAATTATTAACAACCACACCTAAAACAAAAACAAAAAGAAACTAAGCAAACAACTAGACAGGAGCAGAACCACAGAAATGGAGATCACATGGAGTTTTAGCAACAGGGGAACGTGAGGAGGAGAGAGGGGGAAAAGGTACGGAGAATAAGTAGCATAGATGGTATGTAGAAAATAGACGGGGGGGCAAGAATAGTATGGGAAATGTAGAAGCTAAAGAACTTATGACACATGGACATGAATTAAAGTGGGGGGATGTAGGTGGGAGAGGGTGTGCAGGGTGGAGGGGGATGAAGAGGGGTAATGGGACAACTGTAATAGCATAATCAATAAAATATATTGAAAAAAGAAATGACTTAGAAGATAGAGTCAAGGTAAAATGCCATTGGAACAGCAAATGTGACTGTATTTCACATACTCAGAAAAGTCGAGGAAAGACAAAACATTTTAAGCAGAAACAAGAAAAATATAAAAAAGACTCAAAGTTCTAGAAATAAAAATTTCAGTGTTTGAAATTTAAAAATACTCTAGATGGGCTTGATAACAGATTGTGCATTGCAGAAGAAAAATTATAAACTTAAAAGTACAATAATGGAAACTATACAAAATGAAACAGAGAGAAAAAAGTTCTGGAAAATAAAGAACAGACCATCAACGAGCTGGCACAACTCAAGTGACAGGTGACCAGACAGCTACACAGTGGAATGCCCCCAAACTGGAGAGGGGCATACATTAAAAACTCAAGTAAATAATGGCAAAATTTTGTTCAAGTTTGATGAAAATTATAAATCTACATATCCAAGAAGGTAAACAAACCCTAAACACAAGTAACATGAAGAAAATGATCTGCAAACATAATCAACTTGCTTAAAAGCAGTTATAAAAAAGGAAATCTCAAAGTAACCAGAGCAAAAGGATGCATTATACATAATGCAGAACAAATGGAAAAAAATAAACTTAAATTCTACCATGGAAATAATCACATTAAATATAAATGGTCTAAGCACCCTAATAAAAAGGCAGAAAATGTCAGATTGCATAAAAAGTAACACACAACTTTATGCTTCCTAGGAGAAAACCCAAATTATAGATAGAAACACAAACATATTACAGGAACAACAAAAGATATGCCATGGTAACACCAATCACAATGAAATCGGAGTGCTGTATCATCTCTATCAGATTAATGAATTTTCAAAGAGTAAAATATTACTAGGGATAAATGTGGTCATTTCATAATAATAAAAGGGTCAAGAGGACATCACAAATCTAAAGGTTTAGGTACCTAATAACAGAGCTTTAAAATACATAAAAAACTGATAGAACTGTTAGAAGAAACACACAAATCCAACATGACAGAGATATCAACACCCTCTGTCAATAATTGACAGAACAATCAGACAGAAAATGTCTAATTATAAAGAGGCTTGAAAAACATTATCAACCAACTTGATCTAAAAATTTACATTTATAGAACACTCCTTCTAACAAGAGTAGAATATTTTTTTCCGAATGCAGATAGAATGTTGACTGAAATACACCATATTCTACACCATAAAACTCAATAAATCTCAATAAACTTAAAAACTCAATTTACTCAAAACTCAATTGAAAAGGATTCAATTTACACAAAGTCTGTTCTTTGACCACAATGAAATTAAACTGGAAATCAATAAGAGAAAGATTTCTGGAAGATCCCCAAATATTCAGGAAACAAAATATTATACTTCTAAGTAAGCAGTGGGTCAAAAGGAAATCAAAAGGTAAATTTAAAAGTATTTTAAACTAAATAAAAATAAAAAAACAAAAATTATCAAAAGTTGTGGGATTCAGCTAATGCAATACTTTGAGAGGTATTTATAGCAATAAACATTTACATAGGATAGAAAAAAAAGGTTTTGAATCAATGACATCAGTTTCCACTTTGAGAAATTAGAGAAATAAGAATAAATTAAACCCAAAAAGAAAGGAAATAATAAATATCAGAGTGGAAACCAACAAAATAAAAATGGGAAATCTATAGAGAAAAATCAATGAGACTTGAGTTTTTTAAACAAATGATCAATAAAATTGATGAAACTCTAGCCAGACAATAGGGAAAAAAAAGAAAGAATATGCAAATCACTAATCTCTGGAATAAAAAGAGATGACACCATACCAGATCTGACAGTGATGGGGGAAAAATGGGAACATTGTAATTGAATAACAATAAATTTTTTAAATTAAAGAAAGCAAAAAAACCTAATTAAAAGATGGGCAAGAGATTTGAACAGATGCTTCACCAAAGAAAATATTCAGATGGCAAAAAAAGCATACGAAAAGATGTTCAACCTTATTCATCATTAGGGCAATGAAAATACAAATGAAAGCCATGAGCTACAACTACAGCCCTGTTAGAGTGTCTAAAATGAAAAAGCCTGGCTGTAGCAAGGGCGGACAAGAGCACAGAGGACCTGTATCTGTCTCCCTTACACTGTTGCTGAGAAGGTGCAACATGCATCCCTTTTGGAAAGTTTTGCACTTTCTTAGAAAGTGAAACACACAAGCACCACATGACCCAGCCATTTTTATCTTAGTGGTCGCTTCGCAGATATAAAAGCATATGTCCATGCACAGGCTTTTTTTCTGGAATATTTGCAGCAACTTTGTAACAGCCTAACACTAGGAATGACTCAAACATCCATTAATGGGTGAACGGACAAATTGTGGTGTATTCATACAATGGAATAACATTGTAATCGTCAACAATGGAATAACAATGGAATCATCAACAAGGAAGTAATGAACTATTGATACACAGGTAGCAATGTGTATGAATGTCAAAAGAATTATGCTGAGTGAAAGAAACCAGACACAAAAGAGCATATTCTATACGATTCCATTTGTATGAGTGAACTATGTCAGGCAGAGAGAGACAAATTCCATATGATTTCACTGATGTGCAAAATTTAAAACAAAATAATCAAACAAACAAAATAAAAACAAACTCTAAGGTAATGAAAGACCTGAGTTTGCATATTGAAATGGCTCACCAAGTCCCATCTCTATAATGTTGCCAATTCAAGAATGTTGTATAAATGGAGTCCTACCACGTGTGACTTTGTGGTATTAGCTCTTTGCACTCACCGTAATTCTCTCAAAACACATCCAAATAGTTTGTTCTTTTTTATTGTTGGGTAGTGCTCCTTGCTGTGGGCATGCTACAGCTTGTTTGATCACCCGTCTATCCGGGGACATCGGGGCTCTGTCCAGCTCGGGCTCTGACAAACAGGGCTCCCCTTAATGCTCACGTCTGGGTGGGCTTTTCTGCAAATGGGGTTGACTTTGGGGTAAATGCTGAGGGGACAAACTGCTGGGCTGTATGGCACTGCAGACTCTGTTTTAGAAGAAATGGCCAAACTGTTTTCCTGAGTGGCTGCACCGTCTTATATATCCACTAGAAATGGGTAAGTAACTCTGTTTTTCTTCCTCCTCACTTGTGTTTGACATTGTCAGTATTTTTTGTTTTGGCTATGCTATAAGGTACCTTGACACGTGTGATTGTGAGTCAGATTCAAGTTCTTCAAGGACTAAAGAGAGGAGTGACTGATGTTCAATAAGAAATCTTTTTTAAAACATTTTTTTCTTTTAAGATTTTATTTATTTATTTATTTATTTATTTATTTATTTATTTTTAGAGAAGGAGGGGAGGGAGAAAGAGAGAGAGAGAAACATCAATGTGCGGTTGCTGGGGGACTTGGCCTGCAACCCAGGCATGTTCCCTGACTGGGAATTGAACATGCGACACTTTGGTTCACAGCCCGCGCTCAATCCACTGAGCTATGCCAGCCAGGGCTAGAAATCTTTTGACCACTCTGTTCGCCCAGGTTGAGGAAGGACCTCACAAAGTCCCCAAGGACAGACCAAGAGAATATTCTGTGGGTCACAGCATAAAGAATGTGTTTGCCACCAGATGGTGGTTTTTAATTTTTTAAATAATACACTTGCAATGTACACAGAAAGCTTAAAGAGAATAAAACCTGCTTTTCAAGATTTGAAAATGTAGGCAAATAAGCATGTTTATTTAAAAAAAAGATGAAGAGGACTTGAATCTCCCTGTTTTGCATTCTCAGTTCAAAGGTAGGCTTATGACAACATTGTCTAAAATGCATTCTCAGAATGCTTGTTGTCTCAGATGTTATGGGGAGAAGGCTTTATGAGAAGTGAGAATATGAATAGTCATGTAAAACTCTGGGAGGAACATGTACTATGCAAAAGATTATGTACATTCAAACCATGGTGTCCCTCCCTTTATAGGAATACACTTTGGTGATGCTGAACTAGACAAAAGCTTATGTTCTGCAAATGTAATAAAAACTGAGACAGAAATCTATCATCTGCTGGCAAATAGTTAAGCAGGGTTCTCTATTCAGGATAATAAAGATAAAAATGCTTACCTTTATATATTACTCCTAACTTTATTAAACAGCTACAAGAGCAGGGGTCTGGGCTGCAGCGGGCCTGCAGGCAGAGTCAGGCATCGGGAGCCTGGCGTGTGACCTGAGCAGGATGTCTCAAGGGGAAGCCAGGTGGGGAAGGCAGGCAGGGGGGCCCCCCTGAGAAGGCCCCAGGCGCGGAGGAAGAAACTGTGTGTGCCAGTTGGAGGCAACCACACTGTTTCATACAAATTCTCACAGGCGCGCTCACCTTTCTACTATTTGATTTAACAATTGCAATTGTTCTTATGTCAGTAGAGCCAAGGTGGGAGGGAGGAAGAGCCTGGAGGAATTCCCTTGGCCTAGGAGAGCAGGGGTCACATTTCTTCACTGGCTGACAGCCGGGGGTGTGGCTGATGCACCTTGGACCTTTCTCCTGGGTGGAAGAGGCTGTGCCTGTGCCTGGGTTTACCTAGACCTAAGGTTCTGATTGGCTGAGATGTTTCTCAACTGTGAAACAGAGTCTTGTGGGTTTTTTTTTTTTTTTTTTGGCTTCTATGCTCTTGGTGGCCCAGGTGCTGTGGTTTGATTGGATGCTGCAGAGTCCAGCATTTCTTCCACTAAAGACTCAATGCCTGCCCATGATGTCTAGGCTGTCAGATAAGACAGGCCAAGGCCCAGGAACTCCATTTCATGGCGCTGAGTGAGCAGATTGAGATTTTGTTCATTCGGTATACTGGCTTGATGGTTGAGCACTTCTCAAAGCGGAGTTTGTCCATGGTATCAGGTGGAGACAGTATGCACAAGATGTGAGAACAGGGCTGCTTCATGATGCTGTTCAATGAGTGCTGGGAGGTGGTTGAGGTGGCACACAGACCAGATGGCTTTCTTCTGTGTTCAGATGAATCCAGCACCTTTAGAAAGCTGTTCTCCAGTCACTGTCTTTTACAACGTTATAGGTGCCCCCAGGAATGGAGTTCATAAAGATTCATCCTGCACAGAACTGACTCAGGAGCTAGGGGGTGATAGGAAAAGGAGGTGGTGAGGGACAATGACTATACTGAGGTCCAAGTATGCCTGGAGGAGGCAAACTTCTCTCCCTTTTCTTCATTACCAAGAGCAGTGGGGCTCAGACAGGGAGGAGGAAGCCCCGTTCCAGTGTGAGTTTTGTAATCTGGTACAAGCGTGGGTCCTGCAGAACTGGTCAGTTTCACAGCCAGCCCATGTGAGGATGTGTATTACCTCTTCCTCCTCCCCCTTCTTCTTACAAAAATACTTTTATAGGCAACATGGTGGCAGACATCTTATGGGGAACTAGGGTTTTTAAGGAGATGGACAAGTCACAGTTGTCTATGGACCAAGGGGAAGCATACCCCATGGAAGATTCTTCCAGTCCTGCTGCTGGAAGCAGATTCTATATCCCCAGCATTGGATTTCCAATGCCTAGTTCATTGTCTGGAGCCCCCATGGAATCGGGTGGGAGCTAGGGCCGCTGGATCAGGGCTTGCTTGGTCTGTGACTCCTGTAAGTTCTTTATATCAATGTACAGTCCGGAACCAATTATCCTGAGCATTTCTGGAATACAGAGCATCATTTCTATGGTCAAAAAATGGGGCACAATGCAGGCAGAACCCAACAGTTTCCAGGCAGTTAGGTTGTATCTCATGGATATGACATCTTTGAGTGAGTGGGGCGTGCAGATACCCAGCATAGAAGCACTTTGCTTCTCTGGGCATTGCTGGGATTGGGTGAGGGAGCCACATTTGCTCCCTGGTCTGGAGGTCTGAGGGACCATACAGTCAGTGAGCAGGAGGCTGATGGAGTGGTTGGACTCAGGGGCTTAGGTCAGCTCCTGGCACAGTGTTCTGGGCACTTTCTCAGAACTCTATCTACATCAGCCCTTTCTCTGACACAGCCTGCAAATGGCTTTTTGGGCTACCTCCTGCCTGTCAGGAGCCCTGGTAGACTTTGCAGCAGCCTACCATCCAGGGGAAATGAACTTGCCATTTTTCTGCATTCTGTGCCATAAGTGGGAAAAACATGACAATGTGAATTGTTTTTTTTTTTCCCTGTGGGATATAGTATTTTAGTTTTGATTATTTGCACCCTGTCTCATTCCACAAAGAATATGAAGTGACTTAGATAAATGCATATATTTATAAAGGAATTAAGATAAATAACTGAATGAGTCAGGGTGATGGGAAAATAGAGTAAAATGAAGCCATGAGAAAGTGTATACCCCATAGTCCATACATGTCCCAGAGCTGGGCCACAAATTTGTACCTATGGTAAAGGAAGTTAAAGTCCTAACACACAGTTCAGTAAAAGCAATCCCAACCAGGGATGAAATCAAGGCAGGATGAATCCTGAACTCTGTCTAGATCAGGACATAAATTGTGTATCTAAGAGAAACATTTAAATTTTTCTTTATTGGTTTTAATAGGCTATTTGATTCATATAAGAGAACATTCAGAACCTCCATGTAAGTTCTAGGTTACAGTAATATGCTGAATACCCGTGAGCCTGCAGTCAGCCAGAGGTCCGTGCCTTCTGTGTCTTCTCACCACCGCCCTGCTTCCCTCTTGCCCCTTGTGCTCTTCTCTCCCACCAGGCAGCATCACCATCATGAATTTGCTTTATCATTCTTTGGATTTTTTTTCCTTTGGTGTGTTCCAATTGCATAAATACGTACATAATATTTGGTTCAGTTTTGATTTTTAAAAAGTTTTATTAAAATAATACACAAATGGAAGTCTTTGGGGATTCTTTCTTTTCCATTAAACATTGTTTCCAAGATGTCTTCATGTTGTGTGTGCCGTTCATTCATTTGTACTGCTTTGCAGTCACTGTTTTTGTGAGTATGACACCCTTTATCCACTCTTCGCTTTTGAGCCTGTAGGGTGCTTCTGGTATAGTGCTATTAAAAACAATGGTGATGAAATCATTTTTAAATCTGTCTCCTGGTACATGTATTCAAGAGTTTCTCTGGGGTGTTTATGTAGAAGAATTATTTGGTATACTTTATAAAAAAATGCCAAAATGTTTTCCAGAGCTATTGTATGAATATACAATCCTGCCAGTAGAGTATCACCTTCCTCAAACCTTCA
Source organism: Phyllostomus hastatus (assembly GCF_019186645.2). Lineage (NCBI taxonomy): Eukaryota > Metazoa > Chordata > Mammalia > Chiroptera > Phyllostomidae > Phyllostomus > Phyllostomus hastatus. The sequence continues at coordinate 8,948,408 of NW_025334015.1, read as the reverse complement.
TCCTTTCCAATGGTTGACATTGCCAGACTTATTAATTTTGCCAATCTAGTGGCATAAAAACTATCTCATGTGACATTAAAACTATCTCATCTGAGATTGATTGCATTTCCTTGATTAGTAAGGCAGCTGAATTTCATGTATTTTCTTTTACACTTTTCTTCTTCTATGAAGCATTTTCAAGGTATTTTATACATTCTTTTATTAGGTCTTTTTTATTGATTCATAATAATATTTTATATGTTTTCTCTTAGGGCAACTTTTCTTTTCCTGTCCAGGCAATTTTATTCACTCTAAAAAATGACTTCAATTTTTTTCTGTGTGCTGATTACTCACAAATCTAAGTATTCAGCTTAATCCTTCCTGTTGAGTGTCACACCCATGGACCCAACCGCATACTCAACATCTTTTCTTGGATGTCCCACAGGATTCTGTGGCTCAGCATGTCCAAAACTGAGCTCATCATCTCCCCACGCTGGCCAGCTTCTTCTGTTTTGTTTCCTATTTCAGGGTTATCACCGCCGATGACTCAGGTGTCCAAGACCCACACTTAACTGTGTTTTATGACATTATCCTCTCCTTTATATGCTATGTCCAGTCACTCAATTAGGATGCTAATTCCTAAATATCCCCTGAATCCTTTCCTGTCTCTGCATGGGCTTCCCAGTCACTGCAAAGCCCTCTGTTTTTTAAACATTTTTTTTATTGTTGACAATATTCCAGATGCCCTTATTTCTCCCCTTAGCCCATCTGGCCCATGCAGCCCCCTCCCCCCTTTCCTCTGGCCATCACCACACTGTTGTCTGTGTTTATGGGCCATGCATATGTGTTCTTTGGCTAATCCCTTCACCTTCTGTCCTCTAGAGCCTCCCTTCCCTCCCTCTGACAGCTGTCAGTCTGTTCCATGTATCTATCTATGCCTCCGTTTCTACTTTGCTCATCAGTTTATTTTGTTTATTAGATTCCACATATAAGTGAGATCATATGGCATTTGTCTTTCTCTGACTGGTTTATTTCACTTGGCATAATAATCTCCAGGTTCATCGATGCTGTCAAAAAAGGTAAAAAGAAATTTTTATAGCCAAGTAGTATTCCATTGTGTAAATGTACCGCAGTTTTTTTGTGAACCGCACTTCTGGCCTGCTGCCTTGCTTCCCTTAATGCTGAAGCCAGGTGATGTGTTTTTGAAGCACATTATGTAGTCAAGTTACTTCATTGTTAAGAGGGTTTTTTTCTTTCTTAAAAAGTTTCTATGGCTTCTATTTCTTGCAACAAGACATTGTGGTTCAAAAGACTTCTGGACTCCAGCTGTACTCAGATATGGTAGACTCTGCCTCACCTGGTGAGATTAATTTTAAAATGTTGAGTAAGACAGGGACTCATAAAAATGATATATGCATGTGATACATATTTTATTTCAACTGAAACCCATAAATGTACATTTATTCAGGCATGTTTTGAAATAGAGCCAAGACCATTTCTCGGAGTATAAGTTGATTGGTGTTCAGAGTCGTCTTTCTTGAATAAACCACACCAATAATGGATTAGTTATGACTTCCAGTTAGTGTTTGTTTTTTAAAACTACATCATAAACTTGACAATTCTGAAGCAAGGTGAGTGTTCTTTATTTTATTTTATTTTTAATATGTTTATTGATTTTAGAGAGAGAAGAAGGGAGAGAGAGAGGGAGAGAAAGAAACATTGATGATGAGAGAGAGACATTGATTGGTTGCCTCCCAATGTGCCCTGACCAAGGACTGGACCCACAACGTAGGTATGTACCCTGACTGGGGGTTGAACCCCCAACCTTTTGGTGTACAGGGCAATGCTCCAACCAATGGAGCCACACCAGCAAGGACACTCTTCTGCACTCAAAAGATTTATTTTCTCCCCTGAATTATTAGAGTTGTTTTATCCATATTTATTTTGATAGTATTTTCTTTTTAAGACTCATCTCCATGGAATCTTTACATAGTATTTTACTTACAATAAAAACAACAGCTTTCTTTTTGCAATTATCTTTCATGAGTTTAAATGATATCTAAATTATATAATTAAAGTAACATTAAAACTGGCATAAACCAGCTTTGGGGACAAATGTCAGGGACTCCTGGTCAGCACAGCTCGTCTGGTGGAGCAGGATACACGCTCGCCAGCCACTCGTGCTTGTGGGGCTGTGGGCCACAGGCGGTTTGTCTTACAAATGAATTAATGCAGGAAGGATTGGTTAAGGGAACGTCTACTCCATCTGCAGTTCTTCAAGTGATCATCTCCAGGCTCTGGCCTATGGGGTTTCTTCTGCTTGGGATCTTGGCTCTTAATTAAGTTCACTCCTAATTCTTCATGCCTTAGTGTACTTATCTCTTCATCTGATAAGCCTTCTCTGACTTCCCAGGACTTAGATAGAAATCTTGATATGTAACCCCCCCCCCCCATAGGTTTCTGTCTCCTTGCTTAAGGTTTTTTTTTTTTAAACATGTTGGCCCATTTTTGTTGAGGTGTGTTCTGTGCATCATGAGAGGTTTAGCAGCACCCTTGGCCTCCCCCACATGCCAATAGCAATCTTCCCCAAGTTGTGACAATCACAGTTGTTTTCGGATGTGACCAGTTTGTGCTGGGGGACAGTATCACCCTGGCTGAGAATCACTACTCTGTATTATAAATGTTTGTCCAATGACCGAATGACTTTATTACTTGGACTGATACAGAATCCAACAGCAAAAAAAGCAGCATATAAATTCAGAAAAGTACTCAGGTGCTATTTCAGGAAATACCTGCATCTTATAAAATGCATTTCAATGCATTTTTTTTTTAAATTTGGAGCAGTGTAGCCAACCTAGAAAGTGGCATTTACCGCCTACAGGAGAATTTTGCTAGTGATGTTTTGCATAGTTTCAATTATTTAGCCTGCTACAAGTCTGTCTCTGCTTCATACCGCTTTGCCATCCGCCCAATCCTTAGGCCTTCATAGTGGAAGAGATACATTCTACCAGTCAACTGACATCTATTGACACATTTCCAAGTGAATTTTGCACTCCTTGCTCTGAAGTTTGTGTAGAAGTGAGTAAATGTAAGGAAGGTGGGTTACAAGTAGTTAGCTTAGCACCCCATCCAATTCAACAGTCTCTCTGTAGAAAATAAGTTCACCAAACTTCTAGGTGGGAATCACTTTCCATAAATACTTGGCACTGTCCTACCTGTCTAGGGGCCATGTACTCATTTGTTTGATCAATATTTTTGAGCACCTACTGTGTGCCAGGCACTGAAACCAGTGTCGGCCATTATACATGTTATGTGATTTGTCTAAAAATTAGTGTAGACAATAGGAGCATTAGTCCATTGTTGGGCTAAATGCTGGTCAGAATCCTCTATGCTATCTAGTTTTGCCTCCCTTGATTTGAGGGAATGCTGGGAGGTGATTCACAAGACAAAGGAAAGGTTAAAAGGCTGACTGTCTTGCTTGAGGAAGTGTTAAGATCCCTGAGATTATCCTCTATGGGAGAATCAGCACAAGGTGACAAGAAGGGACCTCTCAGAGGTGTCAAGTCCATGTGGCACAGACATTGGAGACCTGCCTGGCCAGGGTGTTGTTGCCCACCCCAGGCGATCAGGACCCCTCCACCCTGCCCCCGCCAGACCTGCTGCCTCTGTCTTACTGTATTTGTGTGTGTGCTGCGACCTTGGCCTTCAGGGATTCTCACTGTGAAATCCTTACCAGCTAAACTCTGCTTGGGCAAAACAGGGTTATGTGACCTTTCCCAGGAATAACTTGTGGTGTGTGACTTTTTTCCCTGTGGAGCTGGAAAGAACAGTTTTGATGACAAACCTCAGAAGGGCATGTTAGCTTTCTGTTAGCCTGCAAAGAATCAGAGGGAAATTCCTGCTGGCCTTTCCACTCTGGTCTACCCTGGCTTCATTTTCCATCTCTGGAAGCTTCTATCCATGCAAACATACACAGCATCACCATGGCAACTCTGGGACGGATAGATGCATGTGAAAGGAGCATGAGGCAACATCTCTCCCCGATGCTTTGAAAGGAGGGGAAGGAAGCCTTTGAAAGCTTTCGAAACCACCTGTTTTAGCCCCTGATTCTCACACAAGAGCTGCTGCCTCAGCCATGAACAGAGTATCCTTTTGCTTGTCTTTGCTTTGTGCACAGTAGTGAGTTAGAACTTTGGGAGATCTGAAGGAACACTCCAGGATGAACAGAGTCTCCTGTCCCCAAACCCAGCCTTCAAGTGGTTTGCCAGTTGTGAAGTGGAGAAGTGCCATTGACAGATGTGGCCAGGGCTCTTCACACAGGATTATTAAGCTCCCTCTCCTCCCAATAATACTTCTCACTTGTCTTTGTGAGCTTCTGACGTTGGCCTCCCTGTCTCTATTCCTGTGCTGGTCCAGGCTGCCACTTCCTCATGTTTGGTCATTGTGGCAGGATCCCAACAGCCCCCCTGCTCATGACTGCTCTGTCCACCCTCCTTCCCAGTCCCCAGCTATCTCTCCAGGGTCATTCCTGAGGGATCTAGTAGTGTCCATGTCACACTGAATTCTGGTCACAGCCAACATTTTTTTCCACGTGAAATCAGGTTTAAATGAATATCGAATGGTGATAGGAAAAACAGCAAGATCCTGAGGGATGTGCCCAGCAGCAGAGAAATGATGGTGGAAATGATAGTGGTGGTAGAAGGTTGGTGGAAGGCACTGGAGGCACAGGCAGGGTGGGGGAAAACGGGGCGATGGGCTGGGTTCATCAGCCCTGCCCTGTAAGATGTGTCCAGGATGCCAGCTCTGAGCACTGGGTGACACATTTGTGGGTGCTGTGCTGGGGAAGACTTTGAAGCTGCACTCTGGTTCTGTAGTAGAGGGATGGTGGTAGATCGCCAATGCTTGTGGTTGGTGTGGCAAGAGGTAGTTTCCTCCCCAGAGATAAATGAGAATATCTTCCCTGAAGGTGGGTGTGGAGAACAACAATGATCAGGGGCCAGCTTAGAGAAGGAGCAGCAGAGCTGAATAAATCAAGTCACCCCTTGTTTCTAGAAAGAGGGTCTACTCGCTTTGTCATCAAGCCTGAAGTTCTCCATCTGGCTTTCTGGACTGCCTCCAGCTGGCCCGGACCAGTTTTCATTTCTACTCAACACAGCCTGCCTGCTGTGGTTTAGGTTCATCACCCTTTTGGTCCTTGAAGGCAGCACCCAACTGCCTGCTTGCATGTTCTTAGTATTATGAGTATAAGGTCTCTCCATCACTCCACTTTCCGAAAGTACTTGCAGTGCAGGCCAAGTTCAGGACCACTTCTTCCACAAGCTGTGTACATAGCACTGTCCTCAGGGATATTCATCTTCCTCCTCCATGCAGCCTTTCCCCTGTGTTCCCCTCCTTCTGGGCTGGCACAGAAATCTTCCCTGACGGCTTCCTGTGTTTTAGGCCTTTCCCGTGGTAGATAGAGTTCTAGGTCAAAGGTAGTGTCCTGCCTTAACAAGCCCAGAAGACAGGGCCAGACTCGTGGGAAGGGCTTGGATCACCTGTTGAGATTCTGTTTCCTTTCAGAAGTGTGCGTTGTTGGTGTGGCACGCTCTGGTTGCCTACCTCAGGTGTGTTCCGCTCCTCTCTCTTGGCTCTAGAGCCCAGTGTCCTTTCAGCAGTGCCGTGCCCAGTGGAAACGCCGCCTCTCCCGGCCTGCTCTGAAGTGAAGGGTCAGCGATGGGAGCCCAGCGAACTCTGTTGGCAGGACTGCTGGGCAGCTTTCTCAAGAGGAAGACAGAGACAGATGTTCCACAAATATTTTCCTCAGGTTTCAACTGGACTTTTTATTTTCTTAATAGTGTCTTCCAAAGAGTAAACTTCTTCAGTTCTGATAAAGTCTAGTTTCTCACTTTTTTTCTTTTATACTGAATTCTTTTTTTTGTCATATCTAAGAAGGCTTTGCTTAAACCATGGTTACAAATGTCTTCTCCAGGTTTTAGCACTTACTTTTAGGCTCATAATCCATTTTGAGTTAAATGTTTATATAAGGTATGATATAAGGATCAAGGTTAATTTTTTTCTTTTTCTGCATAAGGATGTCCATTATCCTCAGCACCAGGTAGTGAAAGAACCCACATTTTAACTCGTATTAGAGACCTCTATGGATAGGCTTTGGGGGCATCCCCAAACCACTTGAAGTTGTTCTTGTTTTGTGAGTGCATGTACATGTGACTTAGGAATGAAAAAGTGGAAGTAGAGATGATCCCCAGGTTTCATCAGCTTGTGGAAGGGGTCTCTGATCCCCCAAAGGGATCACTGCTCTAACGTAACTTAACCCTCTTCACCTCACTAAACAATGGCGGCCACAAAACAGAAGGAAGGGATACCACAGATGGCCTGTGGGCAGCTTTGGAGTTCCTGGGAAGAAAATGATATGACCCATTGGGGGCACACAAATTATTCTTAATAACAAGTATAACATACACAAATTATTCTTACTAACGGTATAAAAGCTGAGGCTGTAAACCCTTGCTAGATCTGAAGCTAAGCACCTTTAACATAATACAGAATTCGAGGCAACTGTGTGCTTGTTGCAGAGTTCAGTCTTCTGGGCAACTGTGTTTTAAATGGGTGAACCTTGCTGAGCAAAAGTATTTAAAGTCTAAGTTGGCAGTGAAACTTTAATTAGGGGATTTTGTGAATGTGATAAAAATTAGTATTCTAAATTCAAAATTCTGTCATCCCCAAATGTCAACTAGCACTGAGCAGCAGTGATCATCCCTCGTCTCCCTGAGGCTCTAAGAGTGGTGAGCCCCAAACTTCCAGAGCTGAGACATGCCTCCTGGGGGGAGGGTGTGGGGGCGGCAGCAGCCACGCCCCCACGGGGATGAACAGATGACGTGCCTCCCTGTCAGGAGAGAGGGCTGGACTCCTACTGACCTTTCAGTCACTGTGGCAGCTTCGTGCCCCACCGTTTCCAAGGTTTTGGTCAGGCCACCCATAGCTGACCTTTCCCTGTCTCTGCTTCCTGAGAAACACTTCCCTGAGGCTCACACCAAGTCCATGGGCCTCCCTTGACCCATGAAGTTCACAGGACCAGAGAGCTGGAAGGAATCTTGAACATTGTCTGCCCTTTAATGTGCAGCGGAGAAAATCAAATCCCGCATAAGTGAAGTCACTTGTTCAGGTCACACAATCTGAGGTAGAACTGCAACTGGAAGCTGGGTGTTCCGACTGCCAGGCCAGCATTCTTTCCATTATTTACAGAGTAGAAAGACAGAAAAGTAAACAGACCAAGGAGGCAGCCAGACTTGGGTTTGGAAAGTCAATGAACTTTTCTAAGCTTCAGTGTCTTCATTAAGAAATAAAGATTAGTATTCAGCAGATATTGATTAGTACCCTTTCTGGATAGCCACATGCTGTTTTTGGTCCTGGGTACATAGCAGGAAATGATACAGAACAAGTCCCTTGGCCCAAGACGTAGAGCTTGCATCCTTGAATGTATAAAAGATAAGACAAGTACCTCTCTGAGAATATTGTAGCAAGCATTAAATAAGGCAATAAATGTGAATCTCTTAGCACAGTTCTTAGCAGCATAGGCATTTAATAAATTGTAATAGCAATTATTAGTATATAATCCATATACAAGGTCTGTCCAGAAAAAGTTCAGCCATTGTTAATATAATGAGAACAGTTTGCACGACGTGAATGAAACTGGCAGCCAAGGAGAATGGACTGGAATGCACGTGTGTGAACAATGACAACTCACTCTACTAGTCAGTGGGGTGGCAGACACTGTTGAGTGAGCACGTGTACTGTGTGGCCATTGCATTCAAAATGACTGAGTAAGTAGAGTAATGAACCTGCATCAAATTTTGCATTAAGCTTGAGCGCTCTTCTGTGGAAGCTATTTGGGTGATTCAGAGGCCACAGCTATGGGAAACTGGTGATTGGCAGCTTCATCACGACAACGCATCTGCTGCTGCATCGTGTCTCATGAGTTTTTTTTGCGAAACATCAAATCACCCAGGTGACTCAGCCCTCCTACAGCCCAGATTTGGCACCCTGCAACTTCTGACTCTCCCAAAACTAAAATTGCCTTTGAAAGAAAAGATTTTATACCATTAATGAGATTCAGGAAAATATAATGAAGCAGCTGATGGTGATTGGGAGAACTGTGTGAGGTCCCAAGGTGCCTACTTTGAAGGGGACTGAGGTGTCATTGGTCCTGTGTACGTTTCTTGTATCTTGTATCTTCCTCAATAAATGTCTCTATTTTTCATAGTATATGGCTGGATACCTTCTGGACAGAGCTTGTATACAGCTAGAGTCTCCCAGAAGAAGGCAAACTTCTGGATGACAGGGCCCTGTCTCAGATTCCTGTCCATTGTCACAGTATCTAGGGCCGTCCAGGCATCTCATGCCAGTCTTTCCAGTGTCCAGAGTACTGTCCTCACCTATCTTCAAACTCTCAAATAGAGTTCTCACTTTAAAAATTTTTTATTTATTTATTTTTAGAGAGAGGAGAAGGGAGAGAGAAAGAGAGGGAGTGAAACATGGATGCATGACAGTAACTCAACTGATTGCCTCTCACACGCCCACAACTGGGAACCTGGCCCACAACCTAGGCATGTGCCCTGACTGGGAATTGAACTGGCCACCTTTCAGTTTGTAGGACGACACCTGACCCACGGAGCCATGCTATCCAGGGCAAGTAAAGTCCTCACAGCTGAATGTCTCATAGCTTATTGATTAATCCTGTTACCACCCTAAGTTTCCCAGCTGGGACCTCTCCTGAAAACCTGCAGAGCTGGTGCCCCTCTGCCAGCCCCCGTGCCCTGTAGCTGAAAGTTTTCTGGTGGCCCACTCAGCTCCACTGTGCTCCCTTGGCTTCTGAGCTGTGGCCACCAGGCCTTGTTTTGGTTCTGGCTCTGGTCTACCATTTGGCTCCCTGAGCCCTCATGTGGGATTGGTTTGTTCTCTCCTGCCCAGCCCTGATCTCCTCCCGAGCTCCTCTCAAGCTGTCAGTGAATGATTTCTGCCAACATTCTAGCACAAGGTCTTAGAGCACGAAATTTACTCCCTGCTTCAGGCTCATCCCACTCTCAGGCCCACAGTCCATTCTGAAGTAATTGGACTAATGGGTGGGGAGCAAAGCTTTTGGCTTTAGATGCTTGTAAACTCTCTACTCTATCCACCCTCACATATGGGGCAGGGTGAGCCATGACTGGAGTTGGTGGGTATAGAGACAGCTATTTGGAAAGGAGAAAAAAAGTAAATTAGAATGACCCATTTATACACAGCAAAGTGCTGTTGAAATCACATCTCTCCTTCCACTGTCAAATAGTAAAGGTGTTCTTGTGAATTTTTCTGGATATATTGGAGTCCATGATCTCAATTCAACTCCCAGGCTATGCAAATAAGAAGAGATCAGGGTTGTAAAATGAGCAATTTTAAGAGAGTGTGTTTATGCATAGCAAGCCAATTTTGAATAGTCCATGTCTCTACATCTATTCTTTGGTGAAGATAATTGAAAATTAGATAATAAAAATAGCTGACAATTGTGGAGTAGTTGGAGATACTGTTCTAAGTAGTTTAGATATATTCATTTATTTAAGCCTTGAAACAACCCTATGAAGTAAGCGCTACCATAATACACTTTATCATAGATGAAGAAATTGAGGCAACAAGAGGTTAAGTAATTGGTCAAAGGACACACAGCTGAGATGCAACCCCTGGCAATTTAGCTTCTCAGTCACCATGCAGTCCCACCTATGATCCACTTGTTACTCAGTAACTCACACGAGAGCAATGCCTTTTATCCTCTCCCAGGAAAGAGCTGTAATTTCACATGAGTGCACAGCCCATACACGTTCTGTTGTTAGAAACTGTTACTAGGGCAGCAGTGGAGTGGGAGGAGCAGTGATTTGTGCCAGGCTGCGATTTTCTCTCCTGGTGCATCAAGGAAATAGGGCAGCTCCTTCCTCTTCTCCCTGGGAAGTCTGGCTGCAGCCTTCCATCTCTTCTCTGTGGCAGACTCTGTCCCATCCATCTGGGAAGGCCCTTCTCTTGTCCAGATTGTCTACATCCGAAAGAGCTTGTTCAAAAACCCCAGATTGGTAAATCAAATTGTACTGGAATGAGAAGTCATTATTCTGATTGGTAAACCAGGTGTCAGGAGATGCGTATGTGTGTTCAGACCTTTCTTCTCTCCACGCTCTTTGCAGCTGCCAAAGCATTCCCATTGTGCTCTGCTGTGGGAGCAGGGGTGTTAGAGGGCAGGCCCTCCCCCATCAGGTGAGGCATTCCTGGTCCAATACTGCCATAGCTGGGGGGGTTAAGTCTGTTAAATTTCGGAGTCCACTGTTAAGAAGCTCATTTTTGCTGCACAGGTAAGCCATGTTTTCCAACAGTGATTTTATTAACAAAGCCAGTATTTTTACCTTTTTCAGTTGGTTCCAAACATATACAAGGAAGGGGGGAGAGAGCCCTTTCCTTTTTTATCACTAGAGTTGGCCAAATCAATCATGAGATGTTGTTAAAATCCACATAGACACAGATGCACAAATTCACACAACAAAAATGCTGTAAGTCAAGAATCACAAGCATGCCAAGTATGAAAGTATGTAATAGTTTTACTTTCTTTTTCTTGGCTAATCTGTGCTTGGGAGCTGGACTCCTGAGAGGTAAACTCCTAGAAAGCCTAAGTGTCCTAATGTAAATTATCCATTGTTCATGGGTATTTTCCCTCATATGACTTTCCAAGTAGCCAGAAGTAGCAATGCAGAAGTAGGCACAGAAGTAGGCCCAGAGCAGGCCCAGAGACTCTCACATAATAATGTAATTGTTGAAATAGCGAGACAAAGAGAGGATCTTGAAAGTAGCAAGAAATAAACAACTCATCATGTATATGAGATTTTTAAAATAAGATTATTATTCAATATCTCATCCAAAACTTTGGAGACCAGAGGGGATAACATTTAAAGTGCTGAAAGGAAAAAAATAGTCAATTAAGGATTCTTTATCTGGCAAAACTTCTCTTCAAAAGTGAAGGGGAAATTAAGGCATTCTTAAATAAATAAAAGTTGAGAGAGTTTATATTTATTACCTAATCTATCTATCTCTTTAGCATCTATCTAGACATCCATCTAAATATCTGCAATCTTTATGCCATTTTATTTCTGTTCTTGCTCCAGAAAGGACACAGGTGGTTCAGGCTTTCCAAAGACAGCATAGAGTAAAACAAAGTGAAAAGCAAAAAAAAATATATGGGTAAGGAAAGCAACTGCTCCTGACCCCTCCAGTGTGGGTATGGAGGCTATGTAGAAGAGTAAATAAATGCTAGCCACAAAGAAACGGAACACCAGACTGCAATGGAAGAATGCCTGGTGTCACTTCTTCCAACAGAGCCTGATTCTTTGGTCCAGCAGCAAATCCAAAGTCCAAAATGTGGAGCTCCAGCGGGGGGGGGGGGGCGGAATACACAGAAGTTGGGCAGCATGACAATATCTGGTTCTTTGTGTTTGCGATGTCATTCAATATCCAGGAGTAATTTGTCAGCAATGTACAACACTCACTTTTTGAACCCATAAATCTGAAAAACATGTAGTCAAGAAAGAGAGAGTATTTATAGAGTGGGGTTACTCGGTTACCAGACATTTGGTGAGCACACACAAAAACACATAGACCTGTCCTGTAAGAGAGGCTAAAGGGAGTTCTTCAGTTTGAAACGAAAGGACACTAGATAGCAATTTGAAGCTGTATAAAAAATGGAAATTTCCTGTAAAGTTAAATACATGGACAGATTGAAAAACTAGTACTATTATAATTTTGGTTTGTAATTTCATTTTTTATTTGCTACCACATTAAAAAAACAAATGTATAAAAAGACTTAACATTTATGTTATTAGTAATGACTAAAGATGCAATTTGTGGTGTTAACATAAAGCAGGGTACAGAGCTGTGTGTGATTAGAGTTTTAGTATGGGATTAAAGTTAAGCTGATATTAACTCAAATTAGATTGTTGCAACTTTCAGATGTAATCCCTGTGGTGATCGCAAAGAAAATATCTATAGAATACGCACACAGACAAATGAGAAAAGAATGAAAATGTGTCACTACAAAGAAATCAACTGAACACACTAGAAATAATAGTGGAGAAAAGGAGGAAGGGAAAACAAATAGCAAAATGTCAGAAATAACTTCTTCCTTATTAGTAATTACTTTAAATATACATGAATTAAGCTTTCCAATCAATAGGCATAGATCATCAGAATGAATTTTAAAAAGATAATCTAACTACATGCTCTCTATAAGACCCTCACTTTAAATCAAAAGACAGATTCAAAGTGAAAGAATGAAAAAAAGATATTCCAAGTTAAGAGTCACCAAAAGAGAGGTGGGGTGGCTATACTAGTATCAAACTAAATAGGCTATAAATTAAAAACTGTTATAGGAGACAAAGGACATTGTATACTAATAAAAACATTAATTTATTAAGAAAACCTAACAATTATAAACAAATATGCCCCAAGGATCAGAGCTCCCAAATATATGAAGCAAACATTGACAGAATTGAAGGGAGAAATAGGTCTACAATAATACTTGAAAACTTCAAGACCTCACTTTCAATAACAGCTAGAACAACCAGACATGAGCTCAGTAAGAAAATAGAGGATTTGAACAACACTATAAACTAATTAGACTTAACAGATGTATATAGAACCCATCATAATAGCATAATAGACATTTTTCTCAAATATACATGGAACATTGTCCAGGATAAATCTAATGTTAGGTTACAAGAAAATCTTAATAAATTGAATAAATTGAATCATGCAAAGTATTTTTTCTAATCACACTGGAATGAAGCTAAAAGTAACAGAAAGGTAACTGGAAATTTTATAAATATGTAGAAATTAAACAACAGACCCTTAAATTACCTATGGGTCAAAGGACCAATCACAAGGAAAATTTAAAAATACCTTGAAATAAATGCAAACAAAGCACAACATACCAAAACTTTTGGAATACCTCAAAAACAGTGCTAAGGGGAAAATTTATAGCTGTAACTGTATATATTAAAAAAAGAAAGATTTCCAAAAAAATAGCCTAACTTTTTAACTTAAGAATCTAGAAAAAAGATCAAACTAAGCCTGAAGTGAGCAGAAGGAAACAATTAATAAAGATTAAAATAGAGGTAAATAAAATAGAGATTAGAAAACAATAGACAAATTTAATAAAACCAAGAGTTGTTTGTTTGAAAGGACAAAACTGAACAAAACTTTAGCTAGACAGACTAAAAGAAAGAAGACTCATATTACTAAAATCAGACATAAAATTGGGGATATTACTAATAATTTTATAGACATAAAAAGGATTCTAAAAGAATACTATGAACATTTATATACCAACAAATTGGATAATCTAGGTGAAATAGACAAATTCCTAGAAACACATAATCTACTAAAACCAATTCATGGAGTACTACTAAGAAGATTGAATCAGTAATCAAAAACCTCCCCAGAAAGGAAAAGCCCAGACCAGATGGCTTCGCTGGTGAATGCTATACTACATTTTTAAAGAAGAATGCCCACTGATCCTTCTCAAACTCTTCCAGAAAACTGAAGAGGAGTGAACACTTCTAACTCATTCTGTGAGGCCAGCACAACCCTGATACAAAAGCCGTACAAACGTGATGCAGTAAAAGAAAACTACAGACCATATCCCACCTGAATATTGCTGCTAAGATCCTCAAGAAAATACTGGCAAACTGAATTCAGCAGCATACTAAAAGGATCATATACAATGTGACAAAATGAGTTTTATTCCTGGAATGCAAGGCTGTTTCTACATATGAAAATTAGTCAGTATAAAAGATCACATTAATAGAATGAAGAAAAAAGCCCCACAAATCACCTCAATTGATGCAGAAAAGTCATTTGACAATATTCAATACCCTTTCATGATGAAAAAAATACTCAATATGAAAAGAACAGAAGGAAACTTTCTCAAGATGATAAAGGTCATGTATGAAAAACCCACAGGTAACATCATACTCAATAGTGGAAGATGGTAGCTTTTCCTTTAAGACTGGAAGAAAGATGTGGGTAGCTGCCTTCATCATTTCTATTCAACATTATATGGGAACTTATAACTATAGCAGTTAGGAAAGATAAAGAAACAAAAAGTATCCAAGTTGGAAATAAATAAATAAAAGTATTTCTGTTTGCTGATGATATAATTTTGTATGTAAAAATTCCACACACACACACACACACACACACACACACACACACACACACAACTGTTAGAGATAAAAAAAATTCCCCAAAAGAATAGGATACAAAAATCAACATACAAAAATCAGTTGCTTTCTATATAATAACAATGAACAAGTTGAAAAGGAAATTAAGGAAACAATTCCATAGCACCAAAAGAATATAAAATACTTAGGAATAAATTTAATCAAGTAGGCAAAAGACTTGTAAACATGGGAGCTATAAAATGTCGCTGAAAGAACTTAAAGAAGACATAAAAAATGGAGTGACATCTATGATCTTGGATTGAAAAATATTGTTCTGCCCTGGCTGGGGTTGCTTAGTTGGTTGGAGAGTTGTCCCATAACCAAAAAGTTGTGGGTTCAATTCCTGGTCAGGGTACATGCCTAGTTTGCAGGTACCGTCCTCGATCCAGCCGCAGATGGGAGGCAACCGATGAATGTTTCTTTCTCACATCGGTGCTTCTCTCTCTCCCTTTCTCTCTAGAAGCAGTGAAAAAAATGTCCTCGGGTTAATAATCAATGTCATTCCAATAAATTTAGTAACAAAAGAAAATGCAAATCTAAACCATAATTAGATTCCAGTTCATACCCATTAGGATGTCTGTTATTTAAAAAAAAGAAAAGAAAAATAGGTGTTGGTGAGAATGTGGAAACAGTCACTCTTGTGTATTGCTGCTGGGAGTGTACAATGTCACAGCTGTTCTGAGAAACTATTTTGTGGTTCCTCAGTAATGTAAACATCGGATTTCCATATGACCCAGCAATTCCACTTCTAGGTACCCTAAATTATTGAAAGCAGTGACTCAAACAAATACTTTTACACCAATTTTCATTAAAGCTTTATTCACAATAGCCAAAAGGTGGCAATGACCTAAATGTCTATTAACCAGGAAGTGCATAAACAAAATGTAGTATATCTATATAGTGAAAAATTATTTAGCCTTAAAAAGGAATGGAATTATGATAAATACTACAACATGGTTGAACCTTGAAAACATGCTAAGTGAAATAAGCTAGACACAAAAGGACAAACATCACATGATTCCACTTGTGTGAGTACCTAGAATGGGTAAATGTATGGGGACAGAAGGTAGAGTAGTAGCAGTTTCTGTTTGGTTTGATGAAAAAATTCTGGAAGTGGACAGTGACGATGGTTACACAGCATTATGAATGTATTTAATGCCAATGACTTGTACATTTCAAAACTGTTAAAATGATAAATCCTGTTTCGTTTATTTTACCACAATAAAGGAATCTCAAAAAAGAAATATTACCACTTAAAAGACAGCTAAAATGATATATTAGGAGGAGACACATTTTACTTTGCATTTTCTAAGAAACAATGGATCATACTAAATCACCCATGTTCTTTTTGCTGCTTCTCTTTTGTGACAAGCAACATCCAAGTTCTTTGCCAGCTGAGCTTCGTGTTTCATACATGAGAAACTCTATGACTCTTTCCACCCCTCACTCATCAAGTATATAAGTCTAACACATTAATATTCATTTTATTTTTATTGATATATAATTGACATACAACATTATAATTAGTTTCAGGTGTACAATGTAATGGTTTGATACATACATATTGCAAAATAATCATAAGCTCATTAATATCCATCACCACACATGGTTATAATATTTTTTCTTGTGATGCAAATCTTTAAGATTTATTCTTAGCAACTTTCAATACATATACAGTACAATATTATTATAGTCACTTTAAAACACATGTGTATATTTAGGTTTTGAAAATTGGATGTGAACAAATAGTACATATATTTATTTTGATAGTGATGCTTTTATTTTTTCTCTCTGAAAAACTTAAATTGATGGTTTATTTTATAATTAATAGTGTATTGTAAGTAGGGAAAATACAGGAAAAGTCCTAAAATGTAAATGGTCTGTGAAGATCATAAAGAAGCAATCAGTTAGGAGGGAATTAGGTAAGAAAATGTAAGTCAGGGAGCCTTCTGGATGTTAACTTCTGGGGCTGGCTAGAAAGGGACAATGCCAATTAGAAGAAAGAAGGAAGGTTTGCATTTTAAGTAAAGAGAACAGACTAAGTAGAAATAAATGTCAGTCATCATTCTAAGATCTCAGTATCCCTCAGCCAGATCCCTCATGACAAGCCCATCAAATGGATGTTATTACTAACCAAACACCAGTGAAGAAGTTCAGACACAGTAATTCCCACAAGGACACACAGCTAGTAAGTGGCTGAGCTGTGATTTGAACCTAGGTAGTCTGTCTAGAAGCCACCTTCTAACTACTACTAGCTTTGCCTGCTTCTGTTCCAGCTCCTGGTAGGAGAGGAGTCCTTAAAAAAAGGGTGGGGGAGGGAAATAAGTATTTATTGAACACTTGAAACTACCAGCAAATAAATTTATAATGGTTGAATACCATTATACACTTGAATATCAGCCAAGGAGTACAGGAGAAAGGAGCTTCCTATTACCATGAGTAGGCTGAATCCCATGTGTGCATTTTGATTCCTGTTTGGTGGAAGCACTGTTGGACTGCAGATCTGTGCTGGGCAAAGAAGGTGCCACCCTCTGTGTGGGAAAGGGTCTTTCCAGAGAGAGGGAATGACAGTGTGCTTGGGGTGTGGGGATTGAGAATGTTGGTAGGAATGGCTATTAGGTAGTTACATGTTAATTATTAGGTGTTTTCTTTTATGGCTTCCATTTTCAACTAAGAAAAATTGAAATACGCAATGGTCATCAATGGCCGCTAAAACCACTAAAAAAGAGAGAGAAGATATATTTGGTGCCTCTCGATGGAAGAACTCAACACCACCTGAGGTATCCTTGCTTAAAAAAGAAAAAAAAAACCCTACCCTGAGTCTGATCAAGCTTCTAGATCCAACAACCAATTTACAGAACATGTTAGCATCAGGGAGACAGAAACAGTAAAATCTAGGCTGTAGAAAATTCTACCAGGTAAATAACTTCATTTCTTCAGCAAATTAATTACACAGGGGAAAGAAGAGATGAAGGGGAAACCTAAAAGAGGTTTATGAAACATATCAACAACAATAATATTGTGGTTGTGTATTTTAGGTGTCCTTGTATTTTAATAATATACACTGAAATGTTAACAAGTAAAATTATATATCTGGAATGTATTTCAAAACACTCTCAGTGGTGGGGACATAGATGAAAGGAGAGAGGACCATTTGATGGTTAGTGTAGCTGGTGATGCATATGTGGATCTTCATTATATTAGTCTCTCTTCTTCATGTATATTTGAAATTTTCCATAATCAAAAGTTAAATTAAAAATTAAAAAAAAAGAAAAAAAGAAAAGAAAAACAAAGCTTAGAAAAACAGAGTAACTCTCCCACAGCTGGAACCCTGATACAGGTCTGACCGACTTAAACTCTGAGCTCAAGATTTAGGGAAGTCTGTGTCCTCAGCCATTTTTGGAGCTATATTCTAAAAAGTTTGGCACGTTTTGTGTTGTATTTTAGTAAGGGAGGCGTTCTCTTGCTCTTTCATGTGCTGATCAATGCTTTAGAGCCACTCCAAGGGAAGCCCCCGGGGGTAGAGGACTTCCTGTGTCACCTATATCCTCATATAATTGGTTGATAAAAATGTTGAACTCAAGACGGGTAGAACTGGGCAGCATTTCAAAGTAGCTCAAAAGACTGGAGTTATGGGCCAAAATCAATTAAGAGGAAATTCAGCTAGGTAAAACATCAAGTCCTGACTTGAGGTTAAAAAAAGAGAGAAATTACAAAAGTACAAGGTGGTAAAGAACTGGTTTGAAACTGCCACATTGTGAAATAATGAATAAAATAGAGGTGGGTTCTTAGGTTGCATCTAATGCAGGACTTAATGTCCAGAGCAGGGGAAATGGTCCCCCATAGTGCAGGTTCCGGTCATACCCCACCTAAAAAGTCATGTAGAACCGAGGAACCTTAGAATCAAAGAAATATGGTCAAAGGGAGTAGGATGGTGTTGAGAAAACCATGGCAAATAAGGAATGATCCAGGAAAACTGCAGTAGAGAAGGGCCTGGTTAAGAGGAGCCCTGGACTTAGGAGCTCACTGGAAATTCTGAATCTCTCCCACACCAGCAGGCATAGGTGAGGGGAATCCTGGAGTCAAGGAGAGGAAAATTCCTTTAGAGCCAATAAATCTGTTTTGCAAGGATCTTGGTAAAAATGATTTCAGTGGCACAATAATATCATGTAAATTTTATTAAAAAATTTAGAGGTGACTTTCATTTCTATATTTCTTTTTTTTGAGCCTCTCCAGAGGATACATTCATTGATTCCAGGCCGAGGGAGATAGAGACAGAGATAGAGAAAGGGATAGAGAAAGATAGAGAGAGACAGAGAGCTAGATAGAGAGAAACATTGATATCATTTCCATATTTCTTATGTATATTAACCCCCAACCAAAATCAAATGATGGAAAATAGAATAAATCTTTGTGGAAAATAATATATTTTAAGAAATGAGCTGTTTTCTATAGAATATATGAAAACTAGGAGTCAAAAGAAGGTGAAAAACTGCATTTCAGCGGGGAAAGTCTCTTGCGCGCTTGCGTTGAGGCAGGGTGGTGAAGATTCTTCCACGTACTGTACAGAAGTCCCTGTCTTCCATCATCATTAAATCCACCTTTACATTTAGGGGGTTTATTGTATATGGAGAAGTTAGATTCATCAAGGGGATGAATTATCCAAGTCTCCCCTCAGAATGGAGACATGGTCCTCAACCTCCTATGAACTTAGCTGCACCCATGCCTGTCTTCATTTCCTTTCTTCCAGCCTTGAAGGATGAAGCAGTGATTTTTTCAACCTTTTTGTGTTCTTGGCAGAACTTTCAGTTAAGAGGCTTAAACAAGTATAATGCCAGCAAACTACAGGAAAAGGACTACATCAGGCAAACAAAGCTTCAGTGTCTATAAAGGAATCCCCAATACCATGCTATTCGTTGTCTTCCTTTAGCTCCTGTTTGAATGTTTTCTGTCCTGGCTGATCTCTTTTATGTAGTCCTGAAAAGTTCCAGCATGTTCCAGAACATACATGACCCTTCTTTTGCACTGGCTTGACACTATGCTCCATCTCTCACTTCCTATTTACAGAAAGTTGTACAAATGCAACCTTTCCAAACCTTTCCACTCAGCATTATGCCAGGCAGATACTAGCAATTAGAATGTGTATAATCAATTGCAATACAACTGAATCTTACACACGGATGGCAGTGTGGTGGCAGGCTGGTGCGGGGCACAGACACGAGGCATTCCTCCTTCAGCACAGGCAAATCTATGGTTACGTCCTTGCCCCTCTCTCCTGACACCTTTGGCATTTGTTCTCAATCATTTCTCTCACTGTCCTTTATTTTCAGCCTCTCCCCGAACACAATTTGACTTGAAACTTACCTCCACTTTCTCTTTTTTCTCCAAGCCTCACTTCCTCATTTTATTAACCTTTTGGAAAAATAGTCTACGTTCACAGACCCTTATTCTGCATAATCCATTCATTCTTTAAACCCTTGTAGGTGCTTCATGAGTTTGCATGCTTGACCAGCTTCTCTTATTATAATGCACTCTGTGACTGATTTTATCTACCTCCCAGGTTTTAACAATCACTTGTATGGGGATGACTCTTAAGCCTAAATTTGTAGCCCAGACTTCTCTTAAAAAGCTTCACATTCAATATGTCTGAAATGGGTGCCCTCCTCCTCCCTTAAAATATACCAGAGAGTTCCCCAAGATAGAAATCTGATGTTATCTTTGACTCTTTCTGCCTCCAACTTAATCAGTCAGTCCTTACTATTTTTCTTTTCTCAGTGGTTCCTAAACAATTCTTTCTAGTTCATCCCTACAGCCAGCTGTAGCTTTACTTCAGACCTTCATCTTCTTCCCAGATGACAGAAACAGCCTGAAAATGGATCCTGCTGTTTCCAGTCCTGTCCCTCTCCAGTTCATGCCCCACACGACAACCTTTAAACCCCATCCAAGCACACCACCTCTGCTCAGTGATGTCCCCTTTGACGGCAGGTTCCCAACCAGCCTATGCATTTTTCCACTATCTGCCTCTCCAGTGTCATTTCCCACCCTGTGTGGTCTAACTCCTTACCTTCCAGCAGCCAGTGATGGCCACGCAGGTGCCCCCTCATTCTGCCCCTGGAGCCCTTGACCTCTGTTTTCTCTGCCTTTCTCATCTCTGAGGGTGCTTGTTTCTCTTCCGGAATCCCTCCCCTACTAGACGTCACCAATGCAATCCCTGCCCCCGTGGTCCCCTTCTGCTCACGTGTGTTCAGGGAAGCAGATGTTCCTGAGTGCTCAATGAATATCCTCGGTAAGCACATATTACTCACCACGCTAACTCTGCAGACTAATTTTTCCTATGACACTGAATATTTTTAAGATGACTGAAGTACTATAACATACCCGATTCAGGAGACTTGGAAGAAAACATCACTTACAATTCCAGCAGTCCTAGAAATTCCATGAACAAAATGTTGTTAATGGAAATACTATTCCAGTCCCCTTTCTATGGGTAGATGTACGTACTGATTTTTATATAGTCGCTGTATCATACACCTCTCTTTCAAAATATGTTGAGCACCTTAATATGTGCCAGACATGGGCCCTACTCTCCATCAGCTGTATGGTAGTCAGAGAGTTAGACATCAAGCAAAGAGTCACACAAATAAACGCAAGGCACAACTCTATTTACATGGTTGACAAGTGCAAAGAAGGAGAGACACATAGAACTGTGAGAGTGTAAGGTAAAGAGAACTGATTGCTCAGGAGGTAGGGATGCATGCATTAAATCTGGAAGATGCTAGGAAAGTGGTCTGCTGTGTATGCCTGTTTTTCTTTCATTTTTGCATGTGCTGTATTAATAAACTGCTAATATTTTCTTAGTTAAAATTCATTTGACATAGATGTATTCTAGGCATAGTATTCAGTCATATGGATATAGTGCAGTTTAATGAATTCCCTAACATTATATATTTATGCTTCCTACTTAAAAAAAGATTTTATTTATTTATTTTAGACAGAAGGGAAGGGAGGGAGAAAAACATCAATATGTGGTTGCCTCTCATGTGTCCCCCACTGGGGACCTGACCTGTCCCGCAACCCAGGCATATGCCCTGGCTGGGAATTGAACCAGCAACCCTTTGGTTTGCAGGTCAGTGGTCAATTCACTGAGCCACACCAGTCAGGGTTCTACTTTTTATTATGAATGATGCCGCAACAAATGTTTTTGCACATCTGTTTTTGTGTATGTCTCCAATTATTTCCTAAGGATATGTTTTCTACAAGTGGGAATGCCGTGTCAAAGGTGTGCATGTGTGAGTTTTTGCAATTGGCTGCCACCCTGCTCTCTGGAAAGGCTCCGCTGATCTGTTTTTCCTCCCATGATGAGTGCACAGGAGTGCCTGGCTCTGCGTGCTCACCAGCTCTGAAGCTTCCCTCTCTTCTTCATCTCTACTGATTTTAATGATAGAAAAATGGCATCTCACTGAAGTTTGAGTTTTAATGTCTCTGCTTGCCATTGAGACTGAACTTTAAATAGATTTTTGTTTGAGCAAATTCCTTTTGCCAGTTGTTTCAGTGTCACAATATCATTTTCAAGTGGCCTCAGCCTGTTTCTCATTAGCTCATTGAGGGAAGAGCCTCTTCTGGCCCAATGTGTTACCTAAATCATAGTAGGTACTAACAAGAGGATGTTTTCAAGGCTAATTTCAATGGCTCTTCCATTGCCTGGGTCATGGCAGCAGCCAAGGTTGCTCCAGGGTTGTTATCGTCGATAATCACCAAGACTAGAAAATCAAGGTTCTCTTTCTGAATTGTGTGCTGGTCGCATGGGCAGGTTTCCCTTCTGCCACTGCACAGCCCTGTATTTCTAATCTTAAATTCCTTTTATCAGGAAGAACCAGGCTCAGTGGTCTAAAATGTCCCTTCAGCATTGTCTTCTCCTGTAAGCCTTAAACTCCCAAGAGGTGGTAACGAAGCCTCCAACTTGGGACCAGCTGAGTCTCTCCAAAGAAGGGCAGTGGGCGGACGCTGGAGGCCTGGCCAACGTTCCAAACCGAGGACCCTGGCATTGTGGGGGCCTAGGACAAATCAGCGTTCAGTGTCTAGAGGAGGAGACTGAGGATGGATGAAAAGATATAAAAGCATATAATATAAGGAAGAATTTAAAGATCCTTGTGGGTGTTTATCCATTAAAGGAAATGATTTTGGGAGTGAGAAAATATAAAAGCTGTCATCAAGTGCATTTTAATGATAAAGGTTACAAAGACATACATTTTCATAGCTCAAATTGAATATAACCCTATGGATTAATAAAGGGACGTAATTTACTTTGCACAAGTTACTATTGCTTATAAGTGTATTACTTCTTTACTTCATTTTTTTGATTTATTCCTTCAACAAACACCTATTAAGTTCTAATGGGAGCCAGACACTGTCATAGGTGCTGGGAGCTCAGAGAAGAATGAAATGGCCACTTTCCTGCTGTCGTGGGAGCTTGGGAGTCGGGAACATCGGGGCATCAGGGTGAGGAACTAGGCCCACTGTGGCCAGTGCGGAGGGGATAGGCACGGTTGAATGTAACACCCTGAGTGGCCTTATCACTCAAGTGGAAGAGAAGGGGTTAGAAGAATTTGTAACACGCACTCTGTGAATGACAGGGCTAGTGGTAGTAGAAAGAGCAAGCAGACATTTGGGGGGTAAAAGGTAATTGTTAGCAGACACCAAATTTGTTCAGTGATGTTTACATTTTAATACTATTCACTTAAAGCTATACAGACTTTTATTGTCAAAATGTCATCATGAAACAAATTAAAAAAACCCTATTCTGTTTTCCTACATCTAAAGCCCTCTTGCTTTAATGTTCTCTTTCTTCTTGAAGGATTGTTACTATAAAAGATTATTTTAGAATGCAAGTTTCCCTAAGATGCTAATATTGAATGATAGAATAGACTGCATTTGAACTCTATCCCTTGGTCTGCGTGGCCAGGTGCCAAGAAAGACCAATGACGGGAAGCTGCAAAGAAGCAGATTTTGTTTCAACAAAAGGAGAAAGAATTTTGTAAGAAAGAGAATCAGAAAGGATAACTCCCCCTTTTTAGAACAGTAATGAGTTGTGTCTATAATACTAATGATGATAGCAATAGCAATGACTAGTTACTGCATTCCCATGGGGTGCGTTTAAAGTCTGGGCACATTTCACTGAATCTCAAAAGTATCAAAAGGAATCATAACCCATGTATGTGTTCGCGTACATGATGAAACTGAGGAGCGAGGCTAAACTACCAGCCCGAAGTCACACAGTTACAAAGTGGTGACACCAGACTTTGAACACCTGCTTTGGAGCACCAGCTCCAATGCCTCTCTTCTCAGTTATGAGACTATTCTGTCAAGTTTTTGTCAGTGGACGTGTTCGAGCGTGAACTGGATTATCACATGAATGAAACGACGACGAGTGAGGTCAAACTTCAGCTGGAGAATGTGAGCAGTCACTGGGGTTAACAGCTAAGTCAGTCAGTCACTCTAAACGTTTTTGGTAATGGACCTTGCTGAGAATTTCACAACAGTTTGTGGGCTTTCTCCCTAGAAAAAATCCATGTGTGCACACAGATGCAACCCATCACAATGCAATGTTTTGGGAAGTGAGGATATTCCTGTAGCCCCTGACTCTACCTATCTTTTCTCCAAAGATACTTTTGCTCAGGTATGTGCATTTGGAGGTGCATTTCCCTCTGAGTTCTGCCTACGGGTGTTGAGATGGTACCAACACCATGTGGCACTAATAGGAAAAATGAAGCACAAGTAAATAGAAAGAGAAGCCCTCCTTACGTATTTCTCAAAGCAGACTTCACGTACCCTTGGAAATCTCTCCCTGGGCTGTTACAACTTCAGGTGCATCATTCAGAATGACTCAGAAATAGACACAAAGCACATATAAAGCCTCCACTAGTGTTATTTATGAGGCACCTGAGCCTGTCCCTCCCCAGCAAGTCCCATTGCCAATGAGGAAGTGAAGGAAGACTGGGGAGGAGGGACAAGATCATGGAGAGAAAAGAGTCTGTGGAAGAAAATACTGTTACACGTCGCTGGTTTCTGGTCCCCACCTTGCCTGATGGTGCATGTGTTTCCAATCTGGGAGGAGCCTATGAGCTTCAGGCCGGGGCCTTTCCTCTGCCACCCACATCCATTCTGTGCCTGCCCGCCAACCACGGGAAGCACTGGAACCTGGGACCTGGAAAACAGTCCTCAGCCGGCCTGGGCCCTCTTCGTCTGGCACACGTGTGCGTATGAGCACGTGTGTATGGTATGGGGTTTCATCCTCATTGAAACCTCCTCATTTGGACATTTGGATTGCAGAAGTTTCTGGGGGATTATGGATGCACATTAGGGCCTTCTGGGTCCCCTGGGGAAGGTTACAGTGTTTTTCCTTTCTTCCGACCAGCCCTTCTATTCGAGTGCATTGTTACAGGCTTAATTGCTTTGGCACCAGGCCTGGGAACAGGGGGTGGGACCCTCTGCACAGGTTCCTGATGGTTTGTGGGAGGCTCTGGCTGGAGGCAGGTTTGCAGAGCAGCGGACAGAACGCCAAAGGGTGCAGAATGCGTGTTTGTGCCGTTCCGGCCCTTGTCTCTGCTCGTCTTTGACTCGGGCCCTCTCTCTCTCACTTAGCCTCCACTCTCCATCCCATGCGGCTCCTCCACCATGCCTGTCGCTGAAGCAACCTTCCTCAGTGGCAAGAATTATTATGTGGCTTAGAAACCCGAAATGGCTCCCCAAGATCTTGTTATAAACTATAATCACAATAACTTCTACCCATCATGGAGCTCTTACTCTGTGCCAGGCACTTAGCAAAGTGCTTTCATGCCATACTGTTGGTCATTTCCAAACAACTTCGCCAGGCAGAATTCCACGTTCTCCACCCTTTACTGACAAGGAAGCTGAGACAGAGCGTATGTAACCAAGGTCACAGGGCTGGCAGGGTGGAGTTGTGTAGCAGATATATATATCCATCCTGCACAAGGGCACAAACAGCAGGTGAACGAGGCCCTAAATCCAGCCAGGAGTCCACTTGTCCAGCCATTTACCTCCACAAAGGCCTCCTTCTCTGCTTTGCTGTGTATTCAGGGAGCAATGTGTCTTCTTCCGGTCTTATGTCGCCACTGCCTGCAGTGAGGGCTCTCTGGGCTGGCCCACCTTGTAGGGGTCCAGAGATAATCAAGTATGGCTCCCATCCTCAGAACTTACAGGTTTGTGAGGGACACTGATGACACAGGGGAGGAGACAGATGGCCAGTGGGCTAAGTGTAAAGGGGGAGCTGCACACAGTACACTCAGGGGACACAGTGGAAAACCCTCCTGGTCCCTGTGGAGCCGGGGGTGGGGAGTCATGGAATGCCAAGAAGAGTCCAGGAAGGCTTCCTGGAAGAAATGATAGCTGAGAGGTCTTACTCATGAGGCCCACATAGCCAGATGAAAGTGGAAGTAGGAAAGAGAAAGGAATTCTCGGCGGTAGGAACAAGACAAAAGCACAAAAGTATGAACAACATGTGTGTCCAAGGTCTCCGTGCGGAAAACCCCTTTGTAAGGCAACTTCCAGGAGAGAAATTTAAATCTTAAGGGAAAGTTTGTTTTGAGAATTCAGTCAGAGTAAACCTATGAAAGTCCTTTACAGAAAAACTCACGTTCACTAAGATAAGGACAGTCTGCTAAAGGGCAATGACTTCAGCTGTCCCCAGGTATCACTGCGCTATAAAGCCTGAGAATCCCCCGTTCCCTGGGGATGTAGTGGGGGGTTGCGAACTCACGTGGCTGTGTGGAAGACGGTGGACATACAAAGAGGCCTTTGTCTTTGCTCCTTCACCCCCATGTCCAGTCTTTCTGATTGCACCATCCATGCTTTCCCTGGCCGGGACGCCGGGAAGCAGTGAGACGTGGGTGCTTCAGGAGGAAAACCTTGGCATCACCTGTATCGAGCTGCACATCATTTCTGGGCATGCATTTCTCACACTTGCTCCCTTCCTTAGACCCTATTGTCAACTCACCTACTCAGTGTTCTCTAGGTGCCAGAGCCCACCCCATCCCTGTCAGTCACACCCAGCCCTGTTCCACTTTCACCCGAAGCTCCTCCAGTTGGGGATTCTGGGGTCTGTCCATGTCTTTATCCTCAGGGCTTCATCGGTGAAGACCTACTCTCATTATGCCTTTGGTTTCCCCTTCCGTTCTTGCCATATTAAGAATTTTTTTCAATCAGAGCAATACTGAATAAAACTTGAAGAGTCAAAAAGTGTTTCAGGGCTGATAACAAAAAGCAGATCCAGGTTCCACTTCTCTGTATCCTTAAGCCCCACCCTGACACAGTGTGATTTGCAACTTTTGGCTGCTCTGTTTTGTGTTTTGTACACTTTTTCGATTTTGATTTCATCTATTGTGGAAGTGGAAGGCCTGTTCCTTTGAACTTCTTCCCCTATTTCCAAATTTATTTCTCATACACCAGAACACCTATTACCAGACATTACTTCTTCATTTGGTGACAGTGGAATTATTCAGTCCTGTATGATACATTAACAGGCAATTACATGAGCACAGAGTAGAAACTTTGATTTGTTCATGTAGATTTTATCTACATAATGAGATGAGAAGCAGGCGCTGAGAGATGAGTAACGTGGTCAAGGCCACACAGCTGGTAAATGGCAGAGTCAGGCTGATTGGCTCCAGAGACCCATGAGTGCACCTGCTGGCTCTGGTGCTGACGATGTCACTCAGCTAGAGCTGTGAGGAGGTGGAGAACAGTGTGTACCTAGTAGTTCTACTAGTAGCAAGTGCTTGCTGCCCCATCAGGCTAGAAACTTCATCTTGAATGGCGGAGCTGACCTGAAGAAGCTTTTGTGCTACTTGGCCATGGGGTGGGTGTGGAAAAGGAGAATGATACCTAGCCTGACTCTTTGGCCTCTATTAGACTCTACTCAGTGGCAGTGAATGGCATGTGAATCTTATTTTCCTGAGTCTTATCTTACAGAGATCTATTTCTAGGACAAAATTTGGCTCCTGGCTGTATTCTTAGCCTCAGAACTGAGGTAAAGGGACCAAAATTGGCTGAAAATCTTTCTCTGGCTTTAGTACTCCGTGTCCAAAGAAAGACACAAGGCCGCACCACATGTACAGGGGGCACCAAGATTGTTATTATTTCCAGAGATTTCCCAACTCTTAAGTGCTGACAAGGACAGATGATCCTGAAAGATGGTGCTTTTTAAAAGGCTGGCATGCCTGGGGAAAAGAACCAGCCTAAGAAAGCAATAGGGCTGTCGCAGTGGCCCCAGCTCACCTTTAGGCAATCACAAGGGCAGGGAACCTAGAGCCCATGGGCACTGCTGACCTTGCAATGTTTGGTAAGCAATGTCCTTAGATTTCCAACCTCTTCAAAACCCAAGGAAAGGGTATTAGTAAGGGACACATAGGCATAGACAATATTTGCCCTGAGACATGAAGCTGGTCAGGGAACAATGCGGGACCATGATGGTGAAGAGAGATTCCAGGGATTCAGCTGGACTGTCCGGTCACCTGCAGTCATGCTCCACTGGGAGTGAGTGAAGATGAGACAGATGTAAACACAGACACACGAGAAAGAGAACAATGGAACACACTTTAAAGTAACCACAGAAATAGTTATCAAATGCGAACTGTAGAAAAAGTATGATTCTAGCCTTTTTTTTTTTGACTCATAGACTTTTTAGATAATATTCGGCTGCAAGAAACTTGAGTCTAACTGGAGAGAGAAGATACACACCTAACAAGCTGGTCCTATAGAATAGCATTTGAGAGGCAGCATGAGATAGTAACCGTAGTATGGGCCTGCTTGGTTTCAAATTGTTCACTAGTCCTCTGGTTCTAACTTAATGCCTGAGCCACATTTTCCCTATTTTTGAAATGAGAATACTATTGTCATTACCTCATGTATCTATTAAGTATTAAATGAAAACAAGAACATGTGAAGCATCTAGGTTGGTATTTGGCATATACTAAGACTGGTTGTTGTTGAATCTAAATGTTATAAATAAGAAATAAGTGGCTGTATTAGTTTGCTAGGGGTGCTATAACAAAGTACCACAAACTGAGCAGCTCAAACAACAGAAATTTATTCTCTTGTAGTTCTGGAGTCCAGGAGTCCAAGATCAGGGTGGGCTTGGCTCTTTTTTGAGGACTGTGAGAAAGAATACAGTGCATGCTTCTCTCCGAGCTTCTGGTGGTTTTGCATCAATGTCTGCTTTTCCTTGGCTTGTAGACACATCCTCCTGATCTTTATCTTCATGTTCACATGACTCCCTCTGTGTGCATCTGTGTGTCCCTTTTTATAAGGATGCCAATGACAATGACTCCAGTATGGCTTCATCTTAACTAGTTACATCTACAATGACCCTATTTCCAAATAGGGTCACATTCTGAGGTACTAGCAGTTGGCACTTCAATGTATGAATTTAGTGGGGTTGGGGAGGTACAGTCCAACCCGTAACAGTGGTAAAAAGAAAAAAAATACAGAGAGGATAGGGGAGATGGAGATTGATCTCTAGTGCCCAGGGTGATCAGTAACATTTTCTTAGATCACATGGGACTTGACCCAGGGCTTGGCAGCTGACAGAAACTTGGTGGTGGTAAAGCACAAGGGGCATTACAGTGGGGGCAGGGATGTGATAAGCAAGTCATAGAAGCATAAATGTGTAGGTATGTTGGAGGAAATGAGCCAGGCTGGGCTGGAGAATATGAGCCAGGCAGTATTTTCGAGGCCCTTGACTGCTAAAGTAGGGACTTTGCACTTCATACTTCTGGCAGGAAGAAGCCATTGAAAGATTATGACACATTCCACAGAGACAAATAAGCAGTTCCAGTAAGACCTGAAGTATGTAAATATTTGCTCCAGTTATTGAAAGTGACACTAGAGATCCATATTACTAGTGCGTTTACTATGAGTTACTTTGTGATAGTGAACCTGGATTCCTCATCCTCTTTCCACTCGAGCTCTTTGCATATAGTTGGCCCCTTGCCTGGATGGACTTAGGGTGCTATCCATGATCAGATGGGAGTTTGTCTGTGGGCCAAGTGATCTGACTGATATGAGGATCAGGTCAAATTGATAGAATACATAGTGATCTCAGGGCTGAAGGGAGGATACATAATGGAGTTCTGGCAGACTGTGCTCATTAGGATGTGCTGGTGAGCCACCAGCGAGAGGAGCTCTGCCAGAGGAACAGGTGGCCTGCTGAATGGCAACAAGAGAAAAGACACAGAGACTGGTCTCAAGAAGCACAGGCTTCACAGGTTGCCACAGCTCAGTGCCCAGGACGTTCATCCGTGCTCCATTAGGATCTCAACACCTGGTCACACCAGCACCAAAACCTCATGGAAAAGTAAAAATGTACTCAACCAATCAATTGTTTGGTCTACAGGATGCCAACTCATTTCAAGGGAAATTACTGTTTAATCTCAGTTGTTGGTTGCCATGGCAACAAATCGCACAATCCTAGTGTCTGATACATCTGGAACGTCACTCAGCACAACAGCAACATCTGGTACCACGCAATTCTTGTGGGCAACCCCACATTCATCACAGACTATATAGGCTCCATAATTAACTTGTCAACACTTCCCACCGGTGGCCAGAAATTTCCACTGGCCCTGAAGGGTTTAGCTCACGTTATGAGCCATCTTGTGGGAAGGTTTTCTTGCGCTGACTCTTGTAACTAAACCTGGTACCTCTGGTGGGTGAGTTTGCAAGGATTGAGTCCTTTTCTTCTGCATGTGTCTGTACTTTCAGTTCTGCAGAGTTCTACTTAGAAGGACTTCATTGTTGGTTTTTTAGAGGCCAGTCCTATGGTCCCATTACAGAGAGAATGCGAACTCAAAGCAATTGCAAGCTGATCACACGCATTTAATGTGTAAGTACTTCAATTTTGTATATAACTGACATGTTACTATATGCTAAAATGCACTGGGTTCTCTGCACCCGTCTCCTTTCTGTAAGGTCTTCCACTCACTTGAGAACGAATATCAAACCTATTTTTTTCTACAATGATTCTTGGCACTGATGAGCCCCAGTCAGCATTGAGATAATGCACGTAAAACACACTTATTGCTTGGCACTTGATCTATTGCAAGCTCTGTTACGTGCCTATTGTATTTAAAACAACAGTGATTACAACTGCTCCTACAACATGCCTATTGTAGCATCAACATAGACACCCGCAGTCTAGAAATTGCCTTTTGTTAAGGTTGCTTACAAATCATCATACTGGAATGGCAATGCTAACTGGCATTATCAGGGAAGGAAGAGGTGTTGGCCTCTCTGGTGTGGCTAGCAGCATGGTATCAGCTTTAAGTGGTGATCCAGAAAGGGAGTGTGTGCCTTCCAGATATGACAGGCATTGGTGGCCCCTCTTGCTTTCTTTGTCAGCTCTATGACATTCAGTAGAAAAAGTCAAAGCTAGAAGAAATTTTGGGGTAGTAGTTGATTGTTCCTAGATTTTCCCATTAAAAAATCTAGTTAGAGAAATAATCATCTTCTTGTCTGTGGCTTAGTGTTTTCAATATTGTTCTGGAGAGAGATTGTTCAATGAAAGAGAAAAAAAGAAGACATAGTTTCTATGATCAGAAATTTGTCATTTAGCTGTCTATAGAAGATATGCATGCATGAAAACAATAAATAAGTAACCTTTGGAAAAGATTTTTAAAACTTCCCAGGTATCACCCAAAGCGATCTCCAGATGCAATACATTTCCTATCCCAAAACCAATGATATTTTTGTAGAGATAGAAAAATATACTTCAACATTTCTGTGGAATGTCAAGGGACCACAAATACCCAAAAAAAATTTTGAAAAAAAAATAAGTTGAAAGTCTCACTATTCCTGATTTCAAAACTTACCACAGTGCTAGAGTCATCAAAACAATCAAAGCACAGTATGGGGAGCTTCCAGTCAAGACAGCAGTGCAGGTAAATACAGTACTCGCCTCCTCCCACAAGCACATCAAAATTACAATTAAACTAGAGAGCAACCATCATGCAGAACCATCTGCCATCTAGGTAAATGACTGTCCTACAACAAAGCCTATAAAGAAGAAGCCACATGGAGACTGGCAGATTCTTGTGTGGAGGGTGCCTGGAGGCCTGGCAGGAGCAGCGGGCAGGGTTGGGGCTCCATGACAGGTGAGGCTGGAGCCACATGGGCAGGGGCTGAGGCTGCCGGAGGAGGGCTGCTTGGTGGCCACTGGGAGAGACCAGGGCAGGCTCTGGGGCAGAGCCACGTGCCAGGAACAGGGACCATTGCTGCTATTTTACCAGGTGTGGGAGGGAAACAGCAGAGAAAAGGAGGTAGGTAATGGCGAGGATCCTGCTGAAGCCAGGCCCGAGATATCCAGTTATCTATGTCTGGGTTAGGTGAGGGATTGAGATGGGAAAGAGGGGCCTTGGTCGATCTTTGCAGTCAGGTGTGACCCCACCTCCTTCTCTGGGTCCCCAGTGGCTGCCTGAGTCCCCCTCAGTAGGAAGCCCTGGCTCAGAGCACTCCCACCTCCTCTGTTCCCAACTTCCCTGTTAGGGCCTTTTAAAATGTGGGCCAGATGTGAATGAGGCTGGACCCAGGGTGTTTATCTAGGGGACTATCTCCACATGATTGTTTCGCATAGTAGATGAGAGGTTGGATTAGCTACTAGTACAGCTCTGGTAATAATTTCTCAGTTTGTGCCATATGCAGGCACAGCGTGAGGCAAATACATCAGCGAACGGCAGACATCTGCTCTCATGTGGCCACCTCCCCTCAATCTGTGTCATCCCCACTTCAATGAACTCACATGTGCCAAGTGCCTGGCCCAATACCTGGCACAAAGTAGATGCTTAAAATGGCACTTATTGTTTTCACCGCTTATCCTGGCTCTGGGTGTCCCATCAGAGCCATCCTTCATCACTTTGTCACTGCTTGTGTGTGCTGTTTACACACTCACCTTCCCCTCCATTTCTGGTTGTTCCAAAGCTAATCCCAGATCATCCACAGTCACTGCCATGGCACAGGCATGAGCTCATCAGGCGTGAAGTAGGATTGATATTGCCTAGCAACTGGGAAAAATAGCTCCAGCAGGCCCCACAGGGGCTAGAGAACCTCATCCCTTGGGCATGTGGGAACGGAAGAGCTTCAGTTGCAGTAAAGATATAAACAAATGGAATTGGTCCCTAGACATCACGCTTCATGTTCCTAACTCTCAGGGGAATGATCTTATTTGCAACTGCTTACCCACCCTCTCAAGCTCCAACATGTACCTAAAAGGGTCAGATAAGAGGAATAAGCAATCAAGGTTGGAGCATCCCTAATCCCTCTCTCAGAAGATGCACACAAAGATTCACATACACATGCACAGCAATGTACAAATTCCCACGTGCACGCACGCTGGACTGACTTCCTGTTCCGGCGGTCTGCACTGAGCCAGGGGAGTTGTTTGCATGTCAGAGGCCATCAGCCATCCTGTGTGTCTGGACTGGAATGAGGACAAAAGTTGCTCAGGTCAGAGATGCCGTGCAACTAAGCATGATGGGTGCCTGCTCCACTTCCTGGTCCTTCTCCATTGCACAAACGGTACCAGGTGGGGAAGTTCAGCACTGGTGGACACTTGGCTGCTGTCAGCCACACGGAGTGGGAAAGAGGGTGGGTGTTGAAGAACTAATTTATTTCTGTGGTGGTTGGTAGTCTTGTTTTGCTTATGGAAGTGTCTGAGATACACAATTCTTGTGCAGGGATAATTTTAAGGTAATGAGAGTTTTTTTCAGCAGGACAGCTACGATGAAGACTTTTCTGCCAGATTGCTATGTAAGAAGCAGGAGGAGGGCACAGGGAGGAATGCAGTGACCTCACAGGAGTTGCTTTGTCCCCTGAGCTCCCAACCGTGGAAGGTGGTGTGATAAGAGGCTAGAATACAAGGTCTGGAGAGATGAAGCCTCACCCATGAATGATAATTCATCCCCAGGAGGACTAGCAGGTTTCCTGGAGCTGAGTCCTGGCTCTACCTGTCACTGTCCATGTGGCCCTAGGCCTGTCCTCTAATGTGAAATGAGACCAGTGGCACCTCACAGGCGGGCGTGAGAACCACTGAGGCTGTGCACCTGTTGTTCAAGGCCAGGCCCTGGGAACAGCAGGAAATGTTCTTGTTCTACTATCTGACATCAGTGGGGCTATTTCGCACCCCTGGATTCCACCTTGGGTGCTTCTACCTGGCCTAGCACCATCAATTCCCCTGTTCCTCAATTACAAGTCTTGACCATTGTACTCCTACTTCATCACTTCAGGTCTTGGGGTAGGTTCTTGAAGTCACCGTCTTTGCTCCCACTGGTCACCCCCGACTTCCTTCACACCTCCTTGCTCCAGCTCTCTGGGCACCAGATAGTGACTGCTGTTCTGACCTTGTGGTCCACAGCTGGCTTGTTAGAAAATTATCATCCCACAAGCCTCCATATAACATTTGTAGATAACTTAATATAAGGTTTTAAAATATATTAGCCCACTTGTACAAGCCTACACTTAGTTACTTCTTCAGTCATTATTTGAGTCTTGGGGCTACACTAGAGCCAGGGTTTTTTTTGGTTCAAATCTCCTAACATTTTCCTCCTATGGAACTGAGGTGAGATTGAGGTGATTCTGAATGGATTGTGAGCCTGAGCTAATACAGGATAAATCTGAAGTGAAAACAGGGCTGTAGAGACAGACTCACAGATAGAGAGCAGGCTGACAGCTCTGTGGGGGATGGGGGAAGGGGGGACATTTGGGGGTGGAGGGATGGAGCAAAAAGGGAAAGGACTCACGGACATGGACAACAACATGGTGACTGTGAAGGGTGGAGTTAGAAGAAGATATAAGGGGAATACATGGTAATGGAAAAAATACAATAAACATACAATTTTAAAAGAGGTCTGTAGAAATGGTCCTCTCTCTATTTGTACCTACAGTAAGCCCTGCGTTCTGCTCCAGTTCAGTTTCCAAACTCACCACTTTATTGGGATGGCTTTCGCTAAAGTCAGTGATATATGCTCTACCCAACGGGCATCATTCATTTTGGGGGGCTGTTTTATATTTTAACATCAACTTTTATTCAAATGATAAAGTATATTTAATTATTCAAAGCCCCAGTGGCTACCACTGTTGCAAGGATTAGAAGGGGAACACGTGCTTAGTGACAGACAGCGAGTTTAGTCACAGTTTCACATAGACTGTTCCCCCCTCAGGGAATCCAGAATGCCTAGAAATTATTCAAATTTTAAATTACTTAATTTTTATAAGCTTTCCCCCTCAACTTTGGCTACATGTAACCACATTAATATACTGACATAGTCTTTGATCATGGAGGAGGAATATAAAATGGCAGATTTCTTACTCAAGAATGGTAGTTAAGCAAGCTCTCATCCACTAAGATATACACAATATATATTAGAAAAATAACATTCTAAATTTTTTGGCACATTCCCAGGTAATGTTAACCAGATTAAAAATAAGGAGAACAAATGTTATTATATATGTCCTTGAGCTAGAAAGTTTCTCAAATAATGGGGTTGTTTTCAGGAAATAGTACTTAAAAATATAAATTCTTATACAGTAATTTCTTTAGTAAGTCTCCTTTAAATTCTTCTGTTGATAACCATACTTAAAAGTCCTTAACTGTGAACTCTTAGCTTGCAATGGTTTAATTTTTACTGAATGATGAAAATTTTAAGTGCCATTAAATAGATTGTCTTCTATTTCTTTTTTTTATTAAATTTATGGGGGGACATTGATTAATAAGTTTATATAGGTTTGAAGTGTACATTTCTCTGATGTGTGGTCTGTGCATTGCACTATGTGTACACCACCCACAGTCAAAACATCTTCTGTCACTGTAGATTTTGTCCCCTTTGCCTTATGTTTATATAAAGATACTTATCATTGTCCTCAGCTGATTCAAAATCAACCCCTTTAACTATTTGGCTCTGGGATAAGCGTTAGCTGGATGACATGCTCAACTACCTTTGCAGGAAAAACATCCGTGTCTGATTCATTCTCCTCAATCACCGTCTGAAGCACCTTTCAGCAGGGTTGCTAACTTGCAGGCTTACAGGCACCTGTAATTGTCATGGCTCTGGATGATGTTGACAAAGTGTTCTTTGAACTCCTGCTTTGGATAGCAGTCTCTAGATTAGCACCTGGACTACCAGTTTGTGATAAATGATACAACTCAGAAAACAGCCACATGAAATGGAAGAGATGCATAGGGCAAGAGTGGCACCCCTCTCAGCATTTCTATGCATGCACAACCTGGAGGTTTCATATCACTCATTTTTCATCTTTCTTATCCTCTGTGGGGTTTCTACACCACTCCCTCCTTCTTGGAGCACTATGTTGTCTTGTGAGACACCGCACACTCCTGGTTGGCTTCCAGCTTCTCTGGCCATTTATTTTCTCAGTTTCCTCTGATGGACCTTTTCTTTCTGTCTAACCTTTAATTTTAGAATTCCTCTGGTTTTGGTCCTAGAACATCTTTTGTTCTCACTTTGTGTCCCTCTGGGAGATCTCACCCGCTTCCATGGTTTCAAACACCATCTTCCCAAACTTATGTTTCTAAGTGAGACTGAGCTCTACACTTGTGCATGCAGCTTCTGCCGATTCTTCCTATGACTCTAGTTCCACCCACTTCTCTCTCTCCTCTGCCCCTCCTTTGTCCACATTTACTGTCCCTCTCTAGGACAACCGTGACAGCCTCTGAGAGGCCATATTCCACTGTCTTCTGCACTCTGCAGCTAAAGTGACCAGACTGTGTCATTGTCTCCATGTAAAGCTCTTTGATGGTTCATCATTATTTCTAGGATCAAGTCCAATGTTCTTAACATGGCCTGCTGGGTCTTGAATGGTCTGACTCTGAGTTGGATCTTCAGCACTCTGGTTTTCTCCTAGGTTCTTATTTTTTTTTTAAGATTTTATTTTTAGAGAGGGGAAAGGAGGGAGAAAGAGAGAGAGAGAGAAACATCAATGTGTGGTTGCCTCTCATGTGGTCCCCACTGGGGACGTGGCCCACAACCCAGGCATGTGCCCTGATTGGGAATCAAACCTGTGACCCTTTGGTTCCCAGCCCGTGCTCAATCCACTGAGCTATACCAGCCAGGGCTTTCCTAGGTTCTTGAATTTATGAGGTTTCTACCATCTCAGAGTCTTCTGACACCTCACTGCCTTGCCCGGTGTGCCCCTTTTATTTACTAGTCTGGTACATGGACTTCTCCTTTGTAGCACTTACCACAATTGCCACTGAATGGTGATGAAATTATTTGTGTATTGTCTCTCTCTCCCACTTTAAAGTCAGGTATCATGTCTCCTTTGTTCAACAAGTTATCCTTAATGCCTAACAGTTTTATTTGATTCAACAAATACTTCTTGAAGGAATGAATGAACCAGTGAGGGAGCGAAAGCTTGGAAACCCCTGGTATTGGGCTTTGCCTGAACCTGGGGAGTGGTTGCTAAGGTTGGTGCCTATGGAAAGAAGTGAAGCCCAGAGTTCTGCAGATGTAGATTTTAGACTCTCATGGAGGGGACTGTCTATGCCAAGGCCTCTGGGTGTCCCCAAAGACATCTCTCTGTATGTGAACAAGCTTGGTGACAAATCTGTGTGACTACAGGGCATCCAGATTGATTCAGCTGTGAAGAGGGAGACTGTGACACTGTCTTGCTTTCACAAGTAATGAATTGGTGGCTTGATGCTGTAAAAGAGGCAGAGTTTGGGCTCAAGCAACCATTATACTAGGGCTTGAATCCCAACTCAACAGCCTATTATCTTATAAAATCAGACAAGTTATTTCATTTCTCTGAGCCTCCACAGGCACCTATCTCATTGGGTTGTGAGGATTAAAGGACATAATCCACATGAAGTGCTCAGCTCAGTGTTTGGCACATAGAAGGACCTGACTACCTGTTCCTATTGTTGTTATTAGTGATACCAATTCTCTAATAGCAAACTAAATATTTGACCTTGGCTAGGTTGCTTCCTCCAGCTGTAAGAGTATCATCTTTTTTTTGGGGGGGGGCAAGGTGGCCTCTATGATTTTTTCAGGTGTAACAGTCAATGATTCAGGGAAATTTTAGGTCTCGTCTATTTTGAAACTCCTAACAGCACTTCTATGGGAGGGGTAAAAAATTCTCTCTCTTTGCAGCCATGCTCATTTGGATTTTTCTGGGGAGATAGCAAGAAGGACACACACAGGAGGGGAAAGTCCATCCAGTCTGGCTTGGTCCTACCTGGAACCTGGTACTTTCCAGTGGGGCTGGAGGCAGATGTTTCATTTCATCCACATCATGTACATCTTTCTGGGAATAATGGCAGGAGGGAAACCAGAGAAGCAGGATGACTTAAATTTATTTTCTTGGAAAGAAGATTTTGTTGGCAAAGCTTATGCTTTGCCTCATAAATGGGCAGGGAGGCTAACTGGGCAGGATGAACTGGGCTTGGACCACTCCCTCTCTGCTGGCCGGGCCCGAGAACATTGCCTCGAAGAGCATGACTGGCTCCCACTCACACTTTCCTTCTCCAGGGTCCCAGGCTATCCGTCTGCCCCTTTGGTGATCTGCCATTAATCTGATATGTGCAGAATTTCAATCCATTTGGATGAAATGCATGGGAGGAAAAGAAGAGAACACAGACATGGACAATGGATTTCAGTAGGCAAAGAGAGGGGAGAATAACAGAGGAATCCCCATGCAAAAGATAGGATTATCCAGCTGAGTGACGGATTTAAGCAAGATTAAAGTTTATTTGTCTCACACATTAAATGCCGGGAAGACAGACCAGGGTTGTAGTTGTGGCTCCACAATTTAAGTGACCAGACAGAGTCCTCTGTGCCACCGCTCTACCACCCTCAACAGGCAGTTTCTATGTTGTGGCTCAGGATTGTGGCTCCAACTTTGATCTTCACATCTGCACTCTAGGCAGTTGGAAAGAGAAAGAGAGAAAAGGGGAGGGGAAGGGCGTATTCCTTTTCCTTAAGGACGTTTCCCAGAAACTGAACCCATTGCTTCAACTTATATCCTGATAGCCAATATTTAGTCACGTGGCTCCATGTAGCTGAGAGATGGGGAAATGTGTCCTTATTCCCAGTGGCCACATGTCCAGCTAACATTTGTGGGGTTCTATCACTGAGGAAAGGTTGAGTAGAGGTATCAGAGGACAATCAACAGTCTCTGCCACTCCCTGGAAACAAGAATGGACACTGTGGAGTGACGTCCTCAGAACAGCCACAGTCAGCCTCAGGAGTCGGCTCTGGAGCCAGGCAGCCAGATCTGATTAGAATTTCAGTCCTAGGAGCTGTGAGCTGTGCCATGCTGGGCACGTTTCTAAATCCCTCTGAGCATCCGTCTTCTCTTCTGTAGCACAAATAATAACCACTTCAGAGAATTTCTGGAATCAAATGAGGTGATGTTCGTGAATTGCACAGTGTCCTTCCTGGCAAACAGTTGGAAGCTTACAATCAGCCTTAATGATTAAGATGTTTGTTTTGGATGCGGAGCCTCCCCAGGGATGGGCTTTTCCTTTCACCCAATTGGAAATGAGACTTCTCGCCAGCTCTCATCATTTTGTGACCATCACCCATGCCCTTGAAAAAGGCCATCATTTTCCCCTGAGAGAGATGAAGCTGGTGCTCAGATTGGAGTTCCTCTGAAATTCCAGATCTCCTGGACAGAATAGAACCCTACATTTTTAAAGTAGTAGCTTATAACAAGAAAATGTCTGTGATATCAGTGAATTCTCTCTTCAGTTAGTGCTTACTTCTCTCAAATGTGCATTTAGTTTAGGTTTTAATAAAGCAGTTACTGTCTGCTTATTAAGAACTGTTTATTAAAAACACACCTGTTGCCTGAGATGCAGTCATTGTGCACCAAGAGCAGATCCAGGCCCCACTTTACCCATCTCCACCTACTGCCTAACAGCCAGCCAATGCTTGCGTTTCTCCAAAAGGATTTTATTCATGGCTAATCACTGCAGGGAGGAAACATGCTTAAGGCTACTCCTCTACCTTTATCCCAATGAGGAACACAGTGCAGCCTGCGCCCCTAAAATACAAAGCATCTGGTCAACTCGAATGCCTGCTGGGTAGCTTTCTCCTGCAAGCTGTGGATCCCACCCACATACTGCACCTGCTGCTGGACCGAGGCAAGGCCAGGCTCTGTAGGTTTCCTTTGCACAGTACTGGACGTGTCAAGTATGATTTCTGATAAAGTTCAAGGATACTTGACATTTAGGCAGAGTTTTACAATTCATGGAGTGTTTTCGTATGTCAATAAAAAACATGTATTGATTTATTGAATATATAAATAATTCATATATATTATCTCTAAATTTTACTGTCTAGTATGATGAGCATTAGTGTTGTATGCCAGTTTTACACATCAGTAAACTGAGGCTTAGATAGTATAGATGACTTAACCAAGCATACAAGCTCAAAAGTGGCAAACTAGGGACTCATGCATCTTCCCAATTCCACTATAATTTCTTGCTTAGTAAAGGAGCCAAGTAGAAGAAAAAAGGAGAGGACAGACTTTGGCCATACAAATGCTACCTAGAAGGGACCATCCCTGAATGGCCCCCACAGGGAGACTCTGCAGGCTCTAACAGCCCTAGGAGCCACACATTCTCTTGCCTTCTCCTCAGCTCCTTTCTAGCCGGGGTGACGATGGCAGGTGTTTCTGGAGGTTACTGGCTGGGAAGGTGGGGGGGAGAGAGATGCTGTCTTTAGATAGGATACTCTAAGCTCAGCATCCCTGGTGGGCTGCGGAAGTCATGGGAGGGGAAGCTGGTGGGCCCCTTGAAATAATTAATGACAACAAGGTCATTTTTCCTGTTTCATAATACTGTTGCAGTTTCTTTGGTCTC
This sequence comes from Phyllostomus hastatus, assembly GCF_019186645.2. Taxonomy (NCBI): domain Eukaryota; kingdom Metazoa; phylum Chordata; class Mammalia; order Chiroptera; family Phyllostomidae; genus Phyllostomus; species Phyllostomus hastatus. Next base: position 8,908,259 of record NW_025334015.1, on the reverse strand, counting down.
TTTAATTCTATAATTGTATCTCCTATAGTAAGATTCTTAAACACCAATCCATATGCCTTTTTCTACAATTTCCATAAAACAGTTTCAAATTGTTTTGTCAATATTTCTAGTAACATAAACACTGCTGAGTAATATTTAATATTTTAAGATCACTGTAATGTGCTCTGCAGTTGAGTTATTTTGTACTTTTTTGTTCAAATTTATGACTTGCTTTCTTTTCCTATTTGATTTAATTATGATGTTTTCATATGTAAGATTTTTACTGAATTGAAATACAAAACATTGAAACACACATGTTCAGAAGATTTCCCCCTCCTCAAAACTTCTCCAACCCACTTTCTTTAGGGAACCATTTTCACTAGTGTCTGTACACTTCTTGTAATTTATTTTGCGAATATATATGTGTATGTATATGTGTGGTTTTGCACAGATAGCCATAGATTAGAAAGAAAATATTCTCATTTTCCCTCCCCTTATTAAGATAATAGAAAATGTTTCATTGTTAAATCAGACTTCCCATGGATTGTAGGTCTCCCCAGTTTCCATTTACATAGCATTCAAAGAACATAGGCTAAAGCAATATGGGTCAAGCATTCCTCCTGCAAAAAGGTTCAGGGCCACCTACAGCCCCCCACCTCCCCAGGGCCTTTTCTCCCTGTAGTAGGGAATATTCTGTTCCATGTTTGACATGCAAAGATGAAGCTATGAACATGGATCGTCGCTACTTTGGCTGAGAACTTCACAGCGTTTCCACATGGACGGTAGCTGATTTCCTCTGTTGAGGGTCAGGGAGGTGGTGCTGCAACTCAGGAACAGCCACAGGGAGAGGTGCAGGGGTGTGTGAGGAGGGGGATCTCCCAGGATCTCTGGACCTACCACTCTCCCGACACGTCCATGTGTTCACCAGCCTGGGCACCCAGTGATGCCACTTGATCACAGCTCAGTTGATGATGCCCCTTTGAGCTCTATATGCTTATAACTGAGTTAACAGACACTGTTTCATTGAATTGTCAAAACATTCTGGCAAAGTAGACATTGTTACCTGGTGTACAAATGAGGAAAATGAGGCTCTAACAGATTAATGCCCAAGGACACACAGCTGGTAAGTGGTGGAGCCACTTACCAATTTGCTTCAGTTCATCAAGTTTCACCAAGACTTCAACTACTGAATCAAATGCAAATAAAGTGCTTATCATAATGAAATACTTAGTAAAAAGCTTGGGGCCTGGAACATAGCCCGGTACTTGGGGACTGGCCATTATTGTCTAATCAACAGCAGTTTGAGCTCACTGCAGGCCCGGATTGATCATCGTGTATGTGTCTTCCCATGTCCCCAACTGCACAGTGCAGGACGGGATGGCAAATTCCTCATTCTCACTGACCGCTGGTGATTTCGGAAGTAGAGCATCCATGGAGAAGAGTGATGTGACTTGAGTGCGGCGCTGGCTTCAGGCATGCGGCGTGGTCACGACTGGGGACGGTCGATGGCCTGGCTTTCCCAGAGGAGCCAGGCTGGCTGGGATGAGAGTCTCGGACTCTCCTGGGGATCATGGAGCCTGGGAAAAGCTGTGACAAAAAACAAGAAGGTCATTGCCAGCTGTAAAAATTCTAGGACTTTTCCATAGAAAAGGGAGAGGATATGGGTTCACTGTTTCCAGACCTCAAAGTAGCCAAGGGGACTTTCCTGATTCCAGCAACGAGTCACTCATTGTGGTGACTCAAGGAAGCGGTAAAGAGCAAGGGAGAGGCAAGGGTCCAACCCCTGCGACTGCTGTGGTCTCATCTCAGCTGTTGTAGAAAATAGCTGTGGGGTGTCAAAGGCACCAATGCCGCACATTTGGACCCAGAGTCCTCCAGCACTGGGGCAGCCGTCCGCCCCCTGTTACAATTGCCGTCTTCCCTTTGCAGGGCTTCCCTCATCCCAGGAGGCGCACCGAGGTCCAGCTCTGAGCCCTGTTCCATGGGCCCCTTGTCATGTCTGGTCTACTCTTCGGCCGAGGAGGCCCCCAAGGAGACATCGCTAGCTGTTTGCCAGGTTCTCACTAGGTCAAACCCCAGCTTTACCACTGAGTATGTGGACAACAGGTCAAGGCAGAAACTAGGGCGACCTTGAACCATTCACCTGAGCAACGGAGAAGCAAGAGCACATCCCAGACAAGCTCAAGGACAGAGGCAGTCCCCCTGGAAAGGATTGATTCGCCTTTGTTAATGGCCCTCCTCCTGTCTTTAAATGCTAACAGCTAGAGGGAGTTAAAAGGATTTCTGAAAGGTTTACTTTGGGGTAGGTTTGAAAGCTCCCCTCTCCTGCTCTGTTTTTCTTTTTAGACAGCTTTGCACAAGGGGCAAGGCTCCTGCCAAAAGGCCTCGTAATGCCCCTCTTCGGGGAATGAATTTATCCGCTCAGCTGTCCCTTGTAAATTTATTCCTGTGTGAGATTTTTCCCAAACCATTCATTCCTTCGCTTAGCTCAGGCAGCTGGAATGCAGAAAAAAATACATTTTTTCTTTTCCTTTTCTCCCCCCCCACCCCCAAGAATGTGTCTTTTGTGTGCCGGGAGGAGCTGGGCGGGACAGAAAAGAAAGCAAACGTGGTGCCCATGCACACACATGCGGGGGCTAGGAGAGCCCCCCAAGGCACGGGGCTGCCCTGGCCTGGTAAGGGGTGGCACGGGGCTCCCAGGATGCCAGCCGATATGGGTGTCTGCAGTGGGGGCCTCCGGTCCTCAGCCTGGGCCTGGGCCAGAGAAACACCTCACTGGTTGTTTCCATAGCAACATCACAGTTTAGCTGGAGTGGAAAGCCTCGGTGGGTTAGAGCCAGGAGTGGCTTTCCAGCTGCACGTGTGCACCAAGCGAGTCCGTGGGGAGGAGGAGAGTGTTGGGAAATTTTACTTTATTTTTCCTTGAGTGCTTATGGTCTCCGAGGCAGGTGAGGACTATGGAAGGGGTTGGAGGTGACATATGTGCTTAAAGAATTTGGATTGCCTTAGGGATCGGGAGAATTTTCCTGCGAGGCACCATCGATCGCTGGGGAGGCCTTGCATCTCGAGCGGACGAGCCGACGGGGAAAGGGGTGCCGGCATGAGCAGCCCCGTGAATCGGCTGGCCCTGTCATCCTCTGCACCTGCATGATGCGTACCTTCCCGGGGCAGCCCAGCACACAGGGAAGGCTGGAAGCTTAGCAGCACTGGCAGAGAGTGAGGACAGGAGTGTGCTCCGGTTTCTGGAAAGCAACCTGCCATGGAGCAAAGAGGGTCTGCAGTGAGCTTGAAGGACAGGAGATGAGAGGCTCGGGTGCCTCGCTGCATACTATTCCCTCTGCAGTCACAGCGGGAGGTGCGCCCTGGCACCTGGTTCTGCGTTCCTGTTTATGCCCATAGCATTTTGTGGGGGTTTCTGCCAAGAACAGATGTCCCGGAGCACAGAGGCCCCCACCCGGCAAGGAATCTCTGTTTTCTCTTATGGGCTGGTGGACGATTTTAGAATCAATGAGCCTATACCATATTTTTCGGCCTATAGAATATGTGAGGGGGGACCCCCAACAAATTGGAATTTATTTATAAAAAATTGTGTATTTATTCTTACATGTTCAAACTTCAGTGACCTTCAAAGTACTCTCCATTTGATGTAATACACCTACTGAGATATTTTTTCCACTGCTCAAAACAGTTTTTGAACTTGTTGATTTTGATGCTTTTTAGTGCTTTCTGTCATTTTTTGTTTCACCTCTTCCACATCAGCAAAATGTTCCCCTTTGAGGGCTTTCTTCATCTGGGGAAGCAAAAAAAAGTCATTTGGGGTGAGATCGAGTGAATAGGGAGGGTGGGGCATAGGGGTCGTGTGGTTCTTGGTTGAAAACTGCTGAACACTCAGTGCAGAGTGGGCAGGTACACTCATAAGTCACCCATCATGAAATGGGCAAATGCATTGAAAGTCTTCCAAAAAAGCTCCCTGAAGCTGAATGCAGCCTCTCACAACAACACCAGCTGGTAACACTGCTACAGATGGGTTCCTGGAACACTTAACTAGCAGAGGAAACCTGTACTACAAGGGCTTGCCCTCCAGAAGATATTTACCATTTTTGGGGGGGGGTACCCCCTTGTATACACTTTTTGGATGCAGGTGTGACTCATAGCCCCATAGCATCATAACAATCACCTGTAAGAGGCTCATTGACTGAATGTGTGTGTGGCTGAGGCTCTGCCTTTCTCACGGGCTCCTAGGTGAATGCCAGTGCTGCAGATCCATGGACCACCCTTTAAGTAGCCAGGGCAAAAGTACTCATTCTATGGGACCAGTAGACATAGTTTTCATTATCAAAAATGGAAGGACAACTTTGGCTGGAGTGGCTCAGTGGACTGAGCTCTGGCCTGCAAACCAAAGGGTCGCGTGTTCAATTCCCAGTGTGGGTCACATGCCTGGTTCATGGGCCAGATCCACAGTATGGGGTGCACAAGATGCAACCACACATTGATGTTTCTTTCCCTCTCTTTCTCCCTTCCTTCCCCTCTCTGAAAAGAAATAAATAAAATCTAAATAAAAAAGAATGGAAGGACATTCTCAATAGAACATTCCTGCCATGGTCTGCTGGCAGGGGGGTAGTTTCTCTCTAGTGAGCCCGTCTTTCCTGGTCTTGTCCTTCCATAAACATGAAGAATTCAAAGCCCAGTTTTCAACTGCAATGCACCACCCCTTGGAATGAATGCGTTTGAGGGCCACGGTTGCTTGTTTCTGGAACTGCAGTACTACTTAATTGCTAAGAGTTCGGCACTTGATGTAAGACAGACCTACATTTGAATTGTAGGGCTCACTTACACAGCTATGAAACCTTGGAGAAGCTACCTGTTCTCTATAAACTTAATTTCCTCAACCGTGAGGACTAAATGTAACAATGTGTGTGAAGCACCCAAATTATATTACCTGTTACCGTGATGGGTTATGAAATAATTGATATATGGTAGAGCTTACGAGCTGGAGGCCCAGAGGCGGATCGGAATCTGCCCTTCCCCCACATCCAGATGTTTGGCTGGTGCAGTATTTTAAATAACATTGACTTGGTTGCCAACATCTTAAAATTGGGAAATTTCACATAAAAATTGGAATTCGAGGCTTGTGTTGAAAAATCATTAGTTCTGACAAACCTGGCTCCGATTTCTCGCGTGGTACCAGTCGGCTGGGGCTGGGGCTGGGGCTGGGGCTGGGGCTGGGGCTGAGCAGGGCTGGCGATGTGCCATGGGCTCCACACCGCCAGCTCTCCAGCAGCTCCGATCTTGTGTTTGTGTTACCTCCTCCCTGTGGGCACATGCCCGTGGGTCCCCACACTTGGAGGGTCCCCTCTGACTCTGGAATTCTAGTTAGTTTGGCTCACTGATGTGTAGTAAGGGCTTCTAGAACCCAGCAAGTCAAGGTAAAGATTGCCTTGCCAATAATACTTCTACTGCTTAAATGAAAGAAATCTCGTAGCTTCTTCTCTGCCATGTAACAGAGTAGCTGCCTTTATTGCTCTCAGCAATTTCTCTGGGACCAGAACCTACTGGTCTAAAAAGTCTCCCTCTGTTATCACTGACCACAAGGTCTTCTCAGCACTGTGTCTTCCTTGGTCTCTCCCCAAAGTCTAAAATGCTCATGACTTTGGCCCTGTGGTTTGGGAAGGAGCTTCTCTTGCCCTGACGCTGATGTCTGGGTGACATAATTGCTCCTTTGTGGACCCCTGATTTGAGTTTCTAGAGCTGCCTGAACTATGCCCAACAGCTTTGCTCCTTGAGTTAATGGCAATGCTAAACCAAGCTATAGGCCATTGGACAGAAGTGCCCCTGGTGCTTGGGAAGAGCCTCAACGGGAAGTCTCTCTCTCTCTCTCTCTCTCTCTCCCTCTTCCTCTCTCTCTCTCTTTCTTTCTCTCTCTCACCCTCAGCTTCTTTATTATGGGAAGGAGGTAGAACCACAAGAGCAGAGAGGAGGTGACAGCCCAGAATGAAGATAAATGCTCTGAGCCTCATTCTTTCCTTGACAGTCTCCTCCTCTGCGGACCCACCACTTCATGAAAGTTCTGTGTGAGCTGATGCCCTCTCTCTGTCTCAGACAGATCCCACCAGGTCCGTGAGCCCTGGGGAGGTGCCAGATCAGAGGGTGTGGAGGGATTTTAGGGGTTGAGGTCTGGGAGGGACAACGAGACTGCTCCTATGGGTGAATAGGTTTCTCTGCCCCACAGTGAATGGCCGTGCATGAGGTCTGGCCTCCTCCCCACCCCACCAGGGCTTTCCACTGTGACCTTGGCTGTTGGTAGTCAGGACAGTAAGGAGGGGTGGGGTGGCTGCCACTGGGAATGTGAGTCTAATGACGTTCTCTTTGTCAAATTCTCCAACTCTGGGGATAAATGCTCCATGAACTTTCATTTTGCAGGTCGGTATTTGATGGTGGGTAAGAGATCTGGTAAAAGCATCTTGGTATTCCTGCCATCAACTCCAGAAAGTGGGTCTAGAGCAACAGAGCATTTTTAGAAGACCCAAAGAAAATACCATTTCATGCAGAATCAAGCTTACTCTTCAAGTTCCATCAACCAATTGACAGGAGAGCAAAACAGCTAAAAATCATTTTGTTTTCTAGAATTTTGATAACCTTAAGATAATCCATGTGTCTATTCACTGATCTAAAGACAAAGACCTCACTGGTACCAGGGGCTGGTTATCATCACCCTGCACATCTGGACTCGAGTGGTCTTGTCCTCTCTAAGTGTCTTCAGATGGGTGACAGAATTGCTGAGCCCATTGGCCTGAGGCTGACCTGTGAGGAGGCTGCTGGGGTCCCCGGCACCACACACGGCCCCAGGAAGCTGGTGAGGGCAGGACCCCGAGCCCGTTGAAGCCTGTGTCCCTGCAGATGGTGGTCTCCCTCACACTGGGTCACACTAGATGCAGTAGTTTCCCACCACAGATCTGCACCAGAACCACCTGAAAGCTCTGTGAATGCAGGTCCTGGAGTGAGAGCGCTGGGCCTGAGCTGGACTCAGCTTGCTTAACAAGCATCCCAAGGGATTCTGAGCTGAAGAACCACCAGGCTCACCCGTGGACTTTAAAAGTTCATGCGGAGAATGCTTCTTGTTCCTCAATTTAAAACATTCTTTAATAGTATCTCTGATGAGAGTGGAGAAGTTCCAGGAACCTAAATGCCAACCCCTGGGAAGGGACAGGATATGGGCTTCGTAACCATCTCATGCTGTTCGGGGCTACATTCAGGTCAGGTGAGTGAGGGTCTCATTACCTGGGACACCTGCTGTGAGGAGCTTCGTAACCAACTCTAGCTGTCCTTCCAGTGAAGCTGGGGTTGATTGTTTTCATTAAAGATTTGATCTGAAATTACCTTGGTTCCAGGTGGAACACATTTTCACTTAAAACCATCAAATGTTGGCTCTGAAGGGAATTTAGAGATGTATTCCAGAGCTCCCATTTTTATAAATGAGAAATTACAGGTAAGAAATAGACCCCAGAAATGCTACAATGATTACTTCCTGAATCGACATTCAAAATTCATGGAGAGAGGGACTTAGAAGGAGAGCAATCAACTAGGAACAAAATTATTGTCCCCGGATTCAGCCCTTGACTGGGCAGAGATGACCTCTGGTTTCCTGAAAATCCTTTCAAAGGGAGTGCCAAGCAGGGACTGTGAAATTCCTAGGGCTCCCCAGGCTTCTCTGTCACTCAGAGAGGACAGCGTGGCCGGCCCCACCCTGCCTGAGCAGGCTCTTCCTGCCAGGAGCACGCCACCCCCGGGGCTTGCCCAGTGTGGGGTGTGTTCTGTAGACGCAGAGTGCCAGCTGTGTCACAAGCTCTGCATTAGGCCCCGGTAATGTTAACAGGAGAGGATGGGAGCTACTTTCCCAGAGCTTTGCTATCTAAGCCCAAACTCATTAAATTCTGTCTGTGTTTTTAACTGTCCAGTTTCTGCCTTGAGAGAAACTTTTGATGCTTGGATTTTTGAAAGAAAAATTCACTCCTTTATTTTCTCATCCCACAAAATTCACAGGAAACCATGCTGTGTCACGCCTATAAGAGAAGATTAGGGCTGTTTTTGGAGTCACTTCGCCATAAGGTTCAGAAAGGCAGGCTCCATGTCTACTTACTGTGTGTACCACAGTGCACCGGGTAGGCTGCAGATCGATGCGTGGTGAGCAGTCGCTGGGTGATAAAGGAGAGGAATAATGATCAGTGTGGTTGTTTTCTTTATTAAACTTAATTTTAAAATTGAGGTTAAATTGACACAAGATGATTAGCATAAAATGAAATACACATACTGTAAATGCTCTCTTTGTTGAGTTTCACTCTGGTTTCCTATGGTTATTTTACCTACTTCTTTATGTTTTATGCCATTTCTCCTCTCTGCCCATGACCCAGACTCAAATATGACCTCTCAAGTCTTGGTGGATGGGGACAGGCCCAGGAACAGAGCAGCTCCTGGTGGGGAGAGCCTGGAACTGTCCACCCAGAGAGCATCGTGACACACCTCGGAGGCTGCAGCATCTCCAAGTCCCTGCATATGGCCATGGGAAGCACAAATGAAGCCATACAAGGTGCTGACTTAGCTTTAGTGCAGTCTGGACTGAAGGTTTCTGGAAGACAAAAGGGCTAACGAGGGTCTCAAACTTTGTGGAGAGAGCAGAGATCTGGGCTGGGCAAAGGAACAGGAGAGGACTTGAACCATGCTGGAGAAAAATTACTCAAAACTTGGCAATGGGCAGAGGGATGCCTGGGTGTTCTTCTGGAGCAGTGTTTGGCGGGCTCCCGTGAATGGCTCTCCATCGACTTGGCCATGTTACAGTTCTGTCGGGGCAGGGTTAGCTGATGGAGTTTTGTTTGGTAGAGATGCACATAACTGCTCTCCTGTGGGGATTGTGCTTTACGACCCTGTGAGGCATTTACTAGTTTAGATTTTAACCTAGTGATCCTATCCTAACCTTCTAAATTAATTGCCTATAAAAACTGAACTTTTCAAATTGTCACTTGAGCAGTTTGATGTCTTTCTATTTCCCTCCTTAATTGATGAATTGGATCAACTTTGTGACATGTATTCATGCTCTATTTGAATAAAAGTTACAACGTCACCTCTTTGAAAATGGTCCTCACCCAGGTACCCCTTCTCCAGAGCCCAGGTAGCTCAGAGGGCAGGTGTCCCAAGGAGGCCCCATCTTCCTCGTGGTCAAGTTCCTGGGCGGGCTGGTAGCTGTTCTGTGTGTAGAGGAGGTGAGTGGAGGGGCCGGTATTTAAAACATGGCACTGGGGATACAAACATACATCATGAACAATTCCTTCAGTTTTCCATTTGCCAAGTTGTTCCAGGGCCCGGGGTTGCCAACTTCTGAGCCAGTGACTCACTTGCTCTGAATGGAAACACTTGTACTGTACAGCGCAGCACCTCTCTGCCCTGACGGGGTGGCGGTGACCCGGCTGGCGGCCCTTTCTTTCGCTCCCTTTGAATGCATCAATGGGAACCTGGCGTTGCCCTCCTTAGGGGTTTCCTGAAACAGGACCCATTCAGACCTTGCAAAGTTGCAGGTGGGACAGAAGGAAAACAAAGGCGGCTCTTGAAGGCCCGGGAGCTGGCCTTGAATCCTGACACCCTGGGGTGTGAAAAGGTCTGAGGGGACAGCCAGGTTGAGGTGAAGCAGTAAAAGTCTAAGGCTTGTCAGGAAAGGAGCAAGAGTATATAATTCTATACATTAGCAGTTGACTGACCTTGGGCAGCCTGTGCTGCTTAATTGCCTTGTAAAATGGCACAGGAAAGCCATGTCTGTGAAGGTGGCAGGTGGCTGGAGAACAGAAGCCATTCGAGTTGGCAGAGCCATGAGCGGAGTGAAGGCAGAGGGTGCCTCAGAAGGGGCAGGAGCTATATCTCCCTTCTGGTTGGGGGCAGGGGTCAGGCGGGACCTGGCCTGGTCCCTGTGTCTGGGTCCCTCTGCTGCATTTGCCTTTGCTTCCATTTGCACTGTCAAAGTAATAATGACACCCTTTGTCTGGATAAAGTCCTAAGCGCTTCATGTACACAGCTCACTTAATCTTCTCAGCCACCTTATCAAGGAAAGAAGAGAACACCTGGCCTCAGAGAGGTTAAGCAATCTGCCTGAGGTCGCACAGCTGGCAAAGGCAGAGATAGAACCCAAACTGTGGTCTGGTTGGCTCCCCAGTACTTCACTGCTATAATGTACTCACCACTCCAGGTAGGACTATGAACCTCGTTGTGGAAAAATATTAATAATAGGATGGAGGAACTGCCAAGCTTTTCCCTCTGGCAGGATTGATTTTTCAGTGAGGCTGTGAGCTTAATGGGAGCAAAAGCTCAGGCCTTACGGTGCTTTACGTGCCCTCAGACCCCAGAAGTGCTAGGCAGGCAGGGAGCGGACACAGAGCGATATTGCTGCTGTGAACTTTCATTAGGATGTATAGAGTTCTGTTATGTGTTTGGAAAAAATCCATCATCTCAAGAGGGTATATAATGCTCAAAACAGCTTTAGAAATTCTCTTTGGAAATTGCTTTCTGAGCCTTAGGCACATAAATATATTTTTATATATATTCTCAATCACGGCACGCCTTAGTCCTCTGAGGCTAGCTTTGAATGTTATTGAAACCCAAAGGCAATTCAGAGCCAAATTTGGTGAAGGAGGTGAATGATCAATTTCAAATGTTCAGTTTTGTTTAAAACCAAGCTGGTGTGAATGGAAAGCAACGAGGCTGATGGTCTTGAGTAGCTCAAACACCAACTGGGGACATTCCTACACTGGAGGATTTTAACAAGGATTTTAGCAAAAGCCCTGCATTTTTGGGTCCTGCCTACCTCGCCAGCTGCATCTGAAACTGCTTTTCCACTCACTCTCCATGTCCCTGTCACCCGGGTTCCTTTCAGTTCCTAGGGACACAACGCATATTACCTGTCTTGGGCCTTTGCACCTGGTATTCTCTTGGCCTCACTTTGCCCAGCTCATCTGTCGAGCCTAAGCGTGAGCGCCATTTTCACCGTGTAGCCTTCTCACCTGTACCTCTCTCCCACGCCTCCCCGATCTTTCCTTCCCAGTTGGATTATACAGCGCAGGACACTTTTACGTGTGCAACACCTCGCCTCCCCACCACCCTGCAAACTTCCCTGTGGCAGACACTCTTCCACTCTGCTCACCACAGTACCTCAGCATTCAGCTAAAGGTGTGGCATATTTTTGGCACTAGAGAAATATTTTTGAAAGAATGAACAGGAGCATCCAGGTCTCCAGTTACCAAACTGCTTCTCCTCCCAGTGCCTCTTCTCATTCACTGTTGCCTCAAGTTTCTCCCAGGCGTCTCAGAACCTCTCAACCTAGCTGCCCCCTGCCACACGCACCCCCATCAGGGTCTCTTTCCTCTTCTATCTCTGAGTAGCACTCTTCCATTGCTCACTGTCCTGTGTTTTCCTTCCATGCCGTTTCATCTTCAGCCCCGCCTCTTCACAGACCTCTAGCTGAAAGTTTCCCATGATCCACTGCTCATTTCTGCTCATTTCCCATGATCCACCTGCTCCCTGGGCCCTGGAACCTGTCTCAAGGACCAGAGCCATTTCCCCTCCTGCTCCTTGTCCTATGCTTTGTCTCTAGAATGTTTCAAAATCTATCCAGTCTCCTAAAAAAAAAACCCCAAACTGTGAAGTGATCTTCACCCTGTCCTTTTCTTCTAGGTTCAACTTCTCACCAAGAGAAATTAATTCTGCTTCTGAAGTGACACATGCATCTTTCATTTCCTACCCGTTCTGATGAGACAGTTCCAGGCTAGGCCCTAACTGTGTCTCAGCTGGACAATTAGAACAGGCTGAGGACTTGCCTCCACCCCTAGGCAGTGGTCCCGCTTTCCTGCCACCTTACAATTCACCCTTCAAATGGCAAAGTGATAAGGGCTATTATCTATAGAATGAAGCCCCCACTTTATCTGTCACCAAATCCTTCACTATTTAAGTCCTGTTGCCCCCCAAAGTGTGGCCCTAGGACCAAGAACATCAACATCACCTGGGAGTTTGTTAGAAAGGTAAATTCTCGAGCCCCACCCCAGACCTGCTGAATGAGAAACTCTGGGTGGGGTGTGGGGAGACAGCAACCTGTGTTCTAACCAGGCCTTCTGATGCAGGATGAAGTTTGAGAACCACTGCCCTAGAGGGGTCCGAGTTCTCATTTCTCTCTCAAGATTGCAATGACTTTTGTGCCTCCATGACTTTGCTTGTGCTTTTTCACCCAAGTGGGATGGTTTGCCTTCTTCGAGCTCCAACCCCTACATCCCACGCTCCATGCTTTCTCCACCAATCCAATTCCTTTTCGTTTCTCCAAGTCCTGCCTGCATTGTTGTTGTGTGAAGAGTTTCCTGGGCCCACCATGATGGAATGAGTCACTCTTCCCTTCAAATTCTCACCATTGCTGCCCCACCTGGAGTATTGAGATGCATCTGCTTTTGCCTTGTTAATTGCCTGTCTTCACAGCCTCCCATATAATAAGCATTTTCTGAACTGGTTTGGGTCAATGTGCTATTGAATATACCTTGGCAGAAAAGGGTGAGGTGGAGAATCAGGCTAGGGACATGCAGTATTCTACCCCTTGGCTACTTGATGTCCTGAGGGAGAGGCTCTGTGTCTCCTCTCTTGCCATTAGCTCACCCAAAGTTGGGTAGCTTAATTCTGAAGACATATCCAAAATGGCTAGAAGCCTCGATTTCTGAAAATTAGGCTATTTGGGGAGAGCAGAGCAGAGGGCAGCTCATCACAAAATTGATGATGAGAAAGACTCAGGACTCCAAGGCCACATACCTACACTAACATAGTAAGCAGAGACTGTTACACACTCCCCCACCAAAAAAGAAAGAAGGAACGAAAGAAGGAAAGAGAGCAAGAAAGCAAGCAAGCAAGCAAGCAACCCTCAATAAAGAAAAGTTACAAAGGTCCATACCTTTCTGAGCTGCTCTGCTGGGTTGGCTAATGCACTGATGTGGACATGACGAAGCATATTTAGTTATGAGGCCATTGACCAACAAGTGACACTTTTTTTCTCTGCTTCTTATGGGCTGGATTGTGTCTCCTCACAATCCACATGTTGAAGCCCTAACCCTGAGTGTGACTGTATTTGGAGATGGGACCTTTCAGGAGGTAATTAAGGTAAAACAAGATTGTAAGGGTCAGGCCCTAATCCAATAGGACTGGTGTCCTTGTCAGAAGAGAAAGAGACACCAAGGATGCACACGCACAGGGAGAAGGCCATGTCCAAGCCAAGAATATGTGCATAATATGATCTGGGCTTTCACTTAGTTCTACTGTGACTGGAAACTAAATGACTAAAGAATTGAAATAAATGCAGCCCTCTCTACCTCAAGATAGGGACAGAGCTCTCATCCTGTCTCTAAAATCCTCACTCTACCCGAGGACTTCACGTCCAGGAGAAAGTCTCATGGGGGAAACCTTCGCAGTGCCTCTAATTGACTATTTCCGTAATCTCTGGAATAGTACTGCTTGTTTCACAAATGGGAAAAATATGGGGATGCATCAATAAAAATAGAATTATTTTAGAATGAAGAGGGGATGCAACCTAAGTGCAATCCAATTTCATCTTAGCCGATTTCTAATTTATCCTAGTGTGTGCTATGGTTAGAAGTGAGGAACTGGGCCACTAGAAAACTCAGCAAAGAAATAATGAGGAGGCCAATGACAACTTTTAAAATTTTAATGTTATCTTAGAGTTCTATAATTTGTAGGTGATACTCTGGAAGTTCTGAGGAATCACTAGTACTGACTCAATTTTTCAGATGAGGAAAAGGGAAAAGCAGAGGAACCATGGGATTTTCTCCAATGTCACACATACTCAGTAAATGTAGCCACCAGAACATGAATGTGCAAATGCAATGCATCTTCCACTGGTATCTGTAGGATTCTGACTTTTTTTTCCTTATTCTTCACTCCTTGCCTTCTGGGATACCAGTCACATATGTGTTAGGCTTTTTGTCTGTATTCTTCATTGTCTGTCCATCCTTTCTTCTATCTACCCTTCCGTGTTATTTTTTCTATTCACATGTATTCAAGTTCACCAGCCTGACTTCTGCTACATCTTTAACATCTGTCTGATGTTAAACACATGCAGTGAGTTTTTACTTTCAGATATTGTAGCTCTAGAATGTCTACTTGCTTCTTTCAAAATAGATTTCAGTTCTCTGTTGAAATTCTTAATCTTTTCATTCATCTTGTTTGTTTATTATTTCTTTTAAATATTTATAGTAGTTCTTTTCAAGGTCCTTCTCTGCTAACTCTAACTTCTGAATATTTTTTGGATCTGTTTTTTTTTTCTTGAGTATTGGTCCCATTGCCCTACCTCCCTATGTCTCACTACTTATGGTTGTTTAACCACACATTATATATAAAAGAACCATAGACCCTGGAGTTAGTTATTTTCCCCTAGAAAACTTTTGTCCTTTTTAAAAAAAGATTGTATTTATTCATTTTTAGAGAGGGGAAGGGAGGGAGAAAGAGAGGGGGAGAAATGTCTATGTGCAAGAGATACATCAATCAGTTGCCTCTCACACACCCCCACCTGGGGACCTGGCCCACAACCCAGCCACATGCGCTGACTGGGAATCTAACCCGCAGCATTTTGGTTCCCAGGCCAGCGCTCAATCCACTGAGCCACAGCAGCCAGGGCTGTCCTTATTTTCAGCTGGACAGACCGTGTAAGGGGCTGACCATCTCAATGCCATGAACAAGTAAACTGGGTCGTGGCTGGGTCGAGCCAGTGCCTTCTGGAAGAAAACTGCCAGCAACCTCAATTCACTCAGCACATGCTCTTTCTTTCTGGAACTTTTATTCCTCTAGTCTTCTCTGCCTCTGTGCTTCCCCACACTGTTTGTAAAACCATGGCTTTGTTATATTATTTTCTCTAGCCGTTGCCAAGGGAGGAATGCCTTGTCTCTCCCTACTACATCCTATACAGAAACACAAGTCTAGAAATGACTAATCTATGTTTTCATCAGTGAAAGCACACTGAGTCATATTGTTTTGTCAACATTTTATTGTGAACATTTTCAAACATAACCACAAAGTTGAAAGAAATCTACCGCGAACAACCCACATACCCAGTAGAGTGTTGGTCAGCCCGCTCTCTGGGGGAGATATTAAAAAGCTCTGATTTGTATGGTGTGATGATTTTTGTGGTGTAGGTTTTCCTTACCATGGCCAGTTTTAAGTTACCAATGTGACTTGGGGATGATTTGAGCAAAATCAGCTTCTGTGAGCCAGGTCAGGCATAGCACTGCACAAAACCATCACCTACATTCTACCACTAACCTTTTAACATATTGATTTTATCACATGCATATCCACTCCTGTTTCCACCATCAACCCACCTTATTTGTTGAACATTTCAGATATAATTCCTGCTAAATACTTCAGCATGTCTGTTAACTGGAGTTTGATATTTATTTAGAGTATTTTTTGGTGTGAAATGAATTCTCAGTCTTAATTGTACCTATACTGAATTTTTACATATTTGTACGCCTGTGTAATCCAGCCTTTTCAAGATACAGAAGAGTACATTTGCCATAGAAAGCTCCCTCAAAGCTTGGCCAACTCAAACTTTCAGCTTTTCCTGCAGGAACTGTCACTCAATCAGGACTCCTTCATTATCCTCGATCAAGTGATCATTTCACCTAAATGTGTGTCTTTATACTGGTTCCACTGTACATTCACCAGGATGAATAATTAGAAATTTGCTAATATATAACTTTGAAAGTAGAGGCCCCATAAGAGCCTGAGAGCTTCAGTACACATCTTCAAGTCATGCCAAAGAGCATCACAAACATCAAACATTGACCAAGTCCACAGCCCCCTGGACAAGCAACCTCACACCCCAGCCCTTCGGGTTCCCTTCAGGTTCATCTCCCACACTAAATATATGTGAATCATTCTGAGAATCGTCCCATGACATGGTGTCCTCCCAAAGAACAAGCCTTCCCTACTTCCCACCCCAGATGATCCTGACCACACTTCACTTGGCAATATATGCACTTGGCTTTCACATGTCATAAGTCAAGGGAAAATATCAGTCAATGGCAAAAAAACAAACTCCAGAAAAACAGTCAGCTAGAAAAGAGAGAAAACAATCTTTTGCCTCCAATTAAGAGGAAGGATGTTTTAGTCTCAACTAGTGAGAAATATTGTATAGTGTTTCAAGTTCTAAACCACAAATCCACGTTCCAGACGAAGAACACAGGTTTGGAGAAGAACAAATAGAAATCTCTCACCCAAAGTGCAAAAATAGAAAATATTTTCCAAAATAACTTCATGTATCTGTGACATTAACCCTGACAGTGATCAGGACACGATGGCTGCCTTTTATTGTTTGAGAACTTAAGAACATAGTATGTTACACATGTGCTATACTTTATAAAGATTTTTGTTCTGATCACCTTACTTGCCAGACCTGATAATAATGGAGAGACATTACTGGAAGGCAGATATTTTTAAGCCATTAGAGCTGTGTAATAATTAAATGGGTTATTGCTAGGTGCTCCCAGATTTCATGATTTCATGACATCTGACTGCTTGGCTTTCCAGGGACCACATTTTCCAAACTGAATTTGGGTCATATTTTTTGCCAAGAAAAGCCCTGATATCTCCCTCTTCAACCTGGGCCCTCAGAATGGCTTCTTCAAAGAAGGGTGGGAAAAAGGAGGGATCTTCTGTCATCACTGAGGTGATGAGCAGAGGACACACCATCAACAGTCACAAGTGCATCCTTGGAGTGTCTTTTGAAAAGTGTGCCCCCTGGGCACTCAGAGTGGTCCAGAAATTTGCCATGAAGGCAATGGTAACCCCAGATGTGCATGCTGATGCCAGGCTCCACAAAGCAGTCTAGGCCAAAAGGATAAGGAATGTTTCATACCGTACCCAGGTGTGGTTGTCCAGACAATGTAATGATAGAGAAGAGTCACCAAACAAGCTCTATACACTGGTTACTTATATACCTGTCAGCATTTCAAAAACCTACAAACAGTTATTGTAGATGAGAACTAACTGCTGATTGTGAAATAGTTATAAAACTGCAAACAGACAAAACATGGAAGATAATAGTATATTCAGGAGATTGTTGTTATTCAGGTCATTCAACAAACATATATTTGTATATTTTACTATAGTCTCTTTTGATACATCTATAGAGTTATGCTTTGTAGGATAATTCATGAGAATAATGTACTTAACCGTTGCCCTACAGTTGCACATTCATGGTGGTTCTCATTTTTTCATGTAACAAATATTGTCACAATAAATGTCATAGCATAGAAAGCTTTCTCTGTATGTTGGGTAATTAAGCATAGCTCAAGAGGCATGTACCTTTTTAATACCCTTGAGCAACATAACGACATCCTTTTCCAGAAAGGTTGTATCAGTTTACAAACCTGTAAACAGTGTCAGAGTGTCCATTCCACTGCATCCTTACCTGCCCTGAGAGACAGCAGCATATTGAACACTGGAACTTTGTGTCGCCCATGAAAACCCAAGATGGGTATCACCAGAGCAGCTTGGGAAAAAGTGACAAAACAGGCTCTGATTGGTGGGTTTAGCTGAATGAACTTGAAGGTCCCATCTAAACTTACAGGATTACATTTATAATTGATTTAATTGTGAGGTAGCTAGTTATACCATGACTGGTTTTATAATAAAACAATTCTTTTTTCTTGAAACATTACTAAAAGTATACAGGAAAAGCCCCAATGGTATGGCTAATGCATATGACAGATGTTGGTATAATCTTTTGTTTTTGAGGATTTGGGGAGACCAAACCGGGCATGCTTGCAAGTGAATTCATTTAGAACACAGATGATCTTTATTGTTTAGTTATATATTCGAATGTATGTATATGTCTATATCTACAGCTTCATCTATATCTATATATTAGTCAGCTTAGGCAGCCATAACAAAATATCTTAGACTGGGAGGCTTAAACAAGACATTTATTTCTCACAATTCTGGGGACTATGGGTCTGCAATCAAAGTGGCAACATGGTAGGATTCTGGTGAGAGCTCTCTTCCTGGATTACAGGTGGCCGCCTCCTTACCGTGTCCCCATGTGGAAAGAGGGGGAGAGATAGAGATAGAGATAGAAATAGAGAGAGAGAGAGAGGGGCGGGGGAGAGAGATTTCTTCCTCTTCTTATAAAGCCAAAGTTCTATTGGATTATAATCTCATTCACCTTAATTACCTCCTAAAGACCCTGTCTTCAGATACCGTCATTCTGGAGTTAGGACTTCAAGATATAAACTGGGGAGGGGCACAATTTAACCCATAGCAATAAGTGTCTTTAATAAAAATGGATTATTGGGATACTCTTGGAACAATGCTAAAATATCTTTTTATAACATGTAAGTCACCAAGTCAATGTTGTCTCAGGCTTTGGTGTCACATCCCTCTGGGACCCCTTGTGAGGTCTCTGCAGGTGTGATGGCTACTACTGCTGCAAACAAAGAGATGAACGGTGCTGGGGTCCTCTGAGGAGCTGACTGCAGGCGTCATCCAGCTGGTTAAGACCCTGCTGTGGTTATTCACTGCTGTGCAACAAATCATCCCAAAATTGAGTGGCACAAAACAACACTAATAATTGTATTATCTGTCATGGTTTCTGTGGGTTGGGAGCTGGGGAAGGCTTGACTGGGTGCTCTTGGCTTGGGGTCTCTCACATGGCTGTGATTGGATGGTGGCTGAGACTGGAGCAGTGGACGGGGAGTGATGGGAGCAGCTGGAGGCTGGGCAGGCATCTCTCTCTCTGAAGATGGTCTCAAGGCCTCTCTGTGTGGTCTTCCTGTAATGGGCTAGTTTGTGCTTCCTCACAGCATGGTGGCCTCCAGGCAATCAGTATATACTTATTCTTGAATGTATTTAAGTATATATTCAATAATACTTAGAATAGCACCTTGCACACCATCAGTACCATCTCAGTATTTGTTAAATTAACAAAAATGTGAGAAGTATGAAGGACTATGCAATGGAGGGTAAGCAACAGGCCCTTAGTCCCTGCATGATCATGAGCAGAGTCTAGAAATCACACATTTTGTTAAAGGGGTTGCTCATGGAATGATTCATAGCCCACCCATTCAATGGGGATTTTAGAAAACTAAGATGGAATCTGAGACCACCCACCTGCTAGATAGTTTCTGAGGTCTGGACCAGAGGTCAGCAAGCCTTCTTTGCAAAGGGCCCAATAATAAATATTTTAGGATTTGTAGGTTATATGATCTTTGTTGCAATTATTCAACTCTCCCACCATGGCGTGAAGGCAGCCATGGACCACACATACATGAATTAAGAGAATGGTTGGGCTGAATTTGGCTCATGATCCATATCTATAGTTGGCTTACTCTAGTCTAGATCATGCTGGGCCTGAACAAGCTGGAAATAAAGTGTGTGTTTTTTTAAAGATTTTATCTATTTATTTTTAGAGAAGGAAGGGAGGGAGAAAGAGAGAGAGAGAGAGAGAAACATCAATGTGCGGTTGTTGGGGGCCCTGGCCTGCAACCCAGGCATGTGCCCTGACTGGGAATCGAACCTGCGACACTTTGGTTCGCAGCTCGCGCTCAATCCACTGAGCCACGCCAGCCAGGATAAAGTGGGTTTTGATGAGGCTGAAGAGCAACAGGAGGGGAAGACAGAGCAGAGTAGTGCCACTCAAAGGCCACCTCTCTTCCCAGGGCAGACTCACTCTGAGTTCAAACAGGTCCTCTGTGTGTGACTAGCACATGTGGTGCCATGTATTCACAGACGCTGAGGGGAATCATATTGGGAATGAGAGTACACAAGTCATTCATTCTCACCACTGAGGGTTTTATTATTGTGTTGCAAGTCTGTGGAAAGAAAGCAGAGGCTTTTATTTTCCTTCAGACCAGCTCTAAACCCCAGAACAATGCTGTCTATTCTGTGGATGGTCAGTGATCCCTTGCTGACTGTCTTTATTTCTTCACCTGCAATGAGATCTCCCCAAGCCCATATGGAAACCTAAAAGTACATGAGGGACTAATTCAGTGAGACTCTTCCAAGGGAAGTTCAGTCCCTGTGGGAAGTGATTGCACACTGCTGGAATTTTTGCACACTGGATGGAAAGATGATCTTTGCCTTTTGGCTGTGTCACAGTAATAAGTGGGAGACCAATTATTTCTAAGAGTGCAGTTCTTCCCGGCACTGATAAGAACGGAATGCAGGCTACCATGGAGATTCAGGTCACTAATTAGTCCCAGAAGCCTCTAGGCCTTGAATCACTGTTATATTAATTATGCATTAAATTAGAATGTTTGCAAAGGCCCAGGGCCAAATGTGCTGCAGAGCCCAGTGACGGCATGGGGAGATCAAGGAGTGTCCTGCCCAGCACACTGCAGGGACCAGCGGGTGAAACCAAGGCCCGAGTGTGCAATGACCCTGCCTGATCTCTGACCCAGCTGTTCGCAGCCTGCTGCCAGAGAGCTTGTTATTGGCATTGAGTGGACAAAAGGAGGGGAGGAAGAAAATGATGGCTGTCCCTCAGTTCAACCCTCTGAGCTCTGCTGCAGTCATGCTTAGCTGGGAAAAGGCACAAAGCAATCATTTGGACATTTTATTTCCACAGCAACAAATACAAGATACTTCCAGGGTTTGTTAACATAGAGATAACAGTCTGGACTCTTGTCTGACTTTCAGTTTTTATCTCAAGTTTTTAGAGTCGGGTAGACCTGGCTGTAGCTTTGGTTCAACTATTTTATCCCCTTCTCTCCTTCTTCTACCTCCTCCTCCCTTCTTGTGTTCTCCATGAGCATAAAACCAAAATATACTAGATACTCAGTTGTAAAATAAACAGATGATAAAGAGCAGTCTCTGTGACTGTTGGGTTATGATTCCATCGAGGGCCTGGGTTGAAGTCATAAACCACAAGAAGTGAAGCATGACCCATAAATAGCCTTCAAGATGGAATTACAGCCTCATAATTCAAAATGGACCTTTGAAAAAATAATTCTTAAACCAAGCTTTAATTCCAAGGAACAGCCCTGACTGTAGTAACATCTTCTGATCAGTTCATCAGTAAACAAATAACTTGCCTGTGAGTACCCTAGCTGTTCTCTAGGAGGTTATTATGGAAACCAGGCAGCGGTGCCCCACACAGAACCAAAAGAGGGAAACTGGAGTCCTACAGTCAGCAAGTTCACCATGGAGGAACAGAAGTGAGCACGAGGGGAGGAGGTACCTTAGGACCGAGAGGAAGGAATGTTGACTCCTGAATCCAGGGGCAAGAATCTCTTGCCTTTGCTTTCACACCTTTTATCTGCCTTCTTTTCACTTGTGATATCATGCAGTGGCCAAGTTTGAGTTTTGTGGGAAGTAATAGAGTGACATAAATTCCATCCTGCTATAGACATGTTTGCTATTTTCTGAGCAGATTCTGCTTGATCTCATAAGGCCTTAAAGTCAGTGGATTGCATATAACTGAAGAGTTATGACAGGCTTTTTCATGATAGTTTCTTGTGTGATGAAAACAAATATTCACACATTGCAGAGAAAATAAACCAAATCCAACAATTCTGCAGGAGTTGGAGGTTTAAATGGAAGCTTCTCATAATCATAAATTAAGCCATCAAATCCCCTAAGAATCTACTGCAGCCTTGGTGTTAAATGAAACAATATATATGCAAGAACTGGTAGAAGGTTAGGGCTCAATATATGTTTATTCAATGCTACAATTTATAACATAAAATTCAGAAATATTTTATGAATGCTTTTGCATGGATACTTTCCTTGATAGACTATTATTTACAACAAAAATCTATATCAATGAAGAAAAGAAAAGCATGAGAAAAGAATGATTTAAGATAAATGATCAGGCCAAAATAGACAAAGAATAAGATAATTTTTATCAGGTTTGTTGAGATATAATTTTCATGTAGGCTTTGAGTTTAATTTGCTCTTTCTTTCATAGTTTAAGATAAAAACTAAGATCATGGATTTGAGACCTTCCTTTTTCAAATACAGTATTTAAATTTACAAATTTCACCCTATATATTGCTTTGGCTGTATCCCAAGCATTTTGATACATTATATTTTAATTTTTATTTTAAATCAAACTATTTTCTAATTTCTCCTGTGATTAAGTTTTTATTCATGTGTTATTTATTTTCTAAATGTCTGATGGGCATTGTGTTAAATTTGGATATTGCTTTGGGTAATATGACCATTTAACTATGTTGAGTCTTCTAATTTATGAAGATGAAATATTTTTCCATTTTTTGTGCCTTTTTCCATTTCTTTTAATAATGTGTTGTAGTTTTTAGTGTCATCAAAAGCTCAATGGCATTTAAAAAAATTGAACAAAAAATCAACAGATTTTTATAGAAATACAGAAGATCCCAAATAGCCAAAGCAATCCTGAAAACAAAGAATTAAGGGTGTATTATCACATTCCCTGACTTCAAATTGTTATACAAAGTGACAATAATCAAAACAGCATGGAATTGGCAAAAAACCCACAAAAAGCAAACAGAAAAACAAACCCTGAACCAGACACGCAGACCAGTGGAACAGAACTGAGAGTCCAGAAATAAACCCACATGTGTAATCTTTGACAAAGAAGCCAAAAACTACAAAGAAAACCTCTTCAATAAATGGCCCCGGGAAATTTGGAAAGCAACATACAAAATAATAAAACTAGACTGCTATTTGTCACCAAACACAAAAAAATGACTCAAAATGGATAAAAGACCCAAAATATAAGACTTGAAACAATAAATTGCTTAGAAGAAAACAGATACCAAATGTATGGATCTTGGTCTTAGAGAGGATATTAATTTGACCTCAAAGGCAAGGGAAGTAAAAGCAAAGATAAACAAATGGGACTACATCAAACTAAAAAGCTTTTGCACAGCAAAATGAACAATCATCAAAACAAAAAGACAACCAACTGAATGAAAGAAGATATTTGCAAACAATATCTCTGGTAAGTGGTTAATACCCAAAATATATAAAGCACTCATGCAATTCAGTAACAAAATAACAAGTAATCTGATTAAAAAATGGGCAGAGGAACTGAACAAACATTTCTCCCAATGAGACATACAAATGGCCAACAGTAATACAAAAAGGTGATTGACTTCACCAGCTATTAGGGAAATTCAAATCAAAACTATAATGAGATGTCACTTTATACCTATTAGAAGGGCAGTTCAACAAGTAATAACAAATATGAAATAGTTTATGGAGAAAAAAGAACCCTCATTCATTGCTGGTGGAAAAGTAAACTGGTACAACCACTATGGAAAAGAGTATGGATGTTCCTAAAAAAAAACTAAAAGAGAGTTACCACATAACCCAGCAACCCCTCTTTCAGGTATCTACCACAAAAATTTGAAAACATATATTCCTAAAGATATATGTGCTCCTATGTTCATTGCAGCATCATTCATGGTGGTCAAGACTGGAAACAGCTGAAGTGTCCTTCAACAGATGATTGGATTAAGAAGATAAGGTACCAGTACATATATACAATGGAGTACTACTTAGCCATAAGCAAAGGTGAATACTGCCATTTGCAACGACATAGATGGATCTTGACAACATCATGTTAAGTAAAATAGGTCAGGTGGAAAAAGTGAAGAACCATATGATCTCACTCATATATGGGATGTGAAACTGAAAGCAATAAATGAGCAAACGACAAACAAAAAGTCATCTACAGAGATCACAGTATGGTGGTGACCAGAGGGAAGATGTGGGGAGAAGAGTGAGCAAAGGGTGAAGGGGGTCAACACGTGCTGACAAAAGGAGGTTTGACTTTGGGTGGTAAACACACCATACAGTATACAGATGATGTGTTATAGAATTGTACACTTGAAACCTGTATAATTTTATTAGTCAATGTCACCCTCATAAATTTAAAAAATTAAAGAAAAATGTTTGGAGATTTTCTAGAAATTTTTCTGGTATTGATTTCTACTTTAATTCTTTTGTAATCAGAGAACATACTTTGTATTATTTAAATTCCCTTAAATTTACTGACACTTGTCTTATGACTGAGAATATGGTCTTCCTTTGTGAATATTGTAAGTGCATTTGAAAAAAAATTATATCCTGCTATTGATAAATGGAGTATTCTATAATCGTTAATTAGGTCAAACTGGCCAAGAGTTTTGTTGAAGTGTTTTATATTGTTATTTATTTTCTGACAATTTGTATAACAATTACCAGGAAGAGGATTTTACAATTGTCTTTTGGTTCTATCAGTTTTTGTTTTGTTTATTTTGAAGTTGTTAGGTATTATTAGGTACATATGTATTTACAATTGCCATGCCTTCATGATGAATTGAACTCTTTATCATTATGAAATCCTTATGTTCTTCTTTATCTTATATAATATTCCCTGTTCTGAAGTGAACTTTGTCTGATATTAATTATAGCCACCCCAGATTTTTTTAAAATTAATTTTAGCATGGTATTTGTTTTTCTATCCTCTTACTTTTACTTTTTCTATATTTTTATACATGGAGTTTCTTCTAGGCCGAATATAGATAAGTCTTGTTTTTGAATTTGACAATCCCTGATCTTTAGCTGGAGTGTGAAAGGTTTTCTTTAATTTTCTTTGTAATGTGGGTCTGCTGCTGATAATTTCTTTCAATTTTATTCATATAAAGTATTTTCTCCATTTCTAATTTATTCTCTATTTTTCTTCATTTTTGAAATATAATTTTTCTTGGAATACAATTCTAGGATAATAGTTTCTTTCAGCATTTTAAGGTATTGCTCCATTTTATTTTGGTTTGTGTATTTAATCATACATTGTGTATTTTGGTTTGTGTATTTAATCATACACAAACCAAATGCTTGTCTTACTGCTCTATTTGTAATATAAGTTTTATCTCTAGATGCTATGAAGAGTTTTAAAAATTATTTTATTGTTGTTCAATCACAGTTGTCTGCATTTTCTCCCCACCATGCCCCCACCCCGACCCCAGCCAAGTCCACCTCCCTCCCTCGCTTCCACCTTCCCCCTTGGTTTTGTCTGTGTGTGTTTTATAGTAGTTCCTGAAAACCCTCTCCCCACTGTCCCCTCCCAACTCCCCTCTGGCTATTGTTAGATTGTTCTTAATTTCAATGTCTCTGGTTATATTTTGTTTGCTGTTTTCTTTTGTTGATTAGGTTCCAGTTAAAGGTGAGATCATATGATATTTGTCCCTTACTGCCTGGCTTATTGCACTTAGCATAATGCTCTCCAGTTCCATCCTTGCTGTTGCAAAGGGTAGGAGCTCCTCCTTTCTCTCTGCTGCATAAAATTCCATTGTGTAAATATACCATAGTTTTTTGATCCACTCATTTGCTGTTGGGCACTTTGGTTGCTTCCAGCGCTTGCCTATTGTAAATTGTGCTGCTATGAACATTGGGGTGCATAGGTTCTTTTGGATTGGTGTTTCAGGGTTCTTAGGATATAATCCCAGCAGTGGAATTGCTGGGTCAAAAGGCAGTTCCATTTTTAGTTTTCTGAGGAAATTCCATACTGTTTTCCATAGTTGTTGCATCAGTGTGCATTCCCACCAACAGTGTACTAGGGTTCCCTTTTCTCCTCATCCTCTCCAACACTTGTTTGTTGATTTGTTTATGATGGCCATTCTGACTGGTGCAAGGTGGTATCTCATTGTGGTTTTAATTTGCATCTCTCTGATGGCTAGTGATGCTGAGCATGTTTTCATATGTCTCTGGACCCTCTGTATGTCCTCCTTAGATAAGTGTCTGTTTAAGTCTTTTGCCCATTTTTAACTTTTTTTTTTGTCTTCCTGGACTGGAGTAGTGAGTTCTTTATATATTTTGGAGCTCAAACCATTATCCAAGGTATCATTGGAAAATATGTCTTCCCATATAGTTGGTTCTCTTTTCACTTTAATGCTGTTTTCTTTAGCCATGCAGAAGCTTTTTAATTTGATGAGGTCCCATTTGTTCATTGTTTCCTTTATGTCCCTTGCTTTAGGGGACATATCAGTGAAGATGTTGCTGCATGGAATGTCTGAGGTTTTCTTGCCAATGTTTTCCTCTAGGACTTTTATGGTATCACAACTTATATTTAAGTCTTTTTATCTACCTTGAATTTATATTTGTGTATGGTGTAAGTTGGTGATTGAGTTTCATTTTTTTGCATGTAACTGTCCAGGTCTCCCAACACCATTTGTTGAAGAGGCTATTTTTACTCCATTTTATGCTTCTTCCCCCTTTGTCAAATATTAATTGACCGTAGAGACTTGGGTTTATTTCTGGACTCTGTTCTGTTCCACTGGCCTGTGTGCCTGTTTTTATGCCAGTACCAGGCTGTTTTGATTATAGTGGCCTTGTAATACAGTTTGATAACAGGTATTGGGATCCCTCCTGCTTTGTTCTTCTTTCTCAAAATTGCTGCAGCTTTTTGGGGTTGTTTATGGTTCCATATAAGTTTTTGAAGTGTTTGTTGTACATCTGTGAAATATGCCATTGGTATTTTAATAGGGATTGCATTGAATCTATAAATCACTTTGGGTAGTATGGCCATTTTGATGATGTTAATTCTTCCAATCTATGAGCATGGTACATGCTTCCATTTGTTTCTGTCTTTCTTAATTTCTTTCTTCAGTGTTGTATAGTTTTCTGAGTTCAGGTCTTTTACCTCCTTGGTTAGGTTTATTCCTAGGTACTTTATTTTTCTTGCTGTTATATCAAATGGGATTTTTTCCTGATTTCTGTTTCTGATATTTCATTGTTGGTGTACCAAAATGCCTTTGATTTCTGAGTATTGATTTTGTATTCCAATCTTTTGCCAAATTCATTTATTAGATTGAGTAGTTTTGGTGGAGTCTATAGAATTTTCTATGTACACTATCATGTCATCTGCAAACAATGACAATTTTGTTTCCTCCTTTCTGATTTGGATGCCTTCTATTTCCTTTTCTTTCCTGATCGCTGTGGCTAAAACTTCCAATACTATATTGAATAGAAGAGGTGAAAGTGGACAACCTTGTCTTGTTCCTGATCTTACTGGAAAAAATTTTAGTTTTTGCCCATTGAGTATGATGTTGGCTATAGGTCTCTCATATATGGCCTTTATTATGATGAGGAATGCTCCCTCTATTCCCACTTTGCTGAGTGTTTTTATCATAAATGGGTGCTGTACCTCATCAAATGCTTTTTCTGCACTTATTGATATAATCATGGGATTTTTGTCTTTGCTTTTGTTTATGTGATGCATTACATTTACTGATTTGCAAATATAGAACCATCCTTGCATCCCTGGGATGAATCCCACTTGGTCATGGTGTATGATGTTTCTAATGTATTGTTGGATGCAGTTTGCCAATATTTTGTTGAGGATTTTAGCGTCAATGTTCATCAGTGATATTGGCCTGAAGTTTTCTTTCTTTGTTGTGTCTTTATCTGGTTTTGAGATTAGGATGATGCTGGCTTCATAAAGAGTTTGGGAGTCTTCCATCATTTTGGATTTTTTGGAATAGTCTGTGAAGGATAGGGGTTAGCTCTTCCTTAAATGCTTTGTAGAATTCTCTTGTGGAACCATCCTGACCCAGGCTTTTGTGTGTCGGGAGTTTTTTGATTACTGCTTCAATTTCATCTGCTGTTATTGGTCTGTTCAGGCTTTCTGCTTCTTCTTCATCAAGTTTTGGAAGATTATATTTTTCTAGAAAGTTGTCCATTTCACCTAGGTTTTCAAATTTCTTGGCATACAGTTCTTCATAGTAATTTCTTACAATCCTTTGTATTTCTGTGGTGTCAGTTGTAATCTCTCCTCTTTCATTTCTGATTGTGTTTATTTGGATTCTCTGTCTTTTCTTCTTGGTGAGCCTGCTTAAAGGCTTGTCTATTTTGTTTACCTTTTCTCTTCTTTTATTTTAAAGATTTTATTTATTTATTTTTAGAGAGGGAAGGGAGGGAGAGAGAGAGAGAGAGAGAGACATCAATGTGTGGTTGCTGGGGGTCATGGCCTGCAACTCAGGCATGCACCCTGACTGGGAATTGAGCCTGCAACACTTTGGTTCACAGCCCGTGCTCAATCCACTGAGCTCCACCAGCCAGGGCTCTATTTTGTTTATCTTTTCAAAGAACCAACCACCTCCTGTATTCATTGATCCTTAGAATTGTGCTTTTAGTCTCTGTCATTTAATTCTGTTCTGATCTTGGTTACTTCCTTCCTTCTACTTGATCTGGGCTGTCTTGGTTGTTGTTCCTTGAGTTCTTGTAGGCATAGGCTTAGGTTGTTTGTTTGAAATGTTTCTATCTTTTTCAGGTAGGCCTGTATCACTATGAACTTCCCTCTCAGGACTGCCTTGGCTGTGTCCCATAAGTTTTCGGTTGTTGTGAGTTCATTTTCATTTGTTTCCAGAAATTTTTTTATTTCTTCCCTAATCTTATTCTTGACCCATTCATTGTTTAATACTATGCTATTCAATCTCCATGGGTTTGAGTGTTTTAGGTTTTTTCTTTGAGGTTGGTTTATAGTCCCAATCCCTTGTGGTCAGAGAAAATGCTTGATATGATTTCAATTTTCTTGAATTTGTTGAGGCTTGCTTTGTGTCCTATCATGTGGTCTATCTTTGAAAATGTTCCATGTGCATTTGGAAAGAATGTGTATTTTGCTTCTTTGGGATGAGAGGCTCTATAACATCAGCTAAGTCCATTTCATCTAGGGCATTGTTCAATGCCACAATATCTTTGTTGATATTTTGTTTGTAAGAGCTGTCTATTTTTGACAGTTGGGTGTTAAAATCCCCTACTATAATTGTGTTGCTGTGAATATCTTTTGTGAAGTCCTCCAAGATTTTCTTTATGTATTTGGGTGCTCCTATGTTGGGTGCATATATATTTACAATGTTTATGTCTTCTTGATGGATTCTTCCCTTGAGTATTATGAAGTGACCTTCTGGGTCTCTTTTTATGGCTCCTTTTTTGAAGTCTGTTTTGTCTGATATGAGTATTGCTACCCTGGCTTTTTTTTTCTTGTTCATTTGGTTGGAATATTTGTTTCCCAACCTTCACTTTCAGTCTGTGTATGCCCTTTGTTGTGAAGTGGATCTCTTGTAGGCAGCATATATGTGGATCATGTTTTCTTTCTATTCCACTATTCTGTGTCTTTTGATTAGGTCATTTAATCCATTTACATTTAAGGTTATTATTGATGGGTACTTATTCATTGCCATTTTTTTCATACCTGTATTCCTTTCTCTTTCAGTGTTTTTCTTCCTGTTCTTAAAGCAAACCCTTTAGGATCTCTTGCAGAGCTGGTTTGGAGGAGGTATGTTTTTTGAGGCTTCTTTTGTCTGGGAAGCTCCTTATTTGGCCTTCCATTTTATCTGAGAGCCTTGCTGGATAAAGTAATCTTGGTTGCAGGTCTCTAGTTCTCATTACTTGGAATATTTCTTGCCATTCCCTTCTGGCTTGGAGCCTTTCCATTGAGAAGTCAGCTACTAGTCATATTGAGGCTCCATTGTATGTTACTTCCTGTTTTTCCCTTGCTGCCTTTAAGATTCTGTCTATATCTTGGAATTTTGCCATTTTAATTATGATGTGTCTTGAAGTGGGCCTCTTTGGGTTCCTCTTAATTGGCACTCTCTTTGTTTCCTGGATTTATGTGACTTTTTCTCTCATCAAATTAGGGGAGTTTTCCATCATTACTTTTTCAAACAGGTTTTCTATCCCTTGCTCTTCTTCTCCTTCTGGTATCCTTACTATATGGATATTATTACATTTTATGTTGCCCTGCATTTCCCTTAACCCCTTTTCATTCTTTCTGAGCCTCTTTTCCTTTTCTTGCTCATTCTGGGTATTTTTTTTCTACCTTGTCCTCCAGCTCACTGATCCGATCCTCTGCTTCATTGAGTCTGCTTTTGATTCCTTCCACTGTGTTCTTCAGTTCAGAAGTTGTATTCTTCATCTCCTTTTGGCCCTTGTTGATAGTTTCTATTTCCTTTTTCATGTTGACATAGTTTGCAGTGAGTTCATTGTAGTTTCCTTGTAGCTTTTGGTAATTCTCTGTGAGCTCATTGAGCTTCCTTATAACCATTGTTTTGAACTCAGTATCTCATAGTTGACTTGCCTCTATTTCATTTAGCATTCTTTCTGAGGCTTCCTCCTTTCATTTCTTTGTCTTCCCATTGTTTGTGACACTCTTTGTGCTAGCCTCAGCTTCTGAAATTTATCTGTTCTGACTCCCTAGGTTTAAGGTGTGAACTTCTATGGTAGAAGACCTGTGAGATTCAGTGGTGCAATCTCCTTGATCTCCTGAGCTTGCTGGTCTTGGGCTGTCATTTATGTTGTCTCTCTGTATGTCTTTGGGTTTTGATTGTTGTTGGGTCTTTCTTTGGTGGGTCCTCCCCTCCATCTGGGTAACTGAGGGTCACTCCATCTTCCACCTCTTATATTCTGTTGTGCAGGTGTGGGCAGGTTATGTTTAAGCTGGTTCTTCCATGAGTACAAGGTTTTGAGGATTGTCTCTTGCTCTTGTTCAGTTGTTTGTTCTGAGTAATTTCTCCACCATTTAGTTGTATTTCCACATAGGTCCTGGGTTGAGTTAGTGTGGCTTCCACTCCCTCCTTTGTCTTCTTCTGTTGTTATCTATTTGGTGGTTCCTTTGTTGGTGGGTTTCCTCTTCCAGCAGGTGTCCTGGTGTTTACAGCTTCCACCTACTCATATGATTTTTCAGTGTTCTCTACAATTTTTGGTCTCTAATATTCATATATGCTGGGATACTGTTGGCTGTTGCCTCCGTTCCTCAGAAGATAAGCTAGATATTTCATCCGTGGGTAGGGAGAGGTGGATTCTGCTCCCACCTATCTTGCCGCCATCTTCCCCAGTTTCACTATGAATATTTTTTAAGAAGCTGATTTTGATGTGATCTGGAATGATTTTCTTTGTATTTATTCTGTTTAGGTCCCACTTTTTTTGATGTCTCTTTATAGTCTTCATAAAATTTGGATAAACTTCTAGCTATCATTTCTTCATATATCTCCTCTCTCCCTTTCTGGGACTTTAATTATGCTTTAGACTGTTTTGATATTTTCCCACAGGTACTACATATTAATTTAATTTTTGCTAGTCTTTTTTTTCTTTGTACGTAATTTTGGATATTTTCTATAGCTATTTTTTTCAAGACCACTGATCTGTTCTTTTACAGCGTCTAATTAGTTATTAATCTATCCAGTATATATTTTTAGGCAATATAATTTTAATGTCTAGAAGTTTCATTTCAGTCTTTTTCTTAAAGGTTGTATTTACTTATTTATTTTAGAGAGAGAGGAAGGGAAAGAGAGAGAAACATCAATGTGTGCTTGCCTCTTGCACACCCCCTACTGGGGACCTGGCCTGCAACACAAGCATGTGCATTGACTGGGAATCAAACCAGTGACCCTTCGGTTTGCTGGCCAGTGCTCAATCCACTGAACCATACCAGCCAGGCTTATTTCAGTCTTTTTTTAAAATGGGCTTCCTTTTCTGCTCCTCATCATGTCTATGTTTTCGCCCTTCTGTCATTTCTGATTCTGCATATATTTATTGACCTCCTTCTGGTTATAGGCCATGTATTCCTATGTTTTTGCACATCGGATAATTTTTTATTTGATTGTACACATTGTAAAATTTTACATTTTTGAGTGCTGGCTTGTGCTATATTTTTAAAAATAGTGTTGTACTTTGGTCTGGTATTTAGTTAGAACAGTGGTGGCCTCTAGGTGTGTGGTGGTGATATTGGGGCATGTAGTTGTCACAAAATTCACCAAAATATACACTTAAGATATGTGTATTTTACTCTGTCAATTACACTCAGTAAAATTAGTTTTTAAATGTTATACTCATTCATTTAAGATTTTAAAAATAACACACATATATATTGAGCAAAAAGTAAAAGTCCTATTTCACCCCTCCTTAATTTCTCTTCATTCTTCCCTTTTCCTCAGAATCTCATTATTCATATAACTCATTAAATCATTTTGTATCTTTCCTTTAAAACCTTTTTCTATGTATTTACAGACACAGTAACATGGTTAATATCACAGGCTCTAGAAAACATACGGCTTGGGACAGAATGATGGCTCCATTACTTAGTAAGTTTACTTTGCCCAGCCTTAAACATCATACAAATAGACTTACAGAGTAGGCATTCCTCTATGTCTGACCTCTTTCTCTCAATGTCATCTGTTAAGTTTATTGATTGCTTTGCTTATATTTATAGTTTACTCCTTTTCATTGTGTTCAATTATATTTACCATTCTTTAATAATACCACAATTTGTTTATTCATTCTCTGGCTGATAGACATTTGGGCTGTGTCCAGTGTGGGCTGTCATGATAAAAGCTGCTGGCAATATTCCACACACATTTTTGGTGAACATATGTTTACATTTCTCTAGGGTAAAACAAGAGAATTAGGTCAAAGGGTATGATTTAGGTCATAGAGTATGTTTAAGTCTATTTAAAACACTGCTTAATTATTTTAAAAAATGTACTGCCTCATTATTTTTAAATGGTTTTACCATTTGCCTCCTGTTCTTCCACGTCTTCACCAGTACTTGGTATGGGTCTGTCTTTTAAATTCCATCCATACTAACGGGTATGTAGTGATATCTTCTGAGGTTTTATTTAATTTAATTTATTTATTTTTCATTTGTGGTTTTAATATTAATTTTCCTGATGACTAATGATGTTGGTCCTTTTTTGTGTTTATTGTTTATTTTTTGTTTATTGGCCATGTGTATTTCTTCCTGTGTGAAGTATCTGTTTAAGTTCTTTGCTCATTATGTTTTAAGTTTGCTTACAAATCTTTTCCTCTGAGCAGGCCTCAGTTGCACAACTCATTTCTGCTCCATGTGGCATCAGTTGGGGTCGCTAGCCTGGGGCTGGAATATTCCCTCCAACATGGTTCAGCTACATGGCTGGAAAGTCAGTGATCTCAGCCAGGGTCTCAGCTGAGGCTATCAGTCAGGGTTCCTGGTTCCTCTTCATTTGAGTCTTCCCATATGGCTTCTCGGATTGCCTCAAAGCTTGGGTATCTGGGTTCTGAGAATAAGTGTCCAGGAGAAGAGATGTGAACACTAGCATTCTCTTAATGTCTTGACCCAGAAACTGACTTATCATGATTTCCTTTATAGTCTCTTGGTCTAAGCAGCACAGCACCCACCCAAATTCAAAGGGAAAAGAGGAAGACCCTACCTCTTGATGGTAGACAGAGTCATATTTAATCTACCACAGTCTAGCCTCTGGCCGGGAGATAATAGCATTCATCTTACATTAGAAGTACAGTAGGTTCATTCCAAGGCCCATGAAAGTTTCATTTTGTGCTCTGTCTTCCATGTTTCAAGCAAACTTGAAGCTCTTAGGGGAAAGCCAGTTACACGTGTATCTCATCTAATGAGTTTCACTTATTTCCAAGGTGGCATCTGCCCCATTTCTGCCTGCTTTCAGTTGCTCTTCAGGGTCTTTTAAACAATTGGTTTTTATAAATTGTCCATAGTTTATCATTGTTTTTTTTGGCTATACCACCAGTTTGGAACGAGAATCCCCTGTATATCATATAAAATATATTTTTAAATGTATAAAATGGGGAAAAATAGGAGTAACCCTAAATAGTGGTATATAAAACGTAAGCACCATGTGAAAACAAAACAAAAATATTCACGTGTGAAATTATACATGGCAAAAAAATAATTTATTAATTATTTGCCATTGAATAGCTATGTGACTTAAGGAGTTTACTTCATATGTTTAGGCTCATATTTATCTAAATGACAAGAAATTTACATCAGATGATATAAAGAATCCTTTAGATCTTTAAGGTCTATGGTTCTAATAACTTTATAATTTAACATAGCATTTGATTTATATTTGGTGGATGTAAACAAAGCTTAAGGATTTACAATTTATGTGGACAATGTGAAACCAGAATGTATAAAAAAGAAATTCTCTCAAATGTTAAAATTATATTTTCAAAGGATATTTGTGGGAAAATCAGCAACCCCAAATAAAGTCTGGATTTTAATGGCAGTAATGTACCAATATTGTTTTCTCAGTTTTGACAAACATTCCATGGTTAGATAAGAGATTAACAATAGGGGAAAGCGGATAAGGAATATAAGAAGTCTCTGTATTATTTTTGCATGTCTGTAAATTTTGAATCATTCCCAAATAACATTATTTTTTAAAAAGTAGTAAAGGTGTATTAAAACAAAACAAAACAAAAGTTATATTTTCTGATGGAGCTTACAGTTTCTTTCTTCTCAGGCTGGATGCACAGGCCCAAGAAGCACCTGACTGTGGGCTTCGGAAACAGTCACAGAGCAAACGGGGCTCATCTTCTCAGGGCATTAATTTTGACTATGTTAAAATAAACTTGGATAAATTATGGCACAGAATACAAATATCACATGGATTTTTAAAATATCCTTGGAGAGAAACCTAGGGCAACTACCTGAGATAAAGGGGTGTAAAGACTCTCTCTTCTATGGGACTCTGACAGACAAGATTGAGAAGTTCTACAAAGCCAATGGGCACTGGGCCAAGTGTCTGAAATCCTGCTCTTTAAGATCTGCAACTGTGATTGAATCTATGCCATAAATATAGTGTATTGACCCGGATATCTGCTCTATTTCTTTAGGTTTAGTCACAGAGGGAACCGTTTTTACCTCTTATGAGATGCTACCCTCACACTGTTCATCTGTTCCTCAGCACATTTTTGGTTGATAGGGTTCAGATAAAATATCTGTTTCTTTGACCCTCCACTGAGGTAAAACATAGTCACTAGTCTGCCCTTGCTTTCCAGGTACAGACAAAACTGAGATTGCCACAGGCCATTCAGTCCAGCTGACTTCTGAGTGGTGCATTAGGAACAGTTCTTCATCGTGATTTAGGGGTTCCTGTTGTTCTCTACTATGGCCACCAGGCACCTGAGCTAGAACAGTAGGGACCTGGACAGGCCAATGCTATGCAAAATGAGAGGAAAATCCCTTCTTAAGCCACTTACCATTCATAATTTTCTTGATTCAAACTAGTTGGCCATGATTTTAAAACATGTCTTTAAATTCTTTAACACTCTTATCATCAAAAGGTGGAATATATCCCTTCCCTTGAATATAGGCCAGCCTTAGTTACTCGCTTCTAAGGAATAGTGGTTAGAACTGATGCTTTTCAAACTCAGGTGGAGAAAGCAACACAGCTCTCTTTTGTCCAGAGAGCTAGAGAGCTAGAGCTAGCATATCATCATCAATATCATTCTGCTTTTTTCTTTTCCCTTTCTCCCACTTTTCCCTCCTCCCCCTCTCCTCCTCTTCCTCTTCCTCCTCCTTCCCCCCTTTCCCTCCCTCCATCTCTCTCTCTCTCTCTCTCTCTCTCTGCATATTTGTACCCCCTGAGCCAGCACGTAAGAAATTCAGCTACTCAGAAGCTATTGTGCTGGAAAGACTATGTGGAGACAACATACGGACATACAGAAAGATGATCAGTGTTCCAGACTCTTGCTGTCTGAGACTCCTCAGCTTCCAGGCACCAGGTGTGTGAGGCAGAAGCTCTTAGCGGATACAGGCTTCAGGTTGCCCCAGGTCTCCCAGGTGGGGCAGAGATGCGCCGTCCCTGCTGAGCCCTGACCAAGTTGCAGTTTCACAAGCAAAATGAATGTCATTGTTTTAAGCCACTAAATTTTGAGGTGATTTGTTAGGTAGTAATAGATCAACACATTATTCCCTATTGCTTAGCCACATTGGGAGGAAATGGGTCATAAATAAATAAAATTTTAATTGTAGACAAAAGGAGTAAGGCAAGAGAGTCTAGACTCACACTGCACTGAAGGAAAGGGATTCAGAGATGTGGAAAATGAATTACTTTTGCAGATTTATTTCAATAAATCTGCATGCTTGTGGAACTTTAGAAGTTTAAAATTGGAAGGAAACTTAGAGATCATAAATATCAACTAACTTTTTAAAGCTGAAGCTCAAAGAGCTAGCTGACTTGGGCACAATCCAGAGCCAGACTAGAGCCCGAGCTTGGGAACTTTCATTGAGTGCAGTATTTCCTTTCCTAAGGCATATATAAACAACCTCACCAACTCAGCACAGAACAAGGATGAAAATAAACAAACCAAAATGCAACAAGCAGCAGCAGCAGCAACAAACCAATACCCTGTAATCTACCTGGCTATTTCTAAAGGCAGTTGTCCTTGCTGAGCTTCCACCTGCCTGCTGTCTACTTGTGGCACAAATGTCCCTTCCCCCAGGTCCTTGACATTAAAGAGGTCGGGAAATGGCTGGAGAATTTGCAGTTTCAGTTCCTCAGGTAAGAAAGGTAATGAATCTCCAAAATTCTAATGTTAGTTTGCAACAAATATCAGTATGTTTGTGAAGTGCTTACTATGTGCTAGTAACTGCAATGGGTAATTTATAGACATCATTATTGAGGTATAATTTACATATATTGAAAAGCAACCATATGAAAGGGATAGTTCAATTAGTATTGACAAATGTATTGACCTGTGTAATCAATATACAGAACATTTCTATTGACCTCACCCCCCAAAACTTACTTTATGCTTCTATGCAAATAATCCACCTACCCTCATGCCCAGGCACTCCTGATATTCTTTCTGTCACTATAGAATTTTTTGCTGGCTCTGGAATTTTATATAAATAGAATTATATAGCATGTAGTCTTTTGTGTCTGGTTTCTTTTGCTTAGCATAATGCTTTTCAAATTCTCTATATAGTTTTGTGTACAAGAGTTCATAGCTTTTTATTGTTAAGTAGTATTCCATCATATAGATATACCACAATTTGTTTATCTATCCTCTGACTGATGGATGTGGGGGTTGTTTTTAATTTGAGGCTATTATGACTAAAGCTGCTATGAACATTCTTGTAAAAGTCTTTGTGTGGACACTTACTTTTATTTCTCTTAGGCGAATACCTATAAGTGGGTTTTATGGTAAGTATCTGTTTAGCTTTATAAGAAACTGTCAAACCATTTTCCAAAGTTGAATCATTTTTTTACTCCTACCAGAAATGTGTGAGACTTTCAGTTGCTTCACAGATTTACACTCTAATATCTCATTGTGGTACTAACTTATATTTCCCTGGTGATTAATGGTGTTGAATAAGTTTTCATGTTTCTATTTGTTACTGATATGATTTTTATGAAGTTTCTTTTCAAAAGAGGTAAAATTTATTTTAGTATGCATAGTGTTTTAATTAATGGAATATTTTATAATACTGAAGAAATCACAAGTTAAAGTGTGCAACTGAAATTTGGCACTCAGTTATCATTTATATCATGATTTCTTTTGAGACAAAAGATGTAGTTAAACAGCAAATGGTTAATAATCCTGAGTTCCAGACAACATAGCACCACCATATATTTTATGTGAATATAGAGATGTAAGGAAAAGTCTCAGAGAGAGACTCAAGAGACCAAGGAAATGTTAAGATGCTTTCATAATCATCTCAAAAGATCTTTTTTTATTAGAGTAAAGAAGCCAAGGAAAAGCAAAATAGGCATAAAAATGTTTTTTTGGCAGAAAATGTATAAAACTGTTGAGAAGTACTAAACAGGGTAAAAAAAACACTGTTGATACATGTTGAAACAATTCATTTAATGGTTTTATTCAGAGACAGGACTCTGTTATAGTAAGGAGTTTAACAAATCTTTTTTTCAAAAGGACAAGTATAAAACTGGAAAAATGATCAAAAGCAACTGTTTCATGACTCTGCTGAGACAAACTAAAAACTGAGAATTGTTTATTCATGAAAAAACTGCTCAAACTATGGATGAGAAAAGTGGGATTCTACCAAGTGTCTATGGCCTTCTTGCCTAGAATGATGCGTCCCTTGTTTCCTCTGCAAACACTTGGTCAGTGCAGTAGTCTTACCAGGGGGTGACTGCCCACGAAAACCAGAAGCTGTATTGTGAGAGGAAGCTTACTTGATGTAACCTGGAGAGCCCAAACCCATTGCTGGCAACATTATCAGTTAACATGGCATGTGTGATAGGAAGTGAATGAGGAATTGTCATAGCTTTGCTAACCTGAGTTTGCAGCCTCAGTTATAGCAAGTGACAGGCCAATCAAAATTTTAACCAGGAGATCCTGGAAATAAGAGAATCATAGGAGGGCTAAATAAGCTCTCCCTGCCTCTCCAGCTAAGTGGAAAACTATGCTCATGTTTACACGACACTCAAGAAGGTCCAGAGGAAAGTAGAAGCCTAGGTAGACTGGAAGACTGCCTGAACTTCGAATACTTCCTCAACATACACACAAATCTATCAGCAGAGGGTGGAAGCCTTAAAGGTTCAAGGTTTTTGAACACAACTATGAATCACTGACTTACCAGGAAGCTATGTAGACATAAGACAACCCATGGGAAGCTAAGCCTAAAAATGAAATGAGAATTAAAAAACAACTGAGCAGAGACATCAGTGGCTACACACCTCAGAGAGACATATTCTTCAGATTAAGTCCAAGTAAGTTACTAAAAACAATAACAACTATCTCATGGAAAATGTTTCATTTAGAAGTGTTACAATATATGACCTAAAATGTCAGTTTTCAAGAAAACATCATGAGATATTGAAAGAAACAGGAAAATTTGACCAATACTCAGGAAAAACATCCATAGCAACTGACTCTGAATGGGCCTAGATGTTATATTTAACACACAAGGACTTTAAAGTAGCTCTTATATTTTGAAAATTAAATGTAAGAATGATGTCAATTATCCTTAAATAGGAATTCTCAATAGAGAGACAGATACAACAAAATGGAGCCGATGGAAATTTTAACATTTAAAGGTATAATAACACTTAAAAAAATTAATTAGATGAGTAGACTGAAGATGGTAGAAGAAAGAATCAGTGAACTTGAAGGTAGGTCAATAGAAACTATCCAATCTGAAAAATGGAGAGGAAAGTAGATTGATGAAAAAAATCAACAGGTCTCAGAAACCTATGAGAAAACACTAAACATACTAACATGTAATGAGAGTCTCAGAAGAAGAGAGAGAGATATGACAAGAAAAATACTAAAAAAAATAGCAGAAATTTGATGTAATTTACAAATTCGATGTAAAACATTGATCTATATAACCACAAAATTCAACAAACCCCAAGAAGATAAACATAAAAATCCCCATCTATACACAGCATAGTATAATTGCTGAAAAGTAAACACAAATAGAAAAATTTTGAAAGCAGCAAAGGGAAAACAACTCATTCGAAACTGGGGAATTACAACACAATTAATGGCTCAATTCTTATCTGAAACAATGAAATCTAAGTCATAGTTCATGTGTTAAACAAAAATAGTCAACCATGAATTCTATATCCAGCAAAACTACCGTTCAAAAATTAAAGTGTAATAAAGACATTCCCAGGTAAACAAAGACAGAGAAAATTTATTGTTAACAGACCAGACTTGTAAGAAATTCTATAGAAAATGAGAGGAAATGGAACCATAAAACAAATCCACACAAAAACATGAAGAACAATGGAAATGCTAACTTTGTGGGTAATTATAAAAGAATGTATAAATATATATTTTCCTTTTCCTCTCAATTAAAAAATCTACCAGATTGCATAAAGGAATAATTACAATGTGTTATTAGGTTTACAACATTAAGATAACTATAATACATAGGATAATAATAGCATAAGGAGAAAGGAAGAAATGGAGCTTTATGGGAACAAAGATACTATAGCTTACTGAAATTCAGTTGGCACTAACATAAATTATATTGATAAATTAAGATGTATATTTTAATCCCCAGAGAAAACACTAAAAAACAACAGAGGAACAAAAAAGACCCTAGGCCCTAGATTGTGTTTGTTCCTTTTTAATATGGAAGTTTTTAAAATTAAAATTATTATAACCATTCTGTAAAAATAGAATGGACCCCCACTCATTATTTGGTTCTGAGGTAGAGGTACACCAAAAGGGTATGAAAGTTTTGTTTATAAATAAATAAATCAATACCAAAATGTATTTGTTTCACCCAAAAGATAGCAGTCAAGGAAAAGCACAAGACATATTAAAAACAAATAGCAAATGACAGATGTGAATCCAATTATATCAATAATCACATTATATAGTCCATTAAACACACTAAACACTTCCATGAAAACACTGAGAGCATCAGATTGGATACAAGTGGTGAACTATGTGCTGACTACTGGAGACACACTTCAAATTTAAATATACAACTAGATTGAAAGTCAAAGAATGGAAAAGACATATCTGTCAGAAAAACAGTAAACAAAAAAAGCTGCGGTGGCTCTATTAATACCACACACAATAGACTTTTAGAAAATACATATTAGTAAAAAGAAGCAGGGACATTTCATAATGACAAAAATGTCAATACATCAGGTAGATGTAATGATTTTAAATACGTATGTACCTAATAAGAGGACCCTAAAACACAAAACACTAAAACTGAGAGAACTGAAAGGAGATATAGACTATTTAATAATTATAGTTCAAAATTTCAAGACCCTTGATACTGACAGAACAAGTAGATAGAAAATTAATAAAGATATAACAGACTTGAAAAACTCTGTTAACCAACATCATCTGACATTTATAGAATATTTCACCCAACAATAGCAAATACAGTCTTTCAAGTGCATATGTAATGTGCTCCGGGATAGAGCATATGATAGGGATTAAAACAACTTTTCATAATTGTGAAAGGATCGAAGTCATTCAAATTAAGTTTTCCAAATGCAATAGAATTGAGTTAGAAAGCAACAGTGGGGATTTGAGAAATCCTCAAATATGTGGAAATTGAACAACACATTTTTAAATAACTCAGATCAAAGAAGAAGTCACAAGGAAAATTAGAAAATAGTTTGAATTCACTGAAAGGGGAAGACAACAAAAAATTATGGATGCAGCTAAAAAAGTGCTTAAAGACAAAGTCACAGTTTTAAACATTAAAAGTTGTATTCATTGTTTAGAACAGCCATTGTTATAAATTTGAAAAAATCTTATTGTATGAACAGACTTTAGACTTTATTGTTTAATTTGGGTACCTTCTTGTCCAAGGTTTTTCAGACTTTAAATACATACAAATATATTTCATATATATGCATGCATATAAATGCATATACTGTATTGTAAAATGCTTTATTAAGAAACTTTCTGGTAGATTCTGGAGGATACCGGGCCAGCGGTATCCATCGCTGCTGCGGATGCTCATCGAAATGAGAAAAACATACACATGGACAACTGAGTCCTGTGGGTAGGGAAATAGGTATGAAATGGCCACTCTCTCTAGTGGAGAGTGCCCCGTTCTCCCGCTTGATTAGGATTTTATTGGGTTCGTTTACACAGGAATCCAGGTAAAGCTCATTAATCATTGCCAGGAAGTAAGGATCAAACAATAGATAACAAAGAACTCTGAGGGACTATTTTGAGTCAGGGTCAGATAGCTAAAGAGCTGTAAAACTTTGAGGAACAAACTTACTTCTTCCTTGGACCCTTATCAGTTAATTGAGAGCATTTTAAACAAAGCAGGTTTCACAGGATTTTACATATTCTTTCTTAGGCCTGATTGCCCGGGGAACCCGCCCTTTCCAGCACAGGGCTGTACCACCCTCTGTCATTGTTTCAGGCTTAGGTGGAGCAACGGAAGTAAGGCAGCCAAGAGATTAGGAGATTTTCTCGCAGACAATGAGGACTCAGGTTTTATCAAAGCCGAGGGGCGGGGTCCATCACCCCCTTTTGCTGTAGCCCCCAAAGTCCTTCCTTGGGGGCCTTCCACGTGGTCGTGCCTGTCTTAGATCATTTCCCCCTTGGGGAATCTTACCCGTCATTGGCTAACTGACCAAGCAATGGGGGCCAGGCAGGGTGAAGTAAAAGGGGCAGAAGCAGCGCTCCTGCCAGGGAGATAAGCTTTTGTCTCCTTGCTGGCTTATGGTCCAAGGTTGTTCCCTCAGCCTTAGCCTTGGTGGAGGTTACAGCTTCTGATACCAAGCAGGGCGGTTCCCAACAGTAGATAACCACCAGCATGTATCGAGGTTCTACTACCTGTCAGGCTGTGGGCTAAGCATTTTATACATGTACATTCTCATTTAGTAGTCACAGCAAGCTATGAAGTATTATGAAGAAAAAAAAGGTCTAGGAAGCTTATAACTTATCTCCATTAACATGTCAAATATGTAGACAGCTGGATTCTAACCCAGGTCTCTTTGAAGGCAAAGCCAGTGCTCTTAGTTTCTGTCCTGACCATGTACTATATTTTACGTGCCCTTCAGTTTTTTTTTATTTTATTTTAATCATTGTTCAAGTACAGTTTTCTGTCCTTTACTCCCATCCCACCACACCATCTCTCCTCACCTCCCTCCCATTTCCACCCCTGCCCCTAGTTTTTTTCCATGTGTCCTTTATATTTGTTCCTGTAGACCCTTCCCATTCTTCCCTGAAATTCCCTCCCCTCTGGTCACTGTCAGCCTGTCCTCTATTTCAGTGTTTTTGACTTGCCCTTTAGTTTTGAAGACTAAGATAAGGATTCACTCTTTCTCAGTGTGGCTGAAGAGTGTTATATAGGTTTGTAAACCCCTGTCAGTTTTTGCCTTGCAATTCCATTCCTGCACGTGCATAACTTTGTTTTACTTTGGGCCACTATAAGATGAATTGTCTGCCTGCCCTCCAAAGCATATACTACACCATATATCTCTTGCTTTACTTCTATATCAGGTCTTCAGGTGTCCTCTTTTTGTCTCTAAATCAGAGACAAAGTCATGTGAACTCCTGGCAGTCAGGCACTGATGTGGATCCTGGCCAGCAGGATCCGTGTGTTGTGGTTGCTATGAACAAATACACATGGACAACAGAAGTTCTGTGGAGAAAAAGGGATGGCATGGCCACTCTTCTGAGGGAGAGAGAGGGCCAGAAGGCCCAGGCCCTGCCTGGAGAGGCTTTTATTGCTTTTCTGGGTACATTACATGGAGGATGGTCCTCATTCACTGTACAAAGATTCCCTGCAGGTGATTACCTTTCACAGATAACAAAGGAAAGAATGTTGCTAATTACTTCAAAGAGAAGGATGTTGCAGACCAAGGGGAAAAGTGGTTGAACCAGTTACACTCCATACTTGGGAGGTTTAGCATACTTGGGAGGTAACTTTAGGAAGTTGCAGTAAGCCCTTGCTGCCTCAATTCAGGGTGAGGGAGTTTTAGCAAAAGCAAGTCTCATAGCGGCCTAGGTACAATGTGGGCCTGATTCCCCATGGGAAAACTTCTTTGTGGGCTTGGTCCTGTGTTCCAACTCACTCCCCACTGCTTTTCCACATGGGCGCTGAGCTACATTTCCACACCATGCAGAACAGTTCCCTACAAGGTGCTGTCTGAAATAGAGGTTCACATTTTAGTTTGGAAAACAGTGCATCTATTCTGACTCAAGTAGCAAGACCAAGTGTAAATAGTATTGAGAAGGAATATTGAACAAAAATTTTTGGAATCAGGAAGCATCCTGACAGTGTTAGTTGGGACAATACAATGAAATAAAAGCCTCTTTCAGATTTATGGGATGCCTGGAAGTCACAAACTTATGTATGCAATAGCTTCCAAATGACTAATATGATTTTTTTAAAAAAGATAGAAACCATCACTTGGTGAGAATGACTATGTGTCAAGTGGCTGAGTCATGGACCATGGATTTGAATTTGTTTTGAAATAAGTAAATATAGAGATATCAGCAAAATTAGGTTTTTTGTTTTTGTTTTTTGAGGCTACTGTTACTTGGCTGGGGGGAAAAAGGAATTTGGAAGGATTTTGAATGTCTGTTCTCCAGTTCTTTTGTCTTGCAGATAAAATGAGGCTCATAAAGAGGTGAGACCCTCAAAGACAGGACTAGGGTACTCTCTCCATCCTTGACTGGCCCGCCTGTGGTCCTAGCTGGGCCCTAGCTGGGGCCTCAGGAAGCATGCTGAGCATGACCTGCCAAAGGGCCCCCTGTGCAGACCCACAGTAAAAACCTAAGTCTCAGATTGCTCAGCTTGTTCCTTGCTTCCACACTTTGTGCTGATACCTTCATGACCACATATATTTATCACAGAAATAAAATTCTTTCTGAGGCCTAAAAGGCCTTGGGCCACTATTAAGGGAGGACTAACACCATGGCCATACTGCCTTTTGTTCCATTTGGGTCTCCACCTGGGCCTTTAAATTTCGCAGCGAAGCTGAGCCGGATGCCAGGTTCCTTGCTGAGGCTCAGAGGGGCTCTTTTCTCCTCTTTCTCCTGTGCCAGGTGGCCCGAGACCAAGATCTCTGAATAGCTCTTCTCCCCAGTCACCTGGGCCCCTTTGAAAGTTCTTTTTAAAATACCCACTTTTCTAAGGGCGTCTGTTCCGGAAACAGATACCCAGTTGAAGGCAGTAGAACTGGGGATATCACAGCCCCGTAGCTATCTCTTCGGTTCCCTTA
Source organism: Phyllostomus hastatus (assembly GCF_019186645.2). Taxonomy (NCBI): domain Eukaryota; kingdom Metazoa; phylum Chordata; class Mammalia; order Chiroptera; family Phyllostomidae; genus Phyllostomus; species Phyllostomus hastatus. The sequence goes on along the minus strand of NW_025334015.1, from coordinate 8,863,812 downwards.
CTTGCTCCCACAGTGGTTTTTTACTGCCTCCCCCCAACGCCCCTCCCCACAGTATGCTGTCTATGGCTACACCGAAGGCGTGACTACTTTGCATTTCTATGGCTTATCTCCACCCAGTCTACTTATTTTTTCTTCTTTCTCACTTTTGGGTATCTTTCCCTGCATTCCTGATCCTGGAAGGATGGTTGTCTGAGTGAGATTGCAGATAGTATGGGTTCAAAAAAAAGACTGAGCAGGTAAACATAAGGAAGCTGTTTCCTCTCACATCGTTCACTATCAATCAGTTTAAGAGCCTGGGAAATTTACCCCAGCACCTTTGCTCTCCCCTGAGTGATGGATGGGTGGGGGGGGACGCTGTGTGCAAACATAATGCCCTCCCTATGCCCACTTCCACACCCTTGGTTGGTTTGTCTGTGGCACTCGATGGAGAAGAAAGGTCATTACTTGCAGAGAGCAACCATAGTAGATAGGCTTTAGGAAAGAGAGTTGAATTGTGAAGAATATTCATCCAAGTGGCTGTGAAAAACCAGTTCCAGATGTGAATGAGGCAAGGAGCCTGTGGGGGTGGAGAGGAGGGCATGGCTTCAAGTGCTAAATGCATGGGGATCAAGGAGGATAATTGGTAAGGACACAGGAAGACTGACAGAGACTCAGGGCAGGGAGGAATAAGATTTGGGCTAAAGAAACCAAGTGGATTTTTCCTCTCCCAAACCTCCCCCCACCCCACCTGAGTCTATTCCGTCAGGTACTGGGAGAAAAACAGATACCTGTGGTCTGAGAGGATGGGCGAGGGTTTAGCCCATGAGGTGACCTTGGCCTCTGCTGGCAGGGTCTCTTCCCATCCAGTCTCAGACAGAGCTGAGGAAGTCACAGAAGTAGGATGGCTGAAGATGACTGCTCAGTGTATTAGTTTTTGTCCAAGTTCATAATGACTTTATCATCTGTAAAAAGTCTTTGTCTCATTGTCTGTGTTCAACAAACATGCCTTTTTTATAATCCCATCTTTATGTCTAAAATCAGAATTAGTGGGGGCAGAATATTCACTTTGTGGACGTAAAAGGAGCCACATATTAAACCTAACAAACTCAGGGGAGGCGGCATGGTGGGCTTGCCAATGCAGGGACCAAAGTAACCACACAGGATGCCCTGAACATCAAAATTCCCAATTAAAAGCAAGTCATGGGGGGTTAGTCATGGCCTGGCCTGTAGCTTCCTTAACAAAGGTCAGTCTTTAGCTGAAAAGAGCTGTCTATTGTTTTTTGGCATCTAATTTAACAGACATTCAAAATGTCAGAGAAATTTGCTTTTCCAGACCCCTCAGGGCATGCCCACTTCACCAAAGCTGGAGACCACAGAGGCCCTCATTGTTATCTTACTATCCACAAATCCTGCTGCTGGAAATGTTAATCATGAACTGTCCTGTACCCACCGACATAAAAGCAGTCTCACTGTTTTACTTTTTATCCAACCCCAGACATTTCCCCCCTTTGCTTTTTCCTGTGTCCCTTAATTCACCACCAACAGGTTTCACACCCTCCCCGACACCGCTCAGGCCTACTCCTCTGATTCTAATGTACATATAAAATAAGCTGCAAGACTCCCATTCTCAGAGCATTTTCTCCGTTGAGCTTTTTCTTCTTGGCAATTGACATCAGTTTGGCTCACGTAAATGCATTAAATTCTTTACAGGTTTGGACATTTCTTATGTGGACAATTTCATTCAAGCATGTATTGAGCACCTACTGTGTGCATGCCATGCCAAGAGGAAGCTCCTTTGGGGCAGGGAAGCAACACGGGAGACTGCAGACCAGATTCTGCTCCATCACCTAAATGCCTAAGCACTTGCGGCTGGGATCTCTCTCTCGTGTCTGGTTTCCCTCGTAGGCACTCAGGGACTAGCAGTGCTCTCAGTACACCTTTTGCTGAATTTGGTGGTTTGCCATTGAAAGCGGAGAACCCCAATATTTTCTATTACTGCACCCCGATTGGTCTGTTTGTTGAGCAGAACAAAAACAACCGTGATTAGTTGTCAACATTAACAGTGCAGCAGCATTTGTATCTACATGAAAATAGAATGACAGAAGTGGAGAGGAATGGCAAGGGTTCAAAAGAATGAGGGCAGTGAGAGAAGTGGAGGGGATAAAGTGACCACTAGAACAGTAAGCAGCAGACGCAGCTCATGAGAAGAGTGAGCACTTCAACTACAGAGAAGAGAAAAGGGAGCTGTGTTCCCAGGGGACAAATGTCACCACTGTGCTATGCTGTACACGGACAGCCCCTGAATGTACAGATCACAGAACTGAATGCCACGTCTGTGTGTACATTTGCAATGTTGGCACACCCTCCAACGTCTCAGCTAAGCGCCCCCGAGAACAGGAGATGGAAAACAGACGAGTAGTTTTTGTCTTGCAAGAAATGTCACTGAAAATATTCCAAGCATGTAATGAGTAGCACCAAGCCATTTGCCATGAAGAATGATCTGAATACAGAAGTCTGACTATGCATGTACTTAGGGTCTGGCTGGCCTTATGGGGTGCCCCCGCAAGCCCTTCTTTGGTATTTTAGAGGAGCATGGCTTGTAGAGTCACTGGGGCGGGGCATGAAGGGGAGGGTGGGGCAGAAGCCAGTCGGGATGATGTCATCCCATCTGCCCCACCCACCATCCAGCACACTCCAGCCTTTTCCTCGTGGTGCTGGCACCAACAGATATTGCTTGTCCTCCTTGAGCCTAAACTGATAAAGAGTTGGGATAAGAAAATGAGTAAAGAGATGCTACCGATTAGTGGGCCTGGGGAGTCATATCCCGACCCTCCTTCAAGAGCCTCCCACAAGCAGGAAAGATCAGCCTGCTCAGCTGAAGGCTTTTGTGGCCCGAGCCAGTCAAGGACATACAAAACACAAATGCTGTAGTGGGAGAAGCAAGGGCGTACATCCCAGCTCTGCTAGTGCCTGGTGGAGCAAATGGGTAGCCCCACATGTCCTCAGCCCTGAGTTTCCTTGTCTCTGACGTGGGATGAACAAATTCCGCCTCTCTCATGAACAAGACAATGTAAAAGGAGAAGTGGTATAAAAGTGCTGCAGGATGTGTATCCCCGGCCTCCTATAAATTCACAGGAGGATCTGGGGCCTGGGCAAGCTTTGCGACTGGCTCTTTCTTCTGTTTATCCCAGCACTGCGGTAATTCACACGAGCCTCGTGCCCAGGGACCACCTGGCTTTGCAGAAACAAACCCCTCTAAGAGCTCTGACAACTTTCTATTTTTACTCCTTTCCAGAGTCTTCTTCTCCAGGGCAACTATACACACACCATGCCATTTTGCAATTTATTTTCATTCTGCAGAGGAGAACCTGCCCTCCCATTCCTGGCTTGGCTCCTGTGGCCTGGCCGTATTCCTGTTGGATGGCCCTGGGCTGCTCCAGCCTTGGTGCTGGCACAGCCTTGTTATGCCAGCTGGAGAAAGACAACACACCTGTGGTTGTGCGAGGCTGGGTCTGGGAGGTGGCTGGGCAAGGGTCCTAATGACTTGAGGGTGACACAAGGCTTGCCAGCATGACTTCATCTGTTTACTTTCACTGGGCTCCGGGGAGAGGCTCGGGGTGTTTGTGCAGCTGCCCTGGCCCCTGCAGGGGTGCTCTGTCTTACCTGGATCACCCGGCCTCGCCTCTACATGGACAGCTGTGTCCAAGCTCAGGCCACTCTCCGATATCTGGCTTATGGAATCTTCATGCTGCTGTCTTTTCTTCTCACTTCATGTTTGGAAAAGGTATTGTTTTAAACAAGAAAACTTAAAAACAGATGGGCTGTGGTTTCCAGGCCTCACGTCTCCAAGAACATGATAGAAACCAGGAGTCAACCCATCTGACTCTTTGGGATCAGATTCTGCATTTCTTATGTTGGCAAAGTCCTCCCTGAAGATAGAAGTGCCCGGGCTGCCAGCTGGGGAGGAGCCACAGCTCCCTGCCAGGAACGTGCTTCCCTCTCTCCCTCCACCATTGTCTCTTCCATAGGAGGACTTGGGATGGAGGCTGACTAAGCCCCATGTGCTGTCTTGGTCACGAAAGCTGCTGATCCACTGTCTGCACTTTCCGCGGCAGTTGTTTTCCAGAGGTGGTGATGGGAGGTGCTGAGTCACCAATGGTCTCTGCCTCCGTCTCTCTTGGAGCTCAGGCTCCTCTTTAGAATCAGGGGGTCAGTAGCCTGGGACTTAGAAGCACGTTTTTCTCTGTGCAGAGCGACCCTTTGAAGGGACACACCTGCATCCCAGACCTTGTTGTCCCTCTCAGAGGTAAAGGATGAGTGTTCCCAGTAGGCTCCTCAGCTAACTATGACATAAAGTAGTGTGCCCTCACGCAACTGAAGACAGAACCCAAGAGACCACACTGCTCCCTCATCACACTCAAATAAGAGATCTGGGTAGAAAATAAAAGAAAGTGAAAAAAAAAAGAAAAGAAAAATATTAAAAATAAATAAAGAAATAAAGCAAAGAAGATTTTTTAAAAAAGAGAGATATGTATGGGTAGAAAGTAAGTCTTGTGACCACAGGAAAAGCATTTGGACAAAACTTGGTACGCTGCAAAATGTTGGTAATTAGTTTATGTGTGCCATGAGATATAAAAGGTTGAAAATCACTGTTTTAGGGTTTTGAAGCAACATTCCTGGTCCAGGATGGTCTATGAATATAACAGAGCAAAATTTGGCCAAGGGGAAAACACAGAACAATGAACTTGAAAGTGGTCACGTGATGGGTTATCAAAAGAGTAGCAGGTGAGCCGAGAATACTGAGACATGTGCTAGAGGAAACTGTGTCCACAAGAAAATGTGTGGAAGAGTTGAATAGGAAATCTTCATGAGTGAGTTCACAACCAGAGTGCCTGAAGCCTGAAGAAACTCTCTGGAAGGCTGGGGGCTCTGACTAAATATCTGTAAACCTCAGATCACAACTTTGTATAAAGAAAACCCAAGACGTAAAAATAAGTCATGAGTGATGCAGACTAAGGAGTGCGTACTAACCCTGTGGCCAGACCATGTATAAAACTAAGCCTGATAGATTCCATCCAGTAAACCTCCGATCAGGTGACTGGTGTACGCCCAAGCCTGTGTCACTGTGGGGAGCAGTGGAAGACAAGGTCTCCGGCCCTCTGGTGTTTAAACTCCTATCTCCACCTGGACTTTCTAAGTGGCCATCCTAGAACAATGGAGCGTGGTGGAATCCTGTTGAACAGGATTAACTTCCTAGTCTGACAGCAGGATTAAATGATTTTTGTGGCCCTAAAGTTTTTACCATCAACGTGAAAAAGTTAATTCTCTCAAAAATTTAATTCTTTAAAAATGTGTATGTATATACTTTGCAATTTTAATTTAAATTTTAAATTTTTCAGTTATAATTTGCATTCACTATTATTTTGTATTGGTTTCAGGTGTAAAAAGAGTAAATTCTTAAAGGCAATAGTTCCCCTCTCCCCATCCTTCTTAAGGACGTAAAGTCAAATTTCTAGTGGGTGGGAGAGCGCTACACACCCAGCCTGGAGCCAGCACACACCACTCATCTATTCATATGAACCAGGGCTGCGGTCCCTAAGGAATGGTAACTTCCCAGCTGGGGAAGAAGACATTGCAAACTGTAGGCATCATGTAATGTCTTCCAGTAAAGCAACTTTCCCCCAAATGGGCTTCACAGATATTTTGCAAAATTAGCATTCTATCATCAAGTACATCAGAGAAACACAGGGTTAAACTGAGTTCAAAGTTTTCTTAAGTGTATATTTTGATTTGTTAATGCAACAGTTTTCAATCTTTTATCTCACGGCACACATAAACTAATTACTAAAAGTTTGTGGCACACACACAAAAATATATTTTTTGCCAACCTGGCAAAAAATGGATAACTGACTTATTTACAAGAAAATACTAATTACCTACCCTTTTTGCTCTAACGTGACTTTTTAAAAAAATCAGGTGCTTATACTTGTATATAAGGATTTCTGTTACTAAGAATTAACCAATCAGACACAACCTTATTATGCAACGTGACCAATAAGATGCAACTCCATTATATGAGCTCTATATTTATGGATCAAGACAGGGCATTCACATGGGATGGCTATTTCTGTGTTGGCTGTTGTCATTCTTTAATTTGATGATCTAAGGGAAGAGGTCAGTGCCCCTGACTAAATAGTTGGGTATTGCATATTTTTAAAAATCTTGTGGCATACTGGTTATAAATTGCTGCCCTAAAAGAACATCTGTCCCCTTGTAGTTACACTGGAAAATGTTCTGATTTTAGCCTTAGATTTAGCTAAGAAGTCCTTAAAACCTGTTGCAAGCGATGAAACACAGGCTAACACATCTTTTTCCCGCAACCCACTGACTTCATGTCTGCTATAGATTTACTTTCAAAGGGGAACCAGGTGAAAGAAGAAAGCACAGGACCATCTTAGGTCGTTTCAGTTTCCCAGTCTTGATAAATTTACGGAAAAGAAAACATCCCCCCTGGAGCTGTCTCTGCTGACCCTTCTGTGACACCTCTAGGGTTTGATTGCAAATCAGTGACTCCTGGGGTCAAAAGCATTCTGGCTTCAAAGCAAAAATGTTGGGTGTCGGTGCTGCTGTTGGCTAGCATACCCTGTCTTGTTACTTTTGATTGATCATTAAAGACAGGAGGACAGAGGGTACCCACCAGTCACTCTGTCATGTCACCTCCAACACGCACTTGTAATTACAGTGGGATCACTCACTGTCTGGGTAGGGGAGAGTGCAGTTAGCACAAATCTCCTTCCTTCTAGCCTCTGCTGCCTTTAGGGCAGGTGCTGCAGGATGGACAGTAATAAGGGACTTGAAGTCTTGAAATAACTAAATAAAAATCTTTGACCAAGAGAAAAATTAATTCCAGTATCTCTTTTGTCAAATAATGTCAGTTATTCAGCCTTTTCCTCCCCTGAAATTTCCAGCTGATCCACGCAGTGGAAACCCTGTCTAAATGCACAGGGACTTGTCTGCATGAGAATTGTCCCTGTGTTCATTTCTTGGATGAAACTTGTTGAAGTGATGTTCTTCCAGTGTGCAGAAATGTCTCTCTGCATCGTTTCCAAGAGCTGAGCTGGGATGGGCTTAGGTGGTGCTTAAAAGCCATCACCCAAAAGGAACTCTGCAGAAACCACAAAATAATTTGCAAGGCACACACAAAAAACAGTTGCTTCAGATGTGCCCTCGGCACTCACACACATTGACACGGCTTGGGGAGTTTTGCTTCTTCCATGATGAGCTCCATATGTCTCTGTTTGGCTTTCGTGTGTGTGTGTGTGTGTGTGTGTGTGTGTGTGCTTTCAATGCACCCTCTCTTCCTTTGTTTGCCCTGCTTTCCTCTGAAGGTCCCGTGTGTACTGACTGTCTAGATGGCACCTGGGGAAACAAACACAGAACCCGCCCCTGAATAACGCGGGAAATGGAGAAACAAGGTGCAGGGAGCTGCGTCGCTGTGCCAGGGCTGCCTAGGGGGATTTCTCCATTTCTAAAATGTGTGGCTCTAATATGTCTCATTTCCAACAAACAGGAAATGTCACCATGAGGGTCACACCTTGTTAAAATTTTCTGTTCTCTTGCCTGATACTCCCAGCTTTAACATTGCCGTGGGCGAGGAGACTGTGAGCAAGATTTTAAAACGATTGTGTCATCAGTCACCTGGCTTTCATAACAATACCTGGACCTGGACTTTGTGCAGGACCTGAGGCAATTCTTTAACCTGGGAGGTATCTACCCTGAAGGCAGTGATAATTGGAGTCACGAGAAGTGAGTTCTGACCCCCTGTTCAGTGGTTTCTTGTAGTCAGGAAAACACTTCTCCAACTGTGTCACTGGATCAGAGAGCCCACTGATGCTGACAAGTGGTTCTGGACACGCAGAGATTATAATTAAATTACTCTTTTTGAAATGTTAATGCTAGTTATGTGCCAACCGTGTAATCTGATGTCCTTATATAAAAAATAAACCTCATGTGGAAAGTACTTTCATTATCATCCTTATTTCGCTGAGAGGAAACTGAGGGTTAGAGGGATGGAGCAGCCTGTCTGAGGTCATGCTGCTATAAAGTTCCTGAGCTGCCCTTGACCCCATGCCAAGTCCAACCCAAAGGCCAGTCACTATGCCCTCTGCCCAACCTCTTCCTGGAAAGTAAGAGAAGGTAGGAGGGGGAGTGGGCCATCTGAGGCTCTTTGAGTCAGGCCCCCCTTTATTGGGCTTGGGTCCCAGTTCAGTTTGCTCAGGGGAAGCCGGTGTGAATGGCTGGGGCTGATAAAAGCAGCGATTCTGACGGGCTCCGAGCAGTTCTCTGTTAGCAGTGCCTCCCTCACGGGGTTTTGTGACTAAATCGAGGAAATGTTTACAAAGTGCTTGACAAGTACAGAATGCCCCCAAAATAATGGTTATTGGATGGATCCATGTCCTTTTACAAAATTAGATGTTGGAAATGTTTCGCAACAGCAATTTCTACCAGTTTTCTTCCCTTCATTCTTCCCCAAGTCGTATCTGCTCAAGATGAAAATCTGTCTTTGTATTTAGTTTAGTGAGTTTTCCTCAATTTACTGAGTCCTTTTATTTTTTTCCAAAGAGAGTACTGTAATGTCCTTTGCATATGAACACATACATTCTATTTGAGCAATTCCCTCCTCGGTGTCTGTGGGGTAACATTGATGAGTATTCGTGGAGTATTAATGACTAGAACTATAATAATGATTTCCATTCATTTCAGATTTAGTAAGTCCATGCACTTTCAATTAACTCTCAAATAATCCTGTGAGATAAGTATTATTTTCCCCATTTCACACCTTAGCCATGGTACCCATTCTGTTCAAGCCATCACATCTAGCTTTGCCTGGCACAGGCTGCTGTGCCTACTTCAGAGCTGTGGGTGTTCCGACACCTCCCCACTCTCTTTTGTAAAGAACAGTGCATTTCTGGCAGTGACTCCCAAGCACAGAGTCTGCCAACCACAGGAGGTTTCCTAACTTCTCAGTATCATCATGTGCTATCAGTCCCGGTATCTGGGTGTCCTTGGACTCCCTCCACCATATGGTCTCCATAAACAGTTCCTGGCACGTCCCTCCCTCCATACTTCCTGCCCTTGGGACTGCTTGTCCGTGAACTCTCACATTCAACAGCATGGCCTCAAGCAAGAGACCCTAAAAGCCACAGGTCCCCCAACACACATCCTTGGAGAGCCAGTTTTGCTCCAGGTTGAGGGAAGTTAACCAGTTAAGTAATTTTAATAAGGAACTTAAGATTTAAAGCATTTTTATAGTAAAACATTTTATAGAGTACAATAGAATGCAACATTTACATGTATTTTAAAATAATACAGTCCTGGAGGAGAGTGTACCTCTAGATGCCGATGACGAACATGTGCTCATGAGCCTCCAGCAGGTCTTTGGGGGAAAGCACTGAGCAATTCTTGACCGAGATGTTCACTGGCACATATTTATAGTAGCCACATGGGGTTTAGGGCCAACCATGCAGAAGGTCTCTGAACCCCACCTCACAGGAGCTGCTGACCTAATAGACGGTGGATGTGCCATGTTGAGAGCCCAAACCAATGCTATGAGAAACAACTCTGGAACTCCCCACGACAGAGAGCTGCATTCAGAGGAATGTTGTTTGAGGGAGGCACGGTGAGAAAAGGAAAGGCTTTTCTTTTCTGAAGGGATGTCCATCACATGTTCCCAAAGACAGCATTCAGGAGATCGTAGCTGAAGTGAGGGTATAGTACTTACTTATTGAACTTATCACCGGGAAGACATGGCTACTGTATACAGGTGAGACACATGGACACATGTAAGGAATACATCCACAAGTGACAGTGGAAGCAAGGATGCATTCATTCATTCATTCACTCATCCATTCCATAGATTTATTGACAGCCTACTACATGCTAGGGAACCTACTATGTGTAAATGAGTATCACATGGAACCATCTTTCAGTCGTTCACTCCCACAGCCTCACCCTGGGGTGGGGATACCTCCTGTCACTAAATGTTGGAAAACATCTGCTTCTAGTCCTCAGCACCTGCCTGGAAGATAGAGACCCTTTAACAGCTTGGGCCTCATGATTTGCCTCACTCAGCCAGTGAGGCTTCGTAGTGCTAAATTTGGTACCAAATGCCATAAGAGAGAGCTTTGTGCTGTCCACAATGACCTGTCACCTTGTTACTTGTATCTGAACTCTCACTGAGGGACAGAGTGCACAAGAGCAAAGCAGTGACCCCCTCTTCTGAAACAGAGTCACCTTTATATGCACCTAAACTAGGAGAGCTGGTCATTACGATCTTTCATCATCAAAAGGTGCTAATTGAGGGCTTAATTTCCGGGAATCTTATCCTCCACATGGTCCAGAGAAAGTCTCCCTCTTCTGTGTGTTTACATTCTGAGAGAGACAACACTGAGGCAGATAGACGCCAACAGGAACTAGACACAACTAAGCAACAAACACTGGACAAACACAGAGAGATGAGAATAAATATTCGCTTTGTATAAAGGCCAAGTGTGCAGTGCATGCTGTCACATTTTACAGAAGAGACCCTTGTTCCTCCACATGGAGCCATCGTCGTGTCCCAGGCTCACTGGACTCCACAGAGATTGAAAGTCCCCGAGGAAGCTTAACGTGACCTGAGAATATACCATTTTGGAAAGGTTAGAAGGGTGATGGGCTTCTGGACCTTTGTGGGGAAGTTAGGAGAAAGAGGGCAGATAAGCCAACTGAGAGGAGGCAGGACTGTGACTTCTATCTTTGGACAGATGGCTCCTTCTGGTAGCAGAGGCAAGAGCTGTCACTTAGCAAAGTCCCCTCCATCCCCAGGTCCTCTGAGTGAGCTTTCTAAAGTCTATCTTTTCCCATGGAGACCAAGTTCATTGCCCTTGTTTTCCCATTGCTCTGCCTTGATGGGAAGGGATGATTAGGAATAACTGATTCACACCTCCCCAGAGAGAAGGAGCTGTGGAGAAATGCTTGCTGCAGCCAAATGTTGTGATGTCCACAAAGCAAGCAACACATATGGACATTTGGAAATATCTACAGTAAATAGTCAGTGGCTCGTGTGCAGAGTACACCACACTTCTATTTAGCATCTGAAGGACTTGGCAAGAGACTAGAATATGTGCATGTGTGATGTGTGCACATGTGAATGTATGTGAGTATATGGGGGTGTCTGTATGTGTGATGTGAGTTTACATGTGTGAGAGTGTGTGGGAAGTTGTGTGTGCATGAGTTTTATGTGTAGGTGCATGTAGTGAGTGTATGTGAATATGTCAGTTTGTCACAGTGAGTGTAGGTGCGTGTGGGAGCTATTGTGTGTGTGTGTGCCACACGAGCACATGCACATGCATCTGAGGGCTCTCAGAGGACAGGAACCTGGATTCCAGCTGGTGGTATGGGCAGCATTTCCTGAAATTGCTTCTGACTCACAAGCACTCTAAGACCAGCTAAAATAATACAGAAACAATTCAAATATGTGGAAACTTGGGCTTGCTTTCCTTTGGTTAGTTTACATAGGGGAAGTTGTTACTGAAAAAGAAACTTATCTGGAGGTTTCCTGGACCCAGTAGGGGCATGGCCTCTGTCCTGACTTGGTGTGACCTTTTGCTCACCTTCATTGCCAGGCTGTATCATGACATGTGTGTCAGCTGCAGTGGTAACCAATTTGCTCAGAGCTCAAGGTCACGGAGCTATTGGCCTGATCTCACAGTCATTTGCGTGCCACAGCATGAGCATCTAACAGAAAACCCCAGGCAGTTAGAGGTCAGAAGAGCTCATGTGATTGGGGAAGATCAGTTGCGCTGTTGGAGCTCAGCTCATTCCCTGGCCAACCGGGGATCCACACCATCTGCCTCACCCGCCTTGGAAACTCCTGAAAAAAGATGAGCTGAGGGTAGAAGGACATTTTCAAAAGCCCTAACCCTATTATTTGAGGGTTACATTTTGATATAGAGTCAGAGACTCTGGAAGTTGGCCTCCGTGGTCTCTGGTGACCAGTCTGAACTTCTGTGGGTTTCCATTGTTCCTTGTACTGTAGCCACCAAAAAAAGGAGCAAGAAAAGGACTCTCTTTTTTTTTCTTTTTATCCTCATCCAAGGATATATTTTTTATTGGTTTTAGAGAGAGAGGAAAAGGGGGGGGAGAGAGAGAGAGAAACATCAAATGGTTGCCACCCACATGTACCCGATTTGGGATCTAACGTGCAACCTTTTGGTGTACAGAACGACACTCCAACCAATGGAGACACCAGGCCAGGGTGGAATATTTCTTTCACTGACTGTCCTAATTCATCAATTTAGAATACATCTTTATGTTCCTCTCTCTTTAAAAAAAAAACTCTTACTTTGAAAACCCCTGAACTTGCCTCTTTGCACATGTGCTCCTGTCTCAGCCTCTGTCCCTCCTGCAGGGAATAACCTGTCCCACACACATCTGGGACATCTTCTACGTCCTTTCACCTGGGAAAGCAAGATGCAGGGACTCCCACCAGGGCCTGAGGACAGCAGCACACAGGCTAGACCCCTGCTGGAGTCACACCACCTCCACCCTGCAGTCTTTGCCGCTTTCTCACTGGAAGGAAAAGAGAGATAGGTCTGCATCCCGGGCAATTCGGGAAGATGAAACTCCACCACTGTGGATGCCAATTTAATTTCCTTTGTCACCTCACCAATTCTTTCCTCGCATCTCAGCCGCAGCCCTTCCTGCCTCAGGAACCCACCCATCTATTCAGTGTCTATTAATGCAGCACCTCTTGGGGAAGTTAGTGCATTAGGCACCAGAAGATGCAAGCAGCAAGCAAGACACAGGCCCTGTCCTTGGGGGGGGGGGGGGGTGCTACAGTCAAACAGGAAAGGATCTTAAGTCAGTAACATAATGGGTTATGGGAGACACAGGGGTGACTATGAGCACAAAGCACAGGGTTTAACATTCTCTAGGGGTTAGGGAACCCACCTTTGGGAAGATGGCCTTCAGCTGAAATTTGGAGGGCTTGGAACCTAAGTTCTGTGAGGACAGTCCCATGATATAGCAAATGCTCCCTAAATATTTGTTCAAGGAAAGAAGGGGAGTTAACAAAGGGGGATGATTCTGGGCAGAATGCACCAGGAAGAGGGAGTTTCCCATTGGATGGGCATGGAGCCTCCTCAGTGAAATGGAAGAGGCTTTCGTGACTGTGCTGGAGAGAGTGAAGGGAGCCGCCTAGGAGCCAAAGTTGCGCAGGGAGGTGGAGACCAGCTTGGTGGCGGGAGGTGGCTAGGGCCTTGGTAAGGAGTTTGGGTTTATTGTGGGGTCATGAGGACCCAATAAAAGCTCTGAGGGGCCACAATGCTCAGACAGGTGCTGCACACATCGAAGTGTTTCTTCTCAAACTCATTCGTGCAATTGAAGCACTTGGACATCTCATTAAAATGCAGACATCTCATTAAAATGTCTGAGCAGGTGGAGCCTGGTTTCTGCACCAACTCGAGGTACCTTAGTACAGTAACTAGTTAATTATAGGAACCAGCGTAGGTCTTCATTCTAAGGCACCTAATCTAAAGCACTCCCTTTTCCTACAAGGAAACAGTCTGTCACTGGGGAAGACATCTGCTTATGGTGACCCAGTTTAGTAGCAGCAGTGGTGGCTCTAGACCCCAGCTTTCCTTGGATATTAGCGAAGAATTCTTTCTGGTTTACTAAACCACATCCCTTTTTCACACACGGCCTTTCTCTTACTGTGCCCCATCAGGGTACGGATGGAGGCTAGCCGTGCCTAGCCACAGGCCATCGGCCCCTACTGGAGAGGGTTCTGGACACAATCCAAGTCCTGGAGGATTAACTGCGGTGTTCTGTGGCCTTGGAGCTGGGCCAGGCCAGAAAGTTTCTCAAGCCCGGATTAGCCACAGCCTGAGATGTGCTCACAGTAACTGCAGCATGGTCTTTCTCTTTCTGGATTTTAATGAGTTCTGGCAGTTTGCCCATCAGGTGCTGTTTTCCTGGTGACCAGATTAAATGTCCAAGGCTCTTAACCATCAGGGTTGGTCCTAGGAAAACCTGCAATGCTGGCCAGTCCCCTGTGTGGTGTCACTGTAGGAAGTTACAGAAAATTCCTCCAACTGAAAAAGAGTCCTCTCTCACATGTCCTGTTTGACTACAGTTCCATCACCAGTTACTCATTCTTTGTATTAAGCACTGTCTCATAGTCCTTTTTAAAAACCTGAGGCTAACTATTAAGTCACTACCATCTTAGTAAAAACTAGGTCCTCAGCTCTTCCCCAGACTAGGAAAGGTGTCTTGGCTAAAGAATGCTCCCAAGGTGGGAATGAGGACTAGGGGAAAGCAAACAAAGGAGACACAGGAGACACTACCGATAAAACTTGCTAACTTCACTGTCTTGTTCAGGGCCAACTCTGATTTTGACCTCCAGATGCTTCCTATTTTTTATGGCTCCTAATCAAAGTCAGCGGTGATGTAAGGAACTGGAGGAAAACCAGGCTTTCAGATGCTGGGTGGAGTTTACAGTAAAGATATGAGTAATACCTGATATTCGCATGCATCTCTCCATCCCACAGACACGATGATCCCCCTAAAATCACACATGCCACCTCTGAGGAGGGGCAGAGATGTGTTAAAGGTCAATGACAAAAAATACAGGATTTTTTAAAAACAGAAATGAAGAATGCATTTTGGTTAAATAATATCTACCACTGCCCTTTGATGGTACTCTGCCACTTCAAAGCTTTGCCATATGTATGTCTTCGCCTTAACAATCTACCCTTTCAGAAAGGAAGGCACATATTTTCTCATGGCAAAAAGGTCCCTAAAGGACTTGCTTAAAAATGCACATTTCTCATGTCCACACTGGACATTCTCCTCCAGTAGATTTAGGGTGTGGTCTTTGAATCTGAATTTCAACAGCACGTGGTGCGTGAGTGGGCTAGCCTTAGAGAAATGTAGAGTCCTTCCTAATAGAGTAGGCATGTATGCACAGTGCTGGATTTTGATCTTTGAGAATGTGAGAATTATGTCTCATTCATGCTGGCGCCCTATTCAGTGCCTAGCATAGAGCTTTGCATATATTTCATAAACAAGTGTTCGCAGAATTTTCATGGTCAGGGAAATTGTCATAGAAGTGGCATCTAAGCAGAGCCTCTCTGAGTGAACAGGACTTCAGGAGATAAGGTCTGGGGTTAAAGGTGTTCCAGAACGAAGAAATAACAAAAGCAAGGTATTGAACATGGGATTTCCCAGGTATTGGAGAGACGTCTATTGTTTGGTTGGAGCATAGAGTATAGATGTATCAGGAAGTATTGGGAGATAGGATTACAATAACAAGGTAAGATCATATTATACTGTGAAGGAGCTTGAATTTAGGAATTTGTGCTGTTTAGAAGCAGTGGGGAAACATTGAATTCCATGTCTTCATGCATTTGGAGTATAAAGCGGGCTAATGCAATGTCAGATGGGACTTATTTTTACACTGCTGAACCACCCTCTTACCAGAACAGAGCAATTTGGAAGGCTTCTGTGTAAACTCCCAATAACTTTGAAAGTTTTGACATTGGCCAACTGCATCTCCTTGGGAAACTGTTAATCCCCACATCAACTAGAATTGAAAACACTGGGTTCTAAGTCTTTATTTCTAGACCATCCTCTCTGGACCTTGGATCCCAGATGCTGTCTGAGCACCTCCATCCAGCTGTCCAATGAGTACCTTGCCTCTCACATCCTCCCACTTAGACCCAGTACCTTCCCTTAACCCTCTTCTTGGACTTTGGACCCTGGATTTGGGTAGTCACCTACTCACCTAAATCGGAAACTGGTCACCTTTCACCTTCATGCTTCTTAATAAAGAGCCCTGGAGATTCCACTCTTCAGCTAGTGCCCCTGTCCTACCCTTGGGATGTTTGCAATGGAAATAATTTTGCTTTTCTTTTTCACATTTCCATATGCATGGTTTCTCCCAATTCTATCTCTAAGTTGGTACTGGGGAGGGAAATTCTATTACGATACAAAAATGGAGAAAAGAGGGTCAATATTCAGCATTTGACTCCAGAAATCAGATTTCTAGGTTCCTAATAAGCTCACTTTTCAAAGAAAGACTCTATTGAGAGAAGTTTTTCTCCAAATTCCTTAAAATTCCAATAACATATCAAGAACAAGACTTTGGGAGATAAATATTGAATTTCCTATGAGTTAAGTTTGGAAAGGTCTCAGGATCTACCTATTTCCATAGAGGAGAGAAAGCCCCACCCTGGTGGTCCAGTGAGCACTGAGGAGGGAAGACAGCCTGAGAGGTAGAACAGACCCATGTGTCCTGACTTCTCTCTGCAGTGAGCTGAACCCCCAGAGGGTAGTGTTGGTAGAAAAGTGAAGGACACTATATAAAGCATACACGGCTGTGCCAATGCCTCACTTTGAGCTCTGGGAGGAGAGCTGTCTAGAGTAGCTGGCTCTACATTAGCACGGGGAAGCCACAGCTGAATAACAATGGCCCTGCAACACACTGGGCAAAGGACATCCCTCTACTATAGCTCTTGAGCTTCGCTTACTCCTGTGTGACACGGAGTGATCTAGAAAGCCATGTATGCCATGAATGGGGGTGGTACAGAATCAGCAGGGTGGAAGATGGGGCTGAGACCCTGAGGGACAGCAGTGGCCATAAGAGTCAAGGTGAGGGGGTCAGATAGGAACATCTTCACATTCCATCTGAGTCAACTGAGCAGAGCAGGTGCATGTGGGCAGACAGCGACAGTAAAAGGCAGTGGTTGTCCAATGCTCAGGGAGGTAATGAATGCTGTTGGGTACCCAGAGTGACACCTGCTGGTGCTGATCCTCAGGCATCAAACTGTGAAACCTGAGAAAGAAAATACCTACTAAGAAGGACTTTTGGTGGTTTACTTGGCTAAAATAAAATAAAAAGAGCCTAGCAGCCATTTCTGCTCAACAGCCTCTCATGCAACTGCACTTCACAGAGAAGCATCTACAGTAAAATGCCTGACTCTGCACTAAGCTGCCTGCCTGCACTGTGTTTCTGCCCTCTGAGCCAGCCCTTACAAAGGAGTTCCTGGAATCCTATTTTAACCAATATTATTGAGGCTTTCCCCATCCAATCAGAGCTGTGCAGGTCTGACCAATCAGGGTGACTCTATCCTAACCAATCAGAACAGTACTTTTGGACCAATCACACTGTGAGAATTCAGAGTCCTTACTTGCATGAGGATGGACCAATCGGAGGCCTGGGGTGAGTACTTCTGCCCATATAAGGCAGCTTCTCCCTCTCTGGCTGAGGAGGTGGTAGAGCACACTTTCCACCAAAGTGGAAAGTGTAGACTGCATTTCTCCTGTTAGAATCGAAACAAAGAAGATGTCTTGGGGCGCAGAGCAGGTTAGACCAGTGCAGAGTGGAATGGAGCTGCCCATTTGGAGACAGGCCTGGCCCTGGGGCAGCCTCATAGCCTTGCTGTCGCACTGTATCACAATTAAGCTGTTTCACAGCCCTGCTGTTTTCACAGCCATGCTGTATACTGTTCGCACTGAATAAAGTTTCCTTCACTGCATCCCAAATTGGGGATTCTTGTTGGCGGCTCCGACCATCGCCTGACAAAAGGTATGAAGAAGTGATACATGCTACAGCACGAATAACCTTGAAACCATTATGTTAAGTGAAAGAAGGCAGTCATTAAGAGATATATTTTCAGTTTAGTACCTTTGGCTGGATATGATAGATTACTGGATGAAACATTCCTTCGAGCTCGCTGTCTACAATGAGAACACTGCTGTGGATATTATTACTTTACATTATACATATCCTTGCTGTGAGGACTCAGGAGAAATGGGGTTTGGCTGTAGATTCAGGAATAGTTGTTCTTTCCCTGAACAAGTGATTTACTTTTATCTTATAAGCATTGTGATGTGTGTAAAGGATTCTTCCCTACCGGTGCTGACTACTCAAGAGATGAGAGCCAGCTCTGCAATCCATCCCTCGCCTTTCCTGTATCATTATTTACACCTGCACACACGTGCTAATCTCATGCCTGGCTCCCCTTATGTCCCTCGCTACCCTCCTTTTCTCTTCATCATCTACTTCTATTTTTCATCTTGCTGTGTTTTATGGATATTCACATGAGAATTCTGCTTTGGAATAAACAGGATAAATCTCAAACCTCCAGAACATCTCTTGAATCAGCCCCCATCTCCTGTCTTCCTGTATCCCGTTTGGATTGCCGTCGGTGGGCTTCCAAGCGTTCCCCCAGATCCGTGGCTCATTCCTGTGCATTCATTCTCCACACTTCTGCTAAAAAGATTTCTTTTTTTAAAAAAATTCCCTCTCAGCCCTGGCTGGTGTGGCTCAATGGATTGAGTACCGGCCTGCGAACTAAAAAAATTCCCTCTGCTTATAAGCTGTCATTGTTATCTCTTACTTTTAAAACGAGGTCCAGGTCTCTTAGGGGTGTGCATGTGCCTCTTTAGCACCTGACCCTGGCCTCAGTCCTCCCCCAACTCCAGGTCCTCCGACACCCCAGCCTCTTCCTGTCCCCTGAGTTTTGTGCTTCCCCTTCTCCCACCCTTTGCACACAGCTCGTCTCTGTCTGGATGCCTGTGTGTGCCCTCCTGCTCCCTCTGAGGGCATCTCATTCATCAGGTGCCCCAGACAGGGGAGCCCTTCCCAGAACCCATGCCCCAGAGTCCCATGGAGATGCTTCTGCTTTTGTAAAATTACCCCTGTAGTCAGTGGGCTCTACGGGGCAGCAACATGCTCTTCTTCATCTTTGTGTCATCGGCCTTTAGCCCTGGGTTTTGTTTATAGTAATGACTGCTGAATTAATTTGAGTATCTTAGAGTGGGTGGCTTATGAATAATACTGCCTTTTCCTTCTCCTCCACCAGATTTGGAGATTGATGCTGAAATCAAGCAAAGGCAGAGATCAGAATGTCAGCTTTGTTACTGATAAAGGTAGAGAGTGCAGCAGAGATGAGTGTTCAAACCAGGTTTCCTAGAGCTGGGCTCCAAGGCCCTGGGTCGGAACGTGTCAGGTGGCATCAGCTGGGATTTACAGAGCAGATCCGTTTACCCAGAATTGACTCCTCACACTGCTCAAGGAAGGGACACACCCCAGGCTTACCCTGCAAAGTGAGCCTGGTCCTGAGCATGGAGGCCAGGGCTCCATGTGAGACAGCCGCTCGATGGGCAGACAGGTCTCCAGGGAGATGCTATGAGGGCCTGAGCGACTCACTGCATCTCCTCATCCCCAGCCCACCCACCAGGGAAGTCACTCCTCTGTAGAGTGAGAGAAGTCATTCTTTTCAATATCTTCAGTGGGAGAGGCTTCTGGTTGGGGGCTGAGACAATAGGACTAAGGGAGGAAGGACATTGGTCAGGGTCTTATCCATGAGACAAAGCGTTCTTTGCTGATCCAAGCACAGACTGTTATTGGGAGGGCCTGGGCATTGCTGTTAATTTTTCTGGGTAGAAAAATGCCATAATGGTTATAGTTATATTAAAAATATTCTTTACCCTGGCTGGCGTAGCTCAGTGGATTGAGCAAGGGCTGCGAACCAAAGTGTCGCAGGTTCAATTCCCAGTCAGGATACATGCCTGGGTTGCAGCCATGACCCCCAGAAACCTCACATTGATGTTTCCCTCTCTCTCTCTTTCTCCCTCCCTTCCCTCTCTAAAAATAAATAAATAAAATCTTTTAAAAAATATTCTTTATCAGTTAGCAATGCACACTGAGTATTTATGAGTGAAATAATATGATATCTTGGATTTACTTTAAAATATTTCAGCAAAGACAAAAACAAAAACAAGAGGTGAAGGGAAAGGGCCAAAACAGGTGAAAAAAATTGACTAAATATTGATAATTGTTGAACCGGATGATAGGTACACAGGGGTTTATTATACTATTTCCTTCAATTTTCTGTATGTTTGGAACTATCAATAATACATGTTTT
Source organism: Phyllostomus hastatus (assembly GCF_019186645.2). NCBI lineage: Eukaryota > Metazoa > Chordata > Mammalia > Chiroptera > Phyllostomidae > Phyllostomus > Phyllostomus hastatus. The sequence continues at coordinate 8,843,863 of NW_025334015.1, read as the reverse complement.
ATATAAAGAGATATTGAGTAGCATAGGGAATCTCTGAGCTGTCTCCCAACCAGGAGGGTGGGGGAAAGGCAGCCAGGAGTGACAGGCCACGCCAGCCACAGAACTGAAGGCACTGGCGTTGCCCACGGCTCACAGCAGCGGGGGTGAGTGATGGATCCCATCTCTGCATCCCCTACCATGGCTATGTCCAGAAACCAGGTGTAGCTGTGTCCTCCACCCTCCTGTAGCCAGAATGTATCTTCTTCAGGTGACGGGCTTCTAGAGCAACATCTAGGCAGGAGCATCTGCTTTGCTGCACCTGGGTCACTGGGCCTTCGTTTCCTGCCCTCAGCTTGGGAAACAAGCACCCAGCAGCCATGCATCCCTGGTGGGAGGTGGGCTCTGCCTCAGACAATGGGGAGGGCAGTTCCTCCAGTGCAGGAGGGGATTCAGGTTGTATTTTAAAAGAAGGATGAATATGCCCTGCAGGGACAAAATGGTTCTCTGAGCACTTTGAAGTGTGTCTACATTTTTATTAGGTTTTCACTGGAGCCTCTACAGCTACTAGCACCTGTGTAGGTCTTTGCATTTTGCACATGTTTTTACACACATTCTCACATAACCCTAATGAGCTTTTTTTTTGAGAATTTTTATGAGTTTATTTGAGCCAGGCTGATAATAAAGCAGGGAGCAAGGTCTCAAATGCTCCTGACCCTAATAATCTTATGTCTAGAGTTCACAAGGTGTTCTCATGTTCTTCTCCATGACAACTTTGACTCAGAATATCCCATAGTATGATGAGAAAATTTTAGAAAAGAGGGATGAGGTGACACACCCAGCCAGTTCCCAGAGCTTTGCAATGGTGACCTCAAACTTCCTGCTCTGAGACCAGCCTGGGTCATTTCCACTGTGAGGCCACCAAACTTTCAGTAACGACTTCCAGTCCAATTTTGAGCATGCATTCTTCATCTCAATCTGGTCAAGCACCAAAAACATGTCAGTTTCTGCCTTCCTTTGTAACTTTTCTGGGTAGCTTTTCTTAGTCTTTTGAGGACTGTCACAAGCAGACACAAGAATATAAAAAAATGTATGAGCAGTTTCAGACAGAGCTGTAAACTTGATATCCCATTACTTTTAGGCAACATGGAACAGCCTGTCTCAAGTTCATTGTCAACGAGGTGGCGACTCCAACAGAGGGCAGATTTGTTAACTCTCAAAGAATCTGAAGTATGAAATAGGTTTAGAGGCAGCTAGGCCTGCAAAGTAGGCTGGTGATACAGCATACCGCTGAGCCCCAAATATCAGAGAGTCAGCTGAGATAACTGCTTGAGATGCACACAGCCTCCCCAAGAAGTGTTTACTCCGGGGCACCTGGAAAAAAGATGGGGAGCTGCGAAGTGTCAAGGAGGAGTTGCTGTTCTGAATGCAAGTAACTGGCCTCAGCACATTCCAAGGGAGAAATTGGGGAAAAAAGTATGACGCTATGTCAAAGGAAGGCTCGGGCCCAGCAAGCTCTCCCCTGCTGCTTAATACAGGAAATATCTCCCAAACATCTCAGCTAATCCTCCACCAATACAATGAGAAATGAGCTCCTCTGGCAGCCAAGCAGTTATTAGGCAAGGACAAAAAAATATTCCCGCCCATAGCAACAGAGCCAAAGATAACAGCAGGGAATAGAGAAGCTGCAGAGACGAGGCGGATACAAAACATTGGATCCTGGAGCCCCCCAAAGAGACTGACGTGTGAGAAAATAACAGGCCTCATTTTGCCTAAGAAGCTAAGTAACATCTTGTAAACTTCAGGAGTTAATCTGTCGCCAGGGCCAAACTGAGCTCAGCTTCACAAAGGAGGGGAATAGGCTGTAGAAATGACAGGCAGGACTGAAATGGGGCCCCATTTTGAGGCTTTCGGATCTGGTAACTGGCCTGTTAAGGAGACAAACACAGGAGGCAGAAAGATGCAGGTGGTGTTCCCACTTGCAAGAACACATGGATTTATACTCATCAGTGTGGCTCGGTTGGTTGGAGCGTCATCCCACGAGCCAAAAGGCCATGGGTTCGATTCCTAGGGTGCACACAGACCTAGGCTGTGGGCTCAGTCCCCAGTGTGGGCGTGTGTGGAACGCAACTGATCGATGTTTCTCTCTCACATCAGTATTTCTCTTTCTCTCTCCACCCCCCACCCCCTCTCCCTCTGGAATCAATAAATATATATTTTTAAGAAGCATGGGTTTATGCACATTGTGTGCATAGATGAAGATTTCATGTACAGGGAGATTTGCTTCCCAATAAATAGTCCTTCAAGATGCCCCTTTCTTATCAAAGTGCTCGTTTTCCCCAAGGTCTTCCAAGTTCTGTGTTCACACTGGGGGGAACCCCTCCTACACAGACAGTCTCTCAGCAACACCTTGTAGCTACCAACTGCGTCGATCCAAGGGAGCTGTTCCATTTGTCTTTAATAAAGAAGTTGGGTTCCTCCTTTAGGGTTTTGTAGGAGGCAGCAGCAGCTAGTGAGAATGGGAGCCAGGGAGCCAGGGCACAGAGCCCAGGGCAAGATAAGCTAGAGAAAAGTCATTTCCTATAAACTTTTACTGCTTTAAAAGTATTTATTTTATTTGTTCTTTGCAACAAACTTGTTAGAGAACCCTAGAATTTTGCCACTGAATGGACTTTAGAGATTACCCAATGGGCTTATTTTACAGGGGAGAAACTGAGGCTGGGAGTTTTAAATTACTTGTTCAAGACCAGACCCATTCTCTGGCCTTCTGGGGAAGTGCTCTGTTCATGAATCATCCTGCCTCGTCCCCTCCTTGAGCTGGGAAATTTTGTACACTACACTATTATTGTTTTAGAGTTCTTTTAGGAAGAAAACGAAAAATATTTCCTATCTCAACAGTCTGTCTCAATTTGTTAGCTTCCTTGGTCCATAGCAAAATTATCCAAGTTCCTTTAAATCATCCTTGTATCTTTTTTAAATTTTAAATAATTAGAAACCACTGGAATTCCATATGGAGGTGAAATGTCTTCTGGCTACCCCAATTCCAAATCCACCCACTCTCTTTCCCTATGAACACCCTCCCCTCTCCTTCACCCTCCTCCTCAGAGAGGATTGTCCACGTGATGTCAAAGCTATAGGCAGAAAAGTATGAAGTTATATCAGTCATTGGTCGTTTGGTATATACTGCAAGTGTCTGCCCTCAGCAATTTGACTACGCCCCTGCTCTCCCAAAAGAGATTGAACCGATTGACTTTGGCACCTCCTGAAGATCACATCGGGGTTTTCCACCCACATGGTAAAGAATGCAGCCTCTGGAGTCTGACGGCTCTCAACTGTGAGCAAATTGCATAACCTTCTAGGGCCTCAGTTTCCTCATCTGTGAAACAGGAGTCAAAATCGTGCCTGTCTCAGAGATGATGAAGGGTAAATGAGGATTCAGTGTGACAATCCACTTACAGGGTTGGGAAGAGCACTTGGCTCAGAGTGAGCGCTAATTATCAGGGTTTCAGTGACGATTGAATTAAAAAAATACAGGGAAGAAATGGGGATACTAAGTTTCTGCCGATGGCCTAATCCACTCCTATCTGTAATTACATCAGCTTACCTCTGGATTTCAAATTGTTAGGCACAATTCTATAAACTTTCAATCACTTGCTTCTCTCAAACGCCAATCTGAGTCTTGTGTGCATGGAAAGAATGTTGTTCTCCCTTATCTAAGAGCTACAAGCAGCCAAATATCTCATCGGTACCAATGACCTCTGACCCCTTTGAGTCAATTGGGGAAAATTGTACAGAGACTGGGTAATTACTAATAAGGAATTACTGTTGGTTGGATATGTTCATAGTATTGTGTTGGGTTGTTAAAAAGTCCTATTTCTTAAACATATGCATTGAAGTACTTATAAGTTAAACAAATTATGTCTGCTGCATGTTTTAAAAATACCCTAGGAAAAAAAGGCAAGGGTGTGGATATGAAACAAAAATGGCAGAACATTAATAACTTTTGAAATTGGGTTCATTATACCAGGTTCATTACTCATGTATGTTTGAAAATTTCCATAATAACAAGTTAAGTAAAAAAAAAAAAAAGAATATCCTGACCCTTCTTTAAAATGAGTTTAACCGAGACCTCCATTAACATTTCAAAAGGAAAACACACACACACACACACACACACACAATAATTGAGCAAAGTAGGTCAAATTTCTTACAGTCACAATTATTGGTCGCCAGAGCTAGAAAAGCACCTCAGCCTTACCTTGTTAGCCTGGGTAGACCTGGATAAACGATGGTCAACGACTTCTAACCCACGGCAGGTCTGGCTTGTCGGTAAGAACTCAGCTCTCCAAGACCTTCTCCACAGCCGCTGTCTAACTGAGGACTGGCACCCACTTCCTCTGGGCTGCACCTCTCAGGTCCACCCTGCACTGGTCCTTTAGGTGAGTGGGACCCTTCGTGTCTGTCTCTGGGCTTTGAGCCAACCTCTTCCTCTACTTCTCTCCTGGAGTTCTCCATGGGTCCCGATCCTTTCTACCTTTGCTTTAATCCTGCCCTGTCTGCCTATTCTATTTCTGTGCAGCTTTTGTTTGGCTGAAGCGTGTACACCAGCCAGAAACTAATGCTGGTTCTACCCTTCCCTAAAGCTGTAGTCTTCATCCATCACGCTAACATGGCATTTGGGTCTGGCCTCTATGACAGCCACTTCTTTCTCAAGGGTCAGCCTGCCTTACATCACCTCCTTTTAAACCTTGAGCTCCCTCTAGGATCGCCCATTGGGTTCCCTTTCCCGTGATCTAATTTGTTGTAAGCTAATATACCGAGACCTGATTTGCTGAACAGACATGATTGACAGCTTCCTTGTTCAATAACTGATCACATGCCCTCTGTTTCAGTTTTTCAGCACTACCCGCTCCCTCAAATTCCCTTTGTTGACTCATTACTCTGGAGGTTTTAAGAATCTTCTGGAATTCTAACATCGGTTTACAGATTCATGCATATTATGCACATGCTATATTTTCCACGTATAATAGATGGAAAAAAACATCAATTTCACCTCAAGAAAATTAGACTTATTCCTTGTAGCCTGGTCAAACACTTGGTTAAACAAGAGAGGTGATTTATTTGCTCCTTCTGTGGTTGCTGAGGTGATGAACAGGAAATGTTACTGACTTAGGTAATCCCCATCAGTTACTTGCTGTTGGCTGTAACCAGTTTGTAGAAAGAGCAATGGGCCAGGCTCCGAATTTGGTTCAGGTCATGGAGTTTGTAGAAAGTAATAATTGTATTATGGCCAAAGAGATGCAGATATTTTAGCCCCTGAGGGTGCTGCCCTCTTCAAATCCCACACAGTTGCCCTCATAGCTGAGGGGATAGCTCATCTGTCCTCAGTGCATCTTGCTTGGCCCTGGGGAATGGGGGAGCCCGGCCTGAGGTTTCCAGCAGAAGTAACTTTGTTTTGTATTTACCCCATTGCCCATCAGGCTGTCTCTATTCAATCTCCTTTCTCCAAGTTCAGAGGAAGTTTGGGCTGATCCCTTTTCTTTCCCAGGTACTTTCAAGCATAGTCTCTTTTTAAAATATGATTTAAATCAAAATGCAATCTCTCACCCCTTTCAAAGCCCTCTCCTTCCCCACAGCTGGCTCAGAAACAGGTGAGTTGTCTGTCTCCTGGGTTCACTTCCCTCTCTTCCCTCCTGCCGCTGATGGCTCCTCCTGAGTTTGGGTGAAGGGGAAGGAGGAGAGGTATGATGAGGGTGCACTGGGCTGATGCTCTTGGTACTTGTGGGTGGTGCCCTCTGTGTGGCGGACATCCCCATGTGGACTCTCTCTCCTGGGGCAGCAGCACACCCCCCACACACTTTTCCCCAGAGTTACCTCATCTGTCAGGCTCCCTCCTTTTACTCAAGCCTCGACGCCTCAGTGCAGGCCCCTGAGCCAAAGGGAAAACTTAGTCATGCTGCCCCACCCTTGGTGGAAATGCAACTTGCTCTCCCACATTTCCGTCCCATTGTCTTTCCCTCGCAGGAAGCACCAGCCTACCTCTCACCTTTTGAATTGTCTGTGTGTGAGAGAGAGACAGACAGACAGACATACAGACATGGACCAGTCTTTGGATCCAGGGACAGAGGACAGGGTTTTCCAGAACGGCTCCGGGCTGCGCTCCAGCCCCCTGGGAGCGCTGCGCGTTTCCCACTGTCTAAGGCCCTCGGCTGACTGGCAGCTCAGCTCGCCCACGTGACCAGATGAAGAGGAGAGAATGGAACGTGAAGGCAGGTTGCTGATAAAAGAACTCAGGCAAGATTTTTATTACTTTTCATTTTAAGAATGAAGCCAAGCTTTTAATTTTTTAAACTATTGCCAGGCTGTAATTAATATCCGCTAAAGCCTGTCATTGAAGAAATTACACTGCTGCTTCTGACATCACTGTCCAGCGTGTTTCAAAGGCAGCGAGCGTCCCTCCGAGATGCTGAAGCGGCACGAGAGTCCTCACGGAGAGCCTTGCCGGCGTCCAGGGTCGGCGGCGTTTTACTGCTCTGTGTGCCCTGGATGCTGCAACCTGTCTTGTAACACATCATCAGGGTCCCTCAAGATTCTCAAATGATTACATTTCAAATGCGAGAATTTTAATGCCTTCCAGGAAAACGCAGATGTTGTTCTTAGGCATACTCCGCAAATCCCAGGCAGTATAGAACGATCTGCACAAAAATGTTTGGGCGGTGCGTTTCCTCAGAGGGCAGGCGGCCACATTCCTTACCTGTGAGTCAAGCTTTCTAGGTGGCACGGGAGGTAATGCCCAGCCTTCCATCTCCTGCTGCCAAGTTTTCTTCAGTTGATGCTCCCGTCACAGCTGCTAGTAATGCGTGGGATGGGCACCCACTATTCCCGAGGCAGAGCCGGGGCCAGAACCCCGGGCTTTGGGGAGTGACATTTTCACCTTACCCTTGGAGCTCCTGCAGTGGGACTATTTTGGAAATATTTCAGGACCAGCCACCTAATATGTACAGAGATGGAGAAAATGTAAAGCAAAAAAGAAAAATATAACAATCAAAAATAAAAATAAACTCCCCCGCACTCCCAGATCCAGAATTGGTGTAAATCCTTTCACCAAATGTTGTACTGTTGGTGATGTCAGAGAGGAATGTCCTTCCAGAGGCTGTCAGAACATCACATAAGTGGATTCAGGTGGTACGAGATCCTGTGAGACTGGCTTCTTTCACTCCACTAGTGTGTTTGGAATTCCTTTGATTTGTTGCATATATCAATATGGTTTATTCCTTCTTATTTCAGATGAAAATGTAATTCGCCCTATTAACAAGAAGAAAAAACACCATATGATCCATATGATCATTTCAAAACAATATACAGAAAATCACATGAAAAATACAATATCCATTTCTGTTAAAAAAAAACATCCTGCTAGAAATAGAAATAATAAACTAGAAATAGAAAGGAACTTCCTCAATCTGAAAAAGTATATCTACAAGAAGTCTATAGCCAACATAATTCTTACCACTGAAAGACTGTGCTTTTAGCCCAAGATCAGCAACAAAGAAAGATTGTCTAATCTCACTATTCAACATGGTATTGGAGGTTCTAGCCTATGCAATAATACAAGGAAAAGAATTGAAAGGCACTCAGATATGAAGGAATGAAGGATCACATCAACTTGTCTTTAATCATACATGATATAATCATGTACACAGAAGGTCCTGAAGAATTTACAAACTGCTACTAGAATTGATAAGTAAATTAAACAAGACTGAACACAAGGTTAATATGTATATATGCGCATGCAATTACATATGCATATATGTATATATATTCACACGTTAGCAACACACAATCAGACACTGAATGACCAATAGCATTTACAATAGCTTAAAAATATGAAATACTTAAAAATAATAAAAGATATGCAAAGCTTGTATACTGAAGCTATAAAACATTGCTGTGGGAAATTATGTTCATGGATCAAAAACTCAGTCTTTCAAAGTTGTCGATTTTTCCTTGTTTGATCTAAACATTCAATGTGATCCCACTGAAAATCCTAGCAGCCTTGTTGAGAAATTGACAAGTAGATTCTAAAATTTATGGAAATGCCAAAGACTGGACTAATCATAACATCTTTGAAAAAGAACAATCAAACTTTAGGATTTATACCATGTAAAATCAAGGCTCATTATAAAGTCACAGTCATCAAGATAGGGTTGTACTGCACAAGATAGAGAATTAGTTTAATGGAATGGAAAGGAGGACCCGGAAATGTTTCCATACATATTGCCATTGATATTTGACAAAGGAGCCTACATAACTCAATGTTGCAAAGCTAGTCTTTTCAACGAGTGATGCTAGATCAAGTGACTCTCTGTGGTAGGCAAAATTCTAAAGCTGTCTCTCCCAGATTCTGCATTCTGATTATTCAAATAGTAATATGGGTACTACTGCCAAAGGAACTTTGCAGATGTAATTAAGGTTACAGACTTTAAATAGGGAGATTCTCTGGGACTATCCACATGGGGCCAATCTAATCACGTGAGCCCTCAATAAGAGAGACCTTTTTCTGGTTGGAATCAGATGGTGGAAGAAGGAGGCAGTGATGAGAGGTCAGAGAGATTCAAAGTGTAAGGAGGACTTGACATGCTGTTGCTAGCTTCTGAGGCAGCTGTGACCCAGAACATTCAGGTGGCTTCTGGAGACCGAGGACAGCTTCCCAAGCCAGCAAGGAAATAGAGACTGCAGACCTAGAACCACCCAGAACTAACATCTTTCAACATCCTGAGTGATCATGGAAATAGAGTTTCCCCTTGTGCCTCCTGTTTTGATTTTGGCCTTGTGAGCCTCTAAGCAGTGAACCAGTTAAACCAAGCTGTGCCTGAACTCTGACCTATGGAAACTGTGAGACAGTTTATGGTGTTGAGGTTTATGGTATTTTGTTATGGCAGCACATTCTGTGCAAAAGAAAAAAAGAGAGAATGAAAGAAAGAAAAGGTGATTCTTGATCCTAACCTCACACTATATAAAAAAAAATAATTCAAAATGGGTCATAGATCTAAATGTAAAAGCAACATCTTTAAAACTTCTGAAAGAAAACATCTGGTTTGGGGTTAGCCATGATTTCTTAAATAAAACATAAAACCCATACATTTTTAAAATAAAAATCAATAAATTAGACTTCATCAAAATTAACTTTTGCTCTTTGAAAATACTGTTATAATGTGAAAAAAAAGCTGGAGGCAGAAACAAAAATATTTGTAATACATAGCTCTAATGTGTCTAGAACATGGAAAACTCTCTTACAACCCAATAACAGGACAAAGAACCCAGTAGCCTATGGGTAAAAATTTGAAGAGACACTTCATACGCACACAGATTATAAATAAGCACAGGAAAATATGCTGGAGACATCATTAGACACAAGGGAACCACAAGTAAAACCATCGAGAGATACAATTGCATGTCCACTGGAATGGCTGAGTCAAAGCTGACCATGCCCAGCACTGGTGAAGGTAGTTATTGGAACTGACATATGTCACTGGTGGGAATTTAAGTGAAAAAGTTACTGTTGGGTTAGTCAAAACATCCATTTAGTTTTTTCTGGGAAATAGAAGACACATTTTTCATTTTCACAAACAACTTTATTGATTTGGATATTTTGAGTACTTTGGCTCTCTCCCATAATGTTGATTGCTCTCAATTAAAGTCTTGATTTGATTGCTATCAACTTCAGCTGGTCTACCCAACTGGCAAGCATCGTTCAGTGAGAAATCTCAGGCACAAAACCTCACAAACCACTTTTGACATGTTCAATCAATCACAGCACCTTCTCCATATACTGAAAAAACTTTTTTTGTATTTCAGTTGTGTTTTTATTTTTCTTGAAGTAATAAAGTGTAATATGCCAAAATGTTTTATATTTTCTTCCATCTTCAATGTCAAAATGACTCCACAAAAATTCACCAATTTTGCTAAGTTTTTTAAAAAAATGCATATTGATATGGCAGCTACCACAAAACAGTCCAACAAAATTGTGTCAAATGAAGTTAAAAACAACTAAATGTTATTAGAGTCATCTTATGAAAAAAACGAATGAACTTCTTGGCTAACCCAGTACAAATGGTTAATTTTATGTCAACTTGACTGGGCCACAATTCCCAGATATTTGTTTAAACATTATTCTGGATGTTTCCTTGAAAGTATTTTGAATGAGATGAACACTTAAATAATGGATTGTCCTCCATAATGTGGGTGGGCCTCATCCAATCAGTTGAAGGACTGACTAGAACAGGAGACTGACCTTCCCTGAGCGAGAAGGTATTCTTCCAGCAGATGGCCTTTGGACTTGAACCACAACTTCAGTTCTTAGAGTCTCCAGCCTGATAGACTTCATACTTAAACTGCAATATCACCTTTCCCTGGTGAGATGGTTAATTTTATGTGCCAACTTGACTGGGTTGTAGGGTGCCCAGATATTTGGTAAACATTTTTCTGGATGTGTCAGTGAGGATGTTTCTGGATGAAATTAACATTCAAACTGGTAAACTGAGTTAAGCAGATTGCCAGTATGTGTAGGTTTCCTTCAGTGCACTGAAGGCCTGAATAGAACAAAAGGCTGAATAAGAGATCATTCACTCTCTCTGCCTCATGGTCTTGAGCTCGGTCATTGGTCTTCTCTGCTTCTGGACCAGGACTGGAACTTACACTATTGGCTTTCCTGGTTCTCAGGTCTTCAAACTGCTGTTCATGGGACTTCTCTCTCTTCATAATCATGTGAGCTAATTTCTTACCCCACCCCCCAAAAAAAATCTCTTTCTATTTCTCCATGCAATCTCAAGTCTTTTCTTCAATGCAAGCTGAATGCCCAGGCTCTTAGGGAATCTGTTGAAAGTGAGGGACTTGACTGGGAAAGAATGAGATCCTGTACATTGAAATAAGATGTGTGGAGAGACCTGATGAAGCTGAGGACATTGGTCCCCTAAATTCTGATGAGTGTTCCTTGCTACAAGGTAGAAGAGGTCTCTCTGACCTCAGAAGAAGTGACTTACCACAACTTCCCCAACCCACTGGTAGTAGCCTGTAGCCTCTGTACCCCCTTCTGAGAAGATTAGCCCTGCATTGCCTGAGAAAAGTATATTGGCCTCCTTTGAAACAGTTACATGCAAGACACTGTTGATTGTCCTTGGACCCCCCCACCCCAGGATCTCTCTTTGCTTCTTGACCTAAAATGGACTCAAGACCCAACAGGCTCCTAAAGGTGAGGTAAAAAGTATAACCCATGAGGTCATACTCTGAAAGAACTCTTTAATGTTTCTAATATATATAAAAAGAAATCTAGGGAATATGTGTGAGAATGGATATTAAAGATATGGGGTAATGGGAGAAGTTGTATTAAATTATTCCCATTGGATCAGGTTTCCAAAGCTGTGACTCTGCACTTGGTGTTGCAGTTTAAGGAGTTAGAAAGAGTTCTAATGGCTTGTTTGATTGGTTGGCTGAAACATGAATCAAAAGGGGACCCACAGTGAGTTAATTGGAAATGCTAGGCTTGCCTTAATTTAATGTAGAGGAAAGGATTCAATGGCTCATGGAGATATGAGTGTTAGAATGGATTTGTCACTTAAAACCTACTCACCCACACTGGGTGGGTCCAGAAGACATACCTTTCAAATCACTGTGAGGAGTAGGTTTGTGGGGGAAGCCCCAGCATCCTTGATGAGCTCTGTGATAGCTCTTCTCTGTCGGTCAGACCTCACAGTGGGAACTGAGTCACTGAGTTGACACGAGTGCTATGAATGTGTGTCTCCTTATCAGGTAACATATGTATTGATTTTATATCACAGTATTTAAGTATTGTAATGTTACATTATAGCATTTAAGGCATGAAATGTCCTCTTCTGGGGAAGGGTCAGTGCATTTTTGTTGTATGTAGGATAGTTATATCATATTAGATGGAAGTATGACCTTGTTATTATCTTCATTTGGAGATTAATTATGGCTTAAAGAGATTTGTATGAGTGTCAAGTTGACAAGGGGTGGACTTGTCATGTTTAATATTATGTGTTAACTTGGCTAGACCATGGTGCCCAAGTATTTGGTCAACATTATCCTGGATATTTCTAATTGTGTTTTTGGATAAAACTTACCTTTAACTTGATAGACTTTGAGGAAAAGAGATTGCCTACCATAATGTGGTTGGATCTTATCCAATGAGTTGAAGACCTAAAATTATGGACTGAATGTTGTGTGTCTCCCCTAAATATGTATGTTGAAGCTCCAGCCCCAAATGTGATAACATTAACATATGTGGCCTTTGGGGTAATTAGGTTTAGATAATTCCATCATGAGATTAGTGCCCTTAAGAAAAAGAAACACCAGAGCTTTTCTCTCCCAGGTGAGGAAACAGGTGAGGATACACATACGAATAGCAAGAAGACAGTCATCTGCAAGCCAGGAAAAGAGTCCTTGTCAGAATCCTACCATGCTAGTACCCTGACCTCAGACTTCCCAGACTCCAGGACTATGAGAAATAAATGTTTTTAAAGCCACTCAATGTAAGAGAGTTTGTTATAGCAGCCCGAGTTGCCTAAGACACATCTTTGTGGCACCAAAGATTGACCTCCCTTGAGGAAGAACAAACTCTGCCAGGAGATGGTCTCAGACTTGAACCACAATATTGGCTTTTGCCTGTGTCTCCAGCTGGCTCACACTGAAGATTTTGGACTTTGGAGCATCCATAACTTCTCAAAATAAATTTCTCTCTCTCTATAGACACATGCTATTGATTGTGTTTTTCTGGAGAACTCTTGACTAACACAGTCACTTTGGAAAACAGTTTGGTGGTTTCTTAAAAAGTTACACATCCACCTTTCACATGACTTAGTCACTCCATTTACTTAAGAAAAAGTATATATCAACACAAGGACTTAGACATGGTTGCTTGCAGCACCTTTATTTCTAGTAGCCCCATAATGGAAATACTCCCACATATTCATTAATAGGTTAATTGATAAATTTTGGTGTATCCATCTAGTGGAGACATATTTAGCTATAATAAGAAGGAACTATTGATAGCCACAATGTGATAAATCTTAAATAATTATGCTGAGTGAAAGAAGCCAGTAAAAAAGAATATTTACTGCATGAATTCCTTTATATAAAATTTTAGACAATGCAAACTTATCCATAGGGTCAAATGCAGTTCAGTGATTACCTAGAGATGAGAGTGCAAATGGAAGTTCCAGAACAGCATGAGGAAACTTGGGAGTGATGGATATGTTCATGATCTTGACTGTGGCAATGGTTTCAAATATCTCAAAAACCATCATATCTGTTATCCCTCAGTAAAGCTGTAAATGCTCTCCAAACAAAAATGGCAACAAAGCAAACACAGCCCATACTTTATGGCACTCACTTTTTAGTGGGACAATGTTGCTGTTATTTGTAGAATTCTTACTTTGTGCCATATGATGTCCTTAGCCTCAATATGGCATTTCTTTTAACACACGGGTGGTATTGTTATCCACTTTTTATATAAGGAGGAAAGTGAAGTTAGAGAGGTTAGGATGTAACCTCTCCAACTTCGGCTCTCTAACCAGAAATTTGAGTCCATAGCCATTCCCATAGGGAGCTTAGCATATGGGAGGCTGAAGTATGAGGAGGGGCAGGGGCATAAAAGCACTTGCATGCCAAGCTCAGGAGCAAAACTTTCATTTTGCAAGTCCATGGATTCGTCAAGGGTTGCCTTGACAGCAAACAGAAAAGGATCAAAATGAAAGGAAGGATTTAAAAAATGGAATTAAGAAAGGGATGGAAAGAAGGAAGGAAGGAAGGAAGGAAGGGAGGGAGGAAAAGAGGGAGGGAGAAAAGAAGAAGGGAGGGAGGAAAAAACCAGGTTGTACTGCCAAGGATTTTAAATGATAATTTAAACATAAAAATACATAATTCTGATAGAGCTTAGGCCTCAAGATGTAACAATCTCGAGGCCTAAGGCTTTGATGGATGAGGCTAGCTGGGGAAGGGCTGGTTGTGGGTCTTGTCCACTCCTACTTAGTGATCTGTCCTCTTCAGTATCTGTGTGTGAAGGACGGTTGGGGAAATTCACTCCAGTAATACACAGTGTCAGGAATGGCCTTTAATACTTCGATGATGAATAGAGTGAGAAGCTAGTAGGGGAATTCAGTCAATGCTCCTTGGAATTTCCTTGGAAATGCTGAATGGTATCCTAGAAAGGAAAGTTTGTGGGCACTGAAATCATAACCTAATTATCACTCAGGTTACAGACGCTTCCCCACATGGGTAATTCCAAAGACCTACTGAGAAATTACTCACTTTGGGGCAACACAGAGAAAAAAAATCTCAATTATAGCATTTTGTGACTGTTATCAATTACAAATGTATTTAGTTTATTGGAAATGTAATCATATGGCTCCCTAAAAGGTAATTATTTACTTTCAAAAACATGAACATGCTATTTTCTGTACAGACCAAGAGATACAACCTGAGTCACAGACTTCAGATGGGTTGATTATTGACTGCGTGTTCCTATCTCCCCAAATATGTATGCTGAAGCCCTGACTTCTATTGTGATGGTATTGGAGGTGAGACTTTCAGGAGGGAATTAGGTCATGGGGGAGTCCCTCATGATGGGATTCGTGCCCTTATAAGAGGAGATACCAGAGAGCTTGCCCTGTCTTTCTACCGTGTAAGCCCCCAGTGAGAAGGTGGCCATCCACAGCCAGGTAGAAAGTGCTCACCAGGAACCAAATGGCCAGCACCTTGATCTGGGATTTCCAGCCTCTAGAACTGTGAAAAAATAAACGTCTGTTTAGGCCCCCCAGTCTATGGTACTTAGTTATGGCAGTCCAAGCAGTCTGAAGCACAGGACTATTATAACACATTCTGCAAGAGTACAAAAGCAGTCATCTTCAAACACCATGGCCACACCTAGCTGCAGAGGGTACAGAGTGACAATGAGGCTATCAATGTTCTAGTTTTGACTCTCCCTCTAACATAATGCATGACTTTGAACGAGGCTTCACTTTTGTGACTTTCATAGTAAAATCAGGGGTTGGATATAAATGCCTTCAACCCTTTTGGGTGCCTAACAAATCAGTCAGACTCTATTTTTTCCATTGTTGGTTGAATGTTATGACTTACACCTAGTCTCAGCGTAAAAGGATGACAAAGAAATGGGACAACTTCTGTTCTCTGTTTCTGGAGGGTTTTCATCTATCTACAACTTTTATGTGATTTCTTAACTTGAAGACCTTTTCCTGAAGTTGGGGTGAATGGATTAGGTTCCTGGTGCTTTGCAGCAATAATGAGTGGTTACTATGTAAAGTGCCTTAGGGCAAGCATAGTTGCCAGACAACTAGCTTTAAGTTCTTGAAGAACTAAGGCACTAGGGGGCTAGTTCAACAACACGTGTCATCTCTCCTGTGATTTAGAGCTGTTTGTGGTGAGCTCGGGCCAGCAACAGGTGTTGAGGCCTCAACTGTCATTGTAGGTAGGTGGGCAAGACCAATTAGGCAGCACAAAGTCATTAGTGTGTGTAATTATTCCAGCTCCCCCTTGAACAGCTGTCCATGAAGGCATAGATGGACACTAGAGGGGTCTGGCTGTCTGGGTGGGTGGAGGAAGGTGGGGGTGTTTCACAGAATTTCACAGTCCCCTTGGCAGGCATAACCACAGCCATTAAACTGATCTCATACATCTTGATGTTATTTCTCTCAACAAGCAATAACCTCAGCTTTCCATGACTGTGGTTTCTGTAAGCTGCGAATGAATTCCTTGACTCTGAGTGAAGGTGTCCAACTGGAAACAGAAAAAATAAGTTTATTCCATAAAGGTATTTTGTCATCAGGGAGTGCCCCACATTTGGAAGAGTCCAGTGGGTAAAGGTCACTTTGGAAATCACCAGAGGAGTAATTAGTCACTCGGGCATACTAATAACCAACACTTATTGAGTATCTGCTGGCTACGAGACCCTGTGCTGGATGTTTCACATGCTGCAGATGAACAACTAGGGCTCTTGTTTTCAGAGAATTCACATACCATCGAGAGAGATGAAAACTGAAACTGTAAGATTTAATCAAATGAAACTGTAGACATTCAACTACTTTGGCTCATTAAAACACAGCAATTTCATGTGGCTCACACAGATGTTAGCACGTCTTATGTGTAACATGCTACCAGAACAGAGAGTGACGTGAGATTGATTTAAATGTTGGCTCACTGTCAAATGGCTTTAAAGAGGGGAGGACATTTAACTTTGACCTTAAAGGGAAAATAAAATTTTGAAAATAATTTAAAAGATGAGGTGAAAGGAAGCAAATTGCATTAATGCCATGAATGTTTTTTGAGCATCTACTATGTGGAGGATGGTATAATGTGCTTGTGATGCAGTGTGCGGCCTACATGTTGATAGTCTCTGGCTTCCCAGAATTTATACTCCAAGGAGGGAGGCAAACCCTAAAGAATAACTACCCAACTATTATTTCATTACAGTTCTGATAGGTGCTAGCAAGAAGCAAAATCTGCTATAAGAGAAGGTAACAGGAGCCTCATATGGTCTGGGAGGCTAGAATGAGCTTTCTTTAGCTGACTTCTCCAAGGTAAGACAGAATTAACCAGAACCAGATACAGGTGGTAGAAAGCATTAGCCTGACCAACACCCTGCAGCAGGCCAAGGGAGCAGCAGTCCACCTTCTCAGAGGTTGACGGTCTTCAGAGCATGCTTCTCTCTGATGTGATCACATTTCCATCATCTCTGGCATTTGCTAGTCATACGCTAGGAGACCTGGGTTCAGGGATGAAGCCAAATCGCAAAGTAGGTGACTTGGGTGAACACATTTAAACTAGAAGCCATCTGCATGGAAGGAAAATCAAATAATGAAATGAAAATGAAAGACAGAGGGTATTGAGTTTTCCAGTTGTTTCAGCATTTTCAGCCTGCTTTTCAGATTCTTGCTATGTCTCCTTAGGTCTTAAGCCCAGAATACCTTAGAGAAAAATAGGCTTAAAACTTCTCAGCAGCTTTTACCTGAAAGCATGTCAGAGTTTCCCACCTTTGAAGGGTCCAGGTGGTTTACAAGTACCCCCCATTGGACACGTGTGGATCCCTTCTGGAAGGCTCAGGACGCTGGCACAGACTCAGAATGGAGGGACAGCCTCAGGGCCTGACCAGCTAAGTTCAGAGCTGAGGCAGGCTGGGCTGCTGGGAGGGGTGAGGAAAGAAGAAGTGATGGGATTGAGAGGCCGGGGAGCCATTGTCACATGAGTCTCAGTGTGTTTTTCACAGACTCTTCTCCTGCTCGTTATGCCTCGCATCACTGCATCTACCAAAGGATCTGAAACACTCACAGTGGTTATCCTCCCTGGATATGAAAATGCATCTTGCAAGTCCAAGACAGTTCTGTACCGTAGGCTGAGGCTCTTTAAGATCTTTCACTGAAAAAAAAAATCGATTGATTGATTGGTTCCCTCATTCATTTAATAAATATTTTGAGCATCCCAAGTGGCCAGCTCTGCACTTCGAATAGAAACAGTCATGAGCAGCAGGTAAGCAGTTGTTGCTGAGCAAGGCCTATTCCAGGGGGCTGCAAACCAGTAAATTCATAACGACAATGTAGCTGGAAGTATTTGTTCAGGAGAAGCACAGATGGAGAGAACCCACTGGGGCAGCATTTAACATAGTTAGCCTGGCAGAGCAATGAGGGATAGCTTGTGCAAAGACCCTGGGGTGAGAGACAGGCTGGTCTCAAAAGTAGCTGGCTATGGTCTGACTGTATTGCTGCATTGCTGCGTGTCCTTAGGCGAGCTATTAATCCTCTCTCCATTTCGGCTACCCCGTCCAGGATTTAAAACTTTGAATTAATATTTCTACATTCTCAGATTTGTCAAACATTCAATAGATGAGCAATAGATTAATGATCTTCAGACATTTTTGTTCACATACCTATTAAGACAATTCCTAAATATTTACTGTTTTAAAATATCTCACACATATTTTTAAGTTGACATTTAAAATTTATCATGATGCTACAAAAAACCCCTTCTTTAAAAACAGTTGATAATTTTTACCATACTCCATTTTCTTCTTCCACTTGATTTTATTCTAATATAATCTACATGATTTTATTCTAACATATTTTTTGGCCTGAAAGTATTTCATTGATCATGTTATTATATATCTGCAACAAAAATATGTATATAAATTGAAATTTGTTCTTAAAGCTTTCTGAGACCATATATTTAAAAAGTTTCTTCTGGCTCTGGCCAGTTTGGCTCAGTTGATTAGAGTGTCATCTCACGTAAACCAACAGGTTGCAGGTTCAATTCCCAGTCAGGGCACATGCCTAGGTTGTGGGTTCAGTCCTCAGTTGGGCACGTACGGGAGGCAACTGACCAATGTTTCTCTCACACTGATATTTCTCTCCCTCTCTCTCTTTCTTTCTATCTCTCTGGAATCAAAAAAAGTTTCTTCTGAGTAATTATTACACTTAGGAATAGTAGCAGTACTTAATTGTCCAAAACAACCTAAATATAGCATAAATGTTTTAAGTATTGTATATTACAGTGAAATATTAATGGAAATAGTGTAATGTAACAGATGTCTTTATTCTTGTATTTTTAAAAAATACTTACATATAAATGTATTATGCTTTTTAGTAAGACAGGTTTGGGCACCAACTTTATTGTTATTTTTCATTTTATAGATGTAAGTTTTGAGAAATCTTGTTTATAAAAATAAATAGGAAGAAATGGGAAGAGTTGTGGCTATCAGTGTCTTTGAACTCCATCTGAATTGTTTGGCAAAAAATAACCAAAAGTTCTTGCAGTTATTTTGATGAAAGCAAGAAATTGGAAGCTGACTGACATTGAGGAAGATTCATTTTCTAGTCATAAATTTCTTCTCTTAACTTTGGGGAGCTCCACCAGAGAGGTTTTTACTAAGACTAATTAGGATGACAATTACTTGTTCATGTTCCTCCTTCATTTCGGCTCCTTATTTACCCAGATATATTCTGGGAAGATTGGGAAAGAGGAAATATTATTAATTTTAACACACCTTTGCAAATACAATATTTTAAAGGGAGGCTATTATTTTATTGTGTGCTTTTATGCAGCGTGTTTGTCAGAGTATGCGATCTGCAGGTTCGCCCTCACACACAAATCCCAGCACAGGCCCAGCTGCACAGCCCCCTCAGACCAGTTAGCCACGTCAGGCCATTCCTGGTAGAAAAAATTCTGACTTCATTTTTGAACTCAAGTTTCCTTGTATGCATATGACAATCATCTCACTTCTGAATCCCAGTTCTTTGATTATTATTATTATTTTTAATACTTACCCAGGATATGCTTATTGCTTTTAAAGAGTGAGGAAGGGGGAGAGAAACATCGATGTGAGAGAGAAACATTAATTGGTTGTCTCCTGTACTCACCCCGACTGGGAATGGAACCCACAATGCTTTGGATGATGGAGCCACCTGGCCAGCACCACATCCTGCTTCTTATTTGGGCATAAATAGCCTTTGTCTGACTTGTCACCTGGATGAAGTAAAGTGCCTCCAGCTCCAATGGCTCCTAAGGACATTTTCCATATGTCCCTGTCAGGGAACTCTCCTTTGGAAGAGAGGTTTTCTAGAACTCTCTTTGTGTGTGGTGCCCAGGCAACCTTCATGCCTAGTAATCAATACACTCTAGTAAGCTTTAGCATGGGTGAGAGGCATGGAATTTTGTGTTTTGTTTTGTTTTTTATAAAATGGGAGAAAAGTGGCTGGCAAAAGAGAAAAAAAAGTGACAAATGTGAACTACAGAAAGCAGACATATTCTTAGGAGAAAGAATACAAATTTAGGTTGCAAATCAAAAAAATTAATTTCTTTACAACTGCCAATGCCTGAATATCCCCCAGAAAAATTTCCGTGTACCTCTGTTTAAAGAATACTGATTTAAAAACAACTCTTGCTTGCAAACCTAGCCCCGGAGCACTAAATCCATTCAGACTCAGAATGCAGTGACTCCTCTCTCCTCCAGGTTCAGGGAAACCAGTTCTCTGCTTAAGAGGAGCTGGTACTTTCAGCACAAAGAGGTCCTGAGTTGCAGACGCCCTGAAGCCCACAGGCTGCCTTCTCATTTCCCACACAGATTTTCTTACCTGAACATCTGCAGAAGGAGAACTCGGCCTCGGGGTAAGTCCTCTGGGGCAGCTGGTTAGGTTAACTGAACTTCAGGATGTCTCCATGACAACAAAACAAATGGTAGGTTTTATGCAGCTGAAAGAATTTCAACCTGACCAATAATGATTTTATAGGTAGAGGGACCAGGGCCAGAGAGATGGCTGATTGATGTTCCCTGAATTACATAGTCAGGAAGTAGCAGAACGGGGACTGGAAGTGCAGGTTCCCGATTCTCTGGATAAATGAGGTGCTGGTGGCATCACATAGATAACACAAATGGGTCGATTGACCACATTTTTATTTTTTACCTAGCTGTCCAGTGTGCCTTTAAGACACAGTTGTGATTTCTTCATCTGTGGTCAAATGGTCTTGTACCTACCTCCTGGAATTTTCAGAGAATTCATAGCAAGAGGTGACTGGGGGGTGTGTTTACCATGACTTCCTCCAGAGTAAGTTTTTCAGAATCTTTGTCAACTCAAGCAGCCTCAAGGTGTGCAGGATTCCAACTGGACTTGGGTTAAAAAGGAGTCAAAGCTTGTAATGTGCTTGTAATTGTTCCAAATTGCAGATGCTTCAAAGTAAATTCCTTTAAGTCTCTCAGCAAAGTTGGCTTCCTCTCTGGGGCTTTGCTCATTTAATTCAGACTCCACTGCTCACTCCCTACGTTGTACCTGCTGGGAATTCTGGAGCATGGGAGCAGGCCAGCCACGACCAGCTCCCAGTGGATGACCCCCGTCAGCTGCACTTGACTCAGACGGGGGACGGCCTCCCACAGTTCTGGGAGATGCCAGCGGAAATGCCTGTCTAAGTGGATCTTCGGAGACGGGGAGACGTGCAGCTCCACAGCCTCCTGTGCGCACGTCATCGCTGCGTCTCCTCTGTCTGAAATGACCCAGAGGGGTAGCCGTGAAATAACATACTGACGCATCTGAAACTTGCTGTCGGGCCCTGCAGGTGAAGGACATCCACAGGGCTAGGAAAGCAAAGAGATGAAAGATGGGTGAATTTAGTAAGAACAGAGAGTTCATCTGAGCAATGAGGAGTCCCATTTTCTGAATCCATTGGGTAATTCTCTTTATTTTGGAAATGCCTTTAATAAACCCTTAAAAATTAATTCAAGCAACTTTGCCAAAAAAATAAGAATCCAGCTGGATAGGAAACATAATTATCTGGAATCTAAACATATGGGTACGTGGAGGGGTTTTAGAAATTATCTGTGAAATGGAGATACATATCGTATAGGATTGTGGTGAATATAAAATGTTGTAATAAATGTGAAGCATTTAGCCAGAGCCTTGCACATACTGTGGTTTCTCACTGAATTCAGTTCCATCATTTTGTAGGTGAAGGACCTGAGGCCTGGAGAGACCAGCTAGTCTGCAGTCAGAGAGCTGCCTGTGTACACACCAAGTCCTTCGAACTGACACCCGATAATGGCATCCTTTCTACTTCCCATGTTTCCACCCCAGCAAGTGTAAGTCAACACGTTTCAGCTCAGCCCCCAGACTCTAAAAATGCTGAGGGAGACGGGACATTTTTAGAGAAAAGACTTCTGGCTTGTTTCTGTCACTAAACATTGCTCGAGGTTGCTGGACGAGTCAGATGGAAGGGTGGTTTGCACCAGAGCCTCTGCCTTGTATCAGGGAGGGCGCAGCCTCCGCACCTCAGGAGGCCTGATCCCAGAGGACCCTGCCCCTCCAGGGTGCGCGCACACCAGGGTCTGGAAGGAGAACTGGGAGGAAGGAATGGCTGGGAAGGCAGGGATGCTGGAACAAACGGAAACTATGGAGCCTTCTCTCCTTTACCTCAAATGTCCAGAAGCCTTGCCCTCAACAGATATTTATTCTGGCCGCTCCCAGGATCGTTGAAGCCCACCATAGATCGGAATTAAGAGGAGCTGACTGAGGGGAGAATGGTAACAGCAAGGACATGCCTGTCCAGGTGAGTCCTGCTGGCATTTCTGCCAGGGGCTCTTTCACTGATCCGGCAGTTATGGCTCTGTTACAACTTTGCGTAATAACGCACACACCGCGTAACTTTTCTTCCTCTTACAAAGGCCATTAAATATGCTGGTTACATAAATGTATTTTTTTCTAAATACAATTAGAATACTTTGTTACTAATGTATGCTTTAAAATTCACTCATTTAAAATTGGCCTTTCTCCCTTCTATTAATTGGATTAGACTATTTTCACATATATAGATAGTTTTAGACACTTTCTCTATATTTTATTTTATATCATGCTGCTATTTTAAAAGATTTCTTTAAGAGGAAGGGGTGGGAGAATGGGTAAAAATGGTGAAGGGGAATACAATCAAGAATATTGTGGTAAGTTTGTACAGTGACAGATGGTCACTAGAATTAGTGGGGTGACCACATTGTAAGGTATAAAAGTGTCAAATCACTGTATTGTATATCTGAAATTAATGTAACTAATATAATACTGTACACCAACTATATTTATGTTTAAAAAATTTCATTTATTTGTGCTGGTTACTTTTCTGTTTTTGTTTTTTTCCCAGTACGGTCTTAGATTTTAAAAAATGTTTTATGATTTATTTTTTAAAAAAGACTTTATTTATTTACTTTTAGAGAGAGGGGAAGGAAGAGAGAAGGAGGGAGAGAAACATCAGTGTGTGGTTGCTTCTCACGTGCCCCCTATTTGGAACCTGGCCTGCAACTCAGGCATGTGCCCTGACTGGGAATAGAACTGGTGAGCCTTTGGTTCACAGGCTGGTGCTCGATCCACTGAGCCACACCAGCCAGGGCCCAGTATTGTCCTAGATTGAAAGAACACACATTTGGGGGCAATTGGAGAGGGAAGGTTGAAACACATGTTTGTCAACCATGCTTACCCAGTCGTGGGCACTGAGTCTTCACAACATCCCATTCTCCAGAGAGATGATAGATAGAGAGATGGAGAGACAGAGACAAAGAAAAGTTTACATCCATGTATGTAAGTCTGTAATATAGCAGCTTTTTAGGAAAGCTAGATAAATTGTGTGTATTTATGATTTTGCATTCTGCTTTTTTGTTTTCTAGGCGTCAGCTGAGGCCTCCCTGCCTCTCTTGAGACTGGGAAAATTCACAAGAAATTTCCCAACCCTGTTGTGTATGGATTTCCAAAATTCCTGGTAATCTGTCTCTGAACTTCTGGGGAGGGGACAGACTGGAGTTTGTGTTTTCAAGTCCTCTTCTGTTTCCTGGGCCACTCCTGTACCGCTCACAACGCTGTCTCCAGTTACCCCCATAAAACTGTCCGTTCTGTGAGTTAAATAGACCAAATGCCTCCACTTATGAAGAATAAGGGTAAGCAGAGAAGATATTTCTGAAGCTGTTGGGTGTGGGGTGTGTACTAAACTGGGTGGATGGTGCAGAAACACAGCCCTGAGTGGGAGCGGCCCTCCCCATTCTCGGACAGTGTTTGAGCCCCACTGTCCCCAGGAAACGTCACCAGCCTTTTACCCTGTACAAACCTTTTGTTGTCTTCTTGGCTCCCCCCTTTCCCTCTCTTCTAAGAAGAAAAATGACAGATTCCTGTCCTGATTTGACACAAAGCATCTTTCTCCTTTCTCTGGTATATTAGCAGTTAACCCAAGCAGCCTTAGAAAGGCTTTTGTCCTCAGAGACAAGTTTCTATCCAGGAGGAATTCTGGGGCTGCCCCTATGAAGCCAGCTTTGTCAAAACTGTTATTATTTTTATATTTAAGTCATGTTTTATATTTATGTCACACTCAGCCATATATTGGCTATTTTGCATAGCTTTATACAGAAACTAAACACTGTATGTACACAGAACAGTAGCAATGATTTGTATCTCAAGCTCACTGTGACTTGTGGTTTGTCCTGTGGTCATCGGCCAGGTGTTCTTGCAGACCTGCCCACCTTGTCGCTCTGAACCCCACAGGGAGACAGGGCAGGCACCTGGGAATATGGCAGGTGGCGAAGTGGCAAGATTCAGGCCCATTGAACTAGAGTGAGGATTTTCCTCAAGGGATCAAGAACAGAGCCAAAGAGTGAATCCAAGCCAACACTCTCACGGAGTTCCAAGGGTCATGCTGGGGAAAGCAAGATTAGTTGACAAATCCAAAGATTGGGAATAAAGGAGAAAACCAAAGTGTGTGTGTGTGTGTGTGTGTGTGTGTGTGTGTGTGTGTGTGTGTGTTGAAGTTAGGGGAGGGAGAAGAAGCCAAGGATTAGGGGCCAGGCAGCGTGAGAACGGAATGGAAGGGTGTTAGGCCATCAAAAAGTGGCCTTTTTTTGATAACATACTCTTGGCAACCAGAGCTTTGGTCCATCCTCCTGGGGACATACAGATACTCCTGGGCACCCTTTTGTCCACAGGAAGCCACTGCTTCCTTGCAGTTCACTGTTATCAGGACTCACTGGCATCCTGTTCTTTTCTCAGCAACAGTCGTACCTTTGTGGTCACTGTCATTGCAGGTGGTATTCAGTAGTTGGATTCTCCCCAGGGAATGTCCTGGGGAGCCTGCTGTGTTTAGAATCCCATGGGGAAAAAAGTGCTCTGATTTGAAGGTTAATAGCAAAGGCAGGTTTATACCAGTAGTATGTCTTGTTACGTAGGATTATTCACCACTCTAGAATTTGGAAATCATGAAATTCATTTATTAGCTTCCACCAGAACTCTTATAGCAGGCATTTATTAAGTGACTTTCTTGACTTTGGATTTTAGTTGAGTTCTTACACTTACATGGTCTTTAAAGATTATTTGTTTTTCTGGCTATAAAAATAATATATATTAATATACATACAAGAGCACAAAAATAGATAAAGGTTGAAATTCCCCCATAATCCCATGCCTATAATTCTACCCCTAAAAATCACTGTAAATACTTAGGCATATACATACGTGTTTGTATACGCACACACACACATTTATGTTTATATTTATAATTCAGTCTGTTCAGCAACATAAATTTTTTAATTGAGGTGTAACTAACAACACTGTATTAGCTCCAGGTATACAATGTGATGATTTGCTATTTGTATATATTGCAAAATGATCACCATAGTGAATCTAGAAAACCTTCATTGCCATAACTAGTTACAGTTTTTTTCCTTGTGATAAGAACTTTCAAGATCTACTCTTCCAGCTGCTCTCACATACGAAATGCAGTGTTACTACCCACAGTCACCACGCACATTCCGTCCCCAGGGTTTATTCGTGTTGTACCTTTCAACGTCCTTCGCCCATTTCATCAACCCCCAACCCCTACCTCCAATCTCGTCTCAATTTCCATGAACTCATTTTTGTTTTGTTTTGGTTCTTTGGTTGTGGGTGTATTTTTTTGTTTTTTTTTTTGTTTTAGTTTACCTATAAGATCATACAATATCTTTTTCTGTCAGATTTATTTTCCTTGGCATTATGACTTCCATGTTGTCCATTTATGTCACAAATGGCAAGATTTTCTTCTTTTTATATCTGAGTAATATTCCATTATATAAATATACCATATTTCCTTTATCTATGGACATTTAGGTTATTTCCAGTCTTGGTCATGGTAAATACTGTTGCAGTGAACAGGGGGTGCATATATCTCTTCGAATTAGTGTTTTTGTTTCTGGATAACACCCAGAAATGTGATTGCTGGATCCTATTTTTGTTTTTCAGTTTTTGAGGAATGCCCACACTCTTTTCCTAATTAGGTACACGTTACTGGAGGTAGAAGGGGAGTCCAGAAAGTGGTGGAGGTTCCATTGAGGGCAAAGATACTTGCCGCCGGGGCTGTGTGACAAAGTGAGCAGGACGATGGGAGGCGGTTTCCAAGGGTGAGGTGTTAGTGTTCATGACTCTGAAGGTGGTAGTTCTGCCAAGAACTCGGCCCAGAGTGGGACCACCAGGTGCAGTTGCAGTAAAGTGGAAGGAAGATCAATAGGTAGAAGACCGTGAAGAATCGGAAAGGCCAGAGTGTGGGATCAGTGGTGCCCAGGGGTTAGGTCACAGCATGAGGACAGGAGTGCAGTGAGAAGCTGGTGAGCCAGGCGGAAGCACTGAGCGGCAGAGGGCAGGGGCTCCCTTGGCCGAGAGCGTCAGGTGGGAGGTGATGTTGCCAGATGGCAGGTGTGGGCAGAAGGAGGACTTTGTCATGAGGTTGTGAGTCTATTTTTTTCCTATTCTTTTTTTATTTTTGTAGTTTGTTATATTTTTTAAAAACATGGATGCTGTTAGGATGTAATGAGTGAGCAAGGAGTTCCATATATGTGAATGAATATGGCTGCATGTAAACCTGCATAGGACAGGGAGGACCTGGGTGCCAGGCTTGGTTGTTTTAATGGCATTTTATAGACAAAAGAGAGTTTATTGAAGGTTTCTGAGCAGAGCAGTGGCATTATCATAGGTATCATTTGTGAATTCTAATCTATCAGGGGTGTCTCGGGTGGTACCAACAGAAGTAAAACTCTAAATGGGAACTGGTGAAAAGAACAACAACTAAGGTGGAAATTTGGCATGAAGATCTTAATGCCTTGCCCATTGTAGTGCCCTGGAAGGATGGGAGACTTTTGCAAAAATGCTGACAATGTTTGGCCCCTGATTGGATAAAGAGAGTGAGAAAATGGAGAAAAGAAGGATGGAGACAAGCAACATCATCAAACCTGCAGGTGCGTCTGGACAATGAAGACCAAGATGTTCCCAGAATTTAATGACCAGAAAGTTGGAGGCGACCTCTGGCATGGCAGTTTCAGGACTTGGTGGAAGTCACCACGCAGGGGCTCAGGGAAGGGGTGGGTGCTGGGAAGCAGGGCTGGCTGGCTGCCCTGTCAAGGAATTTGGTAATGGGAAGGAAAGAAAGGACACTAGAGGGAAAAACTGCTTTAGGATTTTTTAAAAATTTTTTAAGAAAGGAGATTTCTTTTTGGAAGACCCTGTTCACTTGACCACTGAGCCAACCTTCTCTCCTAGTTTTCTTCTTATCTCACTGGCCTCGCCTTCATTAAAAAAAAAAAAACCCTAGGTTTGGAAGAGACAATTAGGAGGTTAGGGTGACATTGTGAGTTTTCCAAAATCTGACTCCCTAGGTTACAATCTGGCCTTTGGACAATTTCCAGCCAAAATGAGACCAGGGATACAGAAAAGATAAAGAAGATGGAGGAGAGGGTGGGATGACCTTCTGCATTCTCATGCCTCCTGCTTTATTTTCTCCAGAACTTCTGATTTAGAGAATTATTTTTAATATAACATACAGATGTTTAGAGTACATAACTACTTCAACGTTTGAGAACAAAATAAAACAGAATAAAATGTTGGATTGAGAGTTAAGTGTTGGTGGAGTTAGGAATTCAGATTTTTATCCCAAATCCTGTACCACATTTCTTATAGTATTTCAAACCGGGGTCCAAGCCCCTGGGAGATAACCATAACAATGAGAGCCACTCAATTGCTTAGTTTCTGAACGGAGTTTTTCTTTATGGAGTAGTGAAGCAACCCCTTTGATATGGGTGGATCGGTGAGTGCAAACATAAAAGCAGGACAATGTGAGTGACCCAGAGTCTGGGCAACATTTTAAAATAGTAGGAATGTTATGTACACAAGATCCAGCAACATCGTAGGAAGAAGTAACAGAATCAGACTAATTCTCACAGGGGTGCCCAACCTTTTGGCGTCTCTCGGCCACACTGGAAGAAGAGTTGTCTTGGGCCACACGTTAAATACACAAACACTAACAAAAACTGATGAGCAAAAGAAAATTC
This sequence comes from Phyllostomus hastatus, assembly GCF_019186645.2. Classification (NCBI taxonomy): domain Eukaryota; kingdom Metazoa; phylum Chordata; class Mammalia; order Chiroptera; family Phyllostomidae; genus Phyllostomus; species Phyllostomus hastatus. Next base: position 8,816,001 of record NW_025334015.1, on the reverse strand, counting down.
TAAGTAAACTTACGATTTTGTGTTGGGCTTCATTCACAGCCATCCTGGGCTGCACACGGCCTGTTGGACACCCTGCAAGAGGCAGCTTCTCACGCAGGGTGTTTGCCTCAGAACAAAGCGGCTCACAGAGAGCAACTTGCTATGTGAGGTAAAGAGGAAGCTTGACCTCATCAGGTCTAGTTCTGGGGTCTTTAGGTAGCTGCCCAGATGGGGGTGGGCAAAGACCCCCAAAGAAAGAAGGCAAGTGAAAAACAACTGGGCGGAGCCTCCTTTGCAATGAGTGTTTGGAGAAGACGAGAACAACAAGATCATTCTCTCCCTGGATGATTCTCTATCCCTCCCTATAGATTTGGGCCATGAAGTCTTTGAGTTCCCTATAGAGTCTATTTTGCATGTGTGTGTGTGTGGTGTCAACAATAAGAAAAAAATACTGACATACACATGGCATAAGGCAGAGAGGGAGGGAGAGGTAACCCACCTTTCCTTTCCCCCTGTGCCCATCCCCTGCAAGCACCCCATGGCCAGGCTCAGCCAGAACCCAGCTGCCACAGGGCTTTGGGGACCGCAGCCTGCCGGGCTCAGTGGCCCTGTGATCCCGAACAGATGGGGGATGAGCAGGAATGCAGGCGCTGACAAAGAGGCCCGGGCCTGGCGCACAGATGCAGTGTCAAGACTTAAACTCACTGAGCCCAGCCGGACTGCTCTGAGTTTCCAGCAGACTCTTACTGTTCCTTTCACTTCCTCCATCCCAGGGCTCATCCCTTCTTTGCCTTGTTTTCCTTCCACGTCTGTTCCTTTCCAGATTGTGTGGTTAATGAGAAGTGAAAACCTGTGTCTCCCGGCACACAGTCTCATGTTCGCATTTCTGGGGAAGGCCATTTTGTCTGAAACTGAGGGAGGGACACAGAATGCACGCGAGGCAGAAGGAGCGAGCGCTGCCTCCACTCGCAGAGCTCGTGTTCACTGGGGAGAAGCAACACCAGCTCAGGCCAGGCTGGCTGGGGAGGTGAACCAGGGCAGGTGAGGAAGGAGGAGCATTGAGCAGAGGAGACGATCACAGCTGTGAAGAAGTGAGCCCTGTCTTCCCATTGGCCTTTCCTTTTCAGGTGTCCAACACTTGTCTGCTCTTCTCACCCCACGTCCTCCACCCCTCTCCCCAAAGAAACCCGAAGCTAAACCCAGACAGGCATGCAAAGCCACACAACCAAATAAAGTCTCTGCTTTGCAGCGAGACTGTGAGCTGCTCATGTCTCACTGTGACTTTGGTTTGGTGTTCCTTTGCCGGGGTACTTGCATTTAAAGTTTCATTTCAAAGGATGAAATGAAATGCCTTACACACTATCAAAGAAGGACTAGGTGTGAGGAGTCTGTGTGGTGCCATAAAGCATCTCAGATGCTTGTCTGCTGGCAGGTCCTGGTACGGATGGAGGGCGGCTGGGAGGGGAAGGCAGATGAGAGGGAGCGCTGGTGCTGACCGCCGGCAACCACGTGCACGGGAGTCGGGCAGCAAGTAAGGTCATGGAGGTGCTTGTGACCTGAGCACCCAACTTTCTCTGTGCTCGTGACTTCTAAGTAGGAGGCCTAAGATCTGAAAATCTAGACGGAGTAGGATTTCTTCATCAGATGAGAAAACGAGGTGAGTAAAGCCCTTGGGAGACTTGGAGGAGCTCACAGAGGGTAGTGGCTAGAAATCTTGCCACTCAGAGCCCCTGGGGAATGGAGTAGATCCTGCAGAACCAGAGTTTGCTTGGGAGCCAAGGAAGGCAGAGGAAAAAGAATCAGGGAGCTAGTAATGAAAAAAGCACAATAAAAATTTTTAAGGAAAAAAAGAAAAAGAAATCAAGGAACTAAGTGATAAGGTTAAATAAAGAAAAACAGAAGGGGAAAACATTGCTTAATCCAAAAGGAACACACTTACACTTGGATGTCATGTAATATACTTCCTGCTCCCCAAGGAGAATTAATCCCCTACCTCCCCGAGGCTATGTGATACCAGGCAGGGCTAAATCCCTGGGCCCTGGTCAGAACAGCTCAGGAAAACATCTGTAAGGATTTGCTGGCTTTCCTAAACAGAAGGGCCAGCTCAGCCCCTCCAGGGACTTGTGCAGAGAACTTGCTGACAGGCTCTGCAAGGAAACGCAAGAAGATTCTCCCCCTGTTGGAAAGGGGCTCCATTTTTCCAGACCTGGGTTGTAGAGTAACAGATGGGATAATGACAGTCCAGGTGAGGGGCTCAAGCGATGAAGCCCTTAAATTGGTGCTTTCCCTGTAGAGAAGCCCATGAAGCACCGAGGGCCTGCCCCTCACCCAGCTCCCCGCAAAGGAAAGTGGCCCAGGAGGTTCTTTCTACTGGAAGTGGCTGTCACTGGAGCCGAGGCCAATAAGACCCTGCTGTCTGGGTCCCAGCGGGATCCAGAAACAGATTCTGCTCATGTGGTGAAGTAGACTAAGCAAATTTAGTTCGGGGATGTGAGAACATGAGGTGTACTCTGAGAGGGCAGGTCTGTCAGGCCCAGACTCGGCCCCAAACATCGATGGGCTACGCAAGTGTCTGGCTCCCCAGGAAGCCGTCTCAGGCAGGACAAGAGTTGTGCAGATGCTCAGCGGCCTTCCTGAGCTGCCGTAGCCACACCATGCACCTCACCCCCAGGGGAATATAGCATGAAACGTCGTTGCAACTTGAAGTCCATTAATATGATGTATATATTTAATGTCTACTCTGAGGTGGTGTTTGGCTACTGTAGCTTCTTGAGATCACTTTCTTCTGGATATATGCCTAATTGTTAATGAACCTGCATCAGCTTCTAAAATGCTTTCTTGGCTTTAACACCTTAATCATGTTCTTAAATGTAACAACTATGGGAAGCTGGAGCAGAAACTCTGTGGAACACTCCAGATCAGTGATTTTCAACCTTTTTCATCTCATGGCACACATAAACTAATTACTAAATTTCTGCAGCACACTAAAAACATTTTTTTGCCAATCTGACCAAAAACAGGTATAATTTTGATTCATTCGCACTGGCTGGCTTTTGTTGTGTTGGACGTTGTCATTTTTTAAAATTTGACAATCTAAAAGAAAAGAGGTCGGTGTCCTTAGCTAAACAGTCAGGAATTGCATGCTTTAAAAATTCTTGCAGCACATGGGTTGAAAATTGTTGCTGTAGCTCATCCTTTCCAGTTGGTGGTACTTCTCAGAGAAGCACTATCCTGTTGACAGAGAATGCTAAAACAGTAAACACTTCGCCCAGCCCACTCTGTCTCCAGCGAGAGCCCACTAAGCAAGTTTCTCCCCTTAGCCTTACCTCATCCTCCCCCATGGCAGTGAGCTAGTGGGTGTGACATTCAGAGGGCCTTCATACTTGTAATCTTGACCTAAGTTTGCCTGGATGTGATGAAGCCACTTCTGCTTTGGAAGGCAAAAGGCCCTGGGGAGAAAGCCAGCAGTGGAAACGGGAGCGATCTGCACGGAGAACTGGTCTGGTGTGGCCTCTGCCTCTGCCTCAAATGCTGGTGGGGAGCAGAGCTCCTCGCAGCTGCCTCCCACTTCCATCAGTGAGGAAAACTCAGAAGTGGTGCCTACAGTTACCCAGCAGACAAGTCACATTTTAGGTCATAATTCTAGGACAGGGGGACTAGAAGACGAGTGGTGGCAAAGAAATATCCACTAAGCATGAAGTAAGTTATAGATGTGGCTGTGGTGGGCTCCTGATGATCACGCCACCCATTCTTCTGTTTCCACCTGTCCCTAGGGAGAGGGGGAGAGAGAGAGAGAGAGAGAGTAAACATACTGCTTTTTTTTTCAGTTATTACCATAGGATATGTTTATTGATGGAGGGGGGAGGGAAGGAGAGAGAGAAACATCGATGTGAGAAAGAAAAGCATCGATTGGTTGCCTCCTGTATATGCCCTCACCAAGGGATCAAACCCACACCCTAGGTATGTACCTTGACTGGGAATCGAACCCAGAACCTTTTGGTGAATGGGACAATGCTCCAACCAACTGAGCCACCCAGCCAGGGCTACACATATTGCTTTTAAATGAAGAATCTACCTTTCTTTAAGTCTAATTAGTAAGACCTCAAAGGAAGGAGTTGTGTCTGTATGAATGGTGCAGAAAGGAATTTTAACAGCAGAGAGGCAGTCAGTGTGAGACAACAGAGATTGCTATCGTAATTCAGAGAAGAAAAGGCGTTCCAGAAGGGATTAGCATGCACTGCCAGCTCTCCCTGTCACAAGAAAGTAATTTTGTGTGCTGGAGCTCTCTAGCAAATACCCTTAGGGGCACTTATTCACACAGTTAATAAATAACCCATCGATTGCTTTTCCATCATAATCCTAGAGATCTGCTATGAATCCCTGCCTTGCTTGATTTCCACTTTGGTTACAGAGAGCAGGGTTTCTCCACCACAGCCCTGGTGACATTTAGAGCTGGGTCATTTATTGTTGGGGGGAGGGTTGTCCTGTGCGTTGTAGGACGTCTAGCAGCCCCCCTGCCTCTAATCACGAGAAGCCACTAGTGCCCTTCTCTCAGTTGTGCAAACCAAAAGGTTTCCAGGCCTTGTCAAATGACGATGTCCCTGCCGTCCCCAGTGTTGAGAACCACTGACGTAGAGAGATCTTTTTTCTCCAATGTTTCCCAACAATTAAGTTAGCTCTTTGGGGAGCTGCAGAGGGACTGAAGATGTCATTCTCAATAATGCTCACCACCAGCAGGCTACTGCGAGTGGAGCAGTGCTGGCTATGCGTGTGCCCCCAGCCAGCGATCCCAGGCTGGAGGGGCAAAAGGTCGCCAGGGCCGAGATCACTCCCACCCCGGCACCTGGGTTTCCCGTGGACAACCCCAATCAAGTCCTGAGTGGGCCACATCTTGCAAGAAAATAGTAATTCTGGCTTTGAAACTTGAAAACAACTCTTTGGCAACAGGCAGTGATGAGAAGAGAGATGAGTAATGACACTGGCTTCCTAAAAGAACCCCTCTTATTTCCATAGGAAAGAAATCTCTGTGCTGAGACAGAGGCATGGGGGGAAATGCTGTCTACACACAAAACATTCCCCAAACACATGATGTTACCCCAATAACTCTGAGCAGAGGGACACGACATCAAAAACAAAAAAACCCTGCTTTTGTCTGTGTAAACATAGCTGATGCTCACTCTTCATTTGAAAAAATGCTTCCGTGGTCAGTAACATCTGAATGCTGCTGGGCGAGGTAACCCTGAGGTTGCCGTGGAGACCTGTGTTCCAGGGGCACCTCCATCATGAAACCTGACTGACTTGCTTTCCTTCTGCAGCTGCACACCTGGATACTGAGGGATGAGAGTCATGTACGAAACCAAGACACACCCCAAAAGAGAACAAACCAGAGGCAACAGGGAGGCTCCCCAAGACCTTTCAATGTACAGACCTCGCTATCCCATTTGTGCACAAGGAGACCGGTTTGGGGACACAAGTGGTTTCTGAGCACACACTGAAGGTCTAGCAGAGCCAGGGGAGAGTTGGACAGGCACGAAAACTGGGCATGTCAGACTCCTCCCCCTGTTGCTCAAGTCCAAAGAGGCATCTGGTTTGAACACGCTTCCTTTGAAGTGGAAGCTGGTCCCTCATGCCAGCACTCTGAATTCCCGAAAGAGGAGACATTTCTGTTGCCACAAATAGACTAGAACTGCTTTTGAGAGAGAGATTTGGCCACGTCAGGGAACTCGGAATTCTACTGGAAGAAGATTCATAAGCAGTCAAGTCATCGAGATCATGCACAGTCTACTAGGACCCAGCATGAGCGTTTTCACAAGCAGCAGTGTCTAAGTGACCCGGGACAGGTGCCTGCACCTTGTTAGATTTCCCCCATGGCTTTCTCCCTGCAGATGAACTCGTGTCCTGGAGCGGCTGGATCGTCTCTGACAAGTGATGTCTCCTGCTTGATGTATCTGCTTCCAATAAGCCAGGTTTTATAGGCTGTCAGTGGGCTGACTGCAAAGTTATAAAAGTGGGTCTTGTAAAAGAGAAACACGAGTGGCTGACACGTCATGTTGTAGCTGTGTCACTCCGTGCTCTGGCAGCGGCTCTGGTCCTCGTTTACAGTGAAAGAGGCGACACAGAGCAGACTCATCAGATATTAACATGATGAGGGTTTCTCCCCCCAGTGCTCAAGGGACTCTGCAGGGCTGGGACTATCATGTGACTTCTGATTCCCAGGGAAATACATTTTCCTTCACCACTGCTGAGGTGTCCTTGGTCAATGTTCCCAAAGGGAATAATGCACCATGGAATGGCTGCTGGCTGCTTTGACAATGAGAGTGAGAGCTGATGGACTATGGGAAAGAAATGATAACTAAAGAAATAAATAGACTTCACACCAACATTTCTTAAGTTTTTGAGATGTCACCTAATTGCAGGATTTTTCTGAAAATACGATGGCTTGTTTTCACTTTACGGTATGTTTAGTTGCCAGCTAGGAGAGGTAGAGAAGCAATAGCTCATTTTAAGAACAACTCAGTTCAGGATGCCCACCCCACTTGGGGTCCAACCCACTTTGCAACCTGACCAAGGCTCCTTCCTTCCTTGGTCAACCTGCCTCTTTTGGAAATTTTATTCCATCCAACATTTTCACCTGGACTCTGATGTTCTAACGAGGGATGCAAGGGAGAGAATCACCATCACCTGATGCAGGGTCAGAGCCATTCAAAACCTGAAGAGAAAATGAGTGCCCACAAACCCACACATGGACAGGGACGTCAGCAGGCCCTGAGACTGCTCCAAGGAACGGCCTTCTCCCTTTGTGTCTGATTCTCTCTTTCTCTTCATGAACTCCTCCATTCTCTACTCTCCTTTCTCTACCTGGCTTCCTCACCCTCAGCTCCTTCAAGGTCAATTTGGACATGGCTGTAGATGCCCCAGATTTGACTTAAACTTAGCACACCCTTCATTTCACCTCTGCCACTGGTGCCTCAGTCCCCCAAATGCCCCACCCCCATAATTACCACCATCCCAGCTCACCTTCTCAGAACAGGCCACTGTAGAGCTTTGACAGCCTGTAGAGCAGCCACCATAGGTCCTTTTGTCTGCACTTCAAAGCTGGGTGGCGGAGACACTCCAGGAACAAGAGAAACATGCTGTTAAGGTGACCAGGTACGCAGGTGGGGCTGGTTCTCTTAGCAGGGCTGTGCCCTGCAAGCCGAGATCAGCCTCTACATAAGCTACTGGATGCCATCCAAGATCTTAAAGACATCACTCCATCCCCTCCATGATTCAGTTCCAACTGGTTTTTCCAGCTTTCCTTCTAGCCCAAATGAAGCACTTGCTGGTCCCTGTGCACCCCTCAACTCTCTCACCTCTGTGAGTTTTTTCTCCGCATTTGGGAAATCTGCCATATGCCTACACCCCAGCCATCCTTTTAATAAAGGATGGGCCTTGAGGATGTTTCTCATTTCTCTGGCCCTGACTTATCATGGGGGAAAAAAACTACACATCTCTCCCATCCCTCTAAGAATATCTTGTTGCAATGTGATATTGCACCTTTCCAATCAAAAGGTAGAGTCGATCTCTCCAGAAGGTAGAATTTTAGCTTTGACCACATGGCTTGTGTTGGTGAAGGAAACACTAGCAAAAGTGACAGAGGAAGGGGTTAAAAAAGTACATTTGTATCAGGGCTTTCTCTCTCTCCTGTTGACAGAAGTCTTTTTTTCCACCAGGAGAGTAAGGCTGGACTATAGATCTGGAGGGCAAGAGGTCACGTGGGGTGGGGTCGCTTCTGTCCCAGACATCCTGGACAGGTGAGTGTGGCCATCCTAGGTCATCTAGCACTGCTGAGCCCATCCCAAACAGAAGAGCTTCCTGACCTGCCACAGAACCGTGAGAAATAATAAATAGGTGTCCTCTGAGCCACTAAATTGTGCGGCGGTTTGTTATGCAGCAAAAATGCACTGATGTACGATCCCTTCACTTCCCCCATGTGGGGATCTCTGTCCTGTTTTCAGTCCCCACAGCATTGTATCATTACCTTTCATTAGACCTTTGTCACTTCCTACATTTTCTCATGACCATTTATAAAAATACCCAACGTCTATGGGAGAATAAACTGTTTGAGGGCTGAATTCATGTTGCCTCATTTTGTAGTTCGCCCATTCTCCATGCCCGCAGCGTCTGACAGAACCTTGACGTGGTAAAAGCACCTCACAGTGTCTGTGGAGCAAGTTGATGGAGGAGGAGCAGCACGGAATGGTGAGTAAGAACACAGATTATGGAGTTCCTAGGCTAAAACCCTAGTTCAACTACTTGCTAACTGTGTCTCCCTGGGTCAGTCATCAAGCCATTTTCTTATGCCTCTGTTTCCTCATCTATGAAAGGATGACAGCAGAGCCAACATCATGGAGTTGTTATCAGGGTTAAATGACTTGACATAGTTGTGTGTTAAATAAATAAACACGAGGGTGTTCAGTGTCTCCTCTAGGCCACCCAGCCTGCCAAGGCCACAGTCTTTGTCATGTTTGTTCCCCACTTCCATCGAGGGTCATGTGAGCCTCATCTACTGAGTAACAGACTGATTGGCAACAAGCTAATCTAATAATCTAGCATAAACAGATGGCTGGACTCTCTCTCAGCTGTGGAGCAGTGGGGAGTGGAGAAGGGGCTTTCTGGAGATAGCTGTTGAAGACATAGGCTTTGGAGCCATTTGGAGCCAGGTGTGTATGTTCATACTCTACCACTTGCTATTCCATGACCCTAGGAAGACTACTTTTTCCTCTCTGGGTCTCCATTTCTTCATCTGCAAAATGGGAGTAATAATATCTACTGCTCAGAGTTGGTGTGGGCTTAACTGTGGTGGCTCCATAAGAAACAGTCATTGTTCCTCTTCCTTCCGCTCCCCCATCAATGCTGTTCCTTCTATCTCTACTCCCATGGTCCTGGCCATGCAGTCTCACCCAAAGGAGACACTCATGTTGGGGATCTCGGCCCAGGGCCCCACTACAAATTCAGCTGAACTAAGGGCTGCCTAGAAATACTGTCGTCACCCCCTATAACCTTAGTTTTACAATGGTTGTTGTGTTCTACCTCCATATAAGGTGGCCATTTGCACAGCTGTGACACGGGCTTGCAGGGGTCAACCCCCTCCTCCATCCTGGACCTACCACGAGCTGTGGCCTGGGCTGGCCACACTGAATGTCAAAGGGAATATAAAAGAGACTGGTAACAAAGAACACGGCTGCAGCAGACTCCTGATGTAACCTTCCAAATATCTTTCAAATCTGCCCCTTCCTATGGCTGCCACCCTAGTCCAAGCTCCTATCATTTCTTACCTAGCCAACCACAAAAGCCTCTATCTAAAGAGGGATCCACTCAGAAAGTAGCACATACAAGGACTTCTATGATGGCTGTCTATTTAGGGGGTATAATCCCAAGATCAGAAGGGGGGCAGGCAGAGTGGGAGGAGACAGAAAGTCAAGGTAAGACTGTATAAGTGAGGTCACCCTGTGGGCACCTAGGACCCATCTGGGATGTTCTAAAGAGTATCCTGTGGCTCATGAGGAGCCTCTAACCCTTGACCCTGGTTCTCCACTGGCTGAGGGCTGCTTCTGGAAGTATGAACACCTCTGTCTCTCCAAACTGTTCGTGCACAGCTGCACATGTGTCCAGTTTCCCCTGGCATGGGCATCATCAGAGCAGCCCTGTATTTGACGTTGGGGCTATTGATGTGAGATGAGATGAAGCCCACTTGGGAGTGTCTACCATGGCCGTGGCTGGACTCAAAGGAGAGACTGAACAGGTGTAGGGCAGGACACGCAAGGTTTATTATATAGTCTCTACCTGCTCTGTCCTCATCAATGTCACATATACACTCCGAACTGTCAGGACTTAACTCAGTTCTATAGAAAAAGATCTCAGTCCTAATATAGCCTTTTCCCAGCTCTGCCCACTGTCTTGCCTCTTCTCCCACCCCCACCTTACTCTCGGCAAATGGGCCATACTACCTGTTTGCCATTTCACCAAAAGTGCTGTGTCTTCACCAACTCCGGGGCCTTAGCACATGCAATTCCTTCTTTCACTAGCAAACTCCTATTTGTCCTCACCTCTCAGCTCAAGAATCACTTCCATAGAGGAGTCTTTCTAACCCCATCTCTAGGATGGCCCAACGTCCCTTGTTGAACCTCTTAGAGAACCATGCCATCTCCCTTCAGACATAAGGAATGGTGTTAGCATTTGCCTAGGGGTGGGAGGGGCAAGATGGTATTTGAAAGACAAGTCTGGGAGGACAACTGACTTCTCACTCAACACCTTTTTGGACCTTTGGAAATGTATACCATGCTCCTGTGTTACCAACTGAAACTATTAGGTAATTAAAAATAAGTCAGAGTAATAAGTCAATGGCAAAAATCCTAATTGGTTCACTGATCTTTCTGGTTGCTGCCTGTCTGGAAGACTGCTCTCCCAAGACCCCACCTTTCCCAGGCCTTCCTCTGCCCCGGGTTCATTCTTTGTCAGGCTGCGTCTTGCTTTCCTGGGACGTGTCTTATTCTCTTCCTGAGATGAGACGGGTCAGGAGAACCTTTTTTCCCCAGCTCTCTGAGTGTGTGTGTTGTCCTTTATTCAAGCTTTGAGAGTGCCTGGCTGGCTGGGAGCCTGGAATGCGGTGCAGGGGAGACATCTGAGGGTAACCTACAGGACTCTCTCCACAAAGCAGATGTAGATGTTTCAGTCACCTGATTCCAAGTGAAAACTTAGGCAATAAATTTGACTTTAAATTCTCTGGCAACTACGACCAAGAAAAGGGGGCGGGGGGGGGGGGCATCGGTCTGGAAAAATTACATCCAAGAATGTGTCTGAGTTTCATAGGCTCAGGAAGACCTGCCGATTTTTAATCTTTCAAAAAACTTGGCCTGCCTTTCCTGATCATTGTCCCTTTCCTCTCCTCCTCATCCTCTTCCTCCTCTTCCTCCTCCTCCTTCTTCGTTCAAACCACTTTATTAAGGGAAATGGATAGACAATAAGCTGAACACATTTAATATATACAGTGTGATGAGTTTGGACATATGCATACACCACTGACACCATCACCAGCACTGACATCTGTCATCTTGAAAGTGTCCTTGTGTCCCTTGGTTTATTTGATTGTGCCGTGTGTGTGGTAAGAATGCAGCATGAGATCTACCCTCCTCACAGGTTTGAAGTGCACACAGCATGGCTGCTGTCTCTAAGCCCTGTGTTCTACAGCAGATCTGTAGAACTAGCTCATCTTGCACAACAGGAACTTCCTATCAACTGAACAAAAAACTCCCCATATCCCCTCCCCCAGCTCTAGAAACCGCTGGCCTACTTTCTGCTCCTGTGAATCTGACTATCTTAGAGACCTCGTGTAAGGGGAGCCGTGCAGCACTTGTCCTCCTGTGACGCGCTTATGTCACTCAGCACAGTGTCCTCCCAGTTCATCCGTGTCATTGCAGATGGGACCCGATGTCCATCGGCAGAGGACGGGATAAAGACAAAGTGGTCCACACATACAGGGGGATGCCAGTCTTCCTTTAAAAAATCAGGGAAATCAGTCTCTTTCTTTTTGACTCATCCTTATTTAAAGCCCTCTCCCCTCAAAATACTTTTTGTTTCCTGTCTACCCTCACTCTCCTCCTCTCTCTCCCCTCCTAGTCCTCGCGCTCCTCCTTGTTCTCACCCTTGTGCTCTCTCTGTTCTCTCTCCACCCCACCCTCCTCAGCTCTCTCTGTCTCCCCTCCTCTTTCTGTCTGCCTCTCTGTCCCCATCCTTCTCACACCCCTTTCCACAAGCCTCCTACTCCCTAAAGGTTTCATCAGTCCAAGTGCTTCCAGCAATTGGAAAAACTTGAAGGGGAACAGAGAGCTTTGAACATGCCTTCCTTTCCCCAACCCCTTTCCACAAAGGCTTAAGGATATTTCAGAGCTGGCTCAGCACCCTCCCTCTCTTTCTGTGAACCTGCCTCTGCTGTCTCTGGTGAGCAGAAGAAACTTCCCCCTTGGGCTGCTTGGGGAAGGGGAGGCACAATGCCATCTGCCTTCTCCACCCCACCTGCTGTCAGGCACCTCCCAGCCTGGCACACCTGAGGCTCAAACTCAGCCCCCAGTTCCCTGCTGGGCCTGAGCGAATGAAGCATCTCCCTCCTGCTCCTGCACCCCAGCTTTAGACCGTGGCTCCCCACCAAGAACACGTGACTGACAGAGCCACTTCCAGAGAAATCCACTTTGGCCCCACTCCATAAGCAGAGACGTCAGGAAGGATTGCTGTTCAAATGGCTTTGGCAGCAGTGGAGCATGAAAGACTTTTAAAGAAAGTCATCCCTTTTCTGTCAGAAGAGCAAAGCCAGTTGTTACTGCTTTATCAGAGTTTATCTCTAACAGTGGGGGTGGAGAAGGGAGGCCTGGCGAGGTATTTCCCTATGTAGATAGACTCGGTCCAGAGGCTTGCGGACAGCGGCCAGAGTTTCCTTTTCTTTTCACTCCAGAGAGAGAAAATAAAATGTGAAACTTCCCACTTCCAGATCAATTGCCTCTTGTGCTGGGTAACAACGTATCTCCTAGGAGGCCTGTGAGCCAAGCTTCACGCTACAGGCCTCTGTGCAGGTGGCCCCATAGGAAGGGATTTCTGTCCATGCAGCCACCTGCTCAGGGTCCTTCCCAAATCAGCCAGGGTCAAAAAACATGGGCTGGTGTCCCCAAAGCAATACAAAGTCTTCTACCAGGTTTTCTTCTTGCTTGGCTGTCTGTGGACTTGGGGTCCTAGGGGGCCATCCTGGGACTCTTATAGATGAGGCTTGTTGGTTGCGACCTTGGGGAGAGATGGGGAGAGCAGGGAGAGGAACTGGGAAGAGGCTGATGTGGATGTGAAGAGGAGGAGGTGCTGTTAATTCAGTGGAGTGGAGAAGGATCGAAGTGGGGTGGGCGGTGTGGCTAAATGTGGGCGGAACTTAGCCTCAGAGCCCATGCATTGGATTTGGAGGGACTTGGGATTCACGGGAGCAGGGAGTTCGGGACGTTTGAGGGACAGATTTTCAATCTATGGAGTGCTTATCTCTTCACCCGATCCCAGCTTGCTTTCCTTCATTCCTTTATGCATCCATGCGTCAGAAAACAGGAGCACTCGCCATGTGCCAGCTCCTGGGTTTGGTACCCAAGACAGGAGTTTCCTTCCCCATCAGAGCTCTTGGTCCACTTCACCTGTGTGCAGAGAGGCACTCTGTGGCAAGTCATTCTGCTCTTGGAGTCTGAGCCCGCCCGGGGTCGGATGGAGGCCGAGCCCGAGTTGCCAGCTGGAGAGAGTGCTTGTCCATCAACGCAGCTATGGGTGGGGGGGCACAGTGGATGCTCACGTGGATGCTGCTGGGGAAGGCAGAACAACCACAACTATGACCCTGCCACAGACTGCCCTTAAATGGGAAAGATCCAGGCAGCTAATGGTTTATTAAGTTAGGTTGTTTGACAAGCCAATGAATCTAGCCTGAAGAAGACGTGAGCGGGCGTGGCGGGCTGCGATGATCTTCAAAGCTCCGAAGATCTCTTAGGGGAAGTGGAGTGGAGGTGTTTATAGTGACTCCAGAAAACTCAGTTCACAATGCTGGCTGGAAGCCATAGAAAAATCGGCCGAATGTTGGGAGAACTTATCTGAAACACAGAGCTGTCCAGAAATGTGTGAGCTGGCCCTTGAAGGGATGAATACCCTGTCCCTGGAGGCACCACCCTGCTGGCCCTGCGGCAGAATCGATGGCTGCCCCAGGCAGAAGGTGCGCCAACACGACTTGCAATGTCCCTTCCAACTTGAACACTTGGAGATCCTGTGAAATGTAGAGCAACTTTCTTTTAAAAACCACAACCATTTATTTTTAATGTGGGGGGCTCCTGTCACATGTGATTTTCTGTAGAATGAGGGACGAATGTTTCCAATGCCTTTCTCTTCTTGGGGAGATCATGGTGAGTTTCCCTCCAGGAACTCTGGGCAAACTGGGCCCAGTGGCCTTACAAACACAGTGAAATTGGACAAGGTCCTGAGATCCTGGAAAGTACTTATTGTCCTTGTCCCAGTTTGCTGTTCATTTTTAGAAGGGGCTCCAAGGTCTTAATTAATTCTTCTTTCGCTTCCTCAGTTTGAAGAGGCAGAAATCAAATGCCAATGGATGACTTGCAACAAGAATCCTATAACTTGCCCTCTGGGAAAGGCACATGGTAAGCTAAAATTATGCAGGTAACTTGGGAATGCCTTTTGGGGTGTCCTTGCCATGCCTGGGATGGCAGTGCTGACGGCATTGGGCTGACTTTGGAGCCCAGCGTCCCCTGCTCTTCTGGAAGTCTGCTGAGCTTGTTCACAGCCACTCCAGAACACAGCCTCTCCGTGCACTGTGGGCGTGTTGTCTCCTGGGCTTCACTGTGGCCCACGAGCTGATCTTGCACTCTCCTAGGCAGCCTTTGGTGAGGTGCTTGTCTCCAGGCCTGTGCACTGGGCCCAATCCTACATACAGCCACCACCTCCTGGAATTTGCCAGAACCAAGCAGCTCCTCAGAATCTAGGCCTTTTCTTGTGAGGTGTCAGTGCCCTTTACTCTGGACCCGGCACTGGAGGTTCCGGGCAGTGGAGGGTTCGTGCCAGCACAGCCTTGCCCCAGTGCAGGCTGGCTCCCCTCCTGGAAGAGGCTGGAGTCCCCTGGGAGGCTTACAAAGCCAAGCCAGATTGCAGAAGGGAAAGCGGTGTCCTCACTGTCATCTCTGATTTATCACGCCTCTTTCTTATGCACATTATGTCCCAAGTCGCTAAAACCACTGCATTTTTTCCAAGTGCTATTTCCTTGGTCCAGATCCGAGGTGTTGTTACAAGCTGCTCATAAGGGTCCCTGTCCCCACTCCAGACCCTGACATCTCTGTGACAAGGGCGCCCCCCGCCCCATAGAAGAGGAGAGACGCTGGCCTTTAGAACAACTCTCGGTGGATCTAGAGACAGAAGTAAACAATGAGACTGACAGAACATCTCTAACGCTCTATCTTCAAAATGCAGCTGTTTTTATGCTCCCCACCCCCCCGCTCCTCCTGCCCCAGGAAGGAGATTCAGCTCTAGGTCCACATCCTGCATGGGCCTCTAATCGCCCTTCCTAGTGGGTCCGATGCTCCAGAAGGCACCCTGTGCCCATGGGCCCGCTCTGCATCTCCAGCCCTGTGGCATCAGGCTCCTTCTAGCCCTGTTTGACTCAGCCTTGACTGGAGCCTAATTAACACTCAAGCCCTTGATGAAATCATCTCATTGACTTTTGCTAATTTATAACAGATCATCCTCAATGGATTGGGTTCTGGAACAAAGGCCAAGTATTACCCCCCCAAACCCACAGGTGAGTTTAGGCAGGAAGTCTCTAAAATACCAAATGACCTTTTAGCAAGTAGACAGCCAAGGGTGACCTTGCTGGTGGAGCTGGGCAGCGGGCTCGGGCGGGGCAGCACGTCCTGTTAGTTACTCTGCTGTTTGACCTGGTTCACACTGGGCTGCGGCCGGAGCACGGGCGGCGGGCCCGACTCAGCTGTGTCCTCTGGCCTCCACACAACATCTTTGTCATGCAGCTTGGCAAGGGACTGCTTAATTCTTTCTGTTACTTCAGAGTGGTGGTCAGGGAAGGAAGGGGCTGTGGCTGGCCCGTCTGGAAGAATAGGTGGAGGCTTGTGAGGTAGGGTTTCAGCGTGTGTGGGGATTTGACCTGCAGAGAACAGAGAGGGGTCTGAGATGGTCTAGCGGCAGCACTGACATTCGAAGACTCAAAGACATACTCAGAGATTGAAGAATTTCGCTCAGGCAGAAGATTTGCCCAGGCCAGTCTGGAAAAACTGCTTACGCCTCAGTGATGGTGAATTCCCGAGGGCAGTGACTACATCATGTCTTCATTTGAATTCCCTCATGCAACCCTGCTTGGTACTTTGCCCATGGTCGACAGACTAGCTCAGGGGTCAGGGGGGTGCATCCTGCAGCCAGGCTGCCTGGGTTCAAATTCCCCCGCTGCCATTTACCCTTGTGACATGGGCAAGTTAAATGCCCTCCCTGTGCCTCAGAGTGCTCATCTGTTAAGAGAAGATAATAATAGCAGCTGCTTTATTTTGAGTATTAAATGTGATGATGACTAATTAGAAGAGAAGCACATTCCCTTTTGCTTTTAGGGACACAATAGGACTTGGTTGAACGAATGACTGAAATGCAGATAGAAATCTACTGTAGGTGGGCTAGGTTCTTAGTTTTTGGCTTCTTTAGTACTTAACTTCACCCTGGTATTTGTCAACTGTTTCATACCTTGAGGAGTTTTAAAATTATTTAAATCATGTCACCGAGACAGCCCTGCAGGAACTAGCACAGGTATTGAGAACCCTTCTGCCCAGAGTCAGTTAGGTAGGACCTACACTGTCCCTTCCAGAGCCCCACACCAGGGGCAGAAATGTGCAGCTCTTTGTAGCTGATGGGCCACAGAGATGCCCAGAAGGCCTGGGTTGCATGCACTGCTCAGCTCCCCTTGGCACCAGGGGCCCGTGTGGGCAGGATGGTTTGTCAGAGTCAGAGCAGCCACCTGGGGCCACAGAGCAGAATGCAGCTCAGAGAATTACAAGTTCTCCTCAGGAATCTGGGGTTTGCCCTTGGCCTTACTGGCCCAGTGCTTTGGCCACCTGAGAAAGCTGGCCAAAGTGACAGGAGACTGTAGGCTGTGTCACACATCAGGTGTCCAGGGAAGGGCCTGCAGTGGCCATCCTGGGCATCGCGTTGCGGGGAGAAGGCCCTGGAAGTCTGTAGTCAGCCTGGTCTCTCCCCAGCCCCTTCTGCCTCCGAGTGCCTGCCCCCCACCTGCTCCCTGCATGGAGCTCACGTGCACAGACACTGGCCTCGCAGCTCCCCTGCCAAGTGCTCAGCTTCCCTCAGCCCCGAGCCGCCCATGGAACACAACCAAGATGAGCACTGGCCCAGCTGTTAGGAATCATTTTGAGGATGAAAACAATTAAACTGGGCAAGAAGCCCACCACCAAATCCTGTCCCCTCCTTAGCACCACCAGCCCACTGTTCTCCTTTATCCCTTTCCTAGTCACCTTTCTGTCCCTCCACAGGCCTGTGGAGACCATCAGCCAACAGGGCACTAGTTGCAAAGGCACCCACTCAATCTTGTGGATTTGGAGAGTCTGGGCTGCTAGGGAAAAGGGTAAATGGTTCCGAAAGCATCTCTGCCCTGGGAGGCTGGGCCACATTCAGCCAAAGTCCCAGCCATCTGTGCGCAGAACAACATACCAGACAGCATGTTCCCCTGGAGCTGTTCTCCTGCTTCATGCAGCAGACTCTGGGACACTGAGGCAGAGCTAAGGAAGGCTGTGAGCAGCCTGGCCGTCCACCCCAGGCAGCCCCACAGGCTCCGAGGTCCCCAGAGCTCAGCACTACCTCTGAAGAAGTCCCTTGGACAGCTGTGGGCCCTCCCTGCCAAGGTGGGACCAGCGGAAGAAGGGTCTGGGGCTTGAGTGGTCCTGAGGCTCTGCATGCCAGCTGCCGGGAGGACATGATGGGGACATCTTTGGTCTCTTCTGGTTCCCATGCTCCACAGCACTGCTGGATTCCTCAGCATAGTGTTTGTCTCCCCATAGCCCTGTTTTTCCCAATGGTGTGCCCCTGTGTCTGGAGCCATGCCTGGCACACAGTAGCCTCTCAGCCAATCTGCTTTGACTGGGACCGACGATGCCTATCTTTGCTGGCATCGTGTGGAGGAGCAGCAGGGCTTGTAGGCTTCAGACCCTTTCTGCTTCAAGTCCAGAGTGGTCCGGGGGCTGGGGGGCACCTGGGAAGGGAACGCAGTGAACTATCCCCCAGGTTCTCAGCCTCCCTATTATCCCTGCCTGCCTTTACCCCACCGTCCTGCCCCCCTGTGCCCGCACCTTCTCTTTCCTCCTTGACTTTTTATTACTTTTTATTGATGTTAAGATGCTCATATTTGGTCTCACCTCAGTTATTTGCCTTAAGTATCAAAGTTTTAAGCTAAAAAATAATCTCTAAAATGACTGATTTGAGGCATAGACAATGCTTGAGAAGTCCTGTCTTGGGGAGGAGAGGCAATGGGGATTTCTAGGGTCACAGAAGATGCCCAGGAAACCCTGCTCTCCAGGTCCCTGGGCAGCCCCACCCAGCGCTTCCCGTGCTATCTCTGTGGCACCGGGGAGAGTGATTGAGAGGCCAGGACACGGTTTCCAGCGAGGCCCATGCCAAGCGTGAAAGCTGACGACAGGGTTCCGGGGGAGCTAAACAAAAGCAGCCCAGAGTGAATTTCTTCTCAGCATATCACCTTACTGCAGCCATCCCACCCTGTCAAGGAGGGAGGGCCACCCCGCCCACCCTCACAGCTGCCTGGGTGTGGCCTGGGGACTGGGGGGAGGCTGGGCTGTGGGAACAGATGATTTCAATTTAAGGCAGCATTTGAGGAGAATACTGTTCCACTTGCTCAGTTTTCTTAGTCCTCCCCCCTTCCCCAAACTTTGATTCAATCCGTGGTGGGTGAGAGGGGCCCATTTCCATAGCAACGCCCCTGTGAGAAAAAGAAAAATCAGCAAGACAGAGCAGGCTGCGATTCTGCCTGGAAGAGGGCTCTTGGGTGGGTGAAGAAAGGGAAGCCCAGCAAACCCTCAGGGGACTCTGGGCCCACATTCCCTGGTGGTTGACCTTTCATCCCACATGGGGCCCCGGAAAAGGCACGGAACCCAGGGGAGCTCTAAAGATGATTACAGCCAGCAAAACACACCTGCTCGTGGCCTGGTTTCCATTAAACTGGCCTGATCTCTTTGGGCTGTAGGCCTATTGGCCTGTGTTTATTTTCATGGCTGATGTAACCCAACCAGACGGATGAGTCTGGATCTTTTTCTTTTTCTTCTGTTGTTTCCTGTTTAGTTGACCGTGTTCAATATTTCTGTGCATATTCATTTCCCATCTGATGCTGCCAGGAAGGACCATGATCGTTATTTCATCTTCTGAGGCCATAGCCTGGGCATCGTCCGTAGTCGAAGGGCTCCCTCCAAAGGGAGAGGATCTCTGGGGCTGCCGAAGCTGAGTTTCTAAGGAGCATTGTTGGCCGAACTTGGTGTCCCAGCCCTTGGCCAGAATGAGATGCTCAGGAAGTGTTTCTAGGAGGCATGCTGCTTTGAAAATGTCCAAATCTGGGCTTGAGGAGTTGGGATAAAGTGACCCTTACACTCTTCTGAGGTTCTCGTCCTGCTGGTTTCCTCGGAGACCCATCCCAGCCTAGCCCTGGGCCTGGCCAGCACTAATGGCCCTGGGTTTGGATAGATCCCCAAATATAATCTCCTCCAAGGCTTTTGCCCTTCACTCGGAAACTCCACTGGGCCTTTTAAAGTAAATTGAATCCATATGTTTCTGATTCATTTACACTTAACTCATCAGAATGTTCCCTTTTTTATGAGTGATTTGTTGTCTTAAGATGCCTTTGCAGTCTTGTTTATAAGCATTTCTTTTCCCCTTAGAAACAAGATACCATGTCTTGCAGAGGCACAGAGACAGGGAGCAGCAGTGGTAGGAACGTAACTTCAGGTCTGAGCTTTGTTTTGGTTCCCAAGAGGAAATGCAATGTTTCAGCAGAGCTGTTCAGTCTCAGTGTCAAAAGATTTCTTTTTGCTCTGAGCATGGGATTGGGAGCAAATATCCATACCCCTTCTCTCAGGCTGGAAGCTCAGTGAGTGTGGTTTCTGAGTAGTAATGTAACCTTGGGCAAATCATTTAATCTTTTTTCTCCTCAAATCCTTCACTGGTAGAATAGGCATGATCATACTCCCTGCCTCACAGGGCTATTGTAGGAATAATGTATTTGAGGCTGTTATAAAAATATTGAGTCATACAGCCCTGGCTGGTGTGGCTCAGTGGATTGAGTGTTGGCCTGAGAACCAAAGGGTTACTGGTTCAATTCCCTGTCAGGGCACATGCCTGGGTTGCGGGCCAAGTCCCAGTAGGGGGTGCGCAAGAGGCAATCACACATCGATGTTTCTCTCCCTGTACTTCTTCCTCCCTTCCCCTCTGTCTAAAAATAAATACATAAAATCTTTTAAAGAATTAAAGAATATATATTGAGTCATACAGAATTAGCTAACGTCCCTTCAAACAGTGCCAAGCCCATGCGCTCTTCATCCTGTCCTTCTTGGGCCATCCCTCTGGTCCACTTTTCTCCGTTTTGTTCTTTGAGATT
Organism: Phyllostomus hastatus; assembly: GCF_019186645.2. NCBI lineage: Eukaryota > Metazoa > Chordata > Mammalia > Chiroptera > Phyllostomidae > Phyllostomus > Phyllostomus hastatus. Next base: position 8,795,804 of record NW_025334015.1, on the reverse strand, counting down.
CTGTGTGAGTGTTACCCTTTCTAAAACCTTCCCCCTCCTCTAGCCTTGATATTTCAAGACTAGTCCATCGTTTCTCCTCTGCATCCCTGCAACGTCTGATGCGTGTCTCTATGATCAGACTCATTGCTTGCTGTTTCTTGGTATAACCTGACTTCCCATTTATGAAACTGGCATCTCCTTCAGGGAATTAGACTGATATTCATTTTGGTATTTCCAAAGCCCCAGACAGAGTCTGACCCATAGAGGTGCTCAATGATGGTTTGAGATTGAGGAGATAAAGACAGAAAAAGAAAGAACACAATGCTGTCCATTTTTTTTGTAGTATTCAAGATGAATCCAGTTAATGCCATCATCTTTGTAAGAACATAAAGGTGGGCTGAAAGTAATTGGTAAGATTTCTTTTTGTCCTGAGTACTATTAAGTTAATGCAAGTCGTAAGGCAACTTTCAAAATCTATGAGCAGCAACACACTTCATTAACTGCATCAGCTCCTCTGGTCATGCCAATCTTTTGAGACAAAAGCAGCATTTCCCAGCACACAGGGGCACATAGAGTGATAAATAGCAAAGTCCTCCAGAGCTATTCTTCATCACTCTTTCCTCTCTCTCAATCCACATCCTATGAATACAGGCTTGGGAAAATAAAAAGTCCAAATAGATTTAGCATCAAGTATTGAATATTGGATGTTAGAATCATTGAATATGCAAAGGAAGGTATGACTATCCTGGACACTGTGGGTCTGGGGCATATAAACAGAAATTGGACAAGAGAGTTGCTTTTATGGACTGGTTTAAGACCCAGGATTAAGGATGCGCAACTAACCGCATGACAGAGAAAACTGTGGTCATTTCTGTAACAAAGGAACAGAGTATAGGTACAGAGGAGAGAAAAACTAACCATGACCAATGTAATCTGGGAGGGGACAGTTGATTCGACCTGAACTTTGAGACAGAGCTGAGGCTTGGCAGGTAGTGATGGAGAAAGACTACAGATACAGAGACTAGCCTGAGCATAGCTCGTCAGGTGGGCAAACGCATAATGTATTTTAAGAACATCAAACAGACCAGGGTGGCCAGAGCAATAGTGTCTCTTGGGAACACGGTGAGAAATAAGGCCAGAAAGGTAAGCGTTAGTTTAAAGAACCAAGATTTTATTCTGTAAGCAATGGGAAATGACTATTTTTGATCACAGATGACTTCATCAGAACTACAGAATAGAAAGATAGCTGCATTGAATTCAAGCTTTATTGAATACCTGCTATGTTCAAGCAAGTATTTTCATTTTATGAGTCAATTCATCTCATCCTCATTTCAACCCATTTCAATACATTATAGGGACAATTATAGCCCATTTCACAGGTGGCTAAATTGAGGCACAAGTAAGATAGATGGCTTGCTCAAGTTCACACCTTCAGCAACTGACAGAAGCAGGATACAGATCTTGATTTTCAGCTCTAGAATTCATGCTCTTAACACTGAACTCTCTCCCAGGAAAGAAGCAGGAAGCAGGCATCTCAGTTAGAAGCCACTGATATTTCAGAATCCATATGAAAAGGTATGGGGGCCAGAATGGGAACAGAGATTTCAAAATACAAAGAACAGACAGAAGTGATGCAGTAGAGGCACTGCCCCCAATTGTCTGTGCAGTGGGGGACAGTGAGGGAGAGGAAGAAATTAGAAAAGACTTTCTGGTTTGCAATTTGACCCACAAGAAGCAAAGCAAGTTTTGTGGAGAAGGTGAAGAGTTCAGTTTTGGACATGTGGAACAAGATACTCATATGGAAACATCCCACAAAATGTTGGGTGTGGGCAGGAGAAAGTTTGGAGCGATGGATGTTGAGGCACTGAGGGGATGGTGGAAGCCAGAGGGGGTCATATCCTCAAGGTCTCTTTGAGGTATTGGAATGTAAGCTGTCAGCCATTAGTGTTTTTCTTTTTGTGCATACACAGGTTGTTGATTTGAGATGTTCTTTTCAAACATAAGCATTTGCAGCTTTGGTTTGTTGTGTTTTCATTTTCATTTGTCTTAAGGAATTTTCCAATTTCCCTTGTGATGTATCCTTTGACCTACTGATTATTTAAGAGTGTATTGTTTAATTTCCACATATTTGTGGATTTCTCTGCTGTTGATTTCTACTTTCACTCCAATGTGGTTGGCAAAATACTTTGTATGATTTCAGTCTTTTAAAGTTTGTCAAGACTTGTTTTGTGACCTAACATGTGTTCTAACCTGGAGACCGTTCCATGTGCAGTTGAGAAAAATGTATGTGGTGCTGCCGTTGAGTGGAGTGTTCTGCATATGTATCTTAGATCTAATTGGTTTCTAGATTTGTTCCTGATTGATTCTCTGCCTCTTTATTTGTCTTCTGGCTGGTTGTCTTACTAATTATTGAAAAGCTGGAGTTAATTATATGAAAGGTTGGTTCTACTATTATTGTAGAGCTGTCTATTCTCTATAATTTTGTCAATGTTTCCTTCATATATTTTGGAGCTCTGATTCATGATATATATGTTTATCCTTGCTATATCTTCTTGATATCAATTGATCCTTTTATTAATATATGTCCTTCTTTGTCTCTTACATTTTTACTTAAAATATATTTTGTATTGTATTAGTACAGCCACCTCAGCTCTCGTTTGGCTACCATTTGCAAGGAATATTTTTTTTCTATCCTTTCACTTTCAACCTTAGTGTGTTCTTAGATCTTAAGTGAGTTTCTGAAGCTCTGGCTGGGATGATGAGAGTGTCATCCTGATATGCCCAAGTTGTGGGTTTGATCCTCTGTCAGGTCACATACAAAAAGCAACCAATAAATGTATGAATAAGTGGAACTATAAATTGATGTTCCCCCCCCCCACTCTTCTTCCTCTCTTGCTCTAAAAGAAAAAAAGAAAGAAAGAAAGAAAGAAAGAAAGAAAGAAAGAAAGAAAGAAAGAAAAGAAGTGAATGAGTGTCTTATAGGCATCATAGAGAGATGGATCATGCTGTTTTTAATCCATTCTGCTGATCTATGCCCTTTGATTGGAGAATGTAAACCATTTACATTTAATTAGTAATAGGAAAGGACTTATTAATGCCATTTTGGTATTTGTTTTCTATATGTCTTAGAGTTTTTCTATCCCTCATTTCTTCTTTACTGTCTCCATTGTGTTTGGTTGATTATTTCTAGTGATATGTTCTGTTTCCCTTCCCTTTTTCTTTTGCATGTATTCTTTTCCTTGAGATTACCATGGATATTACATATAATCATTCTAAATTTATAACAACTTATTTTGAATTGATAACAACTGATTTCAATTTCATACAAAAACTATTATACTCCTTTACAGTTCCATCTCCCCAAATTTATGTTATTGAGTGCAGAGAGTACATCTTTATATATTATGTACCCACTAACATAGATTTATAATTATTTTTATGTGTTGTCTTTTAAATTCTGTCCAAAAAAAGTGAGGTTAGAAAACAAAATTAGAATAGTAATGACTTTTATATTTGTCCATGTTTTACCTTTACCAGAGAGTATATCTTCACAGGTCTTCGAGTTACTTTGTAGCATCCTTGCATTTCAACTTGAAAGACTCCCTTTAGCACTTTTCAGAGGACAAAACCAATGCTAAGGAATTCCCTCAGTTTTTGCTTATCTGGGAATGTTTAAATCTCTATTTTTAAGGACAGTGTTACTGGACATAAAATTCTCACTTGACAATATTTTTTTCTTTTAGCACTTTAACTATATTATCCCAATGCCTTCTAGCTTCTAAGTTTTCTGATGAGAAATTGGCTGGTGATATTACTGATCCCTTGTGTAATGAATTACTTTTCTCTTGCTGCTTTCAAGAATCTTGCTTTGTCTTTGTCTCTCAGCAGTTTATAATGAATCTCATTTTGGGTCTTTTCAGTTTTATACTACTTGGAATTCATTGAGTTCCTTGAGGTCAGAGATTCATGTCTTTATTTAAATTTGAGAGGTTTTCAGCCATTATTTCTTCAAATAAGCTCTCTGGTGCATTCTCTGTTCTACTTCTGTGACTTCCATAATACACATATTGGCCCACTGTGTGGTGTTCCATAAGTCTCTTAGTCTCTGCTCACTTGTCTTTATTCTTTATCATTCTGCTTCTTGGACTCAATAATAACAAATGTCCTATCTTAAGGTTCATTGATTTTTTATTCTTCCTCTTCAAATCTATTTTTTAACTCTTCTAGTTAATTTTTCAATTTAATTACTGTATCTTTTAATCTCCAGAATTTCTGTTTGATTTCTTTATATAATTCATATCTTTATGTTAACCCTCTCATTTTGCTCATACATTATTTTTTTTATTTCTCTTAGTTCTTTGTTCATGTTTTCCTTTAGCTCCTTGAAAATATTTGAGACAATTGTTTTCTCCTAGACACACAGAACAGGTTAGTGGTTGTGTGAAACAGAGGGGGAGGCATAGGTGAAATGGGTGAAGGTGGTCAAAAGTAAAAAATCCAGGTATAAAATAACTAAGCACTGGAAATTTAATGTACAGCAAGCTCACCATATTTAATAATTACATATTTGAAAGTTGCCAGAAGAGTAGATATTAAAAGCTATCATCAGAAGAAAAATTATGTATCTATGTGTGGGGATAAATGTTAACTGGAGTTATCATGGTGATCATTTTGCAGTGTACACATACATCAAATTATTATGTTATTCACCTGCAACTACTATAATACCATATGCCAATTATATCTCAATATCAAGTCAAATCAAGTCTTTGGTACACACATTGGAAAACTTTACTAAAACTTGAAAAATTCTTAATTTCAAAACACAGTTGGTCCTAAGTATCAGATAAGAAGGTGAATTTGTACTAAAAGCAGTTATTTTGAGTACTGGAATCATATACTTTATTTCTTTGTATTTTTTTGTGTTTTTAATACTTTCTACATAGTACATATATTATTTTTAAAATTATAAAAATATCTCAGTAAAATTCCTATCCATCGCAAATTTTGCAGGACATTTACCTATCCATATTTTTGAATGGTTAATGCATTACATACACTTGAAGGAAATAAAAAAATACAGTTCTCTAGAAATTATACTCTAAATCAGGTTTTTCCCAGTAGAAACTTTCTTTCACTTTAATTTTTCCAACTAAGGGTAGAGAATTGCATCTGAAATTTCTCCCCCAGCCGTTTCTTCCCTTTAAGGAATAAGCTGAAGCCAGCACGCCTGTCTCAGAGGGAACCACGTAGCAGGCGACGATGCTGAGCTTTTCTGTCAGGGCTAAAGAGACAGAGCACCTGCTCCAGGGGCCTGAGGGCGTAACCCCGTCTGCTCCGGCCTCCACTGTGCCCAGTGCAGGATCTGGAAACAGTAAATAAAGGAATGAAAAATGAGCGAGCTAATTACCAATTTTCTTTATGGAGCACTGTCTAAAATCAACCCTGTGTTCAATACTTCAAGGATCAAAGAAACTCTTCATAGACACAGACACACACCGTTTTTACCTGTCTCTCTCTAGAAGTGAATTAGTGACTCTGAGAACCAGTGATTTTCTCAGTGGTCAACCTAGTTTTAAAAAAGGAGAAAAAGATGATGGTTTTAAAGTCTTTGTCTTTTGTCCAATGCTTGTGTTTCTTCAAGGATAGTTTCTGCTAGTTTATTATTTTTTTCTTTTGGATGGGCAGTGTTTTCCTCCTTTGTATACTTTTAATTTTGAGGGAGCCAAAGATCGAGTGTTGGAGACAAAAAGACTACCTCTTGCAGATGGGCTCTGTGCTGGCACAGTCCTTAATAAGTTACTAGCTAGGCTGTTGTGAGCCTTTGGATCAGCCCAGGGAAATATCTTAAGGTCTTCTTCCCAGGTCTTTTCTGAGTATGTGTCTTACCTGGGCCTCTGTTATGTGGCTTCTCAACGATCCCATGAGGGGGATCGCAGCTGCTTATAAGTGTCTTAACTGTACAAAGAGTCTCGCCGTAGGTTTTCCCTGGGGTCTTGGTCTGCACCGTAGTCTGTCCCTGACACCTGCAGGGCCATAGTTTCCCTGAAGCTTTCCTGCACAGTGCTCGTCAATTCACTTTGCCTCAGGCAAAGCAGACTAGTCCTTCAGGGCTTGCTGCATGGGGTGCGCTCTTCAAGAATGAGAAGTGATTGTAGCAAAGTAGTTTTATTGCAGCAAGAAAAGAAGATGGGGATTCACACCCAAAGCTCTGTCTCCTCAAAGGGAGTCTTAGCCATTGCTTATATATACTACTTGGTCAGTTACATGTTGATTTATTCTTTTTTTCTGTGTGTTTTGTTTTTTATCCTTACCTGAAGACACGCTCATTGATTTTAGAGAAGGGGAAAGGGAGGGAGAGAAGCATAGACACAAGAGAGAAACATCGATCAGTTGCCTCCTGTATGAGCCCCAACCAGGGTCCAGTCCTCAACCCAGGGATGTGCTCCAGCTGGGAATCGAACCTATGACCTTTCAGTTTACAGAACAACACGCCAAGCAACTGAGCCACAACAGCTGGGGCAAATTTATTCTTTGAAGTCAGTTCCATTTATCCAGTTGAGTTCCTGTCAAACTGATCCTGTTTAGAGCTTGTCTGCAAAATACTGTGCTACATTTTTTTAAATTCAGGAGATTTTTAAAAAAAAGATTTATTTATTTTTAGACAGAGGGGAAGGGAGGGAGAAAGAGAAGGAGAGAAACATCAATGTGTGGTTGCCTTTCAAGTGCCCCCCACTGGGGACCTGGCCCACAACCCAGGCGTGTGCCCTGACTGGGCATTGAACCACCAACCCTCTGGTTTGCAGGCTGGCATTCACTCCACTGAGCCATACCAGCCACGACACACTGTGCTACATTTTACCATTCCACAAGAACAGCATTTAGTAAGAATGGCCCAGACCTTGAAACCCTTGTCCTATCTAACACCCAGAAAGGTGAGAACATGACAAAGAATGTCTGCTCTGTGCCCCTCAGTTCAAGGATGAGGACTGGGAGCTGCCGCCCCCTGCAGGCCAAAGCTGTGCCACAGCAGGGACAGAGTGGGGGAAGGGCAAGCAAAAACATCACACAACTTTCTATTGCTTCAAGTGTGGCTTTTTCTTGATTGGATGTTTGCCTGGTTGCTGCAGACCTTTGACTGTATTTCCATAGCTAATACAAGGTTGCTTTAATCAGTTTTTGGTTGTTATTTGATGTCTCCCTGAGGATAAGGGCTCAGAGCTTCCTGGTCTGTCATTTTGCTGATGGCACTCTCCATTATCATCTTTATGACTCCTTTTAGCCACTCCCAGTTGCTGGATGTCCTTGACAGACCAAAAGGAAGGCATACGGGATGGTCACACATGTTATAACAGATGGATTTCTCCCATGAGCAGTATCTATGCTGCTCAGGAGAAATAAGCTATGAAGAATGATTGTATATGGTCGTGGCAGGTGTGGTTGAGTGGACTGAGCGCTGGCCTGCAAACTGAAATGTCACCAGTCTGATTCCCAGTCAAGGCACATGCCTGGGTTGTAGGCCAGGTCCCCAATTTAGGGTTTGTGAGAGGCAGCTGATTGATGTTTCTCACACATCGATGTTTCTTTCCCTCTCTTTCTCCCTGCCTTCTCCTCTCTGAAAATAAATGAATAAAATCTAAAATAAAAAGAACGATTGTATGTAAGTAGAGGGCTTGAGAAGGCCAGCTCTTCCACCCCAACTGCTGCTCCCAACCATTAAATAACTCTATCCCAGCAAATCTGGGCCAGGTGGAGATTTTGCCATGGTTGTTCTGAGACATCTCTCACTCTAGACAGGCAGCTGTGAAAAAGAGTCAGCTTTTGTGAAAGTAAAACCCAAGACAGGGCACTTGTACAAGTGGTTTACTTGGAGGTTGCAGAAATGAGGAATGAGAGAGAGTGAGATACAGAAAACGCAAAAGCCAACATGAGAACGTTGCATCAGTGCTGCTGCTGTGGACACTGGGGGCTCAGCTCTGCTGGACTTCCCCAAGCCGTACAGAGTCATCACTCCCAGGAGAGCCGGGAGGACAGGGTTTTTGCTACTTGTAAGGAGTTGCCCCTGGGCACACTAACTCCTCTCCTGACTCCTCAGAGCTGCACATCCTGTGTCCAGTAGGCTCCTCCCTGTCTCAGAGGTGTTACACTGCACGTAGGGCAGTGGCGGGGTCTGGTACTGGACAGGGTGTACGCATTTAGTTACAGTGGCGCTCTCTGATGACTGGGGATGCTGACGCTGTTGGGCAAGATTGAGGGTGTTGCTGGCGTGGCAGTCCAGCCACAGCCTCAGGAGTATGTGTGTGTGTTGTTCTAGCAAACAGAACTCAACAGTCTAAATGTAGACCCTCATCTCTTGTCTTCCCACTCCGTCCATTTTTCCTTGTCACATTCCATTCATTTAAAAAGAGTCTTACACCTTGGCTGGTGCGGCTCAGTGCATTGAGTGCTGGCCTACAAACTAAAGGGTTACTGGTTTGATTCCCAGTCAGGACACATGCCTGGGTTGTGGGCCAGGTCTCTGGTTGGGGGCGTGCAAGATGTTTCACATATCAATGTCACTCTCCCCTCTTTCTCCCTCCTTTCCCTTCTCTCTAAAATAAATTAAAAGAATAAATAAATAAAGTGAGCGAAACCAGGCAACCAAATAGAAAAAATAAATAAATAATCTTAGTACTAAAACAATACAGAAGTAATTCTGTGCTTGTCCAAGCCACTGCTGTAATCTAAGTTGTCCCCTGTTTTCATAATGGCTGGTAATCAGAGAGATATATCTCAATCCCAGAGGAAAGGCCTTAGCATATTCTTGGGTCTCTCCAGGTTACTTTCTGTATGTTGAAGCAGGGGATTGGGGAGCCCCCAATAGCACTATAGCTGCTGGCTGACTCTGCACTGGTTTGCATTAGCTTCTCTATGGGAAATGTAACACCAAAGAAGTGCCCAGGAACCATGCACTTAATGTGCAACCATTCATTCTGACTCTTTTCCCTTAGGATTTCTTTTGGCTGAACAGCAAGCTCTCTGGGCTCTGCAGGGAGAGAACATCACTAACGTAACATAAACCCTGGGCAGCTGCTAGAAGGTGGAGATAGCTCATGATGAACAGCTGTGTGAGGTTTGACCTTCAGAGAGACAAGCAACGCCACCATCGGCTGGCTTCCATCTGGATTTAGTGCAAATGAGGCATAATAACAATTAAACAGATGTATTTGGAAGGGAAGGAAATGACCAAGGATTTCACTGGGAGTAAGGAGAGGGGGTAAAGGAGGAAAGAAGTTTTATGAATGACAGCAGGGAGAACTTTTCCTAGCACTGAAAGAGGTAGAAACTAGTAGGAGTCACTAGCTTTATGAGAGTAGAAAATTGCACTGTGCTCATGTGATTCTGTACTGCTCAATGGCCCACCCACAAGAGCATGAGGAAGCCCTGTGGCTGTATAAACTGGCTACCTGGAAGCGGGGGAGTTGAGAGGAGAGGTTCTGTTCTGAGGACAACTGGAGACACCGGGTTAGGCAGTGTGGGATGCTTACTTGTGTTGGATATTTGGTGGTAAACATCTTGGTGAGAGATGTTCTGGGAAGGGTTGTCAGGACTTGGGGCTTTAAATCTTGGGACAGGAGCTTTTTTTTGTAAGATGACTTGAATTTCCTTAGAAACTGCTTATATCAGTATAATAAAAAGGACAAAAATAATCCAGGCAAAAACAGTAATCACGGGACGTGGGAAAGGCAAACACGTGTGGCTATGGACAACTGCAAATAAACTCGGGTTGCCTTCCTTAAGCAATGCCAGCTGTGGGTCTCCAAGTTGCTTTCTCAAACCAAGATGGACTCTAAGAGAGGAAAGGGGAGGAAAGACTTCCCCCCACCCCTGCCCCGAAAGGCTGTAAGAATGTCTGGGGCAAGGCGACTATAGTTTATTCATGTCCTCCTCAAATCACCCTTGTAATCTGGGGCTCCTAGTAGTGGTATAATAAATGTTTGTTCAACTGAATTATCTCAACAGCCCAAATTCTACTTGGATTAAGTAAATTAAATTATGTGCAATCTTACTACCAATGTTGAATTCTGTGACTTTATTAAGCCTTCCCAATGTGTTTAGAAATGGCATCTAAGAGAAGTTGACTAAAAAAACATTGAACTGTGGACACCTGGGCTTTATGGCAGAACTTAGTGATAGAAAGTACAAGCTTTGGTGTCAGATCTGAGTTCCTGGCCCCACAATTTACTAGTTGTTTGACTGTGGAAAATTTGTTTAGCTTTTTTAAAGCTTAGTTTCTTCAATTATAAAATAGGTATGATAACTGTATGTAATCTTTGGGATTATGGTGATAAAATAATACCCATAGAATACTTAGGACAGTATTTTGCAAGGATAAAGCAATCAATGTTAGTTGTAGTTGGTCATCAATAGCTTCTCCCATCCTCCTCAGCGGCATCACCTAGAACAGGGCTGAGTAAACATTGGCCCTCCACCAGTTTTTATAAATAAAGTTTTATTGGAACATAGCCACAGTCATTTTTTAATATATTTTCTATGGCACCTTTCACGCTACAAGGACAGAGTTGAGTAGTTGTGACAGAGATCACATGGCCAGCAAAGCCTAAAATGTTTACTATCTGGTCCTTTGCACAGTTTGCTACTCCTGATCTAGAAGCAAGAAAACCCTGAAAGCTGCTTATACTTTTCTTGAGCTTTAATTACTAGGAAGTCATAGCTTCAATTGTAAGAAACTAGATGGATGAGCCTGTGCCTCAACAGAATGTGATGTTTTCCTCACAGGTTTCTGAAATACATTCAGAGGTGGAGATGAACAAAAGCCCAGAGAGAGAGGTAAAATCTTTTTGCCTAAACACTTTACCCAGAGAGAAAGAACAGAGACAGAATCTTTCAGTTAAAAAAAAAGTCCACAGAAGCAAGCAGAGAACTCCAAATGAATTAGAAAACAGTGATTTTCATGACCTTTGAGTGCATCTTAAGTTATTATATTAAAATAGAATTCTTGTTTCTGAGCCCAGAGATGTAATAAAGTGAAAGTCACATACATAGCAGGAAAGTATTTGTACTCAGTAACAATATAGTATTTGTTCTCAGGATTATTTTTTTTCTCTTCTTTAAATCTGAGAGTTAATACAGGTAAATACAGAGTGCGTTGGAATTCCCAGTCTTTTAAAATTGCCTTTTTAGACTCATAGGAGTGAAAACAATCTTCAAATTCACTGGAAAGAAAGGAGTGACTGAAGTTGGAAACTTAACAACAGATTAGAAAAAGAATGAAAAAGGACCCAAACCAAAAACACTAACACCTCAAAGTTAGATGAAGTTGCTCTAGTAAGACTCCCCTAAAAAGAAGGGGAGAAAGACGGGGGCAGAATTGCCCAGGGAGAGGGGTTGGCAGGACTCAGAGTGAGAGGCCAGGCCAGGAAGGACCGAAGGACAGGGTCAGGGTCAGCATGGAGAAGCTGCCAGCCTCAGCCTCCCAGCACTGTCCTTCATGGGCAATGCGGGGCTGACAGGGTAGAGTCAGGTTCCCACTGTCCTTGGATGAGAGGGCCCATCTCCTGCCCAAAAAGCTGTCAGATTACCTTCTTGTTTCCCATTGATCATCCAGAAGTTTGCTTATCTTTTCAAACTACCCCACCTAATCCCCACTGTTCAGGTTAAGGACAAGGATTACATAGAGAGTGGAGGCTCGGGTCTCTGTGGGGTTGGATGTTGGGTAGAAAGAAAAGTCCCCGGTTTCTCTCCTGGGTCCAAGAGGTGATGCAGGGTCAACATCAGTTCTAGATCTCCCCCCAAACTAAGACCATGATGGAACATAGCCTCAGGGCACATGGTCATTGTAGGAATCACTGAGACATTGATATCCAAAAGTTTTGAGTATTTCTCTTCTCTTTCTTAGATTGTAAGATATAACAATCTAAGAGAGAGAAGCATATAACAGTGACCGTGTGTAGCACTGAGCATATAACAATGACCATGTGTAGCACTGAGCACAGCACGTGCAGCCTCAAGTTCAATGTTCAACGTGCGGTAGCCGCAGTTACTGTCTTCGTTGAGGCCAAACTAAAACTTCTGGGGCTTGCTGCTTGGTGAAGACATCTTCTTTGTTTCTTCACAACGAACAAGTAGAAAGCACTTAGTCTCAAAAGTCAATGTAGCCTTCAGATCCTCGCCCCCAGTGAGTTCTTATCCCAATGGACCCCTCCCCCTCGTTCTGGGATGAACCCCTCATGCAGCGAGTTGCAGGGGCCACTGTCCAGGGCCCCTCACGAGCTAAATGTGTCACCCCATCTGCTCTGCATTCATAATTCCTGAGTGAACGCTCTGAACCCCCACTCATGTCTTCCTCCACCAGCTCTTCCTTTCCTAGAAAGACCATGCTTGTTGTTTTGTGCATTTGCAAGATAAAAGGAATGTAAACATTTAAATAATACTGTATTTTTAAAGGCATAATGGAGTTGGTTTGGGTAAAACAATCCATTTCACACCATCTGCAGAAGAAATCTAGTATGTTCTGGAGTTCACTGAGGTTCAGAGAATATTCAATTTTGTAAGATATTAAGTTTTTATTGAATTACGTCTTTATTCAAGGCACTTTCGTTCATCTACTGAAACTGGAAGTTTAACTCAGTGATCTTTGGGCTGGTAAAATGTAAACCCTAATGAGGATCTTTGGATGAATTGGTTCTTTTAACAAAGACTCTGTTGGGGCCTTGGAGGCTGCCAGATGTTGGTGATCCTCAGAGATAGGGTGGTTGGTGGCTGTTGATTTCTACAAACAACCGAAGCAAGCTTGCCCAGGACCCTGAAGCGGCCCAAGTGCAGTGGGATGGACAGTGGGAGAGGACTCGGGAACACTGGGTTCTGGCTCTGGTTTTGCTGCTAATAGCTAAAGCTCCCAAATTTCTCTGGAATGCAGTTTTATCATCTGCTAAAATAAGGGAATAAAGCAATTGGTGATTCTTAAATACTGATCTGACATCAAACTAGTTACTTAACACTCTCCAGGGGAGGTTGTTAAAAATACACATTTCTCAGCATAAATCTGGGAACAGCTTAACTGTCCATCAACAGGGGACTGGTTAAATCAGTTATGGCACATCCAACCATAAGCGCTTTTTAAAAAGCATGCACTGGTACAGGACGGCCCATGGGTAAGACTGTTATGTGAACAAAGCAAAGCACAGAGCAGTGTGCGTGGGAACTGCCTCCATGTGAGTAAAAGCGCATGTACGGGGCATAGTCGTGATGCGATTTCTGTTTGCTGAAGGTATTACAAGGAACTCTTCCCAGAATTGACCTCTGGAAACCCCAACAACTCTACACAGTGAGGTATTGCTAGTCACGGTGGTGATGGTATCAGTTAAGGGCCAAATCACCAGGCCTGCTCTGAGATCGTGTTTCCTTTGTGCCCTTCAAGGTGGACCTATAATGCATCACACCAAGTAGATAACTTGGCATTGCGGGAAGGATGCTGAGTTTAAGTCATATACTGGTTGAGTAATCTTGTGAAAGTATCTTCGCTTCTCTGGATCTTTGTGTTCTTCTCTTTTAAATGGGTGAATAGGACTAGCAATACAATTTGGTGGCTCTAGTTTAATTTGCACTGTGTGTATCATCTGCCAGACAGACACATTCAAACAGAAAAGTGAACAAAGAACAGGCACTAACTCAGCAAATACTTTAAAGCACTGTCTTCGCTACGACTTTTCTATGGGGAATGGGAAGAAGTAATCTGTCCTTGGGAAATGGTAGGATCTGGTATGAGAGGTGAAGCACACTCACATGAATCAACTAGGGAACAATAGGAGGCTGCATATGAACAACCCTGGGTTTCTCTCGTTGGTGTGGAGCTCACTTTAAAGTGTTTATTTGCCTGGAACTCAAGAAAGCCAGACTCAGCAATAATAGTGAAACCCAAGCCCCTTTGCCACACTGGCTCTGATCTGTAAAATAAAGTCTTACACAGATAATCACCAAGTGCCTTGGAAGTGGTAAAATTCTATGATTCTGCAATGTCTGAAATTAGGTCCGAACTGAGATTGTTTCCCTGACATCAGATTCCTCTTGGTTCCGTCATCTCCATTTCCAACTGATGCTTTACACCTCTGTTTAACTCCTGTGCACAGCCCCTCCCCCAGCCAAGGATAAAGCCAGAGAGAAGGCCATGCAGTGGGAGAGGGAACTTGGCTCAGGGCAACCAGGTGGCTGTCTGGCCTGCCTAGTCACAAAGACCCCAGTGAGTGTGGGGAACAGTACATGACAGGGGTTCTGGGCAGGTCAGATTTGACGCCTCACTTGACCCCATTGGAAGCCAGAGTCTGATAAAGACATGATTGAGCTGGGGACTTCTCCTGACAGCTTAACAGATGGCTGTAATTAGGGGCTGTACTGAGGGTGTGCAGATACATAGATCCCATTGTAGAGAGGCTAAATGCTAGGAAGGTCAAGGCCAAAATGCAGTATGAAAGAAGCTCAAAGTTTTCCAATATGTAGGAGGAGGCAGTCTGCAGGGAAATGGGTTTACTGAGCATGATCGAGGATTCCCAAATCCTGGGGCCTCCTGGCCCCTGAGCTGTCTTTCTTGGTGGGTCTGTGTAGTGGAACTTTGATCCCTGAAGCTGTGACTTCAGAGACCAGTTCCATAAAGGTGGAGCCAAGAAAATGAACTTTCCAGCCTGAAAGGTTCTGTGTGGAAGGTCTCAGGGAGCAGCTGGCTTTTTTTCCCTTCTCCTAGAACCTCTCTCCCTAGAATAATAATAATGACCAGAGCATGTGCATAAATTCTTAATGTTAAATTTAATGAATACTTGTCAGGTCTGTTTATGCTTCGTTGTCGAAATGATGATTAATGAAAGTGGCTTAATGCTTTCTGAGACTTTTTAGGCCTTTTTCTTAGAAGCAAGAAGTCACCCTGTGCCAGCCATAATAAGATCCAGCTTAGAACGATCAAAAACACAGTGAGTGACGGCAATAATGTTCTCATAAGGGAAAACAACAGCTCACGGTGTGACAGAGACCCAGGGAGCCAGCAAAACTACCAACCATGTAGGGTCATAGGCTAGACTTGGAGATGCTCTTGACCTGGTCTCAGCTCTCAGGAGTTCATTCCTGGTGAAGCTGGTAGACATCTTGAAGAAGATTCATGAATTCTTCCAAAATTAGATAATCCCACGGTTGGAAGGGATTTTGGAGGTCATGGAATCCAAAGCTTAAATTGTGTCTCCAATATTCCTGCCAAGTAGCTGACCTTCTTTCCTGCAAGGATCCTGGTGATCACAAGTCCTACCTATTCACACAGCCTGCCCCTCATTGGGCAGCCATGAGTTTAAAAAAGTAAAAACAAAACCCAAAAATCTCTTCCTAATACTGAGCAAAATCTGATTCTTTCTCTTCCCACTGATTGATCCCACTGTGTCCCCTGGGGCCACATAGCACATGACCAAGTCTCTGCTATATATGTAGGCAGGACTGGCTGTGAGACTCACAGGCCCCAGGGCAAAAAGGAAAATATGGGGCACCTTGTTGAAAATTATTAGAAATTTCATGATGGGGACGGCAGAACATGCAGCTGCACATGGAGCCCTTCTGGGTGCAGGGCCGCATGCAGCCATCCAGCAAGCCTACCCGAATGTGACTGTTCTGTGTTGTCTCTGAACGACTGGACTTGGTAGAGTACAGACAGAAAGGAACTTTACCATTGCTGCACTAGTGTTAAATTCCTTTTCAAGTCCTTCTGCCTTCCTGCAGAACCCATGAAATATTCTGGTCATTTCAGATACTAAAAAGTCCAGCGCCATCTTTATCAAACTCCAAGCTCCCTTTCGTCACTACTTGTGTCCCTTCTGCCAGGGCCTATAGAGACTGCGAAGCCTGTGGAGACCACTTCTCCTTTTTGTCCTCCTCACTGGTCCCCTCACCCTCACCCTGTCCTTACTCTTCACGATGCCTTTGGCTCCTTCGGGGAGAAAGGCGGTGGGGAGGGGAGGCCCTCCTTCCCTGAAGGGCAGACGTGACCTGGCATAAGCACCCTCCATGGGGAGGCCAAGTGCCGCCTCAGTGTTTCATGGGCACTTTTCTTCAAAACCACAAAACCAAAAACATTTATTTATTTATTTTTAGAGAGGGGGAAGGAGGGAGAATGAGAGGGAGAGAACACGGATGTGAGAGAGAAACACTGACCTTGTCCAACTGGTGGCCTTTACTTTGTGTGGATGATACCATCTAGCAGTATCCATCTCAGCTGCGGATGCTCATTGAAACACGAGAAAAACATACACAGAGACAACCAGGTCCTGTGGGGGAATAGGAACAGAAGGGCCACTCTCTCTAGTGGGGAGAGCGCCATGGCCACTGTCTCTAGTGGAGAGCGCACCGTATCCATTCCCAAGCAGATTTTTATTGAGAATACAGACTTAGTTTGTGGATTCACAGTCTGGCAGAAAAGATCAAAAGAAGAAGATGACTTACAAAGGTGCAAACAGAATCCCCGCTGTGATTCTGGGCAGAGATTGGGGTTTTATCTAACAGGGCTCAAAGGGCAGTTTTGGTTTCCTGTCTGTGCCTTCAAATTCTAATCTAATAACATCCTCCAGCAAACAGATCTCATAGGATCTTGCATATTCTATGTCCCAGGCCTGATTACCCCCGGGGGTCTGCCATTTCTGGTCTGGTCTGCACCGCCCCTGCAGGCCTGAGAAGGGCAGGAGACAGAGACATCCAGGAGACTTGGGTTTCTCACATCTAAGAACAGAGACTCAGGCTTTGACAAAGCCGAAGGGGCAGGGGTTGATGTCCATCACCCCTTCATATCCACAGCCCTGTGAGTCTCTTCCCTTAGGGCATTCCCACGTGATCGCATCTATTTTAGATTCATTCTCTTTCTTAGAGAATTGTTACCCGTCTTTGACTACCAATCATTCCAGGGAAATAAGTTTTGTCTCCTTAGTGGCTCCTGGTCCGGAGGTCTTTCACTCAGCCTAAGTCACGGGGGGTTATAGCTTCCTGAGACCAGGCAGGGTGATCCCCAACACCTTTACAGGATGGCACACACCCAACTGGGCCAGGGCTCATGGCCACTTTTCTAGGTGCCTTTGAGCCTCTCCCCTCGGGAACTCTGAACTGCAGGGTTTTTTTTTGGGGGGGGGGGGCACAGTTTTCCCCTTAGGCTGGCTGCTTGTGACACTGCCCCAGCCCACAGATAGTGGTTTACTTCAGTCCTTTTCTGCTGGGGTCACCCACCCTGTACCCCCACTTTGGTGTCCCCCTTGCTTAGAGAATTCTCAAGCCACTTCACAGTTGGGCTCTCCCCTTGGCAGCTGTGTCCCGACCTTGGGAAATATGCATTTTTCTTCTGCATCTGGTACAACTCACTTCACTGCAGCATCCTCTTCATTCTGCCAACACAGCCCTCTCCCACCTCAAGCTGTAGTCTCTTTCCTTCAGGCTTTCTTCCAAATGGGAGCCAGATACCAGCGCTGCCGTCCTCCCTAATTCCCAGGGCCACATGGCAAACCTGCTGGAAGGTTCCTTAAAGCTCATCTTAGTGGGTGCTCAGCAATTTTTTCTACACAAATATCCTTCCCACTGGATTCTTAATCTTTCCTGCCTTCTGGGGGTGGGAGACAGGCTAATGCGAGCAGGGAAAATTCTTGGCCTAGCACGTTTAAATTTGGGGTGTTGACACCTATTGTACATTCATTAATAATAAAATAAAAACAAACCATACAGGTTTCAAGTGTACAACTTAAAAAAAACATCATCTGCATGCTGCAGTCATATGCCTAGATCGTGGCTTTAGACTCATTCATTTATTGTCTTATTTCACTGCGTTATCCTCCATGCTGCATTTTTTAAATGCAGGTACAGAACTTATATTTACAATTCTTCTAATTGTCTTCAGATTCAATTCTTTGTTCCAACATTCATTGATTTATTCAAAATGATTTATCAGTCTTAGAGCATCCCCTCGCACACTTGTTAATTGCTAATGGAAAAACAATAACTTTTCCGTAGAGACGAGGCAGACAGCACCTTAATCAAGTGATCACTGTTAGCATCACTGCAGTAAGTCCCAGGAACATCTCATACCCCTGACAGGATGCACTGGGAGGGACAGAACATCATGCTGGTGTATTTTTGCCAAAGATACATAACCTCCATCTCACCCCAAGAAAACATGAGCACGTCCAACCTGAGGAATATTTTTATATTATTTTATAATAACTGACCAGAACTCTTCAAAAGTGTCAAAATCATGGAAGACAAAGAAAGACTGAGGAGCTATTTCACAGATTGGGGAGATGGTTCCTGGGTGGGATTCTGGCCAAGAAAAAGGATATCAGTGGGTCTGATTCTGGCACCAATTTTGATGTGTCCATACCACCAGGCAATGAACTCAATTCTACCTCTATCTACCTGCAGCTAGCACGAGGTCCCACAGGTGAAGGGTTTTAGTCCTACAAGACTGTTCCCTTCCTCCCTTCAGAGGTCAACTGCAAGTCCAGGTTATCACCTGTACTTCTGACCCATACTCTATAGTTTGGAGGTTCCCAGGACCCCCTCCTCTGGTCCATTGATTTGCTAGAGCAGCTCACAGAATTCAGGGGAATATTTGCTGACATTTACCAGTTTATCAAAGGACATAAGTCAGGAACAGCCAGATGGAAGAGATAGATGCACAAGGCAAGGTCTGAGGAGACAGTGGGGAGCTTCCTTGCCCTCTTCAGAAGCGCTGCCCTCTCAGCACCTCCTCCTGTTCATCAGCCCAGAAGCTCTCCTAAACCAGTGCTTTGGGATTTTGTGGACGCTCCGTTACACAGGTGCAGTTGATTCAATCTTCAGCCATCGGTGACTGAACTCAACCTCCAGCGCCTCTCCCTTCTGGGACCTGGGGCATAAGATGGGGCCAAAAGTGCAAACCCTCTAATCATAAGGTTGGTTCCCATGGCAACCATCCCCCACCCTGAGGTTACCTAGAGACTTTCCAAAAGTCACCTCATTAACATAACAAAGGACTTTTTGGGGGGGGGCTTTCCTTATAGGAAATTCCAAGGGTTTTACAGCTCTGTGCTAGACATGGGTCAAGATCAGAAACATATTTCCTATTGTAAATCATAACATCACAGTGGGATAATTGGTAAACTTGAAATAATGTCTGTAGATTAGTTAAGCATGTTGGATAAATGATAATATCCTGGTTTCAATAATTTTACTATGGTTTTATAAAATGTAAACATAAGAGGAAGCTGGGTAAAGACTATGTGGGAGCTTTGTGTTATTTTTGAAACATTTTCAAAGTCTATCAATATTTCAAACAAAAGGGCATAAAAATACATTTACCGAGTACCTATTCTGTACCAGGCTCTGGGCTGGGGAGGGGGGTGAAGAAGACGACACAGACCCTGCCCCAGAGGCTTGCAGCTCAGTCTGCAGGAGGACCAGGGCAAGTGCATTCTTAGCAGGGTTTCAAACAGGGTTTTCAAAGGAGATTTAAAGTTTAGTAAAAGCGTCCCGGCTGCTGAGTGGATGGTTGACTACAGGGGCCAAGACCTGAGTCAGAGAAACCCGAAGAGGCTGAGCGGGCATCTAGGCAGATGAGGGGTGTAAAAAAAGGACGACTCAGGGTCCTTGCGAGTTCTGCTTCCCTCCAAGGAGGAGGGGTAGTCACGCGAATTCCCACGGTGAGCCTGGTTCTATTCTTTGCCTACACAAAATGCGTGTGAGCGGTACAGCTATCCTAATTTTATTCGTAGATAAGTGAGTCTCTGTAAGGCTCAGGGGTTGACCCCGCCAGAGAGTGGTAAACACCATGCTGCCGTTCAAGCCCCTGTCCATGCAACACCGGAGCTCACCCTTTCTTTGCAGTCAAACGTCACATGTGGTCTGATCTACTTTCTCTCTCTGTCAGCTCTGTGCCCCTAGCAAACGGTGTGCGTGAGATTCACAACCTAGAGGAAAGCAATCTCGCTTGTGCCCCTCTGAGGCCGGCCACCCCAGTCACGTACAGCGAGGAGACAGCTGTCCCTCTGGGGTGCGTCTGTCTACGGGTGCAACGCTGGGCGAACTCGGACGGAGAGCCTGCTCTGCCCCTTTCATGTCTGGTTCTGTCTACAGATTTCTCAATGACCTTCAATTACCACTCATTCAGATTTGTGTACGTTCTTCTTCACACTCCGCTGTTTCTCATGTTCAACTTAAATGTGAGTTTGCAGTGTTTCAGAAGATGGTCTTAGGTTATAAACAAAAGAGATCAACAAGGTAGGAGCATGCAAAACACATTCGGCCTCAAGTTATACAATTTTATACCATTGTTAAGTCTACAAACACATTCTTGTATTGTCTCTCTTCTGTTCTTGGGGTCATCATAACATCTCCTTGGTTTTTGTGTGTGTGTGTTTTTTTAAAGATTTTGTTTGTTTGTTTATAGGGGAAGGGAGGGAGAAAGAGAGGAAGAGAAACATTGGCATGAGAGAGAAACTTAGTTCGGTTGCCTGCTGTAACACACTCTGTCCAGGTACCAAACCTGCAACCCAGGCTGGGGCCCTGATCGGGAATTGAACTGGAGACTCTTCCTTTTCCGGGATGACGCCCAACCACCTGAGCCCCTCCTGCTAGGGAGGTCCTTGTTTTTTCAAGTGAGGTACTGGTTATTTGTTTTCAAGACCTCCCTCTCTGAGTTCTGATGCCTCCCCTCCCCCTATCCACAAAGAAGCCCCCTTTTCCCTCCGATCACGAAAACCCCCCCTCCCAGGCTGCATCGTTTCCCAGGCCATTTCCTTACTCACACTCCCAGAGGCCGGTAGCTGCTCTCTCCATAAAGGTGCCACGGTGGCTCCCCTCCCTCCACCAGCTCTCATAAAGGAACACACTTCTCACAGGAACGATTTAGGGCCAACTCTAGGAAATCCATTTAGTTCCCTGAGATACAGGTGAAGGTAATCTGGGTTCTGTCCAGCAGAGCAAGAATTCTCATCAACTTAGTCCTCCTGAGGACCCAGGCCTTCCAACGGCAAGCAAATAACAACCCACCTTCTACTAGAGTTCTTCTGCGACCAAGCCACTTATGCAGAGATTGCCCTAAGAACCTTTTAATCCTCATAATTGGGGTATTTATCCTCTAGAAGCAGTCATTCCTAGGCTGTCAGGTTCATGTACTCAGCAGGACCTCAACGCTGAGGAGCTTGTTAGGAATTATTAGGCTACTCATTTGGATGCATGCAAAATAAGATCTTATACAACAGTCTGGGCAGGTTCTAAGCAGGAGGAGAAATCTGGTTTTACCCAAAGGAATCAATTTTTAATGGCGGAAACTTTAAGTACCACATTAGCAGGGGGTAAGATTTCGTACAGGAGGCACTCATCTTGCAAGCATTCTTGTTTTGTCCCTGAGGGATACAGACTTCAGAGTTTTCATCACCTCTGTGTAGTGTGGTACGGGTCAATGTATCACAAGAACCTTCTGTGTTTGATAGTGAATGAAACACAGTTTTCCCAAAATTCCTTCGTTGCCCTGCTTGTTCATTCACATAATCAGCAAACATTTGTTTACTTGGGCAGCCCAAATTCAACGTGAGGAAGAGTCCTGCCTCTAAGTGGTTTAGACCCCATCAGGGAGAAGCACGTCCGTGGTGGAAAAACAATCCCAGCCCACATCGTTGAGTGCTTTCGTTAAATTCTGTGAAAGAAGCCACGGCATCACAGAGGCAAGGGTGTTCTTTCTGAGGGATCACAGGTGGTTTCCTGGGGATTGTTTTGAGGGAGCATTTTGACACTTTCAAGGAGGGTATGTTTGGCAGAGGTAGGGTGACCAACCCTCCTGGTTTGCTTGGAACTGAGGGGTTTCCTGGCATGGAAGACTTCCACCGCCCAAACCCAGACAGTGCTGAGGGACCCTGACAGTGCAGCACCTGAGGGAGGGGAGTGGATGCCACGCATGAGAATGCTTAGGAACTTAGAGCCATTTTTATAATAAAGACCTGTTCTGTGTAGTCAACGTCCTTTTGCTTTTTGGGGGGTTTGATCCTGGTAGGGCACATGTGTGTTGGGGGTTTTGAGGGGAATAAACTGATTGATGTTTCTCTCTCGAAAAAAAAAATCAGTATATATATCCTATGGTGAGGATTAAAAAAATAAAACAATTTTACTTGTTCTAAGATATTTTTAGTGACAACTTCAATATCCACTTTCTCACACAAAATACACCTCACTTGCTCTTCTAACCAATGAAGGCCTTAAGTGGAAACAGAGAATTAAGATCTGTTGTTGCTTTTGTCTTCTCTCCCCCCCCTCTCTGCTCTCCCCCTTCTTCTGACTCCCCGCCCCCCGCCCCCCCCGCCGAAGTCTCCTTCTCTTTCTCTAGCACGAAGCTCCTTCTAAATTCTTTTCCTGAAGAAGCAGCAGAGCAGCCGACTGATCCTGAGAATTTTGTTCCAGGGCCCCGGAAGAAGCAGTGGTGCAAGGACTAACGTAACAACAGGAATGAAACAAGCCCATTTAGAATCTCAAGAGGCAAACGACTACCTCACAGTGAACTTGTAATAACAACGACAGCAGTGGCTGTGACAGCGAAAGCGGATTTCTTCGGGAGCTGCCCAGAGCTTCCCCACACTCTCTAGCACTTCACGGTGGGGACGCGCCCATGCCTCTGGCCCAGCACGTTATTTTCAGAAGCCCCGGCTTGGTCACAGTAGGTTCTGCATCTCCTGCCCTCCCTCTTAATGACTCTCAGTGTTGGTGGAAATACATTCACACCCTCCCTCTTTCAGAAGCTAGAAGTGAGAGTGGAGACAGTCTCTGTAGTGCCAATGCCCCGGAGAGATACAAACACGTCTCTCTTTGATGTATACGCTCAGGTGCGTTTTCCCATTGCTCCACCTGGGAAACCATGTGACCAAGTAGAGCTCTGGGCAGACAAGGAAAGGAACCAGAGAGAAGTTTCAAAAGTTGTGCCAAATGGCATAGCGTGTAGATCTGAGAGGCTGAGATCTGACCTTCAGTGCCTCTCACAGCAACAGCTGACTAGTCGTCCTCAGCAGCAGTAACCGCTGCCTGTGGGAGAAACAGGAGAGTGGGACCCACCGGGCAGCGGCAGGTCCTTGACGCAGGGGCGTGAGTGCTGGATCCTTCAGGGGCCTTGGGTGCAGCGCCTGGTGCACCCAAGACTCACTGTGCATTTGTTGACTTCCTGATGAGTGCCCAATGGGAGGGAATCGAACTGCAGACCAAGGATTCTGACTCCTCAATGAGCCACAGCATAAACAAGGAGAATATTGTCAGCAAAGCTTCCCCTTTCATACCACCAGTTTTCATAACCATTTTCCCAGGATCCCTCACAAAGCTTCTGTTTTCCAGGAAACAGCTGGTATTCCCCCTTTTCTCTTTCTGATTTATTCAATGAAGATTTGGGGAGACGGTAGGGATAAGTTATGGGTTTGACATCAAACACAAGTAGGTTCTCCTCCTAGCTCTCACTTACTAGCTGTATAATCATGTGAAACTGGTTTAATAACTCAGAGGCTGTTCTTTCTCATCCAAGAGTGGCAGCACAGACTACATCAAAAAGGAGTGCAGCGCAGAGACTGGGGGTGTCGGGATCCTCGGTCCATCCCAGCCGCTCAGGAGCTCGGGCTGGCGCAGCAGCCACTACCTCCAAGGCTCCAAGGTTGCCAGTTGGCTGAGCCAAAAGGAAAGCACACTCCAAAGAGTCTCTCATTAGCACTTTAAATGAGTAACAGGGCCAGGCACGTCGGATTGGCTAGAACCAGTCACATGGTGCCACCCACCACACAGGCCTGGGAAGCACAATTCCCGCAGGTACCAGGAAGGCAGAGAGCAGGAAATCTTGGCAATTAGCACAGTGTGTAAAGTACCTAGCACTATGTCCGGCATGCCCTGAGAGCTCCGGCCATGCTAGCTCTATTTCAGTCTGCATCTGTTACATATAAAATGTTGCATGTGTATTATTTCAGTATATTCAAAAGTGTTAAAGACTGATAATTAATTGATGTATTATGTTCTCCCTTTCAGAAGTACCTATTGTTTCATGCAAGCTTCTGAGAAACGTGATATTAAAACGCAAGGACTGGATCTTGCCAGTGACTCAGGTGGTGGGAGGGGTTAGGTTTCCTGGAGGAGGGAGGAGGGAGGGTCTGGACCCATCTGGACAGTTGGGTAGCATCTCAGCAACAAGCAGCCGAGGACAGCGTTCGACACATGGCACAGAGAGCCTGAGGTCTTTGTCAGGCCTGGGGATTTACTCACCCTGTGCCCATTTGTTTATTTACTCATCCACGTTTTCATCAGGTGTTTACTCACTGCTTTAATATGGCAGGTGCTGGGGATGTATCGCTGAAGAAAGCAAAGGCGCTGCCTCCAGGTGGCTTGCATTTCAGCAGAAGACCTTGGAGAGCAGTGTAAAGGAGCACACAGCCGCAGATGCTGACAGCCCCATCTGGGTAGACTAAATGCGGAGCGTCGGACAGGCTCAGGCTGCAGAGGGCAGGAGGGTTTGGCTATTTTTTAATCCTCCCCTGGGATATTTTTTAATTAATTTCAGAGAGCGAGGAAGGACGGAAGAGGGAAAGAGAAGCATCTATGGGTTGCCTCCCCTATGTGCCCAACCAGGGACCGAAACTGCAGCCTAGGTCCGTGCCCTGACTGGGAATCAAACCCACGACCTTTTGGTGCATGGGATGACGCTCCAACTAATGGAGCCACCCAGCCAGGGCAGGTGTTGCTATTTTGTGTGGGGTGGTCAGGAAAGGGATGGGGGGAGCAGGCTCCGTGGAGGTGAAGAGCATTCCAGACAGAAGGACCAGCCAGGTCTGAGGCTGTGAGGGGAGAACCTCTGGAACGGTCTGAGGAAGGAGTGGAATAGGGGCAGGAGCGGGAACTGGGAGCCAGCCGCAGGGACGTCAGCCCTGGTTCTGCCACGCGCACCGGTTCCTGCTGCTGGCAAAACAGCAACAGGGATGTGAGGATGGCGTGGGAGGTGACCGCTGGGTTTGATCCCAGCTCTGCCCCTTGCTAAACGAAGGAGCGGCAAGTCCCCAGCTTCTCTGTGCTTTCCTTTCCTGTCTGTAACCAGGGATCCTCTGACTTCACGCCGTGTTTGGGAGGTGTAAAGGAGTTATTCACACAGAATGCTGAAACCAGGACTTGATGCCCTGTGAACCCAACTGGGCATGACCCAAACCTTCTAGAGCGAGCCGCCTCCCCTCCGCAGCGTCCGCACCGTCCGCACCGTCAACCACAGGCTGTACGCTTCAGAGAGATGGTTTCCTTGTCTCCACTCAAAGACACTCTGTAAGTCGGATGCTCAACCGCGTGTTTTTCTAGGGACCATTTCATGTCATTTTCCTCCCTTCTCAGGCACTGGGTTTTTTATTTTTAGTTTTTTGTAGCCTGAACCCATCATAGTCCTCTTGCGGGCTTAGGTTTTATTTGCCTTTGCCAGCCCTCAGTGTCACCTGCCGATCTCATTCCTTCTGGGAACTTCACACAGCACTGCACTAGGTTGATCGAAAACATCCTTTCCATGAACTTCAATACACTGGCAAGGGGTCTCTGTAGCAGAAAGTGTAGAAAATAAAATTTCAGGCTGTTTTCTGTTTGAAGACCAAGTGTCTGGGAAAGATGCCATTTTAACTAAGGGGCCACCAAGTCACAGGTACTTCGGGACAGCCCTCCCTGCAGTGTGGTCCAGGGTGCCAACAAAGCAGGGTCCGGGCCTAATGGCTGGTCCACGGGGCCCAGACGGTGCACGTTCGTGCTCCTCCGGTCTCCCCAGTGCACTGTGTGCTATTCTGTCGGTGGGGTGAGGAAGGCAGTGCACACTGGAAGGATGGGGTGTTTTAGGATGGAAGCGGCAACCAGGGATTGGTGTCTCTGTGAACGACACTCTGTGTGAGACGTCAGCCCCCAGGTTAGGCACCCCCAGGGCGCAGAGTGAGTGAAGGCGCTGGTACCAGGGATCCCAGACGTGCCCTCCCCAGCTGGGGGCTCAGTTCCATGGGGTCCAGGGCAGAGCGGCCTGGGGAGGGGCGAGATTGGAGAGGGCGGGAGAGCCTGCGCCACCACTTCTGAACTCTGTGACCCGAGTCTCCTGTTCCTCATCCGCAAACAGTGGGCGTGTGCCTTTGTCTTGTGCCATAAATGACAATATGTGCCTTTATAAGTTTGTTACTTACCCTCTTGCATAAATAATGTGCATATTTACATGGCTGTTCTTCAGTTTTTCAACCTTGGCCAGTCCACGGCCTACTGAGTTCACTGCGTTTCTGAGGGAAGAGAGAGAGTGGCAGCGCCCACAGGGGACTCCAGGCCCAGGAGACCCAGCCGGGTGGCCGTCGTTCCTGAGTTTACCCGACCCCCAGTTCTCCCTCACCCTCGGGTTGGTCGCCTTCATCTCCACACGAGTGCAGATTTGTCACCTGCCCATGACACTGGTGCTCTCTGCAGTCCCCCGCCCTTTCAGAGCACGCTGACCTCGAGCCTGGAGAGAAACATCTGGACTGGTCCACCAGCCGCGCCATCAGGCCCATATGCATCCTCATCCGCTCCCTTCTACCACCACTCCCTCAGGTGACAGCCGGCCACACATTCGCTCTTTCTAGTCTCGCTCTCATTGCTTCAGCCGCCCCTCTGCCCGCATTGCCCTTCTCAGCCTTCCTCACCAGCGAGACTCCGACTCACGCGGAGCTCCGTCAAGGGTCACCAGGAAGCCTTCACACCCCACCTCGCCCCGCACGCTCAGACAGGGCAGTCTCCTTCCAGTGCGCCTCCATCCCCCACTTCCTCCCCACAGTGACTTCACGTGTCCACCCACACCCCTCCCCACCCTGAGGACAATGACTTTGTCTTTTCAAATTGCTGGAGCCTACACCCACCCGGCCCTTCAGAATGTCCTCTCAGTTTAGTTGGTTGAACACATCGAAGGTGGAAGAAGCTGCCGGGGAGAGAGAATAAACTATTTCCTTTAAGGTCTCCAGCAAAGTGGCAGTGTGGCCGCATCTGGAACCCACGAATTCTTGTCCTTCATCTAGAGCTTTTGCACTGAATCCCGCTCGCTGGAGCGTGGACCTGCTTCCGGTGGTGGGGGAGGTGTAGTGTTTGCTGGGACGGCAGAGTGAGTCCTGCAGGCACCCTCTCCTGCACGCGGAGGCGCTCTCTGCCCCGGGGCGAGGAAGTTCAGAGCGCGCCCCAAGCCAGAGCCTCTCGCGTCTTGCTGGGTAAGGCAACACCGCCACCTCCTGGCCCTGTTGCCACCCGTTGTGGCCTGACTTGGGAGGTCTCGGGCGCCCTCTTGTGGGCTTTTAGAAGATGCGGCGCGAAAGCGACTTGGTTATTTCCAGGTCACAGCAAGCAATGAGGCCTCCGGGGCCATTTCCTCCTTTGATGTTTGAGTCATTTTGGAGCCTCAGAAGAGAGAGCAAGGTCTTATAACAGCGCAGGATGCAGACGATTAGAGGCGTATGATGTAATAAGTTGCCAGGCTTAGATGACATGGCATGCCCCCTAGGGACAGACTGTCCCGATAGCTCCTCTGAGTGGCTCGGAGAGCAGTGAAAACAGTGGTAAGTGGTGAGGACAGAATTGTGGAGAAGGTTGGGAAGGAAGTGGGTAGAGAAAAGAAGAGGAGAGAAAGGAAGACGATTCCATTCTGACCCTCACGCCCCTCCTCCAGGACTTCAGTCCCTGACAAGGCCTTTTCACAACAGCAGGACGGAGTGGAGTGAAAACCCTTCCCCAGAAGGGGTTCCTTGGTACTGCCGGTTTCCCTGAACATGTGTGACCCCCGAATCTTCACTCAACTCTGAGCGTCCCTGACCACCATCGGCGGCCCAGCGGGGGCTCCGCCGCGCCTCCTCTATCAGCCATGTAAGAATCGCAGAGCCAGCTCAGCTTGAAATGCACGTCCCTGAAAGGCTTATTTTGGTTTGGGACAAATCTCATGCCAACGTGTCTTGCCAAGAAATTATTGCTGCTGAACTGTTGGTTTTCATTGCTGTCAAACACAATCTTACCAGGGAGAGCCAGGGAGGGGTCACCATTGAGGGTGGGTGGGACTTTCTCTGAGCCCTCTGGAGAACTAAAAGAAAGAGAAGAACATCTAGAATGGCTGATTCTGGTGAACACCACCCCTCATGGCGCAGCCAGCCGCTCACCAGTGGCACCTACGGGGTCCGGTCCATTTCAGTGGCCCTCCGTCAGCATCTCACAGCCGTGGCCAGAGGAGGGGGGCAGGCAACGAAGGCCTGGAGCCCCCACCGCAGCTGAGGTCTGGGCATGTGCGGGGAGGATTGCCTCCTTACTCCAGAGGCAGACAGTCCTGCCGGCTTCCGCCCAGCTCACGCAGGTGGGAAGGATGAGGAAACAATTTGCCAATATCTGCTCAGGTCCGGGCTCCTGAAGGGACTCGGTATAGGTGATTCCTTTTCAGGAATGCTTTTCAAAATAGTTGGAGGCACGGGGAGGGGTGAAGTTTTATGCTACTGTCCTTGTTCTCTTGATTTTCTTTTTGATTCCAAGAAAAATCATCTCTAATGCAAAACCAGGAGAAAGTTGAGAGCTCAGAATCGGTTCAGATGAATTGTCACATCAGACCTTGTTCTAGGAAGAGTTCACTATCAGGAGTCAAGATGCTGACTTTCTGAGGGTTCATCCCATTCATTTTCCCTCTCTGGGACTCAGTTTCCTTCTTCACACCGCCGGGAGGCTGACCTTTCAGGGATCTTTATAGTTCTAATGCCCTTTGGCTCTTCGAAAGGAAGCCTTGTATCATCCCAAGGGTGACTGCCTGTCGTCACATTGTCACACATTAGGGTTCTTAGTTCAGAGAGAAATGTTTCCTTGTTCATTCAGTTCCAGCAAGCAGGAAGTGATCTCCAACATTCCTGACACCGTGGAGGACACCAGCAACACCCGGTGAATAAAGCAAGGCCTGGCCCTCATGGAGCTCACAGTCTGCCGGGGTCCGATTCAATACAAACTCAATAAAAATGTACAGGTGCACTGTGTCATGTACTATAGTGTGGTGTGACGGGAAGGCAATGGCTGGGAGTCCTACGTGCTCCAAAGGAAAACAGAGCAGGGGAGGGGCTGCGGGGTGAGGAGTGCCCTTGAGACCAAGTGGTCAGGAAAGTCTCCGAGAGGCTGGCCTTTGGGCAGGGACCACAGAGCCAGGCAGTGAGCCGCCCAAAGTGCAGGGAGAGCCTACACCGGCAGAGCAGGGAGCAAGTGCAAAGGCTGGAGGCAAATTCACTCCGTGTGCCGGAGACAGTGAGTTAGGGGATGAAGCTGCATCACTGCACCCATCTTAAGGTTTGATGCTCAGTGCAGTGAGACGTCATCAGAGAGCTAGTCCCTCGGGAAGAAAGAGCCATCTGGGGGCACGTTGCTAGGCACTGGGGGTACTGAGAGATAACCTACAGTCTTCGTCTCTGTGCTGAAGGACCCTTGGCAGGACGCACACTGATTCCCGAGTGTGACGGTAAGGCGGAGGTGGGGAGGTGGTACCATGTTCAAATGTACGGCCCAGTCATACATCAACAGCGGCCTCACCCAGCAAGAGGAGTTAAATCCCAGCCTTGAAGAAAGGGCAAGCTGAGAGGAGGAAGCTTTTCAGTGGAGGAAGGAGCAGGCACTGGGAGGAGGTAGCAGAGGGCAGGGCTGATATGGAAAAGAGCTGGGTTGTAATGAAAGTGGCTCACAGCAGAGCAACAGAAAAAAGTGGAGTAAAGAGGGGGAGCAAAGCTGCAAGGACCAGCAGGTTCCTCTTTCTAAGGCTGGGCGAGAAGGTGCTTCTCTTTATCGCCAGTGCTATTTCATGATGAAAATGGTTAGGACTCCAATGCCCTTATCCCTCCCTGGGAAGGTCAGTGGTCTCCTTTGAGGGGCTAATGCTCTCCAAGTGCTGAAAGGGATGGTTACCTCAGAGGCCACCGGCCCCATTGGCCCGCCCCCAGAGACACAGCTAAGGAAGGATGGCAGCTGAGCATTGCCTTGAGTGACTTGTCTTTCATCGCAGGAATCCTGCAGGCTGGTTTCTGACCAAGCCTCTTCACCAGCGATCACCTTCCTGCAAACCATGGTGACTTGTCCAAAAATGAGCCTCTCTCCGTCTCGGCCTGTGTTGGCCCGTGCCCACTGCGGGTGTGAAGACGCACAAGACCGTGTGTAGCAGGGCCCAGATTGGAGTCTGGGGACCATAGGTGCACGGAGCACCGTGGATGTGGAATCCTCCTGGGGGGGATTCGGGGCCGCGCCTGCCAGCGGCTCCCTGGCGTCCGCCTGCTGCCACCATCTATGAGATAATGTCTCTCCATTTGGGGACAGTGACATAGTGCCATCAGACCTCAGCAGCCAGTGTTCACATTCCAGGCCAAGACCCGTGTGACAGCAGGGAAACCTGAGCTGTGAGGAGACATTCTCAGGCTCAAAAATCACAAACCCGACAGGGAAAGGCATTTCATCAGAAAACGACACCATTTGGGTTATTTTAATGCTCCGGATTTGAGCTGCCCTTTACACAGAGCCCCTTCTGTCACAGGACTCGGTGCCAAGGGACCCTGGTGGATGACTTCCACTTGTTTTGAGCTGCAGAACAAGGTCATGCCTGTTTCAGGCGCACGGTGAGGTTGTACAGGCCCGAGGCCAGCCCGGCCAGGCCTGTGTTTTCTTCACGCGGGACATGCCATCAGGAATATGGGCCGGGCTGTGAGGCTTTGTGGCAGCCCCTGCTCCTGCCCCCGACAGACAACTCTGGAAACTTCTACCCTCATTCAGGGCACAACACTGTGGTGGCCGGTGCTTTCTGGGCAAGTTCTTTGATCATTCTGAACTTGCAGCTAAGCAAGAAGCAGGGACCGTTGTCCACGCCTTGGAGAGCCTGCCGTCAAACAGTCAGTGCACGGACCAGGCTGTCTGTGCACTTGCTGTTTCCCAGCATGTGCTGTGTGCAGTGCAGAACGCAGTCTCACACGCAGCACAAAACACACACAAGCCTTGTGAACGGACGATCGGTCGCACCCTGGCTGTGGCACCGATGGCGACAGGAAGGAGGAGAAGAGGGGCTGTTCCGGTGGGCAACGGCAGGAGAAAAGCCCTGCATGCACATCAGTGAGTCACCCTCAGGTCTTTCCTATCTCAAGGCCAAGGGTAACCGACCCCTTCCCCAGGAGAGTGGGAGAGTCCGTCTTCAGGATGCCAGTTATACTAAGTGAGAGTCCTTGGTTTATAAATTTTAAAAACTTAAAAGAGAGTTGAGTCCCTCTCCAAAGCAATGAAGACGTCATGGTTTAATGTTGAAAGGACTAACTAGAGTTCCAGGAGAGCTTGGTTCTAGACCCAAGGAATGGAAAGGCTTTGGGGGAGCTTTTCGTTTAAACGTTGAAGGCTTTTGGGTCTCACCTGTATATTAAGGATAATATTGGCGTATGGCAGCACAGCCGTCACACAGCCAGAAGCTGGAAGAGCCAGGTTGCAGGCTCGGCTCTGCCAGTGATAACATTTATTACGCACTGTGGGCTGGAAGTTGTTCTAAGAATCCTAAACATACCAGCCCCTTTCCCCACCCAGTCTCTATGAGAAGAGTGCCAGTGGTGTTCCCGTTTCTAATGGATGAGGAGCCTGAGGCTGTAAATCACCTACCCAAGGACACAGAGCTAATCCCTTGGCAGAGCTCGGATTCCTGCTTGGTTGTCTATTGGCAGAGCCAGTTTCTTAACCCTTGGGCTGTTGCCCCTTGAAGAAAATGGGTGAGTGATCTTGGGCAAGAGACAAAGTCCCTGCATTTCAGTTTCTTCTTCAGTAAAATGAGAATACTAATAAATTCCCAAATTACCTCAAAAACTGATTCCCAAGCTTTAACTAAGATATTGGATATGAAATACCTGTAATTTAGGAAGTCCCATACAGGTGTAAAATATTGCATTTCCCAGAGGAAGCATGCAATGAGAGGGTGGATGAGAAAGATTTCGGGACGTGGAAAACAAAAGGACACACTTTGATCATCAACGCTGTGGTCACCCCGAGAAAGGCCACCTGGAGGACACTAGGACCTCGGACTCCATGAAAAATTAGGGGGTGTGGCTTATTCTTCACATCTGCATGGTATCCTTCATCAGTTTGACTTCGGCGGGCTTGAAGAGGAAAACTGTAGGTTAGAAGTGTTTTATCCAGAGAAAGTCAAGCCGTTCCTCTTGGAAAGAGCATCTCAAAGCTTATTTCCTTCATTCATCACGCTCATTACGCTTCCTTTCTGCCTTCTTCAAACCGAGGCCCACGTGAGGCTGGAAAACCGCTGCTGAGATTCGAGTTGGGATGGAATCTGATCACTCACCCACTTCTGGGGCAGATGTTTAGAGAGCGTCATCGCTGCTCTAGACACCGGCCAGGAGTGAGAAGACAGAGTCTCCACTCTGTGTCACCGACCTGGGCGGGGCATATCTCGTATCCAGTCCGACCTCTGTGTCTGGGAGGGAGGAGAACAACATCGGGGGAGTGAGGAGACTCGTCCACGATCACCGTGACCCACGACCGGAAGCCAGCTCTTCAGGTGCCCGCGCCCAGGGGTTCTGCCCCCTTTTGTCGCTTCCCTTCGGGGTGAGTTTGGGATGAGTGGAAATGTATTCCAGATCCATATCATGGCCCTGTGACCATTCCAAACAATGTCAGGTGATTTTTTAAAAACTCATCTTTGAAATGGCTCCTTCACTGCCTTTTATAGGCCTGAAGAGTGAAGTAGGCACCATCTCTCTGGGTCTCCTGGGTACTGTTAATCACCCAGTTCCCTGGGGTGAGGCGTGTTTCCTTTAGGACCAAAACCTGCACCCATTTAGGATGCTGTGTGTTCCTGTGAGCTGAGACAATCAGTCACCGTCATTAACTATCAACCAATCTCCACAAAACTGGCTTCTGCTGCCCTCCCTCCCTGCCTTCCCTCTTCAAATACCAGTGGCAGAGACCCTTCCCACTGGCAGGGAGATAATTCAAATCCTTTGAAGGCATTGCTCCCTTGCAGTTGAGCTTAGCATTAGAAACAACACAGTGTGACAAAAAGCGGAGGGAGGGGGGACCTTTCACCAGAGTCGGGCTGGAGGTCGGAGAATATGTCTCCTAGGCAGGAAACCACCACCATGTTTTGAGCCCAGAATCCCTCCCACGATGATAAAGAGGACCTTCCGCTCCAGCTACCAAGTACGCAGCTGGTACATACCAAGTTCCATGTGCTTATGAGATGGGTCACGATTAAGAGCCATTTCTCTGGACATTGCCGCCTCAGCCAGTCTCAAAAGGCATTCGAATCAGGAGCTGGCTGGTTACTGTGGCAACAGGTCCCTCGGAGCTTTCTCAGTTTCAGAGGAAGGCTGCTACCGCTAGGAACAGGCTTAGGATCCGACGGAGCAGCTGGCGTGTTTTCACAACACGGGGGCAGTCCGCAGCAGACCGAAGCCGAAGGCTGCATGCACCCGCTCACGGGGCGCTTGGTGCTCTTCCTGGCCTCTGGGTCAGTGAAGGGGATTTTGAGGGGTGTGGGCTCTATTGCGTGTGTGTGGGAAGATGGAAAGAAAATTGCTGGATGGCAGCAAGGATTCCACGCCTATCAGAAGGAAAGAAAAATATTGCTCACTGACACAAGAAGGCTGCCAACCTCACTTACGGATCAAGCAACCGTTCATAGGCGAAGTCTGTTAGAAGCCTAAGTGGAAAGGGTGGAGGAACTGGCCAAGGCTCCTGAGAATTTGTGAGATGACAGGGAACCGTAAAGTGCCACGGCATGGTGCTTGATGCTGGGAAACTCTAGCAAATGAGACGGTCTGCCTCCAGGGGTTCACAGAGAGGCCCTCTCCTACGGGTCGGGCTAGGACAGATGCTTGTCTACCAGGTGCTTCTTGAAGAGGTTGGCTGGATGTGTTGCAAGCAAGTTGTGCTAACTCCAGCCCACTTAAGATACAGTTTTCTTTAATTACATTTTACTGTTTTAAATGGACTTCTTCATTACATATTGCGTGTCAGTGCAGCTGTGAAAGGCATATAGAACTATGAACAGATGCAATTAGCAACAGTTTTTGGCTTTTACGCATCACCTTTCCCATTTGAGCACTAATTCTTTGTCATTTCCTCACCAGTCTTCATAAAATTTGTCCAGGAGGCTGAACTGGCATAGGTGATTTGAGGGGCAGGAAAGCTTTAGCAATATCTCCAGAGGTTGTTTTATATTGTTTTAATGTCTGAACTGTTTTTACAACAGGTTTTCTACAGAAAGCCCAGCAAATCACTAAACTCTCCAACTCTTAGAATTTGGACTGAAAATCAGGGGAACAGATTGACGTGGCTGTGGTTTCCAGGTGGGCGTCTTAGTCAGCTCACACTGCCTTAGCAAACAGTATGACAGGGTGGCTCAGACAACAGAAATTCATGCCTCACAGTTCTGGAGGCTGAGAAGTCCCAGGTCAGGGTGTTGTCAGGGCCGGTTTCATCCTAAGGCCTCTTCTCTTGGTCTGTGGGTGGCCACCCTCTCACAGGCACTTCCTTTGTTAGGCAGGATGGATAGCAACCCAGGCAGAGAGGGGGAGGGGGCACGTTTCCCTCATTAATTCAGCAGTCCTGAGCCTGGTCAGATAAGGTTGCCAGGCATTCCAAAAATCACAAGAAAAACCGCGATACCGTGGGAAGAGAGGATCCCTTGAAATTTTGTATGTGTCATTTCCACTATCTGGGAAAGAAAGCCTTCGAAACTGTGTATTAATCCCTGGGTCTGGAGAGGGAAGGAGGAGGGGAAACCTAGAAGTCGACTACAAGCATAAACCCCCTAAATCTGAAAAGGTGGGGCACTCAGACTAATTGGGTGCCTGCATGCAGCTTCGTGCTCAAGTGTATTTCATAAATAAACTTGCTATTTCATTTCCACCATGCATGTTGTCTCTTATCTGAATTCATCTCTTGAGAGCAAGACAAGAACCGAGGAGGAGGATCCCCCAAACTCGGGTCTCCCTGGTAAGGGACCCCCCTGCTAAGGGACCCCGACCTCTTCTTCAAGTGCATGAGGAAAGAGGACATTGTGGTGTGTCTTTCTCTTCACACAAGGGCATAGTCCCTATGTGGGGGCTCCGCTCTCATGACTTCATCTAAATCCAGTCTCCTCCAAAGGTCCCCTCCTGATACCATCACACGAGAGACTGGGACTTCACTGTACAGAGTAGGCTGAGGGAGGGGGAGGCGCAAACATGTAGTCCATGGCATTGTGTGAAGAGTTTGGAGTACGTGATGAATTCATCAAGATGTTTAATCTTAGGGTTGATAGTTATTCTGATTTCACAGGGGAATACCAGGTCAAGCTTGCTCATAGAACATAAAATGTGGAGTCACGGACAAGCTGTATCATTGTATTTAAGGTTCGTGGGTAACCTTAAACTGAGGTCCATATTCATTTATCCAAAAGACAATTAGAGTTGTTAAGTAGCCAAGTTAACCCACGAAGATTGGTAATCTGCCACAGGAGAATAATTTAGGGATAGAGAGAAAGCAATTTTGGAGCGACACAAGAGAAAGGAGAAATGTTGATCTTCAAAGACATCATTTTTGAAGTTGTATTTTTTCTGTTACTTAGTTTTGTTTTTGAAGAAAAGGCATTCAGAAATAAGCAGAGAGAGGAATTGGGTGAGGAAAACTGCTGGTCCAAGGCTGCCTGCTCTAAGAGGGACCAGAGGAGGAAACTTTCTGTCACTGGGGAAAAATCCACAGAAACCTTCCGCTTATAAAGAACACAGGTCATTCCACGCCAACAGTGGGTGTTCTTCCATATCCCAAACCTGGGTAAGTGGGGCTCGCTGACACCTAAGCCCACGCTCAGCCCCCTCCAGACTGCTCCGAGGAGGTGCCCAGCCCGGCCCTTCAGGCACGAAGGCTTCAGTGCTCACTGTTGCAGACTCACATGCATACTCACCGCCCCCTTAGCTGTCCAGACAAGTTTTTGCCCTGTAAAGGCCATGTGCCACTCCCAAGCCCTTGTCTGAGCAAGGGGACACACCTATACGTGGGGACAGCTCGTTTCCAACATTGCAGCTCCGACTTTCTCTCTCTCATTTGAACAGATCACGGAAAAGGAAACTTCTGGGTTCCTCACCCACAGGCAGGATGTGCAAAGCTGTGTGGAACAGATCTGGTGTTAATTACCCAGTGCTCTCCACTGGAATAAGTGGTTAATCTCAAGGAGGTTTACGCCGGAGACTGACCAGCCTGTCCCCGGGGGGCATCCAGAGCCAGTCTCGGCCCAGAGACTGTTCCACGGCAGGTGTTGTGCGAATGTGCGCTGGGACTTCATTCCACGGCAGACGAGCTTCTTGTGCAGGCCGACTCCAAGATAACACATAAATTATTAGTTTGTTAATTATTAGCACTAAATTATTAGTTTCCTTCTTCCCTGAAATGTGTGTCTTCCCTCTCCAACTGAACTTCCTCCTCTGCTCCTTCACCCTCTCTTCATGGTAGTTGCATTCCTTATAAATTTGTGTCTGAGGCAGGGAAAAAGTTGATAGAGAAAAAGCTGAGAATATTTCCTGCAGGCAGATTTTTCCTCCCTCCCTCCCTCCCTCTTCCTCTCCCCACTCTTTTTTCCTTTCTCTGTTTTCTGATCCCAGTGAGACAGCGAAGACTGGGGAGTAGACAGTGTGTGCTGGGTAATTTTGTGACTGAATAATTTAAAAAACTATTTTCAAATCAGAACCGATTTTCTTTAAAAGCGCACAGCTTTAGAACCTTATGGCCCATGTACCGCAAACAGTACTGTTACAAATGGTGTGGATTTTGGCATAGAAAATATAAAAAAAAAAACTTCATTCATTTGCTGTTTGATTTGATGAAGATACAAGGTTCTAAAAAAGAAAATTTGTTCCCCCCTCATCCCTCTGTAAGTATTATCCCCAGGAAATTCTTTTTATTAAAGTTACTCACAAATTTTACCTCCTAAAACTTAATAAGCATAATATTTAATTAGATGAGCTTCAGTATTTATTTTGTATCTACTACGCACTAGGTTTATACAGGGTGGGCAAAAGGAGGTTTACAGTTGTATGTGGAATGGAGCTTATTCTTGTATTATTGTTTATTAATTACTGTATTATTTCCCACATGAGCAGTTCTGTAAACCTACTTTGGCCCCACTCTGTCTATGGGAAAGCTGAGGAGGCCTAGGGTTATAACGAGAACCAAAGGGACACAAGATATGTTCCTTGCTCTTGAAGAATTACACTCTTACCTAAGAATATCTATCTGTTGAATTATCTACTGGCCTACATACCCACCCCACCCCATACACACATTGATCTGAGGGGCAGTGCAAGTAACTCTGAGGAAGGAGAGTTCTGATTGGCACCATCACATAAAGCATCATGGAGAAGGTGGGACTTGAATTGGCCACAACAGAGAGAGGGCGCCCCCTATGCACGGCTGGAGGGAAGTGACCTGCCCGGTGGAAAGAGGAGCCTGGGCCAAAGGACAGAAGGAGAGAGCAGACAGATCAGCCCGTGCATTTCTGTGGAACCATCTCCACGGTGCATTCCACCCCAAGTAAAGTCCCACTGCCAACCAAGTCCTCGCGATGCTCCAGGACACGTGAAGCCTAATGAAAGGTGCCCTCAATGTTTTTGAAAGAACCCTTCATGTGTATGGAAAATAGAAGGCAAACTTTTGACACAACCACATGGGGCTGGAAAGGAGCTGGCTTGCCATCGCCGTCTTGAATTCGGACTCCATGTGAGTGTTTGCAGAGGATGTCACACCAAACAGTTATTGTTGTTCATAAGGCCTGTCCTCCCTAATGGCAACATATGAAATACAGACATTTTGCTAAATCACAGTTAATCTTTTCCATAGGTGCAGGGGCAAAAAGATTATTTCTCAAGGGCACAGACAGGCAAGAGGACCGTTTCCCCGGGCTTACCACCAGATCCAATGCAATCCAGTGCGGAGCAGTCACAGCTTCTGAAGACAGGTTAGCGCCTTTATCTGCGGTCGCAGACTTCTGTGTTTATCTAGCTTGGTTTAATCCATGTGTCTGGAAGTAATTATAGCCAACTCTCTGCTGCTCATAATAACGGGGAGCAGCAGTGACATGGTACATAAAGGAAAGAAACACAAGCCGAAGTGCAGATTGTATATAAGCCTAGATTTACCTCAATCCCTGTAACACTCCAGTATTAAAATTAGCTTGCCACTTCCCAAAGAAACACTGGCTAGTGACAAAGAGGGCGACTTTGGGTTAAAATGAGTGGATAATGCAACTTCAAGAAATGTTTTCTAAGTTTGGATCTTGGTATTATTACTTTTCTTTGGTCACATTTTCCCTCCCAACCTTCCACATCCCAGACATGGTGAGTGGGGACTCGTGTCTGCAGGTAGGGTTTGACTCATCAGGGTATGTAGAAAAACCAGGTTTTGTCGCGTTGGTGCAGAAACATCAAAGCCAGGAGCAGTTCTCCGTATTTCATCACGTGCTTGTTTTCACTTCCAAGAAAGTGTAGTTGAAATGTGCTTTCAGCCCAGAGACAGGTGAGAAGTGATAGGGAGGCAGCAGGGACGCCGAGCAAACTTGAGGGCAGTGCAGTGTGTCTGCCACAGAGGCTGCTGTGGCCCAGTTCCTCTGGCGCTACGGGGCGGCCTGCTTTCAAACCCCACTACTGTTGGGTCACAGCAGGAAAGAGGTTCTGACGATTTTCAGTTGTTTCTCTCATACACATTCTTCTGGCTCCAGGTATTGTTTTGTTTTTAGGCCAGCCGGTGCTGTCTCTGCGTGATAGGAACCATCACACTTGCCTCGGGATGTGGAAGCTATGTTTGGGGCAGTGTCCCCTCATGGGCTCTCACCTGAGAAAGACCGTTCTGTGGGTGGCAGCGTCTCTCAACGTTTATACCACAAAGGAGCGATGAGGTTTGCTAGCTGGGTCTACCCTTCAGTGGTTGCGTTCTCTCGTTCCCAAAGGCAATGTGAACGCTGCTGCCCTGTGACCTCTGGCACTCCCAGCGGGAAGGAAATGGGAGCCAGGTTATGGCATGGCTTATTGCAAAAGCCTCATGGTGTCCCCCTGCCTCCCACCAAGTATCACTGCTTCCTCGGTTCCCATTCTCTTTTGTATTCAGCACAGCTGGCTGGCTAACCTTCCCTTCCTCATCCTGGGAAAGCACTCCTTGCTCCACTGCAAACGATGGCTGGCGTCGCCAGCAGGCTGAGGGGCTTGGGAACCTGAGGCCTGCCTGCCAGAGGCAGCTTGGCTGAACCGGCCCGAAGCCAGGCGTCGCCAGCTGCTCCCACAGACAGCACAGGCCTGAGAAAATGATGCCATCGACATTTGCAGAGAACGGCACTTGCACTTTGTAAAGCTTGTTCGTATATATGATCTCATTCATTTCTCCATGAAGCTACCGCCTGTACAGGGATTAGCAGGAACAAACTTGAAACGATGGAAAGGAGTCCGAATGTGACAATGACAGCAGCAGGTGTAGGACTAGGGGCTGTGCATGTGCACCATCAAGCCCCTTCATCTCTCAACCAGGGTGATAAATCCTCCTCAGAAAGGGTCTTTGAATATTCCCACGGTGCGAAGGGACACAATCCCAGGTTCCTTCACCTGCCCCGCCAGGCAGCCCCTGGTCCGTCCAGCCTCCAGCGCTCTGTTCCTGCACACTGTGGTCCAA
Organism: Phyllostomus hastatus; assembly: GCF_019186645.2. NCBI lineage: Eukaryota > Metazoa > Chordata > Mammalia > Chiroptera > Phyllostomidae > Phyllostomus > Phyllostomus hastatus. The sequence continues at coordinate 8,756,132 of NW_025334015.1, read as the reverse complement.
CGGCGCTGCACTGCGTAAAGCTCTTCACTTCTTTTATTTTTGCCTTTCTTCATTGTAGTGAAATATGCATAACGTGTAATTTACCATCTGAAGTGTGCAGTTCAGCAGTGTTACTGCACTTACACTGTTGTAAAGATCTGCGGAGCCTTTTCATGCCATGGAAGCGAAATTCCTCACCCATCGCCCCACCCTTGCCTGCCCTCTCTTCCAACCGCCCGCAGCCCTGCTCTTCTGTTTCCCTGAGTTAACTACTCCGGGCCTCAGGGAAGGGGAATCAGGTATTTGTCTTTTAGTGACTACTCTTTTTTATTTTTAAAACTCCTCACCCAAGGATATGTTTTATTGATTTTAGAGATGGGGGAGAGAGAGACACACACCAAAGTAAGGGAGAAACATTGATCGGCTGCCTCCCCTATGCACTCTGATGGTGTATCGAACCTGCAACCATTCCCTGGCTAATTCTTATTAATTCCTCAGGAGTCAATTTAGATATGAGCAGCTCAGGCTTTCCAGGGTCCCCCAATCTCAAGCGCCCTTGCACAATCACACCCAATTGGAGTTGTCTGTTCTAACCCCTTGATTCTCAAAGTGTGGTGGAAGAGCAGACTTCTCCTTGGCGTACACCTGGGACCTTGTTAACACGCAGCGTTCCAGGCCTTTAGTAAGATCCCAGGTAAAGCACACACACAAAGTTTGATACAAGTTGTTCTAACTTACTAGACAAGGGGCCTGCCTGCAAACCACTCGTGGGCCAAAATCTGGCTGGTGGCCTGTTTTTTTAAATAGTTTGATTGGCACGCAGCCACGGTCACTTGTGCATGTATTATCTGTGCTTTCATGCGACAGTGGAAGAGCTGAGTAGTTGCAACAGAGACCAACGACACGTGGCCACAAAGCCTGAAATATTTTTTCTCTGGCCCTTTACCAAAAATGTCTGCTGGCTCCTTTACTAGACCGCAGGCTTCTTAAAGGGGAGAAGCCGGTCTTGTTTTGCTCTGAAAGCAGAAAGGCAGGTTAGTATAATGGTGATGGTGTACGCTTGAGGGCAACCAACAAGATTTATAGCAAGTTCTGCCATTCCCTCGGAAATGACTCTGCCTTATGTTCCTGGTCTATAAATGGGGATATATGATGAAACCTCCCTACAGGGTTGGTGTGCGGGTTAACTAAGTTTCTGTACGTGGAGTGTGTCACGTGGCACCTTCAGCAAATGCCACCTCTCAGCTAGTACCAGGTACTTTGAGAGGATCGTGGGGGACCGTTGATGTCAGCAGAATAGCCCATGTAATAGAAACTGTCTAGGACATTCACTCTCTGCCTCTTCCAACATCTAATGATTTTTTAGGTATCTCCCCTTCCTGGCAGGTGGCCTGCTGTCTGGGGGCTGAGTACCCCTGGTAGTCTGTTGTGATGCCACTCTGTGTCCATGGATCGGCTCATGGGTGGGCAGTCTCTGGCCAACGGGTCATGACGAGATTCTTGAAGGGCTTCTGGGAAATGGTTTCCGAATTCTTTAAAAGAAAAAAATGGAAGGGATTCGTCTGTTCCCTCACAGGTACTATTTTTGTATGAACGCAAGGACCCAAACTGCAGCCACCACAAAGACGGATGGTCCGAGTCCAGACTTCCACGTCCACCCTGGCAGAGCAGGAGGATGGCAGGAATCTCTAGCCCTTTCTGCGGTCAGAGTGGCTGAACCCATGAACCCTCCCTCGGGGCTCACCCACTCAGGCAGTCCTCTCGTGGAAAAGCAATAAATTTTCCTAGTAGTTTCAGTCCCAAACGCCCTAGCTTGTTATCACCAGGGACCATGTTTACACATATTTTTACTCCACCCAGGACCTAACGACTGTTGTTGGGTACGAGGAGAGGAAGTGTAGCTGGAAAATGAATGGGCTCAGTAGGGGAAAAAAAAGGATAAACAATGTCCTGGATTAGTACAGGCGCCGTTCCTCGTTGCCTCTCATCACCCTCACCTGGCGGTATCTTTGCCCCATACCTGTGGCTCTCTCCCAAATGCCTATCTCCTTGTTGTCTGAACTTGTTACCCAAGTAGCAAGTTGACAGGTTGATTTGAAGCCAGATGGGTTTTGATTATTTCCTTGGTGATATCCATGATTCCCCCTTTGGGTAGGAGGGTATGAAGACAGCTTATCTTTTTAGGGCAGAGTGACTGCAGGTGGGGTCTCTTATGTAACATGAAATACACGAGTTTTGGGGGTTGGAAGTGCCAAAAGATTCCTTAGAATTTATAGCCAGAGGGATTTTCTGGTGTGCCAGCTTCTGTACTGGTTTTGCACCACTTCTGAGCCAAGACTAGGAGCTGAGATTCAAAGCAATACAGGTGGCTGCATAAATATGAGGGTAAAGTAAGGGGAGAGAAGGTAACACAAGACAGGGTGCCACCTGTCCCGAAGAGCACTGTGGCCCCAGATGTCCCCTGTTGCCTGAACATGTTACAGGAGGTAAAGATCGGCTCCAATAAGTCAGCTGGAGTCACGCAATTCCACACCCCTACAAATGCTCACCAGGACGGACATGCGGAACTCCTTCTGCCTGGAGGGGTCTAAGAGGTAAAAGATGCTTGTGGAACTTTGGAGCCATAAAAATCACTGTTAACAATCAACTTCCAAGGTTAGCAGGCTCCAGGAGACACTATCTCAGTCATCTCTTTGCCCCGAGGTGGTAACGACAGTTACAGTAGCACAGAATTCAGGGTTAAAAGCCTGGGGATTTGCGGAAGTTGGCAGAACCATTTTACTCGTGTGCACATCACCTGCTTCAGAGTCTAAGAGAATCTTGACTCTTGTTGTAGACCTACCCGTTCTTATCAGATGCCCCTGTGGATGGAAGGGTCTGGAACTCAGTGAAAGGACGGCTCTAAAAGGCCAGCACTGAGGGAGGAAGGGTGGGCACACGGCTCCCAGCCACACCCTTCAAACCTTTTCTCAGCTCTCGCACGCAGTTAATGTACAGCACTTCTCCAGTGTCCTCCCTTCTGCCTCCTTCCCTACCAACACTTCCTCCTCATTGTTCCATTGAAAAATTTTATTGATGAGAGATAACACTGATTTGTTGTTCTCTTATGTATGCATTTATTGGTTGCTTCTTTTATGTTCCCTGTTTGGGATCAAACCTGCAACCTTGGTGTCCTGGGATAAAGCTCTAACCCACTGAGGTCCTTGGCCAGGGCCCCACTGTCCCACTTTTCCCTAAGACCCTGCAGCCAGACAGCCCCTTTGGATTTGTCACTAGTGTTCCTAAAGACTAACTAGACCCTTCAGGACAGGAAGTTAAAATGTTTTTGTGGGCAGTCAATTCCCTGTAGGTTTGCTAACAGTATGGGTTCCGATTACACTCCCGGTCAGACTGGAGGAGAGAGAGCCCGCCGTTGCTGGCTCCCGCTCTCTGGGCTTTCTCAGCCGGGGAGCAGGTGTTTCCCTTCCCACTGGCAGCACTGAGCTGAGTGTGCACGTTGCCTGTGATCCTGCTGAAGGAAGACAGGTCACAAAGGACCAAACTCAGTTGACCTTGGGGAGGAGACTAAGAGTAAATAGAAGCAATAGAATCTGTGATGCACTTTCTCTCAGGAAAGGGTGTGGAGAGAGGGGTGGATCTACCAGAGGCTTTGGCTGTCTGCTCTGAAGTCTTCTGGGTGGGAAAGGGGAGCCCCCAGGGAGGCAGCCTCCGATGACACACATGCTCCTTAGGGCTGCTGTGCAGCAGCACCGCCAAGAGCAAGACGTCCCCGGAGAAATGCTCCCGCTCCCTCTTCCAGACCTGTGGGAAAGCAGAGATCTGGCTTTCAAGAATCTTGGTGGACTTCCAGGTTCCTGGTGGGAATGGAGAGCTCAGGAGATTATCTTCTCCTCCACGGAAACCTGCTCTCTTTTCTTCCTGGTTTTACCTACATGTTGAGTGTTGGTGGATTAGGTGCACGTACACACTGGGCCAGGCTACTGGCAAATAATCTTATGAAGGAGGGCAAAAGGGGCTCCTTCTTTACCTCGCAGATTGTCTGTGAACAATCGACCCAGGAGTGACACCCCAAACACCAGAGAAGGTGTGACAACTGGACATGCACACAGCTGCACGCACACCCCTCTCAGCGGCTCCAGTGGAGCAGAGCCGAGGGGAACCCGCGTCGCCAAGACCCGGGCCTTCCGAGTCACCGCCCAGCTCCAAGGGCGAAGGCCGGCCAAGTGGTCTCTGGGTGGCAGAGACACCCTCCTCCCCACCCTCCGAGGAATGGCGGGTGACCTGCACCTAAGGGGGGACACCCGTCTTCCCGGCACTGTCTGGGGTATCAGAGGCAGAGGTGGCCGTGGGGGGCTCCTCAACAGAGGCGCTGAGATCCAGGAATTCCAGGATGATGTCCCAGAGGCAATAAATCAAATGCCTGAAACAAATGGACAAAACAACTCAGAGAAAGGTCTGGTTTAGTCAAGACACCAGGTCTTGTTTACGACACTTATCTAACCCCCCGCCCCCCATTACTGATACCCTCAGTGGACTCGAAACTTAAACAGCTTGACAAAGCCTCTGCCATGAAACAAGTTTGCTGAACTGAGAAAGGCTCTGACCCCAGGACAGGCGGAAATGGAAGTGGAGACCAGATTTCAGGAAATGCTATATATAATGTTTATGCAGCGACGTTAGCACATCCGCACTGTTCCTGTGAGGCGGGTATCAACTTTCTAAGCACCGTCAGAGCTCCTGGCTGCTGCTTGTTCTCGCTCACCACTGCAGGTTTACTGGTTACCTCACGGGCAAGGGGGTGAAGGCCAGGACCCTTGAGAAGTGGGAGTCGGTAAGTGCGGTCTGCTCCGGGACAGGGTCTGACGGAGGAGTGGGTGGACTCAGTACTTTTCAGAAGCATCCCATCCCCAGGTACCAGCCAGGGGAATGCCTGTCTCTTTTGAATTATCCTAGGAGGGTTCACCTAGTATTTCTGGTTGCTTTACCAAAGTACAATCTCATCACTAAACAAAAACAGTTCCTGGTTCGAACACTCATCAGAGCTTTGCTGTGAGGCCAGGAGCCTACAGCTGAAAACCACTGTGTGGCCTATGAGGTACGGCCCAGGGGACACTCTCAGTGTTCTGTGTGCACAGAGCCTGGCAGACGCTGGGAAGAGTCACTGAGCACACTGCACATGGCTGGAGGGTGACAGGGCATTGTCAGCAGCTCGTGTGGGGGCCTGCACGGGGTTCTTCCAAATGCAAACACAGAGGCTGGTGAAACCCTCACTCACTGCCATGTGACAACCCACTCAGGAGCCAACAGCGTGGGTCTCACTGAATGTGTGTTGTGTGTGGACCTGGACATCAGTCTGCAGCCAGGGCCCAGGGCAAGGAGAGACTGCAGTTCTGTTCTCCGTGTGGGCTATTCACTTAAAAACCCTGGCACCTCTGAGACCAGAGACGGCTTCAGCTATGCCGACGCTGGGTCCACACTTTTCGGCCTACCTGTTGATGAGTGGTTGCTGTAGTGACTCTAAGACTAGGCTCCAGCTCAGCTTGCATTTGTTCACCCCAAGGATTTCCACCACAATATCTGCAGAGGAAAACACAGACGCGGTGTCAGTGTTACAGCGACACCTCACTGTTGGCACTACCTTTATTCAAATGGGTGTTTTAGGCATATCTTTGAACTACACAGGCAAACTAAAAATCCTCCGAAATAGAGAAAAGCTATGAAAACACATCTTTTAAGTTAGGTGTCTAAAACTGGGCTTCCAGAAATAATTTTGTAACCTGCCACTGAAGTGCAGGTGCCGGATGGTTTAGGTTGGAGAACAGAGGTTACAACCAGTGACCAGCACTGCCCAGAGCCAGGGGCTCACACTGCACCAGGTGAACAGAGCAGAGCCACACACCAACTGCCTCTGCTGCCCTCAGAAACCAAATTTGTACAAAGCAAAGAAAAAACCCCTCTTTGGAATTTGTTTTTGCCCACTGCTAAGGACCATGCACCTTACTCCACATCCCCAATTTATCAAGGTTGAGCTTCTGCAGGACATATCATCTCCTCCCTGGCTCAAAATGCTGTGAGCTGGCAGAGAACCCAAGCCTTCCTCCGGTGGGAACGGCTTGGAGACCTGCCCCTGCAGTGTGGGCAGAGGTTCCCAGGCCTGCCGCACGACTACGACTACAGATGCCGGCAGGATTCTCACCTGCTATTTATGGTGTGTCTCAGTGATCCTCTCCACGCCCGCAGGGTCACTTGGGTGAGGAGTGAAGGAATCGCAGCCCCGATCCTTCCCCTGCTAGCCTGAGGACTGCTGGGTCGACAGGCTTCGAGCCTAGCCACATTTAAGGCCTTTCAAACCCGGGGAAGGGGTGGAGTGATGGTGGTGAAGCTTGACTGGAAGGGCCGAGTTACTAGGATAATCAATCTCTTTGTCCAATTACCTGGCAGGACTCCCATCAGGCTCTGCAAAGCCTGTTTCTCAGCTGCCACCTTCTGTTCCTGGGTTCTGACAGGCCGTGGATTTTTAGGCAAAACCCCACCAGGCCAGATGGACTCCTGAAGAAGCTGGAGGTACTGCACCCAGCGCTGTGGACATGTGAGGTTAGCTACTTGCACCTCCAGCCACCTGTGGTGGAAGAGAAAAGAAAGGGGAAAGAAACCTGAAGGAAAGGGCACAGTGAGATGCAGACGATGTGAGCAACTGAACAGGGCGAAGCACAGTTAGCACTGACTCTCACAAATGCAGCCAAGCCAATTCAACAGCTTAGGATCATGGAATTTGGGGTGAGAAATAACAACGACAGTTATTTACTGAGTGTCCGCTATGAGCCATACATCGTGTTGGGGTTTTATGTAACACAACGATGAAAGGGGCCAACCTTTCCAACTCTCCTCCAGCAGAAGTGCTGTGACGTCTCAGTGACGTGCACACACAGCCTTACAGTCCAGGCTTCGAGGGGCCCACACGCACGACTCTCCCTTGCCTTCGCGTGTACTTCTGGTCAGCCCTCGGTCCTGGGGACCTGCCCCCAGCTCACACGGCTCTCCCCTAGACAGGCCCTGTCCTTCTCGGCGGCAGCAGTCCGCCCCTCTGGCAAGACCAGTTCCCACTCCAGCTCCTGCACAAAGCCCTTGACTGCTCCAGGCAGAAGTGCTTTCTCTCCCCTTACACCTCCACTGGCACTTAGTTCTGCAGCACAGGTTTGAAACTAATATTTTACTTTGGGATACCAATTATTTTCTCTTGTGTTTACAGCTTTACTTTTCCACTGAAATTATAAGCACCACAAGGGTTCTATGTTTTATACTTCTAAAAAAATCCCCACAGTGCCTTGGTGCTCAGAAAACTTTGCTGAGATAATTTTTATTATAATAAAAATTTCCCTTTATCAAAATTTCAAAAGCATGTTAGTAACTGTGAGGGGTCAGATATACCAAGCCTGCAGCTCTTGCAAGGATTCCCATCTTAAATTCTTTATTTGTCCCTGCATTTGTTCAGAGCAGTGTGGTCACTAGCTGAAGTTCAAGACCAGGGAGGCCTCCTTAGCATGTACCGTGGTTGAGACTGGCATGGCTGTGATGGTAACGGATGGATCATCAACCACTTCTACTCATACAGGGATGGCTCCGTGGTACAGCACCATGTGCAGCTCATGCTGTCACTCCTATACCCGAGTTCCCTGTCACCCATGCAAGAGCAGGGCGGGCTGCCAAGGCAAACTTTATTTAACCTCCACTCTGCCAGACAGTCTGCATTCCGCTCAAGCTGGGCATTCCAGCCTCGGGGGCTGCAGTCCCCCAAGTCCAGGGCTCGCAAATAATTCTAAGAATAGGAAGTCTGAAAGGTAACGGCAGGGCAAGAATGGTAGACAGACACTGATGGAGATCAAGAGCAGAACAAGGCTGCTCTTGCCCAAAGCAGCCGCAGCAGCGATCGTAGGTGTTATTATTAGCCCTGCGTGTCCTTTTTACAGGGCTTTTCATTCAGTGAGCTGAGACGCCTGATGAGAGGGATCCAGCAGCAAGAATTCCTGTTCTGTTTATAGAGGAGGGCCAGCAGAGGGGTGTGTGCAATGACCCGATTGGGTTCTCTGCGGGAAGCAAGTGATCCCACTCCCTCACACTGCGCTGTGTCCTTTACCTCAAGCTGCACGCACTTGGGTGACTTCTGTGGGGGTGAATGATGGGTACTGGGGTCTCATCTAACTGATGAGCACTTAGAAACCAGAATGTTTAAGTTCTTCAAAGAGCCAGAACCCTGAACTAAACAGGAAATCTTCAGCTAGAATTAGTTCCAGCTCCTTTTCTTATGCACCTACACACACAGTAAGTCAGTCTGGCTTTAAATCTGTCCTCCAGAGCCAACAATGCCTGTGACTCTACTCTTCAAAAGGACCTCCACCTCTACCCTACCCAACAGCAGCTTTGGGTGCCCCTTCCATTCTGTGGCCTCCTCTGGAGTGAAGGCCTGCACCCTACCAGTGCTTCATCACACCTGACTAGTTCCCTTAGTCCTGCTCAGTTTATTCTGAAACTGGGCTACAGCAGAGAGAGCAGAGAGTTTAGGTCTTAGATGATTAAAAGAGAGACGGATGTTTTAACTCCTCCTCTTTAGCTCTCTGCATCTTCTACGCCACATGGTGTCTTTCTGTGCTTAGCCTAGGAGTGAGAAGCTTAAAAAGAAATTTGTGTCCCATAGTTCTCTCGAAGCAAAAGGAAGGAAATTCATGTGTCAAAGTTTCTGGAATCTGTGGGTGCCACTTACTAGTATGCTAACAGAAATCTAAAGTTTCAAGGTGGACACACATATTTATGCCTCTGACAATTAATTATGAATTATTTATGAGAAACCATTTACTATGTACACATGCTATTGCTTATGTAATACAAGACGCATGAGGTATAAATATGGTAGAAAATAGCCTCAAATAGCACTGGTTTTATTTTCCACTACTATTTCAGTTCTGATACTTGATTTAGAGATGCCTCCTTCTACCATCACACCTTTTGCCAATCAAAAGAAGAAGTAAACAAACCAAAGTAGGCCTGTTCTGTCAGGCCACCTCTGAATGATTCAGAGCAAATGGGAGCCTTACTAGTGGGCCCAGAAATAGCCAATAAAATGAGAAAAAAGCAACAACAGATTGACACTGAGATATTCAAGAGCTCCTTTGATGCCAGATGTGGAAGGAGAGAGGATGTCGAGATTAGGGAGTGCAGACTCATCCATGTTCAAAGGAACCTGGTCTAAAATAGCTTCAGATAGAGGGATGAAGCAGTGGCTAAAACATGAAACGGTTTAATACTAGGGCTTAAGATGGCACTTCAAGGTTAGCAGAAGGTCATTTCCCACCAAAACAGCAGAATCAAATCTCATGACTGGGGGAGAAAGCTTTTGGGACCATGTCTAATCTCATTAGCCAAATTCCTTTCACTTCTTTGCTAAGAGCTGCTATGGCTGAGTAAGGAAGGGCCCCCAGTAAGCATGGCTTAATGGGGAAGTGGGAAGGATGGGGGCGGAAAGGATAGTGAAATCAGAACACAGAAAGACATTCCTAAAATCAGTAACAATATTTTAACAAAAATGTCTCATGCAATCTCAATAAAAGAAAACAGACTCATTCTTTGTACCCTTTTCATCCACTGGGCTGTACCTCCGTGGACAACCCAAGGGTAACTGTGCACCAACTTGATCTTCACATAGCAAATACAGTTCAGAGAGAGAGAAAAGGAAGGTCGAGTTAAAGCTCCCATCATTCTAAATAGGTCTACAGTGGAGTAGCAGTGTCCACTCGCTTTGCTGCCCTCAGAGCAGGGCTGTGAAGGGCTGACTCTTTGCTACGGAGGGCTGTCCTGTGCACTGTGAAATGTTTAGCAGCATCTCCCTCTGCCTTGTACAAGCTGTGTGACAACCAGTTCTGCCTCTAGACATTGCCACAAGCTGTGTGACAACCAGTGCTGTCTCTAGACATTGCCACATTGCTCTAGACAAAATGTTCTCAGTTGAGAATCACTGCGTTTTGGATGCAGTGTATCAGGACATTTTTATAGTCATTTTAAAACTGGTGGCTGCAGCATGATATTTTTCAAATTGTGGGATGAACAGTGTTAGAGGCCATACAATCAACTTTGTGGTTTATGACATTTAAACACATCTAAATAAAAATAGATGAGAATAGAAAACATCAAAGTGGATGTATCAGGTGTGTACTTGTGTGTACATGTGTTTACTGTGGGTCCTGACGTAAAATGTATTTCTTACTGTACGCTGAAGTTTTAGAAAAACACTGACATTGGTATGAGAAATTAGGAATTTCGAGAAAAGTGGGGGAAAGCCCAAACCATGTTTCTGGTCTTCTGGAAACACTGCCCACTCCCACCTGCCCCCAGGCACCCTGTAAACTGTTCACAACTGCATGAGCCCCGAACACTGTGTTATGTCCACAGTCCTAGCACGTTCCTTTGCACGTCGGCTCGTTGCATCAGCAGCAGCCATCTGTAGGGCTGACAGAACAGAGACTGGAGGGTGATGGTGTGGGTCCATGGCATTTCCCACCACACAAGTTGATTTTGCCAATGTCACACCCGATAAAAGCAATACTTCTCCTCCTTCTGGTTTCTTTCCCAGGCCTCGCCTTCCTGCCTTATCCCCCTGTGTTTGCTCAGTTTCTCCCCGGCAGCTCTCAGCTCCGGGTTCCTCAGCCCGAGAGCTACCCAGACGCAGGCTACTCAGGGGTGTCTGAGGAAGTGCGGCACAGTTACCCTGACAATGAATCGAGGTCCCCATCCTTTCCTGTTGGGGAAAGAATGAGGAGGAAATGCACTTCAAGGGCAAAAAACTCCTTTTTCTTTCTCTCAATGACTATTATAAAATCTAACATGGCTCATGGAGTCTACATAATTTCTTCTTTGATTTTTACTTTTATGTTTTCAATCACAGACCCACATCTTTAAAACATGTGCTTCGACAGTAGACTAAATACTGCCTAAACACCACAATTTAAGAATCCGAGTTCCACACTTTTATATCTAGCCACAAAGAGTTTTTGTTTTTAACTAGTAATGTATAAGTTATGGATGTAAAATGTATTAAGAATCAGAGCATTCGTATTCAAGGAAGGAAGTTAAAGAAATCATCTGTTGAATCTTGGAGGTTATCCATTTCGATCTCATCAATTCCCATACAAACACTGAGCACCAGGGAGCATTTCACAGCAAGAGGCTCCTTTAGGGCTGGAAGCAAACGGAGAGGTCATCCGAGTCCAACCCCCTCAGAGAGTAGAAACCCCCGTGCAACAGCACAGTGTAGAGAGGGTTCTAGCTTGTGAATTAGGAAGGCTGGGCTTTTGTTTGAGCTTCACCACCGGTTAGGAATGTGACTTTGGTGGAATTGCTTAATTCCTGAAAAGGATAATTTCAATTCAATAGAGACGCTTCTTAAACACTGGTGACCAACATCTGCCTCTTTGTAACTTCTAGCCATTGCTCCTACTTGAACCCCTGCAGTTAACAGGAGGCACTGAAGTTACAGGGTCAAATCTCTCATAAGGCAACACTTTGCAGTTTTGAGTCCATTTGTTACTGCTCCCTAACTCTTTTCTACCAGTTGTGCATCCTTGATTCCACCAACCTCAAAGCTGAACACACGAAGACACTCAGGCAGTGTCTGATGAACGAAGGAGGGGGACGGACCAACCACTCATCATCCCGATTCCATCCTCTGTGTGTGCTGCTTCATTCTCTCTTACAACCGAGTCCCCAGAACCAAACAACCCCGACCGTGCCCTGACCCGCAAAGAACGCAGAGGATTAGTGCCTTCCTTAATCCAGACACCATACTTCTATTAATATAGCTGGAGACTGTTTTGGCTTTTTGGGCACACACATCAAAGCACTGAGAGTTTGCACTCAACCAGAACCCTAAGTCTGCACATGTACTCTAACAAAAAAACCGCAGGCCCCCTGTGGAGCCTCGTCTCGCCTTCTGTGCTTGTGCAACTTTAAACAAGTATCTAAATTGTGATTTATTTTTATTATGTTCCATCTTACTGTTTTTAGACTATCATTCTAGCTTTTCTAAGTCTCTTTAAATCTTAACTTTTGGCATCCGGTATTATTAATTATACCTCTAAGAATGGAGTTACTCTCAAATGTACTGATGAAAGAATTTAACAGGATAACAGGAGCGATGCTCTGTCACTAGAAATTTCCCTCTAGGTTCACATCCATTTATTAGATATTTTTGGATTAAAGACACTCAACTAGCCACAAATCACTTGAAAATATTACAGAATAGGCCATGTACATCCATTCTGCCCATATATATATTATGAAAATATGGCAGAAACTTGTTGAAATTCATATACAATATAACAACCAATGCATTCCTTTTGTTTAACGGTCTAATAATCCTGCTAAAGAAATAAAAAAACTATGTTTATCAAGCAGGACACGTTTCCACTGAGGAAGGCACACTGGTCTCTACAGCCAGCCACTTCCCTTCCACGTGTTCACAGAATGTCTGTTTAATGAGCTGCTTCAGAGCTTCCCAGGGATGAATGTCAGGTTCAACCACCTGCACCCATTTTTCACACGACATGATGTGTCTGTCTCCAACCCAAAGCACCACCGTGCGGTGACTTTCCCAGTGATCTTAGATCTTCATGATAAATCTAAATCTTTCTCAGTTCCATGGAATTTTATTCACCTGGACCAGGTACATGAGCTTTAGAACAGGTTAAATGCTCTCTTATTTTCATTCCTATTTTAGTCTTTGATTCTGGTTTAATCATGTTCATTCAATTCTTCTTGTTAGACCACTTTCCTTGATGGAGAAGAAAGAAATTCAATAGCCTACCAATCAGTAGACCAATGAATTGTTGGGTAAATAAAAAATGCTCTCTCAATGCAACTAGTTAACACTATAGTATCGGTTCCAAAAAATTTACCTATACAGAGTGGGGCAAAAGTGGGTTTGCAGTTGTTCATATGGAAAACAGTACAATAGCCAGTAAATAAATAATCTAAGAATAAACTCTGTTTTGTGTGCTCACAACAGTAAACCCACTTTTGTCCCATCTTGTATTTTCTTTGTTCTTAATGTTTCTTGGGTTTTTTTTTTTGCCTCTAAATTTATCCGTAACTTTGGCTCCTTCTGAGTTTAAGCTTACTATACACCATTCTTATTAGTTAATATTATTCACTTAGCATGTGTCCCTTTTATTTTTTATTTTTAAATCCTTACCTGAGGATGTGTTTTATCGACTTTATGAGAGGGTGGGGGTGGGGGGGAGAGCGGGGGGAGAGAGAGAGAGAGGCATTGATAGGTTGTCTCCTGTATGTGCTCCAACCAGGAACTGAACTTGCAACCGAGGTATGCGCCCTGACCGAGAATAGAACCTGCAACCCTTTGGTGTATGGGCCGATGCTCCAACCAACGGAGCCACCAGCCAGGGCTCTTTATTTTTAAACATGTGTGGATCTACAATCTGATTTATTAACTACCCTGGTTTCACTTGATGCTGATTTGTGTCCCTCCTCATTAGAATCATGTGTTTAATTTGTTTATTCCATTTACTTGAAACATACTGGTTGAGCTTCATGTAAGTGCCAAAATAAGAAGACTGTAAGGTTTTGAGAGCAGGGATCTTATTTAATTAATTTTGATATCTTCCTCAACATTTCCCATAATAGTGCCATTCACACAATAAGCAGTCAAGTATTTACCGAAAGAATAGAATCTTATTCTACAACTCTCAGTGATAACTCCTGAGGCTAAACCTTTAAGTTCACTTGTTATTACGACACATAAGTCAGTGTCGTAATTACTTATCTCATACTGTTATGTTGTTTTGTGAGTTCTACCTCTAGTACCTCTCATCCACCTCTGCTTTCCTTTCTCTCTCGGTTGTTTTCCGTAATACCCAGTTTTAGCTTTATCTCAAATTTGTCTCAGCTTGCCCCACCTCACTCAGCTGGCGGACCTCCTGCCAAGCACGTTCTCCCTCGCATCCCTGAGTTATGCTCCATCTGCGGTCAGAAGCCTGCCGTGTGAGTATTGTGTGCCAAGGTACAGAAAATTTAAAAACCTTCCCTTTATACTAGCTATACAGCTAACTAGTCATTCCATATTCTCCCTTTTCTCCCCAAGACAGAACTGACAGGTAGAAGAAAGGACGAACACACCATCTGAGCCTCGAGGTCCTTAAGTTTTCTATCAATAATCTCAAAATTATTAGATATAGTTTATGCTTCCTCTTGTGTCATCATTTATTTTTACACATAAGTATTGATTTAATAAGAGGAGACTTTTAATCACAACTCAGATACACTATTCAGAAAGGTGTTATACGCCCTATTAGTCATGCTCCTTAATCCACAAGGTAGGAAACCAGCCATTCTTGACTTCTCTTTTTCCCTGTCCCTAATCCACGTGGCCCCAGCCACACCCACACTTTTTAAACAATTACTGAATCTAGTTGATTGTACTTCTTTGGTTTCTCATGAATCACCTTGTTACCATCTCCGTAGCAATGATCTTAGTTTAGGGCCTCATCACCTTTCACTTCTATTAGTTTAACTCTTTCCTAATTTGTTTTCCTGGTCCTAACTTTGCTTTCTTCAATAAACCCTCCAGGGCACTAGTTAAGTGCTTTTTCCTGAGTTACAAATTTGATCACATCATCACCTGTTTAAGTTTTGAAAATGGCTTCCCACCAAATGGGGAACCCACACTGATTTGCTCACAGAGCTCTGCAAGAGCTGGTGCCTATTAACCCCTGCAGTGTAACCTCTGGCCACTGTACATCCTCATCATACCGGGCTTCTCTGGGTAACACAAGCGTGCCACAGTGTTTCACCGCTCTGCCTTTGCCGCTCCACTCTTCACCGCCTTCTCTCAGCTTCCCTGCACCCTACTCAGTCTCTGAGTAGGAAGACACGTCCTACTCAGACGTCTCTTCCCTGTGAGCCTTCCCTGGCCTCTCATAACTGATGCTCTGCCATGCACCATGTGCACTCACATTTTTGTCCCAAACTTTCAGGGGAAAAATCTTCCATTTTAATTTTTTAAATTCAATTATTTATTTATTTATATTTAGAAACCAAACCGATTATTGTATTCCAGGGTATTATTTTATGTACATATATCGTTATTTCTTTCTAGAGTTACAGTTTTAACATATAAGCATAAGTAAAAGAATTAAAAACATTTATATGATACAGAATCAGTACTACCCATATATAACGTGAATCCTTATTTCCCCCTTCAAAAATCTGGGCAAAAAAGTGCACATTATATGTGGGAAAATATGGTACTTGGTCCTTTCTCTGAATCACATACAGGGTTCTTTTTAAAGCCCTAATGTTATACTGTAAGTCCTTTTATAAGACTGCACTTCCAGCAGGATATTGAACTTCTAAGGGTGGGAATTTGGGGTCTTTTTTTTTTTTTTTATTTTGACCACTTAGCGTCTGGCACAGAGTAGATAACCAGGGAGTGTTAGTGGTGCGTGAATCAATGCTGCACGTGGTGAGCACCCTGGCCTTAAAGCAGCAGCAGCAGCAGCAGCACAGTGAGCTCTGAATTATTCGTGCCCAAGGAGGATAATAACAGGTTAAAGAAACCTGCTTATGTAAACATTTAGCAGGTTTAGTTCCCTAATATTTTTTGTTTAGGCTAATATTAAAATTACTCTGTGTGCCAATACACCAGCTGTAAGGTGGATGTTGTAAGAAGTACACTGGGTAATATGTCAGCTGAGCTAGAATTGAGAATTCGTCATGAGCCCTGGCTGGGTATCTCAGTTGTGCAGAGTGTCGTCTTGATATGCCACGGTTGCTGGTTTAGTCTCTGGTCAGGGCACACATAAGAAGCGACCAATGAATACATGTTTAAGTAAAATGAACCAGTGTTTATGTGTGTGCATCTCTCTCTCTGACAAAAAACAATTCATTGTGAATGATCCATGCAATTCACACCCAGTTTTGCATGCCCCTGGAAGGGAAAAAAAGGTGGGGTGGGCCGTCCATGCTTCCTGTCTGAAATACTCTATGCATCCTAGGGAAGAGAGATAGCTGCCAGCAGCTGCATCTTGGTCAGTTTCCAGAGCAAATAGTCCCACAGGACAGAATGGACTGAAAGTCAAACAAAAGCAAAGGGGTTACAAGGGCCACGAGTCACACTTGTATTTTGAGAAGTGCCCCTGATGGATGGAACAGCATCAGACTGTTTCCGACCCATTATTCACAACTAGCAAGAAGAAAAGAAGGCAGCAGAATGTTGGGGCAAGCAATGACCAAAAGTGAAAGTCAGGCTACCTTTTCATTAGATACAAAATGAGAGGGGTGCACTTGGGGGTCTGCTCATGGGACAAATGAGACCGACACAATGGTAGAGCTTGAGAGACTTGCTCTAGATTTGAGTCGTGTGCCACTTACAATGCCCATGTGGAAGTCTATGCAAACACAGCATACCTCTGAAGACCTTCAGGTTGTCTGTTCTCAGTTCCACACCATGCTGCTATCGATGCACCTCAATCAAGCTCTGAAAATCCAGGGCTGATCGACTTTACAAAAATCGACTAGGCAAAATCAAAGTTGCACTTTCTGGACGACGGTCCGATATGCATCTGAGCCAAGGAGAAGCAGCAGCAGGACTTCGTTCTCACAACCAAGAAACCCCCCAGAGTCTCCAGAACAGCCAATGTCTCTGCTCCATGTCTAAGAGATTTCCCTGTTAGGAAGAGGCCACCAGTTTCCTCCCCAACAGTGAGCACAGAACAGGTTCCTACCTGTCTGGGGACAATACAAACTTGGTAGCTGGAAGAGTGACAAAGAATTTGCACAGGCAGGGTGCAAATTGAAAAGACGCACAGAGGTTGGAGCCTGGCTTGACCACTTAAAAGCTAGATGAACCCTCTGAGTTCTGGCTTCTTTCTTAATGAAGTGGGCTAACTCTCGCCTGGCATTCGTCACAGGTTATCCACAGGAAAGGAGAACAATGCAGGAGATTTCCAGAGCGCAGGTGCTCCCGTCGGAGAGACACTCCTCTGACACCTCTTTAAAACCCCTGTCAGATCCAGGGGACTAAAGGACCAGCAAGTTTTGCATTTCATGCCTGCCTTTCCCCTTTTGCATAAATCAATCTCCCAGTGGCCTCAGGGGTGTAGATATTAGAACAGTGAGCCCTTTTTCTAATGTGCTTAAAAAGACTGTGGAGGACTGACTCTGTGGAGTTATGAATAATTAGAAAACTGTTTCGAAATCCTTCCTAAAACTAGATCTCACTGTACGTTAACCAATGAAAACTGCACGGCAGGGGCTGCAGGGTCAGAAGCAGACCTTTCCTTCTCTCCCTGGCCCCAAGCGAACAGTGAGCCTGGCTCATTCTCAGGCACCTGGTAGGAATTCTGAACCTTCCCTTTTTCAGTGCCTAGGGCGTGGAGGCAGGTAAAGGAGGGAAAGGCTGATTAAAATGACTATCCATTCAGAAGAATACTGAGTCTGCTAGAGGTGAAAGGGCAGGGAGAGGAAGCGAACTAAAGCTGAAACACTTGGAAGAAAAGCAAGTTACAGAGGAGAGCAAGAGGCAGGAATGAAGTGGTTGTCTTGACAACTAGACCTCCGGCCGTTCCTGCTGACCTTACCTGGAAGGCAGACCCCAGGCTCTGCTCTGGACCAAAGGTACCACTGCAGGAAAGGAGGGAGGTGAGCGTCTGCTGCACTGGATGTGCTGGCCCCAACCTCTACAATTATTGCTGATCACAGATGTAGAGTATGCTCAGCCATGATTTGAAATACAAGGATTAGGGACTGCATTTAGGAAAGCAGGGGTGGTAGAGGTCCAAATTATGCTCTGAAAGTGGCTGGAGGATGCTGAAAAGACCAGCCTGGAGAAGAAGGAAGGGTAAACCTGAGAAGCAGATGTCCACGTTAAGAAAGCAAGAAAAATATTGGGAAGAGCGTGGGGAAGGAGGAAAAGTGACTACGGTGAATCGAGGTGCAGTAGCTCTACCAAAATATATTTGTTTCCAGTTTCCTTTGAACTTGCTGAATCTTAAAACCTTTCCAAACACAAGCCTATCTATCCCGATACTAAAGATACAGAACTAGCAGCCATGCTGTAGCGACTCTGAGGGTAAGACTTGTGAC
Source organism: Phyllostomus hastatus (assembly GCF_019186645.2). Taxonomy (NCBI): domain Eukaryota; kingdom Metazoa; phylum Chordata; class Mammalia; order Chiroptera; family Phyllostomidae; genus Phyllostomus; species Phyllostomus hastatus. Next base: position 8,738,009 of record NW_025334015.1, on the reverse strand, counting down.
TAGAAAACAAGGGGATGAGAGGAAGAGGGAAAGGGGGCTGCATTAAATCTGACCAGCTCAGGGAGGCCTGCATGGTGGGCCACACAGATCCAGAGACCAAAGTAACCACACAGGGCCATCCGAATGAAAATTCCTCCCTCAAAGTGGGTCATGGTGGGCAGTCATGTTCTAGGCCTGTGGCTTCCTTGATAAAGGTCAATCCTTACCTTTGAAATTGTCTACAGTCCCTGTGCATCTAAGGTAACGTACCTTTGATAAGGTAGTTTCTTCCTCCAGGCCCCTCAAAGGCACCATCACTGGCACCGGAGCAGGGAGGAGACCACACCATTACTTTGCGGCCCACGTATCATCTCCACGTGATCCAAGATTGAAGACAGTTAAGCGTTATTAACTGTCCAAAAGCATGTGTCTTTCTGTTTTACTTTTTATCCAATTCCACAGATCTGTGCCTCTTCCAGCCTCCCTAAGCAATCTACCACCAGTGGATTTCATGTAGCCCTCCTTACATCTCCTCCTTTGATTCTAATGTACAAAGTAAGCTGCAAAACTGCCCTTCTCCAGAGCATTTTCTTAATCTGTTTAGATTTTGCCTCCAGCAGTTGCCATCAGTTTGGGTCAAATAAACTCATATGAGACTTTTTTAAAGCTGGATATTCTTTCATTGACATCCTGAAGCTGCATTTACACAGTAAATATACTGTGTTAAAACAGATCATATACTTATTGGGGGACAGCTAAATTCCCCTAATCGAGGTAACAGGAAAAAGCCAAATGATCTCTGTCCACGGCAAGAAGCAACAGGCAGTGCCCTTGATGATGTCACAGGCAGATCAGGTTCCCACTATCAGTGCAATCCACACTGACAACCTCTCCCTCAGGCAGATGTCTATCTAGGCCTTCCACATCCGAAAAGGCCTGGGGCACAGGACAAACTAGGTTACAGAGAGCACTGGCAAAATGTTTTAACCTGGGTCCCTCTAGGTTCCCTCAGGAGGGACCCAGCTCCAGCACCGAATCCTTGACAGACAGAAAGCACTTACAGGGACAACTTCCAGCAGTGTCCCTTGCTCAGAGAAGCAAGTGTGTGTTGAAGACTGATCAGATGGCAGGGAGAAGGGTAAAGATGAAAATCTGGCTTCTCTAACAGCCAGTGGTACCAGGGAGAGGACTGGTAAGTAGCCTCTGAGTCATGGAGCAAGACTCGAATAATTCTGATTAATATCACCCTGAAGGCAAGGACCTAACCTACAATTGCAAAGCAAGGCTCCCTCCTATGGGAAAGGTTATTATTTAACCTGCAGCGCCTCCTGGTGCCCAGAGATGGAATTTCTGTCTTAACTCTCCCAAGCAGCAACAGCCTGGTGGGTTTTCCATGATGTTATTTCACACAAAAGGGTCTCTGTCTTGTGTGTAAGCGCACACATTCAGACAAGGGCTGGCTGAAAATATTCAAAATATATTTAGAGGTTACTTTTAATTTAAAATTACAAAATGACCCATCCTCATCTTTAAAAATGTTTCAGTGCCTGGAATATTCTTTATCCTAAACCAGCCTAAATGATACCCATCTTGTAAGGTCTAGCTTTCAACACATACTTTCCTCTATAAAGCCTACCTAACACTTACCCGGTGCTGCATGGGACAATGCGTCACATGACTTCATGTTGTTTGGTATTTCTGATTCTATGGGTTACTGTTTCTAAGAAGCTAAAAGGACCTTCCAGTAGGAAGAGTGCCATACTAGGTCTGAAGAGCTGGCACCCAGCAAGTAAATCTTTAATAAATACACACAGAAACTAAATCTCACACCTTTCTAAGGTTATCTGTGAAGAGGCCACTGTGACATAAACTAAAGTTACTGTCCTAGAAGGCAAAGGCACAGGGTGGGGAGGACCTGGGTAAAGAAGTAGGTAGCTTCCTGGTTCTGAAGAGACCCAGAGTTTCTGCTCTGGATACGACTGGGGAACGTCTTAAGCATATATATAAGGGGGGATGGAGCGCAGAGATGGATAATACGAAGGAAGAGAACATGGTTAAAGGATGCAGGAAAGACTTTCTTTCTCACAGGGTCTTTACTATCATCAGATCACAAAGCAAGCTCACTATAAAGACGTCTCCAAAGACCCGTTACAATGTAAACATTCTGTATTCATTATGTCTACAATGTAAACATCATCTATTCTCCATCAGATGTATTACTGACATAGCAAATAAGAGTCCCTAAGGAAATGAAATATGGAGCCTGTAAAGATGGATGAGTACTCACATTTATTGAGCGATACCATGTGTCAGGCAGACACCAAGAGACTTCCATTTATTGTGTTTTACCTTCCAACCAACTTCACGAGAGTAACTTGAGTTACTAAGTTACTTGTTCTAAGTTACACAGAGGGTAGCCCTGAAAGCAGAATTCGAACTCACACCTGTATGACTTCAAAGTCCGTATTCTTATTTTCCCATCTGGAAGGAAAGAGGTTAAGAAGGCACAACAGCTGGAGAGGCCTCCAGAGAGGGCAAGCTTCTACGGGGCTCCCAGTGGGAGGACGTGCCGGAAGCGGACATGTGTTGTCTGGGAAGGGAGCGTGCCACGAGAATGGGAGGTAGCTGGAAGGGCTCCAAGGCGAACCCTCTTTGCTCAGGCTCACGTGGCTCTGCACGTGGCTCCGGAAATTGGAGCTGCCCTGTTAAAGAAAGAGCTGTGGGGAAGGGATATGACATATTGTTAACGTTTGAGTTTCTTACCGGCCAGAACTTTTAGGATCCCCTCAGACTGTCATTAGTGATAAGCAGAGGACTGATTCCATTGGAAGAGCATGTGCTGTTCATTCATTTGACAGAAATTTATTAAGTGCCTTCCATGAGTAGGGCTAGGTGCTGACAACAGAATGGTGAGTAAGACCTGGTCCCTGCCTTCAAGATGCAAACACTCTGAAATGTCCTCAACAACTGTCTTGGGCTCCTATTTGTAGTTTGAGATGGGTGAGAGACACCGATAGCTTGACTTGGAATATGGGCCTGAGGTTTAAATACCTTATGATATTCTGGGTTTTTTTCTTACCTGTTATCACGATGACTATACCTCTGAGGTATGAGAAGTTAAGAACATGAACCACACACAGAAGTACAAAAACATACATGCACAGGCACAGAGCCAGTGAGCTGGCACCAGCTGCTACAACCCTAAAGATGTATTCAAATAAACACTGTTACACACGATAGGAAAGGCATGATGTCTTTATCCTGAAATGGGTGCAGAATAAGTGACATCTAAGAAATAAGATAAGGAGGCCACTGACGTAATAGGGAAAGACTGCTGGGACCATGCTGGCAAGTCCAGAGCCTCCCTTTGTTAAGGGCTAATGAAGAGGATGGGACAGGCAGCGCTCCTTTTAACTGAGGAAGCACAATATAACCTGAGCAAACCATCACTGCAAAAAATTACTCTCAGCACCTGTAAAAGCAGCCAAGTCAATAATTGGAAGGCCAGGAAATAATCTGACAGCAACATTTGAAGACTTAGTTTGAGATAATTTTGTATCTGGGGCTCTTGCAAAAGTATGCAATTTTCTATAGAAGCTGTTCATAGAAAGAGATCTGGTATAAGCACAGGGCACCAGAGCTGAACTGAAAGAAAAAGAAGTTTATGTCACATAGGGAAAAAGCTGTAATCGGTGTTTCCTGGAGAACTATAAATCCTTAACTCTGATCATGTTTTTCTGAATGCAATTAGAATGCAGAATAGAGATACCCAAGGGAGACTCTAATCTCTGACCCAGGAGTGCTTTAAGAATAAAATCAGAATATGCAGATGGAAATGAATTCGTATGCTGCCATCACATGTATGTGTCCCTAAGGCCAGTGACATGGACAGCAGGAGATCACATGGGAATAAGGCCTAGGGACTTTCAAGGGAAGCTGATTTTAGTGGCCACTGCTCAGTGAGAGAGCTTGAACAGCGGGGAGGCAGCCTGGAGGAGCAGAGAGTGCATGGGTTTGGAGGCCTGGATGACTTAAGTGGGATCTTGGGTGTTGTGCTTACTAGTTCGGTGATTCTGGGACAGTTATGTGACCTGAGTGTCATTCTTCTCACCTGTAAAATGGGGAAACACAAGTCTCTCTCAGACATGCACTGCACATGAGTACATAAAGAACACAGCAGCTCAGCTGGTGCCATAATTATTTCATAAATGTCAGTTCCTGTCTTGTTGCAACTGCTTGTGACCTTTGGGTAGCAGGCCTGGGGCTTCCCTAACAAGAGAACCAGTGTCAGGGAGACCCTCTGTCCATCTGCTCCACAGACATGGCCACGGAGGAAAGGCCCCTGCACAGACTATACTCAGAGAACACCTGAGTATAGCAGCCAACTGCTATATCTCAGAGAACACCTGAGATTCTGCAGTCACCTAAGAGAGGGGTGGAGGCAGAAGGGCTCATGATCATCTGCTCACAGCAGTCCTTAGGGAAGATGAATGCCCCCTGGGCAGCACAGTCCTCTCCAAGGGTCCCCTACTCTGCAACAACAAACCTTCTCCCGACCCTTCTGGGGCTGCTTTGTAGAGGGAGCTCTTTTGTAAGGAAACAATCTCATGGCCTAGCATCAAGTCCAGAGCTTGTCTCCTGGGTCTGCTGCTTGCTGAACTCTTTAAAGCTAACACAATCTTTCTTTTCTTCCTCCTCTCTCTATATACTCTGACTTGACATACTTTTCTATTCTCCTTTGCCCACAGAGAATCTTCTCCTTTTCTCCCTACTCCTTTTGGCACATGGTACCATTCCCACGTGCCTCCGACAAACACACACACAGTGTTCTCTCTCTCTCTCTCACTAAGAAATCCTGACGCAGATGCCAGGAATGTGTCTGCTGCCCTTTTGACATAGAGTCTGATGCCATCTTGGGGCCATGGGGAGGGCAGGGCCACGGGACGTGGCGTTCGAGTGAGTACTCTACTGCTAGCCTGGCTCATATTTTTACCATGGCATTACTCTAGGCATCCAACAGGGAACTGGTCCAGCTGCTTCTCATTCCTTCGCTCTACATCAGTACTCCACAATAATCTCACTCCTTGCCTTGGCTGGACCTTCCAGCCCAAAACCTCCACCATCAATGGAGCACAGCACCTCTCTCCTCCTTCCCTCCAACCTAGGCTAATCTGGGTCTATGCACTTGTGCAGCTCCCTGAGCCTGACTCCGATGTGTGCAGAAACACTGTCAAGTTCCTTCTGCTTTCGGACATGAGCCATCTGCACAAGCTGAATCTACTCCTTGGCACAGACTGCCACCCCCACTTCTCTTCCCCTCATTTGGTCTCTAATTCCAAATAAGGAGCGCTCCTTCTTACATAATTGGATGTTCCCGGCACAGAAGCTGACACTCGAGGTCAGGCGCGCATGTGTGCAAGACTCCCCTTTGACTTAACGATGCCTTTTTTGGGCATCTTAACCTCTCTCTGGCTCCCCTCCCCCACCGTCCCCACACTGTCAACAATCAAGGGAGATTTATGGAAGCTGTCTCAGACCAGGACTCTTCCCAACTTGGCTTAGGAGGGGTCATGAGGTTGAATTTACTCTTTTTTATTTTTTTTTCTTTGCAGGGGAGGAAAGGAGGGAAGGCAGGAGGGAGGGGCAGAGGGAGAGAGACAGAAAGAAACAGAGAGAGACACAGAGAGAGAATGAGAAGGAAGGCTTAAGGTCTGACAGAACTCCCTGGGAGGGAGTTCTGTATTCGGGTCTTTCAAGGCAGTGAGGAGAGTAAACAAAGCTGGAAGCAGGAAAAGGGAACTCATCATCTTGACGGTGACCATGCTGGAGGTTAGAGTGATGGAGGGAGGAGATGCATCTAAGTCCAGATGGCTGTTCTACCCCTGATAACCGCAGTGTGTTCATCAAGACAACCAGAGAAGTGGCCGAAGCTGCCTGTGGCCCTAACACCAGCCACCCTGCTCTTTGAAGTGCAGAGCTCAAAGAAAAGGATTCAAGTCCTCTGCACAAGGGCCCAGCTCAGACACCCGTGGCCGCAGAGGGAAGAAACGTGCCGCCTGCTGGACAATGGTCATGGGGACAGTCTCAGGGAGGGCAACACTGAGCCGGCTGGGGCCATGCTACCTCCCCCAGGGAGTAGTGGTGGCAGGCTGGGGTGGGGGAGGGCTGCAGCTTTGAGGAGCTATCAAATTCCAGTTTATTTGCTTACCAAAGCAAAGCCAAAGAATGTAGCACTGCACAAACCTCTTTTTAAAAATAAAAAAAGGCAAGCTGTCAGGGACAAGGAACATAGGCTGGCTTTAGGGCAGGTCAGTGCCCTTTGTGCTGCAAGTGTGCATACATGGAAATGCAGTTTGGGTTTTACAAAGTGAATTTTGAATTGGTTTTTATCCTTTCACATCAAAAGTCTGATCCTGAGAGATAGTCATGATAGCTGAAAATCAGACAAACCTGGGTTTGGAGTCTGCCTGTGGTATACTTATAAGCTCTGTAATTTTGATTGAACAACCATAATTCTTTCTAAGCCTCGGTTTCCTCATCTTTGAATTGGGGATCTTGATATCTCTCTCACAGGGCTTTTGAGGGGACTAAATCGCATAATATGCTTGCAGTGTTCAGCACAGTGTCTGTACAAAGTAAACTCTCAAGCAATGTCTGCTGGATGGTAAACATCCTGAAGCTGATGGGATTATCAGTGTCGACATTGGAACCCTGAAATAAGCCCAACTTTTCTGTGTGCACCATGTACACGGGATCTTGCTGGTCTAGAGCTGGGATTCTTCCTCCAGGTATCATGACTCCTATCTTAAGGAAGCTTCAAGAATACTGTAAACCTGGCACAAGAAATCTGAGAAGAGGGCCAAGTATGTTCTGAATAACTGAAAAGGACAGGCACAACAGGGGTAGCCTGAAGACATTAAAAAATGGAACAAATTTGGGGGTACTAGCTAAAGGAAATAGAAACAAAATACTTTTTACCCTTCTTTCCTTTTTCTGAAGAGCAAATATTAGGATATAACATTCACTGGACATGTTCCATGTACCCAGAGACATAGATACCATTATCACTCCTGCTTTCCAGATGAGGAAACCAAAGCTCAGGGAGATTACATACAGCAGAGCAGCGGTATGCTGTAGTGGACAAGGGCTTGGGCTTTGGATACCTGGGTTCGACTTCTGGTTCCACCACACAAACATAAGGCCCTCAGTTCTCACCCCCACTAACCTGTAAAATATGTTGAGAGTAGGGACTGTGTTTGTTTTGTTCACTACTGACAAGCCCTTACTGTTTTTCAATAAATAAGGAATAAGACCAAAACAATTCCCCAGTTGGACAGAGAGTTATAAGCATTTTCAGGGAAAGTGGGATGAATGCTACAAAACAGCCTGAACAAATCTCTGCCAGTCAGATGAAGAAGCAGCGTAACGAGCACGCCCATGCACAACACACTCCTTCAGATGGCAGCCACTCCACTTACTGCTGTCTCTTCCCCATCTCTAGGGAGTTCATAGTCATTGCCCACCGAGGTGACGCAACCTGGCCTGGGATCCCCACAGCCTGCAAGCACCGTGTATGGAAGTTTCCGGTTTTAGATCTCCATGAATGCATGCCACACAAAATACCCTTTCTGCAATGATCTGCCTGCAGATCCCAAATACACATTTCTCTCTACTTTATTTAGTACTGATTCAAGCTCTTTAATATGCTGAGTTATTTAAATTTCAGGTAAATTTCTTCCTACCTTTTCTACCTAAGCATCTTAATATCTTTGAATTTCTCCCGACTCATCGACATTTTTCTGTTCCTACTAAATAATTTATTGTGTTCTGAAACCAATTCCTCATGTAAATTACTTCAAAGGGAAGAAGTGATCAATGATCACATACTAGCTAGTTTTAGAACCTTCCCATTTGTTGAAAGCATTAGGAAGATCGGCAAAGGAAGCCTAATAGAGGAAGAAGAGAAATGAAGGCTTAATTAGAACATTCACAAGTGACAGAATAAAACATTAGGAGCCTCTACGTTTAAGTAGAAAGGTATTGAGAAGAGAAATGTTTATCTTTTTATCCAGGAATGAACATCTTCTATAGCCCAGGCACTGTGTAAGTTGCTGGAAATATAATAATGCTAGTTCTGGCCCTTAAAGACCTGGTAGTCCAGGGCAAGCTTTCTCAGCCTCTGCACTAGTGATATTTTGTGTGGAGTAATTCACTGTTGTTGGGGTGGGGAAGGTGCTGCCCTGTGCAGTCCAGAGGTTTAGCTGCATCCCTGGACTGTATGTGCTAGAAGGGACAGCTAATTAAAAACACCTGAAATTGCCAAATACCCCTGGGAAGAAAAATGCCTCCCAGCTGAGAACCACTATTTAAGGGAAGTAGATCATTTCTGTAATACACTGTGATAAGTATTATTATCAAAACTGCACATAAAGAAAAGACTCATGAGTGCTGACAGAAAGCGGGAGAAGATGTCATACAAAGTTTTATAGAATAAATTGACACAATGCTCAATTTTGGAAAAATAGTTAGTAGGCCAAGCAGACAAGAGCAGAGACAGCATGGGGCACAGAAAGAGGCAGAAGAATGAGTAGATACTACTCAGGTGGAAACAAGAGGAGGAGCAAGGGCCTCGAAGAAGAGACACCATGGGATGCTCAGGCAACAATGGATGGTTTACATGGGGGAGAACTGGAAATGCGGCTGGGACCAGATTGTGCCAAGTAAGAAAAGAGGTGGAATGAATGAATAATGAATGAATATACATGTATTTTAAACACAGTGGAGCCCTTTTTTCAAACAAAACCTTACCTAGATCCCCAGTCTATTAAATTGGTCAGAATGGAACTACTTTGGCTCTGGCCAAGTGGCTCAGTTGGTTGGAGTGTCATCTTGTGCACCAAAAGATTGCTGGTTCGATTCCCAGTCTGGGCACATACCTAGGTTGGGGGTTTGATCCCTGGTTGGGGCATGTACGGGAGGCACCCAATTGATGTTTCTGTCTCTCAAGCTCTCTAAAATCAATAAACATACCCTCAAGTGAGGATAAACAAAAATGGAACTGATTTCACTGGATCATGGTCCACTTAGTTTCGCCCTTAGCCTCCAAGGTGGCTTCTGAAGAACCTCTGAGGAATCCTGGAACTCTAGGAAACACTGGGAAAATCACTTCTGTAGGCAACAGAGTGCCCCTGAAGGACGTTTAGTGCAGAGCACGTGCTTCACACCTGCTTTTTAAAACACATACTCTAGTAAGAGAGCAGAGTGCATGGAAGGGACGAGGGGGTAAGCCTAAAGGCACCTAGACCAGCCAACATTTTCTATGTGGGTTTCACATACAGCCAGTCACCAGGCCATAATGGGTAGGAAAGAGCTCACTGGTGTGGAAGTTGTGTGCATCTAGCTTCAAATTCCAGGTGGGTCATTAACTATGGCCTTGGACAGGTCAGTTGGCTTTGCCAAGCCCTGTTTTCTTATTTGATTTTGTAAGATGGGGCTACCTATCTCACTTGGTTGCTGTAAGAAAATATGTGCAAACAGAGGTCGGATGGCGGTGTATGAGAAGCACTCAGCAAATATAAATGTGCACCGTTCCTTGACTTAGTCTCTTTATGATTAAGGCTTACCTAACCCTTCCTGATCCTATGTAACTTTGGGTGTGAGAGGGGAGACTTAACAGTTGGTGATGGATTTTCTACACGTTGTAGAAGAGATGTGTAATTCTTCTATTAAAAGTTGTTCTTATTTTTGGAGTGCCTGTAAGCATGAGCCACATGCTAACAGAAGAGGTCAGGACTGGCTCATAACTTTGCCAGGATGTCTCATGAGAGTGAACTCCAAACCAGAGTGGCCAAACCTCACACGCTATGTGTGTGTGTCTGGTTCAGCGACAGTACTCTTCAGTTTAGCAAAGCGCGGCAGTTACATGGTTAGAAGTCAGCAGCTAAATACTCCAACTGTGCACCAATCTTTCAGGAGATTCAGGTGGTATTAGGATTATAAAGCCTGAATTACAAAATCCAAGTTTTAACTATTCTGTGTAAGTGCTTCTTTAATTGTATTTATATCACTTTCAGAGAAAATAATCTATGAGAACACTGATCTGTTTTCTCCACAACATTCTTATTTTTACTGTCACTGTCTATATACACTGTCACTTAAGACAAATGTCCACCAAAACAAGGTGAGAGGTAGAGGGTGTGGGGATGGAACTGGGTGGGACTTGACCCTGGAGCAGGAAGAGTTCAGCTGAAGTATTTACAATCCCAGGCAGAGTCTGTACTCAGCAGGTTAGGGCCAGGGTCGTACAGAAGACTGCAGGCGGTCTTCGTTTCTGCGCCTCTGTGACAGAGACCCTGTCTTCCTTCATGACCACGAGTTCCCTGGCCTCGAGGCCAGGTGCCTTTCCCTTTCCCTTCCTAGTGGAGAGCTCGGTATCACAGCAACCCCTGTCCAGCTCGAGACCCTAATGTGAAGAACTCACCGGTCTTACCTCTGAATTAGGGTCCCGAAGGTGAGATGAAGAACCTTCTGCATGTTTTCCGTACACAGCCACCTCCACTGTTCTGTCAGCAGCAAGAGGAGCAGCTCTAGGGCTGTGTCAGCTAACTCTGTCTCTGTTCCTGGACAATGAAAAGACATCAGAAGAGACTCGTACTTGAGGGACATGTTTCAAGGCACTGGGTCTTCTCTACCTTTATCTTATCTGTATTTTTATAATCCAGCATTTCTTATATCATATCAAGAGATGTCTATTTCAGATCTAAAAAGTTCAGTGGTAGGCTCTGCATTTCTTTACAACTCTTAGTCACCTAGTAAAATTTTTTTAATTTTTAAAAAAGACTTTGTATACAATTATTTTGCCTGCTAGCTTGTTCCTTTGACTGTCCCCTAGAGCTGGATATATCTGGCCCCAGGTAAGCGCTCACAACTGGTGACTACATGGACCCGGCAAGGCCCGGCCTCTTCTGTACTTCTATTCCACTCGCCTCCCCAAATATCACAGAGATGTTGTGGGCAGCAGGTGTGGGGGAGATTTGGGGTTTATTTTCCAGTTTAAAGCATCTCCCAGGTGAAAGCATCTCCATTACACAGAGCTGTTGGGCTGGGATCCAGGAAGCTTCAGTTTGGTTTTGAGACAATATGTGGTTTTCGGAAAAGCACTATGCCTTTGGGAAAATGCCAGGACAATTACTGATTTCTTTCCTATTTCAAAGCCTGGCCCCAAATGGGCTCACACCCATGCTCAACTGAAGTCTCCTGAAAAGATGTATTCTACGGCTGGAAGCATCTTTCTCTAACCCTGTTGAAGGGACTCTGTGTCACCTCTGACTTGGTTCCTGGGAGACTTTCTCAGGGATACATAATGTCCCTGAATGAATCTTAGCTATCTGGTGTTACTGCTGACATTAATATTGTAATTAATCACCAATGATAATTCTGTTAGTCTAGCACCAATGGGTATTCTCTTAGCTTACCCATGCTCTCCTCCCTTACGGATTCTTTTTAGAACATGAATGACCTCAGACTTGGATGGATTGCTAGAAATAAAACCTACTGTCGTCTTAATTCCATCCAATGTATATTTTCTTTCTTCTGTACTGTATTTTAAGGGTGCATGGGAGCTGATGAGTTCGCTTTCCAGTCATTTGCTCAAAGATGTGATATTTGACTTCCTTGGGAAAGAGCATCCTTCTGAGTCTTAGTCACCCTCCTGAATTCTATTATTTTCTCAGGTTTAGGATTTACATAGAGCTGCCACCATGTGGCGACAATGTTCATAACAGTACAAAATAAGAAAGCAAACAAGGCACCAGGTGCTCTTGAAAAAACTGGCAAATTTTCTATCAACAAGCATTTTGAGTCTCTTAGGGCTCAAAGAAGGGCTCAAACATAAACAATTCCTTTAGAGACAGGATATTCAAAATTTACAGGTTTGATCTGGACTTGATTGTTTTACCCAGTCCCTTTTATAATTTCTTGCAGTTTTCTCATGATTTTGGTGTCAGAATACTTTGTTTACGTGACAAATGAGATATGTGTGAAGAGGTGGGGTTGTACTCTGTTTTCACACAGTTAGGCTGAGGTCCACAGGGCACAGGTCAGGTGACTGTTCGTGCAATCAAACTTTTTTTAATTTTCCTTCTGAACCCAAGATTTTGTGATCTCTATTTTCAGCAGGAGCCTTCATCTTGGCAGAACTGAAACTTTTTCTTCTTATAAATTCTAGTTCAGCAGATATACCAATATCCAGGGCTCCCAATTCTTCCCCTTTATTCCTCTGGGAAGCAAGCCTGCCCTGCCTCAAATGCTTCCAAGGAGAGGGTAGGGTCCTCACCTCCTCTCCCTCCCTGCCCTTCCTTGGGTTACTAGGTGGTGTCACTTGCCATGTTAGGAAATAAAACAAAAGGAACACATCTAGGGAACAAGACAAATTCCATTTTGCACATGCTGTATCTCAGCTGCCCTATGGTATGTCTCAGTGCAGATTTCCATTAGGCAACTGGAAATACAACATCTGATGTTAGGCATCTAGCATGTGTATTAGAGTTAAAGGCCACGCTACAAATGAGATTGCCCAGGTGAAGTGTGCAGAGTAACAACAGAGAGCCAAAAGAAAGCTCTGGAAGGCTAATAAGGGAGCCAACAAAAGGGACTGATGAGGGACCAACCAGGAAAGTGGTACCATGTACCCTAAGGGAACAGCTGAAGGGAGCAGTTCAAACACAGGCCAAAGCACACCAAAAGGCACTTCAACGAGGTAACTATATGATAAGTATGGACCTTGTTTTGGACTGGAACTCCCTGACTTTATGCTCTGTTCTCCTGCTCAACTCAGCTCTGGGGACTGAGCTGTATTCTTCTTTGTATCCCAGCACTCAGCACAGTACCTCAAGCTCTGGTGTTTAACTGTGGCTTACTTAGCAGAACAGAAGATAAACCAATGCACTGAGAGAAATGATGTGTTGCCTCTCAGATGCCCCAATCGGGGACCTGGTCCACAACTCAGGCACATGCCCTGACAGGAAATCGAACAATAACCTTTTGGTGTGCGGGAGGAAGGGCAACCCACTGAGTCAAACCAGTCAGGGAGGAAGCGGAGATCTTGTCACTCACTTGGATCATCGTTGCTGAGGTCTTGGGCTGGCACGGCTACATCTGACAAGTAATCATCCAAATGTCCTTTGGGGGCATGTTCAGGATCTTTTTCTGGGGCTTCTCCTGGCTGCAGTAATTTTGTCTGTTTGTCAATAAAGGATTCCATCGCAGACATGGATAGGGTCTCTGACTCCTGGAGAGAGAGCCAGCGAAGCATCACATAAAGAATGCGGAAAGCAGAGAAGCAACCAAAGCACTCTAGGCTGTCCATGACCCTTCCCTGCAAATGTATCAGGAACACAGAACCCAACGGACTCTTGTGAGCACTTCAGGGAAGCTTTTATTTTTTACCAAGACTGCAAGTAAACAAAGGCCTGTATATTCTTACTGGCTGCAGACACTTTCGGGCTATCTGTTCTTTTTCAGGAACTGGTTTTCCTTCTCATTCTGCCATACATTATCCCACACCCATGACCCTTGAGAAGCCAAACTACCAACCTAGAACTAGTAGTGATTCCAAACCATTTGGAGAAAATACTTTCATAATAAAAATTAGAGATGCAGACGTTGGTAAGTTGTTTAGCAAGTCACCCAGGTCCTTTCGGACTTTGGAGAATGTCCTAAGTGCCTGTATCTGCAGGACCAACTTCCCAGCTATTCATTCCAGGAGTTCTCAAGGAACTTCTCACCACATTGCTCTCCTGGAGACAGTAGAGAATCTTCTCATGTGGTTCATTCATATTCAGTGCTGGAGCAATTTTACTGGATGGGAACCTCAGCCTGGACCTAGTACAGAAACAAAGAGCAAAAACAGGATGTAATTCATGATCTTGATTCCTATAGAAAGGGATGACAAGTATTAAGACCTCAAAACAAATGTACCTATACTTATTCTGGGGGCTTACGGTGGTCAGAGTTGCCAGAATGGACCTGGCCATGAAATCTCCCGAACAATATATATTCTGGAAATTTTAGTACTAGTGTAACTCTTGCACTAAGCTTTGTCTACAGTGCATCTGGGGAAGTGCTTTTGCTAATGTAAAAATGTCATAGTTAACTCTCAGAGGCTACAAGAGTGGCTAGTACATGCTAAACATGCATTAAATATTTGCTGAGGAGCAGACAAGTGGCACAGGTTTTTGTTCCTGTTGCCAGTACCTTTTCGCACACCCACTTTCTCCCTGTGTTCCAAATAAAACCAGGGAAGGGACTGCAAGTGCTAACCTCACTGTGTTCAGGACTAGGATTCTCATAAGCCCAGGCCTATGGTCACCCTTCAAAGTATGGGCCCAGTGAAAAAAGGCTAAGAACTGTGTCATTGCTGGCCCATGAAGCCTGAACAGAGACAAAGAGACAGCCAGACAAACAGACCCATACAAATGTTCTCCACCACATGCTTTCTCTCCATAGTCGCCCAGACACAGACATAAAATTTCCAGTGAGGGTGAGCGTGGTGGTGCCCTTCCCTTCCACGTGGGGCTCTGCCAGGGAACATCTGGGACCTGGTACAGGAATGGCAGCAATGACCAGTTACTAAGTGGGCCCTGCAGGTGTCCATTCTCACTCTCCCCCGTTTATGGCTACTACACGCAACTTCTGAGCCAAGAGTTCCAGGAATGATGGCAAGCAGAGAACAGTTACAGGCCTTAGCTCTTAATGGGAAAGAACATCTCAATTTCCCAGGAAAATGGAAAAGGGAAATATCTATATCCTGGAGTTTTCCTTCTAGTCACAAATCCCGGGTTGGTTGGGGCCCTGGGTTCCCATGGCAAGACAAATGCACAGCAGGGCTGCCCATGCGGGGTCTCAGGTTCCTTTAAGTTGAGCTCTGAGGAGTCTGAGGTCTGGCTGGGCAGAAAAACTAGTATGTAAGACTCATCTCCTCTCTTCTCGAGCTTGAGAGTTGGGGATGGGCTTTGGCTGAGGATTGAGAAAGGGCCCCGGGTGACTGAAGGGCTTCTCACTTGCTAGCCTTCTTGCCTTCTGTCTGGGGCTTGCTTTCTGTCTCGGCCTCACTCAGTTCCTCCGTGGGACTCTGGGGTTCAGAGCGAGGAAATGCCGTCTTCAAGGTGTCCACGATAGCATTCACCACCATCTGCAGGGGTCAGGGGTGCAGGGTCAGACAGAAACCAGTAAATGAGCTTTACTGTATCCTCCTGGTGCCTTATGCAATCAGGATGGGGCGATAGCTAGGCTACCTAGGGGAGCCTTATCCATCAGCACAGGCAGATATCACCTAATGATTAAGTGGCAACTATTCTTCCTCTTCTCTATGGCCATAAAAATCTTTCTCACAGAGTTAAGACAAACAACATCATGGGAAAAGAAACTGAAGGAAACAATGGGGTAAATAAAACCTGAGAGTTCTGTAGGCTGGTGAAATATTTTTCATTTTCAGTTTCTTCGTATATAAAAGAGTAATTTTTAGATTCCAAAGTGATACATTCACCAAGATGTGAATAAACAAAGTAATGCAATGTTAGGCGGGAATATATGAAGAACAGGAAGAGTGAAGATTACCAAAATAAGAAATACAGTCTAAAGGCACATAAAAAAAGAATATGTTCAGAGTAATTCACACAGAGGAAAGAACTGGCTTTTCTAGTTAATTTGAACTATTTTCTTCTTTAAGTATAGAAAGAAGAACAAAAACCACTCAGGTCAAAATGAAGAAATCTGAAGTTGATATAAACTTCTCTACTCAGAAAGACTAACAAAACAATCCTCAATGAAAAGAATTATCTGTGTTTCTCAGAATGGGAAAATGACATTTAAATATTTGCTAAAAAAAAAAACTGTACAAATGAAGCCCTGTAATACTGAGGAGACGTTTAAGTTTCCTTTGGAGCCTAAGTCACTAATGACTACCGCTGGTGTGGAGCAGCCCCGAGGTTACTGTAATTCAGCCCTGTGCTAACTCTCCGAAAGGGCCCAGCTAGCAGAGCTAGGACAAGGCTGGAAAGGTCCAGTAAGAGTACAGTCAGGACTCCGGCCTAACGAACGAGGGAAAGGACACAGAGGGGAGCACTCTAAGCATGCAGAATGTGGTTAAAGTGGCTTGGAAAATACAACTTGCTTGCTAGGCTCCCAAAATTGTGGTCTGTGAGTAAAGTCCTTATCTATTTTATTCACTATTGTATTATGAACAGCTAGTACAGTCACAGCTTTAAAGAGCCAGGCAATAAGTAGATGTTCAAAGAATCAGTGAACGAACACGTCCGTGTGGAACTCTGGGAATTTTACCTCGTGCATCTCTCTCTAGTTTGCAGTGAATGTCTCCTAGCTCCTACCAGGTGCAATTCCACTTGATCCTTTTATCCCCTGAAGTCCAGATGAGAAGAGGGAGGGACCTTTTTTACTGAGTCAGTGTTTTCTAACCTTTTAAAACACAACACCTTTTGATAAACATAAACCTCAGACTTCTGCCTTGGAGATTGTAACATCAGTTGGTGATCACTGCTTGCAGGCTTCCACATCCTCCTACCATCTCCGAGGTCCTGAGATAACTTCCTGAAGGAGGTACCAAGTCTCCCGACACTCTGTTGTCCAGCAGAGAACCACTACACCAATCTAAATCCAGCTTAGTGTCCTGCCTTAGCAGCTTCCTTCCTCAGTGACCAACCCTGGGAATGACCTCCACCTCTAGAAAAGACCTTCCTGCCCCCGCCTATCTATGGAAGTATAGATATATTCTTATATCCCTCCATTAGAATTATGTCCCCAGGAGACATGTGCACACTTACAGTGTCAGGGATATTCAGAGTTGCTCACTGTAATTCAGCATGACGATGACCCAATAGAGATTTGGGAACAGGTCTTGAAAATTCTAGCCCATGTTTTATTGACTCCTCTGTGCTGCCTCTCGCCACCCTCCTCCCCTTATTTTTAAAGCACTGCCTCCACTCTGATGAGAAACTAAGGCTGGGCACAGTGGCCCTGCTGGTACCTTGTCTATTCTGGAGACCATGAACGGTTTCTTGACAAAGGCAATACGAGCATCTGTGTTCAGAGCAAGGAACTCCTGCATCTCCTCACTATTAGCGATTTCGGGAATGGCACAGAGTTGCTGCAAAAGACACAAGAAGCACTTCAAAGAGAAATTTCAGTCCCCTAGATCTCTCCATTTTGGCTTGGGTGTCTGGTGGGTCAAATGAGTGCAGAGCCAAAACACAAGGATGCTGACCTTTAGGAATGATTCCAGGAGGCTCTTACGGGCTTCTACTCTGTCACTATCCATGTTTCCAAATGGAAGATCCGGAAAGAGCTTTTTAGGACCCTTCACATCTTTAAAAAAAAGTTTATCCACTTAACATTCATTAAGAGCTACTCCATATAAAACACATTGTATATGTAAAAAATTATAACTGATGAATATAGTTCCCTGGGATTTTTCATTTTAGGAGTTCCAAATATACCCCAGAAACATAATATATACAGCCTACTCCCATTATTGTTAATATTGACGTATAAGAGGTGAGCTGGTACAATGGTTATGAATGAGGGCCCTGAAATCCAACTGCCCAAGTTGAAATTTAGGATACAATTCTTCCTATAACTACCTTTAGCAAGTTGCTTACTCTTTCTCCGACTTTGTTTCTTTTCTGTAAAGCAGAGATAATAATAGTATTTATCTCATAAGCTGTTATGAGAATTCAATGAGCTAAATATGTATGAAGTGCCTAGAAGAGAACCTGGCCTATATTTTCAAGCTTGGCTCAGGAGTGGCTATTGTTAGTAAGAAAACAAATACGTAACTGAAATCCACAATTTATGCCTCTGCTTATTAAAATGTTTATTTGGGTGATCATTAGCTTTTTTAAAATAAAAAAGTAGCTGTTTACTAGCTTATTTTTAGAGTTAAATTTCATTACATTTTCTTATTGTCCCTATGTCTTATAGTATACTTAAAAAAGCTTGGCTGTTAAAGGAAAGTTGGCAAGGATTTCTGGGTAATATTTTAATATTTAAGAGCAACTGAACTCCTCAAGCCATGTCACAGACATAAGGGGAAACATGAACGTTTTTTTCTTCAGTTTAAACTGAGTGGGACCCTAGAACGAAGCATTCAGTGACAAAAAAGCACCTCAGGAACAGTGTGCCCATGGCTGCCCAGTACTAAACACACGTTACCTGAATGCAAACTGAGGGTGGGGGTGAGCAAAGGACCCTTGATGCTGCATTCTCTGCCTCCATCCCTCCCACAAGCCAACAGGCCACCAGCCTCTCAGGTCAAGGTGGCTAGAAGTGAAAAGCAAGCAGGTATTTCAGGGCTGGGGAAACTCCTGACTTTTGATGAACTTTCGTAGATCCGATTTCTCCTCCAGACGGGTCTGTAGATTCAGGAACTCACGGTAGCGACGATTTACAGTGTGGTATGCCAGCTGCTGCAGGCTGCCGCTGTTCTCGCCGTCAAGGACTGTCTCATACTGTTGAGTGAATAAATCTGTTCACTGCATCAGCTCAATAGTCACACAGTAAGAGGAGAGTAAGGGTAAAGGAAGGGATTTGTTCTTATTCTGTCCCCGAACCTACCAGGACTGACTGCTGCTCTAAGTTGTAAAGAACAACTCAAATTCCAAGGGTGACTGAATTTTTAAGGAATGAAATGCATTTCCAAACATAACGTGGCCCAGAAAGTGAAAAATGAGTTTTACTGCTCCCTACTCCTTCATTCTCAAAGCTCTCTCCTGCAAACACTTTCATTGACACAAAGGGCTACATAACTCTTTTTCAAACCCCAAAGACACAGCATAAAACATGTGAGACACGGTAAAAATGATTCTATCTCTTTCACCCCTGAGTTATGGTGTTGGAACCATTTTGCCATTATAGTCAACCTGTGATTATATGTATTAGTTGGGGAGAAAACACTTCAAAACAGCTGATGAAAACAAAAATCACTTGCCTGCAATGCATTCAAGGGACATATGTTTTTGTTTTGCTCAGGGCAGATGAATTATTCTTGAAGCTAAACTGAACATTGTTTTTCCTAAGCACATAACATCTCTATTTTGAGAAGTCATGTGAAGACTGGATATGTCATAAGGGGTTAAAGTTGGCTGTCTTCATATGCTTGGAGGGGCAGTACATGGGAAAAAAAGTGTACTACATGTTCCCCCCAAGCCAACACCCAGAACAGCATGAAAGCTATAACTTAGCACAGGGGAAGACTTTTTGACCGAGTAGTTAAAATACAGTGATATGCTGTGGAAGAACTATGTATGTGCTTGTTCTCATTAGAAGCAGGTTACTGCTGTTTTGTTGTGGTATTATAGTGTGGGCAAGTGATGGAGGAAATGATCTCCTTGCTGGTGGGATATGAGGCTAGTGTTTTAAAAATTTCTAGAGCCAGAGAGAAAAACAGAAGAATTCATTATGAGCTGACATGAGCAAAGTAGTCCATCAGACCAGTAAAAGGCCTAAGTAAGAGACAGGTAAAAATTCCGGGGAGGGATTTTAAACTTAGAGTACCTTGAAGTTATAATGCTTTCTGCAGAATATTCTACTCCTTGAGGGACCATCAACACAGACACATCCCCAAACCTGGCTGCACCTCCAAATCATTTGGGCTTCTTTTTCAATATATAGATTCTGATAGGCTCTTACATATTCTGAATGAGAATTTCCAAAACTGGGTCCTCAGTTTTTTTTTGTTTTTTTTTTTAAATACAACTTTCCAGGAGACTTGGAGGTAGCCTACGCCACAGCCTGTTTTGGGGAACTGCTGCTCTAACTGAACGAGATATCTGATATATAAACCCAGTTTATACCATTTCTGTGCTTAAACATCTCTGGGAATGAGAAACTCACTGTCTTCCAAGGTAGGTATAGGTAAACAACCTTCCTTCCAAAACAAAGTACAAAAGATACTAGTATTTTTAAAAAGAAAGAAATTAGCAGGAAAAAGGTGTGGAAAGAGAATTTCTGGACAAGGCTCTAGACTTTGGGAACCACTGAACACTATGACCCTCAGTAGCCTAACAGTAGCCTACTCGTAGCTGGTAGCCTAACCCTGAGATTCTAGATGGTGTATGTGGGTATTGGATAGAAGCCTACTCCACTCTACAAATGAACTTCAGACTCACAGCAAAGAGTAGCCCCTCTCCCTCAGAACCCTAGCTTCACTGACTGCTTTCTAAACCCATTCCAAGCCCAGAGTGAGTGACCACAGTTCCAGTCCTGTTACCTTCACCGTGTAGAGTGTGTATGGGTGGAATCCGGTACCACTGTGCTCTCGAGCAGTGATGGTGCCAGTGATGCGTAGGTTCTGGATGACAACTGGGCCATCTGGACTGCTCAGGGGCTCAAAGCTGAAGGTGGCTGAGCTGAGAGGACCAGTTGGAGAGGAGGAAAGCAGAACCTGTGGCAGACTAGGGTCTAAGGAGCTCACACCATTGGTAAGATCTTTCTTTAAGCATGAGGGTCGTGGCGGGCAGGTCCTTTCTGGACTCGCCAGCAAAGGTGTAAGAGAGGTGACATCTTGCTCTGCCTCCTTGTCTGTGGTGTCAATCTGGATCTCTGGGCAGGAATTCAGTATGGAGACCAGCAGGCCTGTTTCTGTTTCTGCTCCTGGACCTTCCTCAGCCTCTGCTCCTTCAATTCCTTCAGATCCCTCACCATCCTTAGACTCGAGAGACTGGGAGCCCTCTAGGGCACACAGGGCATCCTGGATCCTGTCTGACAGGAAGGCGCCTGGGGTCATGAGCAGAATGGTTTCTTTGCTCAGTTCAGACAGTGGAGATTCCAGCTCTGCATCTTCACAGAAGAACAGAGGGCCTCGGATATCTGGCTGGAGGAAATGAGATGAGCTGTTCCCTAATTTTCTTTCTTCTGGCACTCCACCCAAATCTCCTTCTATAACTTCATGGCCTTCTTCAACTTCTGGGGAGCAGCGCAACAGTCCCTCTGGCTCATTACAGTTTAGGAGCACCGGGGCTGCAGCTGGAGAAGGGGCTCTTACTTCTGGCGGAGTCTGTACCTCAGTGACCAGCGGCAGAGATGTGGGCGCTGAGGGCTGTTCCGGGGCACTGGCTGGACAGAGTGGTTTAACTACTGCTGTATCATTTCTGTTCTTGGAAAAGATGCCCACGAGTACAAGGTGGATCCAGTCAGGATCTGACAGCTTGCTGATCAGTGGTAAGATCACATTGCAAGTAATGAGTTCGACCACTACATGGCGTCCCGTCCGAGTCTTCAAGTGGGGCTTTGGCACGAGTCCTTGAAGCAACAAATTCACAATCCTGCGTGTATAGGTAACCTCAGCACTGGAGCTATGTACCGCAGGATGTGGGGCAGTTGCCCTGCAGTATGCCTCCCAGAGTTGGGAAGGCTCAACTCTACCACTCTGCCTTCCTGCTGTAGCCTCCTTTGCCTGAATATAGCTCTGCAGGTGGCAACCGCAGAGAGTCAGAACCCTTTGGGCAAGAGCATGACTGTCCACCATGCCCATCCTTCTCCGCAGCTCCTGCGCCAGTCCTCTCATGGCCGCCTCCATTTCTTCCTCGAAGGCTGGCTCCTGGCTCACTGAGCGATACCAGGATGACACAAAGTCCCGAATAATCATTTGGATGGTGCGGTTGATCTCCTGTTCCAGCTGCCTCTCTGCCTTGGGGTCTGGGGGGCAGATGGCCATTGGGATGAAGCGTTCCAGGTGCAGTCGACCTGAAGCCCCCACGATGGCATTGGAGCCCAGCCATCCTCCCAGCACCATGAACGATGCAGACAGAAGGCAGAGAAGCCACACATTGACCAGAAAGTGGATGACCAAGAGCCAGCCAAGCAAGACCCCTACAGCCATCAGCTTCCGGCTACTGAGCAGGTCACTGAGGCCAAAGCTGGACACCGCTGTGGTCTTTTGTAGCGAGGACACTGTTTCTGCCTGCATGATTGAAAGGACTAGGGGACTGCCCCAGATGACTGCCCTTTTTCTATTTTATTTCGGTGTTGGGGAGTGGGGCATAACTTTGTCCCGGACACTAGGAAATCTGGGGTGCTATTCGCGACCCCGGCTGAGGATGTGGGCCCTCGACGTCCTACAGGCACCACAAAGCGACAGGGGCAGTTCTGCTTCCCGCCCTGGCTTCGTGGCTCTCATAATGTCGGGGCCGGAGGGCCTCGTTGCAACCTCCGGAGGGCGATGCAGGGCCTTAGGAGGTCTCTCCCCGAACACTTACAGACGCCGAGGGCCGGGCCGGATTGGAAGGATCACACACCGCCAGGGCGGCGCGTCCAGACCGAGCCCGGGCGCGTGGTGGGCTCAATGGTGTCTTCTCCGGCTTCGGAGAGATCCTCCGCCGGGAAGGAGCAGCCGGGACGGGAGATTGCGCTCCGCAGCCCAGATTCCGCCGGGGCTGCCGGCCGGCGGCCGCCAACGACAGCTTCCGGGTCGCGGTCGGCGGGAGCAAGGCATGCTGGGAGAGCGGCCCTGCGCCCGCAGACGCGGCGCTGCTCCGCGCCCCCTGGTGTTGAGGAGCCGCCATGCCATCACTACACAATTCGGTCTCCAGACCTGCACCAGTGCAGAGTGCGCAGTTGCCAAGAGAGTACGCAAATTGCCGAAGTGGCAAGGAACGCTCAAAGACCCAGACTCCTAGCTCTGATTACTAAATGACGTCAGCCAACACATTTTGCTGCTTAGGGAAGACTCTCAATCCAGTTTATTTTAATCCCATGTGCGCAGTTTCCCACTGAATGGACACTTTTGAACGTTCACTGGTTTCCTCCAATGCACTCCCGTCGCCCCCAATACGCAACTCTTTGAACTTATTCTTGGGAATTGCAGAATACAAGACATAGAACATTAATACAAAGATAACTTTGTTTCTTAAAGTTCATATACTGTATAGCAAAATCATATTTGCGATTTGGAATTATTTGCTGGTGGCATTACCCGAACGAACCAATACTTCAAGCATCTGCCGTAGTCGGTCACTCTGGAAGGTAGTGCCATAGTCAACCACTCTGGAAGGTAGTGTGGAGGAATAAGCAGTCCTTATCCTCAAGGAGCTTGCAGCTAACTGGAGAGATGAGTCCTTGGATCATTAGTGGATACCTAATAATACAAGTCAGTATGGAATACAGTAAAATGCAAAATCTTACAGATATTCACAGGAAAGATCACTGTAGGTTGCAGTGGTTAAAAGGGGACCTAAAAAAGGAGGTACCTTTTATGCTGAATCCTCAAAGGTGAGAATTTCTTTCCATTCCCTTTCATTTCTTCTCCATTCCTTTCCAAATATATAAGAAAAGAAGGCAGAGGTAGAAGGTGTGTTTTCAGACCATTCTCTTAATATGTGTGCTTTGGAATAGGGTCTATGTTTTTTTTTAAATGTTCCTTCAGTTGTCTAGACAGACAAAATTACCAATAAAAAGATTAAATATCTGACAGTAACACTGACCATGCATAACAATGTTTGTGCCAGTTTCATGTGAGGCCGGCTCCCTTCCCCTAGAACCTTGGTCTCTAGAACCTCTGTCTGCAATGTGGTTATTTTTTTTTTATTTTGGCACAGGTTGTACATGATTTTTATAAAGCTGCTTATGATGGCCCATTTCAGCATTTTCCATGCTGTTAGCAGCCTTTCGTCATTACAACATTAATTCCCTGATACTTAGAGGAATCTTCAGGCAAACTCCCACCCAAAATTGTGTCAGCAAGAAGCCTATTTTGGCTGCTTCTTTCATCTTCATTTCTCCTTTTGGGGTAAAGATTTTTTTGAATGCAAAAAGAACCATTTAGACGTGGGGCATAATTTATGACTATCACTTCTAAAGCAAAATTTTGTCCACAAAGCAGACTGGGCACATCCCTGAGATCCTAGAATGCTGATCCCTCCACTGCTGTTCTCCTTCCCGCAGCAAAGGAACAGGGGAAATGGGGACTGCCAGTGTTTGTGCTCCCAGACCATTCTATTGTCTTCATGGGCAGTTGGAAGATCACATTGATGCTCTGGAGAAATATCCCTGCCACCTAACTGAGAACTAAAATAAAGAAGGGGGTAAGGGAGGTACTGATGAAGATTCTGAAGGTTTCCCTGTGACAGTTCAGAGAGAAAATTTACTCTGCAGCATAATCTGGGCTGTTCAGAGTAGTAAGAAACTGACTTTGAAAGTGGGTGCCGTGCCAACTAACCAGATGGTCTAGAGCACCAAGGTAGCCAAGAATACCTTCCTGATTCTGAGGTGCATTTGATGAAGGAGCAGAGCTCTCAGATGAACATGCCAGTGCACTTGTCATCTTGACCGGTGTGAGGGCACTGCCTAGGGTGCTGGGGCAAACTCCAGTCTCCAAACAGACTAATCACTGGGAGCAGGTGAAAAGCAGGCCTGATGTTTGGTGGGAAGAGGCTGGCTGTTTGGACACAGTGCTCACTATCTCTCTAGGTCATTCCTTTTTTCCTTCTTACTATTTCTCAAAACATTATAGTCATAGTCCTAGAGTGCTGGCTATAACAAGACTAATAAGACACTGTAGTTCATCTCAAGGGTTCTCAGTCTAGTTAACAGACAGAGACGCATAAATTAGGCCACTGCAATCAAACATTATCACATGTAGGATGACAGTTGCAAGAGATGTATATAAAATGAAATGGGAACACTAAGGAGTGGTGGTCAAGTGGGGAATTGGCTGGTGCCAATAAAGTCTTTATAGAAAGAAAAAGATACAAGAAAGTTTTTTTTTTTAGGTGAATGTAGGGTAGGTAGAGCAAGGGGAAGAGGAAGGTGTAGTCTGTTAGACAGAGGCATCAATGACAAAACAAGTGGGGACAATGAGCAAGGGGAACTGCAACAAGAGGCTATGTTACAGGTGACTCAGGCCACACCTTGATTTTCTCTCAAAAATGGAACTCACAGGAACTTACTAAAGGGAACGTTGGACAGGTGACTTGAGAAGAACTAATGACTTGGAATTACTGTTAGTAGAATTAGAACAGGTCTTCTTCCCAGAAGTAGAATTGCTGGGTCATAAGGCAATTCCATTTTTAAATTTTTGAGGAAATTCCATACTGCTTTCCACAGTGGCTGCACCCATCTACATTCTCACCAACAGTGCATGAGGATCCCTTTTCTCTGCATCATTGTCAACACTTGCTATTTGTTGATTTATTGATGATAGACATTCTGACAGGTGTGAAGTGATGTCTCATTGTGGTTTCAATTTGCATTTCTTTGATGACTAGTGATGTTGAGCATCATTTCGTATGTTTACTGTCTATCTCTGTGTCCTCTTTAGAGAAGTGTCTATTCAGATCCTTTACCCACTTTTTATTGGATTGTTTGTGTTTTTGGTGTTGAGAAATATATCTAAAGAAACCTGAAACTCTAACTCAAAAGAATATATGCACCCTTATGTTTATTGAAGCATTATTTACAATAGTGAAGATTTGCCCAATCAGAAGATGAGTGGATAACAAAGCTATAATTTATTTATACAGTGAAATATTACTCAGTCATAAAAAGAAGAAAATATTACCCTTTGTGACTGCATAGATGGACCTGAAGAGCATTAATGCTAAGTGAAATAAGCCAGTCTGAGAAACACAAGCATCATATGATTTCACTTGTATTTGGAATCTAATGAACAAAATAAGCTAACAAACAGAATAAAAACAGACTCACGGATTCAGAGAGCAGACTGACAGCTGTCAGAGGGGTGGTGGGTTGCAGGGCTGGGTGAAAAAGGTGAAGGGATTAAGCAGCAAAAACAACAACTCAGACATAGACAATAGCACAGAGATTACACAAAGGGAAAGGGGGTTGGTGGGAGGTAGAAGAGTGTAAAGGGGGGTACATAGTGATGGAAGGAGATTTAACTTAGAATGGTGAACACACAGTACAATATACAGATGATTTATTATAGCACTATACACCTGAAACCTACATAAATTTTATTGACCAATGCCACCCCAATAGTGCAGTAAATACAAACAAACAAACAAGTAAATAAATATTCATGTTTCTGGTAAAAAAATAATTAGAACAGGGAACTAATGAAGGTCATGTAAAAGAATAAAGAGGGACTAAGGACATAGCTGAGGTTAAATGTCATGAAACTGAAGTGGCACCAAATAGTGTTGAGTTATTTTCTCCTGTGACATTTAGTATTTTCAGTATAGGAGAGAAGAAAGCAGGAGGCTGTTCTTTTGCAGCACTTGAGATATCAGAGCAGATGAAATGAAAGAATAAGTGGTTAAGAAACTGACATTCTGAGAATAGAGCTGTTAAAATTTAAAATCATGATGTCTTGGTGTTTAGGGAAAGAAATGGAGCCAGGAGAGCGAGTGTGAGTCTAGGTTTGGATGTGCGGGGAGAATGAGTGAGCCAGAAGAGGGAAGTTTGTGGTTATAGACTGTTCTATTGGAACCTGTGTTAGTTTCCTATTGCTGCTCTAGCTGAATTACCACAAACTTACTGGCTTGCAGCAACATACATTCATTCTCTTACAGTTCTAGAAGTCAGAAGTCTAAAACAGGCTGTAAGGCTGAGTCTGCTTTTTTGCCTTTTCCAACTACCTGCGTGGCCTAGCTCATGGTCCCACTTTGCATCAGTCTCTGCTTCTCCTTCTTTCCCTCTGACTCTCCTGCCTTCCTCTTTCTTCTACGGACCTGTGATTACATTGAGCCTTCTCAGATAATACAGGGTAACCTTCTCATCTCAAAAGCCTTAACTTTATCATATCTTCCACGTCTGTTCTGCATGTAAGGTAGTAAGTCATAGGTGCTGGGGATCAGGATGTGGTTATCTTTGGGGAGGGGCACTTATTTGACTTACTACAAAGCCTAAGTATTTAGATGTAGAAACATTTTTGTGATGATGAAGTCTGGGTGTCACCATGTAATGATTTCCCGAGTAAGGTATGGAGAGCTTGTGAGGGATGAGGAAGAAACTTGGAATTAATGTTCAAGAAGGTGAACTACATGGGACTGGAAGTCACTGCTGCTAGGGTGGAGAGAAGGACTATGGTCTTGGTATGAAAGTTCTCAGTAAATGAGAAGAATTACTGGAAGTATATCAATGATGTAATTGGAGAAGTAGAGTGTCGTAACAGGAGGAGAAACTTTGGCCTAAATTGGAAAGTGAGTCATCAGAAGCCATGAAGAGCAAGGACATTGCCAGGAACATCTCAACACCCTGCCTTGGATGCAGCATTGGAGAAGAAATAGCCCCTAGAGGGCAGCAGGCAGTATGTCATCTTAAATAGTAACTGTAGGTCATTTACTCATTCACTCATCCATTCACATTTCCATCCATCCACTCATCCAACAGGCACTAAGCTAGATATTGGGAATTCAAAGATGGGCTTTATATGGTTGCTTTTCTTAAAGGATTTGCAATCTAGGACAAGAGACAGACACTGACACAATGTAAAAGGATGATTACAGTTAAGAGAGGTTATACACACACGTACACACACACAGGTAAGATGTAGATGTGGATTTATAATTAGGAATTGGCTCATACCAGTGAGGCTGAGAAGTCCCATGATCTGCCACAGCAGGCTGGACACCTAGGAAAGCTGATTGTATAATTTAATTTGAGTCTGGGGAACTGAGAACCAGGAAAGTCAATGGTGCAAATACCAACCCAAGAGCCAACAAACACGAGATAAGATGTCCAAGCTCAGTAGGTGAGGCAGGGAACAAAAGGGCGAATTCCTTCTTTCTCCCTCCACCTTTTGTTCTATTTAGGCCCTCAGTGAATTGGATGATGCCCACTCACATTGGGGAGGGCAATCTGCTATGCTCAATCTACTGACATAGATGTTAATGTCTTCGAGAAACACCCTCCCAGACACATCCATAAATAATGTTTAACCTAGGCACTCTGTAGCCAATTAAACTGACACATAAACTTCACCATCCCAAGGCCCTATTTCTAATGTAGTCACATTGTGAGGTGTGCTAGGGGTTGGTATTTCTACATGTGAATGTTGGGGACACACAATTCAGTCCATAACAGGTCCTTTCAGTCTATGGGTTATCTGAATGGCACATTTCAATAACCAGGATGCTGAAAAGGGGATGACAGTTTTAATAGTTCTCAAGATTTGTTTTCATGGCATATAAAACTGGAAATATTGTGCTGCTATGAACATTGGGGTGCATAGGTTTTTTGAATTAGTATTTCAAGATTCTTAGGGTATAGTCCCAGCAGTGGAATTGCTGGGTCAAAAGGCAGTTCTATTTTTAGTTTTCTGAGGAAATTCTATATTGTTTTCCACAATGGCTGCACCAGTCTGCATTCCTACCTACCAACAGTGCACTAGGGTTCCCTTTTTCCCACTACCTTGCCAGAACTTACTGTTTGTTGATTTGGTTATGATGGCCCTTCTGACTGGTGTGAAGTAGTATCTCATTGTGGTTTTAATTTGCATCTCTTTAATGGCTAGTTATGTTGAGTATCCTTTCACATGTCTCTGGGCCCTCTGTATGTCCTCCTTGGAGAAGTGTCTGTTCAGGTTTTACCTATTTTTAAATTGGATTGTTTGTCTTCCTAGATGGAGTCATGTGAGTTCTTTATACATATTGAAGGTCAAACCCCTGTCCAAGATATCATTGGAAAATATATTTTCCCATATGATTGGTTCCCTTTTCATTTTGCTGATGTTTTCTTTAGCCTTGCAGAAGCTTTTTATTTCGATGAGATCCCATTTGTTTATTCTTTCCTTTATGTCCTTTGCTCTAAAGAATCTATTAATGAAAATACTGCTATATGGAATATCTGAGATTTTCCTGCCTATGTTCTTTAGGACTTTTATGGTATCATGACTTATATTTACATCTTTTATCCATCTTAAGTTTATTTTTGTGTATGGTGTACATTGATGGTCAAGTTTCATGTTTTTGCATGTAGCTGTCCAGATCTCCCAACACCATTTGTTGAAAAGGCTATTTTTACTCCATTTTATGTTTCTGCCCCCTTTACTAAGCAGCACAATTTACAATAGCTGCATGCTGGAAGCAACCTATGTGCCCATCAGTAAATGAGTGGATCAAAAAACTATGGTATATTTACACAATGGAATACTACACAGCAGAAAGAAAGAAGGAGCTCCTACCCTTTGCAATAGCATGTATGGAACTGGAGAGCATTATGCTAAGTGAAGTAAGCCAGGAGATGAAAGACAAATACCATATGATTTCATCCACAAGTGAAACCTAATCAACAAAACAAACAATAAAGAAAAATATAACCAGAGACATGGAAATAAAGAACAAACTGACAGTAACCAGAGGGGAGGGAGAAGGGGTTAGTGGGGGAAAGAAGGGAAAGGGTTGTCAAGGAATATGCACAAGGGACCCGAGGACAAAGCCAAAGGGAGGGTGATTGAAGGTGGGAGGTGGGAGGGAAAGTGGTGGTGGGAATATGGAGACAATTGTACATGAACAACAATAAAAAATAAGTAAATTTTATCAAATATGACATACAAGTTGAAACAAAATAAAAATGGAAATAACACTGAACTACTAGTTAAAGAGATTTAGATTACTTCCTTAATAGAACACACATTTTTGATGAGCTAATGGGCTCATAAAAGAATAAGAAGTAGGTGATGAGTTTAGGGTACAATATGCTTCCCTACTCTCCAAACAAAACAGAAATCAGAGATTAGGGTAGAAGTGGTAGTAGTGGGTAGTGGGCAGATAAAAGGGCAGGGGGATCTAAGGACACATGTCCTCAGCAGGACTGTAATCCCCATTCTAAGTCTTGTTTCAGCTGGAGGTGGAACTAAACCCCTAATGCCTACATTAGCCACAGTCCTTGACAGTGGTGGGGGGAGGGGCTGAAATTATTCCGGGTCAGTGGCTTTCTTTAGTCCCTGAAAAACACAGGTACAAATCCTTTCTGGAAGAAAATATTCTCATTTTAAGCTACCAAATTACCACAAATTTAATATAGAATAAATATGAACTCTAAATCCCAAGTCATAAAGCATATGGGAAGACAAGCCAACCTGAGTGAGAAGCAGAAGAAACCACCACCAACATTTAGGCTACCAACACTGCAGATATGGAATTGTCTGATAGAATACAGAAGACCTATGTAAGGGCATATGTAAGGACATAGGTCTTCTGTATCATGACTTCAAGGTCATACAGAAGATCTGTGTATGAACTGCAAAGAAATGGAACACAAATATAACCTAGAAATGACAGATGATCAGATATGGCCATATAGCTCAAAAAAGAGCTAAATAAAATTTCTATAAATGAAAAATATAACTACCGAAGGGATTCAGATCATGCCATCTCAAACTATGCCATTTTGGCACAAGGATTACTTTGAGCTAAAAGTGAAATAATGGCCTAAAGAAGTATAACATATAAATCTTCACTTTTGTAAAGAAAATTTATACTTATAAAGGAAAGTTTCACTAGTAAGGGTACCTATATGAGGAAGACAGCTATTTCCAGAGTCAGTTTTTTTTTCCAGCGGAGAGTCTTTTAACTGCATAACAAGACAACCTTTATTTATCATGTATTTCCTCCCCTCCCCTTTCCACAATTTGCCTTCCCTTACCCAGAGTTCTGAAACCCCTATACCTTTTCTTATTTCAGGATTGTATTTGTCTCAATCATCTGTCTGCCTCCTTGAGTCTCATGTGTTTGTACAACTCCTGTTCATATGCACATAATGAAAATGTTTTTTTCTCCTGTTAATTGTTATGTGTCAGCTTAATACTTAAGCCAGCCACAGAACCTAGGATGATACAGGACAAATTTTTCATCTCTTACAATATCAAAGTCCAAAAATTTTTTTGACGTTGAATAATTTTTTATTTTTCAATTACAGTTGACATACAATGTTAGTTTTAGGTATAAACCCCAGTGATTAGATATTATATAACTGACTAAGTGATCATCCCAATAAATCTTGTATTCATTGGACATTACACATAGTTATTAGAATATTATCGACTATATTCCCTACACTGTATTTTACATACATGTAACTATTCTGTAACTATCAATTTGCATTTCTCAATTCCTTCACCTTTTTACCCATCCCTCCAACCCCTCTCCCATTTGGCAACCATCAAAATGTTCTCTGTATCTATGAGTTTGTTTCTGTTCTGCTTTATTATTAATTTTTTAGGGTTTAGTTGTTGATAGATAGGTATTTATTGCCATTGTATTATTCATATTTTTAACCTTTTTTTCCTTCTTTTTCTTCAAGAAGATCCATTAACATTTCTTGTTAATGGTTTCGTGCTGATGAACTCCTTTAGTTCTTTCTCTTCTGGGAAACTCTTTATATGTACTTTGATTCTAAAGGATAGCTTTGCTGGGTAAAGTCATCTTGGTTGTAGGTTCTTTATTTTCATCACTTTTACTATTTCTTGCTAATCCCTTGTGCAGTTTCTGTTGAGAAATCAGCTGAGAGTCTCATGGGAGCTTCCTTGTAGGTAACTAACTGCTTTTCTCTTGCTGGTTTTGATATTCTCTTTTTGTCTTTAACTTTTGGCATTTTAATTATGATGTGTCTGGATGTGGGTCTCTTTGGGTTCATCTTGTTTGGGACTCTCTGTGCTTCCTGGACTTGTATGTCCAGGTTAACAAAGTTTTCCATCTTTTTTTTTTTAACATAGGTTTTCAATTCTTTGCTCTCTCTCCTCATTTTGGCACCCCCATGACGTGAATGTTGGTACACTTGAAGGTGTCCTAAAGGCTCCTTCCTTATACTATCCTCGCTTTATTTGGATTCTTATTTTTTTCTATTTGATGTTTTGGTTCGGTGTTTTCTTCTTCCAAATCTTTGATTTGGTCCTGTTTCACCTACTGCACTGTTGATTCCCTATAATGTATTCTTTATTTTCTGACTATTTATTAAATGTTTTCTAGTTCTGTTTTTAATGATTCCTATCTTTTTGTTGAAGTTCTAAGTAAGTTCATCTACTCTTCCCCTAAGTTAATTGATCATCTTTATAACCAGTGTTTTGAATTCTGCATCTGTAGACTACTTTTCTTCATTTTTGTAGTTCTTTTTCTTGAGTTTTGTTTTGTTTTGTTTTTGTTTTTTTTTTTGGACATGTTTGTCTCCTCATTTTGGCTGCCTCCCACTGTTTGCTTTTATGTATTAGGCAGAGTTGCTATATTTCCTAGGCTTGGTAGAGTAGCTTTATGTAGTAGTGTCCTTTAGAGTTCAGTGGCACAGACTCCCAGTTCACTTCTGCTAGGCACTCTAGGTGTGCCCCTCCCTCAGTGTGAGCTGTGTACACCATCCTATTGTAAATGAGATTTGATTGCTTTTGACACACCAATGAGAGGCATTTACCCCCAGGTTGATTGGCTGCATGGACTGGCAGCGACCACCATCATGGTGTATTCATTGTGCAAAGGTCCACCCTACAGAGCAGGGCTTATTTCAGCAGGTCTCTGGTGCCTGCTGGGTCTCCCCCTTGAGTGTGTTGCTTGTGTATATCCTTGGGTGGTGCTTCAATGTGATATGAAACTGTCCACTGGGTGCGCTGGCTCTGGGGCCTTCCGGGAGGTGAAGGCCAAGGTCAACCACCCCTTATGTTCATCCTGGGGCCATCCAATATGAGCTACAAAGTGTTCTTCAGATAGCTGCTACTTGTGCTGGGCTTGGAGGTGCCCAGAAGAGGCCAAGTTGTGAACCAAGGCTTGCTGACACTAATGCTGGGCCTGGGGCCATTTAGCAAGAGGTAAGGGGCACTTTAAGGCCAGCTTCTGCTTGTTTGAGAGACTTTAGGATAAAGTCTGAAGCATGAACCAAGACAGGCTATTTGTATGAAAAAACCACTAGAAACAGCTTGGATGGATCTGCATGTTGGGTGGGACAAGGGTCTCAGGGAATTACCAGAGCAGGGCAAACAGTGACAGCCAGGTTGATGGAGACTCAGGTATGGGACTCCCCTGCCAGCTCTGTTGGGGAAGGGCTCAGAGAAAGAACAACACAATAATCTGCCAGTGCCTCTGTCTGGGACAAAGCTGTCCTTCCAGCTCTAGCCCTGATGCCAGACAATTCAGTTTCTTCCTATATGTCCCTGGTGCCTTTTGATCTGCTGCCCCATTGCTGAGTAAGACTGTGTTTGGGCTCTTTAGGAGGAATGCCTGGGACTGCAGAAGCCTTCCACCTGACTCAGTCACAGTCCCCACTGGATTTTACAGCCAGAAGTTATGGGGACTTCTTTTTTTTGCACTGGAACCATTGTCTAGGAGGTCTGGTGTGGAGCTGGGGCCACTCACTCCTCAGGGGGTAACTCCATAGCCAAATTATTCCTCCCAATTTTTATCCACCCACCACACATGGGTTAGGACCAGCCCATTCGGCATCTCTGCCCCTCCTACAAGTCTAATGTGGCTTCTTCTTTATATTTTTAGTTGTAGGACTTTGATTCAGCTAGATTCTAGGTGGTTCTGGATGATGGTTGTTATGTAGTCTAGTTGTAATTTTGATGTGGTTGTGGGAGGGGCCAGTACTGTATTTACTTGAACTCCCGTCTTGACAGAAGCCTGAAGTAAAATCTTAATTGTTGATTATGTGTAGCCAAGGAGAAAATTAATTACTTGGAGTGTATGTTTAAAGAAATTACTTAGACTGAGGCATAGAAAGCAAAGGGATAGAATATATGAAAAAGATACTAAGAGAAATGGTGGATAAAATAAAAATTTTAGTATTTATGTAGTTAGAGTCCCAAGGAAGGTAACAGATAGAATGGAGAAGAGGAAACATTTAAAGAGTTTTTGTAGAGTATTTTTTAACCAGTCTTAAAACCAGGAATAAAAACATAAATATATAGATTCAGGAAACATTACTAATATAAAGTAGATTAACAAGTCAAAGGTTGATTGTTTGAAAAGAGTAATAAGAAAGAAAAATATAAGTGAAATTGACTGAGAATAAGAAAGAGAAATGATAAAATATTAAGAAGAAAAAAGAAGATGTAGGAAAGAGTTAAGTAAAAAAAATTTATGAGAGGGAATTTAAACAAAGATAAAATGGAATAAATTAGAAAAAATGAAATAAAATAGTCTCAAAAAGAAATAGAATATCTAAATATACCTTTATATCTATTAAGTAAATACAAGTTTAAAATTTTACCACAAGGAGAGTTTTACCAGCCTATTCTCCTAAATGTATTCCAAATAAAATATGGCCATTCCAAATTTATATAATCTTATATAAACTCCCTAAGAGGATAAAAAGTGCATACTTTGCTCATGAGTATGGTATTGGCTTGGCATCAAAATTAGAGAAGACAGAAAAAGAAAGAAAATGTATTGGCTAGCCTCTGTCATTGACTTAGATGCAAAAATATCTTAAAGTATTGGTAAATTAAATCCAATTAAAAAATATATATATAATGAGGTGGTTAACATTAAAAATGTATGGTAATCAGCTATGACATTAACAGTTAAAGGAGGGAAATATATATCTTAGTAAATGCAGAAAAAAGCATTTAATAATATTCAATATCCATTTATGGTTTCAAAATAAAAATAAACAAACCTCATAACAACCTTGAGAAAAGTACATTTCTTAACTTACAATGTTATCATGAATGGAAAACATAGAAGCATTTGCCCATGCAATTATTTTCTTATATTTAAATATTTTAAAAGCTCAATTGAGATACAATTGATGTAAAATAAATGGCACATACTTTTTTTAAAGATTTTATTTATTTAATTTTAGAGAGGTAAGGGAAGGAGAAAGAGATAGAAACATCAATGTGCGGTTGCTGGGGGGTCATGGCCTGCAACCCAGACATATACCCTGACTGGGAATCGAACCTGCGACACTTTGGTTCACAGCCCGTGCTCAATCCACTGAGTTATACCAGCCAGGGCTGGCACATACTTAATGTGCACAAGTTAACAAGGTTGTACAAATGCACACACCTCTGAAAGCCACCACTGCACTAGCATATCCATCATCTTCAAAAGTTTTCTTCCACACTCTCAGCACTGCCCTGCCTGTCTGCCCCTCCCCTCCCTGGAACCAGTGACTTGCTTTCCCTCACTTTAGGTTAGCTTGCATTTTCCAGAATTTTGTACGAATAGAATCACATGTGTATCTGGCTTCTCTTACTAAGAATAATTATTTTGAGGTTCATCTCTATGGTTGTGTGGATAAATTGTTTATATTTTTGTAGCTGACTAGTATTCCGCTATATGGCTTTATGATAATGGGTTTATTCATTCACCTGTTGAAGGACATTGGATTGTTGTATGTTTCTGACCATTACAAATAGGGCTGATGTAGACTTTTGTGTATAAGTCTTTGTATGTAGATATCCTGTCATTTCTCTTGGGAAATATCTATAGGGGCCTGCCAAATTCTTCAAACACCATCCCATCTGCTTCTGATATATCAAGCACCATTTATCTGCTGGATCATGTGGTCCATGCAGTGGAGCAGCCTCAGCCTGAACCTGTTGTGGAGGTTTCCCTTCTTCTGGGCAAACTCAAAAGTAACAGATTTTGGGGTTACTTTGTAAATGGGCCAGAGTAATACACTCAGATAAGAAATATGTTACCTCCACAATCCAAAGAGGTCCTATAGATATTATGCCTAGGATATACAGGGATATTTCAACATATATCAGACCACTGAACTTGTAGAAACTTCACTGAGAAGAAAGGCATCTGAATTTTTATTGCATTTATTTCCTACCATTTGATATGCAAATGTCTTACCAAAAAGTTTAGAATAGTTGCCAGTTCTAGTTTAGTAGCACATCAATGTCATTAATGTAATGGAACGGTGTGAAGTCTTGTGGAAGGAAAAGGCAATCAAGTTTCTATGGACTAAATTATGACACAAAGCTGGAGTATTGATGTACTTCTAAATTAGGACAGGTAGGGCATATTGACAGCTAGAAGTAAGTGGCTTCTGGTGTCTTTGTTAACATATCAAGAAAAAAGCATTTTCCAGATCAATAGCCACATACTAGGCATGAGAGAGGTGTTAATTTGTTGAAGCAATGAAATCACATCTGGAACAGCAGGGGTAATTGGAGTCACCGCTGATTAAGTTTACAGAAACCCACTGTCAGTCTTAGAGATTCATCTGTTATCTGCACAGGCCAAATAGGGGGGTTGAGTGGGAATGTGGTGGGAACTACTACCCCTGTATCCTTTAACTTCTTGATGAGGGTGCCAACCTCTGAAATCCATCCAGGAATGTGGTATTACTTTTGGTTTACTATTTTTCTAGTTAAAGGCAGTTTTAGTGCCTTCTACTTGGTCTTTCCTACCACAGCAGTCCTCACTGCAGTTTAGGACAGCAGTGGGATTCTGCCACTTGCTCGGTACAGTCAAACCTTCGTTTTTGAGCATCTCCCATCTTGAACAATTCCATTCTTAACCAAGTTGTTCATAGAAAGATTGTCTCAGTTGTGGAATGAAATTTTGTTTCTCTACCTGATAATCCTTTCATGCTCATACCTATGTGATCATTCACACATGTGATTTGGCTTTTGAACAAATCACTTCTCGAGCAGCCTTCCAGAACAAATTAAATTCAAGAACCGAGGTTTCATTGTATGTCTATTCTAATTATGCATCTGGAACTGTGGAAGTTACCAAAGAACGAGTTTGGTGATGCACTGTACCCACTGTGAGATGGACTTGAACTAAAACCTCATTGGTCATTTGACCTTCATAAGCTCCTAGGATGACTGGTAGGCCACAGTGACATGTTGAGTTTCCTGGAATTAGTGACCAGCCAAGGCTAAATAATCCCCCGAGGTCAGATGATTTTCCTTTTTCCTAGTGTACAATCACCCTGGAAAAACTTGTTCCAAGTCTGTGAATTGACTGAAGGGGTATGACTTTCTGTTTTGGTGATTCAACTCATGCTCATTCAAATTAGAACTCTTTCACTTAGTTTAGTATATTGTCCATCTGTATCTTTTTTATATTTTCAGTTTTAAAGAAGTCAGTGCACATTGACTGACCAGATTACAAAAGTAACCACAGTAGACACCTTAGTTCCTCTTTTGAATAAGCCTGTTAATCTGATCTTTCCTGTTACCAGCATCTCCTCCTACCACAGAATGGATGATCTTTTTCTTCCTTCCACCTTGTGGAGAAGATAATTAAAAGGGCCACAGGTCATTGTTTGCTTCTTTAATGTGTTTTCCAACTATGTAGATCTCATGAACCAAATTATGCATGTAGACTGATGCCATATTTACTGAGAGATCAAGTAATCAATGTATTACCAGTCAGGGCAATTTGCTTTTTGTTGATTTTGCCATAACTACACTCGTGGATCAATTCATTTGCTGACTTCAGGTGTGGGTATCCCCATGCAATGCATGGTTTCATAATCCACAGCAGTTAATTAAAGTCTTGTTGAGTTTAACAAAGGAGCCATTGAAGTTCTAGTGAAGGCGAAGAAGCTGCAGCACCTTTCGGGCCTCTAGGCTCATATCATTGATACATGACTGATGAATGAGGATTTGGGTTCTGCAGGTACGTACAAGTAGCCAGCTTTTCTTGCGACCGTAGTCATTTGAATCTCACTTCTGTACATCTGCCTATATTCCTAGTGATAGTGCTTGGCTTTGCATAGATGTGTTTTCTTCTTGCCTCTCAAAGCATATTTTGGGCAAACTTCTTAATCAGGCACTCGATCTTCAGCTCTGTGAAATACCTTCATGTTTTCTTAAGGGTTTCTGGCACAGCGGGAACCTTCTTTCTCTCTGTACCCTCCATGGTTCCAGCCAGAAAAGAGCCATCCATTTCTTTCCCTAGGGATGATAATCAACTAGGCAATGAATTGGTCTCTGTGAGTCAGATTATTCTGATTACTGCTTTGACCCTGCTGTCCATTATGGTGACCATACTTACCTTGTCTTCGAACCCCTGCTACCTTGGGGTCCAATGATCTCCACTGCATTAAGTCTTCTGGCTCAGAGGCAGCAGAGCCCACTGCTCTGGCTTAGAGAGCAGAGTGACTACCAACAATGGTGCTGGGGCTCCCCTCACAATTTCTTTCCCCTGGTTGTGGTGAGAAGCCTGTCACTTGGGCCCTCCCACGGAGGCCGATCAGGTCTTACGTGATACATTAACTGTAACATTCTGATCTTCCTCAGCCTTTGCAGACTTTCCTCTATACTATACCAAGGCAATTCTGGCATTTCATTTTCATTTAGTGTTGGCCAAACTTTGGTCCATGTTTCAGCTAACCAACCAAAGAATTTTAGAGCCCTTTCTAACTGTTGATGCTATACAGTGAATTCAGAATTCCTGCTTAATGTGCTCATATCTGTAAATATGACAGGATCCAATTTTATGTTCCTTCCACCATTTTTCACACCCTTAATATCTATTCCCATACATTCTCCCCAGATTTCTTTATGTATAAAGTTAGAAAAATCACGTAGTTCTCTTAGAGTATAGTATGCTTCTTAATGTGTTCTAATTTGTATCTTACTCCTTATGGCCTGTTGGTCCTTGAACTCTTGCAGTATGTCTGAAAAGAAAGACAAGTCATATGGGCATAGGCCCTGAGGAGAATCAGCAGTCTTGCAAGACAGTTACCTCAGGAAAAGCCATTGCAGTTCTCTTAGGCAAAGCCATTTAATCTTTTCAGACACTGTGGAAGGGATGTTTCTATGAGTAAGGAAGACTCAACAGAATTCAAGGGTTCAACATTCCCATCTTCACCAGGATCTGCCCATATGTCCCCATCCTAGTTTTCAGGATCCTGTTCCTTTCCAGACAACATCCCTAGTTTAACAGAATGTACCATATGAGGCTGATCATTCTATTTGCTTTGTCACTCAGCTACCTGCAGGATGAGGCTCAGAGTTTGGTTTTCAGAGAGATGACTTTTTTCCTAAAAAGACATCTTTAGTTATTTCATGCTGGGCTTGAGCTGCTAACTTTTGCTTTGAACTTATCCTTTTTTTCCTAACTAAATAACATCTATCTATGGCATCTATCAAGAGATTTACATTAAGGAATTTTCTTTTTTTTCCCTTTTGATAAAACCACTGTGAAAGATATTATATCTTGAAACTCTATTCAATGTGGAAATCTGTGTGTATGTATGTGTGTATATGTGAATATCAGAAACAAGTTTGATTAATTAGTTCTTAGCCATAACATGTGCAGTGTGCCCCACAATTTTCTTTCCTATTAGTACTACTACTACTACTACTACTACTACTACTACTAATAATAATAATAATAATAAGTGCCAGTCAACAATTCACCTAACAATTTCACAACTCACCAATGGACTGTGATCTGTGTTTGAAAAACCCTTTTTCTCTGAATCAAACTAAGATTTGGAGAAGGGACATTTCCTATGAGGTATGAGAACTTTTTAAAAAAATTTTTTCAATTTTTTAAATATATGTTATTGACTATGCTATTACAGTTGTCCCATTACCCCCCCTTCATTCCCCTCCACTTTGCATACCCTCTCCCACCCACATTCCCCCCCTTTAGTTCATGTCCATGTGTCATAAGTTCTTTAGCTTCTACATTTCCCATACTATTCTTGCCCTCCCCCTGTCTATTTTCTACCTATCATCTATGCTACTTATTCTCCATACCTTTTCCCCCTCCCTCCTCCTCCCACTGCCCTGTTGCTAACCTTTCATGTGATCTCCATTTCTGTGGTTCTGTTCCTGTTCTGGTTGTTTGCTTAATTTCTTTTTGTTTTTGTTTTAGATGTGGTTGTTACTAATTGTGAGTTTGCTGTCATTTTACTATACATATTTTTTATCTTTTTTTCTTAGATAAGTCCCTTTAACATTTCATAAAATAAGGGCTTGGTGATGATGAACTTCTTTAACTTGACCTTATCTGAGAAGCCCTTTATCTGCCTTTCCATTCTAAATGAAAGCTTTTCTGTATAGAGCAATCTTGGATGTAGGTCCTTGCCTTTCATGACTTGGAATACTTCTTTCCAGCTCCTTCTTGCCTGGAAGGTCTCTTTTGAGAAATCAGCTGACAGTCTGATGGGAACTCCTTTGTAGGTTACTGTCTCCTTATCTCTTGCTGCTTCTTGGATTCTCTCCTTTATTTTTACCTTGGCTAATGTAATTATGATGTGCATTGGTGTGTTCCTTTTTGGTTCCAACTTCTTTGGGACTCTCAGAGCTTCCTGGACTTCCTGGAAGTCTATTTCCTTTGCCAAAATGGGGAAGTTCTCCTTTATTATTTGTTCAAATAAGTTTTCCACTTGTTGCTCTTCCTCTTCTCCTTCTGATACCCCCATAATTTGGATGTTGGAATGTTTAAAGATGTCCCGGAGGTTCCTAAGCCTCTCCTCATTTTTTTGAATTCTTATTTCTTCATTCTTTTCTGATTGTATTTTTTTTTCCTTCTGGTCCACTCCATTGATGTTAGACGCAGATTTCATCCCATGAAATTCCATTCCACTGTTGGTTCCCTGTGCATTTTTCTTCATTTCACTTATTGTAGCCTTCATTTTTTCATCTAATTTGTGACCAAAATCAACCAGTTCTGTGAGCATCCTGATCACCAGTGCTTTGAACTGTGCATCTGGTAGATTGGCTATCTGTCGCTTAAAAATACTGATTGTGAGGCTTTCACTTGTTCTTCTGTTTGAGCCATCTTTTTTTTTTTCCCCTTTGGTCTGGTTGCGCCTGTTATGTATGAGGGGTGGAGTCTTAGGTGTTCACTAGTGTGGGGAACCCCAGTCACTGGGTTGTGACGCTGTATGTGGGGGCAGGGTCTGAGAGGGAACAATGGTGTTTGCTCCGCTCTCTGTCGGATCTCAGTCCCTTCCACCACTTCCCCAGAGCAAACTGGGCCCCTCTGGTGCCAATTCCCGTGTGGGTGGGCTTGTGAACCCCATGGGACTTTCCAGCAACCTCTCCTGTGAGGCTGGGAGTTTCTCCCTGTGCCTCAACCCCCACAGGTGTTTTCAATCAGTGCCCCAAGGCTCTATTTCCCAGAGCTGGGATCCTGGGTTGTGTGCAGTGCCTGGCTTCACAATCACCACCTTGCTGTGTCTGCCAGTTGCCACCCCTCGGCCGGGGTTTGCCAGCCACCGCTTGTGTGCCCAGGGTCCACCTGCTGTGGTCTTGTGCACCCTGGATGCCTTACGCGCCCAGTCCCAACACTCTCTGCTCTCTGCACTGTGACCCATGCCCGGCTGCCCAACTCTGTCCCTCCTACTGGTCTGGATGAACGGGTCTATTTTAACTCCTTGGTTGTCCAACTTCCATACGGTTCAATTTTCTATCAGTTCTGGTTGTTATTCTGATTCTAAATTGTTGTTGTCCCTATCTTGGTTGTGCAAGGAGGCAGAGTGTGTCTACCTATGTCTCCATCTTGGATGGAAGTCTGAAATTTTCTTATGCTGTTGTAGTGGCTGGCATGTCCAAAATAGGGAGGGCAAGTCTCCGGTCAGAATTGATGCTGCAGTCTTTAGGCAGAATTTTTAATCTGGAAAACCTCAGTTTTTGCTCTGCAGGTTGTTCAATTGATTGGATGAGGTCCATAGACATCTTCAGGGGCAATCTCTTTATTTAAAATAAAGTCCATCAATTGTAGATATTGACCATAGCTTTCAAATACC
Organism: Phyllostomus hastatus; assembly: GCF_019186645.2. Taxonomy (NCBI): domain Eukaryota; kingdom Metazoa; phylum Chordata; class Mammalia; order Chiroptera; family Phyllostomidae; genus Phyllostomus; species Phyllostomus hastatus. The sequence continues at coordinate 8,696,399 of NW_025334015.1, read as the reverse complement.
TTCACAGTAACACCTAGATTGGTGTTGGATTAAATAACTGGATGTTATAGCCTAGCTAAGTTGATGCATAAAACTAACCTTCACATCATGAAATGCTTTTTTCCATCTTTTGAGATAATCATATGGTAAATGTCATTAACTAATATGATCCAACCTTGAATTCTTGGGACAAGCCCCCTTTGATTACAATATATTATTCTTTTTTATAGTATTAGATTTGACTGGCTAGAATTATGTTAAAATTTTTTGTATCTATATTTATGAGGAATATATGTATATATAGTCATAGTTCTCTTTTCTTGTAGTGTCTTAGGCTCAGGTATCAGAAGAATGATGGCCTTAAAGCCTGAATTGAGAAATCCTTTATTTTCCAATTTCTGCCACTATTCTTTTTTAATGCTCTACCACAACTGTGGGCAGCAAGATTCCTTTCAAGCTGTGTTCCAGCTTTCTTTTGATTAGCGTTACAACCGTTTGTAGTTTTCACACATTTAGTACTTCTAACACATTTGTGTTAGGTTTAAAGTGGGTTTCTTGTATGTCATTTATAGTTAGTTATTGCTTTTTTATCCATGTGAATGTTTAGATCTTCTGTGTATAATATGACTACTTACATAATCAGGCTTTAATTTTGCTACTTGTTTTTCATTTGCCTCATCTTTCTTTTTTTTGTTTTCTTTTCTCTGTTTTTTTTCTTTTGCATTAATTGAACATTTTAATGACACCGTATTTTCCTCTTTGTTGCCTCATTTACTATAATTTTTTTGTTTCATTTAAGGTTTATAATATACATTTTCATGTAAAGCAATCTACTTCAGGTAATACCCTATCACTTTACATATAGTTTAAGAACATGACAAAAGCATGCTTCCATTTTTCTACTTCTGACCATTGTGGTATTGTCAGGTATTTCACTTCAACATGTTTTGTAAATTCAAAAATACATTTTGAAATAATAAAATACATTTTATTATTTCAAAAAATACAAACGTTCCCCCTTTGTTTTTTGCTTTAGACAGTGAACTGCCTTTTAAAGAGTTTATATTATACAAAGGGGGAACCCCCCCAAACCAACATTTATTTATAAAAATTGTGTATTTATTCTTATATGTTTAAACTTCAGTCACCTCCAAAGTGCTTTCCATTTGATGCAATGCACCTACTGAGACATTTTCCACTGCTCAAAACAGCTTTTGAACTTGTCAATTTTGATGTCTTTTAGTACTTCTGCCATTTTTTGCTTCATCTCTTCCACATCGACAAAATATTTCTGGGGTGAGATCAGGTGTCTAGGGAGGGTGGGCCATGGGGTCATGCCATTTTTGGTCAAAAACTACTAAACACTCAGAGCAGTATGGGCAGGTGCACCCGTAAATCACTCATCATGAAATGGGCAAATGTGTTGAAAGAATCTTCAAAAAAATTTACCAAAGTTGAATGCAGTTTCTCTCAACAACACCAGCTGGCACACTGATATAGATGGGTTCCTAGAACTCTCACTTAGCGGGGGAAGCCTATACTATAAGGGGCCCACCCTCCAGAAGATAATTCCATTTTTTTAATTTGGGTCCCTTCTTGTATATTTACCCATGTAATTACCATATCTGGTGCTCTTAATTTCTTTGTGTTGATTTATATCTCCTTCTGATGTCATTTTCTGTCTGCCAGAAGGACTTCCTTAAAATTTTTTTGTGGTGTCATTCTGCTGGCATTAAAATCTTTCACATTTTTTGATGTCTGAAAAAGTCTTTATTCCACCTTTGGAAGATATGTCCTCTGGGTGTGCAATTCAAGGTTGCTGACAGTCCCCCACCCCTCCCTCAGTACTTTAAAGACAATGCTGCACTTTCTTTCTGCTTCCATTCTCAGTGATGAGAAATCTGCTATCACTTTTATCTTCATCCTCTGTATAAAATATGCCTTTTATTTTTTGTTGTTTTGAAAATTTCTCTTAAGCTCTGGTTGTAAGTAATTTGAGTATGATGATCCTTCTTGTAATATCTTCATGTTTCTACTGCTTGGGGTTTATTGAGGATCTTTAATCTGTGGATTTATAGTTTTCATTTGTTTTGGAAAATTTTTGGCTGTTATTTTCAACTATATTTCTGCCCCTCATCTAGATAGCTTACTGATGCTGTGCTCATTTTTCTGTCTTTTTCTTATTCTTGTTTTGTGTTGGGTAGTTTCAATCTCTATATCTTCCAATTCACTAATATTTTATAATATTTAATATAATGTTGATCCCATCAATAGTATTTCTTTTTTGTATTTTTAATTTAATCAAAAGTATATGTATATTTACACTCAATATTATTTTATATTAGTTTCAGAAGTACAGAATAGTGGTTAGACAATCATATACTTTACAAAGTGTTCCCTTGATATTTTCAGTACCCACTGGGTATCATACATAATTATTACAACATTATTGATTATAATCCCCATGATGCACTTTAAATCCCTGTGGCTATTCTGTAACTACTGTCAACACTTGGTTGCTGGTAACAGTTCATATGCCAATAGAAATCCCTGATTTTGGGTGTGGTGAAGAAGGACATTTTGTTTAGTGCAAACAGCTCAACAGTAATATATCTTGGCTGTGAAAAGCCCAGCCATGGGACAGTTCAATAGCCACAGTGAGGCTGTGCAAACAGCATGGCAGGGAGGCTGCCCTGGGGCCAGGCCCCTCTTCAGATGGGCAGCTCCATGCTACTCTGATTTGTGCTGGCCAGCTCCACTCTGCTTAGTGCCAGTTGGCTCCACTCTCTCCTGCAAGATGTCCTCAGTGTTTCAGCTCCAGCTGTGGAAATTTAATCACCTTGAGCCAGAGAGGGTCTGGCTCACTGTCCCTGGCCCTGACTGGTCAGAACAGAGCTGATTGGGCAGAGCTGCACAGCTCTGATGAAATGGAGAAACCCTCAGTCCTATTGGTTGATATTGGACTCCAGCAGCTCCATTATAAGGGCTGGCTCAGGTGGCAGAAACAGTGCAGACAGGTGATTTAGTGCAGAGGCAGGCGTTTAGCATGAAATGCAATTTGCATGATAGGCCTTTGTGCCAGAAATGGCTGCTAGGCCCTGCTTTTAAATCTGAGCCCAGTTAACCACCAGGAACCTTTCTCAGTAGGTGTCTTTTTTCTCAAGGTTCACACTTCCAATCTGCACTTCTTAATCCGTTCATGTTTTTCACCCAGTTCTGAACTCCCCTCTTGTCTGGCAGCCATCAGTCTTTGTTCTGTGTTTATGAGTTTGTTTCAATTTTTTAAAACTTTTGAGAGTATGCTTACTAAAGCTAGAGACAATGAAACAAGGGCAGGGACTGAAGTAAAAGAAGCAAGATCATACCAACAGGATTGAGGCAAGGCAGAGCTTCCTTTGGGCTCACTGAAACATTAGGCCAAAGGAGGGTCCTTGGAGACAGATTCAGAGGCTTAGCCCCACATGAGATGCCACTGCCCACTGCTCCCCTTGTGGTAAGTCTCGTTTGGACCCTTAGAGCTTAGGAGGAAGAGAGCAAAGCTACTCCTGAAGAAAGAAGGGAGAGGAAGGTGCAGGTGTGCTCCAGGAAGAATGTGCCAATTTTGTTTGTTTTTAAATTTTGTTCTGTAGATTCCACATATAAGTGAAATCCCTTTTCTCCACATCCTTGCCAACACATGTTCTTTGTTGATATATTGATGATAGCCATTCTGACAAGTTTGAGGTGATATTTCATTGTGGTTTTAATTTGCATCTCTCTAATAATAACATTTGTCTACCTTTGACTGACTTATTTCACCTAGCATAATGCCCTCTAGCTCCATCCATGCTGTCACAATTTGCCACATTTTATCCTTTGTTTAATGACTGAGTAATATTTCATTGTATATGCATACCACTTCTTTATCTAGTCACCTATGGATGGGCACTTGGGTTGTTTTCATACCTTGGCCACTGCAAACAATGCTGCAATGAACATAGGGCTGCATGCATTCCTTTGAATTAATATTTTGAGTTTCCTTAGTTGTATACCCAGAAGCAGAATGGCTGGATCATAAGGCAGTTCTATTTTTAATTTTTTGAGAAACCTCCTTACTGCCGTCTGCAGTGACTGCAGTCTTCATTCCCACTGGCAGTGTGCAAGGGCCCGCCTTTCTACACATCCTCCCCAACACTCATTGTCTGTTGATGTATTGATGATAGCTATTCTGATGGGTGTGAGGTGATACTTCATTGTGGTTTTAATTTGCATTTCTCTGATAATTAGTGACATCGAGCATCTTTTCATGTATCTATTGGTCATCTGTATTTGCTCTTTGGAGAAGTGTCTATTCAGATCTTCTGTCTGTTTTTTAATTGGACTGTTTATTTTCTGGGGGTTGAGTTGTGTAGGTTCTTTATAAATTTTGGATATTAACCTCTCATCAGATATATTATTGGTGAATACCTTCATCCATTCAGTAGGTTGTCTTTTTATTTTATTGATGGTTTCCTTTGCTGTGAAAAAACTTTTTAGTTTAATGCACTCCATTTGTTTATTTTTTTTTCTTTTGTTTCCCTTGCCCAAGCAGATATTTCAGAAAAAATATTGCTAAGAGAGATGTCTGAGATTTTACTACCTGTGTTTTCTTCTAGGATTTTTATGGTTTAGAGTCTTACATTTTAAATTTAATGATTTGAGTTTATTATTGTATATGGTGTAAAAAGGTGGTTAGTTACATTTTTGCATGTATCTCAAATTTTTCCAACACCATTTATTGAATAAATTACCTTTACTGCATTCTATGTTCTTGCTTTTTCTGTCAAATATTAATTGAGCATACGGGCATGGGTTTATTTCTGGGCTCTCTAACCTGTTTTATTGATCTATATGTCTGTTTTCATGCTAGTAACATGCTGTTTTGATTACTATTGCCTTGTGGTATAGTTTGATATTAGGTAGTGTGATACTCCCAACTTTCTCCTTCTTTCTCAAGATTGCTGTGGCTATTTGGGATCTTTAGCGGTTCCACATGAATTTTTGGATTATTTGTTCTAGTTCTGTGAAATACACCATTGATATTTTGATAGGAATTGCATTGAATTTATAGATTACTTTCTGTAGTATAGACATTTTAATGATGTTAATTATTTTTATCCTTGAACATGGTATATACTTCCAATTATTTGTGTCTTCTTCAATTTCTTTCTTCAATGTCTTATAATTTTCTGAGTACATGTCTTTTACCTCCTTAGTTAAATTTATTTCCAGGTATTTTATGTTTTTATGTAATTGTAAATAGGATTGTTTCTTACTTTAACTTTCTGAGTTTGTTGGTGGTATATAAAAAATGGAACTGATTTTTTTTTGTATTTTACCACTTTGCTGAGTTAATTGATCAATTCCAGTAGTTTTTTTGTGGAATATTTAGGCTTCTTTACAGTATCATGTCATCTGCAAATATTGACAATTTAACTTCTCTTTAAATTTGGAGGTTTTTTTTTTATTCTTCTTCTTGTCTAATTGCAGGGGCGATGACTTCTAGTACTATATCAAATAAGAGTGGTGAAAGTGGCCCAAGCCAAGTGGCTCAGTTGGTTGGAGTGTTATCCCATACACTAAAATGTTTCTGTTTTGATTTCTAGTACCTGGGTTGTGGGTTTGATTGCTGGTTGGAGCACACACAGGAAGCAACTGATCAATGTTTTTCTCTCACATTGATGTTTCTCTCTCTCTCTCTCCCCCTTCCTTTCTCTCTAAAGTCAATAAATATATCCTCAGGTGAGGATTCTAAAAAAAGAGTGTTGAAAGTGGATGGACAATTCCTGTCTCATTCTTGATTTTAAGGGAAATGCTTTTATTTTTTTTCCATTGAGTTTGACGTTAGCTGTGGGTTTTTTATACATGATCTTTGTTATGTTGAAGTATGCTCCTTCTGTTCCTACGTTGTTAACAGTTTTTTTTTTTATCACAAATACAGGGATGGGCAAAGTAGATATATAGTTGTTCATATGGAAAAAGACATTCTTTTGAGTTAGTAAAGCTATTGTAATAATCATAACCTGCCCATCTTTTCCCATATAAACAACTGTAAACCTGCTTTTGCTCACCCCTGTATATGCTGGATTTTGTCAAATGCTTTTTTTTGCATCTATTGATATGATCATATGGTTTTATTCATCATTTTATTAGTGAATATTGTACCAACATTGCATCCCAGAAATAAACCCCACTTGACCATGGTGTATAATCTTTCTAATGCACTACTGAATTTTGTTTGCTAATATTTTGTTGAAATTTTTTGCATGTATGTTTACCAAGGATATTGGCCTATAATTTTCTTTTTGTAGTGTCTGTTTCTGGCCTTGCAATTAGCATATTGCTGGCTTCATAAAAAAACTTGGAAGTCTTCCTTTCTCTTGAAATTTTTGGAATAGTTTAAGAAAGTAAGTGTTAGTTCTTCTTTGAATGTTTGGTAAAATTCACCTGTGAAGCCATCTGGTCCAGGGCTTTTGTTTGTTGGAATTTATTTTATTACTGCTTAAATTTCATTAGTTGTGACTGATCTGTTCAGATATTTTGTTTCTTCTTGATTCAGTTTTGGAAGATTGTATGTTTCTAGAAATTTATCCATTTTTTCCTGATTGTCCAGGTTGTTGGCATACAGTTGTTTGTAATAGTTTCTTATAATCCTTTGTATTTCTGTGGTATCAGTTGTTACTTCTCTTTCATTTTTTTTTATTTGGGTCCTCTCTTTTTCTGGATGAGTCTCATTAAATGTTTATCATCAATGGTATTTTCTATCTCAGATATTGTAGTTATCATCTCTTAAAGATCAATTTAAGAATTAAAAAATATTTTCCCATCTCTAATGGTAAATATTTTCTCTAGTTTTTGGAATATATTGAATGTAGTTATAATGTCCCTGTTTACTAATTTCATCATCCATATTGTTTATAGATTGGTTTTTATTGAGATTTATTTTTCTCAATTATATTTGTTCTATTTCCCTGCTTCTTGGCATGCCTGGTAACTTTTTATTGGATGGCATCAATTGTAAATTTTACCGTGTTGTATACTAGTTTCTGTTGTATGATAGTTTTTTCACTTGTAAATATTTTTGAGCTTTGTTCTAGGACACAGTTTGGTTACTTAAAAACAATTGATTCTTTTGGGTATTAATGCTTCAGCACTGTTTGGTTTAGGGCTAATTTTGCCCTACTACTGAAGCAAGATCTATTTGGGTATCCTACCTGAGATCCTTTGATTGATTAGATTTTCTAGTCTGGCAGGTGGCAATAGGTACTGTCCTCATCCTGTGTCAGTGAGAGATACTATTTCCTCCAAACCTCTCAAGTGTGATTTTCCCCTTGGCCTTGTGTTGTATTTTTCCTTGCATGTGCTGATCAATAAACAGTTGGATATTTTAGAGGAGTTTTCTGCAGATATTCAGAGTTCTGTCTATTCAGCATTCCTCTCTCCAATACTCTCTCCTGTAAGCTCTAGCCAACTTGACCTTCAGACTTGCAGTTATATCTTTTCAACTCAGGGAGCCCAACTGTATTTAGTTGAAGCTTGGCTTTGAAACTTTCTTCAGTCAATGAAAGGGCAGTGTAGAATTCACCTTGTTTGTTCTTGTTTCTCGGGGATCACTTTGTTTTGTTGTCTAATGTTCAGCACCTTGGAAAACATTGTTTCATATATTTTTTCTGGTTTTATAGTTGTTTCAGGAGGAAGGGTAGGTATAATCCCTTGCACTTTATCATTTTCAGTAGTGGAAGTACTACTTGCTTCTCATGCCTCTTTCATAAATCACTCTTTTTTTTTTTCCACTTTCAGACCTGAAATGCAAAGGGTGGATAATCATTCTATTCAATCATGGTAGGTAACATTGATATACACAGGACCTCCTCTTATTTTAATTTATTACATTTTTCTTCTGACCCCTACCTACTTTCATTTCTTTACCCCATTACCACAAATTTCTAAATGAGTTAATTTGTATATATATTTGGAGTATGTCCAAATATGGGTTGTTGGATTATTAAATATATTATATATATGTGAATGGTGTTAAGGCATAAATCACTTTTTTTTTCACTTAGCACTATGTCTTTAAGGTCTATCCCTATCACCATATGTATACTGATTTACTACTGCCCTTTGCTGCATAATAAACCACTGGACTCATCTACTACATTTATGTACTTTTCGCTCCCAGAGATGAACACTGAGATTCCCTTCCAAATCCTATCACCAAATAATGCGATGATGACTCTCCTTGTACATTTTCCCTGATGGGCTTGAGTGAGAAAGCTGCCAGCTTTCCCCTCATGGCATCTAAGTATGCATGTGCTCTCTTCTTATCACACACAGAGGAAAACTCTTGTTTAAGAACCCAAGTCCCACTCAGTTAATGTGCATGATTGAAAATTCAGGTTATGTGGATGATGTTTATTCCTCTTCATCAGGTCACAGTTTAGCTTTGCATGGGTTACTGATGAAAAAATAAAAGGCAAGGTACTTTCATTCCAATCTAAAATAAAATATAAAGTAATGGATTAATGTGTCTCTAGGAGTTTACTCTCTGTTAACTCTTTTTAGAAGTAGAGTTTGAGATGGACACAGGACTGCTCAGCTACAGACCACATTTTAAAAACTCCCCTGCAGCTAGGTATGGATGTGTGGGCACATCTGGGTCAATGCAATGTATATAAAAATGATGTATATACCTTCTGTGTTACCTCCTTAAAGACAGAATGCTCCCTCTGGTCTTCTAGCTAGCAAGAAATTGACAACAACTTAGCCCCAGAAAAAGAGACTGCAGTCATATATTATGGGCAACAGCTCCACCCTGCCAGCCTGAGACCTTGGGTTGCCTTTTAGAGTCCCATTTCTTGGAATATTAGCTCAGAACAAAATAAACTTCGATTTTGGCACCTTTTTTTTTCATAACAGCTTAGTCTATATCTTTACTAATACAAATAAGAAAAAAATAATCAGAGTGAAAACTCTCACTTGGAAAGCAAAACAGCAAATGTCATCCAACCTTGCTGAGGAGTCCCTCCCTGTTCTTAGCGCAGCTGTGCTGTCCTGGGCTCTGCTCTCTGGAAGTAAGTCCATTATCTGTTGTTCCTTGCCCTACGGGGCTTTCCTCTTTTCTGCTGCTCTCCGTGGTTGTTTCTAGAATATGCACTGAAAAACATGCCTCCTTTTGGAACTGCACAGTTTTCACAGCCCATTTCCTGTGAGTGCAGGGCTGGGCCCAAGTGTGGCTTTAAGGATTGAACAGATTTACAGTTCTAAGGGCAGGGGTTTTGGTCTTTGCATTAACATAATGCCTGGCAAAGCAAATAGCTTTCTGTCTTTGAGTCTGTGACCAGTTCCATGTATAAGCAAACACAGCCAATGACCTCTTTAGATGGCAGCTTTTCACATCTGTCTGATCTCTAAGTTACTAGCATTTGTGCTCAAGGTGTAGCTCTCTCAGTCAACTGAATAGAAGCTCTGTTGAGGCCGTTTGCAGAGATAATCTGGTGTGGGGAGGTGGCATTCTTAATTTGATCATTGCCACTGTATTTTCTCTCATTCATTGGTAAGCAATTGTGATGGCAGATTCTTGATAAACACTCTGAATATTGATTTCATTGTCTGTTGCTTGGGAATACAAAATCAGTTTACTCTTCAACACAGCCACACCTGAAATCCTAGTCTTAGTTATAATGTGGAAGTTTCACGTATCATTTCTACTCATAACAGAATGCCCTGAAATTGGTCATTAGGTCACACCTAGCTTCAGATAGCAATGATTCCAGCTAAAGTTCAGTGTTCCGTTACTAAAAATATCTGTTACTAATAATATTTAGTGGTCTCTGCCACATGTATGGATTAGAATATGAAAACAAAACTTTTATTTTTAGATCCAATGACTTGTCTATATAGAAACCTCAAACAATTTATTGACAAATTATTAGAAAGAATGAGAGGATTAATCAAAGTGACTGGTGAAAGAACAATATGTAGAAATTACATTTTCATATGTTATCAACAAAACATTAGGAAAAATAGTAAAAAATAAAATTTACAATAGCAAAAATTTAAAAAAAATTTAGGTATAAATCGAACCAAATGTATAAGAACTTCTGGAGAAGGTTACAAAACTTCATTGAAATACATTCATGTTCAACATTCATGGAAAGAAATCTTCAATACTACAAAGGTATCAATTCTCCTTAAATTGATTTCTACCACATTTCCAATAAAAATCCCAACAGCATTTTGAGGAGAACATGACGGATTGATTTTATAATTTATATAGAAAACAAAAAGGTCAAGGATGGCCAAAACACTAAAGAAAAAGAATAAGGTGAAAGGACTTGCCCTCAGATACCAAGTTTTATAGTAAAATTGTGGTGATTAATACTCTGCTTGGTGCTGGGATAGAAAAATTGTCCAGTGAAACAGAGCAGCGAGTCCTGAAACAGACTGATGAATACATATGACCCAAGATGCTTTCAGATCAACTGCAGGAAAGCTGGCACTATTCGATAACGGTTCTGGAACAATTGATTTTCCACACTGAGAAAATGACATAAGGTCTCTACTGTACAAAGAGCACAAAAATCAATTCCAGATGGATTAAGGACTTAAATATAACAGGAAAACTTTAAAACTGTTAGAAGGAAACGTGGGCAAATATATTTCAGACCTCAGGGTAGAGAAATATCTCTTAAAATGAGCAAAAAACATTAGTCAAGATAGAAGGATTGACGAATTTATTACAGTAGAATTTAGAATTTCTGTACATAAGAAGTCATATGAAGAGAGTAGAAAGTAGAAAGCTATATACTAACAAATTTTTTTTGCAAGACATAATTGAAAACACTTTCATGTCTATAAATATTTTTTTCAAGAACTACAAACCAATAAGAAAACACCCAAATAACCCAAATAACCAAATAATAAACAAACTGGCAAAATAAATGAATAAATAGGCATTCCACAGAAGAGAAAATATGGTGAGAAAGAAAATTCATTAGTAAATCAGAAAAATTTAAATCAAGAGAGCTACTCTTACACACTCTGGAGGGTATGTGACACTCAAAATACTTTAGAAAGTAATTTGACATTGTGAAACTGAACTTTTATGTATTTTTTTCCATCAATTCCACTCTTGGGTATGTATCCTGCAAAAATTCTTCACCTATGCACTAGGAGACATAGGATTTTCACTAAAGTATTTTTCTAATATAAAGCAACTGGAAACATCCTGAGAACTGATTCACAGAACTACACCTACATATAACAACTTGAATATATCTCAGTGATGAACCAAGTTTTGAGAACAGTGCTTACCAAACTGTGTGTGAGCATCTTGTTAAAATGAAGGTTTTCACTCAGTGAATCTGGGCTAGTGCCCCAGATTGTGCATGTATAAAAAGCTTTTGGTCCAAAGATTACCTTTTGATTAGCAAGGTCCTAACACTACATATGGTGAATACCTTCTGTGTGGAGCTCAAAGCCAAGCTACACCAGTGTGTTATTCAGGTAAATAGCACATACAAATGACATAAAGTAACAAAAAGGGCAATCATAAAACTTGGGATAGTGGTTATTATTTGAGGGAACAAGACTGCATTAGATTGATGTAAAGTATTGGTAATATTATAGTTCTTAAGTTGTATGGTGCATCATGGATTCTGTTATATTGACTAGCTCTGTAATCTTTTTAAAAAAATTATTCATTTATTTTTAGAGAGGAAGAGAGGGAGAAAGAGAGGGAAAGAAACATTAGTGTGTGGTTGCCTCTTGTGAGCCCCCTAATGAGGATCTAGCTCACAACCCAGGCGCGTGCCCTGACTGGGAATCAAACCAGCGACTCTTTAATTCACAGACCAGCACTCAATCTACTGAGCCATGCCAGCCAGGGCAGACAAACTCTGTACTCTTGACCTAAAACTTGTGACACTGATTCATAATCAATAAAAACACAAGATTAGCTCAGGAGGCATTTTCGATCTTCACCATTTACTGGAATCACTTGGGGGGAGATTAAAAAAAAAACACCTATATCTCCTTCCAATTGCCAGACATTCTGATTTCATCAGTCTGGTTGAAACTTGGGTATTGGTGTTTCCTAAAAGATTGCTATGTGGTGCTGATGTGTAACTAGGCTTGAGAACCACTGTAAGAGAGCACCTCTACAGTTCTTCTTAATGTTAGTAGTCTGCAGTTTGAACATAAAAAATATATTTTTTTAAGATTTTATTTATTTATTTTTAGAGAGAGGAGGGAGAGAGAGAGAGAAAACATCAATGTGCGGTTGCTGGGGGCTGTGGCCTGCAACCCAGGCATGTGCCCTGACTGGGAATCGAACCTGCGATGCTTTGGTTCTCAGCCTGCGCTCAATCCACTGAGCCATGCCAGCCAGGGAAAATATTTTTTCTTATTAATTGGACTTACTGGAAAATGTTCCCTGGTTTAGCTTAAGCATCATGTTCTTCCGTAATTAAAACAGGGGCTTTTAAACTGTAGTCTTCCTGACCAACTGGAGCTCTGTCGTCTGGCTCTCTATTGTTTCTCTGTTCCCTGGTACAATGCCCAGCAGAGTTGTCACACACATGCACATATAAAGGCACCAATGAATGATGGTTCCCTGAGCTCTGGTTCACTGCCTATGAGCCAGCAGTCTCCTCCAGGCTAATTTTCACCTCTCCTCTGGGCTCCCACAGCAATTTACATTGACTGCTTCTCAGCACAATTGTTTGCAGGTCTGTCCCTCCCACCACTACTCTGTGAGCTGCTCAAGGCCAGGGTCAGGGCTATGTTATTTTTAGACCCTCTGAGTTGAGTCCAGTGCCTCACTAACTGTTTAGTAAAGTTGTAGATAAGGGATTTTCGAAAAATTTTCTACAGTTTATTTTGACCCTTTGCCGCTTCCTTCCTGGCCATAATCTAATCATTCAGGAGCCGAGATTTCAGAAGCACCATCTGTACTCTCTGCAGAGCCTGAACAGCGAGCTCTGCGGAGAAGAGACTCACTGTTTTAGAGCAGTTTCAGGTTTGCAGAAAAATTCACCCCTCTCATTCCTCCCTAATTTGACCCAAAAGGGAATAAAGAACACACACATACTGGAAAAAGAAGTACTGGTCTTTCTACTCTTCTGTGGTATTTGGAAAGGAACTTTAAACATGTATTGATACAATAAAGCTGGAAGAGGAATTGTGACTATTTTGTCTTCTACCTTTAGATAGAGCCTCACTGAAACTGATGCTAGGACCTTGTCTTCTGGAAATATCAGTAGTGTGCAGTTTTGAGAGCGGCTCTTAGGGTGCTGGTTAAGAGCTCAGGCTCTGGGGCAGGTACCATGAGATCTAATTTCAGTGCCACCATCTGAAAACTCTGTATCTTTGGGGATGCTGATAACATTTACCTAGGATTTTATTGAAAGCTAAGCAAGTTAAATAGGTAAAATACTTTAGAATCGGGTACTTTAGTGAGTACTATATAATATGCCAATATTTGCTGTTGTTTTTAATGAGAAGCTAAAATTTTGCATTTTCACTGGACATTTTTTCATGCTTTCCCTTGCTAGGTTGGTGAGTCACAGGGGAAGAGGTGGGGAGGCGCTTTGGTGAAGAAGCAAAAATCTTTCCGAACACGACAGACACGGAACAAACAAGTCTATCGGCAGGATTCCCAGGAGCCTCCTCTCCACTCCATCACCCACGCAAAGCCACGTTCCTGCGGCAGGCTGCAGCTCAGGTTTGTGTTCGGTAGCTGCTTGCAACAGGGACTTGTCAGGGGTGAAATAAAAAATTTCACCTTTATTTCTCATTTTTCTCCATGTCTCAGTCATTGAAGGTTTCCATTCAGGGTCATTTGGGTGTCATCAACACATCAAGTTTAAAGAGGAAAGATGATGAATTGTGAATGTTTATGAGGAAATGGCAGCAATTATAATGATCGTAATGAAGAGGGAAGTGTGAGGATTGGCCCCCTGGGGGTTGCTCCAGAGCCTGGGATGGTGGAGGAACGTGCTCTGGTGGACTTGGCAGTACCATTGCGCCAAGACGGATGAATGGCATGTCTTATGCAACAGCCCTTCCAGATTCTTTTTTTTTTAAGAAATATGCCTTGTAGAACCAGATTTGCAAGTTTTACATTGAGTGAACAGCTATTTCTTATGTTAAGTTATTTCAGCTGTAGAATAGAGAATTGTTGAAATAAATGGCTAGAGAATTCGAATTGCATTCATTCTTGACATTGGAACTGACAAATAGCTTCATTCCCCCACTGAAATGGAAAGTTTATTAGACTGAGACAGAGGCTGGTTCTGGGGAGAGGGAAGCATCTGTATTTTATTTTTACTGTAACTCTTCTAAGATGCTGTGAGAAAGTAAAATAAAATGTTTTTCTGAAATTCCGTTGGGATCCCTCCCTTGCCCTACTCTGCACATTTTACTGAAAATAAAAGCAATTAAAACATTAATTTATAACCAGTACAAACCCCAGTCTGTGAAGTACTATAAGTACAGAGCTGATTGTAACCCCATAAACATAGCGTTCTCAGGAGGAATGGAGCTGGTAGGTGGTGGAGGTGGTGTGAGAACTGAGCATTCTGATGGTTTGAGCTGGAGCGCCTGCCAGTCTGAACCAGCCCACCAGCTGCTGGGCATCTCCAAAGAGAAATGACTGATACTGGGATGGTCTTATGGGATCTAGAGGACAGTTTTGCCAGAGCCCAGAAAACTCCATACGAAAATTACGGATTTCTCCTTGACATTTCCACTGCATTGGATGCCTCTTTCTTCTCTGCCAGCGGAAATCACTGCAAGGAGAGGTGCAAACAGTGTGGCACTCAGTGAAGCCACAAGAATGGTGAGGCATATGGAAGCTGCGGTCTTGCCGGGTGGCTGAGCTCTACTCACCTGGGCACTCAGGTTGCAGATCATCCTGGTCCTTCTGACAGTGTCATCAGAGGCAATGAAACAGCTGCTCACCCTCTCAATGCTATCCCTTCCTGTCTTCAAGTCCATGATCACTGCATCTCCTCCTCTTTCCTTCTTGGACTTGTTGGGAACCTGCATATCTAACAGACTTCATGGATTATAATTCACCCGGTTCCACACCAGAGAACAGCCACCCCACTAACCCTGATGGCATATTGCTGATGGTTAATTTTCAAAAGCCTCCTGAACCCTGCCCACAAGGAAATTACAGATTTTTCTTCCTGTCTCCTGAGTATCATGCACTCTTCATGTGCCCACTTCTGTCAGGAATCTCCAGTGCAGGGAGTGTGTCATCTGTGCCCAATGCAATCACACACCAGGTAATCAGCCTGGAGTGTGACATTCTAGGTATTTCTGGCCAATTTCAAGTTTGAGATATGATGGCTGGCGAGCAGGGTCAGACCTGGGGAGCCAAGATCTATGTAAAGTTGGAATTTGGCCCTGATCATTCATGCACAACATAGCCCAGGGCTTCAGATAAGGCTTCTGAAGTCTTAGGGGCCCAAAGCCACTGATCAGAGTGTTGTGTGTGTGTGCGCAGCTTACATAAGAAAAGCTCTCTCGTAGATGAGCTCACTGCAGTCCCTCAGTAGAACCAGTCCTGGTTTCTTACAGAAACTCTTACAGGGTGTCCAACCCATGGTCTGCAGGCTGCATGCAGCCCAGGATGGCTGTGAATGCAGTCCAACACAAAATTGTAAATGTACTTAAAGCATTATGAGATTTCTTTTTTGGGATTACATGTTGAAATGTATTTAACGTGTGGTCCAAGACAACTCTTCTTCTCCCAGTGTGGCCCAGAGACACCAAAAGGTTGGACAGCCCTGCCAGAGAATGTAACGATAGCATGTAATCTGTGATAGCACTGCAGATTAATTTAAGCAACAGCAGTCCCTGTGCCCACACTGAATCTTCTGCCATGCTTAGCCTGATGGTCCTCAGTGTCATTCCTTTTCTATGGCTGTCTTACTTGAAAGATCGCACTTTTCCCATACTACCTTTTATTAGAAGAGCCCCAGGAATTGAATCCTATGCATAAAGAAAAGTCAGGTAAGAAAGAGAACTTTCCAAGTTTGGGACCAAATAAATTTTTCACAACCATTCATGTGTGCTAGGTAGTCTAGTGATGTGAGCTAAAGCTCTAAGACGTAACTTCAGGGAGCTACAGAGCTGTTGTCATGAGGACCATGCTAGGTGTATGCATCAGACAGGATCTTGAAGGATGGGAATTGAGTGTCCAAGGTAGGAGCAATTATGCCTTCTCCCAAGAGTTGTCTGAATGTTATCTTTCTTTAAAAACTTCAGTGTTCTATGGGCCAGATGTTAAAATGTTGATTGTATGGGGATGATTTCACGAGTTTACTTTCCCAGCTGCTGCTGTTAATGGTAGTTACAATTTCAGAGCCCTTCATCTGGTTTACGTTTTCTATACATCCTATTCAGTGATTGCACCAGACTAATCCCACTCTCTCAGAACTTTGGTTATATTTCCTCTAGGCCCATGGTGACATGACATCCATGGCTGTTGGCTGTCATTTCCAAGTTAAAATCAGTAAGGATCTAGGCCCCAGGACATTCAAAAGAGAGAAAAGAAATTTAAGCTCTATCAGCTTGCCAATAATATGGTAGACAGAAACCAGCTTTTCTGCTAAAGTAGAAGGAGAGAGTTGTGAATTAGAATCCGTCATCTGTTGGTTCCTGCTGGACTAGACTTGCACAGCAGCCTCAGTTGGTTATTAGCATTCTTCTCTTTACCAGTGAACTGTGAATATGGTGGGGTAGCATCCATGAGAAATTAGGAAAGTACATTTCTGGGGCATGGTGGAGGGGTTAGAGGGAGCAAGATAAAATGAAGCACAAGTTCTTCAGGCTGGTTCATGAGGTCCAGGTTCACCCCAAGTGTGTGAGTCCACCTATTTTGGTGGTTCTGCTCTGTCTCTGGAACATGCCTTACCTATTCTTGTCTTCTACATCTTTGTGAGTTGTTCCTCTGTTCCTGGATGGTCTTGGTCCCTCATCTCTAACTTCTGATTTCTACTCTTAGCCTTACAAATTCTCCTTAATCTGTGAAGTCTTTCAACCCCAACTCAGATTTCCTTCTTTCCTTTTTCCTTTCTTTTTTTCTTTCCTTCTTTCTGTTTGATTTTTGCCTGTACCATTAAAATTTTGGTCATCACATTTTTCATTATAGAGGTTAAGTGTGAAAGCATGTGGGCTTTGTAGCAAAATTGTTTGGGTTTCAGTTCCAGCTCTGCCATTTCCTATCTATATGACCATAAGAAAGCTCTTTAACTTCTCTGTGTCTCAATTTCCTTATCTGTAAATAGGATCAACATTAAAAGTACTTATCTCATGGATAAGTAGTGTTAACATTCACTAAGTTATTAAAAAGAAAGCATGTAGTCCTGGGTGGTGTGGCTCAGTGGACTGAGCACTGGCCTGTGAACCAAAGGGTTGACAGTTTGATTCCCAATCAGGGCACATGCCTGGGTTGCAGGCCAGGTCCCCAGTGGGGTCCATGCAAGAGGCAATGGACACATTGATGTTTTTCTCCCTCTCTTTCTCCCTCCCTTCCCCTCTGTCTAAATAAATAAATAAATAAATAAATATCTTTTAAAAAAGAACTGAGAAATAAAAAAAAGAAAGCATGTAGACGTTTGCTTAGCATATAGTAAGCTCTCAATTAATATTGATCATTATTATTATGCTGCCAGTGTCCTTTTATGTTTATGCTGTAATGACAAGAGGTTCATTCAGGTTATTATAAGAAAAAAAGAATTAATTATTTGGATGCAAATGGATTAGCATTGGCCTTGGCTGTTGTGGCTGAGTGGAATGAGTGCTGGCCTGTGAACCAAAAGGTCACTAGTTTTACTGGTTTTGCTCCCAGTCAGGGCACATGCCTGGGTTGTGGGTCAGATCCCCAGTTGGGGGTTGTGAGATGTTTCTCTCTCATGACCACATTTCTCTACCTGTCTTCCTCTCTCTCCTCCCCTCTCTCTGAAAATAAATAAATAAAATCTTTAAAAAAATGATTAGCATTGGGAAGGCATCAGGAGAGGGAGGAGCTTTAGGGACTGGCTACTCTCTCCATTTTGGTTTCACAGCCTCCATGGTCTCTCAAAGTGTCTGCTTTTCTCTTGAACCCACACTACTGATTGACTTAAGTTCTCCCCGTTCTTCAGTGCAAACTTTAGAGAAAGATAGTTTGATCAGTTTTCCCAATTGCTGTCACTTCTTTTGAGTAGAGCCCTTTGATGCAAACTACCTCAGGATCACCTGAGATTAGGTGACACACATTTTGCGGACTCACACACCTCAGAGATCCAAGGAAGTGTGTGCAGCCTGTGGAACTGCAGTGATGAATGCATTATGTCAAGCACTAAGGCACTAGTTGAGGTAAGCTTTATCAGAAAGTTCCATGAAAATGTTTCCAGTTTTCCGAGGGTATGAAGCAGTTTCCATTTCCCACGTGGAGATTATTTTCCAACTTTCCCTGAACTAGCTAAATGCAGTCGTGTTCTTTAGCTATAACAATGGGCACTGTGGTGCTACACATACCTGGTAACTATGCAAACTGCAAGGCAAGCTGACAACCAATGGGAAAAGACTATCAGGACCTTGGAAAGAACATCTACTGTTAAAACACACTGGAGGGGAGAGTTTAATGGGAAGTGGGGATGGCTGGGGTGGGAGGGAGTGGTGGGGGAAAAATGGAGAAAACTGTATTTGAACAACAATAAAAAAGTGAATTAATTAATTAAAACATAAAAATAAAAATAAAAAATAAATGAAAAAAAGCAAAAACTTAAAAATGCACTCGGCATTCATTTTCTCTTTCTCTGCATAGAGATCAGATAAGTCATTTATGGCAACAAATTACCAGTGGTTCAAATTTCAAATGTGTTGCTGGACATAGAGACAATCTCATGGTGACCCTCTGTGTGTCACGGTGGTAAATTATTCACACTTGGCTCTAGGAGTCTGGTAGAAATATTCTACTAGATTTTCCATATCCATATTGTCAAGGAAGATTCCTTTTTTAAAAAAATTACTTTTTTTGTCAAGGGATTTTCTTAAATGCCATGACTGAAGTTTAGGATCTTGCAACCAGAGTTCTTATGGTACTATGGAGTGTCAAGCCTGCTTATTTGATGATGCCCATGACACCCAGGCGTGGACAAGCTTGTAGTTCTGTGCTCTGCTTAGCCATTAAGAGTGGGTTAATTCTGAGGTTTCATAAAGGTTCTGAGGTTCTCTCACTTTCCTGAGGTTTGTTTGCTTCTAAATATATTCATGTTCAGCTTAAATCTGTTTTTAAAAATCATAGAAACTTGAATTTATGATTAGAAAAGGGACATAACTTTTCCAAAGAAACCAAACAACAAACATTGCCTGGGAACTCAATTTCAATGTGTAAAAGAAAAACTTAAGCAATTGAAATTTTCCATATCTGATAGGAATTGTGGGGTATGGGGGTGGATTATTGGGCAGAACAAGAAGCTGGCTTCTCCCCATCCATAGAAACACGCATAAGAATGAATTGCAGTAGTATTATGGTACAATGTGTTTGTTTTAGCCGTTGGAATTTGGGCTATGACACTGGATGGAGGGGTGACTCACTGCTGCTGGGTTGGCCAAGCTCCTGGAAGAGTTATTAGGGTGAAAAGGAGAAGAAGAGAGGAGTGAGGAGATTCAATGTAAGTCTGTGTGTTTGCTCAGGCAAGATGGAAATTTTCTCAAGGAAAACAGGTAAATCAAATTGCTGGGGATGGCAGAATTAACTAAGAAAGTACTTCACACACTTTAAACGATTCCACAGCACAATAGATTTACACAAGAAACTAAAGCCCAAGGGATTTCTTGGTGAAAATTTATGGAAAAGAATAAAACAGTAAAACAGATGAAAAGTATTTATTTTTAGTGGATCCAAGATGTTTTCTGTAAAGAATAGCACATTTAATTCTATAGAAGGTTAAGGTTATTTGTTGACATGTGATGGATACTATTGATACATGAATGCAATCAGAATTTTATAACCAACAGACCAATGCCATAGTTAAGGAGGAGACTTAGCGAGTGGGTGACTTGGGCAATGAATCCTGCTGCCTACTTGTGTTTACCCCAGAGTTCTAGGAGCAAGGCGAGGTTTCCCAGGGGAGTAAGTGTATCTTTATTAATTTTTATTAGGATGCTGGGAGAAGAGAGGAGTTTTGGAAGACAATACCCACTTGTGGCTTGTCCCTTGTGCTCTCCCCGTTTTCACCAAAAGGGCCATCCTCATTGTCTGTTAGCATTCCATCCACCTTCTATAACCCGGATCTCAGAGTGCTCGCGAAAGGATGCTTAACACAAGCCTTTTAAAGTTGTACACTGCTGTCAGGAGAATTCAAGACTCTATGGAAGAAAGATTGCAGAGAGAAAACTGATTAAAATGCTCAAAACTCAGAATTGTGCATCTATCCACACAGGGGCTTTCAACTGAGGTATACAGATGTAGCTGAACCAAAGAAATCATTCAACTCAACCCTGTAGGGAAAACCAGGGGTAGATTAAGCAATGATTGATAAATTAAGTGGGTAATTATTTCTATTTTAAATTTTTTTGCTTTAATTGCATTTCCCTTTAAATATGTAAGGTAGAAGTCTTATGCTGAGTTCAGACAAGTCATTCGATGTTTGGCAAATAGAAAGAATCTACCAGACAGAAGTTGGAGTAAGAAACTTTAGCGATTCCCAAGAGGGTCCTCATTCTCAGGGCAAGGAAGCCTGGCCTACAAGCTCGAGCTACATTACAAGAGAGATTCAGGATCTGGAAGGAGAGTGATTCTGAGTGCAATGCAGTGATTGCCACTTAGGTTTGTAGGAACACATAGTACATCCTCCCTGCCTCTGGATTCCAGCTCCACGTTCATGGAAGAGGAGTGAGTGTACAAAAGTGAAAACAGGGAGAAGTCTTCTACAAGTCTTCCAACTTTGAGGCACTAGTGGCATGGCTTTGGCACCTCTGTGACCAAAGTCTACTCCACCGTGAGAGTGGAGGCTCTCCTGCCAAAGAGCCTTAGGTCATTTTGCAGCATTTTAAAGTTTTATTGAGGTATAAATGACATATAATAAGCTGTCCATTTCAGTTTGAGGAAACTTTATACATAAATTGTGGGCATGTCTATATGCCTGTGGAAAAAGATAATATACATATAACACCACAGGATTGTAACATGTACATATTGAACAGGACCGTAGTATGTACTTATTGAGATCAGAATACATTCTAATTTTGCTACTATTTCCTTCCTTGATCAATGTGCTTCTGGTAATTAATTTCTTCAGCTGTTTTATGTCTGAAGTTGCCTTTATTTTACATTCAGTTTTGAAACATACTCTAACTGGGTAAAGAAAATGTAGAATAGCAATTTTTCTCTTTTACTACTTTGAAGTACTTCTGGCTTGCATTGTTTTTAATGACTGATCCACTGTCATTTTTACAACATACATTCTTCTGTGTGTAATGTGCTTTTTCTAACACTGCCAGATTTTCTATTTATTATTAGTTTTAAGCAATTTGGTGTGATGTAGTTTTCTTCACATTCCTTGTGCTTGGTCTTAAGATTCTTAGATCCATGAGTTTACAGTTTTCATAAAATTTGGAAAAAATTTTAGTCATTATTTCTTCAAATACATTTTTTTGTTTCTTCCATCTCTTATTCTCCCAGTGACTCCAAATACACATATTGGACCATTTGAAAATTTCCCATAGCTCTCTGATGTGTCTTTTTTCCAGTTCTTTTTTTCCCCTCTGTTTTCATTTGGGATGGTTTATTGCATTATATTTAGGTTTGCTAATATTTTATGCTGTGTCTAACTTGCCATCAATTCCATCCCGTGAGTTTTTTCTGTCTCAGACACTGTGGCTTTTGTTGTTAGACATTCAACTTGAATCTTTAAAAAATGTTAAAGTAGACTGAACATGCTTTAAAGATTTTTTCATGTCTCTACTTAACATGTTAAAATTTTTATCTGGTTTCTTGATCATGTAGAATAGAGTTTAAAAACCTGTTTTAATGTCCTTGTCTACTAATTCAATTATCCTTCTCATTTCTGGGTCAGTTTTGATTGATTAATGTCTTTCATTATTATGGGGTATGTATTTCTGCTTCTTTGCATGCCCAGTCATTTTTTTTTTTGCTAAATTTAAGACATTATGACTTTTCTTGGTGCTTGATCTTTTGTACCCCCGCCAATATTCTTGAGTTTTGTTCTAGGATGTATTTAAGTTACTGGCAAGCAATTTGACCTCCTCAGGTCTAACTTTTAATTTCTGTTAAGCAGGACTATAAAAGCATTTAATTTGAGACTGATTTTTTTTTCCCTACCGCTATACTGGCAAAACCTTTCTGAATACTCTTTTCAATGCACTGCTAATTAGGAAGCTTTCCCCTATTGCTGGTGAGAACAGGCATTGTTTCCAACCCTGTGGGAGCATCTTGTCTCTTGTCTATAATCCTTTTGTTGGCTTCTTTTCTCATTTTACACAGCCTCCTCCCATACATGTGCCGGCAATACTCAGTTGAATACTTGGGAGGAATTCTTTGCAGATCTCTGGAGTCCTCGTTTCTTGAAGCTCTCTCCTTATGGTACCTGGCTCCTAAATTCTAACTGCCTTTACCTCTTTGGCTCCCACCTCCATCTCCTTAATTCAAGGAATATGCAGGTGTCTGCAGGGGTCCCCCCTCCTGAGTAAACTGGGGCAATAATAGGACTAACTTTATTTCTTATCGCTAGTCACTGTCCCTCGATACCTAATGTCCAATGTCTTCAGGACTATTATTTCATATGTCTGTCTTAGTTTTTAGCTGTTTTAAGTGGGAGGTTTTATCCAGTTCCTGTTACTTCTCCTTGGACCAGCTTCTATGTTCACACTGTTCTGGGACATTGATAGAAGTGCAGGGCGGGAGATGCCCAAAATGGGCCATCTCAGGATCACAGAGTGTGCTGTTCCCTCTGCAGAAAACACTGTTCCACATATTGGTCCTTTAAGTCTCAGTCCACACAGGAGTTTGTTCAGAAACCTGTGCTGTGGGCATGTGTTCTTCTTTAGCTTCTCCTTTTAGATGATGTTATAATATTCTGCACTTTTCCTCTTGGCGCACTTTTACGCAGCTATGTCTTCTCCTTGTCTTTCTTCACTGCAAGCTCTGTGAGGACAAAGACATAATGGTCTTATTCCCTGCTGGAGCAAAGTAGGTTTAATGAATGTTTGACCAATAAATAGACAATAAAAACAACGTGTGTGGCAGGGGCAATGGTACCTGGTGAGTGATGGTACCATTGGTATTCAGAATAAACAGTAATTGTTGCTTATGGGAATCACATGGTAGCTGACTGAAATTATTAGTATTTCTTAAAGATTTTATTTATTTATTTTTAGAGAGGGGAAGGGAGGGAGAGACACATCAATGTGTGCCTGCATCTCACATGGCTCCTACTGGGGACCTGGCCCACAAACCCAGGCCTGTGTCCTAGACTGGGGATTGAACTGGTGACCCTTTGGTTTCAGGCCAGCACTCAATCCACTAAGCCACACAAGACTGAAAATTATTGGCTAGACTTACCTATAAGCATATCTGAGGCATGTTTTAAAAAGTACAGAAATACTTCAGGGTTGGAGACAAGGTTGGGGACATTCCTCCATAGAGGAATGAGGTTCCTAAATGACTAAACTGGGGGGGGGCAAGGAGAGTCAGTAAAATCTAGGGTATTATTATTGTGATTTTATCTGTTTTCATAGGCTGATGCACTTGGGAATATACTATATATTATATCATTATATAAATCATTATATAATAATATATAATTATTATAGTACATACCATATACTGTAATATAGCATCTTTCCCCAGAGCTGCTTTTAATGAAAAGCATGTGTATATATAATGTTATGTAGGATAAATAAGTATTTTTATTTTTTTGTTGCTTGTTTTACTCCTCAGAATGTAGCTCTATGAAGTCAGGTACTTTGTTTGACATGTTTTCTGCCCTCTCCCTGCTTCTAGAGCAATCTTTTTCACATAGTAGGCACTCAATACATTTTGGTTAAACACAGGAATAAGGTATCTTTGTAATACTCCATTTTAATTCTGGTTAAATACTATGCTAAAGGACTATTTTTATTTTTTGTTTATTTTTTTAATCACAATTAAGTGGGAATCAAACTACATTCTCTCTTCATTCTATCAGGCCTGTAGGGGTCTGGCTACTGAGATTAAAGTGGTTTAACTAGTGCTCCAGTGTTCACCTGGTGGTATCTTAACTTAATTGCAGTCAAATTACCGCAGAGGAAATGAACAGCTTCCTGAGAGCTGAGCTTGACAATCCAGACGTGTAGAAGCCCTGGGGTGTCCAGTGTCCACAGTGCGCCTGGCTTGTGAGACAGGAGCAGCACCACATTCAACAGTGGGGAAGGCATCTTTATGATTGTGATTAAGCTACCGTGCAGGGCAAAAAATATTCTGCTAAGAGAAGGCCAATATCCTGCTGAAACCATCACTGCTTCATTACTTACTACAAATTTCTGGTGATTTTTTTCTTCCTAAGTCAAAAATAGTAATAGGAAGTATTACTGTCTCAACATGAAGGTTAGCAGGATGAAAATGAGGATGTGTGGGTTGGGGTGTTATAGTAGCAGTGCACGGACAAGGGTTTATGTACACCTAAAAGGTACAGTTACGGGGGACAGCCAAGGTAAAGTACAGGGTATGGTGCTCAGTAGGGAGAGTTGAGAACTGATGCTGGGAGGATCAGAAATATGGCCAAGAAGGAAACCTAAAGACCAGTACTCTGGGAAGATATGTGGCAGGCGCCAGTGATGAGGGCTGAGTGGATAGTTTCCAGGGTGATCTGATTTAGATCAATTGGATAGCATCTTTCCCCAGAGCTGCTTTTAATGAAAAGCTAAGCACATGCCAGCTCTTGCTGCCTATGTGTGGGTACCACCTGGCTCTTCGCTCCATAGCTAACTTGACTCATGACAACAGAGCAAGTTCCAGATGGGAAAGGCTCGACTCTGTCTCAGTGTGGGATTTGATGTGTCTATTAGGGCAAAGCAGAAAACCAAACGCCAGTGCCATTCTCTACTCATTGTTGCAATCATGAAACAGAAACCACTCTGGGTACCTTAAGCAGAAAGGGACTTAATATAGAAAATTAAGGGCTTCAGAATAATTGGAATTACTGCAGGAACACAGTCAAGTGCTGAAATTATTGAGCTCAAGGACATATTAGTACAGCTGCCATCCAGGGATCAGAAAGCCACAGTCTTTGCCACTCATGCCTCTTGAGACCCATGAAGCTGGGAGCTGGACACTGAAATGTCACATCTGGCTGCCATGTCTTGATTCTCCTATGTCCAGGTCTTTACTTGTCAGTATAACCAACAATGGAAAGGTGGGCTCTGCTCAATTTCATCTTGTAAGGATCATTCAAGGGGATCTAATTGGTAAAACCTAAATCAAATGCAGAATCTGAGAGACTAGGGAATGTGGGATTTTGTTTTTTGTTTTTAGTATCCATTTCTCTCTAGACAGGCCAGGACCAGGGTGAAGCACGAGAGGAACCTGGGACATGAAACTGATAAGAGGCCCTCAGTCTCAGGGGCAGGCATCCGCATCACAGATGTCCACCGCCTAGGAATATCACGGTGGTCAAATGAGAGAAATCTTTTACAGAACTCAGGATAGTTTTTAACACACAATGACTGCTCGCTACCTACTAGTCAATACTTTTTAGCTGTAGGGAGAAAAGGAGAATTACATAACTTTCTCCACTCCTATGCATTCTCTTCAAAGAGTCTCCTCCCTTAGTGGATCTCTACCCTTAGGTAATACAGGCTTTTGAGGGTGATGGTCCTAAGACCAGGAAAGACACCTAAAGATCAGTAGTGTGGGACAGCATGGGTGGCACTGGTTTATCACATGTCCTGCTGTTTGTGGGTAGCATGTCCCTAAAATGTATGGTCCTCTGTTACCTCTGTCCTAAGATTTGAGTCTTTATCAGAATTAATGACATTTTAACATCTTGTTGCCTCTGCCTAATTCTTCCACACATAATAGCAGCCTGTTAAGAGTCTACCTTAGAATGTCATCATTTTTTATGTAGATATCAATGGGGAAGATAACACTAAGCTATGACCACTGATAGTTTATATAAATATAGAACATATTTTTAAATGGATAAGTCATGTAACAGGGTGCAGCCAAGGTGGGGGGGGCAGATAGGGATTTTTAATGAAGTCCAGAACTCGGCATCCAGGAAATATTAGAAAAAAAAATATATACATAGGATGTCCTCATCACCACAAGTCTGAGCTGGGGGATGGGACACATGGAGCAGGGCCATTGAGGGTTGTTTTGAATAGCAACAGTTTTGCAGATAACCTCTAGAAAGGTCATTTAATGTATCTATAACCTTTAACTGGTTTCATAGACATGTTAAACATCTGTGGCCATGCTTTGAGCCAGGGGGATGGGAGTGACTTCAACCCATGATATAACTGAGAGGCAACTCCCTCTGGTTACAGAGCCTGCGTAAGAGCTTGGAGATGGTTGGCTCCACACCATAGGGCCACACCTGCCCAGACTTACTATGGCAGCCCAGTAAAACTGGAAAAATACGGGAATGCTAGCAGCTGTGGCCAGTGTGGGAGGAGTTGGAAATGGTGCAGCAGAGGAAGATTGGTGCTGGGATTTAAACCCAAGCGCAGCAGCCATGTGGGGTCTTTTTGGGACCACTTGGTTTGGGCAGAGAAGAACTACAGACTTCTATTTTTTTTTCTGAGATATGGTACCCCAGGCTGGGCAGAGGGGGAAGGAAGGACTGTGTGTTTGTGGGTATTCTAAAGGACTTTGGGATCTCAGTGAAGACTTTAAGTTACTACTCTTAAGTTTGTATAACTCTTTAAATAAATAACCCCTTTCCTTTTCACCAATCTCTGACATTGAGAGATGTCTTTCCTGGACAGAGGGCAAGGGAAACCTAATATGGGGTGGGGGACCCCTGGAGCACAAGGGTGAGTCCATTTGGTAATAGTATATCGTTCACCCCACCCCCCACCCTGGATCTGTTCTGTAACAGCAGGAACAGAATTAGGACACTGGCCCTTGAGGAAGACAGAGAGGAGAAAAGAGAAGCAAGTTAAAATTAGCAGTTGGGTCAATAGCTACCAGGATTCAGTCACAGGTATATGGTTCTAGAACAATCACTTCATCTTTTTGGATTTTATTTCTGTACCCATTAAGTGATGATTAGAATAACCATGTAGTTTTCAAACTATTACAAGAGTGAAAACATTTTGATCCCCTCCCCCCCAAGATAAAAGACTAAAGGGAACCTCTACTTCACACCACACATGCAAACTTATCCCAGGTAAATTTTAGATCTAAATGCAAAAAATAAAATAATAGGTTTTAAGAGGATAACATAGGAGAATATTTTATACTTGGGATAGGCAAAACTTTCTTTAAAAGAACACAGAAATAATTTACTTTAGAAGGAAATATTGATAAGTCCAACTACAGTAAAATTAAGAATTTTTCTGGTCATTAAAATCATCAAGATATTAAAAAAGTAAGCCACAGAATGGAAGATATATACAATGTGCAATGACAAAGAGGTCATATCTGAAACCATCTATATCTTTGCCTGAACAAAACTTCTACAAATTAGTAAGAAAGATCTGATGTCCAATAGAAAAATGTGAAACAGTCCTGACCACATACTTAACAAATGACCATAAAACAAATGAAAAGAAACTTCAACCTCAATAATCATAAGAGAAATTAAATTTAAAATCAGTATGAGATATCAGTCTATATCTGCCAGACTTATTAAAATTAAAAAGAGTGATATACACTAAGGATTGTATATAGAGCAATGGGAATTCTCATACACTGCTGGAGGGTCTTTAATTTGTATGACCACTTCCCCCAAATTAAATAAATAAATAATTTTATTTTCTAGCTTTTTTGAGATATATTTGACACATAACATTATGTAAGTTTAAGGTGTGCATGTGATGATTTGAGATGCACATATATTATTGTGGAATGATTATCCCAATAATGTTAGTTAACACCTCCATCACCTCATATAATTGCCATTGTGTGTGTGTGTGGTAAGAAAACAGAATTTCAGCAACTTTCAAGTATACTATACAGTATTGTTAACTATAGTCACCATGCTGTACATTAGATTCCAGGACATAATTATCTTATAACTGGAAGTTTGTACCCTTGACAAAAATTTTCCCATTTACCCCAGCCCCGTCCCTCATCAATCAACATTCTATTTTCTGTTTCTATTAGTTCAGCTTTTTCAGCTTTCACATGTAAGTGAGATCAGACAATGTTTGGTTCCTTGTGTCTGATTTATTTCACTTAGCATAATTCCCTGAAAGGCCATCCATATTGTCACAGAAGGCAGCATTTATTTTTATGTGTGTGTACACACACACATACATAATATATATAACACATATATGTGCCTATATAATATTGTCTTTATCCATTCATCTGTTGATGGACACTTATGTTGGCTATTGTTAATAATGCTATGATGAACACAGAGGTGCAGCTATCTCTTTGAGACAGTGATTTCATTTCCTTCAAATATATACCCAGAAGTGGGATTGCTGGATCACATGCTTGTTCAACTTCAGAGTTTTTTGAGCAACCTTCTGACTGTTTTCCATAGTGGGGGCACCAATCTATATTACTCCACAGTGCACAAGGGCTCCCTTTTCTCCACATCCTTGCCACCATATTTTATTTCTTATTTCTTGATAATAACTATTCTAACAGGTGTGAGGTGATATCTTATTGTGTTCCCTGATGGTTAGTGATATTGAATACCTTTTCATGTACCTGTGGGCCATTTGTCTATTTTTTTGAAAAACCTCTATTCTAGTTCTCTGCCCATTTTAAAACCAGATTATTATTATTATTATTATTATTAGTTGAGTTATATGAATTTCTTATAGATTTTGGATATTAACCCCTTATCAGATAATGGTTTGGAAATATTTTCTCTCATTTTGTAGGTTGTCTTTTCATTTTTGTTGATTGCTTCTTTCTTTCCTTTTTTTTTAGTTCAACACACTTTCACTTATTTTTGCTTTTGTTGCTTGAGCTTTTGGTGTCATAACCCTTCCCCCCAAATTTTTGCAAAACATAGGGTCAAGGAGCTTTTCCCCTTTGTTTTCTTCTAAGAGTTTAATGGTTTCAGTTCTTATGTTTAAATCTTTAATCTACTCCATGTTAATTTTTATAAGTGGCATGAAATGAGGTCCAATTTCATTCTTTTGCATATGATCTTTTCCGAGCACCACTTATTGAAGAAACTATTTTTTTCCCATTGAGTATTCTTGGATTTTTGTTTAAAATATGTTGACCATGTATGTGTGGGTTTATTTTGGGCTCTTGATTCTGTTCCATTGGTTTATGTGTCTGTTTTTATGCCAGTACCATGCTGTTTTGATAATTATAACTTTGTAATAAAGTTTGAAATAGAGAGTGTGATGCCTCCAGCTTGTTATTTATCTCAAGATTGCTTTATATTTGACTCAGCTCACCTGGGTCTTTTGTGGTTGTACACAAATTTTAGTAGCATTTTTTCTGTTTCTGTGAAAAATGTCATTGGAATTTTGATAGGGATTGCATTGAATCGATAGGTGGCTTTGGGTAGTCACACAATCACTTTGAAAAATTGTTGTTATGATCTACTCAAGTCAAATATATGTGCATTCTATAACCACAAAAACTTGTGTACCAAAATACATGCAAAGAATGATTATAATTGCTCTTGTAGTAAATAAAAAAACAAGCAAACCCAAAATTTCCATGGAGAATAAAGTAGATGGATTTAGTATATTCATATAATAAAATTCTACATATCTATTAGAATAAATTAACTATTGCACATAAATTATATGAATCTTACAAATATAATGTTATCAAAGGAATCCAGCCCCAAAATAATTCACTCTGTATTATTTTATTCATATAAAGTTCATAAATAAGTAACATGACTTTGTGATGTTAGAATGATAAGTCAGAGTAGTATTTATTTTGGGGAGGAGGAAGGAACATGTGATTAGGAGTGGACATAAGGAGGTTTTTGAGGTGCTGCTAGTGTTGTATTTTTGATATTGATGTGGTTACATGAATGTATTTTCTTTATGACATTTCATCAAGCTTAAGATTTATGGTCCTTTCTGTGTATTTTTTACGTTTCAGTAAAAATGTTAACTCTAACAACAACAAAATAAAATGTAAAGGAAGAACCCTAATGAAAGAAGAAAACCCAAAACTGGCATTGTGTTATGAAAAATAATTTTCTATATGAAATTTAACAAGACTTATGAAGTTCAATAATGATAAGGCTATTTTAATTACTAGGAGCCAACATCTGTACTTTTGTCCCAGTGACCTCTCTCCTCTTCCAACAAATCCCTGAATCATAAAGATATATAGAATGGTGTGTGTATATATATTTATACTTACACTTACACTTACACTTTTACACTTATACTTACACTTACATGTATTTATATTTATATTTATATTTATATTTATATTTATATTTATATTTGTATCAGCTCACCAAATAGTTTCAAGATGGTGGCCAACTGTCAACTGAGGTCTGCTCAAACTCTAGCCAGTATCATTACACAAGTTAACGGATTTTCTTGTTTCCAATCTATTAAAACCTTACATAATACATCACACACATACATAATTTGAATCAAATATGTAGGGTACCCCAAATCCTGGAAAGTCACAGTTTGGAGCCCCTTGGACTGCTTGTTTTATGCAGTTCTCCTATGAGAAGGTGGCTGCTGAGAAGGCAAGTGAATCTTTGGTAACCTTTGGGCAAAATGTTATATTTTCTTTGGTGCATGCAGGCCATGACAGATGTTTGCTCCTTTTGTGGACTGCCTGTCAGTCCCTCCTGAGGTAGGGTGGTGACTGAGGTGGTGGTGGAATTAGGGAACTTACTTTGTCGGGAAGGGTGGAAGGCATAGCTGCCTGTGGTTCATGTCCATCTTTGTGCAAGCTATCTGGGAAGGCAGTAACAAGAATGTCTCTGCAGATTTTGTGAGATTCAAAGGATTGAGTGAAATTGTTTGCAATCAGGTTTTTCAGTTTTTATCTCACTTGAGCCAGAGTTGACATGAATTTGACATAATACCCCTGTGGTCCATACTAAAAACATCCTCAGCTTCTGTAACACAACAGCCTCGCTTTGTTCCTTTTACTCCACTGGCTCTCAGTATTCTGTGCTGATTCCTCTGCTTTTCTCTAACCTTAAATATTAAAATCCCTTTAAGCTCCTCATAATCCTTTTCTTGTTTCACTGTGCACATTTCCTCCCTAGATGACTCATCCATTTCCACAGTCTTAAATATCACATATATGTCAACAATGCCAAATTATACATCCAACTCCATCATCTTGTTAGGAACATCCAAGGAAACTGACACTATTAAAAGAATTTGAGATCACAAAAAATAAGCAAGCATCTGAGTTACCCAGGATTAAAAAGGGAGATACACAATATGATACTTATTCTAGAGGAATAATTAATAGAATAGAGCAAATAAAAATCTAAGGTAAGTACAGAAATTGCTTTCAAAAAATAAAGATACTGGAAATATGAATCAGATTAAGCATCTATTAAGAAAAATCAGAGTGGTATCAGTGACTGTCTCTTTGGCAGAGATTCTGAGAAGGCTGAAGGGTCTCGTTCAGTGTGGGAGGATCCTAGGGGAAGCCCCAAGAAAACAGAGCAACCTTATACAATAAGATCACCTTGACAGCAAAGACCATAGATAGTAGGAGAAGCAGACCAGAACTTGCGAAGGCACTGCCCACTTTATGTGGATTGATACTCACACAGAGTCAAAATCTTTTCCCTCCCTGCTGCTGCCCCCTCTCCTGATTAACACAGATTAGAGTGAGCCTTCCTAGGGTTTGTCCTGATGAGGACAGGAGAACCAGTGATGAGCAGGAGTGGGGAAGAGAGAGAGGGGGCAAGAGTCAGTGTCCCACCTGGAAACTATGTATGGTAATTATAAAAATAATATTTGAATTTGATGGCATACTTTCTTAAATGAGACTGAGATTTTAATAAGTGAATGAGCTTACAGAAATCATTAGACTGGACTAAAATTTAAATAGAAATAGGATGGAAAGAACATGAGATGTGTGCTCTAGGCATATCGAATGTTCAAGGTCAAGGAATTTTGAAAATAAAACATATTTCATGTTATACCAAATTGAACTGGGAATTTTGAATCCATCAAGCAGTCATTTATTAGCCACCAGGTGTTTATAAAGCTATTTTATAGATATTAGAGATAGAACATGTATAATTTAGATTAAAATCTCTTACTCATGGAGCTTTGTTGCGCGTGGGTCACCGGCCAGCAGTGACCACGGAACGCTGTGGATGGCTCGACAATAAACACGCGAGAAATAACGACATGCACAGAGACAAACTAGTTTCTGTGGGGAAGTAGGGACAGAATGGCCACCCCCCTAGTGGGGAGCGCGCTGATCCACCGTCCATACCTGCTTTTATTAGGCTCATCCTGCATAATAATTCAGGTAAAGTACAGCACTCACCAGGGGAAGTAAGGAACTATAGAAAACAAAGAACTCTGCCCGTCTATTGAGTTGGGGGGTCAAAGAGCTGTAAGGCTGAGGAACAAACTAGCTTCCTCCTAAGACCCTTCTCATTCAACTGAGAGCATTCCAAACAAAGAAGGTTTCACAGTAATTTACATGTTCTTTCTTAGGCCTGATCACCCCGGGAAATCCGCACTTCCCAGTACCGAGCTGTACTACCCTGTCATTGTTTCAGGCTTAGGTGGAGCAAGGGAACTAGGTAACCAAGAGATAAGGAGATTTTCTCCCAGATGATGAGAACTCAGACTTTGTCAAAGCCGAGGAGCGAGGGTCCATCACCCCCCTTTTGCTGCAGCCCCCCAAGTCCTTCTTTTTGGGGGGCCTCCCAAAAGTGATCGTGCCTGGCTTAGGTCGTTCCCCCCTGTGGGGAATCTTACCCGTCTTTGGCTAACCGACCAAGCTTTTTGGGGGTTCAGTCATGAATAAAGCAGCAGAAGCAGCATTCCTGCCAGGAAGATAAGCTTTTATCTCCTTGCCGGCTCACGGTTCCAAGGGCGTTCCCTTAGCCTTAGCTAGGCGGGGGTTTCAGCCTCTGATACCAGT
Source organism: Phyllostomus hastatus (assembly GCF_019186645.2). Classification (NCBI taxonomy): domain Eukaryota; kingdom Metazoa; phylum Chordata; class Mammalia; order Chiroptera; family Phyllostomidae; genus Phyllostomus; species Phyllostomus hastatus. Next base: position 8,663,146 of record NW_025334015.1, on the reverse strand, counting down.
CAGGGCGGTTCCCAACAGAGCTTACTTTCTAGTAATAATCAAACTAGTTATATACTGAGGAATGTCCAAGCCACACAGGCTATATCTCAGCCTGTACAGCAACACTGTTGAATATAATTTTTTTTTCAGTAATGGAAATATTCTATACCTGTGCTTTCCAACAGCTACATGTGGTAGTATGACTGAGGAACTCCAATTTTAATTAAATTAAATTTATTTAATTTATATTTAAATAGCCACCTCTTTCTAGTGGCCATCATATTAGATTAAGCAGCTCTAGAGTTTTAGTGAAACTGTGCAATCAATCTTTATTCAAACCCCTCTTACTACTTAGAACTCAGAAACCAGTCTATATAACTGTTCTATGGATGCTTGAAAAGTACAGCTTGTCCTATTTTTTTCAGAATGAAGAGTTTAAGAAATATCAATTATAGATACCATATTGTTTATATTATTTAGGACACTGATATTTTTACTGATCATTACTGATTATATTCAACCACTTGTTCTGTCATGGAATGAGAAGGGTGAATTAAAAATTTCTTGGACTTTCAGTCAAGATGGTGACCTAAGTGGACATGGCTTGCTTCTTCACATAACCACATCAAAATTACAACTAAAATATAGAACAACCACCAAGCAGAACCTTCAGAAATCGAGTTGAATTGGACAACTATGGTATTAAAGAAACCACATCCATCCAGACTGTTAGGAGGGGCACAGACAGGGAATGGGCTGGTCTCTCACCCACATGTGGTAGATAAAATTTCTGGAGGGATATCTTGGGAGAAAGGAGTCCCGGCCCCACATCAGGCCTCAGTCCAGGGTTCTAGTGCTCGGAAGATAAGTTCCCACAAGTTCTGGCTGCAAAAACTAGTGGGGATTGAGTCAGTGGAAGAAACTTCTGGGACCCCAAGCAGTTCCTCTTAAAGAACCCACACATACCTTACCAACTCAGACTCACTCCCTCTGAGCTCCAGCAATGGTTTAGCAGCTTGAAAGGCACCAGTGGTATACGGGGATAAACTGAAGTGTCTGGCATTAAGGTGAGCAGAGGCCATGGTTTCTTTTCTAAACCCTCCCCGCACAGAACTGGCAAGCTGGTGCCATATCTGAGACTCCTCCATCAACCTAACACTGTTTGACCCACTTTGGAGATCCCCAGAGACTCCTCCTAACTTATGGACCCACCCAAGCTCCTTTTCCACATGAATGACTGGTCATGGCTCATGCTTCACAACTTCCTAAATCCTATCAAATGAGCAACAGCTGGACTCCGTAAGCTCCAGGCTGGGCACTAGCATCACCCAGACTAGTTTCATACCTCGGCTTCACCTGGGAATCTCCAAGGCCAGCATAAATAGCAGCCATCTCAGATTGCTTTATAGCTCAAGGAACAGTGGCCTAGGCAAAACACAGGTGGGGACTGATGCTTGGCCTGCACCCTCCAGGAAATCTGTAGGGCCAGTGCACCCACTGGACAGCTACAAAATATGTGGTAGCATCACCACCCTGCCCCTGCACAGCTGATCCTCTACAGAGGGTGGAGGTTGGTGGTAAGTGGTCAAAGCCAATCCTTTCAGCTGACTGGCTGGGTAAATCCCTCCCATTCACCTGCCAACAGTAGCCAAGGCTCAACTACAAGAAGAGGGTATACTCAGTCCACACAAAGGGCACCTTGAGTATCCAGCTTGGGTGATACGAGAGGCTGTGCCACTGGACCCTAATGTCCATCTGCTATGTTAGGCCCCACTATCAAGACAGGGAGTCATAGCAGCTGTACATAATACATAGAAACAAATACAGGGAGGGTGCCAAAATGAGGAGACAAAGAAACATGGCCCTAATGAAAGAACAGATCAAAACTCCAGAAAAAGAGCTAAATGAAATGGAGATAAGCAATCTCTCAGATGCTGAGTTCAAAACACTGGTTATAAGGATGCTCAAGGAACTTAGTAAGGACCTCAATAGTATGAAAAAGATTGAGTCAGAAACAAAGGATATACTAACTGAAATAAAGAACAATCTACAGGGAAACAACAGTAGAGTGGATTAAGCTGAGAATCAAATCAATGATTTGGAACATAAGGAAGTAAAAACAACCAATCAGAACAACAAGATGAAAAAAGAATCCCCCCAAATGAGGATAGTATAAGCATCCTCTAGGACAACTTCAAGAGGTCCAATATATGCATAATAGGGGTACCAGAAGGAGAAGAGAAAGAGCAAGAACTTGGAAATCTATTTGAAAAAAATAATGAAAGAAAGCTTCCTTAAGTTGGTGAAGGAAATAGTCATGCAGGTCCAGGAAACACAGAGAGTCCCAAACAAGATGGATGCAAAAAGGCCCACTTCAAAACACATCATAATTAAAATGCCAAAAGTGAAGATAAAGAGAGAATCTAAAAAGCAGCAAGAGAAAAAAAGTTAGTTACCTATGGGGAAGGTCACATAAGACTGTCAGCTGATTTCTCAAAAGAAGCTTTGCAAGCTAGAAGGGATTGCCAAGAAATATTCAAGATCATGAAAAGCAGGGACCTACAACCAAAATTGTTTTACCCAGCAAAGTTATCATTTAGAGTCAAAGGGTAGATACAAAGTTTCACAAATAAGAAAAATCTAGAGGAATTCATTATCACCAAACCATTATTATATAAAGTGTTAAAGGGATTTATTTAAGAAAAAGAAGATCTAAGCTATGAATAATAAAATGGCAATAAATACAAATCTATTGTGTCAGATCCTGGCCGGCAGGATCTATGTATGTTGTGGCTACTAGTGAACAAATACACATGGACAAGAGAAGTCCTGTGGAGAAAAAGGGACAGCATGGCTACTCTCTGAGAGAGGGCAAGAGGACCAGAGAGCCCAGTCCCTGACTAGACAAGCTTTTATTGCTTCTCTGGGTACATTACAAGGAAGGTAGTCCTCATTTACTGTGCACAGGTTCACTGCAGGGGATTACCTTTTACAGATCACAAAGGAAAGAATGTTGCTAATTACTTTAATGAGAAGGATGTTGCAGACCAAGGGGGAAAGTGGTTGAACGGGTCACACTCCAGACTTGGGAGGTTTATCTCAGATTTTAGGAAGTTGCAGTAAGCCTTTGCTGCCTCAATTCAGGGTGAGGAAGTTTTAGCAAAAGCAAGTCTCATAGCAGTCTAGGAACAATGCAGGCCTGACTCCCCGTGGGAAAACCTCTACGTGGGTGTGGTCCTGTGTGCCACTCACTCCCCACTCATTCTCCATGTGGAGGCTGAGCTACAATTCTGCACCATGTGAAACAGTTCCCTACAATCTATCAACAATTGAATCTAAAAAACAAGAAGAACAAGAAGAGCAGAGACAGAATCCTGGATACAGAGAGCATTTTGATGGTTGTCAAATGGGAGGGGGTTGTGGGGGAATGGGTGAAGAGGGGAGGGGATTAAGAAGTACAGATTGCTCTGGCTGGTGTTGCTCAGTGGATTGAGTGCCAGACTGTGAACCAAAGAGTTGCTTGTTCAATTCCCTATCAGGGCACAGGCCTAGGTTGCAGGCCAGGTCTCCAGTAGAGGGTGTGCGAAAGGCAACCACATGTTAATGTTCACTCCCTTCCCCTCTCTCTAAAAATAAATAAATAAATAAATAAATAAATAAATAAATAAATAAATACATCTAAAAAAAAGAAGTACAAATAGGTACTAAAGGGGATGTAAAGTATAGTATAGGAAATGGAGTAAGTAGCTAAAGAACTTATATGCATGACCCATGAACATGAGGAATGGTGGGGGGATTGCCTCGTGGAGTGTGGGGTGCTAGGTGGAGACGGGGCAAGAGGGGAAACTCAGGACAACTATAATAGCATAATCAATAAGATATATTTTAAACAAAAAATAAAACAGAAACAAAAAAAAGTTTCTTTATTTCTGTCTCAATCTCCAGAATTCAGTAACTTTGCTCTCAGTTGGACACTGTCTTTTCTATAATTGCTGCTTATTTGGAAATGAGGGTTTCAGGAAAATGCCTCAATTATAATTTCACAGTAAATATGAGACATAATAAGGAAAGAGATATTTTCCTATGCCTAATTATTAACCGCTGCATTGTTTTGGGACTTTGAGGGCTCTCTGGCTTTGCTGGAGCATGAGGTCACACTAACAGCAGTAGTTCCCTAAAGACAAAAGCATAACAGGTCTAGACTTCATGAACATATTTGATGTGTTTATACACATAAGGGGAGGCTCATGTAAAATTGGAAATAAATGTCTGATGGAGTTGTTTAGTAGCTTGATGGTGTCAGGCCAGCATCTCTGTGAATCTTTTGACCTTTGGTTTAGTTTGCCACTTTATGTTTACCAGATGGCTGCTGGAGATCCAGTCATCACTTCTACATTCAAGGGAGCAAGATATGAGAGGGGGAAAAGATCTTGTCAGGTACATTCATTCCTTTTTCTGAAAAAGTATAATCTTCCCCAGGATTGTCCTGGATATGTGTCATTAGCCATAAATGTGATTATCACATGGACACCACACACTTTCAGGGAGTGTGCAGAAGTAAGCATTTAACTAGACACACTGGCACCCCAAATAAAAATCAGAGTTCAATCAGCAAAGAGGGGGAAATTGATATGGAGTAAGTGACTAACAGAGCGTAACCCAGTAGGCATCCAACTCATTTTTCTTTATATAGTATACCAGTTGCCCAGAAGAGAAAAAGCAATTACTGATTTTACGCAATAATCTTTAAATCACAACTCTCCCAGTTCATGGGACTAGCATGAAACACATGCTAGCAATAGAACCAAGTCATCCTCAGAATCACTTTTTTGATGCAATGAGTGGTGCTAACGGGTTGAGCTCATTTCAGTAGCTGGGTGCTTTCTGCTCTAATAGAACTGTTCTCTCAGGAGGCTCGTTAGCCACACATGCAAATGCATTCCTGTCAAACCCTATCATCAGTTTGACATGCGTGCTTCAACATAGTTGAACACCTGTGGAAATTATTCGGATGAGGAGTAGGGCAGAAGGAATGGCACTACACACATGTGGGAAAGAGTTGAAATAGTAAAGAAATAAAAATTCAGTATGCATACAGTAAGCCATGGAGAGATTGGCTAGAGAGGTAGGAAGGGGCCATGTCATCCATAGGCTTGTAGGCTGATGGTAAGGATTGAAGATCCCTAAGTGTAATAGAAGCTGTTGAGATACTTAGCTCATATAGAGTGCATGCTTGGTTTACAAACTTCACTAGTTCCGTCATCCATAGGAAAAACAATTTAAATGTGTTAAAATATTTTTGTGAAGTTGAATAATTCATCAGTTTCGATGCATTCAATGAATCACTCTGAAAGGCACCTCCAGGACCTTACACGTCCAAGGAGGAAAACGCAGGTCTGAATATCAGCGAAGTTTTCTGTAGACTTCTCTCTCCCCCGCACTGCACAGACACACAGAGTTCCTTGGCACGTAAATACCCTTTCATGGGTTCTAGTTTTTCTTTTGTACTCTTTTTTCAATTTAAATACTTTATTTTATTTTATTTTTTTAGTGAAGGGAGAAGGGAGAGTGAAAGAGAAGGGGAGAAACACTTACGTGAGAGAGAAACATCAATTGGTTGCTTCTCATTCCAGACCTGACTGGGGACTGAACCTGCAACCCAGGTATGTGCCCTGACTGGGAATCACACTGCAACCTTTCTCTTTGTGCGATGATGCCCAACCAACTGAGCCACAAAGGTCAGGGCTCCCTTGAACTCTTATGCCATTATATATGAGCCTCATTATCCGTGTGTTACTCAAATTACTGGACCTATCATGTCTGTTAAAGAAACCATTGGACATTTTGAATCTTAGAATTGATTGGTTTTGATGAACTTTTTAAAGAAAATATTTGGTGCCTTGTGTTTGTAGTAGGGTGGAGGGGGCAAGAATGGATGGGAAGACAAGCCAGGAGTTCTTCAGTATAAGGAGAGATTAGCACTCAGGTTAGACTGGTGCTAACAGACACAAAGAACTACGAATGGCTTGAGATGTATTTCAGAAGTAAAATTGAATTAATGGTGAATTTGGTTCAGAACAGCATAGAGAGGGAATAATGAAGTATAACTTCCATAGTTGTGTAATGTAGTGCTGGCAGGTTACTCATGACATATTAGTAATTAATACCTGTTGCTTGAAAGAGACAAAGGGGATCCACTGGTCACAACATATACAAATCTCTACAGTTTAAAAATACTTAAACCTTATGGCTTATGACTTTGGTAGGGCAGGATTTATTATTTTGCCTTCTTTACAGGTGTGGGAAGTGAGGCTCATTCTCTCATAGGAAACTGGTCAGAGGCAAAGAGGTGATGTGGAAAAGAAAGAGGACTTCGCTAAAAAGGTCAAATTAATCTTAAAGAAGGGAGGTAAGAGGAAAGTGAGAAGAGCTGTGTGGGCACCTGGAAGAAAGGTAATTAGCGCTGTGCAGGTGTGAGGGAAGTGTGAAAGAAATGGGATGGACTTGGTCAGTGTGGCTGTGGCTCATGAATTGGATCTCCTTTTGATATCCTTTGAGAGATGTAAAGAAAAGACTTTTCTGAGGGTGAATTACTTTTGACAGTTGGGGTATATTTTTTCTACGTGATTCTGGGCAGAGATTGAATTCATGAAGATTCCAACTTTAATATTGCGCAGGTGATATAGTTACCTTGGGCATAGACATGAAACATAACTTGAGCAGAGGCTGATTTGGAAAGCAGGACATGGTTTGGGAGCAGTGAAAAAAAATGGATTTGACCCATGTTGTACTGGACTTTGTGAAAGATAAGGTTAGACAGGTCTAAAGAATATGGATTATGAGAAAGGTCTGGAAAAAATTTGAATGAAATTTTAAAAAATGATTTTATTTATTTATCTTTAAAGAGAGCGGAAAAGAGGAAGAAAGAGAGGGAGAGAAACATCAATGTGTGGTTGCCTCTAGTGCACCCCCTACTGGGGACCTGGCCTGTATCCCAGGCATGTGCCCTAACTGGGAATCAAACCAGTGACCCTTTGGTTCAAAGGCCAGCATTCAATCCACTGAGCCACATCAGCCAGGACTGAATTGAAATCTTTACTAGCCAGATTTGTTATAAACTATCTTTCCCAGTGAAAGAAATGTTGGAAAATATAGAGAATTATTAAGAGGATAAAAATATTTTTAGTTTATCATTATATCTTTTGCTATTTTAGGGTATTTCTTTTAGCCTTCTTTATGGGTGCGTGTATATTTGTGTGTAAAAACATAATATGATTACTATTTGAAATTATACTATTCATAGCATTTTATAACATATTTAAAGTGCCCTGTGAACACTTTCTATTAAATCATCTCATCTTCACAGAACAATGTTTGATGGCGGCACGGCAGTTCACCGCGTGGGTGTGCCATGGGTTATTTAAGCGTTGCATTGCAGACGCTGTTTTAGCTAGTCTCTGCCTGCCCTGATGGAGCTGGTTATTTACTGTCCTTTTGCCGTTATAAATTCAAGGTCATAAACTTCATGTACTAAGTTTGTAATTAATTAATTTTCCAAAAATTGACTTACTCCTCAGAAGTAAGGGACACTTGTGTTTGCTTTGGAAGCACAGGAACTGAAACCGGGACAATGCGGAGATTAGCGGGCTCCTGCACAAGGACGGCATGCAAGTCGGTGAAGTGTTCTGCGTGTTTGGTTGTTAACTAGCCTTCTGGTGGTGATCATTTGCCATACATGCAAGTGTCAAGTCTGTATGTTGTATGCCTGAAACTGATACAATGTTATATGTCAATTATTCCTCAACTGAACAACAATAAGGGACACTTTTAGAACTCTTGGTAGATACTGCCAAAGGGCTTTCTAGGTTTGAATCCTTTTAGGTATCTTTTAGCAGACGATCAGACTTCCTCTTTCACTGCTTCCTTCCCAAAACTAGAATTCACTTTCAAACATGAAAAATAGTATCTTGTGGTTTTAATTTGCATGTCTCTGTGAGTCTTAGCAATTTTCATGTGTTTGTTGGCTATTTTGCTATTACAAATTAAATTTATGTGTTCAGTTTATCTTTCTGTTCTGTCTTTATCATTTAAGACAGCTTGGACCCAACACAGAGTGATAACTAAGTAAATATTTTTACAGTTGACTGAAAATCCATATGGGCTTCCACCCAGGAACCAATAATGCATACAGTTTGTGGCTCCTCTTCTATTAATCTTTCCCAATTTAATGATTTCTTCTATAAAATATAGTATTCAGAGAAAATGTGTTTTCCCCTACTCCCTTTAATCCTAGGAGACATTCTCTCAGTTGAAACTTTTCTCTCTTCATTTTCACTGTTCTTCATACATCATTAGTAGGAACTCTTGGGCTGCGTGAGGGCAGTGCACCGTCTGCATACTTATCAACTTCTAATTGCATGTCTAAATGAATGAACCAGCCGTGCGACTACAAACACACGTCTTAAAAATAATAATTTGCATAATTAGCTGACAGGAGGGCCTGAGCTATTATTTAAGTTCGTATATAACGTTACATCGTCAAGTGTTAATTTATGCTCTGTTCTTTCTGGAATGATTGAGCTGTTTGCAAGTTTTATTTATCACTTATGCTTAGATCTATTTTGCAGTGTTGATAATGTTGAGATAATGGGAATTTACAGTTAGCTCTGACAAGAGGCCATAAAACAAGTGACTGGATGTTTTCTCTATTGCTACCGGCTCAATTTGTAACATAAAGTACTTAATAATTGTTATTAATGAGCCTGCTGTGGTTGGTATATAGACACAGCTGGAAATCACATCTGTTGTCAGAAAGCCTGGGTTGAGTAAAGTGCAGACACTGCAGGGAGCTAATAGCTACAAAAGGAAGTGACATCACGGAGACATAGGAAGTGCCCACGGATGTTAGCTGCCTCAACACAGAAGAGATTTGGGTAGATTTAGGAGCAATGACAGAAATTTTAGTTCTTTGAAAACATTTTCTTCCATAGCAATCCCAAATACTTTCAGGTGTAAGCCAGAGTTCCAGGGTAAATCTGTGTATTACCTATTAGTAAATCTTATATATTATTTTTTAGATAAAAACAAATAAAAATAGTCCAAATTCAAAGCCTAGAAACTTGCTTTTTCAGGCTTAGCTACTGCTACTCTTAAAATTCTCAGCTGTTCTATTCAAATTGTGTTATTTGCCTTGGTTTTTACAGACTTAAGCTTTCCTGGCTGTACGCTTTTTCTTATGTTGTTACCTCCATTTGAGGATATTTTCCTCAAACTGAAAAGAGAAAGAACTTGTTTTTTTTTTACCTCCCTCTCTCTCTCCTTTCCTTCCTCTCTGTCTTCTTTCTTTCCTTTCACTTGTCCCATCTCAAATTTTGTTCTCCTCATTCATCACTGACAAGCATTCTAACATACTTCATATGTGTTAGTTAACTGTATTAAGTTGTATAAAATATGTTTTGTTCTGTGTGCCTTTTTACATTTTATGAAAATTATAGATCTGATTGTACCTCTTTTACTTAGCATTGAAGTGCCAACCATGGTGCTCTGTGAACATTTAGTTCATTTTTTTAATGTCCAATAAAACACTACGTGTATCCACCCAAACCGATCTGTTTACTCTCCCAGTCAGTGATAAACACTCAGATTGTTCTGAGTTCCTACAACAGTAAGGAAGGCGATGGGTCTTTATGTGTTTCACTTGTAGGTCTGTGGGGGAATTTCTCTGTGCCACGTACCTGGGAGTGTACTTGCTGGGTCACCGAGCGTGGGCAAACTTGATTTGCTAAGTGATGACAGGCAGCTCTGGTGACGGTTTCATCATTCTTCTCCCACCAGGGGGCATGTAGGTTCTTACATCCTTATATTCCACTGATAGCTGGGATTGCCTAATTCTACATTTTAGCCAAATTAACAGGGATAAAATGATATTACACTATAGCTTTCATTTGATTCTGTGTTTACTACTGAGTTTGGACATCTCTTGAGTTCCTTATTAGTGCTTGGAGTTTGTTTTATTTTAATTGCTTATCATGCTTTTGCCATTTTTTTTCTCTTGGATTATCTGTCTCTTGTCGACTTAAATTAAGTCCTTGAATATTTGTACATTGGCAATTTTAGATACTGCAAACATTTTTATATAGTTCATCATTACTCTGGTAACTTTATCCATACTCTTCTCCATTAAAGAAAAATATTTAATTTTGATGTAACTATAGTCAACATATTTTTGCCTGAGGATTTGTGCTTTGCAGTATTTTATAAAGAATCATCCCTACCTCTAAACCACAAATATAAATTGACATTTTATTCTATTGATTTTTTGTTTTATATTTTATTAATCTATTTTGATTCTACTTTTATATGTAATGCTATTAAGGGATCCAGTTTTATTTCCTTCTTAACATCATATACTAAAAAACCTATCCTTTCACCTTTGATTTGTGGTGCTATATTTATTATATACTAAATTCCCACCCATACATGGCCTTTCTCTGAGTTCTTGTTTGTTCCATGACCTACTTGTCTACCTGTTCTTATTATTAATACCTGCTACTTTCATTATTGTGTGTTTGGGACAGGCAGTTACCATGGACTCTGAGCATCCCTGAACATCCCTGCTGAGTATGCCAATCTGCAAGGCTTATTCATGCCTAAACTGAGCACTTTCTGTGTTTATTCAAGCAACCATAGTGTGGGCTACTTCTCACTTTCTGGTGGGAATAGTGCAGGGAAGACAGAGAGAGAGAGAGAGAGAGAGAGGGAGAGAGGGAAGGAGGATCTTGTTTGCTGCTTACTACAGAAGTCACCATAACCATCTAGGCGGGGCTGTTAGGACTGCTGTTGTCTACCACTTTTATTGCTCCCACTATTAACATTGATTGTGTTGTGGTGCCTCATAAAATTCAAGGGCAATTGTGCCAACTGGAAAGAGTAATTTTTAGAGGAATTATAGTGGATACAACAGGACGCTAATCAAGCTTCCAGTCCCTTCCAGCACTGTACAACAGAAACTATACAGGGTTCCAGGAAGTGCAAAGGAAATGTTAGTCTTGGGGCTTGTAACCCCCAGGACCCTTTTGAACTACAGGTATATGCTACTGATAACTATGCTGACTGGAAATGATATTGGTGAATGTTCTGCTGACACTTGAACATGAATTCTGCTGTTTAGGGGTGGAATATTTGTTACTGTAAGTTATGTCTAGTTGGTCAATGGTGCTGTCCAAGTCTTCTTGATGCTTACTGATATTCTGCCTATCTTGTCTATCAGTTACTGATAGAGCAGAGTTGAAATCTCCTATTATAATGTGGACTTGTCCACTTCTCATTTCACTTCCATTTTTGCTTTATACATTTTGAATCTGCTATTAGAGGAATGCACATTTAAAAAATTTATGAATTAACCATTTTATCCCTAGGACATATTCCTTTTTATCACTGCTGATAAATCTTGTTGTGAAGTCTGCCTTATCTAATATTATCTCAGCCATTCTAGCTTGCTTACAATTAATGCTTATACAGCATGACAGTTTTTATCTTCTACTTTTAACATACCCATGTCTTTATACTTGAGTTGAGCTTCTTACTGAGAGGATTTTCTTTTGCAGATCACAGTTGGCTATTTTTATTTAATGTGAGAATCTCTGACTTTAGTTTGGAGCATCTAGACTAAAGGGCAATAAGCCGTTTCTGTAAAGGGCAAGGTGGTAAATACTTTAGGTTTTTGGGTCACATAGTTTCTGTTGAAGATGTTTGCCTCAGCTGTTACAGCCTGAAGCTACATAGGCAACACATAAATAAATGGGTATGGCTCTGTTCCCATGAAACTCTTTTTACAAAATATCAGTCAGCTATATTTGGCTCCTAGGCCATAGTTCCCTGACCCATGGTTTACACTTTTTATATTTAATATAAATATTGATATGGTTAAGCTTAAATCATTCCACTTGTTTTTTATTTGTCTCATTTGTTATTCATTCCTTTCCGGTCTTCCATTTTCCCACTTCTCTTTGGACTGAGTATTTTTAAAATTTCATTTTTCTTCAATTTTTTAAATTTATTAGATTAAAAAAGCCTCTTAGTGTGTGTGTGTGTGTGTGTGTGTGTGTGTGTGTGTGTGTGTGAATGCTGTATGGTTTCCAAATTACAAATTTCCTTTTTCACAGTCTACCTTAAAATAATGTTATAGCATTTTATAGATTAAGATTCTTAAATGCTTCCCCTCCCACCCAGTCATTTGTGCTATTTTTGTCATACATTTTGCCTCTACTTATGAGGTATTATTCAGATCTGTAATGTATTGCCACCACTTTTTCAGCTTTATTGAGTAATTGATGAAAATGATAAGATTGTGGTGATTTGATATATATGTATATAGTGAAAGGATTTCCACCATTCAGTTAATTAACACTTCTATCACCTCACATACTTACTTTTGGGAGGAGGGAGAAAACATGAGTTCTACTCTCTTAGCAAATTTTAATGATCAGCACAGCATTACCAACTATAGTAATCCTTTTGATACAACAACCCCTCAGACCTATTCACCTTATAACTGAAAGTTTATTTCCTTTTACCATCCTGTCCCCATTCCCTGCACCCTCAGCTCCTGACAACCACCATTCTACTCTCTCTGCTTCTATTAGTTCAACATTTTTCTTACATTCCACATAAGTGATACTGTATGGTGTTTTTCTTTCTCTGTCTGCCTTATTTCATTAAGTATATGCCTTCCAGGTTTATTCATGTTGTTATAAATGGCAGGATTTCCTTCTTTTTAAAGGCTGAACAGTGTTTTGTTGTGGTGTGTCCATCACATTTTCTTTATCCATTCATCCGTCAACAGACACTTAAGTAGTTTTCATACCTTGAGTATTGTGAGTAATGTGGCAATGAACCTGGAAGTACAGACATGTCTTTGAGATAATGATTTTGTTTCCTTTGGATATGTATCCAGAAGTGAGATTACTGCATCATGTGGTAGTTCTCTTTTTAATTGCTTGAGGAAGCTTCGTACTGTTTCCTAAGTGGCTCTACCAGTTTACATTCCCACCCACAGTGTATAATGGTTCACTTTCTCCACATCCTCATCAGCATTTGTCCCTTGTCATTTTGATTGTAGCCATCCTAACAGGTATTAGGTGATATCTTATTAAGGACTTGATTTGCACGTCCCTAACGATTAGTGATGTTTAACACTTTTTCCTGTACTTGTTGGTCATTTGTGTGTCCTCTCTGAAAAAATGTCTATTCAGGTCATTTGACTATCTTTAATTGTTTGTGTTTTTGGTATTGATTTATAGAAGTTTCTTGTATATTTTGGATATTAACCCTTTATCAGATACGTGGTTTGGAAATATTTCCACCAATTCCATAGCTTGCCTTTCCATTTTACCAATGGTTTCCTTTGCTGTGGAGAATCTTTGTAGTTTGATGTAGACCCACTGACTTACTTTTGCTTATTTTTTTTTGCTTTTGGAATGAAACTCCAAAAATCATTGCAAAGACCAGTGTCAACGAGCTTTTCTCCTGTGTTTTCTTTTAGGAGTTTTATGGTTTCATGTCTTACACTTGTCTTTAATTCACTCTGAGTCATTTTTGCGAGTGCTGTAAGATAGGGGTCCATTTTCGTTTTTTTTTTTTGCAAGTGGATACCTAGTTTTCTTAATTTTATTTATTTATTTATCTGTCTCTTACAGTTGTCCCAATTTTTCCTCCTTTGCCCTCCTCTATCCAGCCCATGCCCTGCTACCACAGTCAATCCCCACACTGTTGTCCATTTCTGTGGGTCATTCATACATGTTCTTTGACTAGTCCCTTCCCCTTCTTTCCACCATTATCACCATCTCCCCTCCCCTCTGGTCAGTCCCATGCCAGTCTGTTCCATGATTCCATGCTTCTGGTTCTATTTTGCTTTTTAGTTTATTTTGTTCATTAGATTCCTCTTATAAATGAGATCATAATGTATTTGCCTTTCACCAACTAGCTTATTTCACTTAGCATAATGCTCTTCAGTTCCATCCATGCTGTCTCAAAAGGTAGGAGTTCCTTCTTTCTTTCTGCTGTGTAGTATTCCATTGTGTAAATATACCACAGTTGTTTGATTCACTCATTTAGTGATGGGCACTTATTGAAGAGACTTTTTTCCCCATTGTATATTATTGGCTCCTTTGTCAAAAATTAATTGACCATATGTGTGTGGGTTCATTTCTGGGCTTTCTATTCTGTTTTATTGATCTATGTGTCTGGGTTTTTTTTTTTTTTTGCCAGTACCATACTGTTTTGATTATGATAGCTATTTACTATAGTTTAAAATCAGGAAATGTGATGCCTCCAATTTTGAACCTTTTTGATGTTGCTTTTGCTGTTTGGGGTCTTACGTGGTTCCATAAATATTTTAGGATTATTTGTTGTATTTCTGTGAAAAAATGCCATTGGAATTTTTTTTAAAGATTTTATTTATTTATTTTTAGAGAGGGAAGGGAGGGAGAAAGAGAGAGAAAGAGAGAAACATTAATGTGCAGTTGCTGGGAGCCGTGGCCTGCAACCCAAACATGTGCCCTGACTGGGAATCAAACCTGTGACACTTTGGTTCACAGCCCGCGCTCAATCCACTGAGCTACACCAGCCAGGGCGCCATTGGAATTTTGATAGAGATTGCATTGAATCTGTAGATCACTTGGGTAGTATGGAAATTTTAACAATATTTGTTTTTCTAATCCATGAACACAGAATATCTTTCCATTTATTTGTGTCTTCTTTAATCTTTTTCATCAGTGTTTTATAATTGTTAGTATATAGTATATCTCCTTGGTTAAATTTATTTCTGAGTATTTTATTCTTTATGCTATTGTAAATGGGACTGTTTAAATTTTTTTCAATAGTTAGTGTATAAATTCAACTGATTTTGTACATTAATTTTGTTTCTTGCAATTTTACCAAATTTTTATTAGTTCTAATAGTTTGTGTGATGGAATCTTTAAGATTTTCTGTACATAGTGACATGTCATCTGCAGACAAAAACAATTTAATTCTTTTTTTCTGATATAGGTGACTTTTATTTCTTTTTCTTGCCTGATTGCTCTGGCTAAGACTTCCACTACTATGCTTAATAAAAATGGGAAAAATAGATATCTTTGTCTTTTTCCTGGTCTTAGAGGAAATGCTTTCAACCATTCATTATTAAGTGGATGTTAACTTAGTAATGTTATATAATTAAGTTAATACATGGCATGTTATATAATAATGTGGGCTTGTCATATGTGACCTTTATTATGTTGAGATATGTTCCTTCTACACCAATTTTTGAAGTTAAATTAAAAAATTTTTTTCAATTGCAATATGCATCCAATATTATTCTGTATTAGTTTAAGATGCACAGCATAGTGGTTAGAAAATCATGTACTTTACAGAGTGGTGCCCCTAATGTTTCCAGTACCCACCTGGCCCCATATATAGTTATAATAATATTATTAACTATATTTCCTATGCTGTAATCTACTCTGTGACTGTTCTATGACTACCAATTTGTATATCTTAGTTCCTTTACTTTTCACCTAGCCTCTCAATCCTCCTCTTCTCTGACAACTGTCAGTCTATTCTCTGTATCTACGAATCTGTTTCTATTTCATTTGTTTGTTTATTTTGGTTTTTACATTCCAGATATAAGTGAAATCATATGGTTTTTGTATTTCTCTGTGTGACTTATTTCACTTAGAGTAATACCTTCTAGGTCCATCCATGCTTTTGTAAAAGGTAAGATTTCAGTCTTTTTTTATGGCTGAGTAGTATTTCATTGTGTATATGTACTGCAGCTTTTTTATCTACTCTTTTATTGATGGGCACTTGATGTGGGAGGAAGATACATTGCTTCCATATCTTGGTGATTGTAAATAATGTTGCGATGAGCTTAGGGGTGCATGTGTTCTTTCAAATTAGTGCTTCAGGTTGTTTTTTTGAAAATATACCAAGAAATGGAATCACTGGGTCCTAAGACAATTTCATTTTTAATTTTTGAGGAATTTTCACACTATTTTTCATAGTGGTTGCACCAATGTGTATTCCCACCAACAGTTTATGAGGGTTCTCTTTCCTCCTGGGCAACACTTGTTTGTTGATTTATTGATGATAGCCTTTCTGACAGGTGTGAAGTGATATCTCATATGATTTTGATTTGCATTTCTCTGATGATTGGCAATATTAAGCAACTTTTCATATGTCTATTGGCCATCTGTTTGTCTTCCTTGGAGAAGAATATATTCGGATCTTCTACCCATTTTTTAATTGGGTTGTTTGTTTTTCTAGTTTTGAGTTCTTTATACATTTTGGATATTAACATTTATTAGAAGTATCATTAGTGAATATCTTCTCCCATTCAATAGGTTGTCTTTGTTTTGTTAATCGTTACTTTTGTTGTGCAAAACACTCTTTTATTTTTTCTTTTGTTTCCCTTGCCCAAGGAGATATATGCTGGCATAAAAACAGACATAATGATCAATGTAATAAAATAGAGAGCCTGGATATAAACCCATGTCTATATGGCCAATTGATATTTGACAAAGGAATCAAAACATAGCATGGAGTAAATACAGTATATTCACTAAAGTTTGCTGGAAAAATTGGACAGATACATGCAAAAAATAAAACTAGACTGCCTTCTTATACCATATACAAGAATAAACTCAAAATGGATCAAAGACTTAAATGTAAGACTCAAAACAATAAAACCCTTAGAAGAAAATATAGGCAGTAAAATCTCTGACATCTCTCTTAGTAATTTTTTGAGTTTTTATCATGAGAGAATGTTGAATTTTGTCAAATGCTTTTTTGCATCTATTGAGATAATAATGCTTTTTTATCTTTTTCACTCTGTTAATGTGATATATCAGATTTATTAATTTGTGTATATTGAATCATTCTTGCATTTCAGGAAAAAATCCTAGTTGCTCATGGTGGGTGATCCTTTTAATATTCTGTTGTATTCAGTTTAATATTTTGTTGAGGATTTTTACATCAGAGTTCATCAGGGATATTGCTTTGTAATTTCTGTGTGTGTGTAGTGTCCTTGTCTGGGTGTGGTATCAAGGTAAAGCTAACATTATAAAATGAGTTTTAGTATATGTGCCTGTTTTTTTTTTTTTACAGGAGTTTGAGGAGAATTGGTATTAATTGTTTAAATGTTTGGTAGAACTTACCAGTGAAGTCGTCTGGTCCTGGACTTCTCTTTGGAATATGTCTTATTATTGATTCAATTTCCTTACTAGTAATTAGGGTGCAGAGACTTTTGGTTTATGTCCATTTTTTTCATGTTCTCTGAGCTGAGCTAGAGAATGTGTAGAAGGTTGAAATACCCTTAATAAATATTCCTTGCATATAGTGATAGAGAGCTCACATGGAGTTGCTGAGGACATTTAATATCTCTGTATGTTTAGTAGCACATACCCTATGACTTAGGAAATGAAGGAACTATAATGATTTTGGAATACTTAACAGTTATATATTTCAAAAAAATTATCATTTTATCAAGGGGTGATATTGAATTTGGAGAAGGTACATTTATTTAGAAGTAAATGTGAAATACTGGGTATATTAAAAATATAATAGCTATCTCTATGAATTGTTTTGAAAATGGAAACATACTCTAAAGGCCAAAGTAGGACTCTTACAAAGAAATGTGGGGATGTTAGGGGATGAATAGACCAGCAGATTGACAGTGATGGGCCAGGGGAGTTGATGCCCAGCAGCTAGGATGACGGAATGATGCCCGAACCATGAAGAATTAAGAAGACATGGTACATCATGAGTACTAAGTCTAGATGGTGTCTTCGTCTCATATCTGAATAATGCCGGTTCTAAATGTGGGAAGTGATTCTAGGAAGTCTTCTAGCCCAGATCCCTTCAAGTACAGAAAATGCTTTAAAATATGACCCATTTTTGTTTGAACACTCCCATTAATAGAGATCTCTCTACCAAAAACGCAATTTTCTTTTTTGAGAGTGTTGGTTATTTGAAACTTCTTCCTTGACTAGTTCTAAACGCTGCCTCTTGTGAACTCACTCGTGTTTCCAGTTCCATCTTGTGGACAGATTCAGAAAGAGCTCTGCACTGCTGGAATAATAATATCCCTTTTGCAGTCTCTGTGTCTCCATTGGTCGGAGGGTACAGAGAGGGGCGGGGTCCTCACACGTCCCGGCCTCTCCCCATTCCCAGTCTCAGCTACTATCACCAACGTTGTTTCCACCTAATGTTCCCAGAAGGAGTCCCCCGTCACCGCCCCATTGGGAACCACTGTCCTACACTCTCAGTTTGTCAGCCTCCTTTCCCTCAAACATTTTTTTCCTTTACAGCAAAATGTTTTGAGTGTTATTTAATTATCTTTTCTCATTTCCTCTCCTAAAAGCCTCTGTTTATAATGAAGATAGCTTCTTTCTGTCTGTATTATTCTCTTATCAACCCCATCCAGTCTTTAAATAACATCAATGTATTATTGATTCCTTAGTAAGATATCCAACTGGGCTTATCATTTTAATTTTACACTCTCATCCAGCTGCTACTCATCTCAATTTGCAAATCTATCAGATGGTTTAAATGTTAACACGTTCCAAAATAAACTTCCAATTATTCTCTTCTCTAAATCTACTCTTACTGTTATCTTTATCTCAGTTTTGAGGACACTAGCTTTCTATTTGTTAGTACTTCAGGATCTCACAGCCTTCTCTACTTCATCTTTTCTCACATTTCTTACTTACTGAAAAAAAAAAAAAGAGTCTACCTTAAAGCCATATCTGAAATCTGGACCATTTTTATCCACTCCCACCACTACCAACTGGGTCAGAGCCACTCCCCCACCCCACAATTGCTATGGTCTTCCAGCTGGTATTCCTGCTTCCTCCCTTGCTCTGCCCTGCTCCCTGTGCCCTGCAACCTACACAGGCACCAGACTGATCCACATAAAGCTGTGTTAAACTGCTTGTGAAGTTCAGTCATGTCACGTCTCAGCTCAGAACCCTCCAGTGGCTTCTTGTATCACCCAGAGTAAAATTGAAAACCTCACAATGGCACAGAAGACTCTTATCTCCTGCTGCCATCCCCTCACTATTTCTTTGTGGTCTCCTCACTGGTCCTGAAACATGATGGCATGTCCCTGAACTGAGGCTTTTGTATTCTTTTTTCCTTGGCTTATAATGCTCTTCCGTAAACGTCTCCGTGGCTCCCGCCCAGAATCCATCCAAGATTTGAATTAAAATCTCTTTTTATTGAAGCCTCTTTAAAGTTGTAATTTCTGCCATGTCTGGCTCTTGCTACATTCACTCCCTCTTTAAATTTTCTCCTTAGCATTTCCTGCCTTCTAATGTGCTAGGTAATTGACTGATTTGTTTGGCTTATTCTCTGTCTTCATTCACTGCAGTTGTAATCTTCGAGGGGAAAGAAATATATGCCTGTTTTATTCACTGCTGAATGGCCAGTTTCTAGAAAAGTAGTACTCCATACAGATACAGTGACTGACTAAAATTGCAGAATAATTTTCTCTTCTTGATGATTAATGTAGAAAAAATTATGAGCAGTCTTGCAATTTTCAGCTGGTGTATTTAATCTTGCTCTGTTATCTGCCTCAGCAGTAGGGTGACTGCATTCTTTTAAACCTGTGCTAAGTTAACCTTTAACCCCACACAATGACACTAATGAAACCCTGAGCTGTACAAGGTCTGTGCTCCTGGATTTCTCCGTGTGACACCAGTGAGCTCTGGGCCTGTGGCTGTGGACGCCGGTTCACAGTGAGTAGATGAGGGAAACATTTTGCAGGATCGTCGCTGAGGCAGGTAAAGTGTAGGCCTCTGACTTAGGCATTTTTTTAATGTGCAAAAAATTTTTTTAAATCCTTAGTAGATGAATAAAACATGACTATTATCATAAATTCCACTAGTTCCTAAAATATTAAGAAAAAGTAAAGGTCTGGTTAATACTGAAATATTTGCCATTAATACTTTGCTGACCATTCTTTCATGCATTTCCTTTCATCATATATACTACACATTAACTTAAATAAATGGGATCATATTAAAGTCTTTATTGTGGGTATACTTTAATGCCTTTCTTTGCTCCTCTACATCCCCTCTTCCCTCGTGTTTCTCACACTCCCTGATAATAACATGGGCTGTACCTTGCATAGGCTTCCCCACATTTATGTAGTCAACTACCAATATGATAATGTGCCAGTTCTGGTTTTCTTTGTATTAATCTTTCTTGGACTTCTTTAGTCACTTTGACTTTTTTAATTACTGCTTTTAAAAATTATGTATAGGGTATTTTTTATGATTATTTCTTCAAATATGTTTTTATTTCTTTACGGCTTCTTCTTTTTGTCTGTCTTTATTATGAATATATTAAACCACAAAGTGTTTTCCAACACATAACTGAGGGATTTTGTTCTTCAATATTTTTTCCCCATTTTTCACTTTCAAAAATTTTTAAATTCCTGTCAAGGTCATTGATATTTCCTTCTGCACTTTCTAGCAGTGTTAAAAGTCAATCCAGAGATTTGTGGTTATTGCTTTGCTGGATACAGTACTTTTCAGTTCTAGAGTTTCCATTTGGTTCTTTTTCATGATTTTCATTTTGCTGACACATTTCTCTATCTCTTTATTTATTATGCTCATTGTTTCATTTAAATTCTGGAACAATAGCAGTTTTTACTACTTGTTCTCATATCATTGGGTAATATTTCCTTTTTTCCCATAGCTAACGAACTTTTCATTATATTTTGGTTGTTGTGAATATCACATAGAGACCTTTAAAGTTCCCCTGGAGAGTGATCATTATTGTTCTAGTAAGCGTTTAACTGGTCCATTAGCGTAGCATTTTGCAGGCTTGGTTTCGCACTTTGTTTGGGAGTTCTGTTTTGTATTTGTCCTCAGTCTGATGTGATACTCTCAGCTCTGGGATGTAGCCTTTACTCCTAAATGTGATACTTCTGGGACTTCAACAGAAGCCTAGGGTGTTTCTGTGTGCTTCTAATTTAGTGTGATTTAAACTTCAAATCCTGTTTCTGCTTCAAAGTGCAGCAGTGACTGAACTGCCTCCTCAGCCTTGCCCTCGGCGGCGGCAGCTTTCTGCGGGACTCACTGAAGCCTCTTCCCTGCATGTGTAGTTCCTGGCTCAGCCAAGGATTCGATCAAGTGTACAGCCGGATTTTGGGGCTTGTTCCTCTTTGGCTCTATCAATTCCTGAATTTTCTTTTTAAATTTTCTGTTACTGTGGAAGGCTTGAACTGTGAACTGTGTTCCCTGATTTTTCAAATGAAAAAACTGTGGTTTTCTGCTTGAGTTTTAGATGCCACGTACCAAGTGGCCTTAGTGCTGTGAAATAAAAAGATGGTTAGCTGCACGTGTCAGCTAGGCTCGGGTACAGTAGCCAGTTTTTCAACCAAACGCTAATCTAAGGGTTATGATGTAGGTATTTTGTTGTTGTGGTTAAGATCTATAGTCACTTGAGTTTAAGCAAAAGAGTTTATCTTTTATATTATAAGTAAAACTTATTCAATCAGTTGAGAAGCCCTAATAAGAAAACTTAGGTTTCCTTGAGGAAGATGAAATGCTATCTCAAGACTATAGCATTAGTTCCTGCCTAAGAGTTTTCAGTCTTCCAGCATGTCCTACGGATTTCAGGTTTTCCAGGCCCCACAGAGGGGTACGTCAGTGAGAACACGTGTCTCTCTGTCCCTCTCTCTCCACACACACATGCATACATGCATTTATATCTGTTTATATGTTTATAAAAGGGTATCTATCTATATCAGCTAGCTATCTATTATGTGTTTTTCCTCTTTTAAAATAATCTGAAAATGTTTGTTTATAATTATTTTCTTTTTTAAATTTTTATACAAAATTTGACTGTATATTTATCTGGACTTGATGTTTTTATTATGAAAAAATTAACTACTGTTAAGTTTTAAAAAACTGGTTATAGGTTTATGGGACAATTAATATTTTCTCTTTCTTCTTCAATCAGTGATGGCAATCTATTTTTTTCTTAGAATTGGTATCTTTCCATCTATCTTTTCTTTGAATTGGTATATTCTCACCTATTTTTCCTTACAATTGGTATCTGTCATCTGTTCTTTTCTTAGAATTGGTATCTTCTCTTTACACCTTACTTAGTGGCATAAAGTTTTTCATAACACTCACCTGTAATTGTTTAAGTATCTGCACATCTCCAGTTATACCCCAATAGAGATAATTAACATTTTATATATTTTATTTTTTGTTGTTGGTGGTTGTAGTGCTGGTTGTGGTGGTCTCCTTGGTTTTATCTTGTTATAAATTTGTCTTAGATACCTTTTTGGCTTTGCTGATCTTCATTATCTTTTAAAAAAATTAATTGAGGTATAATTGATGTATAACATTGTGTAAGTTTCAGGTGCACAATGTATAGATTTAATGCATTTATATTGCAATATGTTCACAGCAGTAGCATTAGCTAAAACCTTTATCATACCACATACTCATCATTTCTTTTTTGTGTTGAGAATAGTTAAGATTTTGTCTTGTACTAACTTTGATGTTTATAATACAATGTTCTTGACTATCATCTCTACATTGTTCATTAGATCTTCAGAAATTATTTATCTACTAGTGGTAAGTTTATACAATTAAACAGCACCTCCCAAATTTCCCTGCCCCCCAGACCCTGGTAACCACCATTCTGCTCTGTGTTTTTTTTAAGTTTAGTGTTTTTATCAATTCCACATATAAGTGATATTATAAATTATTTGTATTTCTCTGTCTGACTTACCTCCTTTAGCATAATGTCTTCAAGGTCCATCCATGTTGTCACAAATGGCAGGATTTCCTTTTTTCTAACAGCCGAATAACATTCCATTGTGTGTGTATATACATGTATGTGTATGCATATATAATATTATAATCTCATTCATACATCAATCCATTGACAGGTAACTAGGTTGTTTCCATATTTTGGCTGTTGTAAACAACGGTGCAATTAACATGGGCATGCAGATATCCCTTTGAGATACTAACTTTAATTCTTTCAGATATATACCCAACAGTTGGATTGCTGGACCATATGGACCATATGATAGTTTGGCTTTTAACTAACTTCCTCCCTCCCTCCCTTCCTTCCTTCCTTCCTTCCTTCCTTCCTTCCTTCCTTCCTTCCTTCCTTCCTTCCTTCCTTCCTTCCTTTTGCTTTCATCCTTTCAAAATGACATACTGTTTATCATAATGGCTGTACCACTTCTTCGTTATCTTTTTTAAAACTTTCATTAATGGTCGCTTTTAAGTTATGCCCTTACTTCGACTTGTTTCATATTTATTTTGATGTTCTTTTTAAAAACTTATTAGTGCTTATTTAATTTTTTTCTGCCCTCATTCTTTTCTAATATAAATATTTAAGGTCAGGGATTTACTTTAATGTTACTTTAGTTCTCTCCTACAAGTTCTGGTAGGCACTACTTGTGTCACCCTTCAGTCTTATGTATGAATTTGTAGTGTAATCTCCTCTGACCTTTCAGTCCTTTAGAAATGTTTTGTCTTTCTCTGTCTGACTTATTTCCATTTATGTTGTTGCAGATGGCAAAATTTCCACATGATCTTACTTATATACAGAAGCCAAAGAACCAAATAAACAAATAAAACAGAATCAATTCCTAGATATGGAGAATATTTTGATGGTTGCTAGATTGGAGGGGTGGGGGATCAGTGCAAAAGGGGAAGAGATTAAGATGTGCAAATTTCCAGTTATAAAAAGTCACAGGGATGTACAGTACAGCATGAAGAATACAGTCCAATAACATTGTGATAACTATATATGATATCAGATGGGTACTAGACATATCAAGGAGATAATTTTATAAGTTCAATAAATGTCTAATCACCATGTCATATATACAATATTATACAAATGTAATATTGTATGTCAGCTGTAATTTAAAAATTTAAAAATTATTAAAAGAGAAATGGTTTGGGGGGGTGGAAATGGGAGGGAGGTGGGGAGGGCTGGGGGGTTGGGCTGGGGTGGGGGGAAAAGGCAGAAAACTGTACCTGAACAACAATTTAAAAAAAAGAAAGAGAGAGAGAAATGATTTATAATTTCAAAAATTAGTTTTAAAAGTTGTTTTCTTTTCCTTAATAATTTCTGTTAAGTGACATTTTAGTCAAAGAAAAATACATTTAGTATGTCACCACTTTCTTGGAGTTTTCTGAGACTTGCTTTAGTGCCTAGTGTGTTGTAAATTGCCACGTGCCCCATGTGACTTTGAATAAAATGTGCTTCTCCAAATTATTGTTGGATTTCAGAGGGCAGCCAACAATAGTATACCTGCATTCTTCACAAGAGTTCCGGTAGCACTCCAGAAGAAAAACACAAACTGACATATGAAATCTGACCTATCACTTTGATTACTGATCATGCTGATGTTAGAGAATATGGCTTATAACCATGGGAAAGTAAGTATTTTAACACAAAAGCTCGGATTTAGGCAGAGTTATCCATCTGGTCACAGGGAGTGGTAGGCTCGTGTGGCCCTCTCTGATAACAGCAGCGGCTGTTGTGGTCAAATTATGGCCTAGAGTAACAGAGCAGACCTGGCACTCCCTGTCGGGAGCTTGGTTTTAAGAGAAAGCAAAGAGGAAAGGTCTAGTACCTGTATCATGTTTTCCCTTCTTCATTCAACTGTCAGATTGAGAAGAGTGTGTGAGGACTGAAGAGAAGTCAAAAGTGTTATCACAGTGGAATCCCCACCACATAAAGGGACATATCAGGAGAGTTCTGCTCTGCACATTGTTTTCTGTAAGTTTATCGTATCAAACTTGTTCATTGCATTGTTCAAGTTCTTTACATCCTGATTTTGTGACAGTTCAGCCTAATCAGTAAAAGGTTTATATACAATAGCTAGCATTTTTCAAGTTTCATATGTATTGTATAACATAGTGCTAAAAAAGTTTACATTTTATTTTATTGGGCTTTGCCTTGCATAAATTAAATATGACTTATTTTCTGAAATAGTTTTTGTTGTACTTTTAATTAAAAGCACTCCTACATTCCTTTTACTTTAGTTTTCTTAAATGAGTAAATCATTTAGTGTTACATATTTTCTTCTAAGTATGGTTGTGAACCTTCCCTCATATTTTTGTATTTTTATTCCACTTTTCTTTGGTCTTAGCCTTGTTTAAAGGGGAAATAAAGTGAAAATGAACACCATGCCTGGTCTCTCAGAAATAGTTGTTTAAGTGACAATGAAGGATTGAAGAATTATTTGTGAGGAGAAACCTCATTCTATTCATCATGACAGCAGGGAGAGTTTTTGGTAGAGTGTAGGCTGCTGGTGTCAGCATGAGCCACTGATTTTTGTTTTATTTTGTTTTTGTTCTCAGTTGACTCGACTACATTCTTCCGGACCCCTCCTTAGGCCAATTTTCAGATTCCTATTTCCTATGTAATAATGCAATTCTGTCTACCCCTCACAGCTCACCGCCCCTTCCCCACCTCTCTCTCCAAGCACAGTGCTAGCAGAGAATACAACGTTCACATGGAATGTCATTTCTATGCAAGTGGCTCTCCTTTCCTACACCATCCTGTCACTAGGAATGCTTTGTCCATTCGGCAAGCAAAGAGAAAGGAGGGGTGGCTCTATCATTTTTTGATCCTAGGAAAAAAGGATTGTCAGCTGGGGCAGGATGGCGGGGCGAGGAGACAAGAAAACTTCTCTGAGAAAGTCATGGTGTAAAGTGAATTGTCCACTCTGGGTCACTTCTGATGACTTGTAACAACATATGACCCCTAAGTGAGTGGGTGATGGCAGTTTCAGTTGAGTCAGGCTGAAGCGATGACATCTTGTCCCCTTGGTCTTCCAGGTCAGGCCATACGTTCTTAGCAGGAAAACAGAACATTGCCTGTTACTTCACGTGGATCTTTGGGGCACAGAAAACTGGCACCTCATCGACCCCCAGCAGATCCTGGGTAACTGATTTTGTATCTGACCCGAGCTGCCTGCAATGTTACATAACAATCCCATTATTGCCATATTAAGTTTTAAACATTTTAAAATCACTTACTGCTTTTTCTGATTATTTCCATTATGTAAAACTAAAACCCCAGAAAATTCTATTTAAAAAAAACCCAAGAGGACTCTGAAGGGTGGAAAGAAAAATGCTCATGTGCGAGGGCCTTGGGGCTTGAGGGAGGGTAGGTGGCAGAGTTTGCGGATTTTCCTTTTGCCTCTTGCATCCCAGACCTGTCGCTGGAGAAGCCAGCCACACAGAAGTGCCCATGTGCATAGAAAATTCAGCTCCAACAAACACCTCCTTTTTCTAGCTAGTATACAGAAAGGGAAGCCTATCAAGGTATAAAACTTTTAGATAGTAACTTTTCCACTGCAGCCAAACTCCACAGAAAAAACTCTGGCCCATGTCTATCCCTACTAGAAAAGGCCAAGGGTGGGGGGGCACCTAAACTCCCACTTTTGAAAGGCTCTAATGCGGTACCTCAACATTCCCTCTGGGCGATGTGACAGAAGATCGAGTAGAGTGAAAAACTTCCACACACACTGGCTGGTGATAAGGCATCCCCGTCATAGTGTCCACGGAGACCATGGGTGGGGCGGGCCTGGATTTCATGCCCACCTGACGGTAAGGTGGTACCCTTCTCTCTTCTCACTGTGGTACCTCAGGGAGGCCCAGTAAACAGTCAGAGCTTTTTTCATCGTTCCCGGGCACAGAGGCCACTACCATTGTAGGATCAATAGACACCACATGAGGAGCGTGAATTCCACCCACTCTCAGCAGTAATGGGAAGGTCTCCAGTCTCAAGTACCGAAGAAGGCCCACTGGGGAGCCTGGACCCCTACCTCCAACTGGCAGCTACAAGGCGGGGCACCCCTTTCTTACTGGAGCAGTATGAGAGAAAACCAGATAAGGTAGGAGGTTTCAGTAAGGCCCATTTTTATAACAGAATGCAAGTATGTCCACATTTTAATTTAAAAAATCCCTTGTCATACTAAGAACCGGGAAGAGCTCAACATGGATAAAAAACATGGCAACACAAAGGTAATGGACATGTTAGAGTCGTCTGACAAAGATTTTAGAGTAGTTCTGCTATAAATGCTTCAGTGAGCAATTGTGAACATGCCTGAAACAAGCGAAAATATATTACTTAACAAAACTTAACAAAAATGGAAAGTCACAGCAAAGAAATAGAAGATATAAAGAAGAACCGAAAGGAAACTTTAGAACTGAAAATTATAATAACCCAAATAAAAAGCTCAGTGAGTGGCATAATGGAGGTAACAGAAGATAAAATTAGTGAACTTTAAGGTAGAATAATAAAATCACCCAGTTTGAACAACAGAGAGATTTTTTACTTATAAAAAATAAGTAAACAGAACACTCAGGGATATGTAGGACTATAAAAAAAATCTAAGCTTTATGTCATTGGATTCCCAGAAAGAAAAGATAAGAAAGCAGGATTTAAAAAATAACTCAACAAAATAATGGCTGAAAACTTGGCAAGAAATATAAACATACCAATTTGAGAAGCTGAGTGAATCCCCAAGAAATCTATGCCAAGACACATCATAATTAGAAAACTGAAGTCCCAGAAGAAAAACTTTGAAAGCAGTTACAGAAAAATGACACTGTAGCTACAGGGAAAACTGCTTCAAATGACAGTGGATTTCGTATCAAGAATGATGTAGTACAGAAAAAAGTGGCATAATATTTTTAAATGATAAAAGAAAAGAATTATCCACCAGCTTCTCATACTAAGCAAACACAAAACAAAAAAATAAAACATTAGTCCTAAGTACTAACATAGCAATAATTACATTAAATCATGAGAAGATCTAAATCCACAAGTTAAAAAAACAGAGATTAGCAGAGTGGATTAAAAAGAACATGATCCAACTATTGTCTATGAGAAACACATTCTATATGCAGGTTAAAAGAATGAGAATACATCAACTCATGCAAACATCAATCACAGAAAAACAAAAGTGGATATATTAACATCAGATATGGCAGGCATCATGCCACAGGAGATTATCAGAGACAAAGCGGACACTGCGTAATGACGGAAGAGGAGGTGAGTACCCAATATCTATGTACCAGACAATGGAGCTGCAAAATATGTGGGATAAAAACGGTTTCAGCTAGAGGGAGAAATAGCTGTATTGGAGGCTTTAACCTTTTTCTCAACAATTAATAGAACTAGACAGAAAATGAGTAAAGATGTGGAAAAACTGGTACCCACGATCAACAAACAGGATCTAAGTAACACTTATAAAACATTCTGCATAACAAAAGCCGATATAATTTTTTTCATGTGTCCATGGAACATGCACCAAGATAAACAATATCCTGGGGCATAAAACATCTTAAAAATATTGAAATCACCTAGATGCGTTCTCTGACTACAAGGGAATAAAACCAGAAATTAAAAACAGAAAGATAATAAGAAAATCTCCACTTGGAAATGCAACAGTGTACTTGAAACTCACCTATGGGTCAAAAAGAACAACATCTCAGGAGAAATCGAAACAGACATTGAACTGGATAAGTATGAAAATAAAACATACCAAAGTTTGTGGAATACAACTAAAGCCTTGCTGAGAGGGAAATTTACTGTTAGGGATGGGCACTAACTTTATACATTACAAAAGAATAAAAGTATCAAATCCATACTATAAGTTCTAACCCCGAGAACCTAGAAAAAGAGTAAAAGAAACCCAAAGCATAGGGAAGGAAGGAAATAATAAAGGTACAAGGAGATAATCAGGAAATTCAAACAGAAGAACAATAGAGAAAATCAATGAAATAAAGTTTTTTTTAAAAGATTTTAAAAAATTATCAAACCTCTAACAAGACTGACAAAGTAAAAAAGAGAAAAGACAAATGATTGCTATCAGAAATAAAACATGGATATTATCACATTCTCTTTAGATACCAAAAGAGAAATAAGGGAATGATACAAAAAACTCTACACACATAAATGTGACAACTTTATTGAAATGGACCATTTCCTGAACAAAAATTACTATAATTCATCCACTATGAAATCAATAATTTGAGTAGTCTTATAACTGATGGGAAATTGAGTTTATAATTTTAAAATGCCCCCAAAAGAAATCTCCAGGCCTAGATTATTTTATTGGATAATTCCATAAAATGTTTAAATAAAAGTCAATACCAATCTACATAATGTCTTAGAAAATAAAACCAGGGAACACTTACCAGTTCATTTCATGAATCAAGTATTACTCCGATACAAAACCAGACGAATGCAGTACAAAAAACAGCAACCAATGTCTGTCATACATGGCGATACAAAAATTTGTAGTAAAATATTCATGAGCAAAATTCAGCAATATAGAAAAAGAATTAATAACATGACTAAGAGGAATTTATTCTGGAAATATGACCTGCTTTGATATTTCAAATCAGTGTAATCTATCTACCATTTTGGAAAATTTAAGAAAAATCAATAATGATAGTAATAGAAACAGAAAAGCATTTGAAAAAATTCAATATCCATTCGCAATAAAAATTCTCAGAAAAATAAGAATAAAGGGGAACTTAATTTGATAAAGAGCATCTACAAGTAAAACCCTGCAACTAACACTACGTGCAGTGGTGGAAACCTGAAGCTTCCTCCCGAAGATTAGGAAGGAGCCAAAGATGTCCGCTCTCATTGCTCTTACTCCACACAGTGCGAGACATTCGGGCCAGAGCAATAAGGTTAAAAAGAAAGAAAGGAAGGAAGAGAGGAAGAAAGGAAGAAAGGAAGAAAGAAAGAAAGAAAGAAAGAAAGAAAAGACACACAGACGATAAAAGAAAAAATAGAACTGTTTCTATTTACGGATATGATTGTCTACATAGAAGATACTAAGAAACATGGAAAAAAAGGAACACAGTAGTACAAAAATCAATTGTCATTTTGGTATACGGGAATTAAAGCATACAGTATTATTTACAGTTGCTCAAAAAATGAAATGCTTACGTGTAAGTTTAAAAAAATGTGTGCTGTTGTGATTTCTAGGGGGAAGGGGTATAAGGGGAATAAATGGTAATGGAAAAATACAATAAAGATTAAATAAAATAAAATAAAGCAAGTGTGGGACTTAAATGTGAAAACTACACAATGCTGAAAACAATAAAAAAGATCTACACAAATGGAGACATATATCGTGTTCGTGGATGGAAGACTCAACACAGTAAAAATGACAATTTTTTTCGAACTGACACACAGGTTTAATACTTCTATAAATACCCCAGCAAGCCTTTTTATACATGTAGATATTAGTATTCTAAAATTGATAGAAAAGACAAAGAACTCTAACAGCTACAATAATTCTGAAAAAGAATAAAATGGGTAAAGTTAAATACATGGGCAACTATAGAAAACAGTATTATTGTGATTTTGTTTGAGACTCCACTTTTTTATTTTTACAGGATTTAAAAGACAAGTGCATAAACATAATTACATATCTCTGTTTCAGGCACACAGTGCCCAAAGGGGACATTCATGACATCAGTAGCACCTAGGGGGATGACGTTTTTCAGGAACAGAGTTTCCCCAGGTGACTGAAGGAGGTATCAATTCAAAACAGGTAGTTCTAGCCTTTGTCTATTATGTTTAAACTTCATGGGAGCTACAGAAAAAAAATTTATAGAGTGTATGCAAAAATATACACCCCACAAATAAATTAGCTCAAAATGGACTATAGACCTAAATGTAGGAGTTAAAACTATAAAACTCTCAGGAGAAAACACAGGAAAAGTTCCATGACATTGGATTTCATGAGGATTTTTTAAATATGACATCAAAGACATGGAATTGAAGACAAAAATCGATGACTTTGACTTAATAAAAATTTGAAACTTTTGAACATTAATCTCTATTAAGAGATTGAAAAGGCAACCCACAGGATGAGGGAAAATATTTGCAAATTACACATATGAAAAGGAATTAGCATCCAGAATAGATGAAGAACTCCTACAGCTCAACAACAAAAATAAGAACAAAACCAAATGACCCAATTAAGAAATGGGCCAGTGTCTTGAATAGACATTTCTCTAAAGAAGATATATAAATTCCCAATCAGTACATGAAATGATGCTCAACATCACAAGTCATTAGGGAAATGAAAGTCAAAACCACAGTGAGATAATACTTTATACCCATTAGGACAGTTATTATCAAAACAAAATCCATAAAAACAACAGTGAAAAATAATGTGTTAGTGAGAATGTGAAGAAATTAGAAAGGTGTGCATTCCTGGTGGGCATGTAATGTGTTGCAGCCACTGTGAGAAATGATACGGCAGTTTCTAAAAAATTACATAGCATTACCATGTGATCTAGGAATCCCACTTCTAGGTATACACCCAAAGGAGTTGAAAGCAAGTACTTCTGCACCAGTCTTCATAGCATTTGAAACAATAGCCAAAAGGTAGAAACTGTCTGAATGTCCCTTAATATATGAATGGATAAACAAAATGTGATGTATTCATATAATGAATATATATTAATATTTCAGAATATTATTTAACCTTAAAAAAGAATGAAATGCTGACATGCTACAACATGGAAGAACCTTGAAAACTTTATGCTAAATGAAATATGCCAGGCACAAAAGGGCAAATGTTGTATGATCCTACTTTTACGAGGTATCTGGAGGAGTCAAACTTACAGAGACAGAAGTACAGCAGAGGTTACCAGGTGCTGGGAGGAGAGAGGAATGGAAGTTATCTTTTAATGGGGACAGAGTCTCAGTTTGGGATGATGAGAAGTTCTGGAAATAGATGGTGGTGATGGCTTCACAACTTTGTGAGTGTTCTTAATTCCACAAAATTGTACACTTAAAGATGGTTAAAAATGGTAAATTTTATGTTACATATATTTTCCCCAATTAAAAAAAGCAAAAAAAATTTTTCAAAACCCTCACTCTCAGTTATCCTCCTGGGCACGCTCTGCCAGATCATCCTGGAAGGACCCTTTCACAGCCCTGGTGCAGTGTTTGCCCACCTTGCCTCCCTCTCTAGCCCCGAGGTTGAAGAAGGCAGGCTTTCTCTGCCCTGTTCACTGTCACTCTCGGGATCTGTTGTGTTGTCTGGCCACCAGCAGGTGCTCAAATGTTTCTAGGACGCATTAACAAGTCTCGCAGATGTGTAAAATGATAGAAATCCCAAGTCTTCTGACTCTAAATCGAGTCCTTTTTTTATCGGGGAAACTGAATATTTTCTAATGCCCCCTCTACTAGTACTTCTAGCATTTCAACCACATCTGAATATAGGTATGGCTGGTAATTTTGTCTTTCCATGAAATAGTTTTTGCTTTAAGTTTTAATGGTGAATTACATTACAACTTTTGAAGGTTTTTTTTTTGTATACCTCACATCAACTTTCTCACATAATCTATAAGATTACTTATAGAAATATTAAGGCCAGGTTTCCCAGGCAAAAAATGAAATTGACAAATCTGTAGCAATACTTCTTATGAATAAACCAGAGAGTTCATCACTGACTATGATAATTTTTTATGGAAAGTTTTCTTTTTTTTCTCCCCTCCCTTCCTTCCTTCTTTTCTTCCTCCCTCCTTCTCTCCTTTCGTTCCTTTCTTCTGACAATCCAGAGAATTTCCAAGTGACAATGTACTCCACACCTAGGTAAGCTCAATACCAAAAACATGGGGATATTTCAAAATGCATTATTTGTAAACATTTGGCTATTTTTGGTATTTGAGGAGCTATACAAGGGAAATAGCTGAGAATCACAAGAATTCTGGTTGGGTTCCAGGAAGAGAGAGGTAGAAGGTCTGAGATGCCCTGGTATGGGTCGCGTGAGCACTGAATGCGGTGGGCAAACAGTGCGCTAACCACCTTTGGTGCTATGGCGAGCCTGTGCCCAGCAGAGGGCGCTGTTGGTCTGTGTGAAGCCTCCTAGGTTTCCCCCGCATCCTTTGATCGTTGAGGTTTCATTTTTATTTTTGATCATCACAGTTTTAAATTCTGGCCATTACTTTTAAAACCCAGCTTTGGTGACCATAACCTCAGTAAAACCTCATGATCTGAAGTTTGGGCAATGGTTCAAAGTTTATTGGGAAATACGGTATTGACTTTCTCAGGATAGAAAGAGCTCTTGCTCGTTGGCACCAAAGACAGGGACTGAAACTCAAATTAACAAGAAAGCTTTCAAGGCAAACAGGCCCATCTATTCTCACAGACCCAACTTCCTGTTTGCTTTGAACACTTGGCTTTGAAATCAGACCTATTTTCTTCAGGTTGTAAAGAAATATGGTACCATGTAAGTCCTGTTTAAGTACAGCTTGTCTCAGAGAAATGTGCTTCCCAGGCTAAATTAGCTGAGCGTGTGAGGAGATGACAGCCACGAAAGACAGGGGAGTAATACATTTTTCACTTGACAGCAGGCTAACGGACATCTCTGTAGCTCAGGCAGAACCCTGGGAAATGCTGGGCAGTCATGACTGCTGAAGCCTTCGGGATTCCTGCCAAGGGGCCAGGCGCGCCTGCTCCAGGACGTAATGACAACTTCATAGGCAACTTGGGGAGTGACAGATCGGCTGATGCTGACGGCTTTACACTGTGTGTGCTCGAAGGCACCAGTCAGCCACCACTCTGCACTTCTGCGGGTGTCTGCAGCTCCAGAGGGTTTGGGAGATGCCTCCACACTTGCACCGACAGTGCTCAGTTATCTGTGTGAGTGCAAAGCATGTCTGCGGTCTCCCATCACAGGCAGGTGCTGAGGGCATTAAATCATTAACTTCCTGCTTTAAAAGGTCAAGTCTCATATTAATAGTGGGGTTAGAAGAGAAAATGAGCATTTACTGAGCAGCTGTGATGTGCCAGGAGCTTTTCCTCCTTCAGCACGTACGGCTTTGCTGCATCAGGGCTGTTGGCTGCTCTTTCACCGTGTGGTAAACGTAAGAGAGTTTAAAGATGCCGTCTGAGGTCACAGGGTTAGAGCTAGGATGGGACCCCGGTCTGTCTGCCTTGTCCTTTCCACACAGCGACATGGGGCTCTGTGAGGTGGGAAGAGGTCAAACCCTGCTGTGTGTGTTACTCAATCGCCTTCCCGGGAAGGTGCAGATTGTCTGTGGAAAATGGAAGGGAAGTTGTTTTAGGCAAAAGTGGCCCATGGAAGTGTGTGCATTAGCACCATAGCTTCTTTCTAGGTATCAAGAGAGCACCCTGAAACCCCAAATTGCTTCCCCCAAGGAAGGTGCTGGCCACACCCACATGGTCTGAGAGCCACGTAAAGCAGAGCCTGGTGGTTACACTCCTGGGGCCAATCTTTCAAGTCTCTATGCCCCATGTAGAGATCTCTGAGACTTCAGGGAGAAAATTTTCTCCCAGAGAGGTTGCTTGTGGCTTTATTAAAACCTCTAGGAAGGAGTGCATTTTGGAAAAAATAAGAAATCACTGGACCCAGTGAGCTGAATGTGCTGCACTCAGATGTGTCTATGACCAGCTTCCCCACTGTAGATGCTGAGGGCTTGCTGGTGCTGAGAGCCACGGTGCTGAGGATGATGATGATGACGGTCATGAGGCAGAGTGTCTGGCAGAATGATGCACACATGTGGTAGATGGGGATTTGGTCCGTGTGGAAGCAGGATGAGCTCCCGGAGAGGAATGAAGTGGGAACTGAAGAAAGCTAGGCAGGTTTGTGGTGGAGACAGAGCCCAGGGTGGGACAATGACAGCGAGGAAGCACGAGGTTTGCCCCAGGTAACTGGGGGTTAGTTGTTCATTATTCCTAAAGGCCTGGCCCTAGAGCTCTGCACCCCGCACTCCTCAGTTGTGGGAGGGGGCAGTTTACTGAGTCCCTGTCCTTCGCTCGGGGAGAAGGTTAAAGTGTTTCCTCTGACACAGCACAGTCGAAGGCCCAGGATGACCCGGGGCTGGCTCCCTGGGAGCACTCCTGTCTTGGCTCAGCTCTTCTCCTCTCTTGGAAAGTTCTTCTCTGTCTTGCACAGCTGGTGAAGTCTCACTTACTTCTTTAGACTTAGTTGTCACCCCTCTTTT
This sequence comes from Phyllostomus hastatus, assembly GCF_019186645.2. NCBI lineage: Eukaryota > Metazoa > Chordata > Mammalia > Chiroptera > Phyllostomidae > Phyllostomus > Phyllostomus hastatus. The sequence goes on along the minus strand of NW_025334015.1, from coordinate 8,628,119 downwards.
CACTCTTTCTCCTCATAGTCAGACACTGGCACCCCAAACCTGCTGACAGGCTAGAGCTGAGTTTATTGCGTGCTGTGGTGAGAAAGGGCCCCGTGTTGACGGAGTTCTCACAGGGTCGGGGCGGGTGGTAGGGCAAAGCCAGGACACCGAGGAGGTTTGGGAGTCTCCTTTAGGTGGGCCTTGAAATGCAAGAGCTTGATTAGGGTTGGAGAAAGGTCATGATGTGAGTTTACAACCAGTAAACACCAGGGAAGCAAGAGTTTCGAGGACAAGATCAGAAGTGACTTGGTTCATAGACAATCAGTTTGATGTTATTTACTGAAAAGTTGATCAATTTTAAATGGATTTGCAAAAATTTTCAGTTATTTGCAAAACTTATCTTACCAGCAAGGTTCTTTTAGAAAAGTTGTCATGTTAGCGAGGACAGCAAAAGAATTGAGTCAATTGGAGGTGACAGGTGTGGACGCAGGTTCCGTTCTTGCTGTTCGTAGAAAAAGTTTCTCCTTTCGTGGTGAACATGGCTGTGTGTTCTGATTCCATCACAGCTCTCAGGAGTGCTGATGTGACTCTCTGCTTGTCCCCACATGTGAGCCTCCCGCAGTCTGCCTCAGAGCTCCCAGATAATCAAACATACAAACATCGAAAACATCCACGTGTGACCCTTGTCAAGTAACAAGTTGTGTTACAATTTACAGAGAATGTCTTTGGTACGTGGGCATTTGCATCACTCCCGCGTCTTCCCTCCTCCTGCACGACCTCCTACACTCAGAGAACCTGAGAGAGGAATGTGATCGATTTGCAGACAGGAAGAAATATGCAACTAAACCTTCATCTTGTCTTTAATCATAAGCATGGATATACATTTCTGAGATGGGGGGGAGGTCAAAATCAGCATTAAAAATGTGACGTAACTTAGATAACCTGGCATGACATGTTGGCGGCCTGCCTTTTTCTTCCGAATCAGTGCACAAATTTAAAGCCAGGTTACCTTTGTGGCTACAATATAATGGTGCCTTCATTTTCTTGCTTAATCTTCCAGAATCAATCAGAATTCAGTATCTGAGCTTTGCCACAGTAATTGCCTGGGAAGGAGCTCAGCCAAACTAATATGAGTCAGTCACTTCGTGAGTTTTCTACCTGGCTCAGAGCAGTCACCAGGAAGGAGGCTCGGCTGGGACCCAGAGTACCCGCTTCATTTTCCATTGCTGTATTCGGACAGCACCTGGGAAGCATCTTCTGGCTGCTTCTCACCTACGCATGACTTCATGGAGCAGCGTGGTCTGCAGTTTTCCCACTAGAGCCGTCAGTGAGAGGATAAATGAAGGTGAGGAGTAGGGAGTTGAAATGACAGGGTTACAGTAGTGCCAGATAATAAGAATGCCAATAATGCACCATGATAGATGCACATTTGCATAACAGCCTTGCCAATAAAAGCTCTTCCTATTCTCACTGAAAAAATTAAGAGGCAACAATCAATTCACTACTCCTGCCAGTTACTTGTCTGGGTGTCTTCTCTCCGCAGGAGATCTAGCTGACCAAATAGCAGGGGCATCTTTCAGGGGTGCAGAGTCCTGAGAAAAGGAGGAAGGACACAGAGGGTACAGTCCACACTGGCCCATTGCTGGTCAGAGGGGCAGCTCTGGTCTGAAGACAATGTCCACTGAGCAAAACGGTGACCCTAGGACTTAGCAGGGGGCAGTGAAAATTCAGAAAAGGGCAAGGAGAGGTTGGTAGTACTGAGTTCAAAGTGAAAATTATAACGAACAGTTCCTGAGCCCTCAGATCATTTGTCTCACAACAGGACAGTATGCAGAATTGAAAGGGAAAGGATAAGGCCTCCACAACAGCCTGAAGGGATCTGCCTCACTGAAGTTTAGGAGGCAAAAACCAAGTCCCATTGATGTCACAGGATACTCTTTTTATAAAGTTTAAAAGCAACTAAAACTAAACATATTGTTGACAGAATATATAGTTTCTAAGAAAAATATATTTTCATATAAACAGAAGCTGAGAAGTGATTCTCGCATTGTTTGGGGTGGTGGTTACGGATAGAGGGAGGAAGAGGTGTTGGGAGGGTCTCATTGGTTGATGGGCTCCTGGAAGTTCGTGACCTTATAAACAAGGGCACGAACTAAAAGAGACCGCTGCTCAGACAAGTGATGGAAGTGAGTCACAGACCAAGGATGATTGTTAATTCCAGCCCTGAAGACCTGAGGTGATGTGCCACATTGTGTATGAGCACACGGACGCCCACCCAAAGGTGCACAGTGGACAGCTGGACACAGCAGGTCAGCGCCGGGGTGCTCACCGTGGACTGTGGGCAGACACTGGGCCCAGCTTTTTGCACGCTATCTTGTTTAATCCTTATGACCACTTTATGAGGTGGATAACGTTATAAATCTCATTTTACATGAGGGTTAAAGGGAAACAGCAAAAGCCTCCCCCAAATATGCCACTTGGCATATCGATTATTTTGAATTAAAGTTACTTAAGAAACAGTCAGTGCAAGGAGGACACGCTGACCCTTCTTCATCCCCTGAAAGCAGGAAATAAATCTCTCTTGGGAAAGGTGCCCTCCCTGTGCCAGGAGATAAAGAGACATGCTTATCGCCAGAGATAGAGGATTCAGAGCTGAGACGGCTGTATGAGCACACCTTGTTACTTCCTCACTAATTTACTATCCCAAACCCAAACCCCTTTGTCTTGTCAATTCTTCACAAATTGATTTTTTTTGTCTAATGGTCAAAAAAGCTGCTTACTTTGGTCACTTCTTTGAGTCTCATTTTTCTATGGGCTCCTGTACATACAAAATTATATCTGTTTTTCTACTGTTCATCAAGCCAGCCTAAGAAACTAGAGGGGAGGAAGGGAAATGTTCCATTCCCCTTTGGGGTACTGGGCGCAGAGAAGTCAAATCGCTTGCCCAAGGTCATACAAAGATCAGACGGTAAAGCTAGGACTTGAGCTAAGCCCAGCAGCCAAGCTCTGTCTGCTGAATGTTTGAGCTCAGTTTCTGCTTGCATCTTCCCACTTCCTGGAGCCCCTTCACTTCGGTTAGTACCTGCCACCTCAGGACCTGGAATGTCACCCAGCGCTGGTCAGTCAGCACGAACACATACCCAGCATCTCCGTTAGGGTGATGCTGCCAACCTGTGTCCTGTGCTCGGTGGAGTTGTGAGGGGCAGTCTTTGCACACCAGTGACCACTGGTAGACTGGACACAAGCACCCTGCTGACGGGAGGTCTGGCTGTGTCTAGTTGCTGTTCTATGAAGTGGTCCGAAGTCGAGAGCTTGGCTAAGGAGTGGGAAGTGCTAAGCTAACCAGACCTCACCTTCCAGAATTCAGGTTGTGGAGTGCGAAGCACATTGGCCTGCTCATGGAGGGTGGGAAACATGCAGGAAGAAGAGAGCCATCGTGAGAAAACGGCCAGGTCCTGGGACACTCCAAGTGGGCTGAAGCCCTCTGCGCAGGGACTTGGGACAAACTGTAACCTGTGCTTCTTAGATGCGTGCGCGCCCTGCTCTTGCCCACTCTATTAGTCGTCCTAGGGAGTGCGGCAGAAGGCCGTGTAGGAGTAATTATGGATGAGACATGGTAAATTCCCTTTTTTTACAATGTGCGCAAAAATGGTTGTAAGTGCACTTGCTTTTCTCATATGAGAGATTTCCTCTCAGCAGCCCTTTCTTGGGACCTGACTTGGAGGCCAGAAGCGGGGCCTCCGGAGAGCCCAAGGAAGAAACCAGCCTGAGGAACAAAATTAAGTTGAAAACCTCCTTTGACATTTAAGAAAAGTCAACAACCATCTAAGTGATGAGAGAGACCAGAAATATAACGGGCTGAATGTCAATTTTAAAACTAGAAAGATAGCTGCTACTTTATCTCGCCGAGCAGGTGTTTCTGAGCAGTAAATAACTCATGGATGTGCTATTAAGCTTTAATGCTTGTGATAACAGCAAAGAGCATGTTGCCACCCTCCTAAAAATACATAGATATAAAAACAAACAGCAATTTTCAGCATTTGTGCTTTGCACCATTTTCTTTGCACAGTTTTGCCGCATTATCTTGTGCTATTATCTTGACCACAAGCCCCTGCTGCATGAAGCTGATTTGAGATCGTGGGCAGAACAACCTCATGTAATTAAGTATCAGGCGAGTGTACAATGATTATTTCTACATAAAAAAGATTATCTCCCCGAATGAACACCCTCCAAACAAGGCACTGATTTCACTGCTTGTAAAACAGGGAATGAGAATTTAATTTTTTTAGGAGGGGGAAGCATGTTTCCTTCTGCTTTTTTCATTTTGTTCAAACTCATTTTTGTGAGGTTTTTATTGCAATAGTGATTATGGTGCTTCAAAGTGACTTTAAAAAATATCCAGAAGGAAAAAAAAATGAAGCAATGTAATTGGAAAAAGGTTAGATACAAAGAGATGTGCAATTTGAATCAGCCAGATGAGAGTTATTAGCTAATAATGAGGCTTTGCACTCCTATTACACTGGCTTTTGTATCAGAGCCTTTACAAACCAGGAGCTAATGAAGCTTCCTGCCTCCCCATGACTGAGGTCGCTGCTGTTGCTGTGTGATGAATGGAGAAAATAAGCCGCTGAGACCAGGTGAACTTGGCTTCTCCTCAGTTCAAACTGTTTATTAATGTCATGGTTGGGAATAAAACTTAGAGCCCTCAACTCCCAGGCTCTCTCACTTCTTTGTCTCCTGTTGCTGGAATGCCTGGGTTTTTTTTTCCTCACCATGTGCCTCGAGGTTGCCAGGTACAGAGGCAGTGAGACACATGGTGCTGGAGTTGGGAGCTGGATGTTTGCAGTCGAGACTAACTCCTCTGTGGAAGTGCGAAGGAGGGAAGGAGCGTGCACAGCTGCGTGCGGGAGCCAACGTGGAACATCAGGACCTCGCCAGCTGCTTGTTAAGTCTGAGGTAGCTTGAAATCAATCATAGAGGCAGTGTAGCAGGCCCTAAAATAACGTGGTTTTGCTCAATGTCATTTTGGTATAAATGTTTATGAGAAATAAGAATTGATTCCTGGCCGGAGCCACTGTCTGAGTGGAGTTTGCAGATTCTCCCCTTGTCTGTGTGGGTCTCCTCCAAGGGCTCCAGTTTCCCCCCATGCCCCAGAGACGTGCCTGTGAGGCGAATGGGCGTGTCTCAGCTGTCCCATCCGAGTGTGTGGGCGCCTGTCTGAGTGCCACCTGTGACCGAAGAGTGACCGGTCCAAGGTGGGACCTGCCTCTCGCCCTGAGCTGCCTGCCACCTGAGACCCTGGACTGGAGTAAGTGGCTTGGGAAGAATTATCTGACTTGTTTCTATTCATCCTTCTGAAATGCATGTGTAGTTCACATTAATTCCTCTTTTTAAATTTTATTTTATTGATTACGTTATTACAGTTGTCCCGATTTTGCCCCTTTTGCTCCCCTCCATCCAGCACCCCCCTCCCACTCCTTCAGGCACGTTAATTTCAATGTTTAACATTAGAAGTTTTTTGAGTCTTTATTTAGAAGTTTAGTTATGTTTTTGTGACCAGAAATATGCCACTGGAGCTTAGCTCTTTTTACATCAGTTAGCCTGCAGTAAAACTGGTTTCCTTGTGTGACCCGACAAGATGTTTACATCAAGGTGCAGTTTCTAGGAACACATCCCTGCTGTTCAGTGAGGACTTGCTGAGGCTACACCCCGATACCAGCAAACACAGAGATCCGGGCTCCCTCACCCCCAAGCCCGTGCCCCGAGCGCCAGTGAGAGCAAGTGAAGAGCAGTGTGTGTTCCAGGGGCTCCCGTGAGTCCTTTAAAACTGTTCTGTATCCTGCATGAAAAGTAGTGTCTTCTAGCTGTAAATCAGGAGGTGATACTGAAGTGAAGGCAGGAGAAACTCCTGGGAGTACAGTGAACGCAAGTTTGTGCCAGGTCCATTGAATCGGAGGTCTGGGCCAGCGATTCCGCAGTTGGGGGAAAGCCGGTCACAAACAACAGGAAGTGCCTCGTACCATCCTTCCCTGGCCGCTTCGCCTTGATTGCTGTGTCCTCGGCCGCGTCCTTTCAATCCCCACTGTTTATTCATTAATCCTTTCAGTAAGTTAGTGTTAATTCCTCCTTGAAGAAGTCTTTTTATTTTAAATGGGAAGGTAGGAAGAAGAGGCCAAAACCAATTAAGTATTATTATTGTATCTGTTTTACAGATAAGGAAACAGGTTCAGAGAGTTTACTGTCAAGTATTTCTGTTTTGGACAGAGCTTGCGCAACTGACGTTTAGACAGGAACCTTCACATGGGCATCAAGGTGTAAAGAAGGCCATTCTGGGGTCCACTTGCTTTCAGATTCTGCAGAGGAAACAACACTGAGTTAGAAGTCGGGAAGACCTGCATTCTGCAACTTGTTTTATCTCCTGGAGGCTTTGTTTTCTTATGCAAATGAAGATAAAGTTGTCTTTGTTTTCTGTATTTGTTTTGCTGGGGACTGAAGAGATAATGTATGGGAAAGCATTTTGGTTAACGGTGAATGGATGTAAAACCAATTCTGTTTTCTATTTGACTCATGCTCAAATCCCCTTTTTTCTTACCACATCCTTTTTCCCTGTTGTCTCCATCAACCTGGGAGATTAATTTCTACTCCAAAGAAGGTGATTTTTACACTACTTCCTTAAAACTTGCTGAGATCCTTGAACTGACAACCGGTGTTTTGTAACAGTACTGAGCTATCATACCCACGTCCAAATTTATGCCTGATACCTGCGAAAGGCACCTCGGTTCCTCAGAGCAAGCACTGGCCCATTATTCTTGCAGCTCTCCAGGCGTATAATACACACACACCTAGACATGCAGTACACTCATTTAAACTGAGATTGGAAACAGGGGGATAGACAAGACCAGCCATATGGCGAGCGACTCAAGCAGCACCAATAGCAAAATTGCGCGTCATCACCGGCTCCGCTGCTCTGCATTTGCTGCAGAGAGCAAGGTCACCTCAGCAGCTCGTATCTAATGTTGCCCTGTATCCCCAACTCCTTGCTGCTCCACCCACATACTCAGAGCTTCGTAGCCCCATGTGCCTCCTCTCTCAAATCAGTCTCCGAGTCTAATGTTGCCCTCACCCCAGGGGGAAAGCCAGCCCTCCTACCGTGTGAGGGTCATTCTGCCACCTCGGCCTTCACCTGCCCACTCTAAAGGAATGTGCCCCTCTCTTGCCAGCCACTGGGCAGGATGATTCAGCAGGGGAAGGGACGACCTGCAGTGGCAGAATCAGGTTCAGAAAGCACAGCAGGCTTATACTGGTGACAAACGCTGCCCTTGAATCTGAGCTGTGGCTTTGCTTCAAATTCACCAAGAGATTTTGATTTAAACAATTTACAACTAGACTATGCTCTATTCCAAGTCTGGAGTAAAGAGAAATGTGTTTATTAAGTTAAGTGTATTGAATGTTTATTAAGTGCCAGGAAGTCTCCTGGGTAATTTAAAAGCATTATCTTATTTAATCCTTCTGTGAGGTAATTACTATTATGATTCCCATTTTATAGGGGAAGAAAGCAAAACATGGAGAAGTTAAGAAACTTGCCCAAGGGTACATCCTTAGTAAAATTAAAAGCCTGGGATTTGAACTCTGAACATCTGAACCAAGAATCTATCTTCTTAAACACTCCTTTACTTCTTCCAAAAGCGATTTTACACTGTATTTTCTGTCTGAATTGTAATTACAGGGTGGACTGTGGTAGAATTCTAAGAAGACCCTATGATGTCCCCTCACTGGTGCTCATCTCCTCTCTGTAAGCGTAGGCAGGACCTGTGACTTGATTCTAACCAATAGAATACAGCGAAGGTGATGGGCTGTCTGTCACTCCCGTGATACTGTTAATATGAGACTGGTCTTAGCAGACAAGAGTGAGTGAGATTCTGTTGCCAGCCTGCGGAAGCACACAGCCATGCACTGGCTGTGGAGAGGGCCACATGGCAGGCACCTGCTGGGGGCCCCTGGGGCACCTGACTGCAGCCTTGCGAGAGCCCCGGCAGGGGCCCTGTTCAGCCACGCTGGGACTCCTAACACACAGAGACTGTAAGATGGTAAGTATGCGTTGTCTAAAGTGAGTAAATCTCTGATAATTTGTTGTGCTGCTGTGAGAACTAACACAGGCTAAGAAATTTACCTGAGGTCACATCTTTAGTCACGTTACAAAGCTGGGGTGGAACTCAGTCCTCTGACACAAGAGCTACAGTCTTAGCCACTTCTCCCTTCTGCCTCCTTCAATGGTGTTTTTATAGATGGTTTTCTGTTCAATATTGTAATTATTTCTTCAGGTTTCTGAGCTTTAGGAACTCATAGGCCATAACACCCTTGACAGAAGAGGCCTAAAAGCAGGCTTTTGATATTTTTTCAAAGAGCTCTTCTCCTCTCTGACTTTCTTTTGTTGTTGTTGACAACACTGCCAATGGCACGGGTCCCGGTCGGCGGCCCTTCCAGACCGGCCAGTGCGGTCGCAGTATCTCCAGACGTCTGTGGGTCTGCATGTGCTCGGCATCTATACTTCCAAACCCCTACATTACATAATGCTCTCTAATAAGGAAATTAGGTCTCTGTGGAAAAAGTCATAAAGATTTTTGATATAGGGAAATGTAGACTGGAAGAAGGATATTCAATGCACTTAGCTGTAGAAGCAAAGTAAAGAGACCAACCATGAGAGAAAAATAACCAGGTTGAAGGGCTATTTCTGCCCCGCACAGGATGTCAGATCCCTTGTGAAGGCTGATCTCATGGTCCTCACTCTTGAGTCCAGTCAGAATCAGTGATGTAGTTTTCAGGGCCCAATGCCAAAGCAAAAGGCAGGGCCCCTTGTTCAGAGGATGGTGACCACATGGCCCCTCTGAGCATGGGCCTATGTTGCACAGGATGCCCACCCAGCCCTGGGCACAGTTCGCATAAATTCTGAGCAATATTGGGGCTTATAGTGTTATTATTAGATACCTATTCTTACTGTGATAACTCTTTTTTCTCTCTATGCTTCTTACCTACACATTCAAAACAGGCTTTCAAGCTGATACTTAGACTCTACCATATGTTGTGTATCCCATCCCTTTGGCCCTTGGCTACACGGGGATGTTTAATTTGTGAGGTAGGGAAGGCTCTGGTCTCCTTGTTTTACAGAGCAGAGAATTTAATAGCAAAAATGATCAAAGTCACACAGGAAATGTGGTTTCCTTATCTCTGCATCTCCTTCTAATAGGACCATACAGCTAAGTGAGGGCAGATTTCCCGTTCTTGTTTTAACTTTTTTGCCTCCACCCTCGACCCCAGCCCAGTGCCCCAATGTGTGTTACCCTGAGGGTGGTAGCTTGGAACATACTGATTCTTTAAAAGATTGGTTGAAATTTATTGGTAAATCCCAGGGAAGAGAATTCCGTGGGGATAAAGAGAGGGAGCAGAGTTTTAAGTGAAAATGGCTTTGTAGGATGTGACTTGTTTTAGAGGCAACCAGCATTCTAGTTCAGGTCTTCTTCTCGCCAACCCTTGTTTCTCTGTCTCTTCTGTCCAGACATGGGTGAAAGGATTGGGCATTGCTCCTGTTACAAGCCATGTCCTTAAGTCCTGTGACAGCTCCTTTTGTGAACATTCCAACTATGTTATATAGGAGGGGAATAACCTTCCCCTATGTTATGAGGGGAATTTGGAGATTTAAGATATCAGATAGAGAGCATTAGATCTTTCCTATCCCGTCACATCACCTGAAGCCTAGCTGTGCTCAATCACCTAGCTGCCACGGCAAGTGGTGATTCAACCTTGAGAGCGTTCCTTTCACAAGGCTTTCACAAAATGACATTCCCTCTATCTATGGGTGGCGATCACTTGTGCATCAAACACCAAATAAATCAAATGTAGTTTGCTGATCTCATATTTCTTTCATTTCTTGCTCATTCAAAGCTCTGTTTGAAGGAAACTGGAGAACAAAATGAAGAAAGATAGAGAGGGCACTTGTAGAACTAATTTGAATTCATATTAGTAGTCATTTCTAACACATGGTTAATTGGTGCCTCATACTTTTGAAATTCTACCATCAAAGAGGATGCCTTCAAGATAAACTATAGGGACAATCAGATAAATTCTGCAATAAAAATCATCATTTTGTTTAGTTTTGTTTGTGTTTTAAGCACACATATTTATTGATGGATTGGAGAATATGGCTTTAACAGCACAAGAAGGCACAACTGTGGATTGTCATGTTCCTGCCGGTCTCATTTGTTATTGATTCACCTGCTCACACCCAGGCTGCCTTTGGTTTTCTTTAGTTCCTTCTAATTCTCCAGTCCATGATCAGCAACGTCTATGGTCTTAGCTCTCCTCCTGTTTTCAACCCTATTTGGGCAACTGTTTGATTTCTTCACATATTGCATAATTACAGTCTTTGTGTGGCGAAGTCCATTTCTGAAGTTTTAAATTATTAGAATAATTTAAGCCAAGCTATTCCTTTCTGGAGGAGGAAAATCAAGGTACTGCAGTTTTCAGGATAACATGGGAATCTCCAGCAGGTCCGCAGCCAGAACTCACAGCTTCTAATTGTGCAGCCTCTGCTCTTTCTGCACACTGAGCAACCCCCTTCTCTGCTGAGTCATGCATTATATGCTGCTAGCTGTGACCTCAGATACTTTTTCTTCAACAGTTGCCCTTGGTCCTAAGATATATCATCTTTCCCCAGTTGTGCCCAATGGACTTCAAAGGCCATCATTACACCTGAGTCTTACTTCTTGGATTCATCTTCTTTCTCTTTCCTTTGTCAGCTGCTTCTTTTTGCAGGTGTGGGTGTATAGCAGTGTTGGGGCATGCTAACTAGTTCCAATTCATTTATTCCTTCTCAATATTTTATCTTTATTGATATTCAACCATTAATATTATAAGAATTCTTGCGTGAATACTTTGTAAGTATTTAAGACCCAGCATCTTTAAAATATCATTAAAAAGCCCTTTTTTCCTCCCATTCCTTCCAACCTCTTTGGCCTCTGCTTTATAGTGAACCTCTATCCTCAGTTGCTGAGCACTAAGGATAATTTCTATTCTAGAATCTGTCTTGTTATCCCTACAGTTTACCTCAAAATCATCCTCTTTCATGGTAGGCTTACAAAAGATGAGACACCAGTTCACCATGGGTTAGAAATGACTCTTAATATAAATTAAAACGAGGTCTGCAAATACCCAGGCTATATCCATTTTGTTATCCCTTTCCCCTCAAATGGAAGCTTTGAATGAGAAAGAAACTATGAAAGAAATATGAGATCAGGAAACCACATTTGATTTATTGGTGTTTGATGCACAAATGATCGCAACTCGTAGATGGAAGGAATGTCATCTTGTGAAAGGAACATATTTCTGTCACTGCTTTCTCCTTCCTAGCCAAGCTCTGGGACTTTGAGGGACTTAGCCCCACAACTGTATCATTTCATAAGGTTTAATAATATCCCAAGATAGGTCCGCTAGGTCAGATGAATAGCTGTCCCTAGGCAAGGCTGGTAATGTTTACCTGTGATGAATCTCTGCACCCTGGGAAAGGGAGAGGGGAGGAGAAGCTTCTAGAGCTGCTGTCTACCTGATACCTGAAAGATTAAGGTTTAGGAATCAGAGGGAAAGTTGAAATCAAGGGCCAATGGCCACTGAAACACCATAGTGACTGCCAGAGACTTGCGTGTGGAAGCATATTAATGACAAATGAGACCAGTGGGATGTGTCATTTGCTGGATGGTGTGTCAGAAAGCAGTTCAGAGGTAGCTAATAGGCATTATACAAACCTCCGTTGGTGGTGTCTCTAAACTGTCTTGTCTTCAGTTTCTCTATCAGTTTACATAATCCACGTTCTTAACTCACTCTTCCATTTTTTTTTAAATTTTCTACCCTACTGCTTTTATTTCTTCTGCATGAACCTCATCCAGTGAGTCAGTGAAGTGCAGTTAGGCACATCTGTGCTGAAACCTAACTGGCCAGAATGCTGATGTGTCCACGGCTTTACTCAGTTGGGACAAAACAGGCCAGAGGTTGATTCTATACGTTTGCAAAAGTTGTGTGGTGTGTTTGTGTGTGTGTGTTGCAGGATTGGCTGCAAGCCTTTGATAACAAATAGAATAATGCTGTTTATATTCACATGGGGAAAGACTTGACTATCAGAAATGAGTTCTTCACAGCATAATTACAGCTTGCTCTGGTGCACAATGAAGATATAATCAGTGCACCTATTTGTCCTTCTGGATTCCAGCTGCTAAAGCAATTTCTTTTTCACAGAACTTACGATTTTGCGGTTCTTGTGAAAATCCACCGTTTCCCTCCTGAAATCCTGTGAGATGGAGCTCGCCAGAGGAAACGCTGTGAAAACAGCCTGGTTCCTGCATCTCCGTGAAATTAGGCAGATCATATTTCCAACGCTGCTATCCTGATTGCATGTTTGTTTAAAATGACAGTTGATGTTGTGTATCTCTTTCATTAGGGAGGCTCAACGATCTTGACATTATTAACTAACTGCAGCACTTGCTGCATATAAACACTAATCCACAGAGACATCTCAGATGGTACTTGAAGAAAAATAAGGCTCTTCGAACGTGAGAAACCAACAGAAGGATCTTGGCCATATTTGCAATTTGGCAGGTGTATTATTAGCCATTCATAAGTAAAAGCCATTTCCTATGCAGCCAAAACACCAAGATTCAGAGGGCAAACATTCACATCTGGGTTCAAACACTTAAAGTGGCTGAATCAAGTGGAGGGGAAACTGGGGACTTGTGGAGGAGAGAGGGCTGGTTGGTTTACTCATCTCTTGTTCTTTGAGCCCTGGCTGCATAAATACCTAATGCTGGATGACGAATCACATACAGACAGGAATGATTACTTGGTTTGTAGACATTTTGAATTGTATAGCACACTGAAGACTTGATTCTAAATGGTCAGAATTTGGTGGCCTGGTGGACCTGGATAGAATTTTGGTGTTTAGGATTCTCATCAGGCATTTAACTTACAGTCTATGTAGCCTGTTGCCTCCTGGGGATTTGTCCCCTTTAATACTTCCGACACCCTCCACGAGAGGTCTTTTTGATGGGGCAAAGTGGTGACGCTCACTTCTCTTCATCAGACTCATCTGTGGTGCTCCCTTCTGGACTGAGTGCTTGCCTCCTCGTGTCCTCTGCCGTGCTGCCTGGGAGGATATTCCGACAAGGCCTTTGCTCCTGCCCGTTCCCTGCCTTGTGATTTCCCCACTCAGCTGTTATCTAGCCCATTCCATTTAGTTCCTGGCCTTGGTCTGGGGACAGGTCCACACACATCTCCCTAGCCCCCCAACCCCAACTCTGGCTACCTGTCCTCTCATAGGGCTTCCCAGAGAAGCTCACGAGCATGCTGCATTCTTCAATACTTGATCCAGAATTAACTGCTGACCTCCTGTGGTCCATGGTGGTTCTATGCAGGTCTGTTTCTGATAAAGACATCTGACCCTCAATCCCATTCCTGTGTCTGGAATGGTACCAATGGTAGGACAATAATGATTCTTGTCAGAAGAAAGGATTGGAGTAAAGGAGTAAAGTTATGTTTAGGTTTATCTAAAAAGGGGAATGATCTTGGAATCTTACAATTATTGCTTTCATTCTCCTTACTCTTCTTTTTCTCTTCCCCACAGAAGTCATTAATTTACCTTGTTGATACTTCTTCAGAAGGGGAAATGGGAGGCTGGGGAGAATGTTCTTGCCCAGGTAAGGGCTCTTGAAACCACCGTACACCACATGAGGCAGTAGAGAGTCTATTGTAAATGAATAGACTCTATAATTGCCTTGACTACCCCTGATGGTTTGAATGCACACTTCACTAAACTCTCAAAATGCTAGTGCAAAGCCAGCATGAGACAAAGAAAGCTCAGTTTTAGAGAACTTGCATTATATTATTCATCCTGGAAATAGTAATACCCATATCCATAGAAAATGATGTTCTTTTTCTGGTTTGCCCAGGACAAATTCCAATTTACAACCAAAGTCCTGGGATAATCATTCATAGCGCCTCCTTTACTTTCAGAAATGTTCCGATTTAGATAAGGTATGTGGTCTTCTTACGCATAGGGTTCTTGGTGCCTTTAATGGCCTTAAACCCCACATGAGCCCAGTTGTGGGAATGACAGGGAAGAACAACAGTCAAAACTTAAGTTAAATGATTTTTATGTCCAAATGAAGAATGGTTTAGAAAGTAATTTTGGAAAGAGAACAGGTTAAAAAAGACAAGAGCATATAACCAAACCAAATACCAGAGATAGAGAAGTGACAGAAACTTGGAGGTTCCAGGGAAGTAAAACTTGGGAATCCCCCAGAGGTGAGAGTGAGTGGGGAAAGAGCCTTTCATGGCCACTACTCTTGGGTGGAAAGAGAGTAATCTTTGCCTCTAGGGGCTTGGGACATTAAAGTGTTTATTAATCAGGATCCTTTGATCTTTCTCCCTAGACCCTTGCCCCTTCTGTTCTCTCAAGGGTCTGTATGGGTAAAGGGTCAACCAGACCCCTTTTCAGTGAAAGTGATGACATGCTCATCTTGTTTTCCAAAGTACTCTTGTGGGAATTGTCAATTTCTGGAACAAGAGAGTCAAACTGGTGTTTGATCAGACAGGGGAAACCCACCATCTGTCATCAGCCCTTTGTCCTTCTGGAAAATTACTGAACTGCAGTATATCAAAACTATACACAAACAAAAATCAATCGCCCGAGATTCCAGCTCTGACCACAAAGTCAATGAGAATGACAAGGATAAATTTGTTTTTCCCTTAAATGCTCTTAGAACACAAATGGAATGGAACTCAAATATGGACATACGTCTAGAGGGGCATCTGAAGATTAAGGACAAAGAAGAAATGAGAGAATCCAAAGAAGAAGGTATGGTCAAGGAAAGGAAAAAATAGATATAATAGAAATTAACAACAACAACAACAAAACCCCTATGAACTCTCCTTCCCTGAAACATTATATAAGCTACTTTTTTAAGAGCGAGATGAGAGAGATAGAGAGAGAAACATTGATTTGTTGTCCCACCTATTTATACATTCATTGGCTGCTTCTTGTATGTGCCAAGACAGGGGATCAAAATCACAACCTTGGCATACTGGGATGATGCTCTAACCAACTGAGCTGCTCCCTGGCCAGGGCCTTCACATGCACCTCAAGGATAGAACAGAATAAAGAGGC
Organism: Phyllostomus hastatus; assembly: GCF_019186645.2. Classification (NCBI taxonomy): domain Eukaryota; kingdom Metazoa; phylum Chordata; class Mammalia; order Chiroptera; family Phyllostomidae; genus Phyllostomus; species Phyllostomus hastatus. The sequence continues at coordinate 8,612,935 of NW_025334015.1, read as the reverse complement.
AATTGCTAATAGCTCTGTTGTACTTGGCAGACGGTTGTAAATGAGCAGATTAAAACCCTACAGGACAGAATGCAGAATCAGCACATTTTGGCAAAGTAACAATGATGATGTTAATGTTAAAAATAGTAATACCACCTAATTCTTATTAAGCTCTTAAAATGTGTCTGGCATTTTTCAAGTGTATTATGTTTGTTTATTCACTTAATTTTTACAACTATTCTATGGCATGGATCCTATTATTATTTTTATTTTAAAAATGAGGAAATGGGCACAAAATGGCTAAGTTAATTGTGCAAGTCAGGTAAGCTGTGAATGGCAGATCTAAGATTTAGGACAATTGATTGGCAATGGAAATAAATGGAGGTTTCTGATTACATCCAAGATTCAAAGTGTAAAGTGAGGAACATTGTGGAAATTTTCCAGAGGCTGAATATAAAAAAAAGGCACCTCAATCACATATGTATATTCAGGAAAGAAATCAAAATCCATAATAGTGGGTAAAGAGAATGGTTACCAGATATGTCCATTAGGTAGGTTTATGATTAATTCAATCTATTCCCTTAATATTCATTATATAGGCTGGGGCAAAAGTAGGTTTACAGTTGTGAGTCTACAAAAATGGTTTATTCTTGTACTATTATTTATTAATTTTTGTATTATTTTCAGTACAAACAACTGTAAACCTACTTTAGCCCCACCTTATATATATGATAACTGAACTTGTTACATTATAATTCTAACATTATCATAAGCATGCTTGCCTGATTACTTAGCATGGGCCCTGCAGATGCAGAGGATAGGTCAGACAACAATATTTTATGAAAATAATTATCTGGAGAAATTTGTGAAAGGCAACATAAAGGACAGGAACTCATGGAGAAGGATGTGTGTCTCACAGGTAGAAGGGCATTCATCCAAGCTCTGACCGCAAAATGAGCCCAAGGCACAAAATTATAGGAAAATTATTTGAAGTTAAGCTGATCACTTTTTTCCTAATTTTCTGCTATTTTAGTGTATTACTAGCAAAGCAATTCTAAAGTATCTCTTCTCTCAAGAAGCTTATAATCTACCTGGGGAGACTAGATTTGTATAAAAATGTATGTGGTAATACTCAACCCCGGTAGACAACAGACTTTGTGAAGTCAAGGATGTATTATCTCAAGTTCACGGAAATCCAGCTAATGGTGGTTTGACTGAGAAGACACTTATGAGCTCCCAGAGCAAAGAGTACAGCTAGGGTGTGGTCATGTCGATTAATTTGCTGCTTTAAAGGTATGCCAGAGCTTCAGAATCCACTTTTCTATGATTTCTGGGTTTTCCCCTCCTGATTTCAAGGTGGCTGCTGCAATTCCACGAATCACAGACAACGATGGTGCAGAGTCCAAAAAGAAAATATTTGTATTTTTGTTTCTTTTTTAGGAATGTGAAACCTTCCAAAAATTTTCTCAACATTACCAACCTTCATCAATCATAGACCAAAGTTGAATCATATGCCCAGAATGGACCGATAACTTGGCAGGGTAGAATGAAGTTACCGGGACTGGTTTAGACAAGCAGGCCTCAGACTCTGGCTCGTGGACAGGTAAGGCTGTCCAGGATCATTTCAGAGGGTTAGCAAAAACAAACTATGTTTGTAATAGTACTAAGATACTATTGGTCTTTTAAGCTGCGCAGGCATCTGCAGTTCCCGTGCAGAGCGATGGTGGGTGAAACCGCCGGCGCTGCAGCGTGAACTAAATGGAAGACTCGAGCTGCACAGGAGTCTCTGTGCTCTCTGCTGTCACAAGCTCGTTGTAAAGAAAAATGCCAGTTTCACTTAAAAAATGTCCTTGATGAAGCAGTCAAAATGACTAATTTCATTAAATCTTGCCCCTTAAATACTTCCTAAAGATAATCAGTGCGACAAGAAGGGACATGCACATGAAGAATGCCTGCTGCGTTCTGAAGTACGGCAGTCATCTGGAGGCGTAAACAGACATGGCCATTTGAGTTGAAACCTGAAGAATCACAGAACAGCGTCTTCGCTGGACAGAATGACAGGCTATGGTTATTCAGGCTTGTAGACTGGCAGAAATGTTCCCTCAAATGAAATGTCACTTCAGAAAACAACAACAAAACTGGCAGTATTTGTTGCCAATGATAAAATGAAAATTAGATTTTTGTAAAAACCTGTATCTGCTACCATCAGCTTGACAGTTTCCCAATACTTAAAGACATTGCTGATGAAATTAAAGGTGATGTTAACAAAGGCTTGTTTTTTAAAAAATATTCAGACAACGGTGACATAGTCAACATTTGGAAGGTCTGCATAATTTAATGAACCAGAATTTTCCAAATGAGCAAAGCATATTGTTATAAAATTCTGCATGGCTAAATGACCCACTCAAAGAACAAGATGAATCCATGAATTTTGGTGCAATAAAACTTGGTTTAGGTCCCAATAAACCTGGTTTAAGATTCTACATTGCAACTAAGCTTGAAGAAACCACCACTTACAAGTTTTAGAATATCAAAGAAGAATATCCACAATTATCTGAAAAGGAGATACACCTCTCTTTTTAAAATTATATGCCCGTGTAATTAAAAGCTAAATTTCCTCCATGTACTTCAACCAAAACAAATGTGACGACAGCCTGAATGTAGAAGCAGAGACAGAAAGGCAGCTAGCTGTCTTCTGTGAAGCCAGACATTAAAGACACTTACAAAAGTGTAAACCAGTGCCGCTTGTCTCACCAAATTGTTTTGGAACATGGAGTTGTTTTTCATTAAAAATATGTTATTTATGTGAGGGTATACTGATTTATTATTGCTCTCTTAGAACACATTTATAAACAAGTATTTAAAAGTTTCTCAATTTAAAATTCTATTACAGTAAATAGATATAATCCACATGAACAAAACCCTTTGAGGTCCTCAATTACTCTGAAGAGTGTAAACAGATCCCGAGACCAAAAAGTCTGGGAAATGCTGGTTTAAAGAAACACAATTCATCCCTGGGTTTGGAAGAGGTCCAGTCTGTGTGGAAGCACATGGCTACCGGAGTCCTGGACCAGTTACAGATCCTCTTAGGAAGGAACAGATGGAGCTTGGGTGGTCACCCCGAGTTTGCCACAGGGGTCATCACGGGAGAGATGGAAAGAGGAAGTATCCATGACTCTTTCGAGGAGAGAAGATCATGGCTCAAGGGAGGAGGCGAGGCCTGTACATGATTCCTCTTCCTCCCCTTCTTCAACCATCTTTTATTTTAGAAAAAAAAAAAAGATTCAAACAGTGTATTAGGCAAGGAAGGGATGCATTGGGGGGAGACAGTATACAAAGTATAGAAAAAGTGAGTAGGAAATACTACCCAAATCATTTTGTCTTAATTTTTAACATCGAATAGTTTCCCTTTTTTTTTTCCTGGATTCATAGGTATGTGCATAGATACACACACATAATTCTGAAATATGTGTACATATTTTTCTAAAAGCAGCTTTCTAAGGGTCTTAGAACATGTATCCTATAGCCCAAAATACCCTATACGGTACATAAATATTTAAGAAAAACCTCAGAGGAAAAGCATTGCTTTGTTTTAATAGTTTGTTTTTATTTTTAGGAGGGAGGTTCTGCTGAAAAGGGGAAGGAGAGAAAAGAAAGATTAAATTGTGTTCTGTATTATGAAGCCAGATATAGACAAAGAAAGAACAATTAGAATTATTTTTAAAGACATGAACCCCCTGACTGGGCAACCACAGATCTTATCATGGAGCGGACGGGATAGGGTGCAGCTGAAGCAAGTCTGAGTTTCCACATTAACAGCAATAAATAAGCAAAGTGATGACTAACACTACATGAAGGCACCACAGATTCTTGAGGCTCTTTCCGGATACTGCTACCTCTGACTCCTCATCATTTGCTGTACTTGCTCTCACCTCCCCACTGTGTACGTGGTTTGACTTCTCTGTAGCCTGCACTAGACCACAAGCTAATCAAAACACCTGTTACTAGTATGTGTTCTTGGACTTTGTATTCCTAAGCTTAAGCGTGTTTTACATGTATTGGGACCTAAATATACCTCTAAGCACGGGTGTTAGGAGATGGAGCTGTTTTATACTCCTGAAGGAACACAGGTAGGAGGGCACAGCCCAGGTAGGCCTGGAGCACAGCTGGGCAGCCTGGGTCAAGAGGAGACTGAAGACCTGGTTTGGAGACAACTTACTGAGCTGTTACTCTGAGCTCTTTGGCCGCCCATAACCATCTTATCGCTGCCTCTTTCCTCCCTGACTCTTTGAGGTGCTCTATTTCTTCTCCTGATGCCTCTGATTATCCTTTAATCCCAACTGACCTTTCTTCCGCTTGCTTCTCTAAGCCCCTGGCTATGCAAATCTAGTTTCCCAGTTTGCTCCTGGTCGTTACTCTCTTGCTATTGCACATGAGGCTCCCTTGATCTGAAATGTTCTTCCCTGGTTTTCCATCTGGCAAACACCTACTCATCCCTTAAGACCCAACTCCAAAATTCTGTGAAATTTTCCTCAGTTCCTCAAGGAAGAATTAATCATTTCCTCCCCCCACTATAGCTTTGTATTCACCTGTGTTATACCCCTTCTTATAACGGGTCAGGCTTTGCTGTTCCCACGTGTTCCTGGAGCATGCTGGGAATTCCCCGGGGACAGAGGCTCTGCATCTGCCTTACTCATCAACATGCATGTAGCACCTAACAAGTGAGTGGCATGGGCTACATGTCCCACAAATCCTTAAAGCCTTAGGATTCATCGAAGGAGGGAGAGTAGTGTCTCAAGGCTAAGTGTCTGAGCCACTTGTCTAATCAAGTCTTCACTTTCTACACAGTTCACTCCACCTGCTCATTCTCCTCTTTTTCCCCTACTCTTCAAACCTTCAACCAGAAGCTTGAGCCTTTCATCTGGTGTTCTGGGAGCCCCCTTCTCACTCAGGGTCCAGCTGCTGAGAAGTTATTGCCAATTAGAATACACAGGCATTGCCATTTACCGTAGTTTTCACAATGCAGTGTTCCATCCACACTAGATAGTTAGACGTCTGGGTATACTAGATAGAAGGTGTTTTCAAACAATGAATCAATTGGTTTATTAACTAGTGGGTATCAAGCCCCTGTGCCATGCCTAGCATTAGTGATAAGGGGCAGAGAATGAGGGGAAAGAGAAAGAACTAAGTTCATTTTATTTATATGGAATTGCTAACATTTGATTCTATAAAAGCATCTGAGTTGCTTAGTGGACATATACTGCACAGGCAGGGACCAGGGGAGGGTGCATGTACCAGGATTGCTAAGGGAGGAACAATGTGCGGTTGGGTCATTAGGGGGCCAGGATGCAGAGCTGGTCCTGGGTCCTAAGGGAATGCAGGTACTGAGGGTGTGTTACTCTTCAATACACCCAGTTGCTGGGGGAGCAAACAGACGATGTTTGGTCGGACTGACACGAGCCTGGTGGGGAATGCATGCTGCGGCCTGTGGGGAGCCAGGCTGCAACGGAGTCGGGCCAGGTCATAGGGGCTAGTTAAGAACAAGCCTTGAGATATCATTTGATTTGGGTATTTTATGTTTTAAAAGATGCTGCCAATTTCACAAAGTTGTGCTTGGTGCAGGTTAGACTGAAACTATTCTAGGCTCCTTTGCTCAAAAAGCTCTTTCTTTCATGCAGAGGTATTAATTAGCAATGAAGATATGTTAGATTTACTAATTTCCTCCTAAGGATATTTCTTCTGAAGATTGCCTGGTTTCTCAATAAAGAGAGATTGTGAATAATCTCCTTGCCCTACTTAAAATGTTGATGGTGTCTTCGGAATCATGTTCTGGCTCTGCTCAGGGCCTGCAAAATGCACACTTAGCACTCTCTTCTTGGGTGAGATGTCGTGATGCTGGGCTTCCCAAGTCAATAATGTCCCGTCTGTAGAATGCTATTTCATCATAGAACTCTGGCTCTGAGGCTTGTCGCAGCTCAGAACTGCATCTCAGAAGTTCACTCTCCCCAGTGTCTCCTGCAGATACAAGCAATGGTCTGCAGTGCGTTATCTGAGATCACTGGGACAAACTGTGGACCTAAAAACAAACAAACAAACAAACAAACAAACAAACAAACAAACACCTAGGCAACAAAGCTGTCATATTAGAACAGAGGGTGGTAGCATGTTGAAAATTTTTATGTAAACCCAGATCATATTCTAAAGGGAAAAACGGAGCTCACAGCTTTTTTCTTTTAAGGTTTTATCTACTTTATTTTTAGACAGAGGGGAAGGAAGAGAGAAAGAGAGGGATAGAAACACCATCCTGTGGTTGCCTCTCATGTATCCCCTACTGGGGCCCTGGCCTGCAACCCAAGCATGTGCCCTGACTGGGAATTGAACCAACGGCCCTTTAGTTCGAGGGCCAGTGCTCAGTCCACTGAGCCACACCAGCCAGGGCTGAGCTCACAGCTTTTAATGTACTATGTAATATAACCCACACTGATGTCATTATTTTTATTTGAATTTCAAGTCAAAACAAGCATCTGGGGTGTCCGACCCACAGCCCATAATAGCTATGCGGCCCAACACAAAATCATAAATGTACTTAAAACCATTTTTTTTTGCTCATCAGCTTTCGTTAGTGTTTGTGTATTTAATGTATGGCCCAAGACAAGTTGTCTTCTTCCAGTGTGGCCCAGAGACGCCAAAAGGCTGGACACCTCTGTTAGAGCAGCCTTGTGAAAGGGAAGGTGACGTCGGATGTTCCTCTCTACACTGAGTCAACCCCAGGGAGTGGGACTTGGAAGTGGGGTGATGAGGGACAGTGCAGGGCTTGAAGTTTTGTCTTGTAGACCTATGGCTAGTGCTTCCTTTTATTTTTAAAAGTTCCCTGTTTGGACAATACAATGAAATCCACAAAACATGTGATCGCCCAAATGAGGCTACCTCTGCGGCTGAGTGAGTTATAACAGGGAAGGAAGGCAGAGCCTGGGGCGGGGTGTCCGGGGACTGGTGGGGGCCTGGGGCTGTGCACGCTGCTGACTGCAGGCCCCAGAGGTCGCCTGCGGACCACTTCAGCCACAAAATGCTTCTCAGCAAAGTCCCTGATGTGAGCGCTGATTTCCACTTTAGGAAAAGTGTTTGTTTCCAAAGAGAAAAAGAGAAGCTGAGCATGAATTGGGCTTTATGAGTCTGTGCCTCTCCCGCCACCATCTCTTCTCTCTTCTGGTAAGAGAGAGACAGCACGTTTTAGTCACTGAAAATTCAGGTGACCACGGGAAGGAGTCAAATGTAGGCAGATACTCAGAGTGTCTGTTTGGCATGCGGCTGCCTCCTTGCTGTTTCCTGTGGAACAAAACTGGCCGTGAAATGTCAGCATGGAAAGGCATGGCTGGGCCTCTGCTCCCAACTCCTCCCGAGGGCTTAGCGCCTGGCAGAGCAATCCTATCAGTTCTGCCAGTGATTCCCCCTGCTGTCAATAGGGGTTATCATATCAATAGACCCACAAATAATTGCCTCTACCAACTACTCCATTTCCCAGAGAAGCTAATCCCTAAGGGGGGAGAAAAGAGCTAATGAACCACATCAGAACGCATAGCAGAAGGAAAATCTCTCCTAGGAAGGTCAAGGCAGCACATGCCTCTCCATGAGATGATGAGGCAACAGGGTATGGACTTGGAGAGAATCGTTAGCTGAGAGAAACAAAGACTGAGGAAGTAGGGAAAAAAGAAGGAAAGGACGGAATCGGCTTTTTAGCCTGTGTGTCTCATAAAGTGAATGATCAAAAGTAAATTACAGACTTGCAAATGGGTGGTTAACGACTGAGAGAATATGACTGCAGAGAGGAGCTCATCAAAACACACTGGGCAAGAGCAGGAGAGGGAAGGACGGAATACAAATGACACTCTATAAAGCTGGAGCATCAAAGCAGACGGCCCCCGGCGGAGGGCCAGGGTCATTCCCCACACCTGTCGGGGCAAGGGGAGGACGTGCAGAAGCTTCTTTCAAAGGCGGAGGAGATGAAGAGGCTGCATGCATGGAGGAAAATAATAACAGAAGCACGAAGAGAGGAGGGAGAATGACAATGGCACAAAGCTCCAGTTCCTTGGGAGGGTGATGGAAACTGCCCTTTCTTCCCTCTACGGAGGGTGGGACTTCAGTGAACCGTGGGGCCTGGGGAGGGGAGGAGAGGCTGTGGAGGATGATGTATTCTTTGCAGCCATTCACTGTCACTCCCTGCCACGCATGCCCTGAGCTATAGAAGTCATAGCCTGGGTGAGGCTGGGTCAGGGAGCCCCAGATTCACTTATGACCCATGTGTGAAGCCCCCTCAGGCCTCTGGCTGCTGCTTATTCCATGGGGGCTTCCAAAAGCTGAAGGACTCAGGCTCTGGGAGAGTGTCAGAGGGAAGGAGGTGCCACATGGAACCGTGCTACCACAGTGGAATGGGGAGTTCCAGGAGGAGCACCGCCTGGTAACATCTCTACTAACCTGGGGAAGGATGGGGGACCAGCAGTGAACCATGAGGGCTGGCGGCTCTAAGGAAGACAGATGCTACCGCATACCGCAAAGTCATACACATTCACTGGAGCATGGTTAATTTCAAAACAAGTGATTTTGAAGCCCTAGGATGTGTCAGGCAGTATGCAAGGTGCTGAGAATGCACAAATGGTTATTTATAACTGTCCTCTGTATTTAAGAGGCTTATCGGGCAGCAGGGGAGACAGATATACAAATAAATGTTTGCAGGAATAATTGCAAAAAGAGAAAAGCTAGCTGAGCACTGTGAGAGGATTCTCAGAGCAGGTGACACAGGACCCTTGTCTTAAAATGCCAGATGAGGAGAGTGGGGCAAGGGTGCCATGCCAGAAGGAGGACACAGAGGCGAGAAAAGAGCACGATGTGTTTAGAAAGTGGTGAGGAGCTCAGTGTGGCTTGAGAGCAGTAGATGAATGTGGGAGGTGAATCTGGAAAATTCATCTGAGCATAGGTGGGGGAGGATCTTTAAGTCGTGCTAAGGAGATGAAGTTTTATTCTATAGAGGAGCCGCTGGAGGTTCCTGAGTAGCAGAATGGCATGATGGGACCTGTGGTTGGAAAACCCTTCCTGGCAGCTAGGTAGAGGGTGCACACACATGGATGCCTGGGGACATCTGTACTGTGGTCATTGGGTACATCTGCTGTGCCAGGTGCCTGCCTGCTTATACACAGGGACAAGGTCCAGCAGGCAGGAGCATGGCAGGAGCAGAATTGGCAGGTGCTAGCAAAGGGTATTAGGTTTCTCCATCCCACACAGAGGAAGAGCCACCTGCTCCACGCAGATCTGAGCCAAGCCACACAGTAGGTTGTTTTCCAACCTGCCCTTGAGGCTTAGGTGGTTAATGTTCAGCTCAAAGGACATAAAGTGCAGAGCACAAAAAAGGTAAGGCAACCAAAAAGCCCTAGCACTGGCATCTGCCCAGGAATTACCTTAAGAAGCCAAGAAACCAAGCAGCTTCCTCGTAGGTTGGAATTTCCCATAAATTAGCAAAGACAACGAAGATGGTCTCTTCACTCCCCTTATCACTTAAGCACGTCATTTGCCCTGATTTTAATTTGATTTGCTGACATTTGCTAAGCCTTTTGGGCCTGGAATGCTCTTACTCTTCCCTTAGCCTCGTGTTTCATTGAATCCCGTGGTTCCTCAGGTGACAGCTAACATGTCACTTCCTCACAAGAGCCTTTCCCAACTTTACAGATTGGCTTTGATCCTCCTATGCTGTGGTCTCCCTATGACTTCTTTCTTCAGCAATAGCCCTGTTTTAGGTCTTCGCTGTTTCCCCTTCTTTCCGCATCGAAACCCATCTGTGCCAGGATACATTCTCCCGAGACCTAAGGACTCATTACATGACTGACAAAAGCCATAAATAAACACACTCGAAATTTAATGTTAGGACTGAATATAGCTAAGTATATTATTTTTCTGGCTTAAGCTAATGGAAATGGACAATTCATCAAATTTCAAGCATTTGTTACTGGTTGATGAGGGCTCTCATCCCCCGATAGAAAGGGTTACCTGCTGTGTCCCCACAGACCCTCTTGTCTCTGGGAGCTCTACCACCTCCAAGGCATTGGCTGGAGCGTATGCCCCCATTCCTCAGTGGACAGAAGCCTGGAGATGACTCCATTCTCCCCTTCCTCCTAGCAAACAGGATTGTGTCAGAAATGGTGACATACACAACTATAAAGAGTACATTTCCTAGCTGCCTTTGCACAGGGAGGTGGACACATGACAGTTATGGTCAGTAAGGTATCAGTGGAAGTCACTGGGTGGGGCTTCCAGGAAAACTATGTAAGGGGATGAGACTCAGATGGCACATACACTCTGTGCACTTTCCTCAACCTGGAACTAGGGTGTGATGACTAGAGCTGGAGCAGCAACCTTGCAGTCATGAGGCAAAGACCAAGCAAATTCCAGAGGCCTTAGCTTTGACAGGGTTGAACAATATCCCCAACTACCTAGATCTGGATTTCTCACTAAGTGAGAAAAATAAACCCTAGTTTTGTTTAAACTACAGTATTTTGTGGTTGTCTGCATGCACTACAACATAATTCTGAACTGACACACACCTCTTGTTTGGCAGATAGCCTAGTAAGTGAGTTGGCCAATACTTGCTGAGTGCCCGCTGTGTGAAACTGTTTTGCCCAGGAGACCTCTGCCCTTGAGTGGTAGGAACAGCAATAAGTAAGTGCACCTGCCTTAGTGGGCCTTCAAGGCCCTGCCAGACCAAGCCCCTGTCCCCCTCTCTGCCTCTTCCTCTTCCCCTGCAGCAGTGTCCAGTCCCATTGGTCAAATGTGCAGAACATACATTTCTCAGGGGTAGGGCCTACTTTGAGCTCATTGTTCTTCCTGCTCGATGCTCCTTCCTCCCTCTCCATTTCTCCCACAACTCTGCAAAAGGCTTCTCAAATCTAAATGCAACCTGATACCTAAAACAGGCCCTTCCCTATTCCCCTCATCATTCCTTATCTCAAAACATTTTTTGTTTATTTTATTCATAGCACTATTATGATTTGAAACTGCTTTATTATTTTTTGATTTATATTTTTTTGGTCAGTTTCTCTCTTGCTCTCTCTGCAACCTGCTCCAGACCTCTCCACTCCATTGGAAGCCTGCAGGCAGGGCCACCCCCATCTTACTCAGCATTTTATTCTTAGTCCCTGAGGAGAGGAGAGGAGAACATCTTGCAGAGGGTGACAGACACACGGAAGCGCTCAGTCAGTAGAGCCCAGCCTCATTATGAGTGGATTTACCTGGTCACTGAGATTTATTCGTGACCTCCCAAATCAATACCATTGTGCTTTTGCAGTTATTCCCAGACATGTACAAACTAAAAAGTTGGAGTCAATCCACATGTGTGTTCCCAGGTGAGCTCAAATGAGGCGATGCTCTGCCTTCTTGTTTCAGCTATCATGCTTAAGCAATGTCCCTTTGGTGATTTGCTTCATGCTTGTTCACATTTCTGTCGGTGATTTTGCTGTTTAAATGGTCCTCATTTAAAGCATGGTGCTGTGGCGCTAAGTGACCCCAACAGCCGGGAGGCGGCCAGGTGCCATATGTAGAAATACGTGTGTCTGTCAGAAAAGCTTTGTTCAGACATGACTTATAGTATTCTGGGCTGTGAGTTTCATGTTCATGGGTCAATGATATATATTAAAGAAGACGTCTGTAAACGTCAACAAGATTTTGTACTGATGGGTTGGTAAAAATCTTGTGAGGAAAGGCTTGCAGGAACTGAACCCTGTGCTTCCCCTGGGGGTGTCAGTTGGGTGTTCTCTCAGTGTTTGTGGTGACTTTATAGAACACCCCTATCTCAAATAAGGAGAACAGACTGTGTTTGTTGATAAATGTCAGAGTTTGTACAGGGTGTGGTGGGGGCACAGGGGGGAGTTGGGATCCTCAGCATCACAGCCAGTGCATAGTCAGACCAAGTTACCATATTTTGCCTTTTATAATGTGTACTTTTTTGCCCACATTTTTGAGGGAAAAATAAGAATGTGCTTTATATATACATGGGTAGTACTAACTCCTATGTATAATTCGGATTACACATGGCAATTGGCACTAAATGTGGATGCGCACTGTACACGGTGAAATATATAATTCTGCTCACAAGTTGGCAATTCCTGAGGTTGTTTGTTGTGGTGGAGGGACGTTTCTTATTCTTCTGCTGACAAGCTGCAGGACTGCAGGGAGATGCCCCAGGATCCACAAGGTGCCCTGAGGTGGTGATGTGTTTGAAAAGAGAATTCAGAGCCAGCACCTCTCTGTGCCTGCCTGTGTCAGGTGATTACAGAGAAGAAGAATGACAAGAGAAAATGAAAAGGAAATGGGCTGACAGCCTGCAGAGTGGTATTTCAACTCCAACACAAAACATGGCGTAGTAATTATAGAATAACCTTCATTTAAATGCAAATAAGCCTGTAATTAAGATAAGGGACCTACCATTTGCCAGCGTTTTTGTTGTTTCTTTTTATTTTTTAAATTTGGGGGGGCGGTGACAATTATGGCTTTCAGAGATTTCTCTGCTTTATTGATGAGTAGTCATTACGTTTATGGATTGTGTTGTGAGTGCAATATTTGGATCACTGCAGAATAGAAATTAGTGTCACTTACTTTCAGCTGCCCCCAGCAAAAGAAAAAAAAATGTGTACTGTGCATAATGTTGACATAAGCAGAACTTCCTAAGTGGCAGGGCCTGGACGTCGTCACATCATGTGCTGTCCCCGATCACCAGGAGCCTGAGACAAACGCACTGAGTCCCAATTACAGGAGGACACAGACAGCCTCCTTGATGACTTCCAGCAGAGCTGCTGAGCCCTCGAAAAGCCCCTACAGTTACACCCAGTGCTTCTGCTTGGTAGAAAACGGGCAGAACCAAGATCCAAATTTCGGATGTTTTCTCAGTAGGACCTTCAGAGAGGGAATATGTCGACCTGGCCGTGGTCTGCAGGTTAGTTAGTGACACAGGACAAATCTGTTAACCTCTTTTGCCAAGTTTCACTTATTATCTGCTATTGACACTGGCTGACTATTACTCTGGACTAGGAAAAGTTGGACCCCCCAGGTAGATAAAAAAAGGGGGGCTACTTTTCAGGTGAGCAGTCATTCATTTATTTATGCAACAAAGACACCCTCCATTTGTTTCTCTTCTTCCCTTCCCCTCCCTTCCCTTCCCCTCCCCTCCTTTCCCTTCTCTCTCTTCCCTTCTTTTCTTTTGCTTCTACAGTGCCAGAACTGTTCTAGATGCTTGGGGGGAGGATACAGTGGCGAGCACACATGCATCGACCTGAAACATAGCTTCAAAGCACTGTGCCCACCTCTGTGGGCTCACCTGGCTGCTGTTTCAGGGGGCCTGATCCACCACCCCAGCCAGCCCCTGTTGCCAACTTCCTTACGGGTGAGTCATCTTGGGGCAGAAACCTTCTTTGCAGCTGGAAAGCATTAGAAGCAGAGGGTTTCAGAGCATCTGAAAGGTCCAGCAAGTTCAATTTATTCTTTTAATTAGCAAGGGGATGGTTTTAATAGTTCATTAGCCTTCACTTAATTAACAAAACCTTTTCCCCCCCTAAAATATACAGACTTCAAACTAGAACTTGCTAAGATGTTATTTTCCAGGGAGTTGTTAGGCAGACTGAGTGCTATGCTATGTCCTTCAGGACGAGGTCAGGTAACTGCTCTTTTTAGTTTCTTTTTTTTTAAACTGTGCTTTGAAAGGGTATGGTATATTTCTAGGCCCCTTTGATGAGTTGGAGAAGTTTGGGACAATAACATGAGCAAACACAAATTTCAGGTGTCATACCTAGCAAATCTGACCGCTCACACAGGCCTCTCACCCCCCATTCTAACTTGTCCTCTGCCACTTGTCTTCTCAACACCAAGAAGATTTTGCAAATAACCGTCTGCTGTAAATTAACACACCTTGCCTGAAAGGTGATTCTACAGCTTTCTGTGCTCTCTCTTTACCTCGGTTAGGTGTTAGAATCTGTTTGTCCGGCCATTGGTGTTTCCTAAGGGAGCCTAAGATGTCCTAGATAGTTTATATACTGCTACTTAGGATTGAAACGTGTTTGATAGATTAACTGAGGAACCTACGAAACATTAATGTCTTTTTTTTTTAAGTATCTAACTTTGTATCCTCTGGGGTGATTGCTAACTTCAAAAGCCATTTCAAGGTTCAATAAAACTAATGGAGGTGAGATGGGCTGGTAGAGCATTCCCATTCCTGTTCTCACGATTCGTTATCTCCCTCACTGTGAACTTGCTAGCAGTTCTGCGGTGTTCACAGATAATGCACATGGACCCGTCGTTTTGCTCAAATGATGCCTCCTCCATGCAGCCCTCTCTAAGGTATCCTAAGAACAGTAGAATTAATTAGGTATTTCTTTTTCCACGGTCTGTAAGAAAGGCACCTCGTCTCCTCTGCCAGAAATGCTATTTGAATGCTATAGTTACCCCATATTTCTTGAGGAAGAAAACAGATCTTAAAATTGTTGACTGTGGTTGTTTGGGGAAACATATGCAGCTTCTATCTGCCCTGAGGGTGGAAGCCTGGGTGTGTGCTGCCGGGCTTCCGTTTGCACTGGAAGGGGTCGCCTTTTCGAGCGTGGTATTCCTGTTGCTCCGAGGCAGATATCGCCTGCAGTTCTTAGGAAGCCTCGACCTCGGGAAACAATCTAAATTTAGACTTAATCTACTTCAGACTTAGATATTCCGCTTGACAATTAAATAAGTCTTCCTTTATATGTGTTTATGAAGAGAATATCATGAAGTTAATGGGTTTTTTGTTCTTGTCGTTAGAGCCAGAGAGTTGAGAACGGCAACCTGGACTTGACGGGAAGTAGAGAAGTTGGAGGGACTCCTGGCTCGGTGATCAGTGAGCCCCAGTCACAGGACAAAGGGTTGAGAAAGGAGACTTGATAGGGGCTTAAGACTTGGGAAAATTTAGCTTAAGGTAAATAGTCATAAATCTAGCAAGTAATGTGTATGTTAAGCTTTTGTTTCAGTTACTACAGATAAGGCCCATCCTGGTGCCTGAGAATAAGCAGGTGACCTCCTGGGGCATTGCCTGGAGATTACCTTGTCTGGAGACATCTGTACCAGGAAGAAGCAAGCAACTACCCTTCCCCCTTGGAGGCAACTGTTGAATTTCAAAGGCTTTCGCTGACACCTTGTTTGCCCTCCCCCAACCCCCTTATAAAAGATCTGGCTGGGAAAGAAAGAGGAAGATGGTTTGTTAAGGTATGAACCCGCCATCTTCTTGGATCACCGGCCATCTGAATAAAGCGCCTATAAAAGATTCAATCACTGTCTTTGCTTATTGGATTTGGTAGTGACAGGCAGCCCAAACGCCGGTGTCTTCTAGTTACAAGACCACTATGGAGGGCCCTGTCAGTGGACTCTGGGAGAGTTACGTTCATAATTTAATTCTCTTTTAATTTCTATAGTTTCATTTTCCCCTAAATGGCTGTCATGTTTTTAAACAAGTACTGTTCTCAGCGAGCTGTGTTCAAAGCCACAGTGGGGGTATTTACGGTGACACTTTGGAGGAAATGAGGGGAGGAAGGCTGTGGCAGAGTCAAGGAGCAGCTATGGGAGATCTGAGGTGATGGGAGAAAAACCCAAAGCAATGACTTGGAGAGAAAGCTGATAAACAGCTACGAATAGATTTGGGCGAGGTTCAAGTCCTCCTTCTTGGGAAAGGACTGGATTTCTTGAAGTTATGCAGATGGGGGCTCAATATAATAGTTTTGTTTTATAATTTGCTGTCCAAATGAACAATAAGCCCACCTGCCCAGGGAGGTTTTCTCACAGAGAGAATTTACTCATTCCTCCTCTTCTTTGGCTTCTAACCAGTTAGAGCTGGATCCCAGGATCCATATGGAGATCAAAATACAGCACTTGCTTTATTACTGGTACATTAAATGTCGGAAGCTGTAGAATCCTGGTGTGGGCCTGAACTACCAAGCTGAGCAGGATGAAGTAGAGATGAACATAAAAGTCATTTTCAGGTAACCGTAACAGATACCGCGACACTGCTAATATATTCTAGGGTTTGTTGCATGCATTAAAATTATTGCAAAACATTTAATTCAGCTTGAGAATAGTAAAAAAAAAATTTTTTTTGCCTTTCAAGTTCATGGACCCCTGAATTCTATCTTTGAACTCCTGAGGGGTCTGTATGCTCCAGATTAGGTAGTTCTTCCTTAGAAAGAAAATGAGCAAGAAAAACGTCAACAAACAGTTTTTAGGGATTTAATAGGCTGCATAGGCCTTGGTACCTTGACTACCTTCCAGATGCGCCTCCGCAGCAGATTCAAGTCAGCGAAGGTGGAGAAAGGTGTCTTTCTGACCCCAGGCACCCCATCCCACCCCTCGCTCTGCTTCAGACCTGCCCTGACTCGGTTTTTCTTTCTTCACTAGCTCACTGTGCCCTCAGCAGCCTCCCACAGCCTGCCCCACTCTGAACTACATATCGTTTCTAAGCAAGAAAAGCTCCTTTAGTTTCCCGTCACTCTCTCCTGAAGAAAGAGCAAACAAAAACACACAAAAAAAACGGTGGGTATCTTTCCAGATGCAGGCAAATTTGTCTTTTTCTGGGACATTTTATTTCCACTTATGACAGCAGAGGTGGACTTGGTCTGCAGGCCCTCGTGGATGGCTCTTTAGGGACTGGAGGGGGAGCAGCTGCAACCCTCACGGCCCTGGCCCACAGCCTGCTGCCGGGAAGAGTGCAGGGGAAGGAGCGCTGTTGGAGAAGCGCCTGGCTCTTCGGGTGAGCTTTTCAGTGGCCTGCCTGACAAACACACTGGAGAAAAAACCCCCTCTGCGACTTAGTTGTTGTCTTTGTTATATTAACTGTATCTAAATACAGTTAATATAAGGACTATGAATGCCGTCAGGAACAATTTAGCTGATGGCCTACTATGTTCCGGCACTGTACAGGGTGCTGTGTTGGCTGCAACAATGACTTCAATGATAAAGCACAGTAAACATCAGTTTATCCCCACCCCCCCCCCCACCCCATTACAGACACCATGATGGTTAATTTTATCTGTCAATGTGACTACATCATGATGTCCAGATGTGGTCAAACATTATTCTGGGTGTTCCTGTGAAGGGCGTTTTTTTTTGGGGGGGGGGTGAGATTAATATTTGAATTGATGGCTTTTGAGTAAAGCACACTGACTTCCCTAATGTGGGTGGGCCACATCCAATCAGTTGAAGGCATATAGAACAAAGTCTGACCTCCCCCAAGCAAGAGGGATTCTGCCAGCAGACGGCTTTGGGTGCAACACAGACTCTCCTCCAGGTCTGCACCCTGCCAGCCCACCCTGCACATTTTGGACTGGGCAGCCTCCACAGTCGCAGGTGTTGATTAAGTCCAACAAATGTTTTCTACACACACACACACACTTGATCCTGTTTCTCTGAAGAACCCTGACTAATAGAGATATTTTACACCAGTCTCTTTCATATGATTTGCTACTTTTGGGCACATTTCCCCCTGGGGAAAGTTACCTATGACCAGGTTGTTCCATACCAGCATCGCTCTCTGGTTCCTTAGGGACGTGGTGGAGAAATTAAACTTCTCAGTTATCTTTAACAACAGCCTTGGATTTCTGCAAGGAGCATTCAAACATTCAGGAGGCGGTAAAGAGTGATTTTTCTCACCTGATAATAAAATTGTTTTTAGACCTCGCTACACAAAAGGGGCTAAGTCCCCATATGTCTAGTTCAGGGTTTAGAAGAAATAGGGACCAACTGCTGCACGGGCTTTGGTCCTGCTGGTTTCCTGCTCTTCCTGCTCCATACACTCCACCCAGGGGTGCTCACCCTAACGCCTGATGTCAACAACCAGGGTCGTGCTGATGGCAGTTATGACCATCTCAGCATACTCACGTCTAAACACATCATCTTTGCAGCGCATTCCAAACCCGTCCCCTCTCTGTCCTCTCTGTATTAGTAACTGTGCCTCTGCTCACCCAGCTTTACAACCCAGAAACCTGGGCTTGGTAATACAGCTCAGACCTTCTCTTTCATCCTTCCTTTCAACTGTCTGGGTGCGGTTCCTTACCTGTTTAGAACTGGATTATTATGGTGGTCTCTTCTCAGGTACCCCATTTCTCTTTCACTTTGCTGCTGCTTAACCCAATGTTCTTTTCAATATGCAAATAGTCTGGCCCTTTACAATTTTATCAGTTTCAGGATAATGTTCAAACCTTTCAGCATGGTATATTATCTATTGCTATATAACAAATAGTCCCCAAATGAAGGGGCTTAAACCAATAAATATTTACTATGTCATACAGTTTCTGAGCATCAGGACGCTGGGAATGGCTTGGCTGGCTGGTTTTGGCCCAGGGTTTCTTACTAGGTTGCAGCCAAGCTTTGGCCCATGCTGCAGTCTCTGAAGTGCTGGGGGATCTACTTCTGAGCTCACCCGTATGATACTTGGCAGGAGTCGTGGGTTTCTGAGCACACGGATCTCTCCACTGGGACATGCTCTCCCCTAAGTGAGGGATCTGAGACAGTGAGAGGGAATTCAAGATGGAAGCCCCTGTCTTTTACAACCTAGTTCAGACGTGGCACACCGTCACTTCCGTGGCACCTCCCTGGTCACCCGGACCAACCCTGGTAGAATGCAGGAGGAGGCCGGCAAATGTCTGGGTACCAGTGTGTAGAGTTCCTTGTGGGCCATCTTGCAGGCAGACTACCATATACAGCATTCAGCAACTTTCAAGGACCTTGCTTTTGCACACTTCTCCAGCTTCTTTTTCTTTTGTACTGTAGCAGTCTCCCTCATTGCTATTAACTACAGTTGACCTTGAACAACACAGGTTTGAACTGTGCATATCTACTTCTACATGGATATTTTTTCAGGAAGTATATTGGAATTTTTTTTTGAGATTTGCAGCAGTTGGAAAAAAACTCAGACAAACCTTTTGATTTTTCTTTAATAACATTTTCTTTTCTCTGGCTTACTTTATTGTAAGAATACAGTATATAACACACATACCATATAAAATATGTGTTAATTGACTGCCCATGTTATTGGTAATTCCGGTCAGCAGTAGGCTATTAGGAAAGTTTTGGGGAAGTCAGAAGTGCAATGGGAAGTTTTGACTGTGTGGGTGGTTGGTGTCTCCAATCTCTGTGTTGTGTAAAGGTCAAAGGCACTTCCTCACTCTGGCTTTTAGCCAAACTGAACTTCCAATGCACTGTGTCTTCAAAACTCCTTGCCATTGTATGCCGTTCCCTCTGCCTGAAAAATCTTTTTAACCCTCTTTATTTTTCTTGGATAATCCTGTCTTGCTTTTTATGACTTCCTACAGCCAAGGGGCCCTCCATGACTTCTCTTCCCCCAACTCTATGTCTTCCTCTGTGTTTTCCCACACCCCATGTTCACCTCTCTCGTGCCGCTCTAAATTCCACTGTAATCATCGGTTTATGAGTTCCCACATTTGATTATGCAGGTCCCAGATTCAGAGACAGTTGACTTTTTCATCACTCATTTTATTCCTAATGTTACTCAAAATGCTAGACACGGGAAGAGTTTAATTAACATGTGGTAAATGAACAAATCAATGAATGCAAAGTTTCCTGCAGAATATGAATTTTAGGAAGAAAAAATGCAAGCTCTTCTGATAAATTTTATTTTATTTCACAGTTTTGTGGGTCAGGAATGTTGGAAGACTCCTCTTCGCAATTCTTCTGCTGCCTGGTCACTGAGTGAAGTCGCTCAGTGACACTTGGCGAGTGTGTACACCTGTCTGGAAAGTTAAAGATGGGGTCACTCTGTGACTGCTACCTTGTTGGACATGGCTAGAAGATTGGGCTCAGCTGGGGGTGCCTATGTGTGGTCTTGCCAGACAGCAGCTCAGGGTAGTCAGGTTTCTTACCTGACAGCCAAGGGTTCCAAAAGAGCTAGCCAGAAGCTGCAAGACTTCTTCTGACTTAGCCTTGGAAGCATCACTTACCCTGTATTTTATTGGTCCAGCAAGTCAGAGGCCAACCCATGTCCAAAGAGAGGAGACGAGAAGGTTGTGAGCAGCAGGTGGCATAGCTTGCTGGGGAGCTAACTTTGGAGATTAGCTTCTACAGCTAACTATGCTCAACTATTGCCACGTGTTACCCATGCTAAGTTTCTCTGCTATTATTCTGAAAGTGTGACTTTCAGACATTTCCATCCTACCATTATAAATAAAAAGGAGAAAAGACAGTTGACTGTTATACACTTAGGTGGATGTGTAGCTGGATGAAAAGCTTGCCCATAGAATGTTCACCATGAAATACACGTCAGCCTTAAACGTAATCTATGTGGTCATGGCCAAGGGCTCTGTCCTCCACAGTCCAACATTTCAGTTGATAGTTTGATGAAGATTCTCAACTTCAGTGGCATTTCTCCCCTAAGGGTGTTTTGGGATGTATAGAGTTACTTTGGACTTTTACAATGACATTCAAATGTTGCCACTAACACTTAATTGTATCCTGCAATACACATGATAGTCCCATACAATGAGGAATTATCCTATCCAAAATTTTATTAGCAATCCAGTTGAGGAACCGAGTCGTTGCAGATAATCCTCCCGTATTCGCCGGTGTCACAGCCCAATGTGATTATAATAGGAGAGAACTGGCTCAGTTGCAGATCAGGTGGAAGAAAAATCATAGAGATTTTAGCTGGATTCAAGCTTAGTAAGAGCCAAAAATTACTGTTATCTTAAGCTGTATTAATAGAAACTTCAGTCCACTATATTCAGGCAGGTGTTCTTGCAGTTTATTAGAAAACAGAATTAGGATAAATAAAGGAAGACTTTTTAAATAATTAAAACAGCTTGTCAAAAATGGGGTGTTCTGGCTTATGGAACAGTAACCCCACTTAGGAGTGTCCCTGTGGAGAGCAGAGCACCGTGGGCCGTTTTAAATGAACTGAGTGCCTGGAGGGGACTCTGAAGGCTGTGTCACCTCAAAGTTCCCTTCTGTTACTTTAAGGCCTGTGAACTCACAGTCCTGAAATACTCGTGGGACGCGCCTCTCCACATTTCAAAAGCCGTGCCTCAGCTCTTAATTCCTCTCTCTAGCTTTGAAACCCCAAATAAGTTCCTTCAGTTATCTACACTTTCATTTCTTTAATCATAAAATAGAAAACCCTAGTGCCTGACATATTCCTCTAACTAGATAACTACAATAAGCAAATTACATAATAGTTGTAAACTGTAAAGTACATGAAAATATCAGAGACTATTAATTTTTCTACAAAGGCTGTGGGCAGTCCATGTGCATTCCTGGAACTGTCTTCTGTCGGGGAAAAATGTTTTAACACTTTTAAAAGGCCATGTGAATGACTTGTGATTGTTTTCCTTTTTCTGATAAGGTGTGAAGGTCTCTAATAGCTGTCAACAAAGTGTCATGTGGAGTGATTTAAGTAGCACTTACGGCTCTCTTATTGGTTGGCCTTTATTTGGTCCAACACAGAGGACAACTTTTGAACAAGGGAGATGACAAGAAAGGGTGAAGGGGAGATAGGCTGGATAAGCTTTTACTTAAATGATGTCGGTGGGCGGGTGGGGGATGCCATCATTATTATCTTCAAAAAACAAATGTGTGTTGTCCACTACTGTCTTTGAGATGGTTCCATGTTTAGTGGGGTAGTTCAAATTTCCTGCTTTTTGCAAGGAATTATCAGAAGGGAGAAAGAACACATTGATTTAAACTAACTTTTGTTGTTGTTTTTAAGAGAGCCAAGTTAGCCAAATCAGCCTCAACAAGCCCCTCTAAATTATAAGTAGTAAACCCAAATTATTGTTCATTGAATGTTTAATTAAATTATTGCAGCAAGCATGCTGGATTCAGGTTGAATTTATGGTACACTAATGTTGCAGTTTTATGAGTTCTGTGTACACTTTACAGCACGTTGGCGTCTCTTGTATAACAAGAGCGTATAGAACACACGTGTACTTGTATTATGCCAGTGGGAGCACAATTTTACTATTTTAAATGGTTATAAAAGTTTACTGTCGTATTTCTTCCCTTTTATCATATCGTGGGTGAAGCCTGTGATTTATTTGACGCCAAACGCCCGACACGGTGCGCAGTTCCCAGTTACAGCATCTTCCTACAGGCAAAGTGGTGTTTGGTTTATAACAATCTAGTACGAGATTTCTAGAACACTGTTACAAAATGGGGGAACCTCTTGCATGTTTTGCTAGAGGTAGATTGCTGGGTTTTTTTGTTGTTGTTTTGTTTTCTAAAGACGAAGATAATAGTTCTTCATGGCAGAACTGCTTCCCACGGAAGTGGAAGTGACCGTTGATCTCTCAGTGGACATGCTCCGTGTGGGTCTTCAGAGGCATTCCATTCAGAGCCATTCTTTCCTTCAGCCTGAGGCAGGTGTTCCCACATCAAGAAATTTTCAAACACACCCCGTCCAAGTTTGACTCTGCACAACGAGCGAACGCCGAGGTTCGACTGCTCCCGGAAGGACTTGTCCTGGCCCACGGAGCTGGCAAAGGCAGGCAGATCTGCATATAAGTCCATCACTGTGGTTTTGTGGTTTGCATTCCTTCTTACTGTGGTGGGGCAGTCGTTGATGAAGCAAGCAGGAGGCACCATTATTTATCTGATGCTGAGTCCCCGGTGTGGACGCTCTCTCCCCCACTTTCCTCTGTCCAGGTGTTCTGGTTGTAATCCGTAGTCTTCCAGCACATCGGGTCAAGTGTGGGAAGTTCTGCAGCCTCTGCAAAGCAAAGGAAAATGCCATTTGAGGTGCCAGAGGGAAAATCGATGTGATGGATTCCCTTACCTCTCAGGTGTGCCTCTTGTGATGATTACCCCCTCATTCTCTGACCCTGCTGGGCCCAGACATCCCACACCCAGATTAACCGGCTCCTATACACTTATTTATGTGCCGTCAGCCAACATCCTGCGGCAGCAGCGGCAGCAACCTTGATTTGTTTTCCTCTTTTACAGCTCTGTTGCTGGAAGAGGTGGTTGGAACATTTAATTTGGCATTAAATTCTATTCTGGGGCATCGTCCCCTGTGGCAAAGGTGATGTGGATGGTTTGCATTTATGATTTTGCTCAGTTCAACTCATTTTTATGCCCAGGGAAGAGTTTCTGCTCAAGCTTCTTTTTTTTTTTTGCTTCTCTTGCAGTTTTATTTCTGATTTCACATAGACGATTTTATACAGTGAGGCAGTCTGCTTTCCTTTTGTATTCAGACTGCCGCTTTTCCATCAGAAGTGTTGGCGACAGCCTTGTTTCTGCATTTACCTGCAGAACAGATGCTGCATTTGACTTCTGCGTGCTCGTTTTGTTCTTGCGAGTGGTGGTCTGTGTCGGGGACAGACGTGAAGGGATCTGCTCGTGTGCCAGGGGGAGGGACTCGCCTCAGCTCCTCTTCCCTTTTGCGTTTTTACCTCTGATTTTTCATGCTGCATGTGCAGTGGAGAGTCTACTACTTCTTTTCCTCTTCTTTATCTTTGAGTCACCTTCAGCAGACTTGAGAGCCAACTTGCTCTGTGTGTTAGTATGTTAGAGCTAGAATGTCCAGAAATTATGATCACTTCTCCCAAGCTGAGGTCTCTTAAAGCCTCTCAGCTTCGCTGAGTCATTGCTGTCCCCCAGACTTGCCCACGCCCCCATCCCTCACGACCCCCCAGCATTCCTAATCGCTGTTTCTCTCATCAGAAATGCCCTCTGCCCTCTATTCCTTTTTAAGGTGGCCTGTGCTCCCAAATCCTTTTTTTTACGAACAGTAAAAAAAATTGCCCCTGATTTCCTCCTCCCACCCCAGCACTGACCACACTAGTGGCCTCACCTTTTGTCTGGCTTCTGTCTTGTCTCTTCTTTCACAGTGAGTCCCTGGCCAAGGGCTGCCTGTGTATGGACACGGGAGTCTCTGGGGAAGAAAACCAAGGCAGGGTGAAGAGGAAAACGGAGTCAAGGCAACTTCTTGAGAAAACCTGGGCCTTGCTCCCCATTTCTTGCCCCTTCAAAGGACTTGATCACTGATTTTTAGGATGATACTGGTCCCTGGCACCCAGCCTTTGTTTCTGAAGAAGCTTTGTTCCACGTGCTCCTGAGACATGTTAAAAAAGAGAAAACAGGCCTGACTGGGTGGCTCAGTTGGTGGAATCATCATCATCCCATACGCTGAAAGGTTTCAGGTTCATTCCCCAGTCAGGGCACTTTACCAAGGTTGGGAGTTCAGTCTCTGGTGGGGGAACATACTGGGAGGCAGCCAATTGATGGTTCTCTCTCACATCAGTGTTTCTCTCTCTCTCTCAAATCAATAAACACATTCTTAGGGGAGGATAAAAGAAAAGAGAGACAATAGGATCAAAATGGAATCACTCGTGCTCAGTCCCACATCCACAAACCTAGACTTACTACTTAACCTAACTGTAGTTTTGGCCTCTCTAGAAATGTAACCTTTTCCAAGTCAACCTGGAATTCCCTGGTCAGCACTAGTGAGATAATCAGCTCCATCAGCCCCTTTTTTTCTTCAGTGAAATGCGATCTTGCTTGAAATACTCCACTTTTTGCTAGAAACTTTCTTTTCCCGCCCCCGTCTCCCTATAATAAACCTCCTCTTTGGAGCTCCTTTCTATTTATTTGCTAGATGGGATGCTACCCAAATTCATGAATCATTAAATGAAACCAATTAAATCTTTAAATTTACCCAGTTGAATTTTTAAGAGAAAAAGAATAAAAAAGGAGAGAAAACCACAATTAAACTGCCAACTCTCTCCAGAGCCTGAGGCTGTTAAAGACAAAAAGGATTGTGCAAAATATATTGGGAAAGAGAACTAAGAAAAAAAACCACACATTTTCCCTGTGCCTAACCTGTTTCTACAACTCCACTGTTAATGCATTTGTGGTCTGTTTCTAGCAGTAGCTCAGGACGTGATAACTAGGAGTCAGTCCTCCAGCTACACACATACCTGACTTAACCACACCAGAACGCTCTGGGTGTGTACCACTAGGGTAGAATCTTCAAGTCTACAGTGAGTGATTCCAGCACAAACCACTAGATGGAGCCCTTGCTATGCATAAATCCAGCCCCAAGGGCCCTGGGGTAGCCAGGGAAGCCTTCTAGCTGGAGGGCAGCATTTTTTAGACTGGTACTTGGTTAAGAAAATCCATTTCTCATCCAGTTAGGCCAGCTGCTATTGCAGGTGCTCAAAAACTCTCAGTATATAGAGTTATACACAACATTCCTACACACAAGCCCAGGCACACACCCCCATTGCCTTTACCAACTGTTTGTTGGAGGCCTGGCTGTGTCTCACCGGCAGCCTCTGTCCCTCCAGGCCTCTTTCCAATATCTGGAAGCTCCTGATTTTGGGGAGAGACTCCTTGGCTTCGTACACGTGCAGCTCCCATGCAATTAGCTGTCTAATTGTTCACCCACACTGAGCCCATGTGTGTGTTACTAATTATGATTTATGTAAAAACCGTCTGTTTGCCATTCTTTGCTCTCTCTTCCCTCCCCATTGAAGGGCCAAGGGAGGGATTTGACTTGTAAATTTTTGTGAATTGTAGGTTAGAATTTACTTCCTCTACATGGTCTGGACTTCTCCTTACAGTTTCAAAATTTATGTAGCTTCTTATACCTAATTTCCAGGGTGCCTTCCTGCTTCCTGCTGCTTCTCCCTCCAGTGACAAAAGACATTGGGACAGGTGTGGCTATGCTACATTGTAGAAGTGACTCCCACAGAATGTCACATCCACATATGTGCTGCTGCCAAATTTATATTTCTAACAGAGATTTTATACCCAAGCTTCAAACCCATGTCCACAGTTGCATCCCGGACATTTCTACCTGACCATACACAGTTAGCTCCAACTTTACACATGCAAAGCTGGACCCCAAGCCCTCGCCCCAAACCTGTTCTCCCTCGTGCCCATTTTCTTCATCTAGTGGCATAAGCCCTGCTGGGTTTCCACAGTAGCAGGTGCCATCCCAGTCCTGGAGCACATTTGTCAGAGCCCTTATCACACGGCATCACACTCACCTCTCCTTGTGTGTCTTCCCCTAGAGACTGCAGGCTCTGTGAGGCCAGGGACTGTGCCATTCAACCCCTCAGGTATCCCCGGCACCTAGCACTCAGTGAATGAACTCTCATTAGCACTGTCCTGTGGTGGTGCTAATCAAGTGCCAGCTGGAGTGACTGATGTTTGTGTGTGAGAGAGAGAGACAGAGAGAGAAACGGAAACAGAGAGAGAACGTGAATTCTGGGCCTCCCAGCAGGTCCTCATTCTCTCCCTTTTAGTTAATTATTATCCTAAATGAAGACCTGCAGGGCACATGGCATTTTACTTGCAGCCTGGGGGAGGCTACCTACAAAGTGAAATATTCATAATGAATACACCTGCCATACACAACAGATACGTGCCCTGAAGGTGAGCAGAACATTTAAAAAGAGAGATCCGGATAAGCAAGGGACTGCTGATCAGAGACTAGTAAGCATGAACTCTGGATTCTGGACAGACCTTCACTAGTTACCCTTCCTGTGAGTTCTAATCAGTGACAAGGAGGCACAGAGAGAGCCAGAGAGAAAGCAGAGAGGCAACTGCAGCCATATTTTCACTTTGAAATGGTAACAGGGAAGATACAATTGTGGGTGCAGTTCTTCCCAAGCATGAGTGGAGAAGCAGGCATTGCCCAAACCCCTAGAACTTGCTGCCCAGCTCTTCGATTGGCCTGCCAGCTCTCGGCCCTTCAGGGTCTGTCTCAATCGCACACAGCTGGCTGCCTCATCGCATCATGTCCTTCCTAGGGGAGTCACCATCTGGTGACTGAGTCTGGGGGAGGTATAAAGGCCCAGCCAACCCAGCCTGATAAGGAACAACACTGATAGGAATGGCCACTCTGAAGCTCCCTGGGGCCTGAATCATAGTTGGACTTCCCTTTTTCCAGTTTTGCTGTTTCCTTCTTTTCACAGATGTTGACCCCTGACTAATACATTGGACCATCAGAAAGTGGGTTTTAGAGAATCCAACCTACAATGGCATTATGCAAGACGATGCAACGATGGGGCCTAAGATGCGATTTGGAGCTGGATCACTTACCTCCTGCCTGGCAGGAGGACTCCTTCACTGGAGGCAAGTGGACTGAAGAGAGCCTCTGGCACAAAGTGGGGGTCCAAAGATTAAGGCTCACTTGCACAGGGAGCACTAGTAAGTGTAGTATGTCAGGGATTTGGAAGGAACAGAGAAAATATTAGTCATGAGGATGAAAGGACTGGGTGGCTATTGCTAGGGGTCATGCTTGCTCTACAGAGTAAAAATGAACAGCTGAGCCGCAGCAGGTGACTGAGAGCCAGGTGTGAAAGCCAGAGGGTTTGTTTGATTGCATACACAGCAGTTCAAGCAGGTGGGTCGAGAAAGCTGAGGACTAGCCCCAGAACACACAGGTGGAGTAACTGGGCTTCAATTACTTGGTTAACAGCTCAACCCAGGCAGGTTAGGTATGGGCAGGGCCTGGTTAGTTACACCTGACAAAGAAAGGAAGATCGGGGTGTGGGAGACTTAGGGCAGGGACATGAGGATGGGCATATGCAAGTGAGCACCTTGGGTGAAGACCTTTGTACCACATGATCATGCCTGCCAAAGACTGTCTCCCAGGAAAAAGGCACTAAAATGATTGCCAAGAAAAAGTGATTTGCCCATTGACATTAGCCACAGACACACAAATAAATGGGCCATGGTGGGAAAGGAGGAGAGCATGCGTGGGCTCAGCAACATGGACTGCTACCAACCTGGTTGCTGCCACTGATAAGGGTACCACCTGCCTGCAACCGAGACTGACGCCGAGACTCCAGAATGACAGGATTCCTTACAGAGAGCTAGTGAACATTTGACAGTAAATTGACTACTGTCCTAACCTGGCTAAAAATATTGCAGACTGGGTGGCTTTTCAACAACATAAATTTCTTTCTCAGAGTTGTGGAGACTGGAAAGTCCAAGAGCAAAGTGCTGGAAGATTTGGTGTTTGATGAGGAGTCACTTTGGAGTCACTCTGGGGTTCACAGTTAGCTGTTTTCTTGCCGTGTCCGCACACAGCAGAATGCGTGGAAGGAGTCTCAAGGGGTCTCTTTTGTAAGGTACTAATTCCATTCCTGAGGGTGCCATCCTCATAATCGAAGCATCTCCCAAAGGCCTCACCTACCATCATACAGGGTGTTAGAATTTTGACACATGAATTTGGGAAGGATAAAAACATTTAGTCCATGTAGCTGCATCTCCATTCTGAAAGAGCCTGGGTTTTATTTTCACAAAGATAGACGTATTTTGAGGATGAGTTTGGCTTTGTGGTCCATAGGTCTCAGCCGGCACTATCATCAGAGAGCCCATGGAGAGCTGGGTTCACTCACTCTGACCCCCACATTGCACTGTGCCGGGCTGGGGAACCCGGTTTGCAGCAAAGGTGGTATGGAGTGGTCCCACGACCAAGGGAGCCAGTAGACACATCACATCCCACACTACTCAGGTTCTGGTGAACCGACAGAGCACTGGAATGGTTTTCTAAAGGCACAGAGGAAGCATTAGTTTGGAGGCAACAATATGTAAGGAGGGGGTTCCATCCTTTGGAATGCATTACATTTACTGAATCAGAGACCTTTACGTGGCACTGTGTCCCCAACAGAAAAACAACCCCTCCCCCAAAAAACACACCACATGATTCCAGTAACAAAAGCATGGAAACAGAATTGACACCTGCCCAGGACATCCCTAATGCCCAAAGGAGAACTTGTGTGACTCAGGCTCCGTAGGGTGCGAGTCCTAGTTCCCACTAAAGGTGCACTGTCACCAGGAACACAGCAAGATTTCTACTGAATTACATGCTCTGGCTGTGCCCTTCACACTTTGAGTACAGTTCTTATTCATGGATGAATGGACAAGAAGAGGAGTTTCCAGCTTTGCAGAAGTAATATATCACGATAATTAGGATTAGGTCAGACTGTAGGACACAGGGGGCAAGGGATCAATAACTGTGAGTGCTTCTTGGACATGGCCTTGTTCAATCATGACTGTAAATGGACAGGTGTAGCAACCCAGCCCTGAGAATGACCTGAGGACCAGAGGCTCCGGCCCCTCTTGGATCAGAACCATGCAGCTGGATAAGCCACTGTGGCCCCCAGAGAGGTGCTAGCTGAGGGACAGGGGAATCTGGACTGGATTCTGGGGGGTGGAGACAATGAGCATCTATTGCAACCCAGGACAACTGGGCTGTGGGTTTTCCCATCAGCCATCCAGTCCTAAGTTTCTCCTCAGGAAGCTGGGTCCACCAAAATCCTGGAGGAGCTGCTCCTTGAATGTACGTGAGGCAGCGGATCCATGTGGCAAGGGCATAGATCCCTTGCAGGGAAGACTTGCTGCCCAGATGTGGAATGGGCATCTTCCTGCTCTCAGCTTCTCAGGGTCCATTTCAGCTGAAGGCAGGGCCTCACCTGAGGTCATATTTTCTAAGGAAGCATGTGTTTGGTGCCTGAGCAAGATGGGATTTAAGGCCTGGCCGTTTGGGACCAACGCAAGGTAACCTGAAGGGCACTACTCGCTCCAGAGGTCCCTGCTGGGTTGACTTGGCTGAGGCTTGATGGGCCTTCATCAGAGTTCCTCTTCTCCCTCCGCCCTGTCCTCCCCTTCGTTTCACAGTTGTGGATCCCTAATGTACTCTGCCTCACAGCCTGCTTCCAGAGAGCCCACCCGTGGCACTGCGCGTTACCATGAGCTTCCTGCCTCTGGCTGGGATGCTTCTAGGTTCTTACATTTAGCTTCTGTTGGTCAATATTGACATCGTGGAGCTGAGTGGAACCTGAATTCTTCTCGGTAGATCTTGTCTCTAGCTCCACCTCAGTTCTGAGACACGGTGTACAGAAAGGCCAAGTGGACACCTATCTTTTGTCTCAAAATGAAACTCCCCCACTGATCTTGACCACACATCTGATTCTTGGCCACAAGCCTATTCCTTCTCGAAGATTCACTGTGGTTCTTTTATGAAATTTAAATTTAATTCAGTGGAGGAAGATTTAATCTAGTGTTCCTGTTTCTGTGATTGGAGCAGAAAATAGGAGAAAAACTTTGGCTAGACCAGGTGGTAAAAACCTAGCAACTTGGGTGACGGGAAAAGATAAATTACATGTTTGAAAATAACAGTTTTGACAGATTTGACACCTTCTGCCGTCCTCTCACCCAGGCCTCACCTGCCCTCCTGGGCCCAGGTCTGAACTCACCACACACACAGAAGCTCTGGTTTCTCTAGAAATGACCTGATGGGACCTGGTCAACAAAGCTCAGGACACAGGGGTAGTTCTCTGTGAGGTGACATATGCCCAGGAAAAGACTGGACATAGCAAGGAGAGAGCAGGTGAACTGTTCTTTTTCTTCTTGAGGGCTTCTTAAATATGCTGGTTCCCTGTGGCCTCTCTGGAGATGACCCTTGGGCAGAACAACCAGGGCTGTTTTCTGGTGATGCTGTGGTCATCATGCTAACACGTGATCTTGGACCTTGTCTCTTCTTTCCCTCTTTCCTGTTTATCTTTTTTTTCCCCTCACTCTTGTTCCTGGCCTTTTACTGGTCCCCTTCCCCTATTAAGTGTTATCATGAGTTTTGTCCCAAGAACTGTTTTCCAGGGAACTCAGGCTAATTTAGATAATTACTATGTACTGAGCTCTCGCTGAGTGTCAGACACGGCTCCCAGTGCTGTGTGGGTGTTAACTACGTTCTTCTCCACAGAAAAATGGTGAAGCACATACTATTGCCATTTTCATTTTACAGATGAAGGAAGTGAAACACAGAGGCATCAGGTGACTTGCCCAAGGTCACCACGCTAGTAGCCCTAAGTACCAAAATTTAGGACAGACATGGTGGCCCCTCAGTTTGTACTCTTGCCCCTTAAAGAATGGCCACTCTCAGGACATCGTCTAAGATCTTCATGTTTCCAATATCATGTAGACTGGCACCTTTAGAGAGTCTTCCCTGATGAATAAACTAGAGGAATTACTTCTTTTGAAATGAGAGTTATAACTCTGCACTGAAAAAAACCTTTATTGAGTAGCTGTTATTGTTACAAAATGGGTTCTGAAAATAAATCTACTCATAGATTTATTCAGGTTTTTTTTGTGATTGCTATTGTTTTAGTTTGATTATTGGTTATAGTTCCATCTGCCAATAGCAGGGGCCTTTCTTTCCCCGCTTATATATTCAGCATTGACCAGGTGTTTAGAAGCACTCCTGCCCATCGATGTTCTAGGGGAAAACACCAGAAGAAGCTCATGGTGGGTCATGTGACCTTGAGTGAAATCTTGAGAAAAGGGCAGGTCTGGTGAGAAGAAACTTAGAGCCTTTCAGAAACGCAGGGCTTCTTACCAAGGGTCTATGGCCACCCAACATCTCCTACAGGGATCCGTAGGTACACTTGAGATCCATGCACATCGAGAAATTTTTTAAAATTTGTGAGTAGGTGAATGGCTGCATTTTGGGGGGAGGGCTTTGGGGAGGATACACACATTTCACCAGGTGCTTGGAACTCTTGCTATTATAAAAAACTGAATTTTAAGCCTTGGTATGACTTCTTCCTTTGCTGCCTTGTATAAATCACTTAACAATCATGGTGTCAGTTTCCTCATATGGAAGCAGGACACTAGTGTTTCCTAGTGCCCAGCGCTGTTGTGGTGATCAGGAGACATGAAACATTGTCTTGAGGGAAGTGTTGTCACCAGTCACTCGAACCTGAGATTGTCAGGTAGGAAGGGGAGAGACTCTGAAAGTGACTATGTACATACGTCTTAGTTTTGGTGCATCCAGCAGTGGACAAGGATTTGAGCATAAGGAGTTTACCTGGGAAGTGTGGTCAGGAGGCAGCAGAGTGTGTTGGTGGCAGAGTGTGTGAGAGAGACAGTGTGCAACACTGAGCAGCTAGACTCAGGCCCAATGAGTAGAACACACTCCTGAGTCATCTTACCTGAGGGCCAAGCAGGCTGCCCCAGCCAGCGAATGCTCTCTGGCAGGGTGGTGGGTGCTCACGTGAGGGCTCCACCTGCCTGTACTGGAGTGGTGAGTGCCACAGGGAGATGTGGGTAGGCACAGGTGACAGCAGATTGTGCACTAGATATAGTCACATGCATTATCTGCATTAAATTCAAAGTCAAGGGTTTGCGAACATGGCTTCCTGATAAAATTATCTGGGAGACTGAAAAAAAAATCAGATTTCCAGGACCCATATTTGGGAAATTTTAATTAAGTATGTCTAGGGCAAGGTTTGATAATTGACATTTTTCAGAGACTTTCCAGGGAATTTTAATTATCAGTTTGCTTAAGAAACACAGCTCTTTCAGGGCGGGAGGTGGGGGGAATGGAGGCAACTGTACTTGAACAACAATAAAAAAGAGAGAGAGAAAAAAAACAGAAACACAGTACTTAAACGCCCATTTAATGGAGGTGTCATTTGCTCTATTTTCAAGGTAAGAAAATTGAAACTTGATGTGTTGTTACGTGTTTTATTCAGAGTTCTCCCTAGGTGTGGTAGAAGACAATCCCAACCCATAATGTCCCCCTCCCTCGTCAAAGACTGTTTCTCTTTCCAATGCCACATCTCCTGACCCTCGGGGAAAAGGCAGGACAGTTATATGATGAATAGAATTCTAAGCCAGCTCCCACCAAAAGCATCTGTATTGCCTACCGATAAATAGAATGAAACATCTGAGTGGTTTTTCAAATAAATTCCTTTCTTATCATTTTCTCTGCCATGGCCAGATTCTTAACATCCTGTGGCGGGATTATTGAAATGTCTTTCTAACTCATTTTCTTCCTTTCAGTCATCACTTCTTCTAGCCCCGTGACCCACCACCAGCACACCTTTATCATGCCATCCTCTTTCCTGGACCCCAGCAGGGCTCCTCCCCCTTACCTGCCAGACGGAGCCCAGCTCCCTGGATAGCAAAGCCCCCCACAGTCCGGTTCCCACCCTGCATTGCCAGCCCCCCTCTTGTGTCTCACAAGTGATGTACCCATCAGCAATCATGCAGGAAAAGAGAAACCTGCCTAGGAATTTGAACAGAGAGTATTTGAAATGGGGAACTGATTACATAGGTGTTGGAGGACTGAAAGAAACAAAAAGGGAACGTGGAGCTATGACAGAGGCTATAACTGCGGGAAGCAGCTCCAATCCTAAAGCTGGGGTGTGGGTCAGAGAAAAGATACTGGGATTATTAGAACCTGGAGGCTCAGAGAAGGGGCTCTGTGGAGGTGAGTCTTTCTCATGAGGATGAGATGCCTCACAGCTCCTCAGAGGGGGCGCCCACACCCCCAGGGAAGGAGAGCTACTCAGCTCCTGCTGGACTTCAGGCATTTGGAGAAAGGCCCTTGTGCTCCTGGGCTTGCGTCCCTGATAAGGGAGAGGTGGGGGCTTGGACTTTGTGGGGGCACCATAAGGTTGGGAGTCTGGATCTTAGAGACTGGAGCCAGTCCCTCCTTCCCCTGGTGAAAAGGCATTAATGAGGCAATGCTGACAGCAGGGCAACCCACCAGGAAGGGGCAAATCCTGTACTTCCCCTTCCTTCCAGTCTCACTCTGGTGTCCTCTGTTTGTGGGACCTCCTAGGGAGCCAGCTGGCAATGCAGATAGATCACCTGCAGATACATGGCCCCAGAACCACATTGCTGAGAAAGAATGTTGCTTCTGAGCAGAGAGACAACGGCTTCATAACGGCATGGCTGCTGAAGTGGAGGAGCTCCCGACATGCCCGACCCTCAGCCATCTGCTTTTGACAGGGGACTCAAAAGCTGAAAAATTATAGTTTAAGGTAAAAAGTTATAAGCGTAGTAAGTAATGTATATGTTAAAGCTTTTGTTTCAGAAACTACAGATAGATAAGGCCCATCCTGGCTCCTGGGAAAACAGCCGACCTCCTGGGGCACTGCTGAAGATTACCTGGGGAACAGCTACCTGCCCAGGACAGGGATGTTGCAGTTTCTTTCACCTAATCCTCCTTGAACTTCAAAACCCCTCACCGCAACTTGTTTATTCCCTCTTATAAAAATGTTGGGCTGGAAAGAAAAGACAAGATGGACCATTAGGGTATGAACCCGTCGTCTTCTCAGATTGCCAGCCCTCTGAATGAGGCGCCCATAAGATTCAATCACTGTTATTGCTTATTGGGTTTGGTAGTGATGGGCAGCCTGAACACCAGTGCTTTTTCCGGTTTCACTTTGGCTAATGCTGCCCTACCTTGTCAGAGTTTTCTTTCCAACCACAGATTATTTCTTTCCAACCACCCCTGTCAACGTTCAAATATCCCCCCTTTGTGAAGCCCTCCAGGTCTATTTCCACACCCCCAAGAAAAAAAATCTTTCCTCTTTTGTTTTCCCCTAACATTCATGCTTCTGTAAAACAATTATTACATTGTATTACTTGCTTCAAATCTATATCTCCTAAATGAAGGTGAACTTTTTGAGAGGAGCACGTTGCTTCATTACTCTTTATGTCTCCAAGAGTTCAAAAAGCATATGTCAAATTGCCAGAGTGGGTAGGCGCACACTGGCTGCTTTCAGAACACCGGGCCCAGGCGAGTGTACGCATCTGGGGAGGTGGGTGGGCCTGGACCATTCTCCCTACCAACAATTTTAGCTGCTGAAAAACATGGAAAGAAGAAAATAAAACAAGCACTACTTTTAGGATTGTTTTAGAATTTAGAAACCCCATTGGATTCCTAGCTCCCATGTTTCTTTGGCCTGCAAAAAATTGAGAATTTGACAGATAGTTGATCCCATCCAGCACAACTGGCTTCTCTGTTCCTCTCTCTTTTACCTCTTTTCCCTTATTTTTGAAGGAATTTGCTTGTTTACCCCTCACAGTTAATTCCGACTGAGGTGTTAGGTAGGTAATATTGTCTTGAGGTTTTGGAGTGTTTTCATTGTAACAGGAATTCCCAAAGACAGACAGCCCTTCTAGAAATCTAAAACCTATGTTGCTAGTAGTAGGCTTTTAGATATTTACAACAGGCTGTAAGTGAAGGTATTTTTGGAAGCCTTCATATTCATACTTGTTTTTTTAATAATGCTCATTTAAATTCAGATCCAGCATGTGCTTACCCAGCAGTAGTATATTCTAAGCATTCCATTAAGCAATTTTGAATTCGTTGTATCATGCAATTTAATCTTTGCAGCAACTTTGACGTAAAAGCTATTATCTCATATTTATACCTGAGGAAACCAGAGATCAGAGAGATCAAATAACTTAACCTGTGATCACACAGCAAATAAGTAACAGGCTTAGAATTCTGGAGGCAGGTCTGTTTGACTCCGTGTTCATTGCTCCTTTTCTAATAATTCTGCTTTACATGTGGGCTCAGATCCAAAGTGGACCCTTACGTAGAAGGAATGGCAAGGCCCCAGGGGAAAAGTCCCTTTCTTCTCCAGACAGCAATGATAATTGAGTACGTATTTCTCCAACCACCAGCCTGAGGTGGTGATGCCTGAGTTTCCTGCTCCCAAGGGGAACTGACTGGAGGGTGTGATCCAGGAGCAAGATCTCTAGCTGGGAAATCAGAGGCTTCTCTACTGGGTCACTGGACTTTCCTGATGCTGCTTTCTGGGTTGTGAAATTAGAGGGTTCAGTGATGTGATCTCCAAGGCCCGCTTCAGCTCTAAGGTAGAATGAATACCCTTAATTTGAAATACAGGGCCTATCACCTTTAACCTCAGAGCCTCTGTTGACTCTGTGAAGACTGTCACAAGATGATGAAGCATCAGAAGGGCCAGGAACCTTGAATCTGTAGTTAAAAGACAGCTGTTTGCGGAGAGGAGCCTTGATTGCCAATTGATGATCTGTGAGGGAGATGAATTAGCAGGCCTCAGGCCCCAGCATGGATAAGTGTGCCCACCGTCAACTCAGTAGCCTAGGCCAACCACTCAGGACAGGTCCATACTGATAACCCAGTATTCACTTGCTCAGCATTTGGAACAGGCCTTGAGTTGCCTTGGTTAAATGCTAAATAATTCACGACACTCTTCCTGCTATTGTTGCCTGGAACAGCTCTTGACTCTGCCCTTTGCTGCTGTTCCCCGGGGCTCCCACGAGTTAGTGTCTGAGGAGGGGGACAGGTGGGGATGCCAGTCCCAGGGGAATGGAGACAAGCACAGTCATGGTTTCTCTGGCACCCCTGAGACCCCGCACCGCCGAGTCTTCCACATATCTTATCGTAACATTTAGAGCTGCCTTGTAGTTCACCCGAGGACATGTTCCTGGGAAATCATCGAATATTTATTAGCATTATTACATTTTCGCTGGCACCTTTTATCCCAGAGGATCCCAAAATGCTCTGCTAACAAAATATCCAGGAAAATTTTACCCGTTTCTAAAATCAAGCCAGCATCCTATACTTTTTCCCTCACCCCTCTCTTTCTATTTGCCTTCCATCTCTCCATTTCCATGTGAACTTTTAACACTCTTCATGACTCTATGGATAACACTCAGATGCCTTAACCTGGTTGTAGTAATGTCCTGTGGTTGCCATAGCAAATAACTAAAAATGTGTTGCTTATAATTTTAGTCTCTTAAAGTTTTTGAGGTCACAAATTCAAAACTTTTCTCACTGGGCTGCAACCACAGTGTGGACAGGGCCACACTCCCTCTGTAGACTCCAGGGGACAGTGTTGGCTGTTCCACCCCTAGGCCTGTGTTCCTTGCATTATCTGGCTCATGGCTCCTTCCACCATCTTCAAGGCCAGCAATGTAGCACCTTCAGGTCTCTCTGTTCCATCTTCACATTGCTTTCTCCTCTACTCTCAAAACTCCCTTGACTCCCTCATGTAAGGACACTTGTGATTACATTTAGGGTCTATTGGATAATCCAAGGGAATCTCATCACATCTACAAAATCACATTTGCCATACAAAGTAACATTCCAGTTCTAGGGATTAGAGTTTGGATATCTTTGGGAGCCATGATTTAGCCCGAGTGTACTTGGTAATGAAAACTTTTTCCACATGACCAGAGTCAACATCTAATTTCCCACCACTCTCTGTCAACAGGCCGTAAGCCTTAGCCAAACTGGACTACTCAGTTCTGTTCAAAAAGTTTTGCATCTTTCTGCTTCTGTGCATGTACTTATGATTTTCCCTTTGTTGGGACCAGAAATGCTTCCTTTCTCCCATTATGCCCTGCCCTCCTCATCTACCCAGGTGGCACATGTCCCTGTGAAATGTGTACCAATCCTGTAGCCTCACTTACCTCTGGCTGTATGCAGTGCTTCCTGGCTTCCAGCTAAGCCTCACACTTCCTACATATGAGGACTCTCTGTCCCTCACAGGACCCACTGCCTGCCTTCTATGCGGGGAGCCTTTGGTGAATGCCACATAAATTATTTCATGGGGATGATAGGATGGGGAAGGCTTTCAGGTTGATTCTTTAAGCTATGATTTTGTCCTTCAACAAATATTCATTATTCTTTTAAAGCCATTAAGTTTTCCTCTGATTCCAGTCCAACTTGCAGGGACGAACAAGTGTGCATTAGTCATGAAAGAACTTAAGACTTAGAGGGGGCTTTGGACACTAAACAAGCAAGTATGACTCCTGCTAAGAATAAGAGAAGAGCACCCCATAGGGGCCTATCTGACTTCACAATGAGAACCAATGAAAATTAATTCAGCAATTAGAGATTCTACTAAAAGGACAATCATAATATTACTATTCATAACAAAGATCCATCTTCCATTTGCATAGTCCTTTTAGTGAGGTGTGACCATAATGTAATAGAGTGATTTTCTCTTAAACAAACATAATAAATTATATTACAGGGAATCTCCGAGTTGGAAAGGAGCTTAAAGGCCATATTGTTCAACCCTCTTTCTGATGCAGCTATTCCCTCTAGAATATGCCTGACACGTGTTTCCTGAGTTCTGCATGAGCATCTCCAAGGAGGGCTGTTTTCAAAAGTCACCTTGGATTCTGTGTGTACATTACAGCATACAGAGGAAAGTTGGTGCCTATACATCTCTCTCTCTTTGTGTGTCTATGTATTTATCATCTATTTAAAATTTGCATGTATATCAATATATAAATACATACATCAATAAGTATGGAGTATATATAAACATGTGTGTGTGAATATGTGTGCGCGTGCATATATATATACATATATATATGCATATATACACACACACATATATATATGTATATATATATATATATATGCGCACACACACAAGCAGAATTGTGTTGCGATTCTGCTATTTTGAGAGAGAAGTTCCAAAGATATTTTAGAAAATGGCATTATTGTTGGAATACATTAGGATATATCTATACTCTCTTAAAGTGACTAATTTGACCAGGAACACAAAAATGCATATAAAAGTCAGGAGGCCTTTAAACATTATTTTCTTTGTAAGTATTTCAAAATAGTTTCACAAGGATAACATCTGCATACAGCTTTTCTGCAATGGAAGCTGATGTTCACAGTGAGGGTGGTTTAACGGAAGGACTCGATCAGGCCTTGGAGTCACACAAACATGAGATCGACTCCCAGTTCTCCTACTGAAAAGCTGTATGGCTTAAAAGAAGCTATTTAATAGATCTGAGTCATAGTTTTATCTGCAAAATGAGGCTAGTAACACTTACTTTACAGGACAATTATAAAAAGGAAATAAGCTTAGCACATAGTGAAAACTCGAGTTGTTTTTTTTACCCTTTTACGAAAAACTTTTAAGATGGCTTTTACATCCTATTTTATGGTAAACAAACTAAGTAATAAGGATGTAAGATGATTTTTTTAAGATTCCAAATTTTCTAAATACAAAGCCTGGGTTAATTAGTTCTGATATACTATTCTTTTTTTTCTGTCTTAAAGGATGCACATTATTTTTCCTTAAAAAAGTACAAATCTATGGCCACGTGCACACACATGTTTGTCATTTCCCAGCACCGTCTGGCTTTTCAGGTATGTATGTACATATTGGCCGACTCACAGACCCAAGACCTAAAAACTTTCTTTTTTGAAATCAGAGTCTGTATCAGATGACTTCAGGGAGAAACATGTTTTAATTCAAAGGTGTATCTTATGACTTTGGAAAGGTCTAGTAGTACCTGGAACTTCACCTGAGGTTTAATGTCATCTGTTTGACATCTCTCCCTGCAGTACTTTACTACAGGGCTGTGCCCCATTCCTCTACCTTTGCAGTACACTGAGCTCACCTCAGACTTTTGACAGGGTTGCTACATCATAGTCAGGGAATCAGAGTCACTCTAAGTGTTGTGGGATAAGGAACTTATTTTGGTACTCAGAGCTTACACAATCAGGAAGGAACTGGAAGAGTGAAGGTCCAGAACTACAGCTGGAGGAACAGAAAATGAGCCAGCCACTGGCTAGATAATCTGAGAATATGTCTGGCCTCTGACATGGAAATACACGAGGGAGCTGGGGAGGGCTCCCCTATGGGAGGGAGCTGGTAGAGGAAATGGTGCCTCTTGAGCTATCACCTCTGTGGCTCTGGAGGCCGGTGTCTGGTGGTGAGCCTGAGTTTGCTGTTGATCGGCAGGGTCAGTAGTTGGTAAAAAGGGTTGGATGAGGAACAGACGAGAATGAGAACAGGATGAGCAAGAGAATAAACAAGAAAACCCAGTGGGCAATTGGACTATGGCAACCATCAGAGGATACTAGCTCTTGTTTCACTTTTGCCTTCCAAAATCTTGTGTGAATTCTTCTTTTGGCCACTTCTAACTTGGAACTATATAGAGAAGAGATTTGGGCGTAAGCTGTTTTGGTTTAACCAAGCTGATACAGAAGAATTCATCAGAGTTATTTACTAAAGGAGACAAAAAGAAAAAGAGGTTTGTAGCATGTATACTTGTCTTCTCTTATCTATATACACCTGAGAGTTCCCTTACCTTCTTGTGATATAGTCTGCCAATAGGATATTGCAATTATTTATTATATTTTTATTGTGGTAAATATACATACAGTTACAGACCTAGATCTCAAGTGTGCAATTCAATATGTTTTGAAAAATATATATAGATGCTCCTCAAATTTGATGTGGTTGTATCTTGATAAACCCATCATAAACTGAAAACATCATAAGTTGAAAGTGTATTTAAAGAATTTATCCTATCAAACATCCTAGCTTAGCTTAGGCTGCACTACACGTTCTAAGAATGCTTCTATTAGTCTATAGTTGCCAATTATCTTAAGTTTCATTTCAAGATTACTTTCCTTTCTCTTCTTTCACTAGAAGCAGGAGACACAGAAGGGTGTTTTGTAGACAGGATGGGATGTGAAAACACAAAACACTGTACAAAGAATGCCGGCAATGTAGTGCACAGTGAGCAGCAATTTTCAACCGGTGAGCTGCAAGAATTTTTAAAACATGCACTACCTGACTGTTTAATCAAGGTCACTGGCCTCTTTTCCATTAGATTGTAAAATAAAGAAATGACAACAGCCAACGTAACAATGCCATCTTCTGTGAATGCCCTGCCTTGAACCATAGATATGTAGGTCATATAATAGAGTGGCATCTAATTGGTCATGTCACATAATAAGGTGGTATCTGATCGGTTAGTTAATTCTTGCCACCAGAAATCCTTATATACAAGTATAGGCACCTGATTGTTTAAAAAGTCACTTTGGAGCAAAACAAGGCAGATAGTTACTATTATTTTTTAATTCAATCAAAATTATACCTATTTTTTATCAGATTGGCAAAAATATATTTCTTAGTGTGCTGCAGAATTTTAGTAATTATTTTATGTGTGCCGTGAGATGAAAAGGTTGAAAATCACTTCTGCAGAACATCAGCTGTCTACCCTCATGATTGCATGGCTGATCGGGAGCCTCGTGAGAGAGTATCACACGCACTTGATTAGCCTGGGAAGAGATCACAGTTTGAACACGTATTGCTCTTGCACCATTATAAAGTTGATACACTGTAGGTTGAACCACTGTGAGTCAGGGACCCTCTGTACGCCTGTGTAAAAAACACCCCAGTGAAACTTGGGAAGCCCAAAACCAATTAATGTGAGCTTTCCACATTTGTTCTTCCTTTTAGTGTTATATAGGCTATTGGAGGCTTTTTGTGTTTTCATACATTTTAGAATTAATTTGTTCATTTCTGTGAAATGACTGGTTGGGCTTTTTACTGATATTGCACTGACTATAGCAAATTTGGGGAGCATCGACACTTTAACAACACTGAGTCTTGTAATCTGTGAGCATTGTATATTTCTTTACTTATTTATATTTTCTTTAATCTCAGTAGTATTTTGTAGTTTTCAATGTAGTCTTTGACAAATACTCTTCCAATTTTATTCCTAAATGTTGTGTCCCATGATGTTATTGTAAATGGCACTTTAAAATTTCATTATCCTAGGTTTGCATGCTAATATTTGTATAGAGACTTGTATCCTGTAACCTTACTTCATCCACTTCTAACTCCTAATAGTTTTTTTAGATAATCTTCTAGGATTTTCTGCAAAAAATCTCATAATGCCTATAAATAAGTAGAATTTCTTCCTTTTCAATCTTTATGTGTTTTTATTTACCATTCACGCCTTGTCCTACAGGCTAGAACTCTAGTACAATGTTGAATAAAAGAAATTAAACATTCTCATTCTTTTTTAAAAATAAAGGCTAAAGAATATAATATCTCATCATTACATATGTTGTTAATCATCAGATTTTTGGGTAGATGCCCTTTATCATATTAAGATGTTTCCTTCTATTTCTACTTTGCTTTGAGTTTTAACTGTGAATAGGTATTAAGGTTGTCAAATGATTTTTCAATTAAAATGGTCTTCTGTTGATATAATAAATATTTTTTCTCCCCTGTTTTGTTTTTATGGCAAATTATATTGATTGGTTTTGAATGCTGAACAACCTTGGTTTCCTGATATAAACTCATGTGGTCATAACTTGGAATGCTTCTATAATGGTGGTTTTGATTCGCTAACATTTTGTAAAAGAGTTTTGCGTCTATGTTTGAGGACAGGGTATTTGATCACAGATTTTTTTTTTAATTGAAATGTCTTTGTCAAGTTTTGAAATCAGGATTTGGCTGGTATGATAAAACAAATGTAAAATAGTTCTTCTTTTTTTTAAATTTCTGAAGGAGTTTGTGAATGACTGTATTATTTCTTAAGTATGTTATATAATTACTAGTAAAAGCATCTGGAGTGTATATTTTCTTAATGGTTATGGATTTCACATTAAAAAAAACTAGATGTGTTTTTTTATATTTTTGTGTTTTTGTCAGTTTTATATTTTTATAGTTTTATTTTTAGTTTTCGTATCTTTATGTTTTATGTCAGTTTTATAAAATTGTGTTTTCAAGAAATTTGTTATTTCATCTAAGTTGTTACATTTATTGGTATAAAGTTGTTATAAGATTGCTTATTGTCCGGCTTATAAAATGTATAATGATGCCCTTCTTTCTTCCCGATAGTAGTATTCTTTTTAATTGCTCTCTGTTGGTCTCGCTCAGATTTTCTCGATTTTATTAATCTTTCAAAGACTACTTTTTGGTTTTATGCTTTTCCTACTTATTTGGGATTTAACTTTCTCCTGTTTTCTAGCTTCTTATAATAGAAACTTAGATGATGCATTTTCAATATTTACTTTTAATATAAGCATTTAAAATAATACACTTCCTTTTTAGCACCATTTGAGAGGTATTACACAAATGTTGATTTGATTTGTTTTTATTGTCATTCAGTTCACAGTATTTTCTAATTTCCCTTTGATCCACAAATTATCTAGAAACATATTAATATCCAAATATTTGAGGACTTCTGCATAACCTGTTTTTATTTATTATTTAATCATTTGTTATCAGAGAATATATGTGCAAGATTTCAACTTTCTGGAATGTTTGAGACTTATTTTATAGTCTCATATACAGTCTACACTGAGTATAGTATACATATGGTATTTTGTGTATACCTGAAACCTATGTATTCTATAGTTTTAGGGTTATATTTTTCTAAAAATTTCAATTAGATTAAGGCAATTTATAGTGTTGTACAAGTTTTCTACTTTATTTTCCCTCTAGTATTTCTAAAAATTTCTGTTTGAGGGATTAAGAAATCTATAACTATAGCTGTATATATTTATATTTCTCTTTATTTTTGTCATTTCTTGCTTTACGTATTTTGATGCTCCATGATTATAAGCCCTGACAGGGTTGTCATATTCTCCAGAAGAATTTATCTTTTATCATTGTGATATTTCTCTGTTTAGTTTTGGTAATACTCATTGTCAAAATGCCTGTTTTATCTGTTGTCAGTATAGCTATGCAAGATTTCATATGATTACTGGTTGTACGATTTATCTTGTCCTATTCTTTTTTATTAACTATAAAGGTTTTTACACATATTACAGTACATCTCTTATAGACAACATTTAACTTAATCTTGGTTTTGTCTTTTTAACTCAATCTGAAAGAAAATCTTCTCTTAATTAGAGTGTGCAGTGCATTTGTTTTTAATGTAATTGTCAATTATTAGGATTTAATATAACATCTTACTATTTATATTCTACTTGTTTTATCTTTCTTTTTTGATTTTTAGCTTTCCTATTTTTTTAGAATTCAGTTTCATTTATTCTTTTGACTAAAATATATTTATTTTAGTTTGAAGGTTATTCTTGCTAACTACAAAAGTTTAGGCAGTTGTTGGATTTTGTTTTTGTTTCCTTTTTTCATTGAGCACTGTACAGAATTTTCTCTTTTGTCTTCTAGCTTTCAGTATTTCTGATGAGAACTCGGCCATCATTTGTATTATTGTTCTGTCTGTAATACATTTTTTCCAACTGGCTTTTAAAAAGATTTTCTATTTATATTTCAGCTTGAGTAATTTAATTATGTTCCTATATTTTCTTTTGTTTTTTAAATTCTGTGTAAATTTATTGGTCTGGTATTTAGCAGTCAGTGTTTTGGGTTTATTTGGGGAATTTGGTTATTATTTCTTTAATTTTTTCATGTTTTTATTTTGGAAATAAACTATATGTACATTATAACACTTGTGGTTGTTTTACAGAACAAGGAATCTCTGTTATTTTTCCCTAAAAAGTTTTTTTCTCTCTATTCTTTAATTTGGATAATAAACAGGAATCTGTCTAAGCTCACTGACCCTTTCTTCTGAAATCTCTAATCTGCTTCTGAGTCCACTCAGTAGATTTCATTTCACGTTATAATTTTAATGTTAAAGTTTTAACTTAGCTCTTTTTATCTCTTCTTACTTTTAATCTATTTGCTTGGTTATATTGATATTATTTTTACCATGTCTGTCTAATAGCTGTTTTAAAATTCTTGTCCAATTTTAACATCTGGGTCATCTTGGAACATAGGATCTGTTTCTGTTGTCTATAGGGTCTTTGACTATTGGTCACATTTCTTCTGTATATTTACAGATGTAGTAATTCCTTATTGTATGCTGGAGCCTGTGAATGATACATTGTAAGGATTATGTTGTCCTTTTGGTTCGGGTAAGCAGTTACATTACTGGTGGGTTTG
The DNA here is from genome assembly GCF_019186645.2 of Phyllostomus hastatus. Lineage (NCBI taxonomy): Eukaryota > Metazoa > Chordata > Mammalia > Chiroptera > Phyllostomidae > Phyllostomus > Phyllostomus hastatus. Next base: position 8,568,425 of record NW_025334015.1, on the reverse strand, counting down.
GGGGCCCTGCTAGAACTGTATTCTTTACTATGGTGAATGAATTTCAGTTTTGTCTTTAGTTCTGGGGTGTGGTTCTTACTTTATCATATGGTCCTTACTCTTAAGGGATGACATTTCTGAGGTCTGAACTGGATACCTAAGGTTGTCAATGAGCTTGCTTTGCTCTGTCTCCTGAATTGTGCATAGACAGCTGGTATATCCATTCACTTTTAAGTTCTCCAATAGGCCTGTGGACTCTCATCACTTTTGAGGTCACCCTCTGTGCATCTTTCTCCTTTCCTTTATACTGTCCTGAAAATTTAAGAATCTTCAGGAGTCCTGAGCCCTGACACCTGTCTTCAGGTCTCAGTGAGACTAACGTGCTGTGCTTAAGCTTTGCTTCCCTGTGCCACTTTCCAAAATGTGTCCTGGGTCTGAAAGCATATGCAGGTGTAGAGCTCATCTTCATGCCTTATTTTTTGCTAAAATTAGTGTCCTGTGCTTTCAATTGCCTAAGGCTTATAAGAGTTTCTTTGTACATTTCATTCAGTTTTATAGTTGTGTGTAGTGTGAAGCTAAAGCTCAAAGTCTCACAATTGCTTTTTAAACATCAGTTTCTTTGGGATATCACATAGTTTCTTCCCTTTCCTTTCTTTTCTTCCCTCTTTTCCTCTCTGTTTCTTTTCTTTCTCTCTCTCTCACCTTTTAACCTTTCCTTTCTTACTTCCTTTTCTTTCTTCTTTCTTCTGCAATTAAAGATATAACATCAGCTAATCCCAGAATTAGTTTTTCCACTGCTTGAACTTCATCAGCATAGTACCTAGTCTGAATATTGATAACATGCATTATCTTCCCATATCCCTCTATAAGTAAAGAACAGTGACTATTTTGGATGGCACCTTCTAGGTCAGTAGAGAGTATACAACAGAGTTACATAATAAGTTTCTTTGAGTTCATTTCTTTGTGTGGTTAAGGTCTCTGTGTTGCTCAGCTGACTGCATTCCAAGAGAGAGATAAATGTGGACTAATGAAATAATGAATGTTGGAACAGAACTTTCCACCTAATGTATACTTGAGTACTTTAATATTTAAAAAATAACTTTAAATCTCAATTACTCTTAAAGACAAAAGAGATTAGCATTGCTATTTTGATGTTCAGTAACTGTAAGGGAATCTTCTTAAATAATTAAGATAGATAGATAGTTCCATCCTCTTTTGGGAATCAGTTCATCAGGTGGCCAGTGGACTGCAAAATTGCCCTAGATCCTGTATTTTTTAACCCATTCTCTGCTACGCATTTTCAACTACCTTCAAGTGCTTCTGAAGTTTTCAGTCACTAGCCTATTAGAGGTGCCGAATCACTTGCTCCACATAGGTCACAATGGGCAAATGAAACAAGTGGATTAATATTTGCTTACTAGAGAAGTAAATTTTACATTCAGAGGTCTGGGGTGTTACACATCCAATTCTGAAACTAGAGCATATTTCTGATTCATCTAATTTATCCTATGTGAAAAACAAATGTTACATACTTTATCTCTTTCTCTATTATATCACATTTCATCGTGTATTGTTTTAATGTAATATATTAATTATTTTTTTGGTTGCTTGTTTTTTATTATCTATTTCCTCACACTATACTGGTAAGGTCTGTTAGAACAGAGTGGGTTTTATCTATTTCTCTCTCTTCAGCGTCTAAATAGCAAATAGTATGCTCTCGGTAAGCATATTTTTTTGCATATATATCTATTGCTTTTTGCTAAGTTACAAATCCTTGAGGGTATATAGAGTATTACTCACCTCTAACCTTTGTCTGCCTGTGGAAGGCTCAATAATGATTGAATGATTTGATGAGTGAATGACACCTCTGAATATTTCACTTAATGTCAATAGATATTAAATTGAATGAGTATTTGATTACTTAGCATTGAGAAAAAGAGGCAAGATCCAGAGCTTGGAAGAAAAGAAGACATGTTTGTTTTTTTGTGAAGTTTTTTTGCTGGCTATGGCCAGCATCTACAAAATCTCTTTTGGTATTTTCTATAGAAACACTGATTCCAGACAGAGTATTGTTGAATTATGGGGGTCAGGGACTGGAGGTCAGGATTCCACAGTCTTTTCTTGGCTCTGTTATGCTGTCTTTGCACAGAGTGACCTTGGAGAATCATAGCCTCTTTGTGCTGCTCTGTCCCTATGGAGATGAGAGAGCAGAAGAGAAGAGCTTTCTTCCCTCTTCCCACTTAAGTGTTTGTTTTTAGCCTCGTGAGTTTTCCAGAGTGCTTAGATACCAAGGTAACAGATATCAGAAAAAATGTGACAACAGAAGTACTTGTGAGGAAGAACTTGTTAGGAAATGGAGTGCATTCCTAAAGGGGTGTGGAGCATGGGGTCTATAATCATTTAGAGAAAAGTTTGTGGATCTTTTTATGAATTCAGTAGATAAGCAGCTTGGTGCTGATTCAGACAGGATCTTGGCTAAAGTTAAGGAAATGCGGTAGTTCTAATGAGCAGCAATCCGAGTCCCCCCTTAGGGGTCTTAGGTAGGGCATGAATGGCAGAAGCTGCCACCAGAAAGAACTAGAATTGAATGTGCCACCTGTCTTCCCTTAGCACATTTGGCCTGTTGTGATGATGGCTATTCCAAAACTGAGAAGCCGTCTCCAAAGGTATCTATCTATCACATACCCTAACATCCCACAAATCACACTTGCTGCTCTAGCTCCAGCATTGTCTAGTTCCATTTTTGCTATAGTAGTAAATAATACTGCTGTGGGCAACCAGCAATATATGGCCTTTTGCTTATTTGTTGTTTTTTTTGGCTTCTTTGTTACCTGTGTGTAGGTCGGAGGGGGAGATGTGGGGAGTTTTGGGTAGAGATAATAATGAGAATGGGGAAAGGCTTAGGAAAGAGACTCTTGGGAGAGTTCTCAGGAGAGTAAAATCTGTCTTTAGTTTGCTAACATCTTCATTTACAGCCACATCAAGGAAGAGAGGTACTGAGAGCAATCTGAGGTTGCCATAACAACTAATAAAGTATAATTAGTCAAAGAAGAGGGACTAGAGTCAAGAGTAACAAAAAAAAGAAAGAAAAACCCCAAACAAAAAAAAGACAAAACCCAAAAGCTAAGGAAAAAGAGAGAAAGTGAGAGACATTTAAAAAAGGAAAGAGTAACTTTTTAATGTACATTTAGATGATATAAATGTGTGCTTTGTAACATTAATGGGGGATATAAGACAATATATAAAATATTGAAGGAGAGATAAAAAAATGACAACAATTTGTGTAAGGGCATATTTTTTAAAAATTAAAATTTTGAAAGTGAGGGAGTTGATCTGAGATAACTATAGGAATATCACACATACACACACATCAGGAAAGAGGCAACTTGGAATAAGGTGGTTTGTGTTATGAGCTTTCAGAGTGCCTTTCCACGTTTAAACGGATGCATTACACATGGGGGTGGCATTTTATCCTCCTGGGTCAGTGTCTTCACGCACTCCCTTCCCCTCAAAGACCACTGTTCTGTGCTGCATCCACTGCCCTTCTAGCTGCTGGAGAACTGTGCCAGCAAGAAGGGGCAGAAGGATGGTGCCTGGGAGGGGGGATGGCAGGGAGCAGGCCTGCCGGATAGTGTTCTTCAAAGCTTGGGCTGCTCGGTTTCATTAGATAAGTGGGTTTATTCATTCAACAGGTATTTTTTGAGTCCCAAATCCCAACTGTATGTTGAGTACAAGGTGGTGGAGAATGGGACAGATACGGTGTGTGACCACAGTGAGGTTGATGTTGTGTGTGTGTCCATAATTGAGAGCTAAACTTAGGGAGTTGGGCAGGGAGGGAAGCACATTGTCTTTAAATTCTATTTATAAGCTCCTCTGGGAATTAGAGAGCAACTCCCTGATGGCTGGCCCAGAGCAGGAGATGGAAGAGGAAGCTGAGGATGTTGTTCAGGAAGAAGAGTAATGGGCATACTTTCATGCAGAAAAAAGGATTAAGGTGTCTGAACCTCAGAAGATTAAGATTTCCAGTGACCAAACAGGTCTACATCTTTCACCTTTGATGAGTAACACAGGGATCCCCTTTGCTGCTGATGTTAACCCACCTCCCCTCTTGTGAGCTGGGAGGAACTCGGGCCTCTCAGTGGGCTCGACAACAGTGCCTTAGAGAAGAATGAGACTGATGAAGCATGGCTGTGTCTGTTTTCAGTTAAAAACATTACCAAACTCAACTACAAAAGACCACCTTACAGAACAAAGAACTTGCGATGTGCAAAGTACAATGGAAATCTCCTGGCTGCAAGCAGAAGTATCTTTGGCTGCCAAGACAGAAGGACCTTGAGGAAGACAGAGCATGAAAGGGATTCAGCACAAAACAAAAGTCAGAGCACAATAGTATATATTTCAGGCACATGAAAGGATATGCAGCAGCATTACTAAAGCAACATGGCTTTCCTGCAGAATGGGGGCAGAGGGAGAGCAGAAACCCAATCAGCCAATACAATCGTGGCAGAGAAACAGATTTGGTCCTATAAAGGGAGAGAGGAAAAAGTGTATTTTTTATGAATTAATCTCGAGTTGGTTTTCAGAAGTTGTTCAGAAACAAGCGAGCACATGAATAATACATGCTGTACATAGTCCCAAAAACGCAGAGCTATCTCCAGTTGAGATTTTGAAAATGAAGGCATTCAGAGACATATAATTGAATAAGGGGACCAGAGAGAAGGCATCTGAAGGTTGGATGTGAGCAGCAGCAGGGAGCAGATATTCTGGGGGGAAAAGGCACATTTCTTATTTCCCTAATTAGTTTTCAAAGTTTGGGATAGCTGGGAATAATCTTTTCATCTTTTACAAACTTGAATTTTCCCAAGTTTCATACCACAATGCTTTGTACCTAGTAGATGCTCAAAAATATTAATAGATGAATTGATTCAATGTTGATGTAGTGGCAGATTTGTCTGATTGCTAAACTGGTAATTATTGTAACATTGGTATGGACACAGAAAAGAAGAAATCTTGTATTCTCAGGTCCAACATTAATACAGGTGATGTACGCTATAGTTGCCTAGACTGATAACTAAATCCAGAGATAGTGAGCCTCCAGTAATGTTTTATATGGTGGTGCATTTCATTGATTAGCCAATCACCCCCAGAGTAGCATGGTTACTTAATCTAAAGACTGCAACAGTGAGCTGAAAGTTGCAGGTCTTTATCAGTGCCTCCACAGAAAAACAGTCCCACAAGAAGCTTGGTGGAAAAAGAGTTCCATGCTCAATTAAGCTTAGGAAATGCTGCTTTCTATATTCCCCTCATTATCATTTAAAAGGCTCAGAGATCCTAGAGTAAATTGCCCTGTTGAACCTTGTTTAATCCAAAGCTTTCCAAACTAAGTTGACCATGTAAGTTTTCCTTTTTCTTTATTTCCTTCTCCTTCTCCTCCTTGTCCTCCTCCTTTTTCTTCTTTTAAATATGCATTAGCATCTTTCAGAATTAGTTCTTCCATGAAGTGAAGTTTGAGGGATTCTGGTTTGGGGGATTGTTAAGAAGTAGGGCATGTACACAGTATCTTCCACGTTCTATGAAGGGAGATGAGGCTGAGAAGAATAACTAGCATAAGGCTTATTTTCCGAGAGGCTTTTTTTCCATCCTCACTCGAGGACATGCTTATTGATTTTAGAGAAAGGGGAAGGGTGGGAGAAAGAGAGGGGGGAAAACATCAATGTGAGAGAGAAACATTGATTGGTTGCTTCCCTCATGTGCCCCAACTGGGGACTGAATCCACAACCTAGGCATGTGCCCTGATCAGGAACTGAACCCATGATCTTTCAGTTTATGAAATGAGGCTTCGCTGAGTCACAACAGCTGAAGCTCCAATGCGCTTCTTATTGCCAGTGGGAATGGAATTCTTGTGGTGTCACAAGAAAAGCATTTCAGGGACCATGCATGGGAAGACAAAGTGTGGTGGTAAGATTTATTAAAGCTGGAGCAAATACACAGGGCTGTCCCTAGGTGTCTGGAGTCTGTCTCGTCCACAGCCAGATGGTTCAGTTTCGTCCTGCTGTAGAAGAAGTCCAGCCTTGTCCTCATCAAGCCCAGGAAGGCCAGGGTCTAGAAATTCTGTGCCATTAGGTCAGTCTATGCCAAAGCGTAGTTCAATTCTGTCTCTGTCCCCATCCAGCTAGCTTAGTCTCTGTTCCCATCTGCACTCTTGCTGGTGCTGTGCTGCTATATCCAGGCTTGTGCTTGGAGCTACGCTTGGAGCCTGTGCAGCTGCTGACCTGCACTTGGGCTCATGCAGCTGCTACTGAGAAAGAACACATAAACAAACTGGTGAACAAGCTCATGTTCTGAGCTCATGTACTGAGAGAGAGGCCTTTGTTAAGCTTTGATTATACTTCCTCAGGCTTGGGAAGGAGCCAGCTGGTTTTCAAACTAACCAATAAACTTCTCAGTCCTTCATGTGCTTATGTTGAGCCGTCTCCCTAACCAACACATTTCCTATATCTTCCAGAGCTCTGTGTCCCTTTTCTAGTCCAATCCTCTTCCCAGGCTAGGTTCTGCCCCTTATGGTTATCATCGTGGCTCCTTCTACACATGCCTCATAGTAGAAGCACGTCCCCTGCACCATCTTGGCTTCTATGGGTCATGTGCTAAGCAGAGGAAGTTCCCCTGCTGTTTTATCCCTCCCCCTCAGTAATCCTGGCTAATGACCAGTAACTGATTCTTCCTATCTGCTACTCGCTTTGGCATTAATTCCTGGGGAGGCTATGAATGTTATAGCTTCCTAGTAAATCAGGCTTAATGTCCAATTGAGCTCTCTAATATATTAAAATTAATATGTAATTCTCTTTGCTCCCTTATTTTATTTATAACTAATTAGCTACCTATGTTAACATTCTGATGTGGTAGAAGAGACAAACCATCAACCATATACATGCCCATGTCTCTGACTCTAACAATAGGCTGTGACCCTTGTAAAGCACAATGCAGATGAAATCTCATCATCCAGCAGGATCTTCTCACTCTAACTCCACCCCCAAATTACATATTATGCCTCTTTCGCTTGGGCCATTGCCTTCATCCCCAACCTGAACAGCCTCAGACTCCCAATTATGGCCACTGTGGTTTGTGAGTAGAACTGTGAGTGTGTTTCTCTGTTGCACAGATCTGCTTCTACAAACTATAGCCACTTCATGGCCTCAGAACAGCTGTTGCTGTTATTCATGAAGTCCTCGGTTTGTCCCACACCACAGCTGCTTGGGAGAGTGGCACCATGCTTTCTTTACTACTCAGAAAAGACAAGTGGCTGCTGCAGGTGACTCTGGCTGCTGACATGCTCAGTAAACTGGTCATATTGCCTCTGTTGTACAGCTGTTTTTATAGCAACTTCTCACAGGGAATGAGACCTACAGTCTTGAGTCTCTACTGGCAACCTGGACTAATGTGAAGAGGTTCTATCCAGCCTCAGTAACAGAGGGATAAGCCCATGGAGTATCTAGAGGACCACTGTGATGATACATTTTTAGTCAATAGTATTATATGATCCCCATATGCACCTTCCCCCCACCCCGTACTGGGCAGTGTCGTTTGTATGGCTGCTCAGTGCTCCCTGCCGTGTAAGTAACAGGACTGACACATCTGTGGAGATGACAGTTCCTACTTCTCCCCTGGGATGTGCAGGGTGAAGAAGAGAGAGTCTATTTCTTCTCTTAAAGTTAGGTATTTGCATCTCTAGACCAACCCTTCATTATCTTCCATCTCTGCACTTGTATAAACTTTCTGTACAGTTTTATCTTACTCACTTTGGTGTCGTCGTAAGACTTACAGCAGTTTCAAGATTAGTCAATCTTAGATTCACCACCTTTGCCACTAACTATGGGACTCTGGGTAGGTTAATCATCTTGATCCTCCAATTCTTCACTTGGGAAGTGGGGATGATATACTTTGTCACAGAGATTATCAGATTATGTAATGAGCCACTGTATACAGAGGTCCTGGTATAATGGGAAACACTTAACAATTACTAGTTTTCTCCTTCTCAATTTTCCTCTCAGTCAATTCTGCCCAACAGAACTTTCTGTGATGATAGAAATTTTTTATGTCTGTGCTGTCCAGCATGGTAGCTACTGGCTGCATGTGGCTAAGTAGCACTTGGAATATGGCCAGTGCAACTGAGAAACTGAAATTTTAATTGTATTTGGTTTTATTAATTTTAATAGCCACATAGGTCTAATGGCTACCATATTGGATAGCATAGCTCTAGCTCTAGATAAGTTAACTAGCAGTTTTTAATAGGGCCCAGACAGCAGGAGCTTCCATGAGGTCTTGGGAGAATTCACATACTCATTTTATTGGATGCACTCCTCAGGGACAGAAGGCTGGGTCTTGGTATTTCAAATATATGTGAGCCAGGAGAAAAAGTAATGTGCTACAGAAATGTGGGAGGGTCATTGGACTCTATGCTACATTATTTCATACAATTATATCCACTTTTCCAATCATTGATCCAGAAATGAAATAATGTTATTTGCCAAGAAGATTTTAGAACCTTGCCAATTAACAGATTGCATCACCTAACCTCATATGAAGTCACTTCTCCCTTAGATCTAAGCCAAATTTATAAAAATCAAGGTCTTGGAAATGTTAAAACCATTAGAAATAGGGAATTTGAGAACGAGGTGGAGGGATTTAAATGTGGTTAAAAATTAGAATAACATGCAATATTATTTTTATAGTACAATTTACATATCTAAAATCATTTTTCCAAGAAAAAACATAAAATGTATTATGTATAACTTGATTTGCTCATAAAATTATCATTTAAGTAAAATTAGAGATGTGAAGAACTGGAAAAACAAAATGGAAAAAATAGAATGGAACAGATTTTTTACTGATTTATTTTCTTTACATATTTATTTAACAAAAAGCATCCTCAGAGGGAAAAGTTCCTTCCAGATAGTCTCTCTCTCTCTCTCTCTCTCTCCCCCCTACTCCTTCCACTCCCTCTCCCCTTTCCTTCCTTCCTTCTTCCTTCCTTCCTTCCTTCCTGCCTTCCTGCCTTCCTTTGTTTCTTCCTTCCTTTCCCTCTTGGGTCTTCACATCATCTCAAAGACACCCTTTCCAATATAAGCCCATTGTCTTGTTATAAGCCCTGCAGTGGAGAACAATGAGCTATCATCATCCTTAAACCATCCTCACCGTTGTAGTTATTTGGAGACTTTTCAGATGTCCCTCCTTTGTAGTTAGGCATCCCTAATTTTTTCCCATCCTCCCTTCCTGTCCCATTCGTATCCCACCAATTCTGTGCCACTTTTCCTCCCTGCTCTCAAGCCCAGGGATCCCAAGGGAGCTGGTGTTTCCCAGTGGTCTGTTTCTCTTTGGCTGCTGTGTGGACTCATGGATCTTGCCAGTTTGGTCTGTGGGTTGGTAGCTGGTTGGAGGATGAGGGAAAATATGAACTCTGATCACAAGGACTCATATCTCTTAACTATTTATTATGTGCCAAGTTCTCACCTAAGCACAATGTATTTGTTATTCCATTAATCTTCCCCCAAATACCAAAAGTATACAGCTATAATTATTTCCTAGATGAAGAAAGTGTGGCTTTTGGAAGTTTAAGTAGCCTGTTTGAGGTCATGCAGCCAGTAAGCTACTGAGCTAGTCTTGGAGCCTGAATTCAAACCTAGTTTGCGTGACTCCAATCTTTGGCCTATTACCCATTTCCCAACAGTGCTTTAAAACAATAAAGAACCTGTTTACAAAGAGTTTTATGGTATAAATACTTTCTACACATGCTAGCTTATGCAATTTTAACAACTTTGATGGGGGAGATATGGAGAAACCAGGATCCCCATTTGAGAGATGCACAAACAGGGTCAGAGAGGTTAAATGACCTGCCCAGAGTTATACAGTAAATGGTGCTGTCCATGTTCAAATAGTGTTTTCTGAACTGAAATGTATTTCTTTCCCTGCACGACAAGGGGAAATGCCTTTGGAACTAATGTATACACAGACACTATTAGAAATTAATGTGCACACACCCGCAGGCTTCTCAGACCTGATGACAGTGGATCAGAGTTGGGTGGTGGGGAGGAAAGCCGGCACAGCCAAGGGGACCTGCATCACTGTCCCGATACCAAGTAAGCACTGAGAGATGGCAGGAAAGAAGGCTTCTGGTCTTTCTTCTTGGCTGGGTGAGAACTCCTGTTGTTTCAGTTGGCTTTTGTTTACTTGTTTCTCCTTTTAAAATTCTTTTTTATGAGGCTGCCATAAAAACACTCATTAGGCAGTGTTGATTTTCATTAATGTTGATTCTCCAAGAGCTTAATCAATCTTCTGTGACCAATGGCCTCATTCCCATGGGAGAGGAAAGCTGTTTAACAAATTAGCTTTACAGATTGTAGGTAAGGCATACAGATGTGAGGTAGCCTGTGTTGCCAAAACAGGACGTGGATTAGTGGTTTAATATGCACAAAAACAATAGCGTTAAACTGTCTCCTTGCTGCTACCACATGCATCATTAGAAAGCAGCTGTCCTCTTTCCCTCTCACACCTCTGCCTCCCACCACTTGCCTTTCCTGTGCTCACTTTTGCCCTCTGTGAGATCTGTGTTTTGGAAGAACCTGGAGGCGACAGCACATCTGTGGTTGGTGGGAGGGGAAGGCGAGGCACAGATGCACAGAGGAAAGCAGGGAGGGGAGAGCAGCATAGTTACTGGTGTTGACTTGGAGCTTAGCAACCTCCCTAGGCACTCTGATTATTCAGTTGACAGCAGGAAACTTGACTCTCAGATTGCTTTGCCCATCCAGCTGAACCTCCACTGGTACAGGGATAACTGGCTGTGGGTTAACTACGTACCAAGTCCTCTGCAGGTGGCCTTTTTCAATGCAGTATTTCCTGGACAGGTGGCCTCATCAGCTGCCAGAAGCAACCCTGGAAGCCTTAATGAGAGAGTCATGGGCCTTGGGTCAGAGACAGGGCCAACACAAGCTTTTCTATGTTCCTCTGTCTCTTTCTGTGGCAGTGTCTGGTGGTACCGAGCTGCCCACTAAAGCTGGGAGTTTCTACCATTTGTGCTGGTCGTCTGATCCTCCTAGTCCTAGGCATCTGGATGGAGGGGCCTCTCCTCAGGCCAACCCGAGAGGAGCTAGAGTCAGGGAAGCTCAGGGGCTTCCACAGCTGCCACCTGGTTTGATCTTCACATTCCTGTGGGGGCCTGGAGGCACAGAGCTGCTTTTCTTACAGAGACATGGCTTCCTAGTGGCAGGCCAGGGTTTTTGAAGACCAGCTCCTAGGAGGAGAGAATTAAAAGATAGTGGAACTCTCTCCTCTGAGGAGACTGGCTGGTGGGCTGGGTGAGAATTCCTGTTGGTTCAGTTGGCAAGTGCCCACTTTCTGCTCCTCGACCCCAGGCCATGCCCTCTCAGGCTCTGCACTCACTGCTAGGCTACACTCTGGTTAGATCTCTCAGAACAGGACAAATTTGCATTCTGGTGCTCACCTGAGGCTGGTCTTTGAAATGCCCTCAGCTTTCAGGTGCAGGGCAGTGGCGATGTCAGCAGGGGTGCCTAGAGGTGCTCACAGCCCCATGAAACACCTTTCGTCTCCTGGGCCACATCCCCAGATGGTCTGGCTTATATAGCAGGGAGCTTTTTGTGCACACCCACTGGCCTCCTGCTCTGGCAGCCTGCAGTACAGTCACATGTTCAGAATCAGGCCACTGTTACCATCTACACAGCCTCATGGCACAGTGCTTCCGGCGCAGCCTGGCTACAGAATCCTGAAGACAGGAGGGATTTCAAACCTGGAGCCTTGGGCATTGCTTGCCTTCCATTTCATTCTTATTTAAATTGATCAAATATATTTTGAGTAGTGCTACATGCAGAGCCCTTTAATAATAGGCCCTGAGGATGGCCAAAGATGAGTAAATGAGACTCAATTTCCTGACTTCACTCAGGACTGTAGACTCTGACTTCAGTGACCTTCCCTCACTCTGTAAGTGTTTACAGAAGCAGTGTGGTGCCTCCATCCTTTGCTCCTAGCATACTCGCTATTCGGTTAGGATCCAGCACTCTGCCTGTTGCTTATTTGGTCCCTAATAAATATCTGATGAGTGACAAGTAAATGGACTTCTTGGGTAGGCCCATAAATTCCCTTTTTTGTAGCTTGTAGAAGGAGAGTCCCTATTGATCAGTTGCTATAATTTCTTGAGCACCTATCCCATGTGAGCTACTGTGCTCAGTGATTTAGATACATCAGCTCTACCCTCCACAACAAGGCTGTGTGGTGAGTGTTTTATTCCCAGTGTATAGATGAGACAAAGGAAAGGCAGGGCAGTTAACTAACTGTTCTAGGGTTACATAACCAGGACGGGGCACTGCAGGATTCACAACCACATTTTGCAGTCTGCAGAGCCATAGTGCTCCTCCCCACCCCTTCCACTGTTTGAGGCCAGGTAGAACAGTTGGGCCATCAGGCCAGTGTTCTTCTCCATTGGCTATTACATGAGAAAAGTCAAACAGCAGATACAGAGTCATAGTCCAGCTGTCTGCTGGAACAGTGGCATCTCGATGCAGTTTCGGGTCATTCTGAGGAAGGTTTGTGACTCTGGGTTCGGCCAGGTCTCCTATCTTCTTCTACATCCTTGGGCAACCCCTCAGCCAAGACCTTACACTTACTTCTAGGGGATCACAAGTGCGAGTAGGGTAGAAACAGGCATGCAAGCTCTCTCCTTGGAACTGGGCACAGCCCCGTGTTGAAACTCAGATTCAGATGTTTTGCAATGATCTTGGAAGTTTTCCCTGAGAGCAATGACTTTCAGTTGCAGCCGTCCCTCAGGCTGGAAGTGAGGCGGTGACCTCAAGGTGAAAGTCTCCAGATCCCATTACCAATCCAATTACCTGGCACTTGCAGGTTAGATGAGAACTGCTGGACTGTAACCCAACAATGGATCATTTAGTTCTGTGTCTTGTCTCTGACACCAGTCAGGCCTGAGAGTCTCGCTCAGATGCTGCTTCTTGTCAGTCTGCAGATTCACCAGCAGGTTTCCCTTTAAATGAAGGAGTAGGGCTGGGCATGACAATGGTGAGCAGCCCAGAAGCCCACTCCATTAACGCAGCTCCCTCCAGTCTCAGTCCTGATACTCACATTAAAAAATTTACTGAATGAATATTTATTGAGCAGCTACTACATGCCAGGCAATGCTAGATAATGGGCATGCAATAGTGAATAATCTCTGCTCTCATGGGCTTTTATTGTAGTGGGGGAATATAGGCAGTAAACAATTAAGCAGATAGACATATTATTATGACAATTGTTTCAAATACTATGGAAAAAATAGCATGATAAAGAGATTGGATAGTGATGGAAAATTGGTACTCTGACTCTGGTGGTCAGGGATTTTTTTTGGACAAGGTGACCTTTCAACAGAGGCTTGAAGGCATTGAAGGGGCACAAGGAGTCTTTCAAAGGAAGATATGTGGAAGGTATCTGGCTTTTGTCTTCTGTATGGAGGGTTGGAGACATCTTAATGCTAGAAGCAGAAAAGTAACCAAGTGCGAAATAGAAATATATTTGGCTGCTTGAGGAATAGCAAAGGTGGCAGATGTGTTGCAGTTGGGGAGGAGGATAGAAAGACAGAGATGATTTCAGGAAGGCTGTAGGGGACCAGATCACAGAGGCTTTGTAGACCATGATATGCAGTTTGGCTTTTTTCTGAATGACTCAGGAAGCCATTTGGAGGGTTTTGAGTGGTAGAGATCACATAGTTGCTGAGCATCCATTAAACATATCTTCATATAAATAATTGTTGAGTGAATACATGAAATATTTTTTGGATGATTGAAAGAACAAATATCACTGAATTACACAAGTAACAACACAAAGAGTTCCTAGAATAATATACTGTGTCCATAATTGCTGAGAAGAGACCGATGTCTTCCCACTGAAAAAGTAATTAGTTGTCAGCCTCTTTGCATTGTACCCTCCAACTGGAAGGTAGATCTTGTGGCTAACAGAAGAAAAGTAAAAGCAGAGAGGGCAGGCACGGGAACGCACACCACCCAGCACACCTTTGGGTATCAGTGAGTCTCCTGCCTTCCTGGAAAGGGCGGTCCTCAGGCCCCACCCCTGTGATGTGGTCCTCTTGAGGATGCGGAATAGGAGCTCCTTATTGAGCTTGATTTGAGGCATTCTTTCTGATTCTGCCCAAATACCTACCTGCCCCACGTCTTAGGGCCCGGAATTACACATCACAATCCCCTTCTTTTCTTGAGTCTTGAAAACAGCTTCATTCTTTAAGGGTCTCCCTCAAACAGAATTGGCAGCTAAATCCATTATTTCATCTTCTCCTGTTTGCAGTAAATCTCCTGTTTGAATGTCACCTTTTTAAAGACACTTTTCTTTACTCTTCTTCCTGACTCTTCCTTGCAGGATCAAAAACTTCCCTCTTCCCTAATTCCCTAGTTTGACCAAGGACCCTGGACCCCAGTTTACATGAATCTGTCTTCCAGAAGGGAAGTTTCTTGACTCCAAAAACATTGATTTTCATCCTCATCTTCAGCACCCAGCCCAGTACATGCAAACAGCGCTCACAGAATTTTTTTCTTTTGCTTCCTTCTTTATTTTTGTTTCCTTCCTTCTTTTCCCCCCTTGCCTTCTTGCTTTCACTAAGCAGTTTGATAGTCATTAAGAAAGCATGTTTTCAGTTTGACAAGTCTTGGGGCAATCACATACGTGTAAGATTCATACTGAGCCACAGGTCACCTACATGATTGGATTAAAAACCTTTTGTTTTTATTTATCATACAGGTAACATGTGGTCCCCATCAAAGAATTATACGATATAGATAAGCCTTCTGGGTGTAAAAATCAGCTCTATTTTACCACTCCAAGAAGACTCCTGTTAATATGGTGATGGTTACCCTTCTGAGCTCTTTCTCTAAAATACGGGCTTTTCTGAGGCCCTGCTTGCTGGGCTACTTGCAAAACACAGGAAAGGGGGTGTGGGTGGTGTGAGGGGCATGTGCCCAGGGAAGGATGCCTACAGGCTGACTCTGATCTCACCCTCAATATTTCCTTTTCCTTGTCAGACTTGAGGGCCCAGGTTTGCCATTATCTTGTGGGATCAAGCTGACCCAGCCACTGCCAGTGTGGCATTCTAATGTCAGTCTGACATCTCTGAACTCGCCTTTCCCTTCTCTTCAGCCGCATGCCATCTCCTGTCCCAAACTCCCCAGTGTCCTCTTTGCCTGCCCTACAAGGTCCCAGGAATCTTGCCTACATATGTGACATCCCTCAATCACAGAACTCAACATGTACCAGGGGCTTCATAGGTTTGACTCATTTAACCACCTGAATGTTACTACTTAATTGACTGAACCTGCAAAAAACAAACATGTGCTGATCGATAGAGAAATAATTTTGCAAATTGTGGGCATAAATCTTTAGAGATCTTTGTGTATGGCCATTTGTTAAAATGCTGAAAAGGGAAATCAATTTACTTTATTAAAACACAATTGCATTATCTATTGCTCATCTGGGCAGAGGCCAGCAGACAGGGTTTGGGGAGGAGTGAGGGAGGAGGCTCTGAATACTTCTTTTCCCCTTCACTCAGTGGTCATTTGTTAGTATAAAGATGGTCAAGTGTTGGGAAGGAGATGAGAGTTTTCAGGCTTGCAAATGCTTTACTGTTAGAAGAAAGAAGTGGTTGTGTGCTAGTGTGACATGTAGGGAAGACCAGCTTGAGATAGTGGAAGAGGTCCGAAAGAGGAAACAAGAAATCTTTTATCTTCATCATTCCAGAGTAGATCATCCAGGGTGAGTTAGGTTAATGCTATGGTAACAAACTCAAAACTTTAGTGGCTTAAAATTTTATTTTTTGCTTACACTCCTTCACATCGTTTATCAGTGGGGACCAAGCTCAGGGAGGAGCCACCATCTCAAACCTGACTGTTCATCATGCTCATGCCAGAGATAAAGAGAGGAGGCGTCAGTCACACTTTGGTGAAATTAATCTTTTCCGCTTTCATTTCATTGGCCAAAGAAATGGGCATGGGGACGTGCCAGCATATCACATGCCCTGATGGTGAGGAGCCAGAGCACCACACATAGCAACCTAGGGCCTCTGTTTTCAGGTGCCTCACAGTGCACGGTGGCGGTTAACCTCATCCATGAGCACTGGGTAAGACTATTTCTGATTCATTTTAGCACCTGACATATAGTATGAACTAAAAAATGTTTGCTTTGCAGAGTGAATCAATTAATTGATAAGCAAAAAAGAAAGGAAGCTACAGAACTTAGTAGAATGGTACAGAGTGATGACTATGCAATAACGTCTGTGGAAGCATCTTATCTTGGGTCTGGCACAGGTGACATTGTTTTTATAGCATTTTAATGTGCCTGCCACTGCGCTAAGGTGCTTAAATGCATTATCCCATTTAATGCTCGCAACAGCTCTCTCCTCATGTTCACTTCACAGATTTAAAAGCTCTTCTTCCACATGAAGATAATCATAGATTTTGGAGATGACAGGCCCCTCCCAACTACCATTTCCCATCCTTTCATGATGAGGTGGAAAGGACCAGGCAGTGCTGGTGGCCATGGTAGAGTCCCTTACATTTGGGGGGCCTCAGTTGCCTCATTAGCTAAAAAAAAGGTTGGCTCAAATGGTCTCTAACATCCTTTCACAATAGAATTTTAAGGGGATACCTCTGAATGGCTTGCACCTGTGTTAGCTGGTGAACTAGCCACAGGGCTACGGCTTTCTGAGTTAGTGTATGCAGACAGCAGCCTGTGAGTCACTGGAGGAAGAGCAAAACCCAAAGCAGCCAAGTTTAAATCCACGATGTCATTATATATAATGTTGTTCAACTAAAGCCTTCCCCATGTTAACAAAATATTATTAATGTTGAATTTTGAGAGCCATTCAATGTCTTCTGTGTAAAGAGAATATGCTCAGGAATTATCTGAGGAGGGAGGTTTCAGAGATAGAGTGTCAAGATATATTTCATTAAGCCCTAGGCCATGTTTGGATGCCATCCCTCTTAACAAATCTCAAAATCACTAGAAAATCAAGTGGGGCCTGGGCTACCCTGCTTCAAACTACTCTGCTTCAAACAGACACTGACTCAAACAAAGGAAGTCCCCATGGCCAGAGCTGGGAGGCTGAGCTCTTAGGCGGTTTCTTCTGCAGATTTAATAAGACAGAATGACAGAAACAAAGGTTCAGTGGAATGAGGGACACAAAGAAATGCAGCGCATTGTGACGGACCAGGGCATGGGACAGTGGGCAAGCCCACGCCTTCCCAGGTCCCAGCTGTCCCAGAGATCCCCCGGAGCAGCATGGCACCAGCTCACAAGTCTTGATAATTCACTGTGGGCCAGAGACTGTTCCCAGCACTTTCCAACCTTGTTTAATTTAATCCTCCTAGTGTCAACACTTTGTCAAGGAGAAAACCGGGGAACAGAGAGTTTAGGGCACTTGTCGAACCACACACAGGCGATAAGCAACAGAGCCAGAATTTGCAACAAGGAAGTGACTTTACACTCTCAACACATGTTTTGTAATCTTCTTGGGAGCACATCATTTAAAAACTCACATATGATTGTGGGGTGCCCATGTAGTAAAGTCAAAATAGCGTATAGAAACCACCAGGAGGTAACCTTCCCACCCTCTGGCCCTGGGTGGCCTGTTGCCACAGTCTCTCTAGCTTGTGTGATTACAGGGCCTTCGTCCCTGAGGTCCTGGCCAGCAGGACCTGTGTCTCCATCATTTCTATTCCTAAGCATTCAATCACTTCCTGCATCTGGTTCCTAGTAGGTGCTCATTAACTATTTGCTGAAAGAATAAACATGGTTAGATCTGGGTTTTCTATTTTATAAGGAATTTGAAAAATCTGGGGATAGGTCACTAGGTAATACAAAGAATGATTAATAAAACCCCCGACATTTGAGGGAGTTGGGAGTAAAATGTAATCTGATTTTTTTTTAACCCAGAGAAAAGAAGGTTGGGAGCTATGAGAATGGTTTATACCTCCTGAGGTTTTACATGGAGTTTTTGACCTATTTGACAAAAGTTTCATGAACACTCACTATGTGTTGGGCACTGTTGTGTGTCCTGGTGGTGTGGGTTGCACGACAAAGGCCCACCCATCCAGGAGGGTGTGGCTGGCACTCTTGCCCTGCACTTGGCACAGGAGGGAGTATAGGCTGCAGGGATCCAGGAAGTTTCTAGCCCTGGCCCTGTGATGTGATGGACAGTAGGGGGGCAGGGTGGAGACTCAAGAGGAGGCTGTCACCAGGACCCGGTATGCTGCTCCCAGAGACCTTGAAATATGGGACACTTCTTGGTTTGGGGCTGTCCTCTGAGAGGGGAAATTAGCTTATGTTTGTAGGAGAGGAATATAGCTGATGAAATCAAGTTTGTTATTTTTAAATTCTGTTCTGTTGTTTCAGCACTTTTTAATGGAATCCCAGGGTCCTGTGGGGTTGCTTTTGGGGCTGCTGGAACCAGGGGGTGGGGAGAGGTGTCAAGAGGGGAAGACTTAGAGGGAAGTACAAGATTTCTCCTTCACATGGATCAGAACAGTTCTGTGTGTTCTGTACATGTAGGGTCCACATAGGAGGCCTGCAAATTCTGCCACTGCTGCTTATTGCCTGTGTGTCTTTCGACAAGTTTCTAAAGCTCTCTGATCTTCAGTTTTCTTTCTTGAAAACATAATAAAAGGATCTTGCTTCTTCAAACAGACAAACACATATCACTCAAGAAGTACCAGTGTAGGATTTTGTCTTTCCCCTTACAAGCACCTGTGGGAGCAGAAAGGAAAAGAAACTCAAAACCCACTCCCTCCAGAGAGGCAGTGTGCTCTTCATGGGAAACTGGCCACTACATTGATTTCTGAAAACAAAACATCATTGCATGGTAATGTGCAGCCTCTGTTTGGGCTAAAGAGGAGATACTGGACTCCTCAGCCAAAGAACTAGAAGCACATTAGGCACAGGCTTAGCAAAGTGTTTCTTTGCAGACAGTGGGTCTAGAACAAAGGGAAGTGAGTCTGAGAAGTGTTATCAGCACAAGAGGGCTGCTGGGGTGGAGGAGGAGGCTAACAGGGACTGCCCACCTGTCTATGTAGCCTCTGTGCTCCTAGACTGAAGAGCAGACAGAAAAACATGGTGGAAAACAGCAGGCTCTGAGGCAGGGAACTTGGGTTCAAATCAGATTACGTTATATAATGGCCATGAGATTGCTGATATTCTAAAACTTCAGCATATACACACTGGGAATGCCACATAGGTATTAACTAATAGTACGTAAGTATTGACCACAGGCTCAACACATTTTAGTTGAAATCATTTTGAAACAAAACAAACAAACAAACCTGTTGTAATGAGACACACCCCTGCCATGCAGAAGAGTCTTTTCTCATGGGACAAGATAGGACACGTGACCCTGGCATGGAGAGCAGGGACCAGTACAAATGTGTGGAGAAGGTGGGCAGAAAACATCCTGGCAAAGCTACATGGGTGAAGGAGACTTACTCCGATGTACAAAGGGAGAGAAGTATGAGTTATTAAGGTCTGGAGGCAGAAAGAAGAGCACTGAGCTTTGGTGGAATCAAAAGCCTGGTACCTGGTGTCCCAGGAAACCATCTGTCCATCTATCAGCTACATCGGGAGAGGTAGCTGCAATCTCAGAGGACCAGGCTCCAGGTTGGCCATGAGGAATGGGCCAAGGCTTTGAAGGGACTTTTTGGAGATGGTTGGAGAGAGGTGATAGAGGGCTCTGGGAGAGACTGTGGTTCCAGCTGACAAGATAATGGAGTAGTGAATAAAAAAATAAAGGAGAGGAAGAAAAAAACCCATGATAAATCTACCTTTCACAGCCACTGGAGATAGATAAACACTCCTCCTCAACATTAAAGATTGCTTTTCTTCTCTTTGCTTCTTCAAGTTTATTGAAAATGACACCAAGTTGCCTTTTTTTCTTTTTCTTTTTTCCTGCTTGGCCTCCTTTGCAGTGACTTCCTGACCTTTTCTGCTGGGGTTTCATCTCACCCAAGCTGGGTGGCTCTGTTGGTTGGAGCATCGTCCCATAAACCAAAAGGTTGTGGGTTTGATTCCTGTTTGGAGTACATACCTAGGTTGTGGGTTCAGTCCTGGTTGGGGTGCTATGGGAGGCAAATGATTGATGTTTCTCTCTTACATCAATGTCTCTCTCTCTCTTCCCCCTCCTTCTACTCTCTCTAAAGTCAATAAACAATCTTCAGGTGAGGATTTAAAAAACAAATCTTGTGCTGATTAGAATTTGAAAATACTGAATACTGGAAATACTGGAGGGTCTCTCTCAGGACCAGCTCAGCCCTTATCCCTTGGTATACTCATTCCAAAATGGAATCCCAGTGTCTTCCCAAATCACTAATCTTTCTTATTCCCTCCCTTATGCTTTTCTTCTCATCATTTCCTCACTGAGTACTTATAATTCAACTTCTACTATAGCGGCGAGTTTACATTCTTAACACTTCCTTTATGTGTAAAGTAGCTACAAATTATTATCTGCATTGCAGTGATGAGAAACCCAGGATTTAGAGCATTTAGTTAGGATTAGAGTCAAGCTGTAAGGAACACAAAATCCCAAATAATAGCTATTATTTAAAAAGAAGGGAATTTATTTCACTCTCATTTCAAATAATGTTTAGAAGCAGGCAGTCCAGGGGTAGTATAATGGCTGATGAAATTGTTAAGTGTATAAGCTCTACCATCACGAGGTGTGACCTTCATCCAGATGCATCCATAATTGTAACTAGAAACAGCTCCTGCTGTAGTATATGCAAATTTCAGGCAGCAGAAGGCAGAAATAGGGCAACAAGGGGGAAAAAATCTCATTCATGACTTGGTCACACACTATACCTAGCTTCAAGGGAAACTGGAAACTATTGTCTTTGTTCCAAGTGGCAATGTGTAAACTAAAAGCAGGGATTTTTTTATTAGGGATGAAGTTGGTAACAGATATTGGATGGACAAATTACAGTCTCATGCACATGTGTCTTGCCCAGGATCCCAGACTAGCAAGGAAAAGAATGTAAACCTAAGTCTTTGATTTAGGGTCTAGAGCTCTTTCTAATACCTCGGGGAAGTCCAAGGGGGACATGGCAGACCATGGCAGAACCCTCAACCAAAGACGAGATGTACTTTCTGCTCTGAAGGACTGTCCAGTCTTTGAGAAATTTAATGCATGAAATTCTGATCAGTATCAAACAGTGTATGACTACTAAGATAATATGCATTTATATACAAGAACTGCATCAGGACATCCAGAGAAAGGTACTTTTCCATGTGGGCTGGAGTTGCCAAGGATGATTCTGGGAGTAAGAGTTTGAGGCCGACTTTGAGGGCTGGCTCAGGTGTGTGTAGAGAGAATTCAGCCTTTTGGTGGGGAGCTTGTCAGTGAGGTTAATTTCTTATCTTTGGAAGAAGAACAGTGTGGTCCTGATATAGGAACTACTGCTCAACTGATGTCTGACCAAGATAATATGATGAAACAAGCCTTTCTTTCTGCATACATATACTCCAAAAGTTCTTTACTGCAGTAATAGTAAATATCTACAGAATCATCCTGGAATAATAGTAATGGCTAACATTTAATCAGTGCTTGTGTATTCCAAGCCCTCACAGTCTTAAGGAGTAGGAATTGTGATGCTTTTATTTTATAGTCAAATAAACTGAGGCATAGAGAGGTTTAATAACTTGCCCAAGATCATGTATTTAAGCTTTGGAGCTCATGTTCACATCTAGGTGCCCTGATTCCAGAATTTGCATTCTTCATAGGAAGTTACACAACTTTTTCTATAGCAGCCCCTGTCTTTAGGAGCTACAGACTGAGAAATGTTCACACTGTAAGAGAAGTAGTTCCAGGGACCATAGGGAGTCATTTATGAGGGCTGAGGACAAAGCCCAGGTCTTGAGTTACTTTGATCCCTTTGCTATTGGTTTGCTTTATTGCAGTTAGGATTATTGTGTTCAAGCTTTTTGACTCACTCTACTAACCCTAAAAATGAAAATGAGAAGAGTGAGGCCCAGAGATTTGGGTACATTTTTGGCCTTCTCTTGATCTTAATTTCTGCACTTGGGTGCTGTCTGGAGATTGCAGTTGAGTTTTCAAAACTTTTCACTGTGCTAATACTCAGGCCCTTTTTGATCCCCTTGCCCTTTGTTTATGAAATGTGAAAACATAGAACCAAGACTAGCCTAGGATGGCAGCAATGACCCTATCTTCATAGCTCCAGACACCACTTCCTAACTCTTAAATCAGTAACGCATGAGGAATGTAGCTCCTACTGAAACCTACACACCTGTGTCCTTGAGCTGCCATGTAAAGAGAGTCTGTGTCCATTTGCCAAGCATTTGTTAACACCTACTGCGTGCCACACTTGACATTGTGTCTGGAGACACAAAGGTAAATAAGATTGGCCTCAGATAGCTGAGTCACACTAGAGGATCTTAACCTGAGGTCCATAAATGATTTTCTGTAGATGCAAACACTCTAAAACTGTGTGCAATATATTGTATCTCTGCCAAGATGCTCACATTTTTTTCCTAGAGATCAATTTTATAGTTTTTATCAAATTCTGTAAGGAGTTTATAATCTAGAAAAGGTTAAGAATCACTGACCATGTTATCAAGACAGAAAGTCAACAAATACTCAGAACATAGTGTCATGGCTCTATGGTAGAGACAAGAATGAATTGCCATAGAATACAGAGGCAGGAGCAACTAATACTTTCCCTGAGGATGGGGGTGGATCAGGGCTCCCTTGGCAGATGCTATCAGCTGGGACAATGGGAATAAGTAGGAACTGGGTAGGCAGGAAGGCAAGTAGAAGGGTATTACATGGCATGAGCTCAGGGACCCAGTAGATCTAAACTGTCCTGGACTAAGAGATGCACATCGGGGTTTTAGGGTTCTGTGCACAGGCTGTGAGGACTTGTGAGATGGGAGTTGAGGAAGAGTGTTAAATCTTGGAAGTCAGAACCTAGGGATTTTTGTCTGGATAAGGAGGGTGGCAGTTGGGAGGAGGTACACGAGAGAGTCTCTGATAGGTCCCTAACAGTTCCTAGAGCAGAAATCTGACCTCTGGAGACAGATAGCCTGAGTTTCAGAGAAGGTCAGCTTTATAACTCAGCTTCCTCTTCTTGAAAACTGGGCTTGATATTTGATAAATAAATCATGCAATCTTTCCTTCACACCCTGATCCAAATAAAAACATTCGCCATTTCACAACTGGCCACCGAGAACCCCTGACAATCAATTACCCACCGGAGATGAAATTATTGTTTAATGGCTCCTGGAATGGTCTCCCACTGAGACATTCATCACAATCAATAATGCATCAGCAGGGACAAAAGAAATTACCTGCCTCCTGCTAAGTGAGAGAGTCCATTTATATGCAGCATGGCCCCTTCATGCCCACTGAGCAGGCCTCCACTGGTGGGTTTCCACATTGCAGAACTCCTCACCCCCCCCCCGCACCACCGAGATGGGGAAGCAGGCTTTCGGGTAAGTACATACATTGTTACCCACTCCAGCTGGACAGAGTCAAGGCAGGTCTGGCAGGTGGGCCAGAGATGGGCATGGGGAACACGAGGTAATGCCTGATCAGATTTACAATGAGCCAGTTGCCACTCCCCCTGTCCATACTTTTTCAAAATACATTATATCTTATGATTTTTCTATAGAGATGGACAGGGAATAATTTTCTTGTAGGAATTTTATAGGCCACTAGGTTTGGCTTCCAGTGAACTGTGGCTCTGCAAGGTGACCATTCTTGTGGAATGACCATACATGAAGTTTTTACCTCTGGGATTTGAGTTTTATCACCCATAAAATGGGCTTATAATACTCACCTTAGAGAATTGTTAGAGGATTGAATGAAAGACCATCTATACTGCATATAATAGGCATTTCTCTCCCTTCCCACTCATATTTGGGAAAATATTATATAGATAGTGTGATTCTTCCTGATATTGCTGATAAGTGAGATTAATTTAAATGAGGGAAGATTAAGAGAGGAGTCATATTTAAATTTTAAGTCCCAAAATCTTAGAGAAATTTCATGCTATTTCCAAGTTGATATGTCAGCAAATAACATGAAGATATCGGTTCTATTATTAGATCAGCTCAGAGGCATTTCAACCAAACCAGAACCTATGATTCAAAATTTTCCCTTCTTCCTTCCCTCTGTTCATTCATCCTTCCATTCACTCGTTCATCAATTGACTTTTTATTGGGTGCTGACTATTGGCCAGGTGCTATGTTAGGCCCTGGAGATACGCAGATGAAAATACATGTCTCCCTGCCCTCCATCCCCATCTCTGTCAAAGAACTTGCAGTACAGTGGGGAAAAAGAGTTCTAACTCAATAACCACAGAGCAGTGCAGCGAGTATCAAGTTCCTTTGGATAGGCATGGAAGGCTTCAATGAGGAGGTGAAGCCTGATCTCTCTCCCATGGGAGGGGCTGGAGTTTGCTGCTGCACAAGGCAGGGAAGGCCTAAGAGAGGGCAGGTGTCTTCCTGCTGCTCGCTCATGACTTCTTTCATCAGTGTCTTTTTTCTCAATCTCAATATTTTGTGCTGTGCTCATTTTATTGATAGGTGAACTAATTCAAGGGAAGCCAGTGATATGTCTGAATCACAAAGAGGTTGGACACAAAGCTGGGCCTGAAATTCACTTGTCTGGCTTGCTAGCCTGGGGCTTTGTAACCTGGTCTGTGCCTGCAGGGTGCCTCAGAGAGAAGGGGCAGGTTCATTCAGCAGGCATCAGTGCTTGTCAGGACCTGCCCCTTTTGAGCTTCTGTGAAGAAGGATTGATATGGAGATGAAAATGCTTTCAATATTAGACATGCAAATAAATAATATGTAGTGCCATTATATGGCACTACTGGGTTGTGGGTGATTCCTAGGAGTACAACACAGTAGTAAGGATGCACAGAGAGAGGAACAATGATTTATAGGGTGGGAGAAAGCTTTCCAGGTATGTTGGCATTTGAAAAGTTAATAACAGCTATCTTCCCTGGAATATGCATAGCTCAGCTCAGAGTGGCCTTGAAGTAACAACAAATTCTAAGATTATATAATTTCAACATTGCACCTGTTTGCTGCCCAGATGCCCCACCTTATTGCCATGTGGGCTTCCTGACTAAAACTGAAATTTGCTTCTTCAACTGCACACTTAATCCTTCCCTGTCTGAGGTTCCTTTTGAGCCAAGTCTGGATGCTTGGCAAGAATGAAGCAACAAGGCCTGTGTAAATACAGCCCTCTCTGCCAGCGAGGAGTGTTTTATTATGATTAAAAAATGTTATTCCGTAAAACAACAATCTATATTGGTAATTATGTGCTGAGACCCATAAGCTTTGAGCTCTGAATGGTGTGGCATTATTGTCAAGAACACTCGATTGCTTGCCTCTTGTTTTATAATCTGCATTTGCACTTCAGGCTCCATCCTAAATATTAGTGGAGAAACCAAGAATGAGACGATGGTAAAGCCAAAAACATGGATGTGCTTCACCTTAGATCCCTGCCTCCCTGCAGAGATAAGCAAGGACATAACTGGCCTCAGCAGCTGCAGGAGCCTCTACCTGACATTGAGGAACATGAAACGGGGGGCCTTCTGAACGAAGAGAGAGATGCATGGAGAGACTGCCACATCCAAGGGAGAGACTCCTGCCTTTGATCGTGTTTGATGTTTTCCCGACAACTTCGTTTTGATTTTATTTTCCCATTGGCTAAACGTCCTGAACACTCATTACTTTGAGTTAACAAGACCTCCTTCTTGCTTACTCTTTCTTTTTGACTCTCTCTCATGCTTACACTCTCCCTTGCTCTTTTTCAACACAAGTATAGGGGCTTATTTTAGTCATAGTTTTATAAAACCAAAATCAAGTAAGCACATTTTTCTGTGACTTGTTTTTCTCTTAACAATGTACCACAGAAATTCCTCTGGGTCAATAGATATGGATCGAGCAGGGACACACTCATTTTGTGAGTTGAAGAACGTTTTGTGGTATGAGTATTCTACAGGGCATCTCACCATTCTCCTGTGAACGGGTGCTCTGTGTCTTTCCACGGAAGTCACCACAAACTACGCTGCATGAACATCTTTGTATATGCACTCTTTAGCGCCCCACTTTCGTTTATGAGCAAAGTATATGTGTATTTTGACTTTTAATAGCTCTTGATCTTGTCAGATTGTTGTTGCTATTCCTGGTCCCCGCCAGCAATGTTTGAGAGTGTCCTACCTCCAGAATTCTTATCAGGATAACATCTTTTTTAAAATGCAAATACTCTGGAAAGGTGTTTAAATAGTAGTCAAAATAACAATGCCTAGAATGCATAAAACCTTTTTGCAGTTTACAAAGTGCTTTTCACTGCGATTGCTATCTCATCCAACCCTCAACAGTCCTTCTGGATGATTTTTACAGAAGCAGAACTTCAACACTAGTGTGCAAAGGGGCTTCCCTGAGGCCAGGCAACTAGTTGTTGTCAAAGGATGGTCCAATCTGGAACCTATACCCCAGGGTGCTTTTTCCTTTTACCTCACTCCATCTTTGTAGATAAGTGCAAATTATTTAATTTTGACAAGTTCTGTGTCTGTGCTTATGGCCTGGCCCTGCTACCAACCACCCACCTGGCTTGGGGCAAGTTACTTCTCTTCCTGTGCCACCAATTGCACACATTTAAAATGAGGGATTGAATTAGATGCTTTCCGAGGTCCCTTCTCCCTCTGACAGCAATGGCTGTGACAGGACTGACAGATCCTAATGGGTACAGAGGCCTAAGGAAGAGAGAATTCTTCAGGGTGCAGTGAGGAGAAGGAGGCAGGAGTTGTTTCAAATCACAGAACACTGTACAAATCACAAGTTTTTGCATATTGTGGATTAAAGCAATAAAGTTGGAAATCTGTTCAGTGTGCCACCCGGCCCACAGCTTCTGTCATTTGTTAAGTACTTACCACTGGGCTTATTGATACTGTTTGCACCCACGCTGACAAGAGGAAGAAATGGGAAACACATGGTTTCTTCTTTCAGCAACTTGAGCCAAATATCTAAGTGATCATGGAGCATGGGTTCATAGCTCCTTATACATCCTGGCATTTAAAGACTTACATGTGCCAGGCAGAGAGTCAGTGTTCATTGAGCTATCTTCCCTGGAAGATAGCCCCATTCTCAACAAGGGCTTCTCTGGCAGATTCTTTAGGGTGGATAGATTTCTACTCTTTACTATGGAGGTGACTTTTAGAGGCCTCTTCTTTACCCACTGTCAGTTCAGTTTAACTCATTCTATTAATTTTTTCTGTTTATAAAAGTAAGACATAATAATTACGAAGGTAAAAGTTAGCATTATCAGGAGTATAAATAGCCTTCTAGCCATGAGAAGCAGTTCTTTTAAACACAGTTGAGGTCCTACTGTGTGTGTATCATTTTGAGTCCTATGTCTCCACCTCACATCAAAGCATGCCCCCAACCTAGATGAGACTCCAGTTGCACTTTCCCAGCTGGTGCAGGTAAAGAAGCTGGGAAGAGGCAGTTGTTCTCACAGCTGACCATAATCTTTCAAGGCAATGACTTCACCCACTGCTGAAATGAGGTCCTTTGGATCTTCAGCTCTGAACAAATGAGCAACTCCTTCCCTGAGGGAATCCTAGCGCAGTGCTGAGTGAGGGTGGGTGGTGGAGTTGCCTGACTCTGGACTGAGGCTGCAGTCTTGGCAGAAGGCCCCTGAAATGTTTCCTCTACTGTCTTCAAGAAGACAACAGGATGAAATAGAGGCTGTTGGGTACAGATGCCTTGATTTGGTTTATTTCCCAGTGAAAACTATCAAGATATGGGATGATTGGGTCGAAGACACATATTTTAAAATTTCTACCTATTTGTGCAATTTAATTTTAAAACTGTAAAGTGGCATGCAAATAACACGAAAATCATCATTGCTATTACATTTAATTTGGATGTTTGGGGACCTCTTTTTTAATCTGTATTTTAAATACTTAAGTACTTGTGAATGTTGATTAGGTCACATCAGTTTCTTCATCTGTAAAATTAGTAGTATTATTAATGTCTACTTTATTTATTTTTTTGAGGACTGTGTGAAATAATGCAGGAAAAAGTGCTTTGTAAATTATACAGTAGTAATCAGGTGTCAATAATAATAATAAGACTTTTGGCCAAGATGGAGGCATAGGTAGACACACTGTGTCTCCTTGCACAACAGAATAAGGACTACAACAATTTGGAAGCAAAAAAACAACCAGTACTGACAGAAAATTGAATTGTATGGAAGTCTGACAACCAAGGAGTTAAAGTAGACACATTTATCCAGACCAGCAGGAGGTGTGGAGTTGGGTGGCTGGGCAGAGAGGGGTAACAGTAAAAAAAAACAAAAGTGGTGGTTGGCGTACCCTGGGTATGTGGGGCAGCAGCAGGCAAACCCAGTGAGGTGGCAGATTGTGGAGGGCATGGCACACAAGGTGGCTGGTTGATCAGGTGGTCCCACATTTGTGCGCAGATAAACCAGGTGAAACTGGGGAGCGAGACAGACCATGCAACCCAGGGTCCCATTGAGGGGAAATAAAGCCTCAAAACACCAATTGGAAACACCTGTGGGGGTTGCAGTAGTGGGAGAAAATCCCAGCCTCACAGGAAAGTTCATTGGAGATACTCACAGGGTCCTAGAACGAAGGGCCCAGTTTGCTGGAGGGAAGTGGCAGAAGTGACTGAAATCTGGCAGAGAGTGGAGCTAGTGCCATTGTTCCCTCTCAGACCCCTGCCCCACACACAGCATCACAAACCAGTAACTGGGTTGCCTTGCCCTGGTGAACACCTAAGGCTCCACCCCTCACTATGTAACTTGTATGTCAAGATACACAAACTGGTCCAAACAAAACAACAGATCAAAGCTCCACAAAAAATATAACTAAGTGATGAAGAGATAGCCAACCTATCAGATGCACAGTTCAAAGCACTGGTGAATAGGATGCTCACAGAATTGGTTGATTTTGGTCACAAATTAGATGAAAAAATGAAGGCTACACTAAGTGAATTAAAGGAAAATGTACAGGGAACCAATAGTGATGAGAAGGAAACTGGAACTCAAATCAATGGAGTGGACCAGAAGGAAGAAATAATCAAACAGAAAAGAATGAAGAAACAAGAATTCAAAAAAATGAGGAGAGACTTAGAAACATGCAGGACATCTTTAAATGTTCCAACATCCGAATTATAGGGGTATCAAAAGGGGAAGAGGAAGAGCAACAAGTGGAAAACTTATTTGAACAAATAATAAAGGAGAACTGCCCCAATCTGGCAAAGGAAATAGACTTTCAGGAAGTCCAGGAAGCTCAGAGGGTCCCAAAGAAGTTGGACCCAAGGAGGAACACACCAAGGCACATCATAATGACATTACCTGAGGTTAAAATGAAGGAGAGAATCCTGGAAGCAGTAAGAGATAAGGAGACAGTTACCTACAAAGGAGTTCCCATCAGACTGTCAGCTGATTTCTCAAAAGAGATCTTGCAGGCAAGAAGGGGATGGAAAGAAGTATTCCAAGTCATGAAAAACAAGGATCTACATCCAAGATTACTCAATCCAGCAAAGCTTTCATTTAGAATGAAAGGGCCAATAAAGTACTTTTCAGATAAGATCAAGTTAAAGAAGTTCATCATCACCAAGACCTTAATATATGAAATGTTAAAGGGATTTATCTAAGAAAAAGAAGATGAAAAAACATGTACAGTAAAATGACAGGAAACTCACAATTATTAACAACCACACCTAAAGCAAAAAACAAACTAAGCAAACAACTAGAACAGGAACGGAACCATAGAAATGGAGATCATGTGGAGGATTATCAACAGGGGAGTGGGAGGGGCAGAGAGGGGGAAAAGGTACAGAGAATAAGTAGCATAGATGGTAGGTAGAAAATAGATAGGGGGAGGGTAAGAATAGTGTGGGAAATGTAGAAGCTAAAGAACTTGTAAGTATGACACATGGACAAGAACTAAAAGGGGGGAATGTGGGTGGGAGAAGGTGTGCAGGATGGAGGGGAGTGAAGGGGTGAAATGAGACAACTGTAATGGCATAATCAATAAAATATATTTTAAAAATAACAATAACAATATTGTTATTATTAGCTTAGCCATCCCTTCTACCTTCCCATTACCTGAAGCTTTTTAGGGAAACCATCTGTATCTTCAATCAATTTCTACTGAGGAGCTTTGGATGCCCCAGAAAGAGAAAGAACAAGGCCCAATTTTGTGGTCCACAGTTGCTTTTTATGTTGCTGCTTGATGGATAACGTGGAGAGACTGGCACTTCATGGCTCTGTGGCTATGTGTGTTGCTAAGGCCTGACAGGTTCATGGTATTTGTGCAGATGGAAAAATATTCACAGAGCCATTGGGATGTCTGGCATGCCTTTATTCACGGGTGGGCAAGCCACGCACACTGCAAGCTGCGTGTCTATCTGCATGTTTCATGTCATGGCCCTTGCTCCCCAGCGTGGCACCCATTGTGGCACCTGTCCCCTTGCGTGTGTCTCTCATCACCATTACCCCCAGCAGGGCGTCCCTACCTGTTTAAGTACTAGAGGGAAACAAAGCTGGAAAACTGCCAGAACATTACATAACAACATAATTCTGCGCATACTAGCCCACTTCATGTTATGGGAACAGTTTATCGGACCCAGTCTCAAGGCTATGAGAACACTGGTTATCAGGTGCCTCCAAAGCTATGGGAACACTGCTTCCCTTAGCTACCCAGACACCTGGGTGAAGAAGCCAGACTGCCTCCACTTACCCTGCACTATGACACTTGGAATAACGTATGTTATGTGTGTAAGTATGTTGGTTAAATGGCATAATGCTTGACATATCATGGTTCATTAATGGTTACTGTTAGTCAAAGGTTACTTTCAGCTCCATAATAAAAGGCTAATTATCACATGTTTGGGCTGTCCAAAGAGGACAGGTTCAGATTGGCTGGTGAAGGGACCTGAGGCTGCTGAAGGATGTTTCTCTAAGAAATCTTTATGGAATGCATGATATAAATTTTTTAAAACACATATAAATATTTTTACCTGTATGAATAAGGATGCAACTGAGGCAGTGCTGATTCTGGGAATCAGGTCAAGGCCTTCTGCTGTTTGAACTCAAAATGGCAGGCAAGGTGCCTGAAACCACATGGTTTGTGGGGAAACTATGGCAAAGAACAGGGTTTTTGTTCTGGCTTTGTCTCATCTGCATTGTGTGGAGGAGAAGCAGGAGCCTCGCCTCCTGACATACAGAAGATGGCACCGAACTTGGACTTCACCTCACAGTGCACCCTTGGGTTGTTATCCCACCCTGACTGCTTGAGACTCAGGGGGCTTCCCCACCACCACAGGAAGGCTCTCCAAGTGGAGAATTGTGTTAAGTTTCAGGGAGGGAAGTTCCGTTTGAGGTCAGGCTTTTTACAGACAAGATGTGAAGCCCTGGGAATTGAAGCAGTGTTTCTGAGTCACGCTGGCAAATGAAGCTGGGACATAGGGGTGGAGCTGAGCAGGCACCGAGGTCAAAGCTGGCAAAGGAGAAGAAAGAAAGAGAGGCAAATAGAAATCGCACTGCGCCTGTGTGTAGCTGTAATCTAACATGACTTTCCCCTCTGTTGGCAAAGGGGGCATATGATGTTAACATTCATTATCATGTCATATTCGATTGACTGCCAGAATTTATTATACTTTCTGCTGTTACACACTGAATACTGACAAAACCCATTCCCTTGCCCAAGAAAGGTCTCTGCTTTCTAATCTTCACAGAATAACAGGGAGGTGGAAGGCCATCAATACCAGAGTAATGAGTGTCAGAGTGAGGCCAGGCCTGCAGCACCTTAATTCCAGAAGCAGCAGGAGAAGGAGAGAAGAGGAGGCGAGGGAGGGATGTGTATCTGCCTGGGGATAATATAGCACCCTGTCGGGGCTGGGTGTTTAACTGGGTGCAGAGAGTGCCACTAATGGGGTCAGTCGCTGTGGGTGTGTCAGTGCAGGGAGTCAACCTTGGGGCTTCATACAATCTTCTGGTATGAACTGAGGGCAGCAATACAGGAAGGAGGAGAATCCATTCCCATCGTTAGTATAATCCAGTTTATCGGTGTAGATGCATTTTGCCTACCTTAATTAATTAACTCAAAAACTATTTATTGAGCATCGCTTGTGGGCCAGGCATTGTGCCAAGCTCCTAGGGATACAGGAAAAAACAGATACAATTCTGCAGAATGTAACAGTCTCCTGGGGACTGGAGAAAGACAATCTAACAGCTATTGGACAATGTGCTAAATGTGGTAATAGAGTTTCATTGAGCCACTCAAATATTTATTAAGACTATTTGTTTAAGACACTGAGCTAGATGCTGGGAATATGGAAATAAATCAATAGGCTCACTGTCCTCTGGCACTTCATAGAGAGTGCTTGGGAACACAGAGCAGGAAGGCAGCTAGTACAGATCCCACCTGAAGGAGAAAAAGGACAGGAACAGTGTTGGCATGGACTCTTGGCAGGTACCGAGTAGCCAGGCAGCTGTGGGGTCACAAAGGTCGAGAAGGAAGGACCAGAGTATGAAAGGATCAGAGCAAGGAAGAGGAGGTCCGGTTGAGACACCTCAGCAAGTACTGGGCGTGCTGAAGCA
This sequence comes from Phyllostomus hastatus, assembly GCF_019186645.2. Lineage (NCBI taxonomy): Eukaryota > Metazoa > Chordata > Mammalia > Chiroptera > Phyllostomidae > Phyllostomus > Phyllostomus hastatus. The sequence continues at coordinate 8,535,748 of NW_025334015.1, read as the reverse complement.
CAGGGTGTATGGGAAGAGGTGGAGAGAGAAGTTGCCAATCCCGTCCTGCAAAGTGCCATCAGTGGAAGGCATAGGGTCTTGGGGAAGGCATATGGCCTTGGGGAAGTCACTACTCCATGCAGCATTTGCTTTTTAGCTTGTTCATTTCCCCCTATTTAGGATTCCTTTTCCCATTTCTACCCTACTTGTTCTCCACCTTATTTTAAAGTACAATTCAATCAGCATTTTCATCTGAGTCAAGTAACTGATGAGTGCAAGGGAACTTACATTTTAATGGTGGCTCCTAACATCTGTCGGACTTCAGACCTTAGACCCCAGAGAACTGAGTGGCATGTAAGGGGAGGCAGTTCATTTTCCTCTCAAATTAAACTATCTGCTGCCATGCTGGTGTGCTCACTGAATTGAGTGCCTGCTTATGAACCAAAAGGTTGCTTGTTTGATTCCCAGTCAGGGCACATGTCTGGGTTGTGTGCCAAGGTCCCTGTTTGGGAGTATGTGAGAGGTAACCAGTCAATGTTTCTCTCCCTCTCTTTCTCCCTCCCTTCTTATCTTTCTAAACATAGATCAATAAAACCTTATAAAAATTAAGCTACCTGTTCATAATACTCATCTGTGTATGGGAGGTGAGAACAGAGAAAGTGAATCCTGAGTGCTCTAAATGTAGGCATATCTGTAATTAAAGAAATCAGGTTGCTAAAGGCCAGAGCTCTGTGATCACCTGAATCCCCAAGGATACTACTTGGGCATAGATTTTTTTTTAATTTGTAGACAGAAAATTCCAGATAGGTTTTGTTTTTACATTTATCTTAGTCCTGAAGAACATCATGAGGAATCTAAAATATCCTTAACGGGGAGCCAGAGACTCAATGTTTTAAATGCCAAAGGAATAGCTCTCATATGGAAAGCCGGGGTCTATTTATATTAGAATGATTCAGATTTGCTGGAGCCCTAAGGATGGGTCAACTGAGGTAAAGTTATCTTACCAGTTTCCAGTAAACTTATGGATACATTTGCATCTTTGTTTGTATAAATTAAACGAGCATTTGCATACACATTTGCATACTGTAAAAACTGTGTACATATGATTAAATTAATTAGTTGCTCTGATATGTAAGTTGCATCTAACAAGTACAACAATGAGGTATTGTGGAAATGACTCAGGCCTTACAGTTTTTTCCTGTATCCACCACTTAGTAACTACATCACTTCTCGATGAATCTCAGTTTTTTCACATCTAAAAATTAGTAAAACAATATTTACCTCACATATCTGTTGTTTAGTGCTCAGAGAGTTGAATAATAGATATGAAGTACCTAGCACAATGCCTGATACAAAGAAGGTGTGTAGTATCCATTTGTGCTTTCGACAACTCAGGACCCCAAGTGAGAAGAGCATGAAGAAGAGTCTTTAGCCAGAGATTCTGTCTTCCCAGGTCTAGTTCTCCACTGAAGGGCAAGGTGGTCCCCTGTTTGGAGGTGACCTGGCCACATGGTCCGACTCTCCACCGGTTTAGACAGCATTGTCCTTCTCAGGGTCTCATTCTTCTTATCCAGGGTGGCCTCCATATTCCGAGATGAACCCGCTCCACCAGGAACTCTCCATTTCTTTGCTCCTCTATTACTCCTTCATGCTCACCTGTAAAAGTCCAGCCGTCTGCTTACTTCACATGTAAACCATGACTGGAGCAGCTGATGAAACTGGAGACTTGTACTGTGTGGCGTGAGCGGGGGTCTCTTGGAAGCAGGTGCCAAGGTGGAGTTTGAAGAAGGCAGGGGAAGGGTGACCTGTCTAAAAGATAAAGCTGAGGAGGGAGTGAGGTAGTCAAGAAAAAACATTCAGAATAGGGGGAAAATCTGCTACATGGAAGGGAGCAAGGACAGCCTTGGATCACACTATGATGCTGAGTCTTAGGCGGCCTGATGAGGATCCTCAGTGCCCAAACTGCCAGGAGAGCTGCCCCATGAGGGGACTTCTGGGCTCAGTTGTGGGCTTGGATCTGCCAAGAAGAGCATGTCTGTGACTCAAATGCCTCTTAGATCCCATTGCATAGGGAGGCTGTCAGTGAACTGCCCTCTTCCAGGCGACAATACACTCTCTCTTGACAGGGGTTCTGAGTCACACATCTCCATGGCTACTGCACAGACCACAGGGCTTCCTTTAACTTGAGACCAAAAATCTAAATGGATCCTTAGCCCTTCTACAATTCCCTCAGTCAAGTCATTCTCTCCTGTCTGAGTTGACTACTTGATGTATTAATTTTCTACTAAAGTTCTGAAATGCCCTCTTCTACTCTCAGATAATTTCATACATTATGTTACTGAGACAAGAGCATACTCAGAATAATCCACCACCCTCTAACCCTGTTGGAATTGCTGCATCTGTGCCCACATGCCCTACCTCCTCTCCTGTGAGAATTGACGAGGTCTGCGCCTGCTCTCATCTAAAGTGGACTCTCCCACTTGGGTACTAGATTTCCTCCTGCTCAAGGGTTTAAGAATCTTGCTCCTTACTCCTCATTACCCAGGAGAGAGATGCCTAGTTAGCATCTTATTTCTGCACTTTTCTCAGTAAGACTCCTTGAGATGGGTGTCTGTACTCCATTCTTTTACTTCCAATTTTTTCTTGATCTCAGTCTACTGAAGATTTTGTTGTGTGTACCACACTAGTGGAATTGTGTTGTCAAGGTCATCTTACACTACATCTTACTTGACTTCTCAGCCACATTTTTCTCCTTCTTCTTGAAAAACTTTCTTTACTTGGCTTCAGAGACCCTATGCTCTTAGTTTCCTCCTCACTACGATGCCTGAATCTCCACTCCTAGTATCTCCTAATCTCCACTTTCTCTTAATTTTCCTGCAAGGCTCAGTTTTTATGCCTCCGTACTACCTATATTCATGGCCCATTTTCATGGTTTTAAAAAACAATTATTTTTTCAACTACTCATCTGAGGACATTTTTTTCATTGCTTTGAGGGCAGGGGGCAGAGAGAGAGAGAGAAAGAGAGAGGAACATCAATATGAGAAAGAAACATTAATCAGTTGCCTACTGTATGTACCCGGACTGGGGGTCAAACTCTCAACCTTTTGGTGTACAGTACCATGCTCCAGCCAACTGAGCCACACCAGCCAGAGCCAATAGCAGCTTTCACTGGTCTTCCATCTCTAGCCCTGTCCTCTTAGTTGCCTCCAGACTGGTGTTTTCAACCATCTGTTTGGATATCTGATAGATATGTGAGAGTCAGTAAGTTTAAAACAGAATTTTGATTTGTGCCCTTCTTCTAAACCTCTTTCTTTCCCATTTATCCAGGTGTTCAAACCAAAACTGTTACTGTTATCCATGACTCCTCTTTCACAACTCACATCTACATTATCAATAGTTTATCCAGCCTTGAACTTCAGAATATATTTAAAGTGAGATTACTTTTCACTTCCTCCGATTCCACCCTTTACTCCAGGTCCACTGTACCTCTCATTGCACTAATATGAGAACCTATTAACTAATCTCCCTGTGCCACTTATATAGCCCTACTTTTCCCATGGCAGTTGGTCAGGTCATTCCTCTGTTAACAAGGCTCCAATAGCTCCCATCACACTAACTGCTCTGGTTTTAAACTATCCTTAAACTTAGTGGCTTAAGGCAATTTTATAGACTAAATGTTTGTCCCCCAAATTCTTATCTTAAGACCCTACTCCCCCAATATATTAGGAGGTGGGGCCTTTGGGAGGGAATGAAGACTTGATGAGGTCATGAGGGTAAAGTCCTAATGAATAAGATTACTGCCCTTATAAGATCACCATAAAGCTTGCATCTTCTTGTTGCTCTCTACCATGTGGAGGTACAACAAGAAATTGGTAATCTGCAATTTGCAAGAAGACTTTCATCAGACCTTGACTATGCTGGAAAGCTGATTTTGGACTTCCAGCCTCCAGAACTGTGAGAAATAAATTTCTGTTGTTTATCAGCCACCAGTTTGTGGTATTTTTGTTATAACAGGCCAAACTGACTAAGACAAATAGCAACCATTTTTATTATGTCTCTTGATTTTGTGGGTCAGGAATCCAGGCAGGTTGAGCTAGGTGGTTCTTCTTTTCTACATGACATTGACCTGGCATCACTTAGTAGGATTCAGCTTGAAGCCGCTCTAGTCCAGGGGGTTCAAGATGGCTCTACTCCTATGCCTGGGCCCTTGGCAAGGAGGATTGGAATTTGTAGCCACTGTGAATCCACCATGCTAAAATACAATTAATATTTTATGTGTAACTATATCCTACATGAAGGGTCACTGGTCACTATTCTCACTTCATTTCTTCTGCTCATTTTTTTCCAGTCATTATAGTCTTCCTTTGAAGACTAAATTCCATTGGGTCTAGTTGGGCCCCTTTCCTTATATGTAATTCAGAGCATCTTTATATCATCTCTCTAGCAAGACTTCTACATGGTAGCTAAGGGCTTCTGGGGACCACAATAAAATCTGTAAACTCTCCTAAAGCCTAGGTCCAGAGCTGGCTCAGCATCACATCTGCCATAGCCATTGGGCAGAGCCATCACAAGACAGCCCAGATCTCCAGATCTAAGGGGAGGAAAAACACACCTCATTTCTCAATGGGAATTTGTGGCCACTGTGAATCCATCATGCTAAAATACAATTAATATTTTATGTGTAACTATATCCTACATGAAGGGTCACTGGTCACTATTCTCATTTCATTTCTTCTGCTCGTTTTTTTCCAGTCATTATAGCTTCCTTGCTGTTTCTCGAATATTTTTCTGATTCAAGACATTTGTACATGCTGGATAATCCCCAAAACACATTTACAACAATCTCTCCCTCTTTATTCAGGCATCTGCTCAAAAGCTGTTACTTTGAGACCCCTCCTCACACCTGGCCTGGCTTCTTGCTTCCTATAACCCACACAATTGCTCTTCATAGCCCTAGTCATCACCTGACCTTGTGTAACCCAGGTAACCTATGGTATGGCTAGTCTTCATCTTCCCACTGGAATGGAATGTACTTATGTGTTTTGCTGGTTGGGTGTTTTTGTTGTTTTTTTGCTCATGACTGAATCTCCAGCTCCTAGAATAGTGAAAGACATTTAGAAAAGCCTCAGAAAATGTTAAATTTTGAGGAAATCAAGTAACTCTTATTTTTTCAAGGAGCTTAGCAGCTATGTGGAAATAAGGTAGTGATAGAGTTCCTCTTACCCTTCTAGGCACCTCGTTAGAAATAGCTTGCCTTGACTTGTATTTATTCACTATAATTGCATATGGGAATCAAGGGAAAGGAAATTCCCAAATTTAGTGATAGAAAAGAGTCTCCAGAGGGCTTTCTTCCAATTGCCAAAGCTGGTAGACCCTTGTGCTTTCTGTTCGGCCTAAGTATATCAGTATCATCGAAGCATATGGAGAAGGGGAGGGTTCTGGGTTTGCAAATGCTCTTGTCTTGCTATGGTGGTGTGTGGGTTGATGTGGAGTGTTCAGCCAGAGTGAACACTGCTTACTGAGAATTCTATGATAAAAATGAGTTTGAAATACAGTGGCTCTGCCAGCAAATTGTTTTATTCTTTATTAAATACCTAGCACAGAGCCTAATTCCTGTCCTATAATAGGTACCCAAAAATGTTAATAAAATAGTAAATTGTATTGGGGATTACCTATGTGGCTTCTGTTGAAGGCAAATGTGAGGTTTGATTCTACAGATGTGAACCCCAGCCAACTCTGGTTAGTTTTAACGGCTGGAGGCAAAAGTGTAAAAGGGTTTCTGGAGAAGTCTCATGGCCCATCCTGTGTATAGCTAAGACTGTTAAGACTGCCATGCTTGAAAACAGCAGAGACCCAATATGAATGAGCTAAAGTAAAGCAGCCACCCTGATGTCAGTGCCTTGTGGTATCTGATGGAATTCCTGGAGTCTGAGTACCAAAACAGATCTGCAAAGACTAAAAGGCAGCTGCATCTCTGGAGGAAGCATAGCTCGTGCTTGAAGAGCTGGCAGGAGCCTCTTCATTCTGCATATCAGTTTTTCCCTGCTGCGTGTTGGCATCTTTGTCTTTGCTGGATACCAGTTTCTACATATGGCAAAAAACATGGCCACCCATAACGTTCAAGATTTATGGCTTTGGTGAAATGCAGGAGTATATGAATCTCTCATAAACTCAACTTCAGTCATTGAGGAGAAGGGAACTACTGGTCCAGCTGATTATATGTGCAGCATCTTGAACAAACCAACAGTAGTTAGAAGGTGGACTTAGGTAAGAACAGAGAACAGAGATCCAGTTCACATGGAACTGGAAATGTTGGGGGAGGGGAAGATGTTTCTCAGAGAAGTGCAATCACATGACTGTTGGCCTCATTTACCTTCTAGATGAAGCTAATCTACAAGTAATCCCCCTAAAGGACAGTAGCTGTGTTTTCTTCTTGTGGCCACACATTCCATCTACAGATGATTGTGCCTTTGCCCATGCACAACACATCCGTATTCTTCATAACATATGCACTAGTTCAGAAGGAAATATTGAGTGTGTGGTCAGATTATTTTTAGGTGGCTTGGAGATTGAAGGAGGTAGCAATGGGAGCAGAAGATGGAAGGGTGTGTTGAGAGATGACACAAAGTCATGTGAGCTCCACAGGAGAGCTGAAGCTGCCTGCTGCTCAGTTATAAGGACGCAGAAGTCATATGTAAGCAAAGGAAGGTGCTCAGTGGAATAACACTGGAGCTGACACACAGGCAGAAGCTGACTGCGGTGACAGAGATGGAGGGGGGTGGGGTGAGAGATGGGCTCCTGAGCAAAGGGCCAACATCTGGTTCCCACAGCCTCCGGGATTCCTACTGACATTCCAGTGCGGGTCTTGGCCTACCCAGAGTGTTAGAGTAAACTCCGTTATAGAAGTAAGGCTGGCCTCTGTTTCTTGAACTAAAGAAGTCTGAAGGAAAAGTTTGTCTTCATAGTGTTCTCTTCTCACATTACTGGTGGTATGCTCTGTCTCCCTGGCTCAGGCCAGTCTAGAGAACAGATTAGGAATTCAAGAGACTAGGTGTATTTATGCTGAAAGTTTGGAAGATAAAGAGGATTTCCCCTCATTTTACAGGTGAGAAAAGTATAACTGCATAAGGTGGTTATAGAGTTAGACATTTGGCTAGAGGTTAGACAGTGGGTGAAGGATTCCAAACCAGGTACTTGGACTACAACTCTGATAACTTCTCCATCACTTTTGATTACTTACACTAAAACTCTTAATGCCCTAGCACTCTAATTGATCTGTAATAACATTTATAAGAAAAACTCTAGAGAGAAAGTGTACTTTACTTAGGCACCAATAAAATCAGCATCCTGCATGATGAAGTTTAAGTTTACTTGCTAGGTGCCAAACACACACATGCGTGCGCGCGCGCACACACACACACACACACACACACACCCCTCAAATAGAAAATAGCTACATAGTTCTACATTTGATCACTATTGCCCTGTGAAAATATGTTTTGATTAAGATAAGTATTTTCCCACAGTGATTGACTAACTTTAATTAATACTATTGGGAATATTGTTTTTAAAATTTATCATAACTAAATTTTACGATCTGATTTAAATTTAACAATAATTGCTTAATCAACACCTGTAATGAGTTGGATGATGCCTTCTCCCCAAAGATATGTCTATATCCTCATCCCCAGAATCTATGGATGTGACCTTATTTGGAAAAAGTATCTCTGCAGATATGATTAAATTGAAGATTTTGAGATGACATTATCTGAGTGGACACTAAATCCAGAGGCAAGTGTCCTTCTAAGAAACAGAAGAGCACTGGCTGGTGTGACTCAGTGGATTGAGTGCCTACCTGTGAACCAAAGAGTCATCGGTTTGATTCCCAGTCAGGGTATATGCCTGGGTTGTAGGCCAGGTCTCCAGGAGGGGGCGCATGAGAGGAAACCACACACTGATGTTTCTCTCCCTTTCTTTCTCCCTCCCTTCCCCTCTGACTAAAAATAAATAAACAAAATTTAAAAAAATAAAAGCAACTCTAAAAAAAGAAACAGAAGAGGAGAGGACACTGACACAGACTGGAGAAGGCTGCACAAAGATGGAGGCAGGAGTTGGGGTTATGTGGCCACAAACCAAGGAACCCGTAGGACTGTTGGAAGCTGGAAGGGGCAGGAAGGATGCTCCCCCAGAGGCTTCCGAAGGAGCTAGTGCCTGTTGACACTTCGATTTTGAACTTCTGGCCTTTAGAGCTGTGGAAGAATAAATTTCTGTTGTTTTAAGTCACATAGTTGGTGCTAATTTGTTACTGCAGCCACTAATTAGCAGTACTAATAGAGTACACTTCCTTTTTCCTTTAAGAAAATCTTTAGTTTCTTTTCCCTCTACTTCCTCAAGCTAATTCACAGTGTTTGCTTGATGATTTGGTCATGTTTTTAAAATCAAGTATTAAGTATTTACTATGTTTCAGGCATTGTGTCAAGTGCTTTACAGTATTATCGTCTTTCAACTTCACTACAAAGTTATAACATTATTTCCCCCCTTTTGTGTGCAGGAAACCTTAGTCAGAGAGGCTACACTATTTTCTGATGATCATGAAGTTGGAAAGTGGAATGATCAGGATTTGAACCCAAGTCATCTGAGTCAATAGCCCACAGTTGTACCCTCCAGGCTTTAGTTTTGAATCTAAGGACCTACTCTGGCTGCTTTCAGGCTTTAGAGACGTAGGCATTTCAGAAAATCCTGTACCTTTGTCTTGAATTAACCTGTATAGGATGGCACTTGTTACCTGTCCCTTGCATCCCTTCTTGCTAAAAATAAAAAAGCCCCTACCCTCCTCCATGCACCTTCTGTCAGTGTCTCATCTTGCTTTAGGCTCACTTCTGTGCTCCATGCCTTTATTCTAAAACTACACGAGACGTAAATGTGGAGATGGTTCCAGTGTGACACACCCTGACCCCCCTTTTTCAGTTACAGCGAAGTTATAATATAGAAACCATCCTTCTAATCTCTCTGCGATGCTTCTCCTCTCAGCTGACAGATTGAATTATTATTATTTTTTTCATGCAATACTAAAAATCATCTTTTAGATTCCCCAGTGAAAGATTTCTGGCACTTGCATTAAAGGGTTAGGGCTAGGCTTGCTCTTTCTGTCTCTTAAATTTACTGAACATTTAAAATGGAATTTGGGTAAGGGAGACATTTGTCAAACACACTCACACAGCAGATTTCTCCCATCAAACACGGCTGGTTAGGAGGTGTCCTTAACCGGCTGTTTTCTCGGCTCGGCCATTGTTTCTCATTCTAAGTAGATAGGAAGCTGCACGAAGCAATTAAACCTTGCCACCCCTTCCCTGGGACGCTACCAGGTTTGTTAATGTATTGGTGTTATCTGAGCCCCATGGCTATTCTTGTCATTAATAGACCCCTTTCTACCCAGGCTCTTACAAGTGATATAAAGGCCATTTGAAGACAAACAGTCTCCTGAAAGAAACACTGAAGAAGCGGGAGAGAAAAGTGGGCATCATGGCTAAACACCACTCTCCCCCCACATCATATACACATGCATGTATACACGCAGACACACACATGCATGTACACATACTGACACCAGACTTTTTTTTTAAAGAAGTACATGTCTAGTCAAGATTATTTATGTAAATACTTTAAAGAATGGGCCTAAAGATATTTTTTTCTCAGCAGCCTTTTGAGCAGTTTCTATCTTTTTCATCTGTTTTCATCTAAGCAGCACTTTAATGTCTTTTAACTGTATAGTTTTATGTGTCACCACTGACGCTAGTCGCCAGATAAATACAGCGGAGTGCTGGCATAGATCTTCTTTATGGGGTATATATATACAAAGTGGCTTCCACTTTTGTACACGTGCTCCATATTTTTGGAACCCGAAGCTGACAGGAGAAATAATAAACCAACTTTGTAAAGTAACAGATTCCCAATAGTTTAAGGCATTGAGGAAATCTTGACAACCCTCTTTATTATGATATATCGAGGGCATTCATACAGCAGCAAACATTTATTTTGTTGCTAGCAAGTCCTAGGCACTCTGCTAGGCATTGGGGATACCACCATGATTAAAATATGGGCTCTGCTTGAGACTTTTAAAGTCTTGGGAGGCAGGAATGATAGAAATGAGATGAAACAAAACAATGCAATAATTTAAATGGATTATCTTGGGAGCACAGGGGAGAGAGCAACCAACATTTTCCAAGAGTAGGGTCAGCAAAAGCATCAGAGCACAACCAAGTTCAGTGGCTTCCTAAGAGTTAACCAGAGTAGTTTCAGAGCTGAAAATAGCATTTATTCTACCTGAAAAAATAGGACAGTGAGTGGGTGACAAATTGCTCCATGTTTATTTCTTCCTTAAGAAATGGAAATATTACAAGTCACTGTGAACAATTTTTCCTGCTGGCCAAGGTCTGCCCCTATCTCCTGTGGGAGAAGAAAATAATGAAAAGTAGCTATGATAGCTGCCTTCGAATATTTGAGGTGCTGTCATGTGGAGAAGAAATAACACTTGCTCAGAGATACTCCAGAGGGTCATGGCTGGGACCCAATGGCAACGGTTGCAGGCAGAGAGATTTTAACTTTGTGGGAGGAAGAGCACTCTCTCGTGGCCCTGGCTGCCTGGTGAGGCAGTGAGCTCCCCACCACCAGCGCCAGGAGGAATAACCAAGCTCAGATTTCTTCTAACTCAATGCTTTTATCATTGGACACATGGATTTGTGCTTGATCAGGGAGTAAAGAGAGGTTTTTGGGTAAAAAGTGAGGAAATAAGGCACAGAGGTGCTGTTTAGTACAAAGGATTCTCACTTCTTTCTCAAGTGGAACAATTCTATCCTGTTAACCACTCAAATTTCTTCACATTTCTGGAGGGAAGAGGTATGGATATTATCATTCCAACCCTAGAGAGGAGGAAGACCCCAAAACTCAGCAAGGAAAACATCTACCTTCCATTAAGGTAGGAGCACAGACTTACTTCATTAAGAGATGGCAAGGGCTTGCAGATTCTTAGAAGAAAGGAAAGCAGACAGGCAACACAGTGCATATTCATAAAGCCAGGTTTTACATATGGTGCCCACCAAGGATTCAGTGCCATGCTTCAAGTGAATAAACCCCTCCAGTGTCAGAGACATAAGGCGTTGTCAAGCTGCCTGTGAGACAATGTGATCACGAAGTCTTAGAACGGAGAAACCTCCAGTCACCTTGGTAAGCAAATAATCCTCTCTCAAGTGATGCTTTGTAGTTTAATGGAGTTGCTTGCTCTCCAGTAAATGAAATCTGGAGTTGTGCTGCCGTGTACTCTGTGGGAGAGGCTGCAGAGCCCAGGAAGGATGCTTCTTTCTTTCCCATTTCCGGCCCTCCTTCGGTTGACCCCAATCTGCTTCTGTAACCCCAATTCCCGTAACTATCCTGTGCAAAACATACACATACTCAGCCTGCCCTGGAAGGCCACAGGGAAGAGCACAAGTCAGGGAAACTGCTCTGGTGGGGCAGGGAGTGGCCCATCTCTTAAAAGTGGGTTTGGCGGTATAGGCAGGATAAAGCTAAACTGAAGGCCAAGACTGGATTTTGTTTGGTTACATAGCCAGAGATGGACCCAGTAATCATAGATACATCTGGCCAGGTGACTGGGGGCAAGAACCTAGCAGCTATGCCCCTTCTTGACAGAGAGGTCCTAGCCATGTCACCATGGAGACCATGTGAGTATGGAGAATGGAACTGGAGGAGGATGGCGATTAGTCTGAGACCAGGAAAGGAGCATCAGAGATTCGGTATCAGCCAGTCTGGGGACCCCATGGAAGACATAAACTTACCAGCAGAGAGATAAGTTTGCCTGAAAGAAGCTTGCAACAAATGCCATTTCAACGTGGGATCAACCTAGAGAGGACTGCCTCATTAAGACAACATTCTGTGCCGCAGTGAAGGGCACATCTGGTCCTGTTGTTGCTGTGTGCCGGAATCTTGACTCCAATCACCAGGAAGGATCTGACCTCGGGGGGCCTGGCAGTTACATATAACAATGGCCAGAGAGATACTTCAATGTGGGGCTTTGTGAAGGTGACAAAAGGATGTAAGTGTGACAGAACTCACAACTTGTCATGAGAACTATCTACAGTTCATTTTATGTTGCAATATAGAGCAAAGGAAGTACAGGTTTCCAGCTTGTTTTCAGTAAGGAATCAATGATAATCCCTATTGTGGTTAACCCATTTGGCTCTGATGAGTCCAGATCCCTTTGAGTATTTCCCATATTGCCTTTAACTGAAAATATCCACGCTACTATAAGTGTTCCTTGCTAAAGGAGCTTATTTACCAATGCACTTTTTCCAAAGGACAGTTTTTAAGTCCTAAGTCATTATTATTAACTGAATTCATGGAAAGTTCTGCTTCCTTGAATATGTTCCTCAAATATCTGGCTATGCTGACGTGACTCTGAGGTACACTCCAGCCTGAGCACTCTCTGAATTTTATCTGGAGTGCTGAGGCCAGGTGGATAGAAAGGAACCAGATCAGAAAGGGCTGGTCATACGTGTTGAAGGCCTATCCTTAAGTTTTATACTGTGGGCAGTGTGTGTGGGGAGGGGGATCATTCAAAGGCTATTCATTAGGGCAATGGATGAGCCTGAAAGTAGAACTTGGAGAGTGGATGGCAGACAGACTAAATCCTAGGAACCGATGGGCTTGTTATCTGATTTACCTTTCTTGAGGCTGGACCCTTTCAGATATCCTCCAATATGCAGATCATCTCCCAGGCAGAGCGGGGTGCTTGCAGTGAAATGCTAACTGTGCCCACAGTACGTGGACATAAGGAGAATTTTAAATACTTAAATTTGGAGATATGGGGTAAAAATTAATGGGAAAAAGATTTTGAGAAGGTAGTGGCACTTGGTGATGAGAATGAAGTTAACTTTATTTTTGGAAGTTTTGATTAGAAGAAACTGCTAGAAAAACAGATTTGTCCTTGATTTGTCTGAGAATTGATGCTTTTTTTTCACTTGGATCCAGTATAATTCTTTGGCTTTCTGAAGCCTGTGAAACTTCACGTTTGTAGGAAGTTTGTCAATGGCTGGCCCACCTCCATGGAGGAGGTGACTTCCATACAAAACGTAGTTCTTCTCTTTTGTGAAAGTCCAGATGACCTTATGAGACATCGTCCTGGTGGGTGGGTGGAATAACACTGGAAGGCTCTTCAAGGCCATTGGTCCTTTTAATCGGTCAGCCTAGGATAAAAAGAGTAGGATTGGTGGTGAAGTTGCAAAGTGAAGACAAAGTTCTGTCAAAACTGGAAACAAATGGGGGCCACTGGCAAATATGACTGGGTGCATCAGCTTATGAAGGTGAGATGTTTCTTTGATAAATAAGTAGAGTCCCCGGCCCTGGCTGGGTTGCTCAGGAGGTTGGAGCATTGCCTCATACACCAAAAGGTGCAGGTTCCATTCCCAGCCAGGGCACACACTTAAGTTGCAGGTTCAAGATCCTTGGTCAGGGTGTGATGGGAGGCAACCAATCAATGTCTCTCTCTCACATCGATGTTTCTCTCCCTCTCTTTTCCCCTCTTTTCCTCTCCCCTAAAAATAAATTTAAAAAATCTTTTTAAAAAATCCATTATTGTTAACCTCGATATGGGGGATGCCAGTGACAAAACACACCAACCAGAAAACGGGGTCAAGCAGATTTGGCAATGGTTGGAGAAGATTTTCAGATTTGCTAGTTCCTCACTTGGCACAAAAAGATGCTTCACAGATATATGGATACTTTTGTATCTTCTTGGTAAATAATGACCGAATTTCTGTCACTAAAACCTAATGGCTGAGTTGGAGCTAATGAGACAAGGAGTTGGTGGTGATAATAAGTTAACTCTAAAATATTCCTAAGAAAGAAAATACTATGTTCAGCAGCCCAAGAGCAAGACATATCACATTGTTTTCAGAATGTTGAAGATATGTCATGGTAGAGGAAGAGGAATCATAAAAAATAGGTTCATGAACATCCTTGTAGGTCATTTCAAAGGTTTTAGGCAATGAAGACCTTTAATAGACTCTAAATTGGAGAGTAAAGTGACATGTTCACAGTTGGCATTTGGGCAGGTCATGATGATATGGATGGTTTGAGATAGGGAGACTTGTTAAAGGAAAATGGGATGATGCAGATGAGAGATGATGAATATCTGAGCTAAGGCCCTGGCCTGAAAGCATGAAGAATAGAAAGTGCAACTGGTCTGACTCAGTGATTGTGTTAGGATTCTGTGGAGAAACAGAACCAATAGGAGATATATATATATATATATATATCCTATATATATACATACACACACACGTGCACGCACATATATGAGATTTGGTGTGGTAATTAGGTAATTGACTATGGAGGCTGGAAAGTCCCATGATCTGCTATCTACAGGTTGAAAACCAGGAAGGCCAGTGATGGAATTCAGTCTGAGTCTGAATTTGAGAGTCCAAGGCCACAGATGTAAGTCCCAGTCTGAGTCTGAAAGCCTGATAATAAGGAGCACCCATGTCCAATGTCAGAGGGCAAAGAACATGGATATCTCAGCTCAAGCAAATTAACTCTTTCTTTGCTTTTTCTTTTGTATTTGGGCCCTCAATGGATTAGTTAGTACCAGCCTACATTGGTGAGGGCAATTTGCTTTACTCAGTCTACTGATCCAAATGCTAAATCTTTTCCAGACACACCCAGAAATAATGTTTACCAGTTCTCTGGACATCCCCTAGCCCAGTAAAGATGGCTCATGAAATTAACGATCATAATGATAAATTTACATGAAAAGTTACTTAGAGGGAGGAGACAAAGATGACTGTCAGGTTTCTGGTTTGGATGGTGGTCTCATCAAAGTAGATGGTGGCACAATAAATTATGACAAGAAAATTAGGCAGAGGAGAAGGTTTGGAAGAATGGAGGTCACCCATTTTTAGATATGCTGAGTATGAGGTATGCAAGACAAGCAGGAAGAAATATCTATCTGAACTCTGGTAAGAAGTCAATGCCAGAAATTTGGATTTAGGAGATATTAACTTATGGGCAGCAATTAAGATAATGAAAGTGGATGTGTTGGCTAAGGGGAAGCCATAAGTATACATGAGATAGAACACACTGGGCCTACGGGGATTAGGTGTTCTGGGTCTTGGAGAGTCATTCCACCCCTATTTTGACAGCTCAGCAAGATACCAGCCAGGTAGTCCTGAGTTAGCTCAGTGAAACAGTCTGAAATCCAGAACCTGTCCCTCTCTAATAATGCTATTTCTTTGAAAAGGAAGTTCCCACTATTAAATTGTTGGCTAGATGCCCCTTCTCAACTCTCCTGCCCATGTGTAGTATACTACAGACTTTTACAAAGTGACAGGGTCTCTGTCTTAGAGCCCCTTGCACAGTGCATCTGGCCATGTCTAGCCTAGACACAGCTCTCTGTGGGTCAGTATTGAGGCTGTGTATTCTCTGCCACTTCTCTCTCATAGGTTCTCCCCTCAATACCTCCTTTTTACATTTTCAATGCATAACCCTGTCGATGCAGGCAGTTGTGGTGGGTGTGTGGGTGTGCCTCCTTATCATGGCATCTATCCTTACCTGACTTCAGGGAAGTAGACTTGAGTCAATGAAATGACCCCAAAAGCAAGGCTCTTGCTAATATACATAGACCTCTTACTGGAAATTAGCTAGAAAGGTTGGGTGCATGTAGTTGATTCCAATCAGAAGTCTGTGTGGGATTTTATGCAAGAGAATGACACAGCTTTCAATTTTCTTGTGGAGTATTAGCATGAAATTCCATAATAAAAATAAAACCAGATCCCTTAAGGAGGATGTCTTTGAAAGGAGAATCTCACAGTAGAGAAGGGGTCCTGGATGCAGGACTCTCATTGGTCTTCTAGAAATGCTTTAGTGTAAGTGTCTTTCTAACTTACTCTGAGACCCTCCCCTTTATCCCCCTACAATAAGCCCTTGCTGCAAAGCCCAGTGTTTTCATGCATTATTTCAAAATTTTATAAATACTTAGTTACCCAAATGACCTAAGATTACTAAGATTAAAGAGTTATTTCAGTGACAAATACTTTATAATAATTACTGAGTGTTTATATAGTGGATTAGGTAGAGTACATTGTATGCAAAACTTGTTTGCTTTTCACAGTAGCCCCATGAGGTAAGTCCTGTGTTTATTCCCATTTTCAAGATAATGAAGGAAGGTAGACAGAAAGTCAATAACTTTTCCAAGATTACTCAGCTAAGTAGTAGAAGAGTCAGGGTATGACTAAGAGCAGTTTGCTTCCATGGCTCTTGCTGCTGATATAGGCTCTGATATGGTGCCTCTTCATAATAAACAGAAATAACACACATCTAAGGAATCTTGCAGCCTCTGGCTTGCCCTCGTAGGTTCTGAGTCCTCTCCACAAATAGTGCATGGCATGAAACAAGTAATTTCTCCCTTTTTGCTCCTAGACTAGTCTCTTGTTCTAGACGCTAGTTCAGCCCCCAGTGCCCAGAGGTCACACCTGAACCTCTACCCAAGCCCTAAGGATCTCAGACCAAAGAGGGAGATAAAAGGAGTCTCTTCCTCTCTAAATCCTGCTTTTGTTAGCCTGGAGTTCCCACTGAGGTGCTTGCTCTCTCTGGGAGATTGTTAGCAGGAATCCTGTCATTTTTCAGTCTTGGCCCTACCTCCACTAGGGAGCAGGTCTCAGCTTTGTATTTCATCAATAGAGAAAACCCAAAATACACACAGAAACTGCCCACTTGTACCGCCATTGCGTAGGTTGTGTGGGGTGGTTGGTAATTTCTGGATGCCCCTAGATAGACCTCACCTCGCTCCCTCTCTCTCAGTCTTTCTTTCTCTCTCTCTCTCTCTCTCTCTCTCTCTCTCTCTCTCTCTCTCTCTGGTTCCCACTGTGACCTGCTCCTGGTTTAATTAATTGAGTGCTTGCTGTAGTCTCCTCTTTTTAGTCCACAGGCGTGCTCGGACAGTGGTTGGTCCTTTGTTTCTGTTGCACCTCTCCCTTGCACATGGTGTGTTCATACAAAATATGTGTTCAGTGGACGAATGAGTAGACTTAATGGAATTCAATCCTATTTTTTAGCATCCAGTCTCCTGGCCTCAGATTCCTCTCTCTAAAGGTCCTCTGCATTTTTTAATTTGTTGAATATTTTAAAAAACAGATCACGCAGTTCGGTGGTAACTTAATATATTCCTCCAGAATCTTCTATTAATTAACTTAGTGATTTAACAACACTGAACTTTATTATCATTTTATAGTGCTTTGCTAATACTTCATTTTTATTCTCATCTTACTTCCCCACCCCCTAACCTTAGATAATTTTTACTATCTTCCATGCAGCACTTTTTATCCCTTACAATCAATATTAATTTCATTCTAAGATCATATTTTGAGATGGAGCTGTTTTCTTGGTTTAAGTTTGGAGATCAAGAGGTAGTTTGTAGAATCTGTGTTTTCAAAGAAAATTTCTTATTAGGATAATTCTCTCCCAGGCTAGCAAGATAATTTCAATCTTGTTGGTGCAGAACTCACACACGGAGGTACTACTGCTTCAAGGTGACTGGGTCACTCTTCGAGATAGGTTGCCACAGCTTGGGCGAAGCTGGCATGGCAGGTGAGAGGGAATGGAATCCAATAAGCAGGTGGTGCTCGCCCCACTGCCCTGGATTTCTGTGCAGTTGGCACGGTGGGGCTTGGCGATGGAAGACTGAAGCACGCCTCTCCAAGCTCTCCGAAGCATACCACTGTATGGAATGAAGGTTCTAGGAACAGAGCCATCAATGGGAGCAGGCCAAGAGGAAAAAAGGTAGGGGAGAGCTGGTGAGCAGATATTGAAAAATAACTTTGAGGAGACTTGCAGTGATCTTTGGATAGTGGTGGGAATTTTCACTTTATGTTCTAAGGACTTTGTTAATTCAAGACATTTCCTTTGTCATAAAACTTAAAAGACTTTTAGCAGGATTTATATTTTTTTATTTTATTGATTTCAGAAAGAGGGGAAGGGAAGGGAAAGAGAGGGAGAGAAACATGGATGTGAGAAACAAATGATTGGTTGCCTCGGGCACATGCCCCAACCGGGGACCAAACCAGCAACCCAAGCATGTGCATGACTGGGAATCGAACCTGTGATCTTTCAGTCTGCATGATGACACCCAACCAACTGAGCTATACTGGCCAGGGCTCAGTAGAACTTTTTCA
This sequence comes from Phyllostomus hastatus, assembly GCF_019186645.2. Taxonomy (NCBI): domain Eukaryota; kingdom Metazoa; phylum Chordata; class Mammalia; order Chiroptera; family Phyllostomidae; genus Phyllostomus; species Phyllostomus hastatus. The sequence goes on along the minus strand of NW_025334015.1, from coordinate 8,517,551 downwards.
TTAAGGTGAATAATAGGATTTACTTATTCATCATTTTAAAAAGCCAAGAAGTTGCTATACAATTGCAGAATGGGAGCAAAATAAGAAATCATCTCTGTTCTTTCTGAAATCAGCATTCTGCAAATTCACAATGAGCCTTTATTATCTTGGCTTGTTTTTTTTTTGTCAGCAGAATGTTATCAATTGAGTAATTTTGCAGAGGTTCACATGGGGGAAATGCAGATAATGGAGGTAGCTCTTTTTCAAAAAAGTAAATAACATCATGGCTTATTCAGAAAGGAGACTTTCTGATTCATAAATAGATCTAGGAGATGAAGGAACTGGAAGCAGAACTGACAACCAGAAGACGAGAGTGAACCCTTTGTCACTTTTCTTTATATTCACATGTTAGCCTTTTCCTCTTCCCCCCACTCTCTGTTTTAAATAACTAAATGAAAACTCTTCTAGTGTCCTTTCTCTTCCTCCCGCCTTCCCTTTCCATTTTGTTCCTGCTCCCTCTCTCCCCTTATCTTCCTCTCTCTTCATTCTCTTCTTCCTGCTCAACATTTTCTCTAAATCTCTCAGATACCTCCCAGAATACATGCTAAGTTTAAAAAGGTTACTATTATTTTCTTCAGGTGTTTCTTTGGGGTGCGTTTATACACTCAAGTGTGCATCCTGTGAGCAGCACAAACCCAATTCACACATTTCAATTGCTTCTTTGCTATTAAGGTCCTATTATGGTATATTTTTTATTCTCATTTTCATGATTTCATTTAATGTTCAAAAGGACCCTGGGAGGAGGTAAGAAAGTATCTTCTCCAGTTTTGTATATTGGGAAAAACCAAACAAAGATAATTCCAGTGCTCAGGCCTCCTTGACTAGTAAGAGACAGACTTCAGAACCAAAGCTCCCCTCCCCCTTTTTCTTCTTAAGCTTATTGCTCTTCCACTCTTTCTAGCTTTTTTTGCATCACCCTCCTGACTTGTCTCACACATTCACTCTTGCCACTTCACATCGTGTTCTTCAAGTAGAAGCTCATGGGGTCTTTTTAAAGTGTGAATCTAATCTTGCCATACCATGGCGTAAATGGCTTCCCTTGGCTCACAGGCTAAAGACTGAAATATTCCCCATGCCCATAGGTCAGGGCTTGGGCCCACCTATCTCTGGCTTCATTGTGCCTCTGCTTCCTCACCTCCCTGCTCCCGGCCCACTGCTGCGCTCCAGCCACTGGTTCTGCTCGGCCCCTGTCATCCCAGCCTCTGGTTCCCTCATGTGGGATATAAGCTTCTCCCTGTTTCTGCCTTAGGATTTTGGCTCAAGCATCACTTCTTTGAGAAATCTCCTCAGACTACCTTTCCTGCCCATCCCTACCCCAGGTCAGACCCCTCTCTTCTACCTTCTCAGGGCACAACAGAAACTTTACACTCATGTGTACAAAATGTTGCATATACTTTACAGATACATGATTAATATTTACTTCCTCCAGTAGACTTTAAGCTTCATGAGGCCAGAGGCCATGTCTTTATTGGCTCACAATTATAATCAGTAGGTGCTCAAATATATTTATTGAACCATGTGAATGACAACAGAATTGAACTTGGTGGTAGAAACCAAGAAAATACGACTTTTCTATGTGATTTGTTCTGGGAGGGTGTGACTTTGGAGCCTAGCCAACAAAACAATTTTTTTAAGGATTGGGTAGAACACGATGGTTAAGTATGAAAATTAAAGACAGTTCGAAGTATCCTTGAAAGCTTACAGAAACCATTGAAGAAGGCAGTAGCATGCAGTTCTGCCAGAATCATGTCAAATGCCACGTCTTTGGTGAAGTCTTTCCTGATCAATGGAGGTCCACTTGGATGTTTCCTGCTCTTCCCCTGAACACCTAACACAGTCCTAACTGTTTCAATACCTGTACCCCAACTTAGCCCCAACTCTTCCATGGCAAGGATCACCTATTTGTATTTGCCTGTCCATCTCTTCACATGGTTTCTAAAAGGGCAGGTATTTAATGTTTGTGGAATGAATGTTTTGGAATTTATTAAGGCAAGACAAACCAGGCCCATCTACAGTTAGGAAGAACGGACCAAACCAGTGTTACATAGGAGGCCAATGGGCAGTATCAGATCACAGGCCAACGGGGAGTTGTTTCCAGCATTCTTTGTTCTCTCTGCTACCCCTACATCTGCTTCACTCAAGGGCGGTGAGACATAGATGATAGGAATCCTGCTCTCCTTGTCATTATTCCAGATTCATTTTATCTCTTCCACAGGACGCCTGTGGTTTGGTGGGGAACAGTGGGCTTTATTGTTATATACATCCTGGCTCTAATTTTGTCATTTGTTGGGTTTGTGACCTTAGACAACTCACTTGGGCTTCAGATCTCTCACCACAGAGTAGAGATAATTTCTTTTCAAGGTTGTCACATGGCTTTTGAGACAGATGCCCATCTCCTCAGCCTGTGAGTATCCCCCCTCCCTGCCCCGACCCCTGAGCCCAAGCGCACTGAAGAACACTTAGTCTTTGCTGCAGCCCGCACTGCTTTCCTTCCTCCTTCCCCCTAATGAGAATTTTGTCTCTGACAGCTAGTTCTGCGGGGTTTTGTGGTGCAGAATCAAACAGATGAATAAAGAGAGTCAGGACTAGAGAAGTGGGAGGTAGCAGAGAAAGGAATAAAAGACCGGGACCTGATGGCAGGAACTCGGGGCATCTGAGGGGAGCGTTGGAGTGTTTGGAGAGGGCTCCCCGGGAGCTCTGGGGCGGGACAGAAGTGGAGTTGAGAGTCACTGTGTTATGGTTGTTTGTTTTTAGGAAATATTACTTTGTTTTATGAGTTGGATTCTCTTTATGTAGTTTAAGAGAGTTAAAATAGCAATTTCTTTGAAACTCGGTAATCACTTTCAGACTGTGGTCCTTTGAATGAAACACTGCTCTGGGATCAGGCCACACGGCAGCCGGGACCTTAGTGGGTGAATACGTAGGTGATATGTTGTGTGCAAAGCCCCTGAGCACAGTCTGGGACCGAATGGGCACTTAATAAAATGCTTCCATCCTTCCTTCATTCTATGGTCTTACTGACACCAGCCTGGGTCAGACAGATGTAGTGAAAAGGCAGATGAAGGAGATTATTGATGCAGGTCACTCCAAAGCCCCCTGGCTTCAATTGTTTGAGTGTTTCAAGGAGAAATGTATTTGAAGCTCAAATTATTCAAATAATTGATCCGAGTCTCCACTTCACTTGCCTTCAAGTCGGAAAGCACTGCAGTTGCAAAATTTGCTTCTGGGGTTTTACTTTTCTTTCCTAGGCTGTTTATTGAAAATGGTGAATAAAATCTGATGTTCTCAAGTCAGATGCCAATCATGAGTGAGATCCTTGGGTCCAACTGGCTAGATCTGAGTTGATGTGAAGGTCAGCAGGCTCTGGGGCCCCAGCTGTGCGAGGATTCGAACTGCCAGAGCTGGGCAACCTTTCCTATTGATGTTGGCAGGTTCAGGGCTCTGTGGAGAGACAATGGCTCCAAATGGCAGTTAAAAAAGGTGGGGAAGAGAAGGAGAAATCAAAAAACAAATAAATAAAACACAAGTAGAGAAAGGAGATTTCAACATCAAAGAAAATAAATGTTATGAAAGATGAAGAGAAGTTTCTGATGATTTAAACCTCACCAGTGGCTCCCTGCCTCTTCCTTTTGACTCTTGTCTGCATGCTGGGGAAAATGGAGGGAAGCATTCCACTGATTCTTGTCAAGTGAAAGATGCTTAATATGGTAATCAGCTCCTTCTGAGGAGAATGTATGTAGCAGCTCATGCAGCCCCGGCAGCAACGATTATACAGCCCCTACCTGTGTCTGGTGTTGGCTCAGACCAAAAAAGATGGGAAGAGGAGGGAACCACCCCAGAGGGCATTTTAAGCATGTAGCAAGGGACATCCTGGACTTCTCAGATCATGGGGAGAACAGCCAGTCCTGTGGGACACTAAAAATCCTCCTTTTTACCTCGATACTTCCTGATACTGGTTTCTGATGATTACTTTTGTTGTTAATTTCCATAGCTTGATTTGCCCCTGAAGGGATTGGGCATTTGCTTGGGAACCTGCACTGAATCCTAATCTGCTTGTGTTCTCACATGCCCTGTGATGGTGGCGTGGAAGGGTATGAGGGATGACAGCCTTTGAATGGGCGTGGCCCGCCCCTTTAGCCTGGCTCAGGGGACTGGAGGATCGCAGCTGCTGCTCTCCCATTCATTACTGGTTTAGGGTGTTCTCAAGGCCCAGAAAAATAAGTCTTTACCCGCAAGGCATTTTGGACCGAGTCCCTTTAAAGCAAGTCTTGCTAAGGAGCCCCATGCTGGTTTCTTACCATACATCAGCCATCATCCACTCAGTCCTTTCCTTGGAGGCGACATGATGTGGTGAAAACATCAGCTTTGGAGCCAAATGACCTGCTTAGTTATTTTCCAGATGTGCCCCCTTGGGAAAGGGTGGGATTACTATGCAGAATACATGCCTGTCAGGAGAGGTAGATAAACAGAGAGAGAGAGAGAGAGAGAGAGAGAGAGGGAGAGAGAGACTCTCCCACTGCCTGGCATATAGCTCAAATGCTGAGGGCTGGCTCTCTGCCAGACACTGAGCTAGGCACTAGGTCACAGGAGGGAAAACATACATCCCATAGGGAATTGTTTGGGAATCCAAGATCATTTTTGACTTCTTGCACAAAGAAACTATAGGCTACACTGTAATCTTTGGGACTGTAGCAGCCACGCCTGAAGATCGCTGTGCAGTGCAAACGGCAGGCAGGCATTTTGACATGTTAATGATATTCTCCTACCACGAGCCACTTCACTGTGCCTCTGGGCTGGTTCACATTACTGGTGATTAAGGAAACAAACACGCGGCTTGTAATAAACATTGCGAGTGCTGCTGCTGCTGCTGCTGCAGACTATTAAAAAAGCCCTGTGGGTGAGAAATGAAGGCTTAAGGGAAAATCTCACCTTATCAGTCATAAGGTTGTAGAAGAAGTTTGAGGCCTGCAAAAGTGGGACCCTATTTAAAAATGACTGTGTGTTGCAAGCTCTTTTTTTAAAAAAAAATAATTCTCTTCATTGAGAAGCGATTAATGTATATATTGCAAGCATCTCTAGTGGAGCTTAATAGAAGGAGATATTTGGGGGTGGGAGAGGAGATAGGTTCTTTATGTGTGTCCCATAAATCAATGCTTCTGAAGCTGTTTTTGGAGAGGGATTCAAATACAGTTGATTTGGGGCAGGGCCTGAAAGTCTGCATTTCTAAAGCTTTTGGGTACTGCTGGTGTTTGGCCCACACTCTGAGTGACAAGACAACATTTCAGCAGCTGCCTCTGCCCCCTGCGTTGAGAGCTGAGGGAGATTGCACCTCTGTCAGAGTCAGGAGGGGCTGGATCAGTAAACATCCTTCTTGGGCCGTGTTTTACATCCCACTGGTTCTGCTTCCACTGGGAATCATAGTTGATTTGTCAGGTGCACTCTCCCCAGCCTCCTGGAGACACACTTAGAAAGCCAAACACACAACGGCTCTGTGGGGGCTTCAATCCAGAGCTTGGTGGGTGAGAGATGGAATGACTTCCAGGGAATGAGCCAGCAAGAATTCTCTCTCTGCTCACTGCTGCTCTTCCCAGATTTGGACCATGATAATTAAAGGCCCACATGTTTCCAGCTAAGTGTTGGCGATTGGCCGGCAGGCTTGCAAAGAGCAGCTCTTCCAGAGGTTGAGAGGCACTGGGGAAATATTTCTCGGGCTGAGCAGGGCTCCACAAATTGCCAGGCATCTGGAACAAATTGCTGCCTGGGTCCCCGGGCTGCAGAGCAGTGGGCGAGAAAGGGCTGCTGTCAGAAAGAGAAACAAAGGCTCGAAAGCATTGCAGGCAGGAGAGGGGGACCTGCAAGGGGACCGCGCAGCCTCCATGTCTGGTAGTAGGGAGCAGGGTGTCCCTGGAAGAGCCGAGGAGCAATTCCACTTACTAGCAATCAGGAGAACAGGGCTTTGCAGTGTTGAAAAATGTGGACTTTGGAGGGAGAAGAGACTCATGGGTTAGAGTAGATGGATCACACAGAGTCCCAGACACCAGAAATATTGCTAAACTATCATCTGCTGTTTGCTAGTCCCTATGTACATTATTCTATGAATCCTCATAAGAACACTTTAAAGTAGGTAGGTTCTTTTTATTCCCATTTTATTGGTGAAAAAATTGAGGCTTAGTGAGGTGAAGTGAGTTGTCCAAGAACACACCCCTGGTCGGTGGAGCTAGTGGTAACAGGGAAACTGAGCAGTGTCCCTTGGATATGCTGTTTGCAGCCTGACAAACAGGTTAGGGTGCTACCAGCAGTTGCTTCTCCTCCCCAGGATTCCCTCTCCTCTCCTGCTTCTGTCTGCCTCCCACACTCCTGCCTCAGTTCTTCCCCTTTGGTAATAATACCACCCCCAGTATGGCCCACTGGAGTATCTGCACATCCCACTTTCATTGCCTCTTATCTGTGTCCTCTGAGATGACCAAGCTGACAAGGAACAAGTCTGATGAAGCTGGTCCATACTGGCCCCCTGAGGGTGGGCTGGCTCAAGCCACCTGACTGTGCCATCTTCTTCCCCTGCAAGGGGCACTCACAGAGTGTGATGCTGGCAGCGCACTGCCCAGCAGAGCTGAGTCCCAAGTTCACCACCCACAACTGCCGCTCCTACCTGGGCTGACCGGTGAAGGGAAGTGGCACATTTAACCCAGCAACCACGGAGATTTGTGTCCTAAAAGATGAACGTGACTTGCTGCTGTTTTCACTTGTTTTTTTCCATCAGTTCCATTCCTGATGCTTCCCAACTTTGAGGTTTTCTCCAATATTTTATCTCCTCTCATTTCTTTAGTTATCTTTCTCCTCACTTTCTTCCCCTCTGCCTGCATGTATACTGCTTCCCCTGTGACAGACAGAAAAAATGACATTGCATTGTTCCCTCCCTAAACCCTAGAACCTGTGGACATTGCCTTAGATGGTCAAGGCTGGGGTTATGTTAAATATTTCAAGGGATGAAGTTTATCCTGGGTTATCATGGTAGGCCCTAATTCAATCATAAGTGACTTTGTAGGAGAGAAATAGGGGAGTTTTGAAACATACACAGAGGAGAAGGCAAAAACAGAGATGGACCATTGTACTATTCAGGATTCCATACATATAAAATACATATAGATGTTACTATGCATGTATATGTGATTACATATGTATAGATATATGATACTATATGTCGAGAGACAGAGAGATTGAGAGAGAGACTCATGACGAAGCGTCCATTAACTTGATCATGGAGGCTGAGAGGTTTTTCACAATCTGTGGCCTGCCAGGCGACAGCCAGAAAAGCCGTCGGCGTGGTTCCACTTAAGTCACAAGGCCTGAGGATGAGGAGAGCCGATGGAGGAAGTCCTGGTCGAGGGCAGGGGAAGATCCACATCCCAGCGGGAGCAGTCAGTCAGAGTGGTTCTCTCTTCTTCCGCTTCTCTGTTCCCTTGCAGTCCTCAGAGGACTGGACGAGGCCCACCCGCACTGGGGAGGAGGATCTGCTTCGCTCAGTTTGAATGCCAATCCCACCTGGAAATACCTTCCCAGATACACCCAGGAAGAACGTTCAGGCCCATACCTGGGCAGGCCATGACTCAGGGACGTTGGCACATAAAGTGAGCTTCACAGCATGGGAGGGAAGCAACCACAAATCGAGGTGCACCTACAGCCCCCAGACCCGGGAAGAGGCAGGAATCAGGACTTCCCTCAGAGTCCGTGGAGGGAGTCTAGCTCTGCCAACACCTTGGTGTTGCACTGCTGGCCTCCAGATCTGTGGGAGCACACATTTCCATTGTTTTAAGCCACCCAGTTTGGGGAAATTGGCTGGAGCAGCTCTAGAAATGAATTCACTTCCCTGAAACCATCCTTCCTAACACTGCTCTCCCCAGCAGCTTTTGAATGTCTTTCCCTTTCGTATTATCCCAGTTTAACAGTTGGCAATCTCTTCCCACCTCCTTTCTCTGTGTGCCTCTGCTCATTGCCCTCTAATCAAGCTCCTGGGGCTGATAAGGTCACAGTTGCCTCTCCACGGTTCAGCCTGCTGTCCAGGACTGCTGTGTTCCTGCTTCCTTCCTCTCTGACGTCACGTCTGCTTTGTCCATCCTTTCTGTGTGGCTGCCCCTTCCTTTTAGGCTTTCCTGCCTCTGCCAGTCTTTGGAACCCTGCCTCTCATCTGGGCACCCTCCTGGATCCACCTCTCCTCTCAGTCCACATGCCCCACTTGCAAGGATTTCGCTAGAAGGCCCATGGCCATTCAGGAGGACTCTGCTCAAATCTTATTTCAAACCTCAATGGCTGCTTCCATCTTCAACAAACTAAGCTGACTTTAACTCCTCTGGGTTTGTTAAGACCGAAAGCAGCAATCACGCATCGCTGCTGAACCAAGAGTGTATCAAGTTTGTCAGACGAGGCCGTTGACACAGCAGGATTTATACCCACAGACTTTAATCAGAGCCCGTGTTGTCAGCTGCTTTTGCTTTCTAAACATGCCTTGTCTTGCTCTGTGATGGCCCAGCCCAAGGGGGACCAGAAATAGCTTCTTTGCAGCTGGGGGTCACGCAGGCCTCCACCCCTGCTTCAGGCAATTCCACCAGAGGTTGTTTTTATTTATACTTCTTTTAAGCTCATTCAATAGTTTCTGAAAAAAAGAGAGGGGGTAGGTTATCATTCGGCAGGAGTCCAGCCTTTGTGCCACTGGCTTATCTGGCCATGTGACACAGCCCTCCTCCTGGTGCTATCACACAGGAAAAGACCAGCAAAAGGCCTTGGCAGGACTAGGAAAGGGGCTCACTGCTGTGTACCTTGGCTGGGGAGGTGGCCCATGATGTTGGGAATACAGTAGGCTCAGCCTGCGCCTTTATATTTTGAGGCATCTCCCACAAGTTGAAAGCTGGGAACTAGAATCATTTTCCTGATTACAGTTCCTTGCACAGAGCTGTTTTCAGCATCTGGACACACACAGTTCTCCGAGAACCAAGCTGCCAGGTCTGTGAGCACCATGCCCGGTCTCCTCTCCTCCAGGCCATGCCTCTGAGCTTCGCCGTATCTTACCTGTATGTAATTATTGCCTTCCAGTCCCATGTACACCTCACACTCAGGGTCCAAACTGAACTCATTATCTTTTTCCTCCTATACTTAATGTTTTTTCCCCTGTAAGTTAATTTTCCTATTTTTTTTTAGTAAACCCATCCCCTGGACTCCGGGGGAATCACTCTTGACAGCTCCCTGCCTTTCCCACCACTCAACACGTCATCTCAGTTGGCCTTTGAAGTCTTCCTGGAGTCTCTCTCCTCTCCTTCATCCTGCAGCTTCCTTGATTGTACAGCTTCGGACAAGCTCTTGACCTCCTCGTACTTAATTTTCTCTTCTGTAAAATATAAATTTTAATAGTGTTTCCTAATAGAGTTACTGTGAAAATTAAATATGCCATACTTTGAATTTGAATGAGGTCTGGAGCATAACTAGCACTCAATAAATATTGGCTCTATTGTTATTGGTTAAGATCTTCATCATCTTCTCCACATAAAATGACTATGTTATTGACTATTAGATTTTCTTATTTTGTCCTGCCTAAAACTATTCTTTCCAGAGCTATCAGAATGACTGATGATTTAACACACAAATCTAAGTGCATCATTTCTCTTTTAAAACTCTTCAATGGTTCCCCATTTACTACTGGATAAGACAAGAGTTTCTGAAGAAGGAAAATAAGCTTTTCCATAACATGGCTACTGCTTAACTCTCCAGCCTTGCCCCTTGCATTTTCTGACTCATATTTTATTTTCTGTCAATACTAAACTGTGCAGATAATGACTTAATCAGGAGGTGGAGGAGGAGGTACCAGTGCTCATGTTATTCTTTTACTCTGAAGTGCCCTGCCCCTACATTTAGCCCACCCCCAGTCAATTGAATTCTTAGTCCACGTGTCTCCCCTTATCTCCCTCCCCAGTGGCCTTTACAGATGGGGCTGGGCACCTCTAAAGCACAGCCTCTGTATGTATCTAGATCATAGGACTGAAAAAATCTGTGCATGTGACTGACTGTGTTTATCTCCGCTACATCTTTTTCTTCTTTGTATTCATGGCGTGTGGCATAGCATATAGTCTATGTCTGAAAATGCTCACCGTGCTTAACTGTCTCTTCTCTCTAGGTTTAGGTCCACTCTGGATGGATCCATGGAAACCATTGCTTTGTGACTTTAGTGACTTGGGCAAGTGGGATAGCAGGCCTGGGCCATGTCAAGCATTCCCGTTCTGGAAGGATGCAGCATGGACAGTCTCTTGGAGCTGGGCAACACAGTGACCCTCTAGGAGAGGCCACAGAAATAGGGGAATATGAACATAATTTCAAGGAAGCAATTGCCCTGCACATAGTTACCACATAACATTTGAAGTCAGTTCAGGCAACAGGGGCAGGCGGTGAAACACAGAAGGCTAAAACAACTGGTGGAGACGAGACTGGGTCTAGGAGAGTGAAAAGGCTGGGGGTGGCCTCAGAGGCACAGCTTGAAGGGACTTGCACAGTTCTTGAAGTGGCCCCTACTAGAGGCAGATTGTGGGGAGTTTTAGTTGGGTTGCCTGTCATTTAAGATTATTCTTCTGCCCCTGGGTAGGCAGATGGGGCCAGTCTCCCAGTTCAGGAAGGCACATGAACCTGAACAAAGCAGGATACCAATGTCTCTCAGGAGCTAAGTGGGTGTGGAGAGCTGGTTCAAGTGCTGCCAGGAAGCGTAACTGGCCAGAACAAGGGTGAGGTGACTCAGACAGGACCCAGTCATCTGAACACAGCATGACAGGGAGTGGGGTCAGGGTAGACCTTGACAGTCATGAAGAAGATGCCCAGGGCCATCCTTGGTGCTGTCTCCCAGAGGAGAGTGGCAGCTGGAAGATGTCTGGAGCAGAGGGTCATCAGGCCTCTGGGCTGGGTGCCAGGGTCCCATTTGAGGGAAGGCAGTTTATCACAGATTTCACGGGGTCTTGCTGGCCCTGCTGATGTGCTGTGGTTTCTCACTCTTAGATGCAGCAGCAGCATCTCGGTGATAGCATGCAGTGTTGCTGTAGAAGTGCACACTCCACCTGGAACAAGCACAGGGATCGTGAGAGGAGCCCAGATTCCAGAAACAGCCAAGTGAAAAAAAATCCACCAAATTCATCCTCTGTTGAAAGGAACCCAGTTTTTATTAATTCTCTGAGGTTCCTCTCAGGACATGGGCATGACCAGTCTCCCAGGTGGGCATTCCCACAGGTGGAGGCAGAAGCACCTGTTTCCTCCAGGAAACAGCATGCTGAGACTCAGGGGGTCCTCAGTTTCCAGTGAGGGAGATTGGGGAATGGCAGGGACCCCTCTCCTGCCTCTGGAACCTCCTGCATCCCAGCTGCACCCAGCCCTGAAGTGTTCCTTTGTCAGACTGCAGAGCCCCAGGGTGGTTTCACTCGCCCTTCTCCCTCCAAACAGGGCTGAACCAGATTCTCCTTTTGCCAGGATGTTTTCCAGGATTTCTTTCTTTTTTTAAATCCTTACCCAAGGACATGTTTGCTGATTTTTGAGAGAATAGAACAGAAGGAGAGAGGGAGAGAAACACAAATGGTTGTCTCTTCAATGCACCCCGATCTGGGACTGAACCTGCAACCTAGGCATGTGCTCTGATGGGTTTGAACACTTTCAGTTTATGAGATGATGCTCCAGTCAACTGAGCCACATGGGCCAGTGGGCCAGGGCCAGGATTCCTTAAGGACATCCATAGTCCTCAGTCTCCTGTCCAAGGACTCTGTGTCCTTCCCTGTCATGTAAATGCATCGCCATCTCCCTGGCCCACTATGCACGTTTGGCTCTCTCCTCTGAGGAGTGGCAGAGCAGCTGTCTGTCCCTCTTTTGGGGTGTTTTATGCTGGTTTTTTATCTTTTCCTGGTTTTGCTGCCCCAGATGACAGATATTCCATAAGAGCCCTCTTCACCTCCTGTGCACTGGCAAAGAAGCAATTTATCACTGAATTTTTAAAATCCTCATTAAGGCAAATTAAGGCAGCAAAGCTGACAACAGAGGGTTTTTGAAAAAAAAATAGTATTCATGAAATATTTATTAAAACAGCCATTGTAATAAATATTTGAAAACCAGTTATTAACGTTAAATCATATCAGTGTCAAGCATACGTTATACACCGTCTGTTCTGCTAATTGAGTGTCAGGGTCAGACGCGCCGTCTCCTGGCAGGTCGGCTGCAGCAGCATGTTTGAGCGCTCTGATGACTTCCCATAGTCTCCACCTAAGACCGTTCCAGAACCCAGGTGCCCCCCAGCTGGAGGAAATCCTGGGATGCCCGGGCCTCTTACAGCTCCTCGCACAGCTGTAGAAAGACAGGAGGTGGGAGCAGCGGTGAACTTGGCAAAATCAGCAATGGGATGGAACTGTGGGATCCCTTGAGACCAAAAGCCTATCTGCCAATGCACAAGATTTCTTTGGAGATGAGAGTAGTAGATGCAGAATCAGTTAATTGTAGGAAATACTGCAGATCCCATAGAGTAAGCCCTGAGCCTAGTGACTGTGGTCTTCTCTGTATCATATCTGCTTTGGTTTCTCTTTGTTTTGCTTCCCTGCCCATAAATGTAATGTGTCTGTCCACCTGTGACCCCAGACACACCTGGTGCCTGCACATCCCATGCTTGCTCATGACATGTACTGACACGGGCTTGTGAAGAACACAGCACACGCCCTGCCGGTGTGGCCGCAGTTCCGACTTCTCCCTGGGCCGTCCTCTGCACGTTCTGCTCTCAGTTTTGCTGGCCTCTACCCTGGCATATGTTTTCTCATGTCCACTCTTACCTCCTGGTTGGCTACTCATTAGTCTTTTCCTTTACCACAAAGAAATTGTGAAGGAGAAAAAGCAAACAGTTCATAAACTCATCACTCAGAACAAACGTTGCCATCTGACTGCTCTTTAGGCCTTACTTGTATTGCTGCTGGCTTCCTCTGTTGTGCCCACTGTCCCATGTGCCCTGCCCTCAGCAGGGACATTGACTCTTCAGTTCCTTGGGCTCCCCAAGCTCCTTCTAGCTAGGGGGCTGGTGCATATGCTATTCCTTTGGCTTGGAATGCCTTTCCTGCCATCCTAGCAACAAGCTACCTACTCCTCCATCTTCAGTTCTCTGCTTAAATGCCTCTTCCCAGGGTTCTGCACCTCACACCTGTCCCCAGACCTCATCACAGCTGTCGTTTTCTGTTTGTGGGATGATAGGACCAATGCCTGTGTTTCCAACTTGCTATAAGATCCATAAAGGGAAGCGTGTTTGACCCTTCTTAGAATGTTAGCACCCAGCACAGAGCCTGACACAGAGCAGGTGCCAGATAAATATGGTGGAGTGACTAAATTAAGGAGAAAACAATTAGGTGGATCTTCTCACAACTATGTTGCATAAACTCCTCTATTCTGACTTTGTATAAACACATGTTTATGTATTACTTACATTTATGAACCCCTATGTGTGATGTTATTTATTTGATACACAGACCAGACAATAGGCATATTCCTGTGTTATTGTTCATATTAAAACAAGACTCAGAGGCTCAGAGAAGCTAGGTAATTTGTTTAGGGCCACACAGCTACTAAAGAGTAGGTCCTAGGCTTGCTGACTTCCAATTTCATGCTCTCTCTAATACATCTTGCAGCTTCCTCTAAAGTTCAGCCTCCTTGTGAAGTATTCTAGTGCATAAACCATACTGAACATATGAATATAAAGCTTCATTTTCTTGGTGCTATCATTGCTCTAGTTATTCCCTGTGACCACTACCCAAGATATTTTACATCTGGGCCTAAGGTCAGTTCCTTGTATCAATACAGATACATGCAAAAGGCCGTGACAAAAATTGGATCTGAGATGTGGAGCATCAGTACACTTGGTACTGTTCAAAGCAAACAGCATCCCAGGAAACTAGGAGTGGGGCCCTCAATTAAGTGCATTCGGGTTACTGAGTTCCCAACAGTCCAAAGCCTGCAAGATGTTACCCACGATGCACCAGCAAACATAAAAATAATAAAGCCATTCAAACCTGATGAGGGTGCAAAGCCAATTATTATTTTTCAATACAGTATAAGCAGAATGATTTGCCAATGGGGCAAGAGACTTATCCCACAAATTCCCGAAAGAACAGGATAAATGTTAATTCTATAAACTACAATCTCATGCAAAGCAAAGCAAGAAAATAAATCTGAATGTCAGGATAATAACAGACATAGCAAAATCAATATTGACTATTTTGAGAAAAAGGCAGTAAAAATGTTAAGTTCTAAGGCTAAAATTATACTAAAAAGCTGGAGTTTAAGCACAGGGTATGGCTCAAGAATGCATATAAAGCATTATCTGAGCATCAATATGGGTATTTTATTTCCAGTGTCAACACGGTCTCCTTTATGGGACAATGTGGCTGCTTGTCTAGGGTCCTCAGAAGTGGCAGGTGGGGAGAGTCCCAACAGTTGCTATTAATTAGGATCTTGTGGGGCATGTAAATCTCTTACCTTTGGTTTGGGCCCTGTCATAGTTCCACTCGGCTGTGGGGAGAAGGATGGAGATATATGTGTCCTTCACATGGATGTAAGTGAAAAGAAGAAACAACGAGAAGAACCAGCCAGGCAAAAAGTAAACTCAGCTCCTCCATCATAGGATGTATCGCACCGGGTGAGTCTCATGCTCAGCTCAGCTCTCTTCTCTGAAGTGAGGTCTCTTTGCCACCAGGATGAGAAAAACCGTTTCCCCTGGAGGCTGGCCAGCCCCCAGAGAGAGGAAACGGAACACCAAGCAGAAATAAAATGCAAGCTAATTTAGTTTATTTTGGAAGAGAAAGTGGCCTAAAGCAGAATAAGCATATCCATTTTAACGATGAGAAAGCACATTCCAATGAAATCAGAGTGAACCGTGTTCCCTGGGAGGTGTGTTCTGTTTTCTTCACTGTGTGATTAAGTGAAGGGAGTCAGGAAAAGGCGGCAGGGGAGGGGGGGTGAAGAGTGGGTGCAAAGGGTGCACTTGCAGGAGAAGGATAAAAATGCAACTGGGAGAGGAAGAAAGAGTGAGAGGGGGATGGTTCAACAGGGGGAGAGACACAGAGGAGAGACGTGTGCTGGCACTTACGAGTCCTGTCCCTGCTTCTGACTGGCTTCATAACCCAAGGCAGCCAATTACTCACACTGTGCCCAGCGTCCCACCTGGAAAAGAAGGAAGGAAGGGTGAGAAGATGCCTCCAGACCCCTCTGCCCCAAGGCCCAGGGGGCTGCAGTGCTCTCTGACCCCCGTGACCTGTCCTCCTAGGCTCTGTACCTCAGTGATGTTCCCTTTTACTAAATTGACATTTAATATTGTCAATTGAATTTCTATCAAGATAAGGCATGCATATGGTAATAAACTGAACACTCCAGAGCACCTGATGGTACAAACAAAACATCCCTTGCCCTGCTCCTACCATCTATTCTCAATCTGACCTCAGCCCTTTCAGGCTGCTGCCTCTCAGCCTGGACATTCCCATCACCTGAGGATTTGACAAAATCTCAGAGCTCCAGCCTCCCGCCAAGGGAATGACAGCTGAGTCCCTGGGGTGGGACCCAGGCATCTCCCTTCTCCGAAGCTCCTGATGTAATTTCGACGTGGAGCCAAGGTTGAGGACATGTTTTAATCTAAGACCTAATAGTAACCTAGGAAATCAACTGAAAACTTGATGTCTTGATTTTTAAATTTTAGTCTATATCAATGTACTAATTCAATATTACAAATGGTGAGAATTTAATTATAAATGCTCCCCTCTGATACAAGGTCTTCTCTCAATATTTGAAATTTTTAGTATAGTTTTAAAAATTATCCTATTTGGCTACATGTAATATATATTTAAATATATTTAAATCCTTATTTTTACAGTATCAACTTTTGACAGCATCTTCTGCACACGCTCTGGTTAAGATGAGGGTGTAAAGGGCCAAACTCATCATTCTTCCTCTCCTTCCCCTCCCTCTCATGCCCCTTCTCTCACGTTGACAAGGCTGATACATCATTTACGTTCTGGTCTGCGGCACAAACAGGGCTTCTGTTTTTTGTCCACAAGTTTTCTTTAAAAGTTGTAAACTAATAAATAGCATATATGTTCTTGTGACCATGAAAAATATTCTTCAATCTCTGGCAAAGGGGACGGCTGGGTTTACATTTCTTTCTGTATGGGAGCACCCTCTAGGAGACCATTCCTAGATTCCAAGTCAAATAGATTCTCTTTTCTCACACCTTGCCATTTGCTTAAAAGTGTGCCTCATTTTACATAATTTCTTCTGCAGAATATGAATTTCTCATACAATATTTTTTCATGAGGGATTGATTACCTTTCTCTTGGACCATGGCCTGTGTCATGCCTTCCATTATTTTTCAAACTCTCAGTTACACCTTCCAGCCTCAGAAGTCCCCGAGTTTTCCTGCTTGCCTCCACTCTGGAGCTCCACCCCTCCTCCCTGTGGGTGACTGACTTCAGGCTTCACACGCAGCCGCTGTCATGGAGGGTCCTCCTCTGCTCTCTTACATGGAATCCTCTGTTTCTCGGCTCACATATTCCCTCTCCTGGGGTTATGGATCACATTCCAAAACAATTCCCTCAGAAACAATGGCTTAGAAGTAAATCTGTTAGCCCTTCCATTTTAAAAGTGATGTTATTCTGTCCTTACAGGTGACTTACTGCCACCTGGATTAAAATCACATTCCCTTTGAACATTGGAAGCATGGCCACATCATTTTCTTGAATCCCCGCGGCCATCTGGAAACCCAGTGGACTGCATGTCTGATTTTCCTATCACTGTAGGTAGTTTATTTTTGTCCCTCTGGGAGCTTTTAAAATCTTCTATTTAGAATCTAGTTTGGGTGCTTTTGTTCATTTGATTTTTGTTTTGCCCATTTTTTTTTGTCCATTAGAAGCTTTTATAATCACTTTATCAATGAAATAGGTCTACATGTAGGACTTTATCTTTCAAACTAAAAACTCTTGTCCTTCAGCTCTGGAAGTGAAAATCATTTTGTTTTATTTATTGTGTTTTCTCTTTCTAGAGCTTTCATTAGTTGATGGATACTAGATCTTTTGAATTACTCCTGTTTAGATTGTTGTTTTTCCTCATAATTTCATTGTCTGAATTTTTGCATTATATCTAAGCAATGTTCTTAACTATGATTTCCAGTTATAGCACTTAAACGTTGTCAGTTGTACTTTTAGTATATGTGAGCTCATTTTATGCTGCAATTATTCCCTTTTTCATACTGGAGAAAGAAGTGTACTCTTCTCTCTCAGGTGATGTGGATGGTGTTGATAATGATGATGATGATGATGAAGAAAGTTACTTTCTGTTTTCAAAGTTATCTTTTTCCAGGGTTCTTTATTGTGTTTGTTTATCTAAGCTTTCCTTTTTCCTGCTTCTGGTTCTCATGTTTCCAACAATTCTCATTTGTATATTAATATTTAAGAAGGACTTATGGAGAACTCTGACCTTGGACTTTGAGCAGTATCAGGCAGAACCATATAAAAAGTATCAACACACTTAACTAAAAGCCTTCACTTTCCACAATTTGTTCATCTTCTTCAGAAGCCATTCTTCCTCCTTTGTTTTCATTTGAGTTTTTATTTCTTCCCTCTGCTACGCCTGCTCACCCCCAGCCCAGTACCTACTGGGGTTCCATGGGGCAAGCGGGATCCTACCTCCTGATAACCCCTTTTAGAGTTATTGCTTTGTGTCTCCAAGAAATGCATCAAAATGTCTGTTTGTAAGCAACACCCACATATCCAAGCTCCTCTTCTCACAGCTCTTGAATATTATTTTATTCCTTTCTATTGTTTCTTAGAAGAAATCAGAGGTAAATGCGTGTGCTTCTAGTCTACCATTTTAACCCTAGCAGAGTACTTTAAGATGTTAAATTATTGCTAAGATAAAAGGTCCTCAGCTACAATTTATCTTTTAGCCTTCTGGATTTATGTTCTGAGTAGGACAGTTATTTGAGAAAGAAAACATTTTCTGGATTCAATTGTCAGGGATCCAAATGATATTACCCTCAGTTAGATAAAACCCAGTCAAGGACTAGTGGTTTATATCCTCTGTGAGAGACACACTGATCCGCAAATCACAGTCTCAGAGAACCAAGCAGAATCAGATAAACTGCTCAGACAATCTGATAATAGCTTCTCATGTTAACAATTAGGAAGCGGCAGCTCTGAAAAATTAACCTGCCCAAATCACATAGCCAATAAATCCAAATCTTCTCTTATTCCATTATTCTTTACATGATTCCACCCTTAATTTTAATTAAATGTGTGTTGCTTAAAATATAATTCAGACCGTTCCACATGTGGATAAAGGGCTGTATTTGAATAGCTCAAGAAGTACAAATGTGATTAAACCAGAGAACCAAAACTTCTACCAGCAACTTTAAAATAAAACTCAAACTCTTGTTAGAATGTTTCTGTGAGGACTCAAGATGTAGATGTGTAATGATTTCACCTGGTTTCAACATGGCATTTTTGGGACTGGCTCCTACAGAGTTAGTACCAGTGACGGCCCCACCAGAGCAGAGTGGTGTGACCCCAGAGGTCCTGGCTGCAGTTGGGGGCCAGTCACAGTGCCTGGAAAATGACACGAGGACTCACCTCCATGAGCAGGTGGCTCACAACATCATACCAGAGCACAGACCATGGGTGCCAAGTGTCACAAGAGGTTTTCTCTAAAAGAAAGTGAATTTTGTGTTATTTACAAGGCAAATGATCTGAGTTCATTGGAGACTACATTTTTCTTAAGTAAAAACAATGAAAAAAAAAAAGAGAAGATAATGAAACCCAGCTCAGGCCTAGCTCACATAAAAGCTGATGTAAAACAGATTTACAGCCGGGCACTGCTGGGCTTTTATGTGAGGCTGAGCTTCAGAGGGGGCATATCCATCTCTGAGGAAGCAAGGGGAGATTTAAAAGGCAGCCTTTCTTTGTTCCATAATAGGTTGAACACTTCAGAGTAAAAAGAATCAAAAGGTGTTAAGCATGATATTTATAACAGCAACATTGCACACCTATTTTGGTAATAGGCTTTAAGTGCTTAAGACATACAATCATCTTATATTTCACATGCTAGGCTGTGTCTCATTCTTTGTAAGTTTGTCACATAGGAGTGATGTCAATACAGCCTGAAAACAAATGCTTGTTAAACCCGAGAGCTGATGTCCAGGGCCTTAGTTAGCTTAGTGTACAAAGGTCTTAGATTCCCAGGATGATTCAGAAGGCATGTAAATGGATTACTCACAGAAGAGAGGAGTTTATCCACCTCACGTGAAAACCCTAGGTAATAATTACAAAGTTTATTCAGCCTCCCAGAAGTTTAGTCGATATGTCATGAAATATTCAGAAATCGAATGCATCTAAAATGCCCCCTCCTCACCTCTATTTTTCATTAATCATGCAAGCAGAGTTAGAAACATCCGCAATAGTTTTTGCAGGGAGGTCCTTGCTTTATAGGCGCAGTTAGAAAAAATTTAGGCCCTTCACAAGGTCTTGAAATAGTTGTCCCCAACACCTTTGGACACTTCGGTTTTTCTCTAGGTGACCAGGCGAGGAGACGACAGGGTGTTGAGTGCAGCGAGGAAAATGGAGTTTTACGGGTGTGGTCAAGCAGGAGAGGCTCTGATATTGCACCGACATCAAGAAAGAAGCCAAGGAGCTCCCCCATTTTTGTCTCCTTGAGAAACTGCTGCAGAAACCAAAGGCACACAGTGCTGGGTGAGGTGAGAAATGTGTTTCGGAGTCAGATAAGGGCACCTGAGCTTTGTAGAGAAAGTTGAAATGAGAACAATGTCTCTGTCCATATTGAGTGCAAAATAATTAGGTGAGACAGCAGAGAAGAAGACATACAGAGAGAAAAAGTTGATTAATTTTCCCACTTCTGGTGTGAAAAGTTCATCAACTGAAAAGCCCAGAGTGCATGAATAACTAGGTAATAATGCACTTCACTGTCACAATGGCTTCCTTATTCATTCCTCCCCCACCTGCTCCTTGCTCCTGTCTTAGGTGTGTAATATTAATGTACAGTTTTTGGTATCTCTGTGGATCTTTGAGTTCTTTTATGAACTCTCTGCGAGGGTCACTGGTAAGTTGCCGTTGTTGGAGAAAGAATAAGAACCTAACACGGATGAGAAAACCAGACTTTCTTGGGCCTGCGCTGTCCCGCTGAATGGGGCAGAGCAATCTAGGAACACCACGGTAATCCTGAGGGCTTCGGCGAGCTCCTTATACCTGAAGAGGGAATGAGTTCACATTTTCTTCCTTTTTCTGTAAGAATCTGCAGTGCACTGAGCTTTTGGTTTTCCACAAGAACCACAAATGTATATTAATAAATATGTATACTTACAATTTTGCATAAGTTTCATGCCATCTTCCTTCCTTGTCAGTCAGGGACCCAATAATAGCAGCAGTGAGTACGAGAACAACGTATGTGTTTTTAGAGTCACATCCTCTTTTTCTGGAAGATGTCTGTGTGGGGAACAGAGCTGTTAGCCTACGGACTCTGTGTATGTTTCTCCAGGGTGAACAAGGTCCACCTCTTTCATAACACCACACTCAGGGTATATTTGGCCATTGTCCGGATTTTGTTCAGTGGGGACAGCTCTGGGTATGAGACGTTTTGATCTAATTTTGTCCACTTTCCGTCCTGAATCTTCCACCCAGAGACCCTCAGGGCTCGCCCTCTTCAGTCCACGACTCAGCTCTGTTTGGTTCTGTGCTGTGTTAGGTCACTCCCCACCCCCTCCCTAGGCTCCCGGAAGCCTCCATGTGCACTCTCTGCAGTGTAAACGACAGGGGGAATTTCATTAGAGCGATAGAATTTAATTATCCATTTTTAGAATCAAGTGAGGATGTGAGGCTAACAGCTCGACACTTGCCAGAAGCTCCCGGGGCCCATCTTCTGAAGATGAGCGTGTGCGGCGCGTTCAGAGCCTGGGTTTTCACGCTCCTCCTGCCGACCTCCAGAGACTCTGCTCCATTCCCCACTGCTGAGCGCACTTCCAACCCTGCTGGGTTCTGAGCCTGGATTCTAGGCAGAGAATCCCAATCATGAGAGCTCACGAAAGTCTTTATTTTGATCATGTTTCCATTTATCTTGTTTTTTTGTCACTTACTCTTTTATTCTCACTCGTATATATGACCAGGTCAGTTTATTGCCTTCTTCAGTCATTGAGTTCTATGTCTCTTTGAGTTATTTTTTTAAAGCTGGATTAGCTAGTTTGAGGAGGGAAATAGAATCATTTCAGTTTTGTCCCTGTTTGAACTTAGTGTCTCCGCACCCCCACCCTGAAGAAGTGGGAAGGTATGCACCATTGGAAACCACCTTCAGTCCTCCTCCGTGGGCCGGTGGGTGGAGAGATGCCATCAGCCCCTGGCTGAGGATGCTGCTCTGGCAGCCTTGCCTCCTACCTTCCTAGATAGCGTTTACAGGTTCATGTGGGTTAAGTAATACATGAAATGTAAGCACGAGAGCATTTAAATGTGAGGCAACTTGTTCAGGTTTTCTTGGTGTACTCATTTCTCCTTGACATTCTGTTTGACTGACCTAGTGTTCATGCTCTGTGACATTCTAGGACTCAGGGAAAAGAAAGAGCCTTGAAGTTTGCCAGGATGTCTTTTTAAGACATGTTCCTCTCCCTTCTGTCAGTTGGAATAACTTTTGGCTTTATAGCTCAAAGCCCTAACCTCTCTTCTGAACTCTAGATTTGTCTCTCTCCGTTCCTAACTGACATGCCTATTTGAGGCTGTAAAGGCTGCTCAAATAGTTCCCAGCATCTTGATTTTCCCCACCAAACCTAGTTCTTTCCCAGCTTTTATTATATTGCTAGATGGTAACACCATTGATTTAGTTGCCCAAGCAACTATGTTTAATTACTTAAGTGACGATGTCTCCTTGCTTCCTTTTTTCATAATTGTATCACGCTAAATATAAACTGTAACAGCAAGTCCTACAAACTCTATCATAAAATGTATCTCAAATGCATCTTCTTTTCATCTCTACTGCTACCTCTCTGGTCTCAATCCCAGTGAACTTTTAGGGGATTTCTGCAAGAACCTCTTTCTTGCTCTCTCATCTATCGATCATTTACCTACCTAATTTAAAAATAGGGAATACAAGGACAGTTTCTTATGGTTTAACACAAAAGAGCATAGAGTAAAAAGTGGACTTCACAACACTCTACCACATCTATTCTTCTACAACAAATATCAAACAGCAAACAAAGCTAAATGACTTCTGGGCCTTACTGAATCAATTGCCGCTTTTTGGTTGTTTTTGATCTCTTACTTTCTTATATCTTTTTAAAATATTTTGCAATGTATATACATGCAAAAACATACAAATGTGATTTGTGCACCCCAATACAGCAACATTTACAACACATTTGTGCCAACTTTTTCCCATTCAATAATACATTTTAAAGGTATTTTGTTAACTGTAAGTAAAGAGAGTCTTTATTTTTTTAACAACTGTTGAACAGTCCCATGATATGGGTAGACTCTTACAAATTCACTTTCTCTGATATTGATAGACATTTTAGGCCATTTTCAATATTTTGCCATTACACAAGGCTGCAATGAATAACCTTGTGCACAAACTGCTTCATAAGCACTAAACTCTTAGCTGAATTCTTTACTATTGCTCTGCCCTTCCCCAAGTCCATTCTTTAACAACCAAGGTGATCCTTTTAAAACATAATTCAAATTACATCCTCCTTAGGCTTAAGATCCACTGATGACTCCCCATAACATTTAATATGAAAAAACCCCAGTATTGTTACAGGTGTACTGGCCCTAAGTGGCTCAGCACCTGCTGATCTCCATGCTCATCCTATGCCCCTGTCCCCCATTACCAAAGTCCGCCGTCTTCGGATTCCCTTATTCTACCTTGTGGTGCCTTTGCCTGTTCTCCCCTGGACCTTCATATTGCCGTCTCACTGCCATTTAGTCTTTAGATTAAATTCAGTGCTGGTAAGTGTTTAACAACCAGCTCTCCGGAAAAAAAAAAGAAAGAAAAGCCGTGATTTGCAGCATTTGCTAGTTGATGTAAGTATTCTGCCACAGTCTACTTAAAGCTATCAATGCAATGTCGAACTGCTTGCAAAATTGTGGAAACCGTAACTCTCTGTCCTTCTGAATGGGAAGCCAGCTTTAGCCCAACATTGCTTGAAATATTGCTCTTCTGTAACATTTAATTTAAAGTAGGCCCCGATCACTATTCAATCTATTTCTCTTATTTTTCACTTTAACCATTATCACCATCAATCTGATCTTTTTTTTTTTTTGTTTGCTTACTTATTTACACTGAGTTCCAGGAAAGAAGAGACCTTGTTTGTCTTTATGAAGACGTCTATTTCCTGTGCTTAGAGTGGTACCTGGAAATAATATATACTCTGAAAATGTTTGTGGAATGAGTATGTGAATGAACGGATTTCAATCTCTGATGAATTCCCCAGGCTAACTTGACTCCACAACTGCAAACATTGCGCTTCCTAGTTTCCACCTGAATATGTTCCAAAGATCTGATGTGACTTTCTTTCATAAAAGCAGGCACATTTGAATTTTATTGGTGTGTGGTCACTGGTCCTTTGATGGCTTAAACTGAAAACCTCTCTGCATTCTGATTCCAGGGGACCTGTCCAACCTCACTCTTTCCACAAGACAGCCTCTATCCCAGTTCCCAGTTCCCATGAAAAGCCATTTTGGTTCCCATTTTTGTGCCTTTGTATACAATAGCCACCTCCAAGTACCTGAACCTTTCCCCTTTCTCCCCTTTTCAAGTATCAGTCTCTCACAGTCCAATTCAAATACTATTTCCTTCTTGAAGACTTTGCCTGGCTCTTCAACTCATATAGATATTTTTCTTTCTGCACTTCCATTGTTCCTACAGTTGAGAAAAATATCAGCCCCTGACCTAAAAATGAAGGGTGTACTTAAACATACACTATATACTCTGGTGATATCAATACATTGATATTAATTTTCTTATGGATTATATAGAATGCTTTTCTTTTTGGGAGGAATATGTTTAAAATATTTAAGAATGAAATGTAATGGTGTCTACAATTTACTTACAAGTCATTTTTGATGTGGTGTGAGAAAGAGAGAGAGAGAGTGAAGATGGGGGAGATGTTAACAATTGTCGCATCTAGGTGAAAAGTGTGTAGGTGTTCATGATTATATTATTTTTTGTTATTTATGTAGGTTTGAAATTATCAAAATAAGAAGTTGAGAGGTGAGTGATGCATTAGAAATACATATTGGGCTTTAAAACATACACTTGTCTGGACCCCACCCAGGAAAATCTATAGGTCCTGATTCAGTAGATCAGGTATTTTGGTCCAGGTTTAGGCATTTTTGTAGGATTGCACAAGTGATTCTGGTGTGTAGTGTCTTATGTCAGGCTTCCTAGAAGCCTGGTGTGAGGCTGCGTGTTTCATTGGGGGCAGCTCTCAGGAGGAGGAATGAAAGCAGGATAGGGCAGTGGAAAAAAGCTAAGCAAAGATGTGTTCTCAGCTGGAGACTGACTTCAGGTTGATCCCAGGGGAAAGCTCTGGAGTGTAAGTCACTCTGCAGTTCACTTCCATTTTGAAGAAAGGGGCTAAGCTTTTTTTTTTTTTTTTTAAGATTTTATTTATTTATTTTTAGAGAGAGAAGGGAGGGAGATAGAGAGAGGGAGACAGAGAAACTTCAATGTGCGGTTGCTGGGGGTTATGGCCTGCAACCCAGGCATGTACCCTGGCTGGGAATCGAACCTGGGACACTTTGGTTCCCAGCCCACGCTCAATCCACTGAGCTATGCCAGCCGGGGGGGGGGGGGGCTGAGCTTTTTTATCCCCAGCCTACTCAGCCATTGAGGTCTAGTCTGGAAGACAGCTAATGATGCAAGTAGCTGCCCAGAGAAAGGTTTGACCAAGGGCATTTCTCTGTAAGAGACAGCTATGAGTTGTCCATCAGCACTTTGTCTGGGCACAAGAGCATGCAGCCTGAGTGTTGGGAAGAACCATGTCTGTTAAAGCAACATGGATTAGAAAAGCATTGCTCCTTATTTTGTATGTCCTATCTCACCAGCTTGAGGGCAAGGACCATGTCTGCAGCTATTACTGTCTTCTACAGAGGTTAGCATGGTGTTCGGCACACTATAAACAATTGATAAATCCTTGCTGGCTAATTGATGTGGTCTGTCTCCTTACTCATATAGCAGTACCTACCCAGGCCATTAAAGAAATTTGTATAGGAGAGAGGATTCCTTGACTCTGGCATGGTGAGGAGGAAGGCATAAGACGAACTGTAGATTAAGGGATATGGTCTACCACTTGCACAAGGCTTCTTCATGATAGCTGCCAGCTCCCTTTTATTCTCTGCTCTGTATCAAACACTGTATTTAGATGAATACAAATACAGTACTAGTTGATATCTCCTCAAAAGTAAACCCAAAGAATTCAAGTTCAAGTACATAGTTTATTTGGGAGGTGATTTCAAGATACATTATTAGGACAATGGGGACAGAGACAGGAAAAGAAAGGCAGCCAATACTTGGCACCATCCGAAAGTTAGCTTCGAGAGTGCCCAGAGCTTAGCCCCCTGTGAAATGCTGGGATCAGGTACGAATTTGTACCTCAGCCTTTTAAAACCCAAAAGGCAGGAAGCTAAGATATTTATATACCAGCAGCTCCTGTGGGGTCCGCAGGCCTTGGTTCTATGGCTCCTCCCCCCAGCACTTGGGAACAGCAGAGCAGTGTCCAGCCACAAAGCAGGCCCTCAGGCAAAGCGCTGCAGAAATGCAGCCCGGATAAGGGGCAGCACCTGCAGCACTCATCTCGCTCACCTGCACAATGCCCCCTTAACAGAAGCAAAGATATCCTCTTTTGTATCATTGTATTACAGGAGAGGGAGCCCAGGAAAGGTTCGGCAGCTTTCAAATGTTGCCTATTCAGTAGTTGGCGAAGCAGAATTTCCACTCGGGTGCTCTGTCTCAATGGTCCATTTCTTCTACCTGAAATGGCCCCTTGACATAGAGCGGCAACACGGGCGCTAATAGAGACTTGTGTCAACGATGATTCCAATGAGTGCTACTGCTGAATGAAGGAATGGATGGCTGGTCTCTGATGTTTGGCAGCTCTCTTCAGTCCAGACCTCAATGGTGAATAAAACCCACCAGGTGTGAGTCATTTGGAACTGGACTTAGAGGAGCATGCACCTTACTAAGTAACAGAGGTCAGCCTGTTTAGAGAGCCATTCATGCAGGAGCCAGCTGGCACTGAGTGATTTCTCTGGAACAGCCTAGGCCTCTAAGAACACCTATCGCCTCCCTGTCAGTCACAGCTCTGGCCAAGTGGGGTTCCAGTGACTGCCTCCCCACCCTTTCGCGTCAGTGCCAAATCCCTCACTGACATCGTTCTGCATCTCCACCAGCTCTCTGTCAGGGCCCTGACAGTTCTCTTCCAGAGCAGTCAGCTAGGCTGTGCTGATGGAAGACTTGTGCAATTCATAAACACAAGACAGAACCCAAAAGGGAGGGGCTGAGGTCAGAAAAGAACAGCAGCCTCCAAGTTCATTCATTTGTCTAGCAGCCTTGGACTGCTGGCTTTGCCCCACTGCAGTGGCTTCTGTGTTCAGGGTATACACGGGTCTTTGACACCTCCTGATTCCTCTGGGCTGGTTCCCCCAGTACACGTGCCTAGCTACCACGTTGGCCGTCCTGGGGCCCTGTTCTCATGAAAGTCTGTCTACTGTCTCCAGGCAGCTGGGTGCACAGCACCTCACTGGGCCTAGAGCTGGGACATGTAGATCTGAGTCAGGAGACAAAGTGGTTACTGTCTCCATTGCCAGGAAATAGTGGCAGAGAAAACCACCTGGAAAGCTGTAAACTCAGAGAGCTTAAGAAAAGGCTGACGGTTAATCCTAGAAATCCTAGCCAGCGAGAGTGGTAGCAGGAAGTTGGATTAAAAGTTCTCTAAATTTTCTTCCCAATTCTAAGTTCCTAAAATTCTATATAACTCAACACAAAGAATTTTTCATCCCTCTCTGTAAAATAAATTTGAGAGAAACTCTATTTACGTATAATTTACACATTTTATTGCACCAATGCATTGCTTACATTATAAAACTTATATGTACATACATACATAATTTCAAAGGCAACATTAATTATAAGTAGACAAGGTAACATTTCCTTCGAGGTCTCTGTGGGTAAACTTACCTCCCATGAGGATAAGCTCTCTGGTGTGGAGACCACTGCTATAGACACAGTACTTCCTTTCTCTGTCTCACCTCATTGAACTTTGTTGGACCAAAAGGATTCAGACAAGCAAAACTTCCAGGTGGGCAGCTGGCAGAGCCATTCAGGGTACAGGAGCCGTGGAGTCAGAGTGAGCCAGGGTTAAATCCTGGCTTTACTCTTTTTAGCCAAGCGACCTCACATTGGTTACTTAACTTAATGAGCCTCAGCCTTTTTGCTTGTGAAATGAGGCAAATTATAATAATAGCACCCAATTTCCAAGGTTGCTGGGACAAAAGAGAGGAAGCATATCAAATGCTCAGTATCATGCACATAACAAGGATTCAATAAATGGCAACTGCCACTGAGATTTTAAAATTGATGCACGCCTCTCCTGTCTGCCATCTCCTTCTCCAGCCCAGAGTCAATGGTTACTTTCAGCTGGAAGGTCCCTGCATCTCAGTGTGCGCTGAAGCTCACGGTCACACCGCTGGTACTGCCTGGGTGCAGGCACCAGCTGCTTCATCCCGGAGGCCTCGTGGACCCTGATCGGGACCTATGGGGCAAGTTCCCAGGGAGGCGCAGCCAGGGGTGGCCTCATCTGGGCCACAGCCACCGTCATGGAATTCAGTGTTATGGAGATGACTGGAGAAAATATTCTCCTTCTAAGAGATTGGCCCAGTGACACAGAGGAGGACCTGAGCACCCTGATTTCAGGGGTGGCTTGAGAGGTCCCCATGCCTCCATACTCCCACTTAAATGCCCTTTTTTCCCAAACATAATATTACTTTTCATTATCTTTTTTTTGGAGCAGAATGTATTATAATTCTTCCTGGAATTTTTTTTCCTGGCTATGATTAAAAAAGATAAGAGGTAGATCCAGAATCTGCCACTTGCTAGTTGTGTGACATTGGGGAAATCATTCACCTGAGTATCAGTTTATTTGTCTATAAACTGGGCATATAAATTAGGATAAAAATGGGTGAGGCAAGAAAAAATGCTTTGTATATATTTCCATCCACATGTAACAGACAATTTTTGGTTTTTCCTCTGAGGGGAAACAGTATGAAAAAGTTGTGAGTGACAACACAGAAATTGTATTTTGATATTGCTTGCCTCTGTCATGGTGGGAGGGGGGCGTTGGACATGAGAGAGCTAAGCAAGAGCAGGGAGAAAGAGGAGAGAGTTCTCAGTGCAATTTCATTTAAATAAGTGGGCCCAGAATTAGAGGGAAGCAAAATGAAAGGTGAGGAATTTAACTATTATAATTCTGATCTATTGCGCCATCTAAAAAGACATCTATATGAACTCCTGTACAAGCAGCAATTACCTGGGAAATAAATGTAATAAGAATCTCCTAAGTTGGCAGTAAAATTAACATTGCTGAATTTTAATTAATAGTCTAGCCTGAAAGGAACATACTTCTTCTTAGATGAAGAGAATGGTCTTAACCATGGAGTGAGCTTACTGAAATCAGTACTTTTAGTAGGTTTTTTCCTTGGCTTCCTGGAGATTTTTTTTTGTACTGCCCCTATCACTGGGAGACCTATGAGGGCCTGAGCATTATAATGTAATATAGCAGCTCACCCCAAGGAAAGGATGCTGATCATTGGCCTCCTCCTTGGGCCTCAGTTTCCTCATTTATAAAATAGTAGAAGCCTATTGTGGGCAAGGAAGATGTGGATCCATGACCTCACGGGTCCTTTTTACCTTTAGTGTCGGTATTTTCACCTGGACACATGTTCCCAGGCTTCTCCATTTTCCAGTTTAAATGCTGCCGTAACAGTAGAAATAGTGATGATGGTAAAGGGGAGAGGGGTCCAGACACACAGTGGACAGCTTTGTAAGGGTTATTAACCGTGGTCTTCACGGCATCCCTCTGAGGTAGCTCTTATTTATGTGCCCATTTTATAGATAAGGAGACTGACACTTAGCAAAACCTCACACAAAGCCATCGTGCTGGGCACCAAAGGGACATGGGTGGTAACAGGGATGATAAAAATTAAGTGACGCTTTTTCACTGCAACTACCAGGAATCCCAGTGCTGTTTTTGAGGGTCAGAGAAATGTCCTGCTTATGGGACTCAGGCTCAGCAGGGCCACATCTCCTAAAAGCGTCATGAAATCTGACATCACATTCCCCTCTGGATTTCCTGTTCCTTCTGGTCCCATCATATGCAAGGCACATATTTTCTTCGTCTAGTATTCTGAACGTTTTGAGATCACCTTTGGCTATTTCTTCTTTCTTCAGATCCAAGCATTCATCAAATTCCGCTCTTTCATTCCATAATTAATTCAGTGATAATGTATCAGGTACTGCATGAAAAACTTAATAATAATAGCTCCTTAATTTATATAGTGCTTGAGAGTTTTCAAAGGGCATCCCCATGCATCATCTTATCTTTAATCCTCACAATGACCCCTGAAATGGATGATCAGTAGTTTACCGATGAAGAGACGGAGGTTCAGAGAGGACCACAGTCTGACAGAACGGAAGTCTCTGGGAGCCCAGGTCTTCCCCACTTTTAAAGTCTAGTGCTCCCTGAAACATGGGTCTCCTCTGTGTCTCCTCTATTTCTTTTCCATTTTTCATTTCTACCATTTCTGCCCAAGTCTAAGTCCATATCAGCTTACCTACATTTTCTGTAACAGCCTCGTGTCTAGGGTCCTGGATTTCTGTTTCCTGTTTTGATCTGAATTTAAACTTTAATTGCTTGTTTTTAAACCTACAGTGGATTTCTATTGACTTGGATCTGAATTACCCTCCTCTTTCAAGGTTCTCCACAATCTGTCCTTATTCTGCAATTGCCAAGTACATGTTCCACCCTCCTCTCTTTTCGTGTGGGTCTCCCTATCGTCCTCCAAACACATGCAGCCCACTTGCTGCAGTGAGTTGTTTGTATAATGTGCCGCCAGCATCTCAGTTCATCTTTGTATCTCCAGCCCCCAGCACCATGCCATGCATACGGTAGGTCCTCAACACCTTGAACAAATAGCCACGATCCTGTACATTCTATTCTCATTACTAAAGTCTCAATTCTTAAAAGTTCAACTTCAGCACCTTGGGGTAACCCTAAATTCTAGTTAATACTTAGTTTATGTCTTTGCTATTCAAAGCATAGACCAGCAAGATAAGCATCACCTGGGAACTTGTAAGAAATGCGGAATCTCAGGGAACCTCAGACTTACTTAAGATCTGCATTTTAACAAGGCAATTGGTATGCACATTGCATTCTGAGAAACATCAGACTAAAGGCTCTGGTCATGGCGAAGTGGGCCAAGCAGAGGCTTGAATTCATAAATGCCTGCGTTTCAATCCCATCTTTGCCACACTAGTTATGTGACCTTGAACAAACTTGTAAAATTCTTTGGGCCTCTGTTTCCTTATGTGTAAAATGAGGATAATAATAGTTTACCAAACAGGAATGAGGCATTCTGTATGTATTATTAGTAATTATCACAAATACTTACCTCTCAGATATTCTTATCCCATTTTAAAGCTGAGAAAACTGACGTTGTGTGGTACTTACTAGTCAAGTAAAACAACACATCAGCTGGCAAGAGCTGCCATGCAAACCCAATCAATTTGATGGTAAATGCCATTTGTTTCTCACTCCACCATTCTGGCCTCTCTATTGTCAGGTTAGATCTCATATTGCGAAGACCAGATAGGAATCAGGTTATGTGCTTGGTGCTCTGTAAAGCTTCATACAAATGTTATTAGGCATTAATTGTATCACTAGCTCAAATTCTCTAATTGCTTTATTAAATATTGTACTTTGTTTCATTGCAGTTAATAGTGTCCTTCTTTATTGTTTGGGGTTTTGATGAATTTGAGGTATCACCTCTTGTTGCAAACAAGAAATATCAAACATACTCTGAATGTACATGTGGATGCTTGCACAAGCTGATTAGTGATGAGCCAGAGATGAAATGAAAGGAGGCAGAAAATAGAGGGGAAGAAGATAAATTGGCATGTGATTTATCTGGTGGATCGGAAAGTGTGAAAGAAAATTGATTAGCAGTCAGACCAGGAAAGCAAAAAAGATGAACCTGCAGTGTTTCAGATTATTCGAAGAGGAAGTTAGGGAGAGTTCTTGAGACCGTCTTAGTTCTGCAAAAGGCAGGAAAGAAACAGATCACTGGGTTTTAGACGTGGATTTCTATAAGCTGTGGAATGAGTGCAGTATCTTTTCAAAAAGTTGGGCTTTCTCATGCCATGCTGTCTGCCTTTTTCGTATATTAAGGTACTATTCACCTGTCACTGTTGCTGTGGGAGGTTGGAACTGTGAATAACAGGGTGATCAAAGGAAGACCTTAGCAATACTTACAAACTAGAGGGAATAGGCATTGTTCCTAGAAGTACGAGCACAATTTGCAATATCACCAAATATCACCTGCTGTTACCAAACGGACCATCTTCCCGCCATGGGGAATGGAGTGGGCCCCACTGTGTCCCAAGTACAACTTTCAAAAAGGCTTTGATTTGTGCATTCTTCCTTGTGCAACTCTCTGGGGTCCTCTGTTCTTGGTCATAGGAGAGAAACTGAAGCAGCACGTTCAATTTCCAACAGTGCAGGGGGATTAGAACCTGAGAAGACAGAAAAATCAAGCAGTTTGTGATGCCAGGAACTGCTTGAGATTTTAACCTAAACCCAAGGATTGTGTATAGAAAACTGTGAAGAATGAATCTCCTAAAGAAAGGAAGCTGAGAGAGAGAGTTCCAGCTAGTCTAAACATCTGAAGCAGATGAAACTAGGGTGAGAATCCAGAATCCAGAATCCTAAACTGGTCAAGCTGGATGTCACGCCTACATTGTGAACCTGTAATTTGCCGATTTGTATATAGGCTGTCCTTAGCCTCTTTGCTCTGTTCCCAGCTGGGTCAAAAATAGCCCACTGCCAAGGAGAACTAAGGGAAAGGACTACAATTACAAAGCCCAGTTTAAGGAGCAAAGAGAGTGTCACTCACTTGGGATTGGGAAAGAGCTTTGCATTTCGTTATACCTCCCAGTAAAATAAAAATCTGCTTGGAGGCAGAAAGCGGAACAACTGAAGTACAGTTAGAAAAACACTGGCCTGAGAGTCCAAGCACTTGTGGTCCAGCTCTCGGCCTTGCTTCTTCATTGCAGTAGGCTCTGGAAAGTCACTTAACCTTTATCTATGAAATGGAATTAAATACAGTTCCTGGTAGTTCAAGTTAAATATGATGTCTGAGAAAAAGTTTGTGACTGCTTGTTTACCTATTTTCATGTCCCTATACTGTATAAAGCTTGATTTTATGTAGGGAAACTTGAAAAATCAGTGATGTAACTTACTGAGTGCTTACTGTGTCCAGGTAAAGACACACACATATATATATATAAAGACAGAATAAATACAGATCTGTCTTTTCTGTATTTTGTTATATATATATTTCTACATATATAAATACATATATATATGTATTTCTGTATATATATATATGTGTGTGTGTATATTCAGTGACATGGACTGAATATATATCTATCTATATATATAGTCTCTCTCTCTCTATGGATATATAGAATATATATTATATAGATATATATATGAATGTATGGACTATATATATGGATATATAAAATGTGTGTGTGTATATCCCATATATACACACACACATATTCTAAACCTTTGAATATCTGTTTGAAGTAGAAACAATTTACTAGTCACATTTTATACGTGAGTAAATTAAGGCTTAAAAATATTAACTATCTGACCACATAACATAGATGCTGGATGGCAAAGCGAGAACTTGAAGTTCTACCCACCCCTTTAAGTCCTAGACCACGTTGGCCTTTCAACTCCAGCATCATGAAGGACAATTGGTTGTCATTCTTAAAAATTTGTGAATCTGAGTTGTAATAATGCAAAGGGGAAGCAGAACTATTGGATAAGTCAATCCTTTGTTGTCCAAAGTCACAGGCCAACCTTCTTGAGAGGCAAAGGCTCTTTTGTATGGGGACCCAATTAAAATCAAACTTCAGATGAACAACAAATAATATTTTAGTATTAACATATTCCATACAGAATATTGAAACATACTAAAAATTACTTGTTATATTTTTATTTGCTAAATCTGGCGTCCCTGAGACAGGAAGCCATCGGCTCCAGAACTGATTACGACCTAGCAGAGCCTAGCCCTGGGATCTGACATCAGAGCTCGGCTGGAGGCTGCTCGGTGTTTCTGGAGTGGGAGCGAGGCAGGCAGGTCAGTGTGGTGCAGGGAACAGGCCTGGCCTGGGCCTCCGCACATCTGCGCTCTCTCCCTAGTTCCACCCTGCCTGGCCAGGCTGCCACCTCCCTTTGCCCGCTGGCTGTGCGGCACCTGTGGGTCTCCCTGCAGTTCCTGGCGGCCATATAGTTTTGCGACTGGGCTTTGGAGCAGAAGGCGCTGGAGTCACTGCAGCACAAGCAGGTGTCATTTCCAGGAACCAACAGTCTGGGCCGCGAAGTGGCTGCGAACCTGGCACTGTCTCCGGACTATCGATGCAAGTGAGGGGTATGGAGGGAATTTACGTGTATAAACTGAAAACCTAGTCATCCAGAGCCAATTTCAGCTCAGGCCAGGGGGAAAATTGCTGTTCAAATTGGTATTTCCATTGCCAGGTTTATTGACAAATGAAATTTAAAGAAGCCTCTTTGTCTTATACATTTGTGGTAGATTACAAAAGAGGGGGGAGGGTGATTTATACTCCCCAGTTGGTGGCATACTAGATTCTGACAGGCCCTTCCTTTATAAATGCAAAAGTGCTCATGGATGAGCTGGAACACACCCCCATTCCACATGGAACGACAGGACTCCGGGTCTTTGCATAAATTCTTTCCTCTGTGCAGGCATCAGCCAGTTCTGCCTTCCTCCCTGGAGCCTGGGAGCTGCTTGTCCTCATTTCCAAACTGAGGAAAGTAGAAGCCAGATGGGGAAAGGGACTTTCCCAAGGTCACAGGTGGGCAAAGGTGGCAGTAGCCGCTGAGCAGAGCAGAGCAGAGGCAATTCTTCACAGCTGGGCGTAGACTCTCACCCCCTACCACCCGAAAACCTCCTCCCAGATATGATTGTGGAAGCCTAGGCTGCCCAAACCGCCTGGAGACATTTGGCATGTCCCAGCCTGTCCTCACACATTTACAGCTGCTGTGAGGCCTGGAAGCCTGCTCCTCCTCTCCGCAGCTCTGTCATCTCCCCTCCCTCCCTCACTGGTGTTTGCCATCCTGCTCAGCTTCGCTCAGTCTGAGGTGTGTAGGGATCATAACTTGTGGGGTCGAACAAGAAGCCAGCAGCCCTTCCATAATTGCCACTGATGTGGAAATACAGGAGCAAATGAGGAACAATTCATATGTCGCTGCATGACAGAACAAAAACCTCTACTGAGGAATTAAAGCCATAAATATCCTACAGGGCTCCTACCTGGGAGCATGTTCCCGACATCTGGAATGGCAGCTCATTGCCGTCAGCATGCTGGGACAGTGCAGGTTGCAATTAAGCCTTGAGAGCAGAAGGGACAGGAAAGTGAAGTGCTGTAAGGAAGGGACCAGAATGGTTTGCCAGTGAGGACCTGGTGACAAAGAGGCCCCTTTACTCTATAGTGACCAAGATGCCTAAGAGGCCCCCACCCACTCCTGCACAGAAAGCCTGCCTGTGACAAAAGGCTCTGTGCTCGCAAGAGGCATTAGCAGCTTTGTGGCTGGTCTCCCATCTGGTTGACAGCAATGTGACAGCTCAGAGTTTATGCTCCCGGAGGGGAAAGAACTGTGGGCCGAGACGAAGAGAGAAGGTAGCTTGGGGATGCCCACGTGGCTGTCTGGGCTTGCTCCAATGGGCTGGGAGAACAGCGCATCGCTGCCAGGGATGAGTGAAATGTGCAGAAGGCTCAGAGAGATCCAATCGCTGATCCTTAGAAGTAGGGAATGTTGCTAATGGGCATATCTTTTGCCAGATGTTTACTGTTCCTGGAGGTGGGAGGGATGTTGATGAAGGAGATCGCAGCCTGAGCTAGAAGCAACTGGGGAAGTGTGATTCTCCTACTGTGGCGGGAATTCCCAGGCCTGGTGCTTTTCACTGGGCCCAACAGCGCTCACTGAATGGAATGGATCCTGAGTTACAACAACTTGCAGTGTCCTCAGGGACTCACACTGAGCATTAACTGGAAACACCTCAACTTTCCTTCCCTTTATCTCCTCTGCTCAATGCCCCAGCCTGTGTGCCCCTGTGGGTGAGCTCCTGCATGCAGACCTGTTCCAGGGAGCCCTTCTGCAGAAATGTGGCCTTGATGACACTTGGAACTCTTTCCTAGGCCCTCTGTGCCTTAGTTTTTTGTTTGCAACATAGGAAGAAAAATATTGGCTATGCACCACCTTTGGGTACTAAAGGGAGTGACTGTGGGTCTGAAATTTGAGATCTACAGTCTTCATCACTGCCATCTTTGTTTCTGGGGAAATTGAGAAGGGTGGAAATGAGGAAAACAGACAGGGGTCCTTCCCCAAAATCATGTAGAGATATCATTGAAAATATGATCCTTTCTGTTTATGCCAATTTTGAGATTTTTATAAAATGGAGATAAAAATAAACAGCAAGTGTCAAGCAATATGTAGGGTGTCCGGTTTTATATCGAGGCAAAAACGAGCAGGCTTTAGTTCAGGAGTGTATCCCCACTCCTGGTGGTCACGGGGCTCTCCCTTTTGAGTCTCCAGGAGCATGGCTACAGTGAGTGCAGGTGCTGACCAGCAGAGGAGGGAAATAGGTTCCAAGCTGACGATCACTACAGAGAACCGAGTCACCAATTCAGACGAAAGTGACGCTCTCTCGCGTATTTGTGGCACCTGACCATGGCCTTGGTAATAGTCAAACTATTTTGTTCACCTTAACATTCACACATGTTGCTCAAATTGCTGGACTTTTCAGCACTTTTAAGACATTATGGGACAGGTTGGTGAGGGGGCGGACAGTGTGGGCTTAGAAAATAGTTTCCTCTCCAAATCCTGCCCTTCCTGCGCCTCCAAACCCATGGAACTGTGAGCAAACATTCTTCTGGGCCCCACTGGCTTACCTGAAAGTGAGAATGATAACACTCACCTGGCAGGGTGGTGGGAAGGGCGAGGGAGCCACATCACACACTCGCTCAGCGTGGACCAGGCGCCGAGTTAATTATTTCCTGCGGCCCCTTGCCCTCAGCAGTCATCATCAGATGTCACGATTTCTGCTAAAGGACAGAGTGAAAGGAACCAGCAATGTAAACTCCGATATTTGTGTTTATTTCTGTGAAGCCCCATCACCTCTGACTTAAAACCCAAGGTAGTGTATGTGCTAAAAAATGCTGAGATAGTATGTTTGACCTACCAGGCACCCAGCCATGGATGGATAGTCATTCAAATTTTTTTTAAAAAATCAAAGAATTGGAAAATCTTCCAGGAATCTGAGGTCCAATCTTTAGGATGTAAATATTACATAAATCGGAAAATTAGGTT
The DNA here is from genome assembly GCF_019186645.2 of Phyllostomus hastatus. Taxonomy (NCBI): domain Eukaryota; kingdom Metazoa; phylum Chordata; class Mammalia; order Chiroptera; family Phyllostomidae; genus Phyllostomus; species Phyllostomus hastatus. Next base: position 8,480,761 of record NW_025334015.1, on the reverse strand, counting down.
TGAATCATTTAAAGATACTTTGAAGATCCCCATTAAAGAGACTGAACTAGAAGAGTATAAATAACATTTTACCATAAGAAGGAAAACATGCTTATATAGTTGTTTATATGTAGTACACCATTTCTGGAATGATTCCTAAGAACTTAGTAAAATGGTGACAGCAGCTAGAGATACTCAGTGACGTAAATTGGGAATTAGAGGAAATGATTTCACAGGGTACCCTTTGTAGCATTTGAATTTTGAACTATGTGACTGTATTGACTACCAATTTGAAGTAAAAATAATAAATTAAATTACAACTTAAAATAGGGATGGTATCCAGTGAAAATCGGGGTGGTTTATGTTACTTTGTAAGAAGTTATCCGAACGCTTGTGAAAGTGCACCATGGAAAATGCGCTTCGAACATAACATGGCATTTTCAGTTAGTGCCCGGAGGACATTGCCTTACTTTGCATCTGTTACTGTCTCACCAAAAATGGATGCCCAGAAGCAGTAGCAGCATTACCCGTGTTAACTTGCATGTCTGTGGATAGTGAGCTCACCTGGTTAGGGCTCTGCCCCATGAAGCTGAGGTCTTGGGTTTGACTGGCAGGCGACCCACTAACTACACTCTCTTCTGGGGGCACAGGTTGCACCCCTCGTCCTGCTTCTGACTGTGAATGTGGCTGCTGGCCATGCAGGGGCAGCCCGGGGTGGAAGTCTGATGAAAGTCACCTAAGTGCACCACGAGGAGAAAGATAACTGGGGGTTCAGAGGTGCCCTCATGGAAGGGTGGAGGCAAATGGGAGGGGCAGTGTCAGGATGCGAAGGACATGACAACTACCACTGAACCCGCATGCACAAATGTTCCTCCATGGCAGGACGACCTGGCAGGCTTCCTCAGTCTTCCGCCACCCTCTCCTTCCACAGCTGTGATGCCTGGACTTTAGAGCCAGGGTTGGCACAACTCCCTAAGTGTGTTTCGACGGGGACAGAGGTGTGGCTGAAATGCCTAAAAATCTTTACTGGAAGTTTGAACTAAATATCTGAACATATCTGGGGGAGTCTTCAGATCTGGTATGAATTCCTCCTCTGTATTCTGCCTAATAGTTTACCCATGAGCAAGTTTTCCGAAAGTGGCATGCAGGGGTGGGGTCTGTATGTGTGTTTGGGGGCACAAGCAGGAGGGAGATGCAGCCTGAAAAGTCTTTACCTCCCTTTCTAGTACTGAAGGTTTTGTAGATTCCGCCGAGAGTGGGATTGGGCGGGTAGGTGGGTGGCTCCTAGTTCCTGTCTAACCCTATCTGTCTCACTTACAACAATTTCTGATTCAAGATTCTCAGGCTCCCGTAGTGCCAGCCAGCCTGGGGTCATAGTTTTAATAGCATGCACTTGTGAGGTTTTTACATTCCTAACCCTGCTCCCATGTTAATTGCTTTATTCATTGGATGGAATAAGCCCATAAACTAGACTTATCTCCATTTTACAGTTGAAGAAACTGGCACTAGCCTCAAGTGTCTCCCTCAGCATCAGGTACTGAGACTCAGGCAGAGCTCTCCAGATTCCTGAACATGGCTATTCTTCATGCACACATAAGATGTCTTGGGATGCTTAGTATCTGTGCTTCAAGGTCTGATTATAAAGCCAGGAGGGCAAGCTGTTGGCAGGGAGTTTGCTCACAAATTATGCTATATGATTTGAGCAGAGTCTTCGTTAGAGCTTAAATTTAAGGCAAAGTCTAGGCTAGTTCTCATTTCACCTGAATTTGGTCCTAATAGCTACCTGTTAGTGTTCGTTTGTGCTTACCTGGCAGAAAGTTATTGGTAAATATCGTGTGTTTACCCAGTAATCACATACCCATGCAGATTACTCACTAATTACATTCAGCAGGTGCAAAAGTCATTAGCACAACACATCCCTGACACTGGTGATAAAGGAGACACCATTCAGTATTAAATAGATAATTGTGTATTGTTTACCATATTTAGGGTTATTTTGCCAAGCACAATACCCAAAGAACTGTCTGGTTCACCTGCTGGAACCACCTGCCAGTGCAAGTCAAGGGCAGTGGAATTGCTCCTTCCCTCCCTCCCTCCTCATGTGAACTATGGGCAGCCAGACTGGGAGGGACACTTGGAGTTGCCATTATCCATATATGTCTGTCCTAAGCAAATGTAAAACCCTGGGCCGGCATCTCCAGGGCCCAGCATGCTCCTGAGCTGCTGTATGCTCAGGGAATTAAACTAATTTTAATATTAGCCCTAAGCAAAGCATAATTAGAAAGATAAATCTTCAGCAACTTTCTTCTACTCAGACCTCCCCACTGCCACCTCCCACCCTCATCCCACCTCCCTGCCATAAGGCATGATGAAGCCAAATAGAAATGGATTGCAGAGTATCTGTAACAACACTCAACACATTTGTTCAGCTAATTGAAAGCTGGTTCTGCTGTCAGGCAGACACCAGTGGAGTGACACCTGGGAGGGTGGGACAGTCTCTGCCTTCAGACACCGACAGGAGGGAACAGCTGGGTGTGGACCTCCCCCTGCTCGCTTCTCAGCTAGACTAGCAGCACATCATTTGTTCCTGCGGCAGCCGCTTGCTTCACGTGGCCACAGAACTCATAACATCAATGGTGAGCTATTTCTTTTACTAAGTGTGGCTGCCTTGGACTTCAAAAGCCCATCTTCATCTCCACAAATAACTGTTTCTCTTTCATAGCTTTTTATCACTGCAGAAGGACTCTCCTTGTTTCTTCTTGAAGGGCCCATGCAGGTCAGCAGGCAAGTGTCTGGTGACTTAAGGAAGGAGGGGCTGTGACAGTGATAGAGTTGGACCCCTGAGAAGCAGGAAACATGGTCTGGAAGGGTGGTCAGGCAAGGAGTGAGCTTCTGTTTATGCTGACACATCAGGGAGAACCGAGCCCCATGTAGACATGAAGACTGCTGGGCTGTCAATTATAGAGAGAAAAGAAGATGTGAGATTTAGGAAGAACTTAACACGTGAATTGGATAACTTAAAGGTTCTGCTTTACCCTTTTGGAAATGGGCTTAGCTAGTGATAACAGGCCATCCTGGTTCAGGAGACAAAACTGTTTTTCATTCTCATTTATCTTTCTTCAAGGAAACACTGACCAACCAGCGCGATTTGCTTCCTCATTGCAGTGTCTCAATGATTTCACCGAAGGTGGCTTTGACAGGTGCTGAGCACTTTGCTGACAGCATCAGCATCACAAACGGTGAAGTCCACACTAAACAGAGATCTGAGAAGGAAATCTGGGGACAAAAGCCCTGTGGCCCCAGGAATGGATGCACAACGACAGCTGAAGTCAGCCTCCTCCTACCTTGGGTGGGCATGAAGGGACCATGTAAAAGTCCCCAGAGACTCAGACCCCTTTCCTCAGGTCCCTGAGGCCCCGTGCTCCTGTCTCCCTCTGTCCCACACCCAGCTGGTGTGGCATTCCCGCGGACACCTCCTGAGTTACTAACAGCAGAACAGAATTCTGAGCCTTCTGTTCTTCGCGTATTCCCCACACCTTTTTTACCCTACAACTGTCATCTTTGGCTTTCTTCTTAAAATTCTGCTCTTTATATTACAAAGTGTTAAAAATGGGGGAGGGGGACAACAGCTCAGAGCTCAATTAGAGAACTACAGAGTGAGCTTACCCCCACAACTGATACCCACTCATTTCTAACCCTGCCCCAAGCTCAAGTTCTAAACCTGGGGGGTCCCATCGATCCACTTACTAGTGCCCCCCGCCAAAAAAAAACTTTCCTCATAGGCCTCCTGGTTATCCCCAATTCCCTGATGTCTGGTTAGCTCTCTAAAGCAGCGTGGTGTTTGGTGGCCTCCGAGAAAGGCAGGCCTGTGAGCCTGTGAAGATGAATGAGACTGAAGGAGGTGCACACGTCCACAGCTCCCTGAGCTTCAGGGGCTTCTAAGGGACTTGCACATATTCCAATACAGGTATTCCTCCACATCGTTTCTCATGCTCTCTCCTCTGTCTGTACTTTCTTTCTTTTTTTATGGGGACTTATTCATGAATCAGCTCAATAGCCAGCCCCTTCATTGAGGCTTCTCCCAGTGACCTCTAGCTGACCTAGTGCCTCTTCCTCTGCAGTCCCTGCTGCCCTCAGGCACAACCAGAGACTTCAGGGCAATGATTCTTTCATTAGTTTGCAGGCTCCTTTTTGAGATCTGGACTCTATTCCATTCATCTCAATATCCTCAGTGCCAGCGATGATGCCAAGACAAGAACAGGCCCCACGTGGGACCCTCCTGGACCTAACTCCCAAGGGAAGCAAGGCTTCCCACTGAGCGAGGGTTGCCTTGACCTTTCTGGGGCATCTATGGCAGGCAGACTGACCTCTCTCAGTGCCTACTATGTGCTGAATGAAATGATAAGCCCCTTCTACTGGCTACTTCATTTAATTCTCAGAATAGGTGAAGTGGGCATTTCCATCCTCTTTAACAGACAAGGACTGGCTGAGAGAGGCTGATGAATGGTGGTCCTTCTACAAGCCTTGCCTTTCTTGCTCTGGAGCACACACACATCCCTGCCCTGTGCCGCCTCCGCAGGAGGTAGCAGGAAAGGGGGTTTCCCTTCTTTATTAGGAACACCCTCTTCTGGGACCTCTGCCTTCCTTCCTACCTGGCCTCCTGGGGATTTGTCCATCTCCTTTTGCAGTTTGTCTGACCCTGCAGGTGGGAGACCAAGTAACATTCTCCTTCTCCCTGTGTTATGCCTTCTGACGAAGCGTCTGATTTCACCAAACCATTTCTGACCACATTTCAGGCTCTCCCTTATGCACTGGTTTCTGTTTCTGACAGCCTTTGCAATTGGTTGCATGGGAAAGTCCGTCTGGCTCTGGAGCAGCGAAACCATAAATTCAGGTTGAATATGGGAAATTTGCAGCTGATGCTTGAAAGCAGTTCAGTTTTCCAAACACGCTCTCTCTGAGCTGGGCTGCCCCTCCCCTTCTTTCTTGTTAAAATGCCACTTATCGGGCTTTTCAGCCAGATAAAGGTTTTATATGATCTATTATATACTGCCTTAATTGCTGCTGTTTACTTATTATGCTTGTATTTGATTTGCAGTGGAGAGCCCATGGGGGCTTGGCAAAGGGCACCCGAAGACAATGTCACAAGATTGCTTTATTAGGGAGGCACAGACCTGGGTGGCAAAGTGGAGAGCTAGGGAGCAAGGAGCAAAGGAAGGGACTGGTGGTCCTGCTGACCACTCTGGCTGGGGTGGGTTTGTGACTCTGCAATGAGTCAGGTCTCTGTGTACGTACGGTAAGTGCCCCCAGAGGCAAGCTGCTGAGAATCTTCCCGGATGTTGTATAGCACTTCAAGGGATGAATTAAGTAAATAAGATGAACTTCCTATACTAACATAATACTCACAAACCATTCTCAAGCTTTGCTGGGATCCAGCTTCCTACCTTGCCAGCCAACCTCCTCTGTGGTCAGTGTCCAAGAACAGAGAAAAGTCAGCATTGTTGCTTGCCCCGGTCAGCCTCACATTCTGAGTGACCATTGACACACAAGCTCACCTGCGCTAAAACTCAATACTCGGTGAAAGGGCTATGCTAAGAGCATACAAGCTGGGCCACCACAGTTCATTCATTCATCAGAGCTTTGAGCATATGTCAGTCCAAAGCTCTGTACCTATGCTACGTACCCTCTGCCCCACGGAATCATGGTGATGAGGTAAAGGAGTGGCTGGTAGTAGCTGCAAAGAATAAGACTCAGTGTGTGTCTTCATGGAGCTTCATCTAGTGGGGCAGGTGTGGCGGGGGGGGATGATAGCTACACAAAGCCACCAGACTACCACCATGTGGCAAGTGAGCAGAGTTCATTTCCCCTCCTCTCTGCTCTGGCACTGGGTCATTACCAGATCCAACACGTTGACATGATCCCTGTCCTCTGAGTCATGGGTTTGTTAGGAGGAAGAATGAATGACAACTCTTTGAGGAAGCAATCACTCATTGTTCATTGTTTTAGGAGGTGGCTAGCATCTTTCTTCATCAGAGAAGATATCACAAATCTCCCCTCCCTACCTTGGGCTTTTGGGAGGAAAAGTATTTCTGCCTTGTAGGATGAAAGCATCAATAGAGAGACCAGGGTGGAGGGAGCAGAGCAGTGGGCAGCCCTAGCAGGGGGTGAGGAGCGTGGAGAGAGCCCAGGCACGATCTGCTCTGTGGGGAGATGGAGGAAGTGGGCCGTCTGTGTGCAGAGTGGCTGGGAGCCAGGCAGGCACGGGGAATCTTCAAGGGGATAAATACTGAGAGATTTCCATCCCTTTGGGACCAGTGCCAGGGAAGGAGGCCAAGATTCCAGGGAACGCAGCCAGGACAGGGTTATTATAATCCCTAGGAGGATTCACTTGCCAGCTACTAAAGCAAAAGCAAGCAGCACCCTGAAATGGAGACTAGCTATTTTGGAGCAATTAGCCATAGGTGCCTACTGCTGTCTTTGGAGAAACTCCAGAGGCCAGGGAGGTAAGGAGTTGGGCAGGAAGGTATGTTGGCCATGAAGGAGATGACTCCATCCTGGGCACCTCTATCCCCCGACAGGTCACTGCAGATGCAGTGCTAGACCTGAAGGTCTCAGGGGCTCCTGCTCCCCTGGGGGTTCACACCCTGCCCCCAGAAGGACCCTGGGCCATCACAGCTTCAATCCACGGGACCCTCCACAGATGCCCAAGAGTATCACATCTGAGAGGTTAGACAGGGCCAGATTCTCTGCTCAGGTCAGGCGTCCTCAGCCTGGGACCCAGAGGCGCTTTATAACATTTGCCTTTGGAGGCCAGTGAATCACCAGAAGTCACTTACAAAAACAGAGAAAGGCTAAAGAGGTTCTAACTCCTCCTATACTGTCACGAATGTGCCAAAAACATGTCACTCTCCAACATGGCCTCTTTAAGAAGCAGCAGCAAGACCTGGACAAGACCTGTACAATTTGCACTTAAAATAATTTGTTTACTGCTCAACAAAGAAACAGTCACTGCCTTTTTCTATCTCTACCGCATGTTCTTAAAAATTTCCAGGTGTTGGTCTTGCTGACTTCTATGCCTTGGGGTTTCTTTCTGGAATCTTGTGGCTTAGAGCTCCTGGTAAGGGCTTAAGCCCAGTTGTTGCCCTAGCCTGGGCCTCTGTATAATCCTGGGGTGTGTGTCATGTGTCCAATTTCCTGCCTCTTTCCAAGACCTTCCATGGGCTGTGGTCACTCCCTGGAATAAATTCACTGAAATAGAATCAGATTAGGTGCCATTATAGTTGAGTAAAACAGCAACAAACTTCCAACTTTGTGAAGCAAAGAGGCATAGAGGTGTATGTTTTCTTTAGCTTGCATCACTGCATTGAACACAGGAAGAACTGATTAAGAGGGAGCTGTTCCACCTGCCTGCGGAAATGAGCACAGGAGGGGAAAGCTGAGGTGAATAGGGTATGGAGATGAGCAAAGTCAAGTGTAAATGTGGGACTCCCCAGGACTTCTTAAGCAAAGATATCTTTTGTACATTGAAAAAATAACTTCCCAATCTGTCTCACGTGCACTGACCATTCTAGGTCCTGGTTGATTTCCCAGACCGCACTGCTGATGGCCACCTCCCAAAACAGAGGTACTGCTCAGGCACCACCCACAGCCAAGGTGGCACCTCGATGCCCTTGCTCCAAGCTAAGAAGATGTGTATTTCACGCTGTCCTTTCCCAGGTATCTTGCCATTGGATCTTCAGGATGCGTTAGCATTTTACTAGCCTGAGTTTGAACTTGAATTTACCTTTTGAGGAATCATGTCTCTGTGGACTTCGCTGGGACTGTATGGAAGTAACAGAGGAAAGGCCCTGACTCCAGCAATGGTCCATGAGAAGGAACCCCAGCAAGCTCCGTGCTAGATGCTGACGTGGATAAGAAAGATTACAGAATATCATAGAAGGGTTTGGATGGCTCATCCCAAAAGGCTTCACAGGAGTCCCTGCTCCAGCTACTGAAGAGGAACAGATTTCCCTGCTACTCTCCCCATCTCTGGAAGCTGAGGAGGCCTGGCAGAGAGAGACTCCAGCCCCCAGTGCATAGTTCATTGTGGATGTTTGGCATTTCTGAGAGCTGTCCAGTCTTTCGAGACTGGATGTGGAAGGAGAAGTGGGGAAAGGAGAGGAATGACTCTATTTCAACTCACTGTGACCTGCATAGGAAGCAGTCACTGACCCCATATTTCTGACTCCCAAAGGGAGCGGTAAATGGGTGTAGATTTCTTTACCTTCCTTCCCACTTACGGTTTCCAAGGACTCACACTTAAAAAGCTGGTGTTTCCAGAACACTCACGTTTTGGAAGGTAAGCCCAGGAAAAGGCAGTTTGAGATTAAATTTGTTTTCTCAGGACCTAACAGAGGTGAAGCCCCTTTGCCTTGGGTACAGCTCATTCCCCCCACAGTACCTAGACGCATCCCCCCTAGCATCCTTCCTGCACCATGCAGGAGCCATGCCACCTCTCCTCCCCACTCCCAGCCTCCTGGGTGCCTCGCTGTGATTTATCCCCCCATGTGGCCCAGTGCAGGGCCCTGAGGGGGTCAACAGTTAGGAACAGGGGTAAGTAATTCCTTGGTCCTTCCCTTCCCTATTTGCTCCCCTTCTCCCACAATCCCTAGCATTCCTATAGGGGTCAAAAAGATTATAAAAGGATACCCACAGGATCTGTGGAAAGGGAGAGTAATCTTGTTTCTTTGCTTTAAAGATGGAGGAGCTCATTGCATATTCATGATCACCAAGTCTTGCTGTGTTTCAGGTGGTATCAGCTGGTTGGCTGGAGGAGTGCTTACCTCCTTCCTGGGTCACTGCCAGTTCACCTGTGGTACATGCTCTGCCACAGTCACAATCAAAAGATGACTCTGAGTTCAGGTCATGCCTCAGTTGGTACATTACCTTGCATGCCAGCTGGAGAGAGTAGATCTGCCAAAGTCCCCCCAACCCCCTCCAGCTTTGGCTGTGACACAGGCTGTGCAGGGGAAGGGGTCACATGGCTGAGCCCCAGGCCAGAGAGGCGGCATGCAGGGCGTGGGGCTCTGGTGTGCTGGCAGCACCACTCCCACCCCCCCCACCCGCCCCCTCCCCACCACCTGGGGCTCCTGGCCCGCTTTGTATCCACCCACCAGCAGGGGGGCTGTGCTAATGGGAGGGAACCTGTTGGAAGGCACCGCTGAGCCCCAGCTCCCACAGACTGGCTCTGGCAGAGCCTCCCTGACAGCCTGCAGGACCGGAGCCAGAGGGTAAAAAGGACTTTGAGAATTCGGAGCAGAGGCTGGAGCACAATAAGGAAGCCTGCAGGGCCAACGGGAAGTTGGTAGGCAACACGAAGTCGGTAGCCAATACAGGGGCAATCTGCTGGCCTCAACGGACAGGTGGGGGCTCTGGCTTGACCGGTGCGGGTGGCTACGCCATCTGAACATCTTGATTTGTTGCTAATTGAGCAGCCTGGCACCTGAAAAGCCACGTGATCCCCATGCAGCTGAGACCAGAGATTCCAGTTCCCCTGGCTCACTGCAGAGCAGGAATAATCAGCTGCCTTGTGCTGCCCAGAAAGCTCACAGTGCCAGGGAGAGTGGTCAGGGCAGGGCCTTGGAGCCAGGGACATCCAAGGGGCCTGGCAGCTGTCCCAAAGCCCTGGCACGGAGGCCCCTCTCTGCAGCACAATCCCTCCAGCTGGCAGCACCAGGGGTCTTCTGAGTCAGGACAGTGAAAACCGGACCAGCCCCATGGGTGGCTCATACCTGCTGCTACAACTCCAGGTGCATCATCTTAGGAATGATGAGACTGGAGTCTCAGAGAGGTTCAATAACCAGGCAACAGCTAACAAGTAGTAAGGCTAGGTGTGGCTCTAGTGGTACTGGACTCCAGAGTTTATGCCTGGCAGCCTTAAAAATGGTATAATTTGAAAAAAAAAGAATTTGTGCTTCGGTGATTGGCTTATTTTCACTTAGCATAACGTTCTCCAGGTATATCCATGCTGTTGGATATGGCAGGATTTTCTTCTTTTCCAAGGCTGAATAATATTCCCATGTGTGTGTGTGTGTGTGTGTGTGTGTGTGTGTGTGTGTGTATTTTTTTCTTTATTCACTCATCAGTTGCATTTAGGTTGTTTCCATATCTTAGCTACATTGATTTATGCTACAGTGGACATGCTAGTGCAGGTATCTCTTTGAGGTCCCAATTTCAATTTTTTTAATAAATACTCGACGTGAGACTGTTGATTCCATAGGGTAGTTCTATCTGACTATATCTTAATGAGGTGTTGCCAAACTCACAGAAGCGCAGGGTAGAATGGGGCTTGCCAGGCAGAAGAGGGGAGAAGCGGGACGAAGCTTCAGTTACGGGAGATGAAGAAGCTCCAGGGATCTGCGGCACCACACTGTGCCTAGAGACACCAGTACTGTGCTGTACACCAAAACACCTCTTAAACTTTCATGTGAAGTGTTCTTACCACAATAGAAGAAGAGATATGCAATGACTCCATCGGTCATGGCATTCATGAATTTCTATAAAACTCTTTTATTTTGAATACAAGTAAGGAAGATCTGGAGCATTGCAGTAACAGGCCCCTTGTACTCGCCTGACAGTTCACAGCGTAAACAGTGCTTTCACATCTGTCTGGTTTTCTTAACCTTCTTGTGGGACAGATATTTTCCCCATTTTTAAAAAGATTTTATTTACTGATTTTGAGACAGAGGGGAAGGGATGGAGAAAGACTGAGAGAGAAACATTGATGTGAGAGAAAAACATTGATTGGTTGCCTCTTGAACATCCCCAGCCAGGGATGGGGCCCACAACCCATGCATGTGCCCTGACCAGGAGCCCAACCAGCAACCTTTTGGTTCTTGGGGTGATGCCCAAACCACTGAGCCACACCAGTCAGACATGTGGGTAAACTGAGGTCCAGACAATGAAGAGGCTCCCCTGGTGACCAGTGCCCACCTTTGAACACTAGCTCAGGTGCCCATCCACCGCCCCCGCCCCCAACCCGGGCCCACTGGCAGAATCAACGTGGGGATAGAACACTGATACGATCCTGGCCTTGGCTCTGAAATTAAATCCCCTGCCCCCCAGCTGTGATTTGGCAAATGCTAATGAGTCTGTTCCAACCCGCATGCTGTTTTTTGTGGTGTCATCCTTCAAATCCACTTGTTCCGTTATTAGATTAATCCTGGGATTAGGTCGTGCACTGAGGCTTTGATGTAGCGGAAGGAGTATTTAAGTCTCTCTCCCCCTCTCTCTGTATCTAAGTGCTTCTCCCTCCTGGTGGTACCGGGGAAGGGAGGACAGGACACACGCAGGTGGGGGGAGGATGTGTGCAAGAGTGTGTGCCCTGTAGGAGAGAAAGGTGGCAGAAATGAAGGAAAGGTCTGGAGTCTCCCCCCTCTCTCTCTTTTTTTTTACTGAAAGTAAAAAAATCAATCCATGACCTTAAAGAAGTTTATGAATTTCTAGCTTGGGAATCAATGGCCATTGATTTTTGTGCCTCTGCATGGTCTGTACATGTACACTATAAAGTGATGAGAGCTGTATTTTGTTGGGCTTGGAACAGGAATAAACAGGTGTCATTTCTACCAGATTGTCAAGAGTAAGGAAGGGAAAAAACACGTTCATTCTGTGGCAGTCTCAGCACAGAGCCTGGGGCCTCTGGCTGGGGGTTCTGACACCGGCTCTGATCCGGGCATCCACAGCACGATTCCTGAGCACGGTGCCCTGTCCCGTTCCTCCCACAGCTTCCTTGCAGCTCCAACCTTTCCCACACAAAATCTCCTTTCCTGAGATGGTTTTCTAGGCTTAGATGGACAGGTGAGGGTTTGTGAAGTAAAACAACGATGGGGAGCAGGACAGAGATCAGCACAGAGGGGTGACGTGAAACTGACAGTATTGAATGACGTACTTCATGTAAAGAATACTATGTCATACATTATGTCATTTGAGCATCAGAAGACCTGTGGGAATCAATCAGAGTATGTATCATGGCCCTCAGTTTACAAATGATAGAGCTGATGCTAAGAAAGCTGTGACTTGGTTAAGATTATATAGTGGGTGCTAACACAACCAGCATTACACCCAGGCCTTCCCCGCCCCACCCCGCCCTGCCCTGCCCTAAGTCTCCTACACTAACTAGGATGGCTCTTCTAGTGTCCAGGGGACAGAACAGCTGCTGTTATGAAGCCCATAGTCTAAAGGAGAATGATCTTCATCCGTAGAAAAAGGTCTAGACATGTTCATACAACATTTTAAAAAAGTATTTGCAATTGAGTCAGTGTAGAATAATAAACATAAATTTGGGAAAAACCGATGTGGAAGAATCTAGAAGAAAAAGGCACAGCCTGAAGGTAGGAGTTGGGGTCCTACTGGGCTTAGGAGGTGGAGCCCCCAAGGGGACATCAGCTTCAGGATTTCTGTCACTGAGCAGGCAGCTCAGGTTTGGGGGAACCACCTTCACAGATGACTTCTGGGCCCCTTGAGCTCAGCCGCTCCCGGGAGACCTCTCTCCTGTAGCCCCGCACCTGCTCCTGCCATCATTTCTAGCTCAGCTGGTACCATTGCCGTTTGCACAATTCCAGAGCCCCGAGCTCCTCTCCCTTCCCCTCCACCTCTCATCAGTCACCGGCTTTTCTTTATTTCACTTCTTACATCTTTCTTGAGCCCCCCTTCTTTTCTTCCTCCTATCTACCTCCCAGTTCAGAGTCTCATAACACCCTACATAAAGTATTGGTATCCCCTCTTTAGATATTATATGTTTTTTATTTTTTAATATTCTTTATGGTGGAGGAAGTCACTTTCTGTACTAACAGTGATTTTCCCTCAGTGTGTCTTCACATCCTTTGCTTCCTAAACAGGTAGGTTATAAGCCCTGGCCAGGACAATGACTAGCAGAAGTAACTGGCGTGGAGAAATAGCCTGCCCACTTACCTGGAATTGGTGAAGCATTCCCCACATCTTGGCACAGTCTGTTGGAAGGAACTCCCTAAAAGAGACGACAGTTAAAGTTTTCTAGCAACCCGGTCACAGAGGGAGCTTAAAAGAGAAATTAAGGTGAATCATGAAACAAATTTAGGCATGTATTTCTTACATGTCTAAATTTGTGGACTGTAATTCACAGACTCTAGCCCCATGTATTGCTGATAAATTTGAGAGATTTTCAAAAGTCATGTTAAAACAAAACAATGCTTCGTGTTTCTCCCTATAATGTTCCCTCCATTCCACCTGCCAGAATGATCTAACTGTAATGTGCATTCAATTGTTTTATCCCTGAATTTAAAACCCAGGGGGCTTTTGCATCCTTGCAAGATCAGGTCTAAATGTCTTAATAGGGTCCTCTGTAATCCCCACCACCTCCACCCATCTTTCTGGGCTCCACCCTCACCGCCACCTGCCTCAGAAGTTACATTCCAGTCATGCTAAGTGCTTACGAACATCAGCACAGTGCTTCATGCCTGAGCACCTTCAGCTGTGTGGTTTTCTCTCAGGCAACACACCTCCTCCACCAGTCCCCTCGGCACCTGGATCATTTCCACCAAACCCTAAAACTATTCTCTTCAGACATCACTTTCTCCGGAAAGCCTTTCCTGACTCCCTGGGCTGGTGCCCACAGCACTTTCTGAGTTCACCGAGACAGGCATCTTTGAATCCTCAGCTCTGTGAGAGGACTTGGCACACATAAGCAAGGTCAAGGTCAAGGTTGCTGGACTGGTGAGGTATCCTCAAGTGGGAGATCAGCTTTCAGGAGAAACCTGCCTGCTTTCTTAGATTCTATCTCAGGGAGGACAGAGAGGGGGTAGACTTGAATTTGAGGCCCTTTGTGGGTAAGCTGGTATCCACAAGGCTTTCAGCACTGAAAATAAATACTGGTAGCTTAAAATATTATGCTAAATGAAAGATGAAGAAGTAATATTTTAACCAAAGTGACTTCTGATGCGAAAGGTCAGAATAAAATTTTGTTTATTTCTTTGAGCCATCTAGGTCCTTCTTTTCACTGAAACTTAATTAGGCCAGGCTTCTAGAACCCAGCAGACAGAGAGACAAGCTTCCTCACCACCTCTGAACCCTAGAAGGGCAGCAAGCTCAGGAGAAAGGAGAGGGAGGAATCTGCAGACTTGTATCTGGGATTAGAATTGTCCTTGCTCCATCAACTTTATCCCTATTCTCTCCCTCAACTCTTGCATTGTCACTGTCACTTAGACATGTGGGAAGGAGGTCTTTAATGGGAAAATCTTGATCTGATAAGAATTAGGGATTGTGTCCATCACCTTTTGTTCCTCACTACATTTGCTTTATTTTGAGGGATAGGTTATGACTGTTTGGAAATGGGAGCTGAGCCCTGACAGCACAGAAGAGAGATGAAGGGGTTCAGTTGGGACCTGGGCCTCAGTTGGGGCCAATGCCCCAGACAGAAGTGAAATCAGCTTTTCAAGCTCCCAAAGTCAAGTCCACAGGCAGAATCAGCAAATAATCAGCCCTTGCAACCTCACAGCCAGAAACCAGGCTTCCTTTGCACTGAGCATTTTTTCTAAGCATCTTGCTCAGACATCTTTCTCTTTACTTTTGTATGTGCGTGGATCTCTGTGAGTGTTTGTGGGTAACGTGACATGTTCATATGCACACATACATGCACATATATGGAGACAGAATCATGAAAACAGGAAATGGCTGTTTCCTTTGTTCTCTCACCCAGGTCTGCAGCTGTTCAGGCTGGAAGTGAGCATCACCTGGAGGATGTCTGCTCAGACAGTGAGGAGCTTCCGGTACCACCTGTGTACACAGAGAGGGAGAAGGGACTGGGAGAAGCACCCACTCATTCTGCAGTACTGATTCTTAATCAGGGCAGTCCTTTATACAGCTGGTTTATAAATGTGAAAAAACACCCCTGAGAGGTCCCTGGGAATACTTGCTGAGAACAGGCACCTGCTCTGGGTCAGTAAACAGTCATCTGTGGGCTGGGGGTGGGAGGTAGTGAGAGAATGGAGGGAGGAAATGGCTGGGGCAGATCAAAAAGGCATAGGGAGGGGAAGGGGTGGGCCAGCCAGGTGTCAGGGTTTCTTGCTTAATTTTGGAAATAAAATTCACTCAAAGATACAATGGAGAAAAATAGCCTGGGAGCCTGAGTGAGCCAACTTCTTACAAACAGGTCACTTTAATCATGAGGGGAAAGCAGTTGGCAGAATTATCAGGGGTTAATCTCTCTGCAGTCAGCAGCCAGAGGCTTCATCCTGTGGGTGCATATCTCTGCTTGAGGGAATTCCTCTTAATCTGTACTGGGGTGGGGGAGGGGTCGTACGATAGTGGGAGAGAGAAGCTCAAAGGAGTATTTATTGAGCTGGCCAAGAGTTGTTCAACCCTGGCACTGTCAACATTATGGTCCAATAATGTTCTGTTGTAGAAGGCCGCCCTGTGTGTTTTCGGACGTTTAGCAGCATCCTTGGTCTCTACCCACTAGATGCCA
The DNA here is from genome assembly GCF_019186645.2 of Phyllostomus hastatus. NCBI lineage: Eukaryota > Metazoa > Chordata > Mammalia > Chiroptera > Phyllostomidae > Phyllostomus > Phyllostomus hastatus. The sequence goes on along the minus strand of NW_025334015.1, from coordinate 8,465,304 downwards.
GTAGCCCCTCCCCCACACCAGTTGTGCTCCCCCAAAGTGTCTCCAGACATCCCCAAATATCCTGTGCAGATGAAAAGCCCCCCTGGTTGAGAAGCCCTGAGCTAGACTCTGTGCTGGTGCCTCACACATATCATCTCAAGTAATTCAACCCACAGACAGGACTTTCTCCCTTCGTTTGACGGACAAGAAACCCGGATGGAACAAGGTCCCAAATCTGTCTGACTGCAAGTCCTGGAGTCCGTTTGTCACACCAGGCTCCCACTGGGATGGAGTCTATTCCACATTCCTGACAGGGACAGTCACCGACTGTGGTGAAGCTTAGAGAGGCCTGACAGTAATGTCTTCTGTGGTCCAGCTTGACCTTCAGTGTGACATTGCAAAGACTTCTGGAAGGCTTCCTTTCTCTCTTCCTAACTTCAGCCACTGCAGAGATTCCATGATTAATAGTCTATCCTGTAGCTTAAGTTATACCTTAGTTTGCTGGGGGAAAGGTAGGAAGTGGAAGAGGAAAAACAGAGAAGGAATAATATATTAAGCCACTTCACATCTCAGTATGAATAAATTCACCAGACTCAAATGCACTAGATAGGAAGTACCTTTCTCTACCAGCTCCCATTTCACTTAGAATAGAACTGAAGTAGGGGACTTTGTAGGCAAAAGCAATGGAATATCCCTTCCTCCTGATATTGGAAATGTTATTAAAAAAACACTGCATGCGTTGGTTAGTTTTCCAGATCAGTTCACTATTTTAATGCTTGCAGTAATCCTGTTATTATGGTATAATTAGCACTACTATTGATACGCTGTGTGGTTCATTCTCAGCCGAGGAAACCACTCATAGGAATGAAAAGACTTCAAAATGAAAATACTTCTAAATGTTTATCTTGAATATGTATTGCTATTTTTCTACTTTGGACCTTATTTATTCTTACCTGAATTTTCTAATGGTCCGTAGACAGGTCTCCCTGTCTTCAGTCTTCACCCTGCTCATTTATCTGGTCTCTACCCTCTATAGCTATGTGTAACTCATATTGCAATATTAAAAATCTGTTCATGCCTCTCCTCTTTCATTGCTCCTTCTCAAACCTCAGGATAGATTTTAAATTCCTTGGAATGACTCACAAGAATTTTCTTAATATGAGTTAGACCTATTCTTTGACACTCCCACACTAAGCTTATATTTCAATCACACAGAACTAGTGGAAAGTCTCCAAATGCTATTGGTTTTCTCATTCCTCTATAAACCTTTGCACCTACTGTACATTTTGCCTGAAATATCCTTCCCATTTTTATCCAGCTGACTAGCTTCTTGTCCTTGAAGACGTATCCCAAGGATTCCTTCTTTCTAGAAATCCTGCTTAACTCCTTCCTCCACTGTCCACTCCATTTGCATTCCACAGTGTCTCATGCATTCCACGATGACATTGTATGTCACACCATCTGGAAGTTACCTGGTTATTTCTCTGTCTCTGTCACTAGCCCATGAGTATCTCAAGGGCAGGGAATACATCTTTGCCATCAGTTCATCCTCAGTGACTAGCACAATGCCTCACATAAGTGGAGATGGAAGAAATACTCAATAAATGTTTATAAGATGGCTGGCTGGCTGTATCCATTCATCACTGGTGGTTCAGCTCAATCATTCACCTTCTCTTTTTGACACTCTAACTTAGATAATATTCAAGCCTTAAAATCTATCAGAAACCCTATCAACCAGATCTTCAGAACGTAGTAAACCATTTAGGGAGGAGGGTAGATCAGTTAGTTTTTATTATTCCTCTGTGCAGTATTGAGTGATTATACCCTCCATGTTCGATCTCTTCCATCACTCAAATGTTTAAAAGCCAGAGGCAGTGAAGTTGGAAAACAAAGCAGATGTCAGGACCTAAGCCGAGGGAGTTTCTTCTTCCTTTGGTGGACTGGAAATTCCCCTTTGACATGCTTATTGTTCATCATTCGCAGTGCACTTTATAGGTTCAGAATGTTTAAGAATCATTGCTATTGGGTCTGGGCCATCCCAAGTGGCCTTCATGGCCCTCGTCAGCCACTTGTCACCTCGATAACACCAAGATGGACCATTCCATGCAGTAAGGGCTCTCTCTGTAGCTGCGTCTACTACCTGACTGTTGTTAGCAGCGTGCTCTCTGGCTTGAGAGCTAGAAAGATAGAGAAACTCGCTTAGGTCATCTTCCTTCAAGATGGCACATGGTAAAATTTCAACCTGTGCTGAGCTGAGTGTTCTACACAGAACCTCTTTACTTATTAATTTGTTTACCCTACCCACCCACGTTTCCTCACAGCTGCAAATACCTTTGCATAACAAGTGTGGATTATGAAAGGTGTTAGAAGTGTGTTAGGAACAGAAGGTTCGGAGTTCTGCTCAGCTGCTGATGACTGAGGAGTGGTGTCATCGGTGCTCCAGAATTAGCTAGTGTTGACCTGGAGGAGCAGCGCAGCGCCCCTGCCCTAGACCTTCACTCCCTGGGCTCTGCTTCCACCGAGGGTCACCTGGGGCGCTGCCAGCTTTGGAGGGGAAGTGACCTATGCAATAGGATCCCAGGAGAAATCACATGCCTTGTGTTATCTGAAGAAGGAAAAAGTGTTTTTCTTTCATGACTTCAACAGATATATTTGTCAATCAAATGAGGTACCACCTTGGCTATCCAAATGGTCAAGCTGTGGAGGTAATTAATGAAAACTTTGTAATAGTAAGTATACTCAAATCTGATATGCATACTATTAGTAATGAGTTGAGTTAATTAAAAAAAATAACTGACCCTGGCTGTGTGGCTCAGTTGGTTGGAACATCATCCTGTACAGCAAAAGGCTGAGGGTTTGAATTCCAGCTGAGGCACATACCTAGGTTGAAGGTCCAATCTCTGGTCAGGTAGAATATGGAAGGCAACTGACTGATGTTTTTCTCTCACATCAATATTTCTCTCTGTCTCTCTCTCTCTCTGTCTCTCTCTTACTCTCTCTGTAAAATCAATAAAAACATATCCTCTGGTGAGGATTTAAAAAAAAAACAGTAACTGAATTTAGTATCTCCTTTCACACCTACCCTAGAAGTGAAAGGGCAGGGTGATTTTTACCCAGTGCTGTGGAGGAAGACACGGTTCTCCCTGAGAGGAAGCCATAGATGATGTGTTTGCGTTATAGAGGTAAGGCTGTGTATTATGAGATGGAACTGAAGCTTTCCCAGAGAGAGGCAAGAGGAGAGCCCCTTTCACCAGCACATCCAAGGTGTGAGACCTGTGGTCTCCATGCAGACTGCAAAAAAGAACATAGTTAAGCCCACCCATAGCAGAATGTTCAAGAGATGGATGGCAGATGACAAGGACAAGGGCCACTGGTGGGCAGTGGTATCCACAGATGGCTGAAGCAATAGGAAAAATAGAGATTGGACCATCATTTGATTCCATGGAGGATAAAAAGGAGAATGCAGAAAATTACTGACACTCATAGCTGGCAGCTTGCAGCAAATTAAGTCTGATTTTGAAAAATAAAGAGACATTTATCGGACTCTGGTAGCATATTAGCAACACATTTTTGGAGAGGCCAGGAACTTTATAGACACTTGGGAATAAAAATAACCAAATTGGTGATTAAGCTCCATGCTATACCAGCCATTCATTTCTGTCCTCAAAAAACTTGCACTCTGAGAAATTCTGACAGTTTGTGGTTTCATAGGAGTTTAGGATTAGTTGGTGCTTTCTAGTACCTCCCACTGGGAAAGAAGAGAGTAGAGAAGGTAAGTTGGGAACAAGCATATTTTCAGGCCATTTTAAGGTTTTGCTCTGAAGCCACATTTAAGGATGACTCTATTGAATGTAAATGTCTAATTTTCAAATTCATAACCTACTGCCATAGCTGAAAATTCTCACCCTGGAGTAGAGGACAGACCTGGGTTTTAGTTTGTGTTCTGTGACTGGTGATTGCCAGACCTTGAAGAAGTCCCTTAGACCTGTAGTCTTACAGTGTCTCCATCTGAGAATGTAGTTCTGAGTAGCATCTACCTCATGGTGCTATTGATTAAAAATGTGGTGAAATTTCCATCTTATCAGAAGATATAGGCTATCTACAAAGAAATAAATATTTATTCTGCTGTTAAGTAGTAAAAGGTGCTGTGAAATAAAGGCATGGCAAATAAAGGACATTTGCCCACAGGATGGTGGTTATTTTAGGTGGGTTGGTCAAGAAAGATGGTATTTGACCAGAGTTTGGTTGGAGGCAAGGGGAGGGAATAAACTGATGTACAGAAAACACACTATCTTTGAGATCTGAACAAAACCTTCCATAACCTTGTTACTCTGTCATTCAGATATACAGAGACAAATTCAGGATGATGTTTCCACTCAAGAGTACTGAGATTGGTAGGCAGAGACATCAACTCTCTTTCTTGCATCTGAGACTGAGCCTGCAAGGCTCTGGCAATGATGATAGGTATGAATTTTTTATCTTGGAAGAGGCCTTAACTATCCAGACACTGCCCTTGAAAGATTGGCAAGGCAGACATAAAGGATGAAATGTAAAAGAAACAAAGGGATACATGCAGGGTGGAGAGAGAGCACGTGGGAGTGTGGGGGAGGGGTGTGGAGAGAGAGGGAGAAAGGGGGTAGAGGAAGAGAGAAGAAAGCGAACATAACAACGATAAATGAGTACACATGTAGAAATGAGAGATGCTTGTTAAGTTTTTTAAAAATACAGGATGCATTTTGAATTAATGGGTTCCAGGGGAATCTCAGTGGAGTTCTGAGCCCCGAGTTTCTTGCAATGCATTAGCTGGCCTGCATAAGGAACCGGCTCCCAGAAAGGCACGGCCATTTGTTCTCAGTCCTGTTGCTCCCCACCCTCCCACCGCTCTGATGTCAACTCTGACATTTTCCATCGGGCAATTTATACACTATCACCTGCCGGCCTTCCCATAGAGCTCGCGCTTGTTTGATCTCATACAAACTCCCCTCTCTGGTCTGTTGATGAAATAATAAATCTGGGGACCTTTGAAGATGGTGCACTGTAGGAGAGCACGAATGAAAATCTTTTCTTGATACTTAAGCATTCTGAATGCTGAGGCCCCAGTCTGATGGGGTCTACATTGTGCACTTCCTTTTAGACACTTTTAGACAAATCCATCAAGCACGAGTCCCTAAAAGCCTGTAATTTTCCGGACAATATGGGACATTTCACATTGGTAATGGAAGATTCTTGTAAAACCACCCGATCCTGAGCTAAGCTATCTATTTATTTGATTTAAATTGTTTTAAGCACTTTATAGTTTCTGATGTGATAGCAGGAATCTCACATGATTTCACTTCAAGACATGGACCCGACATTTAAAAAACTTAAAGTCCCAAATAGCAAGCTCGTTTGGGATATTAATATTTCTAAAACACTTCTGGGTATCTCCTAGCACTATATGGAAAACTTCAGGGACTCACTTGGTTGTTGAATGCATTTTAGGGTTTTTAATCTGGAATTCTCAGTCTCCCCCAGAGCTTTGCAGTCCGTCTCCAACTTCTCTCCCATAAAACCCTCTCTTCTGACACACTGCTGGGCATTCCAAATGCAGCCCCTGCAATTCATGCCCAACTCATTCTTGAGAACTTTGAATCCACTTCTTTTATGGATGCACCTCATTGCTCAGTTTTTAAAATGACTTTATATTTTAGAGCAGTTTTACAAGGAGTCCCCATATTCTCCCTGCCTCCCCATGCTCACAGCCTCCCCTGCTACTGACATTCCCACCAGAGGGTACATTGGTTACGGTCGAAGAACTTTCAATAACATATCGTTATCACCCATATCCATGGTTTACATGTTAGGACTCACTCTTAGTGTTGTTCATTTGTTGGGCAAATATATACTGACCTATCTACCATTATAGTGTCATACAAAGTAGTTTCACTGCCCGAAAAATCCTCTGTGCCCCACCTCTCCCTCCCTACCCCTTGAAACCACTGGCCTTTTTACTGTCTCCACAGTTTTGCCTTTTCCAGAATGTCATATAGTTGGAATCATACAGTCTGTAGCTTTTTCAAATTGGCTTCTCTTACTTTGCAATATGCATTAGGGTTCCTCTACATGTTTTCATGACTCGATGGGTCATTTCTTTTTAGTGCTGAGTAACAGTCCATTGTCTGGATGTGCCATACCTTCTGCAGTTTTTTAAATTGTGGTAGCTGTTAATGTCTAGACCTGTTCTGTCTGATGCATGAGCCACTAGGCAGATACAATTTAAATAGTATGGCTATTTAAATTTCAAATAATTAAAATTAGGTAAAATTTAAAATGTAGTGCTTCAGTCACCTTAGCCGTATTCCTATTGCTCCATGGCCAGGAGTGGGTAGTGGTCCCACTATCAGACGGCCCAGATATGCAACCTTTGTGGTCATCACGGGAAGTTCCAACCGACGGCGCCGTCCCAGATGACTGCTTTGGTCCCTGCACGTGCCAATGTGTGGAGGCTCTGCCACAGTTAGATACCTTGCCAAGTTAATATACATTAACTAATTCAGTTCTATGAACAGCCCAGTGAGAGTGGTGCTATTACTACTCTCATTTTACGAAGGGAAAAACGGAAGATCTGAAAGCTTAAGTGAAACATCACGAGTCACACAATTGGTGGCAAGGCCTGGACTGGAGCCAAGTGTCCCTGATCTTCACAGCCCATCCCCCTGCCTGTCACTGGCTCTGTGATGGCTCTGTGTCACTGCCTCAGGATTTACTTCACTTCCAGTTGTAAGATGCCCTCACTGAAACAAGCCTGCACATCGTGTCTCCCCACACTCTCATTTTGAAGATGAGAAAACTGAGGTTTCAAAGCATGAATAACTTGCTTGCGGTCACAGAAGTAAAGTTATTGGCAAAACAGAAGCCGGAAGCCCCCACCCCCTCCCTGGCAGCCTGGCGAGCCTCAGGCAGGCCCTGGGTTTTAGGGTGCAGGGGTGTGGACCACTCTCGGAGCCCACAGCAGTCAGCACAGCCTTTGAAATTGAAGGTGCTTAATATACAGGGGTGGGCAAAAGTGGGTTTACAGTCATCTGTATGGGAAAATACAAATAAATACATAATAATACAAGGGTGAACTCTGTGTTTTGTGTGCTCACAACTGTAAACCTATTTTTGCCCACCCCTGGATATTTTTCATTTGATGAAAAGAAAGGTGTAAATCTATACTTCCTAAGGGGGGTAGAGAGCAGAGGCATTGGTCAAATTTCCTCCCCTAGGGAGTGGGGAAGGGTTTGGAAGACAAGACTGTCTTTCACGTGCCTCCCTGGAGTATGATTTGGCTTCTTCTGAGAAGGACAAGTTGCAGCTGTGAGGTGGTGACAAAGAACAAGGTGGCTGGCAGTCAGGAGCAATCAGTCATTCATTCAACAACATCCAACAGATATTTACTGAGCACCCACCGTGTGCCAAACACTGTGACGGGACTGGGGGTCCAGATGCAAGAAAGGCTGAACTAAGATAGAACAAGATTTGCAAATTCAAAGCTAGAGCCAGGAGACAGAGACGGAGTTGGGAGCAGCAGCCAAGCCTTCTCAGGATGGGAGGGAGGAGACAGAGCAAGATATTGCTTTTTGCAGAGACAAACCCTGTGGCTGATGAAGTGGCCTCCTCAGAGGATGCCTGGTAAATGCTAAGAGCAAGATCAATTTCTGACTTTTTTCTCTGTGTAGGAGAAGCATCCTGACCTGGGTGGAGGTGCCCCTAGCTATAGAACCAACTGTAGCTTCATATTTACAGCTGGAATTTACACTCAGCTCTGCCCTTCCAGCCCCCTCAGCAGCCAAGGTCCCCTTCAAATGCACATCTGAGCTCCGTCTGATTTTCATCACTCCCTGGGGGAAGGAAAGCCAGAAAAGGGTTGGAAGGATGGTAGAAGAGGGAGGAAGAGGCTGGCTTCAGTTTGCAAGAGAAAGTCACTGGGTCACAGCTATTGAGAGGAGGGACCGCCCCCAGCCTACAGACAAGGTCCAGGCAAGTCGGGAGTGGCAGCAGGAGCACAGCTGTTGTCTAGAAGTCTTTTACAAACTCTGTATGGCCTTGTGCCCACGGCCTCAGGAGCCTCCCCCTTAACAGCTCAGGAGCAGCCAGAGGACAAGGCTGCTGCAGTCCTCAGCTGAGCACCAGGCCAGCTCAGCTGCTCGTCCTGGGCCAGGCGTCATCTCCACCAGGTGCCCCCTGCTACAGCTTCTGTGCAGGAAAGGGAGCCCCTGTGCCTGTATTGCCAATGGGAATGTGACAGCTGCTGGCTCCTATGCTCCCCTCCTGCTCAGTCCAGCCCTGAGCTCGCTAACCCTTTGTCCTGCCTTTTCTGCATGCCTGCTCCTTTGTGATTGTGCCTGCTCAGCCCTCTCTTCCACCCCCTTACCTAGCCACCATCTTACACCAGACCCTTGTTTCTAACTACCTGGTGCCTGGTCTGAGGACAGGGTCTCAAATTATGTTGGTTGAAGCAGGAAGGGTATGTGTATTGCCCTCTAACTTGTCTCCTTGTTTGCTACCCTTGTGCTTCCGTCTTTTCTCAGATGCAGGGTGACTAGACTGACCCTTTTAAACATCACTTACATCATGTCATTCCTAACTCAGAACCCCCTAATGGCTGCCATTCATTCTGAGAGTAGAAGCCAAGCTCCCTTCAAGGGACAACAAAGCTTTACATGACCTGACCTCCTAGCCTATCACTCTCCCTCTTGTTCACTTGCCTGCAGCCACGCTCACTTTCTCGCTGCCCCTCCAACATGCCAGCACACCCCAGCCAAGGGCTTTGCACTTTCTCTTCCCTCTCTTTCTTTCCCTGGACACCACATTGCTCACTCCTCTGCATCCTTCAGTGTAGACCAGCCAGGGTGAGCAGAGAGTTTGCAAGGAGATAAGATGAGAAAGATGTCTGAAGTCACCTTGTCAGAGAGGCCATCCCTGACTACTCCACACTCTTCTGGCAATCTAAAGCCTTTTCTTCTCCCTTTGATTTTGCTTTTCTCCTGAGCACATATCAGACATGGCTGAATCCAGGGGTTCACTAACTTTAGAAATCTCTCTTCCCATCTCTTTACTCTTTTTCCCCTATTTCAGTTCCTCCCCCGCTTTGCTGTGTGGGCCAAAAGGCTACCAACCCCTCAGGGATTTAGCTTCCAATTGGCAAACTCAGTGTGAAAACCATGATTCATTTTATTTTTTAAGTATATTTTATTGATTATGCTATTACAATTGTCCCATTTTTTCTCCACCCTTCACCCCCCTCCCACCAGCATTCCCCAACTTAGTTCATGTCCATGGGTTGTACATATAAGTTCTTTGGCTTCTCCATTTCCTATGCTATTCTTAACCTCCCCCTGTCTATTTTGTATCTACCATTTATGCTTCTTATTCCCTGTACCCTTTGCCCTATTCTTCTCCTACCCCCTCCCTGCTGATAACCCTCCATGTGACCTCTATTTCTGTGAATCTGTTCCTGTTCTAGTTTGTTTGCTTAGTTTGCTTTTAGGTTCAGTTGTTGATCGTTGTGAGTTTGTTGTCATTTTACTGTTAATAGTTTTGAACTTTTTTCTTAGATAAGTCCCTTAAAATATTTCATATAATAAGGGCTTGGTGATGATGAACTCCTTTAACTTGACCTTATCTGGGAAGCACTTTATCTGCCCTTTCATTCTAAAGGATAGTTTTGCTGGATAGAGTGATCTTGGATGTAGGACCTTGCCCTTCATGACTGTGAATGCTTCTTCCCAGCCCCTTATTACTTTCAAGGTTTCTTTTGAGAAATCAGCTGATAGTCTTATGGGAACTCCTTTGTGGGACTTTCTTCTTTTCTCTTGCTGCTTTTAAGATTCTCTCCTAATCTTTAATCTTAGGAAATTTAATTATGATGTATCTTGGTGTGTTCCTCCTTAGGTCCAATATCTTTGGGATTCTTTGAGCTTCCTGGACTTCCTAGAAGTCTATTTCCTTGGCCAGATTGGGGGCATTTATCTTCATTATTTTTTCAAATAAGTTTTCAATTTCTTGCTCTTCTTCTTCTTCTTCTGGTACCCCTATGATTTGGATTTTGGAAAATTTAAAGTTGTCCTGGAGGTTCCTAAGCCTCTCCACATTTTTTTGAATTCTTGTTTCTTCATTCTGTTCTGGTTGAACATTTATTTCTTCCTTCTGGTCCAAACCATTGATTCAAGTCCTGGTTTCCCTCCCTTCACTGTTGGTTCCCTGTATATTTTTCTTTATTTCACTTTGTATAGCCTGCACTTCTCCCTCTATTTTTGCAACCATACTCAATCTTTTCTGTGAGCGTCCTGATTACCGATATTTTGAACTTTGCATCTGATAGGTCTATTTCCTCATTGCTTAGTTCTTTTTTTGGAGTTTTGTTCTGTTCTTTCATGTGGGCCATATTTCTTTGACTGGGCACACCTGTTATGTTGCAAGGGGCAGGGCCTTAGATATTTGCCAGGGCGGGGCAACCCACTTCCTGCATTGTGGCACTGTGGGGGGGGGTCTGAGAGGAAAAAAATGCCACTTGCTCAGCTCTTGCCCCACTTTCAGTCACTTTCCCTGCTACCCACAAGCAAATTGGGCCCTTCTGGTGCTGATTTTTGGGTGGGCGGGCTTGTGTATGCTCTAGGACCTCTTGATTTGTCCCATGAATTCTCCTATAAGGCTGGGAGTTTCTCCAGTTGCTGTAACCCCCACAGATTTTTATAGCCAGAGGTTTTGAGGCTTTAGTTTCCCATGCTGGAAACCCTGGGTTGTGCAGTTTGTCTTGCTCCCCAGGTTTTTTTCCAAGTTTATCTGCATGCAAATGTGGGACCCTTTGGTCTGCCAGCCACTGCCTTGTCTTAGTCCTTTCCACCCCAGCTGCCCATCTCTGCTCCTCCTACCAGTCTGGATGAATGCTTCTTTTTTAACTCCTTGGTTGCCAGACTTCCATACAGTTCAATTTTCTCACAGTTCTTGTTGGTTTTTGTTTTTAAATTTGTTGTTGTCCTTTTTTGGTTGTGAGGAAGCAAAGCATATCTACCCATGCCTCCATCTTGGCTGGAAGAGCATGATTCATTTTCAATGATTATGAAAAATGTAATGGCTGATTCTCACTGGACCAGCTTGGGATATGCCTTGTATCTTAACCACTGTGTGATCAGGGGAAAGAACTCTTCTTCCTGGAAAGAAAGTGAGGGTGGAATCAGCCCCATCCAAAGTATAGAGCTTGAGACTGATGAGAAATAGTTCCCAAAGGAAAATTAAGGTGGTTACTGGGAGAAGAGAGAATGGATACTAGGAAAATTAAAATAATCTGTATTCACTGGCCCCTGGCCCCTGAATACTCTTCCCCATTGCTGCCCTCTCTTTTCCCACCTGGGCTATCCTGTCTACATCCTATAGCCCCTTTGAGGTCACAAATGATCAGTTACTCTTCTGTGTGTAAGTCTTTGGTACTTAGAGGTTGAAGTTCAAACTTTTTAGACTAACATGGACAATAACCACAGATTGGCCTCATCTGATCTTTCCCATGGCATCTCCTCCCAAGCTTTTTCCCTGGACCAGTGGATTTACCTGCTGCTGAGTCTCATCTTCCCTGCTTTTCTGTGTGTGCTATTTTCATCTTCCAAAGCATAGTTGGTATCACCTCCAATTTGACAACTTCCTTTCATACCTGGGCTCACTTTTCTGCAACCCAGTGATATTTTTCATTCCTGGCCCTTCTTATATATTGTAACACGTGGTTAGGAATTCACACGAGACTTCTCCCTCCATCCCTCCAGTCTTATTGTAGGTCACTCGAGGGTAGAGACCATTTTGCATGCTCCTGGTGGTCCCATCAAGATCTTAGCATATAGTGAGAATCCAATGCATCATGATTGATTGTTTAAATGTCACTCTTCCTACATTTCAGCCTTATTTCAAAGAGCTGGGTTCTTCCTCAACAAGTCTGCCAGATGGATGTTGAGACTTTGGGTTTTGTTTGACCCCAAGGAAGAGTCCAACATCATCTGAAGGAGTTAGAAACTGAAAGACTCTTGACATGCTTTATCCTCACCTTCTTTCCTTTTCTCTTTCCCTGTCTCTTTCCTGAAAGTTAGCATTTCCTCCCCCAGGAATTTATATTCAATCCTTCAAATTGTTCCTAGTTACCCTGTCTTCTGAAGACAAGTCCCATGTTCTTAACTCACCTGAAGAGGTCTGTGGCAGAATAACCAACTGCTGTTTTCTGTGTTCTCCACCCCTTCTCCACTCCTCACCAACCTGTGTCTCCTAGAGCTTCTCTATTTCTACACACATTCTCAGACACTACTCTGTGGTATCGTGGGCTTTGACTTAGGGCCAGGACTGCTAACTGTATGATCTTGAGCAAATTATTTCACCTCTCTGAGTCTCAGTTCTTCAAATTTGTAAAAAGGGATATCTTATGTACTTCACAGTTATTATTTAGACCAAGTGAGTAAGGCATGAAAAAGCTTCTGACTGTGCTGGGCACATAGTAAGTACTCAATAAATGTTAACCATCGCCCTCTCCCAGTCTCTTTGACATGGCCTCTGTTTCATCACAGCTGACATGAGGCTGCCATCTAGTGGGCTTGCAATCTGCAGGCAGCTGTGAGGGGCTAAGCAGGGCTGGTGCGCAGACAGCATCCCTAAGGAGGCAGCTTGGATTCTGCTCAGGCTCTGGGAGGGGAGCATTCATCTGTCTTGCTAGTGGGGTTCCCTAGCCCAGTCTCCAGACATGGGTCTCTCATGAGTCTCTAAAGTCTTCCCTACTAATGGCAGAGCAGAAATCTGAACCTGACCCCCCACTTGTCTCTTGGTCACTCTTCCTACCAAATCCTGCATTACACCATAGGTGGCAACTAGGGCAGAAGGGCAACAGTGGGGATAAAGGTTTTTATTTTTACTAAGCTCAGGACCACTTCCTCTCCCCTTGCTATTTTTCAGCAATTGTTCAGATTTCCCAAAAGAAATGGTGTGTTGATGGTGACATTACTAGTGCTCTTATGAAGCAGAGCACCTTTGTGTGAATGGGCATAAAATAAAACCCACAGTAGCTCTTTGTGACTGAAATCTTACCATCAAAGCAAGCCTTAGGGACAGTTAGAAGCCCATTCTGAACCACAGAGAAATCAAGAACTTGAGGCCACAGGAGAAAGAGGAATTCACCAGCAGGCAGAATCGATAATGCAGCACTGCATCCCCAAGTGCATCATGAAGATGCCTATTCAAAGGTGACTCTGGGGACACGCTCCAGGGAGAATGCTGCATAAGATGCCCCATCCCCTAGAGCTGGGCAATGCAAGGCAACACAGGACAGGACAAAAGGATCTGGGAAGTCCTGAAGGGAAAAAATGTATTTGATTTTATTTGGTGAGTTTTTGCCAAATTAGATTTGTAGAACAATGCTTTTTTTTCTTCATAACAACTATTAACAATCTATAGAGCTGTTGTTTCTGAAAACATATAAAAACAATACAAAGTTATATACAGCTACATGCTAGATTCTGTGTAAAACTGAGGGGTTTATTTATTCACTCAAAAACACTTTTGAGTACCTGCTGTGTACCATATCCTTAATGCAGCAGTGAAGAGAATAAATCCTCACCCTCATAGAACTTACCTTCCCATGGGCAGAGAAAGACAGTAAGCAAATACGTAAAACATTCCACATATCAAATGGTAATTACGAGTATGGTGAGCAATAATCTCTGTCAAGGGTAGAGTGATGGACCAGTATTTCAAGTAGAGTAGCCAGGCAAGTATTGGAAGGAGATAAGGCATGTATGTGGCTACCACAGAAGAGCATCCCTGGATGAAACATCAAGGACCTGGTGCTAAGGTTAGAATGTGCCTGCTGGAGTAAAGAGCTGCAAGAAAACCAAAGAATTTGCTGAGGGATAAGGGTGCAGGGCATCAGGAATAGGAGAAAGGAAGGTTCAGAGTGGGGGTGTTGAAATGATATTGGAGAGAGACTCAGAGAAAGGGGAGGTCAGGGGGATCACAAGTGAATGGAAGGTTTGAATGGGGTCTGAAGGATGGGTAGAATGTGGATACTCAGAAGAGAGAAATTAGGGTGTCCTATATGTGGAAAGCAGTCATGGGGAAAGATGAAGAGTTGAAAATGAGCTCTGGATTTGAAGCCACATGTATTCAAATCCCATATCTGGGCCTTAGTCCCTACACTTGCAGGGAGGGGAGGGGCACGGTGCTCTCCGTGATGATGTGCAGTGATACATGTGTCAGTGTAGCAAGCACTAAGGAAGGGTAAGCTCCCATTATTAGTCAAGGGAGATTCAATCAATAATGCCTCAGGAACAGATACTCAGGCGCTTTGCAACTTCTTTTTGCCAGAGGTGAATGTGTGAACTACTATTTCCTGTCTTAGTTCAGGTAGAGGCATGAGGTGGTCTCTATGATGGTTTGGACACTTTTTGTGTTCTAAACACCTTCTCCTAAATCCCACCCCTCAGTGAAATAAGAATCAAATACTATTGTACTTCAAATTTTAGAAATGGGGAAGCTGTGAAAGCAGTGGTGTGTTTTGTTTGAGGTTTTCCAGTAAGTAAATGTTTGGAAAAGGGACAAGATAGGGCTTCACAGTTCCATCTATTCTTCTGCTGAACATGGCTCATTTCCAAAACCAAGATACGCATTCCATAAACAATTTTCACTGTGGTCAAATACACATGGGCAGAGAAGTTATAAAATAACTTCTAACCATGTTTAGGTATACAGTTCAGTGGTGTTAAGTACATTCTCAGTGGTGTGCATCCAATCTCCAGAAGTCTTTTCATGTTATAAAACCGAAACACTCTGCCTATTGAACAACAATTCCCTATCTCCTCCCCCACCCCCAGGCCCCTACCAGTACCTAGTCAGGTAGTTGTCACTCTCTGTGATAATCCATTACAGATATGGATATTGACAGATGTGGGTGTAGATAAAAAGTATCTATCAGCGGGCAGCTGGGTTGCTTCCACCTTTTGGCTACTGTGAACAAAGCTGCTTTGAACATAAATGTCCAGGTAACTCTTTGAGACTGTGTTATTCACTATTTTCTAGAATTGTAATTGATAAGTGGTAATCAGTAATGTTCTTTTTAGTATTTTGAGGAACCATCCTATGGTTTTCATAGTGGCTGCACCATTTTATATTCCCACCAAGATTGCATAAAATTTCTCTACATCCTCATCAACATTTACTTTTCTCTTTCTTTCTTTCTTTCTTTCTTTCTTTCTTTCTTTCTTTCTTTCTTTCTTTCTTTCTTTCTTTCTTTGTAGTAGACATCCTAATAGATGTGAGATCTGCCTCACTATGGTTTTAATTTGCATGTCCCCAATGTTTAGGGATGTTGAACATCTTTTCATGTGATTTTTTTATGTCTTCTTTGGAGAAATGTCTATTCAAGTCCTTTGCCCATTTTTAATGGGTTCTTTGTGAGCCAAGGATTTTTAATGATCCCTGAGATAAGGTAATAAATACAAATGAGCAGAACATGTTGGGCTAAGATTTTATCAACTCTAATTCCAAAATTCTAGCAGGCTGTCTTCTCACCTACCCCTCCACCATGCTTAAGCCTGCTGCTCAGAGCTGCTCTTGGTGCTGATGGTGAGAAATTCTCACCCACCAGAAAATGACTGGTGAGAACCAGGTCTGGCTTTAGGGCCCTACATGTCATCCACAGTGAGGTCAAAGAAAAAATTATTTATATTTAAATAAAATCTTGTTCTTTCCTTTTTCTCTTTTGCAGCCCAATATGGAGTATTACTACTACAGCAACATCCACAGCTATAACCAACCCCAGCCCCAACCACCACCACTACCACCAGCAGCAGCTAACATGGAATGAGTGCTCTCTGTGTTCTGTGTCTGGTGCCCCCATGGCTGGAATCCATCAGGACTCAGATCCCACAAGTGGGAAATAGCCAGCCAGCCAAGCTGTTTGATTGGCTAATTATTCTAAGCATCTGAAAATGAAAAGAAAATGTGGATGCTTCTTTCTTTCTTCATTTCTTCCTCTTCTCTTCCTTCCCCTCCTCCTTCTTTTTTAATCCATACCAGCGAATAATGAAGTTGTGGCTAAGAATTTTAAACAGCAGCATGGTGGTTTATAGAGATTAACTTATTCCCTTGGAGTGTTCAGCAACCAACCGGAAGGCTCTCCCAAGCCAAGCAATTTTATAATTAAGTGATAATTGTTTTTGGAGGGTTTTTTTTTTCCTGGATAGCCTAGAGAAAGATAAACAGCTGCAGAAATCAATAAGCATCAAGGTCATAGGCTGAATTACTCACTGACTCTCTTCTATTTATCTTAAACTTTTCTCTCCACCAGAAAAAAATGTGTCTATTTCACAGAAGTTTTAAAAGATACCTGGTTTAGTTTTCACGGCTATTACTACTATCTTCACCTTTTGGTGACTGAGCAGCATTGCTGCCCTGCACACTAGAGAATGGGAACATGGGAGGGTCTGACGACAGGGTTTGTTCGCTGCCATGAGCAGGGTGGGTGAAACCTGGCTAGGCACCGGGCTGTAGGAGGTTCTGGGGTTGGGCAGGAAGAGAGGACACAGGCTGTGTGTTCCTAGTCCCTGTCCACTTCCATGCCAACTGCAATAGCTTGCTCACATGTCCCCTGACCTGCTTTGTTGTCTCTCACCCTCTATGGATTCTGCAATCTGTGCTCAAAAAGATCTTTTCTTTTTTAAAATAAATTCCTTTTTATGTATTTATTATTATTACTTTTAGACAGAGAGAATGGAAGGAGAAAGAGAGGGAGAGAAACATCAATGTGTGGTTGCCTCTAGTGTGTCCCATAACCGGGACTTGACCCGAAACTCAAACTGGTGACACTTTGGTTTACAGGCTGGTACTCAGACCACTAAGCCACACCAGCCAGGACTCAAAGGGATTTTTTCTAAACCCAAATGTCAGTTCCCTATAGCAAGAAGTCTTCAGGGCCACCCTTGCTCTCAAAGGATCACCCCAATCCACACGTGCATTTCTTAGGAATTTTGTAGCAGCTTACTTGACTGTACACCCATGGCCTCGGCTCCTGTTGCTCTTTGCCTTCATCTCTAAACTCCTCCCATGCTTCTCTGATTTCCTCAGACATACCATGTCTTTTCCCCTATGGTCATCTCAGCTCTTGGTTCTGCTGGAATACTGTCCCTCTGTTTCCCAGGGTGAGCCCTACTCACCTAAGTTCCATCAGTCCATACCTTTTAAATTAGGTCTTTGCCACTTCTTGGGTTGTCGTAGAACATGTTTCCCAATCCCCTGAGAAGTCTTGAGTCATTTGAATTAAAGGACCATGCTTATATGAGCTTATATTATATCACTAATGATAGTTCAATGTCTAGACCATAAAAGATGGTAAATACTTGTGCAGTTAATGAAGGAATCTCCTGTTACCTTGGACCCCTGAGAAGGAAAGAGGGCTCCAGGAAAAGTGCTTTGCAGAATGCTACTGCAAAATCCACCTGTTCCTATCTAAAAAGCATTTTGTTGCCTCTGATTGAACTTTACATGGAAGAAAATAGTTGTGATGGTTTAAAGGAAGCATAATATATCTATTTAGAAGATGGCTATTCTTCTATGCAAACCTGCCCATTTAGTTGTATTTTACTATTAATTTATATATGACCTTCAGAGAATATAACTGTTCTTGAAAACAATAAGACACTGGTATCAAAACTACGTATCTTTTTGGTGAGTCACTAGCTCTTCCAGACAAGTAGCTCACTGGTTAACATGTACAGAAACAAAAGGAGATTAAGTTTGTTTAGCTAGATGTGCTTGACCTCTATCAAGTCTGAATTGAGTTAAAAACACCTACACCCAAAATAAAATTTACCTATTGTTCTTTAATGTCTTTTTTGGGAACGTTTCCAGTTTTACTCTTTGGCAGATAAGGCTGATAGGTAGTTTTGGGTTTGCTAAAACACCTCTGTAAGTCTGTATGGTACGGGATGGAAAGCTATTTGATATGGTGTGAACAAAGCCTCTGGATAAATAACTCAGATTTTTCCTTTTTCATTTGGAGTTTTGAGTGTGTGGTTTTCTCCTTGCAGGTCCTTTGCTCTCTCCCTAGGCCTTGGATGTTGATCCTGGCTCTAGGCCAGAGACCAGTCTTCAGCCCAGTGCTCTTACAGGCCCCTGAGAAGTGTTAAAAGAGCTTCTTGATCTCTATTCAGGGTGTAGATCCCAAGGATGTATTCATTTTCCCCTTGTGTCTGTCCTCCACCCCGGCAACTATTAATGAACTCAGAATCAATTTGTCTGGTTGCTTGATAAGATTAGAAGACTTCCACTAGTCTTGCAATTGCTCATAGTAAATCAGATGAATCAATCAGTTTATTGTGATCTCTCTCTCTGTTATACATTAAGTTCCTAATAAAGCAGGTTTTTAATAAAAGCAGCTTCTAAGAAAGCAAAGTGATAGGTCTCTTCACAATCCTGGCTCTTATTTCCTATCTAAGAACCAGACCAGGGATGACTTAACTTAAGAAAGGCAACATGATAGTGCTAAGCAGCTTCTCCTGAGGATCCTGGTTTTCATCTGAGACAGTGTTTATCTTGAGAAGAGGTTTTCCATTGGTTACATAGGTCCTAGCTTACATAGGGGGCTGGAAAGCTCAACAGGACACTCCACTGGCTGTTTGGAAGAATTCAAATAACTCTATACGAGGAACCTGTACCAGACTCTCTGAATGTTCCAAAGTCCAATTCTTGTATTATTTTAATCCCAACATACAGAGACTGGAGGACAGCAGTGTCTTCATTGGGAGAAAAAAGCCTGAGACCACAGGTCAGTGCTGGAAACAGGAGCAGCTCACCCAGGGAGACCAGAAAGCCCACAGCCTAAAAAAAAAAAACAAAAAAAATGAGTTTGGGACCTGGCAAATGATTGGGTGATTAGGAAATTCTGTGCACTATGGAGAGCAGGTGTACTCATTCTTGTTTCATGGATTAAACAGCCAACAGAGGTTAGAAGGGTGATGGGCTCATTCTATTTCACACAAATTGACACTTAAATTTACAGGTGGTCTGTCCAGAAAGTATCCAGCCATGCACTATGAAACAGAGACATTTATTGAAGAAGATACAAGATGCAAGAAACATTGTACACAGGACAAGAATGCCCCAGTCCCCTTCCAAATTATGACCTTCTTGAGGAAATCTGGTTCATTGGTAGCAGTTTGAATCAAGTTATTAGCAATTGCAGCACAGCATTCCTTCTGCTCTAGTAGCAGAAGCCATGGAATGAATTTTGCCACAACATGTTCATGCTAAGATCCCACATCAAAACCTCAGACACAGTAGTTTCCGGAATCCCCAAGTCAGCTTCTAGTTCTTGGTCTGTCAGTTGTTGATCTTTGTTGATTGCAGCCCGCACACGCTCAACATTCTCAGGTGTTCTACTTGTTGCAGACCTTCCAGAACATGGATCACTTTCAACAGACTCTCAACCATCTTTGAAGTGTTTGTGCCACACTTTTATTTGTGCTAAACTCATTGCATCATCCCCAAAAACCTTTTGAATCATCCAAATAGTTTTCACAGGGGAATGGTCATGCTTAATGCAAAATTTGATGCAGATTCATTGCTATACTTGCTCAGTCGTTTTGAATGTGATGGTCACAGAGTACACATGCTCACTCAACAGCATTACCACCCCCACGGACCAGTACAGCGAAGTCATCATTGTGCACACAGGCACATTCCTGTCCACTCGCCTCTGCTTCCAGGTTACATCGACGTCACACAAACTGTTCTCATTACATTAACAATGGCTGGACTTTTTCTGGATAGTCCTCATGGGGTGTGTGTGTATGCGTGTGTGACACACATATCCACATATATATACATGTATATATCTCTGCAAAACTTCATTTAATACCTATCTCTAGAGGGTCTTCCCTTTCTTAAAGACTAGCAGTAAACTGCTGTATTTTAGAGAAATAAGTTAATTCTATCATGGATAAAATTAGCAAACACTAACATAGGGATGTAAGTTGGGTTTTCTTTTCAGAGTCCCTGTCTCCAGTTAAAAAATGATAGCATTTTTTTTTTGCCCTGGCTGGTGTGGCTCAGTGGATTGAGTGCTGGCCTGAAAATCAAAGGGTTGCTGGTTTGATTCCCAGTCTAGGGCACATGCCTGGGTTGTGGGCCAGTCTCCTAATGGGGGAGTGCATGTGAAAGGTAATCACACATTGATGTTTTTCTCCATCTCTTTCTCTCTCCTTTCCTTTCTCTAAAAAAAATGAAGAAATAAAATCTTTAAAAAAGTGGTAGCATCTTTATTTTGTTTTTTTTTATATAGAGATAAGACAGCAATTGCATGAGAAACTTGAATTACTATGCAAAGTTATCTGTTCTTTTGGGCAAAGGAAATTTAAGATGTACTCTATTAGTCAGGATTTATTCTAAGCTGCTATTACAAAGTTCTTAAACAAGAATAAAAATCTCAGACCCCTTCTCAAAAGTGCTTCTCAGTCAGTGGAAATTTGGACAGAAGCCTGGGGCTCCAACACTATTTCTTTTAAAGAACAACCAGGAAGTGGCAGGCCTTAGTCTTGTGGCCACACAGCCAGGCAAGGCTGGGAAAGCAACTCTCAGCTGGGTACCGATGCTCCCAGGTAAAAGGCAGGAGTTCTCTTATTAAAGGAGGAAAGGTAAAGTTATATCAGTAGACTGTTTGCAGGCTCCTCCACAAGTGCACACATGGAAGGAATGCAAGACAACCTGAGGTAGTGAGTGAAATGAAAAAGAGGGGAAAAGTGACCTGAGCTAGGTGAAAGGATAGTCATCTCAGACTTGGATAAAGAGGGTCAAACGTAGATGTATATATGAAAATGTGGAATTAGAACAAAGAAGAAGTATGTAGTCTACTTTCTAGGGTTTTTTTTTTTCCAATTTGAGTTCAAACTAGCTTAAATAGGGCTTACCTCCAAACAGTTGGGATGCTTGATCCCTTTCTAATCTTTTGGCAATCCCACAAGGCAGTTTGCTTTAATTGGTCTGTATTTGAAACTCTGCAATTCCTTAGCCCTTTGTTTTGAAATGCCTCTCTCTTTATTCCTAGTGATATCACTTGTTCTGAAGTGTGTGTTATCAGATGTTAATATAGTCTCTCCTGCTTTCTTATCATTAATGTCCATATCACATATATTTGAAAAACCATATCTATATCTTTATATTTAAAGAAGGTTTCTTGTGGCCAGTAAATATAGATTTTGCTTTTGTATTCAGTCTGAGAATTTCTGTCATTTGTATGGTACATTTAAACTATTTATACTTAATGTAATTATTGATGTGATTAAATTTGAATCTACCATTTGCTACTTGTTTCATATTTGTGTTAATTGCTCTTTGTCTTTATTTTATCATTCACCTGTGGTTAACTAACAATTTCCCATTATGCTATTTTATATACACTATTGGTTTATAAGCTGTATTTCTTGTTTTATTTTAATTTTTAGTGGTTGTCTTAGGGTTTATAATTAGCACTTTACTTATTGTAAACTGTTTTGAAACAATATTGTATCATTTCTTGTATAATGTAAGAGCCTTAAAACAGAATACTTTCATTACCCTACCCATTCTTTGTACAATCGTGGTGTATTTTACTTTTACATATATTATAAAGTCACATAATATATTGGTGTTTGCTTTAAATATTTATTTATTTTTTAAAAGAAATTAAAACATAAGGAATAAAAAATACTGACATTTTAACGTGCTCTTTATTTCTTTGTGTAGATCTAGGTTTTCATCTGTCATCATTTTCTTCTGCCCAAATAGTGTCTTTCAATATTTCTTGTGGGACTGATTTACCAGTGATAAATTTTTTCAGTTCTTTTTTTCTGAAAAGGGTTTTATTTTGTTCCTATTTTTAAAAGCTATTTTTACTGAATATAGAATACTAAGTTACAGTGTTTTATTTTCTCTTTCAGGTTTTAAAGATGTCACTGTGTTGATTTAGGGTTTGCATAGCTTTCTTTTCTCATTGTTATCTTTATCTGTACATAATGTGACTTTCTTCTCCAGGAATTTTTAATATTTTGTCTTTATCACTGGCTTTAAGCAATTTTATTGTGATATAGGTTTTTGTGTGTGGGTTTAACCTGTGTAGAATTAATTAACCTTACTTAATATGAAGTTTATAGTTTTCATCAACTTTGGAAAAACTGGAACCATTATAGTTGTCAAATATTGTTAAACCTCATTCTCTTTTCCCTCTCTTACTGCTATCCCATCACATGTATATTAGACTACTTGATATTGTTCCCTAGTCCCTGAGACTCTCTTCATTTTATTTTCAGTATTTGTTCTCTGTTGGGTTCATTCTGGATAAGTTCTATCACTGTCTTCCCATTTACTGATTTTTTTTCTGCATCATCTAATCCATTGTTAACTTCAACCAGTGAAAAATTCACTTTAAATATTGTATTTTTCTAGGACAATGTTTGGCAAGCTTTTTTTGTAAACAGCCAGACAATACATATTTCTGGCTTTTCAATCTCTTTTCTGTAGCCTAGTATTCAATCAAGACTCAAGGGGACCCATAGGCAGATTTCTAAAGCTTATTTTCTATATAGCTACCTCCTTTCTGGAACTCTGTTCTACAAATCCCAGCTGCCACAGCTTTCTTAAACTCCATTCTTCCTCCCCTGAAGTTATAAAGCTTCTGCACTCTGTTAGGGGGGCTTTTCCTGAATACACAGTCCAGAAATGGCCTTCAGGCAGAAATTTGGAGCAATTACTGAGTTAGCCTAATTTGTTCCTCTTCTTTCAGGAATTGCTATTTTCCTCTATCTGTTGTTCAACAACTAGAAACAGTTGATCTATATATTTTGTTGTGCTTCCTGGTTGTTTACTGGAGTTACATAAGTTCAGTATTTGTTACTGCATCCCAGCCAGAAGCAGCAGTCTTGTCAGCTCTTTGAATGGGTCACAAGGGAATCTCTGTCATACATTTACATGCAGCCTATTCATTATAATGGTGTGTCCTTCTGTGACAAAATATCCAAGTGTTTAGTCCCCGCCCAATAAATAAATAATGAGTAAAAGTATGCTGGTGGGTTTAGTGATCTCTGGCCTGCTTTACAGGGTGACACAAGTCTGGGTTCAATAATGTTTGACATAACCAGGTTGTGCAGAAATAGTAGTTATCATATAAAATTTGTTTTTAATGAGGAATTATTAATGTTGACTATAATAGTTTAGACAAAAACATCCTGTTGCACGCTACTAGCCATTTGTTGTATTACATGGCAGGCATATTGTTGAACAAAATCATTTTTACTAAAAATGCAAAAATGACTGTTGTAGGTATGAATTCAAACTCCTACTCATTTATTTTCACATTAATGCCAATTTAAAAACACTTCTGGTGTATATCCTGGAAGTCCTGGCACTCGGAGGACAAAGGAGGCATGCTTCTGGGTGAGGCCAGAGTGTGTATACGCAAGGATTCTAACCGAAGCTTGACACATAACAACAGGGATTCCTCCATTGACACAGATGTCGAGCAGCCATTCAAGTTGTAGATGGAATAAATAAGTATCTGCTCAACTTTGTCTTTTAGTTTCTCCAAGTTGGAAAGCAGATAGAACTAATAGTTGTCAAGATGTGAAGTTAATACTCATAGGTTTAATGGTAAAGGAAAGGGCAAAAGGAAGGCATTTTAGAAGGTCTCCTTTTGGATGAGCTACCTGGACTCTTGTTGGATTTTTTCTAAAAAGACTCACATACTGGGTACATGGTCATTGGGCTTTCCATGTAAGGTATATTTCAGCAATTTTACAGATGGTAATTGTATTGACAAATGATACATGAACAATTTTGTTAAAAGGTCAAGGCCAGTGATGCCAAGCAGAAAAGCCAAAATAATCATGGGGTATACAACCTAGAGACATGGTTTCTAAATTGTTCTTGGAGATTATTGAAGGACCTATGTAATTAGTAGCTAATTTTACACAGATTAAAAAAAAGATTATTACTATTGCTATGGGAATATCTTGGACTACTTAGAAATTAAGTAACCTACAAATTGAGAGTTGAATAAGGCTTTATTTGAATGTAATTCTAAAGGGATCAACTGGGCTGGCACGTATATATACTCCCATTCTTTCCCACTCAACCAGATACGAAGGCTCTCTGTATCTCAGAAGATGATGCTGTTGGCAACCGTTAGCAGAGGTCTGAGGAAAATCATCTTCCTTAGTTTAGGTGAGGCCTTAGCCACAGTGAGACAACCTGATTCACAGCAAGAATTGGAGGAATTCCACCATGTTGAATTGTCATCACCATTTCTAGAAAATAGGAGTCTGTCATGAGTTCGTACAGATCAAGTTCAGTTGTTCAACTTTAAAGAGTGCCTTTGTCTAGTTGCACTTTCCAAGAAAACTTGTTTTTTATTTGCAATTTTTTCTTAGACTGGAAAAAAAATATGTGCTCCTGTTTTGAGTTCATCTGAGCTCAAATTCAAAAGGAAAATAGTCTTGTGCTGCTTTTTCTCGTCATTAGAATGCAGGATTTGACAGTGTGTAGGAGGTGGGCTTTCAGTCCTGGTGGTAGAACTGGCATTGGAATAGCTTTACATTTATCCAAGAAATATATTAAATGAACCAGTAAAATAAAACGGCCTTCCTGCCTTCTTGGAGCTCATGTAATCTAGTGATGGAGAAAGATATTAAAAAGAAATCACATATAATTATATGAGTACAGTTTTGAAAGTTTTTCTCAGAGGGGAAATTTGAAAAAGCCTAAAGTGATCAGAACTAGTGTTGGGGGTTTACCTTAGTGTAGAGTTGAAGGCTGAGAAGTGAGAGATGAGAAGTTGAGAGAATAGGAACAAGTGGAGGTGGAAATCCAGGAGCAGAAAAGCCCTTGATAAATCTGAGGAAAGAGAAAGAACCAACGTGAAGGGCCAAAGTGAGAGAGGGAAAGGTTTTATGGTGATGGGGTGCTGATTAGGAGCTCAATCATGCTGCACCATAGAGACCAGTCTAGACCTGAATTTGATTCCAGGGTCAATGGAAAACCATTGAATCTTTTTCATGATGTGATCATATCTGCCTTTGTGAAGGAGAATGGACTGAAAAGAGGTATGAATGGATGCAGAAAGCTGTTGCCTAAAGGTGAATGTGATTTTAATAATTTACAGATGGTTTCTACCATTCTTTAGTTCTTTTGCATTCTCCAAGCAAATTAAGCACTCTTTTGTAACAAGGAACAGAAGTCCATTTATTAGTGGACAAGTGGACAAGTGGATAAGTGGACAAAGAGGAAAACAGAAAATGGCACAAATTGCCTGTTCCCTCGCTGTCATTTTGTCAAGTGTCTAACAGACTCTTGCTCAGCAGGGCAAGGACTTATGGGGCTCACAAAGCTCATGATTCCTTGGGAGCATGGCCCTACTTTCCCCACCCTGAGGAGATCTAGGGGAGTAGACATAGATGTCACAGTATCATTTTAATGAATTTGGATATTATATGATCCTCAGCAGCCCTGGACTGTGGCCTGATCTTTAAGAATTCTCTCCCACTTCTGCCTTTTTGAACAAAACTGGTTTTTCATGCATCTCATCCTGAGAAACAGAGGACTTTCCTCTCAGGACTTACTTCTCTTTCCAGGAAAAAGGGGTGGGGAGACACTAAGGTCTAACTCTCATTGACTCAACATATCTCTCTTGCTTAGGGAGACAGGCTTAGTAGATTAAAAACAACAAAAACAACAACAAGCAAAACATCAAGTCACCAAACATCAACACCACCAAAACCTCAATCTTCTATCAGCAGCACATTAGCCAGTAATAAATTCTTTTGACTCACATCATTAGAACCAAGCATATTGCATATCTGTACTTCAGGACTGATAAGGCTTTTTGTATGTGTGTGTTTTGTGTTGCTTATTTTTTTGCAGAGGAAAATTTTTCAGTAGAGGAAAATTCCTGTGTAGAGGCTAAAGCATGCTTCATGATTTTTTTTCCCATCATCCAAGACTAGATAACCACAAAAACACTCTTTTACAGCACTTAGGGTAAAAGATATTTTAAAAATATCCTCTACAGAGACCTTCTCTGTGATAAGATCGTTTGAGACTAAAATTATCCCTGCTTTACTCAGGCTTAGTTTCCATTTCTCTTCTCAGAAGATCTCCAGAAGAGTTTAAAGCAATACCACTTAGTGTCATCTGTGAGCTGGTACCAAGCCATAAGACATTTGTCACTGGTCTGATGAAACACATATACCAACTGAAAATAATCATCTAAATGTTCTCATAAAATTTTCTGTAATCGTCTGTTCTGATGATCTAATAATAAAAAATTTCAGCTGGTATTTTATATATCTTTATTTTTTTAATTGCCATAGTAATTTATTTGTCACATTTTATGAAAGAATTTGATCAACAACAGATTGGAAAAAAACAACCTGGCCCTCCTTGTACTATTCCAATTTCTTTTGCAACTTCTGGATCTATAATGGCTCTATAATTATTACAAATAAAAAAGTTTAAAAAAGAGGAACATGTAAAAATACTAGCTGGCCCTTCACTATGGAGAGAGAAGCACTAGCCCTTAAAGCTCTAGCTTCAGATTAAACCAGCTAGATACACATCGAAAGAGTAACTTAAAAATAATCCTAAATTTATGGTCAGTAGATATGGGGAGACTCATCAGAATGTTATCTCCTGCTAGTTTTTAAAAATCCATTACCTGTTACTATTATACAGTAATGCTGGGTAAGAAAACTAAACAAACACACGTAAAGCCCAGTGGCATAAAATGATTCAGCTCACTGGCAGCTTTTCTGGGCTGCATTTAGCCATGTGTTTGCAGTTAGCTGGGAGCTCAGCTGGGGAATGGCTGGGCCAGAATGGCCTTGGATGGGATGTCCCAGCTCTGGTCCATGTAGTTTCTCAGTCTGCAGCAGACCAGCTTGTACATGTTCTTATGACAGTTACAGGGTTCTAAAAGAGCACACAGGAGGGAGGGGCAGGACCTGCCAGGCCTAGGCTCAGAAAGGCAGTGTTGCTTTTACTGCATTCTGTGGGCAAGTCAGGAGGCCAGGAGAGATTTCAGAAGTGGAGAAATGGACTCCACTTGATAGGATACTGGATAAAGAAAGGGGAAAAATTGGGGCTATTTTGCAATCTACTCAGCAGGTCTTGACAACTGTAGGAGCTTCCATGTTTTCCAGGATATCAGAGTGATCTCAGATTTCAGATGCTCTGCCTGACTTCTGGTCCTAAGGGCTATTGATGAAATACTTCCTCTCTCCCTCAAGTGACTAAAATAAACACAATCAATTGACTCTTATAGTCTGCTGATGAATTTGGAAGTGACTTTAGAATCTTTTGCAACTGGATTTACAAATTGAAATCTATCACTCAGCACTGCAATTCTGAACAGTCAGAAATGGCTCAGGCTCCACTGACACTCAGGGCAGTATGTGTGCCCTGCCTAGTTAGTAATAGGTGACTCCAGTCTTCAATCATCAATCTTGATCCACATGGGTCATTGTAGCCCAGTTACAAGGCCCATGAGCAGCTATCTACACATCTGAAAAGCATAACAGCTAGACCTTTGTCAAGGAAAGCTCTTGTTCTCCCACATAGGGCAGGTAATGACAGGCTGCATGTGTGGTCCTTGGACCTTCTCTGGGCTAAGATACAGTGTTGTTGTGTTAGTTTTGAAATTATCAAGGATAACAGTTGTGGTTACAATACTAGAAATTCTCAGGAATGGCACCAACCAAGCCTGAACACATTGGGAAACCTCTTGGGGCTGAATTTAGGTCACAGATAAAATTATGTTTTGGATGCTCTCCTACAGTCCTGAAAATAGGAGAAAGTGAAAGGAACTGGGAATTGCAAGGGAGGATAAGGACTTTCTTGCTGCAGGAACAGTATCCTTACCAGCCAGCACTGCTGAGCCATGGCGGTGGGCAGGAAGCATGGGCAAAATTCTTGACAAGGTAAAAGGTATTCCGTTCAGCTTGGCATTTGCTAAAGCCTGTGTCCATAACAGTGATAAAGCTTCCATAGAACAATAATGAAACCCTGGGGATTTAAAAGAGGCAGATAATGTTCATTAGCTTTTCTTCAGAGGTATCTCTGTGCTAAAACACACTCTGTGCTAAAAACTTCACATAATCGTAGTGATTATAGTCCTATTTTACAGGCAGCTGAGAATGGTTAAGTAATTTGCCCATGGTTCCATGGAGAATCAGTTATAGAGTCAGTATTCAACTCAGATACATGGCATTAATGCCTATATTCTTGACCACTATACTCTGTGACATCTCAAGGATTTGAAAGCTTTGGGAAAAGGTAGGGGTTAGCCTGATTTGTTCCAAGGATAAGGATAAGCGTCAATGATGGAATGCCCACTTTGGATACCAGAGAAGACTGAAGCAGCCATAACTATATCACAGGCATAGCATGGATCTGAGCCACTTCCCTGCAGAGCTCCCCCAAAACACAATAGACCCCCAGTGACCTCCCCAGGATGCTTTGGTTGGCAAAGTAGGACTCAGCCCAACAGCAGGCTGTAATAGCAAATGAACTAGGAAAGGATCAAACATCTGGGCCCAGATGCATGAGAAACCTTCACCAGTGGAATTGGGACATGTGCAGGTCTCTTGGAGCTTCACAGATATGAAGAGCTGCCCACTGCACAGTCTAGTGAGAGCGAGTTGGACCAGAGCAAGAAGGGGAGAGGAAAAAGATTGAGGAGATGTAAATGGTAATAGAAGTTTACTTGTCGACCTGGAGTGACCAGACAGGTGTGAGCAGGCCCTCCCAGGGAGTAGGGGCACAGAGCAGGGCTCAGGTTTTGGAGAACAGGTGAGGTCATCCATGTTAAAACAGAGAGCATCAGCACTGCCAAGACAAAGGCACAACAGGGGCCAAATATATGACACACCTGTTCCTCAGCCCCTCATATCATCCATTATCAGATCTACAGGCTCAGGGGACTACCTGAGGACAAGGGGACTAATTTGAGAAGGCCACCTGAGGTCTCCTTAGCTTCCCCAAGTGGAAGACAGGACTGTGTTGATCCCACTTCCCTGGCCCCCACCCCACAGAACTGAATCCACAGACTTGGATTGATAAAATGTCTCTTGTAGCCAAGGTTAGGGAGACAGGAGATCCAGATAGTTTTAACAGTTGGCAAGGGGGAGAGATTTTATCAGCCTTGAGTGTCTTCCTTGCCTTTGCCCATTCATCAGAGAGGCCCTGCTTTCATGGAAACCCAAAATTTCAGAAACAGAACCTGATAGACTCTATTTAAATTGTTATCTTCTATGTTGTAGCATTTTGAGTCAATAAATTTTCACAGCCCCTAATTGGGCAGGTCCAGAAGAACATGAAATTGGCTGGAATTACAGGAGAAATTTGAATTAGATATGTCAGAGAACTTCCTGGTCTTAATGGCACTGGTAACCGAAGATGAAGTTATTTCTGTTGCTGTCATATATGCTCCATTTCTCTACCCTTTTCTCTCCTCTTAGGAACATTTTCATTCCTTTTTCCTCCTGCATTTCACTCATTGATTTTAGCCAGAGCTAAAAAACAGCTTCATAACTGAACTTGGTCATGACTGGGAGAAACTGACATGGAGATGCTGTAATACTGTGCACTAGGAGAGTCTTGGGACCACAGACTTATGCTGAATTTATGTGTTCTCATTTTAGTTCAGTATGACTATATTTCTGTACATTTTATTTCACCCTTCAAACATTTATGTTCCTGTGTTATGATTAATTAAGTGTAGTAAAATGAAGTATTGGCAAAGTTTAAAAAAATACTTCTCTGGAGTCTTTGCACTTCTTTTTTCTTATTTTTAGTCTTACCAGTCCTTATTTCTTTTTTAAAAATAATTTTTAAATTTTTCAATTACAGTTGACATACATTATTATATTAGTTTCAGTTGTACACCCCAGTGATTAGACATTATATAACTTACTAAGTCATCCCGATAAATCTTGCACCCATCTGACACTATACATGCTAATTAGAATATTATTGAGTATATTCCCCATGCTGTATTTTATAGCCCCATGACTATTCTGTAACTACCAATTTGTACTTCTTAATCCCTTCACCTTTTTCACCAATCCCCTCAAGCCCCTTTCATCTGACAACCATCAAAATGTCCTCTGTATCTATGAGTCTGTTTCTGTTCTGCTTGTTTGCTAATTTGTTTTTTAGATTTAATTGTTGATAGATTTTATTGCCACTTTATTGTTCATATTTTTTATCTTCTTATTCATTTTAAAGAAGACTTTTTAACATTTCATGTAATACTGGTTCGGTGCTGATAAACTCCTTTAACTTTGTCTTGTTTGAGCAACTTTTTATCCATCCTTTGATTTTAAATGATAGCTTAATTGGGTTGAGTAATCTTGGTTGTAGGTCCTTTCTTTTTATCACTTTGAATATTTCTTGCCACTCCCTTCTGGTCTGCTAAACTTCTGTTGAGACATCAGCTGACAGTCTTATGTGAGCTCCCTTGTTGGTAACTAATTGCTTTTCTCTTGCTGCTTTTAAGATTATCTCATTGTATTTATCCATTTGCATTTTAATTATGATGTATCTTGGTGTGGGCCTCTTTGGGTTCATCTTATTTGTGACTCTACACTTCCTGAACTTGTACATCTGCTTACTTCACCAAGTTAGGTCAGTTTTCTGTCATTGTTTTTTCAAATAGGTATTCAACTTCTTGCTCTTTCTTTTCTCTTTCTGTCACCCCAATGATATGAATGTTGGTATACTTGAAGTTGTCCCAGAAGCTCCTTACACTATCCTCATTTTTTTATTCTTTTTTCTTTTTGCTGTACTAATTGGGTATTTTTTGCTTCCTTATATTTCAACTCACTGATTTGATTCTTGACTTCATCCTCTTTACTGTTCATTCTCTGAAAATTATTCTTCATTTCAATTAGTGTATCCTTCATTTCTGACGGATCTTTTTTACACTGTTGAAGTTCTCACTAAATTCATTGAACGTCCTTATAACCAGTGTTTTGAACTCTGCATCTGGTAGATTGCTTGTCTCCATTTTCTTTAGTTATTTTCCTGGAGTTTTATTCTGTGTTTTCACTTGGGACATGCCTCTTTGTTTCCTCATTTTGGCAGCCTACCTATGTTTGTTTCTGTGTATTAGGTAGAGCTGCTGTGTCTTCTAGCCATAATAGAGTGGCCTAATGAAGAAGGTGCTCTGTAGGATCCAGTAGCACAGCTGCCTAATCACCCAAGCTGGGCACTGGAGGGGCTCTCCCCTTCCTGTTTTCTCTTCCTGATACTGGATCTCTGGGCTTGGAGGGCTGGTGTAGAGCTGGGACCCCTTTCTCCTCAGGGAGGACCTTTGCAGCTCAGATATCCCTCCAGATTTAATCTGCCACATGTGGGTGTGAGACCAGCCAGTTCTGAGTCTCTGCCCCTCCCATAGTCCTGATGTGGCTTCTTCTTTAATTCCTTCCTAGTTGTAGGCCTTCAATTCAGCCATATCTCAGGCAGTTCTGGATGATGGTTATTTTGTAGTGTAGATGTAATTTTGATGTGGTTGTGGGAGGAGCTGAGTACTACATTTACCTACAAGTCATCTTGGCCAGCCCTTATTTTGCTTTGCTCTTTTCTATTGGTCACCTTTCTTTATTTCCCCCTTTTGTTCCTCTGGGCCAGCCCTTTAACTTCCATTGTATTAAAGAATTTGCTGGTGCAGATTTAGTTTCCAGACAACAGTGGTTTATTTTAAGTGGAGAATTGGCTCTCTTCTCTTCCCCTCTCTTTCTTTCTCTTTTCCCCCTCCTGTCCTGTCTCTTCCCTTCCTCTTCTCCTTTCTTGCCTCCCTATCATCTCTTCTCTTTTCTTTTTTCATCCATCTCATCTCCTCTCATTTCCCCATCTTATCTGTTCCTTTCCATAATAATAGTTTTACCAAGAAAATAGCAGTGACTCATAGAGTCAGTATAGTGTCACAAGCCCGGGGAAATTTTGTGGCAAAGGTGACTAGATATCTCGTGGGCCTATGTACCTATCCTGTCAGATAGGAAGATGAGTTCTGGAGACAAGAAGAACACCCTGGGATTATCATCTCTAACTTGCAGGCAGATAATCTTAATAAAGCAACTAGAAGTACAAGTAAAATTTACCCACAAAGTTAATTTGTTTAAACCTTACAATGCTCAATTTTAGATCAGTCAGATGAAAGACTTTGTAGAGTGGTATTTTAGAGATGCCTCAGTACATGGTTTAATCAATTTACTAAAGGCTTTTGGAGAGGACTTAAAGTTTCCACTGGACAAATAATCATTTGTCTAAGTCAGTGGTTCCCAAACTTCAAAAAGCATGAGGCTCCTCTGTAAAGATCCTGGTTCAGTGTGTCTATCAAGGGGTCCAAGAAGCAGCATTTAAAATAAGCTTCTAAAGTGATTCTAAAGCAGGTCATTCGTGGACTACACTCTAAAAATTGCTGCTTAAATGAATAAAGACTATTGTTTTTCTTGAAGGGTGAGGGAAAAATCATCAGTACTCCTTGATATTACCCAAGTATTTGAGTCCTCACTGTGTGTAAAGTCCAGTGTGGAGTGCTAAGTGGAAGGCAAGGAAACAAGCCCATGTCCATACCAGCTGTTCTTCACTGTCTTTAATTGCTCCTCCAACTTTTGAACTTGGGGTCATTTCTCCATGTCACAGAATGATTGGGTACTCTCTTCTTCTGCATTTGCTTCCCTCAGTCTCATATACCGGATGTTTAACTACTATATAAACATACAATCAAGTCAGGAGAATAAGACAATAAATATTTTAGTAGTTGTAGTAATAATAGCTGAATGAAGGTCTAGGGCTATATTCAGCCAGGGATGTCGATATGGAAATGATGCTAAGCACATTTCATAGCATGGCCTTTCTTCTAATGTGTTTTGAAAGTAGGAAAGCTATCATGTCCCACTCTCACCCTTGATCTGAATGCTGTTTGTATCCCTGCCATATTGCTTCTGACCATAGCTGGGATCTTAGGACTGCATCCCAGAGAGTGAGGTGTAACCCTGTTATCCAAGCACAACTCCCATCTGGAGAGTTGTCTTCTTCTGCTTTAAATGTCCTTTGCATAGGTTTTACTTCTTGCCTTCCTCTCTTAATTATGGTCTAGTAGTCAGATATTAGTGGAACCACCCTTGGTGCATGTCACAGTGCAATATATCTCAGCTCCTGCTTCACCTGCAGATTGTGAGCAATGCCAAGGTCGGGGAGATGCTCTGAAAGTCTCTCACATGCCTGTGAGGCAAGAGGCTGTGGAACACAGACTCTTCATTGCTCTGGTTCTCTGTAGTGTGCAGCTGCCATGTGGAATACTAGGACTGAGCCAGTGAGTATGTGTGTGTATGAGTAAGTGTGTAAGTATGTGTGTGTGTGTGTGTGTAATCTGAAGTGGAGTAGACCTTCATTTTAAGAAGAATGATTTCTGAAGGAGCTTCTTAAAATCAGCTTTTTAAAATTATATAAAAGGAGTATTGAAAGAATTTTTGAAGCTTTACATCTTTTAAATTGATTTGCCATCAATATTCTATTTGGAATAAGTCAAAATTATCTTAATTTTTTTGTGGAGTATCACAAATCAGCCCCATTTCAGCCCTAATGAAAGCCATAGATAGAACACTCACATGAATTTTAACACAGTATTTTGTTTAAGTTTCAATGGGTTATTGACCCAGACAAGTCCATCCACGTACTCTGGCTTAAAAAATGCTGGTTGGTATGGATAAGAAAAACCTTTGCATTTCTTGGGTACAGGGCAGGAACAAGACTTAGGAAAGATAGCTACGGGAAGGTGAACAACACAATGCGGATTACAGGGCTGATATGGAGGGCCTTAAACTGAAAGTCCCCCATGAACTGAGAGTTGTTTGACATGATATTTTAATGGTTTTCATTCTAATCTGTCTGGAATAAAAGTGTTCCTGAGCAAAAAGTAAACAGAAGTTATAAGTGCATATGTAACATTTATTTTCTTGGGTTCATTCCAATGTATATTATATGCTTATAGTTTTTCAGTGCCTAATAGTAGTATTTTTCACAATGATGCTATGTTTATTTTTATCCCATTTTGCAATAAGGAAGCAAAGGCTCAGAGAGGTTAACTTACTGGCCCAAGGTCACACAGCTAGTGACAGAGGTACTGGCCTTGATTTTGGATCTTCCTGAAAGCAAAGCCAGTGATCTCTGCCCTTTAACCTCTGCCTTGTTGCCTGAGCCACTCTTCTGCTGGGTGCTGCCTAGGAATCACAGAGCTGAACACAAAATGCTGCTGCCCAGAGGGGTCTCCCCTGAACCTCGTGACAGCCAGCCTGGCTGGCAGAACGAAGATGTTATTATCCCATTGTATAAATAAGAAACAGCCGCTTAGAGAAAGGAAGAGAAATTAGCCAGTGTGCGTCAGACAGGGCTGCCACCCAGGCCGTCACGGGCCTGTCCTTGTGCATGTCCCACTGCTTCTATGATCTGATATTGCTACTGCAGATTTTCTTCATCGACACCCACCGCCGCCTCCGATCCAGGCCTGTCCCCGCTGGCGAGCCGCGCTCTTAATCAGCGGACACTGTGCCACGCCTCTGCCCTCCGCACGCTTCCAGCCGCAGACCCTCCCCGGGTCTCCCCAACTCTGCTGATGTTCAAGGAGGTGATCTCTCCTCACCATTTATCACACAACAAAAAACTCTTAAGGAAAAAATAAATTAAATCCAGGACCCGCCCCCCCAGCAGCCCTTTCCTCCAAGTTAATTAATTTGAGCACTATTTTCAGGAAAAGCGTTTCTTAAATCCCTATCGCTGAAGGCAATTTTCTTGCCACAATCACTCAGTGTTCCTGACAGAAAGGAGCATAATCGCTCCTTGACAGAAGGTGACTGTCAGAAAGAAGGCTGAAGGGAAAGCGGATTTCTGCTGCCACCGAAGGGGCTCCGATGCCTCAGCGGACCACCTCTGTCGCCCCCCGGGAAGGAAGCCGGGCGCCGGATAAACACGCCTGTCTCTGCCATACTGACTACTGTGGGGTGCATGGCATGGAACCCTGTGTGCACGTGTGTGCATACTAGACATGTGTGTGCATAAGTGTGCATGCATGTGCACGTGGTTGATGTGTGCACACTTGAGTATGGGTGTGACTTGTGTGCACATGTGCATGTGTATGTCTGAGCACACATGGTCATGTGCGTGAGTGTGGTTGTGTATGTATATGTGCACTGTGCTGTATGCATGTGTGCACATGTGCATCTGCACTCATGTGTGCAAGTGCTGGTGGATGGAGCGAGTAGCAGGATCTCTGCATCCACAGGGAGCCTGGGTGCGTGGTTGCTGACCTCCTACAGGACAGTGTGCCTGCTCTGCTTGTACAGGCATGTGCAGTGAGGCACTCCAGTGCCCTGGGGCTCCACCTGCCTTAGCTTACCTGCAGACCCACTTTTGCACCCCAGCATTGTTTTAGCTCAGGTACGCTTGGGCTCTCTCTCGGGGATGGAATTGACCATTATTGATGGGAAATCTGTGATGGAGCTTTCTCCAGTCCTGAAAATAGAGGTAAAATATGGGGTCAGTGCCCTAGTTCCCTTAGCCATTAAGAGTTATAATAGCTCTCATTAATCAAGCAATCAGGCACTAGGCTAAGCACTTCATGTGTTTGCATACATTATTTCTTATAATCTTTTTGACACCCCCAAGAAGTTGCAGTTTTAATCACGGGTTTTTACTGGTAAAGACACTGAGGCAGCATGGCTCACTTGGTTCACACAGCACAGCCTGGACCTGAGCCCCGGTTAGCTTGATTGTGGAAGCCATGATCTGAGCCCCACCCCTGTCATGCAGCCTGTCATCTGGGTCCTGGGCACACTGCCCACTGTGGTCTCATGCCCAGAGGGCTGCGGTGTCAGGACAGACCTGACGGGGAAGGTAGGTGGGGTGTGGGGGGCTTCTTTCCTCCAGAAACCTGGAGGTTCTTCATGAACTCCAGCAGCTGGAGGATAGAATCCACTCTCTCTCTGAGTGAAGGGGATGCCAAGCAGGGGTAGCCTTGAGAGGGGTGAAGAGATGGCTCCCGAACTTGCTTGTGCACAGCAGGGCACAGGGTGAGGAATGCAAGTTTCAGAGCCTGCAGTGAGTGTTTCCTTCGTGCCTCTGCTCCTCACTGGCTGTGGGCTCCCTTACTCACCTGTGAGCCTGCATGGTTCATGGGCAAATTGAGGATAAAGCATTTGCCTCTCAGGGTTTTGTGAGTGTTAAATGAAAGAATACATTTCAATGGCTAAATAGAGCACCAGGCTTCAAGGTTTGCTCAAGAAAAAATATTATTATTATTTGTTCCTCCAAGTGATAGGTAGCAAACCTGCAGTTTGTGTGGCACATCTGTGCCCATAAGCCTCAGGGGACTCAGCCAGGCCTGCCTGGATCCCATCTGGGTCTGCGGCCTGTCAGGCTTGTGACACCAGGCATGACGCTCATTTTCTCTGAGATCCATGTTCCTCATTTGCACAATGGGAATAACTTCGGTCAGGCACAGAGGGTTGCTCAACAAATGCAGATATTATTGATATTATTATTATTGTTATCATTAGTATTTTCATTATTATATTGCTAATCCATCAGACTGGGTAGGAATTTTCCCAAGCTCCTGTGGGAACTCAGGCTGCAAAGAGTATGTTCCTTGCCTGGAGATTAGTGTGTCAGTGCAACTCATAGTTCGTTAAAGGAGGCTGCGTGCTGCTAAATTAGTCCCCTAGGAGTGGGGGACATTTCTAAAAATTGTCGTAAGTAAATCTGTGGAGTACAAAGCAAGGACAGAGAATGGATTTTTCCTCGGGCCTCTTTTGTGCTCACCGTGGACTGAGAACATCCTCCATCCTCCACCTGAGAGGATGTCCCTCTTCTTTCATTTCTAAATCACATGGAAGGGAAGCATGGCTCTGGAGTGCTGGCATGTCACCCGAGGAAGCATCCTGCTTGTGAGAATACGGATGTGCCCGCCTTGCCCTGGGCACTGGGGCTTTACGCCTGTGTCAGCCTTTGAGACTAGATCAGATCTAAGGGTTCTCGTGTTTTTATTCTTTCCTCTCTTGTCTCCTAAATTTATTTATTTCGACTTTAGGC
The DNA here is from genome assembly GCF_019186645.2 of Phyllostomus hastatus. NCBI lineage: Eukaryota > Metazoa > Chordata > Mammalia > Chiroptera > Phyllostomidae > Phyllostomus > Phyllostomus hastatus. The sequence goes on along the minus strand of NW_025334015.1, from coordinate 8,428,173 downwards.
CCCTCTCCAGTTCTAACACATTTTGCTTTAATCAATTCATCTATAAATGTTTGTCTAATTCAATGGCGCTCAACCTGGTGATAGGTTAGAATCATGTGGGGGACCTTTGAAAATATACTGGCACCTGGAGGCTGAGGGGTGGGGGGAAGGGTAGATATTGATTGAAGGGTACAACCTTCCAGTATGAGATGAATAAGTTCCAGAGACCTAATATACAGCGCCGTGACTATAGTTAATAATAGCATTGTGATTCAAAATTCGCTAAGAGAATAGATCTGAAGTGTTCTTACTACACACAAAAAGAAAACTATGTGAGGTGCTGGACATGTTAATTAGCTTGATTGTCATAATCATTTCACAGTGTATATTATATTACAACGTCACGCTGTGCACTTTAAATATCTACATTTTTATTTGTCAAAAAAAAAAGAATTAGCAGGGAAGCTATACCTAAGAAATGGGAGGAAAGGAAGGAAGGAGGGAAGGAGGAAGGGAAGGAGGAAAGCACGGAGGAAGGGAGGAAGGAAAAGTTAGTAACATCAGCGTGTTAGATACTTGGGGTAGGTCTTCCTACAGGGAGGCTGCAAAAGAGATTTAGAACCAAGTGGGAGTGGTGCAGAGCACGTGAGGGAGGTGGAATGGGGGGGGCATGGAGGGAGTTTGGCAAATTGAACTTAAACATCAGCTATTTTCAAACAAGGTTAGCCAACAATGGCCCATGGGCCAAATCCAGCCTTCTGTTTGTCTCTATACTGGATAGCTAAGAATGTTTCTACATTTTTAAATGGTTGAAAAAATCGAAAGAAAATACTTGTGACACATGGAAATCATATAAAATCCAAATTTCAGTATCCATTAATATTTTTATTATCATACACATACAAAAAAATTATTGGCACCTGAATCCCATGTCAGATCAATTAAAAAGGAATGTGGGTTAGGTGTGGGAAGGAGGGCCCTTGGGTACTAGTCATTTTTTGAAAGCTTCCCAGGGTTCTATGTAATCCTAGATGAGAATTAGTAATCCAGCTTTCACTACATGTTGGTAAGAAGTTCTGCTTTGCCAGGCTGGTGAGAAAATGTGACCATATCTGTGGATATTCTTCGTAAACTAGGCACAACATGCATGCACATGTTACTTGCCGCCTTTGGCTTTTAGACAGAAGATCTGCACTTTGGATTTGAGATGTGGCTGCAGTCAGTGAGCAGTAAACACAGCTCTACCTGTGCCCTCCTAATCCCCCCACCTGCATGCTGTTTGCACTCCTCTTTTCTCCCCTGCCTCCCCGGGGAGCCTGTGCTGACCAGCACCTGCCTCTGGCTGTCTCCTGAGCCTGGCTGACTTTAGAGGTGGCTTTGTACTGTAGATCCCCATGGCAGGACAGAGCCCTCAGATTCATGTCACTTGTAAATTGATTTGACTTGCCACTGGGTCGGAGATGATATGGTCCCTGACAGAGACTAAGGTGACCCTCTGAGTCCAGTCTTGTCTACCGAGGACACTGTTTCATGGAAGGAGGCCTGTTGGCCAAGTCTACTGGGCAATTAGCAGCGGCACCGAGAACCAGCTCCTGGCAGCTGTGTTCATCAAGTCAGACATCGCTTGTATCAAATCCGTTGTCACACAGTGTTACCCTGTCCCTGATGCCATACGTGAAATCAATTTAGGCCACGTTTGACACTTTAATGGAGCGTTTTTCTCTATCATTGTTTGCATAGAGGGGGCAGGAAGAATCATTATCAAGTGATTGGAAATGGATTTTATATGGGCACAAAGGGAGGAGAGACCGGAGCTAAGTGATTTCAGAGGGTCTGAGGGAACTAACTCCATGAGGTCCCAGGCTCCCAGTGATGGGAGGGAGGTGCTCAGCAAGGAGCACAAGGGCTGAGGATCCACCAGGCAATTATGAAACTATTTGTTCAAACCTGTGGGGTGATGATAATTTCTTCTGATTCTTTTAAGCACACACCTGAGTCCAGAGTGCTGGCTTTTGTTGGTGATGACCCGCATACAGCAGCCCCTTCACCAAGGAGATACAGAGCATGCTGCAGAGCATGTGCTTGCCTGCAGACCACCTTGATACAAACCCCAGCCCAGCCACTTCATTGCTGTGAGTCTTCAGACAAGGCACTCAAACTCTCTAAACCTTAGCTTTTCTATCTGTGAATGGGGATAATAACAGCACCTACCAAACTGAATAGTTGGGAGACTTACAGGAAGCAATGTGCAAAACATTTACTCCTGTGCCTGGTATTATTTTGTACACCTTAATGTCTTAGTGCATTCAGGCTAAAATAACAGAATGCCACAGATTGGGCGTCTTACAGACAAAAGAAATTATTTCTCAAGAGCTGGAGGCTGGACATCCAAGAGCAATACTGGCAGGTTCTGTGTCTAGCAGGACTTCCTTCCTGGTTCACAGACCCTGAGTCGTCCTGTGGTGGAAGGAGGGAGGGGGCTTTCTGGGATCTCTTATAAGGACAGTAATCCCATTCATGACCTAATGGCATGATCTAAGTACATCCCAAAGGCCCCACCTCCAAATACCATGACCTGAGTCATTAGGTTTTATTACAAGAGTTTGGGGGTGACACATTCAATCTGTAGCACTAAATAAATGTTGTAAAATAAAAGTGTTTTTCCCCTCTTCTTCAATCCCTTGTCCTTCAATCATGTTAAACACCCCAAAAGTTGGCTTTTTCTCCCCCTCCTCCACACACGTCAATGAAGGGGCTGGCCTTGCCTATCTCTGAAACCCTTCCTAGCTGCAGACACTTAAACGCGGCAGGTAAATTTAAATAAACACATACAAACACACACAACACCCTCCCATGCTTGCGCAAAGACAAAGAAAACGGATAAAGGTTAATTTTTTTGGCCTCTTCTCATAATGACTCATCCATAACGATTTCTACTGGTTGTATTTTCTTCTGTGACAGAAACAATTTACTGCATCCCTGCAAAGCCCATTTTCTCAGCATGATCTAGTTGTGTGGCGGTTTGGGAAGTAATTTACTGATATTTTGCTTCAAAATAGCTTACAAAGACAAAGGGGTTCTGTTGACACCAAGGTGCATTCTTTATGGGCTGGAAAAATAGGATAAAACCATTTAAAAAGTAAAAACATGGTATTATTGCCACTTTGAACTTGGGCTGTAAATCACACACCCCTAGTTGAGACTGGTCTCTCCTCCCCTTCATTTCTGCATCTTGTTCTGCATGCTCTGTGGTGTACTGTTTGTTTGCATGGGCAAATTCACATTAAATCTTGCTGGAAGCAAGTTTTTCTATTTGATCATCAGTCCACTCACTCCTCAGAGTGCCAATGCCAATGCTACCCTTTTCCTTCCTTCCTTCCTTCCTTCCTTCCTTCCTTCCTTCCTTCCTTCCTTCCTCCCTTCCTCCCTTCCTTCCTTCCACACTTACGAAAGGTAGGCAGAAACTGTAAGATGCTGGGTCTTATGACAGAACCCTTACCTCCCTGGATGCTGTCATTGGTCCCAGCTCCTTTTTTCCATTCCTTTTTTTTTTTTCTGGACACTCCTCAGCCTGGGAGCATTGATTGTAGTCTTCTCCATCTTTCTCTGCCCAAACTGCAGACTAGAGAAGTGCAGGCCCATCCCTGTCAGTCCCCAGACTTTGGGTGGAAGGAGGGAGCTTGTTCTCCCCATCCTTGAGCTCCCCAGGGAGGGTGAAGCCTCCGCCTCCTCCATAATCTGCTCCAGCCTGAGCTCTCCAAATTAGACAGGATTTAGGCTTCGTCTTGGTTTTAGGCTTGGCATACATTCGTTATTAGTTTTGCCCAAGGTTTTATACTCCTTTTAAAATTAATAATGATTTTAGGATTTTATAATGGGCCAGGTTTATGATTGTCAGCATAATCCTATAAGCCTAAATCCTAAACCAACATGAATTATGCTGGGGATGGCCTGAACAGCTGCACAGATCTTTGATTTCCTGAGCAGCTGACATGAGTAGGGGGAGAGCACGACAGCCATTGTTAGCTCCACACTGCGTTCTCACCAACCGAGGGGAGCCAATAGGAATTTACTTAAAAGGAGAGGGCTTTCAAGGACCTAATGTAGATTACATTTTGCTAAACGTGAAGTTAAGTTGCATTTATAAAATTAGAACATGATCCTTCGAATTTTTAAGCAAATATTGGGTAACTGTGCTACCTTTCTGTGCACTTTATAATTTCCTCTTTAATCATTTGCCTTTTCACAAAAGTCTGTTGATGACCTACTATGTGCTAGCCACTGTGCTAGAAGCTTAAAAAAAAGATTTTTAAAATGGCCTCTGCTTTGGAGGAGCTCCCAGTTTAGTGAGGAATGTCAACATTCTCAAAAATTTAAGTAGTAGGAACCTTTTCTTTCTATATTTGTTTTTTTTGGCTCCTCGAGCCGAGTAGCTGGAACTGAAAAGAGATGGGGCTTCCCAAGAAGTGCTGCTGACTTAATACAAATAATGTTTCCACCCACATTCATTTCTGCCTCCTGACATCTGGACTGTTTTTTTTTTCTTTCAGTTCCTGCCAACAAAAGAAAATATATGTTTATTTCTAAACAAAAGTACCCATACCTTTGACTTATAAAACTATCCTAGAAAAGATCAAATTTCAAAAAGACTAGCTTAGAATCCTGCCTGTCTCATTTTTGTCTGTCCTGACTATTGTTGAATTCTGGCCATGTGTTAATTTGTGCTGCATTATCACAGTGACAATGGAGTTCCAAGGACAGGAAGTTAATTCTGTACTTCTGAAGTCTCCAGAATTATGCAATCAGGGAAGAAGTCCAATGGATATTCAAATAGGATATTTAAGGCCAAGATTATGCCATCTCTACTCCACGTTCATGGCTAGCACGCTGGAGGAACCTAGAGAGAGGAAGCCAAGACTCCACCCATGATGACACAGTCATCACCAGGCTGCACCTGGGCCATTTGGCCAAATTAGAAGCATCATCTTCCTCATATTTCCCTCGTAGAAGCTGATGAGCAGAGCTAAATAGCCCTGGGACCCTATAGAGAGGCTGACAGTTCTCTTGATTTGCCAGGAAACCCAGGAGAGACACATGTGTGGTTAATAATAGAATCAGCTATTTAACAAGGCTCTTTTAATTTATTAGAGGGATGCTTCAGATAGCAGGTGGTTAGAACCAGAAAGGAAAGAAATGTGCTAATAGTATTTCTTATTGTTTGTGGCCTTGACTTTGGAAATAACTCTCACACCCAATCTCTTTGACCCTTCTGAGGCTCAACTGAGCTCCACCAGTAGGAAAAGACTCAGTCATGGGGCTTCTAGCCCTCCTCTGAGACCAATGCCTTTTATTTAATTAATCTCACACCATGGTGCTAGAACATCTAAAATTAGTCTTTATGGCCTTCAGTATACCCCAGGGAGGACTCTTGAGGCCAACCCAAAAGGGCAGCTTTGGCTGTTGAACAGGAGACTCCATTAATTTGGGATGAACTGAGTGTCAACAAATTGAGTTTCAAGGGCAGCCCAGGAGGCCAGTCAATTTGAAGCAGTCTGCCGTGTGTCCAAAGAATCTTCAGGAGCTGGATTTTGGAGTCTTGTTTATGTTAGTTTATGTAATAACTACAATCCCCCAGGTAGATTAAGTAATTTCTTCATTTAGAACCTCCCACACTGTATGACATTTGAGAGATTTCCTCAACCTTGTCAAGGGCACACACTTCATTGCTTTCTCTGATTCGTTACTTACAGACAGCAGACTGCTTTCTCCCTCACGGTGACAAGAGGGGTAGAGGCAAGTGGAAAACACTGCAGATGTTTTACGATGCCCAAGCCCTCGCCATGGTACTCCCCAGACTGGGTAATTGCTTCTCTCCTGTGTTTTCTCATTCTGTCTCCTCTAATTTTTCCTCCCATTTTCATTTCAAGTGAAGATCTCTGCCCTTTATGTGAAGTATAATAACACTCAGCATTCATGCAACACTTTGCATTTTTAAAACCCTAAATGATCATTAATTAGTTAATCCACAGAAGATAATGCTTATACAACAGGCCAGCTGTTACCCCACTGCACAGATGAGAAAACTGAGGTCCCAGGGGACCAACTCATAGCCCAAAGCCAGGTAATCCTTCTATCCCATCAGTACCTCTGGCTTCAAGAAAAGTCTTCCTCCACACTTGGCTCCCAAGAGTAAAGTCAAGAGAGAAAGATCAGAAGTTGTTTTCCCTCCATGCCTTCAGTAATTAAAATCCAACCTGTTCTGATTTTCAACTGTTTCCTCAGCAATCTGTGTGAGCTAAAGAGAATTCTAGGCCTGACCGTGAGTGAGAGCCTGCATGGCACCTTTGGGCCTAGCCATGACTTAATAAGTCCATCCTTGCTCCTACCACCCATGTCATCCACAGGAACTGAAGATACTTTGGGACTCAAAACCTCTTTTGCAGTTTCCTCTGAGTGTACCCACCATCTAGCAGAGTCACTTCGACTATATTTTATTAGCACTTGTATGAGCATATCACGTAGGGAAAATCAACACTCATGCTGTAGTCAAGCCATAATAAGTTAATTGCTTTACAATTTCTACATGGCTCATCTTCCTCTTTGGCATAGAAGTAAACTGGTTTGGTTGGACAGAATGTATTCCTTTTAAAGCCACATTGGTTATTACACAACACCTAATGATCTTTCTCCCAATTAATTCTCTCAAGGTTTGTTTTGAGAGTCTTTGTCATAGACAAATTAGGTGTTGTTACTAATTTCTACCTTTCTGATTTCTGATATTTCTGCCTTTATAAAAAACATGCATTATGTTGATGTTTTCTAATTCTCTGTAAACCTTATCCAGTCCTTCATGTATTCTAAAAAAATGGAATTTGTTAAAATTAAAATTCCATCAGTCAATTTTTAATGATGGTGTTCACTAAGTTATAAGACTCTGGATGGCAGTGGCAATATTATATTTTTTTCCTTTTATTCCCCATGGTGCTGAGACACTACCCTAAAAGACTGAAATGTGCTTAAAGCCTTGTGAAATGCACCTAGCTTTCTGGGAAATGCTGCAGCACAGATGATCTTACCCAAACTTCTAGGGATTTTTAATTCAGGGGGGCAAAATAAATCATAGATCTCTAAGAATTATAGATAGTAGTAAACAACCATATGACCCAGGGCCAGGCCAGACCATAGAGATCATGTGTATAATGCTCCAGCAAGTAAGATGGGTAAGAGCAGGACCGTACAGCCAGCATGCCTGGCCGTGAGCTCGGAGGATGGTGGGGCTCCACTGGGGCTTTGCAGTCAGACAGGTCTAGATTCAAACGAGCCCTTTGACAATGAGTAGCTTTGGGATTTAGACACCTTACTGGACCTGTGTAAACCTTGGTTTAGCCAACTGTAATGTAGGGATAATAATATTTCCCAGAATGCAGAGGAAAGAGAGTTATTTTGTCTGTTTTGTTCACTACTGTACTCCTTTGGCTAGAAAAGTAGTGCATAGTAAAAGATCAAAAAATATTTTCCAAATACAGTTAAGCAAACCAGATTTTTATTAGCTTAGGTAATATGTGTATATTAAAAGTTGAACATGGTATATGGCAATAAGTATTGAATGAACTTTTAACATTGTTTTTATCATTTCACCTGGGGTTAGGATTACTGAGCCTTCTGGTCATGCAGGCTTGAGTCCTGTTTCTTGTACCAGTGAGATGGCAGCCTTTGTAAAAGAATATCACATCTGTAGAAGGCTGTACATACAGCCTGACCTGCTCCATGCATTTCTGCACTCACTTAACTTTGCTAATTTATCATTTGTCAGCTCCGGTCTTACTAGATCTTGTTTTCTTTGTGATTTTCCCCAGATCATATGACTCATTTATTGCATCTTTGTCTTTTGCAGCCTCCATCTCATATTCATGGTTGCAGATAACTTTCTTATGAATGACCGACCAATGCCCATGAGTTACCATCTGAAATCCTACTAGCTAGCTCCTGGATAATTCGCTTATCATCCCTGGGAAGACAGGTCTCTGGGGATTTGGAATGACTCCCTGGCAGAGGTGAAGCATTTTTCCATCCTCCTGAACTTTCTGAAATTCAGAACAGGAATGATTTACATTAGAGACACCATCTTTATAAAGAGAATACAGGCTTGGGTTCCAGGCTCTGCCATGTGCTAGCTGAACAGTTTTGCAGAAATTAATCTTTGATTTTCCATTTCTTCTTCATTTCTTCTTCAATAAATTGTGGTTAAAAATACCTACCTAATAGGGTTGTGGTAGTGTTAAGAAAAATAATGTGTATAAAACACTCTATTCTGCCTGGCATGTAAGTTACTTTTATTTTTTATGTCTTATCTCCAGAAACATATCCAACCACTCCTTAGCTCTCCAAAAATGATCCATTGGTCCAGAAATCCCTTCATACATAAAGAGGATGATGCTTAAAGAACCAGCTTCTTAAGTAGCTCTGCATGTGGCCTGTACTTTCAGACACTGCAGGGTACTGGGTGCTACAAAGGATATCAAAGGCTGAGAAGTTCACAGTCTAACTAGGAGTCGAGACTAACACTAACGTATAAGACTACAGCAAGCAGCACAAGACAGAATTTAGTTAAGAGTTTAAAATTTACCAATTTTAGCACAGAGGAGAGGAAGGTCAATGAGGTCTGGTGAGTTGGGACTGTCTTCAGTGATGATGCCCTGGTAGCTTTACTGGTCCTTGAAGAGTGATCTTGTGGGTATGTGTAGGGGTTGGGGGTGATGGGGGAGACAGAGTGAGGCTTATGCTGTCAGTATGAGGGGGTGCCCCAGAACACCCGGAATTATCTTCTGGAGGGTGGGCCTCTTGTAGCACAGGCTTCTGCCACTACATGAGTGTTCCAGGAACCCATCTGTATCAGTGTACCTGCTGGCATTGTTGTGAGAGGCTGTGTTTGGCTTCAGTGATTTTTTTAAGACTCTTTCAACAATGCCTTTGCCCATTTCGTGATGGGTGATGTACGAGTGCACCTGCCCACACCATGCTGAGTGTTCAGCAGTTTTTGACTAAAAATGTCATGACCCCATGCCCCACCCTCCCTATTCACTAGATCTCACTCCCAGTGACTGTCTTTTTGTTTCTCTGGATGTAAAAAGTCTTCAAAGGGAAATGTTTTGCTGACGTGGAAGGCTTGGAACAAAGACCGGCAAAAGCACTAGAAAACATCAAACTCAACAAGTTCAAAAAGTGTTTTGAGCAGTGAAAAAAATGCTTCAATAGATGTATCGCATCAAATGGAGATACTTTGAAGGCAACTGAAGTTTAAAAATGTAAGAATAAATACACCATATTTTATAAACTCTATTTGGAGGTCTCCCTCATATATTGTAAGAATAGGAGATTTTTCTGAATTAGGCCTTCCAGGATTCTTATGGGTAGTGTAAATATAAGGCTATAGATACTACCTGGCAGTCAGGAGACCCCACCAGCCCAGGAGAAGTCCATAGTGAAAGCAAATGAAGTCTGAGCAGTGACCCCTGTAGTGGTCAAGATTCAGAGGAGGCCCGCAACTTGGCAGGTGATTATAATTCAGAGAGCAGTGCTATAGAGTTTGCTGCAGATGGGGTCCTGGCCAGCAGGGGGCACTATGGCAGGTGTCCAGGAGTCCAAGGGGTGCAGAGTGAGGGCCAGTGCATTTCATACCGACATGGGACACCATTTAGGAAGAACACATTGGGAAAGCTGCTCTGTGAAGTCAACATAAGGGGGCAGCACCACGTGTAGCCTGTGCTGTGTGTTAGTGTCTTCTCCAGTCAACACACACCCCAGGAAGATGCTATGTGCAGTAAAATAGTCCCACATCCTCCCCTTCATTAGAGGAGATGGGTGTTCGACGGGTAAACTTACAAGGCTCATTACCAGAGCATCACACATAGCACACTAATTTTGTTACTACCACAACCTTTTATACGTTTCATATGACAACGCTGCAAAGTGCATTATGTATTGATTGTAACTTCAAATTCCTTTATTTCAAAGTGGTTTTTTTATAGGCACATGTCTGCCACGGGTTGTACTGGTTGAGATTGTTATGAAAACAGGTTGGGGATGAAAGGTTTCCCAACTGTCTTCACAAACTTGTTCACTTTTTAATGCATTCTTTCTCTTCTTTCTTTTTTCCCCCCTCTTCTCCCACATTTTCCTTCCCCATCCCTTTCTTTTTCTGTTGGCAAAGGTGTAAGGTGTAAGATGACTTTAAGGAGCTCTGGGTGAGATAACTACCTTTCACTCTAGAAAAAAATTATTTCTGTCTGGTGTGGCTCAGTGGATTGAGCACTGGCCTGAGAACTAAAAGGTTGCTGGTTCGATTCTCAATCAGGGCACATGCCTGGGTTGCAGCCCAGGTCCCTGTGGGAGCATGTGAGAGGCAACCCATCTATGTATCTCTTGTGCATTGATATCTCTCTCCCTCTCTTTCTCCCTTCCTTCCCATCTATTTAGAGATAAATGAACAAAATCTTTTAAAAAATAATTTAAAAGGGACAGCTGGAGGAAGGCACATCTGGAATTCGCCTGCTCTCTCTGGGGTACTCCTCCCTTCTCCTTCCTGTATTTTATTTCTGATGGTACCTTTGAGTCCTGACTTGGTTTTTCTCTGCAGATTTTTTATATACTGTTTTTTGGAATCTTTTAAACATTTTTGTCTGTGAAATAGGGTATGAAATATAGTTTATATCCTTAACCCAGCCCACATGGATAAATATACACACACATACACACAGATAAGATCATCGTTAAGCAATATTTAACCTTTCTATGGGTGATGTGTTCTGACATTTTATATTCTATTCTGTTCTCATCTATTTCATTCTATTGATTAAATTTCATTTAAAAATAATTCACTGGATCATAACCCACTAGACTGATTCCATAACTAATTAATGGGTCATAATTGGTAATTTGAAAACTCTGTTTTAAATGATTATTGACTTTTGAATTAGTCCCATCTCTGAGTTGTCTTTTGTTTTCACCTGACTCCAGAATATTCTTTGCTGGATTGTTTCCTTGAATCTACAGCCAAAAATGACAAGAGCAGTAATATGTATTAAAGAGCATGTAAACAAGTTTTTAATGATTTTGTAAAAGCAGCCACAGGAAATGCATTTAATACTTGAGATTTCATATTTTTTCAACATTGAAATGTTGAAATGTTTTTTCTATGTCATGAGAGGAGATCCAAAAAAAGTGGAATTATATTCTGGAGTGCAGGCCCCTTGTGGTACAGGCTTCCCCTGCTAGGGGAGTGTTCTAGGAATGCATCTGTATCAGTGTACCAACTGGCATGGTTATGAGAGGCTGTGTTTGGCTTCAGTGAATTTTTTAAGACTCTTTCAGTGTGTTTGCTCATTTCATGATGGGTGAGTTACGAGTGCACCTGTCCACACTGTGCTGAGTGTTCAGCAGTTTTTGACTAAAGAAAGCATGACCTCCATGCCCCACCCACTCTATTCACCTGATCTCACCCCAAGAGACTTTTGTTTTTGTTTCCCCAGATGAAAAAGGCTTCAAAGGGAAATGTTTTGCTGATGTGGAAAATGTGAAACAAAAAAAAAGCAGAAGAACTAAAAGACATCAGAATTGACGACTTCAAAAACTGTTTTGAACAGTGGAAAAAAATCTCAATAGATTTATTGCATCAAATGCAGAGTACCCTGAAGGTGACTGAAGTTTAAACATGCAAAAATAAATAGACAATTTTTTAAATAAATAAACTCTGTTTTTGGGGGGGCCCCCCTTATGTTATAAACCCTACCTGTACCTGGATGAAAATCCTGGAAGGCCATGACCTTTTTTGCTCCCTATTAAACAAGTATGCACACTGGCCAATCAGAAGAAACATGACAATAAGCAATCCTTATAAGGGTACTGGGGCTAGCTGGCTTAATATCAGATTATTTAAGAAAGTAACCCATCTTTTACTTAAGTCACAAATGTGATCTGAGTTAGGAAATGAGAATCTGCAGTCTAAGATTTTCATCACATCCTGAACTTGATGTAACATCAAATCAATCCTGTGCCAGTGGAACAGTAGCTTTTTCCTCTCTCCATGTCTAGCTTGCAGATAGCCTCTGACAGGGGCAGGCAGTGGGAGTGGAGAGGAAGAAGTGGCCATGGCAGCTGTGCCATACTGCCCATGGTGAGGACTGAGGCCCGCTGACTGAGGAAAAGGTGTATAGCTACAATGAGTGAATAACGCCAGAGGTCTTATTAGTGTAGGCAGCTAGTTAGTTATAAATAAAGGAAGGGTGCAAATGGAATCAGACATTAAACATAATAAACTAGGGAGCCAAGTCTGACAATAAACCTGCTTCACTGGCAAGTTGCAGCATTCATAGGCTCCTGCTGCATTCTCCACTCTCAGAACCTAATCCTCAAAGTAGGCAGGAAGTATCTGTTACTAGCCATTAGCAGGGATTACTGAGCAGGAGGAATAAGACAGAAGGGGAACTTCCTCTGTTGGGCGCATGCACAGTAGAAGCCAGGAAGGTGCAGGGGAAGGTGTTTCTTCTCTGAGGCATGCATAGTAGGAGCCAAGGTGGCAACCATAAGAGCCAGAGCCTAGGCGGGGCGAGGAATCGGATTGCAGAAGAGACAGAGAACCCTGGAAGGTCCAGGAAATGGATTGGTTAGGGGGAGAGACCAGCACAAACTCACAAAGAATTGGGAAATTGATTGGTTAATTTGAAAGAGTGCCAGGTCCTTCCCAAGTCCAAGATAATATAATCAGAGCCTAACAAAGGCCTCTGGCTTGGTAACACGCATTGGCCCATTCACTGGCACATTCTCTCTCTGAAGCAGCCATGCAGGCCCTGCAGCCACTTGGGCTCGGCAGCCACTTGGGCTCCAAGCACAGTCTCCAAGTACGAGTCTGGGCACAGCAATGCAGCGCCGGCCGGCGTGCAGCCAGGAAGAGAGACTGAGCTAACCAGGTGGGACAGAGGCTGAACTGAACTAAGCTTTGGCATGGACTGAACTTATGGCACAATTTCTGGACCCTGATCTTCTTCTGGTCTTGACAAGGACAAGGCTGGACTTCCTCCAGAGCTGGATGGACAGAGAGGAGACACTAGGAACCTACTAGCAGTCCTTTATTTCTATCCCAATAAATCTTACCACTACATCTCATTCTCTCATGCATGGATCCCCAGAAATGCTTTTCTTGTGACTCCGTGAAAGGACCTCATTTCCATTGGCAACAGTCCCAAGTGTCATGAATCATCATGGACCCTCATCATTATTCCCCCTTCACTCTCTGGGAGCAGGAGCTCTTGGGAGGATTTGAACCGGCTCTGGCCCACCTCTCTGTCTCCAGCATGGCCTGTGTCTGACCATAGGAAGCAGGAGTGCAAGCTGATTTGGGGGCTGCCACCATGGGGTTTGCTCTTTTCCTGTGAGTCAGGCACAAGACTGCTGTCCTTCATGCACTGACCACCAGAATCCTAGCCACTCCCTCAGAAAAAGAAGGAAGCATGCTTCCCCCACCCCCACACTGCCAACCTCCAGAGCTTGGATCTGGAAGCATGGTGACAGCTTTTTCTAAGGGAAAATGCATCAGATTCCTCCCTTGACCCTTTTCTGTCTTGAGATCAGGTGAAGTGCTCAGAGGTGTGCAGTGGGTTTTCATTCATTTCCTTTGGTAATCCACATGGCTCTGACTGCTCACTTTGACATTTTCCACCTGCTGTATCTTCACACCTCTGCTAAAACTTAAATTTTTATATCCCGTTGCTTTATGAAAAATATTTAAAATGACTTGAGATTATAAAGAAAAGTTACCATTGTTTTTATATTACAACTCTCTGTATTACTGTGAGCCAGGTCAGGTCAGTCAATTTCAAATTAAATGGTCAGCTGCATCGCAGCTGTTCTCCCTTATCTTTAGGGCAGACGTTCTAAGACCCCCCAGCAGATGCCTAAAACCACAGATAATACCAAGCCCTATTTATACTGTGTTTTTTCCTATATGTACCGTAACGTCTCATTTATAAATTAGGCATAGTAACAGACTGACAAAAATACCTAAATAGTAAAATAGAAACAATTATAGGAAAATGCTGCAAGAAAAGTTGTGTGAATGGCTTTGGAGCCATTACTAAGTAAAATAAGGGCTACCCAAACACAAGCACTGCAGTGCAGTAACAATTGATCTGATAACCCCGAGAGCTACAAGGAGACTAATGGGGTGGGGAGAGGAGTGGGGTTTATTTGTCAGGGAGAGACTAGAAAAACGGATGGTTCCTGCCTCAGGTGAGGTGGGGCGAGACGGTGTGAGATTCCATCATGCTGCTCAGAATGGTGCACCTTTTCAAACTTACGAATTGTTTACTTCAGGAATTTTCCGTTTAATATTGTTGAACTGTAGTTGGCCGTGGCTAACTCAAACTGGAGAAGAGAAACTAAGCATAAGCGGGGACTACAGCGTTTAATTACGTCTTGCTTTACAATAGATTTGGTCTTTTCAAAATTAATTTAAATCTACTCTCTGAGTAATCCTTTTATATTTAGGATTCACTACTAAAACCACACCAAAACAAAATTTGTACTCCACTCCTTTTTGTCTTCACAAATGGGATGTTAAAGCAGGTGTTCCATGAAGAAAGGATATGGTGCCTTTCTCCTCAGTTACCATGACAGTGCTTGGAGGGTTAAGGAAGTTCAAGGTAAATTCCTCACCCCAAGTCACCTCCTATACCCCACCCGCCACACCAAACTAGAAAGTAAGGGGAGGAGGAGGATAGATAGCCAAGTTTAGCTATAAATTCAGGGAACTGAGTCAGAAAAATAATGAGCATATGATAGTTTGTAGGCTCAAGCTGGAGAGAACAGGGCTGGCTGGGGAGGCAGGGGGGAGGGGCAAGGGCGGGGGGGGGGGGGTGGTCCACAGACATGCAAATAGGGCCAAGACCTTTTGCATTCAGGCTACTGCTGGTGTGGTCAGCTCCTAGGCCACCTAGCCTGGCTGTGGCTGATGCATACCTTGGTCTCTCTGCTCACTGCTTGCTCCTTCCCTCCCCTGGGTCTTTCAGTCAGGAATGGAAAGATAATTATTAGTTGGCTTTGATCCAGCCTTCCAGGTGGCAATATCTTTCTATTTTTACTTCTTTTGGTAGTGATAAAACTGTTTTTACTATTAAAGTTCCTACCCGAATGATGAGAGTTTGGTTTGGGGGATGGGGATTATGTGAGAACCCTTTGTGGACTGTGAAGGAAAACCTGTTAGACATATAACCT
This sequence comes from Phyllostomus hastatus, assembly GCF_019186645.2. Taxonomy (NCBI): domain Eukaryota; kingdom Metazoa; phylum Chordata; class Mammalia; order Chiroptera; family Phyllostomidae; genus Phyllostomus; species Phyllostomus hastatus. Next base: position 8,412,927 of record NW_025334015.1, on the reverse strand, counting down.
GAGGGGAGAAGACTGCTATTTAAAAAAATAAATGACTTTATCCACTTGTGCATTAGGAGGGAGTGCGGGTTTTATCTCAGGGAAGATGGCTCTTTTGTTTCGGAAAGCCAATTAATAGGCCTTTGGGTTAGGCTCCAAGCCTAGTCTGCAGTGAAGGACTGAGACAAAAGCAAATTCAATCTGTCCGCATAATAAGGCAGAAGCCATGACCCACGTGACCCAAGTCCAGGAGCTGTGTCACATTTAAAGCAGCAGGGTCCAAACTGGAGTTCCAGGTTTGCATCTCCCGAGTCTTTCTTTACCAGAGTTAAAACAGAGCCCATGGTTCTCGAGAACTCAGTGACTCTTGGGAGCCTCTCAGGTTCCTTCTTTCAAAACCTCTTTTTTAAAATACAAACCTTTCATCTTGCAACCTTCTTCACCCTTTCCCTCCTTTCCAGCCTTCAGGAGAATTTACTCCTAATACGGCCCCATGGAGCAGCCATCCCTGGAGGGAACGTGTGTCCTCAGCAGAACTGGGGTTCTGAGGATTCTCTCCCAGGGCTATTGGCGTTTTTCTCCCAGTGAGGAGAGGAAAGGGAAAAAGCCTGGGGAGTAACATTCACCTGCTTTATCTCAGCTGGAGGTGATGGAAAAGATTTTTCATGTCCTGAAAGTTACTATGAGTGACCGGAAAGGGAAAGGGGTTTTGCCACCCTAGGAGCCTAGAGAGGAGGACAATGGTGGGGTGTCTTGGAGATAGAGAAGGACACCGAGCCACATGGCTACTGGGCAGTCCTCACAGGCAGGGCCCGAAGGAGAATTCCTGGGCTAGGGGAAGAGCTGTTGCCTTTTGGGAAACAATGGTATCTGACAGTGAATTTGATCTTCTATTAGGGCCTAACTTTACCCTTCTTATTCAAAATCATTGGTAAAAGTCTGTTAAATATAATAATTGGAGGTGGTGCTTCTTTGGGAAATCAGGAAGAGGAGCCCTATCCAAGGTTAAGAGGAAGAAAGGCAGCAGAGGGAAGATGCCAGAAGGAGAAAGGAACAGAACCAGGGAGACTGGACTTTCTAACATAAGAAAGGGAGAACTGGAGAGACTGGAAGACTTGGCAGTACTTAGGTTATGTGAAAAATAACAATAATAACTCTGAGCCACAAAGTAGATAATTCACCTCCAGTAACACAAGAGTTGTCTTTAGGTCCTGGAGTAGCACAGGGCAGGTCAGAACCCCTCTGTGAGAAGGGGCCATTGTTCATTATTCTTGCCTCCCCCCTTTAACCCCCAAGGCTGTCCCCTGTCTCCTTCACTTTAGTCAGCAACAAAGAGAGCACCCTCTAATGACCTGCAAAGAAACTGCCTAAAACAGCATTTCTTCTCTGTTGGAGTAGACACATTCTCTCCTCTCTCTCCTTCCCTCTCTCCCCATTTCTCCCTCCTTTTGACAGATTCATTTTACAGCCCCAAGGAAGCAATCTTTCACTCACAGATTTTCTTTACTCTCCCAATTTATTTTCTTCATTTTTAACTCTTGCTTAGTCACCTCAAGAAAATACTCCCTTTTCTCTCCCTCCAGTCTCTCTCCTTCCCATTCTCTCCCCTGCCTCTCCCACTGTCTCTGGCTCTCTTTTTTCCAGCTGGTGAGGAACAAAAAAAAACTGATTCTAATTATGGGGGACATGTTCAAGTAGGGCTAGCTATATACCTGTATCAAGCAAAAGGCAAGTCATAAGTTTTGAAGTGAAATGAGAAATGTTAAAGAGCCTGTGCCATCCACGTCGACAGCCCTTCAGGTGACGTGGAGACCTCCTTCTGCAGCACAGTGCAGCCTCCATCCGCCTCCTTAGCTTTCTCCAGTTAATCTTCCTTTTCTCAAGAATGAACTTCCACGTAGAAAAAATAATTTTATTGTTCTGTTCTTTGGTTTCATCACCAGTATTGCACAGTTACTGTTTCTAGCAACTGCGAAATACTGAAACCATTACGGGTTCTTAGAGAAGCATTTGTGGGCTAGGCTAGAGCACTATTTATAACCTCGTTTCTGTGGGGAAGTTTATTCCAGGTCCCGAGCAATTAACTTAAATATGAACTTTTTGATTATATCGTGAAACAAAGCTTACACATTGGAAACTGCTTACTCAGGAATATCTAAGATAGGTTTGTGATGGCTAATTAGTGCATGGTTCCATTAGCTCATGTAGTTGTCTTACAGTTCTCTTACCTGTTAGCAAACTCATGGCTGCTGGCCATAAACTGGACAATTTACTGGCTAAAATGCAGAAGCTCCTGCAAAAGGCAGACGGATTCCTACCCTATCTAAGGGGCTCCCATTCACATAGATAGTCCTAGGACTCCGTTTCTGCAGACCAGTTCCCCAGGAACTTTATTTATGTGAAAGGTGAGTTGCCCAGGAACTTTATTTATTCATAAGGAACATAACCAGGTGAGGGCTCAGACCTTGGGAAGCAACTTGTTTTATGGAAGGAAATACAAGCATTCTCTCCATGGCTTCTGTGGGTCGGTCACCTTGAGCTAGCCAGCTTAGATTTTCAGACCCCTTCACAAGATTATCTTGGGGGGGAAATGCAATAAGCATCTCACACAGAGAGACACAACACACACATGCACACACACGCACCCTTTTATTTTCTAATCCTTTGTGATTTATTGCTTGTACTAGGATGGCCAATGGAGGATATTTTCAGAACCTAACAGGAGTTTGCTTCCCAGATTGGGGACTTTAATCTTCCAAGCATTTACCTCCAGTGATGATCAGCTGGGGAAAATGAAGTCGCCAGGGCAATGCTGAGCCAGCCCCCTGAGCTCCCAGAATGAGTCCCCTGCGGAGAGCCATTTACACTTAGGAAGAAATGTGATCACCTCACGCTTACAGTGGTGTTTGGGGCAATTTGAATTGCAATGTGGTGTATCCAATCCGCAGAGCAAAGCAAACTGAACCAGTATCATTAAAGCTTGAAGTGTCCAAATAAGTGGCCTGGGCCTGGCTTCTGTGGGGATGAAAGATTCATCTGATTGCACCTGAATAAAAGAGGCTCTGCTAAAAATGGGGTGGGCAGGCCTCTTAACTGTGGGCATTCAGGGGTGTGTGTGTGTGTGTGTGTGTGTGTGTATGTGTGTGTGTGTACATAAATACATATACCGCACACACAGTTTTTCTTCTCTTCTCTTAGATACAAGATTTGTCAGAAAGCGATTCTCTGTTACAGGAACTGGCTTGTTTCCTCTGAGGGGCAGGAATATTTGCAAATTCCTCTAAATGCTTTTCCAATTGCCCCGAAAAGATGAGGAGCTCGTCTGCCTGGGCTACTGCAGGAGGGCTGCATCCACACAGCACTAGCAGCTCCTGACATACAGGCACCTTTGAAGCCCACAGTACCACCCTTAATAACACTCTTCCTTACAGAGCGCTTGTTGTTAAATATTTATGAGGCCTTGCAATATGGGCCCCCATCACTGCCTGGGAATACATAGGCGCTGTGCTCACTGCATGGTAGAGGGCTGCTCCATAGAAGGGAGAATGGGGAGCAGAGTCTTCTCACTCACCACTCTGTGATGCTGCTAAAACGAAAACCGCAAGGCTCTGAGCTGGTGAAATTACCTCTTCAGGGGAGGGATGCTGCAGAGCTGTTGGCTACTGAGCCAAAGCAGGACGAGACAGGAGGGTGCAGAGGAATCGGGCTGTTTCCAAATAAGAGCCAAGGCCGGCTTCTGCCATCGCAATCTTTTAAATATTAATGGAATCCAAAAATATGTTCATAAAAAATGAACAATACGAAAATAAAAGGAAAAGCAATAGACTGGGAAACCGTTTGCAGTAAAGATGACAAATTAAAGGTTAGTTTTTTCTTTTCTTCATCCCCACACCTCTCAGGTAGCACAGGTGTTCAGCAGGCAGTGCACAGCTTCTGATTGCGGCCCAGACAGGTGGTGCGGAACCTGAATGAATTCATGCATCACCTGGCAATCCTGTATCCTGAAGCTTCCAGTGCCGTGGAGCTGGGGTGGGGCCTGAGAGTCTGCATTGCTCACGAGCTCCCAGGTGACTCCACTGCAGGCGCTAGTCCATCTTGAAAGGCAGGGCTCTAGCCACACCATCCAGTAGGACTTTCTGTGCTGACTGACATGCTCCGTATATGTGATGTCCCGTACGGTAGCAGCCAGCCACAGGCAGCCACTGGTCCCTTGTGATGTAGCTAGTGTGATGTTTTAACTTTATTCCATTATAATTTATTTAAATGTAAATGGTCCTTTGTGACCAGAGGCTGCCCATTGGAGAGCTAAGGAAGAGGTCTCTGTCATTGGGCTTGGGGGGAAGCTTCCACACTACCGGTGGAAGGTGCTGTCTGGCCCCTGCCTGCTGCCTGAGTTGAAGACCCAGTGTGAGCCCAGGGTGCCCACCGCTTGGAGCCACAGCCTTGCTCCCTAGTCTGGGCTCCTGTATGGCCACTGAACAGTGCCTGCTTTGAGATGACACCAAACTGACTGGGCTCTGCTGGCACACCTGTGCTCTTGAGGTCTAGATCCTGTGCTGCGTGACCCCAGGGGCAGGTGTCCTTGTGTGTATATCACAGCAGCACCTGAAGTGCTTTTGTTTGCAAACACCTAACCCACAGATCCTGTGCTCATGTTGGTCTCCTGGGCCTTCCCGGCTCTGCTGTGAGTTGTTGGCCAGGGAGGTAGTGGGGGAGAGAGAGCCCTCTCTCCAAGTTCAGACAAACAAGAATTCAATGCCTGACTTACTTCTTCTTCCTGTCTGTGGGGTCTTGGGCAGTTGCAACTTTTTTGAATCTCAATTCCCACACCTGAAAATAGAGCTATAACAGTACCTATCTTTCAATCATGTGAAGACTGGAGAGGTAATATTTATAAAATGTGTTTGATTAATAGTATCTTTTGCTAATAATAATAATAATAATAATAAAATTCTATGCTTTATTTTTAGAGGTGAGCCCACTGGCTCCACCTTCACTTATTCCTACTTTATTCTCTTCTTTCAGTGAGCTCCTAATTGATGACCCCGAATCTTTGAAAACCATAATGTATGAGGACAGGATATAAATTCCTAAAAGGAAGTGCCAGATTCATTTTACTAAGTAGAGCACATATGAGCGAAAATACAAATAGTAAAAGGAAAACCTTGGCATTCTTTTTAGCCTTACTAATCATTAAATAAATGAAGAAAAAGCACTGTTCAAACATTAAAGAATCTGTTAGAATAATATAATTCTGTACTGGTGGCATTGTAAATTGCTGTAATAATTCTGGAAAGCAATCTGGTGAAGTCATTCATTCAGCGGACATGTATTGAGTGCCTACCAAATTCCAGATATTCTGTTAAACTCTGGGGAAGAGAAACGAATAAAGTCAGATCTTGTCTCCAAAAGCTTATGAAATGGTGGGGGGTGGGGAGCGCATTATGTAACATATGTTCTCACAAAAACCCATCTTACTTCCTGACTCAAATAAATAATTTAAGAAAGATTTTTCTTATAATGATGTGCATTTCTATGCTTTCTGTAATAGTGAAAGACTAGCCACCACTCAAATAACCAACAATTACAAAGTGTTAACAATTATAATAATTTATCAACAGAGTAAAATTTAACATTGACATTAAAATTGCAAATAGGAGAACTATGGAGACATTTAAAATAATGTCAAGTGACAAAGAACACAAAATAGTACCCAAGAAAAAATTTACCTGTGAAAAATTATGCATGAACAAATTAAGAAGCAGATATCAGTAACTTTTATGAATGGGGGTTTATGTTTTGAGTGGAGCATCATATTGTGACCCTTATCAGAACTGCTGATGCATACTACCTCCCACAAATCCCTAACCCCAACCCCTCTGCTTCATGATCATGGTTTCATAGGAGGATGGCAACTCCCTGGCCTCTCTGAAGCCAGGCAGGGTCGTGAGATGTGCTTTGGCTAATGAAATATAAGTTCTCTTACTAGGACAATTCATCACATCCCTTCCCTTGCCAATGCACCCAGCACCCTCATGCTGGCTACTGCATCAGCCAGATCCTGGAGTGAGGAGAGAGGCAGCAGAAGCTCAGACAACCTGACATGTGTTTAGCATGAGTGAAAAATAAACCTTGTTATTTTTAGTCCCAAAGATCATTCCTACCAATATCCTGATCAATACAGATATGTATATTGTTTACTAATCTTTACATTGTGTAGATCATACATTAATTCTAAAGTGGTGCTAAAATGGCTATGCAGAGCTCTATCACAAGTTACAAGATGTCATGAGCTTCATGACCTTGGAATTCACCATCCAGGAGACCTCCTTATACTTCTAATAAATCTTTATGGGCTTGAACACCACCTGGTATGTTCTAATTCAGCAGTTCTAAAATTTTTGCTCTTGGGATCCCCTTTTATGCACTTCAAAATAACTGAGATCCTCAAAAAGTACTAGTATGTGTGTTTCATTGTCAATATTTGCCATATTAGAAGGAAAAAACTAACAGAGATAATATTTATTAATTAATATGAAGTAACAACCCTTTATAAAAAGGTATTCATGAAAAATAACCATAGCTTCCAAAATAAAAAAAAAATAAGAAATGTGTCATTATTATTTTGAAAATTTCTTTAATGTTTGATTAAATAGAAGTCCTCTAAATTGTCATATCTGCTTTTGCATTCAATCTGTTGGAATAGGTTGTTTTGGTTGAAGTACCTGAAGACAATCTGGCCTCACACAGAGATGCTGTAGAAAAAAGGAGTAGTGTCATAGGCTCTGCAAGTAACTATCAGTAATTCTTCTTTGTTACTAAATCAAAACTTGAGAGGTGATAATAGTTTCTTAAACATTATCTGCAATGTGGGATCTGAAACCATACTAGCGAACTTCTCACGGTCTGTCACATACAAATCCATTGGCCTCTCTTGCGCCGTCCATGGATCTTTTACCATGTGTGATTTCGTAACAGCAGGTGTTGACCATTCAGAAAACACTGGCTTGTTGAGTTATTCAGATAATCCAAAAGTTCACTCATTTCATAATACAATATCAAAACATCACATTTATTGATCTTCCTGCTGATCCAATCAGAAAAGCCCTTGAGTATTGGAAAGTTGTCAAGCTCATGACGGCAGATAGACATTTTTTTAATATTGTGATTTTTGCTCAGAAGCTCACATTTTATCATTGGCAACAAATAATCTCAGTTGTTTTTCTTTAAGTGACAGGCTCACTTTGCTCATTTTTGAGAAAATGTCTGCCAAATGCCCAACTTTGAATAACCATGGTTTTTCTGGAATTTTTTTTCCTTCAAGCAAAAAATGGGTTCCAGGAAAAAAGTGGCTAGTTGAGCTCACAACTTAATCTCACATGAGCTTCTCCCTGAAATACCTGTCATACTTGGTTTTGCAGTGTACGAGTTCTCTGTGTCCGTCACAGAATATTTAAAAGGTCTACATTTGAGGGATGAGTTTTAATAACATTAATGATTTCTAGTGTTTCATTAAAGGGCATTCTTAAGTGGACCAGTTTTGTTATTTTTCTTACTGTGACCTGTGGCCATGAGGTAGAACACCGTGACTGTGAAAGGTCTGGTGCTTCTGTCCTGAGTTTTGCCAAAGGGCCAGGATGTTTACCTGCCATTGCTTTTGTATTGCCAATGAAAGTGTCAACAGAGGGAAAAGCCAAGCAGCATTCTCAGCATAAGGGTGAAAATCATTTAGACTCTCACAGACTCCTGAGAAGGCAGGGAGCACTTCCCAGGGTCTGCCCAAAGTTGCATTTCTTGCACCAGGATTTCCGTGTATTGTAGAAGTGGAATGAGGCAATAGAACTAACACTGCTCTTCTTGCTCCTGCTCCTGAGCATCTGTGTGACCATGGGGAAAGTGCTTTATCTGTTGGGCTCCAGTTTCCTTGTTGGCAGAACAGTAGCATTCATTCATTTATTCATTCAGCAGGTTTATTAACCATTATATGTACCACTTGCGAGAGGCACTGGGCTAAAGCCTTACAAAGGTGAACAAAATCTTTGAACTCATTTTATAGTCAAGAGGGGACCAAGACAATATGGGATGAGCAAAGTAGATTTGCAGTTCTGAGCACACAAAATACAATTTACTCTTGTATTATTATGTATTAATTATTGTATTATTTTTCCATATAAACAATTGTAAGCCTACTTTTACCCACCCCTGCACATAGGTATGTGTGCATTTGTATTTTTTTTAGATAAAAATAAAGTATAAACACTTAACAAATAATTAAAAGAGAAACAAGTACAGATGGTTGCATGTGCTAGCAGTGAAATAAGCCCAAGGGCCCTGGCTAGAACAGGCAGAGGTGGGGCTGGCACAGTGAGCCCAGCAGCCGAGGGAGCCTCTGTGCCCAGACAGTGACAGCTGAGACCTGAACAGGAGAAGGTGCCAAACAGGTTCCTTTCCAGATCTGACTTTTCGAGCGTGTCCAGTGTGGCACCTCAGGAACATCTTTCAGTTGTAAAAGGGATGGTGAAGGAGGAGTGGAAAAGATAAAAAATATTAATATTAGTTAACATTTATTAAGCACATATTGCCTGGGCAGTGTTTTAAGAACCTTACTTGTACTCCCTCATGTAATCTTCACGATAACTTGATGAAATAGTATTCTATTATGTCCACTCTGTGAAGGATAAAATTGGAGTCCAGGGTTAGGACAGGTAGAAAATAGCAGAGGCAGAATTAAAGCCCAAGCAGACTGATGCAAGAGGTGTTAGCCATTCCCTGAAATCCTTAGGAAGTGCTGTATATAAAAAATCCCTTTAGCTATGGATATCTGTTATTATTGCCATCAATACACATGTATTTTAAAAATACAAGTATCTAAATAATACAAATTGAGTTGAGTTTTAAAATATTTTACAAATTGTAAGCCATTGACTAAAACTGAATAGGTGATAAAGTTTGAGCTTATGGAAAGAGTAAGTCATAGATAAGTATGGAGAATAAACTGCCAGCTTTGGGCCTTGATTTGCACTGAAAGGGACAGGTGCAGTGTCTGTGCATATAGGGATCTGGCCCTCTACCACTGCTTGTATTTAAGGGCGCTGTTCTAAGAGCAGGGCATGGAGAACTGTATGAATGCTGCATATCTAGGGGCAAACTCAGGACCCATCTTTGTGGTCCACCTGCTGCAGCTAACTCTGAGCTCTGAAAGATGCCTTACCCCCACCCCTCTTCTTGAAATCCTTTCCTACCTCTTCAAAGAGACTTCCCTCTGCACTCCAGCACATACCAAGGAGAGCTGGTGCTCAAGGTCTGGCTGTCTTTCTCATGAGAGGAACACCCTGAAGAGCTGACAATTGAGAGGGGTGGAGGGATTGAACAAAAAAGAAAAAGAAAGAGAAAAAACTCGTGGTCATGGACAACAGATTGGCGATTGTTGGGGATGGGGTGTATGCGGAAGAGGGTGTGAGGGGGATAAATGGTAATGGAGAATGGAGACTTGACTTGGGGTGGTGACCACATAGTACAGTGTACAGATGATGTGTTGTAGAATCATGCCCCTGAAACCTGTATAACTTTGGTAACCAGTGTCACCCCAATAACTTCAATAAAAAGGGAAAAAAGGAGCTGATACTTAAATTTACTTCTTGACTGTTTTATCTCAGCATCGGCATGGTCTGTGAATGCAAGTTTGTATTTGTAGTGGCTTCTTGTCTTGCTCTTAAAGATTAAGGCAAGCAAGAGACACAGGTGTGTTTGGTCTTGAATTTTCCTCCCAAGAAACTTCTTCTTTTCCCGAGCAGCATGAATACATTTGTTCCATTTACTCAGGATGGATTTTGTTTTTGTTTGTTGGCTCGCCTGGTTTTTTTAACCAGCAGACAAATTTCTGGAGAAACCAAAGTAAAAGGCAATATGAACAAGAAGGCCTAAGAAATAATGTTCATAATTTCAGAGGTGATAGATGACGAAGTGGACATGTCAGTTTGAAAGGAAAAGTTCTGTTAGAGTCAGCACCATGGACAACTCTGAGCTGTACTCCGGCTCATTTTGACCAGCACCTTGTATGACCTGACAGCAGAGTCAATAAAGCCAAACATTCTGACCTGTTACGGATTCATGTCTTCTTTTTAGAGAGTACGCTGGGCAGACAAAGCCTGAATCTATGTATCTTCAACTCGTTCCCCTTGCACAGCAGTCCACAGAGCATCCACCAGCAGCAGATGCTACACTGGGCTCAAGACCGACTCCGCAGGCAGGCAGACGCTGTCCTTGCACCCTGGCTGTCACTGTGAGTGACAGTTACACACAGACGCTTAGTCTGTTGACATACAACATGATGAAGCCTGTGTCATTAAACTGAGTATAAAAACCTCTTTGTGGTAAGAGAGATAAAGGCATGCCATTTAAAAAAGCAATATTATTATTATTACAGCTGATAGTAATAAGGTTAGTAATTAAGCACCCATATGATATCAAGGGGGTTTTTTGTGCTAAAAGAAAATGAATATGGATATCTCAGAAGACTGTAGTAGATACAATTTTAGATATAAACTCTTTCTTTTTTCTCTTACATGAGCCCCCAAGTTTTTACATGCCTATGACCTTTATTGCCCCGTTTTAGGCTACAGTTTCCTATAAGCACAATTTTTGGGGGGAGGGTGGACAAATACTAAAATAAAGAAGTCCATTGGGTTATTAAATATATAATTAAGTGTACAGGAATAATATTCTTGAAAATAAACACTTCGGATTTGCAAATGTTGGACTTTTTGAGAGACAAAAACTGTCAGGGCATAAGATGTATTCTACAGCAATAATTGGACAGAAAATACATGATAGTGTAAACATACAATTCCACACAGCCTGAAGAGGTTGTGAAAGAGGACATCAATCCAGCCAATGCAGAAGCTGGGATCCCCACTCCATAGGAGCCCTGCCCTCCCAGTGCTAACGGTGAGTGGATGGTGGATGAATATCACAGGTAAGTTCCATACGAGGAGAAGGGAGGGGACATGCATTCCTTGCTGGTATAGATTCACTGTCTGCAGTAGGGCACCTACTCCTGCCCAGTCTATATATAATATGTAAGATATATATAAATATAGATATAGATATAGATATAGATGTGTGTGTGTGTGTGTGTGTGTGTGTGTGTACACACACCTTTTCTCTCTCTCTGTCTACATACATAATGTATATCACCCACATATATCCAATGAGGGGTGTGATTTCTGTTTATGGTGGGGAAACACATCACATCAGTGACCAGGCTAAATATACTCAGCCCTTTGTGGATGAATTGAAATTTTTAGTGAGTGCAAAGTAACTTTGGGCCATCTGTGAGAAGCTGATGCTTGGCATGAGTATGTCATTCATGTGCCTAGATCAATATAAATATGGATAGCCCTGCCCAAATTAGGCAGGAAAAGTGGGACAATCTGACAGCCCCTTGCTGAGCACAGCAGCGCTCAGCCCCTGGATGGGCTGGAGTAGCCAAGTGCAGCCCTGATGGACCACCAGGCAGAAAACAGCAGCCAAGCAAATGCAGATGCTTTAGAGATGTTTGCTTGACAGACTGAAGCCTTTTTGTCATCTGAGCTGTCACCCATCAGAGTTCTATGGGTTGTTACATAAGCTGCTGGCTCTCAACAGCCCCAATGGAACAGAATGGGGGGAGGGCAGCACGGAGTGGAAGGGGGCTGTGAGATGGAGGACAAGGCTCTGCTCTCTTCTCCTTCATGGATTCTGTGTCCCCTGCATTGCCATGCTTAAACATACAACCAGAGAAAGAAGATGCTTTCTCTTTAAGGGTTGTGTCAATCGAGAGAAGAAAATTAATCATGGCAAAGCTCGGAGCAGAGCAGGACAAAATGAAGCAGGTTGTCTGCCAGGGCTGGACATTTGAGATAGTGCCCTGTGAAATGCAGGGAGCTCATCCCCAGTTCTGTCCCTGACCTGTGTGATTGACGTCGCCCCTCCCCCACAACACTCACCAACTGATGACTGAGCACTGCACTCGGGTCTTCCCTTTTGGGAAGGGATGTATGTTGGGTTCTGTGAGACTAGAGTAGCATCTCTTATCTGTAGTTCTGCTTTCTGCAGTTTCAGTTATCTGTAGTTAACCACACAGTATGAAAATATTGAAAGGAAAATCTGAGAAATAAACAATTCCTCAGTTTAAGTGGTGCACTGTTCTGAGTAGCAGGATGAAACCCCACGCAGTCATCAGCAGCATGAGGAAATCCATGCAGTCCTGTCTCGCCCAGGACTCTCATCACCCCTTTGCCCAGCACCCCCCACTGTAGATGCTTCCTGCTCATAGCATCTCGTAGGCCTCCTGACTATCAGACTGTCATGGCTTCACAGTGCTGTGTTCAAGTAACCCTTACTTTACTCAGTAATGACCCCAAAGCTCCTCACAAAACCTTCATTCCAGTATGTTGTTATAATTGCTCTATTTTTTATTATTTATTGCTGTTAATCTCTAACTGTGCCTAATTTATAAATTAAACTTTATCATGGGTGTGTCTGTATAGGAAAAATCATAGTATGTATAGGGTTCGATACTATCCAGTATGGGGCATCCACTGGGGACCTTGGACCATATCTCTTGCAGATAAGAAGGGACTACTGTATAAGATGGGATGAAATGTTCACTTATTTGAAACCACGTAATGATAAGGGCTTCATAGATGTCCTCTGAACATAGTGTTGCTGGTTTGAGTCACATACTCTCCTAAGCAGGACACAGCCCTTTACTGACCCTTTCAGCAGGCAGAGGGAAAGTCAAGCAGAAGCCAGTGAGAGAATGATTGCTACGGGAATGCCTTGCCATGGGCAGTGGGCATAGTCCTGAAAATTTACGTGTAAAATTTGGTGATAAGTTTTATTTTAGAGGCCTTAGGTAATCTGGCTATTTTAAAGAATTCTGATGTAAGATTGAAAAATTCTATTGTGGTGGATGAATCACCCTCTCCTCCCTAAATTATTTGTTCAATAAGTTTGGAATTGTGCATATTAAGTTTTTCTTACCTCACATACATACATTACTCACATACTGCTGAGTCACTGAGGGAACGAGCAGAAGGTGAGACTTTGGATATAAGTTTTCACGTAGTCATTATTATCTAACTGAAAGGAAGAGCCTTGTTAATATATTAAGGGACTGTGCTAAAGTGTGTTCAATTTTTGTACATTTGTGGTGGTCACCCTTATGTTATATAGGGATGACAATGTTCTGAGACATGGTGCACGTAATCTACAGCTGCAAATCATGTGAATTGATTGTTGAGGCTGCTAGAATCGAGCTCTAATGTGGTGGTAGCTACGCCAGTAAAACAGCAGAGGTGGCTGGCAACACCCAGTTGTAGTTTACTACTTACAAATGGACATGAATGATGTCCCTTGTTTAGCCCCCTCCCACACCAACTGTGGGTTTGCCCATACAACTTGTGCTGGTCAATGAGACAATAACAAACATGGTGTAAGCAGAGATGTGAAAATTGCTTGTGTTTTCTGGCTTCCCCTCTTTGCTGCTCTGGTGAATTCTGTGACTATTACCATCAGAAGGAGCCCAGGGTAACTTGTGGCATAACAGGAGACACGTGAATAAGTCTTCCTTGTGCCCCTGACAGATATGATCAACTAAGAAGTAAGGAAAGCCAACCTAGAACATACACCCTGAGGTGAGACACCAGCTGATCACACTCATCTAACAAAGCATCCCAGACAAGAACTGTCTAGGCATCTCATCAGAAACCATTAAAAAAAACAAGTTTGTTGTTTAAAGCCACAGTTTTGGGGTGACTTGTTATGCAGCAAAAACTGATCGATACACCAGTTAACAGTGAGTTACAGTCATGTTTGTGTAAGTGGGGAGGGGTATTGTCTGGAGGACTTATGCACCAACATCATGTAACTCACCAATAAATTGATTACATAATGAAGATCTGGAAACTAAAGGGTTAATTAAGAAAAGCTCACATAGGTTGACAGCTGAATTATACAGAGGTTTCTTAAATCATTAACTAGCTACATATATCAATGATTAAAATATTTATAATGCAGGTGTGATGCTCTCTCACAAAGGGATTAGCAAATTCTTGTAGCTATAGATAGCTATAGGCACAGTCTCAAAGTTGGTCCAATTCTCCCTAGGCTTCCCATGGGGCTCTACATTTTCCCTCCTCACAGGCTGGGCCTCATCTGATGTGCTCTCTATGCATGGCTCTAGAGCAGGTTGATAGTGAGTATACCACACTATTGCTCTATATTTATTTAAGTTTAATTTATATTGTTTCAAGCATTTTCCTTAAAAGCTGCAGCTTTTCCTATTATGTTATTGATATTTTTCCAGCTACTTCTATATTTTCACGTGCACATCTGCACCTGGCATGGCACTGTGGGTATGACACTTACTTCAGCAATTTTAGGAAAAGTCATTCTATTTTAATCTGCTGTACTTTGTATTTGATGTGTAGTGTTGGTCTGTGCTGGCTGTGGTTCCCTGACCTTCACTAACAGCTGAGCCATACTCATTTGCATGACTTTTTTGTGAGCCATTTGTACCCACTGCTCAGTGCTGGAATCCCCCTGTCTTTGTCAGTTTGGGCTGCTGTAACAAACATACCACAGACAGGGTGGTTTACACCACAGACATTTTTCTTACATAGTTCTGGAGGCTGAGAAGTCCAAGATCAAGGCACTGGCAGATCTGGTGTGTTGTGAGATTTCTCATCCTGATTTAGAGACAGTTCTTTTCCTTGCATTGTCACATGGAGGAAATAGCAAGCTCTAATTTCTTTCTCTTCTTATAATGACACAAATTCGATCATGAGGACTCTACTCCCATGACCTCATCCAAACCACATTACCTTCAAAAATCTCCACCTTCTAACACCATCCCATTGGAGGTTTGAGTTTCAACAAATGTGGGGACACAAACATGCCGTTCATAACACTCCTTTTAGTCATGTTGTTACTGGACAGCTTTCATGCCAGGGGCTAGCCCTGCCCTCACACGCTCCAGGGACTTTTGGGTGTCGGGCAACCTCCAGGTCCTTGACTTGCTCAGGAAAGATTTAAAGGACAAATCTGTGTGAGAATAAAACAAGCTTTATCTGAGTAGAAAAAAAAATAGAGCATGGCATGGGCACCACTGAGAAAGAAGTGAAAAGTACGTGTCCTAGTGGATTCAGGCCAGCTCTAGAGTGAGCTGAGCACATGATCAGTTAGTTCTCTGGATTTTAGGTGTTTCCAAGGGTGGCAGTTGTCTCCAAGCTTTGTGGTGCCAAATTCTGACTCCACCTGGTAGTTGGGAAGGGGCCTTGTTGTGGCAATTTCCAGGCCTTTGACCCCTACAGGGGTTTCCTGCCATGAACTGTTTCCCTTGGATCCTGCCCAGAGTTAGGAGCTCTGGTGTGAGGATGTCAGCTTCTACTTCCTTATTCTACTTGTAGGATTTTTTCCTAACTTTCTCTAATTTGTCCCCTAAACTTAGTTTTGCACTTCCTGAAACTTTAAGGGACTCTGTTCTGCCTACCTGGCTATGTGGTCATCCACTTCCTTGGCCATATGTTGTTCTTATTGTGTTGTCCAACTTAGCCACATGACAACAGCAACCATTGGCGGACTTGAACACTTCAGGAACAGCATGAGCTATACACTGAAGGCTACCACCTCTGCCTTGTATCTGTCAGATTCACTGATTTTTCCAATTATTGATGACTCTCCGGTCAATTAATTTTGCATTCTTCTCTTAGCCCACTGGGCAAGCTGTGTTTCTTGTCCTCTTGGTTTGTGAAGGCCAGTGATAGTCTCAATAATTCTTTTAGGATGGTTAATTCTTTGTGTCAACTTGAGTAGGTCATGAGGTATTCAGACATTTGGTTAAACATAGTCTAGGTATGTCTATGAGGGTGTTTTTGGATGAGATTAACATTTGAATCTGCTGACTGAATAAAGCAGATGGCCCCTCCCCAGTGTGGCTGGGCCTCCTCCAATCAGTTAAGGCCTGAATAGAACAAAAAGCCAGGTCCTGCTGCAAATAGGCAGGAGCTCTTCCTGCAGGACACTAAGCTGAGACATCAGCTTTTTCCTGCCTTCAGGCTGGAACTTATAGCATTGGCTCTCCTGGGTCTCCAGCTTGCACACTGCAGGTCTTGGGACTTCTCAGTCTCCATAATCACATGAGCCAATTTCTTATAATAAATCTCTTTCTACACACACGCACACATTTTCTGTTGGCTCTGTTTCTCTGGAGAACCCTGACTAATACATCTTTTAGGAAACTGTTTGACTCAGGAGCAAACAGAAGACTCTTTTCTCATTTTTTTTTTATTCTTTAAAAAATGACCCTTCTGCCCTGGCTGGTGTGGCTCAGTGGATTAAGCACCAGCCTGTGAACCAAAAGGTCATCAGTTCGATTCCCTTTCAGGAGACATGTCTAGGTTATGGTCCAGACACCCTGTTGGGGTGTGCAAGAGGCAACTGATCCATGTTTCTCTCACACATTGATGTTTCTCTCCCTCTTCCTCCCTCCATTACCCTCTCTCTAAATACAAATAAATTCAGTTTTTTTAAAAAATGAGCCTTCTCTTACGGGTGTAGAATAAAGCATGATAAGTGGTCAGGCTTCCTATACATGATCTGTCACACTCAAATCATTACCATTCTCTAAGAAACTGTCAACTAACATTCTAAAATCCTTCAATCCTTTCCTGACCTAAGATAAGTGAATTTTACTGAAATTTGCCTTGAGAAGACATTGACCTGGACATGGGCACTCCTCTTTTTGGCAAGAACAAAATGGCACCAGGTGTTAGACTAGTGGAGTCAGAACGGACCTCCATTTAGCAACCTCCGTACCTGAGTTCTGGCTGGGTAAGAATTCAAAGCCAAGACTCAAACTATAAGAGAAAGTTTCCTTAGAAGGTCACAGAGGTAGTAGTGAGCAGCAGAAGAAATGGGTCCAGGAAACAAGTTACAGAGGCAAACGAAGGGTCCTTGGAGCTTAGGAGAGAAGAAGGTTAAGGTAATGTGTCTGTGGAGGAAGGAAAGAGGGTAAAGAAAGGTTCTGGCATGCTTCCAGGAGGGAGATCATGCTGAGTCCTTGTCCTAAGGGTGGAAAGTTTAGGGGAAGTCCCAGGGGAGTATCTCAATAAAATATTCACCGGCTTTCAGGATCCTAGTCTCCATTGATTGCTTGGCTCCAGTGCGGGAGGTCATTAGTCAATACACCCGATCTTGAAGTTGCCCACAGCATTGCTTGTCTGGTTTTGCTGCCTTTCTGGGCCTCGAGCTGAAATACAACTGAGGCCAATGAAAGGATAAAGTCAGCGCCATTTGCCGAGCAGGCTTATGACCTTGTTAAACATGACTTGACATTTTACTTTTCTGAGCCTCTGTCGCCATGACTAGAAATTCCTGGAAAGCAAGAATGTGTGACCGCTTGCTCCCTACAGCCTTTGGCAGAGGATAACATTGGAACAAACTGCAGCCTCGTGCTACAGCGCCCCCAGTGGCCCAAAGGCCTCACAACAACATGCCCAACCCTTTTATAGTCCAATTATAATTCAATAAAATCTCAAAGTCCCACCCACACATGCTGACGTGTCTCTCCACACCATGCCCCTCTCCTTTGTTGGAGAGGGAATAAAAACTTTACTCTCTTCACTTTCTTCTCTTTGTGAATTCTTTCACAGCCCCCAGTCACCCTCATGACCACCCTAACAACCTAGATGTATTTCATGTGGGTCAGAACCTCATTGTCCTGGAGGCTTCGTGCTTCAGGGCTGCATCTCCATCCCCTTTGTTTATTTTCCTTCTAAGGGGTTGAACCTGAATGACTAGTGTCAAGGAAATAAATATTCAAACCTATAGAGAATTTTTTGGTGAGTTTATTTGAGCCAAACTGATGACAATATTGCCAGGAAACAATATCAACAGATTGAGAGATGCTCTGGAGAATGGCACCTTATTTTATACATTAGACTCAAAGGAAGAGCCACAAGGTGGTTACAAGAAGTCCATTGGTGATAGATTAGAAGAGGCAGGAGAAAGTGTGATGGGGGGAACCTCTTGGACTGGATAAAAGGTAAAATGATAGACACATACTTCTTTTATATAGGTGGGTGAAGGATAGCTAACATTCAATAATTAATATGATAACAACAATGACGAAAGGATTTGTGGTCTCAGCTTGTGCCCAAGGGATTTGTGAAAAAAGGAAGTTACCTTGACATTCCAAAGCTCAGTTATCACAGATGCAAAGAGACAATAGACAGGCTCAGTTAAGGTAAAGATTGACCTTTAGGAAAAAATACTGGCCTAGGACATGACTACCTGCCAGGAACTGCTTTTAGTTAGTAAATTTTAATTTCAAACCATCCTTTGCAGTGGTTACTTGAGGTCTGTTTGCAAGGCCCCCTCACAGGCCTCCCCTGAGCTTATCCGGTTAATATGCGGCCCCTTTTTGTCCATGCTAGAAAATTGCCAGGGGAGGAATGGTCAGAGGAAGTTCCCAACCTCAGACCAGTGATATGCAAGGTCAGCGGGTCTAAACCACATGACCAGCAATATGCTAGGGGAGGAAAGGTTACCCTTGAGGTGAGGTCCTTGTTTTACCAGTTTTGCCAGTTGCTAGGCACCCAGAGCTTTTCACCCTGGTGACCTTCTGTACCTGGCCAATCATCCTTGGTCAGCTCCTGTCTCCTCTGCCTACCACACTCTCATGAGCTGTTGATGGAACTGTGAAAGAGACACAACTACTTTGAGCTCAAGGGTGGAAAGTGGTAGTATAGAGAGGTGACTAGTGTGTGGTGAGAAAAATGTACTATTGAGGGGAAACTTACACATTTTTTTCATTGATCAGTTTGACAGAGAGAGAGAGAGAGAGAGAGAGAGAGAGAGAGAGAGAGAGAGAGAAGCACCAGCCTTCTGGTCCACTCATTCATGCATTTATTGGTTTTACCTACACGTGCCTTAACCAGAGATTGACCCCGCAACCTTGGAATATTAAGGTGATACTCCAACCAACTGATCTACTGGGCCAGGGCCTATTGAGGGAAAACTTAATTTGACCCTTTATTCTGGGTTGTGCTCTAGGGGGAAAGAAATTGAATTCAGGGTAATCTGAAGTGAAAACTCAGAGCTGCCATCGGAGTTGCGCCTTGGTTGATTTAAAAATAGAAAATCTGTTTCGCCTGTGGTTGGAGGTGGTCTTGCGCATGATGGGCTATACTTCTCAGGAGATAAGAGGGTGGAAGAAAATAGCTCCAGGCCCCTGGCCCTGCAGGGATAGGGAAATAGAAAGGAGGTTCTGAGCAGCCGTCTAAGGCAGATATAGAAGGAAAACTAGGCCAAACTGACTCAGATATTGTGAATCTGTGTCTCTGTGATTTTTCATTTGTACACATTTCTACTCCAAGGATTTTTGCTACTCTAGTACAATAGTTTGAGTCAGAAGGGACTGGGTGGGAGTCAAGCAGGGGAAAGCCACACCCACAGCCTTGGGGTGGATTGTGGGAATAGGGGATGTGCTGGTTTTACAGAATTCACACCCATGTTTTAAGAGCTGCGTCCTAGTCCTGGCCAGGTAGGTCAATTGGTTAGAGTCTTGTCCCGATACACCAAGGTTGTGAGTTTGATCTCTGGTCAGGGCACATACAAGAACCAACCAATGATTGCTTAAATAACAACAAATCAATGTTTCTCTCTCCCCTCATGGCAAAATCAGCAAATGAAGAAATTTTTAAAAAGCTGTGTCCTAGTAGTGGTTGCTGGGGATCTTTTATATCATACTTGCCAAGAGGTACCTTCACTTTGGGTCTTCAAAGACAAGGACATTGGGAGGAGACAGCTGCTCCTTCTGGACACTGGGGATTTCAGAGGGCACAGTGAAGGGAGCCAAGCTCTCTTAGGAACTGGGCTTTTTGTGCTGGACCTTTTTGTGTCTTTTCCACTCACATCTAGCCATCTCTCAGCTGTCACATGTTTGGGGTCACTGTGGAGATACCGGGAAATCTCACTAGCCAGATTTGGAGCTTTCTGCAGTCAGGAGCTTGGCTTCAAACCCTCTCATGGTTCCATCTCCACAGCATCTCTATATGGTTGAGTAGGACTCTGGGGCTCTAAGCTTGTGTAATGGGAGGGGAAAGGAAGCAAAGTGCTTTGCTTGGGTGCCTCCTGGGAGTGCAACTGTGAGCTAAAGAGAGCATTTGGGGGGGTCAGGGCAGAGTAACAGGTAGCAGCTGCGTGACCTCGGGCTAGTGTTAACATCCTGACAGGCCGGTCATACCTCTGCACCTGCCAAGGGGTTTGCCTTATCCTGCTTAGTGAGACTGTCGAGGAAGTTTCTCATCATGCAGTCTGTTATTCAAGGGTCCAGCAAGAGAAAAGTATTGTAAAAGCAGAACAGGAAAGGGAAACAAGCATCCAGATTAAGGAATTTCGGAGACCACGTAAACCAATGTTTGTTTCCTGATATGAGATTCTTTGAACAATTGTGTCTTGCAACATGGTGGTAAATGTTATGCCAAGAAAAGTGTGTTTGTGTATATGTGGGTGGGTAATGTTTAAATTTGGAAAAGGATGGGATAAAAGAGTTAAAGAGGTGGCTTACTGCAAGATAATTTACAGCCTTTAAAATGCTAACATACAGTTCACTGTTTCTAAAGCATGTTTGTCCAAAACATTCAATAGAAAAGACACACACACACATACACAACTTAAAAGTTTCATGGCACAGTATTTACCCTTACTATATGTAATGGCCTCTGATATGTTTTATTCCAATTTATCTTTTAAAAATGTTTATTGCAGCTCATTAATTGTTCATGACATGTAATTTGAAAAATGGATATAGTACACATTTTACAAGAGAGACATATTGTATGTTATTCCTCCAAATCATTTGCTCATGGAATCCTTTCTGGTGGAGAGAGTCTCCTGCAGGACTGGTGTCCTGAGGAACATGCTTTTGGATATGCTGAGCTAGTCCA
This sequence comes from Phyllostomus hastatus, assembly GCF_019186645.2. Taxonomy (NCBI): domain Eukaryota; kingdom Metazoa; phylum Chordata; class Mammalia; order Chiroptera; family Phyllostomidae; genus Phyllostomus; species Phyllostomus hastatus. Next base: position 8,391,955 of record NW_025334015.1, on the reverse strand, counting down.
GTCACTTCTTTTTATAGCTCAGGGCATGAGAACCAAAATCAGGACATGACTTGCTCAAAGTCACACAGCAAATTAGTAGTGGCAGAGCTGGAGCTCCAAGACCAGGTGATCTAAATCCGGGGTTGCTTTGCTTTTTCCTATATCATAATCCAATCTTTCTGTTGTTTCAAAAATTAAATGTTGTAATCCAAGTAAAACTCATGTGCTGGGAAAGATGATGGTTATGGCTTTTACCACAAGAGCCAAGTCAATTGATACCTGCCAGATAGAGGGTAATGGAGGAGGGAGCATGCAGGTGAGGAAGGCACCATTTCCTCACTTTAGAGCTGTATGTCCTACAGTGGGAGACAGACACATATCTGTCATGAAATATACATCGGACTATGATAGAAACTCAAAGTCACCATCAGAGGGAAATGAGGAGCGGGGACAGAGTTACGTGAACATGAACTGCCAACCTGAAAAGACTTTGGAGAGAAGAATTTTAATAAGGACTTGAGGGCTGGCCAGAACTTTCATAGACATAAAAGGGAATGGATAAGTGTAAGAGTATTACACTTATTCTCATGAAGAGAAGATAGCATAAACAAAGGCAAGGGAGGCACTCAAGTGTGTTTGAGGAAGATCACAATTAGAGAAAATGCCATGGTAGAAAGTAAGGCTGGCAAGGTGGTCTGGCATTGTTCATGTAGGATGCCTGGTGGTACCATTGATACTATTTTGCAGGCCCTGAAGAACCAATGGAATTATTTAAGTGCTAGTTTCAGTAAGATTTTTCTGGTACTCTGGAATCTGGAATGCAAAGGAATATATAGAAAAGAAAAAAATTTAAATTTACAAATGTAAAAAATTAACTTTAAAATTCAAGTATACTATATATATAGAAAAGTGCATGAATCAAAAGTATACACATATATTGGTTTTTATAAAGTAAAAACTCCCATGAAACCACCACCCAGAGAAAGAAATAGGACATTAGCAGAATCACAGGATTGCCTTCTATACCTTCTTACCTACCTTACCTACCTACCTACCTGATCTTGAGTTAAGCACTGTTATGTCTGTCACCCTCAGTTTCTTTTGCCTGTCTGGATGCTCTACATAATTGGAATCATAGATTGTGTGTTCTTTTGCATCTGAATTCTAGTGCTTAGTAGTATGTCTGTAGGATTTGCCCATGTTTGCATATAGCAATATTTTTATTCTCATTTTTATGTAGTATTTTATTCTATAGATATATTACAATTGATTTAAAGATCTTATAGTATTAATATCTCAGTCACTTTCAATTTGTGTCTGCTATGAATAGTGCTGCTATGAAAACCATCATACATGTCTTTTGTTGCTTAGTTGTATACATTTCTATTGAGCATTTACCTGGGACTGGGATTTCTGGGTCATATATTTACCTTTAGTAAATACTGAAAAACAATTTTCCAAAGTGCTTATACCAATTTACACTCCCACAAGTAATGAATGTCAGTTTCTGTTGTTCTGTCTTTTCAACAATGCTTGGTACTATTCATTATTTCAATGTCAGCCATGTAGTAGATTTCAGTATTTTTTAATTTATGTTTTTGTGTAGGCTAATGAAATTAACTCTCTTAGATCATTTTTGGCCATTTAGATATCACATTTTTTGAAATGCCTGTTTAAAGCTTTTGCACATTTTTCGAGATTTTTGTCTTTTTCTTATTGATTTAAATGTATTATTTATATATTCTAGAAAATGAGTGTTTCATCTATCACCTTCCACTCTATGGCTTGAATTTTACTTTCTTATATGTAAAAACAGAAATTCTTAATTTTAACATGGTCTATATTTTCAATCATTTTCTTTAGGTTAGTATTACGTCCTTTTCAAGAAATCTGCCTTAAACAAAATAATATAGTGTTCTTTTTATCTTCTATAAGCCTTGTTTTTCTTTTACAGTAGGAACTAGAATCCATCTGAAATTTACTCCTGTAAATGGTGTAAAGTAGTGGGTAAAACTTTATTTTTTAAACATTGATATTAAATGTATCCAATATTATTTATTGAAAAGATTATCCTTTCTTTATACCACCACAGTGTTGACTTTGTCATAAACCAAATGACTATGCAAATTTTTTTCTGGCCTCTCAATCTAGTTCTTGCACAATATTACATGTTTCTAATTAATGCAGTTTATAGCTTTGCAATTAATCATGATGTCTAGCAACTTAAATCCCCCAACTTTCTTCTTATTTTTCTAGATAGTTATGGTCATTTTGAGGCCTTTGTATTTTGATAATGTTAGTATCCTTTGGTCAATTCCCATAAAAAATATTGTTGGAATATTGAGTCAGACTGTCTGGAATTTATGCATCAATTGGGAAAGAATAAGTATTTTCATAATATTGGACCATTGAATCACCAATCTATAAAGAAGAGTATATTTTTTCATTTATTTAGGTTTCCCCATATTTCTCTTAGTAATGATTTTTAGTTTTCTTTGTAAAAGTGTTGTATATTTTTTGTTAAATTTACTCCTTAGTGTTTGATTTTATACAAAAGTATAAATGATATAGTCTTTGTAATTTTTATAACCTCATTCTTTGTTGGTAGTATATAGAAATAGAATGGATTTTTATATAATTAACCTTATGCCAATGGCCTAGCTATATCTTCTATTAATTCTAATAATTATTTTCTAAAGATTATTTTAGAATTTTCAGGTTTACCATCATGTCATCTGTGAATAGTGATGGTTTTATTTATTTACAGCCTCTCCAGTCATGATGCCCCCTCTTATTCTTGCCTTATTATATAGGCTATGACCTACAGTACAATGTTGAGTAAAGATGGTGATGGTGGTTATCCTTGTCTTGTTCTTAGTCTCAAAAGGAAGTTTTCAAAATTCCACTAAACACTATTGCTGTAATTTTTTGTTGTTGTTTTTGATATTGTTATTAATCTAGGGAGCCTCTTATTTATTACTATTTTGGTAAGAGTGTTTTTAAAATTTTATACCACAAATGATTGCTGAATGTCATCAAATGTTCTTCATCTAATGAAGAGATAATGAATTTTTTTATTATTTAGACAATGTATGTACTAAATTATATTAAATATTTGTTTTGATTTTTAAATTATAATTTGGAGGAAGATGGCTTGCATTTTTCTTTTTTTTGTAATATTTTTGTTGTATTTTGGTAAAAAGTTGTATTGGCCTCATAAAACTAGTTAGATCTAATGTACTATGAAATTTATCTATTAGATTTGTAATTTCAAGTTTTTTTCCAGTTCAAGAATTTTTTGATATGTTTACATAGGTTGCATTCTCTGCTGAAATTTTTTATTCTGTAATCCATTTTCTTGAGCATGTTAATTACAGCTATTTAAAGTCCATTTGTACAATGGACACCATTCTGTATCATCTGTGACTGTTTTCTACTATCTCATTTCCTTTTGGCATTGTCCTTTAATAGATCTGCTAATTTTCTTGTTTAATACTAAACTTTGCATATAAGTAATTAGAGAGACTCTGAATGGTGTTATCTTTCTGCAGAGTAGTTCATCCTACTCTCTGGCAGCCAACAAAAATAGAAACCGATCACATCAATCTAATCAGAGAATGAGTTAAGAAAAGACAAGATTTCAGCTTGCAGAGCTACTTTCTGGGTCTTCCCTACTTCTAGGATCTAGTCCTTCAAATGTGCTGACTGAGACCTGGGGCATGATAGATGCCCCCCAAATATTTATTAAATGAAAGAATACTGAGATCAAAGGGAAAGAGTTACTGTAATGAATAATTCAGAAAAAAGAACTATTTCCCAGTATAATAAATTAGATTCAAGGAAAAGGAAGGCTCAAAACGGGCAAGTATCTCTAGATTGCATGTAGTGGTACTGTTGATAGCAGGGTGAGACATTGGGTATAGGCTTGAGGTATATTGGTAACGGAGACCCACAGAGGGAGAAGGTAGGGCAGATTATGAACTCAATCTTAAATTAGGAAACACTGGGTGACAGAAGACAATCTCAGTGCAGACTTATGGCAGAGTGTTAAAAATATGGTGTATGGGTTGAGAGGTCTAGGCTGGAGAGGAAAGGGTATGAAAGCTACCTTCCAGCCTATGGGTTACAGAATGTGCAAATTTCATATGATCATATCGATTTGACAGCTCTTTAGAGTGGCATTTATGGATATAGCAAGACATACTGAGACCAAATTAAAACAAGAGCTAGAACTCAAAAGTTCAGCCTCTAGATATGACTTTTAAGTTCTCTCCTAAATTCAAACAGACTTTGAATGGCAAATAGAAGATGTTTGTTTATTCTTCTGGTTTCTTTATTCTTCTGTTCTTGAGAGGATACTCTCAAGGGGCTATCCTTCCTAGTCACCTTCCTAGATCCCTGCTAACCCTAGAACTATTAAACAAGGTTATTTCTTTTATAAAAGAAATATCCTTGATGGGTTCTTTAATACTCCCTATGTAAGCTCCTGGCTATTTTTATGGTCTTTCGTTGGTTAATCCACATTCCTGATCAGTTAAACTATTCTTGCCTTTGTCTTCCTGCATATATACATATTGATAAAATACATAATTCAGTCCTAGAGTAAGCAGGTTGCCTATAAATTCACATATGTGGCCTGGTGACCATTCTGTTTAGAAAGTTACCACACTGCACAAATCTCTTTAGAATTCCATGATTTCCTATTGTGGTCTGTATATATTCTTTGGTAATACAGACATTCTCAGTGATAGCTCAGGACTGTATGTTTGCCTTTCTGGGTGATGACAGAGCAGGGCTCCAAGCAGTTGTGGTTTCAGCTGAGCCTCTAGCATGAACTGCAGCATATGTTCCAGGAGCCCTTTAGTTTCCTACAGTCTATAATAGATGTTTCTAGTACTCATAAAAATAGTGAACAAACATCAGGGAAAGATGTTTTACAACCTGAAGCTAATGCAGAGGGTCATTAACATTGTTATTAGAGACAATCCAAAATGATTTAGCCAAGACCTTTGACAAGGGTATACACCGGTCTGTGAATAACAGGTGCCTGTTTACTATTCATGCTATTAATTAGAAGAGAATAAGGATGGGAGAGAGTATCAAAGAGGGTCTAGACGGTGAGAACATGAGTTAAGTGACTGCAGTGGGTCCATCATGGAAGGGATACTTGGCAGCAGGTGGTGGGCACGGGACAGAACAGCAAGAGAGTAGTCTTGGGTCACTCTGCCTCCACACTCGAATGGCACACATCCCAGAATTCTACCAAATGTGAGCTCTAGGAACAACTTACATCATTTCTACTATTGTGATACAACCTTACTCTACTTCAGGTGTCTAATAAAAATTGATGCTTTTCTCTGTTTTACCATCATTGTTACTGAGTTATTTCTTTCTGATAATATTGGGGTAGTGTAACTACTACAAGAATAACTTGAGTCTCAGGTTGAATCTTGCTTTGGTAAAGTGACTAAAAAATTCTGGGTGATTGTCATGTAGTGATTCTTTTTAAGTAAAATAATACTTATTTAGAAGAATATAAAGCAATTAATTTACCCTAATTAACAACTTCAGAAACAAATAATACCAAAATGTTTGATGAATGAACAGGAAAAACACACACATAGACACACAAGAGCCTTTCTTAATTAACTTACAGCCCTTTTGCCTCTCTTTTGATCCTGTATACAGCTAGGCTCCATATAAAGCCACTTACCCACTCTAGAGCAGTGTGGCAAGTTTTCATTGTCCTCTGTTCCATCTCTTACTCATCTCATTCCTACCTGAAATGTTGAGTCAGTGTCCTTGTCTCTTTTTCTTATCACTTGTACAGTTTCTTCATTCTTGTAGAGAATTCTATAAGCACATTCTAGAGCACATTTTTTAATTTGTCTTCCCACTTCTTTATGGTTATATGATTACAAATATCAATAATAACCTACACGTTCGCTATATGAGCTTTTTGAATTCTTACTGTTACATGTCACATGTATTTCCAAATGTGTGAAATGCACTATTTAATTTAATACTCGGAAGAGTTCAGTTCTAAGTTTCTAGCTGAAGACACTGAGGTTTATGAAGATGTGAACTGGCCGTTCCCACAGTGAGTGAATGGCATAGCTGTCATTGTGGCACAACTAGCCTTGTCTCAGAATTTCCTGTAGTAAACTCTCAAACTGTGATGCACCTGCAAATTGCCAGTGAACTTTGCTACAAAGCAAAAACTCTGATTCTGGGGCCTGAGGTGGGGCTAAAATTCTGCATTTCAACAGGCTCCCTGGAGGCGATTAAACTGGGCCTGGACCAACTTTGAGGGATTCATGTGAAGACATAGTTTTTTCTTCCTTGAGGAAGGGGACTGGGGTATGTGGAGGGCAGGAGATTTTACTTCGCACCCTCTGAAATTCGGAAGGGTCTCCTCAACTTTATCCCATTGCATTATCCGAATCCCAAAGGGCAAATAAATTCACTTTTATTCCCTCTGCTTCCATTTCAGCAGACTGCCCCTGTGGACAACCACAGGGAGGGCTCTCTCTGTTGCAGAGGGTCTAGCGAAGGCCATTGCCCCTCTGTTTTTTAGCAAACACCCCTGGATGATGAGTTGCTTTTGGGTACCAGCAAAACATTTGATCTTCTTAGAAAGTCATTCTATTGTTTGCTTCAAAAATGCCCCGAGGCTGCCAGTTTCCCCAGTTGAGGCTTTAAACATATGATGGCCATTTATCTATTTTCAGTCCTTTCAAATTCCTTCTCATTCTTGTGATTGGGGACAGGGGAAGAGGGCAGCACCTGAATGGCCACTACTTGCCATTCATTATCCAATAGATCTCTATTAAGTCAAAGAATTTTTTTCCAATTGTTTCTTTCCTTCTAGGGATAAAAACCTTTTCACCCATTTTGCTTCTGATCATTTTGCTGCCCTTTTCTGAAACTTCACTTTGTTGGCGCTGCTTTCTTTGAGGCAAAGATGATCAAAGCACCTCTAAGCATGCCAGCAATTTTTACAATAAATAGCATTTTCTGGGTTATTTTTCATTCCCATTTTAATGCTCCTCACTCACCTTGCTTGTTCTTTAAACTGTCCCTGTGCATTTTCTAAGGCTTTATATCAAACAAAAAAGTCACTTCAGATTACATCAGAGCACTTGCCCCATCCAAATTCACCTTAATGTTGAAGTTGGAGAGATTCAGTAAATTGTATTCTCCACAAAGGTTTTCTTTCTCTCTTCTTTCCCCTCCCTCCTAGAGTTTCTTGGGAGCAGAGTGGTCCACCTTGGCAAGAAGTAAATTTGAGAATTGAGAATTTAAGAATTTTTCAAGCCTACGTCAAATTATATCCATTTCCATCTGTAACGATGTTCCTGCAGCCCATGTTAATTCTGTTTTTGGATCTTCCCAAAGGATAATCAGTCATCTATCAATTGTATTTATTTCTACTTTTCCAACTTCAACTTACTCTTATTGTAACTACTATGAATACTTGCCATGTAAGGAACAATTCCTATTCATGGCTAAGATTTATTGAGTACTTACTATGTGCAAGGCATATTTTAAGAATATCAGCAGATGTTAACTCCTTTGATCCTCTGGGCAACTCTGTAGGTAGCTTATTGTTCTATTCTACAGATGAGAAAATCAAGGCACGGAGAGGCCCAATGACTTGAACATGATCACACGGCTAGTAAACAGAGGAGGCACTCTGGTTCTGGAACTTGAACTTTTTTTGAAGGTCTGGAACATTGTATTTTTATTTTTTACACAAGTTTCCTTCTTACTATATAACAGGCAATGCATTAAATGCTTTATATACATTACCTGAATTTCAGTAGTAGTATGACTAATTTGAAGAACTCCACATTTCCATTCCTCACTCAAAACAAACTATATCTTAGTCTTTCAGGAAGACTAACTGATTAAAATGAGAGTAAGCAAAGCTCAGAGATTCCAGCTACAAATCACAAGGTTCATGCCATGTTTGTCACATTTGGTGTTGATGGGTTTGCATTTTCAAGCTTCTACACATACACTGAGCACCTTGAGGGCAGGTTGTTTACCTATGAATCAAATCTGTAATGCTCCCTGAAGAAGGTTTAAGTGCTCTGCTCTCAGTGGTTCAGGAATTGATTCAAAGCCACATAGAATCTGAGAGGTGATGAGTTTGAATGGTTAGGTGTGGGAACTCTAAATAAGCCCCTCCCTTACTGCCAGTTCTCTGCCAGATTGCTTGGCATCAATCTTGTTTCTTTGAATTCTATTTTCTCTGCACATTGAGAAATTCTTTGCTTGTGCCTGGTAAATTTTGCACCTTTCTCTGGCCAAACATTGTTGTCCTTAGAGGGGAGAGACGTGAATTCTGGTCTTTATGTGACAGTTGACTGTACAGAGCAGGAGGTGGGGTGGAGGTCATTTTCTCCCAGGATTCCTCCTATCCCGATAATTCAGCACACTGTTGCCACAGGATTAAAAGATTCCCATTTTGTCCATCCAAGAAATCAATTCTATTGACTTTACTTCTTGTGACCTAGTACCCTGGCCCTCCCAGTCTTCTTGCTATTCTGAAACTTTTGTGGGTGGCAAGGAAGGGTGCCAGACCCCCAAAACCCACATCAAATCCCGGTGGGTATGAGACTAGTCAAGACATCTCAGTTTACTCTGTCATACCCCAACGTGTCCCTTAGTGTTCAGAGAGGAAAATACTTAAATTTAAGGTTGTCAGTTAGATTGTGTTTGACAGTTAAAGTGCTAAACACAATGCATAAACATAATAATTATCTCAGTAAGTTCTGAGTTCTACCCTTCATATTTTCTTTAATTTTTCTCTCCAGTCTTCGTTTCATCTTTACACTAAACTCTGAGCCTGGAGAACGGACATCATACAGAAATCAAAACTAAGGCAGAGAAAGTCTTGCCTATACTAAGAGCTGCAACCGCAGGCCTAGCACTTGGTCAGTATCAAGTAATTCAGAGAAGCCTTTATCCCCAAAGTATAGTCACTCTTCATTGTGGAGAGGTGGGCTCTAGGAATCGTTATGCTAGAACACAATCATATCAATGAGTGTTTAAAATAGAGTAGTAATGATAATGATGACACTTGCATTCATGAAGTGAGTTTACTGGCCATGCTGTATAAAGGATGTTTACAGATAATCTTCTTCCAAACACGCGTCAGCTGAGTGCCATTTCCCTGGTACAGTAGAAAATAGAATTGGTAGGAATTCAGTTACAAGTAATAGAGGTTTATTTTATGTGTTATTATAACAAAGATGTGATAGCAGGCAGTGGTTTGTGTTGGTTCAGCAGCGCAATGTGTTAGGGCTCAAGTCAGCATGTCTGTTATTCTATCCTCATGCTCACAAGGTGGCTGCAGCATTGCCAAGAATCAGGTCCTGCATTTCTGTTAGGAAACACAGAGCAGCACAGGGAAGTTCTCTTATCAGGGAGGAAAACCCTCCTCCCTTACATCTCATTGACTAAAATGAGATGGGTGCCCGCCCCTGGATTAGGAGCTGTCTCACATTTCCTAAAATCAAAGAATCTCCTCGGATTCCCAAGCAAATGTGGGGTGAGCCTCTGCCTGTTAGCAAGGAGAACCACCTTTTAGAAAGGCAGTTAACAGCACCTGACACAACAGGACATTAGGGCAGAAGTGACATGAACAAGAAAGTCAGGTCTTTTTCTTCCATTTACTAATTGAGGCACACTGTAAAAATCTTTGCTCCTCTGCTTCCACACCTGTAAATTAGATACGGTAATGGTCTATTTCTTTCATAAAGATAGAGTAAGGAAATACACACATGCAGAAATGTTTTGAAGATTATATAGCACTATGAAAAAGCAAATAATTATGTTTAGGGTACCTTTTCATTTGGGGGGATATTAGAGAAGCATAAAACTGTCTCTTCTTAATGGAACTCATAACCAGGTGGGAAATCCAAGCTATTCATATGCAAAATTTGAAATAACGTAAGGTTTAACTATCAGCTCAAGACAACAATAGCAAAGTTATTACAAGTAGTATAAAGAGACAGTAAAATGGAGCGGTTAAGACTCAGAGGCTTGTAGTGACACAAACCTGAGCTGAAGTCCCAATTCTAGCATGTCATAGTTGTGTGATCTTGGGCAATTCACTTTCTGTTTTGGCCCACTTTTCTCGTCTGTAAAATAGAGCAACAATTCCTTCCTCGCAATGCTCTTGCAGTGTTAATCACGTGAAATAGACACAAAACACTTAGCACAGAGGCAGAGGAGATGAATTCAATAACATTTAATTAATGAATATAGTTATGTGATTTACTAGAATTTTCTCTCCCCTCCAAACTTCTCTCCATTCCCCCTGGAACCTGGTGTCCTATTTCCCTGGGAAATAAATGCCTTTTAACACATTGAAAAATCCTCCACGATCCCTCGATCCCTCGCACAAGGTCCCTGAGGCTCCAGGTTAACCTTTCCCCCAGGGTGGTTATTGAGAACTTATCCTTAGTCTTTACTTCCTGTCTCTTAACTGGTTCTGGATGTGTGATGAGACTGTGCTTCTAGCCCGGGGGTGCAAACGGACTCCTCCTCTCTCTGCAGGGCTTCACCTCTTGTTACACTGAGTGCAAATGATCCCAACTGGATTCTACCCTGGCCTGGAGGAAGACAGGGAATGAGAGGTGATGAAATGTTAAGAGATTTACCAGGAAAAGAGAGACCCCTCAAAGATGCTTCCCTCTATCTTGTGAGCAGCTCTGGTTTTGCCCCATGAATGCAGCTCAGAACTTTGGGAGAAGAGGAAGAATGTGGCCAAACGGCCTATTCATCTTTAAAAAAAGTATTTAACATGTGAAGGCTGTTATGTGGAGACTAGTTTGGGGCTGTTTTGCTTTGTCAGGAATATAAACGAGGATGGAACGGCCACCGGCCACCATAGGTAACATACTATAAATTGCAGTTGCAGGAAGGCTAGACACAAGGGGTTTTAACCCTCGACAGGTTAAAGAAAAGGCTACGTAGGCCCCTATTCTGCTCTAAAACAGGAGAGAATTTTTAGCTAATGTCAGCTGCTGTCTTTCTCAGCATCTCTCACCTGCAGCCACTACACTGCCTAACCTGAGTGCATTTTGTCCTCCCCACCTCCTAAGCCAGGGGTCCCCAACCTCCAGGGTTGTGGACTGGTATTGGTCTGGGCCTTTTAGGAACCAGGCTGCATAACAGGAGGTGAGCTTGAATGTAATGCGCTTGAGTCATTCTGAAACTATCCCTGCCCCTCCCCAGTCCCTGGAAAAATTGTCTTCCACAATACTGGTCCCTGGTGCCAAAAAGTTTGGGGACCGCTCTCCCAAGATGTATGTGGCCAGAGAAAGCAAGAGGACAGTAAGCTCAGACATGTTGGATGGTGGGGCCTGCAGAAACCTTGTGGTGATAGGCTTGAGATGGGCCAGTAGCCCTCAGAAGGTCATCAAGACGCAGCCTCCTCTCCCTCATCCCAACAACTCCTGTACACAGTTAAATTGCGGAGGATTGGATTTCCCGTTTCCCTCTTGCAGCTAATGTTCTTTTCAGAGCCATCATCTATTTAACTAGGCTTTGCACCTGCTCTTTCCTATCAATCCCCTGCAGCAAAGGCTGAAAATGAACCTCAGTTCCTCAGCACCAAGTTGAGACCTACTGCAGGTGGCTGGTCCCCTCTGCCCAGAAAGCTCAGATGCTGCCGTCCACTGCCCAGGCACCAACCTGAGACTTAATGAGACCCTGGGACAAGACCGCTGACCTGCCAGCTATTGTCCTCAGGGGTCAGTCCCAGAATCATATTAGCTTCATCCTCTCCACCTCCCTTCTGTCATCCTCCCCAAAGCCCCCCAAAACTGAAGACTGAGTTTGCTTTGTGACCAATCCACCTGAAACACAAATATGATGTTTTCCTACATGAAGTTTCAGATACCATCTAGATCTGCTTTCCAAGCCTGGCTACCAACCCCCCTGAAGGTGTACAGCAGTGGCCTCATGGATAGAAGTTGGAGTAGATTCAGGTTCGAATCCCAGCAGGTTCAACCACATGCTGTGTGTCACTGGGCGTTTCCTTGTCTGAGCACCCCACTCCTTGTCTGCAGGTGATGATAACAAAATCGCACAATAAGGTCATTTGAGTTAAATACTCATGCCTGGCACACGGTAAATGACAATACAAAGCACCTATAATATTATGGTAGATGATTCAGGAAGGTAAACCTTTTTTAAAAAAATTTTAATCCTGTCCTTCAAGTAGTAATACTTGACTGCAATTTGAAACATAGTTTTAAATATTAAAATAAACATGGGTGCATTGTGAAGCAAAAGCAGATAACAACATTCACATCATTTTTTAAGATAAAACAGGTGAATTTCAAAAACTTTCCTGCTTGTGGTGTGCTGCTTCAGGCCCCCCTCTGACAGCCCCTGGGGAGAAGCTCTCTCCTCTGCTGTTTGAGTTATTTCAAAGCCTTGAGTAATAAAAAATAAAGTTAAGTCAGAAAGGGAAGAATACAGGAAACCTATCTGCAGGCAGCAGATCAATGTGCTAGCTATGGATAGTTAATAAGGAGATTTAGATTGTTCTTGGCTCTGTTCACAACACACATTCAACTCTGTTTCCTTCATCAGCTCTGTTCAACTATTCCTACCAAACAAATGCTCCTGTCATGGCTGTAGAGGGAACACTGATCGAATTGTAATCTGGAGGGAAGGCCAGTTTGGAAGCTTTGTGAGCAGAGATAAGTTTCTCAAACTCTTTGCACCCCAGCCTCTTCATCCTGAAAATGGATGTATAATTCTTTCCTCAGAGCACTGCAGTGGATCTAGACCTAGGCCACTGAGTTATCCAGTGTATTTCCCAGCCCTCCCCAGCATCGCTATTCCTGCTACCCTGGCCCCGGCTGACCTCCATCCCTGAGCCGAAATATTGCAATACCCTCCTAGCTGGAGTCCCTGTTTCTGTTGCCTCTGCACTTCCTGCTTCTACCTGCACCAACCACAGAGCAGCAGAATGATCTCCGAGGAACTAGGTTCCCCCTGGAAAGCTGAGTGGAGGAGCCTGCAGAGGGGCAAGTCAGTGATGTCTGAACTCTCACTGCACACGTGGCCCCATTTTGGTGGGCCTATTCCCATCCCTCTACAGGTCTGGCCTTGGCAGAGATGCATGGCAGTGACTGGGAACCCTTCCTCTGCCCACAAACGTGCAGAGGAGCCCAGCCCTTTCCATGTCTTGCTCTTACTACACATTGAAGCGAAGAGTGAGATTTGCATACAGGCATTAGGCCGAGAATAGTCTCCCTGGGCAGGACACAGCCCAGCCCATAATTGCTGTAGGTATCTAAGGTGTCAGGCCTCTGCTACCCAGTGAGGCTGCAAACCAGCTTTCTCATCATAAAGGAACGAGCTGCCAATGATTTTCATAGCTTGATTAACGCTCTTCAAACCAGTCTCCATTGGGTGCAGAAGTGAAGCCGGAGGAAGATGGATGTTTCCTATTACTTGATGTAATGACTGTGAGGCAGGCTAATGAAACCTTTACAGCCCAAGTTTACAGGAAAAAAACCAACAAACACAGATCAATACCTGAGTTATAGTTCGAATGCATTGATAAATGGGTGACAGGCTGCGGGCCTGGCCTCACATAGGAAAGAGCAGGGAAGAAGGGTTGGGATGTGGAGTGGGAACTGGAGACAAAAAAAAAAGACAAAGAAAAATGGCCCAACTATAGTTTGGACTAATGAGGCCCAAGGGTGTCAACAAGAGGTTGTGAAACCTGAGCACATGGATGTCAAGAGAAGGACCAGACTCCGAGGAGGTAAGAGTGGACATAAAAGGAGGGAGAATGCACAGCCCTTTTCGTTGCTGAAGGAATCTTCCAGAAGTGGTGACCTAGATTTGGTTGTTGCTCTCATGATGCAAAGGGGCAGTCCCTCTCACCCCCCACATCTCCTCTCCTACTTAAAACCTCTCCCCTACTGCTTCTGCTCCTAGTTCTTGTTAAGATTTTCTCATGGTGACACAGACATCCTTCTAGTTCCCAGGTCCCAGGGACAGCACCTGTGCTCAGCTTTGGCCTGTGTTCATCAGAAGCAGCCCTCCGGCAGGCAAGATGACAGCAGCTGCTGGCGGGGGCAGCCAAGAAGTCTCAGCATCTGACACACCACCCATTCATCTTCAGGGACAGTGTTCCTGCCCCAGCTCATGGCTGCTCATAGTGGAAATGCGAACGGGAAAATTCCAGAGTTGCAACAGGGTATCGGCTCACCTCCTCTGCATCCTTGGTCTTTGTAATTTCACGAGGTTGTGGTGACCACTCTCTCCCTGCCCCATCGCCACTCCTCTCACCTTCTTACATAACATGCCATTTACTTCTTCATTGTGTGAGTGTCTGCCTTGCCCAGGTCTACTGTAGGAGAGGGATTTTGCTCATTGTTGTACCCTGTTGGGTGCAGATTGGGAACTCAGTAGATATTTGTTGGATGAAGAAAGGAATGGGGGCGGGTCACTGTGCTTTACTCCTGGCCTCACAGTGAACCAGCTGAATGACAACTTCCCCACATCACAGTTTTCTTATCTGGAAATGGGGATAATAATCCTCATTTATTATTTTGCAGAGTTACTAAAGAAAAAGACAATAACTGCATTATAAATGTAATAGGTCCACACTATTTGCATTACATGGGATACCCGTCGCCATAAACACGGTAGAAGTAATCACCAGCAAACAGACCATATTGATCTGTGTTTGTTTCCCACTTCACGGCTGAAAACGCCACCTGTTCTAAACTCCTGATGCATGAAGATTAGCCCTATGTCTTTATCCAAAGACAAGTTATCTTTTGGTCCCAGCACCCCCCAAATTATAACACAGACCATTGTGCTGTGTCTAGGGGTGTTGTATGTTGTAGAAGATGGGCACTTAGTGCGTGGAAGTTGGATGCAAGCGCTATGTATAGAATCTGAGCCCGGAGCGTTTGGGACATGTGCTTTAAACACACAGTGTGGCATCACTGCTCTCCGGGGGCAGAGCTGGGGGTAGGATTCTCAGGGGAGCACGTTTCCTCTAGTTCTGCTGAGTCAGGAGGACAGGTGAATCAGCAGTAGGCACTGGAAGTCTTTAAAATCACAGTTTACTCTTGATGGTAAAATGGAGGAGACTCAAGGAAACAATTGGGCAGGAGGAACAGGAGGCTCTATCTCCTGATCACTGTTCACATCAGGTCATTGAATTTGTGTGAAGTCAATTCATCCAATGCTCGGTACCCAGGCTGCTCCCTAAGGGTTAGCTTCTTCTGGCAAGTAAACTGGCCCAATTGTTGGGCTCTGTAAAGAATACGTGGCTAAAAAGTTCAAAGTGGCACTGCGTAGGTATTTTGCCATGAGTGCCTCTCTCTGAACCCAAGACTCCTATTGTGCTTCCCGTGACTTTAGTATGGAGTGCACACACATGCCTGCAGCAGAGAAGCCGATCATTGGCTCTTTGTCTTCCTCATGACGCAGCTGTGGACCTAGCAGGGCTAAAGGGATGAGTTTACACATGGGCTGGAAAGGGATTCCCAGCTTTAGGAATTATCTCACCTCTGTGAGTTCCATTCTCCTCATCTCCACATTTGGGTAATGACTCCTCTCTCCTAAGGTTGTGTGAAAGCCAAAAGACCATGCACTGAAAGTGTGCACAAGTAGTACATGAGGAATACATGACTGATGACTAAAGAAGATGATGTCTTAAGAGCTGCCTTGCTACACTAGAATTTTTGAGTTCCTAACAATGGAAGGGAAAGAACAACAACACTGAATACATCTTTGGGACTATACTAGATACCTACTTGCATGTCATTGTACCACACATTACAATGGTCCTACTAGTTAAAGAGGATTAGCTCCATTAAACAAATGAGGAAACTGAAGTGCAGTGAGAATAAGAAACTTGTTCAAGTTTGAGTTACTGATAAGTGATGGAGCTGGGACTCAAGAATCCTGGCTCTGCTCCTAAAGCCCTTGGCATCCCCTAGTCTGCATCCCAGGAGACTAAAGTTTAACCAGGAAAGATTGCAGACTGCACAAGCAGTAGAGTTTTTCCACAGTCCCTGGGCATGAGACACATGGCTAAGCACCACATAATACATGTCACTGTGGTCACCACCACCACCTCACTGCACAATAATGAGAACCACCTGCTGCAAAACAAAGCAAAGCAAAGAAAGCTTCACTGTGGGCTGGAAATAGCTGGAATGAACAGTATCATGCCAGCCAAAACACAGGCAGAGCATGAAGGGACCACAAGGCACAGTCAGGGCCAGGACAGAGAAACCCAGAAGAGAGTGGTTCCCAAGGACCTCCAGGCTTGGACCTGATAAAGAAGAAAAATGAACTGATATTTGTTGGGCATTTAGTATGTGTCACACGCTGTCCTACATATGTTCCTATGCTGTCTTTACTTTAATCCTGTGACATAGATCTTACCCCCGTTCTGCAGTGGAGAATTGGAGACTCGAGTTGATAGCTAAGGAAAGGAATGTGGCAGAAGTGTAGAGCAAGCGTGGAGTCCAGTAGAACCAAGGAAGGGAGAGCTGTCACTCTGCAGATGCCAGTTCCTCCCTGAAGGGTGCTGTCCATCTCCAGGCTCCATTTCACCAAGATGGCTCAACCTCTGAGAGGCAGATAAAGCATCCCTTTTTTAAAGCCTTTCCTAACCTCTGATCTTAGATCTTGTAATTTGAGGACCTGACATAATAAACCAGCACACTGGCTACATAGCACGGACAACAGAAAAATCAGTGACTAGACGAAAGGTCCAGAGGAGTGCTACCCAGTGGAACTCTGCAGTGGTACAGGTGGACCTTTGCCTGTGCTGCCCACTTACAGCAGCCACTGGTCACATGTGGCTATGGTCATCACAATGGAATGGACAGCACATGTCGGCAAACCTGGGCTTTCTCTGCTTTCACCGTTGCCACCTTCAACCAGTTTAACTATGAAGACCTTGTGGGGTCAAGAGACCCAGCTGACTCTATACTTGGGTGAATCCAGTCACACTTCTCCCTACATAAAACATCTTTCAGGAACTTCCTCTACTTTCCTTAGGTATTGATCCAGGACAGCCACCAGAATAGCATTTTTTTAAAAGTATAAGGATTTGGTTTACCACACACCCCAAATACCTCTCTGATAGTAAGGGGACTTATTCTGCTCTTCAAAAGACCATTTTGGGTCCATTTTACTTCCAAGCTCAACACCATGGGAAGTTGGCCACAGATAGATGAACCTCAGGCATCAGCAAGCTGGTTGAGATTTTGGGTAAAGATTAGGGTACAGAGTGTGGAACATCCAGACCACAGGCATCTCCTTGGGAGCACTTTAGTATCTTCCAGGTTCAAACATGGGGGCACATCAATAGCTATTTCAGGAACTGGAGTATTAGAAGTTCATTGACACTCATTTATAATGCACCTTGGGCCTCTCCTACAGTTGAACAAGGATCTGAAATGGCAGGAGGTACATCTGGTACCAGGACCTTTGGCATTGCATAGACTATAGACAGAGTCCTTAGATCAGCTCTAAAGTAATGGAGATCTAGCTTCCTGACTGCCCACATGATTTAAGGAAGAAAGTCTGGTGGATCAGTGGTCTTTGGGTGATGGGAGTTCCCTAGTTGGAAGTGTTGTAATCACCGAATTTTCCAGTAAGACTGAGCTGCCCTGGGAGGCACCAGCTTGAAGTACCTCCTCCTGGCTCAGTTCTCAATGACCGCTCACTCTCGGAGCAACCTTACAAAGAAGCTTTCTGGAAAATGAAGTTGTAACTGTCATTTTCACCCAACATCGAGGACCCCTGTATTCTAGATGTTAGAGGTTTATTTGAATATTAAGCATGGGGTGAGGGATTGTGGAAAGCTGGCAGTTCTTTAGGTGGGTCTGAGTTACACCAGACACAGCAGGGTCTCTCTCATTCCCTGACTGCTGTCCCTTTAACCGAGTTCCTGCCACATTTTGAGTTAGTTACGTTTTCCAGCCAGGAGAACTCTTTGTTCTCCTTTTCTTGTTCCAGGCCCCCTTTCCTCCTGAGCTGCAAAGGCGCTTTTCCCTTCCAGCTTGGGTGATACAGGACTTGCTGAACCAGGGAGCTGATGGGGAAGGGATACTTAGTGAAGGATGGGCCCTGGTTGCCAAGCTGAGCTGGCTGACTTCTGCATGGAGCTCTTAGGATTCTCCATGGAGTGGCCCAGAATGGAACAAAGCATTTGGCTCAGAGTTATGGGTTTCTGTGCCATTAGTCTAGGGTATAACAGAAAAAAATCATTTTACTGATGGTCAGGAGCTCTCTAGACCACCTCCTGTCACTGCCCAGCTGAAGAGCTGTGGCTTCTCAGGACCTCAGTTTCTTAAATGACAGAATTGATAGATTGCCCAGTCCAAACTAGGACCAGATCCCATGCCTGTTGAACAATATTTCTCAGAGGTCATCATAGCAATGGTGGTGGGTGGGACCCTGGAATCCCCACTTCCACAAGCTTCCACAAGATTACCTAGGCACTTATCTCTTTTATTGGTTTATATCTCGGCATGAGATTTGGTTTGGAGAAGATATTTGGTGGCTAAAAATAAATCTTCTTTGACTAGATGATCCCTAAGGTGCCCTTCTAACTCTATAATTTTAAGGTAGCACCTGCTAATTGGATCTGATCATAAACCCAGGTCAGAGAATAACAGCCTGTGGTAAGAAGTCCTGAGGCTGTATTTCAAAGCATTTTAGCAATTTGCTCACTTATTTACATTTGACATTTGGGGTTAAATCTGTAGCTGTTTTTTGTATATGAGCATTTTTTTGTACAGCTAATTCCCTGAGCTCCGGGAGACTGTAATGGAAGAGTTTGTCTCTTGCCTCTCTTGTCTCATTTCGCCTCAAAGATGGCTATAGGACGGTGGTCAGGTTTGTGAGGAAGGCTGAGATTCTGCCTTTGCCCATTTCTTATGGAGACTTCTGATCCTAGGAGGGATTGCCACACAGAAGTTACAGTGACTTTCATTCATGAGTCACAAGAGACTTTGTACCTTAGGCCAAAGACAATGACTCATGAAGCACTCACTAGCCCCAGAAAGTCAACACTAAGGATAGGTTCAGTGGCTTTGCCATAAATACTTATCCTATGTGCTAAAACTTCAATCCACCTCTGCTTTTTGGGTTCGTGCTCTGGGAATCACATTGAAAAACCTGCTCATGGAGAGAGAGCTCAAGAATTCCTTTATTCCCAAAGATTTTTTTCTTTTTAATTCAACTTTATTGAAGTATAATTGATCTATAGTATAACAGACTTGTGAAGTATGCAGTTGTATGCTTTTTAGCAATATATTCCTGTGTGAATACCCCTCATTTAAGACACAGAGCATTCCCACCACCCATCTATTACTCTTACCCACTGTGTCATGTGGTTAGGGGGCTAGGGCAGCATTGTGGGTAGGAGTGAGTGGTGGGTTGATGGTGTTGCTCTATATCTTGACTGGGCTTGGAGCACATGAAATACATTTGTCAAAATCCATGCAACTAAACACTTAATATGAATCCAGTTTACAGTTGAAGAAATTGAAGCTTAGACAGATTAAATACATTTCTAAATGCTGTACCCTTCTTAAATGGCCAATTCTAGATGTGAACCAAGGACCATTGGACTGCAATCCCATGTTCTTAACAACCATGGGCCATACTGTTCTCCGTCCCTCCTTACCATTTTTATAGATGGAGGCAATGTAGTCTGGGAACTAGCAATCTGGTCTACTCTTCTCGTTGTACAAATAAGCCCCTGAGAACTGAGATGATTTATGCAGAAAATCCATGATGATGTCAGCCCAGAGGCCACACTCATTATGTTCTCAGTCCAAGTATGGTGCTAATGATGGTGATGTCAATGCTTTCACACCAATCATCTCTCACAGGACCTCCACGCACAAGAAGACCTCTGAATGCCCTATTTTGTTACAGTGGTATTCCTGTGAACGTGGAGTGCTTTGCAGTCAGGCTTTTCAGACAGAACCGGAACATACAAGCGAATCATGTAGGGATCTGATGAAAGTACAGATTTTGATTTAGAAAGTCCTGCAAATCCCAAAACATTTTAGAAGAATTCAAAAACAAAATTAAGTAGAATTAATTTTGACATTTCCTTAATGTTTCTTTCTCCCTATAGATGAAACACTCACAAAGTAATGCACATACATACACACACGCACGCACATACACACATGAGCTGTAGTCACAGATCTCAGCGAGCTTGCTGATATCAACCTTAATTTGATCACTGAAAACCTTGACTGTAAGACATCTTCCTGGACATGGATGGATTAGTCACACCCACAAACCACAACCGAATGTGTTATTGGCTTACATTTTCCAACTGGAATTAGATATCACAGGACTGAGTATTTTGATTGACTTTGCATCTGGGTCAGTCAAAACTGCTGGTCCCAGGGAATGGTTATGTTGTGCTAAGCGGTTTTCATCTTGTACTGCCAGAACTACTTTTGGCTTGTGATTGATTGATAGATCCAAATTCAAACCCAATTGCTCATCCTTTCTGCTCAGAAGGATTTTGGATTTATTGATCTCTGTCCAAGCTCATCTGGGAAGAACAATGCTGCTACAACAGAGAGAGTGCCACTTGGGGTCCTGCATTACGCTGCTTTTGTTTCTCCTGCCAGCTCAGACCAAGGCTTTATCTGCAGCACTGTGGACAGCTGGCAGGCATGAACCCCTGCCTCAGAGAAGTCTGACTCACCATTCCACTGCATGTTCCTTGATGGGATGTTTGTTTAGACGCATTGCAGTCATAGATGTGCCGCCTGACCCAGTTTGCTCTACATGTGCCATGAATCTAGTTAATTGTGTATCAGCTGACTCCATAATTTATTTATTAATTAACAAAGTAAATTAAAATCCAAGTGCTGCAGCTCTTCTGGCTATCAGGATTAGTGAGCAGCAAAGCCTTGGAAAAATGTCACTTTTCATATCTGTGATCTCTTCCTCCTTAAAACTTACTCTCTTCTTTTTCATTTGGCAAGAGAACAATTTCATGAATGGGTAAGTACAAGATTTTTAAGAAAACATAGCTACATTACTAAAAATATTAATAATTCTTTATATCCTGCTCAATGATATTAGGGAGCAAATATTGACAGGTAGCACTGGTGTCATCCAAAAGAATAGTTTTGAGAACACACATTTCCAGTGTAGAAGGACATCCAGGTTTGTGTTTTTCTCCTGTACCCCCAGGTACCTCCTCCTGGAATGACTGTTGATTATATCAGATTTCCAATCAGGAGGGGAGATACGTTCTTACCACCTATGGTCCCCGAAGCTCTAGCCTTGAAGACTGTTTTCTTCAGTAAAACGTTGCATCTTGCTAGTGGCAAACAGAAACAAGCAAAGATTCAGTGTTGCTTCTTCCTAAAAATCTGCTCTAAGCAACTACCCTATTGTCCCCAAGGTCCTTCTCACTGCTGACTTGGGGGGTAAATCATCACACTTCATTCTGCTACTTTACTGAACATGTAGGAAAATAGCCCTTTTATTTACTCTGTGCTTGGGCTTCTCTAGAAAGACAACTGACATAAGAACTTGAATGCAAATACTTTATGTAGGAAATGGACTCAGGAAGCACTGAAAGAGGACTAGAAAAGTGAGACAGGAACAAGAGGGAACCTGCTAAGGGTGTGCTGTCAAGCAGGATAGGGCTGGGGGCAATGAGCCTTGATACCAATTAAAGTTAGTATCTGGGAGACCACTTAGAGCATCCACAATTGTCCCACCTAGCAGTGACTTTATCCTTAGGAGTGAATTTATCCATCATTTCTTGAGGCTTCTCCTATGGGCATTAACTCCTTGGCCTTTGTGGGAAGGCCTCCTCTCAAGTGGCCTGAGAGAAAGCCCTCAAGAAGAATCACAGGTAGCAGCCACAGGATCCTACCAACATATATGTTGAGGCCAGATATGTTGAAGGCCAAGGAGATAGGAACCAGACACTGATAGGCTAGAGTAACCCAATAGTCTTTGCTAGGTCAACTTTCTTTTTGGTTTCAGGCTCCCTAGGACCTAAAGAAGCTCACTAGAACCCAGTTTCATTGCTTCCATCTGGTCTGTGCTCTGGCTCCCAAGCAAAGGGATTGCTAGCTTTAGAGAGAGAGAGATTTCACTCCCCAACCCCCACCCCCCAGTTCTTATTTTATTTTCTTCCCTACCTCCCAAAGTCCTCAGAATTGAGTCTCTTCTCAGAGGGGCACTCAGTGCGTCACATACATTTTTTCTGGTGTGACCACATCTATAGCCACAGGAGTATACTTGGTCCCTGAATCCTGAGAAGATAGTTAAAAAATTGTCTAACTATGGGATGTGTTGCAATATCTGGGTTGGGAAGTCCAATACGTTATTATCTTGTTACAACAACAACAATAATAATACCTTACATTTATATTATTTCTGTAATTGCCAATGCACTTGTATTTTCTGAGTTGATTCTACACAATCCCCTCTGGGAGGGAGACATCATTAGATATTAGCAAGAAGAAAACCAAATCCCTAAGGGAGTAATTTTGACCCTGAGGCAGTGTGAAAAAGCTATTAAGAACTCAGGCTTCTAAATCAGTTGACCTGGGTCCAAATCTTGGCTATTTCACATATCAGCTATGTGCCCAAAGATGACTTATGAACCTTTCTGAGACCATCTCCTCATTATAATGTGGAATTTGCAATAGCACAATTCATTGGATTGTCTTGAGGCTTACATGGGATAAAAAAGTAAAGACCAGTTGTTACTATTGACTGACTCAGTCAAAATTGCCAACACAGCAAAAACACGTGCCCACCTCTTTCCACTGTTAGTCTTATGTTCTTTCCCACCATTCCATGTTTCTTGCTAAATCCTGAAAAATGATCCCAAATCAGGCATTTTGGGGGTTGGATTTGTGCTGAATTTTCTCTCAGTTCCTACAAAGCATGTAGTCAACCTTGGTGTGTGACTTAAGAAAGGGGGTTTTCTTCAGGCCTAGGAATAGAAATAAAATGATTTAAAAGTATAAATATAAAAATAAATTGATCCATACAGCTGCAGCCTCCATGGGTTTAAAAGAATGGATGTCATGTTCCCAGAACAAAACTCTTATGCAGAATAAATTTGCCTTTTTATGCAGAGAAGAGGCTGAAATGAAGCTTGCAGGGTTTTGTGTCACCAGCGTCATCTTTATGTTCTTAAATGAATAACAGATAAAGGATTTGCCTTATTACAGGAGAAAGGGCCAAATGTGTTTGCTTTCAAATCGAAGAAGAAATGCAATGTCTATTCTCACTGCAGAACTTCATTTTGATTACTTGTCTAGAGAAGGAGAGCAGGGAAAGCCGCCCGTGCCCACCCAAGCGCTCCCTCCCCCCACCTTTTTTATTTGTTATTGAAGCAAATGAGGCCAATTGTTGGGAATTTCTGTGCAGCCCCGAATGCCTCAATGGTGACTCTCACTGAGATTAATGCATTTAATTTACCTCTTCGGCATATCGGAGATGCTATGCGGCAGCCGCTGGGAGCTCCTGTCCCTATTAGCTGCTCCGTGATGAACTGTCTATGGCGGGTTGCTCTGTAGGGCTTCGGCTGAGCCCAGGAAGGAGCAGGGTGGGCCTGCATTTCAAACCCCTACCCTGTTCTCCATAGGTGGTCATAGCTGAAAAAAAATTAAAGTTGAAAGACAGGGTGAAACAAGCACACACACAAAACCCTGACTTTCCCATCTTTTCAAGCATTCCATGCCATCCCCTCTCACAGTGTTCTCCTCAGTAAAGAAGTTACTTCTTATAAAGGAAAAATTCTCCATCTGAGGGATGAATTAAGGGGACTCAATAGTTTTTTTAAAGCTTGAATAATTTGGGGCCTTTTAATGTCAGGTATCCACTTTGGCATTACTCAGGACTAATAGAGGCAAAACTTCTGTTTTTTATTTTTTCCCTCAAATCTTCAATGCTATCAGTTCTATGCCAGGTACTGTGCTAGGTCTTGGGGCACACCTAGGCAAGAGACACATGACCCCTGCACTCCCAGTACCTTAGCCTGTTAGGAGAGATCAATTGTACATGAACAATCGCATAGAGATCTAACTACAGTTTTGGTAAATGTCACAGCAGAAACACACAGCAGACCAATCCAGATTGGGGAACTTCAAGAAAACTTCCTGAGGAGACATGGTTTGTATTGTATTTTGAAGGATGACTAAGAACCAGAAGAAACTAAATATTTCCGGGTTGTGGTGAGAGAGGAACCCAGGCCCCCTGACTTCCACCCCACAACTCATTCCTGACAGTATCTGATCACGTTGGGGTTGGTCCACTTTGCTGCAACTCCAGGATCTAAGCTGCCTAATAGCAAATGCTCAGGAGTTCCCTGAGGGCAGAAAGTGCCTCTTTGACCTTTTGGTCCCCAGCCTTCAGCATGATGCCTTGTTCCAAGAGCCCAGTAGAATCGGGCCTACTTTATTTTCAACATTTCCTGGGTGCCTATCCTCAGTACATGGTTGTGAATTGCTCCACCTACTCTCCAATCCCCAGAGAGATCAGAGGGACATTTAGCCCCATGTTCTTTTTGCTCCTCACTTCCAAAGCTTTACATTTACAAGTTGAAAACTGAAGCTTTGGTCCAAGATTTCTTCAGACAGCTTTATTCAGGGTCAAAATAGGGGTAAAAAACCTTACAGTTTCCAACTCATGGACTGATGCTTCCCTTGATATTCAGAAAAACCCTGAAGAGGTCACCTCAGAGATAAAATTTAAAGGCACACCAGTGGCTCTCCTGCAGCAGATAAGCAAGCAGAGCTTCTAGGCCAATGCAAGGTCCCAGATAAAATTTCCCACATGAATCATGACATCGTGAAGACCCTTCCAATGGACAGGAGCCTTAGAGATGCAAATCATGAAAAATCCGTGTAGCATTTGGAAGTAATAGTTAAAAAAAGATTGTGAATGCATATTATAGAACCAACTTCAAGTAGAAATTGAAACTTGCTGTATGGCATCAGGGGCATATTTCTTCTGTTGGGGCCTTGGTCATTCCAGTTTATAGTGTGGGACAACCACCATCATCATAATCATTTCATGATTGTGATCAAAATAGGCAAGGTACTTCAAAAGTGCCTGAGGAGAATGTTTGAAATAGTATTGTTATTACTTTATTACTTGCATCTGGCAGAGTGAGTGAACTGAGAGTTGGGGCGCATGGCCCTTCCCCAAAGCTCTTTAGCGACCTGACAGTGTGAACAGAACACCTTGGCCTGCTCCATCACTCCACGGGCTTTGCTGTTGAGCAAGAATTGTCACAGCTCCCACCCTCCCTGCCATCCTACTCCTCTGACTGCAGAGACAATGAGCTCAAAAGAGGAGAGGCATCGTGTGGAGTGATGTGTGGGCCTCAGAAGGCTTCATCCTTCACTCTGAAACATTGGCACAGAGTCAAGTTAGTTCTTATGTGACATTAAAAGCCTCACTTCAGTGAAGAAAACAAACAGATAAAGAACACCAGCTAATGACTTTGGAAGGCCAGAGAGCAGCTGAGGTATTGTTTTTTTAAATGCAATAGATTTTAAACGGCATTTCCAATAATGAATAAGTCACCCAATTATTGCACTCTCTTAATTCTGAACACCTGTCCCAGTGATTCTCAATCCCCAGAGTGACTTTTATTTTGAACAATATTTATTATCATGAGTGTTATCACATTAGATGAAATCAGCTGGAGATAGATGCTGCATACACTGACAGCATCAAGGCACTGTGCATTGGTGAGTTTGTTTTTTTTTTTCTTTCTCATCATTCTTCGGATGCTGCAGCTGTTCTGAGTTGCCATTACCATCAGTCCCAGGTGGACAAGAAGATAATCTCGTAACACCCTACAGAGTTAGATCACCCTAGGGGTCTCCCATGACTGTCACCTCAAAGGATCCCTGAGTATTTCACAAAGTGCTTGCGGGAGACAAATCTAAAACAGCTCCACTTAGCACTCAAAGGCTGGTGCTTTGGGAAATGGGATGAAGGAACTGTCATTGCCGCATAGCTTTTCCCATGTACTCCTGAGAAACAGCTATAGAAACTTTAAGTGCACAAAGGGGCAATGGCTCAGAAATGCCTTTGGTGCATCCCTTTTGTTCCTCAGACATGGCCCATGCAGGGATCAGGCAAAATATATTTATACAGTTGCTATCACCTCTCTACCACTGGGTTTATCACCCTGAGCTTGTGAGGGATCCAAGCTGGCAGGTAAAAGTCATCAAAATTGTATAGCAGATGCTGTTAGTCATTTATTCAACATTTATGAATGCCTGCTGTGTATTTTATAGATGATATCTGATGTGTCAATTTAAAGACAAAACTCCTGCATATAACACAATTCTGATGCCAATTACTAGGGGAGGTGGCCTTGCACACCAATAGTTTAGATAAGGAAGACAATAACTAGCATTCTAAAGGCTTGATGACTATTGAGCTACTCAAGCCTCACCACAACATCCTTTTTCTAGAGAAGAATGCTAAGACACAGAGGAATAACTTGTCCTGGACACAAAGACACTAAGTGGTAGATCTGGGATTGGAACTCATGAAGTTGGTGTCCAGACTCCATGAACCTAATCACTATGCTCTATAGCTTCCCACGAAGATGAGCAACAGGATAAATTGCTACCATTTTGGCATGCTTAAACTGTAGGCTGACCAATGGGACAAGCATTTAACACATGGTATGGAATTAATGCTTAGAACTACCCAGTCAAGTAGTCAGGACTCTTGGTTGTAAGAGATAGACTTGAGTTAAAAGAAACATTTAACACAAGTAGCTCATAAAATAAAACAAATCTGGGCAAGTTCTAGGACCACAGTGTCTAGAACCAGAGACATAAACATTGTCAGGACTCTTTCTCTCTCCTTCCCCTCCTTCCTCCTCCCTCCCTCCCTTCCTTCTCTTCCCCACCTGCCTCTCCGCTCTTTTCTTTCTCCCCTTTTCTCTGTGCTAGTCTCCAAGTCAGCTTCATTCTTACCTACTATCACC
The DNA here is from genome assembly GCF_019186645.2 of Phyllostomus hastatus. Taxonomy (NCBI): domain Eukaryota; kingdom Metazoa; phylum Chordata; class Mammalia; order Chiroptera; family Phyllostomidae; genus Phyllostomus; species Phyllostomus hastatus. Next base: position 8,364,930 of record NW_025334015.1, on the reverse strand, counting down.
AGCTTTGTTCACACGGTAGAGGTGAAGAAGCCTGGCAACATTTGACTTTACCCTTACCCCTTTATCATCAGAGTGAAAGTTTTCTCCCCCAGCTCTAAGAAATCTCTTAATAAAAATAGTTGGCTTGCCTCTGTCAAATGCCCACTCTTAGACTAAACACCATGACTAGCAAAGAAAAAGTCATTTAAAATTGACTTTTCCCATTCAGATCACACATTAGACCGGGAGGTGTGGGAAATTAGGTTTTTCTTAAAAGGAGACATGAAAAGGACCGGCATGACCACTGAGAAAATCATTCTAAACTGAATGGCCAGGCTAATGCATGTTAATTAAGTGTTGAGTTGTTGATACCCTTTTGTGCAAATGAGAAATTGGGCTTGAGAGAGGTTATGTATAACTTGCTCAAAGCATCATCTATTGTTCATGAGAGATTTGAACAAGGGGGATCTATAACCAGGCTCTGTGGGATGTGATTTAGACACCATCATTAGGGGTTGAATTGCTCACTCAAGGAAAGATAGTACTCACCCTGCTTATTGAAGAAAATAAGATGTGGGAAGGCAGCGAGAACACTATTCCAGATAAAGCCAACAGTAGGCAGAAGCAAGAACTAGGCTCACAGGATGTCCCAATGAAGTGAAAGTGTTTTGCCTGTGTCAGAACAATGTGAGTGATCATTGAGTCTCCTCACAGAGACCTGGGGAACAATGGGTTCTGTGTACCCACCCTACAAATGGTGCCTTGTGGTTGGCACCACAGAGATTAGCTGAGCCTCTTCTGTAGAGTTCATGCCTGTGGCTGAATGCTCAGACTCCCCTCAAGAGCACAGCTTGTGTTCTTGAGGTCAACCCATCACCACCCCACTAAGATTTTTACTCATGCCTGGAGATTACACTTGCATGTCCCCAAAATTTGGAAATGAAAAAAGCCAGGATACGCAGTTGAACCACACCTAGCAGAGTCTATGACAACTTGATACCTGTAATTTAGGTACAAGCCCGCTTTGAAATTGGAACCTCTTAGCACCCCGAGTCTGTGGCTCTCCTCCCTGGATTCTATAGTCACATTCACTTGAGTCATTCTTCTGAGGCCCTGCCTGAGTAGCTGTCTCTAAGAAAAGGTTTTTAATATCAAGGGTCTCTCCCCCACCCCCCTTTACTAGGCTTCTGATAGCCTTTATTAACTACTGCTCCTGAAGTCTATTCATTTCATCCTGTCTTTTTCTTAGTCAGGATCTTTACCTCCTCTATTGTGTCCTCATCAGTGGTCATACCTCCATTCATGCTTCCTGGTTTTTGTCCCTTCTGGTAGGGAGCCAGTTCATCCTCATATTGTCAGACACCGTCTTCCAGCTCATTCTGCCAAATGGGCTGGGATCCTAGACATATTCTAATTCTCTCTTGTGAATTTAACTCCAGCGACAAAATTACTAGGGCCTCTCAGAAGAAGGCTCCCAGAATTCACCATTTTTCACTTGGCTGCCTCCACTGCGGGGGACAAAAGCCATTCACTACTTATTGATCCTTTCGTTTCTGGTTTGTACCCTGGCTTTGCCATCAGTAAAGGGCATCTCAACTTAGACGTTACTAAAGGGAGCTTTCCAAATGACCCCATAGAATGCCTTATAATCTTGTTTGGGATAAAGAGAGGGGTTGTCTTTAAACAGAAAAGAGAGGAGCTGAGGGAAAATGGCACAAAGCCTTAAGAATGGTAACTTTGAACTTTCATTTTTACTTATTATGCCATCTTAATTGTAGAGCATAAACTGAGTATATTCTTAAACTCTTTGTGGTTCAGTCTCAGCCTTCTATTATTTTCCAAAAAAAGTTCAGTATTAAAAAATTGGAAATTCTAAAACCTTTATTCAGTCCCTTAAGGGGGGTAGTGTTGGTAGTGTTTCATTGTGATCTATGATTTCTCTTTCTTTCTCATTGCCTATTACCCTTGGTTTTTATGATTCCTTGGTTAGACCCTTCAGGCTTCTTCTTTTTTCTTCTCTCATTACCCAGATTTGTGTAACTAAGGTAAGCATAGAACTAACCCATCAAGAAGAATTCTTCTAAGACATGTGAGTGTGTGTATGTGTCTACCAATACTTTCCTGGTTTCTTTTTCTGTTACAGAAGTTTACCTGGTTCTTTTATATGAAGTCAGAAATTGAGTTTGCTACAGTGCTTTGACCCAGGGAGACACTTATAGGTGGTGATTTGGTTTTAAGAGGCTACCACTCTCCTGGGTTGGAAGCATATTTGCACATTTTGACTAAATGGGCAGATAATTTTTAAGAAAATTTCCAGTCTGGATGGCAAGGATTTTTGCTCTCTGGAGGTAGGTGGTGAGTGGGCTTTCACCTGAGTTACTTTAATTCATTTAGCAATTGCTTCATTAAAATTCCCCTCTACAGGAGAAAGACATTCCTCTAACAGTTTATAATGTTTGTTGAAAGTTTCCTCTTTGTAGATTCCAAGTTAGCCTGCAGAGAGTAAGGATAATATTTGAATGTCCCTGTCCTAAGGAATTTGAACTTTAGGGAGAAAGTTTATCTGTCTGTTTCTTAGTCTCTCTCTCACTCTCATCTCCCCTCCCTCTTTCTCTCTCCCTCTCCACTCACCTTCTTCCTCTTTCTCTCTCTCACTCAAGTGCGTATACATACATCTTCATACAACACAGGAACACTTAGTAACCTATATGAAAACAGCTATAAAAATAGAATTCAAATAAATGTGTGCTTTTGAAGTATACTGGGATATTCATTGAGACTTCTTGGATAAGGAGGTGAGCAAGAAGATATTCTTAAAATACATATCTTACAGACATTTTATTTTCTTGACTTGAGTTACATGTTGATTTTATCATTGCAAAACGCAAAATGATGAGAATCAAATATGTAAGTTTCCTCTCAAAACTCAAAACTGCAGTCCAGGCAATTTTTTTTTATTCCTTCACTTCTCAATAATTTGTGGATCCCTGACTTTGTACCAAGTACTGGGCTTGGGCTGGGAGCTCTGGGTTCAGAGACAGCTATGGCATAACACCACCCTCAAGATCCCTGGTATTATCCATGGGAGCCCCTCGCCAAGCATGAGGTGAACTGACAAAGGGACTGTGCGGTGAACTACAACAGCACAGAACACCGACCCAAGGGAAAAAGGGTGCTTGAAGAGAATTCTTAAAGAAAGCAATGCCTCAGATGTGTTTTTATTTTTGTTATTTATTTACTTTTTAAAGGTTTTATTTGTTTTGTTTTTAGAGAGAGGGGAAGGGAGGGAGAGAGAGAGGGAGAGAAACATCAATGTGTGGTTGCCTCACACATGACCCCCACTGGGGACCTGGCCCACAACCCAGGCATATGCCCTGACTGGGAATCAAAGCAGCAGCCTTTTGGTTTATAGCCCATGCTCAATCCACTGAGCTACACAAGCCAGGGCCCTCGGACGTGTTTTTAAAGGCCAGAAGGAGTAGCCAGGTGAAGAGCAGGTTTTGTGGGCATTGCAGCTAAGGCCACAGAGAAGTGAGGTCCGAAGAGGAAACTTGGTGGGGATGGCTGCATCTGTGTTTCAGTGGAGGGCGATCTTGTTGTTCTGTGCTTCTGCCTCGGAAATTCCAAAAGGCATGCTGGGAAACGAAAGTAAACCGATAAAGAGGGGCCTGATTATGAAGCTTGCGTAAACCAAATGAAAAACCTTGGATTTTCCCTATAGGCAGAGTGGGGAAGAGGGTGAATGGTAATTTTAGTCTGGGATTAACATCAGATAGTTATTTCGCATAGCTCACTATGCAAAACAGGGTAAAACAGACAGAGGGATCAGGGAGTGGTCTGTTTCACTAATACGGATGGGAAGCAATAGTTGGATAAATTAGGGATATAGTGGTAGGAATTAAAGAAAATTCTACAGCAGCGTTGGTGGATTTTTTTCGAGCTTTATCCTTAAATCCCAGAACAGTACCAGGCATATAGTGGCTATTCAATGACTCTTCACTGTTGAATAAATAAGTAAAGCAATGCATTGATTCTATGGGCAGGAGAAAGAAGGGGAACAGAGAAAGACAAGTGTCTGTGTGGAGGGTGTTGTGACCAAGAGCACGGGAGAGGAGGGAAACGGGTGGCCATCAGGTCTGCAGTGGGATGTGGATATCGTTCCGTCCAAACCCATTAAGTCACAGACTCCGTAGATGATTCCAGAGTATAACACATCCATGAAAGAAGAATGAACTAAACACAATGACAAACTGAGAAGCAAAAGCACTGCACACTGGGCAATCATCGCACTCATGCTAGGGCAATGAGTGGATTTGAAGCCAGATAAGAGGAAAGGACACCTGTGGATTGATGGGAAAGAATGTCCAGGCATGAGGGGGATCAGGGAGAAACAGCATGAGTAGCAAATTGTTCATTTTTCTTTTTAAAACAAAGTGTCCACTCTTTGGTGTTCTGTCTGAGAGTGGTTTACTTTCCTGTCATGAATGAAGCTGTGGGGCTCAGACCTGTCCGGCTCAAATGAAGTTTTCAGAGCCCAGGCCCTCTGTCCACCAGGCTGTTGTGGGCACAGCATCCTTGTTTCCTAAGACTCGCCAGACCTCCGCTCACCATGAGGACAAACTTTCAGTTTTATTTAAGCTTCTGGTATGAATCTGTTGTGCAAACACCCACACAGATGCACATACAGGCAGCACGTGCTCTGCATTTTTATGTGAGTTTATACTGTGCAAACTTATGAAGTTTATACTTTATTTCTAGGCAGCATGCACTGAAAAAGCCCACAACACATTAACACACACCCACGCTCTCTTACCAGGGTCCCTGTGAGGGATCTGGAGCACTGAGGACTACTGTTCCCCACCCCCACGTGTACTTCACACCTCATCTCCTGGCTCTACATCCTGCTTTGTGCAATAGTGCATGGCACCTTCTTCCCCGTTCTGTCCGATTGTTCCCACAGCTGAATGTACAATGCAATGTGTATTCATGCACATGTGTGTGCATGTAAGCAGACAGGCTTGGGTGATATGTTCCTATGCATGTAATATGTATACATATATGTGTGTGAGCAGGTGTGTATTTTCAGAGATCGTTACACAAGGAAAGTAGTGTAATATAATGAATGATGAAGAGCATGTGTGACAGAGTCTTCAGATCTGGGTCAAACCCTCACTCTGCCATTTACTAACTTTTGATCTTAAGTAAAGTACACAATGTCTCTTTAATGGCCTTCTCATCTGAAAATTGGGATAAAAATATATAACCTGAGGGTTTTGAAAATAACTCAGAATAATCAGAATAGTTTAGGGCTAAATGTGAGTTATTATTGTTAAAAGTATCATAAAATAACACTGGACTCTTAACACTGAATAAAAGACAAATATAAAATTGGGCAAAAAAAAAACCATGGAAACAGGTAAATTGATTTGCTGTGTGTTTGCAAGTCCTCCATTGAGGTCCCCTCTGCCCCTCCCCTTTGCCTTGGCTGTTAAGACTTTTGGGATGGCCCAGTGAGCAGAGCACTGCCAGTCAGCTCCCACTTCTTTCTGAGAGCTGGTGGTGACAACGTTGGCCAGCCTCTGGTACTGCTACTCAAGTTGTATGGAGTCAGCTGAGATCCCAGAGCAGTTTCATCCTGACAGTCTCACATTTAACAGAGTTCCAATAGTGTGTGGCTTGGTTGGTTGGAGCATCGTCCCATACACCAAAAGGTTGTGAGTTCAATTCCTGCTCAGGACACATACCTAGGTTGTGGGTTCCATCCCTGGTGGGAGTACTCATGAGAGGCAACCAATTGATGTTTCTCTCTCATGTCAATGTTTCTCTTTCTCTCTCCAAAAGCAATGAAAAAAATGCCCTTGGGTGAGGATTAATAGTAATAATAATAATTATAATAATGAGTTCCAATAAATTCAGAAAGGTTGTTCTTATTTTCTGTTAAAAATATAGACTCTTCCCCCATCCTTTGATGACTCGCTACAGAGGAAGCCAAGGATAGAAGGCAAGGCAAGGAGATCAGATGTCCTCTGCCCTGGCTCCACGGCCTGACTGACTGGGACACAGGGAACCAATATGCCCACCTGTACCTCCTTTCCTGGGTGCCTCTGTTGAAAAGTAAGCAAAGAATTTTGTTCTAGGGACTCTTATGCCATTCTCCTTGGAAACCAGCTTCACTCAAAACTGTTTAATTAACATACTCCCTCCTTTCTAAAAATAGAAAAGAAAAATCGATAAACACTAAATGGTTACAATCCTCAGATCAAAGTCATTTTAAATAAGGTTGTCTTCAGCTTAAGCCCCTCTCTCACAGTCTCTAATCACAAGCGAAGGATGAGAACTAGTTCTTCATGAGGGAGACAGGTGTCATGCAGACACCTGTGTGCATTAGACCAAGGCAGTCATGGTCTTGCCCATTTCCAAGTGCAGATTAACAGCTAAATTTATTTAAAAAGTGGGAATGGTTTCTACTTCTAAACCTTTGCTCCTTTATCCCTGTTGATAGGATTGTTTGCTAAACTTAATAATTTGGGCTAAGAAAGAAGTATGAATCTAATTAGCGTAATTATTTCCAACAGTTATTAACCTTGGGGCCTGTTTGGGTGTTTCCTCTGCTTGGAATACTCTTACCTTGTATCCTCCTGACCAACCTCCTTCAGCAACTGTAGGTCTTTATTCAAACATCACTTCCTCAGTGAGGCTTTCCCTGGTCCAAAATTTCAACGTTTCCTCAATACTGGTATTTTATCCCACTCTGTTTTATTTGTACTGCTTACCACTGAGTATAGTCTAAGATGCAGATACTTAACTGATTTAACTTGTTGATCATCTGTAGCCCTCTCAAGGAAGGATGAAACTCAGAGATTTTTTTTTTCTACTTGAGGCTCTGATGCATTACAGGCTTCTGGAGTAGTGCCTGGCATCAGAAGTAGAGCTCAGTCAGTATTTGTTGGAGGAGAGGCCATGGTTAAGAACCTGGTTTTTATAGGAATCACTGAAGCACAGATCCGAGCTCTACCGCTCACTGGTTCTTGGCCTTGGGCAATGCTTCACTTAGCTTCTCTGTGCCTTGGTCTCTTCATCTGTAAAATAGGAATGATGGTAATAGTACCTACTCATGAAGTTGTTATGAATACTAAGTATGCTAATATATAAGATATTTAAACAGAGCTTGACACCTGATGTGTGCTTTAAAAGTGTTCGTTATGTCTGCTGTTATTAACAATGACACCCAACAATTATTAAGCACTTAGTATGTGCTGGGAACCGTGCTGACTGTTCAATTTGCACTGAGTGGGCTAATGTATGTAAAGTGCTTAGAATAGTACTTGGTACATATTAAGTGCATAATAAATATTAGTTACTTTATTTTATCTCCTTTAATATACAGACCACACAATGAGGCAGATATGATCATTCTTGGAGATGTTACTTAACTCTCCTGAAGCCAGCTTTCTCAAAAGGTGCAAATCTAGAGGACTACCGTGGCACCCACTGCAAGGCACCCATTGTGGAGCTGCTGACATGCTCAGTCATTTTTCCAATGTGCAGGTGTTATCTTTACCTTACAGACTGAGTTCTAACTGAGCTGTTAGCTTTAGTGACTAACGGGAAATTTTGAGACTCCATGGATCACCACCCCCACCAGAGTTCAAATTCAATCCACACCTATTCTCTACTTTATAATAATGCATTATGAGCAATTTAGCACATCGAGCCTGTTGATTGAAATTGTTTAAATAGGCTCAGTACAGACACTTTAAATCCAGAACATCAAGTTCCAACACGACCTGGTTTAAGAACTGAAGTTTTGGTTTTTCCCTGAGGGCTTTCAGTATATTTGCTGCCCTATAAAACAAAATTTCCTCCTGATCCCTTCTGCAGGGATTGCAGCCTGGTAGAACCCCACTGGCTTCCCTCAGAGTCCAGGATGACAGGATGGGGAGGCGGCCAGGACAGCCACCATGTGGACACCATCTTAAGATCTGAGAGTCAAGAAGAATGTTCAGAACTGAAGACAGAAGTGGGAGGCAGTCAACAGGCGATGAGTCACAGTGTTGAGTGGCAGCCACCGCTCCAGGGATATCCCCAAACAGCATTCACTGGGTGGGCTTGGTTTCCTTTTTATTTTAAGATGTTTAATTTATTTATCTTTAGGGTGGGGGAAAGGGAGGGAGAAAGAGAGGTAGAGAATATCAAAGTGAGAGAGAAACATTAATCAGTTTCCTCTAGTATGTACCCTGACCAGGACCAAACCCACAACCCAGGCATGTGCTATGACGGGGAATTGAACTAGAGACCTTTCACTATGCAGGACAACACCCAACCAACTGCCACACCAGTCAGGGCAGATTGGGCTTCTTTTTGATTCATGAACTGATATCCCCGTTCACCCAGCAGAGGCAGGGTGTCACTGTTAAGGGACACTGCTGCAGCTGAGGAAATGGAGCCCTGGATCTGCAGCCCCAGGGTCCAAAGCTTGAACCAGGAGTACACTGGGAAATAAGTGGCAGGAGAGCCCTTGGCATGGGGGCAGGCTGCCATTGAAGCTCTGCACTTTGCCCACATCCACCTCAGCAAGAGAGATGCTGTTCAAATGGTGTGGCTGGGGAAGCTGCCACAGGTGAGACCAGGTGGGATTGGGGGGACCAGGGATGGGGGAGATATGAATAAGAGAGTCTGTTCATGTAGCACAGGAAGAAAGAGAAGCATGCAACTTGATGGGGCTCTGTTAATAGAAAGAAAGGGGAGACACAGTCAACCAAAATAGCAGGTGCCAAGATGAGAGAGAGACAGACAGACAGACAGGGGTAAAGAGGGATGGCCAGAGAGAACCGAGGGGACTCAGGAGGTATGGGGGAGGTATGGCAGTTCTCACTGAACTGATGGAGATAAGTGATATTGCAAAAAAGACTTTCCTCGCTGGAGGCCTTGGTCCAGACAGCAGCCCCAGGTCTCTGATGGCTGCTTTCATGTATCAGGAGCAAGCCAAACAGTGTGCCAGCCAGGGTGCCCCTGAGCAAAGGGGCACAGATGGCATGACCATCTTTAGTAAACATGAGGAGGCCCTCCCTGCCCCCATATAAGCTCCATAGCCTTCTCCATTTGTCCCTTTGTTTTTCACTCAACTATTCAAATCTGGCATCACTCTTGTGAGGTAAACCATGGACGAATTGCTGGAGGGAAGCTATTTGAACAGCTAAATGAAAGTTGGTGAGCCTAGTTGTCTTCTCTTGTAAATACATCAGAACCCTGCTTAACTGCCTCATTGGAGGTTACATGCAGCTTCCAGGGCAGGAGAAGCCGATAATGCCCCCTTCTCCAAAACGCAACCTGGAGATGGGGGGCAGGGCATATAGTGGGAACCCTGGAACACGTGCAGCCTAGGGAGAAAGTGTCGATGTGCTGGGTGAAGGAAGTGCTAGGCATGAGCTGGTAGAGAAACCCAGCAATACAAGAAAATATGGCTGGACCTCAGGCATTAAACATGGTGGCCCTGATTCAGGCTATGGGTCAGAGTCAGCTCCATTCATGGCCCTGGAGCCCCCACCTCTCTCAAAGGCCACTTAGATCCCATCTCTTCTTTCCTTCTGCTCGGGATGGAATCTCAGAACTCCCAAACTTTTTTTTTTTTCCAAAGAGGAAGAAATTCATTATTCTGATAAGTTTCTTAGACCATAATAATAAAATAGCAGAGAGGAGTACAACCAGCCTCATACAGATTTTTTCTTTCCTCAAAAATATTCCTCCAAAGTTGTGTATTGTAAAACTAAAAAATAAACACTATTGTATTATACAACTGTCACCTGAGTATTTGTGATACTGAGTGTCACAAGTATTCCTCATTTTTCTCTTCACTCTTTCTGTTGCCTCTTCTCATATTGGAGGAGAAAAAGAGAAGATGGAGAAAGAACTGGAAGAAGTAGGGGTAAAGAGAGGCAGAGGGATGGAAATGGGGTAACGGAGGGAGAAGAGGAAGTGAGAAGAGGGGAGGAAGAGGGGAGAAGAGATGGGAGGGGCATCAGGCTGCGGGCAGGGTTTTGTAAACTCCTTTGAATACAAACTAAAATGTTGAAAATCAGACTCCTTGGCAATATTTTTGTGATTTTTTCCCCTATTACATAGAAAGGAGAAATACAGCAAAGGTGGTTGGGATGGAGTTAAAGACAAATTTGGTTTTACTCATTAGATTAAGGCTGTTTTCTGTTTTTGGCAAATGAGATTCTGCTTTGAGAGTAAAGAGGGTGGTGGAGTGGGAGGCTTTATATATTCTCTAAGCAGCGTGGAAAGAAGGAGAATCCCAGAATTAGAAAGTGTGGAATAATCAGATTCTGTTTAGCGCTTTTCCTCACATCCACAGGGATTACACCTAAGCCCCTTCAACTGAAGTCTCCAGGGCTGCAGTCGGTCCCATTTCCATTAAAATCTCCCTGACTGGAGCACACAGTATTTTTTTAAAAGAGAAAAGAAAAAAGCTAATGATAGTAGTAGTCTAACTCTAAATGATACTAGTTCTTCTAATCACTCAATGATGCAGTATGTTTGCCATCTAATTTCATCCAAAACATCCTAAACTGAAAATAAAGTGCTGGTTAATAGGCATGCAAAAATGTCATTTCATTTTGCTGAATGTTCTAGTAGCAACTACTAATTATTTCAATGTATTTTCTTCCTGTAATTATTTGAAACAGACTATTCAGAGCTCCCCATTAACTTCAAAAATATTTCGGCATCCTACAAAAATTCAATAGTTTAAATTTAAATAGCTTCTCCCCTCCTTTTTTTTGATTTGCTGGGAATGCAGCTGCAGGAGGTGGAGGGAGGAAACGTACATTGTGCAAACAGAAACAACCAACGAAGAAAAAGGAAGAAGGAAATCCCATCTCAACCCTCTCCTTGTTCTTCTGGGTCCCTTCCTGGCTGCATCCAATCTTCTGGTTCTTGTGGTAGGTTTCAGAGCAAATCTCCCAGGTGCTCTGGTAATTTCTGATGACTGGAAGGCAGACATGGGGAGCAGCATGGTGCACAGGAATCACGTCACCTCCCTTGGCTGTTTGCAAATTGACCATCTCATAGAATCATGCCTGATGTGCACTGCTAGTTGTTGGAAGAAGGAAGAAGGACCCAGCCTCACTGCGGCCACCTGCAGCCACCAGAGTGGCATTTGCTGGGCTTAGATGAGTCAGGTGTTCTCTGACAGGTGTTCTACTATCTTACCAAAGAGGAGGGAGATAGCACATCTCTTCCTCTTCCCATGAGATCTCTGCCTTGCTGGGCACAGCACAGCCACAACTTTAGCAATGATGTGGGAGTGAGTGGGAGCTGAACTTTCACCCATGCTCTGTGTGGTCACACATGTGTCACGTCTGAGGAATAGCAGAATTGAGAGAACCTTATTTACCATCTAGCATCTTCATATAACCCTCTTGCAGCATCAACCTTAGGAACAGTCATTGTTCCAGGAGCAAGATGACATTAATAACAATGATGACAAGATAACAGCAGGTACACTCCCTCACTGGTGTTGGGTTCTGTTCTGCTCTGAGTGTATTCATTATACATGAGTCCATGGGCCTTCACTGAAGACTACAGTACTTGTACTAAGCATTGCTTAGAGAGCTAGCCATTCATTTCATGACACTGTTTCAGATGTATTCACCCACTTGAGAATGACTGACTGTAGGAGGATGGGGGAGGCACTTTTCTGTTGGCATTGCTCTGAGGAGTATCTGGGGTGGCACCAGGTACCAGGCTGAAGCTGGCCTCTGCAGGATTGGCCTTGGATCTCCTTCTTGCTTTTCTCTCCCTCCTCTGTCCTGCTCTATCAACCCTGACAGGTCTGCCTGGGAGCACTTCCTTAATCAATCACTTGCCCATGACAGAAACAAAACAAAAAAAGGACCTATTTTTGCAATCATGCTACCTAACCTCTAGCTATGAGGCAGAGATTAAGAAGTGGGGGGAGAAGTTACAAAAAATGTAAACTTTGTTTTCGGTAATTGAAGAGTCCCTGCTTTCATGTTACATATTCTACCTATTTACTCTACTTGAGAATACCTAAACGGAGATCTCAGTTAGGTGCAAATTAACCAAATAGTATTTACTTGATAGAATAGGATGCTGCCCAAGGAATGATCAACGGACAAAAGGAAGACTTCCAAGAAGAGGTAAGTCCTACATAGATGGTATAGAAGCCCCGGAGTCAACTGCTGGGCATCATTTCTACCCATAGTCCTTACAGCAAGGATCCTCTAGGAATTTTTCCACCAGGAAGTAAAATTAGACAGCAGGACTGAACTTTCTCCCTGCTAGATGTGCTGAGAAATTGTGAAGAGGCTTCCCTGAAGAATTTAGGTGGGTCCTGCAGGAGGCCCGAGTCAGATTAGTCCCATCTCTGGAAAACTTTGAACTTTAAAATGCCATAATGTTTGGCTCATGCCTCTGATTTTTATGGACTGAGGGAATTAGAAAGTAAATCGTGACATTTACATGTAACTTATTGGAATTTTAAAATCCTTGTATGTCTATTAATCTGTTGATTCTCTTAGTATCCTCACGTGTTCACTTGGTGGATGAACAAATGGGCTCAGAGATGCAGTGTAAGTTCCCAAGCCATGCTCTTAAATAGCTAATTTGGGGAATCTTTTTATATTGACTACCTAATATATCCTTTAATTTCTAGATCAAAACCTTAACTGAAATGTCCCATCAATATATCATAATCCTCATGTTTATTGCCGTTTTTGTAACACTGCTTATCCTCCTTTGATAATACATCCTCAATTTCCCTATAAACATCAGTGGAGCCAAAAACATATAGAAGTTGGCCTTGATTCTCTTCTTCTCTTGACACTGTGGCCATCCAACTCTTTAGTTTTCATTTTTACCTATCGAACAGTCCATAAACTTTCCTTTCTTCTCCATCCTACCAAATGTGTCATCTCTTAGTTCTATTCTTGTCTGTCATCAGGTTTGTCTCCTCAAATCCACCCTCTATACTGAGCAATCCCTGTAAATTCAGAGTCTGGCCAGCTCAATTTCCCCTTAAAACCCTCCAGCAGCTCCTCATATCCTTCAACATAACTGTAGTTGGGAATATGGGGCTTTATACCCCTCACTTTCTTGCCCACCAACAATCCCTTAGGGCTCCAAGACTTACACTTTGAAAATCACTGGCTTGTAGAGTAACAAGATTTTGCCATGCAGTGAAAGCTCTCCAAGACTTGGCCTTTCTGATCTCATTCTAGTATATATTTCACAGGAAAAACACACACTGAAACATAATAAATATTATTTTTCTGTATTTGTTTTACATATGTGACTATCAAACCATGGCATGGCTAAATGACATGCTCAAGGAGACAGGCAGAACCGAGGCAATGCGAGCCCAGAGCTCACCCACCGGACGCCTCCCTGGATGGCTATTTCTGAGAGGAGTCTATTTTTTTTCTTTTTGTTTCAAGAGGGGAAAAAGAATTTTTAATCTTGGCCTTCAGAGACTCCACATAGAAACACTTAAATACTGGTAAATGCACTTAAATAAAAAGTGCAATTAATACAGCTCTGGGAAGAAATGATTTCAATCTATAAACTACATCTATCTTAAGGTCATGAGGGTTAGATATGATAATGTAAATCGAAGACCTCTGGAATCTTGAAAGCAGAGAGCAGAAGCACAAATGCTTCTAGGAGCCAGGCAGGAAACATAAAGAACCTGAGCTATCCAAGTAGAGACAGGGGTGTACGAAGGAGTACCTGCTCCATTTTAAACAGGCAGGAGCTGCTCAGTTCTCACAGATTGTTGTTGCCAAAGATTCAGAAAGTAGGTGTCCAGCATTGCCAATATTTCTATTTGTTTAAGAAAAAACACTTTCTGATTTTAAAATATTGGCCCCCATTTTTTAAAAATGACTGTGTGGCTCAGACAAAACTCTAGGAATCTGGGGGAGAGATTTGACCTTGAGGCTGCCACATTTGCAACCTCAGCTCTGGGAAAGGTTGCAGTGATGGTGGCTTTGTTGTTAGAACTGAGGAACCTCACGAAGCAAACCACCCATAGGCAGAGGGATTTGCAGTCAGGAGGGGAATGGTATCCTTGCACGGTAGGTTGATGTTAGTGGGGTCTGGAAGAAGGAGACTGATGCTTGTCTGAAGACAGGAAGCAAACATGATAGGTGAGAATCATCAAGCAGGCAGAAAATTAAAAGCGTCTGAGTCAATCTACTCTTTACAGTCAAAGTACTCAATCAAGGTGGAAAACAATAAAGAGAAAACTAAAATCAATGAGTTCCAAACGGTTTGTTTTGAACCATGGCTCCAAAAAGAAGTCACATAAAATGCTGCTAATACCTTCCCCAGGCACTTTAGTTTGCTCACTTCCCCCCAGAGCAGAGGAAAACAAAACAAAACACTATGCCCTTTCATTGAGTTTTGTGAAGAATTCATAAATTGTATCCTGTTGCTCTCCTCTTAGAACCTTTTATGAGTTCCCCTACTAGAGGAGATAAAAGCCAAACTCAAACATTTCAGCAGATAAACAGAAACTATAAAAAAATCAGAAGGATAAAATAGAAATTGAAATATAAAAAGTCACAATAAACTGTTTCCCCCCTAAGTCTCTTGCCCATTCTTCCTTATCCCAATAAATGGCAATTCTATCTTTCTAATTGCTCAGGCCAAAAACACCTGGGGTCCGTGCTGACTCCCCTCTCATTCCCATACTGAATCCATCAGGAATGCCGTTGGCTCTACCTTCCAAACACATTCACCATCCAAGCACTTCTACCACCTCTATTGCTAATACCCACACTCAGCCAACATTGTCTCTCACCTGGATGATTGCAGTGGCCGCCCAGCAGGTCTCCTGCTTCTGCCCTTGCCCTCTGTATCAGTAAAAGTAGTCTGTCATGCAGAAATAAATATCATTAGTCTTTTAGTGACTTAACCAACAAAGTTACTTCTCACTTCCTCTCACATTGGACATAGGTTAATTAGCAGAGAGACTCTGTTAATCATAGTCTCTGCCAAACCTATACTGACAAAAGAACCACAATTGACAGTACGTGGGAGAGAGAAAATTGCCTGTAGACCTTTAAGGCTTCCACCTGGAAGTGAAGCATATGACTGTTGGTTACGTCTTATTGTCTAAGCCAGTGACATGGCCATTCTTAATTTCCAGGGGTCAGGAGTGTGCAATCTACCCGTGTCTCAGGAGAAGCAGAAATAATCCATAGACAACTCTAATGACTACTACCATGCCATCCTCCAGGATCTGTTCTCAACCCAATAGGCTAAGTAATCTTTTAAAAACATAAGCCATATGGTGTCACTCTTTTGCTTTCCATTTCCCTTTGAGTCAAAGCCAGACTTGCTATGATTACTACAAGGTGCTACATGATTTCAAACCTCTCTGGCCCCATGTGTCGTTCTATTTCCCATCTCCTTGTTTGCCCAATCCCAGTGCTGGTGACCTCCTTCCCCTTTCTCAGAAAAGCCAGACACATTTCCACCTTTGGCCTTTTGCATGATCTGGGGGGTGTCCAAACTTTTGGTGTCTCTGTGCCACACTGGAAGAAGAAGAGCTGTCTTGGGCTACATGTGACATACATTTTGACATGTAATCACAAAAACATCTTACACTGTTTTAAGTAAACTTATAATTTTGTGTTGGGCCACACTCACAGCCAACCTGGGTTGCATGTGGCCCGAGGGTCTCGGGATGGACACCCCTGACTGATTCCCTCTGCCTAGAAGACTCTTCCCCAGATATATGCATAGCTCTCACCTTTAAGTTTTTATCTCACCTTGTTCAACTTTTTGCTCAAATGTCATCTGATGTAAAATTGCATCCATATGTCCCTGTGTTTAAGTAGGGGATTCATAGCTTCCTGTGTTATCTTAAGAAATTTGCTTAATTTCTCAAAGCTTCAATATATTTCCTTATAAGATTAGAATGATGGTACTCCCCCTGCTGGGTTATTTTGAAGGCTGAATGGGAAAACACACACAGTGCTATATATACTCCGGGCTGTCACCAGGAGGCTGGCCACTCTCACCCATCCCCAAGCACAAAAGAGCACGAAGGCCATTTAATGGTCATTTTCAGAATCTCATAATTTTTTGTGTTAAAAAGTATGTAGTCTCCAGATATATCTTCAGATCTTTGTCAATGCTAACCAAAACATGACAAAGCAAAATTAAAACCTCAACATTCTGTGATTAAATAAGATTTGGGGGAAAATTTCTCCTATTTATGGTCACTTTTTGAATAGTCAGGCCTCATGTTAGCATATCAAAAGCACTGAGAACCCTTACAGTGAAGAAACCTATGTCAACTTTGTTTAACCCAGCATTCCCCAGACTTCACCAACCATAGAAGCCTATGGGTTTTTTTACTTTACATTAAAGCCTATTAACATAGTGTAGAACTAATGTTCTGTTGAACACAACTTGAGAAGTGCTGATTTAGTCTAAATTTCACACCTACTTGAAGACTAAGCCATAAACCAGTTGCTAAGCCTTCAACCCATTGTGACCCAGAGGCAGGGTGAGACTGAACCTCGATGTGGGTGCAGTTTGGGGTTAGGGTCCTCATTCACACTAACTTCATAATAAATAAAGTCACCAAGTGTGAGAAAGGAAAGATGCTCTCTCCCTGTTTACTGATGTTATGAGACTCACCCTTCATACCTTGGTTCAGAACGTGGGGCTTTTGCTGTTAGTTATCCTTCACTCACCTTGTTCTTGCAGAAATGGATCATCTTCCTTTACCCCTGAGCATCTCCATCCACTTCATTTCAGGGTGTAAATAAATAAATAAATAAAACTTGGAGAACAATGTCTAGGCAGAACTGTTAGCTATTATTTATCTGTGTCTAGGAGTCTTACCAGACTGTATGTCTAAATGAAGGGGAAAATTGCTCTATAAATAACAGTAATAATCACCCCCTGGCTCTACCTTGTGGGAGAGCTAACAGTCCAAAGGTTGCAGATAAATGATCTGCCACTTCCTAGACCCCCTTTCTGCCCTGAAAGCCCCCCCGCACCACCAGTGACCTACCACATGCTCATGCATTCTTTATCATTTTCTCCTATTCTGTGCAATAGGATGTGACAGGCGAACATTTTCTGGGGATAAGAGTCTTCAGATAAGATGGATGGGACGGGGCCAGGGATTGTACTTATACTGTTGGAAAACATAGCTCCTGGAAGAGTATTATACTATTTTCTTCCCCAGGGTTTCCAGATTTATTAAAGAATAGTGTATAAGGGCTACCTCTGAAGTGATATCTCTACTTTTACTGTTCTTTTTACCTATGAAGATCATGTATTTCAGGGATGTACTTTATTCTGAGACATTGTGATATTTGATACAAAATAATGTCTCTGGTTGATAGATGATTTTATATAGCATATCCTACCTTCTCTAATCTTTATGAGATCTTGGTGCTCATTAGCTTATTATGCCTCACAATTATACTATGAGATGTCCATCCACTTTTTGTAGGTAAGTTAGGGACAGATCAGAGAATGGGCTTGCCTGAGATTAGATATCTAGATATTTGAAGAGCCTTGGGCAAAACTTATCATTTGACTCTAAATCCTGAACTATATCCACAATCATGACTGCTGACCATGGAAAAGTTGTATTAAATGCTCCTGCCTTGTTCCCAAATGGGCTCCTGCTAGGTGACCTGCAAATCTCACATGGTAGAGACTAAGGTCAAAGGTGATAAAACTGTCTGTGCTCAAGACCCCATGTCCCCAGCGAGTAGCACTTTGCCGTCACTGCAGTCCATAGATATGCAGACAGACTTTTCTCAATCTATCTGCTCTCTAGGCTAACTTTAGTAACAGAAATATTTTCTATAATCACACTGCTAGCGTATCGTATTTTGGGTAATACATTTCTATCCATTAGGCAACAAAAATGTGCACAATGAGTAAAATACATAATTATTTCCCAAAATAAGAAGTTAAAATGTGTTAGATTTCCTGATGATAGAAGCAATACATGTTTATCCATAAACAACATGGGAAACACAGAAACTTGTAGAAACAAATGCAAACATCACCCTATTTGCACTCCCCAAAGTCAACCAACAATGCCATCCTGGTGGACACTCTCCATGCACGGGGCTTCCTCAACTGCTTACATAACTGTGTGGGAGAAGGATGGATCTCTCTAGCTGTGATTTTCCAAGATGGTTGCTTCAGCAACATCAATAAACAAGAACAAATTTAATCAATTCTGGGCAATGGAGAAAAAAAAAGAAAATCCTGTCTGGTGTGGCTGTAAAGCATCAGTTCTCCACTTTTATGAAATCATAGTCCTCTTTGAGATTTTTGGCATAAGCCATGGATATTTTTTAGAGAATAAAACCCCCCTTCACCACATATGTAGGAAATTTTGCATGTAACATTAAGGAATTGATGGGCCCTCTGAAGTCCATGTATAATTCCCTTGAAGACTTCAGGTCAGAAAGACTCCTGTTCTAAAAGAAGAAAGAAGTGTTCTTAATACTTACACAATCCATATATATGTATCTATTTGTTTACTTATTTAATGTTTCTCTTCCCTACTGGATTGTTAGTTTTATAATAGCACAGACAGTTTATTTTATTCAAAGGTATACACTCAGTGCTGGTAGCTAGTATATGTCTGAGTTATTTGTGAAATTAATAAATGAATAAGAGTTTATTGGTGTTCTTTTTGTTTCCTGCTGTGAAATTTGCATTAGGTAAGTAGATGGGCTGGCTAGGGGAAGAGCAGGGAAAGAGATGTTTGAACGTACCTTCCTAATACGAGTACGTACAAGATGGTAGCATGACTGGCCATTTGGGGTACAGGTGGTGTTTATTGTCTGGTGGAAATGGGGGCTGTACACTGCCCTTTATCTAGGTAGGCAAAGGACAGTAGTGACCTGGGTCCTTGAAAACCCTGCCTAATGGTCTCATCACAGGAAGACCTTTTCTTCTATGTGTTAGAAGTTGTCTGATCCTGATTCTTAGTGGGAAAGCATGACTCAGCATTGCTCACAATTTTTCAGGCCATATTTCCTATTTACATTGTACCAAATTCTCACTTTTCTTTAAATTCAAGGCCAGCATGCTCAAGATCCGGCCCTATGTCTAACCTCCCACTCAGTGTCTGGAAGATAATGTCAGATTGTCCACAAATGCTAAATTCGCAATGGCTACATTCCCATGGAAAACACTGCTCTTTGCCCCAAAGTCTGGGTGCTGCCAATCATCAGGTTTGCCTCTGAAGTACTCCTTAGGTTGCACTCCACTGGGCTTCTTCTTGGGAGCCTCTGGTTCAGGCTTGTGTATTCCATGCAGCTGGGCTTCAGAGGGAGCAGCGTGCCTTCTTCTACTGAGGTATTAAGCAATGCACAGAGCCAGGGTGTCATCTCTTGGCCTTTGCTGCATGCCATTACTTTGTTCAGTGTACTCAGCATTAATTGTGCAATAAACACAAATGTGCTTGGTGAGCTGAGCAGTGCAAAGCAATAAACTGGATGGAAAGATTAGCTCACAGCCATGCTATTTGGGGTGATAAGCTCAAGGTGGGGTGGGTTCAAATGAATATAGACTAGTGAAGTGGCACTGAGTCTGCCTGCTGGGAAGCAAGTGTGACTCTTCTAGAGCAGACCACAGGAATGTTCTTACCCCTTGGCTCTTTTGCTCCCTTAACCTCACTGACTTTTGAGACTTCCTAGCTTCTAACCCCAACTATTAGAGTGAAAATACCTGACACCTTGTAGGTAATCAATAAACACATGCTGATTTCAACTGAGAGTTGATTTGATTCAATTACTCAAACATTTATTGAATGGCTCTTTCCCACATATCGTGCTAGGCACTAGAGATGAGAGATGCCTTTGCCATTGTAGGTTCTAGTCAGAAGGGGGAACTCACACTTAATAAAAAGAAGTATGATGCCATAAAGGCTAGAATAGACTTATGTTATTGTTCTATGGAATTGCAAAGAAAGAATAGACTCTCTTAGCCTACAACATCAGGACAGCATATAAATTGTGATGTGTGAATGTGTATTTACTTAATCCCCATCTACTGAGCCCCTGTGAGGTACCAGGTGCTGTGTAAACATTAGAAATAAAATGGTGCAAAATCATTTGGGTCTTAAAAGAGCTTATACATTCTTGGAAGAAACAGACAAATGCAAAGACATTTGAGTGTAAGGGCTCATGATAGACAGTAATATTGTTTACAATGATCAGTTTCCACATCCATAGGAGTATTACACATACCCATTCTTGCCCTGCCTCCCTGAAAAGGATTATACTTGCCTGCCTCGCTGATACTGGGCTTGGTTATGTCACTTGCTTTGGCCAGTTGAATGTGAGTGTATGTGGCCTACACACCTTGTCCTATCAGAAACTTCACATTCTTTTGGATAGTTCCATTCAGACTTTTGTGTTCCTCTGCCACACACCATGAGAATAGCATGTTCTAGAAGGAGGCTGTCCTTAAGCATTCACGGGTCCTGGAGCAGACCTGACCCTGACCCAAAACCTGAAGTAGTGACTCATCTGCAGCATGCAACATGAGCCACAAAGATACCTTTCAGTGTTGCTGTAAGTTGAGAGTCTGGGGTTGCTTGTTGTGCACTGTAACCTAGTATGTCTAATGACTATAGTGGTATAATAAAGGTAAGCAGAGATCAGGGTGAGGAAATATTTGAAAAGCTCAAATGCAGCTTTTAGCAATGGTCACCGAACACTGCTTGGAGAAGAGATGCATCTAAGGTGAGTCCTGAGTGGCGAAAAGTCGGGAGGAGAAGAAAAACCCAAGAAGTGGGAACATTCACATAAAAGTTCACATGTAAGGGCTAGTGTGATATATTCAAGGGGATTTGGCAATAAATTAGTACAGTTGAAGCTTAATTATGAGCTTATGCCTCTCTAAAGGAGAGTATAGAGGGCAGGTTGAAAAAGCAGGGCCCTCGTATATTAGTGAGATACACGAATGGAGAGGTAAGAAAAACCATCTCATGAAGGACTTTCTTTGCTATGTCAGCAGTTTGGACTATAGTCATTGAGGGATTAGAGGAGGAGTAGGGAAGGTAAGTTGGAATTTGAAAGTGATTGTTCTGATTTCATTTAGGAGACTGACTGAATAAAGAGAAAACCTGAAACAAAAGAGACAGTTAAGAAGCTTTTGCCTTGCTGGTGTGGAAGATAAGGTGAGCAGAGAGAAAAGGATGCAGTCTGGAGATAATCAGAGGCTGGAATCCAGAAGACTTGGAAACTGATGAGGGGGAAAGTAGAGATAGAAAATCCAGGTATGTCAAGGTCTCTGGAAGAGCAATGGATAAAGAATGGTGATGCCATTTTCTCAACCAGGGAAATAGTACAAGAATTAGGCCTAGGGGTGGGTGATAGGGAGAAGAGGATGAGTTTAATTTGGGGCATACAGAATATTACATGCCTCTGAGGTATCTAAGTGAAGATACAATACTTTAAGCTCAGAAGAGAAATCTGGCCAGAGCGATATTTGGAATTCATTAGAACAGAGAGTCATTAGGACAGTCAGTAGTGCAGAAATGATTTCTTTCAGGGACCATGGCGTTGAAGCAGTACATAAGACGGAGGTGTAGCCCTGGAAGGATATAAAGGTGCTATCGTTTCAATTGTGTCACCCCAAATTGACTAGTCCTAATCCCTAGCTCATGCAAATGTGTCCTTATTTGGAGGTAGAGTCATTGCAAATGTAGTTAGTCAACATGAAGTCATTCTGAAGTTGGATGGACCTTAATCCAATATGACTGGTATTCTTGGAAAAAGGGAAATTTGGACATGGAAACATGCACACAGAACACCATGTGAACATTGAAATTATTATACCATAAGCCCAAGAACTACCAGAAACCATAAAAGGGGCCTAATGCCTTTTGAGGGAGCATGTCTTGAATTTGAACTTCTGGTCTTCAGACTGTGAGACCATAAAATTCTGTTGTTTATCACACACAATCTGTGGTACTTTGTTGTGGCTGTCCTAGAAAACTAAAACAAAGGATGAGGATGGAGTTTTGTTTTGTGGTTTGTAGAAACCTGACATCATGACATGTTTAAATGGCAGTAAGAAAGGCCTGGCAAAAGAAAGAGAGGTTGGAAATCAAGGAGAGAAGAGACATACATACTTGATGGGAGGAAGCCACTAAGGAAGAAGAGGGAGGAAGATGTAATCCAGATCATTGAGGAATGACAGCAGAAGGAAACCATGGTTTCTACTGTGGCAGCACAGGTGGGTGTGCAAACAAGCATGTCAGTTGACAAAGGAGAAGAATTTGAGAAATTTTCTGGTTGATGTTCCTTTGGAGTCTCTGTTTAGATATCACTTTGCCCCTTCTCTTCAATCTCTTTATTTTTCTCCCTGACAATTTCATTATCAGATATACTCTATAGTAGTGAAATTGTTCATTTGTTTACTATCACTTCCCACTAGAATGTTAGCTCCACAAGGTCAGGGATTTTGTTTTTTTTGTGTGTTTACTACTGTATATGTAAAACCCAGAAGTATCTTTGTCTCATAGAAGAGACTCAATAAATACTTGTTGAATGAATAGGTGAATGAATGATGACTTTTATTTGTTTTCCAGTGAAACAAGGCAAAGCTATCTGCTGAGCATGACAGTGGGGGAGACAGTTGCTTCGGGAAGGAGAGAAGAATCACCATGCAATATTAAGGGTCCAGTGGCAGTGAGAGAACATTGTGATTTCCTCCAAAGGTTCTTAGTAGCTCCCATTCAGGAAGGGATTTGATTAGATAGATACATGTTTGAAGCTTTACCAGGTCAATAAAATGGAAAGAAAGGAGCAAAAACATTTGAGGAATTGAAAAGAGTATAGTGAAGCCTTGCCTGGGTCTTACAGGGTCGTACAGGGTCTTGCCTGAATAGAGAAAAGAATGAAGACAAAAGGGAATTGATGGGTTGGCAAGGAGGAGGAAATAGCTCCTATTATAAAGAAATAGAAAACTCCAGGCACAGTGAGTTGTGCATCCTAATGAATGGAGTTATGCAATACATGCCCTATGTGAGAAGGAAGTAAGTGAGGTGATTGAACAAGAGATGTGATTAATCCCAGATGGTGAATGGTTTTACAAACCCCATTTAGATATAGTTGTTATGGAAAAAAACTCTGAACTTGGAATCAAGACCTAGGTTGAATTTGGACTCTAAAACCCACTACTGTATGATCTTTGGTGAATTATTTTCTCTAGGTGTCTGTTTTATCATTTAAACTAGAGATAATAATAACATCTTTCTCATGGAACATTTATGAGAATCAAATGAGATAAGATATGCAAATACAACTAGTATATTTAAGAGAATAAATCAGATGACATATGATACTGCATATTGCCTGTATAGAATGTGTCTAATAAATATTGGTGTTCTTTGTTGCTGTTTGTTTGCTTATTTTTTTAGGTTAGAGGTTTACATATAGAATAATGACAATGTGGACAGAATACAGATGAAATAGGAGATATAAGGTATGATTTCAATATCCGCTTCAACTAGACTACCACTGGGTAGTCTAACTACTGGGGGCAATGAGGTGTTGTGAAAAGTTTTTATGGAGATAGATAATAGGTCATGATTTGCACACACAGCTCTTTGGTAGTGTAGGAACAGATAGATAGTAGAAAGGACTGAGGGCATTGCAGAAAGGGTGGGTAACATGGAGGTCAAGAAACTTGTCTTGGCAGGAGGCTGGGAGAATAGAAAGGGTCATTTAATTTTGGATTAGTTTTAATGAGTCTAAGGAATTAGATATTAGGAAAAATGACTCAGGCTCTTTATAGTTTATATTTGAAAGGCTGGTCAAGACTCAATTTCTGACTCTTCCATTGTTGGATGTATGGCTTGAACTAATTATTTCATCTCTCAGCTTCATTTTTCTTGTATGCAAAATAGGAAACAATAAAACTTACCAGAGAGGGCTATTGGGAAGATAAAATTAGCCCATGTGTCCTGGAGGCCTCTCATGGAAGTCCAATCTGGCACTAAGTAAGTGCTCACTCAATGGCAGTAGTGCTTATTGTTGGTTTCCATAGGTTTCTGGGGTGGAGAAATCTCTGAGTTGTAATAAGAGGCAGATGATCATGAGCTCTGTAAATAAAAAATAGCATTTGGTTAATATAATAGTTAGGGTATATGGCAATCTCTGTAATAACATGAGTCCAATTTACATGCTTTAAAGAAAAGAGAAGTTTAGTCTTTCCTCACCTAATGGGTCCAGGGGTAACTGGAGTTACTTTAGGCTGTGGAACAGCTCTGCCATCCCCAACATGTGGGTCTGCCTTTGAACCCAAGGCAACTGCTCTAGTTCTCTAGTCTCTAACGTTCATGGGAGTTATATTGCTAGAAGAGAAGAATGGATAATGGCTAGGAAAGAAAGAACAGGGTGATCCTGGATAAGGAAACTTGAGTGGGAAAAATGTCAAGGACATCCATTTTAGGCTTCTAGATGACTTGGAAACTTCTTAGCAAAGCATGGTTAGCCCCTCATCTGCTGAAGTTGAATCAGATGTGACCTGTTCCATATAACTAAGATAGAAAAACCCAGCAGAGTAATTGCCATAGAAACATTATAGTTAAACAATCTTTAGTCTTCAGGTAGGAACATCATCCCAGACTGGCCAGAATCAACTTGTTTTTTGCAGTGAAATACCCACATCCTAGGAAACCACTCAGTCCCAGGGAAACCAGTGTGGTTGGTGAACATATTTCCAGGTTTCATTGGGAAATTTTTTTCCAAGTGATGCCTCTCACTGCCCAGTAGAACAACCTTTCTCTCGATCCTACAACAGCAACGTGTGATTGTGCACTCGTGTGTGCCCCTGCACACACATGCACCAGAGCTTCTCTGTTAGGTCAAAATAATATGGTTGGTCTCTTATTGCATGATAGGGATCAAGTAAAAATATAATTTATTCATTTATTCAGGACTTATTATGTACTAATCATACACCAAGTACTATGTTAGGCACGCATTGTACAAGAACAAATGAGACATGAACTCTGATTTCAAAATGTTCACAGTTGATTTGGAGAGATCAGTAAGCCGACAGTTGAAATAAAATGTGGTGAGTGGTAAGGGCTGCAATGTAAAGGAACCCAGGATATGCAGAAACACAGGGGCAATGTACCTTCTACTCCATGCCAGGGGACAGTGGGGCAAGTGTCTGGACATAATAATCCTGGGATCCTGCTTCAAAGACAGGAATTACTTCCTCAGGCAGATTAAGTGTGGGAGAAAAGTTGAACAGACATGGAAGGGAGGAGGCAGTTGGCCCAGAAGAAGAAGGAAGGGGCCCATCCTTGAAGCAAAGAGGGCACCTAGCTAGGTGAGATATAGATTGGGGCAAAGGTGTACTTTGGAGTTGAGATTTAAAAAGGAAATAAGTTGTTTGAATGACATGCTTTCCCTTTTAAAAATCTCCCTACCCTTTCAACTCTCTCCTTTATCACTTCCTCCTGGACTGGAGTGAGCTGGTTGTTAGATTCGTGTGTGGATCCTAATGAGTTTCTGGAAAGTGGGGTTGCTCCTTCTGAAGTCTTCATCTTTTTTAAAGAAAAATTTATTTATTTACTTATTTATTTATTTATTTATTTATTTTCTTTTTTAGGAAGAGGAGAAAGGAAGGAGAAAGAGAGAGAGAAATATCAATGAGAGAGAAAGATCAATTGCTGCCTCCCATACATGCCCCAACCAGGGATGGAACCACAACCTAGGTATGTGTTCTGACCAGTGATCAAACCAGCAACCTTTTTCTTTGTAGGACAATGCCCAACCAATGGAGCCACACCAGTCAGGACTGAAGTCTTCATCTTTAATTAACGCTTAATATTCTGGAGAGCGGGTGGATGAAGACAATCAGAAGTGTTCACACATGAATCCAGAGTGGCCCAAGGGTCCTAACCCCCAGTCCTCTGCCTGCCCACCTTGGAAGCATGTAGACACTAGAAAATGTGAGCTCTCAAGAGGCAAGTGAAGTATTTATTAACTCATCCTTTTCCTCCAGAAGCATATGATGTTGGCTGCATGTTTCTTTCTAATGAGCCTACACTAAGCTGTTCTAGGGTTCAGGGAATTATAAAGTTAGAAGTTCTTCCCATTGTTTTCTGTGAACATTGACTAAAATTCATTAAATCAGAGGTTATCATGATTAAGTCCAATCAAAATCCTATTTAATGTTTACATTAACACCTGCCAGTATGTACATTCAATGAGCTTCTCCTCCAGAAACCAGATCCTGGCCTAGTCAAGATTTAAACTTATAGGTCTCTTCTGTCCCAGGTACATTGTTAGCAACGTCCACATGTAATTGTGAGAGAACCACCTGAAATGCATTTCTTGGCTCTGGCACACACACACACAAAAAGGTAAATCTCCCTGTTATGGACTGAATTGTATCTCCCAAAATATGTAGCTGAAGTCCTAACTCTCCATATAATAGTATCTATAGATAAGGCCTTAAAAGAGTTAGTTAACACTAAATGAGGTCATAAGGGTGGGGCCCTAATCCAATAAGACTGGTGTCATTTATAAACTCACCCCAAAGCTCCATCCTGTGCACATGCAGAGGAAAGGCCTCTGTGTTCTCACTGTGAGAACACAGTGAACAAAAGGCCAGGAAGCCAACTCTCAACAGAGACTGAATGCCACCAACTTGACCTTGGACTTCCAGCCTCCAGAACTATGGGAAAATAGATTACTGTTCTTTAATCCATCCAGCCCATGGCACTTTGTTATGGAAGCCCAAGCAGACTTATTCACCCCCTTTAGAAGATGTTTGTTTCTTCCCTTGGATAAATCTCTAGCTGCTGCAACTGTAGACTCTTCCCTGAATGAGGAAGGGAAGGAAGGACTTGTTCCTACACCTAAATCAGCCAGAGAACAAGCCTTCTGCTAGGAGAAAGGCAGTGACCTTGTCCCACACAGACTTCTGCATCCTTAAGTGGGTTCCTTTCTATCTTTAATAGGATGAGGGGTGGGAGGGACCCTTAGAAATTATATGTATACACAAATGACCATAGCAGGAGGACACTGAACTTCTACACCTTAGGCAAGGTTTCAGATGTGTTTGGAGACTAGTCCAGGCTACATTTTGTGAAAGCTAAATATCCTTGCTGGAAATATATCTTCTTTCTCATCTTGGGGAAAATGAGTACGTATGTCTCCAAGACATTCTGGGGGTTCTTTTACTCTAGAGAAAACAAAGCCCACCTTTTCAACCCAGTCATCTGGCATGAGGCAGCTCCCACTTTTTTTGCAGGGAGCATCGTCAGTGATGATTATGCCCCAATTACTACATACATCGCAGCTGAATTTGAGAGCATGAATGCGAGGGGAATGATGAAGAATGCACCTAGGAGGGATCATGGAGTTAAAGACTCCAGGCAGTTCCTTGCTTGCACTTTTGAAGAATTCATGGGCATTTTTGCTGCAGCCACTTCATTTAGCCTGAACCCTCACACAACAGGCAAGGGTAATTGAAAGACCAAAACCAGCTCCTCGTCTGAGAGAGGAGGGGCCCTGCCTGCATGCTGTTTGCCTCAGCCACAAAGCAAGGCATGGTGGGCACACTGACATCATCTCCTGTGGCCTCAGCATCATCTTATATTCAGGACCTCAAAATTGACACACTATCCAGTACAGAATATTTATCTCAGCAGGAGGATGCTGGATAGTCACTGTAAAATGGACGATGCCTAGGGGATATATACATCTCCTGAGTGGTTGATCTAGAATCTACATAACTATTTTCTAACTGCACATTATGGGTCACAAAATCAATTTATTGGGCCATGGTCAGCACTTTTTCAAGGAATGGAGTAGATTAGAATAAAATTTCCAGGATACATCCATATGCGCACACATACAATGTATCCTGATACAAAATGTGGATTACAATAAAAGCATGAAAGCCTGAAATTCCACAATGCTGTGATTCTTCTCCTTTCTGCTGGGCACTGTGTGAGGCACTGAGGGATACAGACAGCTTTAAGATGTGTCTCCAGAACTGGGCACTTAGTCCACACAAAGGAAAACAGCTGATACTTCCGAGTTCCTACCCTCGGCCAGACACTCTGCTAGGCTATTTTTGTGTGTGTTATCTCCTTTACTGTCAGCAAAAATCCTATGAAAGGTGTATTTTTTTTTCATTTTCCAGGTGAGGAAACAGGCTCAGGAAGGATAATTGACTCCATGCAGGTCACACAGTTAGCAAGGAACACAAGACTTCACATGAAATAGTAAGGGACTGATATAACACATTCCCACACATTTGATGTAGATAACCATGTTCATAGAGAATCCACGAGAGAAGAGATTGGTGTGAAATGCCCCATGCCAGCTGACTGGTGTCAGTGATAACTTTGTGGAGGAGGCCATCTAAGCTGGGAGACCCAAATCAATAAAGAAGCAGAGGTGGTTCAGATCAATTCCAAAATCACTGACTGCATTCTAGGTCCCATGTTAGCAACTGGAGCACAACAAGAGGTGCCTAATAGCCCTGTCCCCAAGGAGCTTGAACTCTAGAGTGGGTGCTGGTAGAATAAAGCATTTATGGTAGATGCTGCCTATTTTGAGAATGCTTTTAGGCAACTCAAGTAATTTTATGGTCCCTGGAACTTAGAGTTGTAAATAGGTGGCCCATATAAAAATATGTTTTTTTCCAGGCTACCACATTTTACTGGAGAAAGAACAATTTACTGAATAGCATAGAAGGGCTGGAAGAGACTGGTATTTTTTCATTGCAGCCAAGAATACAATCAGGATGTTTCTCAGGCATGAGAAGGGCCTTATTCAGCAACTTTGAATAAATCCCAAGATATAACAATCCAGCTGGGCTCCAGCTTTGGAGATGATTCATCTGGGATGCTCCACGTGCAGAGCTAGTCCCAGGCATTGCTCCAAGGGCCCAGTCTCCTTCAGGTGTCTCCTTTTTGCCTCTCAATTGTATGCCTCTTATTATTCTGATTCATGATGCCAGGGCTAAAATATCTCCCTAGTGCTTAAATGGTACACTCTCAGGTTCTCCCTAACGATTTCTCATCTCTGTATCACATCTATTAGAGCCAACTACTGTAGCCAGATTTTACTTTTTGTCCTACTCCATGGTTCTCTATCAGCTTTTCTGTTTTTGCAAAAACTCAGCAAAGTGGCCCTGGGTCCATCTCCTTCTTCTCTCTCTCCCACTCACATCATTCCCAATTCATGCCTCAAAGAGCACCTGCAAAGCATCCGTTACACACAGAACACATGCCAACACTCTCACACACCTGCCATCTCTCCAACTAAGCTGCTCTAGAAAGCTTTCTCCAACTGTAGATCAGAGAAACACCATTTCACCTTATAAGACATCCTATTGGTAAAAACTCCTTCTCAAAACTAATTCTGTACAGCAGAGAAACACACAATCATTAAGAATGGCAGTTTCTTTATCTTTGCAATGTGGCCTTAGAACAGGCACTTCCAACAGGGTACTCTGTTGTCTTTATAGTACTTTGCCATGTGGCTCCTACACACTGGGAGGATTCAGGCAACAGAGGCGATATTGGGATAGACCAATCCATTCAAACACTGAATTTAGTATGTGTGATATCCTGTGTGGGGCATGCACACTGGGGATCCAGAAGATGAAAACAGAAACTGCCCTTCAGTAGCTTACAGTTGAACTGGGAAAGGGGGAGGCAGACATATTGTAGAGAATTCCTGATGAACACAATCTCAAGAACAGTGATATGTATGATTCTAAATCACTCTACTCAGTTGCTTTTGCTTGTTGGTTTGTTTATGTGTCTTTTCTTTCAGGCCCAGCATACCCACAGCCTTTCTGGGAAGGATCGGACAGCTTGGTTGGTTCTTCCCACCCCCACAATGTGCTTTTCGCCTGCCCTGCCTTCTGCTGCGGTCCGGAGGAGGCTCCCTGAGGACACATAGGAGAAGTGGCTTTCATCCTCCATGTACTATGTGCAGCTCTGGAAAGAGCATCCTGATGAGTCATGAGCCTGGAGCAAGTGCTGAGGGTGTTCGATAATATAAAATTCAGTTACGTTTCTTTAAATAACCCAAATAAAAGCAAAATATTTTCTAATTTTTATGAGTTTCTCAGCTTTTATAATTTTATTATACAAATATTTTTATCATATTTTAAAAAATAAATGAATACTGAAATACACCATGTAGAATATGAAAGTCATTCCTCACCCTCCCTTTGCCTCACACCCAAAGTAAGAAGTGTCCACCCACTGATTCACCTCCAGTTCCCTCTCAATACATATGTACAGGTATACATCTTTTATCAATACATACAAAACTATACTCACTATATTTTGACTTTTTATGTAATAATACAATTCAGGGACATTTCCATGATATGACACATATAACTGTACCCCACTTTTTAAAAACTATATAGCATTTAAAAGAATGGGGGGAGTGTATTTTAAACTCTCTCTTCCACTGGATGTCTAGGTGATCCTCCATTCCATTATCACAGACAAGGCTGCAACAATGTACTGGAGATGTTCCTTGGTGTCCCTGCATATTTCTCCAGAGTGGAGACCCTGGAAGCAGACTTGTTGGCTAGAAGGGAATGCACATTTACAATGCAACTGACACTGCCCAGCAGTGTGTGAAAAATGCTCTTTTCTTGCACCTTCTGCAACCCTTGGCATTATCACTGTTTTTAAAATATTGTCAACCTGTGGTCAGGGGTAAAGTGGAGCACCTAATTATTATTTAAAATTAAATACCTCTGCTGACTAGTCAGCTAGAAGATCTTATACCTGTATTTATTTGTGTGTTGCATTGTCTGCCATTTGTCTGATTTCCTATTGGGATGTTGAGGAGTATGGAGAGGCACTGCCAAGTTATAGGAGGGTGTCAGTCTCTGCAGGTGCTGAAACTCTAAGAAGGATCTTTTACAACATACTTCACCTGAGAGCCAGCTTCCCTGAGAATCCAAGGTATGGCAGGCTGCCTGTCTTCACTGGGATGCTCTGTAGGAGCACCACAGCTATTCTGAATCTCAGAACCGTTATCACTGTTCTCTTTGGGTCGGGGCCAAGCTCCTGGGGCATAAGAGGACCAAGATGTCAATGGCATGTTGCATCTGGTCCTTAGTCAATTTTTCTACACTGCTTCCCCTGAGAATATTCTATGTTTCCTGGTTCTTGATCCTTACCCTAATTCCAAATCACCCTTTGTTCCCATTCAAGATGACTCTCCTTGCTACCTCAATGCCATTATTTGGAGCACTTGAATAATTGGACTGGTTTTGTGCATGTTAGGCATGAGAGATGTCTGTAAGAACATGCCACGCCCATCCTCCCAGACACACCTCACTGGTATTTTCTCTCCACTGCTGTCCTGCCACAGGGCTTGGAGCAGGGAGTGGGAACACTAGTCTCGAATGTCCTTGCGGTCCACTTGGAGAAAAGAGATGTAAAACTGTTTCTGAGTTTTCTGTCACTAGGACCTCCAACACACACACACACACACACACACACACACACGCACACATGCACATGCACACACACACATGCACACACACTGCTTTCTGAAATAGCAGGCTCAGCCAGGAGGCTGGAGGCAGCATATCTTTCTCAAAAACCCTCCACTTTCTCAGTTCTTTTGATTTCCCTTTCAATTCTTCTTCTTCCTAAAGCCAACAGAATACTGAGACAAGCAAATCTCAAAATTGAGACTTTTACAAACACATTTTTTCAAATACTTTTTCTAAAACACATCCTGGCCTTTTGAAATTCAAACACTGAGAACTAACTCCTTTGTTTTCTGCATCCTGCCTTGTGCTGCGACAATGAACACAGAATGCCCTTGATGCAGCCAGACTGAGGAGGGGGACTGTTGGTGGGGATAAGTGCTGGGTATAACAGAAAGTTAGGAAATAAATCAGTTATTATACCAAAATACTATTCCCCTGCACCAATATTTCTTTTACTTGTCTTTTAACTTTGTTTATAGAGTCTTTTGTCATGCAGAACTATAATTTTTATACAAAAAATCTGTCAATCTTTTTTTTTATAAATTCTAGGGTTTGTATCTTACTTAGGAAAGCCTTCTGATATACAAATTAAAAATATATTCTCTGATGTTTTCTTCAAAGACTTTAAGACTGTTGTTCTTTTATTCCCTCATCTGCTGATGGACACTTGGTCTGCTTCCAAGTCTTGGCTATTGTGAATAAATGCTGCAATAAACATAGGGGTGCATTTATACAACGGAATACCATTTGGCCATTTTTAAAAAGGAGAGGATCTTATACTTTGAGACAGCATGGATGGACCTGAAGGGTATTATGCTGAGTGAAATAAGCCACTTATTTCACTTATATGTGGAATCTAGTGACCAAAACAAACTAACAAACAAAATAGAAACAGAAAACAGACTGACAGCTGTCAGAGAGGATAGGGGTTGGAGGCTGGGTGAAAAAGGTTAAGAAAAAAAAAACCCAAACTCATAGACCCACACAACAGGATGGTGATTACCAGAGGAAAAGTAGGATGGGGGGAGTTAGATGAGGGTAGAGGGACGATAAATGGTGATGGAAAGAAAGTTCACTTGGGGTGGTGAACATACAGTACAATATACAGATGATGTATTATAAAACTGTACACCTGAAACTTACATAATTTTATTAACTAATGACGACAATAAATTAAATAAGAATAATTTTGTTTTTTACCTTAAACTCTTCATTACATCTTGAATTAAGATTTTTATACAATATCTAAAAAGGAAGGATCTCTCTCTTTCTCTCTCTCTCTCTCTCTCTCTCTCTCTCTCTCTCTCTCTCTCTCTCTCTCTTTGTCTCTCCCTCTCCTTTTCCCCCTTTTGGGTAGACAATTAAAATACTCCTAATACCATTTATTTAATAGTTAATTCCTTCCCCACTGATTTAAAATGTCATTTTTATTGTACATTAAATTCCAGTAGGTGCCCAAATCTTGTTCTAAGCTCTGTATTCCAGATCCAGAATGAGAATGAGATGGAAGTTGCAAAGATGTTGTTGTTCCTTCAATTGATTTGCATTCCCATGTACATTTCATGAAGATGAATATGATTCTAATATCTAAACACTAAAGATAATGTTTTCTTGCAGCATGCCTCTAAATTTAGACAAGCAACTTTATTTTTGATCCTCCTCCAAAAATCCAGTGAACTCTTCCAATTATAGAGAAAAAAACGGTTATGCTGGACTCTTGAGAGATTTTAGAAGATAGTTTTGATTGTATATAATTTTGTATGTGATGAGACTCCATTGTATTCTAATTAATATGCTGTAAGATACATTTTGAAATTCATTTGATGCTTATTCATCTACTTATTTAAGTTTTCAGCATATTGAGTCAATGTTGTCATTTCCATATTCCTATGAAATCTCTATTTCATCTAGATATTCAGAAGTATTGGTTTAAAGTTGTAACTAACATTCTCCCAATATTTAAGATTTAATTCTCATCTTTCTTATTTCTACTGTTACTAGTGTAATGTATTTCCTTTGATCACACTAGCTCGAGTTTTATCTATTTTACTGGTCTTTTCAAATAAGCACATTTTATTTTTATTGATTAGATTTTCTGTTTTTATTGTTGTTTCTTTTATAGCTTTCTTCTTTTATGGTTATTAATTTCTTCCATGTACTCCACTGTTTTTTCTCAAATTTCTCCTTGTAGCTGGCATTGGCCAGTTGCTATAAGTTCTGGCCAATGAAAATTAGTAGGATTTTAGGAAAATATTTGTTTTCATGATAAAATAGGGTGGGCAAAGACTAATACACTCCTACTTTTCTCCATCCTGCTTGGAATATGAAAGAATATCTGAAGAAACAACAGACACCTTGAGAGATAAAGCAAAGACTAATGGAATTGTAAAACCATTGACTCTGACTTTGTTTAACCCCTGCACCAATGCCAATAACTGCCCACCTCTGAACTACTTTTTAAGTAAAGAAAAACAATAAGAACAACTGGTTCTCTTCTTTTTTTAAGGCATGGCATTGCTTTTGGTTTATTTGTTATTTGTAGAAATATCTCTAACAGACAAGTATGTCCACTGAATTTATTTCTAATGTTTCTTGTTATCTAATAAGGTCTTTTGAGACTATAATTTCCCTTGTCTACATTTCATATGATTTAACATATAATGTTTTATTGTATAAATTTACTTTGTAATTTTCATCTGAATTTGTGTTTAAACCAAGATTTATCCCTTTTTGTGTAGTTTCTCTTATTTCTGATAATTTCTCAGTTTATCGTATTTTGATCAGAGACCATGGCCCATAATATTCTGATTATTAAAATGTATTGAAATTTTTTTTGGACCTGAAGATTTGTGAAATTTTAATTGTCAATTTGTGAAAATTCCATTTTGTTTGTAAGGTTTCTCTATATTTATAAATTCAAAGATCTTTCTCTCTCTTTCTACATCTGTCATCTATTTATCTATGTGTCCATCTATGTTTGTCTATTATCTAACGATCTACCTTATTCATTTATTTTTAGATTGTTGATTTTGTTGCTAAATATTCTGAGTAATTTTTTCCTGTTTGTGCCCTCATTTTTTGGGAGCTGCATTATATATTTTTTACTTCAATTGTGGAATTGTGCATTAATCCTTATATGTACAAAAGTTTTTATTTTGCAACAATTGTTGATTTCACTAATGCTCATGACTATTATATCCTCTTGCCTGATTGCACTATTTATTCTGTAAATACCACTTTTTCTCATGGTTAGTCTTTCCACCTGGATTTTTGTTTGTCTGGATATTAATATCATCATATTTGTTTTTGTTACTATTTTCTTAGCTTCTGTATTGCTTTATTTTATAGATATATAATTTTGTAAAAATATACCTGTATCTATCTATATGTAATAGATATAAATAGATATATGTTTACTGCATAGTTTAAAACGAGGTGCTCATTCTCAATCTGTGAATCTTTGTATTTTATAAAAGTTAATCCATTCATATTTATTGCTAGTAAAATCTTAGTACTCTTTTGAGTCACTTACATCTATATTTTATATTTATAATTATTTACAGTTGTTTATTTAGACCTTTTTCTGGCTTATTTCTACTCTTTTATCATTTGTATCACCTTGGTACTTAGAATATGCTTGTTTATCATCTTGATGATGATTATTGTTATTTTAATCTTCACCCAAGGACATTTTTTATTGAATTTAGAGAAAGAGAGGGGACAGAGAGACAAGAGAGGAAGGGAGAGAGAGAGAAAGTGAGAGAGAGAGACATCAATATGAGAGAGAAACATCAGGTGGTCTTTTCCCGTACGTGCCCTGACTGAGACCTATAACCTAGGTATGTGTCCTGACTGGGAATTGAACTTGCAACTGTTCTGGTGTATGGGGTGATGCTCCAACTAACTGAGCCACCCAGCCAGGGCTGGTTTATTTTTTATAATCATCATTATATTCAATAAAATTGTCCTGATATTTACCTGTATCTAGTGAAACGTATTGTCCGGCAAAGTGACTTGTAAGAGGTAGCTCTACAGCACATTTTCCGCTTGCTATCTCACTGCCACGGTTGGGAATTTCTCACTTTTTGCCTGAATGTTTTTTTATACTCACAACGGGTTTCTCTGTCTCCAACTGAGACTTAGAATGAGCTTTTTTTAAAAAAACCCTTTTTTTTGCCTTGAGCTTCTGAGACTCTGGAGTTCCTTTCTGTGTTAGTTAGTGTCATTTATCTTGATTAATTCAATATCCATTATACTTATAAGTGCTGGTCAGTGTCCCACTTAAACTGTGAAAAACTTTAGGAAAATCCCCAACCACTTACTAATACATAGTTGTATTTATAATAATATTTGCAAAATGTCTAGTTCCCGGTGGGTGCTAAATCAGTACTGGACCGCCCATCCAATGAATAAATGTGGCCCCCTGGAGGGCAATGATGCATTATTACCCCATCTGGATGAGACAGAGCCCATCACAATGTCTGAAAAAAGCTGGGGTCCAATATAGTCCAATATAAACACTTGTTGACAGCTTCATTTATGAATATGTGTATTTAAGTCTCTAACTTGACAGAAAAATTTAAGAAGTTCTGTGTTACATTTAAAAAATAAAACCACTCAACATTTTGTAATATGATCTATGTTCCAGCAGGGGTGTCCAACCCGCAGCCCACGGGCTATGTGTGGCCCAAGATGGCTATGAATGCGGCCCAACACAAAATTATACGTTTACTTAAAACCTCTTTTTTTACTCATCAGTTTTCATGAGTGATTCTGTATTTAATGTGTGGCCCAAGACAAGTCTTCTTCCAGTGTGGCCCAGAGACACCTAAAGGTTGGACACCCCAAAATCTAAAGTGAGTACGCCATGGAATCAGTCACCTTGGCAAGAGGGCTGAGGGTCAGACCTGAGGAGTTCCCCTTCTGGTTGGACGATGCCATGACACCTCATTGTTTTGCTGCTGGTTTTCCCCATCTGTAAGATGAAGAAGAAAATTAAAGGTGAACAAAGCATACCACAAAACCAATATAAGCATATTAAATTCTCATTGTATTTTCAGTACTTTCGCATTCACACGTGATTTAGATTGAACCACTGCAAGCGAAGTAAGCATAACTGGATGAGGAGGTAGAGTTTTTATGTGAATGTGCATGTGTATGTATAACCATACTTTCAGTTTTTATGAAGAATCACATTTCTTGCCCCATGCAGGTGCCTTACTTGTGCAGCGACATTTCTATGAACATTTCGTTTTCAAAACCATGGAACATAAACACACTCATTAAAGCCACTTTTCCTCACAGAAGCCTTCGTGACCGCAGGATGGCATTTCTGGATGGCTGCAAGAGGCATGGACCATGTCTAGGTGTGCACGTTTCTATCCACAGGGACAGAAGGTCACTGACTGAGGGCATTCTGCCATTCCCTTCTTTCAGGAACATGCCTTCCTTCTGAGTGCGATGGATGCAGGGAGCAACATTCTACCCATATCTTAGTAACCAATTTTAATAAACTCGTGTATTTTGTCAGTGTGTACCACCCCCAGAAAGCTTTTCTGGACAAAATGCAAGGAAGATACACTGAAGCCTAACTAATCTATCAAGTCAAGAATCTACTTAATTAAAAATACAAAAGGAAAAGAAATCAAAGTTAAAGTCAATAAAAAAATGTCCAGAAGTGGAATTGTTGAGTCATATGGTGGTAGTTCTATTTTATTTGTTTGTTTGTTTGTTTGTTTTAATGAAGGCTTTTTTTCTTTTTTTATTCTCCCACACCCTCCTATTTGGCAACCATCAGCTTGTTCTCTATATCTATGGGTCCCTTTCTGTTTTGTTTTCTTCATTCATTTATTTTATGTTTTTAGATTTTACATATAAGTGAGATCATACAGTATTTATCTTTCTCTGTCTGATTTATTTTACTTAGCCTAATGCCCTCTAGGTCCATCCATGTTGTCACACATAGCAAGATTCCATTCTTGATGAATAATATTTTATTGTGTATATATATACCACGTTTTCTTTATCCATTCATTTATTGATGGACATCTAGTATGCTTCCATATCTTGGCTTACTAGTAATGTTGCAACAAACCTAGGGGTACATTGTATTTTCAAATCAGTGTTTTTGTTTTCTTTGGATAAATACACAGAAGTGTCATTCTTGAACTGTATGGCAGGTTTATTTTTTAATTTTTTGAGAAATCTCTATCCCATTTTATTTTTAGAGTAGCTGCACTAACTTAAAATCTCACCCACAGTGTACAGGATTCCCTTTTCTACACCTCCTCAGCAACACCTGTTGTTTGTTGATTTATTGATAATAGCCGTTCTGACAGGTGTGAAGTGCTTTCCCAATGTGGTTTCAATTTTCACTTCCCTGATGACTAGTGATGTTGAGCATCTTTTCATATGTCTGTGGCTCTATGTCCTCTTGGGAGAAGTGTCTAGTCAGGTCTTCTGCCTACTTTTTAATTAGATTGTGGGTTATTCTGGTGTTAAGTTGTATGAGTTTTTTATATACTTTGGATATTATCCCCTTATTAGATGCTTCATTAGCAAATATCTTTCCCAATCAATATGTTGTTGTTTTGTTTTGTTGATAATGTCTTTCACTGTGCAAAACCTTTTTAATTTGATGTAACTCCATTTGTTTTTTTTTGTTCATTTGTTTGCTTTCTTTGCTCAAGGAGATAAAACCAAAATGATATTGATAAGAATGATATCAAAGATTTTACTGCCTATGCTTTCTTCTAGGAGTTTTACGGTTGCAAGTCTAACATTTAAGTCTTTAACCAATTTTGAGATTATTTTTGGATACGGTGTAAGAATGTGGTCCAATTTCATTTTTTGATATATCAGTCCAGCTTGGCCAACACCACTTATTGAAGAAACTGTATTTACCACATTGTATATCCTTGTCTTCTTTGTCCTAGATTAATTGACTATATAAGTGAGCATTTATTTCTGGGTTCTATATTCTATTCCATTGATCTATATATCTATTTTTATGCCAGTATAATCTGTTTTAATAATTGTAGCTTTAGAGTATAGTTTGGTATTAAGAACCATAATGTCTCCTACCATATTCTTTCTCAAGGTTTTTTTTTGTGGTTTCATATAAATTTTGAAATTAGTTGTTTTAATTCTAAGAAAAATGCTATTGGTATTATAATAGAGATTGTATTGAATTTATATATTACTGTAGGTAGGTAAGGACATTTAAACAATATTAATCCTTCCAATCCATGAGCAAGGTATAGCCTTCTGTTTGTATCTTGTTCAATTTCCTTCTTCACTGTTATATTGTTTTCAAAATACAGGTCTTTTGCATCTTTGATTAAATTTATTCCTAAGTATTTCATACTACTTGACAAATTGTAGGTGGTATTGTTTTCTTAATTTCTTTCTCTGGTCATTTGTCATAGAATATAGAAATGCAACAGGTTTCTGTATGTACATTTGGTATCCTGCAAATTTACTGAAGTCATTTATTAGTTTTAAGGGGTTTGGTGCAGTCTTTAGGGTTTTCTAAATATAGCATAATGGTATTTGCAAGTGAGAGTTTTATTTCTCCCTTCCCAATTCGGATGCCTTTTATTTCTTTGTCTTGTCTCATTGCTGTGGCTAGAATTTCCAGTAATATGTTGAATAGAAGTGGTGATAGTGAGCATGCTTGTTTGATCCTAACCTCAGAGGTAAGGCTTTCAGCTTTTCCCCAATGAGTATAATAATAGCTGTGGATTTGTCATATATGACCTATATTATGTTTAGACATGTTTCTTCTATAACTACTTTGTTGAATGTTTACGTGATGAAAGGATGCTAATTTTTTCAAGTGCTTTTTCTGCATCTATTAAGATTATAATATGGTTTTTATTCTTTATTTTGTTAATGTGATGCATGACACTGATTGATTTATGGATGTTAAACCATCCTTGTATCCCTGGAATAACTGCCACTTGGTCACAGTGTATAATCCTTTTATTGTACTGTTGAATTGGTTTGCTAATATTTTGCTGAGAATTTGTTTTGTTTTGTTTTTTAAATTTTTAAGATTTTTGATTGTTATGCTATTACAGTTGTCCCAGTTTTTCCCCCTTTG
Organism: Phyllostomus hastatus; assembly: GCF_019186645.2. Lineage (NCBI taxonomy): Eukaryota > Metazoa > Chordata > Mammalia > Chiroptera > Phyllostomidae > Phyllostomus > Phyllostomus hastatus. The sequence continues at coordinate 8,325,305 of NW_025334015.1, read as the reverse complement.
CCCTCCTCTTCCCACCCCACCTCCCACTCCTACAGTCAATCCCCACACTGTGGTCCTCGTTCATGGGTCATTCACACATGCTCTTCGGCTGGGCCCTTCCCATTCTGTCCACCATTATCCCCTCCTGCTCTCCTCTGGTCACCACCTCTTCCACGTTTCTGTGCCTGTGGTTCTATTTTGTTTATTAGTTTATTTTGTTCATTAGAGTCCTCTTATAGGTGAGATCATACAGTATTTGTCTTTCACTGACTGGCTTATGTCACTAAACATAATACTCTACAGTTCTATTTTGCATCTGTAGTCATGAAGGGTACTGGCTTGTAATTTACTTTTTCATAATGTCTTTGGTTTTGGTATGAGGGTAATGCTAGTTTTACAGAATGAGTTTAGAAGTGTTCTTTCCTCTACAATTATTGAAGTAGTTAAAAAAGTATAAGTATTAATTCCTCCTTGAATGTTTGATAGAATTTACCTGTGAAGTTTATTTGTTGGGAGTATTTTTATTACTGCTTCAATTTCATTGCTAGTAATTGATCTGTTTAGATTTTGTATTTCTTCCTGGTTTGGTCTTGGAAAATTATATATTTTTTAATACGTGCCCATTTCTTTTAAATTGTCATATTTGTTGGCATACAATTGTTCACAGTATTCTTTTAATTCTTTGTATTTATATGTCTGTAATGTCAGTCAGATTCTTTGTGTTTCTGTGATGTCAACTGCAACTCTCCTCTTTCTTTTATGAGTTTATTTATTTGGGTGCTCTGTCTTGGTTTCTTGATGAGTTTGACTAAAATTTGTCTATTTAATTTGATCTTTTCAAAGAACTACCTCTTAGTTTTACTTATTTTTTAATATTGTTTTACTACATTTCTGTTTATTTAGTTCCTGTTCTGATCTTAACTATTTCTGATTACTATTTACTTTGGTTTTTATTTCTTCTTTTTCTTATCCCTTTTGGGATAGAGTTATTTTTTTATTTGGGATTTTTCTTGTATCTTGAAGTAGGCTTGTATAGCTATGAACTTCCCTTTCAGAACTGTTTTTGCTGCCTCCCATGAATTATGAAGTTTGTTTAAAATTGTGTTTTGATTTTCATTTATTTTGAGATGATTTTTTATTTTTTGTTTGATTTTTTATCTTTGATCCATTACTAAAGTAATATTTGTCTCTACAGATTGTGGGGCATTTTCATGTTTTCTTCCTGTGGTTGATTTCTATCAACCACATTATATGTCATTGTGGTTGGAAAAAATGCTTGATGTAATTTCAGTCTTCTTGAATTTATTAAGTTTGGACTGTGGACTAATATGTGATATATGCTGGAGACTGTTCAATGTAGACTTGGAAAAAATGTCTGGAGTTTTGGGGTGAAATGTTCTATAAATGTCTATTAAATTTATCTTGTCTAATGTGACATTTAAGGCCATTATTTTCTTATCAATTTTATATCTGAGTGATCTATTCATTGATGTGAGTGGGGAAGTAAAATCCCTTACTGTTTTTACTGTGGATTTCCCCCTTTATGCCCATTAATAATTGCTTTATTTATTTAGGGGCTCTTTTTTTGATGTATAGATATTTATGATACATCCTCTTTTGATTTGACCCCCTTATAATTATGCAGTGTTCTTTGTCTTATTATACATTCTCTGTTTTATTTTTTATTTTATTAAAATATTTTATTTATTTATTTTTTAGAGAAAGGAAGGGAAAGAGAAGGAGAGGGTGAGAAACACCAATGTGTGGTTGCCTCTAGCATGCTACCTACCCAGGACCTGGCCCGCAACCCAGGCATGTGCCCTGACTTGGAATTCAACCAGCAACTCTTTGGTTTGCAGGCCGGCACTAAATCCACTGAGCCACTCCAGCCAGGGCTATGTTTTTGTTTGTTTGTTTGTTTGTTTGGTTGGTTGGTTTTTAGTTCATTCAGCCACTCTATGCCTTTTTATTGAAGCATTTAATCCATTTGCATTTAAAGTAATTACTGATAAGTATGTACTTATTATCATTTTGTTAACCGTTTTTAGTTGACTTATAGTTAGCCTCTGTTCCTTTCTTCTCTTGATGCCTTGTCGTTTGCTATTTTTCTTGAATGTTTTTAGGTTACTTTATCTTTGTTCTTCACATATCTCTTGTAGGTTTTTGGTTTGTGGTTACCATGAGGTTTATGTGCATCATTCTTTATATATAGCAGTCTATTTTAAGCTGATAGTCACTTAAGTTGGAATACCTTCTATAAGAACTATATTTTTACTCTCTCCTTTATACTTTATGTTATTGATGTTATATTTTAGATCATTTTGTGTTGTGTATCTCTTAACTACTTACTGTAGTTTAAATTGAGTTTGATACCTTTTTTAACCATTGTATTAGTTTTCAAATGTCTGATTTGCTGTGTTTATTGGATATTTGCTTAACCTGTGAAGTTTGTCTCTTTCTTATATTTTCCTATATCTAATTATAACTTTTCCTTTTGTACTTAAAGAAGACCCTTTAACATTTTTTATAAAGCTTGTTTAATGGTGATAAACTCCTTTAGTTTTTGCTTGTCCAGGAAACTTTTTTAAATCTCTCCTTCAATTCTAAGTGATAACCTTGCTGGGTAAATTATCTTAGGTTGGATGTTCCTGTCTCACAACACTTCAAAGATGTCCTGCCACTTCCTTCTGGCCTGGAGAGTTGCTGATGAGAAATCAGCTAATAGCCTGATGGGGCTTCTGTTGCAGAGAGCTCATTTTCCTCCTGCATCCTTCAAGATTGTCTCTTCATCATTTTGTCATTTTAATTGCAACATGTCTTAGTGTAGGTGTCTTTGGGTTCATTATGTTCAGAGCTCTCTGTGCTTCCTGGACCTGGATGCCTGTTTCTTTCCTAGGTTAGGAAGGTTTTCCACCACTATTTCTTTAAATAAAGTTTCTGTTTCTTTCTCTCTATTTAGTTTTCCTGGGATATCTATAAAGCAAATGTTCAAGTGCATGATGTTATCCCACAGGTCCCATAAACTATCCTCATTTTTTTAAATTCTTTTTTGCTTTCTGCTCTTCTGAGTGGTTGATTTCCACCTGTTTGTCTTCCAGCTCACTTTTTCATTCTTTGTTAGCTAACCTGCTGCTGACATCGTCTAATATGTTTATTTCAGTTATTAAGTTCTTCAGCCTGCTTGGTTCTTTGTTACATTTTCTGTTTGTTGAAGTTTATCCCTCAATTCCTCTGTTCCACTCTCAGGTTTGGTGAGAATCTGATGATCATGTCTTTGAATTCCTTATCAGGCCAATTACTTATTTCCATTTCCTTAGGGTGTTTTTCCTCCTTTTCAATCTAGGAGAAGTGGCCTTATGCAGAAGGTGTATACCTGTGGTTTTGGCCATCAGGTGGGACCCAAGTGGCTGCCTAAGGCATCTGAAGCACTGGCCTACTGAGCTACAGAGGCTCCAGGTAGGGAGAACAGATGCCTGTAGTAATGCCTTATTGAACCTGTTTGCTTACTTTGTTAGGCCAAAATGGGCCTCAGGGATGTCCAACCCATGGCCTGAGGGCTGCCTGCAGCTCAAGATGGCTATGAAGGCGGCCCAACACAAAATCATAAATATACTTAGAACCTTTTTTTCTGGTCATAAGTTTTCACTAGTGTTTGTATATTTAATGTGTGGCCCAAGGCAACTCTTCTTCCAGCATAGCTCAGAGATGCCAAAAGGTTGGACACTCCTGGTAGGGAGACCTTACAGGTAGGCCAGAGCACCTAGATAGAGCCCCTGCCCACCTTCTGGTGGTGGAGGTAGACATAAACCATGGTTCTCACATGCACCTCCTGTTCTTGCTCCTGCCCTGGAGAAGTTTTACTGTTCCTGAAGAGCTTCGGTGTCTCCCCAGTTTTCTCCATACAGTCCCTCTGTTACTTGGTGTACAGAATGTGATCTTGTGGAGACCTACCTCTGTTCGGGTTTTATGTGCCTGGTGCTTTTGGGAAGCTGCTTAAAGCTGAATAGGCACTCCAGGTACCTGGGGAACTAGACTTCTGAGTCAGATGGGTGTGGTGATGCCTTGTTGTTCCCTCTTGTTCCCTCCATTTAGATGCAAAAAGCTCCAGGTAGTGCACCACTGAAAATGCTGCTGAAGTCATCTTGCAGGTAAGCCAAAGCCCCTGAAGAGAGCTCCCACCTGCCCTATCAAAGTGGAGGGGGACGTAAACACTGGTGCTCAAGTCTACTTTGGCCTGAAGAATTCCACGCTCCCTAAGGGCTCCCCACTACCAAGCCTTCTCTATTCCATCTCTTTTTCTTATTTGTTGTCAGAAGCTCTTCATTCAGTGCTCAGTTGCCTCATAGAAGTAACTGCAACTGTTATATGTGTATATTTGATTTTGCTCATGGAAGGGGGTGAGTTAGCATCCCGCTATGCCACTGCCATCTTGGACCTCCACAAATCAAAATTTTAACGTGAAATCAATATTTTGTTTACTTAGAACTTATTTGCTCCTAAATAATTATAATTATCTACCTTATTGAAGAATAATGCTCTTCTGGTTGGACAACTAGTATATACTCTCTGTCTATTGAGTGTCATTGTCTTTACACGTGTGCTGTTTGATACCATCCTATGTTTGAATGTAGGATAAACATAATCCTGTGTTTGTTTTTACTCTCCCAGTTCACTAATGGGGTGTCAGCAACTCAGACAGCTTAAGGATCCTGCAAGGAAAAGCAGCGTGAAGTGGGGACTCCGGGGAGATCAGCTCTGCCTCATGTCACCAACCACACATCTTTTCTGTCTCTAGGCCTCAAATCTATCTTGAAACTTTTCTCTCTCATAAGGTGTTATTTTTCTTAATGTTCTCATTGTTGTTGTTACATGATCTATATGTGTATTTATGTGTGTCTGTACATATTTTCTTTTGGCTCTGCAGTAGATAATGATTACTGATGAATGGACCAGTGGAGGGAGAGTAGGGATTTCGGAAACCTGGGTGCTGGCTCTGCCTCCACTGCTGCCTCAGCGTTTGTGACTGGCAGCATCTCTTTGCATCTGGTCTCTGTTTAGGAAATCCAGGTACTCTTTCAGTCCCATCATCTCTCCAAGATTATTTTCAGTTCTAACATACAATCATTTTCTCTGACTCAGTCTCCCTTCCAGAAATGAAAAGGATGATGACAAAAATTGCTAATGTTTTATGGAAAGATTATTAAATAGAATGTGAAAACATACTTTGAAATTCTACTTGGAAAAAAATGCACAAGTGTTAGTGTTTTTGGATCTGTCCATAAATGATGGCCATAGAATAATGTGTTTGCAAGGGACCTCAAATTCATTTATTTTATGTCCCTACAATTTATCCCTTATATCACCCTAATCTAAAGCTTCTTCAGGATTGTGGGAATGACCTGCCCATGATAGGCAGTGGGTCATCATTCTCAGAACAACAGAGGACAGAGAACACGGGTGAGTGGCTCCCAGCACTTAGGAGTGATGCAAGCAATGGTGTCGGTCTTTCTTCTTCTGGGCATAAATCAAGGACTCTAACTTTCTAGGCTGCCAATTCAACACCTTTTATAGGCACTTAATTCACTCAGAAATTAAAAATATACATATACTCCTTAGAGAAAGTACCATTATTCTTCAGCATGACACATGATTTGATTTTAAGCCTTCCTATGTGTCTTCTATATGGGTTAGAATCAGTCACCTGTCTGTGATGAATAGCTATTGCTGCCCAGCCCATTCACCTCCCACGTAGACTTTGTGTACATCCTCCTCAAAGAGTCTTTATTTTCCCTCCCCTGCAACATCATCAATGTAGTTAGGGGGCATCACATGGACAGGCCACATGTTTGATATGGGTATTACACCATGGCCTCTTACACATAGAACCCCTGTTACATGCCTTGTAAAGCAATACTCAGAGTCACTAAGAAGGCCAAGTCCCCCATCACTGTTGCCAAAACCTTGCCCTCTCCTCCCTTTGCCCACAGTCCTCACACCACAGACTCCTTGGTTCTCACTCTCTCTCCTTCTTTCATAACATGTGCTTTGTAAAGAAACTGAAACCCCTTCACCCTGAGCTTCCTGTGATAGACTAACCTAATTTATCCACCCTTACCAGGTATAGTTGCACTTTTAAAGATTTGAAACTTTCAGTTACAGCAAATACAATTTTGGGATGAATGAGTGGCCAGGGTGTACTTCTTGGGCAGAGGAGGCTTCACAAGCAGCCATTTCATCAAACCTTGAGCTAAGGAATCCAGATGCATTCTGGAAAAAAGAAATAACACTGGACAAGAAGCCAAAAGCATTTCTTCTACTCCCAGTTCTGCTTCTAAGCTGCATGAATGCAAGTGTGCTATTGCCCTGCTCTGGACAGCACTTCTCAGTGTGAGCCAACAGTATGGGAAGCTGAGAACAATGCTCCTGGACTGTTTACTGCACAGTCTTCCCTCAGTTTGGCTGGCGGACTTCAGCCTGTTTTTAGATAGTATTAGGCCAAGTAATTCAGAAACACATAAATCTTTTCTCAAACCAGATTCCTCTTCTTCATAACGTCTTCGAATTAGATACTTACATGGAGGGAAGTGGTCAAAAGCAGTAAAGTCACACCCCAGTGTAGGCAAAAGGGCTATTCCAAGTACCTTCCCAAGCCCCCCCACCTTCCTCTAGGTTTAACTTGACTCCCACCATTGCATTATGCTCTCTGATCAATTGCCTGGTGGGCAGCCGGCTGCAAACGAGAGGCTGCCAGGGCCCATGTGTGTGCCTGAGTCACTCATGTGTGACCTGAGAAAAGCCCCCAGATCTGCCCGGTTATCCTAGGAGAAGCACAGGCTGGTGGCTGTCCTAGTCTGGAGGCTGGGGGCGGGGCGGGGTTCCTCTGAGGGGGTGACTTCATTTACTAAGCATTCTGTCGTATTCTCCTCCAGGAACACCTAGTTATATTGCTTTCAGTTTGTGTTTCCCTCTGAATCAACAGCAGCTCTGTTTCTAAAATTTATTCCAAACTCGTTAGCACTCAGGACCCTCCAGTTTAGGCCCAACATACTTGCACTCTTAGTACTCAAAAAAACAGACTCAAATCCACCCAGATTGGCTCACTCTGATTTCCCCTGAGCTTCACAGGCATCTCCAAGCATTTGCTAAGTGATTCCCCTAGTTGAATGAACTCCCACCTTCTGTTATTGAATGCTGATCGAGGTTGATGCCTTTTCTGTGGCTCTCACTGACCACACCAGGCTGCCCTGATCTTTTTGCTTTGTCTCAGTTTCCTTTGATGTGAAGCCAAGTGTGGGGGAAGAGCAGGGTCTTGAATGTAGAGAAGGCCTGACTGATTACTCCCTGTGCACCTGTGGACAAGTTAGTTAACCTCTTTACTTGCAAATTAGGGGCAATGGTATTCACCATGTAGGGACACTATAGCGGTTAAGTGAGAAGGCTCGTGCTAAATGTCCACCCAGTGTCTGGCATGCAGAGATATTCATTGAATGGTGGCTTTCTCACTCCAGCCAGCCTTTGGGAGGAGAAAAAAGTATGGTCTGTCTTGACTTCATCTGTAACTTTATTCTCATTCCAGTTTGATAATACTTTTTTTAAAAAAGCAAAGGGCCTCAGGCACCTACCTTTCTACCTAAGGCTTTGGGTAATATCTACATATTTACAACATATCAGGGAAAGTACTGTGTGAAGGAGAGGGAAGCAAAGGAAGTTTAGATTTATTGGCTCTCCACGCAGACCCTTCCAGCTCAGACTCTTTCAGTTGCTAGTGACAAAAGCTGAATTCAAAATGACTATGTCAGATGGGTACTAGACCTACTGGGAAGGTGAGCACTTCCTCAGTTACATAAATGTCTGATCACTACATTGTATACCTGAAACTAACAGAACGTTGTATGTCAACTCCAAGTAAAAATACAAAAGTTAAATATCCTAAGCAAATACGGGACTGGGAAGTCTGAGGGTATGTGTCGGCTGTCAGTCACGACTTGCCCCACCTTTGTGTTTATTTATTTAACTAAATGTATTGGGGTGACACTGGTTAAGAACATCATGTAAATTTCAGGAGACTGACTTCTTAATACATCTGTGTACTCCACTGTGTGCTCACCACCCAAGGTCTAATGCTTGCCCTGCTCTTAGCGGTGCCCCCTGTTCTCGGTTCTCCTTCCTTTTCTGTTGACTTCATTTCCTTGCAGACTGTCTCCACGTGTTAGGAGAGCTATCCCCTTGGCAGCCATACCTCTTTCCAGAAAGCACCTGGAAAACTTTCCGTGCAAAGCTGGTTTCTGGGGCCAGGGTCGTGTGCTCACTCCTACACCACAAGGAAGCAGCCCAGTACAACCATGCAGGACTGACGCTGTGAACACAAACAGGAGGCCAAGGGGCCAGGCACCCACAGACAATGGCCTCTGGTCTGCAGCAGAGCTCAGAGAAAACCTTTGGCCATAAGCATCCTGAAGGCAGTGAATCCTATGAAGGTCTTGCTGAATATCATCTAGTCCAGTGATTTGTATTTTTCCAGCAAGCTGATTGTAGAGACACAGGAGCCAATAATGTATGTGTTACATTTTGAATGAGGGCAGTTACATGTTCTTTTTGCTTAATTTATATCAACTGAGTCAAATAGATGTGTTACTATTTCCATTTTAAGGGCAAGAAGGGAAGCGATGCCACAAGAAAATTGAGGACCACAGAATTGAAGGTAATGAATGGAATTAGACTCAAATTCAGGTCTTCTGATTTTACATTGTTAAATTCTTCCTGTTAAATTGCTAATATGGCATATCATTTCTTTTTGAAATAATGATGATAATTCATAGAAATCGAGACCAGATAACTATGACTATAATTCCAGTTGGAAAACACTGAAATTGCTTCTTTTGTAGGAATGCAGATTTAAATCTCTGGGTCCTTAATCTCTGGGATGTTAAGGGTTAGACTTTCATTTCAGTATCGGGTTAAGCAAATTATCAATAAATCAGGAAATCTCCCTCTCTAGGTCCAATTCTCAAAATAGACCTCATGGAATTGCATTATTTGTCCCCTAGACCCATTCCACTCACATCAAAGTGACCATTCATAGAGGGCACGTCCAGGATGGCTTTCCAGGAAGAGCCCCTTGGAAAGATGGCAGATGCCTTCTTCCTGACGTAGCTTTCTCCCTCCTTGAAGTGACATCGCAAGTCAGAGCTGGACCCTGCTCAACCTCAGGTGTAGGGAGGGCAGGCCGGCTTCCTCCTCCCCACCGCCCCGGGGCAGGGCGTCTCCCAGACTGAGTCTGTGTGCTCACCCTGCACACTGAGCCTCCTCTGAGGCAGGCCACAGCAGGCAGGCACGTGGCCGTGCAGAGCAGCGGCTTTTGTTAAATCCTGAACATTATTTCAGGGCTGCTCTTCAGATTTAAGCTCCTGCAGTTTCATCCATAATAGCTGAGACAAATAAAAAACACTGCCCAACACCCCACACACCTATCTGCTCCTCCTCCTTCTGCTCCTCCTCCTCACCCGGCTTTGCTCTGCCAGTCCTCCGGGCCTGCCCACAATGTATGCGGGGTTGTCCACCCCTCCTTCCAGGGCTGGAAGGCCACTCTCAGGATTCAGCTAGCCTTTGGACAGCAGGGCAGCCAGGCTTCACTGTGACCTTCCCAGCCTCACTGTGTGGTTTGGTGAGGTGACAGGCATGAACAGTGACAGGCAGTACACAGAGAGTCAATTCCTGCTCATCTTGGCTCACCACGCACCATGCACAATCTTAAGCTACCCAATGATGAGAGTTTTATGAAATGCCATCTGAGCTGCCTTTCCGCAGAAGTTAAAGACCTCCTCTGTTTCCCTTTTCTTATCCCTTATTTCTCATGCCTCTTTCTTATTCCTTATCTGCAAACAGGAAAGTCATTTCTGTAATAGAGTTCTCTGAAGTTCAAGAATGCCCCAGGAGAGAATATCATTCTCCCTAAAATTTGAAGTCTTCTTTCTGACATTAATTTTGCCTTAGGACCATTCATCCTCCTCTGACCCTCGAATTGGGAAGTAAATGGTGCATAACGTGCATCTGGCTAATCTGAGAGGCAAATGTGGTCCTGCAGACACCTGATTCAAAGTGCTCAAGCCTCCTAACTCAGAGGAAAGAACTTTGAGAGTTGAATAAGGAGCTGAGATTTCAAACGACCCCCTTCCAATCAATCATAGCTTCTCCCACTCAGCTTCTCTAGTCATTGCATTATGCATCAGTGTGACCCAGTTTATTAGGTAAGGGTTAGACCCGGTTGAACGAAAGCCTTCTGTGGACAGCCCAGGATCAGCACTTCAAACTGGGCTTGAATCAGTGAGGCTGCTGGATGATCCAACACGCCTGTATCATTGGTAACACTGTGTCGCACTCCGTGCTGAAAGAGAGGGAAAGATGGCTTCTCCAGAAGGGGGTTAACTGTGTGCTTTTGTGAAATAGGAAGGCCATTGGGAAATTTTACGCTGTGTGGTAAATTCAAGCATTGAAAGAGATATAGCTCTCTAGATAGTTTAGCATTTAATAGCACTCAGAACCCAAATTAGACTTTTGGTTCAGCAGTCCCCGAGGATGTATTTTGCCTTAGTGAATGCACAAATTACAATTCTGAAAGGAATCCCTGCAGGAGCCTTGGTTCACGGGCTCCAGTGGCTCCACCCAATGACACTTAGCAGACCTCATCAGTCTCAATTTGGTTAAAATGGTAAAATAAATGAAAGTGAGCCGACGGTTATGATGGGTGGTGATGGTTGTAATGCAGCTATTATTTGCTATCCCCATTTCAGACATAGACTTGAGATGACTCAACCAAAGTCCCATAGCCCCTTGGGAATGGAGTTGGGGTTTGAACCTAGTCAGATGCAGCCCTGATCTGTGCTCTCAGTTAACAAGCCATGATGACAATGACGAGTATCTCTGAGTGTGCCTGCCATGTGCCAGGCATGGTTTCATTGTTTGTGTGTTCAGAGTAACTGATATGGATCAAAAACTGGGCCAGGTTACATCCATCTACCATTTAAAATTTTCACTACAACATGGGGGATCTCAGACAGACCTCGCCCAAAATTTAGGTGGTGTATTTTCATCTCTAATTTTTAATGTGTGGAATCCCTCACCTGCAGTGTTCTTCCCTCTGCCTTAGATCTAGTCTCTACCTCACATTCAAGTGTAGCATGACTTTCACCATCTCCACTGAACTTTTAAAAACTACCATAGAAAATGCCCATCTATCATTTCTTTGCAGCTCAGGTGTAACAACCATTTGCAGCTCAGTTAGTTCTAAAGGCAATATATTGGTTTTCCGATACTTCTATTGATATATGCTTTGTTTTATATAATGTGCAATCTCATATGTCATTAAAAATAGCAAAGAGGTTATATATAAGGATGTCTGATGCCTGTTTGAATCCCTCACAGTATTTAGCATAAGATTGTATTTAGAAATTCGTCTGAGAGAAAAATGTTTAAGTTCGAATCCTGGCTCCATTGCTTATCAGATGTGTGTCTGTACACATGTTTTCCTTGGAAAAAACTCAATGTTCTCATCTATGAAATGGGGATGCTAATTGTACCACCTCATGGATTGTGAAGAATTCATAAGAAACATGCATACAAAATAGGAGCTATAATGCCTGGCACCTAGCAAATAATAAATACCAACTAGGATTTTTAATTTGTTATTGCTGCCACACATATGGATACCTCATAAAAACTGGTAAATGCACAGCCTTCCTGCAGTTTAGGGTGAGGGGATTACGAATGTCAGTGTCTCTGCCTCCCCAGGCAGGGACAATGACCATGGCCTTCCCTGTCAGTCTGGAGAGAAGTGGAATGGGGTGAGAGGAAGCCGTCCCTCCTGTGCTGGACTGTTCACACCACTGCCACGGACAGAGCATGTCATGGCAAGTGTCTCTGTGCCGACAACTGCACAAAAGGATGAGGAGAGATATGGCATTTTTGTTCATTGGGACCTTACAATATCAAGGGCATTTTGATGGACATGTGAATTATAATATAATGGCAGGGGCAAACTCATGAACTTAAAACACCTTTCAAATGGAAAAGAACCTTAGAAATTATTGCAATGGTCTAATTTTACAGATGAGAGGCCATGGTGCACAGAGGTAAAACACCCTGCCCACTGTACCCAGATTTGTGTGTTGCTGAGACAGGGACCCGGGTCTCCAGACCCCAGGGCTCTTTGCACTCAGAGTCCCAGGGCCGCTGTCCTGCCAGGGCTGTGGTTCTGCTTCACACCCAGTGTGAACAGGTAGGCAGTGGCTTTGAGACACGTGCGAATGGTCATACTGTTTCCACGTCACCTGTGGGCCCACAATTATTAAGAGACAATATGCACTCTTGCGTTCTGGAAAGAATATATACAGTAAATTATTATGGGGACTATAAAGAAATATAGTTAGCTGTGGAGATCTGGAAGACATATTTCAAAAATGTGTGTTGGGACATTGTGATGGCATGGATTTGCCAGAATCAGCTAGGAAGAGTCTGTGGGGGCTAAGTGTTCCCGAGATTTTGTTCATATCACATAACTTGCTTTGCATAAGAGGAAACCAAAAAAATTAAGTTATCAACTGCCAGGGCCGTGGAGTTAGGAGATCTCTCAAGAAATCAGTGCATCCATTTGATTGTTTCTGCCTGTTTTTTATTCTTACCCATCTCCAAAGAGATGAATGTTAGCAGGACATTTTGTAGCCACACACACAAAGTCTATACCCAGAAAGTCCTTCAGCATGTCTAACTTAAATCTGTCTTGCTACAGTTCAAACCACAAACACTTATATTGTTCTTTTTAGTGAATGCAGATTAACTGAGCCATGTAGAATAAACTCATTCCTTGATCACTTTTGAAGAAGGTTTTCTGTATTCAGACTGCAGTTCTTTTCAAATCTCAGAAGGCTTCTTGCTTGACATGGTGTCATATACACATGGGTGACTTAAGGAAATAAATTAAGTGAATGAAAATAGGAGTAATACAGGTATTCTGAAACAAGGGTGACAAGAGAAGAAAATAAGAAGTTATTTATTATTTTCAAAGTAGCTAAGTAGGAGGTTGACTGGGAATATGAGAAAGATAAGAGAGAGGGAAAAAATCTGTTGTTGAATGATATTTTTATCAGAGAAGAAAATAGGTACCAGCAAATGAAATCTGACTCCTCTTTGCAAGTTTCACTGAGCATGAAAATGTCCCTTTAAAATTTCCCTTAAGCCGTTGCTGGCTATGGGATTTTTCCAGTGCAAAGGGAATCTGAGTTCAGGAGGCCAAGGAATGCCAGAAGGAAAGGGATTTTTTTTTTATGCTTGGGGCTCTGAGACTGTCAGTTTAAAAAATGAAAGTAATATAGAAGGGGCAAAGTGGCATTTATCATTCCATCTCTCCAGGCTCCTGTCTCTTTAATCAGCTAGCCTGATTTGCCCAGTAAATGATTCCTGAGTGTGTGTGTGTGCCCGCGTGCGTGTGTTGTAGCTCTGTCAATCCTTGGATTAGAACCAATGATTGCAGCTTGTAGGAGGGCTGTCCAGGGCCAGATTGTACGATGTGTCTCAGTGCCAGAGTATGAGTAGAGATAATTACTGAGAAGTCACACTCTCGCACACCCTCGGCTTTCTTGTTGTGTCCTTCAGCAAAACAGTGGATTTAAATCTCCTTCCTGGAGCTTGAGAGCAACGCGATCTGTCAGGAAAGAGAGAAAGAAAATACCGAACCTGACAAAAAAGAAGAAAAAGAAGAAGAAAAAAAATCATGAAAACCATCCAGGCAAAAATGCACAATTCTATCTCTTGGGCAATCTTCACGGGGCTGGCTGCTCTGTTTCTCTTTCAAGGTAAGAGCTTGCTATTGATTTGCCTACAGTAGACCCAGGAATTGTACAGTGTGCTTTATGTGATTCGCAGACTCCCGAGTCGGCTCTGCTGCGCGGTTTGCAGGTGGAGGAGAGAGTGTTTAAACAGCATGGCTGGGACTTCATCCTCCCTACCAGGCTGTGAGAATATTGATTTGATTCTGGCTGCTACTGGAATGGGGGAATGTATATGCATAAGTAAAAGGTGTCTGGTGCTCCTGTTTAGGTGCGTGGCTGCGTGCTGGTCTTCCTGGCTTTATGCACATTCTTGCACACACACACACACACACACACACACACACGACAGAGCACACACAGAAGGAAGGGAAAATTACAGATTCTGAGAGCAGCAGGGTTGCTAATGTGTTGCTTATGTTACCGGGAAAAAATTACAAGAGGAAACTTTAAATATCGGCCAGTAAACTTGCAAAGCTTCAGATAGGAGCAAAGGAAAATGCAGACTAGAAACAATCAGGTAACTGCATCCTGCCAGGTTCTGGTCAGAGATCCAGCTTGAAAAGATAAATCAATTTGCAGCCGCGGTGAACAACTGTATTAGTTCTGAATGTGTTTGGGGGTGTGTTGGTGGCAGGGGTGGTGAGGGGTGGGGGAGGATAATGAGCAGATGGAAGGCAGTGGGAACTCGAACGCACGGGGCTCTGAAATTCCTAAAAGCTTTTCTAAGTTGAAGGGAGAGAGGCAATAAGAGTCGAATGCTAATTTTTTGTTTATTATTGGTCTGGAAGCCAGGCCACCACGGGGGCTGCAGCTGAGGGCTGGGCTTGTTCCTGGGCCAAGTGTGTGCTTTGATGTTGACTGTGCCGTGTTGGGTGCACTTGGAATCTGCTTCAGCCCTGGGTCCATTTGCTGCACCGTGCAGCCCCACACTGTCCCAGCTCTTCCGTTCCAGCAGCTGCATTTTTTACAAGCCTGCTACTCCCACCCACCCTATCCTTTGGAGGGAGGAGGGGGTCTGGCTTGCTTTTTCACGTTAAAGATATCTGAACTCATAGGGATTGAGACAGGCAGAGAAACTTTGCCCAGGTGGTCCAGCAGGCTGTCCAAGAGGATCCCAGTAGGAAGCTCTGTCCTGGGCAGTGTATTCCCAGAGGAAAGTTTGGTCTCACAGGGTGAAAAAGGATGGGGATCCCCACCCTCCTCTTTCTCTTCTTCTACTGCAATATGGAGTTCTTGTGGTCTCAACGGAGTCCCCCACCTCTAGTCCTGTTGACACCTCTCTGCTGCTGTCCCCTCAACATAAGTTTTAGGGGCTACCATGGGGACCCACACAAGGGGGTCAGAGGGACCAGGCTGGGAGGAATCCAATATGTGTGTACCCTTGGCTGGGGCTGAAGGAGGAAGGCAATGCACGGGGTGGCGGGAGGAGGCGACTGGAGGGTTTTTGAGTCAGATGCCAAGGAAGTCACAGTGGTGGCTTGTGCAGGCTTATCCTTGACGTTGCCTGCTGCCCCCAGCCTCAGGATGGAGGCATGGGTGGGGGCGGGGGGTGGAAGAGGGAAGGAGCTAACTTGGAGGCATCCTTGAATGACTCCTCTTACGTAACATGGAGCAGCAGCAGCGTGTGTGTGAATGTGTGTGTTTGTGCATCTGTGTGTGTGCACCCTGCTTGTTTCTGGTACCCAGGCTCACCCAGTGAGGTGAGAGCCCCAATGCTGGCTCTGGGGAAAGTGAGTTCAGAACCAGGATTCCTCGGGAAATGGCTTGTACTGTGCTAATAAGAAGGCTGGAGTGGGGGGTCAGAGGAAGGGAAAGCAAGGTCCCAAGTCCTCGATAATTTTCCGTCTGTCCTGAGATCTGTGTGTCTTCTGTCTATAACATTAAACTGGAGACAATGGCCAAACTTCCACCATCAACAGCGCCACTGGCAGCATGCCAGGAGCCCCAGGGCCAAACTGAATTTACATATAAATTAGCATACGTGATTATTTTTTCATCAGAAATAAATGCAGGGAAGCATAATATTTGCTCATACTTTGAATCATCCACAAATAGATGAGTAGAAAGCAGTGGTGCAAAATTCTCCCGGCTAAAATCCGATTTTGTAGTCTTGTTCTGATCTTGGGGTGGGGATGGAGGTGACGGGTACTTCAGACCTCCTTGCATTCTCCCAAATTCTGAATTTCCTGAGAAAAACAATGGTCTTATTTGTGCCTGCCCACCTCAGGGCCCGCTCTAAATAGGCTTCAATCTGTCATAATAAAACAAGGCTGCCCAATTTTAAAGCAGAATGACCCCCGACAACCCCCGCACCACCTGGCAGTGGGACCAGCAAGGGTGATGGCTGTTTTCTCTTTCAGGGGATGGAGGCTGGATCCTGCCAGCTATCTCTGATCAAACTTACAGAATTACTGAGGCAGCCCAGGTCTTGGCTGCAATAATCCACCCCTATTGCGTTGACCCAGAGGGACTAGTTAGAATGCAGTACACATTCCAAGGCAATTTTTTTCTTCTCCTCTGTTTTTGTTTTAAGCTGGCTCTTTCTAGTGCTGCTACTTTCTGGGTTTCTCGCCTTCTGGAAAAGGTGTGTAGGGTGCTAGTGGCAGGTTACGGACCCCTGTGTGACCTGCTCCTACCCCCAGTCCGACCAGTGACCAGGATCCAGCTTAAAGGGGGGAGGGATGTCTGAGGGAATCAGCACTGATTAGTGATGGGCAAGAGGGAGGGAGGAAGGGGGTGATTAGCACCCTGGGGCTCTGGCCCTAAGACTCACCAGGGTTGATTAAGCAGCAGCTCCTCTCGGCGGGAATGGGAATCTGGCGCTGGATTAGGCACTGTCCTTTTCAGCACCCCACCCACCTTCTGCCACTGAGAGGCTGGGAAAGGAATGGCTGCTTGTACTGCAGCTTTTCTCTTTCTAGAAACCCAGCCATTTCTCTTTCGAAGGATTACTGCTCCTTTTAACACCTTCCAATGAGCTTGGCTAGATTCCTGTCCTACCTTTCTAGTTTTCTCTCACTTCCTCACATTCCCCACCAACTTATCTGTCCACTTGAGACACGAACAGGGCAGAGTAGAAGGGAAAGCAGACTGGGCTGAATTCACACTCTCCTTCACTCAGCGCCGAAGGCATGGAGACCATTCAGCTGGGCAGCTCGGCCAAGTTCCTGCCGCTCACAGTAAACGTTTGGGTGCCAGCAGCAGCCTGAGTTGGGCGATGCTGCTGCTGAGATGTGAGGGAGGGAGTTGAGACCGTAACAATGTTTATTGGCGAAATGAAAAATCAGTTTGGGATGACGGGCCCCTGGGCCTTGATGTAAGCATTGGGAGCACTTGGGAGTATAGCCACAAATAAAGTAAATACATACATTTTAAAGAAGGTGGAGAAGAGGAACGGAGGAGCTCCACAAAGTGGACCCTGGCTACCGTGCTTGGAGCTGCCAACTTGGTGCAAGTTATAGGCAAGTTGTACACAGCACAGCAAAGGCCACTCACCTCCATCCATCCTGCTCAGAGTGGGCCCACTGAGCACTTGATCAAGGCCGCTGGGAGTGCCCACAGGGAGCAGCAGGCCTTGCTGTGTCAAGGCTTTTCTTGGGACTGCAGCTTTACTTACCAGGTGCAAAGCCTAGGCATCATGCTGGTCCTTCCTGTTGGTACTTTTAGAGCCAAATATAAGCCCAAGATGTTTGCATCAATACCTAAGCCCTGACTTTAGGTGTTTCAGTAGGCCCCTCCTCTAGTGCTTATATTGGAGGGCTGCTAAACTGTGTCCTTGAAGGGTTTCTCCCTAGACTGACTGTCTCCTAGCAGTTCCCAGGCCTCTGTCCTCTGCATGCATTCAGTCCTGCAGCCCTGAGATACAGCAACCTGGACTGGTGTCAGCTGATTGTCTTGAATGGGCCGGACAAATCAGTGTTGGCTTCAGCCACACTTTACCCCTTGGGTGGAAGTGAGCTCCCTTGGCATCCTAAGAAGTGGCAAGATTTCTAAAGCAGTTTGGGACATGTGATTCTGGTGCATGGGAAACACACACTGAAAAGATGTGCAGTGCTCTTGGCTGTTTCCTCATGGTAGAGACATTTTGGATGGGACCGCAACTCATCTGAGATTTGGCTCTGTTCCAGGTGTTTTGGTTTGGAGCTAATGTCCAGCTCCAGCTCACCAACTAGACTGATGAAAATGCAAAAAAAAAAACCAAACAAACAAAACAAAAAAAAACAAAATAAAAAAACCCCAAAGTTTGCTTTATATATAACCTCAGCAGAGGCCCTACAGAATCTTCAAACAGTTGAATATGCATGCCTGCCAGACTTCAAGCCAGAGCTGGTGGCCTGAGCGCAGCTCAGTGGGGGACACTTACATCTGAGCTTGAAGCTTTCTACGTGTTCTACAGGGGAAACTCTATGAGCCTGTCTCCCCACCTGCCCGCCAGGCTGGGGACCAAGTCCCCTGGGTGTCATAAGGACTCATTAATGCTTGTAACACTCCAAACATGTGGTGCTAAGTGGAACTCCATGCTGAGACTGGTTGTATTTATGCAGTTTACTTCCTTTCTGCTCTGTTGGCTTGTTACATGTTTATTTTATATCTATAGTCATTTGAAATTCAATAAAACAAATTAAACATAAAAATGAAAACACGCAGAAGTAAGGTGACCGATGGCATGCAGGTTGCATGGGGCTTGGTCTGCTGCTGTAGCATCCTCCCCAGCATCTCCTGTGAAGTCCTGTTTCATCAGAGAGTGCCTTGGGGAAGGCCAATGGGGGATTTAGAAGAAACAGGCAGGGAACATGCCTCCCATCCATTTGAAAGAGGGACTTCTTCAGGGAGACACAATGCTGTCAGTAGGAATGGCAGAGTCAGGGTGGGGGGATGGCATGGGGAAGGGGATGATGGCACTAGGAGTTTTAGAGGGAAGGAGATCAGTTCTAAACAGAATTGGGAAAAGGTGGGAAAAGAAGACCATGCTTTGCTTTGACCCTGATTTTGATCAGTAACCTTTGAGAGCTTTCTATTTCATTTTATGTATTTATTTATGCGACCTTTTGGATTAAGCCTGCTCTTGCTATTGCTGCTTAAACTTAAAACAGCTTAAACTTAAAAGATAGATGTGTTGGTTTACCTTACTTCTCATTTGCTCTCTCCATTTCTCCATCTTTTTCTCTCTCTTTTCTTCCTCTCATTTTCTGCCTCTGTCCCCCTTTTCTTTCCACTCTCCCCTGCTTTTTTTCTTCTTTTCATTTTGCCTTCTCCTTCATGGGAAAAATAATTGATCAGCTGACAGATCTAGGTCATGCTGGCAGGGGTTGCCTTGCTTCATGCAGGCTTGCTAGAAGAAGGAGGGGACAGTCTGTCTTTCCAGTTCACAAGGAGCCCAGATGACATGGTGCAATAGGAGGGAGGGAGGGAGAGACGGGTGGAGGGAGGAGGGGAGGGAGGAAGGGAGAGAGGGAGGGAGAACCAGTGATCTGATGGGCAAGTGAGCTCCCCGTCATAAGTGTACCTGGGAACCCAATGATTACAGTCCCCAGCTGTTTGATATTCCCTACACTCTAATTCTCCCTATGCGGTTTACCCTTGCCTCTTTCTTGCCTTTTGCTCACCTTCTATGCCCTGCTTGTTCCAGTTTTCCTCATTCTTTTTTCTATTCGCCTCTCCTTTTCTCTTTTGCTTTTCTCTTTCTTCCAAAACTATGCAGGGCAGATCACAGAGTCTCCCCACTTAAGTCAGATTAGAGAAACAGCCTTTTGTTTATTTGCAAGAAGAAAAACAGCAACCCTGCCAGAAGAGCTCTGTAAGTCATTTGCAAACCGCAAAACGAACCCGATGAAGATTCACATTTTCATTGCTGAGAAGAGAGTATTTCAAGAGAGACTGTCAAGCTAAGAAATCAAATATTGGAAAACACATTCTTCAGCTTTGTTACAAAGGACATCTTAGGTAACTAAATTTGATTTCTTTCTTGGCTTCTCTAAGAGTATTGCCCTTTACAATAATAAAAGACTGATCAAAAGACTGACTGGTTTTAGCTTTACTTGCTTATTCAAATTCACTCTCTAGAGGTGCTTCCTTTGCTTTTTCTTGGTTGTGCCACCGAATTCTAACCCACAGCCTCCATGTAGTCATTCATTTGTTCATTGGCTCAATTACCCAGTGCACATTTACTGAGCACCTCCTATATTCAATGTGTTGTTTTAGGGGCTGGGAATACAGCAGTGACTAAAACCAACTAAAGGATGAGACCAAAGACAGAGTACAACCTCCCAGATTTGGCTTGGCTTACCATCTTTTTAATACATTTGGAAGCCCCAACAGGAGCACCAGAAGCAGGAGGGAAGACTCAATGACACAGCCTCTTGTTTTTTGTGCAAATAATGATGGGCAGCAAGAAAGCAACTAACCCTTGACCCTTGTTTGTAGATTGGGAACAGAGGGGAGGATGCATAGCTCTAGCTCTCTGTTCATAAAAAAATATGAGCTTCTCCATGGAGTCTCCTGCCAAGGAGGGGCTTG
Organism: Phyllostomus hastatus; assembly: GCF_019186645.2. Taxonomy (NCBI): domain Eukaryota; kingdom Metazoa; phylum Chordata; class Mammalia; order Chiroptera; family Phyllostomidae; genus Phyllostomus; species Phyllostomus hastatus. Next base: position 8,304,987 of record NW_025334015.1, on the reverse strand, counting down.
TAGATGGTTGATGTACCCTGTTAGTATGTGGATGGTGTCAGCTAGTTGGCTTTGTGACCACAGCTTCTTGCCATTCAAGTTACTGGTTGATTGTTTGCACCATCCACACCCTGTCTGTTAGTCTATCCACCTTTTTGTATCCTACCTTCTACACAGAACTGGAAGGCAAAGGAGATAAGAGGAGGACACATATAAGGCAGGGTAGGATTTGCCTAAGGTTGCTGGTCTGGATAAGGTAAATGAAGTCCAGGAAACTTCTGTGAGGGATTCATATTTCAGGGTAGATTTAAGACAACCTCTCTTCTGAGAACCATTTTATTTGCTGCCCACTCACACACCCTCATTCAGGGTTCCTGGAATAATAAAATGGTCATTTATTTGTTCTCCTCTGGTACTATGCTGCGGTTGGACACAAGTCTTTCAACTCATCAACTTGCGAAGTCAACTCTATGTACCCAAAGGGAACATAGCTTCTCTCGCACTCACACTGCGCATGGTAGCCACCCCACACCCCTGAATGCAGGTAGGAAGATCACTGCTTGTACCTACATTTCTGGGTTGCTGGAGGTGACTATTCTTAGCTTTTCTTATGTAGAAGAACCTTTCCCATGGATCTATGATTCTTCCAAGTGAAGCAGCCTAAAACAATTCTCCATTTTTCACCCCATCTCAGATGCTGGTAGATCTTCAGGAGGGTAGGTACAGTGTGTGCTTATTTGCAGTACTCCCATTCCCTAAGCCAGTGTTTCTCAAACCTTGTGTATGATTGAATCGCTTGAGGAGCTTTATAAAAATACCAATGCCTGGACTCCATCCCAGACCAATTAAGTCAGAATCTCTTCATGATGGGATCCCATATTGATATTTTAAAAGGCTCTCGGAGAGGTTCTAATCTGTGGCCAGGTTTGAAAACTGTACCTCTAAAATCAACCAAGAGTGTTCTATGACCTTGAATATGACACACCCCCTATTTGAACCTCAGTTTCCATATCTCTAAAATAAATCAGTTGGACTAAAAGATTTTCAAGTTTCATTTCAAGTTCGACATTTTGCAACTCTGCAAACAGTCTTTTTGAGTGCGGTACTTGAAAGGTAGTGGTGCTGCAAGAAAACACCCAAAAGCAGTCTCTGCTTGCAGGAAGCTAAGGATATAAACTCAGTCACAGATTGACAATGAAAGTCAGAATGTGTGAGTGGTGTGTGTGCACACAAACAGCACACACAGTATCATATAGACTATGTCACATGTCCGTATATCCATCTATATCTTTATGTGTAAGGCATTCTTAGGATGGGGGAAAGGATTAACTAGTTACAGCATTTCAGGTATGGGGACTCAGGAATGATAATGACTATTAATTGATCAATCCCAGAAGAGAAATTCAGGAGCTATTTGAATGTGGGTCAAGAATGAATGTTCAAGGAACATGTATAAAGGAACCATGGACAAAGACAACGGTGGGACGTAGGACTGGATGTGGAAGGTGTGGAGTGGGTAGGGCAGAGGGAGGTAATGGGGGGGAAATGGGGATAACTGTAACAGAACAACAATAAAAATTTGAAAAAAGAATGATTGTGTTAGAGCTAGATTTCGATAGTGGTAAGCAATGGTGAGTTTGGAAGAAGATCCATTCATAAGGGTAAAGATTGACATAGCTTATATTTCCCTCCCCAAAAATGGATTATCCAGCACACCACTGCCACTGCTCTTGTCACTTGCAGCAAAAGCTCAGGCTCAGAACCTCAGTGGAAATTTTGCAGCTAGGGTGTTGGGCAGAATCCTGCTGGCTCCATTCTCCAAGCCAGGTCCGTTCCTGTGCAGTGCACACAGGAGTGAAAACTTGTCTATTTTGATGGAGTCAGTAGAGCTAAGGGGACACACGCAGAATGGAGCTAGTGTGCAGACTGGTGCCAAGGGCAGCCACTGAGTAACTCACAGAGCATTCACACTGCTGAGTCAGCCAACCCACAGTTACAACCAGCTTAAGCCCAGAGGAACTCTCAAGATCGTTTATTCTAATCCCTCTCTTTGAGCTCTAACACCCCAAAAATGCAGCTAGAGGGGTCCCCTAGCTTCCATCTCCAGTAACCGGGAACTTATATCTTTCTAGTTAGTCAATTGTATCTGACTGTTCAGGAAGAAAAGAAAAACAAAGGAGAAGGAGGATGCCTGGAAAGGAATTATAACTCAGTGGCTATACCATTGCTGGGCCCAAATGCTGGCTCTGTCACTTCCTAGTTTGACACATTTAGCAATTTAATCAACCTCTGTGTGATTCAGTTACCTTTTTAATAAAACGGAGCTAATGAAGGGGTTTTGTTTAAGGCTGTTACAAGGATTAAGTAAGTTACTGTAGATAAAATGCTTGGAACTTTGCCTGGCACATAGTAAGCTCTCAATATATATTACCTAATGGTATTATGATTGCTACTAAGAATAATCTTTCTTCAACAGGACCTTTCTTCAAATATTGGAAAGCATGATTCCCTTCCCCTTTCCCTCAAACCTCCTCATCACTAGGATAAATATTCCAAACTTTTCTCCTATTTTCTATATGTTTATCCATGGAAAGGGTGCTGATTGCCTTTTTCTAAAGGTATTTTGGATTCTTCAAAAATTCTTCTCCCTCTTGCTCTGAGCAGCCCAAAATATTGCAGAATATGGGCTTTCCTGATTTTAAAACCAAACAGAGTAAAGTCTCAGCTCTTGGAGGAGATATGGGAAGCTCCGAGGGTCTTTCCAGGGGCTGCCAGCCTCTCTCCTGGTCCCATGTTCTCTAGTTCCATGGCCTCTGTGGGGGGTTGATGGGGGTGCTCTGCCTTTTCCTTCTCAGGATGTATGTGCACACTTCCCTCTGCTAACGGCTACCCCGTCGACCTCAAAAATACTTGTAATTCAACACAGAATTCCAGGTTCAGCATTCTTTCAAAGTCCTTTATATCCACCACCCATTTGTGTAGTTACCTGCTTACATGTTTATCTCCCTTACAGACTGTGAGCTCCTGGAGGTCACGACCTGCCTTACTTACCTTTCCATTCCTAGCACACCCAGTGGAACATTGTGGAACTTGGTGTCTATGGATGGAAAAAAAGGAGAGAGAGAAAGGCCTGAGATTCCCATTAGGTTTTTTAAGAGCCATATAACTGTTGACTTACAGTGAACCCTTCCTTAGCTTATGCCTATGTTTTTTTTACTGTATATACAACAACCTGACCTCTGGATTTACCTTCTCTGATATCACCCTATTAGATTCAACTCATGTCTTCTTTCTGACAAGACCTTTTTTGGACTTTGAATCTCATATATTAGTAATCCCGTCCTGGCTATAATCGGTAATAAGCCATATGTTATAGGCACCTAGGTAATGGTAGATGAGCTCACTATTTCTGTCTAAATTTACCCAAGAGCAGATAATAGTTATTCTAGTGGTCAATAGATTAGATGAGCAAAAGAACTCACGCTGATATCAGAGGGAGCACCAGGGGCAAGGGAAGATTGGATCTAAGAAATGAGGACAGTGACTGGATGGACCTGTTTATTTGAAAAAAATGATTTGGTCAAGTGTTTCTTATCTGCTCTTCAAATCTACTCTTCCTCCTCCTTCCGCAAAGCTTTCCTTTAGGGCATTTGACTCTCTTCCTCAACAGTCAGAAGGAAAGTTGGCCCAGGCATGGAAGAGATTTATCAACAGCTATTTTTCTCAATGCAATTGGTGGTGCATAGACATCGTAGTTGGATACAGTGTTTTGCTAATTCTGAAAGCAAATACTTAATTGTTCTATAGTTCTCCTTCTTTTTGTCTTAAAACTTCTTAATAGAAGGATCTAAATGTCTTATGGCCATTTTTATTAGTTTCTTGCACTGCTGAAGGCCAAAATAATTTAATCATCGAATCAAAAAGCTTTTTTATAGACTCCGAGAGTTGTGAGTTGGAATTTGCCCAGTCTCCCACTTAGGGCAACACTCTCACCTGAATGACGCTCACTAATTCCTGTTCAACAATTTCAGGGACTCTCAATGAGCAGACATTACCTGATCTGTAGTCCCCATTTTTGGTTGTGAGAATTACCTGTGGAGATGGTGATAAGCAAGATGCTCAGGGCCAACTCACAAAAATTCTCATTGAATAAGTCAGAATAACTACAGATGATTAAATCATGTAGATACGGCTGAGAACAGCTGATATTAGCACCCCTTTTCATAGTTGATACACTCTGAGAAAAGAAAATGCTATTCTCATAGGCATTTATGATGCCTCCTCAATACTAATTTTATTTATTTTTTCTTTACAGACAGTGCTCTAAATTTGTTCAGGGCAGCAGCATGCCCATTCAAAATACCTCCTACATTTCTTTATAGCTAGGTATGGCCATGTGATGTAGTTCAGGTTAATGGGATATAAAGCCACATTTACCAGGAGGGGTTTTCAGAATTGTACTCAGGAAGCCTGTGCTTTTGGAACCTTCCCCTTCCCCTGTCTTCTTGACTGAGAGACTGACATACTACCTGGAGGGCTAGAAGGTAATTTGCAAACAGGCAGACAAACAACACCCATCAAGAATGGCAAAGATGGAAGCGTTTAGGTTGAAGTAAATAAGCTTGCTCTTCTGATAAATCAAAAATAGTTGAGTATAGATACTTTTACAATATATGACTCAGCCTACTAGAAGAACCTCAGGTTCAAGATGACATAACAGTTGTACCAGCTCTGGGATACATATTTCCATACTTATTATCACTTATGAAAAAATCCGTATTTAATTAGGTTTCTATTACTTGCAGCTCACTGTAATTCTAACAAATCTACATGGAGCAAAAATTTCCCTCATCCTAACTTCTGCCAATTAGAACTACTCAAAGCACAAGTAATATTGTGTGATCCACTTTCTAAGAGATGACTATCATGGACCCTATTTATTTTATCTTGACATTCTTCGTTTCTTCTCAGGATTATCATAGGTATAGCTTCTAGACCACTAATCATCCGGATCATTATCTTCTGAACAAGCTCCAATTTAATAATTATCCACTAAAAGGCAATACCAGACAGACTATTCCAGATGTAGTAATTGGCAAAGTGGGGAGTGGACTATTACCTACTACATTTTGGACTTTATAGTTTTATAAGTCTAGTCTATTATTGTAGTAGTTTCTTTTTTTCTTTCTTTTTTAAAAAATATATTTTATTGATTATACTATTACAGTTGTCTTATTTTTCCCCCTTTGTTCCCCTCCACCCTGCACACCCCTTCCCATCTGCATTCCCCCCCTTTAGTTCCTGTCCATGGGTTGTACATGTAAGTTCTTTGGCTTCTGTATTTCCTATACTATTCTTAAGTACATCCCCCATCTATTTTCTACCTACCATTTATGCTACTTATTCTCTGTACCTTTTCCCCGTCTTTCCCTCTCCTACTTCCCTGCTGGTAACTCTCCATGAGATCTCCATTTCTGTGATTCTGTTCCTGTTCTAGTTGTTTGCTTAGTTTGTTTTTGTTTTTGTTTTTAGGTTCAGTTGTTAATAGCTGTGAGTTTGTTGTCATTTTACTGTTCATATTTTTTATCTTCTTTTTCATAGATAAAAAGGAACATAGATGTTCCTTTAACATTTCATATAATAAGGGCTGGGTGATGTTGAACTCCTTTAACTTGACCTTATGTGGGAAGCATCTACCCTTATCTACCCTTCCATTCTAAATGATGGCTTTGCTGGATAGAGTGATCTTGGATGTAGATCCTTGCCTTTCATGACTTGGAATACCTCTTTCCAGCCCCTTCTTGCCTATAAGGTCTCTTTTGAGAAATCAGCTGACAGTCTGATGGAACTCCTTTGTAGGTTATTGTCCCCTTATCTCTTGCTGCTTCTAGGATTCTCTCCTTCATTTTAACCTTGGGTAATGTCATTATGATGTGCCTTGGTGTGTTCCTCCTTGGGTCCAACTTCTTTGGGACTCTCTGAGCTTCCTGGACTTCCTGGAAGTCTATTTCCTTTGCCGGATTGGGGAAGTTCTCCTTCATTATTTTTTCAAATAAATTTTCAGTTTCTTGCTTTTCCTCTTCTCCTTTTGGCACCCCTATTATCTGGACTTTGGAACATTTAAAGTTGTCCTGGAGGTTCCTAAGCCTCTTCTCATGTATTTGAATCTTGTTTCTTCATTCTGTTCTGGTTGAATGTTCATTTCTTCCTCCCGGTCCAAACCATTGATTTGAGCCCTCGTTTCCTTCCCTTCACTGCTGGTTCCCTGTACATTTTCCTTTATTTCACTTTGCATAGCCTTCACTTTTTCCTCTATTTCGTGACCATACTCAACCATTTCTGTGAGCATCCTGATTACCAGTGTTTTGAACTGTGCATCTGATAGGTTGGCTGTCTCTTTATTGCTTAGTTGTATTTTTTCTGAAGCTTTGATCTGTTCTTTATTTTGGGCCTTTTTTGGTCTCAGCACACCTGTGACATAGTAAGGGGCAGAGCCTTAGGTGTTTTTAAGCGGGGGGTGGGGGGGCGCAACCCACATTGCTGCACTGTGATGCTGTATGTGGGGGAGGGGTCCAAGAGGGAACAGTGCCACTTGTTCCATTCTCTACCATTTTTCAGTCACTTACTCTGCTACCCACAATCAAATTGGGCCCTGCTGGTGCTGATTCCTGGGTGGGTGGGTTTGTGTACATTCTAGGACTTTGTGGGTCTTTCCAACGAACTCTCCTGTGAGGCTGGGAGTTTCTCCTGCTGCTGCCTCAACCCCCACAGGTGTTTTCAGTTAGAGGCTTTGAGGCTTTATTTCCTGGTGCTGGAACCCTGGCTTGCATGGTCTGTCTTGCTCCCCAGTTGTTCCTCTCAGTTTAACTGTACGTGAATGTGGGACCACCCAGTTCTTCAGCCGCTGCCTTGCTACGAGTCCTCTCCACCCAGCTGCCCATCTCTGCCCCTCCTACTGGTCTGAATGAATGTTTCTTCTTTAACTCCTTGGTTGTCGGACTTCCATACAGATTGATTTTCTGTCAGTTTTGATTGTTTTTTGTTTTTAAATTTGTTGTTGTCCTTCTCTTTGTTGTGTGAGGAGACACAATATGTCTACCTATGACTCCATGTTGGCTGGAAGTCCTTTTTTTCATATACACCACAGTATTGGCTCACATTGATGTTGTACTCATTCCTCTGACAAAAATGCTATCAAAAAAGACTTCTCTTATCCTTGCTTATAGTAAATTTTTAAAAATTTAAGTGTCTGAACTTTCACTGTACCTTGGGTCTTTTATTTAAATCAACTTAGATTATTTTTGTGTTCTGAGACACTGTTCCCATCAGCTTTGTGTCATCCCCAAGTGATACAGACATGTCATCTCCACATCACTAAAATGAATTTCAAAAAAGCAACATAGTAGATCCAAAGGAATGGCCAAGTAGTTACTTACACTTCTATTTCATCTACTTCAGAATGAGTTATTCAGACCGTACTGTGTACTAACCATAAGCAACAAGACATAGTTCTCACACTCAGTGAAGTAGACAATTTAATACAACAACATGGTAAGTGCTGGAAGAAAAACAAGTTATGTTTGCTATGGCAGCATCTGCCTGTGTTTTTCAGGTCAGAGAAGTCTTCTAGAAGGAAGAGATGTAAAAGTGAGGCACAGGTGTGACTAGATTGATCCATGTGGGAGGTGATATGAGTGTTACAAGTGGAAGAAACTGCATATTCCAACACCTAGAGGTGGGGGAGTGTGGTAGGAATATAGAAATCCAATATCCATTCTGGCTAGATTGGGTGTATTTGTGTGGTTTGGGGGTCTCAAGAGGAAGAGAAGAGGGTTGTAGGCAGAAAGACAAAAGGTGTAGGCAGAGGTGAAGGCAGAGTTCAGACTCTGAATAGTCTTTTGTGGGTCTTATTAAGATTTTTCTGCTGAGGGAAGGAAGTGTTTTGGAGGGTGTATGCCAGAAAGTTATATGATCAGATTTGCAGTTTTAATTGTTAAATAGCATTGTTTGGATTACTTAAAATGTTAAAATGTTACTGTAGTTATAGTGTGGGGAATAAATTAAAAGAAAGCAAGACTAGAAGCAAGGGAGTCTTCTATAGGATATTGCAGCCAATGAGGCTCGAGTTAAGCAGGGTGAGAGTGGCAGAGATGGAGAGATGTGGGAGTATTAGAGAGTTCAGAAGGTAAAAGGGTTATGGGTTGGAGATGGAAAGAGGATAATAAGTGATAAAGAGAAATGAGGGAAGACTTCCAGGTTCTCAATAATGGCACACAGGTGGGTTTTAGAGAGGGAGTGATGAATGCAATTTGGGTCATTATGGGTTTGAAGGTGACTGTTGGACAAGAAGTTCTTGAATATGAAGCTGGCTTGATGGCTCTGGAACTTTGGAGAGATAGCTGAGTTTGAACAAAGATGGCCTTCAACACAAATACCATTAATTATCCATGAAGAGACTAGAAAGTATACTGAGAGAAATGAGGGCAGGCCACTCATATTTAAGAATTGGAAAGAGGAGAAATTCTGGAAAGGTAATTGACAAGAAGCAGTTAAAAACATATGAGAAAAACCAGGAGAGCAGGACGCCATTGAAGTCAAAGGGTTTGTCTGGGGAAGGCAGGAACATTGGCAATAAAAACACTGCTGACAGATCCAGTAAGATTATACTTAGTGACGAGAATGTTTTCTACCCCTTGAGAAAACAGTTTTGTGGGGTGGAGTCATAGCATGGGGGATAAAAATGGGGTGGGGTGAGGACATAAAGTATTTAGATAATTTTTTCAATTTTTAATTTTTGTAAAAAAGAAAGTAGAAAGACAATGAGGTTGCAGTTTGGAGAACATGTTGTTGTACTTTAGGATGGGAAATAGCTCTTTAATGCTTATGGGCAGGGGCTTGGAGCAGAAGCAGGAAAGGAAGGTATAGGAGGTGACTGACCATGTAAGATCCCTCAGGCAATATGAAAGACTAGGACAGGTGACAAATCTTGAGGACTGGTAGAAGAATGAATCTTGAAGATCAGGAGAAAGACCAATTTCATTACCAGTTAAAGTAAGGAAGGAGGAACATAATTGAGACTACACATTATGATTGCATTCAGCTGCAAATGGCAGAAACTACACAATGAAGGTGGTTTAAATAAGATAGAAGTTTATCTTCCTGTTTATAATAAAAATCCACTTTGTTTATGGCTGGTGTGGTATTACTACCCAGTTAGGGACCTGGCTCTTTCTGTTGTTTGGATTTGTTGTACATAACCTTGATCCTGTGGTCTAAGATGGCAGCATCTGTGTGCCAGGCAGTAGTATGGAAGAGGAGAGGAAGAAGAGGAGGTGGAATGTACAACTGTACTGTTTCCTCAAGAAGATTCCTTCCTGAGAGCCCTCACATGGCTCTCTTCCTCACATCGCCTTCACCAGAACGTAGTCACATTGTCAAACTGCAATGCAAGGGGATGTGGAAAATGTATTATCCACTTTGGCTGAACACATGCCCAGACAAATCCAGGAGCCTATCACCATGGAAGAAAGGGAGGATGAACATTAAGAAACAATTATCATGTTGTGTGAAAGGAGGGACAAGAATGGAAGAGTTCCATAGACCCATACAACATACATATGATTAAGATATTGCTGCCTAATTTGTGGCATTTAACCATAGGTTTTCAACATCTATAATCATTAGAGAAATGCAAATCAAAACCATAATGAGATACCACTTTACATCAATTAGGATGATTATTATTTTTTTAAAAAAGAAAGAAATATATAACGTGTGTTGGCAGGAATGTGGGGAAATTGAATTGGAACACTTGTGCTTTGCTAGTGGGAATGTAAGGGGTGTAACCACTGTGGAAAACAGTTTAGTGGTTTCTCAAAAAGCAAGAAAGAGGAATTACTATATGATCCAATACTTTTATTTCTATGTTTATACCTTTAAAATCTGAAAGTACACCAATGTTCATAGCAGCATTATTCACAACAGTTGAAAGTTAATGCAAACCAAATGCTCATCCATGAATGAATGAATTTAAAAAATGTGGTATAGACATACAATCAAATAGTATTCAGCCTTAATGAAATTAATGAATGAAATTCTGATACATGCTACAACATGGATTAATCTTGAAAACATTCCAAGTGAAATAAGTTAGACACAAAATGACAAATAGTGTATGATTTCACTTATATGGGGTACCTATAATAGGCAAATTTAAGAGACAGAAAGAAGAGTAAGAGTTATGAATGGCTGAGGGGGAAAAGATGTGAGGAGTTATTATTTAATGGATATGGAGTTTGGGGGATGATAAAAAGCTGTAGAGACGGATGGTGATGATGGTTGCACAGCAATGTGAATGTAAATGCCACTGAATTATATGCTAAATAAAAATTATTGTGATGGTAAATTTTATGTTATCTATATTTTATCCCAATAAGGAAAAATGAAAAAAGAGGTAGAGGCAATTAGCTGTCCTTGGCATAGTGTGGATTTAAGTAAAGGTTTACGCTTGGTGGCAGGAAGTTGAAGGAGTTTGAATTTGGTGGCTTTTTAATCTGAGCATAATTTGCAAAAGATGTGTATTTGCACACCTGTGTGTACACATTAACATGTGTGTCCACAAATCTATACACTGGTTTTTCAGAGAGCAGAAAAGCACTGAAGTAGTTACTGGTATAATGAGCAACAGGGCTGACCAGTACATCAGAAAGATCCCAAGTAGTATTAATCACTACTTTCCTCATGGCATTCTTTTCTCTCTGGCTTTTTAAGATGTAACATGATTTATCCCTACCTTATTTTTCCATCTCTTTTTCTGGTTCTGGCCCTACCACTCAGAGATGATAGCAGACCATCCTTAAAGCATATTCAAAACTCACCTCCAATACCTTTCTTGTGTTAACTCCCTAAGGAATTACAAAGATAGTTTCACAGTTTACAGAGCATTTTTACATCAAATGTATTTCTTGATCTCCACAACAGTTCCCAGTTCTATCATTAACTCTAGCTTTTGAAATTTAGTTCTTTTTCTGAAGCCTTTATTTTCCGCATCTCTAAAATGGGATATTTAAATTCCCTTAAAATGTAATCACGTGTTTAATTGAATTGTGCTTGTGAAACCTGTTACTCACACATACTGAAAAGTAAAAGCCAATGATTATTCAAGGTCTTTAGAACAGCACAGGTATCAGCAAATGCACCTCCCCACTGGAGTCATCTTCAGCTCTGCCCCCACACCTGCTCCTGTAATCACTCACCACCTTGGTTCCATTCTACCTGGGAACACTCTCCAGTGTCTGTTCCTCCTCTTCCACATTTTGACATGGTCTCATGGAAGCTTAAGTCATTGCTTGCTGGACTAATGCAGCCTCTTTATAAGTTTACTGCTACCAGTTTACATCCCAGCTCATCTCAGGTTCCATATTGCCAATAAGTAATTATCTTGCTGTACCCCCACCACATTTTGTCACATTGGTCTTTTATTTGAAACCTTCACTAGCTCTGCATGGCTTCCCAGATAGAGCCGGCATTCCCTAACTTGTCACCAAATGTCCTTCACTCTCTTGCCCCAGCCTCTCTCTTGTTTTGCATTTTAACACCCTCCTCATTTTGCCTCACTGACCCTGAACCCTGGCTCCCACGCTGACGCCCTGTCATAGCGCAGTGCCTTTGCATGTGCTGTTCTCTGATGATAACACCCTTCCTGCAGGATTAACACAGTGCAACATGTGCACACTTATTTCCATATGGAGGGTGATGGCATGAATAAGGCCAGGAAAATAATGTAAAAGCCTGAAAAAGGAGAAGAGTTTTTCGAGACCTATTCTCACTTGCCATTTATGCACCAGCCTTCAGTCAGATCCCTCCTAGCAGTGCCCTCGTTTCCAGTCTGCATTAGGGAAACAGGAAGGGGTTAGCCATTTAGGTTGTAGAGTTGTGGCTGTCTGAGCATGGTCACAGAATCAGAAAGCATGGGATTTTCTGACACGCAGCTGTCTGCCTTTCAAGAAGCCCTTTGGGTGATTGACACTACATTCTGAGAACCACTGACTTAAGGAGCTGTGAGGCACACAGATGGCGGAGCCCTGTTTGGAAGGGGCCACTCCCAGCTCAGTACAGGGAAGAAATCATGGGCCCTACCCTCACTGGAGGGGCCTCGGTTTCTCTGGAATATTCCCACCTTAGGAGAAAAAAATCCACCAGGACAAAGCAAGCTCGGTGGCCTGTAACCTGTGTAAATATGTAAAGTATGCAAGTAAATGCATATTCCCTTTTTTCAGGTTTGCCATATTTAGCAAATAAAAATCCAGGATGCCCAATAAATTTGAATTCCAGATAAGCAGCAAATAATTTTTGATTATGCACAGCACATACTTTGCTGAAAACTCATTTGTTTTTTGTCTGAAATTTGAATTTAACTGAGGCATTTGTTTTTGTTCTCTTTTTATCTAGCACTCAACTTTTGTTCATAATGTTAGGTCCCTATTGGAAATAGTCTGATCAAAGTGAGGTCTGAAAGATAGAAGTAAGTATTAATACCTTGTTTTTTGGTGTGTTTGTTTTAATTTTTTTTTTTTTACTTTTTATTGGGGGAGTATATGATTTGGCAGGGAAGAGAAAGAATAGCTGCTCTTTGTGGCTAACTGGATTATTTGTGAAATCTACATTTGGGGGAGAGAGTGGGAGAAGGAGAGATGGTTGAAAGTAGTCCACTGGTCAGGAAGTTCCTCCCCTCCATTGAAATAATAACTACCAAGCACATCCTCTGGACCAGGCACTGAGACCACATCCCCCACAGGAGGAATGTGGAGCAAACTTCACGGAGACAGAGCTTCCTCCCTCGGGGCTCTGGCTCCTGGCAGGTCTCCTACAGCCACCCCCCTACCTGTCCCTGGTGGCAGGATGCCACGTCAGAGGGTGGGACTGTGGGGTTGTGACTGGGGAATGAATGACAGGCTTCTTAACAGAATGCAGCTGAGGGAGCGGCTTGCTGACAGAACAATTTGCTGGTGCCCAGAATATCCGCCCAGGCTCGGGAAGCAGCAGCCCGGGCGTCAGGAGGAATTTCAGCATTTATCATCTGCCTGGGTGTCAGGTTTTCTCGAGCCAGCACACTTCCCACTGTGCTTCCCAGGCCTGCAGCCTTGCCATGCTGTCCACCTGGCTCCCAGAGCCCTAGCAACAACTCCTGAAACCATCCACTTTCTTCCTCCTCCTGAGTCACTTGTGTTTATGTAAATGACTGGAAAAGCACTTTTCGGCTTATTTCTGAAGCTTAAGGGCATCCTGAGAAGCCTGTTATTGAAAAATCAGAAACTGAAAAGCAACTTCTTAGACAATGAATTAGCAGCTCAATGACAGAGGGTAATGCCAGTGTACAGTAACTGGCTGCATTACAAGCAGGAACTCCCCTGGGAGGTGGTAATCAAACACGTGGCAACAGGTTGTCTGTTTCAACCAGTGTGAGTGATCAAAGGAGATTTGCAGTTAATCCAAATATAACAGAAGTATTGGAGAGAAGGCCAGGAAGGGAGAAGCCAGAGTGGGGAGGGGTGGCCAGAGCTTTCTGACCTGGAGTTCTGTGTGCAAGTGGGAGAACTTTGGGGGCAATGGGCAAAGTTGATGAATCTGCATCCTTGAGGCACCAACTATGTAGAGCAGAAACTGAGGCTCAGCTTCACATTGAAGCAAACCAGATGATTAGTATCAGCTCTTGCCTCTTTCACTTGACCCATAATGTATAATTTGGGAGTGAATTAACTAGTGTTTAGTGTGATGTACTTCAAAATTCTGAGTGTATACTCTTTGGAGGGGTCAGGATGAGATCAGGTGTGGGGAACCACTTGATCTATCTGGAGGCGCTGATTAGATAGCAGAATTTCAGGGGACAGGTCAGTTTCTATGCCAACCTCTGTGGTTCTTAAAGTGTGCTCCCAGAACAGCAGCATCAGCATAACCTGGGAACTTGTCAGAAATGCAGATTCCTAACTCCCAACTCTTCCCCCTCCCCCGACCCGTAGACTCTCAGAAACTCTAAAGCAAGGGCATTAGGAAGCCCTCCAGGTGATGCTGATGCTCGCTAAAGTCGCTCCAGTTTGAGAACCACTGGCTAATCTGATCACCTGGGTGCTGTATGCAGTATAGGTGGTGTGCAGAGCTCTGATGTGGGCTTGAGTGTGAGCGAACCCGTGGCCTGTTTCTGATCCTGGAGCAATTCTTTGCTGACCCAGCTGTTCCAGTCCCCTCACAGGGCTATGGGGCTATGGGGAAAGGGATTTAATGTTTATTAAACATGCATTAGTAGTTGGTGCCAGGCCGTCGTAAATGTTTTACATGTGATATTCTATTCACTCCTTTCCACAGGATTGTGAGCTAGGTATTGTGGGTGTGACTTTATTGCTGGAAAAAAATTTGACTCAGAAAGGTCCACTTGCCCAGGTCTGGGTGTCTCCTGAGTCTATACTTTCTGTGATCCCACAAAGTGTCTCTGACATATGTGTCCTCTGCCCCCAGAATGCCTTGCATGCCACCTACACGGAACACTGCCAGCCTGGCAGGGCCCCTGTTCTTCTACACGACTGTCCCTCCCCCACCCCACCCGACTCCTTGCCTCATGTTAATTTCCCACCTGAGTACTGAGTACTTTATAAATAGCAAATCTAAAATGAATTTTCTACCAGCGATCATTAGCTCCCTTGACATCCATTAAACATTCTCGCAAGCAGAGAGAAGTGACAAAAGGGATTGATTTTTACAGTATGCTTAATAGGGGAAAAGAAAGAAAGGTGTTGACAAGTCTTTTTTTTTCCCTGTCCTGATATCACGACGAATTTGGAATCAGTTGAATGACTTTTATCTGAAAAAAAGAAGGGTAGGGCTGAGGGCGGGAGGAGGGAGGGTGGGGAGTGAGAAGCGGCTTCCCCAGTGCCCTGCTCAGCCCATTTCTGTATCTGACAGGTAAACATGAAGTTCGTTAGCTCATGCCAGCCACCAAGATGAAGATGTCAGATTTAATGCTTCAAAATATATAGGGTCCAGTCCAGGGAGAGAGTGGGGGTGGGGTTAGGAGATAGGGAAAAGAAGCAATCTTCTGCTGGAACCACTGGAAGGAGAAATGTGTCCATGCAGTAGTTGAAGTCAGAGGAGGCTGGCACATGAGGCATGGTAGCTGAAAATTTATCTTTGATTTCAATTTTCCTATTTGTCACCAATAATTAGGTTCACAAAATGTTTTGCCACTGTTCTAAAATACTAATAAGCAGAGGCCTTTGTAGTGTGGTTAATGGAGTCTTTTTTCTCCTAGTGGTCTACAGAAATTCCATTACAGCAGAAAATCAGACTATATTACAGGGCTTCACCATACGTGGGCTCTGCTGCCGAGGTAGCACCCTCCCAGAGCGCTACCAGAGCCTGGAGCTTCATATTGAACCACAGAGCCCTTGGCCGGGAAGGGGGTTCGGGCTTCAAATGCCTCAGCTGTCCATTATTTCTGACCTGCACAGACCTCCCAGAGTCACAGGGGAAGCCAGCCAGCCAGAGTCAAAAGAAAAAGCAAATTCAATACAGTATTGCCGCCTAAAGGATGAGCCTAGCAAAGGATCCCCTCCTGGCGCAGGTTGAAGAGAAAAGACAGGAGGAGAGGACAGTCAGGTGGGAAGAGTGGATCCTGTCCTGGGAAAGGAAGCCATTTCCCATCCATCACCAAACTGAACTCCCTGCAGGTGTTTAATTAAAGCTCAAGCCCCACCCAGTGGCAGAACAGACCAGGGACTTTCTCTCAGTCCCCACCCTTCTCTCAAAAAGCAGAGTTCTCTAGAGACAGGGTTTGATTAAAAGGTTCAAGCTCTATTTCCCACCCCCAGGGACTTTTCCCTGAGTTGTCTGCCCCTTCCTGCTATTCCGGGGAACTCCCTGCACGCCAGTGTGTGTGTGTGTGTGTGTGTGTGTGTGTGTGTGTGTGTGTGTGCCCCCCCCCCAAGCGTGCGGCACGTGACTACAGTCACGTGCAAAGTGTAACTTGCCTGACTCTCCAGACAGCCCAGTGGGAAAGGGAGAGCCTGCTGCAGCCTCGCCTCCCTCCCACCCTGCTTTCTTCGCCAGCCCTGCCATTGGGGGTTCCTCTGTGCTGGGCCTGCTCAGAGGAGCTGGCGCCTGTCTCAGGGACACCTTCTCCTGGGCGCGCTGCTCCTGGAACCCAGTGAAGGCAAGACCTCGGCTGAGATTCCCCCCCATTTCCTTCCCTAAGTTCTGAAGAGAAACTCCAGCTGTCAATTTTAAACTATCCACACCAACAGGAAGAAAGAAAACCCAAGGGGCCTAGGAGATTTCCCTCACCTCCCCCCAACACTTCCTTCATGTTAAATTGTGCTTTGCTTGGCCTAGTTCAAGAGCAACTTGGAACTAAGCCGTAAATGGGAAATGATGGAGGGATTGTGGATGGGCAGGGGGCCCGACAAGGATTAACCACTCAGCCTGGATAAAGGACAATTTGCGGAAACCACTCCTAGCAAAGGGAGGAGGGCACATGCATAGAATTAATGCAGGGCGACTCCTTCCCTCCCCCCACCCTGACCTCCACAGGCGTTCTGCTGTCCTGGGTCTTTCCCCTGCCCTGTTACACCTTCTGCCATGCCTACCTCTCAGTGTGGACAGAGAACGGGAGCCTGTGCCTCTGCCCCAAAGTGCAAAGACCTCCCTTAGGCCAGGCTTCTCTCTCTGCCCCTCCTCCCTCCTCCTCTCCCCACCAATCACTGTTTCGCTGCCGCCTTGCTTTTCCCTAGCGGCATGTGCCAGATCTTATCCCCATGCAGCACTTCAGGATGAAAGGAGGAGGGGACATTAAATCCACCAGTGATACGCGGGGCAATTGGAAGAAGCTTTTGTTGTGTCATTTCCTACCTCCTTCAGCCTATTAAGCAAACAAAAGTGCTTGTGGAATGAGAAATGTAAATGGCCAACGCAAGCCGATTAATCCTGGATGTACAATTCCATTAATAAGGCCTCTTTTTAATAGGCGTCTCTGGCAGCAGCAGCGGGCAGGCCAGGAATTGATGTATTCTCTGTAATTGTATTGCAACTAATAGGATATGAAGAAAATTGTACCAGAGAAGCAGGACTTTCAACACCATTTTCCGATCAGCTAAAATAATGACTTGCAGAGAAAAGTCTTGAAAAGTAACGACACACAAAAAATATAACATCATCTGGGAGTATCCATTATTCCAAAGCCTAGTCCGGGGATTCTTTTTCTCCATCCTCTCTGTGATCTCTCCACTCCCCACTCCCCACTCCCCCGCCCTGTCCCTGCCTCCCTGGCTCACCCTCTTTCTTCTCTTCTCCATCACAGGCAATAACTAAAACCTAGAGGAGTCTTGTCACTGTCCAGGGAGATCAGCCCCTCCCTGACCCCAGCCTTCACCTGACACAGCAGCTCACAGATCAAGGTTCCTTTGACAAGCTATGAGGAAGTCATGAGGACTGGAGAGAGACATGGTGCTTAGAAGGGACCCAGTGTCAGCTCTTGAACTAGTTAGTTGAGTGACTTTGGGCCAGTCTCTTCAGCTTTCTGGGTTCCCTTCCAGTTCCAAGATGTGGTGAACCTGACTATGTTTTCAAAGAGCAGGCTGGGAGACAAGCTGGTATCACAGCATTCCAGAACCAAAGAAGGGTGTGCTCATTACCTGGCTGTCCACCTGCCCAGAGGCTCTGAGCAGCCCAGGGGGCTCGGATGATGCCTACTGTGCATCTTTAGCCATGGATAAATGTGTTTTTTCACTCCTTCATTCACTACCTCATTCAACAAATATTCTTATTTTGTTTCTTTATCCTTACCTGAGGACATGCATATTGATTTTAGAGAAAAGGAAGGGAGGGAGAAAGATAGATAGATAGAGAGAGAGAAACATTGACCAGTTGCCTCTTGTTCACACCCCAACCAGAAATGAACCTGCAACCTAGGCTTGTGCCCTACCAGGAATCAGGCCCATGACCTTTCGGTCCCTGGGACAATGTTCCAGAAAAGTGAGCCACATCAGCCATGCATTCCCTCAATCAACAAATATTAACAGGGCATCTCTGATGGGCTAGGCACTGGTGTGGGTTCCGGTGATGCAGCTGTGAATAAAGAGCCATCCTTGCCCTCATGATGCTTGCAGTCTATCGAAACAGCAAAATTCTTACTGAGTCCTCCCTCTATATTCTATCAGGCCTTGGGTGGATGAGGCTGTGCCAGGATGGAACCGAGAGCACCTCTGCTGTTGTGGCCTTGGCTGTGGGCCACCTTGGGAGCCAGGGCCCTTGGCCATCTCCTCTCACAGGCCCTGCCTGCCTTTCCTGGTGTCCAGGTCTCTGTCCTGTCCATTAGTATGCAGACTTTGACCCTCCCTCAGTCGAAGGCTGGAGAGTAAATATAAAAAGAAAAGGCAAAGCACATTTCACTTGAAATCCCCAAGGAAACGGATGTGATTGCTGTACAGAAATGGTTCCAATAAGGGCAGAAAGGAATATTGCTTTTATAGCTTTTGGGACATAAAACATTTAGAAAATGTGATTGACTGGCAGGGTCTAATTTATCATTTATCTCATTCCCTCTGCTCTCTTACTCACTCTCCCTCCCCACCACACACAGGCAGACAGTCACAGTCCAACTTTTTTCCCCTTTTTGCTTTCCTATCTTTTTCTCTCTCAGAGACTTGGGTTTATCCTCATTCTGTTAAGCAGGAGAACTCCTGTGGCTATTTATAATTAATGCTCAGAAACCTGCCAATCCATTTAATGACACTAGCAGGTCATGGCCTCCTTATAGCTCTCCATTAATCATCATTAGAACAGCTCCGAGTTTTTACATTCTTTTTAAATGTTAATTCACCTCTGTAATGCTCCTTTTAGTTTAAACTGTAAAGAGGCAAGTGGCTGGCCCCTCTGCGCTGCCCGCCAGGGGAAGGCCTGGTGGAGTTGATAAAGCTTGCTTGATTCCCTGTGTTCTTTTGTCCTCCACCCCCTGTCCCCTCTCCCAGATGTCAACCATTTGTTCTTAGGTTGCTTATACTTATCTTTAAAAAAAATGCCTAGTAGCTTAAAGTTCTAGGCAAATATACACACTCTGATATCTCTGGACTCCTGGGTCCAAAGCAACATTCTGAGGAGTTACTGAGCCAGTGTTGTGACATGTGACATATGTCGTGACATGGTTTTGTAGTTCCTAAAGGTGATGGAGCCAAAATGGCTCCAGAGGTATATCGAGTGGAGAACTGTCCCTGTGGCTTTGGCAACACTCAAGAGTCTGCTCTGAAACAATCAGGCCAAAGTCATCATGTGAAGAATTCCCTTCCTTTCTGTCAAGAGAGTGTGTCCTGGCCTCGGTTTTTGCCATTAATAGCTATAAGACCTTGGGCAAAACATTTAACTTCCTTCCCCATCCACAAAACGGGGCCCATATCAGTCTTGCATTACTGATAAGTTTAAATCTGTAATGATTACATGGAGGTGCAATTATACTGAACTTTGAAAACTGACCTAGCCATGCAAGGTGTCAGAATTAGTATCCTGTCTTGCCTTTATCTGCTGCTCCGCATGCACATCTCAACCTCCCACTGAAGCCTTTCCCTGCCGTTGCTCACACCGTGTGTGCCTGCTCTCTAACCTCCATTTCGGTTGCATTTACATCCTGCTCCTCCAGCTAGAAAAGTATATTTTGAATCATCAGAATATATGCAGTAGAAAAAAATGTTAAATTGGAAATGAGGGGAACTAAATTTGAATATCAGCTCTGTTACTTAACTGTGCAACTCTGAGCAACTTCACCTTTTTGAGCTTCATTTCTCTTATTTTTAGACTTCATATTTTTAAGACCCCTTTATCTAGTAAATCCTGTGATTGCATTGTCTTTCCCGTGAGTCAGCCTAAAGGGGCCTGGCAGGGACCTAGCTAGACCCAACAGGGACAAACTGGTCCTTTTGCCCATCTGAGCTCTTAGATTCTTCTTGTCTGGTCAAGCAATATGCCCCAGAGTTTGGAACTCCAGCAAAAGCAAACACAAATAGATGGGGAGATGGAAAATATATATTTAACTCATCTTTGAGACACTGATTTCTCTGGACACCAGTCACCTTTCTGCTAGGCATTTGGCATTTGGCATTTGAACTCATATTCAAGGCTGCCTCAGACCCACACATTAAGCTGAGAGACCCTGCAGGGTCTATAGGTACCAGGTACCTCGTAGATCACATCATATCATCCTTTTTCATACTCCACCAGAGCCGGTTAATCTCACTTTGTGCATGATTAAACTGGGCCTCAAAGGGGCCCAGGACCCAGCCCCAGATTTATGTAGTTGGTCTATTACAGTTTCACAGGTCAAACCCAGATTTCTTGAATTTAAGTTCAGATTTTTGTTTTTGTATTACTTAGTTTTATTTTGCTTATTTTTTCAGCTTTTTTGGTTAAGGCTGAGGTGGTACACCTTGGATGGAGGAAGATCTACTTTAGCAACTGTTCTTATTCTGTCATGAATTATACTAGTGATCTGTGATTTGGGCTAAAAACCTACTTTCCCGTGTCACAGGATTCCTCACTGTGTTTACATTCACATCAGCATTATGATGTAGAAATAAGTTTTCCTGCTTTCTACAGGGAAGCCCACCAGCCACCCCTTCTCATTTTCTGTCTGTCTACCTGTGTGGTACCAGGCCTGTTTCTTACAGGTACAGTCATGCTGCTCTTCCCTTTGCCCTGAAAAGCATTACTGACACCCAAAGAGACACCAGTCCCCAAGCTGGGCTCTGGCCATCTGTTCTGCCCATCACTTGAGAAGCAATAAAACCTGCCTGACAATTATGTGAGCACAAAGGGCGGAGAGGGCTGCATGGCAGAACACTGTGTAAGATTCCTTCTTCTAAAGGTTTCGGCAAGAATATGCGGACCAGAAAGAGCTCTAATAGCAAGTAGAATATTGTGTCATCTGCCGCTTTTTCATTTCACTACTTTGTTTTATTAATGGATTTGTGTTGGTTTTTGCTTGGTACAAGTTAATAATAATGTGACCTTATAATCATGCAATGCTGCACACATTTGAAAGGGCTTTCACAGATCTATTATATCTGTAAATCTTCTTGACTGCAGTTGAATTTTAGAACCGAACGGGCCTTCGAAAGCCATTTAACCCAACTCTCTCAGTTGATTATTATTGATATATTTTGTTTGGTTTGAGTAATATATTTTTATTAAATATAATTTGGAAACCATACCAAAGTAGTTTTAAAAAGATTTAAAGTCACTCATGCATAGTTACATTTAATATATTTCTTTCCATTTTTTCTTATTCTTTGCCATGGTTTTTATTATATAGTTATAATCATATCATTTATATCTCATTTTTTTCTTTTAAGAATAGATCAGAAGCAATTTTCCATGTCATTACATAGTATTAGTGAGCATAATTTTAATTGGCTTCATTACATTACATCAAGTAGATGTACAATACCATTACCCAATGTTTGGACATTTATGTTGTTCTAATTTTTGGTTGTTATAAATAATGTTTCAGTGAACATCTCTATGAATATGG
The DNA here is from genome assembly GCF_019186645.2 of Phyllostomus hastatus. Taxonomy (NCBI): domain Eukaryota; kingdom Metazoa; phylum Chordata; class Mammalia; order Chiroptera; family Phyllostomidae; genus Phyllostomus; species Phyllostomus hastatus. Next base: position 8,283,446 of record NW_025334015.1, on the reverse strand, counting down.
CCTTATTCCAGTTTTAAGATTTTTTCTCCTTAGGTCAGACTACTAATAATCCTATTAGCACCATCTCCTTTATTTTACTTAGGGAAACCGAGGCACAGGAAATGAAGTACATCCAGATCCCGTGGTCAATTAGAAGGGCAGCACTCAGACCAGAAGTCAGGTCTTTTGTCTCTTTGTTTCACAATTCCCCCGCTCAGTGGTGGTCCTTTGAATTTCTAAATATAATAACAGGACTTGAAGCCTTTCTTGGCTGTCTGCATGAAAGTAATTTTATTTCTGGTGTCCAGTGATTAAGAAAAAGACACAATAAAAACTAACAAATTCTGTAGCACTTCTCCACAATGCATATGAAATTAAATACAGCAGCACCCATATGCATTTAGAAAAGTTATGGATGATATATGTTGAAAAATACCTGCTGCATCTTTGACAATGTTTGCTGTGCACATGGACCCTAAACCTGTTCTGAAAACTTGCCCCCCCAAACTAGGGACCATTGTCCTTTAAGAAGGTATCTCTAGCTTTCTGCCTGAATTGTCCTTCCAAGCTAGAGCCCATAGGAGCCACACTTTCCTCATGCTGAGTCTTCCCTGTCGTCTTTAATTAATAAGAGCAGTTTAGTGGTAGGAGAGAGATCAGGGGAATGTTTTGAAGATTGAGACTTGAAACAGGTTTTATATAATGACTTCAAGGCTTTACACCCTAAAGGAACCATCTTCAATAATAGCAATAATTTAAATGTAATGACTGTTCACCAGTTACCTGGTACCATCCTAGTTGATGTGTGTTTTATTTCGATTAATTTTTAGAATGCTCCTATGAAGTGGGTGCTACATGTATCATGATTTTACAGAGGGGAAGACTGAGGAAGACAGAAGTTCATTTCACATAGAAACTAGTGGGAGGGCGGGAATTCAAGCCTAAGGTGTGGCAGCCAATCCTATATGTTTATCCTGTGCACACAGTCTCCTTCACCCAATGTTCTCTGGACATTGAGAAGTGTGATGAATCAAGTCTTGGTCCTGTGTATTCGGCTTTTGTTCTCATCCTTACCATTCATTTTGAAGCCAATTATGGGCTGAGGGCCAATATAGGAGTCTCGGGACCTCCTCTTTACCAGCTGGCTTTTCTTCCTGCATAGAAACTAATGGATGCTCTGGCATGTCTACAAAGAGATTTATGGATGATCGTGTTAGAATGTTAGGTTGGACCACAGCAAATTGCCAATATTCAACCATTTTGATGTGCAGTAACATTTTTGGAAGACTTGTTCTACTGTATGTATGGGGCCTGATTGTTTTTGTCACAGGTGGGCACAGGTAACCAGGTTCTTAGTGATCGGGACAAAGAATTGAACCGAACACCCAGAGTTTATAGAAGAGAACATGGGAGCAGGCCAACTCCAAGCAGAGATTGACCTCATGGGCTGGAGGGACTCTATTCTTATATGGTGGATCCTTCCTGGTTAGTTTTGGTGGGCTTTTACTGAGTATGTATAAGTAGTTGCATTACTTTAAAGCTACTGCACATGTGGTCTCCCATTATCCTCCCTGATTGGCCACCAGGGAAGAGGGTCCCACAATGCTACCAAATTGACCCCTGTTTCTTCTGGGGTCCCCCTGTACTAGGTTTGCCTTTCCCTAAGCCAGAGAATTATAGCTCTCCATGTTAGAGATTGGTGAAAAGGAAAGGAATTATTTATTCAAGTCATACAGACTTAAAAGTAATGACTTAATGTCTTTGTCAAAATCCCAAAGTCCCTTATAACACCCACAAACACATACAGTCTTTCCTTTCCCCCTTTGCTCAGTCTAGGGTACCATATCTCAGGAAAAGAAAAAGAAGTCCATGGCTCAGGCAGCTCCCGGTTCTTCCTAGTAATCCATGCTCAGCTGATAGGCCTCCCTCGGTTCTCAGCACCATCAGCTGTGCTGCCGGGATCTCCAGCTAAAGCGTGGTGGTTCTCTGCTAAAGCTGCATGACAATTCTTCTCATGGCTGTGGGGGTGGGGGTCCCTCCTGTGCCAAAAATGCATGGTCCTCCTTACATGGCTGCAGCCACATGCTTCTCTTCAATGGCTGCCGAGTCTGGGTTTAAATATCCTTCCAGCTTTACTGGGCTCAATCATGAGTCTGCACAGAGATTGCCCCATGTTGTGGAGCCAATTATCTCCAAGCTCTCACGCAGGCACTGTAACTAGGGGGGTTGCCTCCCATTTACATCTTGGGGGGAAGTTTCTTCCATCCTTCTGGCTCAGAGCCTGGCCACAGCTATTTAACATATCTATGCAACCAGTTAAAGGTTATAGAAGTGTTAAATGACCACACCAGAGGTTAGCTGCAAAGATTACTTGATATGCAAAACAGCTCTCAATGGCCCTGCTCCATGTGTCCCTTCCCCCAACTCATACCTGTGGTGGAGGGTGAGGATATCCCATATATCTTTCTAATATTTTCTGGACACCTTGAGTTCTGGACCCCATTACAAATCCTTCTTTTGGGGGCCTCCTGGCTGCACCCTCCTACATTTTCACATAGTGTATTGTAATACAGTGAGGAAGGTGAACATCTAACCACCCTGCCCCCACCCCTGCAGCTGGCATCAGGAAGCTGAAAACGACCCCGGCTAACTTGGGAGTATCTTAGGATGGAGAAGCTGTAATGAATGTGATTAGAATACCTGTCCCTTCTCTCCAGTCTCTCTTCATGTCACCTCAGGTTTACCCACTAAATCGAACAACTACAACTTTGTTTCTGTTCCTACAAGCTTTCCTGAGGACTCATGTTGGGGTTAGTGACTCCTCATGCTGAAGACCACACTCCTTTTTTGATGTGGATCCCAGCTCCGGGGCCTGCCACATTATAGATGAGATGCAAGACATTCACACGGACTACTGAGTCCTGTGGAGGAAAAGGGACAGCGTGGCTTTTCTCTCAAGGGGAGCAAAAAAGCTCAGGCTCTGCCATGACAGGCCTTTATTTCCTTTCTGGGCACATTACATGATGGTCCTCATTTACTATGCACAGGTTCACTTTAGGTGTTTACCTTTTACAGAAAACCAAGGAGCTGGAAGCCTCTAATCACATCACAGAAGAAGGATATTTGCAAATGAAAAGGGAAAAGCGGTTGAACTGGTTACACTTGTCCTTGGAAGGTTTAGCATGGATTTTAGGAACAGTAAGCACTTGTATCTCAATTTGGGATAAGGGAGTTTTAGCAAAAGCAAGTCTCAAAGTGGCCTAGGTACATTGCAGGCCTGATTCCCCACGGGAGAACCTATCCATGGGTGTGGTCCTCTGCATCTCCAAGTGGGAGCTGGGCCCACGCCACACAGAATGGTCTTTTACACTTTTTGAAATACAAAGCCCCAGAGGAGCTCCTCCCAGGGGCACCACCTTTATCCCTGGACAGTGTCTCCATTCTGAATCTGTGCTGCACCAGTCAAAAGCTCAGGGTTAGGCACTAGAGGGACCTCCATTTGAATCCTGATGCTAACATTCATTACATGAACTTAAGCAATTTGTTCATTCTCTTTCAGCTTTGGTTTTATCCACATAAAGTGATGTGATGATTAAGTTCTAGAATACATGTAGAGAGGGGGTACACTGCGTACACTGAACACAACTTTGCATGTCCTTCTTTCTGAATCGGTGGCCGGAGAAGGATGCCCAAAAAGTCTGAAGGTTGTCTCTACACAGAAAGCTTATGTGCTGAGCTGTATGTTGACCCCAAAGTTTCAAGGACAGGCATGCTTATGTGAACAATGGACCACAGCATTTGAAATAAGGCATGTTTTAGAAAATCTAGGACATCCATTCTACATTATTTCATCTGTTTTTCTCCAGCTTGGTGTAAAAGCTGTTTTCTGTTCCCTCTGCCTGATGCTACCCATGTGCCTTCTCAGTTTTCTACTGAACCTCCCTAACAAATATCCTCTCTCCCATGCCAAAACACAAAAACTAAAAATAAAAAATATCCCTGGACAGGAGGCTCAGTTGGTTGGAATGTGGTCCTGTACACCAAAAGGTTCCATGTTCGACTCCTGGTCAAGACACATACCTAAGTCGCAGGTTTGATCCCTGGTCAAGGTGTGTACCAGAGGCAACCAATCAATGTTTCTTTCTCGCATTGATGTTTCTCTCTCTCTCCCTCACCCCTTCCTCCCTCTTCTAAAATCAATAAACATCATTGGGTGAGGATTAAAAAATAAATAAATGAGGCACAATTAGAGATAGAGAGAAAAAGACAAGGGAGGTGGATGGAAAGAGATAAAAATAGAGGGATAGAGATAGAGAGTGATAATAGATGACTGATAAAAGATGGTAAAATCCTTAGGACTCAAAAAGCAAATATGTGTGTGTGTGTGTGTGTGTGTGTGTGTGTGTGTGTAGTGGTTGCATAACACTTTAATTAAAAACCAAACCCTATTGGCCTTATGAAAAGTATCCTTAGGCCACATAAAGAATAAAGAATAAACTATAAACTCCTGGTCACCTAGTTTTACCTATTCCATCAAAAGCCTGAATGCTATCCAGACATCTGTAGCATTTGAGAAAGTGTATTGCCACCCTTTTCTTCTCAGGGCAGACTATCAGGGTCTCTCTTCTCTCTCTCTTAGGTTGGAGCATGGATTTTGAAAATAAGTAGACAGGGTTTAAATCCCTGATATGCCCTCTGCTGTCTATAAGCTCTGTAACCTCATTAAATGCAGCTGCAATACTTTTGTCTTAGTGTTGGTATAAAGATAAATGAAGTAGTATTTGACATTGCTTGATATATAGTAGGTATTCAATAAATAGAGTTATTGTATTTAATTTTTGATACCTAGATGTGTCCATAGTTGTTCTTATTTCTTTTTCCATTGGATGCCCTTAATGCTCACAATCGTCCCTCTCCTCCTGGATGATGCTGGGCATTGGGACAAGATGTTCTGTTTGGGGCAATTAGACACGGTAAGCTCAGATCATTTCCTTCAGATGCATTTTATCACCCAAATCTTCATCGCCTCATAATTATCCTCATCATCATTTTAGTCAGACTATTGAGTATATACATTTAAAAAAAAATTTAATCTAGGAGTTTTACCCAGAGAGGGACTAAACTGTGGCTGATGGCCACTGAGTTGCAGGCGGCAGAGAGACGGTTAGCTGTGCCTTGCTCAGCCATCAGAATTTGGGCGTAAGTCACTTTGCTACTATAGGATAGTGTGCCCTGTGAGCTGAGAGGCATCATAAGATGGTTTCTGGATATAGAGCCAACTTTGGAAAGGCAGCTAGCAGAACCTGGGACCTTCAATAATTTATATGGGTGGGAACACTTGGCTTCCCAGAGCCCTAAGCATAGATTATATTCCAAAAACAATGTTATGGGTACAACATCATAAAAATTTCATGTCATGTCATAACTGCAATAATAAAATATTGGATCTACTTTTAGCAGTTATTGTGATTGTTGTTACTCAGTTTCATACACAGAGCATCACTGGCATTCAGTATCTTGTACTGAGTTATTTGGAAGAAAATGGTCAATGGAGACAATTTCTTGTCTCCACAAAGACAGGTAATGAGGTATAGAGAAAACAGAACCAAATGTTGGAGCATCCTGCTTGCCCTGTGGCCAAATGGAGTTTGGCAAGTGAGATCCCTTGGGAAAGGTTAAAGGTATGAGAAACTAACGGACAAAAAAAGGAGTTACATAAAAACCTGATGCTAACACTCATTACATGAGTTGAGCAATTTGTTTAAAGGCCCTGTTAATGGAGTCATAAAAACAAGCAAACAAACAAATAAAAACACAAACCAATAAATGGGTAGAGTCAATCCAGACACACTGCATGCCCACACAGTATGGAAAGAGACCCAAGAACAACAAAAACTGAACATAAACGTGCAATATCATGCTAGTAACTAAAAAATAATTATTCAAACAAAGCAGATAATCCAGGGTAAAAACATAGACACAGTGGATATCCTCTGGTCACACTGGTTTTACTGGAACCCTCAATAAACTTCTGTGGCATCTACAGTACCCCTGAGGAGCTCAGTGGAGATGACCAAAGGACCATATTATAGGACCTATCAGACTCTCATAGGAAATAGTGTAGTTCAGCAGGAAGAAATCTAAGGGGTTACTAGATACAAATTCACAATTAAGATAAAGAATGCTCTGTGTGGATGACTAGCAGCTGCTCTTCATTAGCCTTTGGGGACTGTAGAAGGTTAAACCTAATTTGATTGCTGTAGAAAAAGCTTAGACTGCATGAAAAGGAAACATCAACCAATCCGTTTATACTTTCCCCACATTCTGAGAACTTCCACATCCTGGGCTGTCATCATTCTCTGAAAGGAGACACTGTTTACGTTCACCCCATTTTTCCAGAGGTTATTTCTGGTTCTGCCATATGAAATAATGAGATACTTCATTGTTCACCAGGGATACAGTCTACCCTTGTCCCAAAGGTGACAGCACATTTCCTAAACCCAGGTTCTCCCTCATGTCCTATTTGCATTTTACTTCTTACTTACTATATATGCTTTGGTCCTCTTTGCGAGCACCCTCAATTCCCTGGTTCTCTTTCCTTCTGTTGCACTCCCTTGGAAAAACCTCAAGCTGCGTTGAAACCACCTACCCACTTGCTCTGATCCTGGACTTGGCTGGAAGAAGAAAACAACATGACTGATATCATCTTAAATCTCTGTGTGTGCTTTCTACTGCCCAGGAGTCCTACTATGCATTCCTAGATATTTGCTGTCTTTCTCAGAGACATCTAATTTGTACTGTCTCCCCCTACTCAAAATTTTTACAATCTTCCAAATCTCCTCACTCCCATTTGTGGCAAATGAGGAAATATGAGCAATCAGGATTTAACTCACTTTTCAGATGCCAAGTCTTCTAATGCATCTGTCTTTCATAACAAATAAAATGCCCTTTGTGTTTTAGAGTTCCAGTTCTCAGTTTATGTTCTGGAGTCTCTCCCCTCCTCCCTCCAGGATTCTAAACCTGCAATTTTCCTTCTCTCTCTTCCCCATCATTAGTTCTTCTTTCCTCTCCACTGGGTCATTCACATCTGCACACACACCTGCTCAAGTATCTTCCACCTTTAAAACATCAACTCTCATGTCAACAACTTCTCTTGACCTCATCCTCCTTCAGCTACAGACATATCTTCCTGCTCTCCTTCCCAGTAAACCTTCTCAGAAGAATGACCTTTACTTACTGTCTTCACTTTTTCTCCTCTCTTTCCCTCTTCAAGTCTTCTGTCTGGCACCTGGCTCCCCCAATGCTGTTCTTATCAAGGTCATAGACAATGTTTATATTTCCCAGTGCAGTGGTCAATTTCCAATCTTTCACCTACCTTTCAGCTGCACTTGAAATCACTGACCCTTTCTTCCTTCTTAAAAATGTTCCTGTTGGCTTCCCTGACATCGTACTCTGCTGGTTCTATTCCTACCCCATTAAACCCTTCTGTCTCTTTTGCTGACTTGTCTCCTCTGCCTGATGACCATAGGCTGGGTTGCCAAGAGCTCTGTCCTGGGCATTTTCTCAATCCACTTTTCTAGGACATCTCATCTAGGACTATGGTTTCCAATACTTTATACTGGTGACTGTCACATTTCTTTCTCCAGCACAGACTCTGCCTGAGAACTCTAGATTTATAAAGATATTTCAAACGTAATATGTGCATTCATTCAGTTACCCATATTTTCTCACATTTTGAGGATGCATCTTACAGTCGATGTCATCTTATAATCTCTGTCTGCCAAGTGGAGTTGTTTAGTTGCCATGTTCTGCATGTGCACACACTTGGTCACATTTTCTTCACTTCCTCGAGTGATATGCATTGTTGATACTGCATGTGTCAGTTTTAATTGCCATTTAAAATTTCTTAAGAAGTGATTCAATCACACAATGATTCAGCACTCAAATACAAATTATCATGTGGATAGAAATGCACAGAAACAGAACAGCAGGGTGTAAATTTTATAAGAGGGAAGTACATATTTGTCTGTGGAAGAATGACCACCACAATCAAGGACTTTCTAGGACCTAAGGTAGAAAGGACATCCACAGCTGACAATGTTGTTGTTGAGATACATAAAAAAGGTTGCCTATCCCACTTTAACCTAAGGCTAAGGAAATTGCCAAGTTCTTTGTAATAGAAAAAGACTTCAAATCTATAGAGGCTAGTATGATCTCGTAAAAAGGTTTTTTTATTGTTGTTTTTGTTGTTTCCCTGTTTTAGTAGTAAGCAAGCTGTGTATGTTACAGTAGATTACACTTGCCCTGTGATGTGTCCAGAGTGGAACCCACCATCCCAGTAGCTTACCGCAAGGCCGTTCTTCCCTCAGTCTTCTCTAATTCTGCACATGCTGGGTAAACACAAAACCTAAGAATTATCTGTGTTCCTCCCTTTTCTTCACCCCTAACATCAAATCTACCAGCCTTTCTTGTTAGTTCTTCTTTTAAACTAACTCTCCAACCCATTTTCATTCTCCTTCACTCCGATACTTTCATCTAAGGGATCATGTGGACTTGCCTGGACTACTGCAGTCATCAAGTTTGCTGCTTCCACACTTTCTACCCGCCCTTTGCTTCATGACCCCTATAATCCATTCTCCAAACAGCAGCCTAAACAGTACTTTCTAGTATAAATTAATCACCAATCAGATGAATATATGTATCCCCCTGTTCACAGCACCATTATTTACAATAGCCAAGATCTGGAAACAGCCCAAGTGCTCACCAGCAGATGAGTGGACAAAACAGTCATGATACATTTACACAATGGAGTACTATTCAGCTATAAAAAATGAGGAACTCTTACTCTTTGTGACAGGCTGAATGATCCTGGAGATTTTTATACTAAGAGAAATAAGCCAGTCAGAGAAAGAGAACTTGCATATGATTTTACTCATATGTGGAATCTAATGAGCAAAATAAACTGACAAACAAAATAGAACCAGAGGCATAGATACATGGAACAGACTGACAGATCTCAGAAGGGAGAGGGTGAATGGATGAAAGAAGGTGAAGAGATTAGCCAAAGAACATATAAGCATAGCCATGGACACAGACAATAATGTGGTGAAGACCAGGGGAGGCTCGGTCGAGGTGGGCAAAGAGGGGGAAATAGGTACATCTGTAGTGTCAACGATTTTTTAAAAAAGGAAAAGAAAACCATTGCTGAAAAACAGGTTTTTTTCCTCTGCCTTAAATTAGTTTCATTTTTAATGACTTGTGTGGAAAAATGATATAGATGAGGAAGATTACATGGCGGGGGCCACAGACCCAAGAGATAACCCTCGTTGTCATAAGCACGCAATAAAGGGTATTTGGAAGAATGAAAAGAACTTTGACACTCTGCATTTAGAATAGAAAATCCACACCCCTCCCCATAGCCCCCAAGGCTTTGACATCTCGGACCCTTGCCTGCTTCTTAGAGGTCCTCGATGAGTTTGCTCCAGAAACCCTGTCTGTTCTTCTGTGTCTCAAACTTGCCGAGTTTGGCCTCACTTCGGGGACTTCCCGTGGGCTAGGTGTCCTGCCCGGGACTCACTTCCTGCAGACCTTCCCATGCAGGGCTGTCTTCTGTAATTCAGACCTCAGGGAGGCCCTCTCATTCGGCCCATCTCAGTGTGCCCTCTGTGCTCAGCCACATCTTCTGGGCCGCTTCCTGCAGAGCACCTCCCCACTTTCTGAAGCTATCTTGTTATTTTCTCTTATCTTAATTTCCTCCAACTAAGATGCTAGTGCCAGAGGGAAGGGAATTGTCTTGCTCATCATTTTACCTTCAAGAGTTAACATTATGTTTGGCAACTAGTAGAAAACTGCTTGAAAATATTAGAATTAATGAAGGAACAGATATTCTGCCTTTTTCCATAGGAAGCAATGTCTCTGAATATAAGAATAATACCACCCTCCAAAACATTAAATACAACTCCCTTCTAGAAATCAGGACGACTTGTTAAATCTCATTTACCTCCTATTTACTTATTTGCATAGTAGTCAAACAGAAATGTTAATCTCTCTGGGATGTTGTAAGAATTAAATAAAACAAATTGTCCGAACAAGTATTTCCCCCATTGGGCACCTGTATTACCTTACTTTCGGAGTGTGCACCTGCTGTCCAGGGAAATGCACACATGCGCACCAATGTCTACACTGCACAAAGACCACAGATAAAGCCACCCTCCCCTGTGCATGCGTCACTACCTTGGTCTCCACTGAGACAGGTTTTCAAGTTGATTACAACAATTTGGAAAGTCAAATTTACTTTTTACAGTCAAGGAGATAGGATGACGTTTTATGTTGTAAACATCAGAGACCCCGGTCTGTCGCTAGTCCAGGCAGCGGCTCACTTCTGAGAGGCCCAGTCCAGTTTTTGTTTCAAGGGCGTGAGGGTTTCTAGAGAATAGTTACAAGCCTGGGTTGAAACAGAAACAAAAAAAAAAGAGGCTCTCAGGAGAGGACCTTAGGGACTCAACAGATCTGTTGTGGGGTGTAGTGGTTTTCATTTTAAATGGGTGTGCCCAGAAAAAAACCGTGTCACAAAAGGGAGCCCTGTGCTCTGCACTGTCCTTTGCTTGTTGGCTTTTATACAAGGGTTTGCCACAGTGTCCTGGCAAGTAACACATTGATAGAATTGTGAAATATTTTATAGCTGCTCCCAGTCTGCACAGTCAAAAAACCCAAGGACCATGGACAGAAATGCGACTGAGCCAAACTGATGTGGGACACAGGCCCCAGGCCCTGGGAAGGCTTGCAGAGCTGCCAGGGCAGGAGGTGACCGGGGACGAGAAGAGCAATCAGTGGGGGTGGAAGGCAGCAAAGGAAGTTCTGGGCCTCTTCTTGGCCTTGGCTCAGGCTTTACCACTCGTTCTACCTGAACTCAGACACTGTGAGATGGCCCCCAGTGGACTGGATTTTGAGGGGTGGGAGCCATGCAGTCAGAAGCATTTCCAGGGACATTATTAGCAGGGAGTTCCTGGCCTCACAGCCCAGAGATGCTTGGCTAGTGGGCAGGGAAAGAAGGGGGCTCCTGATGAGGTTTGGACCCACCCCTTTCTCTGAGCAAATATGCCAGTAGCATTTGGGTTAATGAACTGTGCCTTTTAATAAATGGTTCTTATCTCACCAGAGTGGTGTTAAATTGTCAGGATTTTAAATTAACTAAGTAGTTTTGTGGGTGGTACTTACTCACTGGTTACTGGGAAAGTAAATTTGCCCCCAGCCTGGGCTTTTCACTGAATTATGTAACAGTCAGTTATTTCTCTTGGGTTTAAGGGGAAATGTGCAGGATTAATGTGCAATGCCTCAACGCCCCTCTTAATGGGCATTTTCAGGCTCACCCTTAACTGAAAGCCAGTTATTCATCATTGGGTCACTTAGTGTTTGTTCCTCAGGCTTTGGGAGGAGATGCCTCTTGCCCAGGAATCGCCAACAGGCTATTGGAAAGGCCACCCGCCCACCCACCACTGCTGAAGGAGAGAGACAAAATTCCTGTCATGTCTTTCTTTTGTTTATTTGTGCAAAATATTTACAAAGGTGAGCAAATCCCTATTCTGCCTGTAAGAAGCTTATATTCTATAAGAAAGCTATATGAAAGAGGTAAGTTTGAAATTCTGGGAATTTTGAAAAAATAAAAGAAATCAATTCTGTTCAGAGGAGAGGCAGAAATGGGGTGAAGCTTCTGAGACATAGCGTTTAACCAGGATCTTGACAAAAGTTCTTTTATTTATCTGCGCAGAGATGTGAGGAGCATTCCACGTAGATTTCTATGCGTGTGCTCCTCCACCTTGTAATGACCAGCCTGTGGACAAATAGTAGCTATTTTTGAGCATTTGCTATGTGACTAGTATCCGTTCTTAGCCAGCACCTTATGAGGTATAAAGCAGCATTATTTCCATTTTACAGATGAGAAAACTGAGGCTCACAGATGATACATACTTTGCCCAAAGCCACACAGCTTTGGGCACACAAAGATTCTAACTCAAGCCCAAGTTGATTAGTAATATTGGTTTTGAGGCAATCCCTCTATACAGCAATTTACTCCAGTGCAACCCTTATCGCCACAAAGCAGATTCATCCATCATGGATCAGGAATGCCATTTGGAAGAAAAGAAGCAACTTAGCATGCAGCCAGCACCAATTCTGTGCAAAGCACAAGACCGCGCAGGTACTATGGCAGACTTCGGCGTGACTCAGCCACTATCTGTACCCTCCTAAGCTGTCAGAACAGGCACAGGAGGAACATTGTCCTCCTCGACTGGAGAAAAGCCACCCACGGCAGAATCACCGGCGTCGGCAAGCAAATAACAGACATGTGTGCAGTCAAATACTAACTGCAGAGGGAAATGTAGTAAGCCTGAGAAGTGTTGGCATCAAACGCTGTCTGAGAAGGGGAGTGCATGAGGGAGGCTAAGAATGGGCACTTTGAGTCGTCATTCAAGCTCCCAAGTGCCTCGTCTATGGTCCCCAGGGGAGGTGGAGTGAACGTGGACCGGGTTCGCCGCAGCTGCGGGGTCTTTCTTCTACAGAGTGGGGCACGCGTCCCACAATAACCAAGTGGGACCACCCTGCTGGGAGCTTCACGTGCCTCTGCCCCTGGGCAAGGACTCCGCTGTGACTGAGGAGCGACAGAAAACAAAACCTGGCCCTTTCAGCTCCTCGGCAGGTTCCTGGAAGAGGCACCAGGGAGCCTGCTGCGTGGAGTGACCTTGAGGAGGTCAAGCAGGCGTCTGAAGTGGCGCTGCAGCGCAGGGCAGGAGGAGCCGCGCGACCATAAAGGAAATACTGTGTCTGAAAGATCCGTTTCCCCTTTCTTCTGGAGCAGACGCGCGGCACTGGATTCATTTCGCATTCATAAAGCCTGCCTTTGGAAGCTGAGGGAGGCGTGAGCAAGCATGTTGGAGGGTCAAACACACATCTCCTTGGCTTTCTCTCATCTGCCTTAAAAACAAAAATCTCTCTTTTTTTTTTAATCGACTCCTCCTGTAAAAAGGGCTAATCTTTTGTTAGCAGAGGCCTCCCAGGGCACCGAATCTCAGCGAGGAACCGGGCAGTAGGGGAGAGCGGGTGGGGCGGAGCTGGGGGAGGGACTCAGTCCGAGAAGAAGGTGAAGGACAAGGCCAGCCCAGCGGGGGCTGCACCTGCCCCAGCAGTGTGGCTGCACTGTGCTGACTGCGACGGCTGCCTCAGAGAAGGGGCTTTTGGGTTGCAAGTCTGAAAACGTGCGCAGTCAACCCAAACCAGTTCCTTCACGGAGTGGGTGGAATGCGAATGGATCAGTGGACGGCCTGCTTTGGAACTCTTTTCTTCCTGTGACCCTTCCTGGGATTTCCCGAATCAACCTTTTTTGGTTTTTGGTAACTATTTGCCTTTAATAGAGGGGCACATCCTCCCATCTGTCATAAGCAAATTCATTATCTTCCTAATTTCTGATGATGGTCTTTGCTTTAGAATTACACTTCTAAACAGAAATATGCTACCACCCTGCTTAAAACTGTCAGTGGCTCCCCATTTCTCCTGGGATAAAACTCCCGACTCTATAGCAGAACATCAGGTTCCTGTGCCCTGAGTCTTGTAAACATGTCCCTTCTGATTGGCTGCCGGCCCCTGCCCTGCCACCTGGCCCTTCTGTCCCCTTGGATAGGCCAGTTCGCATATGACTCTGCTCCCGGAGTTACTCTGCCCACAGAGCTTCACTCCATTCTCTACCTGGCAAATCCCATCCAGTCCTTTAAAATTCCGCTCAGAGATCACTTCCTCTGCAGGGCCTTCAGGAGCTCTTCTTGGACATGTTCATCATTTTCTCTGAGATGTGTGCATGACAGTCCACGTGCAGCACTAATAATGTGTTCATCGTACTTTTAATGCTTTGTTTATGTGGAAATTTTTTTACCTCGGTGAGATTTTTAATAGCATGCCATGTGCCTTATCCTTCTTTCTAGCATGGTGCCTGGGACTCAGATCACACTGAACACATGTCTAACTAAAGACTGCCAAGGATGCAATTACAATAACCCACCCCTTGACATTCAAAGGTAGGAGGGAAGGAGGAAGAAAGAATTTCTGCATCCTAGTGATTTTATTTCATAAGGCAAGAGTAAGACTTTGGAAAGAAAGGCCAGTTGGATGATTTAGGTGGGCCTTGTGTGTGTGAGGGGGGTGGGGGGGGTGAGGGATGGGTGGTGGAGCTGATGAAGCCAATCATCAATGAGAAGACTATAGTTAGCAATGGAGGGGGGGTCCTAAAATCAAGAGGAAATGATGCTCTGTCCCCAAACTTGGAGAAGTGGTCCCCCAGCAACCCCAAATGTCAGTTACAGGCAGGATACCTTTCTGTGCACCATACCAGGTTCACAGCACAGAGAGAAGATTTTGGGCAAATCAGAACACATGACTGTCACTTTTTATTCTTCTTCCACAGTATGTGTTTGGAACAGAGCCCTACAGACTGTTTTATGCAGCAAAGGGAGAAAAAAATGCTGTAAGCAGCATTTGTCTTACTTATGCTGTGCAAAGAGCTGTGCAAACCCTTTGCACGGCTAGATCTGAAAACATAGCTGCTCCCACTCTGATCTCAAGCCTGGTGATTCTAGACCCAGAGGCACTGTGTACCCTGCCCCTCTTCCTGGGAAATAAAAGCTGGGTGTCATGGAATTTCTAATAACATATTTTCCTTCAGTATATTGAACCATAACAGTTGTGTCTTCACCACCTCCTTTCCTATCCCATGTTAGCCTGGAAACTCCCTCCAGGAAAGATGTGAGAGCCAAGGATGCAGGACAGCATTTGTTTTGATCTCAGAAATCCTGTAGATCCTCATCATGGAATGATGGTGAACTCAGCAGGATGGAACCTACAAGGTAGTCAGGAAAGGCCAGCCTCAGGTTCAGCAGGCAGCCCCTTTTAGGTGTTTCAATTTTATACAACTGTATGGAAGGAAGAAAGGAGGAAAGAGGAAGGAAGTAATGAAGAGAGGGAGGGAAGAAAGAAAAAGGAAGGGTGAGAGGGAGGAAGGAAGGAAGGAGGAAAGAAGGAAAGAAAGAAAGAAAGAAAGAAAGAAAGAAAGAAAGAAAGAAAGAAAGAAAGAAAGAAAGAAAAGAAAATTAGGTAGTGGTATGGGAAAATAAAGCAAATTAACAGTTTGACTATCTGTGTATATATTTGTGACCCTACTGTTGACCTCTATAATCTTTGTCACCTGACTTCCAAATAATAACCGGAATATTAAGACAAAATTGTCCTCTTCTCTCCACTATGTTAAGTTAGACATTTTCATACTTAACAGGAGTAGAAGAGTTTTGTTAATTCCCTAAGTAATTGATAGCAATGAATTTGTTTGCTGAATGAGGCAGTTTATTGATGACATTTGTTTCTGATCTGCTCTCTGTGCTTATAAGTAGGATTCGTGCTCAGCTTGTTGAGTTAATAAAACCTACAAAGTGGTTTCAAGAAAGAATATGCATTACTCAAATGTAATTCTTGGCAAAAGCAGCTACATCTTTATGGGGAGTGTGTGTATGTCTGTGTATGTTTCTGAGTCATCACTAATTATATGAAAGGGACAATGTCTGCTTCCTGCAGGTTTGTTGAAATGGAGACCATCTATGATGGGGACCCTTAGGTCCAAGGTGGTTTGAGATTCTGAGTGATCCATTGGCCTGGCCCAGTTCCAAAGGCCCTAGGCCACAGAACATTTAACATCTAAAAAGACCGTGTACTGGATTTGAGTGAAAAGGACAGAATTCCTATGTCTGGTTTTGTGAGGCCAACACAATTCCTTGGTCCCCTCTGCACCCAGCTCCTCCCACTTCACACCAAACAGGGGATGGCTGCTTCTCCAAGGGAAAGAGCAGGGGAGCCGGGAACAGAACTGATGCCACCTGCAGCCTCCTTAGAGAAACCGCTGCTTGCAAAAATATTGTTATCAATGTTAGGGAGATAATTAAAATGAACTAATCATTTCCCCAAATATTTATGTATTGAAAGTAATTCCAACTGATTGCCTTGAACAGCGTGTTACTCTGTTCCAGCGATAAGCAGTGTGAACTTGCTTCTTTTTGCTTTCAGCAGCTCTGGCCCACCCACCGGGGTAATGACCCCACGGCGGTGGGTGCCCCCTCTCAGAAGGGCACCTACTTGATGGCAGGGCCAAACCTCTCAGGCGGAAATATCCCCTTGGCTGTCTTCTGCTCCACCCAGAGCCATTCACCAACTGCTTTGGGAGAGCTCCCTCCGGCTGCTCCGGTTGGGCGTGGTCTCCGCTTCGGAAGCCTCAGCGGTTCGGGCTGCTTCCTTTATGCCAGAGCCCGAAAGAAACAGTCGTCTGATTAAATTAAGACAGACACACAAACAGCTGGTGCGCCAAACCCACAGATTTTATTAAAAATAATAGTGTTCACGGCAGTGTTGCCTTTTGAAGTTGCATGGAAACACGTCATTCCTGCAGGGCAGGCAGCAGGCTCCTGACAGTCCGGACCCTCGAGGACAGGCAGGGGAAGTTTTGGGGATGAAGAGGCAGGAAAAACGAGCTGGCGAGATTACATGTGTGGTGGTCGGTCTGTAAGGAGGACAGAGATGGCGGGGAGGCCCGTGGTGCCGGTCACGGGCGGGGAAATCCCTGGGACAAGCCCTCGAGGGAGACCTAGGTCCTAGGCCCGGTTTGACCCTAACTGGCTGTGCGACTTCAGGGAAGCCCCAAGCTCACTATATCTCAATTTCATCTGCCTTTTGTGCAACTGAATGAATTTTTAAGTTTTCTTGCTAATATGACATTCGTGAATTTTGGAGAAAGAAAAGACTAGGAAATGCTACTCAAAGGTGAGATAACATGAAAAATAGATGAACTCTGGAGAAAAAATTTTCCAGGGTAGCACCCTTCCTGAATATTAGGAGCTGAAGTGAGCGTAAGTGCCCAGAGGTGTGGCATCCCTTTTTATCCCTAGGGCCAGAGAGCCAGGAATGAACGGAAAGACTGTCTGCTGCTCCAGCCTCTGGTCTGCTGAGGCCCCAGGTCACCAACCACATAAATGGGCAGGTGGTAAAGGCCAGACCAAAGTCTGTCCCATGATGAGAGATGCTACAACACATGAGGCAGCTGGCCCTAGACTGCCACTTCACCAATATGTTCTTCCTGAAGTTCAAGAATATTCAGAAGTGGACAAAGTCCTTTGAAGGAGGAGAGAGCAAGGCCAACATTTGGAGGTCATTTGGACGCATGCGTCTCTGTCTCCCATGCACCACCCTGGCCCTCTGCCCAGAGTCAGCGGTTTTTGCAGATACCTGCATTTGCCTGTTGCCAGTGATGGATGGAGGTCCACATGGTGTTCCCCATTTCTTCTTCGTGAATGTTTATTCCTCCAGTTAGAATGCCTGGCCTTCTCCATCAGGACACAGTTCTCCCTTGGTGTCTATGGGAAATTGGTGCCAAGACCCCACATGGATCCACAAATCCACAGATGCTCGAGTCCCTTGTATGCAATATTATAGTACTGACACATAAACTACAAATATCTCCTTATATACTTTAAATCACTTCTAGATTGCTTATAAAACCTTATACAATGTAAATGCTATATATACAGTTATTATAGGAAATATATTGTTTAGGAAGTAATAACAAGAAAATCTGTACCTGTTTAGAACAGATGCAACCATTGTATGTTTAACCATAGTACACGTCAACAACAATGTGGCTCTAATATGTGGTTGGTTGAATCCACAGAGGTGGAACTCATGGACTTGGAGGGCAGACTGTACTTGAATTTCCCTAATTTCTTGTAGGCTCTTTCTAACCCCTCACAGGCTTGCATGTTATTTCATCAATCTCCCAACAGGATTGCCCATGCAATGCAGCTGCCCGGGCCTTTGGAGAGCAAGCTGCGCATTCCTGAAACCTACCAGATTCCAGTCTGCCAGTCCCACCACTTGGCTCCTAGCGTGAACAATCCTGATGACTTTGGGCAGCATTAGGTGCAAGCCAGGAGCTGATCCTTCCCTTGAGACTGATAGGACCACTATTGATAGAAAATCTGAGGGCAGGTGGGTAACAGGGAATGGAATTGGAATGGATTTGAGCTGTACTCACAGATTCTTAGAAAGGATCCTAGGTGATTTTCTAAGTCAGTGGGTTGCAGACAACTTTTAACTAGTACCACCTTTATACAAAGAGAATCTCCAGGCAGCCCCTAGTATACAAAGCAAAGAAAGAAGCCTGATTGCTGAAAGCAGGTTCAGCCAGAGCCTGGTATGCTCAGCTCCTCACAGAAGCCTTATAAACTTCCTTGATGCCCTGGCCACATTCTGAATGCTATTGATCTAAGCTAATAAACTGTGCTACCGATGGGGTCATTAAGGACTGAGCTTTGGTAACTCGTTTATTCCTCTATTGCTTGGTTTTGTAATTCTGAGGATGTAGTTATACACTGTGTCATTAAACACAAACAAAATAACTCCAAACTGTTTATCTAAAGTTGCACATCAGATGAGAAACAGTACAGAAATTGGAATTGTGGATACCTGCTTCTTAGGCCAGTATTCCCTCCTCTGAACCAGAGTCCAGGCCAGCACCTCCATGGTTGTGGGAATGTGTTAGAAAAGCAAATCGTCAGGCCCAGGTCCAGAACTACTGAGTGAAACTGTGGAAACAGGGCCCAGAATTCTTTAATTTAACAAGGCCTCCAGGTCCTTCTGATGCACGCTAACGCCTAAGAACCTCTACCATGGCTCCACTATGCTGATCCTTGAATTCTCCCAGTAATTTCAAGTGTTCTTAGTGTTGTGAAGGCATTTTTCTCCTTGGTGTTTTTATATGTTTATTTTGGTAGTGAGTTCAGGAGGTGACAGAAAAGATTTCAAATACACAGAATGACCCATGGTAGTTACTTTAAAATTAATGTTTTTGGATTTAGAGAATAAAAACCATTGATACCCACTTAAATTTGTTGTTCATATAAACAATGAAAACCTTTTTAGTATAAGCATGCATATGTACTTCTACTAAAATTATTCATTTTTTAGCTGATGTTTGAATTTAATTGGTCACCCTGTATTTTACCTGGAGTTCATTTTCAGGACAGAGCATCAATTAAGAAAATTTCTTTTCTAAGTCTTTTTCTCTCCCTTCTGTGCACCCAAAGTCAGACACATATCTCAGTACTATGTTCTTAATTCCCAGGTCCCTTTTTATATTGGCTAGAGAAGCTGAGAGAGAGAGGAACTAAAATATATGAAGTGGTAAAGGAACTAACCTTTAAGCTCATCATTTTTTACTATCATTATTTTACTTGCACATTCACCACATTTTAAAAACTGCTGAGTAAGAGGCCAAGCAAACCTTTGCAGAATCACATGGCTACCTCTCTCTGCCTTCCCTCTCACCCCAGCAAACTCCATAGCCCTGTCTGTAACCTCCAATGTTTGCTGATGGACTCGCTGTACTGGAGAATGAACTGTTCCTGGTCTCAACTAGGCTTTGCCAGCAAAACCAAGTCCATGTTTGTGAGACCCAGAATCAGACTCTGCAAACAGACTTAGCTTCTAGTGTGTGTGTGTGTGTGTGTGTGTGTATGTGTGTGTGTGTGCGTGTGTATGTCTGGGGTGGGGGGGAGGGCAGGAGTAGGGAGTATTGGGGGACAAGGGAAAACAAAGTAACATTGTTATTATGGTAAGATTTTCCAAATGAACTTGAATCTCCATTAGGATTTGATTTGAAAATCGAAAGAAACATATCAAGAATCTTATTTCTAATATAGATTTATTTAACAGAGCTTCAATAGGGAGTGGATTGGGAGATTGGAAGGAATGTTAGTAGAGAAGCACAACTAAAATGGAAGGCCAAAAAAATGTTTTCACATTATATTCTTTGTTTGATTTCCCCTGGTGGTGGAAAGACTTAGGTCTGAGAGTCAATAAACCCATTTTCTAGTCTCTATTTTAATATTATCATATGATTTTGAGTTAGTCACAAACCCATTCTTATTCTCAATCTTATCACTTGTGAAGTGAGGGTATTTGTGAAATCATACAACTTCTAGATGACAACTCACAAATTATATCAATTTTTTTACAGTCTTATCAATACTTTTCCAGATCTTTGCTTATCTGAATGGCAGCTTAAACTCATTCCTTCCCTGGTAAACTGATGATAATCAAGATGTTAATTGATCATCCATAGAATTATGCATTAAACCAAAGGAAGGAGAAAAAACATCTGGTAATTTCCCCCATTCCCTTCTACAGTGATACTAGTGAAGCCCACTCAAACTGTGGGTTCAGGGCAAATTATAATAAAAAAAACGATTTTGGACTAGAAACTTTTTGATCTGATCAGTGTAGCCTGTCCTTAATGGGGAAGGCTTTCTTGGATCCAGAAAGAGCTAAATATTGTTAGATAGAAAGGGACTTATTTTTTTTAATATCAGTGGGAACCAGAGAGAGAAGTTCATTGTTCTATAGGAAATTTGAAAGTATTAGTGTGCAGCCCTCTGTGCATAGGCTAAAAACTTAATCATCAAGGGGAAAAACATTCTGCTATAAAGAGCTCTGTAGGTGCAGGAGCAGGTGTACATATGTTCTCTGGTGTGGCTGGATGGGCTTGAAGCTGGTGTGTTGAGTCCCTGCTGGCTGCCATAGGCTGGGCCCATTGTCATGGGCACATCTCCTCTGGGGACCTTCACTGCCAGACAGGTACCACACCTTGCTCTGTGATTGCCCAGCTGGGTCCCTGCAGTGGCAGTGTACAGACAAGCATGCTGAAACCACAATAACCCAAAGAGTCCCCAAGTTCCAATTCATGCATGATCAGATCAAAAGTTCATTTCCTGAATCATCCCAGGCCCTGTTGCTGTGAGGGGAAGGCCCAGAAATTAGTTTAGACCTGGATCCTGGGTTGTTCTGAATACAGTTTAACTCTCCAGAAAATTTATGTTAAGGTACATGACAGCCACTCTTCCAGGCTGATCCTTTTTATTTTGAAGGAAAACAGCATGCTCATTATCTTATTTGAGGTGTCCATTTTGGCAACTGAAATGAACATTGTGAAAGTTCTCAAGAAAAGGACAGAAGGGAGGAACCCAAGGCCATCATAGCCCCTCAGAATTCATCTGGATCATTCCTTTTCCTATGGGAAGATGAGACCTAATCTTCCCACATGAAGGAGGTCAATCAGTGGCTTCCCTTCCCATGATCCATCAGTTAGGAAGTTGTTTTTCATGTCTCACTTAAACCTCCCCTTTGGCAATGCAGGGGTTTTGGAAAACAAACAGTCCATTATGGAAAATGTCCTAAGCTTCTGGCAGCCTCCTGCTAGGTTTGGTTATAGGTTTCATTTGCTCTTTTAATGGGATTTTCTGTGAGTTGTTGATAACTTCGGGGTTCAGACAACTGGCCGAACAGGATGTGTCTTAGTATCATAGAATTTGAGAGCTGGAGGAAACCCTTACTTGGGTTTGCCTTTTAGACAGAAAGCATTTTGTCTTAGGTTCAGCCAGGAGGTAGTGAGGCAGAGCTGATTTTATCCTGTCTTTTTTGCCACATGACTAGACTGATGGAGACCTTTAAATGTCAACAAAGCAATTTTGAATGGAATTCAGAGCTCACTAGGAAACTAGTGTCAGAGCTGTGATGTTAGAGGAATGACAGGGACAGAGAGCCTCATATTCTGGTGGAAGCCTCCGGCCTGGGCAGCGGCCTGCCACAGCTTTATCAGCACCTTGGAGAGCGGCTGAGGTGCCGCCTTGCAGGCCAGAAGCTGTCGGCTTAGATTACCATCACAGTATCAGCACAGGTCAGACACCACCTAAAATATTCTGGTCACCTTTGTTTCCCATCTCCCACTCACCAGGGATTTGGTAATAGTTCTTTGGAAGACTTGGCTTTGAGGGAATCAGAGTAGGTAGAGAAGAAACAAGCACCTCTGTCTGAGCTCCATACCAGCCTGCAAATGTGGAGCAGGTGAGGGGTGGAGGCTGGCACAGGGATGAGGTGGACCAGGGTAGACTTGGCCTCCAAAATCTGTCGATCCACTCTCATACCAGACGTGGTTATGTGTCTGTCAGTCTCCTGTGCAAAGCCACTACTTGTACCCTGGCAGGAACACGGTGGAGGTCAGAAAAAATGAAACTGACAGATTTTCCTGGGTAGTCTACTGATTCCCTATTAAATTGCAAGAAGGCAAAATAAATTACCAAGGTTTTGTTGTCCATCTGTTGATATTTGTGTGTACAGACCTGGACAAAGGCTCAAATTGAGGAGAGTCTGTGCCCCACACTGAATTTTCTGTGAACTAAAATTAGGCTTGCTTTAGGAACTCCACAAGTTTAAGTTTTATACTTTTATTGCCATGTGGACAGAGGCAATATTCCAGGCATAGACTTATCAGATAGTTCACAGAGACCTCAAAGGTCAATGTGAGTCAAGTATCTCCTTTGGGTTAGCTTTCACTGATCTGTGTGTATTTTTATTAATCCACTCACACATCCATTGTACATTCATATATCCATCCACCCAACAGATGGCCTAACCCACCATGTTCTCAGTGTTCACTTATGGGAAAAACAGACCTGGACTTGGTGTTTACCATCATATTGTAGGCTAATGGAGGAGTCATCAGTCTTAAGAACAACTAAATTGCTGATAAATTATTTGTCTGATTTTATTATATACATGTTATAAATCTGATATCACATGTAAGCCAATAAATATGTAAGTGAAATTTGTGGTAAGTACTATGGCAGCATACAGAGTGAAATGAGAGGAAATAAGGTGTGTGTGCTGGGGGTGGGGATTTCCATAGATAGCATGACCCAGAGACGGGCCCTTGCAGGAGTGACATTTAAGCTAAAATCTGAAGGATGAGAAGAGACCAATGGTGAAAAGAAAAGGTAGAAGAGCATTTCAAGCAGGTGGGAGCATGAAAGACGGCTGTGAGGTGGGAAATAGCTCAGCACGTTTTAAGGGACTATAAAAGAAGCCAGTGTGGCTGGACTGAGTAGATGAGGGAGAGAGTGGAACCAAATAAAAGGGAAGGAGACAGAAGCCAGATCATGCAGGGATTTGAAGGCCATAAAAAGAAGTTGGCTTTTATTCTGCATGCTGTGGCAAGACATTGGAGGGAGGGATAGGGATATAAAAGGATTCTTTTAGATGTTCTGTGTAGGTAAAATTGGAGGAGGGCAATAGCAGACATTGGGAGACTATCATAGTAGCCTGGGCAAGAGATGTCAGTGGTTTTAGCAAGAGCAAATGTGGGTCAGGACTGATTGCACATCGTTCTTGGAGAAGTAAGGCTGTGTCACTTGTGCCCCAGAATCTCCAAGGTCTCCATCAACCTTCCTCCCTGTTGGTTGTTGTGGGCAGGTGATCAAAGCCAGGTACAGTGTCCTTTTCTCACTTAACAGTTGCTTAATGGAATTTTATAAATGACAGTATGGTGGGCTCAGTAATGGCCCCTCAGAGATGTCTATGTCCTAATTCTCAGGACTGGTAGCTTTGTTACTTTATGTGGCACAAGTGGCTTTGCTGATGTGATTAGGTTAAGGATTATGAGATGGAGAGATTATCCCAAATTACCCAGGTAGGTCAATATAATGACAGGCATCTTGACAATAGGGAGGCAAGAAAGTCAAAGGGAATAGCAGGAGATATGACCATGGAGAGGAGAGATTGGAGAGATACATTGAAGGGCCACAAGCCAAGGCAGGCAGCCTCTAAAAGCCAGGTGTGTAAGCTCTAAAAGGCAGGTGGGTAGACTCTAGAAGGCAGGCAAGCAGGCTTTAGAAGGCAGGTGGGTAGACTCAAGGAGGTAGGCCAGTAGGCTCTAGAAGGCAGGTGAGCAGGTTCTAGGAGCTGAGAAAAACAAGGAAATGAGTTCTTCTCTGGAGCTCCCAGGAAGAACCAACCTTGTCGATACCTTGTTGATAAAGCCCAGTGAGACCTGCATCAAATTTCTGACCTATTAACTATAAGGTCCATTTATGTTGCTATAAGGCAGGATGTTTGTGATGATTTGTTACAGTAGCAATAGAGACTAATACAGAAGGTAACAATGATGGAATTGTGTAGGTTCAAGGCCCCTTAACATGTCAGGATGTGTTTCTGCATGCCTCCCTGTCTCCCTGTTTCAGACCTGGACTGAGACCAGCCTCCCATTGTGATGCATCTAAAATGTGCTTCCCTTAGCTGCACAGTCAGCTGAGGAAGTTCAGGCCTCAGGCTTTAGGAACTGGTTAGGCTCAGGAGACAAAACCCAGAAAACCACCTAGGGGATGTGTTCATTTTATTTCTTTTTCTATTTTACAAAATCAATGCTAGTAAATATAGGGAACAATGGCAAGAACAATATCTTGTTAAAATTAGTGAGTGTTTGTTGGCAAACACCTGGTCTAGTTGTCCTAAATGATTTACAGCTTTCCTTATTTAACTCTCAACCATGCTCTTGCACATACACCTCCAACCACCACTGCCACAACTCCTAGTGCCAGGAATTGGCCTTTTTCTCTTGTGCCTTCACCCCTGCCTTCAGGCTCTCTCTATTCTAAACCAGTTGGAGTATATCTCCCCTTCTGACTGTGGAGCAGAGCATGCTGGTACCTGTGGGGTGTGAGATGGGCTTGAAGCTTGAAGAAGACTTCACCAGAAGAGGGGTATACCAAGTGGCTCACTGAGAAATCAAGCATCTGTCTTGAAATAAACATACACTTCTATCTGAAGAACCTGCACCTGTACTGGCACCCACCACCCAGGTCTACAGAGGACACTCAAGTCCACTGGTGTGGCTGGCCCACAAGCTTCCTACTCTGACTGTCCAAAGAACCTGGTTAATATTTTTTTCTGTGAAAGCAACAGGGCTCACCAGTAGAGGAAAGGACAAAGACATCTAAGGAGGACTTAGAATGCTGCCCTGCTTGATGGTCCTTCCTTGCAGAGGCTGCTGGCTTGCACTCCTTCCTGGAAAAAAGAAAAGAGATAGGACAGTGCTGAAGGTTCTTCCATATCCTTTGACTTTTTTCCCCACAGAGACAGTCTTTGAAACCAAGACTAATGATCTGATACCCCTCCAGACAGGTCTCCTAGAGCAGGGGCTCAACTAAGGCTCATGCATAGGGAGTTACTGCATGTGCCTTTCCAAACAACTTTTCCAAGGGCCCAGTGGGGAGAGAAGAGTTGTACACAAGTCAATATTCAGGCTCTCTTCTTTCTAGAACTGCCATCTCTAACCTGCCTGGTTCAGGCCTCCCACACTCTACCTGAAATTTAAACAAAGCAATTGCCAACCAGCCTGTGTATTTTTATTAAGAATGTTGCTTCTTAGCCTCAGAGAGAGACATATTTAGCATTGTGATTATTTAGGGTTAGCTCTTTGCTTTATCTTATGAATACACGTGAGGAGTCTCCTTTTCTTCCTAACTCTGTTATGGTGACAACATTGCTAATAAGTACCTATAAATGTACTTTATTTTCATACTTACAGAGGGATTTAAATGTTCTCTGGAGATATTAGCTGTTCCTGTGTCCTGTGGGAAGGCAGTGGTAAGATGCATAAGCTGTCGAAGAATCAATGAATCAAATGACCCAGAGACTTCTCATATTCAGATCTAAGCCCCATATTTTGGCCACATGAAGTAAACTTTGTGAAGTATTCTTCTTTGTCCTGATGGAGGAAGAGGAAAACTGGTCCATCTTGATAGAACAAAGGAGAGCTTAGGATTCTGATAGGCTGTTCACAGGGATAGCAGTGACATCTGATAGAAATCACATCTGAATATTTCTTACAAATATTTCAGAAATTGATGTATGCCTGACTCCAACTTGCCACCTTTCTTCTGCCAGATTCTCTATCTAGACACCTGTCACCAGTGTCTGAATGTGTGTTTCCTCCCCATAATGTTTTCCACCTTTGGTCCCTTCTCCTGTCCAATCTGTCTGAGCAAGGTAACAAATTGACAGTTCTGCTGGCCATGTTCACTGTCTTCTTCCTTTATTGAGCCCTCCCATGGCACTTTCTGCTCCTCTGGACTCAATATAGGCTTCTGACCATAAACTTGTACTTGCAGTTACCTTCCAGATCAACACTGTAGTTTAGGACCTCTAGATTTTCATACCTCTGGCCTATTGGCCAGTGAGATGCTAAAAGAGAGATGATCAAAGATGTAGTCCATCTGTGTTAGTGTGTTCAGGTAGGCATAACAAAGTACCAAAGACAGGGGTGCTTAAACAACAGAAATTTATTTTCTCACCATTCTGAAAGCTAGTAGTCTAAGATCAAGGTGTCAGTAAATTTGGTTGCTCTTGAAGCCTCGCTCCTTGGTTTGAAGTTGGCTGCCTTCTCCCTGCATCTTCAAATGGTCTTTCTTTGTGTGAGTGCCTCACTGTGTCTCTCTGTGTGTCCAGATTTCCTCTACTTATAAGAACAACAGTCAGATTGCATTAGACTCCACACAAATGACTTCATTTTACCTTAATTATCCCTGTAAGGAACCTATCTCTAAAAATTCTGAGGTACTGGGAGCTAGGACTTCGGCACATGAATTTTGGGGAGACAAAACTATGTCTGCTACCTATGGACATGAGAATGGGGACAACAATAATAACTCCTAAAGCATAGTAAGTGCTTACTGGACACCGTGCACTATTCTAAGCCCTTACAAATATCTCATTCAAACTTCACAGCAACCTTTCAAAGTAGGTTTTATAAATATTCTCATTATTATCTGAGGTATAAAGAGCTGAAATGACTTGCAATAGACCTTCAGCTGGGAAGTAGTAGATATAAAACATGGACCCAGAAAGTTAAGTTCTGAATCTGTACTCTTAACCTCTCTGCTATACTAATACTACGGATAATGATCCCCTTTGCTGAAAATTTATATGTTCAGGCATGGTCATAAGAGCTTCAAGAGCATGATCTATTTAATCACTACCACAACCCCTCATGAGTGTTACAGAATCACCCTCTTACAGGAGAAAATAAATGTTGGCAAGATAAATGAACTCACTCAAGGTTCCAAAGCTTGTGGATATCAAAATCAGGACCTGAATGCCAGTCTGTCTGACTTGACAAAGCCGCATCCTCAAGCACCCTGCAATGCTGCCAGCTGACTCTTGGGAGGCCAGGAAATCATGAAGCAACTCTAAAGGTGAACAGCAGTCATGATTCTACTAATGTAGCTCTCTCTGTAAGAGCCACTTTGAGCCATTACCTTAACTTATTATGCCTTGGTTTCTCCACAAGGGAAATAGAATTAAATTGGTCAAAAATGAAGAGAGGAGCAAACATATTTCCCATTTGTAATTCTGGGGAAAGGGTGGTTTATCACATACTAACAAACTTGCAGTTTCACTTTGGAAAGAAACAGTTTGTGTGGGCTTTAAAGTTATAGTATGTTACCACTGGAACTGAGCACTTGGAAATTAGTGTTAGATAAGAAATGGCTGTCAAACACCTGAGTCTCAAAAAAATTAGTGTTCAATTAGGCACAATTTTGATAGAAAATCATAAGCTGTGAGCTCTTTCTGAAACCTACCTGGCAACACATTTCTAGGGTAAATGTCAGATTCCCCAATGTTGTAAGTATCTTTTAGAGTAAACTGGCCAATCCTCCCTCCTCCAGATCATACAAAACCTTAGCCATTATACATACTAGTTGGGGTAGGAAACCTCATGAGAACCTCCTTCCTCTCCCTGCCCTTCAAAGGCACATATTCCTGTACAAATTGAGAAGACAGCCCACCAGAAGTCATTGCAGACGGCCAATTGTACTCCTTCCTCCTACAGTTCAAATCTACTTACTTATTTGATGCATTTTACATGTGAAATATATTTCTCCTAAATTGTAAATAGTTGTTGAATATTGAACAAATTGTCATCTTAAGCTCAGGGACCATATTTCTCATTGTTCTTGTACTAGTGAAGGAGGTACTCTTCGAGATGTAGACAATCAATAACAAGATCTACATTTGCTGAGCATTCATTATGTGCCAGGCATTGTCTTAGGTGCACTGGATCTTTGCTACACAAAGTGTGGTGCCAGGACCAGCAACATTTTCTTTGCTTGGGAGATCTTTGAAAATGCAATTATTCAGGCCCCATTACAGAATCCTGAATCAGAATCTACATTTGAACAGGATCCTGAAGTGACTGATACGCACATTCTAGCTTGAGAGGTACTGCCTGGCAGCATTTGCTCTCTTCCTTGTCGTCACTCCAGGAGGTGGAAATTATTGTCCCATTTTGAAGATAAGAACACTGAGGCTCCAGAGAGTTAAACAAGTTACTTAGGTCCTATTTCCTAAATAAGAGTCAGATCAGGGATGTGATTTGGTTATCTTTCCCTCCATACTCCATGCCTTTTCTATTCTGTTATAATGCTTTAGAAGAGAATCTCTATATAATAAAGATTCAGATCCAAAGATATCTGGCTTTCTTAAGTTTTCAAATTTTTCTGGTATAGAACTGGTATGGTTAAATTTGTCTACAGGTGCTGATCAGTAGATTCTCTGTAAGTACAGTTTATTTGTTCATTCATAGAGAGACCACATTGTTGCTACTGAGCTCCTCTTGGTACCTGGAAGCATGGTAGGTTCTTCCAGGGTACAATAGAGCCTGCTGTAAGGAAAAAAATATCATTTTACTTCTACCCTTCTAAGTAGGTCTTCCTGGCCTAATAATCAAATTACTATGACAGAGATTAACAGAAAAAAAAACCCACAGTTTTTATCTGTGTACATACAGTATTTTCCTAAGAATATAGGATCCAAGAACAAAATAAGCAGTTGAGGTTTATATGCCATTCTGGACTAAGGAGAGGAAGTCAGGGGGTCTGGAACTTCAAAGGGAAAGTAGGCAATTCACAGGTAAATGAGAAAGTGTGTTGTTGGTGCAAATGATGCTCTTCCATGGGAACACAAGGAAAGCATTTCAAGGACCCACACACGGAAGATTGGTGTGTGGTAAAATGGTTTCTTCATATGGAAGGCTGCCCCAGGGTTTCCAATGGCCCATCTCCCTTTGTCCAGCATGGAAAATATCCAACCTTGTCCTTAGCAAGGCCAAAGCAAAAGCCAGTGTCCAGAGTTTCTGCCTCATATGAAAGCTCAATTTAGTACAGCATTTGGCTAGTTTTGCTTTCATTCCTAGCTGCAGTCTATAGCTGTGCTGAAGTATTCAGGCTTCCACCTGAATCCTGCATGTGGAGTCCACTCAGCAAACAGACATGAGGCTGCTAAGGTCACATGGCTATGAAGACAGGACATACAGATGCATGAGGCAAATGTGGGTTGAGAGAGAGAGAAGAAGAGAGAGTTTCTTTGTCCCCCTGGATTATATTAGGCTGGGTTTGGGATGGACCAAGTGCTTTTTCAAAGGAACCAATCAACTTCCCAAGCTTTCAAGGGCTTTGAGTGGTTCCCCACCCCCTAGTTAGACTGACAGGCCTCTGTGGTCAAGCACCTCCCCTTATCTCCACAACAATCCAGTGCCAGAGCAGGGAAGGGAGGAGTGTGAATCCCCTTGGCAGAGAAATGCTATGATCCCCTGGGGTGTGAAACTGTAGCTTCTTGGGAAAGCAAACAAGCTCATGTTCCCCAGTTTACTAAGCTTAATGTCTAATTCCCTTTGCTTTCCTTTCCTTATTAATAATTAGTTAACTACCGATGGTAACAAGAATAAACATAGGGTAAACAAATTATTGTTGAGCTACCCAGAAACAATGGGACGCAGAAAGGAGTGTAACAAACAGAGTGCTCCGTTTCTCTCGACCACATTATAATGCTAAGGGGATAGTTCCCTTCCTTTAAGCAGGTTTTTTTGCCTGAATACCTTTAGGCAGGTAAAAGGGAAGCAAAAGGTTCTTTTTGAATCTTTAAATTTTTAAAATAACCAGCTTAAAATAATATCCCAAAAGGCACATTTTGGGGTAGCAAACTCTGTTTCCCCTCACTGCCTAGGAGGAATGTTTGTTGCTGAGCAGTCATAAAAGTGCTAGCTGCTCAGAGACCATGAGTGCTTTCTGATAGCAACACAAAATCTTCAAAAATGCAGGATGCGTGGAAGTCAACAAGTGTAACTTACCTCCAGGTAACAGAGTATTTGGTTTCTTCTACATTGCTGGTCAGGATATAGCACCTCTTGTCTAGAAAGGGAGTTGCAGAGAGCAGTTGAGAGTTCCTCCAATACAAGAAGCAGTCAGGCTCTGCATTCCCAGCTCATGTCTTTCACAGATGAGGTGTTTCCATTTTCCTGAGAGTCTTCCAGGAAGGGGCTAGAGTCAATGTCCACCTGGCCACCTGGCCACCTAGTTCTGCCCATTGACTCCCACTTTACACCCAGAGTGGACAATGAACTTAAATCTGCCATGCAAATAAACCCTAATGGCTTTCCTTCTGCATTTACATTATTAAGAGTTCCTTTGACTGGCATTATGATGATAAATGAAAAATGCTTTGCACCATTACATCAAGCACTAATGCAGAGTGGAATGCTTTTGTGCTCCTTCTTCCTTTTTTTTTTTTAAAGAAAGGGAAAAAGATAAAACATAGCAGATGGGAAAGCAATCAGCTCCTGGTATCCTGCTTGGTTACTTGTAGACAGGCCTGGGTGAAGTGACCTGTAGGTCGGTACCACTTGCACAGCCTGGGGCCAGCACCTTGCCTGCTGCCTGCTTTCTCTACATTGCAAATGTTTTGCCAACCTGAATTTTTTATTTCTCAAAGGTTCATGAACCACTTAGACCCATTTGACAGGCAGGCAAGCTGAGCTGCAGATAAACTCCTCAAGTATCTAATTGGCCTTTGAACCAGCAAGCTTACCTCAGAGGGAATATTGTGATAATTCACTGTTTACTATACAATAGCTTAGTTTAATTTGTAACCTAATTTTTACATGTTTATCTTCTCAATGTAGTACACTTTGTTATTGAGATTACTGGACTAAGACGGAAAAGTTCTTCATTGAAATCTTCATTTTCTCCCCTGCCTTGGCACCTTGGAGAAGCCTTTCTGGGATTTGATTTTCTCATTTTGGAATAAAGACATTTGATACTTACCTCTTAGAGATTGTTTGTGATTTATTTTTGTTTGGTAGGGGAGAGTTGACAAACAATTTAAATGAAATAACATATATGTAAGGTTTTGTGCAATGTAAGGATGTAGTTTATTACTTCCCATTGCTTTTTGCTGAGAGTATAGACCATCATATCTACACAGTCTAAGGTAAGTGTCTCAATTAAAAATAACCTTTTGATGTTAAGACCAAAAGACAATATAGTAAATACCATATTTTGCCAAGTATAATATGCACTTTTTCACCAAATTTTTGAGGGAAAAATAAGGATGTGCATTATACATGGGTAGTACCTGAAATAACTTGTATCTGTTCTTCTGTTTTGTAATTACTTGTTACATAAAATTTCTTGTGCCATACTGTGTTCAAAAATAAATGCTAAAATTCCTTTATAATACAAAAACAAGTATCTAAATATAAATAAATAAGTAATTGAATCGACAAATTAAAACAAAAGATTTTGTTCCTGAAAGTTTAGGCCGAAAACGTTATACACGGCAAAATACAGTAATTGCCATTCAAAACCCTACAACATAGTAAAGAGGATTTAGAAGTCTGTGTGCAGAGGAGCTCTGAGGCCAGGGTGGAATACTGGCAGAATCCCCTGGGACACCGCCTGCTGATTAGACTAAGCTGGACGTGTCACTTCCTGCGGTAAAGGCAGCCCCCACTCTGTGTAGTCTTCCTTGTGCTTCCGAGGGAAAAGGCGAATGGGGTTGCTTACGGAGATGTCAGGCCTGGTTTGTTGGGTTGTTCAGTGTGAGGGCTGGAAGGGGATGAGTGGGATCCATGAGGGTCTTGATGAAACCAATTGGTCAGGATTGGTGGACACAGAGTCTTGGGGCAGAAACTACACTTTGATGTTTCATATTGATGACTCAGTGGGTCTTCCCAGAAGTTCCTGGAAGGAACAGTACAGTTATGTACAACCGTTATCTTCTTGATCAAGAGTCTTGGCGATAATAAAGCTGTGCTCAAGGGGACAATGGGATACTAAAGACTGTAAGTAGGCAGAAAGTTTGAGCCCCCAGGTGGGACCCTATCAAGGCTGACTACAGCGGGGACAGTCTCTGGAGCCGGTGATCAATGGCCTTTACTGCTGGCAGATGGCGATTGTTACCCTTTTGGAAGCAGTCATTGAGGATCTGGTGAGTCCTGCAGCCATACTCTTCTCCCTTCCTATCCCCAGAATGGTCCTGTTCAGCTAGGGAGTCATCGTTCTGTTCAGATCCTTCTCAATGTTCCTGAAGACTGTGGCCATAACTTGGGTGCCAGGAGGAAGTCTGGGAACTGGGAGGTCTGGATTTCATGTCTCTCTATTTCTCTGTTGGTCCTGTGAGTGAGAAGGGCAGAAATTCCATTCCAGGATGGTGGTGGAATGGATGGCGTCTCCACACTGGCATGGTCCTGCACTGCTGGGCACACCAGAGGAACTCTGGCTTTTTATCTTGAAGTAAACCAGTATGCAGGGGCAGAGTTTCTCTGCTCCCAGCTTTGAAGGAGTTGTATTGAGCAACTGTGAATAAAAAACAATTAAATTTGCTAAAGGTCTGCAAAATCAGATCTAATCTCTTTGGGGACTTGGAAAAAACAAGCAAACAAAAGAGCTGACTTATCGATTGCTGCATTTCAGCAGCTCTTAATCTGAAATGAAATCAGCCTGGACTGGGGCCTAAAGGCCAGAGACCCTAATATCCATTCTCCCCTTGTCAGAAGGCCCACCTGTCAGAACTAGAGATCCTGCTCAACAACTACATTAGTAGGCAGGTGGCAGGCTGCAGAGAGCTGTGGCCACTGGGCTTTCTTGGGGCACCAAAGGCAAAGAAAGAGCTGGAATATTTTCTTAAGTTAAAGCAGTGGAGCAAATTGAGTTCACAGGGTCAACATTACTCTTCTTCACCATATCGACAGAAGCACGGGGTCTGGCTAGCTGTGCTTCACCCAGATCTTTTTATTTCCCTTTTATGAGGGGCTGTCACTCTATTATCTTCCCCCAAGTTGGTCTTTACCCCTTTGACCTTTGGAGGTAGAGGGGGAGGGAGGCAGCAGGACTGGTGATCTGGGGCTGGCCAGGGAGGAGAAAGATTTTGGCCTTGAATAAACTAGATGTGCAGCCCTCTCTGGGGTCAGGTTGTGCCTGGGATGAAACTAGAGGTAACATGAGTCTCACTGGGAATGTCCAGTTCTGAAGCAGAAGACTAGCACCTGAGAGGTGAAGGTGTCTAATTTGGGGTCTGTTTTTTCATGTTTTTTTTTTGTAATTATAAGAAAGATTATTTCATATCCTCTAAGGCTGACCAAGTAAAGGCCTGAAATTTTTAAAAATGTGGATCTTTTGGCAATCACCCTGAAAACACCTAGCAGACAAGTCAGAATGTCTTAGGAAAGACAGCTTCTCAGTTTATTTTCTCAGATCCAAGGACAAGGAAGAGGTAAATATCTAATACCTACGTGTTAGGGAGACCCTTTTGTCTTAGTCTATTTGGGCGGCTGTGACAGAAAACCATAAACTGAATGGCTTATGAACAACAGAAATTTATTTTATCCAGTTCTGGAGGCTGGAAGTCTGGGGTCAAGGTGACAAAAGATTCGGTGTCCGGTGAGGACCCACTGCCTGGGTCATAGACAGCTGTCCTCATCCTGTGTTCTCAAATGGTAAAGGGGGTGAGAGAGCTTGCCGGGGTCTCTTTTTAAAATAAGGGCACTAATTTCATTCACGAGGGTTCTACCATCATGGCTTAATCACCTCCCACATGGTCCACCTCCAAGTACCACCACATTGAGGGTCAGGTGCCAACATATAAATTTTGGAGGAAAACAAACACTCTCTAGCATGTTTGAACTGTAGTCTCCAGGAAACCACAAAGTATAGGTATATCTGAAAATCTTTAAATTAATAGCTTAAAATTATTAATTCAACATGAATAAGATTGGACTTCACCTCCACATCCCCTGACCCTCACTGCTCTGCCTACAAACCCCATTCACTGCTTCACAGCTGAACCTCTCAAGAGTGGGTCTCTACATCTTATTTCTCAGGTTCAGACTGGTGTGGCTCAGTTGTTTGGGCATCATCTCACAAGTGAATGTTCACTGATTCCATCCCTGGTCAGGGCACATGCCTGGGTTGCAGGTTCAGTCCCATGTTGGCACACATACGAGATGGCAACTGATCAGTATTTTTCTCTCACACCGATGTTTCTCTTCCTCTCTTTCTCCCTCCCTTTCTCTGTCTCTAAAAATATGTAAATAAAATCTTTAAATCTTATTTCTCAGCCCACTGCCAATAAGCTTCCATTGTGACCCCTGGTTAAGGTCAACCATGGCATTATTGACTAATTTTCTGATTTCTTCTTCAACTTAATTTACTTAAAGAAGCTGGCATAGTGGGACTCTTCCTCCTTGAAGTGGTTCTCAATCTTGATATCCAGGGCTTTATATTCTTCTGCCTCCATGGCACACCTTTGCTCTTTTTGGTTTCTCTGAGCAAGTTTCTCTGAGTCCAGGTGTATTGAGGTTTCCTCTCAGCCTCTCTTGCATTTCTACACACTCTCTGGGTACTCCCTCTATTCCCAGGACTACTGAATTTACATGAATTTGGCCCAGGCCTCTCTCCTGTGATTGAGGTCTGTGTTTCCAGACACCAGTTTAACACATGCACCTGAACACCCACAGGCCTCTCAAACTCACTTTGTGGAAAACCGTGTTCTTGAATCTCCTGCTGCTCATCTCAGTATTGGGACTAATGACAGTACCATTGACCTAGTGGCACACATTGGAACTTTTGTCATGTCCTTTTCTCTCTGTCCACCTTATTCAGTTTAAGTCCAAACATCTTAGCTTAGCACATGAACAGCACTGAAGCTGAC
The DNA here is from genome assembly GCF_019186645.2 of Phyllostomus hastatus. Classification (NCBI taxonomy): domain Eukaryota; kingdom Metazoa; phylum Chordata; class Mammalia; order Chiroptera; family Phyllostomidae; genus Phyllostomus; species Phyllostomus hastatus. The sequence continues at coordinate 8,248,514 of NW_025334015.1, read as the reverse complement.
CATAACCTGCCTTTCCAGGCCTACATTTATGTCAAATCCAGATCAGTTTCCTAATGCCCTTTTACTGTTCTCTAGCACTACCTATTTATTATTATTTCTTGATCTGTCTGCAACCATCCACAATGCATCAGGCATCTTTCCCCTTCAATGTATTCAGTGCCTTTTATCCTACCAGACCTGCTTGGGGGGATGGCTGCTTTGGGAAGCCCTCTCTGTTCTACCAGGTAGAACTGGCCACTCACTCCTGGGTTGTCCCAGAATACACAACTCAGCTGTGTGCCCCACTATATGGTGACATATCTGTACCCAGTCCTCAGACTTGAGGATAGAACAGAAAGAAATTAATTTTTTTGCCCTGACTGGTGTGGCTCAGTGATTGAATGTGAGGAACTGAACCAGGGAGAGTGATAATGGAGGAAAGAAGGGACAGGGACTAGACAAAGAACATGTGTCAATGGACATGGACAATGATGTGGGGTTTGACTGTGGGAGTGGGGGGTGGGCTGGGCAGAGGAGGTCAAAGGGGAAAAAATTGGGACAAGTGTAATATAATAACAATAATGTTTTAAAGGTAGATTTAGCCATATCAAGGAGCTCTCACCTGTCACCTGGAGGATGGTAGTACTTTCTATATGATTTTCATGGGACTGAGGGAAATTCATGGTTGGATTCCCGAAGCCACACAGTAGAGAGATGGCCATACAAGAGGAGAAGCCTCCTCAGAATGGAGTACAAAGGGCACAGGAGAGACAGAGAGAAGACCTGGGTTCTGTCACACTTTCAAGATGTGGGCAAGGACCCTGTTCACCTCAGATTCCTATTTGTGAGTAGAAATAAGATACCTCCTCTACAAAAATGTTGCAAGAATCTGATGAGAGTCTAAGTGCATTCACAAGTCATTCATAAACCCCAATTTTGGATGTCATTGCTTTTTAGAGTAATTGTGACACTGATGATAATGATGATTATGAAAACATATGAATAATAAAGACACAAAGTGACACAAAAAATAAATAGAAGTATAACATATATTGAAAAGTTGAAACAAATTTTAAATATTGGAGACTACTAAAGCTAACTAGAATTCATAGCTCTGGTATTTCCATATGTGCTGTTTGGACACTTATCAAACCAGAGGTCTCTTATGTAAAGAAATGCTTCTGAATGCATTTTTGTCTAGTGCTACCAGCATTTCTAACACTTTGTTTATTTGTTTTACTCACACAGTATTGCTGTAATGTACTTGTTCCATAGGATTTATAACACAATTATGAATGCATGCCATAAATTGTCCTGCTCTGTGGAAATAGCTTGTGTTTCCCTCCAGTGTGTCCCGCAGCAGTCCGATCTCACCCTGCGTGACACTGACACTGCAGTTGTTGCTGTACTTCCCAGTCTGTCTCAAACGTTATTTGAGCTTGAGGACAGGGACTGTATCTCGTTTACTACACCCTGGATCCTAGTGCAGGCACACCTCGGAGATGTTGCCAGTTCAGTTCCAACCACCACAGTAGAGTGAGTATTACAACCAAGTGAGTCATAACCTTTTTTGTTGATGGAGAGGGCTTCCTTTGATCGGTAAAAACGCAACATCCATGAAGTATAGTAAGGTGAAGCACCAGAAAATGAGATATGCTTGTATAGAGTAAAAGACTTCAGTTGTGCTCAAAAGGCATTTGTTGGCATTTATTCATCCATTACTATACATTGGCAGAACACCTTCCCTGGGTGACGCACTGGGCATGCAGGAGTGCCAGTCAGGTTAACTCACAGAGAGTACAGGCTAGCAGGGCTCAGCCATAAGAAACAATGTAAGTAAAATTGTGGTAAGTGCAAGAGAGCAAAAATACAACATGCTTGGGGAATGTGTGAAGGTGTAGAAAAGGAATTTTGAGGAAATTATATAAAAATCTGAAGTATGAGCAAGGGCTATCCACACCGAGAATGTGAGGGGTGGGCAGTGAACACGAGTGAGTGAAGCTGTCCACACTGAGAGAGCCACGGAAGGCCTGAGACAGGAGGGCGCATCCACTCTGACACTGCGGGGCACCTGGGGCCAGCTGAGAGGACCGGTCTCCGGGTTGCCAAGTCAGTAACTGCAGAGGAAGGACTGGAATCCAGGGATTTTCCTCGCAGACCACATGGCAGAACACATAACTGCGGTCAGGAAAATGAGACGAAGCCTTGAGCAATTTGAGACTGGCAGTGGGCAAAGATCCAGGCTGATTACAGAGAAGGAAAAAGGCAAGTTCATCCTGAAAGTCACATCAAGTTCATCAGGATTAAATGGTTTTTCTTAAGCAAGACAGACACCTGTGTTGCTTACACAGTATTCCAATGACAGGAGTGGAGGTAACAGACCCTGGACCCCCCACAGAGGACCCTGCCCGTCTTCCTTTGTGGAAGTCTCCCTGCAGGTGACAGCCGCTGAGGCCTCTGTGGGCCACACATCCTGGATAATCTGCTTCCCCAGAATGCTGTCTCCCCACAGGATCCTGAGGGCTGCCATCCTAATAGCCTGTGTCCCCACAGACCCCCTAAACCTGTTGCAGTATCCCAGCAGGTATCTCCTTCTCCCCGCAGCAGCCCCCTGAGGCACACCACAGCCTCGGAGCTGCAGGGAGATAGGCCGTGGTGATTCATAACAGCTTGATTTGCAGCAGCTCAGTGCAGAAGTGTCGCAGAGACCTGCAAAAAATCCCCGTGGTCTTGATTAGGTTTGCCTTTTGCTGTTTATCAGTGTCGCCTGTCTGTGTTTACAGCCACTCCTCAGCCATGCTCTGGACCATGGCTTTCCTGATGGGACCCACTCCCCAAGAGCCAGAAGTGTGGTTTCTCAGTGGGGTGTCATGGGCAATGAGAGTGCAGAGAAAAACAGGGGAGAAGGAAGGAGGGAAATTAGTCATTCAATGCTGTGAGAGCTATTGCCCTGGTTAAGGTGCACAAGCTCCTCAATACTTCCTTTCTTCCCCAGACATCTCCTCCCCACACCTTCGTATATACTCACATGGACTTGGGGGGAGATGGAGGAAACTGACAGGCAGGTAAGATACAAAGATACCTCTAACCAAAGACAAGTCTAGTTTAATGATATGCCTACCTGCCTAGCCCCTGCCTGGCCCAATATGGAGCTCTAGGACAAGCAGAGACTCTTGGATTCAGGAACTACACCCAGACCGTAGCTGCCTCCTGGCCCAGCATCCCTGGGGGAGGGTCTGCTGCCCTTAGTAAGTCCGCACACAGCAAGCAGAGCCCTGGGTGATAGAGCCCAGCCAGAAGGCACCCCAACTTTTCCTCATACCCCAACTGCCCACCGTCTCCTCTGCTTCCCCTCACTCCCTACTGCTTCTCACCACTCCCATATTTTCTTGTTTGAAGTGGTGGAAGCAGGGATGATGAAAAGTGTCGACAAAAATAAATTGCAAGGAAGGAAAAAACTTTTATACTTAGTGAACCTTATTTGAGAACTTTTGAAAAAGATTTTGAGTGCAAAGGATTTGAATGTACCCTACAGTGGAGTGAGGATTCAGGCCCCTGCCTGCCCAAGACCCTGTCTGTTTGTTACTAATGTGAATCTTAGTGCTAATAGTGCTACAGTGGACATGGAAGCACTTGATTCCTCCTTAAGGAGAGGACTGCCATTTTTGATGTAGGGAGTCCTCAGGATGAGTTTCAAAGTAGGAACATTCATTTATTACTTCACTCTCTGCTAGGCACTGGGGAAATGATAGTTAAGAGGCAAGACCTATCCCTTAATAAGCTCTGTAATCTAGGGAAGGAAACAGTAAATAAATTATTTTCTCATTGAGATGAGTTCTCAAAAGGAGAAAAACAAATTACAATGAGAGAGACTGACAGAGGACCTCTTTTGTTTTGGAAAGTGTCAAGAAAAGCATATTTGAGGAAGTGATCATTAAACTGAGAGGGCAAGGGGATGAACCGCCCTTGGATGGGTTAAGAGTGATGGAGGAGTTGTTCCAGGCCACATAACTGGGATGGGGGAAAATGCGACTAGAGCTAGGACCTCAAGTCCATGACTTCAGAACAGAACGTTATTTTATCAAAATAATTAAATATCAATAGTGCAACAACAAAAAATTGTCCTCGCCCTCCTCACGCAAGAATCTCTTTTTCCAAAAGCAATCATTCTCAACTCTCATCTTTGTATTTGGCTATTCACCTCCATATTTCTAAATAACATTCTATAGTTATTTCATAAATTCCAAACATCAATTTACTGCAGAAAATAAAGGTTTAGAACTTTCACACCTCTTATCCATCACATTTACTTTTCCCATTTTCTCAATATATAGTTTTACATCCAAATTTTGGGTTGAATCAATAAATATTCAAACCATCAGTATAATGCAAATCAAAACAAGTAAATTATGATTCAGTTTATTTTCACAGACAACTTCCTATTTTTCTTAGAGTTACTTACTTTTCTGTGTATGTGGGTCTATTTTCTTCAGAATGTTCCCCATTGTACCATAGAAGAGTTGGTCAGCATTTCAAACCTGAGGCAATCCAGCAGTTTTTCTTGTTTCTGTTGCAGGGCTTGTCTGGAGCACCCTTTCTAGAACCCTCAGTTGTCCTCCTCCGATTTGAGGGGGTGCTCTGAAGGCTTGCTTTACAGTTGTCATCCAGAAATGTCCTATTACCATCCTCTGGCACCTCTCCCTCATTTTGGAAATCTGTTTCTAGGGCCCAATTGTTACCAATGAAATGCCATCTGTTACCATTAGAAGTTGGGCTCTTGCAGTATCTAAAGAAAAAAAAATTCCTAAGAACCACATGAGAGGATGGGGCTCTGTGGTGGTTTATTGATGATGTACAATTTAGGGGGTTCCTCTCTTGACTTTCCACTGTCCCACCTCCACCCATCCTGCCATAGAAAAAGTCCAATCTTGTCTTCAGCAGGGCCAGGATGAAGGCCACTGCCCAGAGTTTATGCTCCATATCAAGGTCCAGTCCAGGCCAGCATCCGGCTAGCTTCGCATGTGTTTCCTGTTGCAGTCTGTGCCGTTCTGCGGTATTCAGGCTCCCTCCTGGGGCCATGGGCTACATGACTGCCAAAGCCATGTGGCCATGGAGAAAACAGATGCATACATGGTGTGATTGCAGGTCACCCAGGCAAGAGAGAGCTTCATTGTTACCCTGGGATTATATTAGCTTGGGCATGGGATGGACCAGGTTGCTTTCTCAAAATGACCAATCAACTTCCTTCACTTGCACGTGCTTCAGGTAGGTCCATCTCCCAACCAATCCCTTCTTTTCCCAGGCTAGACTGACAGGCTTCTCTGGTTCAGCACCTCCTCTGTACCATTTTGACTTCTACTGTACTTGTGTCCACCTTCACCTGCTCCCACTGGAGTGGGTGGAAAGGATTGTTGGAGAAATGCTGTAGGCTGCTGGAGTGTGAGACTGCAGCTTCCTGGCTAATAAGCAGGCTTCCACTTCCTCGTTATTAAACTTGATGTCTAGTTCACTTTGCTTTCTTTCTGAGCTAAATACTGTTGGTAACACCGCAACTCCTCTTTTCTTGATTTCACCCATGGGTTAGAAGACAACACTGTCAGTTACTTCCTGAGGAAACCATTGACAACTTGCTTATTTGAAAACTATCATATGTACTTTTTATGTGTGATTTTTTGATTAGGTTAGACTCTCACTTATACTCTTATCCCAGTGTTTTCCCCTCAGAATTTCCTTATTATTCTGTAGCTTTTAGGGTTACCATTTAGAAATGTTGTGTCACCCTGCTGCCTGCTTCTTTGTATGTGATCTATGGTATTTTCTTGGAAGTTCTTAGGCATTTATTTATATTCTCTAGTATTTGGGGACTACTTTACACTGTACCTTCGTGTGGGTATTTTACGAAAAATTAAATTTACTCTCCTGGGTATTTAGTAAATTCATTTTCAGTCAGTTTTGGAAACTTATCCTTTGATGTTTTTTTCTTCTGTTTTTTTTGTACTTTTTCCTTAATTGCCTTCTCTTTATCTCTCTTATTCTTTCTGAAAGCCCCACTAAGTGTGTGCTGTATTTTTAAAATATTCTCTCATTACTATTTTTTTATATCTTTGTTCTACTTCTTGGGAAATTTCCTCAACTTTATCATTCATCCTATGCTTAAAATTTATACTTCTTTAAAAATTTTTAGCTACAACACTTTCAATTTCCAAGAGTTCTTCAGTATTCTGTATTTCTTGTTTGTTTTCGCTTGAGAAATAAGCGCGAAGAAGCTCTTCGGAAAGTCTGTATGTGAGCATGGTTCCTGTCAGCCTCACTGTGAGCTGACGTTGAGGGGCCATACATTTTGTTGGGGAACCCTCAAGTATGAACAGTTTTGATCTGTTCTTGTGGGTACATTTTTCAGAGAAGGCTCTTCCAATCTGCTTAACTGTGCCTCATCCCCAGGTTGCTCTTGCATTGAGCATGTACCGGGATTACCTGCAGGGCTGGTAAAAACTCAGATTGCCTGTCCTCTCCTCCAGAGGTTCTGACTCAGTAGAGCTGGAGCCTGTGAACCTGCATTTCTAATAAGTGCTCGGGTGATGTCAATGCTGCCGATCTGGGGATCACATTTTTTAAATCCCCTGCTCTAGAGAACAGGCTTTCCATCTCTTACCAGGATAGCAATCTGGTTCCCCACTCTGAGAATTTTATGGAATATAACTTTTCCTCATAGAGACTTTCAACAGTTTCCTTGTTTTTTGCTTCATCCATAAATATATAATTTCTCAAATTCATGAGTACTTCTAGAGGTTTGTAGCCTGAACCAGCTTGCTTTAATTTGTCTATGTGGATTTTCTCCTTTACTGTTATTTTAGGGGGGTATTGGAAGGAAAGAGAACATAACAGTTATTTTCACCACTATAATTAGTCCTGATAAGAGTTATTTTGAGGGAAGGGTATTCCCCACCTTCCCTGTATTGAGTGCAACTCTCTTTGGCCACAACTTAGAATGAGCTGATGCTGTCCCCAACCAAAGCCCAGAGAACCATAAATGTGTCATTCTTCCAATCATGTAAAGCACTCTCATTTTCATTCCTGCTGAGGGAGGAATGCTTTCCAGAACTAATATTCCAACCACAAAAAGAAGAAAAGGCAGTCTGGCATTTTCTTGACTGTTTGGAAATTTTTCTAGCATAACAAGCTGTTTATCCCCACTCTGGTTCTTATTGAATTAAGGAGGGAGAAAAGAAATCAATTCACTCTCCATATGCTGCACGGTAAAAACTACCACTCACCAAACACTATGGAATATGTAGGAAAGGGGAAAAAAGATAAATCCATCAAGTAACAAGATAAGTGCCTTGTTCCTCCATCTGTTACTGCTGTGCCCTTATCTGGAATAGGAGCATGGCAGCCACGATATATCTTGTGTCAGGTATTATATTCCCAAGTCATATGAATGAATTTTCATGCTAGTAACCATCCATGATCTAGCACAGCCACAGCTAAATTTGTCCTAAGGCGTCTACTGTCTTTTTGCATTTGGAATTCCATTGAATTCACAGGCAGGAATAGCCACCATCAGGTGATGGTATCAGTATCAAAATGTTTCCAGGATGGTTGTCTCTCTGCTGTGCACGGGCTGGTGAGGATAACTTTGTTTACACACTTCTGAGGAAGTGCTGATGTCCTTCCAGGAGACATGAGACAATGGGAGACCTGGAGAAAATGTAAATAGAGGTCTTGCGTATCATGCAATGATTGAATCATTGATTCAGTGATTGATTAGATGTGCCACTTCTTAGATCACTGGGGAAAACTCAGAATAGTGTTCAGTTGGAATGGCATCTCCGGCTCTTCTGCAGCCCAAATTATGCTGTGATGATTTCCTCATTCAAAAACAGAGGCTATTTTGAGGACTCAGCCTTAACTGAACATCCAGGTGCAGAAATAGCGATGATGACATGTGGCATCAGAACCCGTGATTGTGGCATTTCCAACAAGGGATGAAGATCTCAGTAGATAGATATAACTTGTTTGCATCTATGATCGAGACTGATTCTCATATCTTATTATAATAATGGTGTAATTCTTCTACATTATCATCACTGTCATCATCATCATCCTCGCCTATGAGAGCAGCAACAGCACTATAACAGAGGGCACATTACCATTTTCAGCACTTTCTGAAAAGCTTATCTGTGTTTATCTCCATTCATATAATCTGAGAGCACTTAACAGATAACACATGTAGTGTGCTGAACAGAGTTACTTAGTTTCTAATGTTCCTGAGCTAGATTTGTGTCAGGGGTCCAGGTGAGACACAATGAGCAACTCAACTCTGTAAGTGGTAAAAAGTTGGAAAGAAGGAAACAGTTTGAAACATGGAGCAAATAAATTCAGAAAATTGAGACATTATATTGTAATAGAATAAAGAAGAATGAAAAATGAAGTTTGTCTTCCAGGTTTCTAGCTAGGATGCCTAGGTTTGCAGTTATACCATATTTGGAAAATAGGAGAGACTAGGTCATATATGGAGAGGAAAATACAGTAGTAAGTTCTCTATGGAATATATTGAGATTGAGATACCTATGAGTCACCCAAGGAGGGATGTCCTGCAAGCAGTAAGTATATGAGTCTAAAACTCAAGGAAGATATAGACATGAAACCATCAGAGCACAGGGGCTGTAGTAGGCAGCCTCTAAGATGGTCCCCAATAATCCCCATACATTGATCTTAATGCCCCATGTTATCTCTTTCCCTTGAGTGTGCCTGGGCTTATTGACTCATTTCTAATGAGTTGACTACAACAGAAGTGATAGCCTATCATATTTAAGATTATGTTATAAAATATAGTATAAAAGTATAGTATAAAATATAAAGGTATAGATTTCCACCTTGGGCTCTCTGTTATCAGTCCCTCATGAATTACTCACCTCTGTAAAAGCTAGCTTCCATGGTGTGAGGCAGCCCTGTGGAGAGACCCAACTATCCTGTAATAACCATGTGAATAAGCCTGGAAGGAGATCTCCTCCCCCAACCACCCAGTTGTGCTTCAGATTAACCAGAGTCCTGGCAAACCCTTGACTATAACTTCGTGAGAGATCTTGACCTGAAGAGAAACTCAGCTAAACTTCTTTCTGATTTCTTACCCACAGAAACCATAAAATAACAAATGCTTGTGGTATTAAGCTGCTAAGTTTTGGGGTAATTAACATGGCAATAAATTACTGATGCAGGTAGTTAAACTTTGAGCTCACCTAGGAAGATGATGTAGACAAAGGGAGGTAGAAGTCTGATGCTCACCAGTGTCTAAAGGTTAGGGTGGGAAAAGAACCAATAAGGGAACAGAAGAAACAATAAGAGTAAAATGAGAAGAACCAGGGAGACTTGGCATTATAAAGACCAGGGAATGCTTTCTTATGGAAAGAGAGAGAGAGCTCCACAGTATTGAATGCAGCACATAGCTCAAATAATAAAAGGCTGAAATGTTTTATATGTTTAGCAATTGGAATATGGTCTTCAATGATCTTATTAAGAACAGTTTCGGTAGAGTGGGAAGGATAACAACCAGATGGCAATGGGTTGAGGAATAAACAGTACACGAAGAAGAGAGAGAGAGATTATAGGTTAATTTTTATTTTGTTTTTGGCTATGTTTTAAGAAGAATGATTTAGGAAGAAAAGAATGGGATGATAAAGGAGGAATGACATAAAATGATAGTTTTGCTTGAGGAAAGTACTTGGACATGTTTATGACTACAATAGGGGCAGTGAGTAAAAACTACAGAATAGATACAAGCTGGACAATGGGAGGAAGATGCAGAGAAAGTGTGAGAAGTTGGGGTCAAAACACAGGTGGAGGCAGTTGGCCAAAATAGGATTGTAGCTCATTAGCTAAGACTGAAGGAAAGCTTTGAAAGACTAAATATGGTTATATACATTTCTGGAAAGGAGAATGAAACATTGTGGGAGATTATACTTGGCCCTGATTTTATTATAAAAGCAGGAAAAGGTGGTCCTGAAAAGATAGTGCTTTTCAAACATTTCCACTCAAGATCCCTAATGAGAGAGAAGAATTAATGTACATCCCTAAGAATCCAGTCATAGTACAAATGGTCAGCAACAAACTAAACCATTTAATTATTGTTACACACTATATTTATTCATATCATTGCCACAGTTTAACATAAGAGGCTTTGAATTTGTTGTAATGTGTACCTTGCCTCTAAAATTATTCAAATAAGGTGTATGTTTCTGAAAGCTGCATTATATTTATCCTGCAGTATGTTTATCTCGGTTCACTGCCCTATACCCCTGTGTATTTATAGAGCAGCTTGAGAGTTCCAGCATTAAACCATTAGCACCCACTGGCACATTAGCTCTATCGTGTTTTGAAATTTATTCTGGTCTCAGTGGTCACCTTGGGAAGCAAAGAGCTTCATCAGAGTGAATGAATGAGAAAAATAAAATGTATCTTTAGTTGAGGCCATGACATGAGAAAGTAGAGAGGGAAATATCTTAAGCCTGGGGCAACATGGCCAGACTTGAGTAGGTCTCTTTGGTAGGTCTCAGCAATAGGCCTGTGTCCTAGTGGGCTATGCAGATAAGCCGGTGTTTGAGGCCAGGCATGGGGCACAGTAATCAGCCCCAGGATGTGAGAGTAGGATAGAGGCAGGTGGAAGGTGTTGAGAGGGGTGATAGTGTGACACTCAACTTCCCCATTTTTCCAAGTGAGGGACCTGGCTGGCATGAACAATTTCTGCAGAATGGGATTTATATATACCATGTAACTTCCTTTGCTTGGGGAGACACCACATAAATTATTATGAGCCTAAATATTTGTTTCTTCCAGATCAGGGGTTGACAAATTAAGGGTCACTGGTCAAATCCAGCCTGCTACATCTTTTAGTAAATACATTTCTGTGGGAATACAGCCATGTTTCTTTGCCAACATAGTATCCATGTCTGCTTACCCCTCCCATAACAACAGATGTGAGCAATTGTGACAATGACTTTACAGTCTGCAAGCCTAAAATATTTATTATATGGCTATTTATAGAAGAAGACCCATGTTCTGTATCCACCTATGTTGTGAGATAAAACTTAGCAAATAATTTCAGCAGATCACTCCTGTTCATTTTCAACGCTAATTCTGAGTTTTCAGAAATTCAACTAAACAGTCCTCAAGCCTAAAGGAGGAAGTACCATTCCATACTTGAGTTGCTCAGCCTCATCTAATAGGTTGACAGTATAAGCCTATTAGTATTTTCTGTACTTAAACACACTTTGCATTTTAACAAAACTTACTAGGTCTAACTTAGCCTTACACAAGTTGGCCCAATACTCCAGTTTGCCATTCTATTGGAAACCAGTTTTGCATTATCTTTATTCACTCTTCCCAGCTCTTCTCGTTCCAAGTTTGACTTTTTCTCTCTGTTAGAACTTCCTAGCAAGCACACTCAGAGCCCTGGCTTCAAATTCTGATCTTTCCTTCTTCTCTGACCCTCAGTGCAGATGGTGAGCAGGACTAGTTAGCACATTTTTAAAAAAACATGAATTCTTCATGTGAAAGGACTTCCTCCACCCATCACATTTAGTCATGCATTTATTGAACTTCCTCTTCTTCCCCTTGGAAATCCAGAGCCCCTGGAGTCAACCACAGTGAGTGCTTGTGGCCTCCTCCATAGCCTGGGGTCCCATGTGCCCACACAGAACCTTTCTCAGGTCATAGCACTTCCCTGACTCAGGGTCTGGGGAAGTCAACTCTAAGTACGTGCATGTAGGGCCAGTACTGACTACCTATGACTCACAGCAGTTAATGCAGTTTATAAAATCTGGGTGATGGAGTTGTAATGCTTAACATACTTTGGGGCCTCTGTCTTTACCATTATGCAGAGTATTCCCAGGAAACATGCAATTTGAATAGGTCTCAGTTGTTACAGGTCTCAGCTGAAACTTCACAGCCAACAGTTAATTGTATTTAAAGGCATGTAAAAAATTGAAATTTAATTATGGCTTACTTTAAAAATCTAAAAATCACTGAGGTCCAATCCAATACATGGAGCCAGCAACAGGAATATGTATAGTAGCATTCTGGTTTTAGAAAAGTGATTTATTTATAACAGAGCCTCAGACGGTGGCACTGACTGTCCAGGCCCATTCAGTCTGATGGGGGTTAGGGCAGATCCCAGCTCCTGCTAGTCCATTCATACAGTCTAGGCTTCAAAGGTGAAAGTTAGGGGAAGGCATAATTTGCTGGGCTATCTGGATTCATAAGGATCTCATTAGATACCTTCCAACAAGGTAACTGCAGAGCAATTCATTTTTAACCCTGTCTAGTCCCAAAGCAGTGCCTGACTTGGGCTGGTCTGGGGCATCAGGCAATGGAGGAAAGGAAGGTTGTATCAGTCACAGATCACACACAAAGGACGACTGTTGTAGACTCTCAGTGCATTTTATACATGCCTGCCATTGACTGAGCACCTACTGTGTGGCAGTATAATGCTGGACTCTTTGCATCCATTAACTGCTGACTGTAATTACCTCTGTGCTTCTCCTGACCAGACGAGCAGTCCTAGTGGGAACCACGGGCCACTTCTTAGAGATTTTACACACAAGCTTCAAGTAGCAGGACCTTAACCTTTGTTTGGTAGAGACGGTGGCATAACATTTCATGGGAAGGAATCACGTGAGGGCATGTGCCGTGAGTGTGAAACTGTTGAGAGCAGGCAATCGGCGGTGAAGACTTTAAGGCAGTCTCACAATGGGACTCGTGGTGCAGCGCCCTGCTCACCTCTTCATACTCATCTGCATCCTTCGTCACTGAAAGTCTGAAACAGCACATTGCACCTGACAATGAAGGGACCCAGCTTTGTACAGGTTCCATGTAGTGACCTCTACTGAGCAATGACCACGTGCCAAGCACTGTCCTATATGCTTCAGATACGTTTTCTGATTTATTCTTCAGAAAAGATCTCTGAAGTGGGTAGTATTCCTAAATACATGGACTCAGAGAGTTTAAGTAAATTACCTAAACTAACACTGACAGCAAGCGGTGAAGGTGGGTTTCCCATCCCGGTTAGCCTCACACAGACCTTCATGCCAGTCTGGGCCTTGCTGCAGGGACTCACGGGCACCACCCCGGAGTGGGCTGGGGCAGAGCGGCTGAGGGAGGGCAAATGCATTTAGCTATTAGCTTAACTAAAACTAACATCAGGAAGGAAACAGTAACAGGATGTGAATGTGTATTATACACCGAAGCCAAAAACAGTTTTGCTATAAGTAGTCTGTCATTTTATAGGATCCATGGAAAAGCCCCCCCACCCACCTTCATGTGGGATGTGGAGTGTTTGTGTTGTGGGTGGACGCATCCTCTCACTTGGAAGTCATTTCCATCAGTCACAGGTGAGGATGTTGCAGCTCGGTGTGTGGATGACCAAGAAGTCTGGTTGATCCTCCCACATGCTTCTTAGACCTCTGAATGCTAATAAGGTTAGGGGTAGTTCCTTTTTCTCTTGGCTTTTTCCTGGACTGATGATTTAGTTTATTGTTTTATCTTTTCAGAGTTCACATGCTTATCATTGAATAAACAAGACACCCCTTGCCTTTGCTTCCCACTGGGTCCTGATGGATTTTGGTTGTGTCTTCAGAGGTTCCCAAATCCCTGCTCCAATTTCGGCTTGAGCGCTCTCTGTGATGGAGCGGGCTGGGCTGGAGCATCAATTCCTAATCCCCACATTAGTGCTGATTCCTCTCTTTCCTGAGCGCTATCATTGGCAGCTCTTGAGGGAGGGAGGGAGAACCCAGCAATCTTTCAGAAGAATAAATATGGTTTGTTTGTATTTGTATTTGCTTCCATGCTGAATTCTGATTGCACCCTGAGCCTCGACACTACAATTATTATTAATTTCCCCGTCTGCTCCTCGATTCTTGCAGGCTGCCACAAAGACGAGATGATGGATAATGTCAGATGTGGAAACTGGATGAGTTGGGGGAAGGGGAAGGAAGGGAAAGACAGATGTTTCATTATGAGATTTCGAATCTCAGTGTGGGCCTCCAGAGCAGAGGCCTAAATCGAAGCTGCGTTCAGAATTAGGATGAGGAAGGATCCCATTCTGGCGCGCGGCAGGACTGGCCCAGTTTTGCAACTTTGCTCCACTTATTCTTCTTGTCCTTTTGTGTTTTGGGCAGTTGGATTTAACACCCGTTTACAGTGAATGCTAGAAAGCAAATAAAATAGGATGTGGGGAGGTGGGTCATCTCTATTCTTCAGACTGTTGCATCCCCACTTTGTGGCTTGGTTGAGTGACTGTAGCCATAGTAGGTCCCTCTGGCCATTGTGGTTAGGTCAGCTCCTGCCTGCAATATCTCCTGATTTTTGTTGACAAATGGGACCTTGGTAGCTCCTGCAGAACTCCAAAACTTAGAGCTGAAGAAGCTCTGAGACCCTGGCTCAGGCTTCCTTTGCCCCATCTAAGCAGAGGGAGGAGTGAGGGCAGAATAGTCGGTCAGTGCTGCATCACTCTCTCACTGCCCAGCCACACTCCCACCAGGGACTCAGGTGGGCTTGCCTGCACTTGGTTTGCTGGTTCTGCCTCACAAACACTACTTTCCAGTATGACATGAGTGGGGAGAGCAGGAAAAAGCCATGTCTTCATTTTTTTTTAAAGATTTTAGCTATTTATTTTTAGAGAGGTGAAGGGAGGGAGAAAAAAGGGAGAAAGAGAGGGAGAGAAACATCAATGTGTAGTTGCCTCTCAAGTGGTCCCTACTGGGGACTTGGCCCGCAACCCAGGCTTGTGTCCTGACTGGGAATCGAACAAGTGACCCTTTGCTTTTCAGGCTGGCAATCAGTCCACTGAGCCACACCAGCCAAGATGAAAGCCATGTTTTTAGACTAAACACTTGCATGCCGTGTAAGCCTCCCTGTGCTTCCAGGTATAGCAATTCCAAGAAGGATAGAATTGGAAAGCTGAGAAGAGAAGTTGGACTCTGCCTCTGGGGACCAGGATGACCTTACAGGTGCTGACAAGAGCCCTTGATCACATGAAAACCAGGAGAGGCTTCCACGCTTTGGTTCTTCTTTTGCTGCATAGTTCTGTCTACTGATAAAGACCATGTGGAAGAAAAAGGGGTGCTGTATGCCAGAGTAGTCACTCCCTTATTCTCATGTGTTTTTCCCAACACCATCAAGCAATTCTCCAATTCTCAGAGGACACCAACTGGTGTCCTACAAACTTACCTCACTTCGGACCTATCTACGTGGAGATGGTCTCAGACACCAGAGCACAAGGCTCACGAGACTGCCCCATGTCAGATGTCAGCCACAAGTCCGGCTGTGCTTCTGACCGACCAGCTATAAACTGGAGGTTTCCACAGCCCCCTGCTTGGGTTCCATTAATTTACTAGAGCAGCTCACAGAACTCAGAGAAGCATTTACTGATTTATTATAAAGAATACAGATGGCCCTGAGTGGTGTAGCTCAGTTGGTTGGGCATCGTCCTGTGAAGTTCAGTTGTCAGTCAGGACACATGCCTGGTTGCGGTCCAGGGCCCGGTTGGGGTGCATACAAGAGATGACCAATTGATATTTCTCTCACTCATCCATATTTCACCCCCTTTTTCTCCCTCCCTCCCCTCTCTCTAAAATAAATAAATAAAATCTTTAAAAAAAGAATACAGGTAAACAGCCACATCAAGAGGTACATGGGGGAAATCTGGAAGTGTCCTGCATGCAGAATCTGTCCTGTGAACTGGCTGACATGTGCCACCCTCCACCCATTCACCAACCCAGAGCTCATCACGTCTCCTTCAAGAGTTTTCACCCCACTTACTCTGTAGCCTGGGCTTCCCCTTCGAGGAGGTCACTCAGTGGGTGTGGCTGGAAGTTCCAACTCTTATTGCTTGGTGTTTCTGGTCACCAGCCAGCCTGCACCCTAAGGCTATCTGGGAGCACTGCCCTAAATTACCTCATTAGCATAAGCTTAGAAAGGGCTTCTTATGAATGAGCAATGATACTCTTATCTCTCAGGAAGGTTTTAGGGTTTGAGGAGCTCTGTGCCCTGAACCTGAGACAAAGCCCACATATATTTCTTATTACACCTCACCTGTCCTTAGGTGTGCCTTCCCAAGTGCAGCAAAAACACCTGGAGCAGGCGTCACAGTTCAGCTCTTCCATTCTGGTCTGAGGCTTCATATTGCAGCCACTAGCCAAAAAGTGGGTGACGCTGGCAACGTCAAAGACAGATGACAAAGCCACCACATATACATGCCTTCAACCTCAGCCAGGCTGGATCACCATAGAGCTGAAGGTGTGGTGGCCATAGTTTTGAAGGAGTCTTGCTGGGGGCATCTCTACTTCTGCTTGGGAAAAGGCTCTGGTTCATCCTCTGTGAATCCTCAAAGGGTAGCAAAGGGCTCCCAAAACACATGTACAAATAGAAGGGCAAAATGTGTTGTGGTGAACAAGCAACATTTGGTCATCAGAGGACTGTGCCGGGTACTCCCAGGGAAGGGAAGGAGGGAGAGGCTTGGGGACTCAGAACTGCAAATCAGCGCAGTCAGATTAAGTGCTTACCTTCATTTTTTCCTAATCAGCACAGACGCTGTGGCTGGTAATGGAGCTGCCCTGCAGTAAATCATGCATGAGATTAGCAAGGAGGAAGGACAGCCAAGGGGGCTGCTGGGTGAAAGGGGCCTGAGGGTGCCAAGGTTTGGCTGCTCCTTTATGTGGGCTCCAGCAGGACCCAGAGCCTGGGACCTGCATTTGGAATTTATAGATGGGGAAGGGACCTGGAGACCTAGTCCAGATTCTACATTTTACATAAGGGGAGATGAGACTTGGGTTGATGGAGGGACTTGCCTAAGGGCACACAGCAGACTAGCGGCAGAGGATGGGCCAGTGCTTGGAACAGGAGACTTTCCTTTTAGAGCATCTTTCCTCTGTAGTTTTGCTGCAGGATGAGAAAGCCAGCAAGGGACTCTCAGCCAGATGGGTGCTCCAGCACCTCCCGGATCATTGTCCCCTTCATCTTCTCTAATCAAACCCTCTCTCCTCTCCTAATTAACACCCCCCCACACACCCTTGTGGTAATTTCCATCAGCTGGCCTTTTAAATAAACACATGTGTGTGCATGCATACACGAGTGTGTGAGTGGTATGTGCAGGACCATAGGGCTCCAGGTGTGCTCGCTGATTGTATATGCTCCATGAGGGATAGAAAACCCCTGGAAGCCTAGGTTATCTCAAGTGTGCGCCGAGTGTGGGAAATCCTGTCCAGACAAATGAGGTTCACTGTCAACTCACCCTTCTTGCCAGATGGAAATCCGGTGAATCAAGGAAAGACTGCTTGCTCCTGGCTATTCACTGTACTTTTCCATTCCCCACATTGCCCTCCGTGTTACTGAGACTAGCACTGGATTTTGAGACCTACGCTCTGAGGTGCCCAGGCATGCCTTAGTGAAGAAGGAGATTCCTCCATGTCGCCTCACAGAGGAATCTGTGTTCCAGAGTCACCGCTGGAGATCATGCCATCTTTTCTCTCTTTTCCTGCAGACCTCAGAGTAGGATGCTTTATCTTTTAAAGTTGCCAACACTTACTTTGCTCCTCAAAACAAAACAAAAAAACAAAAAGCCCAAAACCAAAAACAGAACTTCACAAGGACTAAAGCCTAAGCTTCCCTGAGGGACGATCTTCCCAACCACCACCTTCCCCACCACCTCCCTGTTGTTGCTGGTTCCCCTCAGACCTCAACTTCCTCTCTGCTCACACAGTGGATGAGGAAGAAAACCAGGGTTTCTGTGAGGCAACGGGGCAGAGATCCCCACGGGGTCTCAGGAGCTAGCCTGGGCAGTGGGGCATGGCTCCCATGGATTGTATTGACCAGAAGTCCATTGGAGTTCCTCTGCCTCCCCTCGCTCTGGCCCATTCCGCCTAGAACCCTCTTCCCATCCTCATCTGACAAATTCCTACTGTCACTTTCCGAGCAAGGATTTGTTTTTTCCTCTTGGAAGCTTCACCTGAATTCTTACCCCAGCTGACTGGCCCACTCACACCCCTACCACACCGTGTCCTGGCCTTGGAGCATTCATCACAAGTTAATTTTCACATCTTTCTCATTGGACCATGACTTTCTCAAGACCTGGACTGGACCTTTGTGACTAGTCTGTTGGGGGAGCAGGGGAGGTATTCTTTAGTGGTTCTTAATAGAGATTATAACTTAGAATCATTTGGCTATTTTTAAAAATATTTGTGCTTGTGCCCTACCTCCAAATAATCAAATCATAATCTCTGATTATGGGGTCCTGATATTTTTATGAAAGCACAAATATTTATTCATCGTTGAGAGCCATTACGGTAGATGGCTCAGAAATGTTTGTTGAACAAGGAAACCCTCCTTCTGCAGCATTTAGGAATGTAAAGGAGATGGGAAGCACAGCAGGTTCCTCTAGAGTCTGGAAACCCACCTGGATGGGCTAGGCTCATTCCTGTGGTCTCTATATTTATAAATCAGTCTACGCCAGTTGTTTTAAAAAATCATTCAAACTTCTTCTCAACATCATAAATTGAAAAGAGTAAATGCCTTCTCTTTTCATAATCAGGGAGGAAATGTGTCTGTGTAGATAAAGAAAAATAATTAATAAACATTTTACTAGAAGCATTTATTGAGTGCCAACTATACGTAGATGCTCACGTACTCACAAGCACATGATGCTGCGGGAGACAAGCAGTGCAAACACAGGGGTTCTCCCTGCGGGTAGTGAAACCAGGCAGATGCACAAGATAGAGTTTGATAGATGAATATCTCTCTAGACATTTTTAAGGAGTACATTAGCTGGTACAGATAATTAGAGAAGAAGACAGTGTCCCATCAGGTGTTAACTATGCAGTGCAGAAATAATGCAAAAGAGCAAGAGTGGCAGACATCATTGTGAAATGATGTCTCAGAGGTGGTTTTGGAAAGGAGAGGAGGGTTCAGGCCGGAGTGATGGCCCCACCCAGCACTTGGGGGTGGGGGGCAGAAGAAAGCCATTTCAGGCCAGAGGACTCTCTGTGCACATTCAGAAATGGGCACGTGCATGTGGACATTTCTAAAGAGATCGTACTGGCCGGGTCAGACACTATTTTGGGGAGGGAACATGAAGTCCCTGTGCTTGGGGAGGGAGGACCAAATTACACAGGGTGCTGAAGAGCGGGCAGGAGAAGGAAAACCCAAACTGGTGATGAGAAGTGTTGCTGGTGTCTGGCCTGGGGATGCGGTGGTCACAGCGTGTTAGAAAACTGATTCTGGCGGCAGCATCACTGAGGAGGAGCGGCAGCACAGAGCCCCCTGAGGGGCACTTTGGGCTAGCTGAGCATGACGCCATTGGTTCCCACCCACAGTGGCCTGGAGGGAGGGATGTGTGTGCTGCTGCCATGGTTGTGAACCTTCCAGAGTCCCGACACCTCTGGAACAGTGACCAGCAAGGCCTAAGCCACCCAATTGTAGGGACCACTTCTGCTCACATGGGCTTTGCTGCTGTCACCCCGTTTCCTGTGCCCTTAAAATCCTTTCCTTATAGGGTCAGAGGTAATCTGGGGACCCTGAATTTGGGCCTGGGGTTGAGCTTCATTTGGAGGGAATGGGGGAGGGGTAGCATGGTGAGCTTGATGCTATTTATCACCATTAAAGGCTTTTGAATGTTTAGAGTTTTTTGAGCTTAATGGGCTGAGAAATGGAAACTCATTCTGCTGGCCGCAGCCTGGATGGTCAGCCTGCTGTGTGAGTGCCTGAGTGCTTGGAGCCTGCCAGTCTGCAGGCCCCACTGCATCTCAGAGACTCTACGTGGCCAGGAAGCTATTGGCTGGACACATTCTTTGCTCAGCCCCCAGTCCATTGGTGGTCTCAGGTGGGAGCCCCCTCTGAAGGCATTCTCCTATGACTCAGGGAAAGACTTCCTTTGCCAGAGCCTGGCGCTGTGGCAGCGGGCTACTTGCTTTTATTGGTGTGCTCAACTGAAACGAGCTGGCAGGAAGCTCTCTGACCCAGGTGATGCGTGTGTGTTCCCCGTGGTAGAAAGGGCACTGATACTGCTTTCCAGTTGTGTAAAGGTTAGATCAGACATAAGAGAACATCTGCATAGCAAGGACTACAGAAGAAAAACTATTATTACGTAGACATCATTTTCATCTCTATGAAGACACTGAGGACTCAGGGGCTCCTTGGCTTTCCCAGGGCCTTCCAGCTGGTTATGGTCCTTGCGGTGAACTCAGCTCCTCTGCTCTAGGTTTCTGAGAGCCCCACACGCTTCTCCTCCAGCATAGAGAGCACTTAGAGATAGGCTGGCCGGGGTCCTGTGTTGCTTTTACGTAGGATTTTTATCACTCAGATGGCTATGTCTGCTACTTCTTGGTCCGGTGACCCCAAAGGGAAAAATACATACATACATACAAACTTACATACATACATGCATACATACATACATACTTACCTGTGTGGCCCAGCTCCCCTATGGGGCTGTGTAATAATCAATGTCTTGAGTGATAAAGTACACAGGACCCTGATTTGTTTTTATTTGGGACCAGCTCTCCCAAGACTTTATTTCTATATCTTAGTGGAGCTGTCTGTCTAAAAGAAGACATATTTTGGAAACTTGGAAGTTTCTGGAATCTCTGAGCCTTCCTTCATGCCTAAGACATCCTCTTAGGACCACTGGTCAAGGGCAGAAACCCACCTATCAGCCCTGAGCTCCCAGAACTCCACTCCGGTGCATGCGGAAAGCTGGCCTCGTTTTGGACACTGGGAAATACAGGGAAAAAACTGTGCCTCCTGCAGAAAACCCAATTTCTGCATCTTCCCAACATGTGCTTTCAAAGAGAGATTTCTTTATCTTTGGTAATGATGAGTAACCTGAAATGCTTTCATTTTCAGAAGGCTTGAGGGACAGTGTAACTAATTGGTGCCAATAATCCTATGGAAAATCCGAGACTAAGGTTTCTGCATGAAGAGTACCAACTGTTTTTTTTCTGGTGGTGGAGGAGGTAATCCCAGAGCGCGAGGGAGACCAAGATGAGAGACAGTAAAGTTTTATCCAGAAGCAAATAAACAAGCAAAAGGAAAAGAGCTTGTCTAGGAATTAGTGAGCCCCCAAGGCTGCATAGCATCCCCACCTTTCTGTTGCATCTGGAATTTGTAAGTTGGTAAGAATGTGCACAAGGAAATGAAATTAAGTGTCTAACATTTCACAACCTCAGCCACCCAGTACATACAGGAAACAAACTATCTGCCTTTTCTAATATCTGCCCAACCACCGCTCCAGATATCCACCGGGGTGAGGAGAGTGTGATTATTTAACATCTATTGTGTTACCTGGGCTTATCTGGGCTCCCAGGAGTGTGAACCCATCCCTCCACCCTGGGGGCTTGGGAGTGGGCTGGAGGGCCTGGGGGTTCTGTGCTAGGTTGTCAGAGTTCTCAAGAGTGACTAGACTAGCTACTCCCACTTAGAGTGGTGAGTTGGGATGAGCAAGCCGGGCTGAAATGCCCATCTCCCCTTCTCCTTTCCAACTCTGGAACTTCCTTTGGTGGTGTCTCTTATAATTTCCATTTGGTGGTGTCTCATAATGTCCATCCACATCACACGCTGCTTCATCTCTAATGACATGTTGGTTTTCTTTAATTTTTATGAGTAGACATCCTTCAGCTGACCCGTAAGAGGTTTGTTCTTGTTTTCTCAAAAACAAAAACTTTCCTTTCTTCTCTAATTCCTGTGCCTAGAAGGCCACACGTGGCAATGTCAAATGCTCCTTTACCTGCAACAGGCCATTTCTATCTGTTCTTCCTCTCTCTCTCTCTCTCTTTCTCTCTCTCTCTCTCTCCCTCTCTCTCTCTCTCTCTCTCTCTCTCTCTCTCTCTCTCTCTCTCTCACCACAGTCCAGGACATCTTGCTGCTTCCTGCTTCTTTTCAGAGAGTTGGAGCCATGGCTGGGATTTTGTGGGTAGAGGCGGGGGAGGCAGAGAAGCAGAGTGCTTACAGCCATCCAAGGAAGCCCAGAGTTTGCAGGTGCTATAAATTTGAGGAAGTCGTCTCCGTGGGCAGTGTGTATGCACGGAGTGCCGTGGGAAGGAGTGGGAAGCAGGGAAGCACAAACCGGAGGCTTAGAAATTAATGGCATCTGCAGCCTGCTGCCACATCCAGATCTGGTAATAAGCTGGGGCCACAGAGAGAAGAAAAATCACCTGTATACAGATCTTGTATTTGGCATAGTTTAAATAATTTTAAATGAAACTGTCAGCCTTAAGCTCTGATATGTGCCTCTAGCAAAAGATAAACACAGAGAAGAGAAGACAGGGGGGCTTCAGGGAGGGGTGAGACATCACAATCTTTAATATTTTTAATCAGCCTGTCTTCCAAAAACAGGATGCACTGTTGCAGATACCCTTGCAGACAATAAATTTTCCCATTTGTCTGTGTGTGTGTTGTTCAATGAAAGTGTGATAGCTCCATTTCAGAGGCTCAGTCAGACTTAAAATCTCTGCTTGGCAGGCGCTGGGCTAGCGAAGGCATCAGGTGCTGTCAGTGGGTGGCTCAGCAACAGACCTGAAACATGCAAGAGGATGCAGCAGCTGCTGTCAGCCCCTCGGATGCATATGGCTTGGTCTTGGCACCTGATTAGAGGCAAGAAGGTGCTATAAACAAACAAGGGAGAGTAAGAAGTGGCCCACCCTAGTGGCTGTGCAGCATCTAGGGGCCTGTGGGCTTTCAGGTGTCTCTGAGCTCAGGCTGCTATGGAAATTCTACCATCAGACTCTCAGAACACTGAGTTAGACCTCTGCCTTCAAGCTAACACCCAATGACAGCCTTGTCGCAAAGGAATAGAACCATGAACAGGGTAGGGTCTATAATTTTGTTGAAAGAACTGCTCCATGGAGGAGCCTGGGCTCTGTGGTAGGGAAAAAGCTGAAGGGAATGAAGGGAGAGTCTCAAAAAGCTTGGGGAAGGAGAATTTAGCAATGGTGCTCAAAGTCAAATAGAACTTGCCTAAGTTCCAACTCAAATGGAGGACTGAGCCCAGCACTAGAGGTACCATGAAGGAAGTCTGAGCTTAATAGAACAAGGTTCTGAAGCAAAGCAGCTCAGTGGGTGGGTGGGTGGGTCTGGAAGAGGCATGGGCATGGAGAAGCTCTCTGAGACAGGCCTCAGACACCCCCAAACTTTGCACATCTCTTTGTCTGTTTTGGAAACTGAGCTGGGACTTCCCTTCCTTCTGGGTCCTCACCTGTATGCCAAAGTCAAGCTCCCAAGAAGGATAGCCAGCAAGGATCCTTGTCCCAGGGAGGGATGCTTCAAGACAGATAGAATGAGAAGCTGAATGACACCTTCAGTTCCAAGGGAAAGGGGACAGAGAAGGGAAAGCAAAGCTCAAAAGCAAACCTTAACAACCTATAGAATAATAACTTGGAACCAAAGAGCATGTTTTGGGAAAATCCTGCCTATCTGCAAGGGCTTGTGGGTGATTACATTTTGATTTGGAGCTGGAGTCATGAACCTGAATATTTTCTGAGGCCTACGATCACCCATCTTGTATGCTCTCATGTGGACCTCTGCTTCAGCCAAACTGCAGTATTTGCTGGGCCTGGGATCCCTGCGCTTCCTCTCTCTATATTTATGCTTAGGCTCTTTTAACACTTGAAATTGTCTTCTCAACTTACTCACTGCAACATGGCAGATGCCCTCTTCAGTGATGGAGGTGCAACGGGGTATAGCTGCTTCATTTATAGTTAAGGAGTCCGGCATTCATTTTCATGAAGTGGACACATAGCATATTACAAACAAAAAATTTAATAAATATTTACTGGGCATTCACCCTGTGCCTAAAGCTGTTCTAAGTGCTGCAGTTATGGTGGTAAAAATTGCGGAGCCTCTACCCTCCAGGATTAGTGATGAAGAAAAATAAAGAAAGTTAACTTGGAGAGAGGGTGTGAGGTATACTTCTTCGGATAAGGTTGGCCAGGGCCAGCATCTCAGATGGGGTAACATTTGAGCACAGGCCTAAAGAAAATGAGGGCATGCATGCAGGTGGTTTAGAAGGAAACAGACAGCATGTAGTAGGAACTCACATGTGCAAAGGCCCTGAGGTAGGCATAAGTTTGTGAGGCCATTGGGCTCAGGAAGAATGGGGAAAGGTGGGGTAGCAGGAGATTGTGTCAGGGAGAGAAGTGGCCATATCCTGTGGGGCCACTAAGTGAAGCAGTCACATTTTCCTCTGAGTGAGATAGAAAGCTACTAGGGGTTGTAAACAGGGAAGGTTGGAGAGTGAAGAGGTGGAAGAGGCAAAAGTGGACAGATTCAAAGGTCAAACAGAATTTGCTGACTTGGGTGTGGGATTTGAAAGAGTAGTGCCAAAGATGAATCTAAACTTTTGACCAGAGATTTGGGAAGAATGTAGGTTCTTTTTACCAACATGAGGGTAATTGAGGGAAGAAGTGGTGTATTAAAAATGGGAAATGATTATATTGTGGCAAGTTAAAGGTAAGATGCCTATTAGACAGTGAAAGAGCTATGTTATGTCCGGGGTTTTACATGAATCTGGAGTTCTGGGAGAGGTCTGGACTAGGACTTGTGAGCCCTCTGGGAATACATTCATTTAGTTGAGGTTGGGTCACATAAAGGATGAGTCCATGTAGAAGAGAGAGCAGGTCTGATGTTGGGCCCTGAGTCATGCCAGGACTCAGCTGAGGAGGAACAACCAGGGAGGTAGGAAAGTTCTTTGCAGGCCAGTGCCTGTGCAGCACTGAAATCAGCTGGACTAGAGCTACTGGCCTGGGGAATGGAGAACTGGGGAAAGGCCCTTGGGTCCCGCTGTCTCATGGACTTGACAAGAGCCTCCTGATGAAATGGTGAAGACATGGAGAAACATATATTTGGAGGGATGCCCCATGGTATGTATTTATAGGGTGCAGTGTCCCACCAGCCCTGGGTAGCTCCTTTCCAGACGTCTGCTGCCCCAAACCCCAGCCATTCCTTCAGGCCCATCACGACAGCCATCTGCTTCACAAATCACCCTCATCTACCTTCCCTCTCATTCTGACCCCACCCAATTGTCTGGGTTCACTCCCTCCTTCTCACACACCGCAGAATTTTCATGATCTTTGGCCTGCTCATGTCCATACTATCTGTCCACACTATAAGTAGCTTAAGGAGAGGGGCTGTGTTGTACCTTACTCACACTTCCATCTCACCTCCAGTTCTGAGCACAGTGGAATAGCCACTCCAGGAAATGTTTGCTGAATTTGGTTTTGAGAGTTGTTACAGACCTTGGGCCACACATTCCCAAGGCTTTCTACACCTGATGTCAAATAGTGGAGCAAGGCTTCTAGAACATTTTCTTTCAAATCACCTGGAGGGCTCACTGGAGTCCAGATTGCTGGGGCCCACACTGTAGTTTCTGTGTCAGTAGGTTTGGAGAAACCCAAGAATGTGCATTCCTTACAAGTTCTCAATGATACTGGGACCTGTAGTTTAAAGAAAAAAAACACTTTGAAAACCATTGCCTTAGACCTGAAATGTCATTTCTTTCCAGCATGTCCGTCATGTGGCTCCCCTGGAAACCTGGCCCTGTGTGTGTGTGCATGCGTGTGTGAGGTCTGGCTGCATGGGAGGATGTGAAAGCCACCTCTCCATGCTGTTACATGCCAGCACTGTACCATGCATCAGCATCCCACCTGGAGCAGAGTCACACATCTACCTGGCATCAGAGGCTGGGCCAAGTAGCTGCCCTTCTGGGTCTACTGATATCAAGGGCCACAGCCTCTTGCACCCACCAGGAAGGGTGCCAAGGAAACAGGTACAGATTCTCCTGCACCTTCTTCTCTACAGTTTCATCACCCAGTCTCTGAAAGGTTTCAGTGGCTCCCATGTATATATATTTAAGCTACCTTAGAGATTTGTTCATATACACAACATTGAAGGTCTACATTTTATGTCCTTCTATTAGGTTGTCAAGAACAAGAAATGAGCCATACTGATCCTGAATATTCAGAATTTTAGCTGTTTTACAGTGCCTAGTTTTAAGAAAACAGACTATAGACAAAAAATGTATTAATAGAACAATCATGAGCACTTAGCAAGGAAAACAGTCCTCACTAGTAGCAAGCATTGAACCGCTATGGCAAAGCTTGAGCTCTCCAATCTCACTTCCTTCTTACAGTAAGTTACTGGGGAAACTCAATGGCTAGCACTTTTTAAATTGGAGCAGAGCATTTTCCAGGGGTCCCCAGGATGATCCCTGGTGGTGGCTTGGTACCTGATTGAATGACAGTCTCCACAGTATTCTGAATAACGGATCAGTGTGCCTGGAGGAAGCCTTAGTCCTTGACCCTGTCCTGCTTAACATTTTTATCAGCATTAGACAAAAATACAGCAAACACAAGGATCACAATTTCACCCGATTCAAAGCTGGGGTGGATTATTTATAGCGTGATAGAATTGAATTTCAAAAGATCTGAACGAACTCGGGAAGTGGGCCAGGTTTAATAAAAAAAAAAAGAAGAAGAAAAAGAAGAAAGAAGAGCTATTTCAAAGCAGTTAAAGAAAACAAGGCTCAGTAGCAGAACTTTAAAAAAAGTTTAGAAATGTTAGTTGCTAGAACACATCACATGTCATTAGTGCAGTGTAACTTCTCCAGGAGTTGATGTGTGGGGCTGTATTAATAGACCAACAGAGCCCAGAAAAAACTACATTTGCAGCATTACAGGCAGTTAGGGATTCCTAGGCAAACAGAACCTTGTCTGAGTGACCTACATAATGAATAGACTGGATGATGTGCCTACGATTCTTATGATGAGTAACAGAAGGAACTGAGAAGCTTAGTTCTCAGTCTGGAGAAGAAAAGACTGAAGGACGCACTGACTCGAGTATTTTGAAATGTCTTATGTGAATTCCACTCAGTTTGAATAGCCCCAAAGGCCAAACCTAAGATCAATCAATGAAGTAATATAGTTACAAATTTTGACTTAATATAAACATAAAACTCCTACTATTCAGTATTATCTACAGTGAAATAATAATGAGGATAATGATGATGAAAGAAGCAAAATTCCTAATACAACATGGAGGTTTATAAAGCACTGTATTTACTACAAATACAGTATTTACTACAAATACAGTGCTTGATTTGACACAATTATTAACATGGCGAGTTTGACCTCTCTGGGGAAATGCAGCCCCTGGCTGAACAATGATGTTGCAGAGGAGATTCAAGGATCAGACAGGAGCTTGAATAAGAAGACCTTATGTTTTGGATATATTGTGACCACGCTTTTTCAAGCTTGAGCACAAACAGAACTGTCAACACAACATACCGTTTTTCTTCAAATATTTTAGGTTGATTCCTCTGGGTATTTTAATGTATGAGGGAAGTGGTGAAAATGAGAGTATTGGTTGCAACGTCTGCTCTTGCCACACATCTGAGTGAGGGAGGGCCTGTGAGCCAGAATCTATGGGTATACCTGCTGAAGATCACTGTTTGTTTTATTGCTTACAAACAATCAATTTGTTGGTTGTTTATAGCCGAACTCGTACCAATATGGCCTGGTTTGGCCAATGCATTACAGTTTCAACTCCCTACTGTGATGAACTAGACTGTCTACTGCTCAATCAGCAAGTTGGGTGCCAGTAGATACACAAATCTTAGCAAAGCACTTCATGTATCTTTGTACCCTCAATGCCAGTGTAGTGCCTGACACCTCCCTGCATTTAGTAATTTTGGGTTGATTAAAAGAAAATTAGAAAACAACTAAAGGATATTTTATATGGAACTGACTTTAAGAGATGTGAGATATTAAAAACAGAGAGGTCCAAGTTCAATATGCCCTTACCTTACATCCCAGCAAGCCTGAAAAAAAATGAGGACAGAGGTTTGAATGCAGACCTGCAAGTGAATATTTATAGCAGTTTTATTAATAATTTCCCCAAAGTTGAAAGCTTAAATGTCTTTCAATTGGTGAGCAGATAAAAAAATCTAAGGTTCATCCACATAATAGAATACTACTCAGTATTAAAAAGGAAGCTCTGGCTGGTGTGGCTGACTGGATTGAGTGCTGGCCTGCAAACCACAGGGTCTCTGGTTCGATTCCCAGTCAAGGGCACATGCTTTGGGTTTCAGGCCAGGTCCCTAGTAGGGGGCTTGCAAGAGGCAACCACACAATGATATTACCTTCTTTCTCCCTCCCCTCCCCTCTCTCTAAAAATAAAAATAAATAAAATCTTTATAAAAATAATAAAATAAGAAGAAACTATAAAAGAGAAGAAACTACTGATACAAACAATATTATGAGTGAACCTCAAATGCATCTTGCTGAGCCAAAGAAGCAAGACCCCAAAGCCTAAATACTGTACAATTCTATTCACATAACATTCTTGAAAGGGCAAAACCACAGTGATGGGAAAAGGTCAGGGGCTGGTGTTGGTGGTTGGAACTGGAGAAAGGGGGAACAAGGGAAATTTGTAGCTGACGGAAACATCTTATATCTTAATTAAGAAGGTTGTTACATAATTTTGTTGTTAAAACATGTAGATCTATACATAAAAGTTGGTAAATTTTGCTGTATATAAATGATACCTCCCTTTAAAAACAGAAACAGCAACAAAATAGAGGGTAGTAAGGATGGGATCAATGTTAGAGAATGCAGGGTAAAATTGGGCTTTGCCCATTGGTGAATAAGGTTTAGCAGAGAGGAGAGATCGAAGATTTCTACCTGAATGTTGCTTTTCTTTATCCTGAGTTCTCTCTTCCTTGGCATGGAGTTGCTACTTTTCGATGGGGACAGGGGGCGCTTTACTTTCCATTTCAACGATTTTCTTTCCTAATGCATCAAGGCAAACACCAAGCAGATGCCTCCCCTTCCCAGCAGTGGACACTTCCACCAAGCCCTACCCACAGGCCAGCCTCTCCTGAGGGCAGGCACCAAGAAGCCTGAAACCTCCTACCTTTGAGCTGAATGAGGTGCTATCAAAAGTTAACCTTGAATTACAAAGGGCCACCTATCTACTCACTAGGCAAGGGCAAAGGCAAGAAGAGGCTTTACAAATTTCAAAGGTTCCAATATTTCTCCTCATTCTCTTTAAATACATTAGAGGAACTGCACCTTGAGGCCTTAGGGACCTGGGTTCTACGTCTAGGTGTGCCTTGAGGTCAATGACTTTAGCCCTCTGGGCCTCTCAGCTCTCTCTTCTGGAAAAAAAGTTATAAAAAGATTAGAAAGCATTTCAGGTCCTTTCCCACACCAACATCCCATCCTGTTATCCTACCATTTCTCAGTGAAAAGCAGCTAGAGGTCATTCAGTCTGAGCACTTGACACACAGTTCCTTGGCATCCCTGAAATGATGCCACCAGGTACACACGCAAGCACACAGGTAATAATCTGTATGTGGATGAGTGGCTGCTGAGGACTAAACATTGGAGATTAGTGTTTTAGCCAGGCATACAGCAAATATTTAGTAAGTAATAGTTGCTACTATATATCATATATAATAATAATATTATTATTATTATCACCACTAACATCAAAGGTATGAGAGTCAGTGTCTGGAAAATAGCCTAACACACCGATGTGCAGGTGATTGTTTTGCTTCAAGACGGACTCATAAATACTCTCCTTTCTTTGTTGCTCTAACTCCCTGTGCAACCCATGCTGGGGACAGCAGTCTGATTTCCAGCCTCAGTTCAAAACTGACGTGGAATCCGAACCCTGGAGGCTTCTGGCTGCATACTAATCAGGCGATGGCTCCAGGAGAACCTGGCGGGGGTAGGGGGCTGGGGGGATAGGGGAGGAGAGAGGGTAGAGCCTGGGGCAGCGGCTGTGGCAGCGGCTGGCTTCCAGAGAGTGATTGATCACCAGGTTTCCGATGAATGTGTGAGAAAGGCTGCGTGATAAAGCAGCATGAGCCATAATTAAAGTAACAGCTCTTGTTTTTTTGAATGCTGTTTGTGGGGTGCTTGGCTTCCTAGGCAATGTCCCCATCCCCCACTTTAGGACAGAGTGTTTCCTCTCTCTGGAGAGCTCTGCTGAGCGTCTGTGGAGGGGCCCGGAGGAGGGCAGAGGAAGGATGGACGCTGCTCCAGGGAAGTTGGCCCCTCGGTTCTTGATTGAAGCCTTCGCAGAGAGCAAGTCCGCGGAGACCCAAGAGCTTGCAACAACCCCTGAGAATGGGAGTTGCAGACTGCGGCAGAGACCAGAACTTTAGGGTACCCGAGGCCTATTTGTCAGGAACGATGTCAATCAGTTCCCAGTGTCTGAGGGGAGGGGGAGGAAAGCCACATCATACATTCAGTACTAAATCCCTTCTTTCTGGCAGCTGTCTCCAACCTGAGTGTGTATTTCGCAAATTGTAACTAACAGAGTCCCTGCTGCAGGCTTTGCTTTAGTCTCTGGCTGGAGTCTCACTCTCTCTCTGGCTGGCTCCCTCCTCCTCTTTTTCATTCTTCCTTTCCTTGCTGCCCATGTGTTCCTGCTCCCAATTTGGCAAACGTCGTACAGACTCAGACACTGTGACACCTCAGTAGGCACACAAATCAGGGATGTCTTTTGACGGAATCCTGGGAACCAGCTGTGCCCTCTGGGCCACAATGTCCCCTGCCAGCTGAGAACCAGATTCCGTCAGGGACTCCGGCAGAATTTCATTTATCAATGTCCAGCCAGGGCTACGATGGGTCAAGGGTAGCTACAAGTCATGCTTTGAAAGTTGGTCATATAATTTGATTGCTTTTCCAAGCCCCTGAGTGTGTCCTAGTGGGTTGATACCCCCCGTAGGATAAGTTCTCCAATTTCATTTTTTACCTAGTGATTCTACAACCTTGATTCAGGGATGAGTAGCATTAAAATCTAGGTGGAAATCATGCATATATGCACACAGACACTGCTCTAGGTCTGGCCATTTCCCTATAATCCCCAATGGTGTAAAGACCCCCCAGAATGCACCACCCCAGAATGGCTTCTGTTGGGGTTTGGCGTACTTAGGCAGTGAGTGCACAGTGGCATCACCTTCCTAGGGGGGCTTCACTCGGATGGCTGATAAATGAGTTTGTATTCCTTGAACACATCCCAGCTGGACGGTGAGGCTCAGCCGCTCAGGGATGAACTGCCAACAGTGACCCCACACATGGGTGACCTGCTGGATCCTCACTTCTCCCAGACTGATGTTACCATGTACAGTTATGGCTACAGCCACCACCCATTTTTTTCTCTGCATTCCAGACTAGAAGAGGGAACTATAATCTCTGAATTGGACTAAAATTGGGGGAAAATCCAGTGGGTTCTGTCCTAGGAATAAGGGACCCACAGGAGCAGGGAACTGCAACAGAGGTGTTTGCCCATCAAGAGAGAGTCACGTCCATGATTTCGCTCACTTGCCAGCTTACTGCGTCATGTGCTATACATAATTGATGTCCTTGTCGTGCATGGGACCTTCATGGCCCAAGTCATAAGGCCTTAGCCTTTGAGACCTGTGTACTAATCCAAGGCTACTTGGGTGCTGCAATTACACAGAGCAAAGCACAAACTGTTATTTGAAAGTCAATAAGGTATTGAATTCCACAGTGGACACTGTCTCTTTCTTTCTCAGAATCCCATACCGAGTTCTCATTAACACAGACAGACAGGACAAGATACTCCCAACTCAATGCACCAGAATAACTCACAAAGTGTGTTTCTGCAGCTCTGTGTGGGAGAAATTGTACCTAGGCTGGTCAAGAAAGCCTGTGATGGTCCCCTGGTTATTCCTCGAGCCACAAAGCCCTTTCTGCCCTCCAAAGCCACAACAGGATGCCCTGATGGGTGCTAAGAGCCAACAGATGGCTAATGACCACCAGGGGCCTGGGTGTTAGAGCTACCACCTCGGGGGGCAGGAGTAAGATGCTATCACCCAGCGGGGTTTCAAGCAGAGCAGGATGTGTGCCTATCAGGAACCTGTAAGTTTTGCCAATGCCCACTCAGCAGAGGGACGAGCAGCAGGTGGGCAGGTGCACCATCTATTTGCTCTCAGATATCACAGATAGCCCAGATGCCTGCTCAGAGTGGTTCCCAGCCCTGACAGCCAAGGATTACTCTCATAATAGGAGCCCTGGGGAGAAAGCAAGGGAGAGATGAAAACGGCAGGAAAAAGAGTGAGGAGACAGAGAAGGAAAAGTGAGCAAGAGATGTGGGGATATGTTTCAGACTGAGAGTGTTGGCAGTGGAAGTGGGGTCCTTGCGGTGTTGTGAGAAAAGCATTTTGGGGGACCCACAAAGGAGAATGAGGTCTGGTGGTAAGATTTCTATGGGCAAAAATAGAAGGCTTCCCCCAGGTTCCCAATGTCTCATCTCCATCTGTCCCACTCTGAGAGAAGTCCAATCTCGTCTTCATCAGTCCTAGAAACAGGGCCAGAGTCCAGAGCTTCTGTGCCATGCCAAAGTTTAGTCCATATCAAAGCTTAGCCCAGTCCCTGGCTGTGCTCTGGCCAGCTGGTGCTGCTGTGTCCAGTACCCAGGCTTGGCGTGGAGCCTGCTTCATGTCCATGCACAGCTACTGGCACAGCTGCTAGGGCCACATGGTTGCTTTGGAGGGAGGATACACCAACAAAGGGGGCAAGATCATGTTACCGGGAGAGCTTTTTTAGCTTGGATTATATTATCTCGAGTTTGGGAAGGACCAGGTGTTTCTTCAAATCAACCTCCCAAGCTTCGAGGGCTTCTGATGGGTCCACCCCTAACCAATCTATTTCCTCAATCTTCTGAGTTCTGTGTCTTATCCAATCCAATTCTTTTCCCAGGCTAGACTGACAGGCCTCTCTATGGTCACCATTTTGGCATTTCCTGCACAAGTGCTTACCTCCCACGGTGTGGGCAAGTGGGCAGGGTGAAATGAAAAGCTGGTCCTTCTGCAGGGCAGGGATGGGTGTTAATCCTCTTTGAGGGGCAATGCTGTGGTTCCCTGGGGTGCCTATGAATGCTTTAACTTCCTAGCAAAGCAGGTTTATGTTTCCTAGTTGACTATGTTTAATAATGTCTGATTCCCTTTGCTTTCTTTATCAATATCTAGCTACCTACACTGACAATAGTACAGTCATGATTCAGTGAGTGATTTCTAGGGCCAGGGCTTGTTCAAAATGTATCTCATTTGATTCTTACAGCAATCGCTAATGTTATTATCTTCAATTAACAGCTGAGGAACCTTTGAGTAACCTGTCCTAGGACATATCAAAATGGACATGCAGCTGGCATAAGGCTTAAGAAATGGTGAGGGTTTGAGAAAAGAGACAACTGCGCCCTACTCTGGGTTCTTGGAAATGCACTCTGCCCTGGAGCCCTGTGGGCTGCGTGCTGGCCCTCCCTTGTCCCCTAGAGATGAGAACCATTCTGCTTATCTCTCTGTGTCTCTCTCTTGAATACTGTGAAGCACAATTAGTTAATGTTTATAATGTGCTTTCAACAGGAAAGTGCCACTTAAACTCCCAGCTCTGGAACCTCTGGTTGGCTATTCCTACACATTCTGTCGTTTTCATTGAAAGTAGGTGTTTGAGTGCATAATGGCTTCAACTCACTGCAATTGCTGATAGAGCAATAGAATCAAATGTAAAACTAATATACTTAGAAGGGAGACAGCTTTTTTGAAATCAAAATAACCAAGTAATGATTTCTTCTCTCCTTTTAAATTATTTTCTTAGTGTTGGGGATTTGCAGGTTCATTCCTCTCTCAATGCCATGCTGTCAACCTCTCCTATGGGGGGAATGAAATTATCAGCCTACTCTCCAGCTCATCTCTGTCTCTTACATGCACCCTGTCCATGGATCACAACCCGACTCTTACAGGGTTTCTGGCCTAGAAGGACTCTGAAGGATTACTTTAGCAGGTTGTAAATGATGAGTGAGAAAATTTAAAATACATTTAAATAATATGTTTTTTGTAGTTAAAGATAGAAAAGGGAGTAAAGGAGGATGTAAAAAAAATGGTAAGGTAAACTAAGAGTAAAGGAGTGGGAATAAAGGAACAAAGAGGAAAAAGAAGGGGAAATGAATTGTAACTCAGAGAAGCCCGTGGTCTTAACAAGTGGGTCCTTGGAAGTCCCCATTTATTGGGGAAATATAAAAATTCCTTTACTTCCCATGTCAAGTCAGCAGCATGAGGAGCTCAGCTCCCACCAGGAGTGACCTGGATTCCATCAGCCCAGCTGCACTGCCTCTAGGTGTTGGTTTTGTTGCCGGTGGAAGTGGGTTTTTGCAGTGTTGCAAGGAAAGCATTCCAGGAGACCCACAAGGGAGGATAAGGTCTGGTGATAAGATTTATTTGCAAAATCATGGGAGTTCCCAATGTCCCATCTCTGTTCATCCTGCCATGGAAAAAGTCTGGTCTTGCCTTCATCAGGCCCAGGCATTTTGTGCCATGCCAAGTCCAGATCTTTCTCACCATCTGGCTGACTTAGCTTATTTTCCCAGCTCTGTCTCTGTTAGGGCCCACATTCAGAGCCCACCAGCCACCAGGGCCACAAGTGGATGCTAGTCCCACATGGCTGCTATGGGGAGAATGTGCTAAGGAAAGGGGGTGCATATTACTGAGCAAGATAGAGAAGGGGCTTGTTTGTTAAGGTGATGATACTATCTTGTGCTTGGGACGGGCCAGGAGGGTTTTTCACAATAACCAATTAACTTACAAAGCTTTTGCTGCCTTCTAATGGGTCCACCCCCTAACCAATCCATTCTTTCCCCAGACTAGACTGACAGGCTTCTATGGTTGCCGTCTTGGCTCCTACTGAACATGGGCTCACCTCCCCTTTATTGTTCTATCCCTTCCCTCAGTGATTTGGGGGGTTCAGACTAGGGGTTCCGTGGAGAATGTGTGAAGCTGTAACTTCCTAGGGAAGCAAGCAGGCTTAATAATGTCTGATTTCCTTTGCTCCCTTCCTTTGTTAATACTCAGCTACCTACACTACTACTTTTACAAAACTAAGGAACTCAGTTGCACTTCAGAACTCTGTTAGAGGGATGCTTTAGAACCGGCCCCTATGAAAGTTTCCCCCTGATGTTTTTGTACTGTTTCTTCAAGGTAGATGCCTGCCCTCACTACAGGTCTGCTTATTTTCATAAACACCTAATCGTTGGACTAAATTAGTGTTATGCAAAGTGCAGGTTGCAACCCTTTATTAAACAATTTAGTGGCTTTCCCTGTGATTTAAAAAAAAATGGAAAAATCAGAATTATCAAAGTGCATGACATAAGTAAGGATATTTTGTGAACATTTTGCTTCAGTGGTAGTGGTGTGTCTGTGTATGTGTGTGTCTATGCAGTGTTGTGACATAAAATAAACTTGTTACTGTGGGTCACAGTCTAAAAAGTTAAAAGCCTTGAAGCCAAATGACTCTTGGAGAGTCTGCAGACTTCTGGTTCTGAGCTACTCTGTAATATCACTTGAATGTAGGAAATCTGGGCAGGGATGTCTTCTGATAACAAACTCTCATGTTTCCTCTGCCTGTGGAATTAGATGTTAGGGAAGATTTTAGCATATCACTGCCATCCTAAACTTTATAGACACCTCTCAATTCAACTCTTTGGATAGCTTGGGATGAGCATAGTTGAGGAAAGAGATGCGAGGATAAGTCTAAACTGATCTAATAGGACAGGAATTTAACACAATGGCTCCCAAGGTCCAGAGCCCACTTTACTGGCTGCTGCACCTCCTGCATACCCCACATTTTACCCTCCTCCCCTTCTTGCCTGTCTGCTCAGTCACATCTGATTGACTGGCTGACTCAGGCAACCTAATGAGAGGTAACACCTCATATGACGAAATCAATGCTGTATAATGGGTTGATTGACATCCCTGGGATCTGACTGTGCACATAGTCCCTCTTGCAGATAATGTTAATGGTTGAAGAATTAAAACATTGCTCAGAGCATAATGAATGCAGCACGTGCCTTGTATTAGCACATGCCAGCTGCATCTCTGGGTACCAGGAAGCAGCAACAATTTTTAAATTATTTATCAGTTTCCTTACCTCCACCTCAAAAAAGAGTTGGCTTATGCATTTATTTATTTCATGGACAGATATGCAGAGTAATTGCTTTGGGTTCTTATGATTTTTTTTGTCCTATGGATTTTCTTTTTCTGATTCAACAGCAGGGGGGAAAAAAGAGAAAATATCATGTCAATGTCATTTGAATCATAATAGCTACAAATTTACTCCCCTGAATAAATAGAGAAGCTTATTTATGAAACACAGACAAGATGTCTGTGGAGTTGTTAACACTGGGAGAGAGATTTGAGTAGGCAGGGGCAATTGCAAAAGTTTGCATATCTCCAGAGCTCCCTTGAGAGGAGCAAGCAGGCAGCTCCTTCCCTGGCCTGGATCCTTGTGCCTTGGCAGCTGATTGGACAGCCAAATGTGGCTGTCAGGACCCATCACAGGTGAACCAGGAGGCTAAGAGGGATGGGTGATACCTGAGGAGTGAGGGGGTAAAGCAGCTTTTTGTGCATTTAAGGGAGAGTGAATGGATAAAATGCCAAGGTGAGAGAGCAGATATAAAGGGTTACATTGTCTATGGTTCTGGCCTTTTCCTTCTATTTTAGTTTTTTATATTTATCTTAGAGGGGCCGACTACTGCTCTCTCTTGCAAACCTAAGTGTCTGGTGCATCCTCTCCCTCTCTCTCTCCTCCCGCAGCTAGCCCCCTGGCCCTGCCACAATGCTGCTATGTCTCCACTCTATGAGTGCTCTTGAAAGGAGCAACAAGGCTGTGATCTGCTGACAGCCATGTCCAGGGGCTCTTCCTAGTGCTTGACATATATGGTCTCATATATGGTCTCAATCAACTGTGAGGAAGGTACTACTTTAGGACAATTTTATATAGATGCAAAAACCAAATCTGGAGTAGGCTAATGACATGCCCAAGGTCATGCCCTCTACTACGTGTCCAGCCAGGATTTGGGTCCTACCACATAGAGAGAGGCAAACATCTGGAATGTGGATCAGGAGGCCAGAGTTTGATCCCTAATTATTGAGTTATCTTGGGCAAGTTGTCTACCCCTCTATGGACCTCAGTTTCCAGGCAGGCATTAACTGTAATAGTGGGAAGAGTGGATTTAGGACTACATTTCTTGGGTTTAGATCCTAGTACTACCATGACTAACCTTGGGGAGTTACTTGACCTTAGTTTCCTCATCTATAAATGGAAGTGATAATTAGTATCTTCCTCATGGGAATGGTTTTGATGATTAATTGAGTTACTGCATGTAGGAGAGTTAAAGTTGAGCTGGCTGCATAATAAACACTTATTATGTCTGAGCATTATTATTTTGCTTTTGTCTGTGTGTCCGTATTTATAACATGAAATGCAATGGTCTTTAAGATCTACTTTGGTTTGGAAGTTCTATAAATCAGGTTTGTTTACACTTCCCTAAAACTTCCAGCTATTTACTGTGGGATGCCAAGGAGAACAAAACCAGAGGGTGAACACACCTTGCACATGTATATCTCTTTTATATGGGCAATGACTGTTCACCTCCACAGCTCCTTTCATGTTAACCTATAAACCTCACATTATTCCCTGCGGGTAGGTCAAGGATTACTTTCCCTGTTTTTGAGAATAATGCAGTGATTGGCTCAAGGTCAGAAAGTTAGTGAACAGCAGGATGCCAGTCCACGTGCCCTGCTTCCAAGAGAGCTCTCTCTGTTGTCCCCAGGGCAAAGGGACTGAAGAGTCTTAGCTCAATCCCGAGCAAGGAGGCGCCTTAGAAAATGGACTTTTGTCTAATTGTATTAGGCATATTCTACTCCAAAATAAAAGACTGGGCAAAGTGTCCTGGCTATATTTCCCTAGCTCATATTTCTCTAAACATAAGAATTTACTACTTTTTCTTTTTCTAACTAGAGAGCAATTAATCTTGTCTCCTCTAGACCCACACACTGGCACACATTATAACTACCTTGAAAGCAGATGGTTCCCTAGGAGAAGAGAGACGTGAAATAACCCAAAGCAGCAAGAAAGATTGGCAAGTTCAAAGCCTGGACAATGGGAACCAGTGCGAGTTGCCCAAAAGGCTCCCGAGTACTTCTGGGCTGCTATCCTGGGGTCAGATCTGCTCCCCATGGGTGCAGAAAGGAGCAAAGGGGTCAGAGCACCAAGGGAATTCTGGTAGGTCATTTACATAAAGCAGGGCTATACCAGGTCCTGAGGGAAAGGACAAGGCCAGAGACCTGTGAACTCAAAAGAGAAAGCAGCCAGTATTCTAGAAGTGTCTGCTGAGAAGCAAAAGAGCAATGCCTATTATCACTTGCATTTCCAAACTTTCTCAGCCTGAATTTTCTATGCCATGTAACCCATTTCTGAGTTACAATGTGCTGCCTGAGTGGAAATCTCACATCCCTCAGGAAATCATAGCTCATAGTTGAAAGGAAACCTGCCATGTACTTTTACATCCTCTGCAGCCTCGCAGCAAGCTGGGACTGTAGTAAACACTCAGTGAATTCCTGAAAAATCCAATTGGATTGACCAAACTGAATCCAACAGAAACATTATTTGTACAAAACTATTGTAAGCTTTTAATCGATGGGGTAGGGAGGGCAGTCGTGATCCAAGTAATCCAACGGAAGTAGCTAATCCACAAAATAATTCTGTGGTTCCTATAAACACAATGTATCATTTTATGCACCTATTTGCCTCCCCAATGAGGTTTTCCTTGCTTAATTCATCCCCTATTCAACTGATGTTCATAGGGTACATACAGTATGCCAAGAACATTACTGGCATTAGGAAATGCCGGGCATGAAGACAGCCGCAGTCTCTGGCCATGCAGAATTGATCCTATATAAGGAAAAGGAGGCTATTGCACCATAATTGCATGAATTGCATAACTGTGATAATGACATAGGCTACTGAGAATTAGTGAGTGCTTTCAGAACAGATAACAGAGAGTCCTACCCGATTTGGCCCCGGGGACAGGGTAGAGGTGATGGAACACTGAGAACAGGATGTTTATATTGAGATTTAGGGAATGAGTTTCAGGTGCCACATTACCTCACACACAGGTTGAGGTGCCAACATTACAGCAATTTGCCTTTCTTAAGGACTCCCTAACTGATTGCTGGCTGGTTGGTGCTGGAAGCATACAGTAAGCTCCTTCTATCCTCAACAGCAAAGGCTTGCTCCATGATCTTTAGGCCTTTGTTCATGTGATAAAAGATCAAGAACTTGCTCTTGGAAGTTCTGTCTGTTATTGGGGGTTGTTGGGAGTCCCCCAGACTCCCTGGCCCCTGTCCTTCCACCTGCATGCTCAGTGGCATCCACCTGTGAATGAATTCTTCCCACCAATGCCTCCAGAGGAGGAGAACAAAAATTTGCTTCTTTAGAGATTTCTTCAGGAGCATGGTTGTGCTGCCCAGAGCAGTGGCTAGAAATTCCAACTAGCTTCCTGAAACTGAGACATTTCAATTAACAGGCAGCACTTCACACCAGCATTTCTCTCTTCCCTGGTTTTCCAGTCAGAGTGTTGTGTATTATAAATAATAATAGGCTGGCCCAGTCCGAGGCTGTTATTGAGTCTCTTCTTTCTGCTGACACCAGCAGGATTCCCTGGAGTGAGTTATCATGTGGATATTTAATTGGGTGACACACAGGGGAAGCTGGCCCACTTTGTGTCACTGCTTTGGGTATTTCCCACAGGGTTCAGTGCTTACCCCCTGGAAGGGCTCTTGGACATCACTTGTGTGCCAAAAAGCTATTATCAAGGTATCAGGAAAGACCAGGGACGAAAGGAAACAGCTTAGAACTTTGAAAAATGAAGGACATGTAGACAGGAAAGAGTACTGATCTCATGAACAAAAACAGTTGTCCTGGTTTAGAGATTGTTCAGGGACCTAACATGTATTGATGGGGGTGTGTGTGCATGTTTTGGGGAGTGGTTGATAAAGGAGGGGGAGGACCACTGGAAAGCACCATAGTCAAAAATTACAGGGGAGCAAATGTCAGGTGCTAAAGAAAGGTGTAGTCATGTATCCAAACAATTAGCACCATCTTCTTCATCCAGGAAAAAAAGAAAGAGGAGAATTTAACTTTTTCTTTTTAAACTGATGGGTGTTTGGCAATAAATAGATGTAACTTTAGTCCTAGCAGTAACCCTCTGAGGTGGTGTTTTGCATGCCCATTTGACAGATAAAAAAGCTGAGGCTAAGAAAACACTACTAATAAATGGTAGAGTTTTAATACAGATCCATGACTCCAAACCCCATTTGCATGACTCCAAATCCCATATTGATTCCACTGTATGTCAGGGTGTCAACCAGTCCTCAATCCTTTCCCAAGCTTCTTGTATATTGCATTATTAATTAATGTGCAAAGTATTTGAATTTCTGCTGCAAGCATGGAATAGATGTTGGTTTTATAAGAAATAGGAGAAGCAGTAATAATACTAATAACAGCAATAGTAACTAACACTTCATGGTGATTACTATTTTCTAAGCTTTGTTCAGAACATTTAATAAATACTAGGTTATTTAATGAAATGCCTGCATCTCAACAACTGACTTTCAGACACATCACCACTATGCTGGGTAACAGGGAGCCTCTCTTCCCTGATACTTGGGAGGTAGGAGCAGGTAGTAGTGAGAGCAGAGAGCAGGCTGCTAATAACCCACTGCTGAGGCCAAAGCAGGCAGGTGTACCCTGCTTGGGCTGTGGTACAGTAGCCCCACACCAAAAGACAAATTCCCCATGCTTTGCTGATTGCTCCAAGAAATATCCTAATGAAGTTCACCAACAGAATATATGGATCCTGGGTGAGGGTGGGTGGGCTGTGAATCAGTGGCTGAGGGTGTGTTCACCAGGCATTGAATTTGTTCCACATTAGCTACTAGGGGCTCAGTTTTTCTCTGTAGCACCTGTGGATGCCACAGATAAAGATGTCCTTTGTCCTTTCAGCAAAGAGGCTGGGATGGGCAGGCCTTAAATCATATCAGGAGAACCAGAGATTAACCATTACTTAGAGTTTCCTAGCTGAGAAACTTGAAAGCATAATTGAGTTAGGAGAGGGAAATGGAAGCTAATATTATTGAGTGGCTACTCTCATATATCATGGCAGTGTGACGGGGTGGATCCAGCTCCATCTCCCATCCTCTTGTGGTTATTTCAGACCAAGTCATGCTTGCAGCCTAGCATCATGCAGAGCTACAGACGTCTCTTTTCTTCTCATCCCACAGGATGAGTTGACCCCTCCCTGCTAAGGGCTGATCCTGCTACCTCTGCCATCTATTCTACTGGATCCACCTCCTTGGAACTGTGATCCATTCATCTCTTCCATCTCTCTCCAGCACCTTCAATCTCTCCTTCCTTTTGACCTCTTTCTCTCATTCTACTTTTTTCAAACTATCAAGTTTTTCTTAAACATTTAGACTAACCATAAGTCTTAAACACATGTCCTTTTCTAGTAATTGCCTTGTCTGTCTCCTTCCATTATCATCCTGATTGTTAAAAAAAATAGTTCATTGTCTTATTACCTTATATTCACTTTTCATTCAACCATAATCCAGCCTCTAATCCCACAATTTTACTGAAATTGCTTCTGTTAAAGTCGGAATCGATGACCTGTTACTTGACAAAAACTAAAGGACTTTTTGAGCTTCTCTGATATTTCTCTGAACGTATTTGTATCTTACAGCTTTGTAACAGCTGATGCAACTAACCACCCCCTCATCCTCAAACTCTTCTTCCTCAGCTTCTGTGGTGTCTGCCTTTCTTTCCCAGTTGTCATCTTAAATGGCTCAATTTCTTTAGGTTTCACTCTTAGCTTACTTCTTACTCAACATGTTCTCCTTGCCAACTTCATTTGCACTCATATTTTAAACTTTTAGTTATATGCTAATAATCACCAAATCTGTATCCCTAGTCCATGAGTTCCACACCTACATTTCCATTGTCTGCCAGGCAGTCAGTCACCTGGATGTCTCCCAGGTACCTTGTTCTTCACATTCTTTTTACCCAACATTAAGTTCACCGTTTTTATCCCCTAACCTATTTACTTTTGAATTATTTTTTTCTCGATTTGTAGCATCTCCCTCTGACTCAGTTGCCCATCTAGGACTCTAGACTCTTCAATATTCATCTTTCTCCAGAACTCCATTGAGAACCAGTCATTAGTCCTGAAGCTTTTATTTCAAAGGAATTTCCTTTTTCCCATCCCTGATGCCTGTGTCTTATTTTAGCTTCTTTTTGCATCATTCTTGGACTATTACAACAGCCTCCTGTCCATTATTCTTACCTCCATTCCGCCCATCCCTTACCCCACTCGGACATGTTCTCTGTACTGTCCCCAGAACAATATATTTAAAATGTGGAGCTGACTATGTGAGTATCCATATTCTTTTTTTTAAGCTTTTAAAAATATTTTATTTATTTTTAGAGAGGGAGGAAGGGAAGGAGAAAGAGAGGGAGAGAAACATCAATGTGTGGTTGCCTTTCATATGCCTTCTACTGGGGACCTGACCCACAACCCAGGTATGTGTCCTGACTAGGAATAGAACCAGTAACCATTTGGTTCATAGGCTAGCACTCAATCCACTGAGCCACACCAGCCAGGGCTGAGCATCCATATTTAATCAGACAAAGTCTAAGCATTTCTGTGTTACTAGAAAGGTTTAATTTATATGTCCTTACTTCTCTAGCCTGTGGCTTACCTTTGCTCTTTAGGCTGTATCAATATCATGCTACTTTTAATTATCTCAATTTACCCTGGTTAAATCTCTCTGCACCATCTGCTCAGAATGCTTCTTCTGCCTGTAACATCCTGCATTCCTCTCTCCTCCATCATGTATTTGGCTCCACTGGCTTTTTATTTTGTCCTCCTTATTGGCTGAGCACAGTCCTTCATAGACACAAGGGAATAAATTTATCAAGTCAAGCCCAAACTTAATAATTAGACAGAGTATGTGTCCACCCACATGGTTTGAATGGTGGGGTTTAGGGAAACTCACACCTGGTTATCTTTTATTGTTTAAAATTATTTCATTATTGGGTCATTCTTTTGATTGCCTTTGTCTTCTTGTTTTTGGAGAAACTTCTATAAATTTCTCTGGGTGAAGTTATA
The DNA here is from genome assembly GCF_019186645.2 of Phyllostomus hastatus. Lineage (NCBI taxonomy): Eukaryota > Metazoa > Chordata > Mammalia > Chiroptera > Phyllostomidae > Phyllostomus > Phyllostomus hastatus. The sequence goes on along the minus strand of NW_025334015.1, from coordinate 8,205,470 downwards.
TCACCTAAATCTTTATCAATTCCTACATATTATAGAAAGGGTATCATGGCAGTCAGCTGAGGCTGATGCCCTTGGCAAAATGTGACATGGGATGATGAAAAATTGCAGCAAGAAGGGGAATAGTATTCCTGTGCATAGAGCTGAGAGAATGTCAAATGCAACAGTTCACATTACAGACCTAACCTGGTGGAATCATGTGGATAATGTCAGGGAGTTAGAATTCAGGGAATATCCAGGTGACCAAAAATAAAAACAAATTAAAATAAAAATGATTTCCTGAATAGTACAGAATCATCACCCATGTAGTCTTATGTTCATTTAAAAATAAAAAAAAACAAGCTGCCAAGATAGATTATTTGTTTAGTGGGATCTTATGATATGCACCAAAGTATGTCTAAAACTTAGAAATGAGAAAAAGATAATGAACTTAGTACCCTACAGGTTGTTGTAAATAAAGTAAGGAAGAAGTTATATTACCATCAACAGACAGGAAAGAGAGGAAGATAGGCAGGAAGAGAAAGACACATTTATTAAACATGTATTGAACATCTTCTATCCAGACACTGCTATGCCACTGGGACTATATTGGTGATCAATCTGGACGTAATCCTTGCTTGAGCATATACTTGTCATATGGTGAGTACTCAGTATAAATTTTTATGGAAAGAAGGAAAAATAGAATAAAGGAAGGAAGGAAGGAAGGAAGGCCGGCCCTATTGTTAGCTGGTTTAGGATAGTTTAAATGAACTAAATGTTTATTAACAGTTTACTGTTTAACTTTTCACCCTATGGTATTTTTTTGCCCATGGTGTATTCTTCTAGTAAATTTATACTAAATTCATTCCCCATTATGATTAGAGAGTACTTTATCAGGCTAACCTGTAGATTATACATGAATTTGGCATGTTAAATTTGATGAGTTATTAAAATAGACAGCAAGTGAGTAGTAGAGTTCAGATTCTAAAACCAGGTACCAATAAAACCCCAGATGATCATGTATGGGCCCTGTGGCCATACTGGGAATTGGATAATGCCTCCCTGCTTATGGACCACTTGGGGGGCCAGCCATCTGGCACACACCGAGAAGGGGCAAATAAAGGCGATACAGTGCTCATGGCTGTGGCAAGTCCAGTCTTTGCTTTATAATCATTCTCAGTTATTTACGAGCCCCAGAGCAATGCTCAGAGGACAAGCTTATAAGTGTTGATCGGAGGGGTTTATGAGTGTTCTGGGCCAGTTTTGTAAGAGAGCAGCTCCAATAAAGAATTTATCAAGACAATAAAAAAGAGAGACAAGTGCCTAAAGATGCTCTGGTGAAAAAAAGCTCTTTTATATTAAGAGAATCTAACAGGGAGCACTTTGAACAAATGCCAGGCTTTGCCCATGACCATCCCACCCATCCTTGCTCCTACCCAGCCTAACACATAGGCAGAGGATCTCTCTCATCTTCATCTCAGGGGCTAAATATGAAAGGTCATTGACATTTGTTTTAGTCTTAGGATACGCAGCCCCAATCCCTTTACCCCAGATGGGTTTTTCTTTCACTTGAAATGGCTCTTGTGTTTGCTCTATTCTTGGAGATTTCAAAGATGGCTAATTCTAACCAGCGAAACAGTATTTCATTGAAATTGGGCTTCCCAACCCCATAAAGGCCACAAAGTGCTTTTTACTTAATGTCACCCACTTTTCAACTCAACTGGGCTTTTTACCGAGTGTGTACTCTGCCCCGTGCATGTGTTGGGTGAGAGGGATACAAGGTAGATTCCACACAACTCGTAGACTTGTGGAGTTCACTGTGAACACTCATGTGCTGAGGCTGTCACTGATTACTAGTGCCTTGCCCACTACCCTGGAAAACAAGGAGCTTAATAAAAGCTTATTTATAAGTATTTTCACCATCATAATTTAATTTCTCAGTGACTCATTATTTACTTGTGTAACCGTCAAACTTGTTTTGAGCACCTGCTATATGCCTTCCATATAGAGATGAACTAGAGAGAGTCTCCTTGCCCTCTTCTAGAGAAGCATTTTAGAGTTTGGTGGGGGAGACAGATGCACTGACAGACAGTTACAATGCAATGGAAAGTTAGTTCTAACAGGAGTCTACAGAAGGGGCAAGTTTTCCAGATAGAAGGAAGAAACAAGTGATCCACGCAGAGAGAACAGCCTGGATAAATGTAAAAGGGTGGAGGAGAGCATGAAAGGTTCAGAAGACTGTGAGATATAAGGTGCAATATGTCATAAGGTGAGTGTTGATGGATTATTTGAGGAGCTTGGATGAGGAAATGGTAGACCCTGTGAAGCCCTGTGCAGTTCTTAAACAGTGGAAATAACAGGACTGCAATATGCAAAAGGGTAGTCATAGGAATCAGTGGACCAAATAAAGGGCTATTTATTAGTGCATTAGTGCAAGAAAGAAAAACTGAGGAAATGAACTGGGCTGTGGCAGCAGGCATAGAAGGAGAGAAGTGATTTGAAGGGTAATTGGCAGGCAAAAGTAAAGGCTGTGATAACTGGCTGCATATGTGAACAGGACAGGGCTTGGAGAAGGGTGAAGCAAGTGAGGCTTTCACCCCAGCGCAGAATTTCACAGGGTGCCAGAACTTGGTAATAGAGATGAATAAAACTTTAATGCAATACTTAAAAAATAAAATCAATGCTAAAAATAGAAACCTCACGATTAATAAAATATCAACATTTCAGTAGAAATGGATCAGTATTACTGATTTTTTCCTTTTGCCTCTGGCTCCAGCATGGCTCAAAATGGTAACGTACTGACTTTTTTCAAAATGTTGATAGTTCATTATGATTTTTTGTATAGTTTTAACTTAAAAAAACATTGCATTACATTTTTGTTTATCATGCTTACCAGTTTTTTAAAGGCACTCTCTAAAATTTTGTACCAAGGCAAGTGCCCCATTTCGCTCACCCTAGTCCCAACTATGGAGCAGGAAGGGGAAGGAAGAGCAAGGAGGTGTTGTCAGCAATGATTGCAGGGGTGTTGTCAAGTGGGACACATTGATGCACACCATGCTACCTGACTCCACTGAGGGACCACTCAGTCTATGAATAAAAGTGACTGTCTTCCCTGGATACCTTTCCTCTATCCACTGATGGTTGTCATTTTAGGCTAGGAGTCTTCACCACATGCCGACACCATCCATTGCCCTCCCTCTGAGCAAATGGAGTTTGGGTCTCACATGATGGAACTCACATACAGCTTGTGTACAACTTGTCTAAATGCCACAAATGCTTCAGAATAAGCATGGAAATTGGTTTCTAAGCTCCAGCAGTTTCTAAAATAGGGGCAGTTTAAAACAAAGCAGTATTATCAAAAGGACCCCTATAGAGCAGATTATGGGAAATGGCAGTGAGCCTCCAAAACAGAAAACCTGGAGAAAGAGTCATGAAGGGCATCCACCCTTCCTGAGAAAGGGCTGTGTAGGAGGGGACTGTGGAGGCCAGGGAGAGCCATCAGCTCTGTCTCCATGTCTTCAATGTGGTGAAACTCATTTCCCCCCATCCCCAAAGCTTTTCATTTTCTATCCTGGCTCAGTGTGGTGTAATGTATCCTGTCAATGCAAAGTTTGGGCTGAAAAACATTATGGTCTTTGGAAATCTAGCAGGAAATTGGGTAGGGGTTTTCCAAATTAATTGCAATGTGAAGATGGAGTACCTTGGGGATGGTGAGGTGGAGAGGGGAAGGTATTGACTGTATCCAAAGACTGTGTATTAGGCAATGCTTAGGTAGGGAAAATGATAGAGGGGATAGAATGGGCATTAATATAGAGGATTTGGTAATGAAGGAAGGTAGATAAAAATGTGAGTAAGAGCTTTCTTGACAACTTCCTTAGAGAAGTTGCAGAAAAGGCTGTTTTCTGACAGTATGGGGTTGGGGTGAATATTTAGCAGGATAATGAAGGTTAAGAGAGGTGGACAGAGAACTGAGCAAAGATAATGAATGGATTTGGAAGCTTCCTTGCAGATCTTCTGCACTTGAAGACCATGAACATGCATGACTCCAGTCTACATGGTTGCATGGATTTTATCTCTAACTGTGTTCTGCTTTCTGGGCAAATACTTGGAGAAGGGGGGCCTTTGAACTGACCCTGGATTGGGAATATATAAGGCATGTGACAGGTGAAGGAACTGGGTGGTGAAAGAGGGATAACTTTAGAAGCATCTAGGTTTGGGGCAGAGGCTGATAAGACCAAGGATGAGGTGTTGAAAGGTACTAACAATTCTGAAGAATCTCAAGCTTTCAAGCATTGTCGCATTTTCAAAGTATGAGAAATGGCTGAGGGACCTATGATCGGGTCTTCTCTCAGCAGAATCAGCTCTAGCTCAGCATAGGCAGCTGTATAGCCTGCACTTTCCAAGGACTTGGCCTCTATTGTTGTTACCTGGACTAAAATAATATGAACTCTGCATCATTAACCATGCTCTCTTCTCTCTTGAAATGTAACCAAGCAATCTTAGGTAAAAGATGTCTTATCTGCCTCTCTGAAACATCATTTAGAAAGAAGGTGTGGTAAAGAAGATGCATTTTCTTAGTAACCCTAAAAGTTCCTCCTCCCCCGACCCCCAGCCTTCCCCAACCTGCATACAATGAAATTGCTAAAATATGCAAGTCAGTGATGAAGGCAACATTCTCAGGTTGACAATGAAGACTGATGCCATTAACATTTCTTACAACCACACTGAATACAGCTGTCAGGGCAAGAGGGGGTTTGAGAAGGTGGAATGCAATTAACCTAGTTGGAACTGGGCCAAGGAACCCAAGGTTAATGGCCCTGGGAATGGGAGCATTAATGACCACTGATGGTCAAGCCCCTTTGCATGTCTTACTCATTAGAGCTACCTTTTATATTCTATAAGTTCATGGCCTTTGGCCTAGGTACCAAGGGTAATGGAGAATTGCCACTCCCCCAGATGATGTGTTCTGCATTCTGACAGCTTCTGTCCAGCTCTTGATCCCCCGTCACAATATTCAGGTATAGTGTGTAGCAGATCTCAAAACATACCAGCCATCTGCTGAGTACTGCTGATGATAGCAAAGACATATACGTGATGCATATTCATGGGCAAAAATTGCTTCGGGTTTTCATCCAACAGACTGACAAAGGCGTGACATCCTCCTGCTTTCACCTGTTTCGTTCTGGTATTCCATTTTCTACACACTCCTGGGTAAACTGAAATAGAACCTTAAACCACTCTGGAATGTGTCCTCAGTCACATTTGATGGTGACAAGAATAATTAACATGTGAATCTTCATAGTCTCCTGCCCTGACTTGATCAACAAAAAGAATGCTATTTCTGTCCACTAAGATTCTCCTTTTCTCTTATTCCCTTTACCCTCCAAAAGAATTCTACCTTTGCCATAAGCTTCTCTTATGTGATAAGCTTTTGTGATGCAAATTTGGAACACAGGTTAGAGAGGCCAACTGAACTGGAGTAGGGCAAATAGGGGTTATCAACTCAGAGGAGAGAAGAAAAAGCAGAGACAAGAAAAGGAGAAAGGGGAAAGATTAATAGTCATTGTGGGCGTGATTTGTTGGGGAAAGTTGAGCATTGGGGTTGGAAAGAAAGAAGCTTCAAGGCAGCTGTGTTTTGTGTGTGAGACAAAAAGCAGAAATAAGGAAAAGGGAAATTTTAAGAAGTCTGGTTGATGGTTATCCATCAGATCTCTTTTAGTATTCTTAGAGAGATAAGAATAAACACTGATATTAATTTTAATTATGTCTGGCTGTTGGAGTGTTTCACTTAGAGTGAAAGGCCCCCTGAGACCAGGCCAGGCACAGTTCTGGGATTATCTGAGTTCACAAGTTTAAATGGAAGGCTGAAGTTGATGCTTTGAGGGAAGTTCAAACAGGGACAATGACTTTGCTTCTTCTTTCTCTTGACCTTGAAGTCAGGAACATATTTTGTGGGACTGCCTTCCCTAAATTATTTTTAAAGAGCAGAGTGTGTGAAAAATAACTAAATATCAAGAAGCTCTGTGTTATCTGTGCTAACATTCATCCACTGAGGTCTTCATGGTTACACAACAGTTCTATGCATTCTTACTTAAGCCTTCCATACTCTCAGAAGTAAATAGTATTTTCCTATTTCATGAATATGAAAATGAAGGTCTGGAGCACAGGTGGCCAACGCAAGGCCCGAGGGCTGAGTTCGGCTCTCCACCTTGTTTTATCTGTCGCAGGACCTTGTTTCTACTCGGTGGCAGGGCCAAGCTATCGCTTAACTGTTAAGGAGTAGTTACATTTACACAGTCCTAACATTACATTTGGCCCTTTGAAGGCAACCATGAGGCTGATGTGGCCCCTGGTGAAAATGAGTTTGACACACCTGGTCTAGAGTCAGGGATGTACTTATTGAAGGTTACAAAGTTTATAAGAAGCTCCTCTACCCTGGGTAAAAGTTTGAATTTTTATAAAAGGGAAAGATGAAAAAGGAGAGACCGTAAAGTGAAAATTAAGTTTTTAAATAGAGACAGAAATTCAGTGGAGGCTCAGAGGTTTCCCGTGCCCAGCTCCACACACACAGTCACTCTGAGCCCTTTGTTGAGGGAGAGAAAGGAGCAGAGAGACAGCTGCGACTCTCCCTGCTGCATCTCCTCCTGCATAATAGCCTCGGATGGCTGGGGGTCTCCTCTGCTTACGTGGCCTTTTTCTTTGGACCCAACAAAAGGGCAGTGAGGGGAGCACAGTCTGTCTTCTGCCCTTAGCAATTAAGGACTGGCTGGAGGCAGGACAAGGAGAAGATGTCCGCATGGTGCTGCCAGCCTTGGCATTTTCTCAACAAACCTGCAAGATAATTCAAGCCATTAAATCATCCCAAATCACATGCAGTAACTGTCATTTTTCTGTCTGAACATCTCCCCAGCTGAACACAAGCATCTCAATAGCCACAGCACCCTAATTTTCTTTGTCGGAGGCAACAAAACCAGAAGTAATGACAGGAGGAGGGACTGGGTCCCAGAGGCATACTCTCTGGGAAGTCTCTTGGGCTTAAATACATCTAAGGCAGATCCGAAAGAAAGCAGTGATTAAGGCTAATTTTCTGCCTGCATTGTGTTAAGTGTCCCGTTGTCTACACAAATAGCAATTGCTTCATGCCAGAAACATTTTTAGTGAATTCCTCTTATTGGTGAATTCTGTATTAAAATAAAAAGGAGACTAAAGAAAAATTTTTCAATTGAAAGGTGAGCCTATCAGGATACCAGTTAAAGGCACAGGACTGGCACCTACCCAGGAGTTGATTTTCCTTTTCAGATGCTAATATTGGAGAAGGAGGAATGCTCCCATTCTTTAACTTTGCCAGTGAAGGGCCTGGGAGGTTCAAACCTTTAGCTTTAGGAGCACACAGCTCTGCCTCTTGCAAACACACTTGGTTTTCTGGCAAGAAAGTTGGCAGTGGGCTGAGGTGGGAAATATGGTTGAGGAGAGGCTAACAAACTTAGCCATTCCTGAGTCATCCAAGGTGGACTGTCCACAGGGGAAGTGAGAGGGACACGTGGGACCCTTCTTTCCCCTGTGTGGACTGCCCCTTCACCAGGAGCAATGAGAGTTGGCTCAGCCACTTCACTCTTACCCTTCCAGTGTGAGTCTCAAGCCCTACAGGCATTTATATAATATTCATTCATTCACCCATCACCCATTCTATGAACATTTACAAAGCATCTTCTGTGTTGCAGGCAGTGGGCCACACCCATAAATTCAAAACCACAGTTATGAAAAGGAAGCAGAAAGCAGGGTAGTCGAACAGAAGTAGAACAGAGGCATTGGAATCAGAGACCTGAATGAAAAATGTCACCAAAACCCTTCTGGCCTTGCATAAATTATGATCTCATAGTTGTGAATTGGGGGAACAGTGCAAGGACTACGGTACCTGCTTTAGAGGGCTGTTGAAAGCAGTAAATAGCACATGCAAAGCCACTAACCTAGAGCCTGTCACCAAACCAGTGCTCAGTAACTGAATTTATTTCACCCTTCTTCTCAATTCTCACTTATTACCAGAAATATTTTTCCCCAGGGATGCTTCTGACTTTCAACTACCAGGGCATCAAATCCCCAGGCCACATCAAGAGACACTTACTTGTGTCCATTCAGACCCAAATCTATGACTGACTTGACACAAAGAGACCGAGAGGAGGGATGAAGACTGGGGCATGTACAGTGGGGCACGGAGAATTTGGGATCGGTTCCAAGGGAAGGCTGCAAGGAATAGTGAGGGGCCCTTCTGTGCTGGGTACCATGCAGTGCAGTCTGTTTAGATTATTTTGCAGGCCTGTGTTGGGGGTGGAAATCCCTGCCCCATCCAATCTCAATAACTCCAGGGGCAGGTCACCTATGGGGTTGGGAAGACAAAAATGATGGCAACTTTCTAGAACCCCAGAAGTGCCATACACCTTGGTATTTGACCACCATGGCATGTCCATTCCTGAGGATGTATGGCAGGATCATTAATTTCTAACAAGAATGCAGATTTGTGCTGCAGTTGAGAATAGACTAAAGTGAGCAATTAGTCAACTTTCTATCCAGTATCTCCTGCAGACAGAGTTTTGGTACCAGGGAAGATCAGCTTACTTTCCAATCAGCCCCATTGGGAAGCTGGGACTTAATTTAAGCTTGTCTCTATGTGTCATGTACCAGTGCTGAGGTGTGTATTTTACTTTTCTTGAACATGCTGACCCCAAGCTCCTGCAGTGCACATATGATTAAGGAATCTTATAAATGAGTGATGACCTCCAAGGTTGGATGCAGCCTCAAGGGCATGATTGTGAAAGAGATAGGGGAGGTGTTGGTCTCTACTTCTCAGAAAGCCTAATCCACACTCTGGCTAGGATGAAGTATGTGACCTTGGGCAAATTATTTCTTCAAGGATGTTATATCCACCAGAAAATGGGGATTGTAACATCTGACAGGGCTGTTCTAGGCTTACTTTAGATAACAGAATTTAAATACCAAGCAGAGCAACCACCATTTAGTAGCTCAGTTAATATTAGTTCCCGGATATGGAATACAAAAGGAAGAACACTAGGCAAAAGTTTAGTGTTTGATGATGATGATGATGATGATGATGATGATGATGATGATGATGATAGGAACATCCCTGTATGTGTTCAGAAAGGAAGAAAAACATGGGACTCTATTGCCTCCAGGACTTGGCTGTGAGTCAGGTGCTGTGAGTAGAGAGGGGAGTGGATGCAGCTTTGCTGATTCATGCTGCCTGCAGAGCCCTGAGGTCCCAATCCCAGACCAGAGCGCCATCTATGGCATGCACACAGCAAGGTGCACAAGGAAGTTGATTGTGTTGCTTGATCGCTCAGTTCAGCCTTCTACATCTCAGGTTCCTGGGGCCAACCACTGTTCATTGTTTTTTCTAACAATGAGAACACTCTCAGATGGGGTGTCTCTTGGCTCTCTTACCTGCGGCTACTAGCTCTGCCTCTGATTAACCCTTTGGAGCCTGGCAGAAACGGATTTCCAAAATGGAGTTTTGCTAGTCTGTAATTGGCAGGGACATAAATAACTGAACCCCTCACAACCCCTTCCTCCAGATCCACTGGAACTTGGAGGCAGTTTCCTCAGGCATTAAGTGTTCTCACGGGTAAGCTGCACAACCCCAGCCACCCATGGCCAACTCTCACCCTCTTCCTTTTTCTTCTTTTTCCTTCTTTCCACATTCTTCTCCAACTTCTCTTTCTCCCTTGCCTTTTTGTTTAGCCTTGCTCAAAGTAGCTGAGTCAAAGATTCTTCTCCCCACACCCCTTCTCAGAAAGCAGACAAATAGTGAAATGCCAGCCCTGGATGGGCTATAAATAATGCATAGTGCACAGGAACAGCTGGAGAGGCCCTCTGATTACAAAGAGAAGATCTTTCAAACACATATCATCGTCTTTGCTCTTCTTAATGCCACCCATTCTGCATTCAGCAGAGATACACACCTACTTGTTCATCGGTATGAAGCCCTGGCAAAGGGCCATTGTTTCTCCTGCTGTCTGATCCCAGCTCCACCACCAGGAAGGCCTGTCTGACAACCTCTCCTCCTAATGCCTGAGCTACCATTTCCTGGGCCCCTGGAAACCTGCCAGAATGGTAGCCAGGCTAATATCAGTTTAAGGCTTATGTTTCATTATTTTACATTTTTGTTATAGTCTTGATGTCTTAGTACTTGCTGAACTCTGGAAGGGATAAAGAACTCTAACTCTGTCCCCGATGTATTTAAATATAGTGCGTAATAAGTTGCATATTCAGGACTAAGGGCTTAGTAAATACTAAATGACACAAATATAAACCTATGAAGTTGATTATTACTATTTCCAAGTTTCATTTGAGGAAATTATGACTCAGATAAGTTAACTGATTAGCTCTAAGTCTCCAAGCTAAGAAATTATAAACCTAAGATTGAAATCCAGTGTCTATGACTTCATGTTCCATATTTACTTTTCTTTCTACTAATTAGGATTCAGAATTTGGTAACTAACACAGAGGAGGCTATCAGTCAAAGTAACAGCAGAAAACAGAAATCACTTGCTTCAAACAAAGAGGTGATAATGAAGAAGATCAGCAGAGTCTGTAAGACAGGGTAAAGAAATCCAACAGGAATGTCGAGGCACCTAGCGATTCACAACCTAAGGGAGCTCTTACAACCTCTAGGGGGAAAAAGGAAAGAGATGACATCACTGGAGTGAAAAGCTGGAGCCATGAAGGATGTCTGCATCTCAGGGTCTGTGACCTGGAAGGCTTAGTGCTGTCAGGACAGCAGCTGTGAAGACAGCGGGGGAAAGGCCACTTTCTTTGTGAGACATTAGCAGGACACAGATGGACTGAGACGTGAGAGAGAAAGTGATGCAGTTGGTGGGTCAGCCCTCCTTGAGATGGAGCAGAGCAGAGAATGTTGCTGGACATTGGAAAACCATCAGCACACAGGGCCCACTTATGATCCTTCATCACACAGCTGGTGTGTGGAAGAGTCATGCCTTCCTCCCCAGGCTCTGGGCCCAGAGCTGGGTACTCCATGAAGCTGATAACATTTAACTTTTTAAGGTCGATTTCCATTAAATCTTGTTGCATAATAGACCACGCAGGAACATGATGACTTAAAACCAAAGTAATTGATTATGTCTTCTGTTTCTATGTGTTGGCTGAGAAGTTCTGCTTGTCACACTCTCAGCTGGACTCACTCATGGAGCTGCATTCTGCTGGGAGCTTAGATGGGTCTGAAACAGACAGGAGGGCTCCACTTGCATGCCTTGGGTCCTCGATGTCCTGGACCCTCCCCACTGGTGGCAGCTGTTCAGGGCTCTTAGGAACATACTTCTGGCCTCCTGGCCTCCCTGGACCTCCTATGGCCTCAGTCCTAACCTTTGTATGGGCTGCTTCCAGCTCGCCTGAACCACAGCTGTGGTCTCACCCCCATCTCCCTGCTCCAGGCCTCAGGGCCTCAGAAGTGGTGGCACTCCTTCTCTGCCCAGTACCCCAGGCCTTTGCTCACCCACCACAGTCTCAGTTCCTTTCAGGAAGGTGGGGAGCAATACACCACAGAGGAATATACCTGGACGGTGCATGGGAAGCAGGAAGAGCACTGAACATGGGCCTCCACTCAGGAAGGGGCGTTGAGCTACCCTGAACATGGTCTTGCTCTCTCCACATCATCATTTAATCTCCTAGCCTGAACTTTCTTACATAGCAGTTGACTTTCGGAATGGCAAAAGTAGAAGCAGTCAGACCTCATAATTCTAGCTGAGTAACTGGCATACCATTACCTCTGCCTCATTCTGTTGATCAAAGAAGTCAAGGGCTCGGTCAGATTCCAGAGGAGGGAATAGAGACTCTAGGAGGGAAAGAGAAGCATACACATACAGGGTGGGAAGAATGGTTGGAGGCCTGTCTTCACACAATCCAGCACAGTTGCCTTCTCACCATAGTAATTTACATCCTTACTATGTGGAAACTGTATTTACCTTTTCCCAAGACACCACAAGGTTTCATCCCATCATGGCATCAAGTTCAAGTCCAGCATCTCATGATCTGTCATGGGTAGAGATGTGCATGAAGTACCTTGGGTTTGACACTTACTGATCTTAAGAACTAGGAACAGAAAAATATAAATTCAGTTACCCCATATTCAACAGACAGCTGTAATATAACATTAATACAGGAACAGGATAATTGCAGTGAACACCCCTGTTCAGAAAGGAGAGGAGTGGGAAACACGTAGCCATTACTGGTCCACAGAAATTCTAAAATCTAAACAGGCATTTACTGCACATTTGCCTTTCCTAGGGGCAAAGACGTTCTTTGATTAGGGCCGAGTTCTGTCTCTATGAGGGTTTCCTAATCCACTGCGCTGGGTTCCACCATCTGGACTCTTGGTTTTGCCCTCCAATCTTTTCTTCTTTTTTCATAAGAAAAAACCCACACTTGCAGCTGAAAAACTTTCCCGGCCTGGTTTCTTCTACTGGAATTTGGGAGCTCCAATGCCTCTTGTCACTTTGAACTTTCCTATTCCTCTGTCCAACCTGACAGTTCTCTCATGAGAACAAAGCTCTTAAAAATGCTGTGTGCTGTCAGCCCGTCTTACCGAGGTTCACTCCAAATCTACACCCCAGTGTAATTCTTTCTGAGGTTGACCCAACAATCCTTTCCACTTTGAATGACACATGATTCATAGGATCCCTCTTGACTCAGAGGGGTGTTCACTGGGGGGTCCTCTAGATACAATCTTGATTTGATCTTTTGTCTCAGGCACCTAATTTGAAAGTCCTTTGCCAACTGGAGAAACTGTTTTGGGGCTGTTGTGTTTCCTCTGAATTTCGCTTGAAAACTGATCCATTCTTTTTTGGCTCTTCTTCTTCTTTTTTTCCCAGTACCCTAACATATGCTACCAAAATAAGCCAACTGGCATCTTCAACATTTTGCCTGGAAATCTCCTTGGCTAGGTTTGTAATGTACTCACTTACTACACTGCTCTTGAAGCCTCTACTAACACCCATCTTCCAGCTTTGCCTGACACGTCAACCCAGACCCAATGCCACGTGTCAGGATGCAATTTCATTGTCTGTTGCTATTTTAGTTATCTATTGCTGAGCAGAAAATCTTTCCAAAACTTAGTGGCTGAAAACAACAACTGCTTACTTGCTCATGATTTTGCAATTAGTACAGGGCTCAGCAGGATGACTCAACTGTGCTCCACCTGGTGATGTGGGGCCGTTCTTGTGGCTGCGTTCTGCTGGGTGCTTCTCTGGAACTGGCCGTCTAGGAAGGTCTCACAGTTGTGTTTTGAGATGCTCTGTCACACAGCAATGGATAACAGAATCAGGGCCCCACTGGCCTAAATCCTTCCAAAGTCCTGGAAGAGACACTAAGAAAACAGTAACCTGGTCAAATATATTTTGGTAAATTATGGAAAAATAAGACTGCAATTAATCAGGTTTTCTATTACTGTTATTCTGACATAATGTGCATTGCTTCTTCTGTATCAAGTGACACTTGAATGGCCACACGCATTTTTAGATCCAGCTAAGAGGTTAGTTGGAGATACAATTAGGCTTAGCCAGATGTGCTTTGTGTACTTTACAGTCACCTTCATGCATATTGCATTCTTGCTGGCCGTTCTGATGTAGAGATGGCTCCCAGGAATGTCCCTGCCACCTACATGAGACACCCAGTGTCACCCAGGAGTAGCACTGCAACATGAACGTGTCCTCTGGGTCCTAGCACTGGGGATGTGTGTTGGGGGGTGAAGAAAAACAGGTTGGAATTGTAAGGAGCTAAGGGTGACCACAAGTTCTCCCAATCTCATAGCACACAAATGAGAAAAGAGAAAGACATGTTTCCAGATTTGGCTGAAACCTGAAGCATCTATGTGACATTTTCAGTCATGGTTGGGAAACCAAAAGCAACTAGTCTGAACTGTCAGTGGAAAAATATCAGGATGCTGTACGACATATTGACTTAGCCGTCTAAGTGATAAAAATTGTGTAGCTAAGAATGTAGGGAAAATATTACTGAAATATATTGGGGAGATACTGAATATCAATGTTATTTTTCCAAAGTTTCCAAAGTTGTGGGCATTTTTTGTTTTTTAAAACTGAAAGTTATAATTTTACAACTTATGATTTCTCATTTTAAATAAATATATTTATACCTATTTTTATATTTGTAATTTTATGTGTTTTTTTTCTTAATGAGAACCTCAAAATTGTGTAAGGTCCAGGCCGCACTGAATCTGGGCCACGTCTGTGCTTAGACCGGAGACTTTTCCCTCAAAGGCAATGATAGGATATTAACTAATAAAATCATGGCATCCGTGCTATCTCTCAGCATGGAGAAGCATGCTCAGTGTAAAATAATGTATCTGGGTTATGTTTCCGGGGAAATAGGGAATCAGAGGACACCAGAGCAAGATAGGATGATGTGAGGGATGAAGAAAAGCAAAGAGGAAGCTTGCCCGACCTGGTGGCTGCTGAGACAGAGATGGGAGCAGTGCCTTGTGGCTGCCGGTCCTGCTCAAGCCTGGCTGAGATCTGGCAGCAGAGGGAGAATAATAATCCTGCTGGTAGGAACACCAACGATGAAAGCCTGGGCACTTATTTAATTCTGGTTTCAGACACTGTTTCAAGCACTTTGTGCGTATTAACTTATTGGACCCTCCTAACAACCCTGTGAGACGATTCCCCTGCCCTATGCGTTTAGTAACCAGGGAAAACAGCCGGATGGGGCAGGGACCCGCTCCGGGGTGTGCTGCCTGTGTGTGGTGTGGCTGGGGCGGCCTCTCTCACCACTCGCTGCACTGCCCTGCACTGCCAGAGCAACACACAGTTTATCAAGCAATTTTACAGGGAGCCTCTCACTAGCAATCCTAATAGCCCTGAAAAGTTGGCAGGACAATTGCTGCTGCTCTCGTTTTATGGGTGATTAATTGAAATCTACATTTGCGAAGTGACTTATTCATGATCACCCAGCTAGTAAGTGGTGATATTGGAACTGAACGCCAGCTCTTGTATGCTTTTCATTATGTCACACTGTGGATTAATACATTTTGGCTATAGTACTTTGCAGTTTCTAAAACATCTTTATGTTTAATAATAACGTGATAATGTCTACAACTTTATAAAAGGGTATTATTATTATTATCATCCTAATGTTACCAAAGAGAAATATCTAAGCACAGACTGCACTGGAGTCCTGGCTTTCTGACACCATATTCTCAGGCAGCATCCACTCCTTCATCAGTGGCCATGTTTCCAGTCTGCTTGCTGAATTCTGATGACGACTCGGCCCTTCGGATGCTAGGGAAGCAGAAGATAGAACCAAGACCCCAGAACTTGGAAGTGCATGGTGGGCTCAGGAACTTGAAGTGGCTTGACGTGGCTGGAACATAGGGGAGACGGGTGTCAAGCTGAAAAACATCGGGGCCACATGGCGAGGGCTGGTGTTTGATGATGTGGTGATTGCTTGATGTGAATGTTATTTTGCAAGGAATAAGCATTGAGAATACTCAGAGATCTGTGCTAGGCAGTGAGGGGAGAAGCTAAAGAAATGAAAGTGTGTTCTTCAGCTGTAAAGTGCCATCTAAACTGTAAGTAACAAACATAGGGAGAGGAGAAAACAACAAACAACAAAGCGAGAACTTAGAAGTATTTACGAAAGAGTAGATAAAAGACTTAACATAAAATTATTGTTGTGTCTCCTGAGTCTCAGGAACACACAAAAGGGTATTATAATAGTTGTAATATTTCAAATGGCCCAGGAAACCCTGGGGAAACAGCCCTGTTCATTAACCATTTTCTGTTGAAAGTTGACCTGGAAGGTGGTCCAGATCTTAGTTTGGTTGGTGGCCACTTCTAAGTGGGGGAACTCTTCCCCCCACACCCCCTGCAGGTCATTAGACCACTTTTCCTAAGCTCCTCAATTGAGATGCTAATGAGGAAGCTTCCAGTGGCTGCCGCCAGGGAGGGCTTGCTGTGCTGGGTGGCTCACACACATTGCCTGTGACCCAAAGCCACTCCACCAGCTCAATGTGAGTGCTCCCAATCCACAGAGGAGGCAGTGATGCCCAGAAACATGCAGAGACATTTGCCAGTGCTAAGTCAGAGTGAAACTCAGGTTCAAAAGCATATAAACCCCAGAGTCTTGTTTCTGCACTGTTCCCTGCCCCCACCCCTTTGTCTAGAAACCGGTACTGGGATTCTATTTGCTACTCGGTCAAGGCCAGGCAACTACTTTTCATATTTGTGGCATCTACAATTGAGCCAGTCCTACATATCTATGCTATTTTGTCCGCTGTGGCCTCCTATTTTAACTTTATTTTCTTAGAAACTTATAATCATTTGTCCTCAAATTCCTTTTCTTCTTCTACTCAGAAGTGTCTGTCATGCAACAAATTCTCTTTCCCTGGTTTTTATTAAGTACTATACTCAACATGTATACAATTCTATTTTTCTAGAAGGTACTTCTCCCAGCTCTGCCAATCAAAATTCTGTACATCATTTAAGGTTATGCTCTTATGTGTCAGACAATCTTATTAAATGATTACTATCATTATTACTATTTTCGTTATTGTTACTTGCCCACCAATAAATATTTGAGTGCCTACAATGTGTCCAAGCACTCAAGTGTAAGGCACAATATTGGCCTTGAGGAACCATGGGGAGGGGAGAGGGGAAGGGTGTTTGGGAGGAAAGCACAGTGATGTCAATACATAAGATAGAATGTGATAGAGTGACTGGCGGTGCTGGGTAACAGTGAAGTCCACTCTGGCATTGTCAGAGAACGCTTTCCAGAGGGGGAACGAGCCATGCCTCATGAACTCGTCACAGTCCGCCAAGCAAATACAGCTTCACGTTGGATGACCAGTCGATGGGTGTGCCTGGAAGCAAGGGCATCTCTGAGTCTCTGACTGTTGAGTGCTAAACCGGGACAGTCCCAGACACACGGCACTGTCTATCACTCAAGGTAGTAGAGCCTGGCAAAATTTTTGAATGAATGAGTAATTCATGCATAAATACATGAAAGGGATAGGATAGCCCACTACAAATTGGCTGCTCTCTGACTAATTGCAACCCCAGATCTGACCTGAGTGCTTTTAGCCGCCTCCTGCAGCACCCTTCCCGCTGTGAGTGTCCCTTTCGGAGTTTGGGTGGAAGGCAGGATTTTAATGATGAAGACGAGGGAGCTGTCACCAGAGGTGGGTGAAGGCAGCTCCAACAAATCTCTTCTTCTCTCCCTTCTGAGTCTGTGTGCTTCATTTAAATATGTATGACAACATTTCTCCTTATGTTATTGTAGTACACCCTCCTTAATTGCATAATTCAACACTTTCAAGGATATTTGGAGGAAATTTGGATGGTTCATTGACTGGTATTTGAAGGAAGCCATAAATTAAATTTAAAAAACATGAGGGAAAATTAGTAGTCAAAGAGACTGACTGAGGGCTGACAGGGGCCAACTCCGAGCCCTGGCCCTGGTGCCCAGTGCACGACTTTCTTTGGGTCTTTGGCCTCCCACTCACAGCCCCTTGTCCCCAGCCTGGTCACCAGGGGACAGCCAGGACAGCCTGCCACTGGCGGAACCCCTCCCGTGTTGTTTGCATTGTTTGTGATTTCGACAGGCATTTTGCAGATTGCATGGCTTTGCCTGCTCCACAGAGTGCATGCCGCACTGGGCTCTCAGGCTGATTGCAATCACGCTGATCGGGAGGAGGTGCCACAGCCCAGCCTGCGCCTTCACTGCCTGCACTAGGGTCTGCCAGGCTCCTGGCTCCAGCTCTCTGCCCTGCAAATTTTCCTCTCCCAGGATGCTTCCCTTGAACTTCCCCCCACCCAGCATTGGTTTGCTACCTTCCCTTCTCCCGGGTGCTGAGATCATATGCAGCAGCCTGGGTAGCAACCAGAAGCAGCTGGCATGGAAATGAGGCTGGGCAGAGGCAGCCCCAGGGACCGTCCATGGCAAACATTCCAGCTCCAAAGCAATGTGCCTGCCACAGGAACGGCCCTCCTCTAGGCTCAGCAACGGCTCCAAGTTCAAGTTCGCTTCATAGACTTGCTCCAGACTGTCTACACATCGCCAAATGCCTCAGCAGCCCATGAGCAAAATGAGTCCACCCGCTTCACTAGCGGGGTAGTGTTGCTGGCCTGCTGAGGGTGCAGACGTGTCATTTCATGCAAATTATGCTAAGAATTTGCAAAGTGATTGCAAGAAATCTGAACCATCTTTCACCTCCAGTAAGAGGCAAATGTGAGATATTTGGCTGAATTTTAACATGAACTCCTTAGGACTCAAGGCAAGTTGACTTTTGTGGTGGCTCGTGAGTGGTCTTTGACCAAATGTTCAGAGTGAAACGGACCCCTTTGTTTCCCTCTCTTCACACTGGGGTTGTTGGGGTGCAGTCTGCACCATCCAGCGAGGGAGCAGGGGGCATTCTGGGGTCCTTCCATTGCCTGGGATTTAGGGTTCATGTCTGGGCAATGGATTTCACCCCTTTACCCCAGAGAAGGATGCTTTTGAGGTTCTGCTGACAGCCAGAGGGGGTTTGGCCTCTGTCTGAGAGAAAGGGGCCTTCTGGTGATGCAGCTGTTCCCTTGTCCTGTCCACAAACTGCCCCTTGCTCTCTGGTCAGTGGTAAAAAGGGCCTACCCCCAAAAAGCAAGCCACAGCCCTGCCTGCAGACAAAGGAGGGGAATGAACCCAAGTTAGGCCAGGGGCCAGCACCACCAAGGGCAAGGGACACTGGGCCCTGAGCCACAGCCTCAGCTCCTGCCCTGCATTACCCCCACCCCCCCTGAAAGGGGACCTGGGAACACATGCTGAGCAGTGAGGATGGCAAAGCCCACTTCCCCAGGTGAGGCATCTCGACCCAGCATCTTCATCAGCTTCTTTGGAGCATTTAGCTTGTTCCGGTTCAATAAGCCACTCAATAAAACTGTTAGTACAGACCGGAATCCCAAACTGGTGCAGGGCTGCAGGCATGCTGGCCCTCCCGCCTTACAGAATGGCCACCTCCCCTCACCCTGTCAGTGTAACCCAGGTGATGTTGACATCATTAGCACAGATAATAGGAATAATGACAGCACCTCCAAACAGGCACAGAGAGTCTCTGTGGGGCCTGTGCACACAGTCCCCCTCCCCCAGATCCCAGGTGGCCTCACATTCAGCGCCTCCCCTCCCGCTCCTTCCTGAACAGAGATGGGATTGGCTGTTCCTGAGTTCCCCCAGCAGGAGACTGATAACTCAGAGATGGGGCTTTGCTTCACAGTGAACCTCTCTGGTTTGGAAAGAGAAACGTGGCTCTCTGTGATGTTCTGGTCAGGTACCGGAGCCTGCCACTTCCATCTCCTGGCCACACCAGGCTCTGGCAGTGGAGCCCACCTCCGGTTTTTGCCATAGATAGTGGCTGCCAGGCCCTTCCTGAGCTCGTGTCATGCCTGGTGCTGTGGATGGTGCAAGCACTTTAACACCTGCCTGTGGACAGAGGTGACCTTGACTAGATGTTAGGAGTGTGGCTCTGCAGTCAGACAGACCTAAGGTCAAATCCCGCCTCAGCTGCATCCTGGGACCATGATGTCCCACAGAAAGGAGCTTCAGTTTCCACATTCCATCAAACAGGGATGATGACAGCACCGGCCTCTCGGAGTGCTCGGGAAGATCGATGTACCTGTTGTTTGTCATGTAGCTAGTATTTACTGAGTGTTTACAAACAGATACTAAAATGATATTAACTATTTTGTAGTGTTATTTTGTTGATTCCATTGCTACTTTTATTATCACTGTGATAAGGCTCTCCCGAGTCCTGCAGATGGCCCTGACCTCTGAGCTGGGCTGGGACCTTGTCCCTCCTTTTGCTCTAGAAAGAACCGCAGGAAGTTATTCCCCATTGCTTCTGCTCTTTCCCTGTGGTCTTGCTGCATTACAAATGCTAATTCCCCAGGCTGCCTCCCCATCCAGCCTGTGTATGCAGGAGTAGCATCTTCTCGTTCTGGGGCAGCTGTGCTGGCCTGAAAGGGAGCTCTGTTGGAGAGGGCAAGCTGGGAAGCAGGGCCTAGCTGCCAGGTGGGAGCCCCCTTGCCCTGCTCCTCCTTTGACCTCCTTTCTTCTCTCTTGCCCTCCTCCGGAGGCAACTGCTGGCAAGCAGGAGGATGCCAGCTCCTGCTGTGGGCACGGCTGCCTGGCATTGTCTCGCCAGTGGCAGTTCTAGGCAGGAGACTTGACCTGCGTGCCCTGCAGTGGCGGGAGCTGGTCCTGGCACTGGTATCCTGGGAGCACCATCCCATGGCCAAGTGTTTCCCCGGGGCCACCATGCCAGCACTCGGAGGCCACCCCGACACGCCATGAAGCTGAACAAGAATGCTAAAGGATTATTACAGCTCACGCAGCACCGGAGAATATCGTGTCCACTGAGTGAGTGTCCTTACCCCATCGGAGAATGTCAGGGAGTGTGGACTTGCTGTTCCATGCGCTCTCTGGGGACTGTGTGGTGCAGGAGATAAAGGAAGCACTCCTGGGGGCTCTGGGTGGGGGTTCAAATGTGACCTTGTCAAGCGACACCTACTGTGAGCCTCAGCATTCTCGTCTCAAAATGGGTTTAATGGTGCCTACTTCAGAGATAAGAATATGCTGAAACAAGCCAAGGCCTTGCTCACTTCCATCCATTCTGCCCTCTTCGCCTCTCCAGACACCTCCCCGGTCCAAGCCCCTCTCATCTGCCACCAGCACCACTCAACCACTTGGGGAGTCTCTCCTCGCTTCTCTTTGCTTCTGTCCACTTCATTCTCCACACCGTGCCAGAAGAGCCTTTTCAAACATAAACTGGGTCCTATCATTCACTTGTTTTGAACTCTAAGTTGGCTTCCTCTATGAAAAAAGCCCCAAATCTTCTAAGTTCTCTGCCTTCCAGTCTCATCTCCCAAACTCTCCCTCCTGCTCATGATACTCCAACCACACTGGCCTTTTCTAATTGTTAAAAATATACTAAGTTCCTTCTGCATCAGGAGAAAAACTCCCTAGAGTCTCCAAACCAGACTAGGTTCCCTCTGCCCGCATGAACAGGCTCTGAGAGTATCCTGTGCTTTTGATGTGCACGTGGGCATCAGCTGCACACGTACTTCTAACTCATTTACCTTTTATTGTTCTGTGAATCATTTGCCCCCTGTGAGAAGCAACATCACTGCAAACCCCCTGAGTGATGTGTGTTCTGGCACCCGTCACAGGCTAGAAGTGCAATGTGGCGCTGGCAGTGGAGGGCCCTGTGGAATTTACTGGAAAGACTTCAAGTTCTGCGTTGTGCTCCCAGCTCGGGTCTCCCCAGCAGGAGTGCCATCCCGGTCCCATTTCCAGCCCAGGAGTGACTGTCATGCTTCCGAACTTCACAGCCCTGCAGCGGCTCGGCCCCTCATGACTGCAGTGGGCCCTGGGGAGAGAGTAGCCCTCCCAAGCTGTGAGCTACAAAGACTCTCACTGAGAGAAGACTCCGCACTTCCTCTTTCTTTTTTTGGCCAGGTTGTGCATTTTGCTGGCACAGAGAGCAGTAAAAAAAAGGGGCGTTTGCCTCTTTTGGAGATCTCTATCCCTGAGGAAATCATTAAGATATAAGATTTATGTATTCCATAAACAGCCAGTGAGTAAACATCCCCCAGGAACCTCCGGTCCACGTGCTCTGTGTTTACATATTGATTATCTCCTTGAAGTCTCACAGTGTCCCTGCAAGGCAGGCATTATTATTATTACCCTTATTTTACAGATGAGGTCCCCGAGGCACAGAGAGGAAGCAATGTGCCTAAGACCCCACAGTTAGGAAGTGGTGCAGCCAGAAATCAAATCCAGCCAGACAGGCAGGGCCCTGCCCTCACGGTGCGTGCATCCTGGAGAGAGTGGCCGACAGCAAGCAGGTGGGGAGCAGCAACACGTCACACTTCTCAGAGAGAGCAGTGAGTGCGGAGAGGTATGAGGGAGGGGCAGAGACGCAGGCAGACGTGGTGGGGAGATGGCAACTGCTGCTGGAGCGCTCAGCAAAGGCCTGTCGGCTGGGCGGTGCTGGGCAATGACAAGGAGCTGGCTGTGGGAATCTCTGCAGGAAGAGTGTTCTAGGCAGGGGACAGGGTGGAAGACTTGTCGTGCTTGGTATCCACTCTTGTGTTAGAACCCAAAGAGCAAGGAGATGAAGTTCAGAGGGCGGCAGGGCCCTCGCAAGAGGGCACGGCAGGTCAGGTGGGGAGTTTGGATTCTGTTGCTGCCTATGGTTTGGGGATGCCACTGAGGGGGGCACTGGTCAGAGAAGGGAGCTAAGATCTGTTGCTGAAAAGGTCACTCTGGCTGGTTTTTGCAGACTGAAATCAGGAGAACCATTACCCGGTTTTCAATACTCCAGGTAAGAGGTGATGTTGAGGTGGGGTGATGCAGAACGGGTAGGTTCAGACTGTTTTAGAGGACCAGTTGTGACAGTGCTGAGTGACTGCTGGGATGGTGACATTACTTATGTAAATGGGGAAAACTCCAAGAGGAACAGGTGCATGCACGCACACCTGTGAGTGAAGTGCATCAGCCTGAACTCAAGAATCCTGTTGTGAATGTGTCAAGTGCAAGGATATGTTGTGGAATGGGGGATGCGTGAGTCTGGAGTTCAAGGGCAGGTTGAGGGCTGGAGACATCCAGCCCTGGCCTTGAAACCCTGAGGGCTTTCAAACCCCGGCCTGGGTGAGGGCACTTGGAGGGAGTGTGTAGACAGAGACCAGAGGAGGGGAGGCCCCGAGGCCCGGCAGCAGAGGGACTTGGGGAGAAGAGGAGAAGCCAGCGGAGGAGCAGAGGGGAAGATCAGGAGAGCATGCTGCCCCAGAACAGCAAGGAGGGAAAGAGATGGCTAGAGGAGTCAGCTGGGCCAGACGCTGCTTTGAGTCTGCTCTAGTCTAGCCAGTCCTTTGCTCCCCGCTCTTTTGCTCTGTTTTTCTCAGCATCACTTGTCCCCTCCACTCAATTTAGGCACCGTGCATTGGTTTAGGTTCATGTGGGTCTTCCCACCAGCACACAGCTTCAGCGGGCAGGGCCTTTCCCCTCTTCTGTCTATTCAGAGTTGTGTTACTGGCCCCCGGGCAGGGCCTGGCACTTCACAGGTGCTTAGTCAAATACTTGTTGAATGGAGTATGTTGTGTGAGGGAGAGACTGAGTGAGACGAGGCCTGAGAACCAGCCACTGGCTTTGACAGGACAGAAGTCATTGGTATTCACAAGGTATGCTTCCATGGCTTAACTGAACTCTGTTCAAGAACATGAGGGGTGGGAAGCGCAGAAAGAGAAAACGGAACTTTCTCAGTGGTTTGGGGAGAACTTCTGTGGATGCCGTTTGTCCCTGTTTTCACTGGGAGACAATCCAGAGCCTTAGCCTGCCCCGTGTGCACCTGGACCGGACTTACCCAGCAAAGGCGGGGTGGCGAGGGGAGGCTGCTGGTGGTGAAGAAACAGAGACGTGACTGCAGGCAGAGGGACGCTATGGAACCCTGAGCTCAGACAATGGTGTGGCTTGAGGTAGGAGCAGGAGGCTCACTCACAGAAAGTGGGGCAGGGTGGGGGAGGGGGGCACGTAGAATGGATCCATGTCAGGTAGACTTGGGGAGGAAAGATTAACTGTTACAGTGTTTTTTTTTCCTTATTGTTTCCAGTTCCTCAGAGATCTAAGGAGTGAGGTGTTTGCCTAGGAGAGAGAAGGAGGAGGTTTAGAGGCCAAAGGAGAAAGCAGGGGCTGTAAAAGAGTCACCTCTGGAGAAAAGGAAAACATATTTACTGGAAAAATGTACGAGAGTCACAGGCAATTTCAGGCCCACTTGGTACCTGAGGTTGTACATTTAAACTTAGGCTAGGTGGCATGGGGACACATTTTCCTCTAACCCATTTAGCTGTTGTGTTTGAAGCGAAGTTAACTGGGTTGGAGATTAACTCGGTGCCATCATCAAGCCCTGCACCGACCACAAAGGGGCTGTTAGTGCTTCCGGAACGGGCAGGTCTGAGCAGAGAGGGCTGAGCCACAGCCTTCAGAGGAAACTGGATTCCAGCGAAGGCACTCCCGGCTCCCTGGGATCCCTGCTCCCCAGGACCACTCGCAGCAGGTCCGTGTGGCCTCGCAGCTCCCTCCTGGACCCTGCTTCTGGTTCCACTCCGCAGACACTGGCTCGCTGCCCCCCACAGATCTGCCTCGTGCCAGCCCCACCAGCCACCCTGGCTCGCCCTTTCTGTCCGTCCTGCACAGCCCCATCTGCTTCTGGCAGCCTGTGCCCGTCTCTGACTTCGGAATGTGCACCCACTGGGCTCGGATTCCCAGGGGCCAATTCTGATGTCTCTCTTCTGACTTGGGTGGGGTACTCGCAAATCAGGTGGCACTGCAGCCTCCAGCTCAGCCCCGCTGAGACCCTTGGGGCTTGGCAGGAATGGCTTTCTCAGATGAAGTTTCTTGGCAGAGAACTGGGAGGGATTTGAAATAACCACCCCACCAGACTGCCCATTCCCAGCTCCTCACGGAGTTTGGAGTCCGTGCCACATGGCACGGGGTTCTCTCACTCACAGATGGCGGTGTCAAAATCACATGTGCGCTTCTCCGTCCGTCTCTACCTCCGCCTAGATTTACAGTTTTTCCAAACTCTCCCCGGTCTGTGTGTACTCACGGCCCTCTGGGTGTCGGTGCACGTCCGTCGGCTGCCAGCCTCCCTGGGTATGGGTCTGGGTACTGATCTGTGGGTTCCCTGCCACTGCGTGTCTGTGCTGCCAGCCTGCCCACCCCTCCACTTCCTCTGCCTACACACATTACGCCTCGGCCCTTCTGGCTCACGCCTCAGAATCAGCATTTACATGAAGAAATCTACCCAGCCTGTCCTCAGCAATGCCATTCAGCCAACAACAGGCAGAGGGTTTCATCATGAAGACAGGATGTTGCTCTGTGCCAGCAGAGGGTGGTGACATCTGGTCTTGCCATCATTAACCCCACCTGCACTCGACCGTGGGGACGTCCCTCACCCCTGTGGGCCTCGCTCACCACACCTGAGAAACAGGGATGACGTGAACTGTCCCACGGCAGTAGTTCCAGGTCCGGACGAAGGGGTGTCACTGTGTGTCTGGCTCAGTTTACAGAATAGAGCAGGTCTTTAAAAATGTTCTTGAACCTATGGTGGGTGGTCTAAATCTCAAAAATGGGCCAGTGACCACTACTGTTTGTTGAAGAATTCTTCTTGCTGTGTTAAGGACTTTATATGCTTCATTGTACTTAATTTTTATAGAACCCAATAGCCTCAATCATTAAAGTGTGGTCCCTGATACCTGGGAAATTTTTTAAGTGCAGAATTTTCCCAAATCTTTTTAGTCAGAATTGACATTTTGACAAGATCTCCAAGATGCTGAAAATGCCATAATGCCAGTATTTATCCTCATTCTACAGAGGAACACGCTGAGGTCTAAACTGGGTGAATCATTTGTCTGAGGTCACAGAGTGAACAGGACAAGCCCAGTCTCAGAAACCGGCTCCTGTGACTCTGGTGCTCACCCCACCACCACGGCCTCTGCCCTGAGAGGGTATAAGGCAAACGCATACACTCTCACACGCAGATGAGGGGTGGATGGACAGCCACCCAGAGCATCAGAGCTCTCGGTCTGAAATGCCCAGAGACCGAAGACCAAACAAGCTGGGAACTACCCCCACCCTCACACTGGGAGGGGGTGAGGCAGCAGGAAGGCTGGACTGGGAAGAGGAGACTTAAAATGTAACTAACTGTGTGATCCTGGGCATGTACTTCCTCTCTCTGAGCCTCTGGTTCTTCACTGATAAAGCGAGCTGATTGGACCAGACATTGTAACAATGGAGCTCTGTTGCAGGGGCTTCTGTTTTGACAATGCACATACTTGAGAAGTTTGTCAGAGTGTTTCTGTTTGATGTCAGTTACCACTTGCCCCAGAGGGAGTTTGCATGCTGAGGGAATAACAAAGGACCAGCCTAAAGGGTTGTAGCAGAATGGGTGAGTTCTGAAATCTAGACTGCGCTTCCCTCCCTGGAAAGGCCTCCTTCTCAGGCCCAGGCAGATCAGCTGGCCTGCGTCAGTCACTGCTTGTGATTACTCTGGAGCTTGTTTGTGGGACTACAGGCCCTTGCATACATCATTCCTAGAATTTTCTCAAAGGGTTTATGGACCAAGGACATCTGGTGCCTGAGGCTTTATGTCAGCTGCTGTGATCATCCAAACGGGGGAAGGGCCTATAACACTCCAAAGGCTGGTGCCCGAATATCTTTAATTCCTTCAGAAGGGTCGGGGTTATTTCTCCAGCGGGAGTACTAATGGGATTCTAATACCCTGGCAAATGGGATTTTTTACAACTGCCATTCTGCAGTTACTGAGCTGGCGTGTCACTGGGACAGCCCTATAAATCCTGCCCAGTCGCTCTGAGGAGGAGGAGGCGGCGGTGAGGGGAGCACAGGGCGAGAGCGCTCACCCATGGTGCCCGCCACGGGGTGGGCCCACTGAGCAGGGGGCTCTGGATCTAGTTCTCAGGATGAATTACTAACTCCTCTAGAGAGCTGAGATAAGCCACGGAAATGCGGCAGGGTGCGCAGCCCTGGGGCCTGAAAGGAACCGGACAGAATCTGATGGAAACAAGGCGATGGGCCTGTGTGAAATACACTCTATTTATTGCCCCTCGCTTTTTACATTTGGTTTCTAGGGCCTCTGCTGTGAGCAGAGGACTTAAGGATATTTGTGAAAAGCAGGGATCCCTGTTCTTTTGAGCACAGGGGAGCAGGGCCCAGAGACAGGCTCACGGGGCACAGTTATGCAGCGGGAACAGGCAGCAGGGCCCGTCCTGAGGTTGGGGCTAAAACAGGTGCCTCAGAGGGAAACCACTGCTGAAACACGACAGGTGTTTTGAGAGACAGACATTTAACATTCCGATCAGTGAGTCACCCTGAAGCAGGGGCTCCCTGTGAACCTGACTGTCCTGTTAGGACACGGCTCACAGCCAGCCTCTAGGTCACCGTAGAGGCCACGACGGCAGATTCTGTCCTTGTCATTGTAGAGGAGAGCAGCGACACTCAGAACCTGAACCAAGTGCTTCCAGAACATACCAGCAGTAAGTTGCTGAGTTAGGACCAGTCCCAGATTTGGTGATTTAAATCCAACCTGCTCCTCCCCCACCTCCCCAGGTTGCATTCTCTGGGAAGGTATTAGGCACCATCCCCTTCCCTCTTCAGGTCAGGCTGCCTCAGCACGTGAGCTACACTGAGGAGGTACCTTAAACTGGGGGCTTGTGGTTGCTTATGAGTTAGAGGTTTGCCCAACGGCCACCTGACACTGGTGCCACTGTCCGTGGGCACCCCAAGTCTCCAATTCGAGCCCCTACCTACTCTGTCCTGGTAGCACATCTGTAATACTCTCTGTTTTTTTCATTTCTTTCCTAAGTTGGTTTGTCTGCTGCCTCCCTCCCCCAGATAAAGACAGATCAGTCAGAACATTGTATCGTATGGCGAGCATGCTTTGTCCAAACCAAAAGGTGAATGTTTCCAAGTTGAGGCTTCAGCAAGCTTTTACTGAGCAAATGGTTTGCACAACTAGACCCTATGGGAGAGATACAGAAATGGAAGACTTGGTTCCAGTTTTCAAGGAACTTGTGGATTTCCTAGGGAGACAGGATATACCTGTGAGTTAAAAATCAAAGTAAATTGTCCCCATTGTATAGCTCTGTGTAACAGGCAGCTTTCACAGCAGTGTCTCGTTCCTTCCTCCCAGTAGCGAGAGGGTGTTGGGACTTTAATTCCTTCTTTAAAGATAAGGAAATGGGGGATCAAAATGGTAAACTGAGGCTTGTCCAAATGTATGAAGCTAGGACGCTTTTAAACTAAAGCTTCATCCTGGGCCTGTTTCTTTTTCTTTTTAATTTTTTAAAAATTTATTAATTTTACAAAGAGAGAAAGAGAGAACGATTTATTTTTCTACTTATTGATGCATTCATTGGTTGTTTCTTTTATGTGCTCTGACCAGGGATTGAACTTACAACCTTGGCATATTGGAATGATGCTCTAACCAATTGAGCTACCCAGCCAAGGCATCCTTCTCCTGTTCTTTAGACTTTCTTCTCATTGGCTTTGTGGCTGAGTATCCAGCAGTGCCTGTTGGGGGCAGGACTGTGGGCCAGAGGCCACACAGCAGTCACAAAACTTTGGGAGTTGTAAGAAGCAATTGAGACTTTTCCACTTAGGGGAAAGTGGTGCAATTTCAGTGCTGGGAAGGAGCCCTGTCTGTGCAGCTTTGCTCACCCTCATTCCAAGTGTCACACTCTGGTCCTTCCTGTCTGGCCCACCAGCCTCAGCAGACTTGTCACCCTGACTCTGGTTCAGCATCCTTGCATCTCTGGCCTGGAGAAGCCAAGCCTATTAAGTTGGCATTTCCCAGGTCAAAGCAAACCATGCTCCTGGCACTGCTCAGCGCCTCTGTCTGTCTCATTCTCTGGGTGCAGATGGGGAATTCTCTGGGTCTGCTCAGCAGCTCTCCTTTCCTCTCTCCTCCCATCCAAAGTGTGGGCACTGGAGCCAGACAACTCCCAGGTCAAGTCTGGCTCCAACTCTCACTAGTTGTAAATTGTGGTCAATGTACTAACTTCCTCTAAGAATCTAATAACTTCAGCCTCATTTTTTTTCCATTTGAGTAACAATCCCTACCTGTCACAGCACTGTCACTATCACTTGGTTATTATTGCTTTTATTTTATTATCACTAGACCTTTCTCAAAGGTTCATGGACCTCTGTAATGGGAGGAGCTGAGGTTTTACAGGCATGGCTGGAGCTGGGCTCCGCCTCCCACGCAGCCCTGGCTGGGCAGGGTCTGCTGGACCCCTTAGTGGGGAGAAGTGCTCTGTCCAGCAAAGGATGATGCCTCCTGAGTCTCTGGAAGGAGCAAGAAGCCATCTTTGTGGAGGAAAGCTGGTGTGTTGCTCTAACTTACTGTGTGGTTTGCGGTAGTTAATCACCCTCTCAGAATCGCCAGTCCTTCAGGTTGAAAACAGTTTGATGAGAACGAGCTCGCCAAAGCTGTGGGTAGGATCAGAGATCAGGGACTTGGAAATGGGTTACAAATTGTGTGGCTCTGGGCCACGAGGACTTCAGAGCAAGGCTTTTAGGAGCTCAGGGTCACAGGTTCCCCGGAGACCTACAACACACACACCACAGATGCCTCCGAGCAGGGAAGCCGGGTGGTGCGTGGACACAGGCTCCTGGGACCAGCAGCAGAAGCGCAGAAGGAGTCAGGTCACCCTTGCAGGGCCCAAGCCAGGTGGATGAGCACAGCAGGTGAGCTGGAACAGCAGCCAGTGGGACGAGCACGTGGTCCCATCTGTATCTAACTCTGAGACAGAGGCAGTCTGGCTGCCGGCAACCCACGGCCTCGAGCTGCCTCTGGCCGGGAGCCCAGTGACAGTCACACCAGTGTTCTGTGAATCCTAAGACACCCCCCAGGCCCCTCCCTTTTCAAGGATGCTTGACACAGAGCTGGCATTGGTTTCTGACTTCATTCTATGGCCTGAGGCCTAATGGGTGCTTGACGTAGGGTTTGCACTTAAAAAATAATCATCCAAAAAACAAACAAGAAAACAAACAAAAACTCCAAGGTCATACACATTGCATGACTGTGTCCAGTCTCTGCTGAGGATTGATTTTCCTTCATCCCCAGTTGCAGGAAGCCTGGAAGCTGGGATCGTTGTCTTGGGCACTCACAAACAGAGGCACCTGGCAGCTGAGCCCCCTCCTCCTCTTTCTGCTTGTAAACAGGCAACTGCCAGTTCCATTCTGTCCCCAGAATCTTCAGCTCTTACAGCAAAAACAGAGGCATTTATTAAATCCCATTATAACTAGAAGCATTTTGCAAAGCCAGTCTCTGCGTCAGAGGGTGACCTTTCAAAGCACGAATGCAGAAGAACCTGCGCCACTCTCACACCCGGGATGACAGATGCAGGGCCCAGCCATGCAGCCCAGGGTCCAACCAGAGCCACCTGCTGGCCCAACAGATTCCACCAAGACATGAAAGGAAAGAGAGCAGAGAGAGGTAACCAGGACTTCACGCAGCAAACACAGTCCCTCATTGCAAACCGCACTGGCAAAGGCCAGGCCTGGTCACCAAATCTCTCCTTAGGGAGGAACCCAGTGGCCGGGATCCCTGGGGACACAGGTGGCTCCAACTCCTGAACTGCTTCTTTCCTTTGAGTGCCACTCAGTGCACACATGCCAAAGCATGTGCTGAATCGATTGCAGAAATAATTTGTTCTGTGTTTCTTCATTTGTCCCTTCATTCCCTTTCTAAGTGTATTTAAAACCTCTGTCTGTGTTGTTGCCACCGGGCTCCAGTCCCAAGGTCTCAGGGGCTCCTTGCTGCAACACCAGCTCTGTGTTTCCCTGGCTAGGTCCAACCTGGGCCACAGCTTCTAAAGACAGAGCCTGTGGGGGTGGCCTGGACTCCAGTCTCAGCTGGATGGAGGGCCTCGAGGCCCACTCCTGCAGCTACACTCCTGGCAGATTGGCTCTAAGGGGCCCAGTGTCAAATGGCTAGTGTTCGTGTCCTCACTCTCTGCCCATCTGAGTTTCAGCTAGACCTCTCCAGGCCCCAACCTGCAGCAGATCCAGCCCCGCTCTGAGTTTCTGAGCTAATGACAGTAAAGAAGAAGGCAATTAACATCGTGGCCATGATAAGGCTCTCCAGGCTCAGCAGGTGCTGACTGTGCCCCAGACTTTCTCCCCATCTCCTTAGCCACCTGCCAGACCAGGATCCACAATTGTGGTGGGAGGAGGTCCCATCCCATTTGTCATCCTTGGAGGGCCAGCCCTGCACTCTGCGCTGTCTCCCTGTGTTGGCCCAGGTCCGCCTTCTAGGAAGATGCCCTTTCCTTCTTCTTGATAAATTGCCCACCTTAGTTCTGTTGCTCAGCCCCGCGCTTGGCACCACTGAGATTTGGAGCCTGGTTCTGTGCCCAGAGAAGAGGCAGGTCCTGACATGCTGTCTGGTCCTTTCCAGCCCTCTTCTCCAGCTGCATCCAGCCCCTGGTTCTATTCTGCACATACAGCCTTTCTGCTTGTAATGCTGCATCATCTTTGTGTTCTCAGGGAAGGTTCTCTTGCCCCTCACTGCCTGGACCTCACAAACTAGCACATAAGCAGGGTCCTGCCCATTGCTGAGGGTGTGCACCCAGAGTGCAAAGTGAGCTCAACATACTTTGTAGAAAGAACGAACCTGACCTGTCTGTGTTGCCGCCAGAAGGTTTCCTGTCACCAGTGTGTTGGAGGAACATTGTGCAGAGCCCACAGAGAAGGACTCGTGGCTTCTGTACCCAACCTCTCAGGTTTCCATAGCATATGGCAGAGTGGCAGCAGACCATGGAGAAGGCCAAACCAGCAGACCAGAAATACTGAAAAAAAAAAACCCAAAACAACAACAAAAACAAAAAAAGAAACCTAAAACCGGAGAATGACCTCTGAACACAAGTCCAGAGCCAGCTCCTCAGCGTGCCTGTACCTCAAGGGGAAGGTGCGGCAATTTCAGGTTTGTGGGAGACATCATTAAGGAATGAGAGCTTCTCTCCTTAAATCCCCCTTCCACGGTGAGATGTGGTGAAGGTGGAATGAAAGAACCAAAATGAAAGTGCTTTGAACTTTTTTAGGTTCAAAGGAGTTTTAAGGATCTAAGGTATTATGATTATCTTTTAACCATGTGATGATATTGATTCTGCAGCGAGTGGGGCAGGGTGTCTCTGGCTGCCTGGGCAGAGCCCTTGGAAGCTGAAAGTAGTACAGGTGTTGTTGCAGAAAGGCCCATGAACAGAGTGGGATTCGGAGGGAGATTTATAAAGGCGACGGAGGGCCAGAGGTTAAGTTTTAGCTTAATTATGTGTCGGGAAGTGGCTTTCTGCCAAGTCACAGCCCCAGGGGAAGAGAATCAAGTGCACCCTTCAGTGCAGCAGCATGGCCCTCCCATTTGACACTGTGACTTTGTGCCATTTTTGCCGTGGCTCCTGCCTTGGGCACTCATGCTACCGAACCTGGCCAGCAGGCTTTGCCAGGAAAAGTTATTATTAATGATGAGGATAATAATAATAATAATAGCAGTAAGTTTTCTGACTCTCTCACTAATGTTCCAGGTGAGAAGGCATAAGACCATTGTCCCTCACATAAACACTTGAATTTAAGGTCCTTAGTTCAGATTCCACTGCAGCTGATAAAGTAGGAAGATCCCAGATCTCGGAGTCGGAGGAAATGCGGCTCGGATGAGCCCTGGTACCACCAGCCTTGTAGTCCTCCGCGAGTCCCTTGACTTTTCTGCGCCATAGGTTCCCGATCTGTACGTGTGGGTGATATTAGTACCTGCCTCAGGATGTTATCGTAACACACCCAGGGGAGGGAGCCCGTGAGGTGTGCAGCTGCGCCTGAGAGGGAGCCCGTGAGGCACGCAGCTGGCAGGCCGGCACGGGAGGGCACGCAGGAGCGTCCCTTCTCACTGACACGGACGTGGCTGCCAGGCTGTGAGGAGCCCCGGGGCCACCACTAGTTGACTTTCAAATGCAGGCACAGTGGCCTAGTGAATCAAAATCGCTTTTTATACAAAATATCTTTGGACTTTGATATCTTTTTACAGCAAAAATCAAAATCCTTGACCTAACTCCAAGTCTTAGTGAGATTAATTAATTGGGATGATGCATGTCGAGTACCCAGCACAGGGCCCAGTGCCCAGTGGGGTCTCCTGCCTGGACGGGGAGGAAGTCCGTGGCATTAGATAATATGACAAAGGACAAGCTCTTTGCCCAGGATATGTGGGCTTCCTGTCTTTGTTTGTCTGTTTGTTTAGGCAGGAGGAGGAAAAAAAGAGGGAAAAAATCGAAACCACGACCTCGACCTTTTGCTCTGTGGGATGATGCCCAACCCACTGAGCCACACTGATCAGGGCCCCACCTCCCTTTACACATTTACTTACCTGCTCAAAAATTTCATGCCGTGTGTCCTCAGCCACCAACAGGAGCCCTACATGTGGAGGCAAATTAAAGGCAAAATGACAGAGCTGGATAGAGTCAACCACCCAGCGAGCAGGTAACAGATGAGGTAGGAGTTCTCCCGAGTTCAAGGTGAGAATTGTGAAGATCATTTTCTGCTGGCGTCAGGAAGGTTATTTTAGAAACGTGTGATCCTGGCCTTGGAAGCCAAGGCTGGTTCAAAACAATAATTCACAGTTAATGAACTTGCAGAGTTATGGCCCTAGTATCAGCACTTTCCTCTCATTCATTTGGGCAGTTTGGCTGGATCAGGAGTTTAAGCAGAGAAATGAGAGATGTTTCAGAGAGACTGGGCACATAAAACGTCTTGTGAAGGCCCAGGCTAATTTACAGTCATTTTTGTTTAATCACACTCCATACCATCATACTAGGGCTGAGCCAAAGAATCTGTTCTCTACTCAGATTCTAGGTGAAGAACCAGCCACAAAGAGAAGAGCCATATGGATTTAGAGTTTGGAAATTAAGGACAACTTGCTAAGCTTTGTAACTTCTACAATGAGCTTAATAGAACTTATTCATCCCATCTATACCTGCTTGATGGGATGTGTATTTGTTTGTCTTTTTTAAAAAAATAAGTACACTACGTACAGAGAAGGCACTGCTCGATTAACTAGATTTCCTTTCATTGATGTTTTGCTTGGAGAGTGTGCTTTTCGTTTCTTGGAGTGCTTGTACATATATGATCTCATTCGACTCACACGATGGACCTGTGTAGCAGGGAGCACATTTATTTTATTTTATTTCATGTAACAGGGAAACCGAGGCTTGAGCTCTTGGAGCAACCAGTTCAGGGGAGGTGGTGGCATTGCTGGAGCTACAACCTCTGGTGTTGGAATCTCGAACTGCCTTTTTCATAGGATGGCCCCATCGCTCTGGAAAAGTTACACCTTGCATTATGAGAACATGTGTACTGTATTAACTTCACATTGGGGGATGGGAAACTTGAAAAATGACAGAAGGATTTCTTGTGTGACTGCTCAGGGAGAAGAGTGTCACTTTTGGTCTCTATCACTCTCACTTCTGTGATGTAAAAAAGAATCTTTTTGCCTTCTCCTGGGCTCTTTTAAGTGGTTTCCATATAAGTAGATATACAACCACTTTAAGACTGCATTTCAGGGTTGGTTGCTAGAGCAGGAAAGGTGACTGCAGCAGATCCAGTGGCTATCTACCTTGATATGGGGGTGGGGGTGGGGGCAGGGGAAGGGTCACCATTGGAGATAGCTTTGCCCTTGATCAAGGCGGTGAGTGGGCTGATTGAGGAGTCTTTGCCAGTTTTGGCACAGACTCAGATCTTTTTGGTAGTGATCAGGCAATCTGACTTCTCATTGCCTGTGCTGTGGCCCAGGTCTGAGCTGCTGATTGGTCTCAATTTATAGATATCCCAATCATCCTTGCAGAAGGATGCTTGATTGTGTCTGCACCCAAGACATTTGTGAAAGATCCTGAGTAATGTGTAGAAAACCAGGCTCTGGCTGCCTGAGTCACATGCCAAAGACTCCAGGGTCACTGTAATGGGCACCCTTCCCTTTTAATGTCAGCTCTGCCCCTTCTCTGCAGCACGGTATGAGTATTAGCACCGGGTGCACCCGACAGCAATCACAAGAATCCTTATTAACAGTCAAAAATGGTACAAATGTTGGGAAGTGGTGGTGCAGAGATCAGATTGAATTCTGCTGTGTTCCACTTACATGTTAAACCCCATGTCTTACATATGCCCTTTCTGTAAACCTTCTTAATTGGTCGCACAAGCATCAGGGTTTTTTTTTTAACTGCCTGGAGAGGAGTCCAATCTCTTTGGCATAGCTCATCTTTGTTTCTGCTCAGGCTCAGGCAGAATGGCCTTATAAACCTTGGTGTGATTCTTGAAGAGACTTTATAAGATCCATGTATCCATATTCACCCACCTTAAGGCCTTAGGTCTAATTAGCCCATTTTCAGCCAAAGTCCCCCTTCATTTAACTTTTCTCAGCCACCTTCCCGTTCTCCACCTGCCTGTCTAGCCCCAGTGCCTGCTACTATCTGAGGGCGCATGGCCCATCTGTACCACTTAGTATTCTGAATATCTACTCAGCCATTGGAATTAGCACCAGCACAAACAACCTCATTTACATGGAATGCACAGAAGGTGACATTCTGCCTGTAACAATAGGTTATAATTATCATGTCGCTCATTTGTATTCCATTTTACAGCTTCTTGGATTGTTTTTACATGCATTGCTCCCTTTGAATCTGCTTACAATGCTGGGAAGTAGGCAATTATTTATTCACTCCTTTGCTCACCAAATATTTATTGAGGTGGTTAAGACAGGCATAGTTCTGCCCTGGTGCAGCTTATATTCTAGACCAAATCTTTACTACTTTTCCCATTTTACAGCTCACCTGAGGTCCAGAGAAGTGAAAAAAACTCAAACCACTCCTATAATAAGTGCGAGAGTGAGAACCAGATCTCAGAACATTCTCCCCAGGCTTCTTCACTTCACCTGGCTGTTGCTCTGAGGATACAGGCGTCCAGGTGACACAGAGGCTGTGTTTTAGAAGCTGGGTACTTGGAATTCAAGAAGCATTCTCCCATAGAAATTGTTATAAATGGTTACTATGTTACAAGGCTATTCAACAAAAGCCCAGTTAACTCATTTAACCCATAATGTAGCTGAAGCATGCCACACAATTCCTTCTGCTGTTACACCGTTGGGGAGGTATTTCATTGGACTCTTTCAAAATTGATGCTATGTGAATAAAATCAACTTCTGGTCCTTACATTTCCTTAGATACTCATGGTAGGCAGGGCACCATTCCACTGTAACAGGTCCCTGTTCTTCTACTTTTTAATTTTCCTCATGTTTTCTGCTTTCTGTATTTTTTTTTGTTTTGCAAGGAGCTAATGTGGATAAGCACCAAGCTTAGTTTGTGTGAATTGCATGCTATTAAATGAGTAAGTGATTGTCTGGCTTAAGGACAAATATATGGCTGTTTCCATAGATACCTGACAACTAATTAGACCAACATGTTTTCCAAAGCCAATTTCAAGGGCATTTGAAATGCCCTTGAAACATTCCCTTGTAACATTCTTTGAATGTCCAATATTGCGTGTGTGTGTGTGTGTGTGTATATATATACACATACATATGTATTTCTCTTTAGTAGCATCAATAAATAACCTCTGATGCCTTTAATGAATACAAATTAGGAGTTTGCCATTGATGTGTTAAAGTGGTGTTAGGTAAATGTTAGATGTCACCTACATTTTGAACAGTAATACGATGAGCTCCTTCCAGGGGTGCTTTATACTGAAAAGCCCTGATTTCAAAATTAAGAATCAAAGGTTTTAATTTAATTATATATTTTCTTTCTTCCCCTGTCCCTTTCTCCCATTTGAGGCTTCACTGAGGCTTGAAACCTGCTTGACATAGGAGGCATGGAGTTACAACATCTATGACCAACACAACTCTTCTTTGCCTCTGGGTTTCATAGGAGACAGCAACTTTTGTTTAGTTTCTGCATCTGTAGCCAGGAGCTGGGGAATAGTCTTCATCCACATGAAGATCAAGAACCTTCGTCTTCATCCACAGGTGCCTCATAGAATTACCAGATCATAAAATATCAAATTTCTGAGTGATCCTATAATATCTCTAGTGTTGGTAGAGTAGGAACTTCCAATGATAATAGTACTTACAATAATAATATTTATTGAGCATCCAGTATAGAGATGCACTCTTCTGGTTACTTTAAAAGACTGGTTTGAGTCTTCCTGATAATCAGGTACTATCAATAGTTTTAAGACAAACAAACTAGGCTTAAAACTTTTGGGTGGTTTGCTTTATACCTTAGAGCTTATAAATGGGAGAGAGGAAGCTTTAAATCAGAAGCCTGTTGACTCCCATATACCAAGAAGTTCAAAGGACTCTGGGTAAAATAAAAAGTATATTATCTTCAACATCTGTCCATAACTCTTAGGTGGTATCCCAGGTGGCAGTTTGATTTGTAAATGTCCCTAGGTCTTGAATTATTCCTAGAAACTCAGGGAGCAAGAAGAGCTTTTGAAAATTCTCCCAAATGCAATTGATCTGTGATGATTGACTTGCATTTTATCCTTTGGGTTTTGTGACAGCTGCCAGTCATATTGCTGGGCCATGAACTTTTATTTTATTTTGATGACTTAATGAGTTCAAAGCTTTGCATGTGTACTACCCTTCGGGGAAACATTCTTTGAAAACTTCCATTCAGCACCCCTCTGTTCAAGTACATGCTAAAAGGAATCTGCATTATGAGTTGAAATATGCTTACTTCTCCAAATGTTACTAAGACCCTCATACTCATACCTCAATACCTCCTGCTCCCACTCTGTAATCTCTGAAGAAGGCTATGTCTAGATTTTTCATGAACCCACGTTGCTCTCATGAAGAGTGGCTCTGGGTTCCTGAATTAAAGAAATCGCTAATTTTATGACTGGTAATCAAGCTCGTGGGTGTATGTTGATTAACTTCTGGAGTCATCCAAGATCCCCTCTTTTTCCATGTTTGATATCTATAGGCTGACTTTTGAGCAAGTCTTATTTTTATTGGGACCATTGATAACTGCAGTTATTGGAAGGAGAAACAATTTAGGAGAACAGAAGTACAGTCTCAGCTGACCAATAACTTAGGTCAAATGCGTTGCTAACAACATTTGCAGGACAGCAAAGACAAACCCCCCTGCTTATAGGTATGGTGTTTCATTTTAGCTAATGCAAGTGTAGAAATAAACCAAAATGATCTGCTGAAATCTTTACTGATATGCATTTTATAACAACGATTATGCAATTCACAGTTAAATTGATGTGTTTCTGTGAAACAGAGGCATCTAACTTGGAAAAGCTTCCTCCGGGTAAACAGATCTATTTGAGCTAAATCAGAACAAGATTACAGAGGGATTAGAGTGCTGCTAATAAGGCCTATGTGGAAGGGTTGGAGGAACTGGGATGATTTAACCTGGGACGGAATGGCTGTACAGAGATTTCAGGAAAACTTCGTGTCCGGAACATTCTCTAGCCAGTGATTTCCTCCGTCTCCACAGAGCGCTGAGCTTGGGAAATAATCTTAAACTGTATTATGAGGGATTTGGGTCAGCCAGTGGCTCTCAAGTCCCAACTGCATGTTAGAATAACTTAGTGACTATTTAAAACTTCCTAATGCCTGGGTCTTACCTTAGACTAATGACTCTCCACAGGTGAGACCCACACATTGGTATTTTTTAAAAGCTCTGTTCATGATTCTAATCCATAGCCAATGCTGAGAACTACTGGTTTGAATAAAGGGATGGGTTTCCTGTACACATGTGCCCCAGAAACCAGTCATGAAAGCATCTATAAATGTCTTTAAAATTTAAGTGAGTCATATTTGAGCCAGATTGATTGTGTTTATGCTAGTTGACTTAATATCTCCATCTCTGACTTGGTTATTTATTCTGCTACTAAGTGATCTGGGAGCTTCAAGTCACAGAGAGTATCTCAACATAAGTACTCAATTAATATTTGTTGAATGAATGAATGAATGAATGCTCAAAGACCTCAAAGGAGGGTAAACTGACAGGTTGTAATGTTGGTATACAGGAGCAAATTTCAGGAATGGCTTCCCAAAGCAAGTGATGCTTATACTAAGAAAATGCCACTAGACTTTTTCATTCAAAAATATCTGCTAGACTTCGACTTTCATATCAAAAAGTGGTTGAGATAAAAGTCAGAATTCAAAAGTTAACAAGGGAGTAGGCAGATTAGAAGTGGAGGTAGTCTATGCTGATCCCTCATTTCAAAAGTGTGGGAGTAGAAAGAAGAGACGGGAAGGTCCACCTGGGAAATTCTCTGTGTAAGTTGGATACAGACAGGAAGGATTGGTGGGGGAAGTAAGATGCTGGGCAGGGTAGCAGAGCTGAAGGCAGAGGCTCTAGAGGAGAGAGGATGAGGACCCACGTAGAAGAGGCTCGGAGCAGTTCAGGTGTGCAACTGGTCTGGCTGGCTAGTGCTGCAAAACAGCCCCCCTGAAATGTCCTGATCTGTGGATCGGTGCTTTAGTCTCAACTCAGCTGGGGAATTCTGCTCCATGTGGTGTCACCTCTGGTCACTGGGTGGTGTTTGGCTGGTGACTGTGTTGGTGCAGGGGGTCCAGAAGTCTTGACTCACATGCTCACATGCCTTGTTGCTTCAGAAGGCCACAGTCACTTTGGCTCCTTTTCTCCTCCATGTAAACTCAGGACTTTTCTGTATGGTCTCTCCAGGATGTTTGCTGGGCTTCGATGTGATAGCGCAAAGCTCTGAGGGCCTAGGGGAAAGTGGCCAGTCCTCTCAGGCTGGGCCTGCACAGGCATCATATCACCTCTTAGCTCTATTGGTCTAGCAAGGTGCTGAGGCTGGCCCACATTCAGAGAGAGGAGCTTGGGATCCACTTCTCACAGGCAGAACTATGGAAAATTGGTGGCCATTTTTAATCTGCCGTAGTTACTCCTTACAAGGAACAGATGAACATAGAAAGAACAATTCTGAGGTAGGAAATAGTGGAAATTCAGTTGCACATACCCTGAATTCCCTACACAGGTCAGTAAAACAGGGATCAAGGCAAAGGAACATAGATGGGGCTCTGGTATAAGACTGACCTGGCTTCTGACCCTAGCCATTCTTATCCAAGTAACGTTGAACATTTTCCTCATCTGTAAAATGTGGTTAATAGGTCTTATTACCTACCTGCACCTTAAAACGAGCTCTGCAGGAAGCAGAATCTGAGACCAAATTTAGCAAAATGTTGTCAGTTAAGGAGTGCCCTGAAAATCACCATCTGTGGGAAGGTGGACACAGAAGCGAGCATGGAGCAGAGTGACAGCTCCCCCTATGATGTCAGCCAGTAATCACCTTGTTGTACCCCACAGAGAGAGGCCTGGGGGTGAGGATGGCCCTTCAGAGTAATTCGAGTAGGCTGAGGTGGCCAGGTCTCTACTTAGGCACAGGATGTGGCCACCTGGGGAAGGAACAAGG
This sequence comes from Phyllostomus hastatus, assembly GCF_019186645.2. Taxonomy (NCBI): domain Eukaryota; kingdom Metazoa; phylum Chordata; class Mammalia; order Chiroptera; family Phyllostomidae; genus Phyllostomus; species Phyllostomus hastatus. Next base: position 8,165,420 of record NW_025334015.1, on the reverse strand, counting down.
CTCTCAAGAGAGATGGCTCTTTCCAGCCGATTGGCTTGCTAAGGGAGCTAACAGCTAAGGGCTCCTGCTGATAGCATGCCTGGCAACTGGGCCAGCAATGCCTCACTGGAGGGGGATTGGGACGTGCACCCCATTTTCCATTGTGGGGTGTGAGTAATCCTTATCGACACCAGCCCAGCTCTTGCACACTGTGAGCACTGTACAAAGGCCACCTTTTGTTTGCTAGGTGTAGTCATGATAAATGTCTATAGGCTGGGAAGGAAAAGCAGTGTGCTGACTGGTGATGTGGACCAGAACCAGCAGATAGCTAGGGAGAATGTGCAGCGTTGCATCAGCATGTAATAGAGTCTGGTGGGCAAGGAGTCAAAGGTAGCCAGAAAAAGCCCAGCTAATGGACTGGGCAAATCTGGTAAATTGCTAATACTTTCCCAGACCTGTGTCAATAGGTAGCACTCTATTCACTATGTGAATGAATGAAAAGGTCATGGAACCACACTTCTTCTCTTGCCCATGACCGCTCAGCATCGCTGGGGCAGAAGGTAATGGGAAGATTATGGGCTCTGAGTTCAGATCCCAGCTCTCCCATCAGCAAACGTGTGAACCTTAGCAAGTGTTTTAATCTTCCTGGTCCTCAGCTTCCTGGTTTTAAAATAGAGATCATGTGGCAAACTCACAGGGGCGCTTAGTGGTAATGTATATGTAAATTGCTTGGAATAAAGGCTTGGGATCAACAAGTGGAAATTTTTATGGTAGAAGAGGTCACTATGAGCTGCTGCTTTATCTCTGCAGAAATTACCTCTAGGATGAATCCCGGAGCATTAGACTCCACTTAAACATGGGCTAAGCATCCTTGTGTCAAACTCCACAGCACGCACTTGTACACGTAGCTCTTGCTCCAGCCTCACAGTGGATCTGTGGGGCAGCGTGATTGCCGTCCCTCACAGACAAGGCAACTGAGGCTCAGAGAAGCTATAGGACCAAGGGGCTAAGTAGTGCATGAAGTGGCATTGGAGCCATGTTTTCTGACTCCAAGTCCATTCTTTCCACTGCGTCACAATGACCTGCCCTAAGCTGAGGCACAGGTGAAGTGTTTCCTTGCACTCCAGCATGCAGCAGGGGCCCCGGGTCCACAGCAGGATTCACCGGACAGGTCTCAAATCTCAGGATGACTGATCAGCATGGGCTGGGGTGCACATCTCCATGATCAGCTTGAACTGTCAGCTTTCTTCGTGATGATTAAAGGAAGGTAAAAGAGGCGGAAAAGAACTAAAGAAATCATCTTTGTACATTTTAATCTGAGTCCTTTCTGAGCAGTGTGATAAGGCAGGTTGTGGAAATGTCAGCTTCTCCTTATCTCTAATTGACTTAGGTAGAGGCAGCTCTAATCCTTGTGTGCACAGGAGCCTGGAATGGAGAGATGAGGCCAATTGATTCCTATTTTTTAATTAACAGATGGGCTGCTTAAAAAACAATAGTATATTGGGGCAGTTTGGGAGCAGGAGCGGGTGTGTGAGAGGGTCGCCTCCATGATGGCCACATTTAGAGCGATATTGACAAGCATCAGCATTTGGTTTAAATTGGGGCTGGAGCAGGGCACAGTGGTGCATCTCATCATGGGTGTGGTCACAGAGGCTGCAGCCACGGTGAGGAAGGAGCTTGTATTTTTCTCCATGCCCTATTGGGAAGACGTGTTAATTTACTAGGTGTTGTATGTGGCACGGGAGGTGGACTTCAAGGTGTGCATTTATGCAAATTGTTCCTCACACTGCCCTCCTCATTGGTGTTTGTCCAGGGAAGGTAGAAGTTAGTGGTTTCCATCCTATCCTGTCTCAAGCAATAAAAACTCAGTCGGGCTTTTTGTGAGAAGTCTCATTCATATTCCTGAACAGAATATGGAGTGATTTTGCCCACATAACAGCTGATGTGCCCACACATCTATCCACTCCCGCCTTCAGCATCTAGACCTTATCACCTATTCTCATTTTATGTGCCTAGTTTACAGGTTTGGCTTTTGTCCTTGCCCCGGAACGTCTCCTTACTCTGAACTCCAGACTCATTGACTACTGCCCTTACTTTCTACAAAATAGCTTCTATTCTCCTACCCTGGAGAATCCTAGCTGGATTTCATGTTGGGCACTCTCCTCCTTTCCTTCATCACTAGTGTGACATTAGCTTGACCAACACTGTAATCGTGATGTATCTTCCATATTCAAGGAACATCATTCCCAACTGGGCATTTTCATTGCCATACCCATTCTGTTCCCCAAATTAATTTCCTGGCACACTGTTCACTATCTGGATACAAAGTAGGATTTGCTTCATCTCCTGGACATTGATGTTTGAACTCAGCTCTGCCCCAGCTGAGGGTAGGAGGGGAGGAAGAAGCATCATTGTTGAAATATCTTCCTAAGGCCCATCTCTGCAAGAGCCATTTCGATTATTTCTTTCTTCCTCCGCTGTTTTCAAGATCCCAACACTCCAGAGTACTTCAGGGCCCAGTGACCGTGGGTCATGATACTTATACCATCATTGGAGCACACACTAGAGGATAATGGGCTTTTAATTAGTGCTCTTAATTTATTAATGGATGGGAGGTAGGGGAATGGACTAGATGGCCTCAAATGTTTTCCTTTCCAGGATTTAAAGATCTGGCTGTTCTGTAGTTTGGAAGCAAGAAATGAAACAGCCACTTATAGCATTCTGCCCATTCCATCATATAACATTTCGACTTTTTTCTCTTTACTGTTGTTCTTAGTTTGTTTATTTTCATTTTACTTTTTATTTCTTCAAGAGGACACATCAGTCTGGGATATGTCTTTTTTCTCCATTAGAATAATATAAATAATTTCCTTAAGGATTTGGACCATGTTTTATCCATTGAGGTAGCTCCATAATAATAACAAAAGCTGACATTTGTGAAGCACTTACTTTTGGTTTGAGATGGTGCTACATCCTTTCCATGGTCACTTCAGTTAATGCTTACTTTTGTTCCGTAAGGGAGGACTGTTATTATCCACATTTTATAAGCAAGGAAAAGGAAGTTGGGAGATGTTAAGGAACTTGTGCAGGTTCACACAGCTATTTATGTGGAGAGACGTGTAATCAGTATGCAGTGCAGTGTTTTTGCATCTATCCCAGTCCCGGACACATAATAGATTCTCATTTGGTATTAACTGAATGAATGATGAGCTAACACATGGATACTGTATCCAGTACTGCTGCTAACTTGAACATTCTCTGAATAACTGACTTTTAGCCTCTTTACACACTACCTTCCATAGGTCCCAGTACATAGCAAGAGTTCAGTACATATTTAATAAATAATGCTAAATGAACAGATGAGTGAAGGGTTGATCCAGAAGTCTTTTCTAGGTCTAACAGTCTGTGACTGTAGCTTACTTTGTGACCTGTCTCTTCTCTGATCTCCCATACCCACTCTGTGGTTAGACATCTGATATATTCTATCCTTTGTTGGTTCTAATTATTCAATGTGTGTATTTTGTATTTCCCAATAAACTCTGTTATATTCCCTTTGTATTTCTCAGGGTGCCTAGCCCATTGTGCAGAATATAACGAGTATTCGGTAAATACAGATTAAAATGGAATTGGGTATTGCTTCAGCACACTTCAAGTCAGAAAGAATGCTGTAAAAGCACTAACCTCCTGGGCTGTTGTTTCAGTTTTCAGAGAAACTGCCATGCAGTTTCTGCTAAACAGACGCTTTTGGCAGGTCAGGGAGCAATGTCCAGGCTGCTGGCTTAGGTACAATTTGACATTCTGCTGGAGTGTACTGGCTGCCTGTGAATGCGAGTCTCTAGAGGGAACGGGTATGATGCAGATTTCAGGAAATCTAGAGTACAGTGGTCTGAGAGACCACAATGTAACTGATGAAATTTCTCAAACTGAGTGAACAGTGCCCTGACGTGATTGCATGCCCCCACACATGCACACACTGACCTTACTTTAACTCTTTCTGACCCTTAAATAAAATGGGAAAATGCAGATAGGCTTTTAGTACCCAAGGAAATCAAGAGGAGCCACAGTAGTCAGTGCAAAGAGTAGCCCAGGACAAAACAGTTGAAACTCCGGGAGAAATGAGCACTAACTTGAAATCAAGTCTGATTGCAGCATATGTTGGCTTCCTGGCATGGATATTTACCCAAAGATCATAAATTCTCTCAGGAAATAATTAAAAGTCAAGAAGAAGATGGGAAAGTCCAGACCTAGAGTGACTACTCACCTACCATTAGTTATCCTCCTTGCATTTTATCAGCATGTCATTCTTTGCAAAAAAGGCATAACCATTCCTGTCTTATAATTCCATAAATAACTTACCCTTAGAAGAAATGAACTTTTATCCTAGTCAGCCCACCTCCTCAACCACTCCCTTTCCCGCCTGCACTCCTAAAAATCTACCTATCCCCCTACACACCTATATGGAGTTCATTTGAGGTTTGTGCAGATGCCTTTGAGAAAAAAGCAGACTAGGTATTTGTCCTTGTGCATCCACCTCACACCACTGAACCCATTTGAAACAGCAGGATAGTTTGTACATCATATCACCTTGCTGTGATGTCTTCACTGGATACTCTTTTGGGCAGGGACCTGGGCCCCTCTGGTACCCAGCACAGTGTCTGGCACACAGTAAGCATTTAATAAACATTTGCTGAATGCACAAATGAAAGAAATTCTACATGGGCTTGAGATTTACCTAGACTACTGTGATGGATGCTTTATATCTTCTATAAATCTATTTTTCTCTTTAAGAAAGTAGAATGTTTGAGAATTGAAGGGAGAAAAGAAAAAAACACACTTACTGTGGAAGTCAACCAGTAAAGTTTGGTACTTAGAAAAAAAACCCTTACCAGTTATTTAATTGGGGGACTTAAGACCTCACAAAAGCAAAAGGAGGGTGGGAAAATAGGAGGGAAAGGAAAAGCACTTTGTCCATGGCAGGGAGGCCTGGGACACAAACAAAAGCCCAGTGATTCACACAAGAATAGAAGCTTGACTGACCACAACTACAGGCCAAGGCACAGAGGCCCTGCCAACCCTGGCTCCTGCGGGGCATTGGCCCTTTGATGCAGCCAAGGAAAGGGATTTAAGCAGGAGAATGGTGACCTTCGAACAGCTGTGCTGGAAAGGCCATTCTGGAGAGAAGACATAGCTTATCCTCATCCTCGCTCTAATTCTCTCTTTCCGACTGCAAAAGGAAGCCAAAGAAAGGCTAATTACTGGACTATCAAAACCTAGACTGTTGCTGATGGAGTAATGGATGCAGGAAAACTATGGAAGCAATTAAGGAGTAAATATGAAGTGGAGTGGGGGAGAATGGAGAAAAGCAGGGGAAAGCAAGGCCGGTCAATGAGCAAGGTCACCAGGAGAGACCCCTGCATCAGACAGCACAGAGTGCCTTGACCTTGAGCCAGGGTCTTCAACGCATCATGTCCTTGAATCCCCCCCACCACTGGCATTGCAGGTGGACCTGCTATTCCCCCACATCCTAGATGAGGAAGCTGGGCTTCAGCCAGGTTAAATAAGAAGACCCAGACCCCACAGTCAGACCCTGCGTGCCAGAGGCCACAGCAATGTTGTTGAAGCAGAATGTCTGGAGGAGAGGGAATGCCTTCTGTTTTCTTCCTCCATGCCTCTCTTCTGGGGCTGCAATTCTAACAGCTTTTTCTGAGCAGTCAGGACTTCCTTTGCCCCCACTGCATAGAACTAGAACAAAACAAAAATACTTCTAAAACCAGCCAGTGTACGTACTCAAATATTTATTGAGCTCCTGCTATGAGTTAGGAATGTTACTATGTGCTGGGGATACGAGCATATGTAAAACATTGTCCCCAACCCAGGAAACTCCCAGTCCCCCTAAAGAAATCATTGTAAAACGAGGTAGAGTGACTTAATAAGCCATGTGCCAATGCTTTCAGAAAATAAATAGGGGAACATTAAGACTTCAAATGTGAGGAAAACTAGAGAAAGCCACTGTGATGAGCTGGTATTTTTGAGGGCAAGGTGGGAAGGACATTCTGGGCAGCAGGAACAGCGTGCACACACACCCAGAGAATGACAGGGGCCACGGAGTGTCGGGTCTGTTTCATGAGGACAAAGTAAAGATCATAGTCAGCCTTCAAGATCTGCTGCCTTAATGTAAGTTCTATTTTTTGGGGGGGGGGTTATTGTGGTAAAATATACATAACACTTAGCATCTTAACCATTTTTGTGTGTAATTTGTAGACATTAAGTTCATTCACAGTGTTGTGCAACCATTGCCACCACCCATCCCCGGAACCTTTTCATTCCAAACAGAAACTCTGTCTCCATTCATCAGTATCCCCCATCCCCGCTTCCCTCCAGCCTCTGGCAATCTTTATTCTACTTATTGTCTCTATGAATTTGTCAGTTTGAAGGGTTTCATATATATGAAATCATACAATATTTGTCCTTTTGTGACTGGCTTATGTCACTTACAATGTTTTCCAGGTTCATGTATGTTGTAGCATGTATCAGAATTTCCTTCCATTTTGTGGCTGAGTAGTGTTCCATTGTATGCATGTACCACATTGTGTTTGTCCTTCCATCTATCTGCTGATGGTCAACGGGTTGTTTCTATCTTCTGGCTATTGTGAGCAGTGTTGCTGTGAACATGGAGGTACAAGTATCTGTCTGAGTCCCTGCTTTCAATTTTTTTCTGGGTTTGCTGCATTATATAGTAGTTCTACATTTACATTTTTGAGAAAATGCTAAACTGTTTACAGGAGTGGCTGTACCATTTTGCATTCTCATCAACAATACACAAAGGTTCTAATTTCTCCACACCCTCACCAGCATTTATTATTTTCTGTTGTTTTTTTGATTATATATCATTTTCAATCCTAATGAGCATGAAGTGGTATCTTACTGTGGTTTTATTCACATTTCCCTAATGATTAGTGGTATTGAGTACATTTTCATGTGTTCATTGACATCTTATATACAGTCAGCTTTCTACCGTCAGAGATCACATCCACAGACTCGATCATAGATCGATCGAGTGCAGACTGAAAAAAGGGTTGTGCTGTTGTTGATGTATGTTATGTAGTTAAGCCTATGATGCATCTATACAAGCACACATCATTTTTGGTCATTATTCTCTAAACAACACACCATGACAACTATTTACATAGCAGTAGGTATTAAAAGCAATCTAGGGATTTGAAGTATATGTGAAAATGTGCATAGGTTATATGCAAATCCTATGCCATTTTACTTAAGAGACTTGAACATCCATAGATTTTAGTATCTATGGGAGTGTTAGAACCAATCCCTTGTGGATACCGAGTGAGGACTCTTATTTACCTCAGAGAAATGTCTATTCAAGTTCTTTGCCATTTTTGAAACAGGCCTTTTTCTCTATTTGGTTGGTTTGAGTATTGGGGGCTATGAAATTGGAACTAAATATAACCAACACAGTTTTAAGCTTATTTGTTTTTATGTTTAGTAGAACACAGCTCTATCTTGTTGAGGTATGAGACTGAAGAAGTATTTAAAATACCTTATTGTCATTGCTATATATTTTCTTATATTTTCTGAATAAGTAGCTTCTCCAAAATCCCCTATGGCCAAAAGTAATAAGACTCAGAACAGATGTGGGAATGCTAAGCTAAATAAAAACTCAGAAAACCACCAAGAAACAGCCTGAGAATATCAATCATCCATCACAAAAGCCATTGGACTAGAAACATGTTACCACTGTCTGATTCGCTCTCACCCATTCATTCATTCCATGTGAGCTTCCAGGGTGATTTACATCCCAGAGTTTAAGGAAACAGGAAAGGGTGGTCCAGCTTGACCCTGATGAGTACCTTTCTCTGGATCTGTAACTCTGCCCCCGAGAACAGTGGGGTAGACGCCTCTGATCATGTAGGTGGGGGACCTGGGTCAAGGAGGACCCAGTCCACCAGTTTAAGGGCTTTTCTGGTTGGCTCCGACTTGACCCTGCATAATCAAACAAATTGCAGTAGCTGCTCACTCTGACAGATTTAGTCCAGGATTAAGGATCAGAAATTCTGCTTTCACATCCTACCTCTGCCCACATGCCTTAGGTGACCTGAACCTTGAGTTTCCCTTCTGAAAAATGGGAAAAAAAAGTTGCCATAGAAAAAAGGATTGTTAATAGGATTCCTAGGAAACAAAGCACATTCTTTACATAGCCAACCTGACAGAAAATACAGTTTAAAGATGCTAGAGAAAAAGAAAAAAGTACAGAATGAAGCAAAAAAAAAGGCAACAGCAGCAAAGCACATCTACACAGAACACCAACGGCAGCTTTGTCCAGTGCCCAAAGCAGGGGTTCCCCAATAGCCGGAAGTTGTAGTTGTTGTGTTCTCCAGTGAACGCCCCCACACTCTCAGAAGGCATTGTCCCCACCCAGACTCTCCTTTCCCTGGGCCCCCGAATTCCTAGGCAGCCCTGCTCCACATTCAGAACCCTCCGGCGACTCTCAGAGGGAGGTTCAGCAGCATTCTCAAATTCCGAGTTAAATCTGTCATAGCCCTAATCCAAGGGAACAGCTGGTAGTGGATACTCACAGCAAAGAAAGAAGTCATCACTTTGCTGGGTGTTTCCTTGAATAATAAGTGAACTGCTTGTGACATTTCTGAGCATCTGACGTTGCTGTCACCAAGCCCACACTACTGCCTGGGTGTCAGGCAGCGTGGGCAGGCTCTCTCTAGTTTGAAACATGGGTAATTTGGAACCTCTCCTGATGCTCATAGGCAATTGTCATGAACGATGACATTGGACCAGAGCCAGGGGCCTAGGGACATGTACTCACACACAGGAGCATTAGAATCATGTTTTTATTGTTATCTGGTCACCTTATGTGAGTTGTAATGCATTTCCAAATCTTGGTGCCCTCCTCTGTGAAACTGGGGGGCTGATCTCACCAAACCTCTCCTGTTGGGAGTAGACAGGGCAGCCTCTGAGGTCTCAGGCACATCACAGGTGCACAGTAAATCTTAGTTCTTTAGCTAAGAAACCCAACATAACCCAATGTAAAAAAAAATCACATGCTTATCTTGGCCCAAATATAAAACCTTATTGCAATATTTTGGGGAGAGAACAACAGCAGGAGGGAGAAAAGAAACTTTCCCAACAATCCCCTTGGCATCCTTCTTGGGCACAGAGCCGTCAGTGAGCAGTCGTGTGCGGCGGTGGTTGCGCTGCAGCCTCGGCAGGAAGGGGTGCGCTTGGCCTGAGTCAGGCTGTGAGTGTCTGGCACACCAAGCCCTTCAGACCGTGCTGAGTCCGTGATGACTGCTGTGAGCTCAGCCCGCCCACAGCTGCGCAGCCACGCGGCACAAATCCCTGTATTTTCAATGGAGGAGCCGGTCCAGTGGTGCTGAAGAGAGAGGAGAAAATTAGACCCTTCCTCACAAGCCGGTTGGCTCTGCAACCACATGGAATATGTTTTTTAAATTCACATTGGGTTTGCTTCTCTGGCTTCTGGATGATCAGAGGGAAGGTACATGAAGCTCATTTGTTTGTGTGGCCCTGTAGCCAAGGGTGGTCCAGGGGACAGCTGTTAGCTCTGAAGCATGACAAGTCTCAGGCAGAAGGAGGAGTTAATTAATCAGTGCATTGATTGTGCCCCTACTATGAGCCAGGCATTGCGCTGGGCACAGTGAGGGACAGAAAACAAGGCACAGCCTTGCCTTCTGGTATCTTCAATTCTAACGAAGGGTAAAAATACACCAATGTGTGCAAAGTTAAATAGCAATATAAGAAATAAATAACAACTCAATTCAATACTATAGAAGATGTCACACAATACTCCAGCCTGTGATTAATTACCAAATGAACAGCACAGACATTAGCGCTATGGGAAGAAATCAATCAACGTATATTTATTGACTGCCTCCTACAGGCCCACAGCCATTAAACAAGCAAGATATTTGTCAGGGCCCCTGCCCTTCCTTCCCTCTTCACTTAATGCTATTTTGATATTCTTGGCAGCCCATTAAGTGTTAGTCAAATGGCATAAAGATTTGTATCAGAATCCCTACCTGCTGCCCCATTATGGATGCTCAGTCTTGGTGCTCAAGTCCCCAAAAGGAAGGAGGCAAAGGATACAGTTACCCAATAAGAGATCAGCACCCTTATCCTCTGGTGTGTATCTCCTTTGGGACGGTTATCACATAGCCTTAAAACTGCTCACGCACAACCTAAGAGCACAACATCCATGGAAAGGGCCTCGTCTTACTTGCTTTGGTAGCTCCGTCTTTGCTGCTCTTCACTATGACTGACACATGGAAGCCACTGCTGAAGCATGTTTGAATGAATGTTTAGAAAGAGTACTACTGACTTAATGAGTTACTACTGCCAAACATCTCTCACATACACAGCAGAACTCTTAGGAGTAGATAGTGCTTTACTGGAAAGAATGACTCTTTCCTTATCAAAAGCTGATGCTAGAATAAAGAGAGAGTTTGGTTGATTGGGTGGCAGTACTTACCTTATTTGCTCCGTTTCTTGATAGAGAACTTGGGGGGTGGAGAGCTCTTGGTGAATTATATATGTCTTTCCTGAGACAGTTCCAGAGGCAAATAGGTCACTTGCATCCCACTAGCCTTAGGAGCATGTGGGTTCTCCTAGTTGGGGCAGAGGAGACAGGTAATATCCGAGGCAGTGAGATGCAGTATGCCACCTGGTACTACTAAAATTTGCCAGGCCTGCTTGTGAATGTGGTGTAACCCTGATAGTAAACCCTAAAGGCAGGTGCAGAGTCAAGTTCAACCTAAATTTTCTCAGCATCACCCTGATTATTAGAGGGGACAATGCACATATAAAGTCCAGAATGCAATAAACATTTCATAAGCATTTACTGCAGAAGCATAATAAACAAAACAGTGGATAAGGAACTTTTATTTTTTTCTACATTTTTATATGAAGGTTATCAAACATAAAGAAAAGATAAAATAATTTTATAGTGGATACCTAGCAACACATCAGTAGATCTTACCATTATATATTACTGTTTTCCTTCTCAGAAAGTCACATATCTATTTGCTATCTACCCATCAATCTGACACTTTTGATTTTATAAAGGATATATTCCACTTAAGGAAACAAGGCATATACATGCAAAACTATCACTCAGTGTTTTTACAGGATGGTGCTAAACAGTGAGATAGAGGCACTGTCTAGCTGCAGCTAAGAAGGTGATCTTCCAAGAGGGATAAAATATTCAGAGACCCTTTCATGGGCCCATTTCAAGCAAGACTTTAATTGCACCCAGAAGACTATAAGATTTGGACGGGTAGAGGGAGAAGGTCTGGTCTTAGCAGGGGCGAGGTCTAAGGGGGACGGTGAGAAGCATCTTTCTGACCAGTACCATCTCTGTCCTCATGACCGACGTTGTCCTAGTGCCACCCTCATCCAGAACTTCAATGCTGAGGACAAAAGCTCCATGTGAACACTGAGGGCCTCAGACTCTGAGGAAGTTGGCCACCTTTCTTCTTAAATGGAATTCAAGACACTAGGTCAAAGGGATGAATGAAGTTTAAATTTCACCCAGAATGAAGCTTTAAAAATTTATAGTTGGCTTTGTGTGGGATGTTGGAACTTGAGGGAGCAGTAAGGCTGTAGGTGGGGCCTTTGGAGGTCCGTCTTAAAGGTAGTTGGTGAGAGTCAGAGAGCTTGTCCACCTTCTTCCCAAGCAGGGAATGTAACACACATCTGAGCACCTTGGCCCCAGAACCAGCTGCTGCCTCCGGTGGGGTGGAGCAAATGGAGCAGGTGCAGCCCAGGGTGGGGGCAGCTCGTGGAGGGGGCAGCAGCTGAGAGACCCACGAAATACCAGCCTTCCCTTCAGCATCCTCTTGGAAAGAGGCTGATGAAGATCAGTTTTAAAAGGCATTTATTACCTAGTTCCTTCTTGGGACGTTGCTGGTAATGGAAATCAGACTAGGTCCAGGCCTGCACTTAAAAGGCAGACAGAGGGTGTGCAGAGCAACTGCTGAGCAGGTCTGTACAATTGTGAAAGCTAGTTCCCTGTCCCCTAGCAGGACAGGGATTGGCTGCCTGCAGCTGGAACACTCTGTCTGGCCTCTGTCTCTTTTCCTCCACTCTGTCCCAGAACCACCCTCCCCTATCACCTGCATTGTTTCTCTCCCTTTGAACGGTTTGCTAAGCATGGATTCAGACCATGTGGAGCTCCCTGGTGAAGGAACCCACACCTTTACTGGGGTTGTCCTGGGCTGTGCTGGCTGGAGTAGGGCCAGGGGACCTCGTGTTTGCAGAACAAAGGATACTTGTCCTGTGAATGGTTCAGCCAAACTCAGCCAGGAGGAATTCAGGCAAGTGCCATGGAGGGATAAGCCCATTCATTTTGCAGTGCAGCCTCTGCGCACATTGTCAGCAGGATGGAGAACACTCACTGTTTTCTCCAGCTTTAGGATTTCCATATTTATTGCTTGTTTGCTACCACTAGGGAGAGGAGAAAAGGAGAAAAGAACAACTTCCTCCATTGGAAAGTTTAAATATGAACATGTGCGCTTTCCTCTCCCTCTGGAGTCCCCTGCGGTTCCAGCAACATTTAGAGCTCTAGAATGTCAGAGCTGGAAGTGCGTGAGAAACACAACAATATTGCTTCATTTTACGCACAAGGAAACCATGGCAGAGGATAAAGATACATGGTCAACACCATGCACCTAGTTAGTGGCAGCCCAGAGACTAGCATGTATGGCCACAGTATCTTAAGCTCATATCTCATCACTACACCATGCAGGCTCTCCTACTCAGTCAGAAATCTGCTTTGTGTAAGAGATCCCACTATGTGTAAGAGACCCTACTATGTATAAGGTGCTGTACAAGAGCCTTATGTGTTCCCTGTTTTCATCTCCATGAGGCCACAATGGGATAGGAATTTGTCCGCACCCATTCAGCTGTTGCAGTGTCAAGAGCATGAAATGCATGACGCAGAGCAGGGAGGGAGGGAAAAGGGGTCACTGCCCTGTGGGGCAATGCCATCTAGCAGATGTAGGACACAAAACCCCTGTGACGCAATGAGGGATGGCGTAGGTTGGAAACTAACGCACTTCATGTCTGGCATGCATTGTATGCTAGACATTTGTTACAGGATGAGGGGCCCCTCCCCCAGCAAGGTAAGGTTCTTTGAGGGAGCAGCCCAGACATCACCTCCTGGAAGAAGTTCGACTGACAGCAAGTGGGAAGGCATTTCCCGGAAAAGGAAGAATATGACATAGGATGTCTTTAGGGAGCGTCACGCAGGCACGTATGCAGAGGTGATGAGTATATGTGCAGAGGTCATGGGAAGGGGGACTAGAAGGTGGGCTCAGCCACTCATAGGATGGATATTTACAGGGCCTGCTATGGGCTGGGCACTCCTGTAGGCCTGCAACTTTGTAGCCAGTAAGAAAGAGGCTGGGGACGGGAGGCATATGCTTACACAGATGATGATGTGACAGAGAGTGTCTGGAAGCCTAGTTTGACTGGAGCCATTTGAGGTAAGCCTTGAATGACAAGGGGAAGCCAGCCATGAGAAAATCAGGGTCAGGGAAACCTCCAAGCAGAGGAACAGCAAGTGGAAGGCTTTGAGGCAAGAGAAAACTTGGCAAATTTAGGAGAGAGGAAACAAAAGGCTCACATGAAATGAATTTTGGTGGAGCCTATCAGCAGCAGAAGAGTTTGCATAGTTGAGCAGGGGTCTGATTAGACAGAGCCTTCTGATCTATGCCTGGAGATTGGATTTCATTTTAAGTGAAGTGAGAATCAAGTCTGACCTCCTTGCCTGTATTGTCTGGCCTGGGATTCAGCCTCCGTGGGAATACCACAGCTGGGTTTGCACAAGACCTCTTCAGTTTGAGCCCTGATAGTATTGCAGGCTGTGAACATCCTCAGCAGGGGTCCAGTTGTCCAACCTCCCACCCTCATCTTTGCTTACTACAGTCCTGCCACAGTTATTTGGGGCCATATTGTGGAGCCCCTCCAAAAGAGCTGGCTGATTTATAGGAAATAGATGGCTGTTCATAATTTATGAGCATGGTGCTAATGTAATTAAAGCTACTTAAGCATTGCTAAGGTACTGACAGCCTCTAGGGTCATTCAATTTACATAAAGGTGGCTTTCTGTTGAAATGGGGGGATTCATTTGGATGTGGAAAGGGTAGTGAGCAAATAGACATGGCTTCCTTGGGAATCACAGAAGGCCATCTCTATCCAGATGTTTCTGTCAACTTCCTCTCTTGCAGATTGATTGAAGTCTTTAGCCCTCATTCTTCAAGAATTGAAGTTATAAACTCAGACTATCTTGGTAGTAAGCAGAACATAAAGGATCAAGCCTTCAAGTGGCAAAGCTGAGTCTGCCCAGGTCTCCAGAGTCACCTAAGGCTGTGAGGGAGGCATAGTAGCCTCTGCGTTCATCACCCCTGGGGTTGTGTTTTCTAGCTTCTCCTTTAGTTAGGTGTGAAATCTTAATAGGACCTTGGTGCTTTAAGAATCCCTACCAAGATAATAGGATTCATGATCTCACAATCACATAAATCACTGCCAGCCCCCTTAAAGTCAATTCATATTTCTGTAGTTCGTTAGTGGCTCGGGAGGAAATTGCATTTATTATAATTGCCTCTAATTGCACCAGATTAGTGATTACAATTATTGATGGCAGCTGATTATTCATTAGGCATCAAATCAATTCCCATGCTTCCTCATTACTCCAAACAGTAACTCTGATGACGAGAGGTCGAAAGGAGGCCTCGTCCACCCTCCTCCCTGCACGGCAGGCAACCGCCCAAGGCTGCCGCTAAGCACACACCTGAAAACAATTTAGGGCTTAAAGTGAAAGGCTGGCATTTCTCTCTGTCCCCATCCAATGCCTAATGCTGAGCCCAGCACTAACTTATGACATTATAGAATTAGATAAACATCACCAAAGGCTATTTGGAGGCCCCAGAATGCTCCAGAATCAATCCCTCTTCCAGGATGTCCTTGGTTACATAACAAAAACTTCAGTGCTCATGGCCCAACTCTTCTGGAATAAATGCAACCTAGAATGTGGGAAGAGAATAGGCTTTAGAGCCATGTAGACCAGACTAGAAATTCTGGATGAACCCTCATATAGTATGTAAACCAGGCAAGACATTTACCCTATTTGAGCTGTAGACACATCTGTAGACTGTAAGTAAACACATGTGAGATCTTCTCTGCTTCTCATCCTCACTGTTGGACTCCCTTGCCTGGAACAGTGTTGGCAGAGAGTAAGCACCCAATGAACACCTGCGGAGCAAATTCATCAGAATCATATCTACCTGAGAGAGGTGTGGGGAGGGCTGAATTAAATAACAGTTAATGATCTTGTCTTGTACCAGCTAAGGTTCCACTGCTCAATAAATGGCACATCCTGCCCACCTCTACTTCCTCCATACTTGAACATCTAAATTCTCTCCAAAAGTTTTATTCCTTAACTCTATACATTGCTCAATATTAACTGTAGATATGTCATTCATGTATTTTCTTCTCGGTGAACATCAGTGTATTTGTAATAAAAGAGCATTTTCCAGAAGATCCTTTGCATGGTGGGTTTTGTTCCTTGGCCCATTCATCCATACCTACAGCATGCCAGACACTGGATCTAGAGGGATTGAGAGATAAATAAAACAGGTTTTGCCCTTGAACATATCACAGCCAAATGGGCAACACTGTCCATTCTGTTTCCATGATTTGCTTGCATTCAAGGAATGTACAAGGTCTAATGAGCCCATGGAGAATAGAGAGGCTTAGCTCAACATGGACAGTTAGGAAGGCCTCAAAGAAGTGGCATCTGAGATGGACCCTCAAAGCACATGGAGTTCTTCCAATGCCTTATGGAGTGACTAAATTTCCAAGGAGTGAGTAGCACCTGAAAGGACAGAAAGGCCAAAGTGAGCAGAGTGCTCACCAGGTGCTGTGACAGGCCCCCATGGGCAAAACCCTCCATGACTTAGAGGCCTTTCCTCCTTTAGCAGCTGAGATCTCGGACAGGTGGGGTTGCTCAGCGATTTTTTTTCCTGTGGACATTTTTGGGACAATGGGACCTTTCATGACACAAAATCCTATTGCATCCTTTGCCCAAATGTTCTGGTCCCCCAGGTGTCCCTCCTACTTCAGTGTCCTTACCCATCATCTCTCCTGCTTGTCACAACCCCCTCCCACTTGAACTTACAACTCAGTTCAGAGTACACATGTGTGCAAGGAGCCGCAGTATTAATACATGGCTGTGCAGACACAGAGTTCTCTGCACCTCAGAGAGGGGAGGAAGAGGTGGGGGCAGGAAGGCACACAGCCAGCTTCTTGTCCATTTGGGAGCTGGCCCTGGTGACTCAAACCTGAGCCATGTAATGGATCTGACCTGTACCCAGATCTCTAGGGAAATAAACATTGACTTCCCCAGAACAATCCAAAATTGGGCCAAGGGCCCAGAGAGCATGTCTCCAGTGCTCTTTTTCTTCCAGGCTTTACCTACACAGCTGTCAGTCACTCTGTCTCTCTCAGGGCAGCTGAGGGGAATATGTGCCTTCTCTGGGCAGAACGACTGTATCTTCGGCCTAAGTCTCTTGTGCATCCTACCTCTGAGCCAGCTGGAACTCCGTTATTTTGTCTTCATACCTCACTTTCCTACATGTCAGTTTCCTGATCTGGCAGTTAGAAATAGACTCTTTTTGGTAGCTGACAAGTCGCTCTACCACCCGCCTTCCAAATGTCCCACATAGTGGCAGTTTCCTCTCTGAAGTCTGATCACTCCAGGGGAGGAAATGCTTCTCCTCTGCACATCACTTCCAGAGATACGAGAGGATATCAGTATCCCATGATCTATCAAAACCCCAAATTATACTTCCTCTTTCTTGGCAACTGTACTCCCCCGACCACTTTTTCAAGACCCTCTCTCCAGAGGTAGTCTCTCCTGAAGGTCAACAGGACACTTGCCCACTGACTGATAAAGGAAGCTGTGCTCCATGATCTTCTGATGGCTGAGAAGAGCTGCTGTGGGAAGTTCTGTCTGGGACCAAGACTTTGGGGGTTGGCCTGGGCTGCTGCAGGATGCTACCTGGAGCCTGCTGGCAGCTCTGACATGAGATAGAGTCTCTGCTCTGTCCTCCTCCGCTCTGGCAGAGCTCCCCCAACTCTAAACCTGCAGGAAAATGCGGTCCACCCCCGCCCTCGCCCCCGCCCAGTCCTCCATCAGCCAGTGCCTGTGGTCTGAGTCATCCTGGCGACAGTTGGTAAATGAGTCCCGGTCTAGCTGCTTGTGCGGGATGGTTGTGCAGTAAGAGCCTTCATCCTTATGGCAGGCACATTAATGCCAAGTTTGCTCATCCTAATTAATAACAGTCAGTAAACACCAAAGCGAGCTAATGATGATTACAGGCCGCAGCTCCTGCGTGTTGGCAAACACACCGGGCAGGTGGCCTCCCCTCTCTTCCCAGGAAAGAGGCTGGGGTTGTTTCTTGCAGAGATGCCATCCCTCCACAAAGCCACGACCCCCACGTTTAGTAAATCTGGTGTTCCTTCTCACCCCAGTTCCTGCCAAACAAGAGGAGGACAAGATCAGTGTAGCCCAGTGGCATGGAAAGAATCTGGCTTCAAGAGCAGAGGGTTGCGCCCTAGCTGGTGTGGCTCAGAGGTTCGGCCTTGGCCTGTGGACCAAAAGGTTTGGTTCTCGGTCAGGGTGCCAGGGTGCATGCCTGGGTTGTGGGCCGGGTCCCTGGTTGGGGGTGGGTGAGGGGCAACTGTTGATGTATCTCTCACATATTGATGTTTCTCTTCTCTTTCACCCTTCCTTCTTGTCTCTCTATAAAATAAATTTAAAAACAAAAAACAGAAGGTTAGGAAGCAGGCTCTTGGGTCCTTTTGGGTTTCGAGACAGCTTTCCATGGCACTTGGGAATAAATACATTTTTCTATTTTTTCCATTATTTAAAAAATGTTTCTCCAACCTCCAAAGTAATGTGATTTGCTTCAAAACGTTAAGTGTGTATAAAGAAGTAAGGCAGAGCTTCCCTTAGTCCTACTGCAGAGGCGGGACTGAGACTGGTCCGTCTGTCACAACCCCCTGTTCCTCCAACTCCTTTTCTCTCATCCACTCTGGTTTGATTCTTTTGTATTCCTCATGTACACATAGTTTCATTCGACTATGAAATGCCCCCTGTTATGAACCCTTCACTCCTTGTTCTGCAAAGCTTCTACCCACCCTTCATTCCTAGCCTCTTTCTCCTAGTTCAAGGACTCTTCTATGACCACATTTCTAGAAGTTCAAGAAGGTGGCGCTCAGGCCATGGTGCCCTGGGAGACCTCCTCCCAGAATGCGTTTCAAGGAGGTGATGAGACACAGTCCTATAAACATCCTCTCAGTCAGGCCTGTGGCTAAATTTAGGGAATGTTTTCCTTCTCAGAATGGCCCTGAGGCCATGCCCCTGGAAATGCAGGCAGTTGTGAAGACTGGTGGGTTTAAAAGATCTTCCTCAGGAGGCCATCAACTCCATGTTGTGAGCTCTCTGAGCCACCCCAGAGCCGAGCTAAACGGGGGTGTTTGGTCACCTAATAAGGCGACTCCGAGACAGTGGGCAGAGGGCATCTGAGGAAGGGAGCAGGCCGCTGTGCTAACAAAACCTCCTCCACGGTTGGATCTTTTGCTGCAGGACCTCAAGATCCTCTCAATGTATCATGTTTTCACTGTTAACTTTATCCTTCTTCTTACAAAGATTAGTTAATTTGGCTACAGGAATAATGTTTCTTCTATCGCCATCACTGCAATTCAGACAATATTTTCTTCTTCAGGAGACTGCACTGCCTACCCCACCCGAAATTGGTTCTCTGAGGGTTTAAGAATGGAGAACATGTAAAGAGCTATGGGACCTGGTTGGTGTGGCTTGGTTGGTTGGAGCATGATCCTGTAGACTGAAGGGTCACAGGTTTGATTCTGGTCAGGACACATGCCCAGGTTGCAGGTCTGATCCCTGGTTGGGCCTGTATGAGAAGGCAGCTAATTGATATTTCTCACATCAATGTCTCTCTCTCTTTCTCTCCACCGTGCCCCGCCCTCAAAAGCAATAGAAAAAAATGCCCTTGGGTGAGGATTAAAAAAAAAAGAACTATGAAGAGTGGTCATGTAGGATTTCTGAGGATGGAATGCACAGATGGAAGTAAATAGTAGGATGCTAGTAGAATGGTTTATCTTGTCTTTTTAAATGTATGGGACCCTATACCTCTGTTTCTTTTCTTGTTTTCTTTTATATGCCTCTCTTTCCATGACTATTAGACATTCCTCCATTTTTGCTGCCACTTTTTTTCTCTCTTGACTCTCTTTACTTTCCTTTTGATCACAATGTGAAATTGAAGGGTATTTCTAGATTTAGTTTGGTGCATTTAATGCATTCATTTATTCAGCCACTCACGCACTCTAGCAATGTTAATGGAGCTCTTACTTGGCATCAGTGTCTTTACTCGGTTCTCAGCCCAGAGAGATGAATAGACAATTTCTGCTCTAAAGCTATACTGAATCAGCAAGGGGAGAAATACATGAAATCAAAGAAACTATTAAATACATGCAGGATATGGTGGGAGTTTAAAGAAGGTAATGAGCATGCCTATGGGGTCATATCAGGGGAAACTTCACACAGAAAATGACATTTGGGCTGACTATTCAACTGTGTTGAAAGTGTTGCCAAGTAGAGGGCGAGAGACAGGGGGCGGGTGGGAGGATGGATCTGTGGGTACAGGGAGCTGCTTGAGCAAAGACCTGGAGGCGTGACGCAGCTCGAATATTGGGATATCTGAAAGTAATCTAACCTGGCTGGGGAGGCTGTGAGAAATGAGCTGAATGTGATCATCAGGAACTGGGAAGCTGCTAGAAAATGCAAACAGTATTTTTGCCTGGATCATTAACTGAGGGAGGAAGTGGGGACACTCACATTTTACCTAATACCTTGCTATCTTATATGCATTCTAATACCTTGAGCATGAACTACTTTTATAAAAAAGTAACACTAATAATTCATAGCATCATGTGCCATGTTAAGGCCTTGGGTATCTTCCTTTTTAAGATCAGGGAGACAGAAAGGATTTTAAGCAGGACAATGGTACAGTTAGAGTTTGGTGACTAATGCTCTATGTGTCCTACTCCTTCACTTTGAAATAGGTGAGTATATGCTGTTTGCATATTTCTTTAATAAAGTAAACCGAGTTGTTTTCAATTTCATTTTACCCTTGATTATTGTCCCATGTCCCTATCATCCCATTTCTAGACCCCTCCCTTTCCTTTTGCATTCTGCAAAGCAGGGATTTGTGCTAAGGCTAAAAAATTGCCTAGCAATCCCGGGCCAACATGAACTATGTCATGTTTTCCAGACTCACGAGCCAGCCCTGCACTGGCCTATGCACTGAACTGCCCAGCTCCCCTCATTCAGAGCTTTCCCATCTGGTGTCACCATGCAGTAGCAGGAGAGACCCAGCAGCTTCTGCAGCTGCCTCAGCCCCTGAGGGAATGTAAACAGAACAACAGCTTAAACCAAGAGTGACAGACACCATGCTGATCTTTGTGTAGAGCTGCCCAGAGACCCTAGGAAGGAGAAATCAGCTGGCTTGGGGATTGTGAGGAAAGTGGAGGGTCCAGATGAAAACCCTTCCCTTTCTTTCCCCTGCTTCTTGTGCTGTACCTTTCTTCTCCTCTGACCCATCTCCCATGTCTCAAGACCCTCTGAATGCCCCCACCCCACTCCACTGCTACTGGCTATCCTGATTCTTTTAGGCAGGGTTGCTGTGTCCTTGTTCCTAAAGCCCTAGACCTTGGCTTTGTGCCTGCCACTGCCTTCCCATAATGCCTGCCTCTCCATGTTCTATTCTGTGTCACTGTCCCAACCCTCCTCCTCCAAGACTTCCCTTGGACTTGTGTTCTTATTCATCTCCTTGTCCTCTCAACTCCCACAGACTTCACCGCGTGCTTTCCCACCTAATTCACATCCCTACTGGGTTGCTTGCTCTTGGTTTCTATGTGCCAGCTCTAATTCCCTCTGCAGAATCCCTGGAAGTGGAGGTCAGCATTGATGTCACTGGAGTCTCTCAGGCCTCAGAGCATAGTGCTAGGCAGCACGTGCTAGGGAGCATCAGGGTAAGACCACAAACTTGTTTTCAAGACCACACCAAAAGGAGCAGGGACTTTGGAAAGACACAGAGAGGTTCCAACTCAGCCTCCACCATATTAATGAAGTGATCTTGGGCAAGATCCTGAATTTCAAAGATGCTCTCTTTCCATAAGTGTAAAACAGGGACACAGATGCTTCTTTGGGAAGTTTAGTGACTGTTAAACTAGATATGGAAAGCAAGCTAGTTTAAGCTTGGGTTTTCCTAGGTAGTTAATAAATCTTAGTTCCCCCCCTTCTTAAATCTTTGCAAGATTTTTTTCTCCTTTGGTCACAAGCATGTTTTGTCTCCCCCACCCTCCATGTCTGCATTTTTCTAAGTCAATCCTGCCTGGGAAAGAAACAGCCCCCAGGCAGCACCTCCAGGCAATGCCTCAAGCAGTGAGTCAGGAGAAGGCAAAAAAAAGAATGGTAAAATATACGTATTCATGTGTCTGTTTCTCTAGGAGGGAGGGGTACGGCTTGATCACCTTCTTTTATATTCATAGTATTTTTTCTCCCTAGAGACTCAGTGCTATATAAATGTAACATTCTAATAATTACGATAACATTCAGATTAAATGTGATACTGAAAAGGCTTCAGGAGATACAAAAATTTGCTGATTTCCACTGGAATGGGTAGAGCAAAGTCAGCTTTGCCATCTGACTTCTTCACACTGATCCACTGGGACTGCCTCAGGGAGGGGGTAAGGGGAGGAGAGCCTGACTTCTTGGTGCTTTATTTATTTATAAGATATATATCTTATACACCCATTGCCTCTAGGCCTCTTAGTATATCTAAATCCAGCAGTTAGCATGTAGAGCAAATGAAAAGAAACAAGCCGGCAGCAAACTTCCACCATGGACCAATAATTTAAAGTCAGTTACCAGGTAACTGGGAATTTGGAACACATTGATACAGGAGGGAAAAAAAAGCTACAGTAATAAATGGCTTGATAGCCAATGATCTGATTGCCCTCAAAAATGGGAGGTCCTTGAAGGCAGAATTCATGTCTTACACATATTTGTTTCATACATGGTACTTGTGAATATATGGTGGTTAAAAGTATGAATGAATATATGAATAAATAAATGATTAGAAGCAGAAAAGCTCCCCATCTCCACCATTCACTACTCTTCTTAGTGCCCAGAAAGTGACACTAAGAAAATACATTAACAATTCAGAGGCAGATTGGGCAAGGGAGCTTTATTTCCTTCTGGGATAGTCTCAGATCTGATTTGAGCGTTTGACAGCAGAAGCATGGACACATGGAGTTTGCGGCATTTAATTAAGAGGGAACTCTGTATTTATCTGCCACGGTCCCTCTGCGAACTCTGCTCAGCACGCTGCAATCAGGCGAATGAGGAAAGGTATGTCTAAGGTCACAGAGAAGAACCTACAGAGAAGAAACTCTGGGCAGGAAGGGACAGAAGGACAGAGAGTCACAGGTTTCTTGACTGCCCACAAGTTGTCAGGCTATAAGCCTATTATTCCACAATAGTCATGGAATAGTGATTACATCCTTAATTTCTCAGGAACAAAACAAATAAACAAACAAAAACAAGCAATCAAAAAGAAAATAGAAAGCCTGGGCTGGTGTGGCTCAGTTGGTTGGGGCATTGTCCCATAACTTAAAGGTTGTGGGTTTGATTCCCAGTCAGAGCACACACCTAGATGGCAGGTTTGGTCCCCCATCCAGGTACAATGACCGCAGGTCTGAGCCCATGTGGGAGGCAGCCAATCTTGCAGCAATATTTATCTCCTTTCCTCTCTAAAAAGGAAGGAAAAAGGTCCTTAGGCGAGGGAAACAAAACAAACAAACAAACAAACAAACAAACAAAAAGAAACCAAACTGTATCCAAGTCACAAAGAGCTTTTTTTCAGGTACTCAAAGCTTTTTACTCACATGCTTGGACACTGAGGAAAGATTTTCAGTCAAGGAAAAATTCTATTGAGGTTGTTCAAGGTTATTCAGTTATTCCATACAGTCTTTCAAAAATCTTTATTAATGAAGAGTTAGGAAGCAGTGTCAGGGGTGGAGCTGGAGGTAAAATATTTACTGGAGGAAATTAAACTCTGTCCCAAAGATGAATAACATTTCCTAACACTAACAATGAGATTCTTTCTTTCAAAGGATGACACACAGTTTAAGATAGCACCCTTTCCGAATGCATGTGTGCACATGGTGAATTATGTTAGTACAGGTAAAGTCTTAGCACTTGTGTTTGACGCCCTACAAGGCAGCCCCATGAGCACACATGAATGCTTGCATTGCTCCAGGGCAAGCATGTGGCTCTAAATCTGGAGAATCAGGGATCCACATTGGCAAAAGTAGCCAGAATATTATCAAGGTAACAACAAGAATAATAGATAACTACATTAACTATTACTACATGCCAAACATTCTTCTGAACACATTTATGAAATGTATTAATTAAGTCTGGAGGGAAGGAAGAAAGGAAAGAAGGAAGGAAGGCAGGAGAAAGGAGGAAAGAAGAGTAGAAAAAAGGAGGAAAGAAAGAAGGAAGGAAGGAAGAGAAAGAAAAGAAAGCTTTCAGAAAGAAACATTGTTCTGTCTCCTTTTCAGATGATGGGACTGAGGCTTACATATGTAAAGTAGTGGGTTAATGATACCCTGTTGCTGGTACCAGAGCCTGTGTTCAGACCCAAGGGGTTTATTCTATAGAGCCCTCTCTATACTCCACACTGTTTCATGGAGAGGAGGGATTTGGGGTGACCTTTAGAGAGCAGAAAGATAGCCCTGGAGTGAAAATAATGGTTCATAGAGGGAAGATTTCTCAGGCAGCCAAGAAAGTAAGTGAATCTGTCAGAACTATGCAGACAAAACAGAGGGTCTTTGAAGACAAAGGAAACGCACCTCTAGTGTGGAAATACAATGAATGAATGAATGAATGAATGAATAATCCATGGTCACAGACATTTGAGAACATGGTATTTACTATTATTATCACCCTCTCGGCAATTCAATCCTCAATATGCATAAAGCCTCCAGAAAGTCTTCAGCTGAGAACCAATTTAACTTCGTTAAAACCAGTATGTTTCAAAGGCATAGAACCATGAACGAACTTGTCTACCATTTTTTCTTTACATCTGCTGTTAACATTCTTGCACATGTTCAACAATCCTCTACTCATGAGACTGCTGGCAAAAATGCTTATTCCCTCAGGCTCTTTTCTGCCTGTTTTGCCTTTGAGGAGACCCGCACATGTCCTTTTGGGAACATTCTCTAGGCGATTAGAGAAATAGACACATACCAGGAGCTACGGCCGTGATAGCAAGCTCCAAATTCTCACATGAGGAAAAATATCAGGGAGCTACAGCCAGCCCGCTGATAAGACATAGCAAACAATTGATTAATTTTTGGAGGTGAAACTCTCACTTCCCATATCAAGACTACCACACACTCAACACAGCAGAAAAGAGGAGGAGGACCTCCGTGGCTATCTATAGTCATTAGACAATAGTCAGGGAAATTGAAAGCTTTTGTCGGCTAGGATTGCTATAAATACCTTCAAAGGAAGTGTCGCAAAATTCACATGTTTTCATCATAGTCTAATTTTTTTA
This sequence comes from Phyllostomus hastatus, assembly GCF_019186645.2. Taxonomy (NCBI): domain Eukaryota; kingdom Metazoa; phylum Chordata; class Mammalia; order Chiroptera; family Phyllostomidae; genus Phyllostomus; species Phyllostomus hastatus. The sequence goes on along the minus strand of NW_025334015.1, from coordinate 8,140,681 downwards.
GGCAATTCAGTGGACCCCAGGGAGCAAAAGTCTTAAAGAGGCATTTTACAAAAAAAAGGCCCAAAAACTCAATTTATCATCATTAGGTAGCAGAGAAAGGAAAATCAAGGCCACAGTGAGATGCTAAGTCACACTCATCAGAATGAGAAGAGAAGGGAGGGAGGAATGAACAAGGAAAGAGACAGGAAGGGGGAGGAAAATGGAGAGATGGAGAGGAGAGAGGGAGACAGAACGGAAAAGAAACCTGCCAGTACCCAGGATGTGTGGTACAGTAGAGTAATGTGTGTCTTATACACAGCTAGTGGGAGTGTAAATTGGGACAGTCACTTTGAAAAATGGTTTTATTTTATTTACCAAAGTTTAAGATATGCACACTATACGACCCAGGAGTTGCACTCCTTGTTATAAGAAATGTATGTACATGGGCATCAGGGGGTGTGCACAGAAATATTCCTAACATGTTTAAAATAGCCTCAAGATGGAAACAATGAAAATGTCTATCACAGCAGAATGAAGACACGTATTGCAGTGCATTCGCTCAACAGAATGTCAGACAGCACTGAGAATGAGTCAATTCCAACTACACGTAACAAGGATGACTCATGCAAACTGCACTGAGCTGCAGTAGCCTGACACAGACGAACACACGCTGCGTGACATTTCAAAACAGGCAAAATTAAACTCCTATGCTTAAATTTGCGTACTTAGATGATCGAACAAACAAAACAAAACAAAACAAAACAAAAACAAAACAAATGAAAGCCCCAAGGAAATCATTATGGTAGAGCTTAGGCTGGGGTTGCTTAGTGAGGAAAGGGAGTGTGTGGTGAGGAAGGAACACTCGAGTTCTGGGGCTCAGGCATGGTTTTCCTCTTGTCTGGGTGGTGTTCACAAGGGTTCTCAGATTACAGTAATGAGTCCAGCTGCATGTCTAGGGTTTATGTACTCTTTGCATATTTTATATGCTATATATATTTTTTAAATTTAATGTGAACATAGACAATTACACTGAGTGCTAGATGAACCCTTACAGTGGCCTGAGGGACGTTTTTACCTGATGCCCAATAGGTGCCCAAAATGCTAAGGATTATAATTGAACTCAACACTTCTGGCCTCCAAGTCAATTTCTTCTACTGTGTTTTCTAATTTTATGAATGGCAAGTGCCACCCCATTCAAGAAACCTGGCAGTCACCCTGTTCCCTCTTTCTGTATATTGTTTGTCTAGTTAGTTCCTAAACCCAATTTATTTCCACTTCCATATATATATGCGCCTGCCCTTCAGGCCCACAACCACGATTCTAGTAAAAACTACACAGTCCCTAATCTATGTGACAGTAACACTTCAGTGTTTTTTGTTTCTGTTGTCCCTTTCATATACTTCCATTTGCCTCGTGAGGCCCAAAGGAATCTTCCTCAAATACAAATCTTATTATGTTACATCAGAATTTTAAGGTTTTCACCATTTCTCTAACACCTACAAGACCAAGTGCTGACCTCTCCGTATGGCATACACAGTTGTCTGAAGCCTGGCCCCTACGTGTATTTTCACCCCCATTTTCAGTGAACTTGACTATAAGCTATTTCCAGTCTTCTGAATCCATGTACCTGTTATTCCCTCTGCTGCCACTGCTTTATTTCCTCTCCTTCCTTTGTTGATCCCACTCATTCAACAATTGTTCAAATAGCACCTCCTCTGTGGATGCTTCTCTTCCTACCTTTAGTGTTTCTAAGAGTTGATTTTTTTCCCCTCTGTTTTACTGCTTTGGTAGCTTGGACTCTTATTTTGTTACTTAACATGCTCTTTAGCCATTATATGTTGACATATCTTTCTTTTAGATTGTATGATTCTCTTAATGGCTTTCTCATATTTATATCTACAGTTCCCGAGACAATATTTGGCACCAAGTATGATGTGAATAAAAGTTACCGACTGAATGACGGAACAATGAATGACTCACACAGTGACCTGTTATAGTTTGAACCTTAAGGCACATCGTGAGCAAGTTAAGTTCCTCCAATATTCAGTAGCACATCAGTTGTTGACCAAACAAAACATTTAGTCACTTATGACTTTTGGCAGGGAATATCAAGATCCTCAGCAATATAACAATTTATAAACAGTATTGTTACAAGTACACTTTTTTAGACATAAGATTTACATAGGTGACTTTAAACACACACATCTACAAAGGAATAACTCATGAGTACAAAGGAAGATAGAAAGCTACTTCTAAACTCTCTTCTACTAATTTGTCTGAGTTTTCCCACTGCTTTGGACTGCTGTCTTAGACAACACATGAGTAAGAAGCAAAAGAATCTCTAGGATTAAGTTATGTATTAATATTACTTTGCTGTAATATCAAGAGCCATTAGATTTCAACAAGTTCTTTGAAATTACCTGGCCTCTCTTTCCTCTTGTTTCTTGGAGAAACTCAACCTCTGCTTGATGGGCTTTGTGTTGCCTTCTGAAGGGCACGGTCTTCCAGCCCTCTTCCTGATGGGGGAATGGCATCTGTGGATGGATGGCATGACATCTGCCCCAGCTATTCTTTCTCACTAAACCACTCAGGGTGTCTCCGGGTTACCAGCTTGGCAAGACATAAGAACGCGGGTCTTCTGCCCTGACCAGTGTGGATCAATTGGTTGGGAGTCACCCTGCAAAGCAAAAATTCACCAGTTCAATTCCAGGTCATGACATATACCTGGGTTGTGAGTTTGGTCTCTGGTTGGGGCAGGTATGAGAGGTAACCAATCAGTGTTTCTCCCTCACGTCAATGTTTCTCTCCCTCTCTCTTTTCCTCCTGCCCCCTACCTGTCTTTAAAAATAATAAATAAAATCTTTAATAAAAATATCTTGGGTCTTTCAAAGATGTCATACATTTTCTAAGCCACCAATCTGTATTGAAGACAGTTTGTTTTACACATGTCACTAATATAAGATAAATAAAAACTGTTCTCAACCTGTGGTTAAAGTGAACTTACACTTCCCGCCATTTTGTTTGTTTGTTTTTGGGGATTTAGTCCTCAGGAGAAATACGGGATAAACTGAACAAAATTCCATTAGACACGGTGGCCATTTTGTCATTATGATTAAATCTACACTGAAGAAAGTGTTTTTTTTAAAAATAACTTTTTATCTTCTAATATAATTTATTGACTATGCTATTACAGTTGTCCCACTTCCCCCGCCTTTATTCCCCTCCACCTTGCAGCCCCCCTCCCATCCACATCCCTCTCCCCTTAGTTCATGTCCATGGGTTGTACATATAAGTTCTTTTACTTCTACATTTCCTATACTATTCTTAACCTTCCCCTGTCTATTTTCTACTTACAATTTATGCTATTTATTCCCTGTACCTTTCTCCCACTCCTCCTCACCTTCCCCACTGATAACCCTCCTTATGATCTCCATTTCTGTGGTTATCTTCCTATTCTACCTGTTTCCTCAGTTTATTTTTGTTTTTGTTTTTAGGTTTGGTTGTTGATAGTTGTGAGTTTGTTGTCATTTTACTGTTCATAGTTTTGATCTTCTTTTTCTTAGAAAAGTCCCTTTAACATTTCATATAATAAGGGCTTGGTGATGATGAACTCCTTTAACTTGACCTTATCTGAAAAGTATTTTATCTGCCTTTCCATGTTAAATGATAGCTTTGCTGGATAGAGTAATCTTGGATGTAGGTCCTTGCCTTTTATGACTTCAAATACTTCTTTCCAGCCCCTTCTTGCCTATAAGGTTTCTTTTGAGAAATCAGCTGACAGTCTGATGGGAATTCCTTTGTAGGTAACTGTCTCCTTTTTCCTGCTGCTTTTAAGATTTTCTCCTTATCTTTAATCTTGGCTAACGTAATTATGCTGTGCCTTGGTGTGTGCTTCCTTGGGTCCGACTTCTTTGGGACTTGCTGAGCTTCCTGGACTTCTTGGAAGTCTATTTCCTTTGCCAGATTAGGGAAATTACCCTTCATTATTTTTTCAAATAAATTTTCAGGTTCTTGCTCTCCCTCTTCTCCTTCTGGCACTCCTATGCTTAGGACTTTGGAATATTTAAAGATGTTCTAGAGGTTCCTAAGCCTCTCCTCATTTATTTGAATTTTCATTTCTTCATTCTGTTCTGGTCGAATGCTTATTTCTTCCTTCTGGTCCAAACCGTTGATTTGGTTCCTGGTTTCCTTCCATTCACTGTTGGTTCCCTGTGAATTTTCCTTTATTTCACTTTGCATAGACTTCATTTTTTCCTCTATTGTGTGACCATCCTTAACTATTTCTGTGAGCAGCCTGATTACCAGTGTTTTGAACTGTGCATCTGGTACATTGGCTATCTCTTTATCAGTTAGTTGTATTTTTTCTGTAACTTTGATCTGTTCTTTCAATTGAGCCATACTTTTTTGTCTAGGCATACCTGTGACATGGTAAGGGGTGGAGCCTTAGGTATTCATCAGGGTGGGGCAACTCACATTGCTGTACTGTGGCACTGTATGTGGGGAAGGGATCTGAGAGGAATCAGTGCTGCTTGCTCAGCTCTCAGTTGGCTTTTAGTCACTTTCCCCACTACCCATGAGCAAATTGGGCCCTTCTGACGCTGATTCCCAGGTGGGTGGTTTTGTGCATGTTCTCGGATGCTGTGGGTCTCTCCAATGAACACTCCTGTGTGGCTGGGAGTTTCTCCCACCACCTCAAACCCCACAGGTTTTTTTCAGCCAGAGGTTTTCAAGCTTTATTTTACGATGCTGGAAACCTGGGTTGCATGGTCTGTCTTGCTCCCCAGCTATTCCTTCCAGTTTACTGGCATGCTAATGTGGGACGACCCACTCCACCAGCTGCTGCCTTGCCGTGCATTCTCTCCACCCAGCTGCCCATCTCCACCCCTCGTACCAGTCTGGATGAATGTTTCTTCTTTAACTCCTTGGTTGTCAGACTTCCATACAGTTCAATTTTCTGTCAGTTCTGGTTGTTTTTCATTTTTAAATTTGTTGTTGTCCTTCTTTTGGTTGTGCAAGGAGGCACAGTGTATCTACCTATGCCTCCATCTTGGCTGGAAGTCCTTTGAAGACAGTCTTGGAAAGATGAAAATCTCTGAAACCCATTAGTAGTTCCACAAGTTTTTTCTTGGTGATGGAATAGCTGACACAACAGGGCCCTCCAGCATAGGAGCATGAACTAATGGTCCAGAATTGCCTACATTTCCCCTGTTTCCAGCCTGTGACATGCCAATTATAGGCAGACTAGGCATGAGCAAAGCATAGAGCAGCTCAGGAGCATTCTGAGGGGCTTTTTCCTCATTTTCATCAGTTGGTCCCAGCTCACTTGTCAGCTTTGGTTTTCAGATGGTGTCTGGGGAGAGGAATTTTTCTAGCTTTTTCCAAGGTAGGAATGATCCATGTGCTGCCTTCCCTTTCCTTCATCGGGTTATCCTTTAGGAAGATGACAACCCCAGGGGGCATTCAACACACTTCTCTGATAACATCTCTTCTCAAGAGCAGCCACTTCTCTAGAGAACTGACTTATCGGAATATTGTGAATGACAAGGAGTGGCACTGCACTTCAAGCCCCAGCTATAGGCCCCATGGTAGCAAATAAGGAGGAAGTTGATGGTAAACGGGTAGAGGAGTCGTGTCTCTTGATGACTGGTGGTCTCCAGAGGAAGCTAGCCAGTCTCCAAGGATACAGGGTCAAAGGGAATCCTCTGGTTTTTATCAAGAAATGATGGTTTATCATCTTTTAGATCAAAGTTTGTGTCCTGAGAGCTGTCATGGTGGGTAATATGCCGTTGGTCCTGAACACAGCAAAAAACATATGTGGAAGATTGGAAATAAGAGAGCCAGCCCAAAGCAAGAGTAGAAACCAGGAAAGTGATGAATGTGACCTGATGTCCAATTCCCAAGTCACCTTCCCAAATCAAGAATTAGGTCACTAAAACCAACAAAGTGACTATCAACTCCCTTCACACCCCCAAGCAGAGTGAAGCAGGTACACAGAATATCATCTTTATAAATTTGGAAAACCTACCTTCAGATTACATTAAAGGCAGAGTATTTTCATTTAACACTTTAGAGTACAATCTTATGGGAAATTAATAATAGACAAGTTAGAATACCTGGTTTTAAAGCCTGGTTTGGCTACTTAGAAGTTGTGAATCCTTTGACAAAGTAGTCTTTAATCTGTGCCCTTAGCATCCTCTTCTGTGAAAAAGGTTATAGGGATTTTTGAAAATTAAGGAAAAAGGTGATTATATCTATTCACTATAGTAGTCTAGACTACTATTCACTATAGTATTCTATACGTCTAGGTAGACATATGTTAAACATAGAGAGGTATATGTTTTTCACTTAATTCTCAAAAATCCCTGTAACTTTTTTTTTATAGGGAAGGATGTTAGGGGCACTGAATTAGATTAATCTGTCAAAGGATTCACAGCTTGTCTACATACATAGACCTATATGTATACGTATATATGAATGATAGATAGGCAACTTACATGACCATGCTGTAAACGTTAGCTATTATTGTTACCTACAATGATACTCTTCTGGAGCAGAACTCTAATAATGGGAAAATTTATATACTGTCTTGGCGTGTGAATGTTTGTGTGCATGTATATGTTACTACAAAGGATAATTTCAGGTGATTTGTAACTAATTTTTTAAAAAAATCAGTCTGTCATTCTGTTAGGAGTGTTAGGAGCAGCACATTTGAGTGTTTTGGAGAAAATATTGATTGATTGATTGATCGATCAGTTTTCTGGGGCTTCTCAGAAAGGGAAGCAGGGCATGGCAAGAGTGCTTATGGATTGTTCTGTGTCTCGGGAATAAGTCCAGGTTGAGGGGTAGGGTGAAGATGTGCTGGGGTGCATGGAGCACCAGGAGAGGCTTCAGAAATGTGGTAGAATCCGGTTTGAGATACGACTGCCTTCACCACTCTTCTTAAAGAAAATATTTCACTGACTATTATCTCTCCAGCTAAGCTACTTATCTTGGGGAGGAAGGAAGAAGCCATTCTTAAAGTAGAGTAACTGATGCTGTTGCATATGTCTCTGTGGCCGAGGCACACTGTACAGCCAATGAGTTGTTTTGGGAATTGGGTAACTTGCTCAGAGGAATGAAAAAGGAGAGCACGATTCAGAAATCTCTGGCCATGACCTCAGTCTTATCGTTGACTCCTGGTCCTGTTAGAACCACTCCACCTTGTTGTGTTCAAGCTCCTCTTTTGACAGTACAGTGAAGACAAGAGTCCTTTTTTTACAGATGTGAGATTTGGTTCTTTCCAGCATCATGACTGAATTATAGTGTCAAGATCTTCAAATCTTTTAATACCTGTTAAGCCTCTTTCTTCAGGAAGTTTGGGCTCCACAGCCTAAAACCACTAATAGATTTATCTTACTTCTGCCTGGAAGACACAATTTTAAATTAACATGATCATGTTTTACCAGCTCTATTATGTGACACATAGGAATATGTGGGTCTTTGCTTTGTACTGTCACTTCCTTGAATTTAGATGACTCTGTTGTTGATCCAACTGTGCCTGATCAATTAGATGATTTTGGACTATGGTTATGGGGTTATGCTGGGTGAGGCAGGGGCACGGGGTGGTGAATGTGGGGATGCAGGTGAAGGCGATGAGTAGTGGTCTATCCAGCCTGTATCTATGAGCAAACATTAAATGTCAGCTTAAGACTAGAATACCAAAATCCCATATCTCCGCACACAACTCACTTTGCTGCATGACATTTGTCATTTAGCACTCTACCACTGCTGCCACCTAAAGATTCTGCCTCAAGGACACTGAAAATAAAAATATATATATTACCTATCAATACGGCCCTATTTTTCTCCTGCTTTCCATTGACATACTCTGTTTAGATTTGAAATACACAAATAAGAATCCCCTACAGAACTTGCTGAGCCTTTATTCACTGAGAATTTACCCTCTGAGTCCAGCTACTTAGAAACCGTTCGGTGTATGGGGAGGAGCCTGGATGGAGCCACATTTGCCCTCTTCCTTTGGTTAGTCCCTCTACTTGTTGTTTTAGGGGCAGCACCAAGGCCCCGTGCCCCCTGCTCCCACCCTGGTGCTAGCCCATCTAACCCCTGACTCTTTGTATCACCACCTGTACACATAACTACCCATTCTGATGGGCTTAAGACTCAGGGGCTAGAGATATTTGTAACTGTCCTGCCAACAGCCCATGTACATCCAGATTGTCAGGGTGTCAAAGGACAGGGAGGTCTGTTCCCTCATCCTCAGAGTTTTATATAGAAATGCTATTGGTGGTATTAGTCCAAAAGCCTCAGCTGTATCTTTTTTTCTCTAGAACCACAAGTCAGTTTTGTTCTCAAATTGTCAGTAATTCACTCTGTGCATATTCCCGTCTCAGTATTGCAAGGGTTCCAAGAAAATCTTTTGAAATTTGTAGAATATCATTTGACAATAGGGTCAGCAATGTACTGATATGCAAGCTGTCCCTTCCTTGGCCTAAAGAATGTGGCATTGGAAATCAGCTAAATGCTATTAGAATCCCTGGATGTGATTTTCACATCTTTATGAAGACCGGTCAATCTCAGAAGAAGGGATGCGGTCCCTGCCTTCCTTGGATTTCTTTGAGAGCCTCCGTAAATGCTAACTGTAACTTAAGTCTCTGACGGAGGGTATTCAGGATTCCAATATATCAGCCTACTTGTATGGACTCATGCTCAGGAAATGAAAAATACATAGAGATAAAAGAAATAAAAAAGATAGATAAGCAAATGTGGCAAAATCGCAATAATTGTTCAGTTTGAGTGATGGTTGTATGGGGTTTATTTTATCATTTTTCTTTGAGTATTTGAATATTTTCTTAATGAAAATAAATTCAAAATAGAATTATGAAATACATATGAAGGTATGTAAAAAAAGATCAAGACTAAAGATTGCTTTTGCTTGTTCATCTTATTTCATGGAACCAGCATTTCTCCTTGGCTGGCTGGGATTTTTCTTGATAAGCCCCAACCTCCATTTTTGCAAACTTATAGCCATGTACCCAAAGGCCCAATCTAAAACTTTTCTGTCTATTCTCTCTAGTGAAACATGTGGCCACTACAAACAGTGTTCCTCATGCTACACCACAAAACCCTATCAACTACCCCTGGCATTTCAGTCTGGTGTCTCTTGACAGTTCTCTGGTAAAGGGAGAAACTGACTTTCTTTTTTCACACTTAAGGAAACTGCTTGGCTTCCTCTTTGCTTTTCTTTTAGCCTTCTCCTTCATGTCTATGGGAAGGTGTGTGGTATGTTTGCTTCACAGTCTCGAATTTATTAGATATAGTCCTAACCCCTAAGAATTTGGTGTTTAGACACAGAGGTAATAAATGTAAAATACAGTCTTAGTTTCAAAGGCCATATGTTGAGTTCCATATTAGTCAAGATATAGGCTAAGATGCTTTAACAAGGTAAGTCAGATTACAGTGGCTTAATCAGGGTATAAATGTATTTCTCTTTTAAGAAGGTCTAGGACTGATAGAATGGTCCTGATAGCCACTGCTTTTAACTCTGGTTCCAAAGTGGCTGCTTCAGCACATACCTTCACGCTTGTAACCTAAACAGCAAGGAGGAGTAAGGGAACAAGAGAATTATGTACATGACCTGAGAGCAGTGCACATCACTTCTGTTCTCATCCCGTTGGTCAGAACAGTGTCATGTGCAGACCAAACTTCACAAGTGGATAGGAAATGTAAGCCAGCTATTAAAAGAGAAAGAGAAAAAGATATTGGTGAAAACTAGAACTTTCTGCCACAGCTAGCTAACAGACTCAAATTCAATGTTTCTACTCTGTGTATGGTGGTATTTAAGACAAGAAACACCAAATTAAATAATGATTTGCCCCCAAAGTGAATAAATACAATTGCTACATCTTTAATAGATCCTGTAAGTAAACATCTCAGGCAAATCCTTTATGATTCAGCTGATCCTTGCAAATCATATAGATATAAGTGATTTTGCTATTTCATCATGCTTTTTACTTAGTCTTAACTTTCATGGGAGGCTGGGAGTGTTCCAGTTTTCTACATGGAGAACCCCAGGTTTTCCTTACTTAAAAATTACAGAGAGCTGCAAACTAACATCTATCCCCCATAGTTGCAAATATGGTTGCAGAAATTTTGATTAAAAAATCCATTATACAGAGTAAGGGCCAGAATATATGTTCCTACATGCCATAAATTCTCTAGTAATCATGTACTATTTTTTAAAAAATCAATACTGTGGAGTCAGCCTGTGGTATAACTTCCAAGGAAGAGAACCTTTTGTGGAATTAATTTTCCATTAAATTTTTGTCGGGCACCCTATATTCCAGAAGAAGTTATCAGCTTCCTACATTGTTTATTCATTCAGCTCGCTCCTCCCTCCTCCCTTTCCTCAAGTCACAGCTTTTGAATATGAAAAGCTATATTCAATGCTAAATTTATTCTTCCTGAAAAGCCTTTGAGGCCATCTTCATAATCACAACCATTTCTTATTTAATAAACAATCGCTGTCTCATTAAATGTAAATTAGTTCTTTATCCTTAGCGGTATTTGTTGAATCTATTACTTACTGTGTTTACCAATTTTGCTTCCTATGGCTAGAAAGCTTTCTGTAAACTACTCATAAATATAAAGTTGAAAGGAAGTCACTTTCTCTGTGCTTAAGCACCTGCATTAGCAGCTTTGAACAGCCCCCTCCTGAAGTTATACTGATAGTTGCATGATTCCTGGCAGCGAGCAATTCGACCCTGGGCCTTTTTCTCTCAGGATGTCGATGTTCAGCTTCCAGGTACAGCATTGGAGAAGTCGGAGGACTTGCTGCAGGTGGGAAATGTGAGATCTTTGAAAAACACAAGCACAGTCAGTCTTTTGCCGAGTGGAAAATGAGTTCTTTATAGCAGCAGCACATTTGGCACTTTGATTCACTCGTTCCTAACGTGTCCAAGTTTCCTGGCTCACAGGGCACAGTGTAAGGCCCATCTGTTCCAGCAGGCTTTCCCCGATTAGATAGGATGCTTGGCAAACAGAGTCTCAGATAATGGATATTTGAATATTTTTGTAATTTCCAAGCTTGTGCCTAACAGCTTAGCCGTTGGCCCTACGTTTAAAGAAAATGGATAATAATCATGACTAATGTGGCAATTTCCATTCAGAAATTTCAAATGGTGCTTAATTAAATCTTCCAATAACATTTGGAAGCAAAGGTTCACCCTGCCCATGCTATTCGTGAAGTAAAAAGAGGAACAGGAGAGTGGAGGTCTTCAGGCACTCGCTGTGGTGAGACTGAATCAAGCGTGGATCCGTGACCACCCACTTCACTAGAGAATCATCCAGAATTCAGCCCTGTCGCTGGAACTGGTCAACAGTGGCCTGGCTGTGAAACTGCCTTAAAATTGTGAGAGCCCCTGAGTATCCATCGCGATGTCCACAGTGTCTGTGAGAATGGACAGACCACCCCCGACTAAACTGCCTGGGGGTCTGGCGGCAGTTGGGGAAGGCTGCTCTCCAGATCCCGCCCGGTGCGGAGAAGACCTGCTGCTGTCCAGGCTGCACGCTGGCTGCTGGTGACCAGCTGGGCTCATTCAGGGCTTGTCCTAGATTGTAGAGAGTTCTTCAACAAAATACTGCCAAAAAGGGTGCATGTGTCAATTTTAAAGACCCTCAAGGTAACATCTTTACTTGACTCTTCTTGGTAAATTTTAATGTCAAAAACGCTGTTAATAATAAAATCTAAAAATCTTAGTATTGAGAGAGGAAGTCTTCTAGTGTAATCCCTTATGTCGGAAGTGAGAAACTGAGCACCCCACCGTCTGGCCCACCCACCCAAAAGCTGGTCCAAGTTCATCTCAGCAATTCCATCTCAGCTTGGGCTGGGACCCAAGCCTTCTGACTTGCAGTACAGTGACCTTTTCTTATTTTATTTTATTTTAATCCTGAAATAGGGTACAATGACCTTTTCCTTCAGCATCACAAATGACTTTTTCTTCTATGAAAATATGAAACTATTTTTATTCCTTCATTTGCCATTGGAGGACGGGCAGGAGGTGGAGTGATAGAACAATTTGTCCATCTCCTACTTGGGTTCATTCTTCTTACCACACCTGGGCCATTGCTACATTGTCCCCTCTTCCCCACTCCTAATTCCTTTGGCCTTCCTTTGTAACCTTCCTTCTTTCACCTCCTCTCATCTCATTTTCTCAACGTGTAACATCAGGCAAATCAGGTTTGCCCTTTACCCTCTAGGGATGTTTGAAGATTGATAACATGTCAGAAAAAAAGACTGCATGATTAGGATTTCACAATATCCTATTAAAGAGAGAATAGTCCACTGAGAAAAAAATGGGAAAAACTTTCTCTTACATTATTTTTTTAATTCCTTTCCTTCACTCTTCTTCTTCTTATTATTATTTTAAATTTTTTTGATCTGGTCCTACTACAATTTTAAGTGTTTTATAAAGGTCCTGGCTGTCCCCAAGAAAGCAGGCCATGCACTGAAGCAGGACAGAGAGAAGGATGATGCAGTGGGCCCAGCCTGGGGAACGACAGCCTTGTCATGCTGACTTATGATGGATGAGGGAAAAGTCTATTTCTCATCTGTAGTGGGGGGAGGTGAAGAGTAAAGAGAGATGCGCCAGGAGACTCTGACCGATTCATCTTGCAGCAGATAAACTCAGAAGCTGCAGAGTTTTGAGGGGGAAAGAGAGAAAAAAAATTGAAGAATCAAATTCATTATGTGAAGTATAATCTCACAAGGAAATATCAAAATATGTCAGCAGCATCCAAGATGGGAGGGTGGGGGAGAGGGTGGGGAATTGGCTGATGGTATTTGTCAGCTGCTAAACCAGGCGTGCAGGCAGAGAAGCAGCAGGTCCACAGCTCTTGGTGCAAACAGCCTTCCTACCAAATTCTGAAGGAAGCCAGGCAGAGCCGAGGGCATTTCATGGTGAACGAAATCAGGAGATTCAGCAAGCACCCAGGAGGCCCCTTTGAAGGCCCTCCTTCCCCCACCTAAAACTCATCTTCACCATCCCTTTTCCTTTACAGTTCTCATTTTTATTGTCTGCACTGAGGTTAAGTATAAACAAATCACATGAAAAGGGTTACAAGGATTTTTCTCTCTAGAACATTGCATAATCATGTCTCCCTGACTGTTTCCTGTTCATTTCCAAATTTTAGCCATGTTCTACCCAGTCACACACAGCCTGCATCCTGCAAATGAAAATAGATAGTTTGGGGAGCCTTTGCCTGTCACTTAAACTGTGCTTAGTGGACTGGAACTCTCTCAGTTCTGCAGATGCATCCGGCCCCAGCCAGCTAGCAACCTGCTCGCACTCCTCTGCAGACCTGGCCCCTCCAGCACCCAGGGGGAGAAGCTCCTCCAACTCTAGGCGCGGGGCAGGTTTTGCAATTTCAATCTCCGTCCCCCTTCTCATTCCCATAGTGACCTCGGGCAAATCACTTTCACCTCCCTGAGACTCAGTTTCCACATCTGGAAAGCTGAGATAATAGCTACCTGCCTCCTGGGCAGAATCTGCAAGGCTTAATTAATTAATGTTTGGCAAAGCTTCCGAGACCTTTGCTTGAAAAAATCCATGTGAGTGAAAGTTATTATTATTATATCACTGGAGCCTTAACTCCAATTTTGCTGTTGAGGCTAATAATTATTTCTTTTCTGAAGAAAATAATATTAATTTTGACTCCAAGTAATTTATCAGGTATTGGGGAAAAAATTTCCATTTGTCAAGGACAACACTGTAGAAATGGAGGTTCCAGCTGTCCCTCTCTGGGGAAGACTGGGGGGAAATATTTTGCCACCTTTCCTGGGCATCCTCTTTCCGCACCCTTTCTCCTGTCCTTGTCTTTTGCTTTCTCCACCCCAGGTCAAGGTGCTAGCCCAGGTGGGCTAGGGTGACACCTTTGCTGAATGTGCTTTTGGCTTCTGCTGCTGTGGGGTCTTCACCCCAGCTCTGAGTCCCACCCACTACCCTTTACAGCAGCTGTTCCCCCAGTTCCCAACACTTCATTTGGCTTGGCATAGACGCCAAATGCCAAGTATTTTTAAGAAACATGACTTCATACAATAACCTTGGGTTGATTTCAAATAACTGGGCACCCTCTCTATTAAAAGCATCAAACTAATTTACTGTGTCAAATGAACTGCCTCCCCCAAGACAATGGCCCATGTTTCTATAGGCATAAAAATAGTACAAGGCATTGGTAGTCATTTTTTCCATTTCTTTTTGCTGCCCATGAGGTTTAATGAATTGCCTGGCTCCCTAGGCTGAGCTGCTCACAGGCCCCTCTAGCAAACTTCCAGGACTTCACTGTTTCTCAAAAAGGCCTGCAAGTGCTCAGGTTGCTGTATCACTAAGGGACAGAAATGTCCCTGCTCCCTGCTCTTTGGTCTGACCCTCTAACCTGGGGTTACCCAGAAAGTCAAATTAATCTGTGTTACTCTAGGAATACTGTGATTGCATGTTAGCTTTACATGTGTGAAAGCCCTTTTCTCCCCATAGTTCATGCCCTTGTTTCTGCATGAGCTTTTGGACATCGAAGTTCACTCCATCTTACTGAGAAAGAAACTGAGGAACAAAAAAATAACTTTTCACTTGCTCTTTCTTTCATCCCAGTCCAGCTAGTCCTGTGCCACCCTCCCCCCTCGACTTTCATATCCATTTTGCTCTCTAAGTCTTTCCCCAACATCCTCTCTTCAAGAACATCCTCACGGCACACTCACTCACACACAGACACATAGTGACATCACACTCACATACACAAACAAATGCGCACACATAGACACACAATTCGGCGCTCACCTGTTTGTGAGATTGCAAGCTGCTAGGAACAACAATAGTCCCTTGTGTGGAGTAGACATCTGAACACTGCAGGCTGGCTGTTGAGGCTGGTACTCTGCAGACAAACGCAGCGAATTGACTTCTGCGTGTCACTTTCCCATCTCATTCAGCTGCTTCTTGCCTCAAAGTATACCTCCAGCCTTCATGAAACACCGGTCATTTCCAGAACCTGTCGTGTTGCATTCTTTGTGGCCTTCATTCCTGCCTGTCCTTCTTCCTGGAGTGGCATTAATTCCACTTTCTGTCTGGAAAGATACAACTGATATTCTTGGCCCAGGTAGAGCTTCTCCTCAGCTAAGTTTTCAGGTCTGACTCCTGCCTCTTCCTCCCTTCCCAATTGAAGCAGGCCACTTCTACCTGTGTGCCAACTCCAGACCTTGTGGGAACTCCATCATTGCCATGCTCTGTGCTGGGATGAACACTTACTTGTGTTTCCGTGGCTCCTTCCCCTCCTCGGCCAGGAGCATCTTGACAACAGTGTCAGGCCCTTGGCTGACATTCAATAGATTTTTAATGAATGAATGTGTGAGCAAACAAGTGCCTCTGTTCCACATTTTAGAGCAAAAATTAATCATATATGTATTTGACTTACTTTGCATATGTGCTAGAAAATGCCTGAGAGATCTGTATAGGGCCCCGAGTCCCTGTGGGCACTCTGCATATTCCTCCCAATAAACGTGGTCTGATGCATCTTACCGAAATCTTCTAGAGTCACTCTGTTCCAACCAAACCATACACCTAGTTTAGTAACAACTCTATCAGTCAATATTCTCAGCGCAAGGCAATCTTGATCCTTATGCCAACTAACCTACACACTCAGGAAGCCCTATCTTGTTCTACTTTTGCCCTACCATTCCACGAGTCCCAAGCTAGAAAACACTCTATTTCAGAAGAAAATGAGTAATCTGTGTTTACACACCAAGACTGACATGGTGAGGAAAGAAGATGCGCTGTTGACGTAGGATGATATTATTAGAAACCTGTTAAATGGGTTCTTGATGTGTGCTTTTAATGGCTCTCCCTCCAATAGGACCTCTCCACACTGCGTGTCCTCCTGTGCAGTCAGTGCAGCTGTGATAACACCGATCACAGCGCTTACAGGGCTGGAAGAAATTAAACATTTAGGGGGCTCCTCCAGTGCCACGCTGATTGGGCTCAAATGATGCTGCTAAACTGACAGATGCATTTGTCTGTTCTTGCAAGCTAGTATCTCTTCCTTGTGGCATGTATTACAGATTCCTTAACAGCAAGGAGATAAAAACAATCAGGATCTCCTTTATTTCACCTTTGTGTGGCTTTTTCCGGAGGGTGTGGTGGTATGCTTGCCTGTGGTGCATGTACTCGCATGCACATGTGTGCATGTGTGTGCTGGGTGCCAGGGGAATGCATCAAGAGAGCCAAATTGATGCTCAACTCATCGTACACTCAGTGTGAGTCTTGAGCTTTCCAAGGCTGACCCTTTCTTCCTGGCCATCCTGTTAATTGAGCCAACAGTGTCGACACCCGAAACACAAGGAAGATCTTTTCAGCAGGGGAAAGCACCTTTCACCTCTTAGCCAAATTCGGCACAAGTTTAAACCCATTAATAAAACTCTTAAAAAGATAACATTGTTGCGCAAAGTGCTAAGGTTTCCTGCTTTTGTTCAGGCTGTATTTTATTAAGCTGGAAGCTGTGTTTTTTTAAAAATAGAGAGAGCTAGAGGGAGAAGAGAAAGGGAGATAGAGAGACTTTTATAGCCTGCAGCCTCTTGTTTGCAGATTATTTTTCAAAGATGCTCAGTAGAATATCAATTGCTTGTGATTAGGAGTCCACCCAGGTACTTCCTTGAATGGAAGAGGCTTTAGAAGTGAGAGCTGTTCCCTGGGTAAAGTCCTACATTTTAGGCTTGGAAGAATGGCTCAGGTGAAATTTTACCTGAAGCAGGGGCTTGGGAAGATGGGGCTAAGTTGGGGAGATGGGCCTGGTTTGAAAGAAAGCTTTTGCAACCTGCTCCTGTCCATCTTTATAAGAAGCAGGCTGTGTCCTCATTACCAGAAAGGTGGTTTGGGGGATGGGGGGCAGGTTAGGGTGGGAGGATTAGGAAAAACTTGGAGTCTGGTCGGAGGCACTTGAAAAATCTCTGGCTCCAAAAGCCTCAAAAACTCTCACTGGCAGTGCTGCTGCTTAGGGCCTGTTCTGTAAGTCCCTTCATTTCATGAGCAATCAAATCGACCCTGCCCGCCCCCCCTCCCCACCGCCTTTTCTTAATCCTCAACCAAGGATATGTTTTTTATTGATTTTAGAGAGAGAGAAAGGGAGGGAGAGAGAAACATTTTTAGTGCATTTTTAAATTATGTTTTATCAATAACACTATTACAGTTGTCCCATTTTTCCCCTTTGCCTCCATCCCCCAGCACCCCATACACCCTCAGGCAATCTGCCCACCCTTGTTCATGTCCTTGGGTCATGCGTACACGTTCTTCGGCTACTCCATTTCCTATACTGTATTTTACATCCCTGTGGCTATTCTGTAACTACCTATTTCTACTTCTTAATCCCCTCACCTCTTCACCCATTCCCACACCCCGTCCTATCTGGCAACCATCAAAATGCTCTCCACATCCATGATTGAGAGAGAGAAACAATGCCATGAAAGAAACATCAATCAGTTGCCTTCCGTGAGCACCCCGACCAGGGATTGAACCTGCAAACCTTTGGTGCATGGGATGACAGTCCAACCAACTTAGCCACTTGGCCAGGGCCTGGACTTTTTTTAATGTTATTTTACTTTTTTAGAAAGTATGATCATTCTAAATGGAAATGTGTTGTTCAATTATGTAAATGCTGATGTTTCTGCCCCAAATAATTTCACAAAGATGCTTCCTGGATTTATACCATGTGCCCATCACCTTGAGAAGAGCGGCACCACCACAGCTGGGAGGCCAGGGGAGATGGCACACTGTCCAGTCCCAACACCCAAATTCTCACCAAATGTTTATAGGGACAGAGGTACGGTCATAGTGCGTGGCCTGTGCTCAGGAATTACAAGCTAAACGAGTACACTCGGGCAGCGGCGATGCCTGTTCAAGATATCCGCTGTGTGTGGAGTCAGACAGGACTCGGCCCTTGTGTCGGTTTCTTTCACTCAGCACCGTGTTTTCAAGTCTCACCCAGTTGCAGCGTGCACCCATGCTTCATTCCTGTTTCTCATGTGTTCTCTTTCCTCCCACTGTCTTTCACTGAAAGTTCTTTTTATTTATACACGTAAATCTAGGTTGTCTCTCACTTTTCTAGATCCAGGAAACCTGGGCCTTCTGGCTCCAAGTTCACACTTCCAGGCTTTGGACACCATTGTCCTTAGAAGTAGCTGAGTTTCTAATCGGCTGTGGTTCCCAGGGCAGCTACAGGGCTCCAGAGATCAGCTTCCTGTCCAGGCTTCTTTAGTTAATGCTTGCCTTCTTCCCAGATGTCACTGAGTCTGTCTAAGTTTTCCTATTCCTCTGATCTTTGCTCTCAAGTCTCCTGACCCTGTGCTCCTCTGCCTACAAGGTGCGAAAAATCACCCACGGCTTACCTGAAATGCAGATTCTTGGACCTAAACCTCAGAGGCCTTCATTCTATTCCTCAAGATCAGCATTTCTCATGAGATCTCCAGGAAATTCTAAAGTGGGTGGTTCTGACAGGCCTTGCTTTTAAAAACTACCATTTCCACGTAGCACTCTCTTCCCTCCGTTTCTGGGTGCCCCATTTCTTCCCTGGCTTCAGCTCTGGTCACCAGCTCCCTTCCAGGGAAGAAATGTCCATTTCTGTCCAGCTTACTCTCACCTTCCCTCCCACCCCCATTGTCAGAAAACTCAAAATGCCAGTCATTCGTTCACTCCTTTCTTGAAGAATTTATCACTCGTGAGGCATGCTAGGGGCCAAGCTGACAAAGATGAATTGCCCATGACCCCCATCTCCAGGGGCTCACCTCCCCTGGGATAGACCCAGGTGTGTAATGAACTCCATGCATTCCTCTGCCATTCATCCTGTGCCTATTAAATGGCCTGGATACGCTGAGCACAAGACCACAGCGGTGAACGAGAAACACAGCATGGCTGGACATAAGCACACAGACACAAAAATAAGACTCACTCTGTGTTACCGACAGTGGAGCAAACTGAGGAAGGTGAGGGATAGAGAGGGACGAGGAGGTGTCCCGTGGGCAGGAGGTCAGGGAAGGCCCCTCAGGACAGGTGACTGGGGACGGAGCAGGAAGAGTGGCTCTGTGAGAGGCACTGGGCCAGTGCCGGACCCAGAGCCATGTGATGAGGGCTAAGTTAGGATGCCGGGGCCCAAGGAGAGAAGGCCCCTGAATTTGCCCTCGTGTCTGAGCTGGTGTCCCTCTTCAGGCTGGGGCCCAGCCTCTCCTGACCTTGTATGAGTACACCTCAATGAAAATGGTGTTGCCCTGAAGAAGGCCAGGACAGACCTTTCAGGGTAGAAGGTGGCCACTGAGCAAGCAGATGACAAAAGCCAGTTACACACAAAGAATAGAGTGGGCTGTACTTATTTACAAGCTCTGAAAATGTCTAAAACCCAGAAGAGCTATGTAAATCTTGAAAGAAATGCATGTAGAACAAGTTTAAGGGAGTGACTTAATAGGCTATGAATTCGTAAAGTTCTTTGCCCACAAGAAATAGTGCAGGCTAAAATAATAATTTAAAAGTAATAACCATTCAATGAACAGAATTGCTTGCTATGTGCCCAGCACTGCAGATTCATAGATAAATGAGAGAAATCCAGTCCCTGCTCTCCCAGGATGTCCA
Source organism: Phyllostomus hastatus (assembly GCF_019186645.2). NCBI lineage: Eukaryota > Metazoa > Chordata > Mammalia > Chiroptera > Phyllostomidae > Phyllostomus > Phyllostomus hastatus. The sequence goes on along the minus strand of NW_025334015.1, from coordinate 8,121,047 downwards.
GGGGGATAGAGAACAGAGCCACTAGAGAAGTGATTAAGGCCACTCAGCAGTACAGTGTGGAAAGAAAGAGCAATGGCTCTCAGATCAGACTGGACTTGCCAGTTCTGCCACGTGGCCTTGGGTGAGTAACTTAGCTGCTCTGTCCTTCAAATTATAGATGTTTAAAATGGAGCCCTGGCTGGTGTGGCTCAATGGATTGAGTGCTGTCCTGTGAACCAAAGGGTCGCTGGTTTGATTCCCAGTCAGGGCAAATGCCTGGGTTGCGGGCTAGGTCCCCAGTAGGAGGTGCAGGAGAGGCATCCACATGCTGATGTTTCTCTCCCTCACTTTCTCCCTCCCTTCCCCTCTCTAAAAAATAAGTAAATTTTACAAAATAAAATGAAATGGGCCTAATAGTAGTTCCTCACCGGGTTGTTGTGAAAAGTAAAGTGCTTTGAACAATCCCTGTCACACATCAAGCACTCAGTTAAGGATTAACTACGAGGTAACTAATCAGCCACATGTGTGGTGAATCTAGGAAGGGGAAGTGGAAGCAGCTGTGTAACAGGAGCCCTTTGCAGGTCTGGAAGAGCTTCCCTGATGAAGTCACATTGCAGTGGCTCCCGGCACGGTACCTAAGGATTCACTCATATTCATATAAATCCAGAAAGGCCCTGCAGAGTAGGTGTCATTCCTGTTTTAACTTACCCAGCAGAAAACTGAGGCTCTTCAGGAAGTTTGAGCATTTTGCTCAAGGTTGTCCAACTACAGAAGGATCCTAGTTCCACTCCAAAGCTCATGCATGTTCTTAGCTCGTCACTCTTGTGCAGACACAATTCTGGGAGGAAAGCCTTGTAATCAGTTATTGATGGGAACCAAAACATTTAGGATAGCCCTGCCTTCCCACATGGTGTCTCTTGAGACCCCAGGAAGAAGAAAATGCTGGATGGGAGGAACCGTGCTGCTCTCCAGGGAGGCACTCCAGTACTTCTGTCTATGCTCTTTGCAAGACAATGCAGTGTTGGTGGAAGGGGGTTGCAGGGGGCAGTTTCTGATTCCCCCTCTATGGCTGGTCCTACAGCATCTCTAAACTCTGCACCAGTTCATTAAAGGAGGGCAGGACGTGGCCTTCCAGAACAAGTTCATAGACAGGCCTGGGTGCAGAGGGACTCCTTTTAGGTAACACAGGCTTTAGGAGGAAGTGAGTGCACATGAAAGAAGTGAAGTTTATCTTCTTATATAACGTGTTGTTCCACCACACCAGCTTCCTGTCTTGGCTGGGGCGCAAAAGGCTGGGTGAACAATCTTAAAAAACAATCTAAAACTCTGGTTGGGCCCATTTGAGATGAATTTGATCAATGCCAATTGATTTCACAAACACAAGTCAATATGCAGACAGCCACACTCGTAGGTAGTCCCACCCATTACGCGTGGCTTGCAGGTAAATGTCTGAATGTGTGCCTGCTGGTGTGCAGACAGCCCTCTACCTCTCAGAAGGACACTCTGGCCTCAGGGTTTCTCTAGGAGGCAGCCAAGTCAGAGGTGCCCTAATGTATAAGGCAGACTCGCTCTCAGGCTTCTAGTGGGTACATTCCAACAGCCCTTTCCCAAAACCAAGGAGGCTTCTGACACAATGAGCAAATGAACACATCTGATCTCCCCAAAAACTATTGTCTGTTGTTCTTCTCCAGAGGGATCAAAACCAAACCCGAATGCCACCACCCCCATCCCAACCCTTCCATCCGGTCTGGGTGTTTCCATTTCCCCCATCCCCGAGCTGTTCCCTTTGTCTGCCCGTACCTGGCTGTGCTTTTTGATCTTCAGTGTGACAAATTTCAGCTGCCACTCATGTTCATGTGGAGCATGTTTCTCTTTCCCTTCGGATACCGTGCGCTCAATAAAAGACTTCTCCGCAGCGGCTCCCTGAATAGAAATGCGTGGAGACAAACAAAGCCAGCCGCTCAGACAACCCCACCAAGGCTCAGGGCGTTGAAAAAGCCCCTGTTGCCCTAGAAATGAGGCTATTAAGGTGTGACATGATTCTCGCTTTCAGGCAGAGGCTTTTTAAACTGCTATAGAGCCCAATCAAGAAGAGATGAAAACTTCAGTGTTTCAAGCCATCCAACTCTTCTGCGGATGAAGGAGAACCTGCCCAGACACATGCAGAATGAGAAGCAGGCTCCCGGCACACAGCAAGCAACCTGGCAGAGAGCCAACGGCCCCGTTGTCGCCTCCTGTCTATCTACCTGTCACTTCCCCACAGCCTCTGGAGTCAACACGGGAGTGGGGTGGAGGGGGAGCTCAGGACTCAGTAAAGATCTCTGCTGGAGTTGAGTGGGGAACACCATTCCACCTTTGAACCCTCTCTTCCTCCCAGGAGCACCAGGAATCCTAAACAGGAACACAGGAGAAGGTTTGAGAACCTGGTACATTTCAACCTTCTGGTGGGAGCCCGGGTGTTTTTTGTTTTCTGTTTTTTTTAAATCATTTCTCAAAATAAAATTTGACCCACAACCATGGTTTACATCCCAGTTCTGCTAATTTATCACTGTATTTCTGAGACTCAGTTTGCTCATTTGCAAAATTCCTGCCTTTCAGAACTGTGGAAAGGAACCGGTGAAGTGTTTTATATAAAGTGCTCACAGTAGGAAACCAATATAAATTAGCCTGTGTGGTTTCAAATGGCAAGAAAATGAAGGCAGGGACTCCCAACCGGCAGGTTAGGCTCAATTCGATTGAAAATAAATTCCTCCAGTTGTTGAGTTGAAACAGAATTTTGGTTCTTTCTCAAAGTCTCACCTGTAGATTAATGCAAAATACCTCTCCCAGGCAGGTGCAGCTCTGTCAAGGCCCCCTTTCCGAAAATAGTTCCCTCTGCTAAGATTGCAAGAGAGAAGCAGGAAGAAAAATGAATGGAGATTATTTTAGGCCACAGAAAGTGCCCTCTGGCTCACTAGCATTTTCCTGCCTCCTAACCTCCATTGAGTGAGGGGAATACCCAAGGGTCACTCTTTACAGGAAGGTTGGGGACTTGTTTCTTCAACAATGAGAACCTGAGGGCAGGATGCTCAGTCACCTTGGGGGCTTGGTGGTGAGAATGAGCTTGCCCCTTCCTGTGGATTGCTTCTGAAGGGTTACAAATACTTTCCCCTGGAACATTCAGGTTCCAGAGGCTTTTTTCTTGGAGCCACCAGACTCCAGGTGGTCAAAGGAGACCACAGAAGATCATGCTAACCTAGGTGATGAAGGCCAGTTTTCTTTATTGCTTCTTATGGTTTCAGCATGTTTGGTGTTAGAACCGAATTCAGATTGAGGGTGTGGGCAGCTCTGTGTCCGGGTGTGTTTGTGGGCTAGGAGAAGGTGTTATAAAGTGCTTAGAGAGACAGGTCTAGCACAACCTTTTAAAGTTCAAATAATCTTGAAATGCCACTTCATTCTGGATAGTTGCAGGTGAACTATGCTGTAGTGACTACAATGTAGGAAATGACATTACCCCTTTCCCACTCTGTTTAGTGAAACATGAGCCAAAGGCAATCCTAAGGATCCATACACCACAATGTATAGCCCCCTCATGTCTACCATTCTCTTGAATTCTTTCAACATCCTATGGGGGGAAAATGGATCGTCTTTATTCCATTTTACATAAACCGAGACCTGGGTAGCAGTGATGTGCTGTGTCTGAAGTGGTGCAGTGTCAGTGAAGGAACCTCAGATTCTGTGCCCACAGGGCACGCTGGACCATGCTGAGAGACCCAAGAAACACAAACTAGAACATGCTTGTGTGAGAGAGTAGGTGTGCACATCTGTGTGTGCACACATGTGCACATTTACAGTCACGGGGTGAGTGCTAGGACCACCTCCTGGGATGGATAGTCCTAGAGCTCCCCTGGGAGAAAAGACTAGAGGAGAATGTCAGAGAGGAAAGAACTGGGAGGGAGAATTGGACTTTGTAAAGAAAGCCTATTGTTCCTCCTGGAAAGTTCCTTTTCTTCCCCCAAGTTTGCATTCGGGGCAGCCTCCCAGACACTCAGCTTGGGTGTCTCAGGGGAGAGGAAGGAAGGCCCCTCTTCACTCCCTAACACTTGAGCTGAAAGGGCCTGTGAGCTGGGCGACTTGAATAGCGCAGGCCTCTCCCACCTCTGCCTCTCTCCAAACGGATCCTGCCTGGCCAGGAGCCTAGTGCTCTCAGGCTTTGGAGGGACCTTCCACAGCATAAATTGTAATCTGTGCTTAATGCAGCAGCACCCTGCAGGGTTTTGCAGGGTTTCCCAAAACAGTTTCCCAGGAAAAAAAAAAAGTCCCTTGGGATGGTTGTTTAAGTAAAAGGGGTAAGAGGGCTCTACAGTTCACCCATTTATGAAATTGCTGCGCACTTATATTCCTCTGAAAGACTCAGGACAGACTTTGGTGTTTAAAGCCTCTGAGAAGGCCTGCAACAGGGGAAAGACACCTTGTTAAATTATGGTAAGACTAATGGCTTTTATGTGGACACAGTTTAAACAACTTGAGAAACAGGAAGCCCACTACTTAAACCTTTAAACCATTAAACCTTTTTATTTTGTTTCTAAAATGTTCTTATGGTATGTCTTTGTGTATATGGACATATTTTATTTTCTAGTTGTGGGGTTTCTAGAACATAAGAACTATATACTTTATTATGTATATCATAGTACACACCATATGCTCAGCACTGCTTTAATAGTGCATATAAGGAAATTGAAATAATATAAAGTAGTAACTGAGTAACATATTTAATGGCATAATGTTGTTTCACTGTCAGATCGCTGACTTCTAGAGTTCAGACAATTGAATTACCTACCTTTCTGTAACTCTAGCCTGTTCCTTCGACTTTTACCCCATGTCCTCCTATGCTCCTGCTGAATGTCTTCAAGAAAATAGTTTAATGGTGTTCAAAAGCAAATCACTGGGGTGGGGGCAGCAGGCGGCAACAACAACAAAGATGCTTAACCTTCTCTAACTCCAAAGGAGGGCAAGGCGCAGGAAATTTCCCCATCCCTTGGATCACATTTTTTTCTTACTAACTAATCTCTCTCTGGCCCCTTTATGCTCTTGCTCTCTCTTGACTGGCTGGGTACTCTGTGGATTCCAGCCGAATTATCTCAAGTGGCAAATACACTCTAAAAGGAGGAGAAGTGCAGTGCATCTAACATTACCAGGGTTAAAATTTCATTTCGTTCCTCGCCTGGTGCTGTTCAGGACTGCTATCTTCCTTCGTGCTCAATAGGCAATGGAAATACACATGCTGGCAGGAGGCAGCCTCAGACACAGCATCTAGAAGATGGGCTGGAAGGAGCAGTCACTGTGATTTGTGCTCTTTTCCTTCCACTCTGCTCCTGCCAGTTAGAAAAGGGAGGGAGCAGCCCCAGACCATAAATAACAGCTGCACCTCTGAAATCCCCTGCTTCCGAGCATGGTTCTGTTCACATTGGCTACATATTCTACAGGCATGCATCCCTTTCAACTATTCTCCAGCACAGTTGGAAAAAGATGAGAGGAAACAGCAGGATGCCGGTTTTTGAGGGGTCTTCTTTCAAAGGAACCAGGATTAGTGCGTTGCTAAATGTGCTAATGGCAAAGCCTGCCTCGGTACCCTCTCGGCTTCCATTACAGTGCCCTGCCCCATACTCCCTAGGGCCGTGGCTCAGACCTGCCTCCACCTTTTGTTTGAGCTTTTGCCTTATTCTTCAGCCCTGAGATTATCAAGGATTCCCTGTCTTTTTGCCCCTCTCCTTCAAAGTTCTACTGTCAACTAAACACACTGGAGTGGCACTACCTCACACTAAACCTTTGAGGGAGACTGCTTCCATTTAAACAAAGGCAATGCCTCACTCAAAAGGAAAAGATAATCTCTAGCAGTGGATTCACATAGGAGAGCTCATGGGAACAGATAGAGCTTCTGAGACTCCTGCAAGAATGGCCAATGGGCACCGGCCTGTGTCAGTTTGATAATAAGAGGAGCACTGATATGAGTAATAGCCTGGCTGCCAACAGCAGAGCCTTTGGAGTCAGGTTATGTGGATCAGCATCTTAGCTCTGCCGACTTCTCTCTGTGAGACCCTGGGGAAGCTCTGCATCTTCATCTACAACGTTGGGCATCTTAATATCACCAGCTATGGCTACAGTGAGGTTAAATGAGATAATCATTGCAAATGTGCAGTGCAGTGCTCAGCTCTTTGTAAACACTTAAAACATTAGAGCCCAGTAGACTGATAGTAATACAAGGCCATAGATGTACAGGCAATTTTCAAGGACATTGGGGTCAATCAAACCTCAGTTTGAATTTTGGCTCTTTGATTACAGGCTGTATGATTGTAAACCATTTATTTAACCTCTTTTTAGCATCACTGTTCTTGTTGGTAAACAGGAATAACTGTATTTTCCTCATTAAGGTTGTTGTAAAGGTTGAAGAAATTCTGTGTTTCAAAGTACGTTGTAGCTCGGAGGCATTCGATGCCTGTTTGGGGGTGGGAAACATCCTCGGAGCAGATCTCTGGGAACGAATGATGAGGATTCTTCGGGGCATTTAAAAGTGTGATTTCAGTAATGGACTTGCTCAGTCGCTCTGTCCTAAGGCTATCTATCAACTCTTATAGCTCTTCTGTGAGACACAGAGCAAATGTGGGTAATGGTGTCTCGATTTTATTAACAAGGCGAGTGTCCCCAGCACCAGTCAATACAGCACAATCAAGTACAACTCTAGACAGACCGATTGCTTTCTTCCCTTAAAGCAGCAATTTTCAAATGGTGTTTTGCATCTCACTCTTTCGAGAAGGACATAAAATGGAACATTAATATAATACACAAAACAGCGAAGTGTTCGGAGTGAAGGGGCTGGGTTGCCCTGCCTCGTATCCCTGGGCCCCTGCAGTGGCCCGGGAAGCACCCCTAGGGACCTCAGGGAGTCCTTGGGAGAAGGTGCGGAAATCAATGTGCACTAAGCATGAACTTTTCTTCAGACTCTAAAATGTACAGTGTGGATTACAGTGATTTCCTACTGTCTCAGATTTATTTATATTAGGTCATGTCAGACACACCAGGCACAGTGAATCTGTGTTTCGGGGATGCATTTTACAAGTCCTTTTGTAATAGGTTTATCAGAATGATGAAGAAATTTGTGCTGAATACTAGTAAAATTAGGTACATTAGTAAGTGGATGAGAAACTACAGCCAACAGGTGCTGCAAACTAATTGATCAATGTCAAGCAGTGGGCTGCCAGGGTCCACGGGACATAAACGATTCCATCAGCAACTTGGATGAAGACACAGAGATGACACTTATCAAATTTGTGGATGACATGAAATTGGGAAGGAAACCAAATTTATCAGGTGATTGAATCCAGAAAGATCTTGTCAGGCTGGAGAAATGCGCCAAATCTAAGATGATGAAATTTAACGGGGGGGAAATGCAATATCTTATAATTAGGTTCAGAAAGTAAATTACTCACCCATGGGTTTATGTCACATCTCATGTGTGATCCACGCATGGTCCAGCTAACTGCAGGGAGTGAGGGCTCTTCACGAGGCTTCTACAGGTAGGTGTGAACTCTGCGGGATGGTCCTTGGAGGAAGGTGAGTGCGTCATGAGGGAGGGGTCTCTAAGGAATACAGCGGCAGGAGACAGTGCTGGTCAGAGCTGGCAGCCAGCCAGGTGCACTCACTCACTAACCAGTCTCTCAAAATATTCATCACAAGCCCACAGTGTCTGAGTTCGAAGGGCCCAGGCTCTAGATTCAGACCATGTGGGATTAAAAACTGGCTTTGACACTTAACAGCCATGTGCCTTTAGGCAGGTCAGTTCCTCTGTGCCTCAATTTCTGTATCTGTAAAATGGACGTATATTTGTAGCTATCTACCTGGTAGGGCTCTTGTGCAGATCCAGATCAATGATGCATATGAAGTAGTTGTTATCTTGACTGCTCTCCCCTAGTGCATAGCTTCATTGAGGGAAGAAGGACAAGGCACATTACATTTTTGGAATAAAGGTTGGTAGCATTAAAACAGAGCACTCTATGCTGGAGATCCCAATGCCTGGAAGCTTAGCAAGACAGTCACAGGAAATAAGATGGGGAGCCAGTTACCAGGAACTGCATAACAAAGAGGAAACTGGATTTGGAAACTAAAATTTAAGTGATCAAAAAAAAATTGCAAAGTCCAAGTAAAGCGACCAGTTGATGGAGAACTCAAGGTATTGGGTGAGTGCTCTTTCATCTCTGGTGTTTGAGAGCAGGACGGATTGTAGAGACAAACCCAGGGTGGGAACTGTTTGGGCAGTGTCTGTTCTGGTCCCAATTCTGAGGAGCAGTGGGGCACAGAGGCTGGAAATTAGGAGTAGCCTAATGGATTGAAGAAGAGTTTAGTTTAGCAGGCAGAAAGGAAGAGGAAAACAATACTGATTTTCCTGACTGTCAGTTTCCTACAAGTTACGAGAGTGCGGTACTTCCTCCCTTTTATGTTACATAACATGAGCACACCCATCCACATGTGCTGCATGACTGCAAACCAGTCAGACGATACCCAGAGCACCACGCAAACCTTTGCACCACACTTTCAAAGGTTGTGAATGGCCCGCACTGGCCAGGATGGCAAAGCAACATGTGTGCATGCTGTGTGGACCAAGAGCAATGGAGCTTGCAGTGTTCATAGAGAAAACCGGAGCCATGTCCACACACAGACATGGGACTCTTCAAATATGTGCGGGGCTGTCTTGTGAAGGAAGAGTGGCTCATCCTTGCTCAATAGGCTGCGTCAGAGCAGGACATGAACTTCAATTCTGAAATTCAAAGTCAGTGAAATGACAAAAAACGAAGCCTCCACCTGGATATGTCCCACCTGCCATGGGCTGGGCACTGATAAGAGGGCATTTCAGCATTGCTGGAAGAGTTGGGCTAGATGGAGATCTTTCAAATCTTTTCCCAAGCTGAGAGTCTACATTTTTATGAAAATACTAGGAAACCGTTAAGTCAACCCTGGGATTTTGGCTGCCGTTCCAGCACATCAATGCCATCTTTGGAATGGCGGTGCTGGACCGTGTCCTCCCTGCTGTCAGCCGCAGAAGTCCTGCTTCAGCGAGCTGTAGTTCATCACCGAGCCAGGAGGTGGAGCCGGTCTATAACGTACCTGGAGGGCCCCACTGGGAGACTTGTGTGATGAAGTTGAACCCTGGAGCTCTCTGCGTGGACTGGCAGCCATAAAGGAATGTGAGAGCTAATCGGCTGCCATCTGTCTTCATTTTGCTAACCCCCTCTATTGGATGCCACAAGCAGCTCACTTCCTATATTTATAAACATCCCCAATCAGTCATTTCTCTGCCCGCTGTCACATATTTGTGGCATTAATGCTGGCTGCTTTATCACAGATTGGACTTCATTTCAGGCATAACTCTCATATACTGTGGTTCTGAGATCTTTATAGCCGCATTATGGTATATGGCTGAGTTGTGATTACACACCAGTACTGTAAGGCCACAGACAGTGATTTGGCCCACACCCACCCACCTGCCACTCCTGTCCTGTGTGGGCAGCTATAGACACAGGAAAAATGAGTTCTATAAAAGAAAGAGAGAGAGGGGGAACAAAAGGTCAGGCACACTTTCTTTCAGTAGGTCTCCGGGACTACCTGGGCTGTTCTATAGAGCTGAAAACCCACAAGGTTCTCTGCTTTTGGCAAAGTGGCCTGACAGGTGGGGAGAGTTAATGGAAAGGAAAGAGAGGTGAGAGGGAGGAGTCTGCAATTACACTGACCTTTCTCGGGAGCCCCCAATGGGGCCATGAATTTTCTTTATCTTATGTCTGAAATCAGGAATGTCAGTTAGCATTTCTTCTTACTCGCTATATCTTGCTTGCCACATTCACAAGATTGGTTCTTGTACAGAAACAAACAACAAAGAAACAAAACCTTCTTGTGCCATTGCATTTGGGTTCTTGTGGATCCTAAATGGACCCTGGGAGCCACAATCATGGAAGAAATTGCAACAATTCCCTCTTCTGGAAGACATGGTGGCCAGTAAGAGGGGAGATTGGTCAGTACATAAACAAAAAGCTTTGAGAGAACGTTGGGCCCTGGGTTATTGCTAGAAGAATGTAGAATATTGGATATATAACATGCATGTCCAAAAATACATTTTTTCATTCTGGAAAAACCCCAACATCCAGTCTTTGCAGCCAATGCTTTTTTTCTTACTCTACAGCCATCACCTTTGGTGGGTGGAGCCTGCTCTTGCTTCCCACCACCTCTGTGCAGACCTCTGCAGGCATCCTCTGACTGCTTGCTGCCGCTCAGGGTTCCATCCCCTCTGGCAGTCCCACCGCCTCTTCACTGGGTCTTTCCGCCTCTCTCTTGCTCCTTATCCACAAATGTAGATACTGCTCTTTCCCCTTGTCCCCAAAGAGGCAGGAGCACATGGTGGTAGCAGCAGGGAGTCACTTCAGGGAAAAGAAATTGAATTACATATCAGACATTGCCCTTCTGAAATCCATCACTTGAGACTTGTCACGGGGGTCCCCGCTCTCCTGGTGTCCTAGTCCTTCTCTGATTTCTGGGGCCCCAACCTGTCCCTCGCCTGTTCTTGAGGGAGACGGATGAGCTCCCTTAGCCATCCTAACACTCCAGAGGTGTTGCTCTGCCCACCGAGAACACAGGCTTTGACGTTATTATGTGGCACACTTCCGTCTTGACAATTGCAAAATCCCCTTCTGGTCTAGGCTCTGATCTTTAACTCCCTAAATCAAAACACACTCAAGTATTCCTCACCCTCCACATATCCCAAAAGAAAAGCTTCCCTCAGGATGAATTCTGCCCACCCCTTCACCTCTCCAGCCCAGCTCCCTAGAATGCACACAGGGCTTGGCAAAATCTGTTGTAAAGGAGCATCAAGAATAGGCTTGTGGGGGGCGGGCGGTGGTCTGGACTCAAATCTTTGCAACTGGCACCGACCAGCTTAGGAGCCACTTGGAGAAGCGAAGGAGCCCAGCTCTGCCTGCTGTCAGCCGTGGGCCCTGACTGTATGTAAACGGATCCCCTGGTCTTTTTTTAGAACCGTAGCAGTAGCTGCACTTCTAAATTTACGTGATATAACTGCTAAAGTTAACTTAGCAGTTAATTTATGCTTCAGAGTTAACCGCCCGCAGTTTAAATTTCAGCTTCACTGCCTACTTGTTTGTTTCGTTTTTACCACGAGCAGCCTCCATTTCCTCATCTGAAAAAGGGAATATTTACTTCATTGTTGGTGGGAGGAACAATCAGTTAATGCCTTTGAAGCAGCTAGGACAATAGTTACTGGTACAGAGTTAGCACTCAGTTTATAGGTTGAGATTATTTATAATAATCAATGTTATGATCCCCCCTGGCCATCACTTCTCTTTTGGGCAAAACCTCAAAAATTGAAAAGCAGCCCTTTCTCAGACTTACCCAGCTTAGGGGTGATGCCACCACATTGGAACCGGGCCCCTGGGAGTCCCACTGACTCCAGCTCTCTGTCTGCCAATTTCTTACTAGTCAGTCTGTGAATCGTGGCCAGGCTTCCTTTCAACTGAGGTTCTAAGGAAATGTAATGGAAGGGATTTCCTTTAGCACAATGGCTGCAAATGCTGCTCGGCTATTACAACTGTTCCTCTCATCCGTGTGGGGACTTGCTGCTCCCGCTCCGCTCTCCTTGATCAGCCCAAGCGCATGACTAACCTATTTCCGCAGCGCTGGGGACTCCGTGGGAGCCGCTCCCAGGGTCCGCCAGTCCCGGAGCGTGGATTCCGTTCTGTAGCTTCCCCATTGGATTTCGATCCCTAAGCTGAATTCCGTTCTGCTGGCCCTGCAGAGTAGAAAAGATGGTATCTGTGCTTTGAATGTAACTCATTTCAGAAACATTTGAGGCCCCATAACAGAACCTCCACCCCCACCTCCCACCCCCACACACGATATAGATACTTTCCATTCTCTAATTCTTTAGCCCTTGGGGCAAATAGATATTAAAATTAAATCTGTCTTAGATATACTCTTCATAAAATATTAAGAGAAAATGTCTGTGTTAACAACATTTTAACATGAAATAATAAACAAACTGCGGTAATTGGGTATTTTTCTTCTGAAGGTCATATGCGCCCACAAACAGCACCCTGGCAAACATGCAATTCCGAAGAGTAATTGCACCACACATTCACACACTGTGCTTCCTTGTGTCTAAGGAACATTCTTTAAACATTAATGAGTTACTCCACCAAATATCCTAGGAGGTGTGGGTTAATGCCTGCTTAACACAGATGGAAACGCAGAGGGAAAAAGAGTCCCTCCTCAAGCAACGGTTCCGAGGCAGGACTTTTTACCTAAATCCTCATGAATGGGCCAGGAATAAGTCACAAGTGGGGCTAAGAGAGCAAGGGTTATTTATCCTAAATTCCTTAAGGATTTATTTTATTCTTTCATTTGGATGAATCCCATAGATAAATCCCTGAGAGATGCCTTCACCTCTCCCCTTAAATCAGGGAGTCATTTGTCCCAAGTCTCCACCTCGATGTCATAATGAGGGTCTCCCCCTGACTAATGGGTGAGAGCTACTGGGTTCTGAGGGCTCATTTCAGCCACAGATGATTTTCCTGAGTGCAAGAGCAGAACACAACCCAGAGGTCCATTGTGTCTTGCAGGGACTCTACTGCACTGTGACCGGTACAGGCAAAAAGCTCAGACATGAACTGGCTGCCAACCCTCTTTGCTGACACCGCCCTGAGCCATGGCTATACGTCCCTTGGGCCCTGCTCCATGCTTTTCTTAAGGACTTATGATGGACTTTCACATAACCCACTGGCAACGGTTCCCAATAATTACAGCATGAAACGTGAGCTGATCAGTCCCCGACTTTTACGATCTGCTGCTAATCCAGCCAGCATTTTCTAATAATACTTTGCCTTTATGTTCCAGGATCGCCAAGCAATTTATGAAGATTAATTAGAAGTGCCTCAGAACTCTCATCCTTGGTGGAGGCCACAGAGAGGGGAGCTAAATAGGCCTCCCCCGCCAGTGGGAAGTGACGATTCTCAGTGAGAGCCTGTTTGGTTCAAACCAGGGCTATCTCTGAGAATAAAATCCCGTGCCCCATTACCCGGCAACTGAGAAACAATGTGTCATCTGGGGAGGAAGTAACAAGGCTGTGTGTGTTTAATTTTTATTTGAAAAATGAAATCAATACCCAAATTTATGAGTATGGCTAGGGGCCTGGCAAGATGCCTAAAACATCTGTAATTTTGCAAGATCATAGTTTGGGTCACTCCAGAATGGCCCATTTCACTTTTTGCTCTTTCCTGACCCATAGACTGCTGTCCCTGGCTCCCTGAGAGGTCAAAGGTAACGCAGCCATCCATGGGACTCTTGGGCGGATGGTGGTGTGGAGGCTGGCTCCTCAGGCTCCCCCATCCCAGTGCACATGGAGCCTGGTGGGGATCAGACTGGAGAAGAACGACTCTGTCAGGCCATTGAGAAAGTGCAGCTGTTGAGGGGCTGGGGGAGGGGCTGGGGGAGAGCTGCAGTGACGTTCTGTTTTGTTTTTGCAACCAAGGCACAAATTGGGAAAAAATTAGAGACTTTCTTTGGGAGATTGGACGGGTGGAAGGAGGAGGAAGACAGAGAAGCAGAGCTTTTAAGGACAGCAATTTGGAGACAGCTGAGACAAATCTGTGGTTGATTCGTTATTTATTTATTTATTTGGTGGGTTCGTTAGTGACTTTCTTTTTGGATTCCGGATCCGGAGGGGTTCCCCCCCTTTCCTTTCCCTTTTTGTACCATGCACATGTAAATGTGATTGAGAATTCTTTCGTCAGATCTGCTGCTTTGGCAGCCTTCCTGCCAGCTGGCCTGGCTAGGGGAACCCATGGTGGTGGCTGATTGTGATTGACAAGTTCTCCCAAGTTTTGTGGGAGGAAGTTTGGCTTAGGAGACATGCCAGACCCTTGTCTGAGCTTTAAGTTCCTGGAAGGGAGAAGGGCAGAGGGGACCCTGCAGCAGCTCTCCACCACAACAAGCATAGTGGCTAATGCGTAACACTTCTTTTGATCATCTGTGCAACCTTTTGTGCAGAATTCCTAATACCCAAAGTCCAACTCCATGTTGAATGGCCATGGTGCCCTGGCTAGTGGGTTTCAATTGGTTGGAGCATCATCTGGTAAACCGAGAGATTGCTAGTTCAATTCCTAGTCAGGGCACTTGCCTAGGTTGCGGGTTTTGATCCCCTGCTGGGGTGTGTTTGAGAGACAGCCAATCTGTGTTTCTCTCTTGCATCAATATTTCTCTCTCTCAAAGCAATAAAAAAAAACATGTCCTCAGGTAAGGATAAATAATGTAAGTAAAAAGAAGGGCCATGGAATCCTCACCCTATATCGCTGTCTCTAAACCAGGGCAATTCACCAAAACTCATTGAGGTATAAAATTGTGTCCACTCAAAATGACTATAGGTTATGGCCAATCTTGTCTTGTGCTTCCCTGTTTTGACTTCTTCTTTTTTTGCCCCCACTTTTCCCCTACCTTAGCTTTGGGCCATAGTCATTTGCTAGAACATTTTCTCCCTTCTTTCCTTTCTTCTCTCTGGCCAGGCAGATTCTCACCAATTAACAAGGGCCTGATTCCAGCCTCAGATCCTCCACAGAGTTCTCTCTCTGGTGCCTAAATGGGGTCGTGTTTACAGACTGTTGAGCATGGAGCCTGGCATGCCATAACTGCTCTCTAAGATCAAGGGCATTATAACCTATCATAAGTAATCTCTCTGTGTTATTTTAGTTTTTCCTTGTTATCTCAGATTTGTAAAGTTACAGGTACGCAGAGTGCCTTTAGAGGTCACCTTTTGCATAAGGGCTGTGGCAGCTAGTCCCTGAGATGGCTCCCAAATCCTTGCCGCCTGGTGTTCATGACCTTGGGTCAATCCTCTCCCTTTTAGGGTGGCTTGATTATTAACTCAATTCTAACAAAAAGAATATGGCAGAAGTAATGGATATTACTGGTAAGATGACATTATAACAAGACAGGTTTCAGCTGGAGGAGGTTCCCTCACCCTCTCTCAGACTGGTCACCCCAAGGGAAAGTCAGTTGCTACATGGTGAGGCAGCCTTGTGGGAAGGCCCACATGGCCAAGGGACAAAACCCACCAACAATCATGGTGAGCTTGAAGAAGACCTCCCCCTGTCCAATGCGCCCTCCAGTTGAGACCTCAACTCTGTCCAACAGCTTGACTGCAGCCTTATGAGAGACCTGGACCAGAGTCCAAGCCCTGGAAACTGTGTGGTAATAAATGTTTCGTTTGTAGCTGCATAGTTTGTTACATAGCAATAGATAACTCACACAGTGGCTTCTTGGGCCACTATAACACTACATTCTCCTCTTCATGTGACTTAAATAAAAAGAATGCATGTCCTCAAAAACCAAATTATGAAACCAACTTCAACATTAGAAACTACATTGTAAGTTTTTATATCTCTTTGAAAGGAAGACTCTATATTACTGCTCTTATACTATATTAAAACTAGAGCAACTTTAATTATTGAAAAACATATCAGACAATACTATATATTAAATTAATCTTAGTTGACTTAAAAAATAAGGAAATGGTAATTAGGAGGCTGTGGAACAAGTGGAGGTCCTCAGAAAAGAGAGGGACACTGCACAGTGCTGACTGTGTGCAGGTGTTATTCCACGTGGCTTACACTATGTTATCTCATTTAAGTCTCACATTCATTCTGTGGAGTAACTTCCAGTACCAGCTACATCTTACAGGTGAGGCAGCTAAGTCCCAGAGTTTAAATACATCTTTCAATGTAATGTAGCTGATGAATGTCTGACTTCAGAACCAATACCCTTGACCACAAATTCAAGTTGTTAAATATAATACCATGTTTTAAGACTCATAAATGTTGGTCAACTGAAAAATTGATAAATCACCTAGATGTAAAATGAATTTGATACTATAGTGTATATTTTAGAATTCCACCTCATATATGTACATCTTATTTTACCAGTTGTAACACACACCCACCAGAGTGAATTGTATCTCAAGGGCTCCACAGCACCCAGTACATATAGGACTGTATTCCTTCGTGACTATGCATTGGAAACAGTGGAAGAAAAGTAGACCAGCACAGAGAGAATCATGATAGTTGTATTAAGAAAGAGGTGGCCAGAGAGCAAAACAAGTTCAGGGTCAGAAAAACAAAGTGAGAAAGAGAAAAAACAAATCACTCTCTTTAGTCGGAGGTTGATGAGCATGAGTAAGAGTGACCCAAAGTTGAGGATGAAGGTGTTGGGGGGGGACTCAGGAAGGCGACAGTTATGAATGCTTGTTCTGTGCCAGGCACCATTCTAAATGGTTTAAATAAATGTATTGGTCTCATTTGATCGACACATCACCATATCACACACTTACTAAACTTACCCCCATTTCACAGATGAAGAAACCAAGGCATAGGGAGATTACAGTTCATACCAAGCCACGATTTATAAACAGAAGGGCTAGAACACAAATTCAATATGGCCTAAATCCAAAACTTGTCCTCTTAGCCATAGCACTACAATTTCTTGGCAATTTAGTCTGACCATGGTACCAGTGAGCCAAGGCTAGGATGCAATTTGAGCTGAAAAACAGAAATATTTGTCTTTTGGTGTCTTTTATAGATGTTGGACCTGGGTAGTTAAGGGAGGGGGACAGAATCCAACATTGCCAGAGGGATCTGCTATCTTGGCAACCTGACTCTGCCTAGAACTCCTTTGAGAGTAGGCAATCAAAACGAGGGGAAGTCTGGGAGTAAATGTTCAGTCCTAGTAGAATTTTACCAAACACTGAATAGTAGCACTTTTCATGTCTCTGCAGTGTTATGGGCAAGGGCACTGGGCTCGGTACTATGGGTTCATAGAGCAGGCTAAGACAAGTCCCTCCCCTGTTCTCAGTGCAGTGTGTAACCATCACTAAGTGAGGTCAAGATACTAACTGCTGACAAATTCTGAAGCACAGCTCACTGCGAGCTGCTGTGCTGTGACTAGAGTTTTGAGCAGTAGGTCTTACTGAGTGAGTGAGAGAAGGAGAAAGGACATCAATGAAGCTGTGGATTATGCAGCATCAGAATGGAGAGGGACATCATGCTGCAGGAGTCTCAGAGTTTGAGCCCCTCAGGAACTGAGGTTGGTCTTCATTCTGGAGGTCATGGGTAGCTGCTGAAGGCTCTGAGGAGACTGATAACATGATACAAACAAATTTTAAGGAGATTGAGAAAGCAAAGTTACAGAGATAACCATGCCATGGTTAACCTGAAAAAATGTGTCTAGGCTCCGTGTACCAGGGAAGGCACTGGGCTAGAGGTCAGGACACCCCATTCCTAGTGAATATTCTGACATTCATTATCTGAGTGGGTTGGAGCAGGGTCTTTCTCTTGTCTGGGATGCACGTTTTTTATCATGGAGTGATGCCATTGAAGAAATCATCTTGAAGTCCTATAAAGCACTGGCTCTCTGGGTTGTTCTCCCACTGTCTCCTGGACTGTCTCACCCCCTGCGACTGCCCACGAGGCTGCTCACACCTGCTTCTTCAGAGGCGAGGCACCTCACCTCTCCTTCCTTGCACACAATGATGAAACCTGAATAGTGTTCTCTGCTCTGCATTATTTAATCCCAAATTATGATTATTGTTTTGTGTTTAGCATCCCCCATGCACAAGGTTTTGAATATGATATGTACATGACATGGAAGCACAGTCCCACCCCTTCCTCACCACCTTCCCCACACACACATACACACTTCATGCACACATCCATACCTTACAGATCCCTTACACACACATCTCACCTCACACACATCTCTCATACCCCTTCCACTCACATATACCCCACATTCAAATACTCCTACATACCTTACACATACCTCACACCTCACACATACCACACATAGACCTCACCACAACTTTATACACACGTACACCTCAAACACACAGCACACACACACCTTACTTACCATATACCTTTCTTTCACACATACACATCACACACTTGATGTCAGGTGAATGCACTGGCATTTCTGTCCTGGCCTCACTGCTGAGGAGAAAAACAATGAAGTTTTTAGGGGACTCGTTGGCCCCTACTCAGTGTTCCCTAGGTCGGGTATTTGATGTCAGGAATTTGATGTCAGGGTGACAGGCATGTACCCATATAAGTTGTACATTTCTCACCTCAGGAAGTAAGGAAGAATAACTTTCCCAAACTAAAACCCAACAAAGAATAAAGAAATACACCTTTCAACAGCCATTCCCAGGATCCTAATAAATGGAGACATTCAATGAGGAACTGGCATGTTGTAACCCCAGGACTGGAAACATCACTTCTAAGATGATCCGTGAATGTGAGTCTGCAGACTTGCAGGCTATTCTGCTCATCTCTCTGCCCGACCTGCTCTCGTGACCATTGGCAAAGTTCACTGCCATCAAGCAGAGGCCTTCTTTCCTGCTCCAGTGGATAGTCACTTCTGACCATTCTGTTTTACAGGCTAACAATGTCCCACAGCAAAGCTGGCAGCAAGGGCTGATGTCAAAAATAAACTCTCAGATTTGAGCTGGAGCCAGTGGGAGCAGAGTTACCTGGAGTGACCAGAAGTGGGATTGACCAAGAGCTGAGTGATCAGTAGACCTAAAACCAGCAGAGGGGCAGGACCAAACATTGGAAGGCCAAGTGTGAGCTGCAAACTAGGGAAGAAAGATGAAGCCTAGGAAGGTCGGCACAAGGGGGAAAAAGTGTGCAAGGCGCACCCCCAAGGTCCCATAGAATGCCATGGGATCTTGGCTTCCTCTGCTGTGCATAAGGACATTTGGACGGTTTTTTAATGTCCCCATGTCAGGTTACATGTATTATATGAGTACTTAGTGTGGACCAGACATAGAGTAAGAGCTTTATAACATTATCAAAATCAATCCACATAGCAATCATGTTGAAGTAAAGTCCCCATTTTATAGATGGAGAAACAGATTTCCTAAGAGAATTTAGTCTGTCAAGGTGTATTATAGTGAGTGGCAGACTCAGAGTTTAAACCCAAGCCTGACCCCAAATCCCATGCTCTTACCCCTTATTTTTGTGACCTCAGCTCACCTCCAAGGATGTGAGAAAGCAGCTGAGTTGGACAGTGTTCAGTTGCCCTGTAGGGCGAGTCAGCTTGGGAGAAGAGAGAGCAAGCCAAATAAATCCAAAGAGATGCTTGGGTGTGGTTCCAGTTCCCTCCTTCTGAAAGTTGGCAACATGGATGCAGCCAGAACTCCCACTTTTTAGGGAAATTTCTCACTAGCTCAGCCTGAAAGCCTCCAATGCCTCAGGTCCCCCCAGCTCCCAACTGCACTGCTCTGAGTTTCCATCTTCTTGACTTCATTCACTCATCTCAGAACCAGAGGGCTTTGCAGAGCGCTGGGAGGTCCCAGGGTGGAGGAAAGGGGGAGGTAGCCCTCCTATGGGAGACCAGATCTGTAACAAATTACTTCCCATGGAGACAAACTATGCTCAGAGGCCTTGCTGAGGATTGCTGAGGTCTCCCTGTGGGCCTGCCTGAACTTTCTGCTGCTGTCAGGCCATGAAGCTGAGCCTTCAGAGACTCATGCATGACGGAGATGGAGCAGGGGATATTCTGCCATCAACCAGCTTGAGGACACAGCCTGCTAAGTTCAGTCCATCTGACAGAGCTTCATGGAGATGCATGGGGTCCCTGTCCAATGGTACTGTGTGACAATGAGCTGAGCCAGGAGTGCCCAATGTGAATGAGGCAAAGCCAGGGATTTGTTTCCCATAAAGGGCACTGATAAAGAGTATCACCACTGGGCTGGGCTTCCTGAGAAGCCTTGGGAATGTTACTTAAACTCTCTGAGACTCAGTTCTCACATCTGTAAAACGGGGTTATAATACCCACCCTTTTAAGGGTGGGTATTATCTCCTTTTAATGGTGGTTACTATCTCCTTTTAATCTAGGATTCACCATGACTGAGCCAGGGCTTGGGGGTCACAGATGCTCAATAATGACTCGTTTAGCAGCACATGAATGCTTGAATTGTTGTGGTGTAGATTATTTGACTAACACATTTAAAATACCTTATAAAACTTGGCACATAGTAGATTTCCATAAAAATTCTAGTTTCTTTTGCCCTGTAGTGGTGGAGGGAGTCACACAACCAGGTTCTGAAATTTCTTCCCTGTTCATTGCACAGCACACATGCTCACGTGCAAGTGTGCATGTATGCACACACCTACACACACTCCTTCCTTTGCACAAAGTGGACTTTGCGGTGCTTTCTCCTTCTTCTCCACCACCTCTTGCTCCCTCACTCTTCCTGATCTCTTCAGCAGCCCTGCTTGCCCTGTTTCCCATGCCACAGACCCGAGGTCCTCTCTCCCTGTCCCCACTCCACCATCCTGGGCTCAAAGCGCATGTGCAGCATCCTGCCATCTTCTCAGATGGTGTGCTGTCCCTGTCAATCTCTGGCCATGCCTGGCAGCTGGAATTTCAATTCTCCTTGTTTACAATGTATTGTAATTGCAGACACAGGCTATGCTGTCACTTGTAATTTTATCTTGTCCTGTTCTTTCCACATGGTCTCTTGCCTAAGTGTCAAGCAGTTGCCCTTGTGAGAGGTACTTTTGGCAGGAAATGTGCTCCAAAATCCAGAAAAAAACCCAAACTATTATTTATTTCTCTTTCTCTCCCTTTCCACTCAAGAGATGAGCTAGGACAAGAGAAAGCCTGCCCCTCCTGCATCTCCTCCCCCCGTTCTCTCTAGTTTCTACAGCCACCTGAGTACCTGGTTCAGCTTGGATATGGCTTCAGCAATTCTAAAGATTGGAGGGACCATTGAGAAAGCCATTCCTTTGCTGCAATCTCAGCAGGAGGACCTCCTGCAGACAGACTGCTCTCCCTGAGGGCAGGGGACTGAGCTGCACCACAGTGCATGGGCTCAAGGTGACTCAATGTGTGTATCTACACGGGGCAAAGGAAAGCCCCACCCACCCAGACCAGGCGCTGTTCTGAGAGGTTTACACAGGTTAGTCTGTTTAATCTACCTTATAGCTCTGCAAAAAAAAAAAAAAGGCATTATAATCTCTGTTTCATAGGTGAGAAAATCAGGTGCCCCGTTAAAGTTCACCCAGCCAGTAGGAGAAAGCTGGGATTTAAAACTGATTTCATCTGGTTTCCAAGCCCCTCATGCTTGTTGTATTTTTGTTTGTTTTACATGTTTATCTGTGTTTCTGGGCACCTCGATCTCTGCACTTCCAATCTTGTTTTATGATTATTCGTTTGTCTGTCTGCCACTAGACTACATGAGCCTTGAGGGCAAGACCTATGTCTGAAGTCATTGGTTTATTTCAGCACCTAGCACATTCATGAGGTTGGTATTTCTTTGCTTAGCTTGTTGTGTGCCAATTGTTAAATTCTCTGCTCCAGCCTTATATACATTTGTTTCTGATGAACAAGGGAAATTCTTTGCCTCTAGATGCATAAGGTGTATTATTTTAGACAAAATTAGATGGCAGAACAATTCAAAGTATATACCTCATGATGATAGATCTAAAAAAAAACCAACCCACACTCATAGTCTCATTTATAGGTTGTTTAATTTGGCACTTGGGAGGGCTTTAGAAATGTTCTGATATGTTTTGTAGACTTTTGAAATCTACATGAGTTGTTCCTATCTGTCCAAGTACTAATAGTCTTTATGGTAGGGTGGTGAATGAATGGGCATTTTTTTAGCTCACCTAAGTCTTATGTAATGCTTCATATTATAGCTACAAAAAAGTAAAGTTTCCTAATTTAAGAAAAATTGTTAGCAATCCTCTTTCCAAGAAAAACACTACAGCATCTTGAAGGGAGTAGAAAAATTAATATAAGCTCTGTCTTGTTGATCAGCCTTAAGACCTAGAGAAGTTGTAGGAAGAAAGAGGATCATCACACACTCTAAATGTCACAGCAATCTTTTCTCCCCTCTTCCTCTGCCAGTTGTTCTGTCTTTACTCAGCCACTCACAAGCTGCGTCTTTGGACTACTTACTCAACCTCTCTCTGCTTCTGTCCCCATATTTGCAAAACTGGGCTAATGATGCCTCTGAGTTAGGATTTTGTGGGGCTTACATCATTCATAAAATGTATGCAGAACACCAGCATAGCGTCTGACAGACAGCAAGCCTTCAGTTAAAGAGGGCTCTTGTTCCATCGCTTTGGTGACACTCTGGGAGTAAGAACAGTGACTTGAAAGAGGTTGGGTGGCTGCAGCTGAGTCACAGCAGGAAGCTGCATGCTATTTTGCCTCTTCATGGGCAGCAGGGCTCACGCAGTCACCACCCAGGTGCAGCCCATCAGCTGATCACCTGCTGGTGTGTGTCCCCTCCCTCTACATCTAGATGTGCCCGACCAGCTGAAGGCAAAGAGAAAGCTTTGATGAGAGCCAATTAGGAATACAGATTCTACATTCAAGAGGGCTGAGCGGTTCATACAGTGAGAAGAAAAGACCCTGAAATTAGTCTAAGTGCCCTGCTCATATATCCTCACAAGCTAAATAGTGGAGAAAGATGTATCATTTCACAGGACTGACCCTGGGGTGTTTGCCTCTCATCAGCTGGGACCCTATTATTATTTTGCAAATGACAACTCCATCTCAAGTGGATACGCTCCCCCCTCACTCTAAAACACACATAAATAAATGATACTGAGAGAGCTGCTGGCTGTAGAGAGGCTTGGCTGAGATCAAAGAACACAGGCCTGTGTTCCCAGGACCCCCCCGCCCGAACCCCTAGGACGGGCTATGCACACAGGGAGGTTTCCGGGTGATGGAGAAGGCACATCAAACCACTGTACCTCCCGGTATGACATGAGTAGGGACCCTGTCTGGAATGAGGGGCTAGGGGAGGCAAAAGTCACTCAGGAAAACCTCAGAACTGAACTCGGAACGCTTCCGAGCAGATTCAGAGCCAGAGCCAGGCAGACGGTGGTTTACGTGCTGATCAACCAGCAGGAGAAGGCGGCCAGGGGGCCTGTCCACTTGGGAGAATGAACATTGCTGGCCCATAACATACTGGAGACCACGCCTGGACTACAGATGTGTCTCTTTCAGAAGCTGGGCCCCTTGGCCCTCACCACCCGCGTGGCAGTGGAGAAAGCCTGGGCCCCCTCCAGTTCTGGGACCTGGCCTCCTTCTTTGTGAGAAGAGGGTAATGCGCCTCTGGTGACTGAACCCACCTCATGGTGTTGAACAGGAGGACCCAGTATTGATCTCAAAACTGTCCTTGACCTGACTCCCTGTTTTCCTGGATGAGAAGACATCTTGATCTAGATGCCACCAAGCATTCCCAGTTCTGCCTAATGCGTGTCTTCCTCTTTCAGTCACTTCCAAGGTTACTATGTAAGGGAGGCGTCCAGGACCACCAAGTGTTTTTTTAAAGAACCAGATAGGGAATATCCTAGGCTTTGAGGACCATGGGTTTCTACTGCAAATACTCACCTGTACCACTGTGGCAGTGCAGGTGAATGGATGGCAGTCTGTGGCTGTGTTTCAATAAAAGTTTATTTACAAAAGAGGCAGCAAGCAGAATTTTGAGTTCGCCCCAGTGAGCAGGGCTATAGTGTGCTGGCCCCTGATGTGCTCCATCTGTGCTTTTGTCCTCCACTTCCTTCCTTATGGTTCCCCTCACTCCCCTTCCCCTGTGCTCTGCCAGCTGGGACTGGGGGGTGGGTAACCTACAGGAACAGGAGGGATGTCTGCGGACACCATCGAGGCACGACCTCTCTCCCCCAAGCCCTCACAGAACTTCTCCCTGCATCCCTGGGCTTCATCTCACCAATTATCCTCCCAGTTAATCGGAGGCTCAGCTTGAACCCTCAGGAAATGTAAGGGCCCCACTAGTGCTACATGGGAGGTCACCTGTCTATTGCTCTCTCTCTCTCTCTCTTTTCCTTTCTTCCCCTCCCCTCCCCCTCTCCCTTTCTTTCTATACCCCTCCCCCTCTCCCTGCACCTCCCCCTTCTCTCCCCATCCCTCTGTCACTGCTCTCCCCAGAGGGTGAGTTGGTGAAGCATCTGCAGAGCTGCCTCCACACACTCAGCAGGAAAACCCTATGTTCACTTCCCCGCCCACCCATCCACTCTCCAGACAGGGATCCTGTCCTCTTTTACCCCAATTTGTCATTCTAGTCCTGGTGTCAGTGGGTCCTTGCTCCCACGTCTGTGTGAACCGCACACACCCTGCCCCTTTCTCTGTAGGCACGAGTGGGCTCTGAAGATCATGGACCAGTCGGCCTCCTGAGCTTTGTTTGCACTGGCAGTCTCCACAGTGGTTCCTCCACTTTTCATACCACCTCCAGACTGAACGGAATGAGACAAGTAAGCAAGCAGGGAAAGAGTCCATCAAAGCGTGTTTTCTAAGTTTGGCGTAGGAATCAAGTGAATATATAAAATGTCCCAGCAAAAGGAGCCACTTCATGATTGTCATGCTTTATTATTAGCTTTAGAGACCCTTCAGAAGAATTCAAAAGGGTTCTTTGCCCAGGGCAAGCCTATCATGAAATCCTATAAGAAAGACAAGTCACAAAATTCTACATTCCCAGTCTGGGTGCTCAGGAACCCTCGCCTGCCCTCCGGTGTGACCTAGTCCCAATCCTTGGGGCTCCTCGGATGGGCCCCACGCAGGGACTGCCCTCTCTGGTCGGAAGTGAAGGAAGTCAAGTGTGTTCTCAACAGACAATTCACTAGGTATTGGAGGTGGGAGAATTATCTTAATGAGTATTTTTTACAGAGTATTCTTTAAGGGAATATTACGGGAAAATCAGATTTCCAGGGTTCTAGAAGCTTTCCCAGAACTGCTTTCTCTCTTAGCTGTGGCACCAGATGGTAATACTCCTGTGCATTCCCACATTCCAGGGTGGAAGGAGATCAAAAGTGACAAAGACTCAGAAGACAACAGGTCCCCTCTACCACATTTCCTCTCCACCATTCTGCTTGTGTGGACTGTGTGCTGCAGTAACACATGAAGCTCTAGGTTTTGGTGGCTTAACAAAACTAAGGTTTATGCCTTACCCACAGGCATGTGTGTATGTGTGTATGTATGTGTGTGTGTGTGTGTGTGTGTGTGTGTGTGTGTGTGTGATGTGAGCATGCTCTCCTAGACATTACTCACTCAGGGACCCAGGCTGATGGACATTCCATTACCCTAAAGCCACACCATGTGGACCACGTGGCCTTCACTGCTACCACAGCAGCAGAGGGGAGGACAAGAGAGTCACAGGTGTGCCCACTACTGTGCCATGCACCTGCCCATGGACCAGAACTAGTCACGTGGTCCTGCCTGACTCCAAGGGGCCTGGAAAACATGGGGAGCACATGGATAGTCAATGAGCAGTGGACGGTCCTGCCATATCAACCTTCAGTATCTTTTCCATGTTCTTAGCAGCCAGTTTAGAGAGGGACATTTGGTTGGCCATATTTATATCCACTTAATCATTTAAAATAATTATTAAACACTTACTTTGTGCTAAATATATTTCTGGGCATTGGGCTTAAGATGGTGAGCAGAAGAGATTCTGTCCCTCCCTCAAATGGCTCACAATTCAATAATATAGTGTGACAACTACCGTGAAAGGAAAGACACAGGGGCACCACGGAAGCATCTGGCAGGAGGAGTTAATATGCTCCAGGGCATGGAGTTATCCAGGCAAAGAAAATATTGGTGGTGATGGAGGAATGAGAAAGCTGAGGTTTCTCCAAATCGGGTCCTGTATCTATCTGTCACAGAGAGTGAAGTCTTGGAATCCCATCTGCCTGGTCAGAGTTAACCACCCCCGTGGCCTCCATTCTGGAACAGGACAGTTAAGGAGGAGAGAATATCGTCCAGCTGCTATGAACAGGGGCTGCCTTAGGCTAACTGTCCTTTGCCTTCTCCCATGGAAGTCCACTTCACCTCTCTGAGCCAGCACACCTCTGGCGGCCCAAGTTGAACTGCATGGAGCAGGCCACCCAATCTGCATCTCTCACAGACAGAAGTTATTCATCACCCAGGGTGTAGCTGGAGGTTGGGACCCCTCTTGCTGGCAGCCTTCTCTGGGGGATTGGGGTGAGGGTTGCAGGGAGACACCTTGCTGTTTAATAAATAATAGAAGAGATTCATAAAGTGTCGGGGAAGCACATTCCTCATGCAGAAATGTTACGGAATAACACAGGATGAATAATAGAAAAGGTTATTGAAAAATTCATAATTTCCAAGTGCCAGTGAAGGGCAGCTCCTGTGCAGTCTATCTGCCTGTAGAAAAGTGATTAAAATATATATTATTGTCCTGTCTATAGGAAAATGTATTATTAAGTGGATACTAGCGTGACATTTGAAAAATCCATTTCATTCCATTTAGCAGCAAAGGGGTTTTGGCCGCTGCTTTGTGTAGCAGTTTCACAAGCATTTTAATAAGTCATTTAAAAAACAAA
This sequence comes from Phyllostomus hastatus, assembly GCF_019186645.2. NCBI lineage: Eukaryota > Metazoa > Chordata > Mammalia > Chiroptera > Phyllostomidae > Phyllostomus > Phyllostomus hastatus. Next base: position 8,094,606 of record NW_025334015.1, on the reverse strand, counting down.
AAGGGATTTTAATTATGGCCCCTTGCCTCCTAGCCGTACTGTCACTTTGTATTTATAGTTCTTTTGCCAAAGAAATTTTAAAACATATACTGTGGACTGTAAGTACCCTGCCTGCATTTACTATGTCAGTTGCCAAGAAAGCAATCTGACCATTGCCAGGGACTTACAGGGTGGAAGAAGAGAGGGTGGGAAATGGAGTTGCTAGTCCAGATACAACAAGAAACAAAGTGTAAAAGGCCTGTGGCCTCTGCCAACCCAAAAATGTGACTACTCTTCTAAGCAGAGCTTCACAGCATTTTTTCCTGGGAAAAGCAGGAGTTACTTTGGAAGTATACTAAGTATACTTTGGTTGTATTTCTGCACACTAACTTGAGTTAGGATCAGGGATCATCTGATTTTTCCATGTGCTCTGGACAGCCTGTCCCTCCTCAGCTTGAAGATCCTCATAGCCAGTAAACATTAGAGAGTGGGTTCTGAATAGATTCAGACTTGTGGTTTGGGGTGGGGCGCCTCTCTGATCTTTACTAAGTATTAGTTTTCTCCTCGAAGTTGAGCAAGGGGCAGGGGCAGGATGGGGTGTGAGAAGAATGGGCCACATCCTGTCACTTTTATGCTCTGATTTAGCTTGGACAGCTGTTACACCCCTGTGGTCTCTACTGAGCGTACAGATGGCTGGCGATGGCCAAGAGGTCATCCAGCAGTTGGTGCAGAAATTAAGGCAGAAAGAACATGGTGTTATAAATTAACACATTCATAGTCCCTTCTGCTTACCAACTAATTGTGTAAAATTGCCAGAATCACCTAACCTCTCTGGGTCTCAGTTTAATGATGAAAAATAAAGCAATTTGCATCAGATCATGCTTTTCAATATTTTTATTTAAAACTCCTTTTCTAAAAAAATAGAAAATTAAATCATTTGTTCTAATAAAAGTCTGTCTTGGGAGTGGATAAAATGTCTTCTCCAGTGAAAGAATGGTCAGAGGATCAAATTGCCTCCTGCCTCAAACCGATTTTCCTCTTCTTTTTCAAATCGACCCCCAGGAAGCCCAGAGCCCTAATTCCACAGGGATTCCTGGTGTACACTTTGCAAACCAACATCTTTGGTGACAGACAAGTCTCTTTCAGCTGTAACTTTCTGATATTTAATCATGGTCTTTGTATGACCAGTACCAATGACAGAAATGGCTTCCTCTAGCCTCAGTTTCATTCCTACTTATTTAAGTCAACATGTACTTACCCATTCATTCAACAAACACTGAGAACTGTACCTGCATTGCATATAGAGCGGCGGGCCACGTGCTGCCTGAATGCAGAACACGTGCACAGTACGGCCCTCGCCAAACAACTTGCTGTCATTCAAACATAGGACGTAAGAGTGACATGGAAGGTACGAGTAATTTTGTTTTACTTGTAAAACTTACAAGTTAAGTTTAAAAAGAAACTAATGAAATATCTCTACTGCATATTCTTTAGGCCACTTCATTCATTAAAATGTCTCGTGTTTGCTCTGTCCCCTGTACCGAGGGCCGATTGCTATTCGTCCAGGCTGTGTGGGGACGGCTATCCCAGTGGAAATATTGAAACACTTCTGACTGTCGGTGAAGAGACTTTGCTTGGCTTCCCTGTGTGTCCTCTGCTACCCTATTACCTTGTACCCACTTACCCTTGGCCTTTCCTTGATCCACCTGGTCTTCTAAACAGTGGGAGTAGGGAAGAGGGTTCCAGGACCATAGAATGCTCTGGCCAGAGCCTGGCCTGAGTGGACACTGCCTCACCAATTATTAAATACATTGAATAATGCCTTCCCCAAAAAGTCAATCTAGGTCATTACTCCTTAGATTCTAAGTTCCCAGACGATGGGTTTAACTTAATATTTACTCCCTATAGAGTTCCTAGTATTTTTTCTGGCTTGACAATCAGATAGGGAAACGAACATTCCCCTTTGGCATTCTAACTTATTTTGCATTCACTATATTCTCCTCTGTGATCTCATTTAGGTAGCGTTGTTGTGCTACTGACTCCCAGATTTCTATCTCCAGCGCAAACAAGCTGAGTTGTAGGTTCATTCACAAATCCAAAAGTCTCTTTGTATTTCTACTTGGACACCTTGCAGAAAGCACAAAGTTAACATTCTCAAAATTGAATTTCTTTTTAACACTATGTTGTACACCTATTGCCCATCCAGTTGTTACCTGTGGTCAACAAAGAGGACCACTATCCACTCAACTGCTCGTGACAAACATTGAGGAGTCCTTTTCTTTTCCACCCATATTCCATGGTGAGCAACATTCATTAATTTTATCTCCAAAATATATCTTGTGTATTTTTTTTAAGATTTCACTTATTTATTTTTAGACAAAGGGGAAGGGAAGGAGAAAAAGAGGGAAAGAAACATCGATGTGTGCTTGCTTCTTGCACGCCCCCACCGGGGAACTTGGCCCACAATGCAGGCATGTGCCCTGACTAGGAATCAAACCAGCGATCCTTTGCTTCACAGGCCGGCATTCAATCCACTGAGCCACACCAACCAGGGACCAAAATATATCTTGTAATCATCCTCTCCTCCCCATCTGTATTACTACCATCTCAGTTCAAGGCAAAAGTATCTCTCTACCCCAAAACTAACTAGTCTCTCAATTTTTATTTTTGTTGTCTTTTAATTATATTTTACATATCAGCAAGTGTAGTAATGTTTAAACCTTTTAATCCTTTCCAATTACAGAAAAATCCAAACTTCATACCAGAGACTATAAGGCCCTGCAAAATTTGCCTCATGGTTACTCCTTCCCATTAATTTCATACCATTTCTCCCTCTTGCATGACGAAGCATACTGGCTTCTCTCAGTTCCTCCAAGATAGCAACATGTTGGTATATCTTTCCCACTTCAGAGCCTGGGCCCTCACTTTCATTCTCTCTCTAGACCAGTGCTTCTTAAACTGTGATGTGCAAATGAATAACAGGAGAGCTTCATATGCATAATATGACTCCACAGATCTTGGGTAGGGCCCTGACTTCACATTTCTAACAAGCTTCCTAGTGCTGCTTTCCACTAGTCAGTAATTTGACTACTTTACCAAGACAGATGTGGACTATTTCTGCTCCAACTTATTGCTTGGCTAACTCTTCCTCGGTTGTTTTTGAACAGTTGATCATGGTATAATTCACATACCTTACAATTCACCAGTTTAAATTGTATATTTCAGTGTTGTTTAGTACATTGAAAGAGCTGTGTATCCATCATCACAGTTTATCTAAAACATTTTCATCACTTCATAAAAAATCCCTGCACCCATTAATAGCCACTCTTGATATCACCCTATACTCTTAGCATTAGGAAGCTACTAGTCTATTACTGTCTATACAAATTTGCCTATTCTGGATATTGCATATAAATGGAATCATACAACATGTGGTCTTTTGTGACCCATTTCTTATATTCGGCATAACTTTTTCAGTTTACACACGTTGTACAATGTATTAATACTTCATTTTTTTAGCAAATATCTCATTATATAGACATATCACCTTTTGTCTATCCATTTACCAGCTGATAATCATTTGGGTTATTTTTAGCTATAGTGAGTAATGCTGCTATGAACATGCGTGTACAAGTTTCAGTGTGGACATGCTTTCATTTCTCCTGAGAAATATTCTTAGAAGTGGATTTGCTGGGTCATATGGCAACCCCACATTTAAAGGTTGTTAGGAACTGCCAAACTATTTTCCAAAGTGGTGACACCATTTTACAGTCTACTATCAATTCATGAAGGTTCCAATTTCTCTATGTCTTCCTCAGTATTTGTTTTTATTTATAATTTTGTTACAACGTTCCTAGTGAGTTTAAAATGACATCTCATTATGCTTTTAATTTTCATTTTTGTGATGCTGAACATGTTTTCATGTGCTTATTTTCTATTTGTATATTTTCTTTGGAGAAGTATCTATTCAGATCATTTTCCCATTTATTTGATTACATTTTTGTCTTTTTTGTTATTAAGTCTTTTTATGTATTCTGGACACCAGACCCTTCTGAGGCATGATTTACAAATATTTTATTCCATTCTCTGATTTCTCACTTTCTTAATGGTGTCATTTGAGTCACAAAAGTTGTTACTTTTGATGAAGCTCAATTTATCTGAATTTTTTTGTCAGTAGTGTTGTGTTGTCATATATAAGAAGCCATTTCTTAACCCAAGTTTGCAAAGATTTACCCCTATGTTTAGCTATTACATTTAGGTCCATGATTAGTTTTGAGTTAATTTTTTAATATATTTTATTGATTATGCTATTACAGTTTTCTCATTTTTTTTCTCCCCTTTACTCCCCTCTGCCCTGCACCATCCCCCCACCCTTAGTTTATGTCCATGGGTTGTACATGTAAGTTCTTTGGTTTCTCTGTTTCCCATACTATTCTAACCTCCCCCTGTCTATTTTGTACCTATCTATTATGCTTCTTATTCCCTGTACCTTTCCCCCATTCTTCTCCCACATAACCCTCCAAGTGATTTCTATTTCTGTAAATCTGTTCCTGTTCTAGTTGTTTTCTTAGTTCATTTTTGTTTTTTTAGGTTCAGTTGTTGATAGTTGTTTGTTGTCATTTTACTGTCCATGGTTTTGATATTCTTCTCTTTCTTAGATAAGTCCCTTTAACATTTTATATAATAAGGACTTGCTGATGATGAACTCCTTTAACTTGACCTTATCTGTGAAGCACTTTATCTGCCTTTCCATTCTAAATGATAGCTTTGTGGATAGAGTAATCTTAGAGGTAGATCCTTGCCTTTTATAACTTCAAATACTTTTTTCCAGCCCCTTTTTGCCTATAAGGTTTCTTTTGAGAAATCAGCTAACAGTCTTATGGGAACTCCTTTGTAGGTAACTATCTCCTTTTCTTTTGCTGTTTTTAAGATTCTCTCCTTATCTTTGATCTTGGCTAATGTAATTATGTTGTGCCTTGGTGTGTGCTTCCTTGGATCCAACTCTGGGATTTGCTGAGCTTCCTAGACTTCCTGGAAGTCTATTTCCTTTGCCAGATTAGGGAAGTTCTTCTTCATTATGCTTTCAAATAAGTTTTCAATTTCTTGATCTTCCTCTTCACCTTCTGGCACCCCTATGATACAGATGTTGGAATGTTTAAAGTTGTCCTGGAGGTTCCTAAGCCTCTCCTCATTTTTTTGAATTCTTGTTTCTTTATTCTGCTCTGGTTGAATGTTTATTTCCTCCTTCTGCTCCAAACCATTGATTTGAGTCCCAGTTTCCTTCCCTTCACTGTTGGTTCCCTGTACATTTTCCTTTATTTCACTTTTTATAGCTTTCACCTTTTCCTCTATTTTGTGGCCATACTCAACCATTTCTGTGAGCATCATGATTATCAGTGTTTTGAACTGTGCATCAGATAGGGTGGTTATCTCTTCATCACTTAGTTGTATGTTTTCTGGAGCTTTGATCTGTTCTTTCATTTGGGCTATATTTTTTTTTGTCTCTGCACAGCTGTTATGTAGTAAGGGGTGGAGTCTTAGGTACTCACCAGGGCCAGGCAACCCACATTGCTGTGTTGTAGCACAGTATACGGTTAAGTGTCAGAGAGGTAACTGCTGCTTGCTTCACTCTGAGCCAGCTTTCAGTCACCTCCTCTGCTACCCACAAGCAAACTGGGCCCTTCTAGTATTCATTCCCAGGTGGGTGGGTTTGTGTATGTTCTAGGACCCTGTGGGTCTCTCTAACAAATTGTCCTGTGAGGCTGGGAATCTCTCCCACTGCCTCAACCCCTGTAGGTTTTTCAGTCAGAGGTTTTCAGGCTTTATTTCCCCATTCTGGAACTCTGGGTTGTGCAGTCTGTCTTGCTCCCCAGTTGTTCCTCCCAGGTTATCCGTACACAAATGTGGGACCACCAGGTCCACCAGCTGCCACCTTGCCCACCCTGGTCCTCCAGCCACTGCCTTGCCACAAGTCCTCTCCACCCTGGCTGCCTATCTCTGCTTCTTCTTCGGGTCTGGGTGAATGTTTCTTCTTTAACTGCTTGGTTGTCAGACTTCCATGCAGCTGAATTTTCTGGAAGTTCTTGTTATTTTTTGTTTTTAAATTTGTTCTTGTCATTCTTTTGGTTGTGCAAGGAGGCAAAGTGTATCTACCTATGCCTCTACCTTGGCTGGAAGTCCTAATTTTTATATCTAATGTGAGATAAGAGTTCAAGTTAATTATTTTGTGTGTGTATATCCAGTTACACAGCATCATTTGTTGAAAAGACTATCATTCACCCCTCTGAAATTTTTTTGGCAAAGAATCTGTTGATCACAAATGTGAGGACTTTATTTCTAGGCTTTTCATTCTGTTCCATTGGCTTATGAGTCTGTCCTTATGACAGTCACACACTGTTTTGATTACTAGAGCCCTGTAGTAAGTTTTGAAATCAGGCAATGTGAGGCCCTCAACTTTGTTTTTTTTTTCTTTTTTCCCCAAGATTGTTGTGGCTATTCTGAGTGTCTTGCATTTTCATAATAATTTTAGGAGTAGCTTGTTAATTTGTGCACATAAAAAAGGCCACTGAGCTTTCATAGAAATTATGTTGAATCTGTTCATAAATTTGGGAGTTTAGGAGTTTAATATTTTAACAATATCAAGTCTTTCAATCCATGTGCACGGAATGACTTTCCATTTACTTGCATTTTTAAATTTTCTTTCTGCCATGTTTTGTAGCTTTCAGAGTACAAGCTTTGCACATCTTTTGTAAATTATTTCTGAGCATTTTCTTTTTGATGTTATTGTAAATGGAATTGTCTTAATTTTACTTTTAGATTGTTCATTGCTAGTGTATAGAAATACAATTTATTTTTGTAAATTTAACATGTACCCTGCAACCTTACTGTACTCATTTCTCAGTTCTAATAGTTTCTTAGTGGCTTCCTTGGGATTTTCACTACCTAAAATCATAGCATCTACAAATAGAAATAGTTTTAATCCTCCCTTTTCAATCTGGATGACTTGTATTTATTTTTCTTGCCTAATTGCCCTGACTAGAACCTCCAGTGCAATGTGGAATGCAAGTGACAAGAGTGGACACCTTTGCTTTGTTCTTGGTCTTAGGGGGAGAGCTTTCAGACTTTCACCAGTTAAGTGTGACGTTAACTAAGGGTGTTTTGTAGATGCCCTTTGTCAGTATGAGGATGCTCTCTTCTATTTTTAGTTTTTTTTTATTTATATATTATGCAAATGTGTCTTCTTCAATTTTAGGTCAGGTTAACATATCACTCATTCGGGATCTTTAATCCCATCTTCCTGGATGATCTCTTCTAAGTCAGCTTCCCCAAGCTCTGTTTTATAAGCATTGTTTTAGTCTTGTGCTTCCTCTTTTACATTAGTTACTAAAAATTATAAGTATTTTTTCAGCTTCGTTGGTTATTTATTTTTCCCTTTTCTCTACCCATACTGCATCAGTGCAGCTCTCCCCAGGAGGGCAGGAATTAAGTGTGTCATCTTCACTGCAGCATTTTCTGCCTTTGCCACAGTCCCTAGTGGAGAGCAGTTGATCAATCAATAAATATTTGCTGAATAATTGAATAGTTTAATGAATGAATGGGTGTCCTATATAGATAGTTGCCAAGTGGTCCCTCATTGGACGGAAGCAGAAAAGACGGATGGCCAGTGATTGAAGCAGAAAAGAAGGATGGCCAATAATAGCTATTAACTAGACATAGCAGTAGTGGGCCTGGGAAATAGTGGGGATGAGGGGGAGCATGTGGGAACCTACCCGGAAAGAAGTCTGTCAAGGTAGGACACCCTCGTACCCCACCCCCAAACTAGGACATCCCGTGTGTCAATAGCCTGGGTTGTTAAAAACGTGTTTTGTTCATTTCCAGGGTAACAAAGAGCAATAATAGCTATTAAAGTCTCCCCAGTGGGCTAGCATCCTAGGCACGGGGCCAGCCTGCTTTTTGCGGGTGGGGGTGTGGGGTAGGTTCCTACGTAGCCCGCTGCGTATCACAAAGGAAAGGCTGCAGAGTGGGAGATGGCATGGTGGCTGCCTAAATAAACCTCCAAATGTAACTTTATCATCAGTTTCATCTTATTCCTTTCACCACCCTGGAGTTAAATCTGTCCATTTCTCAGCCTCCTCCTCCGGAGCCCCCATCGCGATCATCTAAATTAAAATCTGTTATCGGTTTCTGGGTAATCCCTTCTGATGCCCTGAGTACTGCAGGATCTGTCTTGCTCAAACCTAGCATGTAAGTGCTGATAGCTTTTGAGCAGCAGAAATGGCTTTGTATATCTCACACAAATGTCTGCATTGCTCGCAAACAGCCAGGAGCTGGCAAAAGAGACATTCATGGCTGGAAGTTTTATGAATCTTGAGTGGAATTGCCTTTGAGAACAGCTCAGGAGGGCTCCTTGCCCTTCTCTATTCACTTCCTCAGAGAGCGGAAGAGTGGGCTCCCGTGCTTCTCAGCTGTTGTGCTGAAATGGTCCTCCCTGTCACTCATTTTGTTTGTTTTCCATAGCAGCCTTGCTCGGGGAGATGAGCATGGTTGTTTCAGTGACCAGATTATAAATCTGAAATTTCCTCCTGGGCCAGTCAATGCAATTATGACATGACACATAATTTCACTTTTGTTGTTTTCTCATTTCTTCCTTCCCTTGCTAATGAATTTTCTCTCTTAGGGGTATAGAGGTGACATGTGTGTACTGTAGAAAGAGTAGATGTTTGAGGTTATCAGACCTCATTTCAATCCTCCCCCTAAAAATCACCAGCTGCAAGATGCTGAACAAGGTATTTGAGTCTGTAAAACTCAGTTTCATTGTCTACAAAATGCATACTCTAATGCTTATGTAACATTTATTTAAAAAATATAGATGATTGCTGTTTTTTATCTATTGTCACTCCCCCAAACTCTACTGTGAACTAAGTTGTAAACTCCATGAAGGCAGGAAATGATTCTGTTTTATTTCCTGTATTAGGAAAACCTAGCAATGAATGTTTTTAAATGAGTAGAGATGAGCTGATAGAAGAGTTCTCAAACCCTGGCCAGTGTGGCTCAGTTGGTTGAAGCAACATCTTGTAAACCAAAGGGTTGCTGGTTTGATTCCCAGTGGGCAACCAAATGTCTCTCTCTGTCTCGCTCTGTCTCTCTCTCTCTCAAAGCAATGAAAAAATTTCCCCAGGTGAAGATTAAAAAAGAAAGAGAGTATTCAAGGCTCAGCATGATACATGACATGGCAGGAATAGCCAGGGCTATTCCTAAGCCCTGGCTGGAGTAGCTCAGTGGATTGAGCATGGGCTGTGAACCAAAGCATCACAGGTTCAATTCCCAGGCAGGGCACATGCCTGGGTTGTAGGCCATGGCCCCCAGCAACCGCACATTGATGTTTCTCTATCTCTCTCTCTTTCTCCCTCCCTTCCCTCTCTAAAAATAAAAAAATAAAAATAAAATCTTTAAAAAAATAAAAAATAAAAATAAATAAATTAATTAAAAAAATAGCTATCCCTGTCACCAATGTGAATGTGTCTCAGATTCTGCCTACAGACTGACAGATTAAAAAACCTCAATTAAGGAGGAAGTTCCTCCTTTCTCCATGTGACCATGTCACACCATTTCTCCTAAGGGATGGGCCCCAGCAGTCCAATAACCTCCTGCCTGATGATCTGTACCTTGGTGAGCTCAGATGGATACTTTGCTCCAGTTTGCACATCTCAGTCCTTGGAACATTTGCAGAAATTTCCAATACACCATTCCCTTTTCCCTTTTCAACCTGTCAGTTACTCTTCCCTTTCTCTTTCTTTCTGTCTTTCTTTCTCTCTCTTCTCCTTCCTCTCTCCGTCTCTTCTACTTTCCTTCTTTCCCCCTCTCTCCTCATGTCTTGCTTGTGAATCCTTCTCTGACAGCATCTGAAGTTGCTTCATTTTATTAGATAAGAAAACATTTTCAGAGACATTGAGACTCAATGGTGTCCCACAAAGTTGGTGGAAAAATCATGATTAGGTATCAAAATTTAATCCTGATCTTTTTGTCTCTCCTGTGTTTATGTATTTGTATTTAGGATATTTAAAAAAATAAATAAGGAAAGGCTTTTTATGAAAAAAGTCTATGTACATACCCATTGTTTAACACCAATAAAAGTGTGGAGATGCTTGAGTTAGGGTGTGAACAGTAAACACACACACTCAGATTCTTTCTGAACCTTAGGGGGCTTGGGGTCTAGAAGCTGCTGTCCTGTGAGCACTGGATATGCTGAGGAGTGACTGGTAGGGCTACATCTTCTGGATCATGCTGGTACTACCTGTTTTTGTTTTTGTTTTTGTTGACTGAGAGTGAGAGGAAGGGGGGAGAGAGAGAGAGAGGAAGGAAGGAAGGAAGGAAGGAAGGAAGGAAGGAAGAAACAAACATGGATTTGTTTTTCCACTTATTTATGTATCCTTTGGTTGCTTCTTGTTTGTGCCCTGACCAAAGATCAAATCCACAGTCTTGGCACATCAGGACGACATTCTAACCAACTCCAACTGAGCAACCCAAACAGAGTTGGTACCACCTTTTTGACTTTGGTTTATCTCAGCCACAGTTTAGGCCTGGGTTGTTGGGCATGGTGGTTAATTTCTCTTTTATTATGCCTGGCATAACAGTAGGGTATTAAGCTATGGTCAAAATTGCATTATTAAAGTCAGTTAAACACAGAGAAGGCCAAGTATGAGAAAACACACTGCAGGGAAGCACCTTGCCCACACTTGGCAATGGAAGCTGTGACATAAACCTTCTCCATTTCTTATTTCAGTCTTCCCCACATCTGCTGTCATGCCCTGTGGTTCCCTGGCTGTGACTCAGCTTGGGTTTCCATCAACAGGCTTGACTAACATCCAGAGAAGATTGAAGAGTTCTTGGTGGGAATGAGGCACTGAAAAGCAGACTGTGGTTTGAATTTGAGATGGATTTATTTCTTGTCCTTTTTCTTCTCCTTTTTTTCTTTTTCTCTTTTGTATAAATAACAACGCCAGTCCCCGAGTCTGGCACTTAATAGACTCTTATTTGCCAGAAAAGTAAATAATCACTCCTCTTTATTCACTCCTCCCTAATAGTCAAAACAGGCTTCTCATGCTTCTGTCTTCAACTCTTTTACCAAGTTCCTAGTTCTCTTAATATAAATGCTAATTAGAACATGGCTTTAAGGTCATTGATCTCTCTCAGGGAGAAGACACCAAGGACAGGCCTTCGTCTTCCAGAAGATGGCCAATCTCAGGCTGCCTGTCTTTCTCTTGCTTCCATCTCTTTATCTGGCAGAGGAGGTGAGAGTCTGCCTATGGTGACAGGAGAAATACATTTCTTTGTTTCAGTCACTTGCAGTCCTGGCATTATCACCCTAGTAGCATCTTGCAGAAAACAAAAATGTATAAGCACACATCACTCCAGCTTTCCACAGTGGCAGCCCTAAATAGGACACTTGCCAATAGCATCAAAAACAATTGTTAAATTGTCAGATGATAAGGGTAAACTGAGAGAAAAAATAAACCTAGTTCCAGCAAACAAACAAGGAGGAGAAGCAAGGGCAGAGGGAGCCAGGCATCTCGGATGGGCAGGGTGCTGCTGTGCTCCTCGCTGATGCAGAATCAAATGTTTTGGGTTTAAACCAAGGCAGGAAAGCCAGCTCTTTCTACCCAAAGTAGCTGTTGAGCCTGAAAAAGAAGAGCAAAATCCATTTTAAAAATCTTTTTCCTGGGGCTGTTATTGAACTCATTAGTAAGTATTGAATTCTTCTGTAGAACACTGGAGAAGATCCACAGTCTTGTCTACATGAAGACTATTGTTTAAGGACTTCTGTACCCAGAGCAAGGAGAGCTTGATTTCAACATAAGAGTTTGATTTTATACACTGGGGCAAATGCGCAGAGTGGACTATAATTAGAATCAGAGTTTCAGAGGGGCAGATTCAGGAGGAGAAAGCGCTCTGAGAAGTGTGATGGAAGAGGGGGAGCAAGGGTGGATATAATCTGGGTGGGCAGGGCCAGGCCATAGCAGGAATGAAGAACAGCGTGGGCTGGCATGTACTTAGAGTTCTCAGGTTGGGTAGAAGTGAAAAAGAAGTAGAAATATTGTTTGAAATAAATTTTGTGGGCCTAATATGTCAGGCCAAGGAGTTTATACTTTATCTTGACTCCAGTGGAGAAATAGTGGAAGGATTTTTGAGCAGAAGAATGAAATGGTGCAAGTAGAATTTAAGAAAAATTGATCTGGTCAAAGTGTGCAGAATTGGTTGGCTTGGAGGCATTAGAGGTGGCTGGATGGCTTGGGATACTGATGCAAGTAATGTGTTCAGAGGTAATAGAAACCCACAGTGAAGTGGTTATAAAAATAGGAAAGAGGGATGGAGAAGAGAAACATGTCAGCATTCATCACTGTGTGTGTACACAGGGCAAAGGGAATCCTGGTAAGTCAAGGAAACACTGACATGTTTAGCCTTTGCACCCTTTTAAGTGGAAACATGGACAGAAAATTGTTAGGTGGGCAGGGGGGCTACTCTAACAGGATGATGAATTTGCCTCTACTTACATATGTTCAGTGTGAGATAATAGGACATCCTAGCACCGGTAGGTGGAGAAACTCAATTAGAACTTTCACTCCAAGGACTCCTTGGATCTGTATAGAACTAAGTCCTGGTTCCTGTATGTATGATGGCATTTTATAATCCTGTGCTACGCCCTGCATATATACATGCATTTGGTAATTACAAGATAAATTTCCTGGCCTTTGCCTCTCTGGCGCCTCTGTGTAGAATCATATTGCTCTGGGACTGAGAGAACAATAGATCAAAGGGGGATCCATGCATATAAGGGAAGAGGAAAAGAGCAAGAAGGAAGAAAAAGGTTTTTAATTCAAATGGAGCTGAGGATCTAAACACACACACTGGTCCTATTGCTAGCAGCAAGGACCTGGAGCTAGAGGTACAATGGAACTAAAGAGCCCTGGCTGGTGTGACTCAGTGGATTGAGTGCCGACCTTCAAACCACAAGGTCACCAGTTCGATTCCCAGTCAGGGCACATGCTTGGGTTGCAGGCCAGGTCCCCAGTTGGGGGAGTGTGAGAGGTAACCAACTGATGTATCTCTCACACATTGATGTTTTTCTCCCTCTCCCTCTCTTCCCCCTTCTCTAAAAAGTAAATAACTAAAATCTAAAAAAAAAAAAAAGAATAGAACTAAAGAGAAAATAAGTCTTGGGAAGAAAGAGTGATGGAACTGAGGTAGAACTGAGTGATGAAACAGGTATTTCCAGAACCAATGTAACACATTAAAATATGTCAACTGAGGTAGGAGGAGCTAGACTTCCCCCGAGTTGGGCTGGAATTTTCTACTTTACATGTCTGTGTTCATGAATGTATGCTTTGGCAAATAGTTCAAAATTAGATTCCAAAGCTGAGTGGCAGTTGTGGTAGCCAACCTTCAAGATGACCCCTAGTGAATCTCCCCTTCTGGTATACAAGTCCCTGTCTGTTGCCTTCCCACAGTGAGTCAGAGCTGGCCCTACATGACTCACTGCATAGGGAGGCAGTGATGGCATGTGATTTCACAGGCTTGGTCATAAAAGGCATCACCGTGTTTGCCTTGATCTCCTGGATCACTGGCTTGGAGGACAGCCAGCCTGCATGTCCAAAGCACACTCAACATGCCCCTAGTCAACAAGCAACAATAACTTGTGGTGAGGGAGCTGCCTCGGAAGTGAATTCCCTAGTCCCCGAGAAACCTATAGATAACTTCAGCCACAGCCTACATCGTACTTTGACCTTGTAAGTGACCCCGAACCAGAACTTCCCAGCTAAGTTACTCCTGAATTCCTGACCCACAGAAAGTATGAGAGATAATAAAGCATTACTATAGTTTAAGCCTCCAATATTTGGGCTGATTTGTTATACAGCAATACATAACTAATACACTAGAGTCATACAAAATGTACGGGGATCCTTTAGAGTGCTTGTCTCAATTTTTAATGTGAAAAATATTTTGGCTGCTGTAATGCATCACCAAGCTATTGAAATTTATGAATAAAATGTTTTCAGCCCAAAGCCTATCCAAAAGTGTGTAAAGTTTCATGGATGGAAGCAGGGCTCAGGGAAAGAAATGGATGCATATTGGATGTCAACCATGTGCTTATTTGAATTAAACTGTAGTGAAATTGCAGATGGTTACAGATGAAGCACTTTACATTGTCACCTCACATGTTTATCAAATGCTGAACTACCGACAACAGTGTACTACACGGAGCGCTTCCGTGGTGAACTTAACGTGGCGGGACACAAGTTTACCCAGCCACACCATGGCAGGTGAGCCGAGAAGCTCCAACAGGAAAGCAGCTTCTCTCTGGCTCAGGCCCCACACACAGAGCCATAGCAGGCTCAGCCCCAGGCCCCACCACATGTGTCAGCGGCTTGGACCTGTCCTCTCTCATGGTCTTATGGTCTCTGCTGCAGGAGTCTGTTCTGTGACACCCACAACTTAGCTTCCCTGCAGTTAAAGCTGGTGACATTATTTAAATCTGATGCCATTTCCCTGGATTAAAGTTTAAGTCCTTGGGAGCAAGCCCTTTGGAGGACATGTAGCCTCAGTTGCTCTCAGCGAGCCTCCTGGTCTGTCCCTCCCCAAGCGGTCTTCATTCAAGCTTCCAGTCCTCAATTCCCACCTCACTTACGGGACTTCTTGCTCTTCCATCTAGCCCAGCTCTTGCATGAAAGAGCCTGACTGGGGGCTCTTACCTAGGGGGTAGCCATCAGCCCTCATGTCCAGGCACTGTGCTTGCCCTTGAAGCTCAGAAGTCACTCCTACAAGCAGACTCCTGGTACCACCCTACTGACTGTGGCACAAGTGCCATCTCAGCTTGCCCAAAGCCTGGGCCCTCACTCGGAGGCCTCTGAAATAGGACTTTCCATTATTCCAAAGCACCCTGTGGCCCCTGTGAAGAGCACATTTTCCTTCCAGTTGGTGCCATTAGGATCTCACAGACCCTGCCTGAGGCTGCCCCCCTGTGGTGGCTTTCCCCTCCTTTCCAGCACTGATCCCCAAATGTCAGACTGAGGAGCCGATCCATAATCTAATGGGCATTTCATTCCAATTTAGTCAAAATTTAAAATTTACCATGACTCGGGTTCAATAGTCTAATCTAAAAATATTAATAAGTACATCTTCCGCTCTCTGGGCATTGATGAAGAGCCAGGCACTGTGCCAAGAAGATTAGTTAGGAGATCTCATTTAGTCCTCGACATAGCACAGAGATATTTCGACCATTTCTAGTTCACGGAAGAAATGAAACTTAGAATAGTTGAGTATTTCCCCCAAGCTGCACAGACTGAGGCCCGAGCCTTGTTTATTCCAGCAGCACCCCCACTCTGAGGTGCTCGGGCACCCCTGCTCTCCTGACGCTGGAGGAGACCAGGAAGAGTGTCACACACCGGCCTCAACTTTGCAGCTGGGAAGCAGAGGAGCTCTGGTCCTCAACCGTTGCTCTCTCCTACACTTAGTGGCCTCCCTTTGTGAAGTTCCATGTCTTACACACAGGCATACATCGTGAATTTCTCTCCCTGCTTTGCAAAAAACCCTCAAATACTGGAGTCATAAAGGGACTTAGGGCAGCCTCAGTACCAGGATGCATAATGACATGGAGATGCTCACTCATTGCAAGATGTCACCAGATTCTGCAGTGATGAGCTTGTTACCAGCCTAAAAGTAGAAGAACATATTTTGAGGAGCTGCCTTTCTAAGTGGGAACTTCCTTCTTGTAAGGCAGGGAATGAGCATCTCAGCCATGGCAGGCACAGTGGGAAGAGCTGTCCCAGGTATGATCTGACCTGAGAGAGCTGTGCAGAGCTGGGGAGCAGCAGAGCCTGTGCCCGTAACTGCCTGGGGACCTGCTCCCAGCTCCCCGCTCAGCAATTACAGGTTGATGCAGGGAACACTTTTCCCAAAATGGGTCAGTGCTTTTTCTTTTGATCTCTTATTCTTCCCAAGGGAGACAAAACTGATGCTGCTCTCACAGGAGGTGAGGGGTCACGTGGAGGGTGAGTGCAGACCCTGAGTGGACTGGCATCTCCGCCAGCCTGGGAAAGGGTGGGGCCCAGAGGAAGGCCTTGAGCCTTGGCCCAAGGAGCTTCAAACTCATCCCCTAAGGCTACAGCTGGCCTGAAGCTCCTCCTTGCGGATTTGGCCGTTTTCTGGGGATAGCTCAGGGTGACATTTTCACTAAAATTGTCATTGTTTTGCCAGTTCTTGTTTAAAGGTCCCCTGGGTTATAAAACTGTCACTGTCTTCCCTAGGTCTCAGAACACAAAAAAGCTGTTGCAGCTGCATATTGTCCACCAAGACTATGACATTGGGCAAGACGCTTGCATTTGAAATGGGCTTGGTGGAAGGTGAGATGCTGGACAGCCTTCCATCAGGTGACCCCAGTGCTGCCAGCCCCTCCCAGCTCTTTCCCAGTCCTTCTCTTTTTACTCTGACTCCTGACCATGGCCCTCCTGTGCCACACCTTTCTGCCCCTTAACCTTTGTGAGGTGGTAGAAGTGGGAAGTCTTACAGCCAGACAGCGTTTGTTCACCTTGAACCTGCCTATCCATCCCAAAGTGGCAGTGAGCAGATAGCTTTCTAGTCAAAGCAATAACCTGACTTTCCTGAGGCAGCACACATGATAAACACTTAGATGGAGAATTTGGGATCTGAATGCCCTGGGTTCAAATCCTGACTCTTCAGAATGTACTCACTGGGAACTGGGTCAAGTTACTGCCCCTTGCCCAGCCTCAACTTCCTCCTCTGAATATGGGGATGATAACAGTATCTTCATCCCAGGGTGGGCTAAGTGCATAGCTCAGCCCCAGGCTGGCTCACAGTGAGCTCTTCATAAACAGTAGCCCCAATAGCACACAGGGTGCCTGCCTAACTAACTAGCTCACAGCTCCTCGAAAGCAGGGATTTTCGTCTCAGGCCTCTTTTGTAAACCCTCTGGAACCTAGTATGGTGCCAGGAGTGTCCATACAGGGGAGCTCCCTGAAAAACAGTTTAATCATGAACAGACAGTTGTCTCATGAACAGACAGCTTGGAGTTGGGCACCTGAGCATGGTGGGAACCCTGCTGACCTGAGGCAGTGACCAGGGGATGGCCTGAGCACTCTCCATGCCTGCCCTGCAAACCAAGGTTGGGGGACTCTGCCCTCAGCCATGAGGGATAAAAAGTGGGCAACACTGGGGTAAAAATGTTCAGCAAATTGGCTTTTTCTTCACTTTTTGCTTGGCCTTCAAGGAAATCCTTATAAACAGCTGTCCTGGGCTCTTCGTTGCTCTCAACCGCTTCCTTGGCTTCCTGACTCCCAGTGCCTATTTCTTCAGATGGTAGTAAGTCACCTACAAATAACAATGACCAGTTCTGCTCTGGAGGACAAGGCACAGGACAAATCACAACTCGGCAGGCTGGTGAGACAATAGGCCCCTGTGCAAGGCCTGCTTTTCCCTCGGCCCCCTGTGCTGGGCCATGTTCCCAAACCCCTTCTCCTGTTTGATCAAGGCAACATCTGGTCAAACTGCTCCCTACAGACCCCCAGCTCCCAGGACCAGGATTTGGGAGATGGAGAACAGAAGAAACAGAAATATTTCTCAAAAGTGGAGAACAGAAAATGACAGAGGACAGTGGGCTGGAAAGAGCCAGGCCAGCACAGAACAGAGGGAGCGATGTGACAATGAGGTGAAAATTGCCATCGCCAATTCTCCCTGACACCCTGACCTCTACTCACGGGCTCAAGGAAAGCTGTCACTGGCTCAGGGAAGCCTGCGAGGACCTGGTAATGATTCAGTAATGGCCCCTGGCTCTGAGTGAGATGGCAGTCGTGCCGGGGGAAATGTTCCTGTTCTTCACATGAGATGAGGAGATGGAAAGAGTCCTCATCCCCTGCCCAGCCCCAGAAAATCCACAGGGATGCAGAATGTGAACCAAAATGCAGGTCAAGGTGAGGTATTAAAAATGCACAGATGGTGAGTGTGTGAGTGTGCGTGAATGAGTGCATGTGTGAGTATGTGTATGTGTGTTAGTGCTTGTGTGTGCATGTGTGTATGTATGTTTAGAGTGCACATGTGTGTGACTGTGTGTGCTTGTGTGAGTGTGTGATTGTGTGTGTGTGTGTGTGTGAATGTGTGTGAATGTGTGTGTGTGTGTGGTGTCTGGATTTCCTACAGCTGTTGTTTTAATGAATGCGCCTTCCCTTCTCAAGGCCCTCCTCCTCTCGAGCATATCTCTACTTTATGGCAAATGGATTTTGATTCTGAAGCAAATTGACCTTGAAATAAGCTCCAGGATCTGAGTTTTTACACCCCAGATGCTGGGTTTGGAAGGCAGGCTGCTCATTCAGCAGATTCCAGCCCCATCACAGGAATCTGGAGGGGAGTGCCGCATCGTGTCAGTCTAATAGGCCCAGTGAAGTTTGGGGGTCGGCTGCTGCTGCGGGCTAGCGTCGGAATATCTCAGTGATGTTGCCCTGGCTCTCCTGAGCATGTGTGTGTGAGATCTGGGCCCTGCTTGTATTTGGGAATTGTGCAGTGAGTGGTAGGGATGGGGGACTGCAAGAATCCAGGGTTGTGCAGCTGCAGAGACTCATCACAGATCTGCCAATGATCCAGGCAGGGAAACTGAATATGGTTTATGGTAAAAAAAAAAAAAACGTGTGTCTGCTAAGTGCATGTAGATGTGGGCCCGTGGAAGTCAAGGTTTATATCATGCTTACATTTAAGACAGTTGTCTTATTCTCAGTTTTGCTGATCTCCTGACCCTTTCTGTGTCCTAACATGCCTTTTACATCAATAGGATATCAGCATTATTCTTTTAAGGTTATAATTTACAAATTTTGATGTAACGGCCTGAGACAGCAAATATTTATTGAGCAGCTGCCATCATCTAGCAGTGGCGTCACCATCTTTAAAGTGAAAGGCCAGCTCTGGTTGGTGTGGTTCAGTGGGCTGAGTATAGGCCTGCAAGCCTAAAGGTTGCTGGTTCGATTCCTGGTCAGGGTACTATGCTGTGGGCCAGGTCCCTAGTTGAGGGCGTGCGAGAGGCAACCATCAGATTGATGTTCCTTTTTCTTTCTCCCTCCCTTCCCCCTCTCTCTGAAAAATAAATAAAGTTAAAAAAAAAATAAAGTGAAAGCCTGAGCAGAATGCAGTTGTAAGGAACCAATGGCTGGTGCTCAGCCTCTGAGTGTTATACACTGCAGGGGCTAGGTTGGATTTAGAGGTGATTGTGGCTTTAATGCATCCAGGTGCTATATTGTTCATGAACTGAGCTGGCAATACCGGGGCTACTGCCAACAGAACTAAAATGTTCTTCACCCTTTTTCAGCTTCCACAATACCAACTATTATTGAAACTAAACCCTTTGCTTGGAATTTTTTGCTACAGTTGAGGCTGAAGCAAGGAAACATATCTCTGTAAAGACAATCCAATGCCTTTTAGACATTATAGGAGTAAGTCTAGACCAGATGACATAAAGGCAATGAGGGGGTGAGGTAACACAAAGCCATCCAGTGTGCCAACTGACCTTGGGACAAAGAATGATGGAGCCATCTTGGAGAAAGTCAGCTCAGCCTGTCTGGGCCAGAGCTGGCCTGCTCTGCTGTGGCCTGGGACTAAGCCTTTGGTATGAGAGCCGGGCAGAGAAATAGGTAATCAGTTAGTGCCACAAAAGCAATCCCAGAAAGGCTTGCGGCTACTCATTTGCATGTTGCTCATTTCTCTTCCAGTAAGGGAGACCTTGGGGAGTGATTTTTATAAAAGTAGACATTCAGTATAACTCTGGTTACAGTAGAAACTCAGCAGATCCAAGACCTTAAATGTCCCCCAAGGGTTACTTGCTGCAGCTCCTACCTCTGAGCAGATCTGTGCCCACAACCATTCCAGAACAATGGTCTTTCAATTCAAATATTTTTAGGGAGGTTATTTCATATACTCTCTAATGCATGAGTTCCAAAACAAAACTAGCAGGAAAATAACCACATTTTCTCTGGACTATGGCTAAGTGCAATCCAAGATGGATACAGATGTTCAAAAACAGTCAGCTAGTCAGTGAATGTGCCAGTACACCACTTCTTCGTGCCCTCTGCTTACCAGCTTGATTCTGTGTAAGGCTCCTGTCTGACTCCGATCCATTCTGGTGGGAGCAACACTTTCAGTTCAACGAAGAGTAGTGGGCAGAAGTCTTTGCTCCTGGTAACACGAGAATGTGGACCCTACTTTAGCCTCCCAGTGTTCAAATGAGACCAGGAAACTGGAATTTAGCCATTAATTGTAAAACATTCCATAGTGATTTGCATTTTATCAAGTTCAGAGATAAATGAATAGCAAAAAAAAAAAATATATCACGTGTTCTGGAAACAGAAGTCTTAGAACATCTTCCACACATGGACACAAAGGAACTTGTTCTAATGACCTAGAAGTTTGCTCTATATATGGTAGCCCACATATACTGGCTGCTGATTATTTATTCTACCACAGCAAGACAGCATCTCTAAGGAGGTGATAGCGAAGAAGTGGATGAAATAACTATCTGGAATGCTTTCAGAGCATATGAAGAGGATAGGGCAAAAATCCTTTGGATACAAATATGCTGAGAATGGAAGAATTAATGTTAGGCACAGAGGTATGCAAAAAAAGAAAAGAAAATATTGAGAGTTCCAGCCCTGGAGAGTGTAGGTGAAGCTTCTGAGATGCAGTAGCACTCTGTATGAAATGAACTCAAAAGAGAATGAACAGTTGGTGTGGCTCAGTTGGTTGGCTATCATCCCACAAATCAAAAGTTCACTGATTTGGTTCCCAGTCAGGGCACATGCCTGGGTTGTGGGTTTTGTCCCCCATCAGGGCATGTATGGGAGGCAACTGATTGATGTTTCTCTCTCACATCAATGTTTCTCTCCCTCTCCTTCCCTTCCCCTCACATAAATAAATAAATAAATAAATAAGCAAACAAATAAATAAAATCTTTGGGGGGAAAAAAGAGGGAGAGAGTCCCTGACTGGTGTGGCTCAGTGGGTTGGACATTTTTCTGCAAAGCACAAGGTCACTGGTTCAGTTCCTGGCCAGGGCACATGCCTGGGGGTTGCAGGCTAGGTCCTGGGTAGGGAATGTGAGAGGCAACCAATTGATATTTCTCTTGTACATCAAAGTTTCTCTCCTTCTCTTTCTCCCTACCTCCCCTCTCTCTAAAAATAAATTTTTAAAAAGGGAAAAAAAGAGAAAGAGAATAGACAGGCATGCATATGCTTCTGATGACAAGAAATGTTTGGCAGTGTTTGTTATGCCTCAACAACAAAAAAATGGAGGTGGTTAAAAGAAAATCAGATATGGTATTGAAGAAGCTTCCTATTTTCTTCAACCATGAAATAATATGGAGAAGTAGCCAAGACTGACAAATTCTACACCTACTCCCAATCTGGTTTTATTGGAAAAACACCCGACAGACAGAAGAATCTGGAAGACATACATCCCTAGTAACATTGATGGCTGGGACAAGAAACCACAGTGGGAAGAAAGATGATGTTTGCAGCCTTTCTAGCACTTGAAGTTCAGGAATAAAATGCAGAAAGGAGAAAATAAAAAGTGGTTATTCATTTAGTACTACAACACAGCATTTCATCTCTGAAACCGTAGTTTATCAGACTAACATCATGGGCAGTCAGCAATAGGGAGAATGTACTCATGAAGAAGAGAAGAAAGAACACATTTTGCCAGATAGTCAGGAGGATCATAAAGCAAAATTCGTAGAAAAAGAAGGAAAATGCCCACATGAAACTATAACATTAGATCTTATGAAGGACAACACGTATTATATAAAAAGAAATATGGAAGATAGGTGTCCAGGAAAATAACAGGGAAGAATACAGAAGTAATATTTCTACCTCAAATATCTGTACACTAAAGCACAGAATATAGGTAGTAAATAAAGTTTATAAAAGATTTATGACTCTATGTTTAGCTCCATCAGGACTAGTTGAAATAAAGTTTTCTTTACATATATTTTCTCTGATTTCTTGGCCTCTTTTATTGCACCAAGGATCTCCTTGTGTCTACTGCTAAAACCCTTTCAAAGTCATCATCTTCTTTAAAAATCCCTTATGATAATCCTGTGTCTACTCTTTTGTTTATCCCTCTGTATTATTCACTACTTACCAAGCAGAGCTATCCTTTTAAAACAAATCAGATCCTGTCACTCCCAGTTTATAATCTCCTAGTGTCTTCTCATCTTATGTAGAATACAATTCAGATGCCCCACACTAACTTACAAGTCTTTTACAATCTAGCCACTGGCTATTCTATAACCTCCTGTCCTGTCAGCCCTGCTTGTTCACTTAGCCCCAGCTACATGGGGCTACTTGCTATTTCTCAAACCCACCAAGGATGCACCTACCTCAAGGCATTGGCATGTGTAGTTCTCTCTGCCTGAAATGATCATGCCCCAGATATTCACATGGTTGCTCAACAACTTCACTCAAGTCTATGCTCATATGCTATTGCTACTTCCTAATATAACACATTCTCTACCACTGCTCCACTGTATCCATCTTCAGAACACATTGCTGACTGACTTAAGATCACATATTATCTATCTTCTAGACTAAGATGTAATTTAGTCTAGAAGACTTGTGATAGCAGCAATTTTATCTGTTGGTCCACTAATGTCATCAGAAAGGGACTGGGTGCAGAGCAGGTCTGCCTTGGGCCAGCCAGTCATGTATAGATTCATGACTTCTTGCAGGAACATTTCACAATACAAGTTAAGGTGATTTTGAGAGTATGTTTATTAAAGCTGGAAACAGTGAAACAAAGGAAGGACTTATGGGTAGAAGCAACAAGAGAGAGCCTAGGCAATGCTCTGCTATGCCTCCCTAGAAACATTTTAGGAAAGGAGTGAGCCACACTGGGCTGTGCAGACTCATCGAGAAGTAAAAGTCACAGTGACAGAAGTTAGCCGAGGCGGGGGCTTTTAGCTCACTGAAAAGTATAGGATGGAGGAAGCAATGGGAGATAGCCTACATGGTGCTCTGCTTTGGTGCTCTAGAAATGTTACAGGAAAGAAGTGAACCACGGCAGGTCTGCTTTTAGCTCACTGAAAAGTCAGAGAAAAGGGGGCCTTGTAGACAGGTTCAGGGAGTAAACCCAGAACAAGCTGCTGCTGCCTGTTGCTGCCCCCATTGCAAGTCTCATGGGGACTCTTAGAGTTTAGGAAAGAAAAGTAAAGATGCACACCCAAGAGTCAAGAAAGGTGTGGGCATGCTCCAGAGAGAGCCTGGGCTGGGTCTTTGTCCTGAGGGTTCCCATCTGTTTTCTAAAGGCAGGAATTTTGCAGGAGGTCTTAGGGGAGGATCTCAATAGAATATTCACCAGCTCTATGCTGAACAGCCAAAGTAAGATTTATTTTCCTGACTTCACCCATCCTTGAGTATGTTTGGCACAAATGGCACTAATTGGATTTCTGTTATCTATCTTCCTGAGTAGGGTGATTTAAGCTATTTACCCTTTGATTGGGGAGGAGAAACATAAACCATTTACTCTTAAGTGTCCTTGGTTAAGGAAGATAGGATTTTGCAATTTACTAGATGGCTATAAACTGATTGGCCATTTAATGGTTTGTCTTAGTTTCTCTATTCCACTTGTTCTGGCTTACTAACCCGTCTCACTAATGTATCCTCAGCACCTGGGACACAGTAGTTATTCAATAACTATTTGTGAAATGAATGAACTAATAATGAATCATAACTAGAAATGATGTTAACCGATGACACCAGTCACTGATGGTCATTGAAGGCTACTAGGACATAAAACTATATGACCCAAGTAACCGAAAGACCTAAATGATGTAACATAGAAGAATACAGAGGGAAATCAGAGCTAACTAAACTCACTTTGTGTGAAGATAAAACCCCAAAATGTCTAATTAATGTTCATATAACTAGTATGTGGTGATCCAGATAGTAACTTAGGTGACTGTATTGACTGGCCAGAATTTTGCTGTTTATACTATTCAGCAATCTATTTGTCCTTTAAAGTGATATGATTCTAACTGGAAGACCAGATGCATTTTGACAGTAACTTATGAACACCTACAATAAACCAGGCAGTGGATGATCAGGAGATGCAGAGGAGAAGTGTTGACTGGACATATCTAAAAGATAGTCATAGGCGCTCTGGCTGGTGTGGCTCAGTGGATTGAGTGCTGGCCTGTGAACAGAAAAGTCACTGGTTTGATTCCCAGTCAGGGGACATGCCCGGGTTGTAGGCCAGGTCCCTTGTTGGGGGCATGTAGGAAACAACCAACTAATGTTTCTCTCACACATCAATGTTTCTATCCTTCTCTTTCTCCCTTCCTTCCCCTCTCTCTGAAAGTAAATAAGTAAAATCTTAAAGAAAAAAAAGAAGAAGAAAAGAAAAAAGACAGTCATGCACAAATGCAAGGGAGAGTGTGCTATCTGTCCCCACATGTACACCCATAGGTCAAGAATCATCCTGTGGAAAAGGGAGCTACAGACAGGAACTAAAAGGACTCTTTCCATGGGGGACTTGGTGAGACATGCAGTCCATATTTGGGGACCTAAATAGCAAAGAAAAGTACAGAGTCAGGAACAAATCTCTCACTGGATGCATGGAAACAGCACATTAGCAAGGAAAGCTGACTTCTGGGGAAGGCACTCATAGGTGTGGGCATGGTCAGTGCCATATTCAAGCCACCTGATGGTAGAAGACACTAACAAAAGGCCAAGGGTGAGGACAGGAGGGGACCCTTCATAGGGATCCAAACCAATCATGGGCCCATAGCCAGCAAATTGTATCTATTAAAATTAGTGTGACCTCATGGGTACTCACACACTGACAAGCACTGGGGAAAGATGAATAGAAACAAAGTCGGTGAATGTGTGTTTTATTTATCTCGTAACTGGCATGCTATCACGTACAGAGGCAGGAAAGCTGATGGGCAGATCTCCAATGCATGTCCAGCTCTGTCACCAACTGTGCTGCACAGGGACAGTCGTTCATTGATATGCTGAACATGGCTTGGTATTCAAAAGCAGTTTAGAGAGAATGAAAAAATAATTTATTTCTTGCTTGAAAAGTTAATTTATTTATATTAATATTTTGTTTATTTTCTCTAAGTTGACCAGATTCTTAAATTAACCATTACTCAGTAGCCAAAATTTTGCTGCACAAACAGAATACCAATTGATTATATCTGCTGGCATTAGACAACACAGTTGAGAAAGCACTGAAGATGAAAGGAGGAAAAACAGGGCATAAAGCGGCTTCAGTTCTGCCTCTGCTCTCCTATTCTCTGTTGTATCCAATAGCAGACAGTGCAAACATACAGGACGGTTGTTCTGATTTCCTCCTAGGATGTCTATACCCCAGTAACTCACCAGTGATTGTCTGTGTCTGGCCCTTGAGTTAGCAAAAGAAAAAAACGAATGGGCTCAGTCAGTTGGCATTCATCTATTAAAACCTTATTTTTGTGTGTGTTACTAAGACATTGGTTGCCTTCCATCCAGTTGGTCTTATTGGTACATCGGCATTCAAACTGGAGTTGTCTAGACTTAAAAAATAAAAAGAAGAAGAAGAAAAAAACTGGGAAATAGCTCTGAAGAAACAGCTTATCTCAGATGATCTGAGAAAACAACCCCTCGAGTTACCCACAGCACTGAGAGGTCGGCCCATGAGTGCACAGGTCTCACTGCAATGGGAATTTTACTTTGTAAGCTTCTTCAAGATGAGCCCACCATGTTGTGGAAAGACCCAGTTAAGTGGCAGTGTGAGCTTGGTGCAAAAAGTCCCCAATAAGAAGCTGGGATCAGAATCCCCGTTCTACCACATGGTAGCTGAGTGGCCCAGGGAAAGTCACTTCACCTCTCTGAGCCTCAGCTGCTTCATCATCACTGTCAATGGCAACACTACCTCCCAGGACTATTTTGACAATCAAATGAAACTATGTGTGAAAAGGCCTTACATCCAGTAAAGTCGTAAACAAACACTGGGTATCGTTAAAATGAGATCCTTTGGGTTGGTCCACAACTAAAAGCCTTGGCTAAAGTCTAAGAGACACCATGCTGTACACCAAATTCCCTTTTATACCAATTCATGTTAGAGAGTCCAACTGCTTCCATTTTATAATTCCATATTCCACTGCTTACATATTTAAATGGAAATTCATTTGGAGCCAGCATGCTTGGAGCAAGACAGCAGTAACTAAATAAACAAATAATCAGCCATGGATTAAGCCCCGGAATGGATGAGAATACAGATCACCTGCTGTGACACTGGCCCTGGAGTGATCAGAGCTGATAGTCCTCACCCACCGGGAGGACCCACTCTCCCTCCTCCAGAAGAGAACACACTGCATAACTAGGAACCTAGTGCACATGCAGATAGTGGGACAGAGTGGATGGTGTTTGTTTGTTTAACTTGTTTGTGTGTGTGTGTCCTGCTTTTCTTCAGTCATGGAAAACCCTGTGATTGCTCTGCATTTGGGTAGGATGGAATGGCCAGCAAATCCCAGAGGTTCAGAAAGTGAGTCCCCACATCAACTCTTGTCCAACAAAGGCAGTGGCTTCGACAAACATAGCTTTCTGGGAAAAGAGTTGATGCAACCACGCCAGATTGTTTTTGCGTCAGTTTATTTTGTGGGGGATATCTTGTGCTTTAAGCTCAAGTGTGCTGGGAGAGGCAGGTGAATGGCAGGACTGATTCCATTTCTAGCTCACAGGGGTAATTCCCTGGTGAGGTCTGGTCTGGGCATTCTGTCTATGACTGTCCTGCCCATGTTTCAAGGACTGACTCACCCAACACATCTTCTAGTGGCAGTACTGGATGAAGTGACTGACTCTTTGATCTAAAAGAACATTGTATTAGTGTTCTCCTCAATAAAATACACCTGGCACTATTCACCTCACAGAGGACATGAGCATTCAGTGTAGGAATACAAACACAGAGCTAAGCCAGTGTCTGCTGCCTTGGGAGCTATGCACATCACAGAAAGGCTCCCCTTCCCTTAGCTGCTCTCCTCCAAATTTCCCCAGGGCCCTGCCTTATATATGCATCACTGTGAGTGTTGTATGACATGCTGTTTCATGGGTGTCTGCATCCGAAGGTAGGAATCATGTCCGCACATACCATTCTAGCACTTGTAGCACTTAGCGTTTTGCCGAGTGTAGGGAATACAGTTAACAAATGATTGAAATGTTAACACAAGTCAGCTTCGTTTCATGAACAATGAACAGTCAAGTCGGAGCACCATCCATGCCAGCTACGCAACAGTCCATGGCCTATGCAGAAGGCAAACCACTCTCTGGTTTCTGCATTAGTTTGTGAATGCATCCTGTGCCTCACTCATCATGTCCCACATGATTCCTGGCACCAGGACTCTGGGAGGTGGTGATGAGGAGGGAGGCCACCAGAACCTCCAACTCCAAGCATGCAGCTTGGGGGATGCAGTCAGTGATCTGCTTTAAGTATGTTTGTTCCTTCAAAAAATAAACCACGAATGATTCAAGTACTAAGAGATCTCCATACCTGACAAACTGGTTGGTATGTAAATAATAACCTGCACCTTCCTCTATTCACCTGTTATTGAACTAGAAACACAATGATCAAATCCCACTTCTCTTATACAGAGAGCAGCCACATGGAGAAAACACCCCATTGAAATAAAGGCCAAGATACCGATGTGGTTGTTGACCCCAATAAGATCCTCGCTGGTGGCTCACCAGAAGCCCCCTGTGTAGGTGCAAGGATGACTTTCTTATTCAATTCTTATAACTGGCAGAGGAAGAAATGGGAATCTTCAGGATTCAGAGTTGACCAAATGCACAGAAAGCAATTCAGTCACTTCTTGGGATTCATAGAAATTAGACTTATGGAGACTTTTCCTAGAGAGAGAGAGAGAGATGTAGGGTAAAAGGGAGAGAGATGAAGAAGAGTAAGGTTTCACATACACTTTTTAAAAATTGTCTTTAACACACATACAGCCAAGTTCACAGAATGACAGCTCAATCAAGTGTCACAAACTGAACACACCCAAGTAGCCAGCACCCACATGAAGGACTAGCACACTACACACCAAATGCCAAGGCATCTCCAGGAAGAATGAACACCCTCCCTCCCAAGTTCATCTCCATGTACCTCCTAACACCTGTGTAAGCGAAGGACCTCAGAGACAATGCTCTCCTTCTGTCCAACCTGTGCTGTGAGATTCATTCATGGTGCTACTTGGTTTTGGGGTTGTCATTCCAATATGTGAATATGCAACACATTATGGGAATTATTTTAACAAAGGTTTATAGAAAAGTTTTAAAAGCTTGAACAAATTTTGAATATATATAGAACATATACCTATTAAACAGTGGTGAGAAAGATAGCTAACTGTACCAAGGTATTTATACTTCTTCAAATATTTCTTCATAGTAATTGGTAATTATTGCTGTACCAATAATTAGAAACAATCACAAATGAATGTAAATTATTAATCATTATAAGTGGTCAGTATTTGATTGTTTAGGTATTCTAATTTGTCACCAAAATGGGTAGAAGAGTGTGTGAAAAACATCACTCATTGAATCGCTCACCTTTTCATCCAAGCAAGTGGTGGCAGCTTACCTCAGTGCCAGGCAGTGTCCTCAATGAAAAATGATCAGTCCTTATAACACCAGTTTTGAAACTTTCTGTATGTTGAGTGACGGCAAACACTGCGAAATTATAAGGCAACAGGTAGAGGAAGAAGGCAGGGAGGATCAGGGACACCTTTTATGCACCTAAATAAATCAACAAATCAGAAAAGGTGAGGACTTCAGGGCCATCTGCATTTACTCCCCACCTTGACCTGGGAATGGCCTTCTTACACGCCCTACTCTTCCTCCTGGAATAGTTCTTATCGCTGCTTCTTAGTTCGCTGAGAAAGCATAGATAAACAACAACAAAAAACCCCTCACAAATCTATCAGAAAAGGAGCCCAGCTCTCCTTCCTAAAACTGCTTCCTCTACCTTAGCTTAGTGGGGGAAGCCACCTCGTAAATTACAGCCCCTTGGGTAAAGCTCTGAGGACTCTTGTGCGTATCTCCCAGAAGCCCTGTACCCAGTGATAAGATAATGAGATGCTGAGATGCAAGGCTCTGGTGCTTCTGACAAGCTGGTCTCTCTAGCAGGAGAGTTGAAAGGCTCAGGGACTGGAATTGGAGATTAATTAATGCTAAAAGACACAGTTTGATGTGGCAATGAAATTTCGATTATAATAATCTCTAATTATCTTGTACCATGAGCGCCTGGACTCTCCCAGGTGTTTCTCCGTGGATGGAAATTGCTATTTGTGCTTGAAATAACGCAGACTGCGCTTTTGGAGGAGGCTGCTAGGAGGGGTTCCAAGGGAGTGGGAAGAGAACAGGCACTGCCCTGCCTGTGAGCAAGGGAGTGTCTGGAGTACTTCTCTGCGGAAAGTGTACCATTTGAGGAAAGTGAACTGGCATTATTTTATTAATGTAACTGAGGCAAGATGAGGGGAAACGTGGTGAAGGAGCCAAGCTGAGCCAGCATCCTTATCTCTTGGCTACTGATTGCCAGGCAGAGACACCGTTTGCTGGGTTTTGTCACCTCTCTGACCACTGGAGGAAAAGTTCCCTTGTGGGGGACAAATTATCTCATCTTTCTAGGTCCCATCAGGAGTTCTTTTCATTGTAGGGGTCTCCCCCTGGGAAAGAAGTCCAAGTCCTAATGAGTTAGTAGTTGGACAAAGGACATATAACCTCCCTAGTGAAGAATAAGGACCCCTTATTCCCAATGCTGACAGCTGGTGCCCCAAATAGCCTGAAGCCAAACACCTATGGTGATCACTGTGTTTGCAGGGCTGTGTGGACTATTCCAGTCTATCAAACTTCAATTTTACTTCAAGATTACTTGACAAGTTTGGAGGACTCTGCCAGCCAGGTGAGGAAATTAACAAAACTTACCTTCTGGAAAAACACACAGGAATGAGGAGGTAAAATCCCTCACAGTCTATGCACTCTGAGATCAGTAAGACATTACAAGACAATCAAATAACTTATGCAAAGATGCTCCTCAGGTGCCCCCTTCCACTCCACTCTTCGAGCCACAGTTCAGGGAACTGTACTATCACCAGCCATCTATAAGGAAGGATTTGAAACCAGCAAAGTCTGCATCCACGCTGCCTGGCACTACCAGAACCAATAAGTACAGTCAAGGATTGAATCTTCATGGGTACTATATTCAGATGCCAGTGATCTGAGCAGATGGCAGGTTATGTACCCTCAAAAACTATCTTAACATCTCATCTCAAAACATTTCTTATAGGGAGAAGGAAAGGGTAGGTAAGGGGTTCAGAAAAAGGTTAATCAGATAAGAGTTGCACTCTGGTGGCAATTTTCCTAGTATTTCTTTATCTGCTGATCAACAATTCTTTACCTGAGACATTCCCTCCCTGGAACACAATGGCTCAGATATCATCTTCAGATTGCTTGCAGCCCCCTGGGGCACAAAGGTTGAATTGCTTGCCAAACTCCTAGAGTCAGGTGGTCACATATTCCAGTTCTTGGAACAACAACAGCTTTCTACTTGTATTACTGACTGAACCCTATCAACTATAACTAAAGCTAAAACCTTTAACTCTTGAGTTCCCCTATTAGATTAATTAGAGCTGGGCCACATATCTGATGGGAGGATGTGGGTGCACTACTTAATATTTCTAAATTTGTTTGTTTAATTTGAAAAATGTGGGGGAAATACTTATTAATAGTTCACATAAACTGCTTTTGTTGGGGTCCACCCTGCCTGGTCTCAGGAAAATGTAACCACCTGTAGCTAAGGCTGAGTAAGAGGCCTCCGAACCAGGAGCCACTAAGGAGACAAAACTTATTTCCCTGGCATGAACGCTGCCTGTTCTGTGCCTGGCCTCCAATGCTTGATCAGTTAGCCAATGATGGGTAAGATTTCCCAAAGGGGGAATCGCCTAAGACAGGCATGATCACATGGATGCCTCAGGGAAGGACTTGGAGGGCTGTGGAAATGAAGGGGTGACCAACATCGACCTCTGCCCCCTCAGCTTTGTCAAAGCCTGAGTCCTCATTCCTAGTTGTGAGAAATCCAAGTCTCCTGGCTGCCTTTGTCTCCTCTGCCTGACTCAGGCCTGTAGAAATAACAGGGGCAGTGCAGTCCAGATCAGAGATGGTGGACCCCTGGAGTAATCAGGCCTGGGACAAGAATATGCAAGATCCTGTGAGATCTGCTTGCTGGAGGATGCTCTTGAATTAGAATATGAAGCCACGGGCAGGAAACAAAACTAGCCTTTTAGGTCCTGTAGTCTTTTTAAGTGATAAAACTCCAAACTCTGCCCAGAATCCCAGCGGAGATCTACTAGCACCTCTGAAAGCTACCTATTCCTTTTGATCTTCCCTGTCAGACTGTAATCCACAAACTGTGTCTGTATTCTTAATAAAAGCCTACTCAGGCAGCGATTCATGGTACTCTCCACTAGAGAGAGTGGCCGTTTTGTCCCTATTTCCCCACAGGACTCGGTCGTCCATGTGTATGTTTTTCTCATGTTTTGACGAGCATCTGCAACAATGGATACTGCTGGCCAGTATCCGTCTCATGCTTTCATGTGCTAATGTGTTTTTGACCATGTTCAGCATGCAATAATGCTTAATAAACATGGTTCTTACTAAGTGCCAACATGAGAAACATCCAAACCTGTAAGAATTTTTATGAGTTTCTAAACTGACAACAATTGCCGGGAGGCAAAATCTTAATGGATTAAGAAAATGCTCCAGAGAATGACAGTTTCACTACTTATTTTATACATTAGAATCAAAGGGGAAGAGGTTTAGGGGGTTATGTAAAATCCACTCGTGATAGATTACGGAGGTGGGAGAAAGCAAAGCAGGAAATCTGTGGTATTGGATGGAAAGTAAAAGGAAAATAGGTATCCTTCTTTGATGTAGGTGGGTACAAGACAATTAGCAGCTGACAATTAACAGAATAATAACAATGAGGGGGGATCAGCGCTGGTGGGAGACTGTGCTCTTCCGAAGGATCTGGAAAAAGGGGTCACTCTGACATTCCAAAGGTCTGTTCTCTTAGATGCACAAAGACATTAGACAGGCTCACTTACAGTAAAGGCTGACCTTTGTCCAGGAAGCTCCAGGCCTGGGATGTGACTACTTGCCATGACTCACTTTCAGTTAGGAAGTTTTATTTTCAGACCATCTTGTGTGGTCACTTTAGGTCTTGGAGTTTGTGAGGCCACCATACAGGCCTCCCCTGAGCTTGTCAGGGTTAGATGTGTAGAGGTGGCTGTCCACCTGAAGTCATGAGCAGTGTGCCTATGATCAAGAGATGTAGACAAAGGCAAAGAGTAAAAGGAGATGTCACAGGTTCTGCAAGGAGGTAGTCGGTTGACTCTTTCAAGGGACATCTGGTGCATGGTGTGTGAGGGGCAGGGGGTCAAGTTGAAGGGAGAAGCAACAGGAAGAGGCCCTCGGCCTGTTGCTTAGCTGTCTGCTGGGCTCATGGATTGGGTGTAGAGACACTGTGGATAGTGCCCTTGTGAAGCTTGTAACTGGGAGTTTGGGGATTTTACTATCATCCCCTTATGAAATGGAGATGGCAGAGGTCTTCCCAGGGACTTAATAACAGATTCAATGAAGAGTGAAGCTGTGTGGTTGCAAATAGACTAAAGATTTTTTTTGATCTTTAGAACCTGTATGGAATGCCCAAATCATTTAACACAAGGCTCACTTAGTCTGATCATTTCTAGTCATGCCAGAATGGAGCCCAGTTCCAACCTCAGCCCAGGGAAGCTATGTTATGCCTCACCCTCCACTACCTCAACTGAATGTCTGTCCAGCCTCTGAAGTGGTCTTATTTTTGGGAAAGTGTTACATCCTGACCTGAGGGACACCTCTCCTCTGAGCAGAGCTCTGAGAACTGGCAGCACTACAGTGAGAAACTGTGCCAACACGAGTGTCCGCACACTGAATAATTGACTGGCTAGGGAGGACGGGACACTCCATTGCCTCCTGCTCACACTTATCTGCTTAAAATTGCTTCTCCTGATAGAACCCCCAGGAAGAAAGCAGCCTGCTTACAAGAAACACCCTGGAGAATGTGGGGATACATGTACAGTTTGGAAACGGGAGTGTTTACATTTGACTGGTTTGGCTGAACAGAGGACAGAATCTCATTTGTTGTTTTTTTTTATTAGACCCACAATCTGTGTGCAAGAATGTGGAATTCAAAATTCTATTTTGCTATAGTAGATGTGTCAGTCAGCACTAGGTTGCAAGTAATAGAAGCCTGAAAAATAATGGCTTAAATAATAGAGAAGTCTATTTTCTAATGTAAAATTCCAAACATAGGGAGTGTGGGGCTGGCTTGGTGACTCCGTGGTCACCCAGACCTGCATGCCTCCGCACCACTCACAGTGTGAGGCTGGGCCTCACAGTCTGGTTGGAGCTCCAGCAATCATAGAATTAACCTCCCAAGCAGCACAAAAGGAAAGGGGAAAGTCAAAGGACATGAACCGATTACATGTTAGGACAATCCCTGGGAGCTTCCTCATGACCCTCCTTCTGGCAAGAACTTAATCACATGGCTACATCTAACTGCAAAGGTGACTGGGCCCCACATTCCGCTAAAAATTGATAATTCCATAAAGGTGAGGATGGGTATTTGGATACAAAGCTAGCAATATCCATCTTAGATCAGGAGAAATCTATTACATATTTTCATATCCAAAAACCTGCTATTCCCAGAAGGAGATGTTTCTCAAATAGTTTTATCTCTTCCACATCCCAGCTCAACCTCTTATGATTAATCTCACCTTCAAAGACTTGGGTGAGTGCTTTTAAATTGAACCTAGGGACAATTGTGGAAATTTTCAGGTTTGCTTGACTATTCCAAGTTCTTGGTCTTACCCTTTTGCATACTCTGCTTGAGTTGAGTAAAAATCTTTGAGTGGTAAAAGCTTACCAGTACTGCTGATCAGTTCTTCAACTTGTTCTCTCATTTCTTAGCGTTCACCCTCCACGCATAGATCATACAGCCCTGTAATGGAAATAAGATCTACAATCAGAGAACAAGTCAAGAGTCAAGGACTCTTAATATATGATCCAATCAAGATCCAATAAGCTCCTTCAGGAACGTGGGTTTCTCTTGTTATCACTCTCCTGGGTGAGATCATGGTAATCGCTTCCCGCCTTGGGATCTCTTAGAGGTTAATTAGTTAGCTGTACTGCAGGCTGAGCCTTTTATTGAATATTGTTCTCTTTATCTCTCGTATATTGCATGAAATTTTAACCGGGTTTGTTAGGGATTTAGAATCTTTTTCTTCTGAAAACCTAATATTTAATGATAGCTTTGTGATTTTATTCTTCAGAGCAAGAGAACAAATTTGGATGAAAAACACCAAAAGTGAAACCAAAAGTTCCCCCCAGTATGTTGTCTTGTACGTTCCACAGTGGCCAGCCCACTCCTCAATATCCTCCAGCAAACTTGGTTTTGTTGGTCTAAGTGAAGTCAAATAATGGAAGTACAGCACAGTAGTTAGAAAATCAGGGTTGTATTTGGAAATATATAAATTTTAGTAGGGTTCTGGTCCCAACTAACAATTGAATACCTGCTTTTTTTCCCGATTTTTCACCTGCTAAATGACAATAATGAAAACTAGTGTGGGGTATGGGGAAAAGTTTACGAGTCAGTGTGTAGAAAGTGATTTGCTTACTAGGTGGTCAATAAGTGTGTGTCTGTGTGTGTGTGGGGGGGGTAATACATGGACTGACTGCCTAACATACTCAGACAGAGGAAACCACCTAAGAACAAAAAAGTACCCAAACTGATAAAAATTTCAGTCAAACTAACTTCTCAAATTTAGATTTTCCTGTCCATGTTATTGTTACATATTTTCATAGCCAACATGAATTTTTAAGTCATTCTATATTGTTTTCTAAAAGTTTCCTATAAAATTAATAAGAAATTAAAACCATTAAGAGATTGGAGTATATTTTTAACCTACATGTCTTCACTCTAGACAGTAGCAATTGATTCACACGTAAAAATGATGTGGAAATAAGCACTTTAATGCTTCCTCCCACTTTCCCATTAATTATGACCTTATTTTTCATTGTCATTCACTTTTGTTATGACAGTTTGCATAATTGTTTGGTCCTATTTATACATTTAAATGCATTCAAGTTTCACAACCAAGGAGTCTTTTACCTCCCTTCTCTCCATTTTGAGTGGCTCATGCATTCCTGCACATTTGGGGATGTTTGTCAATTGCCCTCACGGCAACTCAGCTGCCGTAATATTTCAGGGTCACACTTTGTTTCTCTTGTATTTTGGTAAACACTGCTCTCATGTCATCTAGCATTGAATGTTACCTTGGGAAAACTAAAATTAGCTTGTATTCATTTATTTCATATTTTTCTGGTGACTTTTTCCCCCTGGATGCCAGAGAGTTCTTATTTTATCTCCAATGCTTTATTACACAACAAGGATATATTTCAGCACTGATCATTCCAAAGCAATATTTTAAGGAACACAGAGGGCTTTTTCAATTTTCAGATTCAGTTATTCCTTAATTCCAGGGCTCTTCTCTTGGATTATAAACTTGCATACTTTTTCAGTGTATTTTAAGTTATTTTTGGTTCAAGAATACCACTTTTTCTTATGTTGGATTCCCTCCATATTTATTATATTCCTTTAATTTCTTTAATTACTTTGCATATCTCAGGTCTTTCCTTTATGCCAATAACTGAATTGCCCACTGCTTTTTTTATTACTAATTTTCAATTTATTAGTCATAAAATGATCCTCAGTTTGGACCTTAGATCCATAGTCTCACTTTTTTTCATTTCATTCCATTGTTCTTCAATTTTTTCTCTCAGTCTTAATTTATTTTACATTCATTGTACAGGATAAAGCACTCATGGAGAATATGATTACACGTTTTAAATTAGATTTTCTCCCAAATAGGATTCTTCACCTGAAGTTTGCAAGCGAAGCTCCTTTCTTTACTTCTAATTTGGTCTTCTTCCTTCTTTCTGTAGTATGTTTGCAGAGCTGCCATAGTGCACTTTCATTTTGATCGTTCTCGGGCATCTCTGTTTAGGCCATTTATTTGCTCTGATCCTCTCTTCCCACTGAATCCAGAGCCTGCTCCGAGAGCCAGGTGTTTGGCATTCTGTTTCACTTCCCATATCCTAAGGGCCCAGCAAAAGGGAGAGGTCAAATAGAACGTCGGAAGGATGTCTTAATAATTAGGCTCTGATTTATCCTCCCATGTTTTCTGAGGTGTACGTTCCCAACGGGGCTGTCCTCAACTTCAGAGTACAACTCGACCTTGAACAACACAAGTTCGAACTGCGCAGGTCTACTTAGACACAGACTTTTTCTTCAATAAATGTGCACAGCACTGTAAAAGTATTTTCTCTTATGCTTTTCTTAATAACATTTTCTTTTCTTTTGCTTCCTTTATTGCAAGAATACAGTATGGAATACATAAAACATGAAAAAAGTGTGTTAACCAATGGTTTATGTTATTGGTAAGGTCAATGGTAAGCTATTTATAGTTAAGGTTTGAGGGAGTCCAAAATTATATATGGATTTTTGACCACATGGGGTCAGGCCCCTATCCGCCTTGGTCAATGGTCACCTGTATTTCATTTTGAAACCCTGAAGACTTGACTTCAGCCAAGCAGAAAGCCAATCATCTCTGAGAGGCTTCTCTGTTTCCTCTTCACCCATCCTACCAATCTCTGCTGTTCCAGGGACTTCAAGTGGAACTTAATGTCTGATGCATTGTAACAAAAGTAAGGCCCAGCGATGGTGGTTATTATGCCTTGGTTCATCTTCAAAACTCAGTTTTCATACATTTATTAGGGTAGTTCTATCTTCTCAGCTTTTAAAGAAAGAGTTTAAGTTTGCTGCATATCCTCAGCATTTTACCCAAGGCACAAATTTATTCTCTCTCTCTGTGTCTCTTTTTACACACACACACACACACTCTAATAGCCATGCAACTTAGAGGAGCAAACAGCTGGACTGAAAACCTGTTTTGGTCTTCTTAATGAATCAGAACTCCTACTATGGAGGGCAATTACAGAATTGGTAGGGAGGGGCTCAGTTCCTCCTGGCGCATTGTGTTCAGCCATTGCACATTAGGGGTAGGAGAAAATGAGACAGCCCAAAGTCCTGAATATCCAAAGCAGCTCAATTCCATCTCTTAGAAGCTATGTTGAATCAAAACCCCTCATGAGCCATTTTGAGTTGCAGATCTGTTTGCAAATGAGCTTGGAGTACACTGGGTAAACCCCATGGTTGGTAAATTCTATTTCACTTCACCAGTGAGCTGAAAAAGCATTGGATAATATGTTATGAGTTGTAGATCTGTTTGATTGCATTGTTGCAAAGTGGGAATTGTTTTGCAACATAGATTCTTAATCACTGAGGCATATATGATTCAATGCCTCCAAAATTGGCTGAAATTGAAAGTTAACTATACTGCAGACGGCTTATTCTGGTGTATAATTGAAAATAAATTCTAATAACTCTTCTCGAAAGAGCTGCTCAGAGGAAATTTCCAGCCGCACCCCCCCACCCCCAAATGCTTTCTCAAACAGACTCTTCCTCTGCATATGCAATAATGAAAACATCCTAAAGTCGTTTTTCTGTGATTTGAACGCAGTTACCAAAAAAATGTTGATATTGAACACTTGTAAACTTATTCTGTAATGTGTTTCTTGAGCCTTTATGTTGGCGATGTCTTATCATTTCTATTTGCAGTCACTTTAGAATCATTTTACACAAGGACAACCCAGCAGGGAAAAAAAGGAACAAAAGCTTGGGCTTTGTAAATCAAAGGGTGATAAGTTTGAATTCTGGCTCCAGTCTTCGCTAACTCAGTGACATTGGCAATTATTTTTTCCCTGAGCTTTAGTTTATGTTTCTGCAAAATGAATTTAATAATATAATTTAATTTTTCTGCTATGCATAGTTATTGTCAATATGAAAAATAATGCACTTATATGAATAGTATCTTGTACATATCTGGCACGTAACTCTGTAGAAATTAAGTATGGACATGTGTATACACACATACAATCCATGTATTCATTCAGCTATTATTCACACATTCATGTCTTAACTTAAATATGTACTTACACAGTCCTGCACAGCGGCAGGCAGCGGCTGAGTGGGTGAGTCAGGAGGAGACACCCGACCCACCTAGAGAAAGACCTCTCAACAGTCTGGTCCTGCCCTCAGGAGACTTGAGTTCCAATCCTGCCCCAGATAGGAACCTCTCTGAACCTCAATCCTTCCATCTGCAAAACTGAACTAATAACTGTAGATATTTCCTTAGGCTGTGATAAGTGTTAAACAAAATAATGCAGAGTATCTGTCATACATAAAGTTCTTGTATCTGTACACTGGGACGGACCCCTTTTCTCTGGCTTCCCAGGGAGTTAGAGCAGCCCGGCCAGGGCTCCCCTGTTGCTCCGTCTATCCTAATCCCTTCCTTATTTCACTGCCCCCAACATTAATAAACGTCCTCTCAAAAATCTAAATAAATACACACAGACACACACACACTTAATTAAATATGCACTTGTACCACCACCAGCAGCAGTAGCGGCGGCAGCTGTATTCGATGCTCTGCCCCAGAGCCCAGTGGACTGAACAGCGACCTGTGCCCTCCCCGCTCCTCTCCTGTCCCACTGCGCAGCCTCCAGGAGTCTCTGCCTGCGCCCTGGAGGCCCATCCCCCTCCGCTAACGGAGACTCTAACACCTTGCTGGGTCAGGAGGAGGCTTTACTGAGACAACACACAGGAAAAAGGAGGCCTTTTGCCATGGAAAAAAAACATAAATTTTAAAAAGTGTAACAGCAGGAGGACAGACACCCCAGCAGCTACGAAAGTACTGTATTTTGCCGTGTATAATGCACACCCACGTTTTTGCACACATTATACACGGGATTACTATACTCACAGTATGTAATCGTTATACCCATGTATAATACGCATCCTTATTTTTCCCTCAAAAAATTGGGCAAAAAGTGCTCATATACATGGCAAAATACGGTAACCTCTAAGGTCTCAAAAGAATGTGTGCTCATCTTACAAATGCTTTCAGGCCCTCGGCACATAGCTGTGTCATGTCTTCTTCCCAGTGGCTCCCAAGCTGGGTTTGTCCAGCCCCGTCCGTGTCCTCAGATCTTTCCAGATGGCCCACTGTCCTGGCCATGCTGTCCAAGTAGCCCTGCCTTTGCCAGGGCAGCAGCTTGACCTCTGCATCCCGTGCCTCCTGCTAGAGAATGAGGCCTGTGGAACAGCGGAGAACTGACTGCCTGTCACCATTATTCAGAAAGAGGCGTAGCAGCTCCTACTCCTGTTCTCTGCTCACCCCCACCCCTGCCTACCTTCTTCCAGTTCTTGTGCCCAAGTCAAAAACGATAAAAACACACTGTCCTTAAGTACATATTTCGCATGAAATTTTACCTCCCCAAAGCCACACTAGCTTTGATGGTACACAAGAGAATGTATCTTGCAGAGATGTAAAAAAAAAGAAAAGAAAAGAAACATAAATGAGACAAAAATGAAAGTACATACTTGAAACAAACATGCTCTTCAAAAATGGTAGTTTTCCATCTGCTTCCCAGACTCTGAGTCCAGTGTCTTCCTGGAGCTCAGCTTCTCTGTTGACTGAGAAACATCACAGACCAGTCTCCCTGTCGCCTCAGACCCTCGACAGCTGCATCCCACAAAGTCATGTGGCTTCACGGGGCCCAGCACAGCCCCTATGGGTGTGGTCACAGTTACCCTATGGGCTCCTTGTAGGCTCACAAATCCTGGTTCTCATGCAGTGTATCCTTTTCAGAGAGGTGGCACAGAGATATATCAGTTCATAGAAATTAACGGTTGCTGGAAAATAGTGCCCTTATTGTTGGGGTTAGGACTGTTACCATCATAGAAGAGAGTCCAATGGGTCAGTCTCCTGAGTTTAAATAACTTAGGAAAATGTTCCAAAGTGGGCTTAGACAGATGCCTCAGAAGTAGGCCAGATAAAAACAGTGCCATTCTGAAATTTACCTGGCTAAAATGGGAAGAGGCTGGCCTCAAGTCCTACCTGTTATGACACCCCATCCACAGCCCCCTTTGTGGTTCGAAGGCCACACCATATGTATGGTTTGCACCCTAGGAAGCTAGACCCTAGTTCCAAGGTTTGCCTCCAAATAGCTGAACAATCTCTTCAGTCACAGTGCTAATATCTCTAGCATGGGAACAGTAGAATTCTCCTTACCTGTCATTCAAAAACATTTTTAAAATTAAAATTTAGAAAATAGTAATACTAACAACAAAATAACAGCCTAGACACATGGAGGGCTTACAGATACTCTCCAGAAAACGTCTGTGTGAATTAACTTGATTTTTGCAGCAACCTCAATGTGCTAGTTACTCTTACCAAACTCCTTTGACAAATGACATCCTGGGGCACAGACAGGTTGTAAGTTGCCAGAGGTCACACAGCAGATGAGTGGCAAAGCTGGTGTTTAAAACCAGGCCACCCGAACCCACACTGGCCCAGCTACCTTTTCCTGCCTCCCTAGCAAAGTTGAGAAGATGGCAGTCACAGCAGTACATGCAGAAGTATTCTAGAATGTTAAGATATTTGTTCACACAGATACTTAAAGTCATAGCATTTGAACTGAAAAGTGATACTAATACCTTTTTTTCCCTTTCCTGGTGTCGCGAATTTCCTAATAAGTCGCTGACTGAACTTTCTTCTCTTCGCTCATAGCTTTTTTTCCCCAACCTTCCCATAATTGCTGCTTTTCAAATGGATTTTGGTAAAGCAGAAATTCTGCTTTCAATAAAGAAGTTTTAGAGGCCAAGACAAAAACAAAACAAAACAAAACAAAATCCTAACTTGTTCTGCTTTTCACCTCAAGCCACAGACATCCTACTCTGTAGGTCATATACAGAGTCCC
The DNA here is from genome assembly GCF_019186645.2 of Phyllostomus hastatus. Classification (NCBI taxonomy): domain Eukaryota; kingdom Metazoa; phylum Chordata; class Mammalia; order Chiroptera; family Phyllostomidae; genus Phyllostomus; species Phyllostomus hastatus. The sequence goes on along the minus strand of NW_025334015.1, from coordinate 8,053,579 downwards.
AGCATCATTGAAAATTGCAGGACTCAACTATTTTACTGGCTACCTAAGAGGTGGACGAGTCTCTTCCTAGAACACAGATTTTGCCTCTGCCACGCCAGGCAGATCCCTCTCTTGGCACTCTCTCAGGAGAGGTTGGCAGCCTTTCAGGAGGGGGCTGGGTAACCAAGGGGTCCATGGAGCCAAGGAAAGACAGGAGCATCCATCCGGAGAGAGGATAGGAGCAGAGGGGCTCCAGTTCTGGGGATGTCTTTTTGTTTTCTTTCTTCTGTGATTCTATGCTGGTTCTGTGACCTCTTTACAGCTGGGAAGAATACAGTCTTCAAAGGGCTTTCTTAAGCCTGGAAACAGTATAAAGCCAAAGCGAAAGACACAGCATTTCCTCCTGGTGGAAGGATAAACATGCAACTCACTGTTGGGACAAAAAGACAAGGACTTAAAGACAAAAATGGGCTTAAGACAGGCTTAGGCCACAGACCTCAAAGCAGGTCACTCACAGAGAACGTGCAGCATTTGGCTCACTTCGTCCTTCGAAGGTGAAGCTCGGGAAGGACTGTACCCTTCCGGCAGAGGCTCCCCTGCAGGCTCTCAGAAGCCCCATTTTGGTGCCTCCTGAACCATAAGATTGACCTAATTCACCATTTCTTGTCTTGCTAATGAGGCTAAGTACATCCCACTGCTTTGGAAAAGACCTTTCAGAGCAAACCCAGAGCCCAGATTGCAGGATGTCCCGCTGCACAGGTGACCCCAATTAAATGATGCCCCTCCCAAACCCGGGCCTCAGCCCAGCTCCATATGGAAACCACCTGTGAGGGCGTCTGAACCAGGTGGCCTCCCCTGTCCCTGCTCGCCACGGCCACTGCATCAGGATCGCCAGGAGGGACCAACACACCGGCACTGTTTCGGATCTTTGTAGGTGATTCTGATGCTCCGCCCAGGTGCAGAGTGACAGCATTTGACAATGGGTTCTCCTCCTAAGTGCCCAGAGGCTGCTAGTGCCTGCCTTCTGTTTGTTTACCTGTCAGGTTAAGGGGTTAAAGTCGTTACTTGCATTTTCCAGACTGTAAAACCAGCACTGCATGTTTGCTGTCAGCACAAATACAAAAGTGATTATGGAAATGGCATTGTTCCAGGGACCTGAAATCGATCCACACAAAACACACATTCTCAGGAGCGGTCCCCCTGCACGTGCGCCACGTGCTGCAGATGGACGGTGTTTGCACTGCCACTGCGTGCTGCCTTCTCTGGTCAAACTTACGTTCAGCACCCCGATCGACATGAGGGCGATGATGCTGGTGCTGACGACAGGGAGGACGTTTTCCTAAAACATTAGATTGAGGAGTTCTGTGAAATGAAAAACAGGACTTTGACCGGAGCATCAGGATTTTATCTGACAGTCCTCCACTGTGGCCCTGGATAACTCACTAACCTTACCAAGGCTTAGGGTTTACATTATTATTATTATTAGTTTTTAAAGATTTTATTTATTTATTTTTAGAGAGGGGGGAGGGGAGGAAGAAAAGGAGGGAGAGAAACATCAATGTGTGGTTGCCTCTCATGCGCCCCCTACTGGGAACATGGCCTGAAACGCGGGAATGTGCTCTGGGAATCGAACCAGTGGAGCCTTTGGTTCACAGGCCAGCGCTCAGTCCACTGAGCCACACCAGCCAGGGTTGCTATAATAATAATAATAATTACTATTAGTAATTACTAATTATTATAATTAGTAATGATAATTATAATAGTAATATTATTATTAGTAGTAGTATTTATAAAAACCAGAGAGTTAGACTGGTTTTCAAAAGGTACTTTACAGTGAAACTCTTTTAGAATAAACCAAGTAGCACTTTCTCGAACTGTACCAGGCGTTAGGTGATGGGAATAGGGTTCCACCTCTATGAAGTCTCCCCGACACCATCTTGAACCCTCTGGGTCTGGTGAACTCAGAAGGGGTGAGAAGGGCTGAATCTCATCTGTGAGGCTGGTCTGAGTGCCCTGAGCTGTCAGCTTGCTGGCCTCCTCCCACGTTCGGCTCCACTGGCCAAGCCCTCCTTCTGCAGCGAGAGGGCAGGGCTGAGAGTGGGAGGTGGTCATGTGTGGTACCCCTGCTTGGAAATTACCGCAGTAAAAAAAACTCTGAGTTTTCTTAAAGCTCTAATATTCCGGGTTTGAAGACTTTTGATCCTTAAAATGTCTCTTAAATGAAGTGGAGAAAATAGAGATGCCCATGAAAATTTTTACAACAGGGCCATTTTCTGGCTCAAACTGCAGCTGCTTTGGAACAATTGATCAGGTGGATGGACCGTGATGAGTGTGTGCAACGGAACCTGGAGCAGAGGAAGGACAAGGAAGAGACCTCAGGGGTCCTCAGCATATCAGAAAGGCAAAGAAGTTTGGAGTTGGATCACTATTCCATTCTAGAAGCGGGGGAGAGAGCCAGATAACTGCTTGTCAAAAGAATAACAATTTGGGGAAGTGGGAGAACTTAGTTCGAACCAGATCAAACAATATAAAACTCCAATAAACTCAGGTATCACTCTGGAATTAATGGAGGACAAATTGCATCTGCTGTTAACTTAAATACCCATCTGCTCACATCCCTGGAGCCCATAAATTTGTGGGGCTAATTAGTTGTTGCCAGCCTGAGCGCAGCAGGGGGCTAACCATGTTCCCTGGAGTTTTGTTCCACACACAGCCCATTCTCCCTGCCTCTTCAGACACCTGAGCTGGAGGGCTAGCGGGAAAAATGAGATGGCTCATTCTGGAATATTCCAAAGGGTTTGGATGAGGTAGGAGTGGTTGTCCATGTTCCTACCTTGACCTTCCTGAAAAGTAGAGTTGACGAATCTCCAAACCGATGTATGTTTTCTATGCTATTACGACAAACATTGCCTTTGCTTAGCTACCCAGTTAGCGTCCTGTCCCCTCCCTCAGCCCCTGTGCTGCCTGACTTGACTTCTCTAAAAGCAATTCTGTCTGTACCAGAAACGTGAAGCCTTAATATAGGCTCTTTAGCATAATCACTTCTTAATTAAGTCAGGCTATGTCTCGGTTTCTCTGAATCATTTCCAGAGGGCTTAATTTTACTTCTGCTCAAAATTAATATTTTACATTTTACTCTTAAAAGAAAAAAAATGAAGAAGAACTCAAAAAGAGGGGCACGAGAAAATGGTCCAGGGAAAAAGAGAGATCATATTTCAATTCCCATTACAGAAGCGTTCAAGCCTCTGTCGTTATTTTCAGCAAGTAACACTCAATCTGTAACATTCACTTTAGCAAAACAAAGCATGGATCAAGGTAATTAAATGGCACGGCTCGGAGTGAATTAAGGGATGATTCTATCAGCAGGCGACACCTGCTGATCTGACACTTTCCAGGTGCTTGCCTTGTCCTGGCTGGGCCTGCCCTGGCTCAGGCCTGGAAGAGGCCTGCTGACTATTCCAGGCATACCTGGGTGCACCTGGGAGCAGGCACACTCAGAGCTCTGGGTGCTCATTAGGAGGGTGGAAGACCCAAGACACAAGTGACATTATACCTTTGTCCTCCAGAGCTAGCCAACCACTGTCCTGTGTTTGGGCTCAGCCACTCCCTGGGACTCTGTTCAGCTCTCTCCATTGACTTTTGTGGAGATGTGTACCCTGAGAAGGCAGGGAGCCCACTATTCCACAAGAACATGCAGGACTCCTGGCCTATCCAACAACCCTGTCTGTTATCCATTCGGCCATTAAGAAAACATGCACTGACTTCCTACTACAGACCAGACTACATCCAGCTGCTGGAGCGACAATGACAGCGAAGAGTAGACCCAAGCGGTGCCATCAGCACGTCTGCAGACCTGTGGGTCACAGGCCTGGGGCAGGCCGAGGTTCACTTGCACAGACTCACCTGGAGAGCATGAGGGGGGCTGGACAAGGCGGGTCTGGGAATCCTCAAACGGAGACAGCAGGTGGTCTTGAAGGTATAGGCAGCATTAAAATGGTCTGATTTGGGTTTTTGCAGTATGGTCAAAATTCCATGTGCACAGATGCACTACACTTCTTCTATCATCATCTATTGTAAGATGGTCTCTGCAGAATCTCCTTGGGGATATGGGTGTCAGTGGGGGGCTCTATGCAGAGGCTGAGGAGCTGGAAATGAGGTGCTACAGCTCTGGCCCTTTGTGTAAAAGTTAAGTGCGATCTTCCTTCCTTTTACCCTCAGGCTTCCCTCCTCTCTGCCTCCCAGCTGAGGTTAGTGCAGCATGGTGGGAGAGAAGGGGTGCATGGAGGTGGAGGACACTCAGAGCAACTGGTTACACTCTCTAATCATTTACCTAACCACAAAAAATATATGGCACTATGAGAACATATGTGATAATACACAAATATGCTGCCTATGTGATCACCTGAAATTCTGTTTCCAGTAGGATGTTGAAAATCTTTATCCTGGGGCCTCATGTGACTAAGGCTGCACCAGCACACTTCCTTCTCCCCTCATCTGCATGTGTGATTAGCCTGGTGTCCCCTGATGCTGGCCTCATGGCCAACAAGCAGCACTGGCAGAAAAGGGTGTCCACTTCAGCCCGCTCTTGCTGAGGGGTTGCCCAAATTTGTTAGTTGCCACAGACGCATATTGTGCCAACATTATATGACATGATTATGCAGTATATAGCAGCAGGGATTGAGATATTCTTTCATATACAGATTTCACAGCACTATATACCTGTTAGAAAAATACTTATTATAAAGAGCTTCATTTATAGGATATCTCATTTTCTTCCCTAAATATTTTATCAGCATGATTGATTTGTCTTCAGAAGATTGAAAGATACATTTTCCTTGAGCCAACTTGAGTAGTAAGGAAAACCTTTTTTCTTCCCTGAAAAAGAATTTAGCATGGCAGTAAGTCCATGTCTGCTCAGTTGCTTTAAAATGGTGGACTTCATCATGCATCTCATTTAGTGTATCATTACCAAGTGCTTCTACACTGTACAGGCTTGGAACACGGCCAATGTTGACTGTGTCCATCCTTACTGGACTCAGGTTTTGGGCTTTCTATACTCTTGGTCCATGTGAAAAGGATTTATGGATTGAGACCTTGTACACTCCAGGACCTGCATTAAATGCTTCATTTACAGGAGGTAAACCACAATAGTCATATGAGGTAGATACTATTATTAGCTCACTTAATAGGCAGGAAAATTGAGGCACAGAGAGGTTGGGTGACCACTCAAGGTGGTAAGAATATGGCAGGGCCTAGTTTCAATGACAAAGCCAAGTGCTTGACAACATTATCCCACTGTTACTCAGTATGGTGCCTCTGGAGAGGCACCTCCTTCTCCTCTCAAACATATTTATTATTCTCAGCCTTTCTACAAAGCACAAAATTCTGCTGGTCAGAGCCCAGTGGCAAGAGAGGGGGCAAAGGCAGCAGGCCTTCTAAGGAAGGAGTGGAAGAACATTCATCACATTTCAATAACACCTTTCATGTTCAGACCTACATGCTCAATGGGGAAAGGAATTCTGTATATTAAACCAAGCAGCGTGAAGTCTTCTCTACCCTCAATTATGCCTTACTCTTTCTATAGTCACCCAGCTTTAAAATTCACCTCTTCCACCAAGCCTTCTTCCAATTATTTACTTTGGCATTCTTCTAGTTCTTGTGCATTTAGGTCTACATAGCTAGATTTGTAGGTGCACTTGGATATATATATATATATATATATATATATATATATATATATATATAATGCATGATTATACTGCATTTTTTAAAGTATTTATCTATGTTTCTGGTTACCCCCATTGGATTTGAAGCTCCCCTTGGGAAGGGTTAAATGTTCTCTCTTTCATACTATTCTTCTGGTAGGATCTTAGATGGGTCTCTAAAAACTGGCTTATGCAGAGCACACAGAATGAATAAACAGCTAATGTTGGGATTGGATTATGACCTCAGCACCATTCTACAACATCAAAAATGTCTATGATGCTTGACCTTTGCAAAGAGAAATACAAAGACTTCTAACTATTAAGTGTATGAAACCCCAAGACCAATCTTAACTATATCGTGGATGTACAGAAGAACACATGTAAAAGCCTACTAAAGTGTACTTGCTCAGTCAGCCCAGGGGGATAGACAACAGGGGAAGTCTAATTTATGGATAGGCTTCCAGGGAAAACACACAATTGATCATCTACAACAGAGGTCAGCAAACTGTGGCTTGTGGGTCACAGCTGACCCATGACCTGCTTTTAAAATAAAGTTTTACAGAAACACAGCCACCCTGGTTCTTGGACCTGCAGCCTGTGGTTGCTGTCTGAGGGCACAGCCGGGGTGAGCAGAGAGGCAGAGACAGGCGACCGAAAGCCTGAGGTTTTGCCATATAGGCCCTTTCTCTGGGCCTACTCTTGATGCATACAACTTTCTTTTAAACTTCACGAGAAAAAAATCTTTGGAAGTCCAACTTTCTCCCCATTCCTTAGTCCATTTCCGTTTCCTTCTACAAATATCAATTTAAAAAGATGTCCAGAATTTTCATTTTGGCAAGTCAGTTATGTTCAGTGCCAAGGTCTATTTAGATACAGATTTTTAGATGAAGAGATTTTTTTAAATCATACTTTACCTTTTTAGAGTACACTTTAGCATAAATGGTACTGAAATTCTTTGTGCTTTGTCTCACACTTGGAATCTCTTTGCCAGATCCTGCCATTTGGCCAAGAATGTCTGGGGGTAGGTGTGATAAATATCAGACAGTTCCGGACACCTCCAGCGAGAACTGTGTAGAGGAAAATGAAAAAGAAATGAACTCTAAAAGCTCAGACAGTTCCAGTAAGATATATTTCCTGGGTTTCAGTATTTGCTTTTGTATTACAGAAGAATACAAGGATGTGCTCACTGTCTGGGGGCCAAGTTCACACTATAATGTGTTCGCTAAGGAATACGTAAAGCCCTAAGTAGAGAACTATATGGACCCAGAAAACACGAAAGGGGGCATGGAGCTGATATGCTGCCTTGTAGGGCTCCCAGGCCCTAGGCTGCCCATAAAAAGTTCAGCCTTCAGACCCAAGCAGTTCCACCTAATAACCCTGGATTAATTCATCTTAAATCTCACACATTGATCAGTAGAATTATATCCTCTACCAACCTTCCTTAAGTAAAGGTCAAATGGCTCATGGAGAGGGGTCTAGGGATAGCAAGGCAAGTCCTTGAGACTCAGAAGCATTTGATCTGAGGAAAGTACGAGCACTGAGCAAAGAAAGAAATCCATAGCTTACTTCAAACTTGAGTGTCTCAGCATGAAGGATTTCCTTAAGTGCATGGATGGACCCACTAGGTCATCAGAGTGTGCTAGGGTTGGCACGAAAACATTCTTAAGCTTAGGAAATGGCATCAGAGAGGGCAGCCACCATGTCATCTGTTGGGCTACGATGTAGAACATTATGGGAAAGAGGCCTTGTCCCCTTAGCTTTCAGTACAAGGAAGGACAAGATATGAAAAACAACTTCAGGATGCAGGCTACACAACAGACAATGAGCCTCCCAATTGGCTAAGAATTTTTTATACCTGGTCTCATAGGTTCTTGCCAAATTTCTGAATATTGTATATCATGTTCATTTAATAAATGAGAAAATTGGGCTTTATCAGAGTTAAGCATTTTTTTCCAAAGTTGTGTAGTTTTCAAATGATAGAACTGGGTACAGATTCATATCTCATTTTTCGCTACACCATGCTGGGTCAAAATATTATTGTCCCAAGATATTGGGAACCAAAGCTGAGAGAAAAACTTGACTTTTGTGTAGCTTATTGATAAGATCTTTTTAAAAACCCACTAGAAATGACAAATTTAACACTTACTTTGGGTAACCTCCATTAAGCATATATTGTGTCCTAAGCTAAGTGCAGCTTAGGACCTAGTTTCTTTGGGTGATACATGCTCTTAACAACCCCGTCTCATAGTAGCACTAAGCTATCTTAACGATAATACTAGAAAAAGGATGAAAGTGTGGATAGCAGCACGTGGACCATCATCACACTCTTGTCCTTTTGTGATATTTCATTGTATGGCATAAGGGCATAGAACCTGAGACACATTGGACATTTCTCTTGGAGGCCTTCTTAAGGAGTATTCATGAACTATGTTTAGCGGCACATTGGGAAAGAGAAAATAAGGGGATAGAATTACCCTGGGTTACATAAAGACAAATGTAAAGCAAAGGGACCTGACAAATCCGGCAGCCTGAGCCGGAGATGTGAGTGGCCCCGTGCTCTCCCTGAGGTCGTGCATAGTGATGTTCATTCCATCACATCACCCACCAGGTACCTGGGGCAAGGTGTGCCGCCACCGACCACATGCATTCACTGCTACTCTCTCTAGGACACTGTAGAAGATGAAACATTTCTTTCCCTAAATCCTACATAACAATGATAGTAATTAAAGTACTGTGCATGGCACCAATACATCTTAATTAGGGATTTACTTAAATCAATGAAATATAAAAGTCATTGCTTTGATAACCATGTTGGGGTATATGGTAGGAGGGACTCATGAAACTTCCAGAAGCAGAATGCAGTGTCTGTTTATGCACGGGGTTGGGGGTAGGGAGAGTGGGAATGAGCATTGAACGGGATAGGTGGTCAGTGTATTCCCAAGCCTCTGCTAGTAGCTGGAGACAGCACCATAATTCATAATCCTGAAATGCATAGGCTGATAATAGTCTTAATCACTAGAGAAACATGGTTGAACTGAACTGAAATAAGCCATAAAAGGTATTACAAGATAGCAAGATTCTATCTAGTCTCTGAGGTCATGTTAGAGCTTCATAAGGTCAAGGAGTTAATCACCTCATTCAGTAGAAGCACCATAGATAAGAAACTGGTGCATGTGTGTGTGTGTGGTTTAAATCTTCCAAGATTCTAGAACAATAGAGGTGGCCAGGTAGAAAAAAGGAAAGTGCATGGCAGTCTATGAATAATACATTGTTTTGTGTTTTTCTTTTTTAACTTTTAGAATGGAAACTTCTGGGGTATCAGCACTTGTTCAATAGACTTGCTTTGCAAAGTCAGCATTTCCAGACTGATGCTGCTCCCATGCAGTTCAAGTAAGGGGTTGATAGGACACCAGTGTGGCGGGCATGGCTGTAGGGTCCGCACAGGCACTTTTGTTCCCCACTAGCCTGGTGAAGGGACTGTAGCCAGTTCTACAGGAGTGGATCTGAGGCCTCACTTCCTCTCACCTCTTCAGTCTGTTGTCAGAGGGACCAAGGCCCAGGGAGGGGCAGGTGTGGCCAGAGTCCCCCAGGCCCTTCACAGGGCAGCAGAACTGTGAGGCGGCCTGGGTGCTATTTCCCAAAGAGGGAAAGGCAGAGGCTGTGGGCAACAATGTCCTTCTCTGAAGACGAAACCCCTGATAATGCTAAGTACATGTGGCCCCTCCATTTCCGTCCTTCTTTGCTGAGGTGGCCCACACTCATCTTCACTCCAGGCCCTAAACCCTGAGTTTGCTCCTCACACTGCACCGTGGCTTCTCAGAAGCCAGATCTCAACCTACACCTAAAACTACATCTAGATTTCCTTGGTTTCTCAATAAAGACAAAGGAACAGCAAAAATAACAAAAGTGCCATAAGGATGTTTATAAAGAAGAAATGAAATATGTGTCTGGTCCATAGAAAGTTCTCAATAAAGTTATCATCATCATCATTATCATCATCAATTTAAGAGTAGTTGTGTTGAGGGGCATAAAAAGAGGAGTAATTGACTAGTTTTCATCACTCTTCTGGCTTATTAAAGAAAAAGAAATAAGCAAAAAATCTAACTTTTTAAAGATAAAGTCACTGAAAATTCTTTTATTAAATTCCAAGGAAAAGTCTAAGAATCCCTCTGTTTTTTTCTTGGGATGATAAATGAACTATTGCTGGGAGAGAGAGGGCAACTCCAGTGCCAGCTCCGACTGTGTTCAGGCATTTAGATGTCATTAATCATTAATTAATTGCATGTATATTTAAATCTACTGATTAGAAATTCTAGTTTTTTCTTTGTTTCCTTTTTTGGGGAGGTACATGTGGTTTATAAAACTGTAGATGGAAAAAAAAAGAACGTTGTCACTTGTTTAGTTAAACAGAACAAGATACTTTAGGTCTTGGCTTCCAAAATTGCCAATTTCTCTCCAAAGTGTCTTACTTTAAGTTTGCTTTGTAAAAATGAATTAAACTAAGCTTTCCAAATATGTACTTATTGAGGATTTACTTTGATAGATCTGTGTAGGTGGTTATTGCAGAATTAATCCTCAGTAAATACATTTTTGATAATCAGTTGATTTGCATTTAACACCTACTAATAACCACACAAACTCTAGTCATATATATCTAGTCAAAAAACAAGTTGAATAAATACTGACCAATTACTAGAACAGTTTATGGAAAATTCACTCCTTGTTGTTATCAGCACCCAAATCCACTGGACGCATTCAATAGTCAATTTTAGGTGGGATTCCTTGGCAGATGGAATAAATCTCCCTCACTGACATTGGTAGGATTTGGGGATAGACATTTACCTCAGGGCTCCTGTGCTTCAAAATTTGCTTCCTAGGCTGAGGCTGGGTGAAGGGAGCTGGAAACTAAAACGAAGGCCACTGGGGACAGGGTGCTTAGGGCAGCTCCCCAGCCATGCCCTTCTGCAAAGCCCTGCAAGCAGCTGAGCACAGGCTCCCAGTCACCAGAGTGGGTCACCAGCAGTGCTGCCCCTCATCCCAGAAGCTGACCTGCTTCCATCAGACTCCTTAGGACATGGGTGGGACCAGAAACAGGGTCTGCTAGTGAGTTCTCCATCTAGGAGTTCACAACTTGTGACCTTGGGTAGACGATGACCTCCTAAACATCAGTGTCCTCTTTTGTAAAATGGGAACACAAAAAAATGTTGACTTCATGAGACCTCATATCACATGTGATACTAAGTCGTGCACACACAAGGCCATCTTGCATTGTGCAGCACAGAAACATACATACTATTATTGTGATGTTTCTTCAGTGAGAAAAGGCTTGAGATAATGCAGAATGGTTTCTATGAGGCTTCCTTGGCAACCAGATGCATTTACTGGGAAGGAATGATCCTGACAACACTCCGATTTCCAGTGGTCCTAATCCCAGACTGTTGAGATGGTCTCAGTCTCGGTCGGTCTCCTTGCACGGGGCACACACCCAAGTCCACAGAGGTGGTGGCTTGCCTTCCTGGGTGCTCAACCCACACCTGCTATTGATCATTTTGGGAGAGTGCTCCTTGGTAGTGTTGTCCCATATGCAGCCGTTCCACTTGGGGCAAGACACCTTCAATCTGGAAAGAGCCAGAGTGGGTCCTGGGTTGGGCAGGGTGTCCACCCTTTTCCTCCTTAGGGACTCCATGACGTCAGAATTCTGGAGCGAGAAGCTCTGGAGCCTGGCTCAGTCCAGTAGAGCTGAGCCTGGCTGCACGGTGGCCTGGAGGGCAGAGGAGGAAACCACCCAATTCGCTCACTACTAAATGAGCAAACCTGTGAAGCTGCACCACACAGTGTGCTTGCTGCTCTCTGCAGCGGGGCAGGGATCTCAGCAAGCCAGCGGCTTCAGACCCTGGAGGAGGAAGTAAGCACTGGGACATGTGGCAGCTGGTGGCAGTCATTCCTCCTTCAGAAAGCCACTTGAAATGCAACCTGTGCAACTGCCTTCATTTTTTATTGCTCTGCCAGACTGTTTACTGGAGCAAACTTATTACCAATCTCCTAAAAATCCCCATAAAATCCATAGATCATAGGCTATCGCATTATTACAGCCACCAGCTTACATGCGGAGCCTCTGCAGGGACTCACCACGTCCTGGATTAATCAGGCCTTGGTCACCAGGTCCCCACTGATGCATACTTCATGGACACAGAACTGGCTTTGGAAAGAAGGAGAAAGAAGAAAAGAAAGGGACCGTGACAGTCTCTCTTTTAAAATCTTCCCTTTTGTGGATTTTGTTCTGAACCCGTTCCTTTTTTTCCTCCTTTATTCCTTCAGTCTCACATATCTCCCTTCACCCTGTCTCTCTCAGCTTCAAAAACAGACAACTTCATAGTTCCCCCAGGTCCCAGCGGAGGACTGGCAGCAGCCAGCGGGCCTGGCAGAGGGCGAGGCTGCGGCCTGGCTGGCGGCAGCTGTGGGAGAAATCTCTGATGAATTTCAAAACCTGCCTTTGCTTTGGATGTGATCAACAGTCACAGTGGGGCCTCTGTGTTTTGCTGTGTGAACGAGCACAGAGGGAGAGAGAAAAGGCAGCCCCCTCGGCTCTTCCCCTCCCCTGTGCGGGGTGGCTCGGCGGAGGGAGGACAGGGGGAGGCCTGTCTACCTCTGTGCCGTGGGCATGTGCCTGCCCAGAGCAGAGCGATCTCAGAGGAGGTGGAAACAAGTGTGTGCCATCGGCACACAGCCCTGCTCAGCTGTCTCCAGTCCTCGTGGGTGGAAAGTGGGAGATGTTTAGCAAGACGTAAATGTGGGTCCTGCCCGAGTGTCCTGGGCAGGGAGCATGAGGACCCACGAGTGTGGGGCCCCGAAGCAGCTTCCAGTGTGAGAACCCAGATGGACGTAATATCCAAGCACCCGCTTCCCACCCCAGAAGGTTCTGCTTCCTCGGCCTCTCCTAGGCTCTCCTGGGGAGTGGATTGTGGGAAGATCAAGATGCTTTGGTGATAGATTAAGAAATGCAAAATTGGTTGTTACAGAATAGTCATGGGGATGTAAACTACAGCATAGGAAATACAGTCAATAATAGTCTAATGACTACATGCGGTGTCAGATGGGTGTGAGATGTATCGGGATGATCACTGAGTAGGTTATATAATGTCTAAGCCTTGGGTTGAGCACCTGAAACTAATATAATAATGTACATCAACTATAATTTAAAATAAAAAATGATTAAAAAATAGATGCTTTGGTGATAAAATGTTGCTGAAAGGGGGCTGTTAACTACAAAATCCAAGCAAATAAAAGCTCTGTCTGATGTTATTACAGCTTCCAGCCTTATCACAAAGGGGGACTGGGTGCTCACAGAAGGTGTTTGTTAAATATTCATTGATTAAGCACATGCCTTACTCTCTACCAGAAAACAATGTGACAGTCTCTTGGCTTTCCTGCCTGTCCAATGGGTGGTCCATTGCCTGACAGACTCAGCAGACACAGGACACCTGCCTCCTGGCACCCACAGCTGTCCCAGGTGATGGCATTATAAGACGACCTCTTTCCTATCATCAGGAAGGTATATGCTGGGATCACAGGATTCCTCTTTTTTGGAATAAAGGCAACCTTCTTGCAGCAGGAGAGCTGGGAAAGGGGAATGCTGGCCAAGCCCTTTTGCCAGAAAGCTTTCTTTCTAAGCCTATCCCTCGCAAGATAAGGAAAAGCCAGGAGGACCCGCTTTCTCATGGCAGGGCCATTGCCCTCATATCTGTCTGTCCCACGCAAGCCTGTTAGGATGTGTGGGGACCTCACAGCCCTAAGAACTGATGCTGTGCTGGGAAACAACCCCTCCTGGCCACTTTTCCTTTCAAAGAGACTGAGGGCGTGATCTGACGCAGTGCTTCTCAAAGTCTGGTTCTCCACCAGCATCAGTTTCTCAGAATGCAGATTCTCAGGCCACCGCCAAACCTACTTAATCCAAAAGAAGGGCTAGAGATCAGCAGCCTGGGTTTTAACAAGCCCTCTGGAGGCCTTCACTTATGCTCGAGCCTGGTTCTTAAATATGGCTGCATGTTGGGATCATTGGAGTCATCCATAAAAACTCTATGTATATTGATTTTAAAACAATGATGCCTGGGCCCTAGCCAGTGGCTCAGTTTGTTGGAGCGTTGTCCTGTGCACCAAAAGGTTGTGTGTTCCATCCCTAGTCAGAGTGCGTACAGGAGGCAACTGATCGATGTCTGTCTCTCACAACGATATTTCTCTCTCTCTCTCCCCCTCCTCTCACTTTTAAATCAATAAACAGATCCTCGGGTGAGGATTGAAACAATAAATAAAATAAAATAAAATAAAATAAAATAAAATAAAATAAAATAAAACAAGTGATGCCTGGGTCTCACTCCCAGGGGCTCTGATTTTGTTAAATTGGAAGGAGGCTAGGGTGTGGGGATTTAACATCTGCTGAGATGACCCCAATGTGCAGTCAGAGCTGAGAACCGCTGATGTAGTTGTCTCAAAGTTCAGTTGTTGAGAAAAGGAGGCCTCAGATCTATACTTTACTCCAGATCTTTGGCTGCTACGCTTTTTGTTTTCTGGAGCACTTAGCAAGTTTTAGATATTTGCCCAGTCATCTGGGTCAAGACACTAATTAGCAGCATCTGAACGGGCTCCTTTCACCCTACTTTCTGGAGACATCTCGGATCAACAGGGAATGTGCAGCGAGGAGAGGCCAGAAACAGCTCCCAGGCCCCTGGAAACCCAGGGAGGTCACTGGTGCTGCTGCACTGGCACGGGTGGCTGTTCTTTGGCCACTGGCTTGTGTGGTGGGTGGGTTGGGTTGCACCCCTGCTTGCAGACCCCTTTCCTGATAGCTTCCCTCCAATTTCCCACCTAGGAGTGGTGGAGAAAGAAGAGTGGGGCTGGCAGGAAGGAAAGCAGAGATCTCCTGGATGTTCAGCACACTGCTGTGTCCAACTGTGAAAGTCAGTAAACATACTTACTGGGGGAAGAGAATAATCTGCCCAGACAAGGTCTGTGTGAACCAACGAGGGAGGGACAGGTGTCATTCAGAGGAATTCTGTTCCCAGTAGAAGCCAGAGCAGCGTGAAAACAGTTTCCTTCTGCAAGGGTGGGGCCGAATCCATTGCCCACCTTGGCACCCCTCCTACCAGTGAACACGCTGCCTAGCACCTGAGAAGACCTCCTCCCTCATCTCACGAAAAAATGTGAGGGCACATGAAGGCCTGGCAGTCAGCTCTCCCCAGGCCTACATCACTCCCCCTACACACACTGGGTTCCAGCTGACGTTTCTCTGGGCCAAGGTCTTCCCACCAACAAAGCTTGACGGCACACTTCTGTCTCCAGAGCGTGGAAGCTGTGGGTAGGAAAGGTGGGCAGCTTTCACATTTCAGCAATGTCCTGCATGAGAAAAAGTGTGAGAGATTCCACATCACCCCTTTCCCCTTTGGGGGGCTGGCTGGAGAAGAAGTTTAAATCCATCTCACTGCCTTTTCGAACACTTTCAAGTCTAAAAATATTGTACATCTTGATGACGCCACGTCATTTCTCTACTTAAATAAGCTCAGAAGCATCCTCATTTCTTTCACTTCCAGCCACATAGCTTAGGTTATGAGAGAGTACCCCTGAATGCAGAGAATGATGGCAGGTCTCTAGGAGCCAGTCTCCCAAAGGCAAGGACAGAGCTGGGAGTTGACACAGGGCCTTGGCAGATGCTAAGGAGAAGCAGTGCAAGGTTTGACCATGTGTGGTCTGTTACCCACATGCTGTTGAAGGTCACAGCAGCTTGATGGGGGTCAGAGCTCCTGCTGACAGAGTTCAGATTTTTGGTTTGGACTGAGGAGTGTGGGTGAGTGTGGGCATGAGAACAAGGGGAGAGGGGTTGCTTCCAAGGCCCGGGATCCCAGCACCTGCCTTTCATCCTGCCTCTTCCATTGAAGGCCCAAGGGACATCAAAGGGAAGGTTTGAGAAGAGCTAGTCTAGGCTGAAGACTAGAGGCAGCCAGGGCCCAAGTCAGCGGGAAGTGTGCACTGTCTGCATAAACACTTCCGCTGGAAGATGACCCATGTCTGTGGGAAGCACTTGAACTGCATTTGGAATAGAGCAGCCCCCCCTCATCTGCAGTTTCACTTTCCATAGGAGCAGTTGCGCGCCATCAACCATGCTCTAAAACCTTTAAATGGCAAACTCCAGAAATAAACGCTTTACAAGTTCTAAGTTGTGCGAAGTTCGGAGTGACGAAATCTCAAGATGTCTTGTTCCATCCTTGCTTGGAACGTGAATCATCCCCTGTCCAGTGTCTCCCCACCCACTAGTCACTTAGGAGTCCCCGGGGTTACCAGAAGGACTGTCACAGTACTGCAGTGCTTGTGTTCAAGACACCCTTTATCCTTAACGAGGCCCCAAAGCACAGCAATATTGATGCTGGCCATCTGGATGTGCCAAAGGGAAACCCTTTAAGTGAAAAGCGAAAGTTCCCAATTTAAAATAGAAATAAAAACATCATATGTTGAGGTCGGTAAGTTATATGGCAGGAACGACTCTTCTACCCATGAAATTGTGAAGGAGGAAAAAGAAATTCATGCTAGTTTTGCTGCCGCACCTCCAACTGCAAAAGTTAGGGCCCCAGTGTGTGGTAAGTGTTTAGTTAAGATAGAAAGGCATTAAGTTTGTGGGTGGAAGACGTGAACAGAAAGCATGTTCTGATTGTGTGGCACCAGAAAGCACTGAGTCTATACAAGGACTTCAGCAAGAGACTCCTAAACAAGGGACACCACACCACTCACTGCGAGCAGGGTGGTTACAATATGATGGTTTGAGAGAGAGAGAGAGACCACACTTTTATCATTTTTATTACAGTATATTGTTATAATTGTTCTATTTTATTATTAGTTATTGTTAATCCTTTACTGTGCATAATTTATAAATTAAACTTTCTCGTAGGTGTTATGTATAGGGAAAATATATCATATATATAGGGTTGGGCACTACCTGTGGTTTCAGGCAAGGACTAGGTGTCCTGGAACGTGTCCCCCAGAGACAGTTTGAATTTCATGCACCCTTTGTGCTTCATGTGCCACCCCGGTGGTCAGGCATCCTTGGCTGCCAAAGTCTGAAGGGTGTCCCTGGCTGTGGGACTGAATGGGCTAGCTGAGCTGTCCTGCGTGCTCACTGCCAAGGTGAGGGATGGGAATCTGGAGAAGGGAAAGCTCTTCAGCCGAGACTATTTTTGAACAGTTGAGCTGTTACCTCTTGACATTTTTGATGGCCCTATAAAAAGCAGCCACAAAAGTCACTGCAATGGACTGGGCTCGTAGGGCCTTGTGTGAGGACCGAACGCGTTGGCTCCTCTGCTGGGGTGGCTCGTGTCCGGGCTCTGAGCCCTTCCAGAGGGCAAGCACCTGAGCGCTGGGACAGGCCAGTGGGGAATTCCATCGCAGAAAGTCTCTGCCCAGCCAACAAAGGCGAGCTTACCCTTGCCGTGGAGGGATGGGGGCCGGAGGGTGGTCAGTGAGGTGTTCAGGAGCATTGCACTGGGAGCGGCCCAGAAAAGGGCCAGCCTCTTCTTCGAAGACTTCCTGGATAGCCTTTCACTGAAGCCAGTTTCTTTTTCTGTCTATTATTCTCGGCTCCCAGGGGAAAGGCACAGGTGCTCTGTCCTCTCAGCTGTAAGGCAGCCTCTCCTCGCGGTTTTCCCTGGAGACTGCAAGAAGGCAGGGTCCTATGTTTCATCTCTGCAGCCCAGAGCTACCACAGCACCTGCTGTGCAGGGAACCATGATCCCTTATCCGAAATTCCAAATTCAAAAAGTACTCAAAACCTATTTTTTTAAACTCAGTTTTTAGTAAAACCTGGGCTAGGCTTTGTCAAATTTGCAAACGGTAACAGCAGGAACAATGGACTTTCATAAGTGGCAAAACGAAGAAGTGCTAAAAGCCAATGAAGCAGCAAGCCGCTGTGCATAGAGAAGAAAGTAACACCTTCTCAGGTGAGCTGGGAGAGGCCCTCAGGTGGGCTGAAGTTTTAGGTATGATTCCCAAAGAGGAGGGGGTGGGGCAGGGAGAGAAGCCTGAGATAGCCTGTGTGGTTTTCTGAGTATTTCCCAGATGTTCTGTTCCTCTCTGCCCATGAAATTCTCAAGCTCTCCCCGCGTGTCAGTCCTGTTTCTTTCCATCTTTTCCCCGTGGCCCGATGGCAGCGTGAGGTC
The DNA here is from genome assembly GCF_019186645.2 of Phyllostomus hastatus. NCBI lineage: Eukaryota > Metazoa > Chordata > Mammalia > Chiroptera > Phyllostomidae > Phyllostomus > Phyllostomus hastatus. The sequence goes on along the minus strand of NW_025334015.1, from coordinate 8,035,698 downwards.
CACCTTTGGGACTGTACGCAGAAATGCAGTCATCTCCCAGAACTCTCCTCTTCTGCGGGAAATAATTCTGGGCCTTGCATATAGAATGAGATCAAGAATATTTTCTTGAATAAATGAAAACTTAAGGAGTGTGACTTTTTAAATCAACAATGTTTATTTTTAAAGCAGTTTTAGGTCCCAGCAAAAGTGAGCAGAAAGTCAGTTTTCCTGTATATATTCTGCTCCTCAACCCCCCTGATCAGCCTCCCCCTATTTCCCACCCCCCAGAACGCACATCAGTTGCAGTCCATGCACCTATATTGCCACATCAGTATTTTAACGCCCGTTTGTCCTCAGTTAAGAGAAATGATGGAGGCAGACAAGCATGGCTCTCTCCCCAAGTGTGATTCAGCATCTGCCTCTCTCCTCTGGGTCTGTGGAGCAACCTGCCCAGCTACAAAGCTGTAGAGCAGAGAAGAAACAGGACTGCAAGCTTTGAAAGGTATAAACACTGAGAAGTCAGGGAAATATTCCTGTGCACCGGAGGGAACTCACAGGCATAGATCAGAAAGATGGAAGAAGACCTACTCGGTTAGTTCCCTCCCTCAGGGGCCGGAGTGGGTAAAGCACACCGGCCCCTGCCTTCTGGTCACTGGGGAACAAAGGCCACCCAATCTTCCCCAGCTCCCAGCGCAGCTGAGGCCCCAGGTTCTCTGTCTTTTCCCATTAGAGCGGCCCTAGGACAGTGGTCCTGAGCGCCAAGCCCCTGGGACTCGGTGCTTACTCAGTTTACAAAGCGCATGTACAGTATCACTGTGGACTCACAGCACCCTGACGGAGTACGCCCAGTGAAGAAACCTGCCATCTCACAGATGGGGGGTCTGGGGTGAGCAAGCCGGTGGACTTCTCCCCACAGCTGAGGGGTGGAGTCCAGCTGGGGCCCAGGATGCCGCGTCCTGGGCCGTGCTTCCCGTGGGGCACGCTGGCAGGGGGCAGTGCTCTCTGGAGGCGCTGGCTACTGTCTGCGATGCAACCAGATCAGTTATTTATTCTTAGAGTAACATCCCAAAACCAACAGCAGAAAATAGCCACCCTTCTGAAGGAGAGAAGGGTGTTTTAATCTGTGTGCAGGAAAGTAAGTTTCTGAGTCAAACACTTTTTACAAGGCTTACGGGTGGCTCCTCACCGAGGACCTTCTCTGAGTCTTTACTACACTAACGTGGCCATGAGCAGAAGGGGCCCCATGTTCCCTGGAAACGTCTGACCACGCTTCCGTCCTTGGCAGAGCATCTCGAGGGGAAAGCTCTTTGGGGTGGTCAAATGGGGGGCATGTGGTAGCTTTTGGATTCAGTTTTCTGCCCTGGATGTCCTCCATCAAGATCCTCAGAGAAAATCAGAGGAGAAAAAAAACAGAAAACTAGAATCTCTAAGAAAAGACTTAAAAAGAACTGAGTTATTCAGGCATAATAAGAAAAAGATATTGACCGGGCACTGAAATCAATTTTAAAATATTGAGCATGTCTGGGGACCTGGTCCATGGTGTGGTGAGGGCCACTCAGAAAGCAGTGCAAGCAGAGCCTGGCCCGCTGTGGCCGAGGGAGGTGGGGATCGGCCTGACCAGGGAACGTTATCCATGCAGGTCACAGCTGGCCTTCCGGGGCTGTGATAATGAGCAATTTCTGTAGCAGCAGATCTGAACGGTGGCAATCTGGTGAAAGTATGGATGCTGTGTGACACAGAGGAGGGTAGAGATCTTGACTGAATTCAGTTCCACCGGGAGGAGTGAGGAGAAGGTGGGTGAGGGAGAGAAAGAAGATTCCCGAGCCTTTGACGAAAGGGAAATGGTGGTCTTCTCTGGAGTAGCCATCAGCTGGAACTGACCCCGGGGGCCCCAGGGCCCCCACCTGTGAGGAAGAAAGCTCCATGTGCCTGTGGCTGAGGTCCCTTCTTGGTCTCTGCGTCTCCTCTCATTCTCATCCCTTCCTGCTCTTTCGTGAATGGAGGGAGGGAGCAGGGGGTGAGCGGTAAGGGTTGGGAAGATGGACAGCATGTGGAGACAAAGCAAATGGAAAGTCATGAAGGGAGGTTGGGTCCTGGGGATGAGCATCTCACCGAATCTCGAGTGTCATTAAATACAAAAAGGTAGGATGATAACACAAAACTCACCAATTGTTACCATTTCAAAGTCGAAGGCCGGCCCTGATTTCAAAGAGTTTGTGTGTAATGTGATGCATGGCTTTTTCTTCTGTCTCTTTTTCTATAGGTAAGTGACATTTCATTCTGCTCATCCCCAAGGCAAAGTTGGATGTTTTTAAAGTGGGGAAAATGTGACCGGAAAAAGACACGGGGAAGGTGGAGAGAGGTGACAGTAGAGGGGCAGCCCAGGAGGGTGCCCACTGAATTCGCCCTCCGTTGCCCAGACAGGCGAGGGGGAGACTTCTCCCCCAGAGTCCGTGGTGAATGCCTTTCCACAGGACAGGGTCAGAGTCATGGGTGTGGCTTTGAGACGGAGCTGCCTTTGTTCTTGAAGAGAGGTTGGAGCTGTCGCCAAGGCTTCTGTCCCACGTGATGATCCAGGTCTGAAATGAGGTCAGTTTGGGGCCCTGTGGCTGGTGGTAGAGAAAGTAGGGAAAACAAGTGTTCTTCTGAACAGGTGGAGTTAAAACATCCCACGATAAAAGTCAGGAATGTGCCCAATGAGCTTGCTTTTCATGGGGGGTCTGTGAATGGTATGGACGTTTCTGGACACCAAGGAAATTTTGGGAACACTGAGATCACCTGGTACCTTAAGAATCATTTACTTAATTTTAAGGTCTGTCTAATTACTGTGGGATGTTTTTCTACTCCTGTCTGGTCACTGAGGTGAAAGTACAGGAAGGAGAGTGGCTTGTAGCGGCGGAGGCTGATTCGTCACTGTAATCACCTTACCTTCTCTTGGTCATTCAAGAAGGGCATTTTGAAGTTCAAGATTCGTTTGAGGTTTCTACTGTTCTGAAATTCAATGGCTCTCCCTTAAGATTAAAGAGGAAGTGCTTTAATTTTTTTTCTGTAACTTGTGAACAATCCACTGAAATAATTGACTGATGGCTCTGCCCAAATGTGCTTGTTATTTTCTTTGAGAGAAAGAAATGTAAAGCATTGTATTTAATAGTCTATAAATCTAGACTAGGGACATAAAACCCGATTCAATAAAAATATTGAAAATGTGCAGTCCCATCTAATGTCCAATTGAGGGAGATAAACGGAATTGATTCAGGCTGGGTTGGTAGGAAAGGCTGCAAGGTAGAGAGGACTTCCATCTGTGCCTGAGGACTCAGAACAGAACACCCCGTCCACACACACAAGGCAAATCTGTAGATATCAGGAACTCTAACCCTGGCTGGTGTGGCTCAGTGGGTTGAGTGCTGGCCTGCAAACCAAAGGGCCATCAGTTCGATTCCCAGTCAGGGCACATGCCTGGGTTGTGGGCAGGGTCCCCAGTGGGGGGCACGTGAAAGGCAAACACACATTGATGTTTCTCTCCCTCTCTTTCTCCCTTCCTACCCCTCTCTCTAAAAATAAATAAATAAATAAAATATTTTTTAAAAGAAACTCTAGAAAGAGGCAAAAATACCAGAGTTTGTCATGAAAGGTAATTAATTTTGTTGCTAAAATTTGGATACACCTATCTTCCTTAAATTCTCTTTTTCTCAATTTCAGCAAAGAGAAGGAAAAAAAGAAAGCTCAAAATACAACTCTTTCCTCTGGGAAAGTTTCACTGTACATGGGAAATCACAAAACATCTCCTTGCATGATGTCCTATCCCAACTTGTGGTCTGTTATTATTTTCCCACTGAAGACACGGTGATGCAGGTTGCATTTACGTGACTGCAGACAGGCCTGGGAATGTGTCTCAGTATTGCCCTGCATAAAGGGGACAACTGAGCTGCCATCTCTCTGGGTCCCCACCCAAGAGGATGCTCTGCACACCCTCGGTCTGCTTGGAAAATAAGAAAATCTGTAACCAACAAGCAACCCTAGACTGTTGTCCAATACAGCAATAAAAAGGTGGGGTTCTGTGCTGTAAGGTTTTCTGTGCCCCTCTGTCACAGAGGCTGAGTTCTATTGGCTGCCTTTAGATCAATGTTGAGCAAATCATTGACTAACTGGGAAAATTCATCTTTTTTTTTTTACAGGGGGATTTGTCAACAGAATTAAGGTTGTGACAATTTCTTCCTTGTCTTGATAGTCTGCCTTTTACACAGATGGCAAGAACTGGATGAGGAGGAAGGGCTGACATGCTCTCCCAGGCTCTCCTTTGGGGGCCATAGCTTGCCGTGTGAGCTCAGAGGCAGGCAGCATCACAATGCATGAAGTCAGCACCTTAAAATTTCCTGTTAATGAGGAGGTAATGGAGTACATGTTAATTTTATAAGAAAAATTTCCACAGAGTATGTGAGTGCATGAGATCTATTAGAATAGTTTTAATATGCTGTGGTTCTCTTCTTAGGAACATGAGGACACAATTCTATTTGCACCTCCCTCGTAAACAACACCTTCCCCTGGATCGCTGCACCCTGCGGAACAAGAGGGCAAGAGAGTAGCACTTAGACACACAACCATCGCAAAACAAGCCAATATGCCCATGTCCTCACACAAATGCATATTTTTAAATGCAAACACACAAAGCTGTGATTTTGCCTTTAAAAGGTGATGAAAAGCAAAGACCATTTTCAGAATCAGATCTGCCCTCTTGCTGTTGTTTCTGAGATACCCATGTGTTCTCTTTCGTGTACCCATGTCTTACCAAACGCCTCGCCCCATCGCTGTGTTTGACTCCACCACAGTCTTCATTTGCTCTGGAATGCATCGATCTTCCTCAGCCCCAGTGCCCCGGGTTGGATAGTTAATCATGTGGGCTCCAGCATCGATCCACCTCTCTCTGTGCTCTCCACTTCGGGTCCTGTGGCCCTCCGTGATCCTTTGACTTTTGTCACCAGTTCTGCCCTGGAAGGAGGCCAGGCCATCTGACGGAATCTGTGCCTCTTGAGCACTGGGGTCTTAGGTTTCTGTGAGTGTGAGGTGGCAGAGCCTGAAACATAAGGCTATACAGCAGGCCCAGCCTCCTGCCACCCTTGCAAAGCCTGCTTTGGAGACTGCTGGTGTTCCCACTCTTTAGGCAAGGACAGTTTTTGTTACATCTCTTTAAAGCTAACCTTTACTGAGTTTCAGACACCATGTTAAACGATACACACGTGTACATTCACATATATTTTATTTTTAAAGCAATTCTACGATGTTGGTTACATCATCCTCTTTATACATACAAAGAAATCAAGTTTCATAGAGATAATTCGTGCAAGGTCACTGGACCTTGAATACTAGATTTGGACTTGTAACTCTTTTACCCTGATATCCATGAATTTACCTGCTTGCATGCCACCTGTGCCGCCGATGCTGCCCCAGAGTAGCAGGGGGAGGGGTGCAGGGCAGGGAAGGAAAGTCTGTAAGCTGTGCTGGGCTTGCACCTTTCTAGCTGTTTAGATCAACGGAACTCTTGGCTATGTGGATGCTCTCTGGACAGGCTTTGAGAGGAGCCAGGGCAGGTGGGTGAAAAAGAACTGGACCCGGACTTAGAAGAACTTGGGTTTGAGGTCTGCATCTGTCCTTAATTCACTGGATGCTCTTAGGTAATTATTTAATCCTCTGAGCCTCTTACATCATGACAAAGCCATAGGAAGTGTAATATTATTTCACAAGCTTAATAGGAGAATAATATATAAGAAAGGATGTTCTAACAAAATTCACTTATTACTGTTACCTGAAAATCTTCCTTTCACTCTGGTTCCCCAAATCTCTAAGCCTAGTTCTTGATTTTTCTGATGAGATCTAGAATTTTTGCCAAAAGCAAGGAACAGTTCTTGGCAGCTTTCTGAGCCTTCACTTCCTTTCAATACCAGGCCGACTGGAGAGCAAAATTAGCCTGCCAATCACTCAGAACCGCGTGGGCCCAGGAGATCACCTCCCACCCCCACCCAGCTGCCAGGTACCAAACGGATACACAGGCTACACATTTTTATTCCTGTGTCTCCTCTTCCTGTATGTTAATTTGATCACTTTAGTAGAACAAAACAAACCAAGCAGATTTGAGATGCAGTTCATTATCCCCAAAGGCCAAAGGTTATAGAACAAAGGTAGTGGGAAGGTAATGACTACTCTCTGACATCATTCTCTGGAATTCCCACATTTTCTTGCTCCAGCAGGATTTAAGAGCCTGCCATCTCACACTGGTTAGTAACCTCAGACGGCAGGCCGGGAGAAGAGAAGATGAACGAGGGACAGGGCCACTCAGCAGGGCCTCAGAGCTGGTGTGGCTGACTCAGAGCCTTCGTGCATTTGTGGGGCACCGAGGACAGAGCCCACGCGACTGCTCTGCACACCAGGCATGGACGGATGCACTGGGTGCAGGCAGGAAAAGTCCTCTCTGAGTGCTGCTGTGCTGCCCGTGGTGTTCACATTCTCCCCCCGCCACCAGCCCTGGCCATCCCTTGGGAAAATTACAAGGAATCTCCTCAAAGACTGACACCTGGGGAGGGCTGTTTTGTCTTGCTCATCCCTGCCGCACCTCCTTTCTAGAATGAGCTACCTGAATCGTGACGTTTGCCTAGCTATTCAGAAGAAAAGCCTTCTTTGTACTGCAGGGTGGAAAATATTTGGGGCACACAGAGCTTTATCTAAACCATTTGGTTGCTGTTATGGGGCTGACTTGTATCCCCTCCAAAACATGTATATGGAAGTCCTAGCCCCCAGTTGCTCAGAATGTGACTGCGTTTGAAACCGGGGCCCTTAATGGGTAACTAAAGTAGAATTAGGTTACGCAGGTGGACCCTCTTCTTCCTCCAGTCTGACTGGTGCCCCAGTGAGAAGAGGAGATTAGGACCCAGGCACACACAGAGAAGACCGTGTGAGGACACAGGGGAACGTGGCCGTCTAAAGCCGAGGAGGGAGGCTTCAGAATGAAGCCAACTGCACGTACACCTTGATCTTGGACTTCTAGCCTCCGACAGTCTTAGGAAATGAGTTGTTCAAACCCACCAGTCTGTGGTCCTTTGCTACAGCAGGCCAAGCAGACTAACGCATCACAGAGTAAGCTAGCTCATCAAAACTCAGCCTGGGGTCTGCAACTTGCCGAGGTGCCCGTGGGCGTGGAAAGGAGACTTGCAAGTCAAATCTCTTCTTCGCCAGATTCTGCTTGACCTTTGGCAAGTTACCACTGTGACCCTCACTTTCTCATCTGTACAGTGGGCTCTTTTGAGAATGATTGAGATATTAACAAGTATTGTAAGAATCGGTGCTCAATGGTGACAGAAATAAAAATTAGCTGTAAATAAAATGTTACTTTTTTAGTATGTGCCAAGCATCATGATAAATATTTACCTGAGAAGCTTCATTTGATCTTACCTTTTTGACTCCTGGTATTGGAAGGCAGCAAGTCTGTCCTCAGGACTCTGCCCAGGACTTGGGATTCATCCACCTGCAGGCAAAGATCTGCATGAAGGACGGTGACCTTTCCACTCTTCATGTTCATCCTGCTTGGGGTGGGGGAAACGGTGCTGGATCATCGTCACTCATCAGAAGTCCATACCCCCTTCCCTGGCCTGGCCCTCTCTCTCACCATCTCCAGATGTTCCTCTATTTAAATGAAACTTAGCTGCAAACAACTGCAGCCCGACTTTAAGGATCACTCACTCATCTTGACTCACATCACAGAGAATGGGATGTAACACACCACAGACACACAAGACATTGAAGGGGAGGGGGAACATGTTCTGCCAATGTCATGATGTTCTTGGTCACGGAACCTTGCTGACGGCACACCCCTTCCAAACGGGTGGCTCTCAGAAGGAAGACACATACTCAGTGAACACACAACTCTTATGTCCCAAGGTGAGGGAGGGCTCTGTCTCCAGGCAGAGGCTGGCTGAGATCGGGAAGCTCTGGATGACTCACACCCATTTCGTGCTCCCCAAGGACACCGTCTTCAGCTCTTGGGTCCACAGACAGAATCAGTGTGTCAGACATGGTCAGGCCCCTGGTGCCAGATTCTCAGAGCCACACACACCGATGATGGGCACACCAGAATTCCCACTGACCAACTGAACCTGCGGGAGGGCGTGCCTTCCCAGAGGCTGCTGCTATCAACATTTCTGGACCCTGAGCTACTGATCTGTCTCCTGGTGGGTAAAGACCTAGACAACAGGCTCCTGGAGTTTTTCTGCTGCAGCATATCTGAGGGGTACAACCCACCTGTTAGTGACCGTCGGGGGCCACACTACGTTTCCATAAGGGGCTATGTGAGGACTTCAGCTGGGGCTGGGGGAGCACTTTGGCTACTCCCTCGCATAGCACCATTGCCTGGACTCTCAGGACCCCGGTGCTAGGAAGTAAGTGGGCTGGAGGGTCGGCTTCTTCCATCCTGCCACCCACCTCTTTGTCCCACATAAAATTCCTTCATCCGTGACCTTCATTTTGCCCTTACAGAGAAGGACACAGATACTCACTCAGATCCACGAGGCTCTGCAGGCTCCGGACTCGGCTGCACCCCAGCCCATCCCTTTCCTGTGTTCTCCTCGCTTCAGCCATGTGGTCTTTGCACTGGTCTTGGGTCCTTCTGCCTCAAAATCACCTCTGCTCTCTCTTTACCTGGGTGACTCAAGGCTTCTTTTTTTAAAGATTTTATTTACTTATTTTAAAAGAGATGGGGAAGGGAGGGAGAAAGAGAGGGAGTGAAACATCCATGTGTGGTTGCCTCTAGCACACCCTATACTGGGGATATGGCCTGCAACCCAGGCATGTGCCCTGACTGGGAATCAAACCAGCGATGCTTTGGTTCACAGGCCTGCACTCAATCCACTGAGCTATACCAGCCAGGGCCTCAAGGCTTGAGGCTTTATAACTCAACCCAAGAACTTCCTTGGGAGAACATCCCTGGTCCCTCACCTGAGCCATGACCCTAGGTGAGCCCTCTTCCCTCAGTGCCTTTGTTTTGAGCTGCTTCTAAGCATTTGCTGCTGATTTGATCCCAGCTCCCCACAGACTGGCAGCCCCATGACAGCAGGCCCTGGAGCTACTTTTTTTTAAATCCTCACTTGAGGATATGCTTTTATTGATTTGAGAGAGAGAGAGGAAGTGGGTGGGGCAGGCAGAGAGAGAGAGAGAGAGAGAGAGAGAGAGAGAGAGCTTGCATCCCATACATGCCCTGATGGGAACTGAATCCACAACTTAGGTGTGTGCCCTGACTGGGAATCAAACCTGTGACCATGTGGTGTTCAGGACAATGTTCCAATCAGCTGAGCCACCTGGCCAGGGCCATGGAGCTACTTTTGCTCCCCGTGCTCTGCTGTGGATATGGGACAGTGTAGGGACTAATCCTGCTCACAAAGGACCAGGGAAATTTCCCTGTCCCATAGCTGTGAGCTCCTTCCCAGAACGGGGATGAACCAGCAGGGGACCCCTGTGGGCAGTCCTTTCAGAAAGGACGCGGCTAGGCTGCTCTCTACGATTGACCCAAATCCAAAGTACTCAGCACAGACCTCCAGAGGCTGAGTGGTTCTCAACCCTGACCTCTCGTTAGGACCACTGAGGGAGGTTTTAAAAACACTCAGGCCTTGCCCAGAGATTTCCACTCAACAGTCTGGGGCAGCCTGGGTACCCTCAGGTGTTTCCATGCACAGCCTTCCCTCTTCTCGCTGCATGATCTTTGACTACTTCAATCCCGAGTGTGACTGTCTTCCCAGTTCTCATGGCCGTAGCACACTCTGCGAACCATTTCTGGCACCTCATCGAGCTGGATCTCACAATAACAGGAGATCGCTGCAGTCATTCCTGTTCTGGGGAGAGAACCTGCAGTTCAGAGAGACGAAGCATCTCGGGGAGGACACATGCGGCTCACAGGAGAAGGGGCGGCGTGCACACTCTTGTCTGTCTGGCTCCAGAGCCTGGGCTCTGATTCCGTATCACATCGCTTTGCATTCTGGTTGGACTTTGGGCAGGCTTGCGGGGGATATATATCTCCACCCAAATATACATATATCCTCACACACACACACACACACACACACACTATATATATATATATATATATATATATACACACACACACACACACATATATATACATATATACATATATATACACACACATATAAAATAGATATAGATAGATATAGAAGAGATATAGATATAGATATAGATATAGATATAGATATATAGATATAGAGTGAGGATATATACCCCCCACAGCATCTACTGATCTACTGTCAAGGATGCCTGGGTATTCCTATGAATTCCCAGGTAGTAACACTGATTGAGAGTCAAGGTTAAAACAAAGCTGACTATGTTACAGATGCCTAAATTCTGGGCTGTGTTCCCTCACCTACTGCTCAGCTTCGAGCTGAGAGAGGTCAGGGCCTGGCTGAACAGGAGTTAGGTAGAAGGTATAATGAGGCAGAAGCAAAGACTGAAGACAACTAAATTTTTCCCCTTCTAATCCCCAATTTTGGACCAATGTGGGGCCCAGAGTGAGTGAGGGAATTAAATTAATGAACACAATTTCTCCCTGTCATTGAACTCTGACTAATGAGTCTATTTCTGGGTAATAAGAAGGAGCAGGAAGTGACAAGGCAGTGTAATGAATTAGTGGCCCAGAACCTCGTTAGTCAGAATAATCTTTCCACGAAAGATAAATGATGCAAACATTAATTATAAAGCCAGGGTGGAAATGCATCCCATTATTTGGCTTCCTAAGAAATCTATCCCAGTTATTACAAGGCATTTCAAACAACAATAAAAATAATAAAGTAAAGGCTCAGCGAGAGCTCTAACCCCCAGGGAGACTTGGTGGGGGCAGCAATAGGCCCCGGAGTCTATTCTCTCTGTACTTCCCAGGGAGCAGACCGGGAACTCCTGCCCGGGGGTGTTGTCCCGGGAAAGAAGGCACTGAGTCCCTGCCCCCGCCCCCCAGGAATCTGTTGCCCCCTTGTCTCCCCAGCTAGGTCACTCAGAGCCACAGACTCTGGGTCATGAAGACCCAGGTGAGGGAGTTTGACAGAAACATTCTCCCCATTGACAAAAGAGGGGGGAAGGTCACAGTTTCTGCCTAGAACCTGAGCATCCTAAAAAGAGGGTCAGAGATCAAAACTAGGGAGGAGGAAGAAGTAGCGGGTCAAGGGGTCAGGCTCTGGAGTCAGCCTATTTCAAATCCTGGCTCTGTGTGCTTGGAAAAGTGCCTGATTCTTCATCAGAGAACCGGCGATTGTGGAGCGTCCTTTAAGGGGGTTGTTTATGAGAATTAAGTCAGGTTGAGCACAGAAGGTACTTGACAGCTACCAAGGGTGCAGAGAGTGCCAGGCACGTGTGTGCGTACGTATTTAAGGTACTGTTACGGTTGTGGAGCCGGCGGGCACATGGGTCACTGAAGGTAGTTCCACTGTGCAGATATGGGAGGTGGGACTTGGGGGCATCCGCAGGGGCAGCCAGTCCTAACCTCCCAGTCCCAGCTCCCAGGTTCTGTCCCGGTCGGGCTGTTTCCTGTCACCTGGAATTTTGGCAGCATCTCAGAAGGGAAGGCCAGGCGTGGGAGGAGGGCTTCCCTCCGAACAAAAGTGGAGAAGGCTGAATCAGTATAAATGTGGTTGCTGAGGCCATTACTCCTGAGAGTAAATAAACCAGAATTAAAAACTATAAAAAAAAGTACTCGGCAGCATCCTGGTAATAAACTTGTCCGTGACTTCATGGCTCAGAGCGCAGAGGTTCCTGGACTGCTAGAGACCTGAGCCCTCCCATGCCCCTGGAGGGGTGGGAGAAGTCCCAGCCGAAGGCTGGGGAGTCGGAGCTGGAGCAGCTGACACTGGTGCAGCCTCCTCCTTTCCAGGTGGCTCGTGAAGGGAGCGGGGCTGCTGGCTGATTTCCTTCTTAAGACTTTGTTGTTAACTGACTGGCAACTCTTCCTAATGAAAGAAGAAAGACACAATTAATCGGGAATGAATTTTAATTGTCTCTGACTTCTCATTTGTAGGCTATTAAAATGTATTCCCCATTAAGCGATCGCATTGGGCAGCATCATTCTCGGGAAATGGGCAGCGCTCACCCTATGTCTTCCCTTAGGGCAAAACTGGGCTCTTGGGTTTTAAGCAGATTGAACCAAATAGACGAAAAAAGAAAAAAGAAAGAAAGGGAAAATCTGCTGCTAAAATCTTTTTTCCTTTAATTTTTGTTTATTTATTTTTTAGCCAAAGAAAAAAATGCCTGCATTAGTTACTCTGCAGCCTTTTTTCCCCCCTGCATTTTGGGGTGCTGCGGGAAGGTGGCTCAGCTGGGTCCGGGCCACCTCCCCATCGGCTCGGTCGCTGTCCAGGTAGAACGGAGGCTCCACGCGGGGCAGCAGGAGGCCCAGAGACAGAGCCCAGGCCAAGGCCGGAAAAGGGCCACTGCTGGGTCTGCCTCTCCTTCCCAGCCCACTCATCTCTCACTGCTTCAGGGGCTCAGTGAGATGGGTTTTTAAAGCTTTATCGAGGTGTAATTCACAAATTAAATTGTGTGTGTTTAAGGTGTACACTGTGGTGATTTGATTGCTATCTGAATGCACTGTGAAATCACCACCACAATCAAGCTCCGTAACAGATTCCTCACCCCACACAGTTACCGTTTTCTTCTGTGTGTGTGGTGAGAAAATTTAAAATCCATTCTCTGAGAGTTCCACCTCCTGTCCCCCCACACCCTGTTCATGGAAAAACTGTCTTCCACGAAACTGGTCCCTGGTGCCAGAGAGGTTGGGGATCTCTGCCAGGTCAGAGAGGTGACCTCGCATGGACACAGCTGCCCTGGGGCACAGCTCACTGTCTCTGCCTGCTTTTCCACCCCACTCGGCCTTCGGCTTTTCCCAGAGGAGGCATAAGGATGTGGGTGCCTGAGCCATGTGGGATGCGGCAGGTCATTAGATGTTGCTGAGTAAGGCCGAGTCATGTGGTAGGGGATGGGGGAACCTCACTTTGGACATCACGGCTCCCGCCTCAGGTCTCTCCCTGAGAAGTTGTGTAGGTGGCTGGATGCTCCATTCCCAGGGCGCAGGACTCCCAGAAGACCCCCGGGGCCCCCAGTGCCTCAGCTACCTCCCTCTCAGCTTCCCCTTATCCGACTCCCCCAACCCAGCTGCACCCATCCTGTCCCTCTCTTACTCTTCACCTGGTCCTTTCTCACTGCTGTCTTTCTTCCTCGCCTGTCTGTCCAACCTTGGCCTTCGGGCTGCCTGAAGTCCTGGATGGTTAAGAATGCAGCCCAACACAAAACCATAGATTTACTTAAAACATTACGAGATTTTTTGTGATTACATTTCGAAATGTAGTTAATGTGTGGCCCAAGACAACTCTTCTTTTTCCAGGGTGGCCCAGGATGGCAAAAGGTTGGGCACCCGTGAGACCATCACCCTCCTTCTCACCCTTGCTCTCCCCCTGGGCTCTTTCTGGGAGGCCTTAAAGCAGAGCCTGGTCTCAATGCCTTCAGGACCCAGGCAGGGGATGTGACTGGACACAGCCCAGAGAGCATGCGTCCCCCACCACCTCGGGCACCAGGACCCTGGCTGCGCCAAGTCTTCGTTTTGGCCATCCGGGCTTCCTGGGGCTCCTGTTCCTTCTCTGCCAACTGGCCACTTCTCAACCATCCTTCAAACCCTGTTCGCCCCACCCCCGATCCTGCTCCCACAGTGCTAGGACGGCATCAGTCACATGGCAGTGTGGGTGCATACCTTCTTTCACCAGGGATTACTGGTGCATCTAGGGAAGGGATGGGGTGCTACCTAGGTCCCCATTTCCCTGGTTCAGAGTAGGGGCTTCATAGATGCTTATGGGATTGAAACACCCGTGGACCGTCCCCATCTCTTTTTCTCAACCCTCAAAGTAACACTTGTGATACACATATGCCTTAAAATCGAGAAGATCACCACACTTTAGGATAAGAAGCTGCTGTGTTATTTGTCTGAAGCCTAAAAGTATAAAAATAGATCCAGACAGACAAGTGGGCTGGGAAGGGCCAGAGGGTCAGAAATTTCTGGTGGTTAATTGTGAGGACAGAGATGAGACCGGAAGGTGACTCCTCCATGCTCCTGGCTGCCCACTAGCTGTGGTTGCCTGCCGTCAGTCCCAGGGACAGCGGGCTCAGGGCGGGCTGAGAGCTCCTGGCCCAGTGGGTGGGGTCGTCAGGTGGCCCACTGGCCCCCTGCTTCTGACCTGTGAAGATGCCTGCCTGAGAGGACACAGGGGGACTGGGAGCCCCCCTGCACAGGAGGTTTGGCGACACCTGCAACTCAGGCTGAAGATTCGTACTTTGCGAGAGCTGCGTCTCCACCGCATGTGTCTGTATAATGTGATGGTGCGTGTTCTTTCTTCCTGCCCCTCACCGTCCTGGTCATCCAGCTGCGGACAAAGCCTCCATTTCAACCCGGATATGGACACGGCCGTTTTGGGGCGTCCGCCCACTGCCCTAGATTTTCCCTCTGTCGGGAACCAATAGAGTAAAGGCGTGGGAAGGACTCGTGTGGGAGAGGGGTTCCCAGCAGACCCCATGCACCTCCCGTGACAGTGCCACCTAAGCCTTGCCTCCTCTCTGCGCTCCCCGCTGGGGCTGGAGAACAGAGGCATTATGTTTGCAGACTTCCTTTCAAAACAAAATGCCAGAACAGGGAAACGGGGATTTGATATCTCCAGTCGGGGAAAGAAGTTGCTTTTGGCCTCCCCCAACCCTTATTTCTCAGTCTGTTGGTGGCAGACTCGGATGTGTTGAAAAGCAGCACAAAGCGGAAGGGGGTGGGGAGAACATGGTCTCGGGGAGATAATTGACTTCAGAAAAGGTATGTCTGAGATGTAGGGAGAAAACAAGTGAAAATGTATTATTTTACAACCTTGATACTCCTGACCTCATTGGAAATAAATATACACAGTCCGTACCGCCTATCAGGTAGGCTGGAAGAGGGGTTCTAGCACGGGGTACTGGCGCCCTCTCGCGGCCGTTAGAAATAGTGCCACATCCCACCTTCGTTTTCCTGAGTTAAACCAGAAGGTGCGTTAGAGCTGACTGAAGAGGAGAGCAGTTCATAAAAGCAGCCCTTCTCTGAACAAGACATGCCGTCACTCTTAGGGCTCAGGGGAATTCTAGAGGAAGACAGGTAGATATGGTAGGAATAAAACGCAATCCAAGAGGTTGGTTTGGTTTTTGTGACTGCATAGCTTTTGTGGGTCTCAGTTTAATCACCTGCAAAATGATACACTTAAAATGGTCGGATGTCTGGCTCCTTCCAGCAGAGATAGACTTTCAAGTCTCAGCAGCGCTTAAGGAAGGCTGAGGCATCCAAGATCTGGCCAATCATTGACTTCAGTCTGGTGGGGAAAGTCTGTACGGGATTTCTGCTTTGCATTTAAACTTGTCCCGCGCCGTTGTTGTAATCTTTCAATAGCTTCAATGAACCTGGCGTTAGCTCAGTGTAACAGAACCAGGCCTATTGTTCATATTTGCTGTTACAAGAACATTGTCCTTGTTATGACTAAGCCTGACTTCCCTGTGTGGTTACTCGTAATGATGCTTCCTGAAACTGGTGAGAGAGAAAGCCTTCCCCTGGAGATGTAGCTTACGGGGTCTCAGCTCACTCTAGCTGCGCCGTGCGGCCCCACAGAGGGCTGTGAGCAGATGGCATGCTGAGCTCTGAACTGGGAGTCAAAACGTGGGCTCAGAGTCCGTCAGTCTCCTAGTTTCCTCTTCATCTGAACCTTGTCAGTTCACCCACTTAGTGCCAGAAAAGAAAGTTCCCCAGCTTGTTGAACATATCAAAAGAAAAAAAAAGTACCATTTTCTGCAGTAAGCCTTCCTTAAGTAACCAAAGTCTCTGTTTTTTTTTTTTTTTCAAAAATTTAAGTCACATAAGCAGACTTCAGCCCTCATTCATTGCCCCCCACCTCCACCGCCCTCCTGGTCCTGGGTGGACTTCCAGATACTCCTTCTCATAAATGCTTCAGTTCTTGTGTAAGACTAACAGAGTCATTTATCTTTTCTGTTTAAACCCTTGGGATATTTCTGTTTAGCAAGACAGCAATTTCAGGAAGATGCACTGTTTTATTAAGTGTATTAAACAGCGGAGTAGCTCATCTGTTGGCCGCAGTTTGCCGACTGGTTGTCTTGGCTCCATCCCAGCAGAGCTTGGGTTGTTTTCCCAACACGTTTTTAAATTCCTATTACTGACTCTGATGTGATTTCACTGATGTTATTATTATAATTAGCTTATTTCTTACATAGCTGAAAACAGAGTAGACCTTTTGCCAAAAAGCATTATTGTAACCTTTCTGGAATGACGGTCACATCAATAAATAATTGGCACTTGTTGAGTGCCTACTAAGGGCCGTGAAGTTTTGCATTTATTTCTCCTACTTTTTGCTACAGTCCTAGAGGGGAGATAGCAGTGTATCCTTTTGACAGATTAGGACAACACAGCTTGGGGAGGCCAAGTGGCTTCTTCAGTTCTCGCAGCTCAGACTGTGCAGGAGACAAAACTGACGCCCAGCTCTCGCTCCGAAGCCCATGCGCTTCTCATAACCACCCTCGCCCCACCCTGCTGCCTCCGCCGACATTCCATGTGGGGCCTCTCCTGTAAGGCGACTCGAGCTTTGGTGCGGGGTGCTAGTCTGAGCGCTCTGAAAGAACGGCCCTGTCCCCGGAGGAGGGGAGGCGCTCAGACTGCTGGCTGCCTGCTCCCTGGAGGAGCGGGAATTGGGCCGCACATGCAGCCTGAGGTGGGGGTGGGTGCTTTCATGGTTTCAGTACATGGCGCTGGGCAGGCGGGGGCGCTCAACAGAGAAACTCACCCACCCATGTGACTCTCAGAACATAACCACGCTGGTTTATACCACCCTGTCTGAGAGGACTGGCAGCCAAATTTTGAAATAAAAACCTTGGATTTGAACCCTGGGCTTTCTCTTCCAAAGAACTTGAGGTTTGACAGGAGACTATGAGAAGTCACAGAGGTGCACCTGGCTCTGAAATATGTGTACACATGGAAGGAGACGGCAAAAACAGGAGATTACAAACCCAACTGCTTTCACATATTTAAGTGCTGGTGGGTAGGAAAGGGACAAGATGTTTTCTGTGTGATCAGGTGAAGAACCAATGGGCCTCATTTCGGGGGAACCACACACTCAGCATAGAATAAATGTGAAGGTTTGAGGAGATCAAAGGGGTAAAGGTTTTTCTTTTTACTTTGAAGTTTTTTAGCACTGGAAATGTGTGTGCAGGTGTGTGTGCAGGTGTGTGTGCAGGTGTGTGTGTGTTTCTGCATGTGTGTGTTTCTGTGCATGTGTGGTTCTGTGTGTGTGTGGTTCTGCATGTGTGTGAAACTGCATGCATGTGCTCATGCATACAAAGGAAGGGGCAACTAGAAGAGAGAAGATTTAATTAGATGACCTTTAAGACTCCATATTATATGAACTTCTATAATTAAAAATTTTCAGGACAGGCCTTCAAGCACCACACTAGTTATTGGAGAGATGTGTTTGCACAAGAAGTCTTGCAGGGTGCATTTTCTTTTCTCAAAAGATTTCAAACTTTCAAACTGTGACAAGAAGAACACACCCAGCAGCTTTGACCCGCACTTGGCATGTGTGTTCTAAGAAATTCTCTCATGTAACAACAACACGATGATGTAAGTTCCAGGGAATTCAGCAGAGCCATGATGCTATCCTCTCCAGCTCCCTCATTGGACAAATATTCCCTGACCCAGCTCACTTGGCTGCCCTCACCTGTCACCCTCTGGTGGACTTCTGTGTCTGCCACAGTTCCTTAGCCTTGGCCTTGGCCTTTCCTGACGGTGGCATTGGTGAAGGCTGCAGACAGGCTGTTTGGTGGTGCTGGGTGCTTCTCACATGCTGCTGAAGTCACCATCCATGTCTGGCACAAAACTTCCAGGAAGAATTAACAGCAGAGAAGAAAATCTCACTGTGGCCATGCATCCCAGAGCCCTGGCCTGCTGGCCAGCTTGCCTGGGGATGGAGACAGCAGGGACAGCCAGGATGGCCCAGGCCTTCTATTCTGCCACCCGGGTTTGCCCCCTTGAGCCCCTGCCCATCCCCAGCTTTCTCATCTCTACGTGAGGGATCCTCGTGGCAGCGGTGAAAGTCAAATGGCAGATTGTAGGTAAAAGTGCTTAGTAAACTAGATAGCAAAGTGCTAGACCACTGCAATGTATTATAATTTATTATTAATATGCCAGGGAGGCAGCCTGAAGCTAGAATAGCACAGCGAGATCGGAATGTCTGCAAAGTGCTGTGGAGAGAAACGAAAGGGGCGTGACCAGGGTGACTGCTGGTTGTGCCGCTGGACATGGGGCCTCTCGGGGTGCCGATGCACCTCCTCTCGGCACGCATGTCCACAGGCTCTAGCACTAGTAATGGTCACAGCTTATTAAGCATTTACTGAGGGTCAAGTGCTTTGTCAGAAGTTCAAGTGTTGATAATAATTCTGAAAGTTCTTATTACCTCTCTGAGAAGGTGCAGAGTTTCAGATTGTGTTACTCACTCAAAGTCACAAACTCAGAAAACAGCAGGATCAGGAAGCAAATTTCCAACCCGCTGCAGAGGCCCTGCAGTGTGTGCGTGTGTGTGGCTGTGTTCTTTCCACTCTTCCCCATTCGTTCCCCAGCGACACAGAGCTGGTCAGCAGCAGCTCCTAAAACAGGAGTTTATCTGAGTCTGTAAACCATCGACTCTCTTTAAGCAGGACCTTACTCACTCATGGACGTGCAGACGTCTGCTAGTGAGGCCTGGTTCTACACTTCACTTGATGACTTTCTCAGTTTCATTTATTTATGGATTTTGCAAAGTGGTGAGAGTCTAGAACCTCTGAACTCATGAACACTGTAGCTTCGGGGGCCATTGGTAACAAGTGTCCGCTCCCTCGCTTTCCCTGCCTGGGGCGCAGACTGGGGCTCGGGAGTGGGGCAGAGAACTCAGGAGTTCTGGAGCACTCTAGGACTGAGGTTCTGGGTACCTCTCTGCAGAGAACCCCTAGGCATTCGCCCATTGTCCTGCGCCAACTTCACCAGGGTCACTATTCCCTCAAGGTTTATGGGTTGACAACAGGCATCAAACTAGCAAATACCAGGCATTGCGTTGGCCTGTGAACTGCCTGACTTTTTTTGCAGGGGTGGGATGGCTCACTCCGCAGGCCCTGTGCCCTTTGCTGTGACATAGCCCAGGTCCAGGACAGCCTGGGTCTCGAAGAACTCTGCTGCCCTGGATTTCCCACTCCGGCTCCACACGGAGGCAACCTGGGTCTATGGGCAAGGTCTGCTGTGTCTCCTGTGAGCATGGCACGGAAAGAGGAAGCCTCGGGAGACGGATGTCCTTCCCTTCCCCCCTTCCCCTGCCTCCTGGGCCCACCCACGTGTTCCCAGGAAAGTCCTGGCTGGTGCATTTGGAATTCTTAGACATTTACCTGTCCAGGTGTCCCTTCATATCACACTCCTACAGAGACATCTCTCCTTTTCCTTCTCTCTCTCTGTCTTTTTCTGTGACAGTAGTCCTTTGATTTTCTGTTTCTTTCACAGTGGGGAGAGGGGCTGTCATGGCTATCCACCCTCTATCACTGAGTTTTGACCTCTGACCTCTGACCCTCCTTATGACGCTGTAGCACTGCCAGCTTCCCAGGGCCAGCCTGCACCTTTGCCCATGGAGGGAGCTCCACTCCAGGGCCCCTGGGGCCACTTTCCCCAAATCCCTCCCGTCAGCAGGCACACAGCTTGTCCTGACATCCTTTTATCATAGTTATTGAAGTGCCCTGTTACATAATGGCTTTTAAAATGGGAAATATTCCATTTTTGGAGGAAGTGTTCAAGGAGAACAGTGGCTGTCCTTGTCTGCCCTCTGCTTGTGTGCTCTGCACCAGCTCTGGCCCCAGCTGCCCCGGAGAGCACAGCCCACCCATGAAAGTCACCGGACCCTGCTTCCTCTCACACTGAGGCATGGTCCCTCCGGCTCTTCCTCCATCTCCTCTTTTGGTCGTGGGTCCAGGTGGCCCCTCATGCTCCAAGTCAGAGGGCAAGTTTCATGCCTGAGTGAAGGGATGAGCAATGCAGAGGGTTCATGCAGCAGTCTAGAGTGTAGGTCAAATATTGCAAGGGTTTTCATCTTGCTAGCCACTAATGGTCTGGTTCAGTGGCATTCTGGACCGACAGGGTGAAGGCCGTGACTGACAGTGGTGGCCATGGCCCAGGCAGAGGGGTGCTGGAACTCAGCCAACCTCTCCTTCCATGGAACTGATACTGTACCACTGAGTGCGCTGTTCTTCTCCTATCTGTGTCAATATTCCCATTTCTTCTGACATCTTCTGGGGCCATTAGTTTCCCCTAACAAGGTAGAAATAAATGCTGTAAAACTGTTACAGCATCATTATTACCTCAAAGTTCTAAGAAGCGCCAGGTCTTGGGCTCCAGCACAGACATGCTGACTTCTGCGAAATATGAGGCTGGCCCCCAGCTCCTCCCAAAACAGGCTAACATCTGAGAACCACTGTGGAACAGGCAAGGGAAGCACCAGATGCGGGAGTTGAAGTGCAAAAGGCTAGAGGTGCTTTTGATGAACTCCTTCCTTTTAGCAGAGTCTCGGGAAGGTAAACCTACGGGTTCAGGATTCTCCAGGTGAAGTGGCTTGAGAAGGACCTGCATCTGATACACTGTTCAGGGCAGATTTTACCAAGCCTCAGGAAGTCCCTTCCCTCCTGGGCAGGGAAGCAGAGCCCTTTGGCTGGCAGTGTGATGTGGACCCCGAGCTCCACCCCACTCTGTTTTTCACGAATTGTCTTGGCTGTCGAGTTAGCTGGCCTTCCCTCCCCAGCTCATACTTGCTCATGACATTGGCATCAAAGCTTTCATTGGAATGAATCAGGGAAGACGCTGGGTTTGGGCTGTCAGTGGGGAGTGAGGATGCTAACGACATCCACCTCTGTGGGCACCTGTGCCTGTGTCTGTTTTCTCTCCTTGAACACGAGAGCTGGAGAATCAAGGTTAATGAAATGTAAATAGGTTGAGCTCATCCATCTCCTCAGCCTCGGGTGCTGTCTCTGGAAAGAGCACATCCAGGGCCCAGACAGCAGTTTTGCTGGGATATCACTCTGGCCATGAAGGACATTGGGCAAAACACTGCATTGCTTCAGCAGCTCCCTGGTTTCAAATCCTTCTCTGCAGCGGCTGAGGCGTGGATGTACTGCTATTGGCATGCTATACATCTGAGTAGCCTCAATTTTTCTCTCCTGGAAAATGGGGTAATACTGGTCTCAAAGGCTGCTGCAAAGCCTAATCTGAGAACCTATGCACATCAAACAGCTACTGCAGTTTAAGGCACTTGTATCTCTGCCTCTAGGGCTGTTCTGCAAGTACCAGGGGGACCAGCAGGAGGTCCTTCCTGTGCATGCTCTTGCTTTCTTAACTTGGCAGTCTGGGAGCTGTAGGATGCTAAGGCTGACCGTAGCCAGGTCTGTCCTGTGTCTGTCCTTGCTGCATGCGGTAGGAACAGGACTGAAGGACAGCAGGGCACAGACACCCCTCTTCCCCGCCGTGGCGGTCAGGACTGCGCCCCCTGGTGGCAACTGAGGTCAACGATGCCAGGCTGGAGGAAGGAGGCTTGTTAGTTACTGACTTCCTCTTGGGGACCTGATTGGGGCGATTGGGTCCTTCCTTCTCACTCCATCCTGAGAACATCCCTGCTGCAAAGTGCTCTCGAAGTCTGCCAAAGAGTTACTCAGGTTCAATCATGTTCTGATAGCTCTGTCTGACATCGGCTACCTCTCACATCAGAAGCGTGCTCTTCGGCTCCTGACTCACTTCCGCTTTGGCTGCTGGATTCCTTCTGCTCCTGAAGCAGATGCGGAGCCTGTGCTGTCTGTGCAGAAGGTGCCTGAGCTCACAGATCCCTGTGCGTCTTACCTGCCAGCTGGGACGGCCCGGGGAAGCAGAGTACGCTAAAAACGGACAGCCAGGTCAGAGATACCCAACACTAGCTTTCGTCTCTCTCTCTCTGTCTCCCTCCTTCTCTCTCTCTCTCTCTCTCTCTCTCTCTCTCTCACACACACACACACACACACACGCAGGGACACAGGTGCATAGAACTTTCTAGACATTTTGCTGGTGTAAATAACTCCCACATTCATCCGCAAAGCTTTTAGTCCCCATTGTAACTGAACTTCCCCTCTCAAAGTACAGCTTCCCTTCCCTCCTGCTAAATCCAACCAAAAGTTCTGCACATTTTTTTGGTAATCAAAAGGAGATGCTAACCAGGTCTCCCCTGGCCTGGCATTGCTCCCTGGGTCTGGCAGCTCCCTGACAAGATGGCATCACCTTGTCTTTGCTCCTCTAGTAAGACAGGAAGGCGCGCTCAAGATGCTTCTGGGGATCTGGCCGAGTCCTCACTGGCACTGTACGGGGTGCGAAGGGAGGGGGTGGAATGACCCCGGCCCTCAAGCACCCTGGAGAGTGTCCCTCCTAGGAAGCAGTGAATCAGCGAGGGAGGCTGCGAAAGCCGAGTGATGAGGCACATGCCTTAGAACAAACACCGCGGCTGTGAATGAGCCCGGGGGAGGGGGGGGGGGCAGGGGCGTCCCTGGAACACTGTTCTGTAGGGAAGGGTGGATTTCATAGTGTCCGAGGCTCATGTTGCCAAAGGGTAGCAGCAACTGGCCCCACGGCCAGCTGGAACGTGAATTGATAAAGGAAATCCCCTTGGTCTTCCTAGCGCTGGTGCCAAGTGCTTGTAAGGAAAGGATCTCCGAGGGCATGGGAAGGGCTGGCCATGGTAAGAGAAGGTTCTCCTGACTGAATGAACTTCCTCTTGCTTGGGAACCCAACAGGACTGGGTTCTATGGCAACTCTGTGGCTTATTGGCCCAGTGAAATAGCATTGGAGTTAACCTGGCCCAGCTGCGGTTTTGCTATTCGCCTCTGGATTTGGTTGTGAGGATGGGGTGAGCCGTGTGTGAGTGCCGCATAAAGAAAGGGGTGGGGGCGTGCCCACCGCCAGTGGGGCATGGAGATGGCAGCCAACTCGGCTCCACAGACCTTTCCAGAGTGATCATGGAGGGTCATTCTGGCTGGGTGACCAGCCATGACCCAAGGATCACAGAACTGTAACCTGGAAACTGAGAAAAATGGTTGTCCCCGGGCTTCCTGGACCAACACAGCCTGCTGTTCCCCCGGGGAAACCTCTCCCCACAGACTTCTGAGTGGTTGGCAGCATCCCTTCCCCACAGCCTCACCCACTGCGCCAGGGGTTAGGAGGGGGCAGGAGGCTGGGGCTGGCGCCCACTCACAAGCACTGTCCCAGCCGGTCTCCTGTCCTCTGGCCACACACTGGCACTCTGTATGCTGACGATAAACAGTGGAGCCTCCCCAGGGGGGAGCTCTGCCTGCCTCCTGCCTCTCATCTCTGAGGACCCCCATCCCAACACCACAGGCTCCTGGAGACCTGGAAGGCTTCTGGAAGCAGAGGATTGGACCCCAGCCCTGGTGATGACTTAGGAGGGTCACAGGCCAGGATCTCTCTGGGACTCTGTGACCCCAGCTATGTAGAGAGGGAAGTGAGGCACTGACGTGGGAAAGGAGACCTGGGCCTGGGTGTGAGGGAGCTCAGGCAGGAGTTCTGGAGGGTTACCGAGCTTCCCCGAGAACTAGCAAAATCTGATGTTGTCAGAGTGTTGGCCGAGACCAGAAGGAGCCACGTGCCTGATGCCGCTCTGGGGCCGGAACTGGGGCGGTCTCAACGGAAAGCTCAGCCCAGGAGAGAACTTTCTATAGTGGTAGGAGGCAGGTCTTCCTTGGGTACCTGACACGGGTGTCTCATTTAATTCTTACTCAGGCCTGTGAGGAGGGGATCAGGATGGTGTTTTAGAGGTGAGACAGCACAGCCCCACAGCTGGGGAACTTGACAAGGTGACCCCAACTCTCAGGCCCCAGACACCCTGTTCAGGGGACGCTGCGGCCAGGGCAGAAGGGATCCCTAGTCAGCACCTACGGGAAGCACCTGGCATGGAAGGCAGGGCTGGGCCGGCAGGCCTGCAGCTCCTGGGTTTCCAGCACTAGACATGTGTTCAGGTTTGTTCTGTTGCTGATACATCTCTGACGTCATCTCTGTTCTCCTCCTGTCTGCACTGGGCTGCAACCGTGTCCACCTCCTGTGGCTCCTCCCCCTACGCCAAACCTACGCTTGTCCCAGACCCTGGCGCAGCCGCCTGCCTGCCTTCCGGCTTGCTCATCCCATTGTCAAGCAGACGGTTCCCACACTTCCTTCAGGTCTCTCATCCAATGCCACTTCACCGCAAATGCCTTCCATCACCCTCCAGAGTAGAAAACCTGCCGTTGCACTCTCTCTCCTTACCTTGCTTTAACCAGTCTCCTTAGCTGTTTCTAAAACCTGACATATTATATATTTGCGTGGTTATTATTTAGTGCTAATCTCGACACACTAGAATTATAATTTCGTGTAATCATGGACATTGTTCACCTGTCTAGAAAAAGGCACTTAATTCAGAAACGTTTGGGATCTACTCACGGTAAGGAGAGAGCCTTTTTCAACTCTGAGATCGTGTCGCGTTGTGCTGGCACTGACACTCTGGGCACCGGATGTTTCCATCTGGACGCAGCCCTGTCCCCCCAGATTTTACCATCAGAGAGGAGGGAAGCAGGCATAAACGGTTTAATAGCAGGGGCCCAATAGGAGACCCAGAGGGAGCCACTCAGCTGGCCTGGTTCCCAAGGAGGCCAGGCCTGGGGACTTGCTCAGGGCCATCTGACCCTGAGAACCCTCTCCGCACCTCTGGTGGCTGGGCCACTCCACAGTGAGGCTGTTTGAAAGGCACAGAGGAGAACGGGCTAATTTCCTTTGATGTTTTCAAAGGTAGAAAACAATTTCTCTCTTCTTCTGAGAATCCCTTTGCTGTAGGCTGGGGCATGCTCCCTCTGCCTGAAATGCTAATTAGAACCAGCTACACCCCAGGCCTGTCCTGTCTGCCCCTGGTCCCTGGTGTGGGGTGCAGTGGATGGAGCTGGGCGCCAAGCCACTGTTTCCAAAGCCCGTGCAGTCAGCCTGCACTGCTGCACTGGGAGAGGACTCAGGGGAGAAGGAGACTCCGCCTGCGTTTGCAGGCCCAGAGGCTCAGACTCAGTGCGCCCCTTCTTCATGACCTCCTGCATTGTTGTAAAGTAACACACAATTTAACTGACCCATGTCCCACAGACAGTAGCGGTGTTAACTGCGTGAAACGTGGGAAATGTAAAACTCGGTAGAGAGAGGGAGTCACTGGCCTGCTGGGGGCACAGGGTCTGAGCGACCTGTCCCTCCCACGGTCCCCTCCACCCCAATTGTTTGAATGTGGGGTTTCTGTCCCTGGAGGTGTCTGTCTGTCTCTTCAACTCCGGTCTCGGGCAAGGCACGGGCCTGCTCTGTTGCGCATCAGGGCTGCAGTGAAGGGCAAGAGTGGATCTGGCAGAGCCCTCTGCTCCCAGCCACTTCAGCAGGCTGGTCACTGGGTGGGGGCCTCTGTGTTCCCTGTCTCCCTGAGTGTGACTGCAACACTGTGCAAACGCAATTCAGGTGTGAATTAATGCTACACAAGCATCGGTGAAACCAGTCGGGCACCTCTGGGGGGAGGGGCGTGAGGGGAGTGGGCACAGAGATGAATGGCCCAGGATGCCTCTCAAGGAGCGAACAGCTCCACCTTAGTAACATCAGGGACAGAGGGACGAAGGGCCGCAGGTGGAAAGGGGCGCCCTGAATTGGGAGGCAGTAGGTTATGAACTGCCCACTCCTGGACCCTGCTCTTAATCCTTGAGTGGTTCCCAGCACCCCACCCCCAACGTGTCCTTCCGCCCCGCATGCGAGCATGTGTCCCTAGTGCTGGTGCTGAATGTGCTCTAGCAAAGCAATCAAGTGAACTTATTTTAAAAAGAAAACTCATTTACCAAGCAGGCCTCTGGAGCAGTTGATGGAATAGCCCTCTTCTGGATGGAAATAGTGGTGTAATGGCTTCCCCGGGGCTATTACTGCACTGACATTACAGCAGGCTAATAAACCCCAGAGGGGTGCGACGTGCTTGGCCCCCAAGTTGGCAGGTCTGCATAGGCGAGCCTGCAGGTGTAGTGGGGAGTGCTGCGCCTGCAGATTCGGAGAACGGCCACTGGAGGGCGCACCTGCGCTCTTCCCGCTGGAGCTGTTAGCAAGCTTCTGGCTTTGGGGTGAACTAGGAAGGGCGGCTCCTCACACCTGGAGGACGCCCAACAGGGAGGCGGCAGGAGTGGGGTGGGGGAGCAGCCTGCCCTGCACTCTCTCCCCTTGCTCCTAGCAGCATTTCCATAAAACAGTTTGCAAAGTTGACCACACAGGTAGAGTTGGAAGGGTGGGTAGCTCACATCATTAAATCGGAAACTGGAATGCTAATGATTATTTTTAAAGCTTTTAAATTCCATTAAAATGTGGAATGCATTTTCTATAGGAGACGTCTGTGAGTTGAGCTCCGAAGCCCCTGGCAGGGCTAGTCTCTGGCACGTCCCTCGCACTTGTTCCTCTTGGGGCTTCCCTGGTGTGGTGTGGGCACCTCTCACGGGCCCCACTGTTCCCCAGGGACTGGATTACTTTCCTTTGCGTCCCAGGTACCCCGCCGATAGCAAGAGCCTGCACAATCCATATTTGAGCTGAACTCAGTATTGCTTCTCCTGGGGTGGGTGGAGCTTGTGCTCCAATAGAAGATAGCAACTACTTCCCGTGGTGCGACAGCTACATTGTCGGCCCTGCTGTCAGACCATGTGACACTATTTGGGACCAGAAAATAAGGCCCCTCTCTCACAGGCCAATGGCAGATGTGCAATTACCATCTGAGATGGCCTCCTCCCATCTGAAAAGCTTGAGGACCCCAGTACATCTTAGACGTGTTTCCTTAGCATTTCTAGACCACTCATGAGCACTACAAGGAACATTTTACTTATTTAGTTCTTTTTAAATGCAATTAATTAGTTTTAATTTTGCATGTGCATATCCTTCAGGAAGAGCAACTGCTGGCAGATGAACTGTATAAGTAACACCCCTGCCGCCCCCTGGTGGCCGAGGAAGGAAGGGACGCTAGAGGCTGGCAAGGCTACCAGCCCTGAGCCAGGCTTTTCTTTTGGGAAAACGAAACGCTTTCTCTGGGTGTCCTCTGCCCTAGCCTGAGGTTCTGGGTGGGGAGTGAGGGACAGCCTGGGACCACAGGTGGCAAGAACGCGGGTGGCAGGGGAGATGTCCTGGCCCTGCCTTACCCTTCCCAGTGTGGCCTGAACTCTTGGAAACCCCCCGGGCCTGCACCTCCTGATAGGATGGCCCAGCAGAGGCTGGGCCGACAGGAAAAGGAGCAGGCGGCCAGCAATTCGATGACCCTTCCAACCTCAGCGCAGGACAGTAACTTTTCTTTAACTTTCAGAACCTTAATTCAAGGCTAGTTCTGTCCCTAGGCCGGACTTAGAGATTTATCTTGTGGAATTATTTTTCCACAAAAGTTGCTTTCAGCTTCGTTCCCCAGAAAGCCCTGGTTCTTTCTGAGGGCAGGTGGAGATCAAGTCCACAAGGAGGTGCTGGCCTGGCCTGCGATGCCCTTCTGGGAGGGGTGGGTTGGGCAAGGCCTTGTGCAGGGAGGGGCTAAGGGTCTCCGCACTGGGGACGCCTCAGCCCCCTCACTCTGACTCTGTCTTTCTCCAGATAGCAGGCAGGTAGCAAGTTCATGGGCTCACCTGCTTGCATTCTGAGAAGCCCAATTCAGAAAACATTTCCTCTTGTTTAGAAACTGTGTTCACCTTTTCCTGAGCCATCTGCCTGTCATTTCACTTAGCCCTCTGCCCTCCCCCACTCCCCACTGTGAGAAGTAGAAGAGGTGGAAAAAGGGAAATTATTATCTTACCAGGGCTGTGTACTCTCGCCTTCTTTCACCTCACAAAACAACACCGAATACCAGCACTAACAACAGCTACTGCATGTCGGGGGCTGACAACTTTGTCCCACTCCCCATTTAGTGCCTTTCTCACAACTCTGCAAAGGCGTGGGTCCCACCAGCGCCCCCACTTTGCATATGAGACATTTCAGTCACAGAGAAGTTGCGAGTTGTTTCCAACCACTAGGCTGGGCTGTTGCACAGGCAGGAGCCCCTGGTGCCCAGCAAACCTGGCAGGAGGAGAAACTCTACCTGACATTCTCCCGTGTGTGTATTGGGAAGTAAAGAAATAGCACTCTATTGCTTCCTGGTGCTCTAGTGACAAAAAGGATATGAAATAGAGATGCAGACACACCCAGCACAGAAGAAGAGAGGCTGGCAAGACTGACATGAATCTGGGTTCTCTCTATCCCATCTCACCTCCCTGCTTCTCATCACCCCTCCCCCAGGCTTGGACCACAGATGTCCAAGGGCTGAGACCAAGCCTTGCCTATGGTGCCAGCTACCTTTCCTGCCAGCAGCTGGCACCATGCCCCAGACCACACGTGCATTGTTACCACCTGTGGCCCTCTAGAAAGACTTAACAAAGAAAAGGAATTATTTGCTTTCATAGTAAATACAAGTTATTGGTCACACGCCTATCACCTAGGACAGTGATATTTTCTTTGACACAGCTTGCTCCGGTGATGAAATTCAATAGTACGTGACCCTGGTGGTTTTGCAGACTGGAACTCATGTTGCCGAAGGCCATCGTGAAGGGATCATGCTTCACACTCAGGACTTAAGGCTGTAGGTCTGTCCCCTCACACACGTCTGTCCCTGAGCTAATCCAGTTGGATGGGACACATGGATGGACCTGGCAAGCAGGGGTCTGTGGACTGGAGGAGAGAAGAGGTAACACTTACAACACTGCCAGGCCTTCCCAGCGCACCTTGGTTCAGCTCACATGGCCACACCTCCCACCAGAAACACAAACGCAGCTGCCAATATTCCAGGGAGTCGAGGAACGGGCCTTCCTCCAGAGGAAGGCATGTGGTAGGTTGAGCCTGCACCCCAGGGCACAGGGGCTGGGCAGGGCACACACAAGCGCTCAGGTTGGAGCCCAGAGGCTGGAAGCTCTGGACGCAAATATGCACGAGCTGAGTGCAGAATGTAAAAGATCCAGCCAATGAACAGACCACCTAACAGAGGTGGCAATGATCGTTCTCTCCCATCAGTAAAAACCAACCATGGAGAAAAGCAAAACTAATCAATGTTGCAGTCAGAAACTCTGCTCCCGGAGGAGACAAACCTGGCTCAAGGGACCGAGGATGAGCATGGCATTTAAAACGGGGGAGAGGAGGTGCTGGAGGCAGATCCAGAGTCACTGCAGATGAGCCCTGCTTTGAGGGGTCCTTAGGGGCCCAACGCTGCTGACCTCTCCAACCCCACATCTGAGTGTCGGGGCTCCATGGGCTTCAATGCCAAGGCACCTGCAGGGCCTCCGGGGTGCCAGAGAGCTGGCGGAGGAGGCAGGAGCCAGGAGCACCTGGCTGTCTCCTGTGGCCCACGGCGGGCTGTCTGCAGGCTTCCCCACAGCCTGGCCGGCCCAGGTGAGGCCCCTGGGCTCCAAACTTGGGGCCAGCCTGGATGCTCCCGGCCCAACACATGTTACGTAATTGGGCTAAGTGGCCACTTCTCTCCTTCAGCCAGAGCCAGGAAGGGCTGGCCATGATTGTCCTCCACCATTAGAGGCCCAGGCTGCCAAGGGGGTCAGGGAGGAGGGAAGGGATCCAGAGTGAGGATGTGGAGGGCGCAGGCACTGCACCCTTTCAAGAATTCTTAACACAGGGCCTATGTTTGATGAAACCCAGTTGGGAAGAAGACTGCTCTTCATAGAAGAAATACTCCAATTGGCCGCTTGGAGGGGGCAGGGAGAGTAACAGGACTGACTGCTAAGTGGGGCGGTGGGGTCAGGGGACTTTCTCTTTCTAGATGGGTCTGGAGCCTCTGAGCACTTGGAAAGGAGGAGAGGCTGTGACTGCTCTGGGGACCCCCCTCAGGGCCCCCAGGTGGTGGAGCTCTCTGTCTCTCCTCTAGCAAACACTCACCTCTTCCATGGGGCTTGCCTGCCTGGACGGCCCCCAGGGACCCATCACATCCACAGGTCTGCCTCCATCCACCTCTACCTGCCCCCCTCCTCCCTCAGTGCCAGGAGCAGTTTTCCTTTCCTTTCTTTTCTTTTTTTTAAAAAAGATTTTATTTATTTACTTTTAGAGAGAGGAGAAAGGAGGTAGAAAGAGAGGGAGAGAAACAGCAATGTGTGGTTGCCCACTGTGCGCCCCCTACTGGGAACCTGACCCAAAACCCAGACATGTGCCCTGACCGGGGATCAAACCAGTGAACTTTCGGTTTGCAGTACCGCACTCAATCCACTGAGCCACACCAACCAGGGCTGTTTTAGTTTTTTTATATGCTAACTCATTTACAAAAAATACAAACGCAAGAAACAAAAACACTATTGCACAAGGTGGGTACCATGAGCTTTAAAATTTTCTTCATTTACAGGTTTTTAAACAAAGAAATTGATGGCAGTGTGGATCTGGTCCTGTCGTCTGGTCCAGGAAGAAGGGAGTCAGAGCAGCTCCTGGGCGGACCCGTGGGATGTCACCGAAGGCATCCCATCCCGAAAGGAGGAACAGAGGGCAAAGTGTAGGAGGGGAGGGAAGGAAGCTCTTTTGCAGGAGTGGTGGGAGCCACAGGCTTAGACTGACTTCTGCAGCTCAGCACAGTGTAGGGAGGACTTCTCCCCTCCTTCTTGGCTTGCCTGGAGGCGTCCCTGCTGGGACTTAGCCCTGCCTAGAGGGTAGCTGTGAGAGGTACCCTTTCCGAAGCAGACCTCTGGGGGTGCTGGCAGGTGGCTGGTTCCTCCTTAAAGAAATGGAGAGATAGAGAAAGAGGAAATGGAGACAAGAGAGACAGAGAGATTCCATTTTGGCTTCTGTGCCAAGAAATGGGCATGGATGGAACTCTTAGCGGAGCTCTGATGTGGTGTCAGGGCAGAAAGGGTCTTCCCAGGCTTCCTAAAGGAAGTCAGGTAAATGCAGAGGATTGGGCAGGACACCAAGGAAACAAGTCACCCCACCCCAGGACTATTCTCTGTGGGTTAAAGACACCGAGAATAAACCCTCAGAAAAGAGGGGTTCAAACCGAAACCTGATTAGGGTTTAGTGATTCCGGAATCACTAAATCAAAGGGAAGAATGTCACTGAGTGTCCAGGTTTAGTTTTAGATGCTTCAGCCAAAAAATAGCATGGCAGGTCATTAAATGAATTTAGCTGGGATTCTGGGTTTCTATATTGTGGTTAATTAATCTACATAAGTATCTATAATGGCAGAGTGACCATGAGCCAAGACAAATTATTATCAGGCAAAGTCATGGG
Source organism: Phyllostomus hastatus (assembly GCF_019186645.2). Taxonomy (NCBI): domain Eukaryota; kingdom Metazoa; phylum Chordata; class Mammalia; order Chiroptera; family Phyllostomidae; genus Phyllostomus; species Phyllostomus hastatus. Next base: position 8,004,287 of record NW_025334015.1, on the reverse strand, counting down.
CAGCCTTGGAAAGGAATGGGCAGGGCCGGGGAGCTGGGGGCTGGGTCTTACCGGGAATCCCTGGGTTTTGAGGGTGGGGGTGGGGTGGGGCAGAGGTGGGCCAGAGGAACGGACCCCCAGACTGGGAGCCGAGGGGTCAGTGGCCTGGTCGGCCTGGTGGGGGGACGGTGAGTGTCCCAGAGGCTTGTTCAGGGGCTGCTTTCCTGGTTCTGAGACGGTCTGTCTCTGTGAGGGATGGCGAGAAAATCTCCAGCTGCGAAATGTCACCTTCAACCTGACACTGGAGCCAGAGCATTTACAAATCTGCCTGTCACCGTGACAGCCTGACAGATAGCAACCCGAGCTGAGACTGAGTTAAATCGGCATCATAAGTCCTGCAAAAACTTTTGGCTCTGAAGATTTTTATCATCAAGACAGGTTAAGGGAAGGGGGGGAAGAGGGGGGTACGGCTTCCACCCAGGAAGGAGGCCAAGGCTCCGAGCGGCCTCCTCAGGCACCCCAGCAGCTGCGGGATTATCTATTACCTGAGGGGAGGTGACAGGAGAAAATTACCAGCATCAGCCCCATCTGTTGCTGAGCACCGCTTGTTTCACCTTCACTAATTCACTCGGGGTGTCATTTTTCCTTTGTCTCCTTGTCATTCTGCAAACCCTACATCTATTTGCCCTGGTGTTCCCAGTAGGGGTTGTGGCTGCGGAAACAGAGCCTCCGGTACCTTTTCAGGGAACGGCAGTCACTCCAGGCCTCCCTCTCCCTACTCTCTTCATTGTCATTTCCTCCAAAATTGATTAGGAACTGGAAGAGCAAGAGGAGAAGCTGTGATTGCTTTTGCAGCCTGGGTCTGCAGGCAAAGCACATCTCTGTGTTTGGCTTCCTCTCCTGGGACCTGCCTCTGTCAGGAAGAGGAGGCAGAGTATTAATAAGGAATAGCAGACACACTTGTGTCACTGGGAGAGAGGTTGCAAAAACTTGCTCTCACATTATCCTCGCATGCTTGGGATCAACCTCTCTCCAACCTTGGCTTTCCCATCTGTAATACAGACCTAATGCCCACTCTCCTCCCACCGGCCAGGGCTATTGTCAAGATTAAATGAGAAGGTGTGAGGGGAAGCTCACTGTGCCTACTGAATGAGAAAGTTAATTCAAAGCACTGAACGGGCCTTGCATGGAATAAATGTTCCACAACGATCATTGTATCCGTATGCAAATATAAGCAACTGTGATTACATTTGACCCTCATGCTATCTGCCATTCTTCTGGTTCACAAGCTGGTAATGAAATTTCATTCCACATTTATTGAGCAAGTTCTATGTGCCAGGCACTGTATGCTATCATGGGGCAGTTGTAGAGATTTTTAATTTTTTTAATTATATTTTATTGATTATGCTATTACAGTTATCCTGATTTTCCCCCTTTTGCTCTCCTCCACGCAGCACTCCACTCCCTCAGGCAATCCCCCCACCCTGTTCATGTCTGTGGATCATGTGTATAAGTTCTTTGGCTACTCCATTTTCTACACTGTACTTTACATCCCTGTGGCTATTCTGTAACCACCCATTAGTACTTCTTTTTAAAAAAATTTTATTTTAATTGTTGTTGCAGTACAATTTTCTATCTTTTACTCCCATCCCAACCCACCCAGCCAGCCCTCCCGTCATTTCTCCCATTTCCACCCACCCCTATTTTTTATCCATGTGTTCTTTATATTTGTTCCTGTAAACCCTTCCCCCTTTCCCCTGAAATTCCCCTGAAATTCCCTCTCCTCTCCCCTCTGAACTCTGTCAGTTTGTTCTCTATTTCAGTGTCTTTGGTTATATTTTGCTTGTTTCTTTGTTTTGTTGTTTAGGGTCCTGTTAAAGGTAAGATCATATGGTATTTGTCTCTCACCACCTGGCTTATTTCACTTAGCGTAATGCTTTTCAGTTGCATCCATGCTGTTGCAAAGGGTAGGAACTCCTTCTTTCTTTCTGCTAGGATTATACCCTAAGAACCCTGAAACACCAATCCAAAAGAACCTATGCAACCTAATGTTCATAGAAGCACAATTTACAATAGACAAGTGTTGGAAGCAACCTAGATGCCCATCAGTAAATGAATGGATCAAAAAACTATGGTACATTTACACAATGGAATTCCATTAGTACTTCTTAATCCCCTCACCTCTTCACCCATTCTCCCCCACCCACTCTCCCTTCTCTTTCATCTTTAACCTTTGTCATTTTAATTATGACATGTCTTGGAGTGGGCCTCTTTGTGTCCATCATAATCAGGACTCTCTGTGCTTCCTGGACTCACATGTCTATTTCCCTCATCAAATTAGGGAAGTTTTCTTTCATTATTTTTCTAAATAGATTTCCAATTTCTTGCTCTTTTTCTTTTCCTTCGGGCACCCCTATGAAGCAAATGTTGGAATGCTTAAAGTTGTCACGCAGGCTGCTTACACTATCCTCACTTTTTTGGATTCTCTTTTCTTCTTGATGGGTTGTTTTTGCTTCCTTATGTTCCACATCATTGATTTGATTCTTGGCTTCATCTACTCCACTGTTGTTTCCTGTAGGTTGTTTTTATTTCAATTAGTGTATCCTTCATTTCTGACTGGATCTTTTTTATGCTGCTGAGGTCCTCACCAAGTTCCTTGAGCACCCTTATAACCAGTATTTCGTACTCTCCATCTGATAGATACTTATCTCCATTTCATTTAGCTATTTTTCTCAGGTCTTGATTTGTTCTTTCATTTGGGCCATGTTTCTTTGTCTCCCGGTTTTGGCAGCCTACCTGTGTTTGCTTTTATGTATTAGGTAGAGCTGCTGTGACTCCCTGTCTTGGTAGTGTGGCCTGTTGTAGTAGGTGTCCTGTAGGGTTCAGTGGCACAGTCTCCCCTATCACCCAAGCTGGGTATTCAAAGTGTGCCCTACTTATGGGCTGAGTACCCCCTCCTCTTGTAGTTGAGACTTGGTTGCTGTTGGCAGGCCAATGGGAGGGATTTACCCAGCCAGGCCAGTCAACTGCAAGGATTGGCTGTGACCACTTACCACCAACTTTTCCCCTCTGTGGAGGATCAGCTGTGCAGGGGCAGGGTGGTGGTACTCCAATGTGGTCTGTAGCTGTCCACTGGGCAAGCTGGTCCCTGGGGTTTCCAGGGTGGTTCAGGCCAAGATCAGCAACCACCTGTGTTTTTCCCAGGCCACCTTGACTAAGTTATAAAGCAATCTGAGATGGCTGCTACTTGTGCTGGGCTTGGAGATTCCAAGATGAAGCCAAACTATGAAATTAGGCTGGCTGCTGCTAGTTCCAGGCCTCAGGCTCACTGAGGCCAGATGTTGCTTATTTGATAGGATTTAGGAAGTTGTGAAGCAGAAGCCAAGACCAGTTATTCATGTTGAAAAGCAGCTTGGGTGGGCCCATAAGTTGGGTGGGACGGAGTCTCTAGGGATCTCCAAGGCAGGTTAAACAGTGTTAGCCAGGTTGATGGAACCTTAGTTATGGCACTAGTCTGCCAGCTCTATGGGACAGGACCCAGACAAGGGACAATGGCCTCTGCTCACCTTGATTCCATACACCTCAGCCTCCCCCTGCACAATACTGGTACCCCTCAAGCTGCCACCCCATTGCCAGAGCCCAGAGGGAGTGAGTCTGAGTAGGTGAGTCCGTGTGTGGGTTCTTTAAGAGGAACTGCTTAGGGCTCCAGAAGTTTCTTCCACTGATTCAATTTCTGCTGGTTTTTTCAGCCAGAAGTTGTGGGGACTTAGCTTCCTGGCACTGGAACCCTGGGCTGGGGAACCTGGTGTGGGGCTGGGACTCCTCGATCCCGAGATATCGCTCCTGAATTTTTATCCACCACATGTGGGTGAGAGACTAGCCCATTCTGTGTCTTTACCCCTCCTACCAGTCTGGGTGGATGTGGTTTCTTTAATTCCATAGTTGTCAGACTTCCATTCAACTCAATTTCTGTCAGTTCTGAGCAATGGTTGTTCTATATCTTAGTTGTAATTTTGCTGTGGCTGTGTGAGGAGGCAAGCTGTGTCTGCCAATTTTGCCATCCTCACAGGAAGTTTTGGCTATGGAGATTTTTAAAATGCAAGCAAAACAATGTGGCTCATCTGTCTGGGAGCACTAAGTCTGGTGGGAAGATGTCACAGAGCTGAGAACAGGGCTTAGGTGTGCACCTGACCTGGAATGAATGGGGAAGGGGTTGCCAAAGAAGGTCCTAGTTGAAGAAGTGGCATCCATGCTGGATTTAGAAGGGGCTAGGCAGCTGAGTTGGGGACCGGAAAGTGCGTTCAAGGTGAAAGAGGAAAATCATTTCAGTATTAGACACCGGCAGGACATGGAGCCGGCCCTTTCTGAGAAACTCAGGGCCCCAGCCCGTGACCAATGGGCCCCCTGATCTGAGACTGGACATTTGGACAAAGGAAGTATCATGGAAGAAGTATATTTCTTTCATGGCAAGAATCATGAGCTTTCCTGAAGGCAGTGAAAAACGCTCAAGGCTTTAAAGGGGAGTGATCCGGTCAGAGTTGCCTAGCAGATCCCTCTGGTTCGTCTGGGGCCTGGATGAAGCTCACTATTACATCACACCCCCTGGACTGGCTCACAGCTGAGGAGGTGCTCCCAGAGGTGCAGCGCGGTGGGGCCTGGGAGCCCAAAGGGAAGAGCCCTGACAGGCCATCTGAAAGAGCGTGGAATTGCCAGCTGCTGCCACCAGAGGGCAGTGGCGGAAGGGCTGAGATGCAGGCAGCACCCAGGGCTCCGGGCTCAGACCCGGGGACAGTGGAGCCTGCCGCTGTCTGCGGGAGAAAATGCAGAATGTGTGGTCCAGGACATTTTACCTTAAAATGTTACGGGGCCGGTCAGGCCAAGAATTTCGTTAAAAAAAAATCTCCGTAATCCCACGGACTACATTCACACCGAGAAGCCAGGGCAGCCGTGGTACTGCCTGTACACCAGGCTCGGTACTCATAGACTGGGGTAGTGCACTTGTCAGTTCCCCGAGGTGGCACTAAAGGTAGGATCAGGCCGATCCGGGAAGCCTCCCTGAAAGAGCGATGTCACAGGTCTGCACGCGTTTTCATATACATCGCCTCACTGAGACCGAGAGTGTCCCTAGGAGGTACATATTCACATTGAACAAATTCGGGCTAGGGAAGTTCTGTGGTCTCCCAGGAAACGAGGCAGGAAGTCCTGACTGCGGAGCTCAGACTCCCACTTCTTCATGCCGAATCCTCTCAACCGTCTTCATCCGCTGAAACAGGCTGTTTTTCTGTTTCAGATGTGCGGCAAGTCTGTGGAGGGTGTCTCTGAGACCACTAACCTGATATCCACCTTCAGGGCTACGGGAGGGTGTGCCGCAGGTTGGGGCAGGGAACCCAAAGCACCTGTGAGCACTAACTGTCCCTGAGTTGCTTATAGTTGTTTCCTACTTAATCTTGGGGCAACCCCACGGGTAGGATTTTTACTCCCATTTTCAAATTAGGAAACTTGAGGCTCCAGGAGGTTAGATGTCTCGAGGCAGCACAACCAGAAGTCGGCGCACCCTGCATCTGCGCCCTCTGCTCTTTCTCGCTGAAGGACAGCCAGAGCCTGAGTCAGAGTGCCCCTTGTACAGAAGGGCTAAAGTTCGCCAGGAGGGCTGACTGTGCCACCTGCACGTCTACTTACCATTCCAACAAATCCTGTCCCAACACAAAGCATTGTTCACATGACATACCTGTGAGAATGCAAAGCCTAGGAGACAGGTGGCTTCCTGCCCCCTGGGGACACTGGGCCATTCATTCCATTAGGAACAAAAAGAGCTATGATTCTTTTAAAAAAATATTTTATTTATTGATTTTTAGAGTGGGGGGAAGGGAGGGAGAGGGAGCGAATCATCAATGTGTAGTTGCCTCTTGCGCGCCCCCTACAGGGCATGGGGGGACATGGCCTGATCCCAGGCATGTGCCCTAACTGGGAATTGAACCTGCAACCCTTAGGTTTGCAGGCCCTTGCCCAACCCACTGAGCTATACCAGCCAGGACAGAGCTTTAATTCTTCGAGGGAACAAATTTCTTCAGCAGAGTTGAGTGTTGAGACCCTTGTTGGGTGCTCCTTGTTGATGTGAGGACTGGGAGACAGATGAGACAGGGGAGCACTGGACCCAGCTAGGAGAGGATCCTGGGGTCCCTAGAAAGGAGAGTACTGCATGAGCCCAAGAAACCAGCGCTGATGATAGCACTGGGTGCAACCCTAGTGGTTCTCTGTCTGGGAGGTTCAGACTACAACAGCTGTTGCTTGTTAGCTTCTGAAGAAGAGAGCAGTCCATATATATATGATGTATTATGGAACTGTATACCTGAAACCTGTATAATTTTATTAACCAATGTCACCCCAATAAATTCAATAACAAAATTTTTTTAAAAAAGAAGAGAGAATTCCTTTTCCCCCACAAACACAGTATCGTACTTCTGTCTACACATGAACCTGGATTCTTCCTAGCATAGTGTTCTCTCTCTATTTTGTTGTTCTCATTTTCTTTCCTAAAAATTAGATTCATACCTTAGGGGCCCCTCCCCTGTTACCTAACTTTTCAGAAGCTCATTCCCCTCATCAGATAAATGAGCATGATAATGCTCTCTGTGTCTGATTGCTACGAGAATGGAAAGAATTGGCATACATGACAGTAATTAGCACAAGGGATAGCACATATTAAAGCTAAGTAAATATTGGTTTTCTCTCTTCCCTCACCCGTGTGTCTCAAACACACACATGCACACACACAAGGCAAACCACAAATCTCACCAATAAATCTATGCTAAGTCAGAGTTAACTTAGACAACCGCCCTGGTGCAGAGGACTGACATTCTTCAGGTTATCGAAAACAATCATAATAAATCTTAGGGAGTGTCACCTTGCCCCTGGCACTGAAGACAAGAACCTGAAAACGTTCGAGGAATAGCCTTGAAGTGTGCAGGGAAGAGCAGCAGAGGCAGTCTGCTCCCAGCACGGGGCAGGGGGGAGGGCGGGTTTTGGAGAGAAAGCTGGGCACAGTGATCATTGATTTGTCAGACTCTGTACTCGTACAGTCCTCAAGTTTAATTCCAGGGTGAGGATTCAAGGCAAACACAGTGACTGTGATAAAGGCAGAGATCACATTCTTTGACATTTTGGAATGAACTTGGATATGAGGATAGATCAGTCCAGAACAATTCATATTGCACTTCTCAGAGTCCCTTCGACTCCACTGGCGGCCACTGTGGGTATGGTGACAATTCTGAGAGTTTTGCTGAGTCCACTACCACCGCTTCATCAAGAGTACTTCACTTTTGAATGTTTTATATATTGGCTGATTATTTTCAGTGCTTAGGTCCTTTAGTAATTTTGGAGAATTCTTAAACTTCCATTATCTCCTCAAATATTATTTCTCAGCTCTCTCTTTCTGAAGCTCCTATTAAGCATGTGTGGGGTCTTCTCACTCTTAATTGCCATTTTATATTTTTCATTTTTATGTTTCTGGATGACTTCCCCAGATTTATTTTTCATTTTGGTAATTTTATCTTCTCTGAGAATGCTTAATATTTTTCATGACTTCATTTTTTATTTTGAAAAGCTTTCTATTTTAAGGTTCTACTTTTCTTACATCTTACAATTTCATGTGTTTAATTCTTTTTTTTAAAGTATTTTAAGATGAATTATTCTGTAGTCTCTATTCAGCTATTTGATGACTTGTGGTTTACAGGCACCCAAGAGAATGTGGTTATTTCCTCATGTGTTTGGTAACTTAGGATTATGAGCTGGGCTTTAGCAGGAAAATGTGGGCATTGGAACTCTTGTGTGGCCTGGGGTGAGAGTAGTTCTGGGTTCGCCTAATTCAGAAACCCACTTGCTGTCCCCTTGCTTATTTTAGAATTTTCTAAATTCAGCATTTGGAGGCTGATGCAGTTCCCAGCCTCAGTCCCCAGGCCCCGGTGAAGACTTGGCCTCTTACCTTACACCAGAAGTTGCCCTCACCCCACCCCCAGCCCCTGCCAGTGAAGCACCAGCCACCCGGTGCACTTGCCTCTCTATTTTTAAGTTCCCTCTTTGTTGTTGGTCCTCGGAGAATTCCCTTATTTTCTTGCAATCATCATCATCATTAGCAACATCATCATCATGGCTAACATTTATTGGGCTCTTGTATTATGTGCAAGCTCTGCTCTAATTGCTTTATATGAATTAGCTCATTCAACCCTCATAACAACACTATGAGGCAGATGCTGTAATTATCCCCATTTTACAGATGAAAAAATTATAATTTCCTTTAAAGAACAAGCACTCCCCACTGGAAAAATATTCCTAAATATTTAGGTAATAATTTAATAGAAAAGGAAGAGGAATCAGATTCGTAAGAGCAGTAATTTTCCAAGGTTCACACAGCTGGCTCATCAGAGTCAGGACCAGCACCCCTGTGTTCTTCCTCCCAGCACACTGCCAAGCATCTGTGTTGGGGATTCCTTTAATGAAGTTCTAGTTACTTCTTACATTGTCATCAAGACTTGGTTTGCTGAGAAAAATTGAGAGAATGATAATCCTCTGCTTAAAAGTTAACTCAGCCTCTTCTTTCTGGTTTCTACATTGCAGTTGATCTTTCTAACCTGCCTTATACTGGGAAGGTATCAAAAGAGATTGTACCAATAGATCTCACTTTTTGTAAGAGGTTGGCTGTTATATTTTGTCTTCCAAAGAGGGTGTTTCTTACAAGTGCAGATGGAATATCTCACCAAGAAAAGTGTTAAGGTTCACGTGGACTCTCTCCCTTAATGAGAGTTATTTAAAAAAAATCTATTGAAATCCTCTAAACAGTATCTGCATTATGCTTTGAAGTTACATGGCTATTTTTACAGGAAACTGTGGTTAACAATTAAAAGGAAATGCTCCTTCTGCTACCTTTTAGTGCAGAAACCTTCTCTCTCATCATTCATGAAGATGACTGGGCCTGGGAGAGAAGACAGGGCCAGTCAGAGAGGGTGGGGCTTGGAGCCCAGCTGTCCTCGGGATCTGACAGGTCCCATAAGTCAGGAAAGGTGCTGGGCACAAACTTTGGTGATCATTTCGTTCAGGCACTAAACAGAGAAATCTAGATAGCTGGGGTCCCCATTCTCTAGGAGTCTGGTTAATTAATATTTTATTTGTTATTTCTGATGATATTGGTTACCACCCAAAGAATTGCCTTTTTTTTGTTCAGAGATGCGATTCTTTATTGCAGATATAAAGAAATGTTTCCTCCTTGTTGAAATTTCAGGAACTTTCTAATGCCCAACCTTTATCCCATCTATCAAGAGGCTTGCTTTCTGAGGATGTCTTCTCTTCTCCTTCCATCTTTCTCCTGAAGGGATCTCCTTTTCTCCCATGACTTCAGTTATGGTCTTTAAGTTCAGAACTCTCCCTTTTATATCTCCAATCAGGGTCTCTCTTCTCAGCTCCATTTGACCCAGTTGCTTACTGGGCCATACTAATCTTCTTAGCTCCACGATGACCCAATTGTGTACTGGGCCATGATAAAGCAAACACTTACGTAGCGCTTCCTCTGTGCCAGGCAATTGGCATGTATTAACTCATTGCCTCTTCACAGGGACCCTTTGATGAAGGTGCTATTATTGTGTAGCAGCCTCTGGGAGGCCTTCCAAGCACCCCGAACTCAGCATGTCTAAAAGTGATGTCACAGTCATTCCCCCAAAAGCTGAACCTCATCTTTCTATATTTCATATTTCATTAAACGATGCCATCTTCCCACCAGGTGCTCAAACATGAAGCCTAGAAATCACCCTTGACCTCTTTCAATCTATGTTTAATCACCAAGCTTGCCTCACCCTGTCCCAAGTTTTCTTGGGACATAGAATGACTAAAGGTTGTGTCTTCGCAGACAGACGGTTTAGCTTTGCATCATGATCCTACCACTTAACAGCTGTGAGTCCTTATTGAAGATAAACTTTCTGAGCCTCAGTTTCATTGAGAGAACTGAGTGGGTTAAAATGTGTTTTGCATTTAGAACAGCATTTCAGATATAATGAGATATTTCTTCATCTGTGTCAGATTCCAGTTAGTGGACAATACATGACACTAAAAAGAACCAGGTAACTGGTGAAAGGCAGACCTGGGAATATACCCTTTTTCTTAGCCACTTACCAGATGTGTGGCTTGGTCCAGATTCTTTATCTGTACAATTGAGATAATACCATCCACCCACGGGGCCATTGTGAGGGATGAATGAGAAGCTCTCTGTAAAGCCCCTAGCACAATGCCCGGCATATGTGAGACACCCAGTGACTGTCATTCCTCTCTCCCCAGTCACTGCTGTTACACAGCCTCCCTCACTTCTAAGAGGAAGATAAGTAGCTGCCAGACCTGCATCCGGGGATGGTGGAGGGAAAGAGGGAGACGCTCAGCCGATTTGTCCACTTGGCCATGAACTACAGGTCCCAGAATTGTGGGCAGGAATTGTGTCTCTCTCTGATACCCCTTCATTCTCACTTTTTATCCTTTTTATTTAAAGATCTGAGCGTCCAGCTAGCTTGTAAATCATGACCTATATTTTAATTGTACACTGGTGTTCAATACTCACATTTCTGAACAAGTACATTCTCCAGCTCTTCCGCCCTCTTTCTAGCAAGTACACCGCTGAGCACTTTTCATTTCCTAAATTAATGGTGTGCCAGTGGGGCCCCAGGGATGAGGGCCTGGGTGAACGTGGGGCTGGCCTCACCCTGGCAGACAGAAGAGCAGGCAGGCTGTGGGAATGGTGGGGACAGGCCAGTTGAAGCACGTGGGGGCCCAGTGCAGAACAAAGATGTGGAACTCTTGTTCAAAAGTCATAAGCCTTTCAGGACGGCAATAGAAGGGCATGGAACCAAATCCAGGGCCAGTCTGAGCTTAGAGCCCTGCAGGACTGCCTGGGGCCCCCACCCATGTACTCTCCCTGGGCCAGGGAAGACCAGGCTCTTTTCCCCACAGGGCACCTTCAGCCTCCTGTTTGATGCTCATAAATAACCTCAAACTTTCCTCTTCAGCCATGGTGTCTTTTCACCCTCCAGCCTATTCAAACTTCACAAGACAACTTTCAGAAGCTGAGTCCCTGACATCAGATCTCTGATCTCTCCTTCACCAGGACTGTCCATTTTCCAGATTCCTGATTTATCAGATTCTGTTTCTCCAATGACCTCACTCCTTCCCTCTAAAAAGCAAAGATGGTAATGATAGAGAGGTGCTGATTTTTGAAAGTCAGCATTTAGTAATTGGTTATGTAGTTCCACACAAAGGGCTTTTAACATAATTTTCCTATGTAATCATTAGAACCATCTCATCAGTAGTTGCTGCAATCACTCCATTTTACAGATGAATTTACAGATTTTAACAGATGAAGTGTCTCATCCAAGGTCACACAGTGAGCAAGTGGTGGAGCAGGAGGTGGAATGTTCTCTGCTTCCAGAGCAGAAAGAGTATCGCAGAGCCCAGAGAGATGTGTGATAGGATGAAATAGTGAGCAACAACCATAGCAAACAAGCTAAGAAAGGAGAAGCTGACTGTATTTCTGACGAGAAGATTGAATACTATTAACACGTCAGTTTTTCCTAAATGACTTTATAGTTTTAAGGCAATTCCAAGCAAAATTCTAACAGTTTTCTTTTGTTGGAATAGCTGTCAGGGGAGAATAATGTACACTTTCATCCATAGCCAAGAAGCCCCCCAAAGAGAAACTGAATGAATGGAGGGTGGGAGCCACGGCCCTCCATTCATTCCACAGAACTGCACATAAACTGTGGGGTTCTGGCATAAGAATCAATAGATTGATATATGTAACAGAATTGACTGCCCAGAAATGCTTTTGTGAAATATAAGAATGTTGTGCTCGAATACAACAATTTCAGAAATCAGTTAGGAAAGAAAGGGTATTCAATAAAAGTAATGTAGTTTTTTCTAATAGTGAAAAATCTATATAGAGCCCAACTCCAAAATTATAGTTGGATTACAGAGCAAAAATTAAAATAGAAAACCATTAAAACTCAAAGTAAATTTAAGTAAATCTACCTGGGGATTCCAGATGGAGAAGGTCTGTTTGCGTCCAAAAGCAATGGCATTAGGAAAGAAAAACTGATGGATTTCGCAACATTAAAATTAAATCTTTCTGTATGTCCAACACCTCAAAATTTATAAAGAATGCTGGCAGGGTAGCTCAGCTGATCACACATCATACCGCACACCAAATGTTTGCAGGTTCAATTCCCAGTCAATACTTACCTGGATTGTAGGTGCAATTCTGGGTCGGGCACATATAGGAGGCAACTGATCAATGTTTTTCTCTCATGTCAATGCCTCTCTCTCTCTCAAATCAGTAAAACATATCATCATGTGAGGATTGAAAAAATTCATAAAATATAATCTTGATAAATATTTTTAATAGTACAACAAACTCTTAGAATCTCTAATGCATAAAACACCTCAAAAATCATAAGAGACCAAATATTTCAATAGAAAAACAAGCACAGGATGTAAAGAACTAGTTAAAATATGTTGATAATCATGTAATATAACAAAAACTTCAAATCATTTTTCATCAAAGAAATTGAAATTAATGTAAGATTGAAATATGCCTCTCTTGGCCTCGCAGATTGGCAAAGGTCAGGAAAATGTTGACTCTGTCTTAGCAGTGGGTGTTCTTCAGCACTATCTTTGGAAATGTCAGCTGGAAAGAGTTTGGCCGTGTGCAACACAGGTTTTAAAATACCTACACCATTTTACCTGGTTTTCACATTTATAGGATTAAATCCTAGGGTGGTTAAAATATAACTAACAAAAGGTTTTCTTTAAATAGAAGGCTATTTGTTGCAGTGTTCTATAAAACAATAAAATAGTGAAGATAACCTAAATGCCCAGCCTTAGTAGAACACACAGTAAATACGAGCACATTCTGAGTCACATGTTCATTCATTAATCAAAAATCGACTGAGGACTTTCTATGTGTTAGGAATGATTCTAACTCCTGGGACTGCATCAGTGAGCCTAACAACAAAAATCTCTGCCCTGTGGGAGTGTACATTTTATGAAGAGAAAATAGAGAAAAGCATAACATAAAAAAATATAGTAAATGTAGGAAGATTGTGTGTTAAGAAGAAAAATATCGAAGGGTTGGTAGTGGGCACTGGTAGTGGATGAGGCGGTGGGGTTGCCATTTTAAAGTGGATTTTCACTTGGACTCACTTGGAAAAATGCATGACAATAACACTGGGGTCAGCTTTGTGGGCATCTGTGGGGTAAGAAAAAGCACTCCATAAGGAGGAAAGAGGCAACAAAGTCCCTGAAAAGGGGGCTTGTCTGGTGTGTTCAAGAAAAGCAAGCAGAGCTGTGGGAGATGGTAAGGACAGAGAGGTAAGGCAGGGGAGGAGGGGAAGAGCAGTGCCTAGCCAAGAGTAGGGTTTTGTAGGCCATTGCAGAGACTTCTGCTTTTACCCTAGGTGCATGAGTATCTTCTGAGAAGAGGATCAACATGAAATGGCTCATGTTTTCAAAGGGTTATTCTGGCTTCTCTGTTGGACTTAGGCTCCAGGGTGACAACAGTGGAAACAGGAGATTTTTGGAAAATTATTTCTCAATAATCCAAGAAAGAGATGATAGTAGAAGAGGTAGAGGTGGTAAGATAGATGTGGTGGTTAGTTTAAAGGCAAAAGCAACAAGATTTCCTAAAGGATTGGTAGACAGTTACAAGTGAAAGATAGAAGTCAAGTTGACCTAAAGGTTTTTAGACCTAGCATCTGGAAGGATAACATTGTCAGTAACATAAGTGGGTAACGTTTGATCAGGAAAGACCAGCAGTCACTCTTGAGCATTGAGATATCTCTTAACCATTCAAACAGAAATTTTGAACAGTTTGTTATGTGAGCCTGTAGTTTAGGACACAAGTCTTTCTTGCAGGGTTGACACATTTGGAAGTCATCAGCCCATGAATGTTATTTAAAGCCACAAACCTGGATGAGATCACAAAAAAAGAGTATGGATACAAGAAAGAAGCTGTTCCAAGTGTGAGCCGCAGACTCACCACCACAGAGAGAGTAGTTACTATTATAACCCCATCATGGAAAAAGAAGAACCAAGAAAAAGGTTAAGAGGAAGCAGTTCTTGTGATAGGAGGAAAAACAAAACCAATAACAGGAGAGTGTAGTATCCTGGAGACTATGAGAAAAAAAGTGCTATAGAGAGGAAATGATCAACCATGTGAAATGCTGCTACTAGGTCAAGTGTGATGAGCACTGAACACTGCACAGGACATTGGATTAGCAATGAGTGACCATGACAAAAACAGTGTTAGCCGAGTAGTGGGGGCAGAGAGAGAGATGGAGAGGAAGGCAACTAGAGACAGAAGTATGAGCCAACCACCCAAGGTGCACCAAGGCCATCTCCTTTTGCTAATTCAACTGATTTTCTCCTGCCATCTCTTTTCCCCAGATTACTCCCAGTGATATACAAATATTCTACAATTTCTCTTGTCTCTCTTCAAAAACTACTTAATGACATAGGAAAATTCTCAGGATATCTGGTTGAATGAAGTGCAAAACAACAAATAATATACCCAATGTGATGCCACCATCTACCTGAACACATGATTCAGTTTCTTTTCTTTAATTTACTAATCAGTAGTTCTCAAAGTGTGATCCCCAGGCTAGCAGCCACCAACAACATCTGGTGAATTGTAAGAAATACAGGTTCTCTGGCCTCACCACAGACTCAGCGGATCAGCAACTCTGGGGTCAGGGCCAGCAACCTGAGGTTTACAAGCCTTCCAGGCCATTATAATGTACTATTCCAAAGCCACAACAAATTCAAGGTTGTGGAATGTAGGACATGATTTGATGAAGACACTTGTGAGTTACCCAGAAAGATGACATCTCATGCCACACTGCAAACAACATTAAAATGATATCTCCCACTACAAATCCTTTCATCCACTCACCTCACGGTGTGTTGCTTCTGGCCACTGCACTGACACCCTTTGCTCTGTGGGGGAGCTTTGCCCACAGAGCCTCCCATCCATCACGGATGAGAATAAGTCTACCAAGACATGATCTGCTTGGCAAAGAAAGGTGGCCGATCTCTCAAAGGAGAAAGGCCAAGAGCCTTTTCCTCAATGGGCTTTTATTGGGTTTGTTTTGCACAGGAATACAGGTAAAGCTCATTAATCATTATCAGGCAGTAAGGATCAAACAATAGATGGCATACAAAGAACTCTGAGGGCCTATTCTGAGCCAGGGTCAGATAGCTAAAGAGCCATAAAACTTAGAGGAACAAACTCACTTCTTTCTTGGACCTTTATCATTTAATTGAGAGCATTCTAAACAAATCAGGTTTCATAGGATTTTACATATTCTTTGTTAGGCCTGATCATCCGGGGAACCCACCCTCTCCAGCACAGGGCTGCACTGCCCTCTGTCATTGTTTCAGGCTTAAGTCAGACAAAGGAAGTAAGGCAGCCAAGAGATTAGGAGAATCTCACAGACAGAATGAGGACTCAGGCTATGTCAAAGCCAAGGGGTGAGGGTCCATCGCCCCCTTTTGCTATAGCTCCCTAAGTCCTTTCCTGGAGACTCCCTGTGATGGTGCCTGTCTTAGGTCATTCCCCCCTTGGAAAATCTTACCTGTCATTGGCTAACCATCAAGGACTGGGGGCCAGGCAGGATGAAGAAAAAGGAGAGAAGAGGCACCCCTGCCAGGGAGATAAGCTTTGTCTCCTTAGTGGCTTCTAGTCCAAAGGTCACTCATTCAGCCTTAGCCATGGGGGATGGTTACAGCTTCTGAAACCAGGCAGGGTGGTTCCCAACATCTCTCCAAAGCCTCCTTCTTCTTCCTTCACCTGCTATGCCTCACCCTCTTGGGAGTGAAGACAAGTGCCTTTTGTAGAACAGTTTAGCCACACCTAACCTTTGTTGTCTTTTGCCATCATTCATACCTTCAAAATATCCTCCCAAATAGAGACAAATAGACTTCCCACAGGGGAGAGATTCCCCTATATGTGTGAGAATAAATATTTTATCACACAGTATTTGTGTATTTGTGTGTATATATAAACAGAGATCATTATGTGTGTGTGTGTATCTATATACATATATATGAACAATTACCTAGTTACCTATAATTGGTGCCATATTAGTAGATGGTTTTTGTCTTTTCTTCTTCTCCTCCTCCTCCCTCTTCTTTGAATTTTTTCTGCAGTGAACATATTTCACTTGTATGACAAAAACAAGTGAAAACTGGAAATAAAAATAATAATGAATTAAGAAAGGAAAGAAAGAAAGAGAAAAGAAAAAAGGAAGTACACTAGCTCCTCTGCAGAATATTGGACAGCGTGGTTTGACTGGCAGGTGGGTCCATGGAGTGGCAGGGGCAAGGCCAAGGCCAACCAGGTATGGAGGTCAAACAGGTTCATGATGGTGTATGTGTCCCCAGTATTCCATCTTGTCCACTGCAGCTGCTGCCCATTGCCTCTTAGAACAGTACACAGCTAGGAATTAAGGATGTCTTTGTATGGAAAATAAGAATGTCATGCTATACCTTGAGTGTGTAATTATAAAGAAATGGAAATTTTTAGAGGAATAAAATAGAAAATAGTTGAGTACATGTTCTAAAAATAAACTGCACAATGCCATACGTGCAAGTAAAAGAGAGAGAGAAAAAAGATTACAATACAGCTACACACAAAAGGGTATTGTTGTCACTTAACTGTGATAAAGTTCTGTTCTAACCATTTTCTTTATTGTCCTCCACCTATCTACATGGTTCAGCCTAGTCTGTCTCAACTTAGCCTCAGCTATTAAGCAAAGTCCAAATGTTAAATGCCTCATTAACACTTCCTGCCACCAGGAACAATTGTGTCTCAAGTGATTTTTCTTAACTTCTCTAGGTCCCATTCATTTAAAAGAAATTTTTAGAGAATAATGTCTGAAAAACTTTTCTCTCTTCCTTTCCACATATTATCCTTTTCTCTTTTATCCCCACAAAAGTGTATACTGCAGTAGGGTGACCACATTTTCTTTTCATTGTATTTACAAGTCTTACTCAGGCGTGTTTCCTTCATTTTAGAATCAACTTCAATGTGCCGTGACATAGATTAAGCAAATGCCACCATTCAGAGTAGCATATATATCATATGTCTCCATGGAGTTGTCCTCTAGTTCACTCTAGTCCCTTGTGACCCCATGGTGTCTCTGAGGCATCTGATACCACATTGCCCCTGTCCCTCTACAGAGACAGGGCCAGCTTCCACAGCCCTTGCTATTTCCCATGGCCAAGAAACAAGGCACTGTGGTTTGAATGGTGCCATTTCACTTGACTGATGCTCATTGACATTTGGATTCCTTAATTTGTGAAACTGAAGCATTTCTAAAGTCACACTTCTCATTTAAAGGTGTTTTAAGTGACGTAATAAAGAAGCAAGATCTGTTTGTGCATGCAACTATGCTGAGTATTCAGGAAGTTTCACAACAAACACTGGCCTCTAGGAGCTGCTGAGTATCACACATGTAGCTATCCGGCAGAAAATAGGCTGCCCCAAACACAGTGACTTGACAAAGGTGGAATTCTAAGTCTCTCTCATAGACAATTCAGAGGTAAATAAGCTAAGGCCACACCATGGTTTTTTCATCTCCCAGGTTTGCTTTCTATGAATGTTCCAATTACACCAATCGGTAATGAGGAAGAAGAAATATAGGGCAAGCAATGTCCATCTCTTTTGCTCACGTGCCATTGACTCTAACTTAGTCACATGATGACACCACTACCAGAAGCCTGGGAAATGGAGTCTGTTACGTGCAGGACTGGAGGCACCACTAAACTGGGAAATGGGCAGACATCGTTTCTAGTACTGAGGGAGAGACAGATAGTTTCTGAAAGGTTCTATTAGTTTCTTAGGGCAGACATAACAAGCAACCACAAATCCAGTGGTTTAAAGTGACAGAAGTTTATTTTCTCACAGTTCTGGAGGCTGGAAGTCCAAAATGAAGGTGCTAGTGGTGTTGGTCCCTCCTGAAGACTTTCAGGAACTTCTGTTCCTACCTTTGTTTTACCTCCTCATGGTTGCCAGCAATCCCTGGTATTCCTTGGCTCATAGACATGCCATTGCAATATCTTCCTCTGTCTTCACCTGGTGTTCTCCTCTCTGTGTGTTCATCTAAACCTCCCTCTCCTTCACCTTATAAAGATTCCAGTCACTGGAGGGGCCACCCTAATCTGCTATGACCAATCCAGTATCATCAGGGGTTGTCTGAAGGTTGGTTTCTTGTGAGGCCTCTTTCCGTGGCTCATAGATGGCTGCATTCTTGCTGTGTTCCCACATGGTCTCTCCTCTGCGTGCATGTCCCTGGTGGCTTTGTGTGTGTATAATTTTCTCCTTACCAGGACAATAGTCATATTGCACTCTGGTCTACCCTAACAGCCCCATCTGAACTTAATAGCCTTTTTAAAGGCCTGATCTCCAAATACAGTCTCATTCTGAAGTACTAGAGGTGGGGCTTCAACACACACATTGTTTAGGGACACTCCCATACAAAACAACATAATATCTGAACTTGATTACTCATGAATAGACCCTGTATCCAAAAAGCATCAAATAAACAAGTATCAGAGGTTAGACTTGAACATCAAAACACAATTCAACAGAGGCTATTAGAAACATCCTGCATATTATAGCAGCAGGATATTTATATTTATATGTATACTTAACAACTTTATGAGGGATAATTGATATGCAATAAACTACACAGAAAATGGTACACATACAATAAACTAGTATGAAATTTGATGTTTTGACATACCCGTAAACTCATGAATTTTGTGATGGCTAATCATCACAGGCAAGATAGTAAACATATCCCCCTCCTGCCATCCCCCTTTCCGCCCACACAGCCACTGATCACATTAATCGGAGTTTTCTAGCGTTTTAGATCTTTGAAAATCCCACACTATGTCTGTGCCCTTGTCTGACTTCTTTCACTCAGCATGATTGCTTTGAGATGTTATTCATGTTGTACTTCTCAAGTTCATTCTTTTACTTTTTAGAAGAGTATTTTATTATAGGAATATACATCCATTTGTTTATGCATTCACATATTGATGAACATTTGTTCTGTTTCTAATTGCTGTTGAGTAGAAATAAAGCTGCTCTGAACATTCATAAACAAGGCTTTGTATGGTTCCATGGTTTTATTTCCCTTGAGTAAATATCTAGGAGTGGAACTGTTGGATTATATGGTAAGTGCATGTTTAGTTCTTTATGAAATTGCCAAAGTACTTTCTGAATTGGCTGTGCCACTGTACACTCCCACCATCAGTTTATGAGAGTCTTAGTTTCTCCCTGTTCTTGCCAACATTTGGAATTTTAATTATAGCCATTTTAATAGATGTTTAGTGGTATCTCATTGTGGTTTTAATTTGAATTTTCCTAATGACTAATAATGTTCAGCATATTTTTGATTTTTTTAAAAGATTTTATTTATTTATTTATTTTTTTAGAGAGGGAAGGGAGGGAAATAGAGATAGAGATAGATAGAGAGAGAGAGAGAGAGAGAGAGAGAGAGAGAGACATCAATGTGCGGTTGCTGGGGGTTATGGCCTGCAACCCAGGAATGTACCCTGGCTGGGAATCGAACCTGGGACACTTTGGTTCCCAGCCTGCGCTCAATCCACTGAGCTATGCCAGCCAGGGCTTCAGCATATTTTTGTGTGCTTATCCACTAATGGAGTGTACTCTTTGGTGAACTTTCTGTTCAAATCTTTTGGCAATTTTTACTGGGTTGTTTTATTTTTATTATTAATATTTAAATTTTTTCATTATTCAGTTTGTGTATTTATATATATTTATCAGATATATGATTTGAAATATTTTCCCAGTCTGTGCTTTTATTTTCATTTTCCTAATAGTTCCCTTAAAAGACCAGAACTTTTAAACTTTGTCGAAGTCCAATTTAATTTTTTCCTTTATAGATTGTGCCTTTGGTGTCACATCTAAGAAATTATTGCCTAAGTCAAAGTCACAGAGGTTTTCTCTTATGCTTCTCCTGCTTTACATTTAAGTCTTTGACCCATTTTGAGTTGATTTGTGGATATGGGGCAAAGCATAGATTGAACCTGTTTTTTAAACCTGTGGGTATGTAATTGTTCCAGCACCATTTGTAAGAAAGACTTTATCTTTTCTCCATTGCATTGCTTGCACACTTTTTTTTAAATCAGTTGTTTTTATAACTGTGGGTCAAGTTTTGGACTTCATTTTGTTCAACTGATCTATTCTATTTTTATATTAATACTGCACTATTTTTTTGGTGTAGTTTTATAACAAGGCTTCAAATCAGGTAGAAGTTAAGCCTCCAAATTTGTTTTTCTTTTTCAATATTGTTTTGGCTATTGAGTATGTTTTGCATTTTCAAGTCAGCTTGTCAATTTCCACTAAAAATACCTATTAGTATTTGGATTAAAATTGTATTAAATCTATAAATTAATTTTGAGAGAAATTTCATCTTAACAACAATGAGTGTTGTGACTGATTAGCTCAGTATACACCTCTACCCAGCTTTCCTTTCATTTCTTTCAGTGATGTTTTGTAGTTTTCAATGTACAGGTCTTAGATATCCTTTGTGAGATTTAACTCTAAGTATTTAACTTCCTGGCAACTTTGTTGAATAGTATTGTTTTTTTTCCATTTAAATTTTAAATTGTTTATTACTAGTATATAGAAATTACATTGATTTTTACATACCATATTTTATTTTGCAATATTGTTACACTCAGTTCCAGTAGCATTTTTGTTGATTTCATCAGATGTGCTATAATGACAATCATGTCATCTCCAAAGGAACGGTTTTACACCTTCTTTTCCAGCCAAAATGCCTTTTATTTCTCCTTTTCCCTCATTGCATGGGCTAAAACCTTCAGTCCACTGTTGAACAAAAAGTCACATGAGCAGATGTCCTTGTTCTGTTTTTGGTATTATAGAGGAAGCATCCGGTTTTCCACTTTCAGATGCACAGACAGCTCTAAGGTCTGGATAGTCTTTATCAGAGTGAGGAAGTTCTCTTCTTAATTCACTGGAAGGTCTACCCCCCATCAGGAATGATTGTTAGATTTGTCAAATGCTTTTTACTTTATCTATTGAGATATTCATATGCTTTTCTTATTTTAGTTTGTTAATGTTATATATTATTACATTAGTATGACTTTCTAAATATTAAATTAACCTTATTTTACTAGGGTAAAACTGTGATGGTCCTGATGTATTCTTTTAATAGATTGTTGAATTCAGTTTAGTAAAATTTTTTTAGAATAATTGCACATATGTTCATGGGGATATTGATCTGTAATTGTCATTTTTAAATGTCTCTTTATAATTTAGGTGTCAGGATATGCTGGGCTCATAGGATGAATTGGGAATTACGTCCTTCTCTTCAATCTTGTAGATGAATTTGTATTTGTTCAATATTATTTCTCTCTTAAATGTTTGCTGAGATTCACCAGTGAGGCCATCTGGCTTGCATGTGTTTTTGTAGGAGCGTTTTTATCCACACACTCAATTTCTTTTGGATCTTATTTTTAAGATTTGTTGCACGAGATCAGTACAATGCTCAGTGTTGGGCCCCACTACTCAGGCAAGACACCTGTAAGTACAAAACTCAGTGCCTTGCAAATCATAGGTTTTCTAGTCTGGCACCATTCCTGGCCCTACGTGAGTGCTGCACATCATTCCCTCCAAACCACTGGGTGGTTCTTTCTCCAGACTTTGGTAGTTTCACCACTCACGTGCAGTGACTACTCTGCTGAATATGCAGGGTCGCTCTGCAGATCTCTGGAGTTGTCCCTCTATTCAGGTCTCACCTTCTTGGTATTCTGTTCAGAGAACTTGAACTGCCTTCATTTCCCTGGTCTCTCACCTGTTCACTTTCAGGCGCCCCCTCGGCTCTGCCTGATTGCACCCCTCCCTGCACAAACCCTCTACCGGCAGTTAGTGCGGGCATTGCAGCACTTACCCCATTTACTTTTCATCTCCCAGGGATCACTACCTTTGCTGTCTGATGTCTAGTGTCTTGAAAACCACTGTTGCATATATGTTGTCTGTCTTGTTGCCATTATTGTTTCAGATGGGAGGGTAACCTGGTGCTTGTTATTCCATCTTAGCCAGAGGAAGAAATCAGCAACTGGCTTTTGAATTTAGGGGAAATCATGCCTTGTCTTCCTGGTGAGGCAGCCATTTGGCTATGCCAGCTCCATAGTATCAGAGAGAACATTCAGGGAGAAGAGTGAAGACAGAGCTCCTAATATAATCTGTAGCAGGTAAAGCTGCAGGAGGAAAGTAAGCAAAGTCACATGGGAGGTGCTTGTACCAGAAGCAGGAAGCTCAATAACCTGCAGGCTTTACAGGATAAAGGGGTTGCTGCTTTAGGAGGGCCAAGTCAGAGAAAGGACATGTCTTTGGATGGTCCACAAAGTGTGGCAGAAACGTCACAACGAACAGTTTCATGCCTGTGATTCTGAGCTAGACCTGCTACTTATTTGGTAAGTGTGGAGGCATCCATGGAGGCCAAGGAGACCTTGTTTATTTTAAGTGTTCCATTGTGCTTCATCAGTGCTAATGGGAGTTGAGCAGCTGAATCATCACACACATGTCACATCCACTGGGAAATTCACTCTCCAAAATCTAAGTGGAAAAGTAATAATGCTTTCAACTTCAGGAGACACTCAGAAAGGTACCAGTTGCAAAAAAATGGAAATTATTTTGTTATTACACACATACCCTGATGATAGACTTTTTTTTTTTTGCAAGGTGTCATTCTTACTAATGTTTGTGCTCATCTTGAGTATATTTTTGCTGTAAGCTTTCTTAAAAACCTCTGTAGAAGCCCTGGCTGGTGTAGTTCAGTGGATTGAGTGCAGGCTGTGAAACAAAGTGTCGCAGGTTCGATTCCCAGTCAGGGTACATGCCTGGGTTGCAGGCCATGACCCCCAGCAACTGCACGTTGATGTTTCTCTCTCTCTTCTCTTTCTCCCTCCCTTCCCTCTCTAAAAATAAATAAATAAAATCTTTAAAAAAAAGCTCTGTAAAAGGAAACATTCCCACCACCCTGGTGTTTTAGTAGGTGCTTCCTCAGAGCCAAGAAGCATGAGAATTCAAAAAGGAGATAGCAGACACAGGCTACAGATACTGCTGCTTCAGTTGACATTTGTAGAGACAATTGAGAAGTTGCTAATTATTGATTGTATGCCTACATCATGCCAGGCCAGGCAATATGCTAAGTGCTTGACATAGTTACCACTCTCAATTCTCACAACAAGAACATGTGACAATATGCCCTCAATTTTATGGAGAAATAAGTGGAAAGTCCTAGAGGCCACACACCTTGTTAGATGCAGTTTGTCTGCTTTCATACCTCAAGCTCTTTGCTTATGCTGCCTGGAGGCTATTTAGGTTTGAATTTATAAATCTGTTATTGATTCTGTAAGGTCGTCTTAGAAAACAGAAAGCTCTTGGGCTTTGCAATCATACATATATAGTTTGTAAGGCTGGCTCCAGCCCCCCAAATCATTCACTCATTTGACAGATACGTATTGTAGGTCATGAAGAAGATGAACAGACAGAAATAAACCAGGCTAGATTCTCATTCTAATAAATACAGTAGCCGATTGATGGTGGCAATGTTGAAATTCAAACCCAATTTTGCCTAACATACAGCTTGAACTCTTCCCACATTACTTTACATTCCCAGTACAATTTAGCACCAGGCTGATAAGGCAAGTGAACTGTTGGGTTGGCCAAAAAGTCTGTAAAATAAAGACACATTTTCCATTTCACCAATAACTTAATTGATTTGGATATTGTGAGTATGTTGGCTATCCCCTGCATGGTATAACACTGATTGTTCTCAGTTAATGTCTCAGTTTGATCACTGTCAACTTCAACTGGTCCACTTGGCCTTGGAAAACCATCTAATGATAAATCTCTAGCACGAAACTTCACAAACTACTTTTGACATGTTTGATCAGCCACAGAACCTTCTCCATACACTGCACAAAATTTTTGTGTGTGTGTTTCAGTTGCATTTTTATCTTTCTTGAAATAGTAAAGCACACTATGCTGAAAATGTTGTGTATTTTCTTCCATCTTCCACAATAAAATGGCTACACAAAAATTCACCAATTTTGATAAGTTTTTTTAATTGCACGCTAATGTAACAGCTGTCATGATACAATCTAACAAAATTGTTTTGAATTAAGTTTAAGACAACTAAGTACTGCTAGAGCCATCTTACATAAAAAGCAAATGAACTTTTTGACTCTATAGTGGTTAAAATTATGGAGTGTGACATAGTCTGCCTGAGTTCAAGTCTTTCCTTTGCTAGCTACTATGAGATCTTGGGAAAATTACCTCAATCATCTTATTGATAAAATAAGGGTGATAAGAGGCACCCACTTTATAGGGTTTTTATGAGGGCTAAATGAGTGGAGCACTTGGGTGGGTGTTTGGTTCATTGTAAGTACTTAATTGTTAGCATCTTTTTCTTCCCTGTTTGTACATAGAAATACTTCCCTCTTTAGAGTTGGTAGAAATGTATTTCTTTCCTATGGAGGATTTATTGCACAGTAAGTTAATAATTTTAAAACTAGAAAAAACAATGGAAAATATCTTTTAAAATACATAATATTGCCCTGGCCAGTGTGGCTCCATTGGTTGGAGTGCCAGCATCACCCCATAACTGAAAGATTGTAAGCTCGATCCCTGGTCCGGTGCATATGGGAGGAAACCAAATGATGTTTCTCTCTCACACTGATCTCTCTCTCTCTGCCCTTTCCTCTGTCTCAAAAGCAATAAAAAATAATGTCCTCAAGTGAGGATTTTAAAAAGTACATAATGTTGTTACCAGTCTGAAAAAGCCCTCCTGCCAAGTTAGGCTAAGTGTGATCCTGGAAAACCAGAATAACCCAGGTAATTAGCAGAACTGCCACTGGCACCCAGAAGGCTACAGGATTTCTCTTTTCTTTATGCTGCGATGCTACCCTTGCCTCTCTCAGATTCCCCCTTAGCACAGTGGCTTTAAGGACAAAGATGCCGGGGAGAGGTTCCTGACTATCCTTATTACTGGCCGGATGTCCTTGAGCAAGTTACCTCAACTCTCTGAACCTCAGTTTTCTCATCTGTAACATGGAGATAATAATTCTTTCCTCATTGGGTTTTTGTGGTCATAAAATAAGGTAATGTTTATAACAGATTTAGCACATTGGCTGATATCACAGGTACTTAATCAATATTAATCATGTATAATGGCTGAGCACTGTCTTTGGAGTCCAGTATGTCTGGACTCGCAGCCCATCTCCACCTGCCAGAGAACAGTTACTGAACTTCCCTGATCATCCTCTCACCCTCTGAATCTGTCTAATAAAGATTACACTGCCCCTCCCTTAGGGCTGTTGTGGGGATTAAAGAAAATAATGCTAGTAAAGCACCAAATACAATGTCTGGCATAGAGTTAGGGTCCAATAAATAATAACAGATGCAAGTATAATTATAATTATTTTACTACTTTTTAAATCACCTGGTGTCTGCTGTGCCAATATCATTATGTGCTTAAACAATGTTCTCCAAGGTCCTGGACATGCGAACCAGCTCACTCCATTAATCAGTAATGTGACAACATGCCTGCTGCCTGGCTGCCAAGGGGGGACTTTGGGAGGTTCCTTTGTTATGAACTTGTTATTATAGGGCAAGCTTCCAGTCACTCTGTAAGCCTGTAAACAATCAAATGCATGCATGTTTTCACTTACGAACATGCAGCATTAAAGATTTTGGCTAACTTTCATAGAGAGAGAAAGAAGAGCATGAGGGATAACCAGCTGATGAAAGTAAACACACTTATGTCGGCATTTTATTTCCTACCTTCTACCAGATGCCAGTGGTGAGGAGGATTTCAGGGATGATCACAGTAAGATGCCTGCCTCATTTGGTTTGGCCTCGACAGACTTGGAAGGAGCCTCAGAGCCTCTGGAGAGTGGCAGGGTTGTCGCTGTGGTGAATCAGTCCTAAATAAGGGCCTCTCAAGGCCATCAGAACTATTGTTTTCTCCTATTATGATCTGCTGGCCTGAAATATCAGCTCCCCTTTGTCCTTTGTTGGTATCACACAATGGCAATATTTGTAATGTTTGCCTTTCATTTCTAATTTTTCCAATGAGGAAACAAGCACCCAGAAAAGTTAAGTGAAATATCTAAAGTCTCCCAGTTGGTTAATGAAGAAGAGGGACCACATTTCAACTCTTTGGCCACAGTTTACATTATTAGTATCTCAAAATCCCAACATACATTATATTCATTACTATTTTCTAACTTTTCAGAAGAGAAACCTCTCTGCACAGAGGGGTGAAGTGACACTCATTCAGGGTTGGTCACATAGTTATTTAATGGCAGATCTGAAACTGGAATCCAGTGTTTCTGATCCTCAATTTCCTTGAACGAATATTTTCTACTGTACAGCTCGGAAATATGAAACCTTCTTTTCAGAGTCTGGCCTTTGAAAGTTATGAAGCATTATCTTCTGTCATTCGTACAATCCAGTGGTGTTTTAAGCTTGCTTGCCATGGCAACCATTAAAATTTGAAGGCCCTCAAAGCAAAATGAGAAAGGCAACAGCAGTTCTGCTATTGTTCCGGACGCTGGAATAGTGCAGAGCCAAAATCAGTTACCACTGAGCCTCTTCCATTCAGTTGACATCGCTCACGCACTGCTGGCCCAGAATTCAGTCTTCTCCAGGATGGTTTGCTGTATATCTGCCTCTTGATAGGTTCACGTTAACCATACAGTAAATTAAAATAAAAATGGTAGGTTATAGAAGACCACTCCTACACTTCCTTATTTTCTTCCTCCCTTTCTCCTTCCATCCTTCCCTTGCTTCCATCCTTCCTCCCTTACTTTCCACGTGAACAAAAACAGAACCCTCAAATCCAGGTGAAGTTTCAAATGTTTTTGGCCAGGCAGATAAATTGTAGCCATCACCCCCAAGCCTCTAAGAGACCAGACACTGGACTTAACGAGAAATGTAATATAAATACATCCAGATCATTTGTTTCATGTCACCCTCCCCATTTCTAATTTCCTCTCCCCTAATATCTTTAGCAAAGACATATATGGGTATGTCTGTGTGCGCACATGTACATATGTGTGTTAGAGAGATTTGTGAAGATACTGAGTGTATCTGCTACAGACAGAATGGTGTGCTACTGAAAGGTGGTTTGCTAATCCTTAACCCTGAGATAACAGGAATCAGCAGTTGGAGTGGGAGAGGCCAGGGCTGAGTCAGTGGTGGCAAGTAGCTAGAAAGCCAAAGGGGCAAGGTGATTTCTTTAACCCAAATAAAGAACTGATGGTCATGTGACATTCCAAAATAATTTCCTGAATTGACATTATCTATCAGTCAGTGCATCTTTTAAAAGAGGTCATTGATTACAAGTCAGTGGAGGGAAGAACTATACTTTTTATAGGAGGGATTACAAACCAATACTGTAATTAGTTTTAACTGGACAAGTGTGTGGGGGGTGGGGACAGCACAGGTGTCTAGGTCATTGCTTTGTTCTCCTGCCCAGATGTTGCACCAGCTGCAGGGTGATGAGGGAGCTCACAGTCCTCACCTTCCCTACTTGTCTGATTCGTAGCTGGAGGCTTCTCTCTTTGGCTGACCATCTGGCTCCTGGCACCAGGAAGTAAAATTATTATTATTTTTTCCAAATGAAAGGCTTTGAATCACAGCTGTTAATTACCCGATGATTATTAAAAACACATATTGCCTACTGAGGTTTCAGAAGACAACTCATGCATACTGTCTGGCCCCCTCTCAGAAGCCTTATCCTCAGTCCATGTATGTGTTTCTTCAAAGAACAAGATGCAATTTTCCTACACATTCAGGCAAGTACAAATAAGAAAGGTAATGAAGAGATTCCAGGACACAGTTTAAAGTAATAAAGACATTTTCTTCCAGCACAGCATGTTCGGGAATCTCAAATTGCTTATCTTAGCCCAATGTTTGACTCCGATTACTTCCGTTTGGGGGTCTTGCAAACACCTGCAGCACCTCTCATGGTGCTGACTAAGGCCTGTGTACCAATCGTGCCCAGAAAAAAAGGAAGAAAGAAAGAAAGACCCAGCAGAAGGGCTCTCATAAATTATAGATCTCAGCTGTCATGCTAGATTCCTGGAACTTAGGTGAGGGACAGATGGAGGCTGCCTCAGCAGGCACAGCCTGCAGGTGGAGAGATCAGCCCAGAAGAGGTGGGTTCTTTGCATGTCAGGAGAAATGACTGGAAATTATGGCTGGACAAGGAAGAGGAAGCGAGTTTGGAGCTTTGAACAGTGTGTTGGATTTGTGGCAGTGGAGGGGTCACTGAATGTTGCAGACAACATTCTGAATGTTTGGGGAGAATTGAATGTTTTCCATCTTGAATCTTAAGTCCAGGGGACAATGTGCTCAGACCCTTAATCAAGGAGTATCTTGTGCTTTCTAAATTCTCTGTATGGTGCTAGCCAAAGTAGGGAAGTCAGACATCCAAGATGAGGTATCTTTTTTTCATAGGGCTTACAAACTAATTGGAAACAAAGACTACACTTGATAGGGCAGTTCAGGAACAAAGGAAGACAGAAAATAAGTACTAAATTTGCATTCAATAAATATTTAATGAATACTCGGCACCACATAAATTAAGCACAATATCAATGACCAAAATAGGAACTAAGATCTCTACTCTCTTGGAGCATACATTCTAGCAGAGGGAGACAAAATGTATAAAATTTGAGGAAGTGAAATATACACAATGTTACATGTAGATAGATTAACGATATAGACAAAATAAATCAGAAAACAGGAATGGGTAGTCTTGGTGGTGGTGAACCTGATTACATGTAAGGTCACCAGGACAGGCTTCACAGAAGAAAGGACTTGAGGTCAGGGACTGAGCAATGCAGACAACTTAGGACGTGTGTGCCAGGCAGAGAAAGCAGCTTCAATAAAGTTGTGGAGGCAGAAGCAAGACTGGCACGTTCTCTGATCATTAACTAGCCTCAGGAACTAGAGTGGAGTGAATGACAGGACTGTATGGGGTGAAGCAAAGGAGGTCAGGGAGGCAGCAGGGGAACCATTGCATATGTAAGACCTTGAAGGCCATTCATTCCAATCATTGGCTGTCATTGGCCAATCCATTCATTGGCTTGTGCTAGGAGTGAGATGTGACTCTATTGGATGGCTTAGAGCTGAAGAGAGATATGATGTGACTGCCACTCTAACAAGATGCCACTGGTCCCTGTGTTGGTCTCAAAATTTAGCATGCATCAGAATAACCCAGAAGGCTTATTAAGACACATATTGCTGAGCCCCACCCATGTATTCAATGAGTCTGGTATTGGGATTGAGGATTTGCATGGCTAACAAGTTCTCAGGTAATGCTGCTCCTAAAGGTCTTGACGATCATAGTTTAAGAGCTGCTCTAAGAGAAACGATAGGAAGAAATGAGGGATGAAGTATTGGAAACTCCTTCCTGAAGGAAGTGGGTTGATTTTTTGCCCTAATGAACAGATAACATTTTAGACACTAAAAGGGAGAACCACTCAAGAAGAGAGGAATTACATGAGCAAGTGCTCGGCGGTAGTGTTCTTTCTTTCCCATTCTGTCTTCAGCTGGAAAGAATGTAGGGCAGTTTATGAAATGTGGAGCACAATTGTCTGCATTGAGGTCTCTCTAACAACCTTATCTTTGGCAAAGTCTAGTCTCTATGGTACCATTTTCAAGGTCCCTGTTTTTTGTATTACATTTAAAAGGAAAGGGAGGTGTCACATGTAAATGCCAGCCTTGGTCTACATTGCAGGCTGCTTTCTGTCATTATCTCCCGCACCTCTCACTCTTGGATTCTGTGGCTGCTATCCCCTTTTGGCATCAGGTATCTTCTGTAGGACACCAGCATTCTGTTCTCTTGTCCAAATCAGCCTAGCCCAGTGCTACTTTGAGTGACAGGCTTTTACTGAAGGCTTGCTGAGTTGTGAGAGTTGATAGCACAACACCGAACAGAAAATAACTTCAAGTACCAAAAACCACAGTCCTAATAATTCCTCAGTCATGGGTAACTCTAGATATTTACTGTGAACCATTCTTCCCAAGCCTCAGCCTCCTGCCTCATAACTGGGCCCACTGCTCTCTCCCAAGAATCCAGTGTCCCGTGGCCTTTGAAGCTGACTCCCATGTCACCTGGTCAGCTCCTAAATTCCTCTTACTCTGTTATCCAGAGCAGCTTGACTCTGGTTGTGTATTTACTCTTCCCCCTGTCTACACCCTTGGGGGCTTTGCCTTTCATCACCCCAAAAAGCCCAGTAAGGCCTTTTCCTAAAGAAAAGCAGAGTTCTCTTAAAGAGAAAAATTCCATGGTCATCTAGGGACACCTGACTTCTAAAGCAGCTAACTATGTAGGAATATCTCCTCTCATTCTAGAAACACATATGATATGGCAAGATCAAATATATCTTAAATGGCTCAAAAACAGGGAGGGGGACTAAAATGAGGGTAGGGAATTAAGGTAAAGTCAGGACACCAACCCATGCTTTCACCTCAAAGTGTTGCTAGAAGATAGTTGCAAATTGGGTTTTCCTGTGACTTTGGGGCAGCAAACTGTAGGGATTTATTTGTGAGCTGATGACATCATTTACTGCAGTGAGAGGCAAAACCACTAACTAAGGGAGTTAGCCCTCTAACTCCCAGCTTAAAAACCATGCCAGAGGAGGGAGTTTAGACTAAGTATGAAAGAAAATGGAGAGTCGTTGAAGGTTTTTGTTCAAAGGAAGACAGGTTTTAAACAACATGGAAGGAAAATTAATCTGGCAAAAATCTGTACGACAGGTGATAAAATAGAGAGTCTGGAACCAGAAGAGCTACCCCAAGGCTCAGACTAGTGCAAGGTCCAGACAAGGGCAGACAGTGATCTCTGGGACCCGCCCTGTGGCTGAGGACAGCCCTGTGCCATATCCAGTTTCCATGCAACCACCACCAGCATCTTTCTGACAACCCAACATGGTAGCCGCCACTCTGTCCTCCGCTCCTCTGTAGCACGCAGCAAGCACACATCTCTTGTTACATTTCCATTGTAGGTATTTGTGGGTATGTTTATTAGGAAATATGCTCCATGAGAGCAGGGGCTATCTCTATTAGCACTTTGCCTAAGGTAGAATGGAGGATGGTTTAGTAATAATATCAACAATAAAAATAGTACCAAACACTTATTGGGCACTTCACCACTGAGCTGGGCTCCCTGTCCAGGTCCACAGTGGGGTAGGGAGTAATGGGTTAGGTAGAGGGTAATGTGGTATAGGGTTGGGTAATAGAGTGTAATGTAAAATGCATCGATTTAGGAGTCAGACTATATGGATTTGAAATCTGAAATGCCCTGGCATTTACAAGCATTATGAATTTAGGCAGTTACATAACCTCCCTGCCCTGAGTGTTTTTTGATTCTTTTTAACTTTTTATCTTAAAATTATTTCAAATTCCAGAATAACTGCCAAAATAGTAGAGTTTAATGTGTCCTACACCCAGCTTACCCTAATGCTGACGTTTTGCAGAGCGTGACACCATGATTGAGACCAAGACCTTCCCACGGATGCAACAGCACGGAGTGCACTAAAGAGCTCCTTCATCTTTCACCAGACTTTCCTGGCCTAGGATCCAGTCCAGGACCCTATACTGTATTTTGTTGATCTGTCTCTTTAGTGTCCTCCAATCTATAATAATTCTTCAGTCTTTCTTGGTCTTTCATGACCTTGATACTTTTTTAAAACCATTTTTTATTTTTTAATTATAGTTGGCATAAAAGAGTATATTAGCTTCATGTGTACACCCCAGTGATTAGACATTATATAACTTTCTAAGTGATGATCCTAATAAATACAGGACCAATCTGACACCAGACATAGTTATTGTAATATTATTGACTATATTCCCTATGCTGTACTTTCCATCCCCGGGACTATTCTGCAACTACTGGTTTGTACTTCTCTGTCCCTTCACCTTTCTCACCTATCCTCCCAATACCCCTCCTATCTGGCAACTGACCAAATGTTCTCTGTGCCTGTGAATCTGTTTCTGTTCCACTTGTTCATTTATTTTGTTTTCTTAGATTCAATTTTTAATACATATGTACTTGTTACCATTTTATTGTTCATATTTTTTAACTTTTTTCTTCTTAAAAAAGACCCATTACCATTTCATGTAATACTGTTTTGGTGGTAGAGTGGTTGTTATGAGCACTAAATGAATTAACGTGTATAAAGCACATTGAAGAACATCTGAAATGCACTGAGTGGGAAGTGATAGCTGTTAAGTCTGCTACACAGTGGACATTCAATAGTGTCAATGGGGTGAACTGACAAGGTGCGACTGTTAAAGGTGGGATGTTGAAAAAAGTTGTTTTGTAAAAACAAGTTAGTTTTATAGGTATATCCCTTTGTGATTAAGTTATAATTCATACACTACAAAGTGCACCCTTTTGAAGTACACAATTCAGTGGGTTATCATATACTCACAAATTTGTGGAGCCATTACCACTAATTCCAAAACATTTTATTTCTCCAAAAAGAAACCCTGTCTTCATCAGGAGTCACTTCCTGTTCTCCCTCTTCCCAGACTCTGGCAAACAGAGACCATTGCTTCCTATCTTTATGGCTTTGCCTATTCTGAACATTTAATATACATGGAATTATTCAATGCATAGCCTTGTGTGTCTGGCTTCTTTCAGGTAGCATAATGCTTTCCAGACTAATCCTTGATGTATCATGAATCAGTGCTTCATTCCTTCTTTTGGTCAAATAATATTCCATTATACATAAATACCACATTTTATTATCTATTCACCACTTGATGGGAATTTGGACTATTTCCATGTTTTAGCTATCATTAATAATGCTATTATGAACATATGTGTACAAGTTCTTTTTGTGGGCATCTGTTTTCATTTCTCATGGGTAAATACCTAGGAGTGCAATTGCTAGGTCATGTGGTAGTAATTCTATGTTTAACATTTTGAAGAACTACCAAACCATTTGTCCAAGTGGCTTCACCATTTTATGTTCAGTCTTGTAGGAGGTTTACATCTCCACATCTTTGCCAATACTTGTGGGTTCCCGTCATCTTGATCACAGCCCCCCCGGCCCCGCAGTGGTTGTAAAGTGGTATCCCGTGATTTTGATTTCCATTTCCCTAACGATGCTGAGCACCTTTCCAGACACTTACTGGTCATTTTTATACCTTCAGCTCCTTTGTTTTTAACATTAAACTTTTGAGGTGGAGATGGTAAATCTAAATAAATAAAATCATCTAGGAGGTAACACATGCCTCCTAAAGACATGGGTGTATATGTGAGCAGATGAAACTGGAGTAAGAATTTTTGTCATACTCGTCATATGGGTGGTTGCTGACGCCATAAAGAGGCAAGGTTTCTACAAGGAAGAGAAGAGCAGGGAACCCTTGAGCCTTGAGAAACATCTGCATTCAGTGGGAGAGTAAAAGAGGGACCAGGAAGAAGAAGGAAAAGATCTTCAAATTCAGGAATGGACTTAGAGTGCCTCTTTGAGATCAAAATTCATATTTCAAGGAATTTTATTAGAACAGCAAACTGCCAGTGGCCAGTGATTTCTCTCTGGAATAAAACAGTCTCCAGGAAGATCATTTTCGGTTCCAGAACCCAGTCAGTAATATTTCAGAAGCTTTGGTTATCATACACAAAAAATTATAGCATAGGGTACCCAATGCCTCTTACATCAGATTAATAGTATAGTTTTTAAATCTAGAAAATGCTCCATGGACTCAAAATGCAGAATTGTTTCCTTTTAATTTCTCAATCCAGAAAAAAAATCATAATTCCATGAACACCCTGACTGTCAGTTCTAAAGTTATGCATGTCCCACAGCCCTGGGCCACAGTGTGCCTCTCCCTTGGTTCCTTCTGGTCCCATCTCTAGACCCCAGTTTCACTCTACTTAGATGGCTCAAGGGAAATCACAAGCATTTCGGATCTTTCTCTACTTTTTGTTTCACCTTTTCTTTTGATCAAAGATACGTAGATCAGCTCCAATTTTCATCATGCTGCTTAAAATAACTCTGTTTGGGTAGGTCAATGCTTAGTTTGAATGCTGATCTTCCATTTGTGTCTGAGATCAGAGCACTTCCTTGTATATGTTATTTCATCAACTCCACATTCCTCAAGAAAAGGTCCTTCACTGTTCCTGTTTATCGCTCTTATTTTAGTTCATTTTGTGCCGCTTCAAACACAACTGCCATTCACCCAGGTCCATTAATGAAAACTAAAGGTCAAGGCTGGGGGCGGCAATCATCACCTTTGCAGACTTCCACACAGGCTTGTGCATGCGTGTGTCAGTCTTTTCAATTTTCTTCTTGATTTAATGGAAGCAATCAGAATTGGTCCTGAATGTTGGCTGCAAAGCTTCCTCAGAGAAATGTACCAAGAGGCAGGCAGCTGGCTGGCTAGACCCTATGATTGAGTTCACCAAAATGCATTTACAGTAGCAAGGACCTGCTCAACACAGTCTCGAAGATGGAAAATTCCTCTTCAGAAAATCCTTCTGGGGCTGGACATGTTGGCAGTTGGCGTCTGTTTTGTTCCTTGGTGCTGCCTTCTCTTCAGACTCCCCCCTGGTGCCTCTATCTGTACATGTGCTTGATTATGTGATATCCTACTGTGCGTGGTGTGCGTAATGGTTAGGAAGAGGCATGCACTTTCAAATGCAACTCTTCCTGTCACTTTTTAATTGGGCGATCTTGGGCATATTTTACAGAAACTCTCTGGGCTTCCATTTATTTGTCTGCAAAGTGAAGATAATTAAAGAACCTGTTTCATAGGGCTGTCATGAGAATTAATGAGATCAGCTATAGCAAGTTCTTAGTGCAATAAAAAGGACAAAATTCATCTTGCATTTTGTTATTTATTAATCCAATTTGTTATTTATTCATCCAAATGTCCAAGTTAGAAATTTCTGAGTCTCGGTAAATATGTACTTCTCTCCTCATTGCTAACCTCTCTGTTTAATTGGCCTCATTTCCTGTTGATTGTATCATAGGAAATCTCTGGAATCCAACCCCTTCTCTCTCTCCATTCCTGCTGCTGTTGGTTCATTCTGGCCCTTACCTGTCCCAGCAGCTCTGCCTCCCATCCTCCACGCCCTGTTCCTCTTGTCTTTCCTGGGATCATCAGAGTTGTTTTCCTTAAGTACAGAGTTGGCCATGTCAACTTGAAGAACTAACCTTCTCAGTGTTAGATTTCAGTAGGGGAATTCTAAGGTGATTTATCAATTGTAATTTTGATAAAATGCCCCCACCCAGTTTTGCTTTCCGTGGGTCTTTTTGTTCACACCCAGAGTCATTATCTCAAACCTGATTCCACATTATTCCATCATCTTTGCAGAGTTAGTTTTATGTATTCTTAGATAGCATTGAGTAGCTCTTATGATGCCTACTTGTGTGGATATATATATTTATATACATACACACACACACACACATATATATACACATATTTTGGGGGGGTCAGGATGTACAGTCAAGGGCTGTAGATGACATGTATTTTTCCATATGCATATATGCATTTCTTTTACTTTAAAATATTATTTTATTTATACTCATGCATTAAAAATGGCTATATTGTTATGTATACCTATGTCCCAATATTGGAAACAGAGCTTGATAATGAATCACATCTAAATTTAATAAAGAACATTAAAACATTAAATAAAGAACAAATAAAACATTAATGTTTTTTAAAAACATTGATGGTCAGATAAACAGCAGAATTGGAGGAAAAAAAGGACATTGGCCATAATTTTCATTTTTATTAAAAAGAGGCATCGTCAGAGAAATATCAAATCAATTAGTAATACTCATCTATACGGCAAAATAATACATGCTGGAGAAAGATAAAGTCTCATGTGCTTTAGTCATTCATTCCCAACACTATATGCTTCTTTTATGATTGATTCTGTTGGTATAATATAATGCTTTACATTAACGTTATTACAGTGATAATCACTTATTAATTTATAACATTAGCATGATGAATACAATTATTAACCAAATCATAAATGCTTGCTTTAATAAAAAAAAATCATTTTCATGCTGGCTGACAACTATGTTACTTTCCCATGTAGAAATTTTGCTATTTCCCACATTCAATCCAAGTCTTGTTTGCATGGTATTCAATGTGCTATAATCTCTTCATCCAGCCTCCTCTTTCAGGGCCTGACCAACAAGAACTTTGACTGCTGCTCTTTTTCCTGGCTTTGTTCCCATTTGACACCATCCTATGTCCCCATGCCATTAAAGTTACTTCAGAATGTTATTTTAATAACTGTACTATAATCTATCATATGGATATGTGTTGCGTGTGGGTCACCGGCCAGCAGTGACCACGGAACGCTGTGGATGGCTCGACGATAAACACGCGAGAAAAAACAACACATGCACAGAGACAGACTAGTTTCTGTGGGGAAGTAGGGACGAAATGGCCACCCCCCCTAGTGGGGAGCGCGCTGATTTACCGTCCATACCTGCTTTTATTAGGCTCATGCTGCATAATAATTCAGGTAAAGTACAGTACTCATTAGGGGAAGTAAGGAACTATAGAAAACAAAGAACTCTGCCGGTCTATTGAGTTGGGGGTCAAAGAGCTGTAAGACTGAGGAACAAAATAACTTCCTCCTAAGACCCTTCTCATTCAACTGAGAGCATTCTAAACAAAGAAGGTTTCACAGTAATTTACATGTTCTTTCTTAGGCCTGATCACCCCGGGAAATCCGCACTTCTCAGTACCGAGCTGTACTACCCTGTCATTGTTTCAGGCTTAGGTGGAGGAAGGGAACTAAGGCCACCGAGAGATAAGGAGATTTTCTTCCAGACGCTGAGAACTCAGACTTTGTCAAAGCCGAGGAGTGAGGGTCCATCACCCCTTTTTGCTGCAGCCCCCCAAGTCCTTCTTTTTGGGGGGGCCTCCCAAAAGTGATCGTGCCTGGCTTAGGTCGTTCCCCCCGTGGGGAATCTTACCCGTCTTTGGCTAACCGACCAAGCTTTTGGGGTTCAGTCATGAATAAAGCAGCAGAAGTAGCATTCCTGCCAGGAAGACAAGCTTTTGTCTCCTTGCTGGCTTACGGTTCCAAGGACGTTCCCTTAGCCTTAGCTAGGCGGGGGTTTCGGCCTCTGATACCAGTCAGGGCGGTTCCCAACAGATATGCTATAATTTATTTAACATCCCTATATTGTCAATTTTTAAGATCATTTCAGCTTATCAAATATAATGAGTAATATAAAGAACATCATTGTTCTTAGGTTTTGTCACACCAACAAATAGGTTTTTGGATAACTTATTGACAGCCTAAACACATGCTTAAAACAGCAACTGGTGGCTGACTCCTGCTTGCTATAAACATATGGGACCACAAAGGGGATATGCAAAGGGGCAGTGCAGGGAGGGAGACCAGGGAAGATGGAGACAATCCCATTATGCAATGACGTTCCCTCCATAATTCTGCCTCACCATCCTGCTCAGGGGCTGACTTCCTATATGAAATGAGACTTGCCATTTAATAATCATTCTGGGAATAAACATGGTTTTGGAGTGGATGAATAACCATTATTATCATAATTCAGCTACAATATTTGGTAAGGTCCACTTAAGGATCCAGTATATCCTTGCCCTGACTTTGATTTATGGTCTTGTTTTTTTGTTTTCGTCAATCCTTCCTTCCTGCTTACCTTCCTGCATCCCTGCTTACCTGCCTCCCAGCCTCCCACCAAGCATCTCTTACAGGCCAGATATGTGTTTGGTGGTGAGTGAGATACAACTCCTCCCTAAAGGAGTGAGCCCATTATTACAGGATACAGAGTCAAGATTTCACTCAGGTCCCTAATTGCACTTTCATTCTGGTTACTGCCAACTATTCATTTGTGTGCTTCT
Organism: Phyllostomus hastatus; assembly: GCF_019186645.2. Classification (NCBI taxonomy): domain Eukaryota; kingdom Metazoa; phylum Chordata; class Mammalia; order Chiroptera; family Phyllostomidae; genus Phyllostomus; species Phyllostomus hastatus. The sequence continues at coordinate 7,966,279 of NW_025334015.1, read as the reverse complement.
ATTTTGCTGTTTTACATTACTTTAGGGAAGGTACATTGCTAATACCCAGGTGTGGGGGGACTCTGCCTGCAGGGCCCACCTGGCCACCACAGAGGAGAATAAGTCTACCAAGACATGATCTGCTTGGCAAAGAAAGGTGGCCAATCTCTCAAGGGAGAAAGACCAAGAGCCTTTTCCTCAGTGGGCTTTTATTGGGTTTGTTTTGCACAGGAATACAGGTAAAGCTCATTAATCATTATCAGGCAGTAAGGATCAAACAATAGATGGTATACAAAGAACTCTGAGGGCCTATTCTGAGTCAGGGTCAGATAGCTAAAGAGCCATAAAACTTAGAGGAACAAACTCACTTCTTTCTTGGACACATATCATTTAATTGAGAGCATTCTAAACAAATTAGGTTTCATAGGATTTTACATATTCTTTGTTAGGCCTGATCATCCGGGGAACCCACCCTTTCCAGCACAGGGCTGCACTGCCCTCTGTCATTGTTTCAGGCTTAAGGCATTGTTTCAGGCTTAAGTCAGGCAGGGAAAGTAAGACAGCCAGGAGATTAGGAGACTTCTGGAAGACAGAATGCAGACTCAGGCTATGTCAAAGCCGAGGGTGAGGGTCCATCACCCCCTTTTGCTATAGCCCCCCAAATCCTTTCCTGGAGACTCCCTGTGATGGTGCCTATCTTAGGTCATTCCCCCCTTGGGGAATCTTACCTATCACTGGCTAACTGATGAAGCACTGGGGGCCAGGCAGGGTGAAGAAAAAGGAGCAGAAGCGGCACCCCTGCCAGGGAGATGAGCTTTGTCTCCTTAGTGGCTTCTGGTCCAAAGGTCGCTCATTCAGCCTTAGCCATGGGGGGGTTACAGCTTCTGAAACCAGGCAGGGTGGTTCCCAATACCCAGGCTCCTCCCCTTTGCTTCACCCCAAAATCTGTGAGTGCACACAAGTTAGTATTACTCTAAAATACTCTGAACTCCTAGATGGAAACTACTCTTATTATTGCCACTATTAGTAAGTATCATTATTAATAATCTAAGTGACATCAGTGTGACCAGCAGCGCACTACCCGCCTGTGCCACTACTCACAGTCATTGCTATTATACCTCTTTTTATTATTTCTTCGCCATCGCCCAGGGGCTGTTCAGAAAATTAAAATCCAATAATAGGAATGAAGAATAATTAAAATAACACCGAGAACAATAGGAATGAGTTGGCAAATATTGAAAAAGCGGAGAAAACACAACCAAGGGGCTAACTTCCCTGTGACAGGTGCTAATAAGGTCAGCTAGGGAGATGTGACAAAATCCTGCCTGAGAACGTGAAAATTCCTTCCTGCGTGCTCAGTGGCCTTTTTGCCACCTAGGTCTCGAGAGGTCCTAGATTGTATAACGCTTATTTAGCTGATCCTGACAAAAATATGCTGCATAGGGGGAAAAGGCAAAGAAAAAAGGAAACTCTTTCATTATGAGAGTCACACGCTAGACTATCTCCCCTCTGGCTAGGTGCTGGCAGGGCTCCCGGGCATCTCCGCCAACGTCCTGCAGACGCTCAGTGGGCTGAAAGGAGACTTCACACTTCACCTCCTCTATGCGCTCTTCACCCTTGTTGGGTTTGACCTTCAGTTTCTCCCTCTGAGAAACGGGTGTGTCGGTCAGATGCACAACTCATGAGAAAAGCCAAGTCAAAAAGTTGTTTCTATGCAGAACATGTGACAGTCTCATGCCCATCATTTTGACAAAGCACATAGGGGTTAAAAATCAGATGGGCAAGAATTTTACTGCCTGAAACAAATAAGGTGGAAAAAAATGAAACAGCTAGAATAGGCAAGTTATGTTTCACATACCCCTTGGCAGCGTGTTTGGCTTTGAAAAGAGCACATCACCAAGCTTTGCCTGTACTAGACACTAAATCACCCCCCATGATTTAGGGAGTGCTTTTCACCATTAACCTTATGACTAAGGTCAATGTTGTTAGGCCCCACCTGTCTGGAGTGCGAAGAGAGCTAGAGTGGGACTCAGAGAACTTGGCCGCTCCTCCGGTTTCCCTTTGTGAGAGAAATAATCTTGAATATTCTAAAGCCAGTTCTATGTAAATAGTCAAAGCAGAATGACCCCCCACAAATCACTCCTATCCATGTCTCAGTTTTCTCATATAAAAATAAGTAAATAAAGGTATTGGGGAAGCTGTCCCTTCCTATTCCAAGGCAATTTCTGTCATTTCAAAGATGAGAAACTGAGGTCTGAGAAAGGCGACTTGTCCATGGTGATGTGCATCAGTGGAGGCTGGGCTTCCAGGACGTCGTATTGCCATTTCTAGAATCCAGTGTTATTTTCATGCCACCAGAGCTACTTTGTATCCACAATGCCATAAGATAGTTACACCTTTTTCTTAAAGAAGTAACTCATGACCTTTCTTTTTAAAAAAGACTTTATTTATTTATTTTTAGACAGAGTAGGTGCAAAGGGAGAGAAACACCAATATGTGGTTGCCTCTCATGCGACCCCTACTGGGGACCTGCCATACAACCCAGGCATGTGCCCTGACTGGGAATTGAACCAGCACCTTTTGGTTTGCAGGCCAGCACTCAATCCATTGAGCCACACCAGCCAAGACAGATAGTTATACCTTTTCTTTATACAGACACACAGCTTTACTTGTATTCTACCTGTCTGACAGCCCTATTTCACTGCTCACAGGTTCAAAAATACTCAGCAGATACGGTCTATTTGGTGACTGAAATTGGCATCACCTGTGTGTGACATGAACTCTTCTCTACTTATGAGAGATGGTGGCACTGGTCAGAAGGGGCAGGACAGGCCTTCCCGCCCCTCAGCCCTCTCTCCTCCTCCTATCCGTCAGCCCAGTGTCTGCTGCCTCCTCAAATGGATTTCACTTTCTGTTCCATCTCATTTGACACTTTATCAGCTGGGGATGGCTCTGGACAGTGTCCTGTCAGCTCCTGAGATACATTCCATATCTGCTAAAACCTCTCAGTCCTTGGCAAGGAAGCCGAGGACACAATAAAGGAGAGAAAAAGAGGCCGATGACTAGTTTAACTCAGTTTAGTTCTAGCAGTGCAAAACTCACCCCAACTCCTCTTAGGGTGGCATGGGGGGGGATGGGGAGGAGAAGGCTGAACGAGGGGAGAACGGTCACCCCTGCCTCTCCCCTGGAAGGAGGTTTGTCCCTCTTAGTTAAGAAATCAATGTTGATCCATCACATGCTCGTGAATTGCTGTGACATGTGTTCACAATGGGCTGTTTTTACTGAGGGTCCTATGCAGGAAGCAGCACCATTACAGGACGGCTGCACAGGGTGACTATCCTCCAGGCTCTTAAACTCCTATCTGCTCTTTTCTATGCACGATGATGGCACTCTGCATTGAGTTAGAAGTGCACTACTTCTGGATGCCAAACTGTCAGATGAACGGCGTCAAGGAGACGAAGGCAATGGCCACTCCAGGTTTGGATGCATGTGGCACTGTGAAGTTGTCCCCCTCCAGTGGCTCATCGGACAGTTGTGATGTGAGAGGAGTCCTGGCCTTGTGGTGAAATAAGGGCTAAGAAAGGAAGCAGAGGCATTCTGAGGACTGTAAATGCATTGGCATAGCCTCAGGAGGAGCAGGAATGGGGGACCCACGCCCTGTCTGGACCGCAGACCTCAGAGATCCAGGGGACCCTTTGTTTGGAAGTTCAGTTAGCATGGTGGTTCTGCTCCACTTCTCAGTAGAAGAGAAACCACTCATGCTATTTGTTTTACTGTACCTCTATTTTTATCTGTACTAAACTGTGTTGATTTTTCAGCATTTTCTTATTTGTTATTTTATATGCCCTCCAGAGCTCAGGGAAAAAAAAAAGGCTTCACACTTCATTTTACTCCTCTCCTCCTGATCCTGGGGGAAGATGAATAGATCGGGCTTTATGATGTCTGTGCTCGCTGCTCCCTTCCCCCTTTTTCTTCCCTATGTGCGTCCCTGTCTCCCTCACCCTTGCTCCCACAAACACCCTCCATGTGGAACCTGCTCCTTGGTCTGCGCCCTGCAGTGAGGCAGGGACGTGGGGGAGCTCCCATTCTCCTCAAACTCATCCGAAATATGAACGCCTAGTCCACGGCTGACACCCCAGACCCAGGCTGCCATCCTCGGCATTCTCTCTCCCCGGTCCACCTCGGTTTCAGAAGTTAAATGGTTTCTTTTCTGATATGAAAATTAATTTCTGGACAAAAAGAAATACAGCTGTGCGGGGCCACCCTGGCGCTGTGTCGCGCGCGGCTGTAATTACACTGTAGATCAAACTGATTCTCCCCTTCCAGCGGCTTTTCCCCGGGCTGACGTCCCTGAGGCGGCGGCAGTTTCATTAGCGGCAGCGCAGGGGATGGCGATAGATGGGCTGGCCGAGCCATCACTCGTCGGTCTTTCTCCTTGGATTTTTTTCCGGATGGACACACGCAGTCCAGGCAAAAAGAGCCGGACCCAGGGTTCCGGTCTCTTGCCGCAGTGTGGGGTGAAGGGTAGTTTGGGGTGGGGGGGATGGGGGGCCGCCTCTCTCCCGCTGTGTGCCGCCCCCACCTGCCTTGTGCCTAACTATGTCAGCAACAAGGGGGTCCGACACGTCCCCCAGGTCTCTGCGTAACTCCCACTACCATCCTACCTGGCAGAGGTCCCTCTTCGCCTGTTAAAAATGGTCACTGCTGGTATCAAGGTAAGAACTTGTGAACTAGGGCAGAACCAGCAAGTTTTCCACTATAATGGAAGTGAAGTGGCTTTTCTGCTGTGTTCAACGCTGTGAATTCTGGAGTATTTACAGAAAAAAACATGGCTTGACTTCATACCCCAACTCCCATAGCTAATTCTAAACTACTCACAGGCTCCGCAGTTGCTGGTTGGTGTAATTAAACACCAATATCTATGACTCTCCGGTGGACGTCTACTCTTTGCCAGTAAGCCATGTATTATTACTCTCCAAAGAAGTTTGTTTGATTCTGACGTCTACAAGGCGAATGCAGATGATTTGTTCACAAATGTGACATGCATTCCCTTAGTTTCCCCATAAGTTGGACCCAGTGATGTGCGTGTGGAGAGAGGAGCAATCGCACAAACTTCATACATTAGAGAGTCAGCCCGGGAGGTGTGGACAACTCCCGACAAATGAGCCAAAGCTCAAGAATGAGACTCTGTGTTCCCTCAGATTGAACTGGCCGCCCAGGGATGTGGGCTTCGGTCCCTGCCGCCCCACCACGGACTGGCAGTGGCCATTTATCTTGTCGTTCCACCTGCCAGGTGAGGGAACAGTCTCTCCCATGCTGTGCTCACACTAGTACATGAAGGATGATTGCACTTCAATGTCTCTGAGAAAGAAAAGTTCTTTCTCACACCCTACCCCCCAAATTCTTCTTAATGAACCAGTTTTAATAGTATTTTGACTGTTTTTGAGAAATCAAAAAAGCTCACTTTGTTAGAGTAGGAAAAAAGCCACAAAAGATGTTTTTCAAATTAAGCATTTTAAGGTCCAAATCCCAAACTTACTACTATCATGGACAAGCAATTCAGCCTCTTAGAACTTTATTTTTCCAGCCTAAAACATGGGGATTATAATGCCTCCTAGTATGTCAGTGGTCTTTCAACAATGAGAGAAAATTTTTGTTGCTTTTGTCCCAAGCTGCTTTATAACCTCTCATCACCACACACTGGTCCCATTTGGTTTTTGATGCCTATTTTCTGACACCTCCCGCGGGCTTTGAAAGTCAGGGAGCTCAATGCCATGTGCTGAATCCCTCCAAGCCACAGAACAACCTGTCATTTGTTTCCAGGGCAAGGCTGGGGGGCACCGCAGTCCCACGAGGGCTTTGCTCCTGGTTAGAGGGACAGTATCTGTCGGTGGGGGAGGAGGAACGTCGTCCTGTCACCACCAGTCCCAGGTGGGAACTGCACTTGCCAAAGGCCACCCGATGTTCTGATTTCTCCTCACCCTTCAAGTAGAGACAGATACAGAGCAGCTGACTGTGCCGGGAGTGAGGGGCTCAGATGAAGAGGAAACACCAATAAGGAGGAGGGACCTAAATGCACAGCCTCTTAGACCTGGGAGTGTGATTGATTATCTGACATTTTCGTTATTAAATGGTGAAGAAAAAGTGGTTTGGGAGTCAAATGTGGGTTTGAAGCCTCACTTTGACACTTTGCTCAGCAGAGTGCTGAGTAATTTACTTTTTTTCACTCACTCCCTGCTTTCTTGTTTACAAAACCAGAATACTGTCCCTTACAGGACTGTGGAGTATGACTGTCCAAATCCCACCCCACCAGTTTCTATGTCTGGGTCTCAAGGACAGCTGCCCCCATGCATGCACCTCAGTTTCCACATCTGAAGAGTACCTGCTGTCTCAAAGGGTATCGTGAAGGTTAAATGGCATGAGGCACGCAGCGCTCGACATAACGAACACTCAACAAAGATCTCCATTTTTCACTAGTAAGTGGCTATTGTTAACATAATTCTTTCATTGATGTTCATTTATTATCTACAAAATAGATAGTTCTTACTACTAATTAGACTAAAATAGGACACTAGTTAAGCCCTATGTATGTTTTTAAGTGGTTTATAATTGAAATCCCTAGAAAAATTTTATTTTATTGAAAATAGTTTTTGATTCCAGAATTTCCTTCCACATAATCCATGGTTCATATCTTCTCTCCCCCAGCCCCCACTCTCTGTGCACTAAAACAAAGCTGCAGGCAGTCAATTCCAGGGCAGTGGGCTGTGAAAAGCCCTTAAAATAATAGTTGATTGACCCTGACTGTGGCAGCTGGAACTGAGGGCAGGCTAGGCTCTGGTGGAATGTAATCGTCATAATGGATGTTTCATTGCCCTGGGTCATCTCCATGACCTTTATATCACAGGATGTTGGCAGGGAACCTGGTGAGCACTCCTAGAGGACCCACATCTGTGGGGATGGCCTAACCCACAGAGGGCTGGGTCTGTGTGGAAAGAGACATCCCACAGGGGGGTGGCTGATGGGGAGGGTGCTCTCACTAGTGGCACACTCCCCTGTGGGGGCAGGCTGCCCGTCTTTGAGGGGTGCGAGTGTCTGGGCTCTGAGGAATTACTGGGTCGCATGGTGACTTCAAGTATACTAGATTTCAAGTATACCACAGCCACAGAAAAATGCCCCATTTTTCAGATCATCTTTGAAAACTGAGATTTTCCTCCTAAATACTGACTTGCCTTCTTCATTTGCTGAGGTGATCACAGGCTTTCTGATGGAAACATAGTTATAAAGCAAAAAGATTTTTTAAAGATTTTATTCATTTATTTTTAGAGAGAGGGGAAGGGAGGAAGAAAGAGAGGGAGAGAAACATCAATATGTGGTTGCCTCTTGTGTGGCCTATACTGGGGACCTGGCCTGCAACCCAGGCATGTGCCCTGACTGGGAATCGAACCAGAGACCTTTTGGTTTTCAGGCAGACAGTCAATCCACTGAGCCACATCAGCCAGGGCACAAAAAGATTTTTAAGGTAATTTAATATTTCAACATTGTGAGCAACTAGTTTGCAAGTGGAACTACAAGTAAAAGGCAGTGGCAAGGTGAGTGAGACTGAGGAAGAAACTTGGAAGCAAGAGGAGCACATGGAGACATGAGAACAAGTGAGGGCCACCATGTTGTGTGCTGTGTGGATTCAATGTAATAAAACAAAAAATTAGAATCTATCGTCACATAATACTATAAATTTAATCAAGACACTCGACATAGGCAAGTTCTGGAAAATTTTGTTGTGACCTTTAGAAATATTTCTAAATAACATGTTTTCTCATTCTATAAGTGACTACTTTTATTGGTTATTTTTAGATTTATTCATTTTTTAGTCTTTTGGTTCAACTATTTCTGTTGAAACACTATGCAAATGATGTCTTTTTTTTTTCTTTTTAAAAGAAAGCACCAATACTACTAAAGAGCATATGAGTATCTTCTGGTATCTGAAATCTAAATTATGGTGTAGTTTTTCTCTTAAGCCACAGAAATAACCTATGTGAATTACACAGAAATTGTGATTTTAGCCAAGCTATTTCCAATATTAGATAAAAAGGCAGTTATGCCAATTTAAAAATGTTGTGAGCTCTGGATAAAACATATATGACGGGGAGTGTAAATTATTTTTCATCTAATTTCCTTCCCTTTAAAGCAGGGGAACGTGCTGGTAAACAAACGGGCCTGCTGAAACACAACGTAGGTAGAACTGATCGCTCTGGGAGAAGTAGAGAAAGAAACCATGTATTCAAGTAGCATGGAGTCTAAGTGAAGGGAGAGAACATGGACATGAAATAATATTTCGTTTTTCATGGCAAGAATTCAGCTAGTGCGTAAGTGAAACTTGTTTGAACTGCAGCCCTGAGTGTGGACTGTGTTTGGAGGAAATGTGTGAAGAGGCGTCCTCTGTGAAGGCTGATGCCACAGGCTGATGGGCGCAACTTCACTTTTTCCGATGTTAATACACATTTACATGAACACTCCGGGGACTTTAGCTTTGCTTGATGGTTCAGTTCAGTTATTGCAAGAGAGCAGTTCAGAACAAGTATCTTTGTCTTTTTTTCCTCTTCATATAAAGTATGCAATGATTTGAACCAAGTTGTTTCAAGCTGAGACTTGGCAGTAACCTCCCAGGCCTGGGCATCTGTTGCTTCATTAGTGCTTGATTGTTTATCCTTTCCTAATTGTGTGTTTCACTGGTTATTGTTAACAATTATTTTTAATTTTAAAAATAATAACTCTCACTCTGATCAGTGTGGCTCAGTTGGTTGGGTGTTGTCCTGCAAACCGAAAGGTCGTGGCTTCGACTGCTGGTCACGGCTGGGTTTTGGGTGGGATCCCCAATCACGGCATGTGCAAGAAGCAGATTTTTCTCTTTCTCGTTGATATTTCTCTTCCTCTCTTTCTTCCTCCCTTTCCCTCTCTCTGGAATCAATAAAAGAATAAAAATAATAACTCTTATTTAGGATGTATCTATTCTGGTGTCTGGTAGTTATTTAAGAAATAATTTTGATGTACACAAAATGGAAGATAAAATAAATCATAAAAGCCATATTAGGAGGTTTTTTCATTTATAGAAATTTCCTTAAAATAAAGATGTTGTTTTCCAGAATGAGGTATGGCAAAACATATGGCAAAACAAAGTAGAACAAAACAAAATATAATGCTAGAATCTTCATGGTGCTCTTCCTGAGAGGAATAATTTGCTATGTGGATTTTAAATTAATTCAGGATCATGGATTCAATTACATTTAATTGCCACATGTAGAGTTCCTACTAAATACTTGGTCAGAATGAAAGTGTATCAGATTGATGACTTATTCCATTTTTCAATTATATTTGTGAGCCACAGCAAGAACTTCCCCTTCACATTTCAAGAAACACAAAAAGCAGTAAGATTGGGAAGCCTTGTGAAATAGTGGAAGCAGCTGTTCTTATTTTCCTAAAAATGTGTATATCCTTCAGCATGATTCAGATAAACTAGGGCTTTAACTAGAATATTTAACCCAGTACCTTGGGGCATAGCTATTGTGTCCAGGACAATGCTCCGATATTTAGAGTGCTCTACCATCTGCGTAGCATGGTGTACTCATTCCCACACTCAGCCCAAACAGACCCTTTGTAGTCATTTCTATGTCTCTCATGGCATATTCTGTTTCTAATACTGTATCAGCATCTCATAGGTTCTTAGGGTAAAAACTAAATATATATCTTTTTACACTAGAAACTCTTGATACTCTAAAATTAGCCCCTATTCTGCTTCCTATTTTCAAGATGCTTCCTCTGGCCTTGACCACATGGCTCAGTTGGTTGGGCATCATCCTGCAAAGAGAGAGACTGACAGGCCCATCCTTGGTCGGGGCACATGCCTGGGTTGTGGGTTCGGTTCTTGAATGGGGTGCATAGGAGAAACAACCGATCGATGTTTTTCTCCCTCTCTTTCTCCCTCCCTTCCCCTCTCTCTAAAAATAACTACATATAATCCTTTTTTAAAAAGATACTTTCTCTGTAACTTGAAGCAAGTCTCTTAACCTTTCCTGATGTCCCCCTCTGTGAATCTGAGGTAATTATCCCTAACTGTAAGGAGCCACCGAGAGGATTAATTTGTTAATGTTTGTAAAGTACTTTAGATATGTAAAGTGCTCAGCATTATTAAATTCCATACAAATAAAATTGCAATCTAGAATCTAAAGGGATTGAATAATTGACTTTATTCTTATGAGTTTATAATATTTTAGCAAATTTACAAAAAAGTGTTTGTTTCCCATCTAAATTTGTAGAGATTTGTTTATAATACAGAACATGCAAATCAACCCTTTCTTCCTACTCAAGTTAATAAAAACACTAAAGAAATGACTATCATTAGAAGCAAACTAAGTGTCCTGGGGGAAAGTAGCTCCCAATTTCAAGCATTGCTGACAATTTTCTCTTTGAGCAGTCTGCAGAATACCTGTCGAGGAAGGTAAAAAGAAAAAGGAAGTTTATTCAGGAATTGGATATGGATGGACAATTGATGGTGAAAACAGAAAGAATTCCCTAATTGGGTTGCTTTCTAGACTACGACACATTTGCCCTCAAGCCCAACTCCTGGGCACAAGGATAGAATGTGAGACTGGTTAGATTTTCCATAGACCATGGACACTTAGATCCCAGTTATTATATATTCCTCTGACATAATCACACCACTAGGGCGTCAACTCCCGCATGTGAGTCCTGCATGGACTGCTAGAAACTCACTAAATGTTGGACTGCCTGGGCCACTGGCTGCACGCGGGCTCACCTCCGGACCAGATGCAAACACTGCTTACTGACACAGCGCCCAAATGATGGTTCCGCTAAAACCCTTGTATGTACATATAAAGGGGTGATCTTTTTTAAAGAAACCCTGGCCCACAAAGGCAGACACTTCCCCTGGGGTCATGCTGACTTACCCTCTGAATGATGGCGCTACCAGAAGCCACTGTGTGGAGTTACAACCTTGGTGACAGCGGTCATTGCTTGAGTTACTGGGGCTGTGTTTCCTGGAACCTTCCCTGTAGGATTGGAAGGATTCCTAAAGAGAACAGAGTGTCAATTCTGGGGATTAGGAGGTGCTGGGGTAGAGGTGGGTGGCAAGGGTGCCTGGTTAAAGGGGGCCAGGTTAAAGGCTCTGCCCCTTAGTCTTCTCATCTTTCAAATAGGGAGAGTTATCAAAGCTACCCTGCCTTACAGGGCGAGGCCAAAGATGATGTGATAACTGAAGGTGCTGGAAAATGTAAAAGCCCTAGGAAAGTACCACTGGTGCTACCAGAAGCACTATTTTTGCTGTGATCAGTCAGGGCCTTCACTCTGGCCTAATAACGCCTTTGACTCCATCCCTCCATCTTCATGTCTTACATTTTGCACTTAGCAGACCTCAAGTCTTTATAGGGAACAGGTGAAGTCACAGCACAAAAATAAGTTCCTCTCCACAGGGCAAAGAAACCTGGTATTATTTTGTGTTTTAATTTCACCACGGAAGCATTTCAAGCGAATACGCTCATTCTCTAATCGCTGCCCCTTCTTCTGTTGTGCTGGTAACACCTGGGCTGCTGGGTGTGGGACAGAGACTGTGAGGGGCACTGGGAGTGGCCAGCCTCTCAGCTGGTCCTCATCTGTCTGCAGCTGGTGTAGTTGCCTTGTCTCTGGGAGTCTTTGTACTCTCCTGCGCCTATTGATAATTAGAAGGACAAGGTAAGTAGATAGAGTGGAGAACAAAAAAAAAAGAAGAAAGAAAGGAAAAAAGAAGCTTCCCTCATAAGGTGACTTTCAGGGTTGGCGAGATTTAATTTATTTCTCTGTGGCAACCGTCAGGGACGGACATTCCCCCATGCTCGTGGGATTGGGACAAAGGCTGCTCTTTTTCAACCCTGGAAAAGTGAAACATTGCCCACTGGGGAGCTCGCTGGTGACTTGTGCGTAGGGATATGATGGAAGTTTTACAGGCAAGAAAAGAGGAAGCTGCAGAGAGAAAGACAAATGCTCTGGCCTCAGGCACTAAGTTTGCCTTTCTTGATCCTTACGGTATAATTTTCCAGATCAAGATAAGCACTAAGCTGGTTGTCTGTCTCCTATGCAATCTGCAGTTTCAGGTTGTGCTCAGATGGATAGAATTGTGCGTATGCAGAGATGTTGACAAGTCTGCATATTTAATAAATTGTATCTTCTATGGACCTTAGAGTGTTACAAAGGATGGGTCATTGCTTTCCCCCCCCCCCGCTGCTTCAGGTCCTTAGTGTTCTTATAAAACTTAAAATTTCAGTATTATCCTTTGTGAGTATTGTGTACCATCAGAAAAAAAAACACAATGACAATGTCAACAAATTGTCGTAACAAAGCCTCAACAGTACACACAGAAAACATCAGAGAGTTGAAGTTTTAAATCCTGACTCCATCACAGATGTGCTTTAGTAGTTTTAGCCAATTCACTTAATCTTAGAAACTCCATTTTGTTACCTATAAAACTCAGGTAAAAATATCCAAACTGTGGGCTTGTGGTGAGGAAAAAAATGGGATGTCTAGTTCATTGTAAAACTCTGTACAAATATGAGATGATTGTTACAAACATTTCTTGGAAGCTACTGTATCCTTTAGGAGCAGTTTACTTTTTATATAAATATGCCAGAGAAAAACTAAGGCACAGATGGAAAATGTACTTTTTCTTACTGCAATCTATAAACTAACAACTCTCAAAACAATTAATGCAGTCGAAACCCCTCTGAGCTCAAGACGCCTGCATCAAGATGCCAGCTGAATAACTTACAAGCACCCAACCTCAGCATCTCCTCTAAGCTTTCACTGCAGATCCTTTTCCCCTTCTTGGTTGCTTCTTCCAGTTGCTGGCACATGTATCTGTGCCAGAAACTGGTGGACCAGCCTGGCCTCCTCTTCTATAGAACAGACCTGGCTGAGTCTTTGGTGGTACCTCTGTAACCTTTCTCACATCTGTCTCATCATTACTACTATTGATATATCCACAATCCCTGCTGGTGTTTCCACTAAATGCAATAGCTTTGTTCTGGCCTTGCTGACTCTAGTTTCCTCCTTCCCTATCCCTGAAATTATCTTCCATGATCTTGCCAGAGCTATGGATATAACAGGCAAAAGAAACCATACCACTCCTAAATGCAAAGGCCCCATTGGATGTCCGTAGGCTGATCCAATGGGGGCTCTGAAGCTTGGTTGATCTCAAGCTTCTTCAGGATAAAGAGGCTTTTTGTCGTAGAACCCATCAAACACCAACCTACCCTTAGACTTCGCTCTCACTGAAACTTTTACTGACACCAAGTCATTTCCCCGAAAGCCCATGATGTTTTCTTGTCTGGGCCATTCACATTCCCTCCTCTTTGCACAGAGTCCTTCCCCCACCCCCTTTCTTCATCTGGCAAATTTCTCATTATCCTGTGACCACAAGCATGCCCTCATGGCTTCCATCACCATGTCACTGAGACAGAAGATGGGACTTCCACTGTGTTTGCCTCTGCCAGCTCCCATGGAGACTTGAGTCTTACCTGATGCATCTTTCTTAGTGGAATCTACTGACTGGGTTCAAGAAGTTTCAATGCTACTCTTTATACAAGACCATGGTGCCAGGGGCCAAATACATGCAATTCTGTTGCAGAGCTGTGCGTTTGGTCACACAGTCACTCAGCCATCTTTGGTAAGGGTAACAAATTTTGATGTGCCAGGTAACAGCAGGTTTGGGGCAGCACAGCAGTGAAGGGGTTCCTGGTCCCTTGCACAAGCTTCCCCTTCAGTCAGTCCCCAGTAGCTGTCATTTCTGAGGCTGAGAATGATTCTCACCAGCAGGGGTCACCGGAGCTAACCAGACACCCAGACACAGCTATTATCAAGAGGCATTAGGAGCTCTGTCTTGAATTAATAACATTCTAAACGTTTTCTATTTATATGTGAAAATTCGCATTTCCTTCCCTTTTGGGACCAGGCTAGATCTATTCATTCTCCTTTAATGGTTTTGTAAGCATCGTGGCTTCTGTGACCTGCTCCTCTCCCCCCTCTCTCCCTGTGCCCATTTGCTGCCTCTTACTACAGGGAGTGAGGAGTGATTTTTATTTTGATTGTATTCATTTCCTATAATAAGAGAGGCTGTGAGTGAATTGTACATCGGTTCAAATGACTTTCTGTTTTAAAAATGTTCCCAGAGGGGTGCAATTCTTTTAATTTATTTAATCTGATGTGCTTTTGCAGAATCACTCTCCTCTTCAAAACAGATGGCAGGGGACGGTGGCAGCACCTCTCTCTCTCTCTGTTCCCCTGGAGATCCAGGCTCCCTACAGAATGCGTGAGAGGCTCTACAGAGCTGCGATGCCACAATGCAGTGCAGAAGTGACTCTCCAGCAGCATGGGATCCTTGACCTTTGGGGCCCTGGCTTTCCTTTCTCTTGGGCTTGTCTGTGTGACCTGCCTCCTGTTTTGTTTGAACTTTGAAACAAGGGCACAGAGAACTGCAAGTCCTCCGCACTTAGATCCACGAGCATTGCATGTGAACCATAACCTACTTTGGGCCATATAATAGACCAACAGTCAAAGCAGTAATGGGTGCTGGAGAGAGTCCAACACCATAGATGTGTTCAACTTCATTTTCCAATGAAATTCGTTTTGAATAAACTCAAAATCAACAACTATAAAGTCATCAGGGACATGGGCTTATAGGCCACATGGACCTGGCCTTGAATCCCAATTTGGCCACTTCCTGAGAAGAGGACCTTGAACAAACTAACATGTTTAAGCAAGTTTCCTAGTGCCATTCCTTTATTTATAACCATCACATCCCAGGGCTGCTCTGAGGAGAAATGGCACTCAGTTCGCAAATTGCACAGTCCTGTCTTGCACAGAGTAAGCATCCAAAAATGGCAAAAAGCATACAGGTTATTTTATCGAATGAACGGAATTAACACTGTAGAAAAATCATCCTTTGGGTTGGACACACGTCTGTTCCAGCACTCACATCGTGGGGTCGTCACTGTTTTACGGGTGGGACCACTTGACGTCTTGCTGTCAGCTCACAGGGCACAGGCTGAGTCATCAGCGTCTCTGTGTCTCTCTTGTTTAGGCAGCTTGGGTCACAGGGCTGTGCCCCATGAAAGCCCACTGAACAGAGAGTTGCTAAGCTGTCAGTGACCACTTGCTCCTTGGTTTGTTTCCCTAAGTTCCCACTTAGGTGGCCTCAGGTGACAAGCCATTAGGCATCTGCTTACATGTGGCAGAGAAAAAGCACCAATTATCTTAATGTTCCCATTTCTCTCTAACTATGTCTTTCAGAATACCCATCTTGCATTCTGTTTTGAAAGAGACATCTTTTTCTTTTATTCATGAGAATAGGCATTGCCAATTTTGTCCAAGGCTGCTGTACATGGTTGTTCAAGCTGGGCATTACACAATCTACACTTCTGCATGTGGTGGCCTTGAATCTTCCTCAGTGTCTGGTTAGAGAGGGACCCTAGTGACATTACACTAAGTCACATGCACATTGCCGCATACTCGTGTTTTTAGTGTCTTTATTTTCACAATCAAGAAAAACGTTACTCTGGCAACAAGACTATCACCTCCTTCCCTGCAGTTGTCATTCAAGCCTTCTGCACAAGTTGCTATAACAATTACAGGGTGCCCAATTCTGCCCGCAGTCTTCCCAACTCTGTCGGGTACCCCATCAATTTAACTGCTCAGAAAAAAGATCCAGTAACCTCCTGACACTCCCTTTTCTTCAGTCCTGTCATCTAAGTCATCACCAAATTCTGTTGATGTCACCTCTAAAATTCATCTTGAACTCTCATTCCACTCTCTCCTCCAAGGCCACACCTCATTCATATGCTTAAACTGCAGCTATAGCCACTGACTAGCATCTCCCTCACAGCCTCCTGCAAAGCATTCTCATTGCTGGAGTCTGGGTGAGATTCGGAAAGTGTGACTTCTTCATGCTACTCCCTTTATCTATCAGTGAATCTCTACTCCACTTAGAGTCAGTCCTAAGTGCTTTCCATGGTCTGGAGGACTCTACTACCTCCAGCCTTGCCTACCTCTACACATCATCACGTGCCTTTCTCCCCCAGACAGTGTTCTAACCCCATGGCTGTTCTTTCAGTCCTGAGGTAAAGACATGTGGCTCCATTCCATCTCAGGATCGTCACACCTGTCTTTCCCTCCATCTGCAAGATTCCTCCACCCCCATTCCCCCTACCCCAGCCTCATCACCTTTCTAATTACTACTCACCCTTCAGAGGATTGCAAATGCTTTTCTTCCCATAAAGAAAGGCTCATCTCTCA
This sequence comes from Phyllostomus hastatus, assembly GCF_019186645.2. Classification (NCBI taxonomy): domain Eukaryota; kingdom Metazoa; phylum Chordata; class Mammalia; order Chiroptera; family Phyllostomidae; genus Phyllostomus; species Phyllostomus hastatus. Next base: position 7,949,968 of record NW_025334015.1, on the reverse strand, counting down.
CTTCCTAGTTTGAATTGGGTGGCCTCTGCTATATTCTCTTAGTGTGCTTTGTTTATTTTTATTTCTAATGACCCATGCCACTATTTATTTGTAGGTATTTATTTTTATAGGTATGTTTGCCTAATATCTGACTCACATGATAGATTGTAAGCTCTATGCCTGGCAGGGGTCATGTCTGTTATTTTACATTTTATACCCAGTTTCTGTAGCATGGTACCTGGCCAAAAAGAAAAAAAAGGTGTTCAAAAATTGCTTAATAATAGGAGAAGCCAATACTTTTTTTTTAATATTTTAAACTCAACTGACCTCAAGGAAATGTAAACCAAAACCACTATGAGATATCCCTACACATCACTTATAATGACTAATATTTAAAAAGACTGACCATACTGACCAAGTTTTGGACAAAATATGGAGCAATGATGATTAATATACACTGATGGTAAAAACAAAAAATGCTACAACTACTTTGAAAAATAGCATAATAAGTTTTTGTAAAGTTAAACTTATATCTACCATATAACCCAGCCACTTCAGTCCTTGGTATTTATCTAAGAGAAATTGTCATATGTCTATACAAAGGCTTACACACAAATGTTAAAACAGCTTGTTTATATTAAGAAAATTTGGTTATATTTTTTTTTTCTTCAGTTGATTAGGTTCTGGTATAACCAGAGGCATTGAAATTAAGAACAATCTGACAGTAACTCAAGGGGAGGTTGGAGGGGATAATGGGGGGAAGGGTTTTCAGGAATCACTATGAAGGACACATGGACAAAACTGAGGGGCGGGGGTTGGAAGCAAGGGAGGGGGGGAGGTTTGGCTGGGGTTGTGGGGGAGAGGAGTAGTGGTGGGGAAATGCAGACAATTGTAATTGAACAACAATACAATCATTAAAAAAAAAAGGAAAATTTGGACACAATCCATGTCCATCAATGAATGAATGAATAAACCGATTGTGGTAAATCCATATAATGGAATATGACTCAGTGATAAATAGGAATAGACTATTGATATAGGCAACAATATTGATGAATCTCAAACCATGAATCTAAACAAGAAAAGACAAATACAGAAGGCTATGGATGGTAGGACTCTGTGTTTCCATTTATGTGAAATTCTAGGAAAATAAAACTAATCCATAGTGACAGAAAGCAGGGCAATTGTGGTCTGGGGCTAGAGGAAAATAAGGATTTTCTGCAAAGGATGTGAGACAACTTCCTCAAGTAATGAAAATGCTCTTTATCTTGATGGGCAGAGGGGTTACATGGATGTATACATTCACCAAAACTCACTGAGACACATTCCTAAATAAATATGTTGTATTGCATGTATGTATAAATATATACATATGCATATATGTGTATAATACCTTGATAAAGTTAGTTTTAAAAGCTCAAGTGTGAACATAGGGAACATCAGATTTATATGGTCATATATAGAGGATTAACTTTGGACCTAGGAGGAATTCCATCGACCACAGGAAGCAGAGACTGGCAATGATGCAGAGGAGAAAGCAATTAAGATTTTCTTGACAGCATTCTTAGTTTGTCATAGAAAAATGAAGCTGGGGACTCAAGGCATTAGGATGCAGATGGACTACACTTAGCACTGTCAGGAAAAATACAAGATGACCAGTTATATTTCAATTTATGATATACAACAGATAATTTTATTTGTTTATCATTGAATGTAAAACAATTAAGAAATAAAACAAATAATTTTAGTATAAGTATACTGCATGCAATATTTGGGACATGTTTATTATACTAAGAACATTATTTGTCATCCATGCAATATTCAAATTTAACAGGCTGTCCTGTATTTTTATTTGCTAAACCTGGCAACTCTTCCAGCAGACCACATTATTATCAGAATGTTTAAAGTCATATGTAGGAAGATTTTTTTAAAGACGTTTTGCATTTTATGATGCTGCTCCCATGGAAAACTGGAATCAATACTATTGAAAACATTATGGATTTTGTTGTGAGTCAGACCTTGACTCTGATCCCAACTTAGCATCCTGTCCTATTCCAAGAGTTTGGCCAAGTTATTTAACATCTCTTCAAAGTGAGAAGAACATCTAACTCATAGTTTTATTGGAGGAGTGACAATAGAAGGATTACATGTTTGTCACCCCTTATTCACAGGACTCTCTTTCTCTTCGCCCTGCTGCCCTGCTTAGATCAGTAGAAATCAGTGTCTCGACTTCAGAAACGAATATTGTGGTGCCTGGACAGGAGGCAAGGTCAGTTTATTGTCGGCAATAGTGCTAATGCTAAAAGGGATGGCTCCCACCATCAGCATCCCACACAGTCCCTGGTGTTTGCAAAGAGAGAGAGGCCCCAATGGTGGTGTGATGGCACGAAGATGTCATTGCACTGTCTGTTGATGTACCTTGTGAGATGGAAGGAGGTAAAGAACTGAAGAGGAGTAGGAGGGCTTGGCCCACTCTGGGGAGACTGGGGTGCGGGGTTCTTCTCATGTCAGAGAATCACTACAACAGCAGATTATTTTATCTCAGGATGAGAAAAGGAAAGGATGTTCAAGGGGAATAATGAAAACTGCTTACTCCCCTGACTTACTTTACCTGACAATAACACACAGATCTGAGGGCAACTGGTGAAATTTATAGCCAGTAAAGTCCCTGCCATGAAGAAGTAATGCTTCCTTATCTGCTCTGCAGCTGACTGCTGTGGGAGGGTCACTGAAGCAGAACCAGGGGCTATGTTCAAAAAGGGGACCCAGCAATTTTATGATCCATAAAATCTTGGCTGGTAATGCAGCTTGGAGAAGGGGCATCAAATGCCACCTGGGAGCTCAGAGTGACAACTGATGCCTTCAGCCAGAGCAGGCTTTCTTTGGGCCACTTCTAGTTTAATATATATTTTTTAGTCCCAGTTCTTAGAACTGGGGACATCACTTCTTTCTTTGACCTTCTAGTCCTAGTCCAGGTAGAGACTTCCTCTGGTCACTAATCTATAGGTTGCTTCCTCATCTGGTCATTTACACATCCAATAACTTCATATCTAGTTTCCAGTATGAAAGCCCTTCTGTTGGAGTACTGTCATGCATGCAGTCTGCCTGACCGATGCACCTGGACCGGTATTTCTCCCTGTCATACACCATCTCAATTAACTCGACGTGGTCTGTGCACTTGCCTGGTCAAGGCAAACTTGAATGGAGGAAGATTTGAGCACTGACTGTCTTTCTACTCTTTTGGTACCCATTTTCAGGGGCGCACTGTTTCCATCATCAATGCTATGTCTCTAGGGATACACCCCTGAACTCTGAGGAGATGAAAGGCATGCTGGCACTTCCACAGCTGTGACTTGAAATTAAACCATCACGTGGCTGTTGTTGTTATGCTTGATGCTTTATTTTCTTAGGAAGAGATTATCCCTAAGGTATTCATGCAAAAGTCAGGATTCAAAGTAATCCAATTTTCTTACAGAGGAACTTAACCAAGGGAGGGACATAAGGACAAAGATTAGTAAAAAAATGTACCAAAGCTGAGAAAATAAACCCACCCACATATTAAAATGCAGAGACCACTTTTAAAAATTCAGTTATGAAAAATATGAGGTCTGTCAAGAAGGGATCCAGCCATGTAATATGAGAAATAGAGACATTTATTGAATAAAATACAAGAAACATTGTACGTAGGACAATGATACCTCAGTCACCTTTAATGTAGGCACCTTGGGACTTCACACAGTTCTCCCGGTTGCCATCATCTGTCCCAACGTATTTTTCCGAATCTCATTGACAGTCTGAAATCTCTTCCCTTTTAAAGGTGATTTTAGTTTTGGGAAAAGCCAGAAGTCACAAGGCACCAAATCTGGGCTGTCAGGGACCTGAGTCACCTGGGTAATTTGAGGTTTCGCCAAAAACTCTGCATGAGATGTGATGCATGAGCAGAAGCAATGTTGTGAAGAAGCTGCCAATCACCAGTTGCCCATAGCTGGGGCCTTCTGAATCATCCAAATAGTTTCCATGGAGGAATGCTCAAGGTTAATGCAAAATTTAATGCAGATTCATTGTTATACTCACTCAGTCATTTTGAATGTGATGGACACACATGCTCACTCAACAACCTCTACTACCCCGACCAACTAGTGCTGTGAAGTTGTCAGTGTTTATGCATGCGCATTCCAGTCCACTGTCCTTGGGTTCCAAGTTACATCGATGTTGTGCAAACCATTCTTGTTATATTAACAATGGCTGGACAGTCCTCATATACTCTAAGGATAAAATCTGGTTAAAGAACTTAAGGGTTAGCTACTCTTCTACTAACTTCAACTTTTAAACAGACCTCCACTGAACAGTTTAAATGGGTCATATTTCAAAGAGCCCCAACTGATCACTGGGCATTGCGTGATTCTGCTGAGAGTAAGCGGTCTTAAGCAACCAGAAGGAAAACCTACAGTTTTAAGTCCAGTATACTTTAGATTACTTTATACAGTTTCACATTGTTCTAGCTGGTGGCCAAAAATAAGTTTTATTTAAATATATAGCTGCAAATGTTACCACTCTTTTCACTATTATATTTGATCTCTTTAATCCAACTTTTGTCTTTCCTCCACTAGCTAGTTGTAGCAAACTCTGATGATGTGGGCTCACTTTATACATGGACATTTGTGAGAAATTGAATGTTATTTACATTTGAAAATATTAAGTCATACTTCACAGTCACTAAAAATACTGCCTTGGAAGCAATATTCCCAGAGATGAGAGAGAGAGAGAGAAACACAGAGAGGGAGTATCTTTTTTAAGTACATTATTATCCCAAATTTATCAGTTTTGTATACTCGGAGTTTTCTGAATAAACCACTTATCTGTCTAAATGAGTCCTAATAAAAGTGACTTTTGAAACATGAGGGGATCACCCATTTTCACTGACGTAGGAGCCGACCTGAATAACTCTAGGCATTTTATTTTTGAAACGTTTAGTCTAGGATCATCCAAAGAGAAGAGCAGGGCCGTATCTTTATATGTTTGGAATGCATCTTTAGAAAACCTTCCCCCTTTATGACTCAATTAGGTTATGGCAGCCTTAACGAGAAGGTCCTCAGCTGTGCCATCCTAGTATGAAGGGAAGGGCTGGAGGCAACAGCCTTACCACACTCCATATTCCCTAGTACTGTACAGCAGCATATTTATAAGTCCTCTAAAAAATTGCTTCAGGTTTTTTAGGGAATTGAGAAAATAATTCCATCTTCATGGTTCCAAGTAATGTATTCCTGGGGCTGTAAAACCAATACTATGGAGGTTAAGATTGGCTGGCATTCTGGAACCTGAGAGCAAACAGAAGACAGTATTCAATTTACACAGCTTTGCAGATCTTACTCAAATATGCATTGGAACATGGATATTTTCATTGGCTCATCAACTTTTCATTCATCACCCCCTCTCCCTAGTTCTTATCCCTTCCTCCTTTTACTTCTAACTCTTTTTTTTGCAAATACAAACTTATGTATTTAACAACAATTTTATTTGCCTATAGCAACAAATTCACAGCCATATAAAAATATGTAAGAGGTTGCCCATACACATTTAAGACCTTTTTCATGATGTTAATACTCTGGCTTGCTAGGACTTATTTCATAGCCACCATCAAACTTAGCAGGAAAGAATACACTTTATTCAAGTCATTAATTTACCTTCCTGAAATTGATAAGAAGCAAGAATCCACCAAAAACTTGATCCCAACTGGATTTATCTCTTCATGAAGAGACAGACCCTAGTTTCATTTTTATTTTTAGTGCTTTTTGGGGTATTCTTTATAGGAGGGAAAGCATGGTGGCAGAGTGCTAATGAAAAAACTAAATAACTCTCCGAACATGAACCCATCATCTGAAAAACAGAAGCTAATTTTGAATTATTAAAGGAGGCTGGATCACAACTCACCACTGAGAAACAGAGGGAGGGAAAATGGTGTTTGGGAAGTCCAATTATTTCTAAACCAGAGACAGTCTTATTAAGTTGGGCAGAAAATTAATTAGGCTAATTAGAAAACCTCATTGGAATTCAGCAAGAAGTTATGAGAGGCAACATGACAACACTGGATGCAGCGGGAGAGAGGGAAGGTGCTGGGGGAGAGTGAAACGAGCTTTTCAGGAAGAAATTGGAGGGTGATTCACGCGCATTGCGGCCGCTCATTGGGTCACTTCCGAGAGAAGCAGCAGCGTTTTATAGACTTTCTGTTCCCAGTTGTGGGTCTTCACCGAGCATTAAAAATGATGTCTGGTGTATGTTGCTAGAGGAAAAAAAAAAAAGAGGAAAAAAACCCTGAGATTTATACTGAGGCTTCCATGGGATTTTATATTTATTTTGGTATTTCCGATATGCTGGTTCATCAGCATGGTGCATTGTTAAAAAGTGCTGGGCGTGTGTTTTTTTTTTTTATCTTCACGGATTTATGGAGTCCTTAAAACATCTGTTCCGTTCTGATTCCCCCGCTCAGTACAAAGACGTTCGTCAGGGGAGGTGTCTCACGTTGCACCGTTTCAATGCGACCGACACTGCAGCAACTCACAGGGAGAACCCTGATGGCAGAATCATGGTGTCTGGGGCGGGGGAGGAAGAGCCCCGGGATTCCACCCGCAGGAACAGGCTCCTGGAAGCTTGGCTCCATGAATGGATTCTGTTCTGTGCAAACACTGGCACTCGGAAGTGAGTCAGGAAGGGCCCTGGAAAGGGGCACTCAGGATGGGGAGTGGGCAGAGGAACTGCACCCAGAGAAGGCATGATGACAGAAAACAACTGCCATATTTCTCCTATGGCCCTCTTACAGACACCCCTTCTTCCACGGGAGCCTCAGGAGCAAGCAGAGGAGCCATTGCACCTCCTGCAGGGGTGCCCCACTTTTTGGCTTCCTGGGCCACACTGGAAGAAGAAGAGTTGTCTTGGGCCACACATTACATACAATGTGACACATAATCACAAAAAATAATCTCATAATGTTTTAAATAACTTTACAATTTTTTGTCGGGTGGCATTCATAGCGGTCCTGGGCTGCATGTGGCCGGGAGGCTGCAGGTTGGACACCCCCATTAGGGGATAATTGTTACTGCTGTTGCTGTTTTCTGAGAAAGTAAGGTACAACCCAGGCCCACTCATCAGGATGGAGAGAAAATCAAAGAGGGGTGGGGGGAGGGGGGAGGTCAAAACTCCGGATAAAAAAGCAGATGCTTCCAGAAATGAGAAACTCATTGGGAAGACCAGAGGGAGAGACCAGAGCTCATACCTTTTAGTACCTAGTATATGTCAGAAGGATTTTCACCTTTTACTCATCCTACTCTTCACCGCAGTCCAATGTCATAAGTTTTGTTAGTCATAATACATTATGTGAAGCAACTGAGTTTCCGGGCACTGAAGTCTCATAGAATCCACACCTAATGCAAAGAGGAAGCTGAAGTTCAAGTCCAAGTATTATGTGGGCTGATGTGTATGCCCCTCTAAATCCTTATGTTTAAGCACTAATGCCCAGTATGATGGTTTTTAGAGATTGGGCCTTTGGGATGAAATCAGAGTTAGATTAGATCACGAGGGTATGCGCCGCGTGATGGATTAGAAGCCTATCAGAAGAGAAAGAGAGACAGACGTCTTTCTCATGTCAGGGATGCAGAAGTGTCTCCTTATGACAGGCTCCAGATCTGGCCATGTGGGAAGCCAGATCTTCAAGTCCAGGACCCAGAACTTGAGAAAATGGATGTCTGCTGTTTAAGCCACCCACTCTGTGGCATTTTGCTGTGGAAGTCTGAGCTGACTAACACTTCAGGTCTATTTCTTTTCAAAGCCACAGCACTTCCACAAGCACCCCAGTGCCTCCAGGAGGCCCCTCGGTAGTGATTGAGGAAACAGGACATTCTTTGCACAGGTGCCATGTGGCTCCATGTAACAATGGGAATGAGAGCCCTCGGAAAAGTTCCTGTGGTGCCAGGGTGATGGAAATTTGCCCTCCTTACCTAGCGAAGGGCCTTACTTTTACCCTCCTCTGGGGAAGAGTAAAAAGGATCTTAATCTCAGGGTTTAAAGTTGAAACATTGAGGCTTAGGGACAAAATGACGTCAGAGGGTCTGAATTCTGAGTGCCCTTCATCATTGCAGCTCAGGAACACAGGCAGATAGGCAGCCGAGTCTCCCCACAGGCCAGGGACCAGTCAGAGCTGCATGTGGAAAATTACGACCTGAGTGAGCAAGGCTGACCCAGGACAGTCTGCTCACAGGCCCCCAGACCCAGCAGGTGTGATGGCTTCTCAGCCCTTCCTTGGCATGGGCCTCTTCTGAGGTCATTCTTTTCCAATCACTAGGTTTGCCTGTCAAGCTGAGCCAAGTAATGAGACAGAAGTCAATTAGTTCTCCCCAGTAGACCTCTCCCCTGTCTATTCCCAGCCTCCCAGGTGACCCCATTATGATAATGGCCCAACCTGGCTGCTCTCAGAACAGGCCTGATGGAGAAGCGAAGGCCTCCTTGAAATATGAATTACAGAGAGACTGGCAGACTATGGCTCTGTTCCCTGCTGGCTCTGGACAAGAGCCTTCTGCCTCCCCATTGTCACTGCTGAGCGATGCCATGTGCTTATTCATACCACATGCTGCTACCATCCCAGGAATGTCCCATCATGCCATTCATTCCAACAAGGAGTTCGCTCTGCTGACACAGGAGGAGACAGGTGGATTCAGAGTACAAAATGTGTTGCTGTGATTCGGACATCCCAGTCTGAACTCAGTCTTTAGAGCAGGTGCACGTTTTTATATCCTTGGGTATATGATAATGTCCCTCATGCTCTGGACCTCAATGAAGATATCTTTTTATAAAATCTAGACAGCCTCCCTGCAGAACTTTGGGATAAAAAATTAGCAAGTCAGTCAGTCATCTAAATATGTGATTTAACATCAAGCATCTTAGTCCTTCCAAGTATTTGTGTATGTTAATATTGTGATAACACAACCAAAGAAACATCATGAAACAGTGATTGAGTATTTCAATAATCTTAAATAATTTTAAAACAATATCATTCTTCTTGCTGGTGGCAATTGTATTCTTACACAGAGTCACGATGAAACCATTCCAGGGACCCATGTATGGGAGATTGGGGTGTGCTAAGATTTATTTGTGGTGTCGGATGGAAAAAATCAAAGGTGTGCCTCTGGGTTCCCAGCGTTCCATCTCCATCCATCCTGCCATGGAAAAAGTCTAGTTTTGTCTTCTTCTGGGCCAGAAACAGTGCCAGTGTCCAGATATTCTGTGCCATATTAAAGCTTAGTCCTCTGGAGCCCATGCTTTCCACCACAGCCCCAGGCATCTGCTAGACCTTCATGGCTGCTATGAAATATGTGAGTTCATGGGGCGAGCACATGATTTCTGGGGGCAGGGGCAGAGACCGAGCTTTGTTAATCTTGGGAAGGATCAGGCACTCTTTTCAAACTAACCAATCAACTTCCCACACTTTTGCAGGCTTCTGATAGGTCCACCCTCTAACCAATCCCTGCCCCAGCTCTTTCAAGATTGTGTCTCTTATCCAATCTGATCCTTTCCCCAGGTTAGACTGACAGGTTTCTATGGTCATTGTCTTGGCTCCTACTGTGCATGTGCTCATCTCTCCCTTTATCATGCTGTCCCTGCCGGCAGAGATCTGTGGGGAATAGAGTGGTGGTTCCCTGGGGAGTGTGTGAAGCTGTAATGTCCAGGTGAAACAAGCAGTCTTATGCTTTCTAGCTCATTATCCTTAATAATGTTTGATTCCCTTTGTTCTCTCCCTTTGTTAATACTTAGGCCCCTGCACTAACCCTCTCAACCTCTGGCAAAATTTCTATGGTACATGCACACACTGGTCGCAGTGTCAATGCAGGTAGTTGTAGAGTAGTTATATAATGCTTAGCCAAGACTAAAGCTAAATTTTGTGATAATTTAAAATAGATTAAGTGTATGTCACATGTGATAAGCTGTTCAGTTAAGGGGATTATATTATCCAAGTGATTTATAGCCTTAGACAAATTGCTTTGTGTTCTGAGGGTAAATAAATACACATTCATGTCTGAATCTAGAATGGGAAGCTGAGGAGCTCTTCTTACTACAAACCCCGGAGCTCCCATTCTGGGCCCATGTTGCTTTCTTCATATCCATAGGCAAATCTTTTTTTTTATTGCTTAATGGTTTTCTTTTCTCCCCCATTCTATAAGCTGCTTTATATAGTGCATGTCCCTGTAGTTCTGGGATAATTTATTATTTAATTATGTAACCATTACATAACTCTTCAGCTTTAGCCTTCAGTGTTTCTATTGTTGTTAATGTAACTGCTATGGAGGCATGTAAGTTTTATTTATTATTTTCATTGCAGAGCAATAATTATGTAACCCTGCAATTCTGCAACTATTATTTCTATTTGTTTAATTACATAACTATAATTATATTAAACCTCTAAAACATTTGGTGATAGATTTATGCAGAAGATGCTAGGAGACAGCAATAATAATGATATATCAGAGTAATAATGAAACTAAATAATAGTATTAATATTAATATTAATGGCAATAACAATAATAAGCAGCAACATTACCATTTGCTTTTTCTTCATGCTGTATTTGGTCTCTTTAATGGGTTCCTTCCCAAATTGCTGTGGTTAATTAGCTATATAACAGTTGGTACTCAGCAGTGGGTACCAACCTCATTTCCAGACTTTACCTGGCAAGGCTGAGCTTTATAGAATACCAGATGGAATGGGTCTGTTCTGCCCCCTTTTTATAAGGCTTGGAGTGGGCAGATTTTCTTTCTTCTCATATCACCAGGGGACCTTCCATAGATAGGATACTCTGTGCTGAGAGACACAGATGTTGCAGGATCCTGAGAACCTGACGTGTGTTTGAGGTGCAGGTATGTGCTATGGATGAGCTGTTATAGTGGAAAGAGCATGGGTTTTGGAAAGAGACAGATCTGGATTGAATTCTGGGTCTGTCACTAACTAGGTCACCTTGAGCAATTACCTAACTCATTTGGAGTACAATTTTCCACTTCTAAAATGGGGCTAATAATATCTACAGTGGAAGACTGTTATGAAAATGATTAAAATTATGGGTGCAAATTTCTAGGCCCATTAGCAGCTCTTGTTTGGGAGTCAATGAGATTAAGAGAGAGAACATGAAGTTGAAGTTGCTCCTTTCTATGAATTACCTTTTTCCAGCCTTCTCACTCACACATGACCAGGCGTCCCTTCCAAGACCATAACAGTTAAAGTCACCGTAACAGCAAAAAGGAGCTAATATTTACCCAGCAATCACTGCATGCCAGATTCCTTACACGCATTATCTGATTAATTATCACAACCACCCTAGAAAATAAGTATGATCATTATCACCTAGTAGAGGAAATTGAGACAGAGAGTCTTTAAACAGCGCCAAAATCTTCCTGGCTGCTTTGCAGAGGTGCCTGGTTGGAGCTCAGCCTGCTGTCCCCACAGCAGATGTCCTTAAGCTACACCTCGTGTTCCTTCCAGGTCCATAACCCAGCAGCTGCAGGAGGAAGAAGTCGTGGGTGCCTCCTGCTCTGAGGAACCCACCTCCTTTCCCTCTTGTGCCTCCTCTCCAAACCATTCACCAGACAGCCTGTTTAATCATCTTAAAATATAACTCAGATGTCATGATTTACCCTTTGAAACCCTCCAGTGGTTTTTCCATGAGTCTCAGCCTCTTGCCAGGGCCTAAATCTAAATATCTCTATGATTTGACACCTGCTTACCTCTCCAAATTCACTTCCTTCCACTGCCCACCACAGGCCCGGCCCTGAGGCCTTCCCTGAGGACACCGAGTCTCTCTCAGGCTGTTGCACTCGGCTTCCTGTGCCTGTTGGTCTCCGTTTGTGTCTAATCTCTTCTAAAAAATATCCCCCCAAATCCTTACCCAGGTTAGCCCCTTCCCCATGTCCCACTATTCACTAATAAACATCTTGTCTGTTTTGTGTATAACATATACTATTCTTACAGCTACTTTTCTGGCACTGTGCCCAGCTTGTTCAGTCTTACCCCTTGGCATACAGCTCAGGATCTGCAACTCAGTGAACACTGGATTATGGAAAAAATGACTGCCTACCTTTGTGTGGCCATACATGCCCTGGAGGTTTAAACTGTTCACATGTGGTGGGAAGAAAGGGAGGCTGTATTTTCTCACGAGGGGTACTGGTTAACATCCAGGAAGTGATATAGTCCCCATCTTCTGAAGTTTAGACCCCAATGAGCATAGGTTGGGTACCAAGAGTATGAACAAGGCTGGATGATCATGTGGTCAGCTTGGGGACTGAGTGTGTCAGGGAGGAAGCAGCTAAATCACAGGCACTTGAGAGGCTGACAGACAGACTGCCCCCTTGCTCCATGGATGTGGGGCAAGTCAGGGTTGTTCTGACCTGACATTTGAGTGGGAACTTGGAGACTCATTCCAGGGGTCACACAGCCGCCCCCCATTCTGCCAAGAATACCTCTCATTTATAGAGTTACCACCAAAAATCTCAGACTGACAAACCCCCACTGTACAACCTGTCCTCTAGTTACTGCCACTTCATTAAATCATTTCTCTTCCTTTAATTATATATGTGTAATCTTAAAAATATCAGTGACATTATTTATAGCAATGCATTCTTCCTCCTTCCCACTATTTTCTTTTTAAATCAGATGCTATTCATTCTTACACATCACATTTCAGTCACTGCCACATGAATAACAGGGAGCATAAATATTCAGAGCCAGCCCTCTTTGTCCCCTCTCTAATTCCCATTTTTCTTCTCACCTCACTTTCACGAGGATATTCCTCTCCCTTTCCTCCAGTGGCTTTGTTACCATAACTCCGTCTTCTTCAGTAGTCATCACCCCTATCTATCTTAATTATAATTGTTCACTAATGTGACCAAGTAAGAATCACTTCATTATCTGATGTCCTCTCTCTACGTGTAATTTTTTTTCTACCCAGAACTATGTCCATACAATAAATACCATGGAAGGGCTACTCAGTCAGGCTTCAGAATCAGTTGGTCTGGAATCCTAATCTCAACTCAAGGGCACATTACTCCACATTTTTGGATCTCTGTTTCTTTAATTCCAGAAAGAGTTCAGCCATCTTACCTCATGAGATTTGTATAAGAATTAAACAAGATAAACCATATAAAGTACCTAGTAATTTCTCAATATATCTCACTTTATTATTTGTATGGTGATGGTGATTATTTGCAGTAGTAATGAAAGCATTTACATTCCTAACTGCACCAATAAAGAGTAAGACATGGTTATCGTCCTGTGGAACCTAAGCCCCAGGGCAGTGTGGACTTGATAAATAATATGACCTGCATAATTCTGTATTAGTTTTAAAAGTGTGTATTTGCTGTTATGTTGAATAATAAACTCATTTAAATGCTACTGATTTCATCAAATAAAAGTGAACCTGAATTGCAGAGGTGTTGGTTTTAACAGGGTCTTGAAATCTGACAGAGTTGTGAAACGCTGGCATAAGGAAGCAAGTGTGAAGACCAGGCATGAACCACAGGCAATTTTGCATGTGATGGCTTCTTTGTCTGTTGTTGAGGTTTCTATGGCACAGAGATTTCACCTAAAATTTCTTAGTTTTAACATTTCACACCCAGTTCCAAATCCTCTCTACTTTTTTCCATTTTATCAGTTCTTATTTTATTTTCCAATGATTTGGTAATGTTAGTTGTTTGTTTTTAAGACAGAGAAAAGTCTTCCACTGAAACTATCTTTTCAGTTAGGATGGATAGCATTCTGACCCTCTTCAAGCACATGCCTCTGTGAAAATGCTAACAGAGAAACTCCAGGACAAAAACAAGACAAGAACAGAAGCAAGGAGGAAAGAGAGAAGGAACTCAAAGAACAAAGAAGAAAAATTAGTGTTCATTAGTAACTAGCATGTGGTATCTATAAAGCATTTACTGTTTCCTTGTTATCTCAAGGTGAGAAAGTGCTCAAGGTGACAGCCAGTGATTCAAATCAAGGCCTTGGGCTCTGAATGCTGTCCTCCTTCCACCTGTCCATGAGGGAAGGCTGGCAAGGGGAGCATCAATCATAGCTCTGCCCTGCGTATTCTGAACCGATTGAGAAATACACCAAGAAGTCAGATGACAGTATTGGCTTTGTCACTGGTAATAAATATCATGCAGCCTCAGGCAGACTACCAATGCAACCTCAGGCCTCCTGCCCATCTGTAGGCTGTTCAGCACATGGTGGAAGGGACACTGCCTCCTGAGTTACTTGTCCAACCAGAGAACAGGTGCTCCAGAAATTTGCCAGGCTGACAAACCAGATAGGTCCCTCCTCCCCTCAGGGGAAAGAGTGCGTGAGAGTGAGGGCAGCACCTGTGTGATTCCAACTCAACCTTCCTCACAAAAATGAGAGGACCAGGCAACATCCAAACATCCCCCTCCAATTTTTTATTCATGTTTTAATTAAATCCTTTACCCAGCTAATCAGGCAGCAGGATTTGAGTCACCAGTCAACTGGTTTTCCCCTGCCCTGACAGATGGCCAATGGTGAGCTGTCTCAGACGCTTGTCTCCCTCCTTCCTGTGTACAAAAGACGGAGAAACCAGGATGTTAAGGTGGAAAGGAACCTGAGGCCTTCTATTGGGTTGGCCAAAAGGCCTGTATAGATTTTTCTGTAAAATAAAAACCACATTTTTCATTTTCACCAATAATTTTATTGATTTGGATATTTTGAGTATATTGGGTATCTCCTGCATGGTGTAACATTGATTGTTCTCAATTAATGTCTCAACTTGATCACTATCAGCTTCAACTGGTCTACCTGACTGTGGAGCATTGTCCAGTGAGAAGTCTCCAGCAAACTTTGCAAATTACTTTTGACATGTTTGATCAGTCACAGCACCTTCTCCACATGCTGTACAAATCTTTTTGGGGTTTTTTTTGCATTTCAGTTATGTTTTTACCATTCTTGAAATAATAAAGCATAAAAATACCAAAAATGTTGCTCATTTTCTTCCATCCTCAATATTAAAATGGTTGCACAAAAATTCACCAATTTTGATGTTTTTAAAGCACCCTGATATGACAGCTGTCACATTACAATCTAACAAAATTATTTTGAATGAAGTTAAAGTCAACTAAGCACTACTAGGGCCATCACACAGGAAAAGAAAAAGGAAATTTTGACAAACCCAATAGCTCTAGACCCAGCCTAGCCTTAGCAATCTGAAGGGGTCAACACAGTGGGAACCCTCTTTTCCTTCCATCAGCAGCAAAAGTGCTCAAGTTCCACATGGCAAAACACAAGGTTCCAGGCTTCTGAGGACAGTCGGTGCAGCTTTCCTCAAGTGTGCTCTTAGGCAAGTCTGATTGGCACTAAGTGTTTCCTTCCCAGGTTCCAGGGCTATGACCACTTGTAAGCCCTGGCTCCTTAAGATATTCTTAAAAATAAATACATTTTCTAAATTAAACTGATAGCCCATAGGTGGAAATGTTAGCTTCCTCAGGCAGAGATCCCCAGATTCTAAGCTACAGGAAACTGAAGTCCTGCAGTCTTTTGTTCATTGTTTGTTTCCAGTGCTTCACCATTGGTGCCTGGAATGTCTGGGAGCACTGACCCTTCAAAACTTCGCTCTGCAACTGCACAGTCAGGATGATGCGTGGCGCTGCTTGCTGCCTTCTTCTCCTGAGCTCACATTGAGTCAAAGTTTGGTCAGAAAAGTCCATCATTGAAGAGACACCATCTGAGTCTCTATCTATATCCAAAGCCTGAAACTTTTTGTGGGGATACCAATGTTCCCTCAGCGGCTGTTCAACACACAGGACACTGGGTTTGCAGAGGCTGAGAAACAGGATAATGCTCCCCTTTATGTTTTTTGTGACTTCAGTGACTCACATGGAGGGGTCATCTGAGCATGTGCCTAGCAAAACAGACCTCCTCTCTGAATGAACTGTAAAAATCAACCACTCCCAGATGTAAACCTTATAGAGAGGCCTGGCAATACAAAATGTAGTTTTTTGATACAAGACATCTTGGAAATCCTCAAAGGGCTCTGTCTCCATTTCACGGCAAAGCTTTGCCCAGTGATGTCACTCTTGTTCATAGCTGCAGTAAAATGCACCTTGGTTTTTAGATAATTCTGGAAGCATACGTCAGACATGAAGGTCCTGGCCTTTGAGCTCTGAGCACTGTCTCTCAAGTAAATGGCAAGACTGGAAACAAGGATGCCAGGTCTTCACGAGCCTGAACCATGGTCTATCCAAGGATGCCTACCATAGCATGTTCTGTGCCTTTCATCACCTTCATCACCTGACTAAACCTGGTACCCAATTGAAAGTGAAATCACAAGGTCTCTTTTGGCCCCGGGTGTATACTATTTCATAATTTCTTTATGATTCAGTCAGAAATGTCAGTGTTCTGGAAGAGAGGGCCTCCCTGTCTTGATGGGCCCACATGGTGGGCAGTCTGGCCTTTTCCAGTGTCAATCAATGGAGGTTTCTCCAAAGGCGATAATCCCAGAAGCAGGTGCTTCCAGCGCCAGCTATATACTCGTCAGCTCCGAGGACCTCCTCTGTGCTCTACACCTGGGCACTGCCTGTGCCACCCAGCCTACCTCTGCCCAAGGAAGTGCCTGTAGGCTCTGGGACTGGGGGAGAATATAGACCTTGGTTCCTGCACTTCTGAGACAATTATGTTGTTTCCCTTGCATTTTAAAAAAATAGCTGAGCCCTGACTGGTGTAGCTCAGTGGATTGAGCGCAGGCTGTGAACCAAAGCATCGCAAGTTCGATTCCCAGTCAGGGCACATGCCTGGGTTGCAGGCCAGGTCCCCCATGGGGGCAACGTGAGAGGCAACCACACATTGATGTTTCTCTTTCTCCCTTTCTTCCTCCTTTCCCCTCTCTAAAAATAAATAAATAAAATCTTTTAAAAATTACTGAAAAATATCTGAAATGTGACAATTATGTTGGTAGTGGTATAAAATAGCATATGCTTCATTAAAGAAACCTGGAATGAGGCATGCAGGTGGAATCAGATGCATTGCCAGAAGATATCTTTTATGTTCTCCAGGGAGCTTTCTTTTTGTTTCCATTTCCTACCTTCTTATGTTATTTTCAAATCTATTTCTCATTATTCACCTCAAAACCAGCCTCAAGTTCTGCTGTTTATTGTTTACATGTTGTTTTGCTATTTGCATTTAACTTTAAAGAAATTGTTGAATATCTACTATATACTTGGCATCATTCTATTTGCTGGGGATGCCAATTTGTGAAGCCATCTTTGTGTGTGTTTGTGTGTGCACATGTGTGTGAAGGGGGTAGACACGGCTGAGATATTATCCAAGATGGGTTTATACAACAACTGGCACACCAACATATGTAAAGGGTAGGGTGCCTAAGCTCACTTCAGTTCTTTCCTAATACAGTTATTTTACAGTTATTTTTACAGGCTTTTTGTGGGTAAAGACATGGAGTGACCTCCACCTAATTCCCCATATCATGGATGCTCCACCCAGGCTATTGTCCAACGTTTTCTGTATCCTTTTTCTCAACATTAGTCTCATACATTTTAAAACTAGGAATACATTGCTAATGCATGCAGCAACTGGTTAAGTGGACATCTTTACCTCCCCTCATGACATTCTCTTGTTTACAACCATCACCATTTTTTACAACTAATGGGTTATTCAAACTCATAACCTTAGCAACCCAAATACGATGTCTTTAACCAAGAGTGGCAAATGACATGACTGTGTTCCAACTTCAGCATGTCCTACTTTTTCACTGTGGGTGACTAAGCCGTGCATGATCTTCCTCCCTTTTATTACATGGCTTGGGTCCTCGTGTATCATTCTGTCAGCTACGATGGCTGAACTTACAATGCAATTCCCATAAGTGTTTTAAAACTTGAATTCAATAGTGTTAAGGACCTTCAATTCCTGACATCTTCTGTCATGCCATTTTTAAACAAAACAGTCAATAGCCTCGGTGACATCCACTCTGCCTTCTTCTGTTTTTCCAAAATTGCTTTGAAACCTTCCACCAAGCTTGGAGCACTTAATCGTCGGTGAATTCTTCATAAATGTCAGTGGGAAACCCATCTAGTCCATGAGCTTTCCTTTATCTCAATAGCTTTTATTAAGCTTCCTACCCCTTAGGCACTGATGTTTACCCTTACCACCTCAATTTCTTCTTCTATAGCAGCATCCTAGGGAGAACACTGAAGTGCTTCTTCGTTTCTTCCTTCTCCCCATTTCTGTCTTCCTCTTGGGGATGTCTATCCTTATCACTCACACTAACCTTTGACTTCTCACACAATTATGTGAACTTTCTTAAGGATCTGGAGAAGTTGTTTTCAAAAGTCGCTCAACCATAATCCTTTTCAGCAGAATAATATGCATTTCTGCATCTCCTGCTATCTGAACTAGTCTTCTCCATTGTGATCATTCTAGCTAGGCAAATAGAAAGTCTGTTTTCTACAAGCGTATTCATGGCATACAGAATAAGTGAGGAGGTCATATTTTTGGCTCTGAATATAATCTTCCTGCTTTGTTTTAGGTAACTGTGTGGTTGCCAAAAATTGTAGCAAGAATTTTCGTATCACCATCAAAGGGCACTCCTCCTAGCTGTTCTCTTCGTGGTTTCCAGGAATGCATTAAACTTAAGGTGAAAATGATTTTGCCTCTGCATTCAATATAAGTAGGTCATTAATGATCCCAGCACTATTGTGGGTTACTTCCTTCCTAAGATGCCTGTGGATTTGAGAGCAGAAGAAGATTTCAAAACTGCTGAGAGAAGCTCTGTCCTTTGGAAAAATCTGTGATGTCTCATGAGGAAAAGCATATGTGTTTCCTTCCCCTTTCTCTTCCTCTCCCTTCCCTGCTTGTATTCACGGAGCTTGGCAATGCATGTCTCTCTTGGTGTTTTGTTTTTATGGAAGTTGGAAATAATCACTGTAAAGGTAAATGCTTCCCCAATTTACTGTCAGGCTCACCATTGCTTCTATTTCAATATCCTTGGATTGCAACTCAGCACAAGGCCCTGCCAGGGGAGGCTGCACTTCCAGCTAATCTATAATTTACAAAACACCGTCAGCTGCATCTTAGAAAAAATACATGGAAATGCGTTGCATGGGGCCTGTCCTCTGAAAATGTTAGATATGGAGCATCACTACTCCACTGCATTTGGCACCTTTATTTATGAGTTCACTTGGTTTATGGTTTAATATCAGGTTGCTTTTTGCTGTGCACAGCACTTGCTTAACAATGAATGGATCATGTGCTTTTCTCCCTGGAGGTGGGCTTCCCTGCCAGGCAAAGACGAAATGAAATGCTGGTGATTTTTAGACAGCAGAAATCAACATCATTGAAATGTTATCATTTTAGTTTTTCCCGCTTAATAAATCCCCAAAGGAAAACATTTGCCCCCATGATTTCCCTCTTTCTTCCATTGATAATACCTGAGGGTATACATTTAGGGAACATTCCTCTAGGTATCATCTTTGATCATCTCTTTTGTCATAAAGGAATAGTCATTAAGTAACTCTTGGTATGTGGTGCACATTATAGCTCTGTCTAACTTAGGCTCACCATGAAAAGGCTGGCATGTACTTGGCCTGTTTCCTCTAGGAGTCTTTAAGGTATACAGGAACACAGGAAGCTCAGCCATCATAATGCCTATGTTCAAATGAAGGCTTCCATACCAAATAAGCAAGGGTGAGATGAAACTGATGCTGAGCTAGTGCGAGTTGTGATGGGAGTCATGCATAATAAGTCACTATTTGGAGAATGTGTTAGGTAGGGCAGAGTAAGTGCTTTGACGAAGATAACCCACACTATTCATTGTTTTTCCAGCCAGTTCTCTGGGCCAGAAATCACACTAAAAGTTCTTTTCTGGAACAGTATTGGTGCCTGCTTTATTTCTCCACTTATACCTCCACCCCTAGGCCTCTCTCTGTCAAGGGTGTGTACCTTGAGGCTATCTGGAACCACAGGCTGGGTGGAAGCCCCACTCTCAATCTGGTCTCAGCTGCAAGCCTGTGTCATTCTGTTTAAATGAAAAGTCTTTGTGGCTCCAAGGCTTTTAAAGTCTTATTTCACATTGTTTGTCCTCTGGAAGCAGTTTCAAACCAGTGAGATACCCAATTTCTGATATTTTTATTCCATTTTTTTGTCTGCAAAACAATTTATTCTTTCTTGACATACCTTGCCAAACACAGCAAGGGAAGATGAACATATGTTAGCACTCTGGCTCTTTCCAACCACTTTCCTGAGATGCACAGACTCAGTAGGCACTTGGTCTGCTTTCCACGCTAACAAGGGTGACAGTTTTACCAAATGTTTCACTACAGCAGAGCAGGGATAGCCAGCTTGCTAGATCTGTTGCCTCACTGCCTACCACAAAACTGCTAAGCTCCTGTCAGATATTTTAGATACTTTTTTAAAAAGGCAGCATCTACTTCAAGGCCTTGATTTTTTTATTGCTTTGGGTAATGATAGCTTTTGCAGCAAACAAATCCCACACTTTAATGGTGTTTCAAAATAAAAGTGATTTTTCCTTCGTATAAATCTCAGTGCCGATGTTCGTGGATTGTGGGAGGCTGGCTTTCCTCCATATGGTGATGCAGGGATCCAGGTTCCTTCTGTTCTGTGATTCCACCATGTCCTCAGGCCTCCAATTCATCAGCACCGCCCCCCTCCTCAAGCGGAGAAGGGAGGAGTGGGAGGCCTTTGTGGACCACCAGCCTTGGAGGTGGTGTAATATTACATATGCTTGGGTCCCATTTAGCTAGAACTCAGTAAATGGCTATAGGAAGTGTGAAGAGACATATAAATGTTGTCTCTCTCTGGGCAGCCACTTTCCAGTCACAACTGTACACTTCTCCTGGTCAACTCACAAAGTTTTGGTGGCAGGAAGCTGCTTCTGCCATACATGGAAGAAAAGGTTTGGGTGAAATTATTGAGCTGATTATAGAGGGAAAAGTAATATTCAGTAATACTTATGTGTGTATTATATAATATATGCATGGATATTATTACAAGTATATACAAGTATTATACTAAATATATATGTAAGCATTAGAGTGATATTATATATCATTGAATATAACATTTTCACCATATCATCTAAAGGTAGAGTGGCCACTCTTTGCAGACTTGAGTTAGACAACTTAATTTGAGAAGAGCTAATGTCAAGGACAAAATTTAGGCTCTATGAAGAAAACATGTTACCAAACCAAAGTCTATGTGCCTGCCACTTCAAAAGGCCAAAACTCAAAATATCAGAATTTGGAGTAAGAAAAATTTTATTGACTGAGAAGGCACCAACCAAGAAGATGGGAGTCCTAATGGTGCCTCAGATCCATCTTGCTTGCTGGACTAGCTTAAGGGTTTTTAGGGGCTAGGAGGAACAGCTGTGTGAAAGTGCTGGTGGGGCAAGTTTTAACTGGAGGATCTTGGAACCTGGCTATATATGCTAAAGGGGTGTCGACACTAGATCTTCTTGGACAATGGACCCTTGGTTTCTGAAGCATTCTGGTGTTCAAGTTCGGGTTATGTTCTCGTCCTCTGAATCCATAGGGGGCAGGGGTGTCGGGCACGAGATTTTGGGCAACAGCAAGTCAAAGTTAGTTTGCTTCCCTACACACACCCTTGCTCCATGATTTGTAGTTTTGGTCTGCCATCTCTGAAAAGCAACTCAAGATTTCATTAAACAGTATAGAACCATTTTTAAAAATATTTCATTTATTTTTAGAGACAGGGGAAGGGAGGGAGAAAGGGAAGGAGAGAAACATAGATGTGAGAGAGAAACATTGATCGGTTGCCCCCTGAATGCTCCTCTACCAGGACCAAACCCACAACCTCGGCACATGCCCTAATCAGGAATCGAACCAGTGACCTTTCACTCTGTGAGACAATGCTCCAACCAACTGAGCCACACCAGTCAGGGCAGGGTAGAACCATTGTAGGGTGGTTCTGCAGTTACACACACACCCTAAATTAAGATATTTTTGTAAACAATGTGACTCCAATTCATCTTTATGATACAAGAGCTCCTTTTTTAAAAAAAACTTTTGAAATATATAAACCATGAATTTCCATACTTATTTTTTATGAGCAAATGTTTTCCCATATGCAGTCCTGGTGTTAGTCTGCACTGAAGCATGCACTGTCAGATTCTTCTGTCACACTTACCATTCTTAGAAGGAGTTGGAAGTATATGTCTGTCCTGAACAATGTACTCTCATACTGCTTCAAATTTTGGAATTAAAAAAAAACTTACTTTCATTTTTGCAAAAATAGCTCCCAAAAGTATTGCTCATAATGCTGCTAGTTCACTCTAATTTTCTGGCAAATTGACATGCTCAGATATTACAGGTGGTACCAAGTTCCTGGTTACTTTAGAAATTTTTGCATTGTATTGGTGTAATAACAGAGTTTATCTACAGCACATGATTGTGAATGCTCCAGCATGCACTTCCACCAACCACAGTTTTTACGCTAATCATAAAGGGAATTGATAATTGCCTATGTGAGTTTTTACCTATGAGCAAAAATGTTTGACTCAATTATGCTTTCACTGTGTGAGATGAATATATTGAATTTTGACGCATAGATCATTGGTGGATTTCAGAATAACTATCCCAGGGGAATAAGCCATGAGTGAGAAAGTGTTAAAATTTTAAAAATTGATAATGCTGTCATTATATCACCTGTCACAGCTTAGAAGTTTAATCCCTTTCCATGAAGGAGATGAAAAGGTAAACCTGGTATGTTCAGTAACATTAAGCACCTGTCATTCAAATTCCAGGATTCAGATAGATTTGTAGAAAAGCAACAGACACCCTCTACAAGGAGCCAAAACCTGCAACAGTAGCTAGTGACTCACTTTCTAGAAGGTTAAGCTAAGCTAATGTGAAGTGGCTCTGTGCTTACTTTCGCTTTGCAAAAAGATAAGCTGCCCATCTTAGTTCAAAAGCCATCGACTATTTTCTTTTAAACTTGAAATGTAAGATTCTATTTAGAGTCAGTAAAGTTGAGCAAGTAATTTAAGAGTGACCGATCAGACTTAATTCCACAGTAAAGTCCTTTTCACACACTCTGAAGACTGAAGGATTTTCATTTGTTTGTTTGCATTGATTTGGAGTAGAAGGCAATTATAAGGCAGAGGAAGATAATTTCAGTAGCAGTCAGGAATACCCCAAATTACAAGGCCCTCAAATTTTACATTCATTTACAAAATAAAGAGTTTAAGCACATAATTTATTTATATTTTTATTTTTTTGGAAAAATAAACAAAAACTCATTTACTTTTCTCCCAAAAGGGAGACATATAATTGGTAAGTAAATGAAGGAACAAAGCTTAGCTCATAATTTGTTTCTAAAATCCAGCTTTAGCATATAATAATGGTAAAACTCATATCTTGATTATATATTTGAATCTCATTTTACCTTCCTCTTCAATATTGGCTCCCTCTCTCATTTTCCCAAGCTTGTCACAAGCACTTAAAATTTTCTAGAGAGCTATGGTGGAGGGGAGAATTCGAAGAGGGCCAACCAGGTTCTCCCCTCTGTGCACACATGCCTGTGTAATTCTCTGTCTTTGAGTGAGGGCAGCACCTGAGGAGATCGTCCAACCTCACTTTCTCGGTTAGGTTATGGACATGGCAACTGTGACTACATGGTACTGTATGTTTCCATCACGGCCTACGGGAGACGGGTAGGAAGTCAGACGTACTCCAGCTGGCCTGGAGGAGAGCAGACCGCATTGCTGAGACTGGATTGTGAGGGCTACATGCCAGAGGTCCACATTCAGCCTCCAGGAGCTGAGAGTGAACCCAAATGACAATTAGTGAGAACATGGTTACTGCAGTCCCATCAATAGCACAGGGAATGCATGTTACCACAGCCAATGAGTTAGGACGACAACCCCAAGCCTCAGGTGAGATCACGGTGGTGGCCTAGGTCATGATTTCAGCCTCTCGGACTCCGAGCAGAGGACTCCATGGAAACCAGGAGATAATACATTTTTTGTTGTTTAAGCTGCTAAGTTGGTGATAACTTGTTATGCAGCAATAAAAAATTAATACAAGTACAAATAAAATTGAAATTAATGTCCAATTTACTCTTCTATTTTATTTTATATTCGTGCATTCTTACAGAAGGTGTTTACTGAGTAGCTACAACATGATGGATGACGCACTGGGTGCCAATAATATGACACAGTCCCTGTCCTTCAAGTGCTATAGACTAGTAAAGATAACAGATATACTCCAAACATAATCTAATATTAAGAATGAATCACACATGCTCTAAAAGTAGCTTATAACTTGCATAGCCAGGGTAGCTATGGGGAAAGGAGGACACAAGGAAGAATTCTGTTATAAAATGCAACTTGATTTGAGAGTTAGAGATCTTCTTCAGGCGGGAAGGGGAGAGAAGAGAGTTCTAGACACAGAAGATATGTGACTAATCACATCAAGATGCTTTTCTAGGCATCTTTAAGGTAAGTAGGTGAAAAGTGCAGGGCTGCAGTGTAAGAGATGGAGAGGAAGATGAGCTTTGAGATAAACATGAACAGGAAGATAAAGACGTGCTATTTGAAGTTTGGCTCAAGGGGTAGCAACAGGGGCATCACCTGGGAACTATTAGAACACAGAATCTCAGGCCCCTCCTGCATCTACCAAATCGGAATCTATGCTTTAACCATGTCTTCGGGTGATTTGCAGGCACTTTCCTGTTTCAGAGAGTCTTCATGCTGGTGAGCCTGAACACTGCTATCCTTTAAACAAAGAGGATATATGATGTTTTATGGAGGGTATTAACACAATCATATCTATTTTTTGTAAAAAGCATTGGAAGAAGTGAAAAGGGATGATTAGAGGAGTATGAGACAGAAAGCAGAGAAATAATTAGAATATTATTTTAACAGTTTAGCAATTTAGCAACAGTGGGCATAGAAAAGAGTAGATAAGTAAGATGGATTTTAAGAAAGCAAGCATCTAAAATTTTGAACAATAGACTAGATGAGTTAACCAAAGACACTGGATTATTTAAAATGAACCTCAGATATCTGATTAGCATGATAATGTAGGAGGACTGGTCATTTTTAAATGCAGGAAATAAATGCAAGATAATGAGTTTCAGTGTGGACATGGTGAATTTGGGAAGACTGTGAGACCAAGGTGAAGAGTTTTAGTAGGAAGGGATGTATGGGTCTAAGGACACCAGGAAAGTCTGGTTCATTAATTTGAATATCAGGGACTTGTAGAATGTATCTGAAGTTAGGAGAGTGAATGAGCACTTCCAAACTGATCGTTTCAATTCAGTCTTCTAAAATTTTTAAGACTTCTGGACTCAAGATTTTCATTGGTACTTGATTTTTTCTCTTCCAACTTATTGAAAAATACTTATAAAGACACATACATAAATCCAATATCAAAAGGTTTAATATGGGCTAAGTACATCAAGCCTCCCTTGACATTGTGCTGTGAGAGGATTCTGCCTGCTTCCAGGTAGGACGTGAGGTTGGCGTGGAGGAAAATCCGCATACCCATCAATTTTCAAAGACCTTCACACTCATGAAAAAGTACAGAGTGGAGTAGTAACCATGAGAGACTTGTGAGGTGATTTAGTAAAATCTTGGTTGTACTTTCAAGATGACTATCATTATACCCAAGATATAAGTGAGGAAACACAATTTAAAAACTTATACTACAGAAAACAGAAGACAACTTTAGAAGAAAAGTATCTCATATGTAATTTCCATAAAAGAAAAAAAAATTAAATCACTAGCTCTGTCAGAGGAAAAGGGATAAAATAGAAAATAATGGAACAGGAGATTGAGTAAAAAAGAGAGTTCTATTGTATAAAGAAATATTTAAGGAAACCAAATAAGAGAAAAAGTATAGGACAGACATAGAAACCTAAAATTTAATTGAATTAATTGGATTTAATAAAAATAGTCTCAAATGTGTATTTGAGACTATTTTTTCAAAAGTAAATGATTAAACACAGAGAAAGGAAAGCAGAAAGGATAACAACCCTCACCTAAGGAGAATTGTGTTCTATAAAAACATACTATACGAATTGAGAACAACATATATAACACATAATCCTTCACTAAGTTACATATTAATTTACAGAAATAAAATATTTAGTAAAGACCAGATTAAATGTAACAGGGTGTAGCCAAGCGTGGGGGTGGAGGGGAGCCCAAATAGGGATTTGTAATGGGGTCCAGAACTCAGTGTCCAGGAAATATTAGAAAGCAACAATTTTGCAGATAACCTCTAGAATGGTCGTTTAACATATATAACCTTTAACTGGTTTCATGGATATGTTAAATAGCTGTGACGAAGCTTTGAACTGGGGGATGGGTGTGACTTCAACCCATGATGTAACTGGGAGGCAACTCCCTATGGTTACAGAGCCTGAGGAAGAGCTTGGAGATGATTGGCTCCACACCACAGGGACACACCTGCCCAGACTTGCTATGGCAGCCCAGTAAAGCTGGAAAAATACGGGAATGCTGTGGCCCATTGTGGGAGGAGTTGGAAATGGTGCAGCAGAGGAAGATTGGTGCTGGGATTTAAACCCAGGCACAGCATCCTTGTGGTGTCTTTTTGGGACCACATGGCTTAGGCAAAGAAGAACCATGGACTTCTATTTCTTCTTCTGAGATATGGTATTCTGGACTGGGCAGAGGGGGAAAGAAGAATTGTGCATTTGTGGGTATTCTAAAGGACTTTGGAATCTCAATGAAGACATTAAGTCATTACTCTTAAGTTTGTATAACCCTTTAAATAAATAATTCTTTTCCTTTTCACCAATCTCTGGCATTGAGAGATGTCTTTCCCTGGCGGCAGGCAAGGTGAACCTAGTATGGGGTGGGGGACTCCCAGAGTGTAAGGGTGGGTCCATTCAGTAATAGTATATCATTCACCTCCACCCTGGGTCTGTTCTGTAACAGAAATAAACTTTAAAAAAGAACACAGGGATATAGGAATTCAATTCAAATATATTATATGTTAATTTCTAATTATGCCAGTATCATATTGTATGGAATACTATCCCTTTGTAGTCTATTCTTTGGCTAGTTGTGGTCTTTTGTGATTCTGTATAAATTTTAGCATTTTTTTCTATTTCTGTGAACAATCTCATTGTAATTTTGATAGGGATTGCATTGAAACTATAGATTGCTTTGGGTAGTATGGATATTTTAGCAATATTGGTGCTTTAGATCCATGAATACAAATATCTTTTATTTATTTGTGTCTTTAAATTATTGCATCAATATTTCATAGTTTTCTGTGTAGAGATCTTTCATTCTTTGGTTAAATTTATTTCTAAGTATTTTATTGTTTTTTACCCTATTCTGGGATCATAACTGAGATTTTGCTATTTTTTTTTCTTTTTCAGATGGTTGATTGTTATTGGATAAGAAATAATTTTGTATCTGGAAGCTTTTTTTGTTTATTGAGTTTAACAGGTTTTGGTGGAATCTTTAAAATTTTTCATATGCCAAATTATTCTCCTTACTTTCTGATTAGATGCATTTTCTTTCTTTTTCTTTCCTAATTACTCTGGCTAGGATTTCTTGTATTATGTTGAATAGGGGTGGTGAGAGTAGACACCCTTATCTTAGAAGAAAATATTTCAACCTTTCACCTTTAAATATAATATCTGTGCCTTTGTCATATGTGCCCTCTATTATGTTAAAAGTATGTACCCCCTCAATATCCAACTTGTTGAGTTTTTATCATAAAATGGTGTTGAATTTGTCACTTTTTTACAACTATTAAGATGATTATATGATTTCTGTCTTTCATTCTATTTATGTGGTATATCACATTTATTAAATTACACATGTTAAACCATTCTTGCATCAGAAATAAATCCCATTTGACCATTGTGTGTGATCCTTTTAATGTGCTGTTGAAATTGGTTTGCTATTGTTTTGTTAAGAATGTTTGTTTCAGCATTCGTCAGGGATATAGGCCTATAGTCTTCTTCTCTTACCGTATCCTAATCAGGCTCTAGTACTGAGCTAATGCTGGCTCCATAAAATGAATTTGAGAGCATTCTTCTTTTCTTCTCCTTTTTTGGAAGAGTTTGAGAAGAATTGGTATTAATAGTTAACAATGTTGCATTAAATTTACATGAGTTCAGGTGTACTGCAAATTGGTTAAACATTTATATAACATGTAAAGTGATCTCCTAGTAAGTGTTAAACCCACCTGACACCATATATAGTTATTTTGTTATTATTGACTATAATCCTTAACCTGTACTTTACATCCCCATGACTATTTTGTAACTATCAATTTGTATTTCTTAATCCCTTTACCTATTTTACCCAGCCTTCCAACACTCACTCCCATCTGGCAACCATTATTTTTGTTCTCCGTATTTGAGTTTATTTCTTTTCTGTTCATTTATTTTTTACTTTTAGATTTCACATATAAGTGAAATCATATAGTATTTGTCTTTCTCTGTCTGATTTACTTCACTCAGCATAATACTTGCTAGGTCCACCTATGCTGTTGCAATGGTAAGATTTCATTTCCTTTTATGTCTGAGTAATATTCCACTGTATATACATATTTACTTCTTTATTCATTCATCTTTTGATTGGAACATTTAATCCATTTTCATTTAAAGTAATTATTGATAAGTATGTAGTTAATACTATTTTATAATTTTATAAATTTTTTTGTAGTTCTCTGTTCCTTATTCTCTTGCTCACTTCTCTTATATGTTGATGGTTTTCTGTAGTGCTGTGTTTGAATTCCTTTCTGCTTATTTCTTTTATATTTCCTGTAGACTTTTGGTTTGTGGTTACCATGTGCTTCATATATACCAAGCTATGTTTATAGCATCTATTTTAAGCTGATGGTCGCTTAAGTTTGAACACATCCTAAAATCACTACCATTTTCACTCACCCCCTATGTGTTTATGCTTTTGTCATTATGTTTTACTTCTTTTGTGTGTATATTTGTGTTTATCCCTTAATTTACTATTGTAATTACACACCATCTTCCTAACTTTGCCTTTTCACCTTTGGCAACTAGCTTTGGCAACCTTTGGTGCTAGCTTTGGTGAGTTGATCCACTGCTTTTGTTATGTTTGCATTTGTCAGCAAGAATTTTTTTCTTTGCCATATTTTTTACTCATACTTTAAATTTTTTTCTCCTTCTTTAACATTTCTTGTAATACTGGTCTGGTGGTGATGAACTCTTTTCACTTTTTCTTGTCTGGGAAGTTCTTTATTTCTCCTACTATTCTCTATTCTCAATGATAGTTTTGCTGACTAGAGTAATCTTGGTTGTAGGTTCTTGATTTTTATCACTGGATATTTCATGCCAGTCCCTTCTGGTCTGCAATGTCTCTGTTGAGAAATCACTGAAAGTCTTTTGGGAGCTCCCTTGTAGATAGGTCTTTTCTCTTGTGGCTTTTAAGGTTCTCTTTTTGTGTTTAACCTTTGGAATTTTAGTGATGTATCTTGGTGTGGGCCTTTTTGGGTTCATATTTTTTGGGACTCTCTAAACTTCTTGGACTTGTATGTCTATTTCTTTTTTCTAGGTTAGGGAAGTTTTCAGTCATTATTTCTTCAAATGGGTTTTCAGCTCTTTTTTCTTAATCTCGCTTCTCCTTCTCATAGACCTATGATGGGAATGTTATTACACTTGATGCTGTCTCAGTTGTCTCTTAAACAATCCTCATATTTTTAAAAAATTTTTCTTTTTGCTGCTATGATTGCTTTCTGCTACCTTGTCTTCCAAATTACTGATGCAATCCATCTGCTGTTGGCTCCATCTAATGTATTTTTCATTTCAGTTATTGTATTCTTAATTTTTGACTGGTTCTCTTTATGGTTTTTTTCCTTTCTTTTTTATGTTTCCCATCTCTTTGTTGAAATTCTCACTGAGATTACTGACTCATCCTCTGAGTTCACTGAACATCAGTGTTTTGAACTTTGTATCTGAGAGATTGCTTTCATTTTGTTTAGCCCTTTCATTAGAGCTTTGTCTTGTTCTTTCATTTGGTGCATGTTTCTTTATCTCCTCATTTTCGGTGCCTCCCTATGTTTGTTTCTATGTATTAGGTAGATCTTTTATGTCTCCCAGTCTTGGCAGAGTGGCCTTATGTGGGAGGTTTCCTAAGGGGTCCACTGGTACAGTCTCCCTGGTATTTAAGCCTAGGCTCCAGGCATGTTCCTTATGTGGGTTGTATGTGCTATTTTGTTGTAGGTGAGCCTTGACTGTTGGCATGTCAGTGGGTGAGACTGACCTTCAGGGTGACTGGCTGTGAGGACTCGTCATGACTACACTGGAAAACCTGTCATATGGGGCTTACCCCATGGAGCAGGATTTGCTTTAACGGGGCTCTGGTGCTTGCTGAGTCCACTCTTTAGATTTCTCATTTGTGGTGCTAATTGAGTGTTGCTCTGGTATAGTCTTGAGCTGGCCACCAGGTGTTTTGGTTCTGAGGCCTTTTGCCTAGGGTTTCCATGAAGGCCAAGTTCAGCTACTTCCTGTGTTCTTCCGGGAGCCATCTGGTGGGAGCTACAAAGTGATCTGCATTTCATAGCTGCCTGAGCTGGGCTTAGACACATCTAGGAATGGCTATACTGTGAACCAAGGCTGACTGCCACTAGCTCTTGGTTTGGGGCTCCTTAGCAAGAGGTACAGGGTATATTCACACCAGTCACTGCTTGTTTGGGTTTTGTGAACCTTTGAGAGATTTTAGAAAAGTCTGCACCATGGGCCCCTGCTGGCTATTTGTATGGATTAGGCTCTGAAAAAGGTTCAAGCCTGGTTCATGAATCTGATTGGCAGGATCTTAGAGAATCATTAGGATGGGATAAGAGAGGGTGTTGCCAGGTTGATGGAGACTCAGATTTGGCATTCACCTGCACCTGTAGACTGTGTGAGGGGAGAATGCAACAGAGGAACAATGATGCCTATCAGTACTTTAGTCCTAGAGAGAGATGCTCCTCCAGCCCTCATCCTGAAACCAGGCAATTCAATTGCTCCCCGTATGTCCCTGCTGCTTTTCAAGCTGTTGTCCTTTCTTTGGAGCTTAGGACAAGTTTTTGTGAACAATAGAGTCTGTGCTTGGGCACTCTAAAGAGACACCTGGATCTCCATCAGCCTTCCATCTCACCTGGACTGAGCCCCTGATGATTTTCACAGCTAGCTGTTGCGGGGACTGTTCTTCCTGGCACTGATGCTCTGGCCTTGGGAGTCTGATGTGGGGCTGGGACCCCTAACTCCTCCATGGGACCTCCACAGCTGACATATCCCTTCTGATTCCTACCTGCCACATGTGGGTATGGTACCAGCCTGTTTCCCATATCAACTCCTCCCACCAGTCTTGACATGGTTTCCTCTTTATGTCATTAGTTACAGGAGTTCTGTTCAGCTAGTCTTCAGGTGGGTCTCAAGGGTAGTTGTCGTATAATTTAGTAGTAATTTTGATAAGACAGTGGGAAGAGGCAAGCACAGTGTTTTCCTACTCACCCTCTTGATGGGAAGTCTCATTGGTGTTAATTTTATTAGCCATCTCATCCTAAGCTTTTCTTTCTTATAAGGTTTTTGATTACTGATTCTCTCTCCTTACTTGTTACTGTTCTGTCCAGATTTCTATTCCTTCATGATTCATAATTGATAGGTTGTAAGTTTGTAGGAATTTATCTATTTTATAAGTTGTTTAATTTCTTGGCATAGAATTGTTCATAATAGAATTTTATGATCTTTTGTATTTCTGTGGTATCAGCTTCCTTTTCATTTCTAATTTTATTTCAATCCTCTCTTTTTTTCTTGGTAATTTATGCTAAAGGTTTGTCAATTTTTTACTTAAAATCTATTTTATTTGATGTAAGTATAGCTACCTCTGCTCTCTTTTAGTTTCCATTTGTGTGAAATCTTTTCTCATTGCTTCAAGCCTATAAATTTAGCAAGGTTGATAGAGGATCAATGTACAGAAATCAAGTTTATTTCTGTATCCTAGCAATGAATCAGAAAATTCTATTTTTAAAAACCCCATTTAGAATCATATAAAAAATGAAATATTTAGGTGTGAATTTCTAAAAATATGTATAAGACTTGTTCACTGAAACATTGCTGAGGGAATTTAAAATAAATCTGAATAAAAAAGAAGATATACAATATTCATGGATTGAAAGATTATTTCTTTAGACACCAATACTTCCCAAATTACAAATAGGATAAACAAAATTTCAATCAAAATCTTAGCATAAGTTTTGATGAAAATTGACAAGATGTCTTAAAATAGCTAAATACATATTCAACTGATTGTATCAAAAGCCTTTTCAATGTATAGTAAGTAGCACAATGTGGCCTTAATATGAAAAAATTAAACATCCATCCTTATGTTATGCACAAATCTCAATTCAACATGGCACATAAAACTAAATGCAAGAGCAAAAACTATAACATTTCTAGAGAAAAAGACATCTTTGTGATATACAGATAGGTAAATATACCTCATATCTAATACAAATATCACAAGCCAAAGGAAAAAACTAACAAATAGAATTTATAAAAATTGAATGTTTTTAATGGTTGAAAGTGTAAGTGGGAAGGCAAGCCACAAAAGGACAGAAAATATTCTTAACACATGGGGCTCACAAATGACTTGTATCCAAAATCACTAAACTAATCTTACAACTCAATAGTAGGAGGGCAAATAACACAATGATTTTTTAAAGTGGGAAAATGTTTAAACAAATCATTCACAAAGGGAGATCTATAAAATCTCCATAGTCACAAGAAAATATGTTCAACATCAATAAGTCATCAAGCAAGTGCACTTGAAGATCACAATGACCAACACTTCTCACTTTCTGGAATAAATAAAATTAAAATGACTGAAAACAAAAGCTTTAATCAGTATGTGGGTACAAGTAGAACTCTAATATGTTGCTGGTAGTTATGTAAAATTGTACGGTCACTTTGGAAAATAACTTGATATTTTTTAAATAAAACTAAATATATGCTTAATATATAACTTATCAATCCCTAGGCATCTACCTAAGACAAATGAAAATATGTCCACACAAGGACATACACACAAGTGTTCATAAAAGTTTCATTCATAATAGTCAAATACTAGCCCTGGCTGGGTGATTCAGTTGGTTGGAGCATCATCCCATGCACCGAAAGTCTGCAGGTTGGATTCCTGCTCAGGGCACATGCCTAGGTTGCTGTTCTGATCTCCAGTCAGGATATGTATGAATGGTAGCCAATAGATGTTTCTCTCTCTTTCTCTCCCTTTACAATCAGTAAAAAACATATACTTGGATGAGGATTAAAAAAATAAATAAAATAATAATAGTCAAACACTGGGAAGACTGGTAATAGTTCAAAAGCCCATCAAAAAGTGAATGGATAAAGAATTTTCTATTATAGCCATAAACTGGAATTCTACTGATTAAAATACAGTAACACTTGATAGCTACACAAAACAGAATGAATGAATCCCCAAAATTTTAGGCTGAGCCTACAAAGCTAGATGCAAAGGTGAACACATTATTTAATTCAATCATAAGAAGTTCTAGAAAGGGCAAAACCAGACAATAGTAGGAGAAAAACAGAGCTGAGTTGCCTGAGGTGAGGGTTAGGAGAAGGGTAAAGGGAGGGTTGATAAACTAAATCTCAGAGGGACAAGAGGCAACTTAGGGAGGTTTGGGAAATTCTGAATCACTTTATTGCGGTGGTAGTTGCATGTGGAGAGAATTGTCAAAACTCACTGAACTGTATACTTTAAATGGTTCCATTGTATTGATGGTTATAAAATATACTTTAATTAAGTTAATAAGAGTGAGTTTACAAATAGTTTTAAATTTCTGTTTTTGGCTTTTCTGTATTTTCCAAATTCTTTGAATTTATTTATTAATATGTTCATAAAGAGTAAACTAATCAAGAGATTATTTTTATCCACTTGTATTACTCTTGCAGTAGATCTGTGTAAGTACTCTTTGCAAGCAACCTAGTCAACGCTATGTAGTATAATCTAAATTTACAAACCTGTAGTCCTTTCAATCTTCTTACTGTATACATTTGTATGTTCCCTTTCACCAAAGCCAAACTGGATTCAACATTAAAAACAAAAACAAAATCTAGCAGGAGGTGATTAGCCTTTGCTTTGGACATGAGATTTACAATTTTCTTCTTCCATCTGGCTGGAGCTGACCTTACATTTCTCTCATCTTGTTATAGAGAGAATAGGCAGTGGCAAGTGGGGACCAGGCAGCTCAACCACGCACAGAGGGAGAGCAACTGAACTGTGGTGAGGTCAAAGCCAGATCAGAAACAAAGATCAAGATTATATGAATTTTAACAGGTGAAACACAGTGTGAAATGAGACAAAGATAAAAACACAGTTCTGCAGTAGCCTCCAAAATGAGAGAGTCGATTCTTCCAGATATCTGGAAAAGCTAATTTTACAACTGAGCCTTTGGCAGCGCAGGCTAACACAGAAAGTATGTAGTATTACTTAATTATCCTTTCCCACTGCAAGAAAGCGTGCCGATTTTCTGATAGAAAATGTGTTGCTGCAGCAGAACTCAAGACAGAATTTAATATGAGAACATTGAACTTTTGGTAATGAGGTAAATGGTATCTTCAAATGAACTTTTTAAGTCAGAAATCCTGCTCGAAGACACAGCCCTTGTGCCCGACAAGGCAAAGGAGGTGACATAAAGAGGGAGACACAATAAACATGGTCAGTTTGGAACACAAGGTTAAAGCATTGTTTTTTTGTGTGTTTTTTAAATTTTATTTATTTTTAGACAGAGGGAAAGGGAAGGAGCAAGAGAATGAGAGAAACATCGATGCATGGTTGCTTCTTACACACCCATAACTGGGGACCTGTCCCGTAACCCAGGCATGTGCCCGGACTGGGAATCAAACCAGCAACCCTTTGGTTCAAAGGCTGGTGCTCAATCCACTGAGCCACACCAGCCAGGGTAAAGGTGTTGATTTGATAACCTAACTCAGTACAGTGGTGATAGCACCAGGAGAGAAGGAAACAGTTGAGATGCTAACGAACAATCTTGCTCAAATACCGGATATATTAAAGAGCCTCTGGCTGACACCGGGGCTCAAACAAGTTATGACTGAATCCCCTAACAAGTACCTGTCGTGCAGGCATTCTGTGTTGCTGTAATGGCCATATGCTTTCAGCACCAGATGGGAAGGAAGATGTCATTCTGTTGTGAAAGTTGAGGAGCCAGACAGAAGGCTATCTCACTTCAGAACAGGTGGGGACAGCAGGGTTTCTTTCAGGTGGAGCCAGAATTTTCTTCAGGGAAGAGCTTCCTGTCTTCTAAAGTACTTAAGCACATGTTTGGTGAAGACCTCAAAGTTTTACATAACCTGGAAAAAATGGCTATAACTTGACAAATTTTAAGACAAGTATTTTCTTTTATCTTTTTATTGAATTTATAGGGGTGACACTGGGTAACAAAATGATACAGGTTTCAGGTGCACAATTCCACAATACATCATCTGTACCCTGGTGTGGTCACCACCCCAAGTCAAGCCTCCATCCATCACCATTTACCCCCCTATACCCTGCTCCACCTCCCCCCACAATCACTGTACCTTTGTCTGTGTCCACGAGTTTTTCCTGCTTTTTTTTTCTTTTGTGCTCTATTCCTCCCCCTCCCACCCAGCCTCCCACAGCAACTGTCAGCCTGCTCTCTACCTATGAGTCTGTCTCTGTTTTCCTTGTTACTTTATTTGGTCCATCAGTGGATGAATGGGTAAAAAAGCTATGGTACATTTACACAATAGAATACTACTCAGCTATAAAAGAAGGAGGAGCTCTTACCCTTTGTGATGGCACAGATGGGCCATGGATGCCAACTGAAATAAGCCAGTCAGAGAAAGACAAGCCCCAGATTATTTCACTCATATGAACAAATCTAATGAATCTAATGAACAAAATGAAGAGGAGTCTTACAGCTGACTGTCTTCTTCAAAAGGACTCTGGTGTTAACATTGTGGAGTACCTTTTCGACAGACTACATTTGATGTGTTTGTCAAGATAACAAGCTCCATGGTGAGTTGAAAGCTTCACCTGTACATTGGTTTATATATGTTTTAACACATTTGTGTTCATAGAAACACTTTACAAATGCAGTATTTGCAATTTTTATAAAAGTGATGTGAGGCTCTGACGTTCAGATTCTTCTTGAGACTAACCATTACTAAAGTCAGAGAATGGAAGAAGGCACAGTTTAATTCAGCACTATTTTTAAGTGTGTCTTTTGAATTTTTTTATTGATTTTAGAAAGAGGGGAAGGGAGGGAGAATGAGAAAGAAAAACATTGATGTGAGAGAGACGCATGGATAGGTCACCTCCTGTACACATCCCAACTGGAGACCAAACTTGCAACCTCAACATGTGCCCTGACTGGGAATTGAGACTGCAAACCCTTGGCTTATGGGAGGAAACTCCAGCCATCTGAGCCATACCAGCCAGGGCTAATTCAGCACTATTTGTGGTCCAGATGATTACCGGGCACTCCCAAACATATCATGGAGATTGAGAAACAGTAATAGGCACTTAGGGAATTTAAAAGAAAAATAAAGAATTCTTAAAGAGCCTGAAATGTACAAATACATAATTAAAATTATAGATTTATAATGTAATTATAGGTAACATTATAGATTATAGATTTATAGATAACTTTTAGATTTATTATGTTATTGTGATACATACATATGATGTATTATGGGAGGAGAACTAGGAAATATGCCCAAGTAAAGCTCTGATTAATAGCATTTAAATTAAGACTGCCCCTGCAGAAGGCTATTTTTATCAATGGTGGTTGTTAGTAGTGGAGTTTAGATTCAGGTCTGATGAGGCATTCATAGAGTACAGTCTGTTGGCCATAGACTATTCCTGTCCACTGAGCTAAAGGCCAGTTTAATAAATATTGCAAGCAGACTGAACTTTGTCATGTACTTTTAATGTGTTGGGATTATCTAAATAGAATTATACAAATGTTGGGTTTCTGTAAGCATCCATGCATGTGCCATTCTGTGAGCAATAATATTACTAAATCCATACTTGCTATTGTTTTTTGACAGCTAAGGCCAAATCTCTAATTAACTACAGAAACTACCCTTGTTAAAGTAGAGAGAACATATTTTAAAAATTCTTAGTTGAAAGAGCTCTTGACCGATTCTAATTTCCCACCATCTCTTGATTCCATTCCAGTTTTACATAGAGTTTCCCTACCCCTGGGATAAAGCCATACTTTATTA
The DNA here is from genome assembly GCF_019186645.2 of Phyllostomus hastatus. Classification (NCBI taxonomy): domain Eukaryota; kingdom Metazoa; phylum Chordata; class Mammalia; order Chiroptera; family Phyllostomidae; genus Phyllostomus; species Phyllostomus hastatus. The sequence goes on along the minus strand of NW_025334015.1, from coordinate 7,912,686 downwards.
TAATATAATATTGCTTAACTAATGCTTACTTCTACTATTCATATTTTAATGAGATATTTGTGTCTATATGCAAGAGTGAAATTCATTTATACATTAGGTTTTGGCATTACTGTTATTGTGGCTTTATAGAATAAATTTGGAAGTTTCCGTTTTCCTAGGGCCCAGAATAGTTCAAATATCACTGGAATGTAGACTTCAACTGTGAAGCCATATGGTCCTCATTTCTATCCAAAACAGCAGGTGTTCAATTTGATCTGTTCAGAGTTTCCACTTCGGAGGGACTTTTCACCAGCTTACACTTTGCTGGGATAGCATCTATTGTCTATTGAGTTTCATGAAGTATTCTCTTAAGATGCTTTCATCTGTCTGGAGTTAGTTTTGTTTTTTGTCTTCTTTTTCTTTTCTCACTCCTAATTGTGTCTATATTTGTTTATTTCTGTTTTTTATTCAAGCTCACAGAGAGCTTTTCAGTGAACAGGCTGTTGGGTTTTTTTCCCTTTCTCTTCTTATTTGTTTTTTTTTTAATTAATTCTTGAATTCATCCATGTTAATCCTTTCTGCCAAATTCATTTATTGTTTTTTTTGTTCTGTCTCTAATTTCTTAAGATGATTGTTTAGTTCATGCATTTCTCTTTTCATTAATAATAAGATAATTAAAGATGCATTGTTTTTTTCTAGTGTTCTGTAGTCTCAGTGTGAGATGCTTTAAAGATTTTATTTTTAGAAAGAGAGGAATAGAGGGAGGAAAAAACAGGAGAGAAACATCAATGTGTGGTTGCCTCTCACACCTCCCAAGTGGGGACCTGGCCCACAACCCATGCATGTGCCCTGCCTGGGAATTGAGACAATGACCCTTTGATTCACAGGCCAGCAGTAAATCCACTGAGCCACACCAGCCAGGGCTCCATGTAAGATGGTTAAATGCAATTTGTTTATTAGATAACTTAGAATTGCTCTTTCTGACCCAAGGTGAGCTGAGATATATGTCTTATTTTCTAAGAAAAGGTTTCCCATCATGCTTTTATTATTTATTTCTAAGTTAAAAAATTTTGATCAGAGAATGTTACCTGTAAAACCTTTAATTTTTAATAGTTCAGAGCAAGATTAATTTTTAAAACTTTTCTTTGTACACACATAAATCTATCTAAATATAGCATATTAGAATATGATTACATCTGAGGTCAATTTTATTGACTATATTTAGTTCTCCTACCTTTTTATCATTATGTTTTGTCTACTAAGTATACCAAATTCTATGAAAATTGTATTACTGTTTCCCATTAGAACTATTTTTTGTCAAGCGTTTCTGCATTATGGATCATTTTGTTTTATAAAACTGATTATATGTCGTATAGTATATATAGATTGATATCTACTACATCATAATTTCATTCTATAGCTCCCCCTTCTGTGTTGTTAAGAATTCCAGTCTATACTATTAACACGTATAGTCTTTTCTGTTGACACAATCAGACCTTTTTCCTATTGTTTGAGAACAATATAAAATATAATCTCCCCACTAAGATGGACTTTCATCTACAAAAGTGTTCTGTAGAAATTCCATACTGTTTTCCATACTGTCTTCCATAGTGGCTGCACCAGGCTGCATTCCCACCAACAGTGCGCTAGGGTTCCCTTCTCTCCATGTCCTTGCCAGCACTTGTTAAGACTATTATGCTAAGTGAAATCAGCCAATCAGTGAAAGACAAATACCATATGATGTCACTTATAGGAAGAATCTAATGAACAAAATAAACTAATGGGCTAAACCGAACTAGAGACATGGAAATAGGGAACAGACTGACAGCGACCAGAAGGGAGTGGGGAGGGAGCAATGGTGGAAAGAAGGGGACGGGATTAGTCAAAGCACATGTATGAATGACCAGTGGACATGGACAATGGTGTGGGGACTGACTGTGGGAGCGAGGGTGGGGTGGCCTGGGCAGAGAAAGGCAAAGAAGGGAAAAATTGGAAAACTGTAATAGAATAAACAAGAATAATAATAATAAAGGCCTGTTTTTCTCGCAGTCCTCAACCCTCCTCAGTTAGATGTTTGGAAAATTTTTCTTTCTCCTTCCCCTTAACTCACATCAATTACTTGATATTTTTTAATTTTATTCTCCCACTTTCCACCCCCCCTCCCAAACCTGAAGTCATAGGTTTTGATGCAACATTCTGGACAGTTTTCGTCTTTTCTTTTTGAGTGCACATCTCCTTTCACAAGGCTGGGCTTAAACACATGTGGGGGCCATCTCTCCTCATCCACTTTGGGAGGAACACACGAGAGCTCACTCGTTTCTCTCCCTTTCTCTTCTCCACCCACCCCCCCCCCCACCCCCCGCAGCCTCTGTTTGTCTCATCCTTTGTGTGCTCTGGAGTGTTTCCCTCAGATGAGCTGCATGCATGAAGCAGTTTCTGAATTGTTGCCTAGACTCAATATCTTTCTTTTGCTCTGACAGGTGAATGATATCTTGACTGAGCATAGGATTCTAATGTTGCCTTCGTTTTCTCTCAGTCATCTGTGGATATTATGTCAGAGTTTTCTATCTCCTATGCTGCCTGAACTGCCAATGAGTTTAATGCCAGTTTGAATCTTTTACCTTTGTAAGCCACTTGTTCTTCTTCTGTAGGTATTTGTAAGATTATATATTTATATAGAATTCTGGAATGCTATTGCAATATGCTGAAGCATGAGTTTTTCTTATCAGTCTACTCTGGAATAGAGGAAACTCATTCAACATTCAGACTCAGGTATATTATCAGCTTCCCCCAATTTTCTTCTTTTCTTTTTTTTTGTTGAGATTTTGCCTCCCTCTTCTCAGTTGCCCCCCCCCACTGCATATTGAACAATTTTTATTTGTGTGTTAAAGATTTGTCTCTCTTCATGATTATCATCCCTTTATCCTTCTAATATGTCCTTTGAGATACACTTGGCCTCTGATATTCCACACAGCTTATTTGAGTCTCAACAATGGCACTTTCTCTTTCCATTCAACTTCAGAATATTTGGTTGAGAAATTATGCAATTTTATTTTTACTGCAGAAATTGTTACATACTGCAAATGAATATATATATACATACACTCACACACACATATTCATCTTCAGTGGCTTTATTTTGCTGAGCATGAGCCCTCTTTATTTTGAAAGACTCTTCTTCTCTAGCTGCTGCCCCTCCCAATAGATTATTTTTCTTTGTCAATAAAGTTGGATTCAGATCACGTTGAAAAATTGCCAGAGAGGTGATGGAAAATGAAGTAGTCTCTTCTCCTGGGGATCAGTAGTATAGAAAGTGAAGTTTCTTCCTGTCCCCAGCTTCTTTTACCCTCCTGGTCACAGAATCAGGGAGGACTCAGGCCACCTATTCAGCTTCTTCCTGAGCACCTGGGAGAACCAGGCCATTCACACCAGGCAGATGGTAGATGCTGACCTTTCACTTAGAATCATGCAGGTTGCTGTGGGGTAGGCTCGTCCCCAGTCCAGCACCCTTTAGTGTGGACAAAGGCTCCCTGAGGGTGAGTGCGCAGCAAAGCAAGTCCTAACAGCAGGTCTCCACGAGCAATCCCAGCAGAGTTACCTGCATCAGACTGCTTTCTGGCCCCAGACAGACAAAGATGTGCCTCAAGACAGACAAAAAAGTTGAAACTAAGGGAAAAAGAAGGGCATTCAGGCTACCACTTTACTGGGTTTGTTCTAATCTCTCAGAAATATCTTTGAAGTAACCTCTATCAAACTCACAATGCAAGTTGAAGCTCCAGCAATCACTACCAATTTACAGGAGTGCTCTAAGGTTTGCCAAACACATCTGATCCTTGAAATCACTCTGTGTTATGGGGGTTATTGAGAGAAAATAGGTTCAAAGTGTTTAGTACAATGCCTAAATTTACAAGCTGGTAAAGAACAACAACAAAACCAAGGGATTCTCTCTCCCAGCCCAATGATTTTTGCACAACTATTTTAAAAAGAAAGAAAAAGTCAAGGCTATTCTATCTACTTTAAGTAGAGTATATAATAAAGTAATCAAGTATATATATATATATATATATATATATATATATATATTTTATAAAAATGTAAACAATGCTAACCATTGATATAAGTAGGCTACTTTCAGGAATTTTAAACTTTTGGCTAAGGAAGAGTTATTTTTTATTAGATATAGTGGCATTTTCTAAAGCCAAGGTCAGTATCTTGCTTGTTTGTTTGTGTGCATGTTACACTTTTATGAAGTATCTTTTGTATGCATGTATACATATATGCATAGATAATGTATATACAGAAAAAAACACATATCCTCAGGGTGCAGCCTGATATATTTTCCAAACTGGATGCATCAATGTAACTAGCAGCAAGATCAAGCAACAGAGTATTACTGACATCTAAGAAGCTTCCTCCCACTCCTTTTCAGTCATCATCCACCCCTCCAAGGGTGATAATTACCCTGACTTCCAGCAGCTTACATGACTTCTGCAAGGACAGCCTGACTTACCATCTATAGCCAACTTTTAACACAGAAAGGTTGTTGTGTTTGATAAATATTTGTTGGATGAGTGAATGAATGAATGCATCAATGAGTAACTGAGTGAGCCAAGTATTAAGTGAAGAGATCCTTAGAGGGTGAAACATTGCCAAATTTGGCTTTGGAGTCAGAGATTGGAACTTAATGGGTTGTGTAATTTGGGGAAAGTTATTTAATCTCATTGAGCCTCAGGTTGCTCTTTTAAAAATAGAAACAGCAATGCATTTCTCATAGGGCTGTTTGTCATAAGCCTTAAAGTTAATGTATGTAGAACCAGTGGTTGGCACCTAATAGGCTATTTATTATTGGGAAAGAAAAGGAATCCAGCTGTCTGTATGTGGGACATGACTAATCCCCTTACCTTGATCTTTTCTGTTTTAAATAACATTCAAATTCTTTTGAAGATATGTTATTTTAATACAGTGGAAAGGGTTTAAACATGCTCAACATCCTAGAAAAAAACAAAAATCAACAGAAAATGTCATGGAGTGTGTGGGGAGGTGCAGTTATTTTGTGACCTTGAGTAAGTTCAGGTTCTGTTTTGGATTTTTGCTCTTCTGCCTGTAGTGTCTGTGATCATAGTTCGTTTTCATGGATTTTTGATCCCCCGGGCCTTGGCTTATGGGCTACATGACCTGCCCATCTGGTTGGAGTTAAGTTGGCATCATATGCAGCTCAAGTTCGAGTTCCACAGCTAGCTGTCCCAGTTGCCATGATACTCTAGTCCCATGAGACCCTCCACCCCGCCACTGAGGCTTACGGTATCGTGCTGCCCCCTCCTCTGCACGAAGCTGCCTCTGTCTGACCACCACTCCAGCCTTCCGGACACAGCATCTTCACTCTGCTCCTCCTGAAATGCTAAGCGTGGTCCTTGCTCTCCAAATGGACATTGCTTTCATTTCTTTTCCAAGTTTAAAGAGTAAGTGTAAAGGCAGCTGACTTGATATTTAAGAAGAATGATTAGGCTATAAAAATGGTTTGTTTTCTGCCTATCTTGTCAAATATCTTTTCAGTAGGTACATATTTACTTAAGTTGCTTAACTTCTCCTTAGTGACAATTGCCACTGCTTAGAAAGACTCTTCAGTTTCCATTTTCCGTGTCTGCCACCAAGACTGCAAAACACTGAGAGCTACTTGGAATGTGGTCTGAGAAGTGCTCATGGAGCCTCTTCCCTTTTCCAAATAGTTTTCATAGTAGCAATAGTGGCAACACTACTACTGTGTTACTGTGACTACTTATTTAATTGTTACTCCTACTATTATTAATGGCAATAACTATTCTAAGTATCTGCTGAACTTCACAAAATATTGGATAAATGACCATGTCTGTCCTTTTTATACCCTAATATCAGCACTTAGTTACAGAAGAACAGAGCTGCAAAGTCAATATATATCAGTTAATGACTGAATAAAGGAATGCCAGATACTGGGCCAGTCCACTTTGCTGTAATATTTCCTTTAACTTGAAGCAACCCTATAGAATAGGAAGTATTGTCTCCATTTCACAGATTCAAAAAGCAACTGAGTAGCAGAGGTGTTAAACAATTCACCAAACAAAAGCACCCATGTGTTTCCCTCCTAGGTCAGTCCTTTTGAGTCTGTGTAGCCCCTCCCACTGCTCTGTAATACTGCCTACTTTTGAAAACACGGGGCAGAAGCTTCTTTCAGATCTGCTACAATCCCTAGACTATGCAAACCTGACCATTCGTGTTTCTTGAATCTCTTTCTATCTTTTTTCAAATATGGGAATCAGAGTACTAGGAAGAGATCCTGGCAGAAGATTCCTGAAGTGAAGCTGCAAAGTCTTGAGGCCTCCATGTGGGTCTGAGCCTCAGAACACAGGCAAGGTCAAGCTCCACCTTCCAGCTGCTGTGCTGGGCTCTGCCTCCCGTCTCTGTATCAGAGAGAGGTAGACAAATGGAAAGGTTGTCGCCATAGAGCAACAAGAATGATTAGAGGGCTGGAGGGATTGACTCGTGAGATAAGATTGAAAGACCTCAGTATTTATCATTCCTCAAAACTGCGGCTGTGGAACAGACAGGATACCCATCTACAAGCATTTGCTGGGTCTGATCACCTCAGACCACAGAACTTTACAGGGAAGCAGATGCTGGTTGTCAGCAAGGAAAGAAAAGGGTAGTGGGGCCATGCAGGATGACAGCAAGCACACTGTGCTGAGCACCATGCTGCCTCCTGAGCCACTGACAAGTTCACAGGCTCTTTTGCTCCTCTGGCTTGGGGAGGTAGCTCCACCTCTGCATGGGCCCCAGGCACATTTTTGGTGCAAACTGGGGTAGTCGTTTTGTTATGGCCTACTTCAAAATAAGGCAACAGAGGAAAAGAGGTGATGTTTTAACTTCATGCTGCTCGGAGTTATGGAATTCAGGCAGTGTACTTGCAATGGCCGTTATCCAAGAAGTCACCTGATGTCTTTATGATTTCTAGTTTCTGGTAAGAATTAGTACTATAATTTAAGTAGGCTGCCTTTATTTCTTACCCATAGTTTACTACTACTTTATTCCTTGGGAGTTTTCCCAAGGAAGACAGATTTTCATTCCTTGCTACTTTTTACCAATTTATTCATTAAATTCCATAAGTGTTTAAATAAATAAGGGCAAGAGACTGGTAGAAACTGGGCACTCAATGACTGTTAGTTGAACAATAAATGAGTAAATGCCTAAAGAGTACACATAGGGTCAAATTGCACCTTTTTTTGTAGTGATTTTTAAGACACAGTGCCCTAAAAGGCACAAAATCTAAAATCCAATTGTGCAGAATTTAGAGAAATAGAGTTTCATGTCACGTGGAAAAACATTCCTGTTCTTTGAAAGCCTCTATCTGGAGTGCTCTACATGAAATAAAAAGCTCAGCTGCTAAAGCTGCAGTAGGTGAAGCCTCCTACAGATGTAGATCACGATCACCCTGGCCATGCAGGACATGGTAGATAATTCAGGTGTTGGAATTAGCAGATGCGGAATTCGCATTTCGGCTCCACGTCTCACTGGCTGTGTGCCATGTGCGAGTTCCAGGAGCAGTGGGCAGAGCAGCCTTTTTGGACCCTGAGGTCAGAGGAAAGCACCAGCAATACTATTTAAATTTGTATATCATTTTTATCATTGAGTTTTTGCATTCACTTTAACCTTTGAAAAAATACGTATTAAACTATGTGTGTTGATTACTGACTTTTCTTCACTCCTTTGAATTTTGCTCCCAATGCAAGGCCTCCTTCACCTCACCCTCGTCTCACCCTTTCAGTACCACGTTTTTTTCATTGCGAAATAAGATCATGATCTGTCCCTCCTGGGGTCCTGTCAGAATTTAATGCAATAGTGCAGAACGCAGGGGCTCCATCAGTGGCAAGTGTTATTGTTATTGCTGTTTGCTTAAGGAAGGAATAGTGGTACTTTAGCACTATCCTCAGATAGCCTACTGGTACAAGATCAAAGTTAATGCATAACTGAAGGAAGCGATACCAAGTCACCTCTGAGCTGCCTGCTAGCCTCCTTTTCTATGATTCTTTCTCACGGCAACACCTGGTTCCATCAGAATGCAGCAAGGACGTATTCATTTGGTGTCCTGGGGGGAAATCCTGGTCCCACCAGTGCAGAGGTGTGGGAGCCTCTTGGAAGGCCAGTTCATACTTGGCCAGCAGGGTGTCACAGTAAACCAGATATTTGAGACCCTTCTCTGCGCTGGGTGTATGGGAGAGGCAGTGAGTAATCCATCCCGTGGCCCTGCCAGGAGAAGTGATGCCATTGAAAGATCAGGCAAGGCCGTAAAAGTGTCTGTGTGCTAGAGTCCAGGGCAGAGGCACCAGAACGCAAAGGGCACTCCAGGAGAGGGCAGAGGGACGCCTCCTGCAGTGTGGAGCTGCAACCTTCTTGGAGTAGGCGATGCCTGAACTGTGTGGTGAAAGCTGACCAGACATTCTAGATGTGAGGAAGGGAAAGAGGTTTGGATGACAGCAAATCACGAGCCACGGCTGTGAGCCAGCACTTGTGTGTGGAGATGTAGCAGTCAGTGTGGGCCAGGTAAAGGTCCCCTGCTCTGGTCATTCCACCAGAGATGATCTAGTTTAGGGAACTGAGCAACCAGATGTCAGAGATTGAAAGGACAAAAGGAAGTCTTGACACCCTCCTGGAAGAAGTTAAGCTTGTCGGAACTGAGAGCTGGTAGGCTTTGTGGAAAGGGCCCTGTGGAGGAGTGGATGCAGCCCGCTTGCCGCTGTTTCTCAGGAACAGAGGGCAGGGACCACACGGAGCAGGGAGCTAGAGCTCTGAGGGGGCTGTGCCACTGCCCACGCAGTCCCTGTGACAGTGAACAATGACGGAGCTGCCCCGGGAATGTGGAAAGAAGCTGGAAAGGGAAACAGCTGCACCTGGAACCAAGTACTGCAGCCAGGGTGAAGGGTCACTGGTGGGGCAACGCAACAGGAACAGCAAGCCCACAGCAAGGAGCAGGCCCCTCTCCTCTGTCGTGTCTCTGCCTTTTTCTATTTTTTTTTTTTTTGGTTTGTTTGTTTCTTATGTCTCCTGCTGAAGATCTAGACAGGAAGCCAGCTGTCACAGAAGAAACATAGTTTGTAGAGTCCTAGCCTCATTGTCACCTGGTGGAATACAGAGGGTGCGTTTGGAGCTGAGAGGCACAGGGGCTTATAGGCCCGATGGAGCATGGCTGGCCTCAGCGAGTGAGGTGAGTGGCTGCAGCTGGAGTTACAATGGACAGAACCCGTGAGGAAAGGGTTGTGCCCCTGTCCTGTGGGGCCCCGTGCAGGCCCTGCCTTCGAGGAAGGATGAATTCCTGTCTCTCTTTCCCCTGGAGAACATTGCATTGACAAATCAGCATAGGAGGGGTTGAATTTATTACACTTACAAATCATCGAAGCGATCCTTAGCAAATCATTGAAAACATTTAGCAAATGATTAAATAAAAATACCTTTCTTCCTTTAGTTTTCTCTTAGTAAAGCACGTCATTGTTTAATGAATGACTAAAGGGTCTAATCATGTAAGTTTAATTAAATGCTTTTTAGCATAAAAAAGATTCTGAATAATGTTTTTAGTAAGTAATGGTGTTCTCCACTAATTTTTACACCAAGTAAATGACTTAAGACCGTTTATTAGAAGCTAGTGAGGTTATTTTTTATTGCTTTTCTCTTCATGGTGTTCAAGGACGAACGAAGGAACATCAGCAAAACCGTAAAAGTCATTTTGCACAGATGCACGACTATCTCCGTGCCACATCTCCATCCGTGCACCTCTACAAGGCACTGGTTCTAGGTGCGACTCCACAGGGAGGACCACGCAGGCAGCCTTGGGAGAAGGCCTGGCCCCTGACCTCAAGGAATTTCCCATTGAAAGGAAGAGAGGCAGTGGACAAAGAGCATTTACATATGCCACGGGCAACATACTGGTTTGTCCCAAGTAGAGGCTAAGAAAACATGAGGAAAGGAAGGATCTGTTAAAATACATGCCTTTTCCTCCAGTGGATAACCCACTGTAGGAGTCGTTGCCTACTTCTTGTTCTTTTGCCGATGTAGGCAAGAGTCCCTCAAATATTGAAAAGTAATAACACAGCATGGTAATGTGCATAAATCAATATGCATTTTACAAAAATTACTAAAGTAAGTCCCAGGTGTCTTTTCTCATGGATAGATTTTTATATTCTCTGGAAAATAACAATCACTTTAGTATGTATCACTAATTAAAAACTGTTGAATAATTTCCAACAGATATTAAGTAATTATTGGCAATTCCATGTCAACACCAGTAAATAATTATCTCACCTTGTATCACATAATTAAAATTACAATGCCCCATGACAAATATTAAACAATCATAAATAATTGCAATTGTGCAAAAGTAGCAACCATGCATTCGGCTCGGTTGTGTTTGTAATTTAAAATGACATTTTTCATTTGACTGCTGATTTATGAAATTTTAAAAAATCAATTTGCCTTTCTTAATGGGCAAATGCCCTTTGGGGATACACCAGATGTTCTTCTGCCCAAGGTTGGCAGCTGGGCGGGAAAAAATTAGCCAAGCATATTGATACAAGACCTAAACAAGAAAAGGGTAGTAACAATGGGTGGCAGGGTAAAATAAATCAACTGAAGATTTGCTCTCATGGTTCTTGTGATCTTTACCTTGGTAGTGCATGTGGATGCACAGGCTGCAGTCTGTAGGTTCCCCTTGGCCCCTCGCTGTCCCTTGTTCTAGTTGCTGCTGTCATCATGGTGACATCAGAGGACAAGCACAGTGGTGCAATTCCCTTCTCTTTTGCTAGAATAGCATCAAAGTACAGGGAGGAGGGGAGGCTCTTCCAGATGCTCCCTCACATTTGCCCTCCCACAGGCTAGCTTCCTCCAGAAAAAGGGCATGGAGCACAGCTAGCAAGAATGAGTCCAAAGCCTCATTACTTTAGAGCAGATAGCAATCTCTCAATGGACTCATTTAACAAATATTTAACGAGCACTCACTATGTGCTAGGTACTATGGTAGGTGCTGATTTTAAGGTTTCCTAACTTTTAAAAAGAGGGGAAGTATTTCATCCCTAATAATTCAAGGTCTATTGATCTATGTCTGCAAATCACTGTGTGATCATTTTCCATTTCTACTACTGTGTGAATAACAGATACGATGGAGATGGGTCATCTCTTACTTGATAGATTCTGAGATGTTATTATGGTCATTTAGGGCATCTGCAGTCTTCTTCCTAGTAGATAGAAAGTGACCATCTGTACTTGCACCTGTTTTAGGTAATTTAGGTGCTTTGAGGAAGCAGATGGTAACAACCAGTGAACTTCTAATTGTTCAATGATCTCTTTCCTATTAGACCGCTAAGTTCCATGAAAGCAGAGTTCATGCCTATAGTAATCAAAAATTCTAAAACAGTAAAAATAGCACAGAGCAAAATTGGCAACAGCTTGCACCCTTTATAATCAATTAATAATATTTGTCTTGAAAGATAAGTATGACTACATATGCTGTACTCCCCCAATCTCAACCTAACCCTAATCCTGACTAACAGCTTCTATGACTCTTACTGGACAGTGTGCTTCAAACTGTCCAATCCTAAAACACCAAGTTACGGTTGAGTGTTAGACTCAGACCAGAGCACTGGACAGCTCCAGGAACCACACCAAAAATAGTCTGATCTGGGCCGATGGGCATCTTGGCCCCTTGTATCAAGAAGGAGCACTGCAGGAGCATGAATCAGACTCCAAAGACTTTATTCATTTGTTCTCTATCCTCAGGTACTGTGTTGGAATTTATAGGGTAGAATTCATTAAAAGGTCTAAGTCGGAGCCTTGACTGGGTAACTCAGTTGGTAGAATCATCACCTGTTTACCAAAAGGTTTCTGGTTCGATACCCAGTCCAGGCACATATGGGAGGCAACCAATCAATATTTCTCTCTCAGATCAGTGTTTTTCTTCCTCTCTCTCTCCTTTTCTTTCTCTCTAAAATCAATCAAAACATATCCTCAGGTGAAGAGAAAGGCAAATAAATAAAGTAAAACAAAATAAAAATCTTAAAAAAATAAAAGAACATAAAAGGTCTAGGTTGGAGAAGAGAATTGGTCATTAAAGGCCACTGAGGACAGCAGGGAAACCAGGAGGTTCAGGGTCGGGGGCCACCTGTTATATCCTGGCTCTGTAGGGAGGCAGCTTCTGGAGCTCTGGGTCCATTGGCAGCTGATCAAAGTCATGGTTCCAAGTGGATGGGACCCCTTCTTGGAGGTGGGCACTTATCAAGAAGGGAGGGGAAAACACATAGAAAATCAGTGTTTTTATGAATGTGGCCCAATTGCTGGGTGGGCAAATTATATTCTACTATTCTTAATAAAGCATCTGATTCACATAGAAAGTCACTTGAGAAAGTTTTGTTTGAATAGATGTATGGGTAAAAGTTCAAGAGGATGGAAAACAACACATAAAAGTTTCAAAATTATGATTGGCGTAAATCCCACTGCACATCTAGGTTGGCCATGTTGATTTGTGGAGACAATGCTATGGAACAAGAACATATTGCTTTTGTAAAAGTGTAGACTCTTGTGGGTGGGGCCTGGATTCTCAAATAGTTCTGTTTTGGGGTACCATCGTGGTTTACTAACATCTAATGGTGTATTCAAGAAGATGATATTTAGTGGATTTCTACATCAGTTAAATTCCCACAGGGTACAGTACAGAGTGCCTGGCAGGTGGCAGGAGGGTTTGGACCCCTATGTCTCCAACAGTTCTTTCTCAGAAAGCTCTAACCTGGGTGCTTCTACACAGGCACTTGCCAATCTACTTTTTCTCTAACAAAGACTGATTTGATGATTGCTTTTTAGAATGCCAAATTTCAGTAATTTAAATGATGTGTCACTCTCATCCTCTCATACTGACTCTGTCCTTTAAGCACTGGTCCTTCTATCAGAATTGGAACCATTCTAGTACTAGGACTTGGTGTGTCCTCTCCCCACTGGTCTTTAATACCCTAGAGTCAACTACAGCAGCAGCCCCACATAACAAAATGGTTTTGGACTTTGGTGCCAAGTGATTTTAGTGTACATTCTGGTCCACCTCTTACTACTTACAAGACCTTAGCCACTTTTTAAAACTTTGATGAAACTTACTGGCTTTTTTTTTTTTTTGAAATGGGAAAACAGTAGCCACCTCCAAGGTCATTAATGGATTAAATGGAGTGATACACATAAAGCACCTGGTGTGGATCTTGGCACATTCTAGATCCTCAATAAATCTCAATTCCCTATGCACTCGGCACCAGGCCAAGCAAAATGGGCAATGCCGAAGCAGTAAATGTGCTCTTGTAAGTGCTTATACTTAAAAAGCAAATACATTTACCAATACAAAGGGTTTGTAACTTTTAGAATCTTAGAACAGTGTTTGTGGAGATAAACACAATCCCCATTGTCTTATCTGGAATAGCTGACCTAAAGAAATGGTCTTTTCCTTGTATTGAAGTCAAAGCAAGCAATCCAGGAGGTTTCGTCACCACTCAGCACATCATTCTGTGCTTGCCCTGGGAGAGTGTGCTTTAAAGCTATGAACTTTGACTTCTACCCTTCCCTGGTCCCTAGACTCTCGGTGGGAATCCTGAAACATGGAACCACAGGTGTCCTCAAAGAAGGCTACATATCTTCCTTCTCTCTGCAAAGGATGTGGGCTAAAGAAATCGGAGGGGTACATTTTGCTTTGTTTAAATAACATTTGGTTTTGCTTCTTTTAATCATTGGTTCCCCTGGGCATGGCATGCTTTCTGTAGCACTCACTGGCTGCATACCTAACAGATATTTTCAATACAACAGCTTGACTTCCCTGCTGCTTAGATGATAGCAATTGGCGAGGTGTTCCATCCTCTTCCTTCTCCCCCCTCTAAGGATACAAGGAGATTTCAAGTGCAATTTGGCCTTGCACATCAAACAGCAATTTTCCTGTAGAAACCACAACCTCCAAAAACTCTACCCTAATCAAATCTATCAAGCCCAATTTAGGGGCGAGCTTCTGTCTGTTTATCAAGGAAATGGAGTTGAAATTGCCCCCTTTAATGGAATCACAGCTGCCCACCATAATCTTTCACATGGATGTTTGAATTAATGGCAGGACAGAGCCCATGCTCTCCAACCTTGGAATTTGATTCCAGTTATAGGAAATTGCTATAATTTCAGTTCTGAGATTCTCAGGGATGTTGGGGCGTTTTATGCTGGGGTTAGAATTAATGTGTCAGAGGAATTAAAGAATTCACAAATGGTTAGGGAAGATTAGCACTTTATACAACATGCAATGAGTCACCTCTGCATCAAACCAAACCCTCTATGACCTAAGTAAACTCCTTTTACCAAGTCCAGGAGGAAAAACCGAGGGATGACTTTTTCAGATGTTGATATTTTAAACCAGAATGCATCCAATATGGGTAGCATACATGCGTCCTTCCAAATATAAGGCAGCTCACTTGGTTCACTTGCATATCAGGAGTTGCCCCATTGAGCAAGCAAAGAACCCGGCTCAGATGCTGAGGTGCTCCCTAAGCAGGGGACAGGCCAGAAGCTGACTAGAGTGTTGCCCTCTCCTCCCTGTTCCTCCTGCAGTAACCTCAGGACATGTGACTTTCCCGCTGAAGCTGCAATGTCCCTGTAGAGACTACGATCGTATAGCACACACACGGAGATGCCACAGCAGTTTCACGCTAGAAGAGTCATTTCGTTTTTTAAAATGTCCTTACCAAGAGATATTCTATTTCTCCTTCAGGCATATTAACATCTTGTACTTATATAGAGCTGTTCTAACTTGCACATTTTTATGTTTTTATCCTACTCTATTCTCACAGTACAGAAGGGAGGGGAACTATTTAAAACACAACATTGTAAATAAAGAAACCCAAGTTAAATGGCATCTCCAATAACGGTGGCACTAAAACAAGGCCTCCTTCCTGCAAAGCCAGTGCTCCTGTCAGAGCACTGGCCCCTCCTATGTGCTCCCATTCTTTGTGTGCACTGGAGCTGGGCACCTGCATCCCACCGACATCCACAGGGCCAGCCCCGCCCTGCCTGTGCGCATCTTCTGCTACGCCTTTCTCCCTCAAGGAAGTGTCTCTTCCACTCCACCCTCCCTCAGGAAGTCATCTGAGCATCGCCATCATTAGGTAATAGAGTCCCTTGCTTTGTGAAATGGACCCGAAGCATTCCCCATTTCCATTGCCAATAAAAGGCTCCTAAATTAGAGAACCATACAAATTTAATATGTGTGGGCAGAAAGCCTATTCATTTTCTTCGAGAGTGACTAATGCCTCTCAGGAAACTTCCATTTAGAATTCATCAAGCTTTCCTTTTGCATCCTTTTCTTCTCCCTTTCCCTCCTTCCAAGCCCTGCATCTTATTCTTTTAATTGAGGCCATCTGGAGGAAAACAGCATTTCCACTATGTGGGTTTTATCTGCTGCTCTTTCCTCTCCCTCAGAATACCTAATCCTAGATACAGCCTTCATCCCTGCACCCACCAAATGTGGGGTGCCTTCAGGCAGGAGGGTGTATGTCACTAGTACCATGAGCACCCTGGCAGCCTCTGAGTCCCAGGAACCAACAAGCACTGCTGCTGGTAAAGTGTCGGGTGCGGACACAGGGCTGTGAGGATGGCTGCCATCCTGTCTCTCCAGGGACATCAGCAGCTCTGCTCTTGATTTGTTGACCAATGCTCAACTGTCGACTTGTGTTGTGTGGCTACTCTCCTGTACAGTGAGAGTGTTGTGCTAATCTTCCTTTCTAAACTTCACGTGGTTGACTAATAGCATGAACAACTGCAAAAAAATCCCCCCAAAAAACCAAAAACAGTGCTATTTCCCCCCACTTTACAAAATTTTTCACAGGGTTATTGATTGAGTTTTATCCATTCTGTTGTGCCATATCCTTTGCTGTGGCTGAGAATTGTGAATGATGGCCTCTTACTTAGGAAAGAGTCTGGTGTGCTGCCCACAGGGTAGGAACACTGGCGGATAGAGACCCAGCTCAGGACGGGTCAGGAATGGTGCCCATCACCGACAAGTACAGGAAACCCTAACATGTGGCTTACGTGGTGTCCTCTGTTTCCAGACACTTCACAGAGCTGTCAAGTAGCAAATAAGACAAATTTAAATAACTTCCCCCCATTTCTTGTGGGTGAGCTGAATCTTGCAGGGTATTTTCTTTCCTTTCATTGACACACTTTCTAAGACAACATCGTGTACTTCATGTTTCCTGTCGTATCTATTTGACTCCATACTTCGCCACCTGTTTTTCCCCTAACACTCTTCTCCATGTCTCCTCTTGAAGTTTTTCACTGACGTTAATTATCAAATAAATTGGCTGAGTCTCAATCCATCCTACTCCCTTCTGCAGTGTTTCACTTGGACCGTCTCCTGCTCCTCTCTGTGAGTTTGGCCTTTCTGACTCTCCTCTATTTCTGTGG
Source organism: Phyllostomus hastatus (assembly GCF_019186645.2). Classification (NCBI taxonomy): domain Eukaryota; kingdom Metazoa; phylum Chordata; class Mammalia; order Chiroptera; family Phyllostomidae; genus Phyllostomus; species Phyllostomus hastatus. The sequence continues at coordinate 7,896,228 of NW_025334015.1, read as the reverse complement.
CCACTTCTCCTCTGTTCCCAACTTGGTGCCTCCACTTTTCTCTGTCTCCCAAGCATAGGTATTCTCCAGGGTTTGATCCTAGACCCTTTGTTTCTTTTCCATTTTTTATACTGTCTTCCTTGGCGTTCTTATCACCTCCCACTGTCCAATTATCGCCTCTTCGGGAAAGATGCCTAAATCTGTCTGGGGCCTTGACTCCTGTCTTGAAATCTAATCCCTCATTTATAATTGCCTGAGGAATACCACCAGCTCTCCCTCCCTTGCCCCTACATAAAATCTGTCCCTCAGGTCCGTCCTTTCATTGATTCTAACTTTATAACTTCCCACCCCCTCTTTCCATCTTTACCACCTTCATTCTTGTTTATTATTTAATTACTTCTCACTTGAACTATCAGAACAAGCAACTAATTAATCACTCTCCCTTCTGTCTCTACCCTTTATATTATTAATCTTCCCAAAGCACAGCTCTGACCCTGACATTCCCTTATCAGAAACCAGTAATGATACCTCCTTGCCAGGAAAGTGAAGTACAAATTCTTTTTCCAGGCATGGGTAAAGGGGTGAGGCCCAGCTCATAAGCCTGACTCTCAGTGTCCCATGGGCTTTGCTCTGTCTCCAGCCTGAGGCTCTTCCTCTGAGCGCACAAGTCTTCTAGGCCACACTTCATAGCACCTAGTTTCCTGAACAGGCCACACTAGGTGATGCCTCCATATTTGATCATGGGATTGTCACTCCTTCCACTATCCCACCCACCCTCACTCCATCTCTTCCACCTCAACAAACTCTTTATCATCTTTCAAAGTTTAGTGTAAGGGCTATGTTTTCTGCAAAATCTTCTTTCACCTTACTTGGCAGGGTTGGCCATTCCCTTTCCTCTTACTCTCACAATGCTGTGTGTATCTCTATATTATAATACCTGCTTCTGCAAGGCTGGGGCCATTTTGACCATCTCATTCATCTTTATAGCCCTCACGCCCAACACAGATCATACATGGGGTCAATACCAAGCCCTTGCCTTCTAACCAACATGGAATATTTGGTATTATGTGAGCATAATTAAGATTTCTTCTCTTTTTGCTTTTGTGTTTGTTCTTCATTCCCATTGGAATCCTTTCTCTATTATCCACTCACCAAAATTCTATCCATCCTTAACAAAGTTCATCGTGAATACCTTGTCATACAGGAAGCCTTCTTTGATCTCTTTCTACCAAATATACTTTTGTGTGTGTGTGAACCCTGAAACATGGAAAGAGCATGATTTGTAGTTATCAGACTTGCATTAGGATTTGGACTGAAATAGAACTTTGTTCCTTCATTTTTGAAAAGTTTACACTGCTCTAATACTACAACTCCTTTTTCAAAGAAAATAGTATTTAAGAAAGACCCTCTAATAGTACCTGGAACACAGCAAACAATCAATGAGTGTTAATTCATGCCCTTCTTTATTTAAGACACTCATTTCATGGCTTTTAGCACGGACATTCGTGCCATTTTCTCATGGTCAGTAATGGAACAAAGCTCTCAGCGGAAGAACCATATCTTGTTCACATTTGTTTTCCCAGAAGTGACTATCAGAGCTCCTTATACTGTAGTTGTTTAGAATATTTGTTAAATTCAACGAAGCAAGCTGATTTAGATAGCTTTATGCTTAAAAATATACAGTTTTTCTCTTGACACAAAGTAAAACCTGATGTTTGTATTCACGCTATAAAATGTTAGACATCACAATTTGGGTGAGGAATGTAACCTACATGATAACAAATTTGTATGGGAAAATCAGATTAGATGCCCATCATTTCAATTTAGTGTCTTTAACAGAGTTGTTGCTTATTCTCTATGGGAGGACTACCTCTTATTTCTTTATAAGCATAAAAAATGAAATAGCATTGACTTGACAACACTCTTTTCAAAGGTGGTCAATGAGGTAAATTAGATTACCTGGTAAATTCCAAGCAGTAATTGAGCTTTTCTATAAATCTAAGTGAAAATTTTTGAAGAACTTTGTTCTCAACTATGGGGAAAACTGTAAAAAATGGCTTATATGCCTTTCAATACTATGCCTCAGAATCCTAAGACTATCAAGTAATCATTAAATTTAAAGCTCCCTGAACTTCTGTTTTCTGTGCTGATTTAAACAAAATATCAAAGCCGACAACAGTCACCTTGCTTAGATTGCAAAGTTGATATGAGAACCACATATGAAGTTCTTGATTCCAGAGTTTGTTTCCATATCATTAAAGTGAGTGTTTAGAATAGAAAAAGTACATAATAACTATTTTCTGGATACAAAAATATTAGGAGGAAGATTTTTGAAGGTTTTCAAATGTAACATAGAAGAATTAATATTATTATCTAGAGCCACCTTCTCATTTTAGATGAGAAAATGAGACTCACAGAGAACAAGGAAATTGCCTGAAGTCACACAGCGAGCTGCTGGCGGAACCAGAGGCAGATTCCAGATTTCACGTTTCCTGGTCTAATGATCTTCGCACATGTCACACCAAACCAGTTATTTCCCACATGTGGTGCATTCTTTGACAATAGAGCCAATTCAATTCAGCTAATATTTATTAAGCTCTTACTTGGTTCTAGGCATGGTGCTAAGCACAATAGGGATTACAATATGAATCACACAGTCTCCTCTCTTAAGTTCACAACTTTGATGGAGGAGAAAAACACATAAACCATTACTAAGTACTTATTAGGAAAGAATGCTGCAATGAGGGTATAAAGAAAGTGCTGTAGGCTCCCAGTGTATGGAGTTAATAAATCAGATTGTAGGACGGGCAAAGTTGAAGGCTGTGAGGTGGTATTTATGGGAAAAGTAATATTTTAGGTGTTACATAAAAAAAAACATGGGGCAGCCATAAGCTGAGAAAAGAAGGAAAAACTCTGGACAAAGGAAAATCCAGGAGCACAAAGAAGCGAGGTTGGGGGATGCCACCGCCTCTCCCAAGGCTGGGACTTGAGGGAGCCATAGTAGTAATTTTGGGATGAAGACTAGAAATGGAATTTGGCGAGCTCATTAAGAGCCATGATTGCCAGGTTGGGAACTGGGACTTTGATACATAGTGAGCAGCCTTTCATGGTGGTTGAAGACGGACACTATCCCTTTTGGAAAACCATTCTGTCTACAGCATAGTCAGACTAGCAGGAAGGAGAGCAGTTTCAGGGCCCCTTCAAAATCCAGAAACAATCTCTCTAAGTAGGAATGCAGTGCTAAGCATGGAAAGAAAAGAACAAATTCTGTTTCTTAACAGAATTAAGAAGTGTTATGTAGAAAAATTAGACACTTGAGCTCTGTGTTCAGACTGATTCTTTCTTTTGTGCCCTTTTACAAGTTTCTTAAATTCTCTGTGCCCAGTTTTTAATCTGCAAAGTGTCCACTTGCAACGGGCTACACAGTATTCCTGGCTCACAGAAAGATCTCAGTAAGTATGAGTGGTTGTTGTTGGGGTGTAAACGTTAATGGGAGCACAGACTTCCTGATGGTGGGTGCCTTCTTTCATTCACCACTGTATTCCCAGTGCTGAGAAGAGTGTCTGATACTTACTAGGCATTTCATAAATATTCATTACTGCTTTTGTTAATCATCACCGAAGTTTTCTGCCTTGTTTCTTCTCCCTCTATACCCTTCTGAAAGGACTGCATATGAAGTTATTTACCTAAGTTTTATAACTAGTATCTTCAGATGATATGTGGAAGAGATGTTGAAGATTATCCACAATGATATGTGGAAGATTATTAATATCACAATCTTTTCTAAAACTATCACTTTCAATGTATTCAGCAGAGGACTTGGGAAACAGAAGTTTTAACTTGAAGATGAATGCTTTGGAGGCATTGTTCTTTGAATTTGATTTAGAAGATCAGTGAGCTAAGTTTAAGCTGTAATAATTCAAAAGACCAGGGTTCTGTTTGGCTGCTCAGTTGACTCACTGGGTCGTGCAAGCAGAGCCATGCTCTCTCTATGACTCACTTTACTTATTCATGGACTGGGATTTACGACCTAACATTATAGACATTTCTGTGTGTGAATTGAGTCATCTGGCTGGCTTCGGGAGCATGGAGGCTTGGGAGTGGCAAGGTGCATAGGGCATGCGCACATTCCTAGTGACGATCAGGAACTGGCAGTCCACTTACAAGTCTTCATGGACTGGAGCCCTTTGGACACTTCTTCTGTTATGTGTATTCATTTGTTTGATCGGAATTCAATTTTTTGAAAAGTGAAATTTCACATTCTTAGAAAAATTCCTGTTTTTTAAAAATTTAAAATTTTATTAGTGAAAAATATTCTTCTAGCCACTTTCAGTAAACACTTATAAAACATCTACTATGGATTGCACACTCTATTGCGTATGATATAAGTAAGTGTAAAGAAGCCACAGAACCCACAATTCATCGGACTGTGAACCCCAAGAGGCCATAACTATGGAATAATAAGTTCCATAAAAAGAAAAGTGCTCTGATGAAGATGTTAGAAAATGAAGGAGAATTAGTTCTGTTCAGTGGAGTCAGTGCTGTTTGAGGAAGGTCCTGGAGTCAGGAGCAGGTGTGCAAGAGTAAGGTCATGGTGGTGAGGGAGTATTCCAGGCTGTGGGAAACTGCACACACGAAGCCTGCACTAAGTCATCACTGTGCAGCGGTGCACATAGGACGAGCACATTAAGAACCAGTTTGGAAAGGGAAGACTTGGTAAGGTCTATAGAAGCATGCATGTGTACACACACACACACCCATGCACACCAAGGGGCTGGTGGGACCTAAGATAAAGCCTGGACAATGAGGTCAGATGATCTATACTGGAGTCCCAGCTTCTAGGTCCTTGTGAGTCTTAACTTTCCCATCAGTAGTACATGTTCATTATATCGACCTAACAGTGCGAATGTAAATAGAGATGTCTAACATTTTTTTATTATTAAAAATAAGGTAATTAATATATACATATATGATAAGTAGATATATTTGCTTAGTGCATACACATACACAATTCCACATGTATCAAATGTTTACAGAAAAAGATGCTGATCGATTTAGTGATGTATAGTCAGTCAGTGCTTTACTTCTTCAATTCTCTCCTCAATTTATGGAAAAGTCTCTAAAAGAACAGCACAGTCATTTAGATCAGCATGCGCAAATGGCACCAATTGGTTAGCAAAGAAGGGGGCCTCCTTCCCACACTGCCAGCTTTTCTTGTGGTATTTCCGTAGTTGACTTAACACTTCTGTGTCTGATTTACTTTTTCAAGGTGCAATGCTGTGCTCTGCACCCAAACTCCCCTGTCTCGGGAGATTTGCAGGCATTAGCTCATGGCCACACCTTCAGGAATGGTCAGCAGTCATGGCTATGGTCATATGGAGGACATTAGCATAAGGCAGGGGACCACAGAGGGAGAGAAACTGCAGAACGATGGGCACCAATGGGTGCATGTCTGAGTTAGGCCAGTGTTTAAAACTGCATTTGAACACAGGTTTCAGCAGGACCTAGCTCTGTCCTCACCCCTTTCATATCAGTTGCTGTCTCAGTATTGTTGCCATGAAATCTCCTTTCTCCTTTTCGGAGAACTCTCCCCAATTTTGATCTGAGGCGGCTGTCCTTCGGTGACAATCGGCAATTCCTGTTAACAGCACTGATATAAATCCTTGGCTTCCCCCTCAGCTCCCTCAAAGACATAGGGACAGGGTGCCAAGTGACAAGCAGCTTCTCTCGCTCTGTCCCAAGGTGCGTGGCCTCCCAGTGGCTGTCTTCCAAATCACCTACCAGATTTGTTTCCCAAAATGCTGCCTTGGCGTCGATGTATGTTTTGATAGAAGGTTAATGCATACGTGAATACACAACTTTTTGATTTATTGTCCATGTGAGCTCATCACTCTTTCCTTTAAATTAAAACTCTCTCCAGATGGGGATCTGTGACACAGATTTATTGATCTGCAATAAAACCTCACTCATAATCTCTACAGCTGCCCATTCATCTTCTCCAGAAAAGGGTTCATTATTCTGATGTCCCAAGAATGAAAGCAAGAAGCTAACTTTCTCCTTTTGTCCCCTTCCTGCCCCTCCTTTGCTTTTTGATTCTCTCCTCCTTCCCATTCCCTGCACACCTTCTCCTTTTACTTCATGAGACCAGGTGAATACCCAAAACAGAACTGCTCCCTTTCCCCACCTCATTCATGGTCCCTTGTATTTTGTTACCTCTATGCCACCCACCCCAGAGATGTCCTTTACTGTGGGCATTGTGGAAGAGTTGTGACATTGAGTCTGATTTGTGGCTATAATCAATAGCCCAATCTTCCAATCTGCTCATTCCAGACAGGTTTGTATTCCCAGGTTTGGACAGACCACTCTGAATTTAGGAGATGAATGAGATCATTAGAAAAAAGAGACTTAAGCAGACAGACTGAAAGAAATCAGGGCAAGGGGCAAATAGGTAGGAACTAGGTCTGGGGTTGAAATGCGGTGCATGTGGATAAAGAGTGCTCACGATTTTGTGTTTTGTTGGGTCCGAAGAGCCTTCTGATTTATTGCCCAGGAGGTATTCTCGAGTACACACAGGGTCGAGGCTGCTTCCACTGGTCAACAGATGGCTCGGTCAGTGTGCCAAGAAGCAGGGGAAGTAGCTGTTCTCTCAGACTCGACAGAAGGAAGGGCGAAAGGACTTTTGGAGTGGTCAGATGGATTGCCTCGTCAGTTCAGTGGAGTATCTCTTCACATTGCTAAAATCCTCTTGGATTCCCCAGCTGGAAGAAGATGCACAGGCATCCTCTAGTCCAGTGCGTTTCAACTGGAGTGCCGTGATGCACTAGTGTGTTTCAGTTAGCTGTGTGGTGTGGTGCAACATCCAAGCATGTCACAAGTAACTTGTTACTTTTACTTTTTATTTATTTTTTAAAATATTTTATTTATTTATTGTTAGAGAGAGGGGAAGGGAGGGGGAAAGAAAGAGAGAGAAACATTGATGTGTGAGAGAAACAACCATCAGTTGCCTCTTGCACATGCCCCCAAATGGGGACCAAGCCTGTCACCTAGGCATGTGCTCTGACTGGGAATCAAACCAGCAACCTTTTGGTTTGCTGGCTGGTACCCAATCCACTGAGCCATGCCAGTCAGGGGAGTCACTTGTTACTTTTAAAACTAAAGTGCTGAAGTTTACAAATGAACTACTGAAAACAATCAATTGGAAGAGATTCAAGGTTATACTTATAATAATGTCATTTTTACTCTCATGGAATCTGATGTGATTTCTTAAACAGGAATTGGATGTAGTTGGAGGTAACCTGGCAGAAATTACAAAATGTGTATAGGGTCTGGTGGGCATATGGCTGGCATCTACCACTCGGACGTGAGAATGACCACCCTATTCTGTCCTCCTCTTCTAGGCTGGAGAGCTATCATTAGAAAACCTCGAAGTATCCGTGTGTCCTCCTAGCATGACACAGAATGCAGCTTCTCCTCCTCATTTTAAAATAGCAAAGTCATAACCCAAGGTCAAGTTGCGACTGCCAAAGTCAGGATTTGAACCTAAATTAGCATCCCAGTGTGTATGTTCCACTGACCACTGCCTCCTCCTCCAGGCAGGTGTGAGGGGCTTGGGCCAAGGCTCGGGGAGAGGAAGGGAGAGAGTATGGGAAATGCATCACCATTTATCACTGTAATCGGAAGCTACCCCAGGCAGGTTTAATCACCCCATGCAGAGAGGGATGCAGAGCAAGTTTATGGTTTACAGTGAGCAGGCTGACACAGCTGATTGATGTCAAATATGTCATGATGTATATTGTAAAGCAGGGAGATTTAATGGTGTAACTCCACGGCAGGTTTAGAAGTGAGTTGCTGCAAAGCAAGGAGTGATGGATGGGCTCATTTACATGTAAAATTGCCAATGGCATTGACAGCACTGGCATGTGAGGGGAAGATAAGAGGCACACAGCAAGTTTGCTCTTGCCCTGGTATTGGAATATTAAAATACAGCTGTGGCAGCATCTGGACTTTGCAATGGACTTTAAAGATATAATTCTTTTTTACCTTTTAGCCCTGAGATAATCTACATCTTTTATAAGGTTTTCTAAAAAGTCGCCATTCCATCCCTGGATCATGCATTTGCTGTAGATGGTGACGCTGGCATGGAATGCATTTGTACAGAGGTCGTCAGCAAACCAAAGCACTATCTGGCTTTCCTGTAGCTCCAGCCTAACAGCCACAGAAAGCTTGTAGTAACCATTTAAAAGGCTGAAGACTGACTTTAAAACTATGTGTGCCTCCCCCAACTCTTGACTCTTTCTCTGACCTATGCCAGAGAGTCTCTCTCTCTCTCTCTCTCTCTCTCTCTGCACCCCTCATGCATGTGTTTCTTTTTTATCCTCCCCTTCTTTTTCCTCTAATGAAACCACCATTATCATGTGGGGGCTAATGTCTATTCCATATGATAGTATAGGAAACTGATTTATCCTTTCAACAAATAATGATGTTTGGATCAACTCCAGCCAAACATTCAGCCTTGAGGATAGATTCCTAAACCTAAATTGTCCAGTAAGAGCACTTTGCACTTGTTCGTCACCATTAGGAAAATGACAGTGCAGCCTTAGAGTCCGCTTGCCTTGCTTACATCTCCTTCTCCACGCCTCCATCGCCCCTTCCTTGTTTTCTCCTCCACACAACATGCACCAGTGTTGTGCTGGGAGCTGGAGACACACAGGAAGGAGTCACTGGGTTAGCACATGAAACACAGAGAAGAAAAGAGCTTCACAGCAGTAGTGCATGATGGCTGCTATAAATGCCGTGGAGAGACTGTGGGCATGCACAGAAATATCTCCGTGGGACAGAAGGAGGGGTGTGACTGTCACATAAATAGGGAGACATTTTTGGAGGAATTAGCATCTGAACAAAGACTCAAGGTAGCAAGGAAAAGGTGGGGAGGGAAGATTTTACCAAGAAAAAAAATTGGTCGGTGCCCATGTGTCCAAAGGGAAAAAAAGTGTTTGGAAAATTCAAGGACCTGTGACCAGTGTGATGCAAGAGAAAAGCAATTGAGAAGGGACAGTCAGGAGATGAGGCTGGGGAAACCATCAGTGCGCTGAGAGCCTGACCACATCCGGTTAAAATGTGCAAACTATGACCCTCGAAGGATCCTTGGGTACATATGATGCTGTTTTACATTTGCCCTTTCTGTGTGTTTGCCTCTCACATGCTGGATCATATTCCTGGATATGACTGTCAATTGTGTGGTAAGAAAGATAGGTTGACAATAAAAAATATTATCATCAAAGCCATCCTTTTTCAGGGTGCTCACTGCTTGTGATTAAGGACATAATATTTGGAACTAAGGATTTATCAAACATATTTGTCAATTAGGCTTAATGTGTTTTATGCACTTTTCAATAAGGAGATGATTGTTACAATGGCAGCAAATTAATTTTGTATGTTAGTTAACAGCATGTGTACTTTATCCAATCATTCTTTTATTCCTTCAAAACATACTGAGAACCTGCTAAGTTCAAGGCACTTTGCTAGGTGAGGGAGACACAAAGATGAATAACTTTTAAAGAGTCCTTCTCATAAGCTAATAAGGAAGACATGTTTAAAATGATTGCCAATATGTCATAAACTGAGCTACAGTGAAGAATGAACCAGGGCTCTGGAGAGTAGAGGAATTTAAGGCCTTTTCTGGAATCTGGGATACTCAACAAAATAGATACATGTTCTTTCTCTTAAAAAAATGTTTACTAGTTTCCCATGGACAAATTTTGCTTATGAGGAAGCTAGAGAGTTTTGATGCACACCCACATAGAGTTTTATTGGATTTCAACAATAAAATTAAAATAATGTTGTAATTGTTAGGTTTGTTCAGCTCAATACACTGAAGTTTTATTCTAAGGACTTGGCTGTAACATTATTTCTCTGATACAACGGACTCTCAGGGAGCGCTCAGGACCAGATCTTCTGGATCCCGGAGACCTGGGCTCTAATTTTCTCTTTGCCACTTAATAGTTGTGAGATCTGGGGTGGGTCACTTAAGCACCCCTCCTTTCTGTGATAGTGTCTACTTCACAGAATTCGCAGAATGTTAAAAGAGGTAATGTGCTTAGCTCAGTGTCCAGCATGCAGGAAGAGTTAAATAAATGTTAGCCATGTATGATTAATATTATTATTATTAGCTGTCATTTAACACTTAATGGAACACTGAATGAACCACAACACAGTGACTGCACTGAGCTCATGTACCGCCTAGAAACCAACAGCACGCCCTTCCCATCTCTCTCCAGGAAGAACGTGGGCCCCTTGTGATAAATCACCAAACACGGGTACTCTACTTGGTTTTTACTCCAATTATTTTGCTATTTTCCCTAGTGTTTCCTGTTTTGCTATTCAGCTGAAAACTTCATGAATGCACAGTTCACTCTCTCTTCCAGATCATCATTAACAAAGCTGCTTTGAACACTCACACCTGGCTTTCCATCCTTGCCACCCCCTCTCTAGATGCCTCCCCAGCTGCTTCTCTGCCGGAGCAGATTGGAAGTCCACACAAATACGTTCTTACCGCACTTGTTTGTTGAAATATGAACACAAAGTTCCTCGAGCCCTTTCAGGAAGTTTTAGATGGAAGTACATTTTCGATCTCTCCCCTTGAATCCTAAAAGGCACTCCTAAACTTGGTCCTGTTCTTAATCCAGTGGGGTGAGGGTGGGAATGTGAACACAAAACAAAACACAAAAGACAGAATGGGGCAGCGAGAGGCACCTCCATTCAAAACCACACCAAGTTCTTGCTACTTGTTCTGCATTTTACCTCCCTGTTTCCCTGCATTGCTCACAATCTCTGTGCTGTTTCCACAGCTGCCCTTTGTTCTACATGGCTGCACCCAGCCTGGACTGGAAACCTGCCCTTGACTCTGCATTCCTTTTCCTTCATCAGCTGTCACATCCAGACAATTGCCAAGTGATCCCTGACAGTCCAACCTCCCAAGTGTGTCTCAGAGCCATCGACCTCTCCTCAGCTCCACTGCCCCTTTCCTCGCTAACACACTGCAGGTGGTGGCTTTGCACCCTTCACCTCCACTCTTCTTCAAGTCTTTTTCCTACTCACAAATCAGAGGTCTGTTCAAGGCAAAGGTGATCTTGTGGCTCTGCTGTTGAAAATATTTCCATAGCTTTCCATCACCTTATGATGGGAACAAGCTTGAACTCTTTGCTTGGCTAAAGAGGATCTTCCTAGCCTTCCTCACCCATCATCCACAAGTCCATGCCCCCAACCCCACTTTCTGCTGGCACTGGCTAGCTATGATTTATTTGCTGGTTTTGAGCTTAAACATGGCTTCCTCTGAAAAGCTTTTCCACCCAACTATATGTGCGCTCTGCTCTATGTCCCATTTATGTGTCTCCAAAGCTTTCCAATCCCAACGCCTTCAGTCACAGCACTCACCACACTACGCTCTGGTGGCCGTATCAGACCACTGTTCCCCTTCCCGGGCTGTGCTCCCTGACAGCAGGCACTACCTCTGTAGTTCACAGGGGTCTTCCAGCTCTGTTCTGGGAACACAGGAGCTGCTCAGTGTAGATCCATAGCATTCTTTAAGAATCCTTTTGAATCCTTTCACAGAATCCTTTTGGAGTGGGGGGAAGACAAAAGAAGTCAAGGATGGAACCAAAACTATCCTGGGAGTGGGAATGAGTGCCTCTTTCTGCACAGAAAGGGACGGCTTACTTTCTCCCCATTATTGTCCTCCTGCCACCTGTATCTCTGTGCAGCCCCTGTCCTGCTCAGGATCCGCTCTCTAATTTCTCTGAACCTGACAGTCAGCAGAGGAGCCTAAATTAGGATATTTTCCAGAGGCAGGTTGAGTAAGCACCCACTGCGGTGACCCTGCTAGAAATACTTAAGAAGCTTTGCCAGAGGATTAAGCAGCCACTTTTAATCTCACTTCCTTCTGGGTGGCAGAAGCAGACCCCAGCATTGGCTGGGCTGAGCTGCAGTGGGAGCCTTTGGGGACGGGGTGGGGGGCTGTGAGTTTATGCACAGGAGAAAACAGGATGTGGGGAGGAGGGAAGACCTGGTAAAGAAGTTATCGATTCTATGTGAACATTAGAATGCCCCAACTGAATCTCTTCTCTTTCCTTCTCCTTTGCATACTATTCAGGAAGATTTCCTGGTGAAGTGCTCTCATTAGTGATTGAAAAATTCTAGACTTGTGGATTAAAGAGCAACCAAGGCTAAACCCAGAGATCCAGAAGCAAAGGAGGGTTTTTTCTGGGTCATATCAAGTGACTCCATGGAGGGGAAATCTGAGGCTCAGGCACTCATCATGAATGCATCTCAGGTCATCTGGTCTTTTCATGAGTGTCCTGTGCTGTGGCCTGGGATGCAGGGTCTATCCCTCAGTTCTCAGTACACCCCAGAGAGTAAACAGTTGCCCCCAAGACTGTCTTGCATGATAGTTTCTTAAAAGACTTGAACAGGGAGCGCTAAGATTTTTTTACAAAATCTGGGGCAGGCCATGTCTTGGATAACCCATACTTTAGAGGCTTTGTTCATATGGATTAAAAACAAAAGCCAATGGCTGCAGAGAGGGGAGAAATTAATTAATATTAAAACTAGAAAAGCTGTTTAAGGATTACTGAGTCCAACTTATCACTGACAGGCGAAAAAGCTGAGTGGTGGAGACTTACCTTCCATCACGCAAGCCTGTGTTGACTGAGCCGGCTTGGCATTAGGCCTGGCATACTTTTTGCTACAGCACATTCGAGGACCTGGCAGTTAAGGCTTGTGCCTTTGATAGGAGCCCTATGCAGAAATAAATTCGTTCATGCATTATGTGAGGCTCCTTTCAGCTTGAAGTTATACAGTTGAGCTTCTAGGTGGAGCACTCATTCTTAGCACCACCTAAAATGTAGGATGTACTGAGCAAACATTAATTGGATCAATGTTGAATTAGTGCTGTCTAGTTTCATGTACTGTGAGTGGGTTTTCTGGGTGTCTGGAAATTCCAAATATTGTACCTAACACTCCCTGAGATTTTTAACTGTTTTTCTTTGTTTCCTACTGCACAGCATCTATTTCCAAATATTTCTTATTCAAACTGCAGGCTGTGTGGGCCTTTTTAAAACCCTGGGGAACATGAAGATACATCACCTAATTTTGGTTTAGCTCAAGCTATTGTTTCAGGTTTTAATTTCAGTATTTTAAAGGACGCCACTCCCTGACTTGCTCAGGCGTTCTTTGCATGCACATCCAGAATGTCCCCAGTGTTCTGTGTACCTGCATGAATTTCTTGGTGAGACCCAGTGTGTCATTGTACCTGTGGGTTAACAATGTATCTGTCTCATGACGACTGCACTCCAAGTCATATGATCTCAGGGTATGTACATGACATTTAGGACCAAGAATTACTTCACATAGCACAGATCTGCTTAAAGAATAAAATAATCTTGGGACATTTAGGGACAGTGGGAATTTGGTGGATGGTGCTGATTTTTAAAAACAAAGATTTAAGTCTGAAACTGCTTCTCTCAGTCTTTTGTCACATTAGGAATAGGACACTGGCCTCAGCCTGACCTGGGACTAGCCTTGTCCCTCACTGGGCATCTCAGCAGCATCTCCCCCAGCAGAGGTGCCACCCTCAAATTTGCAGCTGCTCTGTCCTCTCTTAGCCAATAACATAAAGAGGTGGGAAGCCACCTGAGCGCCCCAGGAGTCCTCAGAGGTTTATGTGCAGCGCAGTTGGGTCTTTTGCAAAGGTTGTCCTGGTAGGGGGTGCTGAGCTTCTGTACCTGCCATCTGCACTGCCTCCCCACACTGCCCTGGCTCTACTGCCTGAGTTAGCTCATCATCTAGCATGAGGCATTGGCCACACGATGCCAATGAGCAATCACCAGCCCTGGTGTACACCTACTTGAGACAAAGCACTGCTGCTTTGCATCACTGGTTTATGCTGAATGACGTCTGAATATTTTCCCAACCTCATGAGCAATAAGAAATAGATGAGGCTGGTGCCAGCTACTCTTGCTGGGTTTGAATTCTACCACTCACTGTCATTCTGAAAACGGTGAATGCTCCTGCCTGTGCTTATTTCCAAGCAGATTTTTTATCACCAGGCAAACTGAAAATGATAGGCTGGGGAGTGGGGTGTTTACAATGGCCACTCTGCACTTGCTTACTCCACACATTAGCGGTTTTTGTGCCCAACAGTCATCAGCTGAAGGAGCCTGAGAGGGACGATGACTCGAAATCTTCCCCCTTGCTTCCAAACCCACCTTCACGCTCCACTGCCTCCTGCACAATGATTTCCAGGGAATTAATTTTAAATGCCATTCTCCTGTCCCTCCCGTATCTCTGCACAGGGGCTCTCGGTCCCCCAGGCCTGCCTGATTGCAACTGAATTCTCCCCTATTTTATCTACGTGTTTTAGTGAAGGGCTAAGACACAAATAGATAAAATAGAAGACAATTTTTTAAGGAGTTAGTAGGCTCTGTACCTACTGGCAGACTAAAATCTCACTAGGTGCAAATGTATCATTCCTGGGGAAGAAACCATGTCCCCCTTGCCTCTAAAGCTATACATTTGCATATTAATAGCATCTGTGGACTTGGAGTGCTGGGCTGGGATATAAGAATCCATCAAGCACGATTCAGTGCAGCAGTTTGCCTCTTGGAAATTTGTGGAAAGGGTGATTACTTAACATCTAGTGAGGCAGAACTACTCAATTTTCAAAGACAAGCCGCACTTTGATTCACTATTAGAGGCAACATTCATTCATTCATTCATTCACCCAATAATTATTGAATTCATTCTCTGTCAGGCATTGTCAGCAACTGGAGATGCTGGAGAAAAATACGGTGTCAAAGTCTGTTGCTATAGCATTTACTATACTCCTTATCTAGACTTATCAATTGTTTGTGTGTCAGGCTTTCTATCCAGCATCTATGCAGAGTATAGTAGGAAGGGTAGTATTTTATCTCTGCTTCTCATTAGGTGAACATCTTTGATCTCCCCACAGAGATTTAGGATACAGAAAATGCACTGGGTACATATTTGTGCTAGTTGTTTTACAGGAATTCTCCGTCATGAAGTTTCAAGGTCAAACTCTAAGGGGCTGTGAAGGTGTCTAATTATCAGACATCCCATTTCTTAATAGATGAGGACACTGAGATTTGGAGAGTTTGGTTTGCTGGCTAAAAGTCTCAAGGCCAGTTATTGGTGGAGGTAAGATCAGATTCCACTTGTCCTAATTGCTTTATGGCTAACCTTTCTACTGTGCAAGTTCGTGACAAAAACCTGTAAAATATAGCTGCAGAAGACTGTGAGAGACCATCTAGGCCAACATTTTTCAATTCTGAATACCCACTTGGAGTCACCAGGGAGAGCATGTAAAACCACTGAAGATGGGGGTCCACGCCCCACCGCTCCCCCATTTTAATTTACTTGATTTCAGACCAGGGATGGACCTTTGAATTTTTAAAAGATGTCCTAGATGATTGCTATGTGTTGCTTTTAGGGACAACTTGAATGGACCATTCATCTATGCATTCTGTTGCATGTTCATTCATTTCCTTCCATGTATGTTCTTAAATATTAATTTAACAGGGGAGAAGTACATGGACAATCTGCAAAGTAGTCCATATCCTTTGTCGGGAAGATTCTGCTAGGCTCCCAACACACAACAGGCCCTTTCCACACACCTTCCCCAGCAACCCAACGTCACTACCAAGCAGGATTAGCCAGCAAGCCCAGGAGGCTAGATCTCATCCTGTTTTCCAAGTTTACCTCACAGAGCAGGCACCTGAGGGCCCTGCCTCCATCCGCTGGGACCACATTTGCGTTCAGGGCCATAACAGAAGGCACCAGGGGCTCATTTCCCTTTATTTATTTTTAATTATAATTTTCCTGCGTGGCTGTGTCTTCTCGTGAGAGCAGTGGCAACCTGCTAATGGGATTATGTGGTGTTGATGCCTAGCGTTCCTGTGTGGCTCCGCCTGTCTCTGAATTTCATCCAGATAATTGATTTTGGTCTGTTCCTTGACACTTGCCTTTGCGGCACAGAGTGTTATTAGGGCCTTTGTTCCATTTTTGAGTGACAAAGCCTTTACAAGCCAGCCAAGCAAAAGCGATTGTTGCATCTCTCACTTTTCTTATTAACTAACAGAGAATTGCAGGCAGCTTGAAACCCGCTGAGAGAAATAATAACATAAGCGGCAGTTTGGGAGCAAAGTGGGTCCTTTCAGCCACAACAGCCTGGTGAGATTAACAAGGGCCCCTCCTCTCACGCATCTGCTGGACCCAGCTCTCCGTTTCCTGCCTTCCATCTCCTCAGTCTTTCCCCCAGTTACAGCTCCATCTGCTCCTGGCGCTCTCCTAACACCCAAAGCAGCACAGCAGTCCCCCAGTCTACCCAGAAGAGGAGCTGTCTGAGATTCTGTGGGACAGCAGAAGCCCCCCACATCAACACCAGGCCTGCTCTGTGCCCCAGTTCTCCCAGGACTGAAATTACCCGTCCCCATGATTGTTGCTTCTTGGTGTTTAGGAGTTTCTGTGCTTGCTTTTACATACGTTTCAATAAAAATACTTACTATAAAAGATTTTAACCACACAAAAGAGAAAGAGGGAAAATAAACACCAGTGTATCTGCCATTCAAATTAACAACAAAAATGTCACTCCTACAGGTGGGGTCTCCAGAGAGCCCTTCTCTAACCCACTTAGGCTCTCTCCTCCGTCACAGAACTCAGGACTATTCCAAATCCGATATGTATCATTCCCAGGCATTTTTGTAAATCTACCACATATGTGTCGCTAAGCAATGTGAAATACTGCTGGCATGTTCCTAAACTTGCACAAATGATACCACACCATGCATATTTGACAATCTTAAAGTCTTTTTTGTGATATTCTTCCACATGATACATGGGCTAGTATTTTGATTTCTACCAGTGTACTTCATTCTGCAATAGGATATGTCACAATAACGCACTTGCCTATTTGTTTGCTGGAGGACAGGGAGTCGCTTTCATTCGTTTTGCAGTTACATATGCCAGGGGCCTCCCATCTGGGCTCACGTGTCCTTGCACACATACACAAGCCTCTCCGTAGGCAAAGACCTAGACTCAGGATTTCAGGTCATAAGAATTGCACCTCTTTAACTCCAGTGGGTAGTGCTAAGGTGTCTCCAAAGGGATTTCCTCCTCAAAGTGTAAGAAGATGAAAAGTAGGAATTGCTAACCCCATTTCATATATGAGCGCAGAGAATTGACACTGCCCTGTGTTTACCTGGGAAGACCTGGCACTGGGGAAAGGAAAACCATTTTCCCCAAGCTTCCATTCCTGCTCTCCCACCATCCAGTGAATCTGAGCTGAAAAGGAGCATTTCAACCTTCTCATGGAACTAGGAGCTCATCCCTTGCTCCTGCTTTCCTTGTTGACCTTGATCTGTCCTGGAGCCATGGAGAGGGAGGATCCGTAGTCATGGACACACTCTTCCTTGCGGCCTAAGCAGAATGGTCCTGCTCTGTGAAAGATGCTGTCCATAACCACCCGAACTCCAAGCAAACTGGTGCTCTCTCCTCTCTTTCCGTGGAGACAGGTGGCCACACTGGCAAAAACTTGGGCTTTGCAGGAAGAGTCTGTCTGGAATTTGTGTTCTCACCCTCACTGACTTTGTGACCACAAACACATACTTAACCTCTCTGGTTCTGTTTCCTCGTTTGTAAAGGGAGAATAGTCACACCACTCCACAGAGGGGTTGTGAGCATGAGGGAAACGAGGCAGAGCAACAGGGTGGTGCTTGGCACCTGGTGCCTGCCCGGGAGACAGCGGACACAGCTCCCATACAGGCCTGATGAACGTGCCGAGGAAGGAAAATCTCCTTCAGGGGAAAGCCTCGGCCCCTGCCTCCCAGATCCCGAGGTTGGAACACTCTGGGGGTTCTCACCGCGTGGATGGACCATGGCAGTTTAAGGAAAAGGTGCACTTCGGAGAAGTCCCTGAGACCTGCCCCAATTCTTACCCAGAGGAGACAGGTAGAACCAGTTTCTTTGAGGACAGAGTCTCAGATGTGAGCATGTGAGGCTTCTTATCTTGACCTTCTTCTTCACCTTTGTGTAATTATACTTTGGGGAAGTGAAGAGATCATTCCTTTTATCGCTCAATTAAAAACTGCGCAGGGTCAAGGTACCTCTCCAATCCCTTAGAGGTAGGAGGGTAGGTGAGAGTCCATCGTAGGCTACAGGGCACAGAGCAATGGAGCTTTATGTTGTTTTCTTCACAGTTCTCACTGCTTCTCATGAAGCTGTCACCCATTTAGTTGTCGTTTTCTCTCCATTCCTGTCTCAAGCTCCCACCCGACACTCTTTCTTCAGACCCTTTACTCGTGTTTCTTCCTCATTCCCTCCAGCCCCTGGGAGCTCCACAATTCACCCCCTGACCCCAAATGTCCCCCAAGACTCTCATACAGCTCTGTGGAATGAATGATTACTGAAAGGAATAGAACTGTTTAAAAACAACAGCCATGTTTTCCATTTGCCAATGTGTACAATGTACATGAGAAAGCAGAATGGCAACAAATGCACCATGGTTTAAAAAAAAAGTCACCAGCCTGTCAGAAATGATCAACCCTCAGATCAGGAGGAATAACAAGGGTGTGTGTACAGAGGTAGCTTTTCTTTTTCTGTGAGGCCAACAGTCCCTCACAACAGCCGGTTTCTGCATTTGAATGAATAACTGATAAGGGAAGAAAAGTTTAGAAACTCCAACGAATCGTTTTTCATGGCGTCAATGTTGTGTGTTACCTTTGTGTGGAGTTCAGACTGTTCTGTTCTGATAGTTGAACAAAGGGCTCATTACCTTTTTTGCTGGCTTCATGATGTTATTCTATAGAATAGGGCTGATGGGGAAAGGGAAATTCTGAAAACCTAAGTGGAGGTGGATGTGGAATTTCAATATTCAAGGACTGATTTGCTTCTCCAAAAAGGCAGGTTTAAAGAGACAGCCACATACACTAGAAAATACCCTTTCTCTGTGTATGGACTAAAAGGCAACATCATTTGGGGCACAGAGGAGTAGTTTATATTTTCTTTTTTTTTTTTAATGCTCTAAGTCAGGAGACAGGTAAGCTGGTTTTTCATCCAATAGGAGCCTGGCTTTCATGCAGGTACCTAAGGGTTAGTGTTAGAAATGGGGAAGAAACTTATATCCCCTGGATGTAATGCTGAGAATCAGAAGGCATCCCAAGACCATGGAAGCTCCTCGCTGACTCCCAGCTGGCTGCACTCTTCTCCAAGGCTGGATAAAGAAACTTGGCTGCTGGAGTCAGGGTAGAATCCAAATAGATTCTTACCCTGAAGTCGTTCGCAACTTCTTTGAATTCACCTACATCTCTTCGTTTTGTCCTTCAGAGGAAGATTAAATAGCCAAGGCATTAGTTGAGTATGAAATTAGATGTGGGAGAAGCTATACTATAAACAGATTTCGTTCGCCTGACCCACAGGGGATGCATGTGACATCTCAGCTGAATAAAGGAATTTGCCATGAACCACATGGATGACCTGTGACGAGGGCTCTAATGAACAAGTATCTGGTTTTTGCTCTCTGTTAACTATAGGTAATACTTCCTGCTTGACCTTAATATAACACAGTACAGTCCTTAAAATGCCTCAGGAACATTGGATAAAAAATATAGAAATAGAAATTATTTTTGTCATCACTGCTTAATTGAAAAGAGCATTTTCCTATCACATTTATATGTTCATAAGATGTTTCTATCTTCTTTAAATTGCCCTAATATACATTGCTTAAAATAAAATAAATTAAGAAAATAAAAACAACTTTTGAGTTAGAGAAGTAATTGTGGTTATATTATTTCAACTGGAACTAAATGCATTTCAAACGTAAAAGGCTCTTTGACCTATGTTCACATTCTAAGTGTCCAGATACAAGGATGCAAGTCAGGAGGGGTGAGAGGAAGTGGAAGACTTTCCAGTTTTTGTTTGTTCTTGGAACATTTCGAGGCTGTGTATGATTACAGTGTTAGTTGCATCTAAGTGCTTTGTTTCCCCCTGGGTTACAAACATCTAAAGGAGGAGAGAGGATAAGAGGATAAAGAGAATTGAAAAGAATTCTCAAAAGGCCTTGTGGAGCACATCAGCTGAGGAGTGAGTTATAAATGAATCTGAGAAAGAGACATTTAATTTCCTTCCACATAAGCTTGAGGCTAAAGAGAAGAACTTACTGGGCATAACTTTACTTATCAGCACCAGCAAATTTTAAAAACTCCTTAGTGTAGGGGAAAATAATTCAAGCCGTTTGGTAACAGTTTTCCCTTACATTCATTCAGCATGTTGCAGTTCATTGCTCTCTACAATTCTGCATTATTCAGTTTCACAAATATTTGTTACATGCCCACTAAGTTCTAGATGATCACTGGGCTTGGCAACTTAGGGCTCCAAGAAGTCCTAGGAACTTCTTTGAATAAAAGGTAGTGTAGCAAATTATCTCATTGTGGTAGCACAGATCACTAGGAAAGCAGAAGAGTGAGCAATTATTTCTGCCTAGACTTGCATTAATATCAACCCAGAATATGTATTCATGTAAGTGTTAATTCATTCATCTGAAGCAAATAATATATGTTTGCCTACACTGAGACAGATATTACGTAAGTTAAAGAATAATGTGAATGAAACACAGTTATAAACTAAAATGAGTTAAATAAAAAATAAACCTTATTTAGGCTGTGGTCTTCCTCAGGAATGCCTTTCCTTATCTAGTCATGGAACTGGAGAATCAGTAGGAGTTAACAGAGTAAAGAGAGAGGGAAAGCATCCCATGTGTAAAGTTTTCTTGTAGCAGGTACACAAGTTATGGAGGAGAAGGCAGGCCCGCCTGGCTGTGCGTCCCAGGGCAAAGAGGAACGTGGCATGTGCACGTATTGGCTAGGGCTGCTGGGATAAAGTACTCTGACTGAGTGGTTTAGAGCAACACACATTATTGTTTTAGAATCCTGAGAGCTAGAAGTCTGAGGTCACAGTGTCAGCAGGGTTGGTTCCTCCTAAAGCTGTGACAGAGAACCCATTATTCTGGAGGTTTG
The DNA here is from genome assembly GCF_019186645.2 of Phyllostomus hastatus. Lineage (NCBI taxonomy): Eukaryota > Metazoa > Chordata > Mammalia > Chiroptera > Phyllostomidae > Phyllostomus > Phyllostomus hastatus. Next base: position 7,875,169 of record NW_025334015.1, on the reverse strand, counting down.
CTGGGCATGTTTGGTATTCATTGGGTATAGAGGCATGATGCCAATCTCTGCCTTTACCCTCAGGTGGCAGGCTCCCTGTGCGTGCACTGGGTCAAAATCTTCCCTTTTTAGAAAGGCACCAATGATATTGGGTGAGGGGCCCACCCTCTTATAGTATGACTGCATCCTAACTTAATAATCACATCGTCAATGGCCCCATCTCCAAATAAGTTCACATTCTGAGATAATAAGGGTGCAAAGGGGGCACAAATCAGCCCATAAAAGTATGACACAAAACTGAAAGTGAGGCTGGCACTTTGTGTCTTTGACTTCCTTGAGGACTAGTAGGTCATGTTAGGGACTTTGCTCTTTATCCTAAGATTCTGAGCAGAGGAAGCATGGTCAAATTTGTAGTTTAAAAAGGCGTCCCTTCCTCTTCATTATAAAATTTGTTATCGACATATTGGGTGTGGATGGAGTCCTCAGAAACTATTGTAATCATCTTATGACAGAATGGGCCTATGGGGGAGACAAGATACTGGTACAGAATGGATCCCCCTTCCCTGGGGGTCCCTGTATACTAGGTTCGCCTTTCCTGCCGCCCTTATGAATTATGGCTCTCAATGCCAGAGTTTGGTGAAGAGGAAAGGAACTATTTATTCAAAAGTTATACAAGTTTAGAGTAATGGCAGAATGTCGCTGTTAAACACTCCAAGTCCCTTAAAACACCCACAAACACACACAGTCCTTCCTTCTCCCCTTTGCCCAGTCAGACCAGTCAGCAGTACCATATCTCAGGAAAAAAAATAGAAGTCCTTGGCTCAGCTGGACTCCTGGTTCTTCCCAGTCATCTGTGCTCAGCTGGCTCAGCCCACAGTTCCCAGCACCCTCAGCTGTGTCTCTTCGATCTCCAGTTCTTAATCCAAACCCATTTGGCACCTTCTCATGGCCCCCCCAGCGAGAGTCCTTTCACCCCTTTCCTTCCCGCAATGTCTCTCCTGCATTCTTCCAAACTGCTAAAAGAGTGCTCTGCATGGATGCTACATCTTGCTCTCCTGCTTCCTAAGCAGTGTGGTAAAAGGAGGCTCCTCTCCACACCCAAAACTGTGTGGTTAGACCTTGCATGGCTGCCGTGCCTGGGTTTAAATTCTGGTGCAACTCCATTTCTGACTCCTCCCATAATCGGCTACACCTGCCAGCACTCTTGTATTTTTTTTCCAGCCTTTCTGGGCTGCTGTAGTTTGTCTGGGAAGGCATGGCCCTGTGGTGTGGAACCATCTCCAAGCTCTCACACAGGGGCTGTAGCCAGGGGGAGCTGCCTCTGAGTTACATGGGTTGAAGTCACTCCCATCTCCTGGCTCAAAGCTTGGTCACAGCTACTTATCATATCTGATATGTAAAAACCTGTTTTTGCATATCAAGTATGAAGCTGGCCCAACTGTTGATATGCAAAATAACTCTCAATGGCCCTGGTCCATGTGTCCCATCTGCCAGTCCAGACTTGTGGGGGTGGGGATCTCCTATATTTTTATATTTCCTGGACACCCCGAGTTCTGGATCTCATTACAAACCTCTCTTTGGGGGGGGTGGCTGCACCCCATTACAATCTGGGTGAGAAGTGATGGACTAAGGTATCTGAGGCTGGAAAATATAAAAATGACAAAAGTAGGAAAATGTTTAAAGGATGAAATCACTTGGATCAAATGATGGATTTGGAAGAGGATAGGATCAAGGATAATAACTGGATGAAAGGTGGTACCATTCAGTGACACAGGGCCAGACTTAGCAAGGAGAATTTTGACTTTAGTCTTATCTATATAGATATAAAGTGTGTTTAATGTATCATAAAGGAGGTGTTAAGTGTGTTGTTGGAGAATCTTGGAGCTCAGAAAAGTAGCATGGGCTAGAGCTACAAACTGGGGAATAGTCACTATACTTGTCCATTTGCAAGTTAAGCTGTGCACATGGATAAACACCTCAGGGCGAGGGCAGCGTGACAGAGAGAGGGCCCAGACACGTGCTCTGATAACCACAGGACAACTGCAGTGGTGTAAGTCCACAGAAGAAGAGCGGCTGGAGAAGTCTGTGAAAGAAGCCAAACAAGTAAAAGGAAAGAAGTCCTTCAAAAAAGGGGTGACAGTTAAAAGTGTAAAACATTGATGACTGAGGTATAGGCATGGAGGACAGAGGAGGTGCCCACTGGTTTTATAATATGAACGCCACTGGAGCCTTAGCACAGTACATCGTTGCTGCAGTGGGCGAGGAGTACACAGGAGGCAAGAAAGTATGTAAAATGTAAACAAGTTTTCTGAGAATTTGTTTGACTGGGAAAGTAAGAAGAAAAATGGAACTATGGATGGAGAGAAATATGGAGTCAAGGGAAAGATCCTGAAGATAGATTGAGCGTGTATACTGTCAATATAGGAAACAAGTACTTATACAATAGAGTGAAAGGAAAAATCAACAGTAGCAGATTCTACAGAAGACTGGAGGGGATAAGGCCCAAGCAAAAGACAGAGAGAAAGAGAGTTTAGCTAGGAGGACAATAACTTCTGTATTATAAAGGTAGGGAGGAAAAAGAGAATGTGTTCTGATATAGGAATGAGAGTGAGTATAAACACAGAATGGTCTTCTAATAACTTGTCAACATTTTCTAAAAAATAAAATCCCGCCCTGGCTGGTGTAGCTCAGTGGATTGAGTGCAAGCTGTGAACCAAAGTGTCACAGGTTCAATTCCCCGTCAGGGTACATGTCTGGGTTGCGGGCCATGACCCCCAGCAACCGCACATTGATGTTTCTCTCTCTCGCTCTTTCTCCCTCCCTTCCCTCTCTAAAAATAAATAAATAAAATCTTAAAAAAATAAAAAAATAAAATAAATTAAATCCCCCTTTCCCTATGGCTAGCAAGGATTCTTAGTATCTGTTCACTATACTTTTCCATGTATAATGCATGTATTTTTGCCCAAATTTTTGAGGGGAAAATAAAGATGAACATTATACATGGGTAGTGCTAATTCTATAGCTATATAAATGTTTTTAATTATTTTATTTGTGCTTATGTGTTAAAAGTGTAACTCTAGAAAACAATAATGATATATGTATGCAAAATGATGCCCTGGAATATGATAATCAGTTTTGTTTCTAAATACAAATAAATAAAATATTGAATTAAAAAATTTAAATGAAAAATTTTTTCCTGAAAGTTTAGGCCAAAAACATGGGTGTGCATTATACATAGCAAAATATCTGACAGCTAGTGGCAGGGTGGGGGGAGGTAAGGGGATGGAGAGATTGAGCAAAAAGGAAAAAGGACTCATGGACTTGGACAGCGATGTGGTGATTGCTGAGGGGGAGGGGCTATAAGGGGACTAAATGGTAATAGAAGAAGTACAACAAAGATTTAAAAAGTCATATGATCATTGCAATAGATGCAGAGAAAGTATTTGAAAAAAATACAACATCCTTTCATGACAAAAATTGCTCAGTAAATGGGCTATAGAAGGAACACATCTCAGCATAACAAAGCCCACATATCATAAGCTCACAGCTAATATATACTCAACAGTGAAGGGTTGAAAGTTTTACCTTTAAGAGCAGATGCAAATTTAGGGTGCCACTCTCACCACTCTAATGCAACACAGTGCTACAAGTCTTAGCCAGAGCAGTTTGCAAGAAAGAGAAATAAAAGACAATCAAATCAGAAAGAAAAAAGTAAGATTGTCTTTGTTTGAAGAAGATATGACCTCATGGATAAAAATTATAAAGACTTCACCCAAAACTTGTTACAATGAATAAATCTTTCAGTAAAGTTGCAAGATACAAAATTAACATATGGAAATCAGTAATGTTTCTATACATTAACAACAAAGTATCTGGAAAAAATAAAGAAACAACCCCATTCACCTTAGCATCAAAAATCAATAAAATATTTAGAAATAAATTTAACCAAGGAGTTGAAAGTTCTGTACACTGAAAACTGCAGACTTCAATGCAAGAAATTGAAAAAGATTAGAAAAGCAAATGGAAATATAGCCCATGTTCATGGATTAAAATAGTTAATATTATTTAAACTGTCCATGCTACCCAAGGCCATATATAGATTCAATGCAATCTCTATCAAAATTGCAATTTCACTGCTCACAGAAATATACAAAGAAAATGCTAAAATTGGTATGGAATCACAAAAGACCATGAAAAGCCAAAGCAATTGTGAGAACAAAGCATAAAGCTGAGGCTTCACACTTTCTGATTTCAAACTATACTATAAAGCTATAACAATTAAAACAGTATCATGCTGGCATAAAAATAGACATATAGACCAATAGAACAGAATTGAGAGCCCACAAATAAATCCTCACATATACAGTCAACTACTATGTGATAAGGGTGACAAAAATACTCAGTGATGAGAGGATAGTTTCTTCCATAAATGGCACTGGGAAAACTGAATAACCACAAGCCAAGTAATGATTTAGACCCATATCTTATAGCACTCACAAAGATTATGTCAATACTTATCAAAGACTAAAACATAAGAACAAAAACACTAAAACTTCTGGAAGAAAACATAGGAAAAAACCCCTTTGACACTGGTTTTGACAATGCCTTTGTGGACATGACATCACAAGCACAAGCAAAAAAAGCAAAATTATTAAGTGGGACTACATCGGACTGGAAAGTTTCTGCACAGCAGAAGAAAAATTCAACAAAATAAAAAGGCAACCTATGGAATAAGAGAAAATATTTGCAAATCTCATATCTGATAAGGGGTTAATATCCAAAATACATAAAAAACTATACAAGTCAATAGCAAAAATACCAACAAGCAACCTTATTAAAGATCAGTAAAGGAACTAAATAGACATTTTTCTTAAAATGCTATACATATATGAAAAGGTACTTGGCACCACTAATCCAGGGAAATAAAGTCAAAACCACAATAAAATGTCACCTTGTACCTGTTAGAATGGTTATCACCAAAAAGACAGGGGCGACGAGTGTTCATGAGGAGGAGGAGGAGGAGGAAGGGCATCCCTGTGTGCTGTTCATGGGAATGTAAATTGGTGCAGCCACAATGAAAACAATACAAAGGCCTAAGGGACCTTTGTATTAAAATAGGGTTACCATATGATCTACTTCTGGGTAAATATTCAAAGGAAAGGAAAACAGAATCTCAAAGAGATATCTGCACTCCCATACTCACTGCAGCATTATTCACATCAAAGACAGGGAGACAACCTAAGTGTTTATCAACAGATGCATGGATATAGGTGCATTCAGATAGGTGTCAGGTAGGTATCAGACAGATAGGTAGGTAGAGACATAGATATAGATAGATATTTTGTAGCCTTGAGGAAAAAAAGGAAATTCTATCATTTGCAATAGCAAGAATGGGCCCTGATGCCATTATGCTACATGAAATAAGTCGGAGAAAAACAAGTGCTGCGTGATATTACTTACATATGGAATACAAAAGGGCCAAACTCATGCAATCAGAGAGTAAGTGGGGCTGGGAGCTGGGGGGAATGGAGAGTATTGGTTGAAAGGTTCAGACTTCCAGTTATAAGATTGACAGGTTCCAGGGATCTAATGCATAACATGGTAATTATAGTTAACACTGGGTTTGTACCTAACAGTTGCTGGGAACCAGACATTAAAGGTTCTTGCCACAATAAAGGGACTATAATCATGTGACCTGGTGGAGGTATTAGCTGGTGCTCTGGTGGTAAGTATTTTTTAGTATATAAGTATTAAATGAACACACTGTACATCTTAAACTTACACAATGTTAGACATCAATTACATTTGAAAAAGCTGGAAAGGAAAAACAAAAAAGCACAGTCTATCCCCAGAGAGTGTTGGTTGCATTCTAAGTTGGGTCTGAGTTCCTTATCTAGTTTATCACCTATAGACTCAGGGAGGTCAGGTGGAGAACCCAGTAGGCCCAGCGGACAGAGTCTCCCCTAGCTGGTGTTAGTCCCTTAAGAACCAGAAATTAATTGCTTCTTCCAGTTGACTTGTCACTCTGTTCAGATGCTGTCAACTCTTTGCCCTAAACTGATGAAGTCCCCAGTGAGCCTCAGCACCAGAACCTCATCCACTCCCTTCCCTCGTGGCCCAGGAGCGCAGATCGTGGGTGAGTCCCGGGGACTGTTGGGACTTGAGGGAACAGTCTGTGATCTCCTCCTGTGGGCACACACCATGCCATTCCTTCTCACTCTCATCCCCCCTCTTCAACAGAGTAACTCGGGTCAGCAGGACTCACAGCTAAGCACGCTGTTACCTGGGTGACAACTGGAAGACTCACTGTGTTATTACAGGCAGCCATTAACCTCAGGAGAAATTTTGTATCAATCCCATTCCACTTGAGAAAGAAGAATAAATCAGAGACATCTCCCCTGCCTTTTCAGTCCCTCACAGCAGAACCTTCTAGTCAAACCCTTGAGAAGGTTGTTGGCACATCGACAGTCGTTTCTCTGAACTGAGGACATGGGGTAAGCAGTGGATGGTAAATTTAGAAAAATTGGAAAATATCTACTTAATACTTTATCCCATACTATTATATGGATAAGACAGCAGGAAGTTGAGGATGGGAGAGAGTGGGAATAGAGTGGGACAGAGTAATGCAGGAGGATTTCCGAGCACTGAGGGGGATTCACTAGAGGTTACCGATGGCATGTTTGTGCAGAGGTCAGTCTGCCCTGCTGTCTGACACTTGGCTACTCAGATGCAAGCGTGGACAGTGCAAGTTTTTGGATTCCTTCCAGGTTCAAGATATGAACAAAGTGCAAAGGAAACAGAAAAGCATGGTAGTTTGAGATACTGGCAAAACCATAATTAATTGATGAGAAGGGCCACAGAATCCAAAAACTTTAGGAGAAACTGTGCAGAGGTTGTTGATTTTGGTGATAAAAATAGAGGGATGTCAATATAACATCCAAATATAATATTGAGATATTGATGAATTTGGAGAATTTTTCCAGTGGAAGTTATTGGAAAAAAAGTTAAATAGTAGGATACCATGTCCAGAGACTAGAAGAGAAACTTAAGTCAGTAATTTGGAAAGTAGGTCAGGGACAGGTTATGACAAGAGTCATGACCCCTGCGGGAGGACATCCTTGAGGTGGAATAGACAAAGGGTTATAGACGGTCACAGTGTGAGGAACTGAGAAGTCAGGAGGGTTGAGGTAAATATCACAGACTTCAAAGTCTTTGATGACTAAGGGAAGTGACTAGAAGGTTAGGAAGATGGCAACAAAGAGAGGAGCGGGTGTAATTGACAAACGAGGGAGCTTTTCAAAGAAGTGATTTTAAGGAGAAGGTGGATGAGTAATTCTTCGGAAGGGGTCATGCTAATCAGGAGGGAAACCTCCACACCTGCAGGCTCTGAGGCTCCGAAGTGGCTCCAAACCAGCTCCGAGCTTGAGAGCATACAAAGCTAAGTTTCCTAAGAGAGCAGGGTCCTCTGTGCATATCCAGATTTCAATGGCTTAAACAGTTGGCTAAGTTAAGGGATCAATCATAACATCTTGAAAAACTAATGGAGGAAATATTCTAAATGACACTGATGGATGAGAGGAGAATGGGAGATGGAGGAGCAAAGGTCAGCGGTGGCAGGGATGGATCTCCTCATGTTGATCTTAACCGAGGTAAAAAGGGACAAGAAGTGGTGTGGTTTGTAGTACAGTCTCGAAAGTCCCTCTGAGGAGGACATATGTAGGAGGAGGTGTGCTAGTTACAGAGAGCCAGAGGGTGCTTTCTAGAGCTTTTTGAAGTTTGCTTCAGTATCGGCAGTCCCTGCCTACTAAGGAGCAGTGTGGTTGTGTTACAGGGTGCAGCCTAGAGGGGGGACCCCAAATGGGCATTTTAAAATGGGGTCCACAACTCAAGGTGTCCAGGAGATTTTAAGATGTCTTCACCCCTTCCCCCACAGGTGTGAGTTGGGGGAAGGGTCACACAGAGCAAGAACATGCAGGGCAGCTTTGCAGCTAATCCATGGCATGGTCATTTAGCATACCTATAGCCTTTGGCTGGTCACTTAGATATGCTAAATAGCTATGGCCATGCTCAAGCCAGGGGGATGGAAAGGGACCTCCCCCGCAAGAGGGGACCTGGGGGGCAGGTCCCCTGAGTTACAGCGCCTACGTGGGAGCTGGGAGAAGATTGGCTCCATGACATGGGGTGACACTTGCCCAGACCCACGATGGCGACCAGAAAAGCTGGAGAAGACAGCAGATTGAGGGCAAGTGTGCCTGAGTGTCGGAGGAGTCAGAAACGGGGCTGCAGAGGAAGGCAGGCATGGGGATTTAAAACCCAGAGGTGGCAGCCATTGAGAAGGAGAACCACGCGCAGCCCTGAGAGGGAGAACCACATGTCCTTGACAGAGTAGCGACTCCCGCAGCCCTGACAGAGGGAGAACCATGCGGCCTGGACAGAGTGGGGACTCTCCCTTCCCTCAGCCCTGAGAGAGAGAGAACCACACAGCTTTAGCAGAGTGAAGACTCTCGCGGCCCTGAGAGGGAGAACCACGCAGCCTTGACAGAGTGGGGACTCTTCCTTCCCGTGGCCCTGGGAGAGAGGACCACATGCCTTTGCCAGAGTGGGGACCCTTCCCCCGCCCCCTCAGCTTTAGAAGGGGGAACCGCCACCTGGTTTTAGCAGAGATCCCGGTGACTCAGCTGAGGGTGCCGGGAACCCAGGGAGGTCTCCCAGTTGAGATGGAGTATTAACTGGGAAGAACCAGAGGACTGCCTGAGCCATGGACTTCTATTTCCTTTCCTGAGATACAATACTCTGGACTGGGCAAAGGGGGAAGGAAGGAAGGACTGTGTCTGTTTGTGGGTGTTTTTAGGGACTTTAGGATTTTTGATAAAGACATTAGGTACCTACTTGAAGTTTGTATAGCATTAAATAAACGTTTCCTTTCCTTTTCACAAATCTCTGGCATTGAGAGACGTCTTTCCTTGAGCGGCGGACATGACGGACCTGGGGGCCTTCTTTTAATAATAGTATATTGTACCAGGCCCCCCTTGTTTGTTCTGTAACAGTTGGAGACAGAAGTGTGCAGTGTCTGTACTGACTCAGCACGGGACAGTGGCATTTCAGTCAGCTCGTGTGCAGATAAAGCTGGATGATGGTGGGACTCACGGGGAGCGATTTCATTCAGTCACTCACGCATGAATCCATTACTTTCTAAATTCATTCAACAAATGTTTTTGAGTATCTACTTTGTACAAGGCTCTGAGTACACATTGATGGATAGAAAATGTTATTTCTGCTGTCATGGTTTCTAATATTTACTTGGGAAAGACAGAAAATAAATAGCAAACAAAACCAATGAACATAAAAGCAATTATGTGTTAGAAAAATGCTATACAGGTAGAAGGTAAGATGCCACAATAAAAAAATAACAGGAGAGACATACTTATATAGACTTTGGGTCTATCTAGACATAGAGTTATGGGAATCTGATGCATCCGGCCACGTGAGTCCTGGGGAGGGGAAGCACCCCTGGCCATGGTGGGGAAGGGCAATGGGGAGGCATTGCAGGTTGCACAATGCAGTGACTGTATGGTGGAGGAAGGGTTGTAGAAGGACAAGAAAAGGAGTGGTTAGGAGGATTCAGAGCTCATTTCTGCCAGTTCTGGGGTATTCTGCCTGTCATTTTGCTTCTCATAAACCCATTTTCAATGGCCTCTGTTTTCTCAAAAATCTGAAACTTTGGAATCACACCCTCTCCCCTGTAGCACACTTCTTCGCTGTGATTGCTCAGCACAACTCGAGCTTAGTAGGTTGGCAAAAAGTAGAAACAAGAATCTGTCTGCACAGTGAGTGGTTATCTTGAAGCTCAAGTGAAGTTCAAGTAAATTTCAGGTAGGTAGATTATAGGCATCTGGCATCTACTTACTTTAGCTTGCCACATTCTAAGAAAATAATCAAATTTGATAGACAGTTACCCCCCTAACTTTTTGGCCCATCTTTTTCTGCTCTTAAGATTGTGCTCATCTGTACTTAAAGCAATCCCCTAGCATCATTAGGGGATAATGCTCTCGAGTCTCTCATTTTAGGCATTGATGCATAAACCAGTTTTCTGTGGGGAAAAATTTATCAGTTTGATCCTTAATGTCTCTTTTCTGAGACATTGCAAAATGGTTAAGCTCTAATGTCCAAGGGCCTGAGTTCAAATTTCTATTTCAACACATAGCTATGCGACCTTGAAAAGCTGTTAAAGTATCCATGCCTCGTTTTCCTCATCTGTAAAAGGAAGGGAATAAAAGCCTTTATATCACAAGGCTGTGTATAGGTCTCAATTAAAGGATGTAGGCAAAGTACTTATCACAGCCTTGTCCACAGCAGCACTCAAAGAATGTCCGCGTTATTACTGTTTGCTCGATTTCCTCCACTCCCACCACCACCACCACAGCCATCACCCCACCACTGTCACCACCACCTCAACCACCGTCAGCACCATCTACCACCACCAGGGCCACAACCAGCCCCCCCCTTCCCCCCACCATTCCCAGCACATGACCCACACCAGCACTGTGCTGTGTGATTCTCATCAGCAAATGCCTTTTCTTTGCATGTGTTTCAGAGCCTCTCTCCACATCAAATCAGCCTATGAAACTTTAGCCCTCTTCTTTCCTTTTTTCCACATGTGCTTCTATCTTAGCTTCTATCAACAGGTATTAGAATATCTAAAGCTCAAGGTATTAGAATATCTAAAGCTCACTTTTGTGTGTGAAAACAGTCATGAAATTAACCATAAAAATTTGAAGCTGACAACAGAAAGTTTTGTTTTAGCCTCATGGCTGCCATGCTACCATGAGACGGCCCCTCTCTCTGTCTTTGTATCTTTCCCTCTCTGTCTCTCTCTTTCTACACACATGCACACACATTGTCTAAAGCTCAAGGTATGCAACTTCCTTCACCACCCCTTTACCTAAGTCTAGATACCAGAGATGAGAACGTCCAGGGCACCGATCCTCTTTATTGCCTCAGGGGAAACCTTTTACCTCTTTGGGAGTCATTTCTTTAATCAACAATAGTGGCTTTCAAGAAGTTGGAGGGCTTCTTTTCGTGTCCATGTCCAAAAAAATTAATAAGTGAATGAAATCGTAGTGGTTTGCTATTGTCTACCAAGCATATTAACATATCAGATCTCCTTTGAAGGCCCGGCATGACCACAAGAGAACACTAGTGTCCCATTTTACAGAGAAGCACACTGTGCTGTGGGATCCTGGGAATGAGCCGAGTACTGAACCTCGGCCTCCACCAGCCATGTGCACCAGGCCTGGCTGGACTGTGTGTCAACTCTAACAGGAGGCTCTGCCCCAGTCTGGTGACTTCAAGTCTCCAGGAGGTCAGGACCCTGGGCTGTGCCCACAGGGTTCAGGCCACTGTTAAAATCCTCCCACTCTCAAATGTGTGATGTGAAAACTTCCCAGGAGTCCTCACAGCTGTGCGGCCGTAACTTTCTCTGGGGGAGCCACTCTGCGAACTCTAAAGGACAGCATTCTGGAATTGTATTTATGCCACCCCTTTTCAGAAAAAAATAGGCCCGCAGACACTGTCCCTCTAGACCCAAATTAAAGAGAATGAATTTTACTTGACCACTCCAGACTAGCCCCATGATCAGATTATTTCAGGATTTATAGGGGTCCCTTAAATATTCATGAAAGCACAAAGGATCCCCAAATTAATCTCCATAATGAAGGAAGAGAGCTGAGAGGTCTGATTTCGTAGTACATATATATGTGAAAAGCCAACATTACTCAATTCTCCTGCAGAGGAAGATTCTCCTTTATACAAATGGATGAACAAAGGGAAAAAAAAAACACTGTTTGAAAACCTACTCACATTCCCAAATCACCCATCAAAATGAGCCACACACATTCAAACACAAGCATAAACACTCATGTCAAATTGTAGATGTTAGAGGGAGAAAAGCAGCAGAGGGCTTCTTTTGTATGTATGCGTGATGCTTCCTCCTTTCGCTCACCTGCTAACTCAGTGTCAGAGTCCGAGGGACCGAATTCAGACTAAACAGCCAGGGAACTGAACATGTGATGTTTGGCAAAGCAGTCATTACAAAGAAAGCTCACGTCTAAAGAAAAAAGGAAAATAGATGCTCTGAGGAGGATTTGACCTGTATATTTGTTCTTTGATGGTTAAAAAAAGAATTACAATTCTATAGGCTCAGTAGCAGTAAAGAATTTACTATGAGCTTTATTTTCACTCCTAACATAGGATACATTTCGTTGTGATAAATCCTAATGGTTTATGAAAATTAATTTTGACTTCAGTCTCAGCTTGAATATAAGGCAGTCTAGTGCAGGGAAACTCAGAACAAGATCTAGTATGAGTCCTGAACCTATAACTTACCAATTCTGCAGCTGTGAATGAGTAACTAAGACTCTCCAAGCCCTAGCTTCCTTGGCTGTGAACCAAGAAAAATAATAGTAACTCCTTCTCAGGGATGTTTTTGGGCATCGATTGAGGGATGTGAATGCTTGCATGAGTGTTTACACGTAAACACACATGTATACACTCACATACATATATATGCATGCATACGTACTTACATAGATGAGAACACTTTGAAAACTGTGAAGTGGCATACAAATACTAAATTAATTGTATATATAATTTAGGCTTCTCTGTTGTAAGGTATTTGTTGTATGAGAGTTTTTCTTTAGTAATTATGAATTCATTTGCTATTGCTCATAAGGTGAACAAAATATTTGTGAGATAGCAAGATTAGAATTGTAGTTAATACTCATAAAATGAAGTTTTCTCTATGATAATAATTATCCCAGAAAATGTTCAGCTTACAAAATGTATCCTATTGGCTACATCTTAAACAACAGCTTACAAATGTAATTCTTACCAAAATACATTAGATTACAGCTGTTCATATGTTTCCCTTAGGTATCTATCTTCATTCTTGTATTTAAGAACTGAGGAGCAGCAGAAAGAATGTTTCACAGTCAGAGAGACCTCAGTTTGACCACTTGTGCCAGCATTTGCTACCAGCATCAACACTAGTAATTTACTTTTTTAAAAAATTATCACCCGAGGATATGTTGATTGATTTAAGAGTGATAGGAAGGAAGAGAGAGAGAAGGGAGGACAGAAACATCAATGTGAGAGAGAAACATTGATTGGTTGCCTACCATAAGTGCAGTGACCAGGAATCGAACCTGCAACCTTTTGGTGTATGAGATGACACTCCAACCAAATGAGCCAGTAGGCCAGGGCCCAGTAATTCACTTTCTGTATGTCATTACTATCACTACTTAACATTAGCTAGCACGTAATATGCTCCAGGAAATGTACTGGGTGCTGCACACGTTATCTCATTTAATTTTCAGAATACCCGATGAAGCAGATACTAATTTATCCCCATTTTATAGGGAAAGAAACTAAAGCACAGAAAGGTTTATAGAATTGGCCCATGGTTACACAGCCAGTAAGTGACAGAGAGGTGCTTTGGACCCCAACTGATTCCCATTTCATGCTACTCCTTAGAAGAGAAGGTCTAAAAGTGATACATTATATTTATTATGAGGACAACTTCAAAATCTAGTAATTGTTACCACCTAGGAGAGCCAGCCACATCCAGACACTTGTTTTTGGTGCTTTAAATACAATATATCATTTTCAATCCTTATCAATTTTATTTAAATAGATATTATTGTATTTGTTTTGTAAATGAGACATTTGAGAGTTAACAGGTTACTGTCAAAAAACTTACCCAGATCCTGTGCACAGGTCACCAAAGGCAGAACCGAGATCTGGGCGGTCTGTCAGCTCCCAACTCCAGGCTTGTCCAATGGGCTTTACTTCTCAGCGGGGCTCTTGCCTGTCAGGATCTCAGCCCAGTTTCTGGGTAAGCTGCACCTACAGCCTTGACAAGATCTGAGATGCTTGGAGCCAGGCTCAGGTTTGGCAGTGAGACAGGACTAGCTGTGGACCCTGGAGGACATCAGACAGCACCCAGGGACAAGGACGGGTATTAAGAAAAGGGCTAGCCTAAAGGAATATAAATCCAAAAAGGACTAGGAAAAGGTGCCACCCAGACAAGCAGTAAGTAAGTGCTTCAGAATTCCATTAGGCAGAGGGGACTGGAGCCCTGATTTGAACTTGCGTGGGTAAAAACCACTCACGGGACTGAGGTCTTCCCTTGTATTATATGAGTCAGAAAGTGGGCATCAAGGCTAAATGAGACATTAATTGTGACTTCAAGTCTTTAAAAGTAATATTCAGTGAAAAAAAACGCTCAATAGGTTCTTAGTTGGTTCCTGCCTTGCTCCACCTTCTCTTCCATTCACACCTGTGCCCTAAAGGAAGGAGCTCTGCCCCCTATATCCTGAGGACATAGTACCAACTAACAATAGTATCACCTAACAATTACATGTGAGATCGAGCAAAATTCAAAGGCACAAACTCCATTATGCAAACAAAGTAACTTCATTTTTCTTCCTATATTAACTCAGTTTCTGTTTTAAGACTCCATTTTGCTCAGTGACAGAAACCTTCATCCAATTATTTCCAGGAGTTTTTCTCCCCAGAAGTTGTACTAACCCCTTTCATTGCTTTCCCCACTCATTGTCCTCTCCCTTTTTACTTGGGATTGATCTGGTCCAGAAAGCTCCAGTAGTTTCATGGCCTAGGGATGGGGTGAGGTAGGGAGAACACTGGGTAAATTGATTCTCATTTTTTATCCTGATGTCCTCTGTCTTGTCTTTGTTCATTGAACTCTGTTTTATCTCACTTGATTTCTCAACCTTTGTGCTACTGAGAATGAACAGGGGGTTCAGAGCGCACCATACTCAGGCCCCTTTGTCAGGCTTACAAAGGCTGAAGTTTCTTAGTGCTCAGGCCTAGGGCTTCCTCCCTTCTCACTGCTAGGGGTGTCCAAACTGCTGCCCATGGGCCGCATGTGGCCCAGGGTGGCTATGAATGTGGCCCAACACAAAATTGTAAATTTACTTAAAACGTTTTTTTGCTTGCCAGTTTTTATTAGTGATTGTGTATTTAATGTGTGGCCCGAGGGAACTCTTCTTCCAGTGTGGCCCAGAGACACCAAAAGGTGGACAACCCTGGCCCCTTCTCCACTCCTTCTACATCGACAGTGTAATTAGGTCTACAGGTCTTAATTATGACCTGTGTTCCACATCCTTGTTTCACATAATTTCATAGTTTCTGCCTCTTGTTGCTCATTCGTGTCTCATTCAGCCAACTACTGTTTATTGGATCCTTGCCATGTGGCAGGTACTGATTGAAGCAGCAGCTCTGAGTGACACGAGATGAGGTCTGACCACAGAGAGCTGTCATGATCTTCATCATTGATATCATCACTGTCATCACCCTCATCACCACCACCATCATCACCATCACCACTACCACCATCATCACCATCACCACCACCATTGGCATCACCAGCACCATCATCATCATCGTCGTCATCATCACTACTACTTAGTGAGCCCTTATTGTAGGTCAAGCTTCACTAAATAGTTTGCATGCACTATTTTATCTAGGAATGAGATATTATTATCTAGGAATGAGCAACACAGTGGGACAGGTAATGTTATTATATGTACTTTACACATGAGAAATCTGAGGCACAGAGAAATATATAACTTAACCCAGGTCACACAGCTTCTTGGTATTAGAACCAGGGATTCAAACCTAGGCATTTCTGCTTTATAGTCCGTGATATAAGTCACCTTGCTGCCTTCCATTGGATATCTAACATAAAATATTTGCTTCCTTTATATATAACAAGTAAGGTTGGTGATTTTAATTATTGGTGGATATTAGGCAGCTAAAGACCTCTGAGAGAGGTCACTGCCATTGTGAACCTTGTCATCTTCTTCATTCAACAAATATGTTTTGCATTCTTAGTAAGTGCTCATGTTCTCAGCACTGAGGAAAAAAGAACCGAGTGACATGTGCAGAAATCTCCACCATCAGAGGGTTTACACATCTGGAGATTAAATGTATTAAAAGAAGAATAAGAGCTTTTAGGGGACAGTGGATACCTGTTCCTTGTTTTTTACTTAGAATTTTCATGTGGCTTTGGGCTCAGATATGGAGCCATTTCTCTGTCATGAAGGTCCAGGTGCTGGTGAAAAGTCTAACATAAAAATACCACCCTACCCACGCAAAATGTCAAATGAAAATTACCAAGTATATTTGCATAAGTGTGATATGGAGGCTATGCCATGCCATCTAGAATGTTACTGGGGATGGATTTTAGGTTTCCTAGTCTTAACAATTAGGATATTCTCAGTATAGGGCAGGGATAAAGTGGGCTTATGGTTGTTCATATGCAAAAGGACATGTAGGTTATGATTGTTACAAAAGCTTTATTAACTCTGTGTTGAGTGTACTCACAACTGTAAATCTACTTGTGCCCTATGCTGTACATATAACAGGCATCTAGATATAAAAAACATATCTAGAATGTATGAACAATTCATACAAATAAAAAATAACAAGACAGACATCCAATAGAAATAGCTATAAGATTTAACTAGGCACTTCAGAAAATGATCAATAATTTGTAAAGGAACTGGACCTTGCTAATCATTAGGGAAACAATTAAAACAACAATGATATAATACAATGTACCAATCAAAATGGCTAAAATATAAAAACTGACAATACCAAATGTTGATGAGGGTATAGAGCAACTAGACCGCTCCTACATTGTTGTTGGGTATCTAAATTGATACAGACATGTTGGAAGATTGTTTAGAACAATTAACTACATAGTCTAACTTTATTTCTCCCAAACTAGATTCCCCAAGCATAGATATATACATGCCCCAAAAGGCATTTCACAAAAATGTTTATAAATGTACTATATGCTTTAGTCTCAAATGGAAGCAACTGAAATATGTGCAGTCAAATAGATATCTGAATGAGATACAGTCACCCAAAAATATTACAAAACAATAACTGACAAGCTGTGCATAACATGGAAGAATTTCACAAATGTAATGTTGAGTCAAACAAGCCAGACACTGAAGAATTCATAGCAAGTGAACCTGTTTGTATGGAATGTAAAAACAGGCAAAACTAACCTGTTGCTAAAAGTCAGGATAGTGTTACCTTTGGAGAGGAGAGATGGGTAGAGGTCAAGGTGGGCTCCTCAGTTTGGGCAATGTTTCATTTCTTCAGCTGGTGGTGGCAATGCAGATGTGTTCACTGTGAATATGTGAGTATTTATCATGCTGCACACTTATGATATGTTCATCTCTTCTATGTGTATAATATCCTGTATTTCCATAAACCTTTTCTTAAAAATAATTAAGATATTTACTACCTTCCATTTCCCAGTTCTTTCATTCTTTTTCAAAGTTTCTCATGGACATATAATAGTATATATATTATATAATATATTATATTATATATGTGTGTGCATATATACATATATATGTATATTTTGTTGTTGTTGTTGAGAGCTTCTCCAGGGCAGAATTCTTACTTATAGATATTTGTAAACTTTTTAAAAAATCTTTTTGGACTTTAATAGTGAGTAAATTGAAATAATTGCTAAGGAAACTCTCAGTTTTTATATACCATTGCGCAGTACCCTGCCTGGTACTCAGAGAGCAGACAACAGATGCCTGATGTGTGACTAAAAGGATGAACTGATGTTTTCTGAATCACATTAGTAAGTTTTGTTAGTGTCTATACTTATATGCAGTCTCTCCGAGCCTGGGAATCTATACTCATGTACAATAGCTTTCTAATGAGCATGGTTTTCCCTGCATGGTTCTCTCCATTTTATGAGTGGCTGGGTCTTTATTGAGTCACTCTGGAAGTCAGTTACCCGATGAGAGATGCTTTGTTTACTTTAAATATGTAAAAAATGGCTTCATTCCTCAGGGGATTATTAATTGCTGGTTTACTAATTACTCTGGAACTGTGTTTTAAGAAATAAATCGAGGCAGTGGTTTGAATGAATTCTTACTTAAGTGACTAATTAGTTGGATCAAAATAATTGAGTAAATTAAGAAATTCTTTAATAGACATTATTTAGGTATCAGTTTGATTTTGCTGCTGGTGATGCTTAATGATAGGAATTTTTTGATAGGAATTTTTGAGGCACATTTGCGTCAAGACGCTGGTGGGAGCGTCCCTTCACAACTGGGCATTTCAGTACAGGCGTCTGTGGAGCTCGCTCCTCCTTCAGGATCTTTTGAAAAGGGCGCTTCCTCTCTCTGCCTTCTCTGACCCTTACACTCTCAGTCAAGTAGTTAGTGACTCTGGAAGCTGAATTTTCTAGCCAATTGTGCAAATCCTAAAACACTGTTCTCCTTATAGTAATTCAGGTGTTCGGTGACGGACTATCGCCTTCCCCAGGGATTGCCTTCGTGATCGAAGGAATCAGCCTGGCTGCTAAAGAGTTAATCCACAACGCACAAATGAGTTAATATCTAGGAGAGTCACATCCAGTGGGTCTTTCTCTGTCTTGTGACAACTATGATTTTTCTAGTGATGAAACAGATCACCACTAAGTGTTGCTAATTCTTCCACCGCATTTGCCCTGGATGGTTCTTAATGATTAGTTTGAAGGCCAACTAGAACAAGACAAGCTAAGGATGTTTAAAGTGGGCCCAGCTTTTGGATGGAAAAAGATACCGTGTCCCCACGGGCCGTGTATAATGTTACAGTAGACCCATCATCATTAACTGCCTTGTCATAGGCTCCGCAGCAGGAGGGGTAATCACGGCTCTGTGCGGAGGTGGGGTGGGGGTGGGGGTGCTCCCTGACATTGGCACACGGGTTCTAAGTAGGGATGACTTTAACTGCCTGAGCTAGAAAGAAGTCGTGTATAATACCAGGTTTTATATTAAACAAAAATAAATTTTCTCTAACGTGAGTTTTCAGACAGGTTGTCCTAATATATTAACTTCTGTCTGTGTTTTGAATAGTCAATTTCACGGTGAAATGAGTTCTTAATAATATATTTACCACCTGGGAGAAATCTCCCAGCCATCTGGAAAGGAGAGGGGATTTAGTGCCTCCAAACGGAGATTGAATTATTTTCAGAGTTATTTATTTATTTTTATATCAGGTAGCAGGAAGGGAGACCTGGTTCCAGCGCAGCTGCCGCAGTGGGTGGGGCGTGCCCTGCACCTTCTCGTGAGCATGCTCAGTCACCGCCTATCGGGACAGCCGGCTGTCAAGTGTTAGGAATCTAGCCATATAGGATAACAAAGACACTGAAGGAGTGTCCTATGTTATATTAAGTACTGGAAGGGATACAGAAGTAGCAAAATTAAGTGCCCAGACGTATCTGTATGCTGCATTTTTATGGGACCAGCAGAAGGTGGAGGAAGATCACAGCAGTGGCCTCAGACTGGAAAACACTGAATTCACACCCTGATTCTGTGATTTATTACTTGTGTTTCAAATTAATAAATCCCTCTGGGTTGCATTTTATCCATATTTAAATGAAAATAATTCTATTTACCTCTCAATGTTGTTGTGAGAATTAGTAGTGTGAAGTACTGTAGGGAACATGTTTAGTTCAATGCCAGGATGAGTGATTAATAGGAAGGTCTCCAGAGTGAAAATACGGAACAAAGGAAAGCAAGTTGAAAATATACGTAACCGTGCATCTATATGTCTACATGGGCATGCATGCACATACACCTCAATCCAGAATGCACACTCAGACTGAGCTAACAGAACATATCAGAACTAGATGGAACAGAAAAGAAGGACTTAAATTCTGTTTTCCAGAATTAAAAAACAAGTCATAAACCATTCACTCAACAAATATAAACTGAGCACCTACTATGTACCAGGCACTCTACTAGGTATTTTGCACATGTCATAAATAAAACAAATATTCCTGCCCTCTTTGAGGTTAGGTTTTCAAGGTGGAGAAGGAACAGACCATAAATGTTAAATGTAGTAAGTAAATCACGTGGTATGGTTTAAAGTAGGAAGACAGGGAAAAAAAGGGTTAAGGGATTGGGAGTTTCAGGGCTGGAGCAGGTTGCATTTTTAACAGGGTATTCAGGGTAAGCATCATTTATATGATGACATTAGAGTACATATTTGAAGGAGATGAGAGAATGTGTCATGCAGGCATCAAAGGAAAGAATAGTCCAGGTGAGGAATCAACTGGTGCAAAAGCCCTAAGGAGCATGCCTGGCATGCTCAGTGAGTAGCAAGTTAGTCACTGGCTGGAACTAAGTGAGCCCAGGGATATTGTGGGAGTGAAGGTAATAAAGACAACAGGAAGCTAGAAAGGAGAGACTTAGGTCATTGTAAAGGTGTAGGCTTTTACTGCAAGAGAAATTGACAGCCATTACAAGGTTTTGCACAGAGCTTACCTTTGGAAAGCATCATGAATTTTTTGGCTTCAGTGTTGAAACTAGGTTTGGATGGGCCTGGGCAAGTGCAGATGTGCAGAGAGCAACAAGAAAACTATTGTAATAATGCTTAAAAGAGAGAGTGGTAGGCCAGGCCATCGTGGTAGCAGTGCAGCCAGTGAGAAGAGAGAAGTTTTTGGATAAACTTCCAAGGTAGGGAAATAGGATTTTTCTGACAGATTGAATTTGGAGTGTGAGAGAAAGAGAAGAGGCATGTGTGAGTGCAAGACATTTGTCCTGGACAACTGGAAGGATGGACTTGTAATACGTTGAGATGGCAAGGGCTATCTATGAGTGGGTCATGTTTGGGAGGTAGGTCATGAGTTTCATTTGAAGATGATGATCTTATTGCATCTATTAGACGTAGGTGTAGTTGGCTGATGACTGTGTATCCACTTTGGTAGTTCAGATTTGTACCAGAGATATACATTTGGATGTTGTTGGCATATAGATGTTATTTAAAGCTGTGAGACAAAATGAAACCTCTAAGGAAGTGACTGAGAATAGGGAAAAGAGAAAAGGGTTGAGTTCTTAAGCATGCCAATATATATTTTTAAAGATTTTATTTTTATTTTATTTTTTTAGAGAGAGGGGAAGGGAAAGAGACAGAGAGGGAGAGAAACATCAATGTGTGGTTGCCTCCTGCACACCCCTACTGGGGACCTGGTCCACAACCCAGGCCTTTGCCCTGACTAGGAATTGAACTAGCAACCTTTGGGTTCGCAGGCCAGCATTCAATCTGCTGAGCCACACCAGCCAGGGCGAGCATGCCAATATTAAGGAGTAGAGTAGGAAATGGGGACACAGAGAGGAAACTATAGAGGAACAGCCAGTGAGACAGGAGAAAGGCCAAGACCATGGAAGGCCTCCTGGAGAAGTCATATTACTGTGGGTGGAGTGATTTAATGCTGCTGATAGGCCAGGGTAGATGTGGCCTGAGAAGTGACTCTTAGATTTGGAGGCATGGAGTTCAACAGCAATCTTGAGAACGTCTTCAGATGAGTAGTGAGAGCCAAAGCCTGTTTGAAAAGGATTAAAGAGAGAATATGAAGAGCTAAATAGGAGACATTATAATAGACAACATTTTCTGAGGAGTTTTTCCCCCCACAGAAGGTAACAAAGAAGTGACAGAAAAAGTAAGGTAAATTAAAAGGATTGTTTAATGGAATGCACAATAGCACATTTGTATGTTTATGGGAATCATCCAGAAGTAAGAGAAAAAAATGCCCTGTAGGACAGAATGTGGGGTAGAGGGATGGCATCTGACACACAGGAGATGGAGCAGGGTCTGGTGCTCAGAGGAGGCAGCTGTGATACAGATGCTGGAAGGCTGATGGAGGAGTGGTGAATTACAGAAGTGCTCTTCTGAAGTTTTAGGTTTAAAAATATATCTTTATTGATTTTAAAGAGAGAAAGGGGAGAAAGAGAAAAAGAGAAGGGTAGAGGAAGAGAGAGAGAGAGACACATCAATGTGAGAGAGAAACATCGATTGGTTGCCTCCCTTTTCATCCCTACCAGGGATTGACCCTGCAATCCAGGTATGTGCCCTGACTTGACATCGATTCTGCAATGTTTTGGTGTACAGCACAACACTCCAACCAACTGAGCCACCCGGCCAGGGCTGAACAGTTTTAATTTTTTTCAGTGAGTAGGAGGTGAGGCCCTGTGGTGAATCTGAGGATGCTGGAGGGAGTGCAAGAGGTGGAGGAAGAGAGGGGAAGGTGAAAACAATCATCTTGGGCAGTAGGATGGTGAATGGACTAATGAGAATGGTGCAGTCCTCCAGGCCCTCTTGAGGTTTTTGATGATTAATTTAAACTGTGATCTCTCAATTTATGGTCGGCTAAATAAGTTAAGTACAAGTTTTTGAGACATTTTATAGGTCATGAACTACTGGTGGCTCTGCAGATATAAAAAGGAATAGGATGTAGCTCCTTTCCTCAAAGAACTCATCATCCTGCAGCAAGAGAGACTGAAACATGAAATCAATAACTATAACAAATAGTGATAATTCTATAATTGAGTTATACTCATTGTTCTGGGAATTACTGCCAAGCGCTGTTGCCAAATACAGTGACACAGCAAGCTGGCGCAGTATTTTACATCAATATCAGAATGTGGTTCTCCATAGTTACCATTCATTTATTAAATAAACATCTACACTAAGTGTCCAGCACTGTGCTAGGTGTTCGTGGTACAATGGCAAATAACTTCTGCACTCAAAGAGCTCACCATCTACCAGCTAATACGGTGGTTTCCAGTATTAGCTACACATTTGAATCCCCTGTGTGCTTTAAAAAACCCAGATACCCAGGCTGTACCCTATACAGACAAGTAAAAATTGTTAAAGTTCTCCACTGTTTCTAACATTCAGTCAAAGGAGAGAACTGCTGATCTAGGGGAAGAGGCAGATCAGGAAAACAGGAAATGGAAATATACGGTTGATCAATGCTGAACACAGGGAAGCACTAAGTACTTGGGGAGCTCAGCTGAGGGTGTGCCTCCTCAGGTAGAGGGGCCAGTGCAAAGTTCCCAGAGGAAGAGCCACCTGGACTGAGCAAGAATGCAAGTCAGTGTATGAAGTGAAGGGAAGTAGAGTGTTACAGCAGAAGGAGAAGTGACAAAGACCTGCGGGATGATGGCCATATTCCACTCAGAAATATGTGAGCAGTTCTGTTGGTTCAGAGCAGATGGTATAGAATAAGAGAACAGTAGCAAAAGATGCTGAGTGTGACCAATAGCCAAGAAACATGTTGCACAGTGCAAGCTCCATATTTGTTCCCGGACTATTCTTGAATCCCCATTTAAAGACAGACAGGGAAGCCCGTTGATCATAGAAAACTGGGTTAATTGGACTTACTGAGCAAGGGAGAGCAACAAGCTGAGACCATCTCCGAAGGGCAGGGAGTTCGAAAAGGGCACTTTTCAGGGTTGTGGGCACTGGAGTTAGACATAGGGTGGTTTGAGGGCAGGAGTCAGTGAGCAGGGACTACGCAGGAGTTGGTAGATTTTTGTAAGCAATAAGTCAGTTTGGTCCAGTCTGTGGCCATATTTTGGGACAAAAGGATCTGAGCAACCTGGTATTAAAAGAGTGTGAGTTGAGATTGTTTTGTGTCATGGTTTGGTAGAGTGTATCTGTTTGGTGAGTTACAGTACGTTTTTGCAGGCTGTGGTTGCTGTTTCATTCCACAGGATTTAGTACATTAAGAAAAGATAACAGACTAAGTACAGCACTGAGAGGAGCCTGTGGTAAAATAGGGGCCATAGAGCTGCCTGCACCTGGGAGTGAGCTGAAGTTGAATAACATTATCTACTGAGTGTGTTCATTGAGTGAGAAAAATTCATGGAGAACTGACTTGTTTAAGAAACACAACTGTAACCTTGACTGGTGTGGCTCAGTGGGTTGGGGGTCGTCCTACAAAGCAGAAGGTCGGTGGTTGTATTCCTGGTCAGGGTGCAGGCCTGGGCTGTGGCCCAGTCCCTGGTTGGGGCGAGTGCAAGAGGCATATGATTGATGCTTCTCTCCCTCTCTTTTATTCCCTCTCTTCTCCTCTCTCTGAAAGAAAAGAAAAGAAAACTCTAAAAGAAATACACTGACGGTCTGGACATTTGCAGACGTTTTACTGCAAACACGGTTAAATTGAATTGCCTCGTTTATTCTACTTCAGTTGCATTCTCCTCACTCTTTTCCTTTCTCCCTAGAAGTACCCATAATTATTAATTTAGTGGTATATTTTTCTAATTGTAATGCTTTTTCTTATGTAAATAAAATATATTGTCCTCCATGATTTTGAACTTTTATAAATAATCTCAACTTGGTTATATCCTTCTAGCTACTTGCCATGTTAATGCAACTTTATGTTTTCAAGATTTGATTTATTGCTCTTGATAATATATAAGTATATATGGACTATAGCACAACATGTGCCATATACAGTTCATTTATTTTAATTGCAGTGTAGTATTACATTTTATGAATATACCACTGTTTTGGCTCTATTGTTGCAAGGCAATTGGGTTGTTTCTGATTATAACAAACAATGCTGCAATAAACATTCTTGTATGTGTCTCTTTGTGTACCCGTGAGAGAGAATTACTGGATGTAGGGTAAGAGTACCTTCAAAACGTCTAGATATTGCCACATTGCTTGACAAAATGGTTGTACCAGTTTATAATCTCTCTAGGGTGCATGAGAGTAGGCAATTTGCTGAGAGTATAATGATATCTTATTGTTGTTTTAATTTGTATTTTCCTGATTACTAGTGTTGAACATCTTTCAAAATACTTATTGGCCTTTTGGTTCTCCTCTTACTGAAATGCCCATTTTTCCTATTAAATTGTTTTCTTCCTTGGCTTGTATGTATTTTAATTTTTTTTCATACTTTGAATATTAATTCTTTTATAATTATATGCATGGCAGTTGCAAAATTTTCCCCATCTGTGACTTGCATTTACACTTCATGATTTTTTTTTAGGGGGGAGAGATAGAGAAGATTTTTTTGCTTTTGTTTTAATCAACTAAAATTATATTAAATACAGTCTGTGTGTGTGCATGTGTGTTTGCATAAAAATAACTTTGTACCAGAAGCACATAAAATCTCTCTTCTACTTGTATTCAGAAAATGAAGAAGCTTTGCTTTTCATATTTAACTGCTTTATCTGTCTGCAATTGATTTTTCTCTATGGTTGAGAAAGGGGTCCCAGCAATGCCTATTGATTTCTGAAGAACCTTTAATGGTCATTTCTTTCCTAAATCCAGATTCTGCATAATGTGGTCTGTTTGGGGCTTTTCTGTTGTTCTGATGGTACATTTGTCTATTCTTAGACCCATACCATAATGTCTCAATAACTGTAGCTCTGAACTATATTTGCTACCTGGTAGATTTGGTTATTCCTGACCTTTTGTTTATTCTCCTAAAATTAATGCCCAGTACCATGCAAACATCTCTTGGGACTTTGACTAGAGTTGTGTTAGATTGAATTTATAGGATAATTTGGTGTGAACTGACACCGTTACAGTGAAATTAAATTTATAGGTAATTTTGTGTGAAATGGCATAGTTTAAGCGTTAGTTTTTCCACCTGTGGACATGTAATGTGGCTGCATTTATTTAGGTCTCATTTTTTGGTTTTCACTAGAACCTTATAATTTTTGCTGTAAATCTCTTACCTATGTTTCATAGAGTCATTCCCACAAACCCTATTTTATTGCCATTATAAATATAGTGTCTGCTCTAGTTTTCATTTGTGTGCAGCTTGTGTTTAAAGTAGAATTAATATTTCTATAGAGACCTTATATTCAACAACTTTTCTAAACTCACATATTAATTCTAATTAATCTTTTGATTTACTTGGATGTTTACATAGATAATCATATCATATAAACCATCATAAGGCAGTTCATTTTTTAAAAGATTTTATTGATTCATTTTTAGAGAGGGGAAGGGGGAAGGGGGAAGAAAGAGAAATCAGTGTGTGGTTGCCTCTCACACACCACCTACCGGGGACCTGGCCTGCAACCCAGGCATGTGCCCTGAGTGGGAATCAAATCCAAATTGAATGTAGGCTGGCATTCAATCCACTGAGCCACACCAGCCAGGGTTAATTTTAAAAATTATTCTCACTTTTATTTCTTTCCATTGTGTCCCTGTTCCAACTCTGACCTCAAACTTACTTTTGAACCCAACAGTGAGCATGAGTATCTTTGCTTTATTTCTGACATCACAGTGATTTCTTCTAATAGTTGCACTATTAAATATGACGTGTGTCATACATTTTTGGTAAATACCCCCTTTCAAGTTAAAGAAGTTCCTTATATTCATAGTTTTCTTTGAGTTTCTGTAAAAAGAATGTATTACATTTTATTATATTAAACAGTTGTTCTGCATTTATTGAAATGAATTAGTAGTGTTTTTCCTCTCAAAGTTGATCAGTCACCCCAGAAGCTAACCAGATAAATCTAAGTGTAACCCACTTAGCCTGGATTAAGGAAGATACCTGAGATGATAATAAATAAGGATTGGACTAGATAGTGTTCATATTCTAGAATTGAGGTGGAGAGAGGTTCCTGCCAAAAATGGAAATCTACCCCTTCAAAAACAATCATCAACATTGCTCCTTCTCAAGTACAGTTGAGAGACCAGCAGCTTTGGCATCACCAGGAAGGTTATTAGAAATGCAGTGTCAGGCGACCCCAACGCGACTACATCAGATTCTGCATGTAAGGAGATTCCCAAATGCACTGTATGCCCATTATAACTTGTGAAGCCTTGCCAGACATCATCCTTTAAACACTTGAGGCAAATTCATCATGTAACTTAGCATATTAATATGGACATGTTCTAAAATTACACCACATTTGCATTCCTGGGATAAAGCAACTTGGTCATTCAATAAAAAGACACCTCTGGATCTTGCATTTATATAAATGAGAGTGACCTATAATTTTCCTTTTCTGGTACTAATCTTTTCTGATTTGGGTATCGAGACTATTGTAGCTCAACAAGTGATCTGGGAAGTATTTCCTCATCTTCTCTACACAGTTTATTCATCTTTACATACACTACAAAGGGACCACCAGCACAAGGCATTGTCATCTATCAGAATACAGTTTACCCTTCATCCATTTCCCTCACCTCCTAACCACCTTCTCCTCTGGCAACCACTAATCTGTTCTGTATATCTATGAGTTTGTTTTTTGTTTTGTTGTTTGTTTTTCTTCTCTTAGATTCTGCATGAGTGAGATCGTACAACATTTGTCTTTGCCTAACTTAATTTACTTACATTTATTACTGTTGATATTATAGGTATCAACATATACAATATATTTCATTCCTTTTAATTGCAGTGTATTGTTCCATTTTATGAATATACCACTGTTTATGCCAAATCTTCTTTATCCATTCATCCATTGATGGGCACTTAGTTTGTTTCCACATCTTAATTATTATAAATAATGCTGCAATGAAAATAGGCGTGCATGTATCTTTTTCAAAATAGTGTTCTCATATTCATCAAATAGGCACCCAGAAGTGGAATAGCTGTGTCATATGGGAGCTTTGTTCTTAGTTATTTGAGGGATCTGCATACAGTTTTTTTAGTGGCTGCACCAGTCTGCATTCCCACCAACAGTGTACATGAGTTCCATCTTCTCCACATCCCCTCCAATGCTTGTGATTCCTTGTCTTTTTTTATAACAGCCATTCTAGCAGGTGAGGTGAAATCTCAGTTGTGATTTTAATTTGCATTTTCCTAAAAATTAGTGATTTGAACATCCCTTCATATATCTGTTGGCTATCTGTATGTTTTCTTTGGAGAAATGCCCACTCTAATCCTCTGACCATTTCAAAATTGGGTCATTTGTTTTTGGTTTCTGAGTTGTATGAGCTCTTTATAGATTTCAGATTTTAAATTTTATCAGATGTGTGGTTTGCAAATGTATTTTCCTATTTGACAGGTCAACTTTTTATTTTGATGGTGATTTCCTTCACTGTGCAGAAGTGTTTAGTTTGATGCAGCCCTATGTATCTATGTTTTATTTTGTTTCCCTTGCCTTTGGAGTCAGATTCACAAAACATCACTAAGGCCAATATCAGAAGCTTACCACCCAGGTTTTCTTTTAAAAGGTTTGTGGTTTCAGGTCTTACATAAAAGTCTAGAATCAATTTTGAGTTAAATTTTGTGTATGGTGTAAGACAGTGGAGTACGCCCTTGGAATTTTGAGATTGCTGTAGGTAGTAGGAACATTGTAACACTTCATTCTTCCAATACAGGAGCCTAAAATATCCTTCCACTCACTTGTGTCATCTGTAGTTCCTTCCATCAGTGTCTTACAGTTTCCAGTGTGTTGTTCTTCTTCCTCCTTGGTTAAATTTGTTGTTAGGCATTTTATTCTTTTCAATGCAATTGTAAATGAGATTATTTTCTTTCCACATCTTAGAGATAATTTGCTCTTTGTGTATGGAAATACCTGAGATTTCTGAATATTAAGTTTGTATTTGGCAACTTAACTGAATTTATTTATTCTAACAATTTTTGGTGGAGTTTTTAGGGTTTTCTATATGGAGTATCATATCTGCAAAAAAGGAGCTTTGCTTCTTTTGTGATTTGAATGACTTTTCTTTTTCTTGCCTAATTGTTCTGACCAGGATTACCAATACTCTGTGAAATAAAAATGGAGAGTGTGGGAATCCTGGTTGTGTTTCTGATCTTAGATAAAAAGCTTTTACCTTCTAACCATGGAGAATGATATTAGATGTGGGTTTGTTGTATCTTGTATGTTTGTCAGAACTTATCTGTGAACCATTAGGTGCCTAATGATGGTTATCAGGTTTTTAAAATTCTGATAATGTGTTGTTTTAAACATCACATGTTTAATTTGATTTTCTAATTATTATATTCATTTTCAAATTTACCAGTAAATGTTATTCCTGATATATATATGTATATATATATATATATATATATATATATATATATATATATATATATTCTGACTATATTATCATATACTGGTTTGTTGTATTCCTAATATTATGCATTTGTGCCTTTTTTCTGAACCTACTTAACAAAGGCTCAAGGGTCTTTTCGGTCTTTTCAGAAAACCACATCTTAACATTATCAGTCCTTCAGAACTTTTACTTATTTTCTTTTCCAATACTTTCTCCTCTTCTTTTTATTACTTTTTATTCTATATATTCCTTGAGTTGACTCAGTTGTTTCCTAACTACCCTAATTAGATTATTATCTCATTAATTTTCAACTTAAACATTTTAAATCTTCTATCAGTACTAGATTGTTTTAGCTATATCTCCTACTTGTTAACTCTATTTGTTAAAAATGCCTTCTATTTGAGTTATATATTTAAGATTTCATTAGACTTTAGTTCTAAATATTTTTGAATTTTTATTTTTATTTCTTATTTGATCCAAAAATTGAAAGTTATTTATATTTATATTTACATTAAGTTAGGACTTGCTCTGCAGCCTCAATAGTTACCTGTGGTAAATATTCCATGCGTATTTGAGAATAAGATGTATCATGTTGTCTAATTCATTAAGTGCAGGTTTCTAAAAACCTTTAGTCAGGCAAGGCAGAAGCTCTGCAGAGCTTGGGAACAAGTGCAGGTCTGACACTGGGTGTGGAGAGGAGGATTAGCTGCCTCTTTCATGAATGGAAGAGGACTTCTGCTATCAGTTCAGGACCAAGTGGCAGAAATCAGTTCAGGACCAAGTGGCAGAAACCAGTTACGCTGAGGGGAAGAAAATAGCAGTAGGGTAGAAAACAGGGTAAGGAAGGGCAAGCCACGGGACCAGAGTTAAAGCAACCAGGAACTAGACTGTAGCAAAACCAGCCCTGGGGAAAGGGCTGGAAACTCAGCCTTGAGAGTCTGGCATAAAAGCAATAAAGTAGGAAGCTGACTATGATGTGGTAGTTAAGGTTTCTGGTTCCAGATCATAGATTTAATTTTAAACCTTCATCTTTTTTTCTTTTTCTTTCTTTCTTTCTTTTTTTTTTTTGGTCACAGGAACCATAGACATGTTACTACAGTATGACAACCTTGACTTTCTTTTCTATAAAATTTGAGTAATAATGTTTGCCATATTGAGTTATTGTGAAAACTAAATAATAAAGCCTGTGGTTGGTCTCTGAAATTTAGTGATTACTCAATGAATATTAGCTGTTATTATACATCACATTTATTTTAATTATATTGTTTAATAACATGAATACCTGTCATTGCTAATAATAATAAAACAATGTAAAACAAGACTAAAGAAGGTGCAGGAATAGACGTCTGCACATTTCTGCCCAGAAAGCATTAGCACTCACTCTCAGGACCTAGGCTACGGCAGACCTGCAAGAGGAGGAGTCAGGGCCACATAGCTCCTTTCAAGGCAGAGTCAGTGTACACAAAGAGTGCAGTGCCTTCAGAAACGGAACGACCATCTTCATTCCCCAGGCACTGAGCTCTGGCGCTATTTGCTCATCTTCTCCCCATTTGCAGCGGCAGTAGCATCAGATCAGACATCAGTCCAAAGCTGACGAACACTTTCTTAGCTCAGGACTGGATCTTCCCTTTACACCTTAGAGCCTGGCACCAGAAAAATGCCTGAGATCAAAAGCCGGAACTCAGGGTGGGAAGTCACAATAAAGTTCTGTGATGTGGAGACAAATGTGAGTATAAAGAAGTCCCATTGCTTCAGTGCGAGCCCTTTACTTACCCTTCAAAAACTGAGGCAAATTTATGTGGGCCTCAGCTGTGATTGTATATCAATCCGGTGGATGAGATTTAAAATTGTTTTGAAAAATGCCTTCTATTTGCATGGCCTTTTCACTCGGCAGAAGGTATTTTCCTTTTCTCACCACTATTATTCTTTGCTTCTAAGCAAGGGCTTTGCTGCTGCCGGCAGGACTGTGGCTTTGCACCCTGCCTGTGGTGCCTTCCCCAGAGAGGTTCCCATATGTAAGGGACAAGCCTACTTAAACTGTTACTTCTGAAAACTGAGAAGAGTAGAAAAGACCTCATCTGTTATGTTGCTTCTAGCTCTAAAAATATACTACTTACTTGTCTTATGAATCAGGATGTCGGACACATTGCCAGGACCCACTTAATAATACCTACCAGCTACAAGCCAGCGAAACTATATTAGGAAGCTAGTACAGTTAGGTTACTGTTGACTCCATTCATAGAATTCTCCCACATCAGAGCCACAGAAATGCAATGACAAGTTGGCCAACTAATAGACCAAGGATGCCCGGGTAGGGATTCCTGACTGACCAATTCTCTCACAGCCCAACAGAAATCTGTCATGTAAACAGTTTTCCATGTGGGGGAATGAACCACTTTACCTGTAAATTGCCTAGCTGCTAATCATGTTGTAATGTGTTCTGTCTGCTTTTGGTAGTAGCCCCAATCTGACCATCACCCACAATGAGCTTTAGGGTCCGTTCAGTGACTTTACTGGGGATTGTGTTTACTATAATCTAACTGTGCCGTTCATCCCTTCACTTACCCACCAGGGTGAGTTCTGTCACATCTTACTGTGACAGATGAGAAGGTGAGGTGATAGATAAGACATAGACCCCTTTCAAGGAGCTTGGAGTTAAAGTACAAATGCAGACACTGGGGCAGATGGCTGCTGTCAGGGTAGTGCATATAATGACACCAATGAGCCCCAGGTTGTATGGGTACCCAGAGGGCTGTCACCTAACATAACTGTGACCATCAGCGAAGACTTCTTTGAGAAACCACACCCTATTAGGCTCCTAATGGATACATAGACTTTCTAAATATAGAAATAGAGGTCAGGAGAGGGGTGAGAAAAAACCAGCTGGGGAGAAGGTACAGAGCAAAGGTAAGGATTTGGAGGAAATGTCTTACACATGGGAGCACAGACAATTCAATATTATTGGTACACAAAGTGTGACAATTGAATGGTGTGGGATGGAGCTGGAGAGAGAGACAGGAGCCAGGCATGGTAGGCTTTGCACCATGGTAACGGGTTTGGATGCTACTCAGTGGGTGATGGACAGCCTGGGTGAGTTCTGAAGAAGGAAACAGACATTGGCAGATTTGTGTGTTATAGAAGCTTTGCTATTATTTGAGGGTAGAACATCAGTTAAGAAAAAACATTAGGAATCTTATGAGCCTGCACAACTTTACTGAGCACTCAGTGTAGTGCCTCGTATATGGTAAATTAGTTATCTATTGTTGCACAGCAAATGACTCCACAACTTTGTGGCTTAAAGCAACAGACATTTATTTTCTTATAGTTGCTCTGGGTCAGGAGTCTGGGCCCAGCTTATCTGGGCCTTTTGGCTTTGGATCTCTCATCAGGCTGACGTCCAGGTGCCTGCTAGAACTATAGTCATCTTTAATCTCTCCTGGGGTGGATCCACTTTCAA
Source organism: Phyllostomus hastatus (assembly GCF_019186645.2). Lineage (NCBI taxonomy): Eukaryota > Metazoa > Chordata > Mammalia > Chiroptera > Phyllostomidae > Phyllostomus > Phyllostomus hastatus. The sequence goes on along the minus strand of NW_025334015.1, from coordinate 7,842,879 downwards.
GCTCACTCTCTTGGTTATTGGCAGCATTCAGTTCCTCCTGGGCTGCGGGCAAGATGCTTCACTCAATTTTTGCCACATAGACCTCTCCATATGGCGGCTCCCAAAGTGGCAGCTTGTTTCCTCCAAGGGAATACACAATCAGCAAGAGAGAGAATGTGAGCAAGAGAAATCACATTCTTCTATAGCCAAGTGTTAGAGAGTGCTGCACCCCAACACTTTTTCTGAATTCTATTTGTTAGAAGCAAGTTACTGGGTCTAGCCCACACTGAAGGGTAGGGGATTTACCTAAGGACACAAATATTGGGGCGGGGGGGGAGAAGGTCATTGGGACCACATTGAAGGCTGGCTATAACACAAAGGAAATGTCCATGCATTATATTTTAGTAAAATGTTTAATGAATGAATAAAACACTTTTTTCCCTCTTATTTATTTTCTCCTTTTTGTAGCAGAGTCTTCTGAGTATTACATAGATGTGTTGTACTATTGAATGAAAGTTTGTTTAGGGGCTTATAAAGTTCAGTGATAATTTTTAAATGAAAATAAAAAATATATATGTATGTGTGTATATATATGTATGTGTATATATATATATATATATATTATTAATCTCACCCAAATTTCCTTTCCTCCATGAAGGGCTAGCTTTTTTCTTTCCCTTTGGATTTCATTTAAACGAATAATTTAATAGCAGTAGAGAAAGACATGGAATGCTCCAAGTAGTCATAGCTCTCAAGTTAGTTTTTTTTTCACATTTACTTTTTTTTAAAGATTTTATTTATTTATTTTTAGAGAGGGAAGGGAGGGAGATAGAGAGAGAGAGAGAGAAACGTCAATGTGCGGTTGCTGGGGGTTATGGCCTGCAACACAGGCATGTACCCTGGCTGGGAATCGAACCTGGGACACTTTGGTTCCCAGCCCGCGCTCAATCCACTGAGCTATGCCAGTCAGGGCTCAAGTTAAAGTTTTCTTGATAATTTGTATTAACTAGTTGATTCTGACCCTCTAATAAGATTAAATGGTGGCCACTTGGAAGCTTTTTCATCTATGCAAAAGTTGCTTTCCTAATGTGGTAATATCCATCATAATGTGGCTTTCAGTGACCTGTGAGGCCATGGAGAAGATTGTGCAGGATGTTACTACAGAGGACGTGTGCAGCCCATGCAATACTCATACTTTATACCGACCTGCTCTTCCAAGCTTCGTGAAGACATCCACTTTTCCCTGGGCTTTGAAAACATGAGTGTGCATGCTCATTTTCAAAATACTGTTGGCAACTGACAGTCTTTTACAAAGAGTTTCGTAGCCAATTGCCCTTGGTTTCCATTCCAGCTCAGCAGGCCATCAGACTGGTGTCAGATCATGCGTCTAGGAAGTATCAGAGCCAGAACTAAAACCCAGACCTCTTTGAAGTATGATTTATTTATATTACAATGCATTCTAAAGTTCCAATACTATTTTGTCTTATTTTTCATAAATTAAGGAGTGTTATTCGAGTAACTAACTTATTATCTTACTTCTCTAAGGTTCTAGGAAAGAAAGGGTGCCTTAAATAATTACTCTCCAAGTAACTGGCTTTTGTTACACAAGCTATTTTGCGTCTTATAAAACTTGTTTTCTCAAATATAAAATAGGTGGTAATAATAATTAATTGTATGAGACTAAATGAACTCAATATAGTTAGGTTTCTAAGCTTAATTATTTTGCTTTACCCATGGCATATTTAAAACAAAGTCCAATACTAGACACATTAAGAATTCAGGGGTGAGTGGGGCAGGGGAAAGCAACAGGGGAAAAATTGGGCCAACTGTAATTGAACAAAAACTTAAAAAAAAGAATTTAGAAGGAGAGGAAGACACAGATCTTCTTTCCAGGATAGATTGTAATACAGAGCAGGTGTTCCTAGTATGTTTTGGGTCAAGTAGCTGTTTAGGTCCTTTGAGGATTGTGACCCTTACTTGCAAAACCCCCTGTAACAAAAAATATTGCGTAGAACTTCAGAGGCAATTACAGATGGGCTAAACCTCATCTTTGAATGCCAATTAAGATGTAGAGGCATGTGCCCCGCACTGCAGATGCTGACGTGCAGGTTACATTGACAATTAACAGTAAATTCATTCTCAGGATTAGCTTCAATGGCCTGCTAATAGTAAAAATAGAAACACTTGCAATCATTCTATTGACAGGTAAGATGCACTCTCCCATTTACAGTTGCAGCTTTGGGTATTTGGGTTAGCAATTAAACTGTTTGGAGTGAAGGGTTGCTGCACAATTAATAATAGGCAATGGATACTCACTTAGTCCATTCATTACATTAAATCTACATCCCAGCAGCTATTATGGGGCATTAGCCCATTGTGACTGAAAGAGAAATAAAGCCATCATTATTTCCTTCCCTTTTCTACTGTATTTGGCTCTGGGACTGGCAAGCCTGGCTGTACACTAGCATGTTGCCTTTTCTTCTTGACCCTGCAGAGTATGCATTTCTAGCAGGGAGACGCAGAGTAGGGAGAATGGGTTGGCTAGAGTAGGATTCCTCTTCTTGACATGGAAGTTTGGTTTGTCCTTCCAAGTATAAGGTCATTGCTCTTGATTCACTTAAACAAAAACAAAATACAAACAAAAAATGGATTAGCTGAAATTCCTTTGGGTAGGTAGTAGCCGCTGAGGAGAATGGTCTAATGAGGTGAACAGCAACAATCAATGTTTAAACCGAGGTCAGCGGGTTAGGCTGCACCATTGGATTTGGCTGGGATTGTTTAGTCAATAAATGACCTGGCAGGAAATTACTGTAAACAAACTGCACCATCTTTAATTCAGGTGTGGGCTGAGGGGAGGGCACTGACCCCTAGGATTCCTAGATTAGAAGAATAGGCAGCAGGTTATTTTTCAGACTTTTTCCAATAGATGGACCCACTGAGCAGAATTGTGTGTGCAGAGATATTCTCCCTGCCCTCCTGCTTCATGCCCCCATCTTTGCAGGCAGTCATTTGTACCACAGCTGTCCTGGTACTGTTAGTGGGTGCACATGTGCCCTCCTGGGTGTCTACCCCCGAGTTGTTGCTTGCTTTCATCTGAGGAGAACCACGTTTTACTCTGGCCAGTTGGTTGCTTTACCACGTCTACAGGAGAGAATTTTGAGTTCAAGTTGTATGTAATTATTGGTGTTGAGTAAGTCTAAATAAATTACTCAATGAAAGTAAAAACTAGAGTAAAGATGCCAGTATTTGAAGTCTTTAGTTCCATATAATAATAGGGTCCTTAGTATCACAGATCTGTGAAAAATTGAGCAATGAAGCAGCTTCAAAGATGCACCGTCCAGCACCTGCATTGCACAGGTGTACAACTGAAACCCTAAGTGATGAAATAATGCCCTGTTCACAAGTCAGTCCTCTTTCTAATGGAAAAAGACAATTTATTATTTTTATTGTTCAGCTAACATTTTCATTCAATGTGGTTATTATCTTTTAGTAAATCTGAAAAATACCATTTCCAGATTCAAGAGAGAGGGCTGCTCTTCCATGTGACTATCTCCAGGATGGCATGTGTCTCTAACCCCCTGTGCTGAGTTAAACTCCTTGCCCTTTGCAGCTGGCCTGTGATCTTCTGTGCTCTGGGTGGAACCTGTGCTGAGTGTCGGAGCTGGGTGGCGGCGGGTCAGGAAAAGCCTTTCCACTTCCATGAAGCTTCCCTTGTGCTTTGCAACAGGGCTCAGCTTCCCACTTTTGGGTCCCTATTCCTTATACAAATCTCCAGTGGAGCACCATCCACAACATATTGTTATTCTTGTCCTATTAGGCAATGACCTGCCTGAGGGCAAAAAATACCTATCCCCACCCAGCCTGGAAGAGCCATAAGTAATAATTACAAGTAACTTTGTCAAATGATGAATGTCACAATGACCCACACATTACTCCAAAACTTTGGCAAGATGAAAGGGAAAAAAATGAAGAGGGGTAGTGAAGGGGTGTGATAAAGAAGCAAGTGGGAAGAGGAAGTTCCATTCTGGGTGAGAATTCTGAGGAAGGGCTTAGATCCCTCTTCATTTCATCTCCTAAACCAATTTGCCTGCCTGGAGCCAGGGCCTGGAACGCTCACCACGTTGGGGATGAGCTGGCTTTAGTGGCTGCTGGACGTGCTGATAGAATTGTCCTTGATGTCCTGGAATGGAGAGAAGACAGTGGCTGGCAGAGAGGGGGTGTGCCGCAGGTTCCCGCAGGGACAGAGTGTGTAACCTGCTGGGGCGGCTCCCCGTGGAGCGGTGAGCCGTGTGCAAATGCAGTCTGCGTGTGCTTTGAAGCCTCCAGCCTTGGAAACTTCAAACAAGGAGACAACAGACAGCTGATCCATGGGAAATTAATATCTGACAGGGCTCAAAACTGCCTCCCTGTCACCTCAATATCCTGCCTTCTCACTGGCAGTATTTACTTTCTGAACACACCGAACATTTACCACATCAGAGGCTCCCACACCCTTAATTTTTCTAAAATAAGAGAACCTTACATTTCAATAGCATCCATTTTAACTGTTTGTCTTTTTATCTGCTTCACTTTAAAGTGTATCTTTCTATGGGGTGCGGCAGGTTCCCTAGGGAGCAGAGGAGTGAATGAGGTTTGAGGAAGGAGTCAGGCTGGCAGGTGGAACGCCGGCCCTGCCCAGCCCTGAAGAAGCTCACGGACTCGGGTTCAGACAGAGCACCTGTGGCTCAGGAGCTGGTCTCCTCTCCCTGCCTGGTTATAAACCCACACACTCTAGGCTCTTTGATTTGATCACTGGAGTAGACAAGCTTACATTAGACAGACAGTACTGGGAAACAAATATGGTTTGACTGTATCTATTCATCCATCCATCCACCCATCCATCCATCCATCCAATCGTCTATCTCTCCACACATTCATCTATCTCTATGTCCATCTATCCATCCATTCACTCATTCATTCATTTGAATATTCGGGCAGATAGCACATCCATGAAAATTTTTAGCATTCCTACTGTATGCCCAATGCTATGCTAGATGCTGGTGATAAGAGAAAAATGTACAGTTCTGTCCTTAAGGAACATTTATTGACACCAGGGAAGGATCATAAGCAGATTGTTCCTTTACGCAACCCTCTTTGACATGCTCAGGCTAGTTTGCTCTCAGGTTTCCCTTTGATAGCCCATCCACAGTGTCCTATTTTCACTACCACTTAGGATGACCAACTAGTTCAGGTTTGCCAGAGATTGCCCAGCACTTCCCCAGTTTTAGCACTGAAAATCTCATTTCCCAGGAAATCTCTCAGTTTCAGGCAAACCAGGGTTTCAGCTTCTCAACCAGTGGTACTCAAGCTGTCCCCAGCACCTCCCCATCCACTCGGACCCCACGGGCTGTGCCCCCTGGGAGCTGGTCAGATATGCAAACTCTCAGGCTCTGCCCATGACCCGCTAAATCAGAAACTTGGGGTGCTGCAGCAATCTGCATTTTAATGCACCCTCCAGGTGATTCTCAGGCACATTAAAGTGTGAAAACCACTATTTTGAATTGGCTCTCACTTCTGACCCATCAGTATTTTTTCTGTCTTAAGGGGCTCTCAGAATCCTGTAGGTGACTGACTGATTTAGTAAAGCAATTATAGCCAGATGCCAATGCTGATAATATATTTTCTAAACAAATAATAATTAATGAAGAAATAAATAAGCAAGCAGGCAAGTACACAAATGAGGCGCGATGGTGGAAATACACACCGGCAGCGGCAGAGAACTGGGAAGCCGCATCTGGCAGCCTGGGGTGTCCCTGCCGAAGGACCCTGTGCCCGAGAGACCGCAGCAGTGAGTGCCAAGGCCCACGTGCGTGCCTGGAAGATCATTCCCCCACCAAGATCATATTTTTGCAGAGTTCTACAATGATTTTGTATAAAATCTCTTTAGTATTTGCCTTTCTATATTTGGAGCAAATATTTGGAGAACTGCCTACGCTGCCTGCACATAAAGCCAGTTTCGAGAACCATGCTAGGAGTCAGAGAACCCGGCCTGCCGTCTCAGCTTGGGCGCTAAGCGATGCTGAATAAGTCACTTAGCAGGTTCTTTTGAAAACTCTGTCATCATAAACTGCTGCTTCTGTGATGATGGATTTATACACACATATTGTGTGTAAACACAATACGTGAATGCTTTATACAATCCCATATTGAATAAATAATATATTTGTTCTTTCTGTCGCAATGTGGAAATGCTAATAATAGAAATTATAAGATGGGAGGGTCTGGGGTGAATGCATGTAGTAAGTTAGAAAAGCAACCCAGACACACTGTGACACGTTGCGATAACTCTACTTCTCAGGCTCACACAAAAAAGCCCTGACGATCATAAAAGAGTCTCATGACCGAAGTATGCTCAGAGTAAGAGAGGTGTTTTCTAGAGCATTCCTGTGCATAAACCCTGGGGGGTCCTGGCCATAGGTATGGAGAGGGTCCGCAGAGTGAGGAGCCCTCAGGCATGAGCGGTGCCCAGGGCACAGAGACAACACCCCGCACTAGGTCTCTCCCTTAGGGAGCTTTCCCTCAGGGAGTGAGAGTTAGGTCAGTGATGAAGATGAGGGAGAGGATCGCTACCTGTCCATGGGATGGTCAGAGAAGGCCTTTCTGAGGGGGGTGCATTTGAGTTAAGATCCGAAGGAAGAAAGGAGGCCAGTGCCACAGAAAGTGGAAGGAATGGTGTTTATACAGAGGAAATAGCAAGTACTCAAGTCTTGACATCAGCGTGGGCTCACAGTATTGGGGTACTTGATGTCAGCGTGGGCTCACTGCACTGGGGGTTGTGAATCAGCATGGGCTCGCTGTATTGGGGTTGTGGTGTCAGCTGGGCTCACAGTATTGGGGCAGAAGAGAGTCCAGTGTGGCTGCAGCCCAGCACATGGGGCAGGGTGAGATGAGGTCAGGGAGAGAGACAGGAGAAGTATCCCATCCTTGACCGGATTTTATTTTAATAGCACTGGGAAGACATTGGAGGTTTTTAAGTAGAGTGAACATTTTAATTTATTGTCCAAATAGAACTGCTTTTGAAATAAAAAAAGGGCATGTTTAATTACACCTGGACAGTGGGTGTCACAGGTAAATTGGGGCTTACCTTTGAGCAGTATGGTGGCCTAATTTCCGTTTGTAGTGACAGGCACAGCTGCCATGTAGCAAATACAGAGGAAGAGAGTGAGTGGAATTGCGAGTGGTGAAAACTGCTTCGACGCGCACCCTTGGTCAGGCAGGAAGGTCCAGACCTGGGCAGGGGCTCAGGCAGTCACAGTGCAGGGGGAGGAGCACCGACAAGTTGGCGATTTCAGATCATCAGAATGAGGAGGCACCGAGTGCAGATTAGAAATGGTAAATTCAGAGCAGTTAAAATGAACTACTTCTTTACTCAGCAGGCAGTAGGGTGTGAAACTCACTTCAAGACATGGTACAGGCTGATAATCTAAAGAGGTTAAAAGACAGTGAATGACATCTGTTACTAAAGGAAACTTAGGTTATTTTGGATACATCCATAATGTTGAGAGATTAATTTGAAGGAAAGTAACTATGGCCTCCCCATACCAACTTCAGAAGCCATAGAGGACTGAAAATCTTTGTATTGGGTTGGCCAAAAAATCCACTTAGTTTTCATTTTCACCAATAACTTTATTGATTTGCATATTTTGAGTGTGTGAGCTATCTCCTGCATAGTATAAGGTTGATTGTTCTCAGTTAATGTCTCGCTTTGATCACTATCGACTTCAACTGGTCTACCTGACCAGGGAGCATTGTCCACAGACAAATCTCCAGCATGAAACTTCGCAAACCACTTTTGACGCATTTGATCAGTCATAGCTGCAAAATCTTTTTTTTTTTTGCATTTCAGTTGCATTTTTACCTTTCTTGAAATAATAAAGCATAATATGCTGAAAATGTTATGTATTTTCTTCCATCTTCAATATTAAAATGGCTACACAAAAATTCACCAATTTTGATAAGTTTTTTTAAAATGTAGGTTGATATGACAACTGTCACAATACAATCTAACAAAATTGTTTTGAATGAAGTTAAAGACAACTAAGCACTACTAGAGCCATCTTACAGAAAAAATGAATTGTTTTGGCTAACCCAATATGTAACCCTAGTTGGCAATTTTCTCATTTTAAATGTTCCCTACTAATAAGCTCAGATCCTCTTCCTTCTAACAAAAATTAAAACAAAACAGACTTAAAAACAAAACAAAAAGTTTCTTTTGACTCTGTCACTCCTCAAACTACCAAATCTTTTTCTTTTTCCTGTCACCGCCAAATTTCTTTAAACAGCTGTATATACTTGCTCATCTCGTCTTCTCACCTTTCACTATTCCATACATTAATGCATTTTAACAAGTATCCTAACATCTCCACTTAAATGTCTTCCCCACAGATGGTTGAAATTCCATAGCACCCAGTGCAATGAGGCCTCTCCTGACTTCTTCCTCTTTGTCTGCAGCACTGGCTGATCTCTGCAGTCCCTACAGATGTGCCACCCTCCCTTCCTTCGTGAACTTTGACATCCTTGCGAATGGGGACTGTGACTTATTCATCCTTGCATCCTTAGTAGCTAGCTTAGTGCCTGACACACAAGAGATGCTCTCGAAATATTGTTTAATTAAATTATGTATAATGTGGCCTATGGTCTTAAGTGCTAGATCCCCATTTCTGACAGATGGTGACACCCAATAAACGTTTCTTGAAAGAATGAAAAAAGGAACTATTGGACCAATAAGGCAGTCAGAGCTTGTCCAGTGCACCCAGTTAGCATGCAGCGCTGTGTCAGGTGCACTAGTGTTTGCATCAGTGGGTAAAATAAGGATCTGGGCCTACAGTCTTAGTATCCTCATTACCCACGTGCTCCTGAGCAGCCCGCTGTGCTGCTTTATCCACATCTCACCGCTACTGCAGACTCTCCATCTCTGAAAGTCTAACAGTGTTCTTTCAAATATCAAATGCAATGTCTTTTTTCTCAAAGAATTATGAACCATATTATTGTAAATTAAGGGACATTTAGATTATACAAAGAGTCTCCAAATTTTTCAACAAATAACACTCATTTATTAAATTCCCATGACACCATATATAAGAATGTCTCCCTAAATTTATATTTAGCAGCAACTCATTTTCTCCTATAAACTATGTATATGGATATAATATATATTATATCATTATATAATATAGATTGGATATAATATGAATTATGTCCATATTATATATATTCAAAGTGCCTGATTAATCAACCTTCATTAATGAAATGAGGAAATACTTATTAAGTTGCTGTGTTCCCAGTGCTATGCTGGATGCCAGAAATAAAATGATGAACAAAAAATAGATTGTTCACTCATAACTTTGAGTTAGGATGGGAACTATCCAGTGTTATTATCCCAAATTTATGTGATTCCAGCCAAAATAAAACACACATGTTGTTCAGATTTAACTGCTCTATGCAGATGAAACTACACACACGGAACATTGAAAGCAGGTGTGACCATCTTTAGAGGCTCTACCGTGCCAGCGTAATCTCCAAATGTGAAGCCATAAACATAGTCCAATGGCCCATTTTACAGCCAGGCATGCTAAAGGCCGGACAGGTTATTAGTGGCTTACTAAGGGGTCACACGTCCAAACAACCATAGAGAAATGGGTTTCCAACCCTGTGGTTTTTCCTTCTATTTGTTTGTAGCCTTTATCCTCTTTCTTCTTCTTTGTATGTAACATTAAAGTATCTATGAAGCCAATTAGTAATAGAACCTATTTTAGTTTTTAATCCATCATTTTGCAAACTTAATTTAACCACAAGCCTCTCATTTTATAAAGTAGTTATAAACATCTCCTGAGACACAGACATTTCACACAACAGATGTGAGGAAACACTGGCCCAGAGAAAAAAGCTCAAACTCTTTAACTTATTTAAAGTCCTTCACCCTCTACGTGTTCCTTCTTATCTTCCATGATTTCCATCTACACATCCTTTACAAAAGTCAAATGCTGAGTGATTTTCTTCCCTGCCCGGCATGAACCGTGCTTCCCACGGCTGCGTCGGCTCTCCCCGTATCCCTGGCCTCCCCCTACAGCCCGCTCCTCCTGCCGGTGTGAAGAGCACCACATTCAGTTTCCTGCAACAGTGCAGCTGGAAGCAATCACCTCTCCTCTCCCATAGTTTGTACAGTCTCTACCCTCGTTGGGCAGGGAAAAAATGCATGATTCTTTGCTGTTGGTTGTCTTTGCATGTTTGTTATGTCCTTTCCTATGGACAGGAGGCTTGTCTTGTTCTTGATGATGCCCATAGGGCAAGCAGACAGGAAAAACTGAGAAATCTGAAGGCCAGTCAGCATTTCTCCTTCCTCTCTACCCTCACTAAATGACATCTCACACGTGTACATCTTTTCCATTCTCGTTGTTAAAGACTTAATCCTGGCCTGTTATCTAATGTCTAGTCCTTGCTATTGTCTCTAAGCTGTCTCCTTATCTCCTGCTCGCCCACCTCAAATCATCCACCCTCCTACAAGATGACCTTTTCAAAATAGAAATCTGATCAAGTTATTCCAGTGCCATCCCATCATCTGCAGGAAAGAGCCCCGACTTCTTCATGTAGCCTAAAAGATCCTTCATTGTCTGGTTCCTGACAATCTTTGTCTTTATCTCACTCCACTCCATCTCTTCCACATTCCCTACCCCTCCACTTCCATTCCAGCCTGTGTTTACCATCTGAGCCTTTAGAGATTCTGGACTATACAAACTGTTTTGTGCTTTTTGTGCATGCGATTGTATGTGCCTAGAATGTTAACCCCCACTTGCCCATACACTTTCTTTTCTATCTGGTAGTTTTTCATTTTTCTCTGTCTACCATGCATCTGCCAGTTATTATGCTGAGGTTTTTGAAAACCTTCCAGGATGAGAAGATTGAATCACATATCTATTTCCCCCATTGGGTTACAAGCAGATAGAAACCCTGTTTGAATTACCATTCTACCTGTATTATTTACCAAAGAACCAGACCTACCTAAGGAGCTCACTATTTGTTGAATAAATCAACAAATAAATACATGATCATAGTTCATGGGACCAAGGAGGCTCCTGTGTATTGTTGGGCTACATGCATATAGAATTAGGACACCAGGTTAGGTGAGAGGAGTCCTGCAAGGGAGGCAATAGTAGTCGAGGTGTTTGTGTCTCACCTAGACTGAATCTTGCCCCACCGAATTCACTTAAGTGGGCTCTGTAGGAAGTGGAGCCCTAGCAGCTAGGAGCCCACATGGCTGAATCCTCCTTTCTCAACTGAGAGAATGAAAGATTAGCAAACAGTCAATGGCACTTAATTCTTCTTTGCAAATCCCCAAATCAGACGACATTGGAAAGAACCCAGGCAATTCCCTTTCTCTGCCCACTGTTTCTTCATCCCACTTCTACATAGGGGAACCTCGGGCATGTTGAGTACAAATGGAGATAGGACAGTAGAGAGCAACTTTATTCTTCCAGTCTAATGAACTCTTATCCTGGAACACTAAGAACATACAAATCACAACTTTACCCATTGAGGGGTTTGCCACACTTCCACTCCTTAAAACACTTTCAGTCCCTCAAAGTCTATTTTCATCCATTCATCCATCCATCTCATAATCCATCTGTCCATCCATTCATCTGACCATCTATCCATCCACACATACATCCATCATTCCTTCACCTGTGCATCTAAGTGTCCATCCATTCATCCATCCATCCATCTGTCTGTCCATCTGTATGTTATCCATCCATCCAACCAGCCACCTGATAGACACATTAGGTGTCTGCCTGGTGTCAGGTAAAATTTTCAGGGGATATAAAGGTGTGTTCATAGAGTTCACAATTCAGTAAATATTTGGTGTTATATTTTAAAGTGCTCCATAAATCTATAATCCTGACCAGTACAGATAAAACATTTGGAAACTGAGGTTTCAAAAAAGCTCTCATTTCTTTAAAATTGCATTGAGGACCAAAAATCTGAAGCTATAAGACAGCATCTTTGGTACTTTGGATGACCTTCCCCACATGTGCCATAGGATTTCAGCTGTATTAGGAGACACTGAGGCACAAAACTGTCTCTTTTCCCTTTTAAAAATTCCTTTTAGGGGTCATGTTCTATTTTATTGTTCCCCTTCTTCAACCATATTTTGCTAGTCTGACAATATTGAGTGATTTACCTGTCATCCAGAGGAACACACCTGGATGAGATGTTGATTCCATTGCCTTCCAGTTCTATCACCTGGATGCATCATTTAAACTCTCTGTCCTTCAGTATCATCATCTGAAAATAAGGATAATAATATTACCCATTACCTACTGTACTCCATTATGAATTATGGCTAACATCCATGTATGTAAAGGTCTTTGAGAATGCCCAGTGACCTGTAAGTGCACAACTAATAGTACTGAAGAGAATGAAGTTGTTGACCATGACAATAAATATAAACTCTGAGACATTTTGCAGTTTCATTTTAGAAGTCCCCCCTCTTTTTTTCTCTTTCTCTTTCTGACACTGTTAAGGGTTGTTGTCCTTAGTAAGGGCATTTTCCCCATTATTTCTCACCTCCTCCCCACTTCTCTTTCCTAGGTAGATTCCTAGACAAGAAGAAGTGTGTTTTCCTTACATATGAGTAACTGCAATATCTATTAGAATCCTCTGAGAGCTGAGAGAGCTTAGTCACTTCCAGGGTTTATGTATCTATATTGGGCCACAGCTTATATCTATAGCCTCCACGAGTATCAAAATGAAATCTCAGACACAGATGTGAGACTCTGGGTTGAGGGTAGGACAGGAACTGGCCAGAGAGTTTTTATTGAGAGAGGATGTATCAGGGGACCCCCCAGAGCACCTCACAGTTTGGAGATTCCCTAGGGAGACTCACAGGACTTAGCATATGAGTGCACTGATAAGCAAGATTACTACAGAGATGTGGTATAAGGATGCACAGCGGAACCCTAAGGGACAGAGACACAGGGAGAGTCTGGAGAAATCCACGTGCAGCTTCCTTGTGCTCTCTCCTTCCAGGAGGGGTCACATGAGGCTTGTTCTTTTCCCTGAACATGTGTGTGATGTTTCTGCTCTGGGAAGCCCGTGGGAGACTTCATGCCCAAGGTTCTAACTGGGGCTTCTAACTGGGGCTGGTCACGTGGGAATCGTCTGCCTACCTTGTACTAAAAATCCCAGATTCCCAGAGGAAAGCAGATGTCCAGAGCAGAAGCCATTGTCTGTACCTACAGTCCAGGCACAGGGAGCCAGCCTCATCAGTTAGCAAACATTGGAAACCCTCCTGATTTCCAAGTCCCTGATGCCAGCTGAGGGCCTAGCCAGCTTGCCTTTGTAAGGACAGCAGCCTCCGGCCCACTGGGCAAACTCCTTTCCACACTTAGAACCATTCCCTTCCCTTGATAACAGCACTGTCTCCCACTCGTTGACTCAGTCCTGCCTGATTTTGGAGCCAGTCCTAAGTAGGATGGGGCGTCAATTAAGAGCCCTGTGGGCTATGTAATTTATATCCCTGCAGATGACCCAGAATGAGCCCTGGGGAGGCCGTGCCTCTCCCCTGTCTTTTGGCTCAGCCTCAGTTTTCCTTCCTCACCAACTCCAGTTCTCCATTATGCTTGGGTCTCTGCCCCAGGTCCTGGGTTATCCTCTCTGCCCACCTCCTGAGTTCTTACGTGCTCTTCCTCGGAGGACGTGTTAGTGGTTTTTACACCCTCGTGGAGACACATTTCTCACCTCATATCTTACGGGCTTTGCCAGGTCAATGGGCCTGGGTGCCAGAAGCCATGGTCATGTTCATGGTAAGTAAGCTGGGCCTCACCTAACAGGCTGGCCTGGCTGGCTCACTCTGATCTAACACTACCTAGGACTGAGCCCAGTTTGCCACCAGCTTTTGCACCCCACTCACTGACTGTCAGCCCCTTCCAAAAGGTATGATCTTAGTACCCAAGGGTTGTTCAGCCCTGCACCTGGCTTTCTGGCTTCCCCGTGGGTACCTTGTTATGAGAACCAAGCATGTCTTTTGGTGAAGGGGATAATGGAGTCAGAAAGAAGTCCCCTGTCAGCTACCCAAACAGGACAGACATCACCTTCTGTTCCAGGCGAGCTCTCCTGTCTGATGCCAGAGAGACTTTGGGCAGCAATACCAACAGATTAATAGAGAAGCCTGCACTGTCCTATCACGTGCTCTGGAAATACCTCCGACCGTGTGACCTGTAGCTTAACTGCACATTTTAAAACAGCCATTCTAAATTAAATCTCAATCCTCTGGCAATAAGAGGCATGGGCACTCCCCTCTCTTTCTCCTAGCATTTCATTTCTCTCACTCTTCTCTTCCCATCTCACCTTTGGTTTAAATCTTTTTTCTTCTGTCTCTCTGTCTGTTTATCCTTCTATGTCCTCTACCTATCTTTTCTTTTCTTGATGAAAATTAAGAAAAAACAACTTGATAGATTTTCCGATAACCTTTCAGAAAGTCTCACTGGGTTACATTTTGCCTTAATAGCATTTAAGCCAATCTGCCTGATGTTGCTGTAAAGGTCAATTAAATTCACCCTAAAAATTTCACTCCTGGCTCATTATACAATTGGAAAATGAATTAGAAGCACATGCTGCCCCTGAGGTTTCTGATATTTCGCTAATGAATATGTCTTAGAATGTGGGGGGTGGGGAGGTGTGGTGGGCCCCCAGCCCCTTGTAGAGCCACTGGCCTCGCGTGGATTGCTGCCACGGGGAGAGGCTCCATTCAGGGAATGCCGCTCCATGCTGTGTCCGGCGCACACGGGGACGGGCACACTTGTCGGATGTCCAAGGGTGTGGGGGCGGCTCCTCAGCATCCTCCCACCCCCACCCTGCACATCTGGAGCCCATTATTAAACCCCAGGGGAGACATGTAGCTCGCCTTTCTCCCCACTGGCTGTTCTTAGTGTAGGCTCAAGGTCTACAAATTCAGTTTGAGATTAATTAGCCTAAATAAACCAGGATTCTGAAAGTAAACCTTATAAGGACCTTCAGGGGTGTATTGCAAAGCCGGTTATCTACTGATCTGGGGCTTCTCAGATCCTGTTTGAGTAGAGAGCCTCGGTAGCTGTCAAATAGGGAACAGTGTGTCGGGGGAGGAACAGGCACTTCTGGCTTAGCTGCGGCCAAGGGTACTGGGAACGCAAAGCAAAATTTTGGTCCGACCTAAGGAAGTAATTTGTAACTGACCTTCTTCCCCACTTAAAAGAAAAAGCCACCAGACCAGATAATAATGTATTTGTTCCTGAGAGGGTAAGCAGTCTGCTTCCCAGGGGACTTATGTTCCAGGTAGGAGGCTCATTTATTCATTTATTTATTTGTTCATTCAATATATGTACTTATTGATATGTCATGGATAGAACCAATTTGGGGGATGGATATAAGCCTACATTCTGAACTATACAGCCACTTATGAGGTATTAAGTGGTTTGGGGTGTTATGGGGGTAAAGTTGTTTTTTTAAACTTTCCATGGGTAAGTATCTAGTATCAAAACCTGTGCCAACACTCAGGTGTTTACTCACATCGGCGTTTTGGAGGACTCCCAAGCCCTGCAGACAGCCGGGGGCGCCCACTCCACTCGAGCAACACTGCACACGGGCTCTGTGTTTTAGAGCATGGCGGCTTCGGTTCTCACAGGATGAGTTACTGAATTTCTGTCTTAGGGCTTAAGTATAATCCTAGCTGAATTAACTGACATATACAGAGATACTTTCTCAAGCCCGTTAGGGAGGAGAAGGGAAATCTGTGATGCTCACCCTGTGTGCCTCACACATATCCCTGTGGGACTTGAGGATTTCAGAGCTTGAAGGTACAATGAGTTCGTCCCTTGGAATTTTTCTCTTCTACAATGAGGAAACCGAACAGGCTATCTTCAAGTAGTTAGTGCAAAGGAAGCCCCCTTTCATCCAAGGTCCCTGGACTCCATTTGCAAACATGTGCTTCTCCTGTGCATGGTGTTCTAGAAGGCGGGAGCCAGCGTGATATGTGTTGAGAGCAGCCAATCGGGCAGAGAGGAAAGGCAGGCATGGATGGTGGGCAGGGTTGTTGCCTCTGAGTCCCAGAGAAGGATCACCCCTTGCTGTCCCTGGGCTCCCCAAAGCCACCTCTGAGAAGAGGATATTCACATGCTCTCGACATTGCCACTTTCATTTCCTAGTGCCTGGATGTCCTTTATCTCAAACCAAACATTCACTAGAGGTTCTTGGAGTCCTGTTGACTCCACCGGGCATCATGCTGGGCCTATTCAGAGTGTCCCCAAGACACACTGAATCTGAGACCCAGGAAGTGACAGTGGAAGTCACTCATCCACTCATTAGCATCAATGACTCATCAATCTAGCCTTGGAGCAACAGAAACAGAAACTTAATGAGAAAACCAAGGGCTAGAGAATAATGTTCACCTGAAGGAGGGGTTTCCCTTTTCCTTCTTTCTCAGCTCAGTCTGCACACCATAACTTTAAAGGTGCTCAGGCTCCCTACCTAACTTCCTCAAAGTCAGGACACAGGGCAATACGAGCACAGTCTCAAGTTGTACTGCCTGCTCCTTGCCTCCTCCCATTCAGCGTCTCTTCCTTAAAAACCCTCCATGAGCTCAGAATGTCCTTTTGTCCAAGAACATGAGCTCAGGCTGCCATGTGGCCCTGGGGGTATGGGGGTGGAGACTACAAGGGCTTGTGGGACCAGATAAATTTAGAAAGCATATGACACAGTCTTATGTAAAAATCAGAATTAGTTATAGCAATATGGGCTAACACAATCAAATTTCAGATAAAGCAGTGCAGGCCCTGAGTGTGAACCTGATGAAATTGGGGTTCCAGTAAGAAGGAGGTTGGCAAAATCAAGAATCCATTGCATGGGGCGCCTCAGTTTGTGATACAGTACCCAGAGGGAACAGAGACAAGAGGCGGGAGGAAGAAAAATGACAGAGTGTTAGATTTGTCAATCAGTGAGTTATTCCGAAGACAAGAAATGGAAGGACAACATAGTTTACAGTATGACGTATCTTTCCTGAAGTGTGAGGGAGGGAGAAAAGCACTCCAATTAAAGATAAAATCAATCAATGAGAACAAGGTACACCAAAAGAAAAACAGTCAAATCACTCCTCTGACCGAGGCAGGGCTTCTGGTCACCCAAGTTTTGTCACAGAAGAGCGTCCTTCTAACCCTGCTGGGGAGTGGAATGGGCAGGGCTGACACAAGCAGCCTCTCTATGGGAAGACCAGATTCAATTAAGACTGTCACAAAAGCTAATTATCATTTCAAACCTACCCCCAGACTCCCTCTCCTGAGCACTCTAAGCGGATTGCTTCCTGGTCCTGTGCAAGGCTCTGGAATGCTGAAGTTCCTGTTTTGCCTTTGCCTCCAGCAGGGACCAGGGACTTCCAGAGTGTTAGGTTTTAAGAGAAAGTAGGAGAAGCTGTACCTCTTTCTCTTTTACAGAAAAAAATGATTCTTAGCATGGGGGGACATTCAATTTTGATTTTCATTTTGACAGAGTTGGACCTTCTACTGCATCGAAGAGTTTCCCTACACAAGATCTCTGACCAGGATTTCCTGGCTTTGTTTGAACCCAACTGGTGGCAGGGAGCTTGATATCTTTGGTCCTTTGTTGGGCAGCTTTCATAGTCAAAATGTCTATCCTAATGTTGAACTGACATCTGCTGTGGCTCATTTCCATGCTTCTGTCCTCAGTGTGCCTGCACTCAAGGGTTCTGGGTGTGAGCAGCCCAAAGCTGTCTGATCCCAGCTGTACCTGAACTTGGGAAAGAGGAAACTGGTTGGTCTCTTCACTACCTCCCTTGGGAGATTCACCACCTGGGGTGCCATCCTGTACCCCAGGATGCCCTCATGCCCCCAGAATTGGGGGTACTAGTTTCTTAGTGAGGCTCTGTCTCCTATCACCTGGCTTTCGCTAGATGAGCAGGGAGACAGATAGCCGCACACTTAATTTGCTAAGCTGTATTATACACAGTGTGTAAATACCACGGAAGGTAGGCATTAATATCTCCATTTTCAAATAAGAATGCTGAGGCTTAGAAAGATTAAGTGGCTTCCTCAAGGTCACATGGCTAACAAATGGAAAATAGCAATATTCAAGCCCATGTCTGTTAACTCCAAACCAGGTTTTCCTAGGTCACGCCCAACAAAACAGTGGAACGGGTGGTTTATCACATAAGAATGTGCTTGTCAGCACACTACTAATAGCTACTAGAAGTTGGGGGTATCCAGAAAAATCCTGAATATGTTGTATGAACATGAACTAAATGGTTGGTTAGCCTCAACGTTTTTTCCAAAGACAGTTCCTATGCTTTGCTTAACCAGCCTGATACTTCCTGCTCTGCACGCGAGAGCTGGCACAAACAGACAGGCAGACAGACAGACAGAAACAACAGGCGCAGAGCCGTAACATTGTCATGCCCATGTGCTTAGCCCAGCCTGGTGGCCTCTGCCACATCCTCCCTACCTCACCAACACACACACACTTATGCTTTTCATCCTCTTTTCTTCCCCAGTCTTCCCTCAAATCACACTGGGGGAAACCAAACAAAACAAAAACATGAGTGCCTACTGGGGCTGTGGGACAGCATCCCTCAACATCACCAGTAGATTGAAGACTGGCGTTTCAGAACTGCCAAGCCAGTCAGTTGTGATGGGTGAAGCCCATTTCTCACTGAGGCCACCTGGGTGCCAAGAGACTGGCACCCATCCACCCAGAGAGCAGAGCACCAGGAACCTGGATACATTTGTCAGCAGGGGCAGGTCAGTTTCCCCTTCAAATCTCCGAACCCCAAAGGAATGAATATGCAAATGAAGAACCCGCCTTGCATTCACTTACTGTGTGCATGCATGTTCCCCCTACAAATCTCTCTGGACTAAAAATACCTGCGCCCCATGTGCCAGAGAGCCCCATGCGCTGGAGACCGCTGACAAAGGGATTTGCATTTGCAGTCAGAACACCCTCAGATCACTTTTGAAATAACCTCTCTTCCATTTTAAACAGGTTGGTGGATTAATCATTTAGGCTACCGCCAGGAGGCAGCTATTAAGAAGGGTGGCAGGGACTGGCATTTTTCTTAAAAGGTTAAAAAAATATGCTTATTTTCATTACAGTGTCATGCTTTTTCTGGTTTAAAAATAAAATCCATTTGAACTTGGGTTTCTGTAGACAGACTGATATCTTCAGAAAAAGTAGGGTAATCAGAAATGTTTTTGGAGGGAGCAGGTTGCCCTCCTGATTTTTCTGGAACGGCAGGAGGACACTGCACTGCTCTGCTGTGACAGAGGGCAGGATGCGGATGGGTGGGAAGAAGGGCCAGCCTCTCTCCTTGGTCTCCCAGACTAGGGAGTAGAGGGTAGGAGGAAATTGCAGGATCAATTAGCAGCCTGCAAGCAAATTAACCAGCAAATTAACTTTTTCGATGTCCAACTGTTTGTCCTCTCAAATACTGCAGTCCAATCAGTCTGTTCTTTCCATTTTGCAGCAGGGCTGGGGAAAGAGTGTGGTTCAACTTGAACTCCCCAGGACTGCTGGAAAGCAGGCCCCAGGGTCTGGAGAATGCCCAGTGGCTTTGAGAGTAGCCGAGAGGCCACAAGGGCTACCTCAGGGAAGCAGTACCCTTGCTTCAGGGGCATCAAAGAGGGAAAGAACCAGTGTGTGTCTGTGTGCATCTGCATGTGTTGTGTGTGTTAGTGTGTGTGATGCAGGGAATGGGATGTGGTTAGTGCTGAGGGCACAAAGGATTTTTACACAAGGCCACAGGCCACGGGACCCCACACCAGCAGATGGCACTGTGGGTACAAGTTTAAAGGAGGTGAGGCCCCAGGTTTTCTAGAGTCCAGAGCTAATTATCCTGTTAAGGAAAGATCACACCCCATCTGCATGTTGAAAGAGAACCTCCTGAACATACCTAGGAGTACTGCTTCTTCCCTGAGAGGCCCATGTTGTTTTGACTCTGTCGAATTGCTGGTTGCAACTAATAATATCTCAAGTGGTTTTCCCTATTGGCGCATCGGTCCTCCCATCAGGAGTTAGAACCTCATAGTTTGGATGAACCTTAGAGTACGAGGCTTCCCTTTTGTTTTACAAAGCAGGTGATGTAGCTTGATTCCTTGGTGATTCCCTCTCCCTCACTCTATCCCACCATTCTTTTGGGGGGCCCAGTTTTAATATCTCTGCCATCACTTCTTCCCACTCCCCAGGAAAGGCCTTTGTTCCCTGACATCTGAGCTCAGCCAGTTCTCCCTGAGCTGCTGCCCCTGCCGACAATCTGTCCCTCTACCACCCGCCGCCTGCTGCCAGGGGTTTCATCTGCCCTGCACAGCTCTGGTGATTTGTGCCTAGACTCTTCAGCAGTGGGCGGAGACAGCCACAGAGTACCGGGCAGAGACTCCAGCTGCCAGCCTGGAAATAGCTCATATCTTTCCCTCCCCACTTTTGTGTTTCTGCTCGCCCATTCAAGAGCCAAGGGCATCTCCTGGCTCTTTCCCACCTACACCCTGCACTCTGTTTGTCTCTCTACGTTTGTTACTAATTTTTCCATTTGTCTTTCTTTTATTTAACTTTCAAATGCCCCAGTCTCATCCAATCTTTTTTACTTGCTGCCTGCCCCATCAAATCATCCTGATAACACCAGTTTAAGATATGCATTTCCTGTTCTGAGCTCTCCGCACCTTGCATCCAGTCATTTTTAATCTGTCCCTTTACCAAGATATTGTGGTTCCTCATATAGGTTACCCCATCCCTGGGAGGTGACTTACCTCTTCTTATTCCCCCAACTATTGTGTGGAGGAATGCAATAAAGCTCATGGATAAATTAACACAAAAATTTTATCTTACATGCTTTTTTCTTAGCTAAGCTTCAGTTTGAGGCCGCCTGTGGTGGTCTCTCCTCCAGTTTGGAAACAGGAGACAAGAGGCCCCTGTGTTTCCACTGCCTAGCTGCATGACCAAGAACGACCACTCCCTCACTCAGCCCTCAGTCTCTTTAACCCTGAACTGCAGGCATTAGTGGGATCAGGGATTTTTTTTACACTGCCCCCTAGTGGCTGACACGTCTACCTGCTCATTCCTCTTCCACAGTTTGTTGAAAGAAAAAAGATGAGTTTTGTCCCTGACCAGGTGTGACTAAGCTGTTTGGGCGTCATCCTGTAGGGTAAAGGTTGTGGGTTTGATTCCAGTCAGGGCACATGCCTGGGCTGTGAGGTCAGTCCCGGGTCTGGTACAATGTCTCTCTCTCACACTGGTGTTTCTCTCCCTCCCCTTGGCGCTCCCTTCCCCTCTCTCTAACAATAAACAAACAAATAAAAAAGATGGACTATGGCTTCTGGCAGAAACTTACTGCCACCTCTTCTCTCCAACTCATGTCAAAACCCCTGTTTCAGAGAAAACCCATCACTGACCCTGTGATTCTAAGATTACCGACTCTGCCAATCATCTCAGGAAGATTTTTGTTCTCTCTTTGGGGTGGGTATGGAGGAAAACCAGGAGCTGAGAACCTGCTGTCTCCGACATCTGCTGACACTCACTGGCTCCTCCAAGAAATTGGCCTGGCCTTCCCTCACTCGTTTTTTGAACCAAATAAAATGTAAAATTATTTCAGTTGACTTAGTTGATGCCAGCTTTCAGCCTCCCAAATGCTATTTCTAAAAATGTATGCTCTCATTTTATTTTAATCTTAGTAAGAGTGTAGACTTTCAGAAACAGAAGGAGCTCTTCGAGATCATGTGAAAGACTTCATTGTGAGTGTCAAGGCCGCTGCGGCGGCCCCACCTTTTTCTCTCTGGTCCGGTCCTTCTTCATCCGGGCTCAGCCCTGGAAGTCGGCTGGGGGGAAACCCTGAGGCTACTCCTCCGCCCACCCGTCTGCCTCTGAACACTGCTGTCACGTGCGCACTGCGCGTGCTCTCACTCCCCTTCCCTACGCCCTAGGGAGCTCCGTGATTGCTACAGCTTTGGTGAGCTGGCATTTACTGATCGCTGACTGTGTGTTATGTGCAAGTCATCTCATTTAGTTCACACCGCCGCTCTACAGTGTGCCAGTCTCACGGGATGAGAAAACTGAGGCGTGAAAGCTTAACTCACTCGACTAACAGCCCCAGCCTTCAACAGGTGAAGCTGGAATATGAGTCTAGGAATTCTGACTGTACAACCTTGGCTTTGGTTCCCTTTCCTGCATTTTTGTGAAGGCAAAACCCTTGGGGCAGGAAAAAGCGGGCCCCAGTGAGGTCACAGTGGAAAAAGAGCGGTCGAGCTCTGGGTTTAGTCTGAACTGAATCGGTCAATGGTTTCACCAATCATTTATTGTATACTCTTGAAAAGGTTATCCTAATGTTTCTGAGTCTTTGTTTCTTTACTAGCAAATGGAAATATAATATTATTTCAAAAAAATGGCACACTGACTGAAGTGCTAGGTGTGGAATGCCTGGTGGTGGTGCCTGGTATTAGGTACTCTCTGCATATCAGCTCCTGTCCTCTGAGTGGAAGGTTTGGAAGTCCTTGTTTTACTTGGTGGGTACAACAGTCCCAGCTGGTCCTTTCTCTGCACCTTAGCCCCAGATCCGACACCAGGTCATGAGCCACTCTGCTCCCTGTGGCGCCCCTACAGAACTATGAGCAGGATCTCTCTCTCCTATCCACTCGGGCAAGAGGTACGTTTTCATTGCCAAGGTCCAAGGCACTCTATTTCCCTTGAACTTCCCAAGTGAAAAAATGCTGATAGAAAGACACCAACTTGCAAAATTTGGAGGCCAATTATCAGAGAGAAAATACTTAAAATAAAACGCTTTCAGGCCATAGTATATAGTGCTTCTCAATCAGGAACAACAAGCCTCTGAAATGACCTGTGTGTACTGCTTAATCTTTCAAGTTTTAAAAGATACCTCTGAGTCCCCCAGCCCACTGAATCCTACTGCATCCTAATATTTGAGATGGAAACTCAGCTCTGTATTTTTAAAACATCCCTGTTTCAGAACCATTGTGTGAGGCATGGTGGAAGGTGCTATGGTCGAGCCTATTTAAGGACCTGACCTAGCCTAAAAACAGAATCTGCAAGCTGCCGTCCACGGGGAGCAGATGGAAGAAAGCCCATCTGAAAGTGTTGTTATATATTTTATAAAACTGTAACTAAAGATACTGTCAGTTCATTATCTGTTGCCGCACATGCTAAACAGTACCAAGAAAGAACGTATGTGATCGTGTGAGCTGGTTTGCTTCTGTTTAAATCCGTGAGGACATTAAAACCAACATACGTTGTCTCTTAGTCTTGGCAGCTGAGAGCTAAATTTAGTGCTTAGTTGCGCTCAGTTGACCAGCCCAGGTGGTGCCTGGTATATTTCTTTCCTTATTCATTTTAACTGCTTTGTTGTTCCTGTTTTCATTTTTAGCTCTTCTGCTTTATATATATGTTAACATTACAATCTGTCTCAGACCTTTTCTCTAAGTAGGTGGAATATAAATCATGAGTAAATAAATAAAACTACTGAGGCAACCAGTGACTTCTGAAAAAGTGGAGGTATCATAGGCAGGCAGACACAGCAGGACTGGATATTATTATAATGGGTTTTTATACTTTGGTGATGGAATTATAGCTATTAGCTATGAAATATTGTTTATGCATTGTTTCCTGTTGCATGTTTATTAATTGATTTGTATAAACTTACATAAATAGTTTATCAATACGAATACTTGGCATTTATGGGCTTGTTTCTTCCAATTAATTCAAGGAGAAACCGAGTGACAGTATTGCACCTTCAGCTGTCCGCCCCATCCCCCCCTCAGCAGCCCCATCCACCTTCCGCTGCTCCTGCAGGCTCGCCCAGGGCTCTCTGGGGAGCCCTTTTCTCTCTGCAGTTGTAACTGTGGTTCCCTAGGTCCTTCCTTTCTTATCATGTACCTTGTCTTCTTTCTCTTGTTTTTCTGCAGCTTCTGTAGTTTCTCCCAATTAAATATGAAAAGGTTCAGCCAATTTCAGACCTAAAACTGGGGAAAATGGTCCGTGCATTTTAGGGACTTCAAGGCTTTTCATGAAGTGCTGTGTATATACCCAAAACTCCCTTGTCACTTGCACGAGCTTCCCTTATTCTTCCATGCTAGTGGACTGTGTTTTAGTGCACCTAGACTTCATATTACCAAATCATTCTCTACTGAGGACAATTCTGCCTGATCCCAGGCGTCTGCCAGCAAAAGTAAAGTAGACTCAGGGTGCAAACTGTTCACAATTGGGGGAGGACGCAGAGCTCAGACTGGAGGAACCAGCCTTACTTGACCTTCAGATAGTCCTTCCTTAAGTTTTACAGGGGATCAGCACCATCTGGCTTTTGGGTGGGAAGCTTCGGAAAGATTATGCACGAGGAGAAATAGATATCGACACACTTAGGAATGCCCAGATTCATCAATTTCTCAGTGTCTTTCTACCTTGCTTCATTTGTCTTGATTCTTGGACAGGGCCAGCGGCTGCCTCACATATTGGCTTGTTCAGCTAAGATCTATGTTCATCAGTTTTCCTTTCTGCAACAGACATCCTATTTGTATTACTGAAAAGTTACTTATCGTTTTCTGGTTTTCTTTGTGATAGCCCAGCAGAGCTGGTATATCTCTGTGCCTGTGTGCAGGTGTAGCTGGAAGAATGGGGACAGTTCATATAATGAGTACAAAATACAGTTGCCGTATTTAAGAACACATCCTGCTGATGATTTATATTCTCCCATCAGCTCATAGTGGCTATGTTGGAAGCTGGAACTACTAAGATTTATTAATGAATTATGCTATTATATTGTTGGGTATTGAGCCAGATTTAAAATGCGCAGTGTTGGCACTTAAAACTAGCAACAGAGTATTTAGTGCCATGCCTCAGTGGTAGCCTCAATGTGAAGAGAAAATAGAGATAAGGGCCTTCTTGGTCTTACCGAGGCTCCCACAGTTTATATTGGTTGGGGAAAATGTGGCCTATCACCTCTCCTCCTGTACACAAATGGTGTCAGTCACTTTGACTGACAGCCCAGCAAGACAAAGAATGAGAACTGAGGAACTATGGCATGTGGCATGCTGGGTGTATTCATGTTTCTCATCCTGATTTTAAGTGATTTCTTTCAAGATGAACTGTTTTCATTATGCCATTTGGTATTCCAAATGCCATTATGGAAAGCAAAAACAACAGCAGCAACAGTGAGATAACTGTAAGATATTCTTCACTAATGAAATAGTGCGAAGCATCATATAAAAAATTAAATCTAGATTTCTATACATTTAACTGGTTGAGTTTCCTAATTATAATATTCAAATCTTACAGGCCCTGACTTTTGGGGTTGTAGTTAAATCTTTACTGTTTTGCCACTTCTTGTGCATTCTCAGCCCTTGTCTATCCGTTGGTATAAGTCCAAATCTGTTTAGATAAATCTCTCTATTCTTTCAAAAACTACCTAAGCTATACTGCAATATTCTAAAATAGTTCATCTAAATGTAAGGAACAGAGTTTGTTTGTTTGTTTGTTTGTTTTTCTGGTTTGGCTAGTCCATGTCCACCAGATGATTGATGAAGGCCTTTATTACTGCCAAAGTCCTCCTCCTGATCTACAGAAAGGATCAAAACACACAAATTCTTGATCCCAGTTTGGATTCTCTGTGACAGCTATGCAGCTGCAGATAAGAGCAACTTAGTTTTATATTGTGATCAGAAAACAACTTAGCTGTGTCAACTGGTGGTCATGGGCATCAGTTCCATGCCAACAGGAATCCTCAATTTGTGGTGCAGTGAAGAAGGAACCTTTATTCAGTGAAAGACAGCTCAATGGTGATACAGCAGGGCTGAAAAAACAGCATGGCTGTCAGGTGGCTCTGGGGCCAGGTGGCCCTGGGGCCAGGCCCTTCTCTGGCTAGACAGCTCTGCTCTGCTTCTTGATGATCTGCTGTGCTCTTTTCTGGTGAAACATCTTCCAGATTTCAGCTCAGTGATGGAGACACTCTCTTCACTCTTCAATGGAAAGGAGGGGACAGAAGTCCCCACCTGGGTCCCTAATTAGTCCATCCTCATGCAAATGAGTATGCCAAATACTTGAAGTTTGTTTGGTCCAAAAGGCACTGTCCTGATTGGTCATAATAGAGCCACTTTGATTGGCCAGAGCTACCCAGCTCTGACTGGATGGGGGAAAGCCGCAGTCCTATTGGTTGAAATAGGATTCTAGGAACTCTTTTATAAGGGCTGGCTCAGATGGCAGGAACACAGGGCAGGCAGTTCAGTGAAGGGGCAGGTGGTTCAGCACTGGCTTCTCTGTGAAGTGCAATTAGTGTGATAGACATCTCTGCAGAAATGGCTTCTGGGCTCTGTTTTTTAAAACCTGAGCCCAGTTAGCATCAGGAAGCCTTCTTAGTAAGTGTCTTTTTTACTTAGGGTTCACAGATGTTAGCTTATTCTTCAAAGGATCAACTCAGTGAGTGCTTCCCTCTCCTGGTGCCTCTTTGGATTTTAGGACCCAGTGGAGCAGCAGCTGGGAAATGGCTAGAGCAGGGATTTGAGCTCCAACAGAATCAGTGCCATGTCTTGGATCTTTACCTACCAACTGCAGTAAAATTATTAAAAAGTTACTAAACCTCTCTGAGCCTTATTTAACCACACATCAAATGACATAAACACTTTTTTCTTTAAGAGTTTTCTCCTCATCACCCACTCTTCCCCACTTAAATGAAAA
Organism: Phyllostomus hastatus; assembly: GCF_019186645.2. NCBI lineage: Eukaryota > Metazoa > Chordata > Mammalia > Chiroptera > Phyllostomidae > Phyllostomus > Phyllostomus hastatus. The sequence continues at coordinate 7,816,164 of NW_025334015.1, read as the reverse complement.
CCCTAGTTTGTTGGTCTCATATATTGTGTTTCCTGGAAAGGTTTTTATGTAAAGATAGTTTTCCGATACTTCAAAAGAAGAAAATGATTGAACATCACACAGTGGTTGGCGAGTTTCTTGAGAGCAGGATTCATGGCTTATCTATTGCTCTGCCTTTAGGCCCCACCAAGGACCTGGTATATGACACGGTAGGCTCTGAATTGATTTTGGAATGTCAGATGGTTGAATAAATGAATAAAAATATCTATAATAATGCAAAAAAATCTGTTGTTTCGTGTCCCTTGGCCAAGCACTGTTATGGTTGCTATTATACAGAAGTAGAATAGAAAGTAACTCAGAGAACCTTTTTGTAGGACTGTAAAATGTGTAATGGGTTTTAACGTACATGAAGGCAGAAGGATCCCAATGTGCTTTCCTATTTACAGTGACCCATATGTAGCCCTGCACGATCAGTCACTTAGTAAAGGCTTTGATAATAATGACACTGAAAATGACAGTGAACTTCCATTAAATAGTTTCAGATGGATATTGTTCCAGAGATGGATATGGCCCGTCGGCAGAGAAAGATCTTTTAACCACTCATTTCTTTGTCCTGTTTTTATTCCCCGTTATTCCCATTAGTGAAAGGCTGTTCAACTCCAGGGCTATTGTTTGGTCCATCCTCCTTCGGAGGGTGGAGAAGTGGCATCCTGACGAGTGAAGGATGGCAGAGGCAGTAAGCCTGCTAAAAGGCAGGGGGAGAGGAGCCCTTTGTGCAAGGGAGAGGTGGGCCAAGGGAGTGACACTTTATAATTTTGTTTTGAACTTCTCTGTTATTTCCAGTAAAGTGATATCCTTGACATTTTCTTGTGGCATTTGAAGTGGGGAGAAAGTAGACTCGTTTCTTTACCAGCTTTTTTTTCTTTTTCTCCTTCTTCAAAGTGATTTATCTGGTCTTTGTCCAAAAGTCAACACTCCTCAGAGTCTAATGAACAGTGCGAGTGTTGCAGCAAGATGCACATTTGTGCGACATGCTGCGCGGGGGTGTGTGTACATGGATGTGAGCGCGTGCATGTTGAGTCAACATCTGTGGCCCGCATGAGACAAAACGCTGTTACATAAAGCTTGTGATAAAGACCCCAGTCACCAAACAAGCTGCTGCTGCACACGTAGAGGTCCATTCGGGGATGTTCCTCTCATCTCTCACCACACTCAAACTGTCTGGTTTGTGGGCGACTCACAGCCAATCTCTCATCTCCAGCTTGTCCTCAGATGCCTGGCCCTATTACTCATCTGATATGTGATCGTGAAAAGACCAATTAATTTTAATCTTGGCCCAAGCAAAACATAATTAGAGAAATATTTTAGAAGGATAACATATGAGGCATTCCAAAGGCAAAAGCAGGTCAAATTCTGCCGTGAGGAATGTCAGAAGACTGTATGTTTCTCTCTTCTCTCTGCGTGCTAGAACCACCTGTGAAGAGATACTATTTAGGAGCACAGCATCGGCGGGAGCTGAGAAGGACTTGGTTACGTGAGTGAAACATCACGTTTCCTCTGTCTTTAGAATAGAAATTACTGTGGTTACGCCAGAAGAGTAGTGTGAGATTTAATGAAATTACATGTATAAACTACGAAGTGCTCTATGAACGTAAAGTGTAATTGGTATTGAACTGATGCTTGCTTTACTGGAATTGTGTCCAACTCACTGACCTGCAATGGCCACTCTTTCTGTTCATGTGAAGTCTGTCTCATTAAAGATCAGTATTCCTCCGTGCTGCCTGCCAGGACCTGCACAGACTTGCCACCTTGCTTTTCCTCACCTAGCTTCTCTCGTAACTTGATCTGGGGCTTTTAAGGAGTAGGCTATCTTTAAGTTCACTCCTGGAAGGAATCTAGCCAGAATGTTTGACTTGCAAAAACCTCATAGAAATGTTCTCCCTGGCCAAAGACGGCATCCAGAGCACCAGAGACAGCAGCAGGTACCTGCTGCCCCTGAGGGAGCCCTTCCACCTCTCTGCTGGGAGGCAACACCCGCCTGGCAGTAGTGAAATATATGGATCCCAGGCAGGCTCAGATCTCTCTGGGGCCTCCATTTTTCTTTCTTTAAACACTTACGGAATGAATGGAATTTGTAATCAGAAACCATAAAATGTCTGATTTATTACTTATCTTGATGACAATATTTAATAACTCGTGTATATTTCATTCCACCTTTCTAATGCTCTGCTTTGGAATTTTACTTAAAGGGATTTCATCCTCTGTGTCTAACTATCTTTGGCACGAATTATACTTTGGAGTAAGGCGGGCAGAGATGTTGGGAGAACTCTCATCTCCCAGCAGGTGGTCTGGGAATCTCAGATTCTCCGGGCAAAGGCTAACCTCCTTGCACGTGGCAAGATTCTCTCTAATCCTGTTGTGTGAGGCTTGGCAAGGCTTCAATATCTACTTCCAGGTCCAGAGAGTCTACATTTGGAGATCGATTCCTTTGAGCCTTGAAGACATTTTCTTTTCAAAATTCTGGTACCTTGGAAAGGAAATTTTATTACCAGGTGGATTGGGGAATGATGTAATAGAAGATAGAAAGCAATGTCTTGTGAGAAGTAGATACACAGTAGTGGCTGGTTGGGGGTCGGAGGAGGAAAAAGCTCAGGAGGGAAAAAAAGAGAGAGCTGGGGCCCACAGCTAAGTTCACACACTTTGTCATTGTACTGAGGGTGGGGGCAGACATACCCTGTTAAACTCCAGTTCTGTCTGCCTGGGTACACATCTCTTAAAAAAAAGGAGGGGTGTGCAGAGATCTGTCCTTAATGTCATACCCCGTCACCCCTAAACACCTTAGTGTTCAGCTCCCCCAGATAAGAAGTCTACCTTCCTTATCACCCAGGCTGATAGGATATCAGTCTGATGCAAAAGTAACTTCCAGTCCACAGAAATCACTCATATGTCGCCAACTGTCACCACAGTGCCTCCTTTTCCTTTCTGGCTCTGGATTTACATTATTCATTAAATTCAGTTGTTTTTAACTCACAGTGTTCTTCAGTCTGGAGCAGCTGCTTGGCCTTCTGTCCTTCAGTCCTTTTCAGACTTTGAGCGTATCCAGACCTTCCATTCCACAGGGGGACCCTGAACTAAGTCTGTCCCATCGTCCTGTCTGACCAGCTCAGGGCAGGACATCCTTGGCGGGAATGCCACACAAACAGTGCTGCACCCTTTCCGGTGCACTAGGTTTGGAAGCACAAGGCCCCCCTGCCCCCTTGGAGAGATGCTACCCTTGATTTTGTGGGCCAGGTAGTTAGTGCCTGACATGTTTATTCACTGTGTGGAAGAGCTTCCTGAAAACAATGTGAAAAATCTAAATTTGATGTTGCCTTGAGGCATACCCCCCTGTTAAACACCAATCTTCAGCATCCTTGTGCTTAAACGGAAGGCCAGTGAATGAGGTTCCTGTAGCGGCAGAGGGTGAAATGCAGGGCTGCAGCAAGGCGGGGACAGGATATAGTGTTACCTGCCAGCTCTGCACTGCCATGCTGTCTGAGGGAGGACGTGACAGGCTTCAGATGCAAAATATCCTTAATTACATGTTTGAAAACATATTTATTGGAAAAATATTTATTTTACTTTTCACCTTTTGCATCAGAGGAAGAGATAAATTCAGCTACTTAGGGTCTTAGGCATAAGCTTCCCCCAAATGCCTGGCTCATGCTGTGCTTCTTCTCCTGGCACCTTTTAAATAGTTGTCCCAAATTCCTTTCTTCCCTCTATAGTTCATGGCCTTCTTTATGTTTCAGGGGTCTGTGGCCTTAGAATCTCAGCTACCTGAAAGGAGCATCCATGTTATCAGGGGTGTTTTATTTTTGGGTGCATATGTGCATAGCATTCATGATTTATTTATTTGTTTGTTGTTTGCTTTTTGGTTTTGTCACTTTCAAGAATTACAATAGAAGAGTCAAGCCACAGTGGACCAGAGATAGAGACTGGAGACGCAGGAAAATGAATTTCCCTCTTTCTATACTGCTTCCTCGCCCTCCCCCCCACACACACATGTACACTGCCATCTGGGAAAATCTCTAAATCTCTTCTAACCCAGCAGACAGATCATAAACCTTTCCATAAAGCAAAACCTATAGGATCAAGTGTGAGAGTGACTTTCCCCCTCCTTCTGTGCTGCGGTCCCTCCAGGTGCTAGCTCTGGCTGCAGGACTTCTGGCCATGCTCCGTTTCGTGGCTAACAGACCTGGGTTCAGACTATATTCTAGTCCAGAGAAGGAGAAGACTCAGGAGGCAGAAGATCACAGTCTATAAATACCTTCAAGGTAACAATGCAAATGAGGGAAGGGAATTATTCATCTTCTCAGCAGGTGCTAGGACCAGGAGCAATAACCTGGAGCTGAGGAAGAGAACATTTAGGCTAGGGATTAGCAGAAAAGCTTCTCCCACAGGGTTTCCTGCCCAAGGTTCTGGACTTTGGAGTCCAATGCCAGGCACCAGCAACCGAAGCATGATAAGAGGCATTGGGAAGAAACCCTGCCAGATTCAAGGTCACAGGGCTAACGCAAAGCTTTCTGGTTATTATCTGAATTCTAAGGATGACAGCAACGTAAAATCCTTTGCCTCAGGCATGTGATTTCAAACTTGGCTGTGCAGGAAACATATTTCTCATGTTCAGTCCTCTGTGACAGCTGAAGACCAACTGCCACCCAGTCTCACTCTGGTTTCCTTCACCCCCCAAACTAGGGGTATCTGTAGACAAACCGTGACCACCAGTGCTCAGCCCTGAGAGGTTCTTGTCCCCCATGCAAAACGGAGGCTCCAGACCCAAACTTTTCAGGAGGGAAGAGCTATAGGTAGATACTTCAAACATGGTAGGTGCAACAGAAATAAAATTTCAGTAAGAATTATTAATGATTAAATTATTACTTGCCTGATTTCTAAATGTGTCTTACCTCCTCAATAAAAGTGTTATGTGGACCAGAAGAACAAGTAAGGACATGCCTGTGAGATCCACCTGGGTTTGAGTCTCACAAGCTAGGTCAAAGACCTTGAACAAGAGTTTCCTTGGCCTCCCTGAGTGTGAAAATCTAAGATAATAATGCTTGCTTAGACAGCTGGTATAAGACTTAGGTGACACAGTTAATTAGCGCAGGCCTATTACAGAGCAAACATATAGTTTACCAATTTCTCTCTCCCCTTACTGCCATCCAACTTACCCACCTTCCAAGAAGGGTGTAGACTGTCAGATTTGTTTACTAAACAAATTATATACATGTAATATGGCATGTATGGAATAGGGGACTAAATATGGCATAGGAGACTAAATTACATACATGTACACAAACACCTGTGTGTTATTTCTATTCATTTCTACTATCATTAGTTCAGGACATGGATTGGTGGTAAAAAATTATCACTATTGCTAAATAAACATGGGTCTAGGCTTCGGTGACTTCCTCTGGGCCCTCCACCTTGAGAGCTACAGGAGCACAAACACTTTGGGCCAGTCCCCTACCTTGCGATGAGTCTCGGAGCACACAATGGTGACCTGACTTAGAGACTTAGAGCTACTTATCTGAGACCCAGACACCACTTAGCAAGTGTGAGACCTACATGCCCTTTTTAGTGCGGACATTTTCATCTGAAGGTCAGCTCCTCATCCTCCTACCCTGGTCCTGATTCAGCCATGTCTTTCTCTCGTGCCCAGGGGCCACTTTAATTGCAAGTGCAAACTGCTAATTTGCAGCTATCTGGCATTCCTAACTAGGTCACTGCTGCACAGATTTCTTACTCAGAATCTCCTCATTGAATCCTTTCTCCCAGACTGCTTCTTGTCTTAGGAAGTGTCCAACCATATAAGGCATCCATTAGTCATAGACTGAATTTCCGGAGCCTCCATGGGACTTGTCAAGCCCTTCTTATTGAAAGGAACTCAGTATATCTGCATACGATCTGCTTTCCTATGCAGACATCCTATATTCTTCAGCCCCGATTTCACTATGTTCTTATCTCCTGCAAAGGCCTTCACTCAGCTTACCAACTGAATTTAGGTCTCCACTGTTTATCATTTGCCTTTTATTAAGTTGTCTTCACTAACACATATTGAACAGTTACTATTTCAAATTAAGGCAATATAAATATAGGCAAATATAATTATTTTTACAATCTTGAGTTCCAAGAGTTTGAGGAGGCTTTGTAGTTGTGGAAAGTCCATGAATTTGGAGTCAGAAACACTGTGTGTGAAACCAAGACTGGCCATTTATTAACACTTTGATCCTAGGTAATTTACTTGATCCTGCTGAATTTTAGTTTGAGGATAATAAAACCTAGAATAAATACAAGAAGGATTGTGGGGTTTAAATCACACACACACAGAGCGTCTAACACAGAGCAATCAATAAGTGGTAGACACTCGTATTAACGGCTCATTGAATAAACTGTACAAACAGCAAGAGCACGCATCACCCTCAGACTCCCTCATTAAAACTTAAAAAAGGTCCTGAGGAAGTCCAGAGCACAGACAAATTGTCCCCATCCTTCTTTTAGGGAGGACCAAAGAGGCTTTAGAACTGTCATATTTTCAACCTGTAATTCATTTCTTTCCAATCACTGAGTACCTTGCCTATACACTATTCAATGTTGGTGATGGGGCAATAAAACAGGTGAAAGTGAGGAACAAGCTGTACCCCCCAGAGACACAGGGCTATGAGACTCAAAAGAGTATCAAAGGACACGAGGCACATTGTTCAGGACAGGAAGCTGCAGGGTGAGGACGAATGGTCTGCTAGGATATCTCCATCACTAGCAGGGAAAAATTTCACACAGCTTGCTTCTCTTTGCCTAATGTGAATTAATTGGGGTATAGGAATAGAGTGAAATCCAGAAAAGCTTCACAGAGAAAAGGGATATATATATATATATATATATATATATAGAGAGAGAGAGAGAGAGAGAGAGAGAGAGAGAGAGAGAGAGAGAAGCGGGGGAGGGAGAGAGAGAGAAACAGAGAAACAGAGGGAGAGATTTATTTTGAAGAACTGGCTCACGTGACTGTAGAGGCTGGCAAAGTCACAGCCTGCAGAGTGGGCCAGCTGTTGGAGACTCAGAGAAGATTCAGCAGAGTCTGAAGGCAGGAGGCTGGCAGAATCCCTACCTCTCCAGAGGAGGTCAGTCTTTCTTTTTGTCTTTTTTTATTTACATTTAAAATTTTTTTCAATTATGGTTTACATTCAATATTATTTTGTTTTAATTTCAGGGGTACAGCACAGATTGTCTGACCAGACAATCATGCACTTTCGTAGTGTTGTGCCTGGTACCTCTAGTACCCAACTGGCACCATACTTAGTTATTACAATATTATTGACTACATTCCCTGTGCTGTACTTTACATCCCCACAACTATTCCATAACTACCAATTTGCACTTCTCAATCCCTTTCACCCAGTCCACCCACTCCTCTCCCCTCTGGCAACTGTCAGTCTGTCCTCTATCTATGAGTCTGTTTCTATCTTGTTTATTTGTTTATATTGTTCTTTAAATTTCACACACGAGGTCTGTCTAGGAAAAGTACAGCCATTGCTAATATAACAAGAATGGTTTGCATGACATCGATGTAACCTGGCAGCCAAGGAGAGTGGACTGGAATGCACATATGTGAACAATGATGACTTCACTGCGCTAGTCAGTGGGGGCAGTAGATGCCATTGAGTGAGCATGTGTGCTGTGTGGCCATTGCATTCAAAATGACTGAGTGAGTAGAGCAACAAATCTGCATCAGGTTTTGTACTAAGCTTGAACATTCCTCCATGGAAACTATCTGTGTGATTCAGAAGGCTTTAGAGGATGATGCAATGAGTGTAGCACTAATAAAAGTGCAGCACAAACACTTCAAAGATGGTTGAGAATCTGTTGAAAGTGATCTGTGTTCTGGAAGGCCTGTAACAAGAACATATGAGAATGTTGAATGTGTATGGGCTGCAATCAAGAAAGATCAATGAACCATGTGCTTATTTTGAAGGGGACTGAGGCCTTATTGTCCTATGTACATGTTTCTTGTATCTTGTATCTTCTTCAATAAATACTCATCTATTAATGGGCACTTGGAAACCCATATCTTGACTTGCTTCCATGTGTTGACTACTGAAAAGAACTCAAAGAACTCTGGTATAAACATAGGGGCTCATCATATTCTTTTGAATTAGTTGGATTTCTTTGAATATATACCCAGAAGTGGAACTTCTGGGTTGTAAGGCAGTTCCATTTTTAATTTTTTTAGGTAACTCCATACTGCTTTCCACAATGGCTGCACCAATCTGCATTCTCACCAACAGTGCATGAGGACTCCCTTTTCTCCACATCCTTGCCAACAGATGTTGTTCATTGATTTATTGATAATAACCGTTCTGACAGGTGCTGAAGTGGTATCTCATTGTGGTTTTAATTTGCATTTCTTTGATGATTAGTGACATTAAACATCTCTTCATAAGTCTATTGGCCATCTGTATGTCCTCTTTGAAGAAGTGTCTGTTTAAGTCTTTTGCCCATGTTTAAAATGGCATTTATTTTTGGTGTTGAGTGTGTGAGTTCTTTATAAAATTTGGGCATTAACCTCTTACCAGATGTATGATTGGGGAATATGTTCTCCCATTCAGTGGGTCATCTTTTCATGTTGTTGATGGTTTCCTGTGCAAAATCCTTTTAGTTTGATGTAGTCCCATGTGTTTATTCTTTCTTAGTTTCCCTTACTGTAAGAGATATATCAGAAAAAAATATGGCTAGAAGCAATGCCCATGATTTTACTGTCTTCAAACAATTTTATGTTTTTGAGACTTGCATTTAAGTTTTTAATCCATTTTTATTTTATTCTTGAATACGTATAAGAAGATGGTCTAGTTTCACTTATTTCGCATATATCTGCCCAACTGACCCAACACCATTTATTAAATAGACTGTCTTTACCCCATTGTATGTTCTTGCCTCTTTATCATATTTTTATATTGAATTTATTGGGGTGACATCGGTTAACAAAGTTATATGGATTTCATGCACACAATTCTGTACTACATCATCTGTATATTATATTGTGTATTTACCACTCCAAGTCAAGTCTCCTTCCATCACTACTTATTCCCCTTTTACTCTCTTCTACTTCCTTTCACTTCCCTTTCCCTCTGGTAGCCATCATACTGTTACCTGTGTCTACTTTTTTTTTTTTTTACTAAATCTCTTTACCTTTTCCCCCCAGCCTCCAAGCCCACCTACCCTCTAACAGCTGTAATTTTCTTCTCTGTATCTCTGAGTCTGTTTCTATTTTGTTTGTTAGTTTATTTTGTTCATTAGATTCTATATATAAATGAAGTAACATAGTACTTGTCTTTCTCTGACTGGCTTATTTCACTTAGCACAATACTTTTTGGGTTCATTAATGCTGTAGCAGAGGGTAAGATTTCCTTCTTTTTTTATAACTGAGTGGTATTCCATTGTATAACTGTACTATAGCTGTTTTATCCACTCATCTATTGATGGGCACTTGCATTGCTTCCAAACCTTGGGTATTGTAAATGATGCTATAACAAACATAGGGGTACATATATGCTTTTCAATTAGTGTTTTGGTTTTTTTCAGATATGTTCCCAGAAGTGAAATTGCTGAGTCATAAGTCAGTTTCACTTTTAATTTTTTTAGGTAACTCCATATTGCTTTCCACAGTGGCTGCACCAATCTGCATTTCTACCAATAGTGCATTAGGGTTCTCTTTTCTCCACATTCTCTCCAACACATTATTTGTTTATATATTGATAATAGCCATTTGTACCAGTATGGGATGATATCTCATTGTAGTTTTCATTTGCATTTTTTTGATTATTGGTGACATTGAACATCTTTTCACATGTCTATTGGCTGTCTGCACATCCTGTTTGAAGAAGTGTCTATTCAGGTCCTTTGTCCATTTTTTATTTGGATTGGGTTTTTATTTGTTTGTTTTTAGTGTTGAGTTACATAAGTTCTTTACAAATTTTGGATATTAACCTTTTAACCTAGGCAAATATGTTACCCCATTTAGTGGGTCATCTTTTCATTGTGTTGATGGTTTCCTTTGCTGAAAACCTTTTTAGTTTGATATAGTCACATTTTTTTTTATTTTCTTTTTTATTTCCCCTGCCCAAGGAGATATAGGAGAAAAATTATTGCTATGAAAAATGCCTGATATTTTACTGCTTATGTTTTCTTCTAGGATCTTTATGACTTAAAGTCTTATATTTAAGTCTTTAATCCATTTTGAATTTATTCTTGTGTATGGTATAAGAAGGTGGCCTATTTTCTTTTTTCTTTTTTTTTCTATTTATCAGTCCAGTTGTCAGAGTACCATTTATTGCAGGGGTCCCAACACTAAGGCTATGGACCAGTATCAGTCTGTGGCCTGTTACAAATCAGGCCACACCCAGGAGGTGAATAGCAGGTGAGCATTCAGCTAGTCTTCAGTTGGTTATCTAGGTTGATTGTTCTATACTTTACTTATAATTCCAGATTGGTCCTGGGAGGAGGTGAATACAACTTCCCCCTACTCCACTGCCATCTTGGATCCTCCCAGTCTTCTTATTAAAGCCTTCCACTGATTGAATGACACCCATTCACATTATGGTGGGCCATCTGCTTTACTCAAAGTCTACAGATTTAAATGTTAGCCCCATGTAAAGCTTCTTTCACACAGAAACACCCAGGTATAAACATCTAAATGTCCAGGTGCTGTGGCCCAGTCACATTGACACATAATACTAACAGCCGTCCCAGCATCACAGAGAAGCCACTTCATGACATGCATACTTAACTCTGCTCACTGTAGCTCTAGAGTGAATCAGAGAGTGGGGTTTGGACTGAGGCCGCATGAGGAGGTGGGTGTGAGGGGGAAGCCTATTCACAAGTGAGTTGAGAAAGTGGGAATTTGCAGAATAGAAAAAGAAACAAAGTAAATAGTCTCTGTAATTTGTGATGAGTGTTGACGTACATGGTTCTTAGCCTAATTATAGAGAATCTTGACTCCCATGTTGAAAGTTTAGGCTTGATGAATAAGCAATTGATAATAGTTACGAGTTTCTATTTCATTTTATTCCTTTTTCTAAAAAATAAGAAAACAGAAAAGGGATCAGAAAAGTTTAAGAAATCATGATTGTCTGGTGTCAGGCTGTACTAAGCACACAAGAACCATGCCTGCTGGCTGGCATGGATAGAAAATGTGTGTCACATTCTGCTTCCTTCTGTGGACTGGACAAATGGCAGTATCTGGGGAGCAGAGAACTCTTGTCCTTATCCTCATGCCCAGGAAGTGGCCCAGGCAGCTCCCATAAATGAGAACATCAGGGATGCTTCTTTATTTGCTGCTTGTATAGACCTACACAGCAGCACATAACCTTTTCATGCCAATTATAGTGCATCTCAAATAATTAAAAAGGAAAAGTCAAAACATTAATATTTCATATTCAAAGGTCATAATATCGCCACTCTCCTTTCCAAAGCCGGTGATAGAGAGCTTGTGGACTTCCCTACCAAAGCACTATCAAATCCAAACAGAAATCACAGGTGGGGACATTCCCACCCAAGGCACCAGGAACCAGGGTCTCTCCAGATCATGACCAGATTCCTTAGGACCTAAGTTAACCTCAGTTTTTTTGCAGCAAAGGGGAGAAGAGGCATCATCAAATCTTTGTACATGGGAATGACCTGCTGTCCATAGGCTGATGATATAGAGTGGGAGGAGTCTTACCTATAATGAAATGACTGAGTGTGTGTGTTGAGGAGGTACATATGGTAGCTACAGATAAAATTTAATGTTTATTGAATACTTAATATAAGGCAGGAGCTATTCTTTAGACCTTCAAAGGAATCAACTCATTTAATGTTTACAACAATCGTATAAGACACTATCAGTTTTTTTATTTTATAGATAAGAGAACTGCGGTGTTGGAAGTTATTAATATGCCTACGTTCTCACAGCTCAAAAGTGGCGGAGCCAAAACGTGTGACTCTGGAAGCATGACTCGATTCCTGCACCATGGTGCCCACTTAGCTTTAGCTGTCTGGTGAGGATGTCATCTGTGGAAAGTATAGCTTTTCACAAATAAAAGATTTTGGGGTCTAGTAGAGGTAAACATTGAAGTCCAACACAAGCAAACATTGGGGTCCAAATAAAATACCAGGGAGCTCCAAGAAAGAGCACACACACTGTGGGAAACTGGGGCAAGAGGGAACATGAAGGAAGAAGGAGAACAATCTTATCTTGAGTTGTTGAAAGGATCATGCCCTTGAGAGAGAGACTGACAGATCCGAGATAAACTATCCCCAGCGAGTTTCTGGGACAAAGCACTCAAATGCAGAGAAAGATGACTAAGGTCCTTTTTTAGAACTTTGTAATTGCTAGTAACTATTGAGTGTTTCCTGTGTGCCAGGTTCTGTTCTTAGCCCTTTAGAGTTATTATCTCCTTCACCTTCACCTCCAGCCACAAGGCAGGTATGGCTATGTCTCTGTTATCCAATAGAGAAAGCTGAGGCATGAGAAGTTTCAAAATATGAACCCAGATTTACAGCCAGGTAATAGCTAAGTTGACTTGATGCTTTGACTCATGGATTTGGGTCTGAGCTATGCAAATTCTCACCCTAATGTGAGGACTAGTCTTTACAGTGGACCAGAGTTGATGAAGGTCTCAGATTTGAGGAGTAAGTCTGCAAAGGCTGGGCACCAACTATTTATGGCCTAGGAAGCAGGGTGGATGGGATTAATCACTCAGTTATGTTGAGCACTCAGTATGTTTCAGACACTGGGGTACAACACTGGAGAGGCAGAAAAGGCTTCTGCCTTCATGGAGCTTATGGCTTCATAGGAATTCCTTTCAAAGAAAAGAAAAGAGAGAGCTGGCCTATCCAGAAAGACAATCTAGTGTGGCAGGGCCATTCCCTCTAACCAGCACTTTTTACACTATCCTAGGTAGGTGGGGGCCCTACAGAGAGCCTGCTGACACATAAAAATGGCCTTTTGCATTTCTGCTGACACGTCATCTGTATCTGATGGAGCAACATCTTCATTATGAAATTACATGAAAATCCTGATGCACAGACTAATAGATCACATCCCACATTCTTCCTCAGGAGCTGAGCAACAAAAACAGCAAAGGCCAAGGAATAAAGACAGAGCCTGGCCCCACCTCATCCGATTCCACTTTCATACCCACCTGTTCTCTCCCCACAAACATCATTAGCTCGCAGAGGGGATGATGTCTCATTGCATTATCAGCCACCACCAGTGGGTAAATTATAGAACAACTAGTTAACTTTTATACAAGAAGTTCCCTGGTGCAGCATTTCTTCCTGTGCACCTAAGATCCCTTATTTCCAGCATAAGAGTGAGCAAAATTTCTCTTTAGGAAGTCTGCACACAGAAACCATTGAAGATCAGAGAGCTGGAGTCGATAGAAAAATCAAGCAGACATCCTAAAGACTCTTTGATTCATTCTGCCCCACACAGGGCAGGAATGGGAGTGGGTAAATCCCTCACTGAGAGGCTGAGCCCTGGCTCCATGCCTTTCCTTCCTCTCTCTGGTTTTTCCAGCAGACATCTCTTTACCACACTGGCTCCATCAGCTGCACTCTTTCAGCCTGTTGCACGAGAGCATGCTGGGCACAAGCAGGGCTTGGTGCAGCCAGGGCCCAAGTGGGATTTCCCCTGTTTGGTTACTTTGCCCTAGCTAAAAGCTTCCTTTTCCTCCATCCCTGCCATCTGCCTCTTTGTATTGATGGTCTCTACCATGAACATCACCGACTCCCCTTGAATAAAACCAAGCCCACATGTTCACAGCTGGCCATGGAGAAAGAACTTCCACTCTGGCTGCAAGGGCTGCTGGAGCTCCTGGCTGTCTCTAATTCTCACCACATTCCCCTCTGACTCACCCCTCTGCCTAGGGGTGCAGTGGGAGGGGGATCTATACTAAGGGAGTCTCTCAGCTGACCCCAGCCTGGGTTCTAGTTTTTAGTTACTGGAACAGACCATTCTCTGATTTTGGGTTGTTATTTTTGCTTGTATTTGGACTCTACATCTGAATGACTGTGACCATGGCAGAGCCACCCTTTGCTAACAGCTATTTTTTACCGGAAAGGAGGAAGGGGCTCCCACGGGCCCTTGGACCTGGGTTTCTCTGGGAACTGCTCCTGCTCCTGCAGTTTCCATCTGTCTCCCCCACCCTGGGTGGCGTTAAGGGCTCTTTTATAGAGTGCCTACTATGAGCTAGGCACTTTCATGTGCATTATCTCATTTAGCCCCAGGGTAAACCTGTAAGTTAAAACTATTATTTCCATTTCTCAACTTGGGAGCCTAAGACTCAGAGTAGTTAGGTCATTTGCTCAAGGTCAACTAGCTAGTAAGATTCACATCAATGTTAACCAAAAATCCATGATCTTCCTATATTTTTGCACCTAGGTCCTTTTATCTACCCCTTGCCCGTTACTAATTCATCTCAGTTCAGGTTCCAGTCCATTGTATTTCTCCTCACCTCTACTCTAAGACTTTGGCTTGAGACTACATATTCTTCTAGGCCCTCCCTTTATCTCCCCAGCAACCTTTTAACCAGGCCCAAGGGTGCCGACTGCCCTCTGACGAGACTGGATCTAAGCTGCTGATGTTATGTAGGGAGTCACCTCTCGTCTCCATGTGAAAGACACATCCTCGGTCCACAGTGATTTGGCAAACCTTTAACAGGCAACATTTATCCTTCAACACTAACAATTCTACCCTTCTCTCTGAGGTTGGCTGAGTCTCTGGGGTTCGGAGAAACACTTGTTCGTAGGCTCGTAGAGGATCTGTGATTAACACCTGACAATAGAGGAAAATTTAGGTTGTGGGTCACCAATATGCAGGAAGTACTGGTGAGCCATGGGCCCTTTCCTCCAAGGGCTGGAGAAGCCAGCTTTGCTTCTGATGTGTCCAACAAATGAGCCTCAGTCACCAGGTGCATTAAGAGAGGTACTTATCTGCATGGGCCACTGGCACCAGAGACAGCATCCCACAGCAGATGACAGGAACCCAGGCGACATGAACTTAACTGCAGAGCATGAAGTCCAGAGGCAGGCAGACACCACAAGGAGCAGAGCCATGATGTCACTGGCATCCCAGCGTCTTCTTATCTTCTTTCCCTGCAATCTTTAGTGTCAGATTGTTGTCAGGATGGTTGAGAGATGGTTGCTTCGCCTCCGCTCTCACTTCGGTTTCTGTGTAGGGAGAAAAATACAAATTTAGGAGAGGAAAGAAGAGGTGCCAAAATCAGGGAAGCCGTACTGTCCTACAAACCTCTGGCGGGTTTCCACTTTCACCCCACTGGCCGGATCCTTGATGTGTGGCCGCTCCTCCACAGCAGGGAAGGAGTTTTGTTGGTTAGGCCCTGACCTAAACAACTCAGAAACAAAAGAACAAGAAAGGTGGGAAGAGCACCTGTTAGGCAGAAAAGTAGTCATGCCTGCCGCTTTCAGCGATCTTCAGCTACCTAGACCTCTCCAGGCAGAGAGAAGCACTGGAAGGAAACTCTAACGCTGTACGTGGCTCTTGGAGACAGAGCCCTCCAAGCCGCTCACACCGACTGAGACAAAGGTCCTTAACAGTCAGTCGGCTGCACACTGCTGCTCAGGGCTTCTGCGCTGCCCTACTGAGGTTCGGATAATGCATCCACACTGCATTTTTACAGCTCCACTGAATCCCCATTTACCAAAGGAAAAAAAGACATGGAAGAAAGCCATATGGGGTTCTTCTTTCCAGCTTCCCTTCTCACCATCCCTGATGCACAAGTAAATTCTCATTGTTTCGTAAACAAGCCATGATCTTTTAAACCTCCGTTTTTTTTTCTATTCTTTGCTGCAAATAATCTGATCCCTCTTCTCCTGTAGGCAACTTTCTACCTACCCTGCAAAACCCATCTTTTCTCCTAAGTGTTCCTCAACCCTTTTGATCCTCAGGTGACCTCATCTCCAAAATTTCAGACTTCCTAGATATCATTGTCTTAGCTCTCGTCATGCTGTTGGGAATTTGTGTACATATCTGTCTGCTCCATTAGGTTGTGTGCCGCTGGAGGGCTCACACAAGCTCTTACATGGCACCACAGCCCTCGTATCCAAGCAGTGTATTTTACTTACTAGCTACATTGTATTTACTTATTAGATCATTGCAATAGCACTGTTCTAGGCACTTTATGTGAAGGAGGTACTATTATTCTTAGCCCCATTTTACAGATGAGAAAACCAAGACAAGAAGAGATTAACTCACCACATTTATATCCTTAGTTAATGGGTATAAATGGACCTTGACTTCTGGCTCTAGCACCTGTGCTTTTAGAAAAAATCAAATATTTGGGTAAAGGAGGAATAATACCACAGACATGGCCCAGCATGCTTTGGAAAGGGCATCTCATACATGCTAAAGAGAAACACGTCCTTCATTCCTCTCTAGCACATGACTCACTTGAGACCTATCTTCTGGCACAGCTCTCCTGCATTAAGCAGTGAGCCCATCACAGGTCAGAGCTGACGTCCTCTGGGTTCAGTCTCAGGTTCAGTCCCTTCAGGTCAAAAATCCCATTGTGGAATCTTGACATGGCTTCCTTGTGGTGCCTGCTTCCTCTCCCACCCTCCCCACCCTTCCCCTCTCTCTCCCTCTCTCCATTTCTCTGTCCCTCTGTCTCTCCCTCCCTCCGTCCCCCTTTTTGCTTTTCTCTAAGCCTCCCCACCCTGCACAGATGTAAAATCCTCACAGCCTTCTCTGATGCTGCCAACCACAGGTACTCATGAACAGTCTTGCTCCAAATCCTGCCTCCTATTTTCATATTTCCTGTGGCGTTTTGTAGAAATAGCAGAACAATTGCTCATCCACAGGGGGTAAAGGCAGCTGAATTTTATATAATTAAATGTTAAAGTGACAAAGTCTTCAGCCTGTGGAGGAAGCAGAGGGAAGGGATGATGGGGCGGTGGTGGTGGTGGTGGGGTCTGGGTGTAAAGGAGAAGCCTGGGCTCAGGCTGCACACAGGTGGTGCTGCACCCAGATTCAACCCTTCAGCACAACCCGAGCCTTTGGTTGTGCCTCATCTCCCGTGGAGTTACAGCAACAAGCTCCATGTGGTGAAGAGTTCTCTGCCAAAGACTGTGGCATTTCCTGCCTCCAGAGGAGCCTCTGGATTTTAAAAGTGTTGATAACCCATTGCCATCTTCTGCGTTGGTGGCAGAGGAAAAACGGCAGTTAGTCTCCCAACAGGAGCATTCTTAGCATGATGAGGGACAGAGATCAGAAACATCTGTCTGTGGCAAGCAAGCTCAGAGTCTCCACATAAACATAGGTTTCCATGAAAACCAAACAAAGGGACCTAAGAGAAAGGCCAGACACATTCCACTGCAGCTCCATTTTAAGCATCTAGGGCCTCATTCCTTTTAAGGGCAAGGACTGGAGGGCAGGCTGGGGCCAGGGTTGCGCCCTACTGCACAGGGGCCAGCCTCCCCCAGTCCCCTTCCCCGAGCAGGGGTGCCCAGGTACACGCACGTGGGCCATTTGTTTCTTTGATGTGTGCTAAGTGAAACATAATTACCCACTTTGTCACATTGCATGTGACTTTGAAGGCCCAGTGTGTGGGTGTTTTTTTTTTAATACATTAAAATGTCCTCAAGGAGAAACTGTTCTTTGGGGGGTTTGTTTCAGGACTTCTACATGATTTTAAGCAACAGAAGCACCAGAGCAGTTTCTCCCACTTGGGAGCACTGCTTCCCTATTACCTACAAATAGATTTTTAAAAAGGCACAAGACAGGGAGAGACACATCCACGAGGCTTTATGGAGGAAAACAGGACAGTCAGGAAGGAAACACTAGGGCGAAAGCCCACTGCAATGCACAGCTTGTGCGTGAAAATTGTTTCCAAAACTGAGGATCGGTGTCTCTCAGGATCCCTCTCACGTCCTACTTAAGCATGCGCTTAGTGCCTTTCTCAGATCTCCAGCACTCAAGCCCCATTTCTCTGCTCAGGGAAACTCCTCCTTCCCAGACGTGCGGAGCTCCTTCCCCACAGCAGCTTTCATCCGTGTTCCCCAGGACCCGGCTCCCCGGCCCAGCTCCCTTTCAAGAGGAGGGCAGCGCCTGACTACTCTGAGAGAGCACATGCATGCATGCACGTGCACCCATGCAGTGCGCACAGACATGCAATGACACATGCTAAGCCCTTGACCCTTGGAGCCTTCACTTCTTTGTGGAGACACACTCTAGACCCCATGGTAACCAAGCTTCCTAAACACATTTTCAGCCTATAAAGGTTGCTAGGAATCAGGCTGTGAGTTTCCTTAAATGCGAAGCCTGCTCATTACCGCAATTAATTGGCATTGCCGCGCTAATCGTAAGGTGGCCTGCCTGTAACAACAGCAGCGGCGGCCTGCTGTGTGGAGGGGGAGCGGCAGTGGGGGCTGAGCCCAGCGTAGTGTCCACAGTGGAGGATATAAGAAATCCATATGCATTTCCATCTTTTGTAAAGTAAGGTTGCACTATTGGGCTTTTATTAGCAATTTTCAATCATCTTTTATTAGTGTTAGATTGATTTTCTGTTCATTTTTTAAATGTATTAAACCATAATAAACTGAAGAACTTTTATCCCTGGTCAACTTGATTAAAGACATCACCTCCCAATTGCTTATTAAGAAGCTCGAATGAGCCCCTCATGAAAACCCTCTTGAATGGGAACAGACCAGCACTAAATGAAACGGTTATCTCTAAACTGAAATTGGCTTATCTGTTCTATCTGGACCACTTGTGGCCATGGAACGGCAGTTGTCGGGGATTTGTCAGACCATTCACTTACTCGGACTGTCATTCTGGTCTTTTTCTAGGCAAGCGCTTCACTGAGCCGAGGGTGCAAATAAATTTCAGCCTTCTGGTCCAAGAACTTGTCTCAATCATGTCAGCTCCCTAGGCCTCCGTTTCCTCATCTATAAAATTAGCATACTGAGCTCGTTGAATTCTATAGTCTTTTCAGCTATAAAGTAAATTGATCTAATGAAAAGACAAAGACCCTTCTAACAATGAGATTAGCTTCTTGTAGGGAAGGTGCTGTGTCTTTACACCTACCTATAATGCAGACAGTATGTTTTCTATGCTACAGGGGACTTATGATACTGCAGGGATTTAGAAGAGAAAGATGATTTCTGCCTTGAATCACCAGAGGAGACTCATTGGAAGGGGGGGGATCATTCAAAGTGTTTCTAGAAAAGTTAGTGTTTTATTAACAAGAGATAGGGCCGAGGGTGGGCCTTGCCCTGTGATGGTCTCATCTCACTCCTCGGAAGCAAGAAAAGGGGACCTGGGATGAGGTATGCTGTCCTGAATGCCAAAGACAGAGCCATTTCAAGAAGGAGAAGAGTATTTTCAGGGGACCCCATGTGGCCAAGAGATCAAGGGCCTACCCGTTACATGCTGAGCAAGCACGGCTTCAGAAAACAGGCCCCCGGGCCTCCAGGCGGGCCTGTCTGGTCTGCCAGGGCCATCTGTGAGACCACCCCCAGGTGCTCTTCCTGGTGGGAACTGTCCCCAGGCTCCCCAAGCCCTGGAGTCTATACATCCTGCTTATTGTTCTGTGGACAACAAGTCTGCTTTCAAGGAAACTCAGAAGTGACACACAGGGAGAAGAATGGCAAGCCCGGTACAGGCCTCAGGCATTTCAGACTGTCTCTCTTTTCTTTCCCTGTGACATAGGCTCTCACAGGGCCTACTTCTTGAACAGGGTTCTGGTTCACGTTCCATCCTTTTTTGAAGTCTCGTCTTCCTTTTGTCCCCATAAGTTATGCCCATTATCACATCTGGGTGCTCCACATCCTCCCTGTCCACACAGCTTCTACTCCACAGAAAGGGGCTAGCTTCTTGCACTTATTAATCCACAGTCAAGTAACATGAGTCTTGAATTTGGAGTTAGAAGTTTGGATTTGAGACCGAGATTTTTCACATTCTACCCTGGAAATTTTGTCAGCTTCCTTTACAAGTGTATACCTCAACTTGCTCATCTGTCAAACGGAGACAATGCTTCTTCTGGGTAGAGTCAAATATCATGTCAAATATCATGACAAAAGATCATTTCTTTTGTAACTTTAACATTTTGATATTTATTATGGTTATTATAACTGTGCAGAGGGGGAGAAACTTTATCATTTTAAAAAGTTTAACAACCATTCCATGAAAGAGTAATGTATGCGATTTAAAATTTTGTATACATATGCATAGCTTCTGTCAAGCAGTGTGTAATTTCTTTTACTGTTAGGCAATCCTAGCTGATTTCTAACTTAAGTCCGGTATGGTGACTTTTCACCTGTCCTTGTCCATGCACTCTCTATTGAATGTGGACGCCCTTCAGTGTCTCTGAGGAGCATCGGTTTGTGTTGCTCTCCTGGAGGGTTATCTCCCCCTGCCCTCTGGGTGATCGTACTTCAGTGGTGGAGGGAACTGATGAGTCCTGTGGCATCCCAGTCAGTTTGTCCTCTCGATGAGCAGATCCCACTGTGCATAGGACGGATCAGGAGTGCTCGCACCTTGCTCTGCACAGACAGAGCCACCCACATGCTGTAAGAGCAAGAGTGTCTTTGTCCCAAAGGGAGTCCACAGAGTGCTGGAGCTTCTCACTGCAGGAGGCCTGCCGCAGGGGCCCAGGCTGCGAGCTTTTCCCCTGACCCTGCTCTTTCTTCCCTGGGAACAGTCTGGGCACATCCTTTATCTCCCCCAGAGCAGAATTCCAGTGTCATTCCAGGAGCCTAGCAGTCACTTTGAACTTTTGAGCTCTATGCTGGAAGATTCTTCCAGGTCTGAGAAGACCCGGGGAGGTAAAAAAACCAAGAGCATGAAAGAAGGTCAGCGTATTCTTCCAACACTGGGGATGTGGGCATTGTGTTCTTGGTTATTTGTAGGAATTCCTATAGGGTTAGGTAGGGATTTTAAAAATATGTGCTTGTGGATGAATTACTTTAGGTAGGGGGTGGTGCTCAAGGGTTCCAGAGAAGGCCCCATGAAATTGCATCACTGCTGGCCTAAAATATATTTGAAACTGCGAATGTCAGAGGAGGAGAGGGTGAGCCAGAAGCCCACTCATGCAAATATGGGGAGAGAAATGACTCAGTTTTCTTCCCCATAAAGAAGATAATGATGCTGAGTTGCTTTTCTGGCAGGTTAGTTAATTGAGTGGGTGTTGTGTTAATTAATGTTGTAAAGAATTGCAGAGGCTTAAAAACTTTAGAAGTACCCTGGTGTAGTATGGCTCCTGGTGCGTTAGCCAGCCTGTGTAGGCCAACATTTGTGACAGTGAGGGAAAAAGAGAAAGCTGGCAGCGGACAGCAGAAGATGTGCATACCCAGAGCAAGACTAGTTCAAGGCTGAGTAAAGGAATCTAAAGTATTTAGGGGACCATCTTCATGATGTTAGCACATTTTTTCTTGATAAAACAAGAATGTAATCATTTAGATGCTTTTGGCTGCAAGTAATCAAATCCTCACTAACAGAGGCTTAGAAAATCTGGACATCAAAGAAGCCTGGAGGCAGGGTGTCCAAGAGGTCAGTGGCAGCCTCTGGAACCCAGGATCTCCTAGTCAGTCTTCATCATGCTCAAGGTGTGGGATCTTTATTTCACTAGTGGGAGGTGGCTGTGTTTCTCCAGCTCTTACCCTGTCACCTGAATATGACCAAAGACAGGGACAAAGGGGTCCTAGAGGAGTGTGCTTGCTTTTCTTTGATTAGGGAGGAATATTGGGCCCATCTACTGTGTAATGCGGTCATCCACAGCTGCAAAGGGGACAGAAAAGTGAATAGCTACCATTTGTGGCCTGTGTTGCGGGAGGCAGGGCTCTGCCAGTAGACAAGAAAGGAGGGGAAGAAAGAAAAATGAATTTTATATTGATGTCAGCACCTAACACCTTTGTAAACAATGGGCTTATAGATAAAAATCTAGGATTTGTTAGGAAATATTCACTCTGTGAACACCTGAAACAAGTGTGCAGCTTCTTTTTAACTGCCAACAGAAGGCTTGCCTAATTAGTCTCTCTGCAGTGCTGTGTCTCTGTGCTCAGTCTCTAAGGTTTCGGCTCTACCATGCCTTGTCCCACTCACAGATCACCAGGCCTTCCTGGCTATACACATGGTGCCTGCATTGGAGCCTGGATCCCTCCATTGCAGTCCACGTAACAGAGATTAGGTGAGTGAGGGCCTGGGGACCTCCAGCCGCCCTGCGCTCCTGTGAGGTTTTACTAGCTCTGCAAAACTGGATCTGGTAAAATATGTGTATGACAGCCCTGAAAACCAATTCTGAACTGCTGCTTGGGCCAGAAAGAAATAGGGGCAGTCTACTGAAAAACCAGCAGCAGGCCTAATGAGAAATTAGTCAGATGTTCAGTGACACTGTCTAATCCACAGGCTTCCATCTGCTGGCACCCCTCTTTCCAAACATAGTATACCAGTTGTGTGTGCTCAGTAACCAACTGGCCATCCTCCCTCTCATCCACTTAAATTGCAAACCGGCAGCAGCAGAGGCTCCTCCCTATCAGACCAGAGCAGCACAGAAAAGTTGTTCATGCTCCTCCCTCATCCCTCATGCATTTTTCATCATTAAAGGGAAAATGTCATTTTGGTGACACATATTAGTATGATTGGTGTCAGGAATGAATCTTCCTTTCTCTGTCAGCCTTGATTCACACAATCCTAAGACAATGTTCTGTTAAAAGGCCACTTCCATTTCCAACTCAAGTGGCATGAGAGAAGGGCAGGCTTCCTCTGTGATGGATGGGTTTAGTTAAGGCTGGAGCTAGGCCAGGGAGCGCAGCTGGAGCCTGACCCTTCCACCACCAGGCAAGCTTGAGGAGGTTTCTGGGAAACACATGTCTTATTTCTGGCTGAATTCGGTTGGAACAGAGTCTTAAAAGGACAAAACCTGATGCTTTATTTGGTGACAGCTTTTAAGAGGTAGAGGAGTGATATAAATCCAAACTCTTACACTGGAAAGTGGATCTAGAAATCAAAAAGGTTTTTTATTATTTTTTAAGCAAAAATGTAAGCCAACCTCTCTAGATGTTTTCATAGGTGCAGAGCTGAGCCTTGACTGAGCTGGAGGTAATGGCATGTTCCCCGTCTACAGCATGGCTCATCTGATGCTCTGCATAATACACCTTTTAGAAGTAATTTACAGCTCATTTTCCTCATGCGTGAAAAAGGTAATGGTACCTAGGCACCTCTCTCAATTGCTCAGAGACCAATTCGATTCAATAAACGTTTGTTGAACTCATACACTGGCTCATACTTGGCTCAGTCTCGGGAAAGTACAAAAGTGAACAAGAAATGGTGTCTACCTTCAGAGAGCTTATAGCCTGCTAGGTGCAATCAGACAAACATTCAATTATAATGTGACAGTGTAGGTACAATAAGTTCAACTTTTATATATGGATTTGTTTTTAAACAATGGGGGAAATGAGAGGAGCATGGGACACCAGTAAAAGCAACATTTTGTGAAGGAAGTGGAATTTTAACTGGTCCTTGAAGTTTGAATGGGATTTAGAAATGTGTGATGGAAAGCAAGTGCATCCTGGCAGAGCAAAAGTCTGAGTAAATACATAGTTTGAGATAAGCAAATAGGCTGAAGAGTCACAGGATGGTGGATGAGGGCGGGGGGTGGGGCTACAACAGAGACTAATGCTAGAAAGTTAGCTTGGGGATTTTTCCACTGAAATTTCCTGAACAGGTGAAGAACATTAAAGATTTTCCTGACAGTAAAGAATTATACTTTAGCAAGATGAAGCTGGCTTCTGTGTCTGGAATTGTTTACATCATGAGTTATTTACATTTCCTGACCCAAATATTATTAAAGAATATTTTAAATACCCTTATGACTTTATAGAATTAAATTTGTAGATAAAATAAGCTACCTATATACCCACTTAAAAATGACCTCC
The DNA here is from genome assembly GCF_019186645.2 of Phyllostomus hastatus. Lineage (NCBI taxonomy): Eukaryota > Metazoa > Chordata > Mammalia > Chiroptera > Phyllostomidae > Phyllostomus > Phyllostomus hastatus. Next base: position 7,792,218 of record NW_025334015.1, on the reverse strand, counting down.
ATAATGTCCTGTTTATACAAGAAAAATAAATTTTAAAAGATTGATAATCTACACCCTGGCTGGCGTAGCTCAGTGGATTGAGTGTGGGCTGCGAACCAAAGCATCACAAGTTCGATTCCCAGTCAGGGCACAAGCCTGGATTGCAGGCCACAGCCCCCAGCAACTGCACATTGATGTTTCTCTCTCTCTCTTTCTCCCTCCCTTCCCTCTCTAAAAATAAATAAATAAAATCTTTAAAAAAGATTGATAATTTTATAATTGTAAACTTCATCTTTAGGCACAACCCCACCTTAGGATGTAATGATGTGTAGGTGCTTGGGTCCCTCTATGGGATCTCCATGAATGGCCACCCCCATACAGACCGCCACAGGGAAGGAGTACTGGGACTCAGACCCGGAGAGAGGCATTATCGCGGGTCACATGATTTTCTAAGCTAGTGAAAAACTCTTGGCGAAGATCTGAACAAATCAAAACACAACTTTCCCTTAGCTCAAAGGGAGTTTCATTCTTAAGAGGTTTAGTGAACATTAAAACATTACAAAAATATTTTGTGTTTATGTATCAATGCAGCACATGTTAATTTTGATGAAAACATATTAGGTTTCATTCACCTAAATGTCTGGCAAGCGTTCAGCATCTGTGACTGAATCCCCTGCATCGCTGACTGTCTTGCTGTTTTGATCCCACTAAGTGGCAAGAGCGTCTCAGCTATTATGGTGACTGCCAGTGTCCCCCCAACTCCTTACCACTCCCCAAGCAGTCTACGCTGCCCTTGTAAGAAAGCCCTGCTTTAGGTACAGACAGAGTTGTGGGGCAGATGAGTTACGATTTAATTAAAATAGTAGAGAAAAGAAACAAGGGCACCTTAGCTGTGTCAGTGAAGTCAGAAAGAAGGGGGGCGGTGTGCAGGGGACATCCCTACCCAAGTGGCATAACAGATGCAAATGCCCACAGTAAAGTTTAAAGCACTATGCAAATATTATTGCTGTGAGACTTAAATGCCATTACATTCACTTCACAGAAGGGAAATCCGAAGCACTAAAAAGGTGCAGTGATTTTTCCAAAGACATAGAACAGGTCAGAGATTGCATTAGACACCAAATGCCTCAGACCTACGTTTTCACTGTAATTGCTAAGGCAAAGGAGCACCTACTCAGCGTGGATAATTATAAGCAGAGAACTAGAGCAGAGCTAATACAAAGATGGATACAACTTCTAGAAATAGCCATGTTCCAAGTGCCTATTTAGCACCTCCCTATGCTATGGAATTGCCTGGAAAATTCCAAACAATGATCACGTTTCTACAATCCATTCACTTCCATGTTTGTGTAAGCCTGTAAATATTCATCAGTAACATTTTAAGACAAAGGGAAAAAGATAATTATAAGGAGAATTTTTTTAAAATATGAAAGGTTAACAGGATTCTTGGCATTTGTGTCCTGTCAATTTCCATGTAATTATGCTCAATTCCCAGAATTCAGAGTCAGTTGTGCCTGTTAATGCTTAAAGATAATATCCTTGGAAAATAATTTATAAGATCATTTCACAAATTTTTCAGGTTCAAACCAAGCACCCTGGCTAATAGTCTGATTATTATTAATGTTATTCTTGGATAGGAAGAGCTAGGAGGTCATAAATTGGATGCTGGGATTAGAGTGGATTTCTTTTTTCTGAGAGTATGATGAGCTAGCTTTCCCAAGAGCAAAATGAGTATACTGAAAATATTTATATAGCTTGATTTATAAACATCTCTTACTTTGGTTTGACAAATAATAAGAACATGAGGAGGGCACCCCAGTTTCCTAGAACCCTACTTCCTCTTAGCAGAAAAAAAGGGGTCTGGTAGAGATGTCCGTGTAAGGGAGGTACCACTAACTGGCCTTGTGGAAAAATACTGAGATGTTAGATTCTAGATGTTTTTATGTCTTTATTCATTCAATCAGCCTTCTCACTTTGATTTATTATTGAATATATTTTACCTGTTCTTAGCTGAGATAGAGTGGTAATGAATAAGACACTGTCCCCTCCTTTTTCTGCTCTCCTGTAATCTTGCATGTTCTCACTGTAATGTGTATTCTACTAGTGATTCATTGATTATCTGTACGATTATCCCGGATGTTTTTCTCTGCAGCAGGCTCTAGCTTTGGGGGCTAGACCAAGGGTATGACAGTTCCTATTGTATTATATCATCTCCTCTGGTACATAGTTGTTCAATAAATGTAAAAGGGATGATTTCATTTCAGCTGGGCAATCAGGAACAATCTTTCCAAATAACTTAATCGAACCTTGATTTTGGAGAACATTTTCTAGAGCCCTCTGATTTTGGGATTGCCATTTCTTTGGATCTCTGGGGGTTACATACATGTTATTCAACTGTGTCTTCAGAAGATAAAATGACTAATATGGGTTCCCAAATGAGGTTACAGTTAGATGCCTTCTGGAGAAGCACATCATATGGAACATAAGCTAAGAACATAGTTCATTGTCTATTGTTTTGGACTATGGCTATCAGGTTCATTTCCACTAGACTGAAAATGTGAGTTATATAAAACTGTTTGGTTCCCACTGTTCCCTGAAAAGTAGGCTGACATAGGGAAGCAGTGAGGAGGAAAACAAAGGTCATGAGAGCAAAGGTTTCAAGACACATGTCGTAATCCGGTTCTTCCGGAGTTGAGCCTTAGGAATGAGGCAGTCAATGGAAGTGTGAATAATGTCAGAAGTATATCAGAAGGTAAGGACACAGTGAGTGCAGGGTGGAGCAGGAGTCTGAAGCCATTGTTAAGAGTGGGAGTCAGGAGTCAGACATGGGGGAAATAGCCCAGGCAGTGGACAGTAAGAACAGAAGGTGTCCCATGAATTCTACCTAAAGGGCCCTTTTCCCTTGCTCAGGGTTCACTTTTCACACAAATCAAACACACACACATGGATTTTCTTGCAGCATTTCAAATATGCTCTTACCAAGTGTACCTACATACTCTAGAACAGGTGGCTGTAAGGTATGCATGGGAAAGATAAGCATAATCCCTTATCCTAGCAATGTAGACAAATAGAATTACCACACAAATGGAAACATGACATTAGAAAGGTCATACCAGGTCATATCAATTCAGATGTCCTAGTCACCAGTCTTGGACAGTGGTAATTTTGCATGAGAATCATATTTCAAAGGTTAGAGCTATACATCAGACACCCCTAACCTAATAAACCAGCGTAGGTCTGTCACCCACTAATTTGTCCAAGCTCTTCCTTATCCTATTTAGATACTACTTTTGCCTATATAACCTTTTATATAGATGTGCTTGTTTTCATCCTTAAACCTCCATCTTTAATTTATTGGGGTTATTTTTTATTTCTAACTAGGCTTTTACCATTAAGAGTGTGGATACCTTACCCTTACATTTAATAAATACCAATGTCTTTATCTATTTAATGTTCCTTCATTTGAACTTCCTGCCAGAAAATCATTTTAATTTTTAAAGTTTCCCCAGTTGTACTATTTACTTAAATTTAACTAATGTTTATAAAAAATCTACTCTGTGACAGGAATTCTGTTTAGGCTTTAGGAATATAACAGAGAAAAAGACAGAATTTAAACTATTACAAGTATTGTGAATGTTAGAAGTATTGATACAATGGGCATTTACCCCAATTCAATGGAGCAGTTAAAGTCAGGTCTTTGTGAGGAAATTAGAACAGAAAAGAATGAACAGAACTTAGACAGGAAAATATAAGGACAGTATTTTAGGAAGGAATGCAACATATCAAAGCCTTTGAGCTGAGAAAGAGGAACCCTTGTGGGCTTAAAATAGTAATAAAATAAAGACCAATATGGCTCCATAAGGGAATAAGTACCAGGAAAAAAGTGGAAATAGACACAGGCCACACATTCAAGGCTAAGAAACCACGTGGGATTTGGGGGCTTTATTCAGATTGCCCTGGGGAGCCCCTAACGATGGTGTCAAAGAGTGACATGGTCAGAATTTCAGGACAACTTCATTTCAGTGTGGAGGCTGAAATAGATCCGGCAAGAGCAGATGGAAGGAAGGCATGTAAGAAGGAATTGAGGCCATCCAAGGAAGGAATCAGGAAAATGGGATGGCTGAGGGCAGAGTAAGGCAGTGGAGAAAGGTGATAGGACCTAGGAGATATTTTGGATGCAGAGCCCACAAAAGAGAAACAATTGGATGAATGTTGTGGGAGTGTGCAGCGGAGAGGGAGGAGGGATTCGACGTGACTCCAAATTTCTCACGTTAGAGGTGGGGCACATGAAATTCCTCTATTATTTGTAATGGCAACTATTATAAGTAATGTTGGAATAGAGTAACAGAATAGCCTACATTACCATATAATATAGAATATAGTAATTTTGCATAAAGGCAACATTTCTTTATTCCTATATGTTCCAATATCCTAATAGCTTTCGTGAAATGTTGAACCTAACATTTATTTATATTTTTAATTTTTATATTGCAAAAAGTCCTGACACCTGCAGGTGATAACATGTGGTCTCACAGTCCAAAATGTGTTGTAAGGACTACAGCTTGGAAGCCACTGGCCACAACTGTTTCCAAGGCTGTTCTCCTGGGTTGTAAAGGATAATCACTAGCTACCATTTGTGGAGCCTATACCACATGCCAGGTGCTTCCCTGGGTATTTTATATGTACTGTCTCATTTAACCCTCACAGCAAGTCCATGAGGTAGCTGATACTCCTACTTAGTATAGGAGAAAATTGAGGCTCCAAGAGGTAAGCAAATTATCCAAGGTCAAGCTGGCAATTTGCTGAGCTAAGACTTAAAATCAAAGCAATTAACACCAACATCCATGCTTGGTTTACTCCTCATCACTGCTCCTTAACCACTGTCCAGAGTCCAGCATCCCAGAAGCACACTTCAGATGATTTTTCCACTACTCTGTATTTACCCACTTCTTTACACAATCTCATAACTTTGTGGATTATTTGAAGCTCATCCCTGTCAACTGAAGATTTAATTATTTAAGGACGCTTAATGTCTCTGCAAATTTGGGAGAGTTCTCTATGAATTCCCTTTGACAGATCATTGATAAAGATATTGCATTTGCTTTGTCCCGGCAACTCTCCCTTGGGGAATCCAGTATTAATTCTTCTCCATATAGAAACATGTCATTCCAGTTTTGATTTGTGTCTTAGCTTTAAACTAATTTTCTACCTTTGAAAAAAAAGGCATCTTTGATCCTGACACCTTGTCAAAACAGTTGTGAAAGCCTAGATAAACTATTTTCACGTGTTGTCGCTTATTCACATGCACACTCATAACATTTTCCCTGTTCTCTCCCCGCCCCCCAGGTTTAACGCTACCTGAGCAGCAATTACGTCCACGCTCCCATGCCACTCACAAATTGCTCTGACATTCTCACTACCTTCAGCACCACTTGTAGCTTTTTGGTAAACTAGACAAAAGAAGTGTACAAAAGCTTTAGGGAAATCATTCCTTTCCAGGAGGGAAAACTAGTACCGACTCCCAGGTCAGAAGGGATGTGGTGTTCTAACTGCAGCCTCCTCTACTTCATTGTGAAGGCCCTGAACTAGGAATGGTAATGAGTAAAGATGGGCAGATAAGATAAAAGCCTGGATAATGCACAAGTATATAGAAATGTGTTCAATTATTTCCTGAATTTCTAAGGTTCAATAAAATAAAGAATAAAGAGCTTTGAAGACAAAAGATTTTTTTAAAGACACTCTAAGGATTGTGTAGTGTCTTCAGTCTAAGTTGACAGTGATTGAAGTAAGGAGAAAAAGGAAGGTGGATGGTTTGTGTATTGGCTTAGTTAGAAATACAAAGAAGCATGGACCCTCCCGGCAGGGCAAATGCAAGCCTTCCACAAACAGTGGAGGACATTTTCAGTCCTCTTACAAACTTGTGGCATGCCTTCCTGTCCATCCGCCTTCCTTCTTCTCACCTGTGCCTTCCTAGCCCCCTAATCACTCCCATCTCCAGCTCCATTCCTCTCTGAGTCACCAGCCCCTCTGCAGGCCCTGCAGGGCGGCCAGTGCACAGGTATAAATCTAACTCAGGCACAAAAACCTTCAGAATCCTTAAGGTAAATTAATTTAGTCTCAACCACTTCTACTTCTTGAGGAAAGTTAATTCAGCTTGAACACTAACCCATCTGGTTAGGTGTTTATCTTTAATCCACATGTTTTACTAGTAAACTAATTGAAACCAGTGGGTGAGTGTGTGTGTGTCTGTGGGCATGTGTGTGCTCAAGTGTGTGTGTGATGTGGAAATGTTGTAAACGTGTTATAATCATAGCAAAATAACATCCCAGAAGTTCAGCCAAGGCCACATTTATAATAAAAAATATTGATTGATTTCAGGGATAGCAAAGATCAGTTCTACCCAATTACACTCTCACTGCCCCTTATAAAGCAGTGTGACTCAGGGGCTATTTCACAGCTCTTAGTCTTTTATATGCAACTGCTATTATAAAATGTGATTTGTGACAAATAAAATACGTGTATGCACATACACATCTATCTTTGTATACAGAATTTGCCCTGTGCCTAAGATAGCGTATCCTAAGAAATTCAAGAGAGACTAAGACAAAAACACAGCAGAGTAAGTCTAAAATACAAATGGAAAAAAATTCACTACCAGAAAGAGGGGAAGAGAGAGAGAGAGAGATTAAAAATATATAAAAAAAATAGGGGGGAGAATGGTAGTTTTAAGGAACACACAATACACCCTTATGAAGAGTCAAGAAAAATAGGCCCCCAGAAAGTCAAAAGACACAGGTTATAAAACTTACTAGTCCAGTTGACCTCTAAGGCCCTTCCAAGCATGGTCTTCTAATAGTCTAGTCTTGAAGGATGGCTTAAATATTCTCTTTATGGCTGAATGCCTAGCACACACTATGATCTAGACAGCCATGTTCCAGCTAGACTTTAGGGGAAGATTCCCAAATGGGCAATTAATTTAGATTTAATAGGACACTTACTGTAAGTTTAAATAAATGCCAGTTAAATATTAAGAGCATATTTATTGAAGATTAACATTGCTAGTTGCATGGTGGGATTTTCTTTTTCTTAACGAAACCCTCAATCAGGGGAATTTGAACCTCCTTGGCCCTGCCGTCAGCTTGTTTTATTTGGACTCAGGGCAGCTCATGAATTATTTTGTGTGGCAGTTTTCTGACTTTCGAAGTGGATACCTTGTTGAGTGAGAAGAGTGGAAGGACATGATGAGAAGAGCTATTTCTCTACAGGAAGAACTAGTAACTGAATATGAAGGAAAAAGAGCTTTTGAGAAAAGCATTAAGAAGCATTAAAGCTATAGACCATCCAAGCTGGAAGGGTCTTCAGAAGTCATCTAATCCACCCTCCTCCTTTAGATGGAATGTAAAAGTGACTTGGGCAGCTTCACGCAGCCAGTAAGTGGAGGACTTGAGGCTTGAATGCAATACCCTTGACCCCAGCCCCTCTACTGAGCTGCCGTCTTACTCTAGAATAGTTCTTTCAACTTTCAAAAGTGCATTAGCCCATTTGGCTTCATGAACATTGGAGCTTCTCAAAGACCCAGTTGTGAAGACGGTTCTTTTGACAAACGAGGAAGGTAGCAACTCAAGAAAGCAAGCAACTTCTCCAAGGTGACATCATAATGCCCCGAGCTGAGACTAGAACTAAAATCTGCTGGTTTAAAAAAGATGTTTATGGAATGTAACTTTCAACAAAAAGTACAATGAAGCCCATGTGTTATTGAGCAAATACTTGTCTCATTATAATTTACTTCTTCTGTTGCTGCTCTTGGCTGGAGAACAATGAGTAAAACCACGAAAGAAGATGAAGAGATGGATTAAAAAAAACATGTGTACTACATGACTGTTTAGAAAGTAAAGCATGCAGGGGCAGAGGCAAGAGCCGTTCCTCTGACAGCAAACTTAGGCTTTTAAGCTCCAAGTTGGGGGCTGGTGAGCATGCCATACAAAGAGCTCTTTCTAGATAGAAGGTACCACCTGACTCTGTTTGGGCCGCACCCTGAAAACATTAGAACTGTGTCTATTTTTGCATGTAGACGAGTGTTTGCATGTAACCTTGCTCCCTTCCACAGAGGGCACTGGACTGATCCCGAATCACTGCCCTGCGATGCTCAACGGTAGCCAAGAAGAGCAATGAGTCAGGCACAAGAGAGTAGTATCAAAGAACTAGTCTACCATCTAGACTTGAGGAGACTTTGGTTTCAGCCATCAAGCACACAGGAGAAAAGAAGGGCTCAAGGCTTTGCCAGAAGGAGGTCAGAGGGCAGCACTTACCACGTGTTGAGATGGAGGTGCCTTTTCTTTTTTTCAATGTATCTCACCACCTTTCAGGAGCCTGTGGGAACACGACAGAGAAAAGTTCCTGCTGCCTGGGAAAGAAAGCCTTTTCCTGTTTCTCCAACATGGGCTCTTTCCCACAGGCTTATCTCCTGTGTGCTCTTGGAGAACACTGGGGTTCCACACTGGGGTGACAACCTGAGGGTCACCCCTCTTCCTGTCCTAGTTTGAAAGCTGAGCCACTTCCTCTCTCTGGCCACATCCTGCTGTGGTGTTTTGCTCTGTCTCCGGGATGAAGCCCCGCAGGAGGTGCACACAGATGGTGCACATAGGCCTATGCTCTGAGGGCTATTGGATTTTTTGAATGAATATCTCGCCTGTGAATGTGGGAAGCACCTCCACTGGCCCACCCTCCCAGCCCCAGGGCACAGGAGCCACCACATGGTTAGCCCCTGCCTTGGAGCAGGCCCTTCACTAAACTCTTTACCTCTCTTGTCTCATTTCATCTCTCACCAACTCTGTGCAGCAGGTACCGTGATCACCACTATTTTACAAATGAGGTCAACGTGCGTCCGCATGGTTACCCGGTTAGTCTTGGGGAAGATGGGGGTTTGCCTTCTGGCCTGCCCAAGTCCACATCCCATGGCCACACGTCATCAGTGAAAGTGTAGTGACAGAATTGATAAATGCATGAACACGACATTGTAGTGTTTAGAAGTTTTCTGTCAGACATACACAGCCCCTCAGACATACCCATCCTTCCCTTAAGTGAGAACCATCTGAGAATATGAAAAGCAGCCTGTGCTCCTTCCAGGCCTGGGGTGTGAAGATTCTGTCCTGTCTGCCTGCACCTAGGATCCTGCCTACACCACCTGTCCCTTCATCCCTTCTTGTTACTATGAAGTCCCAGTTTACAGTCATTTCCTGAGGGAAACATTTCCTCATCCTCCAGATTCCATGAGAACCTTCTGTTACATTCATTCTTCCCCTTACTCCTCATAGGGATTTTCATGAATGTTGCCACTGTTTTATAAAATTCTTCCTTAAAATCTGCTGAGTGGATCAAAAAACGGTGGTACATTTATACAATGAAATACTATGCAGCAGAAAGAAAGAAGGAACTCCTACCTTTCACAACAGCATGGATGGAACTGGAGAGCATCATGCTAAGTGAAATAAGCTAGGCAGTGAAAGACAAATATCATGTGATCTCACCTATAAGTGGAACCTAATGAACAAAACAAACAAGTGAGAAAGATAGAACCAGAGTCATGGAAACAAGGAACAGACTGACAGTGACCAGTGGGGAATGAGGAGGGGGATAAAGGGAAAAGAAGGAGAAGGGTCTAGTCAAGGAACCATGGACATGGGCAACAGGGTGGGGATTATTGACTGTGAGAGTCTGGGGGAGGTGGGGTGGGCAGGGCAGTGAGACCAATGGGGGAAAATCAGGATAACTGTAATAGAATAATAAGAAAAATCTGCTGCTCCTACTACACAGTGTGCTTTATAAGGGTAAGTAATCCTGGCATTGGTTTTGGTTTTTCTCTCTCATCCACAGCTTAAATCCACCACCTAATGTATAGCTGGCATTCAGTGTGCACTAAATGCTTGTTTGTTGAGTAGATGAATTTCTTCCCTGCATTTATAAATCCTTGGGAGCATCCCTTCCCCTCCTAACGCCACTCTACCTAAAGCTTAGAAAACCATGGCCAATGTCTGAATCTCAGGACAAGTAATAGGAAAAACTATTCCAAAGAGTAGGCACCTTCCAGTTTGTTTTTCTCAGCAATGAGGATGTTCTCAAGGGCTTACAGAGAGCACAGGGTTGAGTTCATTATAACTTCAACAGTCCTGAATGTATATACACATAAAACCACCCACAAGCCCAATAGCCCAATACTGTAAGCAAACTGAGGGGAAGGGCTATGCCTTCCATCTCGCGTTTCCTACTTTCAGCACAGTTCCTGGTATGTAGAAGGAGCTCAAACCCTATTCATTAAAGTTTACTGAAAGCACTGAATGCAGTTGAATAATTGAATACCCAGAGATACACTGGGAAGTAATGACATGAATTCCTCTATAATTCTCTCTTGCCTGTAGACAGAGCAGCCGAAGGAAGAACTTCACTACTTAGCTCTTATGCAGTGCCCTTACCTGGCAGGTACAGTGCAAACAACACTGGACAGGAGCAGGGGTCCTGAGTTCTAGTTCTGGTTCGCCAGTTATTAACTTTAGTCCCTACAGCAATTATTCCTCTCTCCTGGGGTTCAACCCCCATTTATGAAATGAGAGTGTGATACTATACATCTTCCAAGGTTCCCTCTGACTGTATGATTCTGTGATCTTGGGAATCCAGGGTCTCATTGTGAACCAAAACCAAGATGAGGAAAGATTCTCCCCCACAAACCTCTGGCTCTTGAGATATTCCCTTTTGGGTGTCTGGCTTTTGCTTTTAAGGTGTTTCAATTTTGATTATTCACTCTGCTCCTTTCTCTTTTCTGTCTACTTACCAAGTGCTCTACTGGCCATTTCTGCACTACATGCATCTCTTATGAAGTTTGGTGGCTTTCAAGGTCCACAGAGAGTCTAGCCTTTGCTATTTCTTTCTATCCTCCTTCTCCATTCTATTAGTGACCTCATTTTCTCCTCCATGGAAGCCTCTTCTCTTTTGCTCTTCCTGTTGAAATCCTAACATGCTAGACTCCAGCCCAGTCAAACAATTTTATTTTGATCCTATAAGCACATAGGAGGAGGGCTAGCATGTATTCTTCCAGAGTCCAGCCCTGCCCTGCTCCTCTGGAGGCATCTCTTTATCCAGATCGACACCACCTTTTCTGATTCCACCTTCCCATATCAATTTGGTGCCACACCATGGTAGTTACCCTGCCTTTGCCATCTTCTCGCCTGTGCTCCAGTTTGGAATCTCCACCAGGAGAGGGGGGCCTTTAGCCTTTTTAGAGAAGAGAAACTGGCATTTCTTAAGCCAGAGCTCCTCTTTTGGTCTCCTGTGTGAAATATTCACAGCTCTTTAGCTAACCCAGGCCTGCTGTAGGTAGCAGAGTCAAGCAAAAACAAGAGCTGATTTCCCTTTCATGAGAAATTGTTCCAGTTCCAACCCTGCTGTAGTGTGTGGATGCTGCCTGCGCCTAATTCTCCGTGTACCTCTTTCCTCACCTGCCCCTCAGCACTCCCCATGGTGCAGGGCAGGCTCCTGCTCACCTCTCCTTTGCAGTCACAGGACTCTTAAAGGGAATATGATTGTTTTCTTTTGCTCAGGCTGTGTGTACATGTGCGTGTGTGTGTGTGTGTATGCGTGTGTTTGAAAGGCATTGTCCTATAGATATTTTTATAACCTGAAGCAATTACAGCTGTCAGCACAGAGACAAGCTGTGACAAGTTGATTTATGTGTACGGTATATGTGTATGTAAGAGGGGAGGGAGGGAGGAAGGCGAGGGAGATGGGAAAGTAGGTGGAGATGGGTGCTCATTAGGAATCTGCTTTCCAGGAGGCAGAAAGGAAGTTGTTTCTATAAAGAACACAAATAATGAAATTACTCTGACTGTCATCCCTTTTTCATTAACTTGGATATGTTGGGGAAAATACAATAAATCCAGCAGTTTTTATGATGCAATAGACAGGAGAAAAGATAAGCCACTAAATGTTGGTTATATTTAGTGATTAGGGGATGGGGAGTGAGTTGGTGTGATTTTGATCTTCACCTATTCAAACCACTTCAGTAAAGGGTTGGAAAGAAGTGGATTCTGCCTTGTTAATTGTGAGGGCCTCTCTGATCTTTCTCCACTTTCTAAACTTGCCTTTTTGAATAAAGTTTAGATCCCTGGGTTTGAAGAGCAGGTATGAAGTTGTGAGTGGCTTTTCTTTGTTCATCCTGAGTGGCACCTGGGCTCTGTTGGGTTTCCTTTCTGCAAATGCTGGGATGCTGCAGCTCAGCACTGTCCTTTCACGGCCAGAGACAAAGATGGTCTGACTGTCTTAGATCAACTGCATGCACACTGGTATAAACTGAACATCTTAAAGGGCCCGTAGGAAGAATTATTTTTCTGCCCAGCCATAATAATGAACTGGTGACAGGCAAAGTATATTAATAGAGCATCTTCTACCTTAAATGGATTTCTAAGTATTTTACTGTAGAGTTAATCATGTATGTAGGCCCCTAGGGAAGGCCTGTTGTTGTCATTATCTACATTCCTAGATGCAAAAACTAATGCTCATTTGTACCTACCTAGGAATTAGATGCAAAATCCAGGATTAGAATTTATCATGAAAGGAATCATCACTGCCATTCTCCAGCCTGCAGGGAAATGGCTCCAAAGACACGAGAAGTCCCTCTCCTTCCTCGTGGCCAGCCTTTGTTTCCACATGAGGCGGCGGGGATTTACAAAGAGGGGTTGGTGGAGTGGGGAGAATGGGGGTGGTTAAAATGGTTGGATGATTAGAGGTGAGTCCTTAGGCTTTTGGGGAAGGAGAACCCCAAATTCAGCAAACTGAACATCAGAAAACATAGTATCAGGCTGTATGTCTGTTATCACATATCTTAACTTGGTGAAATCACTCAATTTCCTATTTCCACAACTTTCCATTGTAAAATGGAGATGAAATAAGGACTAGCAAGAATAAACTGGTGCTAAAGTAGGGGAATTTTCCTCCTTTTCTTTAAGAAATAGAAGCAAAACTCTCGTTCTCTCCATAAATGTCACCCCCCCATAGTAAAGTCTTTTGTTTTGGCCATAAATTGACAATTGATTTTTTGGGGTGCTATATATCAAATGGTCCCCACTGGCCAAAAGTAGCAGATGAGTTTCCCCGAGAATTTATTATCAGAAAAAGTCACCAGAGGACAGCAGGGGAAACGGGTCTTATGATAGATTAATTGAGATCCTCAGTGTAATGTTGCTCAGCTTTTCAGGTTGATCACTGTCTAGTCAACTCCTGAAAGAGAAACGCCAGCATGCTCAGTCTTTCCTTGCTACCCTGGAGTTTGGCTTCTGCACCTGCAAACCTGGCCTCAGTCCCTACCAATCGAAAGTAGTTAGAGTGAGGGGGATGTGACAGGTGAAATGCTTGTGTCATCCTAACACACGTGTTACATGAAAGTGGTGGTTGCTACCTGTGAGGTGCAAGGAATATATGGTACTAGGACCCTTATGATGATTCCATCTCTTTGGTGTTGGCTAGATGGCTTTTCAGAAAGAATATTTTTCTATTATTTGACAGTATGTGTGTATATATAGATATATTTTCTAGCTATCTTTCTATCTATCATCTATCTATCTATCTATTATCTATCTATCTATCTATCTATCTATCTATCTATCTATCTATCTATCATCTATCTATCTATCTATCTTCCTGGTTAGATTTTATAGAAAGCTGAGGGGAAAAAACAAGCCACTCCTGCCTCCTCTCCGTCTCCGGGGGAGAGTATGTGTCGGTGCAGGGAGCTCAGATCTGCAGTCCCTGAGAAGGCAGCATAGCAGTGTTAGCGCTGCTGTGTAGCCTGGGTCGCTGGGGGCTTTCCCCGCTGTTGATCAGAAGCCAGGCCTAGGAAGGGGAATGCACCGCATTCCCGCTAGAGCTGAAGTTAAGGGAGAAATAAAAATGTAGGTACCCAGGGACCCATAGTATTTGGAGAGGGAAAGTGACAGGAATTGAGAGGAATTCAGTTTTCCCCCAGGCTTCAAAAATTGGAAAAACACACCTATTAAGGTGAAATCAGCTCTGCAAGAGTGTGAAGCCCAGGAAACTTAGGAGTCCACTGCATGAATAAAGCCAGAGGCTCACACTCATTCATCTGAGTGAGCGCTTTTGAAGGGCTAGAATCTTTTAATGTCGACAAGACAAGGATAAAGAATGTAAGTCAGAACTTGATCAAGATTTCGATGTAATTTTGCCAGTTTCACACACTAAGAGGCTTCCGTGATTTTGCAGTTGTTTTGTATATGGAAGATCTCTATTTAGAATGGTTGCGTCAATTCTCTGGTGCTTTATACTAGCTTTTGTGGGTGGGGGATTGGTGGTGTGAGCATGGGCTACTGAATAAAAATGAAATTATTCTAAAACATCTTCCCAACACTCTACATGCTAACGGAATTAATTTGATAATTTTTAAGGTGCATGTATGCAAGCTACAGGGTTTGCCTTTCCTAGTTAATTAGTTTGTGACCCTTATTAAGATGTCTTGGGCTTATTAAAACTGCGTGGTAACTTTGCTTTCTTAATTTGCAAGTGACAGTTTTTCAAGGTGGGAAATGGTTAAATTCCTCGCTTTGGCTGGTGCACTGCAGCGGCGCAGCGCGGCGCGGCGGGGGTTAAGGTGGGCGCCCGCCCGCGCCCCGCGCCCGCCCGCCGGGACGAGCGCGCAGTCCGCCCGCTCGCGCGGCGCCGACACCGGAGAAAGTGGCGGTCAGTGATGGAGCTGCTGCCATGACAACCCCGGCGGTCGGGGCCCGTGCGCGTCGGGGCTGCTCCCGGGAGGAAGGCGGCGCGGAGGCCGGGGGCGGCCGCTGAGCGTGGCTTCCGCGCGGCTCCGGTGCCGGCTGCGCCTCGCTTTCCCCAGCGAGCGGAGCAAAAGAGCGAGCAAGGGGCCGCCGAGGTCCGCCTCCGCCTGGTCGCCCCTGCCTTGGCCGCCACTGCGGCCACTTCCCCAGCCGAGAGCGGCTACGTCGCAGCAGCTGCAGCGCGCATTTCGGCTCCGAGGAAGTTGACCTAGGAGGCTGCGGCAGGATCCCCGGGGCCAGATCCGGCACAGCCGTCTTCTCCTCGCACACCCCCTGCTGCCTCCTGCGTGTTCTACTTTTCATCTCTGCTATTGTTACAGATTGTATTCTGCTGGCAATCCGTCCTCTGAAACTTACAAAGAAAGTCTTGGATTTCCCCTTGTTCGAACTGAGGGATTGCAGACCTTCTCTGCGTGGCCGGATCTAACCCACCCTCTGCCCCCCTTCGGGTACCAAAGTGCTTATTCCACTCCAAAGTGCCATGTCTGAACTGTTAACGGAAAGAAGGGACTCCTGAGACCTGCCCACACCTTTCACCTGCCTTGAGCTTCCCCTTTCTCGGCCACCTTCCGCGGCCGAAGCAGCACCGAGGAATCCCTCTTTGAATGTCCTACGTGGAAACTGGTTCTCCGAGGCTGGAACGCTGAGGCTGGGTTTGGGAGAGGAATATTAGACTCGGAGGAGTCTGCGCGCTTTTCCCCTGCCCGCGCCTCTGGATCGCCGCTAGTTCACTGCTCAGTCCCTGTGCTCGCTCCCCCACCCCACCCACTTCCTGTGCTCGCCCGGGGGGCGTGTGCCGAGCAGCTGCAGGAGTTCTGGGAAGTTGTGGCTGTCGAGGATGGGGGTCTGTGGGTACCTGTTCCTGCCCTGGAAGTGCCTCGTGGTCGTGTCTCTCAGGCTGCTGTTCCTTGTACCCACAGGAGTGCCCGTGCGCAGCGGAGATGCCACCTTCCCCAAAGCTATGGACAACGTGACGGTCCGGCAGGGGGAGAGCGCCACCCTCAGGTAGGGAGCTGCCATTCTTCAATGACTTCACAATGATTTGAGAGGGGGGTGGGAAGAGAGGGGTAGGGGTGCAGGTGTGTGTACTGGAGCGGCGCGCAGGATGGCTACTGATTTTTTTGGCTGCACAGTTGATGGATGCGCTGGATACTCTGTCCTGGGAATGTTGGCGGTTTCATCGGGAACCTCTCAGAGGTTCAGGAGATGAGCTGTTTCCCCCAAAGCTGGCTTCCTTGGCTCAGAACTTGGGAAGCATGAGGGGCTGTTGGGCCAGGGAGTCCCTAAGATTGAGGACTGTGGCAGTCCCATGCTGATGGCCATGGTGACTGGGGCCTGGATGGGGCTCAGTGTGAATGGTCTTCTCTGAAGTTGATGAGCCCCAAAGGACTCTTGTGGCTTCCTGTGAATTCCCTCACTCTGCCCAAGCCGCGGGGAGTGGCCAGCTGGGCTGCCTCACTCTGGCAGAGCTGCTGTTTTGTCCTGGGCCTAGCTGTGCCTGGGCTTTCCTGGGGGCCTTCAGGCCACAAACTAGTGGGCAGGATGTGCTTCTCCTGTTTGAACACCACTTTCTGAGATTGGAGTCATGGAGAGGAGTCTGATTTGTCTGTGGAAAGTATCATTTACTCTGGTTAACTGCGCTCCCTTGGTGCTGTTCACCAAAACAGTATATGGAAAACTCACCCACCTAGCAGAAGCTGAGTTTCAGTGTTGAATCAGGTACTGATTGGCTTTTGGGGCCAAGGATTACAGGGACCAGAGGAGGAGGAGAGGAAGAATCTTGGTTATGTTTTGTGTAAAGTAGTGAGCGCCTATCTCCCTGGTCACCCTGCCTCCTGAAATGCTAGCTTAATTTCTCTGCCTACAAACTGCATGCCCCCTGGGAGGGCAGCACAGAATTAGTGGCTGTAGTGGAGTCTCACTCCCTGGAGTGTTATGAGAGTCAGCCCAAGGAAGGAGTTGAGAAGATGGATGGGAAGAATGATTTTCCTACGTCTCTTTGATTTAATATGCCCTCTTAAATAAAGTTTCCCAAACTGGGCCACTGAGCTAACCACAAGGCAACGTGGTGATATTCCCGGTTTTTGCACATGAAGATTCTTGGTGCTGCTGTCCCCTTTAGCCCCCTGGTGACTGTTCTTCTACGATTGGATTGTTTGTGGATGACCCACGGAAGGCAGTACCCACAGGAGAGAAAACGTTGAGGAGGGGCATTGGCAGGACTTTGCCAAAGGGGTGTGGGTTTTAAGGACACACACTGGGGACAAAGAATATCCCAAAAATTCTCCCTGAGAATATCCCAAGCCCCTTTGTCTTTGGGGAGCTAACCTCCATTGCCCCAGTGAATTTCTAGTTGCTCCTTGCTTCCTGGAACCAACCTCTTCCATAAGGCCTTTAGGGACTATTTTGAACAAAGGTTAAACATCTAACTACCTCCCACCCTGAAATAACTGTACATCTGCTTTAGGAAGGGATTTCAAGGGAACTCCAAGTGTGCTGTGATTTCAGAGTACTTGAGAGAAAAACAAAAATGAACATCTAAAGCAATATAGTCAATGGCATACAGTATTCTCTGGATACCTCCTTTGTCCCTAAACTTTGGCTGCAAAGAATAACAGATAAAATAGAGGCATCTGTACAGAGAGAACATTTGAGAAACAAATGGGATGATATCTTCAAGGAGAAGATGGAAGGTAGTCAGCTCTACACTGATTTGAAGATAAAGACATAGCAAAGGGCTCCTGACAGATGGTAGCCCCCATGTTGGAGCAACAATGAGGGGTATTGGACAGGCCAGGATTTGGTCCCCAGAAAGCAGCCCCTTAGGATCATGAAAATCAGAACTCTCTAGAGAGTGGCACAGTTTAACAGATGCTCAGTCAGGGGATGGGCCTGGGTTAGTAGCTGCTTCTCTGCAAAATCACATTCTCATGTACTGGCTGGCTTATCTTTCTTTGTCTTTCTTTCCATGCATCTTTTTTTTGTCTCATTCTGGGGTCCCTCTCTCTGTCTCTTTTAGGCACTAATGTTTGTTTGTATTTTTACGTATGCCATAGACACTCTGGCCTTGTTTGGGTGTAGATGAAGGAAATGGGATATGGTGAGGCTTCCTCTCGAGACCCAGCTCAGCTGTGGCATGAAAAGGACCTCCTGACACACTTGCCCTTCTGTGCCAGCCCTGGGCTGAATGTCTTCCTGATACCAGGAGGAAGAGCCTCCCAGTGAGTGGAGCCCTGCAGGGCAGGGATTAGAGCAACTGGAGTCTACCTGACACCCACCCATTGACCATGGGCCTGATTTAGGTTGTGAAGCGGGCAGCAGGTTCATCAGACAGCCTGCACAGAGGATGCTCCTGCCTCTGCAGAATGACCCTTATTTTTCTCAGGCTCTGATGCACTGGGACAAGGAAGTGCCGCCATGTTGGGGTGCCCTTGGGTGGAGTGGTAGCCCTTGAACCCAACACAGGCTCTGCATTTTGTACAGAGACAAGTCCGGGTAGTTTACATAAAATTTGCTAATTTTGCACCTGACCTGATTTCAGGTTGCAACAATCTAGTGGTCCAGGGCTCTGGGTTATTTTATTTTTGCTGTTTTGTGTGTACATGTGGATCTCTTCTTTTTTTCCTCCCTCCGTCTTCCCTTCCATCCCTTCCTTTTTTTTGTTTCATTTAGCATGTGACCCAGCTGCACAGAACCACACTCAGGGAGGCCCTGGGCACCTCTGCTGGGCCCCGGGAGAGCCACAATCCACACTCCACATCATTGTGGGTGACAGTGACAGCGAGGCTTGTAGTTTTCTTCTCAACCAGCAGAGGACTTTTTGCTCTAATTTCATTTTATTCTGCTTTGTTCTCCCCAGTTTCATTTTTGGAGGGTCTTTTCCAGTCCCCAAAGAATGAATGCTTTCAGTAGCAGATTCTAATGTGAGGAAACTTTTTAAAAATGTTTGATTTCATCTAATTAACACTAATGATTCTTGTGGAGGTATGGGGAAACCTTTCACCTGACATGCTATTGACAGCCTGAAAAAAATGTCAAACAATTGCAGTCTCACTCGTTCTGCCCTCCTGCTGATAGTTTATATGCCTATTTTTTAGAAGGGTGAGGTTACATAAAACATAATGTGCAGTAATAATAATATTAACCGAGGTTTATTGAGCACTCACTATTTGTTAGGGAGTTTTCTAAATGTCTTATATAATATCTCACCCATCATCCAGCCTCATGATGTTAACATTTAACCTTAATAAAAACCCTATGATGCAGGGGCTGTCATTATCCTCATCTCACAGATGAGGAAACTGAGGAACAGAGAGTTGACGTTTGATTAAGGCTACAAGATAGGAAGTTTTGACACCGTATTGTGAGGCATTAGTAATAATAATGTTCAAAAAGATGAATGTTCTTTCAGTTATTGGCCAGTTATTGTATAAAACATTTTGTACACATAGTAACATTTAATTCTCACAACAGCTCCCTGAACTAGACTTAATCATTCCCATTTTACAGATGAGGAAACTGAGGCCCAGAGTGTGGAATGCACCTGAAATCACACAAGGGGCAGGGCTGGGATGTTGCCTTGGGATTTTGCTCTTCGACTTCATGCAAAATCTTTCCCCAGTGAGTTCTTCCTCCTGATTCCTCCCTGGTACTAATCTCGCCGCCACTCACTTCAGCTTGTACCTTGTGTTGTCCAACTCTCTGTCTTCTTTCTCCCTGCGGATTGGGGAGCAGCCAGCTCCTGAAAAGCAGAGACCATGCTTTGTAATGCTGTGAGCACTGCGTGCTTCCAGATGTTTACTGGGCAGTGAATTAAGTGACGATAAGCTGAACATATCCCCAGCCTATGTCCAGTTTATCTCCTTAGCACAGTTCTCTGTCACTGTATTCTAAAATGCAACTGTGGTCAATCAGCGAAGGTTTATTGAGAGGTTCTTACATCAAAGGCACTGAGCTGGGTGTTGGGATGTGAAAAGACATGAGGCATGGACTTTGCACTCTGGGGTCTGGGGTCCAACTCAAAAGGCCAAAAGGTAGGCTGTGGACGAGAGATAATAACAGCGAAGGCACAGTGCCCATTAACAAATGGTTGTTACAGGGTCAGAGAGGAGAGCTCTCTCTCCCAGGGGGCAGGACCTGGCTCCTCTGAGGGGAATGCTGAGGAAGCAGTGAGGGCAGGAGAGCCTGAGGCACCCCATGGTGTGGGTGTCATTCATTAGAGGCCTTCATGGAGTGTCCTCGGGTTGCTTGTCAGTTTAGATGACTCTGTGTCGCGTGTCTGCAGATTCCCCAAATACTTCCTTGGGATCACCTGGACAGTGAGCATTGGAGGCTGACTCCACGTCTGGCATGTATCTAGAATGTGGGCTTTGCTGCCGTGGGGTGATTTCTTTTGGGGGAGAGATGAGTTAATAAAAATGTCTGAGAAATGTACAAGATTGAAGTTGAGTTAGATATAGCAGTTCCATGGAATAGCACCGAATACTGTGGTTTTGACACTTGGGGAAGCCCGTGGAGTCCCCTTCCAGATGTTTGAGGCTGGGGCACGTTGTCTCATAGAAAACATGCAGCATTTCATTTTTAGGCAGATGGATCCTCTGCAAGCCTCTCCAGCTACTCCATGGCCTCTGGAGGAGAAAACTGTGTTCTTCGAGTTCACATCCCAATACCTAGCACAGGACTTGGCCCACAATTTTTGCTAATAAAGACTGAGTGACTGTCCCCCCACTCCCTTCACACCCTCTGTTGTAGGCATCTGGCCTTTCTGTTTCACGAATACAGAAACCCTGCTCTTCCCACAGAGCCTATCCACTCCTGGTTCCCACTGTTGGGGATACTCTAGATCTCCCCCTGGACAGTTGTTGATCGCCTTGGCCTCAGCTCACACAGAAGCCTTGTGAGCTGAGGCTCACTGAAGCCTTTCTGGACGCTCCAGTGAAAATAATCCACTCCCACTCCCACCCGTCTTGTATTGGCAGGTCACCCTGGATTAGTTTTTCAGAGCAGTCATCTGTATCTGAAAGTGTTCCCTTTTTTATTTGGTGTGTGTTTATGATCTGTTTTCCCCAACTGGACTGTGAGGTCCTTGAGGGCAGATACCTTCACAGTCTTATTCTCCACCGAGTAACAAACTCCCGGCATATAGAAGGTGCTCAGAAAATGGTGGCTGCATGAGCAAATGAAGGGCTGTCTCTGAGATCACGATCTTCTTCCCTTTGCCCTTCTCTGACCCTTTTCCTTAGTTGTCTTGTGGTGTCCTGGCCTGGACATGTCACAGTCCAGTCTGTGCAGCTGGGAGAGGTCTTCTGTGATGTGAGCCTGCTTGAGGATGTTACAAATACACACAGTAATTGAGCTGCTGTCTTTCTGTCTAGGACACTGGTGGGCTGTATCCGTTGCCTGTTACGTCATAGCTACACCCACCCACCCATGACACATGCCTTCTTTCTGCCAGGTCACTTGCTTACCCAGAACCTTTGGCGAAACGCTGCTGTCTGTTGATGGGGTCAGCCCCAAGAGGTCCTCAGGGAAAGGAGCAGTCCCCAAATGAGAAGGGGCACAGAAACATACATCTCAGCCCATCCTTCTTTATCTTTTGGTGTCTCCTGGCTGTGGTCGCCTTGTGGTGTAACTATTGATCTGTTGTTCATGAGTTAACTTGTTCAGAATAGCAATGCCACTCTGGAAACATGTGCTATTCCGACTACCCCCCCGCTCCGAGATTGACTCCTGTGTGCTCACCTGCAGGGCCTGCCAGGCATCCAGCCGGTAGACCGTGGTTCCAAAGAGCATGCACAGATGGGGCTGCAGAGGGAGGCTCCTGGAAGCACACTCTGTCCGTGTATGGAGCCAAAAACTAAAATGGGAAAACGAGAAACCTAACCAACCATGGGGCAGAAGAAGGAGTATGCCAGTTGTCAAGGGAACCTGGAGAAGGGTACAGTGGGACGGCCCAGGTCTCTAGTGCTCCTCACCTACAAGGGCAGGTGCTTTGCAGAAATGTTTCTTTTGTCTTTGAAAGGATTACAGAGCCCAGGGAGTTCCACCAGCTGGGTTTACAGATAATGAGGCTAGTGACAATCCCTCTCGCATGCACAAGGTCTTCTTTCTGGAAGGGTGGCAGGGAGCTGACACCCAGCCCACACTAGGCTGTGAGCCCCATCCTAGGGCAACCTGCACCTGAAAGAAGGCCCACGTTCTTCTACTAAAAGCATCCTGCTGATTGTGTTTCTGAGGCAGTTGGCTAATGTTTATCCCCATGGTATCTCCTAGCTGCTGGTTTTGTCTGGTACTCAAGCCTGCCTTCTTAGCCCTTATGCTGTCCCTCTGATTTTGTTCGGGACAACTCCATTTACTAGGTGTCAGGTGCTAAGCACTGTACGGGCAGGGGCTTGTTCAGCCCTCACAGCTGTTCCACAAGGTGGGTGCAATGACTTCTCCAATTTTGTAAATCCAGAAACCCAAACGCTTGAGAGGCCAAGTAGGCGTTTCCCCAAGTAGTGCAGTCAGATGGTGGCTGAGCCTGGGGCTTGGAACGAGTTATGTCTGATCTCTAGGCTAGTTCTCTTTTTTACCATAGGGATTTTTTCATTCTGTCACTTCTTCATTGCCAAGTTCTTCTCTTCCCAGAAAGTGAATTTGGTTGTTTTGCCTTGTACTGGAGTGCAAGAATCTTTTTCCCTGCAAGTATTTTAGGAATGGGGGCTGGGGGTCTTTAAGGTTTTGCACAGTCTAAGCATGGAGACACAGAGATGCCCCGCTGGCCTCTAGACATCCTTTTCATCGGAGAAGCCTAGATTCTCCATGGTTTGTTCAGAGTAAGATTGTCATTCTCGTTCTTCCACCGACCTTTGCTGCAGACACCAGCAGTCTTGGACTCTCAGAGAGAGTTAGTGGTTTCTCAGGTACTGTCCTGCATTTAACTGGAGTGGGACATCGAGCAAATCTGGGTGGAAACACAGCTCTCTGAGTAGCCTGAGAGCCCGTACATCTGGATGTCCCGGCAGAGAGGGCAGAGCAGCCAAAGCGGGACCCACACGTTTCCTTCTTTGTTGTTGTAGAAATAGGATCATTGGCATCTCTCTTGGGGAAATCTTTAAAAAATGCAATTAATATTAATAGCATATTTATTCTAAGTTTAGAGTCTCCACTGGTGGGTAAAATATAACATTATCTTTATATTATTTGAGGTCAGTTTGCTTCCTCGGGAGCAAGCGGATGGGTTCACACTCTGCAATAGAATGCTGATAAAAAATAAATGGTACCATTAGTACCACAAAGATGGCCAAACAGAACTATTTTTTAAGGAAATCAAGAGTTGGTTGGATTTAGAGTGTCATCTCAAATTGCGTGTGTGAGGAGGGGAGTAAGCACTAGGAATGTTTAATGGAAGAGTTAGGGATGGAGACAAAGATCTCCAACAAACGAGACTTTGCTAGCTCACAGCCGGTGGGTGCGCTGGAAGGAAACCAGACTGGCAGGCAGGATTCTGTTAACCCTGAAGCAAGTTCGCCCTCTGTGCGAACTTGGGCAACTTGTTTTCATCTCTATGTATAAAGAGGACAGTTATTACCTACCTCAAATCATTGTTTCAGGTTAAAATGAATAATGGACATAAAGCTTAGTGTATAATCATAACTTTCTTTTCACATTCATGTATATACATATGCATGTGTATGTATATATAATATTCACACATCTTGCAGGTTCCATTATAAAGTATTGTAGCTTAAGCACCCATTAGCTCCACTTTGATAGACATAGTACGTCGTGCTTCTGAGAGATCTTGAAGACAAGCATTCCTCTTTGTCTGCCTGTGATTGTACTTTCCTTTGTTTCTCTCATACATCTGTTTCGATTCTAGGCATCTTCTTCAGTTCAAATAACTTCTTGAGCTATTTCACATCAGAGAGGCAGTGAGAAGCTGGGTATTTTTTAATTTTCTTAGCAAGATTGTTGCATAGCAAGTTATGACAGTTCATGGTTCTGAAGATGAATTTCCTAGCAGAACAAACTATACAGAAGGTTCTGTCAGGCCAGGTTATCTGAAAAAAAAAAATATAGCAGGGTCAGGAATGTAAGTATAGATTTAGAGTTGATAGATCCCTTTTCCTTGGAAGGTCGATTTTTCCATGATAAGCCACTGGAGTAAGCAGGCACAACGAGGGTGGGACACCACTGCTCGCAGGGTGCAGCCCCCCATGGTTTACTGTTCTCTGATCACACTTTTCTTTCATTCATGTGTCCTCTGCATGGAGAATCTAGTGCAGGGCTCATGTGGAGATGGGGAAAGTAGGCAGAAAAGAAAACCTCTTTGCATTTGGCACTTTTCCTTACATGCAAGTCTGGGGCAAGGCTAGTATGCCTGGCGTCAGGCGCTGATCCCACAACACACTGATGGAGCCACAGAAAGAGCCTTTTCCCTCCAACCTTGTGGCTGGGGTTTACACTGGCGTGGGTTACGTAGAGCAGTTTCAGCCTCGCATGATCTGTGTTCCCCAGATCTCATTGTTCCACGTGGTTACGTCGTTTGGGTTTATATGGGTGCATTTGGCCAACTTGCTGTCTTGTCAGTGTGAGATATTTTAGCTTTGAAAGCTTTTGGGGGTTAGAATTGTCTTATAAAATGAACATATCAGTTATGATGGTTTTTGAAAATAATAAAATTTTTAATGAAAACAGCATCAACCACTAGACTGAAAATGGAAAAATGACAAAATTGAAATTATCCTTCAGACAAAGGTTTGTTTGCCCCATAGAGGCACAGGGAGCTACAACTGTGTGAAAATGATTTCTTGATCTTGTCTGGATTTTCAGACAGACTATAGTGTACTGGATAAATGGAAGAGTGCTTTTACACTTAGAATAATCATCTTTGGGAAAATTTACTCATCAGGTAAGCTGAATCCCAAACAGTTCTCACCAGTAGGAACCTATGAGGGAGAAAGTAAGACATGCAAACTGTATTTCATTAGGCACAATAGTTATACCTGAACACTGGAAAAAGCAACCCTTTGGTGTGGTGGGTCGAATTGGGTCACCTCCCTCCCCCCCATACACACAAAGAAATTGGAAAGAAAAAAAACAAACATTTGTTGAAATCCTAATACCTAGTACCTCGTTCTGTGACCTTATGGGGAAGCAGGGTCATGGCAGATGCGAGTAGGTGTTTACGATGAGTTTATGTTAA
Organism: Phyllostomus hastatus; assembly: GCF_019186645.2. Taxonomy (NCBI): domain Eukaryota; kingdom Metazoa; phylum Chordata; class Mammalia; order Chiroptera; family Phyllostomidae; genus Phyllostomus; species Phyllostomus hastatus. Next base: position 7,767,216 of record NW_025334015.1, on the reverse strand, counting down.
AGTACGGTGGCCGCCTAATCGATATAACTTGTGGTGTCCTAATAAGGAGATGACAGCGTGGTGGCAGAGTAGGCACACAGGGAAATACCATGTGGTGATGAAAACGGGCAGGAGTCATGCCGTTGCTAGCCAAGGAATTCCAAAGACTGCCAGCGACCTACCAGGAGCTGGTCGGAGGCAGCGAAGGATTCTGTCGCTCAGGCTTCACAGAAAGCACGTCCTGCCGACACCTGCATGTCAGAGTCCCGGCTTTCTGAATTGCGAGGCGGTGCATGTCTGTGACTTTAAGCTTTGCAGTTTGTAATGCACTTTGACCGCGGCCCCAGGAAGCTGATACACTTGGGAATTACTGTTTTTTTAAATAAGCATCCCATGTAAAGGACCACTGAAAGGCCTGGATAGACCACCCTCTCACCCACCGTGACACAAGCCGCTGCAGTGCATGGAGGGGTATCGGGGCTCTGAACGCTCTTGGTGTGTGTGTTCGGTCCCAGTAGTGATTTCCCAACCTAGCTTTACTGCACTTCGCTTTATCGTGCTTCACAGATGCTGCCTCTTTTTTACAAATTGGAGGCAAGACCCTGAACCAACAAAAATGCCTCTCTCACTGTGATACTGGCCTTGTGGTGGTCTGGAATCCGACCTGCCGTGTCTCTGAGGTGTGCATACATCTAGGAGGCTGGTCTGGCATGGAACTGATTATCCTCTTTTGCTTAAGAGGCAAATGGGGCAAACCCTATTGTATCTTATTTTCAGGTTATCTGTGTTACCTCAGAAGTCAAAGACCTTTCCGGCCATGGTTCATGGTTTAGGTTCTTTTTACCCATATGGTCCTCCTGCACACCCAGTAATCTGGCACAACAGCAAGCATTTCTAGATTCTCCAAACATTTCTACTGTCTGTTCTTTATGACTTGTCACCAGCAACATCCTTCTGCCTCCAGTCCCTTTTCTTCTTTGAATGGTACTTTTTTTTCTTTCTCTTAAGCTGAAACCTGGCTATTTCCTGGGTTAGTTCCATACCTGTATCCTGCTTACCAACAGGCCCGGAAGTTTGACGGTTGTTCTCTTTGTTACCCTGTGACTGCAGGACACTCCTTTTCCATCTTCCTCAAAAGCCCTGGTTACACCGGCGCACACACACATTGCCCGGAGCTCCTTTCTTGCTGCTGTCCTCTGCTCTCTCCTGACCAGTCTCTGTCACTCCGGAGCTCCAGGCTGCACCTCTGGTTGTTGATCTGCGAATCAGTGTATGACTCAGACATTTCAAACTCAGTGCCTCCAAACCAGCACTCTTAATGGGAGCCCCCACCAGGCTCCTTGCCAGGCCCCCAGAACATATCTGCCCTCAGTCTGGCCTCTGTCTGCCCCCGTCTTAAGAATAGGCCTGGCCATTCTTCCAGCTGTTCACACCTAGAATGTGATAGATAACCTTCCTTCCTTCCTTCCTTCCTTCCTTCCTTCCTTCCTTCCTTCCTTCCTTCCTTCCTTCCTCCCTTCCTCCCTCCCTCCCTCCCTCCCTCCCTCTCTCTCCCTCTCTCCATATAACTCATCAGTAAATCCGTTTGTCTTTACTTTTAAGATATATCCTGAGTCAGACCACTTTCACCATCTCAAACACTGCCCCAAAGCTAAGCTGTCACCAGTTGTCCCCTGGACTATCCCAGTAGCATCTCCTCTAGTCTTTCTTCCACTGCTGCGCGCCAGAGTCCATGCTCCAAGTAGCAGGCTGAGTGAGTTGTCACTTAAGAACATAAATCAAATCACATCACTCTCTACTCCAAACCCTACAGTGGCTTCTAGTTGTATTTGGAATGAAATGCAAACACTTCAGTGCTACAAAAGACTTTGTATTACTTGGTACCTGCGTGCCTTTGGTCATCTTCCTGCCTTGCTCAGGAGGATGCAGCTCACTGAACTTCTCTGTTGTTCCTTGAGCCTGCTGAGTCCACTTTTCCCTGAGGAAATGCCCCTTGCTTTTCCAGGACCCACTGCCGTGCTGAACTGGGGGATCCTTCATGGCTGTGCTCAAACACCCCGTTCTCTAATAAGAATTCTAGACAATGCTGTTGGGTATAGTTATGCCCACCCCCCATATCACTCTACCCCTTACTGAACTTTAATTTTTTTCATAGCCCTCAACAATTAGAAAACTCTCGTATTTATTTATTACTTATCAGCTCTTCCACAAAATGTAAGATCTTTTGGGCCGCGGACTTTATTGCCCTCATTTATAGTGGTGAAGTTACTGCCTAGAATATGGGATATATTAAGTAATATTTGCTGAGTGAATGAAAAATTTATTAGGAATAATAGCAAGCTATTAATAGTGAAAATTATTAATTTTTCATTAGAAAGCGGAGACCCAGGCCTCTGTCTGACTTGGCATGCATTAGGGCGTTCTCAAACAGAGCTCAGGTGGGGTGTGTGTGACCTAGCATTGGTTTGTCCTCCAGGACGGTGACCGGAGCTGGACACGCAGGTGGGGATCCCTGGGACAGGCTGACACACTTCATAAAATCCACATGGGCAGAATCTAAAGGACCTTTAAATTTCTGCCTTCTCGAGAGGGCTTAGAGAAAATCTAATAAACACTTGAAAATAAGGATTAGTTTCTAGCTCAAGGCCTACAAACTTGGGGGAAGGGAAGGAAGCCAGAGTTAGGGAGGAATTGGGCTGTGAGCCTGAAATTTATTATTCAGTGTCTGCTGTTTTATTTTAAACTTGTTTATTAAAGGAATTTTACTTGAAGGCTGTACATGGAAAGCCTAGAACCAGAACCCTCCCGGGGATTAGATCCTGGTTCCACTACCTCCCAGGTATGTGACCTTGAGCACATTGATAAATCTCACTGTGCCTCACTTTTGCCTGTGTTTAAAGGAACTAATGATAGGAACACTGAGCCAGGAGTGAAATATGAAGTATTTAGGACAGTGCCTGGCACTCAGCGTGTGTTAGCTTTCACAGTTAGGGAGGGATCAGGCAGGAAGTGTATCTGCTGTGGGCAAACAGCAATGCTTTGAAGCTCAGGACCCTGGGGGGAGCATTGCGCAGCGATACCTTGAACAGGAAGTGTGCCACTATAGGTGCAAATTCTGCAGCAACACAGGCATCTTTGTGGAGGAATGATTTGGAAAAATCTTGGCAAGTGTCATTGTTTTTGGAATGTGAGCAGTGGTCCAGGACTACGGTGACCTGCGTTTTAGTCCAGGCTCTCTGTCTGAACTCACTGCAGGATGCTCATAAAACTAGCTCATCTAGGCTGAAGTTTCACTGTTTCTGAAATTAAAAAGTAGAACATGATCTGTACTGCGCTGCTCAGTTCTTTACAGTTGAGGAAGGAGTCTTAGCTATTTAAAAATACATGTTGTTTATTCTCGTCCCTAGGCAGAAAGCTTGATTTTGTTTTCCAGCCTCTTTTGAATTTGGGTATGGTCACGTGACAGAGTTCTACCCATAGGAATGTTATGTACGGATTGGCCCACAGAACACTCCCAGATGAACTACTTCATGCTGTTTCTCCTTACGCCATCTGGATGTTGATATCCAAAATTACCTTGGAAACTGGTGTCCTATTTGGCAGATGCTCAGGCAGCCAGGTTGTGGAATGCCTACACAGGCTGACCCAGAACCCCGTCTGTTAGATCACTGCATGAAGGAAAAATACACTTCTATAGGGATAGGCTTCTGGGAGGTTGGAGTTCATTTGTTAGTGTAGCCAGCACTAACCTATGCACTTCAACACCACTCTTATTATTCATATTTTCTGGTTTCAACTGCATAGAAATACGCAGACGTGTTTTTTTAAATCTACACTTAAGCATTCATTAAAATTTCTTGGCAAGGCTTTTGGTGATTTTTTGTATGGGTCCATCTGTACATTGGAACCATGACCTTTTCAAACTGAAGTTTCAAAGGTTTGATTTTCATCTGCTTGACTTTCTACATCTCTGAACCAAGTAAGATGTCTGCGTTACCCTGCACGCAGGTGAAAACCAGGGACAAAGAAGAGTTTTACCTGGGAGTAAATGTGCGTATATCCACAGTAGAGCCAACTGAAGACATGCTATAATGAGTGAAATACCTCTGAGGTGACAAATTGCTTATTGATTGGCTGGAGGGGTCTTACTTAGTGCAACCTTTTGTGGCAGGGATATTCCAATATTTGGTATTTTCATTGAAACACAGTAAAGACACAGATGGGATGAGTTGTCGGCTTATTCTTAAAAACATTGAAAATGAAGAGAGAAAACCATTGTCAGAGGTCAGAGTTTAGAAGAGCAAGCAGGTGGTGGGGTCATCCTGTGTGCACGTGGCTACAGGGGATGGAAGGTGTGAACCGGGAGGGGGAAGGCAGCTGTGTGTAGGGATCTACCATGACCCCAGGCAAAGCAGAGACATGGAGGCTTTGGGGTTTGCTGGGAGTCAGGGACCTTGTTTTATTTATTCCCTTGTTGTCTCCGTATGCTGCAGAGTACCTGGCACTTGATAGGAGCTTAATGTGACCCTAAGGAATACATGGGTGCTCCATCACATGTCACTTCAGCACTACTTACTATGCATCTGGTCCGTGCCAGGCACTGTTCTGGGCACCGAGTTCCTCTCCTCACAGAGCGATTTGTAGTGAAGGGAGACTGAGACTGTAGCCCCACATATTGATAAAAAAGTGTCTTCTCCTAGCATGCAGCTTGCCAGACCCAGTAGGAATAGGTGACCTTCCCCAGCCTGACAAGTCAGTCTAGGACTTGTGGTTGGAGAGACGAAGCTGTGCTTTTTCAACTCTCCCCACCCAGATCCCTTGGGCAGCACCCACCTGCATAAATGCACCCAGCAGGCCCCAGCTGTCAGTCAGGGCGAAAGTAGGCAAAGCATTGTGTCAGAAAGTAAAATGTGGGTAAGGGGCAGCGTAACCTGGGCTGTGGCAAGAGGGGCATTCACAGGGTGGTCTGTCGGGAGCCTGAGAGTAGGGGAGAGCCCTGCAGGACAAACATTCTAGGCCAAAGAATCAGCCAGTTACATGACCTATTAAAAGAAGAGCAGGGCACGAAGGAGGCAGTCTCAAAATGGAGAAGGGTAAGGAGTGAAACGAGATGGCGTGGGGCCTTGGGTGATTGTGAGAACTCGCGTAACATGGAAATTAAGGAACAAATGATGATAGCAGCCCAAAGAATAGCAGATGAGAAATACATTTCAACTCTCACATAAACAAACACACACCTGTATCAACGGTGTTTGCTGTGTGGAGATGCCTGGTGGTTTCCATGGGGATGTTTGTGGGCGGTGGCAGCCGTCTGGCTTTGTGGCAGCGGGCGTCTGGGGCCGGCCCCCTGCTGCACACACATCTAGCCATGGGGTCTGGTGTTTTCCAACCGAAGTGTCGTCCTTCTTTGGTCTGTTATTCTTTGTCATTTTTTTATTTATCACATCTCAAAATTATAAACATTTAAATTCTGAATAATATCCAGTTTGACGTTTTACCTGTTGCCGTTTCCAGGATATTTCATTGTGAAATTAGGCCAGCATTTTAGCATCGTGTGTGGATGTGTGTATGTGTATCAGCAGACACATATTTGGAATTAATGGGCCTATAGAAATCAGAGATGGATTAGGCCTAATGAGCTGTTCAGAAGAATTATTTAGCACATATTTCATATCTCTATTCGGTAATCAAACCTACACACTGTGTATGCTAAGAAGGTAAAGTAGTTTTTCTTTCTTTCACTCCTTGAATTATTTCCATTTGTGCCTGAAAATTCAACATTTCACCCCTAGAGCATTTTGCACCAACTTTATTAAGCATTCAGTTTGACATTTCCCTGCCTGTAGGGTTATCTTTGGTATTGGAAAAAATGGTTGCTTTGATTATTATCATTATTATATAATTAGTAATTGGTGCCTGGCTCCAAGGGCCCCGCTGGGATGCTGGGCTGGCCGAGACCAGGTGGTGGGGTCGTCGGAGACTACGCCCTGCACTGTCCCCATCCTTCTGTTCCCCAGGGAGAGAGCTCTGACCCTCCTTGCGTACTGGCTGAAAGACTTGGAGAGGCTGCCAGATGAGAGGTTTAGATGCGTGTATTTTTTGAATTTTTATTGCGTATGGATGATGTTCTTGCTGCCTTGTGTTTTTGCCTAAGGTGTATTAGAACTGGAGGCCTTCCTGCTGGAAGACCAGGTGCACTGGGTTATTGCCCACTTTGGTTCATGTTATTTCTTTAAGCATGCATTTTCAGTAGACCTTCTACTGCTACTCACAACACAGTTCTCTCTGCTGACTGGAAGGAAGAAGGAATGGAAGGTGGGATACTTGCTAGGATGGAATTTTACCCAGAGAAGGACTGACTTTTTAAAGTGATAACAGAAACATGAAATTATGGGACTTAGAGGAAGCCCCAGAGTGGGGCTAATACATTTCAGCTTCCAACACTCCAGCACCTGCCCTGGGAATTTTCTTTATGGCTGGGTCAGATTCAGCACATGAATACAGACCCTAAACATATGCACTCAACTTTTATTAGTCTACGTAAAGTATGCTGATTGAGAATGTCTTCAGTGGTGGGAGAAAGATTCTGGGGTTGGGGCAAATTGGAGCTCAAGCTTGATGTATAAAATTATTCACTTTTGTGAGCCTTTATTTTCTTGCCTGTGAAATGGGGCTAAATAATACCTTCATATCTGCCTGACAAAGTTGTACGAATGAGATATAATAATAAAACCAAACACAGTATCATTAGTAGCATTTAATGGGGACCTATTATTCTGTGACAACTGCTTTACCTGAACTATATCATAATTATTTATAATAATTACATAAGATGACATGTAAAAGCTTGAGAATTGTACCTGGCATGTATTAGGCATTAATAATACATAAATTAGCATAAAAGAAGTTAAAACTGCTTATCTTGGAGAGAAGATGATAGAAGAAGGGTGCTCTTACTCACATCCTGGCTCTCGCAGAATTTGCAGACACAGGCCTCTTCCAGGGCCTTTTTGACCTGTGCTTTGTCCCACCACAAAGGGACCCTTCACCTGCCTCAACACTGCACTCTCTGTGGCTTACTGAGCATGCTTGCCGTTTCCACTCCTTCTCTCCTGCTCTTTCCCTCCTCTGTCCCACACACAAGTCTGTGGAAATCCTACACAAATCATACATCTCACTCTTCCCGTGTGCTTTCCTATTGGAACAAAGCTCTTATTCGTTTATGTGCCCGTAGTTCATTGTTAACAACCACTCACTCATTTATTCAACAAATAATCATTTAACACCTCCTAAGTGCCAAGTTCTAGACCCAGGGCCGTGAGGAGACAGTGAGCAAAGACGTTTTCTAAGGTCAGGTCAGGCAGCATTGCCAACTCTGAAGAGGACAGCAGGCAGAAGGGGCACGGGGAAATGAAGAGTGGGCACTCATTTCAGACGCACTGCTGGGGAAAGGTCGGTCTGAGGCGGGGCCTTTGAGTGAGCTGATGAGGGAGGGAGCGTGCACCTGCGGGTTTGGGGGAGGGTGCTCCAGGCAGAGGCAGAGACATGCGAAGATGTAAGGGTGGGTGCATCCTTGGCTTACACAGATGTGGAGAGGAGGCAGAAGTCCAGTCCTTTGGCCATGGTGATTACTTAGGATTTTATTCTTAGTATTATGGAAGCCACTAGAGCAGTTTGATAATTTTGGCTGTTGTATGTTAACATTTCTTATTAAATTTTCTGTATTTTGTTATTATTTTTATGCCCTATCTGTATTTGATTTGAAGTTCTCTAAAAACAAAGACCATATTTGCTTTGTTTCTTTGTATCACTGATAAGACAGAGACCTCGGCTGGGTAAGGGAACCTCCCCTGAGCTCCCACAATTGCCTGAGCCACCCCTCTTATCAGCACTCACTGTAGCACATGAAGAATCTCTGTCTCTCTAGGTCTGTTGAGGCTCGCACGGATGCACAAAGTGTGAGGCCACTTCCAGCTATTTACACTGCAGGGGTTTCCCTGATGGGTGGTAAAATTCTCCTGGAGCATAAGTCCCTCAGCTTCTTGGGTGAATAAACACTATGCCGTTCTGAGACTCGTTTTCATCGATGGTCAAAGGCTCAGCCGCTCTGCTAGGCCCTGCTGCTCACAGTCTTGCGAAGGTGGAAGCTGATAAAATGACCTGAAAGTGTGATTTGTAGCAAAGGCTTCAGCAGAGAGATCATAAACTGTTACTCTGTTCTTATCTTGATATTTAATTGAACAAATCTGAATTAATTTTTAAAAGTAAATAATTACTGTTTATTTCACTTTGTTATGGTTGCCTTGGCTGATGCGAGGTTGTCTGTTAACCGTGCAGGGTGAGCGGATGGTGTTTGCGGTCTCTATTTCACAGTGGTTACTGCGGAGTTGCGAGTAACATATTAATTAAGCAAACTCCTATTTTTAATGGAGTATGTTTATAGCTCCTGTAAATGCATTTTGAACTATTCTGTTAATTCTTCATTTTTATCACCAAAATCATTTCTCCAGAAAGTGGGAGTCTGGAGGACAGGTAGTCGTGTGGTTTCGGTGAAGCCAGGTGACCATCAATGAAGAATGTGTATTACTTGTTACCCTATGATTGGTCCCTTTTCTTTATGTTCAGTCTCGACCTGCTGGCCTCTCACACTGAGCCTGGCTCATGGTAGGTGCTCAGTGAGTACTTGATGAAATGTTTACTTGGGTAGCACGCTATTTTATGTGCACTAGACACTAAATATGTATTATTTTTATTTTGATTATAATGTATTTATATATCAGCGTGCATATAACATATAAAAACATAAATTGATCAACTCTGTGCCTTCCACCCACTCTAATAACTAGACCCTCCATTATCTGTGAACCTGCCTATGTTCCCACATTATTTCACCTGTGTCTCTTCTGTGGAACTGACCACTGGCCTGAACTTTTTTTTTTACCATTTCCTTCTTTTCTTTAGAGTTTTAACAAATATATAAGTATTCTTAAGCAATACAGTGTCTAGTTTTGTTTGATTTATCTTTATATAAAAATAAATTTTATTTTCCTGCAAGTATTCTTTACTATTTATTTTATTTTTGAATAATTTGAAATTAATACCATCCTGAATATGAATAAAGGCAGAATTCTGCCTAAGTCATTTCAGGTAATTAAATGGTCTACAACTCATTCATCAAAATGGCTCAACACCTGGGAGTGCAGATGTGAGTATGTGTGTTTGTGTATGCGCATGCATGGGAAGGCTCTTCAATCAAAATAGTAGCACTCATGTGTTTTCTGGTTAATGGAGTGAGTGGCTTTGACTTTCTCCTTGCATTTTCTAGAATTATTACTTTTTTAAAAATTAAGTTTTAAAGCCTTGACCAGTGTGGCTTAGTTGGTTGGATATGAGCCCACAAAATGAAAGGCTGCCAGTTCGATTCCCAGGATTCCTGGTCAAGGGCGGGTGCCTGGGTTGCGGGTTCCAGCATCAGTTGGGGCCTGTGGGAGAGGCAACCAATGGATGTTTCTCCCTCACATTGATGTTTCTCTCCTTCTCCCTCTCCTCAGCTCTCACTAAAGATAAATAAATACCTTTGAAAATACTAAGTTTTAGTGTTCTAAATTCAGAATGAGGTCAACATTATAAAATCTAATAAAATTTAAAATATTTGCTTACCTTTGGGTCCCATACTGCTGTGTACTGGTCATGGGGCTTTTTGCACGTGTTACCATGTGTCCCTACATCGTGCTAAGCACTATGGTGGCTGTAAAGATACATAAGCCACAGTTCTGATCCTCAGAAGCCTCCAGTCTAGTAAGGTAAGCTTCTGAACCAGGGCCTCAGAAGGAGGTTGAAAAGGATGCTACTGTGGTCTGGGAGGCCACTTGTAATGTGGGATGTGGGAGGGTCACAGAAGGTCCACTGTGGGATGGCAGGGAGAAGAAAGCAGGAAGGGGCCTGGGCCTGTGAGAGAAAGGACAGAATATGACCCTGGCCTGGAGCAGCGGAAGCTCGCAAACTGAAGTTGGCCAGCTGCTGGAGGAAGAGCGGGCAGCAGAGTTTTGGCCTCCTGAGCTAGCCCCGCCCCTGTGGCCATGCCTCTGCCCATTTCACATCTGAGCCTAGAGCAGTCGGGCTCTGCCAGAACAGACTGCAAAGGCAGTGTTCTGTGTGGTGACCCCAGGTTCAGTTTTATTCAGCGAGTCTTTATTGTTTGCCAACCGTGTGCCAGGCACTACGCTAGGCACTGTGAATGAAATACAGCGGTTAGCAGATGTTACAGCCCCAGTCCTCACAAAACTTCTCTTCCAGCAGACTGAGGCAATGAACAAGATGATAGAAGAGGTGGAAAATATCAACTGGTGAGAATGCTATGGAGAAGAATGAAGAGCGTGAAGAGGTAGAAAGGGAGGGTGTAGGCCATAGTTTCAAGTAGGCCGTCTAGGGGAGGTCTGCTCAGTCACTCTTTGCTTATCTGTGCATTTCAAATTGTCAGCAAACACAGCCATTGCATTATTGGTATCGCATTATTTTGACATAAGAAGCACAGTAGAAAAAAATGAAAGGTAACAGTTTAAGGCAGTGTATACTTTTTTCAACATTGGAGGAAAAGAGATTGTACAGCTGTATCAGAAATATGTTTTTGTGTCTAAAACTCTTTGCAGCCAGAATGTTGATCTTTATCACCCAAATTCTTTTTTCCTCTATCCTAATTGCCCTTGTCAGAAAGAATAAAAAATGGAAGCACTTCGTCCAGCTCTCTCCTGGAAAACCTGTCTCCAGTCCACAGAAGAAGAATAACGAGATGGCGCTGATTATTTATAACTTAATGAGCATACGCTTGTCATCAGTGGGCTTTGCAGGGAATAGGCCAGGGATTTGTACTCTGCCCTCAGGAGGCTTTCTGGGAGGTTTTGAGCCTCAAGGCTCTGAGTCTGAGCTGGGGCAGACACAAGGGGCCTGTGGGAACAGCAGATCCTCAGGACAAGTTTTAGCCCGAGGGCTTTTGGAACCCAATTGCGTGGAGCAGATTAACTGCCAGCACACCCAAAGCCCCTTAAAGGCGATGGCCGGTAAATAAGCCAGGAGTCTTCAATACCTAAACCAACAAGCAAATAATGGAATTAATAACCAGATAGGGGAGCAGTACCAATGCTGTGAGCACCTGCTAGATCAAGAAATGTCAGCTTTTCTCTCAGCTTTTCCTCCACAGCGCCAACTGTCAGTAATTTAACTAACATTTTGTAAATAAATGTGGCACTCGGACAGCTGTCAGTGGGCCTGCTATAAACACTCCCTTTGTCACTGAGAGCTGGCAGTGCTGCGCTATTTCTCCTGCAACAGTGGCCTGCACTGCCAGTTGGCTCCTGGGCCCAGGACTTGTCAGAGAAACGAGGCATAGAGACCAATGGCGGGCGGCTTGTGTCCTGGTGTCCTCTGCAGACCTGATCTCGGAGACAGCCACAGGCTTTGCTGTGGGCTCAGCACTGCTTTTGGTTCCTCTTGGTCAATTTGTGAGGCATTGCATTTTCATGCCTGTCCTGTCGCCCAAATTAAGACTAGGGCTGTTGCTTTCCGAACACCTTCGTGCTTGTTAGAAATTCCACGTTCCCGATCCTTTAGTTTCCCCCAATGGATTTGCTCTTCCTAAGTAAGACATTTATTTATCTAGGTCAAGATACTAAACTTGCTGATTTCTACCGTGCATGCTAGATGATTATTTAATGTTATGTAGCCAGATTCTCTTCACGCTTTATTTTCCTCTGGTGCATAAGACAAATGGCTCTGGACTGTGTGTTAACTCTCCCAGGTTTAATCACGGAGTTTTATTAAGTTAGTGCTTTAGCATACTTTGTTTCCCTGGGAGACTCTCTCTCAAGGATTCTTGACCTATACCCCAGCAAGAGCAGAGAGAGAGGAGGAATCCGTCTTAATAGAAGAGACTCGTGGGCAATCCATTTGGGTTATTGTAATACATGGAATCTAGCTCAGTGAGAAAAAGCGGGTATTAGGTAATTAAGCAGTCAGAAGTTAGTAATAATAAAAATTCTAGCAAACTTTTACTGAGCTCGTCTTTTTTTTTCTTTTGGCCATGTTTCTTTTCTAAGTGCTTTGCATAGTATCTCACCTAATGAGGGCCTGAAGTATAGAGACTTTGAGGAACCTACTCAGGGCCTCGTATCTAAAGTGTGCCAGAATGGGGATTGATTCCAGACAGCGAATCCCAGTGCCCAGGCTCTGGGCAGCTGCCCTGCACCTCCCCACTTGTAGTTACGCTGTGTGCTGGGGATGGAATTACCAATTTTAAAGGAGTTTGGGCACAGTTAAATAACCCCCTGCTAAAACTAAGTAGCCAGCTTTGATTTTTCCCCCCAGGGAATAAGAAGGCTTTTTCTAGAATTGTGGGAACCCATCAGGAATGTTATTAGAGGCTATCATAGTGTTATCTGCAGAGAATAGAAGGGAACAATGAAGAGAATGGATTCTGGTGTCACTGGGAAATTTACCTATCCTCCCTGGTAAAGTAAGAATAGTAATTAATAAAAACTACCTTGTATGGGATGTGTTAAAGATGAAATAAAATAATTAATAGGGAGTATTTAGCAGTGCCGGGTACAGAGTAAATATTTATTCTCATGTTTATTTACATACATACGATGCACCATGGGTTCTGTAGTGAATAAGAGTGGCAGACTGTGTCCCTGGAGCTTATATCCTTGTGGGTGGAGATGGTGAACAAACAGAGACCTATGCACACACGTCAGATTCAATGAAGTGTTGTGGTCCAGGTCCCCTGAGTGGCTGCTGTAAAGTGGTGGGTTTGGGACAGTTGCTCTGAGAGGAAGTGACATCTGAGCTGAGATGTAAATGGAGGGAAGGATCTGGGCCCAAAGCACTCTAGGCATGAGGGACAAGTGTCATGTGTTGGAGGGAGAAGAAAGAGGACATTTGAAGCAGAGCAGACGGTGGGAAGAGAGATGCAGGATGAGGTGGAAGAGGTCAGACATGCCAGGCTCTGAGAGCCAGGCAATGGACTCGGTTCTCATTTCATTCTAAGAGGGAGGCACCTGTGTATTTTAAAGGGAGGAGTGGTGTGGCCTGAGTTCTGGCTTGCGACAAGGTGGTACTGGCTGGCAATTTGGGGGATCATTTATAAATCCAAGAAGTTCAAACTATGATACCTACAGAGGTTCTGGCAGATCCAAGTGAGGGATGGAAAGTGGATTTGACAATGGTGGAAGCAGTAAAGATTGATAGGTGCTTTCAGATACATTTTGTGATTAACCAGACTCAGCTGATGGAGTTAATGCAAGGGTGTTGGTGATCGCAGTACTTGCACTCTGTGCACTTTGGAATAACAGAGCAGTGTTGGTTTTGTTGGAGCACCATCACTGCAACATTTACATAATGGATTATTTGCATCTTGAGATGTACTCAGAGAAGTATTTGCCCCATTACTACTTTGAATCAAACATGCACATTCTGATTTAGAAAGCACCACTGCCCACCTCCCTGATTTAAAGCACAGTTAGGGTGCCTGCTTTTTGTTTTTTACTTCCTTTCTTTATTTTACTTAGGAGATTGAGATTGATTTTTCTTGTTTATTAGTCATAAAAATTTCCCCAAGAGTCAGTTTGTGTTCCAGCCCGTACCCAATGTCCCCTGGAGTTATTTTGGAGTTGAAGTGTGTGTGCGTGTGTGTGTGTGTGTGTATGTGTGTGTGTACACACGCCTGCATGCACACTGACTACCGGTAATTAAGGAAGAAACAAGGAGGGTATGATGCAGGATTTGGTAGGGAGAGGAAAGACAGGTTAACAGTCCCCTAGTCTAGTTAGGTATAGCTTTTTAGTCCAAAATGACAGAGGAATCTTAGTCCTATATTCAAGTCCCGAGTCACGTAGAATAAAGAACAAAGACTGCAAATACTTTTTAAATAAATTACTGGCATTCACTATCACTAATACCAATATTTTGTTCTTATGCCAAGTCATTATTAACATAGAAGTATTGTAATTTTGCTAAGATATTACAATACCTAGGAGTGATGAAAAATGAGAAGACCAAGGAGTTCACAGCTATATAGGCATATATAAAGCATATTCTTAAGTAGCCCATTAACTTCCATGAGTATCAATAAAAAAATTCATATTCAGATGATGAACATGAGATACCAGGATTTTAAAGTATATTAAATTACATTCAGAATACATGGTCTCTAGAGGCACTGAAGTGAGCTATATATTCTAAGCAATTTGTCATCAAAGTTGGTTAAAATTAAGATGATAATTTTCCTGCATATAGAATTAAACTTTAGTTTGTGTCAACATTCATTTATATGATACATTGCATTTCTCTGTATAATACCAGAAAACTGAGTTATCACCAGAAAATGCATGTTTTTTTTTCTATGTTAGGTTTTAAGTGTCTTTTAAGAAAGCACTGTTTCCCAAGTTTTTTTTTTAATCAATCCTTGGGTATAGTTAAAAGAAACTATTTTTCAAGATCAGCCAGTGCTCTGGCAAAAAGACCCCACCCACAATACATCAGTGAATGTAACTGAGGAGCATGGGGTTCTCAGACAAAATTAATACCAGGAGTCATCAGTCACTCATTCTGTACCAGACGGTATTCCGAATGCTCATGTCTGCCTCAGAACAACCTGTGAGATTGAGTCTATTGTCATTCCCACTTTATAGGTAAGGGGACTGAGACCCCAAAGAGTTAAATAAGATGACCAAAAAATATGACTAATAAGTAATGGAACCACACTTCTTGTTCAGTCCTAATGGAGATTCTGATCCTAGTCTTATCCTAGGTAGAAGGAGAAAATCCAGTCCACCTACTATCTTAACTCTTTAGTTCTGAGCTGTGAAGATATAAAGAAAAGAAGCAGAGGGAATATTATTCCTTGCCTATAGCTGTGTTCAGCACGTCTCCTCTGTTATTCCTGCAGGAACGGAAGCTCTGCATTTTCACTCAGGGGTAGAGTCAGCAGTTTGTGTGTGTGTGTGCATTTTTTAAATGCTCTCTTAGCAATTAATTATTCCTTTTAATAAACGCAATGAAAAAGAATCATTATTGGGCTCGCACTTTAATTGAATTAATAATTTATCCTGGCCATTAATGTTTTTTTAATATTTGGTGTATTATTTCTTGTTCTATTAGGCAGATGTGGCAGGGAGATGAAATGTGAGCATCCACGGGGCCTGAGTGGATGGAGCTCTCTGTAATGCATGGACTGCTGACAGGGACTGGTGCTAAGTGGGTGCATGTTGCAGGGAGAGTGTGTGAGATGCACGGATGCTTTCTCATCACTGCAAGCATGAGTGAGGTCTTTTGGATAATTTCTTGGGAAGAGGTGAATGAAATAGCAAAGTCATTCACATATGTGATGCAAATTTCTACATCTGAAAGTAACTTCTAGAACCAAGTCTGTTCTCATTTCTCTGGTTATCTAGGCAAAGGGGTACTTTGCCCTTAATACTTTGATAGCCTGGTTTTGGGTCTATCTATAGAAATATGTTATAGCCCCTTATAACCAGTATTCCATTTGGAGAGATAGCTTCTATGTTACAGTTATAATAAAGGGCACAAAGCATGGATTAGAGTTATTTTCTAGGAGATGTTCAGCAAACTCAAAGGACAGAGGAAAGATGAAATTCTTTTAGCTTGTAAACAGTCTGTCCTCCATGCTCAACTGCTTTTTGTATAAGATTTCTGAGCCAAACCTCAATATGATGTTGCTTATTATGTGTGGGTAATAATAAGCATTCTTTATATCCATGTAGCTAGCATACATTATGAATTCATGAATTTATTTATCCAACATGCACTGAATGCTTACTATGTGCAGCTCATTATTCTAGGTGGTCAGAATAGACAGGTGACCAAGATAAAGTCCTTATCTTCATGGGAACTCATATTTTAGCAGATGATAAACACACAGTTAAACAGTGACATTTTCGACAGGGAAAAGGAGCAGGTGATGTGATGGAAAATAACTGGAGCAGGGTGGTCAGCATGGGCTCTGGAGATAGGCATAGTTGGACTGAGCCTTGAGGGGTAGGGAGGAGCCAGCTAGGCAAAGAGCTGGGAAGGAAGTACAGAATTCTAATGAGAGAGAAAACAAGTAGGAAGCTTGTGTGGCTGCGACCGTCTTGGCATGTTTGGGGAAGTCAAAGGAAGCCATTGTGGCGGAGCAGAGTGACAAGGGTGAAAACGTGGTAGGAGAGGTAGGTGGGCCCTAGGCAGGACCCGGCTCTGCTCTGCCTTGCTGCCCAGAGCAAAGCCTTTGGATTTCGCTGGGCACAATGGGAAGAATTACAAGTTACTGTAAAACAAAACAAAACAAAACAAAACCCCTAGCTTGATTGTGTGTTTACTTCTAAAACACCATGACTATTCTATGTATGATGCAAAGTGGAGAGAATGACAAAAATAAAAGACCACTTTAGAGGTTCCTGTAGTCTTGCCAAAGAGAGTCAGTGGTGGTAGCTTGGACAAAGAATGTGGTGCTAACTATACACAGATGTTGATATAGAAAAAAATGTTTTGGAAGAGAACAATAGGGCATGATGCTGGAATTTGTGGTTAGAGAATGGAAGGAATCAAAGATATCTTCTAGGTATTTAACTTAAGCAGTTCATGGGTTATGATTCTTTTCACCAACATGGAAAAAACTGGAAAAGTCGTGGGGGCAGTGGGGCTGGTGGAATGAGGAAGAAAGAAGACTCTCTTCACTTTACTAAGTTTAAAATCAAGAAGAGTTTTCAAATAGATTCATTATTATAGAGTTCAGGGGAAAGATGAGAACTGAAGATATCAGTTTGGGAGAGATCAACTTATATTTGTTGTTAAACTCTTGAAATTGGATAAAATCTTCAAAATAAGGATGGGTTGTCACTAGAGTGCAGGATCAAGGATTAGAGCCTTGAGGTTCTGCAATATTTAACATTTGGAGGGAGGACGATCCAACCAAGCACGCAGAGAATCAGCAGCTAGTCACACAGGGAGAAAACCGGGAGAGCATGATGTCGAACAACACAAGAGAAGAACACATTCCAAAGAGAAGTGACCGACTTTTTGGATTGCTGACACACCCAGGAACTCAAATCTGAGAAAAGAGAAATATCCATGGGATTGGATAAGATGAACTTTTGGTAATGTTAGCAATTTCAGAAAAGAAGTAGAGGAGGAGAGTAAAAAAGATGGCAGTAATTGGAGCTGTAAATCATGTCAAAATAATTGTATGTTTGTGTTTGTGTCCAGACACATGCCAGCTAGAGTTTCATTGTGTGCAGAGAAGGTTATAGTAGAGGTGGGATCATTATGCTGCAAGAGAGCAGAGATGAGAGGAAGAGCACAAATAACAAGGTGGCCTTTGCCAAGAGGAAGGCCTCACCCTTGATGTGAGAGTACTTCTGTTGCTTGCTTCTTAAATTTTTCTTCTCTTAGAACCTTCTGATTCTTTTAACCTACTGAACTCAGCCAATTTTGTCACAGTTTTATGAGTTTTCTAATGGGACAGTTGCAAGTATAAGGAGTTTGGCATACAAAGAAGAGGGTTTTCAAGATTCCTCATTTAGCCCCTAGAATGGATGACAAAATGCTTTGTGGACATTGGGGGCAACTAGGAGAGTAGTAGTAGGGATGGGTGCCAATTTGGAGTCAGGGAAATGGGATCCAGTGACAGTAGATGTGTGAGACGATGTCAAGATTCATTTGAGAAGACTCAACATGGGCTATTTCATTACTCTTAAGACTTTTACCTGTATCTTCTCTGTTTTCAAAGTATTGATAGTTGAGTTCTACAGATCTGAGCTGAACCAAAAGAAATCCATTTTAAGCTGTATATCAAACATCTCGCTACTTTTAGCTTCTCTGTAGATGATCCCCATAAGTGATGGATGATTATGAAGAGGTCTGGTTGGTCTCTATATCCAGTCTCCAAAAGGAGAGCCTTACCAGACACTGTTCAAAGACAGTTTATTTGCACTCCTGATCTATTGCAAAGTACCACACAGGACTCCGGGACCATTCCACCTCTCTATAATATAATGGGACAGCAACACAATATTGTCAGTGTTACCAGACACCTGATGGTCGAGGAAGGGAAATGGGGGGTACTTGTCAATCAAACAAGTAAAGAAATTAATTGGTGTAATTTACGGGATAAATATTTTAAAGTTTACTGGGGGTAGTCTGTATCCAAGTGTTTTCCATATAATTCCAGGTACACCACAAGCAAATTCCCATGGACACTGTACAGATTCCTGCCTGCCATTCTATTTAAAGTGAGTCTTGTAGATACAGTTTACTTAACTTTAGTTGCAGAAATTACAGGCATTTTTTGGTTGTAAATTATTGTACCAGAACTTTAAGGAATATTTCCTTATTTTAGTTCTTTAAATAACTCTCAGTGTTTTTCAGGGTCAGAATGCCCTCTTTCTGATCCTGGGTAAGTTTAATGGAGTATTTGAGTTTCTGATACCAAACAGGGACTCTATCACTCTCTGTTCCCAACAAATATTAAGTGTGGAAGAGAAATTTGTTGCTGAATGTTGCATGCTATCCTAGTGTTGCTGCATCCTTGAAACATGGAAATTATTTAAATAAATTGACCAACCTTGTTTTGATGACATAATTAGTTTATAAATTGACACAATCAGTAGCTTCTTGAAAACACTCTTTCTGAATATGGGTATAAATTACCAAAATATTTTATCAAAGGGTACACTTGCCAACAAATACATTAAATAAAAATTTCTTGCTGATTGATTCTGTAGCGTGAAAGGTAAGTTTATAGAACAATGTGAAAGGAGGGCGTGTGGAAGCGCCCAGGGGGAGAAGGAGGATCCTATAGGGGATAAAAGATGAGAAGCACAGTTTAGAATTTCTCACACATTGTTCTTTAGGTTTACATATTTTTTTTTAAAAAAAGGGGGCATTAACTCATCAATCTGTTGCTTTGATTTCACTTACTAATCAGCATGTCTCCATTTTGCATTTGTGGGGCTGGTAGAAGCTCAGCCTGGAGCAGGAGGTGCACCTCCTGCCACTCTTCCCTCTCCACCTGTTCAAGCCCCAGTCCCTGGTTCGAGGCAGAATGACTCAAGGATAAGAGCCCTTTGGGATAGGAATTCAAATCCTGTCTCTCCCACTTCATAGCTGGGTGTGGCCTTGGGCAAATTAATTAATTACTTAGCTTCTATCTTCTTATCTTCGGTCATTTTTCTAAATGAGGATTAAAGGACGTGATGTACAAAGTCGACGGCTCAGTGCAAAGGCATGAAGCCCATTTGCTTCAGAGCCTTGGTGTTGCCAAAAATCCAGGTCCTCTTCCTCCCTCTGAGTCAGTTTCTCTGCAATGGTTGTGGACTTCTCAAAGGACTGGTGCTGTGGAGGCATCCTGAGGAATGTGACCTCACGACTGACATCCCAGCTAAGCTGAAGTGGCCTGGGATTCCAGCCCAAGCCTTTCCGACTCCTGTGTCCTCTGTCTTTTTCACTCGACCATCCTGGGTCTCCAGCTGAACATGGCCTAATGGCTCTCCCTACCTGTGTAGTTGTTTTCAGATGATAAAGTCTTTTCTCATATTCTCTTTGCTTGTCTGTTCCTCCTGAGACTGATTACACACCTGGACAGCAGGGAAGGTATCTTTGATCTTTATATCTCCAGAGCCTGGCATGGTTCTTGGCCAATAATATTGTGGAACAAATGCAAGCTAAAAGAATGATTGGCATTAATTTCATGCCTGCCACAAGCCTGTGAGGTGTCAGGAGGTTGGGATAAAGCTGGCAAAGCACCTAACACAGCTCAATCAATGCAGGGTTTTATTGTTATTGGGGAGGAGGTATTACTGACTTGGAGTGATCAAAATAAAACAAAAAAAACCCCACTAAATAATGGATTTGAGCTCTCAACCCAATTCTTGCGTTCTACTTGACTTCATTGCCCTTCAATATAGATGAAGTATAGATCTATTCAAATGGGCAGGTGTTGGCTGCATAGCAATCCACATTAAAAAGCACACTTAAAGTTATTGAACATCACCCCACATTATATAACTGCTCTTTTCTTCCTCTATTTGCTTCCTTTTCCCCCTCCCTTCTGCAGGTATTTATCAATTATCTATTTTATGCCAGGGTTTTAGTAGGTGCTGGAGATTTTAAAAAATAAAGAAAGCTATAATCTAATGAGAAGATGGACACTTAAACAACTCACTGTACAGTAAATGGGAAGCGGTACAGCAGGGGGAGGTGCGAGCCACTCTGCAAGAACAGAAGGCAGAGTGGATTCGTAGGGTGATTATTACTAGTGGCTGTAATAAACCCCTTTCAGATTCTAAGAAGTTAACACCATGCATGTTCACATCTTACTCATGCAACGTCTGCTGCTAGTGACAGGCTCTCCTGGGTGACCTCGTCCAGGTGGTGATTTAAAGGCCTGGGCTCTTTCCATTGTGTGTCAAAATTATTTTGGAGTCCTTGCTTCCTTGCAAGTGGACAGAAGAAAGAAGTTAGAGAATCATGCAGTACCTTGTGGGGCCAGGCCTGGAAATGGAGCCTAGATGTCACGTGTCTCCCACTAGATGAAAGGGGGTGGGGGAAGGCAACCTGCTCTCGGCCTAGGAAGAAAATGATAATGGTTTGGTGACTACGTAACATTATCTCTGCACAGGGGGCAGTTGTTTTTACTGAGGATAAGAATGGAAGTCCAGGGGTCTAGGAAGGGACTGCATGTGCTTCACTCTTATAAAATGCTTAGGGTTAGCCATGTGCAGGTGATGCAGTGCATTCCAGGCAGAGAGATACTCAAGGACTAGGCCTACACCTGCAAAGCACAGGTGTAGCATACTCAGGGGAGTGGTTATTAGGTGAAGAGGCATTCAGGCAACATTTTGCTGTTACTGCATCCTCATGTCTTCTTCTCATTGCTCCCTTCCACCATCCCACCTGATGGTGTGTCTTTACCTGTTTTGTTACCCAGTGTCCAGATTCTCCTATTAGAGGAGATTGTTGTATACACCGTGGAGGGGCCATGGGCCTGTCTTGCCCATTTCAACTCTCTATACTCTTGCCTTGCTGCACCCTGGCAGCTCAAATGTGGACAAATGATCTGGGCTCAGCCTAACCAAAGCCACATGCAAGACATCAACTCTGGGCTGGTGCCACAAAGGAGGAGAGGTGGCTAGAGGCCAGCTGAGCTATAGAGATGGGTCAAGTAATCCATGATTTAATGAATCCTTCCAGGGATGGGTCAAGTAATCCATGATTTAATGAATCCTTCCAGGCACCGGGTGCATGCTGCATTATGAGGACCTGTCCTTTCACCCATTTCTCCTAGCTGAGTCCACCCTCAAAACTTCTGATTTGGTAGGTCTGGGATGGGGTCCGAGAATTTGCATTTCTGGCAGGTACTCATATAGTGCCCATGCTGCTTGTCCGGTGACTGCACGTGGAGAGCCTCTGTGCTTTCGTACCATGTTCTCAAAGATGTAAAGAATAGGAAACAGAGTGAGGACTGAGTGAATGGTAGATTCTCCAGCCAGAGGGAATGAGACAGGAAGCGAGGCTGTCCAGTACAACTTCCTACCTCCCTTTTTTCTCTTTGCCCTCTGAACACCTACTCTCGTTTCTGCCCATCACTTCCCATCATGCCGGCCCACTCATACATGGCTAAGGATTTTAGAAATGCACCTTGCTTTTCCTCTCCCTCTAGAGGCTCCGGCTCTGTCATTAGAAATACCTTGCCAAATTAGATCACAAGTAAGCTAAGAATATCCTTCAAAATGCAGATAATCAAAAGCACAGCATCAGAATCTGATCGTTCGCTCCCATATCCATGGTGACGGCCCGGAGCCACTCTCTTTACAGCCTGCCAGACATTCTAAATCTGACTCACATTTTTCTAAAAGGGGAAAAATTACCTGTTAGACTGACATTCCTTAAAGATTCTTTTTTGGAGAAACTTTATAAAAGTCATACATGGGCATTATTTATATGTGAAAATTGTGCTCTTCCTTCTCATAAACTTGTGAAATAATTTTTTTTGCCCTTTTTGTGAGAGCCTAGAAAAGGTCTGGTAATTTTAAAACGTCATGTGTGACACTGATATGCTTTTGGTAGCAGATAAATGCCACTGGCTGGAGTGAAGACAATTTGCGTGGGACACATGAAGTGCTATATAACTAGGATTGCTAGGCACGGAGTAAAATTCTCCATTTGTTAAAAAAAATCACCAGACACTGACTTGCAGTAGTTAAGGTCTGTGCTATCTTTATTAATCCCCGTACTTGTATTGCGTCAGATGTGGGAGGCCAGAGCTGGGGCTTAGAGCAGCGATTCTCAACCCTTTTCATCTCACGGCACACATAAACTAAATACTAAAATCTGCCAAAAATAGGGATAATTTAGATTCATTCACATCAGATGGCTATTGTTGTGTTGGCTGTTGTCATTTTTTTAATTGACAATCTCAGGGAAAAGTGGTCAGTGCCGCTGAGTAAATAGTCAGGTACTGCGTGTTTTAAAAATTCATGTGGCATGCACAGGAGGCCATGGCACACTGCTGAAAATTGCTGTGTTAGAGGCAAGTTCTTAATGAACTGTTTTGGGGAGGCCCCTGTGTTGCCGGACGGTGCTCAGGCAGTCCTCTGGTCGGCAAGCGAGACGAAGGGAACACACACGCAGTTCGAACATCCGCATTCTAGTCCCACCCTTTGCCTCCACACAAGGAACAATGATATCAGCATGTAATCTCAGCATTTTGCCCTTGAAATAAAATTCTGCCCGCTGCTCTGATATCCAGTAGCTTACTTCTCACTAATTCGAAATGGGTCCCAGTGGATTGGCATCCCCTCCATCTGAATTGCAGTTTGCACTTCATCTGCTGTTTAAAATGAGGATGAGCATGCTTATAGTGTTTAAGAGGTGGGCGCTGCTTCGGGGGTAGGTAGTTATCGTTTCATGAATTATTTATTTAAGCAAATGTATACGGGGCATTTATGTGTCGGAGTATAAGCCTGATCACGCTCGAAGGGGTGTCCTGGAAATGTTTCATGGCACGGGATCACCATTTTGACATATGTAGCATGTAGAATCAAAACACCGCTCCTGGGATGGAACAGGATTAGTTCAGTTTGGAGTCATTTGGCTCTCATGATGCAAGACTAAGTAAATGCGTTTTATCATCTTCCCTGTTGTGTGAGGATAAAGCCCAGCGTGGGTCTTTTTGGGCTTCATGCCTAGAGTTTTGAACTAAACACAGTCCCACTGGTGTGGAGTCGGATTTCATTGTTTTTGTTTTTTGTTTTGTTTTCCCTTTTCACCGAGCACGAATGCAGGAAAGCAGCAGTCTGTGCTTTAAAGGTTTATAGCAGTTTCCTTATAGGGAGATTCACAAAGTAGTACAAATCAAGTTCAAGTTTTAAATATGCGTGTAAGACAAAGTCTCTGCTTTATTTTCTTAGTGTCTCCTGTCACAAACATACATGCACATGCAGCCAGAGGTCTTCCGTCACACCTAACCACGAATTCAGATGTTTAGTTTGAAGCAGTGCAGGGAGCAAAATGCATGAAAGTCCTTTCAGAGATGGGTGGATCCAGCCTCGAGTTCGCCTAGACGCTTTACCCCTCCAGGTGCGGTTGGGTCAGCTTCCTGATGCCCTGGACATCTTCCCCTCTTCCGTTTTGGTCCACTGGGGGTTCAAGATTGAAGTGAGGGAACTTGGGATTAGCCCTGAAAACATATCTAAGCAGATACTTCTCTTCTGAAAATAATAAGGGCTTAAATATCAAGAGTAAACAACCAGATCTTTAAGTTTTTACCTAAATATTCAATAATTTCAAAATCATTTGAGGAATTAACTCCAAAGTGAATCATCAGCCAGACAATGTTTGTCAGAAAGAAAGGGCGAATTGCATACATTACTTGGTTAATTGCCCCTGTGGGGTAGTCTCTGAATTGTACCGTGACCTCCTCCTGTACCCTTCCTGATTCCCTCCAGAGTCCCACGTGGAAGGTAAATATAATTGCTCACTATGATTTGTCGGCCCTGAAATCTCCGGGCGATGGGAGTATTAAAATGAATAGATGGTGTCTGGCAGATCGCTTCCTGCGAGTGATAAGCAATCTTACCTATTAAGTGTCTCCCAGCGCAGGCAGATACTTCTATTCCATGCACAGTCACAAGCACGGCGTGGGATGATTGATTGAATATATCTGTACTTTGTATACAGCTAATGAACTGGGGACGGTTGCTTAAAAGGAAGACTGATAGAACCCAGAAGTCTATAGCCAGATTCTGGCCAGAAGGAGAATGAGAAAGCAGTCCAGGGAATCCGGGGAAAGGAGAAATAAATCAGGTAGATAGACATTATAAACAGGCCTGGGAAGCTGGGGCTCGCAGGCAGTGTGAGAAAGTCGGGGGACGGGGAAGATGAGGAAATGGACCGCTGATGAATGCTTCACTGCCTTCCACCCTTAGCACATTTGGACTGGGCAGCCGATTGTGCTTTTTAAAAGAGAATCTTCTAAGTCCTAGAAACATTCATCAGAAAAAAATGTCTGAAATTGTTCCAATGCCTTTATTTTAGACAGGAGAAAGCCCCTAGGTAAAATAAATTGTCTCAACATTTAAACAGGCAGATTTCCTGGTCTTTACTGTTCTTTAAAATAAAAAAGATAGATTTTATAATTGTTGTTTAAAAAAAAGGAGAAAAGACAAACAACCAAGCAAAATATAACCAGATACATTGAAATTAAGAACAAACTGACAGTAACCAGAGGGGAGGTGAGAGGAGGTAATAGGGGGAAAAGGGGGACAGGTTTTCCGGAGCCTGTATAAAGGACCCATGGACAAAACCAAGGGGCGGGAGGGGAGGGGTTGAATCAAGGCTGGGAAGTGGGGATGGCTGAGGTGGAGGAGAGTAGTGGAGAGAAAATGGAGACAACTGTACTTGAACAACAATTTAAAAAAGGTTAAAAAACAGAAATGAAGAAGAAAAAGAAAGGAATAAAAGGACCCCAGCTCACTGTGAAAACCTAAATAGTTCAGGACATGAAGAAGAAGAGTGGGGGAGTTTCCTTGGGGAGGACTTGCTTCTCCTCAGGGGAGTCCATGGCTTTGCACATATTTTTACATTCATTTCCACCCAGATGCACTGCATGTGATGCTAATTGTACACAAATGAAACACGTTGCGTGTATTGATTGGTAGTTTCTTTTCTTTACAAATAGTGTATCAGCAGTATGCATCCAGATAAATTAGCAGTTTGGGTAAATTTAATCTCACTTCTTTTACCTAGATAAAGAATATTCTATTTTGTAAGATGACAGTGATTTCACTAGTTCCTTATAAAGGTATGAGCACGTTATTCCTAGTTCTTCTGCTCGGCCAAACAAGGCTGTTATGAACATCTCAGTGCTTGCAGGGAAGTTTCTCTGCAAGGCAAACTCCATGGAATGGCTAGGCCCAGTGGTATACAGATGTAAAAGTTTGAGAAATATTGTAAGATTGCTGGACAAAAGGGTTACTTGATGTGCTATCCCGCCAATGGTGTATAGAAGTTCCCAGAAAACCTGGCCAGTAGTGGGTGCTTTCAGTTTTTTATATTTGCCAGACTTGTGGGAGAGAAATGTTTAATTTGTACTCCTTTAACTATTAAGGTGAGAATATTTTAATATATTTACTGGAGATTTTTATTTCATTGTTTTATTGCCTGTTTTTCTTTTTCCATTTTGTTCATCTTTTTCATAGAAATTTGCAGGAGTACATAATATGTGAAGGTAATTTAACCATTGTTCTGCATATTATAAACTACTTTTCAGTTCGTTGTTTGCAATCTGATTTTATCAAATATATTTTTCTACATAAAATTTTTCATTTTTATGTAGTCAAATAACTCTGCCTTTATGACTTCTGAGCTCTTCCCCTTCTCCAATTCAACACTTTGAACATTAGGAATTAGTTTCCTAATGGTTTGTATAATTTAATTTTATGTTTAAATTGTTGATCCATCCAAAATGTATTTTATGTCAGGAGAGGTTGCAGCATTTTTCTTCTGTATAAATAGGCTCATAGTCCCAACATCATATATTAAGTAATCCACTTACTCCTTCTGATTGAAAAAGCCATCTTCTTTTATAAAAATGGCTGTATGTATCTGGAACAAACTCCAGACTCTCTTTTATTCCACTGATTTGTTGGACTATTACAGAGCCAGTTCTGTGCTGTTTTTAGGAATTAGAGTTTGGTAAAGTCTCTCGATGCTTTTCAGGGATGGACTTTTCCTAACTGTCACCCAAGGGGCAGGACAGGAGAGAAGGAGGTAACTCCACTCTTCTGGGGCCCTGTGCGGTCCCAATGACTTTTTTGGTCATCTGGGGCCCTCAGAGCCTTTCTTCTCTCCACTTGAGACAGTGACTTCACCTCATCAGCCCCAAGGGACTTTGGCTTTCTTGGTCACACAGCTCTCCTGTTGGGAAGCTGTGGGGCTCAAAGACAGTTGGCTGGTGTGTGGCGACCTGTCTGCCTCCCGTGCACGTGCAGCCAGCCAGAGCAGGGCTTCCTCCTCTTGAGAAGGTGGTCTTGCTTTTTAACATGATGCTGTCTTACATGATTTTCTCCCCCACCTAGCACTGATTTAATACAATTCAAGAAAAATTGCCCATCCTTGCTGCCTTCATTAAGTGTGGGATAGCTTCAGGGTCCATTGGAGCCTGGGGCCAGGTGTTTGCCTGTGGAGCAGGTGTCTACCTGCACCGTCAGTATGTTCTGCATGCCAGTCAGCCTGTCTTCTCCTCGGACTGTGGTCCCTCACCTCTTTCCGCTGAATCCCAGCACTAAGCAGAGCTCTTGGCAAATACAGGCACTCAAAAAATGTTTGATGCCTTGGTTGGTGTGGCTCAGTTGTTTGGGCATCATCCTGCAAACCCAAAAGCTGCTGGTTTGATTCCTGGTCAGAGCACATACTTGGGTGGTGAATTCAGTACATGGTTGGGGCCTGGAGAGGTAACTGACCAATTTTTCTCCCTCATATGGATGTTTCCCTCCCTCTCCTTCTCTCTTCCTTTCCTTCTCTCTAAAATCAACGAGCATGTCCTTGGGGGAGGATTAAAAAAATAAAAGTGGTTGATGGAGGAAGAAAGGACTAAAGAGAGGGAGGGAGAGAGAAGCAAGGGTGTTAAGAGTATGCACCATGCATTTGGAATCAGTGCCACGTGTGTGAGATGCAGGGCCCATGAGTCTGATTTTGTGATCTTGTTTTAGTGCTTGAGCACTCAGCAGCCTCGTTTCCCCACACAGTGCTTCTATTCAGTTTCCCATGTGGGGAGCGGTTAATCTACCAGTTATTAACCTTGTCTTTGGCATCATCTGACTTGCATGTGAGGAAGGGCCACACCATCCACTGGGTTTGTGATTGGTTTAATTTACTTCTTTAAGACTCAGTTTTTCCTCCTTCAATTGGTAGTGAGGTTGGAATGAGATAAATCATTGAAGGCAATGATAAGCACCCAATACATGTTAGTTTCCACTGATAGGATTTCTATTATCTTTATTACCATTATTGTTACTATCTTACTGTTAAGTGCTAAGATGATAAATGCAATTACGTCTTTGGTCATAAGGCCATAGTTACACTGAACAAGATATCATAATAAAAGATTAAACCTATGATTATTATATCCAAAGATATAATTCTGGGGAACTAACAAAACTTAGCCATTTTCATGCACCAAAACACAGAGTGTATGTTAGACTGATGAAGGATTGAATGAAAAGTAGTGCCTCCTACTCAACTCTTTAGCTTCAGAACCATCCCACTTGCTGTTCCCTCTGTTGGAAAGGTCTCCCCCAGGAACCTCACCAGTTTTCTTCTTTTCAAAAGAGTGATGTTTGATGTCTGAGGGAGACCCTCGCTGACCACCAATACAGCATAACTACCATCCCTACTCTGGGCAGTTCCTTAGGACTTACTACTGCCAGATGTGTCCAAATATTTTTATTGTTTACATTTTATTTTATGGTTGTAAGAACATTTCACATGGATCTGCCTGCTTAACAAAGTTTTAAGTCTACAGTACAGTATTGCTAATCATGGGGCTATTGTTCTACAGCCAGTCTCTAGAACTTACACATCTTGTATAACTAAGATTTTACATCAGTTTATTAGTAACTTCCCATTAGGTCCTTGCCCCCTACCCCCTGCAGCCACAGGAAACCAACATTCTACTCTCTGATTCTATGAATGTGATTATTTTAGATATCTCATATAAGTGGAATCAAGCAGTATTTTCCCTTCTGTAACTGCTTATTTCACTTAGCATAATGTTTTCTAGGTTCATTCTTGTTACTGCATATTGCAGAATGTCCTCCATTTTAGGGCTGACAAATATTCGATTGTATGTATATACCACATTTCATTACTCATTCATCCACTGGTGGACTTTTGGCTGGGTTTCCACATCTTAGCTATAGTGAAGAGTGCTACAAATAGATTTTCATGTACTTATTGTTTGCCTGTCCATTGTTCATCATCCCGCAGCAGAACCTAAGTAGTATGAATGACATGTTTTGTTCACTGCTATGTCCTCAGGGTCTAGAGCAACACATTGGCCTAGACTCAGGTCCCAGCACCTATTTCCTTTGTCCTCAATTGTTACTAAGATGGAAAGCAATCTCAGTCTAAGTTTTAGACCTGCCCAAGAAGAAACTCCCAGTGTGACTGGAGAACTGGTCGGCTTTGGCACCCTTGGAAATTCAGGGTCTTGTTCTTGGTCTTAGACTCAGAAAAATGACCCACATTCTCATGGTCTGAGGTTCCTTCGTTTGAATCATGAAAAGTGTCCTGTACTAGGCCCATGTCACTTGTCACTTACAAGCCTGGTTTTAGTTGCAGATCCAGATCCACACAGGACTAGAGCAGTCTGACCTGCAGATCATTTTTATAAGGAATGCTTCTTGTTCCTTTTCATGCCTGACACCACTATTTTTCCATCCTGTTGAGACTTTTACAGCTACCCATACTTCTGTGTTCCAGACTTTGAACACTTACTATCATTTACTCCTTGTAATTATTCTGGTACTCTTTTCCTCAGTAGAATGTAAACTTCATGAGAGATGCTGCCCTGTTGGTTTTGTTCCTCACCCTGTCCTGACTACAGGCATAGTGCTTGGCTACAGTCAGACAATATTTAATTGGTGCTGACTGATGGATTGACTTTGTTACATCTTCTTACCCATACTACATCCCGTAGGTGATGGGGATAGGATGTCCTCCCTTTTTCGAACCTGCCTTCAGTGCCATGTTCCTCGGTTGCTCTAGTGGCCTCCTATTGGGTCTTCCCCTGCTGCCCTCTAAGTGTCCCACCTTGCTGTGTAGCTTATACATCAGGGATCCAGAAGGATGCTCGGGAAGCATGGCCCAGAGCACATTCCTTCTTTCCTTCCGGCATATAGATCTTTGCCAACTAGATGGCACCGCAGTGCCCTCCGCCTGGCATTCTAGGCATTCAACTCTCTGGCTTCACCTTTTCGTTCCATCTCACCTCCCGTGTCTGTGCACTCTTGCTTTACCCAGACCAGACAACTCGCCTCCACCAGACATACTGTGTATTTTCTCTTATTTACTTTGTTCACACAATACCCTCTGTCTGAAGAGCCCTCTCACTCCCCCTTCACCCCATTCCTTTCTTTGCACATTAGGTCCTACAAAAGCTTTTAAAAAAAAGAATGCAGAATCTTGTTATATCCTGAATCTGCTTGGCCAATGGATAGCACTTCCCTGAGCTTGTATTTAATATTCTGGTTTGGTAGGGTAAGTAATGCCACTTACCTCATGAGGATATTGTGAGGTTGCATCAGATATTGTGCACAGATGCTTTGTCATAGAGTAAGTGGTCCAGAAATGTAAGCTATTATTTCTCTTCAAAGCCAAACTAAAAAATATCCCCTTCTGTCAACTTTCTTCTAATCTTCCTTGACATTATCTCTCTTCATTTTCTTGGAGACTGAGGCAAAGTTGGCCGTGCATTAGAACTCTTTATGTGCATCGTCTACTTCCCCTTTATCCATCTAAGATGAGACACACCTTGAAGTCAGGAAGCCTGTTTTGTGTTCTTCACAGTACTCTGAACATTGCAGTTGTTCCATAACTGTTTCCCTGTTATTAATGAACTGAACCATTTGCCGCCGCCAGACGTCTTTCTATCACGATATCCTGGAGATGAGGTAAGGAGAGACTATTTTTCACTTTGGTAATGGCCCAGCAGCTGGGCCATTTTGAGCTCTTAATATGGTACCAGGAAAATTACCAGCATTGAAAGAAATAAGAGCAGGGGGTGAATCAAAAGGCATTTGATGAGGCTCTTAGTGTAACAGTATGTCTCACTCATCTTTTTTCCTTAGTCTTTGAAATAGGCAATTGCCTGGAGCCTTCTCGGCAGATGGACCATGTTTGTGCCTTAGCCACTTAACAGCCATTAGCCTAATTCCATACACTGCAGCCAAATTAAATAATAAGTAAGAGCCTGTGAAAAGCTGGTTTGGAGACAATGTTACTGCCTTTCACTTGATGGCCTCTCTGAAGCAGATGCTCGCTCTTCACCCTGTCAACCTGGTTCTGTGACTAAGGAGTGCTCTGCACAAAACAAAGATAGAGTCTTGGAGGAGAGTTGTTTAGACTCAAGAGATGGGGGAAATGTCCTGATTAGGGAAGTCCAGCTTCTACCCACCACTCCCACCCTACATTGTCACCTACCAAGAAGACAAGGACTTCAACCCAGAATCACAATAATGTGATTTCTGCTTTGAGTGCGTACATGTTGCTGTTTGTGTTTGTAGATAATATATGACCTACAAACGTTGACAGCAAGGAAGCAATATCCCCATCTTATTCCTGACAAATGTGATAGTCCATTCTCCTTTGTTAGCCCTCCTTTCTTACATGTGTTCTCACTTACAGATCCCGCCCTTAGGAAAGCTTCCCCACCAACTCCCAAAGCCTGTATGTACCTCCTTCAAGGACTGGACTAAATATCCCTATCCCCATGCACAGGTCTCTGATTCTCAACTTCACCACCTATTGAGAGTGACCGCAGCCTCTTCTGAGAACACTTCATGCTGAATCTGAACATAACTTTTAATGCGATTTACTACTTTCACACTTATACGGGGTGGGCAAGAGTAGGTCACAGTTGTGAGTACATGAAACAGTTTATTCTTTTTTTAAGATTTTATTTATTTATTTTTAGAGAGGGAAGGGAGGGAGAGAGACACACACACACACACACACACACACACACACACACACACACATCAATGTGCAGTTGCTGGGGTCCATGGCCTGCAACCCAGGCATGTGCCCTCACTGGGAATCGAACCTGCGATGCTTTGGTTCGCAGCCCGCGCTCAATCCACTGAGCTACACCAGCCAGGGTCATATTCTTGTATTATTATTTATTAATTATTGTATTATTTTCCATACGAACAACTGTAAACCTACTTTTTTTCCAGTCTTGTATTTTGAATATTTTTTCTCTACCAGGGTTGCAATTCCTGGAGGGCACACATTCTATATTGTTCTGTGTGCTGACTACAAGTTTAAACTTATTAGTAATATATCTCACTGTAGACATATGTGTACATATTTTTGAATCAGTGCATGCAAGCTCATGTACACTGTAGCTTTGCCCTCCCTCTCAGCTCTCCTTGAGTGAGCCCCATTCTTCCTGCATGAAGGCACCCTGTCTCTGTGTCTGTGCAACACCCCTGTCAGCTGTCTGTGCTCGGACCTGGTTGTCACAGATTGCTTCAGATATATTCTGGAAGGTGTGGCTGCATTTTTCAACTTAAATTTTGGCAAAAACCAAAAGAAGCAAACTCAATTTTTATTAAAAAAGAGGGAATTCTTTACTCTCATATAAACATTCTTAATTCCAACCTCTACTTTATAAATAAGCACAGTTGGTTCTCAGATGTACAGCTCTGACTGGCGGCCAGTCCACTTTTGACCTCTGTTGCTTCCTTGGCTGAACATGCCCAGAGCATGGAAAGGAAGACCAGTTTGAGCTCTTGTGTTGCTGTGTTGCTGTGTTTCTGTCCATGAGATGGCAGATAGATTGAAGGTCCCTGACACAAGTAATGTGCACCAATTGGTTGGAGGTCAATTTTATCAATTTTGCAAAATCAGAAGGTAGCTACTTGCCATGGTTCCTGGACTGAAACTGTCAGTTCGGTTCCCTGCAGGCGCTGGCCAGGAAGAGCGCGGGCGGGGCTGGGAAAGTCATCGACTGCTTTGTTTTTAGGCATTGGGAAAAGACTGGACGGTCTCTTGTGACAGTATTTCTTTGATGTTGCATAAACGTGGAAAAAGAGATGCTCAGTTGTAACACACAAAAAATAGAGGCATACTAGAAACTTTTTTCCTATTATTTTAATGAGATATTTTCACAATGTAACTTCGGACTGCTTTTTCTTCTGTACTTCACTGGGTCCACATTAGGCCAATGGGTTGGCTTACTCAGAGCTGCCTGTACTGTGGCAAGTTAGGCTGAGCCTTCCCTTCCCAGCAGCACCTGCCGAGTGCCCTTGCGCCTGACTGAGCTCCCTGCTACAGTAGCGTCTGGCACAAAGTGTGTGCTCAGTCAACTCTTATAGAGGAACTGAAGTTTTTTAGAAAACAAAATCATTGTATGTTTGCTGTGGAAAGTTTTAGGCAACACTGATAAGAACAAAAAGCACAGTCAATTAAAGCCATCTGTGTGTAATTCACCATCCACAATGTTCATCACTGTTTACATAGCAGTATATACACTTTCTCTATTTTATATAGTTATGTAACTAATTATATTAATATTTTCCATCTATAAAAATGAATCTCTACATTACACAATCTTCTGTTATATGGAAAGATATATCTAATATGCTAATATTATAAATCATTATAATATATGTTATGTATATATCTTTTCATGCCATTAAGTGGTTTATAAATTATATTTTGTTTCTACAGAATATTCCCTTTTATATATAGATCATCACTTATTTAATGATCCTCCACGGTTAGGCAGTTAGGCTATAGCCAGTTGTTTTACTGCTACAAATATCACAAATATCATTCAGATGAACATTTTTGTTGGTTAGTCTGTGCACAACTATGATTATTTCCTTAGAATGAATTCTTCCAAGCAGCATGGTGTTGGAGAATATGCAGACAGCCAGGGCCTGTTGATTCCTGCTGTCAGACTGCCCTCCAGGTGGGTGCCCTGTGCACTCCTGCAGGTGGGGGGCAGGGAGGGTCCACATGCTTGTTTCCCTACCTGCCTCCACCCCAGTCAATGCTGACTGTCATAATTTTATTTAGGTTTGCTAGTTTGGTAGGTGGACGTTCCATGTCATTGTTTTGAATTTTGTGTCTCTGCATAGTAATGAGTTTGAACTTTCCCCCACAGGTTGATTGGCTATCTGGTCTTTTCCCGCCCTTATCTGCACACTGTGGGTCCTGGCTGGGATTCTGAAAGTGGAAATAGGGCCACTTTTAGGCTGCTCCTTTTCTTGGAAAGATATTAGCTAGAAAATATGCCTCATCAACTGTGTTCAATTTTTTTTAATATAAGGGGGAAATGTACATGATCAAAGAGACATGTTATAAACTGAGGGCAATTATACTTTTAAATAAAGGCAAAAACTCAAAAATACATCAACAATAAGAGAAAAATACATCTCAGAAAATGTGCTCATTAGGTGAGAATCCTATATTAGGTTCCATCAAGAAAGGCTGGAAGAAACGCCCCTCTTCCCTCCCCGTTCCTTCCCCCCTCCAATGCCCCACTGTGACTTAAGGACAGTGATACTTTGTACAGGTGTCCTCACCAGGGACACATCCTATCTAGCTCACAGATACCAAAATATTCCTCTCCTAAATATAAAGTCCGGGCTTTAACTTTAAAAATAACAGCAGAAAATGACCACAGGGGCACCCCGTGACGTCTGAGAATCCTGGGGCAAGGCAGCCTGTTCCTAAGATAGCTCCATCCTTGTCTTGCTGAATTATTTACAAAACCTGCGGGGGCCTGGCTGAGTGAAGGCACCTCCTTTCTGAAAGTGCTCAAGAACTCCCAGGCCCAGGCGGGGACGCCAGCGTCTGTAGGATGTCTGATACCTGGAGTCAGGGAGTCTGCCATTGATTTTCTTTAGAATAGACCTCTCCGCAAATGCCACAGGCCTGCATTAGCCTGCACTACAGAGACCTGGTCAGAGGCAGGCAGAGAGAATGGGGAATCCCACGTGCTGATTGCACTTCTGCTCTGGACCATGCTTCATTTAACTTCCATATTTCCATGGCAAGGAGATGACAGGTGCCCTCCCTGCATGTAAGTCAGCACTGTGACCTGGAGCGTTTGAAAGTTCTAGTTAGTAGAGATACAATCAGAGCCATTTGCATTAAAAAAGCATTTGAGGGTGGAGGGATGTGGAAAAAAATGACTAGCATGATGCTCGGATTGATTTGTTCTCAACAGAGTTGATTCCGGAAGGCTTTCCAATACAGTTTGTGATGTTAATCATGACTTTGGGGCTTCAGAATAAGGAAATTTTGAGAAGCCTACTAGCCTTTGGGCCACCGCTGAGCATAGATATGTTTGTTCCCCTTAATGTCTGTCTCCAGGTGGGCTGGGCCACAGTGTGGAGGAGTGCTGGACACCGGACCTTCCTTTTAGCCTGGCGACAGTGTTCTCTCCTTCACATCTTTAAGCTTCCTTCCCAGTCCCTTAAAATTTGCATTTCTTTTCTAGCTAGCTATCTTGCTGCCAACTGATGGAAACTGGGCACGAGTGAATTTCCTCCTGCCTTGCCCTTTTCCTCCCAGGTAAGCCTCCATCTGTGTGGGCCAGTGTCAACCAAAACAATGGTACAAAGCCGAGAGTCCCGTAATTAAAAGTGGGACTCAGAATTGGAAGAGATAGTGAATCCAGGCTCTGCCTCTGCATCATTGATCAGATTCCTGAACTGTCCCAAAGGATGGGTGAACACACTTTTGTTCCTCAAGCATCTGTTTTGTGCCTGTCAGTTATTTCATTTTATCCTTTTAGTCTTATGGTAAGTAGAGAATATTGTCCTTGGTTTACATATTTGGTAGTTGAGGTTTGTAGCTGTCTAAGATTATACCAGCTACTCTGTGTCCATGCTAGGATTTAAACACCAGTTCTTATTTTAGTGTAAACATTGTTTTCTTTCCAGGTTATTACAGTTGCCTTACTTCACAGAGCTGCTTTGAGGTTCAGATAATTATAATATATATGAAAGATAAAAGGAAACAGCCTACCCATTGTTTGATAGTGTTCTTATTGCTTCTATTTTTCAGTCACCTGTTTGTTATGAAAAGACAAGTTTCCAAAGTGCCAGGCTTTGAAGGAAGGAAGGCAACTTGGAGAAATGAGGGCAGAGAGGAGGGTTGTAGTCTGTTCATCCCAGGAAGCCTCATTCCAAATTCTGCCTGTCAAACTGGAGCTGGAGCCTAGGCCAGCTCCAGGTCCCACTGCCTCTACCACACAGGGCCAGGCCCACAGCGCAGGTGCAGGCAGGCTCCCCTGGCCTCAGGCTCCCCTGGCCTCGCCTGCCCGCGGTGCTGACGTCATTGGGAAGCAGCTTCTTGCAGCATCGTCACTCACACGTCCTTCAACCCTGGAACCAGATTCTTACTAGCTATTCTTTTTATTTTATTTTATCTTCAAAACTGGTTATTCAAAACGTTTAATAAGACAGGAAATGTTTGGGAAGGGAATTCAAGAAAAATGGAAAAAATTTTCACTGTTCCAATAAGCAAAATCAAATAAAAAGATATAATTTACAACAGCCATGACATAAAGACAAAAGCATTATTAAAACCATATTCTATTAAATCTGAAACATGAGTGGATTAAATGTATTTCTTAAAAATGTATAAAGTGCTAACATTTTTGACGAATAGAAAACCGAGCTTATGACTAACCTCCCGAACTCTCCAACACACAGGCATCCTTCTCTCGCTTCCAGCTGTGAGAGCTTCATGTAAAATGTGGCTATTAAGAATGACATTTCATTTAGTGTGAGGTGTTTTTAATAATAGATTAAAAAAGTTAAATTTAATCTTCATCCTGTATTTTTGGTACTCTATATAATCATGATATATTATGAAATAGTATTTTCTTTATGATTGCACACCTATGACATAGTGCCATGGGCCATCATTTTCTTCCTTTTATTGCCTACGTTCTGTTTTGGTATAACATTTATTATAGCCACATAAAATAATTAGAATATTTTTCACAAAATTTTATAAATAAAAGATTTTTTAAGTATGCTTTAAAATTTTGGATACAACTTGCTTTGTTTTTATTTGCTGGACAAACAATACAAGTACAAATAAAAGTAATAAATATAAGACTATTTTAATTGTCATCCCACTAGTTTTAAACATCCATTCCTTCTATACGTCCCTCTGCCATCCTAGAACATTTAGGAATAAGAAAGTTTAATTAATCATCTTACCCTATGTTCCTAATCTCAAATTGGAGAATGTGGAGTTTGAATATTAATATAGAGTTTTTAGAGTTACAGATTGCTTCTCAGGTGTGTGTGTTTGTGTGTGTGTGTGTGTGTGTGTGTGTGTGTGCATTTATTTTTTCCATGGCTTCATGTAGAATATTTAAAGATCCTGGACATTTTGCTCGAGGAATGGAAGCAGAAGAAGCCAAAGGCTTCACGGTTGATTGCTTTTCTGATTGGTGCCATAAAAAAAATGCATTAGAGAGAGAATGTTTGATTTAAAGAGCGCCTAGATGCCAACACCACCCCTGTTTGTTTTCCTTCCTTTAGCAGAAACCTTGTAAAATTTTTATGAAGCATTAATGGATCTGAGATTTTCTCAAGCAAATTTTATGAGGTGAGCTTAATCCCACACATCCGACCCAATTTAGCAGTCTTTAGAGACAGAGAACATAAAACGCACTTGGGAATTATTCCTGTGTGCCTCGGGGCCATGGGGAGAGTGGCAGAGGGCAGGGAAAGGGGCTTTGCTCACACACGATGCTCTGCTATGAAGTTCCAGACCCTGCTGGGCTGTGAAGGTAATAACCATGCAGGTTGGAATAACGAGATATCCTGACCACAAAAAATACCGCACAGGTAAGCCAAAGTGCAGGTATTAAATCTTAATTCATAATTTAGCACGGACTTCGAGAGCTTCTGAATAATTCTATTCACCAATGAGAAAATCACACTTGGAGAAACAGAAATTTATTTGTTCTGTGATGTCAGCCAGAAATCAATGGCTTTGATTTCAGCGCAGTTTATACACGGAGAGGCACACATACATACACAGCCCTCCTTCCACCCCACTTTGTTTTCTGTATCTGAAACAAATGAGCTCTGAAGGTGACAAATTACATGTTAGTGTATGCTGATGAGTGCAATTGCATTTTGTAATGTGAAGTTAGGTATTCACCAGACCAAGCAGCTCAATGCGTCTTAGCATCGTAGCAAAAATTAGGTATTGAGAGGAGTGCCATCCTCGCCTCTTTATGCTGCTTTTGTCCCTCTATGGAGAGTTCTTGTCACTTACTGTGGACATCCTGTTAGATTTATGATCAGCATAATGGGGAACGTGTTTTGGAAGAGAGACTGGAGCTCTTACCCGCTAAGGCATCTCAGCACCCTATTCAAGAACTGTGGAGGTTTTGAGATTTGTACCTGACATTCACGCTAACAGGGTAGTGTGCCACTGTTTCATGGATGCTGACCGAAGACACAAGACTTCTGGGTCAGGAACAGACGACTTCATACTTGTGGCTCAGCAAGCAGCAGGAGCTACTTTAAATTAAACTTGTCCTTCAAGTCCCAAGGGGGTGGTGATGTATATGGTGCAGGT
Organism: Phyllostomus hastatus; assembly: GCF_019186645.2. Lineage (NCBI taxonomy): Eukaryota > Metazoa > Chordata > Mammalia > Chiroptera > Phyllostomidae > Phyllostomus > Phyllostomus hastatus. The sequence goes on along the minus strand of NW_025334015.1, from coordinate 7,729,341 downwards.
GGATGCTGAGTGCTCACTTTGTGCGACTAGGGCAAGGCGGTGGGGAAGGCAACTGAGGATGATGACAGGTGTTTTGTGAGAGTTGTAGGAGCTGGACCATCCTCTACCACTGGTTCTGATAAACTTCCAGTGAGGTCAAGCAGAACAGCAATTGAATTGTGGTCAGAGCCATTGGGAGTGGGCTGGCAGACCCAGCAGTTTGCTGAATTATGGTGTTTGCCAAAGCTGGGGGGAGGCAGACTGGGTCATTTTCCTCATGAAGAAGACAGCTCCACAGTCAGTTCTAATAGACAAAGGTGATGTATGTCCCTTCTTTGTACTTCCCAGAGTCTCCCTGCCCAGGTACCTGTGTTTTGCTCTCCAATTCTGCAAAATTGGTGTATACTATCCAGTAGCTATAACTTTACCTTTTCAATTACCTCCTGTTTGTATTTAGGTTTTTAATGCAGAGAATCAAGTGTGGAAGGGTCAAGGATGTTTTTTTACACAGAGATGCATTATGTTTTCACCTGTGTGGGCCACTGTAGAGGGTTTCTGATAAGAGTATACTTAACTACATAGTCATTGTCCTTTGGATCTGGGACCATGTCAATCCAGCAAGAAATCTGGGAGGCTAAACCAGAACTGAGTTGGAATTCTCCAAATCTCTGTTTGGACAGACTGCTGCACAGAGGGTGAGGCAACCAGGCTGGCCTGGGGTTGTTAGGGGCATGGTCAGGGTGAATTCTTTGACTTTTCAGGAAAGACTTTTGTAACGGCCTCCCCCACCTCATTTGGTTTGTCTTGTTCATTATCCAGGAAGTAGGTGAAAAGAGATGATCTCTTTCTTGGAACGGCCACACTGAAGAACCAAAGTGATGTATTAAGGTGTGTGTGCTGAGAGGAGGCAAAGAAAATAGAGTCAGAAATCTTTTTTATTCCATTTTTCAGAGGCTGTTCCCACACTCAATAATATCAGATGCCTGTGGCTGATACGGAGAATAAAGGTCCATCAAATACCTTAACTATCAGTCCTTTGTTGGATTGCTTTCATGATAAAAGGTGCAGCATTTAGACTGCAGAGGCCCTAGAAAGCTCAAGAAAACACATGGCCCAGATTAGTTTCAAGGGCCATAGAGACTGTGGCTAGAATGAACAGATTCTCTTCTGCAGAGAACAGCAACACTGCACTCTGACAGTGTTCACCATGGCAAGGCAGCCTCATTAGCCTGAACTGGGTGGAGTCAAATGTCAGCTGTAGTCAGTCTTCCAGGAGTGGGTAGGGCAAATGCACCAGGCAGAGTGGCCTCCCCCACTGCAAGATATATTGGCCAGCTCTTTGCAGGCGTCAAAGTGGTAGCCTCCGCAGTAGAAACCTGGTGTCCTTTCCTGTGTGCCCAGTCTAGGCTGCATTGCTGTGTCTGGTATGATGATAGCTGCAGACATCAGTGGTGTCTGTGGAGTTGGTTCAACTTGACTGCAGCTGGTCTCATGAAAGAACAGACCCTTACAGTGGCACCCGTATCAGCGACTCAGGTGGTTTGATTAGTAGCTTTGTGATTTGTTTCCATGGTTTCTAGTTTTCTAAGGGGCAGAACAAAGAGCTAGTCTATTGTCAACAATCCAAGAGTCAGTGAATATATAATAAGACCCAAGGAGAATATTAGCCAGAAGCATGTGAGGGAGACGATGTGGTTATTACGTGGGCAGTAAAGGAAAACTTATCCTTTGTTCTGGGGGGAGACACTATCTCATTCATCTAAGGTTATTTATTCTACAAACATTTGTGAAAAGATGGGCCCTCTGCTTTCAAGATGTGCAGAAATGCAAGTGACCAATGGCAAGTGTTTCCAGGATCCAAAGCAGAGGCACTGGGCAGGTGATTGTTAGAGCTTTAGTTCTGGCTTGAAAGCAACCCTTGATTCAGCAACTACCTACTAGAATGTTCTAAACCCTGGAACAGGCAGAGAATATACAATAAATAACACAGTAATGGTTTCTTCCCTGACAGAGCTTCTATAGGCAACATAATAATGATAGCTACACTTATATAGTGCTTACTGTATCCTAAGCCATTTGTAAGTAATTTCCATTATAATCATCAAAATGACACTTCAAAGTAGATACTATTGTCATTCTTCTCTTATTTACAGATTAAAAAACAGAGGCACTGAGAGAGAGGGTGGTGGAGTTGGGATTCAAACAGGGCAGTTTCTTGAGTTTGTGCTTCTAGACACTGTCTTATGTGCTTCTAGTGGGATTGTCACACTGTGTCCTGAATTCACTGATTTTATTACAAGAAGAATGGGGGTCATCTAGGAGGACTTTGGGAGCCCAACTGAAGGGCATCCCAGAGCAAGTGACATCAAAGAATAGTCCCAAAGGTGACTGTGCATTGACCAGTTGAAGGTGGGGGAAGAGACTTTTCCAGCTGGGAATCTGCCTGTGCAAAAGCATTACTTGTGAGTTGGGATGGCTCATGATGTCTACTTTGATATGTCATTTACTCTCAGGCACACATTTCTTTGGAATGAGTAAGCTTGATGAGATTTCCTCCAGACTGCTACCTCACCGCTTTTTATTTGGTGTGCATTTTTAACTAAAATGCCCCATCCTTTTATTGTTGAGGTGGCCCAGGAGCCTCTAAAATGCCAGTAAAATAAGCCAGGGCATAGCAGAGATGCCAAACCAACCCCCTGTTGTCCAAACTTATTTTGATTTATGTAGGACTCATAAACCTCAAGTGCCTAATTATTTAGCAAGTAGAGAAATTAAAGCCAGCTATGCATGGGGTTGCAGGGGGGGGAAGAAAAGATTCAAAGCCCAGAAGACTGTTTGGATCTTAATAGCTTCTTTGATGGTATCTTTATGGGATTCTACGGGGCATCATTTGCCCATGACCAGTGGCTAACTCTTACCTTTACTGTCTACCTCTGGGCAGCATTGGTGGGTTCCCCAGGCTGTGGCATGAGCTCAGTTTTATTGCCTTTTTTCCCTCACTAACCTTCCTTGTAATCATCCCATATTTTTCTACTCTGTATCACCAGATGGAGAGTGCCCAGTGATCAGACAGGTCTGAATAATTGATACTCGCTCATACTGAAGTTGAGTTTAGGTTTTGTGGTTCAGCAGGATGCTTTACTCTCATTGACCTTAACCTTCAGAGGCACCTGGGCATTACCAAGAGATCAATAAAACTCCATCTGGCTGGCCTGAGAGGACATGCCTGACAGAGAGTGATGGCCAAGACCAGAGGAAGGGAAGAGTGTGCTGTAACCTAGGGAACAAGAGAGGGGAGGGTGTGTGAGGTAGCAGGGGCTGGAAGGTGGGCAGTGGGTGGAGTGAGTCTGAGGGGACATGTTGAGAATAAGAGAGAAATAGTTTTTAAGAAGGATGAAATAAAAAATAAAAATGAAGGGGAGAAAAGGGATTTGACAATGAGGGGGAAGCATTGCAAGGATAATACACAGAATCAGTAGGACAAATGAGGGAAATACAGAAAAGGAAAGATTTATTTCTTAACTCATGAATTGAAGTCTACAGTATGTGAAGCTATATACTATGTTGGTCTCAGGGAACTCAAAATCTCATGGGAAACAGATAAATAATTAACATGTAGAGTGAGGCAAAGTAAAATAAGGGCCTTAAAGGAATTAGGTAACTGCTGGGCATGGGAGGGAAGGGAAAGGGACTTAAGGTTTTAATGCCAACAATAGGCTAAAAGTGCATCTGCATACTATTCAATTTAATTATTTTTCATTGTTTTATTTATTTATTATTATAGGAATTGTAATGTTGCATATAATTATTAATTGTTATTTTGCTTTAATTACCAAATACCACTTCAAGGTAGGAATTATTATCCTTACTGAAGATGAAGAACTAGAAGCCGAAAGAGGTTGAGCATTTTCAGTAAGCGTGTGGACGAACGGTGGAGATACACTATGTGCTCAGATTGTCATGACTCTTAGGCCTGTGTGTTCTTTTTACCCTCCCAAGCTGCCTCCCACAAAGTGAAACAACAGAGTGATTTATTCATGCAGAGGCATTGGAGAGATCTTCAGTAGGCTGTAACCTAGTTTAAGATGGGGGCTGTGACTGATTTTCTAAAATCTACCATAGCTAACATAGTAAATACTGAATAAAACATGCTAACGTGGAAAAAAGGAAGAGATGGAGGGAGGCAGGGAGACAGCGAAGGAGGGAGGGAGGGAGGATGGAAGGAATTGTATTTGAGCTGAATCTGAAAAAAATAAATTATATTTTCCTGGAGATGGTGTTGGGAGGAAGACTATTTGAGGTTGACTAGCATAATCAAAAGTACAGAGTGTGTCTTTGTGTGATAAAAGAATGACAGTTCATTCTAGCTTGATTCTAGGCATGAGAAAATAGTGGGAGATAAGATTGCTAAAACCGAATGGGTCCTCATTCATCCATTTATTCATTCCCTCACTCATGTACTTATTTAACTAATGTTATTCAGTGATTACTATGGCTAGGCATTGCTAAAAGAGCTTGGGGTATGTCAGTGGATGAAATGGATAAATACACCTGCCCTTATGGATCTTATATTCCAGTGAAGAGATACAAGGAATAAATATAACTCAAATTATGCAGGATGCAAAAAGTCATAAGTGCTAATGGGTGGACAAAAGAACAGAGTGGGGGTGGTGGAGCGAGATAGAGAAGAGGGTCCAAATGCCATTTTGGGGTGAATCACTGGAAGGTGCCATTTGAGTAGAGGGAATGGGATGATCAGCACGTTTGTGTAGGACATGGATTCCAGGCAGAGGGAATGGGATGTGTAGAAGACTGTAGGACACAAGTGAACCTGGCACATTTGTGGGGCAGCCAGAACATCACGGTGGCAAGGGGCAGTGCATGGGGCAAGGTTGGAAGTCTGAGAGGTGCCAGCAGTCTGGATCACATCAGGCCTCCGGGACTGTTTCATCAGGAGAGAAGAAAGATGGTTTGGGGCAGAAACGAGACATAGGTTTGAAAGGATAACTAAGGCTGCTGTGTGGGGGCAGGTGTGGCAGCAAGTAACCAGTTAGGAACTTGCTGCAGCCATCCAAGACACCAACGATGGTGAGGATGATGGATTCAGAAGGCATCTAGCCAGCGCCAGATTGTAGAAATAAGAGCCAGTATGATTTGCTGATGAATTCTATACTGAGTGTGAGAGAAATTGAGTTAAGGGTAACTCTAAGGTTCTAGGCCAAGTTGCCAATACCTGGAATGGGAATAGTATGGGCAGCTTGTTTGTCAAAAAAGATCAGGAGCTATCTTTGGCATGATGATGTGATTATTAGATGCCCAAGTGGGTATGTCAAGTAAGCAGATGGATATAAAAGAGGCTGGAACTTAGAGGGATGTCCAGTCAGGAGGTCTACACTGGGGAGTCATAAGCACGTAGATGGTATTTGAAACCATGAGATTAGAATGGTCCACCAGAGAGGGAAGTGAAGAGGTCTCAAAATCCTAGATGGTCTCATATGCCATGCTCACAATGGTTTGAAACATTATTTTTTGATTGTTGGGGAGCTGTTGATATATTATTTTTGAGAATAGGAGTAACAAACTCTAAACTGGGCTTGTTTTGTGGTTGCTTTTTTTTTTTGCCTGTTTTATACAGATGCCTCTCTGGTGGTCCTGTGGCAGATGGCTTGGGAGGACCTGTCAGGGGGTTGACGCATGAGCCTTGTGAAGGGACCATGAGGACCTGAAGCAGGACCAGGGCGGTAGGGGTGGAGGGGGACACGGAAGCAGGGGAAGAGGAAGGGAAGGGAAGACAGCAAAACCAATTTTCCTTTTGCTCAGTTCAAAACAGAAAACACAAGATCAATAGAAAAGAAAACATAATTTAAGCCTGAAAAGAAGGTTTTTGTGTTTCTTTCCTCTTTTTTTTTAACTGCTTGAGGCATGGCTATGGTTTATAATGCTTTGCTTCCTGGGGCATGGCTGACAGCATAGAAAAAGAAAATGGAGACAGAGTTTTCAGTGTTTCAGAAAACCAGTTTCTCTCTGAACCGTGGAGGGTGAGGAGCTTGTTCTTTTCATGAGCTGTTTAGCATGTTCAGAATGTGGGGGATACTTTGTGAGACAAATAGATCTGAGAACATCCTTACGGGAAGATAGAAATGTCACTTACCATCCCCCACCAAAATCCATTGGCCTGTTAAATACTTGCAATCATGTCACCTTATATAGGAATAGATTAAAAGCAATATATATAAAGTAGTTTGCCTAACACATGGTAACTACTATTTTACCAACCAGAATGCTTTAAGTTTAAAATCACTTTTATTGGGTTGGCTAAAATGTCTGTATGTTTTCTTCCATAAAACAAAAGACACATTTTTCATTTTCACCAATAACTTCATTGATTTGGATATTTTGAGTATGTTGGCTATGTCCCATGAGGTATAATGTTGTTTGTCCTCAATTGATGTCTTGATTTGATCATTATCAACTTTAACTAGTCTACTGACCATGGAGCATCATCATCCAGTGAGAAATCTCTAGCATGAAACTTCACAAACTACTTTTGACATATTTGATCAGACACAGTACTTTCTCCATACACTGCTCAAATGTTTTTTGTTTTTTACCTTTTCTTGAGATAATAGAGCATACAAATGTTGCATATTTTCTTCATCTTCAGTATTAAAATGGCTACACCAAAACTCACCAATTTTGATAATTTTTTTAATGCATGCTGGCATGACAGCTGTCTAATACAATCTAACAAAATTGTTTCAAATGAAGTTAAAGGTAGCTAAGCGCTACTAGAGCCATCTTATGGAACAAACCAAGTGAACTTTGTAGCCAACCCAGTACTTTTATCAGAATGAATTCTCACAATGATCCTGTGAAAGATTATCCCCGCCCCCATACCCATTTTACTGAGAATAAGGAAACTAAGCCCTGAGCAGGTGGAATGATTTGCTTACATCACAAAGAAAGTGAAGCACGAATCAAACCATTTTGTAAGCCTAGGTCTGCTTTTCGCCAAGCACGTGTTATCTGGAAACATAGGGACCATGCCACTGAATACCTGGTGTCTAGGGCACCTTCAGGCCCATTATGTGCCTTTAGTGGGTCTCTGAGCCTCTAGCCCCAGCACTGTCTTTGACAATCATTCCTTGGAAATGTTAAGGTTAGAGAGAGGAGGGCCTTGGCAGCCATCCACAAGTTCATCCAGCAAAGGCAGCAGAGGGAGAGGGGCAGCCCATTTCTCTGCATCTTGAGCACAAAGGGCCTCCTCTTGCCTCCTCAGGGTTTGTGTCCTCCTTGCTCTGTGCACGTTGCTCTGGTGTCTTGCTGGCTGCCCCCATGCGTTGCAGTAAGAGTGTGGTAAGCCTTTGTGCTATGAGGATATTGCTTGGAGAATCGATCTCTGACAGAGCACAGGTGTGATCATTTTTTTTTCATGTCTATAAATCATACCTATCCTCTCCGAAAGGCATTTTGAATAGAGCTTTTAGGTGCTGAACACAGCTTTCTACCCCCTTAATTCTCCTGACGATCATTTTAACTATTTTTCCCACTGACCATTTCTCACGTGCCATTTTGTGTCTATTGAAGACCACTGGTACTTAAGACCTACCCGGTGGATTCACTGGTGTGAAGGCAAAGGGATTCTGCCTCGGTCCCCGAACCATCTATAATCAAACATAGTTAATTATAGGGCAAGTGCAATGCAGAAGCAGGGCTTTTAAAAATCAATTAGTATGCAATTCAAGAATAAAAACAGGAGAGGACTAATTCTGTCTTCCATTGGGTGGTAGGCTACTTAAGGAGTGGAGTGCAAATGACAAGTCTTTGCAGGAATTATTTAATCAGAAGTAAAGAAAGTTTACCCAGTTGTTTTTGTTAACCATGAAAAGTGGGGGATTCCAAGAGGAGCGGTGCTTGAAGGAAAGCCACATTCTCTATGAGACCTTCCATGAATTTTTGTCTTCTTAACCTCAAATCTACTCTATTCTTTTAGCCATTCTCTGTATGAGTTATATGTACTCGTTCATGCTTTTCTGTAATTATTCAAAACTATGTCTTCTTGACCTATACCATTTGCCCATCAACTCTGGAGAGCAGGGTCCTTTAATCTGTTGGCTTTGGAGACTAAGTGGGGTTGGGGGTGGGGCACAGGGTGAGTCCTCCAAGCCTTTCACTATAGATTAGAGCCACATAATAGATGTCAGGGGTTCCGTGTTCTGAGTTTAGAGGTACATGATGTGAATAGTTGTACTTTCGACACCAGACACATCTCGCCCTTTGAAGTCCCCCTATTATGTTTAATTTTGAGTACTACGGAATGGCCACTCCATACATTTTGAAAATGATAACCTGCTCTCTAGGCTGAGACTTTTAATCTAACCCCAGGAAATCCTCTTCTCTTTCACCTCTTTTTGTGTTTTCATCTTAGTATAAGGAAAGAAAGATATTCATTCATATATAAAGGCAATGACAATAATGCAGGCAGAAACTTCATTCACACCTTATCAAAACCAAATTATAATTCTCCTCAGGTGTCCAGGTCAAGAATTGACAGTGTTAAGAGACACTCATTGTGACTCTGATATCCTTGTGTTTTACCTTAACTGAGCTTGTGTTGGTCATGAGATTCAGTTTTGAATTTCCTGTCTGTTTCCATGTCCTGCCTGCCAGTGAGCTTGTGGTGAAGTTCATTTCCTTTGGGCCTCTTTCCACTTCCATACAGGGTAAACTATGGTTCCACACAGATCTTCCAGTTTGGTAAGCCCAGTTGTCACTCATTTGTCAAGTTTAATGTCATCTATCCTCTTTCGTAGGCTCTATTCTTCCCCAGATGGGCTACTTCATTCCTACCTGAAGATTCATGTCTGCTCCTAGTTTCCAGGACCCCTAGACTAAGGCAGCTGTGATTTAAGTTGCTGTAGTCCTAGCTTCTGAGAGTCAGCGACCTTTCAACCTTACAGCTGGTTTGGCCATGATTGGCATTCCACTTCTCACATATGAGCTCTCACTTTCCTCTCCAGCCCTAATCCCACTCATTATTTTTTATTATTTACACTACAGATGCAAAATGGCTGATGGCTGAGGTAATCACATTCCTCAGTTCATAGCACACTGCCATTCCTAAAAAGGATTTCATAGATCTCCAAAGAGTACTATTTTGTTTTTCCCCTTCATCTCCACTCTCCTGTTCCCTTTCCTCCCCAGTTTTCCACATAAATGTATTTTGTAAATCTCATTAAATGTGCATGTATCTTAGGAAACACGATGGCATATTAAATGTAGGTACCACTGATTTTCCACTCCTCTGATTCATCAAGGCTCTTTCAAACTTCCTTCTATCCCAAACAATTCCACAGCAAACTTTCTTTATGCACCAATGTGAAATGTCCTTAGGAAAGCATTGTTGAGTCATAGGACTCCACATGATTTATTGGATTAAGAGCTGTCATTTTACATTGCAATATGGCTTCACACATCTAGAAAGTAAGTTTAAATCTGCACATACCTTTATTAACACTTAGTTTTACCTACTTCCTGATTTCCTGTTTTTTAAAATCATGTTCATGGGTATAAAGTGATACCTATTATTATTGTCATGTGCATTTCATTTTACTGGTAAGTGTGAACATCTCTATGGATTTGTTTGCTTTTTGGGCTTTTTCTTCTGTGTGTGGAAGATTCTTCTGCTTATTGTTTCAGTTGAGCTGGCTGTATTTTTTTTACAGATTTGCAATAATTTCTTATATATTCCAGATGTTGATTGCTTATCAGTTTTAAGTGTTGAAAATAATCTTTTTTTTTCTTTATTACCTGTTACCTGTGTCAATAGTGCATTGTATGGTGATTAAGAGCATGTGTGGCTGGTTCAAATCCTAGCTATGAGGCCTTAGTTATGGACCTCCGTTTTCTGTCTGTAAAATTGGTATATTAAGATTACTTTCTTCACAGGGCTTTTACTGGGATTAAATGAGTTAAAATCCAGCAGAACATATAACAGTACTTGACAAAGAATAATTTCTATCTGTATTTTTTAAATGAAAACAAATTTCTTGCTTTAGCTTTATAAATTCTCTTTTCCCTTCTAGGTAATTAATATGAAGTCCACCTTGAAATAATGTATTATAAACTTAATACAACAAAAGGTAGGGATCTAGCTTTGTTTTCCCCATGTTCTGAGCCAGTTGTCCAGTATCGTCTACTAAACATTAGGTCATTCCTGTTGCTCTCTGGGGCCACTGTTTTCATGCTGAGTTCCTGTAAGTACTCGGTTCTTTTTCTGAGCTCTCTTGTTTATCCATTGTCCTATTGTTCCTGGGCCTGTGCCATTTCTCTGTATCAATCTGCCCTTATTCACTGGTAGGGTGGTTTTCCCTTCACTTTATTTCTTGGGACTGTGTTTCTGCCTGGATCCTTATATCATTTTTCTGTCCAGCTGTGCTGACAGAGCATGTAATACGGCTCTCATGGCTTCCATAAGATTCTCAGAGGCTTTCTGGGACCAAAGGACTCAACGTTTTCTTCCTCCATTTGTTAGATCATAACCCTCTAGGAACTGCAACCTTGGTACATGTTCTGTTCTTCTCTAAATTGCCAGGCATGGTGTCAAAGGCAGTTAATTAAGATGTTTTCAAGGATAGAACTTACCATCTCACGGTATCATTGTAAATGAAAGGAAGTCCAATGATTTTTGTGCACTGTTGAGTGATTTGTGAAGCTATCTCAATCAGAGAGGTCTAAATCACTGTGTACCCTCTAACTAAGCTGAGACAATTTAAACTAGCCAATAATCAGACAGATAAACAAATAAACAAGAAGACAAACAACAAAATAAATACTATACACTTAACAGTCTACCAAATGTCATGGGTCTTGAGGACACAACTAAATTCATTAAAATGGCCTCCATGCCCCATAGAAAGTACTCCCCTGGGCAGGGCCATGTCATCCCTCTGTTTCCATCTATAATTATGTTAGCAGGGTGGTTAACATAATTATAGACTAACATAACAATGCACTATTGACAGAGAAATGGAAAAAAAGGCCAGATCTCATATCCCTTTTAATTCTCTTGGTTCATTCATTGCTTTTGGTAGAACACAGAGGAGTGAGTTGAGCACAAGACTCTGCTATAGTAACACAGGGGAGACTTGTGTGCCTATGTTAGTGCTTCTCCTTTGAAGTAGCCATGCTGCTCCCCCATTCCACAGTGGTGAACTCATTAGGACAGCAGTGACGTGCCTTGTTCTTTTACATCTTGCATTGTTTAGAAGAGCGATTGGCACAGACTAAGCATTTAAAACATTTGAATAAATGAAAACATAGATGCGTGAGTGCATTGTGATAAAATTATGTATGTCTAACTTATTACTTACCCCAATTATATTTAACCTGGCACTTTTTTTGTTGACACTATTACTAATGTCCCCTGTTTTCCTCTCCTTTGTCCTTTCCACTCAGCCCCCGTTGCCCTGGCTTTCACCACATTGTTGTCCATGGCCATGGGCTATCCATATACACACATATGTTCTTTGGCTAATCTCTTCCAGTCCTCTCTACTCCTTCCCCTCTGTGATCTGTCAGTCTATTCCATGTTTCTATGCCTCAGGTTTTACTTTGTTCATCAGTTTATGTTCATTAGATTCCACATATGAGTGAGATAATATGTTATTTGTCTTTCTCTGTATGGCTTATTACACTTAGCATAATATTCTCCAGGCCCATCCATGCTGTCACAAAAGAGTTCCTTTTTTATAGCTGTGTAGTATTCCATTGCATAAATGTACCACATCTCTTTGTTAAGATCTTTTTGCATCTGTCTTAGCATCTCAGGATATTTATCTTTTCAGTAACTTGAATGATAATAAGCATTTACATGTTTATCATTTAAATGCAAATTCATGCCTCTTTGCTCCCCTGTTAATTAATTCAACAAGTATTGATTTAACATCTACCATGATCACAGTATAATGCCTGAAAGGTACATGGAGGAATGTGCAATGTGAAAATAGATTGTAAGATGTGAGCATGGGCTCTTGAGTCAGATTGCCAAGGTTCAAATTTTTACCTTGTTGATAAGTTTTCTTTGTTTAAGTCTTCTTATCCAAAACACACTGTTTTTTAAATAGGGTTACTTAGAAAATTCTAGGAGATGACATGAATGCAAAGCCTGGCACATTCTTAACACATTATAATTATTAGATACTGGCATTATCATAGTCCCACCTGCAAAACTCTCACATTTACATGGGAAGTAAGGCAGTCTGGGGCAGTTCAAACTTTTGTAAAGGTTGAAGCATGTCACCGATGTTCTAAGTCCTCCATGTCTATAGTGCATCCTCTAAGCCCACACCTCTTTTGATTTGCAAACTCCTCAGAGGGGTCTCCCCACACTGACAGATGAGCATTCTGCTCCCAGCAGATGCTCTTCAAACACACAATCTGATCCACTTTATGCCTTAGAAAGTATTTAGATTCAGAAAACATTCTTCTCTCCCTGTTCATTCTCTGCTTCTTCCCACCTTCTGTAGCTTCAGGTAATGGGTGAGATCCAAAGGGTCTGTCTTATGAAAAGTCTGCTGTATGCTAGGTCTATAAACCACAAAAATTTAAGACAAAATCAAACAAACATTAAAAGCTTAAATACCTACACCCCTACCTGAATACATGTGTCATGATTGCATCTGTGTGTGTGTGTGTGTGTGTGTGTGTGTGTTTATCTGCGTTTCTCCCCCACAGGCACGTTGGAGTTGATTACCACCCGATTTAATACTGTGGTTGTATTGTGCTGTTTCAGACTGAGTCTGTGTGAATGTCTTTTCTCAAAAGTTTTCTTCTTGTGAGAGAGTGTATGGGTTGGCTTCGAGAGTCCTTAGCTTACCGCTATTACACTTGAAAGGAAGAGGGTCATGAAGGGAGTGGATTTCGGGAGTGGAATTTCAAGTCTCTATGGTCATCGTGAAAAAGAAGAAGTTATGCCCAGAATTTTCTCTTATTTATTTTGAAGAGCTCTGTGGTATGTTCTCTGCAGCTTCAGGAATGCAATGAGCTAGACTCGGGAACCCCATGGGCATCACAAAGAATCAAGTACCTCCAAGCATCAGCAGCCAAGTGTCCTTAGTGAGGCCTAACCCATGTTCCATGGGGTCTTGTTACCCATTCAAAAAGAACTAAGTGGTACTTGAATTCATTTTAAACATGTGATTGGTGCAGTCTGATTGCTGTTTTTTCTTTCTTTCTTGGAAAATCTTGAATGTAGTTTAACTCAGGTTTCAACCTATTTAATGGGGAACAGTTGAAGCAATGTCGGGACTGTGGGTGGGCTTACCCCTGAGTGTAGGTGAATCGAGGAGATGAGGTGTTCTATTTATTCTTGTTCCTGTTTGTTTCAGCTACCGACTGGCCTGGCGGGAGGAGGTCTAGTCTACTGGACAGCAGTTAGCTCTTACTTATAAGGTGCTTTTTACATATGACAATTTCAGTGTTCTCTTCACATTTTCTATCCTTAGAGATCATCTGATGTGTTCATGTTTTCTTAAATTTTTCCTGGCTTATTTCCTGATTTTTTAAACTATAGGAGATGGGCACCCTGGTTAACACATAATTTAGAAAGAAGCTTCAAAATCAGCTCTCTCCCCTACCCTGCTTCCCTTAACTCTCACCCCAACCCTGGTTCAGGAGTAACCGCCTTCACAAATGAATGGATCCAGTTAATAGTATAAGTAATGAAGTCTTTGGAGTTCCAAGATCCACAGTTCGAGGGCATGCTCTCGGGATGCAAAGACTTTGTCATGCTTCTATTTCTATTGTGAGGGTGGAAGCAAGGTGGCGTGGTGAAGAATAGAGTTATTTTGCATTGAAAAGGATCCCAGCAAAAAGTTCCATGTGATAACATAGCTCCCATTTCTATAACTCTGCTCCCTCCAGAGCACACGCACATTTAATTTCTCACAACTGTTACCTAAATGAAGAGCAGCATGAGGAACTCACAGAGAATGAAAAATGTCCATCTGTGTGGGTAGTACATGGCCACTAATCTTTTCTGACATTTACTCTCACTCATGAGCACAGGGGTGACCAGCCCCACCAGTCGTAGATGCTGAAGATAAATGTCAGCCGCATCCATTGGAAGCTTCCTATGCATACATGCATATTGGAAATCAAATACATCTGGCATATCACACACTGAGGCTCGAGTGCCCATCCTTCAGACGTGCATTGATTGCTCTCTGCCACCCCACTTCCCACCACCATTTGATGGAATTGGAGAAGGCTAGAACAGTTTGCTGCATTTTTAATCAAAGTAAAAGACCAACTAAGCTTGACAGTTTTCACATCACCTGCCTTTAGTGCTGTGCTTTGTCTCTCCATGTGCTGCCAAATTTCCCAAGAGCATCTGCTCTTCCTATTGTGAAAACACTGAGCTGGTGCGTGTCATTCAGGGGCTGTTCTACTCCTGCCAAATAGTGCTGTGCATTTTAATTGTCCTTTGATTGGATGCTACCAATCACTTAGGTGCAAACTGCTTCTTCAGCCATAGGCACCACAAGTCATAACATTCATGAGCTATTGCTTCCCTTACATAAAAAAGTATTGATTTTAAGGTGTTGCCAGTTCATTGACTAATTTACTCTAAATCTTGAATATATAGAAGTATTTGAACATGTGAGATTGGTCTTCCATGACATGGTTAAAGACTTATATAAATATATCTAGTAAAGGATGAAATAAGAAAATACAAAGAGGAAATTTCTTTTGGATTGGATACTATAAAAATATGATTCCATTAAGATCTGAAGCAGAAATCTCTGTAACACAATTCAATGTGAGTTGATTTCAGGGGAAAAAAAGGGAGAATTTTTTTTTTATTCCCAGGGAACCATTAGCAATACAGTATCATGTGGCCTCTGATATGCAAGAACAGCCCAAAATAATGTATGGAGAAAATCAATCATGAGCTAAAGAAAAAAGGAAGTTGCTCACATTAATCACAAATTCCAGGGGGACTGTCAGGGAGGCTGAGGTAATGTCCAAGGAGGAGGACCTTCCTAAAGGCCTTCCAGGGTCAGAAGGAAAGGAGGGAGCTATATGAAGTCAGGTGCCGATATAACTTCTGGAGTGTCAACAAAGGGAGCACACATCACTTATTCAACTGAGAAAAAGTTGCTTCGGAAATAAAGGTGCATCTTACCCTCTTGAATACGAAGTCTGAGTTGGCAATGGAAGGAATGACAGCATGGGCTGGAAAACCTGGAACAGAATCAAAATAAGCTGAATCTATAGAGTGCAAGGCAACTAATGATTTGAATATTTCACCTTGTCACATATTTTTCTTAAAATAGTCATAGACTCATAGCATGTTTGCAGTGGAGATGCCATTAAAACATCTAGCCTGGTGGTTCTCAAATGAGAACCTGTCTCTGAGACTCTAGTCAGAGAACCTGTTTTTCTGAACAAATATTATCCAATGTCAAGAATTAAAGCAAACAAACACAATGAGACAACAAAAGTAGGCCTGCTCTGGCTGACAAGCTGATGAGGTGTGAAGCTCCTCTCCCTCCACCTGTGTCTGTCTGGGAGGCTCCCACAGTAGAGCTGCAGGGCAGTTTGGAACAGGGCTGGAAACCAGTTCTTCCTGCTCTTCATTCCCAAAGGCCTGCATACTCTGGACCAACACATGTTTAATGAGTTTTTGTTTTCTATTTTTTGATGTCAAATAATGTTTTTAAAATTAGAGTTGACATGTAATATTGTGTTAGTTTCAGATATACAACCCAGTGATTAGACATCAGATAACTCAGTTGTCACCTCAAAATGTCCAGTACCCATCTGACACTACACATATTTATTACAGAATTATTGATTATATTCACTATGCTGCACCCTATGTCCCTGTGACTATTCTGTAACTATTAATTTGTACTTTTTAATCCCTTCACCTTTTTCACCCATCTCCCCAACTCCCCTCCCATCTTAAAGAAATCCCTTTAACACATGATATAAAACTATTTTGGTGGTAATGAACTCTTTTAGCTTTTTCTTGTCTGGGAAATTCTTTATCTGTCCTTTGATTCTAAATGATAGCTTTTCTGGGTAAAGTAATCTTGGCTGTAGGTCCTTGCTTTTCATTGCTTTGAATATTTCTTGCCAATCCCTGAATATTTCTGTTGAGAAATCAGTTGAAAGTCTTATGAGAGCTCCTTTGTAAGTAACTAACTGCTTTTCTCTTGCTGTTTTTTTTTAAGATTCTTTGTCTATAACCATTGGCATTTTAATTATGATGTGTCTTAGTGAGGAACTCTTTGGTTTCATCTTGTTTGGGACTCAGTGCTTTCTGGACTTGTATGTCTATTTCCTTCACCAGGTTATGGGAAGTTTTCCTTCATTATTTTTTCACATAGGTTTTCAATTCCTTGCTCTCTTTCATCTACTCCTTGCATCCCCATGAAAGTGAATGTTGGTACACTTGAGGCTGTCCCAGAGGATCCTTATACTATCCTTATTTTTGGTATTCTGTTCTTTTTACTGTTCTGATTAGATGTTTTCTGCTTCCTTCCAAATTTCTGATATGACTCTCTGCTTCATCACTTGATATGCTGTTATGTATTCTTTTTAAGTGTATTTTATTGATTATTCTATTATAGTTGTCCCATTTTTTCTCCCCTTTATCCCCGTCTGCCCTTCCCTCATTTTGTGACTCTCCTTCCCTCCAGTATTACCTACCCCTTAGTTCATGTCCATGGGTTGTACATATAAGTTCTTTGGCTTCTCCATTTCCTATACTATTCTTAACCTCTCCCTGTCTATTTGGCGCCTACCAATTATGCTTCTTATTCCCTGTAACTTTTCCACCCATTCTCCCCCTCCCTTACCCTGCTGATAATGTTCCACGTGATCTCCATTTCTGTGAATCTGTTCCTTTTCTGGTTGTTTGTTTAGATTTTGTTTTTGTTTTTTAGGTTCGATTTTTGATAGTTGTGAGTTTGTTGTCATTTTACTGTTCATAGTTTTTGATCTTCTTTTCTTAGATAAGTCCCTTGAACATTTCATATAGTAAGGGCTTGGTGAAGATGTATTACTTTAACTTGACCTTATCTGGGAAGCACTTTATCTGCCCTTCCATTCTAAATGATAGCTTTGATGGATAGAGTCATCTTGGATGTAGGTGCTTGCCTTTCATGACTTCAAGTACTTTCCAGCCCCTTCTTGCCTGAAAGGTTTCTTTTGAGAAATCAGCTGATAGTCTTATGGGAACTCCTTTGTAGGTAACTCTCTCCTTTCCTCTTGCTGCTTTTAAGATTCTCTCCTAATCTTTAATCTTGGGTAACTTAATTATGATGTGCCTTGGTGTGTTTCTTCTTGAATCCAACTTCTTTGGGACTCTCTGAGTGTTCTGGATTTGCATGTCTAGTTCCTTTGCTAGACTGGGGACATTTCCCTTCATTATTTGTTCAAATAAGTTTTCAATTTTTTGCTCTTCCTCTTCTCCTTCTGGCATCTCTATGATTCGGCTGTTGGAAGTTTAAAGTTGTTCCAGAGGTTCTTCAGCCTCTCCTCATTTTTTTGAATTCTTGTTTCTTCATTCTGTTCCAGTTGGATGTTTATTTCTTCCTTTTGTTCTAAATTGTTGATTTGTGTTCCAGTTTCCATCCCTTCACTCTTGGTTCCCTGTATATTTTCCTTTATTTCACTTTGTATATCCTTTGTTTCTTCCTTCATTTTGTGACTGAACTCAATCATTTCTGTGAGCATCCTGATGACCAGTGTTTTGAACTCTGCATCTGATAAGTTGTCTAACTCCTTGTTACTTAGTTCTTTTTCTGGAGTTTTGATCTGTTTTTTTCATTTGGGCCATATTTTTTTTTGTCTTGAGGGCACAGCTATTAAGCTGTAAGGGATAGAGTAGTATTTGCAAGGGTGCGGTGACACACTTAGCTGTGTTGTGGTGCTGTATGTTGGGGAGGGGTCAGAGAGGGAACAATGCCCCTGGCTCTGCTCTTGCCCCAATTTCCGTCATTTCCCTCGCTTCCTACAAGTGGATTGTGCCCTTTCAGGTGCTGATTCCCAGGTGGGTGGGTTTGTGTGTGTTCTAGGATCCTGTGGGTTTCTCTAATCAACTCTTGTGAGACTGGGAGTTTCTCCCTCTGCTGCAACCCCCACAGGTTTTACAGCCAGAGGTTTTGAGGTTTTATTTTCTACACACTGAAACCCTGGGTTGTGTGATTTGTCTTGCTCCCCAGTTGTTTCTCCCGGCTTGTCAGCATGAGAATATGGGAAATCCTATCTGCCAGCCACTGCCTCTCCTGCCCCAGTCTGAAGCCGCCTTGCTGCATGTCCTCTCTGCCCAGTTTCCTGTCTCCTCCCCTCCTACAAGTCTGTGCGGATGTTTCTTCTTTAACTCCTTGGTTATCGGACTTCCATGCAGTTTGATTTTCTGGCAGTTCTTTTTGCTTTTTGTTTCCAAATTGGTGTTACCCTTCTTTTTGTTGTGCAAGGAAGCAAAGCATTTCTACCTATGCCTCCATCTTGGCCAGAACTCGATTTCCTGTAATGTATTCTTCATTTCAATTAATGTATTCTTCATTTCTGAAAGGCATCAGAGACACATGGGAAGGCACTGAACTGTTTGGCATCAGGGCAAGAGCTAGGGGGTAGCTTTCTCCCAGACAGAAGTGCTGGCAGAGGCTGCTCCTTTTCTGAGCCCTCCCCCTACAGAGCCACAGAGCCAGCAGGCAGGTGCCATATATGAGTCTCCATCAACCTGGCTCACACTATTTGCCCCACACTGGTGATTCCCTGAGGCCCTGCCCCACCCAATTGTGGGCTCACGCAATCTGTTTCCAGATTCTTTTTTATGTTTTTTTAATCTCCATTTTTATGTTCCTTATCTCTTTGTTGACATTCTCCTTAAGTTCATCTACTCTTCCCCTAAGTTATTGAGCATCTTTATGACCAGTGTTTTGAATTCTACATCTGGTCGTTTGTCTCCATTTTGTTTAGTTTTTTTTTTTTGGTTTTGTTCTATATTTTATTTGAAA
This sequence comes from Phyllostomus hastatus, assembly GCF_019186645.2. Taxonomy (NCBI): domain Eukaryota; kingdom Metazoa; phylum Chordata; class Mammalia; order Chiroptera; family Phyllostomidae; genus Phyllostomus; species Phyllostomus hastatus. Next base: position 7,710,328 of record NW_025334015.1, on the reverse strand, counting down.
TTTTTTTTTGTCTCATAATTTTGACAGCCTCCCTGTGTTTGTTTCTATGTACAGGTAGAGCTGCTACATCTGCTGAACTTGGTAGAGTGGCATTATGTAGCAGTGTCCTGTAGGTTTCAGGGGTACAGCCTCCCTGATCATTCAGAGCTGGGTACTCCAGGTTCACCCCCCATGTGGGCTGTGTAAACACTCCTGTTGTAGTTGGATCTTGAATGCTTTGGCACCTCAGTGAGAGGGATTTATCCCTAGGCTGATCAGCTGCAAAAACTTGCTCTGATCAGCATGGAGGATCTCCTGTGCATGGGCTGACCACACAGAGCAACACTTACTTCATCAGGACTCTGGTACCCACTGAGTTTGCTCCTTGAGTGAGTTGTTTGTGGAGGTGTTTGCAGGACCTCATGAGAGGTTCAGGAAAAGGTCAGCTGCTACCCTGCAAGAACAACAAAGTGATATGCAGATGGCTACTCCTTGTGTTGGGCTTGGAGGTGTCCAGGTTAGGTCAAGGTGTGAACCAAGGCTGGCTGCTGGTAGTGCCTGGCCTGAGGTCACTTAGCAAGAGATACAGGGCAGGCTGAGACCAAATTCTGCTTGTTTGAGAGATTTTAGGAAAGTCTGAAGCATGAGCCATGACCAGCTATTTGTATGGAAAAGCCACTGGAAACAGATTGTGTGAGCCCACAATTGGGTGGGGCAGGGCCTCAGGGAATCACCAGTGTGGGGCAAATAGTGTGAGCCAGGTTGATGGAGACTCATATATGGCACCTGCCTGCTGGCTCTGTGGCTCTGTAGGGGGAGGGCTCAGAAAAGGAGCAGCCTCTGCCAGCACTTCTGTCTGGGAGAAAGCTACCCCCTAGCTCTTGCCCTGATGCCAAACAGTTCAGTGCCTTCCCATGTGTCTCTGATGCCTTTCAATTTTCTGCCCCAGTACTGGAACTCAGAGGGAGTGAGTCCAAGTAAGTCTGTGTGCAGGCTCTTCAAGAGGAATCCCTGGGATTTCAGAAGCCCTTTGTCTCACTCAGCCACAGTCCCTGCTGGTTTTTACAAAGAGGAATTATGGAGACTTTTCTTTAAGGCACCGGAACCCTGGGCCAGGGGGGCCTAGTGTGGGTCTGGGACCCCTTGCTCCTCAAGTGGGACTTCCAAAGCTGATATATCACTTCCTCTTTTTAACTGCCACATGTGGGTATGGGACCAGCCTGTTTAGCATATCTGTCCCTCTTATGAGTCTCATTGTGGCTTATTCTTTATAGCCTTAGTTGTAGGACTTCCATTCAGTTAAACTTCAGGTGGTTTTGAATGATGGTTGTTTTGTAATTTAGTTGTAATTTTGATGTGGTTGTGGGAGAATTCTAGTACCATATTTACCTAAGCACCATCTTGGCCAGAATTCAGTTTAATAAGTTTTTAAAAAGCTGCTTATATAACCCAGATCTTGGAGAATGGCTATGCATATTAGTACATTGAAGGCTGTGAGGGATCCTTTGGTTTTGACATGTGTTCATGTATGTTTGACCTACTGTTTAACCTGCTTATGTGAGTGATCTTGATTGGTGAGCTCTTCAATCAGAAAGACCTATTAATATCTTTGGCGTAAAAGTCCCCTAGAATGCAGTTCGAGAAGTACAAATATTGGCAGGGTTCTGGTTTAATGTCCTCATTTCAAATGGGGTACTGGGGCTCAGAGGACTAGGGAAATAATCTTCTCTGGGTAAAAAAATTAAAGCATAGTTAAGAGCCAGATGCAGGACTGCTGAGTCTGTGAAGCTAAGGGCATTTTCAGATATATTCTCTTTAATATCTCCATGTGCCTAGCAGTTGCATCCTGTTCTGTCTATACTGAATACTGAAACACAGAAAGTCAAGGTTATGTAGTCAAACTCAAGCAGTTTCGTCTCTGTGCCTTGGTTTGCTTACTGCGTGCAAAATCATTCTGTCTCTCTGATGTGGGGAAGATGTAAACCTGTTTAATTTTTATACATTAGGACATGCTAAAACTGAGATTTAAAGTAAACAAGGCGTGTGATGGCATTATTAGCAATTGTCATAGTAATTTTTTAAGGTTTAAAGAAACCAGTGCACGTTCAGAACACTTTGTAGTGATTTAAGGTGTTTTGCTATACCATCGTTAGGAAATCAGGCAAACCTCTGGCAAGGTTGAAGTACAACTCATGGACATGTAAAGAACCCTCCCTACTGCTTGTCTTAATTTGGATACGATCAGGCAGTCTTTCTGTGACCATTAATTTATTGTCTGGTAATTCAAAATGGGTTATTGTTTGAGGGTGTTTGGGAGACACTGGCCTCGTTATTAACTCAAGAGTGCCCAGAAGGCAGCACGAGGATGTCATTCTTCCTGCCCAGAAGAGGGCATGACTTTGAAAGCATTTGATGCCCCCTTTCTAATGGTACTTTGTACTTGGATGTTATGGTTGAAGTGTTGGCAAATCTGTGGATATCATAATGGAATTAGTGACATCTTACTACTAATTGGCAATTAATGATAATAGCCCTTTGTGAATATGTAGGGAAATTCTGCTACAAAGAGCTCATTGCTCTTTGCACATACTAATTAATATAGATAAGCAGATTGTGACAGAAAGGTAGCTTTACAGTTTTATTGATGCTGGGTAAACTGAGTCATATTCAAATTGGCCCTTACAGATAAACAACAATTGTTTGTTATTTGAAACGACATGGATTATAGTTTTAAAAATAACTGAACAGGAACAAGAACTGTAGGGAAGTGGAAGGATGTCAAGAGAAAACTCAAAGTTTTAATAAACTATTTGGATGCCTAAGTTACTTCTATTCGTATATTATTAAATTAGAAATTGATAATTTTTACTGGATTGGTACCCAGACCTTAAGCAGTAGGTAAGCTTTTGGCAAAATGTTGTTTATCATATCCAAAATAAAGTTAATTTACTATGGCCCCAAGGAGCCCCAAAGATGCTGGATTCTATTGTCAAATTTAGCCTGGTTGGTGTTCCATCAGTGCTGATAGAGACAATCAATGTCTACTTGCCAAAATCTACTTGAAAATGGAAGTGTTAATTAAAAACAGAAAATTATATTACTTCTGATCACCTCCAAACTCTCCAAGTTGTTTTATGATGACTTGCTTATAATTAAAAAAATAACTGTTTTAAAAAATATATAATTACTCAAATTTTATTGTTAAAACCAAATGTGAAATAGCACCATTATTTTGTATACTAATTTTTAAAAATATTTTATTTATTTTTAGAGAGAGGGGAAGGGAGGGAGAAAGGGAGAAAAACTTCAGTGTGTGGTTGCCTCTCACGTGGCCCCCAGTGAGGACCTGGCTCACACCCCAAGCATGTGCCCCGGCTGGGAATCGAACCAGCGACCCTTTGGTTTGCAGCCTGTGCTCAATCCACTAAGCTACACCAGCCAGGGCTATTTTGTATATTAATTTATTGCCAAATATTTGATGAGCACATATGATGTGCCAAACACTGTGCTGAGTTGTGGATTTATCAACAGAGTTTGTTTGTAAACCTTAAGTCTAAGACACTCAGTTTGGTGATGGAAAGGAAGGTAAACGACTATAAATCAGATTATAAATCTTACAACAGACATACAAGCAAATTATAGGTCATAATAGTGCAAAGAAGAGCAAGAGTTAACTTTTCAGGTAGCCCAGTGAAGGTGTGTATATATGTGTTCAAGTCAGAATCTATATCAGGTAGGGGAAGTACTTGAAGTACAGACCCATCCACCTGCCATTCAATTTGATTTCATAGTTCTAGAACTTGGACCTGTGTGGGAAGAGATGGGGAGAGAGAGAGGGAGAGAAGGAGAGAGGGATAGGGAGAGAAGGGAAGAGGGATAGGGAGAGGGGGAAGAGAGAGAGAGAGGGAGGGAAGAATTATAAGAAGGAGGAGGAGGACGAGGAGGAATGGGGAGTGGGAGGGGGAAGACATCTAAATAACTTAATCTTTTATAGCCTCACTAATACCTGATGGTACCAATTTTTTTGACCTAAGGGAGAGAGATGAGAGTTGGCATGTGGTAGGCTTTTAGTATGTATAAATAGAGCTTCAGCCTTAATATCAAAGTGGACAAGTCCTGAACAACTGGGGCAGTTTAGTAATGCTCTGTATATTTTTAGTCTGAATTGTATACAATTGAAGACTAGAGAAGATAAAATTAAACTGTCCTGACCGAGTTCCAGATTGCCAGGATTTTAGTAGGCAACATCATTTGCACCTAAGAACCTCTGGCATGGTCCTGTTTGCCTGGTAGCTCTCTGGTTTACTGTGAGACCACAGCGGGAAGCCGCCTGCAGTCTTTCCCCTCACTCTCTCCAATCACAGGCTGGAGTGGTCCTGATGAATCTCTGCAGGCACTTCCTCCTCAACCAAGGGATGATTCATTGGCATGCTGTTTGAGCGACTAAAATAAAACACTTTTAGGGAAACATTCTGCATATCCTGCATTCCCTGGCACCTCTGCAGTGTCTCTGTGGCAAGAGTGGGGTTGGGGGTAAGGGACACACATCATCCTTGTTCTTGGCTTTTGTTAGAGTATCCAATATTTAGTTCAGACCACCTTGCGTGTGCTCCAGGGCCCTGGAAAGGAGAGGAAAAAACCCAAACACGACAGCTTGAAATTATGTGAAAGACTGCCCATCTGCCCACAGGGAAAAGCAGTCTATGGGAAACACGCTGAGGATGGTGGAGGCTGTGCAGAGGGAAGGCTTGGTGTTGATTTTACATGGGAACTTGCCCCAGAAGAGCTTGGGATCATTACCAGCACGGGGCTTCTTTGTTAAAATAACTAAGAGAAGACATGGAAAGTGAGAGTGTAAAGAGAAAGTAAGGGCACAAACAGAGATGAAAGGAGCCAGAGGATGGAAGGGAAGGGCAGTTGCAGGGGGCAGGGGCACAGGTGGGGAAATGGAGCAGGTACTGCTGCTATATGAATTGCAAGGCCATCTGCCCAGAGGAGAAGAGGGTCTTTCCAGCCAGGGTGACCTCCCATGGAAAGCAGAGTCCCTGCTTCTCCAACATGTGCCCTTGCAGCAAGCAACATTGAGCACATAGAAAATAAAAGGAAAGGAAAGTGGGACAAGGGGGGAAATCATTATAATTCTTAGACAGATGATTTTTAAAAGCAGTGATTTGGACTCTTTTATTCATTACACACCATAGAGGACCCAGGCTGTGTTGCCCATAGCTTTAAAATCTAGGATCCTATTAAAACCTTTTCTTATGCTTTGGAAGCTCACTAAGAAAAAAAAAAGCCAATTTAATCAAGGCAAGATTTTACACAAAGGAAGGCCCTGATTTTGCCTTTCTGCAGAAAAAACTTTCAGGATCAAATGGCTTACGGTGTTCATTTACCTAAAGAATCCCTGTGGAATCAGCAGCTGGGGGAGGGGGCCCATTCATTAGCTGGCAGGGCGCACCCAGATTTGTTTCTTCACACTGAGGCCTGACTGCTTCCTTAGCTATTTAAAGAAAGTGATATTTTTCCGTGATGCTATTTGGAAAAAAAATGATGTCAATCAGGGACAAAAACAAATCTACCTGATATCTGAAGGTAGCAGAAGGTTGGTGGTTTATCTGGACCCCAACCAGTCCCTTCTTTAATGACTGATCATATATCATCAATTGCCAGATGACAGTGGGTCTCCATGACAGGAAATGCTGCTTTTGCGGAGGCAGAGGTTGGAACCCAGCTCCTGTGTTTGTGGTCTCTCTAACTCAGGTAAATTAAGTTCTCCAAGCCTTGCTTTTCACATCTGTAAGATAGAGGGCAGAGTATTGTGCCTACTGTTTAAAAAATACAGAACTGCACTGAATTAACTCTGAGTAAGCTTTTGTTGTGTTCACTTACTACTTTACAATGAGGGTGTCTGATTGTTGGTGAGGAGAGAGGCCCTGTTCTACACAGCTACTCAGGAGCCGAGACTGACAAAGCTCTGCACTCATGAGCACATGGCATCCAAGGTCTCCCCGAGCATCATCTTCCAGCCAAACAAAGAGGCAAGAACACAGAAGAGCACAGACAGGTGGCTTTTAAGAGTCATCATAGTACATGGCGTTTTTTCCCCTCACATTTCTTTGGCTAAAATGTAGTTACTTGGTCTGTCCGACTGCAGAGCCCGAAAAGAAGAATCTAGTCTAATCTTAAGAAAAAAATGGGAAATAAATTTAAGTGTACAGCTAGCAGTATTTTCACCAAATATCCACCTGTATCCTTCTTTACATATTCAGAACACACATAGCCCCGAGTTAGACAACTCAGAGTTCAATCCAACTCTTGCATCCAGCTTAAAGTCCAAAATCACTTAGGGATATTTATTCCTTTTTCTTCATGACCAGACATGGATTTTCATGGAAAGTGGTCTATAACTAAAAAAGATTACCCCCCACTATTCCAACATATTTTTCAATTTATTTTTTATTGAGGTGTAGTTGACATACAACATTATATTAAGTTTCAGGCATATGACATCATGACTTGATTTTTGTATATATTGCAAAAAGATCACCACACATAAAAAAAGTCTAGTTAACATCGGTCATCATACATACTTGTATTTTTTTCTTGTGATGAGGACTTTTAAGATTCACTTTCTTTTCGACTTTCAAATTTCTATACAGTATTATTATGATAGTTACCATGCTGTACATTTTATCCTATGACTTATTTATTTTATAACTGTAAGTTATGACATCTTTTTTTAATGGAGTCGCAGGACTGGACTATCGCTATAAAGCATTTGGAATGTGGAATTTGGAATGTGGAAAAGAGAAGAATTGGAGCTATAAAGCAGTTGCTGGTCCGTGGCAGCCAGGCACCTTTGTCCTGGCCCTTGGAAGCATCCCTTACTTACACTCTGACACTGCTCTCCAGAAGGAGATTTCTTGTCTCCTGCTCCCTGGGAAGTTCGTCACCCAGTGTGCAGTTCTTGTTTGTTTAGTATTCTCCATGACCACATCTGAAGTGGTCATCGTTGAGTGCACCCTCCTCAGAGTGATTTATAGAGCTCATTTTCTGTTAGTGTATATGGGGAAGCTAGGCATGGGGGAGCTAGGCACTTGTTTTGGGCTTTAAAATGTCATGGGCTTTTTAAAAGTAGACCCATGGTTTCTTTAGCTAGACACCTCCCTCAGAAATGCCATAAACTCCTGCTCTGTTTGTTCTTAGGCCACATGAAAAATATTGAAGTCATGACTGGCTAGAACTCCCAAGCCAACATTGCTTTCTTCCTTTTGCGCCTCCATTCTCCTCTTTCTCAGTTGAATGTGGTGGCACTGAGTCACCTGAGAGAAAAGTCTTGGTAAGGAAGATAAGGCTGTAGCCATCCTTTGGTAACTTCCACAAAGGTGAGCTCTTTTACCCAACTTAGAGGCTCAATGGACCTTTGCTGCTTAGAACTATTTTCTGTCTTCTTCGTATTTGGGATCCAGCTTTGGTTGGTTTTTCCAAACCTGGGAGGCCTCAAATTTCTAGAACCAATCTCTCTCCCTCATTTAAATGTCTGCTTGAAAACTGATGCAATTGTTTTCTGGAGCTTATCTCTTTCTTATTACCATTGGAGTAAACAAAGAAGAGTAATGAATATACATGAACACTGGCATTTTTTAATCTATTTTTTCTTCTAGAGCTACAGGCTCAGTAGGCACTTGGTTTGCCTTAGAAGTTACCAAAGGTGATGATTTTACCAGAGGTTTTGCTAGAAAGTCCACTGTCTGCATCACTGGCATCCATGGTCCAAAGTGGTGCTGCTTGCTGGAAAGTGTGGCAGGCTCTGCCTCCTGTGGCCATTCAGAGGGCAGTGTTTCGGAGATTACACCTTCAGTTTGTGACTTCCACAGTTGACACCTCTTGTGGGGTGAAGGTAATGACATGGTGCAGGGCATGAAGGAGGCTCTGCAGGGTCAGGCTTGGGGAGTCGTGCCTGTCCCCTCTACCCTCCTTCCCCTGGATAGAACTTGATCACAACATCACACATAATTGCAGGAGAGTTGGGACGATGGTACCTAGTATAGCACCCAAGAAGAAGAGCAAGCAAGTTTTGGTGAACAACTACCCATCTCTGTCATAAATACCCACCGTATGCAACTGTTGTAAGGATTGAAATAGGCCATACAAAGGGCCTGTCGGGATGGCATATCTCATCATAAACACTGGGTGTTAGTTCTCTTCCGCTCCCTTCTCATTCTGGATATCCCCACAGTAACCAATAAGTACTTAATAAATACAGAATAAATGAATCACTATTCATAGTTATTTTAGTTATTTCTCCTCTGAATTGGGACCTTTGAAACCTGACCCTGTTTTGGACTGATCTACGTTAAATCTCTTTGGGTTTGATTTTTCTTTGAATTAGAAACATCTGTCAGGAAGTCTAGACTACTTTCCAAAGAATCCCATCTGGTGTGTTGGAAAGTGTTTCAAAGTTGAATCATCAACCCTGACAGGTCCTTTGGCCACTGAAGATTCAGCCCTTGGGGACATGTCTATGCTGGCTATTAACATGAAACGGCATGGTGGAAATCGGATGAAAGTCATCTGCGGTGCTGGGTTTTCATCCTGTTTAAACTTACCTGCCTTTAAATGTAGTTTTCACAAACATTTGATTTTCTTTTCCCCAGATTTTAAATCACTTGGTTTTATTTCCTTTGTCTATCTACCCAGAAGTGGAATTGCTGGGTCATATGGTTGTTCTACTTTTAATTTTTTGAGGAACCTCCATACTGTTATTCATAATGACTGCCAGTTCAAATTTCCACCAACAGTGTACGAAGTTTACCTTTCTTTTATATCCTGACTACCACATGTTATATCTTGTCTTTTGTTTTTAAATTCTCATCTGAGAATATATTCATTGATTTTAGGAAGAGAGGAAGGGAGGGAAGGAGGGAGGGAGAAGGGCATCGATATGAGAGGGAAAAATGGATTGGTTGCCTCCTCTATGTGCCCTGACCGGAGATCGAACCCGCAACCTAAGTATGTGCCCTGACCAGGTCAAACGTGCAACCTTTTGGTGCACAGGACAATGCTCCAACCAGCTGAGCCACCTGGCCAGGGCTTCTAACGGGTGTGAGGTGATATCTTATTGTGGTTTTGATTTGCATTTCCCTGATGCTTAGTGATGTAGGGCGCCTTTCCATGTACCTGCTGGCCATCTGTATGTCTTCTTTGGAAAAATTTCTACTCAGGTTCTTTGCTCAATGTTTAGTTGGGTTATTTGGGGGTGGGGGTTATTTGTTTTGTTTTGCTATGGGGGTGTATGAGTTCTCTGTATATCAGGAATATTAACTCCTTTCTGGAAATGTGGTTTGCAACTATTTTTTCTCATTTCATATGTTGCCTTTTCATCATTTTGTTGATAGAAGCTTTTTAGTTAACATAATCCAACTTGTTTATTTTTTGCTTTTTGCAGGGGGGTGCTTTGCTTCTGGTGTCAAAATAAGTAAGCATTGCCAAGACCAATATTAAGGAGCTTACCCACTATGTTATCTTCCAGTGTTTTTGTGGTTTCACATGTCATGGTTCAGTCTTTAATTCACTTTGTGTTGGTTATGGTGTGGGACACAAGAGAGGAGTCCAGTTCCACTGTTTATTAATTAAACATTTATTGTGGCATGGAGTGTGTCCACATACTTAACCTCGCAAGATCAGCCTTCCCCTAACCCTCCTATCTAAAATCATGGCTCCCTTCATCCAGCGCTTTCTATCCCTCACCTCTTTTCTGTTTCCCTTAACACATTAACTACCGACATTTTACTTATTACTTTGGCCTGTGCTTGTCTTCCTCATCTAGAAGAAAAGTTACATGAGGGCCAGGTTTCTGTATGGCTTTGTTTACTGACTAGAATATTGTATGACTATAAAAGCATTTGACAAGTTGAATGAATAAATGATTCTTATTCTTAAGACACTTAAATTCTAGTAGGGGAAGTCTAACACATACCCACACAATTATAAGGCAAAAAAAAAAGATTATGTTAATTACTTTAAGAAGTTACAGTGTTAACAAAGAGAGGAAAAAGAAGAAGGGAGAAATAGGTTTTGATTTATTTGACTCTATTATGCCAAATGAACTTTGCTTACATTATTTTATTGATTTTAACTCATACAGTAGTCCTGAAAAATAATTGGCCAGTAATCCATTTTACAGAGGAAAACACTGAGTCTCTGAAAGGCAAAGTCATTTGTCCAATGTTACTTAAGTAGCCCACGGTGGAAACAAGACATTAGTAAGGTGTATCTGACTTGTGTGTCTCCTCCAGTGATTTATGGAGTTCATCATAACCTCCCATAGAAACACACAGATTTTAAGTGTAATGTACAAATAAGTGCTCACATATCTGTGTGTGCACACAAATACATGGGCACACATACACACAGAAGTAGTTACTTTATTATGTGTAAAGCTTTCCAATATTTTCTATTCTATTCTATTCCACCCAATAAATTCTATTTCATTCCATTGCAACCCATCATATCCTATTTCTTAACTGATTTTGTCCCATTAAAATTGTTTTTGCCACAAATCAAATAGGTTGTAAAGCAGAATTGGAAAATGTATGTTCTTTGTCGTGACTGCGGGTGTTGAAAGGACCTAGACCACATGCTGAGGATTAGGGAAGAATTTATTTAGGAAGTGATGTTTGAGCTAGGCCCTTAATGATGGCTTGGATATAAGGGAAACTTTAAAAGTAATAACAGTTTTACCCATTCAGGCAATGTTACTCACATAATTTAGGCTTCTATCAAATAATCCAGATGTTTGCAATTTATGATGAGCCTGAAGAAAAGTCAAATGCTTTCATGTGTTGCTTTATTCATTTGTACAGCCCATCAGTCAGTCAATTGATAAGTCATTGTCTTTACTCAGGAAATAATTATTGAACACTGGTTGTGTTAGGCAGTGGGCTCAGCGTGCTGTCTTCCCTTAAGGAGCATATGTTTGTATTTCTTTTTATGAGCTGACTTGGCAACTAATTCTCTGTGTACTGGGGGTACTGACTCTATTCCACTGTCCCTAGGGAGCTGGTGTTCTTCTTTCTTGGCTGTGCACTGGGCATCCTGGGGATACAGCATTGCTCTCTCTTTAATCTTTGTGTCCTGGTGATATGTTGATTGGTGGGGTTGGGTATTCTGTGTTAAATCCTTCTTTCCATGTGCTGGTGGGTCTAGCCATGGTCAGGCAGGTTTATAGGTTTTGTCATCTCCTCTTTTGCCTGAGGTCAGGGTTTTTTCCCCTCAGTGAGGGAAATGAAAGTTGCCTCATTCATTTAAGTCATAGATTTTTCTACAGAAATGTGTATGTGTGGTACCATGGGCAGTACCTTCATTTTAAGAGTTTTTCTGGCTCTGGTGAGTTGATTTCTGACAGACATGGTCAGGTAGCTGAGCTTCAGCACGGAGACCCTGACAGGAAAACTTGTAATGAGAGCCCCCTCTTTTATGTAGGCTTCAGATGACCAAAACAAAATACCAAACATGTTAATGTATATTCTGTATTTTAAGCCTATAGTAATGAACTTGGGTTGTTTTGGAATGGATATATAAACAAACCAAAATATATAAATGCCAAATAACATAGAAAGAGACAGCACCTTTCTGACCCCATAAATCTAGCTACAGTAGTCCTGGAACTTTCTATAGCATTTTTGTTTTTTATTTTTAGTTGATGCAATAGAGATTATGGGTCCTATGATCAATCACTGAGATGTGTTGCCGAAAATGTGGCTGCCGATTTCCTTTTATAAGTCCTTTGAAGATAGTTCTATGTTACATGCTGATGTTATCCTCTACATACTGTTTTATAAAAAGTAGCTGCTCAAAAATATACTAAATGACATGTTAGTACTGACTAATACATCAACACAGCAATTTGTCATTTATTAAGCACTTTCATATACATTTCATCATTTGATTTTTAAAAATCCACAGTGATTTATTTAGTGATTTATTCTTATTAAGCCTTTCAAAAATATTTAACTGACTCTTCGTAGAATGAAACTACAATATGAAATTACATGGCATGAAAGAAACTAATTCTTAGCTTTTATTCACCTAACCTGTGGGATCAGAAAGTGAGAATATACTAAGTATTAGTCTAATAACTTGGCTTTCAGTGTATTTTTTAGAAGAAATAGAGATCATCTGTTAATCTGCTGGTATATTTAAGTGAAAATTAGTTAAGAGAGGTTCTAAGGTGTATCAGTAAGCTTTGACTAAGTTATATGGCAATAAAAAATGCAATGTGTCAGTGACTTACCAGCACAAAGGTGTCTTACAACTCTGTGTGCATTATCTATCTATTTATCTATCTATCTGTCTATCTATCTATCTATCTATCTATCTACCATCTATCCAGCTATCTATATCTATTATCTATTATCTATCTATTATCTATCTAATCTGTGTGCATGTGCAAGCACAGTTACATACACACATGTTTGTTTATTTAATTCTTGGACCAAATTTTGTAGGAATAGGTTTATTTGAGACATGCAATCCTACTCCAGAGGGAAAAGAATGGTAGAACCACGTCATTGCTCTTGAAGCTTCTATTTTACAGTGATATGTGAGACTTTTATTTCTATCAAATTGACCAAAGCAAGTCATATGGTCAAAACTGATGTCAGTGGGGTGCAATGTATAATCTTTTCATTGGGAGAAGCTACAAATACTCAGAACAATAAAACAATATACCCCATACTGTTACTATGGAATATTGAGATCTGAGTAAAAGCATCAGTCTCATATTGATTTTGATCCTCAAAAGTAACCATATGTTTGGCAGAACAGGTTTTATTTATTGCATTTTATAGACAAAAAACCTAAGCCTAATTAAAAAAAATTCAAGTCTCATAACTGATAATAAATGGCAAATTCTAAATTTGAACTGGAATTTACATCTGGCTCTCTTCCTAGCCGAAATCTAAATCCGATGCTCCTCATGACCATGCTGCACGTGTCTGTGTGCCAGAAACGGGAATGAAAAATGGAAGCGCTCCAGCTATAGGATGCCGGAGAGTGTTTTTAAATATTCATTTATATATTTTATGTCTCTTGAGGTGGCCCATATAGAACCTAGTTAGTTCTGTCTATTCATAAATATGATCATCATTTTTAGCTTCTTTTATTAATATTTCCATCTCTGACATGTGCATGCTTGTGTGTGTGTAGGAAGTTGAGTTTCTTCAGTCCTTTGCAGGACCCTAACAAAACTTTCTTACAGATCCAGCCAACACTGCTGAGCTTCAAATCAGAAATTAGTTCTGATGCTGTTGATGTAAACCGGAACAGAGAAGGGAAACATAATCCAACTTCCACATTATTAAGGTTTGAGATATACAGTTTTGATAAAAGCTTACAAGTACAAAACTTGCTATCAAGCCTAATGTAGAATGGAGAATTTTGCCTGAGCTAGGTACGGATCACATTTTAATCTATGAAGCTCTAGAGACTATTTTTCACAAGCACATGCTACTAAAGGAGGAGTATTTCATTTTGAATCTCATCTGGTTTTAGAGTGGGTGGGCTCTCAACCCAGTTACCTGATAACTCATACTCTGTATGGGTGATATACTCACTCACTAACCTAAGCAGGAACATTGGCTTCGGAAAACCAATACCACACAACACATGGACCAGATGACTCATTCCGTTCGATTCATATTTGCTATACATTTAGTTCTACAGTGTGCACCGCAGAAAAGATGCAGTGCTGTTCCTGCTGCTCAGGAGTTCTTGTTGAAGAGATGTGTTATGTGATCTTGGGAAGATGCTGTGAAAGCAGTATTTAAAAGAGTTTTTATTTTTTTATTTGGACTGCTTCTTTTCCCTAAAATGGGGGAAAATCCATTTACTATGCTGAATAGTTGAGAACAGTCATTCCATAACAAGGGGATGTGGCTTGGAAGTCGGGAATTGAGTCATTATAGACCATGGATAGCCACGTTCAACCTTTTCTTCTTTTGGCACCCTCTCCTGATCAAAGAGTGATTAATAGGTGATTCATTGATTAAATGATTACTTCAGCCTTTCATTTAATGAACATTAAATGAGGTTATTCTTTGTGCCCAGAACTGTGCTATATAATAGAGGCCATGAGTGTAAGTAGAGCATCACTATTCATCTCTAAGCCCAATGGAAAGCAGATAGGTCAACCCAAAATCCCAATGCCATGTGAGAAAACCTATGTCAGATAAAAGCATACTCTGTTTTGGATGCAGGGGAAGAATAAATATTCTAGATTTAAACATCTTAGTAAGGATTTTAAGATGTAGTAGTCCTTGAAGTAAATCTTTGTGGATGAGAAGACTCATTACCCAGATAAAGAAAGGTGGTGGAGCATTCAAGACTTTATGTTGTAGCATGCACACAAGAAGATGGCAAGAAAGAGCAGGTACAAGTGGTCATGACAGGTAGTTAGGTATAGTTGAAGTGTGGGGGTAGAGAAGGGTTGGAGAGGACAGCAGACAGGGAGGATAAAAGTCAAAGTCATGAGCACTTAAGGTACAGTTTATCAATCAGTGAGATTTTGGACTTATACACAGATAACAACTCAGTGTAGCTTAGCAAGAAAGGAGACTTGCTTGAAAACATTAGATTCTGTCCTGGAGTACAAATGCAGGGCCACATGTTGACTTCAAAATAGACTGTCACCAAAGACAGGAATTCCATCAGGACCTCAATTTTACTGTTCTCTTCTTGAGTTCTTATTCTCCTCATTATTCAGAATAACTTATGTGCTTTTCCAATCCATATGATGGAACACAGAAAGTAAGACCATCATGATGCCAAGATGTTATATCTAACATATACAACCACCTGGAAAGATCGAACACCTCTCTGCATTTATTTACAAATTCTCTTTGAAAGGAAATTGGTTTAGTCAACTTGAGTCTGGTCCCTGCATTTGCACCAGACTTGCACACTTTGACCGTCGCTAGGGCATGTGGTATGAACAATGTTTCTGTGAACATGAATGGGACTACAGGGGCAGAGATGCATTGAACATTCCCAGAGAAAGAGACTGGGGGTGTTACAAAATATACTTAACACATAAGTGGGTCCCAAATGGCAGTCTACTGATTAAGGTACATTATAACAACTTTTGGAGTTTTGAAAACATTCACCAGTATATCTTAGAGGTTTACTTGCTCAACATCCTGATTAGGTCGGTCTGAGGTAGAGTATAGAGACCTGCATTTTAAAAGTTGAATAAATGGTTCTAGTGACCAGCTAAATTGGGAACCATTTTATGGAATTTAGATATTTATCTCAAAGGAGAGAGGAATGCTTGTGGTAGCCAGGTTTCTCAAGTGGTTGGAGCATAGCCCTGTACCCTAAAGAGCTGCAGGTTCTATCCCTGATCTGGTCACATACCTTGGGGGCAGGTTCTGTCCCTGGTCAGGGCACATACAACAGGTAGCAGATCAATGTTTCTACCTCCCTCTCTCTCCCCCTTCCTATCTCTCTAAAATCGACAAAAACATAATCTCAGGTGAGGATTATTTTAAAAAGAGAGAGAGAGTGCAGAATCCTCAGGAGGGAGAAGAAGGAAATGTCATGGGGTAGATTTACTTTATAGTACACCCACTCTGGCAAGTAGTTTGAAAAGGAAAGCAGGAGAGTTTAGTTAGGAGCCTAATATATTTATCCAGGAGGGATACAGTATCTCATCCGGGGCAGGTGTAATGAAAATAGAGAGGAGAACTGGCTGTTCTTGTCATCGGTTATAGCTGGGAGACAAGGAATGCATCTAGACCAACTCCCACACCTTTGGCATGAGTAAAGAAGTAATTAGGTGACACAGGAGGAGAAATGGGATTTGTGGAGGTAGATGAGGAGCTGAGTTTTGACATTTTGTGTTTGAAATGCCTACAGGGCCGCCATTTGTACAAGTCCACAAAACAGCTGGATACACGGGAGTTTTTTGCAAGTGATAGATGAAGATACTGTGTGTACATTTCCAGGAATGGACATAATTAAGGACAAAGAAGTCTATGAATTTAGGGGACATTAAACTTAAGGGGGAGTAAGAAGGTTGGGAAAGAGTGGTTCTAATGGAGATGTGTCAAGAGATATAGAATAGAAATCAATAAACACTCATGTCCCTAAGAGGTAGGGAGATTTTTTTAAAAAGACAGGAGTAGCCAATATTAAAAACGTACACTACATTTGGTAGCAAGTTCACTATGACCTTGAAGAGAGCAGTTTTATTCTTTAATATTATTGGCATATGTCAGCCTTTCCTGTGTAATGGTAAACTTCCTTTATATATTCATTGAGTAAACATTCTGTGGGCAGGACTGGGAGTCCTGAAGTCCATAATTTCTAACTCAATGAGCTAATAATTTAATGGAAAGATGAATAAAAAGATTATGGTGGAAAGTGATAAGCTCTGATGGAAGCATATAGAATATTATGGGAGCCTATGGGGAGGAAATCTAACCCCTTAACTAAATAGGCACTCAATACAATTTTATTAAATTAGCATATTTATTACATTTGCTAGTACAAAAATGAGTGATATCATCGGTAAGTGCACAGAAACAGGGCCAGATAATGTGGGCTAGCATGTTGGCAGAAGTTTGTTAAGAAAGGCAGCGACTCCTTTGTTGTTGCTTAAATCCTCACATTTTTTAAGGGTTTTATCATAAGACTACTATTCTCTTCTGACTCTCAACAGACACCAAGGACAATTTCTTTATACTTCAGTGATTTTAGCCTTTGGGCCACTACCTCTTTAATTTATGTTTCTGGCCTTTCCTAGACACCAGAACTAATTCTCTAGCTGCCTGCTGGATATTTCTACCTTTATGTCTCACCCATGCCTCATACTTAACAAAGCCCCCTGGACTCTATTTCCAACTTGGTATTCTGAATTCTTTTCCTAAACCCATCATCTACCTGGTCACCATGGCCAGATTAAATGAGGGTCATCCTAGACTCCTCCCTCTTCCCTGTTTCCCAGTGTCTGCTCAGTTTATTTTTGAATGACTTTTATATGTCATGTGCATTCTGCCTGCTGCTATAGTATGTCAAACTCTTGTCATTTCTTTTCTGCATTATCAACATGAGCCAATCTCTATGAATCAAGCCCTCCATCCTCTAGTGTATCCTTGTGAAGGACATGGCCATAGTGACTTTTCTCTACCTTTAAGCCAGTGCCCTCCTTCAACCCTTGGTGGCTCCAAGCTAAGCTTAGGTTCCTCTCTAAGCAAGGTGGAAGACCACACAAAGCCTTTTTAACCTGTTTCCAGTCTAGGTCTACTCAGCAATTTAACAGAATTTTATTTTGTTATACTATATGCCAGTCACTGAGCCAGGCCTTTTGATAATAGTGCCCTGCTTTGATGGGATTTACATTCCAGTATAGATGACAAAAGTGGACCGAGGAACTGAGAATTCGGTGAGTGTTTGAAAGAAATGACTGAAGGATGTGACTGTAGAGCTGTGGTGTTGGTTAGTCTGGGTGGTATGGTGGCTCAGTGGCATGGTGTGCCCACCATGGGGACTTCTCAAAGGAAGATGTGTCAGGTGGAGGCCTCGGGGGAGGTGGAGGAGTCTGGCAGGGAGAAGTTGCCTGGAGAAGAATGGCACTTGCCAAGACCAGGAGTGGAAGAGAGTATGGTGTGTAGAAGACGGAGAACAATGGAGCAAAACGGCCAAGGCTGACAGATGAGCTTGTTTGGACTTCAGCAGGAGCCAGATCCTGTGAGACTCCTATGGCTGTGTTATGGACTTTGGACTTTTACAGGCTGCAGCAAATGCCTCTGTAGTTTGGAGGGGTCATGACAGGGCCCGTTCATGCCTTAAGAAGACAACTCTGACTACTCTATGGAGAATAAATTGGAGGCCCTTAAGAGTCAAGGCAAGAAAAGCAGCCACTTTACTAGTCTCATATGCTGTTGTCTCCTGAGCCCATTGCTTGGCACCTTCTGAACCAGCGTGGCATCTGCCACATTTGTCAAGCCAATGACTTAGTCCTAAAACCGTTCCTACAAGGAGCTGATGCTGTAGGCATAACAGACGTTTCACAGTTCTGAAAACGTGGGGTGTGCTCTTACATCTGCTGCCGCCAAAAGGGTTTCCTTTATAGGAAATGCCCCTCTCCTTTGGGCAGCAAACCTTTGAGATGCTGCTCAAATCCCAACCTGGGCACCTTCTCTTCTTTAATCCTTAGAGCAACCAGATTAGGCAACAGTGTTATCTCCACTTTATTTCAGATGAGGAATAAAAGGCTCAGAAAGGTTAGGTTGCCCAGAATGCTATAGTGGCATCTTGGAATGTGTAGCTGAGTCTCCTCATCTTCACACTAGTTTTCACCACTCTGCAAGGCTCCTGGAGACACGTAGGATTGAAGAGAAATAATTACTGATTCTCAGTCACTGCTACAGCCTGAAGGAAAACCTCACTCCCTGGACTCCTACTGCTCGGCTAGTCCTCTGTCCCATTGTCCCTTGTTTGTCCACACCTGTTCCTCACAGCAATAGCGCTGTCACTGCTTCTCTGCTGTCTTTCTTCCTCCTCCATCTCCAAACCCCAAAGCCTCTGCAGTCGTCACAGCTTATGAACACTTCCAGCTTCAGTGTGATCCTCACTGGCCTGGCCATTCTGGGGGCAAAGCAGCAGAGGTGACAGATGCCACCTGAGGCATTTCAACCTGCCATCCCTTTTGTTCCTTTGATTTTCTCTGAGATCTGAAGTCCGCATCTGTCCCATCACTGCCTTCCTCAGGTTCTGTGGGTGGATGCTGAGGACCAGAGGGAACCAGCTTGGAAGTGAGTTTCTCCTCTAACCTTGCACCCTGCAGCTCACCTGCCCCTCTGTGAGCTCCTGCTGGGGCTACTAAGTTTGGATAATGTAAGGGCCTGGACCAAGGCCCAGGATCAGGTTGTTTCCGTCACAGTGACTCAGAAGGGGCTGTAATGGTCTTGAGCTAAGTGCCCCAGCTGAGGAGTAGGAGCAGGGTTTGCAGACACTGGGCATACTCTGGCTGGGTAGCAAGTGTCCTCACCCTAACTGACGGACTACCTCTAAATAAGGTGGGACACTTATAGTGCTCTGTGCTGGGCGTCTAGCCCTCTTTCTGTCTCTCTGTCTCTCTGTTGCTCTCTCTGTGTCTTCCCCGACCCCCTGCTCTAATGCAGGTGTCATAATAATGGGGAATGCCCTTGAAAAAGTGCTATGGAGCCTGTGACTCCTGGCAGCTTCAATTTTTATCTTTCCAATGAAGGTGCCTTTTTGCCCAGCCCCTGTTCGTTATGAATCTGTCTGTCGAACCTTCATTCCCCACTGTGTTTGGTGACTAGTGCTGGATTTTGGCATCCGGGTGCACTGAAGTGCACTGACTGCAGGGCCACTGTCACGTGCGTTTCTCACGCCTACCTCCACCTTCCCTTGCTGTCCTTCCCTTGCCTCCCCTCACTCCCCGGTCCTTCCACCCCAACCACACCTGCCTTCACTAAGGCAGCCCCCCTCAGTGTTTCCTCCATCCTTCCTCGAGGCCTTGTAAATGTACAGACCATTTAGACTTTAAGACAGCGGGGCCACTTTTCATCTCAGGCCAGGCTGCTGCCTGGTTTTACAGGGTCATAAAAGTCCTGACAGGAGTCATAAAAGCCTCCAATTGCACTGCAGAAACCCTTGGAGTATATTTTAAGGGCCCCTGAGTTTTCATTTTGCTGCTTTTATGGGGACTCATAAAAGCTTCGTGGAGGGAGCCCTCTGATTGGCTGCTCAGCACGGAGGTAGTTAAAATTACAGCTTTAGACAAATTGTTCCAGTCCCAATAAATCAGCATCCGGCATGTGGCAGGAGGAAGGCTTCCAGTTCTGCCGCATCCTCGTGGCCTCCCAGGCAAGCCCGCGCTCGGGGCCAGCCCTCTCGGGCCTGCCGTCCTTCCCCACGACCATTCCTTGTAGAGAAAACTTATTAATCAGCTAGCTGTTTCTAAGCATTTTACAAATAGCTGGTGACTTTTCTATTTTCATAAACCTGATGTTTTTCAACAGAGTGATTTATTTGTGAAGCAATTGCAGTTAAAGACACACAATGTCAGACTCTGTGCGTTAGTATGGCTGCAGTGTGCCTGCTGATATAACCTACTTTTCCCCTGTAGATCCCCTCACATCCTGTCTCCCCATCTGCCTGGGTTTTCGCCACCTTCTTCCTGCCGTTGTCCCAGCATGTCTGTCATAGCCCTGCAGTGGAGCAGTGTAGGACCGCTGTAGGGTCAGCAGAGCAGTGGGAGTGCCATTCTCTGGACCCATCCCAATTTTCCAGAGTGTACCTGACAGAGAACCAAACCAGAGGGGGTGTTTTGGGAGGTTGCTTTGGTTTGCACCATTATCAGCCTTTTATTTGCTGGTGGCTCAATATACATCATCAGTCTATAGAATTACCAAGTTGTCAAGTTGCAGACATTGTTTCTCTCCTTCTTTCCAGACTGGGAACCAGTCAGGCCTCACTGAATCACCATGTGAACTGAGGCCCGAACTCTTCAGCTGGGATTTGGAAGTGAAGGAGATAGGGTCTAACTCTTCCCCACTTTGCACCCTCTTCCTTGTCAGGCAAAGGACACTTTCAGGAGAGGCTCTGCTGGTGGTGGAAGCAAGGAAGGGGCCCTGTTCATGCCCCCTTGGGAGAAATGTGCTACTCCTGTTTGTGGGGCCTGCCTCTGTTCCCATGGCAACTGCCTCTCTCCCCTGCTGTTTCTGAAGAGCATGTGCTTGGGGGAGTATCATTCTGGAAAAAAATGATGCTTACTTCTCCTCTGGAGATTAGCCAAGTCAATACCTTCAGCATCACATTACTTAGGAAATGCCCAATTAAGTGTAGGTTGGTGGGAGAGCCACGTGAAGTGGGGAGGAAGGCTTGGGGTAGGAAAGGCATGAAAGGGAGTGCTGCCAGGCAGTGGGTTAGACTGAGAAATCAAACCAAGAGATATGTGAGGGACGCTCTACCACCATTAGTTCACTTCCAGAGCCACGGCGTGGCCCATCAGTCCATCTAAGGCAGAGACAAACAGGGATGCAGGCGTACCTGCAAGTCAGAGGATGCAGGTTCCCTCCTGACATGTGCCTCTGTACTGAAGGACCTTATTCTTTTCTTTCATAAATGAATCAATCACAAAGGTTACAGACTACATGAGAGAAACACATCTTATTTCTGTCGTGCTCTAGTTTTATATAATTATTGTATCAACTCTGTGTGATCAAAGCATTCATTAAAGAGAAACTATCTCTCCTATGCTTTTGTTATAGTTTGGAGAGATTTGACAGGCTTTATATGTCTCTGGAGGTATTTCCTTTTTTCTCTTTTACAGTTGATTTCTCTCTCCTTCCTCTCCTCCTCCCCTTTCAACATATTGGTGATTTCTAACACGACATCCACCCCCGCCCTCCACCTGGCTTAATCAAATCTCTCTTAGGCATCAAGGGAAGCAGGAGCCGAGGCAGCTCTGGGAGTAATAACTATGTCTAGTGGGTGAGCGCCACAGCACGACTCCAGTTTCAGAGAAGCCATCATCCACCCGCACCTTCAGCAGGCATGGCCCCTACTCCCAACCCCCTTCCTCGTGTCTGTTTCATGGACTCTGACTTCTGTGCTGAGTTGACTGCTCTGTCCCAAGAGCCTCCTCCCAAAGAGAGGCACACACCAGAATTCCTTAGCCAAACCCAGGGGGAGTTCTGTGCTGGCAAAGGATTTCCACAGCATCAGTTCTCCATCTTTGCAAACTCCCATTTTTCAACACAGCTTTTGCAGCTCCTCCTTCCATTATTCCAACACTATTCTTCCTGTGGAGGTTGCTCTGCTTTATTTCCCATAAAGGTTTCCCCTTAGGGATTTCAGCAACCCAATAAATTCCAGTAGGATGTGACATGAACATGGAAGGTATTCAGGGTAAATGTGCAGAAGTACATTTTTCATATTAACATGCCTCTGTATCCTATTGTGTCACATAATTTCATCTGATTCTCTGTGGCCTAATGACAGACTTCTTCACAAATTTATGAAAGTGCTTTGGTCTTCAGTCTATGTTTCATCATTCAGTTCTTCACTCACTCAACACATAGGGCACACACTCTGCTGCTGCCTGGGGATGTGGAGATGGATAAGAAACAACCTCTTTCCCCTTGCAATTCATGAACAAATAGGGCAGAAAAAATGTAATCAATTTCTTAGTAAACATTGTGGAAAATACAATGATATATAAGGAGGAAGGAGGAGTAATCAATGACTTTCGGGGAGTGTTTAATCTTACCTGTTTTTCCTCAAGAAGAAAGAAGAAGGAAAGGGCATTTCAGGCTGAGAAGGCAACATGGGAAACTCCCAGAAACATAAAAGAGCATGTGTGTGGCATTTGCAGTTCTCCAATAAGGAAGAATAGGTGAGAGGAACACAGTTCTCCTTGGGCAATACAAAGGCTGAAGAAGAATTCAAGGATCCAATTCTGAGTCATACTTGTATTACAGGATATTCATGTGGATTTTAGATTACTAACAGAAAAAGCGGCTTTATATACTTCCATATCAATGTGGGACATTGCATGTTTCTTCAACATAGAAAATACTTATTGAGCATCTGCTGTGTGAAAAGTACCAGGTATGGCAGAGATACAATGATGAAGAGATACAAAGACACGAAGGTATATCCTAGTACTAGCTTTCTAAGGATCAGATTTTTTTTTTCAGATACAGGGCATGAACATACCCCCAAAAAGCTGATTAATAATAGAACACACACATTAAACAGCAATAAAAAGTGAGATGACAAGATATTACAATAGTGATTGTTAAGTAATCTTTAGGACTCACACTTAAGGATGTAGAGGAGAAAGTAATTATGTAGACAAGGATGGTCAAGGGAGCTTGTATAGGAAGAAATTCAAGGAAGTGAATTTTAACTGAACCCAGAAAGATGGGAAAGATTTGGAAAGGTGGAGTCTAGATGTACAGAAAAATTTGACTTTGAAAGTATAATGGCAGGGGAGTCCAGATCTTAATTAGAATGGAGGGAATGAATTCTACTTGCTGGGACTGGTAGCGGGGACTGGAGGTATATTGCCTGTAGGTCTTCAAGTATCCTCAGATGTCAGGTTGAGGGTATTGGAGCTTTCCCCCATTGGCAAGCCACTGAAGATATTAGCAGGGATGTGACCTGGGATTGGTCAGACTCCACTTGGGGGTTGTTTGTGGCAGTTTTATTGTACAAAAGATGTCAAATTGAATAAGTCAGTTATCTGGAACATTACTAAAATAAGATATATCTCTTAATAGGAATTCAGAAATGGACGTTTACTGATAAGCAACTGAATTAGGAGGATATCAGCAGGGAAAATTTTGGGTGAAGAGTATAGGAAGGTAAGTTTTCAGTGGCAATGGTCCTAGATAAACTCTACTGTATCAGTTTCTTGTAAGGGAATACAATTAATACTCTAAACACCATGCAGAAAAACGAAACAGTATCTTTGTGTTTATTCCCCAAACAAGGAGTCTCTGGCCATTACTGGAATAACTTTCTGTCATTAGTAGGCACAGACTTATGCTTTTTGACCTCCTTCTTTTCTCTTAATATCCATGGTTCTCCAGAATCATTCCTCTCCCCAGGAATCTCCTCCTATGCATTAAGTTTTGTGGTACCAGATTGCCTGTGTTTGGACCCAAATTTTGACACATCCCTGCTCTGTGACCTTGAATGCATTGTGCCTCAATTAACTCATGTGGAAAATGGGGGAAATACTGGTAACAGGTTCATAAAGTTGGGGATTAAGTGAGTTTTCCACATGTAAAATATTTAAACCAATTCCTGCCCTTAGTGTTGCCATTCCTTATCTGCAGAGCTAGCTTCCCTGGGATGTTTTTGTTTAAAACTTATTTCTCCCTGTCCCTCAGCCACACAGATTCTCTGGCTGGTGTGGCTCAGCTATTGAGTGCTGGCCTGCGAATCAAAGGGTCACCAGTTCCTTTCCCAGTTAGGGCACATGCCTTGGTTGCAGGCCTGGTCCCTAGTAAGGGGTATTTGAGAAACCACACATTGATGTTTCTCTCCCTCTCTATCTCCTTCCCTTTCCCTTTCTAAAAATAAATAAATAAATTTTTAAAAATCTTAAAAAAACAAAGAAAAATGTGGGAACCTGTGAAACTTTCCCACATTTGATATTGATAGTCCCCAGCTAGCTCTTTAAAAAAAAAAGATAAAGGCTCAAAGTTCCCTTGTATCCTTTTTTCCTGAGCAGACTTTAGCTCCTGGGTGGCCCAGCTCTTTCACCCTCATTTTTCAGGTCTCACAGTCTCCTTAATCAAACATTAGCATAATGTATTAGAATATCTATAGCACAATTATATTTTGATTGCTCTAGTCCCAGTCAGATTAAAAGATGCCTTCAATCTAGATATAAATAATTTAGAATGTTTACACCAAAGGGGAATTGCAGAGGAGGAAGGAAAGGAAGAAGAGAGAATGTGTGTGTGTGTGGGGGGTGTTGGGGGGGGAGTAGTGATGGTGGCAAAAGACAAATTTGAGTGCCATTTTATCTTGTACCTCTTCTCTGGGCTATTTTTAATAAGAATGCATGTGTGTATTTATATTCAAGAGAGAGACACCATTTTGAATTGCTCCAAATCTTCTTCCTTTAAATCTCATTAAAGCTGTTAAAAATAAAAGTCTCACTGATTAAGTAAAAAATAGAGAGTGATTTTGAGCTTCTAGTTCTTTTTTGGGGGGCAGATTCCTGTGTAAGTTGCTCTGTCCTATGATTTCTCTTTGGACAATCTCTCTTTCCTTGTCCAGTTAACTTCCTCAACTCATTAATATCACATCTTTGTGCTACTTTATTGTCAATTGGAAATCTGATTTCCCTTGATTGGTGTACTCTGCAACATGCTAAAAGGTATTATATTTTGGCTGAAAAGAGTTTTCACACACATATGCACACGCAAATGCATGGTATCAGATGGAACAGGGGCAGTGTGGCAGTATCACAGTCACTCAGAACTTGTGAAACTCAAGCTGCCTTGGAGATTGATTCATTTTTCAAGTAGCTGTGGACGATAAAATAAAGACTGCTCTCTCCTTGGGACTTTTAAGTAATGACTTTATTGGCTGCCCTCTGAGCATCATGGAGAGGAATTTAAGGTCTGAAATGGAGACACTTTTTTTTTTATAGTCACATTTAGAAGGGGTAACATGTGTATATGCATCCATGGAAATTGTTTATTCTGAACCTTTTTGCCCAGAAAGTCAGCTGGAGACTGGAGAGAAGCAGTTTTCTTTTGTACCTGATGTGAAATGTGATTGGGGACAGCTGGCGGGGTGTGGGGTGCTACAAGTTGGGGAAATGGTAGCACTGGTGTGGCTGGTCCTTAGATTAGGTTCCCCAAGGGAGTTTAAAAATACACATTCTTTAGCTCTGAACCTGGAACTTCTGCTCGAGTAGGGGTGGAATTCCATCAACTAACTGATAATCTGCCAGATTTGGGTAATCTGGGTTTAGATGGTATCAGAAAGACCTGAGTTTGAATCTTCTCTTGTCCAATTAATATCTACAAAACCTTCTCTCTGAACCTCAGTTCCCTCATCCTGTGGTCATTGTGTTCTAGTTCATCTCACCAGATAGTAAACAATTTTTTGGCAGAGGGTAGGCGCATAGGTATTTGTTTTAGAATGAATGAACAGTGCCTGAATGAGTGTTGGGTGGAAGAAATACAGGGTCTGGCAGAAGTAAAGCCTGCTTGAGTGTGGTTGGTAGGGTAATAATATGTGTGTAATAATTTATAGTTTTAATTTGAACATTTCACCTAAAATGTCTTATGGTGCACTTGAATGTGATATTGTTATGTTACAGAATTACATACTTACGATTTTGTAATAAAAATTTTTGTAATAAAAAAGGGATGTTATTTGTGCTGGACATCAGTGATATCTCATTTGTTTTTGTGTGTATTAAATGAGTTACTCATATGTAATACTCCTGACACACAGTGGGAATTCAAAGAAGTTTCCTTCCCCTTTTCCATTTTCATCTTCTACAATGCAGCATGCTCATTTTGTTGTTTTTATATTACTTGGTGTTTCTTTTCTTTTTTTTTAAAGGGGGAAAGTGGTGCTCAGACTTCCTTTTTCCTATCATCTGTTCCACTTGCATCAACCTATAGTAGATGTCTTAGCGTATATACTAACTAGCTCACCTACATTTATAGGCTATCTTTCTGACTCAAATCCTTCTTGTTTGTCTAAAGAAAATGCTTCTTTTTCTTAGAAATTTAAAAACAACATTAAATTTAGAAACACAAATTTTTGTAAGAAATACAAACGAAAGGATTTTTAACTACATCTGTGTATCTCAGTTACTGGTGTTAACCTGTGCCCTCATTAATGCAGGTGAGGCAAAAAGCGTTTATAAAAACACAGCCCCCTTACCTTATTGTCTTCTGATGAGGTATTCTTATCTTTTGGAAGCCTCATTTGGCTAATAGATGTTGACAACTCCTTTAATAAGAGTGCTTGGTGTTAGCATTAAAGAATCTGTAGGAGTTGACAAAAATCTACCTTGCAATCTTCTCACGGCTTAAAAATAATGACTTTGCCCTGAGGGATCCAGTACCTGCATCTCTCAATCCAAAGTGGTGAGAAAGCTTGAGGAGAGGAATGGCCATTGATTTAATAGATAACATTTCATTTGTTTGTGTTTCTTCTCTTCTTTGCAAAGAAGCTAGAGGGAAGAGGAGAATTCTGGAAGCAGAAACTTTCAGTCTACCCACCTCCCCTTGGAAAAAAAAAGAAAACATATCTAACAACAAGAAGTGTAGAGAGATTTGGGAAGATATTCTCCCTTTGATAAGAATTAAAATCGCTATTATAAGAACATCGGAGGACAAAGGTATCTCTGCAAGACTGGATCCCTGGGAAAGGTGCGGAAGACCTCGTTCTCACATTAAAAGACAGCCCTGGGGGAGGCACCTCAGAAGGCGGGTGTGGCCAAGCACCTATTTTAAGTTCAGCAGAGCTCTGCAATCATTTCTTTAGGGGACAAGGCTAAGGGGCTGGTGTAATCAGAGATACAATTAGGAAATCTCTTTTGTCCACGTAACACATGTAGACCTAGTCATCTAGAATTCCCTTTACACATTCGTTCCCCAGTGCCCCAGGATCTGAAGCCCCATGTTCTCTGTGGTCATAGAATAGCTTTGGGCTTTCTGATGGACTGCAGAGATTATTGGTGCTACTCACTGAATGTTTTGGACTCTCTGCATCCTGAGCACTTTCATTTGGTAGAATTCTACCTCCCCTCTTTTGAAGAGATAGTGTGTGTTGAGTTCTGGCCAGAGACAGACCAGTAGCGGTGACATGTATCCCTTGGTGGGTAGGTTAAGCATTTTACTTCCAGTGTGAGGTCCCTCAGAGCTCTTTGTTCTCTCTGTCATGACAAGCAATGGCTTTGCTTTAAAAACTGTTACTGGTCCATCAGCCTGGGTCTCTGAGTGAGCAGATGAAAAGAGCCCCTGGGCCTCTTCCAGGCCTCTTCCTGCTCTCTTACCTGTGATGGGCATCTAATGTGAAAGACAAATAAATATTTGTTGTTTAAACCATTAAGACTTCCCAGTTGTTTGTTATTTCAGCATAACCTAACCGATCCTGACTGTTCGAGAGCATGAGTCTAATGCAAACAATGACAAGGAACTGAAGCCTGGCTCTTCACAGTGGCTGTTTATTTTCCTTTCCTTTCCTTTCCTTTCCTTTCCTTTCCTTTCCTTTCCTTTCCTTTCCTTTCCTTTCCTTTCCTTTCCTTTCCTTTCCTTTCCTTTCCTTTCCCTTTTCCTTTTCCCTTTCCTTTTCCCTTTCCCTTCATTTTTCCCTTTCCCTTTCCTTTTCCTTTTCCCTTTCCCTTCCTTTTCCCCTTTCCTTTCCCCTTTCCTTTTTTCCTTTCCCTTTTTCCTTTCCTTTTTTTCTTTCCCTTTCCCTTTTCTTTTCCCTTTCCTTTTCCCTTTTCCTTTCCCTTTCCCTTCCCCTTTCCTTTTCCTTTCCTTTTTCCTTTCCTTTCCTTTCCCTTCCCTTCCCTTCCCTTCCCTTCCCTTGCCTTCCCTTTCCTTCCCTTCCCTTCCCTTCCCTTCCCTTCCCTTCCCTTCCCTTCCCTTCCCTTCCCTTCCCTTCCCTTCCCTTCCTTCCCTTCCCTTCCCTTCCCTTCCCTTCCTTCCCTTGCCTTCCCTTTCCTTCCCTTCCCTTCCCTTCCCTTCCCTTCCTTCCTTCCCTTCCCTTCCCTTCCCTTCCCTTCCCTTCCCTTCCTTCCCTTCCCTTCCCTTCCCTTCCCTTCCCTTCCCTTCCCTTCCCTTCCCTTCCCTTCCCTTCCTTCCCTTCCCTTCCCTTCCCTTCCCTTCCCTTCCCTTCCCTTCCCTTCCCTTCCCTTCCCTTCCCTTCCCTTCCTCTCCTTCATTATTTCTTTCATTCTTTTTGAGACTCAGTGTACTGCAGAGTAGTGTAGTGAAATAGAATAGTGGCAATTCATACCAGAATGGCTTGTGAGCACAGATGCGAGTGGCACCCAGGAGTGGCACCCAATGCCAGGTTGTGAGCAAGGAGGGCCAGTAGGAGACCAGTAGGGCATGACTCCTGCTAAACATGATGAACACAGGAAATGATTTGGGGCCTGGTAACAGCTGAGGGCTAAGCTAATGGGCCCAACATGTGTGTTCTGCAGGCAAATACTCCTAATGCTTCCTTTCACTACAGTCTGCTTTGCTTTATTTATGCAAAGACTATATCCCTGGAGTGGGCAGGCGGGGGTGGGGGAGGGTGGTGGAAATCAAGTCGTATCATAAATGCATCAGATAAGCTTCCTATTTAAGGAAATTTATGATGAATCCTTTTGTGAAGGAATAATCATCCACCATGATTTGCATTTGCTTTGTAAATCTTGTTTGTTTGTGTCTCAGGATTTATGAATTTGGGGCACATCATATCATAATGCATAACATCAAGTGTAGAGTGCAGCAGAGCTGAAGTTTAATTTTAGGTCAGCTAAAGCACATTGCTTGACATTATAATGAGGACAGAGCTAGGGGGACAACCAAGTATGAATTTTTAGCTATAAATTTCTGCAAGTTGAGAACTTAGGTGCTAGATAGATGGTGAGAATAACCTGGTGAGGGGTAGATTTGATATGAGAGGCCAAAAAGATCAAGAAAGCATTGAGTGGATCAAACTTAGATTTTAGAATAGGCCTTAGGCCTTAGTATTGAAGTGAGGAAATTGGGAAAAATTTCCCAGCACTCTGTCAAGACCCTCAGTGAAGAGAGGCAAAAAGAGCACATCTGAATGTACTAAGACTGAGTGAATAGGGCATTAGGATTTGATTTTCCAAATTTGCCCTTGACTCCATCTTGCAGGGTTGTGAAATAGTGGAAAGTACATGGGCACTCTCCTCTAAGGTGGATGGGAGATTAAGTTTCGACTCTGCCACTTGCCTCTTACGGGATGCATCACCTTGGGCAAGATTGGTCATTTTAAAATTTTACTACCATTATTTAATTCTTTCTGAGCCTCAGTTTTACCACCCATATGCTGAATGTCGTAATTCCTCCTTGCCAAACTGTTGTGTGGATCAAGAGCTCATGGGTGTCAAGTACTCAGTGTTATAGCTGACCCCAGATAGGACTCAGGAAATTACAACTATCAATATTGTTGACTGTATATTTATTTTTTAAGATCCTACATGTACAGTGTTAGTATACTGTCCAGTCCATGATAGAACTTTTACAACAATTTATTGAAAGAATGAATCATCACAGTAAAGCAAGGAGTAGGAAGAATGAAAACGGGATGTAAGAACAAAGGGGTAATGAGCCTCTCTCTGTAACCCGTTGCCTTTCCTCCCCAGAATTACAAACACCCTCTTTTCCTCCTCAAAATTATGTCTGTGGAACAGAAACACATTGCTCAGAAACATTAAAACCACTTTTATATCCCTTCTCTCTTGCCACATCAGGTTCTCTGACTGCTGTATTGTAATAAATTAGAACATTTTTTCCCTTTCTTTCCTTTTCCCTTCCTTTTTTTTTCTTTCTTTTTTTTTCCTGTTGTCAGAGCTGTAGGAGTTTCTTTTCCCTTTTTAATTAAGAACAAATGAAGGTAAGCAAGTGTTTCATAACTGGAGAGAATTGACCAGCGGGACACCAGTGTGGAAATTCACATCATGAAAGAAAGGCAGACAGACACTACATCAGCCCAGTGGGGAAGGTGACCTGCAATTGCTCTGTGTCTTGCTGTCTTATTGCCCAACCCTCCCTCTGCCCATGTGTCTGGAAGTTTTACCTCTGGCAGAAATCCCCTGCCTTTTGTTAGAAAGAGCTACAATTGGAAGCTTGTTTATTTTTTATTTTTATTAATTTTAAAGCATTTTTAAGCACACAGTGTGTTCTCCTGAAATGTTCTAGGTCCTTCCTACATGTTAATTCCCACTGCCCGGGGAAGTGTCCTGATTTTCCCTGACTTTCACTGATGTACTCTTTTTACCATGCACCTGGCTGTCTTTAAATACAAGCACATTTGGGATTAGAAGAGCAAATCCCAAGGAAGTGTCTGTCAGACATAAATGCATGGTCAATGTAAAGCCAAGACTAGGGCTAAGAGAGGAGAACGTCCGGAAGCAGGGAGAGGGAGGGTAAAATCCTGTTGCAGAGAGCACGTGGAGAGACCCTTTCTGGTGCCCATGCTTTGCCCAGTGCAGTATTATCATCTCGCTCTTCCGGCAGCCCTGGTGCTCTCTGATAATGGGGTAATGGAGTGGAGGTGCTCACTGACGTCTTCGGAGCCCAGAATCTGACTCACTGCTTTCCTGCGCTATGCTTTGCCCACCACACTTGGAAGATGGCATTATGAGATTTTTAATGAGGAAAGCATGCTTTTATTAAGTTCCTGGACCAAATTGCCTCCCTGTTGCCCTCTTTCTTTTTTAAGAGACATGATGGGTTATTACATTTGTGATTAAAGAAATTTGTCATTGGTTTGTTTTGCCTTTTCAATTTTGTTGGAATGTGATTGTGACATCAGTTCTCAGAGGAGCAGAGAGGTGGAAGGAGAGGGCATATTCTGATATTTAAGGAACTCACCATGCAGAGGGTTGACCCTTTTTTCTGCATTCACTGCTACCCATGGACTGAAGTGGCTGTGCAAGGCCACTAAGCTGACCATATGCACACCACACCAGTTCTGCACAGCAGAAGGGAAGAAAAATGACAGGCTGATTTCTTCAGCCAGTGGCTAGATGTTCATAAAAATAGTTCTTCAATTTAAAAAAATCTGAATGTTTATTCTCATTATGACATCCATAAAACCTAATAAGCTTTTTGCTTCATTTTAGGTTTATACTTACTATCTATTAGGGTGTTAATGCTTCAAAAATGACTTTTTTCCTATAAAACATATTGACCACAAAACTGAACATCTAAAATTCAATGAACGTATGATGTAGTTAAAGCCCCAAACCTCCAGCTTACCATGGTTACTTGGATATCAAAGGAGGATGAGGGTAAGAATTCTGTTTCTCTGTGGTTACACCACCTGCTTAAGGATGAGGATATCAAATTAGAGGGATGACTGACCGGGGACAAATGTCAGTTTTCCTCAGAACCCCCCACTGCTCTTTCCAAGGACTTGACCCATATTGGGACTGCTAGCATGACCTCCTAACTAGTTTCTTCGTTTCTAGTCTGAAGACTCCCACCTGTTCCGTATTGTGACGTAGTTCTTTGTGTTAAAAGAACACCTTGATCATGTCGATTCTCTCCTTGAAAAAACTTCAATGAGTTTCCCCTTCAATGGCTGTTCTGTCTTATCCTGGCATTTGAGGCTCTCTAGTAAGTTACCCACTTACACTTCTTTTTGTCTTATCTTCTACTAGACTCCCACATGAACTCTTAGTGGCCACTGAATGGTACCACTAGGTATCACTGAAGGGTCTCTTATATGCCCCCTGTTTTAGGACTTTGCTGGTATCTTTCTATCTCCCTGTAAAACCTTTTCCTCCTTTATTTTTCTTATAATATTTTATAAGTTTCTCAAGGCATGCCATATGCTATCCTCCTTAGGGATTTCCTCATGTAAATATCATTTACTTGATGCCAGGTGACTCGGGTAGTATCCTCAGCTCTTGGGTGAGACACTTATACTTCTATTAGTGTCAGTTAATTGTCTATATATAATCTCTAAGTGCTCTTGGTCTTCATTCTGTACTAGGAAGTGACATAATACTTGCATATCTCATATGGTGTTCCTGCTGTGTATACTGTCTGTCAATGAATTGTCTGTATCCAAATTAAATCACAAGCCTCGGCAAGCATGGAATCATTTCTTATATGATTGGCATCCTTTACAGCAATCAGTTTTATGATTTATAAAATCCGTTAAATATATGAAGAACTGAATGCAACCACCTCTAGTGAAAACTCGATAATGATTCTGTGATTTGGAAAATAAATATAGAAATTGAGACGAGGAACTCCTAGAAACAGTAGTTTGTTGCAGTGTTTCTAATAGTTTCTTAAAGTTACATAGATAAAGTTTAGTAAGCTGAGCCCTCTTCAAAGGGATGCAAAGGCTAGCAGAGCTCCGGAATGAAAGGAAACAGGCATCTCTGCTAAGACATGCAAAGTAGAAGGTGGCAGGGAGGCCCCATCACTTCCTCACCACCGGCTGCATGAGTGATTGCTAAACACCTGTCCTGTTGGTTCTGAAGCAGGAATGTTTATATCGAACATGTTCTTTCTTTTTCAATTAAGAAAAGTGTATCTGCATTTCTGATTTACATTCTCATTACTTATAATGTACCTGACTGAGCTTTATAAGCACTATCCCAATTAATTACTATAATAATTCTGTGAGATATTATTTCTCAACATATTTTAAAGTTGAGAAAACTAAGATTCAGAGAGTTGAAGCAACTTGGCCAGGGTCACACAGCTTGGAAGTGGTAGAGCTACTATTCCAACCCAGACCCAGCTGACTCCAGAGCTCATGTGCTTTCTAGTCAGTCACGTGGTCACTGCATATACTCTGCACTTTCCTGCTTCTTTGTCTCTCTGGGCTCATTCTCAAGTCTGCACTGCCTTTCCCCATCCCCTAGCTCTGCATGTGTCCTCTTTTACCCCCGAGCCCTGTTCCCCATCCATTTGGAAGCAATCACTTCCTTCATGGGGATTTTCCCAGCACTTCATTTTTTATCTACAATTCTTTAACATAATCACTTTCATTTATATAATTTAGTCATTTCTGTGCTGGCTTCATCTTTCTTCCTGAAAAGGAAGCTTCTTGAGAGCAGAATTGATGTCTCTTGATTCAGTTTGTCCTCTGCAGGAGTGACTGGACTCAGGGAATGTACACTGCAGTTACTCTGTACTCACCTGTGGAAGGTGGGATCTAGAGGGAAGGAGAAAGGAAGGAAGAGGGAAGGAGTTAGAGGACAATAGAAGATGATATATAATTAAGTGTTCAATTGTATGGTTCGGGCAAATTATAAGGCTTTTTAAAAGAAATGCAGTTTTACTATTTTAAGAACATAAAGTAAATTAATGGCTAACAAAATGTTGTCAAGTAGCTGTCTTGTCATTCCAACTGTAATTACTTAACTTTTTCCATAACTGAGAAAGTGGACTTAAGTTCAGCCCACCTCCAAATTATTGAAAATTTTAAATTAGCAGTCTGAAATAATGAGTTTTTTTTAAAGAGGGTTAGATAGATGTCTAAAGATGAGAACATTTATTGATAAAGAAGGAATAGGACATTTCTAAATATGTTTACTCTTTAACCAGGACTAACCTGGGCCTTCATAATTGTTGAAGCACATATGGGGCCCTATTTGCCAAAATTACAACACATTTGGTTAGAATTCTAAATTATTCCTTTCTTCTTTCTGTGATTAATTGAAAGATTCATTCATTTAAAGAGAGGATCTAAAATGACTATGTTAAGATGATTTCAAAAATGCTGAAATGATACAATAATAAAGATCATCAATCCAGTAGCAGAGGGTGTGAAAGCAAGATATAGAATAGAAAACTAGAAATCATATGATAGGGGTCAAGGAGAGAAAGCACTGCTCAGTAGCTTCCAAATCTCCTGCTTAAGTGACTATTCAGAAAGGGTGAGGGAGTACAGAAGAAGGAAAAAGAGATTTGTGAAGAAGAGTATGGAATTTAATTTTGGACTTACCATATCTGAGGTGCTTATGGGCTGTAGAATTAGAGTCCTTCAGATAGCAATTGGCATACAGACCTGAAGCTCAGAAGTGAGGATTCCTTGAAGACAACCAATTTTGGAGTTATTGGAAGATGTGGCAGGTAAAGATTCTTTGTGGAAGATTTTCACAAAGGAGGATTGGATAAATTCAATAGAGAATAGATCAAGGAAGGGGATCACACAGATGGAAGGTAAGACTCAGAGAAGTTTATCTAATCAGTGGTTTGGAGATGGAGTATTTAGAGAAGTCCCAGAAAAACCCAGAGAGAGTGGTTTCAACTGACCTAAAACAAATATTTACAAGGGACTCGTAAGGAAGAACTGCAGGCCATCTCTCAGCTCTCATCTGTAGGCTGTCAGAGATGAGTGCTATTCTCAAGGTGGAGAAGGAAGCTGCTCCAGAGCCAGTTGTGGGATGAGAAATGATTGTGTGGCCTTTCCTATCATAGATTGTTCTTTTCAGGAACTTAGCAGTCAGAGGAAGAGTGGAGAGTTGGCAAAAGAAAAGGGAATTGGGAATAAACAAGATCTAGAAAAAGTAAAATGGTAGTCATCTTGAACAGGGACAGCATCATCCCTTCTACTGACAGAAGAGGGGGACAGTCACAGATGTCTGACTTCAGGACATAGCCGAGTGACAGGCTCAGCTCCCTGGTGTTGTTTATTTTTGATAGCTTTGTTAAGGTATAACTTACATACTATAAAATTCATCTTCTTTGTTGTAAAATTCAATTATTTTAAAGTAAAGTTACAGAGTTTTGTAACCACCACCACAATCTAGTTTTACATCATTTCTATCAATCCAAAAAGTTTCTTTGTGCCTATCTGCAGTTAATCTTCACTTCTACTCCTAGCTCTAGGCAACCACTGGTCAGCTTTCTTTGTCTATACATTTTTTATTTTCTGGATATTTCCTGTAATGGAGTTGCACACCATGTGGTTTTTACATCTGACTTCATCCATAATGTTTTTGAAATTCAGCTATGTAGCATGCATCAGGAATCATACTTTTCTATTGCTTACTAATATTCTACTGTAAAAATAGAACTTGTTTTGTTTATATGTATAATTGTTAGACATTTGGATAATTTCCAGATTTTGGCTAATATGCATACTTTTGTCATGGAAAGTCACCTACCTGTCCTTGTGTGAACATATGTTTTAATTTCTCATGTGGGGATTCCTGCAAGTGGAATCACTGGGTCATATAGTAAGTTTATTTTTAATTTTAAAAGAACTTCCCAACTGGTTGGAACCTTCTAAAGTGGTTGTAACATTTTACATTTCCACCATCATTTATGAGTTCTCCATCTTCTCCACATCTTACCAACACTTGCTTTTGTCGTTCATTTTGATTATAGCCATTCTAGGGGATGTATAAACCAAAAGGAGTATCTCCTAGTGGTTTTA
Source organism: Phyllostomus hastatus (assembly GCF_019186645.2). Lineage (NCBI taxonomy): Eukaryota > Metazoa > Chordata > Mammalia > Chiroptera > Phyllostomidae > Phyllostomus > Phyllostomus hastatus. The sequence continues at coordinate 7,674,673 of NW_025334015.1, read as the reverse complement.
ATTGGAAATTCTGTAATGGCTATTGATGTTGAACATTTTCTCATGGGTTATTACCCTTTATACATCTTCTTGGGTGAAGAGTCTATTCAAATCTTTTGGTGATTTTTAAATTGCATTTATAATCTTAAGTTGTAAGAATTCTTTATATGTTCTGGATACAAACCCTTCATCTGATGTATGATTTGCAAATATTTCCTCCCATTCCTGGTTTGTATTTTCATTTCTTAATGTGTTTTCAAAAACAGTAGTTTCAATTTTATTGAAGTACAGTTTATCACTTTTTACAGATCATTTGTTTGCTGTTATATTTATGAACTTTTTGTCCTTTCCAAGGTGATGAGATTTTTCTCTCCCTATTTTTTTTAAAATATACTTTTTTAGTTATATTGAGGTCTGTGATCCAATTTGAATTATTGTCTGGGGGTGATATAAGGATTTAAATTCATTTTTAATCACATGGATATTTATTTAACTGCTCTAATTCCATGTGTTGAAAACTAGTTCCTTCCATTGAATTGTCTTAATCCTTTTGTCAAAATTCAGTTGATAAGAAATGGGATTTGTGACTCTTCTCTTCTTCCTGAGAATGTGGTTTATTCTGGAATCTCAATTCCAACCCACTGATCTAAATGAATGCCTATCCTTGCACTTTACTGCACACTGCTGATCACTGTGACTGCATAGTAAGTCTGAATCAGGTAGTTTAAGTCCTCTGATTGTGAGATTGTTTTTGCTCCTCTTCATTCTTTGCATTTCCACACATAATGTAAGAACAGATTGTCAATGTACATCAGCCTGCTGAGATTTTGATAAGGGTTGCATTGAATTTATAGATCAATTTGGGGAGAATTGCCATCTTGACAACAATGAGTCTTCAAGTCCATGAACATGGAATGTCTCTTCATTTATTTAGATCTGTTTTAATTTCTCTCTGCACTGTTTTATAGTTTTTAGTGTAGAAATTTATTTCTAAGTATTTAATCCTTTTTTATACTATTGTGAATAGAATTGTTATCTTAATTTCATGTTTGGTTTGTTGCTTGTTAGTATACAGAAATACAATCCATTTTTGTTTACCTATGCTATTTTCTGCAGCCTTGCAAAATTGTCCATTAGTTCTAATAATTTCTTTGTGGAACCTTTAAAATCTTCTACATCCAGAATTCTATCACCTGAGCATAAAGACAGTTTTATTTCTTCCTTTTAAACCTAGCTACCTTCCATTTCTTTCTTTTCTCCCTCTCTCTCTTTTGCACTGAGTAGAACCTATGGTACAGTGTTGAATAGAAGTATCAGACTTGGATGTCTTGCATCTTTCCTGATCTTAGCAGGAGAGTATTCAGCCTTTCATCATTATTATATGATTTTAACTGTGAAGTTTTTTATATGACAGACACCTTTGTCAGGTTGAGGATATTTCTTTCTAATCCTCTTGGTTGAGGGCTTTTATCATGAATGGGTACTGAATTTTATCAAATATTTTCTCTTCATCTGTTGAGCTGACCATGTGGCTTTTTCTTTTATTTTAGTACATAGTGTAGTATTTCATTAATTGATTTTCAGATGCCAAATTAAGTTATCATTTCTGTGATAAATCTCTGTTGGTGTTAGTATATAATCCTCTTTATATATTGCTACATTTAGCCTACTAATTTTTGTTAAATATGGAATATTTATTTATCTATAGTTTTCTTTATTGTGATTTCTTTGTTTGGCTTTAATATCCCATAATACCAGCTTTATAGAATGAGAGTAGTGCTCATCTTTCTCTAAATTTTGAAAGAATGTTGTGAAAGAATTAATATTCTTCTTTTTAAAATACTTGATATAATTTACCTGTGAAACCACATGGGCATGGCCACTGTTTGTGGGGAGATTTTTAATTACTAATTTAATTGTTTGATTTAGTTCAGTTCAGGTTTTTTATTTCTTCTTGTCAGTTTGGTAACCTGTGTCTTTATACGAATTTGTCCATTTAATTTAAATTGTTTAATGTTAGCACAAAATTGTTAGTAATATTTCTTTCTAATCTGTTTATAGTATGTGATCTTAGCATCTACAGAATCATGTCTTTTCATTTAATTTTGGTACTATTTTTCTTCACCCTTTTTTCTTGGTTACTCTAACTAAATATTTGTCATATTTGTTGAACTTTCAAATAATTATTTTTTGTTTCATTGGCTGTCTTTACTGTTTCTCTCATTCTATTTTATTGATTTTTCTACAAATTATTATTTTTCTTCTGTTTGATTTCAGTTTAGTTTTCTATTTTTTCCAGTTTATTAAGGAGGAAGCTTAGGTTATTCATTTGAGATTTTTCTTTTTTAACCTAGGTATTTACAGCTATAAATTTCTTTATAAGCATTGCTTTTACTTCATCCCATAAATTTTGGCATGCCACGTATTTATTTTCATTCAGCTCAAGATATTTCTAATTTTCTTGTGATTTCTTCTTTGATCTATATATTATTTATAAGTGTGTTGTTTAATTCCCAGATTTCTAGGGAGTTTCCAGATTAATTTTGTTATTGATTTATAATTAAGTTCTATCAGTATTGCATACATACTTTTCAGGATTCAGTCCTTTTAAACATTGAGACTTACCAGTAATTTGGTCTACCATGTGTTGAGTTCTAGAAAATGCTCCTTGTGTGCTTCAAGTAAACATGTGTGTGACAGGCATTGGTTGGAGTCCTCTAGATAAGTAAGTGAGGTCAAGTTGGTTGATTGTGTTGCTAAAGACTTTTGGTTATTCTATCAATTATCTAGAGTGAGCTATTAAAATCTCCAAATTTAAATGTTGACTTTTTTTTCTTACAGTTTTGTTAGTTTTTGCTTAATGTATTTTGAGGTTCTGTTTTTACGTACATGTACATTTATATTTTCTATCCTTCTGATATATGGATCCTTTATAAAATTCATTTTTTATGGGTTTCATTATGAAATGCCTCTTTTTGTCCTTGATAATGTTTGTAATCTTAAAGTCTACCTTCCCTGATATTAAAATTTGTCTTTTCCAATTCGAATGCCTTCTTTCTTCTGGTTACTGTTTTCATGGTATATTTTTTTATCTTTCTACTTTTAACCTGTTTGTAGCTTTAAATCTAAGATATGTCTTTTTTAGACAATGTATATTTTTATAGAATCTGATCATATCTGCCTTTTGATTAGAATATTTATACCATTCATATTTAATAATAATTTTGTGATTGGATTTACATTTGATATTTTGCTATTTGTTTTCTGTATGATTCTTGTCTTTTGAGTCACTCTATCTCTTTTAAATTAATTTATTTTGTATTAAATATTTTAGTATATTATTTTAATTATTCTATTGAAATTTTACCTATATGTTTGAGTCATGTTTTTATTGGTTATTCTAATGATTTTTTAATTCAGTTTTGCATATTATAATCTATTTCAGATTAGTGCCAACTAAATTCTGGTAAAATATAGAAAATTTGCTTCATTATAGCTCTTTCCTCCTCCTCCCTTCTTTGGGCTATTGTCAGATATATTTCATCCATATTTGTTATAAACACAATAATACAGTATAAAAATTTTGGTTTGTTTAATTTGATATTTTAAATAGTTTAGATGTGAAATGAGAAAAATATTTTTAGAGACTTCTCTGAGATTCTGCATATTTACCATTTCTGTGTTCTTCATTCCTTTGTGTGAATTTAGTTCACCATCTAGTCCTTTTTACATCCTGAAATACTTTCTTTTATATTACTTCTAAGTAGGTCAACTAGCAACACATTGTTTGTCTGAAATATCTGTGTTTCACCTTCGTATTTGAGTTCTGTGGGATATGGAATGTTTGGTTAACAGTATGTTCTCCTTTCAGTCCTTTGAATATGTCCAAACTGCCTTGGCTTCCTCTGTTTCAGAGGCAAAGTAGCCTTGACCACGTCACCGCTCTCCTGTCATTTTCTCTTGCTGCTATCACTGTTTTCTTTTCCCTTAGGTGTGGGTCTGTATCTTTGTAGCTATCCTGCCTTGGATCTATAGGGCATCTTAAATATGTAAATTCAGGTATTTTATTAACTCTGGGAAGTTTTTCCAATTATTTCACTGAATATGTGTCCTGCCCTTTTCTTTCTCTTTCCCTCCTGAGACTTCCATTATATATGTGGCGGTACTCTGAGGCTCTGCCCGTTTTCTTCTATCATTTTTTCCCCTCTGTTTTTCAGTTTGAGTAATTTCTATGTGTCTATTTCCAAGCTTACTGATTCTTTTGTCTGTCATTTCAAATCTGCTATTGGTTCTCCAGTCAAATTTTCTTATTATCATTGTGCCCTTTTCCACTCCAGAATTTGCATTTATTTTTTTTATAATTTCTCTTTCTGTATTGAAAATCTCTATTTACTGATTTATTGTTGTCATACTTTATGGTAAAAAGATGATTTTCTTTAGTATTTTAAACATGTTTATACTTACTGCTTTGAAGTTTTAACCACTAAACTCCACATCTGGGACCCTCAGAGAGTTTCTGTTGCCTGTTCTTGTTTTTGTGAGTAGGGGTCATGACTTCCTGCTGCTTTGTGGATCTCATCATTTTTTAAAAGTGGACATTTTAGATAGTATATTGTAGCAAATATGGATCCTGGATCCTCATCCTTCCCCCTTGAAGGCTGTTGTGTGTTATTTTTTGTTTGTTTAGTAAATTGGCTAGAATCATCTGTTTTGCCCTCTCTGCTGTTCAGTATGCAGTCACTAATGTCTTTGCTTAGATTTTTAAAAATATGTTTGTTTTCCTTTCTAAGCCTAGCCTCCTACAGGTTGCTTCTGTGTCTGTGTAGCTGAGCCAGTGATGGAACAGAGGTTATGCTCAAACACTTCAAGTCTGTAAGCCTTCTGTTGATAGATTTGTGTGCAGGTACGAGAGTGCATTTAAGGTTCAAGCCATTTTTAAATCTGTCCTGGTTTTTACCTTCCCCTGGGCCCCTCTGTGTCCTTTCTGCTCATGTTCACGGTCTCAGAGTCAATGAAGAATGTGTGCTGACTTGAAGACTTTTTAGGCAATGCTGTACTATATGCATTCAGGTATATTCTTGCCCAAACTTGACCAAAACCTCAAGCTGGTAATATTATTGGCTTTCCCCCAGTCTTTAAAAGTGTCATTTCTATCAACAACACCAACAACAGCATCACTCACTACTGCAACTCAAGTGAGCACCATAAACAGTGGCCAAAGAGCTACTGGTTCTCACAGCCTGCCCTGCCCTGGAAGAACCTTTGTATTGACTGGGCTGGGGGTGGGGTGAGAACACCACAAATTCCCACGGTTCTTCACCAAAGCTCAGCAGTTTTATAAGAATGTGTGCTCAGATTGTTGTATGCCCTTGATCAACTTTCACATCACTTGTATGATTGTTTTTGTCAATTTTGTTCATCTCCCTGTTCTTTTTTTCTGTAGACAGAATATCTACCAATCTTTCTTTGGTATAGCCGAAGTCACTGGTTTTTATTTAGTACTGTTTGCAGACCTTTATGTTTGTAACTTCGGGTGATGTTTCTTCAGAGTCCGCATGATATTTGTTATCACAGCTCTCTAAATTTGTAAGTAAACTTTTAGTCCTGTGTGACCCAGCAGAAGACACAGCCCCCATGTTCTGCCAGTTGCCATGAGCTCACTTAGGAGCCTTCCAACACTTAGCTTCCAGTGTGCTATCTCTGGTAGTGAAATGAAACTAGAGGCTCCTATTTGTTGAGTAGAATAAAGTCCTTGGTAGTCCTCAATCTAAGCTTCTCCTAAATTTGTTAGTTAAACTTAGGACAAATGTTTGACAGGCAGCTGTAGCCCTGAAATTGTCCTGTGGATGGATGCCTGTAAGTGTGCTGACTAATGTACAACAGGAAGAATCTAAGAAAATGTGTATCATGGTCCTTTAAGATTTGAAAGCTGTGATTCCAGGGCTGTTAAGACCTTCAGCTGGTGATAATTGGATTTGTAAGACAGTGCAACATGCGATAAAAACACTCCTGTTGGATGGGATCCCAGTTTTCTTCTATCCTTCCTATTAATGTGATAAATGTTGCTGTCTCGGCTGATGGGGCCATGTTGGATAATCAGATTGGAATCAAGTCTGAGTTCCTCAGGCTGGCTTCACGTGAAGCTCATGGGATGACTTTAGAAACATACTGTAGAGAGTTAAAGGGGGACCTGGGTTTGAAGAGGGAAAATTTAACTGTTATATTGAGGCTCTGTGGTTCAGGGAAGACTCATTAACCGTAGACTTCAGTCATGTGCTGCTTGCACTGCATGCTGTTTCCCAGGAGAAGCTGTGAGAAAGGATCTGCATTGTTACTGGGCACACGCCATTGTGGAGGCTGGGGAGGAAACAGCAGCATCTCTTGGTGTGGTTGTTGGGCCAGGGAGGAGCTAACAGAATGTTGGAAAATTTAACCTGTCTTAATTAAAGCTGATGGCAAACAAATTCAAGTAATATGGCACTACAGCTGGGAAACATAAGTAGGATTTGAAACTAAACAGCTGTGAAATTGGGCCCTCTGGTCACAGCTGGGCCTCCAAGAAGGCCAGAAGCCCTGGCAGAGGTGTTGCTCTGCCTGGAGGGCAGATTGCGCCCAGGACAGGCAGCCAGAGTGGCTTGCTTTCCTGGTTGTTTTTGAGCAATGTATGCCACCCAGGCATCCAGCTCATTGGGTTTCCAGAGCTCCTGGGGTCTGCTCATCAAGAGCTCCCTTTTGTCCCAGAGGCTTGTTTAGAGTTTCTTTTTTTCCTGAAGTAAACAATGACATTGGAAGTGCTGGAGCTGAGGAGTCCCAGAGAGAGGCAGAACACAGAATTTGTTTGCTTAGTGTTTTTAAAAATTTTTATACACTCATTTTTTAAAAAACCTCCAGGCTGTGCCCTTCACTATCAATATGGTCCATTGGTAAGTTCCTAACACTCTGATATGACCAGTCAGTCTTGATGGCTCTGCGTAGGGCCAACCCAGAGCAGCTGTATTTTCTTTCACGTTATCCTTCACCACTAGCAGACTGTTCAGATGGAGTCTGGCTGCACGTATGCTGGGGTGAGTATATTTTAGACTTTCCCCAAATTTTTCAACTTCTGACACATCCGTAACTTCTGAGGCATGTAGCTATCACTTTCTTTTGAATATTTTCCTTAAACCTGTTTCTTACTTATCTGTCAAATTTAGTTGATTTTTTCAGAAGGTTAGGAACAACCTTAACCATGTACGCTGACCATCATGTGTATGTCAGATGGTCTACCAGAGGTGTCCAACCTGCAGACCATGCAGCCCAAGGTGGTTTTGAATGCAGCCCAACACAAAATCATAAATCTGCTTAAAACCTTTTTTCTGCTCATCGGTTTTCCTTAGTGTTTGTGAATTTAACGTGTGGCCCAAGACAACTCTTTTTCCAGTGTGGCCCAGAGACACCAAAAAGTTGGATATCCCTGTCACTAGACTAAGCCACAGAAACATGCCCTGAGGTCTCTGAGGCTAAATACAATAAAGTTAGTTCTTACTCCCTTTACTACCTGGAGTGGGTTGCGCAGACTCATCAGCTGTCTCAACAAACTGGTGAGTCTTGAATCGAAGTTCCCTTCTGTGACATCCAGTCACAGGTGAAAGAAAGAGCCTAGAGGACTGGGCAGGGGGAGGGAGTGTGGAAGGTTGAGTGGGCCATTTTGTGGAGTGTCCTTCTTTCCCATATCCCACTGTCTAGTAGTCAGTCATGTGCTCTTAGCCTCCCTGTCAGGGACACTGGAGAATGGAGTCTTTGTGTGTGCCCTGGAGTTGGGTAGTCCCTATTCCACCTAACTGCTAATACCTGTCTGTCCAGTTATCAAAGTTTAAGTCCCTGGGCTGGGAGGGATCTTTGGAAGCAATTTAGTAATTCTTCTATCGTCATCTAAACTACGTTAGGTCGACCAGTGTTTCTTAAAAGTGTGCTTCTGGGTTAAGAGTGGTCTTTTGCATCACCTGGAACTTGTTAGAAATGCAGATCCGTGGGTGTTAATCCTGATCCACTATATCAGAAATTCTGGGCAAGGAGCCAAGCAATTTGTGCTTTAATAAGCCCTCCAGGTCATTGTGATGCTCCCAAAGTTGGAGAGCCCCAGTCTTAGATCAGCAGTTCTCACTCGACCATGACCTCCCATTAAGATGGTTGGGGAGCTTTCACAAGTACTTATGGCTGGGTCCACACCCAGGAGACTCTGATGGAATTGCTCTGAGGGTATGGCCTGAGCCAAGGATGAGAATCATTGTGCTTGAATGAGTTTTGAGGAACGCCTCCCCACCCCTGAAAGTTTTCATGAAAATAGATTCAATGTGATTTCAGTTGTACTTAATAATCACTCAAAGGCAATGAGAGTGACGATGAGATTTCATGTCCCTAAGCACTTCCCTTTCTCTTTCAAACAGAATCAACAACCCAGCTTTGCAAAGAGTGAAGACAAAATAGAGATTTTGGACCTTAAAAATGGAATCCTGATTTTGTCAAAGACTCATCATGTGGCCTTGGGAAAGTCAATTAATTTCTTTGTGTCTTGTGTCTATAAAACGGGAATACTGACTGTTGCCCACAGATGTTGCCAGCATTATCTAATTAATGAGCAGAGAGTGGAAAATATAAAGTACTGTACAAATGTTAATCATTATGATGAATGCAGTGCATTTTGCAGATATAAAAGTGCTGTGTCCATGCTCATAATTATTATAATTATTACTAATACCAATAACATTGCTACTAATAATGCTTTTACCTTGCAGTGGGATCTCAGTATGTCCTTCAGGTTGACATCTTGCCCCACATTGTCAGGGAGTCTTGCTAAGCAGCTGTTTAATGATCATTGCTCAGCACCTCCCCAGACAGCACCATTCGTCAAGAGTATAAACAGTCATGTATGCAAACCACTCTAGGGTTCACTTGTGAGAAGCCCCTGACAATTAGGTCACTGCCACATCGTGTAATAGAAGTTCTTCTTCAGGTTAAGGAAGTGCCAGAATATATAACTCATCCTTTCTTTCTAGTATTTTTTTATCAGAGGCATTGTTTTTTCCTTCTACTGCTGGTCTTTTATCTGTAATAGTTTTGCCATCTGCTTTCATATGGTGGTAGATGTGCTGAAGAAAATCCTTGTGTGTGTTGGTGAGTGTGAATAACTTCCAGTGCTGACAATTCACAGATATGATCAGCAGCAATTTGTGTTGAGAACAGGACAGATATTTTTTGCTGAGGTTTTGTTTTTTGTTCAGTTTTAGCTTGGATTTTGATTGTGGGCAGGGGTCATGGGGAAAAGCAATTGTGCCCCCTTTTTCACCTCTTGGGAAGGAAATGGCCTGCAGATTGTGGGACTGGTTTGGGCAAAGCAGATTGGAAAAGAACAGAATCAATAGACAATATAAAGATACAGTCAGCATTTAAAAGACCATTGCTCCATATTTGTATTCATTCTGAAACTCATTCCTTGGTCATAATGAGATAGGATAGTAAGAAGCTAGGAACATCCCTTGGCAAGTGGAATAGAGATACTGAGCTGGATAGCTGAACATAATAGAAGAACATTTCACAGCCAGGTGCAGATGGCCTGCAGAGCAAAATTGGGAAAACAAGGACCTTGCTCCCAGGGTAACCTCTTCTCCCCTGGCCTTTCCTCCCTGGAGATAACATCTAGGCTTCACTGTGTTTGGGCTCCAGTTCCAGAAAAGCAACAAAACCAGTTGAGTGATGCCAGACCCAACTGCAATAACAAATGACCCCCTGCCCTGCTACTGACCAATCAATAGAGACCATGACCCTAAAAGAGTACACCTGGAAAACTGATGTCTGTTCTGCTGAAACCCTCCCCTGAGACCTCCTGTAAGCTTACTGCCAGCAAGAAAGAGATAACAGCTTCAAGACAAAGGACCCAGAGAGCTCTCCCTCAGGGGAGCAGCTGTTGCTATTCCTTTTCCCTTCTTCTTCCCCCACTTCTTTCCTCACAGGCATGCCTCTCCTAAACTCTAAGGCAAGGAGAAGCAGCAGCTTGTCCTAGACTAATGCCCTGAACCTGTCCCCAAGGCCCCCTTTATTCTGACTTCCCAATGAGTTAAAGCAGCCCAGCCTTGGTTCTTGTTGTGGCTTCTATGCTACGGCCTTCCTTGTTTCACTGTCCTGAGCTTTAATAAACGGGTTCTTATAGTAACCTGGACTTGTGTTGTGGAATTTTTCCTACATAACCTCAAGAACCCACCCACACACTACATCTGGCCCCAGGCAGACCTGCTCAGGGCCAGGGCCCTGTCTGGTAACAATAAGACATGGGAGTCTGCATTGCTTAGACTTTGTCCACACTTCTGCTTCCTGATTTATTCATAGAAAAATGGATTGAAGCTTACAAAATGAACTTCTGCTGAGAATTATTTCAATTCGCTCCAAGGCTTTAGAAAAAGTATGGAGTTTCCTGTTTATTTTTACCATGGACCCTTCGGCCCCCCTCATTTACTAACACCGCCATTTCCAAACCCTGATGGCTGCCTTCCTTTTCCTTTCGGGGAGGCCACAGATGATAATTGAAATGTCTTTGCTTTAGGCTGGAACTATATCAGTTGAAAGAATTAGTGCTGATTTTCTTATGCTGCTCAGAAGCTCTGATTGACAGAGATGTGAATTAAAAAAAATGGGCAAACAAAATTATCAATTTATATGGATCTAAGTTTTTGCTGTACATCATTTTTCTTCTCTGTGAAAAACTTCTTTAACCTTTTTTTTTTTTTGGCAAGGCAGGCATACTAGCAACAGATTGTCTGAGAAAGTATTTCATTTTCACTTTTGTAGAACCATTTTGGTGGATATAGAATTCTAGGTTGGTGGTTCTTTTCTTTTGACACATGAAATAGTTCACTCTACTGTCTTCTCCTTTATATGTATTCTGAGAAGCCTGATGGATTGCCACCATTAGCTTCTTTCAAGATTTCCCCTCTGTCTTTGATTTTTTGCAGTTTCAATATGATATGCAGAGGTGTAGATTACTTTGGTGTTCTCTGAGCTTCTTGCTTGGTGTTCTCTGAATTTTCATGATTTGTGGCTTGGTATCTATTATTAATTTTGGGAAATTCTTAGTCATTATCTCTTCAAATATTTATGTTCCTTTCTCTTTCTTTTTTTTCTGGTATTCTCATTACACATATATTACATCTTTTGTAGTCATTCCCAGTTCTTGGATATTCTCTTTTTCTTTTGTCCTTTTTCCTCTTTCCATTTTGGTTTTGGAAGTTTCTTTTGACAATTTTTTTTTCAAAGCCACTGATTTTTTTCATAGATGTGTCCACTCTTGTGAGGAGTCTATCAATGCCATTCTTCATTTCTGTTATGGTGTTTTTGATTTCTACCATTTCCTTTTTATTTCCTTTTAGAGTTTTACCTCTTTGCTTTCATTGCCCATCTGTGTTTACACATTGTCTACTTTTGCCTTCAGAGCCTTTAGAATATTAACCATAGTTGTTTTAAATCCCCGCTCTGATCATTCCATTATCTCTGCCATATCTGAGCCTGGTTCTGATGCTGACTCCATTTTTTAAGACTTTGTTTTTTGTCTTTTAGTGTGTTTTATAATTTTTTGTTGTCATTGAAAGCTGTGCCAGATGTATGGGGTAAATGGTACTGAGGTAAATAGGTATTCAGTGTACAGTTTTATGTTTATCTGATTAGGGGTTACATGGTGTCTTCTGTTTGCTGTACCTATAGGTGTCAGAGGCTAAAGCTTCCTTTGTGTACCCTATTGTCTGTGGGTTTCCAAAAGACTTCCTAAATAATATCTGAGGTTTATAATTCCTTCGTTGTGCCCTGCTGTTGTTACAAGGTAGGATCCCTTTCGATGTGGCAGTAAGATGTGGGATGAGGAGAAACATCTTATAATCCTATCCTTAGGTCTCAGTGTTGTAGCGAGCCCATGGCTCAGGACTGTGACTTTTACAACTGCTTCTCAGTTTTGTTTTGTTTCCCCCTTTAGGTGAGATAGGAGGGCTAGAGTCACATGCAGTAGAGCATTTCCTTTTTCCCTTGTCATTTACACTCTTGTAAAAATTATTTCTCTTGACATGAGGCCTTGTTAAGAACATAATGTTCACCCTGACTGATATGGCTCTGTAACCTGGGCATCATCCTGCAAAACAAAAAGTTACTGGTTCCATTCTTGGTCAGGGCACGTGCCTGGGTAGCAGGACAGGTCCTCCTGGTTGGGGGTGTGCGAGAGAAACTGATTGATGTTTTTCTCTCACATGATGTTGCTCTCCCTGTCTTTCTCCCTCCTCTCTCTCTCTCTCTCTCTCTCTCTCTCTCTCTCTCTCTCTCTTGTATTATTTACAGATGTGTTTGGAAGCACCATTAAGAATGGGATCCCCTGGAGTTTTTAATTCTCAAACTTGTCTACACTGTGCTTTCAACAATTCATTGACTACAGTTTACATTTTCCTATCCCAGTACCAATTCCCACTTTTTTTTGTTACTGGTTTTCTGCTTCTGTAAGTTGTGACTCTGAATCCGCTAATCTGTTTCTTCAATTTTGGGGGCAGCAATTTGCCCTGTGACTTTAGTTCTCTGAAGAATCCAAGAAGAGTTGTTGATTTTCAGTTTGTTTAGCTTTTTTGTAGTTGTGTGATGGGAGTAGTGGCTTCCAAGTTACTTACATGCTGGGCTGGAAACTAGAAGTTCTGTTTGCTCTGATAATATCACATAACAAATTCAGCCAGTGTAATCCATCAGGCAGAAAAATAATCATGTGGGTATATAGTGGTGAAAAGGTGGGAAATGTGGCATACATTAGCTTACACTACAATGATTTGCTTCTACAAACTGCCTTTTTAAGAGAAAAAGAAGAAAACCATATAAGGGTGGGAGGAGGTGGGCCAGAAAAGAGGAGTGCTTTTAAAATCAATTCTGCCCATAATTCATGGGGAAAGAGTAATCAGCAAATTCATTATAAATCCTTATGTTTATATAGGAAAACCTTATTTATCAGGTGCCAGTGGTGTTCCACATGAATGAATTTGTCATATAACTGAGCTATCATCCCTTAAATTGAACTTAAAACATTACAATTCGTTTTGATAGAGTTCTGCTTCTAAAATATATTATTGTTCTGTCTTATTGAGCAGAGCATAGAGAATATCATTTATCTTATTTTGTTACTCGGGTCATTATTGTAAACATCCGTCACAGAGTGGCCCTGCTGAAATGCAGAGTGGCGCTCAAGGACTTAGAGGTGACTGGGGTCATTCCTGTTTTGCTTCCTAATTCTTATCTTTACCACCTCTTTTCACCAATTACTAAATCTAAAGTTAAATGAAATATATTCTATTTACATAAAACTTGATCCATTTATCTTTTAAGATAATGTCACATGTTAAGTCATGATGTGCATATAGCAGTCGGAAAAATACTTCTTTATAGGACAGGGAGAATTCAAAATCAGGTGGGGATCTAATTTTACATTTAATTACTAAGCACACTATATTAACAAAAGTAAGTACCAAGGGGAATATAAGCCAAGGTCAGGGTTAAGAGAGAGCTGGAGGGAAGGACTGTCATAGATGGTGTCTTGTTACGATGATGGTTGAAGTAGGGAGTGAAGGAAGTGAAGAATTACACTATCTGGATATTGTGGAGTAGGGAGCAGGGGCTGCATATGAAAGGTCCTGTGGCAGGGGTATGCTCAGGCTCAGGAAAAATAAGAGGCACATAGGTCTTTGGCAGAGGGAGGGAAGAAGAGGAAAAAGCTGCTGAGAGCTGAGTGGTCATGGGAGGTGAAATCATCAAATTAGTTGCTCTTACCCTTCAGTGCTGTGGATAAAGCTGAGGGGCTGTTATGGCTGTAGACTGCAAGATTGGGCTCAGGCCTCTTCCACTTATGTTCATTTTGGGGCTGAGGCTGAAGAACCAGAAGATCCCCCAAATCTCTTCTCCAGGTAGAACACCAGAGTGCAAGAGGAGAGTCTAACTGCTCACCCACTTTGCAAACTTCAAACCTGCTTACATCCTATCTGCTAACATTCCAAGGCCAAAGCAAGTCACATGGCCACACCACAAATCTACAGGTGAGGAAAGCACACCTTTCCCACAGTGGGAAGGGAGAGGAATAAAAGACCATGCCCACTATTTCAGTCTACCACAACTAGGGAGGGATTTGTAGACCACTGAAAGTCTTTAACTTTTACTTTTATGTGAAGGGAAGTCAGCTGATCTTGAACCAAGGCCTGACTTGTTCTGATTTTTGTTTTCAAAGAATAACCCTGGGAACATGAGGAAAATGGATGCAAGGATCAAGTTGAATGCAATAACAATAAAGTGACTGTTGCCATACTGCTGATGAGAGATAATGGTGGCTTTGACCATGGAATAGAAGTGGGGATGATGTGAAATAGTCATTCTCTGGATTTGTTTTATAGGCAAACCATCTGGATTGGTTGATATACTAGTTAGAAAGTGAGTGGTCAAGGGAGGAACTCAAAAGCTTATGGTTGGAGAATCTGGAGTGATGAGTAGGGAGACTGTTATAGAACAGGTCTGAGAACTGGGGGTGGGGTGTCTGGGGTTCTGTTTTGATCATGTAAGGTTTGAGAATTCCATTAGACTTTCATATGGAGATGCCAAGTAAGTAATGATATATGTATATGAACCTAGGACTTAGCAGATAGGTCCAGGCTGGAGATAGTGTTAAATTACAGTTTATAATAGACTTGCATTTGTCTTGGATGTTGAAAATAATATTTCACTTAGAGCCAAAGTTTGTTATAATATCTCTTGTGGGTGGGAGTCTCTAACTCTGCTTGTTGTCTACTGGCTTTTCCCCCAAAACATACTGAGTCCAAACCCTCTGCTCCCTGTCTTTCTCTTTCTCTATCCCTTTCTTGTAGTCTTAATTTTCAGTTTTGAAGATAATATACTTCCTCATTTCTATTCATTTCTTAACCAGGTGGAATCTATATTCTAACTGCTAAATATATAAAAACCTGCTCTGACCTACGTTACCAAACTGCATGAATCCAAAATGCACTCTAAAGTATCCATTTCACTGATGCATGCAGATGGTTTGACCTCCCCCCATCTTGAAACTCACTCCGCCTTCTGCTTCCTCAGCACAGCCTCCCAGCCTGGTTTCGTTCATGCTGCACAGCTGTCTGGCTTTGTCAATCAGTGTGCATGGTCCCTCCAGTCTCTTAAGCATTGGTTCTGTTTATGACTCATAGCTGTTAGCCCTCTCCATGGAAGTATCGTCTATTTCCTGGATTTTATCTGCTGTTCATGTGTAGGAGCTACCCATACCGTCGTCTCTGAGTCTGATCCCTTACTTGAATGTAATCAAAGTGTTTCCAGCTACACTTTGGATACATCCAAACCAAGATCCAGTAGGTGGCTAAATTTCAACATATCCAAAATGAAACATTCCCTGGTTTTTGGAGAGGTCAAGAAAAATACTCTTCCTTTAAGCTCTAGTGACTGAGACCTTCATCATAGATATGTCATACTCACCACTTCCCACTCGACTTTGAATTTACTTGTGATGTCCCCACAGGGGGATGTCCTCTGAGCCATGTTTTCCTTTGTTTTCAGTTACTGTACTTTAAGACATCTTATTCAAATGGTATCTCCTCCAAGAAGACTCCTTTGAGTTTATATCTTGGATATAGTATTCCTCCTGGGTACTCTGGCAGCATCCTATTCACATGTCTCATCATATTATGTTCACATTGTATGTACATCTTTTTGCCTAACTTTGTAAATTTAAGATCTCCAGGGAAGAATGCTATATTCATCAGTGCACCTCAAGCACCTAGTCAGTAATCAGCATGTGGCAGGATCTCAATAAATGTTTTTGAATTTAATAGAAATGACATTTGAACCAATGAATCCAACTAGAGCTAAGCAAGGCCCAAACATAGCTGTAGATGTGTAGTCTTTTAGACCTCAGTGCTTCACCTCTGGAATTTGTAATAACTTTAGTCCATTCAAAAGCTTTTTTTTTGTACCCACTATACACACATAATGAGAATGTGTTCATGACTGTAGGCAAAAGCACTGGATGATTTACAGGAGGTCTGACAATTCCTCCGAAAGAGAAAGTAGCCCAATCATCCCTGGCTAGATGATGAGTGTGTCTCATGTTATTTCCAGGCAATGTAAGGTTTTATTTTTGTCATGCACCAAATGGACTCGGTGTCAGGCAGTCAAATGTCTGGCAATCTGCCTAGCTGAATAGATAGTATGAGTAGTGAATAGAACATTATTGTGTGATAGTGATTTCCAACAGCTATTGAATATAAATTCCAATGCAAAATAGAAAGCTTTATTTTCAGGGGAGGAGATATCGATTGTGTGGCCACTGTAAGTAAAATGAGAAATGTGGGTGTAGAGGAGTCCAGTCCCAGTGGAAGGACCTGCCTCCTGAAGCCAAATGAAGGTCCACTTGCTGGTGAGCACCTTGAAGAAGCTCCCCTGATGCTGTTACTTCCGTGAGGAATGTGTCATGGGAAACAAATGCAGTGTGTGAAAGATAGGTTTCATCATAGAACAATTACAGTCCTTAAATGTGAAGTCAAACAAGGACCTCTGCAGATCAACAATGATTTGTCACAGTATAGTCCCTAGGATCTTGATTGGTTCCTTCAGAGAAAATGTTTTATGACTCAGAGATAGGTTAGGGGCATAGATAACTGAAATGTTTTATAGACTTAATGGTTGGTTAACAGGAGAGTCTTTTTTTCTTTATCTACAGTTTGAGATTGAGGATGTGATTATTCTTCATTAGCATTTGAAGAACTGATCATTACAGCTTTTCTAGTTCATAGACTATTCAATCTAGGAAAGACCTTAAGGATTATCTCATTTAATCCTTTTATTTTTCAGCAAGGAAAAGAAATGATGACCCCGAAGTAAGTAACATAGGCAAGATCACATAGTTTCCTTAAAGGTTTTAGAAGTATTATCAAAATGTACTACTTTCTTCAACTGTACTAGAATTCTGATGACTGCAAAAGATATTTTCTTTGAGCTAGCATTAAGTTTTCCAGAATGAAAGAAAAATCTTCAATGAGACATTCCATATTTTTAAGGGTCAGGATGAGTGATAACTTCTCCCTACCCCCATGCACTTCCTGTTTCAGAGGCTGGGGGAATATTTTTATAGTTCTTTCATGGGTGAGTACAGAGAATCTGGTGCTTGCCTCTTCCTTATTCTTATCCAGAAATCAACTAACCATAGACATTATCGATCTGAGGATTGTGTCTTTAAAATCTTTGTTGGGCCCTGTACTTCAATGTCACTAACTTCAAGTTCTATACCAATATATCTGTTCACCTCACATATCAGTGAAGAACATTTTCAGGGTAAATGTTGTTGGATGTCTGTATCTAGAAGGTCAGCCAGTGAAAAGCTTACTTAAGTAGGTGATCAGACAATGGCAAATAGTTTTACATTATATCCAGAAAAAACCCAAGAGGCCATTTTGACTAACCCTCATCAGTATCCGCAGAGGAACTCTATCTTGGTGCTGTTCTCTCCACACCTAGTTGTGAATACAACTCAGAAGGCTGAGAGTGTAGGGGTGAAGGGGGGACATACAGGGACAGCCTGTCCTCACTGTCTCAGAGAAATACCCTCTTTGATCTCTGGTGGATTATGTCCCATGTGCACTGCACCTTGGCTGGCTGCATGATTTGATTAAAGCTTTTGTACTTTCTTAACTTGATGATCATTAATTTTTCAGGTCTTGGATTAATGGCTAAATCTGTGTGTTGATCAAAAAACTTTCCTACTGCTGTGGACAGCTTATCTACATATATACCCACATTATGAACAATCAGACACTAATGGGGTATTGAAAATATTTGTGTATTTTTAGTCTCCTAGCACCTTGGCTACACAGTTTTAAACTTGTTCATGCTCATATTTGTGATGTTTTTCTGCCAGGGTTTCTCTTTTTTATTAATGAAAACGAATCTGTTTTATTTGTTGTTCTTGTTGTCTGTTTTCCTTTGTAGAACTGAGAGGACTGGGCAGTGAGAGAAATTTGAAATATCTCTTTGTAGCAGACCTTAAATGAACTTAATATTTTGGCTCTCTTAGATGTTCATTTAATTTGTAAGAAGTTGTATTTATGAATACACTACCCCAAAGTGGGTTCCCTCTTTTTTTCTACCTCTGTAGTTCTCATTGTCTGTATCAGTCATTTGGCAGTTAATTATGTACTGCCTTGTGGCATTGTAATTTAACTTTTTATGTATTTACATTATCTCTGTAAGTGGACCCAGATTCTTGAGGGAGAGAATTGAATATTAAGCTTCTTTGTTTCCTCTCTAACACCTAGCAGAATGCTATGTGCATAGTCGGCTGTCAAACAATATTTGCTGAATAATCTACCACACAGAATTTTGTTAATGCCTCTGCATAATGGTCCCAAGGAGAATGTTGCATAAAAAGCGACTATAGTCTTCCCAGTTTTAAAATATTCGGTGAAATGCTACAATAGTGATGTTTCAAAGGTCTGCAGATTAAATGTTAAGGGGGGCGCAAATTGGCTGTTGCTGTGTGTGCCTGTGCACGTGTGCAGTATTTATGTGCTTGTGTTGGGGAGCCTGTCCCTTTCATCTCTAATATTGGGAACCTTAATCAATTTTCCCTGATTAAGGATGAAGAACACTGTGTGGGTAATGGATATCTTGCCATAAATGGCAAGACTGTAATGCTTCAACTGAAAAATCATTAAATCCCAGATTTCAGCCTCTCTCTCGATCACCTATCAGCAGCAGCAAATCTGCTTTAACAGCCAACAATCCCCTTATCTCTCGGTGACTGTGGGCCCCGTGCTGCTGCTTTCTGTAGATGGGAGATAGAGCTGCATCATTACCCAGAGGTGACAAGAATGTAATTTACAGGCTCAATCAGTTCTAGTTACCATGTAATTACAGAGTTATTACATGGTCATTTGTTCCTGATGGACACCAGTGATCTCTTATCGTGTTCTACTGTAGTCTGTTTCTTGTACAGCTAAGGTGTTTAGTTTCTTCTGCATGGAGTGTTAAATGGGGTACTAGGGAGGAAGGACAGAAACAATTTGGGATAAGATGTTGATTATGCTGAGATGCTATTTGTTCTCCTCAATTGGCCTGGTGATAATAACAGCATCCTGTGGCTTCCCTCCTCTAGGCTCCAAGTTCACATTTTCTCCATAAGAGAGAATGGAGACAATATTCTACTTGGCAGCATGGGGGAAATTGGGTGTAAGGAATATTCTGACCCATCCCACCCAGCAATGAGATAGCAATATCAACCTCAAGATTATGTCACTGCCTCTCCTAATTTGAAGCTCATGTTAACACAGGGCCTGTTGGAAGAAAAATTCCTTTTTATAATGAAAAGAGGGGGAAAGCATTTAAGTGTGTAATTTAGTATCACAGGGAAATCACGGGAAGGTTCAGGAACCTGCCCAATGTCACTAAGTGAATGCTATGTCTGGAATTCAAACGACAGGGCTTGGCTTCTTCCACTCAAGCCCATTTTAATGAATTCCTGTCATTAGGTGGCAACATGCTTTTAAAAGCACAAGTATGAGATACCATGTGAAGAAATCTGAATATTTCTGCATATTTGCACCAATGATTTAGAGAAGCTCCTTAATCTGGTTTTTATTAATTATCAGTTGATGTGCATGGTTCCACTTCATTTGCTGACAGTGGCTAACGTGTGAATTCCTAAAGCCATGGCACGATGTGGGCTGTGTGCTGCAGTCAGCGCTGGAGCGAAGATCGGGAGACCTGGGTTCTTGGTCTCCGAGTTTTTCATTCACAGTACAGGTAGGAGTCGATTCGGCAGCCTGTTCAGGCCTCAGTTGCTGTCTCTGGAGAATGGTCGGATGGACCAGATGACTGCTGAGGCCCTTTGCAGCTCTGATGGTTGTCTATGACTGAGTGGTTTAAGTTGGCCTGTAGGCAAGTCTAAAAGCAGCTTAGCATCTTCAGACAGAAGGTCCAAGTCTCAGGGAGATAAGAGTCAATGGTGTTATCAGAAATGCTTCATGTGCATGGGAGGCAGAAAGGTGCTAACATTTACATCACATTCTAGTTGATGGAATGCTGTGAATCATTAGCACACTCTCTTCCTTCTCTCTGCTCCAAACACCTTGCCAACTTAATTAAAATACTTTTTTTTCCTACTGAATGGCTTAAAAACAGCCCTAATTATAATGTAACTGCTATGTAACTAATATGTGCAGGTAATATTGTGATTATAGATAGACAGCCGTATGCTACTATGTAGCCATTTTCGATGCTGTTAAATTGCTGAAGCAGATAACTCCATGTCCGTGCACAAAGTAATTGCATCAAAGTAATTTTTGTTTGCAAATAAAACCCAGCTTAACTGTGTAAATAGACAGATCTGCAAACAGATATTATAACATGCATGTGTGCACACATGTGGGGCTGCATGGCAGTGATTTCCCACCTGCAGGGGCGATGTCAGGAGATCTGGGGCTCACCTGTGGCCTGTGTGGGCTTCTTGGCTTCCAGCTTCCTCTGAGTTCTTGTCCTGCTTTAGTAATTCTGAGTCATGCCATTCAAATAGGCTACTGAAGGCGATACGAATTTGTTTTCACTAGAGGGAAAGGGTTGTTTCACTCAATCCACCTCTCTTGCCCTCACTTGCTCCCCTTGTGCATTACTTGGCCAGTGTTGTTCCCAGGGTGGTCCTCTCTGGCTAAGCATTTAATATGGAGGGAAGATTTTCTCACTGACAGGACAGGAGAGTTGGTTCTCTGACTTGGGCCTTCTTCTTGCCTTTAGGACTGCATGGGTTTTGAGTCAAACAAAGGCATCCAGCTCTACCTTCTGCAAGTCACTTCTCTGAGTTTCCATTTCCTCAGTCGGAAAAGCAGCAGGGGTGCTAGGATCTGTTTCACAGGCTGTTAGAGGATCTGAGTGAGGATATGCGTGTGGTGTTTGGCACGGTGGGGGGGGCGGGGGAGCGGCCTGGCACGGGATCAGTGGTCAGTCACTGCTGCTGCTGCTGCTGTTGTTTCCCTGCATGCCGCCACTGTGGTGTAGGCACCCTGCTATTCCAGCATGACTTCCTGTGCCCTGTTAACAAAGTTAAGTCTGATTTCAGGCTCATCCCGATGTGGGCCATCACCTCCAAAGAAGGAAGCCTGTGGCATTCATCAGGGTTCTCCAGAGGAGCTGGTAGGTTACATAAGCCATGTCCTAGGCATCGCCCCTTTCTTCCTGGAGGCCTCCTTATTACATTGAGGTGCCTTGGTGCACTGGCCCCCAGGCTACGGACAGGCAGTAAGGAGTGGTGGACAGACCATTCTAAAACTCTCCAGCCTTTACATTTTGAGAACAAAGTTTCATTTGCTCTCATACTCTTCAGCCTCTTTGGAAGCCCTTTCTGCTGCCAGTAGGTGATCTAATTAACCTGTCCAAGTCTTGAAAGAAGAAAACAGACCTGAACCTGCCCATGTGCTTCGTTTCCAGATTCTGGTTTGGATGTCCACTCACCATCTGCCAGCTGTGTAACCATGGGCATGCCATTTGAGTGCCCTATGTTTGCTGGTGTAAAAATAGGGTACTATCTAATTCCATGGTTGTGGCAAAGACTAAACTTCATATATGTTCATATATGTGGAAGTACCTAACAGATCACAGCATAGAGCAGGCATCCAGTAAATGTTCATTTTGCTCTGCTTATGTAACCTACCAGCTCCTCTGGAGAACCCTGATGAATACTACGGCTGTCTTCTTTGGAGCTGATGGCCCGCATTGGGATGAGCCTCAAATCAGACTTAACTTTGTTAATAACAGGGCACAGGAAGTCATGCTGGAATAGCAGGGTGCCTACACCACAGTGGCATTATAAAATAAACATGATGTTCCATGTCTAATATTTAAAACAGAAAAGGTTTCAGTTACATTTATCTAGAGGGGAGCCCTTCTTTGTTGGAAATGCACATAGCCTGTATCTCTTTGTTGTTTTTGCTCGGTGTTGTTTTATTCATGCATTGGGCGTGTTTAGGGGAATCTTTTTTGTGTGTTTTGTTTTTGTTTCATTCATTTGCAGGTAAGGCGATGGGAGAGAACTCCACACAGAGCCCATTGTGTGAGGATGGCATGTGGAAGTGAGGAAGGCTCCCTGGACTGGGTCTAAAGTGCTGAAAGCAAAAGGACTAGTTTACCAAATCCCCTCAAATGTATGCAGAATAAACTTAAGCATATTTAGACAGTCAAACATTGCATCTTTGTCTCTGAGCATTAATGTGCTGGCTTGTGGGATTATTAAACTATAATTCCCTAAGATATATTTATGTCACTCAGTGGGTATGCATGTACGATCATTAGCAAAGCCATGATTTGTGATTCCTGCTTCTCCGTTGGTAAATGGGAACAGATTGAGGACCTTGAGTAATGTCAGAAGCTGGGGCAAACACCCACCCTTGTGCCTTAGTCCTTGGAAAATTCTGAGCCATAGTGGAAAACTGTAGGATTTGCAAACAGAAGACATGAGGACTTATTCTGCTACTGCCATTAATTAGAAGTTTTGCTGCCGATGAAAACTGTGTTCTTTCACGGGATTGAGAGAAAAGCATTCTACAAACCCAAACATGGGAGATTGTGGTGTGGCAGAATTTATTTGGGGGGAATAGGAGGCTGCCCCTGGGTTTCCAATGTCCTATCTCTGTCTATCCTACCATAGTAAAAAGCCCAATTTTGTCTCTGTCAAGGCCAAAACAAGGCCAGTGTCCAGAGTCTCTGTTTCATATTAAAGCTTAGTCTTTTGGAGGACATGCTGTCTGCTGTGGACCCTGGTGGCTGCTAGACCCCATGATTGCTACGGAGAGAATGAGTGAACCAGTGGGGTGTCTGTGTGTCATGGCGCAAGACAGAGAAGGTCTTTGTTCCCTGGGATTATATTCTCTCAGGCTTGGGAAGGACCAGGAACTTATTAAAAAGTAACTGATCAATTTCCCAAGCTTTTCTGGGCTTCTGATGGGTCCACCCCCTAACCAATCTATTCCCAAGATCTTCCAGGGTTGTTTCTCTCATCCAGCCCAAACCTTTCCCCAGGCTAGACTGGCAGGCATTTCTGATCATCATCTGGACTCCTGCTATGCCTGTGCTCGCCTCCCCCTTTATATCATTCTATCCTTTCCCCCGTGAGCTGCCTGAACCGACTCAGGTTCCCTGGGTTGTGCGTGAAGCTGTAACTTCCCGGTGAAACGATGATATCTAATTCCCTTTGCTCTCTTCCTTTTGTAATATCTAGCTACCTATGCTAACAGTTTGACTTTGGGCAAGTCACTGAATCGCTGTGAGGCTTAGTTTCCTCATCGGTAAGAATGGAATAATGTTTATCGTATTGTGAAAATCAAGAAAGCTACATATAAGTATGTTAGCATATTAATAAACTGTAAAACACTAAATATAGTTATGCTATTCGTTATTAGTCATCCTGAGTTATTACTCAGCTATTTAATCTGGGAAATGAGTATCAGGGTTATAAGCTAATCATTATAAGGGCCTGCCTTTCTGTTGTCTGTGTTAAGTTCATAGTCATGCAATGTTTAGATATTGGTGAGTGGCAGGTGACTGACTTGATTTCTTTCCTAAATGTCAGGTAAACATCTACATGCTTTCCTCTAGAACTAAAATGAAGAACTCAGTTGGGTCAGAACTTAGAGAAGCAGCTTTTTCATATGCCAGTAATGAAAAAGTAGTATATGAAATTATAAACACAATAGCATATACATTAGTACCCTCCCAAAATGAAATACTTAGATATAAGTTGAAGAAAATACTTGTACAATCTATGTGAGAGAAACTAAAAATTTTAATGAACAAAATCAAGGAACCAAATACATGGAGAGATATTGCATATACAAGGACAGGAAGACTCTGTTTGTCAAGATGTCAGTTCCTCCCAACATGATCTTTAAATTCAATGCAATCCCAATCAAAATCCCAGAACATTATTCCATAGATGTAAAAACAAACAAACAAACAAACAAACAAACAAACAAACCTGGTTCTAGAGTCTGTAAGGAGAGGCAAAAGACCTAGAGTAGCCAACACAGTATCGAAGGAGGGGAACGAAGTTGGAGGACTGACACTACTGACCACAAGACTGAGTGCAGAGCGTAAAGCTACGGTCATCACACAGAGTAGTAAGAGAATGCACACGTGGGTAACCGGGACGGAGCAGAATGTAGAGGATGTGTTTTACTTTGATCTTAGGTGTTACATGGCATGCTCCTTGTCTTGTTTTGGCCTCTGTGTGAGCTGAGGGGAATAGCCACCCTTCTAAAACTAATATGGCTGCTGTAATTAGAAATGCTCAAGATGCATTTACACTTCCTGCTGGTCAGTCATCTCTCCACAGGGTCCCAGATGTGATTCTTTGTGCTGAAGAAGAATGATTTCACCAGCAAATAAAAATGACATCCAACTCCATAGGCACAGGGTTTGTGTCCCTCTTGTTCATCTTTTATCCCTACCACCTAGGACTCTGTCTGGCATTCAGTGGATGCTCAAAATAAGTATGCGTGAGCTTATTCCTACAGTGGGCGAAGGTACTTCATTTACGTCTCTGTGACATAGTAGAAGCATGAAGAATCCAAGATTAAAGTGGGGAGTTCTGAAGGCAGGGGCTGCTATTAGGAGGCCAGAGCATATATAAATTGATTTAGAAATCCTTTTACATCCTTTATGGGAAAAGGGAGATTTGAAAAGGATTTCTTTTGGCAGTGTTCTATGTTTACTTCCATGCTCTCGCTACCGTTTTTGGTTTATATCTTTCCAAACTCCTGTATGACGACTAAAGATGTGAGATCTGTTATAAGGGTTGACCTAATTCTTTCTCCTCTAAACCACATGGGCTCTGGTTAATGGGTTTGCCAAAAGCAAAAGGAACAATCTTAACCACCTGTCACTTAACAAAGAACCACATGCCTTTCAACAGGTTGTGGGGAGGGTGCTTCTGACAGACTGTCTATCCCTCACAGAGCTCCCATTGCTGTATGATCACTGAAGTTCAGCATGTATGAGGCCAGGGACTCAGGGACGTGTGTGGCCCTCCATGGAGCCACAGACCCTGACTCAAGCAATTTGGGATCACTCACAGTTTGTACAAGGTTGGAAAGTGGTCACTCATTTGCCCTTGGTTATTCCTTCTGGGTCAGTTCAAGCACATGGCTCAATCAGTCTCCTCATAGCTGGATGTCAGGGGAAAAAAATGGTCACAACATCAGCTATTCAGGGAAACTACGGTATTACTGTTGTTCTAGCACTACCAGTTGATGTCTGTAGGGGAGGAGAGAGTTAAGATTGCCAAGAATCATCCCAAGAATGAAAGTACTGGTCTGTGTAGATCACCTGGCCAACATCACTTTGTCCTAGAATCATTCTCCTGGTTAAAGAAGGCCCAGTCTTATTGGGATAAGTGACCATGATTTCATTCTAATAGGTTAAAGGACAGGTCCTGACTGTGTGTGTCTCAACACTTGATACGGGGCTTATATGCATACTGTGAGGCTGTGCTGGGGCTGACAACCATCTCCTAATCTCAGCCCCACTCCTCAGAAGTAGGCCTCTGGTGATACTAACTTTGCCTATGTGGCTCTTTCAAGAACATATAAGACCTTTGCATGTTAAGATTTATGTTACTGCTGCAGTACATAGAAATCAGGATAGGCAGGGCATTTAGTGTTTCAGAGATGGGAAATCTGAGACCCAAATGAATATGAATTGTAGAAACCTGTGTGTCCATTCAGGAGAAAGGATGCCTCTCCTGAATATCCTCATTTCATATTGCCTCTTGTGTGCATCTTCTCATGGATCAAGATGTTTTCTGATTTCTGTATCTCCACGATGGCCCACAGCCTTGAGAGATGATGAAAAATACAAGACAGAAGATCTGGGAAAGGAACGAGAACCAAGCTGCCCCACTTGCTGTCATGTGTACTTCCTGGGGCACAAGGCAAATCAGTCACCATAACAGAATTCTAGTCAGAGCAAATCTTCTAATGAGACTGCCTTCAAAGCAGCCAGCGCTTCCGTGAGTTGGCCTCCATGGAGCCCTGCCTAGAGAAAGGGGCCTCGGCAAGATGAAAGGAAAAGGCTGTTTCCATTGTGTAGTAATAGCTTTAGACAGTTTCTTATCGGGTTGTTTGTTGCATTCTGTTCATTGTCGGGAGACACCGTTCCTGTGATAAGCCGTTACACATTTCTTTGTACTCTTTAAAGGGTTAAGCGTTCACAGCTCTGTGAGGCAGTTGCAGATCTAAAGGAAGTGAGTAAGAGGTGATGCTGACAGTGTTGCTGGGAAGGAAGAAAAATGCGAAGGAAGTCAAAGTGAGAAAGGAGGGGACGAGGGCACGGGTAATGGAGCTTGCCCTCGAAAATGTATTAGGCTACCCTTTTTAAAAATTGATAACATTTTTTTTCAGTGTATAGTTCTACATTTACAGATATCTGAACTTATCCTTTTGGTGCATTTTCTTATATTTAGCTTATTTTACAAACAGAGTAATATAATTTCCTATATAAGTAATTATATTTTAGACATGATTATAATGGTTATATTCTATTCTACAGCAAGTCCACTATTTCCTTAAATATAATTCAACAAGAAAGGCACAGAAGGTCTTTAACTGCCAAGTTGGAGTGCAGCTGGGTCAGAGACAGTTTCCATGAAGCACGTTTCTCCAGTGGGGGTCAGTGTCGGTGGGGTAGAGGTGCGCTTTTCTGGGCTCCCCCTTTCCGGTGGCGCAGCGTGACCGGCCTGCATCACAGCATTCTGGATCACTAGCTCACTGTTTTAGACCCTCTGGAAGAGGTGATTTTTTTTTCTGAGTTTTTTCCAGGACTCCCATTATCTTTGGAAATCCATCAGTAGGTGCACAGCAGTGTTTTGGGTGAGAAAATAAAAAGACGAAAGACTACTGTTGTCCTGGTTCTGCACCAGTTAAGTATAGAAATATGGTTGCTTATATAAAGTCAAGAAATCAAAATGGAATTTGGTCTGCGCATCTGTCTTTCCCACTAGACTGTAGCCATCTTTACTGCATGACCTTAGATGAGTTACTTGACATATTCAGGTCTCCACAATGTGGGGTAATCATAGCGCCAACTGCACAGGATGGTTTAGAGGACCAAATGAGACGAACAAGGTAAGGTGCATGAAGTGCTTCGCACCGAGATTGGCACTGAGCAAATGCCCAAGGAATGGTGACATGCTTGTCATTGTGTCATTATTGTCATCATTCTGAGATTTTCCACCACAGAGACAAATACTATGTGTCTTTGTTGAAGACATCCATAAACGTTTGTTAAATTGAACTAAGTCTTCTAAGTAAAGATAAATAAATAAGAAAAAAAAGGTGTTACTTTATATGATAACACATCACTTCTGTTGGCCAGTGGAGAACACATACACCCTTCCTGCTGTGAGTTATTATATTCTCTGAATGCACATAAGCCTTTCATATGACCTAATGATTAATGACTTATGCAAAGAAATTTTAACACCATTAATAAAATAAAATTAAGCAGCGAGCTTTCCCTACTTTTTTTGATAGTGTGAGGTTTTCACCTGTTCTCCTGGGCACAACAGGTTTCTGAGAACATGCAGAACACAGAAAATAGATCAGATGGTGCTCCATTGCATTACCAATGTCTTCCTGCCAAGCGTGGGCTGGATCCAAGGTACTCTTCAGAGAGAAGGACCTTTGGGGCATGAAGAAAAGAGGGCAGCTGAGTTCCCTATCTTTCATCTATTTATCTATCTATCTATCTATCTATCTATCTATCTATCTATCTGGTATCCTTTAATCCCCTTTGCTAACTCTAGTCTTTCGTGTGCTTATGGACTGAGATCTGAAATGGGTATTAGTCATTCAAGGAAGGATGAGCAAGATTCTGGCACAGGATGCTCAGGAAAGGAAGTCTTATCCAGTTAACTGAATAATCTTTCCATGTTGAGGTCCAAATTCAATCAGTGTATCCAGGCTGGGCTGATGCTGATCCCTGAATGTCTCTTATGAATAATTTGTCCCCAGGCCTTTGCAGAGCAGGGTCTCCATCACAGATGACATTTTCCTTTTTTTGCAAAGACTTGGTCTCAAACTCTGTTATTCATTTTGAAGCAAAATGTCCTAATCTCTGAAACGAGAATTCTCAGACTTTGAAATTAGGGAAGTCTGCCAGAACCCAGTCATCACTGAAATTCCTGAGAAGATGCTAGCTGCCGGTCATAGCTCCATTCTTGACCATCGTGGACTGGGCTGGACAATAGGCTAGCTCAGCTAAAGACTCATGTTTCTGGCACACTTTCTTTCTCTGAGACCCCACTGTTTTCTCATTTAACAGCTTGGAGGCCAAGAAAAGAGAACTCTGTCTTTCCCAGTGAACTACTCCTCGGTGTGATTTTGAGGATTCCATTTCATCCTTGAACCATAGTTGAGCTCCTCTCCAGATAAACATGAGTGGACCAACTGCGTGCTCTCCAAGCGTATGGTGGGATTGCCCTTGTAGCCCTCATGCCCTCACTTCCTATGTTGACCTAGAATCTAATTCTTAATTAGTTCATATCAATTTTTTGTAGCTGTGTGCAGCTAGGCTTAAACTTGCACATATACTCTTAGCGACATTTAAACCCTTAGGAGGAAGAAGCTGTTTATTCTTTATTTGCCTTTTGGATGAGCTTGGAGGCTAGAGGTGTACATGAGAGTCTCAAAGCACACTGCTGCCTGACCAATACATGGGCTTCCTCTTCTCTGCTGAATCTGAAGGTAGAGGAGCAGCAATGCACCCCATACAGGCATGCTTCCAACACTCCCTCCAGTTCCCAAGCACAGCCCAAGAGCCTCCCTTGAATACCAGACAATCTCTTCTGTTCTGTAATGGTCTCTGGGCCTTCCCACACCTCACACAACCCCAGCACCTGTGTGGGGAGTGGGTGTGCCATTCTTTGGTGCCAAGAATAGAAAGTGCCAAGTATTCCATCCTGGGGGTGAAGAGTAGAGCCACCAAAGCCCTTGCCCCTTTGCTTGTGTTTTCTCTGAAAACAGGAAAAGGGAGGCTCTCTCACTCATTAGAGTGGAAAGAGTTCTGCCTTTCTTGACAGGATTCCAGCGTCGCTTGGAAGCCATGTGTGAGAAAGCAGTGTGAACGCTGTTGACGTTTGTGGATGGCTGGGTCCAGATGGCACTGACAATGGCTCAGGGACCCAAAAGTCAAGGGACCCCAGTAGAAGTTGTTTTGGTCTCAGCATTGGCATCCGACATCCTCAAAACAGATAGACAGACGAACCAAAGCAAACAACGGCAGCAGCACTAACAAACAAAACTAGAAGGAGTATGATCTCCAGATCGAAAGAGCTGTTCCTTTCTGAGCGGCTGCTGAAACATGGCAGACAGCAGCCAGTTTCCTTGCTTCACACCCGTCTGTGTGCAGTGCCGGAAGGGGTGGGGGGCGGCACCAGCGAGTCCCCCCTACCCCACAGGAGACTTCAGTCTACCCGACACAAGGCAGAGGACTCTGTAGTATGGCTTGGGATTTTTTTTTATTTTGTTGTCAATTCTGAGCCCAAAGGAAAGAAAATTAAGTTTCTCAGATGTGGCCAGGTCATGGAAAATGTAATTGAATGAAAATATAATTGGAGGGTGATGTAGCCTCCTGACTTTATGGTTACACACCTCAAATACTTACTGACAAAAAATGAAAAGAACAAGTCAGACACATCTGACAGAAAGGAGAAAAATCAGAGCATAAAGTAGATCTGAAAAAAAATTCTTGAGGGACCCCTGGAGGAAGATGTCACCAGGTGGCCCAGGGATGGAGACCACGTGGGATCACATGGGCATGGGGCATTTCTGAAGATAATGGACAGAGAATGTTTTTCCCTTCACCCTGTCACCTCTGTCAGGACTGGTCACCTGTGATCAAGTTCACTGGGTCCTTCTTTTTACCCATTTCCAGCTCGTCTCTGGAAGTAGGGCTGGGTTGGGGCAGGGATAGGGATGGCAAAGTAGAAGAGACAGGAGGCAGCACTTCCAGGGAGCTGGGGAGTCACCCCCTAAAAACACCTGTTTGCTGTCAGTGGGATCTCTCTCACAGTGGCAGGCAGAGGGAGAGGCATGCCCTTCGCTGTGACCTCGCTGCCTTTGGCACTGCTGGAGATGTTTACAACTCCCGTCACACTTGCCTGGGACCAGGTTCTACTCATGTCTGTGGTGTAGTAGCTGGTGGGTTCAGGCTTGTCCAGGGAAGATGGTGCTGTGTTCAGCTAGAGCTGCAGTGTGGGAAAATCAGGGAGAGGCAAAGACAGACCACAGAGGGGCAGCTACCTGGTTAGCTCATTCAAGAGGGCAGCCAGGAAGGCTCTGGTCAGTTTGATGTACCTTCTCCTGGATGGAAGAGGAGCAGCCAGCTCAGGCAACCTGCCCTCGGGGAGAAACTGGCCTCCTATGCCCCAGGCTCTTTCTAGGGGGCTCTCCCAGTAGAGTTCACAGGGTCTCCAGCCTCAACACCAGGGTATTTTTAGAGATGAATTGTCTCCTTCCCAGCTGCCTCACTGACCTTTTCTGACTTTCAGGGTTGGGCTATCTTAGAGGCAGTTGGGAATTTGCTCAGTGGCATTTACCTAACAGAGACCACTGGCAGCCTGACATGCCTGAGTGACTTTAGGGTTTGGGAGAAAGTACAAGTAGGAGAATGGGGAGGGTGGGAAGGAAAGATGGGAGACATAAGCTCCTCTTTCTTGCAATGCTGTGCAAGGCTGAAAGGCAGGCTAGGTGGTAAATAATTACCCAGCCATGGGCAAGCAGTGGGAGACCCAGTTCCCTAGACATGCAAACCCGGGTCTGAAGCTCGCAGGGCTTGAAGAGCTGTCTGTTCTCATAGCCCCTGCCCCTCTGGAACAGCAAAACATTCCACAGCTTGTTCTCATGCCCCATGTGGACAAGCCCATCTCTTGAAGACTTGTCTTGTTCTGGACATTGCTGCAGTAGATTCCTAGCAGACAAAGAAGCGGAGAGAGGTACTGGGCACTTCTGTTCCTGGAGGAGATGCATTCAGTAATAATTTATTTTGTATACTGGGCACTATGCTCACCATTGGAGTAAGAGAGAAACCGCCCTGCCTTCGTGGGTGTTACCATCAAGTGAGGAGACAGCTGTCAACACACAATGACACGAGGCATGGCTTACAGCTAAGACCTGGGCTTCAGAAGGGAAGTGTGTACTATGGGCGGGCTGCAAGGGGACATGGCCTGGACTGAAGAGGCTGGAAGGAGTGCCATCTCAGCTGAGACTTCAAAGAAGAAGAGAAATCTAAGTAAGGGGGGCATTATAGAACTCCCAGTGATCGAAAGGTCCTCAGGTCAGAAGCAGCAGAACCCAGGGACGCCAAAAGGCCTCTTTGGTGGGGACAGTGGCAGCAGAGAGGAGCTCACATGGGCCGATAAGTGACTCCCTTTTGTCTGCTCCTGCTTTTCTTTTCATAGTTATATGTCTTGCTTCCCCACAGATCTGATGAACAACCTACATTGTCTTGTTCCTCCTAACAGATAGTAGGAACTCCGTAGACTGGACTTGATGACTTCAGGGCTATGCTGTGTGTCAGGGTCTGGGCAGGGGGTCTTGGTGCCAGCTGGCCAACTAACCTTGACCAAGAGAGGTGTCTTGTTTTGTGGTTGAGGATTTGCCTTCTGAAGGCAGGTATGTGTCTATTCCTATCCCTGTTATTTTGGCCAAGTTACCTCATCTCCCTAAGTCTCAATTACGTTGCAGAAAAATATAGGTAATGCCTATCTTTATTCATCTGCAGATAATAATGATGATGATAATAATAATAATATTTCTCTGCTAGACACTGTTCTGGGGGTGTTTCATAGGTATTAATTCATTCAATCCTTCAAGTGACTCTGTGAGGGAGAGAATATTATTATTCCTATTTTATAGATGAGGAAACTGAGGCACCTGAAAAATTATTTACACAGGTGCCAAGGGGTAGAGCCCGGGTCTCGAATCCATGGATTCTGAGTGGGGAATCTGCACTCTTACTTACTGTGTTTTTCTTTATATTGTCAGTTCCTTCAGAGCCCAGAGTTGCTGGGGATGCTGAGTTCACAGTGACCAGAGGGAAGGAAGCGAGGTGGCCACAGTCAGCCAGGCTCCCTTCTAATCCCCCTTTGTATATTGGTATTTTGTCTAAGGCTATTATTTTCCCATGACATTAGGCCCCTGTGTCCCTGGGATGAGGCGGGAGGAACCTGAAGGGAAGGCTTCAGCTGCTGGGACAGCAGCCTCTGGTGGTGACAAGCTGCCAAGCTGGCAGCAGGACTGGCTCAGGAACTAGAAGCCCCCATTATCCCAGAAGCCCCCCGTGGGAAGAACGTCAACTGAGTGCTGACCACTCCTCATCGCTCACCCACACATGCCCATCTGCAGTTTTAATCCAGAACGTGAGGACCAGAGCTCTGTCTGAAGTTTCTCAAGTGCTGGGTTTATTTCAGAAATGATTGTCGGGAGCTCATGGATGCTGGTTGCTTATTGCACTGTGATCCCTGAAGATTGGATTCAGGGCTGTGGATGCTGGCAGAGTAATGGGCCTGACCTTGCCAGTGGGGTCACTGACTGATTGCACCAGCTGGACGGTGCTCATCTTCCAGGCTGCACAGAGATTGGAGGCGGGAGGATTAATTGAATTGGTGGGGGAAGTGTCACCTTTAAAATGTGGAAAAAAGCACACACAACAATTCAGACCATTTGTACAGAAGTTAATATAATTATTAAAGGGGAATAAAAATATTGGCATGTTAAGAAAATATCCAACTGGTTTAGAAAACTGTTTTCTAAATCCTCAACCCACACTTATCCAGAGGAGGAATACTCACCAATCCAAATTTGCTCTTAATCCTTAGTCCACAAAAGTGTGATCCCACCATTTCACCAGCTAAGAACTGGTGTGAATGCTAATTGGAGCTCTCCCTCTGCCCTCCCTCCCTTTCTTGTTTGGATACCAGCTTTCTCTCTGAATTTGGGAGACCTGACTTATTGCCCCCCAGAGAGTAGGGTTTAGATACTACATTCACTACTCTCTTTGGCACTCACAGTGTAAGTGACACTTTATCAGGTGAGAATGTGAATCTTGTCAACAGCCCCCCCCGCCCCCCCCCCCCCCCCCCCGGCTCTGCCAGCTTATCGGGGAGAGGGGCAGGGAGAGCAAGATTCCGAGGGATGTTCCTAGTCCTGTTCGTGCCCGAAGAGTGATAGATAATAACATTTCCAGTCAAGCAATGGCAGGAAATCTAATGGACAGGAATTAAGGCGCCAAATGGAAAAGTCAATCGCATATGCAGTCCAAGTTTCATATTTGAAGGAAATGTTATTTGATTTGGAGTCTCCCTCCCCACCCCGACTCCGCTCCCTTCTGTGAGACAGGCGGAATAGCAGAATTAATTCTCTCTTAGCAATCAAATTTTCCAGGCTCAATGAGTCTCTCTGTGTGTGTATAAATTTTCCTTAAACTTGTACTCATGCTTTGCAAATGTATATTTCTCAAATGTGTTAGGTATTTCAAAGCCCCACATATGTAAAAGGAAGAATCTGTTATTTCTTTTCTTGTGATGTCTTTTGTTACCTCTAAAGTAGACTTAAAGCGAGAGCTAAAAGAATACAAATAAAATTAATCACGATACTGCTTCTGTAGTGTTATCCATCTCATTTGTGCGGTGTTTGATAGTTTTCCGCTGCATTTGCATTGCACTTGATCGAAATCACTAATGGCAGTGGAATATCAATCACAAAAATAATTATCAACTAAACACTGGGCATGCATGATTTAAGTTAATGCTTCCCATAGTTCTAGGAGGGAGCAGCTCTCACAGCTGCTCCTCGTTTACCAATAGAGAAACTCAAGCTTACAGGGGTCAGGTAATATGCCCAATATCTCTCACTCAATAAGTGGTGGAAATGAGGTTTGATTCCAGGCATTTCTGGCTCCAGAGCCTAACCTCTTAAAAGTTTCACTGTCTCTTGGTGATGACAATGAGGCGCAAAGGATTTGTCAAGGCACGAATGAAGGAAGGACAGGTCCATGCCCCTAACTGAGGTTTTGTCACCTCTTACAGCTGCTCTTCTGCCCTTGTCTAGGCAAGAATCAAAGAGAATCTAGTCACCACATCACTGATTCCTGTAGGGTAGAAACCTCGTTGTCCCTTTCTCAATGCAGCAGGTAAAGGTAGTGGAATTCTGGAGCAAGCCTGCCGGTGCTGACGTGGGAAGTAGAAGGGATCAGTGAGGGTGGGGGGCGGATCTTCTAAGAGTGAAATAACAAGAAACAAATGAAGGAATACTCACTCTCTCTTTTCCCACCATCCATCCTTCCAAACAAAATTTTTGCATATTGTGTAAACACTAGCTTCAAAGGCTCAAACAGAGAATTCATCTTCTCTAAAGGTGCCCAGGTGTTTCTTAAAACAGAAGGTATTTAATATGTTTTCTTTGTTTCCCTTGTGTTTATTACCATAATTGGTGGATTCCCTTCTAGTAGCAGCTGTTAATCCCCACCACCCCCACCCGGCGCCAGAGTAGCTGCCCTGAATCTTGTGATCTGTTTAGAGTAACAAATGGTTACCCAACAAAAATCAACCAGAAAAAAAAAAGATGAAAGCAAAATAAAACCTTGTGTCTCAGCCTTTTTCTGGACAGAGGGCCTGAGGTTCCATATAGAAACTGTGTGCACTCCAAGTCAAGCACCTTCAATTTTCTTTTTTTTTTCCTTTAAGCAAAGCTGTAGATTTAGCTACGAAGCCTTTGTCTATGCCATATATGAATGCACACAGGTGACTCCATTTGGAGGCATATTCACTGAAGACAGCCAAACAACTCTGAATACATACCTCTTTTCTGAAGAGCTCAAAGCAACTTTGTATTTATTATGCGGTTTCTTCTCAAAATATCCCTTAACATGCCAGGGTGACAGTGATGATTTCCACTTTGGGAGACAGGAATAAATGAAGGTGCAGTTAGTTCACAGTGAAATAGAAGAATGCCTCATCTCCTTGAATGTGCTGGTGGCAAACTCGACCTAGACCAGGCCTGCAGAGGGAGACACAGGTGGGAGGGACAAGAGTGAACACACCACTTTATGACCTTGAGATTTTGGAGCACTATCAAATCTACCTTGAATGGAAAAAAATATTTGTAGGTAGTCCGGTAACCTTCTAAAAGCTCAGCCAAATGATTCCGTAGTTTACAACTAAGTTAGTGAAATGATTATGGTAGATGACAGAACTGGGACGGAAGAAGTGGAGAATGAGTGCCCCCTTCCTGTGGGGACTGGATCTTAGAATGACACAGCATGGGAGTCGCTGAGGAGCAAAGGCAGGGGCCTCTCAGCAGGCCCTAAAGGGCTTGCTGCGGGGATGTAGCAGAGGGTGTGGGACGTGAGTAGGAAGCAGAGCCTGAGAAGATCTCAGAGGTGCTGCAGTGCGGGTACACAGGTGTTCTTTAACGTGTTCTGCACATGGGGAAAGATACACCTTCAGGGGATGTAACTGCTGGGGACATTTAGGTATTCCGAGTTCCTGGCCATGTGGACATAACAACAGTTGTCAAGAGCAGAAAGTCACACTCAATGAATATGTTGCGTGTGTTGATTTTGTTTTACTTTGCTTGGGTCTTCCTCATATTGACACCGACAGTAGTGACTGAGGGTGACAATTGTGTACTAGGGACTGTGTTAATAGCCTTCACTAAATGTCCTCATTCTGCCTTCACAGCATGTTGTCATCACCCCTGTTTTGGAGGTAAGGAAGTCAAGACTTTTAGAGATTCAAAAACTCATCCAAGGTCACACAGCTTGAAGTAACTGTGGGGCGTGGGTACTCAGCCACTACTATGTCAGGCCTTTCTCGTTAATTTGTTTAGAAAGGACTTTGACATTCCCATTGATTGGCCTAAAGGCCCCAGCACAGGTCTAGAAATAAAATGCCCTTTGACCAGCTGACGCTGTAGTTAGCTCCCCAGGTTCTGATCCTGGATCCGTCACTCACTAGGTATGCCACGATGATCAAGTTATTTAACCTCTCTGTGCCTTGTTGGCTGGGGTAAAGACTAAACGAACAAATATTTATAAATTACTTCAGCAAAGTTATTTGCCATTACAAGACTTTGAGGAAAGCTTTCAGGTTAAGTGAACGAAATCAGAGAGGGTCCGTGTTCCCTGCTAAGCAGTAGACTGGAGCGAGCCATGTTACAAAGGATGAGCCTGGCTGGAGGTGGCATCAGATACAGCTGTATTTTTGTCAATTTCCATCCTAAATCTACTCACTCAAACACCTTTTATAGGCACTAAATTTGCTTTAGGCTGATGAAAGCAGATGTTCCATTTAGGCCCTCACCCCTCTCTCCTACCTGCCTCATCTCAAAGACACACATTCCCCCTCAGGACTCGCTCGGGGCACCAGGAGCCCATGTGTCTGATGCGGAGGATGGTGCTTGGAGCAGTTGTTTCTGGAGAGCCAGCGCCACAGAGGAGTTACCCCATTATCTGGGCAAACTCGAATAATGTGAGCCCATCAGATAAACAAACATACCAACTCAGAAATGAATAGAAACATGTTTATTAAAGTGGAAGAAAAACAGCTTTTTGGCACTGCTAGCGATACAGCATCAGCAATGACAGCTGCAGCCTGGGACCACAGGCAGGGAGTGCTTAACGCCAGCAGTAGATATTTCCAAGCAAAGAGGAGGTACACACATGTGTGCGGGTGTGTGTGTGTGTGTGTGTGTGTGTGTGTGTGTGTGTGTATTTGAGACAGAGAGAGAGACAGAGAGAGAAGTAGAGGCATAGGACAGAGACTGGGCAGGGTGGCACACAGGTGAAAGGGCAGTAGCAAGTGGACATGAGGCCCAGGTGAACATGAGACCCAAGAGGACCAGCGTTTGAATCCCATCTCTTCTAGCCTGGAGGTGGGTAGCCATAGTGCCTTTACTTGACCTCTCTGAAAGTACTTCTTTATCTGCCCAATCCCACTTATAGTCTACTCTTGTACATCAGGGTCACATGGGACATTTTCAACAGCTGGCACAGGATCTGGCACATAGAAGGTGCTCAAAAAATACCAGTCCTCCCTGCAGCATTGTGGCTGAATATGCCAAGAGGGCCTATCAGGTCTGTGCTTCCCGAAGGAAAGGTGAGGTGGGAGGAAGCAATAAATTGTAAACAATTTATTTTTATTGGTGGAATTATTTTTGCAGTGGGTCAAGAAGTATAAAGTGAGAAGCTTTTTTTTAAAATTAAGAATTAGATATGTCCATCTTGTTTTCAATAAATCTAAAATATGACTAAACTATTACCTTGTTCCAAACTTGGACAGTTAAAAAGGGAATGTGCAGCATGCACGCGCATGTGAGAGAGAAAGAGAAGACCAATGATAATGAGTGTTGGACTACAATCCTAGGTTTCTGCACATTCTCCCATCCTAACCCTGAAGGAGCAGTTCAACTTTTATAACTTGATGATTATTTTTTTTTTAATTTTATTTTAATCATTGTTCAAATACAGTTTTCTGTATCATATATTAAACTGATCAGAACAGATACTACACTTGATCTTAGCCAAAAGGCTGAGAAGCGATGACTTGATGGATTTTTAATATACAGTTTCATTGGTAGAGAGGATCCCACTACATAAAAAACAAGTTTCATAGCCACTGATGCCTATGATTTGATATCTGTTCTTCCTCAGTCAAATGTGAGAGCACAGGGATCAATAGCGCATATAGAAGGCGATCTATGACATAGGATGAGTCAAGGAATTCATGAGCGAATGATGGAGGGGCAGGAGGAGGAGAGAAGAGAGGAGGGGTGGGAGAGGAGAATCAGGGAGCTCCTCTCAAATCCCCTGTAAGTAAATGAGCCCCTTCTGTCATTTTTTTCATTTGTTGTGCCCTTAATCTCATTGATAGCCAAGGTTTTACTCTGGCACAGATGATCCTCGCCTTGTATGTTCAACTTTTGCCCAGAGCATGCATTCTCCAGTCTGCTGCACTGAAAGCACATCTCACACACCACAGGTGGACTCTGCGCCCCGCTGATGAGCGAGCTCTTGCCCCACGGTGCTGCCGCCAGCCAACAGCCTCGTGACAGGAGTGCCGCCTGCTTTGTCAGCACAGCAGTGTTCATACACTCCTTTGACTATATACTGTGCTCTTCCCTCACAGAAAAGGGAAGTGCAGATGCCAGTGGTTGGAAGCATGGGCTCCATAAACTGTACACTATCCAGGTGAAGCTGGGAATCATTAGATGTGCACAAAAGAGCAGATGTTCGCCCTCAGCTGGGTACGTGGCACTTGAGCTGTCTGACTGTGTGCTCTCAGCTGTGAAGGGAAAGAGAAAGAAAACAGCGCAGTAACTGTTGTCAAAGGTTACATCTAAAATCTACGGTGCATCTTGGAATTGTGCAGTCTTTTGTAGGTTTCTGGGATGCTGATGAAATACTGTTGTTTTAGTAGGTGTGATGTTAGCAGGAATTTCTTGCCCAGTTCCCTGTCCTTGCTCTCTCTGCTCCACCCCATGACTGCTCCTACCAAGCAGATGGATTCCACATCCATCTTGTATCACATCATTCCTTTACCAGAAAGTCCCACAAGATTTCATACTTTGTTAAATGGACTAAACTATGTGTTTTATTTTTAAGAATTTTAGGGATGTCTTTTCAGTTATCCAGTTTTTAGGAAAACATCCATGAAAAAAATGCTTGCCATTTATTCTACTTTTCCCAACACGAAGTCTCCACTACACACTACACGCTGCCCTTTCTCCAAATACCATTTCTCCTCGCCTCTGTCTCTCTTCTCCACTTCTAGGTCCTGCTGGGACTTCATGTTTCCTCTTAAGTTTGCCTTTCTTCTGGATCCACTCTGCAGTGGTACTCCTGACACGTGCGTTGTATAGGGCAACCACACCTGCCTACATAGTAGATCCAAAGTAAACCATTCAATTAAATTTTAAAGTAGGCCTAGAATCTCTGTGGTTTTTCTCAGCCATTTTTTTCTTTTCTCTTTTCCTTTTTCCCTTTATTAAGTATGTCCAGGAGCCAGGGACTACTCCACTACTCTGTCACTGGTTGAGTATTTTGTTGGGTGATTTTCCTCCTGTTTTTTAAATTTAAGTGCATTTTTTTTTATTTTTCAATTATAGCTGACATGCAACATTATATGTTTCAGGTGCATAAACCCAGTGATTAGACATTATATAACTTACTCAGTAACACCATAGTTATTGGAATATTACTGACTGTATTCCCTATGCTATATTTTACATCCCCATGACTATTCTGTAACTACCAATTTTTACTTCTTAATCCTTTCACATTTTTCACCTATCTCCCCAACCCCCACCTATCTGACAACTGTCTAAATATTCTCTGTATCTGTGAGTGTGTTCTGTTCAGCTTGTTCATTTACTTTGTTTTTAGATTCCACATGTAAGGGAAATCATATGGCATTTGTATTCTTCCCCAGCCTGACTCCCCTCACTCAGCACAGTATCTTCTAGGTCCATCCATGTTGTTGCACATGGCAAGATTTCACTGATTTTTTATGGCTGAACCGTATTCCACTGTATATATGCATCCTCTTTATCCATTCACCTGTTGATGGATACAAATTGCATTCATATCTTGGTTATTGTAAATAATTTTGCAGTGAACATATGGATATATATGTTTTTTCAATTTAGTGTTTTGGGTTTCTTCAGATAAATCCCAGGAAAAAGGTATTGCTGGGTCCTTATTTGTCTCTTGTTATATAGCCTTTGTCTTAAAGTTCATTTGTCTGGTATAAGTTTTGCTACCCCAGATTTTTTGTTTGTTTGTTTCCATTTTCATGAAATATATATTTTCAACCCTTTATTTCCAGTCTGTGTGTATATTTTGATCCAAAGTGAGTGTTTTATAGAGAGCATACATAAGTTTTGTTATCTATTCAGCATCCATATGCCTTTTGATTGGAGCATTTAATCCATTTGCATTTAGACATTTAGAGTAATTGTTGATAGATATGTCTTTTTGCCATTTCATTATTCATATTTTTTAATCTTTCTTCTTCTTCTTAAAGAAGACCATCTAACATTTCATGTAATTCTGGTTTGGTAGTGATGAACTCCCTTAGCTTTTACTTGTCTGGGAAGCTCTTTATCTGAATGATAGCTTTGCTACGTAATCTTGGTTGTAGGTCCTTGCTTTTCATCACTTTCAATATTTCTTGTCAATTATTTCTTGCTTGCAAAGTTTCTGGCAAGAAATCAGCTGACAGCTTTATGGGGCCTCCTTTGTAGACAACTAATTGTTTTTCTCTTACCATTTTTTAAGATTTGTTGTCTTTAAACTTTGGCATTTTAATTATGATGTGTCTTAGTGAGGGATTCTTTGGGTCCACCTTGTTTTTGACTCTTGGTGTTTCTGGGACTTGTATGTCTGTTTCCTTCACCAGGTTATGGGAGTTTTCCATCATTATTTTTTCATATAGGTTTTCAATTCCTTGCTCTCTCTCTTCTCCTTCTAGGACCCCCATGATGCAAATGTTGATGCAGTTGAAATTTTCCCTGAGGCTCTTTATACTATCCTCATTTTTTGAATTTCTTTTTCTCTTTACTATTCTGATTGGGTGTTTTCTGCTTCCTTATCTTCCAAATCTCTGACTCAGTCTTATGCTTCATCTACTCAACTCTTGATTTCCTATAGCGTATTCTTCTTTTCTGACTGGTTCTTTTTATGTTTTCTCTATCCATATTTATGTTTCTTATCTGTTTGCTAAGGTTCTCACTAAGTTCACCTACTCTTCCCCTAAGTTTATCGAGCATCCTTACAACTAGTGTTTTGAACTCTGCATCTGGTAGATTGCTTATCTCCACTTGGTTTAGATTTTTTTTTTGGAGTTTTGTTCTATTCTTTCATTTTGGACTTTTTTTTCTGTCTCCTTATTTTGGCAGCCTCCCTGTGTCTGTTTCTATGTATTAGGTAGAGCTACTGTATCTCCTGGGCTTGGTAGAGTGGCCTTAGGGTCTGGTGGCACAGCCTTTCCGATCACCTGAGCTGGGCACTCCAGGTTCATCCCCTGTGTGGGCTGTGCACATCTTCCTGTTGTAGTTGAGTCTTGATTGCTGTTGGCACCTCAATGGGAGGGATTTACTCCCAGGCCTATCAGCTTTGAGGGCTGGCTGACTTCAGCAGGGGTATCAGCTGTGCAGGGGCTGACCTCACAGAGCAGGGGCAGGACTTACTTCAGCAGGGCTCTGATACCTGCTGATTCCACCCCTTAAGTGCATCGCTTGTGGAAGTGTTTGGGTAGTGTTTCGATGTGGTCTTTAGCTGTATACCAGGTGTGCTGGCTCTGAACTTTCCAGGAGTTTCAGGCCAAGATCAGCTTTCACCTGCACCCTGCCTGGGGCCACCCGACAGGATCTACAAAGTGATTTGCAGATGACTGCTGCTAGTGCTGGGCCTGGGGCCACTTACTGAGAGGTGTGAGGCACGCCAAAGCTAGATACTGCTTATTTGAGAAATTTTAGGCAAGTCCAAAGCATGAGCCAAGACAGTTTGTATGGAAAAGCCAAGGGAAACAGCTTGGGCGGGCTCATAAGTTGGGTAGGGTGGAGTCTCAGGGAATCACCAGGGCAGAGCAAACAGCGATAGCTGGGTTGACAGAGACTCAGCTATAGTGGCCACCTGCTGGCTCTGTTTGGGGAGGACTCAGAAAAGCAACAGTGCCAACACTTCTCTTTCAGAGAAAGCTGCCCCCAGCTCTCACCCTGATGCCAGACTCATCAGTTCCTTGCCATATGTCCCTGGTGCTTTTTGAGCTGCTGCCCCCATGCTAGGGCTCAGATCAATGAGCCTGAGTAAGTCTGTGCATGGGCCCTTTAAGAACAATGCCTGGGACTCCAGTGGCCTTGGTCTCAGCCACACTCTCTGCTGGTTTTTACAGCCAGAAGTTTTAGGGACTTCTCTTCCTGGCCCTGGGACCCTGGGTGGCTTGGTGTGGGGCTGGAACCCCTTGTTCCTTAGAAGGAACCTTGTTCCTCAGGTGGAGCCACAGCTGAGATCTCTCTCCTAGTTTTTATCTGCCACACATGAGTGTAGGA
Source organism: Phyllostomus hastatus (assembly GCF_019186645.2). Lineage (NCBI taxonomy): Eukaryota > Metazoa > Chordata > Mammalia > Chiroptera > Phyllostomidae > Phyllostomus > Phyllostomus hastatus. The sequence continues at coordinate 7,632,515 of NW_025334015.1, read as the reverse complement.
CCAGCCCATTTCACATCTCCCCCTCTCCCACCAGTCTTGGCATGGCTTCTTTATATCCTCTGTTGTAGGACTTCCATTCAGCTAGATTTCAGGCAGTTGTGAATGATGGTTGTTCTGTGGCTTAACTATAAGTTTGATGTGGTTTGGGGAGGAGATGAGTACCACTTTTACCTACACTGCCATCTTGACCAGAACCCCTCTTCTTATCTTTTCTCATTCCTCTTTTAGCCCTGACTTAAGTTTTTTTTTGTCTGTTGAGCCTTTTTAAACTTTGTTTCTTAATTTGATTTTTATCATATTGGTTTTTGTGAAATGTTTTGTGATTCTTGATTGAATGGGTATCTTTGTAACAATGAATGCTTGTTGAACTGTCTGCCATGTGTCCTGTGCATTCTGATGGAAGGGGTGGGCAGGGGATGCTGCTCATGGTATGTGCTCCGTGTTCAGTCTTAATGGGAAAGGAGGGGAAGGTGCTATGGGCCAGAGCACCTAGTCCTGGCTGTGGTTCATCGCTGTTCCTCCCAAAGTCACCAACCTCGGGAGCTCTGCCCTGTGTATTGGGCCATACTCATGCCTCTAGCCTAAGTCAGACACTCCATCTTGCTGCTTGGCAAAGAGATTTAGTCTGTCTAGCTGCTCCTACTGCCATGTTGCCATGTTGCTTCAGACCTTCTTCCAACTCCTGGCAGGAGCCCTCTCTGTGGCTGAACTAGCCCAAATGTCCCATGTAGCTTCCCTCGGTGGTGGTTACTTTGCTCTGCTTTTCAGCATTCAGTGATTATTCAGGTGCACTTGTTTCTAGTATGTGGGTTTGTCTGGAGCAAGGGATTCAGACAGGGGGAGAAAGACTGCAGCAATCCATATAAAACCCAAAGTTGCCCACTTCTCGGACTCTGAAATGTGCTGACACCAAGAATAACCCCAAACCTGGGCATTGCTGAACAGAACCTGAATCCCATTGTTTGAACTCTGCCACCTATCATAGGTACTAAGTCTGTGCATCTCTCTCTCTCTCTCTTGCTATATACACACACACACATACACCCTACCCCCAGTCTGTTGCTTTCTACCTCTTTCCATTCCTACCTTGACCATCTCTATTCTTTCCCAGTCAGTGTGGCCAAGATTCAGGCTCTTGTCCTACAATTTCCCTGTGAGTTTTCCACTTGACTCCTGTCCACCTCTGGCTTCTTTGTGGGCATGGGCTGGTCTGACCTTTTGGGAACATGTGGCAACTAGCTCGTGGGTCTGGCAACAGAGAGCCTCTCTTCTTCATGGCCAGGCTCTTCGTGGCTGCCTCCAGGACTTAGCATTCGACTTCTGGCCTCCTCCAAGGAGGAGTGAAACACTGGAGAGGGCATGGCAGCCTCTAGGCAGCAGGCTTCAGGCGTGCTGTTGGCTGAAGTAGGCCCTGTGCCATCTTCATACGTTGAAGCCTTGCCCCCAATGTGACTATTCGAAGACATGACTTTTAGGCAGTAAAGTTAAATGAGCATATAAGGGTGGGGTGTTAATCTGAAAGGATTGTTGACCTTATGAGAAGAGGAGGATACCTCTCTCTGCATGGATACCCTGAGGAAGGCCATGTGAGGACACAGTGAGAAGCCAGAGAGGGTTCTTACCAGCACCTGAACGTGCTAGTCCCTGATCTCATATTTCCAGCTTCTGGAACTGTGAGGAAATAAGTTTCTGTTATGCAAGCCACCCAAGACATGGTATTTTGTTATGCAGTCTGAGCTGAGTAGGGAGAGGTGCTTACCCCTCCTCAAGTGGTAGAATGGGAGAAGAGGGATCACATGATGATTGATTTACCTTTATTTTAGAAATCGTGATTTCCTGCAAGTGGGTGGCACTGGCCAGATTAGAATTTGGATTTTGTGAGTGGTCAGCCAAACCTCCTTAAAGCAGAACATAGCCTGCAAAAACGAAGCCTCCTCATGTGCCCAGGGCAAGCACTTTGCAACTAGTATCCATGGAATCCTTTCCGGAGCCCTTTGAATCTATTTGTAAACTTTAACTTGTATTATAGCCTGGTTTATTTCTTCAGAGTATCCATTTCAAGCATCCCCACCTTTTTATTTTCTCCCCTCTCCAGTGATCCCCAGCTCCACTCCTCCGCTAGACCAAAAGCTGCACAGTATCTCCATGGCTCCTTCCCTGCTCTGGGCTCTCCAAAGCATCCTGCAGTGTAGTGAGCTGGCTGCTTATTTCCTCCACGTCAGGGTGTCCTCCAAATTCTATAACCATCCAAGATCCTCATATAGGAGCTCTACAGCCCCTCCAGTCTCCTCTTACAGTCCCATAGTTCTAGCAGCCCATGGGAAGTTCTCTAAGGTCCAGGGGTAGTTCCCCCTCTTTGTGAGACTGAGGTCCCTGGTTCAGTGGCAGAGCTGCCTCCACGGGCCAAGACTCAGTCATGTTGCTTCTCATGAAGATCCCACCTTTCTTTAAACTCTTCCTGAAGACACAATACATCCAGCAACTCAGCTCTTGGTTAGCTCTGGTGTTCATTCTACACTTAAGTGTCTCATTACAAATTCCATCCTTGTTAGGGAACGGGCAGTGAAGTGAGGCAGTATGGAGGACTCTTTACCTGGTGCGTTTAGTGCTGACTACCTAAGCAAGCATGGAGAAGGGAGGCCTTGTCTGCAGAATTCTTCTAGCCTAGAGGGGTTCCTAAATTTTAAATGCTAATGTGCTGTGGATAGAGGTGGTGTCTACATGTAATGGAACACAGGCAATAAGAGAAAGTGAAATATTTGAACTGCTGTCCTCCTTTGATGGAAAGTGAGCAGAGATAGCTTTTTGCTACTGATAAACCAGTAAAATAAACACAGAAATGTTGAGGAATGCAGAAAACATTTCACCCTGTCACATGCTATTGGTGGAAACTATTCATAGAACAAAGCCTGACTTTGACTTTCAGTCACAGAAATAATATACTACATTGGATTTCCTTGAGAATATCCACTCTTCTGTGCAATTGCAAGCTGCTAGTATTTTCCTTCCATGAGGATCTAGACCTGAGGTTGCAGAATAAATTGGAAGTCAGTGTATTGCCTGCTTTACATGGTGTGATTAATCTTTTTTTTATTTTACATGTCTACAAATGGCGTTAATGGTCACAACTGCAAGCTATTGCTATTTTTATTGGTCTAGAATGTGAATGTTTGTGTTGGAGCATCTGCAAAAGCAAACATGTTTGCAATGAGGAAAAATAATGAAGATCTAAGTGATTTCAAGATGGCATTTTGTGAATGAACACTAAAATGCTGCTAGATTTTTATTTGTTTTACTGTTAAAGCTGCATTAAAGATGGAGTCATGCCGCAGCACAATTTCTTTTTGTGTCTTCTTTTCCTTTGTCTTTTGAAATATATCCATTCTATTTGCAATTTTTAGCCAGGCATTTAGATTAGTTCATAATTTAAGAAGCAAATATATATAAAAGTAAAGCATCAGCTAATTTGTGTCATACATAGGTAATATTTTGCTTAGCTTGGGCATATTTTCTGTGTACATTTTAATAGGATAGCCAATACCTCATAGTCACCTAAATGTCTTTATTAACACTTTGGGTGTTATCCTCACTGATGCTTCTTGTTTCGACTATAAAGGTCCCTGATACCCTGGCTGATAAATTATTTTGGGTTCCTTGGAGGGAGAGGTTATGTTTAACTAATTTTTCTACCAGCCTGCCTGCACCTAATAGAGTATGTGGCTAATGAATGTGTTGAATTAAATCAAATTAGATGGAATCCAATTGAATTGAACAGAAATAAATTGAATTGTATTGAATTATAAATCAGAGAGTGAAAATACATGGTGATTTAATAACATCTGATAATAACTGAATGTTGCATTTACATGTCCAACTTAGGAGATATTCGATAACTCCTAAGTGAGAAAATTGCCTTCTTCCTATTATAGTGGGTATCCTTGCCAAGTAGAGATGACTATCACACAAGGCCCTCTGCAGTTCTACAGCTCAGGCGTCCTCTGTGTCTCTGTGGTGGTAGACCATGGCAGGATGGTGACAAACCTGCTTTTTTTTCTATTTGTCACCAAGTAGGAGCTCCATTTTTAAAATATATATCTTTTAATTTTCTTTCTGTTCAGCAGCAGCTGCCTCTGTGTGAGTACTTAGAATAAAGCGATGTGAGTGTGTGTGTGTGTCAGATAGGGGGTATCATTTGCTAGTTTTAATTGGTAGATTCAACATCTTCTCCTAACAGTGCAGAAGCCACTGGCTGAGACGTTACCATGGTAAATCAAACCATGGTGTTTGATTGGTAGACTTCTGAAGCAGGTACAATTGCTTTAATCAACTGCAGGAAAGTTGAGGCCATCTGGTTTTGCCTCACCTGGAAGTAATTTACCACCCCAGGTGCAAAAAATTACCCTGAGGTCAGTCACAGTAAAACTGCCTCAAAATGTTCCAGCAGAGCATGAAAGAAGAGCAGTGTCACATAGTAATTTTTATCTGTTTGTTTTTATATTTTTGAGCTTGGGAAAATGAAGGGCTAATCATGCAAACAAGAGCCAAGAATAGATTTGGCAGGTGTTAACCCACCTTGGTCCACATACTGGAGCAAAATCTCCCCAACTCATTCTCTAACAACTGTTTTAATGGTCCAGTTCTGAATAGCTAACAAATTGGGATTTTACAGGAGGAAGTTTTCCTAAGAATCTAGTTTCTGAAGGATATGGCTGGAGAGAATGTGCATGTGTACTGTGGAGGAGAAAGGAGTCAAATGGGAGTCAAGTGGGGGAAGTCTTTTAAAAAAGCTTTTCCCTCTTGTAATGTATCTTGGGCATGTACATTTTATGTTACAACTTAGTCTTTTAGATATTCCTGCAATTATATTGGCGTGCAACCAGCCATAACCCAAATATAGTCCCCGAGAAGATTACAGAATCATTAGGTCTTTGGAGTAGTTAGAGGATTTATTTGGCTCATGTGACATTGATTTGTTTTGGCTGTACTTGAAATGTGTGGTCTTTGCAAGTCAATAGAAATGAAGTCCTTTATTGAATCGGAAAAACTCCATCGAATGAATTACAGAAGGAAACAGAGTCAAAGGCTCTCTATCTCCTGTGGGAGCGGCTGCCAGGGCACATGGGTGGGGCTTTGGAAAGGAAAGTACAGGGACTTGGGGAAAAGGGGGCAAGCAGGAGTTGCAAAATCAACATAAGGGACAACCATGGACTATCTTGGTTTGGAAATTGGCAAAAAGGAAGGAAATGGTGGTCATGGGAAGCCCAGGAGAAGGGAAGGACGAAACACCACAGTAAATCACTTAAAGGCATTGCTTCCTCCAGAAGCATCGCAATCCCAGAGGAGTATAATTTGCAAGGTGCAGAGGCCTTGCAAAATCATATAATGAGACATGAGACCATGTGTGTTATTGATGAAGGGGTAGAGAGAACCACAGATTGGCCTAGGGCAAAGCTGATAAGGCCTGGTATCTTGTAGCCATTCGAGGCCAGGCAGGTTCACACAGGATTTGGGCAGATGCAAGAATATATGTGGAGCTGTTGGGATGTCTGTTATGCCAGGGTGGGGTGACCACGCATGCAGCAAACCACGTGTCATGCAGCACATGCCTCAACTCCCTTATATACTAAATGCACACAAAGCCGGAAGGGTGTTAAAATATTATATAGCCAAGTGTGATTCTGCATATGTGGGCACATGCTCAAGGTTATGTGAACACTGCTTATCACAGTTGCCTGGACGTCCAGATGAGGGAGCCTGACTGACTCCATTTCCCCTACATCGGATCAAAGCAGTAATGGACCCCAGTTTTACAGTATCTACCCAGGAATCTTCTGATCCAACAGAAGCTGATACACTCATGAAACCAAGTCTGCCTCCACCTTGTCTGTGTCTAATAGTTGAGTTATTTCAGAGCTGGACTTCAACCATTTGACCAGACTTTGACATTGTAGCATTGAGATGGAGTTGCTTGTTGTCCAGATTCTCTTTGATCATTGGCTCAGTTTCACAGAGGCCAGAGCAAGTGAGGAATTAAGGAACAATTCTTCCTCCTGTCTCCCTGGGATTTTTCAGGAGACAAAACACAGTTAGAAGCCCTCTTAGGTGAGCCAGGCCCCCACTTCCTCTCCTTTGCTGACAGAGGACAAACACGGTGCTTGTGAGCACCAGCCCCTCTCTGCCTCCACGCCCTCTGGGATCAGACACAGTGAGAACTCACTTCACTTGGCCTAAATGCAAGTGCAGGTACAGCACACTCAACTGTAAAAGCTAGCTAACATGTTAGGGGAGCCGAGGAGAGGGCCAGGCTGGAAAAGCAGCGTGAGGAAGAGAGGAGAAGCTGAAGGGGCACACACAGGAGGAAATGGGAGAAAAAAAAGGGAGAGGGAGGGAGAAAAAGAGAAAAGGCTATTTTAAAGGTCAGCCTTTTGTGAGTTACATGTTATTTTAAAGAATCTAGTAAAAATGACAGTCATGAGCCCTGGCTGGCATAGCTCAGTGGATTGAGCTCGGGCTGTGAACCAAAGTGTCCCAGGTTCGGTTCCCAGTCAGGCCACATACCTGGGTTGCAGGCCACGGACCCCAGCAACCGCACATTGATGTTTCTCTCTCTCTCTCTCTTTCTCCCTCCCTTCCCTCTCTAAAAATAAATAAATAAAATCTTAAAAAAAAAAAAGAAACTGGGAAGTCAGGCAACTGAAACTAAGTTAAAAAAAAATGACAGTCATTTTCTCCAGAAAACAAATCTCTTCTATGGACCTTGGGTAAGACATATATATAAACTTGTGCCTAACTTAATTGTAATTTAGAAAAGTTACATAACTAACATAATATTTAATATAGATATGTGTACATATGCAGATATGTGTATTTTGTTTTATATGCACATATCAAATATATATTACATTTAATATTATATGTATTCACACACGTATCTATCTATTTGACAAATTGCAATTGGTTTAGGCCTGTGTTACCAAGTGGAACCAGGACACAGCTATCTGATGCCCCTCATTATTTAAAAGGTATAAGAGTGAATAATGTCAGGGAACTGAGCAAAGACAAATTTAAGACAATTGTCAGGAATGAAGAGTTAACAGTGAGGCCTCCCGCAATGCAGCGACTGCTTTGAAGCAAAGGATTTAAAGACTCAGGTTTTGGACAATTTGAAAACGAGCTTCACTAAAGCCCCAGATAACACAGTGCGGGAAACAAACCTGAGAATAGCTGGAGGAGCGGGCAGAGGCCTAACGGATCTTGATCTTTGAATTCCATGTTCCCTTTCATTTCCTCTTCCTTCAGGCTGACCACTTTGCTTTCCAGAGGGAAGGCAGTTTAAGTGACCGCCACCTCAGATTATGGGTCAGAACATCATACCTCACTATTTCAAATGGATGGACATTTTATGAAATAGCCGCATTTCATTTGTTTTCCGGAAGATGGTTCATTGCATGTGTGTTTATGCATTTCTGCTTATTTGTGAAATGCAGTGTGATATTATGGATTCATTGTCACACCTGCAAGGAAGCACATGTGTGCTAAAATTCCAAGAACACACTTGTCTCTGCTCTTAAAGGAAGAGGGTAGGGAACTGCATGTTCTCTTTGGCCTGTCCGTGCCCAAGAATGTAGAGTGTATGACTCCAGGGGAAACATTTGCAGCTAGCCATCAGGATCATTAGGACTCATGAAAGGCAGTCTTTGTAAACATTGCACGCATCCCGAGCCCTTGAACATTGTGGCATTTCATAACTGGATCCCTCAGAAGAGATGCCAAGCTCAGATATTCTTTCTGGAGTAGCCTTTCATTGTCAGGCCATCCCCAATCTCCATCAGCACGAACACACATGCACTGTCTACATGTGCCTGGCCACTTTCCTGCTCCCTATTTTCAAAAATAGAAGCCAGAAAAGCACAGTACTTGAAGATGTACTTCTTGTACTATTTCCACCCTTAATTAGGGCTTTATTATTTCCTTCCTGGAACCTCTTGCTGCAGGTTCCAAACTGGCTCTCTTCTCACTGGCCTTTGAATGTTCATGACTTTCCTCTTTCAGACGTCTGTCTGTCTAGAACACAGAAAAGGCTGTGCCCTTCCAGACTTTAAAGTCTTTCTTTGGATTTCAGCTCAGACCGTAAAGTCCAAAACCCCTGGTATGCCATTTGGAAACTTCGCATTCTGCCTTGAACCCACCTCTCTTAGCCTCGCAGTGGAAGAGTTGAGAGTCAGCAGATGAGGTGGCTCTCCTGACCGTGTCCCTTCCTTACTGTTACTGAGTACTGAACTAAGGTCAAGGAATTGCACAGGTGTGACAAATATTACCTTCTTGTTTTAACAGGTGGGCTAGTCAGAGGCTCTTATCTCCATTGGTTATGCTGAGCACAGAGAGCTGCAGTACCTTATCCGGGGACGTGGAGGTGCCTCTTTAAACTCGAGTCCATCTGATACTAAGTCCCACACTTTAACCACCCTGCTACACCACCTTTCTTTACCTCTGCCTGTGTGTTCTTGGGATGTTTCTCTTTTCCAAAATAGAATGTGTGTGTGTTGGGGCAAGGGAGGGTGAGACGAGACCAGTGGTTTTTAATGTTTTTTTTTTGTAGTGTTCCATGTTTTATGTGAAGCATGATTTGAGAGTCACTAGACCACCTCTGAGAGGGTGCCTGCTCTCACGTTCGCATTCTGCCTCTCGGTCAATACCAGCCCCGATCCACCTCCTCTCAGGCTGAAATGCCTCTTCTCAGAGGGTGCTGGTCATTTCTACACCTCTACTTCTCTCCTTCCACATGCTCTGCTCTCCACGCGTCCTCTCTGAGTCCTCCCCGTCCAAACAGCAGTGCTGATCTTCACTCTTCATTGTTGTCAGCCTTGTGTTGGACTTTTCTGAGTATTCATCTTCCATGGATTCTGAGCTCTTTGAGGGAGAGTCATAACTTTTTAATCTTAGCTTTCTGTAGAGTCTGTATTGATTTCCTGTGGCTGCTGTAACAAATCACCGCAAACTTGGTGGCGTAGAACAACACACATTTATTATTTCATAGTTCTGGAGCCCAGAGATCCAAAATAAGTTTTACTGTGCTAAGGCCAAGGTGTTGGCGGTGCCGTTTTCCCTTTGGGGGCTCCAGGGGAAACCTCTCTTTCTCGCTTCCTCCAGCTTCCGGTGGCTACCATTGTTCCTTGCCTTGTGCCTGTAACACTCCAGTGTTCCAGACCAGCAGGTTAGAATCTCTCTGCTTCATGCTTAGATTGCCTTCTTTTTAATGGGGGCTTAAATCTTACTCTGCCTTCCCCTTAGAAGTATATGTATGTGTAATCGAGTTTAAGGATCACCTGGATAATTCAGGATAATCTTCCCATTTCAAGATACTTAATTACCACTGCAAAAATTAAAAAATAATTCCTCATACAGCCTTAAGGTTTCAGGGATTAGGTATTAAAACTTTTTTTTTGGGGGGATGCACATTTTTCAACCAACCGCAGTTTGCCCAGTGTCCCCCAGAGATTCACATCCACTTCACATGCAGAATACATTTTCCCCCTGTCCTCATATCCCCAGATTTCTCAACTTGTTACAGGATCAACTCAAGTCAAAAATCTCATCTAAATATCAATAGCCCCAAAAGTCCAAATGTCACCATCGGAATCAGGTATGGGTGGCACCTGGATATGATCCATTTTGAGACAGACTTATTCACCATCCGTGGACCTTGAAATGAGAAACATGTTGTCTGTTTCCAATATACAAGGGTATTACAGGCTTTGGATCAGCATTCTATAACATTCTTACTCCAAATGGGAGGAAAGGGCAGGAAGAAAAGGGTCACCAGACCGTAGCACTTTCAAAATCTGAGAGGGTGAATTCCATTAGGGCACAAGGGCTGGGAACAATTCTTTGTGGCTCATGTCTCCGCCCTCTGGGCCCACAGACTCGAGACCTCTGAACCCAAAGCTCAGTCCTCAGAGTCAACCTTCCTTTTTCTTGAAGTGAAGCACATGCTGGCAACTCAGTAGTTATTGTCAGACTGTTTCCTGTTGGTAGAATTTTTGGGTTTGAACAACTTGCTTTTATTTTGTCATATCTTTATCACTTCCTGCCCAAGTTGGAAATATTTCTGCTTTATAATGTTTTCTACATGTTTGTGGGTCTCCTATGCACATGGTGGGGGTTTGTGCTTTAGGCAAATGGGTCTTTCATAATTTTCCTGGATAATCCCATCTCTGTTCCTAGCTTCTGCTGACGTGGTCCAGTAGTCCCATGCGTGGTGTGTCTTCAGCACAAGCGGAATGTTGTTCTGCCACACCAGTAGTCTCTCTAGACCAGCAGTGTCCAATCTTTTGGCATCGCTGCTCCACACTTGTGGGAAGAAGAGTTGTCTTGGGCCACACATTACATACATTGCAACACATGTAATCACAAAAAAATCCCATAATGTTTTAAGTACTTTTACGATTTTGCGTTGGCCTGCGTTCATAGCCATCCTGGGCTGCGTGCAGGCTGCAGACCGCAGGTTGGACACCCCTGCTCTAGATCATATTTTCTTGACTGTGAATTTCCCAACTTTAGCATTTTTCTTTTGCAAGTTCTGAAGGTTGAGAATTTTGCAAAATTTCAAATGCTAGATCCATTTTGTTTAATACCGCTTTTCCTAATTCATCTTTTTCTCTATCATATTTTACTTTAAGGAAAAACAAAACAAAACAGACCAGCAAACAAAATCAGGTTGGGCCTTCCACACTTTGCTTGGAAATCTTATCTAAGTATCCAAGTTCATAGCTTACAAGACTTGTTTTCCACTAGCTGTAGGACACAATTCAACTACATTTCTGCCTCTATGTGGCTAGGATCACCTTTCTTCCAGTTTTCAATAACCTGTACTCATTTTCTTCTGGTACTTCACCAGAAGTGCTTCTACTGCTCATATTTCTACCAATAATCTCTTCAAGGCAATCTAGGATTTTTCCATCATGTACCTAACAATTCTTCCTGACTCTATCCATTATCCAGTTCCAAAGCCAATTCCCCAATTTTGTATGTGTTTCAAAAACACCCCATTTTCTGGTACTACACTCTGTGTTAGTCAAGGTTCAAACAGAATCGGAAACAGGAAGAGGCATGCAGTAAGGGTTTGTTGCAGGAACTGGCTGGCGTAGTGATTGCGGGGGCTGGTTAGACAAGCCCTAAATCGTGAGGGCAGGTTGTCAGGCCAATCGGCTGGAGCTCAGTGAGATGGGTGGAAGGTGCTGTCCACACTGCAGTTTCTTCTTCTATCCAGAAGTCTCCATTCTCCCTGTAATGTCTTCCAACTGATTGGATGAAGCCCATTCAGATTATCTAGGATAATCAAGTTAAAGTCTGCTGATTTTGCAAATCAATCACATCTATAAACTATCTCCACAGCGACATCTACTTACTGTTTGATTGAATAACTGAGAACATTCCTAGCTAAGTTCATGCATACACCTGACCATGATGGGGGTGCCACAGTGCTTGTTGTAATAGGTGCAGGAGATGCTTGTGTGCAGATTAAAATTAAGTGCTATGGTGGTAAGCTGTTATCTTTATACCAGTGCAAAACTCATTTGACTAAAGTACAACTCCATTAGATGTGGTTATAATAAGGATATGGGAAAGAATAAACTAAATGTTTACAAGTTAAACTCCTTAAAAATTAGATATTCTAACCTGGAGATTCAGAAGGTCCATGAACTTCCCATAATTATTTGTTGTGTTTGTGTGGAGGGGTTGGGGGGAATTGAGAGAACATATACATTTTTCTGATATTAGAGTCCATACTTTTTTTCTGGATTCACAAAAAGTTCAGTTTTAATATTTAATAAGCTGTAAAATAGTGCCTCATTTATATGGTATAGCTGAATCATCCACTGGTAGAAATAGTCCTGCATTATGAGTCCAGACCACGTATCTAATGAAATCTTGTGTTCATAAACCCACACCCACCTGGACATTCCAGAGTCAACTCTTGGAGAGCTCAGAGGTAATGCTGATAATAGTTCTTATGGGGATCATTTAGGGCAGAATCAGGAGGTGCCTGTTACCCCAGAGCCTACTAGGATAGGTTTTCCACTAAAAATGGATGCCTCTGGGCCCAGATCAATGACTGGGTAGATCAAGGAAGCAAGCAGTGAGGCAGTGTAGCTCTGCTAAGGAGCCAGCCACAGCCCCTCCTCTGACTGAGAAAGGGGTTAATGCACACAGATGGCGGCAACCCCCCCAAGCAGTCAGCACACTGTAAAACAATATTAACATCACTGCCGTTTGAATACCCTGTCTTGTAAACCCCGGGATATGACAAGGCTCTTTAGAATCTTCTTTGATTGTGTTACTCTGTCTCCCATAGGGAAGCAGGGAGGAGTAGGGGGTAGATACCAGAGGAAACATATAATTAGGAGTCTCTTGAAACAATGAGGGTTCTCAGACACACATGCATGAGACTGATTTGTTGCTTTTGGTATTTCTATTGGTGAGTAATTAACTGAGTTTTGGGTGAGTGTGTGCCAGCTTGGGCAATCTGATTGTAGTGAACCATAGAGAAGGAATAGTTCCCTTTAGCTATGTGTTCAGAGAAATACTGACTGGAGATGAATGGAAGGGAACAGACTTTCTTGAGAGATGCCATTACAGTAATGTCAGAACATCTCAGGCCCAGATAAATCGTTCTCGTTATCATCCTTGTTTTCAGTCTTACGGAAGGCGGGAGGCCTGTTTCCGTGAGAGGGGGCCGTGTGTATGAGCCACAGCCTACTCCCTGCCACCTCCCCTGGAGAGGGCCAAGGCTGCCTCTGTGGGTCTCTGGCTCCTGCCGTTACTGCAGCAGTCCCTCACCACTGCAGGGAGTGTGTGCTGACCGACCCTGAGGGTGGGGGCCCCTCATTTTACTGCTGGAGGAATAGAGGCTTTTTTCCGGGAACTCTTCTGAGAGAAAAACAAGTTTTTCACAACCCCTTTCTGCAAGTTGTACAATGGCCATATGCGGAGACGGTGTCATTTCTGAAAAATGAGGCCCATTCAAGAGTCTGGCCCCTGGTACACTGCCTGCAGCCATCAAGATTCTCAGTTCTGAGACCGCTCAGGTTTAATGCCACTGGCATGAGAGAACAGAGTTTGGCAGTTCTCTAGGCTGAGGGTTTCCAAATTAAGTGGCCTTTTGAATTAAGAATAGGGTGCCAATATGGGAATGTTTGTATTTGTGAAGGCACTCTGAAGAAAGTAAATATTTTTATTTATTTTGGAGACCTAGAACATGCAAATTATCTTCTGTGGGTCTCAGTTTATCCAGCCAGAAAGCTGGGAGCAGAGGGACCCACTCACCCTTAGGAGTGCTATGTGACCTGAGGAGGTGATACTTACAGAACAATTTGCTAATGCATAGGGCCCCGACAGTGCAAAGTGTTATTTGCAGAAAGTTCATAAAGGACATAACCCCTTGGATAAAAATGATCTGTGGAAATGACATGTTATGGATATTGTCAAAAGGAGAGATGGATTCACCTGCTTTCCAGAAGGGTATTTGAGGTATATAGTGCCTCTTAAGGAGTAAGAGAAGAGATGGAAAGTATTGGGACCTGGAGCAACCCTTAAAAACCAGACCCCCATGATGAAGCTCACCAAGCTGACTGTGAAGATCGATTCAGTTTGGAAGTAAAGCTCCATTAATTCATCTGTCCAGTGGTTCAGGCTCTGGTGTGGCCAAAGTTTGCATTTAGAGGCCAAAGTGCGTGCTGGGGCTCAGGATCCACTGCGCCTGTGAAGAGTGTTTGCTGTCAGCAGCCTCAGGATTTCCATTCCTTGTTCCTTCCATAGTCAGCTCTCATCTCTGGCCACAGACCAACCGGTTCTGGCTTTGATGGGCCATCAGCCCACACTCACACATGCTCTCCCTTCAAGCTGCAGGCTGCAGGGGCCAGTGCAGGGTTCTAAGAGGTTTCTTTAGGGACTTTTGAGGACTCAGCCTGATTTGAATGTGTGCTGTCAGGCCGCTGCCACAGTGATGGTTCTCATTGGCAGAAGATGAGTCTTGAAATGTCACAGAAAGATTTATCTCTCAACACAGATTCTCCCTCAACCAGATTTGCAATAGGCCACGGGATAATGGGTTGTTTGGAAAATAATACACAGTCTCAGCAGCTTTTGTATGGGAAGGAACTTGGTTGGCCTCTTGAAGCCAAAGGGCACACATGGGAACAACTGGTGCAGAGACTATTGGCAGTGGATACGAGAGACAGGCCTTGTTTCCCAGGGATTTGGCGGAGTCTCTGCTTCTCTGGGTACCATTGCAGTCACGGTGGGAATCATCAGGCAGGTGGGTGGAGAAACCTGCTTTCAAAGTTCAGGCTTGTGAAGAAATATGGAGCTTGGCATTTTGAACCTCTTGCATCAGCACCAAGGTTTAATTTCAGAGAAGATAGTTCATGGTAAGCAGATTTTCCCCACTCTCTTTTGGTTTCCTAGGAAAACATATTTTGTTGATCTGAAGGTGCCATCAACTGCAAGGTGCCTGTTCATTAAATAACAGCTTTTCAACATTGGGAGTAGGAAGATGGGTTCCATGTTATATGCACAAGCAGATTATAAGATAAATTTCTAATTCAAAAATGTTAAAGTGTGAAAACATATTTTGCAAAACTGTGTAAACAGTATTTTTGGTGGCCCACCAGCAAATGTTCCACAGACATTTGCTCTAGAATCTTACCAATGGGAGTCTAGATTGATATCTTAAGATAGTAAGGATTTTATCTTTTATGCATTGTTGTATATGTGTACACAACCAAGCTAGACAAAGCCTCTGACATCTCCAAACAGCTCTGGATTTCTAAGCTATTATTAGCTTGGAGAATATAGATAATTGCAATCTACACAGAAATCTAAAAATAAAGTGTTTATTCATTATCTCTAAAGAATGTTTTTAAGCACAGAGCCTTTTTCCAGAAAGGTTTACAAGTGCTCAGATTAAAGGATGACTCTTTCCATTCTCCTCCCTCCCCCTAGAAGGCTGAAGAAAAAGTGAAATGACCAAAAGACAAGTCAGGAGAGAAAAGAAAGTGCAGCAAAGTACTTACTAATCTATCTGGGGATGTTTGAGAACTGGTTGAACATCTAATTCTTCTTATGCAACAGATAACCTTTCTCTTGCTGGCATTTATCTGACTAAGGTAAACATTGATAATGTTGGTGGGTATGTAATCAATGCATGCTTTGATCATTTATTTTTTTAAACTATAGACATAATAGTATTGATTACTCTGTACATTTTATACTAATAGCTGCATTAATTTGACTTAATGGTTGTGTCCTGTTGGAACAGTTGTCCTACAATGGAACCTACTTTTGGCAGCAGCCCTGCTTGCTGAGTGTTTCTTTACTTCATCTATAGGTTTGACTTGATTCTTATGGACCACAAATGATAAATGTTTTAGGCCACATGGGCCATACTGTCTGTGCTGCAAACCACTCAAGTCTGCCACCAAAACAAGAAGCAGCCATGGATGATCTGCAATCCAACAGACGTGGCTGTGTTCCAGCAAAACTTCACTCGCTGAAACAGTGGCTGGGTAGGATTTGGACCACAGGCTGTATTTGCTAACTCTGATTGTGGTCTAAGAGGAAACCTGCCTTGGCCAGTCTGGCTCAATTGGTTGGGTGTCATCCTGCAAAGTAAAAGGTCACCAGTTCAATTCCGGGTCAGGGTACCTACTGGGGTTGCAGGTTCAGTTCCCGGTCAGGACGTGTATGAGAGGCAACCAATCGACATTTTTCTTTCACATGAAAGTTTTCTCTCCTTCTCTTTCTCCCTCCTTCCCTTTATCTAAAAATAAATAAATAAAATCTGAGAGAGAGAGAGAGAGAGAGAGAAATCCTGATCACCACCATGAGGGCCAACTGTGCAGAAGGCATAGTTCAAGTCCATAGTGGCAAGCTGGTCCAACTTTCCTGTTCTGGAGTGAATGTTCTCATGAAGGGTAAGGAAATAAAAAACTATCAAGCAAATAAGATGAAACATTAAGTTGGGAATAAGCTCTATGTGCAAAAAAGGTGATTTGCTCAAGAATACCTGACACTTGGGGGAGCCTAATTTGTAGTGAGGAATTGCAGGGTTTTGCCGATGAAACTGTTTATTTGAGGCCCATGCCAACACTTTTAAGGAGTCCTGCTTTTCTCCCTCTGCCTCCGTTTCCTCATGAATCAGTTAGTAACAATACCTGTCTCATAGGGTCATGCTGAAGATTAAAAATTACATTTCTGAAGGATCTTCTGTGAACCAGTAGAGTCCTTACATGTTCATTTCATCTTACTATTAATATTGTTTTTGTTGCTGTTTTATCACCCATATCTTCATTGTCCCTCACATTTGCTTGAAGTTGTGTTCCCGAACATCACAGAGATTCTTTAAAGGGACTCGGTAGATTACAATTCTTTGCCTTTCATTTGCACTTAAGAGAGAATTTCTCTAAGTCATTGGCAAGTTGAAACCACTATCTTCATATTCGGCTGACATGAGAAACCAGTGTTTAATATTCATGCTTTACTCTTATAGAGTATCTGTCATTGTCAGAAGCTGATCCTATGGCCTTGTTGGTAACGTATGAAAAACAGGTGAGCTGGTCTAGACACTCAAAAAGAGTGTGAAAAAATACCTTAGAAATTGTTTTTGCCCATCAGAAGCTTTGTAAACATCTATTGATAAAGGCAATGCATGACAAACTTAGATAATTAAGCTTTATCATGTTCAATTCTCTTTCTGATTCAAAATAACAACTGAAATGTATATTCTGTTTCTAGTTACTGGAAGAAGACATCAATAAAATTCAGAGTTCTTAGAAAATTCATGCGAAACATGAATTTTCCATTTTTTCCAAAATAGAAACAGCAAGAAGATGACACAATAGCAGCTAACTTTTGCTGAGTCCTCATAAACCAGGAGCTGTGCCTAAGACATCGTGTTTAGCTGTTTTCTAAACCCTATAATAAGCTACCACAACCTTCAAAGTTAGTAACATTCCCATGTAACAGAAAAGGAAATGGAGACTCAGACATTCTAAGTATCTTTCTCAAAGTCATCTGGCCGGTATTCAGCAGAAGCAGAGCTCAAGCCCAGATCCACTCAACCCGAAGCCAACAAGCCCACACTCTGTCTACCACATAGTAGTCTCCAAGATTTTTGATTGCTTACATCCACCAATAGAAGAACAAACCACACAAAATAAAACAAAGGACAACAATTATAAAAAGTATCACTCATATCTATGAGTGATACTTTTTATAGATTTATAGATTTGCATACCATCACATTATGTGCATATTTACTAACAAGTTAAATTTTTGTACCATTATACTAATATATACTGAGCAAATGATCAGTCACAAGAAATAAATGTAAAAAGGATGCATGAGAGAAATAAATATTAATGGAACAACTCATATTTGCTTTGTTTATGTGAGGGGGTTACCTCCTGCTTCCAATGATGCATATATTTTGCAGACCACAGCACCGGACCACTCTAGCAGGCCAAAAAGATACATGAGGTCTCACAGTATTATGTCTCCCTGGTAAATCCAGCTGAATCTCTGCATGGAGCCCTGCCTACATTGGCCGTATCTCCCAAGAAGTCCAAATGAGGGCTGCATGGCCTGGTGAGACTGGCTCAGGCTACAGGAGCTGGCACTCATTGGTGCATGGCCTTAACCCGGAGGAAATCAATGGCATGTGGGTTAGATGTCATCAAGAGCAGAGCTTAGTCTCCCACTGAGCTGCTTGGGCTGCTGCAGCAAGAGCTTACCACCTGGGTGCCTGGGTGAGTGCTCCTGGGTGCTCCAAGCAGCACGCTCTGGCCATTTCAAAAATGAACTGCTTCTTCCAGTGCACAAATATCTTGCTAATTAGCAATTAGTTGTCAAGGGAGAAGAAACAGAGATGAACGGGGTCTGAAATAGTCTCCTAAGAGACATGGGGAAAAAAAGCAGCACTTAAAAATAAGCCAGATAGAAACAGGGAACTGCCTCATTTGGGCGAGATGTCTTGAGTTGTTTTTCTAAATGTTTTAGATTCAGCGAAGGGCCCCAATGCATTCTGCCAAGTGCTTTTCCCTTTAATTTTTAAATGCATTTAAATTTCAAGGGGAATTTAATCCGTATGTTTCTGGTTCTTTTACACTTAACTCATCAAAATGTTGTTCTTTAAGAGCTGTTTGATCTGTAAGGCTTATGGGCCTTTGTAATAAGCCTTTTCAAAACCTCTTTCCCCTTTTCGAATCAGCAAACGTAATTGTGCCAATTCTGAATGGAATTTGAATAAAGAGGAGTCCACCTTTAGGATTAAAGGCAGAACCTCGAGGGTATCTGAGCTGACTTCTCAGAAATGTACCCTCGACCCCCAAATAGTAGTGGGACCAGTGGCATCGTGGGTAGACTCGGGGCAGGGATAGATGCTTGCTGTGGGCCCAGAGCAGAGGCAGTGACCTCAGAGGCACACACATCTGCTAGAGAACCAGGGAACCTGAAGATTAGCTTCAGAAGCTCCCAGTTCACCCTTCCACTCAGTGACATTGATGACACATAATAATTAAATGATGATGTCGGTAATGAGACCTGATATTCAGGAGTCCCACCTACATTGCCAGCTGCTTTTCCAGTGCCTTATATGTGTCATCTCCCTTAGCCCTCATCACAGCTCCGTGAGGCGGGTGTGGAGCAGGGAACTTCAGTGGGTGTGAGTTTAGGATGTGGAACAGCTGATCTGGGTTTGCATCCAGCATCGACATTTGTCAAAACTAGTGCTTCAGGAAAGTTCTCTATGCTCCCCAAATTGTGCCTCCACTTGTTCTTTCTGTTACTTCTGTCAAGGGTGCTGCTGAGGACATATAACTGCCCTGCTGTCTCAGGGGCAGCCATTTCCATCGTTAGCTACTAGTGTTACATAGTTGTTGGGGTTTTTTTTCTGTCTTGTTTCTGTGTCAAAATCTCTTATATTGCATGACCTGGCCAGGTGACTAAGTTGGCTGGAGCTCTGTCCTGTGCACCACAAGTTTGCAGGTTCCATCCCCAGTCAGGGCACGTATGGGAGACACCTGATCGATGTCTCTCTCTGTCTTCCTCTGTCTCCCTCTCTCTCTCAAATCAATAATAATAATAATAATAATAATAATAATAATAATAATAATAAACATATACTTGGTGAGGATTAGAAAAACCTCCTGTATTACAAATCATGCCTATTATAGTTCTAAAATGGAGTTAAGCTAACTTTTCTCCTACATGTGAGGACTTCACACACCGGAGGACAACTGGCATGCCGCAAATTTCTCTCTCCAGGGTTAATAACCGGTATTGGATTTGTAGTGCCCAGGAGGCACTCTTTCCTGACCTCTGTCATCCCAGGTTGTGCTGTCCTGATGCACTAGCAGGAGCACAACGCCTTAGATGAGGTCTCATCGGTGTGAAGTGTGAGGGAAACCTGCACACTCTTGTGTTCCATTTTGTACTCTGATTAATACGGTTTTACAATCCTTCAGCTAGTCACATCGCTGATTTCTGTTCACCCAGAGTCAATGTCACTAATGGAAGATTTTTTTACATGTGGATGGTACCTCTGCAGTTGATTTTGTGTTTCAAAGTGGGATGTTTTGTTATGACCCTGCTGAATTAATAAAAACAAATAAGGATTTCACAGGGATATGTACATTGTACTATTGAGACATTAAGTGGCAATGTGGTCAAACAGGAAGAGTTTCATGAATTTCCGTTCATCTGGTAACTAAATTCATAGCCTGCGGGTCCTGAGCCTTCGAAACCTTGTTCCGAAGAGGCATTGTGAAGCTCGGGCAAGTGTTATCATGAAAGAACGCTGAAGAATCGATGGCCTTTGGCTTCCTGTTGAGCAAGCAACTGAGAGCAAGCTTGCAGCCTGTGGAGGACATATTTTAATTTGCCAAGTGACTCCAAGCACAGCCATGCAGCAGGTGTCCACCAGCTGTGCCCACGTGGCCCACTCAGCTGGACTGCTCTTCAAAGGACAGGGCTCATCTACCTTAGCTTGGTATTAAATTCTGTGCCAAAGAGATCACCATTGGGTTTGAACATCTGCATGAACCCAGCAGCCAGCGGTAGACAGCTTTGCTTGATAAAGGCAGCTCTCCCCCAGGCCAACGGGCAACTCTGAGGGGGTGCTCTGCCCACTAAAGGGCCCTGTGCTAATGTGAGCAGGCCCAGGGGCTGACCACCAGCCTTGCTGGTCACTCCAGCCACCCATCATTTACCTTGTACTGCATCCCATTTCCATTTTCTCATGGGTTGTGACAGGCCCTTTGAGCTTCACTGGCCGATTGTGCCTGTGAGCTCTGTGGTCCCTGCAGGTCCTCTCTCAACCAGAGAACTTTTCAGATGTATCTTCATGGAAACCTTTTCTCCTGCTAACAGGTCTTGGTCTGGATTTTAATCTCTGAAAAACAGTTAAATGTACTTGTTTCATATATGTTTCTGAGAAAGATTACATAGAGATCTAATGGTTGGGTAGCTTGTGGCAAGTGGGAATAAAGAGAATTGATTAAGAAATAGCACCTGCATTCCTTATGGGAACCCAGCCCAGTGCTAGATGTAGGGAAAAACACAGACCTTGAATGCAAGGTCCCCTGTCCCTAGTCAGTCTTGACCACTATTTAATGTGGTAGAGGGATACCATTCATGTATGGAAAGCAATAGAAGCATGCAAGAGGATTTGCAAGTAGGTGCTAAAGAATTTGGTGCAGGATGCAAATCTGTGCTCATTCAAATGAGGAATAGCTCCCTGCAGATGAAAGAATCCAGAAGGCAGGACAGGATCTGGTCTCTTGAGCTGGCGAGGATTGAGATCAGTGCAGAAAATGGTGAGACCTGAGAGTGAGGGTGGATCATCGGGACATTATCTTATACATGGAAATGAAACACCCACTTACATACAACACACACACACACACACACACACACACACACACACCCCACAGAAGTTATAAGCCAAAGGCATTTTATCCTCTTTTAATTTTCTTGTAACGGCAAGCTATATATCTGCTGTTGCAAATAGTGATGTATATTGGCATCTTTTTAGTAAGACTTGCTTTCACTTCCTAAGAGTACAAACAGTATCCCTTCTGAAAGGCAGAGTAGCTCTTTAAATCTACTAACACTTGTCTGAAATAATGTCCAAAATAACCATCAAGACAGTATGTGAAATAGCCCAACTACTGGTACACAGAAGGAAAAAATCACCTACCGAATTTTGCCATGTATAATGCGCACCCACTTTTTTGTGTGCGTTATACACTGGACTATTATTCCCATGGTATATAATCATTACACCCATGTATAAGGCACATCCTTATTTTTCCCTCAAAAATTTGAGCAAAAAATGTGCATTATACACAGCAAAATATGGTATATTATTTTATTATTTGTATTCTTAGAACCCTTGTGTTCTAAGCACTCTCTCAAGTGTTGATTATCTCTCTCTTTCTCACTCTCTTATAGTAAATATATATATTTCATGTATATAAACCCACACACCAACCTCTGAGAGTAGCTAATATTACTGCCCTATTCACAGAAAGAGAGAACCAAAGAAAACAATGTAGTTGGAGATGAAGTTGATTGAGGACAGAGTTAAAACTGATGTTGTGAGTCTGAACCAGGCATTCTGACTCCAGTATAAGGTGAATATTTAAACAATGTGCTAAATGTAATAAAATTATCCAAATCTGCCTCGGAATCAGCCCTTCACAAAGAATCTTCTCGTGCTCAGGTGTTGTCTCCTGGGACCTTCACAACTTTCCTGTGGCAGAGTATGGCATCCACAAGGAGGCTGAGGGGCAGAGAGATGTTTCTCCCAAAGGCTTATCTGCACTCCGCTCATGCACTCCCCATGCTGTGTTTGTTGACAACTCATCAAACACCTGCTCTTTCAGTATTTTTACCTTCCCACCCCTAGGGAACGTCCCTTTCATTTAGCATGCTCCCTGAACTCTGTGATCATGTCCGGCTTCTCCGGCTCCACGATCTTGAGATCACATCTGTCCATGCTGTCTTGTCCTCTCCAGCTTGTCCATTCAGCGCTTTCTCTCCTTTGCCCTCACTGAAGCCTAAGGCACCGTGAGGACTCTGCCTCCCTCAGTCTCTCTGCTTCCTCCTTCCTTCACATCCTTCTTCACCTGGCCTCGATGTGGTGATCCATGGCTTCATCTATCATCATCAGTGTTCTCCACATCCTTGTCCTACTGTCCCTGTTTCTCATGTTCTTAGCCAAACTCAGTTCCAGAACAAACTCTACCCAAAGAGCTTACACTGGGTGCTGCTAGGGAGAGCCATAAAGTTACTTACAGTGATGCCTGATAAACTCATGATCTGGCCCCACCTAGACCCACTGGAACACCTGCTGGCTTTGCTTTTCCTGTGTTTTGTCTCTCCCCCATTCTGAACAATGGCTATCTTCAATCTTCTCCTTAAGGCTTACCCTTCTAATCCTACTTTTCTCTCTGACTCCAGAGGATTACTTTGCCTCTAACTTGACCTTTCTTCCTTTGGCAAAATTCTTTTAATACTCAGTTTAAACATTTTTTTTCAAGGAGATTCTTCCTGATACCTGTGGTTTTTCAAAGTTGCCTATGCTTCCCAATTATGTAACACAGACCACATGCCTTTGTTACTTGTTTAACTTGACCATCATCTGTAAGTTTCAGGAGTTTGAACAGCATCTATTGCACCCCCAGCAAGTACACATTTTAGTAGGTGCCCAACAACTACTTGTTGAAAAGATGGATGAATGAATAAATTAATGAATAAGAAATACACACATACACCATCACATAAGAACTGTCATAACCGCCTGCCACTGAAGCTGCGAGCCCCCTTTCCTTCCTACCTTCTGTCCTCTTAGGAAGGAAAAGCTGTTCCTTCCCTCCCAAAGCTACATGTGCCAGCCATGCTGCTAGCAATCTCATTTACTCCCATTTTTTGGCTATCTTGTTTCATAATTTTCCTTCTTTTTTCTATACCTTTAATCTCTAATTTAGATTGTGTCTCTCTAGCAATGAGATGTGATCAAATCTATTTCGTATTTTAAAATAAACCCTTTTCTTGAATTCATGTCCAACTTCTGCTCTCACTCCACCGACACATTGTTTACACCTGGTGTCTCCACTTCTGCAACTCACATTTATTTCCCACTGTCCCCGACTTCTGTCCCCACCACTCAACTTCACCCAGATGACTCTGTCATAGTCCCCTCCACAGGGAGCCGTGCACTCATCTCCCCTGACCTGCTGCCATCAGTGGGCATCTCTCTTCTTGGTGGTGGACACTGCAGTCCCCTGACCCTCTGGGCCTGCCCAGATGCTGTCTTTCATTGCTCTGTGTGGCTCTGTCCCCCGTGACAGTCACAGGAGTACTGGCATCTCTCTGGGGTTCCTTGGTCAGTCCATTGTTTCCCCTGGGTTCCAGTGCCATGTATACGCTGATGGCTCACTGACCCATGGCTGCTGCCAAGTCTCTTGTCTCACTTTCAGCCCTTGAACATCTCCATGTAGAGCCCACAGGCACCCCTAACTCAGCAGCTCTGAGCTGATTGAATTATTAGTCCCCAAACTCACACAGAAGAGGAAGCCAAACACCTTGGTATCACCCCAACTCCTCTGCCTCTTTTTCCCAAATCTCCCTCAAAACTGGCCACTTCTCTCCTTCTCCAGCACCACTTGGCCAATGCAGGCTGCCTTGATCTCTCATTGGAATTGCTGTAGCGACCCTGGCCGTCCCACCTCAGGCCAGCCCTGATCCAGTTTATTCTCCCTGCTACTGTCAATAAATGGAAATTTGATGTTATCCATTTGCTGCTGAGAACTTTTCACTGGTTCTCTCTTTATGTTCAGGGTAAAGTTCATCTCCTTAACTAAGCTTAGGACATCCCAAGTCTTTCTCCATGTGATGCCCTCATGTCTCTCATCCACCTTCAAATGTGGACCCACCCTGTCCCTTCCAACATATTCCGCACAGTCCACATTCCATTCTCTGCCAACACTGGACTGATTCTGGCTCCCTCCCTACTCTCCCCGGCCCATAGGCCTTTACCCATGCTGTTCCTTCTGCCTGGCATTCCGATCAGAAGGTCTGTCACAGCACCACATGCCTGCTGAGCCTGCAGGAACATGGTGCACCAGAAAGAACACAGGTTTTGGAACCAGACACCTGGCTTACCTATTTATGCTTCCATCTATCTACCCAGTCATCCAGAAGATACTGGATAAAGCATTCTTCTCCTTCCTTCATCTAAAACTCACTTCACCTGACTGCCTCCCACAAGCCTTCATACTGTCTGTACCTTAGGCATCAACCACGCTCCAGAGAACCATTCTTTAACATGCACACACACTTCTCTCGCTTCAGATGTTGCATTGCACCCCGGGCATCCCCCATCAGAACAGCTTCATTCAGTCCACAATCTGATCACCTCTCTTGTATCAGGCATCGAGCTGGCCTCTGACCACATTAGACATGGCCTGTTTCCTTGTCTGTATCGTGGTCGGATAGTGTGCTTGATGAAGGCTGTGAGAGTGAGCATTTCACAGTCACATTATGCCTGTAACTAGCACTACTTCCAGATTTTGGTAAACTATCAAAAACACATCTGTAGCCCGGCTGGCCCGCTAGGTAAATATTGGGTTGGTCAAAAAGTTCATTTGGGATTTTTTCTTATACAATGGCTCTAGTAGTGTTTAGTTATCTTTAACTTCATTTGAAACAATTTTGTTAGATTTTATTGTGACAGCTGTCATCAGCATGCATTAAACAAAACTTATCAAAATTGCTGAGGTTTTTGTGCAGCCATTTTAATAGTGAAGATGTAAGAAAGTATGCAACATCTTCAGCATATTATGCTTTATTATTTCAAAAATGGTAAAAACACAACTGAAATGCAAAAATAGATTTATGCTGTGTATGGGGAAGCTGCTGTGACTGATCAAATGTGTCAGAAGTGGTTTGCAAAGTGTCTTGGTAGTATTGACATTTTGGCCAAATAATTCTTTGCTGTGGAGCTGTCTTATGCATTAGAAGATGTTTAGCAGCGCCCCTGGCCTCTCCCCACTAGAATCCAATAGTAGGAGATAGTGACATACTCCAAATAGCCAAATCGATAAAGTTATTGGTGAAAATAAAAAAACGTGTCTTTTATTTTATGCGAAACCACTGAATGGACTTTTTGGCCAACCCAATACAAAAATGGAAGAACGAGTTGGCAAACCTGGTCTCTGGCTGCACACTAGGTGCTCTTCCTGGTACACCCTGCGGTGTGGGGGTTCCAGGGGGCCTGTGCTACCCAAGAGCCCACCTGGCCACCAGCTGTTCTCACAGGGGCAGGGCATCCTATCCCTGGCCCTCTGGTGTCTCTCTGCCTCTTTCCACCTGCGAGAGTCCCAGCCATGAGAGATCTCAGTCCTCCTCTTTAGGAAGGTCAGAGAAGTGGCTTAGCGTCCCATGCTTCTGAGGGATGAGGCTGTGTGAGGAAGGTCTGAATGATTCGGTTAGAATTTAGCAGTCCACTGAGGACACTGGACCCCAGGTGTTGGTAAATAGAGGTTCCTTTCAGCTGAAGAGCAGAAGAGCAGCAGGCTTTCCCCCCTCTTTTATTATGATGATGATTATTATTTTTGTGGTTCCCATGGAAACAACCAGAGTGAGAGAACAAAAAAGCCAGGGAGGTTAGAGTGATGAGACAGCCCCCATATGCTTAAGAAGACCGAGTGAGTCTGTGTGTGCGTGCGCACTCCACACTCACTTTGTTCTGCTCAGGGCTGGGTCAGGAAGAATTGTGATGTTTATTCACAGCATTTGTTACAATCGGGCTCAACAAGGAGACAACTATCAGCTTTCAGCAATTAGGGAGCCTTTAATGACAGCTCTGTCAGATTAATAGCAGGGGGAGGGAAGGCAGAGATGGAGACATTCAGAATGCCAGCCAGAGGAGTGTCAGAAAAGAAGATACAATTTCAAAGATGGAATCACCAGCTCCACAGCATTCCCTCCTCGGGTTCGTCCAGCAGCTTCATGCAGCCTCCTGTTTGGGTTCTTTGGGGTGTGGTGAAGGCAGCTGTGGGCCAGCCTGAGAGTCCTTGAGTCTTTCCTCGGCTGCCCTCGCTTTTGCTCCTGCACACCTTTTGAATTCCTCACCTAAGGAAGGAAAGCCAGCCCAGGACCCCTTTTCAGAATGGCCAAAGCAGAGCACTAATAACTTGAGCCACCAAGAGAGGGTCAGAGGAAGCCTCCAAATGAGCTCTCCCATCCACTGCATCTCCTGTGGCTCTGGAAGTACTGGTCACTTGTGACCATAAGGATCAGGAGGCACCAGGACCTCTGTGGTCTCTCAATAAGCAACAGACCTGAAATCCCTGAACTGAGAGGGAGTCCTTCTGATTGGCATTTGAGTAGAGAACACAAAAGTTGAGAACCACAGAGGGCATCCATATCCTGTGCATTTCACTTGGATGCACTTGTGTCTGAAAAGCTAAGGGCTTTGTTCCCAGCCATCCTTGCATCTGGGCATGGCCAAGTGTCTAGTCCTCACTCACGCGGTTACATGTGCCACTTCCAGACTTTCTACCAACTCTTTGTCAACAAGCGTGGTGGTCTTGCTAGACACGTGTTAAAAACAGAAACCTCATCACCCCGGGGCCACTTACAGACTGCTTAGAGCAGAGCCCGAGCTAACCCTAGTCCTGATGCCCAGGAACAGCTCTCTGGGCTCTCCCAGAGCCCAAAGACCCTTCCTCTGTGCTAGCTATGGATATACTTGAGTTTACTAGTAACAGCACTCACTGCTACTCTGACTAGTACAGCCTCTCACTCTACAGTGGGAAGAAGTGGAGTGTCATTTCTAACACACCCCTATGGCCTTATCAGCACCCTGCATTCCCCACAGGTCCTCTCCGAGTGAGTGCAGCCAGCTAAGCAGCAGATTCCACCTCACAGCCCAGTCCTCCTCTTTCTCCTTCAGTGCCGCTGCCAGTTACTTGCCCCCCCATACCTCTTAGGCTATTTCTTTTTCTTTAAATGTTTTTTTTTTCTTTCTGACTAGTGTCCTTTGATCACAAAGAGCAACCCAGTTACACATTACCAGAGTAACAGAGTGTGTTGTAATTGGCCAGGAATCGGTCTTGAAATGTCAAGGAAAGATTTATTTCCTAGTGCAACCTCTCTAGGTGCTAATTTTGCTATAGGCTGCAGGATAATAGTTCCCGCTCACAATGGGCGAGAGTTCCTAATCAGAATACGGGCCTGTAATTGGGTTGAAGGGATTTTAAATCATTAAAGTTGCATTTAGAAAGGGGAATAGAAATAGAACCCCAAGATTGAATGACTCACTTAGTATTTAATGAGGGAGTCATGGAGTATTACTTATAATATTCTCTTAATGACCTTACAAGCAATGTAACTGCCCCTGCCCTCCAGGGTCCATTCGCAAGGCACAATTCTGCAGCCTCAGATCCAACACTCTGGAGCAATTAATTACTGACCCATCAAGGAGCAATCAGGCTCTGTTCCGCCAGCAGAAGCACTGATTTCTTTCCCCACCGTCTCCTTACTCCTCTTCTCCCTGTCTGCCTGTTCTAGGGCTGCCAGGAGGGGAGTTGACATTTCCCAAGCCATAAATCATCCTGCAGTTGTTGAAAAGCCTAGCTTATCATGAGGGTGAGGATGTGTCTGATGGAACCACGTGGAAGATCTGAGAGCAGGGTGTGTTGGGAGGACCCAAGGCTCCAGGGAGTGGACTGTCTGCCACTCTCAGAGGACATGCTCTGGTGTGTCCATTTGGCTGGGAAGGCAACAGTGTATCCATTTAGAACCACTAGTTTAGTTCTTTAACCACTGGATCTCCACATTACTGGGAAACACACTGCTACTGACCACCAGAACCAGGGAGCAAATGGTGGGATGGAAAGCGAACACACTTTCAAGTCCTACACATCTGCCTGCCTCTTATGAGGGCACGTTGCCAAGTGTCTAGCACATAGTAGGTGCCAAACAAATGGTAGCACCCCTTAGGATGACTGTGACCAAGGCTGACAAACCCGCCTGTCCCCTCAGTAAATTTGTCTCAAGTGGAGCGAAGCTCCAGCACTGATTTTGCATTTTATCTCCAAGTAAATTTTGGAGGCCCCCAGATGTGTAAAGGGAATTCCCTAGGAATCAGGGGTAGAGGGCCTGTGTGGGGCACATGTAGCTCTTCCTGCGCAGATTCAGGAAGTGCCCAGCTCTCCCGAGGGAGCGAGCGTTGCACAGGTGCTGGGGGCAGCATTGCTAGCGGCCCCTCCTACTAGGGACATACAGGTGGGAAACATGATCTCTGGTACAGGGACCTGCGTGGCCCTTGGCCACCAGCCCCACATCAGCTGGGCTACTGCCTCAATGCTGGTCACCTGCCCTAGCAACCACGCCGCTCCTGGGCAACAACGGCCTGGGATTCTAAATTGTCAATAATGTCCCTTGTTCCATCCTGAGTGAGGCTCTTGGGAAAGTGGCTTCGTTTCTTTTAGTATGCGCAAAACAAAATCTGCGCATTTCTTTAATGTTTCCACTGTCAGCCCTCTTGCCTCGACATTTGATAGTGGCATTGTGATGAGCTGGCCCTTCTGTGGCCTCCCTGACCCAGCCAGCTGCAGAGACTTGCTGTTTGAGAAGGGCTACCGACTTAGCCCTGGCAGGAAGGAAGGGCTTCATAAACACCTGTGGAAAGAAGGAGTTCATAGGTAGCGCAGGTGTTTCTCTTTAAACACTTCACTTGGGCGATTGTGAAGAGGACCATCCCTCATAAAAGGGCAAAGGGAAAGGGAGCTTCCTCCTACTGGCCAGGTGGTAGACTGGCCACAGCCCAGAGAGGAGCTGGTTTCTCACACCCACTGTGGGTCCCACTGTGGGTCCCGGTGAGTCTCATGCAGCTAGCTGCCTACCATTTTCCTTCCACCAGTTCTTCCTCCATCCGGCTAATGCAGGTACCGATGGATGGATGGCAGATGCTTGTTACCTTGTGTTATCATCAATATCCATTGGGCTTGCCAGGAAGAAATGTGTCAAGATTCAGAGAGTTAAAAAAGATACGATATTCTTTATTTAAGATGTATTGACTGACTTAAATTTAGTGTGAAAATATCACTAGTTATATTGGTTGTTTACCAAAAATTACAGATGATAATGCCAATTTCATACAAATCAAGACCAAAACAATGTGACATTGCATGTGAAGAAACATGCTATATTTTATGCAATTAGTCTCTGCCCCTCAAATTGGGACTCATGTCTTAAATACACAAAAGGTGGTCCAATATTTTAAAGGCTCTGACCGAGACTCTTGTGTGAAGACCGCTCGGCCTCGCAGCCATCTCCAGGAGTCCCTCCCAAACTCCAGTGTCTCTCCTTTCCTTTCTTTTAAAAAGTACCCCCTCTCTGCATTACAAACTGGTGTGCTAAAAAGTGTCTTTGCGGGCTGCAGCTGTTCCTTATCCAGGTGCTGGAATTACTAGCATTTAACAGCAGACCACACAGCCCCATCGCTCGCAGATGGTGGCCCTTTCCCAGCTCCAATGTGACTGCTTTGGTTCTTCAGTCTTCAATTCCAGTGGTAGCCAGGGCTGGCTGAGAGCCCACAGAGCACCTTTTAAGAAGTGGAAAACATGGTCTCATGTGCCAACATAACTCCTCATGGGAAGGCTTGATAAACATACAGCGTCTTTGTGCAAATTAGATCTGGAGATGCAACCCTGATGTGGGACTCAGAGCTGGATGTCAGTGCCTACGTGCCCCTGTCCAGGCTTTTCTGTGTCTCAGACAACCTGCAGCACACACACAGCAACCTGCTTCCCGACAGCATGGCCTGTTTCCATCACAGCCAGAGCAGCATCTGAGGGGACTACTCAATATTCACGTGAGCTTGATGTTCATGTTTAGTCGGGAAGGATAGTTTTGTCTTCTCTGTACAGGCACCAAATCTCCCAAGCTGGGCAGGAGCACCAGCTGTTTACTTCCGCCCGCAGAAGCTTCTGCTTCTCCTTCTTAGAGATCATGTCTTAATTAACTCACTGTTATCGAGACCGAAATTATAGCGATGTTGTAAAAGTCAAATTATACATGAAAGATAGAGGGGAAAAAGCTCTGCCAACCAGGGAACGGAGCGCAGAAACTCTCTCCTGAGTGGGTTGTTGGCTTCAGGCCGGTTGGTGGTGACCTGCTGCCACTCAGGACACTCCAACCACATTGTGCTCCTTTTGGAAGGGCTCCTCTACTCCAGCTCCTATCGAGTATCTTACGTACTTTCATACAACTTATTCTTACAGGGTTCAATATACTCTGACATTTTCTATTCTATTCTATTTATTTCATTTTAAAAATTATCCAATTCGCCCTGGCTGGTGTGGCTCAGTGGAGTGAGTGCCAGCCTGTGAGCCAAAGGGTTGCCAGTTCAATTCCCAGTCAGGGCACATGCCTGGGTTGTGGGCCAGGTCCCCAGCAGGGGGCGCGGGAGAGGCAACCACACACTGATGTTTCTCTCCCTCTCGTTCTCCCTCCATTCCTCTCTCTAAAAGTAAAAATAAATAAATAAATAAATCCCCTCCCAAATAAAATAAATAAATAAATAAATAAATAAATAAATAAATAAAAGTTACCTAAATCATTGAATGACCCACTGCACAGTCACAGCATAAAGGCTGGAAAACTGTGATCTAGTCCAATTGCTAAATTTTTCAAGTTGGGGATTGAGGGCCAGAGAAGTGAACCTACTCATCCCAGATATATTTTCAATGGTGGAGCTTGTCCTGAAACCCAGACGACCAACCTCTTCCCAGTAGTGCTGTGCCTGCCACTTACTAAACAGGAGAGCTCCAAGAAGCAGGACCCCATGCCCTTCAGGAAACATGGGCCAAGCACATCCAGGATGAAACATTTGGGGAGACATGTGCTTTCTCCTGTACAAGGTATTTCTAACGATCCCTGGCATTGGCGCGCCGCTCTGTGTTCCCACACTGAAGTGGGGCGTAGGGGTGGAGGGCACACGAACCTAACCTCCTGTCATGGCACACCTCCTTAAAACGATGCCCTCCCTCCCTCTCTTACCCCCTTCACCCATATTGAACCAACTCAGTCTGCACTCACCTCCCCCTGATGCACTCCTTCTGAGCCACTGGGCTGAAACGGTAAGTAAAATAGGCAGGTCGTGGAGACCATAATTCCACATTTTAAAAAGGAAAATACTTGGGACACCATGCCAGACATTTCTTCATTTCTCTGCCTGTGTTTGCATATTTTCAATGTACTGAGAGAAGTTTTCCAAATGAAAGCCTTCTGGTGGGTAATCACACCCATCTGCCTCATCTCTATTGCTCTTCAAAGCAAGGTATGGACCAAGTCAGGGTTTTTGTGCCTCCCTATGACATTGGTTGGCATCACTGATAAAATAGGCACTTGATCTTGTTTTCCAAGTGGGGGTGGATTCAGAAGGTGGTTAACTAGCACCCACAGTGATGCGGCCATGGACAGGCAGGTAATCAAGCCAGGGGGAGTGAGCTGTGCCCGATCATGCAGCACATTTGTATTAGGCAAGTCCCCTGGAATTGCACTCACTAGGGCGTGCTTCTCTGACAGTTTAACCACAGCATTTAGAATCGGTGGTGGGTGGGCAAGTGATCTCTGTTAACCTCTTATCATTCCATTGCCTCATTTCCTTTTGCCCTGGGCACAGGGGCATGAAAATTCTTGAATGGCTGCATTCACAGAAACCCAGCTTTCCCACTTCTGCCTTGGAATACTTCTATTCTCTTCTCAAGGAGAGAATCCCCCCCTCCCTTTCTTTCCCCTGAATATTTCCTACCAACCCTCCACCCCCTCACTCATATATATAGACACTGAGCAGTGTTTAGATATGTGAGGTGGGCTATCAGCTGTGATTTAATGAAGAGTATCACTGGCAGATTTCACAAAATGAAATTTCATGAGATGGTGAAGGAAGACTTCTGCATAGAAACTACAGAGGGAGATTTGACAGCTTCTTCAATCCAGTTATCAAAGCACTCGCAGTTCAAGGCAGGTGAAACAATAATGTAATCTTAGCGCTGAATGCTCGTTTGTATCTGAGTGTTTCAATAAATAAAATGGTGGGGGGAAATGAAAGCAGACCTGTTGTCTCCAATCCACTAAATTTAATATCCCGAGCATTGACTGACAGCTTTTTATCACCATAATTAGTATGGATTGTTCCTGAGGCCATTGATCAATCATTCCGACCCCTGTGGACTTGAGTTGCTGTTTTCTTCCTTTCTTGCCCTCCCCGCCTTTTATTTTAACATTGATCTTGCCAGTTGCCTTCTTCCGTAGGCACGCTGCTCGCTTAGACAAAGGAGACCTCAGAGGGAGCAGAGGAGGCCGAGCAGCCCCCATTCCTAACTGGTGTTCTGACTTGGACCTCACTGGGCCTCCTCTGTGGTGATCTTGTGGTCTGATTCCTGGATGCCGGTGGCCTTCAGCTTCTCCGATGGAAGCAGCACACTGTCCCTCCCACCGGATGGGAAGCTGCAGGAAGACAAGCCACAGAATCAGTGGTCAGTAGGTTCCTGTTGAGTGAATGTCACCAAGCTAAATGAAAGATTTGGGGCAGACTGATGAGCTCAGCTGCACGTGTCCCTGCACATAACCTGTTCCGTGCAATTCAGACCAGAAACCCCAAGATCTCAGTCCTCACCAGGTTTTTCCGGTTTCATATCCTGATTCCTTTATTCCATCCTCTTTTCTCTTGCTCCTGTCTCTCAGTCCCCAGTTACATAGTTGTACTTTTTACTAGCTCTTCCCTTCACTATAATAATCACTGACTGTCTAGCCTTCTTGCCTCAGCCAACCTCCACTTTCCATCCTTAGATCCTCTGCACAGACAGTGAGTAGGTTTATGTGTGGTGCACACTCTTGATGCTCCTTGAGGCTTCCTTGTCCAAACTGCTGGCCACAGCACATAGAGCTGTCTGCAACCTGACCCCTGCCTGCCTTGGAGTTCCATTTCCCAACACTCGCTAGGGGTCCTTGATGTTGCAGGAAGAATTGCTCATGTAATTCCTCTTCCTCACCACCTGTCTCACACCTCCTAGTCCTTGCTCACCTTGTTAATTTTGCCTGAAACAGCTTTTCCATCCTTTTCTTCTTGACTGCTCTCTCTCATCCCTCAGGAATTAGCTCAGATGGCATATTTTTCAGGAAGCATTCTTTTAGCCTCCCAAGTACCCTAAGCATGTCTTTCTTGTGTCCTCTGAGATTTTGTGTGGCATGTGTATACATTTTCTTTTTATGGGTCTCTGTGTCAAAGTAGAAAGTACACCCCTTGGGGACAGGGGCGGTGTATTTTTCTTCATTCTATCCCCAGTGCGAGGAACAACACCTGGCATGTAGGTGGTGTTTTTATACTGCAAATGAGAATCCCTAAGAAGAGAACCAGTGGGCCCCAAGAGCAAGGCATCATTTGTGTCAAACAAGATATGTTCACAGTGCATGGAACATGCTATGCCCTAGAGCTGCACCATGAGCAAGAGCCAGGCAGAGTCTCACTCACTCTCCAAGTGGGGAGAAGAAATGGGAAAATGTCCCTTCTGCAGGTGAGGGAGTAGCAAGGTTTCTTTCTCTGACCATAAAGGATGCAAGTATTACAGATTGCTGAGGCTGTACAGTATGAAAGAGCTTAGCAACCTACACATCAACGTGACACTTTCTCGTTGGTCTTCCTAACACAATTTCTCCTGCCCCTCTTTGTAGTAAAGGTCACATTATCAGCATCACATTTCTGAAGGATGTCTCCTAAGGGCAGCAAATGTTGTGCATTTCTGATGGAGCCCAGGTGAGCCCTGTGGCCTGGTGTGGCTTCCTTGCTGTCTGGGGATCGTACCCCTCCTCTTTTTAAGCCTGCCTTCCCCACCTCCCCAGCCCAGCAGCCCACCCTCACAGTTCCAGGTGCCTATGCACATCATGTGCCTCATATTGAGGCTTTAAACTAAGTGCAACTCTTTTTGCTAACTGAGCACAGCTGAGCTAAATTGGATTGTGAGGCCACACATTCCTGAGGGCCCCGGGGAGACTGCAGCATCTACACTGCAAATTGGCCCCATAGAAAAGCAGACCATGCCAGAGCCAGCCCCCACTTTATCCCCATCATGCCTATTGTGGAGCATCAGCAGCAGATGTTTCTGGAGGTGACCCCCAGAAGCACATACGCACACACAGCACCTCCTTCCCAGGCAACTCGATCCAGGCTTCTGTAAGACAGATTGGACAGACTGATACTGATTGGCATGTCTTCCCTGCCAGATTGGAATCAGGCCCTTCTACCGTCTTTGGGGTCCATTGTGGTTTCAAGGGAAAGCTACAGAGGGGATGTGATTCTTAGCTACACAGCCAACTTTCCCTTTGCGAGCATGCTGGCATTTCTAATCCTGGCATTTCATGGCTATAGAGCGCTAAGTGTAAATGCAATCTCCAGCCTCGGAAGGCTGGTATTTGCAGGCATGTGAAAATGCCTTTTCATGGTCAGACAGTGGGTCTGCTCAGTTTGCTTGACAGTAAAACTATTAAGTGGGCTTCTGGTCTATCACTACATTCTTCCAAATTCAGTTATATGTGGCTGGCATTGGGGTGGCAGAAGTTAAGAAAGACACCTGCTAGCTTTCTTTCCCTGAGAGCTCTGTGGCTTGTGCACGTACATCCTGGAGGTGAGAAGGCACATCAGTACCGAAATGTTGCCTTCCGGGCCCATATTCTGATTGTACCACTGACTGGATGCAAATTGGGGCAAGACGCTTACTTTTCCTGAGATTGTATTTCCTCACCCCTGAAGTTCTTTGGTTGGTGTGAGGGTTAAACAAGGTAATGTATGAAGTGAATAGTATCCCTTCAGGTGACCTTCTCATGGGAAGGTCTTTACTTCACAGCCCCTTTGAACTTGAAGTAGTTTATTCATAGTATAATTCCACTTTGTTATTCATACATTGTACATGCACACACATATCTTTGTTACACAAATGCATATGAAGATATGCAGCAAAATATTTATAGTAGACGTTTCTAAGTGAGGAGATTATGGAGTCTTCTTTCTTCCTCCCTTTCTCCTTCCCTCCCTTCATGTCTCCTTTTCTTCCTTTATCTCTCTTCTTTCTCCTCTCTCTTCCTCTGTCTCTCCATCTCTTCTTTCTTCATCTTTCACTGTTACTTTTTTCCTGCTTCCTTATGTCCCTTCCTCCCTTCCGTTCTTCTTTCTTTCTATTTATTTTCCTATAACAGACATTTTATAAACTAGTAAAAGAGAGAGAAATACTTGAGCTCTTTAAAAATGTGTGTTAGGAGAAGCCCAGTGAAGACAGCCACCTTGATGCCCCATAAGGAACCCTGGCTGCACCCCATCTTCTCACTAGGAGGAGACTGCCTGTTCTGTGACGTTCGGCTAACCCCCCGTCAGACCCACAGTGGCACCTTCCTTCCCGCCAACGGAAGGGCATCCCCCAGGCTCGACAGTGGGGGGAACGTGATTTGGGACCACAGGTCTGAGCAGAGTTTAAAGTGGAATGCGATTTCTTGAAGCTGTACCCCGTTTAGCGAGGATAAATGGCAACGTGGAGGAGAAACTCCCAAGGGAATAGAATACTGTAAGTTCAGAATAAATAAGTGTGCCTTCTTATTAATTTAATGTGTGCTGTTAGACCAGGGACCCATTTGTATTAATGCAGAAAAGAAAGCTATTAGAGATCATCTCTGAGGAGAGAGACTTGAGAAACCGAAGAGGGAGAAAGTAGCAGAGTAGCAGTGCGCTGGCGAGTGGGGAGGGAAGGAAGAGGGAGTAGAGGGGACCAGTGGGACAACATTATTAAGAAATGAGTGGAAAGAGAAAAAAATAGAAAGAGATGAGGCAAGGGACCCATCAGCGAAGCTTTTATCCCAAGTTCCTGCCGTCAGTGTAAAATTCAAGGTTCTGCAGCAGCCTGAGCTCATGGCTAATTGTCCTTAATTATCCTAAGTTGACTCGTCCAGACCCCCAGGCCTGGGATACAGGTGTTTTTATCGGGTTGGCTGGCCTGCACGGCAGGTCTCTGTCGTCACACAGTCCTGATGGACTGGCCACCTGGAGCTGAGCCGATTTCTTCACGCTGAGGACCCTGGCTTGGGGCCCACCTCCACCCTACTGGTCGTTTTCTCCTAAACCTAAAGATTTTCTTGAGAGCTAAGAAGAGGGGGTGTGGTAGGCGGCACCTGCGCATGCTCTGGACGGAGGGAGGGGCAGAGTACCTTGGAGCCGGCCACACTGATCTGCAGAGCCTTTGCTGTAAACCCAGCGCCTCTAGCAAAGGGGTCTAGAAGCTGAGTCAGTGTGAGGGTGGTCTGGGAGCCTGTGCCCCACGGCTAATAGGGTGGAGGTTGGTCTGTAATAAGTCAGTGAAATAGTGAGTTTCAATTACTTACATGCTCCCTGAAGCTGAAACAATTGCCATTATCCCACATAATATTGCTTGACCTACATTTTTACTTGAAAGCCTTCAGCTAATAATTAGTTTGAATGTTGAGTTATAAATAAACACTCATATTCCAGAAACGGAAGGGAATAGGGGAGCGATGCCTGGCACTCGTCCCTCTCTTCCCACCCTGTTTCCTTTGCCTTATGTTTGATGTTTCAACTTAGCTTTTCCAAGGTGAGCATCACTGGGGAATTCTTCTGAAGGGGGGCTGTTCAGAAGTAATGAGGCCACTGGGCTTTCTCTGGGCAAGCGGCAGCATCGTCGGCACCGGGGAGATTTGAGCCATCTGGATAAAAAGGGTCAAACTATCCGCTGGCAGCAATTAAGCAGCTCCGTGTGGAGAAGCCATGTGACCGCGCCAAAGGAGCTGCCAAGAACAGGAGATTAGTAAACAAAAGTACACACCAGAAGGTGTCCAGGTTGGCCACCGCTCTGGCCACTTGTCATTTGCGCAGCTTCCTCTCTCTTCGGTGTCCCATCTGTCTGAGCCCACTGCCCACCTATGAGCTGCCTGCAGAGAGTTTAAACAAACTCAGACAGAGCCGAGTTTGTTTAAAATGTGGAAAGTCCAGAGCGAAGTCATTCACGCCGACACGTCTTAGGCATCCACAGCAACATCCCCAGTGCATCCACAGTGCCTCTGAGGTTCGGGCTGCCCTTCACAGCTTCACCGGGATAAGCCAAAAGGTTTGGTGTAGATCAGAGTGAGGCGTAATTCTCTGGTGATGATTGGGATAGTTTATCCGCTGATATTTACAACAGGTTAGGGAACATATGCCTGGATTATTTTAGTTCAAGGCTTTGTGATGGTTTGAGAATAAACTGAGCTGCCCTTCTGAGTTAGAACAATTCCATAAAAGGCAGGCAGAACTCTCCAATGCATGCACTTACTTATTCAACACGGTAGCACTCCCTGTGTCTATAAGAGAGGTCTGTTCTTAAACACGTTACCTTTCAGTAACAGGAAGGATGAGCCAGCATTGTGGCTGTATGACTGTAGACTACCTCTACATCCAGTCTTCCTGCTGTCCAGATGAGGTCAATTTCACATGCCACGAAACTAGCTTTTTCTATTGACTGGTAATGCCTTGAGGCTTTCCTGTCCCCTGCAGTGCGCTGTTGTAGAATGGCAGTTCAAATAAAAGATGTAAACTTTTTCAACACGGGTTAAAGCCTGCACACTATGCAGCAATCTATGATGCATTCTCATTGCTTCTAATGTTCTTAGTTTCCATGACACTTCACACCCCTAGCTTCCTCTGTCCAACTTCACTGCACATTGCTTGAGCCCCATTCCATCTTGAAGCAGGGCATGGTAAAGGACTGCACCCTGTGTCTTTGTACCCCATCTGTGCATATACTCTCAAGTTCTTTTTCATGAATTTACATCTTGGCCCCCAAATCTCCACTGACCCCCAGACTTGTAGGAGTGATGATTTGATGAACAACCCCATGCCAACTTGTAATGATAATGCTTATTAAGAATTCAAGGGATGATTCCAACAGGCCATTGCATACACATGTCTAAAAGAATAGTATTGCTTTTTCTTTCAAATTTTATTTTTTAAGCCCACTGCAGCTCAGTTTAAAAAAAGTTACCTTCTACCTCGTTGATCAAAAAAAAAAAAATGTACAAGCGGAACTTTATACCTCCTTCATTGTTCCTAGCAGCCCTGCCATTGCCCATGTTTCTAATCCATCCACAAGTTTTGCTGAGTTTACTTCCAAAATATAAAACCCTGATCCATACTGTGATCTTTACCTCCACAGCCTCTAGTCAAACCTATTGTCAAGAATGACAATAACTGCATCATGATCTTCCTCACTGGCCTCCCTGCTACCTTGATCTCCCCTTACACTCTGTTCTCCAAAAAGAAGTCAAAGACGTCTTTTTATAACACAAATCAGTTCATACGACTTCTCTGCCTAGGATTCTTTAGACCAAACTTTACACGTAAAATCCTGCGCCCTTACCAAGGTGTTAGTGCTACCTGCCTTCCACTCCAGTTCAAGGCTCACAGTGCTTCCCCAGATCACTGAGCCCATGGCCCTGGGCTCTCTACTCTGGATGACCCTGGAGTTCCTGATTTCCCAGCACGTTTGCTTCCCTCTTCCGTCCCCAGATCTGCTCTTGGCAGACTCCTGGTCACTATTTAGATTTCAGGACAAATGCCACCTCCTCAAAATGGACTTCTGCAAAGAAAGAGAATTCCCACCCCTCTGCTCAACTTGCTCATGAATCTCTTGTCCAGGGATGTCCAACCCATGGCCTGTAGACCGCATGGGGCCCAGGATGGCTATGAATGCAGCCCAACACAAAATCGTAAATTTACTGAAAACATCATGAGATATTTTTGTGGTCACGTGTCATAATGTATTTAACATGTGGCCCAAGACAACTCTTCTTTTTCCAGTGTGGCCCAGAGATGCCCAAAGGCTGGACACCCCTGCGTGGAGTCCTTTGCCCGGTGTATGACCTTCAGAGCACATGTTGCTCTCTGAAATAAACTCGCACCTAGTTTTAGTGTCTCTGTCCTCCAACCAGCACGGGCAGAGGAACCTGTCTTTCACATGCCATCCCCAGGGCCTAGAATTGTACCCGGCTGCAGCCTGGTGCTGAAGTATTCACAAAGTGAACGAATGATTGAATAAATGAATTCCTGTTCCCACAATTTCAGTTTTTCTAGTACTGAAAAACATAGGAAATAATATCCTCTTCAGTGTCTCTACATGCCTTATGCCTGTCAAGGACAGTGGCCTCTCTGGAGGGCTGTGCTGTCAGCCAGTGGCAGCAGCGTGAGCTCGCGGACGGGAGGCATGCACTAAGGAGGTTCCTTATTTGTGTAAGCTGTTGTGTGGGGTTAACTGTCTTCTCCTTCTTGGGCTAACTGACTTTACAAAAATATTGGCAAATGCTTTAAATCATATTCATGTTTAGTCAAAATTGTGTGACAAGAAGTAACTGAAGAAATTTTGGAATTTTTTTAAATTTGAAAATTATATTCAAGCATGCTATTATTTCTGGATATATTTTGAAGATTTAAATGAGTGAATACAGAGTTTTTTCTTGAATTTCTGTATTTATGTACATTATATTCACAAGTCCTCTTCCTGTAGAGGAAACTAGGATGTTAGATTGTTACTCCGTGTTACAAGAGAAGTGAAAATGTGGCAGGTAGTCCCCAAAGGTTTCTGAGTATGTCTGTGTGTGTGTGTATACACACACACATATATATAATGCATATATATATATATATATATATATATATATATATATACACACACACATAAATATATATGCCTCTGTTATCTGTCTGAGGTTTTCAAGATCTATGGACTTTTTTCCCTTTCTATCTCTTTTTCTTAGAAAAAAATCTGGGGTATAAAAATTCAGACCTAAAATTCTTTAGAGCAGGGTAAGTGAATGGAAGGAATGTATTATCCTGAACTCCTTTTTATGAGCTTAAGTACAGCTTTAATACAGCCTAGAGGTTTAAACACAAGGATGAACATCAGGAAATGATGTCTCATTTTTTGTGCTGTGTCTCCTGCATTTCTCAGCAAGCCCGAGCTCCTCAGAGCCACCATCTCCTATGTGTGAAGTGTGAATTGTTTTAGAAACACCGGTGAGAGCTCAGAACTGACCTTCTGAAAAGAATTGTAGATGCCTCCGAAGTCAAAGTCAACTAAAGAAAAATAAGTGCTAGGCTTCGGATTATTCCACCGAATGACTTCCTTATCAAAATTCTTTAATAGGTAAGTTAGAGAATACTTATCCAGCAGGCAACACCAACTGGGATTGGAGTCGGCCCCCATAATCATGATTATTAATAAAGATTCTTTAGCACAAGTTTGCGTTTGCTGGCAAGGTTGTCAATGACTGATGCTTGAAGCAGAAGGAAGTTGGTTTGATTCTAACATGGGCTTTTGGCAAAGCAAGAGGAAAACTTTACTTGTTTCAACAG
The DNA here is from genome assembly GCF_019186645.2 of Phyllostomus hastatus. Taxonomy (NCBI): domain Eukaryota; kingdom Metazoa; phylum Chordata; class Mammalia; order Chiroptera; family Phyllostomidae; genus Phyllostomus; species Phyllostomus hastatus. The sequence continues at coordinate 7,591,999 of NW_025334015.1, read as the reverse complement.
AAATGACTCAGATGGCAAGTAGCTGCTCTGCCATGCAACAGAAGGCCATACTTCCCCTCTTGTTTTGCTTTCCCCAATTGTCTGGAATGAGGACCAAGCTAGTCATTACTCTTCCCGGTTTCTCCAGTTTCTCATCTCACAAAGCATGGCCGTTATGTGGTGCATTCTGGTTAGTGAGTGGCTCAGGCAGAGACAGGGCCGTGCAGATGGATGCATTGTAAACAGACCACAATTGAAGCAGTCTCACACCATTTGTCCTGTCCACTATCAGGCACTGCATGGTGAGTGAAAGAAGCCAGTGTTCCTTTAACATTTAACTTTGTTACACATCTTGAAAGACAAGGTGTATGAATGGGTGCAGCTAACCTATGGAGGAGAGGGGAATATAGACACAAAAAGGAAAAAATAAATTTTCAGAAACCATTCCAAATAATAGGACTTTTTAGAAAATCCCTTCAGAGTTTCTCTGAATTGATATAAATGATATTTCAGTCTTGCTATGGGCGTGGCTGGCCCAGTTCACAGCAAGAAAACCAGACCCTCATCCGGAGAGCAGGTACCACTGGGCACAATGTGGGTAAAAGTGGACCTGGCCCCTCGGTGCAGCCTTCCATTGGAGAAGGCACCCTGCTCTCTGATCCTAAACTCCCCAGGCTCTGGGAGGCCTAGGTGGGTCCTGAATGCCTGTGTCAGTCTGATGAACAGTTACAGGGCCTGGGACACATGTGCCCTTGCATGTTTGTGGGGTAGCAGTCTTCCGGTTTGGGGGGGCAGCTACCAATCCATCATGTCCCCGGGTTTTTGTACAGCCTGCCTTTGATGTGTGGGTCACCAGCCAGCAGTGACCACGGAATGCTGCAGATGGCTCACTGAAAAACACACGAGAAAAAACACATGCACAGAGACAGACTAGTTTCTGTGGGGAAGTAGGGATGAAATGGCCACCCCCCCCCCCCAGTGGGGAGCGCACAGATTTACTGTCCATACCTGCTTTTATTGGGCTCATTTGCATAATAATTCAGGTATAGTACAGTACTCATTAGGGGGAAGTAAGGAACCAAAGAAAACAAGGAACTCTGCCAGTCTATTTTGAGTCGGGGTAAAAGAGCTGTAAGACTTTTGAGGAACAAACTAACTTCCTTCTTGGACCCCTCTCATTCAACTGAGAGCATTCTAAACAAAGAAGGTTTCACATTAATTTACATATTCTTTCTTAGGCCTGATCACCCAGGGAATCCGCCCTTTCCAGCACAGAGCTGCACCACCCTGTCATTGTTTCAGGCTTAGGTGGAGCAAGGGAACTAAGGCAACCAAGAGATAAGGAGATTTTCTCCCAGACAATGAGAACTCAGGCTATGTCAAAGACGAGGAGCGAGGGTCCATCACCCCCTTTTGCTGCAGCCCCCCAAGTCCTTCTTTTGGGGGGGCCTCCCATGTGATCGTGCCTGTCTTAGATCGTTCCCCCCTTGGGGAATCTTACCCGTCTTTGGCTAACCGACCAAGCTTTTTGGGGTTCAGTTATGAATAAAGCAGCAGAAGCAGCATTCCTGTCAGGGAGATAAGCTTTTGTCTCCTTGCTGGCTTAGGGTTCCAAGGGCATTCCCTTAGCCTTAGCCTAGGCGGGGGTTTCAGCTTCTGATACCAGTCAGGGCGGTTCCCAACATGCCTTTCAATGAGACAATAGCAGCTCTTTCTGTATGTTAAAATATTTACACATATAAATAACTTTTTTAGTTTAGATAAATAATGAACAATAATAATTTAAAATATTTCAAAATATTTTAAAGATCACCAGGATAACCTTCCTTTCATCACAGCTGGTGAAACAGCCAGAGGGGGTCTTGTCACCTCCAGAAAATCTCTGAAAGGCCCTCAAATCCCTGCTGGGCCTGTGGGCCCGCCCTCTCAGTGTGTAGAGAGATGAAAGCTCATCCTAGCAGAGATTTTTAAATCTCCTCCACCCAGTCACCATCTCCTAGTTGCTGTGCCTACCCCTCCAAGTACGTCCTTTTTAGTGCACTTTGTACAGAGTGCCTGGTTGCCCTGGTCCTGAGAAGGATGAGAGCGGGCTCTGTCCCTGCTGTGTTCCGTGGTGACGCAGCCCAGCCGACCTTACAGAGGCCCTCCACCTGGGTGGTTGTAAGATATTCCTCCAGCGACTTGCTTTTTAAATAACTTTGGAATCATAGCAGTGGTTGTAATAAATGCCTCAGTGATTTGCATTTAAATGGTATTTTCATCCACAGATCACAAAGAGGAAAGCTATCTTACTTAACGCCATGACCTGAATTCTCTTCATCTCAAAGCCAGCCCGCGTGCACCAAGTACACATTTCGCCCCCATGGCTCATTCAGGTCTGTGTACCCTAATGATTAAAACAAGTGTGTGCTTGTGTCAGGTTGGAAGTGCTCAGACAGCTCAGGTGTGCCTGAGTTCTCTGCCTTGCACACGCATCATCAGCCTGCCTCCCAGTGAGCTTGACTGCAGAGCCTCTGTCCCAGGCTGGGGTGTGAGAGGCAGGAGGTGGGGCTTGGCCTCCTCAACTCCCAGAGGGTGTGTCCAGCACCAGGCAGTTAAGAAAATGTCTTGCCCTGGCTGGGTGGCTCCCTTGGTTGGAGTGTCATCTTGTGCACCAAAGCATTGCCGGTTTGATTCAAAGACAGGGCACACACCTAGATTGGGGGTTTCGTCCCAAGTTGAGGTGCACATGGGAGGCAAACAATCAATGTTTTTCTAACACATCGATGTCTCTCCCTCACTCGCTGATGAAAAACATATCCTTGGGTGAAAATTAAAAAAAGGAAAGAAGAAAGAAAATGCCTTCCTTCATCTCCTGGGCTGTCAATAAAGCCAATTTCATCTGGAAGTGATGGAGAGGCAGTGAATGTAGACCCCCGAAGTTAACGTTAGCCATCGCTTTCCAGAGTACGGCCGCACTTGAAGGGACTCCCAGGCACTCCATAGGGCTCATCGACTCTCAGCTCTTGGGGGGAGTGAGGAGGCAAAGCGCGGGCAGAACACAGGGACAGGAACAGAGTCCAAAGTCCACAGGAGGCCCAGGACCCCAGCCCCGCTGGTGACAGCTCCACCCGGACTATCCGGTTTACCCATTTTTGCACCCTTCTCCCAAGCATCCAGTCTCTTTGTCCCTGTTCATGTCACCCTTCCTCCTCTTCAGTAGGGTTTTTAAAATACTGTGCAGCTGAACTTACTTCATCATCCACACATTTTCCTCTGTCCCGTGGATTCTTTAAAAGGCATCCTTTGAAGATGTGTTTTTTTATTCAGATACAAGCTTTTGTTTAAAAAAATAAAGGAGGTGTAAATATGGAATGTTATTGAAAAGGTCTTATCTTGCTTTAGACATGACATCTAAAAAATGTGTTCAAAATAAAGAGCAAGTGTTGTACAAGGCATGTGTCAAGGCGGTTGCTTCCTGTAGTGAGAGCCGGTGCTGCTTGAAACACGTTTCTGCCTTTTTGAAAGCTTTCATGCTTCAGGTCCCCGTGACCCCAGCTCTTCTTCAGTATGTGCCCCTTCTGGGTCCACCACCAGAAGTGCATGCAGGGCCCTGGGTTTGCTGCCTTGCTCGCAGGACCGCAATTAGGCAATTTACATGAGGTAAAATTATTGTTCCAAAAATAATACCACACTCATGAAAAGCACACTCTTCTTCAGCCGCTGCTGCTCTTTCCTTCACTGCCCACCCCCTCCCCCCACACTCTGCATTTTCCATTTGCTCTGCCTTGGCATGTAACATGTTCATAGTACTGTAGGGGAAGGACGCGTGTGGGGAATTCAAGTGTGCTTTTTAAACCCTAACTACAGTAGTAGAAAACTGAAGGAGAAGCATCTTGCAAGTCCTCTCATTTAGCCTCTTGAAGATGAGGAAACCCAAGTCCAGGAAGGTAGGTTGACTTCCTCAAGGACACGCAGAAATTAATGAAAATCGTGCACTGGAACATTCTGGATGTCTTCCAGTCCAAAGCTCACCTCTCTGGGCACACAGTGTTCTTCTTACCTAATGTTTGTCACCTCCCGTGCTTGGGACCTTGCATTGTATTTCCCAGTAGTTAAAAGCAAGGTCGGGGTGGGGCATACGTAACACTTTTCTATAAAACTTCAAGTAGGTGTTATAAAGGAGTAGGCCGGCTCTTTTTGTACAGAGAGGCACAGCCATCCCTGTGGACTTGTGACACTCCACCACAGCCGGTAACCATGTACACGGCAGCTTTGGATACCAGCGCTGGGCCCAAGATCTGCTGCAGATGCTATGACTTAGTGTTTCCCTGACCAGCTGTCCTTGTTGTTCTAATGGCTATTTTATTTCTAGAACGATGATGTTGCATTCCTCCCCCTTCATTGATTAGCACTCAGACCTTCTAGGAGTCTGGAAATGCAGATCATTCCAAATGATCATGGCAAAGGTGGTTGAATTCGGCTCCTTCACTGCCACTAGACTGTGGAGATCCTCTGCCCATCAGAGCTGTGTGCACTAAGCAGAGCAACCAAAAACACCTTTGCAAATGCTCATCCTCCTCCTGTATGCACTCAGCCCCACTCCTCCTGGCTCACTACTACAGCTTCTTCCAAATTCAGCTCAGGAGTGATCTCCTCTGGTACACTCTGAGTATGCTTCTGACCTCATCAATCTGAATGAGGTACCTGTATCAGTCAGAAACCACTCTTCCTATATCAATACTTAGTTACACTGATGATAGAGGTGATGAACAGGCTGAGAAGCCAAGTGGAGGCTGACAAAGCAACCAAGAGGTTAAACAATAGCCAATTATATGAGGTCTGTCCATGTGGTATGAAAAATAGAGACACTTATTGAAGAAGATACAAGCAACATTGTCCATAGGACAATGACACCTCAGTCCCCTTCAAAGTAGGCACCTTGAGGCCTCACACAGTTCTCTGATCTTTGTGATCACCGTCCATACACATTGAACATTCTCAGGTGTTCTGCTTTTGCAGGTCTTCCAGAACACAGATCACTTTCAGTGGGTTCTCATTTGTGCCACACTTTTATTTGTGCTGCACTCATCACATGGTCCCTGAAAGCCTTCTGAGTCATCCAAATAGTTTCCATGGAGGAATGTTCAAACTTAAGGCAAAATTTGATGCCGATTCATTGCTCTACTTGCTCAGTCATTTTAAATGCAACAGCCACACTGCACATGCTCCCTCAATGGCTTCTACCACCTCCACTGACTAATATAGTAAGGTTGTCATTGTTCACCCATGCACATTCCAGAACACTCTCCTTGGCTTCAGGTTATATTGATGTCACACAAGCCGTTCTTGTTATAGTAACAATGGCTGGACTTTTTCCAGACAGACCTTATACTACTCTCCTTCACATCCACATGCATCTCCACAGCAGGAGGGATAGAGGGTGAAGGACTGATTTGAGCCCAGAGCTGGGCAAAGTCAGCAAAAGCTACACTGTGCAGGGAGGGGCTGAAGTCCTCTGGGAGACAGAGCCACTGCCATGGATAGCACTCAAACAAAAGAGGAGAGAACTTTCTCCCACCTCTTACCTTTCCACTGACCAAGCCAATGCCAAAGTCAGAGGACCAGGAAGACTGGAAAATATAGGAACCATCATGCTTTCCATTCAGAGCAGGGGAGAGGAGAATAGGGAATGAACAAGAGAGCAGATGTGTGGATGGCCAAGCCCTCGTGCTGCACTCGAAGCCGCCTGCACTCACTGTTCTCATAGTGGTCACCACCTCATGTCCTCATTGTCACTGGGGACACTTTAAAGCAAGGATTGTTTCTTATACCACATCATCTAGTGCCATGCCTGGCACAGAATGGTACTGAATGAATGAATGCCCAAGTCTGGCAAATGATGATAGGCCATGGAAATGTAAGTAATCAGGCCAAAAGCATGACATCTGCTGAGGATGACTGAGTTATAACCCTTTCTTCACCCCACATAACAAATGGCTCAACTCTTCCCTGCTGCCATCCTGGTTTGCTGACTTGAAGATGAAAAGTGTTGCAGTTAATTAAAATATTGTGAATGAATGAACAGGGGGGAATGAACAGGTTTAGGGGAAAAAGGAAGGTGAAGGCGTTGTGATGAGCCAGGTTGAAGGAGAAATATCCACAGAGGATAATATAGAGCTCAGGCTGATATTTTCTGAAGAGCTAAGACTAGTTCCTGGCACAGACTGAGCAACGCAGAACTCTCCCAAGCCCTCCTGAGTCATGGAAGTCCAAAGTTTCTGAGTGACTCGTGTTCACTCACATTCTGCTCTAGAAGAATTGTTTATTAGAAATCAAGAGTGCTCTTTTAAATTCTCATTTCTCTGTACTGCAACCATTTTCTACTAGTCTAGTAAACCCTTTAGCAATGCAAATTGTATTCAGTTTTGCTTCATGAAGACAAAAAGCATATTTGCCAAGCCCTCTATAGAGAAGGAAATGTCACTTTTTTAAATGTTTTTGAAATTGAAAAGGTTAGAAAGGTGTGTTAGGTGTCCAACTGGGGCCGGTGAGGGTGGACCCCTCTTCTGGGTCTGTGTGTGCCTCCTGGTCTGTCCTACTGGATGTATCACATAAGATCCTTTGTTTTTTTAAGCTTTACTGGTAGAGAAAAGTCACAAGTCATTTACTCTCAAAAGTGGAGGGCTGTGATTTGGCAGGGGCCTTTGAAATTACCCCAATACATAAAGCATTGCCATCATTAGTGTAACTAACACTGAAGAAACACTCCTACTAGGCCCCTTGATTTCCCCCAGGAAGAAAATCCCAAAGGCAATGGCCCTAATCTGCTTAGCCAATATGATACAATTATAATAAAATAGTAAAGTAGCACCACCAGCCACATTTCTCCTTCTCCTTACACTCTATTTTCCCATCGCATGCATCATCTGATATATTTTGCTTATTTTTTACTTTGTTTGTGTATGCACCACAAGAACAGGGCCTTGGTCACTTTAAAAATGATTTTCTTCCCTGCTCTGTTCCTCGCTCTCGGAGCAGGTGCACAGTAGGCACTCAGTGACCACGCAGCACCCAGAATGCACACGTTCAGGACACCTGTCCTGCCTCTTGGCAAAAGTCTAGCCAATGGCTCTGAGCATCCGTCCAGTTCCTTGACTATCCCCATGCCCCTATGTTTCTCATTCAAAACAGAACTTGGGCTGCTCTGAAACCAGCGCCACTGGACTCTTGAATTAAATCAATCTTGTCACCCCCATCTGCCTGCCTCCATGTCAGCATAGATTAATTACAACACAATATAAAACACATTTATGTACCCCACATATTGTCTTCACAATAGTCTTGGGGTCCTTTACAGTCTTACAGTCTAATTAAATTGTAGCTTCAGACATGGTTTTCTTTAGTTTAAATTCATAAACTAAGCAAACAAGCCTTTTTTTAAGAATAAGAATAGAAAACATTCTTGTTCTAAAACGAAAAGACCAGCTGATTTCAAATTCCCTGAGTATTATTAATTACCAGTGACTTAAATCAATGCACAGAGCTTGTCTAGAAAGCTATTTCCTCCTCAGGTGAATGGCTGGGAATACAATATGCAGTAATCGACAATGTGAGGCAGTTGTAGATTGTGACTGTAGATGGTGGCTGAACAAAGGCTGGCCCTTGGCATTGACCCTTGCCTTCCCTACCCAGATAGCAGAGAAGGAATTTTGACTTTGGGAGGAAGACAGAGCGAGGTGGAGGAGGTGTTTTCATTGCAACTGTGCATGGCAAAATGGCGGAGAGAACACAGAAGCCCCGGAAGATGGGCTTCCTCTCCAAGGACAGCTACCTGCGGTGTGGAGCACGCTGGCCTGCCCTTCTCTCCCCCGCGGCAGTGCTGCCTTCCTGAGCGGTTGCAGGGAGGAGACCAAGAGCAGATGAGATACCACCAGTGAAGAGAATGATGGAGTGGCCCTTTAAATATAAATCTCTGGAGCCCCAAACCTGGTGGATGTTCCCTTAAGTATTCAAATGAGATTGCAGCATCAGATTGGTATGCATTAGGCTGGTTTCAATGAAAATTAACATGTAATTGCTTCAAATGAAGTAAGTGAGGAGGTAATCTGTTCTTAAATTGGATTCCAAGGATTTTGTGGTACCATAATGCAGCTGTGAAATGAAATATATTTTAAGGATGATGTCCTCAAGGGGGTGAATGGGGGTAGGAGGGGCGAAGAGAGAAACAGTAGATAGTAGAAGCTCCTCTCGCTGGCTTGCCTCATTTTTTCTCAGCCTCATTGTCCAATCGCCAATGGATGAACAGATATTCTCCCACCCATGGGTGACTCCCGTTTCCTGCTGCCTAAATGGACAGAGCCTCCCCATGAGGCATCAACTGGTCCTCTTCACCTTCCTGCAACTTCTGGAGCTGGTGCCCAGAGGCACTTGGTACTCCCAGATGCCATAACTCTGTGGTCTTCCCTCTAAGCTGGGTATGTGGGAGGAAGATGCTCATTCTGCATGTGGTACCTACTAGTAGAGACCATCTGTCCCCGAGCCTTGTGCTGCCAGGGTTGGCTGTATGGCCCAGAGCACACAGCACCGTGTTAGGGATCGTCGTTGCCTGGTATCCGAGTATGTGGGGAAATGCCGACGTGACCTCACGACTGACTCTTCCAATAGCAAAGGTTTCAGCTGGAGCCCCAGCAGCAGCAGCAGCCGCCAAATTCATTACCAGCGAGTCCTCCAAAGGCTGGATCTGGCTAGCCCAGCTGCCCCCACCCCCCAGCACGGTCTGAGTCATTAACTTTCATACCCTCAGTCAGGATGGGAAATGGCTGGGTGAGGAGGCAGTGCAGGTCAGTGCATTAGATTGTTTGCCTTTGCCATCTTACGCATTTTTGGTCACAATCAAAATATCAGGCAGTTCTCTGGTCTTGTGGCCTCACTCCTCTCCACCAAAGAGCCATTTCCATTGGGTTCTGGGGATTTTCTGCAGGAACGCTACAGATGGGCAGAGCTGTTAAATGAAACTAAGCACCTGGTGATGTGCAGACAAAGCTGGGGTGGATGTTCAGAAGGCAGCGCTGAGCTGGTTCAGACGACATTGTCCACCAAGGGCTAGAGTCACAATGGCATGGCGAACTCTGCCTCAGCTCATGAGGACATAAGAGTTTATAATATGCTGTATAAAGAATATATGTTCCAATAAAAGGGTCCCCGTCAGAGCTAGTATAGAGCAAGGAAATGAACAGGAAGCGGAGGAGAAGGAGACTGTGTGACTTCACTGGCGCACTGTGGAGTCAGGCCCCCAGTCCGAGCCCTACTGGCCTCCCCTCCAGTCGCAGCTGGGTTGCACAGCTCAGCTGAGGGCTTTTTAAATCCCTGTCTTTGTCCCTTCCTCTGTTTATGTTGCTGTTTTCTTTCTGCACATGTTAAACAGGTCTGGCTTTAAAACTGTTCAGAGCTAATGGCTTTTTCAAATGCACACATTGTATTTCTGGAGATCTCTCAGTACATGTGATCAAGGAGGTTTTTGAAAGAACACCAGAACGCTGGCCTTCTCCCCAGAGCTTGGCAGACTGGTGAATCAAAGCACATAAACGTGAAGAGAACAGGGGCAAGGAGGGGTGACAACCCTCAGCTTACCCAGCTGAGTTTAGATCTTCCTGGAAACGATGGACTGAGCCCCGTAAGAGGTTGCTCCAGGGGTTCGTGTCCTCCTGTAGGTAGGCAACAGGTTGTACAGACAGTCCCACCCAGGGTCTTCTCTGTGGGCACGAGAGGGGCAACCTACAATGATGAAATTTTTAATCACTCCACGTAGGGAGCCAGACCTCTGGCTCTTCCAAAGGTGAAATTTCTATAGCACGTTGGACAAACCATCTATGTTGATTATTCGTTTCTTTCTTCATCTGAGAGTGGGGGAGGGTACTATATGCCTGTCTGCTTAGGGCTCTGCGAGGATTCATAGCCACCTCATCCTCCAAGGGAGAGGCAGGCCAATCGCAACGAGAGAGCTAACCACCTGTTCTAGATTGCCCACGGACATGCTCTCTGCTTTACCATGTACTTGTCGTCTCGACCCCATGACCGCAGCTGACGGGCTCAGACTGGGCCACCATCAGCTGAGCTAAGGTGGACGAGGCTGGATGAAAACGGAGTTTGAGGTGGGGGTGATGAGCATGTACACTAATTAGTATTTTCTGATGATCTGATGTCTCACATTAATCATTTTGACACTTTTTTCTGCTATCAAAATCTTTCAAATGATCACCTTCCTGTGTTCTTCTAGTTTAACACTTTTCCAAGTTTGTAGCACTGACAGAGAGAAGTGGGAAAAAGCCAACGGTTTTATTCTCATTTTAGAGACAGAGATGGGCTCTTCTCTACAAGCCCGGGGACGTACAGTTCCTCTTCATCGTGAGCCCGACTCCTGTGAAGACTCCCATATGCCCTTCTTCCCAGGACCTGGTTTGCTTTGACTGTAAAATCAGGGTCATGGTGTTAACTCCCTGCTCTCAAAGCACAAATCAACTTCAAAGTCTAAGTATAGAAAGTAACATATAAACCAAAAGGCATAAAGCAGTAACAACACGTGATACCACATTCTAATATGAAATACCAGCCAAAAATGTAAGCTACGTGTTGGACTCCTGGGGTCAAGTGGAGGTGATGAAAGGAGGGAGATGAGGAGCTAAATGGAAAACAGCCGACTCTGTGAGGAAAAGGACTGAGAAATACAGAAAATACAGGTGCAAACTGGGTCCTTCCAGGACCCTATTCTTGCCATCCTCCCTTTTGACCTATGAAATCCTCTCCTGTCCCTCTCTTAAATTCTGCATCAAAAGCTTTAACTCCCCTTTCATTCTGCCTTCCCACTTCGTTAGTCTATGTCCTCACACAGCTCCATGCCCCTCTGTCCAGCTGGTAGACCCACCCCTTCTCTTCATCCTCTTTCTCCAAAGAGCCTGGACTGACAATATTGCCAATAGTTTTCATACATAATAACTTAAGTACATCACTTTTCTACAAACATGTTATCCTTAGCGTTCAATTCCTCTGCTCCTAGCTTTTGTGCTTGGTAAATATATTCCTTTGACGTGTGTTTTGGAAGATGGCTCCATTTTATGCATGTGCCATTAGTGTCAGTTGCACAAAGCAGAAACACACATTACCTGCATTCTGCAGACATGTCTAATAACCCAGACACCACGGGCTGGCATTCAACTCAGCCTCTGCCTCTGCGCCCAAAGCTCAAAGGGGAACATCCAAACTGCCTATTAATTGGAAAGGTAGGGAAGATGCTGCAGGTGCTGAATAGCGTGTTTAGGGAAGCAGTGGCTGACATTGTGCTCAGGAGCTGCACCCTGAGCAGGAGCCTATGCTTGGGATGCATGACAGTGTGCCAGGTTTTTTAGGGAGATCTGAGACAGGGCAGCTTAGGAGCCCACCAAGGCTGAGAATTAGTATTAAAGGCAATAGCTGCTGGAGACAGAGCGGGAACATGGTAGGCAAGGGGCGAGAGCAAAGAGGGACATATCTTGGTGTGTGGGACTCCTGGAGAGGCAGACACGGTTTCCCCGCTGGAGTGTTCTGTAAGATTCTCTTCCAACTGGTTTTATTAGGCAACTCCATAGTCAGCAAATCAGCTTCCCCTGAGGCTGTTCAAGTCAAATCAACATGGTTTTCATGGGAACAAATATTTATAGCAATGAACTTGGGCTCCTCCAAGGCCACCTACTGTCAGACTTCATGACTGTTGAGGGAGCATCAAGATGTACCCCATCTGCCCCAGGGAGAAACAAGGGTCCCCTGTTTCTCCCCGGGGTACTGTCAGTGAGCTGAGGAGCCTTTGTTCCTCTGGCCTGGAGTTCCTGAGGACAGATTCCAGCAGGGTGGCCTCTGAAAGGGGGTGGGGGTGACCCTGAGACCCCGGGGGTGCCCTGAATAGACCAAAGGCACTTCCCAGGGCACTTTGCCTGGGAGCCTCGGGCAGGACTGCAGCCCCTTCCCAGCACTGCCCCCCTCCCACCCCGATCCAGATGTGGGCTCCTTAGTCGGCATTTCTTTACAGACACTGAGTCGTTTCTGGCCCAGAATTTCTCCAGGTTTGGGCCTTGTCACAGTGCTGCTCAGAATTGGATTCCCGATGTCTTGAGACACATGCACACACACTCATTTACCCAACAGGAAACCACAATAACCCCAAGCGAATGGGAAAACCCGTCTCTGTTTCCTCCTTATTCCCATTTATAGAATGCTCTTCTTTTCTGGCCTCCTCTGATTTTTCCCTCCCCTGTGCCCTGTCCTGCCCGTCTGCCTGTGTCTTGGTCTGCACTCTTCCCCTTGCTTCTTTCTGCCTCTTTTCTTTCATTGCAATGAGGCTGCTCCACTGCCGGAGGGTCAGTGCTGTATATCACCGAAGGATCCATGTGAGGGCCACATTGGCAGGGGAAGCTGTCATCAAATTTTACAGCTTCATATAAAATTCACTGTCCATGGCAAGGACAGAGAAGGGGCTGGAAGGGCATGAGGCTGGTTTGGGGACAAGAGGGTAGTCAGAAGAGAGGATCTGTACTGGGTGAGGGGGTAGGTAAATCTCTGTGCTTTCTACAAAGATGTATTCACAGACACAAATCCGCTGTGTCTTCTAAACCCAAACATGTCCTCGGAAGACTCACTAGGATACCCGTCAGTCACTGAAAACCTCACTGATGGGGTGTCTGTGGTCCACTGTGCAGATCCCTGGAGAGCGCTGCTCAGAGCCGTCTGAGTGCACGAGAGTCAAGGGCTGTGTTATGGCCTGAAGCCCGTCTTCCTTGAGAAGCACCAGCGAATGCCCCTGCCCCTGGTCCTTCCTGTACACACCACTGTGTGCACATTCGGTGCACGTGGAGAGGCGTCTGCGTGCCTGCAGTGGGCCCGCTGGTATTACCCACCCCTGGGGCCCAGCAGCATGGCCCCTGTGCTGAAGGCTTTAACCACCAGAGTGGGCAGGCAAGACCAGCCACACGCACCCACTAGAGAGCTGTAGAGGACCGTTCATCTTGGGGACTGGAGTTCCTTCCTCTAGTCCCATTGCTTCATCTGGGACTCTGCACCCATCCACTAAGTCAAAGGCGGAAACAGGAGGCAAAATGGGATCTTACTGTAGAGTATGGGTTTCCTAGACAGAGACTACCAGAATGCCAGTCCCTACTCTGTAATTTATTAACTAGGGGGCCCTGGGCAATCGATTTATTGGGCCTCACAATCCTACCTGTAAGCCGGAGATATTTTTGACAGCTCCTTCTCAGAGGGCTGTGTGAATCAAGGAAGATAAAGCGTGTAAGGTGCTCAGCACAGAGCCCTGGTGCCTGGGCTTTGCCGGTGACTGATAGATGCCAGCCATTATCATTATCATGCTCCACGCCTTCCTTTCTTTCTGCATCCTTCCCGCCCTGAATGTTTAACCTGGGTAAAAGTCTTCAATCTCTGTCCCCTCCTCGACCTCCCCAGGGCACTGGCTGGAATGGCCTGCTGTGGGTGGGGGGAGGGGATGGCAGGCTGGTCAGTGCTGCTTCTCCTCAGCCTCTCTCCTGTGGGCAGCAGTGCCCACAAAGGGCAGAGCTGAGCGCATCCCTGTCCTGTTGGAAACTGCATACCCAGCTGCTACGTCCCAGATGCCCTAGAACAACTCTGAGGGAAGGCCTTTCATGAAATGCCGGGTTGCTTTACAGATCTGTTTCCTATTCAGACCCCTGGCCCTCTCAGGAGTGATTCTCGGGTTATGCACCAGGAAAATCTGTGGACCTGACTTTGAACACTGGGTGTTGCGGGGGGTGGCTTATAAAATGTAGAGTTTTACATTCTTGTAATTCCGCAAGTGTGCCAGGTGTCTACTTCACACTGCAAAGCACTAGCGTTGCCCCGAACACACCCTGCCTTTGGCCACACAATGGCACCCTACCATTTGGCACCAATGACACCACATATTTGGCACCCTGCCATGTGCATATTTGTGCACTCAGCCCCGAGCACAGTGGCTGGCACACAGTAGGGACACTTGGGGTTTGTTGGGGGTTTTTTTGCTCACTGACTGACCAAGTAAATGAAGGATGCTTCTCCTGATACCCAAGGTAGTTAGACTAAATCACATGCACCCACAGGATTCAGGGAAGTAGAAGAATATTATGCTGGGGGTGTGTGTGTGTGTGTGTGTGTGTGTGTGTGTGTGTGTGTAAGGCAGATTAAGGTTCAGGGCAGGGAAGGATGCAGAGGAAGAAGCACAGCCCAGGAAAGGAGTAGCATCATATTTTTTAAAATCATATAACCTTTGTAATATGTTTTCATTACCATGTAATCTTCTGACACACCCTCCCCAGCGTCACATTTTGTGAGCATGTGCATAAGTGGGTATGTGTGGTGGGAACAGAACTATAAACAGCCAAGACCAAAAGGACCATGCTTCCATCCATCCATCCTTCCCAGAAGAACAGTCTGATGGATAGAAACTGTGGGCACAAGAGCGCTGCCACCAATAGCAGGAAGGCAGTGTCCCTGCAGCCCGGCTGTGGCCCATGGCTTCTTAATGGCAAGGTGGTGAGGTACAGGGACAGCACAGGAGATGCCTGTGCCAGTTACTCAGTGTGGGAGTCCCAGGGCAGCTTTCTTTTCCTTTTTTCCCTTCCATCACCCATCTTCTTTTCTGTGATAGATGGGAACTGAGCTGTTTGCCATTTGCAGAGGCTGACAAAATGAGGCTATCGGATTGGAAATCAAAGCTCTCTCCATGGCTGGCAGTGGGCCTGAACTTAGCAGCTACTTCCTGTGGAGGGGCCAGGGGAAGAGGGAGGAAGCAGCTGCTGTCATTTCCCCCCTAGGAGTTGTTTTGGGTTTTACTTTTATTTCTCCTCAGAGGAGAGGAGCTGGAGAGGGTGGCCATGGCAGCAAAGAAAAGACGGAGGAAAAGGGTGAGAACTGGTATGTTCCCCAGGAAAGAGCTGGGTGAAGGGGCCAGGGAGGGGGAGGCCCCAGGCAGAGGCAAGAGCCTTGGAAGTGGAGTGAGCTTTTCTTCTGCTCTGCCCTGGCTGGGATCTGGCACCTGGTCTTATCACCCCTTGCCCCTCCTCGGTTGTCCCGTGCTGTCTGTGATCTGTGCGATGGCTTCACTCGCAGGGTGCCCCGGAAATGATTCTTTCCTCTGCTTGTTTGACAGGTTGGGAAACTGAGGCCCTGCACACTCAGGGCACTTTAACTCACTCTTTATTGGTTCTCCTCTCCCTCTTTGGTCTGGAGAGTTCTGGGAAGTGTCCCTGTCTTCCCCTTACAGGATGAAAAATGTATCTATTGCTTTGCTTCTGGGGCCCTTCTCCTGGGACTCTTCCTCCACAAACTGCCCCGCAGGGTCCTGAGCTTGAGTCTTATGGGTTGACTCTGCCCTCTGCTGGATTGGAAGGTGGAGAAGGAGACAGAAAAGTGGACTTATTCCAGAAAACAGACCCTGGCATGCTTCCCAGGAAAGTCTTTGGTTAAAGCAACCTGAACCCTAAATGAATACAGCTCAATACGCGTGTGATGTATGAATACCCTGATAAGCTGGTCAGAAAGTGTTTCTAAATAGACCTATTACATAAGTGGCAATAAATACTTCCATCTCTCCCTTCTCTGCGGTTTGTGCATAGAGATGGATCTATACCATAGGAGCCCAAGGCCCCGCAGACAGAGTCTTGGCATTCTGACCCTCTGACTGATGGGAAGTCCTGTGTTCCTCATAGCACAGGCCCCCTAACACCCACAGCACACCGTCGTGCCCTTTACCCGCCATTTTCATGACTTTCTATTTTGTTTTACAACCTGCAATCTGCTGCATGTCCCGGTCAACAGTATCTCTTTTTTTTCTGCTGCTGCTTGCTGCCTCGGATGCCTTTATGGGCATTGATTCCCTTCACTGGTTCCCCAAAGAGGTTCTTTTCCTTGAGTCAGAGCGTCATTCCAGCGGATTACAGTGTCTGCCACTCCGCACGCCAATTTATTGCCACCCTGGGTTTTATTCTCTCCTACACTTGCAGCCAAGCCTCATTCATTTCGTTTTCTGGGGCAAGCAGAATGGAAGAAGTTGCTATTAATAGCAGAAAGGACGCCATGCCAGCCAGCTCAGTGATGTCTAAGTTTATGGTCTGTAAGTTGCAAAGCCCGGCTCTGGCCTCACATCGACCCTTCTTCCTTCAAGTGACTGAACCAAGCAGGATTCCCGTGTAGGAATTGGCACTTTGAAAGTTTTACACTCTTTTTCAGGCTTTCGTGGACAAATGATATTCCTCGGTTTGGCCGAGCTCACCTGTGTGTCCTCTTCTTTCCTCTGCTGGTGACCATAGGTTTGCACTGGGAAGCAGGCCAGACCGGGTTGGAGTTCTTGGTGCAGAGGGGTGGGCGGGAGGGAGACAGAGGAAGACAGGGAGCTCGTGGTGACTGATACAGCAGGTCCTCCTCGAGGGTTTGCTTCTCAGATCTCCCAGACACTAATGTATGTGAATCTGATTAAAGTCTCTGTACAAGCTTTATTTACTGTGATCAACATATTTACTAATCATTTATCATAAATCAAATAGCAGAGCAATTTCCTAACAATGTTCTACAGATAATAAATGTCTTGAGCACGCATGCAGAATATGACATCTCAGAGGCGGCTAGTCCTGCTCACCGTCTCCGCGGTGGTTCAGAAGCTACTCGGGGACGGCAGAGGGTAGAGGGTCAGAGGCTGCCTCCCCAGAGGCCTGGTGGCGCTCACTGCACACTGGCCCGGGTTGCAGAGATTCACATCTCCCCCCTGCAGGAATAGGGGCCACTGAGGGTCTTCCAGGGTGTTATAGTCCGGAGTGCAGTGGTTCGTCTAACCCAGCTGACTTCCCAGGAAGTCACATGGATAGATGGCTGGTGAGGCCCGAAGTCCCCATGGACAGTGCTGGGAACTCTGCCTTGGGACGGAATGGGGTTTGGGGGGATAGAAGGTTTCTGCGGGAAGACTTCTCTTGCCAGTATGGCCCTGAGAAAGTGCAGTTTGCAAAAACAGTGTGTGAGGGGATGGGGAGTAGGATGGTAGAGTCTATGTGGCGATATATTCTAGAAGAGAAGTTTGGAGGTGGTCGTATAGGAGCATGGTAAATAAAATTATGTGCATTTCTAGAAAGAGTGACATGGCATAATTCACACAACTGGGTAAGAAGTATTGGTTCTATTAAGTTTCTAATGACAAGCTTAGTGCCAACTTAGAGGGCAGTTTTCCAGCCTCTTGCACACGAATGGATCCAGAATGTCTGACTCCCATTGAGACAACTATGGGGCAGCAAACTGGCCCCAGAGCCCGAGTCCTACATGAGCCTGTACCCCAGAGCCCTGGGCGATGGCCCAGTCACTTAGACCCTGTGGGTTCCTAGCCTCACTCTCAGGACAGGAACGCTCTATTTTAAGATGGAATTTATAAATAGGGAGTTTAGGTGGGTTCTCTCTCCATGCCAGCTGAAAAGTGTGGTCAACTGACTGCTTCCTGTCTGCTGTGCTGTGAAGTCATTGAACAAGAAAACCAGTTAGGAAATAGACACTGGGTTTTTACTGTCAATATTCTTGTTTTTTTCTTCAGCTCACTCACAAAACAGTTGCCTCCCTCCCCCAGTCACTTCAAGTGGAGGTTTGCTTCACTGCGTTAGAGAGACCAGAGAGGAGAGGACAGTGCTGGCGGCGCCGGGGGCCTGGGCCTCGCCGGTGCAACACAGGGTCAGCTCGGGTCGCACTTCCCTCACCCTCGCCTCGGCTCTTGTCCCTTTTCCTTGTGCTCCCCTTTTCCTGAATTTCTGGTGCATTTATTTTATTTTATTTATGTATTTTTAGAGGGGGGGGGGAGGAAGGGAGAGAGACATAGATGGAGAGAAACATCAATGTGAGAGAGAAACATTGATCCGCTGCCCCTTCCTATGCCCCTCGACTGGGGACGAACCCGCAGTCCAGGCATGTGCCCTGACCGGGAATCCAACCAGCAATTTTTTGCCTTGTGGGCTGATGCCCAGTCAATTGAGCAACGCTGGTCAGGACTCTGGTGCTATTTGACTCAGGCTTTTTATTGCAAACAATCTTAGCTCTTACAGATAGTAGTAATGCCACCTGCCTTCTCCTTTGGTGTTCTGCTCACTGAACATTTTAAACAGGTTTTGATGAAGCTTAAACTACCCAAGTGCATTTTGTTCTTAATTAGAAGAACCTATTTCAGACACTGTTGGGACTTTGGGAGTAGGAGATTTGTTTTAGCACTAAATATTCTCAAGAGGAGAGTGGAGGCCAGAGGTGACCAATATTCGGAAATCACCTTGGCAGAGAGACTACCTGCAGCTAGAAATCAAGTGATTAGTGGCATGGGAAAACGAAACGGAGCCTCAAAGATGAGAACAGGTTAACTTTGTTAGGGAGCTGCTTGGAAGTAGCATGTCAGTCATATGGTCACAAGATTAAGAACAAAAGAATGTGTCTGGCAAGTGGAAGGGAGGGGAAGATACCACGTTTTTACCCCACTGTCTTCTTATTGGTGGGACTCCCTTGACAATTACAATGGAAGGAGTAATAATGTTTCTAATCTTACTCCATGCATGTCAATTCTGATTAATATTATTTGATTCTTTGTGTCCAGCTGAGGTGAAATAAAACCTGCTCTTTTGTACTTATACCCCCTCTTTCAAGAATTTGCATAAGAAGCGGAGGCATGTTTGCATGTATTGCATTTCAGTAATTGGCATCCTTGCCTTCATAATTCTACTCCACTTCCTATTCTAACCTCCTAACTTCCCCTCTCTCTGTTCACCTTGGCAAAGAGAGGAACAGTGAAGGTTTTCAGACGGCACTGCCCATCAGCGAGCTGGGCAGCAGTTACGGAGGTGCTGGGTGCTCCCGCAAAGCTGGGGGCTCTCCGAGATCACTTGTCTTGTACAGAGGAAGAAACTGAGGGACTTGGAGGTGAAATGACTTGCCCACAATTACCCATTTTATAGCCTCAGGTCTGGGGTTAGAGATTCGTTTCCACCTCCAGCTTTGTGTTGATAATTCCACAAGATATAATTACAAGTTAAAGGATTTTACATGCTGCCACGCACGGGAAAAGTGAGCTCTTATTTTTCTGGGTAATTAACAAAAACAGTCTTGTAAAACATGTGCTGCATGCTCCCTGCTCGTGTGCCACCTCCTGCGGAGCATAACCCAGGGCTCAGTGACTTCCAGGAGTGAGCTCACCCAGGCTGCCTGCGCAGGCCCTTTGGGCCCCTGGTGTCCTGGTATGAGTAACCATGAAGAACAGCGCAGGGGATGTGGGTGTCTGGGTTGTGCCTGAGGCTCGCTATTGTCTCAGAGACACCTGGTTTAGGAGGGATGCCTGCCTTCTGCAGTGTGCCTCACTGCAGCACAGTGATAATGGCAAGGCACCATGGTAGGCAGAACACACCTCGGGGACCACAAACACAAAGATAGAGAAAATATACCCGCCCCGCCTTGTCCATAGCCCTGTGGCCTGGGAAGTGATGTGCCAGAGGTGTGTAGGTGCTGTGGAGTGGCAGAAGTCAGCGCAGCTGCAATGGGGCAGAGGAAAATGTGGAAAGAGGCATGCATGGGTGAGAGAGTTCAGGAGAGGTGCTCTGGACAGAGGGGCCCGCATGAGGACTGGCTTGGAGCTAGGGGAGAGGATGCCACCTGAGAAAACTGGAGACACTGGCAGTGACATGGCCCCTGTGCAGGGTGATGGGGCTCAGGGAGGCCCGGGCATCCTGGTGGGTTATTCCGAAAGGTGTGAGCTTCATCCTGAAGGCTGTGGCAGCTCCTGCAGGGTTCTGCATGAATAAATCTCTAACAGATTGCTAGAGAGGCCCTTACAACAGAAAGGGAGGTAGACACTAAGGGTTAAATACAGAGGGAAGAGGCCAGCTGGAGGGGCTGGCTGCCCGGCCGACCAGCCAGGTGAGGTGAGACTGGATTCTCTTAATACCTACCCCCAGTGTCTAGAGTTTAGAAGGTGGTTCATTGGAGGGAGATTAGAGAAGAATTTGAGCTTGTTGAATGAAAAAAGAGCAGGGACTAGTTTATGCAGAGAAAGAACTACGTCTGCTCCAGCCCAACTAGAATTGCGTCCTACAGAGGCCAGCTAATTGAGGATATCACCAAAGGTACCAAGAGTTTCTGTGAAGGACTGAGACAATTATTGTCCCTCATTGGTCAAAGGAAAGTGCTTCAGGAGGAGTGGCTGGCGCAGCTCCTGCACTGAGAGGACCGATTCCCTGGCTGACATGTTGCACCTGCAGACCCACCGCATCCCTCTCTGCATCTCCACCCGTACCCACCCTCACCTCTCGGGGCCATGGTCACTCTGTCTGTCGGCATCCAGTGCCTGTCTTAAGGACTTCCTGCCTTGGGTTCGGGGCTGGGTGTTGTTCGTTCAGGGTTAAACTCGAGCCACTTCCGCCCTGTACAGTGTTGGCTATTAAACTGCTTGTGTAGGTCCCCTGCTTTCTTTCATTTAAGTAGCTGTTATCTTCTTTGTATCACAAGCTCCTAAAATATAGAGAATATGGAGTATGTTTTGTTCTGAAGAGTGAGCACTGCATCTCCACAGGCATAGAAGCACAATAAATAAAGGTTTAATGTTCAGCAAGGTGAGGTACACATGTATGCACTCATATAATAGTTACTTGAAAACAATACTGATTGGTAAACTTTAACACCTCCCTACTCCTGAGGAGTCCTTTGTATTCTCCCCTGAAGGACTGATGTTGACCCTCGCGAAAACCGTAAGAATTGAGTGAGCAGACGTTTTTCTGCATTTGACACATATACAAACTGAGACACACGCAGTCTAGGGACCCAGGCTTGTCACAGCAGACTCAATGATAAAGCAAGGACCCAGCTAGCTCGCCTCCATGGAAATCAGGCCAGAACCTCTGGGCATGGCTGCTGCTTCTCTTAAATAGGAACAACCAAGCTGAGGTTGTGTCAGATAAATACACTAACGTAGAGCAGCTTCCAGATGGTAGAGATCTTGTTAAAATCTGAGTAACGCCCAGTTTACAGTCATGTTTTCGGGATGTTCATGATGGACTCTCTCATAGAATCCACTCACCCCAGAAAACACTATTATGTTTCTCAGGTTAAGGAATCAGGAGATGCTGATTCTCATCCTGAGACTTTCTTGAACTAAATAGCTGCAGAGCCATAGGCTTATAAATGAAGTTGTTGCATTGACTTAACTTCCCTCAGCCCCTTATCTGTAAGTCAGTAGATCTTTAAAACACTGAATTTATACTCAGTTTTAAAGGTCTCAGCCAAAACACTTCCACAAGATCCTCACTGGCCTCTGACACCAGTGTCCCCAAGCATTCCTCTGTTTTCTGTACAACACCCTGTAGTGTCCTTTCATAAGAGACCTCACAGTTCACTGAAGTCTGCTTTTTCTTGCCTCTTTTCTGCATGAGCCAAACTATCCCTGTATTGCATTGCATTGCTCAAGTATTAATGCAATACATGGCACATAGTAGGTGCTCCAAAAATATTTGCCAGATAAATGAATAATTCAGTAAACCTGTTCCTACACACCTCAGTTCACTCATATCTTTTGAGACAACAACTGGACGTGAAGTGCAAATAAGGAGAAGAAGGGTAGGCCTGACGCGATAGGCTCCGCATCAGTGGGAGGTTATGAAATGGGCCTGAGAAATGGGTAGGAGTCGGGGAGCCACAGCGTTCCCTTGGCCCAGTCCCTCCCGTCAGCAGGGTTTGAGCCGATCAGGTCTCCATGAAACAACATCTGTTTAGGCATTTGACTGTATGAATAAGAGCCCCATCTCCTGGAAGGGAAACTCATCCTGAGGAGGGGAACCTCAGCGTTTACACAGCTCCTGGCAGCGACTGGCTCCCCATCGCACTGTTGTCTCTCTCCCACTTCGTTCCCAAGTGTGAATTCATCACGCCATTCAGCACCCCGCCCCCCTTAACCAGCAGCAGCCCATTGCTGCCTATGAGAGCTACTGCTCAGCGTGGCATTTGGGCCTGCTGCAAGCTGACTATCATCTTCCTTCTTATACTGTCCCCTCTGCGTCTCCAGAGTCTCCACCTCTGTCACACCAGATTATAAGTGTGCCCCCATTTCCATAGACACACATTTGGACTGTATTTTCTTCCTGTGGGCCACACCCTCTCACCTTTTCTCTATGGATGGAGATGTGTTTTGCATTTATTATGAACTCAGGGCTCACTTCCTCTGCAAGATTTCCAATCCCCTTGCTCTTCCCCTACCACCAAACTCCTGAAGTTTTCACCAGAGGATTCTTTGAGGATGCGTGCCTAGCTAGGTCGTATTCCCCTTGGTGTCAGTGTCCCTGGATGTCCCCAGCTCTCTCCGCTCTTCTTGGCCAGGCTCTACTCAGCCCCGTCTCGTTTCCTGTCTCCTGAGCCCAGACCGCCCATTCTGCCCCGCTGCCAGAGCCTGACTGCACAGCCATGAGCATCTTTCTGGCACCCACTCCTTGCAACCTCTGGAGCTTCTCACACTCCCATTCCTTAAAGATTGCCCCTTCTAATCCCAGAATGTTTGTGAGAATTACCAATCACACTGTCCTAGTTCCAGAGCCCCAGAGGCAGGCCCTGGGACTTGAATTTGTTCAAAAGTGGCTTATTAAGGAAGAAGGAAGTGTTCCCTAGAGAAACCACAAGGAGTGGGGTGGGGAGCAGGGCAGGGAGGGACAGGAAGCCAAGCAGAGGCTTGATTTCAGACAAGTAGCCACCAGGGTGAGACCCAGGCAGGTCCAGAGGGTGGGGTTCCACACTGTCATTGTCAGCAGCTACCCACAGCCCCAGGGGATACACCCAGCTCTCTGCAAGTGGGTGACGTGATGGGGCTCCCGCAACCTGAAAGCGGGACTCCCAGGAGTGTGGCATTTAGAAGCAGAGGTGCACAGAAACCTAGGGAGCAGCACAGGGATAGACAAAGGGACCTGGGGGACGACTGGGCAGACACTAACAACTGCAATGTCCAAGAAGGTGGGGACATCAATACAGACCAAAGACCTGGGACCCAGGCCTGGCTTCCAGCCACCTTTCAGAGTGGGTTTTCCAGCTCCACATTTCAGCTCCCCCACCTTTGCACATTCCCGCCTGTAGCCTGGTCTAATGTGAGACCTGGGACCCTGTTCTCTTGGGCAGGGGACCCCAACCCCTGGGCCATGGATTGGTAGTGGTCCATGCCTGTTAGGAACCAGGCTGCACAGCAGGAGGTAAGCTTGAATGCAATGCACTTGAATCACCGGGAATCCATCCCCCTTTACCCGGGTCCATGGAAAAATTCTCCTCCAGGGAACCGGTCCCTGGTGCCAAAAAGGCTGGGGACTCCTGCCATAGGGCTTTGTCAGCCATGGAGGCTGAGCATTAGGTGTGTCCTTCCCTTAGGTGACTGCACCTGGGAGACTGTTTTCTAGATCTCTTCTTCTGGTCCGGCAAAGGTGCTTTTAGGGCTCTTTGAAGTCCTTAGTCCATGAGACAGAGGCAGCTGGTAGCTTGTCTGTTGCCACCCTCCCCCGACATGGACCCCTCCCAGCAGCTACTCTGCTTTGTTATAGAGAAGGTGACAGCATCGGAGAGGACTGCCTCGGTCAGTAGACCTCCTTAGCAACAAACAGGTTGGAGACATCGCGCTCTCCTGAGAGGGAGCTCTTCAAACTACCAGCTGTCAGGCAGACAGAAGAAGAAATCTGAGAGGAAACACGCAAACAGTGGAGGAAGGCCTGGGAGCTGCGGGAGCTGCAGAGGCCCCAGGGAGGCGGGTCCTTCCGCTGGGAGTGTTTGTCTTTCTGGGGGAGACACCCGCCCCCCGAGGTACCACATCACGTAGATTAACTATCAGGAGAACTCCAATTACCTCTTCTGCAGTTAATTATTCTCATGCTTCCTTGTAACGAGCGCTGGTTCCCGTGGCCCTAGGGACTCCTCTCCCCACAGGCCTTCAGAGGAGGGGCAAGCAGAGGGGCCGCACAGCTGCTCCAGCCGCATCTCTGTGGGTTCCGTTCTCCTGGTGCTTCGTACCAACCTCTCAGGTGGCAGAGGATATGGCACTTTGTACCTGGGCAGCTGCTTCCTTGGGAGCACGCCAGCCACTCACCCCCGTCTCCAACTACCTCTCAGGCCCTGGGCAGTCATCTGAGGCACAGTGGCACCACCAAGAGCCGATGGCATGTGGCTGAGCCAGGTAGTGAGAACAATGGGAAGGCCCCTGGACCCCAGGAGCCTGCCCTGTCACTGGGGAGTTCTGGCTTTATCAAGCTGTTCCTCCTTCCAGGGCACTGAGGGGGTTGGATGGACTGGGCTGTGTCTTCTAAGGACAGGAGAGGGCCGCTATGGTTTTCAACAGGAACACTTCCATTTGACCGCTCTGTCCATCCCCCAGTATGGAGCCAGATGTGTCAGTCTCTGCAGTGAGAACGAGAGTGGAAGGCAGCCTGCCCGGTGACTGATCAGACCCGTCGGGCGCTGGACTTCACATCTGCTGCAGGTGAAACACCCGCTGTACTTGGGCCAGGCTATGGTGTTGGTCTCCTGAGCTGTGAGGCTCTCCCCATGTCAGTGATGTTCAAGTCCTACACACAGGCTGTGCTTTAGAGAGGACAGAAGGGCCCGGGCCTGGGGGCGGGGTTGAAACTGGTTTTCCACCAGGTGTTGGCACTGGAACGGACCCCAGGGATGGATGGTGACACAGGGTGACACACCTGCTGGCCTCCCTGAGGGGCTCGCCCGTGCATGCACCTGCCAGCCCGGCACCTCGTTCTCGGCCATCTGGGGGCCTGGCCTGGGCAGAGCTTCCGGAAACCTTTTGAGCGTGGCACAATGTGCCCACTGTGCACCCTTCAGCCCAGTTTACCTGAGAGAGACCCGCACTTCCGAGTGTAATTGTGAACTGTGTCTAGATCAGACAACAATTAGCAGTGACCCCCACCCCCGCCAACTAATGGCCTCCAGGCTGGATCTAACTTCTCCAGGATGAAGCCTCAGGTATGGGCTTCACATGGTTCAGCTAGTGAGGACAGAATTGGAGACAAAAAAGAGAAGAGAAAGAGATTATAAGCAGAACATTTGTTGGAATCCCATTTCTTCTCCCAGCCCATGCATGCCAGGGAGAACCTCTCTCCCCGTCCCCCAGGGAAGAAAGTGACAAGCTTTTGTGCCTTTTACAACCATCCATATGTAATTTTTTGAGGTAACCTCTGGTAAGTTCTTCATTTTGGTTCTCTGGTCCTTCTGGTGTCCAGGATGAAGTAAAGTCTTTTATGTGGCATATAGTGTTACCCGGAATCACCAGGGTTCCCGGAGGAAAAGGTGGTACACTCAGTTGGGTAATTTGAGGAGAGTTGAGGTTAATAAAGTGGATACTTACAAAGGTGTACCTCAGTGAAGGCAAACTGCAGGGGGTAGTCAGAACCGGGGCTGGTACAGGGGGGCATTTTTAACACCTGCAGGTCTGAAGGGGTAAAAGGAGGAGGCCTCAGCTCCCACCAGAAGGAGAGGGCTGTGTGGACAGGGCTCCAGGCCAGCAGCTGTGGTCTTTGAGAGAGGGATGTAGGCGGCCTGCAGCAGATCCTCCCCTACTTCCTCCACCTCATCTCCTGCCACTGCACTCCGAAGTCCCACTCTCTCTGCTGGACACGGCTGGAAGCTGGAGGACTGGGAGTCTGGTGATGGGACCCCGTGCAGCTCAGGTCAGTCTGCAGTGGAGCATGGGGATGCAGATTGTACTAGTTCAGTGGCTTCATCTCTTATGACTTTCCTCCTCTCCCAAAGCCTTGTTCAGATTCCCATCCTTCTGCAAACGTGTTTTCACAGCTCCATGGTGGTGCTTTGCTCCTGTTCTCCCCTCACCTGACATGCCCTGTCCTGTCCTCTGCTATTTAGCAAGCTCCTTCCAACCTAAATGGCCTCCTAAATTCTCCCAAGATCCAAATCGCCCTGGAAGTCACCAACAGTCCTTGGCATCCAGAAGCGCATCATAGTATGCACTTCTCACCCTGCCGGAGTGCTGCCTGTCACGAGAAGACATAGCACAAACAAGCTGCTGTCAGTACGCACCAGGTGGAAGCAGGTCTGGAGAACATTTACGGAGGCTCAAAAATGTTTGCAGAAAAATGGTAGTTGAGATACAAAATAGTATTTAAAAGAGTATTGATAGAGAGATAGGAATTTGCCTAACAAATAGTAAGGAAGAACATTCCAATGAATTGGAATGAATTCTAAAACCAAGCAGAGAGCACAGGTCCCAGTGAGCAGAAGTTCAATAGGCCAGATACTCATCATGCCCGAAGCGGTGTGGGGTGGGAGGTCATTTGCTGGAGCCCAAGGTCAAATGGCAGGTGACACCCAAGGTGAATTCCCACTGAGCTCTCTCTCAGCACTTCTGGGCTCTCTCCCCTAGGAAATGTTGGTCTCTACAAGGGGGTTCTAGAGACCCTTATCTGTGTTTGGATGATATTTAATATGTTAGGGAAAAAGTGGAAAGATGAGCCTCCGGGTGTCCTGGCTTTGGTCACCTAGGAAAAACACGAAGGCTCTATTGATTCTGTCTGTGGTCGTGTGACATGGTCAAGAGGCCTCTTTGCCCAGATCATTCTGAGTTCAGAGTCCTCCCTCGCCACATGGGTGTAACACAGTTATTGAATAAAGAAATGGCTGTGGGAGCCCTGGTGACAAACGTGATGTGACCTATTGAGCAGTCCCCAGCCTCCTTCAGCATGTGAATTAGTATTGGGTTTTTGTCACCAGGACAAATCAAAATCCTGTGCTTTCATTTTAGCAAAGTCATGGCCCTCCTAACTCAGCAGAGTTTGTTTTCCGATTATGCAACTTTGACTCAGACGGGAAGGACACATGGGCAGGTGTGCTTATGGAGAACCCTGCTCAGAAAGCCACAAAGCCAAGCCTTTTTGTCATCTCTAAGAGAGTAGGGATATGAAGGGGATGCCTCTGCTGTCCTGATGCCCACAAAGAGCAGAGGGAGCTGTGTGCACTTGTGTTTGTAAATTCGAGTTGGTGGGGCATGCAGAGTAGATAGCCTCGTAGCCGGGCCTGCACTGCCCACAGGCCCCATGGCCATTTCCTTCTCAGCAGGTGGTGAAAGTGGAGATTTTAATCCAGGATTAATGGGTGGACAGATATTTAGTGAGTGCTAACTTTGTACTCAGTACAACGTTGCATAGGGGTACGAACGGAAAAGAAGGCATGGCCCTGCCTTCTGAGAACTCAGCATCTACTCAGCGGTGTCACATGTGCACACACCTAAGGTGGGAAAGCAGTTGTATGATGGATTGTGCAATCATACTGTTTGCCGGGTGTCTACTACATACAGAGCGACGTATCTACAGGAATCGTTCCCTATAATCTTCTCATTAACCCGAAGCAGGAGGACAAGTTATTTCCATCACAGATGAGTTAAATAACTCCTAATGAAGTGAGAAGACTTGAGGAGAGGCCACGAGAAGAGAGCTGGGACTTGGATTCCCGCAGTCTAGCTAGAAAGCCTGTTCTCTTTCCTCTTCCCTGCCCTCCTCCAGGCTCCAGACCGCTGCCGGCTGGGTGGACTCCGAGTGCAGCACGTGCTTTCGGCTGGGCCCTTCACCTCTATTAAGAGCCCCAGGCATGATCGGCCTTGCCAGAGTGCAATCGGTGTTTTTCTCTCTATGTAACCCAAGGCCTTTTTATAATTATCAAGATGATTTTAGATACCAGTAGGGTCAAAATGAGCACCCCCCAGTAGTGAAGGCTTCTCCTCCAATAAAGAGTTAAGGTGCAGTGATGTCTGGATTTTCGGCAGGCTGGTGATGAAGCAGCCTGGTTTGCCTGTTTGTTGGTTTCCCCCAGAAGCAGATCTGGAAGGTGCACCTGCCAACTCCACGAGCTGGGTGTTGGTATTTCCAAACCATCCGCTTGGTAATGTTTCTCTGTGAAGCTTGAGGGGAGGGCTGGGCACAAGCCAAACGCTCAGAGGAACTAGGCTTAGGGGCAGCTGGAACATTTCTGAGCGATCAGAGGAGATTGTGACCAGGTGCTGTGAAGGGTGGAAGCACTTATTTCACTGTAGTCTCCAGCCTGGCTTGAGATGTCTTGCTTTTCAAAAGCAGTTAAAGGGCCATTTGACGGAAGGAATGGTTGAATTTCCCACTGCCTGGATCCATTACAGTCCTCAGACCTTCAGGCAGGTGTGATTAAGAAAGACCAAGTTTGGATTTTTCCCTCTTTCTTCAGTAACCTTTCTCATTATTTCAACACATTTTTGTCTTCAGAAGAGTCCAAGCAACTTTGGCTCTATTTTTTTCAGCTTCCAGTGCCTCTCTCTCTCTCTCTTCCTCTCTCTCTCTCCATCTCACTGTAATCTCCTCCCAAACCCAAAATAACTTGAGACTCGGGTGTCCTCGTTTTCATGGTTTTATCTCTGCGGCACTCCTCCTGGGCTCGAGTACACATTGTTTGCTATCCCTCTGTGTGCAAATGCAGCAAGTGTAGTAAAGCCACTATTGCTCAGCCAGAGATCGAGGACAGAGAGGGCTGCATTTTCAGTGTTGGCACAGTCAGTGCAGCTGCAGACAGTTGCAGGTGTGGCAGCCCTCTCTACCCTATGCAGTACTCAGGTGCAGGGTCCAGCACTGACACATATGGCTTGGTCCTCCCTAGTCAGTTACGTAGGAGGTTTTCAATCATTGAAAAAAGTGTGCTGATGATCCATGCAGGCTGGACATCTTTGATAATCTGTTCAAATATGGCAGGTCTATTTTGTTTAAGAAGAAATTTCTCCAAGAAAAGGAACAGAGTGCAGACAGACACAGACTGAGAAGGGCATTGTGGCTCAGCAGTGGGATGGTAACGAGAATCCCTCCCAAGGCTCTGAGTGTCTGTCTGGATCTTGCCAGGATTTGCAGAGGTCAGGCCCTGGACTGTCCCTGGGGGCGCACCCAGGAGGGGCAGGCTGCAGGTGTGGTGAGAGGGGACCCTCGCAGAAACACAGAATGCTGAGGACCATCTCCTGGAGGTGGAGCAGGAAGTGATTGGGAGTGGCACGGAGGCTGGAGGGGGGAAGCTTCCCAGGCAGAGGGGTGTTTAGCATTTGGGGTGTTGGGAGTTCCAGACCTAAATCCAGAGCCATGAGTGTGAAATAGTTGTTTCCCTGTTTTTTTGTTCTTGGTTTTATTTTGTTTTATTTGTTTGTTTGTTTTGCCTGTGTGGCAGGATGGGCAGAGAGGAAGCTCAGGGTGGGAGCTTCTTATATCTCAAGATTGTGGGGGAGGGAGGTGAGAGACTTTCAAGGTCTGGGCAGGGCCCTTGCAACCCATTCTCTCTCCCGTTTCCCTTCCTGTCGGCCTCATGCTGAGCTGGGACCAGTTCCCTGAGGACAGGCAGCCACTTCCCGCCACACTGCCCTGGGTTAGTCAGGGAGAGCTGAGTTTTGGCCTTCCTTGCTCCCCGTGAATCACCTTCCTGAGGGAGATACAGCACCATGGTGCATTGCAGGAGTGATTTGGTAGGACTGGGTTAAGGGCAGTGTCTGCATGAAAGGGAGCCTGTTGACTGAACCCCCACCCCAGACTTCTACCCCCACCAACCACAGCATTGGCCCTAGCTTCGAGAGCAATTATGCTCATTCTGCCTTTTTTTTTTTTTTTTTGTTAAGCCTGGGAGAATTGTCTCCTTTGTATTGTTGTTGAGACTCGATAAATGATACGGATAGATGGGGGCAGGTATGAGGAGGTGACAGGAGCTGGCGGCCAAGTTCCCTTTGTGATCCATCTCTACAGAAGCCAGCATTAATGCCGTGGAGACTCAGCAAGACTGATCTCCCGCAGTGACAGTTTGGACATCTATACATGACCTTGGATGTGCCCAAACCACAGCTGAAGCTATGCCAGCGTTTCAGTGTAGTATATCACAGAGGCCGCCTAACTGTGCTGAAAGTCGGCTGCCTTTGGAGCATTCGTGTATTTGCAAATGAATGTCTTTGGCCCTGGTGATACTGCTTCCGTACCAGTCAATTTCCAGTAATTAGACACAAGGAAGCCCAGGACAGTCCTGTGTTCAGCAGGAGGCTGTGCAATGTCCCCATTGTGGACATCAGGAACAATGACTCAGGTAGTTTATAGAGGTTGGTGATCAGCATTTCCTGCCCCACGGCCATTCACCTGGTATCTGGGCAAAGTTTCAGCAGTTGGAGGGAAAAATAACTAGGGCTCTGCCTCCCCAAACAAAGTGGTTATAAGAAACTTCTGTCCTGTAAAATAATGGAAAACTGTTTCAAACAAGAGTCACTTCTTCATGTCCACTCGCTCTACTGCTCTCTGTTTACCAGAAACCAGGTTTCTAAAATAATGGTTTTTAAAGTGTGGTCACCAAACTAGGTCAGGGCCAGTCACCTGTGTTCATCTGAGCTTCAGGGTGATGCCGATGAATGTTGATTTACATGTTATAGAGCCTTTGGGAGTCTGATAAGGACATTGAAGACCACTGAATTTGAGGGGAAAAGAACAACAATTCTAGTTCTGAATCTTGGTTCTGTAGCTTAATATTGGTGTGGTCTTAATCAGTTTGGATATTTCCTAGTCTCAGTGAACCCCATTTCTAAACTGGCAATGATAAGTGAACTCAAATGATTTTTTGAGATCATAAAATAGTGTATGTAATAGGTTTGCTTGATACAGTAATAGCATATAGTAATATGCATTCAATAAACATTAGCCGTGAATATGAGTTTCACCAATTTCTCTGCTTAAATCCAAGTAAAATTTAGGGTAGGGACCTCCTTTAAGGTCATTAATACAAATAACATCCCAGGTACATTGCTAGCAAAGCGAGTTGTGGAGTGTGTTGTTCTTAAGGGATTTGAAACCGCTGTGGTTCCAAGCCTACGTTTCAGGCGTGGCAGCCAAGAGGAGAGCCGCGGGTCTAGCGGGGAGGTGTGGGAAGGTGCGTATCAGGTGCTTCCTCTGTCACCTCGGCTGTGCTTCTCTACCTCTGCATGCTCTCCGAGTGTGTGCTGAGCACGGTCAGCAAAGCCAAAAACGAAGGCTTGGAGTACACTGCAGACCAGCCCAAACTCCACGTACATCTGGTTACCTAGGCATCTTATTAAGATACTGTTCCAGCTCATTACTTCTGCAGTGAAGCCTGAAATTCTGCATTTCTAACGAGCTTCCCATTGATGCTGATCTGATGGTTTTCTGACTACTCTTTTATAGAGTGAGGTCCTTACTCAGTGCTTCTCAAACCTTAATGTGCACACAATTCCCCTCTTGCTTTATGCTACTAAAGGAATGGTCCAGGGACCATCAGCATGCACATCCCTGGGAGATTACTGAAAATGCAGACTCTCAGGCCCCCCCAAGACCTACCAAATCAGAATGTGCATTTCAGTAATTTCTCAAGTAGATTCATAAGCACAGTGAAGTCTGAGATCCAGTCACGTAGTGTCCTGCATTCAGAAGGACCCCACCCCTGGTTAAATGCTCTGCCATCCCCATCTTCAGTCGTTAATAATTCTTGACCCAAGGGCTCTGCCTTTTCATTTCACACCAAGTCCCACAAATTAGGCAGCTGGTTATAGGGATGCATCACCCTGTACTGGTGTTTTCCATACTCTGGTGTGTACATGACCTAATTGGAGTATTAGTAGGAGTTTCATATTTTGGGAGTTCCTGAAGATTCTGAGTCAGTAGGAAAAGAGAAACTGTAACAAACCCCTCATGTGATTCTGATGCAAACGGCCCACCCCCATTTATAGACGTACTCCCCTGATCGTTTCCTGGGTAGGTCCTCCAGCACCTCCATCCTGTGTTGTTCCGAAAACACAGCAAGCAGCAGAGACCCTGCTGGACACCTGAGCTGAGACATTTCTGGTCGAGCAGTTTTCACCACAGGAGCTCTCAGCAAGTCTCCCCACCTGCGCCCGAGAGGCCCTGCAGTGCTCGGGTGACATTTACACAAGTGTGAGCGGAAAGGATGCACAATACAGGATATCTCCTCTCGAGAGGGACCACCTAGGGAAGCTGGTGTGCTCAGCAGCAGCTCGTAGGCTTTTCATGGTCACAGACCATTTTGAGAATTCCATGGAAGCCGTCAACCCTCCCCACTGAATAATCCCCCTTTGCATCCTGAGGAGCACACGGGACTAGGAGTTAGACAACCTGACTGAGGCGTCTGACTTCACTTCCAAGCTCTTTAACTGGGGGCAGGTCACCGGACCATCCCAAACCCCAGAGTCCTAATCTGTAAAGGGGAGACGGTTATCGATGCCACAGCTTTATTGCGAGAATCAAATGAGATGGTGTGAAAGAATATATAAATTTGAGGCACCGCTGTACATACTGTGCTGTGTTGCTATTTCCAGCATTATAGCTGGGATCAGGACACGGCGTTTGTGAATCCAGCCTAAGGCCGCAGAACATACTCGGTGTGCCGAGAGCAGGAAATGAATGCAGACAGATAGATGTGACGAGGGCTTGGCGAGAGTAGCTGGGAAATTTGAAAGTGTAGGAAAAGAGAAAGGAGCTTCAACATTTTAGGAACTCCAGATGCAAAAGTAAAAGAAAGAACATCTATTTTTACATGTGCAACCACTTTTGCGATTTTGGAAAATGTGTCTAGTCTCGCAATAATCGAACATTTCTGCCCTTGAATATAATGAAGTTAGGTAGCAATGGTGGTAGCTCATATTTAGTTTTGACTTCAGAAGCCTTCTGTCAGAATTTGCTATTCTGAGATAAGAAAAAAGTGTTTAGTAGCTGAAATGTGGGTCTCTGATCTAGCACATATTATCTGTGTGACTTGGGGAAATATTTAGTTTCTCTTTTCTTTAACTGCTTTTATCAGTAGAACCTCCCTCTTGGGTTGTTGTAAGTACTGAACGACTTCATACATCTAAAACACCTAGAAGGTAATCTAAGGGATTAGCATCATCCACATCAGGACGTCCTCCAGCAAAAGGAGGCTGGTTGTGCTGGAAGGGCCCAGCCATTCTGGGTGTGGAAGATGCCTCTGGGTTGTGATTATGGATGGTTAAGACTATTGCAGTGACCCTGTACTCGGGTGGTTTCAGAGTACTCTGAGATATCCAATGGGCTAAGGCTGTAATCCCATAAGACTTCTGCTGCCAAATTCCAGCAAGTACTATCCATCAGGAAGCAAACAAAGGACATTTCTGTGTGTATACTGGGGTCAGGGATTAAAGATAATGCATAAAAACTCCTCCTGCCCTTGCCAGGGACCCCCCTCTGATGGCTCCCACTGTCCTGACTTGCCCATCTGGCCTTCCCTCCAGGTGCACAATTGACAACCGGGTCACCCGGGTGGCCTGGCTGAACCGAAGCACCATCCTCTACGCTGGGAATGACAAGTGGTGCCTAGACCCACGAGTGGTTCTCCTGAGCTACACCCAAACCCAGTACAGCATTGAGATCCAAAACGTGGACGTGTACGACGAGGGCCCGTACACCTGCTCTGTGCAGACGGACAACCACCCCAAGACCTCTCGGGTCCACCTCATCGTGCAAGGTAGGCGGCGCTGGGCGGGGTGGTGCTGGGCAGGGTGGTCTGGGTGGCGGCTGAGAGAGCCTGCGTTAAACTCCCTGACTGTGATCCTCAATAGGAACGAGTTCTGTTTGTTCATCAGCCAGGACAACTTGCTAATTGTCATTTTGCCATCAGATGCTAAATTTTCAAATAATTTTCCCATTGAATAGGACTAGGACTTTTTTTTTTTGCCTCTGTTCCAGTAATATATTTTCTCAGAAAATTATCTTCTAATTATTGCTTTGCTTGGCTTTTTTCTCCTCTAATTTTTTTTTTAGGTTCCAATTTTAAGCTTGCTTTATTCTAAGACCAGCACTTTAGGTCTGGCACTGTACACCTGCACACCCTCCCAGGGCCTTCGGAGGAAGCACAGCCACACACAGATGCTCCGAGCACCCGCTGGGACGCATCCTTCACACCACCTGCACCACTGCCTGCTCCCCTCATCTCCTCTCACCGCCCAGCCCTGGGCCTCTGCCACCACATCACACCCCCGCGGCCTGTGTCTGATTCTCCATGTTTTGGTTGTGCCCCTCAGCCCCAGCTTTTCAGAACTGTGTGTTTGTTCTCTTTCTGCATCTCTCTTGGTTGTGCTTTCTCCATGTGTTCCAGAGCACGGGAATGGTGCTTACCCTCCCCACGAAGCAGAACTGGTCTGGGGGCATTCACACAACACTTAATCGTGTGGACAGATCCCTGACTAGGTAGTAAGAACTCAGAATCCCAGACGACTGCTTTTGGGCCGGAGCCTTTGGTCAAGTGCCTGACTGAGCCTCAGGGTTTCCTTCTGTGCAATGGAATCAGTGTTGTGAGGAGCCATGGTGAGGATTACGCTTTACAGGGACTGGTGTGTGAAGTACTTAGAAAGGGGCCTGGCACGTATAGATGTTAAGTGTTAGCGATTTCAAAACACACTGTTGTTATTTTTTAAAATTCTTACCAGAGGATATGGAGGGTATGTCTTTTATTTATTTGAGAGACAGAAAGAGAGAGAGAGAGAGAGAGACAGACAGACAGACAGACAGACTTATATAAGAAAGAAGTATTGATC
Organism: Phyllostomus hastatus; assembly: GCF_019186645.2. Lineage (NCBI taxonomy): Eukaryota > Metazoa > Chordata > Mammalia > Chiroptera > Phyllostomidae > Phyllostomus > Phyllostomus hastatus. Next base: position 7,557,414 of record NW_025334015.1, on the reverse strand, counting down.
GGTTGCCTTCCATTTGGGCCCCCACCAGGGATCAAACCCACAACCTATATTTAGTGTATGGGATGACACCCCAACCAAATGAGCCACCTGGCCAGGGCCACTATTGTCATTATTTAACTCTTTAAGATATCTTCCACATTGGACTTAATACTGTGCTTTTTTATCTCAGGCACCTAAGCCCTTGAACAAGCAGAGCCCGGCCCCTCTGTCCCTGTTTCTTTCCCAGTCCACTCCTCAGCTCCCTTCCTCCAGCTAACTGGCAGGTTCAGGCAGTACACGTCTCTTCCGGAGGCTCCTTCAGCCACCCCTTTCTCTCAGAGTGTCCAGGGAAACAGTAAGGAGTCTTGGTTCAAACAACAAGGGCCAGGCGGTGACTGGAGAAGGCAGGGGCAGATGAGCGGGTAGAGTGAGGGGGGAGCCAGCTGTGAGGGGGAGGGCGGGAGTGCAGCTGGGATGGTGGGCACGGACTGTGACCCACGAGGAGAAGAAGCCTCAGCTGCAGTGAGAAGAGTGTGGACACTGGCTCTGGTCACAGACGAGGCCAGGGGGACGCTGGAGCCCCTCATGTTGTGTCAAAGCTTGGTCATACTAAGTTGTGTTATTTTTTTTTTCTTTTTTAAAGATTTTATTTATTTATTTATTTTTACAGAGAGGGGAAGAGAGGGAGGGAAAGAGGGAGAGAAATATCGATGTGAGAGAGAGACATCGATGGTTGCCTCTCATACACACCCTGACTGGGGACTGAACCCACAACCCAAGCGTGTGCCCTGGCCAGGAATTGAATCAGCGACCTTTTACCTTGCAGGATGATACTAAACCCACTGAGCCATGTGGGCCAGGGCTATTTTTTTTCTTAGTCTGTATTTCCAAAAGGACATTATGACGGCTTTTTCTTTTTCCAGTTGTATAAATGAATATTTTTCAAACTGCCTGGTGCAAACAGCACTTGTTAAAGGGAATAGAATCGCATAGATGATATCAGAGTGTATTGCAAACAGCAAAGTAGGTATTATTACATAAAATTTTGTGTCACTGAAAGTTTTTAATGGAAAATACATTTTTCTATCATGGATAGTTGGCCAGAAAGCCTTGAGAATGACTATTCTATGAGGCGTTTCCCTGAATGCTCCAGCAGCATCATTTCCAACCTACACCAGGCAGTGCCTCTGAAACCAGCCCCCAGCCCCGCCCCATACACACACCTACAGCTGAGAGCAGAACGCTTAGTGTTGACAAAGACACTAGGACGTGACTAATGCAGACATTTGCTTCAGGAAGCAGGGCTGTTATAAAACTGATAAATGGAAGGAACCATGGAAAATTCTGAAGCCTCCTTAAAAACAAAGACCACATTTTTATAATTTTTTTAAGCCCACACTCTCCTGCCCTAAGCACCCGGTGAGTGCCTTATACGAAGTGAACATTTAGTGAGTGCTTATTGAATCCAATGGCTGGAGTTACGGCCCAGAGGCCTTACACAGGCTCAGAGAGAGAAGGCTGAGTGTGTGTGTGTGTGGCGGGGGAGGCAGGAGGGGTCGAGGGGACAGGGTCTGCATCCATTTTCACTCATGTCCAAGATAATGGAAAACGTCTAATCCCCAGCTCGGTGTTTCCATCCGTGAGTTGGCTAGGTGCCCTCTTAGCATGACACACCACCTCAAGTATTGGAATCTCATCTTGGGCTAATTTTCGAATGCTGATGGGTGTATTGATCTGGAGACAAGCCGGGTTAAAAAAGGCACTGGTCTTGTACATAGACTCAGCCCAGGCTAATCCGCTGTCAATATGCCCAGCCTGAGCATTATTGACACTTTAATGAATAGAAGACCATAGTTTTTCAGAGCCAACCTGTCCCCCCTCTTAAAAGCAATCAGACAAACTAAATACAGCCAGGCTCCCCTGTTTCTCTATTGGAAAGAGGATACATCACCATCCAGGACTTAAAAAGTATATGTATTTATCTTGGGATCATTTATTGTACTGAACATCAAGCCTAATTCCCCTGGTAGGAGCTGACTGAGTTCTGTCGAAATCGCTGTTTAACCCCGAGCAGAATGCTGCTGGAATGAAAGTCAGGTGGAGCTGGTTTTCACAATGGCATTGTGATCATTAAACACACACATGCACACAATAACAGCAGAAGAAAACACTCAACGGATACTCTGCCCATGAGTATATGTATTTATGTATATGTAGGCAGCTTTATATATAAATAAACCCACACAGAAGGAAGGTAATGCATTTTTACAGCATCACGCAAGCTGCTGAAGGCCTGGGATTGTGTCTTTTTCTCCTTACTATCAAACACACCTTCTGTCCCACTAGTTCTTGGTACTGGCATTTCTCTGTGTGATTCAATAGGCGCATTTCTTGCTGACAGCCAGGATACCATCACTGCACCTGCCTGAATTAGCCACATTGGCCCTTTGACCATGCCCTTACTCATTCATTCATTCACACAGTCAGTAATCTCTGAGAAACAGTTCTGGCTCCTGGCATGCTGGTCAAGCAATTAGCCTGTGAAGATGAATAAAAAATTGCCCTGGAAGAGTTAGCTCCTATTCGTGTACAAAGTTTGCCCAAATCATCCCCAGGAATCTATCTTCCCAAACCACAGCTTGTGTTGGCTGAATCCCAGGCCGGGCACGGGCCTGCTGCAGACACTCCTGGACATACCTGCAGTGCAGGTTCTCTTACCCTGTGTTGTCCGATTGGACATTTTAACAATTCAGAAATGACCTATACACATTCAGGCTGGTCTGGTTAAGCGGTGGCAGCTCTCCCAGCACTGCTGGGTCCCAGGCTGTTCGCCAGCTCAGGCACAGGAGTGCAGGGCTCGGGCCTCCCCTTGGCTGCAGCGGCAAGCTTCATCCGAGGTCCTCCCAACCTTCAGGACAGCCTGTCATTGGTGGCAAGTGCTGGGTTTTTGCTTTGTCCTCTAGAGTATTTTTTAAATGTGCTGATAACACTTTATATCCTTGTGGGAAAGGGAAATGCGTGTTTCTTTTTTTTAGGGGGACATCTCTTTTTTCTCACTTCCTATTGCTGTTGGACTGTATCCTCCTCCCCCCATCCACCCCACACCAGAAGAAAGTGCTAAGGCTGCCTAAGGAGCCAGGGTGGTTTCTAGAGGCCTTGGCAGGGCAGGTCAAGTATCTGGAGCATAGACTGGGGTCAGTCTAGCCCAGGCTGTGGAGGAGAGACACTGCAGTGGGCAGCATAGGAGGACAGAGGGATGACTATTAAGTAGACCCACGGGTCAGCTTCAAACCACCGAGAAGTCACTTGCATGGCCAGGATGTAAGAAAAGCCTGCAGGAAAAAGGTGACATGCTTCTGATTTGCACTCTCCAGGGTCAGCACGGAGTGGACGGGGAACAGGCTCAGGGCTGCAGGAAGAACACAGTGACTCACATAGGACCAATGTTCTGAGCAAGCCAGGAACAGGCATAGCCTTGGTGAGGAGAGTGGCCTGGGGACAGTGTGGAAAGGAGACGGAGGGGAAGGCAGCAGGGGCTGGTGGCAAGATGGGGGTGATGAAAGGGAGACTGAGCTAAGTAACTACTCATCCTAGGGTCTCTTTAAAATTAAATTTCAATGTGCTAAAACCAAATGACATTTAAAATGCACTTCTTCAGCCACACGAGCCTCATCTCAAGTGCTTCAATAGCCACATGTGACCAGGGATACTGCATCTGACAGTACAGATATGGAATATTCCCACCATTGTGAGCAGTTCTACTGGGCAGTGCTATTCATCTAAGTGCTGCCCATTGCCATCCAGCAGGGGTTAAAGCAAGAGTGGGTGTCATTGACCCGAAGGGCAAGGTGCGCTGTAGAAAGAAGAAGGCAGTTTCATAGAGACTATGGAAATAAGAAAAGATGAAGATCTTTTTAAGACAAGAGAGAATTGTTTAAAAGATGAAGGACTGGTGTTCCTGTGTTAACTAGGACAGAGAAGATGTGACTGAAGGAGACTAGACAGCATTTGGGACTGACTGAAATTGGGGATGGGGGAGGGGAGTCCACCAGGACGCTTGGATTTCCACGTTGGGGCGCTGGGAGAGGTGGATGCTAAGGCATCTGAGTATCAGGTGGTAAAACGGCCTGTGGTAGCAAAGGTGGAGAGGGTCACACACCTAGACTGATGATTTTAAAATGCCTTAAAAATGTCACTCAAAATGAGTTTGTGAAAAGTAAGAAATGCCACCCACAGACTTGCGTGCCCAGTTAGACAGCCAGAATATAAATTTCTGGGCCACAGCGAGGGAGATCTATCTAAGACTGATTAAAATGTGGGTCCAGTGTTTTCCATGCCTTTGACCTCAGGGCGTTCTGCTTTAGGAGTGTAATTAAGAAGAAGCTGCTTCTGTGGAGCCCAGCTGCCTGTTTTAACCCTTTTCCCCTCTGGTTGCTGCTGCCAAAGCAGGCTTCTCGGAAGATCTAAATTGGCCACATCCATCTCCTTCCTCCACATCTTGGGAAACACAGCGTGCATACAAAACTCTGTGACTCTGAATCCTTTGAGAAATTGAGGACAGTGTGGAGGACTTCACAAAGCCCTCAGTGGGCTTCTAAAAGTTCTTCTGGGGAGGTGCCAGTGCTGCGGACATGCCCTGGGCTCTTCACAGGATCAGAAAGCTCCCCCCTTTCTAAGCAAGGCCTGGGGGGTATACCTGTGGGCTTTAAACTCACTCAAAGACATATTTGTGATACGACAAGGTAGAATACAGTGCTTTAAAAAATGGAGATATTAGCGTAATAATAAAAGTACTAGTAATAGTAATAATAAAAGCTTTTGTTCTCTTCTTTAGTTTTCTAGGCCTTATCATGGTCCCCTTTGTCACTGGAGCCTCTAAACGCCCCTCCTTTTTGTTTGGTGTAAATGAGTTTCCCTATTTCTTCCTAGGCAGAATTAATCCGGAAATCCCTGCTATTGTTTGATAGTTAATAACCTGCCTTTCAGAGTCCAACAGCTTTGACTCTCACGTGAAAGGGGGCAGTGCGGGGGGGGCGGGGACAGGGACTAGAGAAAGGAGCAAGGGCATTGCCCACCTTACCTTTGCTTGTGGAATTCCAGAGAGAAAGGGAAGAGGTCGGGGAGATGCCCAGCCCAGGCCGGTGACGCCTTGCTTTTACCTTTTGCTGTCTTCTGGTTCTGAGCCCACTCTTCTTACCCACCTGATCTGTATAATCATGTTGCTCTCCAGTCCTGAATAATTAATCGACCTTGTCAAGCCAAACTCATCATTATGATGAAGAGAACAGGAACAATAACTTTTAATTTCTAGACACCTACACTCCATGGCCTCCCCTCAACCCTGAACCTGAATAAAAGGAAATTTGAAGCACAACATATCAAACGGAATAATGTGCTCTAATCCTTACATTGAAGGTGAAGATTTATGTCCCTCCAGCCACATCACCCAGAAAACATCGTGCCCTCTTAGCCCTGTGAGGTTTCCGAAGAGCTGAGCCAACCTTTGCACCAGCTAATTCCCATTCAGCCTATGTCTTTGCCAAGTCCATGGTAAAGGGAAACATCTCCATCTAGTTCTGAATCAAAAGAAGCCACCTTCTGACTACATCTGTGTCCTTCAGGGGTCAAGGACCATGAGTGGCAGTAGGTCCCATTTGCCATCCCAAACTGCTTTCCAAAGGATCTCTCCTCTCCCTGCCCTGTTCAAGAAAGAGATGAAAATGCACATGCAGGCTGCTCATAAGACTGTGCATCTGAATTCCACAAAAAATTAGAGCGTTCCTCGCAGCACCTTGGAGAATGACAAGGAAGTCGGGTATTTTATCTGAAATTGATTTACAGAATTTAGACAGCATGCAAATGAGGCAACTCAGTTTTTCCTGGTGTGTCTTATACTTTTTGATGCAGTTCCTGACAATGTGGGGGGCAAAGTGTGTTCCTGGGTTTAGTAGTATTTCAGTAAACCCACGAAAATATCATCTGTCTACAAAGCCAAGTAGGGGAGTCTATTAAACTAAAGTCATCTGAGCAAATTGCTGTAGTAAAAGTCATATTGGTTTAATAATGGCATTTTCTGTGCTTCCTGGTAAGGCTGGGGAGGGTCCTTATATTTCTTCAACAGGTTGAAATATGTGGTATCTGCAGCCTGGTGCTGCCTGGCATGAACAGCAAATAACTGTAAGTCCCCATGTCCAAGCCATTCACAGTATTTATGGCCCTAAGGAGGCAGGAAGCTCAGGCGACTCTGTGGCTTCGCAGCAAACACAGGAGTTGGGCAGCATTGCTACTGGTAAGCAGTTAGAGCTCCCAAGGGAAGGTATGTAAGCAACCACAGAATTCTGATCTTTCAGGTGGTTTTCCCCAAGGAGCCTGAGCTGCCTCAGATTCTACTACCTTAGGACTGAGAAAAGTAACTCTGATTCCTCCACAATCATATATCTCCACAGCGTTCGAGGGAGACACGGCACCATTTTACCTAGGGGGAAGGACCGACATTTCCTACATGCTTCCCTTAGACTACCATCCCCATGTCAGAAAACCCCTGTGATGTATTTAAGCTGAACTTAATTAAGGATGAAGTTCTTTTTCTGGTCTCATGACCCCCTGGTTCAGATCTGACCAACCCTAGAATCCCAGTTCCCAGAACAGCGCTCTCACTGCATACCCAAAGGTTTTGCTGGCCATGCCTGTGGGGTGTGTATAAAGGATATGAAAGGCATCATCATTCATCTGAATGCTGTGACTGCTACAGAGGACTCTTAAGTCCTCAAAAGCTTCACAAGTCTCTGACCATTCTCTTCTTGCTGACGTGGAAATACCAAGCTTCCTAGGGCAGGGGAAAAAGTTGGTGGCTAAGCCTCTCAGTCTGTTTGTTGTCACAGTGAAGACTGTCAACTGACAGGTGGCAATTGCAGTAAGTAAGCAGTATTCTGAAGCCAGGTGCTGGGAACATGAAGATTCAGATAGAGCCCCTGCCCTATGTAGCCTAAGAAGCAACTGTATGAACACATAAGTCTTCTATATGGTAGCGGGGATTAGGGCGCTTATACATACAAATGTTATGAATACACCAAGTGGGACTAATTGAATTTAGCTGCAAGATTAGGCAAAACTACAAGGTTGCATTTCACCACGGTCTCCGATGGTGAGTAGGATTTTTCAGAGGGTGTGGAAAACTTGGTAGGAGCAATGGCATGTGCGAGGCCTGAAGGTCTGAAAGCGTATGGTGTATTGGAGGAAGAATGAGGACTCAGAGTGTTCCTGGGGCAAAAGTACTACCCATAAAGCCAGCGAGCGAGGCCGCATCGGAGCCGGGCTTGGCCGCTTGAGAAGCAGTCAGCCTTGTGTAATGTACGTGTTCAATACACACTTGGTTTCCCTCGATGTTCATTCAAAAATACCACTTCTGCTCTTCCTCAAGGAAAGTTGCATTAGATTGCTCTGGCCTAGGGCAGATATCCAGCAGGCTACCAGTGGAATAAAAATGACACATACAAATAAAGAAGGAAGAAATATTGGAAGGAAAGAGTATATCTAAACCCATCTGGCTCTATGTCCCATGCAAGACAAAGATACAAAGGAGGAGACTGCTGAGGACTTCTACCACCAGGTCATTTTTTGAATGCACTAAAATAGATGCTGTATAATTGCAGTCACATTTTTCTCCTCACAGTATGGTTAAGGTGCATGTGTTTGTACCCCAGTGAGTAGAGCACATAGTCCTAAGGATTTTGACTGTCATCATCATGATGACCGTACCAGAAAAGGTGAGGATGTTACTGAGGGTCACACAGCTGCCGGGAGGGGTCCTCGGTCCTCAGGAACCATGCGGTTGGCCCACCACGAGCAGCTGCCTCTCACTGCACCTGAGAGCCCACGTGCAGATGAGGAGACTCGGTGTTTTAGATGGGATGTCTCCAGGCTGATTTATTCAGGCTGTACGGTGTCACTGCTTGGAGTATATCTTAAGACTTACATTCCTGTTGAACATTGTCGTGGTAAATCAGTGTCGAATGTTGGTACAATATCTAATTGGCTTCCGCTGGAGTTGGTGGAGCACAGCATTTTTCTTTTGTGAGATCTTCATTTCATGTTGTTTGAGAAAGAATTTATTGATTTAAAATTAGGACAGTTTAATTTGGTGGCATGTTTTCTTTATGTCTCAATTATATATTCATGTCTTTGTGGTAAACTCAGCTGGTGGGGAGAGTAAGAATTCAAAATAGAGGAATTTCACTTGGCAAATAGTGCTTTCTGCTGTGATTAATTGGGATCTGCACCGTGAACCCGGCGCTGGCTCCCTTGGGGCCTGAATAGCCTGGTACAAAGAAGTTAATTTCAGGATTTAGGAGTCCTGGGTTCCAGTCTGATCTTGACAATAAGTACCTGGAAAAATGACCTACTTCTTTAATTTATGTTACATTAGACATACTTTATCGAAGCCTTTGAAATATCACATAATCTAATTTGAAGAAAAGTACCCAATAGGCACAGGGAAGCTGGGCACCTCTACATATTAACAGCCTTCATTTTTCTAACCATTTGTTAGCAATAAAGGTTCTCAGGCTCTGCTGTTTATCTGATGTTGGTCGAATGCTCTGTACCGAGAATTCATACATATTTTGTGGCTCATGTGGGGCCCCCTTCCCGAGGATTTCCCGGGATTGCATCCCCTTTTCCCAGCCCACTTCCATCCTTGGAACTCCAGTGTCCCAGTTTTTGCCCTGCTAACCTGATGATGCCCCTCCACTCTCTTGCCATCATCCCCTTTGTTAATCAAAATTCCATTTGGACCTGTTTTACAGCAGTCTTACAGCGCAGTGGTCTTGGAGTTCAGAGAGGGTGCCCCTTCTCTAAATACCCAAACTGTCCAAGCCTTTGCTCCCCACCCTGAGAGGGGAAATGAGAAATTTTAATTTTTTTCCTCTATAACTGAAGCAGAGACTATTGTGTGTCAAGTGTGAAATACGAGTTAGGACAGATAACAAGGTGGATGAGACTGGTCCCTCTGGTCAGGATACATAATGTGGGTGGGGGCAGCAGGTCACTCGTCAAAGGGGAGCTGCTGTGCCCTTCCCGGAGGAATAACTGGAAGGGCCTCCCCAAGCCTGATGGGAGGGCTTCGGGTCTGGCAGGGCCAAACACACAGGTCTTTTGAAATGGATGGTCTGCCATGTTAGTTCTAAGGTGTCAAAATGAAAATAAAATAGCTAGCATGCTCACACCCACCCTGCTCTCCATCACCCATCAAAGTAATCTTTGCAAACCTGAATTCGATGGTACTTCCAAGACTCTGCCTTAATCTAAGACAGCCAGTTCCTTATCAAGGCCTGGGATGGGCTTCATCTGCACTCCTGGTCCACACTGCTCCTGCCTCACCCTTCTCTCTCATTTTATTTTACCTCCATTATTTTCTCTGGTTATGGGCTCCTTCTACAATCTTTCTCCTCTGCCTTGCACACTCCTCCTCTTTTCACTCAGTTAACCCTATTTATCCTTCAAATATTAACTGAAATACGCTTCCTTAGGAATCCTTTCTCAAACCTGTCCCTCCTAGGTTAGCCGCTCTCCCATCCCACCCCGATTTAGAGCCGTGAATTTTGCGTTTCATGCCACAGTTGGCATTTGTTTCTGTGATTAGATGATTATGGCTGGAGCCTCCTGAGGGCAAGAGGCCTGTCTGCTTCCTCAGTCTATCCTTGGGGCCTGGAACTAACAGTGGCTCACCGCTACTTGGGTAATGAGTGTACCTTCTTTCTCTTCCCCTTCCCTTTCCTCCTTCTCATTCTTCTCCATCATTAAGCAAAGTAATTTAGTGTGTTGGGACTGGCTGTGGTAGGCTGAGTATGGGTGGGTACTCAGAGTGATCAGATTCTAATCCTTGGAATTGTGAATATTGCCTTATATGGTGTCATCTTCGCATATGTGATCAAGTTGAGGATTTGAGATGGGGAGAGTGTCCGGGATTATCCAGGTGGGCCCTAACTGTAATCACCTGTATACTTACAAGAAAAAGGCAGAGGAAGGTTTGATACAACATACACACAGAGAGGAGAAGGTGATGTGAATATGGAGCAATGAGAAGGACTCAGAGTTGCTTGCCTGGAAGACTGAAGTTATGTGGCCATGAGGCAAGACATGTCAACAGCCACTGGAAGTTGGAAGTGGGGTGGAGCAGATTCTCCCCTGAAGCATGCAGAGGAAGTTTGGCCCCTTGGGTCAGCCTAGTAAAACTGAGTTTGGACCTTCTGGTTTCTAGAACTGTGAGAGAATAAATTTCTGTTGTATTAAGCCCCAAAGTTTGTGGTACTTTGTTACAGCACTCACAGGAAACTAATACTAGCCTTCAATATGCTTAATCCATGATGACTGGAAATCAGAACAAGTTGGTATTCCAAATCTGCTAGAGATTTTGCTTTGACCATTATGAGATGCAGTAAGACTCACCTTTGGGGAAGACCAGTTTTTATTATTTCTGTTTAAAGAAGTGTATTTGGAGATCCTACATGAAGACTCTACTTTGGAGATCAATACTAAGCCTATACCTTTTTGATGTTGACAATAACTGCCCCTGGGTCCACAGGGGAGGGGGAAGATCACTTATGGCCACATATGATCCTAATGGAAGGAGAGTGATGTTGCCTCTCATGGGGCTATGAGGTTTGGCTGGGGTACCGGGACTGCAAGTGGTGATAAAATTGCCAGCTGTTGTCTCGTTAACTGGGAGAGGGGCTGCTACCTGGATTTGACCACTAGCACTTGTCTCACAGGCGTCTCCAGTGCAAAGCATTGGTACACAGTGGATCTCTTGAATTTGAGCCATCTTTTCCAGCTGTCCCCTCACCCTGACCCCAGTAAATGGCAACGGCATTTTTCTCATAGCCCATGTCAAAAGCCTCACTGTGGATCTCGATGCCCTCCTTCTCCCACACTCTTCCTCAGCCTTGAGTATATTCTGTTGGATTTGCTCCATTCTGAAATTCATCCAGAATCCTGCCACTTATCCTATCCCCATATTCCTCTTGACCACTCTGTCCCCAGCCACCATGATCCCTTGAATACTCTGTGGCAGCTACCCGTGTGGTCCCCATTTTTCGCTCCTGTTCCTGTCATCGTTTCTTCACTCCCTGCTGTGGTGCCTGCAGGCTGCCATTCCCCCGATCAGTGCTCGCCTTCGCTTACGGGCTCACTCAGAGGGGAACCCAGAGTACTTCCCATGGCCTGAATCCTAACACCATCTGGCCCCCAGCATCCTTCTCCCCTTGCCCTTCCCCCTGTACATTCCCTCTTTCTTACTGTTTGCTACTCCTTGGTGTTCTTAGAATATGACTACCTCAGGGCCGTGCAGCCCCCTGAGGTACCTGCTGGTACCTGCTGGTACCCGATGTCAGGTTCCCCTGGTTCTTGCTTCTCTTCTTTAGGTCTCTGCTCATAGGTCACCATATGGGAGAGGCCTCTCTGACAGCCTATAAAATAGATCTCCCCACCCCACCTCATCACTCCCTAGTTCCTTCCCTAGTTGTTTTTCTAATACAGATCACCTACGGGCATGATGTGGGTTTACATCTTTAGGAGTTGTAGTCTGTTTCACTCCACTATAACACGTGTCCCATAAGGTTAGGAATTTGCCCTGCTGTGTTCACCGCTGTATCCAAGTACCTAGGGCAGGGTCTGGCACTCAGTAGGCACTTGATAAGTATCTACTGAATAAAGAAATGAGTCAAAACCAGGGACTTACATTAAGTAAACTTACTTTATTTTTGTTTTTTATATCTACTCTGTTTCTTTGTTTGAGTGTGAACTTTTTTGTTGTTTCTTTCAAAATCCTCTGGTCACCCTGTTCTCTAACCAGATGCCATCAAGTTGAGTTTTGCAGAGTAGGTTTTCTTAGCAAGGTAAAGAGAGGAGCTAGTGCTTCAGACCTAAGGAGCAGCACACAGCAGGAAGGGTTTGAGTGACTGGAGTGTTGGGTAAGCCGTGTGGTGGACATGATGAAAAACAAAAGTTGTGGAGAAGTGCCCAAGTCTGGAGAGAAGAAGAGGACCAGACTTCTGGCTGCCCAGGAGTTCAGAGTTCATCGTGAAGAGAAAGGGTGGAGGATGGGTCGGAGGGAGAGAGTGTCGGGACAGGGGCACTGAGAGGGAGGGAGATCAGGCTTATGGCATGGTAGCCCTGCTCCTGGCCTGGAGTGAAGCCTTCTCTTCCCAAGGGGCTGACTGAGGCCAGAGGCATGCACACACGCTGAGCCGAGCATGGGGCTGTACTCCGTTTTCCCAGATGCTCCAATTCCAGAGAGACCTGCATTCTTATCAATGTGTGGTTTGTTAAGGCTGAACGTAGATAGAATTCTGTGTTTTCACCTTTGCAAAGGTTTCCTGTTTATACATTTACCAGTGAGGAAGAGGAGGAGTGGGGGGGAAGAGGCTGACCACTCTTCAGATCAACTGGACCTGAACCACCCAGGTGGAGGCGTGAGTGGGCAACCTTGTGTGGGTGGGTTTAGAAGCCAGAGGTCTGGGGCCCCTCAGAGCTCAGGGACAGAGGCAACTGACACTTGAATTGAGAACATTTCTCACATAAAAGCCTAAATCACGTGCATGCTCCTCAGTAGGAGTTGTGTCAAGTCAGGTGAGCAGGCTCGTTCCTAGTTTCTAATTATGGTGTAGCTTTTATCTCTCTGAGTTTGTTATATTATTGTTCAAATGAAATACAGGAAACGAAGAAGAGCTGTTCACCAGGGTGGGTGTGTACAGCTTTCAACTCATCTTCCCAGCCCTGTTTTAGAGTAGTTCCTGAAGAGTTATTAGGCTTTCTGCCTTCGCTGCTATGGGCTAAGACTTTGGCGGCCCTCCTGCTCCTCTTTTAGGCAGCAGCATTCAGCCGTTGAGTGTGCAGTGGAGGCTTATTTAGTCCTCTTCTGGAGCAGAGATGGCTGTTTCTCCCATGGCCAGGGTTAATGGGTCCAGGAATCAAGTGGTGGGAATGAGAGGGGGTCACTCACTGTCACCCCGACAGAACCCTAGTAAAATGCTTGCTTCCTCTTTCCTCAACTTTGCGCTTGGCTCGGCCTGTAGACTTTAACTTTAAAGTGTGGAATGTGCATTCCACCAGGGGGTACAATAATAATTCCATTGGGCTGGAAGTTAAGACTGTAGCCTAACCCCTCTGGGCACCTCAAGCATCTGAATCAATGGGCAAGGAAGGGAGCCCCGGTTTTGGCTGCTGTGCCTGATCCCAACCACCAGGGGAGATTGCTGCTACTCCATAACTGAGGTTAAAAAAAAATGTACGTTGGAAATTCAAGACATCCCTTAGGACATATCTTAGAATCGCCGTGACATATAATTAAAGCCAGTGAAAAACCAACAACCCAATCCAGGCAAGACAATGAATGGCTCAGACCCTTCAGATCACTATGCCACGTAATGAACCATGACCAGCTGAGGTGCCTGCTGAAGACACAGGGAATGCGAAGTAGTTAGTGGAATAAGGTAGTTACAGATGCCAGCTACAACCATGCGATCAGTTACAGAAATGAGGGCTTAATGGTCATGACTATTTCAGTAGTTCTTTCTTATTTTGAATGTGTTTGTGTGTATATATGCACATATGAAGCAAATATCTTTGTTGTCTTTACTTTCTTATTTGCTTATCATGTAACATAAGGTGTATTGACTTTATATCAATATTTAAGTGTCATTAACTTTGTATCATACTATGGAAGTTACAGGATATCAGGAAAGAAAACACCACTCAAGGACTCTACCTCCTTTTCTGGGGAAGAGATGTTCATTAGCACAGGATACTCGTATCATGCTAGGTAGAATTATGCCCTTGTTATTGGCTTTATTTGGAGATAAGTATGATTTAAGAAGCACATGAGTGCTACATTAAAAGGAGTGGACTTGTGATTGTTAATTTCATTTGTCACCTGGACTGGACTAAGGAATGCACAAACAGCTGGGGAAATATTATTTCTGAGTGTGTCTGTGAGGGTATTTCCTGGAGAGATTAGCAACTGAGCCAAGAGCGCCCTCACCAGTGCAGACTCGGGTCATTCAATCTGTCTGAGCACAACAAAGACAGAAGGAGGGAGAATGTGTTCTCTTTGCTTGAGCTCGTACCTTCCTCTCTCCTGCCTTCAAACGTGGGTGCTCCTGGTGCTCAGGCCTTCAGGCTGGGACTGAATTGCACCACTGGATGTTCTGGCGATCTAGCTTGCAGGAGACAGATTATAGGATGTAGCCACCACACTTGCATGAGACACAATCCTATCATTTCTCTTTCTCAGAGAACCCTGACTAATACAGATGGTGAGTGTGTTTTCCATGTTACCAAGCTTTAGTATGGAAAAGACTGAGAGTAAGTTTAGCTCTGTGGGAATAGCTGATCACACTGGGGAATGTAGGCAGAGGTCGTCAGTACACAGCCCCCAGAAGAACAGGAAGAGCCCATTTGCCTGGCCACAGAAGGTAAGCAGATGCAGGGTCATTACCATCTGTCCTGCCAAACATGTAGAAACTCCTGGGTCCTCTTTCAACCAAGGGCCTGGTTGAAAAAAGAAGTATTTATAACATAAATCCTTTCCTCCTTCATTCATTCACTATTCAAATATTCATTGAGTTTTACTATGAACCACAAATCATGCTAAGACTCTGGGTATAGAACACAAAGAAGATCCTTGTGCCCCCTCAAAATAATTTTCTGGCAGGTGACAAGTTAAGTAAATAGTTTATTGTAATATAAGGAGAGAGTCGGGGCAGGTGCTGGGGCTGGGGCAGAGCCAGGGGAGGCTCTTGCCTCTGAGAACCCCCGGGGCTTCCAAAAGGAAGCTTTTCCTGAGCTGTGAGTGGAGTAGGATTATCCAGGTGAAGTAGGGATGGGGAGCTCTTCTAGACAGGTAACAGTGCATGCAAAGACTAGGAGGCGAACAGAACCGTGGTCCCTTCAGAGAACACAAAGGCACCCCACAGGCTGCCACGAGGAGGAAAGAAAGGGGCAAGAGGTGGAAGCAGAGAAGGCCTCAGAAGCTGGATCCAAAGAGGGGTCATAAGCTCTGCTGCTGAGTTTGGAATTTTTCTTAAGGGCCAATGATGTCCAAATTAGGGAAGAGCAGACCCTATTTGGGAGGATTTCTCATAGGACTTCAGGTTTGAAAAGAGAAAATGAGGAAGCAAAGAAAAGACAGAAAGGCCCTCCATGGTTCATCACTTACCCACGCCAACCCAGGGCTGCCCTGGGTTAAGAAGAGGTGATGCCAAAGCTAAGCTCATAGTATGTATTTTAGCCTCAAGAGGGGTATAACTCACTAACTGATTCTCCAACTTGGCTTCAGGGAGCACCTATTCAGCAGATCAGCAGAGCTGGTGTAGAGCTAGATACACTAGCTGCCCTCCCTGCGATGGGTAATTTCCCACCTCTGTCATTTTCCATCTGTCTCTCTCAGGTGGTTTTTTTCCTGGTATTACCAGTAACTTCTGTTTTATTGCTACATTTACTTTTTGTTGTCCTCTGCCTGTGGTTGTTTTTCATCTTTTCTCCTTTTCTCTTTACTCTCACTGTTTTACTCCTCTCGCCTTCCTGGGTGGGAGGCACGACTCCCTCGCTCCTCACCTGCACTGTTCTTCATTCTGACCCGCTCTTCTTCGACCTGCACACTCTTTGGCTCCTGTGCTCTTTGTCCTAACATTTTCCAACACCCTCTCCCCCCACCCCATACACTGTCATTCTTTCCTTTCCCCTTTCTCTCTTCTCCTTGGTCCCCATATGCTCTGGCGTCCTGAACTGTTACCCACTGATATTCTTCCTCCCAGTCCACAGCTCTGGGCCTCCCAGCCCAAGGTCCCTCCGGCCTTGCAGTCTCCATCCTCCAGGCTGTCCATTAGCCCTATTTCTCCCCCAAATGGCATCCACAGTTTTGCCTTCAACACTAGGAGCTCACATGGCCATTGTGGACAACACAAGATAATCAAATGTGCTGGTTTATTTATTTGTTTTCATTTCATTTAATAAGTGTGTTGTGAAATTGAGCTGCAGCTCTGCCAGGGAGTCTGCATTCAACCTCGGTGGAAATTCTCTCCTGCACAGCGCAGACAGGGAAGACGGTATATTTAAGATTTCTTTGCTGAGACTCAAACCTGTATTGTCTGTGTACTTCGTCCCTAACATAACGTGTATGTGGATCCCGTTTGTGTGTGAGTTTGTGTGGGGAGGCTTCCATTCATTGATGAGCCAGAAGGAACTTGCAGTCAGTCATGTATGTAATGGACTTGCAGTGTTTATCCAGAGCAAATGTGAAGGACCTAGAGGGAAATGGGGTTCAGCCCCAGAACTGGGGATTGCTAGGATGGCTGTAGAAGAGGAGGCCATTCCACAAGGCCAGATGCTTTATTTACTTCACATAACTCTCCACTGATCCATTCCGGAGAGTGACATGTTGTGAAAGCACCAATCATCAGAAATGCCTTGGCCCCTCCACCAGGCACCGGGAACTGTTCTCTGCAGAGAAGCACAGCCTCTTATCAGTCCTGGTCTGGCCACATATGGGGTGTCATGAAAGAGGGTTATCTTGGATGGTGCAATGGCCACAGTACAAACATTTAAGCTAAGTCCCAGGGGACTTCCCTGGCCTCCACTATGTCCAGAAGCCTCTTCTGCTCCAGGATGAGATACTTTACTGGGGTACCATGAGTCTGGTGTCCCCACGGATTTTGTGGTCATAGAAGACTATAAACACAGCTTCTCACCTCATAGCAAGGTCACCGGTGACTGCTGGAAAAGAGTAGTAGGCAGGTTTTCATCATGCAATGATAACAATACTTATAGTTATACCTCACTTAAACCTCATTATGAAGTAGTCAGAAAAATAAATGAAGCACTTTATTTATATGATATAATTTAATTTCAAAACAACCCTGTGCAATAGATGCTATTATTACCCTTACTTTTAGAGAAGAGGAAACTGAAACTTGCTAACCTGGATAGGGTCACACATCAGTAAGTGGCAGAGCCAGAAAGTGAGCTAGGCCTGGCTCCACACAGCCCATCCTCAGGCTCCATACTGCCCTCGATGAGCAAGGAATCAGGTTACTCTGACTCAGAGGACTGAATCCCAAGTAGGAGTTGGTTCTATCAGCATAAGCCATAAGCTCAAACTATTTCAGAAAGAGAAGCCACCTTGAAGAACACCTCACCAGTGATTCCCAACTCTGTTGCACATTATAATCACTTGAAGTATTGTTAAATCATAGCAATTTTAATGTCTCCACAGAGATTCTGATTTGATTTATTGGGAACAAGGGCATGGCATGATTATTATTATTCTTTTAATCTTTACATGAGAATAAGTTTAATAATTTTTAAAAAGATTTTATTAATTTATTTTTAGAGAGGAAAGGGAGGGAGAAAGACAGAGAAAGAGAGAGAAACATCAATGTGTGGCTGCTGGGGGTCATGGCCTGCAACCCAAGCATGTGCCCTGACTGGGGATCGAACCTGCGACACTTTGGTTCGCAGCCCACGCTCAATCCACTGAGCTACGCCGGCCAGGGCTAGAATAAGTTTAATGATTTTATAGATAAGGGAAAAGAGAGAGAAATATCAATGTGAGAGAGAAACATTGATCAGTTGACTCCGTATACCCGCAACTGGGGATCAAACCCACAACCCAGGTATGGGCCCTGACTGCAAATCAAACCCACAACTTTTTGGCACATGGGATGGTGCTCCAACTAGCTGAGCCACCTGGCCGGGGCAGCATGATTATTTTTGAAAACTCCTTGGACACTTACATTTTTCACCCATGTTGAGGACCACCGTTTTAATATTACAGCTGGGAAAACACGAAAGCTAAGAGGTTAACTGATTCACCCAAGGCCATGCCACTGGGTAAGGGTGATTGAGAGGAGCAGTCCCAGCAGTCCTGCCCCTCATCCAGAGCTCTTCTCCTTTCTTCCAATCAAAGACAAATCTTCCTGAGGCTTGTTCCAAGGTGGCACGGAGTAGCTGAAAGTCACACTCACTTCCTCCTAGGGCCAAACTGGAATTACTGCTAAAATATAGAACAACCAACCTGAATAACCAGTTGAAGATTGGCTGAACAGAAGTCTTATAACCAAGGATTTATAAAGGAAGCCACATCTAGACTGGGAGGAAGGACAGACACAAAAAAGTCTGGCCTCATACCCATGTGGACAGCTGAGAATCCAGAGGGGTATCCCAGCTGTACATTCATCTGTGAAGAATGGGGGGGTATCAGCTCCATGCTGGGCTCTCCAACCCACAATCCTAGAGCCAGGAAGAGGTGCCCACATAACATCTGGCTGGGAAACTCAGTGGGGATTCTGGCTGCCAAGGAGAGATAGGAGTCTGCTGGAAATCCAGGCACTGCTTCAAGAGCCAATGCATAAAATCTTGTTTGCAACTACTCAACCACGAGGGCTGTGGAGGAGGGAGGGAGGCTCAGAGCAGAACAGAATTGTGTGAGGAGAGACTGGGCCGTGTGTCTCTGGGGAGGGAGCTAAAGGGACAGCCTCTGGAGCCCCTGTGCTGAGTTCCTCCCCCACACCACACACAGCACACAGACACCAGGTACTTGGGTCAGGCACCACTTCCATATGGCATTAGCCTGGGGAATGCAATAACTCTACCCTCCCGATCCCCTGTTACATTCCCCTGGGGAGTTCATGCCCTGTGTGTCAGCTGCCTGGGCCCAGAGCATAGAGGTCTGGGTGGACTCAGCGGGTATCAGAGACAGAGTTATATGGCTCTGGGGCAGGAACCAGTCAACACTTCTCCAGCAAGCCTGACCAGAACAGGAACAGTCCCCTCACAGGAGATCCACTAGCACCACCCTCCCTAATCCTGGAACCCTGCCCTGCTGATGTCAGGCTCCCCAGGGGGTCCTGGAAGACCATAGTGCAGGCTGAGCTGTCTGGTTCTAGGGTAGGGGCATTTTTCCTTCACCCGCCTGCCCAGCACCAACATTCTTGTGTAGAGTTCTCCCTTCACACAACAAATCTTTATCTATTTGGGCCTGATAAGCTCTGCTGGCCTTACCCTGACACCCCCTGAGACCCCACCCCACCCCAAAGGTCTAAATGCACCTAGCAGTGGTAGCTGGCCTTGAGGTACCCTGGGATTTTGCTGGGTGACCTCAGACTCAGCACTGGAACTGAGTTTGAATTTGTATCAGTCTGGTGAACACCACTCACCCCTAATCTGATGACTCACTGAGAACCTACCTCACACAACTCACATCCCACCAGAGGCTCCTTCAGTGACTGAGCCTAACAAGCAGCTGGCAGGCAGAGGCAGGAGGAGGTGGGTCTCAGGTGCCTTGGGGATTTTGTTTGACCAAACCCTAGGCTCTGTTCTTGTGGAAGCTAGCCTCAATGCCCAGCTTGGCCCTTCCCACACACACCTGGGCTCAGTAGAGGCAGCCACAAACTGTGGGTTGTTTTGTAGTTCTGAACAGGTTGCCCTAGGCCAGTCACAGACAACATCTCACATTGACCTCCACCAGAGTCCCTCACAAAGACTGCACAAACAACACACCCAGTGGCCAGCTTCAGACAACATCAAAGCAGATCCAGTTAACTTCACAACTGGCATGACCAAAAGGAGAACTCAGCAGGCACCAGACCATGCTGAGGCAAACACTGTGGTCAGTCAATCCTCACAGTCAGCCAGCCTGAGGGTTGCCCACCTGCACGGATGGGCCAACAACAATCGAAACTCAATTACAATAGGAGGGCTTGCATAGCCCACTCAAGGGACATTCCTGGAGCACCTAGATCAGGTGATAAGGAAGAGTGTGCCATTGGGTCCCACAGGACACCTACTACATAAGGCCACCCTACCAAAACTGGGAGACATAACAGATCCACCTAATATGTGCTTATATAGAAATAAGCACAAAGAGGCAGCCAAAATAAAGAGACAAAGAAATATGCTTCACACAAAAGAAAAGCACAAATTTCCAGAAAAAGAAATAAATGAAATGAAGGCAAACAATCTACCAGAGATAGAGGTCAAAACAATGATTATAAAAATTCTTAAGAAACTTAGTGAGGACTTCAACAGCATGGAAAAAGGACATAGTAACCATAAAAAAAAAACAGAAATGAAGAATACAATATCTGAAATGAAGAATGCACTAGGAGGAATCAACAGCAGGTTAATTGAAGCAAAAGATCAAATCAGTAATTTGGAAAACAAGGTATCAGAAAACACCCAATCAGAGTAACAAAACAAAAAAAAAAGCAAATTTTAAACAATGAAGATAATTTTAGAGACATTTGGGACAACATGAAGCAAACACATCTGTATCATAGAGGTCCCAGAAGGAAAAGAGAGAGAGCAAGGGATTGAGAACCTATTTGAATAAATAATCACTGAAATCTCCCCTAACCTGGTGAAGGAGAAAGACACAGAAGACCAGGAAGTGTAGAGATTGCCAAAAAGGATGAACCAAAAGAAACCCAAACCAAGGCCATACTAAAATGGCAAAAGTTACATAAGAAAGAGTCTTAAAAGCAGCAAGAGAAAGACAGTTGGTTATCTACAAAGAAGCTCCCATAACATAGTCAGCTGATTTCTCAAAAGAAACATTTCAAGTCAGAAGGGATTGGCATAAAATATGCAAAGTGATGAAAAGGAAGGACCTACAACCAAGACTACTCTACCTAGCAAAACTATCATTTAAAATTCAAGTAGAAATGAAGAGCTTCCCAGCTGAGAAAAAAACTAAAGAAGTTCATTAGCACCAAACCAGTATTATAATGATAGTTAAAAGCCTTTCTTTAAGAAGAAGAAAGAAAAAAATGAGAAACAGTTATAAAGAATAATATATCAATAATTACTTCAAATGTAAATTGCTTAAATACTCCAATCAAAAAACATAGGGTAGCTGAATAAGGGATAAGAAAACATGACTCACATATATGCTGTCTACAAGAGATCCACATCAGAAAGATACACACAAAATAAAAGTAAAGGAATGGAAAAAGATATTTTGTGAAAATAGAAATAAAAAAAGCTGGGATAGCAATACTTATATCAGAGAGCATAAACTTTTAAACAAAGGCTATAAGATACAAAGAAGGACATTATATAATGATAAAGGGATCGATCTAATAAGAGGATATAAACTTTCTAAACATTTATGCACCCAACACAGGAGCATGTAAATATATAAAGCAAATCTTAGTGGACATAAACAGAGATAGACAGTAAATAGTCATTGTAGATGATTTTAACACCCCACCAACATCAAAGGATAGAAAATAGAGAAAATTAACAGTGACTGTAAGTGACACCCTTGATTGGATGGATTTAATTGCCATTTTTAGAGAATTTTACCCCATAGTAGAACATACATCCTTTTCAAGTGTGTGTGGAAGATTTGCTAGAATACACCACATCTTAGGGCACAAAATATCTTCAATAAATATAAGAATATTAATATTATATCAAGCATCTTCTCTGACCACAATGATATAAAACTAGAAATTAATCACAAGGAAAAACACACATGGAGGCAAAATATCATGTTAGTGAACAATGAATTGGTTCACAATGAGTTCAAGGGATAAGTCAAAATATCATGAGTCAGATGGAGATGGGAACACAGCAACCCAGAATCTATGGCACAGGGAAAGCAGTCCTAAGAGGGAAATTCATAGCATTACAGGCCTACATTAACAAACAAGACAAATCTCAAATAAATAATCTAAACTTACACCTATAGTCACTAGAAAAATAACAGCAATGTGAGTAGAAGAGAGAAAATAATAAAGATTAAAGTGAAAATAAATAAAATATAGTCTTAAAAAGCAATTCAAAAGACCAATGAAACCAAGAGTTGGTTCTTTGAAAAGATAAACAAGATTAATGAACCTTTAAACAGATTTACCAAGATAAGAAGACAGAAGGCCTACATAAATAAAATGAAGAATGAAAGAAATGTAGCTAGTGATACCACGGAAATAAAAGATTATAAGAAAATATTACAAACTACTATATGCCAACAAGTTGGATAATTTGGAAGAAATGGACAAATTCCTAAAAACATACAATCCTCCAAATCAGGAAGAACTAGAAAATCTGAACAGACTGCTTACAATTAATGAAATTGAAGCAATAATTTAAAAACTTTCAGCAAACAGAAGTCCTGGACTAGATGGCTTCATAGGTGATTTTTCCAAGCTTTCAGAGAAGGACCAGCACTTACCTTTTTCACACTGTTCCAAAAAGTCAAGAGAAAGAAAAGCTGCCAAGTTCATTTTATAAGGCCAGCCTTATCCTAATTTTAAAATCAGGTAGTAATGTTACAAAAAAAAAAAAAAAGAAAATTCAAGGAAAATAACCATGATGAAATAGATGGAAAAATCCTCAACAAAATATAAGCAAACTGAATCCAGCAATAGGTTAGCAAAGTCACACACCATGATCAAGTAGAATTTATTCCTGAGACGCAGGATCAGTCCAGTATCCACAAATCAATTAATATTATATACCACATAAACAAAATGAAGGATATGAATCACATGATCATATCAACTGATGCATAAGGCCATTTGACAAGATCCAGCACCCAATTATGATAAAAAGTCTCAGCAGAGTTGGAACAGAAGGAATGTATCTCATCATAACAAAGGCCACATATGACAATTCTACAGCTAACATGATACTCAGTGGAGAAACACTAAAACCATTTCCCTTGATATTAGGAGCAAGACAGGGGTGTTGGTTTTCACCTACCTTATTCAACATAGTACTACAAGTCCTAGCCACAGCAATCAGAAAACAACTAAAGGCATCCAAGTTGAAAAGGGAGATGCAAAGCTGTTATTATTTGCAGATGACATAATACCATATATAGAGTACCCTAAAGATTCTCCTCCAAACTACTAGAATTGATAAATAATTTCAGTAAAGTTGCAGTATATTAAGGAAATATCGAGAAATCAATTGCATTTTTATATACCAGTAATCAACTATCAGAAAGGGAAACTAAGAAAATAGTTTTATTTACAATTGCT
This sequence comes from Phyllostomus hastatus, assembly GCF_019186645.2. NCBI lineage: Eukaryota > Metazoa > Chordata > Mammalia > Chiroptera > Phyllostomidae > Phyllostomus > Phyllostomus hastatus. The sequence continues at coordinate 7,534,393 of NW_025334015.1, read as the reverse complement.
TCAAAAAATAAAATAAAATACCTAGGAGCAAATTTAGCCAGGGAAGTAAAAGTCCTGTACTCTGAAAATTATAAGACACTGAAGAAAGAGATTGAAGAAGAGCCAAATACAGTATGTGGAAGCATACACCATATTCATGGATATGAATATTTAACATCATTAAAATGTCCATACTATGCAAAACAATCTATAGATTCAATGCAATTCCTATCAAACTACCAATTGTGAATACCAATTGAAACTCATAATCCAAAATTAATGTGGGGCCCCAAACAACACTGAAAAGCCGCAACAATCTTGAGAAAGAAGAACAAAGTTGGAGGTATCATGCTAACTGATGTCAAACTGCATACTACAAGGCTATAGTGACTAAAACAGCATGGTGCTGGCATAAAAACAGACACATAGTCAATGAAACAGAACAGAGAGCTCAGAAATAAACCCATACCTACATAGTCAATTAATATTTGACAAAGGAGGCAAGAATGTACAATGGGGTAAAAACAACCTATTGAAAAGATGATGTTGGGAAAATTGGATAGAAGCATGCAAAACATAAAATAGACCGCCTTCTTACACCATATATAAGAATAAACTCAAAATAGATTAAAGACTTAAATATGACTTGAAACCATGAAATTGCTAGTAGAAAAAATAGTAAGGTAACAAACACTTACTTCAGTAATATTATTTGATATATTTCCTCAGGCAAGGGAAACTAAAAAGAAAATGAACAAATGGGACTACAACAAACTAAATTTTTTTTGAACAGCAAAGTAAATGATTAACAAAATGAAAAGACAACCCACTGACTGGGAGAAGATATTCCCCAAAGACAGAGCTGTTAAAGGATTAGTATCCAAAATTTATAAAGAACTTAGAAAACTCAACTATCCCCCCCAAATCTACTTTAAACATGGGCACAGGACCTGGATAGACACTTCTTCAAAGAGGATATATGGGCGGGGCCAGGAGGCATATGAAAAGTTGCTCAATACCACTAATCATAAGAGAAATGCAAAATAAAATCACAATAAGATAGCACCTCACACCTGTCAGAATGGCCACTGCTATCAATAAATCAACAAACAACGAGTGTTGGTGAGGACGTGGAGAAAAGGGAGCACTTGTGCACTGTTGGTGGGAATGCAGACTGGGGCAGCTACTGTGGAAAGTGGCATGGAGTTACCTCAAAAAATGAAAAATGGCACTGCCTTTTAATCCAGTGATTCCTTTTCTGTGTATATATTTAAAGAAGACCAAAACACTAATCTGAAACAATATATGCACTTCTATGTTCATTGCAGTGTTATTTGCAATAGCTAAGCTATGGGAGCAACTCAAGGATTCATCCATAGATGAGTAGATAAAAAAAGCCATGATACATACTTGTATATACAATGGAATATTACCTAGCCATAAAAAGGAATGAAATCTTACCATTTGTGACAGTATGGGTGAACCTAGAGGGTATGATGCTAAATGAAATAAGTCAGTCAGAGAAAGACAAATACCATATGATTTCACTTATATGTGGAATCTAAAAAACAATATAAGTGAATAAACAAAACAGAAACAGACTCATAGATACTGAGAACAGACTCATGGTTCCCAGAGGGGAATGAGATTGGGGGACTGCATGCAAAAGGTGAAGGGATTGAGAAGCACAGATTGATAGCTACAAAACAGTCATGGGGCTATAAAGCACAGCACAGGGAATACAGTCAGTAATATTGAAATAACTATGACGGTGCCAGGTGGGCATTGGTTATATCAGGGTAACACTTTGTAAGTACATGACTGTCTAACCACTATGCTGTATGCCTACAACTAATACAAAATCATATGTGAACCATAACTGGAACAAATAAAGACTAAAAAAGACAAATCTGGCGTTACATGTGTGAGACATGTAAGGAAAACATGGGGGGCGAGCTTTTGGACTGAGGCGTGACAGGAAGACCAGGCGCTGTGTAAGCTAGGGCTTCTGTTCCCTGTGCCTCGGGTATGTCTCCTACACAAATGGAGCATGTTAATAAGGCCTGCCTGGAGGGGCTGTGATGTTGTGAGATGATGCCACATACAGGCTTCACAATCCTGCTCAGCATATTGCAATCTTTTTTACCATATAGAAAGGACTGACCATTCATTGAACAGCCATCTTGCCAACCATTCTCATGGTAATCATCATCATATCAACTTAGTATTTAAAAAAAACTGTCTATATGTAATGAATACTTATTACAATATAAACACATTGAAAATGACATATGTTCTCAAAATCTATATTTAGCAAGTGTTGGGCCCTCACTGAGTGTCCACTGATGGCTGTTTAGGTTACTGGTTTGGCTGCGGAGGGCCCAGCATTCAAACCTTGGGTTGCCATGCTGCCCCTCTAGCATATGCTCACAGACAGGGGTCTTTTTCTGCCTCCCCCACTCTTCTCAGCCACATCCCCAGAGCAGATGTGAAGGCATTCCTAGAGCTGATGATGGGGAATGGCATTAACGCTTCTCCTATGGACTAGCTAGGCCGTTTTCCGTGGGGATTATTACTGTTAGGAGGCATGTTTTCTTTTCTTTTCTTTTTTCAATTCTATTCAGTAAAAAAGCCATGGTAGAATGGAATTGACTCTCCAAAGATCTTTTCCTTTAGCATTAATAATGTTATTTTGCCCCAGCTGGTGTGGCTCAGTGTATTGAACACCGGCCTGCAAACCAAAGGGTCGCTGGTTCTATTACCAGTCAGGGCACATACCTGGGTTGTAGGCCAGCTCTGCAGTAGGGGGCATGTGAGAGGCAACCACCCAGTGATGTTTCTGTCCCTCTCTTCCTCTCTCCCTTCCCTCTCTCTAAAAGTAAATAAATAAAATCTTTGAAAATATATTATTCTTCCCAAATTCCCCCTTACCATAGTAGACTTTTCCTATTTAGCTGCTTTATTCTAGCTTCCACCACTTGTTGGTCACCACACTTTACCTTTCTTTCTTCTCATTTCAACTACATTACATTCAATGACCTTCCCAAGCCCAGGACTTCAACTACTGTGCTTTCAGTAATAACTGCATCAGCCTTACATCCACCAGCTAAGCTATATCTGTGTAAGAGCTTATCACACTGTCCTCTTGAGAGTACCACAGTATGCTCAAAATTAAACAAATATCTTACCCCACTACCCTCAGCACTCCAAATTCCTCTGGCTTCTGGTTTTGTAATCTTGAAGTATGGAAAAACTATATCTCATTGTGTGGGATGGGGAACAAGAAGTAATCCTTAATTCCTTCCATCACAAAGCACTACTCGTTCAGTCAGTCTTTATCTTTACTGTCACCTGTCACCGCCTCAGTTCAGGCTTTTATGCTATTTCACCTAATTGATTGACTTACACACAGTCTCTGCCTCCTATAATATACCCACTGTCCAGTGGTCACAGTGAAAATAACAGCAAATATTTATTGGGTTCTTACTAGGTGACGGGTACCAGGTTTAGCACTTGCAAATCTTGTTGAAATCTCACAATTATACTTAGCAGATAAGAATAGGATGTCTACACAGTAGATGAGGAAACTGAGGCTACCAGGGGTTAAAATCTTGCTGGAAGTCATAAAGCTTTGAAGTCTAATGATGAGGTTTGAACCCTAATCTGCTCTGAAAGAATGCCCACGATTGGCAGTGCCCACCCTCTGGAGTCTGAGCTATTGTTCTGCTTTCTTAAATTACCCTCTGCCAAGTTCTGCTTTTTGCAGAGAACTGTTTTTTCTCTTATTTTGGGGAGCTTCCCTGCTTCCTCAGCAATGTGATTCATTGCATTTTCATAATATTCCATGCTTTAATTTAATTTATTTAGTGCTATTGTACAGTGCCCTGAGCATCTCAGAAGAAGTGAAAAGTTTTATAAATAAAATTATTATTACAGCTGCTCTGATAGCAGCCCCTGAGCTGTGTACAAGAGGTATCAATTACTCAGTGTTGAAAAGTTTCATCCAGAGCTGTCTATGGCCCACATTTTCCTTGCCCGTTGTTACTCTGTTTTGCTTGTTGTAGTCTTGACACAGCCATGTCGCATTTCCCCTTGCTATCCCCATCAGAATTGAATAGGGAGCAGCTCAGCCAAAGTTCTGTGTAATGTATTCTGGAGAACATGACCTAGTTTCTTTAACCTTTTTTTGAATCACTGAAGTTCCAAATCCCACGTGGGCCTATAATGTCAGGTTTGCAGTGAGACAACCCTCCTCACCCATCTCATGCTAAAGAAGATCTCATTATTTATCAGTTTGCAGCAGCAACTTCTTTCATGGTACATGGCTATGAATTGATCACAACACTTATTTGGAAACTGGGATTCTGGAACTCTAATCTTTGAGACTTAATGCAGACACCATTTTTGTCAGTATTTAAGGGAATTGAAGCTCCCAAAAGGAGGATGGGGTAAGAGTCGCTGTATTATTGACCATTATTTCTAGGCTACTTTCTGGAACCCGCCTGCTACCTCACAGTCTCATGGAACTTTCCTGACAAGAGATGTGAGAAGACCATTGTCTTCTACTTACAGAATGTCAGGGACGTGTTGAAGAATTCCCAGATAAACCAGTGGCCAAACTGGGTTTTCTCCTGGATATCTTTCAAAGCATGTTTGACCTTCAGCCTCCCAACTCCTTGCATAGCATGCTCTTTTCCCTTCTTTTCAACACATTTTACTCAGCCATTCATACCATAAAAATTACTGAGTACTGGCTTTGTTTATTATGTAGCTGGTGTGAATGGCAGCAGGCAAGACTGACATAGTTCCTTACTCCTTTGGAGTCTGGGCTCTTCACTGTTCATTTCATCTCGACTTGCCTCCCTCTCAAGTGTATATTCCCTTCATAATTTACAGTTGTATTAAGGATTTCTGAAGAAGTTTTCTAATTAACCAGGAGCAATATACTGTGTCTTGAGTTTGTGCTCTTTTAGAAAACAAATGCAAGTAGCCAATCTGTCCATTACAAACGAGTTCATTCCTATTCAAGCAGCAACTGTCACGCATCTTGCCTGAGGCTTCCTATGTTATGTGTGACATACTGGCTTTAGTTGTCTGTACTTCTTCCCAGATACTCCGGGAGCCCTAAATGAATGGAAGACACAGTAGCTCAAATAATTTATTGTATTCTACCTGGTGGCCATGCAGTTTCTGTAACAGGAAACACAATAAGCTTTTCAAGGTGAATGTGTATAACTCTCTCTCCTGGCCAGACAGAGGTTGGATATCTAATGACTATATTTCCTTATAACCAAATAAGAATATGAAATGAAGGTGACCCAGATATCTAGGTCAGCAGGAAATAGACAGGATGAGGCATTTTGTTCCCAAAAAGAAGAGAAATTTCCAGTGAAAAGGGACTAACTAGGAATATTTAAATTGCTATAAAAGGTGCAGCATAGCAAACTGTCTAAATCAGTTCCATTTTCCTGGACCTCATAAGTACTTTGCAATCCACATAGTAACCAGAGAGAACCCAAGTAGGTTTGCAATTCTGGACCAAGATACGTCAATCCCTCAGTGGCAATGTGCATCCCTACTACGTGCAAACCACTGTTTTGGCATTGCTAGTGCTAAATATCTGCATTCAACCACAGTTCCTCATTTTATGATGAGGTAGGCCAGAAACACTCATCATTTCTCACCTCTCTGGAATCATCTAATGAGTTACAATTCTAGGGCCATCCTCCCCCTCCCATTCTCCAAATAGATTGTGAACTTTGGAGGCCCTCTTGCATGGGTCACGACAATCCCGGACTGCTAATTGAAGACTGGCTTGGCCCATTTATCCCCACTCTGTTGGGTACCTCACATCACTCTCATTGTAATTCTGTGTTAGTCCTTTAATAAAAATTGGCCAGCAAGCCCCGAGATAACAGAATAGGAATCAATGGGACCGCGATTGTCTGCATGCCAGATGCTCTCGTCAGACCAGTCGCCAATCCATCCTGCCAACCCAGCCCCCTCTGGGACCGAGACGTTTGAAAACAGTGCAGCAGCCTCATCTCCCAGGCAGTGTTTTTCTCCATCATTTGCTTTATTAAATATTGATTTTCTGTTGCATTATTAAACCTTAAGTCCAGAGCATAAATTCTGGCCTGATACTTTAATCTGGCTCTCCTCATTTTTTTGGCTTCTGGAACTGATTTTCAGGCCAGCTCTCCTGGGGAATCTTTAAGTCAACTCAAGGCCCGAGAGAAACCTGCCTTTAGGAAAGGGAGGTGCCCGGACTTGAGAAGTAGCTTGTCTCACCAGAGGGCTGCCAAAAGGACTGAGCTTATGTAAAGAAGATTTTCATTTTACCCTCATTCAAGACACAGAAGCCTACTCCCATTGGGGTTCAGTGGTTGTAACCAGGTAGATCTTTGGATCCACATCATGAAAACTATGGGGCAGGCAAATGATGTCGAACCAGACATCACACAGACCTTTCCAGACATTCCTTCGACCATTATTCATTCACTCCCTTTTCTTTTGATCTCTATTATCCCTTGGATTTGAACCAGCAATTCTAAATACATAGGTCTTGGACTTTTCATTTGTTTCAGTCTCTGATTCCTTCTGATTTCCTCTTCCTCTCCCTTTTCTCTATGGGCCAGTGGTTGAGTGGTGCTATCTCAATCTGTTGTAGGATGGAGCCATCACACACTTTCTGAGAGATGTGGACATCTTTAACCAGCCATGTTCCCTTGGGTGATCTCCAGGTTTAACTCCCCATCCCCGGAGTAGCTTCCTCACCTGCCACTGGCATTGGCCTAAGCCTGGGGGCTTGCTCCTGAAGATATGAAGCAGAAGGGATCATGATGTTCTCTTTGTCTTCAACAATGACAGACAAACAGGAGAAAAAGTGGAAGTAACTATTTATGAGGTTTTTCTGGCAGGATTGAAATGTGTTGCTGTCCACATGGATGTTTGCAGAGAGCTATGATGACCTCCCTGTCTGGACTTCAGTCTGTCCCAGCTTTGTCTCTGTGCCCTGTCAGGTCCTATGTATCCAGAAGTCTACTGTTGGGACATTAGTCTAGGATATTCCAGAGTCACTGGTAAAAGGCGGGGGGTAAAGAGAAGGGTGAGCAGCACCTCACTCTGTGATAGAGAGGGAGCACACCTGTATCATTCAGATATTCAGGCTGCTGCTGACACTTGCCAAATGAGAACCTTCACATGCTGTGGAGGGCTCACTAAGCCTGTGTGGCCACATGTGATGCAATTTTACAAGGATTGTTGGGGAATATTTCACAGAAAATACATGAAGGTCAAGGTACCAGAGATTGTCTACTCCATTTTCTCCAACTTTTCTCCTTGTCACCAATACCTGTAGGCCTCCAAAGAATGAAAGGTTGCTCTGGAGGAGCATGGGAATTGCAGGTCATACACGTTCCTCCATTTTCTCTTCCAAACCTGAATCTCTTCTTAATAGCTCAGTAGGCAGAGAGAACCTGTCACTCATTTCAATCCTGTCGGTGATGGGCAACTTAACTACTTCCCACTAAAGGAAGTCCTACTTCCTTTAGTGAAGCTCTAGCCATTTTTAAAAAAGATTTTATTTTATTTATTTTTAGAGAGAGGAAGAGAGAGAAAAAGAGGGAGAGAAACATCAATGTGTGGCTGCATCTCATGCTACCCCCTACTGGGGACCTGGCCTACAACCCAGGCATGTGTCCTGACTGGGAATTGAACCAGTGACCATTTGGTTCATGGGCCAGCACTCAATCCACTGAGCCACACCGGCCAGGGCCATTTCTTTTTAATATTAAAACAAAATTTGCCTCCCTTAATGTCTGCTTCGTGGTTAATCTGCTAGAACTACATAGAATACTTGAATCCTTTATAGTAATAAAAGAAAAGTGCTTGGCTTTTAATTAAGATAGATGAATTTTGAATCTTACTGCCTATGTAAATTTCTGCAAATTATAGGTCAAAATTGCTGAGTATTAGCAGTTGTGTGTGTTTCAATCTGATATTTAATCTCTCTGAGTTCCAGCTTTTTCATTTATAAAAGCTTGAGTATAAGAACTTATCAGGGTTTTTTTCTTTTTTTTTGGTGAGGGAGGATTGGAAGAAGATGAAATACTTAATATGAAGAAACATTCAGTCTATTTTAAAATTCAATTTGACAAATATTTGTTAAATTCCTACTGTGTGTCAGGCACAATGGTCAGTGCTGGGAATAAAAAATGAGTCCTAAATGGCTCTGACTTCACAATTGGAATTGAAATATTTGAAGATGCTTATTACATTCCCCAAGTCGCCTCTTCTTCTACATAGTTCAAACACTGTATGTGTCTATCATAGTACTCACATCATTATATTGTAATTATTGCTTCACCCAGAAGATGTAACTCTTTTGTGCCTAAGAGCTATTCCCTGAATGTTATTTTTCTCAGTACATGTGGGTCCTTGGATGCACGTCTAACTCTTCATCATTTCTTGTGTGAGAGGTCCTGATGTCTTCACTTCTGTCTTCAGATTTAGCTGACCTCCTCCAGGTCGGTGCATGCCCTCTGCTGGGAGGCCAAGCACACGCTCTGGCTGGCACCCAGTCACTGTTGTGGACCCTGTTGCTCATTCTTATCCTCCCTTTGAGTCTGTCTCAGTGACAGTTGCCACCAGCCCATCCTGTGCCCTGGCTCACGATCCATTAGAATTACAGAAATTCACTCAAATAGTAAAAGCTGCTTTGTTAGAAAGGTGGGATGTACCTCATGGAAACAATGGCAGCAGGGCCAGGCAAATCCTGTAAGACGTAGCTGCCCTTGGCGTTTCCTCCCTGAGGCTCTCTTGTTGGGTCTCTGTGATTTCTTTATTTGTGCTTCTTTTTTTACACACCCTTATGGTCTCTTGAGTCTCTTAGGATTTCTTGGACCCCCACTAACTTCCATTCACATGTGCCTTTGGCCTGCTCTGGTGCACATTCAGCTAGCTTGATATTACAGTCACCTGACTGGGTTTTGGTGCCATAAGTCCAAATTATCAGCCAAGTCTGTCAGGCTGTCTTCATTTGAGCCACGTGCCCACCCTGGTTCCCATCAGCTCTGGTTGGGGTGAGGGTAGAGATTACACGATACACAATGCTACCCATGTCTACGTAGGTTCTCTTGTTTCAGAAAGTTGGTATAGGTAAAGGGTTACCAATGGGCAGCTCTGTTACAGAGATGTTTTATATAGTAATATCTGAGAAGTTAAAAAAAAACAACAACCCAGAATGGTCTGCTCAAAACTTCTCTGCCTTCCTTGGTTCTTTTCACTTACATACTCCTTTCTGAGCACTGCCAAGGACATGTCTCTGCCTGAGGCATGGTCAGAAAATGTGTCCAGTGCACACACACATTTCCTCCGAAAGACAGGGCTTGGAGAAAATGTGTTCAGTGGCTAGAAATCACCATAGCTTGAAATGCTTTGGCCTCGCTGATGAATGAGACTATTACAATCTACTGAAATGTCAATAATTAAAATCAGGAACAGTCTAGGAAAGGCCAGGCACATTCCATGAGAACTCCCAGTCCTCCCCTGAATGCAGACTGACAAGATGTATAATTTCCCGTTTATACATAGTGGAGGGCTTCGGGTCGCACAGGAATGTAGCAAATAGGTTGAGGACCCAGGATCTCTGGACTATTTCGGTCTCAAGCTATTTTGATGTTTCCATTTAATGCTGTCAGAAACTTAGGAACTGATCATTTGTGCTGGAAATAGCGTAACTTCTGCCCTTTGTTCGATCGCTTTTGCCATATTTGATTGGTGGATTTGATTCCTGGCCACAGAAAATTGCATTTGTGTCAAGAGCATTCTGAGCAGATCAATGTAAGAGGAAACCAGGCAGGATCAATTGTAATACCAAAGGACCAGCATAAAAAGTCATGTAACTCACGTGTCATCCTGTAACTCAGTGGCTACACATCTGCCAGGTTCTTCATCACAATTCATTAGTTAAACCTTATAAGGCCCCATGAGGTCAGTTAGTGCCTGACGCTAGACATCTAGAAGAGGGGGAAGTGATGCTGCGTCAATCCTATCATCCTTACACAGAAAACTAGCAGAAAGTGAGACAAGATATAGTAACACAAATGATTATTATAACTGCTTTATATTTTCCCAGGTACTGTTCTATGTTTTCTTTGTACATTTCTAATTTAAACCTTGAAAGAAGGTTATGAGTTAAATTTCTGTATCATTACCATTTTATGACTAAGGAGTCCAACCTAGAAAAATTAAGTGACATGTTTAAGCTTGACCGTGAGCACACAGAAAGCAGGCATGGGGGCTTCTGTTCTGACCGTCCCAACCCCCATGCTTTGAACCGTCTCCATTTCTTTTCCATGTAGTTTTAAACTGCAGTGCTGGGTACCAGTATGAATAAGCATAATTGGTGCCACTATTCTTGTCACTTACCGATTTCACAAGGTGTGCTATAGACCAGCTAGGTTCTCTTCTTCATGAAAGGACACTGAGGTTCTTGGAGGACATATGCTGCTCAGACTCTGGCTGCCTATGTAACAGCTCTGTGTGCTTCCCTTCGTGTGGTGGGCCCCTGTCTGCTGTCATAATGGGCTGATGAAGGAGGTACAGCAAATGGTACTGATCCCACTTTCTACGTGAAGAAAGTGAGGCTCACAGAAGGTGGCTAGTGGCCACAGCAGAAAAGAGCGAAAGCCCCTGGTTGCAGAGCTGCTGGTCTTTCTACTTTCTTGTCTTTCTGTAACATACACATTTAGCCTTAAAGATACTACAGCTTAAATGATACAAACATTTAAAAAAACATTGGCCTGTCTCTACCTCTACCCCCTTAAAAAATGAAACAACCACCAAAAACAGTTGAGAATACCTTAGCTAAAGAGTGTCTTTGCTCTTTTTGGTTAGACCTTTCTTACGAACCATTTGACCTTACGTAGCCTTTAGTAGACTCCCTTCAACAGAGAAATGCATTGGACAAATGTCTTAACTGCCTGCTGGACTTTAAAATACTTGATGATTAAGTCACATCACTCTTCATTACCAAAAAGTGTATACTGATGGCCTTTTTAATTCTAAGCCCTCAGCTGGCCACATAGCTGACCTTGGACAAGACACAACTTCTCCAACCCTTGATTCTGTCATCTGTAAACAGGTTTGGTTCTCTGCTTCAAATGGCAATTCTAAGGATAAAATTAAATCATGAATGTAAACTGGTTTTCTGAACTAATGAGTCCCTTTACTTGTATGATGTATTGTTTTAAGCTCTCAGAAATGTTTGTGAATGAATTATCAAGTTAGCAGTGCGCCGGGGGTAACAGAAAACAGTGCTGAAAAAGTGACATGAGGGACTCACTCAGGTGAGCTGGGTGAGGGGTGGAGCAGGAGGGAAGCCTCCGTGTCCAGTTTTTTCCCCTGTGGGGGGAGGGGGCTGCCTTCGGGGGAGGGGGACTCAGCCACTCCTCTTTGCTCTTGCAACTGCTTGCTCTGGATGGTGTGATTTTTGTGGCATTTCCTTCTTTTTCTTTCTCTTTCTGGCAATGACTCTTTGAAATATTATTTCTGCTTCCTTGACGGCAGGGCTGTATAATTGATAGCCTCTCTGGGCTGCTGGAGCCCTGCATTTAAACCATGCTTGCCTTAGCTCCAAAGCCTCAGAGTTCATTACTTTTTGAAAAGCTTCACGTCTGTTTGTGTTCAGATTATTGTTGCTCTGGAGAGGGAAGGTTATTGTCAGGCAGGGAAAGGAGTGTGGAGCAGAATTCCTGATAATCAAATTCTCTCTTCTCCTTAGATGAACATTTCTGGGTAACAGGGCTTCACGTTTATCTGATGTGGCTGTTCTGAACCAGGGACCAAGGACCCTGATTATCCCCTGCAGCACATTGGAGGGAGTTCAACAACATTCGGTCTTGGGATGTGGGAGGCTGCTGCTATGCAAATAAAGTGGGTAATGCAAGTGCCCAGCTCGGGTACTAGAGAGTGATTTAGTACAGAACACACACATGTAGGATTTTTAATTAAAGGTGTGGGGTGTACTTGGTTCTCAGTAACAGTGTGGGTGGAGGGCCCATGTCCTCCCCACCTGAGCCTGTGATCTTCTCTGGACTCTGCAGTGACCATCACCTCAGTCTCAGTCCTGGTGCCTCTCTTTTAGCATGCAGGCCCACCCACACTGTCGTCACCTAGGAAAGGTCACACCCCGTTTTCTGCTCTCCATGTGCACCACCTCTACAAACACTAGAACCTCACTTTCGGGAGAGTCAGACAAGTTTCCGTAAGCATGGACTATTCCAGAACATAGTCTATATGGCAGATGAAGACCAATTCTTCTCCTTTCCAGAGCTGGAGACACAGAGACAGTCTAGAGTGGTTGTGGGAGATTTAACCAGAAACTGTTCATTGGGATCCGCCAGTCTCTGCATCTTCCTTCCCACCCTGACGAAGAAATCTCACTCCACTCTTTAAGGCTGAAACTCACTGCCTTTTCTGAGAAGCCACCCTTAGATATTCCCACACTCCACCCCTCCCCATTTCAAGAAAGTTGCTAGGTTCCTCCCTTGGATTTTCAAAGATTTTTGTTTGGATCATTACTGTAGAGACCCTTGCTCTGTTCTGTGATTCTCCCTCTTGTGGGAGTTCCCTTTGCCCTTCGTTGCATCCCCTGAGGACAGGAGCCAGGTTTTTGAATTTTATTTCTGTATTTTCACCATCTAGTGTGGTCCTGACTTAAGCTTGACACTAAAAAGAAAAGGTTCACTGAATAAATCCATGAAAGGACTATGCTTGATCAAAGCATATTCAGATTTTCCCTCCAGTTAAGTTACTGTATGCAGAAGGGAATCTGTGTAGTAATCAGAAGGCTTGCTCATTCGGCTGTCCTTGGGAAACTCACACTGCTCCTCATTCCAGAGGGAGGGTAGTCAGGTACCCAGTGCCGCAGGTGATGCTGTTTGCACAAGGCTGGCTGATAAAAAGTAGGCATTTTAAAAATGAGATGGGTTGTTTGGCATTTTGGTCAGTTAGAGAGATAGATTCAGCCTTCAAATAAAAACACGTAGAAAAATCATTTCAGAAAGAGTTTTCATCTCTATAGGAGATGAAACACTTTTAAGTTGAAGGCAGCTTCTTTCCTCACTGCAGTATAACAAGTAGAAGACAGTGTCACATCTAGTCATTTGAAGGGTGTAAAACTGGGTTATATGAGTAACCAAGGCACCATGCATATGTTTGTGTGCAACAAATAATAAATATGTAAGGGTTTATTCTCTATACATAACAAAGGATTTTCCAAATAACCAAGAGGTAGATTTACTCCCAGATCACGCTTGAGATGGGGTGTTATATCTATATATTCTTTAGTATTCTGGGGATGGAGAAGGATTTTAGCCTCTTTAAATCCTAGTCAAGTATACCAGCCTGAAGTTTTTTTATTGTTTCTCTGTTATTCAACCTTCTCCTTGATTCATTCCATGCTAGATTGTATGAATTATAACAGTCTAAAGCTCAGTAAAGTGGAGGTGATTATCAGAATTTGAAATGCTGTGACATTTTGCTGCCAAAAAGTAATTGATTTATTAGAGACATTACAATACATGCATGATTCAACATAAGAGGTTTCTTTAAACTTGTTCAGTATCAAATCCTGTGGGAGACTATTTGCTTTCAGCACCACAGACAGAAACTCTCTTTCATTTCTATTCAGTTGGTCTTATACAAGTAAATATTATAGCTCAACAGTAGCACTCCAATCCAGTGGCCACAGTATGATTCAATTTAATAGCTTTAGCAATTCCAACTGGCAAGTGCCAGAATTTTAATACGTTGTTTTGCACTTACGTTGCCACAAAGTGGAACAAGGGACAGGACCCAATGAATTTATATTTTTATCATTACTATTATTCTGTTGCTAAAAATAACAATAACATTCCACAACAAAGAAGATAAAATACAGAACATTTCAGAAGACATTTGACTTTTTCCTAACAAGCAGCTTCTTAGTAATGCTGTACTTCAAAACTCTGTGCAAGGAGCCATAATTGAGTTCAGTGGTTCCACACCTGAGCAGTGAACCGAACAGATGAACAAAATGCCTAAAGCTAATGAAAGTCTTGTTGTTGAAACCCCTGTGGGGTATGGGGTAAAATACTGGGAACATTACGATCTCTGTCTTAATGGATGTGAACTAATATACTTATCCTGCCTAGGTAAAACTCTAGTTAATTTCAAAATGCTTCAGGCTACTGTTCAAAAACTTTTAAAATAGAGACAAACTCTTAATCCAGGATACTGTTTGCTTCCACATACAACATGTATTGATCGGAAATTTTCCAAAGCAACTTTATTCATACTCACACACATGTGATAGGAAATGAAAACTAGTAACAGGGTAATCCAAGGGTTTTTTCCTGAACAACTCACATTAAACTGAATTATAGAATACATATCTATGTTGATGCCTGAATTAAATATATTTTTAGAACATAAGGTGATATAGTTTTAACCATATGCATTCCTGTCATAGATAAGGAAACTGTGGATCCCATCACTCGGCCAAGGGTCAGGGATAAACACTTAGTTCACAACTTATTAACTGTTTGGAAAAAAAATAAGGGGTGAGGATAAACTTTAATACTATATAAGTTATCTTTCCCCCTTTGTTACCCAGAAAAGTTGCAATGCTTCCTTCTTACTTAACAAAACATCCATTTAACTAAACATCATCCCCATTTTACTCTGCCTGTAAGATAGCTCAAAGTAAAATTTAAAGCTTATCATCAAAATTCATGCTGATGCTGTGGTTGCCATTTGAGGTACTCTCCTTTCTCTTGAACCTTACTTTGTGTGTTTATTTTATTCTTTTATTTTGTGTTTTAATTATAAGTTGCCTCAAATTTATTGTAGAAATAGTGGAATATAAATAATTGTGAATAACGACACAGTTTTTTAAAAGATTTTATTCATTCATTTTTAGAGAGAGGAAGGGAGGGAAAAAGAGACGGAGAGAAACATCAATATGAGGTTGCCTCTTGTGCACCCCCTACTGGGGACCTGGCCCACAGCCCAGGCATGTGCCCTGACTGGGAATCAAACAGGCAACCCTTACGTGCACAGGCCAACACTCAATCCACTGAGCTACACCAGCCAGCACAAGACATAGTTTTTATATATAATTTAATATTATTTTAAATATGCCCTGGACAATTGACCCATGTGCTTTTTATGAATGCAGATCATTTATCCATTTTAAAAATTGGGTGTGGGGGGAGGAATGCTCATCATTTGTTCATCAATAAAACATGATGGTGGGGGGAGGAAATTAAAAATTAGATGAAAGGAATAAGAATTTCATTAGTATGGACATAGGCCATCTAAGAGAGGAAATATGTTATTCAGAATAAAACTTTTAAAATATGGAAAAATGGATTCAAAACAAAGAAAAACTTGGGCATTTCAGTTAGTCAGGTAATTACATTAACTAAAATGTGTTCACTTTTTGTTCCTGATTTTATTTTGTCATTCACTTGTTGGGTACCTGAGATGTTTCAGACACTTTTTATTGTCTGGGTATTCAGAGATTAAAGAGAATTGCTGTTCTCAGGAAGCTCTACCCTCTATTAGCATCTAGTACAATGAATTGTTCTAAGATGCTTGAGAAACAAATAAAAATAAGGTCAAAACTAAAGTGCTTCAAGGTGAAATGGAATCAGAGAAGGCTTCCAGATCTCAGTATTGATATAAAGGTCTGAGAGGAGTTAGCTGCATAAAGATGGAGTGCCTACCAATTCAAGGAGCCAGAATGGAAGCACAGGAGGGAATTCTAGGGAGAGGGGGTTGGACAAAGATCCTGTCCAGTTTACAGATAACAATGTGTTAAAGATAGGTGTGCATAGCCAGAAGATTAGTGTGTGTGTGTGTGTGTGTGTGTGTGTGTGTGTGTGTTTTAGAGGCGGTGGGGTGGGGGTGGGGGGGGAGAGAGAGAGAGAGAGAGAGAGAGAGGAGATCAGGAGATCAGGGGCACTGCAGTGAAGGATAAGGTTGAAGTGTCACTGCTCCAGTCCAGAAGGTTCTTGCTTTATACACTCATCTAAGGACTTTACACATGGCCAACCTGAAAGAAATGTGAATACTTTAAAATATTATAAGTATATGAGCTTTGCATTCTGAAAAGATGATGCAAAGTCATTTTGGAAGACAGTGAGTAGAGGGGACAAAACTGGTGTCCTCTAATATGGTAACTGTAGGAGAGCAGTGAAAAATAGCCTAAAGTTGTTAGCCGTGATGATGGAAAAAGTGTAGAGCAGAATAATTCTTTATCAGCAAAGATCCATGAACCGTGGTGACTGAATGGTTTGGGCAGAAAGGAAACTAAAGGAGAATAGGAACATTCCTTTGTTGAGGGGTGACATAGCATAATGGTTTAGCATGTGGCCACTGAGCGAAGACTGGCTGTTTTAAAATCTGTCCTTATGGCCATGACATGTTCCTTAAGTCTTTTTGCTTTGGTTTCTTCACCTAAAAATGGGAAGTGATAATAATAGTAATGTTATTTTGCGTATACCTTAAGAAAGCTGTTAGAAAATCTGATACTCTTTCTTGAACCTCTTTAAAGGACCATGGACACCAGTTTAAGAGCCCTTGGTATATGAAGGTGATTATATTTAGATAAAAAGGTGATTTGTTCACTAGGCGACTTCTCATTCACTCTGTATCATGTACTCACAGTCCAATAAATAATTATATAATCTGTGAAGATGAAAGAGAATCCGAGTGTCCGTAAAGTAGGCAAACTAATCTCACAGAGCAATGTTGGAGATGATCAGCCAGGGTATTCAGACGGCAGAAAGAAGCTGGCAGTCATACTAAGACAAACATGACTTTTAAGGAAGCTACCAAACAGTGATAGACTTCAAAGAAATGAGATAAATGGGGGGGGGGGTGTTACATCCTTAAAGTAAAAGGACAAGTGATAGAAATTTTATACAACCAAATAGCTTTTCCTAAGTAAGTAGTTGTGGTCTGTTCTTCATTCCAGAACTGCCAGCCCTCACGTTTCTAAGCCCAGAGAAGAAAAACAAAACAAAATGCCCTCAGACGTTTCCATAATTGGTGTTCTGCAGCTGGCTATCAGCACAAGGACCTGAGTTACTAGTCTCCGTAAATCAGATAGATTTGTACTCACCATGGTTGATAGTTCAGCTCACCACCTTCACTCCACCCATCCTTAGAAGATGAAAAATTAGCCTTGGCTGGTATGGCTCAGTGGACTGAATGCTGACCTGTGAACCAAAGGGTCACCCGTTTGTTTCCTAGTCAGAGCACATGCCTGGGTTGTGGGCCAGGTCCCCAGTAGGGGATGCATGAGAGATAGCCACACATTGATGTTTCTCTCCCTCTCTTTCTCCCTCCCTTGTCCTCTCTAAAATAAATAAATAAAGTATTTTTTTAAAAAAGAAGATGAAAAATTAAAAACCGGTGAGGCTCTGTCATGAAATTCCCTTTCCATCATTTCCCACTGTCACCAGCCCCAGGGAAATATTAGTCCTTTCCTGGAAAGAGTTTCAGAAGAAAAGAAACAGAAAGGAGTGGAGAGAAGAGGAAAGAAGTGATATATTTGGTTCATCACTGTTTGAATCTGGTCAGTCACCTGAAACATAAATTACAGCTACTTAATTTACTTCAGGTTCTCAGAATAAGTCATAAAACATGAGGTGAGCTATTCTTATAAGGACTCCAGTAATTATTGCCAAATCCCATGGCATCTTTTTAGTATTCCTTTTGCTGAAATTTATGTAGTTGCAGGCACTCTTCTTCTTGAGACTCTTGCTTTTCTAATTTGTCATTAAACCACTCTCTCCTGACTTTCAGCCAGCTCTGATCCACTCCCTCTCAGTGCTCCCCCCTTTTTGGTCACCTTGGTCTTTCTCATAAAGCAGAAATGTTGGCACCCTCCTGGCCCATCTCTGGGTTTCCTTCCTCCATGTCTTTTCCAGGCGATGCTACTCAGCCCTGGCACTAGCAGGGAAATAGTGCTTTGGGCAGTCCTCGGGGTGTGCTCTGCCTTATCTCTTTTCTAAATTCCCAAATGGTGACAAGTTATCTACTGGGCATCTTAATTTTTATATCTTTTAGACAACTTGAATTGAACATATTCCAAACTGTTATTATCCTCTGTACCTAATTGGGTTCTTGGTATAAAGCAACAGAGATTGATTCAGGCTAACTTAACAAAAAAGAAAAAAACAGAATTGAGCCCTGGCTAGGTAGCTTAGTTGGCTAGAGCATCATCCTGATACACCAAGGTTGTGGGTCTGATACCCTGTCAGGGCATATACAAGAAGCAACCAATAAATGCATGGGTAGGTGGAACAACAAATTGATGTTTCTCTCTCTCTCTCTTCAGTCTTCTCTTTCTCAAAAAAGAATACCAAATTTTTTAAAAATGAAAAAAACATAAAAAGGCATTTTTCACAAGTTATTGTAGAATTCATAATTGATGAAGGTTGATTAAAAATGGAAAAGAGGTAAATAAATACACAGAAAAATACCACAATAGAAGAAGAAGATTCAAATTCCGGGTGGTAGCTTGAAAGCTTAGCAAACACACACCACATATTGCAGGAAGTGATCTGTCTCTTCAACTGGTATTTCTCGTCTCCACAAGTGACATCAACATACATTCAGTCAACTAAGCGAGACACCTCAGAATCATCTGGAAGTTTTCCTTTTTCTTTAGGGTATACATCTATTTTGCTGTTGCTTACTTAATTCACTAAGTCTTGCAATTCCATCTACCAAATATTCCTTAAGTATTTTTCACCCTACTCTTTCTGCTCTTAGATCAGTTCTAGGCTATTTCTAAAGAGGACTTTAGATACTTCCATGCAATGATGAGGTTAAAGGTGCTATGGGCATGGGCTCCTATATCAGACCACCTGTGCTCAAATCTTGTTTCTACGACTCACTAGCTGGGTGACATTAGGCATTTACCTAATCTTGCTCTATGTTATATGTAAAATAGATTTTCTGCAAGGATCGATTGAGGCAGTATGTTTAAAGCATTTTGAATGTTCACAAACAATTGGCATTCAATAAAGATAAGGTAATGCTAAAGGTGAATAGTGGTGGTGGGCGTGGGTAGTGAGGATGGTAATGGTGGTGGTAGAAATAGTCTTAACACCCCTCATGGGTACTCTTTCAGATAGATATGGAGTCTGTACAGCAGTCAGCGTTGTCTTTCCAACACATAAATTTGATTTTGTTATCCTCCTGCTTAGAATTCTTTGATGGCTCCTGTTTCCTATGAGATAAAATCCAAACCCTTTACTAAGGGCCCAAATTATCTTTCTACCACTGTCTTCTAGCCCTCATGCCATTTCTGCTTTGCATAGTGCCCTTCTCTGTAGCCTTGGAACTCCTACACGTGGCAGCTCTCTTTGCATCACACCTCCTTCCCCCTGACTCTCTCCCTGTGTTCCCATCACACTTGGTTTATGCATTTCACTCAGCGGCAATGCATGCGGAATCAATTTCTGCAGCTGCTTGGGTGCCCTTGAACGGAATGATCCTGTCTCATTTGCATCTCTGTTATGTGGGAGGGGCACATAGTAGGTGCTCAGGGAATGGTGGTTCAATTACTGCATTAATGACTGCATTTGTAATGACTTTGTGAAGACCCGGAGGAGTCCAGAGAGAGGTGGACAAACATGTTTCAGATGAGTGCTGTCCCACTGGCCACGTTTGGCAGTGACGTGAACAGGCAGAGCATTTGGGAACTTTGCCTCCTGCAGCTTTGCTGTAATCATTTCCAGTTTGCGCTTGGCACCAGGCACCACGCTAGAAACTTTGACAGAATACTGGGAAGACTGTTTTTTTCCTGAAGAAATTTTCATTTCAGTAGAAACTTTAGATTAGAGGACACCATACTTACAGGATTCTGGAGCCAAATTTTCAATCACCATTAAGGGAAAGAGCCAAAGGACTATGCAGATCCTACTACAATATTCTGAAACAGAAATTACAACCTTTGTAAGCACAGGTGTCATTTGAATAAGCTCCTTGTCCCTTGCAAGATCCAAGGCAAATGTATATTCTTCTGATTTAAGAAGTTGTAGAAATGTTGGATCTCCTAGACATACACAAAAAATGAAATGGGGTCACAAAAGCTTACTGAGGGGGTCTACCACTTTTTATGGCATTTGAAAACAAATGTTGATATTGGATGAAACTAAATTATCTAATTGGAAGTGAAAAGAAGAGACCAACTGGATTCAGAAGATAATTCTCAAAAGTTAATTATTCAAAAAGAATAGGATTCTAAAAAATGCACAAACCTTCTTTCAATTTGTAGACAATGGTACACGATCCAGAAAGGATCCCCATGAAATATCAAGTTCTGGAGAGTAGGGGTGGGAACAGCCTGGTGTGAAATGCCTTCATCCTAGCCACCATGCTCTGATTCAAAAATGAAGGACCTTCATGGGTACTTGGAAATTACAAATTATTATCTGATAAACAAGTGTGCAACAGCACACTCACAGCCCCTTCGTCTCACCAGCCTAAAATTACCCTGATTTCCCTGTAGTCAGAGCAAACATGATCCAGTTCACCATCACCAGGTGACGACCATTATTGCTTTAGAATCTGATGCCTTCACCACTTTAACCTTCTGCAGAGCTGGCCAGCAACACTTACTTGGGAATTATTTGGTGAATGTTTCCTGTGTTATTGGTGTGGAAATTTATTTGATCTCAGCATCTTCTATACCTACAATTGAACTAAAATACAAAGAGAAAAGATTCACTATTTCAAATAATATATTTTGTTTTTAGGAACCTTGAAAGGACTAGGTTTGGAGGTGCTCATGATTCTTCCTGCCCTATATCCTCTGTCAAACCCCAGAAGAGGGAAATTCCACCAAAACTGTTGCCTTCTTACCAAGGCTGAAGGAGTTGCCCCGCCGTCTCTCACCCTTTTGCTCTTTTGCAGAAGTGAGGGCGAGGCTAAGTTGATCCAGCTGACCCACACATCATTGGCTACTTGCAAGGTAGACTCCTCTGCAAGCCCATTCTCTTTGGATTTTTTTTTTTTTTTTTTGCCTGGGGGTCGAGGGCACTTGCACTTCCAGAGTTCCTGTGGTACACAGATAGGGGGAGCTCTGCTCCTTCTATTAACACTTTTCTACCTACTGTTGGATACATACATCAGATTGGCTCTGGGCAAAAATCAGCCCCTTTTTACAAGGGAAGAAGAGAACAGGAAGTCCCCTCTCCACACTCTCCATTCTCCTGTCCTGGCAGGAAAGCTGGCAGAGCCCTCTGATCTCGCAAGAAGCTTTGCTTCATCCCTCAGTTATTAGTACCAGAAAGAAGGGTCAGGGAAGGACTAGCACCCAAAAGCTCCAGTGGTGCATTTTTTGCTTTTATGTGATTTGTAATTCCAGCTCATGATAGTATGTGGTTTGAAATATTAGCCACACATAGTTTTCTGGTGAAAGGAATATTCAATTTTAGGTAGTTGACCTGCAGTCAAGTCCACAGAGCATCATTAATGTACTGTGTCATTGTCATCCTATGCTAAGCACCATCAGGTCAGACTTTGCAGTTTCTGGGGAAATACTCCCATGAAACTATATGGCTGGGCCTTCTGTTTTCAGCTCTTCATTTTTGTTGTTTTAACTTCTGTTGATTTGGATTATGATATTATTATGCCCCAGCACACCAGGTTCTTTGGCTGAGGCTGTTTACACAGTATAATAACTTCATGATGCTATAATCTATTACCCTTCTAGGTCCTTTAAAAAAGTTTCTTGCCTATTCAATGCTAGAGAAGTAGAAGAACTTCTTGACAATGGAAAACAAAACAAAACATCTAAGTCTTTAATGTTGGAAGACATTTTATGCTTAAACATCTAATTCTCTGTTTTTCTCTCTATCACTCTCACTCTCCCTCCCTCCCTAGTGTGTGTGCATGTGTGTCAGTATGTACATATATGTGTGTTTAGAAGTCTGCACACACATAGACAGGCGTATATACAAATAAACACATGCATAGATTTTTTTTGTAAGAGATAGCAAATTTTTTCTTGTTTCCTTCAATGCTGTCTTCTCACTTTTCTTCTCATGAGAGGAAGTTTCCTTCATCAGAGTATCACTCTGAAATTAGGCCTGCATTTATAATTCATGTGAAAATTTTTTCCTGTGCTTGTCTAATGAGAAACAATATCCCAAATTAGATCTTGATCTCTTTCAATTATCCCATTGCCTAGGATTTTTTTATACAGCAAATAGTTAATTTCCTTCTTCCCAATACTTTCATAAGTGGACAATGGTAATCTACCCCAAAACAAATAGGAAGACATTGCTATTTTTGCTATATATAGCAACTACACACACATACCCATCTATAATTAAAAAAAAATATCTGAACATTTGGTTCATATTTGCTGGTCACAGTCACCAAAGAAGGCTCCAGATCTTTGGCGTGGAAGAAAGTTGCAAGTCAGTTCTCCAAGAGCACTGCTGTTCTGGAAGTTGGGGTTGCGGGGAGCCCAAGGTTGGCTGCAGCGCTCAGGAGCATCAGTGACTTCCACTTTATTTTTGACCTTGGGTTTCCTGACGTTAACCCTGCTTTGTGCTCAAGCAAGCAATGGGTCAAGGCACTAAGAAGCAGACAGCTGTGCTGGACTTGATTCATCCTAGTCAAAAATAATGACCATGCTTGCTTATTAATCCTTTTTCCAATCTAGAAATGAAAGATTAGGGGAAGAATGAAGTCAAATCTAAAGTGTTCTGCCATAGATGGTTAAGAAGATGATTGAAATCAATAAATCCCAGCCTTTGGGAAGCTCACTTGATTCCAAATTCACTAAGGACAAAAAGAAAGAAACACCAGCAGGAGCCTTTTGGTGGCCAGAACTTAGCCACTGAGCTATTGCAAGTAGCTCTCTCTTCACTGGGACCTCCTAGGAGGAGCCTAAGTTTTCCCTGATCCCACCTCATTATGATGTTCTGCCCTCAGGAGCCTGAAGCACAGTGAGAGCATGGTCAAGCAAATTGGGCCAAAGCGAAAGGGATCAGTCAATGGCCAGCAGACCCATGAATAATAAATTTGTTTCTAATGGCCCCAGGCTGCCTAATGCACATCCAACGAGTCCCAGGTCTGTCTGTCAGGCGGTCTCCTCTTTTCAGTTTGGCTCAGTCTGAGGATACTTGAAGTTCATGGTGGTTGCAGCAGCAGGAGACGCCATCTTGTCCTGCGCCCGGCCCCTGAGTCAGGCAGCTTTCCTCCTGCCCTGAGGTGCTCTGGCTTTCAGGCTGTGGCATTGCAGCCACACATCCGTATTTTTACTTTATTGATATGAAAACACTATCGCATTAAGGTGCCTAATTTGATCCTCACAAAAACTCTGTAAGGCTAGGCAATGGTAATAATTTTTATTTTATAAATGCGGCCTGATATATCAACTCTTTGGCCTCGAAGTGTACCGGGCTAGAAGTCGCACGGCTTTGCCCTGGTTGCGGTGCCCTTGCCTGGGGTCCCTATGACTGAGTCAGGGGCTCTGAGTGCTTGGGTAACTGGGTGTGCCATGCACTTGAGGCCACACTTTCAGAGAGGGCTGAGTGGTGCTGACAGGTATTGAGCATGACTGCAGTTTTGACCCCACGTGTAGGAGAACATTCTATGTCCCTGAATGCCACTATCCATGCACGTCCCATCTAATAGTCTCTGCTGAGCATGATGGGACCAGGGCTGGGTCTGTGGCCTTTCTAACCTGACCATGCAATGCCTCGGGAACGTGCTGACCTGGGGACCTTTTCAGTCTTGCTTCCATCTGCCTTCTTTTCTGCTTTATCTTCAGTGGGAAGGAAGTTGCTCAGATGGTATGATTTGTATTTTGTTTTTTCCTTTTTGTTTCCTTTTTTTCTCTGTGTTTTTTTTTTAGGCTTGGGTACCCTGAAAAGACATGTTCAGCAACATCGTACCGGGCTTCTCTGCCCACCCCCCCCCCCCACCCCCGACTCTACTTCATATTTTCCTTAGCTGTTCTGGTTTAGTTAGCCCCAATATAGTGCTCCCCTCCCACATATTCCTTTAGGGGGAAATGCCTGCTCAATATGCTTCGGAAAGGCAGTATATTTTAGGCAGCTTGATAAAAGACTCTAATAGCCCCAGATTAATGCATTCATTCCTAGCCAATTGAAGGCTTCATTACAGTGCTGGGGCCGAGGCTCCTCACTGAAGAGTTTGCCCCCGTAATGAGCCATTCAGCAGCTGCTACCCTGCCTTGCTGGTAACCTGCAGCAGGGGGCAGTGAGATGAGGCCGAGAAGAGGCAGGTCAAGTACAAATAGTGGGGAAGCGTCTGGGCACCTCCAGGCCCCAGAGAGCATCTGTGAGCACACTGAGGTGCTTATGGCCACGGCATCTGCCCTGGAGCCTCGGGGACTGAGGGGCAGCTGATGTGTGCTGAGGAATGTGACAACGCACCTAGCATCGCTGCCTTTCTGAAGGCAGAGGAAGTGTTCTCTGCTGTGAAAGTGGTCCCTGACTGGGCAGTTGGAAGGACGGGGAGATGGGGAGAAGCTGCCAAACAACTGCAGCCTGTGCCCCTAACATTTTTAGATGGAGATTTCACAGAGGGAGAAAGAGACAGAGTCAGAGGACGTTAGGAGACATCCTGGGAGTCTGTGAGCCCAGGGCTTCTGTGGGGTGGCGAGGGGTGTGGGGGTGGTGAGGGGTGTGGCGGTGACTTACCAGGGGATATTTCTGTGGAAACTTCCTTGTTTGCCCAAATTTTCAGGACGTGGGGTGAGGTGCTCCTGGCATCTACTAGGTGAAGACCAGGGATACTGCCAAACATCCTACAAAGCACAGGTCAGCCCCCACCTGACAGAGAAGCCTCCAGCCCAAAATGTCAGAAGGGCCAAGGCTGAGAGACTCTGTTAGCCCAAACCCCTCCTGTTACATGCAAGAGTCACAACAAATAGTGACCGAGGCAGGGTCGCACCAGTGGAGAACCTAAGAGCTGAGATGGGCAGGAGCCTGCGCAGGAGAACTGGGAGGCCTGCTTTCAAATTCTGCACCGATAAGTATTTCAGAAACGAAGCAGTTCCCAGGCTCCAGAGCACCCACCCCATCCACATCTCTAGTTAGGAAAATTCCACTGGCCGCCTTTATGAACTCATGTGCTCCCCAACCACTTGGTCTGGCCGGATACCTTCTGGGGGTTAGCTTATTATATTTGTTATGCATTTTAGGAGGAGATAGTACCGCTGATAAAAATAGAAATTGCCAGAGGAGCTAGCAACAGACATTATGAGATGCTGCCTGTGCAATGTTGTTGCAAACAGTTCCCTACAAGGGTGGAAAGGAGACCCCTTCACATACGCATAACTGTATCTCACAATTATTAAATATTGATTTATCTCAGCTGGGGCCTGTGCCTGATTTCAGATGAAGGCAGTGCATTAACTTGTGCTAATCTAATCTGGACCCAGAGCATTGAACCCCTGGCTGTCCCTGCTGACCCTGGTTCTCTGATTGACAGGGCAGATGGGAGCTGACTATTTTGCTGACCATAATGATTCTGGAAATAAGCATATATAAGTTTTTATCTGGAATTACAGGATATGTGAGGTGTGACCACTAAAGTTTAATAAAAAAGAAGAGAAGCCTACACAATGATGAATAGCAATTACAGGGAATTAGATTAGTACCCATGTCTTGAGTAACCCTATACATTTTCTGGTGCTGATGTTGACTGGCGTTGGAAAGTTCGGGGAGCGGGGTCTGGGAGAGATGAAGAGAGGCCAAAGATAAGAACAAGTATGCAAGTCTACAGTGTGTACTTAATAGAACTGAAATTTATTTTTCTGTGTGTCTTTTTAAGCCTCTAGATGGATCACCAAAAAAATGCAGCTAGCAAGAAAAGAAATAGCCCAAACATAATTTAAAGAACAGCTTTTTAACCAATACTTCAGCCTGGAGACACCTGTCCCATGTTCCTTGAAGATGCTTGGCTCTGGGGAGGAGTATTAAAGTTCCTGATTTATCCTCAGTTGCACAGACCTATTTTTAATGTATTGCCCAGTGACAGGTTTTTTGTTTAGCTTTTCTGGGTTACTCAACAAAGCGTGCTCAATGAAGGAAGAGGAGCTGGTAGGCTATTGTTTTCTTTGATGTCCTAGTGCCTTGGAGGAAGACACGGAATTCTGCTTCTCAAAAGCATGTTGACACTTTCTCTGGTTTTATGACAAGCAGCAAGTTTTGCAATAGGAAATATAGCTGCCCTGCCCTCTGATTTCCACCAAGTATGTGTTTGTGCACACATGCACGGATGCACAGAGCCCCAGTGTGGCTTTAAGATGTGTGTGGCAACAACAGCTTAATCATCCCAGTGTCTGTAGTTAGGCCATGGGAACTTTTGACCACAAATGTGTCTTTTAATAACATAGAGCCTTGGGAGACATAAAGTGTGTGATTCAGTTCAAACATACAAATGAACCATCATCCGGTGTTCCCCTCCTGCTCCCCAGGAACACTGCTCCATTCTGGGGGATGTCCAGATGTCAAAGTGAAACACAGAAAAGAGTTAAAAATATTCTAGATCTTTCCTTTATAAGTCTTATATTCTAGTAAGGGTGCTAGGTATGTATACCAACAGTTCCGAGAACAATATGATAATGCTGCATGAGAGCAGATTGAACAAAGAACAAAGAAAGGATACATTGATTCTGAACGGGGGACTTTATGAATTCAAAAAATAGTTATGGAGTCCTTACTACATGCAGGGCACTGTTTTAGGTGACAAGGAAGAGTGAGGAGACATGGATATGGTTGTGAGATAGATGACAAACAATAAACAGGTGCACGAGAACTTGAAGGAATGGATGTGTGCCATACAAAACACTAAAGCAGAGCAACAGGATGGGGCAGGGGCTAGTTTAGAGGGCATGGTCAGGTCACGATTGAAATGAGACCTAAACGGTACACAGCTCACCATATGAATGTCTGGGAAAGAGCATTTGAGCAGAGCGAACAGAGACTACAAAGGCCTGAGGGTGGAGTCAGCTTGGCACCTTCAGGGAACAGAAGGCAGCTGATGGGACTGGAATTGAGAGAATTCTGGGCAAAGCAGTCCAGGATAAAGCCGGAGTTCCTCAGGGGCCAGCTATGTCAACTCTTGGAGACACAGGCACACACTCAAATTTCATTCTAAATACAATCAGGTGCTCATAGAGGTTTTTAGGTGGACAATGATATTATCTGAGTTGTGTTGTTGTTTTTAATTATTACTGCTATGAAGCAGAGAATAGACTGTGTAAATAGTAGGAACAGGAAAACCAGAAAACAGATGCTGTGCATGGGTAGTAAGAGGGACGAGAATGATGTCAAGTCAGTGTGAATGTTATTTCTGATAAAAAGCCAACAGGATTTAGGGATGCAGAGACGAAGAGAGGGATCACGGATGCTTCGTGTGCTTTCGTTTCAAGCAGTTAGGGACAAGATAATGTCATTAACTAGAATGGATGGTTAGGATGGGGAGGTGAGGAACTCATAACTCTGTTTGTTTGGGACATGGTAAGTGAATTTGTCAATGACCAATTAAATGAAAATGACAAATAGGCTAAATCACTATCCTATATTGAACACACACTATGTGCTCAATATCATTCTAAGCTCTTTGTGTGTATGGAGTCAGTGAATGCTCAGAATGGCCCATAGAAAAGGTAATTATAGGATCATATTTTTTAATAGAGAGAGAAAAATCAGGTCTATATCCACACAGCTAAGAGGTGTTGAACCCAGAACTGGATGTACGAGAGGGAAAGGAAAGGACTGGCGTGTGGGTTTGGAAGCCACAAGCATCTGATGGTAGATAAAGCCACAGCCAACACAGGATAGCACTGTAGTTAGAGAAGAGACCAATGATCCAGCGAGAGAATGTGCCAGCATTTAGGGTTTACTATTGAGAAGGAGTGGCCAGTAAGGCAAGAGGAAAACAAGAGGAGTGTGATATTGCCCAGCCAAAGAAGGAAGTATAGATCTGGGCCCAGTGCTGCTGAACGAGTAATGATAACAAGGACTGAAAACCGGCCACTAGGTTTAGTAAGATGCAGCACCTTGGATTTGTTTACACAGAGACTAAGCAAAACCATTTTAGCTGGAGTGCTGAACACGCATGCTTATTTGTGTATGTGTTCCTATTTTTGACCACTTGCCATGTACTAAGTATTTTACATGTCTTAATCACTCATCATATCTGCCCCGTTAGGCATTATTATTATTATTATATGTTTTTAGCAGATGAAGACACCGAGAAGCTAGCTATTTCAAAAATACATGACTAATAGAGAGGCAGTCAGGATTGTAGTCTGAGTCTGGTTGGCTCTAAAGCCTGGGCTCTCGGCTGCAATGATACTCAGGAGATTGGTAGTTGGCCTTCAGTGAGTATTGATTCATGCAGTTGTAGAGAGAGAGAGACATATATTTTGGTCAAGAATAATTAGAGAGAAGAGTAGAAGGGCAAGTGAGAGAGAAGGGGTGGCCTGATGTCTCAAACCAAGGACTTTAAACTTTATTCTCTGCATGGTGGAAGCCAGCAAACATTTGAGTTTTTAAATTAATTCACTCATCACAGTTGGTCACTCAGCCAATAAGAATTTGTTCCGGGGAAGGCGCAGGGCTGGTGCTGTTGGAGACACAAAGGTGAGGGTGTGATGGCAGACCTTAGAGCTCTCACCAACCAGGGGAGCAGAAAACATTCCCGCCCTAAATGAAATGTGCAACCAAGCACAAGGCAGGGAGAGACAATCCAGGCTGTGCAGGTGCCAGGGAGGCAGCCATTGGAAACAGCCTGGTGGGGGCAGGTATATTTCTCTAAGACCTAAATGATGGGCAGTGTTTCATACGAGTGGTGCTGAGAAGTGAGTCTGGCAAGAGGCAGAAGCATCATAAGCAAAGGCATGGGGTCAGGAAAACAACAGGGGATACCAGGCCAGGACAGTCTAAATGAATGACAAAGCATGGATTTTTAAATGTTATTTCAAGAAAAGCTCTGAGCAACGCAACGTAAAACGTTGTAAGGCATCACTGGTTGGAACCAGGAATGGGAAAAAGGTCACAGGAAGAGAGTGTAAAGCATAGTGGAATAGAGTTGTCTGCCTGATTCATTGGGAGGAGCTGTATTCCATGGTAGAAGATGTCAAGGGAACTTAGCATCTGAATTTTTTTTCAGGCACAACACATAGCATCTGCGTCTGTATGCCTTTCTGGGACTGGGCATATATTGGACAGGGCAGCTAGACTTCCTTTTGTGCACAAATAAATGAGTTTTGTGCAGCTCTTAGGGTAAGGGCAGACGCCAGCACGAGGACCATACAATATCCCATCGTAAGCACTCAGCTGCCATCCACTCCTCTGTACAGGAGAAACCCCTTCCTGAGAGATGCTGGGGAGCAGATGACCCCTGTCAAGCTTCGTCCGCATCTTGCTGGGCCCACTTACACCTGCCGTGAGCTGATGAGGGAGAAAGAGAGTTATTGTCAAATTCCTGGCTTTCCCTTTCTGATATAAAGTGCACTTGTTAATATATATTTATATATATATTACTTCTGTTGCCACTGCATTTTGCTCTCGGGAGTGCGAGAGACCCAGCTTCCTGTATAGCCTTTAATTAGTTTCAGGATGATGACATCCCCACCAAGAAGCAACCGGCTCCGTCCCTCCAATCTCGGGGGGAGATAAAAGAATCTAATAAAGACATTCGGTATTTCTAGGTGATGTGTTTGACAAGCTTTGTATTAACAAGAAGTCATGTTGAAACTTTTTTCTTTCCCAGCTGCACTCTCTCACTCGCTCCAGCATGCTGCCATCTCACAGGGGATTAACAGAGCCACTGCTCTGGCTGAAAACTTGTAGCTTGAAACGGACTCGCCTGCCTCTCCACCCCTCGTGCTAGAGGGGAAGAGCTTCGCCTTGATCTGCTGTAGACCTTCACCTTTATGAGGGATTTAGTGGCAATAAGGCTTCGGGACAAAAAATCAGTTTAAAACCAACTGACAAGTTACCCTGGACAGCAGTGGGCCTGCTTTCCTGGGCTGCAGGATTCAAGGCCAGATAATGAGATGTTTCTTCCACTTGGTTTAAGTTATTCCCAGAGACAACAGTGCAGGGAGTGTGTGTGTAACTCGAGTTTTCAAGATTTAGCTTAAGCAACATCAGCACTCTGATGGAGAGAGGCAGACTTTCCCTTCAGGGCTGTCTGCCTTCCTCTGAATTCAGCCTCACAGGTACTTGGGGTGAAAGAGACAAGTCTGGAAGAATTGGTACCATACTGCAGTCCAGGGTGAGGTGAGGAGGACTTCGCCACCAGCTTCCTCTGCAGTCAACACAATTCCCTGCCCCTCTGGCTCTGTAGCTGGTATCTGTCTGAGTGCATAACTGCCAGTGCTTTTAGGCAATTGGGAATGAAGGTGCTGATGACGCCATCAAGGCAGCTGAAGGTAGAAGTGAGTTGGTGCTGTTGACAGCAGGCAGGTCCACAGCCCAGAGATGCAGGCCTCTGCTGAGGTGTCCCAGGAGCACCCAGAGGCAGGCTTCTGGCCCTGCCCTGCTGCCTCCATCTGACCGGGATAGGGCAGCCTGGAGACCAGGAGGACGGGTCCCTGCCCACCAGGCAGATCTTAGCGGCCGAGGAGAGGGTGAGCACAGAGGAGCACTGCCAGGAGTTCAGGAGACCATGGTACCATGTGCACTCACAGGCTGGTTTGCTTGCACTGTCTCAAATCGGAGAAGCATGGGCTTCATGCCAGGGCTGGAGAGGGGGCTGACTGTTGCAGAAAGACCATTCCTCTCTCCACAGGTGGGCCTCTGAGCAGAAGCAGAAACATCCGTCTAAAGGAGAAGAGTTAGCTAACCTCTTCCTGAGTTTGGATAAAAATGGCCCCTGTCAAAAATGAAGTGGTTCCACAGGAACCACATACTCCATAACTGAAATGCATCTAAAGCAGGGGTGTCAAACTCATTTTTACTGGAGGCCACATCAGCCTCGTGGTTGCCTTCAAAGGTCCAAATGTAATTTTAGGACCGTGTAAATATAACTACCCCTTAACAGTTAAGCAAGAGCTCTGTGCTGCTGCCGGGTAGAAACAAGGTCCCAAGCCAGATAAAACAAGGTGGAGGGCAGGCCTTGTGTTGGCCACCTGTGATCTAAAGCATCCCTCCAGCTAAGGCCAGAGCTGCCGGGGCGCCTAACACAGTGTCCTGAGCCAGAGGAGGTTCTGGGTCTCCTTTCTCAGAGGATCTTTTGGAGCCCCAGCAAAGTCTTTCTGAAGGAGAGGAACAGCTAATGGGACGAGGGATGTGAAAGAAGTCACCAAGGCAGCTGTACAGCTTTTCTTAACTGGTCACTTGAGTTTCAGGAACATCAGCTGCGTTCTTGCCCTGGGAAGAGAGTGACGTAGTAAAATTCCAGATGCTACAGGGACAAAAGAACTGCTTAACGTGGCCTGAGGCCAAGCCTCGAAGGACGGGGCAGAGCTCTGCCTGGTGGGAACAATGAGAGAAAGCAATTCTCGGTGAGAAGTTGGAAACGTGGGGGATCACAACTTCGTTTTAGCCCCTACCTGTGAGATACTCGTGAAGGAATCACACGTGCCACAAGATGTTACAGGTGTGCTATAAAGAAATCCTGGTCAGCATTTCCAGGATGGTTTTTACAACAGATAATTAGGCTGTTTACCACTAATTGATTGAACTCTGCATTATCTTAATCACAATAGCATTCATTTGTAGAGTGATTAGCAGTTCACTAAATGCTTTTAATTATACCTACATATTTCATTTGATCCCAAAACCCTGCAGGAAAAGGATGGATCTGACCTGGAGGGGATTATGCTAAGTGAAATAAGTCAGAAAAAGACAAATACAGTATGATTTCACTTATAGGTGGAATCTAATGAACAAAAGAAACTAACAAACAAAAAAGAAACAGATTCAGATACAGAGAACAGATTGTCAGAGAGTAGGGGGTAGGGGTCTGGGTGCAACAGGTGAAGGGATTAAGAAAAAAGCCTCCCAGACACAGTCTGGTAAGTAGCAGAGGAAAAGGAGGGTAGGGGAGACAGGAGAGGGTAAAGGGGGATAAATGGTGGTGGAAGGAGTCTTGACTTGGGGTGGTGACCACACAGTTCAGTGTACAGATGATGTGTTATGGAATTGTACACCTGAAACCTATATAATTTTATTAACCAATGTCACCCCAATAAATTCAACTAAAAAAAGAGACAGGGTTGGGACTGAGATCTGCCACTTTCTAGCTTAGTGGTTTTGAGCACATTATTAGCTGTTTAAAAAGCCTTAGTGTTCTGGATTAAATGGGAAAATATATGGAAAGTACGTGGTACTTACTAAGTGTTCAACAAATACTAGTTTTCTTCCTCAAGGAATAACAATAATAAAGTAATTTTGTCCTGGGATTTTCTTTTTTTCCTTCCCCCCATGGAATTATACAGGCGAACCAGACTATTCATTGATTCCCTTTTGGTAGAAATATTTTTTAAATTTTTGAGGCCCTCTCATTTGTGTTGAGTTTAGCTCATTTTTAAGGTGCACTGGACTCTGCAACTGTCTGACTTCTGGTATGGCGAGTTTCATTGCTTATCCTCTCTGAGTTTCATTGTCTTTACCGAACAATGGGGATAATGTCTATGAGTTCTCGTGAGGATTTAAGAGGAAGAAGCAAATGTTAAGCACCCAGTACAGTGCTCAGCATAGAAGGTGTTTGGTGGTCCTTCCCTTCCCAGACTGTCTGCCCTCCTTTCACGAACTGGTCTCTAAAGAGCTGGTCCTGTCTGGGGGTGCGGCGTGAGGCCAGTCGTGTGCATTCACCCTAAAGCACGTGCCATAGTACTACAGGCTGAAAAACAACCAGTCCTGTCTGAGTGCCAGATCCACGTCATGATTGGCAATGATTCCCCTGCATTCCCTCACTCAACAATGGATGAAGAGATGCGTCTCAGCAATTTCTTGGCTGTTGCCGAATATGATGGAGCACTTACGGTTACAGGTTGGTTGCTGTGAAATTCAATTGACACTAATGTGCCCAGAAGCAGGAAAGCATGGAGTGAGGAGAGCCCGGTGTTTGCTTCATTCTCTTGTGTATCTATCAGGAATGACTAAACTGGGTCAAGCAGCAGAGCTCATAAAAACTCGCTTCCACATCTCAGCTGATCCTGAAAGGAACACATTCCCAACTTCAGAACCAGTGGTTTATGACTAATCCCAAATAAACCTCTAGGTTTTCTCCCAGGGCTTTGTGATTTCCCAGCAAACATGAATGGTTTTAATATGGAGACAGAGAAAGACAGAGATGTAAGAAATGACAAAAGGGTTCTGGCAAAAGAAATAACAACCTGCCCGGGGCCATGTCACTGAGGAGTCCTCTGCACGGTCAGAATCTAATTTGGGATGCTGAATGTAATCTGACTTGTCCCTTCTGGGAGAAGGAAGCAGCAGGCACATTGCTGGCAAAAGCGAGGGGCCCGGGCCTGGGCTGCACCCTGTGCCCTCACATACAAGTGCTGTTGATCCCGGATCCCCTAGTGCATCCGAAGTGGTGGCTGGCATCCACGTGGGAGGCAAGGAAGGTGTGTTCCTCTCAACCTCTAAACCAAAGCACCTCCAATGCACCTAGTGTCCGTGTTTCTCCTCATGTATCCCCTAATATCCAGAGGTCTGCATTTTTAGTAACACTAATAAATCACATTTGAATAGTGCTACACATTTAACATATAATTTCTCACTTTTTTCTGATCCATGGAGCATTTAAGAAGCAAAATAGGTATTAATAGAATGAAAATAATCTGAGTGAAATGATTTGCATGAGTTCATACATCTAGTAGTGACTGTTCGGTCTGAGCTTTACACCTTATCTTCTGATGGGTTCTTTTTTATTTAAATCCTCACCTCAGGAAATGTTTTTACTGATTTTAGAGAGAATGAAAGTGGAGGGGAGACAGAGAGAGTGAGACATCAATGTGAGAGAGAAACATTGATTGGTTGCCTCCTGTATGTGCCCCGACCAGGGATTGAACCTGCAACCTAGATCCCATGGTACTGGCTCTGCATTCTGTCACACAAATGCTTCTGTTGGAAAGAAGGAATAAGGAAAGAGAGAAGGAAGGCCAAGATGAAGAACAGAAGAAAGGAAGTACTAACTGACCAGTCATCACAGTCAAAACAAACCAAATAAGCCCCTTGTTCAGTGGGCTCCACAGTGGGTTTCACTAATGGTTGCACCTATACAGAGATGGCTGGGAGTGCCCAGTTGCAGGAGGCAGCAGCCCAGCGCTGCCTCTGGGGAAGCTGTCCTGGAAGGCCCACTCTTGCCTCTAGCACACCGAGAGGAGGAGGAACTGAGCGTGGGGACTAGGCAGTGCTGGTGATGGATTAGGGAGGGGGAGAGATGTTTAGACAAACGTGGGACGGTCCAAAGGATTTATTAATGATACCCCCCACCTATTCTTCTCATAAAGAATTACACCATGTGCAATTAACAGAGGGCTCTCTTTCCTAACTGTACTGTGGGTGTAAAGAAGTTCACACAGAGTTTTAGAAGAGGATGCTTGTAAGGAACAGATCAGCAGGTGGCCAGATATATCGGCCAGAACACTGTGTGGGGTCTGCATTCTGTGGACTTAACTCTGTTCAAGTGCCACTTTTGATACTTATCTGGGTAACCTGGAGGAAACCACTAGCATCTCAGTAAGTCTCGGTTTCTTCATTTGTAAGTACGAATAATCATAGTACTGCTGCAGTGGGTTTTTTTCTGAGATTAAACCGATCTGTGGAGTCAAGTGTCTTGTCAAGTACCTACCACACAGCAGAGATTCATAATGTGTCAATGCATGTATGTGTATCTTTTTATGTGTGCATCCATGATTCTGTGTGCATTTTTCTAACCCATATAATCCCTCATTAGAAAAACACTCTGTAACTCTGCAATTTTTAAGTAAATGTTCTTAAACAAGTTTCTTCACCACTTTAAATGTAAGAACCGCTTTTACAGAATGTGGGAAAGGGAATAAATAGGGTGACCAACACTTCCTCATTTGCCTGACACTTTTCTGGCTCCAACACTGAAAGACCCATGTTCTGGGAAACCCCTTAGTTCCAGGTAAACCAGGAGAGTTAGTCACTTTAGGAATAGCCCTGGCTGGTGTAGTTCAGTGGATTGAACACCGTTCTGTGGACCAAAAGGTTGCCAGTTTGATTCCCAGTCAGGGCACATGCCCGGATTGAGGGACAGGTCCCCGGTAGGGGGTGTGTAAGAGGAAACCACACATTGCTGTTTCTCACCCTCCCTTTCTCCTTCCCTTCCTCTCTCTCTAAAAATACATAAATGAAATCTTTTTAAAAATTTTTAAGAAGACCTACTTAAAAAAAGAAATATCTATTTATGGGGTTAATGCATAGGTAAAATAAAGTAAAGGCAATATATGTAAAACACCAGTTATACAGCAGGTATTTAACAAATGGTAACTGTCAACATTACTGTAGAGGCTGAGAGTCTTTGGAGGCTATTTAAAGGTCTTGAGCATGTTTATTCATGTCAATTTATTTGCATTTCTGTACAGCTTTGTAAAAATACTCTCATTCATTCAAAAAATATTTGTTGAACACAAACTATGCCAGACATCATGGTATGTGCTGAACACATCAATGCACAAGACAACCAATGATAATTATAATTTATTTGAGAGAACAGACAATTATGCAACAATCTAGTATGGGAAATTCTACTTTTCAAAAAGTGATCAGGGAAGGCTTCCCAGAGGAGCCAAGGTCTAAAGCATAAGACAGAGCCAGCCAGGTGAGGAGCAGGAGGAAAGACAAGCAAAAAGGACCTGAGTCAGGGAATGGCTTGGGGCCTCAGGGAGGAAGGAGGCCAGTGGCATGTGAGAAAAAGGGAATGACATGGGCTGTGTGTGGAGAGGGTCTTTGAAGCCAAAGAAAGAGTCTGTCTTTAGTCTCCATGGTGGACTTATCTCTTTGTTCAGTCTGGATGAGAGAAGGGAAGCTCTAGATCAAGCATAACTTTCATAGCCTGAATTCACACCTTAACAACTCAACTTTGCCCTTGTGTTCGCCTTGGTCCACGGTGGCCAGTGTTAAAAGATGTATTAGAGCCCAAACCAACATCAGCTTAGCTGTGTCTTTAAGAGTTTTCTGATTCAGACTGAACGTGCAACAGGCTGCTGACCTAGGCCCGAGTGTCCCTGCATGAGATCTGGGCATCAGGACAGTTGAGGGTACTCCAGATGGGTTCTCAAATTCCGTGAAGACAAAGGCCCCAAGGCCATAGCAGTGAGGCGGCTCTTGCGGTGAAAACAGTACCAAGTTGCCACGGGCATCTCGGATCTCCACGGCAGAGAGGGGATGGGAGGAGAAGTGCCGCTGGCAGCGCAGGAAGGCATCCAGGAGGCATAGATCTACGTGCACTGTGCAGACAACCTGGTCCAAGAAGCTTATGTGCATTCTCAGCCCCACAGGACCGTGCAGTGCTTAATAAAGCATCTTAATTTGGATTTAATAGGGTATCTTCGACTGTGTGCTAAAAACAGCAAATTGCTGTTTATTAATGACATAATTATTAAAACTTAACACCTGGGCAGTGGAAATGAAACCAAGAGTGGAGAAGTTCCCTGTACTACTGTTTTAATAATTATGTTATTTAATTATTTACACATTTAAATTAAAATTCAATACAAGCCAGATTAAACCGTAGCATAGTGTATTCAATAGGAAACTGTATCCAGAGTGTGGCTCATCAGGCTCCTGCCTTTCTTCCCAAATGTGACCTGACCACTCCTTGGTCCCCCCATTTTGGTATGTGGGTATTTTCTAGATTAGACCTCAGAGGTCCGCAGAGACATCATCTGTGTGTCTGTGGAAACAAGCCAGTGGCCGTGTTTAAGGAACCATGAACTCCTAGCCGATCTCAGACCTCACCGCAGACCTGTCATGACACAGCTCCCGCTGCTGACAGACTAGGCTGTCTGTCTACATGCCTTCCTGTATCAGCTCACCATAGCACGTCTAAAACAGAACCAGGGCAGTCCAGCTGACGTGCTCCCCAAGAATATTTCTCCTCACAACACCCAGGGATCTGCTACCTCAG
Source organism: Phyllostomus hastatus (assembly GCF_019186645.2). Taxonomy (NCBI): domain Eukaryota; kingdom Metazoa; phylum Chordata; class Mammalia; order Chiroptera; family Phyllostomidae; genus Phyllostomus; species Phyllostomus hastatus. The sequence goes on along the minus strand of NW_025334015.1, from coordinate 7,497,241 downwards.
CCACCCAGCTGCTCTGGAACAGAATGGTGCTCATCTGGGACTCTGCATTCCTGGCCCCCGTCCAGGCCACTGGCAAGTTCCAGCAGGTTGTCACGGCATCACTCTCAAATCCGCCCTTTCCTTCCCATCCTTATAGAGCCAACAGTGCAACCCAGGCCTTGAACAGCACTCGTTTGGATTGACTTTTCCTGACTGCAGTTTCTGTCTGTTCTACTCATGCTGATACATTGTTACCGGGTTATTTTACTTAAAGTACATTTAAAATACATAGAATTTTATTTTTTTAAAATTTAAATGCTTGCCACCACCTACAGGATAGAGTTAAAATCCAGGACCTAGCCTCTTAGGTTGCATAATCTGGCTCTCGTGTATTCATTCTTCCTTGAGTCAGTTAAAGTTTATTGGTCATCCATCTGTGTTGAAAACACAGACATGTGTTTGCCAAGCACATACAGTGCAAAGCTCACCTAATAAGCACTTTATATTTCTAGGAACTTCTCTGGGTATATTTTATAAACTTACTCCCTGCATTTTCAAAGAACCCCTCTGAGGTACATGCAACTAGCAATTCCATTGCATAGATGAAGAAGTAAGGTACAGAGAGGTCAAGTAAGTTGGCCAAGGTTACCCAGTTTGAAGAAAGTAGAGCCAGGGTCTCAACCACTATTCTCTGTTGCCTTCTGTAACACAGACTTCGTACCTTCATACTGCCATGGACTTCTGCCTTCCCTTCTATACCCATGTAACTCTGCCTCTCCTGAAGCAGCTCCTCATTTTCTGCCTATACAACGGTTTCTCACTTGTAGACGTCCAAAATAGACCCTCCGTCTGAGCTGAAGCCACTCTGACACTCCCACTTGTGATGACCCTCCCGCTATGAACTCAGAGAACTTAATTTTGTACGCTTCGTTTTTTTTTTTAAATATTTTATTTATTTATTTTTAGAGAGGGAAAGGAGGGAGAGATAGAAACAATGTGCGGTTGCTGGGGGTTATGGCCTGCAACCCAGGAATGTACCCTGGCTGGGAATCGAACCTGGGACACTTTGGTTCCCAGCCCGTGCTCAATCCATTGAGCTACGCCAGCCAGGGCAAGTACGCTTCATTTAACATTCAATCACATACTATTTGGTGAAAAAAATTGCTTTGTTATTCAACTTTCTAGAATATTTATAGGCACTGCTTCCTTAAATAGATTATAAATTCATGAAGGTCCTAACAGTTGCATATTTCTGCACACCATTCATATACTTAACCCAGAGTTGTGTATATAGTAGGTGTTCACTAAATGGTTGCTGAATGACTTTGGGCCCAGCCTCCGCTCACAGCTATTCTTATATTAATGATTATGCCTACGATTTTTGGCAAGGTCTTCTTTGCTTAGCATGTCTTTCCTCCTCTTCTTCCCAGAATTAGCTCTTACTTATCATCTAGGGCTTAGCTTAGGAGTCACATACCCCAAAAGCCTACGTGGCAGCCATCTCCAGGCGGGCTCAGGTGTCTGTCTTCTGTGTTACCTCAACACTTCATCCTTCTGCGTCACAATACATTGAAGGGATATGCATGCTTCTGTGCTTCTGGACCTGTGTTTACGTTTCTGGACTGTGATTCCCTCGGGGACAAGGACTATGCCCTTTTCAGTGTTATGTTCTTAGTGCTTTGAACAATGTTGGTGTATGGAAGTAATCAATGGATATTGATGAATGAATGAGTGGATGAATGAAGGAGTGAGAGAGCAAATGAACAAAAACAAACAAAGCAATCCTAGTATATTTCTAACAGTCTGCATGATGAAAAGAGGTAAGATGAAGAATGCATCCATGGGAAAATACAAAAATATTAGAAACCCATTCTCAGTTGGTCAAAATTCCTTTATGACCATAGATTAGCTAAAACCACAGTGCATCCTTATTAATTCAAGTCAATTTTAAATACTGACAATGTGTTAGAAGATTCTAATTCCTTAATATCTTAGGCACTATGCCACTTTAGTTCTGATAGCTGGTCAAATGCTCAGCTTTATGCTGTGAATGGTTGGTCTTTGAAACTTATCCAGGAGAAATTGTCCATGTTCAAGTTGCACTCACAGGTGGGATTAAAAGGACAGCAGCATTTCACCAACTTCTACTGCATGAGTTGGACACTTTCCAGTTGTTAGAGGAGGGAGACAGATCTAGATGATTCTTCCAAGGATGAGGTGTGATGGTCTCATTTATTATACTTACTTTGCTGACAGCTCTGGCCCAAACCACCTTCTTGTCTACTTGGGGACTGTCCATTGTTCTCTAGTGCATGATTAGCAGATTAGCTATCATGTAAGAAGCCAGGAAAATGAACTCCCAGTAAGCCCTTCCAAAGGAAGAGCAATTCATTACCCGACCTGATTTCCACTTAAAATGTACTTGAAGCACACTTCCAACTACAAACCCTAAATCACCCTGTATTCACAAAGTCCATCATTTTTTATTTTATGGCAGGGCGTTGGTGTGACATAATCCCTTGCTGAGCATCTTGGAGAGCTTTACAGATCAATAAATTACTTACCTGCACAGCTGAAGCAATGTCTGCAAGGCCAACACAGTCGTTCTGCAGGCAGCCTGTCCTCCAGGAAGCGGGCATCACTGTGTGGGTGCCAGGGATGGGCAGGAGCAGGGCTGGGAAATGGGTGGGCCTGAGCGACTGCTGGGTCAAGAAGCAAATGCTCTAGTTAAAACTCTGCATAAAGTCCATCAAGTTTAAATGATTTTAGAGCTAAGAGAGTTTAGAAATTCAGATCCTTCAGACAGTCAGCAAATCTGGTGTTCTGTCAATAACTCATTAATTATTTTTCTGTCCTGGAAGAGGATGATTTAGCTTTTAAAATGACGTGGCCTTAAGTTGCAATATTATGCCTTAGAAGTCCTGGATCGTAGAGTTGAAGGCCACTCCTCCACCCTCACCACGCTGATGCTTCATTGTTCATGTCCTACCAAATACCTGTGAGAGTGCAGGTAACACTGCCTCTCTACCTGAAGCTTGATGTAAATTTAAGTATGAATGATTAATTGATGCTTACTTTATGGAAGACACCCTATTCAGGCCAGTGGAAACATCCTTAAAACATGAGTAAGACTCTTGCTCAATATCTTATATTCAGATAATTCATAGCATAGAAGATAAGACAAATGTAACCTAAGAGAGTTCATTTTAAAAACTTTGAATAAAGCTATGGAATTTCCAGGAAGGAAAGGTCACGTCCTTTGGGAGATCACCTAGGAGACCTTATAGAAGGTGTGGTAACACAGCCAGGCCTTGAACAATTCCAGTAGGTACAGATAGTTGGAGAGAAGAGTCTAAGTGATCAAAACCAGCAGCAATGGCGTGAGGATAAGGAAATAGTGTGGAACCCATGCTTACTAATGAGTATTCCAGTTGTGTGTATGTGGAAGGGAATGGAAGAAAAGTTCAAGGAGAAAGAGGAAAAGGAACAAAAGCTACAGGAAGAAGGTGTCTGCATGATACTCCCTTTTTGTGAAGGAGGAAACCCAATACAATTAGGAGTGAAAGATTAATCATTCAGGTAGAGGAAAGATGAGCACTGAAACTTCCAACCAATCTGAGTTTTGTGTGAGGGTTGCACTCTGGCCTTGCAACAGGGGATGAAGTTCTGTTCATCTCACCTGGGGTCTCCAGCAGGCCAGGTGGCATCGTACGCTGGGTGGGTGATGTGCCCTGGAATTCCATGCCACGGTGGCTCAGATGAGTGCTTGTTCAAGGAAAGAAACTAAGGTGAAGAAACTTAAAAGAATTGGATGTAGAGGTCACTTAATTTGTGAAGAATTAATGAGTCAAATCCACTGTCAGTAGAACTGAAAGAGTGTGTGTTCATAATCCAGTTCTGAGGTAGTCCCAAACAAGTAGCAGGTTGGGAAGGTGGTTTCCTTGAACAACCATTATAATTCCATCCTATAAATATCTGTTTCGCTTTTACTATGGATGTAAATATAAGTAAGTCATGGCTCAGGTCATCAAGAAGTTCATGGTCTAGTGGCAGAGAGATGCTAAGCCAGTAACCATAAGAGTGGGATGAGTGCCAAGAATCAGAGTTGGGGGGTTTGCCTAACAAATGACAGCCTTACTTTATAAACCAGTTGGTAGACAAATAAGTAGTCACACATGAACAAAATGTCACATTTGTTAGTTTTAAAGATCATACTGGAGAATTAGGCTTAGATATGTAGCAACAATTTGCTCCTAATTCTGAACCCCCAAATGAGACAGGGCACACAGGCACCACTGGCTGTGCAGTGGGCTGAGCCTGCCCTGGAAGACGTCGCCCTGTGACACATCAGGAGGAGACACACAGCAGAACATAGCTTCCTAAGGGAGGTCTGGCTCCCAAGCTGAAGACTGAACACAGTGGGGTCCTGTCCCCAAATCTACCATTAAAATGAATCTCTCCCGTCCTTGGAGGGATCTATTCAGGGGACAGAGAAACAGACCAAAGATATCTGGCTGACTGACTTTTTTGGGGGGCGACTCACCATCAAGCCTGTGAGAATACGGATGAGAAGCAAAAGTCACTTAGAGCTGTGCAGGAGGGAAGAGAGGAGTAGGGGTCAGAAAAGCTGCAACAAAGTGGAATTTGATTTGGACTGTAAAGTATTACCAAGAGTTTCTAGGAAGGACATAAGAACAATAGGTCCCAAATGCTTAATGACCAGAAAGGACATGATGTATTGGGGATGATATATTGAGGATACAATGTATCATTGAGGAGGAAATGGTGGGGATATCAATGGAAACATAGGTTGATGCTTGATCCTGAAATGCGAGCTGTGCTAGGATAAAACGTGGATATTATCGGGTGGGCAGTAAGGAACAGTTGGAGGTGTTTAGGCAGAGATGTGATATTATCAGAATTGCATTACAGCAAGACAACTCTGAATGCAGTGTGCAGAATGACTTGTGAGTACGTGTCAGGGGGTTGGTGGGGAGTGTGCAGGCAGGAGGAGGGTGGAGGTGAGAAGCACAGTTATTGCAGTATTGCATTGGAATCAGTTCCCTCCCACACTTCCTGACTTTGGGTTTAAATAGGAGGAAATAGAAGCTAAATTCAAGGTAAGATGCTTCTTTTGTGTTTAAGATAATTCCTCTAATTTCTCATCATTTATTTCTATAACCTCTATACTTCAGTCCCTGGGCAATTCTGCCAACTATCATTTTAAGACAACAAAGAAATGCTTCACAGGATATTTATTTTCCTCCTACTGTTTTTGTCTTCACAGTATCTCCCAAAATTGTAGAGATTTCTTCAGATATCTCCATTAATGAAGGGAACAATATCAGCCTCACCTGCATAGCAACGGGAAGACCAGAGCCTACGGTTACCTGGAGACACATCTCTCCCAAAGGTAAGAGAGCAGTTTGGTGTGGTGTGTCATGAAAGGATTGGGGAGAATTGCTGGCCATGGCTAGGAGGCTATGGTGCTGGCAGCTTCGTCCAGGGATCCTTCGTTTTTGGTAGCCTGGTGACAATGCTTGTAGCTCTGCAGAAAACTTTGGTGTTCTCTGAAAGACAGGCATGTCCTCTAAGGTTTCAGCAGTCATACTCAAGGCTCTCTCTAGTCCCTGGGAAATGAATCCCAGGTGCTGGTGGATGTGATGGTGGTAAGATGTTCTGGGAGAATTTCACTGGCCATATCTGATGTTGGGGCAATTACCTTTGGTGGCATTGTTCAGCTGGTTGCTTTAAGTGATGGAAAACACAAACACAAAATGATAAGTGAAAGCTTTAAATGACCACATTCCAAAATGGAAAATTTCCAAATCTGTGCTTCTTCAGCATTGCCCAATATCAGGTCTCTGCTGCATCAGTTGTTTTGTAACTTTGTTGTTGTTTTACTGTGATTAACCCTAGATAACTACATTGAAAATTTTACTTTGTCTTAATGTTTAGATGTGCTATACACCAGACTAAGTGTTGTTTTGTGCTTCCATGGATTGAATATTAAACTTTTAGAATTTAAGGTAGATGCCATTTATCATTAAGCTTACTTTTGTTCATGTTGCATTAAATTATTTTATTTGTTCTTCAATATATATTGCTTGCTGTAGTCAGGCACTCTTCTAAGCCCTGAGAATATAGCAATGAATCAAAGCATACAAGTTCCTGCTCCCATAAGCTCACATTTTCATAAGAAAAATGACCAAAACACTGAGTATATAAGATAACAGGTGGTGATAAGAATGAGAACATGGAGCAGTATACATTGACAGAAGGAAAAGAGATTTGGTCAGGGAAAGCCTTTGAGAAGGTGACACTGGAGCAGAGACATGAAGAAAGATCCTTAATTTCTTGCTTATTGTCAGCTAATGTATACATATGGATGTATGCATGAAGATATGTGTACTGTTGAGTAGTAAATGTTTAAGGATTTTTAAAGGAATTGTAGTGATAGTTATTTGCTAGGTGGTGCAGGTTGGGTCCCCCAAATCTGACCCTATAAGGTGATTTCCATGCAAGAAGTTCATCCAAGATGCTCCTGGAACCAGCCCCTGTGGGAGTAAAGACAAGGGAGCAGGGTTAGGCAGTTGGAGAAGTTGAGCTACATTGTTCAAGTCAAGTGGAATCTCTCATCAGCTGACCTTATGGGGAATTCTGAAGCTAAGGTGACCCTTCAGAAATGTTCTTTCTTTGAGGTGAGGTGACTGGCCTTTTATACCATCCCAACAGAAAGTCACTACATGTGGGCTGCCTGCAGAAAAGCGGTGACCTTGGGCCAGGCATCTCTCTTCACAGGAGACAGTCCCCATCAGGCTGTAACTAAGCTCTGTCCGCCGGCAGTGTGTTCCCCTCTGGGACAGACATCTTCTGTTCCTGATGTGGCAACGTGTTACTGTGGCCGCTGTACTTAGACATTTTAAAATGCCAGTTTGGGCACTGAGTGGGCTGCAAATACCAAATTCTTTCTTTTAAACATTGACAATTTGCCGTGATAGAGGTCTTCAGGGAGAACCTGATATTTTCAGTGTTTGGCCTGAATTCCTGGGAGCGTTCTCATGCCATCATTCCTGATGCCACCACTATGAGCAAAAGGATCAGAGAGCCACTTATGTCTTTGCCAATCTCTTGATTTAAAATGACCGTAAGTGTGGACTGGCCCAAAACCTGGCAGGAAGGAGGCTTCAGGTGTGCATGAGATCATTAATGGTGGAATGTGGTCTTGGGAGGCATCTGAAGGAGGGGCCGTGCAAGGGGACAGACTTTCTAAGACATTGGTGCGCACCCTCCATCACTGCTCAGCGCTGAGTCCCCAGTGCTATTGGATGCCAGGGCGGTCTGTGCCTCTAGAATCTGCAGACACCCATGCTCCCAGAGGGACTTGCTCTGCCTTAGGAAGACAGGCCCTGCGCCCCTCCCTCTTGCAGGTCTGCCTCTGTCTCCTGTTGGAGGTCTTTTCTCATCTCCTCCTGTAGCCCTTCAGCTCTTTGTCCTTTTCTGGGTGTTTCCCTTTTTTGCCCTTCTCCTCCATGTACCTTCTCCCTTTGTCTTGCCCTGGTATGCTTTTTCCTTTTGTTCTTTGCTTTCCCTTTCTCCCATAGCCTCCTAAATGTTTCCACTTTAATTTCATTTTTTTCCACATTTTTTTCCTCCCCTCCTCTTCTTCACATGATCCCTTTTGTCTTCCCTCTGACACCAGAGCTGTCTCCGTTCACATCAAGTTCACACTGTTGTGCCTTAGGCTCCTCCTCCCATTTTTGGAGACATCAAGCAGATTCATTTTCTCAGGGGACTTGACCTGAGTCTGGGCCAGATGCTTCCATTTTACTGGAGGTTTTTTTTTTCTTAGCTGCTATGGAAACAGAAGATGGATCAAGGGGAGAGGAGCAGGATAATCAGAATCTACCTGTGGATCAGTGTAACTGAGATGAGCAATTTTTCCAGATCCCTGGCCCAGATTCACTCTCCTGTATTCAAACTGATAAGACGTGCCAAGCAGTAACTAATCACCCGAGGACTCACCAGCATGCTGTTTTCCCAGTGACTGATTATCCGGAGATCAGAGATGTCATTGGGCTGCTGCCAAATCTGAACTGTAGCTGGAGACCCTTAGCAGTCAGACCTTCATCTTTCCCCACTAAGTATTTCCAAAGGATGCTTATTTTAAACAAGTTAGGACAGGTTTGGGGCTCCTTGGAGAACAAGATATGCTGCACCTTAGCAAGGGCTCCAAAGGGAGGGAGCTGCTGCCATCCTTTGTCCCATCCTGTGAGGGTAGATCATGTCTCAATCAAGACCATTCTCAAGCACACACCCATGAAATTCCTGAAGAGAAAACTGATCGAGCCTAAGCACCTTTGGTGACTCTGATGGTTTCATTGCATTTTCTCTCTGCAGACTAATCTGTTTGTTCCATATGTATCTGAATAATAGTTTCCTCCATCATAACTCGTATGTTGCAAGTTGCAATAAGCTAAACCACTTTAGAATATGCACTTCCAGTCCTAACCACCTTTTATGTAGAAGAAGGAATGAAGAAATGTTAGTCACTATTTTATTAGTAGTGGCTCATGCATTTCAACATACAGGAGCCAGGAGTGACTGTCAGGTAGGAGGAGGCTTGCCTTAAGGTGGTCTGTCTAGCATGTTACATCGGATAGAAAAAATGTCAGTTGTCCATATCCAAAATGAAGAGGGAGACGAGGCCTCCCAAGCTACTCCTCTACATTGCTATTGATCCTGAGAAGTCATTTTCCACCTTTTATTACAGGTAGCACGATTGTTTTCATTTCCCCACATGAAGTTACTACTCCTAGGAGTTTCAGGAGAAAGTTCATTAGCTCTGTAAAGATTGCCACCCTCATGTGCACTCCTGGAACATACAGGTGCTGCTTGCACCTGCTTGGGCCTCGGTCTTCTAAAGGAAACACCCCCATGTTGCTGCCTTTCATCTCATCCTGCTCTGCATGGGTGTGTTTCCTGCCCTTTGTCAAGTTCTGAGTAAGTGCTAGCATACTACTCCAAGGGCCAAAGTGCCATCAGTGCACCCACATTCTGCTTCAGACACATTCGCCATTCCTGACTGCATTTTGTATTCTGTGCCTTGTATGTTGTCCTCTTCTAAGGATACAAGAATTTACTCTAGCAAAGCCCTTACACTCTAGTGGTTCTATCTCCAAAAGAATACCCTGTGTGTTCTTGATTCCTCTGGGTCTTCCCTACATAAACAGAAATACTATCTCTTTAAATGTATCCAAAGGATGGTTTTTAGGACCTCGCTCTTCATAGAAAAGTATTCTCACACCCAATTTTTCTGTATCCAGTTTCTGCTGGATTGTAAGTTCTTCAAAGAGAAGGCTGAGATTCCTATGTTGCCACATTCCTGGGAGCCAAACATAAAACTTAGGTGAACACATGAATCCAATCATTGATATGCGGGTTCCATGACACCGTGGAATCAGGGATCACTGAGTGTCCTGATGCAGCTCCACTCTTGGGTGCCCCTACCTCCCTCTTTCTCCTGTCAAATGAAACACAGAAAATAAAAAGCTCAGGAAAGCTACTGAAAGAACACCTTGTGCCCAGATGTTGGTTCAGGCTCAGTCAGGTCTGGTGAGCTCTTTACAAACATGCTCTGATCTCTAATTCATGAGTTTTTTTGAGACCAGGGCCCGCATTCATTCATCTTTGATTCTTCACCTCCTAGCATAATGTTCAACACCTAGAAAACATTCAAGAAATACTTGTTGATTCAGTGAGCAAACACTTATTTGTGCCAGTGCCCCAAAGGGCCATACCCATTCACCCAGTTCAAAGACTTCATCCTGATTCATGAGGAATTCTCCTCCACTTTGATGTGGCTGTTGGGATCTGGTGTGTTTCCTGCTTCAACTCTGTTGGTGAGTCTTCGGGACATTTTCTCTGGTCTTCGAAGGATCTTCAAGGCTTTCCTGAACCTCCCCCAGTGGTAAACCTGCCGTGGCAGGGCTTGACTTCTCCTGCAAGGAGAGGCTCCTTTTTGAGTTCTCTTTTGCAAAAGTAGAGCAGGCTCACAAGTGACTTTGAAGGTGGGTCTTCAGTGAACACACTTCTGCCCTCATCGCTGCCTCTCTGTGATCACACTCCTGATGTGTGTGTTTCTCTGGCGTGTTCTTTATCTGGTCTTTCTGAGGCACTTGAGCCTTTGGGTGCTTTACTGTTCCCAACCCGACCTGTGCCTAAACCCTCCACAGCTCCCAAGAGCTGTGTGAAACCACCCTGGATGTCACCAGGGAGAGTTAGTTCAACTGTATATGTGAAGTTTCTGGTGCCCATGGGTTAAAAAAAATACAAAGAAAGAAATCAGTACAAAAAAGAGAAGTAGTCACATTTTAAATGTGTCTTCCCACTTCCCACAGTGTGTGCATTGAGGTGGAACAGAGATGTGTGGATTGGTTTCCCCCAGGACCATGCAAAGACCCTGGGAGCCACAGTGTGCAGTGGGCACCTCCGCACACCATGCCGACCCACACGTGCAGTACTAAGCAAAGGTCCTCAGCAGCCAGACCTCTTTCCTTTCCCCTCAGTTCTTCTGCTGTACTGAAGGGGCCCAGTGGGCAGTTGGTTGTCCCAGCCTTTGTTTTTCTGAGTTTTCAAAGACACCAAGTTGGCGAGGACAGCGTGACCCTTGGATAGAGGCTCTCCTCCTGGCCCATGCCCTGAGCCCTCTCCCGGCCCTGCCACACTCCCACCTATTTTCCTATTTGTCACACTGACAGGCCTTCCTCCCCAGCCAGGCAGGACACTGAAGCACTAATTGGCACTGGAGGTATCACAGCTTGAGTTCAACCAGAGCTGGCAGGCTCCATGACTCCGGTGACAGCTCTGTGAAAAAGTGTCAGGAGCAGAGCTCTGGCGTGCTACTGGCTGACGGCAGCACCCTGGCACTAATGAGCAGCCTGTCAGCACCAGCACCGGGGGCCCCGTGTGGCACGGGGATTATTAGGACAGCAGATGAGAAAAATTTCTCCAGCAGAAAGAGCCAGTGAAGGGAGGGAAGGAGCACAAAGTAGAGCCAATAGTATCCCCTTACACACGGAGGGTAACCACCCAGCGGGAAAAGACTGGTAGAAAAAAAGGAAAGAAAAAGATTTTTATAGAAGATCTCTAACCATGCCAACTCTGGACAACTCTTGGAATCTCACTGTGGTTGGATTGCCCTGCAATTAATTGATGCAGGCTATAAATCTTTACTGCAGTAAGCTGAGTGGGGACTCAATGACTAAATTAACTCTCCAGTCAGGGCCACCGTGCTGTGAAACATGAACATTATTCCTAAGTTCTCAGGCAATAGGACCTAAGGGAGAAAGGAAGGCTTGGGACCTGGGTCTCCGCTGTTTGTCAGGGGAGGTTCCCCATTCCAGGCACCTGCTTAGCTGCCAGCTGCCTGTCTTCTGCTGGAGAACAGCATCCAGGAGAGGCAAATGACAGAAGGAGCTTTCTCCTCTCACTTCATCCTAGATGTGGGCACCGGGAGCAGCCAGCATGTCAGCTCTATTCATCTACTTGCTTTCTGAGGGCAGGTGTGAGTTTTCCAGCCTGTTCGTTCTCCTGAGTCAGGCTTAGGACTGGGCAGGTCTGGCCCTTGGTTGAGGCTTTGGCTACCTGCAATGACTCTGCTTCCAGGGATGGAGGCTGCCTGAGAGAAGACAGTGGCCTGTCTGTAAGAGATGGGATCTGAAGGCAGGTCCAGCCAAATTTGAATTCCCTTCCATTGCTCACCAGTGGGGTCATCCTGGGGCAGTTACGACCCTCTCTGCAAATGTACTTCTTTAGCACTGCTGTTCTTGTTTCTTGGTGTGACAAGTAGAGTTTTAATTAATTGGTCTGGGTCCCTGATTGCCTCACACACTATAGTCACACTAACAACTTGGCCATCCTGTACTTAGCACCCTCACCTTGTACCTGCCCTTGCATTCCCCCTGGAGCATTGTCCTGCATGCACCTTTTGGATAAAGTTCTGCTTTTGTTTTAAGACCATGCTCGAAGGCTTCAGTGGGGAAGCTCCTGATGATGACCTTCCTCAGGCAGAGTGAGTTGCCCTTTTCTTTAGGTCCCACACCACTTTGCACACATCTGTAATGTCAGGCCTCCCTGTTGTCCCAGGGGTCAGGGAGGCAGGGCTAGTCCTGTGTGGTTGGATTGCTTCCCTGTGCAGAGTACAGCGCTGGACCCCATTTGTGATTGTTGAAAAAGAAGTACGCAATCTGTAGATGCAGCATTTTCCTTTCCTTTTTAAAATTCATTTGTTCTTGTCCATAATTTAAAACAAAATCAATTTTAATGAGTAAAGGGTAAGACATAGGAGCTTCATCTCCTCACATTCTCCACCGTGGACCATTTGTTTCCCAAATCATCAAAGGAATTTTCAAGAAAAAGCTCCCCTCTCACTTCACCCTCTGATATGCCCCTAGAACCAAGCCTTAGACTCTTCACCTGCAAATAAAAATAATAACACCTTTCTAACCTGAATGTGGTGAGAATTCAACACATTTGCTCTCCAGTGCAAAGCGCTGGGTTCCTAAGGATGCACAGTAGGTGCCGAACACTGTTAGCTCCCATAGCCTTGGCCAGCGCCTTCCTCTCCACTCCCATTCATGGCACAAGAACAAATGGGGAGGAAATTATTATTTGTTTATCCAAAAAATGTTGAATTCTTACAAAAGCCAAGCTCTGTCAATTGTCAGAATGGATAGATAATTCAAAGGTGCTTAATCAGCATCTTTCTGAGCCCCATCATTTTCTAATTAATGAAGGTGCTTGATAAGAATTCTCAGAGTACCCCAAGTGGCTTCCCCAGGAGGGCCAAGTGATTGCCATTGCAGAAGACATTATAGTGGTCACTGATGGTAGGATAGAAAAAACAATGGCATCATAATGAAAAGTGGCGGATCCCCTGTCCAGAGCAGCAGCAAAGCATATTGTCTGGGAATGGGGGCCCAACCTCCCCAGGGAAAGCAATTTGTTATAATAAAGATAAACCTGTGGTGCAACCTCGAGCATGGGGCAGAGCAATCCAGAAGCTATTTAAGCCAATGATTTAAGCACAGACATGCAGACCAAGGTGGGAAAGAAGGAAGCGAAGGAAGACATTTGCAGATCACTCTTTAACTTCATAATTCTCTTTAACTATAAAATTATAGCTAGATAGATACAGTTAGGGTGAAATTTGCCAATGTCAATAAGGGTTTTTGTAAGTTTAATATTTATGTTCTGGTTTAAAGCAGTATTATAGCTGTGAAACTCCCTACTTCAAAGAAGAGAAAAATCATAAAAAGACTAGTGGGGAAATTAATGAGTTCAATGTGCTTGAATTGAGAACATATGAAATCAAGCCTCAGTCTAGAAACCAAGGGCAGGAGTGCACACCACAGACACTGTTTGTGGTTTTCCCCAATTATTTAAAAGCCCTTGAAAAATGTTGTAGAATCAGACAGCTGCTGAAATCAGACATTGCTAACAGCATCTTCCCCCACACTCCCCCGGGTCTTCGGCTATTTATGCTGGTACTTGGCGACTGTTACCATGCAGAACTGTTTTGATGGAACAAAAAAGGAAACAAAAAAGCACGGAGATTGTGTCATCTTCCCTACAGATGCTCACCAGCCCTGGCCCAGTAAGATACAAAGGCTCATTAAAATGGCAGTCCCGCCAAGCCCAGAGACCCCATCTCGGAGGGGTCCCCGTGACAGACGGCATCACCACCCACCACAACCACAGCAACCTGCCCCCCACAGCACCCTTATGGAGCAGGGAAAGTCTGGGGGAGTTCCATGTTTAGGATCTACCATAACTGCCACGTGATCTAGGAGAAAGCTATCATTCAAAATATCCTTGTCATAGGACTTCAGTGTGTCAGTCTGACTGTGTACCTACTTTTGGATCCTGAACCCTGTCATGACCTGTGAGGACTGCTTCTTCCCTAGAGTCTAAATTATAACCAGAGTCTTTATCATCCCCAAAGAGCAATAACTAATAATTTTTAAGTGCTTAGAAATGTGCTGGGCATTCTTCTGAACATTTACATGCAGGAATGTGTATTTTTTGCATTCATGATCAGGTCCTGTGATTAGCCTGCTCTGCCAATGAGGGAGTGAGGTTTAGAGACTCTGGGCTAATGGGCCAAGGTTACAGGGAGCTCCCCTGCCAGCAGCCCCACCCAGGCAGCATCTCCAGGGCGCATGTGCCTAACCTCTGTGCTATTAGCAATTTTCCAGAGGGTGATCCCCGGACCAGCAGCCTCACCTTCTCTAGATCTGAGACCCAGTGTGGGGCCTGGAAACCTGCATTTTAACAGGTTCCCCAGGATATAGTGATGCACTCTCAAGTTTAAGAATTTTTGCTGTGTAGTATTTGCTATGCACCAGGCACTCTGCTTTATATACGCGATATCACAGAGTTTTCACAAGCACCCTAAAAAGTAGGCATTACGTTAGCAATAAAGAAATGGAGGTTTGAGGGGACAATTTTCCCACAAATGTTAAATAGCCAAGGCAAAATTTAAATCCAAGTTATTTTTACTCCAAGATTCATTTTATTAATATGTGTTGATTTCCTGCCTGGTTTCTAACCTATTGCTTCTTCTATATCAGCGATGTTCAGCCAGTGTGCTGCAAGAATTTTTGAAACATGCACTATCTGACTGTTTAGTCAGGGGCACTGACCTCTTTTCCTTAGATTGTCACATAAAAAAATGACAATAGCCAACACAACAAAAGCCATCCAGTGTGAAAGAATTAAAATTACACCTATTTTTGTCAAATCAGAAAAAAATACATGTGTGTGTGTGTGTGTGTGTGCGCGCACGCACGCGCACGCGCGTGCGTGTATGGCAGTATTTTAGGATTTAGTTTATGTGTACCATGAGGTAAAAGAGGTTGAAAATCACTGTTCTAGATCTTGGGGATGTGGCTGTTCTCTGGGTCAGACCTCCTGCCAGACTAGGGCCTTGGGTCATCCTGTTCTCCATAGTATTCTTGCAAATCTAGTCACACTCTTGTCCAGGTGATGGACACCAGTTTGGGCATTTCACCCACCCCAATAATCTCAGGCTCCTTTCAGTGGATCTTTACGTGAATATCTCTGCATAAAGGACAAAGCCCCAGCATGGAGGGCTGACCTTTCCTGGTTCTCAGGTGAGTTCTCTTCTTCCCACTGAGCCTGCCTTTTTAGTTTCATGCTCTCTGCCCTGGCCCCCTCCACTTTGACCATGGCTCCCAGCAGTGATACAGCTGCTCTCTGACTTGATTTATTTTTTCCTCATGTTAAATACTATCATTCACTCATACAACGGCATGTCCTCTGCTTTTATTGTTATTATTAGGTTGCTTTACACTTTAACAGCTTTAGATACAGAAAGAAATTGCTGGATTTTAGGGTATGGTTTTCATGATCAGACTCCATTCAGTTTCCCTACATATCCTTGTGGTATTTGGCATACTTTGTCTCCCTCGTGTTGTAAAATGCTTCTGCCGCTGGAGCCAGGGCAGTCAGAAAGGAATGAACATAATACCAGTCTGGTTCTTCTACAGTCAAGGTTCCAGCTCTCTCCTTGGCTAGGCTGCATGGGTCCTCCAAATACTACTTACTGCACAACCAGCCTGTTCATTGCCTTGACATTGGGGGTCAGGAAGGTGTGCCCTTTCCCTTTCCAGGAAGGTCATGTTAGCCTTTTACTTCTCTCCAATAGAGACCAAGTCCTCTCTGCTCACTCCTTCCCTAGCCCCAGAAAGCAAATTCCTCTTCCCTCTTTTAACAGAGTTAAAATGAATGACTTTGGACTTTACCAGTACTCTGTAATAGATTCAGGACTCCTCCTGTTTAACTGATCTGCAGCCCAGGAGGCCTTGTGTTCCTTCTCTCATTCCCTGCATCACTGCTTTGCCCTTTATGGAATGGTTCACTGGGGTCACTGTGGTGGAAGCTATTTGGCCAGTCATCTGCACGATAGAGTAAGACAAATGACTTTCTCCCTCTATTGATTTATTTATTCCATCACATACCATCCCAGAAAAGGATTTAAGCAGAGAAGGTTACATGAATTTTTCCCCCAGGAGAACTGGGCAAAACAGTTTTAATTCTTCATACATTGATTCATTTATTTACTTGATAATCGTTATGGAGTACCTACTGCTAGGCACTGACCCAGGCATTGGAGATACATGAATGGACAAAGCAGACAAAGCCCCTGGCACCATGGAGCTTATATTCTAGTGGGAGACACAGAAAACAAGCCTATTGATAATTAAACCTTATAATGTGTTGTATGGTATATGCTGTGGAGAAATAATTACGATAAGGAGATTTATGTAATACCTGCCCTCCTCTCGATAGACTGTAAACTTTATGAGGGCAAGGAGCATGCTGCACTGTGTGTGCCTATGCTTAGCATGGTGCCTATCAATGTGAAGGCATTCAATACATTTGTTTAATAAATGAATAAAGTAATCATGGCATTATAGTGTGAGAAGTTGAATAAGAATGTAGGTAAGTTACAATGTCAAATCAGAAATTTTCATCCCTTAATTAGTGGTCTCAGGTTCTAGAGAGTGACATGTTGAGAGGTTGCCTGTGATTGAGGCAGAGAGGAAGGTCCATGGAGAAGAGGGACCAGGTAGTTGAAAGTACAGGTGTCTGACATCATCAATGGGAACATTGAAATTGCCCCAGCTAATGGCTGAGGTTAGGGATGTGTAGGGCTGGAAGCCAAGCCTGAAAGCCCTCGAAGAATTAAGAGGGGTTCAGCACATCAGTCATTGGCCACAGGGAAGAGGAAGGGTTGAAGCAACATTGCCAGAGGGCAACAACTGGAAGGAGCAAGGGTTTTCAATTACAATGTGAGAGAGAAATGGTTTCCAAGTGATCTTGGGGAATGAGGAAGACCACTACCCCAACCTCAGTACCAAATAAAACAACCTGGCAATTTCTTGAGAGGGCTGCTTAGGAAGAACGGACTGTAGAAGCAGCGGAGTTTAATTAATAAGGGCAGTTCAGGGAATGCTCAGTGTAGAGGCTTTGGGTCTAGGGGACCATTATGCTTAGGTAGTGAGTGTTTCAGGGAGCACAGAGATCATACCTAGAAGGTGGAGAGAAGTGAGGAATAAAGGTGCTACATGGCACTGATGATGGAGAGAGAGGGTCACACTTTTCATAATCAGCTGGCAGCAAGGGGCACAAGGTATGTTGGATTTAGTCCCTTTGTCCTGATGGAAGACAGTGAAGTCACCTCTCATATGTTTCAGCTGCAGCCTGTATCTGAGTGAAGGGATGGAACCCCCTTTTCTTCTGAACCTGAAAGGTGGGGGTGGAGGGGTGACAGTAGGTAGCTGTTAGCAAGGTCAAGCCTTCTTGTGATCCAAAGCAAGGAGCCTGACCTTTAGGAAGCCATTAAAGGGTCAACGTCAGGATTGCGAATTAGCAGGAGTAGAGAACAAGAGATGGGACATAGAGATATGTAGAAGGCCAAATTGCCAGAACTGGCTGATGGGTTTAATGTGGGTTAGGAGTTAGGGTGGGGCTAAGCTGAGGAGGAGTTCCACATTTCTAGTTTGGCTTCCATTATTGCCTGTTTTGGGGCAGTAAGTGTTATTCATCTGGCTTCTCGCCCATGTGTTTATTAGAAAATAGGTAGAACATTAGAAACTAGCTGGAGTCTGATTTATTTCTAGCTGTTGGACCATGTGGGTTAGCTCTCCTTTCTCCAAAAATGATCGCAGCAACCCAGTCTTATTTATTTATTTTTTAGAGAACCAGGATTTATTAGAATGAACAGAAATGATGGAGTACAACAGAGGTATGATAAATAGGCAGAATGAATCATCTTTTATTCAATGGATATGTATTGAGTTCCTAAAACACGACAGTGCACATTGTGATGCTGCAGACTGTTCTGTGAACACAGCATTCAAAGTCTCTGTCCTGCAGGAGCACAGGGTGGAAGCACTGGTAATATCTGACAAATTAATATGCAACCTCATGTCAGGGGAAGACAGTATTGTGGAGAAAAATAAAACAGAAATGGAGTGAAGAACAATAGATGGTGCTACTTTAGAGTGCTGAGAGAAAGCCTGAGCAGAGACCTAGAGACCTGAGTGAAAACAGACTGTGAATGGGACCTATGAAGAAAGGCTGTTCCATGTGGAGGCATCTACAAGCACCCAGGCCAGGCACTGGGAATATCTTTATGCAAATGAAGAGCACCAAGAATGTTCATGCAGAGACAGGTGACAGAAGATGCTATAAAGAGAGTCAAGAGTCAGATGATGTAATGCCATGAAAACCACATTAAAAACTTTGGAATTTGTTTTGATTTAAAAAGCTGGCAAGTTTTAAAGAGGAGAGTGGAATAATTTAATATATTTTTATGAAGGGTCATTTTATCTGCTTGAAGGGAAAGACAGGGATCAAGGGGGGTGTAAGGTCAACAACGAGAATACCAATTGGGGTACAGTAGCTGTAATCAATCCATCAGGAAGTGCTGCTGACGTGGGCCAGAGTGGTGAGGTTGAAGATGGTAAGATAAGCTGAGATTTGCTGGTTGAGTGTGTGGGGCTGTAAGAAAGAATTAGGAATCCCAAGTGATGCGTAGACATGTGGCCTGTGTCACTGGTGACTAGTGTCATTATTTCCTAATAAGAAGAACCCCACGAGGGCAAGCTTGTGGGTAAAATAAGGAGCTTGGTGCTTGAGAGATATGAGTGGAAATTTTGAGTAGATACCTGGCTATGCAAGGGTACAGGGGTTAGAAAAAATAAAGCTAGGGGTCACCAGCATTCACATGGTGTTTAGAGCCATGAAGCTGGCCATTGCCACCTACAGGCTGAAGGTAGATGAGTGGTCTGTGGGTTACTCCTTTGGGCATTCCAACATGTAGGTGTCAAAAGGAGAGACTGATAAGTTCCCGAGTATCCATCCAAAATATTTCTCCTCAGAATCCTAACAAATTCCTTCTCATGGCCACCATCTCCTTAGAGGCATTATTTTTTCTCAGACAGGGGAAAAAAACAACTATAAAAACAAACCTTAATTGATAGGACACACTGTGAAGTATGGAAGGATTGGAGAGAACTGGTTTCATTCCTCTCTGCATCTCTGTTGCTAACCAGACCCTAGCACTCTTAGCAATTCAGTGCAACTTAGTGTGACCATAGTATTTTCTTTGGCATCCTTTTGCTTCCTCTGGCTTTGCAGCCAAGTGTCCATATTGACCAGTCCCTGCTCTGCTCTTGAATGGTCACGTTTCTCTGTGTGTTGATCTGTTTTCTCTCTTCATCATAGCACTTTCCTAGACCTCTTGATTTTGGTCACTTAGGTGTTGTCATGGCAATGACATCCTCAGCAGAGTGGTGCTATTCATGTTGTCATGGTTATGAGGACCTCTTGATGAGAGCCCCACTTCATTGTCATCATGCTGGCAGCTGTAAGAAGTCCGTGGATCTCTTGGCAAGCCTACGTTCTTAGGCTAGAAGCTAGTGGGTTTGTCCCTGAAAATGCAAGAGGCAGTAATTAGAAATGTGGTTTAGATTTTATACATGATGAAAATGAATAAAGAAGACTGAAAGAGGAATGACCATCACCAGGATACCATCATCATCATCATCATCATAGCTAATATTTTTATTATAGGATGACTATGTTCCAGGCACTCTTTTAAGTGTTTTACATGAATGAACTCTTTAATTTTCTTGAGAACTTCATAATGTAGGTGTTATGACTGTTCTTTTATAGATGAACAGATTGAGTCACAGAGAGCTCACTTAAGTAACTTGCTAACACATGAGATGGCCCAGACTTATCCAGGCATTTGGGTTGCAGAGCACCCACTCTGACCCCATTACTCTGCTGTTTCTTATTATCCTGTTTTATTACTGATAGCAAAAACAAAGCTGTTATCAGCTGATAACTCAGATCATCATTTTCTTTTTTTTTCTAGAATTCAAATAGTGTATATTTTTGCACCACTTTTAAATTTTGAAATAGTTTCATATTTTAATGTGATTCTCTAACAACTGTATGAGGTTAGAATTGCTATTGTTAGAATTGATTTTACAGATGAGAAACCCAAGCTTGGAGAGTCTGTGACTTCCCCAGGAAACCTGACCACTAAACTGTGTGTCAGACCAGACCCAAACACATGATGATCTATTGATTCAGAATCCAGTGGGTTTTTTGAATGCCCTATTGCATATCATGGCATATCATATAGCCCAAAATTCAACTGTGGGGAGGACAGTGGCCAGAACATCTGAGGTGAATTGTTGCCAGTAGTCAATGCTCTTAGCGATAGAAGATATAAGTGGCAGAACTCGGAATGCCATTCAAATAACCATTCATCCTCTTTGGATCTCCTTATTCTATCCTAATAACTCCAGTGTTAACTCTGCTAGTAATAAGGACCAATAACTTCACTGTTGCAGTAGCTGCTTTTATCTATCACTGTATAGGCAGATGAAGAGCAGCCTCCACTCTGCTACAATGGCTGTCCTTGATTCTGTGCTACTGTGAGCAAGTCACTTAACCTATGTGGGAGAATCCCAATAAGAGGTTAATTAAATTCTATGTTTATGCTGATTTTCAGAAAGTGACAAACACAAATAAGTTACTTAGAAGCTGGCCTCTAAGCAAGTACAGCTTTTAAGGCAGAAAAAGCTCAGGTCTAGCTGTTGATAGGCTTTCTCATTTGAGTACAAGGGGATTGGAGAGAAATGTGCTGAATGGGGGACAATAAGGTTAATGGAGATGATGAAAGCAGTGGTAGCAGAGGCTCATAGAGTTTTGTTATGTGCCAGCACTTTCCTTATATGAACTCAATCTTTGCAAATACCATATGAGTTTAAACACTAGCATTATCCACATTTGACAGGTTAGGAACCCGAGGCCCAGAAATGTTAAAGAAGTTGCTGAAAGTCACCTAGCCAGTAAGAGGAGGCCCTGGAAATTGCACCTTGCATTCTGGATCTGTCTGTAGATACTGGCATGCTGTCTTTCATTGGCATGGACTGTGGCCTTAGAACTGGGTCTGGGCTCAATCAGAGGCATGCCGTGTTTAACTGCTGAGACTTCAGTTCTGAATACTTCACTTTCGAAGCGGTGTCCTCTTAGCCACATTGCCCACCCTCTCTGTGCCTTAGCCGTCTCATTCTAAAGTGCAGATCTGATGGAATGCACATCCTGGGCTTATTGGAAGGGCTACAGGAGATAACACATGTAAATGTGTGCCCTGTGCCTGATACAAAGTACATGATCAGTAAGTATTTGCCATGGGAATGGTAGTATCAAAGGTGGTAAACAGTTAGCCTTAGTGTGTACAATTAATCCTGCCCTTGTCAATGGCACCTATCTTATTTTTAAAGATGAACAGGGTGCTCATAACACTTGAATAAGGTATCTAAGGTCATATGTGCCAAGTAAGATATGGATGTCCAACTCACATGCCTTTCCACCACATCCCATTTTTATCTAATATAGATTTTGGCTGGTGCAGTGTCTAAATGACCTCCTGACAGCCTTCCCAAAGCCTCAGTTCCCCTTTGAGTCAAACCTCCAGCCTCTTCTAAGATTCGCAGTGGACATTGGGGGGTTTTAGTGAGAGTCTGTTACGCAGGGAGAGTGAATGTCTTCCTGCTGACTTTCTCCTTACTGTGCTTTCTTTCACCTGAAAGAAAAATAAGTTCACAATTAGCAGCATCTGACTTGGATAAAAACAGAAGCTTAATTAAAATAACAGAAAGTGACTGAAATTTATCCAAAGTGCTATTTTTCAGACTATTAGACACACACCCCCTCACCCAAATTTGGGAGGAATAATGGTTGTTAATGCTGCTGTTGAGTTCTGTTTACATTAACATTGGTGAAATATGTTATTTATGTTATTAAATATTTTACCACATTTTTTGCTTCAAATATTTTTTTCCTATTTTCTTACTCTAAAACCTAGGTACATCTTATCCAAAAAATATGGTAATACTTTGTTCTAGGTTCTATAAAAAGATAGAAAAACCTTTTTTTTCTACTTTAAAAAGACACCTGATATGCAACGGTGCAGCCTGGACTCAGACGTGTTCTTGTCGCATGTACGTCAGCAAGATTCTATGCATATTCAATCCAGTGTGGGTAGCTGTGACTGGTGATTACCCCTCTGCAAGGACAGGAGGCCTGGCAAAGAGCCCCCACCCCCTATTCCCACTTCCAAAAACAGCTTGGAAATAGGGGTGATGCTGTCCACCAGACTTGATAATATCAAGGTGCTTGCTGCTGTCCTCGCCTGGCAGTTAAACATAGTTCTGTGGATGTTCATGTGCCATTTAAAGTGCAAACTCCTCAGCCTAACAAATCATTAGGGCAGCCTAGGTGGAGAAGGCCTGTTTGCCACCCTCCCTGAGCACCAGGGCTGCTGCCTGAGTTGGAGGCCAAGAGAGAGAGCCAGGAGGGTCACAGCGGTGTCTCTTTCAAGATACAAGTTAGATACAAAAGGGAATTAAAAACTTCATGTTGAGTTGTTGTCACTCTACCCGTGTCTCGCCTCAGAGATTTCTACAGCTGGAGAATGCTGAGAATTCAGCCCTTTAGAGCTATTACAATTCATATTGACTATAAACTTCCCACTGTGCGGATAAAGGAAGGGAGGTGCTTGCCAAGTGCTCCAAGGGGTGAACGCAAGTTATTTCACCATCTGATAATATACACCATGTTGGGAAACATTAGGGGAAAAAAGGAAAGGAGGAAAAAAAGTGAAGAGTGTGTTGAGGAGCTGACAACCGATCATCTGGCGTTCCCTGATGAAACTCGGGTGGGCACACGGGGTGCAACAGAACAGGAGTCCGGGTGTAATGTCGGCACCCTCCCCCCTTCATTAATGAAGTGACTTTGCCCCCAGCCCACACCTGGGAAAAGAAAACCTTGACCACACAGATGCCCACTGAACATCCCAGGGTCACATGTGGTGAGAGGAGGGGGCAGGGAATATGGGGCAGTGGATAGCACTTTTGTTAGGGCACTTGGCTTGCCTTCTTGCTCTGCCAATTAGTAAGTGGGCGACCCTCAAAAAATCTATTAACCTCTCTGCCCCTCTACCAAATGGGATCAGAATATGAAAATTAGCAATCCCACATCACAGGCGCCTTGTAAACATGAAAACATTATGGGCATTTTTTTTAAGTTCTGTATTAATCAGGCATATTCTCTAGGGAAAGGCCAAGAAAGGCAAGAAGGCAGGGAGGAGAGGTGTGAGAGAAGAACCGAGACATCTTCTCAATACAACATCAAAAAGCAAAGGATGCGACTGTCATTTATGCCCGTTGTTATAACAACAGCAGTTTTCATTTATTCCAGTTACCTTTGTTAAGTCCTACATTTCTTTGTGCAGCATAATTAATTTGAAAATTCACCTAAGCATTTCACAGATGCTGCATAGCATGTAGTAGCCCCAGTGAGTCTGGAGAGTTGAATCTGGCCCTTGCTTTAAAAGGACACATGTGGGCAGAACAAAAATCCAAAGGGAAATCACAGGCCAAAGGAAGCTCTGGATGGGAGCTAGTTTTAGGATGGGGCCAGGATCTCTGACTTCTCAAGAGTTTTTGACACCGGGGATTGGCAGACTATGCCAGCAGGCCAGATCCAACCCACTAGTTGCTTTTGTACAGCCTGTGAGTTCAGAAAGAATTTTACATTTTTAAATGGTTGAAAAAATTAAAGAAGAATAATACTCCATGAGATGTGTGGCTTGTTTGAAATGTAAATATTAGTGTCTATAAAAAAGCTTCTTGAGCACACAGCCACACCTATTTCTTTGTGGCTGCTTTTGTCTCACAGTGTCAGAGCTGAGTTGGTGCAGCTAGACCGCATGGCTTGCAAAGCTTCACATATTTATTTTCCGGTCCTTTAGAGAAGTTTGCCGATGTCTGCCCAACGTGAAGACTGACGCTCAGCAGTTCTGATCACTGCTGTTATCCACGCTTGCTTCCTTTGCTCTCTTCCTCTCCTCTCTGTGAACTTGCCGTTATGGTACTTCTCATCACCTTGAATCCCTGCATCTCTCTCTGTCTTTTCGAGAGTGGTCCCATGTCATTCCCCTGGGGCTCCTCTCTGGGCGACAGGTTTTCAGCCCCTGGCAGCCTTTGTGTTGGCCTCTGTTACCAGAAGCACTGATTTGCCTGGCCTCAGAAGACTACTTTGCTGATCTGCAAAACTATTCTGTGTTCTATCTTCTTTGACTTTGAGGGAGTCATTTTTACCTGGAGGGTTCCAAAATACATCCCTAGCCATGGGTGTTTGATCTCATCCTCTTAAAGCATGCTTACTAGTCTGTTGTTGATCTTCTTTTACCCTCAGGGAGGTTTGTTCTGATGTTGTTGTTTTTCACATAGCCTTTTGGGGCAGCATCGGAACCGCCTTCACTGGTAGTCTGAATGGCGGGCACCGTCTTCTGGGAGGAGCCCGTCTGTATTTCAACAGCACCTCCCAGGCATCCCACAGAACTGCAGACTCCTCAGCTCTTCTGCTTTCACACCCAGGCTGGACTGTCAGCAGCACTGCCGCTGTCCTCCCCATTCCTGTCTGAAATGCCTGCAGCTCTGAGAGTATTTGTGAAGCAGAGGCAACAGGACTTGTGTGCCCCCAATGATCTCTCTCTTATGAGGTCTCCTCACTTTATTACATTCCTTTTACATTCCTCGGGCATCTCCTAGAAGGATAGTCTTTCAGAATCCCATCGTTATGATTTCATCGTTTCAAAAATACTTCTCACATGTGTAATAATAATTTGACCAAAGTGAGAAAAGGATCCTTCTGTCAGAGAGATTTTGTTTCTACTGAGATGGACTTTGAAATCCTGTCACTCATTTTTGAAAGTGAATTTCAATTTTTACATCACAGAATTAATCAGTGGTTATTGCTAACTTTTGGAAGTACAGATATTATTTATATTCTTCTTTATAACTTTTCACTTTCTGAAACATTTAATATGCATTGCAATAATTCTGCCATCATACACTTAAGCTTTAGAAACAGATTTCAATTTTAAGTTCTAGCGAGATGTGCTTGGGACAGAGGACACACTGAATGAAGAAGGCTACGTCTTTGGTGAACTACCAGCAGGCGCGCCATTTCTTAGACTAATTCTCACCTGAGGACAGAGCTGGGGTTCATTAGCTCATCTCCCCCCTTTTCTGTGAATCGTAATGCTCCTTGTGGTGTTAAAACTCAGCCTTAGCAAAATCAGAGTCGTGGCATTCCCTAGTTACTGTCAATGGAATCGATGCTCAGATCTTAAAGTCGCCCCCGAGGATTTCCTGATGCAGAGGTGGTCACCCTGCTTCTCCTTCCGGTAAACCCGTATGAATCACCGTCAGACCCTCTGAGGAGATGAAGGGTGATGAGGTCCTGCTGTGGTGCGTCCACAGGAAGCAGAGAATGCTATCAAACACCTATCAAGCTACAATTGTTCTTTGCATGCGTGTGTGTGCAAGGGTGTGTGTCTTTAGTTCCTGTGTGTCTGTTGCCTGCACACTGCTCTTCCTCTGTGTGTAGCTAATCTGAATGGAGAAGTGACGATGTTTTCGTATTAACAGATGACCAGCGTTCAGCACTGAGCATAGGACTAAAGTGGGAGGGGAAACTACCAAAATGAAGTTCTTCGTCTTTTCTCTATTTTTTTCTCTTTTTCTTCTCACTACCACTAAAATACCCTGTGCCCTGTGAGAGTCCTGTTATCATTTAGCTGAAGGTATTTTTTCCTGTGACAAAGGAACATAGAAACTGTCCCCTCCACCAGATTGGGCAGTTAAACAGTTCATCCATCCATGCTAGTTCCTCAAAATACTTCATATGTTGGCTTATCATTTCATTATTAGGATTTTTAACAGTGAACCTCTGGGAAAACTTGCAACTAATTACTATTCGTCTTTGCATACATGATCTATTTGAGCAATACCGTGCTGTTGACAAACACCATCCGTAGCACTTCAGGACCACCTCAGCCGTCAGCAACGCTGCCATCCTCTCAAAATACTTCTCGTGGAGGTTCCAGGATTTTTAAACCAATTTTTTGACTAAAGGTGTACGTGTCTAGTCCTTCAGACAAAAATTATGAATATCAACTCATCCAGATTTTACATGTATATATAATTTTTTATTACTCATTTAATTCATGATACTTTGATCCAAATGGCTGTTTATAAAGTAAGATCTGTACTTAAAGAATGATTTTGTTCTCATTGACATTATTTCAAAACATCATTATGTAACTTTCTTGAGCTTGTATTCTTTGCCAAGCCTCTGTAGAGCCTCTACATGTATGAACACACCTGATCTTCCTTAGAGCCCAGTGAGGTAGGTACCATTACACCCATTTCACAGGTGAGAATACTGAAGCTCACAGAAGTTCGGTGGCCTTCTTAAAGTCTCACAGGAATAATTGCTGTGGCTGTTTTTTTATTAGCTTTTTCAGTATCTATGGAAACTAATTTTGCAGAGAATGAAAACAGCACAGTGGAAAGAACATAAACTAGGGATCAAACAGACTTGTGTTTAGATTTTTGGAAGGCTGTTTAACTTTTCCCAGCTGTTTATTTATAAATTGGGAATAACATATATTTCTAAAGGCAGGACTGAAAAACTTGTATATTGATTATAGGCATGTAAGAGCATTTAAGCGATAGCAGCAAGGGTTACCAGTGTGATTCTGAAGATATGGTGAGGAAAGACAGAGCAAGGAAATGTCTGGAATCCAAACTGGAATCTGAGGAAGCCTGGTGCTGCTGTGGGAAGGCACAGAGCAAGCAGTGCTGGCTTAATGGGCTGTGTGGGTGCGGAACGTGTCCCTGGATTCCCTGAGACACTCCTGTCAGAGGAATTCTCAGTCCCTTGCCTGAACTGTGGGCTGGTGTCCAGGATGTCCTCCTAGTGAGCGGAATGAGGTGGAAGTGGGTCTGGGTACCTCCAAGGCCAATTTATAAAAAGCCTTGAATTTCTGCTGTTTTTTTCTGGAACACTCTCTGAGGAGTTTCAGGCCACCATACAAGAAATTCAATGACCCTTACATTGTCACATGAAGACACTGTGTAGAGAGACCCCAATAGAGAGAGAAGCTGCAAGGCTCCAGACCCCTTGGCTCAGCTCTTGGAGTCTGGGTGAACAGGCCTTCCAACGATGCCAGCCCGGGCACCACCCGCCTCACAACCTCATGCTGGCCCACAGTGAGATCTCCTGGCCAAGCCCAGCCAACTCCAACTTCGTGAATGAAAGGCTAGGACTTTTTTCTAAGTCCCTGTTTTGGGGGTGGCTTATTACCCAGCAGGAAAGCACTGGTACATGGGTACATCATACATTCACTGAGATATCATATTGTCCTTCTCTCACCTTGGTTTTCCCATCATGTCACACTTCCCCCCATGGCCGATGACAACGTGGACCTAATAATCTTGGTCACAGGAGGGCTTTTCCATGCCCACAGTTTGTGATCTTGAGTTTTCCTTTTGGGTTTCAGTAACTCATGCAGACCCAGGGTTTCTTTTTGACTGTAGGGAGCTTCCACCACTGTGGAAGGCGGGCTTGCGGGCTGGCTTGGGGGCTAGGTCCTGGGGGTTAACTCCCTGCTCCCTTTGGGCCACGGTGGCCCTAACCCTGGGGGAGATCTGGAGAAGTCTGTCCTGTAGTGGTCCCCTGTTTCCATCCCACGTGTTCTGGTCGGCACACCATCGTAAGGCCCCGCTTACTCTCGGTACCTCGGGCTATGGAGTGTCCTGTGGATAGATGCTATTCCCACTTTCTGGAAAACACAGGCAGGGAGCCCTGAGGCTATTGTCCCTGTCATTCCCTACAAATCCGAAGCAGGGCAGGCAGCAGCTTGGGACTCTCTGTCTCTCCACAGCCCGAGGAAATGAGAGTGGAGAGACGTCTGGAACACTTGAGCAGGGGTTAAAAGCTTCATCCTATTCACTCAGCCAGTCCCAAGCCTGGGTTCTGCGTAAATGAACTGAACCATTTCAACAGGGTTGATTTCTGTCGGCAGCTCAACCATGCCCTTGTTTACTGTTGAAATAATTACTTCTTTGCCATAATATTAGCTCTGAACCATGACTCCATTACCATTATCACCGGAATATTACCCATTTATTATCTCCCAGCAACCCTGGAAGATGAATACTGGGCTTCAGAGACCAATTGTTTTACAGCAGGCAGGATCTTGGTGTGCATTGTTTAATAAGGTAAACTACATGATAGCCAGCGTTAATTTGGCTGTAGTGCACTCTACTAAATCACTCTTAACCTGTAAATCTGCCACTGCATTTGATGTGCGCTTGGTGAGGAGAGGAGGCATCATGCCAGAAGGGGATGGAGCTCGGGGGAGAGGGGAAGAAAGGATGAAAGGTTCCAGATGAGTGTGCAGATGGGGGAGATCGTGGAGGTGTGGGCAGGTCAGAGGAATCAGGAGGAAGCAGGCAGAGGATGTTCAGCCTCTGATCCTTTAGGCAAAACTCCTGAGATGATGGGAAGGTGACGCAATGGCTGAAACACAGCCCACATGCCCTCACTCTCACAGCCCAGGAGTTACAGATTCACAGAAACCATTTTCTGGTCGCTTTTAGCCCTTCTCTTCTGTTTGACATCCTCAGTGTGACCACAGCCATGTGAAACAGACAGGTTAGGAGAAGCAGAAGGCAGAGCAGACAATGAGATTTTCCTTTGGAATGAGGGGTTGGACAGATTGCAGACATGCAGCTCTCCTGACCTGCCGAGCATGCAGGACCCTGCATGTGTAGCACAGGGAGGAAAGGAAGGCAGGTGGAAACACATCCAGGAAAGGAGCAGCAGATGAAAGGAATTTCTGCACCAGGCCTCCCTTATCACCTAACTCCTGCTTCTCAGACTTGAAGGTGCCTATAATTCCCCTAGGGACTTGTTAAAATGCATATTCATATTTGGATTTAGCAGGTTGGGGGTGGGGCTGGAAATTCAACATTTCTAACCAGCTCCCAAGAAGACTCATGCTGCAGGTGCAGACCAACCTCACTGCAAGGAGTGAGAAGACCTACTAAAAGGCAGGGGCCTCTCCTGTTCCAAGCAGCATTGTCTCTCTAGAAACACGGTCGCTGGCTTGTGTCAGAGCATGCTTGGAGCAGTGGGAGAAGACAGCAGCTTCATCCCCATTGCATAGCGGGACAAATGAATGGAAATGTGTTGCTTTTGCTCCATCAAATCTGGCAACTTCTGCACAAGCCTTGGGGTGTGCGAGGCACTGAAACTTCTCAGAAGTAATATCCTGAAACAATGGAAAGCAGGAAGACTTCCAGAAATGGGTGCCTTTAGTTTTCAGGGTAGGATGCTTTGTATTCCTGAAGTGTCCTGAGACATCCTTTTTATATTGCAAAGCTGGGAAGAACCAAAAGGGCTTGAGTGTAACTTTGGACTTTTGAAACCCCAACGTAATCTTCTCTAAGGAGAAATGTATGCTCTGCCGAGCCACTTGAGTGTCCCAAATTAACCTGTTTTCTTGATCGTGAAAACCTTCTCTCCTCACAGCCTTAATAAACTCAAAACTTAAGCAATTATCCTATATATACATCCCAAGTAGTCAGGGATGAAATTGACAAAATTCTTTCCTAGAAAGTTTTAGAGACTTTTTTCTTTAAAGAGTGAAGTTGACATGCATTTCAAAAATCTTAACTTCCTATTTGTTTTCTCATGTACCACTGAGTTTTCCAGAGTGAGAGACAAACAGACACAGAAAAAGAGGAGAGAGAGATTCAGGATTTAACAGCTAATCTTGGGAGCAACATTAACTGGCAAACAATATATATTAAGAATTTCTTTTACTGTGTATCTTCCCTAACAAAGCTTTTTGTTGTATCCATCTTAAAAACTTACTTTTATCTCAGAAATATATCTCAGGAGTAGACCTCAGAAGTATACTCCTGAAGTCTAATGTCAATGTGTACATATGTGTGCATATATGTGTGTGTTTGATTCTTTATAATGCTAGAATAACGATAATAACTTTCCTTTCAATTTAATTACACTTAAAGGAAAAGAACAATGCCAGTTTAATATTCTGTTGTTTACCAAACTATTCCAATAGTGGTTGGATAACATTTACATGGTTTGGGAACCTTACATCTTCCCTGGTTCATTTATCCTTCCATCCATCCCTCAACAGACATTTATTTAGCATCTATTAGCTTCCAGTAAAGATGGCAAAAAAATAAATGGATTGAAAAATAGAGATTAATGAGACATTGTTACCTACTCTCAGGGGTTTCACAATTTAATAGGAAAGGCAAACATCAATATTTTATTGTGATAACTATTTGGTACATTCCAATTGTTTTCTTCTTTCCCCAATCTGCAGTTTGCTTTATCAAGATTATCGACAATTATTGGATCAAAGACTAAAGGATATGTAGAATCAAGCAGAAAGCTAAGAGTATAAACTTGGATATAATATTGACATATTGATGATAATAGTCTTCTGGGTTGGGGGCAGTTTCCAATACAACTGCAACACTAGCTCTTTGTGTTGACTTCCCAGTTATAGTCATGAACTACACAAACGTGATTATTCCATCTAACAGTCCTCTTGTATTTGACAATGAAAGACTATTTTGTTCCCCCTGCTGGTATGGCTCAGTGGATGGACTGCCAGCCTGCAAAACAAAGGGTCACTGGTTCGATTCCCAGTCAGAGCACAGGAGGCAACCACACATTGATGTTTCTCTCCTTCTCTTTCTCCCTCCCTTCCTCTCTGTTTAAAAATAAACAAACAAACAAACAAACAAATAAATAAATATCTCTTTTTTAAAAAAGAAAGACTTTCTTGTTCAAAGTATGTTAGGGTGATGCCTTCAGCTTACCTTTGTGCAGTAGCTGCCCACTGCTGACTCTATGTTTGAGAGAAAAATAGCATCTCACTGAAAATGCTGGCCCCCCAGTGGCATTTTCAAAAGTGGGAGACTCTACTGAAGAAAATCTGTTCAAAGAACCTGAGAGATAGTAGGGTAAGATTTGATAAAGAAAAAAAGGTCCAAATACTAAGAGATAGATCATCAATAGAAAGTACGTTGGCATACCAAGATAGTGAATTGAAGCAGTTAATTAGGAATACTAGGGGAATCCCAAGTATTTTTATTAGGTATATTAAGATGTTTATATCTTAGAAAGTTTAGTCACTAATCAAATATATATTATATAGCATGTAAAAATAAATGCATATTAATAATGTATGTGTATATATGTGTATTATACACATTATAACATATATAATATTTTTTTCTTCTGGAACATGAATACATATCTTACTTGGTTGATGATCATGTGGTTAGTGCTCTGATGCAGATTTAACCACATTTATTGAATGGTTATCATGTGTTGCATTCAGTACATAAGTTTAATATTATTTAGTCTTCATTCCCTCTTAGCAATACAATTGAATGATGTCAGGTCACACAATCCAAATTAACTGAGGGGATGTTCTGACTATTGAGGAGGAACATATAGAGTCGTTCTAGTAGTAAATATAGTGTCCTTTTGTCATTGGCTCTGTCCAGGGACCTCTGTCTCTTACCATGACCTATCTCATTTTTCTCTATAAAATGAATCTAATAATGAGTTGCTCCCTACTCTTAATTCTCAAAATATGTGTGATAGTGATAACAATCTTTTGGAGCCTTCCTTAAAAGCCATCATGAAGATGCAAATGAATGTGCATGCATTTTCATAGAAGCTTTTCATCCCTCAGTGCGCCCTCCTGTCCTGCGCCCTGGTTTCTAGTACACTTATCAAGCCCAATTGCCCATAAACGGCAGAGATGCTGTTAAGAAGCAACATTTTGGAGGAAAAATGCAAACTAGCCTCTGTTGTGATGGTCTCGGTATGTGTGTGCTGTGTTCTCTCTCCCTTAGAGGCAAATTGCTGTGGGTAAAACTCGAATTACAGTTTCAGGTGCCATCCCAGCTTTGCTCAATAGAATGTGGTAGTTTGATACCGTCTCCTTGGTTCCTTTCATCATGTTTGCTTGTCTCTCAGTTAATCAGCAAAATTTAGAATCCCTCAGCGGGTCCCTCAGTCCTTAGCCCCAGATCAACCAGTCAAGCCTCCATCATCCCTGCGGAATCTCTGGAAGTCAAGCTTCCTTTATGTATGTGATTATTTTTATTTATCCACTCTCAAGGGGTGCATCATTCTGACCATTAAAGTACATACAAAAAGATGACCTGATGCTTCCTTTTGCCTTTCCTGGAAATGGAGAGGGGTGGTCATCCTGAATAAGATCTTTAAACATCTCAGTTTGTAAAGACAAATGGTAAATTTCAAAATGTTCTGCTTAGTTAAAAAAAAAAAAACGTTGAGCAGGAGCAAGTGGGAAGAGAAAGAACAGCAAAGAAAGAAGTGGAAGTCATGTGGGCATTTCCCTTATCTTTCCTCTCCCCTAGTCACCAAAATAGCACAGAAAGCCCCACCTCCCTTCCTCCCCACAGGTGCCGGAAGGGGGCTCAGCCTGTGATGGGCTGGAGGTGGGTTTCAGATGGCCCAGTAGCCACTTTGTTTGAAAGGAAAGCCAGAGCTGTTACAGAGTATCTGAGATTCCTGAGATCACTCCACAAATTAAAACCTTTTATCAGCCTCTAATAGCTGTGCAAACTAATTATATTTTGGCCAAACTTTGCCAATATCTCCCCCGAGGTATTATTATAAAATTTTTGAGCTTAGAAATGCGTCCCCATTCTGTCAACATCAGGATGTTTCAGCTGCAGGAATAGGGCTCCAGCTCAGTTTTAGCTTCCATGATGTGCTTTGCATAAACCGTGGCATTTGCTCACTGGTGTCTCGGGAGGGAGCAGAGGGAGCACAGCTGTATTTGAAAGCACAGAGGGGTATATTTCCAGCAGCTAGGCTTCAGACACAGGGGCTGAGTATCTAGAAGAATCCATTTTTTACCCCCAAATTTAAAGAGAGCTGCAGGGTTCCTAGTTCAGATAATAAAAGACCCCCTTCCACATTGCTTTAGACACAGTTTCTCACTTCAGGGGGGCATGGCACCTCCCTTCCCAATGATTCCATTTCTTTCTACCCAGGAACAGAACTTCTCTTGTCCCTGCTGAAATCCTTGGATGGGTGTTGGAGCAAAATCTGGAGAAAGGGGACTTTCTGGAACAGCTTGATAAGAAGCCTGTAGACCCTGATTTGTCTCAGAGAACTGGAGAACTAAGGTTTACAAAAAATAAGTTCAAATCCTATGTGGCTCAAATATAAATGAACTTGTCAGTCAACAAGTGTTTGTCAGACACACTCGGGCAATGCAGCTAGAGGAACTGGAGGCGTTCACTATGCCTGTGTATGCCAATGATCCCTTCCTAGCCTTGAACTTGCTAATAACTCCCTGCATGATTGCCTCAGAGAACACAGTCACTCTCCAGGAAATGTCCCCTTCCTCATGCCCAGAGATTCATGAAACAATCAGGAGGCAGAGGCCCAGGCTTCGCCTTCACCCTACGCTTGCTATTGGAGCACAGAGCTGGAGAACCAGGGCTGCTGTTCATTTTCTTTTCTGACTTTGTTCAGTCTAGCTGAAAGCAGTACACTGAGCGTGGTGACCTTCCAGTGTACCCTAGCCCCTTAGGGCAGTGTGTGTTGACCACTGCCAGAACTGACCATCTGCCTAACTTTTTGATCAACCATGGGCCACTGGTGCATCCAAGGAGCCTGAAGGGTCAAGGAAATATGAGGCTCTTGCCCAATGGTCTGGGGAGGAGTTTTGAGGCTGGCCTATCAGGACGCAGACCTCTGGCCTGCAGTGTGGTCCAGAGCCCTCCCTGGCCCAGGGCAGAGGCAGGAGGTGTGGAGCAAGGAGGCTGCCAGGGTCCAGACCCTTCCTCACCATAGGGTCCCAGGTTCATTTTTGTCTCCGCCATCTGCCATCCCATCTCTAGGGCTCCCACGATGGGTTCATCACATTCTTGAATTCTTTCCAGTTGTCACTAATTACACTGCGGATCAGTAAATCATCCCTGGCTAGGGATGACAGGGAGAGGAACAGGCCCTCTGCCATGCTGAGCTGGGGCTCGCTGCCACACCTGCAGCAGGTGCCTCTGAGGCAGCCCCGGGCCATCGGTGCTGCATGCAGACAGGAGGGACCCCAGTCCACCATGCCCAGGGCCTCTCCATCCCTGAGCCGTCCCTGCATATGACGTTCTTACCCTGGTACCCATCTTGGGCAGTACAGGCAGACTAGAAGAATTGAGGCATTATGTGTCTGACCAGAGGTTTGGATTGCTGTCTGGGTATTGAAGGCAGCTGAGGGGTAGGGTGATGTTATTACTTCATCTGGAGTTTTATGAAGTCTGACAGCATCTCAAATTTTGTTAATAATGCTATGGATCAATTCATTGATTCTGGGACGGGGTGCAGAGATTTTCATTTTAAATGTCTACCCCAGGTGCTGTTGGGGTGGAGATCCAGTGCCTCACCAATAGACCTCCGGTTTGTGGATTGGCGGGGTGGGGGAAGTGATGTTGTTTTTACAACCTTGCTGTTTGAATAAGGCAACAGGTTCCTTCTGACTAAAACCCCACTCAGCCACTCTGTATATTGAAGTTGCATGCACAGCCCAGGTGCACGGACTAACTGCTGTTGCTCTGAAAAAACCTGTGATCTCTTGGATTCCTACAGCCAGTGTGATGGCTCGCAGGGAGCACCCCCAGAGCCCCTAACCCCCAGCCCAGCCCTCCCCTGCACAGATTGCTGGCTAATGGGGCGGAGCTAGCTGAAGTGCCTTCTATTAATGGAGCAGAATATAAACAGAATAAAGCCTTCATTTCCCAGGCTGTGGTTTCATTATTAATATACTTTACAGTTCACAGGTTGTACGCTTGCACCCGTGTTTTCTCAGCTGGTGTAATCTGCAGCTCCGAGTGAGAACAGTCATAAAATTTTCATTTCCAGTTGAATGTGCGTCCAATTCGCCGTGAAATGTTCTATCTGTCGTGAATATTAAGTGCACTGAAGCAATGGCTGCTGGATTAGGCAAAGAGGTTCCTGGGCCCCTCCCAGGCCTGGCCTAGGACAGAGGTTTCTGGGCTTCCAGCATGACTCTGGGGCGTGACTCTCACTGGGAAGCAGCATCCCCTGAAGCCGAGGTTGTGAGGCGGCCTTCTGGCACTGTGGTGGAGGAGAGGGAACACGCTGCAGAGGCAGCTGATGAGTCAGAAATAACGGAGACTGTGCACCTCCAGACCAATGGAAACAAATCAGACAGGAGGTGAAAGGGGACTGAAGTTCAAGTGCAGAGAAGAGAAGCGGAGGGCAAGATAATGCTGGGGCAGAGGTGAGGAGGCAGAGCGGCAGGGGAAGGGGTGGGGGATTGTAGCAGAGAGAGCAGGCCTGAGTGGAGAGTGCACACGGGCTGGCTGGTTGACAGGCATAATATTAGAAAGAGCAAGCAAGCATTTTATGCACAGTGCGTTTTTAGACACATCAATAAAGCGGTGAGGAGAGAGCACGATGGGGGAGGTGCACGGACAGGCAGGAGCGACAGCAATTAGGAAAGCATTTTGTCTGATGGCCTGCAGGCTTGGAGCAGGGCAGAGTGGCAGGAGGGCCTGGTCCTGAGAACAAATGTTACCTGCTGCCCCCAGGAAGTGATTTGCCTCCCAGCACTAACTTATTATCCTTCTCTCTCAGGCCACTACCTGAGTTATTCCACCTGGCTCTCTCTAGCAAGCCCCTCTCTCCTCTTCCTAGTTGTTACAGAATTGTGTTTCCAGACCACTCACCCAGGACTGGCTCCTCCCAGAGCAGGAGAAGTGCCTCAGGGAGCCAGAGGGGAGGAGGGGCGGGAGGTTGAGAGCTTGCAGGACTCCTGGAAGCTAGTTGCACTTAGTCATTCCAGCTGCTGTGTCAGATTCTTTCCTCCCTGCGGGCCAGGTGCCCATCTTGTAAGAGTTTGATGTGATAGCTGCCGCATGTTGGTGGGGAATGAGAAGCAAATAGGAAGGTTGAGCTGAACTGGAGCAAATGCAGTCTCATTGCCTCAGGCCCACAGCCTCCTTAGCAACTGTGAGAGCAAAGCTGGCTGTACCCTGCAGGGGAGTCCCAGGAAGACTGGAGCTTGGCTTTCCCAGAGCTCTGAAGCTGGTCCAAGCCAAGAGCCTGGCCTGCACCTGCCACCCAAGCTGGGACTCCTCCAAGCCCAGCCAGCTGGCCCAGAGGGAGAATGGGGTGGTCGGGGGGTAGAGAGAGAGACCATGCACGTGCATGCCTATATACACATAACCACACATCCAAAGTCCAGCAGCCATCCCACCCTGGGCTCTCCACAGCTCAAACTCACAACAGCCCAGCGAGGGCTCTTTTCCTCATCATGGTGAACCAATGCAGCACAGGCACAGGCTGACAGGGTTTCTCCGAGGTCCCACAGCGGAACTCATGGTGGAGCGAGATGAAAACACCCATTTTCTGATTTGGAGCCCGGCCCTTCCTTCTCCCCCAATTATTTGTTTGATTCCTTCTCCTCTGTGTCCAATTGCTTTTCTTTGGATAATGGTCAGATAATTTTCTTTTTATTGGGAGAAGCAGAAAATGTGATGGGCAAAGACGGTAAAGTGATCAAAGGTGAATACTACTCCAAGGAAACTCCTAAACATGCCCACTTATAATCTTTGTAGCTGGCCCATTCTTCCTCATGCCATTTGCACACCTGCTCGCCGTGGTGGCTGAGCAGACCTGGAACACCCATCCAGCACGCATGCAGCGTGCACGAGCCTCCACAGCCCAGCTTCCTCCCCCGCCCTCTCTTGCGGCTGCTCTGCAGGGTTTCCAGTGCACACATGCTGTTTTTATGTCTCTGCAGATACTGTTCCCTCTGCTGGAACACCACTCAGTCCTCCCCTCCCTCCCCCACCCTCATGCTCACCCTGCAGTCCTCCAGAGTCCATTTAAGGCCCTCTTCTGGGAATGCTTCTTCGGCACCTATTTTCACTCCCCACCCCCAAATCACAGCCTCTCCTCCTGGACTCCCCATGAGCTCAAGATGGATGCACACCCCTCAGTTTGAGCATTGATCACACTGGGGTTGCCCATCCATTTGCACACCCAGCTCCCTCAAGAGATAGTGGGATTTTTCTAGACAGGATCTATGGAATGTCTGTTTTTCAACGGACAACCAGCCCAGAGCCTGGGAGCACAGGCATTGCCATCAGACAGATTTGGGTTTCAATCCCAAGGCAGCCACTTATGTGCCCTGAGGCTGCTGAATCCTGAAACCCACTTGTGCCTCCACATTCTCATTTCTCGAGTGGGGACAATTAGCCTCCTCAGAGGGTGGGCTGTACAACATCAGGGAGGTAGTATATGTGATGGAGAACTTAGATAACTGAACGTAAAAAAGTTCTCATTAAGTGCCAATTCCCTTTCATTTAATGAATAGCTCTTCCTTTCAAGAAATGTTTATTGAGTGAATAAATAAGAACAAATGTACACAATAAGCACAAAATTAATTGACGGCTCAGATTTAAATTGTGCTCGGGTTCAGAAGGAAAGGGTCATCAGGAGCAAGTGTGGCTAAGGTCTTCCAGGAAGAACTGGGCCTCCCAGTGATCTTCAATTTAGAGATTAGTGTCTTCTCCTTAGTCTTAGGGCTAACCCCCT
Organism: Phyllostomus hastatus; assembly: GCF_019186645.2. Classification (NCBI taxonomy): domain Eukaryota; kingdom Metazoa; phylum Chordata; class Mammalia; order Chiroptera; family Phyllostomidae; genus Phyllostomus; species Phyllostomus hastatus. Next base: position 7,459,585 of record NW_025334015.1, on the reverse strand, counting down.
ACACATCTGTAGCTTGTGCGCTCTCTCTCTCTCTTCTCTTGTATTATCTGTTTCCTTTCCTTTATTGGCACTGGAAATTTATCTGTCACTTACTATCCCACAGAGCCTTGATTTTACATTTGAAACTGTTAACTTCTCAGAAAGGTCCCTTCCATCTCTTAATTCCTGGCATCTTCCAAGAACTTCATCTTCTCTCCTTAGACCCTGGAGAGACAGGGCTGAAATGGCATCAAATGGTCACAGCCCAAAGCATCTATCTACACAGGGGAGAAAATGGAGAAACGAGGGGGAAGTGCTCTCAAAATGTGCGTGCCCGCAGCATCTTTAATCCTACCCCGTGTTTGTCAGAGGCCCTGTCCTTGAGCTGCATTCAGAATGAATCCCACCAGTGGCCCATTCTCAGGGAGAGACAGGGGAAAAAACTCCACATCCTTCTCCTGGCTTGTCACTGTGGAGTTGAGATAATAATAGTCTTTTTCTGATCCCCTGAACTTTCCCATCTGCTTCATAAAACAATGGCAATTTTTTTCCCTTGCTCTATCTTCCTCTCTCTCTCTTTTATTTTTATCCTCCTACACTATAATTTAAAACTGTGGCAGTGCTATAGCCCTTGAGGTTTTTTTTTTCTTTCTTCTCCCCTTGCTTTAATACATGACTGTTATTTAAAATGGCCTTTCATCTGAGTCTCAGGAAGCTGCCTGAACAAGGAAACTGCCTGGTGCCTTTCTAGCGGGAGAAGAGGGCCGTGCGGCCCCTGGTCTTGCCCGCACCTCTTTCCTTTCAGCCCTTCCATGCAAATCAGAAGAGTCCTTGGTGTGCTTGTCTGTTCCCCCAACCCTGGCATCTTTTAATAAGACAGTAGAAGCCCAGGTCCTAGAAATGCCCCTACCTCTGATGCCAATTATATCTATCATGCAGGTGACCCCTGTGGTCTACCAGGTATTGGGTCCTAACAAAGCAAGTTCTCCCGAGTGCAGGAAGTTCAGTGTGCCCATAGGTGCCAGGACAGAAAACTTGCAGCCATGGCTACAAAAACTTTTCCTCACCTACTCTGCCAGTGGCACCCACCCTATGCATGTCTGCCTCAGTCGGGTGGGTGATGCATAGGAAAGGGGCTGCTTTCCCGGGGGGGGGGGGGCATGCCGTCTATTTTAGGTATCAGGAAGGAGGGCATCTGGCCCTGGTGTATTCCATACAAGTGCTACAGCAACCCCTGTTTCTGGTTTGGATCTCTGGCTAGTTCTCACTGTGCCGGAAAATTCTTCACGCCGCCCTGCCCGTTCTCTGTGTCACTTCATTTCCATGTATGCACCTGTACCCCCGAAAGCGATTTTGGCCTTGTCCTTTCTCTGCAGAGTGCCATGTGAACTGGCATCAGCAAAGCAATCACATTGTAAATGATCTCCATGAAGGAAGATGCCATTGCAATAAAACACTGGAGACAGAACGAGGCTGAGGCTGGGCAATTGCTGTGGGTGTGGGTGGGTGTGCATGCACACACACACATGGGGAAGGTGTTCCCCAGCCCTTGTGGAGGGGGTCACTCTGTTCTTTGGAGGATGCAGCCATTCTGCCAGCTGGAGAAGGAGCTCTCTGGGGAAGACACAGACTGCCTGTCCCCAGCTGGTCTGCTGGGGAGCCCACACCTGCTAGAAACAGATGTGGCTTTTATCGTAGCTACAGAGGGCTGCTTCCTTGGCTGTGGTGCCCAGCAGGACTGGTGGCAGGAGGAAGTTCTTTCAGGCTTGGTCTCTTGTTTTGGATTGCTGGATTAGGACCTAGGAGTCATGGCTTTAGTCTTTCTTCTGTTTTGAAAATTTTCCTTTTCTTAAACACTGGAAATGATCTTTGGAACCACATAGAAACATTAAGAGAGAGGCTAAGAAGCCAAGAGCCTAATTGACTCATAAATGGAATACCTGAGCCTGAAGTGGTGGCGGAGGCTAAGGCCCACAGGCTGTGCCTTCCTTTATTGTTTCTGCAATTTTTTCAAAGGGTGATTTTAATCAATATCTTTTCCTTAATCCCTAACAGTCCAAAGATATCAGAATATTTAAAATTTATCAGTCTTTATTCTAACTTCATTCCCATTTCTGGCCTACAATTTAAAAATATATACGTATTTTTAAAATATTGCTTTATACAGTGTTCATCTATCACATATTTTTCACATACCGTATTTTTCAGAGTATAAGATGCACTTTTTCCAAGTTGGGAGGGAAATGGGGGTGCGTCTTATAGTCCGAATGTAGCTCACCTGGCTAGTAAATGTAGTTTACATTTACTTTGGTGAAATATTATGTTATTTATGTTATTAAATATTTTACCACTTTTTTGTTTCAATTTTTTTTTCCTATTTTCCTCCTCTAAAACCTAGGTGTGTCATATAGTCCTAAAAATATGGTACTTTGCTCATTCCTCCCTGCACCTCTCTTGGAATGTTTTTTCTTCTCTTGCTCTTGGCTCCTTCTCTAGTGTTTCTTCTAGTGTTTCTTCTAGTATTGGTCTGCTAGTCGCATTTGTTTTTCATTTTTTCTTTCGTGAAAATGACTTATTTTGCCCTGATTTCTGAAAAGAACTCATTTTGAATATAGAGTTTTGAGTTGGAGGTTATTTTCTTCCGCTGGATAAAGGTACTGTGGCTTTAGGTGTCAATCCTACTTTTGGTTCTGTGAGTGATGCCCCACCCCTCTCCCCACGTCCAACAGTCCTTGACGCTTTGAAGACATTTCCTGCGTTTGTTTTTGGTTTTGCAATTTCACTATGCTGGGTCTAGGTATAGTTTTCTTCCCCCTCTTTTTTTTTATTTTGCTTGGGGTTTGATAGTATTCCTCAATCCATGGGCTGCTGTTTTTATTAATTCTGGAAATTCCTCAGTTATTATCTCTTCAAATGTTGTCTCCTGTCCACATCCCCTTTCTCTTCTCTTCTGGGATTCCTTACTAGATGCTTGCTAGACCTTCTTCTATCTGTGCCCTTCATTCGTTCTTTTACCTTCCTTTTTGTCTCTTCATTCTACTTACTTGATAATTTTTTCTTATTTATCTTATAGTTATTTGATTCTCTTTTTACCTGGGTCTCATTTTTTTAAAACTTTTCTATTGGTATTTTTATCTGTTTATATATATTATTTATATATTAATATATAATAAACAATATGATGTCTATCATATACACCATGTTATATGTTATATATGTGGTATTATTTTAATATTTTTCCTCAAATATATAATTTAGTCTTTATAATTTTACATTCTATGAAAAATGTTCAAGTTTGTGATTTTTCTCTGTATAAAGTAAGCATGGCTGTTTTATAGTCTGTGTTTCATAACTCCATTACCTAACATTTATTTGCCTATTTGGTTCTAGTGTCACTCTCGGTATTTTGTTCTTGTGTGACTTGTTATGCTTTGTTGGATGATGTTCTTTGTGTTATAAACAAAAAAACATGAATTAATTGGAGTCCAAGGATTACCGTACCTTCACTCAGAGTTGAGCTTGGATTGCCTCTGCAAGATGGCTGGGGGAGTCTCCGTTCAGAACCACTTTGAATTAATTAAGGTCTTCTGGTACCCCAAACAACCCACGTACTAAAAGCTCTAATATAATTTCTTGGAAGGGACGTTCAGCTTACAGTTCACTCTCAACTTGGACATGTGGCCGTCTGAGGTCTCAACTTCTTGTCCAGAGGTTTTCCTATTGGAGACCCCATTTTAAAAGGCTCCTGGGCTTTGATTTCCCTTGGCCTGTTGGGGTTGCCAAACTAAGGTTTGTTTTTGCCTAAATCATCAAATGCACTTAGGTCAGCTGTTTCTTGATTTCTGCCTTTTCTTTAATTTAGGGTCTGGTAATTCCATACCAAGAAGGTAGATTTGCAGGTGGAGGTGGAGTGTTAAGACATGTGAAATATGTCTTATCCAGTTCTCTCAGCTGATTTCAGGGAAGCTCTCTGCATAACTTAATCTGTCCTTTCCAGAAATAAGAAAGTTGGTATTGGCTTAACCCACATCACTTTCCCTCCAAGTACTGAGATGTCTTTATGTAATGATGAATGTACTCATGGGGAAAGAGCAAGGCATGTGGAATCCACTCCACTACTCATTGGCTACTGGACTTTATAGGAAGTTTTTATCCTTGTGGGTCTTAGTATTCTCAGCTGTGAAAAGGGGAGACAGATAGCCTGTACTGCCTACCTCACAGGGTTATTGCCAAGCTTAAATAGGATCGTAAATGTTTGTTGTTGTTGTTGTTGTTTTTATTGATTTGATGGTGTCTATGAAAGTGCTCTGGGCTCTGCCAAGTCTACTACATATTTACTAGGCTGGAATTGCTTTTGCTTCTCGAAGAGGGTAGAGTCAAATGACAAAAGTAGACTAAGATGAGGCTGGGCCTCATGCTGCCAGTGGTTCCACCCAAGAGAAGAAAGATTTCGAGCTAAAAGTGGTAATGCATAGCACCATGAAAGCGTGACATGCTCTGAGCCCCAGGACTTTGCCCATGCGGAGGGAGACTAGAAAATTGCAGAGGAAGTGAGCTTCCCGATGAGACGCTTTGAAAGCTTAGTTCTTCTTGGAGCCCTTGCCTGTCCCACGTAACCCCTCAGTGTCCCTCCTCTCACTTGTCCTTGCCCTCCCCTATAAGCCAGGCTGGTCACTTTGTGGTAGTTCTACTTGGCAGACCTTCTTTTCATCATCTTTATTTTAACATTTGTTCCCTGTCTTGAATGGAATATTGGAAATTTATCTACAAGCATTGCTTTGACTCTCCTACCTATCAGCTCCCCATGCTCCTCACTGCTCATTTATTTCTGACAGGCATCATGAAATAAAGTCTTAGTGATGAGCCAGATACAGCCCACAGGCAAAACATTGAGGTGAGCTCGGGGCTGGCTGCAGGGTCCAGTAATCCTGGATGTCCCAGATTACCCACCGTGAGTTCCTGGAAAGGGGTGGGAGTGGGGCACACAAGGAAGGAAATTGAGTGCTGGGGAGGAAAAATGAAAGGGAAGCACCAGTGAAAACCAACTGCTTCCTGTGAGGACACCTGGTAGGAGGATGCCAAACAGAAACACATGAATTCCAGGCCATAGGTGGACAGGTGACTGTGTACAACAAGTTTATTGCTGTTTGGGGAGAGAGAGAGAGAGAGAGAGAGAGAGAGAGAGAGAGAGGAGGGAGGGAGAGGGAGAGAGAGACTGAGACTATTTGCAGCTTTGAGGTACCCTTTGGAGTATTCTTTGCTAATGATAGATGAGGATTCTGGTCTTGGCTATATGGGTACGTGGGTCTTGTCATGACTGACATGGCTGAATGAGTAAGGAGTGTGTCTGCAGAAACCCCTCTTTCTGAAATTGTGTTCAGAGTACTCTTGGTAGTCTCTGAGAAGTTAATAGATATTTCTGTGGAGAGAAAAAAATGTACCTTAATCAAACAAGTTTAAAAAACTGGGTGTGCTCTATTCCCCATTTGGAGATGCATTGTATATATTAAAAACCTATCCAAGATTCCAAAGAGTTCTACACTTCATTTATGTAACCGAAAGTTTCCCCAAACTTGTTCAAAAAAGAAGTCTTTTTTTTTCTGAATACTTATGACAGTAATATCTTGCAAGGCACTTAGAATTTGGGGAAAATATTAATTCTATAGCAATAGCCATCTCTGTTTCACCTCTACTATTCAGGGATTTTCTGTCAAACACCGTGTTTCCAGAATGGTGCCTGTGAGCTTATGTCTCTTCTCAGGACACATCCCCATGTCCTAGGTGCATACTGTCTCGCGGTGACATTGTTCTCCTTTATTGAGGTCAGCTGTGCATCCTCTGTGCTTTGCCCATGCATTAGCTCTAATTCTCACAATGACTTTACAGGACAGATAGCATTATCCCCACTTTGTGGTTAAGAAAACTGAGTCAGGCTTGTTCAGTAATTTGCCCAAGGCCTGTGGCTAGCTAAATCAAGATTTGATCTAAGGTCTGCTGATTCTAATGCAATGTTTTTCTACCATACTGCATAAATTATGAAAATGGACTACATTAACAAAACAAAACAATTCAAAAAGTGAGTACATTCATTAACCTTTCTAAATTTATATGTAAGCACCGTTTAATGTTAATTCCAGGGAGGAAAAGCCTTGAAATTTATCTGGCCGTGTTTTTCTTTCCATTTGCAAACAAGGACACTGAGGTCTGGAGAAAGAGGCGCCACTTCCCTGAGGTCACATGGCCAGCTGGTCTTAGGGTCCATATGATCACCACCAGTCACCCCGGTTCCCAGTCCAGAGTTCTTACCAAAGGCATCTCTTTTTCCCCCTCTTACTGGAAGGTGCAGACACTTTGTCATGCTTGTTCACCAAAGTGTTCAACTTGCAAAGTGAAGATGAGTTCCCCAGCCCATTTCTTTACAGGAGAGGGCACCAAGAACAAAGACTTTCGTCATCCGTGCAGGCTGGGGGCCTGGCACACTGCCTGGAGCCAAAGACAGCGGGAGCTGAGTGAGCTATTGTCCAGAATTCCCCTCAAGTGTGGAATCTACAGAAAATAGACAGGGTTTGGCTTTGAACTGGAGCCCAGGAGGGACTGGAACACGGCTCCCGTGCACTCTGCCTGAAGCCTCGTTCCGCAGTGTGTCCCTGGCTTTCCAGTCTCTGCCTGCAGTCCACAGATGACTGCTAGATCTGAGCTGCTACATAAAGCTGACAAGGGGGCACTGTCAGCTCCCACACAGTGTTCAGCTCAGTTCCCAAACACAGGCTGATGTTATCGTCTGCCCGCACCTTCCCACAGAAGCTTCTTTCCCAGATGCCTTTCCCCCTTGACTTCTCAATTCTCTTCAGTCACTTCTTTTTTTTTTAAGATTTATTTATTTTTAGACAGGGGGAAGGGAAGGAGAAAGAGAGAGAGAGAAACATCAATGTGTGGTTGCCTGTCACATCCCCCTCGCCCGCCCCACACTGGGGAACTGGCCTGCAACCCGGGCATGTTCCGTGACTGGGAATTGAACCCTTTGGTTCGCAGGTCAGTTCTCAACCCACTGAGCCACACCAGCCAGGGCTCCTCCATCACTTCTCATCTTGAATTGGCTTTACCTGGCATTTCTATAATTTCTTTCCTCCTCTTGAACTGTTGTTCCGTTTTCTCCTCACTTCTCCCCAAGTTTCATAGAATGCCGGGCTTATCCTTCCCACCATTTCTCTGACACATGCCCTGAAAATGCACATTGTTGTGCTGTCTCCTGCCTAAGCACCTCGTACCTCCTAATGAATGCATCTTCACTCTCCTGCCCATGGCATTCTCGGGGAGTTGCTTCTATCATCTTCCTTTCCTCTAACCACGCTTTCCTCATTTCCCTTCTTTTAGTTTCTCTTTATACAGTGTTCCTTTGCCACCTTGATATTTTAAAAAAGATTTTATTTATAATTTTTTAGAGAGAGGGGAAAGGAAGGAGAAAGAAAGGGAGAGAAACATCCATGTGTGGTTGCCTCCACATGCCCCCTGCTGGGGACTGGGCCTGCAACCCAGGCATGTGCCCTGACTGGGAATCGAACCAGCTACCATTTGGTTCATAGGCCAATACTCAATCCACTGAGACACACCAGCCAGGGCTGATTTTTTTTTAAAAATAACACCCATTTCTTGTTCCAACCTGCAAATGGTGCTGCCCCATCACTTTGCCATTTGTATGGCAGCCCTTTCATCTCTCCTAACCTGGATCACTGTTTTCCTCATTACTGGAAGACAGAGTAGCCATAGTCCACGGAGCTACTGATGGCAGGGGGTCAAAGGGAGCCAGCAATGCATTTCCTGTGAGTCTGGAGTGTACACAGGTGGGTCAGCATCTCTGACTCCTGCTTGTACTCTCTAGCCCAGGCTTTCCCAGCCTGCGAGCAGTTGACATTTTGGGCTGAGCAACCCTTTGTTTCTGGTGTGGGCTGTCCTGTATATGGTCTTTACAGCATCTCTGACTTCTGTTCACTAGAAGCCAGTAGCACCCACCTCCTAGCAGTGACAACCAAAAATGTCTACATACATTGCCAAGTGTCCCCTGTGGGGCAACATTGCTCCTGAATGAGAACTCCTGCCCTGGCCCACCCATCACCCTGCAGCCTCACTTCTGCAACCTCATGCTGAGGTGAAGACACTAGAGAAACGGACGTTATCAAGGTGAGGCTGAGCTTGCCTTTTTTATTGTTGTTTGGTCCCTTTGGCTCCACTCTGACCTTTTTACTTCCTCCTCTTGACTTTTTATCCATATTCTCAATAGCCTTCTCTCACTATCATCCAAATGTCTTTCTCCCGTGATGACATGACACTCTTGAGTCCCAGTCTGCTAATAACGGCCCTGATTAAACCCTTTCAAAGATTCTCACACAAGAGGCTCTTCCAGTGCTCCATTGGTAGCCTCAGAAGGTCACAGTGTCACTCGGCTGCTTGGGGAAACTCAGCTTCTTGGCCTCCAGGTGGTTAATGCCTGTTTGATTAGTTGAAACACAAAACCCCAAAAATGCCAAGAGGAAAATCTCAATTCTCCTTTTAGAGTGAAGCTCACTGCCCAGTCAGGGGAGGGATATTGGAGAGGGTGGTAAGTTGCTACAGCTGTGAATTCGCAACAAGTCAGCCAGCACAGAGACTCAGTTCTGATGTGGCTCCTCGTCTGCGGCACCTACCACCTGACTCCCGGCAGCGGACTTCCAGCTGGAAGATTGCTCAGAGCTGTTTGCTGCCCTCTCTGCTCGGTTCTGCCTTCTCAGCTGCGGGCTCACCTCTATTCTGAGAAGCCTCCCTCTTCACTATTTTGATGCCCTCTCGTTCCTTTCATTCAAAGCTCATCTTCTCAACCAGCAGGCTGGTGTCTGGTTATGTATCTTCACTGTGCTTCTCTAGCAAGTACATCTCACTCACAAATCTGCTTAAAAAATTAAAAGCAAAGAATAAAAGAAATCAGGTATACCCAACAATATGTAGAACACTCCCACTTTCTCTGCTCTTTCCATGTACTACCTTTGTTTCTTTTTAAAAAAAATAATTTATTATTTATTTACTTTTTAGTGAGAGGGGAAGAGAGAAAGAGAGAGAGGGAAAGAAACATCAGTGTGTGGTTGCCTCTCACTCACCCCCTGCTGGGTACCTGGCTTACAACCCAGATATGTAACCTGACTGGCAATCGAACTGGCAACCTTTTGGTTCACAGGCTAGCACTCAATCCACTGAGCCACACCAGCCAGGGTAAACTTTTTTTAAAAAGGATTTTAGTTATTTATTTTTAGAGAGAGGGGAAGGGAGGGAGAAAGAAAGGGAGAGAAACATCAATGTGTGGTTGCCTCTCATATGTCCCCCCCTCGGGACCTGCCCACAACTCAGGCATATGCCCTAACTGGGAATTGAACTGGCAACCCTCTGGTTTGCAGGCTAGCATTCAAACTATTGAGCCACATCAGCCAGGGCCATGTACCACATTAGTGAATGTCCCATCCCTAAAGGCAAATGTGGGCTATAAAGTCAAGGCCATGTATGTGGTGGGTTCCCCATGATCATGTCTCCTGGGATGTTCTCCTACCACACACTGTAGTTCCAACACAATTGTCACCTTGCTTGTTGAACATCCTTTTCCAAATCCCAGTGTGGTCTCCCCGTGTGTGGCCATTTATTTGGGAAAACAGCACTCTGACCCCACAGTTATTATTACTACAGCATCACAAATAGAGGGGCTGATCTACCAGTGTGTCCTCTGGTCTGCTAGCAATCACAGAGGCAGTGTGTGCAGACAGCTGGCCAGGGTTTAGAATGTCACCGGTGGCCCCCCCAAGAGTGTGCTTCCTTCGCTGACCAAGCCTAATCATCGTCTTCCACCTATGAGTTGCATAACTCTGCCCACCGTTCTGCCCCTCTTTGCCTTTCTGCCCATTCATGGCTCACCAGGTCATTCCTAAACAAGGACGACGCCCATGATGTCAGTCTGTTCTCAGGTGGAGAGGGTGAAGGTGCTGTACAGGGCCAGGGATGTGCCAGCACAAAGCCCCTCCAGACGGCCTACAGTGACTACAGCACAGGCCGGATGGGCTTACAACCACAGACTCAAAGCCTCACAGCTCACCTGTGACACCTGCTGATTCCAGCCAAATGGAAGTGGGCGTGCCTCCCATGGACCTGTGTCATCGCCAGAGGCCTCCAGCTCCTATAAACAGGATATGTGTGTCTGTCTGGCTGACTTTCTGCAGAAGCATCTGTCACTTTCCAATATTTCTTTTATCATTGCAGCAAAGTATTTAAACACTACCCACCGAACCCCATCTGTCACTGCGCCCCGGCGCTGTCAGGGCCCTGCCTCCCCAGGTCTGCGAAGAAACTCGCCGGCAAAGGCTCTGTGCCAAACAACAGGGCAAATTAAATCAAAGCGCGCTCTGGCACCCAGGGGGAAAATGCACATCAGCTTTGACTTATTGCATAGAGCACGCTTACAAGAGAGAAAGCAGCGGCTTTTGTCACTGCAAGGGGCCATGAAAAATGAATTAGGGCCTCTGCTGAGAGAGGGCATGGAGGAGAATCTTTCATTCTGAGATGTTGTCCTCTCTCACCTTGCAAGAAGGAAATAATAAAAGAAGAACTTGTGGAGGTTCTAAGTCTTTCTAAGCTTTGACTGTAGCGCCAAACACTCCTGGGTACAGAAAGGAAGTGAGGAGTTGGGGAGAAAAGGACTTTGCAAGGAACAGTGATAACCTCAGTTACATGGCCCTCCCAGGGGGCAAGAAGTTGAGCAGTTGCAGCTGAGAGCATGCAGAGCCCATCTGGAGCAACAAAGGGGACTGAGGAAGATGCTGGGCCTAGTCTTCATTCTGGTGATCAGTTCACACCATGAACCCCTGGAAAAAGGGGCCATTACATTTCCAACTCTCCAGGTCTTGTGCTGCGATGACTCAACCTCACACTTGGTTTCTTTAAATCCTCATGTTCCCATGAAATAGGAATTATGTTTGCCATTGTACAGATGAGGAAGTTCCAAGAGTTGAAAACAGTTGCACATGACCATGCATTTGGGTGTGGCAGGGCGAAGATTCAGGTCAACATGTGTCTGATTTCAAGGTGCATTGCTTCCCTTTATAAAGGAATTTCTTCTCCATCTCCAGCTCCCCATGAGACACAGCTCATTTATTTTACTATGATGAGGGAGGGGCCTTTGCTTTCCTAATAGATTGCTCACCTGCCATACTAATGGAGCTGGCATTCACCGTAGCTTTAGCTGCAAAGTCTTACCCACCAGACACATTTGTACTTCGTGACAGCGCGGGCCACATGGACAGCTGCACAGGAATTTCTAACACAGTCCTTCACAGGCAGAGATCTGACTGCAGACAGCATGACTGCATCTTCCAGGAGAGCATAAGCCTGCGGACCATCTCTAATGAGCTCCCAGGCTAGAAGGTTCATCCTTATGCGCTGGGAGTTAGCAATGAGCAGTGGGTGTTAGCTGGTCTGGCAGAAAGGACACAGGGCTGAGGGGCAGATTTTCTGTATTCTGTCCTCATCTCAGCCGTTAATCATCTTCTCTCCCTGTGTATCCACCTATGGGTTATTACACTTTGTGACCGTGCATTTTCTTCAAGTTCTAACTCGGGCATGGATAAAATATATTAGGCGTTGGCTTAAGTGTTTGGGAAGTTTTTCAATTTTCTTCTGGAGGATTGCTGAATGTTGCCAAATGTTTGGGCAGTTTTAGACTGCTGACGCATTTCAAACAGCATGTGCCACCCCAAGTAGTATCTTAGCTGTTTGCACGCTCTCAAACCTGGGGAATACCCAGGCTCAGTTTTGTTCTCTGTCTGTGTATTGCTTAACTCTGGCCATTGTTTAAAGATCATTGACCACAGTAAGAAAGCAAACAACTGCAGACCTACGGCCCCAGTGTACACAGGTCACCGTGCTAAAATGATCCTTTTATCAGACCCACCATTTCTACTCAGCACCAGCAAACAAGGGCACCACATGGGGGAGAATATTGCTTGGCTTCATCAAAAATCCATAAGCACGTTATTGTAGCGAACAAGTGTTCATCCATAGACAGTGACAGACAACCTTCAGGCATGTGACAGTCATGCTGAATGTTTGGATGAATTTAGTCAAAACAGTCCAACACAGTAAAGACAAAACAGTTCTGTTTGGGAGCATCTTCTGTGTTTACTTACATAAGTTTTCTATTTGTCGACTCTGCCATGATTTAACTGCTAGAAATATTAACCATCTATTTGCTAATTTAATGTAAGCATTGACCACCACCACCACCTCCACCCAAGCCTGCTATCCCTTTGAGAATTAGGGTTACAGACGGTGGCTGGTGGGAAGGAGGGACAGAGGATATGTAAGATTAGTCTATGTATAACCTCTCTCCCCGCCAATACTCATATATGATTTTCTAGTACAGCAGTGCCTTTAGAGTAGATACCATCTTTGGTGTGAATGTGAGTTTTGACAGGGGTAATATTGTGAAGACAGTTAAATTCCATGGCCAAATTTTCAGGAAAGAAGAAGACCCAGGGACAAGCTGAAGACTCCATAAGGGACTAGATAAATGTAAAAGAAACACGAAAACTGGAGATTGGAACGTGGTGTCATTGGGGAGTCAGCCACAAAACAGTCTTTTAATTGATCACTAATGAGTCAGCTGGGACAGTGTGGAAAGTTTTGAGTAGAATCAGTCAGTGAAGGAATTTGTCGGGGGGGGGGACGCTGAGCATTAGAAATGTATCCCAAGAGACCCTGTGGGATATTTTGTGAGTGGGACATGGGGGAGGGAGAGGACTACCATGTGGGATATTTATTGATTGCACTTTGCGTAGCACTCATCCTGTCCTGCAGCTCAAACTTAAAACTCGAGATAAACAGAACAGTGCTCTTTGCTCAGTTACCAGAGAAGTCCATAGGTGAAACTAGTGTAATCTGGAAGGAATTTTTAAAATCACACAGACTAAACTCTTTTCTTTTTAAAGACAAGAGAACACAAGTTTAGAGTTCTTAAGTAAACTTCTCAAAGTCACACAGCTAATTAGTAGCAGAAGCAAGACTAGAATCTAGAAAGTTTGACTTTTACTGAAATGTCCTTTCTACAACATCATGCTGTCTTCTTCTATCACCATGCAGCTATTTAATTTTGTTTGTTTGCTTGTTTTTAGGAAAATTCTGTAGTTTTCCTTGGGATAATGGTGATTCAAAATGTGGATGATGTAATTAGAAGCTAGACATTAGATAAATGGGAAGATGCTGTAAAATTTTTCAATATGAGGACTTCTAGCTAAGAAGGAGCTGTAGGTAGATACACTTCATCTCCTCACACAACCAAAAGAAGGACAATAACAAATTTAAAAACAAAGAAAATAACCAGAAGTGCTATAAAATCAAACTGTATGGAAGTCCGACAACAAAGGAGTTAAAGAAGAAACATTCATTCAGACTGGTAGGAGGGGCAGAGATGGGCAGCTGGGGAAGAGAGGACATGTGGCAAGGTGGCAGCTAGCAGACCAGGCGGTCCCACATTTGTGTGTGGATTAACCAGGAGGAACAACAGGGGAGCAAGACAGACCACACAACCCAGGGTCCCAGTGCAGGGAAATAAAGACTCAAAACCTCTGGCTGTAAAATCCGGTTGGAAATGCGGTGGCAGGAGAAACTCCCAGCCTCACAGGAGAGTTTGTTAGAGAGGCTCACAGGGTCCTAGAATGAACATAAGCTCACCCATCTGGGAATTAGCACCAGAAGGGCCCAATTTGCTTGTGGGTAATGGAGAAAGTGACTGAGAGCCCATCGAGAGCCCAGCAAGTGGCATTGTTCCTTCTGGGACCCCTTCCCCACATACAACACCACAACACAGTGAAATGTGTTGCCCCATCCTGGTGAATGCCTAAGGCTCCGTCCCTTACTACATAACAGGTATGCCAAAACAAAAAAAAATATGGCCCACATAGAAGAACAGATCAAAGCTCCAGAAAAAATTACAACTAAGCAATGAAGAGATAGCCAACCTATTAGCTGCAGAGTTCAAAATACTGGTAATCAGGGTGCTCATAGAATTGGTTAAGTATGGTCACAAAATAGAGGAAGAAGTGAAGGCTATGAAAACTGAAATAAAGGAAAATGTACAGGGAGCCAACAATGAAGGGACAGAGACCAGGACTTAAACCAATGGTTTACAGCAGCAGGAAGAAGTAAACATTTAACCAGAACAGAATGAAGAAACAAGAATTCAAAAACATGAGGAGAGGCTTAGGAACCTCTGGGACATCTTTAAATGTTCCAACATCCAAATCATAGGGGTGCCAGAATGAGAAGAGGAAGAGCAAGAAACTGAAAACTTATTTGAACAAATAATGAAGGAGAACTTCCCCAATCTGGCAAAGGAAATAGACTTCCAGGAATTCCAGGAAGCCCAGAGAGTCCCAAAGAAGTTAGACCCAAGGAAGCACACACAAAAGCCATCATAATTACATTACCCAAGATTAAAGATAAGGAGAGAATCTTAAAAGCAGCAAGAGAAAAGGAGACAGTTACCTCCAAAGGAGTTTCCATAAGACTGTCATCTGATTTCTCAAAAGAAACCTTGCAGGCAAGAAGAAGCTGGAAATAAGTATTTGCAATCATGAAAAGCAAGGACCTACATCCAAGATTGCTCTATCCAGCAAAACTATCATTTAGAAAGGAAGGGTAGATAAAGTGCTTCCCAGATAAAGTAAAGTTAAAGGAGTTCATCATCACCAAATGTTTATTATATGAAATGTTAAAGGGACTTATCTAAGAAAAAGAATATGATAAAACATATGAACAGTAAAATGACAACAAACTCACAATTATCAACACCTGAACCTAAAAAAAAAACAAAACAAAAAGAAACTAAAGAAATAACTATAACAGGAACAGAATCACAGAAATGGAGATCACATGGATGATTATCAGCAGGGAGACAGAAGGGGAAGAATGGGGGAAAAGGTACAGGGAATAAGAAGCATAAATGGTGGGTACAAAATAGACAAGGATACATTAATAATAGTATAGGAAATGGAGAAGCCAAAGAACTTATATGTCCAACCCATGGACATGAACTAAGGGTTGGGGGATACTGGTGGGAGGTGGGATGCAAGACATAGGGGAATAAAAGGGAGAAAAAGGGATAACTATAATAGCATAATCAATAAAATATATTAAACAAATCTTCAAATGACATTTAATAGTGTTAAGCTGAAAATTCAGTAGGAATCTCTGTCCTCAGATTCAAATTGTCTGTAGTTTGCACAACAAGATTATAAAATATTTCAAAACATTATGTAACTCACAATTTGGCCAAACTGACTTGTTTTGGCTGAAGTCCTGTAGCAGAAGAGGGTCACCAGATGGGGAAACCCTTCATTTCTAGAGCATGACCAGAAGCACAGTTTTGAGGTGTTGGCAGGGGAACGCCAGCGAACATTCTATTCAAATGTGCCCCCGAACCACAAGCCATAATCCTCAGTCTGGTTTGCGAAGTGACTTATAGGAGCCTCGGCATATTCTCCAGGGCACGACGTGCAGGCCCACATTCTGTAGGAGAGGAAAGCGAGAGCAGTTGCAGCTTATATGGGAATGCTGTCCCAGAGGGAGCTTATTATGCTGAGGAGTCTGAGGATTTGGGTCAGGTTGCTGGCCCTCCTTGTTTTAGCTGCCTTGTCGTAGGGCTGTCTGTCAACTAGAGACGAAGGTAAAATGGCTCACTCGTTTCATTAGTTGGCCTCGTGCACTAAATCACTGTCTCCTGCCTCACCTATAGACAAAAGTGGGCTTTCCATAGAGAGAAGAACTGACTTTCCCAGGAGAGTACAGGGAGCTTCATTTACCTGCCAGAACTTCCAAACGGGCTCTTAGGAGCCTTCACACCTCGTCTCTCTGGACCTGTTTCCTAATGCTTAAAGTCAAGATGGTCCTGATACCTACCCCACGGTGAGTGGGGAGGACAGTCAGATAACGGACCGGACCGGGAAGCACTGTGACCCAAATCGGAACTCAGATGCCCATTCTGCCTGGTGCCCACAGACACATCACTCATGCCACTGCAGCTGGGGGAGGACCACTGCTCCTCCCTTTCACCTTTCGTGGTACTTGTAACAAAGACTTTGAAGGTGGGCTAGAAAGGCAGGGCACATGCCAGGGAAGAGAGAAAAGCCAGTATCTTTTCCTTTCTTTGGTCTGAACTGGTTAAATGCATAACTGGTAGTTCAAACTACCCACATCTGAGGACTTAGTTTAGATGGAAGCATCTCTGGCGTGCCTCTTAAGGTTGAAGATTGGAGCCCAGAAGCCCACGCGAGCACAATAGGAGACGGAAGGCTTGTAGTTCATTGTCTGGAGACTAGATTGGCTGCGGGCTTCGGTAGAATAGGAGCTGCCAGTCAAGTGTATTCAATAGAAGAGGAGCCGATAGATTTCAAATAAAAGAAATGAGTATAAATATTGTGAGTGGAGGAAGGGAGAAAGCAGAGAGATTCATGTCTGACTGGTCACAGTGGGGAAACTTCTCAAGAACTCTAAACCAAAAACTTTTCATGCTGAGACAAGCGCCGGGGTGGAAGTCACTGACAGCCACGAGCCCAGGGCGTACTCCGTGGGCTCCCATTAATGAGGCCCTGAGGAGCACAACCACTCCTTCTGCCCCTCAGCCTGCCCCCTGCCATTTTCTCAAGCCTTCCCTTTGGATGTCTTCTGGGTTGCCACCTCTCTCTTGGGCTTAGCCTGTGGTGGCAGATGCCTTCTTGGAGGTGTCCCGTTTGCCCTGGCCTTGCCATCATCTTCCTCAGCTCCTTCTCTCTGGTTCCACCCTTTTCCATTCCAGCATGTCACATCGAGGCTCAGGCTGCTGCAAAGGCTGGCTCTGTCCCTTGTAGGTGCTGATGCTAACTCAAAGGACATGTTTTCTCTGAACGAAGTTTATCTTACATTTTGTGGCAGAAGCACAATGACATGGGCCACTGTGTATCCCATGGAACTAAAAGTAAAGAGAACATGATATCCTCTTGATAAAGGATGGGGTCTGGTATTTATTTAATACCCACCTCGTCCAAGCCACCCTTTTTTTTTGCCTGTTTTTTTGCCATAGTCTATTAGTTTCACCCAGCTGCATCTAAGCCCTGCTTTGGCCTCTATTGCAGCAGAGCACTCAGAGTGATCTCGTTCCTATTGGACCTAGTCGTGCTGCTGCACAACATCCTGCACTGCATTCCCACCTCACCCAGAGAATGAGCCCCAGGGAGCTCCTGGCCTAGTTTTCTCCATCTCTTTCCTTTCGACACTGCTCCAGCAACACCGCCTTGCTGGTTGTTCCCCAAATACTCCAGGCAGGTGCTACTCCAGGGCCTTTGCACTTGCTATCGCTTTCCCAGATAGCTACCTGATTCACTTCTTTATTTTCTTTAGATTTTGTCTCAAATGTCAGTTCAGTGGAGCTTCTCTGCGTTTCCTATATCAATTCATCTTCCCTGTCTCATTGTACTGTCTATTCCTTTGAAGCACTGTCACCACCTAAGTATTATTGATCGATTGATGTACTTTGTGTCCCCATTTTGAGGTGTTAGCTCCCTGAGGGTAAGAACTTTGTCTAATTTGTTCACTACTTTACTCCAATAACTAGTACAGTACTTGGCCTATTTAAAGTGCTCAATTAATGTTTTCTTAATTAATGAAAACTTGTATTCACCCATGTTGACAGTTAGATAGCTACCCTTCTAGAAATGTGTCTGCACATTTATACACAGGGGCACATGTAACACACAAGTCATACATAAATGGGACTCCGCTGTACTCAAAGTTCTACAACTACATTTTAAAAAGTACCAACACATCGTGTAATTTTTCACATGCATCTATATAGCCAGCAGCCTTCACTTTAGTGCTGCTTGGTCCCTAGTATGGCTATGTTGTAATTTATTAAACTTTGAGAGAAATAGTGATTTCTAATATTTTACTCTTTCAAAGGTACTTCCCCAAGTAGCGTTGGGCATGCAAATATTTGTGCAAATATATGAGTATTTCCATAGGTTTGAGTCCTACAATAGAATGACTTGGTCACAAGACATGTTAATTTACTATATATATATAGTAAATACATACTATATATATTTACTATATATATAAGGGACTATATATACATAGTCCCTTAGTTGACCTCCCCCCCAAAGGCAAGGTCAATTACAAATCTCAGCTATACCTGAGAGTGAACAGACCCTCGAAACAGTTACATTTCTGCCACTGTGATAGGCAGGAGGTTGCACTTCATTTTAACTTACATATCACTGTTAATAGGGAAGTTACCACACATATTTTCTCCTTGTTTTATATGTTTATTGGGTATTTCTGTTTCTTCTGTGAATTGCTTGTCACTATTCTTCATCCGTTTTCTATTGTGTTGTTTATCATTTTAAAAATTGATTTGTGGAGTACTGTATATATAATAGACGTTAACCCTTTGGTCTAAATGTTGCAGATATCCCCCGCCCTGCTCTGTCTCTTGTCTTTTACTTTATTTTATGGAGTCATTTATCATACAGCAGGTTCAGATGTGTATGTAATAAAAGCTGCCAGTCTTTTCCTTTATGGCTTCATTATCTTGTGTTTTGCTTAGGCAGGTTTTCACACAGAGAGATACTGTATTGTATATTTTTGTAAGCCATCTTAATTCCCTTAAAAAAATAAAGGCATGATATAAAAAATGAATGAATTAAAATATGAATAGTTCCTCCCAGGCACAACACATGGAAAACAGAGGTATCTTATATTTATACAGCACTTTTACTTCCCAAGTGTTTCCAACTTGATTATCTCATTACTCTGGTCGGCAATGTATCCAACAGACAGGACTGCCCAAGGCTCCCCCAGGCAGCTGCTTGTTGTTTTACCTCCTTTCCTTCTTCTGCTACCCCTGGAAAGATGTGCAAGCCCCTTTGGACTTGTAACTGGGGCCATAGTTTGCCCCACAGTCCCAGATTGCTCCCCATAACCCCCAATCGGTCATCAGTAAACAGACGAGGTATAAGAAACAGAGCCACCTGGGAGGTGTTTCCGAGTGCCCCATTCATTGGTGAGTGGTCGTGGACCCTTCCTGGCACCCTTTGCCCTGGCGTTTACAATTCCCAACTATTTCCTCCCTAAATTGCAGGCAGCGTGAGATGGCAGGAGGTGCACAAATGCTACCCTGAGTGAGCATTTAAGAAGCAGAGAGTGGGGAGAGGGGGCAGCGGGGAAAGGAGGAACTTCTCATCATTAGCTCAGTCCAAGCAGCCTGGCACTTGCCTGCTTACATGCTGACTGTCTGGGCAAAATGCACAGAGGAGGCCACATCTTGGGAGGGGGCCAGCCCGGGTGTGGTAGGTGTGAGCTAGGTTTTACTCCTAGCTCTGCCATTTTCCAGCTGTGTGATCTTAGATACATCACTTAACCTCTCCGACAGGCTCAATAAGCCCAGCCCAGGAAGACATCAGATCTGCTCTGACTTTGCTCCAGAAATGGCACAAACTCTCTGTTGTCTCCTAAGTACAAGCGGAGTTGTACCAGTTAGGATTCTTGGCTGGCAAAACACCTGCACTGATTATAACTAATCGTAAGCTAAAGGAAATATACTATCAATAATTTGGGGGCCCCCAGAATTTATACAAAGCTCAGCCAGAAGAAGGCAGGCGGAAAGAGAAGGAAACACAAATAAAAATCATGATGACAAGGATGACACCCACCAACAGGGCGTCTAACTTCGAATCAGGCACACGCATTCTGGGTGCGATACCTCTTCAGTTCTACTAAGAACTAGGAGGAGAGCTGGATTATTATCTCCATTTACACATGGGGAAACCAATGCAGGGCGTTAAGGAAAAGGCCTTTCGGGGCCTGAAAATACACAGGAAGTGGCAGAGCCAGGATCAAAGCAAGGCAGCAGGCCCAGCTGTTGATCTCCACCACCCTAGGACTCACCGCCTGTCCTGGCACAGGGTTTTTGGCAAACAAAACTGCAGGCCAACATCTTATCTGCTGATTCCTTATTCAGGATCCAGTCCTGAGGAAGGAAGAACAAGTACAAATGTGAAGCTAGACAGAAGGAGGGGAAGAAGATGCAGAGGACTGCCCGGCCAGAGCTGGCTACATCGTCACAGTCCTACACCTGGTGGAGTGGCATCTGGGACAGCTCAATAGGGCCACATGGAAGGACTGATCCAGGACAAGGATTCACCCAAATGGCTGCTTCTCAGCTCCAGTCGCCATCGGTTGAAGCCCACCCCAAGGACTCTTCACTTCTCACATCTCCTGATGTGTTGCCCCATCTCCTAGAAAGACAGAGACTCTCCAGGACCATGGGGCTAGGGTGCAGGCATGGCCATTGTCCCTCTTGTTGCCCAACCCATATATGTGCTGTTGCGCCTATGGCAGCAGTGTCCACTGTGGCTTTGTCATTCCAGCCACAGAACAGTGTGTGCCCAGGGTAAGGTCACTGCAGCTAAAAGCACAACATGCACCTGGAAAAACTGAGTCCCATCATCCATTTTAATATCATTTCCCACGAACTCTAGGCTGGAATGATTGTGTGACGCAAACAAGATTGCTCAGCATGTAGACACGACGGTGGGAAGAGAATCCCAGTGCCCTAGGCCTGTCTGAGTGAAGACTTCTGACTTGCAGGTTTGCGCTGGGAACATAGGCCTCACATGCTCAGGACCACTTGGGGTCGGCTGGGAGGACCCCCAAAGAGGAGGGTGAGAGTGTCTGTGTGGAAGGACTGTGGCCGCCTGTTGTGGCTGTAACGGTGGAACGGCTTAGGTAACATCTGAACCAAAGAAGTCCACCAGAGGATTTGACTGTAAATGCTTTCTTTGAAACAAATGGTTGTGTCAGTGCAAACATCAGGGGTGGTACTTCTCATTAAGGAGGGTTGGCATATCAAATCCTGATGAAAACATCCAACATCCAAGCTCAGGTCCATAAGAGGAAAGATGGGGGGCGCTCACCGTTCATTATGCTTTGCATGTGCTTGCACTTGGTAATAAGGACAAGCAGTATCTTGTAGGCACCCGCTGTATTTCCTGTCCCCGGAGTGACTAGATCAAAGGAGGTCTTGTGAAAGCTCATTTAGTCTCATAGCAAAGATTTGGGAGATGAAAGACTAGATGTACAGTCCGGAAGTGTGAATCAATTAATTTGAAAAACACTTTGTAATCTATTATAGCTGGTTACTTACATGCTGCTGCTAAAACATTGTAAAGATCATTGGAAGAAATTTGATGCACACATTTCTCACCCTTTGGTTACACTGCTGTCCTTAAATCACCGGAGTTTACATAGCCTCTCTCACTCAAGCTTCTTCACCCACATTCAGTGGGTTTCAAATACACACCCAAGCCCCCATCTTAAACATTTTGTTGAACAATCTTTCACTGTAACTTTTTCCAAAGTCCTGTTTTTTTTTCTTAAAAACCCATCGAATCTTTTCTTCATGATTTTGCTACATTAAACCTAAAGGCATCTCAGTAAGTTCTAGAGGTCGTATTAGTCCAGGAAGCTGTTAAGAACTAATTTTTATTAAATAATTCATGATCAAAACTATATCCTAGAAGCAAAGGAGCAAACCGTACTGAAACAGGAGTGTATGTGGTGGGAGGTCAGGGTGAACGGGATGGAGGAGGGGCCAGGAGGAGCTGTTTCTGTTCTCCCTTCTCACCCAAATGTGTTCTTTCTTAGCTGGTATATTCAACACATACAATTTCAGACATGTATGTACTCAAAACTAAACTATGTAATTTCTAAACAGCACTCTGAATTTTCAGTTAGTTTATGATTTTAAAAAAAGAAAAGAAAAAGAAAAACCTTCTGGAAAATTATACCATACCTATGAAGTCCATGTGGGTGTTTTCTTCAACAGTCAGGAAGGAAACTAATATGAAAAAAGCTAGTCAAACACATCACCGAGAATACTCTTTGTCCCTTGTCTCTATCGGGAACAAGGCCCTTAAAAGTCAGATACTGGATCTTGGATTATTAGCACAACAGTTACCTACGTTGTTACCACAATCACAAACCTAATAAACAGTGATTGAGGGCGTCTGCTATGCAAAGGCCTGTGCCCCTGTGGAGCAGGACACCCACAGACCCCGCCCCACCTCCCAGTGCAGGTCTGCACAGGGGTGGGGACCAGTTCCAACAAGGGGTGTGTTTCACCAGGTAAACTTGCGGAGTCCTATAGTTTCCTTAATCGTCACAAATCTAAACAAGTTCTGTGTGACATGGAGAGAAGGGAAACACGTGTTGAGTATCCCTCTGTGTCAGGCACTGTGCTGGTTAAATGTGTATTACTATTTTATTTTAATCTGTACCACACACATGCAAAGAAGAGGATATCATTATTCTTCACTTAGGAATTCAGACTCCAGGAACAGTTCAATACGATGTAGTAGCACTTATATAATTAACACTTCCTGCACCATGTTTTATTCTGGTTTAGAAGATTGGCACAGGGTCTTGTTTGGCGAGAGAGAGACTGCCCGTGTGTAGGGTTGGCTGATGGTTGTGATTACAAAGTCAAGTATACAGGTGCTTGTGTTTTGAATGGAGAAATACATTTACAATACACTTGGATCATTTTCAAAGGTATGCTGGGTTAATACTAATTTTGTAGTTCATACACAACAAAGTCCAATTTGCTGACAGGACAATGATATTTACAACAACATCTTGAGCAGAAAATCTATCATGGTGAATCTGGGTCAAGGATCTGGTGACAGTCAGTGGAAGCTGGCTGTATTGCTAAGTAACGGAAGTGGCCATCCAGGTGTGGTCAGCTGTGATGGTTCAGCTTCAGCCATGATGGACAGATCACCAGAATCTTCATTCCTCCGAATGGCTGGCCCCCTGTATTGCAGAGCACAATCAGTATGAAGCAGGGGCTGGGGAGGGGGAGTAGTGCATGTGAAGGCAGACTCCACATGTCCAGTTGAATTGGATGTAAGAGAGGCTTCTGTGAGAGGCAAAGGGAGAAAACTCAGGAGAAAAGATGTGATGTTGTTCTGAAGCAGTGTAGTTGAGGACATACAGTAGAATAAGAAATAAAATAATGGAGAAAAATACTATTTCACATGCTTGAGAATTTGTCTAATATTCCACTGCAGATGCAGAGATCTGGAGAGAAAGAAAGGGTGATACTAGTGATTTGTGTTTTAAAATTAGTGTGCAAAGGTAATTACATCTCCCCTTTGTATTTCAGTGGAACAAAATGAGACACCTCTAACTAGCAGGCTGGCATGCTTCCTGGGCTAGGAAGCCATCACGCCATCTATTCCTACTAAAGGGCCCTGCAAATATTTCGTAGAGCAGGTACTCTCTGTGTAGATTTGTAGCAATAAAACACTTAGCAATAACAATTTCATCTAATATGGTGGATGGTTATACAGGTCTTACATAGTTCAATCTGTACAACAGCCCTGTAGAACAGGTATTTTACAGGCCAGGATTTATACCAAACACTGCACAGCTCATAAATGATATATCCAGAATTAGACTCAGGCTTCCTGACTTTGGTTTCAGAGTTCTCTGGATCAACCAGTACTGTACTGAGGTTACCAGAGCACTGTTGCTGAGTGAGGATGGTAGGAAAGCAGTCACTGCGTCATATTTGGGGGTCCCAGGATTCAAACACATTCCTGATATCTCATTGCTCAGGAGCGAACTCTGCAAACATATCTGAGAGATGTATGATTTACTTCATCAAGGGATTTGTTTTTCTGAAATCAAATTTACTGAGCTCCAATTTATATACAGTGCAATTGAAGCATTTTAAGGTTGATGGCTTTTGACACATTGTATACAGTCATGTAGCTACCACCCTGATCAAGATAAAAAAAACTTCCATCTACTGAGAAGGCTCCTTCATGGCCCTGTACAGCCATTCTCTCTTCTCAGCACCCAGCACCAGGCACCACTGTTAGGATTTCTGTAACTAGAAAAATATTTTTTTCTAGTTTTATTATTTTTTATTTTTCAAGTACAGTTGACATACAACATCATATTAGTTTCAGGTGTATGACAGAGTGACTAGACATTTGTATATATTACACATAAATTTAGTACCCCTCTGACACCAAATACTTATTGCCATATTATTGACTATATTGTCTGTGCCATACATTAATCCCCGTGATTATTTTGTAAGTACCAATTTGTACTTCTTAATTCCTTCCCCTTCTTTCACCCATTCCCTCAACCCCCTCCCATCTGGCACCCATCAGAATGTTCTATGTATCTATGATTTGTTTCTGTTTTCTTTGTTTTTTACATTCCACATATAAGTGAAATCATATGACATATAATTTTACTTCAATGTCACCCCAGTAAATTCAATTGAAAAACCTAGGTCTGCAGGTGAAATGTATATCACATGAATTCCAGATAGACAATAAACAAATCACATGTTCCAAAAAGGACAAAGAAAACAAAAGCAATAACAAGAGACAAAGAAAGTCCTAGCAATTCCACTTCCGGGTATTTAATTGAAGAAACCCAAAACACTAACTCAAAAAGGCATATGCATCCGTATGTTCATTGTCACATTATTTACAATAGCCAGGATATGGAAGCAGCCCAAGTGCCTGTGGGTAGATAAGGAAGTGGCGTGCAATGGAACCTGACTCAGCTGTAAGAAAGAATGGAATCTGGCCGTCCACACCGACATGGATGGACCTGGACAGTGCTGTGCGAGTGAGATAGAACAAATACTATATGTACGAAAATAAATAGTATGCATTCTTCTGGATGAGGCATCTCTCCCTTAGCATAAAGTCTGTAAGATTTATCTGTGCTGTTGCATGTAATATTACTTTCATTATTATACCATAATATTTTATTCACTTACTTGTTCAAGGACACTTAGGTTATTTCTAGTTTCAGGCTATTATGAATAGAACTGTTATGACCATTTGTATACATTTCTTATAATGGATATATATTTTTATTTCCATTGGATAAATACCAAGAATTAAAATGGTCACACCCTGCCCTGGCTGGGTGGCTCAGTTTGTCGGAGTACCATCCCGTATACCAAAAGGTTGTAGGCTCGACCCCTGGTTGGGGCAAATACCTAGGTCACATATGGGAGGCAAATAATGGATGTTTCTTTCTTGTCTGTCTCCCACTCTAAAAATCAATGAAACATATCTTCAGGTGAGGATTGAAAGCAATGGTCACATTACATGTATAGTGTATGTTAAGCTTTACAACGTATATCAAGACAGTTTTCGAAAGTTGTTGAATCACTTTAACATAATAAAAATACATGAGACTTTCTAGATTTACATCCTAGCCATTTGAAAGTGTGTCATGTTTTCAGTGTCACAGTTAATTAATTTACCCATTTAAGTGCATAAATTTTAATTTTTAAATATATTCACAGAGCTGTACAAGTATCATTTTTTTCTCGTGCAACACACTTTTAGAAAAACTTTATCATCCTCCAAAGCAAACGTGTCCTTTAGAAATTACTATCATCTTACCCTTCCATTTACCTGCCCTCAACCCTACTCAAATGCTAATCTACATTCTGTCCTTAAAGAATTGTCTCTTTGGTAAGTTTTATATAAATGGCATCATAAAATATGCGATCTTTTACCATTGTCTTCATTGAATTAGCACAATGTTCTCAAGGTTCATTCATGCTGTGTGTTCCTCTTTATGATCAAAGAGCATTGCCTTGTATCACTGTAGCACATTGCATCCATTCATTGGTTGATGAGCATCTGGATTGTTTCCACTTTTTAGCTATCATAAACAATACTGCTATGACAAACCGCATGCAAGTTTTGTGCGGATATATTAATTTCTCTTAGGTATGCCTAGGAGTGGGATGGCTGGGTCACAGGGTGGCCCTATGTTTCACCTTTAGAGACACTACCAGATTATTTTCCAAAGTTGCTGCACCATTCTCACCACAGTGTGTGAGAGTTCCAATTTTTTGATAACCACACCAATCATTTTGATTACAGCCATCCTGGTGAGTGTGAAGTGTTATCTCATTGTGGTTATGATTTGCATTTTCCTGATGGCTAATGAGGTGAACATCTTTTGATATACTTCTTGACCATTTGCATATATCTTCTTTGGCTAAATGTCTATTTAGAGTCTTTGCTCATTTGCAATTTGCCTATTTTTAGTGAGTTGTAAGAGATTTTTAAATTTTCTATATATGAATACCTTATCAGATTTATGACTTGCAAGTATTTTTTGGAATTTTGTGCATTCTATTTTCACTTCTTTTTCATGGTGTTCTTTGATATTAATAATTTAAAGTTTTAACCCCAGCTGGTGTGGTTCAGTTGGTGGAAGCACTATCCATTAACCCAAAGGTTGCTGGCTGGATTCCCGGTTGGGGCGCAAACCTAGGTTGCAGTTCTGATCCCTGGGTCCAGGTGCATGTGTTTCTGGACTGGGCACATGTGGAAGGCGCCCTGCTGATGTTTCTCTCTCACACTGATGTTCTTCTCTCTCCCTTCCTCTCTCTTTAAAAGCAATGAAAAAATGTCCTCGGGTGAGGATTAAAAAAAGTAATAATAGTTTAAATTTTTTATGAAGTTTAATTTATGTATTTTTTATTTTATTGCTTGTACTTTTTGTTTCATATCTAAGAAAGCATTGTCTAATCCAAGGTCATGCTGATGAACCCCTATGGTTTTCTTCTG
Source organism: Phyllostomus hastatus (assembly GCF_019186645.2). NCBI lineage: Eukaryota > Metazoa > Chordata > Mammalia > Chiroptera > Phyllostomidae > Phyllostomus > Phyllostomus hastatus. The sequence goes on along the minus strand of NW_025334015.1, from coordinate 7,432,883 downwards.
AGGGTTTTAGTTCTTACATTACCCATTTTGCGGTAATCTCTGTATGATGATTGGCAGGGTCAACTTGATCCTTTTGTGTGAGCTATCCAGTTTTCCCATACATCATTTGTTTTAAAAATTATGATTTCCCTATGAATTATTTTAACACTTTTATCAAAAATAAATTAACCATAAACGTAGTGTTTGCTTCTGGACTGTCAGTTCTATTCTGCTGATCTATATATAACTCTCTGTACTTGTACCAGTGCCACACTGTCTTGATTACTGTGTGAGCACTGTAGTGAGTTTTGTCATGAGTTTTGAAACTTGTAAATTTGAGTTCTCCAACATTGTTCTTCTTTCTCAAGATCAGTTTTTTTTTTTTTGGCTATTTTGTGACCTCTTAAGTACCATGTGAAATTTCTTATTGGCTTGTCAAAATGAACAATAAAATCATGTCAGATTTTAATAGCAATTACACTCAAACTGTAGATCAGTTTGGGGAACATCGCCATCTTAATAATAGTGAGCCTTCCAATTAATGAATATTGAATGTCTTCCCAGTTATCTGGATTTTCTTTAGTAACTTTTAACAATAATTTGTAGTTTTCAGAGTATGGGTTTTGCACTCTTTTGTTAAATTGAATACTAAATATTTTATTCTTTTGAGCTATTATGAATGAAATTGTTTTCACAATTTCATTTTCAAATTGTTCATTGAAAGTGTATAGAAATGCATTTTTACATATATTGACCCTGCATCCTGTAATATTGCTGAATTCATTTATTAGTTCTAATAGGTTTTAGTGGGTTCCTGAGGCTTTTTTACATATATAACATAAGATCATGCCTTTGTGAATAGAGATAGTTTTACTTCTTTCTTCCAAGCTCAATGCCTTTTACTTCATTTTTTAAACTAATAGCCCTCCCTTGCTAGAACCTACAGTACAATGTTGAATAGAATTGGGTGATAGCTAGCATTTATTCCTTATTACTGATTTTACAGTGGACACATTCTGTTTTTCACCATTAAGTTTGATGCTAACTATGGGGTTTTAGCAGATCCACTTGATTAAGCTGAGGAAGTTTTCTTCTATTCCCAGTTGCTGAGTAGGAGTGTTGAATTTTGTCAAATGCTATTTCTAATTTACTAAGATGATCTTCTTTGTACTTCATTTTGTTGGTATGGTGTATTACATTAATTGATTTTTCAGATGTTGAACAAATCTTGCATTTCTGGTATAAATCTCATTTAGTTATAGTGTATAATTTTTACATGTTGCTGGATTTTATTTGCTAGTATTTTTGTTGAGGATTTCAGCACCCATAATTATAAGAGATAAGGTCCCATAGTTTTACTTTCTTGTGATTAATTTTCTGGTTTTGGAATCAGGGTAATACTAGCCTTGTACACTGAGTTGGGAAGTGTTTTCCTTTTCTTTGCTTGTTGAAGAAATTGTAAAGAATTAAATTAATTTGAAAAAAAATTTTGGTAGAATTTAACAGTGAAGGCTTTGGACCTGGGCTTTCTTTGTGAGTAGATTTTGGTTATTAATTTAGTCTCTTTATTTGTTGTATGTCTACCTATTGAGACTTCTAAATTCTTCATGAGTCAGTTTCAGTAGTTTGTATCTTTCTATGAATTTGACCATTTCACCTAAGTTATCTAGTTTATTGGCATATGGATATCTATAGTAGTTTTACCACATCATTTTCTTGAAAGGTTGGCAGTGATATTTCTTGTCTCATTACTGATTTTAATAATTTGAGTTCTTTATCTTTATTTTTTGGTCATTTTTTCTAAAATCTTGCCAAGGAAACAGCTTTGGTTCTCTGTTGCTTTCTGTTCTCTGTTTCCTTAATGTCAGTTATATTCTCCATTATTTTATTTTTTCTGCTTGTTTTATTTTTATTTTTATTCTTCTACTGTCTTAAGATGGAGGTTTAGATTATTGAGTCATGACCTTCTTTACCTGAATACAGGCATTTACAACTATAAATATTTCTGTAAATACTGCTTTAGCCCCATCACATAAGTTTTGATATATTTTTTTTCTTCATTTTAATTGATCTCAAGGTATTTTCTAATTCTCCTTTGACCTTTTGGCTATTTAGGAGTGAATTGTCTAATTTTTACATATTTATGAATTAACCCAATTTCTTTCCGTTTTTTTATTTCTATCTCTTGTGGTCAGAGAACATACTTTGTGTGATTTCAATTCTTTTAAATTCATTAAGGCTTGCTTTTTGGACTAGCATGTGGTTTATTTTTTAAAATATTCCATGTACCAAAAATGTTTAATGGATGGAGATTTACCAGATGGAGTAGTCTACATCATTCTTAAAATTTTTGCCACTCAAATGACTGTTAAGTGTTATTTCATTATGATTTTAATTTATATTTTTCTGCTGACAAAATGTTAAACATCTTTTCATGTTATGAGCCATCTATGTATCTTTTTAAAGAATGGTTTTTCAAGTTGTTGTCCATTTATAAGTAAAATAGATATTGATATTGAGTTATACAGATATCATATATTTAGGACACATGTCCTTTGACAAATATATATATTTCACAAATATTTTTTAGTTCTTTGCCTTACATTTTACATTTTCCTATCTTTTGAAGAACCAAAATTTTACTTTTGATGAAACCCAAATTATCTACTTTTTGTATATATTTATATATACATAGATATATCTATATATACCATATATATACCATAGATATACACAGATATATATGGTTTTTATGACAAGTCTAATGACCTTTGTCCTACATCAAGGTCATGAAGATGTCCTACATCTTCTTCAAAATGTTTTATAATTTAGCTTTTATGCTCAGAAGTACAATCCATCTGAGTTAGTTTTATATATAAAGTAAAGGGGGGATTGAAATTATTCTTTATCTTTCTGGGTTGACTATTTGGCTATTTGGTTTCCTAGAGCATTTGTGGAAGACACTATTCACTCACCCACTTAATTACACTGATGACTTTGTTAAAAATCACCTGAGCATATATGTCGGCTATTTTGGGACTGACTATTCTTGTCTATCAATCTATATGTCTGTCTCATGCTTATACCACAGTGTTTTGATTCCTGTGGCTTTACAGTAAACCTTAAATGAGATAAGTCATCCAAGTTTATTCCACTTTTATCATATTTTTAGCTGTTCTAGGTATTTTATATACATATATATATTTAAAGTAACTTTGTTAATTTCTTTCATAAAACTATGCTTTTTATTGGAATTTGTTCTGAAAAAGTTAATAAAACAGACCCTAGAGAGCTATCTTTGAAAGGAAAGAACTGCTTGAAAGCTGTGCCCTTGGGTGGTGTCTAGGAACTTGCTTGGTAAACTATTCCTGACATTCACATACGTCTTTCCTTCACTAATAAGGGAGGCTCACTGTGCCTAGCCTGCTTGTGCAGTCTGGTTCATGCTTCACACCAGCTCTCCTTCTGGGAGCCTGGAACTGTGGCACACTAGGCAGTGGGCCCTCCGTGACCAGCCCCAGTTAGAACCTTGGCCCGGAGTCTCTGCTGGCCCTTCTCAGGGAGGAACATCGCACACCCCTCTCGCTGTATTGCCATTGCTGGAGGAAGACTGTGCTCTCTGACCCCTCGTGGAAGGAGGAGAGCACACAGAAACCTCAGATGGACTCCTCCAGACTTTGCCTGGGTCCTTGTCCCTTATAATTCAGCTGTGTATTCTTAGTGTGTTTCTCTACTAAGTCTCAGCCACGAGCACAACTGTATACTGAGTCCCGTGAATTCTGCTAGCCAGTGTCTGAGTGTGGGAGTGGTCTTAAGGACCTGACACATTCTTCTAACCTAATATGTTGTTTGCTAGTATGTAGAAATACAATTGATTTGTATATCTTGACCTTGTATTATGTGACCTTAAGAAATTCATTTATTAGTTCTAGCAGGTTTTGTAGATTTCTCATGTTTCTACCCATGCAATTACATCATTTGCAAGTAAAGATAATTTCACTTCTTCTTTTCTAATCTGTAATACCTTTTATTATTATTTTTTAATCATGTTGCCCCGGCTAGGTCTCCTAATGAATGGCAGTGCTGAGAAGGCATTGTTGCCTTGTTTCTTATCAAAGGTGGAAGACATTCATTATCTCATTAATCATTTATTTTTTACTTTCTCAACTGACTTATGGCCCTGACTTTACCATTGCTTATTGCTTTTCTAAGAGCATATTTCCCCTGAATGGGAGATACACCCACAGCATTTACAGTGTGTTTAGGAGGTGACCAAGGATTGAAGGAGAAGTTCTTTATTGATGAGGATAAAACATTGAAAGGTAACACTGTCATATCTAAAGAACTACTCAATGTCTTTTACAGTGTTTTTCTCTAACTTGCCTTTTTTCTTCTTCGCTTATACATCTCTTAGTCCAATGCCTGATATAGTAGCATCTCAAAAACTGAAACAATATAGGTTTTTAGAATACTTGAATCAAAAGTCAGTCTTTACAAGCCTTTATTATTAATTTCCTTAGATGTCATCATCATATTTGTTAATGTAATATAAAGTGCATCGCTTTTTAGGTACATATTCTGAGGTAGTTCCAAGGAAAATGATGTAATATCTGAGATTTAGTTTAGAATATTCAAAAACAGCAAACAAAAATAGCCACTAAAATGAGATTCTTAAAATATGGATAACTGTAAAAGCTAGGGGCTATACGTATATCATATTTTAAAGAATCTTTCAGAAATATCAATCTGCTTTCCTAGAGTTTTGAAACAAATGGATAAATTCTGATATGGGAAATTTTGTTTTCTGAGTTCTAAGAAATTAAAAGCACATTTGCAAATCGATTTTTATAATAGATTGTTGAGTACTGTAAAAGATATTGGTACTGACAAGCCATCCCAGCGTCACTGACAGATAAGAGAAATACTTGTAGGAAGAGCAGTCTGCTTTCATCACCCCCCCCCACCCCCACCCCACAGGCCGCAGTCATTGCTTACCTCACTGGGGTCTGGTTCTCAACTCCCTGCTGCGCTCAGATACTCAGACCACAGGGCCTTCTAGTTGTCAACTCTAATAGGCACTTTATCAGTCCACCTCTTTCTGTATTGTTTGCAGACCACCCGCTGTTCCTTTAAGATTTCTGTTGCTTAGCTTGGCCTCTGTTCTATTTGGCTAAGGCAGTGAAATAACCCATCCTTAAGCTTACTGGTATGAACTAACCATTTGGTTATGCTAACAGACACCTTGGGTCAGACATTTGGACAGAGCACGGTGAGGATAGCTTTTCCTTGCTCCATGAGGGACAGGGCCTCACCTGGGAAGGCCAGAGGCTGGGTGACCACACCTCCTGAGGTGGAATCACTTGGAGGATCATCTGGAGGCGTCCTCGCTCTCCCACCAAATCACTGATCCCAACTGCTGTCAAAGACCTCTGCCAGGCGGTCAGCCAGACACCTACCATGGTCTCTCCAGTGGTCTCCCTGCATGGCCTTGGTTGGGCTTCCTCACAGAAAGATGCCCGAGTTTCTAGAAAACAGGTCCAAGGGGAAGGGATCAGAGGCCCACCTCTCAGTGAGAAGACTGTTGGAGTCACTGTGGCGTGAGAGATGCTATGGAGACACCTTTGGGAAAAAGTCTGCCTTAGCCTTGGAATGCTCAGTTTCCCCTGCTTGGAATTTCCTTCTCACCATTGGTTACGGCTTCTGCTCTGCTTCCTGCCTCAATGACAATGATCTCCAGGGTGAGTGTGGCATAGGTCCTTTCCTCTTGTCACTCTACACTTTCCTCTTTTATCTTTCTCAAGCCCCCAGCTGTGGCGACCGACTGCCAATGTGGAACTGCAGTAAACAATGTAACTGGTAGATCTGTCCAGTTCAGACTTCAGTCCTGAGCTCCAGATCTAACTGTTTACAAGGCAACCTATTTTAGTGCCTTACAGAAACTGTAAACTTATATTACCCAATGGAATCCATTTGTTTCTTGCATTCCTTATTACAGGAAATGCGGCTGCTATCCTGTTGCTTTAGACTGAAAATCTTAAGCCATCTTAGATTCCTTTTTGTCTCATATCATTTCAGTCATTTCCACTCTAAGTTCTAGAAGGATGCCCGATCTTTATAAGTATCCTTTTACTATATTAATTTATCTCCATCCTCACTGCCATCGCCTAGTTGTGACACATGATACCTCTTACCAGGATCACTGCCCTATTTCTCTTACTAATATTTTTTTCTTGTAGATCTGTGCCCCACCCAATCTTGCCTTCTGCGGCTAGAGGGCACTGTGGAGCATATATTGGATTATGCTACTCTCTTGCTCAAAGTTTGCAAATAATTTCCCATGCTTCTCAAGAATATCTAAACACTCTGCGTGTCATATTAGGTACCTGCCCATATAGCCACACTTGGTGCTTGCCATTCTTTCCATGATGACTCTTTAAACACTAGGAATAACAAATTATTCAGAAACATCTCTTAAAATACTACATTATTTTATGCTTTTGAGCCTTTGCACATGTTAATCCACTTGCCTAAGATCCTTTCCCTCCTTACCTTTCAGGCTTTTTGTTTATATCTGACTGTTTTTATTATTTTTTATCCATTATATTTTATTTTTTTATCTACTACAGTTGTCCCATTTTTTCCTCCTTTCCCGTCCTCCGCCCATCTCACCCTTTTTAAAATCTCAGTTTAAGTGTTACCCCTTCCATGAATGTTTTCCTGATAAGCAGCATCTTCACCCCGTACATGCCCATACCCACCAAAATTAACAACTGCGAGAACTCAGTGGATGTAATAAATCAAGGGAACTTTAGTAGGAACTGATTTAGAAATCAGGCTTTCTGATTTCATGGTTTCCTTTGTGGACCTCCACATAAAATGCACAGTGTATTATAATGACTATATCATATAACTTTCTGCAGTCTGTAAGCCTCCTAATGGGAAAACTCTGCCTCAGTAATCCCTTACATATCAATTCTATCAACAAATAGTGACTAGCATCTCCTACCACAGGCCAGCCATTGTTGTTGAAATGGATGCTGCAGTAAAGGGACTTTGCTTATGCTCCCCTCTAACTCATGGTAGGAATTCATTGAACTTTTGAATAAACCGTGAACTGTTGCAGGGACTCACTACATGTTATTAATTGTTGATGGAGAAAAAGGCACCTCTCGGGATTTCCCCTGGGGTCCTTAGAGAAGTTATTCTGTGCACACAGGGCGGGAATTATGATTTAGCAGTTCACATATTGCAAGTGAGTAAATTGGAAGTATGCTATTAAAGTTCCCTTGATTTATCTTAAGGCTCTTAGTATCTGTATTCCAAAGGGAAGAGAGTAATTTAGCATCATGAAAAGCCAGGCCTCTTGATCAGACACCGCTGCCCATATTACCTGCCCCATCAGGCCCGGCCAGCCTGTGCTCCCCTGTGCACACCTGGGTAGCTCCACAGGCCTGGTACTCTTCCAACAGTTGGCCTTGGTGGGTTCTCTGGGGATTTGCCTAAGTCAGTTATTTAGGCCCCGCCCAGATTTCAAAGCCACACAGTAACTTCTTTACCTTCCCTTGGAGTCAGCTCTCGTTGCCCTCCCACGGAGCTGGGAGGACTCCGGAGGAAAATCATGCTGTAGGCAAAACACATGATTTCACTTTTAGCAGCTTTTATCTGTTGTTCTTTGGCTTCGATTACATTGTAGACATTTTTTAATAATGGGCATAAATCTCTATTTAATTTTATGTGACACGTGCTGCTTTCGAAGTGCCACATCAACAGTGAATATCACCCATTTGGTTGCTGAGCTGTGCTCACCACTGTAAAGGAGCAGCCTTGGGTGAGACAGTGGTGATTCAGCACGTGGCCACATTTAGATTGGTTACACTTCCCGTTCGTGCACTTAGTCCACACGCCAATACCAAAGCGTAATCACAAGGCCAAAGGGGGCAAGGACTTTTCTTACAGGGGAGTGACACTGTTGCTTTTCTCAGTATGTGATTATGTTGGAGTAAATATCTGACTGTGGCTAGGTAAACAAATGCTGTGCATGCTAAAGCATAATATACCCACAACAATAATTGTGTGTGTATGTGTGTGTGTGTGTGTATAGTGAGATACATATATATTTCACAATTCTACTTCTGCCAATAACACAGAAACATTGGTCCCCTTTCATCCGGGGCTGTTTATTGTACCCTAATAGGCGATAAAGGTCCTTGTCCCCTCAGTGGGCACTGACTGTGGGAAACCTCCTTTCATTACTACAACCCCAGTTTATTCTCAGTAGAAATCTAGAGTACGAAGTGCGATGCCCAGAAACAGTCTGTGAGCCTGATGGCAGAGCACGGAGCATGAAACCCAAAGCACGACCTGCCAGTAAGTCTTCACTCACACATAGGTCAAGCACGGGCCTTTTTTTCTGCTAGGTTTGGAATAAGGGTTAATCACACAATCTAGGAAGCATTCAGGAATATGGCCTTGTGAGTTCTCACAGTTAAAGGTAATATCAAAAATTAACCTCGAACATGATAAAAAGAACAAGAAAGCTGAGAATTCTTTCAAGTCTTAAAAAACAGGACTGTGCTATTAATAACAGATACAGTTTATTTTTATTAACTCCTACTTCTAAAATTTCTACCAGCCTGCTTTAAGCCCACACCTTAGAACACAGTTGTATTTTATTGCCAAAAATAACTGCATATTGATATTTCAGAAATTCTGCAGGGCCTTTATGTAACTAATTGCTATTTTACCTCAAAAAATAAATAATGCTTCCTGTTTTTACTTTCACTTATCTGGAATAAGTAGTTATTGACATCTGGTGAAGTCAGTATAAAGATTTATTTATCTGAGTGCAAATATTGACCAATAGGGAGCTTGGCTCAGTATTTATATTGAAGGACAATAAATTGTGATATTGACTGGACTGAGACATCGATATTTGCATTGTTGTAAACATTTTAAAAATATCCATGAAATATTCTTCAGAAATTCTCCTGTCATCAGACTAGCTAAGCTGGAGCTGTTTGGGGAAAAGCTGGTGCTTAGAAGCAAGTGGTTAACGTGGAGTAGCTATAAATTGTCCTGGTTTCCAAGTTTACGCAAGACATATTTTTTATGCTGATGGGTAATGATGATTATTGGAGCTTTCAGATGACAATCCAAAGCCTGGCTCCCAAGTAGAAGATTTTTTGGTCCAAAACAGCTCCCCGAGCAAAAATATTCCCCATGATCAGCTTATGTCTTGAAAACTTCATATTTTCCAAAGATTATCTGATTCCCCAATATAGTAAAACATCAATTTCCAACCAGATTAATTCATAACTTGGGATATTTGGACTCAGCTGGGATGAATTTGTGTTTACAATAGAAAGATAGTTTAAAATATATGAGGACATGTAAAATGATAAACTGAATACTTATTCAATATAAGAAATAAATCTATATAAAATGTCATAACTACCTATAATTGCCTTTATTCACCTGAAACTATTTAAACATAAGGGGGGGTGTATATTTGTATAGTATATGTAAATTTTAACTTTTTTTATTAGTCAGCCTGTGTTCATATGAACTTAGAAGAAATAACATACAGGCAATTTCTATCATATAGTGTACAAATGAAACTTCTGGCTAACTTTTAATTCATAATTATTTTTAGGTTAGTAAAGCCATAACCTGTGTGGGCAGCCCAGTAACACTAGGTGAGTGACTGACGCAGAGGGCCCCGCCTTCCGGGGAAGCACAGACTGAACAGCCTAGTGCAGGCTTCAACGCCCCACATCTTTGTAAAGAAATGCAACTGTGCCAGCATCTTGATCCGAGATCAAAGAGCTGGAAAAAGGAGCAAAATATGATGCCTATTAATGTATGAGAATAAATTTGGATAAAAATTTTGCAATCATGAGTATATTCCTAGAGGATCAAAACAAGAAAAATGAAAAGAAGCACCCCTGTGCCCTGCAGTTCCTTAAGTCTCTTCTCTCAGATATTCTTCCTAATGCCCTATTTTGAGGTCGACTTGGAGGCCAGCAGGGTCATAGCTAAGGGAGGCCAAGACAGGTAAAACTGAAATGGGTTTTCCTGTGGTAGGAGGACTTCTGAGAGAAAGAGGACATTTTTCTGCCAATAATGGTGGCTGCAAATACAACACTTCAGCTCTTGCCCAGTTTCTATGGCAAGTCTTTGTCCGGTCATTGCTCTAGAGGGTCCATGTCTGTCTCCTCCCCGCATCTATTTCTGGTCTCTTCCTCCCTCCTGTCTCCCCATTCTCACCTCCTCTGTCCCTTTGGGGAAGCTGTCAGTGCAAGTAGGAAGTGCTGCTTCTCAGCCAGGTGGACCTGTCCCGGGACTTCCAGGTTCTGTAAAGGAGGACTGTTATGGGGATTATATAGCATAAGATATGCAAATTAATTGGCAGTACATGATTCTTAACAGATGAGGATGCCCTCCCTTTCTGTGGGCTTTCCTTTCCCCTGAAAGAGCAGACAGACACCCCATTTGCTGGGGTTGCCCCACCAAAGTTCCTTGGACTGGTAACTTGAACAACAGAAATGATAGATTCTCAGAGTTCTGGAGGGAAGAAATCCAAGAGTGTCGACAGGGTTGTCTCTCTTTTTAAAATTGCATTTTATTGATTATGCTATTACAGTTGTCCCAATTCTCCCCCTTTTCCCCCCTCCACCCAATGTCCCCCACTCCCTCAGGTAATCCCCCCCACCATTGTTGATGTCCATGGGTCATACATATAAGTTCTTTGGCTACTCCATTTCCGATACTGTCCTTTACGTCCTCCTGCCTATTCTGATCCTGTGACTACCTATTTGTACTTCTTAATCTCCTCACCTCTTTACCCACTCCCCCAAACTCCCCTCCCATCTGGCAACCATTAGAATACTCTCAATATCCATGATTCTGTCTCTGTTCTTCTTGTTTGCTTAGTTTGCTTTTTAGGTTCAATTGTTGATAAATATATATTTATTGCCATTTTATTATTCATAGTTTTGATCTTCTTTTGCTAAACAAGTCCCTCTAACATTTCATATAATAACAGTTTGGTAATGATGAACTCCTTCAGTTTTTTCTTGTCTGGGAAGCTTTTTATCTGCCTTCCTATTCTAAATGATATCTTTACTGGGTAGAGCAGTCTTGGCTGTAGCTCCCTGCTTTTCATGACTTTGAATATTTCTTGCCAATCCTGTCTAGCCTGCAAAGTTGTTTTTTTGTTTGTTTGTTTTTCTTTTTCTTTTTAGAAATTAGCTGACAGTCTTATGGGAAGTCCCCTGTAGGTAACTAACTGCTTTTCTCTTGCTGCTTTTAAAATTCTCTTTTCATCTTTAACCTTTATTGTTTTACTTATGATGTGTCTTGGAGTGGGCCTCTTTGCATCCTAGCCTTTTTTGTTGGCTTGGAGATAGGCACCTTCTCCATGTGTCCTCAAATGGTGTTCCATCTGTGTGTGTCTATCCAAACTTCCTCTTCCTCAAAGACACCCATCATCATGGATTAGGGCCAACCCTATTGGCCTCATTTTATCTTAATCACCTCTTTAAAAGTCCTATTTCCAAAGGCAAACACTTTCTAAAGTACTGGGGGCTAGGGCTTCAACGTATGAACTTGAATTTTGGATGGACACAATTTAGCTAATAATACATAGTCACTCTTTGTCCTCTGCTGCCTGCAGCTCATGGATTGCAAATGCCACCTGACTGTTACCCCTGTGGCCATGGAAGAACAAGGGCCCATAGGGGCCCCTAGTATTTCCTAGAAGATCTTGGGAACTTGCCTTGAAAGTCCAGCCCCACAAATGCCTCAGAACCATCAGGCTCGGAAATACGGGTGCCTAAGTAACTTAAGAATTTGATCTCATGATTTTGCCACAGAAACACAATGATGAGGTCACAGCTTAAAGATAGATGAGGTGATCATCACCTGGGTAAGTGGTGAGGGGAAGGGGGATGATTTTGTTCTCTGCCTCTGTCCCAGAACAGTGAAAAAAAGCTGGAGAAAATGCAGGTGTACCAGAGTCATGAGCAAAGAGGAAGCTGCTCTTGCTGGTGCTTTTCCCTCCAGACATGCCCAATCCCTCAGCTTCTCTGCTATTCACACCCCTCCAACCTGGACCTCACCTCTCCTAAGGGCCATTCTCCTTAGTGTCCTCTCAGCCCACCTGGCCCTTACAGGACTGACCCTTACAGGACTGGCCCTTGATCCTTGCCTTCTGTGTGGCTTCCCTTTGGCATTAATTAGGAGAAATCTTGGCTTGTTCACACCCCCATTCCCACCCTTGTCTCCACTCTATAATCACAGCAACATTGGAAGTCAGTTCTCTACAGTCTCTTTTTACTTCTTCTCTCTTCTCACTTCTTGGAACATTTTGTTTGTTTATTTTGCAATTGCCATATATATCTCGAAGAAAAGGGAACAAAAGTTTTGTGATCTGGGCAACTCTGTTTTTCTGATTATCCTTTTCTGTTACAGCCCAAACATGATTGGAACTCCCTCTCTCACAGTCTGTACCTCCTTCCCACTCCAGGCCTGGCATAGTGTTGTCCAGGAGCACCCAGGTGTGGCCCTGCTGGCACCTGGGCTCGCCATGTGGCATGGAACTAACTACTTACCACATTCCCTCTGCTTTTCCTTGGACCGTATCTCCAACCATTTCCATGAGATCTATTTTGCAAAACAAGTCTAGTTCTTTGGTCCAAAAGGCCTCATAGGAGATAATTTATTCTTTCCAGCATACCCCCTTTCTAGGGGAAGAAATAAATCTTCCCTGTTTCCACTCCTGGCCCTGTTTGCTGCCTGTCCCCCAAGCTGTCTGCTTCTGTCCTGGCTTTGACAGATGAGTCTCGCTCCACCAGGTCTTTACAATTCAAGGCACAGTCTACCTCTTGTAGATGGTAATCTTGTTAATGTATCCACACAGCTTATCCTGCTGCATCCAGGAGAACTCAGCTCAGGACTGGCTACACAGGTAGGCAGTGTTGGCAGACACCTACAAACTAAGAGCTGTTGGCTGTAAGGAACCAATCACTCCAAGTTCTGCCCCCAGATGCTTGGCTGCTAGCTGACAATCAACTATTAGTACCTTTAGTGTGAGTAACTGGTTTCTGTGAAATAATAGCTTTTAATATCTATAACTATTTTATAATATATAGAATTCTTCCATATATTGAGAATATTTACCCTGATCTATAAACTGTGGTGTAGATATTAATTTCCTCTCACATTATAGGTAACTTTCCCAAGATAACACAGTGACAAGCTAAAACCTAAATTAGCCAGGCCTATGACACTAAAGGATATCTTCATTACATCAGATTGCTGCTCTGTAATTAACTGAAAGAGAAGTGGTACAAACTATAGTGTGTAGTTCTTTTCAAATGATCTTGTGTTTCTGGCCCTTTCTTTGAAGAAGTTCTAGTTTGAAGGGTTAGAAGACGACAAGAAGGAAAGAGACTTGGAAATGACATATAAGTGCCACTAAAGAAAAAGTTATGGAAAGAGAACACAAAACCACATCCACTGTTTATTGCTTACCACCAGTACCACCACAAGAATGAGCAATTTTGGCTCATTTATTCTTCTTGCCTCTCTACCACATCGTTGCTGCTAGGACTTCTCATGTTTCATCACTATGCCTAAAGAAACTTGATATTCAACAGTTCTCAACTGAGCACTATCACTAGGTGATATTTAAATATGTGTGAGGGCATTTTGGGTTGTCAGTATGACCCAAGGGCTCTGAGGCATTCAGTAGAAGTTGGGTGAGAAATACTAAGCATCAGCACTGTGTAGGGCAGTCCCACCTAGTGTTAATCACCCTGACTACCATGCCTATGAGGTCAGTCCAGAAGGTATCCAGCTATGTAATATGAAAGACATTTATTGAAGAAGATATAAGATACAAGAAATGTACAAAGGACAAAGACACCTCAGTCCCCTTCAAAGTGGGAACCTTGGGACCTCATACAGTTCTCCCACTCACAATCAGCTGCTCCATCATACTTTCCTGAATCTCATTGATGGTCTGAAATCTCTTCCCTTTCAAAGGTAATTTTGGTTTTGAGAAAATCCAGAAGTTACAGGGCACCAAATCTGGGCCATACGGGGGCTAAATCACCTGGGTGATTTGATGTTTCATCAGAAAACTCTGCATGAGATGTGATGCATGAGGTAGCATGTTGTTGTGATGAAGCTGCCAACCACCAGCTGCCCATAGCCACAACCTTGTGAATTATCTGTATCATTTCCATGGAGGAATGTTCAAATTTAATGCAAAATTTGATGTAGATTTGTTGCTGTACTTAGTAATTTTGAATGTGATGGCCACACAGTCCAAGTGCTCACTCTATGATGTTTACTACCCCACTGACTAGTACAGTGAAATCGTCATTGTTTACACTCACGCATTCCAGTGCATTTTCCTTGGCTGCCAGGTTCCATCGATGTCACACTAGCTGTTCTCATTATTTTAACAATGGTTGGACGTTTTTCCAGACAGACTCGTTGTGTAGTGACACCACTGAGAAACTACACTGGAGAGATACATCAAATTTAGGAAGCTCTGGCATTTGTTCATAGTCTCCCTGAGAATCCAGACTGACCACCTGCTCTGTTTTGCTCTGTGCTTTCCACCTGTTGGTTCTTCCTTTGAGATTTTGCCCCCTCTGATGCAATATCCTTCTTCCTCTTAAAGTCACTCAACTGTAGAAATTCCTTTCCCTGATAGATAAGCAAGGACTTTCTTCCCTTTTTGAACTTCTCCTTAGTGTATATTTATTCTTCAAAATATTCTCTAGACCAGTTGAGACACTTCAGGCTGTTGGTGACAGAGAATATGCTGTCTAATGCTCATCAATCATTGCTGCTTGTCAGATCTGTCTGTCTAACCAATTTTTAAGCCCTGTAGGCAAGGCCAGTTTTAGTTTTATTTGATGCAGAGCTGAGTGCATTTATAGTACAAAACAATGGTGAAATAATGATGGTTGTAATTAGAATCATGGTTTGGTAAGTTGAATATACTAAACTTTCAAAATGCGTGTTTTTCATAATTTGTAGAATGAATAACGGAAGGAACAAGGAGCTGGTGACTCAGATGTTCTGTTTGGGTACATTTTCCCCTAATAATGTGAGAGGAGCCTTTTTTTATCCAGCAATGGGTCTGTGAGTCAGGCCGGGTGTGCATGTGACTGAGCCGTGTGAAGCTGTGAGTGTGTATAAGTTTGAAGTTCTGTGAGTTTCTGGTAAAAAATAAAAAATGAAGTATCTGGTTAGTAAAGAAAAATAAAACACTACAAAGATTTAAAAAGGGATCTAGGATACTGAATAACTTCTAGAGAATATGATTATAGTAAGTCAAATGCAAATGAACCAGGGACTTGTGATGCCATGAATTTCTTCCAATATAGAACATCTGAAAAATAGATTTAAAGGTAAATAAATGACAGTTGAAGTATTATGCTAAATAGAGAAAGAAAAAAATGTGCTAATGTGTGCATGAGTGAGTGTGCATGTGAATGTGTCTCAAATCAGCTTATTATTTTATGAGTTTACAAATTTGGGCAAGTATGCATGTCCAATGAGAGTAGATGGATGTTTGTGAAAAAAGGAAAAACACAGTGCTCTGGATGTGTTTAGTGTACAAGTGTCTATTTTGAAGAATTCTGAGGAATAATTAGGGCTTTTAATTCAGTAAACATTTATGTCGTTGATGGGCACACTGTATATTATCCCTGGAGACAAGACTGTTTAAAAGTGAGATTCTGATGACTTTTTATGCCTTGGTTGTGTTAAATATAACTTCCTCTCTTGTCAAAAAAATTTTTAGTGCCATGTGCTCTGCACAGAGCTGGAGTCAGTGTTTCTCTGGGGATGGAAGCAGAGAGTCCTACCAGCCCGTGTGGGGAGGAGACTGCCTGGGCAGGGTGCAACGCATGGCTGAGAGAATGTGATTGTCAGTCAAATTCAGAACCAAGAGCCATGGAGGCCAGAAGGGTCATGAGCTTCCCAAGAATCCCCAAGCTCTTTGAAAGAACATTGAGTTTCTCAGTGCACAGAAGATCCAGGTACACTTACTGAAAGGTAAAATAGATATTCAGAAGCTATAAAACCTGGGGACATCCACGATTCTGACATATGAAATATAATTTGTTTGCCACTTACATTGTACCACACACTGTGTTAGCCAGTGAAGTTAGCTGCTTTTAAGTGCACAATTCCATGAGTTTTAACACATGTGAGATTCAGTTTGCCACCACCATGGGTACTAAGGAGAAGGAGCAACAGTCCCACACCCAAGACACTTATTGCCCTTTTGTAAGCAAACTGTTACCCCTCTCTTAACCTCTGCTGTTCAAGTCAGACGGTTTCTAGTTATCTATCTTCAAGTTCATTGACTCCTTACTATCTCCATTCTGCTTTTGCACCTACCCAGTGAATATCTGAAGTTCATTCTAATTTTGTTTTATTTGTTCCTTGTTTGTGGCTTTTAGCTTTCTGTTGAAAAATTGTATCTTCATATTCATTTCAAGAGTGATCACCTTTACTTCATGGGCATAGTTATAGAACTTGTTTAAACCTTTGATAACTGTAACACATAGGTCTTCTTAGGGTTGGTTTCTATTAATTGTCTTTTCCTATATAAGCAGTTTAGCTTCCCCTTGTTCTTTATATAATTACTAATTTTGGATTGCATTTTGCACATTTGGAATATTATGTTAGTAAGCTTTAGAGCCTGTCAACAGCCTTTGAGGACATAACCAGGTGTAGAACCTAACCAGCCATGTAGTCCAGTTAGGTTCATGCCACCAGTCTGACCTGGCTGTGATTTCCATGCCAGGTCTTCTTTCAAAGGCTTTGCAGTGGTATAAGGTGTGGTACGCTCTATCGGCCATCCAGGACTCTGGGTGGTGGCATACACAACAGTTCCCTTCTCCAAGCCTTTGGTGTACCATTTTGGGTGAATCCCACACATGTTCAAGGATGAACCTAGGACTTTATATGCTGCTTCCTATGATTCCTTTCTTGAGCTTCTTTTTCTCTGTGATTTCCTTTCACTCTCTAGCTACCATGGGCCCTTTTTTCCTGTGTTCTCTGCCTAGAATGCAAAAGTATTAGCTTCTCCTTAATGCTTGTCATTCCTTGTGACTGAACCAAACTCCAAGGCAAAGCAGTAAAAGAGAAGAAAAGGACAAAAAATGTCATGGAAATTCCTTCACATATTTTAGACCACAGGGTCTACTTTCCCCAGTTTCTCTGGTCAAAAAGAACTTTCCCCCAGTTTTAAGTGTTAATGTGGCCACTGGTGCTACAACTATTTCTGCTGTCAGACTGTAGTTTCAGGATTGGGGTGTAACTCAGGGTGGAACCAAGAGGTAAACAGCAACAACAACACAACATACTGGGATATGTCTGGCACTCTTTTCATCTGGAAAGTTTCCCCTGTCCTATCCACAGACCAGAGATTTTTCTGTTTGCATCTATTGTGCAGTGTCGGGTTTCTGGCTGCTGGAGTCTAAACCAGGAAAGGTGGTAGGAGGGGGCATGAAACAGGATTGTACTTCCTTGAAGTGTTGATGTCCCTCCACAATCTCTTTGCTCCTGTTGACTTGTCAGAGTCCTCAGATAATTTTGTGACATATTCTGTCTAGTTGTAATGATGACAGAGATCAGCTGAGGTGCACTTACTCCATCTAAACTGCAGTTATTTCTAAAGTAGAGTCTTCTTAATTCTATAAAGTAATAATAACTAAAATCAGTCCAATTTTTAAATCATCACCATGAATGTGTAATTTTTACCAATGTCAGTAGACAGACATCCCCCACTGCCCTACCCTTGGGAAACCACTGATACAGGAAAAATGGAGGCTGGCATGGGTTACCAAAGAATTTAGTAAGAGTGGATTGCTTCATTTTAGGGTTCTAAATCTGCATTTGGATATACAGTAGGTTGCTTTAATAGATCCTGCCTATAAAATATAGACAGAGAATTAATGTTGACCTAGTAAACTGTAAATTAATTGAGAACATGGAAAATGCTCTCAATTGAGAGCATGGAAAGTTGGGACATTTATTCATTAATTCATTCAATATCTATGTACTGTAAGTACTAACTACTGCAGATGCAGAAATATTATCTGCCCTTAATGGACTTATAGTCTGATGGGATAAACCAATAAATAACCAGACTATTTCAATGTAATGTGGTCTGCGTTACCATAGATAAAGGCACTGCCTGATTGGGATGTACCATGAAGAGAGGGGCAAGGAGGTGTTATCCCAGAGGTACCTAGAGGGTTAGGGAAAGATTCTCATAAGAGATGAAATCCAAGCTGTGACCTGGAAGAAGAGGAAGAAACAGCCCAAGAAAGCAAGTATTTCCAGGTGACAGCATGAGTAAAAACAGAAAAACCATAAGATGTTCATCATTCTGGATTATAAGATTTTCAGTGAGAACTGAGCCAAATAAGGAAAAATACAGGGTCTGGCACAAATGATGCCCCTTCTACTACAAAAATCTTTTATTACAAAATAATGAGCATGTAATTCTGTAATATAACAATATCATACTCAAGCATATCACATGACATTTTAGGTGAAATGTTCAAGTTAAAGCTATAAATTATTACACCCATATTATGACCTTACCAACCACAGTCAAGCAGGCATTACTTCTGCCAGACCCTGTTTTAAGGAAAAATGGTAAAGAAATAAAGAGGAGTTAGGTCATGATGGGCCATATAGTAATTTATGCTGATTTTGTGTTGACAGGGTCAGATGTCTAACCTACCTGATAGTACTATGGGAAAAATAACAGATAAAATCTGTAAACAAAGTTTTCCCATTAGGAAGTCCAGAGGCTATTTCAGTGGTCCACAAAGAATAAGATTATTGAGGTAAAAACAGAGAGAAGAGGATACATTCAACACATATTTTAGAGGTAGGATTAATAGGACTCAGTGACAGACTCAGTACTGTGGTCAGGGAGAGTAACTGGTGAGAAAGACTTCCAGAATTTTGGTTTAAACATTTTGCTCAATAAAGGTGTCATTTGTTAATAAGAGAAAAACAAGGACTATAAAGTTGGCTGCAGAAAATAAAGAATTCCATGGTGGGCATATTAAATTTGGGGTACCTATGAGGTTTCCAGGTGACTGCTTTAGATAGGCCATTGCATATCTGAGTCTGTGGTTTGTAAAAGAGAAATAAGGTGGAGATATAGGTATAAATTGTTATTGCCATATAACTGGATGTTCAAAACCACTGAATAAAAGACACTATATTGGGAATGATAATACAGTGAGAAATGAAGAGAATGCCTAGCACCTGGCTCTGAAGTACCCAATGTATAGAGGTTGGATAAAGTAGAAAAGGCCAGTAAAGGGGATTTTGAAGAAATGTCCAGAGAGGCAGGTGGACAGTTAGGAGGATATTGCATCACAGAACCATGGAGAAATCTATGTAAGAGAATTAGTTGTCAACCATGTAGACTGCTGCCAAGAAGTCTCTTAAGAAAGTGCTAAAATATGTGCAATGAATTTGGCACCTTGGCAGTCACTCAGTGACCTTGGTATGAATGGGTTCCAGGGGGAGATGTGGGCAGAAGCCAGATTGGACCGAATAAAGTATAAATAAGATGTGAAGAATTCTAGATAGCACATTTGGACAATAATTTTAAGAATCTGGGTTGTGAAAAGAAGCTGTGAAATATGGGGTCAGTGTAGAGAAGTGGTGGTAAAGCAGATATTTAAAAACTCAAAAAATCCAGTTAGATTATAACTATGAACTAAGACTGGAATAGCAAACTGATTTTTATCTCTTGAGCAAAGTTAGTTGAGGTGACTGCCCAGATGATGTATTTAAACATATATATACTCTGTGTGTGTGTGTGCCCACACCCCTGAAATATATATTCCAGTATTCAGTACCTGATAGAATGAAGTCCTTGAAAAGATGAGAAAGGAAGAAGTCCATATATTGAAGGAAGAACTGGCTTTCTGACAGGAGAGAGAGACAGTGTCATGTTGGACAGCTGCTATAACACAGGGGCAGAGGTAAAGGAGGTTGGAGGTATTTTCCAATGAGGGATTACAATAATGGGTCATAAAATCCAAGTTTTCTAAAACTTAGGAGACAGTGAGATGATAAGCACAGATGTAGGTTTTTAGATTTGGTCATGACAAAATGAGCGATGCCTGCCTAATGGCTTCTGGATTTGGTTTTGTTTTCTCCCCTCCTTTCAGTAAGGCATAAGACAAGATCATTAGCAGAGGATAGCATGAATAGGGGGACAGGCCGATGAGGCAGTGAGCTGTTTGAAAAAAATGTTGGAGGAAAAAAATGAACTTAGAGAGTGTTTATCACAGAAACACTGTAAATTCCAGGGTAGTGATGAGTGCTCATTGAGGTAGGTGACCATGAATGTACAGTGAACCCAAACTGCTTGTTTGGGTGGTATTCCCAGAGAAGATAAGTAGTCAGCTATCCAGAATGGGGGTTTCTCAGGCCAATGGAATGCACAGTTAAAGGTGAAACATTTTGGGGCTATTTTGCAGTAAGAGATTATAATGATGGGTCACAAAAATCTAAGTTTTATCAAAAGGGATATAAAAAAGTGAAAAAGACTAAAAATTCAATGGATTTGAGGCCTCAATGAGGTAAAACAATTGTTTCCATAAAGTCACAAGCAAGTGTTTTGCAAAGGTAGAAAGTCACAGATAGAGCGGGATGACCTCAGCAGCGGTCCAAAATCTAACACACTCCAGGTGCCACTGTGAGATGGGCCAATGACGTGAGCAGGTGGAGAACTCATTGGAGATAAGGAGATCAAGAATGTGAGAATCAAGATTTTGATAGATTATATTTCTGGACAAAAAAGGTCACTGAGAGTGATGGTAGGATTTGGGGTGGGGGTGAAGACTCTACCCCAGGGACAAAGATGTTCAGTGAATGGAAAGGAATGGCCAAGATGTCAGCAGAATGCAGAAATGTGGTGGAGAAGGGGCATGAAATGATTTGGATGCTATAAGAATCAAAGGTGCAAGGTTTTAAAAAGATGGAGTCTAGAAGATTCACTGGAGAGCAAAGATACCAACTAACAGAACAAATTAGCAGCCTCCACTTGACAAACCAGACAGGCCGGCAATGGAATCTGAACTCCCAGACTCGTGATGACGGGGCAGGCAGGGCAGCGGGGAGGCAGCTGCCCAGCAAGAGCTGGAGGGCATAAGGGAGCATATGAAGAATGGAGCGAAGAATGCAGGGTCTTGGAGGGAGAGGGAGTGTGGAATGGGGCAGATGGAAGGTTCTATGGAATAGTGTGATACAAGACTATGGAGACCAGAGGGCAACTGAAGAGATTTAGGTTTGCACATCAGGGGTCAGTAAACCACAGGCCTCGGGCCAAGTCCAGCCTGCTGCCTGTTGGTTTATTTGTTTGTTTGTTTGTTTTTGGTATGCCCTGGAAGCTAGGAATTTTTTTAATTTTAAATAGGTAATTATTAATTAAAAGAAGAATGATATTTCAAAATACATTATAAGATTATATGAAATTTAATTTTTGTTGTTTGTAAGTAAAGCTTCGCTGTAAAGCAGCCACACTCTCTCATTCACATGTTCTCCATGGCTGCTCTACCACCACAGTGGCTGAGCTCAGTAGCTGCTATGCTGTTTGTCCTGCAAGGTCTAAAATACCTGCTCCTTTGTCTTTTGCAAAAAGGTTTGCTGACTCTATTCTAGAGGATTGGTCAGGATACTCTCTTGGAGAAGATTGGTTATTCAAGCTGGGGTCTTCAAAACATCATAGGATACTCTAGTGCAGGTCAGGCCAGCTGTTTCCACAGGCTTCATTCATACAAAAGAGTAGTCATAGCTGACTGCTCCCAGAGGGGTGACCGTGGCTGTGAGCTTTGACGAGAACACAGTCATCATGGGAGCGAGCTTCTGATTTACCTAAGCAACTGGATAACTGCCTTTAGCAAACGTACATTCTGCTTGTTTTCTTTGTTTGATAGCAATTTTATCATTTGATTATGCTCTGGCTCTCTCACACTTTCCTCTCCTCACCTCTCTGTTTTATCTACCTACATATCAATCATCTACCTATCAATCTACCTATTCTGCCTTTACCAGCTGCTAACTCTATTGGTTCATTCATAAGCTTCTGCACACTTCTCCACCACAGCAAGAAAGGTGGCAGTCAAGTCTTCTAATGTGGCAATTAGTCTCCTAAAGTTAAGAATTCAAACAGAAGTAAAGAATAACTTGTGACTCATCAGTCAAAGTTGTTAATTTTTTTCAATTCAAGGACCCATAACATTTTGGCTGATAAAAAGTAAAATGTTTCTTCATCCTCTCTCTCAAAAAGGAAAAGAGTTAATAAGCTTCAAGAACATTAGAGGAGGAGGAGCTACTGCAATTTAAGTCGAGCAGTTGAGGACACGTCAAGGTAGATGGGATGTCACACTATCAGGGATAGGCAAAGGCCTGGATTCTGAAAAAGAAGGGGGGCAGGGAAGTCAAGTGAGAATAAGTGTGAGGACACGGACATTTTTTCCATCTTTTTCTGTGTTTTAGTTTCAAACCTCTTGAGACAGGTGATGGAGATTTCCCCAGTATAGCATCATCCTCTGAGGAAAAGTTCAGTATTTTCTCAGCAAATGCAGCTGTCCCTTGAAACCATATCCCCACATGCCAGCTTCCATTCCTTGCATAGCACTGCTCACTGGAGTGTTTGTCGTTATTGTTTCTGCTGCAGAGGCCACCCCATCTTCTGATGAGCCCCATTTTGTGTGGATGGCAGCACTTTTTCCCTGCCTATCCCAAGAAGGTAAAGAGCCCAATCACATTCCCTGCAATCATTCCACCACTAATTACATAGAGACAGAGCTGAATCACCAGGCTGATTCCACCAGGAAAAAATTCAACCAAATTGATGATGACATAAGAAAGTTTTCTGAGACACTGCTGATTAGGGCACGCTCTACCCTAACTCATTGAGGGGAAGCAGAGACATTAGCTACACAAGCTTTCAACTAAGGATATTTGTGGAGATAGCCAAACCTGGCTGTTTTCTTATTCATGCCAAGCCTAGCTTGATGAAGGTTTTTTTAGTCTCCCTTAAGACATGTGGAATAAAATTCTTTAACCTTAGGTCTCTTTATGTGTCCAGTTTTTATCAGGAAAAGGAAATAAAAAATAAACACCTTAAAGGTAAATATCTGCTATTTTCTTGAAAGTCACCAAAGAAGGTTTTAAATAGTTCATTTTGACAGCTAGAGCAGCCACCAAAATTATAATCAGTTTGTTCATTCACTGTCTGACAATATTTGGTACCTTCTGTGTGTTAAAATCTGTAATTGATATTGGAGATGAAAATATAAATTAGTCCCTTCTGTCTTGGAAATCTGAATCCAGTAGGGTAAACATATGTAAAAACATAACAACGCAAAGTGATTAGTTTAACATTAGAAACAAACCAACCAAAACTGGGTGGAGAGGAGGTAGAAAATTTGAGTGTCAAGAAAGGGTCCCCAAAAGGTTTACATCTAAGACTACTATGAAGAACATGTAGACATTCGAAAGTAGACGAAGTGGGTATTAGATCCTAGATAGAGGAGGAGCAGATACAAAGGCACAAGAAAGGCCTAGAGATGCAGGAACTCTGCTGGTGATCAGTGGGTGTGGGGAGAAAGGAGCTGGTAATAGGAGAATACGAAGATGCAGACAAGAGCCACCTTGGGAGGGGCCTTGACGTAGCATGTCAGTGAGGAGTGCAGAGCAGTGAAGGGATCCAAGCAGGGGCGGACCGATTTTTATTTTTGGCAATTATTTTGACAAGGATAAAAATAATGAACTGGAGGCAGGGAGAACAGTAAAGAGAGTATTATAAAAATCCAGAATGGATAATGAGTGCCTGAATTAAGATAGTTAACAAGGAAAGGGGAGAGGGTGGGGGATGGGTAAATAAAAATAGTTAAAATGTTATAGAAAAAACAAAAACAAAAATGCATGTTCTGGTGGAATTCAAATCGTTGTCAGGTCACTTGAGTAGATGTGTTATTTAACCTCTTAAGCCACATCAATCTGACAGGGTCATTGTGAAGAGGAAAACCATGCGTGCAAGACACTTGGCAGAGCCTCTGGCGCACAGAAATGCCCAGTCCATGTAGCCACAATTTAAAACAAAATTTTAAAAGTTAGTTAACAATAATAAAGAAGAGTAAAAGATAGATTTGAAAACTGTAAAGCCAGTAAAACAACAGGATTTATTGACTGACTCTGAGGAGTGAGAGAAAGGGAAAAATCAAATGTGACTCTTGTTTATTTTAGGAGAATGGGACTTGGCCTTGACGCCAACAGGGGTGAGTGGACACTGGGGTGAGAGCAGGTCTCAGTGGCAAGATGATGAGGTCAGACTGTGGTGTCTGTGAAACATACAAATGAGGCATTAGGTGGGGCCTAGAGTTCAGCAGATCCTCCTGGGATGGGGATGCAGATGATGAGATTATAAGCATAGCTGGTAATCTAAAATGTAGAGATGGGATTTCACAGTAGAGATAGACTGGGAGAGCAAACAGCTATAGCACAGGAGTGGACCGGACCCAAGGGTTGAGTCTCTTTCCTCCTACAGTGTGTTCATTCTAACATTTACTGGCTGTCATGAATATGCCAATAATTCTTCTGTGCATTTGCAAAAGTTTTCTCATTTAATCCTCAAACCCAATGTATGAGTAATAAAGCCTCCACATTTTACCAATGAGGGCACTGAGGCTCAGTGACTTATGCCAGGCTACCTAATTGCTAAGAGAAATAGCCATCCTCAGGATGCAGGGACACCATGCTTGTTCCGGTAAATCATGGCTATCTCATTTTCACACATTGTGTTTCATCCAAGACCCAGGTGTACACACTTAGGGTTAGTTTTTTTGTGAAATGACAAGAGGTAGAAGGAAACAGTAGTAGTATAACTAATGTAAGAGAAAATCAACTTTTCCTTTCCATGTACTCTTTTTATAGATTTCAATGTAGTTGAAAATTCCACCTGTATGGAGCGCAATGCTCAGAACCGCCAGGTGGCTGGGCCCAGTGCACATATTTCAGGCAGTACAATTGGGCATAAGTATGAGTTGGCAGCAAGTAGCTTTGTTGATGGGCAGGGTTTGAGATAAATATTTGCAAAGATTATAATATACTTATATATAATTTATAATATAACATTATATATTATAATTTATATATATTGAATGTTATATATATTCAAAGACTGTAGTCAAATAGATTGAATACAAAGGTTTTCTGTCATGTCTCCCTTTCTCTCTGGGTCCAAATTATCCTTCACCAACAGGCTTCCTGATATTCTATGGGTATTTCCACGCAGTTTTCTTGAGTCATTCTTTTATACATGTTCTCCTACCCCGTGCCAATGGAAATTCGTGTATGGTATTACCCTTTCTAGTACTAATGGCACTTGCTAGCTTCCTCACATGTATGGTCTGATTTTTTCATTAGATTATCTTAAGTATGCATTTGACCCCATCCCAGCTCTCCTACTTTCCCACAAGTAGTCATTTTGCGATCGAGTGTTTTTGCTTGATGCAGTCATTCATACATGGAATTCTTCAGGAAATCTTCATTCTGCTCTGCATAGGAGGATGCTGATGCAAAGTAAAAGCCTTGCTTCCCTCCTCCCTCCATGCACAACAGGCCTCTGGTTGATCAGCCAGTGGTTGTGGGTCTCCGGGGGGAACAGGTAAAACAATGCACAATCCATTTCTTCCATCCTAAATCTTGGGTGAGGAAAGAGTCCTCTCTTTTAATGGAAAAAGAGGTCTTCAGATCTGCATATCCATTCTTCAAAAGGATTGTTTAGAGGTTACTTTACTTCCATTGCATTCACAAAATATTTAATGAAACACTGCAAGGCTACACTTAACTTCTAGAATTCATGTCCTTTTTCCTATAACCAGTTGTATTTTGAGGATTTCCTGGTTTTTTTTTTTCTTCATAGCCCTGGGGGTTGATAGAGATTTGATTCTGTGCCATCACTGAGGGATGAACCACAGAAACACAGGAAGGTGGATATTAATCTTTTTGCATTCTAAGCTATTTTTAGACCCCTTTTCAGAAAGATATACAATTTCTCCTTAGGGAAAATGCACACACACACACCTACCTGTGTGTGATGTCATATCCCAAGGTTCAAAAACTCCTGGGGTTAGAGTTCCACACTTCTCAGATTAAGAACTATTGTTGTTAATATGGCAAGTGTCTTCATGGCTAAACTGTGTACCTTACAGACTGCTCTGCTTTCCCAGGGAGTTCAGAGCCAGAGGGTTAAGGTGACTTTACTACAAGTGGACTTCTGACCTGAGGGTGCACGGGATGGTGTCAGAATCTTAACCCATTAACAGCCTCTCAAGTTTAATAATTTCCTTAAATTATTCTGGACAAGAGATTTCAAGGCAATTAAATTTTTCACATTTCTGAGCACTCAATGTTGGCTTATATCTCTAGAGATACAGAAAAAAGAAAGCAAGTAGCCAAGATACTGAGGAAATGTGACACTGTGTTCTTTATGCACCCCCATTACTGTCTTTCAGATCCACTTGCCTGATTTTACAAACCAAAAGCTGATTTCTTTCTTCATTAAAAAAAAAAAGTTAGCAGCCATCAGCTGCACTACTGCAAACACCCAGGTTTCCAACATCAAGCTGCAAATTCCAAACATCCAGCTGTTTGCTTTCTGACTTTGATATCCTCACCCGTCATAGAGGGTCTGCATGCAAAACTGAGCCAACAGTCCTCACAAAAAGACACACGGCAGAAGAGCACACAGCTCTCAGGGCCCAGCTGGCTGCTGAAGCCCATCTGCAAAGTAAGCCAGTCTGTCATCCTTATAAGGGAAGTGAGAGGCCTCAGAGACACACAGGGCCTGGCTCGGTGCAGTACAGGGGCTCATAGAATAGAATTATACTTGGCTGCAGCTCCTCCTTAATATATTTTTTAAAGATTTTATTTGTTTCTTTCTTTGTTTGTTTTTAGAGAGGGGTAGGGAGGGAGAAAGAGGAGAGAGACATCAACTCGCAGCTGCCTAACACTCCCCCTACTGGGGGACCTGTCCTGAAACCCAGACATGTGCCCTAGACTGGGAATCGAACAGGTGACCCTTCGGTTCCCAGGCTGGCACTCAATTCACTGAACACACGAGCCAGGGTACTCCTCATTAATATTAAGTGAATTGATTATTCCCAGAAAATTTCCCAATCAAAAAATTAAGGGAGTTTTTTCACTCCATATATGCATAAAACATATTACATTCCATGTATATGAATAGTTATACACATAAAACATATACATATACACAGTTTCAACTATCAGAGGATCTCTGAATATATGCCAGAATCTATGCTAAGTATTTTGCTGTTATATCTTGATAGATACATAGATAGCTAGACATGCAATTTATAGTTTGTCATAAGTTTATATAATATATTTATTGGATCCCAATGGCTTTGTAGATTAATTGTTAAACTATCAATTTACATTTCATCTTAAGCAAAGAGGACAGTGAACATTGCAGCTGTTTGGGGAACAGGATCTTCTGTGTGCCGCGTACGGTACAGAAGAAGCTGTGAAAAGCTGACGGAGCTGGGGGACAACGGATGATTAGGTGCCTAACAGAAAGCAGCGAGCATGATGAGATGCGTGTCCCAGGTATATGTAGAGTCCATATGAAATAGTTGCACATCTGAGACCTGGAGGTAAATAATGGCATTGAGACATCACCACACATCAAGTGCCCTATGATTTTAGCTCCTGGCTCACTAACAACTGATACTAACATGTTTAAGGGAAATTCCAGTTATATAATAGAAGCCAACAATTCAGTCTGTCCCATTCCACAAAGATGGTACCTATGTTTGATACCAAAAGTAACTTTCTCATTGATTGTTGGAAGCCATACCTTGCTTCTATAGCAGACAAAAGCAGGTTTGGGCTCTTCAGAACTTTTTTTCTGAAAGAGATCTTGTAAGTTCATTCCCTCTTGGAGAAATCACCAGACTCTATTTTCTGTATGCAAAGGAACAGTCAAAGAGAAAAAGATATATGAAATATATGTATATTCTGTTGTGGGGTTCTGCCCAGAGAGGCCACTCTCCCCCCATCCGCCACAGATGAGAGTAAGTCTACCAACACGAGATCTGCTTGGGGAGGAAAGGTGGCCAATCTCTCAAAGGAGAAGGGCCAGGAACCTGTTCCTCAATGGGCTTTTATTGGGTTTAATTTGCATAGGAATACAGGTAAAGCACATCAGTCATTGTCAGGCAGTAAGGATCAAACAATAGATAACATTCAAAGAACTATGAGGGCTTATTCTGATTCAGGGTCAGATAGCTAAAGGGCTATAAAACTTTGGGAAAACAAACTCATTCTATGCTTGGACCCTTATCACTTAAATTGAGGCTATTAGCAAAGCAGGTTTCACAGGATTTTATGCATTCTTTCTTAGGCCTGATCCTCCCAGGGAATCGCCCATTCCTGCCCAGGGCTACACCACATTGTTTCAGGCTTAAACCAGGCAGGGGCAGTAAGACATCCAAGAGATTAGCAGACTTCTTGCAGACAGAATGAGGACTCAGGCTGTGTCAAAGCCAAAGGGTGAGGTTCTATCACCCCCTTTTTCTATAGCCCCGTAAGCCCTTCCCTGAGGGCCCCTTCACAATGGTGCCTGTCTTAAGTTGTTGATTCCCTTGAGGAATCTTACCTGTCATTGGCTAACCAGTCATTCACCCCGGGCCAAGCAGGGTGAAGTAAAAGGGGGCAGAGGTGGCACCCCTACCAGGAAGATAAGCTTTGTCTCCTTAGTAACTTATGGTCCCAAGGTCTCTTTACTTAGGTTTAGTCATGGGGGGTTATAGCTTCTGAAACCAGGCAGGGTGGTTCCCAACATCATCCTTTTATTTTTCACTTTGAAATTAGAGACATTTCTCAAGCCCTCAGCAGGTCCCGCATGGGCTATGCAGCTGTACGGACTTTCTTTAATGAAATCATCCTGAGATATTGTATCCCTTGTAAATCAAATCCTACTTTAAGTGAAGGGAGTTGAGCTTTCTAGTTAAAGGATCTGTGATGGATCCTTTATTAAGTTTATTATTATGAAATCTCTACTGGAAAAGCAAAGATCTGATTATTCTTTCATTTCTGCGTGAAGATTTTCTTGTATCCAGGATCTTGTATGTTAAAAAGCTCTCAAACTGAGTCGTGGAATCCTTAAGATCAATGGTCATGAGAGCTACCATTTACTGAGAGATTGCTATGTTCTAAGTACTTTACACATATGCAGACAGAATTTACTTATTTAATACTCACGTTAACCTTGTAAAGTTGTCTTATTTCCCCCATCGAACTGAAGAGGAATCTGAAGCCTGGGGAAGTGAACTGTCGGATGGTAAATGCTGCAGGGCTCAGTGTGAGGGCATCAGAAACCAGCACGCCCTATAGCACAGCCGCAGGCAATCGTGTGGACAGCCAGTGCCTTCCACCTTAACATCAGACCCTCAGAAGGTATTCCATGTTGATGCCATGTTGGGAAACGCTCTTTAACTTTGATAGTCCTACCCATTACAGCGGATACTGCTCTCTGGTTTTTGTGTGCAGCCTAGCTGTCCTCAGCCTGATCCTGCCACACAATGCTAACATCCATGCCGGTGCACACAGCTCTTAGGGTCCCTCTGTAGGCCTGTAGACTGCAGCTTTCCCTCTGTTTCCTCTGCTCAGTTCTTGCAGTACCTACCATGTGCTCAAATACATATCTTCTGTTCCTCCTCTTTTCCCCTCGGTGAAGTGCCTCACCTTGGCCTCCACAGGCAGAGTGAGAAGGGGGCTCTCTTCTGAATGGCTATTGGCTGAGGCACATGGTTCTAGGTGGCCCGGGATGAGGAAGGACTTCCTGGGAATAACTGGCAGGTGTGGATGCTGGGTCTCACAGCGGCACTGCCT
This sequence comes from Phyllostomus hastatus, assembly GCF_019186645.2. Lineage (NCBI taxonomy): Eukaryota > Metazoa > Chordata > Mammalia > Chiroptera > Phyllostomidae > Phyllostomus > Phyllostomus hastatus. Next base: position 7,402,910 of record NW_025334015.1, on the reverse strand, counting down.
GCCTCAAACATCTTTCAGAAATGGTATCTCCTATAGTTTCTGGCTCTAATAAGTATTTTCATCAGACAACAAAACCAGTACCTCTGGCTTTGCAGGGGTTGGTGTTGAGAACCAGTAAGCAAACCTCTGTCACATGGTTCTTGTGTTTTTTGTGTGCACCATCCTTCCAGCATCTGAAAAAACTGTGTCTTTCACCATCAAAACACAAAACCTTCCATGCTGCTCAGCTCAAAGTAAAGGTACCTGGAGGGGCCCCAGCTGACCTTTCCTGCAAGCAGCTGTCCCTGGGGCCCAGTCTGAGTTTAACACGAACATCTGATGAAGTCAAGTGGCAAGAAAACTAGTCTAGTAATAGACTAGTCACAATATTTGAACTAAATTTTAAAAATAATTCATTCCAACTCTGAAGTTCTGGAATTCTATATTCTGGCTTTTTTTTTTTTTTAGTTTCTGAGGTCCAATGATTTTTATATCAGCTGGTGTAAATGCCATAAAAATATTAAACACGGAGACAGCTGTGTCTTCTCCTCTCCAATAGCGACAGCTGTTCTCCTGACAAGCTTATTCTCAGCTACGATAAAAATGCTAATTGTTGCTATTATTATTTTCAGTTGTAAAGGCTGTGAATGTCCAATCTATGAGCTCAGGAACTTGGGGTTTTCTTTTCTAAAGGGGTATTAGTTACACAGGACAGTTTTGTCCATTGCTAAAGGCGGCTGTGAGCTCAGCCCATTGGGCAACGTGGAACTCCTTTGGGGGCTTGAAGGCAGGTGAAATCCCGCTTCCAGCTTGCTTCATTTCACGGCTTGAGTTGTCAAATTCCACTTAATGGAATAGCTGTGCTCCTGAAAAGTTGGCTGTAGAACAAATTCTGCTAAATACATCACACTTCCTCATTGATCTTCATTTTTAAATTAAGGATGCATTCCTCTAGGGAAATAATTGGCCCCAAGACTAGTATAAATTATACTAAGCACTCAATAAACCTTTTTAAATCACATATTTAAAGAAAATCTGTTCTGTTAGAACATGAATAGTGATGGTATTTTTTAGCATCAGGAAATATAAATACAGCACTAAGGACAGTTACCAGAAGTGGCGCTGTCGTGGGGATAGAGCCACATGGGCATCAGGTGAGCAGCGTGGAGTCCATGGACCTTTTTTTTTAATTGAGTAACTCTGAGTCTATCGATCAGTTTATTAATAAGGATTTAACATATTTCTAATCATGTAAACTATTTCCCTGGGTGTCTTAAGAGACAGGATGTTCAAGACTCAGTCCCTGCTCTGAGAGTTTCAACAGCAGTGGGGAGCAAGACCCGTGACTAGACCACAACCAGCTGTGGGGAAATGCTATTAGAGCCGGAGGAGCTGTGGACTGGACATCAAGAGAACTGGTGCGCTCCGGCTCTAAACAGACGTGGACTCCTCTGAACTGTGTATCCCCATGTGAAACATACAGGGATTTAACAAAATCACTAACTCCCTAGCTTGGCTATAGATGAGAATTTCCTGGTAAAATTATTAGAACTCTTCACCCCTGGACATTCTGATTTACTAGGTATGGTGGGATCTAGAAATCTATATTTAAATAACTATTCTGGGTAATCCTCCTGAATTGCACTCTGTTCTAGCAAAACAACTATGTGATTATATGACCATTAATGACCCTTCAAGCTCTTTGGTTTAATTTCTTATGATCTTAAAGACTAGATGAATGCTAGGTGAACTAGACAGATTCTACATTCAGGACAGCCACAGGCACTGAAATTTAATAGACTAATGGGAGTATATTAGTTTCCTAGGGTCCCACAGCAAAGGAACACAAATGAGTTGGTTTAAGCAACAGAAATGTGTTGTCTCACAGTTCTAAAAGCCTGAAGTCCAAATTCAAGGTGCCAGCTGGTCCATGCTCTGTCTGACCGCTAAAGGAGGAATCTTACTTTGTCTCCTGGAGCTTCTGTGTTTACCAGCCACCCCTGGCTTTCCTTGGTTTGAAGGGGCATCGCTGCAGCCACATGGCCGTCTTCCCCTTTGAGTCTTCACAGCATCCTCCCCCCGTAACTGTCTTTGTGTGTCCAAACTTCTCCTTTTTATGAGGACACCAGTCATATTGGATTAAGACTCACACTAGTCTCTCATTTTTATTTGATTATCATTGTAAAGACCCTGTTTTCAAATAAGGTCCCCTTATGAGGTGCTAATGGTTAAGGTTCTTGGTATGTTTTTGGGGGATACAATTCAACTCATAACAGGGAGTTTTCATGGAAGAATAAGAACTTGAAAGGTAGGTAGACTTTGCTTAGGATGACAAAAAGAGCATAGTTTTCTAAGTGATACAGTCAGTTTGTGAAAAATGAAATTATCGTGTTTGTCCAAGATGAAAAATAGTATGGCCTGGCTTACAAACTGTGGCAGGGCACTGCTGATGGGACTGCAGAGTGGTGCAGCCACTACAGAAAATACTATGGAGGTTCCTCACAAAATTTAAAATAGAACTACTATATCACCCCACTCCACTTTTTGGTACCTATCCAAATAAAATGAAAACACGAATTCAGAAAGATATACGCACCTTCGTGTTTATTGCAGCATTATTTACAATACCCAAGTTATGGAAGCAACCTACCTAAGTGTCCATGGATAGATGAATGGATAAAGACATGAGATGTGTGTGTTTGTATACAAATGATACTCAGCCATAAAAATGAATTAAATCTTTCCCTTTTCGACAACATAGATAGACCTACAGGAAATAAGTCAGAGAAAGAAAAACACTATGTGATCTCACTTACAATGTGGAACCTAAAAAATAAAACAAACAAAATAGAAACAAATATAGAGAACAAACTGATGGTTGCTAGAGGGGAAGGGGAGTGGAAGGGAAGGACACAAAAGGTAAAAAAGTATGAGTAAAAAATTTCCAGTTATAAAATTGTGAGTCATGGGGGTGTGGTGTACAGCATACGAATATAGTCAGTAATATGGTAAAAACTTTGGATGGTGTCAGGTGGGTACTAGGCATTATATGATCATTTCATTAGGTGTATAAATGTTGGATACCTAAAATTAATGTAATATTGTCTATTAACTGTATTTTAATAAAATAAGTTTTAAAATGAAAACAAAATAGTTCTGTTTTTCAAAAAGAGTTGTAGAAGTCGTGTTGGCGACAATGATCAAGTGGTGTTGATCATAGTGGCTAACACCTATAAAAACTTACCCACGTGCCTTTCACTGCATTCCGTTGTTCTCAAAGCAGCCCTGGAGGAAGGTCATGTCACAGTGCATTGTAGGGATGAAGACATGGTGGCACAGAGGAGTTGACGCTTCATGAAAGATGAAGGTAGAGGAGGGGTTTGTCTGATCCCAAACTTTTGCTTTTTGCCATGATGACCAGGTGCCTTCCTTGTGGTGCAAATGTGAGATAAACTTGGATGAGTGCTGCAGGCTGCTTTGCGAAGGGCTTTGATAAGGATGTGGAGTTTGGGTTCGATGTTACAGAAAACACTCACTTACAGTGTCTGAAAATGTGTGACGTTGTGAAGGGGATATTTTAGGAAATGAGTGTGTCATTTCTACCCAAGGATATATTTTCTTTAGAAAAGATTTATAAAAGAGAAGCTGTTGACCATGAAGAGTTTCTTTTCATACAGTTTTATCAAGTAATTTGCCTCTTTCCCACTGGTATCTCTTAACCAAGAATTTCCTATATCACTTTAAAAAGGATGCTCTGGTGATCTTTTTTTTTTCAATATTCTTTGTAAGTTTTCCTAGGTGATAAAGCATCAATAATTTCATAGCCAGAGCACACATGCTGTTAAAGGAAAACTTTCCTCAAATTATTAATTCTGTAAATTCAGATTTTAGTTTAATTTTTTTTTTTTTGCTTTCTTGTCTATTTGTCTTATGCAGCACCAAACTCATTTCTGGTGGTTCACAGTTTAATTTGTTATGTTCATACTAATTATCTTTCTCCTTGGTTTTGTCATCTATGCTTTTAGTAGAGAAAAAAGTATGTAAGGAGAAAGGTGAAACTAATGGCAAGGAAAGCTAAAATATATAAAGCATTTTACTGTATACAAATTCCTCGTCACATGCCTTACCCAATTGAATCAGAGTGTGCACATAATTGGTGAGTAGTGAAGTCATTATGGTTTTCCTATAATTCTGCGTTTGGTCTGGGGAACACAGGATATGAAAATAGAGGCCTCGTTGTTTCTTGCAAAATGACATAAGTGTGAATTCCTTCCCTCTGGTATTAAAATCTGGATGGGTGGAGAACTCATGCCTCCCCCAAATCTTAAGCGCTCTTACTTCTTTCCCAACATAATATTTCCTGATACTAATCAATAAAATTACACATCTTCACATAAACATGGTGACTTCTTGATTGCGATCACCCTAATATGTGTGAACTTGCACTTTAGTCTACAACTGTCATCTGCCTACTTGCTTCTCCACCTGGCAATCCTTATAATAGGCTCATTTAAGCTGGGTCCCTGTACATCTTACTGTGGTCACACAAGAACATATTTGGATGGTGAAATTGAACTAGATGTTCAGTCTCCAGGTGGAGAGAAGAACAGGGACCCCGGGAACCCTGTGGCCTTTTGTTTCCTTGCTTTGGTGGTGCAGTACACAGCTGTCCCAGACATCTAAGGTCCTCCCAGTCAGTGCTCCGACACTGGAGCTCTGTCCAGAAACAGCTGTCCAGAACTAATTTATTTCCTAATGCTACGGCACTGTTAATTTATAAATTACACTGGTAATTCAAGCTATTATTAATTTCAGATGGTGTAGGGCAAGCCTAATTAAAATATGACATCAATTGCCACACATATGTATCAAGGACTACCATTTAAAATTAATGGGAACATTAAGTGTGACACTGGCCTCCGCGATGCTTTGCACAGTAATTATAGCATTCTAGCAGGGAGAGATCTGACAAATGTAGGCTCGAATCTAGTAGCAAATAAACAACAACAAGATAAAAGGAATCTGAAATTCTTTTTTTAAGATTCTGTTTATTTTTAGAGAGAGGGGAAGGGAGGGAGGCAGAGGAGAAGAGAAACACTGATATGTGAGAGAACATCAATTGGTCACCTCTTGTTCATGCGCTGATTAGAACCAAACCCACAACCCAGGCATATGCCCTGACCAGAGATCAAACCGGTGACCTTTTGGTTTGCAGGATGATGTCCGACCAACTAAGCCACACTGGTCAGGGCATGAGCCACAGACTCTTCATTTAAACCTTCTCTGTTGATTTTCTTCCTCTTTCCTCAAGTCAAGTTTAGTCTTTCTTTCCCTAAAGATGCTTTGAAAACAATAAAAAAAGGCAACTATGACAATTAGAAGTTTCTTACTGGTTGAGATTATGAGTTTCTTTGACTTAATCCTGATGGTCTTCTCCGCATCCTAGAATTGTTGTCCCTGTGTTCTACTAATTGACATGTTCCTGATCCTTCCTGTGACTTCATAACTCTTGCTTGCTTGCTTTAGCAGATGTAGGCTGTTCTTTTGCTCTTCTGGAGGTGGTAGAGTACCTGCACGTGTACAGTGTGGGTTTCACACGGTGAGGCAAAGTGTGAGGAAAGGCCCGGTTTGGGCTTATTACTGATTGGAAGCACAGAGTCGCTGTGTCTGAGGAGTGGTGGCAGAGTTGGCAGGTAGTGGCCTTCTTTTACAAGACAGCTGTTTTGTTATTGTTATTGCTACTGTTGTTACCTAGACAAAACCGGCGATCTTGATGTTGAGGCAGAGGACAGCACAGGAAGAACTCTGAGACTGCAATACCGTTACTGGCCAACGTCCAGCATCCTGGTTGCCAGGAAATGCCTTCTACCAATTAGGTAGAATAAATAGTAAACCAAGGCAGGGAGGAGGAAGCAGACATGTCTCACATGCTGACTCAGTCCTGAGCCTGGTCTGATGATATTGCCAGGTGTTCCAACATCACAAGAAACACTATGTTAGCAAGAAAGAAGAGAACTCCTTAAAATTCTATGTAGCGTTTCCACTATCTGGGAAAGAAAGCCTTGAAACTGTGCTTTCATCCCGAGACCTAGAATTTGGGAGAGGGTCCACAGTACCCACAGAAGAAGCCCCTAAAACAACTTTGGCTAACTGTCTACCTCTGGTCACTATCTTTCACGAGGGAGTCCCTGGTGCTTACAGAAAGAGCCCATAAATAACTTTGGAAAGTGCCCCAATTTTAATTAACTGCCTCCTGTCGCATATTTGTTTTACAAGATGAATAAATGGAGTCTGGAGCAAGATAAGGATTTGGGCTAACAGACCCCCACATATACCTAAGTTTGGGTCGTCACATCCCCCTGGGAAAGCTGGCACCACATTTACACATTAATCAATATGTAACTGTTTTCTCCTCTCCCACAAACCATATAAGTCCTCAGAACAAAGGACTTGCTCTCTCTCAGGGGCTCAGGGTGCTCTTGGCTCTCGGGTTACTGGGTCTCTGACCACGTGGCCTCAGGCTGCCCGGGGGCTTGCCACCCTGGTCATCGGCCACTCTTACTTTCGCTGCTTTGCCCTGAAACTTTGCCTTTCATCCCTACTCTACCCAGTCCTGTTCTCTTCCATAGGAACGGGTCACTAATAAACTGATTACATGCTAATAGATTTACTGATCTGTAATTCTTTACATGTGTCAGCAAGAAGAACCAGGTCTTTCCCGTCAATGATGTCACATAACAAATACGACTGTAACTTACATACACATATATCATTCTTTGCATTTTTATCAGTTTATTCCTGTTGTTATTTTCATGCTTTGGAACAGCAGATACATGGCATTATGGAATGGTTCTATCACCTGGAGAGAATACTTCTTTCTTCCCTTTTCTCCTCCTGTGGAGCCACTTACGTTGATGTGGTTTCACTCCACCTGAGTCTGTACCTCCAGGCAGGTTACAGGAATACCACCTAAAACACCAGTGTGCAGCGCATAAAAGTTTTCAGTGTGCTTTCATGTACAATATATATAGTTTTCATTTGTTCTTCCAAACAACACTCTGAGGCATTAGGATTGGATGTATATTATGCCTGGGAAAATGTCTCTCAGTTACTAGTGACAGTCTCAACTAATGCTTGTTGCCCCATAATATTAATAGCACCCCCTTTTACTCTTAAAAGTATCCCAGGTTACATGAAAAATGTATCATCATGCTGATCACTTAATTTACAGAGGAGACAGGCCCCTTTCCTGTGATGGAGAGATTTCTTTTGTTCTTCATTGTCTTTCCACATGGAGCCTAGAGCTCAGGCTGCCTATGGCAGAAAACCAAGGAACCCGTCTCCTGAGCTTCAATGGCATGGTCTTTTCATAATCCAATCCTCATGGCCAGACCTCAGATGGGAAGTCTAGTAGGTAGAGGGTTGTTATTATTACCCACAATTTTTCAGTACAGAAGCTGGTGCTGGGGAAGATGAAGTGACAGACTACGATGTGTAGCCGTGTCTTCTTGTTCCTTCCTTTCTGCCAGGTTTGTGATTAGAGTGTGCATCCCCATTTCTGGTTTGTCTTCAGGATTCCAAAAGCTCCAGCAGATCAAAGTTTAGAAAATTAATTTTTGGTTATCAATTGAGAAATGCAAATGTATTTTATTAATGCTTTCACTGCCTTTCGTGACGTGTGTGTGTGCATGTAACTGCTATTGTATTTTTCATTGATTCATGGCCTGGGATGCAGTCGTTAGCTTTACACTTCAAGGTTCAGTGTACATGGCACCTGGATCAGAAGGAATTAATATACACCTAAGGGGTCTAGCTCAGACCCCAGAGCCTGACTGCTTGGTAAGGTCTGGGCAGTGTAAATGTCACAATTATGAATCACCTATGGGGACCAGTAATTCTCTAGGCATTTTTTTGGTCCAGGTAGGAGCACAAGCATCTCAGCTCGTTCATGGGGGACCTAAGGAAGTGGCGGTGATGAACGTGGTAGAAGAGAGGAGGAGGTGTGAATCCACATAGTCCCTAAGAATTTGAACTTAGATGTGGCAGACATAACCATGGTATATTTTGTTTTCTAAGAGAACCCTTTTGGTGTTTTTCTTGTTTTTGTTTTTGTTTTTTCTGTTTCATCGTACCTCCTCCCGCAGCGGTGGGCTTTGTGAGTGAAGACGAGTACTTAGAAATCCAGGGCATCACGAGAGAGCAGTCTGGGGACTACGAGTGCAGCGCCTCCAATGACGTGGCTGCACCAGTGGTGCGGAGAGTAAAGGTCACCGTGAACTGTAAGTGGTGTTGTGACCCCTTGCCCTGTGTGGACGTGTGGCTGGCTGCTGTCGTGGCCACAGAGAGGAGCTGGATCACAGGCCACCTGCTGGCTCAGGATGGGAAGTCTTGTGGCATCCTTGCTCACTGTCCACTCTGAAGAGCAACAATTCTGAACTATTAAAAAAAAGTATAGTTGAATGTAATTTCATATAATCCTAAACTTGACTTATTTTCCCAGAGGATCATTAAATGGTCTTCGATGCATATTTTACATAAACAGGTCTTTAAATCCCAGTTTTTCCGTTACTTTGTTTGTCATGTCCCTAAGCTTCTCACTCTCTAGTTCAGTAATCTCCATAATGGGGAGCAAAAATACAATGTTTATGAAGGCAATATCACAATTTCCATTTATGGTATATGTATCTTATCTTTTCACAATTATACATTTTGATGTGCTTATGCATTCACAATTTAAATATAAATAAACATACACATGATAGGGAGTGTATCTCAAAACCTGATTTTGACTAATAGAGCTACCGAGTCTAAAAAGTTTAAGAGGCCACCGCTCTAAGTCACTCATCTTCTTTGGCCAACCATCCAGATCCTCTCCAGCATCAGTACTGCTCAGCTCCCCCCACCTGATTCCTCACTGTGTTCACTGACTTCGCTCTTTATGCCATTCCGAAAGCTTTGTCTGTCGTGCCCATTTGAGTAAGTCTTGTGACGGAACAGAACCCAGGAACTAAAGCTACAAATAAGAAACCTTTCTTCTTCAAAAGTTGGATGGGTGGATGTAGAGGAACAATAGTCTGTATTTTCTTTACTGTAACATTTTGGTTTCCATTACAATCTGAACCTAATTAATGCAAAGAACTTTAAGAAGCAAGAAAATAGGTATAACAATGCTACCGCATTTTGTGCTCTACCACAATTTTTTAAAGGACTCAAATGACTCACATTTCATAAAGACTAAGCTAAGGAGTAAGGAAATGTGAGCAAAGGGGAAACATATTTTTAAAAAATATGTGCAACCTACACATAAGTCAGCATGTGAATATATCCCACAGGGGGTTAGCTGTGGATACAGTGCTTGGTTTTGAGTTGTCAAAGCGAAGAGAGAAAACATCATCTGTTTTAAGGTTTATATCTGTAAGACCAAAGCAAACTAGTTGCTTGGTAGAAACACTGCTTCTCCTCCTGTGGAGACCTGGAGAATTTTACCTTTAGGGTCTCTGCAAGTAGAGCACATTGAAATATAGTCAACAACATTGCATACAATATCTCTGTGTTAAGTAGAATAGCAAGTGTGTTATGTCTGTTTCTCACAATGCACTTCGTTGCAAACTGTCGGAATCGCCAGGCATTAGGTGAAAACTTCAAATGCGTGTAGGCTGAGTATGTAGGTCTAGTTGGGCCTGGCTTGATTTGGGCGTCCATTTTAGAATATCTGGAAGAATGTTGGATCTGTATATCCTTCAGGCAATCCCCCATGAATATTATTTCCTGCAACTGAGCTTTTGCTGGGAATTGAATAGTATGAGCTTATATACTTTGGCAAGAACCCGTTTTGCAGAAATTGTGTAAGTCTGATTAAAAGTGCTGACTGTCAACCCATGGAGTGAAGGGTTGATGAGTTGGCATCATCCTACAAAAGTTAAAAAGTTGAAACAGGAAATGGCCCTGAATACCTGCTCATTCCACCTCTGGTCATAAAGGAACAGAAGCATTGCATCCTAGGAAGAGCAGGTTTTTGCTCAGAACTACCTCAAGTGCTTTCATTCTGTGGCATGTATTACGATTTGTCAGCTCAAGTAAGCGAGGTAGATCAGAAAGTAAAGAATAAAATCAGTGAGTGAAGCAGTGGGTTTCATTTCAGAATGCATTTTCAAATGCTATAGGACATCTTCTCTCTGCAGATCCACCATACATTTCAGAAGCTAAGGGTACAGGCGTCCCCGTGGGACAAAAAGGGACACTGCAGTGTGAAGCCTCAGCAGTTCCCTCAGCAGAATTCCAGTGGTACAAGGATGACAAAAGGTAAAGACCCCTTCCCTCTACCACCCCTCCCCCACACCCACAGAAGAAGACATCTCCTCTGGGTTCCTGATTCCAGATGCTTGCAAATGAATCCCTGTAAAATCCTCTCTGAATTGCTCCTACCTATAAGGGGGAAACAATATACCAAAAAGTCTTTTCTTAATATGAATGAATTGTAGCAATGTTTTCAATGTTGCCATTCAGAATCAGCACTCACCAAATAACAGGCCTGAAAGAAAACATTTTTCTAGGAAAGCAAAATCTCATGGGAAAGGCCACTAGGAGCACTGTAAGGCCTATGGATTTTTTATAGGCCAAGACAATATGTTCTGCCTGAAGCTACTGTTAACACATTCTCAGACTTGCATTGGGTGTTAGGAATGCTCAAGGGGCACTGGGAATGGCTCTGAAGTCAGCAGTAGCTCCAGGTCTCAGTTCAGTTGCAGACACTATCAGTATTGGGTTATGAGTCCATGACCCTATTTAGCCTCCCTTTGTACCCAGGCTGTTCTTACACTGCAGGAAAAAGACAGAGGACTCTTCCTTTCCTTCTCATCACTGCAGCTGTCAGCGGGACACGTGATTCACGTAGCCCTGCAATGCCGGGAGCCATCTGATGGCACGTCACCACAGGGTTCAGCAGCTCAGAACGTCCAGGAACTGTGATCACCGCTATTAGAAATAGCTATTTTAGGATGGATGAACAACCAATAAATGTGTCCATATTCAGAACACTTTTTTTAAAGATTTTATTTATTTATTTTTAGAGAGGGAAGGGAGGGAGATAGAGAGAGAGAGAGACATCAATGTGCGATTGCTGGGGGTCATGGCCTGCAACCCAGGCATGTACCCTGACTGGGAATCGAACCTGCAACACTTTGGTTCGCAGTCCATGCTCAATCCACTGAGCTACGCCAGCCAGGGCTCATATTCAGAACACTTTTATAAAAACACAGAGGGGATGATGCAAAAATGTCCTGAAGTGTGTGTAGGTGGAGAAGGAGGAAGGAGTTTGGAGGCTGAGAAAGGAACACAACAGAGAGGGTGGTGGCAGGAAGGAGAGCAGTGCACCCACTCCAGGCCCTGAGGGACCCCACTGCTGCCCATAGTATGCGGACCTTCTGCAGTGGGCGTGGGCTTCTTTCTTTGTGAGGTCAGTCAGACACCAAAAGCTTTTCTGGGCTCTCAGTCAATCACTGAAATTTGTTTAGGACCATGTCACTTAGGCATAAGAGTTATGGTACCTTACCATGACTGTTTCAAAGAGATCCAGTGCATTTCCATCTGTGAATACAAATTCCAGCGGCTTCTGGCTGCTGTGCACTGTATTCCCTTAGCCCATCGTGTGAGCGGAAGAACCGAAGCAGAAAGTGGAGAACAAACTTGTAAAGAGATAAGAAGAAAGAGCTGGCTTTCCCTATTTTTCCAAGAATTCAGAATCAATTAGAAGGAGTAAAGTTTTTTCAGTAAATAAACATGGCTGTCTTTCTTAGAAGTCCTGCTTCACTTGTCCCTGCCTCCCTCTTCCTGAAGGACCTTCTGTATGAATGTCTAGTATCAGAGGAAAAAAATGTGGAGCACAGGGTCAGTTCCTGAGCCTTCCATTGTCCAGTTCTTCATGAAAACTAATCAGCTGTATACTGTTTCCTTAACTTTTTATAGAAGAAAAATACAAGCAAAACGTATAGGAAAGAGGATCTTAAACTATGTGGTGGAGAGTAGAGGCAGATGTAGGCAAAAACAGCTCTCGGAGCCAGCTCCAGCTGGCCAGACGGCCGGCGTTGGCAGCTGCTGTCTGCACCAGCACTTCCCCAGGGCAGTGGGTCAGAGAATATCACCTCAGAGGGTCCTCAGAGCCCCCTGGCTCAGGCCACTTGGATTCCTCCTTTGTCTGAGTTCTGCTGGTGGCAGCTTTCTCTCTCTCCTTTAACTAATTCTGGTTCATTCTCCACTTGCGGCTCCTTTCTTCATTTCCAGTGTTCTCCCAGTGAGTGAATGGAGTTGTCTGTCCTCTGGGCACCCAGTTTAACGAGAATGGTCTGTCTTCTCAGGCCTTGTCGCTGCCTCTCCTTGCCAGGCTGCTGCGACTGCCTGAGTCCCTCCAGGCAGGTCTCCGGGGGCAGGCGCATTACACCCACCTGGGGAGAGATCAGCTGCGACCTGGCTCACAGTTCCAGAGAGACAAGTGGACTTCGGAGGCCAGACAAAAGACTCTGTCTGATGTGGAGAGCAGTGTTCTCACATGTTAGGGCAAAGGTCTCTCTGCGACTACAGAGCAGCACTAGTCATTGCATGGCACTGTGCGAGACATCAATCAAAGGGGGAGAATGGAATGCTGTAGTTAATAAAGATGACCCGTGCACGAGGACACCAGCCAATAAAAAGTCGACAGGTTCATTAAGAGACTGAAGCCTGGTAGCAGTGTGGGATGGGAAATGTGTGACCACACAGGGAAAAGGAACGTGTGTCATTGCAGAAGCTGCAAAGTGGTGCAAAATGCTGCTGGCACTTTTTTTTTTTTTTTGAGCTCAAGACATTTCAGAGCTGTCAAGTACGAACCTGCTTGGCTAAGTGTCTCTCCCCACTACAGGGCGGGAATCTAATTCACAGCTTGGTGTTGTGTGAAGCCTGTGCCCCAGCCCAGGAACGGCATCAAGATGGCAACTAGGATCAATAAGCTGGATGGGCTCTCAGAGCCAGTAGATGGGTGGACCGCCAGACCGTCTTTGCACAGCACCCCCTAGAGAATCGATGTCCACATAACAAACTGGAAATGTGACTGGGTTCTGGCCACACAACTGGACGCCTCATTCCATTCACAGAGTGCTCCCATTTCAATGAAGTTCACGGACTAGGGCCACTTCACTGCACCTGGAAGGAAAGGCTCCCAGAGGAAAGTCTACATAATGCAAAGCAAGTCAAGTTCTTCCAAGCAACCTTCTGACTTCCCTGGACACAGCGGGGTGAGAACCCCGCAGCCAGCGCCGGGCGTCTCTTTCAGTCACGGCCGCTGTGAGTTCGGCTGCGGAGGGTAGTGCGCTGTAGTCCTGCGGGGACCACGCCTTCCGGTGATGGCGGAGCAGCCGCCATCCCCGCAAGCCTGGCTGTGCCCCCCAGGAGTTCTCGGTGTTAACTCCATCGAAGTGCATCATATGGAATGGTGTTTTGTGGTTTGCAAAGCATTTTCTCGTCATGATGTCGCTAAGCTTCCCTTTATTTCTGCCTTGAATATTGTCTTTCTCGGTGTGATGACCCTGCTATCAGCTATTTGCCCCAGTTCATGCCCCCAGAGCCTGTTCCATTACGTGCCCGCCTTGACCTTGTTTACTCTCTACACACCCTGCTCCAGGCTCAATCTGAACAGGCAGCTTAAGTTTGTGACCCCATTCCCCAAGACCTTCCACGCAGATGGATGTGTACCCATCACTGTATTTATTTTTCCCATAACATAGACTTAGAAGCTGGGCAAGGAACTGATTATTTCAGGGAATGGAAAAGGTTAGCTTGAAGTCCATTCTCTGAAATAGGACATTCCAGAGTTTTCCAAAAGAGGGTTGGTCTCCTGATTCCTAGGTAGGCATGCAGTTGTAACAGGAACTGTTGCTAACGACCTCGTGCAGTGGAGGATGTAGCCTTACTAACCCTGCAGACAGCTTTCTCCTTACCCTCTCCCTGCACCCAGTAGTGGAGTCTGTGGTTCTGATACGTGTATCTCACTGCTTTCCTTGCTAACCATTGGTGGCACTTCTTTTCGTGGCCCCTACCTCCAGTATGAGGCCTGTGGCATATCGGACCTGACTAATGGATTGCGCAGGCCGACTGTCCTGGCTATGTAGGGCCGTGTTCTCGGGAATCCATACGCCCTCCCAGACTGAGTTGCTGCTACGCCCTGGGCAGATCACCTCTCTCCAGCTCTTCAGAGTCTGCTGATTTAAAAAGGGTCCCCGATTCTTGCTTCCTATTCACAGCCCAAAGTAAGGTATTATGTGTAGGTTCTTGCGGGAAAATTTTATTACCCAGGTGCTTGAAAAACATTTTTACTTCAAACCCCTCAGGGTGGTCTTCTCTTTGAAGTTTGAATTTCTCATTTCCTGGTTGCCATCATCATCACCATCACCATTTTCATTATCATCATCATCAACATCAATTAAGTCCACATTTTTGAGCACCAACTCTGTGAATAATACTCTTCTGAATGTCACACAGCTGGCACATTATATTGGCTGAAGACACCTGCTTTTCGAGATCTGAAATACCCACACAGGGAGGTGAATATCCGTGTAGCTCCACACTTATCTCCAGGCACATACCTAAAAAATAGAGAAATAAAATGGTATGTGTTATTGTGTGCAAACTTACTGTGCAGTTGAGTGGGGGAAGTGTGATCATAACTCTGGAAAGGGAGAAGGAGATAATAATTAATTCCAGAGTCTATCTTCTTCCTATGAGAAAAATATAACCATATTTTTTTCCTTTTGCTTTGTCTCTCTTCTTTGTCTCAGACTGGTTGAAGGAAAGAAGGGGGTTAAAGTGGAAAATAGACCTTTCCTCTCAAAACTCATCTTCTTCAATGTCTCAGAACATGACTACGGGAACTACACTTGCGTGGCCTCCAACAAGCTGGGCCACACCAACGCCAGCATCACACTCTTTGGTAAGACCAAGCCCTGCGCTGGGCCATGACAGAGGGGCAGAGTCATGCAGAAGAGGAAGAGTGGGGAAGGGAGGCCCAGGACGGAAGGTGGAAAAGAATCGTTAGCCAGGGGTGAGTGACAAGCGGAAAAGAGGGGGATGAGAGAGACAGACAGACAGAGAGAGAGAGGTATGAAGGTATAGAAGTAGACACTGGCAGTAGGGAAAAAGTATATAAAGGCTGTTCTTGTTTCATTCTGCAATGGGAAAAACCCTGAGACAGGAGAAAAGGACTTGCATGTTGAAATGACATTTAATTTTTCCTCCTCAATGATATCTCCTAAATGGGCTATGGGGATCATAATTAGTCATCAAGAGCCCAGGGAGGAGCATTTACTCTATCAATACTCTGTTCACTGAGTTAGTATCAAATGCCATTTCTGAAACTTTTTCTGGACATTGGGACCTAAGAAAAATGAAATTATATTTATAAAAGTAGAATCATGGGCCTTGGGATCCTGAATAATATTAGTTTCAGAGGGAGAATAAACAGAGAAAATGGGAATTTTCCTCATGTTCCATTTGTATCAAAAGGTATTGTCTGGCTGGATTAAGAAATATTTGTTCAACCAACCCACCATCCTGAGAAAAGTCACATAGTCATTCATGCATTGATCACTGAACAACCATTTATTCAAGGGCTCATACATGCAGGACAGATTGCTGTGTACTCTGCACCTGTTGGCAGTGGCATTGGTGCCAGATGCAGTGAAGGAAGCAAATAAACCAGCACCCCTGGAGGCCCGGGCTCTGGTTCTGGGGGTAGAACAACTACACGTGAGGGACCTGGGTGTGAGTCTGCAGCCTCGGCCCCTGGAGAGGACTTCCAGCCCTCCACAGTTGCAGACTCTCCTTCTGGGCCACAGGGCCAGTTTCTAGTTGGCATGGGGGCCAATCCCTCCATACCTCACTGAGTTCAGTTAGCTTAGCATTTTTCAAATCCGTACTCCTCAGCCTCCCATGTGAGCAAGAGCTCTTGAATGTGGTGGGGAGGGAAAGGTAAGGAAGTTAGCAGATGATGAACAAAAACATAAATTCCTTCTTTTCTGAGAACTCCCAGGTGATCCCGTAGCTTCGGGTACCTCACCGCTGGCTCCGCCACAGCCCCTCTGTGACACATGTGTCCTGCTGGCCCCTGACAGCCCTCCTGTGCTGCCCACTGTCCTGGCTCCGCTTCCAAATCACATTCTCTCTTCCTTTTACCTGGCATGTAAAAATAAAGCCCAGCTTTGAGCAAGAGGGCTGGAAAGGGGAGGGCCGCCGTTGGTCCCAGAGCTGGGTGCTGGGAATGGACGGAGCTGTGATTCGAGTGATTGATCGGTCTGACATCTCTCACACAGGGATAGTCATAATTGCCTCTCGAATTTGTCAGGCCTTTTTGGCTTTTTGGCAGGTGTCTGTCTGCATGAAGAGAAGGGCCAAGATTAGAAAAGAAGGTGCCCCTCCTTCCCTTGCCTTGCAAATCTGAGGCTCTCCCTGGCTTTCCCACCCGCCCCTCCGGAGTGCTGCTCCCCACCCCCAGGAGTCACCCTTCTGCTAAACAGCTGCCTCCACCTTTGACCTCCTGGCTCTTCTGATTTGTATGGATGAAATGATTTTGCAATAGGCTTCATCACTACAGCCTGGCTACTTCCCCTGAAGCCCTGTAAAGATGAGAATAGGAAGAAAAAGCAACTTTAAAAGTGAAATACCTGGCATTTGCAACCAGAAACACAGTGGAGGATGCATCATCCATCTGCTGTTTTCAGCAGACCCATGAGAGGCCCTAGGCCCTCTGCCCCCGCTCCCGCCCCCCCCTTGCCAGCAGCCCTGCCATTGGTCTCCCAGCTTTCACCTGTGTGGCACTTGGGACAGTCCCAAACTTCCCAGCTTTCTACAGTGCAGGGTCCTCTTTCAAAATGGCATTAAAAGTGACAGTGTGTGTTGAAACAAGTTTAGACAATCTGGGTCAAAGGCAAGTGGAGCACCTTTAATGCAGGAGGTCTCCAAGCCTGCACCTGTTAAATCCTCTAAGAGGGAGAAAAGTTTGTAGCCTGCCCCAGATTTAATCAAACAGCTGCCAAAATGTCAGCCTCCATTGAGAGACCGTTTCTGAGGAGCCCGTCACTAAGATGCTGCATGGTGGGCGTAGCACCATGGAAATAGTGAAATTCCATAAATGTGCAGGATGGCCATGCCCAAGGCTCATCTAGACAGACACCATTGCCCCTGAGCTCAGTACCGAGGCTCCCCATCATGAAGGCCTTGTGATGAAAGTGTTACCTTACTGGGGGCCCCGTGTCATTTTCCATTATGAGAAACCCCCTCAGCTCAGTGGCATCAAGCAGGTTGGAAAGCAGCATTGACTTTATGGGAATATGCAAACTTTGCCATGAAGTTCATTCTTCCATAGCATCGCAAAAAGCCAGCTGAGCTGTCATCCTTTCACCACCCACTTTTGTTCAACCTGCACTCCCTCTCCACCTGACCTGAAAGTTGGAAAGTGAGGAGTGCTGGTGCTGAGGGACTCCCATCTTGGCCAGTATCCCTGAGGGTCCTTAAGCCACATGGTGGCAGGGGAGGCCCTTCCTATCACTGGCCAGAACTGATAGGGTTCTGAGCACCAGTCTCTAAGACTGCAGAGACTGCAGGGGCCTTGAGTTCTGCCTCCATAATCCTGAATCACAAGGTTCCTGGGGGGCCTTGTTCCTGCCCCGGTGCCTTGGGAGCACAGACTCCTGGACTTGGTCTTCCAGAGTGAAACAATGGGGTGGAGATGTGGGAAAGAAATCTCCTCTGAAAAAGAACTGTGATCCTTTGTTTGTTACCATATCGATGCCCAACCCAGCACAAGCTAAGGGTAAATTCGTGTGCCCTGCAAGACTTACAAGGGTCCAGCTCCCTCACTTCACGACCATCATGTCTGACCGTAAAGCACTTTTCTGTTTCCCACGTTGCATGTTGTCCTACCACCTTTGGTTGCTGTTCTCCCTTTATTTATCCATTGCTCCAGAAATGTTTGTGAAAGGCAGTATACAAACTATATATGACAAATATATAGCTACTGTATATAATATATGTGTTTGTTTTCATTTTTCTCTCCTGTATGTCCCTCACCCGATTTAGAACTAAATGAGCCTACAAGCTCAACTTTGTTGCAAGGTCAGTATCCCCCTTGCTTTATGGTTTCTCCCCTCCCCTTTCCCTCGCAGCCCCTCTTGTCCCCACCCCTTTTCCCTGCCCCTGTGTTCATTACCTGCCTGTAAAGTTGCTTAAGGATGGCAGGGGAAGCTAAGGTGGTTACTGGGAGCTGGTGAAACTCCAAAGATACCTCCCTTTTCTCTGCTCAACCTTGTCCACACTTCTCCAGAAGGGCTGGGTGGGGGAAGAAAAGAAACATTATTAACATCGAAAAGCCCAAAAGATTGAGAGAAAGAGTCTGAACCAATAGGAAAAGAGCTCAAACCCACTGAGCAATTTTCATAGCAAGAGTCCTGTTGATGGCCACTCAGAAAAGAAGCAAACACTGGGTACCTGAAGGTTCAAAGATTCCCTAAAATGCATCAGCTGGTTTATAGGAAAGTTCTCCAAGGGAGGAGGGGAGGTGTGGTACATTGTGCCTGCTGGCCAGTAAGTTATTGCCAGGGGTGGGATGCCACTGAGTCCTAGTTCTGTGCTCTGGGACAAGTCACCAAATGTTATTTAGGCTCACTTTTCTCTTCTACAAAATGGAATTGATCTGCCTTATCTACCTCAGAGTTGTTCCAACATTCAACTGATGGTGCATAGTAAAAAGGCTTTGAAATGGCTTGGTGCATTTTGAGTTATTGAAGTCCAGTCTCCAGGTGCAAGCTGAAAGACAAGGAGTTCTCTCAGCGTAACGACACAGGGGTTCATTAACTCATTTCTCAAGCCCTTTGCTCCAGACCTCTTACATCTTCCTCTACTTACAACCCTTGTCCGTGTGAGAGTCCTGCACCCCTTGCCTCTCTCTGCACAGCCCTTCAGAGTCTCTCCAGGCCCACTAGCCCAGCGTGAGTAATTCACTGGGACTGGGACTGAGCTCGTGGACAGAAGCGGGCCCACCTGAGTGGCACATGATGCATGCTGCCTGTGCTGCTTTCCTCCTCCTGAGGAGAGTGCCCACCATAAGCTACCCTGGCAGGAAGGCAGCTGTGCAGACAAGGAGGGGAATGGCTTTTCTCACCCTGCACCCCAACCCCCTGACCTTTCTCATCCCCCCTCACCCTGCACCATCCTATCCATCCATTCACATCCAGCTGTGCCATCGCTGGAGGATGGCATTCGACTTGGGAGGTGGGGGAAGAGATGGAAGGAAATGAATTATTTAGGAAGCTGTTGAACAGATGAAGAAAAATACTTTTATCATGAAAAAATTCAGGGCTGCATTATTTACCTTAGTGATGTCGAGTGTCTCGGTGATGAACCACGAACAGGAAAATGAAACGATGAGATAGAAGGAGAACATGAACTCAGTGGAAACATTCAGGTTCAGTTTATGATTCAACTTGAGTGTGTTGAACCTCTGTGTGAGGCATAGTCACAGATCTAAAACAGAGTATCAGAACAGCACCTAATGCGAGCTGGAGAAGGGAAGTGTGGGAGACTGGAGCAAAGGCGGCACTGCCCCAAGACGAGCCTTTAGAAGTGACTAAGCTCATTCTGATCACTGAGTTCTTCAGCCTCAGCAGGAATAGGAGCGTTTAGCACGGTCGTGGTTGCCAAGGAGCAGGTGTCTAACTGAAGGTGTGCTGAACTGATGGAGGGAGCCTTGTCCCACACTAAGGACGAGAACAAAGCCAATCAGAAACAAACGAACCACAGCATGGCTGCTGAGCAGGGGACCGGGAGCAGGAGGCCTCCTTATCAGGCTCCACCTGCAGAGACAGAGCTGCCCTGCCTCATGATGCTCTGCCCTCAACTGTGAACTTGGGTGAAAGGATCTCGATGCTGGTCTCCAGTCCCCGTTCAGCATGCTCTCACCCCTCATTCTTCTCAATGAAGGCAAAGCAATGGGGCAGGGCCAGCAGCCGCGGCTTGTAGGCACCAGGAGCACTCCAGTGTGTGCCCGAGTGTGGTTTTCAGGACAGCTGTTGGGCACTTTTGAACAACTAAAAGACATTTTAGAGAAAATAGCCCTTGCATCTTGGGCATTTTCCTCATCTGTTCTTTTTTTGCTTCTTCTTCTTCCTTTTCTAGAATAGAGAACTACCTATTTCCTCAGAGAATACTCCTTAGTTATGCTCATTTCATCTCAGAAATACCGAGGGAGCTTTATAGAAGAGCATGGATTTCCATGGACAGGGAGCACTTGGCTAAATTTAAGAGAAGTTCCGAGCTATATTGCCATGCCATATCTGGACAGACTAGAAAGATTCTTATTAAAAAAAGTCATTCCTCCTCAGCATTTTCTGCCACCTTTGAAATATTTCTCTGCTCCCCTTTTGCAAACACAACAGATTATGTGTCACCCTCCCGTATTAATATTTGGTGTCACAGGACTCCCGCCCTGAGAAATACAGGCTCAGAGATGCGCCACCATCCTTCACCGGATTCCCTCCCAGGCAAGAGCCGGACCCACACTGCAAACTCAGCTGCTAGGTGGCTGCTTGTTTCTTATCCACTGTCCTTTGTCTTTCATCTCCTAGGCATTAAGTCAGACTGGATGCTATCAGTGGGCTGGGAAAGGTTGGCTGATTAATGCTCGTGAACCTCACAGTGCCCATCAAACCAACTTATTAAAGAATGGAAACTAAAGTAAACTGTATCAGAAGGAGAGAAAACATTGCAGTAGAAAGATGATTGGTTCTTCCCTGCAGCAGATTAAAGACAGTTAATTAGGCCCAGCCACCCAGCAGTTAGCATTTCTATAGCATGTGTGTCTAAATACCAGAAAGGGCAAAAAAAAGGTTCTTAGCATTTTTGAAAGGTTTATATGAGAAGCAACCCCTGCCACCAAAACCAACAGTTCCTTTGGGAGGGCGGACCCCTTGTAGTGCAGGCTTCCCCTGCTAAGTGAGTGTTATAGGAACCCTTCTGCATTAGTATACCAGCTGGTGGTGTTGCGAGAGGCTGTGTTTGGCTTCAGTGAAATTTTTTGTTTTGAAGACTCTCTCAATACATTTGCCCATTTCATGATGGGTGACTGATAAGCACACCTGCCCAGACCTCACTGAGTGTTCAGCAGTTTTGACCAAAAATGGCAGGACCGCACCCCCCCCCCACACACACACACCGTGCCCCACCCACCCTGTTCACCCGATCTTTGCCCAAGTGACTTTTTTTTTTCATTTTCCTGGATGTAAAAGGTCCTAAAAGGGAAACATTTTGCCCATGTGGAGGAGGTGAAACAAAAAACAGCAGAACACTTAAAAGGCATCAAAATCGAAAAGTTCAAAAACTGTTTTGAGCCGTGGGAAAAAAGTCTCGATAGGTGTATTGCATCCAATGGAGAGTACTTTGAAGGTGACTGACATTTAAACATGCGAGAATACATACACAATTTTTCATAAATAAACGCCAGGTTTTGGGTGTGCTCCCTTGTATATTCATCCTGATATGAAACCAGCCCCCCTCTGCCTGCTGGGATCAGACGGCGACCCTGTGCTCACACAGAGGCACCTGGTTTCAGCTGTGAACATAGGCTTTGGGGCCAAAAAGAGCACTTCATGACTGACCAGAGACACTGGCTTGAGGACTGGGGGGAGGGGGTCCTTTTTATTTTTCTTTTATCTATTTTTTCTTTCTTTTGAATCTTTTATTCCTATTTTTCCTGGCTTATCATTAATATACCAAGAGAAATACCACAAATTATGGTTAAGCTCTTGGTGAGGAAAACACAGGCTTGGATTTTTAGGGACTATTTGTTTTCTTGATAGCCAAGGGTTAACTCGAAGACTTGAGTTTATGGCTAATACTCACTTTGGAAGCCCGAGCAAGACTTACCCTCTGGAAGCTGGACCCAGCAGTGGCAGTGCATCAAGCATTTCAGTGCTAGCATTTCTGCATCTCTTCTTGGTACTGAGTCAAAGGGAATGGGTAAAAATGTACCAGGAGGGGTTTCAAGTTAATACAAAGAATATCTTGCCTGCATTCCTCCCTCATTGGTGAGCTAATAGCCAGGGCAGGAACACTTTCTAGTTCACTAGAAGAGTTCAAACATCCCTAAATGGAGAAGCCTAAGGGTAAGTCCCAGCTCAGGTCAAGGATGAGTGTCCAGTCATCCTTTGCCTGTGTGGGCAGGTGCTAAAGAGTGCCGACCTTCTTTCAAGGAGCATGTGCTAGAGATTCAGAAGGGAACAAGTGGCTGGAGGAGAACAATTAAGCTGAAGTTGTTTTCAGGTTTTAATTTACCTGATAGGAAGTCACTTCTGATATCTAGAACAATCAGAAACTTGTGTCTTAATTTATTGCTCTTTTATCTAGTTCCAACAAGCCGGATTACCAGATAGAATTCTTCCATATGGCCTTCCTCCAGCAGAATCTAAAGCAGCACCTGTCACTCTACGGACCCCACACTTGCTCTGCTTATGGTCTGGAGTGAAGGGTTTATGGCTGCTTTATCCCTCGAAGAGGCTCTCTTCAGCCTGCCCTCCCTCCTTCCAATTACCCTCCGTCTGAGTACAGAGGGATTCAAGTCAGCGGTATCTGAATGAGACAATTCATGAGAATAACCCCTCCTTGATTCCTGGGCTGCCTTCCACAGCCCAGCAATCACTCCAGGACTACCCTTGCCCAACACACAGACCACAAGGTACCAGCACTTCTGCTGCTTCTCTGCCACCCTGAACCTACGTAAGATCTCCTCTGAATCACCCCTTTGATCTTTGGTCATAGATCGCTCCTTCAAGTAGCTTCTCAGGTTTGCTAATGCCCACTTAGACCAAGAGGGATATCATATGTTACGTACCTTCAAAGAGTAAATCGAAAACTTGAATGGAGAAGTATGTACTTTGATTCTGGTCAAATGTTTTAGTTGAGTTTAGGTCAAGTTATACCTAAGTTGCCTTTCCTTCCACATGGGAAGATCTTTGCACAAAGAATGGTATCACTTCAATGCAAGAGATTTTAAGTCATTTTCTCATTTTTCCCAGCTTTGCTAAGGTACAAATGACAAATTGGAAGACATTTAAAGTGTGCATTGTGGTGATCTGATACACAGATACTCTGTGAAAGGATTTTTTATCCTCTTCTTCTCCAAAGTAAACAAACTGCAGAGGCCTCTAGCTAAAAAGGAAAGTAAACAATTGTATTATCACCACTCCAGGCCAGTCAAGACACGCTTTCATCAGTAAAGGTTCTGTGGATTGTTCTGAGAGCTTGAAGTTGAGGAAACGGGCATCTTTTGTAGTCTCATCAGCAGAGAAGAACTGGAGTCCCAGTATTTCCATGGGTGGGTCCCAGCAAGTCCAAGTGTAACAGCACAGATGCAGGTCTCACAGCCTCAGGCTGGCCCAGAGGGAGGAAGGCCCCTGCATCAGTTCAGCAGAGCCTGGCTATCAAGAGAAGTCAGGTGGCTGAGGTGTGAGCTCTGCTGGCACCAGTAACCTAGCTCAGCAGTGTTTGGGAGATGCCTACATGAACACCAGTTGCACTCTACGCCTCAAACATCGCATGAGCGTCTATGTTCCAGTTACTACAGTAAAATCCTCTGCGTGAGCCAATTTCATAGTTAAAGCCTGCAGACTTCAAATAACTAGGGGATTGTGGGGGACCAAAGAAAGACAGTTGTTCTACAAACAAGTATTTATTGGCCTAGGGCCTCAGGCTTGAAGGTACACCCAAGTCCCCCACCGGGACAAGGTGGATGTGTTGGCTCACTTTGGGTCAGCAACTTAACCTGAACACCAACTATATCTTTCCCCAACTCGCCCACATAGCAGCTGACTCTTTGGGATGTGTGAGGGCTGGGCTATGTTCGGGGCAGGAAGAGACAAGTGCAAGAGGGCTGGGGGTCCTGGCTCGCTCCCCAAACTGTCTGAGGGCAAAGCAAGGCCTCCGACTGCTTTCTCCCTTAACCGAGGCTTGTTTTCCATTTCTTTTAGAAGTGAAATCTACAGCCCTGACCCCTTGGAAAGGTCGGTATATTTATTTCTCAGGCAGCTATGCCATGGTGAAGACGGGGTATGCAAAACTCTCTGCCTGCTTGCAAAGTGCCTTCTCTTCTGAGCTAACCCCAGAAGGCAGCCCAGTGGGCCCCCAACCCTGCCCTTGGGCTGTCTCACTGTCAGTTTAGATTAACCCGCCCCCAAGGACAATCCATTCTCCCTGGGTAGCTTCCACTTTCAGAAATCTAACTTCTCTGCTGGCAACACTAATGAGCACCTGTCAGTGCCCAGAATAGCTCCATGTCTGGGTGCCTCTGTACCAGGCCTGCCTCTTTCCTCACATATGGATGCTCTAATGCAACGATCTTCTTAGACCTTGCATGCTGCCCTTCCCTTAACCCATTCTCCCTCTCTCTCTCTCTCTCTCTCTCTCTCTCTCTCTCTCTCTCTCTCTCTCTCTCTCAGCTGGAAGGGCAGTGGTTGGAGGGAGAGGAAAGTAGAATGAAGGGGGAGTTTCTCATGTGAATCACTTGGGCACGAATAAAATGAGGTTATAAGAGGCTTTCATTCTTGCCAGATGTTTCCGATGAATGATGGACACTCATCACAGCTCTCTGGGACCCTCATTGTCCTGATAGTGAGTGTCTTCAGGCCTCTTCAGTTCTCTAAGGAGACAGAGGCAGTAAAGGCATCCAACGTGGAGGGGTGACTAGATGAAGAGCAGAGGCCTCATCTGTGTGGCCCATGTCACGAGGTAGAGATGGGCTGAGCAGTCACTCTGTCCAGCACAGGCTCTGGGAGGGCCTTGCTCCGGGAGGCTGTGATCCACACATGCTGGAAGAAAGGTCCTCATGCCGTGGCTTCTTCCATGTGCTGGTCAACAGGGGACAGCCAGTGTGGTACCCACCTAACCAGTGTCCAGGTGGGGCCGGCCCAGTCCTCAGTCTCTTCCCACTCACACTTCCTGCAGGTGAATGAGTCACCCAAAGCAGACGCTGTGAGGTAGTGGAAAGGACAATTGTTTGGAGACAGAAGTCAAGGGACCTTGGGAAAATCACCTAAACATTGCGGTTAAGTTCCCACATAGCGGAGTACAGATAATTGTCCTAACCTAGTACCTGAGTGTTCTTTAAGTGGTTGGAAGAACTTTCTAACTGTGAGCACTCTGCCTGATATCCTAATCCATAGGGTTTTACTCCTATGTATACCTTGCCTCAACCACAGGAATTTGCAGTGACTTTCATTGGAAAAGAGGGGACAACAAATTCTTACTTTGAAGCAATGGCAAAAGGAAGTAAGCGTTTGGGTTGGGTTGGGTTTGCACCATGCATAACGAAGAAGAATGTGTACCTGTGGATCATTCACCTTAAAGCAAGTGGGAATTTTCAAACAGAAAAAAAAAGAAAGAAAAGAAAAGAGGGGGAGGGTATTTGGAAGAGAAAAGAGAAAATTGAGGTAAAACAAAAGGCAAGGTAGGAAAAGAATTTATGTTTTGTTGTAGGTTTTTCTTTACTTCTCCAAGTAAAATCTTAAGGAAAAAGAAACACAGATTGAATACAGGTTGTCTACATGTAGCACAATGTTCTGGCACTTTGTCCCTCCAACAAGTGTTGAGTTTTTACCTGCCATGGGCCCAGTTAGACATAGACTGCCCTTAGGGAGCTTGTAACACAGAGGAGGAAACACAGAAGTTAGGTGAGTAAAGAGCATTATAACACAGACTAGTAGGCATTTTAACAGTGAGATGCATGTGGTGCTGTGGCAACAAAACACAACGAGTCAAGGAACGCTGCCTGGAGGACGTGACTGGAAAAGGGTGTGGGAGAGTTGAGGGAGAGGGCAGAAAGTGTGTGTATGAGAAGGAAAAGGAAGACGGTTGGCCCTGACCAGTGTGCCCAGGTGGGTGTTGTCATGTGTAGTGAAAGGTCACGGTTTTGATTCCCGGTCAGGGCACATGCCTGGGTTGCAGGTTCCATCCCTGATTGGGGCATGCACGAAAGGCAACCAGTGGATGTTTCTCTCACATTGATGTTTCTCTCCCTCTCTCCCTCCTCTCTAAAAATAAATAAATAAATCTTAAGAATGGGAATATGGTTGAAGGTTACACACTTGTGTGTGCATGCATGTGTATGTGCAAGTGACAGCTTGTGCAGCATGGAGTTGGGAGCAGGGAGAAACACATGGCAGAAAAAACCACTAAAGAGGCAGAAAAGCAAGCAGATTATGAAATGTGGAGTGCTCTACCAAGCAGTTGGGAGTTTTTGTGAAGCCCGTAGGGATCTAATAGAATTGTAGCGTGATTGATTTGGGAATGTTAAATCATCACCCTGGAATCATCATAAAGAATGAACCTGAGAGGTCAAGGCCTGATGTGTAAACTTCCATGGAAGTTGAAAGGAGAGCTGCTTGGGTGCTCTTCTTTGGGAAGACATGTGGAGAAGCCCTGCCTCTGCTTCCCTCTTCTGTCCAGCTCTGTGCGGCTCAGGCTTCCTGGATGTGCTGGAGAGAAGGATGGGTTGGGGTGAGGGGAGAGAATGTATGGAGGGAGGGGTGTGGGCAGGCTGGATGTGGCCCCCCACAGTGGGTGAACCCCCCATGGATCTGGGACAGGAGACAGGAGCACCAGAGAGGCCCTGGGAACTTGTCCAGAGTAACAACACACCAGAGGAGGCTTTGAGGCACTCAATAACCTTTCCCTTCCTTCTATCAAAAGAGTTTTCTGACCCTACAGGTCAAGACCCCTATCCACAGCTCTGTGTGGTGATGCCCAGCAGGCAGCAGAGCCACAAAGGAACTCTTCGGAGCTCGACCATGAATCTGAACACAGAGCTGTAGAGCACCCCTGCCAGGGGAGCTGTCCTGGGTGGGGCCAGTTGCCACTCACAGCAGCCTCCTCTGTGTCACTGCAGAGTCCCTGGCCTGTACTTTTTCCCTAGTGGATATGCTTTGTTTCTTTTAAAGTATTGCTTTTAAAAGAATTTGAATGCCTCTACCTGGGGTTTCCAGCACCCTCTATATTCTTGCTCCATGCCCATTTTATGCAAAATCGTCTTGACTTTTCTTAGGTGGTAACAGAACCAGGACCGTGTGCAGCTGTATGCCTGGCCTGTGGCATCCTCCCTGAAGAATCCCACTAGTGGTCCCCTGAAGGAGGGCATAGAAATGCTGAGGACTATCCTTTGTTCCCCTTCTCTTTTACCACAGAGCCTCTTCTTAGCCATGGCCAGGGGGCAGGGAGAGGGAGGGAGTGTGCTGGGATGAACAGAGCGTACATTTTGAAGCTGTATGTGCATGTTGAGCAGAACAAAGAGATGAAAGAGAAAAAGAGCCATGTGTCCACAGATGCATGTCTGGCCAGGAGTGCCGCGTGCCAGCATGCAGAGCACCTTCCAATTCATTGTGCCACGTGCCCATGGGAGGTGGAGTCCAGCCCCTGCCTCTGCCCTGCTAGCACAGGGAACCCAGCTCCCACGAAGGCCTGCTGGTCCTGGGGACTTAGACACAAACCATGTCTCTGAATCAGCATCAGGCACAGACAAGAGTCTTACTGTGAGGGATCTTGGAGTGGCCAAGAACAAAAGGGCTTCCTCACAGGACAGAAGCATAACCTATCCCCTAGAAGGCAGCAGGGAGGGGCTTCTCTCCTGGGATTCCAGAGAAGGCTATGTGGATAACAGAGTGAGGACCCTACAGAGGGAAGTTCTCCCTGCCGGGTGGAAAGTGGAATAGGCCCCCCAGTGCTTCTCTTGAGGAAAGGCACTGGCAGGAAATCTGGCCTTGGGAGTATCATGTCCCAGACAACAGGACACAGGTTGGAGGATGTGCTGCATCTCAAACTCATGACGACTTAGCCGCTACCCCATAATCAAATTTCTCCCGAAGGTCTAGGGAATACAATCCCATGGGCAGTGTTCTTGAGTCAGGAGTTTCAGGACTTGATGGAATAGTCTCATAAGGAATCAAGAATCCTGGTCTGATGTTCGGCATCCAAGTCCAGGCAGTCGCACCTGGCTTTGTTCCTTCAACCCCGGTGAGGACATGGACTTAGTGAGGACACCAGCCATACATCCATTAAATTCATTGCAGCAGAGCATGCCAGGGCAATTCCAGTCTCAGAAGGTGCCTGGCTTTCTTGGGTACCTAATTCATCGGGGTCTCAAAACCTGTGTGTACTGTTCATGAATCATAGCTCCATTGGTTGTGGGTGTTCTGGCCACCAGGCTGAGGTAGCCAGAAATCTTATGCGTTACAATGATGGGGAAGCTACTGGGGAATTTTATTACCCCACTGTTTTCTTGCCTCCCACATTTGGCTTCATTTCAAAGAGTATATGTTAGCAGGGCAGGCTGGCATGTGCCTCCAAGGGCAATGCACCTTCCATCTCCATTCTCAGACTTACTCCATGGCAGGCTCTACAACCGCGTTTCTACTTACACTTTCCCTTACTTCCATGGGCACAGTGAAAGGCCACCTGTTTCTTTGCTTGTGCCTCCCTCCACCTCGTGTTAGCTGGGTTTGGCTTTTCAGGCAGGTGATGCTTGAGCTGGGTTTGCTGTTAGTAAGACCAGACAGGGAAGAGGCCAAGTGCTCTGGGCAGAAACCCAGTGCTCTGCCCAGAGACGCAACCACTGACAAAAGGACCCTGAGCCCCTCGCAGCAGGAGCAGGGAGGCAGACTATGGAGTCCAACAGGTCCTTTCCTGAGCAACAGGTGGAGCAGCTGAAGGGTTATGTGCACGTTTAAAGCAAGGAGTGCTTAGAAGGGGTTGGCTGATGATGCAAATGATGCAAGGTCTTACTTGATTGAAGTTCTGTGCAGGATGTTAATAAATAGGCCCTTTCTTCTTGAACTTGATCTTGAGCCACAGCCTTAGCAGATTACACAGTAAAGCAGTGGTGGCCACCATCACACTTTAACCTGAGCTTCGTCTTCTCTCCTTGCCAGGGAAGGCTCCCCATTACACCATGCGCATCTGGGAGATGAAAGCTATAGAAGATTTATTTATAATGCAGCCCCCTACAGATTGGGAACAACAAATGCTCCCAGTTAGAGAGATGCCTTATCAGACACGAGGCCTAAGGACAACAAACCAGGTGATGGCTGGCCGTTCCTTCTTATACTAGCTCCTCACGATGAGTGTGTTCTCTCCACAGGCCCAGGTGCAGTCAGCGAAGTGAACAATGGGACGTCGAGGAGGGCAGGCTGCATTTGGCTGCTACCTCTCCTGGTCTTCCTACTCCTCAAATTTTGATGTGAGTGCCACTCCCCCCTCCGGGGAAAAGCTGCCGCCACGGCAACCACCAACACCACAGCACGGCAACTCCGACAACAGCAAGAGCAACCCCATTTCTAAATCAGATGTGATCACATGAAATCCAGAGAAACAGATCCTATTGGGACAAAAATTCGAGGGAGGGGAGCAAAGAGCACTTTGGGCAAGCACACGTTTCAGAAGGAAATTGAGAATCGCCTTGCAGGCTTTGCAGATGTGTAGGTGCAGCTGAGCTTCTTTCTTTCCCTGAATGGGAGGAGCGCACACCCGGCTTTGGACCCACCCGCAAGCTGCATCGAGTGACCTCTGTTTCCATGGTAGTCCAGGGCTCAGCCACTCTGCCCACTAACGTGCCCCTGCCAAGGAAAATTCTGGAGTCGGCCATCCCAAATTCAATCAGTCGCTAGAGACGAACACAGAGTGAGGCGTGCAGCCCCGACGTGCCCCCAGGGCCCTTTCGTAGACTGTGCCACTGTTGTGTGTGATATGAAATGAAATTTAAAAATAAATAAATAAAAAGGAAACTAAACAAGACAGCCTGACAGCTACAAAAATCCCGCAATCAACAGTCACAACAGATATTGTTAAACTTTTTTTTTGTTTTACTACATGGACATCATGAATAATAAGGGATTCTGATCCATTATTAATTTTATTAATTATATTTTCTGATATGAGTCTAGAACTTAGTGGAAAAAAACAAGACAAAACAAAAAACACACAGATGAAAGGGGTGAAGAGAAGTATGTTTGTTAAGGATTAAAAATAGATAGTGCACTTCTTAACTAGGTTTACAACTGGTGGACCACACACCAGGCATTAACCACCTGGTGAGGATTTGGCAAATCCACCAAAAAAACATATATGATTTAACCAATGTCTCCACCAGCGCTACAGATTTCTCCTTATTCTGGCATTTAATGCAGACAGTACTATGCTTCTCCATGCTGTTTAGAAACGGAAGGGTGATTGCACTCTATCTTGCGTTTGTTGGCTATGCTTCCTTTGATGACATATATTATACAGTATATATATATACATATATTTTTTTTGTTAGAGTCCTAGCCATTTTCTTTCTCTGCAGGGTCCTTTCTCAGACATTACTGCATGCTGTATATGGCGTTAGCTGTGTGTTGATCTTCTAAAAGATGATAGAGTTTACTGGTAATTGTGTAATCAGCTCCTGCCTTTTTATTTTCTTGGGTTATTCACATGTCAGAGACATTTATCAAAAGAGAAAAGAGAAAAAATACACTATCACCAGGCGCAACATCTTTTCCAGGCGTGGCTCTCAGAGGCCGTCTCAGGCGCCTCACATCTCCATCACGAACAAACGAGCAACTGAACCAACTAAACAGTCAGTAACCACTCGCTTTAGCCCTTATGGGAATCTCTGATGCCTTTGTGACCACTGGAGAATTGAATCCTCTTGGTTTATTTTATTTAATTTCCCACCTTTGTGTGTGTGCGTATGAAAGAGAAGAAGATGCAGTTTTTAGATCATCTTTTTTCCTCCCCTGAAGTCTGGGGACAAGAGAGGCCTCGGGGAGGGGTCCTGGATGTGACGAGGGAAAGTGGGATTGGGGGTTAGGGGAGGGGGGGTTGTCTCTGACTTGACATTAAAAAGTGTTCCATGTCCCTCTTCACCTGGTGTGGTACCTCATTCTCAAGTGGGGGGAGAGGGGGAGTAGAGCCTGGCTGGCTCAGGTTTGAAGAACATGGAGCAGGAGGGGCTCCTGACTCAAGTGACTGCTCTTTAGGCTCCTCGTTGTGGTGAGTGGGGCTCTCCCTGCGGTATATGCTCTGATGACAGATAAGACAGTCAGACAGCCTCTTTGTCCTTTGTCCTCCTAATGGAAGCAAGGGTGGGGAGTCTCACAGAGTCTGACAGATGCTGGCAGCATACTGCTTGTGTCCAAACACCTAGCCTCATAACCTGGGCAAAATGGCAAGTCCAGTTAGGGGCAGGCTTTTATGCACAATTGTTTTGGGGATGCAACAAAGGGAAATACCACAGGAAAAAAAAAGATTTGTGGTTTGGAACTGAATAATCCCAAATCCCATCAACTGATGTTTTGGGGACTTGCTTTCCTCTATGTCTGCTCTTTAAAGCTTGCCTATAGCCAAAAATTAAGAGGAAAAGTAGATATTAATACAAAATAATACTCAAATCATCCCAAGCTCTTTTAATTCATTCTGGGAATTAAATAGTAGCTGAAAAGCCACTGAGGCAGAAATCAGGTCAGAGCTGAATCACTGTACTTGAGCCCTCAGGGGTTAGATCCACCTGAGAGGAGTAGGAAATGTCTGCACAGGAGCCCATTCATTTCCAGAGGCTACTAGAAAAAATGAGAAAAGATTGACTTCATGCTTTTTTGTGTGGCCTTCAGCCCTTCCAGACCCACCTCCAGGTGCCAGATACCCCAACTTCTTCCCAGCAAAAGGGTGAAGAGCAGTCTGGCAGAGCTTGCAGATTTTGGCTGAATAGTGTCATTCCTTTGTTATCTTCTAGAACTGCTGAAGTCAAGGTTTTTAGGATTGTCCCTTTTGAATAACTGTGGGTGGGTGAGATTTACTAGGTCTCCCATGCCTGGCTCTTCTGCAGACACTGATCAGAGGATCGGATGCACATCACGGCTCACTGGGAGAGAGTGGAAAATGCACAGGTAATGTCCATGTTGCTAAACTTGCACCCAGAAACACCTCTGAAATAAAATATACCAAGGCATTTGCAAGGAGATGCTTCCTAGGCTTTGCTGGGACAAGAGAATACAGTGGCAAATGACCTCCATTTGAATCAAAACTTTATTTTTTATAGCAACAAAGCATGCTTTGAACACTCTATCACCATCCTCCCAGGAGTCATTTGTAAAGTGACAATGTCAACTTTGTAAAGTGACATTCATGAGGAAGACTTCATTTTACTTGTTTGCCAACTCAATTTCCCTTCTTGTTTTGTGGTTCTTTAAGTCTCTAATTATTCAAGAGCATGTTTCTTGTACACCAAGTTTTGCC
Organism: Phyllostomus hastatus; assembly: GCF_019186645.2. NCBI lineage: Eukaryota > Metazoa > Chordata > Mammalia > Chiroptera > Phyllostomidae > Phyllostomus > Phyllostomus hastatus. The sequence continues at coordinate 7,370,603 of NW_025334015.1, read as the reverse complement.
ATAACTGATGAGGACATCAGCTAGGACTTCCTATTCTTCCTCAAGAGAGGATTCCTCTAACTTCTGCTTAGTGTGCCACGTGAGTCCCAATCTGCTGAATTTTAGTCTGTAAAGGCCACATCCAGGTGCCCATGAGCAGGGGCCTTCAACCAGATTTAGAGTTCAATCCAGGAGGACTTGGCCTTGATGGAAGCTTATAGGGAAAACCTCAGACCTATCTGTTCTCAGGAACAGGAGCATGGCCAAATAGTGTTCATTTGCATAAGTAAAGAAAAACATCTTAAATACTGCATTTGGTTTGTTTTTTGTTTTTGGTACAGATACTGATGGAAGACCATCACTATAGGCTGGCCTGGATTTCTAATGAACTAGACCTGTTTAGACTTACACATTAGACACTATCACACTTTAAGATTCAGCCACTACCCCTAACATTATGATGCCACTTGAAGGGATTGTGATTTACGTTTAGAAGGTTTTCCTATGATAGTCTCTCATATTTATGTGTGTGTGTGTGTATGGAGGGGGGAGGTAGTGGGAGGTATTCAAGCTCTGACTACTCTAACCACTGCTGTAGAATCCCATTCATTCTTTCCACAGAATATCCGTTCCTCTCCAACCACACAGATGTGCAACAGCTCTCAAGTTCCCGCAGTTAGATCTTTCCCCATCAATGCTTCTACACAGTGGGTTCAACTGTCTAACTTGAAGCATTGTGAGTACTTGTCCAAGAACTGTCTTGACGAGTGGAACTTGCTTGCAGAGCTGGGGCTGTGGTCACAATGAATGACCCATGCATGTTCATTTGTCTTGTAGAGGGTGATGAGGATGGTGATGATAAATGACAGTTAGTGTTACTCAAGCTGCAGATAAGTTAGAAAATGGATGAGCAATAAAATCTGATTGCGATTTAGCTCATTTCATTGGGCTACCCCATCTCTATCTCCTACCCTTTGGTCTATAAGTCTAGAAAAAAAGATCATCACACTAGCCAGTCACAGTGATAAAAAGTGAAATTGGAATCAGCAAAACATCCACAATTTTCTATTCTTATAAAGTCAAAAATTTTGAAGTGCTTCTCATTAGAAGAGTAAAGTCTACCCAAAAGGGGAGATGGGGCCAAGTGCACAGTCTGTACTCATACAGAATCTGCAGGCTCCTGTGCTACTGCTGGACAAGTGTGCACACACACACCAGGCACTCAGAGTCCATCAGACAAGCGGCCTTCGGAATCAGTGGTATCTGAGAGAAACACTGAATAATAACTCTTTCTGGCATCTTTTAACTGAATCTCGGAAGTAATGTGGGACACAATTGTATCATAGAGTCTCCTTTGTCATCCCATAACTGCTTAATCAGGCCATTCTAAAGCCTTAATTCTTCCCTCACCCTGCTCTTGATTCAAATCCTATTTCAAGTCTGCCTCTAAGGCAATAAACTCAAATTAATATTCCCATGATTTGTGAGTAACTGATATCTCTGAGTCTCTGCATCTTCATTTTCATTTCCCTGTTTCCCACATCTCCATATCTTTCACAGCATGTTTATATCCTACAACTAGAAAAAAAATATTTGTTTAAAGACCTCCTAATTCCTGAGTTCATGTTAAGATCACTTTTATAATATATGCCTGATCCATTTGGTGCATTATCTTTTATAAGGGAGTCTTGGTTTAGCTTTAGTTTTTTGAATATTGATTTTACCCCCTCCCAAGCCTCCAATAACTATCTGCTTCAGGCATATTGTGAAAGTATATGAGTTTTTCCCTATATTTTAGGGAACGTTAGAATGTTTTAAAAGTAAATTATTTCTCTGCCAGAATATCTAGCTTCCAAGAAAGATAAATTGGTTGTGGCCATGGCACTTACCTTGTTTCTAATGAATTTAATTTTGGAATTTCAGAGTATCAGTGCAGTTTTTGGATACAGAACTGAATAATTGCTAATTAGTAAAACTAGGCTCTTCTAGCCCAAATTCTATTACTAGCTAGTTGAATTCCCTTTTCTTATGGTTTATATAAGATGTTAATATGAAAGATTGCTAATTTTCAAATCTTTAAAATTCAGTAATCAAAGAATTTCAGATTCCATAAGATCTATGCAAGAAAAAATTAGGAAAGCTGCATTTTTTATTGACAATTGCAGTTGTCAATCAGGGGACATTTTAGAGCCAAAACATTGTTTTTCTTTCCAAAATGGCTCACGAGAAGGGAACACATGCAACTCTAAGTGTCATTTCTACAGATTCGTCAAGTGACTCCTTAAGGAGAGCTTGAGGAATGACGCTGCAGCACTTGGAAAGGAGTGTCATCTAATAAAATGTAGTAGCTTTTCCTGGAACAGGAATTGATGCTAGCCCCAAGCTGCTGTTCAGTTTTGCTCTCTGTATGACACAAGTAAAACAAGAGAGAATAAAGTACCACAGATCTTAGAGTCTGGAGACGGAAAGGATATCAGCACTAGGCAAAATTCTCAGAGTTCTCACTTGGAATATGTGCCTGTGGATGTGTGTGTGTGTGTGTGTGTGTGTGTGTGTGTGTGTTACTTACTGTAATTACTTAATTACCAATTCTTCAAAACAGATGACACCGGTTATTCCCAAGATTCATCTTTAAAATAACAGGAGATAGTAATGGAAAGAAGGGTCTCCAGAGGAGGTTTTTAATTATCATATCACTTCATCTGGTAAGTGTTCTGCTCAAGGGCCCAGAAATGTTTGTGCAGGTCTCATTTGACATATTTGTGTATCGTTGGTTCAAGTCTAAGTCCAGCAAGCCCCCATCACCATTTCATCCTGCCCCCTCGACCCTGTACTTCATTTATAACTCCTCTGTGAAGAGTAGGAGGACTCAACAGTCTGTGGGCAAAGCTCAGATGGAGCCTGGCAGAGGAAGATGTGGAAGCCCTGGTCCCTTCCCTGAATGTTTGTGCCCAGTCACTCTCTTATGCTTGAGTTTCTTCTGGAGCTCCACTAGAGGAGCTGGTGGAAGGATCAGATGGAGCCATCAAGCCGTACCTCCTGTTCTCTGTGCACTGCAATGGGGAGAAGAGCATAAGCCTTGTGGCGCACATGTGGTGAGAGGTTCTTGTCTTCCCCTGGAAGGATGAGGGAGAAAGAGGAGGGATGAAAGAAGAAAAGCTTTCATGTCCCCAGTTCAAAGCAGCAGGTTGTCATTCTTTTTATTCATGTCCTTAATTCTTCTTACTCATATTTTTCCACTGGAAAGGAAGACACACAGGAACTGAGATATACAGCAAAAGATGTCTGTGTCCACCTTAGGGATTAACAAGCAAGAAAAAAAGAAAATAAAGTGATAAAATAAAGAAGAAATAGATAAAAAGGTAAAACTCATACTTGAGTCTGTGTGTGCGAAGAGGTTTATGCATACATGTATCCAATGTGTTCTGAGGTGGTAAAAGAAAGTTGTTACAGCACAGAGGTGAAGCGCTGTCTGCTTACTCAGTGGGCCCTGTGAGCATAGGCTCTTGGCAAAATGCAATCAGTTTTTGCATATTAAAGGTAACCTGTGCTATTTCATGTCAATTTCCCCTTATTTTATTGAGGAATGGCATAGGTAGATGAGAGAATATGAATCAGGGAGCCGAAAGATGCGTTCTAGCCCAAACGCAGCCTCAGAGCTGCTGTGGGACCTGTAGCAGATCACTAAATGTTCCAGGGCCTCAATTTCCCAGTCGGCACAGTATAGGCTGGGCAAGTTGGTCTCAGAAGGCCTCTAGAGGTCTGAAATCTCCTGGGCCTCCTTCTGCATTCTTCTGTAATTCATATCTATTTCTTGAAATAAGAAAAAGTCCACATTTGAAGCCAAGGAAAAGTCTTTGGCAGGTGTTGGCCTTGTGGGGAAAAAATAAGAGGTGTCTTTATTCACACTCAACTAGGAAGAGTCCCTTTTTTTCGGCAGGATAAAGACACGGAAAGCTAGCATTCTCAAACCTTTAGATGTGAGGCTCCTCTTTGACAAACTGAAGAAAGTATACAGACACATTCTTAAAAAAAAAAGAAATATAAATAAGTACAAATGCACAGAACGCTCTAGATAGTTCCAGATGACCTATGGACCATTTCAAACTTACCAGTAAGCTCCAGTTACACCCTATTGTGAAGTTCTACCCTCGATTGTTCTTATAGATTGCTTGCATTTTCCATATACCCTTGATAAGAATTGCATCCTACATGCTTTTGATCTTTAGCTAAATAAACAAAAAGCAAAGCACTCTCTGGAATCACCCAGGGAGTCCTCTATGGATTAGAGTCCATTATTTAGAAATCAAACTCATAATGATTTAATGGCACAAGCTCGTTACACCTGAATTCTTTCTGCTGACTGACTCTTCTTAGTATATGCCTCTGACTCTGACAATTATACCAGCTTAGGTAAAACCAAACCTGTCTGTGCATTTATTTGGAAAAGTTAGGGATTATGACTCTTTCTGTCAACTAAATAGCTCATAGTGCACTCTGAGTCAAGAAAATAAAATCAACTATTTTTCCCCCTCTCCTGTTAGGCCTAAGGTAGTCAGGGCAGCCTATCGGGGCAGTTCATCCTTCGTAACCACATTTTCTCCCTTACGTCTTGTGTACAAGATGCCTCCTCCAAGGGTGAAAACATTTTTTTCATCTACTAGGCATTTGATTGAGCCAACACCAGCACAACACATGTATAAGAGCGCCAGGCAAACCAATTGTGCAGTCCTAATTCTGAACCGGGAGATCAATACTCCATGGTGTAATTCCCCCATCAGCAGTAATTGCCCTCTATCACAGCGACACAAAGGAACTAAGTTTCATTACAACGTGTTTGCTGCCACTTCTCTCATGTACCTCCACACCACTATTTCACAAATAGTTCAGACACCCTCACCTCCTGCTCATTTTTGTGTTAAAGTATGTCTCTTTTCCAAACTATATATAGATTCCTTCTTCCAAACCTTGGCACATGGGGAGCAGCTATATTTATGCCTCATCATTGCTTGTCTTCAAAAATATAAAACAGTAATCAGGCAGGTGGAATCCTTGGCGTAGGGTTCTCTGGGCATTAAGTCAAAATTTGTAAGTAGAAGCCTAGGTTGTTTTCATTAACAAACATAGCTATGTTAAGACATATCCCTGAACTATCAATGAGAAACTATTTCTGACTAAATAACCCACTAACTTAGCTCATCCAGGTTGTCTTTAGTCACATTTTCCATACACTTTCTTGTATCTTTTTTCTCTTTCTCACTCCTGTGCTCCAGTACAGCCTACCTTTGCACTAACAACCTAAGAAACAAGATAGAAGAATCAATATGAAAACAAAAAGCCCTCAGTTTTACAAGGTTGTTTGAATACCCTTTTGTTTACATGTGGCATTTAAAGAGTAACATTATGAGGTAGGGGAAAGCATTTGACCCAGTTGAGCTATATTTTGGACCACCCATTACTAGTACCTTGGGTTCAATATGCAGTGCCCTGAACTACACATCAGCCTAGATAACATTCCAGAGCTTAGCTGACATCTGGGGCAGTCCTGTGCTGTATGTTACATCAATAGATCCAAGCAATTTTGTTAACTGTAGTCAGGATCGTTGGCTGGACTCAGGCACATTCTTCAACTTTAGCCATCTGATAAATAACCCAGGTTGGCTGCATGAACAGAACAACTAACAAAGAAGCTCCAGGTTCCGTTTCTTCAAAGGTTCCTTGAGGAGTGATGTCAGCAACATGGCTGATCGTATGTCCATGTTGTACATAAAACCCTTCCAAAACATTTAGCATCCATCCACAGGGGAAAAGAAAGTTCCTTTGTGGGAGCTGTGGAATCCAGCACCATTTGCCAAGGGACTGAGTGGAGTCTTGCCCACTGTGCATTGGGCAATAACCATACAGACTTCAGTCCTGGCTGTCGATCCTGCAGTAGTCCCTGGACCAGATGCAGCCCCTCTCAGCCACATTCCAAAGTGCCTGGAGAATGCTGTGTTTCACTAAACCACACACTTGAGAGTCTTTTCAGAAGTCCAGGTTTCCAGCAGAGAATTTCTAGCACAGCATTAGAGCTAAAAGTAGAGTGTGGATGTTTCAGTGAAGGAAATAGGAACAGTGTGACTTTACCTGTGTGACCCATCCTCCAAGGCAGCACAGCTGAGTGCCAAGTGAGACATTCTCAGCCCATGATTTTTTTCCTTCAGGGGAAACATAAGAATGTATGAGTGAGCACTGGCTTCCCCAGGTGTGTGTAATGTTGTCAAAGAGGCTCACTTCTCCCTTGCTCCAGCCAGAATGCTTAACCATGGGCTACATGACTTGGAGGCTGGGAGAGGGTAGGAGAGTGACAGAGAGGAGTTCAGGAAGGCACTGAAAGGGACATGACTCCTGAATCCTACTAACTGGTTACCTACTTCAGCAAACAATCTTACTCCAAGAATCCTATTCCAGCAAAAAGCCTTCCCATGAGCTGCCAGTGATTCCTTACTCAGATTCTTCAACTGGCTTCTGGTTGCTCTCTCATTTTGCATGCCTCACCCGCATACCCCCACTTCTTGATGAGCAGTTTGTGTGTGCTCCCAACATCAGAAAGAAAGAAGACTAGTGAAAAGGCACAGAATATCAGCCCAAATCTGAGGGCCAGGGAGAAACCATAAACTTAAGCTCTGTGACACTGTTGGGAGAGCAAAAGGGAGGCATTAGCATGTGGCCTGGTGTATTATAGGATTAAGAGAAAGCAAACAAGCTTAAGAACTCTGCCATAGGAAAAGACAAGAAGTGTGTAGCATCCATAGAAGGTCTGTGAAAACCTCTGAATCTCTAGTGGAGTTGACAGAAGTTATTTCTCTCTTAAAGCAATTTAGTGAAGACTGTAGGGTAACTATTACTGAAAATGTGAAAAAAGCAATGCAAGACTTCAAGGAACAATCAAAGAATCACGATAATGTTCTAGCAACCTACCCCTAAAGACATGGAGTTTTGTAATTGTCCTGATAAAGTATTCAAAGTACCTATTTAAAGAAGCTCAATGAGTTATAAGAAGACACAGAAAGACAAGTTAACAAAGTCTGGAAAATAATACACACACAAAAATGAAAAGTTTAACAAAGCTTAAATCAAAAAAGAAGCAAATGAAATTCTAAAGAATACAATGAATGAAATATAAAATGCAACAGAAGCCATCAACATCAAAATGAATCAAACAGAAGGAAGAATCTGTGAATCAGAAGGCAGAATCTATGAAATTATCCAGCAAGAATGGAACAGAGAAAAAACAAAAGTAAAGAAAGTCTACATGATTTATGAAATACCATCACAAGAAGCAACCTGCATTTTATTGGTTTCACAGAAGGAGAAGAGAGAGAAAGGAGAACAGAAAACTTATTTAAATAAATAATGGTGTAAAACTTCCCAAATCTGAGGAGACATTTGGATATTCAAGTTCGTGAAGCTTCACAGGTCAGCTTCACATTTTCAAAAATGGATTGGATACATCATCCAGACAGAAAATCAACAAGAAAATTTGGTCTTGAACTATATTTCAGCCAAATTGAACTAACATACACAGAACATTCTATTCAATAGTAAGGAAACACATTCTTCTGAAGTGCACATGGAACATTCTTCAGGAACAGTCATATGATATGTCACAAAGTAAGTCTTAGAGAATTTAAGATGAAAATTACACCAAGTGTCTTTTGTGACCTCAATTATATGAAACTAGAAATCAAATATAGGGGAAAAAAGCTGAGAAATAAACAACTATGTGGAAATTGAACAACACTTCTGAACAACCAATGGATCAAAGGTAAAGTCAAAAGAAAGTTTTTTTAAAAATCTTGAAATAAATGAGAATGGAAACACAATATACCAAAACTTATGGGGTGCAGCAAAATAAATTCTAAGAAGGAAGTTTATGGTGATAAATGCCCATGCTAAGGAAAAAAAAAGATCACACACACACACACACACACACACACAACCCACCTAACTTTATATCTCAAGGAACTACAAAAGCAGAAGAAAATAAACATACAGTTAGCTTAAGGAAGGGAATACTGGAGCAGAAATAAATGACATAGAGAACAGAAAAAAATATAGTGAAGAGCGACAAAACTAGGAGCTGTTTTTTAAAGATTTAAAAAAATGGCAAACCTTTAGCTATACCAAGAAAGAGAGAAGACTCAAATAAATAAAGTAAAAATGAAAAAGGCTGACATAACTATTCTAAAAAAATAAGCATATCAAATTTAAGAGTACATTAAAGTGATCATACACCATGATCCAGTGGGATTTATCCCTGGAGTGTAAGGATGGTTTAATATATGCAATCAATGAATATTGCCTTGGCTGGTGTAGCTCACTGGATTGAGCATGGGCCTGTGAACCACAGAGTTGCCAGTTGGATTCCCAGTAAGGGCATAAGCCTGGGTTTCAGGCCAGGTCCCCAGTAGGGAGAGCTCAAGAGGCAACAATACATTGATATTTCTCTCTCTCTCTTTCTCCTTCCCTTCCCTTTCCCTCTCTCTAAAAATAAATAAATAAAATCTTTTAAAAAATAAATAAATATGATATTCCACTTAGTAAAATGAAAATCATAAAATTACCCCAACAGGTGCAAAATAAATAAAAAATATAGCATTTTTTCATGATGATATCTCTCAACAAATTGGATATAGAAGAAATATATTTCAAAATAATAAAGCCATATATTAGAAGACCACAGATAACATTATATTCAATGGCCAAATGTTAAAAAGCTTTTACACTGAGTTCAGAAACAAGATTAGAGTACCCGCTCTCACCATCCTATTCAACATAGTACTGGAAATCTTAGCCAAAGCAACCAGGTGAGAAAATGAAAGAAAATGCATCCAAATTGGAAAGGAAAAAATAATATTTACCTTGTTTGTGTGGAACTACAGAAGACCCCATATTCCAAAGCAATCTTGAGAAAGAACAAAGCACCAAAATTCTTGATTTCAAACTATACTAAAAAGCTATAATAATCAAAATAACATGGCACCAGCATAAAAAAAGGCACTTAAGTCATGGAAGTGGAAGCCCAGAAACAAATATTTACCTATGTAGTCAATAAATATTTAACAAGGAAATCAATAACAGTCAAAAGGGGAAAGATAGTATCTTTAATAAATGATGTTGGGAAAACTGGATATCTACATGCAGAAGAATAAAATTAGACCCGTATCTTACAAAACTCAAAGGAAATTAACTTGAAATAGATTAAAGCCTTGAACACAATACCTGAAACGATAAAACTCCTGGAAGAAAACATGGAAAAATGTCCTTCACATTGGTCTTGGCAATGAGTTTTAGAGATGAGACCAAGAGCACAAGCAACAGAAGCAAAAATAAACAAATGAAACTACATTGAAAAGCTAAAAACCTGTATAGCAAAAGAAACAATAAAAAATGAAAAGGTAATCAACAAAATGGGGGAAAATGTTGGCAAAACATATACTTGATAAGGAATCAATATAGAAATATATAAAGAACTCATACAACTCAATAGCTAAAATATACATCTGCTTTAAAAAAAATTGGTGGAGGAGCTGAATAGACATTTTCCAAAGAAAACATATAAATGGCCAAAATGTACATGAGCGCATGCTCAACATCACTATTCATCAGGGAAATGTAAATCAAAACCGAAATGAGTTATCACCCCATACATATTAGAGTGGTTATTTCCACAAAGGTAAGAGAGGATAGGTGCTGGCAAAGATGCGGAGAAAAGGGGAGCCTGGGACAAGGTTGGTGGGAATGTAAACTGGTACAGTTACTACAGAAAGGAGTATGGAGTTTTCTCAAAAAAATTAAAAAGAGAACTACCATGTGATCCAGCATTTCCACTGCTGAAGATATATTTAAAGAAGTGAAATCAAGATCTCAAAGAGATATCTGCACTTTCATGCTCACTGCAGCATTATTTACAATAACCAAGGCATGAAAAGAATCTATGTATCTGTCTATGGGTAAATGGATTTAAAAGATATTATATACATACATATATGTATATGTATGTATATAAATGTATATACATGTATATATGTGTATGCATGTGTGTGTGTGTGAGTGTGTGTAACTCAGCTGTGAGAAAGAAGTAAATCCTGCCATTTGTGACATTATGGATTAGTCTTGAAGGCATTACGCTGAGGGAAATAAGCCAGACAGAGAAAGGCAACTACAATCCCACTTACACATGGTCTAACAAAGCTCAAAGAAACAGAGAGTGGTCTCCAGGGGCTGGAGGGTGGGGTAAATGGGATATTGGTCACAGGGCACAAACTTCCAGCTATAAGATAAGTTCTAGGGATCCCATATACAGCATGGTGATTATAATGAACAATACTGCCTGATATACTTGAAAGTTGCTAAGAAAATAAATCTTACATGTTTTACTACAGAAAAGAAGTAATTATGTGAAGTGATGGAGGTATTAACTAACTCTACTGTGGTAACTATTTGGTAATATGTAGTTATATCACATTATCACATTGTATACCTTAAATATGCACAATATTCTATGTCAATTATATCTGAATAAAGTTCATGTGTGTATTGCCTTAAGGGAAAGAAGGGGTTACAGAAAACTCCAGGTTCCCAGCAGGTAGTGCTTTCTGGCATAAAAAGTACTCAACACAGGCTCACCAAAAGTCCTCACTTCAACACTGATACTCTGAGCTCTTTAAAATGTTGTTTGGGAAACTTAGGACTCCACAAAGAGTTGAAAGGGGAATTTAATAGATTTTTGAGGTTGCTGACCTATTTATGTAAGGACTTTTTCAACCCAATTATTTTCCTCTATTTCTGAATCACACTGTCTTCTTTCTGGTGCATCTATCTGTATGGGTAAACAAGTACCTTTCTAGAAATCAATGAATAGCCACCAATCAGGAGAAAAATAATTATACTTGAAACTAGATACAAAACTACATGGATTAATTTATTCCCCACTATTTATTTGGGACCTAATATATTCCAGAACTTGTATTATGTGCTGGACATAAAACACTGAGCAAAACAAAAATTATATTTCCTAAGATATTTCCAGATTTTGAGGGGGGAGAGGTAAGTAATAAAAATCTCTCTTCCCTCCCCCTCTCTCTCTCACACACACACATACAGACATACACTATAAATGTGCTCTGCACAGGGTTGCTATGAACACATGTAACGTGAAGAACCATCAGGAGTCCAGGAGGCTTTCCTGATGAGGTCAGACCACAGTTGATCCACTAAGGATGAGAAGGAGTTACCTGTGCAGGTTGGAGGAGGGAGGGGGTAAGGACACAGTAAATATAGATACTGTGACTTCCCTAAAGCCAGAGGGAAGCCCACTATTATAAAGAAAACCTTCGTGTACAACTTTAATCTTTTCATGTATATCATTTTAATTGGTTACTATTTTTTTCAGGTGTGGGGAATCTTCATACATACAACTAAATGCAAGCCAGTATAACTGCCAATTGTCTTACACACAAAATTCTCCAACCTGAATGCAAAACATCTGAATAAGTCTCTGATGACATACCTATCAATTCAGAATTGGCAGGGAGAGGGCCACGGGATGTGTATTCTAAACGAATTCCCCAGGTGATCTCTCAAACATGAATTAATCCAACAAACGGGACACGTGAATTGTCTTTATCTCCATAAATGGCACCATCAAACTTGACTCAAATAGAAAACCTAGGATTTATTCGGGCCTTCCTCTCCCTCTTCATCCCACACAATCGCATCAGAAAGTTGCATCATTTCCACTGTGGATCAAATATGCATCCAGTTTTCTCAGACTTTCATACCACCTTCCTCAAGCCCCTGTTATTGCTCTAACTACTCTACAATAGCCCTAATCATTCCACAACATCCCCCAATGGGCCTCTGTTTCCTATTTTCTCCACATAGCTGCTGAGGTGATATTAAACAAGCAAGCACACACACACAAAACCTATCATTTCACAGTCCATTTGTAGCTTTTGACTCATTTTAAGTTAATTAATCCAGACAACTCTCCTTTGGGGCAAGGACTTCTTGGGCTCTAATTTCCAGGTTCCTGTGCCCAGTCACAGGGAACACACACAGTCACTAGAGGTGCAACCAGGATATTAACCAGGGGTCTTACTCTGAAACCTGCAAGCTCTGTCTCTGAGCTATAAGACACCTTCAGTAAATACCATTTTTATTGAATTCTAAGATGCACACTGTTTCACTTAAACAATTTTGAAATTGAAGTCGTGCCTTACAATCAATGGCATGTCAGTTTAATTGGCATCATTTTCCTTGTGGTACATAAAATAACAGCATGCCTTACCACTGAGGGTTCTTAGAGTTCGCAAAATGCAGTATTTGTTGAATGAACAGGCGGGGGCAGTTCAGGGGGCCTGCCCTGGGCATCTCTGCTTTAGTTGCTGCATCCAGAGGAACGATACATGCACAATACTTTGGATCCTTTGGCAAAAATCAGTGGGGACCTATATAACTATTCTTAAAGCCATCAATTATTTATGGCTCCAATTAATTATATTTTCACATACTTCATTAAAAACACAAAGAAAAAGTTATATTCGAGTAACCTATTCTTTGCTTAACGTTTCTGGATGACTATTAAACATTTACAAACAAATATTTCTTCCCAACTGCTATTGTGAGATCTTTTAAAACATTCAGCTCATCCCATTGTACTTCCTTCTGGGTAGTTTGAGCAAAGTCCTAATTTTAGTCACCATTATCATCCTTTTCTGTGAGTCACACACTTCTAAACATAGCCCAGTGTTTTCCTGTGTTAAGAGAAAATCTTCATCAGGTAGATATGATTCCTGCCTCTCTACTGGTTTGCATGTATTTTATTTATTGTTTTATGGGGATGATGTTAATTGGACATTTGGGGGCTTATAGCATCATGATCAGTGAGTGAGGAATATCTACCTATACAATCGTACACCAGTAAAAGTATTAAAAACAAAATTTTATACTCACCTCTTCTTTGTAGTTTAAGAAGCACTTTTACATACTGCATCTCATTTAATTCTCTTTAAACCTCCCCCTAACTGTGTACAGAGAGACACAGCCTTCCACACTCTGCGTCTTCACAATTATACCTCTCTGTGAACACTCTCTGGGCTCTGAAACGACTATTTCACACAGGTCAAACGTCATGAATTAGCCAAGGATTCACTGGGTCACGCACCCCAGCAAAACTGGAAGTGCTCTTCTGAGTGGTAATGAGCCTCCATCTGCAGAACAGAGCTTACCAGCATGGGTTCCATGTCCCTGACATATAAAGACTGGGTCAGAGAAAATCAATAGGGCAGGGCCCGGGCAACAGAACCCCGAGCGAGTATCTAATTGTGAACAGCTTTGTCCGTTTATCCTTGTATCCTAGTATAACACATGTTCTCTGTATGCTATGACACATACAAGGTTGAGACACACTGCAGACTTCTTAGCAGGTTAACCCTTCCATCTGGGCCCCATCCATCTGGCATGCTTCCCTGCACGTGTCCACCGGGTGCCCATACTCTGGTCCGTGCGAGGAAGGTGCTGCAGAGCCATGGCGTGTACGGCCCGCATGGCTCGTGCTGCGGCCCCACATCTCCGCTACACATATGCTAAGACTCACTCTCCATCCAAGTCAAACATTGCCTCCTCCCCAAAGATCCTGTATCTCCTCAGGGCCTTTGAAAAGCTTTGGGGCTCTGGAACATTTCTAGAGGATCTCTGGAGAACTAAAACTCAGAGTAAAAAATACTGGGAAACCCTTTTTCTGATGGCTCCTGCTCTCCCAGGGACTCAAACGCACTTCCACAGACCCTTCTACCAAGGCGAATTTCCTGGGTGAGATTTCCCGGCGGGCTGCATAATGCTAAGGCAAGGTGCATGGCAGAAACAGTCTCTGGGGTCAAGCCTGCACTGTGGCATTTCGAGCAAGACAGGTGGCTAAAGCCCATGGATACAAAGTGCCTATTGGCTCTTAATGTAAAACGATATTAGCAGCCAAGCCGTTAAACAGAGCTGTAATGCCAGAGGCCCCAACACCCTTCGGGAGCCCACAACCTCTGGGAGTTTTTACCTTCAATTCCATTTAAATCCAAGAGGCTTTCCTACTGCTGCCAGCTCCAGAGCTACTGCTGAGACTCAGGGAGAAGCTGTTAGGAAAAGCCAGGCTGTTGCTAAGCAAAGGAAGTCACTGACAGAGCAAAAGCAACACCTGCTTAAACTGAAACTGACATAAGCGCTCCTCTCAGCTTTAAGCTGCTTTTGTAAGGGTTAGAGTTCCACCGTGGATATTGAAAAGGAGATAAGCATAGAAAATCACAATTCTTCCAGATAGGCATTTCCTTAGCAGTGGGGCAAACCAGGATGGTAAGCTAATGGTGTTTGGGTGTTGGGCAATGCGAGGGTCCTCAGCATATTTTTAGTACCCTGGCACCCTGTGTCCATTGTCAGGGACAGACAGGCTGCTTGGAGGAGGCAGATCCAGTACCTTAACATCCTCTACCATCCTCATCCAGCAAAGAGTATCCATGGAGGAAAAATGGCTTCTTCCTGGTCAGAAGGCTTTTAGACTGTGATTGTAAGAGGGCAGGGCTCTTAGAATCTCATGTTTGGGTGATTTTGAACCAGAGGAGGCCAGAAGCATCAGTCATCAGGCCTGTTTTCCTTTGGGAGCCCCTAGCACGGGCTCAGTGCTGTGCCAGGTGTGCTGGGAGATTCAGGGGGTCTGCTCAGGGACCCTTCAGGCAGTCTCCTCACAGTAGTACTGATACACAAAACAGAGATTCATTTTATGAAATTGCAAAGTGTGAGGACATCCTACATCACATGGCGTAAATTCTCTGGTCAGCAATTGTTCCAAGGAGACAAGGTGGGAGGATGGCTGGAGGCCAGGCACGTGGTTAAATGAAGAACACTTGAGTAGGAGCTGGGGAGACAGGGTTCAGACAGCAAGCAGAGGAGTCATCCTAGCAGGGAGCCCCATGAGGAAACTCAAAGTTGGGAATGAGCAGAACAATGAGACCTCTCCCTGGTGAGAAGAGATGGTATGCAATGGCTGAGACCCACACAAGGCAGCGTTGGCTGCCCTCTAATGCGCATCGGCAAAGACCACGGAGGACTCTCCGCAGACAAATGCACTCAGCTCAGTGTGGTTGAGCCCAGGAAGGACACTGGTGCCGGCTGGCTCTCCTGTGGGTCACAGTCCTATCTCCTATTATTTCAAAACTTATCATCTCAAGAGCTAGAGGAGTTGCTTCCTGTTCTCCTTAAGCTGAAGTGGACTCTGTTTCTGCTAATGGTCAGTTTAATGGGCTGAAAAATATAATGAAAAGAGAAAAAGGCAGAATTATATTCTTAGGCCTGTTGCTTTAACAAGAACCCAGTACCAGGGTGTAAGTAACTCTTCACAGCTGGTATGAGCAGAGGCATCAATGGATCAGGATAGACCCCCGCCCTGTAGGAGCTAGGGAACCCTGGTCTGCAGGTCCTACATGCTTAGTGTTGAGTATCTTCCTGTACCCCCCCCTCCCAACCCAATCATTTTTCTTGTCTACCCTGCTCTGTACTTAGGAGGCTGGCCTTTACTGCCAGCCTTAATTAAGCCCCCTTGTTTTGTAGCTACAGGCTGAATTTGGCTCATGGGGGCCACCAACAGGAGATGAGAAGGGAGAGGAGAAAGACGGTAGGCATTTTATCTCCTGAGCTACTCCCTGCTGGACTGAATTTGGCAGTGGCTATGCCCCTTCGTAAAAGCCTTGGCTCCCATCGGCTGGCTATCTCCATGGCTACAGATCTAGCCAAATTCTCCTGACTGCTCAATGCCCTTGGCCTTTCAGGTCGAGGGATAACAGCAGCTTCACACCTTTGCTAGATCTGGGGTATCTCACCCTCCCCTGATGATTTTTCTTAATCTCAAATGCATCAGTATTCCTGAGCCCTCATTCATCTCTTTCCAAGCACCCTTTTGGATCTGTTGCATGCTTCTTGCAAAATCCCTAGATGGTCTACACATAGCTCCATTATGGAGAAGTCCTGGATGCATCTGGAAGGCAGGGTAGCTGGGGTTTCCAAGAGGAACAGACACATTCAGGAGACTTGCAGCAGGGACTGTGTAATAGACAGTGTGGAAGCATTTTCATAGATTTGTAGCCTATAATCATATAGGTGGGTACTGGCTGCCTATCAGCTCCGTCCTGAGAATTAACTGCTTCTGTCTCATTTTTCCAAGAAGGAAACCAAGACTCAGGAAGGTCAGATGAAATGGGCCATTATAATTGCCCTGTCGGCAAGGGTTTGGGCTATAGCTTGTGAATCCTTTTAGGATGGTGAATGCCACATTCTATATATAAAATCATATCACATAAAGGAAACATGTAAGAAATTCTTTCAAAAGGGGTCAGAACCCTGACTGCATTTATGTTCTTCACCTGTGATTTTTTTTCCCCCAACTCAATGAATTTAGTTTCTCTGCTTCCTGGAGAGAACTTATAGCAGAGACCTTACCTAATTCTTTGTTTAGGTACAATGTGTAATGTGTGTTTGGCCTTTAATGAATGTCTAATAATAGCCTCTGTCCATGGGGGGCCCTGCACTCAATGTGATCACTCGCTATGTCACACACAGACCTGTAAGACAAAACAAGAGGTTGCCTGTTTCCATAGATCAGCCCTTGAGAGAGCTTTCAGAGATTCTATAGTTCAACTTCCTTGTCTCCGCCAAGGACTGGGCTTGAACTGTGAAAATCAGAGTAATGTCTCCCATGGCACCTCTGCTTAGGTCCCTAGAGTCCCCTCCACTTCCCCATCTCCCCAGCTCCAACAGCCCAATAGCATGAACACTCCTCCTCCAGTCTGATCTAAATCCCTCCTGCCAGATGCTGACTGCCACAGTGTGCACATTGGGAAGAGAGGGCAGCTTCAGGCTAGGCAGGAGGAAACAGATGAAAAAAACAAAGCAAACCAAGTAGAGAATTACGGTAATGGGCTGAGAGGCAGTGGGTTCATTCCTTCAGAGCCAAAAGCAAAAGCATGTGCTGTTTTAAGGGCTTTTAAAGGCAGTGGTGCGTTCACCCCCAAAGGGACAGGCACTGAGCATCCCCTGTGTTTCAGGCCCTGTATTAGGCACTAAGCATCTAGGGATTAATATGGGTATAGAAACCGGATATAGGAATGAGTCCTGTCCATGAGGAGCATTCCTTGTTTTAAAAAGAATGGCAATTAGAAAACAATACTGTGGTTTGTTATTTATTCCTTTCCATATTCAGAGAAGACCTACTCTGTTCTAGTAGCTTGAGGAATGAGCAAGATAGTTGCAGGGTGTTCACCTTCCAGCAGTTACTTTCCAGAGTTAACCAATAACTGTTTCTGATGAATAGTCAGATTCATCAGAATAGTCAGAAACAAAGCTATGCCCAGTGAAAGTTCCCCATGAAATCATTCAGTGTCTTTCCTATTCAAACTTGTTTATCCCCATCACCTGGAGAATGGGGCTCCCAGACAGTGAATTGAAACACCTTAGAGTCAGGATTGTCACCTCCCACATGTGCAATGAGAATGATTAATACTGTGGGGCCAGAGCCCAGGAACTGAACCAGTGCTTGCAGAGAAAGGAGCAGCTCAGTGTCGAATGGCAACGGCGCCTCTGTGGTGAAAGACCTGAAGCGGCTCGGAAATGGGGAACCAAAGCAGTTTGGGGATGTGGATCCTTTCCCGACCAGCAAAGCCTTCTCAGGGCCAGCTCTGCGCTTCAGTAATGGAGGTGGAGTCTTCCTCCTAGCTAATGCGGCTCTTCTGTAGTACACACTCCTGGGGCCCATACACCCCACCAGTCCTGAGCCCAGCCTGCGTGCGAGGGCTCACTTTTCAGGGGACATCTCTCCCACCTGGAAGGACCAGCCCCTGTGACTCTGCAGCTTCCAGGACCCACAGGCTCGTGAGCTAGAACCCCAGTCCCCTATCTTCCCAGCAGGCCCTGAGTAGAAGCACTTTGTTTTTCTCTCACAAAACACAAGAGAGCTTGTTCACCCTTTCCTTAGGGCAGACGCCAAAGCCTGCCCCACCCCCTCTGTGAAGGAGGCTGCACTCGGCAGTTCCAGAGTGACCTCCCTTCCAAGGGACTTGCCCGAGAACTCCTTGGGTTTCAAGGTGGCCACTCAGTGACTCCAAGGAGACTTTTCTGAATTTACTTGAATGCTGAGAAGTGGCTGGCACTACCTCCATGAAGGAGGCAAATGTACATATACGGGGTGGGACAAAACAGGTTTGCACTTGTTCGTATGGAAAATAAAAGAATAATTAATTGGTAATAATACAAGAACAAACTCTGTGTTTGGTGTACTCACAATTTTAAAACTGCTTTTGCCCCACCCTGGGTATTACCTCAGTGGCAGACCTGTTATAAAGTCTTTGGTATAATCCTGGTCAAGGAAACTAGTCTTAGGAGAATCTACTAAAGACTTCCATGTTCAGCCCGAGTGGAGGAACAAGGACTGGATTTATCCTGTTGTAAGCAACTAGAAAACAAACTGAATATAGGTACTCAGATTTCAGTCATTGGATAATATAGCCAAGGCAGCGTAGCACAGTCACCCATAGGAAAAGAAGGAGAAATAGGTGAGGTCAACAATGGCCTGAGCTTACTGCTCAAAGACAGTGTCCAGGCTTCAGAGCAGGGTCCCAATCTTAGGCCTGGTGGTCTTCTGGGCTGAGAGAGATCAGAATTCAGGGAGGTCAAAGCTTCCAGAATCCACAGGCAGAGCATCAGAGAAAAGAAAGCTGCATAGAGAAAGGATGCTGAAGGTGTGACCAGGTTCCTATGAGTTTTCCTCAGGAAATGGACCATGTGCACATGTAAGTGCCTGTCCCATGTGAGACCCATGGCTGGATGGGAAAGAAAGGATGAGGCAGGGACAATGAGCACACATCACACAGGCTGGGACTCCTCCCTGGCCCACCAGACCAAGAGCTGCTTTTGAAAAATAAATCAGCTGCTTAATACAACAAACATGCAATTTCTACTTATGGAGTAATCCCTCTTGGGTGCTTGTGGACAACCCTGGAGTGGACACAGTGTCTGCATTCAGCCATCGGTCTGGGCAGAGGCAGGCTTGGCCACGTCCAGGGTTGGCTTCAAGGCTGCCGTGCGTGTGAGCAGCCCTCCGACAGATCAGAGAGGAAAGAGAGTCTCGAAACACTGTGCGTGTGCCTTAACCACTTTGTCATGGAAGTCACACACATCATGCCTTCTCTCACTATTTTGGAAGATGCTGTCACATTGGCCCATGTACACCAGGACTTGAAAATGAAGTCTCTCTGCTTAGGCCGCCACTTCTCAACATCAGTGAGGCTTGGTTTCTGCAGCAGACATAACAACAGTGTAGCAGGACTTTTTGCTTGTTTCTTTCAACAAGTGATCCTGGAAAGAAAGCTGAGTGGTGAGAATTAATATGGTTGCCATCTAAAGATCAAATCAGGACTCCAAAATTTACCTAAAACCCTAAGTGTACAGCCATGTGCTACAAAATGACTTTGACCCCATAAGATTATCAAGGAGCTGAAAATCTCCTATCACCTAGTGTCACCTTAGCCAGCGTAGCATAGCTCTGAGCATTACCTACAAGTTTGTGGCGATGCTGGTGTAAACAAACCCACTTCACTGCCAGTCCTATAAAAGTATAGCACACACAATGATGTACAGTACATAGTGCTTGACAATGATAATAAACACTGTATTACTGGTTTATGTATTCACTGTAGTATAGTTTTATTGTTATTTTAGAGTGTACACTTTCTACTGATGAAAAAAAGTTTTTCTGTAAAAAAGAATGCTGCAGTAGCAGCCCCATACAGCTCCTGCTCACCGCATTTCTTGATTGCGTTATATTACTTTTGCTTAATTTAATCTCGTGTTGCTTTGTTCAGTAACATGCTGGGCAGGCTGGTACCCTAGGAGCAATAGGTGGTACCCCATGGCCGAGGTGTGTAGGCTAGAACATCTAAGTGATGTTCACACAACTGTGATGTTTGTGCAAGTGGTGTTCACACAGCTATAATGTTCCCTCAACAACGAAATCCCCTACTGACACATTTCTCAGAGTGGATCCCACTTGTTAAGTGATGCTAGACTGCATTACCTACTGCACCGATCACCCACTGTCCTACTGTAAACTTATAATCCTTCTCATCCAAACTAGTTCAAGCTTCAATCAAGCTCTGATGAACTGATATGGGCAGTTGATGATTCAGTTTCATGTTTGCTCTTGAAATCATCACCATTTTATCACAGCATTTGAGAAAATAAGTGTCAAATTCATATTTAAGCAAAGTGTTCAGAATTAGAGAAATGCTCCTTTTTCCCCTCGTGCACAAGTCACCCTGCTGTCATTACTAAGGTGTCCAGGTTCAGGGAAAATAAGTGATAACACGCGAATCACAATAGCACAGCTTTTCTGATGTAGCTGCCCTTCTAAAACTTGTCCAGTGCTGTGGGTCCACATCAAAGCAATGTTTAAAAAATCTTTTCAGTGCCGTAAGCACTTTTGCTAATAGTCCTTTAAGGATAATTCAACTCCAATGACTAAAAGCCTAGTTTTATCCAAAAAAAAGTCATGAGAGAATTGCTGCAGCCACAACCCTCTTTCATGGAAACGGAATGTGTGGATATAAACTGTGGTTGCTGGTTCTGGCTCAGCCCACAACGCCTGTGCTGAGGGGGCCTCTCGCTCCCTAGGCATTGACTTATGAGAGAGAAAAGCAGGACTCAAAAAGGCACAAAAGGTTAGAGACAAAACATTGGCTTCATTTCTAGCCTGTGGATTCAGAGTCTAGGAGGGGAAGTGATCTCGTTTTTGTGAGGAAAACATCACACTTACCAAGGAACACAACCATGTTGAGGTTTCTTGGGACATTTTTGTAACCCTGAGAGGCAACGTTTTAAACAGGGCTGGGCATTCCCACAGACAGAGGGAACAGCAGTGAAAGCTGTGTGGTGTCTCACCAATGTCATCGAGGAAGCCACAGAAGAATGGAGGCCATGGCCTTTGTGAGATATTAGGGCAGAAAGAAAAAGGAAACAGCCCAGGGAGATGGGTGGCAGACACAGGTCTGGGAGATGGCTGTGAGGTCCTACAGCTGCTCAGATAGGAGGACAGGCCAGCAGTGCTCATGTCACGCAATTCACAGGACATTAGGGCAAAGGCTGGGGTCAATGGGGTTATATTTCCAGTGACCTGACACAAGATCTGGGGCTTCTGGTGCAGTGCCCATTTGCACTACAACTAATCACTGTTTAGAGTAGAATGAGAAGTACACTTTGCCTCCAGCTGCCAAATTTCCCAGTGGCCCACGGGGCAGATTTGCCTTCAACACCAGGGGCCTGGCCTGTCACAGGACAGGAGAAGACAAGTCATCGGAACTGCTTTGAGGCCAGGATTGGTGCCCCTGAGGGATGCCCTCTTTGGAATGGAATATATCAAATGGGAAGGAGGACTATGCTATTTTTTATGAACTTTCTAAAGCAGTAAAATATTTTTTAAACCTCTCAAAAGCATTTGGGGGGGAAGAGCCTGGAAAGATAACATGTATGTCAGTATCTACCTACGCCCCATTTCTAAAGTTGCAGAAGACTTTTCTTGACCTAGAAAGGCCTATGGCAGACATACTAAGAAGACATCAAGCTGTGTCTGTTCTGTGTGGACATCTGTGTAGCAATGTATAGGCAGTGAAGCCCAGAATAAGGTCCTAAGAGCATCTTCAGCTGCAAAAAATTTTATGAAGTTCAGTAACAATACCTAAAAAAATATAAAGCTGTGACTCTACCAAGCTATATAGATATTATAAGACTGGCAGGTCCCTGAAGCAAAGCAGGATAATAATTTTAAAAGTCTACAAGCTCCTGCATAAAATGTCATCTGTGATTTCAAAACTACTATTGCCTCAATACCTGTCACCAAGGACTTCACTACACTTAAACAGTCCTGGTCATGTGGAGGCTGTTGGGACCTGCCGGTCAATTTTCTTTACCCTGAAACATGGGGTGGAGAAGACCCTGCACAGGTGTTGAGACTAGAGAAGCTGCTACAGAAGGCTGCACAGAAAAAGGTGCAGGATGGAAAAGGGCGGAAAGGGTTCAAATGGACAAAAAGATTGGATGGCACTTTATCTAAAAGTACACATTTTTAGCACAATGTTCACTGTTAGTAAAGTTAATTCTGGGGAGGAAGGGGGAGAGTGAGTGAGAGATTCTCAGGCCATAAGGCAGCGATACCAGGGGAGGCAGCCCCCAAGGCCTAGCTCTGGCCTCTGGGGCAGGAATTGGTGTGGATGCCAGAGCACCATGGGGTCAGCTTGGCCCTGGAGGCTTTGTGAGGGGTGGTCAATCTTTCCTCCATGCAAGGCTCTGTGGGTATCAACCTGCCGTTCTGCAATTGTAAGGAACCAGAACAAGAGCAAGTCAGCCAAGGAAACGCCCCTCTAGTCTCTGTGGGAGCAAGACTGAAAAAGAGTGTCGTGTTTTCGAGGCCAGGGATTCAGCATTTTGGGGGTGTGGTCCTAGAATCGGCTTCTATGGCAACCACATCCAAAGGAACCTGGATAAGCTTTCAGAGAGGAATACTTCCAGAAAGCTCTAAGACCATGTGAGAGTGAATGGTTCCATTGTCAGTAAGGCAGGCACGTGAGTTTCCTGTTGCTGCTGCAATAATTGTCACATACTTGGCAACTTAACACAGCACACATTTATTATCTCATAATTCTGGAGGTCAGAAGTCCACACTCAGTCTCCCTGGGCCCCAGCCCAAGTATCGGTGGGGCTGGTTTCTTCTGGACACTCTGGGGAGAAAATTGTTCCTTTGCCTTTTTCAGCTTCCTGAAGATATAGGCCAGTCCCTGGGGTAAAGCGGGATAATGATTTGAACAGTCTGTAAGCCACTGCACAAAAGGTCATTTGTGACCTCAAAATTACTAATGCCTCAGTGCCTGTCACCAAGGACTTACCTACACCTACACAGCCGCTGATCATGTGGAGGCCGTTGGCCCAGCTGGTTAATTTTCTGTACCCTGCTTGCATCTTGTTCCATCTTCAAAGCCAGCATTGTAGCACCTCCACCTCTCTCAGGCTCTCACACCTCTGCTTTCTCAGTCACATGGCCTCTCTGACTCCGACTGTCCTACATCCTTCTTATAAGACCTCTTATGATTGGATTAGGCCCTCCCAAACAATCCCTAATAATCTCAAGATCTTTAACTTAATCACACTGTCGATTAGATACCACCTCAAATTTTATAAAATGGCCATTATCAATAAGACAAGAAATAGATTGTTGGAGAGAGTGTAGAGAAGAGGGAACCCTCATTCATTGCTGGTGGGAATGTAAACTGTTACAGCCACTACAGAAACTAGTATGGAGTTCCCTCAAAAAGTTAAGTGTAGAGCTACCCTATGACCCAGAAATTCCCTTTTCTGGATATGTGCCCCTAAAATTGAAAGCATTTATCCATAAAGACATATTTATCTACAGTAGCCAAAACAGAAACAACCTACTAAGTGGCCTTCAATGGATAATTAGATAAAGATGTGGTATGTATATACAATAGAATGCTACTCAGACATAATAAAAGGTGAAACACTGCCATTTGTGACGACACGGATAGATCTTGAGAGAATCATGCTAAGTGAAATATATCAGACAGAAAATGACAGGAACAAATAATTTCACTTTTATGTGGAAAGCAACAGACAAAACAAACTCATAGACACAGGTGACATTATGGTGAGAGGGGAAGGAGGTGAGGGGAAACAATGGGGAAAATTATCAAATACATGGCGATGGAAGGAGACGAGACTTGGCGGTGAGCATGCAATGCAATATACAGATGATGTGTTATAAAATTGTACACTTGAACTGTAAATAATGGTATTAACCAATGTCAATGTCACTCCATTAATTTTAATTTTTAAAAAAATACAGCACCCAGCCAAGAGGGCTTGGGAAGACCTTTCTGACGACTGGAAGCAGTGGGCAATGACCGTGGCATTCACGTCTGGCAAGCCTGTGCCAGGCGGGAAGGGCCTTGTCTGGGAGGCTTTCCTTAAGAAGGCAAAAACTCTGCTTTATGTGTATCACAATTTCCAGTGATTCTGGGAATGGTAGATGAGGAGCATTGCCCCAAACCCCTGCAAACAAGACTGGCTGTCCGTCATGGGAGTGTGCTCAGCAGGCAGCCTAAAGCTGTCAGCTCCTGTGGGGCCAGCCACAACTGCTAAGACCCACCTCATTCAAGGCCATGTGCTGCCTGGAATGGCCCACATGCGCTGACAGAGAAGCAGGTCTAAATGCATGGCTAGTTTGATTGGAAGCATAACACTCTGAAAGGCAGAACTTTCTCCAGAGCTCTCTACCAGGTCATCCGACACTTTCCTGGCCTAAGTTATGGTTGGATCTCTCCTTATGCCCAATTCTGTTTCCTTTTCCTTCCCTTAACAGATTCTGATCCTAATAAATATCTGGCTCCCCAAATAGTTCATAATTCGGTATTTAATGGAAGTCGTCTTTGTTCACAGAAGCATGAGCAGACTCTGTAAGACCTGAAAATGGGAGCACTGATGGATCTGAGCAAGGCTCAGTGGCAACCAAGGGCAATATCCTGAGGGAAAAGTAGATGCTTGTTCAAAACCTAGCTCCCTGGGGAGACATGGTTGTGGCAGTGTGTGCCATCGTGGCAAACTCAATGGGCCCAGGCACTTGGCAGGAAAGCCACTGAGTGTACACTCATGAACTAAAGGGCAGTATCTCCACGACCAGCATGCAGCTGTGCTGTAGTGCTGGCAGGGATGCCAACTGGCAAAGGCCTCTCAGCAGCACGGACCTGAGCTGTTCTCAGTTGTGACGACATACTGTAGCCAGAAGAAATGGCAGAACACATAGGGTACTCCTGTCCTCTCTGCACAGTATTTGAGAGTACAACACCCTCCTCTTGCTCCTCTTTAGCTTAGAGTGGGTTCCTAGGGTCTTGGGTAACTCCTGCTATGTACTTTAGAGAGTGAGACACTGCTTTCTATTAATGTGGGCATGAGGGTCCTTGAGTAACTGATTGGAAATATAAAATAGATATGGATATATTTGCAATTGAAACTGTCAAAGTAGGCCATAAAGAGATCATTTCGATATTCAAATTAACACTATCTCCAATGCATACTACCAAATGAATGCTAACACTTAGACCCTCCATTTCCTATGTATAGAAGTTATTTTATTTTCTTTACATATAAGAGAGGCTCAAGGAATATTGTTCATGGTTATGTGGAGTGGGGTAGTGGACAGAGTGGACTTAAATTTCTTCTTCAGAAGAGGAGATAGAATACTGAGGGAAGATGAACCTTTGGTTTCAGAGGGGTGACTCTGGAGGCCCCCTCTCTCCCTCCTCTTTGTCCTGGCAGCAGGTGAATTGCAGTAGACCATGGGTCTTGCCTCTCCATGGAGTAACTGCAGGAGCTCAGAGATTCTGTTCAGTCTGCTACTCTCGTCATCAATCATCATACAAGGCAGATTATGTGCTATCAGCCTGCATCACTGTGCACCTGACTCAACAATATGAAAATCATGGTTGTAACTTCTCATATTCTCTCTCTAAGGCAGGGGCTCAGGAAGTATATGTCCCCAGAAAGTAGAGGTTTCGAGATGTTTTATAAGAGTCTCTGCCAGAGAGTCCAGTCAGAGCATATCGTCAGGAAATGAATCAGGCTGAGTCTGAAATGGAATGGGGAACCACGAGGTAGGCGCCATTCACACAGGGCCCACACAAAAGTGGGGCAGACAACAGCAGTGCTGCTCTTTCACCCGGGGCTCCACATGGCCTGGAGAAGACAGTGACAGAAAGGCATGAGCTCTCCGTCTCTGGGAGATGGCTGGAGTTCCCACTTCGAGGTGAGAGGCAAGTAGCTCTCAACACTCTACTGTATAATTAGCAGGGTCACAGCCAATCTTGAGGCATGTCACAAGCAACTTGTTGGTAATAATAAAGTAGCAAATTGTGTCAATGATTTCTTTCCTTATACATTAGATTGTGTTAAGACTTCTTTGACTGTAACTGGGAGATAACCAAATTGTCAGTTTGGGGGAAAAGAGCAACTCCCTGCAGGCTCCAGGTAACTGCAAGAACAGGAGGACAGCTGGATGTTACCCTGGACTAAGAACACAATGTCCCCGGGACATGCCCCTATCACCTTTCAAATCTCACTTTTCTCTGCCTGCTGACTTCATTCTCAAGGCAGGATAGCCTCCTCTGCAAGGCAGGAAACACAGCTAGAAACCATCCACAAGCCTCAGATATCACATGCACTTTGCCAACAGAGCATCTTGGGTTTCTGTTCCAGGTTTGTTTGAACATCTCTAAGGAATGATTCCTGTTGGTGGGTCTCGGATCATGCAGCCACTGCGCAGACAATCAACTTTGACCAGGGTGTCAAGGCGTGTCACATTTCATTTCACCTGACTCCAACAGAAGCCCAAATCTCCCAGATAAGCCTATATTAGCCAGACCCAATCTCCAAACCACTTAAATAGCCATTACTCTGGTCCAGTCTTGCACCCCTCTCCAAACTAGATTCTGGTGTGAAACTTACATATCTCAGTAGACATTCCTCTGCATGCTGAACTTCTTCCCTAAAAGTGGTGTTCATGTTCTTATCCTAACTGCCCTCCAAGACACTACATACATCCCAGTTATTTTCTCAACTGGAGTCTGATATCTCTCTCTCTCTCTCTCTCTCTCTCTCTCTCTCTCATTGACCCCTAAATACTCCCGGTCTCTACTCCTTGCTCTCTGTTGCTTCCTCCAAACCACGTTTTCCTTACACAAAATCCCCAAGCCTTGAATCAGGCCATTAAAATGTATCCCCTCATCTATTGACTTTCTCTCCTCTCATTCACTAAAGGTGTGAGCACTTGCTTCATGATCATCTTGTCTACCCCATCTTTCATATCCATGAGTACAGTTGGTCAGACTTCCTGCTGTTATATCTGCATTATCTTTGGGCCAGAGGACTGGATAGGGTTCAGAGGACAAAAGAGAAAGAAAATGTAGTTTAAAAAAAGTGAGGCTTCAGCTTCACCCTGAATTATGTGTGATTCTTCGGTAGGTAGTTCAGGAAATGTTATGCCACGGAAAAAGAATGGTATGAACAGCCTTACAGGGACTAGAAACGGTCTCATCCATTTCAGAAACTGGAAGTGATTTTGACTGGCCAACACATAGCAGAAGTGAAAGGGGCAACATGGGGAGCGGACACAGTGGAGATCTAAATTTCGGAAGGCTATCTGCGGCATGTTTAAAGAGCTCCTTCTTTCTCCTGTGTTTCTAATGAACGACAATTAACAGTTTATTTTAGCTCCTGTCTGTGTCTTGATCACACTCTTGCACACGATACAATGATTTGCTTCGTAGACTCTCTCCTTTGTGGATTCCTGAGGGCAAGGACCATTTCGCTGGTCTTTGCATCTCCTTTGTCTAACACAGAGTGCACCCCCTGGGTGGTCCCTCTCACTGAATGAGACAGTAAACTCCTGGGGGGTGCCTGAAGATTTACTGTTTATAGAATTTTTACCGAGAAAAAGATTAATATAATAAAAATGTATTCCAAGTTAGGAATAATAGCATCATAGACAAACTTTAGAAACCCATGCAATCCACAGCCCACAGTCCACAGGAATAAAATGTGACTGCCAATCTCTCAAATCTCCTCTAGAGAACCACGGTTAAGCTGGCCGTGTCGAGGATGTTGTGAACAAAGCTAATGCTTTACATGGCTTTAGTGGGTTACTGTCTTCAAGGTGCTTTTCAGGTACATTATTGTATTAAATCCTCTCTGTCAAGTTTGAAACAGTGAGAGGTAAGTCTTATTATCCTTACAGTGAAGAAAGTAAGGCCAAGATTGTTGATTACTTGGCCAAGGTCATACAACAAATAAGTGGCAGAACCTGAACTTAAACTGAGGTCTTTGGTTCCAAGTACAGCAGTCTTTTCGTTGCTTCTCACTGCCTCTAGCTAACAGTGAGGACATCTGACATTAGAGACATTGTATTTATTTAACAGGTAAGGTTGTTATATGGCATCACTATTTAAAAAAAAAAGCCCTGGCTGGTGTGGTTCAGTGGATTGTGTGCCGGTCTGCGAACCAAAGCATTGCCAGTTCGATTCTCATTCAGGACACATGACTGGGTTGCAGGCCAGGTCCCAGTTGGGGGTGTGTGAGAGGCAACTACACATTGATGTTTCTCTCCTCTCTTTCTCCTTCCTTTTCCCTCTCTAAAAATAAATAAATAAAATCTTAAAAAACAAGGTAAAAGTTATCTGTGCTGATAAGTGTGTGAATTGCCAACAAAACCTGGCAATAATTTTATCCTCTCACCGCTTACACCATTAGTCAGACCCTTGTATTATGTCTGGTCTGCATCTGAGTTTTTTAAGAGTGAGGTGCATAAATGTAAGAGGGACTCTGTCTGTTATATCTGACTTGTAAAAGAATATTATTGGTAGGAGTGTGTTTCCCATCTCCACAGACGCCATAGCCTCACAGGAAATTACCTAGTTGCAGCAATACAAATATACGCTAGATCGAAGGAAAAACTTCCTAACACTGTTAGATGAAGGGAATGTGTTTTCAAAGCAGGATATGAAATCTCTATCACTGCAGACTTGAAGAATATCAGAAATTCTGTTCAGAGAACATTGAAAAGCCTGGACTTTGAAGGATATATGAAATTAACTCTGCTTCTCTCGCATCCATGGTAGCCTACGGGGCAACAGTAGCCTCCAGGGTTTACCCTGGCCTTTTTTGTTGTTGTTCTTGTTGTTCATCTACCCCTCCCACCTTGTGTTACTATGTAGTTTGTTTACTACAAGTAAACTTTTTTTGCTTTCTTTATTTTTTAAAGCATGTAAAGTATGATATAGGTTTATATTCTCAAAGAAATTCTGCTAAGAGGTACCACCTGTTGGTGATAATTGGAGGTGAAAACCAAAAGTAGAAAGAAACTAAACCATCTGTCTCTTTCCTAACTTGGTTCCTCGCTGAACCCAGAACCATGTTAGAAATATCACACAACACTTTGAAAAGGGTGTAAGTTATTTTTCATTCTTTATCATTTGTTTTATTCTGTACTCTTCCCCAGATCCAAAGTAATTATGTTTGTTTTATTATTTAAAATATGCATATATGCATCTGTGTGTGTGTGTTACAGCCAGTGACTTGCCTTAGACCCCTGGTGACCCTGTGAATGACTGATGTCTGCAGCGTCCTGTCCCCAACAGCCAAGCTATGGCCTCTTGTATGGAGTCAAAGTCACCTCATATTTGGCCTTTCTCTTTTCCTGCTGCCTTCTGTTTCCCCAGCACCACTGTCTTTCCCAAAGAAGCCTGCCTTCTCATGATGTACCAGAAGCAGGACAGCAGCAGTTCTGTCACTTTTGCCACCAGCGATGTTTCAGGCTTAATGTGCTACAGGACCTACCTGTTCATCTTTCAGGATGTCCAGAGTATCTATAGAACCCTGCTCCAGGATCGTATTTCAAATGAAACATTTCCCCTCACCATCAGCCTTTGTCACCATCATTTTTTTCTTCTGTATTTAGTAACTGGGAATACAAGGATGTGGATGATCTTAGCCTTGGTGTCTAATGACACATCTTTGCTCTTATTGGTCTTTCCTAATTCCTCCATTGCCACCCTTCCCAGTCTCAGCCTGTTCTTGACTTCTTGACTGCAGTCTCCATTGGAAATGAGGACAAACAAAACAAAACAAAACAAAACAAAACAAAAAATGGGAAGCAAAGTCTTTCACAGTTTCAGTGTCTTCTTGTCTATGTTAAAGATATGTATTTCTTCTGTAATCATGATCTTTGTCTTCTTTTTTGATGTTCAAATGCAGTCCTGCTTTGGCACTTTCTTCTTTCACTTTTATCAAAATTCATTTCAAATCTTTGCTACTTTCTGCCAATAAGGTGGTGTCATCTGCCTATCTTAAGTTAGTGCTATTTCTTCTACTTATTTTCACTTCTCCTTCCTCAGAGTCTGGCCCAGGATGTATGTACACGCTTCTCTTCTTACATCATTGCACACTGCTATTAGGGTCTTTGTTAATAGGTTTCAAAAATTACAGTTTCCCCCTCTCTGTACTTATGTCCCCTGGAGATGTGTGACTGAGAGAGTTCCACTCTGAATCTGGACTTGGCCTGGGGACTCCTTTGGTGTATGGGATGTCAACAAGTGTGACACAGAGGGTTTACAAGTGTGACCACCCTGTGAAGAATCCAGCTGGAAAATGAGAGGCCCCATGCAGAGACAAGCAAAGATCAGCCACTGCAGGTGCCCTTCAGGTCAACTGGGCTTCCACCTGCCAGGTAGGGCTTGAGTCCACCCTAGATCATCCAGACCCTAGACAGCTCATCCACTGAACTCGGTCCCATGAAAGTCCAACTGGGATTAACCAATATTAAGTTGGCATGGACTGAAATCATGAACTAAATATGTGATTTAAACCACTCAACTCTTGCATGGATTATTATACAGCTACAGGCAAGTGATAGAGTCCATAAACTTTGGGATGACAGGATTTGTTCTAATCTCTTTCTCTTTGAGTTGATATTATTTATTCAGAAAAGAAAACCTAAAAACACATACAGAGGCAAATGAATAAACACCCATGGACACAACACTTAGATTTAAATGTACTTGTTTCAAATTATTAAATATAGAAAAATAATTACAAATAATGTTGACCTCTTCCCAAATCCATCCTTTTTAAATTTCTCTCATAAATTTGCTATGCATTTCCCTTCCTAAATTTTTCAATTTTACTATAAATCTAAGTGTATGTGTGCATGTTTTCCTTAGACAGATGTTTTATTCAAAGAGACTGATGTATATTAAATTATATATAAATTTTCTTCATATATGTAAACTTGGGTTTATTTTTCCATCCTCATTAATAAACATTTGGGATTGCTTCCAACATGTAAAAATCATGCTTTTTTAAAAAGATTTTATTTATTTATTTTTAGAGAGGGGAAGAGAGGGAGAAAGAGAGAAAAACATCAGTATGTGGTTGCCTCTCTAGTGACCCCTACTGGGGGCCTGGCCTGCAACCAAGGTATGTGCCCCAACTGGGAATCAAACCAGTGACCCTTTGGTTCACAGTCTGGTTTTTAATCCACTGAGCCACATCACCTAGGGTATGAAAAAAATCATGTTTTTGTATAGATTCTAGTATATATCTTCTCATGCACATATTATGAAATTAGCTAGAAATAGTTATTGAATCATTTAATATGAAATTTCTCAATTTCACAAAAATTTTCCAACTCTCCAAATAGTAATAATAATTTGTTTTAATTAGTAATATATGGGACTCAATTTCCTCACATGAAACAAATACTTGATTTTCTAAAGCAAGTGTTAAAAAGTCAGAAAACTATATAAAGAGAGCTATGTACAAAAATAAATAATAAATGTTAGCATATTTTTAATCAGATAGAGGAAAATGGTATCTTTTTTCTTTTAATTTATTAATTACTAGTAAGGTATAGCATTTCTTTACGTGCTTATTAGTTATTCAGACTTTTTCCTGTGAATTTCTTGTATATATCATTTATACATTTTTAAATTGTTATTCTTTTCCATTGTTTTTTAATAAAGTTCTTTAAATAGACATTGACCTCTGGTTTTGTATGAATTTTGAAAATATTTCCTCCAGCTTTGTTTTTGGTTTTGGCTTTGTCTATAGAAACTTACATTGTGATATTATTATAAAATGCATTAGTGTAATCAATTTTAACTTAATATGTGGGATTTTTATGTTTCACTTTGTTTAAAAATGACTTCACTTACCAAGTTTGTAAGATATTTACATATATGCTCTTAATAATTTTATAGTTTTGCATTAAATCTACATGGAATTGGGATTTGGGTAAAAAGAGATTACATATTATTTTATCTGGAAAGGAAATTATTCATATACATTTCTAACCATTTTTGTTTTTCATATTCATTTGACGAACTATCTCTATTAAATCATAAGACATTAAAAATGCTTGGTCCCAGTTCTAGATTTTCTATTCTGCTTTGCTGGGTTTTTTTTTTTGGCTAATTTTCCTTCAATACTACATTCTCCTAATTACTATAACTTTGAAGCATATGTTGATAACTGGTAGTATAAGTCTCTTCTCTTTGTTCTTATTTTATAAAACTGTCTTTGCTATTCCTATTCATTTACTATTTTATATTAGACATAATACTTTAAGTCTTACAAAAAGTACTTTGAAATGATGATTAACATTTCATTGCATTTAAATATTAAATCAAAATAATTATATATTTATAATATTGAATTTTTCTATCAGAATAATGGCTATTTCTCTATTTAGATCTTCTTTGATGTTCTTCATGAGTTTTATATTTCTTTCCACAATAATTCTGCACATCTTTGTTACATTATTCCAAAAGACCTTTTGTAATTTTTTTTGTTGTTATTGAAAATAAGATTTCTCTTTGCTGTTAAATTTTCTCTTTGATCACTTCTGGAAAAAAGAAATATTCTGTAGTATACTCAGATTATATCCAACAACACTACTGTTCTGTTTATATCTATAGGTTATTTTTGAATGCAACCACATTTTAAATTAATCAACAGAATTTCCACTCCTCTCTTTCAGTTCTAAAGCATCTTTCTTTTTTGTCTTATTGTTTAGGACCCCCAGTAAAATCCTTATTACTTATTCACATCCCAAATGTTTACTGAGAACCAACCATATGATAGACTCTGCTTAAATGTCTGCAATGCAAAGTAGATAAAAATGAGAACATTTCTTTCCTCATGTAGCCCACATTCTAACAAATAGGCCATGTATATATATTTAAGCAATGTTAAGTGCTATAAGAAAAAGTATAACTGGGGTTTAGAGGGTTTAGGCTGCAAAGAGCATGGGTTGTAATTTAAATAGGATGTTCAGAGTAGAACCTAGCAAAGTGATGTTTGAAGAAAATCTTGAAGATTCATCTTGCAAATATCTGGGGGGAATATCCTATTCCAGGCAAGGGGACATTCTCAGATAAGGTTCCATGCAATGAATAAGGTGAGAGATAAGAAATTATTGAATTCTGTGTTTTCTGTTAGATTGCATGTGATCTTTGAGAGAAATCAAGCTCTTGAGTAAGATTGTAAGGTTTGCAGTCTAAACTACCAGAAAGATAAATGTTCTCTCAGCTAGGAAGGTAAAGGCTGAAGTTAAAAGCAGGTTAAGGAGAAGAGTCTAACTGCAAACATACAAAGTTTGAGATGTTGTTCAGACATCCAAATAGAGATGTTGAGGTGGTAAACTAATATTCAATCTGAAGTTTGTAAGAGACGAGTTGGTTTGGAAATAAAATTTGAGAGACACTGGCAAATAGTAAGTATTGAAAATCAGGAAACTAGATGAAGTCATTAAGGCTGAGGACTGAGTTTCAGAGCACTCTGTAATTAAGAGTAGTAGAGAAGATGAGGAACCAGGAAAGTTGAGGAAGAGGAAAAAGCTAGTGGGAGGAAAACCAAGACTATGGCTTCCTAGTAACTAAATGAAGAATGTGTTACAAGGAGGAAAGAGTGAGCAACTGTATCAAATGCTGTAGGCAGGTCAAGGAGGCTGTCAAAGAACTAAAGTTTGTATGTAGTAATGTGGAGATCACCAGTAATTTTGCTGAATTTATTTTCCAAAGAATGATGGAGACAAGACCCTCTTTGAGAGATTTGAAGAGAGAATGGAGAGATAAATAAAAAAACATCAATATATAAAACTTTTGAGTTTTGTAAAAAAAAAAAAGAGCTCAAAACTGATACTGTGGCTAGAAGGAAGGAGGGGAGGAAAGGGGGGGGGGGAGAGAGAGAGAGAGAGAGAGGGAGAGAGAGAGAGAGAGAGAGAGAATATATGGCAGAAAGAAAAACGGTAGAAACACAAAGAAAAACACAGAGAATGGAAAAGTCACATGTTTCTATGCTGATGAAAAATACCCAATAGCAAGAGGAAAAAATGATGTAGGAGACAAAGAAGAAAATTGTGGATGTGTTGTCCTTGAGTATGTGAAAGTAAATGACATCAAGCAGTGTATCACTGTAGGGACTGGTTTATATAGATCTAATGAATTTCTATCAAGTCATGGGCATGCCCTTCAATTTCACTTGTTTTAATCACAACAGCATTAATTAAATCATATTATTCTAAGAATTCTGTTATATAGTATTTCGTCATTTCATTAATGTGGTATAGTAGTAACTTATCTCATGTTGAACAACTTTGCATGCAATAAATGCTACTTAATTGTGATGTATTTTATGCAGTATTATTTTCACTATTTTAAGAACATTGCTTCTGTGTTTATAAATTACATAAGCTTATAATTTTTGCAGAATCATTGTTCAGTTAAGGTCAAAATTACACTAATGCTTAAAATGAATTGAGTAGTTTTGCCTTAAATGATCTCTGTTTCTCTTTCTTGAGGATTTGCTGAAATCAATAAAACTAGATCTGATGCTTTTCTAGGGAGAAGTTTATACTAATGATTTAACCCCTTCATGATTATTAGTATACTCATATTTTATACTTATTGTGTAGTTAGTTTTGTGATGATATATAATATTTTACATTTTTTAATGGTGGGAATAAAGTTGTTCATAATATTATCTTAACTTTACCTGTAATAGTATCATCTTTTTTCCACCTCTATTGTCTTGGAATATGTTTATTTGAATATAATGTTTTAAAAGTTTATCTTATGATGAGCCTTTATTTTTACTTATATAGATATATGAATGAAAAAATAATTTCCAAATGGCTCTTCTAATTCCAAGAGAACCTCTATACTTGAGTTTAATTTCCAAAGCTCTTTGAATAGTTACTCAGTGGGCACACATTATAAGGTTTACAAGTAAATTTAACTTTCTATAACAAACACCCAACCAGTAAATATAATTTACCACAACCAACAACTAAAACAAACATTGTACTAACCTTAACCTTGAAACTAAGTTAATTTTATGGGATAAATAGAAACCATTTTGGTTCAAATCTCTTAAAAGACTTAGCAATGTCATGGCAAGATATAGGTAAAAATCCAATAATAATAAATAAATCTATATCACCTGGACAAAAAACATTTGTATCTGCAGACCCTCTATTTAAATTTCTCATTTTTTAACATGAAACAAGTAGCCTATGATTTATTCTAATTTTAACCAAGGCTGAATCAATGATTAAGATCTTATAATTTTTATTTTCACTTCTCTCTCTTTCTTAAAGTTTTGTCATGAATTTTCTATTGTAGTATTATAATTCATAGAATTAGCTTTTGTTTTTGTTGAAAATCTCTATAGGCTCATTTAGTTTTTCTGTGTCAATTATTTTTACTTTTTATTATTATTTTTTATTCATTTTGTGGTTTATTTTTCCTGGTCTACATTTGTGGTTGAATGCATAACTCATAATGAGTAGCTCAAGTTTCAGATTTTCTGTTTTGTAGTTTGTTCATTTAAGCTATAACATTTCACTTAAAGCTCTAAAATTTCCTTAAATTATTACTTTAACTGCAACCTGCAATTTGAATACATACAGCTTTCTTTGTCAGTCATGTCTAGATATTTTATAAGCCTATTGTGATTTTTTTCTATTTCAAGATTTACTTAGAAACACATTTAAAGTTGCTGAATATATGCGGAAAAGTCATTAAAACTGTATTTTTATTGATAATATTGCATTGTGGTCAAGGAATTTAGTTGTATGATACCTTTATTTTTGAATTTGTGATAAATGTACAAACACAGATATAAACCTGGACATAATGGTGGCCTGCTCTGAAAAATTAGCTATCTGCTTCTGCTCTACACCCAAGTATTTTCTTATGAAAGTCTTGTCTTTGAATTGTGCAGAGGAAATGAAAGGCAGCACGAGACACACTTGGGAATGAAGCGAGGGGAGGGGGGGTGGGGAGGAGGCCACAGATCCCAGGATTCTTTTGGACCAATGTCTCCAGGTCAGACCGGTGAACTGAGTGATAACAAACCTGGGCAGCTCTGTTGGGCAGAGGATCCAGCGTGGTTTCCATGGATACTTCAGGGAGAGCTGGTACATCTCAAGTGGCTTAAAAAAGAAGTTGGAACTGAGTTGAATTTGGATTATGCATCAACTCCTTTGGGCCTCCTACAATGTCCAATCTTGTTAGTTTCCTTTCTTCTCTTCCTAGGGTTACTCCATGTATAGGTTTTCCTTATAGGAAATCCAAGTAGTCCCATGTATTGAACCCATTTGTCTGTTAATCAATAGACTATATCTTTCTCCTTCCTCATTGCAATGTGTACAGCGGCTTAGCAATGCAGCATTTGCATTGCTTCCCATCTCTCCTTGCCTCACTTCCCTTCACCTCACTCTCACCGACCTGAGTTTGCACCACTTAAATAGGAAGTCAGCCCAATAATGCTTGACTCAGGCTCTGTTGTATAGGAATTCCAGACTAAGGCAATTAATATCACAACTGAAATATGGAAAGCAT
The DNA here is from genome assembly GCF_019186645.2 of Phyllostomus hastatus. NCBI lineage: Eukaryota > Metazoa > Chordata > Mammalia > Chiroptera > Phyllostomidae > Phyllostomus > Phyllostomus hastatus. Next base: position 7,334,037 of record NW_025334015.1, on the reverse strand, counting down.
ATTTTTAAAATTGTTTTTGAATTAGATTGTCTACCTGTCTGGAAGCAATATAGACTTTATTGCTGGGAGTTAATGGGATGATAATATACTCTGGTATGGAGTAGCATTTCTATTGATTTAGGGTTTCATTGGTGGCTATCTGGGATAAACTGCAGTTTTATCTGCAGTTTAGGTAAGACATTGGAAAAACAAGTTCCAATGTCAATCAGTATGGGAACCATGGACATTACAAGGTTATGGAAGAGGTGGATGGTTGTGGTGCCACTAGAGATTATGAATAAAAAAAATAACAGGCTGAGGACAGTTATTTGCTAACTCAGTGTGTCCTAGAACTAGAGGCCCTCTCTCTAGCTTTAAAGGAGACTTTTACATTCTGCAGTGTCAGAGTAGAGTAAGTGGAAAATCAGATCCCAAATCTAAACAGATAACAAAAATGTAAAGATGACTATGCAGGCAAGAGAAGTATTAATGTCAGCATTCCAACAGTAACAATTGGATTCTAGGGACATGGAGACATAGGGTGTGGCCATTTTTATGCATAAACCTAAAAATATTGAACTCATAAGTTAATGAACATACTTGGCAAGAAGTTTCTCTGAAGAAAAGCAATCCCTTTTTTACTGACGGAAATATATAACATCCTTGTACTGGGGAACCACGTGATAATCTCATCTAAGGAATATGCTACATAATACAGTTTATTCTCTTCAGGATCCCTTCTCATTGTCTTCTGCAGGCTGATAATCAGAATAAAATCTAATGATAGACTAAGGAGATGGGAGGAACAATATTTTCTCCAAAAAGACAATTTACATAGCAAAAGCACTTCAGAACCAGGCAATATGTGTATCAGGAACCTTGGAAACTCACATTGGAGTGAATCTCGGAGGTACTAGAACAAGGTTCAGATGAACTATAAAGCTGGAGAGTGCAGAATTTGCTAACCAGGGACTACTCTCCCACAATTCAGGAGTCAATATTTTGGCAATGATTTCTGGGGTACATTCTAAAATTATTAGCTGGAATGGCTTCTTGAAACCTGAGCTCAACAATGGTCTGCACTAAAGTAAGTAAATATGTCAGTTTTGAAGAAGGGATAAAAGGACTTTTGGAAATGGAAATGTTAGAGTGAATGTATTATGAAAAACCTAGAATCCTACCATTTGACTGCATTCCATAGGAGGGTCTAGAAGACATATATCACTAGGGCAGCAAGGAATGCGTTGGTGCTAGGTACTGGAGGATTGTTGAGAAGGGGAGTTGTAACTATCTTCTGAGGTTGCTTGTGGGTGTTGCTACCTTTGAATGGGACTTTCCATATCAATATCAATATTGCAATTATGAAATGACACAAATTAAGTGCTACATGGCAGCACATAACCATCCTAAGCAAGCTGAAATCAATTGCTGCAATAGGCAGTAAAGATGTCTTAACCTATAAGAATATATTGTAGCAGCTGATAGATCATGGTGTTTTTAAGGACAAGACAGAACAGAAGACTTGGGTATTACTCAGTTTATATAATGGGGGGGGGGACAGAAATATCAAGTAGCACTTAATGTTAACTGACAAAATAGGAAATCATAGTTCCTCAGCTAGTTTTCAGAGTTGAGCTAGTTTACATAAGAAGAACTCACTGATTGAAGAGAGGGAAATTCCTTCATCAAATATTTGCAGTAAATATTTCTCTGATCCTTTCCCAAAAGGATTTTTAAAAAGTAGGCAGTGGGGAAATAGATATTCTTATCATTGTTAGCTCCGAGCTTACACTGTGAAATGGAAAATTCCAACTTAGACCCCATGAGTAGGGTTTGAGCTTGTGGAAGTCAGTTAAAAAATAGATTTTTGCCTGAGTTTATCTCCATTGTGGTTTCACTGAGTCATGAGATTTATAGTGTGGTTATTTTCTTATATCCCAAATGTATAATTGGAATAGATATTTTTAGCATCTGGCAGACCTTTACCTTTGGTTTCCTGACTGTGCATATTATGGTAGGTAATAATAAGCAGAAGCTTCTGAAATGACTTTCTTATTATTCTTCTTCTCCCTGTTGCCAAAAAGAAATGTATTCCTTGAAAAAATGTGTATATTTACATCACAACTAAAGACATAAAAAGGTGCATGGGTGATAATCTCTGTAATAGCTTTTTAATTTACCAGTCTGACCCTTACAAAAATGGCAGATGGTTGTAGAATACGAAATAGCTTAATGAGATAGTGGTCTAAATCACAGTTGTTTCAAGTGTCATCTTTACTGACACAATTTCTCCCACTTGATATGTGGCCTATCATCTGAAAAATGCTATTGTCTGTTGTCTTTATTTCTGATAATAAAAAGGATTGAAATGGTTAGCCTTTACATGGCAAGGGAAGCAGTATACCTAATGTCATGCTCCAGGGCATGTTAAATATTGTGCTTTATGTCTAACATAGTCCGTTCACAGCCACTTTTATTGTCTTGACATTCTCCAGAACATCAAACCAGTGAGGAGTGACTCATTACTACTCATACTGCCTATGACAAAGTCAATTTAAAAAGTCTTTGTTGAATTTTTGGTTTGCTTTATTTTAATTTCCAGTCATTCTCAAGCCAATACTTTTGTAAAATTCAAAGCTAAAAGCTTGAATGTTGTGCAAATGTCAAAATAATATGAAAAAGAGGTCTCATCATTCATTTCCTACACTTATTAAGTTATTCTTTGAAATGGTTCATTTATCTTTTGGATTGATCTTTTGGACTGGCAATAAACAGTTAGAGATCAGCAGTACTTTCAGGATTATATTCTGTATAGCACTGCTCTAAATGTCTGAGTAAGACATTTATACATACACATATACTTGGATGTCTATATACACATTAATGTGTTATTATTTATGCATCTATTTATATATGTATAGGTGTATATGATATATGTATAAATATACACCAACATACCAACCATAGAATAAGAAATTTTAAAAAATGTAGAAACTTGAAAGCATAGCATAACCATGAAGATTTTAATTATCTTGTGGTCTGGCGTGTGCTGTGACATTGTAAAGTACAACTCGCTGCACTTCATACCTCCTTCAAATAAACAAAAGGCATAGAAGTTGTTTGTTCTTTTTGGATTTGGGAGGTAAAATATACTTCGTTTTGGAATATTGCTTCAAGTATTTATTGTTATCTACAGATTGCCTTAAAAAGCTTTTCATTCACTATGTGCTGTTCTGCCCTTATGGCCACATAATTTAGGTTCTCGAAGGCCTGTGAGAGGTAAGGGCACCATGTGCAGTTTTTGCTGAACTCCAACAGAAGTCCTAGAGATGGTATCTAGGGTCCTGGCACAGAGCCATGACTTCCTTACCAGAGAACTACTGTACTAGCCAGAGGGGGTGGTAGATGCCATTGATTGAGCATGTGTACTATGTGGTCACTGCTTGAAAAAAATAGCTTCTAGTGAGATACTGGGGTACAGTGGAGACTGAGCACCTGACCATGATAAACCAAACAACTCTAACTTGCAATAACAGGGGAACAAGAGGGCAAGCCCACACATAGAAGCATACCTCAAGCTCTGCTTGAGTTACAACTTCTAACATTCCATTGGCCAAAGAGAGTCACCAACCTAACCTAAAGTAAACAGGCAAGAAATTATGTTCTGCCCATTCTGAGTCCAAACTACATCAAATGACTAACACAAACATCAGAGGAATCAGGATGTGTACCCCTCCCATGGAGATGGCTGGGAGAGAATATTTTTTAACAATAACATAATTCATCACCACTATCAAACTATAAGTTGACAGGTTGATCAGAAGCCCATCATAGAATGGAAGTTGTACATTTGGGAACAAGTTCAAACAGATCCAGGAAGCACAAATGTGTCATGCAAACAGACATTGTCTGCATTTGATATCCTACCTTTGTTTCTTCAACCTATACTTAAACACATTATGATGTGACATAGTTCCTACGACAAACTGACAGAAGAGGAAAGGAATTTGATCTGATAGATTCCCAGATGTGTAGGTACAAAATGTTAGTTTTAACAGGAAATGAACTACTGCCTCATGGTCTCAAAGGCATAATAGACAACAGTAAAAGACAATCCTTTCAGGCCAGAGCTAGCCATCCATCTTATATAGAGGGAGAGGTAGCCAGAAGAAAGACATATTCTGACTTCTGACAAAATGGCTTGACTGATTCATCAGGGGACTAAAAGGAATAAGGCTAGAAGAATGCAGATAAGTAGATCTGGGGAAGAATGATGTACATGGAACCCTGAGAGTGGAACAAAGTCTGGAGATCTTTTTGTTTCATATGAGGTCTGCCTGGAAAAAGACAAGCCATTATTAATATAGCAAGAATGGTTTGTGTGACATGATGTAACCTGGCAGCCAACGAGAGTGGACTGTAATGCGCATGTGTGAATAATGATGGCTTCACTGTACTAGTCAGAGGAGATGGTAGATGCCTTTGAGTGAGCATGTGTACTGTATGGCTGTCACATTCAAAATGACTGAATGAGTATAGCAATGAATCGGCACCAAATTATGTTTTAAGCTTGAATACTCCTCTGTGGAAACTATCTGGTTGATTCAAAAGCCCACAGCTATGGGCAACTGGTGATTGGCAGCTTTATCACAACAATGTGCCCACTCATGCATCACATTCCATGAAGAGTTTTTTGGCAAAACATCACCCAGGTGACTCAGCCCCCTTTACAGGCCACATTTGGTGTCTTGCAGCTTCTGGCTTTTCCCAAAACTAAAATCACCTTTGAAAGTGAAGAGATTTCAGACCATCGATGAGATTCAGGAAAATACAATGGGGCAGCTGATGGTGATTAGAAGAACTCTGTGAGGTCCCAAGGTGCCTACCTTGAAGGGGACTGAGGTGTCATTGTCTTCTGTGCCATGTTTCTTATATCATGCAGTCTTGAATCTTCTTCAATAAATGTTTCTATTTTTTATATTACATGGCTGAGTACATTCTGGACAAACCTCATATAATGCCCAGTACTGAGCATGCATTGCAATGTTAGCTGCTCAATAATGAGGTAGTAGGGTGATTTTCCAAGGAATAACATTCAGCATCTTTCTTTGGCTACCCTGATGCATGGGCCATAATGGCAGAGACAGAGGCTATAAATGAAGCCATCAATTTAAACTCATCTTCACCAAGACCTTGCTGGCTAATAGCTCTGACAGCAGCAGAAATGGACACAGGACTGCTCCCTGGAGTACCTACCAGCCTTTTGGCAGAGATCAATTTCACTGGGATATTTCCATTGTGAAGGAGCATTATTTGAACTTTTAGCAAAAAATATAAATATGTGCCTGTGCCCCTACCATCACCACCGTCCAAGGCTTACAGAATACCTGTCCATAGACATATTATCATGTAACAGCTTCATGTTAAAGGACATTTCACAGTGGAAAAGGTTTGACAATAGTCTCATGACCATGAGGTTCACATCTCTTATCATCCTATCACCCAGAAGAGGCCAGCCTCAGAGAACAGTGAAACAGCTGCCCGTTGAAGTCTCAGGTGAGGTACCAGCAGAGTAGGGCTTCTGTCCTCTTGGATTTGGCATGTATTCTAGTAGCTAGAATAGATGGATTTAGGAATCAGGGTTGGAATTAAGACTGGCTCCTGTCACTATCACACCCAGTGGGCTGGCTGCAGAATTTCTGCTTTTGGTCTCCTCAGCCTTGAGCTATGCTGAGGTAGAAGGCTCAGTTCACAGGGTGTGAAGAAGGCTGCCAGGGGAGACGTTAAATGTTCCACTGAACTGAAAGCTGCAACTGTCACCTTGTTAATTTGGGCTTCTCATGTGAGTAGATAAACAGACAAAGAAAAGAGTTAATATAACTGGTGCAGTTAATAGGTCTTGTTTGCCATGAAGAGCTGGAATTGGTACTACATGACAAGGGTAAATGAGTATGTCCGCTTCACTGCAATGTCTCTTACAACTTCCATGCCTGATGATAACTGTCAATGAGCAATTATAGCAAACACACCCGAAATGTAAGGAGGAGCTAATGGCCTAGATACCTCTGGGATCAGAGTCTGGATCACCCTACCTGATGTGTAACCTTGACAAATCTAAACAATTTGCAAGAATGAGGGAAATCTAGAACTGCTGTCAGAGGAGAGAGATGATAAACATCAACTGCAGGCTTGGGACCAGCTGCGATGGTGGGCACTGTTCTTCATATCATTAACTCTCTTTGCTTAAGTGTTGCAGGAGCTCACAAAATTGGCTATAACCTTAAAGGAGGCTCTGTAAGCAGCCAGACTTGTGCCTCAACTCCCTAGCCTCTCGGGAAAGCACAAAGTTGGTTATTTTCCCAGAATATGTACATGTGCACACAACGAAGTTCTTATATTATAGGGAGAAAGTCAAACACAGTGGGTATGTACATTTCTTGCCTCTACAACTGCTATCCTGCTAGCCCTGTTCTTTGGCCATGGCCACACAGCTTACCACTCACAGCTCCTAGTGACACTTTCAAACTTTGATGAACCACCACACTACATAGGATCTCATATCCTCAGTGGCCATCAAAGGGGTGAGATGATACAACTCAAAAGTACAGGAGACTTTACACTGTACAGACCACTGTGACTAGTGGAAAGCAGGGGATAGGTACAGCTGGGAAAATTAATTTGCCTACATTCTCTGTCCCCTGACACATAGTTTTGTTTTGTTTTACGTATACCTATAATAGGCCTTCTAGAGAAGACCTATTATGTATTGAGCAGCAGCACCTTCTAAGTGACCTGCTTTGTCTCTTTCCTGCTGAGCTCACTGTGAAGTAGTAGCCAGTATGTTAAAGCATCATATTGTTTTGTACTTTAGTCTCTTATTGTTTTATTCATTTTTCCCTCATCTTTCCTATGCTGGGTCTGCAGCACTCGAATGAAGCATCAGCAGTTCCTGTTTCCTATGGAATCCTGACTAAGCTGTGAGTCTTCATCTGTACACACACATTCTAATTTTTCTCCTCTCCAAACAAATGTTACTCCTATTTCTATTTGAAGGCAAGCCTCCGTGCACAGTAAAATTCATACCCTATTTGCCCACTTAGGCTCAAGCTTTTGCCTTGCAATTATTTCCACTGTCTCCTGAATTATCTTTCTCCTTCCTTACTGGCTCGTTCCTGTCAGACCACATACATGCTAACATTTTCCATTTTTAAAATTCTATCCCTTGTTTTCACCTTCCACTGCAGTTACTACTTTTTCCTTAGATATCCTTTATGGCAAAACTATTTTAAGTAAATCTATTGTCCCTGATTGCTCTTCATCTATTATTTCTTTAACATATGCCAGAAGTTTTTATGCACTATGTCACTCCTTAAACGGCACATCAATGCCTGTCATCTAAAGAAGGTAATAATTTCTCAAAATATATCAGTAAAATCCTAATCTTAATTGTGTTACAGCTTTGGCATTTGATCATTGCCTTTCTGAAACACAGTTTTCATTTGACTTCTAGGATGCCCCCTCTCAGTTGCCTTCCTACCTCAATGGCAGGTCATTCTCATTCTCCTTTCTTTGGTTATGCTATTATTCCTAATTTTTAAGTGTTGTATTACAGTCCTCTTCTGTTTTCTATCTGCAATATCTTCCCTGATAACTTTTTCCCAGATTTTGGCTTTAAATTCAAAATATAGTCTGAGGTTTGCAGAATGTATGTGTCCAGCCCCATCTTCTCCCCTAAGCTCTAAACTCATATATTCAGCTATTCAAAACCTGCATGTCCAAGAGAAACCTCAACTGTATCATGCATGTTAATGGCATGTGTGTGTTTGCACATGTGTGAGCACACACTCCCACTCTTCCAACTTTACCTAGTACAGTGCACCCCTTTTCTTCCAGTTGTTCAAAAAGAAAACTTAGGAGGCTTCCTTGATTTGTTGATTATCTTTCTCTGTCATCTACCACCAGTACATCAGCCAATTTTATTAGCATGCTCTTAAAAATAAATCCTAGACAGAAATATTTTTCATGACTCCATCATGGCACCTAAGAAAAGCCACCAGAATGTCTAGCCAGGATGACTACAATAGTTTTCCAAGAGGTTTCCCTTCCTTCTGTTTCTTTTTTATAACCTACTCTTCACAAAGTAACTAAGTATGTTACATCAAAAATGTAAATTAGATCATGTTATTTCTAGTTTACAAGCTTCCATTGATTTCCCAATCCACTTAGGTAGAAAGAAAAGAAAGCTCTTATCTCACTTAACAAGGTCCTGCACAACGAGATTTCTGTGATTTCATTTGCCAACTCCCCATTTCACTCACACAGGTCTAGCTTGACTTCATTGCTAATTCTCTAACACCCCAGCAAACGCCTACCTCAGACTCATGCTCTTCCTGTTCTTTCTGCTATTCCAGCTGTCTGGAGTGCTCATTTCTAAGACATAATGGCTTGCGCCTTCACAATATTCACATCTCTGCTCAGTCTATGTCCTTCAGGCTATTGGATGTTTCTTCATAGCACTTATTACTAATAACTTATCACATATTTACTTGAATATTTTCTGTCTTTCCTACCAGAAAATAAGGGCCACAAGAGTTGGGTAACATTTTATTATTACATTCCAGCACTTAAAAAAGTAGTTGGCTCATCATCAGCACCCAGTACGTATCTGTTGAATGACTTGATGATTAAATAATTTGACTGTTCTTTACCATTAACACTCATACATGCATTTGTGTTTAGACTTATTTATTTATTTACACCTTCTTGTTCTTTCTGTGTGCTTATAAGGTCTTCGTACTTCAGAAATTGTAAGTTTCTTCCAGTTGTACATTTTTACTTTAAATATCGTGGTGTTGGATTTTCATGTAAACCTTAATGTTTTGAAATATGAGCTCATTTTTTGAGACATTTCCTCCTGTGAAAGTTGTATATGTTCTGTGGATGGGGGAAGGGAGAAGCTTCCATAAGAGTGGTTTCCTTATTGCCTATGTCAAAGTGTTACACGTTTTACATGTTTCAGACAAAGTTTACTAAATACAAAAATGTGGGTCTTACCTCCCAGTGCAGGTCAGACTAGGGTCTCTGATTTTTTCATTTGAATCATTTTTCCACTGTGGTCTAGTTGGAGGTTATAGGGAACCTATCCACATGGCATGGAGAATGTAGCCCAGCCCCTGATTCAGAAAACTAATGGAGAGCAAGTCGGCACACAGGAGCCAAGCCCACGGGTCAGTTTTCCTGTGGGGAATCAGGCCTGCATTGTACCTAGGCTGCTCTGAGGCTTGCTTTTTGCTAAAACTCCCTCACCCTGAATTGAGGCAGCAAATGTTTACTGCATATCTTTAAAGTAACCTCCTAAAATCTGTACTAAACCTTCCAAGTATGGAGTGTAACCAGTTCAAACAGTTTTCCCCTTGCATTCCCCAAACATCCTTTTCTTTGAATTAATTAGCAACATTCTTTTGTTATCTGTAAAAGGTAACCACATAAAGTGAACCTGTGTATAGTAAATGAGGACCATCCTTGATGTAATGTGCCCAGAAAAGCAATAAAGCTTGCCCAGGCAGGGGTTGGGACCCTCTCTCACTTAGAGAGCAGCCATGCAGTCCCTTTTCTCCACAGGACTTCTGTAGTCCGTGTGAACTTGTTTGTCGCAGCCATGACATACAGACCCCACTGGCCGGAGTCTGCATCAGGAGGTATTGCTTTCCTGTTTGTTTCAGGCCAGAAAATGAAGTTTTTACCCAGGGAACATATTTTAGCTGCCCTGCACACACAGGACTGGCAGGTCATGTCCACCCCACGCAGGTAAGGCCCTTATGGTACGTATCCTGGCCATTTTTCTTCATGGATCCTGTGATCCCAGAATCTTTCTACCATGTGCTCCCCCTTTCTTATGAAAAATGGAGTTAGTTTGTTTTTTATTTCCATGCTTGCCTACATAATTTATTTAAAAATAGCTTATGTAGTATTTTTACCTGTTTTTAAGTGTTAGGTGGCTTCCCATAACAGTTCAGTATGGCCTGGACTAGAAATCTCTACCTTTGTTAAAAAATATTTTGGATAATGCCATAGACTCCAAGGTCCTTCACAAACCACTGGCTCAGAGGTTCACAGTAATGGCAGTGGTGATGGTGACAATGTGGCATATTGTGTGGGAATGTGGTAGACTCTAAATAGGGAAACAGTACTGGGAACATGTACAATTTCTGAAAAGAAGTAATAGATGGTGTATTAATTTCCTATGGTTGCTATCAAAAATGACCATAAAATTAGCCATTTAAAGCAACACATTTATTCTCTTACAATTTGGAAGGCCAGAGTTAGAGATCATCACCATTGTGCTGAAATCAATATGTCATCAGGACCACAACAATTTCAGAAACTCCAGGGGGAAATCCATTCCATGCCTCTCCTGGATTCTGGTAGATGTCGGCACTCCTTGGCTTGTAGCTGCATCATGCCATGCATCTGAGCCAGAATCTTAAAATCTCTATGCTGTCTTCACATCAACTTTTCTTCATGTGTCAGATACCCTCCTGCCTCTCTCTTATAAGGATACACGCGATAGCATTTAGGACCCTCTGGACAACCAGGAGAGTATCCTCACCTCATGATTGTTAACTGCTAAATCAAATCCATAAAGCCATGCCCCCTTTTTTTCTACATAAAGGTAGAGTCACAGGTTGCAGGGATGGGAATGTGGATATTTTGTAGGAGACCATTTTTCAACCAACAACAGATGGTGATAATAACTATCAACAAGAAAAGTTGTCCTTCTCCCAGCACCCTAAAGAGACAATTTCAGAGGGAGAAGGAGGAATAGTAAAAAGCATGAGAGCCAACACCAGGAGAATTGATTTCTAGAGAGGAATCAAAAAAAGAGATGAATGAAGTCACAACTGGACATGCACGTTAGAGAGATGGTGATTTTGAGATGACTCTGTTCCATGAGGAGTTCTAGGGAGAAAATTGAATACAAGGAAGATGATGCAGCTGCCTCTGACACTCCCAGCTCTCCACAGCTCAGTTGATTTTTAGGCAACAGTATTTACTCTGGAATTAAAACAGGACACAATAGCTATGAATAGCTAATGGAATAAATCCGTAAACTTGTTATGCCATGCTCTCCTTCTTCAGTAATTCCAGAAAAATCAACAGCACAGGGATCCCGAGGAATGGGGTCAGGCAGATCAGTACATGCATTTGCAGTTCACTGGGGTCAACCAAAGGTCAACAAAAGTTTCTCAAAATAATTTGAGGCATTTCCTTTAGAGTATATTTACTACATTTGGGGAGGGTGAGAGGGAAAGACCCTGGTCTCCAGGGGTCACATAAAAAGAAGGGTGGGGTTGCCCAATGTTTAATGAACTAAAGTGTTTATCTGGGTTGAAAAGAGATTATTAGAGGAAACTCATGTCAAGTTAGAGTTAACCTGAGCACTGCTTTCTCTTAAAAATTAAGCACAAGTTCCCTGAAGACAAAAAAGGTCAAAGAAAAGGCAGGCATTTTTCCACAAATGCATTAAAATTTCTTGAGATTTAACATAGAAAGTAGGCAAGCTTCTGTTTAGATGTAAGGATCCAAATAATTGATTCACTTCCTTCTGACACTGGGGGAAATAGTGCAGAATCCAGTGGTCTAGGCCTGTAATCCACAGGGTGATGGAAAACCCCACCTTCCAACGCAACATGATCTCTGGATACATCCAGTTGCAGAGGCACAAAGGTAGCAGAGCTCATCTGTTTTGTTAATGCAAATAAATCCCGAAAGAACAAACATTCTGGTCATTTACAGCCCTCAGTGTGGATGTCTGTAATGCACTAATCCCTTTGCCTTTCTGGTGATCCAGGACTCGGGACTGAAGTGCAATCTTTTGATCAGAGAGTGTGTGAGGGGTTTAGAAGAAAAACAAGGCAGGTGAAATTTGGGGCACCCCTACGATGAGAAACATCTAAGGAGACACTAGAGCTCTGAGCTTTGGTCCTCCTGTGGGAAGGCAAAGGAAACTAACAAACCTTGATGTTCAATTAGGTGCCACCCCTGTTTGCACAGTGTGGCATTGAAATGCTCTCAACAGCATTGTGGGTGGGAGGGCTATGTCAGTTTACAGAAGCAGGCCACAAAGTCCAGCCTAGGTTTCTTTGTCATGCCCCACAGTTAAGAGCATTCTGGGGACACTGAGGGCTGGGGTTTGGGAACATAGGGCCACCATCTTCCTATCCTGGGCCAGGAGATGAGTAAAATCCTGTTCCCTGCTCCTGGTCCTTCTTCAAGGTAGGATAAGACCCCTCTCATGTATTCTCCTAGCATTCCGACCTTAACTATTAGTACCATTGCTTTACATTTAATTGCTCCTATTCCAATTGCCCCCACTGGGCTTCCTAAGAGCTAGAACAGGTTCCTGAGGCCTCCTGCCTGGTGCCCAGTATGCGGCTAGCTGTACATAAATGGCGCAGGAACTGTGTGCTGTGCCCTGTGCAGGCCGAGGGAGTAGTTCCCATATCACAGAGATCTGGGGACCAGTTAGAAAGCACCGCCTGGGCGCGGGCACCTGGCCCGACCATCACACATCATTTTCAGTCATTTTTTCTCAGACAACCATGTGACACAGCTATGGTAGTTTTTAATTCCACACACAGATAAGGAAACTGAGGCTCAGGGAGGTGGAAGGTCTCACCTAAGGATACATGGCACGGAGAGCATTCTGATCTGTGTACAGAGTTCAGGATCTCTGTCCAAGTTCAGTGTGCTTCACCCACACCAAGTGCACTGAATGCCCTTCCGTGAGCTCGGCTCTCTACCAGGAGCAGCGGGAGAAAGCACGGCCTTTGTACAAAGGGAACTTAAGAGAAAAGACATTGAAATACCTGGGGATACTTTTAAAAACAGCATGTTCCTTGTGAAGGTAAAGGGCCAACAGACCAACACACTGGGGAGACACAGGGATTAGGAGTGATACCAGGTAAATGGGGTTAATCAAAGAAGGCCAGGTTTCCTAGAGGAAATGACATTTGAGCCAGCGTTGCCACCAGGTCTGCAATGCAGAACCGGCTCACTGAAGAGCTGCTGTGCTCACTTAGAAGTGGGTGTAATTAAGTCCTTCCCTGGCGGCGCAGAGCGCAAGGTCGCTGGGGCTCCGCAGCGTATTGCTAGCGCCCCCCTGTGCACGGAGAGAGAACAGAACAGCTTCTGGGCAGAGAAGGGTGGCACCCTGCTGCTTGCGTTAGTCACCAGAAGCCTGTATTTCAATAGTAACTTCCCCAAACCAACATTTTGAAACTGCGCCTTCAGTCTGAGTAACAATTGAAAACTCAGCAGGTCGCCGGGCCCAGAGTGAGCCCTAGGGCCTTCCTTCCTTCCCCTCCCGGCACACTCTGCAGGTTTTCCAGGGCGCCCTTCCACGGGCTCGCTGTGGGCAAGGACGAGCTGAAAATCCCTCCAGAGGAAGAACTGGGCTTTCACTCTTGCCCAGGTCTCATTCGGGGCAGCCAGGTCTAGGGAAAAGAGCCCTGGGCTGGGGTCAGAAAGGGTGGGCTCGAGAAATCTCAGTGCCTTTGCCCACGTTCGTTTCATTGGGCACTTTTCCCCCTCTGGATTTCAGCTTCTTCATCTGCAAAGTAAGTACTGAATTATATTGGAACTGACCCAGGTATCAAGTGCCTGTTACCCCTCCCAGGTCCTTTCTCAGCTCAGCTTTGCTCACCCCCGCTCCCCCGTTGCTCCTCATTCTCTCCTTTCCCTTGGAAACAGTCATGAAGAATTTGGATGATTTAATGGACTAGTTTATTTAAATTAGAAAATGAATGAGATGCTTCTGAGGTTCCTCTGTCTGCTGCCTGAGATTCCATGTAATACTCTCAGCCTCCAGCCAGGTGAGCGGCACTTTTGCTCCTTTAATTTATTCCAACCTTCATAGGTTTATTCAGTGACTATTATATGCCAAGTGAAGCACTGTCCCTCACCCACTGCCCAACCAATAATCTGGAGAAGATACCCACTTACATTTTAGTAACTGTAATACAGAATTACAACTTTGCTACGTTACATCTTTGTAACATTAACTATGTATGAAAACAAGAGTTGGAAAGAAATGAGAAATAAAAAAAATCAGACCACAGTTGATTGGATAGCATGTTGGGAAGGTGGGAATGGGCAGCTTTTATTGTTATAATGTTGCCTACGTAAACATACACATGGATTCCTCACAACAAATATGCGCAGACAGAATGAGCGCGACAGACATAGGGCACCATAAGGCTGGGGGCAGCACAAGGGCGCTTTCGTGCCAGCATCTAGAAGTCTTGGTACAGATGTCATTTCAATATCAACATTAAAGCAGGAAGTTCACACACCCTGCAAAGCAGGCTAAGGAATTAAAAAAATAAATAAATAGACCCATCCATTCAGTCAGTCAGTCATTCACGGCTGACAATACACAGATAATTAATACACAGCCCGTGCCCTGGAGGAAAATGGAGAACAAACATGAAAGAATCAAGAAACGTTCTCTATCAGGCAAACACCAACCCAAGAGAAGTGGTTTGTTTGTTTTTTTTAATTAGCAATTAATGACATCTTCCTGTCTTCACGGCTCACCGTTTGTGAGCAGCCTGTCGGTCGTAAGCATCATCACTGTTGTTAGCATTACATTTTGTTCTGTGTCTATAACGCTTTCTGGGAGAAGTGGGAGGGAGAGAAGGAAGTGAGAACATCAAAGGAAAGAGTGCATTTCAAAGGGAGGTCTGGATTGGAATTATAGCAATTAGAAAACGAAGCCATAACATAGAATTTGTGAAAACTTGAAAAAAAAGTCCTTAACAGGTGAATTAATTCTGTGGTCACTCACTGACACCTGCAGCCTCTGTGCCTCCTCTCAAACCCCTGGTTGCCTAAATAGGATGGTCTGTTTTGTTTGGCCCACCTTCCTTTCTCCAGGCAGGGTAACTGTTTGCTGGTCTTCTCCACAGCCTGGAGTTGCACTGTCACCAGGCAAGGACCCAGCAGACCAAAAATCTCCCCAACTCCCACATACACTCCCTGTTTGCTTTACAGAAAGGAGGCCAACACTGGGAACTGAGCTGGTTACTGGAGAGCTGGGGATTCAGGCAGTGTTCTCTCCTTGCTGTTTGGTTAACCTTTAGCATGTCCCAGGGCAAGACCGACCCCAGCCCTTGTCTGTATTACTGACCCTTGACACTAATGAGGGAGAGGCCCCACGGGACAGAGGGGATTCTGCTGACCCGGCAAGTGGCAAGCCAGCTGACTGACTAGATGCTCTCTGGAGTTGCTGACCTGCTCCGTTCTCAGCTTTCTACTGGCTAACAAAACAAACTGAAAACAAACAATCCAACCCAAACTTTACCTCATCACCCCCATTACCACCCAAATTTTTACTCTCCAAAGAACTCTAGCTTAAGTTCATATGAATAAAACAACCCTGTTGCCCTCACCTTTCCACCCTACTTCATACAACATGAATCATTCCTATGAAAAAACTATGCCTTTAAAAAAACACTGTGGAAAGCCCTCGATTTTTTTGTTTATCTGGGTTCTTTCAAACAAGCTGCCATTTTTAATATCCTTGTTTTGGAGCTCAATGCAAAAGCAGTTTCTGTAACTAAAATGAATTAGAATATTTAGTGCAGAATATTTGACCAAAAAACGCCAGATATTTTCTATTTAAAGAATGTATTGGGGCTACAAACAAAGCCTCTGCAGGAGACAGTACATCAGAGAAGGCTCTGCATGTTTCTGCTCGTTTTATTTTTAAAGCAGTTATGTCTCCCCATCAACATCAAGCGTGGGGAAGTGGGCGTGGGGCAGAGACTGGGCTATGAGGGGTTAAATGCTTTTTTCTTCTTCAACAGTGTGCTCTGGGGATGTGAGAACCCTGGTCAATGGACAGATATATTGACTTGTTATTATTTAAAGTTGTTTAACCAGGTAGAGATAAACGAAAGCTTTCAGCAGCTGAACTATCACACAAATCACAATTAAGGTGGCATATGTGTTTGCAAGACGTAAAATCAATTCCCGCGAAGATAATGTTTTAGTCTCTATTTGAACTTGAAAACAGAAGTAAATTTTCAGCAGCAACAGCTGGGTTTGTTCCATCCAGGAGGCTCTCGATTAACTGTACAAGAAGGCCCTTTATTACCTCTTCTAATGGTTTTCCTCTATGGTTTTGTCTTCATCAAAAAAGCCAAATTGATTGCTGTGGTGCTGTTTACTGATGGGGCTGGTGAGGACAGCAGCAGCTGGGCGCTTGCCCAGCCCAGGACTTGGACCTCCCTCTCCTCTGTGGAAGCTGTTTGTAGTTCATGAGGAGAGAACAATGGACCCCTTGGGGCTACCACTTGTGCTGGGTCTGGGAAGGAGGGGGATGTGGCTTCTTTCTCAGCTTCACTCCCTAAGGTAGCCTTCCCTGAGCATGCCTGGGTGGGAGAGCCTGTGTATAGGAAAGGGAGGCAGCTGTGCATCTAAAGTCATTGGTATGATTTAATCACCCACCAGCGTTTCTGCGAATGGGAGGTGATGTCTCAGGACCGCACCTTGCCTTTGAACATTTTACTCATATAAGTGTGTGTGTGTGTGTGTGTGTGTGTGTGTGTGTGTGTGTTTGTGTGTGTGTGTGTCTGTTGTCTTCCTAATTGCATCTTATACTTCCAGGAGGCAGGGACCACATTTAATGCCATAGATTCTTCATTGGACTTAGTATGGTGCTGGCACACAGTGGATGCTCTTACTCAGGTGACCATGGGTACCGGGAATCCACTAGTGTGAAGGCCCAGATCTAATCCATATCCTTGTCACATTACCCTTTTTGGTTTTTATTCATGATAGCTCACAGCAAACAAGGCTAGTTCAGTGTTTTATCCCTGCTGAGTTCTCTCTGTTTTTTAGTTAAGGTACAATGTAGGGTAAGCTGCATGAAAAAACGAAGCTGGGGAAGAGGTGGCTCTTTTGGAGGTCACCCGGCTTGCCTGTGAGTAAGAAAGAAAATATTTTGATGACATGAAGGTTTGACTTTCCTCTAGCAGAAGGTGGGGAGCAAGGTCACAGTGGTTCCCGAGTGAGAAAAGAAGCAGATCAGGAAAGGAAGGACTACCAGCAACTAGCTGCTGTGGAGCCAGGACAACAGCTCTCATCTGGGTGCTAACGAGTTAGGTGCTAACTAGGCAAGCCAGTAGCCTCTGTGCTTAGATGCTTTGTCTGAGTGGCGGAGCCTGAGCTTCTTCAAACATGAACACATAGAAATAAGAGTTTAGTATTGCTATCAAAGAGAGACAAATGTGCAAACAAAACATGCAGACAAAAAATGATTAAAAGGGAATACCTATTCTATTCAGACCCATTTTCCCTCAGACAAGGAAGTAGACAAATCTCCCTTCTCAGTACCTTCCATATCCATACAATCTCTTCCAGCCCATCACCATCCCCTACATCAGGCCCTCATGACCACAAATGTGGGCCACACAGAGATCCCAACCCGCCTTTCCTGCCTGCTGGTGTTGACTTTCTCCCCTTCGCTCTGTCCAGGAGAGGTCTACAAGACCTCTGCTCAAAAGATGGTCTTGATCATGTTCTTTAGCTCAAAATCCATGGATTCATTCATTTAATAAATGTGGTTTACCATGTGTCAGGCAGCATTGTAGATGTTTGGGGAACAGCAAACACAAACTGTCTGCTGTCATTAAGTTAGGTGTAGTGGACAATGACAGAGGACCATTGATAGATGGGTTGGTAGGTAGGTGGGTAACTACTTAGATAGATTTACATAGACATAAGTTTATATTTATTTAAAATCAATAGTTCCCATTTGCCTGAAAAAAGTCATATTTGACTGAATAGAGTCTATATTTCATTGTCCATAATCTTTCTTCCTAGGTTGTGATTTTTGTTAATCTTTCTTGTTTTGTCCAAACTAGAAAGCAAAGAAGAGCTATTTCCTCTTACTCATAAGCCACTATTGTGTACTCAGAGCCTCAATTAAAGTCTTTCCTTTCCTCACTTCTTTGTAGGATTGGCTCTTCCCTTCTCTCTGATGCTTCCCTGAGGCTCTCAGACTCATGTACAACTTAGGGTCAGATTCACAGAAATCAGCAATACTGGGGCTTGTTCTTCAAAGGGAAAGTGGAGACTACAAGTGCTGAAGAGCAGGGCATTTTCTAGACCTGACCTTGGGGCCAGAAGATCTCTGGTACTGTTTTCTTCTAAGACATGGAACACCCTACCCCACTGCCTCCCTTTCTGGAAGCTCACAAAGAAGGCAAGCTTACCAAAGACTTATAGGATCTGCTCTTGTATTCTGCAAATAGAGTCTACAAATAGTGTGATTTGGAACATGGGTCAACCCCAAGAATATCAGGCAATTTGGTATGGAACTGGAAACAGCATGTGGTGTGGAGTCAGACCAACTTGTATTGAATTCCCAGCCATGCCAACCTCTAGCAGCATCCTCTGAGCTTCAGTGAGGATAATCCATCACTTTTGAGGTTATTTTGAATGTTATATGAATTAGTACATGCAAAAGCTCCTCACAACATATGTGATTTCAATAAACATATAAATGTTCTCAGCTTTGGGCCCTTGCTCAGTGCTCAGCTGCACCTGCCTCCTCCCCAGTACATACATTGCTATTGTCATATGCTCTTGTGCAAGGAATGGGTCTGCTAAAATATGTTAGCCTGTGGATTTCACTGTGCTAAAACAAAAGGAATACTCACAAGACAGTAATTTTACAACCCATCCCCAAAAGGCACCTTCCACTTCTTGTGTTACTCTCCTCCTCAGCACTTTCAAGATCCTTAAGGTAAGAATTAAGAGGATGGAAGGGGGCAGGTTGAAGAGTGCTGATACTGCCTGCAGAACAGACATCAGTACCGGGGAGAGCAAGGCAGGGATAACGGGGGATTCTGCAAGTAACTCAATGAAGAATTGACATCAAAGAGACCCATTCAAACAAGCACACTGACTCAGGTCCTGGAGCCACTGTCACACAAGGTGGAAAATGAGACAGGAAGAGATCACATGGGGTTGTCCATGCTGCCCATGCAGCACTGATACAGAGACTCTGGCTTCATCCAGAGAAGAACTGGAGCCTTTGTAGTTGAGGACCACCAATGAGTCTCTTTACCATCCTAGCTGACTCAACTACGTGGCTACTATATCTCTAATAAGCTCATTCCCCTGAGACCTCTGCCCATGAAGGGAGAGAAACTGACTCTGTCTTGTAACCAGAGCAACAGTCCTTGCAAATCCAGCATGCAGGAAATGAGAGCAGGAACAAAAGACATGGGCTCCATGGGCAGAACCTGGCTTGCCTCCTTTCTCAGGGACAGCCAACCTTGAGATCTATAGATGGACAGATAGCCACCTTGCATTTGTAATTGGTTTCTTACACCTTATGCACCTAGAAAGAGGGGGGAAGGGGAGAAGGAAGTAGATATTATAAAACACTTGAAAGCTGAATATAAACATACAGCCTCACACATTTTCATTTGACGTGATTCCAACAACAAAGTGGAGAATATGATATTTGAGTAGAGGCATCCCTTACATTGTGCCTTCTAGATGATCATGTGTTGGTAGGTGTGGGCTGGTTTGGAAAATGGGGAGAGCAGAGCAGAGGGTGATGAAAAGGAATGAACTAATCAGCTGCTTCTCTGTGCCGAGCATCTATATTCCAGGAGCTGGCCAGGTGCTTTTGTGTTGCTCCTTCTATTCTATGCCTCACAGCAGTGTCATGGGATAGTTACTAACCCTACTTTGCACGTGAGTAAACTGAGGCTGTAAGAGGTTACACTATAAATCTGCAGGCACACAGCTAATATATGGCAG
Source organism: Phyllostomus hastatus (assembly GCF_019186645.2). Classification (NCBI taxonomy): domain Eukaryota; kingdom Metazoa; phylum Chordata; class Mammalia; order Chiroptera; family Phyllostomidae; genus Phyllostomus; species Phyllostomus hastatus. Next base: position 7,314,216 of record NW_025334015.1, on the reverse strand, counting down.
AATCAAGATTAACATTTAGTTCTTCCCACTTGCAGTTCCTGCTGCATCGTCTCAGACCAGTGCACGCACGTGGGCTCAAACTCCCACGGCTCTGTGTTGACATATGCTGATAGGGCCACCTGGAAAACCTCGTTGCCTTGAGAGGCAGCCAGACACCATGGCTTCCTGCAAAGATCCAGGCTTCCCAAGTTTTAGGATGGCTTCTCTGAGATTATTGGGGGGAAAAATTGAACAAAGCTGGATGAGGTTTGAAAACTTAAGAACTTTTCTAAAAAATGTTCACAAGGAAATGAGCATCAAATTGTAGGGTAAGAACAAAAAGAGGATTTGCCTTACTGTAAAAAAGCAGATGGATTGTAATAAACACGTACAAACATTCGCAGAGCCCAGCTATTCTCTCATCACACAGTGAACAGTGGTTTGTCCTTAGTGTTAGACATGAGAAGTGCCACATCCCATCTGGGTGGTGGGAGAGCCAAGCCATTTTCTCCTTCCCACTTCAGTCTTCTGTCACTTCCTGACTGCCCACTCCAAGGACTGCTGTGTACCATACAACCCCATCGCAGCAAGCAATAAAAAGCAGTACCTTTGTAAGACAAAATCAGAAGACGGAGGAAATGGAGGATGAGAAATGAATTGCAAATAACTCAAGGAGCTAGAGTTTCTATGGGACTAAAGTGGGAAGTGGAGGAAGGAAATCAGGCACCCCTTGTAGAGGATGATGGATATAATTACATGACTCAGGAAAATGCTGATGATGCTTAAATCCCTCCACCTGGAGGTTCTAAGGATCCTTGAAAAGATGTGTCAAAAACTGATGAAACTTTATCGTCCTCCTTAGTTTTCAGAATCACATCTTCCACCCAGTTGGCGAAATTGGAAATCTGGAATATCCCCCATATCTCCAACTCCCATGTGTCTATTCCTTCCCATTTGATCTGCCTTCTAAAAATCATTCCAACTTCCCTGCTACTTCTTATTATTCATAATCATTTTTTCACCAAAATTATATCAACTTCCCTTAACATGTTTCTCTCTTGCCAGTGACCAATGCTCTTTAATCTACCCCCCTGCCATGGTAATATAGCTCAATTGTGAATTCCACCTGGCCACTCTTCTGGCTAAATCCTTTGATATCTGCCTTATCTATCTTAGTAGAAATCACAACATCTCAGGAATCTTGTTCTTACCTACCCCTTTCCACCTTCTCTCCTGGTGTGTGCCTCTCCCCTCATCCTTTTTGGGATAATCTGTATTTGCAGTTTCTTGACCTTGCTATGCTTCTGCTGTTACTCACTTGCTCCTCCTCCTTCCCTTTTCCTGGCTAATTCCTTTGGCTCCTTCAAGATGTAGCTCAGGCATCTCATCTTCTGCAAGGGTGCCTTGACCCCTGATATCTGGTTATGTGCACTTACTTGATCCTCTAGCCTTTGAACAATATCTACCACGTTGGGCTGTAACTTCATATCCTCCATTGGACTAAGATTTTCTTGAAGTTAGATATTCTTTTGTGTTTGTCCTCAGTACTTGTTCCATACTAGTGATCACATACATGTTTATTAGATTGAAATGATGTTCTACTGTTTTTTCAGTATTTCTGTGGTGGTCTACCAAAAATCTTCCTAGCTTTTTAAGCTTGCATCCTTGAATAATCCAGAACTCAAAAATGTATTATCTCTTTTAAACTCCAATAAAAAATAATATATAAAATATACTTTTGAAAGAGGCAGCATAGTTGAGATAGCTCATAGATGCTCAAGAAAGTGAAGGCATTGACAGAAGGCTGAGGAAAGAATAGGAGGAAAAAATCTAATGCTTATTTTGTAACTTATATGTGCCAGGCACTATGTTAAAATCCTTAACTCTTTACACCTAATAGTCCTCACAACCAGCCTTCTGAGGTGGGTCTGACCATTGTACCAACATAGATAAAGCTGAAGTTCAGAAAGGGTACAAAATTGGTTGAAAGCAATACAATATGTAAATTGTTAGATCAGAATTTAGAAATAAATTCCCCCAAACTACATCACACTATGTCTCTGAAGATAAAATACTTGCTTTTAGGACTTAACTAAATAAAAGGAAATATATCTTCTAGGGTATAGCAAGTGACTGAGAGGTAAAAACTATAAATATTCATATTTTTGACATAGGACATGCTGTTGAACACTTAAATACAAATGAGTCCCAGAACTGCAGTCAATAACTGCAGATTTCTTTTTGGGGTAAGTATTCAGCAACTGCACAGTAATTTCTGCTTCTCCCTCTTTAGTCTCTGCTGTGTCCCTGCCCTCAATCACCCTTTTCTTTCTTCCCTCATCAGAGAGGCTCATGGAGCTTTGAGATCCAATGAAAGATAACACGCTCAGTAATCCTGTATAAAATTAAACTTAATATTCTGACCAGATGTGACCTTCCAGAAGTTGTGTCTCTCTATCTCTAAGAGTTCCTGTGTTGGCTTCATCTTCAATTGTACATTGTGGTCTCTGGCCTTTTGTACTTTTAACTCCTTCCATGGTATTCATCTGTCCAACACACTTGTATTCACTACATCAATAAGTACTTGGACATCACATGTGCTGTGGTCCTGGTACCACATTGGTTTTTGTAGTAATGTATCTGCTCACCATATCCATTCTCTATATTAGCTGTCTACATCCCAGCTTTTCTTTTCTGGGGGAAAAGTACAGAAAATAATGAAGTTTCCAATCATTTCCCAATATTCACCCCCCCCATAGTTATGTTCTCTTCACTTTATCTGAATACTTCAATATGATACTGCAGTGTTTCTTTTTACAGAGCTGTTGTCACATCTTAGATGTGAGCTCCTTAAGGGATGCTCGTTACTAAATGTGATGCATACATAAATGAACAAATGGGAAAAAATGTGAGAAAACAATTCTTGATGACCAGATAGATGGCCATGGTAAAGGATGACACTATTATTTATAGCACTGGGGTTTTAGTTTCTAATAGTGCACATAGGGTTCAGTGCTAATTATTAATACTCCCCAATTTTCATAAAAGTAAATAACTTACTTAACAAAAATTTAACTGGAAAAAAGAGGTAGTTGCCAGCAAGGTCTCTCCTGTCTGTCTCTTCAGTCAGTTATGTTCATTGCATTCCTAGTATTAGAAAGTTAAACATCAACATGTACTCATCTGGGGGTTTCCACTCCACTCCCAATTCTCCATCTTCCTACATCCTTTTGCAACTGTAATACATGTTGATAGCAACAAGAATGCCTTGAATACATCCCCTAAAGACTCCATTATGTATATGTTTTTAATATGGTGTATTTGGGCAAAAAATAACAAAAAGAAATGCATCCAACTGTTTGGCTGCCATGCTTAAGCATAGCTAGATAAAGCCTCCCTTGCAGAATTTAAAGATAACAGCAAAGATTTTCATTACCTTGAAGTGTCTTGGTAAGTAGACATGCCTGCCAAAGGCTAGCTGGAGGATGATTGGTAGCTGGATTGACAGGCGAGGAATGGATAGATGGTTTCAATAAGTAGATGGGAACAGTCACATTAGGGAGGTGCATGAGTGTATAGATGGAATAAGGGTTAGATAAATGGGGAACATAATATGTGAATGAGTAGGTGAGTGGTTAGCTGATGGAGAAATAAATTGGTCCACTGATGATTGATGGAGCTGAGTGGTCAGATGGAGTGACCAGTACATGTCTGTGCCAGCTGGAGAACAGAGGGACAGGTAAGGGTTTCAGCATGTATGAGCAGGAGCGGGAGAGGGTCAGGTCTGGATGGGAAAAGGACAGTTAAAAGGATTAATAACAAGGGGAAGGGAGAAGGAGCACTACAGGCATTAAGATGGTAAAAGGCCCAGAAATCTGTTTCTTTGACAAGTCATAATTTTATAATGAGCCTGAGGAAACTGAAAACTCAGTCATTGGTGTCTATCATTACCTTCGTATTTTACTTTTCAAAGAACATTCTCTAGTTTATCAAGTTACAAATCTGTGTCCCGCTCACTGAGAAGGAGACAGAGTCTTGAAAGGTCAGGATTGGCCTTGTCTGCCTAGAAAGTCAAGAAGAAACCACCCTCGTAACTCAAACTTGGGGTGTAGGCCAGAGGTGCTACCCATACTGTAATATCAGTTGAAGAATCTTAACCCCCTTCTTGCTGAATTCCCAAACCATAACCAGTTGTTGATTTTAAGCTTTATTTAAGGGAAGTCTTGAGAAATCCAGTGGTTGAAAGAGAACCAAAAACTGCCTAGATAATTGAGAACTAAAACACGCTGAGAAGTGCAAATTAAAAAATGGTACAGAGGAGAAAATAAACACTAAGATCCAATGTCCAGTCCAAGATCACATATTTAGTTAATTGCAGAAGGGCTATTTGATATACAAATGGTTGATGAGAAGCTGAGTGCACAGAAGAGGTTAATATCCATTCCTTCAGAAAAGCAAATGCATGTGTGATGAGGGTAAGGGCACTGGAGTTTTGGTGAAAGAGAAAGGTGTTTTAGAAAAGGTAATCATAGAAATGCAGCTTCTTCTCCAGGTCTCTTTTTCATGCTAATACCCATATGTACACTACTGTAAAACCTAAGATGGAGGACAATTAAAACATGGCATACACTTCTGTGAATAAATGTATATCATAGCCACCATATCTTCTCATACTTACTCTTGTCACAGTTGTGCTTAATTCAGTGGAATCAAACTGTAGAAATTATTAAAGAATAGAGTTTCAAACTAAGGAGTATCTGTCATTATTTTTCTGAAACTGCTCTTCTGATTCCATTGAGCCTAGGTCAAACAATACATTTTTTACACTTTGAGGCTGCAGATACATTTTATATTATTTGTAGATGGCATAGACATTTGATAACACGTGTAATATAGAAAGTGCTTAGACTGCCTTCTATGCCGAGAGAGAGAGAGGGAGAGAGAGAAAGAGAGACTAGCATATTTGATTGCATCTACTCCCCAAAGCCTAAAACACACATATGGGAGAAGCATAGTCTGCGTCACTTTTCTCCATTCCTGAATACTCAGTGATATATTCTAATAAAAAGCCCCCCCCAAAAGTACAAATTTCTTTGAACTTTATTGATACACTGCACAATCACGACCATCTCGTATTCATCCTGAATTAGAAAAGGTTACAACTACAATGTAACATGCACAGAATTCAGGTAGTATATTCACCCTTAATACAATTATTGACAGAAATCAAGTCTTCATTGATTTTTAAGGAAAAAAAATATTGGAAAAAAATAAAGAATCAAAGAACTCTAGGAGACTGACAAAGTTATACTGTTGTATCATGTGGTAAATTTTTAAAGCATTTGAACATAGATTTGTTTGAAGGGTAATTGTGAGAATGGGTCCACCCATTGTCTGACACAGCTATGACGGCACCATTGATAAGTCATAATTGTTTTTAATCCAGAGGACTCTGAACTTGACAGATACATTTTCGTACACGCACACATTCCTTACAACTGCACTTTACATGTCACAAAAATTTTTGTAGAATTAAAAATGCTCCCTCTAACTAATGCAAGGCAGCTATTATTACTTATCATTGCTATTATTGATATCCTTATAAATCTGCCCATAGCAGAGAATGTGGTTGAGACAGAATAGTAGAAGGTTCACAATCTTTCTTTCTGCACTCAGTGGTGTGGAACAACTGGAATAACCATGTGCCTTTAAAAGGGCACCCTTGAAAGAAACAAAAAGGAATCTCTCAAAAGACTGGAAATTAGGTTTAGCTGGCTACTTTCAGGATGAAGACAATTGCGTCTAATTAAGTCCACTCCACATTCCTTTGGACTCCCATTATTCTGCACCTGAAGGCTAAATTGCACTCGTTCAGCTCTTTTTGCCACATCTTTTAATTGCAAATCTATTTCTTCTTCCTTTCATTTACTTCTCTTCTATTAAATAAGAAATGAGGGAAATGAGACTGGCATTTTTATTTGTTTACTTTTAGTGATCACTAGGAGTTCTCATCATATGGTATGTTTTTGAAAATGATGTCTTCCTACTTACACACCTGTGAAGTGTTACTGCAACTGCTCAAACTCATTTGTCTTAAAAGAAAAAGACAGGGAAACTTTGGATAGTAGGAGAGGAGGCAATTAAGTATAAGCATTTCTAAACATAGATCTTGTGCAAAATGACAGAAAAGATTCTCCTTATTGGACCAAAAAAGTAAAAATGCATGTTTCTGAGAAGAACAATTTTATGCTGCTTCCCCTAATTCCAAAACGATTAAACTTTGCTTTTAAAAAATAAAAATTAAAATGTGGATTTTTTTAAAGAGGGGGTGGTGGTGGGGAGGTACGGAGGGCTGTGTGTAGGTGTCGCAAAGCCAGTTTTTCTCTGCTGAAGACCCAGAATGAAATTGGGAGAGATACCCCCACCCCCTATCTCTCCTCACCTTGAGCCATTTCTCCCATCCTTCTACTGATAGGGCTGACAACATTCATACACAACTACAGAGGAGAAGATGATCTCGGGGGTTCTGGAAGCCCCGGCAAAAACCAGGTTATTCAATGTACAGCCACTCCTGATGCAGTGACAGTGATAAACTCTCTTTGGGATCCACTGCCCACCTTGAGGTTCTCTCCACTTTCCACATAAGAGTTCTTTTGACATAGGTGGAACTTGTTGATTCCTCCATGTGGAGCATAAGGTAACTGGATCGACACAGCAACAGATCCTTAAACTCATCCTTGGTTGTGGAGTTTCTGGAGTCCAGAGCACACTTTCTACCCACATGTCATCTAGTATGAGGCACTGGTTTCAGAGGCAAGAGGCTCAGGCCTCTTAATGATACAAAGCCTTAGCTTTCCTTCTATTCATTTATACACAATTGCAGCAGAACAACCTTTCTTGGTGTTCTCTGCATAAAATATGTGCATGTTTGCACCCCATTCTCTTGTATCTCTCCTCTCCCCCAGTTAAAACAAGAATGAGAAAAACTACACACACTTGCTTAGACTTGCAGATGACTATATCAGGCACTTGACATTAAACTTCTGAAAAAGCGAGCTTGGCCACCATCTGAGCACTAGCACTTTCATTGGCATTACTTTGGTGGAAGTCCATATTAACTTTGCTTTGGGAAGGGGAAGGTTTCAGAGTAGCTGCATTGCTGAATTCCTCTCTCCTGATAAGCACTATTGGTTTTCTTCCCTCAGGAAACCCATAAAGAGCTTTCAGTTGCTGAGGGACTTGTTTATTTTTCCCTCCTTTACCCTTAGCTCCACCCCCATATAATACCTCAAAAAAATTCCATCCAGCAGGCCTTATCCACATACCCTCCATATGTAAAGTTGAAAGAGCAGGTGGAAGTGTGGATGTTGTCTTTAGTGAGCATTTACTGTTCTGGATGCTTCAAAATGCTGGGGAAGAACTACCGTCATATAGAGCCATCCCCACCAAAGTAACCCGAACAACACAGAGGCTGAGGTACATCTGCTGTGAGGAAGAGCAATTTCCTTTCCCAGTGCCCAGTTTCCTTGGGTCTTATTTATTTGGTTTTCTTTATCACAGACAGATGAGGATTAGTTGTAGTTTTCCCCCTGCAGAATGTGGCTGGAAGAGGCAACTCCCAGAGGTGCTTTGCTATCCAGTAAAAGAGGGCATGCAGAGTTTCACAGTGGCTCTGAGACCAGCCTTGCTCTGTTCCAAAGGTGCTGGTGATCTTCCTGCATAGGGGGATGGCCCCCTTCCTCTAGAAGGACTCTTATAATGAAGGACATTTACAGCTTGTCCATTTCGAGATCCGTATTCTCCAGAATCACCAACACTGCCCAGTGCCTCCATATTTCTTTTACTCCAAAGTGGCACATTTGCTATCAGTAGAACACTCCAATGACACATTTAATTCTCATACAATGTCTGACACCAACCCGATTCCAGGTGCTGTATGTGGTGACAGATATGAAACACTGATGTCCGACTTTTAATTATGACTTGATGCCTGCTCATAATTGGCCCTGGAACTTGGAATCGATACAGTGCTCTTGGCACATCATTTATGTTCCCAGATTCTAGCTCCTGGCGGTTCACTAGGAAATGCAGATGTCTGTTTACAGCTGGTAAATGTAATATTAATTTCACTTGCACCAGCTCTAACTCCTATGAAAGTACAGCTTTTTGTATGCCAAGACAGCATACACACACACACACACACGTGTATATGTGTGTGTATGTGTGTGTGTGTGTGTGTGTGTATAGACTACATATATAGTCTCCACACACCTATTTATTATGTATTATTTTCCTGAAAGAGTTTTCCCATCGAGGGAGAGCAGGTCTGTGAGATAGTCCTTGTTGATGCTTCTTTCTCATCCTCTCAGTAGGTCAGTCCCTGTAGCACAGGTAAAGAGGAGCACAGACTTATATGATTTTCAATGATCTTCCACTGGTTCACCGGTACCCTGCTGGCTGAATCCTTGTTGCCCCAGGAGATAATGCAGAAACATCATATGCTGGGTCTGCTTTAAATACAGAGAAATGAAGACATTCTTCCCCTAGGCCAATGGAGAAAAGCTGTATCAGAGGAAATTGTGTGTCACTTACACTTTTCCCCTTCTCTTTGCAGTGTTGTGTTAATCAAGTGCTTGGAAATTAAGTCAGTTGCTCAAGTGCCCTCCTCAGCTCAGAAGAGCTTCCTGAAACAAATACCAGAGTTGTCAACACACCCACCACATAATTGGCTTCATCAGCTTTTTTACTGGGTAGTTTTCAAACAGATTAAGCTAAAACTGGAGCAGAGAGGAGACAATAGCTGAAGTCATTGCACTCAGACAGGTGGACTGCCCTCTTCACACTCCACAGACAGAAATGTGTTTTTTCCTTTATGTTCTTGCTATAAAGAAAAGCCAGCCATGCAGGTAATCCCATAGGTTCCTGACATACACTTTCTTGAAAGGCTGAGAGAAGCCTCAGTCCTTCAAGAGTGAGAAAAGGAAAATACAGTACCTATCAAGGCTTCTCCAGGGTCAACCTGCTTCCTGAGAAGATGGTTTTGGAAATACGGTCTCTTCTGGGAATAGTGAGTGAGTGGTCATTGGAATCCCACTTTGGTCCATCTGTTATCAGCATCTGCTTTGGGTGGATGGGCCACCACATTCCAAGGAGTCCATGACATATTGCTTTCTATGTTGTTAGCCTGTGAGATCATTGGCTTTCACATGGGAAGTTGATAGATAATTTTGAAGATGCCAATGTCTGTTGAAGGTAGAGGAGAAATGAGTACAATTGAATAGACACAATATGACTAGATATTAATATGGTGATGAATTGATAGTGAGTAGTGGGGAAAGAAATAGAAAGAAGTGTTAGATAATTACACTGATAGATTGATAAATAGAGTAAATAGATTGCTAGAGAGGAAGATGGGTGGGTAGGTAATTGAATGGAGAGATGAATCAGATAATTGAGTAGATGGATAACTATATGATTTCTTTGATAGATAGCTTGATAAAACCTAAATATTCAGCCATCTATAAGTCATTTTTTTTGTAAGTTACACACATTTTTTTTAAAAAGAGAAATGCTATCCTCAAAATGCCTCCCCCCTTTTTGGCCATTTGATTTCTAAGTTTTTAATGTTGGGTTGAATAAATATCCCCAAACCTGTAATAATCCCTGTAGTTGGTGATAAATGCAAATAGGGCAAGATTATATACATGCATGTGTGTTTGTGACAAATACACACACATTGTGATGACTTCCCAGAAAGAAAGGATGTGAACCCTAGTGTAATTAGATAATAATAAACATGGATGGAGGGCTATATGTACATTATAATCAGGAAAATGGTCCAAAGCTTAAAAGATACAGATAATAGGACACTTGAATATAACTCTTGCTGTGCACTACATTATAAGTCAAGTTGTGTCTTCAGGGTGTTTATCATGAGGCACATTTTTTGTCCAAATGGAGCTCATGTTTTGGTGTATGGGAGAGGAGAGGTCAGTGATGATGATGAGGAGGAGAGAAGCAGAAGGGAGGGAAGGGCCAAGCTAGCAGAAACATATTCCACTTTTGGACACACCAATGAATGATTATCCTACACATGGTAGAACCCTGCCCACCCCTCCCCCAACCCCACTCATTTAAACTTAAAAAAATCAAATAAACAAACAAAACCCAAAAGTAAAAAAAAAATCAAGAAGAATATCAGAAACAAAGAAACAAAAAGAAGCCCAAACTGGTTTGCCCTCCGCAGTGTAGATTAAAGTCTGTGATATGGAGAAGCAGACGTTGCTCAGAGAACCTATGGTTTCTTATCAAAACTTGATGAAGAAGTGGGCAAAGAGGGTCCCTGATAGCCAGAGACAAGCCAGCGCTCTAGAGGCCGAGTTTACACCATCAATGACTGCTCCAGGCCCTGTGTAGGGGAAAGAGAGACAGAGCCATTAGCATGCACCTAAAGGTACCATATGTATCAATGAGCAAATATACAGACATGCTTCTCTGTGAGCATTCCCCCACCTTTCATTCCCACCACTGACCCTTCTAAGTCTCGACAGCTGGGAAGTGCTATGGGGAGTAAGTATTTAGAAACTCAAAGAGGCAAATCAATGGGATGCCTTGACCACTATAGCCTGCTCTGAATGATGGAAGTTAAAACCTGGGGGTGGAGGAAGGTAATGATAGTCAGGCCTATGGGCTACAGACAGGGCTAAATGGTATGGCAGGACCACACGGCCATTTCATAAGTAGTGCCCCTAATTGTGTCTGTCTTTGGAGCTAGCATCCTGGACAGATGAGAGTGGAAAGGATAATCATGGTGGGCAGGAGAGGATCCAGAGTGGAAAGAAGCAGGAGGGGCTGGCGAAGGAACATTTTGTGAGCAACAGGAGTGTAGGTGCAGATGTGGCAGACTTTTCATCCTGTGTAACTTAGGGATTGTGGAGGTTCCACCTGAAGTGGCTGAGGAAGAAAACTCAAGAGTTTTAAAGGTGATTCTTGGGTTTATCCCATCAGTCAGTGGTGCCTCTTCAAAAGGAACAAAAAAGACTCAGCCTTTTAAGTCCAAATTGCCACCAGTAGTTCAGCCTGAAGGAGTTCTCCCTGTACCTCTTTCTTTCTTCTTCTAGACTTCTGGCCCTGTACACAGCCCTAGTAGAATCATTCACACTCCATTGAGTAAGACCATAGAATCACAAGTGCTAGTAGCCCTCTCTTTTCATCTGCTGTCCTTGAGAGGACAAACTATGTGAAGTGGGATTGTCCTAGACTGTTCAGATGGCCCAAGGCAGATGTGTCTGTGTCCAACTCTGTCTCTGTGCTCCTCCATAACCTTTACTTTGCAGAGATAAAAATTTTGGGCCACAAGTAAGACCAGTAGCTAGCAGGCAGAGAGTATTCCAGGGAAAGCAAAAGCAAGTACAAACCAAGGGATTAGAAGCCATCAAGACATAATCCTATAGGGCCTATGACAAAGGAAAGGAGCTTCTGGCAAGACAAGCATGCCTCTTATACCTTTTCATGCCAAGACTACACTGCCTTTTTAGAAGTAAGTTGCCTTATTGGAAATGAGTGTGGCTGCTTTTAAAAAGCAGAGGTGGTGCAGGGTCTTCTCAGGCAGGACCCAATCATTTGGCTTGTCCACCTAATGGTGTGGATCTGTGTCCTGCCCAGGAAGGGACTGATGCTAACCTTTGCTTAGGAAAGTATAGTTCTCTCACTTCAGCAGTGAGCATTCAACTGTTCAACATGGATAACTTTCCTTCCTCTGATTTACAATGTACATAATTCTCTTATTGACAAATAATTCATTTTTACATGATAGCTTGAGAGTCTGGCTCATGTTTCTCTGCATTTTTTTACAGAGTATTTATAGACAAGGGCAGGATAAAGGCTCTAGCTCAGTGCTACAATCTCTGTGGAGGCTCCATAAATATTTATGGAAAGTAGCCTGACTCTGGGGCTTCCATCAATTCAAACATATATGCCAAGGAACCACACTGGCCTATAGAATCTACTAAGTTGGAAAATGCTCAAGTTAAAGTTCAAGGTAATTTTCTATATTGTCTTCTGAAAATGATGGATAATTTAGATTTTTAAATAAGTTTATAAGAAAATGAGCAATGTAGATTTGTAAAACCCATATGTTTATTTAAATGTCTAATCACTATGCTGTACACGTGAAACTAATATAATAAATACAATATTGAATGTCAATGGTAATTAAAAAGAAAACAACCACACAAGACCTCAATGAGTAACAACCTCATAGCCATTAGGATGGCTACTATTAAAAAAAATAAATAAAATAGTAAGTGTTGATGAGGATGTGAAGAAATGTGAACCCTTGTACACTGTTGGTAAGAAAGTAAAATGGTGTAGGCACTATAGAAAACAGTAAGATAAGTTCTCAAAAATTAAAAATAAAATTACCAGATAACTCGGTAACTCCATTTTTGGGAATGTATCCGAAAGAATTTAGAGCAGGATGTCAAAGAGACAGTTGTATACCCATGTTCACACTGGCACTATTCACAATGGTCAAGAGGTAGGGAGAGAGCAAACCAGGTGCCCATTGACAGATACATACATTTTTAAAAATGTGATACATATACACCATGAAATATGGAAATAGAAGGCAATCCTGTCACATACTACGACATGGGTGAACCTTGAGGACATTATGCTAAGTAAAGTAAGCAGTCACAAAGATGTGGCAGTTGCCATAGAGAGTCAGTGCTGATCAGGCAGGGTGTTTACAGCCATAGTTCAGCTTCAGCTGAATGATTCAAAGAGTGGAAACCATGAAGGTGACTTAGTGGTTACAGGACTGCTCAATTTGCTTAGGATGATCATAATAACACACATTCATATTGTGCACTTCATGTGACAAGCATGATTCTACATGCTAAACATATACTAGCTCATTTAATCTTTACAAAACTGAGATATGTACCATTGACATTCCCATTATGTTAATGGAAAAACTAAAGAATAGAACAGTTAAGTACTTTGACTATGGTTATATAGCTTATACACCTTGAGTAGCATTAGAATTGAGTCATTCTGTCTATAGAGTCTGTGCTCTTGATTATTACAACTCTAATTCCCCTCTATGGGAAATAATCCCCTGTATATGTTTTCCAAGGACCAGAGCATCCTGTAGTGAAAGGAATAATGGACTGGGAATCTGGAGATCCAATTTCTCTGTGTGACTCTGCTGCTCCCTAGCTGAGTGATATCCTCTCTCTGGTCTTGGTTCTCCCATCTACAAAATGAAAGGAGGTTGGATGGATAACCTCCTAGGCTCTTCTTCTATCTGCAGTCTGAGTATAAGTGGAAACCCTACATCTGGTGCTAGAAGAGACAGCTGGTGAGGAGCCAGATGGCCTTTTCCAGTTGATACAAAAACATCACCACTCTGGCTTTTTGCACCTCTGCATATCACAATGTCTGGAGATAGCAACATGCCACCAAACATTCCTAAACCCCAAGGTTTCCTTTTCTGTGGCCTCATTTTCTACATAGCCTCAAGGTATAATGAGTCCTGCTATATAGTATAATATAATATGGCAATTTACTGCCAAAGTGCCTTTGGTCAATAAGATATGGCTGAGCTACTCTGGCCAAGGAGTTAATCTAATCCAGCATGATGGAGATTAAAACTAGCATTGCTTTCCTCGTACAGCTCCTGGAAACATTTGAGATTTGGCAGCTGAGAAAAACACCAGTGTAGTGGGGGCTCTTGGGCTCTGTTAAAAGCAAGAAGAGAGTGGTTCACATCTGTGTTTCCACTCTTTAGGTTGGATGAGTGTGAGACCAAAGCCATCAGCAATGACATGATTCTTTGATTGCATCTTTGCAGTAGCCTGGATACCACTGGAAGTGGAAGAAAGAACCTGGCTTGCAGCTCTCCCAGAGGGCTTCCATATATTCAGGCTGCTCACCAGATCAAGCAAATGCTTCCCTGTACTTTGACAAAGAAGTGGTGGACTGCTGCCATCTAACTATTCATTGTGGCCCCGTGACCATGCAGGCTCACTTCTGGTTCCTTGGGCTGGTAGGAGGTGTTTGCAAATATTGGCTCACAGAATCTGTTTTCAGGAGGACGTGACAATGAAGGAACTCTTCACCCAAAATCAACACACATCCTCAGGTGTCATGTTGCATCTTGTTTTCCTGTAACATAATTCACTCAGATACCAGCTGCATGAACTTCTCCAGGTAGTTGGTATCCAAGATGATACTAGTTTTAATTTCAATAAACTGGGTAAGGAATTCAAGTGGCATTTTTCTCTTGTTATTTTATTTATTTATTTTAGAAATGGGAATAGGGAGAAAGGTAAAGAGAGGTAGTTCTTACCACAAAACCTAGAATCTGGATTTGAATATGTGAGGCAGATTTTCAATTACATGTTCTATTACAGAACACTAACCCTGAAAACAGATACACTTGGAAGAAGGACGAGGGTTTGAAGGAAGAAAAGGTGAGACTGAAGACTAAGGAGCAGGGTCCATGGTGCACAGGTGGAACAAACGCCTTCAAGGGCCCCTGGGAAAGGTTTTCTGTGCACCAGTCCCCCCTTAACCCCCTGGCCTTGCTGCCTTCCTTGTCTTGTGGCCCTAAACATCCTTTGGGGCAAAGTCATTGACCAATGCAAAGGGCAACTAATCCTGGCAACTTTGGGGTCAGACCAATTTGGGTTTAAATCCTGACTCTGTAGCTTGCCAGTTACATGATCTTAAAGTACTTTCAGTTTTGTTGTTGAGAATGTGGGTAAAATATGGAGTTTACAGGACAGATAAAGGATCTGACTGATTTGTATAGTCCCTGGTACAAAGTAATCATGTGATCCTGGCACCTGCTGCTCCAGTGGACCCACACCTCCTCCCTTCCACTTCTTATTTGAGGCTCATATTGGCTTATTTTGATATTTTCCAAACACATTACACCTGAGGTGAGGTTTTGGTAGGTGAGACAGTGAGGAGGTGGATAGGTGAGATGCGGAGATTGGTGGTGAGAGGGGTCATTATCCAGGAGGGCCCCAGGTGGGTGTGGGGCACTGAGCAGGACCAGTGGGAGAGGTCCAAAGCCAAGCTCTGTGGCAAGGGCCAAGGGCCAAGGATCAGTCTATAAGGGAAATGGAAAGTCCCAGCTGTTCCCTCAACAGGTATTTGTTGGGAGCCTGCCATGCGCCAGGCTCTGTTTTCAGAGAGAAAGGTAAATACCATCTCTGCCTTCACAAAGCTTGTATTCCAGTAGGGCCTTGAATATTCTCTATTCTAGTCTAAATCAATAAACAAACTAACTAAATAAACAAATATATATTTAAACCCTCACAGACTCTGAGAAGAAAACATTTGGAACAAATAATCTAACATCTCTTTCATTTCAGGAATATCCTTCCTAATGGGTAATCTTTAAAAGTCTGAACCAAGAATTAGAGAGAACTGAATTTCAATTCTAACTCTACTAGTCACTGCCCAGATGACTTTGGACAAGACAAGTAGACTTCCCAGAAACAGCCGATATTTTTTAATATATAAAATCAGGAGAGGATAGTTTTTTCTACCCTTATAGGGTTACTCTGAGAATTAGTTCAGATGATTTCTAAAGCCACTGAGTATAAATAAAGGATGAATAAACATTAAGGGAATTAGATCCAGAAGAATAATAATTTCTGATTCCTAAACTAATATCTTTTGTGGGGATCATGCTTTAAATAAAGAGGTCCTATGTGAATATATGCACCCCTATGTTTATAGCACCATTATTTACAATAGCTAATATTCAGAAACAGCTCAAGTGTCCATCATTTGATGAGTGGATATAAAAGCTGCGATACATTTACACAGTGGAATACTGTGCAGCTATAAAAAAGAAGAAACTCCTACCCTTTGCAACAGCATGAATGGACCTGGAGATTATTATGCTAAGTGAAATAAGACAGTCCAAGAAAGGCAAATACCATATGATCTCACTAATATGTGAAATCTAATGAATAAAACAGAACCAGAGACATGGATACATGGGACAGGCCAACAGCTCTTGGAAGGGGGATGTGAGGGGGATGGGTAAAAACAGGTGAAGAGATTAGCCAAAGAACGTACATGCGTAGCCCATGGATGCAGACAATAAAGTGCTGAAGGCCAGGGGAGGAGAGCGGGGGCTGGGTAGAGGTGGGCAAAGGTGGGGAGGGAATGAGGGACATCTGTAATAGTACCAACAATTTTAGAAAAGAGACCCTGTGGAATACTAGGATCTCAAAGATAATGTCAAACACCAGCTGAACAAACCTGGCTACAGGCAACAACGAGCAACCTGGCCTCTCCTGGAAAGACCCAACGTGGCAGCCAACCAGAGGTAGAAGCTTCCCAAGAAAGGCCACTTCTCT
Organism: Phyllostomus hastatus; assembly: GCF_019186645.2. Classification (NCBI taxonomy): domain Eukaryota; kingdom Metazoa; phylum Chordata; class Mammalia; order Chiroptera; family Phyllostomidae; genus Phyllostomus; species Phyllostomus hastatus. The sequence continues at coordinate 7,297,852 of NW_025334015.1, read as the reverse complement.
GGAGGATGTGTATTTAGAAGCCCAACTGTGGGCAAATACCACATGTAAGGAATCTTTATTTATGGTTTACAATGATTCAATTCAGTCAGAATGGCTATTACAGGTATCAAGTTTAATTAAATACTTTTCAGGAATAAATTGAAGGTGAGAACATGTGTTGATGCCCTTTCCCCACACTCTAGTCCCTCCACGTTCACCCATTTCAGTGCTAAATATGAAGTTTCCTTTATGCCTGAAGATGGTCAACTTTGAAAATAAAAGCTTAAATGATGTGGCAAAGCCACAAAACAAACTGTGAATGACTACAGCAACAAAATACCCCGGGGACAGATATGCAGACAAAAATGTTAGTCTTCAGCATACAGGAAGGAGAGACAGAGAACCTTAGAAACGATCACGAGACCCATTTCAGAAGCTGTAAGCAGCCCCAAGGTCAGTTGGTGCACACACCCTGGACCAGGGGGCAGTTGTGATGGCCACGAGGGAAACTCAGCAGGGGCAAGACAAATACATTAAGAAACAGTCCCACAAACAAATAAATAAATAAAATAAAGTCCACTTTGAAGAAGCAACTTATTTTGTTAAATTACATATACTGAACATTTGATTTTTTTAAAGATTTTATTTATTTATTTATTTTAGAGAGGGAAGGGAGGGAGATAGAGAGAGAGAGAGAGAGAAACATCAATGTGCGGTTGCTGGGTGTCATGGCCTGCAACCCAGGCATGTACCCTCACTGGGAATCGAACCTACAACACTTGAATATTTGATTTTTAAAAAGCAAATTTGCTTAACATAGAATGAACCTGCAGGTCTGGCAATCTTGGAATAAGAGTTTGCTGCTGTATTCAAGGGGTGGCTGATCACCCTCTGGAGGAGCAGGTGTGGAAAATCAAAGTACTCCAACTCAGCACAAAGCTCCCAGGAAATTACATAAGCTTCCTGATGAGATCCTGCCTTGCAAGAGATTCTAAAGCTTCAAATTTAAGTGTACATTACACTTAAGCGATGTAGGTATTGAAATGTGTCACCATTTTTCCTTTCCATGATTGCAGTGAAAATATGGCATGGTTCTGTAGCCATGGTAGACTGTATAGCTGTAATTCTACTAAAATAGCAGGTGGTAGGGTGATCACATTAAAAAAGAAAATAAAAAAATCCCACAGGCAACTTGAACTTGGTGGTAGCACAGTGAGATCAATGAAGTATCTGAAGTCTAAGAAGATACTGTTCGGTTTTGAAATTTGGATAGGCTTTACAAGTATGAATATGAACTATGTGACCTCCCTAATGAGAAACCAAAAGGATAATGATGTTCTTGGTGATTAAAAGAGGAGCAAGGAAATCTAATTAGAGGATGTATGCGTTACACTTGTTGATGAAACATAAACCTATTTTCAGCAGTGCCGCTGATGAAGGCGCCTCATTCCCCTTCAAAGGGAACTTTTCCTCCATTGTCTGTAATTACAGTGCAGAACACGATGCTGTGTTGTTTCACAAGGAAGATGAGCTGGGCTTTGCAGAGCAAAGAAGAACAGGGGATAAAGCAGCACACGAAGGCAGCCATCTTTGTTTTGTTCTCTTTAGCACTCCCTGTTTTGTGCTACCCACAAAGACACAAGTTTAAGTTAATATCAGAAGTTAATTCAAATCTGTCAGCTCATCACAAACCTGAAAGAGACAAGACTTCAGTCTGTGCTGAACTATAAGCTCTTGTGTGTGTGCTGACATCAGCACACCCTGAATGCTCAGTGTTAAATTTTAAATGCTTAGGCTAATAGCCAGATGTCAATGATTCAGATGGAGGAGGGGGTGGGGTGCGAGGGAATGACAAGGAACCTCATCAGAAATGAAATGTGAAATGTCTGCATATTTCTTGTAATATGTTGACATTTTGCAGGTTTGGGAAAATACAAATGATTACACTGCTGTCATCAGCCAAAAGCAATGGTATTTCTCTCTGACTCATCCCCTCCCACCTGGATTTAAATTGTGGATTTGGAAAATAAAAATCACATACGTTATCAGCAGGAAATGGACAAATATGTGCAGCTTTTGATGTCTCTGCAAGAAGAAATCATTTGATGAACATCTTTTTAAACAGTGGATTGGAATGTGTGATATGGTCTGGCTCACAAGAAAGACCCACAGGAGGGAAAACAACCCTAAATTTTAAATTAGAACTGGAGGCCAGAATGCAAGAGAAAGTGTCACAGAAACAATGATTTGGCTTCCCTGGGGGAAGAAGACTACAAATCCTTGGAGTATTTGGCTTTTTTCTGGTTAGTGAAGAGTTTCATACTGTACAGGGGCTGTATGTAACTGATGCCCCATTGACTGGAAGATATATTTATTAAGTCAGCAAACATTTACTGGGTTATAACCATTGCAAGATGCAATGCTACATCCTTTAAGTGCAGAGACAAAGATACAAACAAAATACGGGCCTAAGAGTAAGCAAACAGGAGAGACCCAGAGGTGAGTGAATGACTCTTCAGTGGGGTTCGGAAATATGTTATAAACAGGGTAACACTAAGTAGAACCTTAAAAGATAAGTATGAGTTTATTAGGTAGCAAAGAAGGCAAAATCCCCCCATCTGTGACCACACAACACACTGGAAAAATAATACATATGTGGGTTAGAAAGACACATGGGCTTGAGACCAGACAGACCTGGTGTGGCCACTTCCTTTTGTGGTAGAATTCCTATGTGTGGGAATACAGTCATATCCCTTAAATTCTCTGAGCCCCAGACTCTTCTGTGATGTGCCAATGATCAGAGTACCTACCTCAAAGGGCTGGTTCTCAGCTGTCTAAAACTATGTCTGGCTGACATTTAATAGCTAGTAGCTTTTTCATGCCTCTGGCACAGCACTTACTATATTCTATTATTCTATTGTCATTGTCTATATACTTGTTTGTTTCTCTTTGTGCCTCAATCTGAATGTACAGATGGATGAGAAGAGGCCCAGCAGCATAGACAAAGGCTTAAGTGTGTCATGGGGTCTCGTGTTGTGAAGCACAGGGTGGTCTACTCTGATGGGAGCACAGAGGCAGCAGGGGAACCAGAAGCTGTAAGAGTAGGTGGGTCCCAGGGCAAGAATAGCCCTCTGGGCCATGCTTTCTGATAGGCAGTTTTCAGCATGGTGTGAACAGCTTCATTCTTAGTTTTGAAAAGTTTACTTGTCCCTGCAGTGGCAGATTGGAGAGGGATAACCAAAGGCAAGGGAACAAGTAAGAGAAATTATAATTGTTCAGAACAGGAACATGCCACTGTATAATTGAGAACAGAATGGAGAATGGAAAGTCCAGGGAAAGGACTGTGCCCTGCTTGCTAGAACTCTCTGGCTAATAGGTGTATGGGGTGACAAGGAAGTCACAATGTCTGCTGAGATTCTGGTAAGGGTGTACAGGTGGAAAGAATAAGTGTACATTCAAGGAGGCGTGAGGCCTAGGAGAGGAAGCTTGAGGTTGAGATGCTGTGGAATGTTTGTCCAGGTAAGGAGGGTGGTGTGTAGCTGAGACTTATGAAGAACACTAAAGATACAGATTTTGGAGCGATCCGACTGTTGCACAGAGGCTATCGATCTTCCGTGTGTCAAAGATCTCCTTGGAGAGCTTGCTTAAAAAGCACATTCTCATGACCTTCCCTGGAGATTTTGATTTACTAGGTCTGGACAAGGCCCATGAATCTGCATTTTAAAGCACCTAAAGGGAGTGTAATGCAGGCTAAGATGTTACTCTGTAAGGGGCTGGAAGACATGAAGGCCCTCTTCTCCTCTCACTGCAATACTGTGACTGAGCAGACTTACGAGGCAGGTAGTGAAGGGGCTAGAATCAGACTAAGATACTGGTAAGAAGCAAGCCAACCCCTGATCATATCGCAGAAGCCAGAAGTGGGATGTTGGGGCCAATGGGAGGTCTGAAGCTGAGATGGGGTTGGGGATTAGGAGGGAACAGAGCATGGTAGGCTGAGGTGTGAAAGGTGCTGAAAGGAAATGGGGACTGCCAACATGGAGCCTCCTTTTCAGAGGTTTGGGGGTAAAGGGAAAAGGCAATAGAGAATAGTTCATGGACAGCATACTCAAGAGGATCCTCAGACTCCTCGGGTATCACCTGAAGCCATGTAGGAACAGGTGTGGTTGTTTGGAGATCTTGTTAGGACAGAGACAGGAGTGTGTCCGAATGGAGGTGGGAAGTATAAAGGTACCTTTGCCACAAGAACCAGTGGGGTGCACTGGGGGTGGGGGGTCAGCTAAGGGTGGAAGATGAGAGAAGCTGGCCAGTGCTGCTTCTAGTTGAAGAAAATCTTGTTTGAGGAGCCAGCCACACATGTACATTTATTCTGGAGAAATGGCCATTAGCAAAAGAAAATACAGATTATGTCCTCACGGGTTCCAGGGTCTGTTGAGGTAGGCTGTAGTTTTTCTGCTCTGAGTGGCTGAAGCTTTGCCTGAGGAAAGGATTCAGAGTCCAGATGTTGCCTTAACTGGAGCATTTTGCCATTTTCATTTGCAATGACAAGATCTCTGTGAGTGTCCCTATTCCTGATACTTAACTCTCAACATCACTAATTTGTATTAGTGTGATTTCACAGATAAAATGTAAGAAGCCCATTTTTCTCTCTGTAGCATGGCCCCTCCTTTCTGGCTGTGTTTGCATTCCCTGCCCCTCTCCCTGCCAGTTCCATTAATCCAAGCATTTATATGGCTGATTAAGCTCATCACATGCTCCACAGTGCTCAATGGCATTAGGTTCAGAATCTTCCCTCTTTGCACTCTAAGGACAGGGGGATGGAGTCTCTTGCTCAAGACCCATTGAAGGCAACATGAATTGACCTGCTGAGGGGAAGTGAATGACTTGTGAGTGGGGCAGAGCAGAGTGGTGGCCAGCAACCTGAACCTGGCCACTGCCCTGCCACCTGCAGGCTGACGCACCTCCAGGTGTCAGGGCTCCCGGTGGGCCTTCAAATGGCTTCATTCACTCAATAAAGCGTACGTATACTTAGAGCCAGCCTCTCTGATACAGGGAACTTGTCACCATTTCTAAGGTTAGGGATGGTAGGTTTGGAAATCTGTTGCTTACCCCTTATGCCCACTGTGTTTTCAATTCAGAACAGATCTTTAGAAAGCTGAAAGTAAGCTGAGAGTCCATCTCGTTCTATTCTTATATATATATTTTTGTTCTTGATTTTTAATTGAATATATTGGTGTGACACTGGCCAATAAAATTACACAGGTTTCAGGTGTACCATTCCACATCATCTACATACTGCATTGTGTGTTCATCACCCCAAGTCAAGTCACCTTCCATCTGCATTCATAGGTAACCATGGAACAGGGGGAGTCATAGGTTGGTCATAGCAGAGTGAGGACTAGAACCCAGTTTCCCTTGCTCCTAGTACTTCTCTAGGAGCAAGTACTTCCCTAGTACTTCTCTCTTCTCTATATTCCGCTGCTTTTCCAGATCTTGCAGTTACCAAGGGCTAAAGAAACTACAGAGGCTAAAATGCCACTTTGAGTTGGCACATTGCCTGTATGAACTATCTGGTCTGTTGGGTTTTGAAGGCGTCGTAACTGGTGTTCAAGAAACAAACCTTTGATGTCAATGCCAAACACTGTTTCATCTTTGAGTATCTCCCACTTACCTGTGTTGTCTCTCACAGTTTACCTAATCACTCCCAGTTTCAACCCACTCACCAACCCATTGTTTCTATTGTCTTTGCTTTCTGTGTGTTTCAAATTGCTTTTATTCTGATTTTCTTTGTTCTTTGCATGTAGGTAGGAATGTATGTGAAAGATGTGTTTGTGTAAGAGGTCTGTTATGAGTGTGGGTTGTTATGGATGCACAGTGCAGAATCAAAAGGGTCTCCAAAATAGAAGCTTACAGTCTTTGAAGGCAACCACCAATGCATGCTTGGGAATGTGGTGTGTGTGCGTTATGTGTTTGGGAGGTATGTGTTTTTGGGTTGCAAATGTCAAAATTGTCCTTTAAAACAATAGGTTTATGTTTAGGTAGAGAAGGAGAGATTTTGATGTGGGAATAGGGTCTGAGAAGGCTTATTGTTAATATGGGGTTCCATCTAGAATGCCATCCACCAAGATCTATGATGGATTGCATAGTATTGTGAGTTGTAATGGAATAGTAGAAACAGCTGAGACACTGGAACCAGAATGCATAGGCTAAATTCCATCTCAGGCACTTATAAGCCAGTGTGAGCTGAACAATCTGCCTAACCTCTTAAATTCCTCCTCCATAAAATTGGGGTAAATATAGTACTTATTTCCTAGAGTCATTACATCAGATAAAACATGTAGAACACTTAGTCTACTGGCCCCATAGGCAGTAAGGGTTAGTACTACTTAGCCACGATTGTAAGACTAGAGAGAACATTCACAGACATTGGAAAGGGTTTGCCAAGTGGACAGTATCACTTTAATCTAGTGTTAAAGCTATTGCCACTCAAGCATAGTATCAGGGAATTAGTCTGTGTAGATCATGGAGAACATCTTATTCAAATGTTTTCACTTGAATGATAGATGAAAAACCCAGTGCACACTGAGATTGACTTTCCCAAAGCCACTCAGAGTGAGCAGCAGAATCTGGCTTCAAAGAGGCTCTGAGACTCATAGGCCCTATTCTATTCTGTCACATTTTATTCCTGACAGCTGAAATCCTGTCCCTGGCATCACCAACACAACCTCTGGTCTCTATTCATTCATTCATTCATCAAAAATTTCCTGACTGGCTATTGTGTTTTAAGGATCAAACCAGACAAAGTCCCTGTTTGTGGAACACATAAGCTGAAAAAGAAAAAGGTCTTTCATAAAAAAAACAAATGAAATAAATGAAACAAAAATAGCATTGCAACTAGAAAGTGAAGTCTATAGAGACTGGGCATCTATCTGTTGTGTCACTGTTATATCCTCCTCCCTCAGAACAGCCCCACTCATCACTGGTCCTGATGAATGTTTGTTGAATGAATGCTAGAGGATGCACTGTGTTGAGTGCAGCATTTAGAAGTGTTATATGAGAAGGTGTATAGTGGGGAGACTGACCTACTCTTAGAGGTCAGGGAAGGCTTCCTTAAGGAAGGGATGCTGAATGGACACTAAATGGTTGAAGCAAAGTAGGGTGAGTTATGCAGATTGATGGTGCTGTAGTGAAAGTGGATGGGAGACTCTGGAGGAAAGGCAAGGACAAGTCCAGCTGAATGATAATTCTGGCAGCCACAAGAGCAGCAGTGATAAGATGGGCTGTCTCATGGAAAGCATTACCAGTGTTAATTATAGTACCTTATATTTATGTCTTCAGTTTGTCATAACTCTGTGATAAACATTACATTACTGATAATTCACAATGACAGTCAGCAGGTCAGGAAGCAGTATCCCAACTTTAGCTGAGTAAACTGAGGTCTGTAGTCTTTGAGAGTTGTCAAAGCCACACATCTAAACAGAGCACTTATGGAAATATATGTTTATGTATAACCTTATTTAGTACTCTCACTAGCCTTTTAAGGCAGGAATTAATATCCCAATAGCATACATGGGGAAACTAGGGCTCAGCAAAATTAACTAGCTGGCATGTGGCCAGCCAAATTGGGAAATAAAGCTATGTCTTTCCTGTGGACTGAATTGTGCCCCCCTAAGTTATATGTTGAAGCCCTAACTGTCCCATGTGTGTTTGGAGATGAAGACTACAATAAAATTATTAAGGTTGAATGAGGTGATAAGGGTAGTGCTCTGACTCAATAGGGTCATTGTCCTAATAAGACACACCAGAGAGTAATCTCTCTCTCTCCCTCTCCCTCGTTCTCCCTTCCCTTTTCTCTCCCTTTCTCCCCCTGCCCCTTTCTCCTTTCTCCCTCTCTTCCTCTCTCTCTATCTCTAGCTCCACCTGTAACTTTTCTATCTCTCTCTCCCCACAGATGCTCAGAGAAAAGGCATGAGAAAACAGAGTAACCATCTACAAGCCAGGAAGAGAGCCCTCATTAATAATAGGTAATAGATCTTCCTGACTTGACCTTGGACTGCTGGCCTCTAAACTCCGAGAAAATTAATTTCTGTTGTTTAAGGCACTGGCCTATGATATTTTTTTGTGGCAGCCTTAGCAGACTAATACAGCCTTAACATACATACCTGCTGGTGTCATCTGCTCTGACACACCACTTTCCTTAGTTAATGATAAAAAGGATTAACCTGGTCATCTAGTCATTAGTCCTAGGTTCTTCAACTGCCATATTTCCTGCCATTGATGACCCCACCAACTGATGGGGTGATAGCAGGTCAGTGGCTGAGTAGCACCCCAAACCCATGCTTTCTTTATGGTTTTATCAAGGCCAAGTGATGGACAGTCATAGACATCGAGGTGTGGGCAGAACTAGTGGACTGTGATTGTGCTAGATCCAGAGTTGTGAGAAGTGACTCTTGCATAGCTGCTTCCAGGTCTGGGAAATTAAAAAGCTACCACTTTTTATATGACTGAGAGTGATCAAAGAAAAGTAGGGCTGCAAGACTTCTACCTCTGGAAGCAGAGCTGAGCACTGCCTGCTGCTTCATCTCAATGTATGAGTGTGTACATATGTCTCAGTCTAGTTATCCTCTGGGTAAACACTGCTCTATATGATGAAGAGCCCAGTTCTGAGGCTCAGTCAGTGTCTACTCATTAGCTACGTGTACATCAGTGTTACTTAACCTCTTTGGTCCCCCTTTTGATTCATCTATAAAATGGGGTTAATAGCCTGTCTTGCACAGTACTAACATGCTGTCTAGAAACCGGTACATATTATTATTACTATTAATGACTCCAAGTGCTTCTACATTAAAATGAGGACTCTAGAATTAACTTTTCAGCCCTCTTTTTCTTGGGCTGAAAGTATAAAACATTCATTCTCAGGTAACTTCCCCATGGAGACAATAATGGACTCTGGGCTGGGCTCCTCTTGGTGCTGTTGTGTACAGAAATAGCAAAGTGCTCGTCCCTTTTAAAGGCCACCAATAGAAGTGTATTGTTTGGGGAAAAATCATTCCTCTGAAGCATATAGTGGTATTTCATATGTGTGCATGTAAAAGCCATCAAATTCTACATGCTCACTACTTAAACTGTACAGACCAAATCCCTGAGGTCTATCTACTGAGGAGAAATCAATCAGGGAGGTGGAGCAAGCAAGCCTATCTTTGAAGTAGGCTTAAATTCAAAAGCATAGGCATTCAGGCAGGCAGAGGAAGGAAGGAACATGCTGTACCCACCTGCCACTGCTGATGAGGGGCTTATTTCTAAGACACACACAGCACAATGCACACACAATGCAGAGAGAAAACAAAAGACATAGATCACACATTTCAGATGGTTGGTGGACATAGTTTAGTTCATGTTAATGCCGAAAGCTTGTTCAGGGTCTGATGTGCACATGGGAAAATGAATACCTTTTCATTCTACTCACCAGATGCTTCCCTCTAACTGAATTTCAGCAAATAAACAAATACATACACACAAGAAATCTCACAACAAGCTGGCCCCGGTCTATGGTGTACAATGTTACACAAGGAGATGGACACAGCAGGGTGGGAAGTTTTAGTGATAGAAGGATAAGAGCTTCCAAGGGAGGCTATCATGGCTCTGTTGTCTCCACCCACATGGGCGAGAAAGACCTCCAGAGAAGGCTTTGATGCTCCAGCTGGGGACAGAACAGCACTCTTAATGGGGACTCAGGACTGCCCCAGACATTCCAATGAATGAGAGCGTGACATGGCATCAACATGAGAATCATGATGGCAGCAGTTGACTTGGTTTAAAACTATAAATATAACTTTCCAGAATCATAGACTCTTAATGTAGAAATTATCTGAAAATTATGTCTATTTTACCTACAATACCTTTGCATAGCACTACAATTGAACTGTCCATGGTTCTATTTTCTTTATGGCAAACAACCTTCAACTTGGTTCAGATTTTGGTTTACCCCTTTTGCAAGGTGCAAACCTTGCCTTTCAGTAGACCAGGAGAGATCAATTACCTTGTAAACACCACAGTGTCACATGCTAGGAGAATGACAAGGAGAAGCGTTTTGTCTCTAAGGGTGGTGAGCTGAGCAGCATGGATGGACACAGGCCAAGCAGATCATGCCTTCCTCCCTCTTGAGTCCCTCGAGCCCCTCAAGTGGCTGAGCCCACTGCATCCAGGCTTCCTGCACTCACCATACAGTGTGATGCTGGCATTGGTGTTCCCAAGCTTGTTTGTGGCCACACAAGTGTAGTTCCCATAATCCTTTTCTGAAACATTGAAGAAAGTCAGAGTGGATATACGCCCTTTATTCTCAATCCTCACGCCATCCAGGCCAGTCGCTAGCCTGCAACAGAGAAGGCAGTGCTGGTCTGGTTCGCCAAACAGAGTAAAACAGTGGACAGGAGGTGCTGGGAGAACTCTTATACACCATAGCTTAATCTTTACAGAAACCCTTCCCTCTAACCAACCCAGTTCCTGTAATTCAAACCATAAACACTACATCTTCCATCAGGAGGGAAAAGGGAGGGATGCTCACGTTCCAAAGGCTACATTCACTGACTTCTGCAATGTGTACAACTAATCTCCAATTCTAAAACAAGGTAAATTCATTTTGCCCATTTCTCAGCTTCCTCCACTTATTTATTTTTTATTCTTGTTTCTGGTTCTAAAAGCCTACTGTTATACAGAATGATATAATGTATTTTGGTTTTGCCATAACTTCCTCCTTTACTTTATCATTCTCCTTCCTTGTGGGAAATGATCCATCAGCTCTGCTTCAGATGTCCCCCATTTCCACTTTCAAGGTACCTGGTATCTTCTTTGAACCACTGGAATTCAGCTGTAGGCACAGCAGAGGCTTCACAGCTCAAGATACCCTTCTGACCAACCGAGACACCAGTGTTCTTGGCTTTTGAGATATAGGGAGGGTCTGTGGGAGGAATAGGCAAAGTGATTCCTTGAAAAAGATGAAAGGCACATTCATCTTTGGTGCATCACCTGTGGGGCAAATGGATTTCTTATGACACCCTACTCCCACAGCAACATAACCATCTATTTTAGAAAGAAAATCTTGCTTGAAGATATTGCATTTACTCCAGTATCTTCTTTAGGACTTCAAACCAATTCTAAGCTAACTATTTTCCCCATTAGCTAAAAGCTGTGACAGTAACACGAAGACTCCAGGGTAAATGGCAATGGAGACAGAGATGGGGCACAACAATCTGATCAAGTGTCTTCCTGTGGGAAACAACTTGGGTCCATCAGAAAATGGCATTGCCGTCACCAGCTTGTCCCCTTAATCCCTATTCCATCTTTCCCCCTGAAACACCCTGACAGTGGGCCAACTCACAGTTTACAGTGATTTTGACTTTCCGCACATCAGGTGCAGCAACATCATTCAAGGCGCTGCATTCATACTCCCCAGACTGGTCACGTTTGATGTTGGAGATTTCCAGGTATTCATCTTCACTCACAAAGCCCTGGCCTTCTGGGAGAAAAGAAACAGACAGAAAACAGTCATGAACCTGGGAAACCAGGGACAGAGCTATGCTCACAGCCAGAACTTGTAGGAGAAGGGATATAAAAAACTGTAGAAATGGGATTTGGACACCAAGATTATAAAACACCATTTTGGACCAAAAAGGTGGCATTCAAAAACAGAAAATTTTTGCTTGAGTCTTGAATCAATGTGTTTTTGTCCAACTCTAATTTTACAACATTTGATAAGAAGATATCATTTTTCTTATATGATCATTATCAGGATAAACTAAGAGAGTACATGTGAAACACCACAGCACATTACTAAACTTTGATATTTTAAATAGAATTCTCATGATCAGTAATATAATAAAAACTGTAAGAATAACTTTATGGTATGTTAGTATGGCCATCTTAATTTTCACTATGTAGAAATGCTTTTGAATGCAGAATACAAACTACTACTACATATAAACCAAATAAATGACCACTTAATACTTCAATACAAATAAACAGTTGACTTGGTTTCAAACTGTGCAGAAGAAGATAAAGTGAAGAATGAATGAATAAGAAAGGACTTTGTGACTGGTGTGTCAATAGGTACTCAATAAACTTTTGCCAACATAAAATAAATACAATAGCCCCAGAGGATGGATCCATGGTTACCAGAACAGACTCGTGGATTTAATAGCTGACTTTGTGGAGCATTCTAGATGCTCTAGTCCTAGGCATTTATGAAGTTTGCAATTCATGATTCAAAATACTCTGGAACTGCAAAATTTACATTGTTTGTAGTCTCCATTACATGATATTTTTACATCCTGGCCCCTCTGCCTTATTCCTTGCCCCATAGCCTCTGTCTTGAAATACAAATATTTTAAGTTCTGTCGAAGGACCAGGCTCCAGTGAAAACACAGCTAACACAAAAACCAAGGAGGAAGTATAGCCATTTGCATTTCTTACAGGCCTGCTGCCTGATCCCTTTTCTTGCTCCAAGAGTTAGAGCAAAATTAGTTTTCAGGACTGCACAAACTCATCATCACCTCCCTCACAGCTCTGTAGAAGCATATTCTTATCCAATGGGTGCTCAGTCAACTAAGTTGGGGTCCATCATAGGTGGGAACAGGAGGATATGGTATGCCCAGGGGATGTGCTCATGGGTAGAAGGAGAGAGGCAGATGTTTGGGCATCTTGTTTGCTCCAAGTCTAAGCCTTGGGCAGTTTCCATCCACTCTGCCCATTTCCCTAAACTTGTTTGTCCCCTCTTGCTGGCATCCTTGCCTCCATCCCCTACTCCAGGCTATGCCTGACCAGGCTCTGCCATCAGTGTCTGGGTGCTGGTTCCCCAGACAATTCATAGATGGTGTGGAGCCCCTCTCAATATAAACATTTGACTCACCTGAAACTTGTGCTATCCTGGTAGCCCAATCACATGCAGTCCCATTTAAGAAACCTTGCATTGGCCAGCAGAAACCATATTTTTACCAGTCTACCCTCTTGGAACTTGGACCTGTTAATGGAACCCCAGGACCAGCCCATAGGTGTGAGTTTTGTAACCCTAAGGAATTGGGTTGAATGCATGTGAGGAATAGCTGATGGTAGAGGTTGGAAATGTGATCTGAAGGTTAGGAATGGGGTCTGGGGCAGGTCCAAACTCCCAGTCTCAAATGTCACGGTCTCCCTTGAATGTTACTGCTGGCCTAGGCTGGTCTCAAGCACCACAGAGAAACTTAGAAAATTTCAAGGAAGACACTCCAGAGCATAGCGCCTCCTGGGCCTTGGATCCCCAAGGGCTCTAAGGCCCCCAGGGCTCTATTTGCTGGGATCTCAGAGTGAGGGTGCTGGTCACAGCCTTCTACCCAACAGATATGTGATCATTCAGGTTAGTTCATGTCATCCTTCCTGAAGATTCTGACATCACTTATTTCAGGAATTCTAATAAAGATGAAAATTGCCTCACTTGTTGAAATGATGCAGGTTGACCAGTCTATCTAAGTATTTATAAAGGTTAAACAACAGTGAAATCAAATACACCAAAATGACTTTCCAGATTTGTTGTACTGAACCTTTTCTGCAATGAATAAATGTGGCAAGGTAGAAAGTCTGACTTTCTACTTCGATGACTCCATTATTCTTTTAAAATGTACTACACTGTATTTGCCACAGGTAATTAAACCCCACTGCATTTAACCAAACAAATGGGTGTTGTTCATTGGGACTGGTACATGCTTCAGGCAGGATCACTGACCCCTTTCCTTACAGAGAATGGGATAGACCATATTGTGCTGTGTGGTGTAGACCAGACAGATGTCTTAAAGCCCCATGGTAAAGGTTGATGAGTGCTGGTCAACGTAGGAGTGTTGGCTGCACAAAGGGAAGGGATTGCTTCAAAGAAGACAGAAACCAGTGTGCTAGGACTGTGAGTGATGCTTTGCATTTGCGTGAGTAGGATGGTTCTGGGTCCTTTGTGGGGGATTTATAGAACAAGCTACCACCATCTGGAATGTGGGGATTTATCTTCGCTATCTGTAGTGCTGTTTTTATGAAGTGGGTATATGACAGCAAAAAAGGAAGGAAGGAAGAGAGCATTTCATGTAAAATGGGGATCATTACAATAGATAATACTACCTCATTAAATGAGAAAATGAATTTGTCAAGTGCGTACCATAAAGTGTGTGTTTCTCAGATTTTAATTTGCACATAAATTTTTCTGGGACTTAAATATATACATCTGATTCAGTAGGCTGAGCGTGAGGCCCAGGATTCTGTATCCCTAACAAGTGCAAAAGAATTTCTGTGCTGCAGGTCTGAGGCCCGCACTCTAAGAGGCGAAGTTAAACAACAAAAGTGCTGCTCTTGGCTCCCTTTCACTCATGTGTTCATAACTGTCTAGTCCTGTGAAGTCGCCAGGAGGTCAACAAAGGCCACTAAGTGCCTCTCATGCGTAGGTCTTTGTGGAGCAGTGTCTCAAAGGACACCTTCTCTTTGGAGGACAGGGCTCTGTAGGGTCCATCAAGGCTGAGCATCTGGACCCTTAAAATGAACTTTTCTATCTTATTTCAAAACATGCATACTGCCAACACAGTTCCTTTGCTAAAAAAACAGGAAGCAGATGTTGATGCTTCTCCTTATCTCAAGCCCACTGAAGGTAACAAGATGCTATTTTCTTAACTACTTCGAATACTGGGTGAGATTTGTAAAGCAGAGCAAGTATAGGTTGGTAAACACCTGGAGACCTAGGAACACAGTGAGTTTAATGCTTTCCCTGCCTTCTCCAGTTCTGGTGGCAAGATAAAATTCTGATTCCATGCTACAGAGAAAGGGGGAGAAGGCAGCAAATATGTCAATCCTCTTCGTAGCTGCCAGGAAGACAAACTGCTGACTGTGGAGGCAAACAGAGGGGAACGGGGGTAGGGAGGAATACTGAGGGAGGAACAGGAAAGGGAGGAGGAGGAGGGACAGGCTGGAGTGAGGACAGAAAGAAAGGCAGGTACAGGCAAGATGGTCTGGGTGCCATTGGAAACATTCTGAAGACACATTCAAAAGGGATTTTAGAAAAGATAGGCTACAAGACTATACTTTCCATCACAAAGTGTATGAAAACAGGAACCTCACAGTTTTGCTTAGCGGTGAAATATCCTGAAATAAGTTACTAACACAGAGGCATTATCAACCTGCCCTGTACATTCAGACGGCCCCGTATAACATGAGTTCACACAAAGGGAGGTGGATTCAGAAGCATTGACAGAAATACATTAAAAAAAAAAAAACAGGGGTTATTTCATTCCATGAGGAGCACTTCGAAGAAGATAAGTTCAACTCATTATATTAGTGAGATTAAGATCTGCAAGGATACAAACAAGACCATTTATCAGGGATGTGGGAGGTCCTTGGGCCAGAACCCCTCTAACACAGAAACACATGCTCGGGGATGTTGTGACTAAGCCCCAGGCTTCTGTGGGCACCAAGGGGCTTCTTCTGCAGGGACTGTGTTCTGACTTAATACCGTCATAGAATGTAAAGAACAAGCTGTGGATAAGCAAGGTCTGCTCCATCTTGGAAATGGAGGAGCAGAGAAAGTGTCTCAGGGGAAAGATCCCAGTGCAGCTTGCTGTCCCTGACATCACTTGCAGCTGTTTGCTCATACCACGCTTCCCTCTCCCCGCCCCAGTTAGAGAATGTGGGCGGGATGGAGACAGTGTGGAAAGAAAGGTCCTTGAGCCTGGATAGGGTAGTTTCATGAGCCCCAAACTGGAGCAGTTTACATTTTTCTGCCCCTGAGCTCAATGTTTTACCTAATTGTTTTTAGCTCCTTCAAGTGAGGTATAGTGGGTCAGAAAGAAGTATCAGAACTGAACAAAACCTAATCATTTGGGAATGAAGAGATCAAATGAAAAATTCAGAGTAAATTCTGGAAGCTTCCTGACCCAGTTCTCTCTCCCTTTATGGAAGAACCTATTCTTCCATATCGGCTATATCTTGGCCATCACTCTTATGTCCATTTATTTCTTCTTTGGTCTTAGCCAATTCCTTAGAATTATGGAGTTGAAAAGATAATGGGTATCAAATACTTTAGTCTTTCACTTTTTTGGATTATTGTCCCTCAGAGAATATCTTCCCCTCTGTGTGACTAACCCTAGGGATGACTTCAGGGGGTGGCCCATTCCTTTGCTAGATTATTTGCACAGTTCAAAAAAATCCAACTTTAGGCCAAGATGGAGGCATAGTAGACACACTGTGCCTCCTTGCACTACCAAGATAGGGACAACAACAATTTAGAAACAGAATAATAACCAGAACTGACAGAAAATTAAATTGTATGGAAGTCGGACAACCAAGGATTTAAAATAGACACATTCATCCAGACTAGCAGGAGGGGTGGAGTCGGACAGCTGGGAAGAGAAAGGTCTCAGCACAAAGAGCGGCAGGACTAGGTGCATAAGACCGCAGTGGGTGGACCCTGGGTGCACAGGTGGTGGCTGGCAGACCCCAGGTGTGGGGTGGCAGCTGGCACACCCAGCGAGGCAGCAATTGTGAAGTAAGGCGCTGTGCACAACCCAGGGTCCCAGTGCTGGGAAATAGAGCCTCAGGGCACTGATTGAAAACACCTATGGGGGTTGAGGTGCCGGGAGAGACTTCCAGCCTCACAGGAGACTTCATTGGAGAGATCCACAGGGTCCTAGAATGTGCACAAGCCCACCCACACAGGAATTAGCACCAGGAATGCAAAGTTTGCCTGGGGGAAGTGATAGAAGGGACTGAATTCTGAAGGAGAGCAGAACAAGTGCCATTGTTCCCTCTTGGACCCCGCCCCTACGTGCAGCATCACAACCCAGTGAAGTGTGTTAGTCCGCCCTGGTAAATACCTAAGGCTCTGCCCCTCACTATGTAACAGGTGCAACGAGACGAAAAAAAAATGGCTCAAATGAAAAAACAGATCAAAGCTCCAGAAAAAATACAACTAAGCTACAAAGAGATAGCCAATCTATCAGATGCACAATTCAAAGCACTGGTGATCAAGAGGCTCCCAGAACTGGTTAAATTTGGTCACAAATTAGATGAAAAAATGAAGGCTATGCTAAGTGAAATGAAGGAAAATGCATAGAGAACCAATAGTGATGGGAAGAAAACTGGTCTCACATCAACGGAGTGCGCCAGAAGGAAGAAAGAAACAACCAAACGGAAAAGAATGAAGAAAATAAGAATTCAAAAAAAATGAGGAGAGGCTTAGGAACCTCCAGGACATCTTGAAACTTTCCAACATCCAAATTATAGGAATATGAGAAGGGGAGGTGGAAGAGCAACAAGTGGAAAAGTGATTTGAACAAATAATAAAGGAGAACTTCCCCAATTTGGCAAAGGAAATAAGTCTATTCCAGGAAGTCCAGGAAGCTCAGAGAGTCCCAAAGAAGTTGGGCTCAAGGAGGAACACACCAATGCACATCACAATTACATTAGCCAAGGTAAAAATGAAGGAGAGAATCTAAGAAGCAGCAAGAGATGAGGAGACAGTAACCTACAAAGGAGTTCCCATCAGACTGTCAGCTGATTTCTCAAAAGAGACCTTGCAGGCAAGAAGGGGCTGGAAAGAAGTATTCCAAGTCATGAAAGGCAAGGACCTACATCCAAGATTGCTCTATGCAGCAAAGCTTTCATTTAGAATGGAAGGGCAGATAAAGTCCTTCTCAGATAAGGCCAAGTTAAAGGAGTTCATCATCACCAAGCCCTTATAATATGAAATGTTAAAGGGACTTATCTAAGAAAAAGAAGATAAAAACCACGCATAGTAAAATGATAGCAAACTCACAATTATTAACAATCACACCTAAAACAAAAATAAAAAGAAACTAAGCAAACAACTAGAACAGGAACAGAACCACAAAAATGGAGATCACATGGAGGGTTAGCAACAGGGGAGTGGGAGGAGGAGAGAGGGGGAAAAGGTACAGAGAATAAGTATCATAGATGGTAGGTAGAAAATAGACATGGGGAGGGCAAGAATAGTATGGGAAATAGTATTAGCCAAAAAACTTATGACACATAAATTCTTTGGTTAGAAGCCAAAGAACTTATGACACATGGACATGAACTAGAGGGGGGATGTGGGTGGGAGAGGTTGTACAGGGTGTAGGGGAATGAAAGGGGGGATAATGGGACAACTGTAATAGTGTAATCAATAAAATATATTTAAAAAACCCATCCTCCTATCGAGGCAAACCCTGCCTGTAAACTTTTTGATTAAAAGTTGTCTCCTAGTCACTGTCCCTTCTCATGATTCATGGACAGCTGCTGCTTGACTTAGGTTCCTTTGTGAGGTTAAATGCCAGCCCCTGTTACAGCTTTAGCCATGAGGCCTGTCAGGAGGTGCCTCACAGTAGCACATGCCTAGGGGCTGATGCCACAGAAAAAAGGAGCAGGAGAAAGATGAGAGCAGGGAGGAGAGGGCAAGGGTTTGAGGAGGCATCTACACAGGAAAGAAAGGCCAGAGGAAGGAGAACTTGGATGGGCAATGGAGCCCGAGGGAAAAACCAACCTCCAGAAGTAAGGCTGTGGAAATGGGGAGAGGTGGGCATCCCAGGAGTCCATCTGGCCCAAATGATGGGATTTCTGGAAAAGCAAGGAAAGAAGTTTCCCTACTGCCCATCAGAGGAGCTGTTATTGATGATCATTATTAATACTGAGCTGGGAAAGTTAGAATCAAATATCCATATGATCACGTGCATGCTTCTGACCAGTTAGGCCACACCTGAGCTTTTTCACCCACCTGTAAAAATAGCTTCTTGCCCCCACACCAAAGCTACATAGTCTTTCAAGCTATCAAGGAACTGAAATTTTATTCCTGCAAGGAGTATATCATGTTTAGAAGATGTGTAGGTTGGGTGACTTGTTGTGTATTTGCTGGACATCCTGCCCTAGAGGTCAGGAGCAAGATAAGGGAGTGGAAAGGAACTATCTGAAGCAGTCCCTTCCCCAATGCTCTGTACCCTGAAGGTATGGAGGGCAAGGTAGATACTGTCAGAAGTTTATGTGGGGATGTATACCTAAATCTTGCCACTCATCCATTTCTCTCTGTAGGATTCTGGTCAACAGAACATACTCACATAAAATGAGCCACAAAAATCAAGATATTAGCTTTGCTGTCATCAAACTGGCCTACAATTGGCTTGCTTGGTATCTAAGGCTTACATGAGTTCTTGTCTTTCTCCCCATAAACTGCAGATGTCTAGATATGCGCAGTAGGTGCATTTGATTTGGGTACTCAGTCCCAGGACAAAAGCTGGTCCTGAGAGTAAGGCCTGTATTGCATTGGAGAGTCCAGTATAGGAGGACCCAACAGATCCAAGCAGAGGAGGATCAGGGAGATGATGGAAAACTGGGAGGGACACCTTCACTTCAAGAAGATGGCCTTATCCTTGCTTACCTGGATCCATGAGAGGCAGGAGCAAATAACCTTTTCAATTACACTAGTTACCCATCACCCATGAGGGACACAAAGAGTGGCTGTGATGGAAGAGGGGCCTTTTTCTCCCAGGCTGCACAGGGGAAATTGTGAGCTGGGAACCTGGTCTCTGGCTCCTTCCTAGGGACTTCCTGGCCCTTTCTCAATCACATACCTCCTGACACACGAGCCTCCTTCTTTTGAAGAACAGAAACATCAGAAACATCCTTGAGTTGGATTTGGGGTAAGGTGTCAACACTTGGGACAATTTGGCTCACACAAACCCAGCATTGTACTGGTGGAGCTGCTTCCTACATAGTGGTCATCCCATTATCTCAAGTGCAAGCACACTGAAAAGGAATTACACTTTCTCCTTATTTGAACTCCTTGTGCATCTAGTGTAAGATAAACATACAGTATTTGTTCACACTATGGCTAGAGGCTTGGAAACTCTGGACCACCCCCCCCCAAAAAAAAATTCTCCCTCTCCACTTACCTAATCTTTCTTTTCACTGGTCTCCACCCTCCCCTACTCCTTGACTCTCCTTAGAACACTGCTGGCAATAAGCAGCTCTGGGCTTCTCCTCCTTAATTAAAGCAGGGAGTGTGGACAGCAGTACATTCTGTCCTTGCCTGCTCTCAACTCCCCAATGCATCCCTTCACCGCAATGAAGTTAATGAAAAGTGTGATAAACCCACTGTTTCATTTTCCCTTAATTAATGCAAGAGATTGAACTGTGCTGAATCATTTTGGTTTGGATACTGAGCCTCTGGGTCAACATCTCATTTGCTGGCAGTGACAGAAGCCCTTTGTCTTGGTCTCAGATAACCTCTGTTGGGCTGAGACCACAAGGACCTTCCCCACAAAAGGGGTGTCTTACCCTTATTCAAGCTGCCTTGCTGGCTTCCTTCCCTGGGGTTGACAGCAAGTTGGCTAATGACAAAATCAATGTGTTACAGTGCAAGTTAACTGAACTTCTAGCTGCGGGAAGAGTACATTAATGATGCCCCCAGTAGCTGGGGGCATGAAGACATTCCCTGGCAATGGTGAGTTTCCAAATTCATTCCCATATTCCAATGGGGCAGCTGAGGATGGCCCAAGAAGACAAAGACTCCAGTAGAACTGTCCAGAAAGATCAGTTTTGATATATTGGGCTCTTTTCTCCAGGAGGAGTAAAGCTGAAGATGAAAGGATGTAAAGAGCTTTGTCAGGCAGATGGGGGCAGCAGGAGAGGCTGTCTAGGAGCCTGTCTGCAGTGAGGGCTAGGAGGGAGGGCCTGGAGGTCTCCTCCCAGGGGACACATCAGAGTCCTTCAAAGAGCACTTTAAAAATGGACTTTTGTGCCCATTCTTATAAGCAGATTGAACTGGCCTGGGATGGAGGCCCAGTATCAGCACTCTCTAAAACCTTTCCAGGGGATGCTAGTATCCAAGGATGACTGAGATGACACCTCCTTTGGCCCTCACTGTCCAAGTGCCAGCTCCACCTAAAGACTCCCAGGCTTCCTCTGCCGGGAAGGCGTTTGGAGCCCATAGTGCATAATGCTGTGTTACCTGAGAGTGTGCACAGGCCCTCTGTCACCTGTCCATTGGCCTCTGTGAGGGACATACCATAATGATGTTGGCAGGTGAGACCCCAAAAGGGGATCTGTCAGTGTGTAAGGTGAAGATGGCCAGGGCTGGGCCTGTGTCTGCTGCTTTTGTCAGCCCACAGTGGCTGGGGATGCCCAGGCCCACAAGCACAGGGCATAAGGGCCAGAGAAGCTTCTCCTGAAGTATCGTGACATGTGTTTAAGTTGGTTTTACTTAGTTTCTTTTTTTCTCTCTCCCTGAGATGGATTCATTATATGTAGGAAAACTCAGGACAAGAGATTTTTAGAATCTAGGTGATACTGCTAACCCAAAGGGAGTGCTTCTGAGTGAGTGACACAGAAAGACTCAGGTCCCTGCAAGGATGTGGCACAAACCCTTTAAATGACAATTTAGAGTACATGCCAGAGAAAGAAGAGAGGGACTGGACAGAGAGAAACAGATGGACAGTCAGAGGGACCTAGGCAAGAGACAGGTAGACAGAAACAGAGATAGAGAGACAAAGATAGACAGAAAAATCCAGGATGCAGAAAAGTGGGATTTCATACATAGGCAGAAAAATGGCTGAGGACAGAAGCTAAAATCCATCTGAGAACAAAGTAGCCTACTTGGATTAAAAAAGTAGCTAACATTTACATCCTAAAAAGTATCTAAATATAAACAGAAACAAATAATTCAGACCAAAAGGCCATAAATAAAGGTTGGAGAAAAAGTAATTACTTTTGAAAAGCAGAAAGCTTTAATAGTTAAATTATTGACCAAACATTAAGGACATTGAATACTTTTTATTTATTACATGTTTTCTCCTTTATTTATTATGATTTATAATCTGAACCATCATGGCTATTTTAGTATTAAAAAAGAAAATGCAAAATTCACTATAAATAAAGTACTGCTTTAAAAAATTCAAGAATTAAAAAAAAAGGTTTGATCAAGTCATCAAAAGACATACTGCTTCCTTCATTTCATTTATATGTGTCTTTAGAAAGCCAGACTTGACCTTGTCTGTGTCACCCTAGGTAGGCATGACCAGTCAGCAAGGTTTGTTTCTCAAAGAAAAGAGTATTTTGGAGAAACAGAAATGTCCTGTGCCACAGTGTGGTCAGTGGGTATCCAACACCAGAATTACAGTGTGGTCAGTGGGTATCCAGCACCAGAATTACCTGAGAGTGTTCTCTAAAATCGGCTCCTTGAGGCCACAGCAAACCTGGAGGATTAGAATCTGTTAGGGGTAGCTGCTCTCCAAAATCTTCACATTATTTTTGAATGACAGAGCAACATCACAGCAAAATCTGTACCCCTTCCTTGTTTTGTTTTCCTACAACAATACCAAGGGTCCCCTTGCTACTTTTATTGGTAGGGTGACCTTACCATTAGATTTGTCTGAGACAACCCCAGTTGACACCTGTTTCCCCCAAATGATTGCTGCCAGTCCCAACATTCACTCCTTTGAATCTAATGAGAAACAGTGGTTCCCACGTAGACTGTGGATTCTCAGATGTTGACTGCTGGTGCAGGGTCAGGAAGGGCCCTAAGTGCTCTGTTCTCCAGGAAAAAAAGCCTACCAGCTACATTGTGCTTGGAGAATGCAGACCAGAGCAGCTGCTCAGAGCCTGAGGCACCTGGAGTGAGGGGATCAGCACTGCAGCTCCCCAAGGTGGAAACTCAGCTGGGTTCAAGGGACCTAGGCAGTGTAGACAGAAGAACTGCACCCTGCCATACATCCTGGATGGCCCAGAACACTCAACAGCTGCCTTAGGGCCTTTCAGGGTGTTGGGGAAATGCTCAGTTTCCACAGACTGGGCTTTGATGCAGACTGACTCCTCTTGCTTCCTCTCTTTCTTTCCTTTTCTTTTATTCCCTCCCTTTTATTCTCTCCCCATATTAGTTCCCAACAGCACAGCTGTATGATAATGATGCTAATTATTAATGTACATTAATATTTTTGAAATACATGTGTTAGCTTCCAGGCAAAATACTCGCTGAGATGAGCAGTGCTCTTGGCACGCCGGCCACAGCCAGAGATGCCCAGCACACTCCGTGAAGTGTAGGGGCTGGAGCTTTGACACTTCAAAGGGAGAGAGCTTGGCTTACACTCTCAGCTGCAGCAGGAGCTGAGGGAAAAGGACTAGGAGCCCTTGATGTGGTGTTGGGTCCCTTTGGAAACTTTCTTGTCAAGGGGTCTCTCTGCATCTGCAGCTTCTGCCCCTCCAGGCAAGTCTGTCTCCATCTTCCCATCCAACTTAGTCTCTGAGTAAGCTGACCTCTCACCAAAGACATCCATCTTCCTGGTCTCCCTTCTTAGTCTAGTCACCATAGAAGTCACATTACACATTACCTTCTATGACTCTGTGCCAATAGCAGGAATAAATGGAGAAAACCACCAACTGGAGATCAGAAGACTTGGGATCTAACCTGTTTTGCCACTAATATGGTATGTGGCTTGGGGTAAGTGTTTTTAGCAATCCAAGCCTCAATTACTTTTTTTCCTATCAAACAAAAAAAAATTACACTAGATGATCACTAAGGTCATATGACATTTCATAACTTAGCAACATAGTCTATGCCCAGGAATTCTAAATAATTCCATGAGCTCTGTCAGTCTGATGCCCATGGAGCTGATGGGCAGATTTCCAACCTGGTTGCTCAGGATCACTGACCTATGAAAAACTTTGGAAGATGTCTGTGCTCAGATGAGCATGCTGCTGAACTGACCCAGGTTGCTCTTGCTGTATCTGGGGTCTTAACAATGCAGGCTCAAGAATAGAGACACCATGCAGTTTCAAGGTGGCTGTCATTTGTCACTGTTCTATAGCTGCTCAGAGATGAGAATGAGAGAGGTTTAGACAAGTATGAAGGACTGTGTGTGTCTGAGGGTAATGTCTTGTATTAATGGGAGAAATTAATTATTTCCTTTCCTTCCTAAGACTCCTACTCATGCAGATTTTGACAAGGAGCTGCTTTTTTTCCTCCCTTTGATGGGTAGATTCGAATCACGTCTTAGAGGTACAACTAATCACCCACTCAGACGATTTGAGGCCCATTTTCGTGGAACTGAGGGTACACTTCAAATGCAGGAAAATGATGCTTCTCTCTGCTTTCTGTCCTCCCCTACTTTCTCTAAAAACATCCCTTCTTAGTTTGGTTTACCTTGCTAGTCCCTTGCAACCAGAAAACAGATACTAAGAGACAAGGAAAGGGGCCTCAGGGGTAGGAGAGGCACAGTGCTTGGTACTATACCCCACCTCTCCCCTTCACCTCCACTGTCAGCATTGATCTGTGGCTGCACCAGAACAGAGCCAACAAGATCTGTGGGGACATGTGATGACTTATTTTATGGGTCATTTTGACTGAGCTAAGGGATAGATGGTAATGTTAATTCTGGGTGTGCCTGTGAGGGTGTCTCCAGAAGACATTAGCATTTGAATCAGTAGAGTGAGTAAAGCCAATCCTCCTCTCCAGTGTGGGTGGGCATCAATCATCCAGTCCACTGAGGACAGGGATAGGAGAGAAAGTTGGAGGAAGGGCAAATTCTCTTTCTTCTTGAGCTGGGAGAGCCATCTTCCCCTACCCTTGGACATTAGAGCTCCTAGTTGTTGAGCCTTGAAACCCTAAGACTTAGACAAGTGCCCTCCTCCCCCTCACCTCCTCTGAGGTGTTGGCTTCAGAACTGGGAGTTGTATCATCTACTCCCCTAGGTCTCAAACCCTCAAATTCAGACTGAATTATACCAGTGGCTTCCCAGAGTCTTTTGCTTACAGATGGCAGATCATAGGACTTCTTAACCCCCATAACAACAGGAGCCAATTCCTAAAATACATCTTGCTTTACCTGTCTCTCTCTATCCTTTTGGTTCTGTTGCTCTGGAGAACTCTGATGAATACAGACCTAATGGAGGCCTAGGAGGTCAAGGTTCTGGTCTTTCCTCTTCTACTAATTAGCCAGTCTACTTCACCTCACTCTCAGTTTCCTAATCTGAAAAATGGGTGCATTGGGCCCTCATAGTTCATAGGTTCTCAGCCACTGTTCTTTTCCCACCTTAATCCATGACAGCTTTTTCAGCTTAATGCATAGTGATTCTGTAATGGAGTGCACAGGGAGGGTCCCCTGAAAATAGGAGAGTGTATCCCCCGCAATCCTTGGTTGCGGGAAAGAGGGAGTGGATGATACTGCTTTTAAGATAACTTTGAAGCCCTGGTTGGCATAGCTCAGTGGATTGAGCTCGGGCTGCAAACCAAAGTGTCGCAGGTTTGATTCCCAGTCAGGGCACATGCCTGGCTTGCAGGCCACGGCTCCCAGCAACTGCACATTGGTGTTTCTCTCCCTCTCCCTCTCTCTCTCTCTCTCTTTCTCTCCCTCCCTTCCCTCTCTAAAAATAAGTAAATAAAATCTTTATTAAAAAAAGATAACTTTGCATAATAATGACATATTAATAGCCATGACCTCCTGAAGGGAAGAGGGCTGCTGCCCAGGGTGAATTGTGTACATGACTGAGAACATTCAGGGTCTTGTGACATAGCCAGGATATAGCACCTACTGGAGAGGCAGGGGCAGATGCCCACCACAGACATCTGTGCATCACAGGACACTTTTGCCCTGACTAAAGATGGCAGCCAAAAGAAGGTAAAAGATTGTAAGAAACTGGCAAAAAGGGCAGACACTAACATATCATAGAAGTGGCCAGATATGAGATCATGTAGGAAGTTTGGGCTAAGCATATAAATGAGAGTGAGCTGAAAAAGGAAGGGGAGAAGCCATCCTGTCTGCAGTGAGAGAGGATGTACTTTTGCTTCTTTGAAGGATGTATGGAGAAGTCACTCTTTTGGGACATGTGCCTCCCTGGACTCTACCATGACCCAGTAGAACATGGCTCATGTTTTCCTGAACCACTGCATGGAGGCTAAGAACAGGACACTTCAGGTCCTAAAGGGGAGAGCTACTGCAATAGGATGGCAACTCTGAAACCCACACTGCACCTTGCAGAGGGGATGGAGACCTGTTTGCATGATCAGCTTAGGGACTTCTGGGCATGATGCTGGCTTGTAGCCTTTTGGGGAGCAAGGGAGGCTCTGGGTCTCATAGGAAAGGCAGACTCTGAGCACAGGTGCTCTCAGATCCCCCAAAGGTTGGAACCCTATTAATAAAAACTTGTTTCCTTTAATACTAATTGTTGGGTCCTATGTCAAGGCACCAGGTGGCAGAGCCCTGGTATGCTTGGTGGCAATTCTGTGCTCCTATCATCAGTCACTGGACAGCAACCAGCCTTTATCAAAGCCTGAGGTGTGACTCCTGTTCATACCTTTCAAGTTTGGGGCTAACTGGGGTTCTGGAAGATGCAATCACTTAGTACACTGGGATGAGATGTGAAGGCAAAGGCTTTTTAGCCTCTAAAGCTCCCTCACCAGGTCCCTGCTATACTACCTTCCCTGCCCACCTTTGCTGGATTTCCTAAGCTTGGTGGTCATGCATATCCCAGCAGGCCTCTATCAAAATTAACACATATTACCTGTAAAGAAAGGAAAGCCCTGTGAATTTCTAGATATTTTGTCATACTGGCTTAAATTGGTTTGTCGGTTTGTTTTTGTTACCTTGAGAGGTAGCAAAATCTCTGCCTTCTTGGCAAACAATGTCAAAGGAAAACGGTTAAGGGTACCTAGTTTCCAAAAAGGCAGGCCTAGCATGAAGGATCCTGGATAAAAATGGGGAAGTCAGAGGGGCTATTGTATACCACACCACATGGGCCAGGTACCTGGAGCTTAGTCTGTAGGCAGGTGGTGCCTGTGCATTTCTAGGACCCACAGAGGGAGCTTCTGAAGAGAATGGGTCAGAATGGACAGCATCAGCCACCTTCAGAGTGTGGCCCTGAGCTTACTCTACCTGTGTGTGACTCTAGAGGTGTTTTAGTTACAGGATATCACACACTGATAGTAACTCATGAAATTAAAGTAAGTAATAGTGTTATGTATTGTGTTCTACATATTATACACAGATGAACCCACAGTTATGCATATGGAATGTACGCATAACAGTAGAGAAACACTCAATAGAGAAGTAAAACAGAGAGCCATGAACATTCTGACAACGTGTGGGTTTTTCCCCTCATAATAAGCAACCCAACACTAGCTGGATAGCTGACAACTTAACTTGGTCCTGATGCTGTCTATGAGGATGTGCCATCAGCTCCCCCAGGCGAAGGGCTCAGTCCTATGAGACTGCCCCACCCCCCACTTTGGATGCTAGTGGCAAGTGCAGGCTGTCCCCGTGCTTCTGACCAGCTGGCTATAGATCAGAGGTTCCCACAAACCCTCCTTGAGCTTCATGAATGTGCTGTAGTGGCTCACAGAACTCAGGAACACATTTTAGTTAATACATTACTGGTTTATCATAAAAGGATATAACTCAGGAACGACCAGATAGAAAAGATTCCATGTCCTCTCCAGGTGCACTTTTCTCCCCAAATAGCCACATATTTCCCATCCCATCTCTCCTTTTGGGTTTTTATGGAGGCTTCATTATATAGGCCTAATTGATTAAGTCCTTGGCTATTGGTGATTGAACTCAATTTTCAGCCTCTCTCCCACACCACCCCAGGAGACTGAAAGTCTCAAGTTTCTAATCACATAATTGGTTCCCCTGGCAACCAGCCTCCATTCTTAGGTGCTTCCAAAAGTCACATCATTAACACAAGAAAAGATACCTTTGCCCCACAACATCACAGGAAATTTCAAGGGTTTGAAGAGCTGGGTGTCAGAAACTGGATAAAGACCAAGCAGATATTTCTTATTATAAATCATGATATCACACACGTTCTTTTCAAACTTAGCTTTTCACAAAGAGCACGGTCCTAGGTCCATGAACTCTATCTAACTATGTACATTTAGTAAGTTACTTGACCATTCTGGGCCTCCTGTTTCATCTCACATAGAAATAAATGGATTAGAATAGATGATCTCTAAAAAATGTTAGCTTTAATATTTGATAATCATAGCTGATTAAAAAAAATAATGTTTGCTTCCAACCATTGATTCAAAGTATTTGAAGTGTGTGTGTGTGCTGTGTGTGTATTTAAAGAAAAAATATAAGCAAAAAAGGAATGCATCTCAGGTGTGATCTCCTGAGAAGAAATTGAGATATAAGAAAGCCTAAAGATTCTTTAGTTTAAAATCAGAAGGCAACTCCTCTTCAGAAGAAAAACAAGTGATATTTACATTATTAAATCACAATTACAAAGTCAATCAGCTGCAGAAAAGAAGAGACCATTTCCATCAGTTATTACTGAACTGAACATAATTTTTCAATCACTAGCAGATTATAAATGGGGGATACAGCTCATCCAGGAACTATTCCATCATAGTGGTTATTAATCAGGTGTTAACTTTGTCAAATTAGCAAGGACACCACATCAATGAGAATGTGAGGAAGCAGGACACAGGGAGGACAGGAGGAGGCAGCAGGTGAATTCCTGCAGGAGGCTCAGAACACAGAAGGAGACCCTCGGTCAGCCGCCTGGGTAGCGAGCACTCCTGCTGTGAAGGAGAAACACTTAGCTCTGCTGCTTTCAGTCCAAATAGGTAAAAATGAGTGAACAACGCAGACCTTACTTCCTACTTATATTTTGCAGCAGCAGTGCTATGATGACTACTGTGTGCATCAGGGCCTGGCGGTGAGGGAGCTCTGGTGCTGGGTTGTGTCTCTGACAGCTGACTCTGTTGGACTCTCCACCTTCACCTCTGAACATCCGTGTGCTTCAGTCTTGGTGGAAAGAAAGCATTGCCTGTCTCATCAGAAGCTCATGCAAATGTGTGTAGAATGAAAAAGCACTAACAAAAGGTTTTTTGTGTGCTCCTTCAATGTGCTGGGGTTACAAAATGAGTCTTGATAAAAAGTTCTATGAATTGAGTGATGTACCAAGGTTCTCTGACTGTTTTCTATCTTTATCGTGCCACTTAAAAATTTCCTTTTCAGTTACAGTTGGCATGCAATTGTAATGTTAGTTTCAGATGTATAACATAGTGATTAGATACTTACCTAATCTACTAAGTGACCACCCAGACAAGTATAGTACCTGTTTGCAACCATACATAGTTATCATAATATTATTGACTATATTCCCTATGCTGTATTTTATATCCCCAAGACTGTTTTTATAACTCTGCTCCACTGAATTTCTACACTGTGGAGGATAGGCTTCAAATTCCCTAAACTGTCACGGGTTCAACCCACTGGTCCCTTTGTAACATGGCAGGCTAGTCCACTGAGAAACTAAGTAAGGCATGTTTTGTTCTAAAAGCTGTAGAAGACTGGACAGAATGAGAAGGGCTCTCTTTTCCCCATTCCCAAAAGGCATAAGGCTTTGTGAATTCTCAGTTCTGAGCTTCTTAGCTCCTGTTGTTAATGACTTTTGTGTCGTGGGGTCTACAGCAGTTGCTAGGCACCCAGAATATGATTATCACCAAGGCTTTTGTTTTAAAGAAGCAGGAAAACAAAGAGTTGAGTTTTAACCCCTCCTCAGGACTGAAAGGGAATATTAGATACTATTTAGTTGTGGGAGAGTGGTCAAGAGATGCACTTGGGAGGTGTAGTGGGTAGTGTTTGAAGCAGGCTTTGAAATAGTTTCATTTCAACAGCAGAGCGGGGATAGCATGCAAAGCAGGGGAATAGCATGAATGGGGTGGGGAGCTAGGAAAATTCTGGAAAGTACATTGTAAGTTATTTTATCACTCTTACTGCTTTTCTGAGGAAAATTACTTTTGGCTCTTGGTTAGTGGATTCTGGCTCCAGGGGAAAATTCTGCCCCGTTAAATGACCTCAGGGAAATTGTAGTCGTGAGCCAACAGTTATTTTCATGGTTTGCTTTCTCATCACACTTTCCCACTTTCACATGATTAACAAGAAAAGATGACCACTCCACACGAAGCATGACACATGGCATAGTTTTTTTTGTTTGTTTGTCTATTCAGGGTGGGGGTTAGTTTAAAACACCAGGACTAGTAAATAATAGTAGTGATGCAATGAATATTGAATTGAACCCTCCTAAGCACATACTGTTTCAAACCAGTCTCATTTGTATGACCTCTAATTTTAGACTCCAAATGACTAGAGTCACATCTCATTTCTGCTTCCAGCTCTACAGACCCAGCTCCCTCCAGGCCATACCCTGCTCTTGCAAACTAAGGTGGGGGTAAGTCAGCATTTGTGCCTAAGTCCTTGAAGAGGTCAGCGACAGTGTAACTCATCATAAAAGTTTGGTCCTAGAAGTCTGATTTGCAGGGATGAGGACCAGCAGGTGGCCTAGCCTCAGGTATCCAGCCACCTGCTCCAGCTCAGGCTTTAGTGGCCTCACATTTGATCAGGAGCCACCAAGCACCACATCATCTGGATGAGTGCCCCCTCTGTAGTGAGGACGCCCCATTACCTCTTCCACTATCTCATAGGGACAGCCCCTCAGTGGGGTGGAGACAGAGCACGGATAGGAAAAAGCTGGCACCCAGCACCCAGGTCCTTTGTGGATGTGGTGATAGTCCCCAACTCTCAAAATGAAGTGAGGTCTATGGTTTTATGAAACCAGTTCCATGGGGCCTGTGGCAGAGGAGAGAGGGGCTGCCTCACATCCAGTCAAACCCTCTGTGGGAAGCCCAGTGGACCAGCTTGTGGGAAATTCACAGCAGCACACAAATAGCTTCGTGGCTTAAGGGGACACATGATGTCCACACATGGTGAGTATGCATCCCGCCTAGAAACAATGTGACTTCCAGCCTATTTTTTTCCAGTACAGTTTAATAATCATGTGCAATGACAGTGTATACCATCTGATTCACCCTCTTCCTGTGAGATTTGTAGTTTTATGAACAGAGAGTAACCCCATTATCATAGAATATATCACATAAGACTATATTGCAGGTCAAGCCTGTCTCCTAAAACATAACAGTGAGTTCTTAAATGGCCTGATTTAAATCCTACATCCCTATTACCAGCATGAAAGGGAGTTTCACTAGCATGCTCATTTCATTTCTACTTTGGTGTAAACTCCTTAAACTCAGCACAGCACCACACATCCTGTTACTGTGCAGATGACCACATACTCTGTCACACACACACATCAGGTGGAAGACTTGCTCATGCTGAGCAATGAGCCTGGAGTGCCCAGTGTACTGAGATAACTTATATCCTATGGCCGGTGGTGTTCTAACTCGGAGCCACTGCCTCCCCAGAGGAAAGTCCGCAGTAGTTAGTGATGGTTGGCCCCCTACTCCCTGCTTCTCAGTCCCAGTGTGGCCCTTAGAAGAGCAGATACCACTCTCATGGTACTCTGTTAAGGGCTTGGGAGGGGAATAGTAGGAGAAGTGGGATATGAGAGGTATTCTCTCTGCTAGAGGGAAAGCCCATTTATTCTGCATTCTTCAGGGTCAGAGGGCCAGGACCTTAGTGCTGTTGATAGAATATTTCATTAAGACCCCTAAGTAATGAGATCTTTAGACACCCAAACATTGGGAGGCATGAGTATTCTGCAACAGGACCCAAACTGAACTGTTTTCTGCAAGTAATGACCACTTTTAATAGAACACAATCAAAGAGGGCCTAACATCCCCTCTGCCAAAGGGGAAATTTCAAATTTGCCCTCCTGAGAGATCCCTGAGAAAAACATGCCCTGCTCTGTTAGAAGTGGTCATCACTGATGTCTGTGGAAGAATATCACACCTTTCATATTCAAAAGCATCTCAGTGCCCACAATACATTACACGGTCTCCCTACATTTAAATCATCCCCAATTCAAAAGAAGTTCTCTTGTGTTCAAGTGTCTTAAGCCTGTCAGACATTGATGAAAATCGTCTTTGTAGAACTCCTTTGTCAAATAAATTAATTCATATACCCCTTATTTGAAAAATCACCTACTGTATTCACTACACCTCCTGCCTTCATGGAGCTCACATTTCAGTAAGGAAAGAACCAACACCAGATGATCTAACAGATCTGTTAATGGTCAGCGGCTATCAAACCTGCTTTTAAATAGCAAAAGTCTCTCTGGCAATGAAATCCTATATTGAAAATTTACCAAGTTACAGAAACTGAGCTGCTCTTTCAGGGTTGGGGTTGGGGTTGGGGTGGGGATGTGTAGGAACATGGGGCTGTAGACCAGGGCTCATTCAGAGAGCCCATTGTTTTCTCTTCTCCCCTTGTGTCCACCCTCCTTTCTCTGCACTCACACAGGCACCTGGAGGTTTACAGAAACTTCTGTGCTCTTTATGATTCTTAGTTAGAAATAAGCAGGTTCCCACTCTAGAGCAGAACACAGTGCAATAAAGGAAACAATACACAAACACGTATGTGAAATAACAATGGAAGATTTAGGTAGCTTGTCAGAACAAAAGAAAAGATGTCCAAGGCTGTATGAATTAAACAGCTAAGAATTCTAATAATTGCTAAAGGAATTTTAAGGCAGGAGAGGTCACACTAGGCTGCACATTTTAAACATTTATTTTTAGTGAGTTATTTTAGAGTTTATGTACTTTAATTAAAAGAAATTTCCATCTGTCCAGTCAAATAGCCTCGTGGTGCATCTTGTTTGCTTGCAGGTGCATTGTTGTCAGTAACAACAGAAAATAGCTGAATGGACTTTGTCTGCCCACGTCCCTCATAACCACACCACATTATTCATCCATTTATGGAACAAATGACAAATTATTCTACCCATGTTGTACATAGAAGGTGGAGGCCCCACTTACTTCCAAAACACATAATTCATGCAAGTCATCAAGTGTGGAGGATAGAACAATAGTGAGTGTGTTTTGAACTTGTCAGAGGAAAGTTATCAAATAAATTTGTAGTATTGTTGTATTGTTCAACATAGTCCAGTTAAAGATTTAAGCAACACTTTTTAAAAAACCTTCATCCAAGGATAAATTTTAGAGGGAGGAAGGGTGGAGAGAGAGAAAGAGACATCAGTGGGCTCCCATATGCCCTGACTGGGGCTCAAACTGCAACCAAGCTATGTGACCTGACTGGGATTTGAACCTGCAAATTTTGGTGTCTGGGACTGACTCTCCAACCAACTGAACCCACCTGGTCAGTGCAGCAATACTTTTCATAATACTTCTTTTAATTTTTTTTCCTTTTTTATTGATTCCAGAGAGGGGATAGGAAAGAGAAAAAGAGAGAGAGAGAGAAACATTAATGTGTGAGAGAAACATCAACCTGTTGCTTCTCACACATGCCTCAACCAGGGACTGAACCTTCAGCCTAGGCATGTGCCCTAACCAGGATTTGAACCTGCGACCTTTTGGCTTGTGGGATGATGCCCAACCAACTGAGCCACTCCTGCTAGGGCTCCTTCAGCAGATATTTACTGACTGCCCACTATGTTCCAGGGACTGGTTAATAACTGACAATGCTGCAAGAATGATATAAAATTCCTGTCTTCTAGTGAAGAATAGTTAGTAATTAGATAACAAATACATAACAAATACAATACCAGACAGTAATAATGACTGTGAAGCAATATCAGAACAATGATAACAACAACAATTAAATGTATTAAGCCATTACTATGTGAAAAGCAGTTGCCTTAAATTCCCAGTTTCCCTTCCTATGGCACTGGCTGTGGCATATCCATCCAGACTCCCTCCTCTAGATTGACATGCTTATCCCTTCAGCTGACCGCAGTGCTGTCTGCTGAACTTCCCCAGGGAACTGGGGCGACAGCTGTCCTGCCCAACATGTGCCCTGTCCCAGGGCAGCATGCATTCAATGACTGGCTGCTGTTCAGTTCAACTTCTCCAGCTGCCTGACCTGCTTGCTCATGCCATTACATGGTTGTTGTTTCTGAAGAAACTCCTAATAAAACTCATATCTCATGCCCTGACCAGTGTGGCTCAGTTTGTTGGGTGTTGTTCCCCAAAGTGAAAAGTCGCCAATTCAATTCCTGGTCAGGGCACATTCCAGGTTGTTGGTTTGGCCCCCAGTTGGGACAGTTACAAGAGGTGACCAATTAATGTTTCTCTCTTACATTGCTGTTTCTCTCCCTTTTCTCCCTCTCTTCTCCTCTCTCAAAAGAAAGAAAAGAGAAAAAAGAAAAGAAACTGCATCCTGTCTCAGTCTCAGAGACAGCTTACTGTGGAAGGCAACTGAACAGACTTTTGCAATAGTTCGAAAAACTGAGGTTCAGAATTGGTGCTAGAGCAGGTCACAGTTAGGAAGCAGGGCAGCTCTGAGCCCCACATGCTCCTCCGTCCAGCAGTGGGACAGTCACTGCTGTGTTGTTTGGGGGAGTGTCGTGACACTTGCTTAGTAGACAACATAGTGTTGTCCAGGACTTCTCTTGACGGGTACTTACCTGACAAGAACACAGATTCCAAAAAACATCCTAAACATCTCAAGACATCCATTCCTTAATTCAACAAATATCCTCCATACCAAGCACAGTTCTAGGCATGGAGGCAGACAGTGAATGGGCAGACACTTAGGGGTTGAGAGGACTGTGAGGAGAGCTGGTCAGCTAACTGCTGGGCCAGTGATGCAGGGGGACGAACAAAGCATGGGGAGAGGGTGGAGAGCTCTGAGAATGAGCTATCCTGTCCTGGGCTGTCAGAGGACACCTCTCTGGTCAGGTTCCACTTAATCAGAGACCTAAAGGGACCCAGAAAATGAGACTTGAGGACGTGACAGTGTAGGATTGAGTAGAAAAATGTATTTGGTAAAAAAAAAAGAGAGAGAGAGAGATGACATACACTCTGCGCATCAAAGAGCATGCAAGACTCAGAAAAGAGCCCCTTAGGTTGCACATACACTCAGATCAGACAAAAGTTGCATAGATTTGGTTATATACCCCTTCTCAGGGCCAACTGGAGGGTAGGTAACACACTGACCTAGGTCTGAAAAATGTGGATTCTAATCAAGGCTGATAATTAAATGATGCCTCAGTTTCCCCTGCAGCAAGATGAGAAAATTCCCCATCAGTTTTCCTTGCATGATTGTGGTGAGGCTCTGAGGCAGCAATGAATGTTACACAGTACAGTGCTCCTTAACCACGGGGATGTTCTGAGAAGCACGTCCACAGGCAACCTCATCTTTCTGCAAACACCATCAAGTGCACTTACACAAACCTAGATGGTCTAGCCTACTGCCCACCTAGGCTGTATGGTCTAGCTTATTGCCCCTGGGCTACAAGTGTGTACATCAGTTCATTGTATAAAACAGCACAAGATTAAATCAAGCACAAGAGAACTGGATGTGATCAAGAGACACAATAAACATGAGATGAATGCGGCTGCTGTCAGCACAACACGATGCTCTGTTTCACAGCACAGTTTTCTATAGGTAGAAAAAGTACACTCTAAAATATGGGATAGCAAATACACAAACCAGTAACATAGTCATGTATTATCATTATCAGATATTATGCACTCTACCGAATTGGACGGGACGGCTGTACTTTATGTGACTGGCAGCAGAGCAGGTTTGTTCACACCAGCATCACCACAGCCACATTGGTCATGCTGTGCTAAGATGTTACCATAGCTCTGACATCACTAGGTAATAAGAATTTTCAGCTCCTGGTAATCTCATGAGACCACCATCACATATGCCGTCTGTCCTTGACCAAAACATTGTTAGGGGTACATGGCTACATGAGGAGAAAGTTAACCAATCACCATAACACAGCACTGTTCAAACTTTTGGTCTCAGGAACCATTGACACTTAAAAAATTATTTAAAATCCCAAAGAATTTGTTTTTTATATCATACTTATTGACATTTACCATATTAGAAAATAACGTTTTTTTAAATATTTAATGATTTGTTTCAAAATAATAATAAACTCATTGTATTTTATTATAAGTAAAATATTTTTGTGGAAAATAAATATTTTCCCAAAGGTAAATTAGTGAGAGGACTTTTTACATTTTGACAAACACCGCCAGTGTCCGCCTTAACCGTAGCCGGACCTCCATAGCCAAGTTCATGTTTAACCTGTTGTGACAGTTCATTGTGGCCGAAGCATGTCAGGAAAATGCAGCCTCACACAAAGACACAGGTGGAAAGGAAAATATTATAGTAGACTTTTTGGGTAATTGCAGATACTCATACTTGATGCATACCAAAATTTGTTGAGTGGTGGTTTCTTAAAGCTTAATATCAATGTGGAATCTGAAACCACATTGATAAGTGAACATTTATATCCCGTTACTTTAAAATCCATTGTCCTATCTTTCCCTTTGAATATCTCTTTTATCTATGCATCATTGTGGAACATCATTGGTTATTGAGAAAACTTACATTCACTGATATATGAAGCTCTTTCAAATGTTGACCTATTTTATTATACAAAATAAATAAAAATCACATCTCTTAACATTACCACCCATTTCATCAGAAAAGTCTTCAGGTAATAAGAGCCTATCAAACTCATGATAGCAAATATAAGTTTCCCAACATTCTAATCTCTACTTGAAAGTTCAAATTCATTTTTTGGTGACAGATTCTGTCAGTTGTTTTTCTCCACGTGACTGAATCATGTTATTCATTTTAAGAAGACACCTGCCCCTTAACCAAGTGTGAATCATTATAATTTCTCTATCAACTGTTCTTTCAATAAAAGTGTGATTCTCTGAAAAAAAGGGTGGAGCTACTTTAGTTCACAACTCAAACAATCTAACAAGCAATTTTTCCTTGAGAAAGCATTGCACTTTGTACATGCTCCTATTGTATTTCACACAATATTGAAAATTCATGTATTCAAGTGTTGAAATGCAATAACATTAATTTTTACTGCCTCAGCAAGAACATTCTGAAGGCTTTTGGTCATTGATTAATTAATTAGTGTGTTTGCTTATTATTTTTTATGGTGACTGTGAGGTGGTGAGGACCACAGTAAGGATTAGCAGAGTTTGATGATGGTCAGCTGACTGGTACAAGATTCTAGCATGCATACCCACCTTTGCCTTTGTGCCGTTAGAACAAATGGCAGTGTATTGGAAAAGCAAATAATGTCTTACCATTACTATGAAAATAGTGTTGACCTTATAGACCCCATGAAAGGGTCTTGGGGATCAATGTTTCACAGGATCGATAAATCCCACTTTGAGAACCATTGCCAAGATAAAAACAGATATGCTGAGGTAGAAAGGGCAGAGACTTTGGGAGGAAGACATTTGTTGACTAAAGATAAATAACATTTCTGCAGCAAAAATTGATGACTGGTATCCTGACAGCAAAAGAAAATAATAAAAAACTATAAAAAGTAGACATATCAACTCAAAAGCATAGCAACTGGGGGCTATATTTCACAGAAGCAAATAGCCATGCACTTCAATAGTTTTACAAAGTATCATTGAAACTCAGCAATGTTCCATAAGCAGTGTTTATAATAATGACCTTGAGTCATCAAATCAAGGTTAAAAATATTAAATATACCATGCCTAAGAAGCCAAGATAAGAACAGATTTCTCTTAGAAAGAATCCCTGAGAAATATCTCCATAACAATAATTAAAACATTAAAAATTGCTCTGAGGCTTTATTTAGATGTCTACTTGTGTGGATTAGCTCATTTCAGATGATGGATATAAACAAAGCACCTGAGTAATTAAATTAAAAGCCATGAAATTAGGTAGGGTTACTTATCCTGCTTGATAGATGGGCAGCAAGGCTGAGTGAGATTAATTACAAACAGGAGGACTCAGAGTGGACGGAGGGAGACGCAAGCCCTCGTCTAGTGATGGTGCTACTTCCATGGCCCCTCTCCTATGGCTGCCCAGTGGACTGTCCTGGACCACCTGTGTAATAAGGAACCTCAGCCTATCTGAGAACTAGAGACCTACCAGGAGAGTCCAGGAAGCTGGGTGTTCAGGGACTTTGCTGGTGACCTCTGTACCCCCCGTCACCCTGAGCCAGGAGCTAGCCACATTGGAGGAGAAAGGACAGTTGATGACATTTACATAATGCAGTCAGTTTTGCTTCCTGGCCATGGCCTCCTTGTTAAGGGCCTTGAGAGCAAGTCCCTCTGCTGTGAGAGCCACATGAACACAACTTCAGTGACATTGTAGCCTTATCTCTCTGGAGGAAAGACAGACTGGGCATCTGACAATCCAGACAAAACATCTGAATTCACCTGGCCCATCTCTTTGACCAACATAGCAGCAAAGTGAATTTCCACAGAGTGGGAGGCCAGTGAACAGGCCTGGACAATTAGGCTTTCCTGGAAAGCAGTGCTCAAATTTGCCACTAGAAATTGTCCCTGAAGTTGGCACAGAGAGAGGGATTCGGGTGGGAATGGTGGTAAAGTACTCACACCTCTGGAAAGGAGGGCTCAGTTTCAACAAGACCATGGGCACTCTCCTCATCTGCTGAAGCAGTGTCTGTCCAGGGGACCTAGTGTGGAAGTCATTAAAGAACTTCCCCCATACCAATTATCTGGATTAATCAAATAAGAAAAATACCCACTTACCCAGATCAGTGAAGCAAAAACTTTGGGACATTTTACTTGAGTTACCTACATGGTTGCCTCAACTTTCTCCTCACCCTTTCTGTGTAAATATAACCTAGGAATTGAGCTTTGGGGACCTCATGACATCCTCAGCCCACATCAGTTCACTTTCTTCTCTTCCCATTTTGTCTCCTTCACCACCATCTCTTTCTCCAACACTATCACATACTCACATAAACACTATTTCTGTCACTAGGGTTGAAGTCCCAGAAGTTCTAAGAAACTCTCCAGGAAACTAACTGGTTGCCACTTAAAGTGTGGCCCCTGAACAGCGGCACTGGCATCCCTAGGAGGCTGACTGAAACACAGAGTCCCAGGAGTAGGAACAGCTCTGTAGTAGGACAGGACCCCAGGTGATTCTGAGGTATACTGGCCTTCGAGAAGCCCTGCTCTGCTGCACTTCAGAGTTTGGGAAACACTGAGGGTCGAGACATCTGGACCTGAGCCCCACTCAGCCTCACTGTGGAATAGCTCAACCTTTGGGGATGTCCTTTTTCTTGCCTGCCAAGGGCAGGCTTAGAGCAAATACTTAGTTCCTAAATTTGAATGATCAATCATCTATATAATTTAGGTACATTTTAAAAATACAGAGTATGGGCCTCTCGCCTACAAACTCTGATTCCATAGTTACTGCAATGCAGACAGGCCCAGATGCTACGGTTCTAGATCTGGGTCTGTTTCCCAAATTCAAAGACAGTCAGGTTCAAATACAGCTTGACCAAGCAGCCTTGGGCAAATAACTGCTCTGGGATTCAGTTTCTTCATCCTGAATGTGGAAATATTATTATCAACTCCCTGGAGTTTGGAAGATTAAATAATGTATGTAATTTATGTAAATCACTTGGCACATAAACAAAATGCATTTCATTAATCTCTCAATCCCCTTCTCATTTCCCTGAACTCCTATCACTCTTTCCTACTTTGCATTTCCAACACACAAAGAAGGTTTCCCTTTCAAGGCCTCTGCTATTCCCTGTCTGCAAAGTTCTTCCAGAAGGTGCTTGTTTCCTCCTTCATGTCTCTGCTCATAAGTGGGGCCTTTGCTGACTTGCCACACGAAATCACAAATCCCTACCTTCTTACACTCAGCCTCCTTGCCCATGTTTGATCAGAGGGTTTCACTCCATCTGACATTATATACATTTGTTTGCTTATTGTCTGACCCACCCAACCCCTTGCCATCCCACAAACCCCTGGCCATTAGAATTGAAGCTCCATAAGGGCAAGTCTTTGGCTTTGTTCATTGTTGTATCTCTAGAGCTCACAAATTTGCCCTATGCTTATTTGTTGAATTAATGAATTAGTAAATAGCTTTTCCCATTAATCAGATATCTGTATCTTCATTAGTTATTTCTTGTTTTGATGGCTCTTGCCTTACCTAACTTTTCTTCTCCTGGGAAAATATACAAATCACTGATGCTTTCTCAGACTTCCCAAATTAACTTCATACAGTCTAAATTCCTCTACTTATTAATAATAAATTAATTGCATGACAGGAATCTATATTTTTTCAGTCTTTCCTCTTATACTGTTAACAGGTGAGTAGATTTATTAATAAAGTATTCAAACAATGAAGAAGTGTGTTGTATAAGGGGTAAAAGTAGTCCCTATTCAGAGCTACTTCCCACACTCCCTTCCCCAGAGGCAAGCAGGGTACCAGTTTATGGTACATTCTAACATTACATTTCCTGTGCAGTTACGCATATAGAAGCCTGCATATACATACACTGGTATTTTCACTTTATGCGAATGGGATAGTAATTACATGCTTATTAGCTTGCAACTTCTTCATGACATATCTTCCCATGTCTGAATGGCAATTCCTTATTCTCTATTGACTGTATAAAAGTACATACCATAATTTATAAATGTTCCCCTCTTAATGAGTATTTAGGTTGTTTCTAATTTTTCTAAATTCATTATGTTTCCACAAACAGCCCTCTACAACTCTATTTCATCATATTACAAAAATTTCTTTAGAAAAGATTCTTAGAAATGCTCAAAATCAATGCTGCCAAGTTGGCCACACTGGGCTTATGAACTTTACTCCCACCCATGGTCCATAAAGACACCTGCCTCCTTAATCCTCACCACAATCAAATGTCATCTATCTCCTTAAATTTTGCAGTCCCATTGCTTTAAAATATCTCCTTGTCATAATTTGTATTGACTTAATTTTATTAAACTAAGTTATCCTTTTGTGTTTATTATTGATTTACATTGCTTATTTTATATATTCTAATTACCCTTTTTTCTATTACAATGTCTTTTTTCTAATATTGGATTTATGAAATTTCTGTCTATATTCTGTATATGGTTCATTTTTTTCTTTTACATATTGAGGATATTCTCTGCTGGATGGCTCTGTGTGTTTTGATTTCATTTAGGAGTTGGTCTTTTGTTGTAATACATTTTAGCATTGCCAAATCTAAGATGAATGCAAGATGGTGAACTAGATGGAAACTGCATTGATCTTTCCCATGATCACATCAAAATGAAAACTACATTATAAAACAATCAACTTGGATAGGCATCTCAATACTAGCTGAACAGCAGTCTTGTAACTAAGGATATACAGAAGACTGGTAGGAGAGGCAGACACAAAATTGGCTGACCCCACATCCACGTGTGGCAGTTGAGAATCTGGAGGGATAACCCAGCTGCAGAGGTTCCCCCTGAGGAGCAAGTGGTCTCACCTCTCTCACCTCCACATCAGGCTCCTGAGCCAAGAGCACCAGTGCTAGGAAAAGGAAGCTAAATAACATCTGGCTGCGGAAATTGGGGGTGTTCTGTCCACCTATTAATATTGAAAACTGCTGGGAAACCAGGCACCCTCTTAATGGGTCCACACACAAACTCTCACTCACGGACACTCACCCTGGGCTCTGGTGGAGGGACAGTGGTTCAGAACGTGCCAGAGTTAAGCAGGGAGACACTGAGTTGTGTGGCTTTGGGGACAGGGCTGGAGCAATAGCCACCAATGCCCCTGTGCTGAGTCCCTCTCCCACACTGGTCATGACAGCATCTTTCCTGGGTTGAGTGAGCACTCCCTCCACCTGGCATTAGTCTCTGTAGCTACAATAGCTCCACCCTGATGACTCTCCGAGGCCCCTCCCTACCCAACTCCCACAAGGCTGTAGACCCTGTCAGTAGCAAGAAGTCTGGGCCCCCACTGCAATTTTTCTTAAAAACAAATAAAAGATACAAACAAAACCTCCCACACAAAAATCCTCATCAGGAATTCTGGGCAAGCTTAAGGGATGCCAAAGATACACAGAACACCTGAGCTGTACAGCTGAATCCATCTACTTCACACCTGACAGGCACCATCTTTCCTGTGTGAAGCCCTCCTTCCACACAGTCAAATCTTAATCTGTTTTAGCCTCATGAATGCCAATGCTCCACCCTGATGACTCCTTGAGACTCTGTTCCACACAAAGTCCACAAGCTCCAGGAGGGTGCCAGCTGGCCACAATGTACCCTGAGACTTCTGCTGAGTGGCCTCAAGCCTAGCACTGGACTCAAGTTTGAATCTGTATTAACCTGGTGAACAACACTCGCCTTTACCTGACTCAGTGAGAACCTGCTTCATGCAACTCACCATACCATCTGATACTGTCTGAGGCTCATTTAGTGTCTGAGCTTAATGGATAGCTGGCAGGTGGTAGCCAGTCTTAAGGTGCCTTGGGCCTTCTGCTGACTTGCCTAAAGTCTGGTACTGGTGGTGGCTAGCCTTGGTACACAGCTTAGTCCTTACCAAACACATCCACATTCAGCACAGGTAGTTACCAAGCATGGATCCTTTTGAAGCTTCTAATAGGTAGTCCAGGGCCAGTCACAGGCAGCATCTGATATTAAACTATGCCAAAGTCCCTCACAAGAGGCCTCAGAACCAGCTCCTTTGGTGGCTGGCTTCAGAACACAGCAGAACATAACCTGATTAACTCCACAAGAAGCATACCCAAAGGGAGGTCTTGGTAGGCATCAAATACTGCTGGGGCAAATTCTGCTTCATGAGTCAGCCTCTGCACAGTGCCCATAGCCAGCCAGCCTGGGGGTCAACCCCACCCACAGATATGCCAACAATAATGAAGGTTCAACTACAACAGGAGGGTACCCCCCACCCCAAGGGACTATCATAGAGCTTTTGGCTCTGGGGATTAGAGAGACTGTTCCAATGGGCTCCACATGGCACTAAATAGATAAGGTCACACTAACAACACTGAGATACTTAGCAGGTCTGCCTAATACATAGAAACAAACACAGAGTGGCAGCCAAATTAAAGAGACAATACATGTCCCAAATGAAAGAACAGGACAAATCAAAAACAGATCTAAATGAAATTTAGGCAAACAAATGACCAAATACGCAGTTCAAAATTATGGTTATGAGGATGGTCAAGGAACTTAATGAGAAATTCAATGGCATTGAAAAGGACATATAAACCATAAAAACAGTCATAATTAAAAAATACAACAACTCTTGTGAACCAAAGCATCGCAGATTTGATTCCCAGTCAGGGCACATGCCTGGGTTACAGGCCATGGCCCCCAGCAACTGCACATTGATGTTTCTCTCTCTCTTTCTCCCTCCCTTCCCTCTCTAAAAATAAATAAATAAAATCTTTTTAAAAAGTTTGATCAAATTAGGTTTTTTTTTTTAAAAAAATACAATAACTTAAATGAAGAGTACACTGAAAGGAACCAACAGCAGATTAGATAAAGTGGAAGGTCAAATCAGCAATTTGGGAACCAGGTAGCAGAACACACCCTACTGGAGCAGGAAGAAAAAGGAAGATAGTTTAAGAGAACTCTGGGGCCACATCAAGCACAACAATATCCACATCAAAGGGGTACAAGAAGAAAAAAAAAAGAAAATAAAAGATTGAGAACTTATTTGAGAAAATGACTGAAAGCTTTTGTAACATGGTGAAGAAAAAGGCACAGAAATTTAGAAACTGCAGAAAGTCCCAAACAAGATAGACCTAAAGAGGCCCACATCAAGACATATCATAATTAAAATAGCAAATGTTAAAGAAGAGAAAATCTTAAAAGCAGCAAGAGAAAGACAGTTAGCCACACGGGAACTCCCATAAGACTGTCAGTTAATGTCTGAACAGAAACATTTCAGACCAGAAGGGATTGGTCCAAAATATTCAAGGATGAAAAGCAAGGACCTACAACCAAGCCTACTCTGCCCATCAACATTATCATTTAAAACTGAAGGAGAAATAAAGAGCTTCTAAGACAAGAAAACACTAAAGGAGTTTCATTACAATCAAATTAGTTTTATAAGAACTGTTAAAGGATCTTCTTTAAGAAATAAAAAAAAATTCAACATAGTTATAAAGAATAAAATGGCAATAAATACATACCTGTCAATACTCATTTGAAAGGTAAATGGCTCAAATATGCCTATCAAAAGACACAGGGTAGCTGAATGGATAAGAAAACAAGACCATTATATATGATGCCTACAAGAGACCCACCTCAGATCTAAAGACACATGTATTTTTGGAAGGAAAGGGATGGGAAAGATAATTTATGCAAATGAAAATAAAAATAGCTGGGGTAGCAACACTTACATCAGACAAAATAGATTCTAAAACAAAG
This sequence comes from Phyllostomus hastatus, assembly GCF_019186645.2. Classification (NCBI taxonomy): domain Eukaryota; kingdom Metazoa; phylum Chordata; class Mammalia; order Chiroptera; family Phyllostomidae; genus Phyllostomus; species Phyllostomus hastatus. The sequence continues at coordinate 7,253,749 of NW_025334015.1, read as the reverse complement.
ACTACAATAAGAAAAAGGGCACCGCATAATGATACATGAATCAATCCAACAAGAACATATAACCCTTGCAAACTTTTATGCACTCAACATAGGAACACATAAGTATATAAAACAAATCTTGATGGACATAAAGTGGGAGACCAACAATATCATAGTCATAGTAGGGAAATTTAACACCCACTGACATCAACGGATAGATCTTCCAGACAGAAAATCAACTAGGAAACAGCAGCCCTTACTTGACACATTAGACCAGATAAAATGAATTGTTATTTTTAGAGCATGTCACCCCATAGCAGCAGAATATATATTATTTTAAAGTATACATAAGAAGATTGAAATCTTATCAAACACCTTCTTGAATGACAATGGTATGAAACTAGAAATTAATTACAAGAGAAAAACTGAAAGACATATAAACACATGGAAGCTCAATAACATGTAACTAAACATAAACACATGGAAGCTCAATAACATGTAACTAAACATGAACAGGTTAACAATGTGGTCAAAGAAGAAATCAAAAGATACCTTCAGACAAATAAAAATGAACACACAACAACCAAAAATTGATGGGACACAGTAAAAGCGGCCCTAAGAGGGAAATGCATAGTAATACAGGCCTACCTCAAAAAATGAGAAAAACTCAAAAACAATCTAATCTTACACTAAAGGATCTAGAAAAAGAAAAGCAAACAAAGCCAGAAGTGAGTAGAAAAAAGTAAATAATAAAAATCAGAGCAGAACAAGGAAGCCAGTGGCCCAGAAGCTGTTAGCAGTTACATTGGGAGCACTGACCACTAGCAGAATGCAAGAAGAAAAGTAGAAAGAGGGGGGCTAAGATGGCGTCGGAGTAGGAAGGAGCAGATTCGGCTTCCCTCTGCTCAGGGGAGAAAATCCTGACCGATCTATGGAGTAGAGAAGCAAGCAACCAACATACTTCAGCATATGTGAAAACAGGGGACCAAGGATTGTGGTGGAACTGAAAAACCAAACCCTAAGAAGAGTGCTGCAACAAGACAAAAAAGAATAGGTGGAGGCGGTGAACACCAGGATACCCACTGGAAGAGGAAACCCAACAACAAAGGAACCACTAACAGATAACAACAGAAGAAGGTGACGGAGGGAGTGGTAACCACACAAACCTCAATCCAGGACCTATCTGGAAATACAACTAAACAGTAGAGACAGTACCCAATACAAACAACTGAACAAGAGCAAGAGAGAATTCTTTACACCTTATACACATGGAAGAACCAGCTTCAACACAACCTGCCCTCACCAGCACAACAAAATACAGGAGGTGGTGGACAGAGTGACCCTCATTTAACCAGCTGGTGGGAAGGAACCACCAAAGAAAGACTCAACAACAATCAAAACCCAAAGGCAAACACAAAGCCAACTTAAATGACAGCCCAAGACCAGTGAGCTTGGGAGATCAAGGAGGCTGCACCACTGAAACTCACTGCTATTCTACTAAAGAAATTCACACTACAAACCCAGGGAGCCAGAACAGATCAATTTAAGAAGCTGAGGCTAACAAGAAGAGTCTCACAAACAATGGGAAGACAAAGAAACAATCCCCAAATGAAAGGAAAGGAGGAAGCCTCAGAAAGAATGCTAAATGAAATAGAGGCAATTCAACTATCAGATATTGAGTTCAAAGCAATGATTGTCAGGAAGCTCAATGAGCTCACAATGAGCTACCAGAAACTACAGGGAAGCTACAATAAACTCACTGAAAACTAGATCAACATGAAAAAGGAAATAGAAACTCTCAACAAGGGCCAAGAGGAAATGAAGAATACAGTTTCTGAACTGAAGAACACAGTAGAAGGAATGAAAAGCAGGATTGATGAAGCAGAAGATCTGATCAGCAAGCTAGAGGACAAAATAGAAGAAAACACCCAGAAAGAGCAAGAAAAGGAAAAGAGGCTCAGAAAGAATGAAGAGGGATTAAGAGAAAGGCAAGACAATATGAAACATAATAATATCCGTATAATAGGGATACCAGAAGGAGAAGAAGAAGAGCAAGGGATCGAAAACCTATTTGAAAAAGAAGTGATGAAAAACTTCCCTAATTTGATCAGAGAAAAAGTCACACAAATCCAGGAAACACAGAGAGTCCCAATCAAGAGGAACCCCAAGAGGCCCACCTCAAGACACATCATAATTAAAATGGCAAAATTTCAAGACAAAGAGAGAATATTAAAGGCAGCAAGGGAAAAACAGGAAGTAACGTAAAAGGGAGCCCCAATAAGGCTAACAGCTGACTTCTCAATGGAAACACTCCAAGCCAGAAGAGAATGGCAAGAAATATTCCAAGTAATGAGAACCAGAGGTCTTCAACCAAGGCTACTTTACCCAGCAAGGCTCTCAATCAAGATAGAAGGCCAAATAAGGAGCTTCTCAGACAAAAGAAGTCTAAAAGAATACACCTCCACTAAACCAGCTCTGCAAGAGATGCTAAAGGGACTGCTTTAAGAAAAGAAAGGAAAAGAGAGAGAGAGAGAGAGAGGAACACACGTACATAAAAGGCAATGAATAAGTACCTATCAATAATAACCTTAAACGTGAATGGATTAAATGCTCCAATCAAAAGACATAGAATAGCTGATTGGGTAAAAAAACATGACCCACACATATGCTGCCTACAAGAGACCCACCTCAGGATTAAAGACCTTCACAGGCTGAAAGTGAAGGGCTGGAAACAAATTTTCCAAGCAAATGGACAGGAAAAAAAAAAAAGCCGGGGTAGCAATAATCATATCTGACAAAATAGACTTCCAAAAAAGGACCATAAAGAGAGACCCAGAAGGTCATTTCATAATACTCAAGGGAAGAATCCACCAAGAAGACATAAATATTGTAAATATATATGCACCCAACATAGGAGCACCCAAATACATAAAGAAAATCTTAGAGGACTTCAAGAAAGATATGGACAGCAACACAATTATTGTGGGTGATTTTAACACCCCACTATCAAAAATGGACAGATCTTCCAAACAAAATATCAACAAAGATATTGTGGCATTGAACAATACCCTAGATGAAATGGGCTTTACAGATATATACAGAACCCTCCATCCCAAAGAAGCTAAATACACATTCTTTTGAAATGTACATGGAACATTTTCAAAGATAGACCACATGATAGGACATAAAACAAGCCTCAACAATTTCAAAAAAAATTGCAATCATACCAAGCATTTTCTCTGATCACAAGGGACTGAAGCTAGAAACCAACCCCAAGGAAAAAAAACCCAAAACACTCAAAATCATGGAGACTAAATAGTATGCTATTAAACAATGAATGGGTCAAGAATGATATTAGGGAAGAAATCAAAACGTTTCTGGAAACAAATGAAAATGAACTCACAACAACCTAAAACTTATGGGACACAGCCAAGGCAGTCCTGAGAGGGAAGTTCATAGTGATACAGGCCCACCTAAAAAAGTTAGAAACATTCCAAACAAACAACCTAACCCTATGCCTACAAGAACTCGAGGAACAACAACAAAGACAGCCCAGAGCAAGCAAAAGGAAGGAAATAACCAAGATCAGAGCAGAATTAAATGACATAGAGACTCAAAGAACAATTCTAAGGATCAATGAATCCAAGAGCTGGTTCTTTGAAAAGATAAACAAAATTAACAAGCCTTTAAGCAGACTCATCAAGAAAAAAAAAGAGAGAAAACCCAAATAAACACAATCAGAAATGAAAGAGGAGAGATTACAACAGATACCACAGAAATACAAAGGATTGTAAGAAATTACTATGAAGAACTGTATGCCAAAAAATTTGAAAACCTAGATGAAATGGACAAATTTCTAGAAAAATATAATCTTCCAAGACTCAATGGAAAAGAAGCAGAAAGCCTGAACAAACCAACAGCAAAAGAAATTGAAGCAGTAATCAAAAAACTCCAAACACACAAAATCCCTGGACCAGATGGTTTCACAGGAGAATTTTACAAAGAATTTAAGGAAGAACTAACCCCTATCCTTCACAGACTATTCCAAAAAACCCAAAAAGAGGGAAGACTTCCAAACTCTTTTTATGAGGCCAACATCATCCTAATTCCAAAACCAGATAAAGACACAACAAAGAAAGAAAACTTCAGGCCAATATCGCTGATGAACATTGACGCTAAAATCCTCAACAAAATATTGGCAAACCGCATCCAACAGTACATTAAAAAGATCATATACCATGACCAAGTGGGATTCATTCCAGGGATGCAAGGATGGTACAATATTCACAAATCAGTAAATGTAATACATCAAGTACACAAAAGCAAAGACAAAGACCACATGATCATATCAATTGATGCAGAAAAAGCATTTGATAAGGTACAGCACCCATTTATGATAAAAACCCTCAGCAAAGTGGGAATAGAAGGAGCATTCCTCAACATAATAAAGGCCATATATGAGAGACCTACAGCCAACATCATTCTCAATGGGCAAAAATTAAAATCTTTTCCACTAAGATCAGGAACAAGACAAGGCTGTTCACTTTCACCACTTCTATTCAATATAGTACAGGAAGTTTTAGCCACAGTGATCAAACAAGAAAAAGAAATAAAAGTCATCCAAATCGGAAAGGAGGAAACAAAACAGTCATTGTTTGCAGATGACATGGTAGTGTACATAGAAAATCCTATAGACTCCACCACAAAACTGCTTGACCTAATAAATGAATTTGGCAAAACAGCGGGATACAAAGTCAATATCCAGAAATCAAAGGCATTTCTTTACACCAACAATGAAACAGCAGAAACAGAAATCAAGAAAAAAATCCCACTTGAAATAGCAAAAAGAAAAATAAAATACCTGGGAATAAACCTAACCAAAGAGGTAAAAGACCTGTATTCAGAAAACTACATAACACTGAAGAAAGAAATCAAGGAAGACACAAACAAATGGAAATATACCGCTGTTTATTTGAAAATATACAAATAAATATACAATATATTTTCATTTGGAAATGAATATATACCGTGTTCATGGATTGGAAGAATTAATATCATCAAAATGTCCATACTACCAAAAGCAATTTACACATTCAATGCAATATCTACTAAAGTACCAATGGCTTATTTCACAGACATAGAACAAACACTTCAAAAATTTATATGGAACCATAAACGACCCCAAATAGCTGCTGCAATTTTGAGAAAGAAGAGTAAAGTAGGAGGGATCACAATACCTGACACTAAACTATACTACAAGGCCACTGTAATCAAAACAGCCTGGTACTGGCATAAAAACAGGCACATGGACCAATGGAACAGAACAGAGAGCCCAGAAATAAACCCAAGTCTCTATGGTCAATTAATATTTGACAAAGGAGGCAGCAACATAAAATGGAATAAAAATATCCTCTTTAACAAATGGTGTTGGGAGAACTGGACAGCTATGTGCAAAAAAATGAAATTCGAGCACCAACTTACACATTATACAAAAATAAATTCGAGGTGGATAAAAGACTTAAATATAAACTGTGACACCATTAAAGTCCTACAAGAGAACGTAGGTAGGAAAATCTCAGATATTTCACGCAGAAACATGTTTACTGACATGTCTCCTAGAGCAAGGGACATAAAGGAAAGAATAAAAAAATGGGACCTCATCAAAATTAAAAGCTTCCACGCAGCTAAAGAAAACAGTATCAAAATAAAAAGAGAACCAACTGTATAGGAAAACATATTTGCCAATGATACCTCAGACAAGAGTTTAATCTCCAAAATATATAAAGAACTTACATGACTCCACTCTAAGAAGAAAAGCAACCCAATTAAAAAATGGGTAAAGGACTTGAACAGACACTTCTCCAAGGAGGACATACAGAGGATCCAAAGACACATGAAACAATGTTCAATATTGCTAGCTATCAGAGGGATGCAAATTAAAACCACAATGAGATACTACTTCACACCAGTCAGAATGGCCATCATAAACAAAGCAACAAACAACAAGTGTTGGAGAGGTTGTGGAGAAAAGGGGACCCTAGTGCACTGTTGGTGGGACTGCAGACTGGTATGACCAGCATGGAAAGCAGTATGGAACTTCCTCAGAAAACTAAAAATGAATTTGCCTTTTGACCCTGCAATTCCACTGCTGGGACTCTATCCTAAGAACACTAAAACACCAATACAAAAGAACCTTTGCACCCTGATGTTCATAGCAGCACAATTTACAATAGCTAGGTGCTGGAAGCAACCTAGATGCCCATCAGTAAATAAATGGGTCAAAAAACTATGGTACATTTACACAATGGAATTCTATGCAGCAGAAAGAAAGAAGGAGCTCCTACCCTTTGGAACAGCATGGATGGAGCTGGAAAGCATTATGCTAAGCAAAATAAGCCAGGCAGTGAAAGACAAATACCATATCATCTCACCTTTAACAGGAACCTAAACAACAAAACAAAGAAATAAGCAAAATATAACCAAAGACACTGAAATAGACGACAGATTGACAGTGACCAGAGGGGAGAGAAGAGGGAATTTCAGGGGAGAATGGAAAGGGTTTACAGGAACAAATTTAAAGGACACATGGACAAAAACTAGGGGGACGGTGGTAATGGGGGGGGAGTGGGGAGGGTTGGGTGGGTGGGCTGGAATGGAAGTAAAAGGGAGAAAACTGTACTTGAACAATGATTAAAATTAAAAAAAAGAAGTGACAAAAAAATCAGAGCAAAAATAAACAAGATAAAGTTTATAAAAAACAATACAAAAGATCAATGAAAACAAGACCTGGTTCTTTGAAAAGATAAAGAAGATTGATAAAGCTTTAACTGGATTCATCATGCAAAAAAGAGAGAAGACTCAAATAAATAGAATAAAGAATGAAAGAGAAGTAACAACTGACACCACAGGAATACAAGGGAGTATAAAAATACCATGAACAATTAAGTACCAACAAATTGGACAATCTTCAAGAAATTGATAAGTTCCTAGAAACATACAATCTTCTAAGACTTAATCAAAAGAAAACAGAAAATCTAAACAGATTAATTACAACCAACAAAATTGAAACAATAATAATAATAAAAAAACTTCCCAAGAAACAAAAGTTATGGAGCAGATGGCTTAAGAGGAGAATTTTACCAAACATTTGAAGAAAGAACATCTATCCTTCTCAAACTTTTCCAAAAAATTCAGGAGGCAGGAAGAGTCCCAAATTCATTTTATGAGGCCAGCACTATCCTAATTCCAAAAGCAGATAAAGAAAGACACTACAAAGAAGAAAAACCATAGGCCAATATTCCTGATGAACATAAATGCAAAAATCCTCCACAAAAGATAAGCAAACTGAATTAAGCAATTAATTTAAAAAATCATACACATTGACCAAATGAGATTTATTCCTGTGATGCAAGTTTGGTTCAATATCTACAAATTAATGAATGTAATATACCACATAAACAAATAAAGGGTGAAAATCATAATCATATCAATATATACAGAAAAGTATTTGAAAAAATCCAGCACTCATTTATTGTGATAAAAAAAAAATCTCTAAGCAAAGTGGGAATAGAGGGAACATATCTCAACCTAATAAAGGCCATACATGACATACCGTCGGTTAACATCATACTGAAAAAAAAAGAAAAACTAAAAGCGTTTTCTTTAAGATCACAAACAAGACAGGAATGTCTGCTTTCTCCACTCTCATTCAATATGGTACTGGGAATTCTAGCTACAGCAATCAGACGAGAAGGAAGAGATAACAGGCATCCAAATTGGAAAGGAAGTAAAACTGTTAATATTTTCAGATAGCATGATATTGTATATAGAGAACCCTAAAAATTCCATCAAAAACCACTTGAACTGATAAATGAATTCAGTAAAGTAGAAGAATACAAAACAAATATTCAGAAATCTGTTGCATTTTTATATACCTATAATGACTTACCAGAAAGAGAAACCAAGAAAACAATCCCAATTACAATTGCATAAAAAGATACATAGGAATAAATTCAACCAAGGAAGTAAAAGACCTGTACTCCAAAAATTGCAAGACACCAAAGAAAGAAATTAGAGAAGCTACTAAATGGAAGCATATACCATTGTCAATGGATAGGAAGACTTAACATCATTAAAATGTTCATAGTACTCAAAGCAATCTACAGATTTAATACAATCATTAATAAAATACCATTGACATTTTTTCACAAACAAGAACAAATAATCCAAAAATTTATGTGGAAGCATAAAAGATCTCAAGTAGACACAATAATCTTGAGAAAGAAGAATAAAGTTGGTGGTATCGTGCTACCTAATATCAAACTATACTATAAGTCTATAATAATCAAAACACCATGGTACTGGCATAAAAAAAATGGACACATAGATCAATGGAAGAAAGTAGAGAGCACAGAGATAAAACTATGACTATATATGACAACAGAGCCAAAAACATACAATGTGGTAAAGACAGTCTATTTAATCAGCGCTGAAAACATTGAAAAGATTCATGCAAAGAAAGAACGGAAGAAAGAAAACTAGACCACCACCTTCTTACACCATATGCAAGAATGAAGTCAAAATGGATTAAATATTTAAATGTAATACCAAAAACCATAAAACACTTAGAAGAAGGCACACATTTCTCTGACATTTGTTTTACCAATGCTTTTCCTGATATATCTCTTTGGGCAAAGAAAACAACATGAAAAGTATGCAAATGGGATTACATCAAACTAAAAAGCTTTTGCACAGCCAGGAAACCATCAACAAAATGAAAAGACAACCTACTGAATGGGAGAAAATACTCACCAATGATGCATCTAATAAGGGGTTAATATCCAAAATATACAAAGAACTCACACAACTCAACATCAAAAAACCCCCCAAACAATGCAACTAAAAAATGGGCAGATGACCTGAATAGACACTTCTCCAAAGAGGACATACAGATGGCCAGTAGACATGTGAAAAGATGCTTGAGGTCAGTAATCATCAGAGAAATGCAAAGTAAAGCCACAATAAAATATCAGCTCATACCTGTCGGAATGGCTATCATCAACAAATCAACAAACAAGGTTGGGGAGGATGTGGAGAAAAGGGAACCCTCACGCACTATTGGTGGGAATGTAGATTGGTGTGGGCAATGTGAAAAACAGTATGGAATTTTGTCAAAAATTGAAGAAATGAAATGCCTTATCAACTTAGCATTTCCACTTCTGGGTATATATGTGAAGAAATATAAAATACTAATTTGAAAAAACACATGCACCCTTCTGTTTATTGCAGAATGATTTACAATAGCCAAGCTATGGAAGCAGCCCAAGTACCCATCAATTGACAAGTGGTTAGAAAAAACTGTGGTACATGTATGTAATACAATGTGACTTGGTCATAAAGAAGAATGAAATCTTACCATTTGTGATAGCTTGGATGGATCTAGAGGATATTCTGCTAAGTGAAATAAGTCAGACAGAGAAAGACAAATATTATGTAATTTCACTTGTATGTGAAATCTTAAGAACAAAATGAATGAACAAGCAAAATTGAAACAGATTGATAGAGAGATTGATATTTGCCAGAGAGGAGGGAGGTTAGGAAACTGGGTGAAAAGGTGAAGGGGTTTAGAAGTACAGACTGGTAGTTACAAAATAGTGTCAGGAATGTAAAGTACAGCATAGGGAATATAGCCAGTAATATTGTAATAACTATATATGGTGCCCGGAGGGTGCTTGAAATATTGGGTATATCACTTTGCAAATTATATAATTTTCTAACCACTAGACTGTAAACCTGAAACTAATGTAAAATAATATTGAACGTCAACTGTAATTGGAAAAAAATTGCCAAATCTATCAACCTTTTTTTGTAACTTGCATTTTGAGCTTTGCTTAAGAAGTTATTCCAAAATAAAAGGTTATAAAATATTCCATATAATTTAAAATTTTATTTTTATGTTTGACTCCTTTTGGAATTCATCTTGAAATTTTCCACTCTTTTTAATAAAACTAAATTTTTGGTTTCTTACCACTGACGTATTGATGTCTTTAAAAATAGAATTATGAGATTGATTGCAGACTAATTTCACATGTTCTGGTCATTGTATCACATTCCTGTCTTTTCCTTTCTTGTGAATGAGGAATTTGACTTGACACCCTCCCCCCCACACGCCAGAATACACACTCATCTGATTATCTCAACCTGTCATCTTCCCTGTCAATCCAGACCTTCTTTCCCTTCAGACTCATGCAGAATGTTTCATAGATAGAATAAAACAGCAGGGGGAGAAGTCCGAGTAACTCTGTATGAAAAATAAAACTCTGATGAAGACTGATTAACTCCTGTTAGAATAAGAAATGTCTTTTAAATGGAGTAAACTGAAAGGACCAATCAATTTTTTTGAACTGAATCAGCAATGTGAAAACAGTTGGCTTTGGCCAGGGATCTCTTCTTGTACTTGGTGTCTCTGCGCAGGTATCAAAGCCAGCAGAGGAAGTTCCAGGAAGAGAAGACCCCTGGGGCTTGCCTAGATGGAGATTGATCCCTTTCCTGAGCGAAGATCACAACCCCCAAAAGCACCCAGGACTGGCACCTGGAATCTGCGTCATTACTATGCAGCAGATATGCATTTGGCAATTTTGGACCAGATATTAAATAAAAGTAACTGAGGCAGGTAATTTTAATTATGCATGTACATATGTATATTTTGATAGAGCCTCATTGTAATGCCATGGCTTCAAATTTGAAAAAGGAAGGAAAGAAGAAAAGGTCACCTAATCTCTTTTCCTTTGTGGAGGGAGAGAGGGCTCCACAAAACAACAAAAAGAGAAGATAAGACTCTTCTAGACTGAGAAGTGTAAAACTAAAGGATAAGGAAATCACGTTGATGCAGTTTAAAGACTACTCATTACCTGGCCTGAGATGCAGATGCAGCACCCATTGTTGCTAGTGGTTGGAGATTATTCCAGACTGCTGAGTAAGGGCTGATAACAGACCCCTCCAGTGGCCTGAAGGCTCACTGTTCTGCCGGCACACATGGAGCCTCAGACAGAAGCTGCACCACAGGCTTGGTGCTTTGGCCTTTTCTCTTCCTTCAGTGGGATTACAAAGAAAATCAAGAATTTGTATCACCTGAGACATGCTCTGGGACTTTTTCAATTCTGTCCCTGCTTTCCCGCGACCTAACTTGGATCAGGGTAATTCTATAAATAAAATGCTGAAGTTTTCTTTTCCTTGAGAACGATGTCACATTAGTCAACTTAAAAAGACTTGCTCGCAGCACAAATTGTCTGTACAACTCACTTTGCCCCTTAATTATATTCCACCTTGTTTTATTATTTAAAGGCCTCATACGAGTTACGTGTTTACAGACATATAAAAGGTTGGGGTTGGAAGTGACTTTAGAGATGTACTTTAACTCTCTTACTTAATAGGCTGGCACACCAAAGCCCAGAAAGCCATCAGAGAATACTGAGTGGGGAAATGAACCTTCTCTTCCCTCTCCCCCCCAGGAACACTGTGAAGTAAGGACTTCTGGGGCAGGTGGAAAGGGAGCCAAGTACTGCAAACACTGTGGAGATCACAGCCTCTCTCAAGTCTTATTAATGATGTTCTATGCGACTAAATGGGAAAGGATTCTAAACTCAAAGGTCAGACTCTTCCATTCATTGTTCGACCTGCTTCTCAAGGCAGGAGTGCTGATGACCTCAGAACAAGGTACTTGGGTTTAAGGTGCTTGCCAAAGTTGAGTAAATACATTCCAGGATCCAGGAGACATTTCTACATCTGGACAATACTGATCTCCCCATCTGGCCTCTCATTCTAGTCTCCCACTCTCTCTGCTGGGTTGCACCCTGCTCATTCAGTATCGAAACTGGTCACTCTGTTCTGGCTCTCTTTCTTCACCTACATAGATGCCCAACACTTTCCTCCATTAAAACCAACTCCTTAAACTGTTCCTTTCACCAAAGTCCATGCTCTTCTTCCCTCTACAAACTAACTATAAATATAAAGTATATTTTCTATCTATACTCCCCTCCCTTCTATTCTTCACACCTTTGCAACAAGCTTCTGACCTTGTATCTCCATTGAAACTGCCTTGACCAAAGTGACCAGGAGTCTGCTGTATAAATTCAGTAGATTCTTTTCAGCCTTGCCTTCACTTGGTCTCTCTATGGAAAGTCCAGAATATCTTCGACCACTCCAACATCTAGGTGTCATCATCATCATCACTATTTAAATGCCTTATTTTTAACATGGTCTTTTCTCTTGAGTTCACCATCATTACTTCTTGTATTTTTTTACTTTCTGAAGGTCTTTATATGGACTCCTTTCCCTTTGCCTGTCTCTTAGCATCGGTGACGCCTCAGGCTCTGTCCTCAGCCCTTTTATTTTCTTCCTCCACAAAATTCTCTTGATGTTTCATCTACCACCTTACAGTATGGATCAGAATTTGAGATAAGTCAACCCTGACCCTAAGCAAGCTTACATTTTCAAATAATGAGATTCAAAACAGAACTTTGACACTTTTTAGAAATGTAGATGAAATAATTAAATGTTGATATACTCATATTTAATTATTTAATTTATGTGAACATACACATTTAAAATACATAATATAACAAACCAATATACTAATTTTGATGTGTTGTGTTCCCTCCTCCCCGACTCCATGGTCTGTTCACCTCTTCCCATGGATCATAATGTCCGGGTCTTATATGTCTCTGGAGGCAGTAATGTGTCACCCAACACAGATTTCTAAAGCACAGCATCTTCATTCTGGTGTTTTATTTAGCTAGAGAACATTCTAACCTTTTCGACCTCCTGATTCCATGAGTAGAAGTTAAACCCTGAACCACTGGTACCTGTTTGCATAAAATGTTGGTTGTTTAGTTTTACATAAAGTGTGTGTATTTGCGATTGCCATTTACTACGTTGCTTTTCAGAAACAATTTCTAAAAATTTCTTTACCATGACACCTAACACTTATAATTGTTAGGTCACAACCACAAAAATAAAAACATTTAAATCAGTGTTAAGAATCTTTAACTTCTTTTTAAAATTGATTCTATCTGACAACCTCTTAAGTATCCCTAAGTAACACTGATTGAGGTCGTTTCAGGTTATTGTGTCTGCCCACACCTTACTTCACTGCTCTAAATGAGTAATTAAGAGGGTACTTTAGATTATGAAATGCTCTATAAGGACCCTAAGGTAAAACAACTGTCCCTGTTCCTGGGACTAATTTTAGGGAAAATTTTTACCCTGAAATATGTCATTTATAGTAAATACAGATGAATCTCAAGACGACATATCCCTCTCAGACATCTGCCTTTCAGGTTTGCAGCACACTGAACCACTCATAGCAGGTCTCCCAAACTCAAGATGTCTGCAATTATACTTATCACTTTTACTCCAATTACCTTATCTTCTATATCTTATTAAATATAACCACAACCCAAACCTGCTGGCAAGTTAGAATTCTGGAATCATTGCAAGACTACTATATTTGTCTTATAGGAATTTATTTATTTTATAAATTTATATTGAGCAAGTACTCTGTTCTGAGCTCTGTTTTAAATTCTAGGGATACATCAGTTAGACACATAAGACCCATGTTATTGAGGAATATACAGTCTAGTAGGAAGAGTTAGGAACAAAAGAAACAGAAAATACCATTGGGAAACATAGGAAAATAAAAATAAATTATATGGTGATGAAATGAAACCAGGTGAAGTATTAGAGAATGACTGAGTACTAATTCAGATATAAAAAAAATCAGGAAAGCTGACCCTGAATACCAAGAAAGTGTTAAACACTCGCAGCCATAGGGGCGAACATTGCCGGCTGAGACAGCAGATCTGTATGGGCCCTGGTGTGGGGGTGAGTGCAATGGGCAAAGACCCGAGAGAAGGCTGGTGAGACTAGAGCACAGGAGACAAAAGGCAGGGGTGTGTGGATGTGTGTGCGTGCGTGCGTGTGTGTGTGTGTGTTTGTGTGTGTGTGTGATGGGGTCGTAGTTATGAGGTGAGGCCAGATGGGTGGTTAAGGCACAACTACAGGAGAGGTATTTGAATTTTATGCTAAGTGTTCTCAAAGAGCATTTTAGGATTTTAAACAGGTGGGTAATTTGATCTGATTTATCTTTTTCAAAAGGTAATTCTGCTGAATTGAGGATGTATTATTGAAGCAGGGATGCTCTTGTGGAGGCATGGAGACCAGGGCAGGGAGCATTTGTGCAGTTCAGGCAGAGAATGTGAGGGCTAGGATGAGGTTGACAGTGTGAATGGTAGAGAGACAGATCGCTTTAGGATGTAATCAGGAGATGGGAATGCCAGGGAGTCCTATTAGATTAAGTATTTGAGATAAAGAAAGGTGAAGACTCCTGCTTTTCCTCTGTGCTAACTAGATGGATAGTTGTGCCACATTCACTGAGACAGAGAAAACTAGGAGAGAAGCTTTTGGGGGTCCATTGGAAGTTAAGCATTCTGTTTTAGTCATAAATAAATAAATTTAAGATATCTACTAAACACCCTGTAGAGATGCCCAGTAGTAAAATTAGTAGTAGTAGTAGGAGCAGCTCATGTGTGAGTGCCTCCTAAGTGTGATAATAGATACTATAATATCTTAATTATAGAAATGAGAAAATTGAGAATAAGTAATTTGTCTATGGTCACCCAGTTACCAAGTGAGAAACTTAGAAATAAAACCCAGGTTGTCTGGTTCCCAAGTTCATGATTTTACTGTAAAACTAAACTCCCTCTATGAATTTTGAAATCAGCATCGTATTGCTGGTCTTTATTTAGGATTATTTATTTAAAGGTATAGATAGAGAAGAAAAGCTGTCTCAGGACCTAGATCTCCAATAGAACACTTAGCAATAGATCAGAAAAAGAACCTCCAACAGAACTGAAAAGAGCTTCTGGGAAGTGAGGAAGGAAGCTATGAGAATTTGGGAGTCCCAAAAGTCAGAAGAAAAAAAGAGTGATTCAAAAGGAAGGTCATGGTCAACTATTTCAAGTAAAATAGGAACTAGAAAGTGATCAGCGGAATTGTTAACACATCTGTCAATACTGACCTTGACTCTGAGACACAGCAGAGTGGTAACCTACTTGAGGAAATAAAGGTGGAGACAGCCCAGAAACACAAACTAGGGAACATGGCTTTGAAAGCAGGCAAAGCACTTCATCTATGTAATGGGCAAGGCAGTGTGTGTGAGTCGAGAAGCTATTTGGAGGATCTGGCCAACACTTCTACTTGCCTGCTCATTAGCTAGTGTTCCTGTTCTCATTATTTGATTATCTGTTGTTGAAGAACCCCAAACTCAGTGGCTTAAAAATATATTTTATTGTCTCTCATCATTTCTGTGGGTCAGGAATTTGAGAGTGTGTTGGTTGAGTGTTTCTGGCTTTGGGGTCTTTCATAAAGTTGTCGTCAGATATTAAAGGTGGCTGCAGCCATCCAAAAGTTTGTGGTTGGGAGATCTACTTCCCAGGGGCTCATTCACATGACTGGAAATTGGTTGCTACTCTATGCATAAGTTTCTCCAAAGGGCTGCTTAAGAGATCAAGGTGGAAGACGAAGTTCCTTACACAACCCTGCCTTGAAAGGTGTACACCACCCTGTCACTGTATTTTACTGGTCACATGCTTCAGCCTTATTCAGAGTGGACAGAGATTACACAAGGACACAAATGCCATGAGTAGAAAGTTGTGGGGCTGTCCCCGTAGCTGTCTGATTACTGTGTCTTGTTAACCAAATCTCCATTTTACTCAGAACATTCGTGTGCTCTGCTGAAAATACTGAGCAATTCAGGCTGTTTTACACATAGCTGGGGAGGTCGTGTCCCTGAACTGGAATTACAGGAAAGCTAGAGAACAGGCTGAACTGCCATATGCTTCTTTGGCTTTTGCCTTCATCTTCTGCCGTCTGGAAGATAGACACGAAGTGTGGAGGATCTGTAGCACTATACCATGAGGGCGAGACCGATGTGCCAAAGATGGCTTGGGAATGCTTCCCTCTTTCTGGTGAGCAAACATTCTAGAGACAGTTCAAGTCCTGCCCCTTCCAGGGTGTCTTCCTGACAAATTCCCCTGCAAATACATATATTTCCACTTTCCCTTTTAGGCATTGTGGCATTTAATACAGGAGACTATTGCAACACATGTTATTTATTTATTTTTTACATTTATTTGTTTGAACTTACATCTTTCTTTACTAGAATTAGGATCTTTGAAGAGAGAAAAGTATCTTATTTGTCCATATCCCTAGGGCTTTGCACATGGTAAGCACTCTACAAAAGTCGGTTAAATGTATAAGTAGTTCTAGTTAATATCTATCTAGGAGATAGCTGGATCTTAACACAACCCATTCCTGGCAGGCCTATCCATCCCTGTAAAAGTCTACCAAGGGCTCATTATAAAGGACAATGCTCTATAATGAAATCTTTGTGCATATCTTTGGTAATAATCATCACAGAGTGAGAAAATGAACATATCTCTGTAATATTTATATTTCCTAGCAGCAGAGACATTCTCTGCTGTAATTCTGCCTGTGAGAGCAACAAGAAAGCCAAGAATATACACATTCTCCATGGCAACTGGGTCACAGCAGCGTGTAGCCTGGGCCAGGGTTTCAGATAAGTGGAAGACGTGCAGGTAAGCTTCCAGCTGCAGGAACTGTCATGCAGTGGGGCTTGCACTGAAGCGTCTCTCTTCACTAGGACCCACAGCCCACAGCACCAGGGCTCCATGCACCATCCCGGCTTGAGACAATGGAAGCCTGGCCCCATCTCATCGTTTCTACTATCTGAAAGTATGGCATAAGAGATCCATCTCAGCAAACCAACAAGCCACCGACTCAGTCAACTGTTTCCACACCCATTTTTTTTAAATGCCTCTATGGTCTGAACATTAACTCAAGAAGGAGATTTTTACCCCAAGCCACCAGGGAGCTCTTTTCATCTGTCCTTAGGTTCTCAGATCATTTCTGTCAACTGTGAGCTAGAGAGCCCCTCCCTTCCCCGGCTTGGAAGGGGAACCAGATGAAGCATCTGGTTAGAGGGACCAGCTGTTTAATGCAGGGCAATGAAAAGCTCCTATTCAAATCAGTCAAACCCCTCCATCAAGGATAAGAGGTGCCAAACCTCTTATTCTATACAAACAGCAGAGTGATCAACCTTTGGCAAAGCCAGTTTTAGGGACAAGGGCCCCAGCCAGAGTAAGGCATTAGTGAAAATTCACACAAAGGGGGGAAATCCACTGAAGGGTGGAAAAGAGCCCTGGCACCAGGACAGATGGAGCCCACCTCTTCAAGGCCCACCCTGTAGGAAAGCTCCTCTGTGTAAGTGAGGTGCCCGGATTAAAGAGCTGTCACTAACAGACTCTAACTGGGTCAATGATTCAATTACCTTCCTATCAGTGTTGCTAAGGAAGACTTGATTTTGGGCTCCTGTGTTCAGCACAAAACTATGCTACTGACAAGGAGATTGCATTTGACAGGGAGGAGGTTCCTGATGGTAGATAAGTGCTTCTCTACCATCACTGAAGTCAAGATTTATAACCTATAACCACATTAAGGAATATCTTTGCAAAGAGCCCAAAAAGAATGCAAGAGGTAAAGATTCAAATGAGACCCTCTGTTTGGAGATTCCAACAGCACTCTGCAACCCAAGGCTGATTAATTAGTGGGAGCCATTAGCACACCCACCAGGCCTTATTGCATGAACTGGCTGACACATCTCTAGAATGAGCAGCAGGAAGGATGGGAGCGATAGATGACTTAGGTGTGAGAGAAGACCCTGCTTGTGCTAAAAGGGGTAGGTATGAATGGGGAGAGCCACTGGTATACATTTTCCAGCAGGCACACCAACTGTTTGGCAGCAATCATATTCATAGTTACAGAATCAGAAATGTTAAAAATGAAAACAGACCTATTGGGTCAGGTAGCCTGTCTTCTGCCTTTGCAGCTTTGCTCCCCAGAGTAAATTCCTTGGCCCAGACTTTATGCAGTTTATAATTTTCAGCAAGAAATCACCAGAACAGAATGCATTCTGGAACCTGCAGTCAAGGACAGATCGAATTAAGAGGAATTTGAACATGCTCTTCACAAAGTTGAGGGACAACCCCAGGGGAATATAGGGAAACAACGAAGTCAAGCAACAACCAAATCTCAGGGTCCCTGTGGCCCATTCTTATCAGTCCTTGCTTGCTCCAAAGGTGCTTGGTAGAAAAGACCTGCCCCCTCTGACTTGGACCAGCCCAGCCTCACCCTGTCCCTGCTCAAGCCTGACTTTGCACTCAAAATCTCAGCCCCTACTAGTAAGGCAGAACCAGAATTTCTTTAGCATTGACTACAAGATGGCTGATAACATCTAGCCTCCCTTTCTAAGCACACTGTTGCTATATTTGATTTATATTATTAGTTTTCTGCCTCAGTCCTCTATTTATATTTATTTCCTCACCATAGTTGAGCTCCAGGACACCTAGCCAGCTCCTACAGGTCTCTCCCTCAAATTCCTCATTGGAGTCACTGTGGGTAAAATGAGGAGCTGTGCCGGGCACTTCAGTTTTGTGTCTTACAACCCAGACAAACACGTTGTTGTCCTTGGATCCAAGCAGGAATCTGTCTTAGTGCCCAGTGTATTGGCATGTTTAGAGGTGCTGTTCTTGCTCACAATACTGCTGGTGTATTTCACCAGCTCTGGAACACTGGAACTTTCTTATTCCCTTCTCTCCACCTACTCTTGGGCTCCCTGCCTTAGTCACAGAGAGCCCAAGGGATAAGAACACAGAGTGGGCTTGGGAGAGTCTGCGTGAAGGCTCAGAAGATCTTGAGGCTGGCCTACATTCCAGAGCTGTGAAAGTTTTCTGATCCTATTTCCCCTACTGTGTTTTTGCTAAGTAGCTCACTAAGTTTATAGAAACAAAGCTGTTACTAAAAGAGATTTGGGAATTAGTTTTATATATGTAGCTCTAAAGAGTAAATTAGAGAAATTTATTAACCTCCTATTATGGGCTGAATTGTAATCCCTCTACCCCCTTCATATTTTGAAACCCTGGACCCACCAGAATCTCTGAATGTGGCTGCATTTGGAAATACATCATTTTAGGACCCTTAGGTAGGTACTAATCCAATCTGACTAGTGCCCTTGTAGGGAAATTAGGAAACAAAGACACCTGGAATGCGGACAAACACAGAAAGGACCAAGTAAAGAGGCAACAAAAGGGTAGCCATCTGCAAGTCAAGGAAAGAGAGTTCAAAGGAACCAACCCTGCTGGAACCTTGATTTTGGATTTCCAGCCTCAAGAACTCTAAGAAAATAAGTTTTTGTTGTTTAAGCCACCCAGTCCATGGCATTTTGTCATTGTAGCCTGAGCACTTCCCTCTTAGCACAGAAAATTTTGCACCATGCAGCATTTTCTATACACTCTGTGGGTGTTAAACTCATGTAAAACTCCTCTATCTCACATATAGATACCTACACTAATTCAAATATACATTACAAATATATATCTATATATGCATACACATATAGACATAGGTATAGACATATGGTTGGTAAAAAGTCCATTTAGTTATTTTCTGTAAAATAAGACACATTTTTCATTTTCTCCAATAACTTTGTTGATTTGGATATTTTGAGTATGTCAGCTATCTCCTGCTATTGGCCTCTAGTGGGTAGGGGCCAGGAGTGCTGCTAAACATCTTCCAATGCATGAGACAGCCCCACAGTAAAGAATTATTTGCCCAAAACATCAATAGTACTAAGAAACTTCACAAAACACTTCTGACACATTCGATCAGTCACAGCACCTTCTCCATATACTGTACAAATCTTTCTTGTATGTGTTTTAATTGTGTTTCTACCTTTCTTGAAATAATAAAGCATAATATGCTAAAAATGTATATTTTCTTCTATCTTCAATGTTTAAATGGCTGCACAAAGTTTACCAGTTTTGATGTTTTTTTTAATGCATGCTGATATGTCAGTTGTCACAATACAATCTAACAAAATTCTTTCAAATGAAGTTAAAGACAACTAAGCACTTCTTGGCATATATATGGCCTGTATAGGAGGTATCCAGCTATGTAATCTAAAAAATATAAATATTTATTGAAGAGGATCCAAGATTGCAAGTTAGAAGAAATATTGTCCATAGGACAATGATGCCTCAGTTCCCTTTAAAGTAGGTACTTTGGGACCTCACACAGTTCTCCCAATCACCATCAGCTCCCCCGTCATATTTTCCTGAATCTCATCAATGGTCTGAAATCTTTTCCCTTTCAAAGGTGATTTTAATTTTGGGAAAAGCCAAAAGTCATAGGGTGTCAAATCTGGGCTGTAGGGGTGCTAAATCACCTGGTTAATTTGATGGTTTGCCAAAAATCTCGGCATGAGATGTGATGCATGAGCAAGCACATTGTCACAATGAAGCTGCCAATCACCAGTTCCCCATAGCTGTGGCCTTCAGAATCATCCAAATTGTTTCCATGGAGGAATGTTCAAGCTTAGTGCAAAGTTTGATGCAGATTTGTTGCTCTACTTGCTTAGTCATTTTGAATGCAACAGCCACACAGTACACATGCTCACTCAGTGGCATCTACTGTTCCCACTGACTAGTACAGTGAAGTAGTTAGTATTCATGCATGTACATTCCAGTCCACTCTCCTCTGCTGCCAGGTTACATAGATGTCACACAAACCATTCTCATATATTAACAATGGTTGAACTTTTTCTGGACAGACCCATATATATATATAATGTATAAATAATCTTTCCATCTATAAAAATCCAGGATGGACAAACACATAGCCAAACAGGTGTGTATTGCTCTGGGCCAGTGTCTTAACTTCTCTCAGTCTCCATTTTTTTCACTTGTAAAATGGGGATGATAAGAGTATTTACTTCAGTGGTTGTAAAGATGTGCAGGACCCTTGAACATCCCTGAATCTTTGAGCATAAGTAATACAAATAATATATACACTAACACTGAGAGTTTTACCACATATTTTTACATATCAGCTTAAAATCATAGAACCACATTTTTTAAGAAACCTTAGAAATTAAACAGCTGCTCTCAGGGGCCAGGTGTGGTGGGTGGAATGCAGAAGAGCAGGGAGTGTGGGCTGCTGGATTCAGACAGTCACTAGCTTTAGGAAAGAGGGTTCTATTTTTTCCCTTTTAATTATGAACTTGGGATACCTACGGTGATTCAGTTTTAAAAATTTTAATTTAAAAATGAGGAATCCCCAAAAACACTTTTAAAATGCAAATCATGTATCAAATGAAGTACATGCATACTTATATCTGAGGTGACATCAAATAACATTATTTGCCGAGAAGTTGTTTTATCCTTTTTTAAGTGTATGGAGAAATTTTAAGCAAAAAAATATAGTAATAATGGCAGGTATTTAGAGCTGAGGAATGCTAGCCAGCTTGGACTCCAGTAAGTACACAGAGCACACTAATGGAGACAGTAAAGCATTATCTACATCACAGTGGAGGACAAAGTGGAGGACACGCACAGTGATGCACGTTAGCATGCAAGAACTCTAGCTGGAGTCAAACTGACCTAGGAGCAAACAACGATCTTCAAGGTCTACGCTCTGATTTCTTTCATGAGATACATGCATTTTCTAATTTTCAACTTTTCAACCCGTAACATGGGCAAATGATAACATTTCTAATTATAAGTTAAGAAATAATTAAATGAAATAATACAAATGAGAGTACAGAGCACAGAATATCTACTACACAGGAAGTTACTAAATAAGCATAGAACATGATGATAGTGAGGACAAAAAGGAAGATGAGAAGAGGAAATATAAGCAGGAGGAGAAAAAGCAAAAAGATAGGAAAGGGGGATATACAAGCTCTTCCTAATATGTGTTCTTTGGAGTCATTTGCATCAAGGATTTTGTTGGTTTAAGGAGAGAATCTAAGAGCCACACTGAGGGAATAAAGTTATTTTAAAAAACAAGATATGTGATATTCATCAATCTAGAATTTATTAGTAGACCATGGCTGTGCTGATCCCTCTATTTTCAGTTTAATGGCTTGTTAAATAATGATTGATGACTGTTGTCTTTATCATCAACATGATACTGATAGAGCCTAGTAAAGCTATTGATTTCGCTTGTGTTTGCTCCTTAGTTTTGAACTTAATTGGTATTGCTCTTAAGCATCTGACCAAGAACAGCAGCTGCTAGTGAATAAACAAAATGCCATGCTGAGATTAAAATATGTAATTTGTGCTAAATATGAGAGTCAGTGATGATCTTAATTAAAAAAATAAAGCTGACCACGTGTCAGGAATGTGTTCTTTTACACGGAGACAGGCAGGAGCACATGAAGCAATACACATGGAATTGGTTCTGAATATTGCTTTTCAGAAGAGCTGCCCTAGTGATCCAAGAACAAGCATTTGGAATTAACAGCTTTTATTCCAAAAGACTAGAATGAACACTGTTCTCTGACTCATGACAAATGGGGTGCATTATACTTCCTTCCTTTTCATTGACGAGTATTCATGACAATTCATGTCTGTCATGTGCTAACAAATATCTCACACAAAGATGCTATGGGAAGAAAGGATTCTAATCATTTTAGTTTCTTTGTTTTCATTGAGTTTTACTTTACATATGATCAAATGCATGGGATTAAGTGTTGTGTTTGTTGAGTTTTGACAATTGCAAATATTCATGTAAAAAAAACCAGAGCACTTTGTTTACACCAGAGAATTCCTTCAAAGCCCTTCTAGTCAATTCCCATGCACCTTGCTGCCCCACACCCTTAACCTAAAGCAAGCACTGATTTGATTTCTATCACTATGAGTTAGGTTTGATTGGTTGAGAACCTTAGATTAATAGACTTGAACAATATGTAATCTTCTGTATCTGGCTTCTTTGCTCAACCTAGTACTTTTTGAGATTTACCCTCTGCTGCTGTGTAGAAAAGTGGGTCATGTTTCTTTACTGATGTCTAGTATTCCACAATGAATGTAGCATAATTTCTATATACATTGTCTTAGTCATGAACATTTATACTGTTTCCACATGTGGTTATTATAAGCACAATATTTTTGTATAAGGTTTTTTTTGTGAATGTATTTACTGATTTGTCTTGAATTACCACCTAAGAGTAGAGAATTGCTCTATCACAGTGCAGACATAGGTTTCACCTCCCAGTAAAGTGCAAATCGGTTCTGCAAAGTTCTCACTCTGGTTCACATTCCCAGCAATGACTTTTTTTAAAAAAATTGTTTTATCTTTTCCCATTACTATTGAGCCCCCTTATGCCCACATCCCCCTGCAATCACCTCACTGCTGTTCATGTCCATGAGATTTTTCTCTTCTTTGCTCAACTCCTCCACCCCCTAACCTTCCCACATTAGCTGTTATCTTGCTCTCTATCTATGTATTTGCTTCTATTTTCTTTGTTAGTCCAGTTTGTTCATTAGATTCTATATATAAGTGAAATCATATGGTATTTGTCTTTCTCTGACTGGCTTAGTTCATTTAGCATAATTTTCTCCAGGTCCATCCATATTGCCACAAAGGATAAAATTTCCTTCTTTATTATGGCTTAGTAGTATTCCATTGTGTAAACATCCCATAGTTGTTGTGCCCCTGTGTTCATTGCAGCATTATTTACAATTGCCAAGATATGGAAGCAGCCCAAGTGTCCATCAGTAGATGAGTGGATAAAACCAGCAATGACTCTTAATTTACAAGGGTTCATTGCTCTATATCCTCATCAACACTTTGTATTGTTGGTCTGATATGTTTTAGCCATTGTAGCATGTGTGTCAGGGAACCCAATTGATTTAATACTCATAAAAGTGTGGTCCTTAAGTCTTTATATTAAAGTAAGAAAAAAAAAAGACTGTCCTCATTTATCATACAATAGCCTGGGTGGCCCCAGTGCTGTGAGAATCCTAGGGACAACCAGTGAACCACAATTGTTCCTCGACAGCCATAAGAAAGTGTTACCAAGGTTTTGGTGACTTGAGAAGACAGCAAAGTGGCCTGAGAAATATTTTTTTGTTATTTTAAAAAATAAAAGCATTTTAGAACAGATGTTTAAGACCTCATTTTTATACTCTTTCAGAGAATGATTCCATGCTCAAATAAGTTTAAGAAAAGCTATGTATTATTTCCCTTTCTTGGTGCTTACAAGGCACATTAGCCCATTTATACCTCAGCAAAATCCTGCAATAGTAAGCATATTTACTTCTATTCAAGCCATTGTCTTCCAAATTTGTGTGTCTGGACTTTTTTTAAAAATCATCTATCAATATCATTTCCACAAAACATATTTTGAAAAATGTTGGTATAAACATTAATGGCAATCTTATACTCAGCTTTCTTGGTTTCAGTCAGTTTAGCAAAGGGTAACCAAGGAGAGCTTATGAAACAAATACATTTTGAAAAGATTAAAATTTGGGCAAAACTTGTCTGTTTTTTCTTATTTACCACAAGCCAACTGGACAGAGGCCAAGACTAATTCAATGCTTATTGAATCCCATTGCATATTATTGGTACTCAGTAAACATTAATTATTAGTGGTAGTTGAATAAATGATCATGGTAATAATGATCATGATAACGCTGTATTTTCAATTTTGCCATTAACCAAAACATCTGAGAGAAATCTTGAGACAGTCTATAAAACCCAAACACAGCTGGGCTCACTTGTCTCCAATGAGAATTTTTCACCCTGCAACAAACAACAGTTGCTACATAGAGAAAAGCAGGTTGTCTTGGGTCTCTGAGAGATTATTGCTGAGCCATCATGTACCCAGAGATGAATCCAACTGCCAGGCTTTTCTAAAGCTGCTTGTGTTGGTCAACACCAGGGCTGCATCTTTAGCAGTCCCCATGGTATGGCTCCTATACTGACGTCCAGGTCCTCCATCATGAGATACTGCCAGACCCGCAGGCATCATCTGCCCCAATGTCTAACATATCCCCGGGGCAACCCCCTGTAGTTCATTCATCTGTTCCCTTAGTAATTCCACAAGCATGAACCCGAAACAGTTGTTTACCAGGCCCTGGATGACGAAGGTGCCAGGCAGCTGTGAACTCCTGTCTCCACAAAGCTTACTGTTTTCTGCATAGACCACTCCACATTAGCTCACCAGGTAGTCACAGAAATGGTTCTGAGTTGGAAGAGATCTCAGAAATCATCCAGTTGTTTCCTCACCTTATAGCCGAGAACACAAGATCAGAGACGGGGGTGGGCCCGGTCACATATTTCAAAAATGGTCGTGGTTCTTACTCTTTAACAGCACCATGCATTACTGTTTTCTAATATGCATTTTAGTTCTGGCTTCTCAATGAGACTACTTTTGTTCTCTGAATACTTCTATCATGTAGATATGTTTATCTTGCTCTGTTCCCTACTTATGGCTTCCAGAATAAAATTCAGGCTTCTCAGCTTGCTGTACCAAACTGGCTCAAACCACTTCTCGAGCCTCACCTCCTGCTACCTGACTCTTCACGTTTGGCGTCCCAGCCACCCTGGAACCTTCTGAACACTTTCCTTTGCATGTGCGCATGTTTCTTCTCTACTTCTTTACCCTGAAAATGTCTGCCCTTCCTGAGAGGTCTGGCGAAAATCTTGTGCAAACCATTCTTTTGGCCACTTTTTACCGAATAGACAGTTAGCCGAAGAACTGAGATGCCACACTACTTTCTTTTCACTGACCTTGTAGAATTTTTCCTGCTGGACATCCTTGTTTAGCCAAGTTTGAGAGCATCTTGAGAAAAGTAATGGTATCTATTTATCACCATTTCTTCTTCAAATAACTTGATTTTCATGCTCTGAAAAAAACTCTCTCTTGATTTTCCTCCTAACTAACTGGGACTGCCCTGAAGCTTACTTTTGCTGATATACCTATGTCCCCCTTTCCAGATGCTAAAGTGCTCCAAGGCTCAGCCATCCTCTCTCTCTCTGCACACACTGCTTAGGTAATATTAGCAGGTTTCATGGCTTTAAATATGCTTCATATACAAATGACTTCCATGCCTGTATCTTCAGCCCTGACCTTCCCTGAAAGTGTAGGTTTATATATTCTGTCTCTAACTTTACTCCAGTCTCTCATAGGTGTCTCATGTTTATTCTGTGTAAGGTAAAATATTGTTTTTGTCCCACAAACCAGATTCTCATCATTTTCTCCATTTCAGTAAAAGCTGCTGAGTAACTCGAGTCAAAATTTTCAGACCCGTTTTTACTTCCCACACCCCACATCTACTTATATGAATCAGCTCTTAACTCTGACCCTCTCTATGTCTCCATGCCCTAGTCCATACCATCTCCCCGCAAGTACTACTGTACTTCCTCACCAGGGCCCTAGTTCCATCTGTACCTCTCAGTCTGCCTACCACAGGTGCTGGAGACTGAGTCTTAAAATGTAAGTCATATTACATTCTCCTGCTCAAAACCCACTGTTGGTTGCACACAACACTTAGATTAAAATCCAAATTCCTTACAAGGCATAGGGTCTTACATGATTTCATTCCTTTGTTTGTTTCCAGATTCTGGCCTTGTTCACTATTTCTTAAGCATAATGGCCCCCTTACTGTTTGTCAAGTGCACTTCCTGCTCAGATGCTGCATGCTACTCCCTTTGCTGAACTCTGCCCTCAGATACCTACCTGGTGGGCTGCCTCAGCTCATTCAGGTCTCTGCTCAAGTTTCACTTCCTCACAGAGACTTTCTTTGAGCATGGCATCTGAACTGGAATCCCATCTGCTCTAAAGACTGGATTGCCTCTTCTTAATCTGGACCACATTTAAGAACAAAAGGCTACAAATGTCATGTTTTCATCTCTATTTTCTCCTTTGAGGCTCTCATGAGTCTGGTGGTAGAATCTCTGTGTGAAACTTGGTAGAGAAAAAGTTGGGCTGTGCTGGTAATTACAGCTTTGCTGTAGAACCATGTGTGTTAGGAAAGATGTCACAAACAGCCCCTGGGGAGGGTGGGCACACAGACAGAGCTGGGATGAGGGCAGGGTCTGAAAAGAAGCAATTCCCTCTTCCCATCTAGACAATTGCAGAGATGCCCTTCCCTTATGGTCAGACAATGAGAGAATGTACTAATACTTCCCCAAACGTAATGCAGTATCTACACTTGTTCCCCATATTGCAAGATTAAGAGTCTGGAAGCATATCAGTGTCTCATCCTATTATGGTCCCCCCTCCCTGATTTTTAATGCAACCTGCTTCCACGTTCTGCTTCCCTGTCCATGTCCTTTTGCAGTGTTCAAGATTTCTTCCCTTTCCCTCCTGCCTTGCTTATTCCTTTTTTCTCCTTCCTAGATTCTCATTTCTTTGTTCCAGAAGCCCCCAAAAAAGTAAAAGAGGAGAAAAGATACATGTAGCATCCCACTGAGAGACAACTGAAGAAACAGAATTGCCAATTTTTAAGAGCCTTTCCCTTTTTATGGTGATGTTTTGTGCTTGCCTGTATCAAATCTTTAAAAGAAACACTACCATTAATAATACATAGTTTGCTTTGTTCAATTCAATTTTACCCCGATCCAAAGGGCCTGGAACATAAGGCATTGGAGCTTGTTTATCCCATGCTTCACAAATAAAAGGATGATTGTTTCTACTCTAGCCCCAGACGCCTCTTTTCTCCTATGTTTTGTGTTCTGGGTGCAAAACAATTTCAGCTGGTTGTGAGAGCACTGCTGCCTCAGTCTAAGCTTCCTGGGAACAGTGTCTCAGCTGTGGCCAGCTGTGCTCCCTGCAGGGGGGCCCTCTCCACCTACCAAGGCCTTTGGCAGCCTGCCAGTCTTTCTGACCCGACAATCCACTTGAACGTCCTCTGCTATGGCCCTTTGGGCCCAAGGAAGTAGTGGTGCCAGTTGCCAGCTCTTTTTCAAATCCAAGAGGTTGCTCTCCATTGTGTCTGTAGACGTAAGAAGGAAAATACCAGTCCATGTGTGTTGGGTTTATCTTCCCGTGCAGCCATGAATCCTGTGCATTCCCATGAGCTACTGCTTAGAGTAAAACTGTAACAGTTCTCTCTTAAATAAATATATTTTCCCCCTGTTTTCAGTACTGCTCATGGTGTTGGGGATTTTGCAAAAGTATGAAATAAACTTTGTTTCTTCACACAGAGTGAGTTCAAGTAAAAATTGATCTTAGTGTATTTCTGTTTCTTCTATTTTGACAGAAGAAATACAGGGGTTTTCCCCCTCCCAATCCCATGTTCTTTCCCTTCCTGTCTCTTTCTGGATCGATGTCAGCAAAACCCTAATGATTCTCTAAGAAGCTGGTTCCGCATGAGGATGGGAGACAAAAAGCTCAACAACTCTCACATCTTCAGTCAGCAGAAGGGAAGAAGGAGAGTCCAGCATTTTCATTTTGGAAGATTTCCACACTTTTCTGACAAGTAATTTAAATCCGCTGTTGAGGACGTGGCCGTTGTATGAGAGAATCCCAACCAAAGCCCAAATAATCCTGTTTTTTAAAAAAACAAAAACAAAAAAACAGGAGTTGCAGACACATCTCTTCCTCCACCTCTAGACAAATACCAGACCAAGAGGCGCCCCACTGGAACAGAGTGTGATACCTGTAACTTTCTGAGAGCTTTGGGTATTGTCCTTTAGGAGAACCAAGGGGAAGCTCTTAATTGGCTTAGACTCAGTTGCAATCAATCAGTGCTTTGAGAATAAAACTCAAACTCCATTGGAAACACATCTTTATTAAAAATGATGTTCTCTCTCAGCAATTGTAGGTTGTTTAAAAAACTATCTAAAGTGCTAGTGTCACCTCTTTTCAGTCTTCTTTATAGCTTCTCTGGATATTTGGATATTCAATTGTATTTAGGTTATTTTTTAAATTACTTTATTGTTGTTCAATTACAGTTGTCTGCATTCCCCCCCCCACCAATCCCCCAACCCCAGCAAAACTCACCTCCCTCCCTTGCTTCTGCCCTACCCCTTGGTTTTGTCCATGTGTCCTTTATAGCAGTTCCTGAAAACTGGACAGTGGGGGCATTTAGGTTATTCTAATCCATTCCATTTATTCCATTCTTTTCCATTCTCTGAACAAATGTATATTGAGTATGCATGCATTAGGCCTTGTCTCTGACAGTGTTCTCAATTAAGGAGGAGTGACAAGGGCGATAACATTGATGTGGATAACTGTCATAAGGACACAACGACGTCAAATAGAATATTAATGCTTTAAAAAGAAATGTGCAAAACATTGCCTGGGGATTAGAAGGAGGAAGTTGAAACAGCTGTGGACAGACTGTGCAAGGACATTAGATAAATAATTTTTGTTCAGAAATCAAACCTACAAAGGTAGAGCAGTAACCCAGGAGTGCATCAAATTAGAATATGTTGATCAAGCCCCTTCAAGGCAGCTCGAGGTGATTTTAGCCTCACACACTCACGTTTCACAAGGACATGCTCACACATGATTTTGAAAGTATTTGTGGCTTATGTCGGATGGCTATTATCCAGAGTATTTTGGAATAAATATTCTAGGGGAACAGTTAAGCCAAGTGGCTCAGTCCATGTCTTCTTTCACAGATTCCTTTTGCAGAATTTTACTGATCCCTGATTTTGTACAAGGTGCTGTGACAGACGCTGGGAGTAGAGTTATGAAGACATGAAGACAGTTCCTGTCCCTAAGGAAGGATGTCTTTGAAATCAAGACATATCTGAACCCCCTTCCTAGTCCCAGCCCCAGGACAGGCCCTCACATTCATCAGGGCCCAGGGCAGGGGAGGAAGAGCGGGGCTCCCTCCCTCCCTCTCTGGGTCGTGTGAAGGCAGGATAGATGCCAAAGTGCCCAAAGGGTGCAAGTTCATTAGAATCAGTTCGGGAAGCATTTCAGAGCATGTTGGTAATATGCATCGTGTATAAAGTGTGTTTTTTTAGAGTAATATTTCTGAGAAGTGTCAGAATTATGCTACATACATATTTTACACTTTTTCCTGAAAAGTCTTCCTAATGCTTCATGCTTCTTATTATTGGGGAAATAGTTGTGCTCTCCTGTGACCTCTGTCTTTTCCTCTTGAGGTTTGAAGAGTAAATTGAGACACAGCAGGTTGGCTTATGAAAACTCTAAATCTGACCACTCAGGTATGTTGTTTTTTCAATATGGGAAAAATCTTTCTAAAATCAGGTTCTAACAGAGCTTCAAATCATGTAATGAGTTCAGAATCATAAAAACAAAATCAGGACAAGAATTATGAGCTTTGATACACTTGGAATTTGCTAATACATGAAATCAAGTAAAATGAAAATTATAGTGTAAAGCTCTACAATTCTAAGACTGAGTTTCAGTATAATATCATAAAATGTTACCCTGGTATTCTCAGGTGGACATAGAAAATTAAAGTATGCACTATAGGAAAAAGCAAAAGGAAGATCTGAATAGATTTGATGGTGCCTTACTAAAACTTCCACAATAATGTTATCATTCCATCAATGATTACTGTGTACTGGTATCTTATATACCCTGGTTCATTTCAACCTAACAATGATACTGTGCATGGATTTACTCAATATGCTATCTCAAATCCCTTCTCATAAGCTGTCTTTCAAGCAAGCTGAACACTTGATTTCTCAGCTTTTCTTGCCACAGGGCTTAGCCATGTGTGCTAGGGAGGTCTTCCCTTCTTGAACAAAATGGCATGGCCTCTAGGGGAATATAGCCTTTCCCTTTGTTCCTCTTGTCTCTTTTTCTTATCTTGAGCATGCAGCTGGAAGGGTGTCTAGTGAGTTGCTACCCCACTCCTGGGACTCTCCACTTTTTTTTATGTGAAATAAATAATCTCTCTTTTTTAAGCCACTGCCTGGTTGTCTGTTCCCTCCAGCCAAACACATAAATGTGCTCACATGTGCATATGGAAAATATTGATTGAATTTCTACTAGTAGCCTGGTACTGTTTCTGATACTAGAGATAGAACACAGGAAGCAAAACAGACTCTGCTCAATTATTAACACCCTTGTGTGGTATAAATAGACAATATAAAGAAAATGCTCAGGGTATATGTGTGAATGTGTGTGTGTAATGGAGAAAATATAATAGGGTAAGGAAATAGGGAGTTTTGGAGAGGTGATGGGGAGGTTATTTTATGAATGGAAGCCAGAGAAAGTCTCTATTTCAGACCAGAAATAAGTGTTGGATTGAGCCATGCAGGTTTTGGAGGAGAAATTTTCTAAGCAAAGGAAAGTCCCAGTACCCATATACTATAGGGATCGAGTGCTCGGCATGCTTTGGAAACAGAAAGAAGCCCTGTTTTGCTCTATTGGAATGAGGTAAATAATGATAGAAGAGGTCAGGGAACTAACCAAGCCAGGTGACTCAGCGTGCTTCAGGCCATTGTGAAACCTTTAACTACTAGCATGCCTTTCCTGGAAAACGCTACGAATATAGGAGAAAATTATAATATCATTCCAAAATGGGAGGTCAAACATTCTGTTGTTTCTCTCTCTCTCTCTCTCTCAGTCTCCAGGTATCTTTTAAACATCTATGTGTGATAGTTAAATATCCTTGTGTATAGCCCACACACATGATCAGATCTCTCTGAAAACTTTGAAAAGATATTGAATAGGACTTTTCATTAAATGGAAGCTGACAGTCTGAACAGAAGATCATGGTTTTAGGGAATATGAGATATTTTAAAATATATACTATTTGTTTTTTATAGATTTTATTTTTACCTTCTACCCTAAATAGTTATAAGAAATATAATAAGAAATATAACATATTTTTATTTTAATAATTTCATTTCAAATCAAAACAAAAATATTGGTAGTTTTAAATGAAGTTTTAAAGTGAATTTACACTCCTTAGTGGTCAAGGAGAAATAACTAGAAGATTTTTGTACACAGAGTTGACAGTATAAAATTCTAGACATTAAGAACAAAGACTACCAGTCAGCTATACTCATTCTCTTGAACCTCTCAGCCTAGTATATAACCAAATGTGTTCAGATTTTCCATCCCACTTTAAATGGATACTAACCATGCATTCATTTTGTTCTGAGAGCCACAAATCATAACACATTTTTTTTGCCACACAACTTCAGGTTCACAACTTATCTGTTCAGTTGGTAACAGAAAAATTGTATGATTTTTACCTGAGAAAGTGCCTAACAACAATGTCTAAAAATGCTGCTACCTATCCGGATACATAGCTATATTTATACTCTACAAGAAGGTTGGATCTCCAGTTTTAGTGCTTTGAAATGGAATCTGAAAAGGATCTTAATGTTTTAAAAATTATATGTACCAAGATGCAATGAATTGCTTTATTGGTAATGGGACTCCCTGCGGATTTGAATAGGAATGAAAATCCACATTTTGAGAAGATTTGGTTGTTCCAAGTCTTAGAAAAAAATGAAAGCCAGAAGAGGTGGGTATGTGCTATGCAGATGGATTTGAATTCAAATATAGGTACAATTCCTATCAAGATACTATTTTGGTCCTTCTGGAGTCTTAAGCAAAAGCCATGCTTTCAAAATTCTGTGAGTATGTTTCCCCTGTGGGTGGTAGAACATCTTGTAATTCAGCCAGGGATTGGATTACTGTAGGGTGCATCAAGAAATGGCAGTACAAGAACCAGAACAAGATAAGGCTACTACAGCTAAAGGTGGAGATGGGATTTTCCCAGGTATAGGGGGATGAGGACAGGATTCCTCTGCCAAGCATAATGTGGTACGGGAGTAGAAGTAGCACCCAAGCAAAGAGCAAATGAACAACCTGCAACAGTAGTTAAAGTTCAGTTGATAGGGTGAATCAACAGTTTACCAGGACTAGGCGTGGCTGCTCACCATGGTCATCCTGGATCCCTCAGGAAAGCTGACATTGATGGCTTTTAGGGGCCAGGGTCTCTTGCCTCCATACTATGTCCTACTTACTCTTGCTAAGCCTGTCACAACACGAAGATCCTCAGGTATAAAAGTCTATGGAGGAATTAACCAACTCAAGTTGGAGAGCCATTCATCTCACACAGGTGAGATGAACATAGTGATGGGACATTTCAGGTGAGGTACATTAATTTCATATTAAAAGGCTCAAATGCTGGAGCTTGAATTCTTGGGTTTGAATACTGTTCTTCCATTTACTGCCTGGGTGATCTTGGACACTTGATTTAATTTCCTAACTAAAGAACTAGGGTACTAGTAATTACTATGCTACAAAGTTATCCTGAGGATGAGTGGGTTCTTATTCCCAAGAGCATGCTGGTGTGCAGAAAAAGCTTCATTCATGTTATCTTCTATTTCAACTGTCAGCAGGTGGCATCTAGGTAGGTGCTGTCAACAGACACCACAAACATTCAAAGACTAAACCAACATCTGAGGACAGTATTTTAATTCCTCAGATACAGAATGGAAAGAAAAAGACAGGGTCTTAGTTTCAGAGGATGGAAAGAACTGAAGTCTATGTCTACTTATCCTCTCTTGGACTTAAAGTCATATTTAAAGAAGCAGTGTAAATGAAGGCAGTAAGTCATGAAAGGTAGATCTAGAGTTGTTTAATTATCTTCATACATCAAATAAAGATTGAGTCAGGACACTGATGTGAAAGTAAAGTCTAAAACTGGGATAAACAAGTGGTTGAGAGTTTAGGGAAATTAAGTTTCTGCATTAGATAGTACATTAAAGGTAGCATCCTGACTATTGTACTTTAACCTCTCCCTCACTTGAGATTGTTCAACTCCTATAAAAACTGGTATTTACCAATCTTGCCTAGTTGTTTATTAAATAAATATATAATCCTCAGGACTCTCTTTGGAAAAATCATATTTGATAGGTCTAGAGTGGGGCTTGAAATGTATAATTTTATAAAAGCCCGAGAAAGTCCTATAATCAAGCAACTGTGGAAAATATTATACAAGGATAGGTAATCCCTGGACTTAATCATGGATGTAGGGAATTGCCTCCCGCAAGGGCCAAAGGGTTTTGAACAAGTTAGTCAAGTATGTCTTTCATCTTGCTGCCTGTTCCCTTTGCTAACTGTAGAGTCACATGGTTTTTTTTTCGTGTAACTGATTCCAGGTCCCTGATACCATAATGCTGAGGCCAGTGCTTCAATAGCTCGATTTCTTCCTTACCTCTCCCTGTGGGGCCTATTATTTGCCGAATGGTCATGATTCAGTCAGCTCTCTGGGGTCTTCTAATCCATATCTGCCCAAGAAGCTGGAAAAAGACAGCTGGACAGTGGTGCATTCCAAGAGGCAGGGCTGTCATGACTAGTGATGGCAGAAATGACCAAAGTTCTACAGGGTGACCTGGCTCCTGACATGAGCCAGGCTTTTCATCATGAACCATTAATAAGACACATTTTCTCCATAAACATAATTTTAGAAATAGGTCAACTGTGTACATGAACAGAGTGGGAAAAGGAAGATACTATGCAGATGATTTTAACTAATTTCTAGTTAATTATACCAGCATGATCTTCGTGTTGAGGGAGAGGCAAGAAGAGAGAAGACTCTCATTGGTTACATCTTAAAGATATACATACAATTTCTGAGGAATCTGTTTCTGAGTCATGTTTGTATGTGAAATCTAATAAGGAAAAACAAAAAAGAATCTGGGACAGAGGGTGTGGAATACACCTGCACTATTAAATGATAACATAAAAGCTTATGCAGATGAAAGGACAAATATTCAGGTAAGACTAACAGACTTACCTTCTTATTATAGTCTCTCCATGGTAATGCATGATGGACACTCTTCTTAGAATGCTACAAGCAACTGTACACCTATCTTTTACCTACTCCCCTTTGCAGGGCTAAAAACAAGTCTTTCTAACCCCCTTGAACTACTTGTCCTTAGTAACAGTCTCTCCTTCTCATTGAGCATCACAGGCTCTTGTTTACTCATCTTTCTTCCCCTTCCCCCCTTTTTTTTCTTTCCAAGTAAGTTTCCACTTTTCAGATTCTCTTTTCCTCACCCTGCCCTCTTTTAAAACATCAATAAGTTCACCCAGTCACACCCAACATGGCTTTCCTTCTGCATGATCCTTCTGTCACAGTCCCTTCAGTGTGTACCATTGTCTCCTTAGGCTGCCTCTTCCCTTTTTCTTCCTGCCCTCCTCTTGCTTCTCTCCTGCTCCTGCTGTCCCTGGTCCCCCTCTTGGTTGCTTTCCTCAGAGCTCGGAGGGCTGACAGAATGGGGACACTGAGTACAGTAACAATAATGCCAGCAGCTCAGGGGAGGAAAATGAAAGGGGGACAATGGAAAAAAAAGTAGAAGGTTTTAATTAGATATCCATGCCACTGACTCAGACTTAATAGGCAAATTTTTGCCCTTTCATTGTTAAGTGAAAGAAGAGTTTTATTTAAATGTAAAAAATGGCTGGGAGATGAAGAAGGGCAATTAAGTAGCACTGAAATGTAAACCCATGTTTCACAATGCCTGCCATGAGATATGGAAGCAAAAGATTCTTTCTGTGTGTAGGGAGTTGTGAGCCTTGGCTTAATGCCACTGTTGCATGATGGTGATGATGATGATGATGTTAATGGTGGTGGTGGTGGTGGTGGTGATGATGATGATGATGATGATGATGATTTTTAATGTGTGTGTGGTAGACTCTGGTTCAAAAGTACTTCACTCCCCTTACCCTGTTAGACACTCATCAAAGGAATGCTGGCCTAATTGACTAGCTCCTTTGTACAGATGGGACCTACAGCCTCAAAAATTGAAGTGGCATGTTCAATATCTCTCATCTGTGAAGAGCAGAATCACCTGGAGCTCTTTCTATTTTACATAGCCTCCATTTGTATCTCAGCACTCATGAAAAAGGTTTGATTACAGAGGCAATGTGAAGACCCTGAGCTTTGAAAAGTAAGTTTTGTACTTCCATTTGCTGGTGACATTTAATTGTAACTTTGGGAGATAAGCTTGGTGGCAGAAAAATTGCTACCCTACCTCAAAGGTTCTCCTTTGTACCATTATTAGTGCTTTGAACCAATGTGGTACTTGAAAAAACTATAATTCACTGCATTCACTGCAGTAGTAATTACCATTACTGTTACTGGGATGTATTGATCATCTGTGTTTTGTCAGGGAATGTGTATTTTCCTGTCTCCACTATTGCATCCAGTGCTTTAATTACAAGAATACAATTCTATTAGCAAATAGAATCTAACAATGCAGTAGACAAATAAAATGTGTCTGAAAATTATTCCATGATTATAAAGATGTGCCAGTATTAGAAGTGTAAATAGTTATAGAAATCCTAAAAAGAATGAAATAAAAAATAAACATTTATTATCTCTCAATAAGTGAGATATCTTTGAAAATAGAAGCTAGCATCATACTTAATAGAAAAACCACTAGAGGCAACATGAAAGCAGAAATAAGACAAAGAATATCAGTTATAATTATTACTATTCAACATGTTTTAGAAAATTCTAGCTAATGCAATGTTATAAAAAAGTAAAAGGAACACATAAAGAAGACAAAAATCATCTTTTCTTAAAATTGTTATAATTTTCTACCTCAATAAACCAAAAATTGTACATATTTTACCTTATTTAGAATAATAAAGGTCAAATAGATGTGTTGGATATCTTTTAAAATAACCTAGCACATTAAAAATATAAAGGTATATTTTATGTACCCTTGTTAAGAGCAGAGAGATACATGCTTCAAAACTGCATCTATGTTTTAAAAACTGTGAAGAGTATAAAGTAGAAGACCCAAATGCATCTTCCCTATCTTCTTACTTAAATGACTTACAAAAATTAAAACAAAAAATAGAATACTCATATTTTTAGGAAAGCTGAGATTGAGGAATAATATATTTTTCCAAAATTAACAAGAAATTAAACTACTTATAAGGTGTAGGGTAGGTGGAGGCAGTCTGGCTTCCTCACCCAGGTGTCTGGGTAGCTAAGGGAAGCAGTGTTCCCATAGCCCTGGAGGGGCCTGATAACCAGTGTTCTCATAGCCTTGAGACTGGGTCCAATAAACTGTTCCCATAACATGAAGTGGGCTTGCATGTGCAGAATTATGTTAGGTTATGTAATGTTCTAGCAGTTTTCTGGCTTTGTTCCCCTCTAGTATTTAAACAGGTAGGGACACCCTGCTGGGGGCAATGATGATGAGAGACAGGCAAGGGGACAGGTGCCACAATGGGTGCCATGCTGGAGAGCAAGGGCCATGACATGAGACATGCAGATAGACACGCAGCTGGCAGTGTGCGTGGCTCACCCACCTGTGAATAAAGGCATGCCAGACATTCCAATGGCTTCATGAATATTTTTTTCTGTCTGCACAAATACCATGAACCTGCCTGGCCTTGAAGGGTGGCAACACATAAGGGTAATGGAGTTGGACTGAGTAAATAGAGACATTTTAAAATCATGGCTAACTTAGCTCTATGAAACAAAGATTACAAAGGAGGGCAGGAAGGCCATATATACCCCCTTACTATCTTTCTCCTTACTCAGATATAAGTCTTCAACCACAACAAGACTGAGAAGCCATTAGTAACACAAGAGTTTACTTGGTAAATGGATGCATTAGTTAGTTATCTGTTGCTCAATAACAAGTTACCTTAAAACCGGGTGGCTTAAAACAATAAACATAATTGGGTTGGCCAAAAAGTTCATTTACTTTTTTTTCCAAATGATGGCTCTAGTAATGCTTAGTTGTCTTTAACTTCATTTGAAATAATTTTGTTAGATTGTATTGTGACAGGTATACACTCTAACAAATGTTAGCATGCCCTTTAAAAAAAAAACTTACTAAAACTGATGAATTTTTGTGCAGCCACTTTAATATTGAAGATGGAAGAAAATATACAACATTTTTGGTGGATTATACTTTATTATTTCAAGAAAAATAAAATTGCAACTGAAATAAAAAAAAAGATTTGTGCACTGAATGGAGAAGGTGCTGTGACTGATCAAATGTGTCAGAAGTGATTTAAGAAGTTTCTTGGTGCTATTGACATTTTGGGCAAATAATTCTTTGCTGTGGGGCTGTCTTATATATTGGAAGATGTTTAGCAGGACCTCTGGACTCTACCTACTAGAAGTCAATAGTGAGAAGCCAACATACTCAAAATATCCAAATCAGTGAAGTTATTGGCAAAATGAAAAATGTGTTCTTTTTATTTTACAGAAAAAACTATATGGACCTTTTGGCCTATCCAATATATTACCACACTCTGTTTCTGTAAGTCAGGAATTTAGGAATTGCATAGCTGGGTGGTTCTCACTCAGGAGTTTTCATGAGGATGCAGCCAAGTGATCATTAGAGGCTACAATCTTCTAAGGCTTGACTGAAGTAGACGGTCCATTGATCTCCAACTGGGACTCACAATTGTTTTCTGTTAAAGATGTCATTATCAATATTACTGTCCTTTCCAAAAACTGGGCTATTTGTTGAACTACAAAATTAGTATTAACCTAGCATACCTTTGAAAATGA
This sequence comes from Phyllostomus hastatus, assembly GCF_019186645.2. Classification (NCBI taxonomy): domain Eukaryota; kingdom Metazoa; phylum Chordata; class Mammalia; order Chiroptera; family Phyllostomidae; genus Phyllostomus; species Phyllostomus hastatus. The sequence goes on along the minus strand of NW_025334015.1, from coordinate 7,215,353 downwards.
TCCAAGTGTATTCTAAATGTATTTCTCCATTCCAAAAACAAGCACATGTACACTTGACTTTGTAAAAACAACCATCAGCCAACCCTAAACATGGGCAGTCTCTCTCTCACCAGACAAGGCCCTGTGCCAATCTTTTAAACTGAAAATAAAATATGATGTAGGAAGTGTTAATGATATAAATGCTACTACATCGTATTGAACTGTTCATGGAGTCTGAATTCCTAAATGAAGAATAATGATATCCTCTACTTTGCATGTGTGTGGTACAGATTAAAATAAAATAGTAATACACATTTAACCAGCACAGTGCCTGACACAGAGGGATACTCAACATGTGTTTCCCTTCTCTCCATGTCACACAGAACTTGTTTAGATTTGTGATGATTAAGGAAACTATAGGACTCCGCAAGTTTACCTGGTGAGACACACCCCTCATTGGAACTGGTGAGTTCCCACCCCCATGCAGACCTACGCTGGGAGGCGGGGCAGGGTCTGTGGGTGTCCTGCTCCACAGGGGCACAGCCTTTGCACAGCAGACACCCTCAATCACTGTTTATTAGGTTAGTGATTGTGGTAACAACATAGGTGACCGTTGTGCTAATAATCCAAGATCCAGTCTCTGACTTTTAAGAGCCTTGTACCCAATAGAGACAAGAGAGACAAAGAGTATTCTTGGTGATGTGTTTGGCTAGCTTTTTTTCATATTAGTTTCTTTCCTGAATATTAAAGAAAACACCCACATGGACTCCATGGGTTAACTTCATAGATAGGGTGTTGTTTTCCATGAATTTTTAGTAAAGAAAAAAAACACACATTTGAGCAAAGTTAAGATGAAATATTCTTTCAAGAAAATGCCTAAAATGAGGGCTTGGATGTGCCTAGTAGTCCCCTTTGCCCACAGTTCTGCTTTCCATAGTTTTAGTTATCCGTAGTTAACTGAGGTCTGAAAATATTAAATGGGAAAATTCCAGAAATAAACAATTCATAGTTTTAAAGTGTATGCTGTTCTGAGTAGAGTGATAAAATCTTGTGTGGTCCCACTTTGTGTTGCCCAGGATGTGAGTCATCCCTTTTTCCAGGGTACCCACCCTGTATACACTCCTGCCCATAAGTCTCTCAGTAGCCACCTCAGTTATCGGATCAACTGTCTTTGGAATCACAGTTCTTCTGTTCAAGTAACACTACTCTTATTTAATTAATAGTGGCCCCCAAAGCACAAGAGTAGAGATGCTAGTATTCAAATATGCCAATGAGAAGGAATAAAGTGCTTCCTTTAAGTGAAAAGGTGAAAGTTCTAGACTTAATAAGGTATTGTATCACTTCACATTATAACAGGAAGAAGGGAAAGAGAGACAACATTCTCATAATTTTTATTATTTTTCATTGGTATAATTGTTGTGTTTTATTCTTATTGTAGTTCAACTCTTACTGTGCATTAGTGAAACTTGACCGTAGGTATGTATATACAGGAAAAAAACATAGCATATATAGAGCTCAGGACTATCCACAGTTTCAGGAATCCACTGCGTGTCTTGGAATATACTGCCTATGGATAGGGGACTACTGTACACAGAAAAAGACAAATTAAAGAATGGAGAGAGAGAGAGAGAGAGGCTGATATGAAGGAGAGAGAATGGAAAGCCAACATGTATATAATTAAGCCTTCTCAGAACAAACTAGACAGAACTAATAATTGAGTATTTAATAGATACCTTCTTGTGCTGAAGAAAAGCTTGTGTGTGCATAATAATGGGATCACCACACATTAGAAGTCAGTTATTAGAGACACTTCCACACCTCTGGAAAGAGTTTTAAACAGAAAGATAAAGAAAAGAATATTTTCATACCTTTAAGTAACATATTACTCATAAAATAATAAATATCAGAAAATAAGGCCCTTGAGTAGTCTGCTTTTTCACTAAATGCTAAAAATAAGGGAGCAGTAGCTACAGGAGTTTAGATGGTAAAAATTGTGACCTTTGTATTTTGTACTCAGGAAAGATGCCAGCCACATCTGATGGCAACGAAAAGATGTCTCTAGTTACACACTCCTGGAGCAGCGGTATTTGTGTTGCTCATCATTGTATTTCCAGCACCTCCCACAGCTATTGTTGCAAAATGGGTTTTCAATAAATATTTATCATATGAAAGAAGAAATATCCCAAGAATCAGAAAATATAGCACTCATATATCTCTTTGGTAAATTCTTCAAATGTATTCCAAACAACTTAGAGATGAAACAAAGGGGAGAGCTAATGAATGGCACCTTTATAGAATTCATGAAAGGCCTAGCAGGGAACTGATTCAAAGAGATGAGACAAAGGCATTGTTATAAATCTGACAATTAAGCTAAATGAATGTACAAATGTATCAGTACATAATTTTGGATTGCGAATTCAAATATGATTTTGATATGAAACAAAAATGTTAAGGTAGGAGTGAGGATGAAGGGAAGCCATTGCAATTCTTGTCTCAAAAAGGAGAATACATAAGCACGTTTTACTCAGCTTGAATAATTAGATCCACACAGGTTAAACATACTTCTGGGAAACTTAAGTGTAAGTGCCAGTACGAATAAAAACATCATATATTCATTTTAAAAACTATAGAAGATAAAAGCAAAGAAAATGAGCTTCATAGCACAAGATATAAAACATGAATGCTGCTAGACAGAACAAAAGCAGAAAACAAAAAGATGGCAAGGAACAAACACATCAGTTTTAATAATATCTTCCAGTGGGTTAAATGCTGCTTTAAAAATATATATATAAATAAAACAGCAGTTCAGATCACATTAAAAAGAAAAAAGGAAAGCAATATATTTGTTTCATTTACAAAAGATGCACCTAAATTAGAATAATGCAAGTATTTTCTCAGAGTTAGGCAAATATATATTTTTCTTTTTGTATTTAATCTTTATTGTATTTTTCCATTACCACTACAATGTTACTAATCATCAGAGAAATGCAAATTAAAACCACAATGCGATACTATCTCACACCTGTCAGAATGGCTATCATCAATAAATCAGCAAACAACAAGTGCTGACAAGGATGTGGATATAGGGGAATGCTTTTGCACTCTTGGTGGGAATGCAGACTGGTGCAGCCACTGTGGAAAGCAGTATGGAGATACCTGAAATAATTAAAAATGGATCTGCCATTCAACCCAGTGATCTCACTTCTGGGAACATATCCAAAGGAACCCAAAACACTAATTGTAAAGAACATAAGCATCCCTATGTTCATTGCAGAATTATTTACAATAGCCAAGATGTGGAAGTAGCCCAAATGTCCACCAATAAATAGTTGAGTGGATAAAAGACTTTGGCACCTTTATACAATGGAATACTACTCAGCCATAAAAAGAAGAATTTTTACCCACTGCAGCAGTATGGATGAACCTAGAGAACATTATATTAAGTGAAATAAGCCAGTCAGAAAAAGAAAAATACCATATGATTTCACTCATATGTGGAATCAAATGAACAATTTGAACTAACAAGGAAAATGGGGACAGACTCACAGATGAAGAGAAGATGACAGCTTCCTGGGGTGGAGGGAGGTTAGGGGGTGGAGGGATTGAGCAAAAAGGAAATAGGACTTAAGAACATGGACAACAGTATGGTGATTGTTGGGAATATAAGAAGTAAACATTTTTAGCATTAACTAAATCCAAACAAGAAATATAATACTCATGTCAGATAACATTATAAGACTAAAAACATTAAGTTGTAAAAAAGGAGTCTTTTATAATGATAAATAAAATCATAGTGAAACTTATTTTTAAACTTTATGCAAGAATATATAAAGCAAAATATATTAGAAATGCATCAAAACACTATATTAAAATTGGTTATTATTCACATTTGGATTTATAGAGTTTGAGAAAACAAATGATATAAAATGGCTTCACACAGTCTGAATTAACAGAATTATCTATCTTTGTGGATATATATGTATACCATTTATCTTATACTGTATATAGTATTTACAAGGTATTTTATACTATGTATATGTACATATATAAGTACCAATTACATGTTGTATATATATATATATATATATTACATAGTACCTTCTACTATTGCCTCCTCATATATTAACATAAATATTCATAAACTTGACTGCCATGAAATATTCTTCAAAATTGATCACATAAATTTCCAAAATTAACTCAAGAGGTAAAACTTCCAAATCAACAACAATAACATGTTAGAAAAAATTGCCAAAGAACTACTCACAAACTATGCTGGGACCTGAATGAGTTAAAATTCAATTTTTTTCAAACTCTTAAGGAACATCAATTCTTTATCCTATTTAAAATAAAGAAGAGTACAAAAGATAGAAATTCTACCAATTTAGTTATGGTATTATAAACAATACTTACAAACAAGTTTCTTAAATGTGATAAGCTACATACATTCCAACTTCACTATTAATACTAAGAACAGTAAAGAAAATACTAACAGGAAGAATATTTCAAGATTACAAAATGTAATGTAATTGTTCACATACACACTGATAAAAAATACATATAATTATTTCTATAATTTGTCAAAAAGATAATTTGATAAAACTTACCATTGTGTGAACTAAACATTTTATTAAAATAGAAAGACAGGCATTCTTTAATGCGGTAAGTGGGCTCTCTCAAGCCAGAACCATACCTAATAGGAAAGCACTAGAAATATTTCTATTGCAAAGAGCAAAAAGACCCATATTCTTTAAACCATTATTATTAAATATTGCTTTGAAATACCAATAATACAAATTATACTCAGATTCTTTCTGAAAAAAAAATTAGGGAGAAACATTTTCCAACTAATTTTACAAGGACAAGATTACCCTGAATACCAAAACCAGACAATAATATCAACAGAACAATTGTCCTCATGAACACAGATGCAAAATCCTTAACAAAATATTGCCCAATTTAATCCAGTGGTATAAAGAAATGACCACACAGGACCACACAGGATTTATTTTAAGAATGCAAATCCTATGACCACACAGGATTTATTTTAAGAATGCAATTTTGGCATTAAAAATAATTTAGTATAATTTGTTAGATGATCATCTCAGTGATGCCAAACAAAACATTAGAAAAAAATGCACCATCCATTCATATACAAACATAAAAAAAAGAGCAATTAAGAAAAGAGGTTCTTCAATCTAATAAAGGGCATCTATGAAACACCTGTAGGTACAATTATACCTATTAGGGAAAAGTAAATGTTTTCCTTATAGTCAAGAACAAGACAAGGATGTCAGCTATCATTATTGATACTTAATATTATGTTGGTGGAGAACTTAGCTACTACAATAAGGAAAGAAAAAGACATGAGGCATACTAATTGTTTAAAAAAAAGTAAAATTTCTTTATTCATAGATGAGGAATTATGTAAAAAATCTTAAGCAATTTAAAAAATATTAGAACTAATAAATAAATTTAACACTGCCAGGATGCAAGGTCAACATACAAAAATCATTTTATTTCTGTATGTTTTCAATGAATAAGCAATTAAAATTTAAAGAATACCCTTAGCAATAGCATTCAAAATAATGGAGTTTGAAACTACACACTGAAATCTAAATATATTGTTGAAAAAATTTAACAAGACCTAAATAAATGGAAGAATTTATTTTATGGATTAGAAAATCAATATCATTAAGATAAATATTATTCCCAAATTGATATATAATTTCAGTGTATTTTCAATCAAAATCCCAGTAAGTTTTTTCTTTTTCCTTGGTAGATGTTGTCAAAGTGGTTTTAAAATTTTGTGAAAATACAAAGAATATAGATTGGTCAATATCTTGAAAAAGCAAAATTTGGTGACTTACACTCTCTGATTTGAAATTTTATTATGAAGCTACTATAATCAAAATAGTATGGTATGGCACAAAGATAGACATATAGATTACTAGAAAAAAATAGGGAGTTCAGAAAGATATCCCATAAATGGTCAGTTGATTTTGACAAAGAAGCCAATTTATTTGGAAAAGAATAATATTTTCAACAAATAGTGTTGGATTAACTGAATAGTCAAATAGAAAAAAATAAATCTCATTTTTTGAGACTTAACCTCTCACCATGCACATAAATTAAATCATGTGGATCTTATACATAGCCAAAAATCTAAAGTTCTAAAACTTCTATAATAAAATGTAGGAGACAACCTTTGTAACCTCAAGTAACATCCTTTTTTTTTATGAGATCAAAAAATGAAACTATAAAATATAACGAAACGGACTTCATCAAAAACAAAACCTTGGCTCTTTGAGAAGCAACGTTAAGAAAATGAGGAAAGAAAGTACAGGCTGAGAGGTTGTATTCTCAATACATATACATAACAAAGAATATGTATCTAGAATATGTTAATAACTATTACAATGCAGTAATTAGAAGGTAAGTAACTCAATAGTCAAAAATTTTAACCAACACCTTCCAAAAAAAAAAGCTATATAAATGGCCAAAAAGCCATGAAACGATTCTCAATAAAAATGCAATTTAAAACCGGATTTGTTTTAACCGATATACTGATTAGAAGAGATAACATTTAAAAGACAGGATCTCATATGTTAGTAAGCATGCAATGCTTGTATGATACTGATAGGAATGCAATATGTTCTAATCACTTTGAAAAACAGCAGTTTCTTGTAAAGTTAAGTATAAACTTATTCCACCCCTATGCCTTTATTTACCCAAGAGAAAGAAAAATATATGCCCATGAAAAAATCTGTACATAATTGCTCACGGCAACTTTATTCATAATAATGAAAAAGTGGAAACAGCCAAATGAGGCAATTTAGGGAACAAATGCTGGTATGTTCATGTAATGGAATGCCACTCGGCAATGAAAGGACAGAACTACATGCAACAAAATGAATGAGATTCAAAAGCTGACTGAAAGAAGCCAGAGCAAAAAGAGTACATATTCTAAGATCACAAAAATTTTATATTTTTTATAGAGTATAATTATGTGCATGTGTGTATGAAAAAAGTTTAATATATAGTAGCAGAAAACAGATCTGTGTGTGACTCAAACTGGGAATTAGGATAAGGTTTGGGTATGTAAACAAGGAGACTTGTTGGATGGATGGTAATGTGCTAATATGCTATACCTTAATTAGGGTCATGGATTTAAAGATGTATGATTTTGTCAAAATTCACCAATAATGGATGGACCTTGAGGGCATCATGCTAAGTTAAATTACTCAGAAAGAGAAAGATAAGTACTGCGTGTTCTCACTTATTTGTGGAATCTAAGTGTGTGTGTGTGTGTGTGCATGTGCGCGTATATTCATAGACATCTATATCTATCTATCTATCTATCTATCTATCTATCTATCTATATCTCCAAGTGGATAGGAAAAAAGATCAGATTTTTTTTTTTGTAGGATGCAGGGGTAAGGTGTAAGGAAATTGGGGATAAGGGCAGCCAAAGCTGGGAACTTCCAGTTCTAAGATAAACAAGTACTCAGAATATAGTGTACAACAGGATGACTGTAGTTGACACTGCTGTATGGAATATTTGAAAGTTGCTAAGAGAGTAGATACTAAAAGTTCTTATTTCAAGGAAAATATATTTTTGTAACTGTATGAGGTGATGGATGTTAACTAAATTTACTGTGACAGTCATTTCACAACATATGTGTACCAAGTCATTTTAGTGTACACCTTAAACTTGTACAGTGTTCTATACTAATCATATCATTTTTAAGACAATTAAATTTATTTATTTATTTTTAAGTATTTTTATTGATTATGCTATTACAGTTTTCCCAAATTTTCCCCTTTTATCCCCCTTCCACCCTGCTCCCCACACCTCCAGCATTTCCCCCTCCTTAGTTCATGTCCATGGGTTGTACATGTAAGTTCTTTAAGTCCTCTGTTTTCCATACCATTTTCATCTCTCCCCATCTATTTTATGCCTACAAATTATGCTTCTTCCTTGTACCTTCCCCCCTATTCTTCCCCCCTCCCCACTAAAATCCCTCCATGTGATGTCCATTTCTCTGATTCTGTTCCTGTTCTGGTTGTTTGCTTAGCTTTTGTTTTTGTTGTTTTTCTTTTCTTTTAGGTTCATTTGTTAATAGTTGTGAGTTTGTTGTCATTTTATTGTTCATATTTTTTATCTTCTTTTTCTTAGATAAGTTCCTTTAACATTTCATATAATAAGGGCTTGGTGATGACGAACTCCTTTAACTTGACCTTATCTGGGAAGCACTTTATCTGCCCTTTCATTCTAAATGAAAGGTTTGCTGGATAGAGTAATCTTGGATGTAGGTCCTTGCCTTTCATGACTTCAAATACTTCTTTCCATCTCCTTCCTGCCTGTAAGATTTCTTTTGAGAAATCAGCTGATAGCCTTATGGGGACTCCTCTGTAGGTAACTCTCTCCTTTCCTCTTGCTGCTTTTAGGATTTTCTCTGTCTTCAATCTTGGGTAACTTAATGATGATAAGCCTTGGTGCATTCCTTTTTGGGTCCAGCTTCTTTGGGCTTTCTGGGCTTCCTGGACTTCCTGGAAGTCTATTTCTTTCACCAGATTAGGGAAGTTATCCTTCATTATTTGTTCAAATAAGTTTTCAATTTCTTGCTGCTATTCTTCTCCTTCTGGCACCCTTATGATTCAGATATTGGAACATTTCAGGTTGTCCCAGAGATTCCTCAGCTTCTCTTCATTTTTGGGGATTCTTATTTCTTTGTTCTGATCCAGTTGGACGTTTATTTCTTCGTTTTTTTCCAAATCGTTGCTTTTAATTCTGGTTTCCTTCCTGTCACTGTTGGTTCCCTGAATATTTTCCTTTATTTCATTTTGGGTATCTTTCATTTGTTCTTTCATTTTTCGACCAAGCTCAATCAGTTCTGTGAGCATTTGATTACCAGGGCTTTAAATTCTCCATCAGATAGGTTGGCTATCTCCTCATCACTCAGTTCTCTTTCTGAAGCTTTGCTTTGTTCTTTCATTTGGGCCATATTTATTTGTCTTGGTGCAGCTGATAGGCTGGAAGGGGTGGGGCCTTAGGTATCCATACTTCATGGCAACCCTCCTTGGTGCCCATGGGGGAGGGGCCAGAGAGGGAACGATGCAGCTTGCCTGCTTAGCTTCAGTGCACTTTCCACCAGACACTTGTGTCAGACTGGAAGTATCTCCCACCGTAGCAACCCCAGCCATAGCCCACAGTCAGCTCTGAGTCTCAGTTTTCCCCTTAAGTCAGTCCCTCCCACACAGCTCCGCCCCTCAGCTGCCTTGCTGGGGTTTTTCTGAATTGGCCCGTGGGGTCTGCCTTACCGGTGTGGTTGTTTTGGTTGATTTTTTGTTTAATTCCTTGGTTGTCAGAGTCCCATGCAGTTTGATTTTTGGGTGCTTTTGGTTGTTTATTGATTTTAGATTGGTTGTTATCCTCCATTTGGTTGTGCAAGGAAGTGAAGAGTTTCTACCTATGCCTCCATCTTGGCCGGGACTTACCAATGATATCTTAATAAAACTGGAAGAAAGAAACTCAGCACATTATACTTAAAATGGTACACTTTATTTTATGTAAATTATGAACTAACACATATTTATTTAATAAAAAAACTATAGTCTTACTTTCTATTCCCTATTTATAGTTCATGATTTGTTTCCCATTACTACTTAAATCTCATCTAATATCAGTTTCATGGGGATAAAAATATATATACCAAAGTAGAGATGTTTCCTTGGTTTTTAGACTTTATGTGGATCAAGATAATGCATAGAGATGCAGATAAAGATGTTAAGAAGCTAAATTGGTTTACCTTGGAAACCTAAGAAAGTTAGTGCTGAACGAGAGCAGATAGATAGTTTAAGTGAGAAAGTAGAGACTGGATCACCTAGAGTTTCTGTAGAGTGAAATAGAGAAAAGATTGGCAAAAAAGCATAATTCAACTCTTTTATTATCTGTTATCTAACACATGATGGAGCCATTTTGAAAAATTTTGGTAGAGAGTTAGCCTCCCTTAAAACACTTTCATTTTCTTGATGCAGTCAGACTTGCCCCCGTGGACTACCCTGTTACAGCTGGCCCAGCTACAAGTGGCCCAACAGTTTTATTTTGGTCATAACAACATCATGCTGTATGCCCCAACAACACTAAACTGCTCACAGAGTCCCATTAAACAGGCTTTTTTTCAGTTCCAGGTCTTTCATCTGGCTCTCTCAATTGCCTGGGATATTTCTCTTCCTCTCCACCTCACTCATATGACTTTGACTTTTAAGAGCCATATTTTCCCCTTTCAGAATCGCTGCTTCTCCCATAATTCCCAGTTGGAGTTAAAGGATCCTATCTTACAAATGCACAATGTTTAGAATGTATTAGTAATACATGTACCACGTTGTGTTATAACTATGTGTTACTATTCTGTATCTTTCATTAAATGTTCGTTCACTGAGAAAAAGTATACTGTTAGTTATCTTTTCAACTCCAGTGTCAAACACAGCAGCTGCCACATAGCAGGCATTCACCACTTTTTTCTTGAATGATTGAATAAGTCCATAAATAAATAAATAATTGAAGGAATATTATTTTCATCTGCAATCAATTTAACCAGTCTAGGTGTCTGTTTCTATATAAAATGTTTATGGTAGTCCCTGTATTTTATTTTATTTTATTATTTTATTTTATTTACTTTTCTGTCTGCATTTTGACAGAAGACCTTTGTGGAATCAAATTAAATTAAGTAAAAGTGGCAAGTCAGAAAGTTTGAGGGACAATTTTGGTGATAATGGTGATCACAATGATGACAAGGTTACTGCAATGTTTTATTAGATAGAAACTTGTAGTCAAAGCATGCAAACAATCAGAAGTCCAGAGAGTCCAGCCAGAATGGAAGGCTTGGCAGTTCCCAATGATCAGAAATAGCCACTGGCAACTCCAATGAGACAATTTGAAGGATGATAAATAGGCCTTAAGAATGACAGTAGCTGAGGTACGAATGCACAGGTCAGGCACCTGGAGGTGGCAACACCAGCAGACAGGGATAGGCAGGCCAGCCAGATGCCTTGGCACAGGTGCTGTCTCTCTGTCCCCATTGCTGACTGCTGCTGGGACCAGGGAGGTCTGGGCTCTCAGGAGTGTAACTTCAGCTAGAGCTGACACCTGAGGCTTCTCGGTACATTACACCTTAGGTGCAACCAGAGGTGCTAGGAATACAAGACATTCTTAAACTAGACTTAGAGTGTGAAGGCCAAACCACCTTCGATCTCATGGCTTCCCTGCCCTCTTGGGGGACAGGATTGCTGCCCAAAAGGTATCTGGGGTGTGGTGGGAAGTTTGGAACTCAGTGAGGAATAAAAATTGGAGAATGGTGCTGGGCAGGAAGGAGAGTAAGAAGGTTTGTTAACAACGTGGCTCAAGAAAGCAAAGCTCCAAATACCTTGCCTTGCAATGATGCAGAGCTCCCCGCAGCCCATGACGCCTGAAAGAAAAGGCCCATTCCGTCATTAGCAGGGCTGGCAACATCCTTACTGCCCACAAGGGAGACAGACCCTTTCATGGCAGATGTAATTACTGCATCCGGTTCCAGCTGTGCAGGAACAAATAAGCACAGGCTCAGTGGAGCTGGAGGAGGCCCCAGAGAGCTGAGATAGAAGCGTTTATAGATGGCAATGGGGTGGAAGTGGAGGTGAGCTGAGCAAAGCTTGTGAAGGAAGGAAAAGAATTAGGAAAACAGGGTTCTGATTGTATCTGTTGCTTGACTAAACATTTCCCTTAGGAGCAAAATACCCAGAAACCACTACAGTGACCAGCATCTTGGAGTAACAGGTTTGCAGGAGGGCAATGGAGTAGGGGATCCTTGGGCTATACTTCAGGGCTTCCATGACAGGTGAAATTCCTGCACTGCACCTCCTCACTCCACTCCAGTTCTTGTTTGTGTGTGAGTCAATCACAACCTCCAGCTGGGAAGCCAAGACTCAAAGTGACAGTCAACTCTTTTCACTTGGGAGTCTAGTTCCTCTTGATCCTGCTTACATCCAGTTGAGATTACCTCTCTGAGGTTGGCCTCTCCAAGGTCAACCTCAGAGGTTACTTCTCCAAGGCTGATACATTCATAAAACAAAGCGTCCCAAGTCCTTCCTTTTAAAATCCTCCAAGCAACTGCCTGTTTCTCTCTCCTGTCCCTCACTCCTCTGAATTGCATGTGAAGGGAGCAGCTAAACCTGCTTGGTCTCCCCCTTTAAACTGAGGAGGAAAGAATTTCCCATTACTAGCACCATTTATACAGTCTTATCTTTACAGCTGTCCTGCTGGAGCTAGAATCCAGGCCCAGTATGGGTTCTGAGGAAGATGGGAAGGCAGGAAGGAAATAGTCTGTAGAGACAGAGACAAAAGTGTGATGTCTCGTGGACAAATCAATTATGGTAGGATGCTAAAATCACTCATTTAATTTGTCCAAATTGAATTGTATGTGTTGAGGCAAGTCATCCCAACTCTCAATATGCATCACTTTATTGAATTAATGAGTTTCGAAGCCCAGTCCCAGGTTTTCCACTAGGACACGGCTGGTCAGGAACTGAAGAGTTCTGTCTAAATCAGGATCACCACCATCTGGAGCCTTAGGCTGGTGGGAGCCTCACAATTGGGTTAAAATGTGATAGAAATAAAGCCTCAGCAGCAAGACTACCTGGTCCCTATTGCAGCATGCAATTTTGGGGCAATGACGGGCTAGAAGAAATGGTAGTGAAAAGGGAAGAAAAGTGCTTTCTAGACAAGGCTGAAAGCTCTTACAACCTCCTAACACAGATCAAACTTCAGTGCCTTCCACAAACAGCCTTCAGTCTATATGTCAAAATTTCTCTTAGCCATACAGGTAGTACTTCCTACCTCTGGGGACTACTCTGGGCAGATCCCCACTGCCTTTACCCATTCTTTTTCTCTGGCTTCTATAAGATAGGTATAAGGTGACAAATAAGCATGCATTCATGCAATGGGCATTTTTTGGATCAACTCTAAAGTTCAAGGCATTAATTGTGCTAGATGCTAAAGAATATCACAGATGTGTAAGCTCAGTGACTGCTCTCAAATGGCCTCAGTACAGGGAGGCAGGGGTAGTCACCTCTGGCTGGGGCAGAACACACCATCTCAAGGATAATTTAGTAAATGATGAATCAATTAATTAATACAAACCACATGTTTCCTCTCAGAGTAGGGGAATAGAGGCTGGGTTTATGTGACTCATTGAGAAGCACTCTGAACACACTGTGTACTCACCTGAATGAATGTTGCACACATGGCTGTAAGCAGTGGTGACAACCTCCTGGTGTTGATTGCAGCATAACTCAGAGCTGGAACTCGTGTGCCTTTCTTGTCCCAGTTCTAGCTGAGTTAGATTGGGACCCCTCAGCAACCCCCAGAGCTCCGTAGGCAACTCCCAGAAACTTCCCCAACCCATGGTGAAGATGGTAGCCTTGAAAAGGACCCTCAGTTGCCACCTACCTGTCTCATTCATATATGAAAGACGTGGCCTCAATCACACTGCAGCAATGCTATGCTCACAGGTGTCTTCCCTTCCCCACTCTGTGTTTGGAGCAAGGACTCTGTTCTGTTCATTTTGGGTTCATACTACCCTACACATCACATGGTGAATTGAATCAGACCTACTTCAGCTGTAAGTGACAGTGACCCAGTTTAAAATAGCTTGAGAAAGAAACGGTGATTTGTAGGAAATTTTGTTCTAGAGATACAGAGGTTTGTTAGCAAGACATGGAAATGGCTGTGAAAAAAGGAATACCGAGGACTGCAGGTGCACACAGCTGGCCCTAAAGGTCTTTTAAATCTACTATCAAGTGTGTTCGTCCAATTGGGGGAGGGAAACAAACTTCTCTGAGGTTCCTTCCATATCTGGCCAGATGAAGGAGCTCAGTGTTCAAATTAAAGTACATTATCTCCAGAGGGGGCTGCAGTCTGTTCTTGTGGATCGAGGCTGCTTATTATTTTCTATAGAAGCCCATGATTTTTGTTCAGCAGCAAGAGTCACTGTGGACCCACTGCTGAGGCCAATTAGATCTACAGTACTTGTAAAGCTGGTCTCAATTTTATCAGTGTCCAACCGATTGCAATAGCATAATTTGGTACAGCAATTGCATTGAGAAGGGTTTATGGCAGACGGCAGGCAGCATTGGATGACTTACCAATTCTAATTTTACTTTTCAGTTAGTTGGGCTTTTCACTTGCTATGATACATGCTAATATCCATTCTTATATTATAATCTAAAAAGTATTTGGAATAGATGCTGTCGAATTCCATTCTCCATTTCTCCATAAGGGAATCATATTATTAGTAACTCTTTTCTGGTCTATAGATGGAGAAATTGAGACAGAGGCTTAGTGATTTGTCAGATTTACATAGAGAATGAGGAGATCAGAAAGGAAATGTTCCTAGTTAAATCCAGATACATGAACATCTCATTTCCAAGCTCTTTAACTTGCAACGCTCTTTGTGTTTTCTAGTGCTCTTAGAATAAAGACCAGCTTCTTTAAAGGGCTCTGCGTGATTTGGCCCCTGACTTCCCTGTCTCAGCCATTGTCTCGCCAGCTCACTACAAATTCAAAACGTAGTTCTTTTGTTTTTGGAGAACTACACTCCCTCTCATCTTAAGGAATTTGCACACGCTGTTTTCCCTGCCTGGAAGGTTTCCACATAGCCCAGCCTTACCACATATCCCTACCCCTTTCCTGGTTAAACTTCTGTTATTCTTCCTATGTCCATGCAAGTGGCACTATCACAGGAAAGACTTACCTTAGACTGGCTCAGACTGCTCTGTTGCCCATCAGAGCAGCCACTTCACTTTGAAATTGCATATTCTTGGTGATCTGATTAATTACGATCTCCCTGATTAGACTGTAGGCTCCGTAAGGACAAAAGCCATGCCTATTTTGTCTGCTGTTGTTGCTATGGGGCAAACAAATATTCTTAATGCATCAAATAAATGAATAAATGAATGCAAAAGATACAAATATAGAGATAGCCTTACAACAGACATCAGGCTGCATGTCCAATTCCAATTTTGCAATTGAGTTAGTTGGGCTTTTCACTTGGTATTATACATATTAATATCCATTCTCATTTATACAATCTAAAAAGCCCAGGGAAGAAGCTAAACATAATTCAGTGCAAACCTAATTTCCAGCTGCCTCATTTCTGATGTACATAGTTTCTCAGTGGGAGGGGTGTGAATAGTACTCATATGGTCACAACCAAGAACCACACTTCCCGATATTATTTGTTTGCTCTAAGGTGAGTTATTTCACCTGGACCCTTAAGAAGAGAACCCCAGGGAATTATTATCTAGTTCTTAGGAATGGTTTTTTCTTTAGAAAAGAAGAGAGGGATACTAGCAAAGCAGTATGAACCCATACTTCCTAGAGTCCCAGGGTTAGAGTTCCCGTTTGGAGCCAGAGCCAGGGTTATCAGTTGCATCAACTACACAATGGTGCTGGCTGCCTGTATCCTTCTGCCAGGCTAGCTTGCTCTACCCTCCTGCTGCTCATACAAAAGAACTTCAGCTTCCCAAGGAAGAGATTCTCAGGAATTTATGACTCAATCAACCCACCCAAAAGGAGCATAAATGGGATTAGTTTTAATATTGTTAAGTTGCAAAAATACAGGCATATGTGCATGCCAAAGCGAAAATGTACGCAAGCAAAGGGGGAAAACATATGGGTACCCATATGGTGAAAAGCGCATTGCTAGACCTTCACACACTTCTCATTTACAATGAGAACCAAAGTTAGTGAACATAAATTTGCTTTGCAAAAATGTGAGAGGAACAGCTTGTTTGCCCATAACTGTTCTACTGAGCAAGATATGTATAACCTTGATTTCTCATCTCAGACACCTCTTTTTCACACTCTGAGGGTTAATTAGGCTCTAAACACAACTTCAGATAAGAAGCAAGAATCCTGGCTGCCTTGGAGAGAGACAAAGAAGTAGGAACATGATTGGATGATACAGCAGGTCAAGTAATGGGCAATTCCTATTAGTGGTGGGGAACTTGTACCTGGGATGGCTTAGGAAAGAAATGAGGTTGGTAGGTCTCAGCGGGTTTATTTTAATTGAAGCAGGGAAACAACAGGGACCTACAGCAGACAATAATAGCATGAATGTGGTTTTTATTTGGAGGCTGTCCTTTTCTTTAAAAAACTCTGGGTGGTAGCTAGAAAGTCCCTAGACATAGGGAGGTAAGTGCGGAGTTAGGAGAATAATGTACGAGCATTGGTGATGCTCACAGCCAGTGGGCACCCTTGGGTGCCCCAGATAACAAGCAGGATTTGCTAAAACACATCATTTCAGATTGTACCTGTCCCAACTTCAAGCTGTGGGAGCCATCTTTGTACAGAATAAAGAGCTTTAGACTTGAGAAACAGGAAGTAGTTTCCTTTCACGGATTGACCACGTTAGTTAGCTCTGAGTCACTCATCATTAGTTAATCTTTCCAAGTTTATTTCCTTACATCAGAAATAGGCAGGCCATTCTTTTTCTAACCTAATTTAGAGAAGTGCAGTACACTCACTTAAGATGAAGCATGTAAAAATATTTTATAAAGAACAAATCCCTACATAAGCATATAATGAGTGTAAAACTAATGTTCATTTTCCTTATTCTTATTTTTTTAACTTTTTATTTTGAAATAATTGTTGATTCACAAGAACTTGCAAGAATAGTAGAGGTCCCATGTACAGATGACCAGCTCTTCCAATGGTGGCATCATATAGAACTAAAGTACATTATCGAAACCAGGTAACTGATGCGAGCACAATACAATTAATTGCATTGTAGAACTTATTTGGATTTTAAGTTTTCGCATGTACTCAGTGTGTGTGTGTGTGTGTGTGTGTGTGTGTGTGTGCGTGTGTGTAATCCCATGACATTTTATCACACATATAGATTCATATAACTATTAAAACAATCAAAATATGTAATTATTCCATTACTATAATAATGTAAGGCACTGCCCTCTTGCTGCCCTTTTCTATCCCTTGCTTCACCCTGTGGCAGACACTGATTTGTTGGGTATCTTTACTGTTTTGTCATAATTGAGAATGTTATAAAAGTGGAATCATACGGTGTACAACCTTTTGAAATGGACTCTTTTCATTAAGTATAATGCCCTAAAATCCATCTAAGTCTGAGTCCATTAATAGTTCATTCCTGCCTGTTGATAAATAACATTTCACGGTATACCAGTGTGTCTGGCCATTTACCTGTTGAAGGACCTTCTGGTTATTTCCAAAATTTAGCTATTACAAATAAAACTTCTGTTATTCCAAATTTTTAGGTAGGTCAGAAGGACACTAAATCATTAATGAATAACCCAAGACTGTCAAGAAATAAGAAACAGAGACAGAGGTAGGAATACATACAATAATAGGCATAATAATTAAAAAGGTGTAATAACAATCATTAGCACTTCTCTCTCAGAACTGCTGTGCCATTTCATGAGTTAAAGCATGCAAAATGTATAACAGGGCTTGACACACAATAAACACTCCTCATAATACCATCATAACCATTAAAAATGACTCAGGTCAATGCATAAAGGAGTCAGCTTTGGTTACTCAGAAAATTCACTTCTGTGAAAGAACTCATTCACTCGCTCCCTCAGCTATTACTGTATATGAGTAGGTTGTAGGAGCAACACACTCACAGGTGAATAGTTGTCATCTTAATACGTCCATGGAGAGGAAACAAAAAAGAATAATTTTTATTTTCCCCAAACATCTGGCCTTTCCCAATATGTCACTGGGAATGGAGGCAGGTATATAAAGCATTAGAGTGGATTACTATGGCATCCTGGGAGGGGAAGACAATCCTCCTTACAACAGCCTCGACTGTCTCCTCTGCCACACTCATCTCTGCAACTTGCACATTATTCATGGTTTTCCACCCCTGAGTTTCCTGATGATTGCTGGCCCAGTGCCCTTCTGTGAGGGAACAAAAGAAATTCTTGGAACCCCTCTGTTTCACAGTTGTATCCCAAACACACTGGCCACTTGCCAGTCCACTTTACCTGGGTGTTTTGGGATCTGTCCACTCTTCCCAGTGAAAAATTCTTTGAGAATTAGGGGCCTGCCATTCCATCATAAATCCCACTTCCTGAAGTGTAGGTCACTCAGTACAGATTTCCAAGTGCGTAAAGACTCAAACAAGTGCCATATTTTCTAGCAAGTCTATATAAATGAGTGTTTTTTTAAATGATTTGCTACTGAAAATAAATTAAACATGACTATTTATATTTAAATCTAAAGAATCAATATGTAGTCAAAGGCTCAGCAGCCTTTCTGTCAATAGTAAACCTTCTGGATGTGGGTCTACACAGCACTTTTCTCTGAGATGTTTACGATGGGTAATAATCCAGGATCCTGTAAAACACTCAGCTTCCCAGCTTCCCTCAGAAATGAGGTGGCTGTCCTCTGGAAATGCCTTGCTTCTGCCACCGGTGTCAACACTGCCAAAGAAGCTGGAGGCCGGGTTGGGAGACCCCCAGCTGCAGAACCAGCCTGGAGGTCAGACATGCTGGATGTCTCTGGATCTACGTCTGGAATCCTGTTCAAAACTTCCATTTTGCTTTCAGAAGAAAGGCTTGTTCTTTGGTTGTTTTCAAGAGAAAATGAGCATTAATACCCAGAAAAGTGGCAATGATGAAAGTATTTACATCATGGAAATTGGCAAGTGCTGTCAGGTTCCCCTCCCCCACCTCAGCCCGAGACAGTTTCAACCCTTCTCCAGTACACTATAACATAAATCTTTCCCTTTTCAATTATCTATCATTTTAAGTATTAATCATATTTCTGTATTTTGAGTGGTATTTTTCCCTTTACTATGTCTATTTACTTATCATATTTCAGAGATTCCTCATAGTTTCTGGCTCCCAAAGGCTTACCATTGTCATATTTGAGTATAATAATGGGTTCATTAAGTCTTGTGGACAAAAAGGAGCCACACAGTAAACTTGACAAGCTCATGGAGGCCGACCTGGTGGCCTCACAAACCCAGCTACCAAAGCAACCACACAGGATGGTCTGAAACCAAAACTTCCTGACTGAAAGGGAGTCATGGAGCACAATCCTGTCCTAGGCCTGCATCATCTGTGACAAAGGTCAGTCTTCACCATAAGTGAGCCTGTCTATTGTCTTTGTGCATCTAAGAGAACAGACCTTTGGAATGTCAGGGTGACCCCTTTTTCCAGACTCCTCAGGGCACACACTCCCACCAGAACCTCTTCTTCTCCTAGAATTATCTCTGTGCTTTAAAGGTGAGTTGTGCACTCTGCCACACCCACCAGTGTAAAGAAGTCCACATCTCTTCATTTTGCTTTTATCCAGTCCCCTCAAGCTCAGAGATTTCCCTGCTTGGCTTTTGCCAGCCTCTCTAGTCTACCACCAATGGATTTCATGGAATCTCCTTATGTTTTGATTCTGATGTACAAAAGAAGTGGAAAAACTGTCACTTTTCCAGAGCATTTTCTCAATTTATTGAGATTTTGCTTCCTGACAATTATCTTCAGTTTGGCTAAAATAAACTCATAAATGAAAACACTCCATATGTTTAGACATTTCTTATGTTGACAGTCATTAGCCTTTTTTAAAAAATTGACTTGAAAGAGAGAAAAAGAGAGAGAGAAAGAGACAGAGAGAGAGAGAGAGAGAGGGAGAGAGAGAGAACACATTGATGTGAAAGAGGAACTTCGATTGGTTGCAAACTCGCAACCCAGGCAAGTGCCCTGACCAGAAATCAAACATGCACCTTTTGGTGCATGGAGATGATGCTCCAACCAACTGAGCCACTTGGCTTGGGTGATAGTCATTAGTCTTTACCTCTTTCCCATAATTTCTAGGGATTGGAGGCATGTGCTTAGTCTGTCTTTTTAAACCATAGCACAATCATTATTTTTAATCTTTAATAATGTGCTCATCAAAATATCCTTTTTAAATTTTTTTAAAGATTTCATTTACTTTATTTTTAGAGAGAGGGGAAGGGAAGGAGAAAGAGAGGGTGAGAAACATCAATGTGTGGTTGCCTCTTGCATACCCCCTACTGGTGACCTGGCCTGAAACCCAGGCATGTGCCCTGACTGGGAATCAAACCTGCGACCCTTTGTTTCACAAACCTGCACTCAATCCACTGAGCTATACCAGCCAGGGCAAAATATCTTTTTTTAAAAATAAGAGTCTGTTTATTCATTTCTGTTATATGGATCCCCAAATTTAAACAACAGATTTTAAATATTTCATTAGCATTTTGGGAAGACAGATGTCCAGTGAGTTAAATTCTCCAAAGTAATCCCATTGGGGTTACTGTCATCACAGCTTTTTATTTCTTATTCTTGCTTGCTGAACTAACTAGTAAACTGTTCTCAAAATGCTGTTTGATTTCCAAGTTTTATTGGCTGCTTTTCTGAACATTTAAAACAACTTCTGAAAGACCACTCACCTCCAAGTGGGAAGTAGTAGCCTTCTAAAAATAAATATTGGTAGTCACAAGCAGAAGCAGCTTTTAAACTTGCAAGCCCTCCAGGTCCCAATGCTTTTCAAACTTGGGAAATAATACTTTGAGTTTAATGTTTGAATGTCACGGGGGGGAGGGTGGAGGAGACAATAGGGGAAAGGAAAGACAGTGAGTGAAGGCCAAGACTGTGAGAAAAACAAAAAGCAACTTGGAGATACAGCATAGCCTGGGACATTTAAAGTGAAGAGGGATGACTTAAATTTAGGATTTTCTGATTTTTTGAGGCTGAATTGCAACAATTACATTATATGAATGGTTGGGGATATGGATGAATCTTCCTTATTTTAAGAGGGGAATCTTAGCAGTGTACCACTACAATAATTGTTAAAAACTCTTAAACAATGTCCAAGTGCTTTTCAAAAGATTTCTAGGCTTAGAAAACTATGTATTTAGGATCAAATAAATGCACTTGGGATTTTAAGCATTTATAAAAACATCTGACTTCACCAAATATGTACAAATTGGTCTGAAGGTTAGACATATTTTTGTATATAATGTAAATCTGAAATTCTCCCTGACTTTGAGCAAAATTCCCATGGGGCTCATGTCATTGGGAACACAAACTATTGCTGTTTATATTAAAGTTGACCTTTGTGATGTTCCTTATGTATACTGTAATGTTTTTGTTAATGCTTCTTCATAATATTGACATTTTGGGTTTCAGTATATGAAGGCTTTATACAAAGACTATGTGGTGGCTTTATTAGATTTTCTTCCCCTATAACAAGGCAGGAGCTGAAACACGTATTCTCCGTGTGCAGGGAGGAAATGAAAGAGTGAAAGCTTGGATGATGCTGTTAGTGATGAATCCAGTCTCTCACTGGGTAAGTGTGGCTCACATGAGTTTTGTTTCAAATTAGAAGGGCAGATTTTAGGTCACTATTTGTAACATCTGTAGTTAAGTTTTTCAAATTTTATTGAGATTTAATTAAAATACACTGCAATGCACCTATTTTTATTATACATTTTGATAGTTGTAACTCACTCATCCATCCCATTCAGATATAAAATGTTTCCATCACTCCCTGAAATCCCCTTGTCCTCTTTACAGTCGATGCTCCTAACACTCCTGCCCCAGGGAGCCACTGGCTTGATCACAGTCATTGTGGGCCAGTTTGTCTGTTCAAGGTTTCATGTACATGGACTTGTGCTGCATGTATTTGTGTATGTGTCTCCTTTCTTTTACTCCACATAGTGTTTTCGAGATTTATCCATTTTGTTGGTTTGTTTCTTTTAATTGCTGAGAAGTCAGCTGCAAGAATATATCAAAATTTATCTCTTTACTTATTGATGGTTATTTGGGTGATTTCTAGTGCAAAGCTATTATAAATGAAGCCACTATAACCATTTGTGTATAATGCTTATTTGCTGACATTTGTTTTCAGTTATTTTTGCTAGCTATCTGGAAGTGAAACTGCTAGGTTGTATGTTAAATGTATCACAAAGTGCCAAACTTTGTTTCCATAGAACTTATGCCATTTTACATCTTAAAGTTAACATACAAGAGTTTCAGTTGCTCCACATCCTCACCAACAGTCAATATTGTCATCTTTTTTAGTTTTTGTCATTCTAATAGTTGTATAGAGGTATCTCTTTAACTGTTTGATTTTCAGTTGTACGATAAAGATGTTGAACATATTTTCATGTGCTTATTTTTCATTCATACATCACCTTTTGTGAATTGTCTGTTCAAATATTTTGTTTGGTGAGTTGTTATAATTATGCTGCAAGGATTTTTTATGTAGCCCAGATATAAATTCTCTTTGTCAGGTATAAGTACGGCAAAAGTTTTCTCCCAGTCCGTGGTTTGTCTCTTCATTTTAATAGTGTTTTTAATTTTGACAAAGCCTGTTATGGGTTGTATTCCATCCCTCTTGAAAAGATATTTTAAAGTTTTAATTTCCTGTGTCTTAGAATGTGACATTATTTGTAGACAGAATATTCATAGAGGTAATCAAGTTAAGGTGAGGTCTTTAGGGTGGGCCCTAATCCATTGTGTTTGGTGTCTCTATGAAATGAAAAAAATTGACAGAGAGATGCCCACAGGGAGAAGGCCTTAATGAGATGTGACAGGGATCAGGCTGATGCAGCCGTACAGCCAGACACCCCAGAGCTTGCAGGCAAACCCCCAGAAGCCAGGGAAGGGGCATGGGACAGGCTCTCCCACACAGCTCTCAGAAGGAAGCGATCCCAACTCCCCCTTCACCATGGACATCTAGGTTCCAGAACTAGGAGAAAATGCATTTCTGTTGTTTAAGCCATGCAGTTGGTGGTATTTTGTTATGACAGCTATAGGAAAAGAACACCAAGCCAAATTTATCAAATTTCTAGGGCAAGGTTACTAAGATTTATTTCTATGTCTTCTCTAGATTATTTTGAAATCACACATAAGCATACTCCACATATTTTCTTCCTCACTGGGTTTCATGTTTAGATTTTCTAATGCCTGCAGGAACACCTGTTTCTTGTATAAGTTCTAGAATTAATCATAGTTTCTATTAGCAATAGTGTAAAAATATCAAGTGGCTTGGTGTCCATCTCTTCAAATGCAACATGGAGCACGTTCTAGTTCCAAGGGGATACGGTCACTTGTCCTTTTGGTTCCCTTCCTATTACATTGAAGGTGATCATAACTCACATTTTTATACCAGTCATTTAGGGCCCAGTAGAGGCAGGCCCAGGTGCATTTCACCATTCCTTTCATCCCTCTACCCAAGGACTATTTATGTATAGGCCAAACACATGTGGCTCCAGGTAAACACCCTGAAAATGCTGAACAAGGAGGTCCTTTTCCTCCTGGATACACAATAGCATCAGAGTTTTCAATGAACACTAATGTTCTAGCACTCTAGCACTCTACTTCAAGAAAGGACAAACTACTGACTAACCCACACAATCTTTACCTTGAGAAATTGGTTTATTTGTTGGAAGTAATTGCCATGGCACCTTTGTTCTTCATAGTTTGAGAAAACATGAGTCCACTAGGTCAGAAAAAGGACTAAAATACCAACTCAGTAAAATTTTCTGTGAGTCTTCCTTTGGAATGGCATACTCAGCAACTGATGCACGTGGCCTCTGCTTTTACATGACTCTGTCAGAATGCAGCATTGTTTTCTAATTCCTGAAGTTCTGTTGTACAATAGAACCAAGGCTTCAATATACTACTTCTAAGAAATTTCTACAGGTAAATGCCTTACCCTTGACAGACAGGTGTCTCCAGGTCACAGTTGGCTCTGGTCTGCCAATAGCAAGACACAGCAGGGTCACGCTGCTCCCCTCGTTCACGGTGATGTCTGAGGAGATATTCATGATTTGCGGAGGAACTGTAAAGAAACAGAGAATAAATACATGAGAATGATTCTTTACACTCGAAAGAAGGTGTTAGCCTATAAATATTCATATAGCATGTTTTTTATAATGAGTATTTTCTCAATAATAATGTTCAGATTTCTCGATTTTCCAAGGATGTGGTCACTAACACAACATTTACAATGCTCTTATGCCTTGTAGCAGGAGGCAGGTGTATGTGTGTGGGTGGGGGGAAGAAGCACAGGAACTGAAGAGAAGGACATTAATGCTTCTTGACTGAAAGGCAAAACCAAAAGGAAATCACAATATTTTCTAAGAGTTCTTGTCTATCCACACGCTCATTTATTTTGGTGGAATTGCTGACTTAAGCAAATAGTCACGTGTTGCCCCCAGTTAAGCCATTTCCAATAAAGCCACCCACACTAAGTTAGTTACCATTTCCTGAGCATCCGGATGCTTTCATATTCTTTGATCTTGCACAGATTACTCCATCCTGCAAGTCTTTCCTTTCATGTTTCTTTACCTGAAAATTCCTTCTCATTCCTTAAAACATCTTTAAAATACAGAAAAATTGTGTCTGGCTTGTCCAGTCATAGTTAGTTGCTTTTTCCCCTGGCCCACTCCCAATCCACTGTCCCTGCTGCTATTGCTACCATAAGATTTATTGTAACATCCAGCCTCGATGGCACTGTATCCCAGTGGTTAGGAGCAGGGCTCCAGGGCTCGACCAAAAACTCTGCTGAAGAATCTGGGGCAAGGTAAACTGCCTTCCACTCCCAAAGATTTGGTACCCTCACCTGTAAAATATATATGGTGGTAGCAGCTAAACTAATTGTGTTGTGAGGTCTAGATAAAACAATGGCTTAGCAGAGTGCCTGATTGGAAAGAAGCACACAATAATGTCTTTCTCAACAAACTGTTGATCTCTCATGGGCTAGGCCCATGTCCATATACCTTTTGCATTGTAAAGGGTGACAGCATCTCCAGTTGTTCTGTCTACCTTGTCCTACCCCTGGGCCTGGGTCTCAATTTGATTTGAAACTCAGCATTGGAAACACCCTGATTCCCCTCAACTCTTACTTCTCATTGTCCTGGTTGAATTTCTTACCAAATTTCACAGCAACAATGGTAGTTGCCTCCCACCTGGATCCTCCCACCTGTTCTCTTTAGAATTTTGGATCCCTCTAACCTATCCCCTCCTTGTGGTCAGAGGGGTCTTTTCAGACAATTATCTTAATCATATTGCTCCTGGAAGACTCCTTTAGCCCACCATTGCCTACCAGGCTTAACACACACCCTGTTTTGCACGACTTACCTAAGCCCTCTAAAATCTAAGCCCCGGCCCACTGACAGACCTCATCTCTAGGTATAGTCCCCACTAAGACCACACTGCAGACACTGGACCTGGCTTTCCACTTTCCTGGGAACAGAGCAAAGCACACAAACTGCCAGAGTTTGCTTTTCCTTGTCTTCTCTTCATTTTCTACCTGAGAAGGTATGACTCAACTATCAAGAAACCTCAAAGGTCATCTTCCCTCCAATCCTGAAAAGAGAGAACAATTCTCCTGTTCTGTTTTTTCCAAAACTCCCCACAGGAGGGGACTGTGCAGGTTGTGTTAGAGTTGATTGTTTAATGCCTGGCTTTTTACCTGGAGAGTGAGGTGCTTGAGGATAAGGATGGGATTTCATACATCCCTATTTCCTCAGTCTCTGACACCAGGCTGACAAAGGTACATGTTTGATTCTTCTTTGAAAGAAAGATCTGAAGAACAGATTGAACACATCCAAAATCTAAGGAGGGCAAAGCTTTTAGTGGAGAGTTTCCAAAACTTAAATCTTTCTTCTCAATTTTCTTTTAGATTCTTAAAATAATGGGAAAGAAAACAGAGGGAGGAGGCTCCAAGCTTATAGTTCTGTTGATTTATTTAAATTGCCAGGTTAATTGTGAATTATTAATTACTATCCAGGTAGAGTGCTAGTGAATTCCAGACTACCCTGAGTCAGTGGCAAAGGAGAATTATGGCTGATGCTTGATTCAGATGACTATGCAGCTTGAAATTTTATGCTGCTGAGACCTTCAAGGTAAGTCTTTTCAAGGAGAAGCCATAAGTAACATGTAGAACACTTGAGTTCTTAAGAGAATCCATATTAGAAAATAAATAAAAATTACCTAGCTTATAAATCTGCCACACTTTGTATTATTTCTGCATTAGAATTTGCCCTGAAATTTCATTGCACATGTTTTATCCAGATACACACTGGGAAAAAATTGTAGTTAGAATGTAATTCTAACTACACTGCATCCTCTTGAGAAAACTGTATTACCTATTTTTCCAGTATTTTCTAGCTTGTTAAAATAAAATAGTTCTGAGCTTAGAAATGTCAATACTTTTTTTCACCTTTAAAAAGCAACAACTCCAGTGCACCTTCCAAAATGTCCTCAGAATAATGTCTGCTTTAGCTGGATGCATCAGGCCATCTGAAGTTCTCTTTCTCTAGACTGGAGAGTCTCCCTCATAATGAAGACATGGCCAGGGGTGGGGGTTGGTAATAAGTGACATCTTTGGATTAGTGAAGGCTGATTTGGTATGTTCCAGCTAAGATGCTCAGGGGCAGAACTCTCCACACTGTCCCCAATTAAGAGACTATTCAGTTATATTTTATCTGATAGTTTGAGGGGCCCTGGATTAAAGGATATTTGTAAAATTCTGTGGATATTTGGCATGACCTCCTCCTTTTCCTTCTCAATCTAATGTCACCCACTGGGAGGGAATGAAATTGGCAAGGTTACTCCAACTCCTCCACCAAGCCCCAGGCAGTGCTTTCTGTCATCCTCTGCACGTCTATAGTGTTCCCTGTCATTTTCTCAAAGGAGAAAAGACAAAAGGTTGTGGGTAGCCAGTAACACACACACACACACACACACACACACACGGAATTGAAAGTTCTTTCTGTTCTCAATTATGATATTTTATTACTAATATGTAATATATAATAATGTTTTACTTATAAATATATAACTTGAATGTTTTCAAATTGCTTGCACAAGGCTTATCTTGTGGATTTCTTAAGAATTAAAAGATAATGAGATAAATAGAACAAATATTCTCACTATTAAGTACATGATTTTCTAACCACTTTGCTGTACATCTCAAACTGATACAAAATAATATTGAATGTAAGCTGTAATTTTTTTAAAAATGAAGAAGGTGGAGCATGGGAGGGTTAAGTAATTTGCCCCAAATTACATGGTTAGCCAATGGAAGAATTCCTTCCATTATACCATGCTTCCTCTTTGTTTAACCTCTATCATTGCCCCCAAACATAGTGTTTATGTCTGCATATCTGTTTCCTCTGCTTGGAACATCCTTCCTGTGCATCTTCCCTCATGGCATTTAACAAAATGAGCAGAACCAGCTCATTCCAGTCCACTTCCCAGAAACCTGCACGTCACTGCAGACAGCATCCACTTTACCATCCTGGTATCTTTTGGACCATTCTTTTGGCCAACATTGCTTGCCAAAGGAGGTTCTCAGCACTTTTCATTTGATTTGAAATATCAAATGAATTTGGCAATACTATTATGATCTTTCCCTTGTTTCATAACTTTTTGAAAAAAGGAGCACATGAAAATGTTTTTTTTTTTCCTTTTTAATTTTGTTAAATATATACGGGTGACTTTAGTTAATAAAATTATATAGATTTCAAGTGCATAATTCTTTGGTACATCAACTGTGTATTGCAGTGTGTGTTTCCCACCCAAAGTCAAATCTTATTCCATCACCATATATTTGACTCCTGTACCCTTTACTAACCCCCCATCTCCTCTCCCCTCTGGTAACTGTAAGACAGTTTTTGTTTGTTTGTTTATTGTGTTTGCTCATTTGTTGCTTTCTGTTTTATATCTCACATATCACTGAAAGTGTATGCTTCTTAACCCAGTGAAAATATTCTTCAAACAGAATAGAGAAATAAAAACTTTAAGACAAACAAAGTTGAGGTAATTTAGTGCCAGCAGACCTACTATGAAATAAAAGGTTGAAGAAGCTTTTTAGACACAAGGAATACAATTCAGAGGTCAGAATTTAGAGGGACACACACACACAGTATTGGTAATGGGATAATAAATATAGAATGTAATCTATCTTAGTCTTTTAGAAATTTCTGTAAAATATAACTGTACAAATCAATACAGTTGTTTGTATATAAGTTTTTATTTGTTTGTCTTGTTTGTTCATTCGTTGCTTTCCATTTTATATCCTGCATATGACTTAAATCATATGGTTATTGACTTTTTATGTCTAACTTGTTTCGCTTAGCATGATATTCTTAAGATGCATCATGTTGTTGTAAATGGCAATGTTTCACCTTTTTATGGTTAAATAGTATTCCATGGTATATGTACATGCTTTTTATCCAATCTCCCATCAAAGAACACTTCAATAGTTTCCATGTCTTGGGAAATACAAATCAATACTACAGTGAGAAAGCACCGCACACCTGATAGAATGGCTATTATCAAGAAAACATTAATAGCAAATGTTGAAGAGGCTGTAGAGGAAAAGGAATCCTCATTCACTGCTGGTGAGAATGTAAACTGGTACAGCCACTATGGAAAATTATATGGAGGTTCCTCAAAAAATTAAGAAGAGTTACCATATGATCCAGCAACCCCTCTTCTGGGTATCCACTCCCAAAATAGGAAAACATCTACTCACAAAGTTATATGCACCCCTAAGTTCATTGCAGCATTATCCATGCAAGTAACTTTAAATGCCTCTACATATTTTGAAAGGAGAACTTTGTTTAATTTGTAGACACTTACCTATGTCAAACAAATAAATAAATATATTTATATACAATATGTAGCTAGTGTGTATTAATATACAGAAAAAATACATACCAATCCTACCTGAAATGCGAAAACTAGTCAAATAAAATAATAAGATGCACAAGAATCTCATGAAAGGATTACAAACAGCACAGTGTGTTTCCCATAGCATCTACAGACACTGGGGACACCGTGTCCCCTGCAGGACATGCATGTGGTTACCGTTACAGTGATGATGGTGGGTTACACGTGAAGATTCTCCAGTGCACAACTGCAATTACTTCAACTTGTGGTCATTTTAGAGGGATGGGGAGGTGGATGTAGATATATAAGTATAGATATAAACATTGTCTGTCTCTCTGTTTCCATAAACACACATGCAGAAGGTGATACAGACAATATTTGATCACATTGCAGTAAAGCATTTTGAGGAAGAGGCAGATTTCCAAAGGCACCTTTGGGTTCTGGGTTATCATGAGGTTACGAGTTCTGTCTCTACCCTCAGTGTGACCAGCTACTCTTAAACATCCCAGTGTGTCTTGAACCCATCTCTTCCTCTCTAATCTCATTGCCATTGGCTTAGTTGAGAAGCATATCTTCTCTTGCTTGGAATATTGCAAAAGTCTCTTTATTTCTCTATCTGCCACCATTTTATAATTCAAACTCCATACACCTACCACAGTTATCTCTTAAATGTCTGGTGTCTGCCTAACACCCCAGCATCTGTCCCTTGTTAAAACTGGAACATCCCAACATCTTAACATGACTTACAAACCCATTCACAGTTCGGCCATAGCCTATCTAGGGGACTTACTTGCCCCTTCTCTAGCAAGTAGCCCCACATATCTTTCTGGGGCTACATTGTTCTTTCTTCTCTGTGCCTTTACGCTATTCCTTCTGCTTGGAAAACACTTTCCTAGTTTTGTGTCATATGCCCTTGCCCATCAACACTCAACTCAAATATGAGCTCCTTGATGATGCCTTAGTTTCTCTCACTTCTGTTTCCAAAACATTGCTGGTTATGCCTTTTATCATACCATTTATCTTTGCAATGGAACCATTCCATGAAAGAGACCTGCTATGTTTATTCTTGGGTTCCTACTACGCAACACAAAGCCTGACAAGTGGTAAAAACTTCCCCTCCTCTGACAGTAATGTGTAAATGGATAGGTTTAAAAGTTGGGTACCTTATAATTTTTCAAGTGTTTTCCATCCTTGAAATTTGACTTTTGCCCTTTCCTTTCCTTGAAATACTCTCCATCCTATTCTTTACTTATATAATGTTTTTCCCTCTGGGCTTGGTTTTAATATTCTTCCTCAAAGAAATTTTTGATGATAACCCTAGTCCTTCCCACAACCATCTAATTCAGGTCCTCTTGTTAAAATCTCTCATTAACCTTCAAATCTTCCTCAACAATATTTATATAATTTTGTGTTTTTATGTTTATTTATGTGGTTATTTGTTTAAAGTCTCTCTATCCCTAAACTATACACTTTATAAACCACTATATTCTCAGTACCTAGAATTATGCTTGGTACATAATAGATCCTTAATAAAAATGTGTTGAATGAATAAAAATCTACTTATACAGTGTGTTACCATATTATTATATACTTATGAGAGAAGAAAGCTGAGTTAGAAAGGTATTTCTAATGGTGAAATATTTTCTTGTGCAAAGGTAAGAGGGGTTTGAAATATGTGATTCTTGACATATTAGCAGCACCTACACAGTTCAAAAACCATATGAGAGACTGTGAACCACAGCTTAGGCTCTGGAATCCAGTGACCCAGGCAGCCTTGGACAATTTTTGCTTAACTTCTCTGATCCCCTGGTTCTTCATCTGTACAGTGAAGACAACAAAATACATCCCTCTAGGTTGTTATAACAACTGTTGTTGTGCAGTGCCTAGAAATAAATGTGTACTTAATAAACGTTAGTTGTTAATATTTATTTTTATATACTCATTATTGATATTATTCGTGTTAGTTAGAATTAGGTAAATAGCTTAATCAGTGCTTAATTGCTCATTTTCTAAATCTCAGTTCCTTCAGCTTTAAGACAGGACGTACAGGTGAAGCTGGCTTTGGATAGCTAGCAAGATTTCATTATATATGCTTCCAGAGAAAAAAAATATTTGATAAATAATTGTCAATTTATTCCTTTTATACTGGACCATTGTACCTACGCAAATACACACAACGCATCACACACATTTATATAAAGAAATTACTTGGCTCTTCCTTATATACTGTCTTCTAAGGGAATTTTTGTTTATTTGTTTCTAGAAGGCTCAAGCACACACCTTCAGCACCATGCCCCATTTATTCAAGGCCATTGACTCCATCTGTTATGACTCTATCCTGTCCTTGTCTAGTCATAGTATTTGAAAATCATGTTTCATGTTTCAAGTGTTGTATTTAAGACTGAATGGTACTGTTTATTTTTTAAAGATTTTATTTATTTATTTTTAGACAGAGGGGAAAGGAGAGAGAAAGAGAGGAAGAGAACCATCAATGTGCGGCTTCCTCTCATGCATCCCCTACTGGGGACCTGGTCCACAACCCAGGCATGTGCCCTGACTGGGAATCGAACCGATGACCCTTTGGTTCACAGGCTGGTGCTCAATCCACTGAGCCATACCAGCCAGGCTGAATGGCACTGTTTAAATATATAACTATAACTATATAAATGTAAATGCAAATGTAAATATATACACACACATATATATGTGTATATGTATATATATATTTATCTGTACTCACTCACAGAGGCTAAAGTTTGACTACCATTTTTTCCCAACTACATTCTGTGTGCTTTTTGAAAAAGTTACTTGAGGACATTAAGTTTCAGCTGTCTCTACCACACAATGGGCATTAAAATACTTGTGACACAGGGATGTGGAGATTGACTATATTTATTGCATGCCTTTGAGTCAGCTCTGACTCCTGGTGACCCTATGAATGAGTGATACCACATGTCCTGTTCTCAACAGCCCTTAGAGGTAATGATTTTAAAGAGACTTAAATAGCTATTTTTGTTGTTTTTATTTTTTCTTGTTATTATTATCCCCAGAGAGTAACAAAATATTGAGACCTTATGAAAGCTAATGTAAATATGAAATGCTCTCCACTACACTTTTAAGCACTCAAGTCTAATTTACAAAAGTAATAACAGTACAGATTTTTAAAAACTCAAGTGTTTTATTCTTCTAGGGTTACCTTTTAAAATTTATTCTAACAAGAGAGCTCATTTTACAAACTACAGATAAGACTAATTTGAGAATTATAGTACACAGGTTAGGGTGTGCCAAATTCTGGGTACTTAAATAATATGATATGATGACAAAGGACTATGTGAAGTGTCAGGATAAGTGGCTTCTAACCTCGATTCATCCACAGCCATGTGATCTTTTGTAAACCACTTAACTCCTTTGGCTAAGATGTGTTTGTGTGCATGCTCCTGGTGTTCGTTTGTTTGGGTTAGTTTTGAATGAAAGAGGTGGATTGTGAATTCTCAAATCCCTCCTGGTCTAAAATTCTGGGATTTGGTGGTCTTCTAGAAACATTAAAAGTCCAAGGGGGCTACTCTTGAGAACAAAGTGGTATTAGCACCAAGAGTGATAACAAAGTAGCAAGTGCTTATTTCCTAGACTCTCACCTTAAGGGCTCTATACTCATTATTTAATTTAATCCTCAACATCCTTAAGAGATACTCCTTATTAAAAAATTAGCATAAGTGTAGAAATATACATCAAAGGAATAGAATAGAGTATCCAGAAAAACCTCCATTCTTTTAGGATCAATTGATTTTCAGCAAGGTTCCAAGACAATTCAATGAGGAAAAAAATACTCTTTTCAACAAATGATATTAGGACACATGGATATTCACAGGCAAAAAAAATGTAGTTGCCACCCTATTTCATATCATATCCAAAAATTTACTCAAAATGCATCAAATACCTAAAGGTAAGAGATAAAAACTAGAAAAAATATAGGCATGAATCTTTGTTACTTTGGATCTGGAAATAATGTCTTAAATATAACACAAAAAGCACAGTAACGAACAAAAATAGATACATTGCACATCAAAATTAAAAAGAAAAATAAATTTGAAAATTGTGCAATTTGAAGAAAAGTTTATGCTTCTCAAAGAGCACTACTGGGAAAGTGAAAAAGAAAACTGACAGAAGGGATGAACATTTTTGCAAATAATATATCTGCTAAGGGACTGGTATCAAAAATATATTTTAAAACTCTTATAACTCAACAATAAAAAGACACAATCCCTATTTAAAAATTAGACAAAAGATTTCAAAAGACATTTCTCCAGAGAAGATATACAAATGGACAGTGTGTACATAAGAGGAGATGTGGCATCATTATTCATTAGGAAAATGTAAATCAAAGCCGCAATGAGATCCTTCTTCACTCTTACTAGGATGATTACAATCAAGGAGACAGATAATAACAGGAGCAAGGACATATAAAAAATGGAACCCTCATCCGTTACTGGTGGAGTTGTAAAATAATGCAGCTGCCTTGGAAGACAGTTTGGTAGTTCCTCAAAAGGTTAAAGATAGAGCTACCATATGACTCAGCCATTCAACTCTGAAGGATATGCCTATGAGAAATGGGAACATATGTCCACAACACAATTAGTACACAAATGTTTAAAATAGCATCATTTGTAATAGACAAAAAGCAGAAATAACCCAAATGTTCATCAACAACTGAACACATACACAAAATGCAGTGCATCCATACAGTAAAACACTCTTCATCAAAATGAATGAATGAAGTACTGATGCCTGCTCTAACACGAATGAGCCTTGGCAACATTATGCTAAGTGGAAGGAGCCAGACAGGAAAAGCCAAACTACTGTCTGATTTCCCTTTACATGGAATGTCCAACACAGGTAAATCCACAGAGACAGGAAGTGCATTCATTGCCAGGGGCTGGGGAGAGGAGCAAATGGGGAGTGGCTGCTAATGGGCATGGGGTTTCTTTTGGGGGTTGATGAAGATGTTTTAGAATTGGATGATGGTGATTGTTTCACAGCTTTGCACATACACTAAGATCCACTGCATTGTACACTTTAAAATAATTAATTTGCTGGTATATGAGTTATGTGTCCATGAGGCTATTTTTAAAAAATCATGGCTTGTCAGTTTTGAAAGGTAGAACCAGAAGTTCTTGCACTATGTGCAAAGAAAAAAGCCAATTGATGTGTTCCTCAGAAAATACCTTTTTCATTTTATTGATGGTTCATTGCATAATGCTGAACTTAACATCTGCTGAACTCTCCATCTCTCGGGCATTACATACCCACTGTTTCCCCTTCCTTTTTCAAGGCCATTCATGCTTCCCTACCCATGTCGGCTATGCCTTAAGCACCCATACTCACTCCTAACTCAACCTTTGTGTCCTCTTCTCTACTCTGCTGATTCACGTCCTACTCATGCCTGAAAACTGATATTGAAATATAATACCCTCTGTCTCTCATCTCTCCCCATACGAGAGATGAAGGTACTCCATACCTGTGCTCCATGGCCACTTGTTCATCATGGTGTAATATATTTATTCTAGAACATTTATTGCATGTTTACTGTGTCCTAGGTGTTACCTTAGGGAGAGAAACGTGGAGAGACCAGATTCCTCTCTTATGTAACTTACAGAGTTTTGTCAAGAGAAGAACACTGACATTGACAAATACTCACAGGATCATTGTATGATTGCAACTGCGGATGTGCTCTGATGTGGTCCGAGATACATGGCAGCCCATCACAGGGCACCAGCCCTGGTGGGGGAGTTTTCATGAGAGGTTTTCTAGGCAGAGGAAGCAGCATGGGCAAAGGCTCTGCACAGATAGGACACAAGGTTAGCTTGGGTGACCGTGTCTGAAGTGAAAAGAGGAAAAACTCACAAGTGGAGGCTGAATGGGCAGGGGCAGATACATAGACTCTTTAAGAAAATGCCAAGGTTTTGGTCCTTTAAAAACAGAAATGAGGAAAGGCCTTAAAATGTTGAGGACAGGTCATTGTTGGCTGCAGTGTGGAGGATAGATAGGAAGGAAGCACAAGTGGGAACTGGAGGACTGGCTGTGCTGTTGTCCAGCAGTGAGTGGTGGTGGCTTGGGCCAGCCTGGTAGCAGGAGCGATGGGTGGGGAGGGATCTATGTGAGAGACATATAGGAGATAAAGTAAACAGGTTGGAGATTGGCAAGATATGTGTTAGGTGTCAAAGCACTTCTCATACTGTACCATTGTTTTCTATGTTTTTTCACACCCTAGGTTGGGGGATCTTTGTAATCAAGGACTTCTATTTGCCCATCCTGGTATCGCTGAGGTCCTTTCAATGCCTAGCATCTAGTAAGTGCATAATCAGTGTGTGCTCAATTTAACTGGCAGTGCATAGAGGTTTTACAGAAACACAACCTCCCAGGATCCACTGGGGGCAGTCAGAGACTTTGAATGAGACCTCTTTGCCTGAGGTCATAGCCCAGTACTTAGGAGGCAGGGTCAGAGAGCCATGCCATTCGATTTTATAGACTCTGAGTGTGAACCCGGACTTCCTCCACATCCTGGTATGGTATGGCTTTGTAACATACTGGGTAAGATTAGAACAGCCATATCCTCATTACTTGTTCTTCTTGGTTCTGTTTTGATAAGAGGAACGGGAGGAATCAGAGCCCATGATTGTGAACTGGGGACACGTGACTACGTGACAGGGACCAGGCGGCATCACAGACCACTCGGGTTGTGTTGAGGTTCTTTGCAATGGTTGTGTCTATGACGTCTCCTACAGAAGTTATTTATATTATTTATAGACTGGGACACACCTTTTTTTTATTTTTAATTTGCACAATTGAAGCAACTAACGATGATCAGAAAAAGACGTGTAGTTAAAGTGTCGCTCTCACCTCGTTCTGCTCTTTCTGGCATGTGGAGCTGCCCTCCCTCTGGAGGGCCCCTCTGTCCCTACCTCTCCTGAGTGCTGCTTCTCCTGAGAGTTCTCACCGCACACGCACACTTAGGGCCATAGGGTTTAATTTACATCTTACAATATTTAAGCCAAAAAGAGAGCTTAGAAATCACCTAGCTCAACCTCCTCATTTTACAGCTCAGGAAGCCCTTTGGTTCTAGTCGTCACTCCATCAAGTGTTTGCTGTAAGGAGGGGTACAGGTTCTGTTACCTCTTTTAATGCAGCTATTTCTCTTGCACCAGGACCCTCAGTATTTCACCCCCCTCCACCCGCCCCACACTCTCCTCTCCTCTAATCTTCCTTCTTAACATTGTCACAGTTGTCTTAGTCATTATTGGTTGATGCCATCAGGAATCCTCTCTTACCCATAGTGGCTTTGAACAAATTCCTAAATGTCTCTCACCAACTGCAAAGCAGGGTAGTTATCTTAGGCAACTCAAATGGCCCTTGTGAGGAATAAATGGTGAATTAATACAAAAAGGGATTTATCATAGTGCCTGGTATATAGTAAATATTTAATACTACTTCTACATTTTTTAGGACTTCATAAGTGTCAGGAGGTACCACGCAAAAAGTGGTACAAATCACTTATTTTGTCCTGTGACAGAAAGAGGAGAAGCTAAGGTTTGTACACAGTTCTGACCTAGTTTAGAACCCAACGTCTCAGCCACTTCAAAGCTACAACCTGATGCCACCTAAGTCTGCCTGGCTGCACCTTAGCCCACTGGCCTTTGAATCTGGACACAGTGTGGTAGGTAATGGTGAGTTCTTGCAGGGTTTGGAGAAAAAGTGGCTCTCACTTTGATGATCTTAAAGAACAGGTAATACCAAAGCACCTGCCTCACTGAGTAGGTAGTAACACCAAGTTAGTTCATGCAGGTCCTGTTCCAGCACCTCATTAATCACCAGCCTCTTTTCATTTTCTGCCTCAAATTTCTGGACACTTCATTTTATCTCCTGGGTCAGAGAATGTCAATGCAAACAAGAAGTGTAAGAGGGGACACTCCCACCTCTATGTCCCTACTCTCCAGTGTCTCACGGCAGACTCACTGATGTCTTAGGTCTTAAGCCTCACCTCCACCATACTGATGCCATTCCTGGCAAGAGCAAGTGGGAAGAGGTGCCCAAGCTGAGAATTAGGCCACATGTGTCCACACATAGGATTTCATGACCACACTCCTGCCCCGTCATCAACTCCGGGCATGGCTGCCTTTTCTGCCCAGCAGACCTGTGAGCAGGTGCTCTCTGACATCACTTTCTGACATCATATCTGTCTTTTCTCCCTGTCCCCAAATTTGAATGCCTTATTTTGAAAGAGGATGGTGAGGGAAAATAAGATTTGCTATGACCCTGTTTCAAAGTTTGTCCTATAGCCATACTTGATATCCAGCAGGGGCTGCTTCACTCAGCCTCCCTGACTGGCCCCTGTCCTGCTGTGATACCCATACCCAAGCCCAGAGATTTCTGATGACAGGGATGGGCTGCAAGTCTCTCCTGTGCTCTGCTCACTTGAACAGCAACCTTGGAGGTTGGGTGGTATCTCAACTGAGCTGTCTGCCCCTTTAAACATGGCCTCACTATCAGGTCCTCCATCAATAATCAGTATTTGCATTCTACTCAGTAATTTCCTTGCCTACCAACTCAGTATCTTCCCTTCCTCTCCCTTTCTTACTCTGCCCCATCTTTCTCTACTTTCCTTCCTGCTCCATGCTGCCAAGAGTAGGTCCTCCCACCTCACCCCTGCACTCAATATGTACTTGTCATGCACCCAGGTCTGAGATAGAACTATATTAAGACATTCTCTGGGATCAGACACAGAAGCTCTTCATCTTGGGAGAAATCTAAGCCTTCTAAGTAAAATCTTCAAGGAACAGGCACATGTGCCTGTCTCATTCACAGATGGATCATGCCCTGGGAAGAAGGTGGCGAGACCTGTGGCTCAGCCACACTCCTCTATCAGCATCACACAGAAATGGCAGGGCCTCACTCTCCATGAACTGCTGTTTCAGCATTGCATGTCTCGAGGATGGAAACAGTTTCTGAAAGAGGTTTTAGTTAGGAAGAGATGAGATTATAAACTAAGTGCACTGTAAAACTATGGAATGGCACATACCTATAATTCAGTATCCCCATTAAAGAATTAAAAGCTACAGTCTCAGGGATCCCACTGGTTCCAAGCTCAGTGAGTTTTGACTCTGTGCTTTATAGAAGAGGGACTGGCTGCTGCTCTTGCCATAATGTGATCCCCATTGTACAGAAGGTGCAACACGGTAGCTTTTTATGGGCCAAGGTTAACCTAATTTATCTTCCATTTTTAAAATTCACTACCATGCTAGATCCACAAAAGACAAGATTTCCAATATGAAAGAACATGCTTAGATTTCTAAGTGTGAGGAACTCAGCCATTAAGCCCTCAATATACATGTCTTTTCTCAATTCTTTGAAACCTTTCTCAATGCCAGCAAATCTGAAGTCTGGAAATCAGGATTGCATCTGCATTTTTTTTTACATTGGGAAAATAGGGAGGGGTTCATGACTGAATATTGCTGATAAAAACATGATAACTGAGTCTCATTACAGCCAAAGACAAGTCTCATATTTTAGCATTTTTATTAAAGCTTTTTAAATTACTGAGTGTCTGGTATATTCAATACCAGCCTAAGTGATTTATATTAGTCTATCCCTAGATACTCCATCTAATAAATAACTTGGCAATCTCCTAACCCATAAATATCCTTGGCCCCAGCAAAAAGCAATTAAACGATGTTAGAAAAAAAAAAGCGGCTTCCCAATACTCTAGAGTGCCGCGTCATGGGAGGCTGCCAATGGAATAATTCACGCCACTTACAGAGCGGTCAGATCTCCTGAACTCGCTTCTCCACCACCAGGAATTTACGTTCCCGTTCTGTTCCAAAACAGAACACATCTGAAACTGTCTTTAAATATTTAACATGTCATAATAATGGCAGGTGTTTTGTCACGGAGAACATTATCCCCAGCAACAAGTACTCTATAATATTTTAGACAGCTCAGGCTGAAAATATTGTACAAAAGCTTTTTGGAAAGCAGTTGTGCCAAAAAACATTTAAAATACATTAAGCATTGGGGCCACTGACTAAAAGGTTGTTAGAGGCCCTGGTGTCACTAGCCCAGAAAATATTTTAGGTTAATAAGGTTCAACCAGGATGCCAGGTAGGGAGTCATTGATATTTATGAGAGTGGCTTCAAGTTCAATACTTTCAGCTACAACAGGAGGCCACTTTCCCCGAAAAACCTCTTACCTGGCCTTCCCTGGACCTCAAGGGGTACGCATGTGAAGGGGGAAAATCTGAGTCCTTACTTTCTACTTACGTAAATTAGTGTGCTCTGAATGATATCCCGCACCCACGCCAACACCCAGGTGGGAGAGAAAAAAGTCACACACCCAGACATTTCTCATTACGGGGCCATTATGCTCAGGGGAGCTGATATGCAAAATCATCTTGAACAGGGAGATGGCCCCGGTCCAGGTTTTATAGGGTTTCTCCAAATTACAATTCCAGTGAGTCCCTGGCTTACTGCTCATAAATTCCAGAGTCTCACAGACTTTAAATCAATTTAATTTGGTGCATCTTCTAATGATATTTTCAATCGTTTTATTAAACATTGTCTATTTTTACACACTTCACTTCCCAGATAATTGTTATGTGCCTGTTGGTGGGGGCAGAGAGCAATTGCCATCCATAATCTCACAGGGCACATCAAGGACAGATGCAGATGTGAGGCAGTGGTGATGCCCCACACACCACTGTGGAGTGGGGAGATTCCCCCCTTCTTTTATTTACTGTAAAGAAGAAAGAGCAGTAACTAAGCTACACTTCTCACAGCTTGGTGTCTCAGGAACAGGGTAATACAGTGAGGGGTTTGACCAAGAACACCTACTTTTGAGTAGAACAATATTATCAATCTGACTAAAAACATAGGTATAATTTTGATTCATTTATACAGGACCGGTATTGGTATGTTGGCTGTTGTCTTTTTTTATTTGACAATCTAAGGGAAAAGAAGTTAGTGCCATGACTAAATAGTCAGGTATTGCATGTTTTAAATTTTTCGTGGTGCATCAGTGTGCCTTTTGTGGCACACCTGTGTGCCTCTTGTGGTACATCTGTGTGCCATGCATACTGGTTGAAAATTGCTGGCATAGAGAAATGTTCTTCCCTCCTCTTGTAAAAAGAGTTATGTTACAACTAGAGGCTCAGGGCTTCCCAGGATTCTGGGGGCTATGTATTATCTCATTTTCAAATCATTTTATGTAATCTTTTAAAATGTCAGTGCATGTACATGATTCAAAGCCTACTTTAAGGCAGGAGAGTATATATATACTGTTTCCCTATTTATGAAAATACACATTATACATTTTCCTAGCTGTATTGTTTGGCTTTGAATACATGTACTATAGTTTATCTAAGCAGTGCTCTATTCACAGATGTGTGAGTTATTTTTATGAAAATCTTTTGCTACTACAATGTCACACAACCTATTGTGCATGTGTGTGAACATGTGTGGGTTTTGGGTTCATCAATGTGTTTGCAGAGGAGAGAGCCTCAAAACAGGTACTGGTTTAAAGTGTAAATACATCCATAATCTCAGCGGTTGTTGACAGGTTTCTCCCCCACAGGGGTTTTACCATCTCTCACATTGACCAACAATCTGTGAGGCTACCCGTTTCCCCAAGTCTTGTCAGTAGCATCTGTCACTGAACTTGGACTTTTTTGCCACTTAGAATAAATGAGAAATGGTATTTCTGTGTGTCTTTGATTGCATGGTTTTACGCATGTAAGAGTAATGTGTACAGTTTTCAGTGAACTTTATTTTTATGTCCTTTGCCGAGGGTTAATGGGCTTCCATTTAAAAAAAATAAATTATCTTTCTATGTATGTCAATGAGAGTTAATTAACCATGTTAGTTAGAGTTCAGCCTCTGGACCCAGAGGGCCTGACTCATTTCCTGGAACTTCCATTTCCTTGGGAGTTTATTTGCACTTCAATCTTTATAAATATATAAAGTAGGTATACAATTCATACCTAAAAAGCAGAAGTGATATAAAGATGACATAAGCTAGTACATGCAAAGTGCTTAGAGCAGGGTGCTGTGTAGTCAGACACTAATGGTCTCACATACTAGTCAGTCCCACGTTTCACAGGTGCTGCCTGGTGGGTGGAGCGGGTGGGTCAAAGTTGCCTCGGGGAAAGGAACTGCTGGGCGGACGTACCACCCACTGCCACAGTGCAAGAAGAAGTTGGACTGGGGGCCAGAGGCACTTTGTAAGAGTCAGGCTAATAATTAGTCTCTGCAAACAAACACACCTATGCAGTGGCACTTCTTATAAACTCAAGTGCCAAATGGAAAGGCCATTTTAAATATATGTCAGCAGGGAAAATGTCAGAGGCTTGCGGGATGCAGGGATGAGGTTGGGGGAAATCACTCCTGGCACGTACTCAGTGAGGGACTGGGGCCCTCGCTTCATTTGAGCTAAACATAATTTAATACCTTATTTTCTATTTGGAAAATACCAGGTAATAAATACTAAATTTAAGTAGAGGAGAGGTGAGAACCAAGGGCAGAACACTGAGGGTAGGAGTAGCACAGTTGGTTTTGCCACATTAGCAGGGATTATGTTCCTAACCATGCAGGTGTCCGTCAGACAAGACCAAGTGGGTGGCATGAGGCTGAGCAAGTGGCCTGGAGGCCTCTGTGGCAAGGGAACGAGAGCAGCCCTGCGTCTTGGTTGCTGGTATGTTCAGGTAGGCAGGAGAGTGGCAATGGCCAGACATTTTTAGAAATGGCAAGCAGGGAATTTGACAAAATGAACAGGTAGGTCCCCAAACCAATAGGAAGGATCATAACACGTCACCTCTAGAGAAAGTAGAAATCTCCCTCCAAGTGTGACAATGAGGCTTTCATCAGATTCAGGCTCTTAGGGAAAAGGTCAGTTTAATAACACACTATCCATTTTATTGGAAGGTGTTTCTTTTTAACCCCTAAGTTATGTGTCTCCTACTGGTTCCAGAAGTGGGGACGTGAACACCCCCTTGAAGAAAATTTTGTGACACTGATAGACCTCCTGATGGTGACACCATGTTTAGCCCTTGAAAACATAGACAGAGGGACCCCTTGGTACCAGCATGGATCGACATAGACACTGATGGCAGGAGGAGGGGGGACCAGAGCAGCCCTCTGATGACGGATGACTACTTCCCAGTGGATTTCATTTCTCCTGGGGCTGTGAAAACAAAAACAAGAGCTTATACCTGAAGCCGGCTGCGGTGCCTCTCGAGGTGATAAAACCTCATTACATTTAGAGGCTGTACCGCTGCTGGAAGGGCCAGAAGCAGGGACACGCAGCAGCATTTGGGAGGATTCAGAGCAGAGAGAGAGTGGGGCGTGTAAATGGGCCGCAGGTGTGCCAGGGGACTTGGAGCAGCTGCCTGCCTTCTCCCTCTGGCTCCGACTGAGACTCGTCAACCTGCCGGAGCAGG
This sequence comes from Phyllostomus hastatus, assembly GCF_019186645.2. Classification (NCBI taxonomy): domain Eukaryota; kingdom Metazoa; phylum Chordata; class Mammalia; order Chiroptera; family Phyllostomidae; genus Phyllostomus; species Phyllostomus hastatus. Next base: position 7,173,171 of record NW_025334015.1, on the reverse strand, counting down.
GGCTACTGAAGAGGACAGAAAGGTACATGAAATAAGTGGGAAAACATTGGAAGAGGAAGAGAGGAAGCTTGGCAGGGAGTAGAATGAAAAAGAAAGTCAGTGTTTTAAAGAACTGGTCTTAGCTTAGAAACAGGTGTGAAATGTCTGTCCCCCTCTCTAGCCACACACACCTGCTCCCAAAACAAAGTGGAAACAAAGGGCCGCAGGGTGGCCCTGGGCGGGTGTGCTTACAGTAGATGATTCACCTCCACTCCCACCCCGAGTCTTTCACATTCATCTGCTCAATTACATGACATTCAAAAGCTACATAAAGCAACCAATGGGTATTAATAATCATGTATTAAATAACGATATTCACACAATGGAAACAGAGTAGAGCAAAGATAGTAATAGATACTCCTCTATCCAATTCCCTAAAAATATTATCATCACATCAAGATCTCAAGGGATCTCCTGCTTTAGGAGGATACGTAACTCCCAAAGAATGAAGCGAACTACTTTAAGGCTTCAATCATGTTCAATTAAACACTAAACCCCTCTAACAAGATTTTATCCCTTATCTGTTTTTCAGAACACATCTGTAGCCATGCCAATTTTCTCTTTTCCTTTTATCTCTCCTTCTTCAGCCCTCTGTCCTCATGTAATGGTTAGTAATCAGAATAGAGACAAATTAAATGCACATGGATTGTATGTAGAGAGATATTTTCACACCCTGACCCACGAACTTGATTAATAAATGCCACAAACATGGCTAAAATCCTATGCATTCAAACCCACCTTACCTACTCCAAATGGTGTGGGGGGCAGAATAAGACCCAAAACTAGCCTGATCTATGATTTCAGTGTCTGCACATCTGAAAGGACAGAGAATGAGTCTGAGGGGACAGTGGCTGTTTTATCCACTGCTGCCCAAGGACAGGGAGTGTCTTGACTGGTAGAATCCACCTGCCTGGATTCTGTCAGAAATTATTCTGGTGGTTTATGCAAAGACAGATACAATAAAACATTTGAACAGGGAAATTATGTCCCCTCTGCCTGATCCTGTCCCATTCTAATTTAAGTTTAGTTTCCCATTGAGACTTTGCCCAGGGCAAAGGGAGAGATTCTTCAGGCTAGCCAATGCAGCGGGTTTCGGTCATTTATAAACCAATAAATAAAGTGTCTCTTCAGTTTCTCTGTTTGTTCCCTGGAAGTGTCGGACAGTGTGCTTCCTGGAGAGATGGGCCCTTCTCGGCACATCACGAAATACAGCTTCTGAGCCTTCAGAATCGAGGGGCACACAGGCAACAGGAGAAGCTGCCAGCATGGTCAGTCAGACATCCCATGGGCATTGCTGTCCACAAACAGGGCACAGGGAAGAGTCTTCACTGGAACTTCCCTAAGTTCAGGTCTTGATGGTTTGGGTTCCCCTTGGAGTCTAGGCCTGCTTATTTGCACTCTGTACTCAGGGTTGCATCTGACTCATCTGACAGGTTTGGGAAAATACATATTGCAGAGCCCCTCCCCAGTGTTTCATTCAGCAGGCATGGCTGGGGCCTGAGTATTTCTATTTCTACCAGGTCCTCAAGTGATGCACATGCTATAATAAAAGTGTGGAGACCCAGAGAGCACCCTTATGAAAACTGGCTGGTGAGGCACTATATGAGACCACCCCCCATTCATATGAGAGCTTTGCCACTTGAGGAAATGGAAATATCCCTGCTTTATGGAGCTGATCCTTCTCTTGTTCTTCAATATCCCCCATATACATCTGTAAGTTGGTACTGAATCACAACTTTAATCTCTTGACTTTTTTTTCACAAAAGGGTATTTTAAGAAGCACCCTGAATTCAATTAACAGTGCTCTCACTCAACCCATATACTTAATTCTCTGAGACATGGAAATAGACTTTAGCATTCTCAAACTTACAGATATTGCTCTTGTTCCTTGTATCTAGAACACAAGCACTTACTTTTCCTCCACTTACAGTATTCCTACTCATCCTATAAAACCTTTTCCAGGTATCACTTTCTCCATAAAGGCTTCCTGGGCACTTTCTCACCAAAATGAATTAAATACTCTATTCTATTGGGTTGGCCAAAAAGCCCATCACATTTTTTCCATAAAATAAAAGACACATTTTTTCATTTTCACCAATAACTATTGATTTGGATATTTTGGGTAGGTCAGTTGTCTCCCATTATTGGCTTCTAGTGGGTAGAGCCCAGGGGTGCTGCTAAACACCATCCAATGCATAAGACAACCCCACAGCAAAGAATGTTTTGGCCAAAATGTCAATAGTCCCAAGAAACTTTACAAACCACTTTTGACATATATGATCCATCACAACACCTTCTCCATACAGTGCACAAATCTTTTTTTTTTTTTTGCATTTCAATTGCATTTTTACCTTTCTTGAAATAATAAAATTTAATACTCTGAAAATGTTGTATAATTTCTTCCATTTTCAATATTAAAACACTGCATAAAAATTTACCAATTTTGATTTTTTTAAATGCATGGTGATATGACAGCTGTCCCAATACAATCTAACAAAATTGTTTCTAATGAAGTTAAATACAATTGAGCACTATTAAAGCCATCTTATGGAAAAAATGTAATGGATATTTTGGCCAACCCAAGAAGTCTCTACTCTGCACTTTCTTCTCCTGATGTATTTCACACAGTGAACTGTCTTAGGGCGCTTACCTATCTGACATCACTGATAAATAGGAAGCATCTGCTGGCCTCCCTTAATGGATAGTAACCACCTCAAGGGCACTGTTTATAATCCCCACTACCAGACACAGAATCCTCACTTAACAGACATAAGACAATTATTGGTTGACCTGAACTGAATGGTAGATGTAGAATAATGCAGAATATAAAGTTGCTGATTGAACAGGTTTAGTTATTTGCCTTTCCCTGGAGACAGCCATTTACTCCTAACTCACTGTGGACAAAAGATTAGAAGTGAGAAGGGGAAAGAGTGCTATAAATGCATGCACTGACAGGTGACACCCAACAGGAAAGAGTGAAGCAGAGTCCCCAGTAAAAAGAGCTCAGAACTGTGGGGCCGCCAGGGGTGTACTGGATGACTTCTCTGTGAGGCAGAGAAATACGATTAACTTTTGTTTAAAGTATGATGATAAGTAATCAAGATGTGGTTAAATTATAATAAGATAGTCTATATGAGGCAGAGACCCTTCTAACACACTTAACAAAATATAAAAATATTGTCTAAAGTGTAAAGGAAGTTTTAATGTTTAGAAAGGAAGATTCAGTTATCTAGAAGATTCACTCATTTGGAACATCTCATTATCTGATAATGCAGAATGAATAATGCATTCCTGTCCATTTCCCCCAGACCCCTCCCCTCCATTCTTTCTTTCCCAAACTCTGCCAATCTGACTTCACAGATGAAAGTGCCTGGAGCAGGATTGGATCTACTGTGTTTGGTTTTGAATGCTGAATGAGAAGAGAAAGGATATTCATTTGGAAACGACCATCCACTGCCTCCTTCCATGCTCCCTTCCCCCATTCTTTGCTGGTTGTCCTCCACGCTCAACGGCCCAGGGCAGTGGAGAGCCAGCCTGCAGAAAGCAAGCCTGCGAGGGGCCATTGTGGGAAGCTCTGCCCGCTGCAGCCTCCTGGGGCCTGCAGATGTTAGAGTGAAGAAGTGCATGCTGAGACCTGAGATTTATGTCATTAAACTGCTCCCCTCTCCAGCTCTGACTGACAAACAGCCAAATTCCGCTTCCTGTGTTCCAAGTCTGACTGCTGTTCCACAGCCATCAAACTGTGTTTATAAAGTTTATTCACTTTTAATTTGAGCACAAACTCTAGGCCAAAGCTGCAAAATCTTTTACCGGTTCTCACTTCATCCCAAAGGCAGCAGCAGGCCCTGGCATGAACCTGATACTCTCACTTCAGCACTGCACCGGACCAAAGTCTCTCTGGGACAGAATGACTCCCAGGGCTGACAGCAAAGAAACCATTTCCAGCAAGTTTTTGCCAAAGGAGTCAGAAGCCAGCTCACTCCTGAAAACCACAGACACACTCATAAAGGAGAAGAGCAAGAACTGGTTGTGAAGTGCTGGCCTGGCTGAGGACAGGTGGGGTCTCTCACTCAGCACAGCCAGGCGCAACCCTCTCAGGTGTATTTCGGCTGACGGTGTCCTTCCTCCACTCCACCAGCCCACCTGTTCGATCTCACACAGAGCTTTCATTCATCCATGTATTCTGAGCCTTAGCTGAGTTTGATGAAAAGGTGAACAATGAAGTCTCTTTTCATGTGCTCACATTACTAAGTCATATGTCATAGAGTTTCTCCTTGATTGTAAAAGATTCCCACTACTAAATAAATGAACATTTATAAAGGGTAAAGGTATGGGATAAAGGGTTTTTTTTTGTTTGCTTGTTTTTGTTTTTGTTTTTGCCTCCAACTCTTGGGCTATGATAGCTTTAGAGATGTACATTACTGTTTCCATCTGTTTGGGAGTTTTCTTTGAACGACTTGGGGTGCATCTGATGAGAACACTATTCCTAATCCAGGTCCTTCATGGACACACCCTGGCAAGTCCACAAATGCCCATAGATCACGGAAAAATGGTAGGATCATTGAGTAATTTAGACTAGCGTGGCCCACTTGAGAAGCTAGGAGATGAATACATGTTTTATAAACCAGCTACACTTGTTTGAGAGGAAAAAAAAACATAATTTGTTGGTTAGGAGGAACCAGCTAATTAAAAATTAATATAGATTTATTTTGAGCAATGGTTTGATCAGCAGAAAATCTTGTAAAAGTACCATGGCTGACAAATCCCCAAGTCTGAGGAAAGGAGAGGATGAAGGTACTAAACTGCTCAGGGCAAGACAGTTCTCAATCATTTTGGTCATCATTAACCAGAATTCTGGGCCCACGTGCAACTGGTCTGAACACCAACAGTTCCTGTGATCTTCTTCACAACCACCTTGTAGCTGCTGGGGGTGAAGTTGCATAGCAGCTGTTGAAAACTCAGATACACAAAAGATATTCCTTTTTTCAAAGAGAATATTGAACTTTAAAGGACTCTACAAAAATATATCTTCTTCTAATGGAAAGTATAATTACTAATAATAACAGAACTAGAACATATTCTAAAGTATACCTAGGATCACTTATAAGGAACACAGATCCAGCCTGATTTTTCCGAAACACTATCCAAAGATCTTCAAAAGCATTTAGGACATTCTGAGTCTAAACTGTGATATAGTGATTTATAAAGTTTTAGAGCTGAAAGTGACATTAGAAATCTAGTGATCAGATCTTCTCATCCTACAAATGAGAAAATCAGGGCCCAAAGAGAAAACAATTGCCTGTCTTAGTATGTTTGGGATGCTATAACAAAATATCATAGACAGGGCAGCTTGTAAATAGAAATTTATTTCTCACAGTTTTGGAGCCCAGAAATCTGAGATCGAGGTGTCAGTAAGATTGAGTGAAGTCTCACTTCTGGATCTCAGACCTCACATGGTGGAAGGGCTCTACCCTAATGACCTAATCACTTCCCAAATATCTCACCTCTTAATGCCATCAGACTTGGGAGTTAGAATTTTAATGTAAGAATTTGCAGGCACACAAGCATCCAGGCCATAGCATCACTCAAGGTCATACAAACAGGAGAATGTGTGGAATTTCATAGCAATAACCAGCTTCTGGCAGCAGAAACACACCTTCCTAGGAAAGTGGGAAGATAAGATGGCTCTGCCAAGTCTCACTAGCAAAACAGAATCAAGCTTCACAAACATCCATCTCCCACTGCTATTAAGACAGTCAGGGCCCTGGCTGGTGTGGCTCAGTGGATTGACTGTTGGTCTTCGAACCAAAGTGTCACTGGTTAGATTCCCAGTCAGAGGGCATGCCTGGGTTGTGGGCTGGGTCCTCAGTAGGGGGCATGTGAGAGGCAACCACACACTGATGTTTCTCTTCCTTCCTCCTCTCTTCCCCTCTCTCTAAAAATAAATAAATAAAATCTTCTTATAAAAAGTTAAAAAAAAAGAAGTCAGGGAGACTTCCCCTTTTTCCTCTCATGGACCCCACCCACAGCTGGCCTGGTGTTCATTGTCACTTCTGTGATAGTTTCACTATTATACCTCCATTTACTTTCCAAAGCCGCTCCTTATACCAGCTTTCCTTGTACAATGTACTGTAGGAAGGGACAAGTGTGACATGGGTTGGGCCCAGATCCTCCTGGATGGTTATTAGACTTGACTTCCTCCTCTTATCTACCCTCACCCTGGAATTTTTCTTACTTGAAATCCCATGAGGAGTAGAGTTCTGGCTCCTTCTCATAAAATATGTGCTTACTTAGGCCTCAGTACTTTCCTGGCTGAGAATGAGTTCATTATTTTATGTGGGAAATTGATTTTATGGAAAAGAATACTTTTTAAAAAACCCTAATCTTGCCCTACTTGACTGGTATCTATGAAAAGAAAAGAGATAAATAATACCTTTTTTTAAACCTTTTTATTGTCCTCTCAACTGTTGTTATTAAATACAATGCTCAGGGAAACTGCCAGATTAGACCTGTGGGGGCCAGAAACCAATTTAAATTCTGCACACAGAGGCCATGGTTGGCCGTGGTGGATCACAAGGTCTTTTCCCCTCAATCACGGAGAGAGACAGAGCATGATATTCCTTAGACATAAGCTAAAGAAGTATCTATAGAAACTAAGCTAAGTAAAAGCAAGGTTTTCTTTCTCCCTTTGTTATCTCTGAAGACAGAAAGAGCAAAGATATGCTGTTTCCTCGTGGAGCCTGGTCAGAGGATGTTTTCTCCAGCTCTGAGGAATGGGAACACTCAACAGCACCTGGGTACTTGGCACATCCTTTGGTGGACTGATCAATTAGGGAAAGGGCTTCCAATGCCTTCTTCAATGCACATCTTGTATCAAACATCCAGCTCAAAATCCAACTCTTGAAGAAAACCTGTGTAGGTTAATCTCATCCAATTCAAGACACTCCTTAATGTGTGTCTATAGGCAACATTTACTGAGCACCCTCCCATATCCCAGCAGCATGCCAGGCCCTGAGGTAATAAAGATAAATAAGGTCCAATCCCAGCATTGCCATATCTGTAAGAAGAAAATATGAGAAGCACATACAGTGTGATACACAGAGGTGATGTACACTGGGGAGTCAAGAAAGGCTTCAGGGAAGAGGTAACTGTAGCTTTGGGGAGGTATTCATTGATAATTAGCTTTAAATTATTATTTGATAATCTCTATTCTCCTAATCTTTAATTTTTCTCTTTTTTTTTGGTGTTTCTATTCAGTGGAACAAATGAAATGAAAAGAAACACACATGCATACATAGTGTTCTTTAGTCCTACTATGTGTTGGGCATGCAAGTAGCTAAAGGAGTTGTTGGGGAAGAGGCCACATGTCTGTCTCCCTCCTCCCTAATAGTTTTGCTCTTTTGGGGGGTTCTCTCTTCCATACCATATAGTTAAACTCTCTTTATCTTTCCATACACAGCTTAAATATCGCCCTCATCTACAAAAACTTTTATGACCATTTTTGTTTATATTTATTTCTCATTTCTCTATTTTTTCTTAGTGGATATTAATCTAGTAATATCAACAAGAACAACACCAAATTGACCTCTCTGAGGTCTAAGTATGTTTTTATTAATCATCTGACTCAATCTTTATAAAACCTCTTTTTTTGGAATATATGCTGCTCCTTTTGATTAAAAATGCAAATACAGCTACTGATGACTAAAAAGCTAACCATATGTGATCATTCTCATTTACGTAGAAGGAGTACAGCCAGAAGCCAAGGTCTTCACTTTAGAATCCTAATCTATTTTTTTCTGTGATCCTGGTTGATTATTGCCTAATTGTTGAGTGTTCTGTCTCTTCAGCCAGAACCTGGTTTGTACATGAATGATATGCAAGACAGGACAATCTTTTAGACTGTTCATGGTCTCACACCCATGCACCCCCATTCCCAACCCAGAGCCCAGTTCAAGGCTAATCACAAGCAAGCACTCAATTAACATGTCCAACTGGTAAAGAATCATTGATTCAGTTTCAATCAATGATTCATATGATGATGACTTCTATTTATATTTTGTTTGGGAGGTAGAACAGAGAAACGTGAGAACTAAAATGATAAGGGAAAAGAAGAAGAGGAGAGAAAAAGAGATGGAGAGGAAAGAAGTGAGGAAGACAGGGAAGGAAAAGGGAGGGAAAAAGGACAGAAGCATTCCTGTCTCCAATGTCAAATTCATCTCAGGGCCTTGAGGAAGCAGGTCTGCTGAAAACCAACACAAGTGCCACAAGGTTATGGGTAATAATTGATGTTTTTGTGGGGCAAAAGGGAAAGGAGGGGTTGAAGATGAAAGAAGTCAGAAGAGAGACAGGCAAGTTTTCAGGGTCACAGGATACATTTATCAGAAGCTTTTAAAGAAGTGTTTAAGAGCAGCTAAGCTGTTGCTATGGAAATAGGTAAAAGCTAATCCATTATCTGCAACCTCTGGATGCCACCAGCTAGCCGCTGGGGGTGGGGCATTCTGTTTTTCATTATTACTATTTCTTTTTATTTTCTCTCTTCTTTTTTTTATCTAACTACCTCCCTAGAATTATGAGAAACAAATTAATAAAAGCTGAAAGAAAGGGAATTCAACTCCTCCAGAGATGATATTAACACATGAGGGAACCTTCACCCCACACGTCAACTGGTAAAGCAAGAGATTATTTCAGGAAGACAAGACAAAAAGAAAACAACAATATATGACCACCTGGAGGGATAAGTGTCCTGTTTCTCTTAGACCCGGTCTCCTTGGCAGCATCTCTGAGGTTTGTGCTCAAGTCCGCAGAAGGCAGCATGTGCCTCCTGGTTTAAACCCAATCTGTGACCCTTGATGGGAGCCCTTTAAGAGGCTTTGAAGCTTCAAGAAAGAAATGATAGAAGCCATTTTACAAATATCCCTTACTTCACAAAAAGCTGAGATTTAGCTATAGGCTAACTCTAAAATACATTTATATAAAGCTAGTGCCATTTCCCACAAATATAGATGTCTGAAATAGAGGTTTTAATGAATTGATTTTTCATATGTACACAGTTGTGGGGAATGTTAAAGATGTTAATAATATCAGTACTATAATTATTACATAGCATTACCTTCCATGGTCTTGCCTTTTTATCATATCCTAGGAACTGGAAATCTCTACCATGATTTGGGGCAACTGTGATTTCACACAGACAACTTTCAGAATATGATTATCTTTTTCTACTTGCCTATAAAGTTACAGCCGCACAATATTATCAAATCCTTAGTAATTGATAAAAATCAAAATCTGTACCTCTTTCCACCTACCACAATACCTAATCATTGATGTAGTATCCTTGAAGCCTAGAAGTCAATTTAGTCTTCTCCTGACTCCTTAATTCCAGTAGCCAACAGGTCACTACACCTGGCAATATTCATTGTCTAAAATGACTTGTATTTCTCCATTCTTCTTCATCTCCACCACCATGGTGTTCTGGGGGAGTCTTATCAGTTCTTATCAAAACTGCCCCAACTAACTCCTAAATGGTTTGCCTGCTTGCCTCAAGATCCCTCTCTTTCAACCTCCACGTTTTTGAGAAAGTAGTACTTCTAAAACGCAAATCTGACTGACACGGATCTGATTCTTAAAATCCTTCACTGGTTTCTTCTGTCCTTCATTGACTCCTTAGGATGATGAGACTCCTCACCCTCTCATCCTAGCCCTTGTCTACAGATTCACAACTGCCTTCTTTCTGCATGAGCCCTGGTTTGAGGACAAGAGGCATTGTCGCCCTCACTAGATAAGAGGTCCTTGATGGCAAGAACTGGATCTTGTTTCTGTGTCTCTTCAGGGCCAGGGACAATGCCTAAAAAAACCACGCCCTGAATAAATGCTTGCTGATTACCAGTGGTGAGAATTTATCACCTCACTGTGCTAACAGAAGCCATCACATAGCTTGTGCTCCCATCCACTGTGAAAATGATTCAAGTTCAAGGCTTCACTATAAAATGAATTCATGCTTTTCTTAATCAGTGCTATGAATTTAAATTCTGAATCATGAGCTCACTTAGAAAGAGACAAAGCTACTAACTCAATAACCAATGACAGCATGGGCGAGCAAGGCCGTGGGCAGTCAAATAAATGTACTGACATTGAAACTTACAACAAATTATGATCCATTTCATAGCAGATTTCCCCAACCAATTGAAACCACTGGCTGTGGAGCTACTAGTCTAGTGCACATGCAGCCACAGCCTCAGCCATTCTTAGAAACCAAGTTAGGAAAGGGGCACACGTACATTAGAAAAACTGAAGGCTCCCATGGTTAAAGGAAATTCTTGAAAGAATTTTTAGTAAATTTCATCTTCGAGTCATGTGTGAACGGAAAGCTCTGACTAGATAGAGCCAGAAAGGAATACATTTGGGTTATAATATGGGCTCTTGTTTGAGAACAGAGGGAGAGCAATCCAAAATGAGGGCCTGGCAACACAGGTCCCTCAGACTTAAAGAACTGAAGCACCAGAAACTGATGTTTTTAAGCCAGGGTCTCTAATGACTTATGGCTTCTACAGAAATGATGGATTAAGAAAGTAGCGCTGCATAGATTTTCTGTGAAGCACTGTTTGGGAACAAAGAGAGGCTAGTGTGAAAAAAAAATCTGAGGCAGAACCCAGTGGAGGGTTTTTGCTGGAATTTGGGTGGCTACAGGAGAGAGGCTCTTGACATTTTTGTGAATAAGAGACAATCTGTAGGCCAAATTGAAGAACTGCCCTTCCTAATAGTCCAGAACCACTAAAAGCCAGCTCTGGTTAGAATTGAAAAATGAAATTGGAATTGATGGTAAAAACCAGAACTACATATCCGTACGATATCTGATTTATATATAGATTACTTTCAAGATTCTCTTCTCTGTTTAACAGCCCAGTGAGCTGGGGACATAATAAGAGAGAAATGATGAGGAGATGCGAGGGAGGAAAACCGTGGGCTACAGCAGGGACTGTTCGTCTGGAGGAGTCCCGGTGGGGTGTTTTCCAAGCAGCAGTGATGTTGTCTAGAAGTCCTTCTGGTTGGGGTTCTCGTTTCACATGGGGCTCATAGCTTGACTCAGGCTGAGCAAATTTAAACAAATTGGCTAATACTAAACCTAGAAACTGGCAAAGCACAAATGCCATCAATGGTAGCCTCAGACACTGGAAATGCCTCCATCATGCACTGAGATAGGTAAGCAGAGGCAGAGGTCGGAGAGCACATTAATAGGCAAGATCACCCTATGAATTATGTTGCATGCTATATTCCCATTGCTCAGTTTCATTAATAAATGGAAAATGTCTGTATTTCTTTCTCAGGGGCAAACATCCCTCTTTTAGTTGGGTGTGTCTAAGTTTTTACAGTTCACTAAGATATATAACTACATACAGTATTACTTTAAAGCACAATGTCCTGTCTCAGGTACATGGTTAGTACCCCCATCCTAGAAATGGGAGTCATGCAGGCAATTAGTAGCAAACGTAGGCTTTGCAGCCAGGGAGTTTGGCCTCAAAGTATGTGCTTGTTAGCACTGTTACCCTGTGGGACAGTGCCGTGCAGCAGTGCTTAGAGTTTAAAGAACCGGTGTTGAGCCCTGGCCGGCATAGCTCAGTGGATTGAGTGCGGGCTGCGAACCAAAGCATCGCAGATTCGATTCCCAGTCAGGCACATGCCTGGGTTGCAGGCCACGGCCCCCAGCAACCACACATTGATGTTTCTCTCTGTCTCTTTTTCTTCCTCCCTTCCCTCTCTAAAAATAAATAAATAAAATCTTAAAAAAAAAAAGAACTGGTGTTGAATTTGTAGCTGTAAGTGTGAATGAGGGGACTGTGTGTGTGTGTGTGTGTGTGTGTGTTAAGGAACTGATACACCTGTCTCCCACTGCCTCTCAGTCAGCTTTTGGCTCTTTTAAAATTGATTTTTTCCTGGACAGAAATGCCTTAATAGGTATGGGGTTTATCGCAGGAGTGATGGAGATGTTCTAGAACTAGACAGAGATGGTGATGGCTCAACACTGAGAGTGCAGTAAATGCCACTGCTCATTTTAAGAAACAACTGTTCACTTTAAAATGGTGAGTTCTATGTCATACACATTTCATCTCAACAAATTATTCTTTTAAAAGTTTTCTTTCTCCAAATTCCTTCCATGATTAAACACACTTAATGAAGGACTTTGGCTTTTAATGCCTACACATTTGTATAAATGAAAACTATGGAAGCCATTTTTACAAATTTATTTTAAAGCACTGAAATACTATTGTTAGCTTTTGCACTGGGCAAAATTTCACCGGTTTGCAGTTTCTGAATAGGTAGAAACTGCTTTTGGTAGATGTTAGGAATATGTTGCAGAATTTACCTCCAAAATGCTGATTGCAAACAAAAACCTTGCCACTTTCAAATAGCAATGGTCTCAGTAGGCAAGTTTATATGATTGCACTGCAATCATTCACTACTTCTAAAAAGGGAGATTGACAGCATAAAATTCTTGAGGAATATCAACCCACTGACTTTTTTTTATACAAATAAGGAAATTGAGGCCAAGTATGTGAAGCAACTTGGCCAAAGTCATGCAGAAAGTTGGTAATGTTTCAGATTGGTGAAGTCACTCACCTAAGTTCTATCCAGGTCTGTTTTGACCTGAACACAATGCTGTCCAAACTCTTGGGTGTTAAAGCAATAAAGTCTCCAAGAGTCTCAATGCCCTTCCTCTCTCCCATGGCTAGCTGATGAATGGCTCTCCTTTAAGACACAGACCTCACTGCCTTGGCATATTTGAACATCCAAAGATTGCCACATACTTTTCACAGCATGCAGAGGAGACCCCAATTCTACCATAACAGGGGTCTCGAGTTTGCTTTTGTGCTACCTAGTAAAAGTGGACATGTTTTTGATGTTTCCTCCAAGATTGTCTCTTTTCATGCAGACACCTAATAATCTCTTCTTTCTTCTGAATCTCTCCAGTTTTTTTTCTATGCAAGAAAGGTTAACTAAATATTGGCCAATGACTGATTAGTGGAAGCTGCCATTTCAGGAGTACAGCATAAACTGGGTACACTGAGGAAGTAATCTTACCATGTCCCCCAAATTTCTATAATGAGTGTGACTGGCTCTTAGAAAGTAGGCTCCTTAAATGATGAGCTATGAGGAATTCACCTGCACTCCTCCTTAGAGATTCTCTTCCCCTGTGTGTGTGCTTTTACCCACCATGCACTTCACAATCCTGATCCTAGACTCCGAGGCTCTGCTTTATGTGCTGTGCACTTAAATACATGCTAGACAAGCTCCATAGGCTTTATTGTCCTGGTGAGTGGACAGAGCCAGTGGGATGTAGTAGACAAACAACATACACCATAGAACTCGGAGGCCAATGACTAACATTGTCCTTCTGACTCTGCTTCTCATTGGCAGAGTCCTGGGCACAGGAGAGCCTCTCTTTTCTCATCCGTGAAAAGGAAATAATAATAGTAAGTCTCACCAGGTAATGCCAGGGTGAGATTTCAAGGAGAAGATGTAAGTGAAGGTGTTTTGAGAACCATAAAATCCTTTTGCTATTAAATAATCCCAACATATCTTCACAATATGCCAAAACTTGAACCATTAAGTATCATAAATCAAAAGGGTCACTTAAGGCACCTACCACTATTTTTTTTCTACCTCATAGAGATTCCTGTAATGTATTTTCTCTTTTCTTTCCTATGTTCTACAATACCATTGTTAATGTATAATTAAAGAAACTAGAGTTGTCTAATGTAGGGTTTGACATTTGAATTAGTCTGTCTTTGTGAACACAGCATAGACAAGAAAAGTCTCTGAACACTTATCTGATATAACCTCTATTCCCTCAATATAGCTCTTTTTCTGTTTTGCCCTGCATTACGCTAATAGTACATAAAGAGAGGAAGACAGCTGGAAGATGCTACTCATTAATAGACTAACTCACAGGTTAAAGTGTTCCAAATTATCACAGAGATCTAAGACACAGTTTCTTGGAAAGGTGTGAACCATCACAAACAAGTTATTCTATTATGTCAACAATCTTTGTTGATCTTTTTTCCCCAGGCATTATAATAATGTTGGGCAAAACAATGGTGAGAAGGACAACCGGCGAAGAGTTTTTGTGTTTCTGGGCAATACATCACACTGCATTACTGTTTTCTGTGTACTGCTGTGTGAGGTATTCCGACCGAGTTTAGAAACAGGTGCTGTAGAAGATAAGTGGAGGAAAACCCTACTCATCTTGGGACATTGAGGAAAGATCTTCTGAAAATAAAATGATGTCTAAGTCAGATACAAAACTAAGTAGTTACTGCTGCTGTAAAACGGGGTTCATGATGAAGAATATCGGATAAGGACAGCATCCCGTGTAGAGAGACCAGCATATGCAAAATCTGGAGGAAAAGATGAGTGTGGTGCATATGGTTAACTTTATCAGTTAAGGGTTTTCTTTTTTTAGGGTTTTCTTTTTTTGGGGGTGGCGACTACTCATTGGGCAAGTTTAAGCAAAAGGAACATTTAAATAATGATATAGCTTAATATCATAGGTCCTAAGGACAGAGATAGAGTGGCCTCAGGAATGGAATGGGATCAGGGATAAGAATATATTAGGGACCCAGAAAGTCCTCTGTTTCACCACCTCTTGCCTCTGCTTCTCACTGCATGCATCATTCTTCTTTCCTATAAAGGTAAAAAAGCTTCTACCACTGCCCAATTCATGTGGTAAAAAATTACCACTGACAACAGCCACCAACTTGCCATCACCATCATTGAAAATAGCTAAAATATATTTTAGTTTTCACTTTAAATTCCTTGAGAAAAAAGGTCATTGGCTTAACCAAGTTCAGGTGGTGTCTATGGTCCAATAAACCATAATAGAGGGATAAAGTTCTATTGAACAACATTATTCTCCCATTGAATAATGTGGAGAGGGAATAACTGTTACAAAAGTGAGCAACATTGTGAGCTAGAGAGACAACCAGGTGGGTTTCCACTACAGGGAACAACACATTTTCAAATGTGGTTATGATTTGTATCATAAAGTATATTATGTTACTAGAGGGGGTTCCAGGTCACAAAAGCATTAAAAAAGGAAAAAGGACTCATGGACATGGACAACAGTGTGGTGATTGCAAGGGGAGGAGGATAAAAAGGGACTAAAAGGTAATGGGAAATACAATGAAAAATAAAAACATGTTTAAAATAATGGACTCTTACCCCTAGGGCAACAAGAAACTATTCTGGGGTGGGAAAGACAGAAGTAATTTTTTGAAATTGGATTCAGAAGCAGATAAGATCTTAGTTGTCCTTTGGAAAGATCATTCTTGCTGTAGTTCAGGAGATAAATTGGATGCAGTTGAAAAGCTTTGGTATAAGGTAACTAAGGTACTGGTAAGTGGTCCTGGTGTTGTACATA
This sequence comes from Phyllostomus hastatus, assembly GCF_019186645.2. Lineage (NCBI taxonomy): Eukaryota > Metazoa > Chordata > Mammalia > Chiroptera > Phyllostomidae > Phyllostomus > Phyllostomus hastatus. Next base: position 7,157,717 of record NW_025334015.1, on the reverse strand, counting down.
ATGGTGAATATTGTTTTACTTTGGTCATATATGTGTGATCCACAGGCAGAAGCCTGAGAGTATGGTGGTATAATCAGAAAAAGTGGATGAAAGTAACTCAGCAACTAACCTAACACGTGGAAATGGAGTCCTGGACAGAGTAAGAGAATGTTACGCCTTTCTCAGTTTCTTTCTTCTCGTTTTTCTCTCTTTCTCTCCTTCTCTCTCTCTCTCTCTCTCTCCCTCTCTCTCTCTCTTTCTCTCCTTCTCTTTCTCTCTCTCCTTTTGATTAATGGGGGTGTGAGAAGTTTTTTATTCAGCACTGAAATGTGCTGCATAGGTATACAAATGCCAAGAAATATGATGTGTATAAAAGTAAAAGCATTCATTAACTGGGTAATTGCATTGCCAGGAATTGACCCTCAGGGTGTATCAGTGACATGCAGTTTCCTTGTATAAGGTGGTTTATTGTTGTGTATTAATCGGAGAAAAAATACCTAGAAGCAACCATATTTCCAATGTTTAGGGATTGGTTAAATAAATTATTTTCATAATGTAGAATACTTTCCAGCTGTATTGGGTTGAGTAGTATCTCCACCAAAAAAAATCCATCCATGTTTATCACAAAACTTTAATATATTACCTTACTTGGAAAGAGTCTTCACAGATGTATGTTTACTGAATTAGGGCAGGTCCTAATTCAATGACTTTGTGGCCTTATAATAAAAGAGGAATTTGAACACAAAAATGGTATCTTCAGGGGGAAAAATGCCACATGAAGACAAATGTCGAGATGGGAGTGACACAGCACTCAGCCAGAGGATTCCCAGGATTGCCACCAAGGTGAGATTCTTTGCTTGAACCTCTAGAGATCAGGGCCCTGCCAGCACCTAGCTTTCAAACTTCAGCCTCCAGAACTGCGAGAGAACACATTCTGTTCAGTAAGCCTTGGTGCTGTGTTCTCACATAGCAGAAAGCACAGGTGAGCTACCTGGGGTCTCTTTTTGCAGGGCACTAATTACTTCCCAAGGCCCCATCTCTTAATCTTATCACATTGGGGGTTAGGTTACAACATATGACTTTTGGGAAGACACAAAGATTCAGAGTATAGCATAAAGATAATTAGGAAATCTTAGAAACTACCAGAGAGAAAGTTAGATTACATGCATAAAAAAAAAGACAATGAGCAGACTTCTTACTGGCAGCAATACATACCATAATAAAATGGGCTATTGCAATCTGGGTTAAGAAAAGAATGGTAGCTAGTTTACAATTATATACTCGACTTTAATACCATTCAAGGGGGAGGGTGAAGTAAAATCATTTTAAAACATAAATGTAATGATACCTTTCAGTACCCAGAGACCTAGGTCCTAAAGGATGTACTTAGTGAAAAAAAAAATAATGCATCCAGGAGAAAGGAATGCGATTTAAGCAAAGATGCTATTTTTTAAGAAAAAAGCTAATGAACAAAATAACTGATGAACAAAATAGAAACAGAGACAAGGATGGACAGAACAGACTTACAGCTATCACAAGGGAGGGGGAGCTGGATGAGAAAAGATGAAGGGAGTAGCCAAAAAGCATATATGCAAGACCCATGGACACAGACAACAGTGTAGTGATGGCCAGAGGGAAGGGGAAGTGGGGGCTAGTTGGACATGGCCAAAGGGGAGAGATGGGACACCTTTAATAGTATCAACAATGAAAGATTTTTAAAAGAAAACATTAAAATACAGGCAAATCAAAATATTAACTATATAGTCATAATTTTCACATTAAAATATCTGAATCTAAACTTCCAGACAAGGGGTCAGCAAATTAGAGCCCAAAGGCCAAATCTGGTCTTCTTCTGTTTTTATAAATAAAGTTTTATTGAAAGAGAGCCACACTTAATTCTTTACAACTGCCTATGGTTTTTTCCATGCTGTAACAGCAGAGCTTGGGAGTTGTAAAAGAAGTCATACAGCTTCAATGTCTAAAACAGTAAGGCTGGGTCTTCATAGAAAAAGTTTATGGATCCCTGCTCTGGAGCACACTGCTGTGGGAGCATTTGAGGAGATGATGGGAGATAAGTCTTTGAAGGGAGAGTGCTCGTGGACGTGAGAATTTATGGAGGGCCTCATCTTTGGAATGAGGCACAACATGCTGGCTTTCTTTAATGTGATTTAAAGCTAAAAATTTAACTATGAATGCGTATTAAAATCTTAAAAAGAACCATTAAAACAACAGGAAAAATATATTACATTTAAACTCATAAATGCAAAAATGTAGAAGAATTAATTTTTTTAAACTTTGTAAATTAGTAGAAAGTCAGAATAAGGAAGCTGGAAAAATAGCCATAAATACAAAATAGATAATAACATGTTTCCTGGATGTGTGTGCATTTAAAAGTGTTGCGAAATATCATAAAAAGGATTGAAAGAATAGCATCGGGTATGGAGTAAGAGGTCAAATGTGATGGCATTTTTTTCTACAAAATTTTGGTCATTTATATTTGAAAGACACTAAGCAAAATGTCAACAATTATCAACTCTGTGTATGGGAATTAAAGTTCTTGTTTTAAGGTTATCTTTAATTCCGTATAATATTTAAATTTCTCAAAATAAAATAATAAGACTTCAAATAATATTTATAGAATAGAATGGCTACAATTCAGCTAGTTCTATAGGCCTGCACACAGATACATAACAGGTACAATACAGATACAAACTTTATATTTTTATAGTCTTCTAAAAATGGACTTTACCTTGTGTTTGTCTGATGTATGCATAAATACCTCTTGAGTTTGAATTTTTGGGCTTTCCACAATAAATTAATCACACTGGCTTCCACGTGTGAATGCCCAGTTCTCTAGCTTGTATTGTGAGGTCCCCTATGTTTGTTTATAAATGCAATTAGAACACTTGATTTTCCAAATTGAGTTTGCTGAGTTAAAAATATAGTTTTCCACCATTTCTTTGTGTAAATTATATTCCAAGAGAAAAAAACTCATTGTAGCAAGAGCCTGAGGCAAAAACAGTAGCAGTAAATTCTACTAGAGGCAGAAATGGATATCCATATGCATCACTAAGCAAAAAATTGAAAAATACAAAAAACCCCAAACTCTTGACTCATCCTTCAGCCTTAATAGTAACTGGTCTGCATTTGTGGAGCTTTGTAACAAAAGGCTTTAGTCCACAACTTGTATTCATTTGAGGTGTAACAGTTCCAAAGTCTTAGTAATGGATAAGCCATCCTTGCTGAATGTAACATATTAAACAGTTCACTAGGCTTACAATGGTTCAGAATGTTAAAAATAAAATTATACCAGTAGCTCTGCCCATCTTTGTGCCAAAGTAATACAGATGATTTTTGAATAAAGAAAATAACAGTGTTCTTCTGAGCTTGCTAACAACCCCCAATGGCACATGCTGCTGCATGATAGCCTGACTCTATCTCGAACGCCCATCAGGGAGCATTATCATATGTAGTGTTACATACTCGGGGACTGACAATTGATGCATGGCTGCAAAGGAAATCAAGAAAGTGAAGCCACACTTGCGTTTCACCTACAGAAATCACTGCGAGCTTGATTTCTCTTCCCTTCTGAATGAACACGTCCCCCAGCTTACCACGCTGGAAGGGGAAACAAAAGTGAAATTCTAAGAAACAAAATTATCTACTTATTTCTAATAGAATAGCAGCAATGCTAAAATGCAGGCTGACTTTCTCTCTGCCATTTTCCTAGGGCCGACAGCAAAGACTGCATGCAGGCCTCCATTAAGCAGGCAAAGGTGTAACTTCAGATGCCGATCACACTGGCACGGGTGCCACCAGAGTTCCTAGGTCATCTGTGTATGAGAGCTCCTGTACACTTTCTACAGTGTGACGAGGACTTTGGTTTCTCTCAGGAAGAGTGTCTTCTTTACCACCATCAACCACAAACTGACAGGCCTCCATGACTTGGGTGTGACCGTCAAGGTGTCAGGCAGGTTGTAATGTGTGTGTGTGCACACGTGTGTGCACAGGGGGAGGCTGGGAATGGTAAGATTAGCAACACATCAGGCGAAGTCTCAGCCGTGATGGTGATAAACAATTTATGGGCAAGCTGCAATATAACTGGAAGTGTCTGGAAATGCCCAGCACAGCTATTGACCGAGTGCCCTTGGGAGGCCAGAGGTCATGCTCGCCAAGAGTCTCAGGGACCGTGCGGCCTCTTGTCCCCAAAGATTCCCAGGGCCCTCAGAATTCGTTTTCACTCCTCCTATTAAGAGCTTTTGCCCAGTACAGTGGCACATGAGGACGAGCTGTTCTGAGAAAGACGATCAAGCTCTGATAGACTGAGACGCGCTGAAGACGGACTTGCATCTCCGCAGTCTAATGGGCCCAGGGAGGCAGTAAATTTCACAGCAACTTGACACATTAATATAGAAGTACAGTCTGTTATATCAAAGGGAGATTGTCTTAGTCCTTAAGGGAAAGCCAGCAATCCAAAAATGAAAAGTGTGCACTGGCGACTTGTGAAAAATGTAGTTAACACCGAGAGCTGAGGGGCAGAGCTCTCTGCCTGCCGGCCTGGAGTTCTCATCAAGGGCAGGCTGCTGCCCATTCTGGAGACCACCCGCCCCCACTGCGTCCACAGCTCCTGACCTGGGCCCTTCAGTGTCCTGTCGTCTGTGCTGCCAGGGAGAGGTGAGCTGGCACAGATGCACTCCTCTGGTCCTAAGGGATCTTCAGGCTCTACCTTTCTGAAACGAAGTTTTCCCTGGTGCCTTTGTCCTACCATAGCTGCTTGGAGCACAGGGCTCTAGTGCTGCACAGAAAACAACTTAACTCTCCAATAACAGGAAGGCAGTTTGGTAAGTCACAGAGTGTCCACACAATGAAATATGGGGGCTCTATTGCATTGGTCTTTATAAAGACCAAACCAAAAAAACAACAACAACAACATGGGAAGCATTTAAGTTTACTGTTCAGTGAAAATGTAAACAATAACACTATCAGAAAAGAGGTAAAAAAACCACAGACTTATAGTCCAGAACTGGAAAATAATACATAAGGATGAAATCGGTTATGTTAGAAGATTGTCTTTTGTTTTTTCATTTTGCAAATTTGTTTTAACATTGTTGTAACATTGTACTCTTAAGGAATACATGTTTTAATAAACCAGGCAATAGGAACGAACTTAATGTATTAACATTTTTAGCCTTTCTTGCTTAGTTATTATCTAACACTAATATTTTTAGCACACACACTTAGTTTTTCTCCCAAAGCTAAGGCCAAACTAAACTGGAGAGGGAAAGCACTTTATTTATTACACCCACGATCCAGTCACTTTCACCATTAATGTACTCACTTCTCAGTGTGTTTAGAAATAAACCTGATTCTTGTGTAACATCAAGCTGATTTGACCAAATCAATACACACTTGTCTGGCAGAAGTGTTAGCTCTGTAGGGGTCCTTTCCATCATTCTACTTTATTTTGTTTTGTTTTTGTTTCAAATAATGCTTTGAAAGATATTTCAGACAAGAGTGAGCTTTGACTGAATGATACTAGCGGGTAGAGTAGGGGATCTGGAAATAACCAGCCCAGGTGGCTCTGTATGTACTTTGGAAGGGGGCCTGGACAACACATTCGGGGTGATGCCAACCTGAGTCTCCCAAAGAAAATTACTTTTAATGCCATACAGTTAGAGAGAGGTGACTAAATGTGACCTGTCCAAATTCATAAAAGTGTTGTCCTTCACACCAAGAATTATATATCATTCCTATGAATTGCTACACAGAGAAAGCAACAATCACTCATTTACATGGTTGTGAAGTTAATTATTTTATTGTTTCTGATAAATGTCCATCTATGTTTCAATAACAAAAATGGTCAACCTTCAAAAAATAGTCAAGCTTCAACAGAACTAAACAAATCAACGGTGTAAACCACACCCTTCCCCTTCTAGCTACGTGTGCTTTTAACCCAACTATGTGCTGAGGGTCTGGCCAGGTTGGAAAGGTTGTGGTTCGCTCCTCCCCTGTGCTTTGGTTCATTGGTGATTATGTATGAAGTTACATTCAACTGGATGGCAATCTTCCGGAGGAAAAACTGCATCTCACCTCCTCAGTTCATCTAGGTAACACAAATTATTTTTGAAAACTAAATTATTTTGCTGGCCTCTGATGGCCAAGCAGTGGGGGTGGGGCAGAAAACTAAAGCAGAGAAGCTCCAAAATCTGTTCCCACCTGAACATGATTTGACACATTTCAGAGATATTTTTTAAATGAATAATCCTAACTAGAGACAACACTAAACTCAATCAGATTATTTCTTTTCCCTTTGGATGGAAGATTAGAGGCAATATCTATGGGCAAAAACTGTAAAAAACAGGCTGTCTCTGCTAGACACAGGGGAGGCCCCAAGCTACACATGGCCCTGGGGATGTGCTGAAGACCCAGTGCATTACCTCATGGGAAAAGGACACACCTCACAACTGTGAAATGTGGTGCTGGAGGGGGAGCTACAGATACCCCAGACACCCAGAAATATGAACAGGTGGGTCCTACGGCAAAGTAAGCCTGAAACATCGTTGGCGGCACAAATGACAGAACTGAAGCTGTCCTGCTTCAGGTACATCATGAGAAGGCAGGCTTTTTTTTTTGTTTTTGCTTGTTTTTGGAAAGGACAGTAATGCTGGGAAAAAAATAGAAGACAGCAGAAGAGAGAAAGACCAAAGAGGTGGTGGCTTGACTCCGTGAAAAGGGCCATAGACAAGAGTCTACAGGAGCTGAGCAGGGCTGTTGGGGACTGGACACTGCGGACGTCACTCATTCATAGAGCTGCCAGGAGGGGCAGCCTACTTACCGGCACAGGACAAGGGCCAGGGTCCAATCTTCTAAGGGCAACGGCGATGTGCACTAAAACATAATGCTCCTACATGCAAGGTAGATAGGTTTAGCTAAATTTGTACAATCTAAAAAATCAGGTACAGATGATCAGGAGTCTAAGGATAGGTATAATAATAATAATAATAGTAATAATAATAATCACTATCTTTTGCCCAATTCCTGAAACTAAAATGGTTTTCAGACTCAGAACCCATGGAAGAAAAGAGATCTATCTTCAAATTCAAAGGGACCCTGAAAGATACGGGTTAAGTGTGTTCAACTGCAATTCCCTCAGTTCTTCCTGAATGGACCTCCCGCCATCTGCTCAGAAACTCAGGCATTTGGAGAAGAGTGAGTCGGTGGACACGGGGTGTGAGTTAACAGCAATATTGAGGAGTCAGATCACCATTGCTCCCACCTCTTGCAGCAGAGGTGTATGAGGCAGGAATGGTCTCCCATCTCATGCCCAGCTCTGAGTGGCTGCAGAGAAGTGACCACATGATGGTCATTTCTTGAGTCCCCAGGAGGACAATAGAATAAACAATTGGTAGTTGGTGGAGCCCTCACATCAGTTTTTTTACCTATTAAGAGCAACCACAATGGAAAAGGCCAAGTGGAAATCTCTGTTTCTGCCCCACCCCAATTCCAACAAACTTACAAGTGAGAAATGGAACTCGCCTCAGGTGCTAATAAGAGACCCTCAATTTCAGAGACTTAAAGAATACATGAGTGTTCCTGTCAGGTCCCCATTTACTTCAGAAGACTTGCCGCACAATAGCCAGATGGATCATGGCGGATTACGGCAGACTGCCACAAACTTGACTTAGTAGTACCTCCCATCCCAGCTGCTGTGCCAGATGTGTGATATCTTTGCTAGAGCAGATTACAGCAGACTTGGCGGGGTGGGGGAGCTCTCAGTATGTGGCCAGTGATCTAGGGAATGCCATGTTTTCTTTTCTCACCAGAAGGGAGAATCAGAAGCATGCTGTGTTGTCATGGGTACACAACATACATGTGTAGTTTGCCACAGGTTACAATACCTCTCTGGCCCTCTGACATTTTCTGAAGGGACTTGCACTGCCTGGACTTTCTGTGGAATACCACCTTCATCCACTGAATTGATGGCACCATAATCGTGAACAAGGTGTGGCAAGTATACTGGAGGCCCTGATAAGATGCATTTGTTCCATAGAGAAGAAATAAGCCCTGTGAAGACTCAAAGGTCTACAACATCCCTAAAATTTTTAGAGACTTGGTAGTCTTGGAGATGCTAGGGTATTCTTTCAAAAGTAAGGGGCAAGCAATTGTATTTCATACCTCCCACCACTAATAAGGAAGCACAGGCTTGGGAGCCCCTTGCAGGTTCTGGAAACAGCGCATTCCACACTGGGGCATTGATCTGATTAATTTACTGTGTGATATGGACAGCTGCCAGCTTTGGCTGAGGCCCAGAGGAGAAAGGTGCTCTGTAGCAAGTCCAAGTTATAGTAGAAACATCCCTAACTCATTGGCCAAAAGACCCACAGGCCCTCTGACTTTGGAGCTATCTAACATGAGGAAAGACACAATGTAGAGCTTATCACAAGCTGCAACAGAAGAATTATCACAGACACTTAGGGGTTTGGGAAAGACCATGCCATCTCTAACACAAAACTCTATTCATAAAGCAGCGTCAGGAATGCTATTTGGCCCTGGAAGAGACAGACTGCCAGCCAACAGGACATCCAATGACCATGTGGTCAGAACCTCCATTACGATCTGGGCTCTTCAGACACACCAAGTCAGAAGGTTGGGAGGCCCAACAGTAATGCTTTGTAAGGCCAGGCACAGGCAAGATCACACCTACCACCAGGAGGCTCAGAGTCACAGGTTATCCATCACTGTGGCAATTTGCCTGTCCCTTGGCTCACACCAGTGATGCTGAGGACAGAGGAGGACAAAGGTTTGCTTGGTTCATGGATGAATATGAACATTTGATCGACCAATAGGGACCCTGCACAACACAGCCTTGAACCAGAGCACCCAATATATAGCAAAGTGGGTGCAGCCATGGGCTTGGGGCCATGGGAACCCTATTATCTTATCTGTGCTTTTCTGAAGCTCCCACCTAATGGAACTGTGAACAGCTTCTTAAAATTGCAGCTTGGTGAAAATATGTTTGTAATACTAGAAAGGGACCATTTTATGGGGTTGGTTTCTCAAGTTCACTCCCAGTGATCAACCTGGAGAACCTGTTCTTCCCACTAAGGACTTCTCTCTGTACCATCTAAAGGGGAGGGGCTTGACCAAGGAGGCAGCAACAGGGAGAAAAGTGAGAACGGCTGCAGCAGAGTCAGGAAGAGGAACAGTGGGGCGCAATGAGGTGAAGTCCATCTCTTTTTCTTTGGAAGAAATATTTCTTAGGAATTTTTGTCAGGAAAATTTATATTTCTTCTAGACCAAGGATTGGCAAATTTTTCTGTCAAAGCCTGAAAGTAAATATTGTAGTCTTCAAGGACCACATATAGTCTGTGTTATGTATTCTTCTTCTTCTCCATTTTTAAAAACAACACATAGAAAATGTACAGTGCTTCTTGGCTCCCAGGTGGCAGGCTGGGCTAGCCTACTGGGCTTGCTTTGCTGACACCTGTCCTAACAGATTGGGATGTTTCTGCCCTACAAAAAGATGGGCAAGGTGCATCTTTGAACCACTCACTCTCCCTCTTCGCTTTGACAGTCAGGAGGCTCACAGCTGAAGTGTGTCTTACTCTATTAGTTGTGAAGCACTTTATAATGTTTATTTCCATGTGTGGACTGTAAATAGTGTTACTATTTAAACTTATTTTTCTATTGACCCAGCTTTCTTCATCTTTAAACAATTCTAATTTATTTTATATCTTTTGTATAAGCTACTCTGACTATCCCCTGAAATTAAATAGACAGAGGCAAATAAATGAGTGGATCAACAAATGATTCTAAGGCTAAATCAAAGGCGCGTGTGCTGGGGCACACGGTGCTGCCCCAGCTCAGTGGATGCAATGAAGAGGATGCGCCTCTGAAGCAAATTGTTGAACATTCTGTTGTTTCCATTCTCGTAAAAACCATAATGAGAGCCAAAGCAATCACCATGTTTCAGTACCCATGGTTTACCAGGCAACAAGAAAAATGTTTTACATGTATCCTCTCATTGAAACCCTCCAAAACCCCACAAGGTGGGCAAAGTTCATACCTTACAGATGAAGGGAAATGGCTTAGCAGCCTACATAGCATTGTGATGAAACTGGGTTTCCAGGCAGCAAAGCCCTGCTCTCAAGCAGGACCCTACGCGAGTAAGCCAGATGGCAGCTGCGTGGCTTCTGCTTTCTTCGCACACGTGACCCCGGCACAAACAATGGAGCAGTTGAATGGTGGCCAGGGCCATGGTGCAGTCTCTGTCCAAAAGAGCATGTTCCTTTGTGTGTTCAGCTTGTGGGGTGCCCTTTCCTCGGGGGGCCTCCCAGAGACTCTAGTTTCCTTGGTAATTTATGTGACAGCGTGCAGAACACTAGACACAGTTTTTAAAAAGATTTTTATAAAGTTTATAAGGCTAAGGTAATTATCTCGATGTTTTCTCTAATTCTCGAGAAGAGGCAATATTTCCCAGAAACCTTTGAAAAACAACCTATTTAAAACCAATTTCCCTTAGCTCAGAGATTGACTGTATTTCTCCTCCCTTCCCTCTTCTCTCCTGTTCAGATTTGCACAAAGCGAGACTGTTGTTCAGTAGAAATCCATCTCTTTCTGCTGGTTATCCCTGATCTGAAGTTCTGTAATCTCCTGTCTGTAGTTCCTAATCATTTCCACAGCAACGCAAAGGGGTGCCTTTGTGAAGTGGGGAGATGGTGAGAGGAGAGGCACTTTGGAGAAATGCAGGTCCTCAGGCCAGGCAGGTGCTCTTAATCTCAAACGGTGGAAGTCCAGAAACAAAATCATCTTTCTCTCTCTCTCTTTTGAGAAATGCATTTCATATACTGAGTGGTTCTTAAATTAAACACAGAAAAATCTGCTTCATTACGTGTAGAGCGAAGGAGGACTTGCACTTTGTACCTTTTCTGTTTGACCTTTTTATAAACTTGCTTTAGCAATATTAAGCACCTGATTCTCCCATTTCTGAAAGAGGTTTGATACATGGCCTCATGGTCTGATGACCTAATCACAGGATCCAGAAGCTTGCCGCTTTGAATTTTAATCCTCTGCTGTAATAAACTGTAGAAATGATCCCTGACAGAAGTTCCTTACAGTCTTGAATGAGTCGGTTCATCTCTCTTGGTCTCAGCCTCCTCCCATTCACAATGGGGACAGTGAGGACCATGTTTCTGTGGGTGTCTGTGAGAATTAATTACTTTAAATATATAAGATGCTATGTAACTAAATATTATTTTCTACATTATCAGAAAAATAAAAGAAAATTTTGTTTCTGCATTTCCGAGAACTGTCGGTGCAACTGCATTTCACTAGAGACAGGTATGGGTTTGTGTGTGTGCATACAGACAGGAAGGAAGATAGATGGGCAAACACATTGCTGCTCTGTAGTGTGGGATAAAGCTGTTCAGAACTCTGTGCCATAGCAATCAGACGTGATGTACTCAGGTGGGGAGCAGGCAGCGAGAGGAGATGAATGCTTGAAAAAAAATACAGATTCTGTTTCTAGGAAAGTGGCCTTAATGGTAAAATATTGAGAGTAGAAATACAGAAAATGTGTGTTACCTAAGTGGAGTTGTTTCCAAATTGAAAGCTATACGAGGAACAATATCAACTCATCAAACTAAACTAGGAGCAAAGCCTCATGCGATGCTTTGTCTAAGTAAGGGGCGGCTTCCCAATGTGGTGAGAGCCCTGGGCCGCTTTTAATAGCATGTGTTTCCTTGGGGCACAGTGGCACACATATGTGGAAGCATCCTGAGAGATGAGACAGTGTGTTGCTGCACAGTGGGGACCAGGGAGGGGAGGTAGCAGGCAGGGGCTGTGGGGGAAGAACCTGCTCCAGGATGAACTGGGACCATGGCTGTCTCTGGAGAGGAGATGAGGTAGTGTGGGTGGGGATTCAAGTCACCCAGAACAGCAGAGACAAAAAGGGCTGGAGCCAACAATGCCAAAACACAAAACACGAGCTACTGCCCCAAGTCTGGGCCTCACAGGGGCTGTCACCTGTGCAGGTGTCCCCAGGGGTTCCCTCAGACAGTGCATGTCCTCACAGGGTGCAACCTGCGGTGCTGTGTTGGTGGCTCAGCTCGGTTTCCAACCCCATGGTCTCCTCGGTGGGATTTGCTGAGACTTTCTAACACAGCCTGGCTTCTTAGACCAGAGCCCCTTCTCCAGCACACAACAACCTGCAACGGTTCTGTGGTTCTCCAAACAAAATGATGGTCCAGAAGGTTCAAAGACCAAGGAAAGGCCAGACAAAATCTCAAATGTTTTGTGACAGGCCTCTTGGCCCAAGACCTAGGAAATTGTGATGTGCCTGGCATATGGTAAGCACACAACATTTTGGCTCATCTCTGTATCTAATTGTTATTGATGACCTGCTCTGTTATAGGTGTCATATATATAGTGATAAATAAAACATAATTTTTCCCTTTGCAGAGATAACTTCTTCATGGGGTTCTGAAGAATGGGAGATATACAAGGAGCACACCAAGAAATACATAGAATGACAATAATTTTAGATAGTAATGGGCCAATTAAGCATGATGTGTCTGAAGGCTAGGAGGGAGAGTCAGGAAACATTTCTAGAAAGAGATCTGTGTGGGGCAGAAGCCTGTGGGAAGGGCAGAAGTGCAGTCCAGGCAGAGTGAAGAGCAAGTTCGATGGCCCTGCAGAAGGAAAGAGCTCAGTGGGTTCAAGGACTAGCAAGCATACCATTTGGCTGTGGGGAGTAATGATGGAGAAGACTATGAGGTGGTGGTGTGTGCAGGGGCACCCCTATCGCTAAGTATGTTATAGACCATGGCAGGGAATTTGCATTTTATTTCAAATGCAATGAGAATGAATTGAATGCTTTTATCTGCAAAGTGATGTGGCTCCTAAAGAAAGGAGCTGCTTGCAGAGCTGGGATTGGACTGTCCTGGGGCCTGGCCAGCTGGAGACCATCTGGGTGGGACAAGGGCAAGATCTTTGTAAGAGCAGACATGGGAGAGAAGCGGCGGGATTTGAGCTAAAGTTCAGAGGTACAGCCCACAGGTCCAGCCACCAGTGGGGTGTTGGGGTTGGAGAAGAGAAACAGGTGCCTCCTAGGATGAGCTTAACAAAGAATGAAATAATTATGTAATTGTTGAAATAACTCATTGATTTGTTAATGTTGCTTGTTCTGAACCATGAAAAATCAGCTCTAGGAGAAAGAAAGCTTTATAAGATTGTTAAAAAACACGATCGTAATAGTTGACATTTGAAGAGAACTTGCCAATGCTGAGACGTGTGCAAGTGTGTAAACATATCGACTCATCCAACTCCCTCATGTTCATGATGAAGAAGCTGTATGTTGCCCCACTTGGGCAGTTTTTATTCATTCCACACAAATCCTAAGGAGGAAGGCAAGGACAGGTGTCTTCAACCCTTGTTCTTCACCACGACTCTTCCTCCTCTACATCTGTAAAGCTGCCAAATATCCAAATGGTGATGGAGTATATGCGTACTTACCTAGGGTTTAACATTATTTATGTTTAACAAAAAAAAAGGTATATTAAAAGAGGCTATGCATATGCCATAAGTATTCAAATGAAAATTAAATAATATTGAGGTGGTGTTTTCACCTACTGATTTGTCAAAAATAAATTTGTAATACCATCCCTTAGTGGGACAACCATGGGGATATTGCAGTTGTGCTATGTTACTGTTAGTTGCTAAAATTCTCAACATATATATGCATAAGAGAAAAGGTTGAGAAAAAAACACAATAGTTATAATAGACTAATGAGATAATCAGGTAATGTATTTGTATATTTTAAAAATATATTGAGATATATGCTTTTATAATTAAAAATTACCATTTATATTACTGTATTTTCAGGCTATAAGATGCAATTTTTTTACCACATTGTGGTGCAGACCTAAGACTCACCTACCTAGGTTTTAGAGGAGGAAAATAGGAAAAAAATTTCCAAACAAAAAATGTGGTAAAAAAGTGCATCTTATAGTCTGAGAATATGGTAATTAGAAAGAGCTTTATAAGAATTTTTATAATTATCCAAGATGCCCATCAGTAAATGAATGGATCAAAAAACTGGTACATTTACACAATGGAATTCTATGTGGCAGAAAGAAAGAAGGAGCTCCTACCCTTTGCAACAGCTTGGATGGAGCTGGAAAGCATTATGCTAAGCGAAACAAGCCAGGCAGTGAAAGACAAATACCATATGACCTCACCTTTAACAGGAACCTAAACAACAAAACAAAGAAACAAGCAAAATATAACCAAAGACACTGAAATAGAGGACAGGCTGAGAGTGACCACAGGGAAGAGAGGAGGGAATTTCAGGGGACAATGGGAAGGGTTCATGGGAACAAATTTAAAGGACACAGGGACAAAAACTAGGGGGAGGGTGGTAATGGGAGGGAAGTGGGGAGGATTGGGAGGGTGGGCGGGATTGGGAGTAAAAGGGAGAAAACTGTACTTGAACAATGATTAAAATAAAATAAAAAAAAATTTTATAATTGCAAATTCTCAGTGCAAAAAATATGTGTTAAATCATGAGCATAATTTCTTTTTTCAGGAAATTTAATGAACACGGGATATGCAATAGATACCACAGAGGCAGGACCAGAAATAAGATGTGTGAGCTTCCAAAGGCTGGTTCCACTCGTGAGACTCTGTTGGTCATGTGTGAATATCAAATTATATCACCAAGTGCAGAAAAGGAGTGAATGTCTAAGCTGGTGAAGCCTGAAGACAGGAATGCACAGTCTGAGCTTCATGAACTAACTTTCATTTCAGATGCACATCAACATATTCTCTAAGGAAGTACTCTTTTTAATCAAAGAATGGTGTCATTGAAAAAGAACTGCTTTTTCATGACTGTCACCATGTCATCAAAGACATCAAAGACTGGTTCTGCCCCCTGCTGTGGTATAAGTCCCACTACAGCAAACCCCAGTGCAGGAAAAGAAAAGCTCTAGGAATTGTTGAACCATTCTGCTTTGTGTTCTCTGTACACACTGCAACCACAACAATTAATATGTCACCTTTACAATTGTCTGCTTCTTCCTCTAGTGAGTGAAATCCTTGAGAATGGGACCCATACCCTATCAGCTATGACCCAGCAAGGTATGTCAATCTCAGAAGGCAAAGCATACCTATTTGCATACCTGTTTGTTGAATGAATGAATAAATTAATTCCTAAGTTCTGTCCAATGCATTCATTTTACATATAAACCTAAGTTCCCACTGCTAGGTAATCACAAAGCCAGGACTACCTGTGATGCTTCCAGATTTCCCACCCCCTAGTTTATAGCAGCCACTGTATCTATTTCCAGGAATGTATGCATAATACTCAATTAAATAAAATTTGAGGAAAAAAATCCCCTTGAAATCATCAGGATACATTTTGGCCTGCGTGGGAATATACCACTTTCAAGCTATATAATCAGAGTTTTGATTCTGATTGAGCTGTTCTAGGTGATGGCTTCTATTTGCAGCTTGTGCTGCAGTCTGTAGCAGGGCTGAGGAAGAGGAGCCACATCAGGAAACAGGAGGAGGAAATGGGGGAGGAAGGAGAAAAGTATATTGAGGACATGATCCAGGGAGAGGAGAGTTTTAAAAAGTAAATTAAAAATATATAGCACGTTGTGCTAGTAAAAATATTTCTACCAAAATTATAGTGAAATGGAATGAAGCCCAGCATCACATAACGCACATGTCCCCATCCTGCTGCACGAAAACCTGTGGGCAAGTTATTAACAAGCAGATGGTTCTCTCTAGCACCTGTCTGTAGCACAACCCCTTCCTTTTAAATTCTTTCTTTCTTTCTTTTTTCTTTTTTTTTGCTGAATTGCAGGTTTCTATTAATAACTCTGAAGATTCAGAAACCCATTTCAGCTCTGGGGAATGCCTATAGACAAGCAACTACAGTAAAGCCATTTGGAGGAGCTGGGCCATGAGCTTATTACAGAGACTCCACAGGCTTCTCAAAGTCCCACAGAATTGAGACCTGTGCATCCAGAACAAAATTAAAATTTTCTTCCATGGCATTGAAAGGTCTTGGAAGAAATCACACTAGCACCTAGGCTGAGGAGGCTGTGGGCAGCACCTAGGCTGGGGAGGCTGTGGTCAACGAGAGGACACAGCAGAGGAAGCGGCCACAGAGCCAGGGAACTGGCTTGCTTCCTTAAGCTGTGTCTGCCCTGTGCTTATGCTCTTTCCCCCAGGGAATGACAAAGGCTGGACCAGCTAAGAGCTGTGGATTGCAAATGCATTGCAAATGCATCCTTTGATTTGGCTGTGAATCAAATACAGCTTTTCCTAACAAGTACTTGCCCTCTGTTGCACTTGGCAGCAATTTCAATGAATAGGTGGTACATTGTGAGAGTTAAGAGAAGTGGCTTCGGAATCTGTTAAGTCTGGATGTGGTCCTGATTCAACAACCCCTTGGCTGTGTGACAACAAGAAAGTGACTTGACCTCCTGAGGACTGAATTTTCATGTATGTGACATCAGCAGAACACTATTATGCCTAGAGTCTTGTGCAAATTAAATGAAAAAAAAATTCAAGTCCTTATCACAGTGCCTAGTAAGTAATCAGTAAAGTTTGGGCATTTGATTGTTATTAGTATTGTTATTATCATTATTAGACTTGGGTAAAGTACCAGTTGCAAAAAATGCCTATGAGACCTGCAAGTTTTGAGTAAGTGTATGCTTCCTTCTGTCTATATCTTTACTTTCTGTCTACATCTTTACTCTCCCCATTTCTTCTGTTTCTTTTTTAACAGAAATTACCAGTTCAAGTTCTGCTTTACATGTTTGTTCTTAAACAATAGTTATTCTATAAAAGCAAAATCTCTTTTAACTTTCGTGTTGGGACCAGTAAGAAAGCAACCTAGAAATAGAGGAAATGACAAAGAAATGGATTAAATTTCCATACGCATCCCTCCAGCAGTCCCGAAGAGGCAGAGAAACCACCTCTATGGGCCCAGCTTGTGTGTGTGTTGTCTTCAGCTTCTAGAGACATGTGTGAAACTGGCTGTGGGACAACATATCTAGGAAGTGGGGGAGAGAGGTCCTTGCTTCTGTGATTAGCAGACATGACACCGAGACTGAACAGGGCCCCTGGTCTTAGAGAAATGATCACTTTTAAATCCTAGGTGTCCTGTCTTTGCCAAAGTTTGTAGAAATGGCATTTGGTTTCAAAAGTGTAACAAAATGAGTCCATAGGAGCTGGCTTCCCATGGAAAGAGCTACACCATAAATGGACTACATTGCTTATGGGGAATCCAGAGGAACCCCTCCTCCCAGGTGGCAGGGCCACAGACCATCCCTTTGCTCATACACGTCTCCAGCAAACCCTCTGGAACCATTTGAATTTCCAAGAGTGGTGTCACAGCCCCCCTGAGCTTCCTCTGCTTCTATCTGATATAGAATTGGGGAAGACAGCAGTCAGTATTTATTGATGCACCATCCTTTTGGCAAAATGCAGAACAGAAGAAGTATCTACTCAAAGTGTTTGACAATATGTTAAATCAAAGAAAGAGGAAGAACCAATGTGCCATGTAGTCTGTGAAGTCTAACCTATTATTCCTTCCATTCTTTTAGCAACATTTCCCAGCCACCCTAGCTTTAAAACAGCTTGATTTGGACTTATTACTATTTCTTTTCATAACATGCCATATGCAAAGATATTTAATAACAGAGGCACATTTTCTCATTGTTGAATATGAATAAAACTCAAATAAAAGAGGATAACATCAAGGCATTTAGAAGAGACTATATTTAACTTGTCTCTAAGAGCTTTCAAGATATGGCTCATGTACATCTGTTTGCCCCGTAATGATTCAAGGGCTCCTACTGGCCTCTTATTCATTCCTTCCTGCTAACAAACTTCAGAACAGCTCTAAACTTCATCTGAACCAAGACAAAGAAAAGAAAAGATCCCATTTCAATTGGGGCTTTGAGCTCCTAAAAGGGTTTGTGGTTAGTATTGACAGTGACTATTGAAATAAATGATTAAAAGTGAGGCCTGAAAAGCATGAGGTTTACATAGAACTCAGTGACAATAGAGCAAGTAACTGCTTCTAACAGGGAGCATGAGAAATGAGGCCCGAACTCAGGCAGTCCTAATGGAGGAATGGCTCCACTGCTGCAGGATTTTTGACTTCATACATACAGAACACAGAAAGCATGTCTGAATAAAACGTACAAAGATAAGACAAAGAAAACATAAACTGCTTTACATGTACACATATGTGTGTTTTATTAAACATGTGAAATACTGGGTTGGCCAAAAAGTCTGTTTAGTTTTTTTCTATAAAGTAAGAGACATATTTTTAATTTTTCACCAATAACTTTATTGATTTGGATATTTTGAGTACGTTGCCTATCTCCTGCACAGTATAATGGTGGAGATGGTGGACAATGGTGGACAATAAAGGAGATTGTTCTCAGTTAGTGTCTTCATTTGATCACTGTCCACTTCAGCTGGTCTACCTGACCATGGAGCATCGTCCAGTGAGTAATCTCCAGCATGAAACTTCACAAACCACTTTTGACACAGTTGGTCAGCCACAGCACCTTCTTTGTACACTGCACACATCTTGTTTCTGCATTTCAGTTGTGTTTTTAACCTTTCTTGAAATAATAAAGCATAATATGACAAAAATATGTATTTTTTTCCATCTTCAATATCAAAATGGCTATATAAAAATGTATAAATTTGGATAAGATTTTTTTAAATGCATGCTGATATGACAGCTGTCACAATACAGTCTAACAAAATTGTTTCAGGTAAAGTTAAAGACAACTAAGTGCTACTAGAGCCATCTTACAGGGAGAAAAAAAAACAAGCAAACTTTTTTGGCCAACCCAATGTATGCATTTTAATATTGCATAGTTTTCTTTTTCTATTTTAAATATTTTTTCCAATTTTTAAAGTTTGTTGACTTTATTGGGGTGACACTTGTTAGTAAAATTATATAGGCCATGCAATTCTTTTATTCCATATTTTGATATGAGCATTTTTAACTTACTTATCTCTCCCTGGAATATCTTCTTGTTCCTTTACCATTTTACATATCTCTATCTCTCTTTTCTCAAGGACAAGCTAAAGGCCGTAACTTCCATGAAGCTTGCTCAAACAAGTCTCGCTGCATTCATGTTTCTTTCATCGTCTGTGCAACAGACAGTTGTTAAACATACACAAGCTATCAGGCGCTATGCTAGGGGCTTGGAGACGCAAGAATGAAAACGTCCCAGCCAATATCTGCCCGCAAGCCTGGCTTTCCTCTTTCCCCTTCTCTCTGTGTGCCCGCCTCTTTCACTGTAAATTTCAGTGTGTGCTCTTTTCACCCACCAGAACAATCAATATCTTGATGTCGAGAACAGCTTTAGCACTGCATTCTAGAACTGGCACACTCCTGAGACAAGATTCTCAATAAATTTGTTTAAATAGAATAAAATTTTTAAAAAGACAGCTGGGGTATGGGAGACATGCAGAAGCTCAATTTTTCTATTAAAATAATTTCCCAGTACACTATTTCTATGAACCCGAAATTGAATATGCAACAAACAGTCACCATGAAAACAAGTATTAACATATTTTATTTAAGAAAAAAACTCCTCTCATTTTAGCTCTAAGCAGTGCTTAAAAAAATTTCATCAACACATTGTAATATTAATCAAGAATAAGTTGGTACATAATGTTTGGTGTGCCAAAAAACACATTTGCAGTGTAATTTGTTTCTTACAGAAGCCTTGGGAAGGAGTACAATGAGAATGGTCTGCTCTGAATTTAATATAAATAACTGCCTGATTGATCGTCCTTTACAAATTGAAATTTGAGCCACTTAATATTCTTTGTCTCATAATCCGGTCAATATTTGTGTGCATTTTCTAGTTTATGTTTCTTTGTATACTGAAGCCAACCTTTTAAAAAAGATTTTCTTTAATATAAGTTGGCTTATATTTGAGAGGTTGTTCTCTCTCCTCTAGCTCGGAACTGAGTTTTGAGAAAAGGGCTTGACTAGTTCTGTGATCAGTTTTGTTGCTAGTCAGCTGATTAAAAACCTGAGTCAAGCACATACCAAAGGCCTCTGATCCAGACAAACAAAACAAACAGACAAAACACAGAGTGACATTCTGTGTTTTACTGTCTCAGACAGTCTTTGGTGGGTTCCACTTATCCCATTATGAAAATATCAACTTGAAAGAAGCCATCAGGGACTTACACTGATTTGGACATAAAGGAGTACACAGCCTGGATTTATATGTATTTATATACAAATGGATTATAGTATAAATATTATTTTGCAACTTGTCTTTTAAAAACTTAACATATTACCATATCTCCCTATAGTATAGCATATTGATCTATTTCTTCCTCTTTTTTTTTGTTCACCTTTATCCTCACCCGAGGACATGGTTTTCATTGCTTTTTAGAGAGAGAGGAGGAGAGAGAAATACCCATACAAGAGAGAAGCATCGATGGGTTGCCTCTATTGGTTCCCCCATGTGCCCATACTGGGGATCACAAGCACCCAGACCAGGGGTCATACACATCCAAACCTGGGGCTGAATCACAGCCTAGGTGTGTGCACTGACTAGGAATCGAACACACAACCCTTTGACTATGGGAAGATGCTCCAACCAACTGAGCCTCACTGGCCAGGGTGTATTTCATCCTTTTCATCTGCTGCATAATATCCCTAGTGGTGCTGAACCATGGCACGAACATTCTGCTTAAGGTGAACCTTTAGGTTCTTAGACATGTTTATGAATAATCTCAATCAATGGTTTTCAAACTTACATAACTATATAATCACTTTTTATCTTCAAATGCAATTTTGTAGAGCTCTCAAAAACTTAGTATACACAACATAAAAGACTTCCTCTAGACAAAGTTAAATTCAAATAAGTGAGCATCGGGTAGGGAAGCCACCAGCTTAGATGTGGTGTTTTTCCCTGAACTGTTCTGTCCAAAATTGTTTTTCAAATGTCATTATATAATACACACATATTAAAAGAATATGAGGAAATTAAATAATATCCAGAAAATTGTTTTTAAAAAGCTGACTGTGGAATGGCTACTTGAGGTTAAAATTAAAACAAAAAAAAATCTGTAACACCAACAGCTGTGTAAATGGACATGGTGTGAGTACAGTTGTGAACTAGGTCTTTCTGCTCGGATCTTCTGCCCCCTTTGTCTGTATGTCTGCCTCCTCTGGGTCCTCACTGCTGCCTCCCAGGGCTCTCTGCATGGCTCTCACCTGTGCCCTGATGTGGAGAGCTCCTCCCTTTGAAACTGTGCCTGATACTTCTTCGCAGGGCAATCCCCTGCAGTTACACAAACACGCATCCAACTTTCCCGGAGTGCCCAGTCTCGGAGCACCACTCTTGCTCTCCCGGGGATTTCACTCATTTGTCACAACATGTCTCGATTATAAAATATGACCATGATAACCCACAGTGCACAGGTATCCCTCCTTCTTTCACCTCACCTTCCACCCATCAAAGCTACCACCCATTTCAAAAAGGTAACTGAAGAAATTTCTGATGCAATGAAATCTTACAAAGTGGGGATAACCTGAGTAGGAGGGATAGTTGTACCTTTAAGAACAGGTATATTGCAAACCCACAAGTCTCTGATTCCAGCAGGTGCATTTTGGTCCACAAAGACTGTTTAGTAGCCATCTAAAAACACCTTAACTGACCATGAATGCAAACAACTTGCCATAATTTCTTTCTTTTTAAGTTTCCTTATATACTTTTCTCCAAAAGAGGGGTGTGTGTGTGTGTGTGTGTGTGTGTGTGTGTGTGTGTTGGTGAGGGGTGTTGTGCGGCTATATACAGATACCCACAAAAAGAGAAACTACAAAAGGCTACAGCATTTTGGTTGCAACAATAGTTACATTGCAGAGTGTTATTGTATCAGTATTTTCCTATCTTTATTAATGCTCTTAATCATAAATATTCTATGCAATCTCTATTCCCTCCAGGTACTGTGAGTCATGTCTGCTCAGAAAGACACTGTTCTCACAGACTGCCACTCACAGCCATTGTGAGAGACAGACACTCCAGCATTCACTGTGTGAGTGTTGACTGAATTCACAAACAGGAGAGAGCTTCACAGAAACCCACACCTCAGCGGAGCCTGCCTCGCAGATGTCAGATTTCCATGGAAGCCTCCCGGAGGCACACAGATCTCACAATGGACTATTTTTAGTCCTGATAATTAATATTGGAGGAGAAAGAGAAGAGGATGAAAATGTAGTTCCAACAAAAAACCAATTACCATTTATACCATATATTCTCGCCTACAAGAGGTGTTATTTTCAGAGAAATAAAAAGAGAATCCTTCCCCAAACTTATAGATTTTTATACGACCCCTCCCATGAGGAGACATTTAATTCTTCCCTATCAAATTTCGAGAAATAGCTTGGTCTCATAGGTTAATATATGCAGCGAGTGTTATACCAACATGGATTTTACTCCTACAAAAAAATATGTTTCCAAGTCCCTGAGAGCAAGAGCTTGCTTCCCCCACACATACTGAACAATCACCATCAGCACTGGCCACACTAGAGCCTTGGCGAGGCCTTCTCACTCCCTCACAGGGGCCCCCAGGGGCTCATTTTTAAGGCATTTCCTGACTCCCTCACAACTTCATTAAAATTGGTGTTGTCTGTGAAGACTTTTGCATTGTCTGTGGATTCATCTTCATCCCTTAAAAGACATTTTTGTGCCATCTAAATTAAATCTAGTCCATGGTGAAAACAAATGTAAGAAGACCTCAGTGTCCCTCAGAGTCCAGAAACACCAGGAAAGGAGTGGTAGGAACTGCATCATAGTACTGTTGGTCTATGAGGTGTGTCCGAAAAAAGTCCAGCCATTATAAATATATCAAGAATAGTTTGCACAACATCGGTGTAACCTGGTAGCCATAGAGAGTAGACTGGAATATACATGAGTGAACAATGACGACTTCACTGTGCTAGTCAGTGTGGTGGTAGATGCTGTTGAATGAGCAGCTGTGCTGTGTAGTCATCACATTCAAAATGACTGAGCAAGTAGAGCAACAAATCTGCATCAAATTTTATGTTAAGCTTGAACATTCCTCTGCAGAAACTACTTGGATGATTCTGAAGGCCACAGCTATGGGCAATTGATGACTGGCAGCTTCACCACGACAATGCATCCATTATATGCATCACACCTCATGCAGACGTTTTTGATGAAATTTCAGATCATCCAGGTGACTCAGCCCCTCTGCAGCCCAGATTTGGTGCCCTGTGACTTCTGGCTTTTCCCAAAACTAAAATTGCCTTTGAAAGGAAAGAGATTTCAGACCATTGATGAGATTCAGGAAAATATGATGGGGCAGCTGATGGTGATTGGGAGAATTGTGTGAGGTCCCAAGATGCCTACTGAAGAGGACTGAGGTGTCATTGTCCTATGTACAATGTTTCTTGTATCTTGTATCTTCTTCAATAAATATTTCTATTTTTCTTATTATGTGGCCAGATACTTTCTGGACAGACCTCATATGCAAGCTCAGGCTCACGTCCCCTAAACCCACAGTGTAGGGATGGGGTCCTGAAGGCAGGGGAGTTCCATTATGGAGAAACACTTAAGTGTTTTGACTTTTCAATTCAATTCTCCTTTTTCATGGATTTCTCTGTCCTATGTGGGATCAATAGCCTCTCTATTAGAATTTCATTTTTGCCTCACTTCTATAAAATTTGTACAAAGTATATTCTTTTTATGACATTTTTTCTTCTATTTTCATCAGAGCCTACTCTCCCTATTGCTGCCACAGCCATGTGGGTGCTGCATGGAAACTGGTGCTTTTCTTCCCACATCTTATGTCCAGACTGGACTTGGTCAAGGT
The DNA here is from genome assembly GCF_019186645.2 of Phyllostomus hastatus. Taxonomy (NCBI): domain Eukaryota; kingdom Metazoa; phylum Chordata; class Mammalia; order Chiroptera; family Phyllostomidae; genus Phyllostomus; species Phyllostomus hastatus. Next base: position 7,133,836 of record NW_025334015.1, on the reverse strand, counting down.
CGACATTTGTACATTCACTTGTCAGCCAGGTATCTTCCATTGATATATCAGAGGAATCTCAAATGCAGCACACCCAAAGCTGACCTCAGTACCTTTCCTCACTTCTCCTGGGTCACTTTATAAATCTGTACAGCTGCAGTATCCCTTCCTTGTTGGAGATTTCAAAATCCCCAACTGCAGCACTCACTGACCTTCTGAACTGTGGGCCAGGTTTCTAACTGGAGGCCAGACTGCTCCCTCCTGAATGGTTTATTGTCAATTCAAACAAGATATTGTAACTAGATTTATCCTTTCCCCCAACCACCCCTCCTCAGGACTCCTGTTTTATTTGATGGAACCAACTTTCTAAATCACTCAGCCTTGAAAATGCAGAATCGACTTTGTCATCTCCCTCTTCTATGCCTCCTACATTTAATCAGTAACAACAGCCCTTTTAATTAATATGGATGTGGGGGAATTAACAAAGTTTTCAGATATGACAAAGAGTCTGGTTTAAGTGATGTGGAGGGTATATTAAAGCACTGATAGAATGCAAGACCAAAATGCTTCCAGAAAACCAGATGCTGCTGAGCCTTACATTCTAATCTAAGCAGCTGAGAGTTCATTTAAAAGAGAATTTTGAGGTGGTGAGTATACTATGATAAAACATGAGTTTTAATAAAAATTAATCCAATCTTGTCATACAGATGGGTTAGAATGGTGGTGGAGTGGGGTGTTATTTAAAGTTAAAATGCAAAGCATCATAGCTCAGCTACTCACTAGCCATGTGACTTTGTTAAGGTACTGAGCATCTCTGAGCTTAAGTACCCTCTGTAGACAATAAGTGCAATAATACCCATCACAGGGTCATTTTTGTGGGTTAGTGATAATGCACAGGGAAGCTACATAATAGTGCCACCACATCTGAAGCAATAACTGACTTGTTGCCATGGTTTTCAGAATGATCCCTACTAAGCAGGGGAAGGTCTTTGATTTCTTGGCTGCTCTGGCCCTAGGCCCTGACTCCAACTTAGCTCAATGACAAAGAATGTTGAGATTGTCCTTGGGCACCTCAGCCTCAAACAATGCCCTGCAAAAACTTATCTCCTACCTTCCGTTCAGTCTGCAAGCTGCCTTAGGGCACAGCCACTGCCTGTCCATCTCTGTATCTTAAAGCATCGGCAGCACCTAATACACAGGAAGATCTCAATATGTTTTGAATAGATAAATTAATGGCTGAATAAGCCAAAATACATAGTTTGCCAGTGACTGGCTTCCTCTCAACTCTTGATTGGTTTACAGCTATTTGAACAGCAGAGTACGTCTCTAGTTCTATGAACACTTTGGAGTTACCCTTGGCACCTATAAGCAGGTATTATCTGGTACTTGGGTCCTCTTTCTTCTTTCCAAGTGCTCTCAAGTACACTTTGAAACTATTCAAATTGGCAGAAGGAATTTCCCCTTCTATCTTTAAGAAATAAGGTAATAAAAATGCTTCAGTTCTATTTACATTAAAAGTTAATGTCTTTATTTAGTCATCTACTTTTATGGATCTATTGTGCCTTCTTAAATCCATCTGCAGCTCTTTGGGTTTCTCTCTGGACAGAGTTGTCCTGTTTAAGCCGGATATAGAGAGAGAAATGGGCAATTAGCAGCCCCATAAGCTGCCTGTAGGGGAGACCTCTTCCTGTTCTGAGAATGGCAGCTGTCCCAGACCTCTTAGATAGGCTCTGACCTCCCTGACCTCCACCTTGCTCTTTTTAGACCTTCGCTGTCTGCTTCCCTACATTTATCTAAGCATCTCCTTTCGCAGGTTAGATAATGACTGACTGATTTGGCTTTGTAATTTGGAAGATGAGGGATGAAGTCGGAGGATTTTCCTGGAAGCACTGATCCTGGGAGGCCTGCCCCCACCCTCCCATCTCTCTCTACATAAAGTGAAGCCACCCTATAAGTATCATCAGATCAATCTCCCAGACTCTCCCCTTTTACCAGTTCTGGAACAATGGGATGGTGACTCCATCCAGCAGCCAATTAGATGTTCCTGAATTTAGGACTTGGAGAAAAACATAGAAAGCTATATTCAGGACTGGAATGAAAAAGAAAAATCTGTAAGTGAAATAAGGAAACATGCCTTGGACTTGAGATTGGAATTGACAAGTAAATGAGTGGCCTGGTTTTATTTAATTATTTCTGTTAATACTTTTAGAACTAATTTGGACAGACACTATGCAAACACTGCTTCCTAGAGGTTTCTATTTATCAAGTTTTAGTTCCATCATTAAGTGTGGTATAACCTGGGAGAAAAGAATTACTTTTTACTTGCAATGGATTTTGTTCTCATGCAGGCCTGAATGTTAATTCCATCCCATCAGTAATTAGGTAAGTGATTAAAGTTACCAGCAGAAGGCCAATTCACCAGTGGTACCCAGATAATGCTAGTTATTGTTGATATTGCAAAGTTATTAGTATTGTTACCATTATATGTTTGAAGATCATAACTTAACCAGGTCTGGAATATCATAAAAGTTGCCCTTATCCTCTTTCATGTTGCAGGGAGGAGGATACTCTCTGAGAGTGGGGGGCACCCAGCTAGTGAAGGCCTAGAGTTTAGAGATCCAGGGGTACTACTAGGGCTAATCCATCTCTAGATTGTTAGTTTCTTAAAGCACAGAGTTCAGGAGTCAGAATATTTCCCAATGAGTTTCCCTCACTGCAGGGCCAAACATTGTCTGTACAAACAGTAGGAGGGACTCAGCAAATGTGAATTGGGTCAAGCACGTGGTCTCTGTGTCCTAGTGTTCTGTATCTAATGCTCATCATAGGAAACTGCTAACAGAACTTTCATTCAAGATGGCACTGTAGGTAAATGCCAGGCTGGACTCCTCTCACAGCCACATCAAAACTACAACCAAACTACAGGAAAACCATCACTGATAACTGGCTGAAGTCTACCTAGACAGAAGTCCTACAATGAAGGATATAAAGGAGAAGCCACATAAAACTGGTAAGAGGGGTAAAGATGTGGAACAAGCTGGTCTCACACCCATGTGTGGCAGTTAAAACTTGAGAGGAATATCTTGGCTGTGAAGGTCACCCCTCAGGAATGAGGGGTCTCAGCCCCACACCATGCCCTCCAGCCCAGGGTTCCAGTGCTGAGGAGACAAGGCCCCATACCTTCTGGCTATGAAAACCAGTGGGGACTGTGGCTGAGGGAAACAAAGGGTTGTCGGAGGCCCAGGAAGTCCTCTAAAAGAGCCTGTGCATTGACTTACTCAGATTCATTTGCTCTGAGCTCCAAGTGCTCAGAAAGTTCCCAGGTACACATGGAGAGGAAGTGAATTGTCTGGTATCACAGCAAGAGCAGAAATCCTGGCAGAGCCTATTGTTCCTTTGCAGAGCCCTCCCTCTGTAAGCACTCTGCCCCATGATTCCCTGAGACCTCAACCCCCTCAACAGTCAGGCCCACCCAAGTTGCTTCAAGTGTCCTTTCAAATACAAATACCTTGTCTTGGTTCACACTGAGGACTTTCCTAAAATTGCTCAAAGGTTCACAAACACCAAAGAAGCAGCATTTGGCCTCCATGTACCATGTACCCCAAGCTTGGCACTAGTGACAGCCATCTGCAGATCACTTGGTAGCTCATACCAGGTGGACCTGGTCAGGGCACAGGTAATAGCTGACTTTGATCTGCACCTCCCAAGAGGCCCCAGAAACAACACACCCAGTGGCCAGCTTCAGACCACACCAGAGCACCAACCAAAATTCTCCACAAACAACACACTCAAAAGGAAGACTCAGCAGGTGTCAGAGCCCTGCTAAAGTGAATCCTGCTCCATAAGGCCTGCCCCTAAACAACAGTTCCTCCACTGTAGTAACGCCCAATTTTACAACCAATTAGCCTGAGGGTCAATCCCTGACATTAACATGTCAACAGCAAACAAAGCTCAACTATAACAGGAAGGCAAATATCACCCACACAAAGGATAGACTTGAAGCCCTAGCACTGGTGACAAGGGAGACTGTGCACTGGGTCCTATAGGATATCTACTATATAAGGCCACTCTGCCAAGACCAGAAGACATAGCATCTCTACCTAATACACAGAAATAAACACAAGGAGGCATCCAAAATGCGGAGACAAAGAAACATGTCCCAATGAAACAACAACAAAACTGCAGAAAAGGAACTAAACTAAATTGAAACAAGAAATCTACTAGATGCAGGGTTCAAAACACTGGTTATAATGATGACCAATGATTACAGTGAGTAATTCAACAAAGAGATAAATATAAAAATGGAGATAAAAAAGAACCAATCAGCAATGAATAATACAATAACTAAATGAAGAATGCATTAGAGGGAATCAACAGTAGATTAAATAAAACATTATTAAACCAGCAATTTGTGAGATAAGGGAACAAAAATCACCAAGTCAGAACAGCAAATAGAAAAAAGGATTAAAGAAATGAGATCAGTTTCAGGGGCGGCTGGGACATCAAGCATAACAACATTCACATCACAGAGTTACCAGAAGAAGAGTGATCAAGAAACTAAAAACCTCTTTGAAGAAATAATGGTGAAAAACTTCCCAAACCTGGTGGGAAAAAAAATGACATACATGCCCAGTAAGTGCAGAGGGTCCCAAACAAGGTAAAACCACAGAGGCCCACACCAAGACACATCATAATGAAAATACCAAAGTTTAAAGACAAAGAGAGAATCTTAGAAGAAGAAAAAAAAACAGTAGTCAGTTACCTACAAGGGAGTCCCTATAAGTCTGTCAGCCGATTTCTCAACAGAAACTTTGCAGAATAGAAGGGACTGGTAAGAAACATTCAAAGTGATGAAAATCAAGGATCTATATCCAAGATTACTCTAGTCAGCAAAGCTGTCATTTAGAATCAAAGAATAGGTAAAGAGCTTAGTAGACAAGCAAAAAGTAAAGGAGTTCATTACCACTAAATCAGTATTAGAAGAAATGTTAAATGAACTTTTTGCTTATAGTTTATTTTTATTGTACTTTTTTCCATTACCATTTATTCCCCTTATACTCTCTTCCACCTCCGCATATCCCTCCCCCCAATCACCACACTGTTGTCCTGAGTTCTTTTTCTTTTTCATTCTATCCCTCCAACCCCCAAACTTCCATAGCTGTCAACCTGCTCTCCACCTATGAATGTGTCTCTATTTTGCTTGTTCATTTCATTCATTACACTCCAGATATGAGCAAAATCGTATGGTATTTCACTTAGCACAATGTTTTTCATATCCATCTATGCTGTTGAAAAGGGTAAAATGTTCCTCTTGTTATGGCCAAATAGTATTCCACTGTTTAAATGTAACATACTTGTTTTATCCACTCGTACTGATGAACACTTGGGCTACTTCCAAAGTTTAGCTATTGTAAATAACTCCGCAATGAACATAGGAGTGCTTATATTCTTTCAAATTAGTACTTCAGGTTTCTTCAGATAAATTCTCAGAAATGGAATTGCTGGGTTATAAGGCAAATCCATTTGTAATTTTTAAATGTAACTCCATACTGCTTTCCACAGTGGTTGCACCAATCCACATTCCCACCAATAGCGCAAAAGGGTTCCCATTTACCCACATCCTTGCCACCACTTATTGTTTATTGATTTATTCATGATAGTCATTCTGACAGGTGTGAGGTGATATCTCACTATGGTTTTAATTAAGCAAGGATGAAAAAGACCTGTACTCAGACAATTATGAGACACTGAAGAAAGAAATTGAAGGAGATAAGTGGAAGTATATACTGTGTCCACAGATATGAAGGGTTAACATCATTAAAATGTACACACTACCCAAAGCAATCTATAGATTCCACACAATTCCTATTAAGATACCAATGGCATATTTCACAGAACCAGGACAAATATTTCAAAAATTTATATGGAACCACAAAAGACCCTAAAAAACAACAGCAATTCTGAGAAAGAATAAAGTTAGAGGAATTGTGCTACCCAATGTCAAACTATACTACAAGGCCATAGTAATCAAAACAGCATGGTAGTGGCATAAAAAAAAAAGACACATAGATCAATGGAACAGAATAGAGAGCTCAGAAATAAACCCACACCTTTATAGTCAATTAATTTTTGACAGAGGAATCAGCTCATACAATGGGCTTATTAGTTGATAAGCCTATTAGTTGACTTGTTGATAGTTTATTCAACAAATGGTGTTGGGGAAAATGGAAAGATATGTGCAAAAAAATGAAACTATGCCACCTTCTTACACCACACATAAGAATAAATTCAAAATGGATTAAACACTCAAATGTTTGACTCCAAAACATAAAAAATGTAGAAAAATAGTCAGTACAATCTCAGACATTGCTCGTATCAATAATTTTCTGATATTTCTTCTCAGGCAAGGGCAACAAAAGAAAAAAGAATAAACGAATGGGACTATATCAAATGGGAAACATTTTGCACAGCAAAGGAAACCATCAGTGAAACGAAAAGATAACCCATTGAATGGGAGAACATATTTGCCAATGATACCTCTGGAAAGGGATTAATATCCAAAATGTATAAAGAACTTATACGACTCAACACCAAAAAAGCAAGCAATCCAACTAAAAATTGGGCAAAGATAAACACTTCTCCAAAGAGGACACATAGATGGCCAAAAGACACATGAAAAAAAGCTCAATGTCACTAATCATCAGAGAAAGGGACTTCTTTAGGAAGAAAAAAAAGATAAAAATATGAATAATAAAATGGAAATAACTACATATATATCAATGATTACTTTAAGTATGAATGAATTAAATGTTCTAAAGAAAAGACACCTAGTGGCTGAATGGGTACAAAAAGAAGGTCCTTGCATATGCCGCCTACAAGAGACACATGTGAAACAGAAAGACAAACACATTGAAAGTTAAGGGATGGAAAAAGATATTTTATAAAAAATAAAAACAAAACAAAACAAGAAGATGAGATAGCAATACATATACCAGAAAAAATAAGTTTTAAAACAAAGGATATAACAGGAGAAAAAGAAGGACCCAGCAATTCCACTTCTGGAATTTATCCAAAGAAACCCAAAGTACTAATTTAAAAAAAATATGCATCCATATGTTCACTGCAGGATTGTTTACAATAGCCAAGATATGGAAGCAACCTAAGAGTCCATCAATAGATGAATGGGTTAAAAATGGTGCATATGTACAATGAAATACGACTCAACCATAAAAAAGGTTGAAATCTTGCCATTTGAAACAACATGGATGGACGTAGAGTGAAATTGGTTGGACAGAGAGAGACAAATGCCATATGGTTGCACTTACATGTGGAATCTGAAAAAAAACAAATAAACAAACAGAAACAAGCTCATAGATACTGAGAACATTCTGATTGTAGCCAGACAGAAGGGGGATTGAGGAGGATGGATGAAAAGGGGAGGAAATTAAGTACAAGTTGGTAGTTACAGAATAGTCATGGGGATGTAAAGTTCAGCACAGGGAATACAGTCAATAATACTGTAATAACTATGTATGGTACCTGGTGGTATTAGCCTTATCAGGGTGATCACTTCATAAATTATGTAAATGCCTAATCACAATGTTGTATATTTGAAACTAATATGATAATGTATGTCAAATGAAAATACAAATTTAAGAAAATATTAAAATAATAAAAAGACATCCTAATTTAAAGGAGAGAGAACTTCAAAGCTGTGTACTGAATCCCACAGAGAACAGAGACACAGCCTTGAACCACTTGCTTTCCAAAATCAAGGATACATTCCACAACTGTGAAGGGTGTATGTTCTACCATTAGACCTGGGCTCTAGCTCTGGCTCTATGATCTTCTTAAGTCTATGGTCTTGTTGCCTTATTTATCTAAGTCCCAGTTTCCTTTTATGTGAATCAATACTATGGATGATATTACCAGGATTAAGTAAAGACTCAGTGGAAGGGTTAAATAAATCAGTTGTACATAGAACATGCACCACAGTGCCTGCCTGGTAGGAAGCACATGCTCAAATACATTCTCTTTGTTTTACTCTGTACACCATAGTGGATCTGTATGTACTTTGAGTAAGTAGCCAGCTCCTTGCATCTCCAGATCAGCATTTTTCTCAGAGACATAATGCCATATCTCCTTTTTATAATTCTGACCACTCTGGGGATAAGGGACCACTGTTTTATTCCCTCCTAACAATCAAGGCTGTTTAAACCCAGGTGCTCCAGCCTGTTTTCTTGATTTTAATTAAGTAAGGCTTTATGGTACTTGCTGCAGTAAAGCCCAGGTAATAAGGAGGAGGCTAGCTGGTTGAACCCAGACTCCACAGTGTTAGTCCCTACTTTGTTGATGATCCTGGACCACCTGGCTTGGCATCTTGTGGAGGAGAATTACTAAAAAAATGATTATAGTGCTGTTTGCAAATATAGCTTGCAGCAGAAATAATCAATGATAATAATGTAGGACTAGAGTCCCTGGGAGTCAACTATTCCTTATCAAAGGGCATATTCCTGCAAACCAGCCCCTCCTGGACCCTTCAAAGGGCTTTCTGGGACCCACCCGTGTCTGAGCATTTCAGCAGAATGTGCACAGGTCCTCAGGCCAGTTCCTTTGGTCGCCACAGAGCAACCATGTCAGCTCTGATTTGTCATGCTCCCTTATAGATCTCCATTCTACCATGAGCTCTAATGTGTGTGGTCTTGTTTTTCTCATCATTACTACCACTATGGCCTTGGTTCGATCCTTCATTTGTTCATTTCTGGAATATTGCAAGCTTTCGCGTGGACAGCACACAGCAGAAAAATGCTGAAGAGAACACGTAGGACTGCCTACTTGGTGTCAGGGGTTTAATGGAGTGATGTAACATCATACAGATTATTAGTCTCATGTCCTCTTTAAAGAAAGTGAGAACCAGAGAGATTTTGTAATTTGTCACAGGCCTTAGAGAGACTATTTGAACTCATATTGTCCAACTTCCAAGGCCCTCCTCTTTTCTAAAAGGAAAAGAGCTGACCTTCACACACTGTTTGTGGTAGTCTCCAGTTACCATTTCTCAGTTTTTCCTCTGCCTACTGTCTTATTCCCTATGCATGAGCAGACTAAAAAATTCACAATCACCCCCAGGATATAAATATTCAGGTCTCCAAGCTTTTGCCTAGACTGTTTATTATGCCTAGCATACCATTACCTACCACCCTTTGTCATATGGCTGAGTTCTTCCTCTTCTTTGAAAGGATAAGTCGGAATGCCCTCTCACCCAGGAAATCTTTCCTTATGAGTTGGGCATAGTTAACTTTTCCTTCTTTTATGCCATTGTACAGTAGCAATCCCCCTTCCATTCACGCTTCTGTGTTAATGTTACACCATCATTACATTTATTATCACATTGCCTTCCCTCATCTATTCAATTCCTGGGAACTGTCCCATCCATATCCATATCTCTGGAGGCTGACACAACACGGCATATATGGAAGGTGATCCAATCCACCTCAAGTGAATGAAAATAAACAAGAAATAAAATATCAATACCAGAAATTATTCCTCTCATTGCACTGACATTTGTCTGTCTCTGTAGTAACTATCTCAAAAAAAAATTATCTTTCTCCCTGTGAATTCATGTTAGGTTGAGTTAACATTTTTCAAATAAATTTAACAAGGGAAATGCTAAATCAGCTCTGTATGAACCAGGCAACCATGAATGTGCATGAAAATTAATCACTTGATATCCCAGTTTCAAGAAATGATATTTGTACTGGCACCCTGCTAAATTATAAACTAGCTGAGGTACGTGTATAATCATATTCTTACCTCCCCCCAATGTTATAACAAAGCTGTAGGATCAAGGGGGGTTTTTTAGCTATCTCTCAAAATCACTTACGGAACTCTGCCAAAAATACTAAGTCAAACTTTTGTAGAACAGATACCTGGTGGTAACTCACTTGTCAGTTACTTTTAACTAAAGTTTTCCCACAACAAGGTGAGCAAAGTTCGGTCAGTTTGACCCTTAAGCTACACAACTCTGTTCATCCCATCTCATTGATGTCCCCATTTATAACAAAGCACACCGAAAGTAAATGCTCAAACCCAGAGCAAAACCCAGGTGTTCATGCCATGCTCTCTCTGCCTTAGAGCTCTGGGGGAAACAAACTCGGAGAGGGTGGCATCTGCAGCGACTGCCTTTCAAGAGGGCCCTGTAGAAGCGGGGGCCTGGGAGTGGAGCTGCCCTCTCGCCTGTGTCATTACATGCAGCCAAAGAAACCACATCATTATTTCTCAAGGAGACTCTGGTCAGACATTTCATTTGAAAACTGTCATGGTACAAATGTTTAATTACTTCTCAAATGCAAGGGATGGCTGCAAATTTGTGATCTGTCCTGTAGGAAGCTCTCAGCCTCAACCTCCTTGAGTCACTGGAAAGAAAAACATTTTATATAGAAAATTAAAGCATTTTTCTTTTCACTTTGTATTTGAGATGATTTGTCTTTCTTCCCTATGGTTTTGTGTTCTCATCTCATCTGTACCTCAGGGGAGATTCTCCAGTTAAAGACCCTGTGGCAGCGAGAGGTGGCTTCTCCTCCCTGCTGCTCGCCTGCCAGGTACTCAGGATCGACTTAAGTTCCAGCTACAGAGCTAAGAAATCACCTGAAAATTAGGTTCTGATTTTAATTAGAACTCCACGGTCTTCCTGTGAGCTTCCCTGAACACCCAGCTTGTTTGGTTTTCACATGTGAAGTTGGGAGCTATGATCATTTTTAATGGCGATGGTTGCAATTTCTAACAATGCCATGTGTTCAGTTTAATTTGGCAAATATAACTGAGTACTTTGGGGCCCTAATGTTAGCTGTAGAGGAAACACAAAGGTGAGTGGGGAGAATTCTTGTGCGCTCTGACTCCACTGCTCTCTTTACCTGGAGTGACCCCATCTAACCCACTATGGGGTCAGCTCACACCCCTTCCTCTCTCCACAGTCTCCCGTGAAACCTGTAGTAGAAAACAATCATGACTTGCTTCGAGTTCCCTGTAGCCCTTTTTGCAGAATGTTCTCCTCACATGGATGGCTAATCACCATGTAGTGTGTTTATTGCCATTTTATTCTCTCCCCAAATAGACTTTCAGTTACTTAAGGACAAGATTTTTATCTTATGATAAAGCATGCAATAGGCACTTGAATCCCACATATTGTATTAAAGAAAAGAAAAATCCCTTCAGTGTAACAGAGGTGTGGACAGAGTGGGGAGTACAATTTGAAGTGGAGAATGATCAGTATTACAAGATAAAAACCAAGGGCTCTACAGATTCAAGTGACAGGAAGATGTACTTTAATTGGAGGAACCAGCAATACTTCAAGGCTCGGATGACTTACTGCTTGAGGCTGAAGGGTATCCCAAGCTGAAGGGTTTTTCTGCTAAAACTAGGAATGTCTTGGACAAACATTGATGAGTTGGTCACCCAACTCAAGGCTGAGGCTTATTCACAAGAGTGATGGAAGAAGGCATTCCACAGGAATAACAGCCCATACAAAACCAGAGAAGGGTAACTTAGTGCTCCTTTTGTAAGTACCAGGTGGCACCAGGCTTCATCGGCATAACTCATATTTAAGGATATAGTGTGACATGAGGCTAGGAGTGAAGAGAGGTCTACAGTGTAGGAATTTGATATATCTACTCATCAGAAACGGGAGACATAACAAACAGGGGCAGTGGCAAACAATTTATTCAGTTGTGTCTGCAGCCTCTTTTTGACACCTTTCTCCACCACCATCCCAAAGCCAGCCCTTCCCATAAACAGTTCCTAGACAGAAGCAGTTCAGTGCCTATGGGCCATCAAGGAAATTGGCTTCTCCTCCTGTTCACAAAACTTTCAAGCCACTAAGTAAGTAGTTTGTCATGATGGACAGGTAACAGAAAGTGGGGGTGGCAGCACAAAGCATGTTGTTTGGAAACCCAGTGGTTTTGAGGACTAACTGGCACAAATCACTCTTATTCATCCTACGTGGCTGCCCTCCAAAAGGGCACCGCTGAACACCACCGCAGGTGCTACTGTTTATCCACTTACTGAAGAGCCAGCACCTCCAGGCTGGAAGGCTGCCCAGAGTCCCCAGCTCTGGGGGCTAGAAGGGAAAGAGGGGACTTACTACTTATGTGGAGTGAAGAGTCTCCTTTCATGAAAGTAGAAAAGCTGTAGCCCAGAGTTGCTGACCTTGACATGTATTTATTTATATTGTTGAAAAAGTGTATACTTTATTTCCTGAAAGTTTTTCTATAACTGTTTATATGTTGATGAGGGGGAAGGAAGAATAATTTGGATTGATTTATATTTCATTAGAAAGGATTTAAACTGCAGTTCAGGAAGGAATTTCTGACACAAAATTATCTAGAACATGAAATACACTGTCCACATCCCACACTCTTTTTTTTTTCTTGAAAAATCTCAGGGTTACTAACCTTCAACATAAATCCATTATGCACTCAGTAATGAATCTGCACTTATTAACTAAAAGTTCATGATATAAATAACTGATATTAGCTGGATAAATTAATACAGCTTTCAGTTTTGTGCACCAACTATAGTCGTAAACTGAGCCAGCTTACCTTATCTTATTTTCCTCAAGCTTTATGTGAATAGCAGATTCTGAGACCTGATTTTCCTTGAGAATTTCCTCAATGTGCTAATTCAGTCATGTTGCATTCATCAAAACTGGAGGATTTGGGAGGGAAGAGTGTAGCAGAGAATAGAAGCAAGGAGTTGGTAACAGGCAAAGATGGAAGACAAACGCTAGCAAGATAAAGGGAGTCACATTGGCAATGAGTGGTCACAGCAAAGGGAGAGATTTCAGAAGTCAAAACAGGTGCAACCAAATGCTCCCCGGGAGAGTTGAAGGGTTGTAGCTATAGACAGTCCAGACGAGATAAAGCTGGCAGATGTGCCTCACTCACAGCCAAAGCAGAATCGTGTTTGCATAGGGTCTCGCACGGGCTTGGTGGGAGGTTGGTCCTGCTGTCTAGTCTCCTCTTCTTTGTTGTACCTTGTCTAGGGATTTTGCCCCTGGAGAGCCATAAAAGTCCAGACGTGGCTTCTCACAGATTTCAAGGCACAAATAGCCTCGGTTCACTCTAGACAGCCAACCAGAAGATAGAAGAAATCTGTGACTAAACTACGCACTTAGAAGCTTATTTCTGGACACTACCCATTTCCAAAATCATCTTTAAAATTACACAGGGCATATAGATAAATGAGAAAAACAACCCCTTTTTCTTGCAGAAGCAACAGCATGGGGTTGGCTACTGTGCACATGCAGGCCTCCTGAAGAGCCTCAGCAAACCTGGCTGTTATCTTGGAGAAAAACAAACATACTGTAACCCTGCTCTTTAAGAAAAAAAGCATATTGGGTAAAATTTTGCCACTTTACATGTGGGAAACATCCTGTTTTACAAATGGAAGAGTTCATTGTTCAAGACTTTAAATCAGAGCATCTTCACTGAGCCTTGGATCAATTCCAGCAAACCTCAAAGACAGCTACATTTTCAGGGCATTGCAAGACCTACATAAACCCAAAACATGAATACAAAACAAAACCACTAATTGACTTTATGTATCTAAGCATTCACCTCTAAAAGAACTCTGGGGACATTGCCTGCTGAATTGTTAAAACTGTCCCTGAACACTCCAAAGAAAGGCAAAGCAATATATATTGGAATCTCAGGTGTTTCTCCCAGTTTCTTGTATAACATGTGTTAGAGGTACCTGCCAATCTTGAAAGGTAGAGACAACTAACCTTTTAAGGGGCTGAAGAAGGTAACATTTTTTACTTTGGAAAAACAGAAATAGTTCATGCTGTCGAGACATGCAGAATAGCTGGACAAGGAAGAACTCTGGGGAACAAAGCTGTGGCTGTTAGTAAATTTCTAGGTGGCATGAGGTATGTGGGCGTGCTTGTATGGAAGGTAAGGACCTGCAGCCTCATGGAATCTCTTCTGCGCTGTACCGATGTGTTTGCTGCGTTCTCAGCTGCTTATGTTTAGAAGTGAAGAGTGTTATTAAGCCCATGTTTCCCATCTGCTATCCAGATCACCAGTCAACAAACTCAACATAAAATTTAACGTGAAAATAGACCTGATAAATATCAAGGTTGTATTCCATGATGGTGGCCAGGGAGAAAAAAAGGCTTTCAAGGCCTCCAGAATATGATGCCAAGCAACTTTCCCATTCCTGACCTCCCACTGCATCCTCAAAGGACCCCTCCCCAATCAGCAGGGCTGATCTGCTTATGCTTCTCAGTCAAGTCCATGGGTTTCTACCTGCTCAGCTGGCGCTCTCTCTTTCTCTTCTCTGAACACCCAACTTCTTCCTATATCTACATATGTTTCCCAACACAAACTTCACTCCCTTGATGAAATTTTGTCATCATAAAATCATATTTTTGAGTTAAAATAATTCTGAATGACCCTAGCCACACCCTTACTTTAATATCTTTTAACACTGAAGCCCAAACAAGTGGGACTTGCTCAGGATTACAGAGCAGGTAGTAGGGTGGATTCTGAAATTCCTTGGACCTAGCACAGATGGGATTTTATAATATACATTTTTGTATATTTGTCTTATTATCTTCTCATATGCCTTGCTCTCACTACGAAACACATGCTTCTTTAAGATAAGCTCTACTTGAAATATTAAATTCCTTTTTATATCAATATTTTAATAACTATGCATGGTGTCAGATCAGTGTGAAATTTATTGGGATGATCACTTAGTAAGTTATATGATATCTAACCACTGGGGTATACACCTGAAACTAATAAAATAATGTATGTTGACTGTAATTAAAAATTTAAAAATGATAAAAATTAAAGAAAATGGAATATTGAATTTTTAAAAAATCTAGAGTAAGGCCTTTTTATGTATGAATTTAGTTAATTGGGCTAACTAGAGAAAAGCTATTTTCCCAAAATTTGATCCACAGTTAAAGGAAAAATCTTTATAATGCTATTGATAATAAAACAGGGATTTCCAAAATAAAATTTGATTGAAGATCTTAACAGCTAGAGGTTATCTTTTATAAAATTAGGCATTAGGCATATGAAAAGTATTTGTTCATGTTAATGTAGTCACATTAGTTTATATTTTGTTTCCTTTGCCTGAGGTGATATGTTACAAAAAATATTGTTTTAAGAAATGACTGAGATTTTATTGCTTATGTTTTCTTCTAGAATTTCTACGGTTTTGTGTTTAACATTTAACTGCATCAAAGGAAATCATCAACAAAATGAAAAGACAACCCACAGAATGGGAGAACATATTTGCCAATGATACATCTGATAAGGGGTTAATATCCAACATATATAAAAAAACTTATAAAACCCAATACCAAAAAACATACAATCTAATTTTAAAAAATGGGCAAAGGACCCAAATAAACACTTCTATAAAGAAGACATACAGATAACCAATAGACATGAAAAGATGCTCAATGTCACTAATTATCAAAGAAATGCAAACTAAAACCAAAATGAAATATCATCTCACACCTGTCAGAATGGCCATCATCAATAAATCAACCAACAAGTGCAGCTGAGGACATGGAGAAAAGGGAACCCACATGCACTGTTGGTGGGAATGCAGACTGGTACAGCCACTGTGGAAAGCAGTATGGAGATACCTCAAAAAATTAAAAATGCAACTGTCTTTTAACCCAATGATTCCACTTCTGGGAATTTATTCTGAGAAACCCCAAACAGCCCTGGATGATGTGCCTCAGTGGACTGAATGCCAGCCTGTGAACCAAAGGGTCACTGGTTCAATTCCCAGTCAGGACACATGCCTGGGTTGAAGGCCAGGTCCCAGGTCAGGGGTGCCGAGGGGCAACCATGCACTGATGCTTCCCTCCCTCTCTTTCTCCCTCTTTTCTCTGGAAACAAATAAATAAAATCTTAGAAAAAAAGAAACCCAAAACACTAATTAAAAAGAATATATGAACCACTATATTCGTTGCAGCATTATTTACAATAGCCAAGATTTGGAAACAGCCCTAGTGTCCATTTATAGATGAATGGATAAAAAAGCCGTGGTACATTTACACAATGGAATGATACTTGGCCATAAAAAAGAAGGAAATCTTACCCTTTGCTACATCATGGATGGAACTGGCCAACATTACACTAAATGAAATAAGTCAGTCAGAGAAAGACAAGTACCATATGATTTCATTCAAATATGGAACCTAACAAACAAACTAACAAACAAAATAGGAACACATTCATAGAGAACAGACTGGCAGCTACCAGAGGGGAAGGGATTGTGGGGTTGGGTGAAAAAATTGAAAGGATTAAGCAGAACAAAAACAAAACTCACAGACAAAGATAACAGTATTGTGATTACCAGAGGGGTGGGGGGTAAGGGGAGTAGATGAGGGCATAAAGGGGACAAACGGTGTTGGAAGGAGACTTGATCTGGGGTGGCAAACACACAACACAATATACAGATGATGTATTGCAGAACTGTACACCTGAAACCTATACAACTTTATTAAGCAATGTCACCCCAACAAATTCAATAAAAAAGTTAAAAAAGGTATTTGTTCATTTTCATAAGCTATAAAGTTTAGTGATATACTGAGATTTACATTTTTATTACTGTTTTAGATCTGATTACTTTAATATTCACCTAATGTTCACCACTGTACTGACAGTTTTTATTGCCAAGGGGTTGATTAGCTGAAGTGTTCAATTCAAATTAAAAATATGACACATTTATTGCACATAAATAATGTACATACATTTTATTTTAAAAAAGCTAGATTCTACAAAGAATTAAAAGTGGGGAACAAAAGAGTTCGGGGGCTTCAAGGAACTTACCTTCTGTATTGTGTTTATGGTGTGGGACAGAGAAAATGAGAAAGGTCAAATATAACAATGTTAAGAGGGTAAGAGGACTACCAGCTTCTGCTGAGGTTTGGAGAAGCTGATACCTATGGGTTCTTAGTAAACCATTTCAACACAGGCGCAAGGTCGCAAGTGACATGAGCTGTCAGAACTTTCTTTGGCCCTTGTTCTGCCATCTTATTAGTGGCAGAATCTTTGAAAATGGCCTCCTCTGAGTCCTGTTTATTCATCTATAAAATAGGGCTAATGATGGTATTGTCCACAAAGAATTGATGTAAAAATCAAATGAGGTGATGCATGCAAACTACTTAATAAAGTTTATTGCAAACTCAGTAAATGCAAGCCATTATTACTTTTAAGAATAGAGCATGTAGAGATAAAGAACCTCAGGCAAAGCCTGTGCTTCAGGAATGAGAAGATGAGCAGCCAATAGAAAAAATAAAATAAAACAAAATAAAAAATAAAAGTAGTTTGGTGAGGGCAAAAGCCACAATTACAAGTGGGATAAAAGCAAAGCGATATGGGGGGGGGGGGAAGAGTCAATAACCACACTTGAAGGAGTAGGTCTGCTTATGGCTATGTGGTTCCTGGAATCCTAGCTGTGTAGAAATAAAGAAAGCACTTAGCACATTTTTTTCCTAAAGCATTGATGCACCCAGAGTTATTCTACCTATGCCTCATAAAACTGTTTCGTGGCACTTGCCACATCATTCTACCTTTATTCTGAATACACATCTTGCATGCTTGAAAACTGGCTGTGAACTATGCTCATTGAGAGAGGGCTGTGAGAAGTCCAGTCATTACACAGTTGGCCATAGAATTTTGCGTACTTACCAACTGGCTCACAAGCAGATATGAGTACCCATAGCTTGTATCCTGAATAAAGCTCTCCCTTGACTTAAAGTGATAGAACATGACTTCTCTTTCTGTTAGCAGCCTTGATGATTTTTATTTTCTATTGCATATAAGGGTCTAAACATGGGATTTGGAAGAACTATATTAACATATGAACTAGATCAGCATGGCTAATTTTATATTCCTACAATATTTTTAAAAGGGCATGACTTATAACTTACTTGCTCCTGTATTCTCCCATACCACACTCTGTGTTGTATAGCTATTTTTCTTTTTTAACAAAAGTGATCTCAGTTGATATCCAGCTCTACATTATTCTGCGTAGTGCACTCAGGAGTTCATCATCACCAAGTCTTTGTTATATGAAATGTTAAAGGGACTTATCTAAGAAAAAGAAGAAGACCAAAACTATAAACAGTAAAATGACAATAAACCCACAATTATCAACAACTGAATCTAAAAAACAAACAAACAAACAAACAAACAAACTAAGAAAACAACTAGAACAGGAACAGAATCTCAGAGATGGAGATCACATGGAGGATTATCAGTGGGGAGGGGGAGAGGGAGAATGGGGGAAAAGGTACAGGGAATAAGAAGCATAAATGGTATGTATAAAATAGACAGGGGGAAGTTAAGAATAGTATGGAAAATGGAGAAGCCAAAGAACTGATATGTGTGACCCATGGACATGAATTAAAATCGAGGAATGCTAGAGGCTGGGAGGATGCAGAGTGGAGGAGGATAAAGGGGAGAAAAAATAGGACAATTGTAATAGCATAATCAAAAATACATACTTTAAAAAAAGAAAATTCATATAGAAGTTCATGCTTCTTTGTGCCATCAATCCCTGAAGGATTCCATGTCATCAGCACCCGAAACCCATGCCATTCTCTAATTTCATATGCAATGAGGTGGGCGGGACTGAAGCAGCTGCTCCAATATAATGAGCTTTTCTAATCCCACAAACCAGGTGATGAATCCTGTGAACTCTGGGGCTGTCCCAGACAGATAGGACCAGATGATGGCCCAACTGTTAGTCAGGACTCACACAAGGATCCTGGGTGAGCCTGACTCTGAGCACAGGTATTCCACCAAGCAGTGGGAATGAAGATGTAGGTAGTGCCCGTCCATCCTCTGTGCTGCCGTTGCCTGATACTTGCTGAGGACATAAAAGGCTCTTAAAGGCTGGTGGGGGTGGATAAATAAATAAATAAATAAATAAATAAATAAGAAAATGACAGGTGGAACTTAAAATACCACAAAGAACCAAACAAAAGCCAAAATCTAAGATGTCAGTCTAGAAGTCCTAACAAGCTAAAATGATAAAATGTAGCATCAGAGAGACCTGGCAGGAAAGTCAGGGATGCAAATCTGCTGACCATGGGCAACTGAGGCTCAGAGATTTTTTTGAGTCCTCACCCAAGGACATGCTTATTGATTTTTTGTTTTTTGTTTTGTTTTGTTTGTTTTTAGAAAGAGGTTAAGGGAAGGGGAGACAAAGAGAAACTCAATGTAAGATACGAAGTCATTGGGTTACCTTTTGTGGGCGCCCAGACCAGGGATGAACCCGAGACCTTTTTGGTTTACCTGACAATGCTGCAACCGAGCCACACCAGCCAGGGCAAGCTAATTTTTTTTAAACTGAAACTTGAGGGTAGTTGCTGTAGCTACTGAAAGAATGAGCTTCATCAGCAAGCTGACGTGACACTGAATCAGAGAAAAGCTGGCAGGCGATCCCTGGTACTTCTTTCACTTAGAGATGGAACTGGGCACAAATATGGAGGTGGACTGTTCTTCACAATGAGGCTTAAGAAG
The DNA here is from genome assembly GCF_019186645.2 of Phyllostomus hastatus. Classification (NCBI taxonomy): domain Eukaryota; kingdom Metazoa; phylum Chordata; class Mammalia; order Chiroptera; family Phyllostomidae; genus Phyllostomus; species Phyllostomus hastatus. Next base: position 7,114,307 of record NW_025334015.1, on the reverse strand, counting down.
GACTTATCTGCTCAGATCCGGAAAAAAGCAGAAGGAAGAAGAAAGCAGGGGCATCATTAAAGTGACTATTTTGTACTTCTTATAGGCCAAGATGTTCACCCAGATAGAGTCCCAAGACAAAATTGGCTTCAAATCCAGTTTTTAAAAATCTGACTCTTCTTCCAGGTTTAGTCACCATAAGATTAGAACTACATAAATATACAGTGTGGCCCTGACCCCGTCACCTCTGGAGCTGCAGGGGTGCAGGGCTAGTTTGTGGTAGCAGGTGAGGCCTGGATCACGTGACTGACAAACAGTTTTGTCAAGAAGTCAGATACTAACTCAGCTACATTTTTCTACTAAGGTATTAGAGCCTTTGAAAATTGGTTCTTTTACTTTTCTTTTTTTATTTTTTAGACTGCAAAATTGGATCTTTTTTTAGTTCTCTTCAGGAGAAGGGAGAAATATTTATGAAGCTTATTAGTGAGCAGACAGCACTTTACCTGATAAATATAAACCATCTCGGAGCCTCCTGGTGACTTCTTTACCAGCTCCCGGAGGAGCAGGGCCAGGGTTTCACACATGAAAATAAATCTTCAGTGCTTTATCACCAAGGGTCCTGAAGGGGTTGAATGTAGTGTCGAGGAAATTACTCAGAGATTTTTCCTCTCCATGCACAGTTTTGTAACCTTAATTTAGTGGATCTTCACATTTGCTGTTTTTTTCTTCCGAGAAAAGCCAGAATACATGCAAGTCAGGATGTTTAATAGGGAAAGCTTATTTGCTGCTTGGACATACGATCACTGTGGGGCCATGGATCCACTTCTCTACACCAGGATGCATTCTAAAGACAGGCTGCGGCTGCCTTGGACTCCCAGGCCCTGGCGGTGCGGTGTGACTGAGCTGGCTGAGTGAGGTGCAAAGCTGTATGCACTGGAGAACCTAGGCTCTTTCTTCTACCTAAAATACCAGGGTAATTTGGCAAATACATGCACAGTGGTATGTTTACCTTGAGTCACCCAGATAATTGCTTTAATTCTCCATTTCACTTTACTAACACAGATCTATTCATTGAAAGCTTTTAGAAAGGTTGTTTAAATTTGAATTTTAGGGAAATAACAATTTTCTGAAGCATCATTTATCCACAGACAATTTAGAACAATTTTATTAAAAAAAATAATAAAAGCACTTACATCAATCCTAAAAATATGAATATAGCAAACAGGTAACTGGGTGAGGAAAACACTCGTTTGCATACACAATCAGGCATTTATGGAAGAATATACTCAATTGTGCATGCAAAAACAGGTTTCATTTGCACTTTATTGCTTCAAACAATGGACATCCTATAACCTGGGGGTCTATTTTCAACATGCAGCTTTATAAATTTACCATTTCAGCTTTCTTTTCTTTCCATGTGAACGTGGTCTGAAAGCTGCTAGCTCAAGTTCAACCTCCCGCTGCTTGTTTCTGTTCAGGGAGATTCTAAGTTATGACTTATGATCATAATTGTCTTGCAACCTTTGTTTTCATTTCCAAGGGCAGTGGGGTAGAGTGAACAGAAGTGTTAGGAGTTTTAAGAAAGTGCTGCTTGTTGACAGCGAAGATTATCTTGCTTGATAAAATCAATTTTGATGTCAGCACAATCTGAGATCTTTTTCTGAAGTTGATTTTATCAAGAAACTAGATTTAGTATGTCTGTCTGGCAGCTGGATTTTGGTCAACAAAATTTTTGTGTCATATTTCTTTGCTGGCAGGGCATACATTATGAATTCTTGGTTTTGTTGTTTTAAGTAAAAGTCCATTTTAGAAAGAAAAACTTCATATCAAAATATACTGGAAGAAAAAAATGAGTTACTTTTTCGAAATCATGTGCTTCAAAGAGGACTTTTTATATGAGCCATCAATCATCCTTGAGTCTAATCAGCATTTGACTAAAGTTTGTTTTTGTTTGTTTGCTTTTCCTCTCAAGAACAGGGATATGACAAAGTGAATAGGAAATAACGCCAGTGTGCTTAGGACTTGGCAAATTTACACAAGTTTTCATTTTGCAATGACGGAGGATTTTATTACATTTTAAAAACAAGCTTATCATGTGGTTTTAGACTAGGGAATCTGGACTTGCAGAGCGTTTACAGATATTTGGAGGAAGGAGGTCTCTAAATAATTGCCTGTCACTCTTGCATGCCCCAGGACTGATCTGAAAGGTTGCTCTGTTCTATAGTACTGGTGGGCACTGGTTCTCTCTCACAGTTAAACATTTACTGGATCGCCAAACACAATTATAGGGACCTTAAAACCACTGAGATATTGAGAAAAAAATACTTGTCTTTGAACAGGAGATTCTATGGAGATAATTTTATATAAAAGTAAGAGTGTATATTCTTAACTTACACATAAGGCTGAGTTGGAATTTTGTGTTCTGGTCCTCAGTGTGCAGGCCCAGTTAATTCTCACTAAGCTGGTCATCATGGGGAAAGTGACTTAATTCTCTGGAACTTGGTTTGGACACCTTCTGAGATGGTGAAGCAGAAGTAAGTCATCATGTAGATCCAGACCTAATGTTCTATCAAAGTGTTTAATATATAATTCCACTCCTGAAGCAATCAACAAAGCATCGTAGGCCCACGAGTGACAATAATGCTTATGTCTGGATGTCCTAATGTCTTTTTTTTTTTAGAAATGCAATGAGAACTCAAAGATCTATTATTAGGATCTCTATATGCAGTCTGTCATATAGAGACTTTTCATATTTGCATATTTATTTTACAACTTTTATGTGTAATTAAGGCTGGCACTGTTGCTTCCTACTCAAGAGATGCCCCCATCCCCACCACATTACCACCTTCTTCAACCACCTTCTCCCCATGTGGCAGACCCACCTCCCTCTAATTTTGAGCCTCCTGCACAGCCAGGCAGGGAGTAGGCAGCTCATGCAATTGTCATCAGCAGGATTAAGTTTGAGAGAGGACATCTGGAGCAGCTGTTCCTCCTTTGCAAAAAGAGACTTGAGAGCAACCTCTCTTTCTTTCTTTTCCTAAATATTGTGTCCCCATGTTTGCCTGCAAATGCTGCCACCATCTTTTCACCATGACCCAAGCCAACACTGAGAAATGACGGAAGAGCCTGGGTCTTAAGTCTACCCCTGCAACCCTGGCTACCGCTCTCCCTCTGACTTCCCCCATGAGGTCATGCAGGCTTTTGTTGTTTGGATCCCTTTTAGGGGGTGTTGGGAAGAAACCACTTCTTTGTCACTACTGATGTTCCGTTTATATGAGGAAACTCTTGGTCTTTCTCAGAGCTCTCGTGCACCCCTGTCACCACCACGGGAGAGGGCCTATCATAATCTAAAGGGTGGTTTCGGAAAGATAAAGCAGGAAATAGCAGCCCTTTCCCTTCTCTTGCAGGCCAGTGTTCCCGAGGTGGTCCTGTGCTGGGCAGTGAAGAACCCGGGTCTGGCCCAGGCAGCCTTGTTTCCTGGCAGTTCCTGTGAATGGGGTTATGGGCATCTGATACTTAGGTTCCGTATTAAAATGCTCATTGGCTTCAAGATGTAAATGGCATTTCCCACTTCCAAATTCACCAGAAATAAAGGTGCTATTTTTATCTGTTTTCTCTTTGCCTATTTTTTAAGTTAAGCTGTTTTGAATTTGGGCAGGGAAAACAGATGTTGCCAACAGCCCTCCTCAAACACCAAGATTTAGGTGTTTTGTTTCTTTTAGCAGAAAACATTTCAATCCATTGTTTGCACAGATTTTCTGATTAGATCAAAACCACCTTTAAAACCGACACAAACCTCATTTCCAGAGGTTCCTCTTTCCTCTGAGCTCAGAGCTCAGCATCCAACTCACAGAGAATTCTAGTTGCTGATGAACTGGCCGCCTTGTCATGAAGGCCCTCAGAATGAACTCGTCAGCCTCGAATTTTTTCAACGTGGTGAGAACATCATTAGTTAGGTATTCGATAGCTGTGTGGAAAAGGCTGAATAGTCATGTTTCTTTATATTCTCTGGTGGTGAAACTCCTCCCTGCCCATCTGAACATTTGGCAGGAGGCCAGCACTCAGCAACAGCTTTACTGAAGGCAAGGACTTAACGGAGGTGTGGAGATGGTGAAATTTGCATAGTTTGGCTAAGTGACAACTGAGAGGAGGATATGGCAGAGTAGATATATACTTCACACATGAAGAAGAGTGACTGCCTAACCTTTCTGCAGGTGGGGAAACAGAAAAAGACAGAAAGAAATAGATGCATGCAGGCTGAATAGCATGGAATCTTTCAGGAAGAGACCTCTTTGAGGCTACATTGTATTGTCTTGGAGACAGAGTAAATCAATGAAAATAATTCAGTCTAGGAGAGAGACCTCAGTTTAAGGCCCAGCTCTGTTATTTAAAAGACATCTGACCTTACAGAAATGACTTTATCTTTCTGAATGTCAATGTTCTCATCTTTAACATGGAAACAGTAATGCTACCTGTGCTTCTAATGTCAGAGAGTTGTGAAGGTCTAATAAGTTAATGAATGCAAAGAAACCTTTAAAATTATAAAGTATTATATATGTGTCACATACTGTTTTGATGGCAGTTTCACAAACTTATGATCTCATCCCAGTTCCTCCCCCCACGCCCACAGGCAGAGCGGCAGGAATAGAAGATTCCCTCAGGGGCCTGAGGAGACCAGTCCAAACCTCCACATGGCACAATCATGCCCTGACCCTCTCTTCAGTTCATTCAGCTGAACCCAGAGTCCCTGTTCTGGGTGTGTTTGCAGCAGGGACTCTTTCAGGATGGAAATCATTTCAACAGCCCAGCCCAGAATGAGCATGACTGCCAGATGTTTGATGGCAGTGACATGCTTCGTCATGAAGCTGTAAACCTGAACGAACGTTATGATTCAGTGGCCTCCTATAGACAGATCCTTAGCATCTCGAGTATGTCTTGGATGTTAACAGGAAGAAAAAAAAGTGACCTATGCTCCTAACAAATAGTCAATGATGCATCTCGCTGTGCTATATTATTTATAGACATTATCTATTTATGATTTAAAATATATTTTCTCCTACTGGCTTTTTAATAATATATTAGGTCATTTTTTAAAAAGTAAAGAGTCAAATATAAATATATTTTAATTTTTAAACTAGTTTTTAAGTTTCTTATTCATGCTTCCTAAAACTCTGAGGATATACATATACATGCGTAAGTATCTATGTATACACATTTATGTATGTGTGTATATAGTGTAATTTATTTTGAAGTTCTTTTGTCCTTTTAACACTTAAGTATTTAATCCATTTTTAATTCCTCTGGATTTTTTACTAATAAACTCTACCTACCATAACTCTTAAGTGTAAAATTGAATGAGTTTCAGAAAGTGTATATACTCAGGTAACCCCATCTAAAACAAGTAAGGAATGATATTCCCTTAAAAAGTTCCCTCATGTCTGTCTCCCATGTGCAGTTGCTCTTCTGATTTCTATTACCAAAGGTTAGTTTTATCCATTTGAGTGCTATATATATGGCCTCAAATAACATAAGCCTCTGGTGCCTGGCTTCTTTCACTTAACATGATGTTTCTGAAAATTTTCTCTATGTCATCTGTGCTTGTTGCTTGCTCTGTTTTGCTGAAGAGCGTTTCATGGTATGAATATACCACAATTTGTTTATCCATTCTCAATTAATGTATATTTGGGTTGTTTTCAGTTTTTTGTTATAATAAATAAAGCTGTTAAAAACATTTGTATGTTTCTTTGTGGACATATGTTCTTATTGCTCTGGGGTAAATACCAGAGAGTAGAATTACTGGTTATGGAAGAGGTGCATGCTGAAGTTTATAGGAACTGTCAAATGTTTTTAAAACCATCGTACGTGTCATCCTCCCACCAGTGATGCACAAGAGTTGCAGCTGCTCTGCATCCTCACGACAGGTGGTACTGCCCGTCTTTACTTGTACCTATGCTAGTCGGCACCAAGTAGCATATTCTCTCTCTACGAGAACCCACACACAGACACGCCCTGTTTTACTTACCACTGTAACATATGCATTCTCTCATAATAACAATGTTTCATAGATGCACAATGTCTAGACATAATCCATCACTTATTTACTAATCGGGATAAATTTTCTTACTGTCATAAGTAACAATGTGATGAACATATTTATACATTGACACTTGATCCTTATCCATTTCTTTAGTCAAAATTAACAGGCTTGTAACCCCTGGTTTAAGAATGATTGTAAAGGCCTTGGTTACATATTGCAAATTGTTTTCTAAACTAATTTACTCCTCATCAATAATGCATGACAGTGACCATCTCACCACAACTTTCCCAGGAGTGAGCATTCTATTTTTTATAATGCCAATATAGTTTAGCTTTTTGAAAATTCACATTAGGCCACTTAGCTTTTAGGAAAGACCAACATTAGCATCTGTTTTCCCTAACAGAAAGAAATCCAAAGTCGGATCTGCCTTTACGAAAAAGGAGAGAAGCAAAAATAGCCTTCAATGTTTGTTTACCAGTGAGCCGTTACAAGGCAGGGCACCCAGAGCTCTGAGAGTGGCCTCACCAAGCTCCTTCCCTGGAAACTGCTCTTGGAATCTCAGCATCCAGCTGCCATAGCTTTCAGCTGTGTTTGTGAGCATCTGTGCTTTATCTTGATGTATTTTGTGCATTCAGTAACAAGATGTGTCCTAAGGTATCAGAGGAGCCGAGAGAGTTCCTAAAGTTGTTATGCTTCATATGAAACTGGACGTAATTAAGCCTTTGCATTCTGATGAACATAACAAAGATATGGTGCATGCATTGAACTTACCTGTGCCCACCATTCTTTACATACATGGGGAGGGTGGAGAGAGAGAGAGAGAGAACCTTGGAGGCTACTGAAATTACTATGGGTGCTGCTGCTAGAGGTGAAGTGATCTCTTTTAGTCAGCATCCATTAATGGAGAAAACGAAAAGTTGCTAGATGTACTGATGGGCGTATGAAGGCTGGTGTTCTGTGATCATATCCTTAAGGAAAAATCAGTCTTTTCAATAAGGGAGATTACACTGTGCATGCATTATTTCTAATTTATTATACAGGTTGTATACTAGTATCATTCCTGCTTTTTCTATATTTTAGTGCTATTTTTGTTTTATGTATCCTTTTGTTCTTTGGTATGATTTGTTTGGTTATTTTGGAAGGCTGGTAATGCTGAAAAAATTTTCCATGTAAGTTACTGGTAATTGCTGCCTCACTTTATGTCATTCTGACTTGCGAAAGTTTTCATAGAAACCTCTCTACTTTCAAATAATGAGAAAAACCTGCAATATCTTTATAATAAATGAATTAGATTATTTTGTGAACATACTCGCGTTAAAAATTTTATGTCTTCTTTCTGAAATATTTATTCTTGTTTTTTAATCTATCAGTGTCTTTTATTTTCCTTAAATCAATTATCACTATCTATTTATAGAATAATGATATTAAGCCTCTGCCTGACATATTTTCAGTCAATAAATTGTCTGGCTTTCTTAACTGTTTGATTTTGTTTTAAATAGAACAACTTTCCACAAAGCAAAGATGACAAAGTGTCATAAACTGAGGAACATGATGAACTCAATACTGCACCTGGGGCCAACTAAGAAAAAGCAAAATAAGGCAAAAAATCATTTTTAGATGTTTTTGACATTTTAAAAGAGGATTTTATTGGTGTAATAAAAATTGTGGTTATGTAGCAGTGTTTTGTTACTAATTTTTGAATATATCTTTAGCGTTTCCCCTATTTTTATAGACAATAAAGTCCTCACTAGCGCAGATAAAACTACACTAATGATTACATATAAATTAACGGATCATCTTTAAGGTCATGTCTGTAGAGTCCAAGTAGAAAGTAAAGGCAATTATTTAGATGTTCACGATTCCTTCAGGCCTTTAAATTGTGATCAGCTAGGCGGACAGGTAAACTTGAGTTTTCAAAACTGCATGTGATATGTTGTTTTAACCAGGTCCCTGGGACCGGTTTTGATCCGGTGTAGGAATGTGTGACCTCCTTGAAGGAAGAAGTTTATTACACTTGCAGATCCCTAGAAACAGGGGCAGTGCACAGGACAGAGGCTACCTGGGGAAGAACCAGCTCAGTTAGGAGGCAGCAAGAACAGAGAGGAATGTGGACAAGTTTTTATTGTGGTTTCCACAGAAGAAGCCAGGTGAGGCAGGTTTAGGATTGGCTAGTTGGAGTAATTGCTATGGGATGTGAGGTGTAGCTGCTGTGCTAGTTGTATGGTACCTGACCCTGAGGTGTTGGGGGCAGGTGGATAGTGCCCCTCAACATGAGAGCTCAATAAAGAAGGTAGTTGTGGGTGTGGGCTGCAGGCTGGTTGGTTTGCATAGGAAAGGGGCCCTTACTTGCAGGCAAATTGTTTACTATCTCTAGGAGTTAGCTATTCCTGGATAGGGCAGTCCCTCTGAAGTCAGCAAGGCCCCAGATGCCAAAGAATCAAAGTATAGAAAATAAAGGCTGAGTTAATATGTATCTTAACACAGCAATCTTCTCAAATGGCTTCATGTCATAAGCAGCACTTGTAAACTACTCTTCTTCAGTTTCCAAACATTATAATCACACTATTTGTCTAAGCTCCTTGTGCCAACCCTCTTCCATTCCAATCATTTTCCCTTTGGAATGTACAGTATACATTTCTCTCTCTCCTCTGCCACCTTCTCTGTGCACCTCTCTTTCAACTTCTCATTACTTTGGTCATAGCCACTTCAGTGCCATCCCATGAGGCCTGTTGGTGCCTGTGCCCTCTTCTCCCAGCTCTTCTGCATGCCTGCGGCAGCCTGGTCTTTCAGCACTGCATCCCTCAGGCAGTCATCTGCTCGCAAAGCTGCAAATGGCCCCCTATTTTCTTTTGTTCAGGTCAAAGTCTCTAACGTAGATTAAAATATTTTTTCTCTAATTCCCTTTTTCTTAATTTTCATCATCTTTCCAAATACTACCCATTGTTTAAGGCCTACTGCAAGCTGTATCTCTGTTACTATAGGTAGTTAACTAGCTATTAATAAGAAAGGGGTGAAAAGGAAGTTAGACACTGAGTTAATAAACTTGTGGAGCATAAGTGTGTTTGCTTCACCAGGAAGCTACAGCTCTGCATACTCCAGGAGACCACAGCATTGAGCTCCAGGGGAATTAATTCACCTCCCTTTCCTCTCTAGTGCCAGATTGCTGGAGCAGAGCAGGCATATGCACAATAGAAGTCGAAATGGCATGGGGGGCGGTGCTTGATCCAAGAGGCCTGTGAGTTTAGCCTGGACAACAGTGGATTGGCTAGGGAGTGGACCCATCAAAATGCCCTTGAAAACCTGGAAAGTTGATTGTTCATTTTGGAAAAACTCCTGGTTATAATCCCAGGGGAACAAAAGAGAACTTGCTCTCACTTTGTCTCTCTCTGTCTCTCTCTCCCCTGCCCCTGCCCAGCAACCGGCACTCACCCTGTTCATTCAGATACTCTCTGGCCCAGGAGTACACGACCATGTGGGTCTGGCAGCTACTGCCACCCAAGGCAGGCTGCACAGGCTCTGAAGGACTGAGCTTTAATATGAAGCAGAAACTCTGGACCCTGGCTTTTGCTGTGGCCTTGCTGAGGACACAACTGGAGTTTTTCCATGGCAGCAGACAGAGATAGGACATTGAATACCCAGGGGGCAGTTTCTAATTCTTCCCTAACAAACCTTCCCACACCACAATTTCACGTGTGTGAGTGAGTCCTTGAAATGCTTTCCTCATGATCACGTGGACATGCCTGATTTCCACCACCAGTATCTCCATTTCAAAGCACTTATATTTATCAAACTTGTCCACTCACAGACAGTTATAAAAACTAATGCTGATTGGATTTGCTCTAATATTGTTTATTTAAAATGCATGAGACTTCTCTTCAAATGGGATGCTCCCTGAGGGCAATTGTTGCATTTTGCATGTCCTAGGAGGCTCATGCAATAATTCCTCAGTGCTGTGATTTTGCACACTCCTCTCAACAGAGAATCTTGTTTCTAGAATTTATCCAGTTGTATCCACCCACCTTTCCTCTGAATCTCAGCTCAGGAAAGACCTCCATGACCCCATCAGATAGTTAGTCACTCTCTCCTCTGTAACACAATAATGCTTTCCTTGAACATAACTGTATTTCAGCATCTGGTCATAGTCATTTTGCTACCATGTGTGTCTCCATGGCCACAGTGTAAACCAGAGAAGGCAGAGACCAGGACTTCTACACAGTCACATCTTCAGAGCCCAACCAGGCGTGAGCATGCAGAAGAGTGCTCTGTGTCTGAGGTATAAATATTTAAGGCTAGGAATCCTGCATATAAGACCTATCCTCAATATCCCTGCTGTAAAAGGCGCTGTAGTAACTTGGCTTAAATGTTTTCCCCTTGAAGACACTGTACATTCCACCTACACATTAAGTGAATCCAATCAATTCACTTAGGAAGTTAGACTTATTAGATAATTCTATCACCTCTGTAACAATTATTTCAAGAGATCTATAGTTTTTCTAGTTATAACAGTTATAAGATATATATAACTGTTCCTAAGTTTTTAAGCAACTCAAAACCGTTTCTCTAGTCTGACACCAAAATAATCTCCTAATTGCAATAGATATATAACTAATCTGCTTATTTCCTCTCTTGAGTTCTACTTCACTCTCTATTTATAGCTTTTCAATGTTGGCAGGTGCGATGTTTTATCATTTGAATGCATTATAAAATGGTTGTTTTCTAAAAAAATATATATACATATATATATATCATCTTTTGTGTATGTGTAGAATGTTCCCTTTCAAATGTTCAATACACCAGAAATATTTTTAGCAAAAGAACTAATGTGACTGTGAATATAATCTAAAGTCTAGGGGCTTGATTGGTAACTTCATTAATTTTTTTTCTTATACAGCAATAAACCCATTTATTTGAACCCTAGACACACTCTTGCTTCTTGTGGTAGCGTCATTTATTTAGGGCATGTCAACATGCCCTTAGTGGATTACTATTTATGAGAAAACCTATTCTTACAAATAAACTGATTTTTCAGCTTTTAGTAGCCCTTTCCAATATGTTCTGTATACTTTATCTGCATTCATGATAAGAGAAATATAGTTTTAAAATCAAATCTAGTCACATTAATTGCATTTCTCTTTCACCTTGAACTTTTCTGTTTTTCCAAATTCCCTATCTTGGCATCTAGTTCACCAAAGCATCCAACTTCTGCCTCTTTGTTTGGCTTAATCTCCCCCCACACATTCCAGCCATCCAGAGCTTATAGTATCTTGAACAGGTTATGCTATTCCACAGGTTCGATGCCTGTTCTCCATCCTCAACTAGGTTTATTCCTAATTGTCCTTCCAGAGTCTGTTTATTGTTAACCCTTCTGTAAAATGTTTTCAGCTGTCCATATAAGGGGGTGACCATTTCCTCTTTTAGCCTTATTGTTCACACATCTATTATAGTGCCTAGGGTGCATTGCCTATCAATATCATTATTTGTTTTATTTATTCCAAAGATCATATTCATTCCAAGCTACTTGAAGAAAGGAACTGAATATGGCCTGGTGCCTATCTTATAGGAGGAGCTCAATGAATATTTCCAAAATGGTAAGTCAAGGCAGGTATATAAACACATAAGTAAAATACAGTGTATTGGGTGGTGTAACGGAAGTGCGCCTGCTGTGCAGGGGAAAAGAGCCCATCGCTCCAGCAGCTCTGGTGGGCGCACTGCAAGGCCAAGGTGCAGGGAGGCCCCCTAAGGACTATGGTGGGTAGGAACTGTGAAAGTGATCTGCAGGCATGCCTTGGTGCTTCTTGAGTATTACACACAAACCCATGTTGAGAGCTCGCTGATGACAAGCTCTGTGTTAGGTGCTGGGTGTATGGAGACAGAAGACTCTGAGTCTGATTCTAAAATCAGACCAATTCATGGTCTGATTTTAAAAAGAGCATAACAAGCAGACAATTCTGACACACGTAAGTTCTGCCACTGCAGTGCATGCATGTGAGGTGGCAGAACAGAGGAAAGGCATGGGCTTAACCCATCCAGTTCACACAGGCTTTCCTAAGGCCATGGCATTTGATCTGCATCCTGGGGGATGAACAGAGTCATTCCTGCCATAGGCACGGTGACTAGTGAGCCCCAGGGAAGACGAGGCCACAGTGATTTTGAGACAGTCCCGGGCCTGGCTGGTTTTAGACTTTGTGGGACAGGAAATGTCATGAGCTGACAGAAGTCACAAGCCCCCCTCAGATCATGACGACTTCCTAAAATGCACGTTTTTTCATACTTCCACTCTGTGCAAAAGCCCACAGTAGTTCCCCTATGATGGTCATTGTTCGTATAACTGAGAGTGACATGAAAACGCCACTATGCCAGTCTTGTGGGGCTCAGACTGAAGGAAGGTGAGACAGGAGCAAAACAACAGAAAAATGGGGGAGTCCAGTAGGAAATGACAAAATCTTGTATGAAGGCCCTGGTTTTGAACAGAAAGAAAAGTACCAGGTAATTAAACACAGGGATGTGGCAGGCTTGAAAGAGAATGAGAAGGAGTAGACAGAGGTGCCAGACAATGTGGAGTGAGGGGCGACCTAGGAACAAGAAAAGGCTATTACCATGAGGAAAAAGTGGCAAACATCTTCAAAATCCATTGAGGGATGAAGTGCTAGAAGCAAGATCAAGGCGAGCTACTTAGACGTTAATGATAACCTTGGTATGGATGGTTTAGTAAGGTGGAGGGAGAAGCCAGTTACACATGCTCTCTCCACCTCCTCAGTTCTCACAAACCCCTGAACCTAGCTAGCTGCTGGACTCCTTTGCTTGTAGTTGCCTTTATGTAAATCATAACATTATTTTCATGAGATGATAGTTTTATTAGTTGATATATTAAGCCCTGCAAATAAATTACAAATAACGGCTAGAACAGTAAATTGCAAATGAGTATTGAGTGCCTGCTATGATCTAGCCAAAATGTGAGGTGCTACAGATAAGCTAAATAATCCTGAAATAATTCCTAGCTTCACAGATTTAAGAGTCTAAAATAGTTGAACCATTATATATTAAATTAAAGTCATCTGTCCAACACAACTAATGGTCATCAAATACCAACTTTTTAGAGTACATAGGAACTCTAAAATTTGTTTTGTTACTGGTCATGGAAGCTTGTGACAGATCCTTCAGGGAAAGTGAAAGCCAATCTTAAATCTTACTTTTTTTTTTAAGCAAAAGAGTAACCATAGGAAAGTGATTTATTTTTACTGTCACCACCTTAATGTATTCTAACCAGGCATCACTGTCCAGACTGACCCCACGTGAGGGAGTTCAGCCCGAGGCAGGCTTAGGAGGGCAGCAGCCTGGGGTCACGCCTGGCTACCACACATTTTCAGGGTACCTTAGATGATATATGATACCCATCCCTTCCAGATTTTCTTGTTAAAACAGTATCTATAATAAAGTGAAAATAACAATGTTACACCTACTGTGCAACCACCTGTCAGTAAATTTATGAACAATTAGAAAATGAAAGTACTTCCCAGGGAGCAATTTTTAGAAGCAATAAAATGTTCTTTTTTTTTTTCAGAAACATAATAAGACAACAACTTTTCTCTTTTTTTCCCCCAAAACAGCTTTTGCAGTAATTAATCAACTCTGTTTTGCTGTTGTTGTTTTTAATGTTTCAGTTTTTCAAAATGCACAAGGCAAGCACACTGCAGGCACTGAATGAAGGAGCCTCTGAAAACACAGGCAGAGGGAGGATTAGAGCCCAGGCTGTTTCCAGATTCATAGGTAGTTATACTTCCAAAAAAACTAGGGTTCATGCATGCTCTCTTGGGGGTTTTACCACCGAGCAGCAAATGCCAGCCTTTTCTCTCGTGGAACAAACATTAAACTCAAGATATCCTTTCTAAATATATGTATTTATGTGTTTTTCCTTTTGACTTTATTAGCAAATGCCCTGAGCTCTGCACACAATATTCCCATATTGAGTAACAACAAATGGATAATGGCAAAACATAACAAAAATGGATAATGGCAGCCACTAACATTTCTATAGTTCATGTGTTGGATGAAAAGTCTTCAGAATCATCCCATTTAAAAGATCACCAGAGTGAGCTTTATCCCCAACTTACACTCAAGGAAGGATCCAAGAGATTAAACAGGGGGTCTGAGGCTCCACAGGAAGGAGGAGAGGTCAAGTCCAGGTTTCTGACTTTTTTCCTCCACTGTATGAAGATCCTTTCCTTACATCAGTTGAATCAGATTCATGCCTTCAACCTCGATCAACAGAAGGGCACTAGAGCCTCCAAAGCAAAAGGTGGTACATAAGCACATGAGAGAGTGAAATCTAAGCAGCTTGTTTCACTCTCCAGGTCTCGGGATTCTTCTCCGTTGAGGTCCTGTGTGGGAAGGGCCAGGGCCATCCCACCAGGCACCAAGCAGAGTGGACGGTGCCTGGGCTCCTTGACCCTCCTCAGCTCAGCCCCCCCAAGAGCGGAAACATCAATTTTCTAGCGTAGCCATGTTTTTCCAAAGAGCAATTGGTTAGTTCCTTTCCCTCTGCTATTTTGCCCCTTCCTTTTCATCTTTTTTATTTCTATTTTTCATCTCAAGTCCTTTTCCCCCCCCCCCTCTTTTTTGTGCTTTTTGCTTCTTCAGTGCCCTTATTATACGTTTCTGTGCTTTTCTCTCCTCTTTTCATGTTTGGCTCTTTTATAAGAGCCTGCTTTCTCGGTTGTCTTTGTTTGTCTGACACCTCTTTCTAGGATGGCTTTCCCCTTTATTCATTGTTATTCTCCCTGAGATTCTTCTCTTGTCACTCTAGGGACTTCAATTTTGATCTTTACTGCTGAACTAAAGCTTTGTCATTCTTCTGCGTATTCTTTGTGAGTCAATTTTTTTCATCATTTTTCTTGGAGCAAGAAGAAAATATCTCTTAGCAGTCTATGTGATCCATTTGGTAGCTTGTGTTTTGAATTAAGTATTCTCCTTTAATAACTCATTGTTTTAATTGTACCTGTTGGCTCTAGAGGTGGAAGGAGACAATGATTGGTCCCTTCCCCAGTAATTCAAACCAGTCATTTTCCTCTGGTGTCTACAAATTCCATAGAGGACAGACATATTCCACATTTTCTAAACAAAAGTTTCTAATATACAAATCCCAGTGCTATTGTTAGCATAGGTAGCAGACTATTAATACAGGAAGGGAGCAAAGGGAATCAGACATTATTAAACATAATAAACTTGGGAGCTGAATCCAATACTGGGACTACTTTACTAGGAAGCTACAGCTTCACACACTTCCCAGGGAATACTCTGGCATCCGGATCGAATTCCCCGGAAGTGGGTAAACAAGGAAGGAATAAAAACAGCAGGAGAAGTTCCTCTGCTGGGCATAGGCACAGTAAAAGCCATGATGGCGACCATGGAGGCCTATCAGCCAGTCTGGGAAACCGATCAGCTTTAATATGGGACACAGAACTTGGGCAGGCCTAGGAAATTGATTGGCTAGGAAGCCTACACAAACTTGGAAAATTTATTGGTTAGTTTGAAAAAGGGCACCTGGTCCTTTTCAAGACCAAGATAATATAGTCAGCCTAACAAAGAATCTCTCTCTCTCTTGCTCAGGGGTACTTGTTCACCCCCTTTGTTTGCATGTTTTCTCTCCTAAGCAACCATGTGGACCTGGACCCATGTCTGCAGGACAACTGGCAGGCTGCAAGCCAAGCCTGGGTCCTGGACACAGCAACACCCTAGCCTAAGCACAGCTAGGAACTGAGCTAAGCTTTTATGTGGACTAAACTTTGGCATGACACAGAATCTCTGGACATTGTCCCTATTTCTGATAAAGATGAGGTTGGACTTTTTCTGTGGTGGGATGGATGGAGATGAGACATTGGGAACAAGGGGCTGCCCTTTATTTCCACCCAGGGGCAGTCATCTGATTCTGCTTCTACAATGAATGACTCTTACCATTCCATTGGTAATGGTAAGCCTCAACCTCCCTTATGTGGGCCTCCTGGAATGCTTTCCTGAGATCCTGTGAAAGAACATGATTTCCACCAGCAAGACTATGGGTTTTGATGTTCCATATCCATGTTTCCATTAGCAATTTGAGATTATCTTTTCAAAAATAAAATCTCAGGAAGGGAGAGGTTTGGTATGTGGGGGGGTGTTATTGTGAGAGAGAGATACAGGTATAACTTTGATGAAGCAAATTATACAGACTTAAATGTATAGCTAGGTGAACTTATATATGTGTATTCACTCATGCAAGCACCACACAGATCAAGATATAAGACATTCCCTGATTTCAGAAGATTCCACCTGCCCTTTCCTATTTAATAACCCCTCCAAAGATTTCCACTAGTATACCTCTCTTGAATTTCATATAAATGAAATACCATAATAGACACTCTCTTGTGTATAGCTTTCTTCATTCTATATATCTGTGAGATATCTCTATGTTGTGTGTTTTAGTAGTTTATTCATTTTTATTGTCAAGTACTTTTTCATTATATGTATTACATAATCTCTTCATTCATTGTCTTAAACATTAAGTGGTTTCTAGTTTGGGGGTATTATGGATAAAGCTACTGTGAACATTCTTACTTACACTTTTAATGTACATATATATACGTATCTCTTGGGAAAATTTCTAGAAGTTCTATTTTGGGGACATAATACAGATACATGTTTAGATTTAATAGAAACTATCAGCATAAGCTGGGCCAACTCCCAGCCACAGTGTCTGAATGTTGCAGTTGATACCCCTTTCTCACCCAGACGGGACTGTTAGTCTTTATAAATTTTTGCCATCTGGCTGCTGTGAGAAGAGGATGGAATTGAAGAGCTAACTACACCAAATACTTCAATCCTTCAAAAGCCTGTGTAAGACTCTGACATTGTTTTTCACATGATCTCCTTGACTTGCAACCCTCTGGCTGCTTGCTTAGCCTTCTGTTCCCTGTGGATGGCCAGCTCCATGCATCACCTTTGCGGAGCACCTGAAGTCTCTGGATCTTCTGTTACTTTCACCCTCGGTCCTTCATTGGGCACTGGGCTCTGGCTTCCCTCAGGGCTGCTGCAGAGGGGATGCAATGCAACCCAGAAGTCTGTGCAGTTCACTTCCATTGGAATAAACTCACACCAAAACAAACGACAGGAATTAAGACGAGGACTGAGTCGGGCCAGTAAGTTCCCTCTCCACTCTTCCTGACGGTGGTAGACAGGGTCACGGGACCGTCTCTCTGGAGCTGGTCTGCAGTCCTCCTGTATGGCTGGGTGGAATCACCTGCCAAGCTGCCAGCTATGACTCTTCACTGCTCATCACTGATCAGTACTCAGCATCGATAAGTCCTCTCTTTGTATTGCTTCCCACCCTTCTCTTCCTCACTTCCCTTTGCTTTCAATTGCTCTGCCCTGGGATTTCATTTCCTAAATAAAACATCAACATTTATTCTCTGCCTCAGGATCTGTTTTCTAGGGGTCCAGAACTAAGGTCACTTGGTTAAAACATTTCTTAAGAAATGAAATGGGCTTGATTGATATTATCAACTCATCCATTTAAAAAAATGGAAGAATAAGGGTGTTAATGAGACAGGAAACTTGCCTGAGAGTCTGAATGATTACGTCCCAGACTCGGCTTCCTAGTTGTGATTTCAGCGCATCATTCTGCAGCTCTGAGATTGGGTTTCATTTCTTTTTACAGCTCTCAAGGTTGTAGTAGAAATGTCAGAGATACTCTATTAAGGAAACTTTAATATCAAATACAGTATCCTATGAAATTACTTGTCCAGTTCTTATCATTCAATGATATTATTTTTTCCTCCTTTCCCCTTCAAAGAAAGTCATACTCTAGAATTTTTTTAAATCTTGTTTTTCCAATATTATCCTGATCATTATATTATTATCACTAAAATGTAAAAAAACAAAAACAACAACAAAAAAAAACCATGACATGCTAAAGGGATTTAATGGCAAATGTGGAAATGATAAAACAGTAAACTGATTATCTTGTCTCATTCAGTGGGACAGGATAATCCTCTTTATCTTAGGCCAATTTTGTCAAGGTCCTCAGGGCCCTGTCTTTCAAACCTTCTTTGGTGTAACTCTGATTGCCACCCTTGCTGGTGATGACAGCATTCATCTGCTCATCCGTAAACTATTCATCAAGGGCCTATTACATGCTGGGCACTACATTGGTTACTAGGAGTGAAACAGTGAACATAAATGGTGCAGTCTCCACCCTTATGTATCTTAAGGTCCAATGGAAGAGATATATTTATTATAAAATTTTAAAGTATGTATAAATATATATATACACACACACACACACACACACACACACACACACATATACATATATATGTAATAACAATGCAAGCAGTGCTTTTAAAAGAGATGGGTAGTACTATGAAATTCTATAATAGGCAGGTTTGGCCTAGTCAGAAGGTTGAAAGAAGATCATTGAGGAAGTGGCAGCTGACATAATATCTGAAAGGGCCCAGGAGATGACTAGGTGAATGGGAGTGAAGAACATTTGAGAGAAAGCAGCCAACACAAAGGCCCTGAGGTAGGAAGGAATCCATGCTGCCCAGAGTACACCATCTGAAGTGGAGAGTTCTTTTCTCTCAGACCAGAAAGGCAGCTGTGGATCTGAGCTCCCAGGGAGTGCGGGCCATTAGAGATTTTTATAATTTCACTAGAAGCAATGGGAAGCCACGGAAGAGACTAAACTCTGTATCTGTGTATGATGATGAGATTCTATTAGGAGACAATCTGGCAATAGAGATAATTGAAGGTCATGAGAGGAGAAGTGGAGTGAGTCCAGGGGCTGGAACAGGGTAAGAAAGGGAAAGGGAGTCCCTGTTTCACTAGTACTGAGATTGGGATCATGGAGATGTTCTAGAGATTGATAGTGGTGATGGTGGCACAACATGGTGAATGCACTTAACACCACTACATATACACTTTAAAATGGTTAAAATAGTCATTTTTATATTATGTATATTTTGCCACTTTAAAGAAAATTTAAAAGAGATATGGATAAACAATGTGATTTTGTAGTGATTTATGTGGTTGACAATGGTATCTTGATCTATAGTGTTGGGCAGAGGAGATGGAAAGAAGTGAACAGATTAAAGATGTGTTTCTGGAGAGTAGTGAATGGGATTTGGTACGGCAGGGAAAGGCTCACTATTATTGACCATTTATGAGTGTATCTGGTCTCCCGTTAAGAATGAAACCTTCCTCAGCCTTTTCTCCATTCCTCCCTGTAGTTCCTAACATAGCATGAATGCAGCTGACATTTAATAAATTATAGGTAGGTTTATTGATTATTTAAGAAGAGATTGTTTGATATCCAGAGCACACAGACCTACACAGAGAATCATAGAATGTTTAGGGTGAGACTAAAATGGTGGGTTAGCCAGTCACCTGTTATAACATTTCCCAAAGTAAATTTTAATTAACAGTAAAGAAAATTCCATAATTTAATTGTGACTATTCTCATTCTTGTCAATGTCCTAACTCCCCGTCAACAAATATAAAAATAAGAGCAACCTATAGAAACATACTGGGGTTCCATTTAATTCTAACAATTATTATTTAATGCTATCATTTACATTGCATAATTTAGGTGTTCATGGTGACAGAATCAGCCTCTTGTCCACCAAGGACAAAGTGTGGAATAGTAAGAAAGAGTATCAAAATAATCCTACAAAAGGCAGATAGAAGATTCACATTATTTTATCCTCAGTAGGTAGCAAAGTGCCTAGTACAAAGATGATGCTCAACAAATTCTCATTGAATATGCTACTTCATAGTGCATATTAACTATTTAGTGAGTGAACAAATGAAACAATGGGCACACTAGTGAATTCATCTGTGAAGGAATGAAAAACTGTGTTACAAAATAATCCTAGGCATAAAAGCCTAGAATTTGAGAGCAGGAATGGATTTCAGAGATTGTGTACCTCTGCTCCTTTGTTTTATATAGCAAGAAACAGATCCAGGGATGTTAATACCTGTTCCTAAAATAGCACAAAAAATGGATGCTGGGGTAGATCTTTTGACTCACCACACTCTGTTCTTACAACCAAGTGACTATTTTCTACAAACAGAGCACTAAGTTCTTGCTCTTTAAAGGATGCCCACAAAACGGCCCCGCTTAAGGGCCCAACTTGGCTCCAAAGAAATAAAATTAATCAGTGACCCTAAAAGTGATCAGCAAATGAAAAAAAGGCAGGCTGGTGGCCTGAGAACTTATTTCAGGACAGATGTGTTGAACTTAGTCACAAAGAGAAGCTGAGGCGTTGAGGAAACAGGTTTCCTGAGAGACCCCTCAGGTGGCTTGTAGAGGGCATGCTATCAAAACAGAGAAGCAGCATTCTAGCCCTTTACCTAACTAAGGGCAAGGTGACATCCTGGCAGATGTGGCCACAGGTGAGGTAGGAGCCCAGCCAGATGACTTCCATACTTGGAGCTCTCCCACTGACACCCAGCTCCATCACTCATTACCATAAAGCCCACGCCTGCACACTGCCATGACATAGCAATGACTGTTTCATGAATATTAGTCCCTCTTACTTAGTTGTATTCTATTGGAACCTAAAGGTTCTGAATTCCAATAGAAACCTTTCACTGCTAAGAGAACTGATCATCATGTTTGCAGGCCAACTAAATGTAAATGTATGCAAACGTCCTGGCAAAGTTGGCCTGGCCTTCAGCCCCTTCCAAAGAGGCTTTCCCTGTTGCAAAGGGTCCAGGAGCCCTGCCTGCTTATTGAGAAAGGATTAAGGGACAGGGAGGAGATGAAGAAATCAATGGAAGAGGAAAGGGAACAAGGGACAACTTTAGAAAGCAGTAAAGTGAGGGAAGGAGATGTAAGCACAGCCCTCCTGTACATTGGCAATAAATGACTGAACCACCAACCCTGCTCGGCTAGCACAGGGATTGCTTTATTCCAGGCAGCGGCAGCCTGGGGAACATTTACTTGGTCGGAGACAGAAAATCACTGCAATGTAATAGTTGCTGAGGAAAATGGGCATATGTTCCAAATTGTATTATACCTAAAAATCAGTTTCCCCTTCCTAATGTCAGAGAAGTCCATAAACCCCTCTTGCCGCAGTCACCACGGGCACTTTGTAGCTGATGTTGTTTCTGCTAGAAACCTCACACCAATCTGCTCGCACTAGCAGAGTTGCCTAGTTGGAATCCCACAGAGGGCTGCAGTAGCAAAGGGCGATAGAAAGGAGTAGAACATGGTATGCATAACAGGTGACCTCCCAATTGTTCTAGAGTCTGAGCATGGGGGACACACTGAAAACCCAGAGCAACCAGAACACCATCTCTGCCAACAGGAAAGGAGCAGAGTGGTGAGGATTGGGCATGTCGGTGGGGCCTTGGGCTATGGACAACGGAAGATTTAGGAGACCCAGAATCAGCACAAGATTAGAGACAGGTCAGGCTGGAGCAGAGATGAACACTGTCGTAACTACTCTTGACTTAAGAATCCATTTATAGCTTATTGAGGAAGGAAGGACTGGTAGTTACCACCAGGCTCACATGATACCTGTACCTGCATAACATGTAATTTGCAATTTACTTCTGCATGGACACATGCCAAAATCAATTTGTTTCCATTCCCCTGAAGCAAATATTTCTATCCACCTTATCATTAAATAGTTATTGATCATTCATTACATGTCAGACACATTCAATAAGGATTTTTGAGCATCTAGTCTATGTTAGGTCTTGTGCCATCCATGGGAAGTAAACACATTGGTCTCTTTGTGAGGTGAAAACTTTGTCCCCGTCTTCATGGTGAGGGAATCAGATGTGTCACTCACTGGTGATGACACCATGTGACAGAGCTAGACCCAGGGGTGGGCCACTCAGAAAGCCTGAGCTCATGTAACACCTCCAGTATTGATAAAAGGAAGCCCCTGAGTAGGCGGACACAGTGGGGCCCCAGGGCAAGCACTGAGAGGGAGGGAGAGGGAGGTGGTCACACCCTCCTGTGGCTTACGTGGCCAGCCAGGCACACTGCACCACCTAGCTAAGGCTCTGAACTGCCCCAGACATGCACCTTGTCTCTGGAGCTTCTAATGAGAAGTCAAGCTCTTCATTACTAATGGGTGAATTCAGAGCAGTCTTACCCCTCCCACGGAGCTACCAGTATATGCTCTCCGGGACTCCACAGCTGCTAGCTCCTGGTGAGCAGGTACAACCTGGACCTGAACTGAGTCTGAGGGGCTGGAAGGGCCACTGAGACCCTACAGTGACACTCAAGTGACTTTGTATTTGAAATGACACCACCTTATGATCATGTACATCCCTTAGGGGCACACGAGACAAGACACAAAATAGGGGCTGAGGGGAGTGCAGTTGAAAGGAAGATAGAATACAAAGCTTCTGATTAAGATGAGGCCCTGTCCACACCTGTGGGGCACTGCATTCTCACCTCTCCCTTCCTCCTGTGCACAGCTCCATACCTTCATCTTGAGGGGCCAGTGCGAAGCCACGAGGTCTCACTTCAGCCTGCCCCCTCATCTGAGGTACTTTCACCCCCTGCCTGGCACTTACTCAAAGTGAGTTTCCTTTGCAAGTTGCCTGCTGACTGCCCCCCCTGGTTTTTCTCAGAGCAATTTTTGGGCATCTTCCTGATGGTCTGACCTTAATTGCATTTTCCTGTATGTGCCACCGCAGTCAGGATGCAGTTTAATAAAAGATTTTCAAGCTGCTGGGCCCACTCTTCCCTCCCCATCTACATCTTAGGCAGTAAATTTTAAGCCTTATTTTAAGGTGATTGATTTGGTGTGTTTTCTACTTTCTTTCCTGCTGTGGAGACGTTTTGCCTCTATGTGTGATAATTTTTTTTAAAGGAACTTTGATTTTCCTGTCCCTTCACTTTCCACCCTGCTGTTGCGGAACCAAGGAATGGGAAGCTTTATTCCTCAAGTGGCTATTTTGTGTTCTCAGATTCTGTTATTAGTTGTTGGTGCTTTGAATTAACCATGGCCAGGGCTCAGGGCTTGTCACTTAACACTCACATCGGCGGGTGTTTAAAGTGGGCACTGGGGAACTAAATGCTGCAGCCACAGACGTTTTCTCTTTGGAAACTGGAGCATAGACTTTTGTTTTATTTTATCTTATTTTGGATGCTATAGCAATAAAGAGAACTTATTACAAATTAAGCTATAACATTCGGTAATGTAGTGGTGTCCTCTTGAAGGTGTGGTCTCAGGTAGGTCTCTAAGTTTTGCATCTCTTTATAGAAGTCATATTTATGCAAGGACAGAAAACTCTCAAGAAAAACAAAACCTTCAACCAAAGCTTCGAGGATGATTCAGTGACTATTCCTCTATTGCCTTAAAGTTATCTACTTCATCTCTTTGTTTCCTTCAATAAGAATAATTTATTTATGTGTGTGTGTGTAAATATATATATGTATATTTTTCAAAGGTACTTCTTGGATATGAGACTATAAAGTTGTTTAAACAATATAAAAAATAATTGGAAAATAAATGTTTTTAAAGATTTTTTTTATTTATTTTTAGAGAGAGTGGAAGGGAGGGAGAAAGAGAAGGAGAAAACATCAATGTATGACTGCCTCTCGTGTGCACCCAAGTGGAGGCTTGCCCACAACCCAGGCATGGGAATCGAACCAGCAACCCTTTGGTTCATAGGCTGACACTCAATCCACTGAGCCACATGAGCCAAGGCAGGAGAATTTTTAAAAATACAACAAGAATGACATACACCTCAAGGATAGGGGACATCACACACATACTGTTATGTGTTTAGAAGACGGCATGATTCTTCCATCACTGTCCACAAAGTCCACTGTAGTCAATGGGACAGGTGAGCCAGTGCCTCTGTGTCTGTGTGGTAGAACAATGTTTGAATGGGCAGGTGGGCAGTTCTAACTATAGCCATCCCCCCTTACCTGTGGTTTCAATTTTTTGAGTTTTCAGCTACATGAGGACAACATGGCCTGAAAATACTAAACAGAAAATTCCAGAATTCAACAATTCATAAGGTTTAAATTGCACACAGTCCTGAGTAGCATGATGAAATCTTGTGCTGTCCTGCTCCATCCCATCTGGGACATAAACAACCTTTGAATATCCAGAATATCCAGGCCATACATGCTCCCTGCCTGCTAGTCACTTAGTTACCCTCTGGGGTATCAGGTGGACTGTCCTGGCATAGCTACTCTTGAATTCAAGCCGCCCTGTTTACTTAATCTTGGCCCCATAGTGCAGTAGTAGTGGTGTTGGCAATTCAGAGATGCCAAAAGAAAGCCGTAAAATGCTTCCTGTAAGTGAAAGGGTATGTACAAATAGGAAAAAGAAAACACATACAGGCTTCAGTGCTATCCACAGTTTCAGGCATCCACTAGGGGTCTTGAAACACATCCCTCCCTGCGAAGCGGGGACTGGAATATTACTGAATCACCCTTGCATAGTACCTGTCGTGTAGCCTCAGAGGTATTTTTAGAAATGAAGCTAGCAGCCTAAAACAAATAATTGTAATATCTCTCTTTGTGCAGGACCTAGTAAAGAATAATGTGCTGTCTATTTAATGTGTAACAGTCTTAATAAGGAGGTGCAGCCAGCTTTGTCACCCACGAATTACAGATGAAGACACTAACCCTTAGCTGGGTTAAGTAACTCATTTAAGGTCACAGAGCAAGCAGCCCAACCAGGAGTTAAATTTTGCCTGCTTCTTACCTAGAAGCAGGCCCATAAATGGGTTTCTTTTCTGTGTATGTTTGATTGTCATTAATACTGCCTTTTCTATAGTATTAACCTTGATATTCCAGCACTTGGAAAACAAGCTCAACCATCCGTTGCCAGAGATTGGATTAGTTGTTGTTGCTGCTGTGGGGCAAGATGCGGGGAAGGAGGATCCAGGGCCTGTGCCCGAGCCTCCTGTCCCACTTACATGATGGCACCAGACAGTCTCTTCCTGCCTCTCATAGAGGACACGCTGAAGGAGGTACAGCCAAGCAGGAGGAAGGCAAATGTAGAGGGGGCCATTTTTGGAGAGAACTGTAGGGTGTCCTGGGCATCAAGGTGCAATGTGGATTGCTCTGGAGAAGCCCACATGAGGCGCTGAGGGATTCTGAGCTCAGCCCGTGGTCTCCCTGAGTCCATCAGGAGGTATCCTCAGTCCATTGAGCCCTTGGCTGGGCTCCTGCAGTCTCCTCTTCCTCTTAACCACTCCCCACCTTTTCCTGCTTCCTTTGCTCTCCTTCTCATCCTCTGTCTTCATTCTAATTCTCCATTCATCTCTGTGGCCCTCTTTCTGCTCTTTCATCTCTCTCCCTAACCACCTTTTTATTTTTCTAAATCACCCTGGCCCTCTCGTGCCTACTCCTGTGCCCACCACCTCCCTGGGCTACTTCAACTCCTATTAAAAGAAATGGCAGGTATCATGCAGAGCCCATACCCTCTCTTTCAAAAAGCTCAGTTTGACCAGCTTTGAAGAGCTTGGCCACGGAGAGAAGCCATGTGTGTAAGTGCTGTTAATAGTAAATTATGTGTAGGATATATATCCTGAGTGAAAATGGATTTAACTCTGTGTCTGAGGGAAAGCAAATGTCTTGTCCTGGAGCAACCTGTGTCTTGCAAATGGCACACATTCGGACTGCTATCAGACTCAGGCTCCTGCAGGGGGTTAGAAACACATTTAGTCCATGTGAACGTCCCCTTTGGCATTTCCAGGACACAGAAGATCTCATTTTCAACCCACAAATTCACTTAAAATCTGTGCTTTCCCATGAAAAAATAAAAAAACTAAAAGAACCAATAACAATACTATAATCAATGATTATATCTATTCTAAGAAAGAACTTATTCTGTTTTAGTACTGACCTCAGGGAAGGTGGCATTCTGAGTGCAGTATTTCTGCAGTTCTATTAATATTCACACACCAGGCAAAGAGAACACCCCTCTGCTTTCAACTAACAATAATCCAATAATAAAACTCTAACTCCCTGTGGATGCATATAGCTCACTTATTTGGGGATTTTAGATTATCCAGGTAGCTGTTGTGTTGTTTTTGATGGAAGAGGGATCCACTGGAACAGAAATTAAGAAGGAATTAAAAAGAGAAAATAAGTGTGAAGAAAGAAGAATTGAAAGAGAAGGCAAAATCTCCATTCCAACAATATCTTCCTCTAAAGCTGTTTATGATAAAAAGAGGATTAGGTAGCTCCTACTCCAGATATATGAAATTAAATCCCAGGCCCCTTTCCTCAGACACATGCAGGCCTGAGGACATCAATCCTCTCGTGACAAAATAGCCCTCGGGAAAAGGAGTCCTCCTGGCAGTGTGCCATCCAGCTCTTATAAACTGTTAGCTGTGGTAATGAACCAATCCAAGAGACATATTAATAATGACATGAAGAGACACATTTATTGTTGATTGTTGAGATGGTGGCAGATTTATAGCCAGCTTGCCAGGAGGGAGGGCTTGGCCCAGAAATGGTGCAATTAAAAACAAATTGAATACTGGGACAAAGAATCAATAATCTAACAGGGCAACTTTTAGTTTGCAAAATACAAATATAAATTAATTGACCTGAACGCAGTTGCTAACTGGTCATTAGTGTCTTCTTGCTGGCCAATCAGAACACTCATCCGTCCCATTGTGTTGACCAACCACAGCAGTCTGGGTGGTGAACTTCCAGTGCTGCCTGCCATGGCTGCCCTTTGGGATATCTCCTTTGGGGGCGATTTCCAACACCATTAAAGGAAAGTAGTTGTGTCACAGCTTTCCCTTAGAAGCTATAATTATGAAAAAAATTAAGATTTTCTAAGAACTTCCTTATTCAATAGAAATGTTTTTGTGCCTACAGTGTACAGCCATCTGTCCTAGCCATGTGGTGACAAACATCATAAATACAAGGTGGATGCTGCCTTTTGTGGTGTGGTCTCTCATAACAGCCAATTTAGGACATGTTGCTATTATTTTTATTGATTTGTAACTTTTAATATAAGTTTATTAAACAGCTACCCCTGCAGTCATGCTAATTCAGATTGCAATCCATAAACTCTCCCTGTATAAAAAATGATGGAGGCAAGTCTGGTCTTGCCTCCAAAAAAATTGTAATCTAGTGAAAAAAGAGTTAGATCCACCAGTAACTGAAATATGAAATAAAAAGTTATAGGTATCATAAGGAAGTGCAGGTAATGGTACACTGGAATACTAGAGAAAGACTTTAGCTTTGGGGATTTAGCAATTCTAAAACTGTGCTGTCCAATATGACAGCCACTAGCATGTGTGGCTATTTTTAATTAAACGAATTAGAATTAAATAGTTCTAAAATTCAGTTCTTCAGTCAGGCTAGACATATCCCAAGTTCTCAATCATCACTAGTGGCTAAAGGCCACGATGTTGGACAGAGAAGACACAGCACACTTTATTATCAAGAGAGGTCAATGGGACAGAGCTGTCTGTGGAGGAGCACTGCTCTGAAGGGCTGTGGAATTTGGATATCCAGGGAAAAGAGTGTTCACAATGGATAGATCAGGTGAGAAATGGAAAAGAATGCAGGACTCTGGGGTGGGGGCCTTACAGGGCATGTTTGGCTAAATCATGTGTGCAATGTAAAAGTGAAATAGTAGAAAATTAAGAGTGGAAAAGTAAGTTGGGCTCTGACTTGTTTAGAACTTGAAAACATGATCTAAGACACGTTGAATTTATTTTATCGTCAATAGGGAGTCATTAAAATTATGAGTAGGGGAAGTGACAGATCAGATGTGTGCATCAGGAATGTTCAAGCATCAGTGTTAAATGAATCTGAGGGAGGTAGAGACTGAGGCTCGGGTAGCAATTAGAATGAGACTATGAAAAGTCACTGGAGACTGAGACTCTACGTGTTGTTGATAGCAGTTGTGGAAAGAGAAAGGAAGAGAATGGACTTATTGGACATGACATCTGCTTAGATGGAGAAGGTGAAGAGAAAGAAGCATCAAGGCTTAATCTACAGTTTTATACATGGATGGTATGTCCATAAATAGGAATGTGAATTAAAGGAGGAAGGGCAGGTTTTGGAGTGAAAAGACAAGTTTAGTGTGGGACAGGTGAAGATATCTATGGGATACCCAAGTGGAAGAGTTCAAGAAAATATTAGAAATAAAAGCCTGGAATTAAGGAGGAAGTTAGGATTTAGGAGTCAATGATACATACCTGACATTAACTCCAAGAAGGAAGTAATAGTTACTAAGATAAACAAAGTAAAGGAAGAAAAACAGGTTTATGGAGGACAGATTCAGACTACAGAGATATTAGACTGAAATCATTTTGATAGATAACATGGCAAAGGAAGCATGTGTATTGTAAATGAACTGGTATATTAGTCTAGTCTGCTTATTAAAAGGGATGGAATCAAGAGGAAGTCCCAAGAAGAGGTTAAAGGCAGGCTTAAACTGTAAACTGAGCAGAGCTCAAATCAAGTCTCCCTATTTACCAGCTGGTGACCTAAGGTAATTTCTTTAGCCTATCTGAGCCTTAATTTCCCCATTGAACAATTAGGAAAATGTGTCCCACCTTCTGGGGTTAATGGGAACATAGAATTGTATTATTTCTATAAAAGAACTGCCATATTAAGTACCTAGTGCATGATAGTCATGGTTCTGAAATATTAAAAAACACATTCTTGTCCTGGCTGGTGTGGCTCAGTTGGCTGGAGCATAGTGCTGCAAACTGAAAGGTGGGTGGTTCAGTTCCCGGTCAGGGCACATATCCAGGTTACAGGGTTGTCTCCCAGCTGGGGCATGTACAAGAAGGCAACTGATCAATGTTTCTCTTTCACATAAATGTTTCTCTCAATCTCAATCTGTCTCTCTCTCCCTCTCCCTCTCTCTCTCTCTCTCTCTCAACAATGAAAAAAATGTCTTTGGGTGAGAATTAAAAAAAAAACACACAAAAAAAACATTCTAGACTGCTTTTCTTGTAATTATTTTACTTCACTTCTATTGGTCTCCAATTTCTCTACCTATAAAAGAGAATTTTCAGTGAGAGAAGAGTCAAAGGCTTTTTGATACCTTTATGAGAAGCCAGAACAGAAATAAGTACAAAGGACAGTTATTGTTGCCAAGACTCTGTGTTTGAGGTAAAACTTATTAACTAGAGGCTCACAATCAGGTTTGAGGATGCGAGTCAGGTGCTCTGAATATGTGTACACATGCTACATGTAGGAAAACATCGCCACTCCAGACTCACAGATCACTCTGATACTGAGCTGTGACTAACTACTCTTGTGGGTGGTAAAGCTTGAACTCTTATGTGGGATCCTGACTAAATGAGGGTCATGATGAACTTTTATCTGTCAGGAAAAATTGTGAGCATTTACTAATTTACCCTTCTTCTAAAGATTGCTTACCCTGCTCACAACAACAGGAAAGTCTTTTTTTGTTTTTTGTTTTTTTTTTTAGCTACTGACAGACTAGACTCTTAGGAAATGAGCTGAGATTATCATACACACTAAGTAGAATAGCCCTGACTGGTGTGGCTCAGTGGGTTGGGCATTGCCCTGCAAGGCAAAAATTCACTGTTTTGATGCCCATTCAGGCACATGCCTGGGTTTCAGGCCAGGTCTCCAGCTGGGGGTGTATGAGAGGCAACCAATGGATGTTTCTCTCTCATGTCCATGTTTCTCTCCTTCTCTTTCTTCCTCCCTTCCCCTTTCTCTAAAAATAAATAAATAAATAAATAAAATTATTGAAAAAAAATATTGAGTAGAACATTACAGGCACTTCATTTTCTTATTCATCTCCACATCAGTGATGATTCTGAGAACGGACTTTATGATTGTTGCATTTGTTTAAGTCTGTTGCAAACAAGGCAGATGACAGCTGCAGGCCCTGCCCCTTCTCTTTCTGGCTACTGTGTGTGTCACCAAACCGGATGCGGGGACCAGCAGCACCACCTTGGATCATGTGGAAAAGTACCCATACCTTTGCTTCAAAACAAGCTTACAAACTTTCAAAGCCAGAAGCTTCAGGTGGAACTCACAGTCAAGGCCAAACCATGTGCAACCCTAACAATGTGTTCATCTAATGTCAAATTATGCTTTGGTCTCACTCACCTTGGAAAATCACAACTCTTCCAGTTTCTATATTAAAAGATTAGAAGTATTACAGGAGGAATTGAATCTACAGATTTAATGGAGGTGGGATGAAATCTCATAGACCACAAAAACAACAGACATGAAACCTGTGAAAACTGTGTACATACATGTGTGGCTGTGTGTGAGTGTGTGTGTTATGATCTTAGCTTCCAAGCAGAGCAGAGCAGAGCCCCATATTTCTCTTCACAACAATGGGATTAGAAACTCAATAGAAGGAGAAATGTTATAAATAGATGCGTGTGTGTATATTTTACAAAATGTGGTTTGGACTGTGTTGTCACCAACTACACATGATGTAAAGAAAGTGTGGTAGCCCTAGCTGGTGCAGCTCAGTTGGTTGGACATTGTTGTGCAGCGGAAAAGGTCTCCAGCTTGGTTCCTGGTCAGAGCACATGTCTGCGATACAGGGTTGGTCCCTGGTCGGGGAGTGTACAACAGGCAACCAATCAGTGTTTCTCTCCCTCTTTTTCTCCCTCCCTTCCCCTCTCTCACAAATAAATAAAATCTTAAAAAAAAAAGAAATGTGTGGTAACCTAGGAGATCGGATGGAGCTGAACATGAATTCAGGCTACACAATATGTCAAATTCAGATAACAGCTGAGAAGGGATAGGACCACTGCCAGGGGAATGTGAGCATGCCTTCACCCCAGCCCTGACATGGGAGAACCTGGTGGAGGAGGGAGGCTGTGGAGGAGGCCCTTCTTGTGGAGAATGACTTGAGACCCCTTCCTTCGTTGGGTACAGAGGGCATCCTGAAGGAAATGACTGCATTCCTGATCTGTTCTAATCTGCAGTTGCCATGGTTGTGGGCTGTGCAGGTTACACATGTCAGGGTGGAACAGGGAAAGAAAGGGTGTCTTTCTTTCCCACCTCTCCATCAAAAGGGAGCTGCTGACAGCATGGGTGAGCAGTGCTCAGTGTCACCACTAACAGGGGTGTTAGCAAGAAGCTCAGATTGAAGGGCTCTGAAGAAAATACGAATAAGAAAGAATAAGAGCAAACCTTCAATTGTCCCTTCAGTGGGTGAAGTTGGAAAACACATGGAGTACAGAGATGCCTGGACATACAAAATCCTTCAGAGAAATTACACTGACAAAGCATGGAATGTAATAACCGGAAAGGACTTCCTTCTTTCAGTCCAACTCTTCCATTTCAAAGCCAAGGAAAGGGTGCCCAGAGAGGTTCTTATACTTACTATGTCCTGTGCATCCTTTGGCCCATGTGCCTTCTTTGTACACATACATAGAATGGACAGCTTATAGACCCCTTTTCAGAACCTTGTTTTCAGATGCAAAATAATTAGTAACAATCATAACAATCATAATTAATAATCATAAATATAAGAATAAGATATGCACATGTGTATCACAAGGAAATCAATTACATTGAACTTTATTCTTCACCCCGGGGTAAAAAGCTAGAAAGGATATATCGTGAAGGCACAGGCCTGGGTTGGAGCAGAGCTCAGGCTGGGGGATGAGCCTTTGGATACCCCACCTAGGTCATGTCCACTTCTCCACCCTGTCTCTGTGAAGAGCAGGTGTGATTATAATTTAAAATAGAGGCCGTAGGAATTACATTTATTTCCAGTTGACTGCCCGCTTTTATTTAGGCCCACAATTATACATGTTCATTTAAATGACTGTAATATTTGGGAGAAATGGGAAAAGAGCAGAAAAAAGAGGTTGGTTATAAAGGAAGAGTTGAAAATTGGCAAAACTGTGACCTGTCTGTTCGGCCAGAGACCTCCAGTGGGGCCCTGCTCACAGTGGCTCTGCGCCAGCGCCAGCCGGCCCGTGCCACCCCAGCAACTGTCTGCTTAGTCCTCACCCTTATCCGTAGTGCCTCAGAACAGTTATGTTTTTCTCAGAAATAGTAACAGTTACCTGTCTTTTTACTTGGCTTCAGTTAGTACCAGACTGCTGTCTGGTATGTGAACAAAATCCTGTGTCTAGAATGAAAACACCTGGCGTTCAAAGGTGCTTTGGCACTTACTAGCTACTGTAACTTGGACCATCTTTGAATCACGGGTTCTTTTCATGGAATTAGGTAACTCTCTGTTCTGCTTCCCAGGGCTTTGTGAAGAAGTATCAAGAGAGGTAACTCATGGAAAGTGCTTTCACTGTTTTCATTTGGATGGTTTTCTTCTGGATACAAGTCTGGTGAAGAGAATTTAAAGCATTTAGAAGTTCTTGGCAAGTTTTTAACCTTCTAAGCCTCATTTTCCTTGTTTATGAAATGGGACTATGATGTAGAGTTTGCAGGGTTGGTGTGAGAACCATCTCAGAGGAGGTTTACACTTTATAATGTGGGTCAACGGAAAAGACTGGCTGGCACTTAGCAAAATTCAAGACCAGGCTAAGTGGCAAAGCTGACTTCTCTACCTACTAAATGAAAACTTGGGTCCCAACCAGTCTCACCTGACCCGACTCCAGACTCACAAAATGGAAGTCTTTTGTGACACAGAAATTGAATCAGCTTGCTATAGAGTCTCAGATGTGACAAATTAACACAATTCATCATTTCTAGCTCTTTACTTAAAATTGGGTTTGACAAGAGGAGTTCATTCCATGAAAGAAAATACCAGGTAGTAAACAGATTAGTGAACTAAGTCAAGAGAGCAGATTATGAATAACAATACCCAGGTAGCAAAGATCCACCAGCTTTTCCTGCCTACTGGCCATGCCTGACAACTTGAGGCAACACAGGGATATTCCCTAGTTTCAGAATGCTGAAGCACTCACGACAATTAGAATAACAATTAGATACTGGATTCTCAAATGGGCCATGTTTTTAGTACTTACATATAGGGTAAAGAGGTAACATTTACAATGTGTGTCCCTGAGTGGATGAACTACTGGTAATTTAATTCTCTTCTTTGCTGCTTTCTCTCTCATCCTCTCTGCACTATTCATTGTGGTTTAGCATCCCACCCCCACAGCTAATTTTCTACCTTGAGCTTTGTCCTCAATTTCTTCTTGTACAGTGCAATCTCAGTAGCAGAAAAAAAAGATAAGTGGAAAATTCCCATGGATCTAGATGAGAGAAGTAACTTCAGACCTTCTGGGCAGTGGGGGTGGTGGAGTATGCAGGAGGAACACTGACCTTGAAGTCACATGGCCATGGTTCAAGACCCAGTTCTGCCTTACTCACAGGAGACACTGACTGGTCTCTTAATCTCTGTGAGCTGCAGTAACCTAATTTGCAAGTGGAGATAACAGTCATTGCCCTATAGCCTCCCAGGGATTGTCATGAGGGTCAAATGAGACAGATTGTGACCAGTGCTGTGAAGTCCTAAATATGTGCACGGAATTTGTGTTATCTATGTTATAACATGTCTCTTAGCTTGTCACAGGGAAGACCCTCATTCCTCCAGGGAACTAACTATTCCCATTTACTCTCCACTCCAAGTCATCTGCATAGTTTCTGGCACAGTCCTCACTCCCCTATGCCTACAAGAGGTCTATGATCACTGCCTTCATACACCAGTTCATTTGCTCTATCAATCTGTTCTTCTGAGCATTTTATGAACATATACTGAGTGCCTCAGACAGTGTGCTATGCATTAGGGATAAATATAAGTAAGTTTTGCTTCCTGATGTTCTCTAGGAATAGTCCCTCATGGAAAACTCACTCTAATGCTAGTAAATTCAAATTGGGTCTCAAACATTCCCCTTCTGGTCTTGTGTAACACCTGTTCCTTAGTTCTGTAATACTGGTGTGATGTGTGTGTCTTCTTTATCCCTAAGCAAGCCTAATACTTTCCTTTCCTAGCAGCACAAGATCCTAACTCCACAATTACGAGCGAGGCCATCAGCATTTCTCCACTGAAAAAGTAGGTGGTAGAACCTCTTAATTTTTCTTCTTTCAAGGCATTAACATTAATTCTCTCAACTGTTCTTAGATGCTCGTTTTTGGAGGAAACTTCTTGGTTCCTACAGGTAGACCCACAGTGCACTCTCAGCACAATTATTAGGTGATAGGAGTAACTTATTCCTTATGTCTCCAGCTTCTCTCCACTTTGCCCCATCCCGTACAGGGCTGCCCGATGGATTTTCCCACCTGACTAATCTGTCTCTGCAGCAATATTTTCCCCTGGCTTGGGATTCCCTGGATACCCAGGTGTATAGCCTCACTCATACTATCACACACGCTCACATGGTGCCTTGAAATTATCCCCTCAGTGGCCAAGATGTAGTTTGTGTATCAGTGGTAATATTTTAATGAATGCAGCTTCTCTCACAAGGAAGGACTTAGGAATTAATTCCATCAGCTATGTGGCAAAGGCCACCATGTAAAATAGTAAGGACAGGCTCTGAGGTGAGAGCATCTTTCAGTTCCTCACGTTGCAGAAGGAACGACAAAGCCAGGACCCATGGGATTGGTCCCCTTCTCTAATGACACTTGGTTGCCAACGCTGATGAGATTCTAACATTCTCAAATGGACTGATGGTAAATAAACACTTTTTTTTATCCTAAATAGACAAGTTGCAGCTCGGAAATTTTTCAGTTTTTCTCATTGCAAAATCAATACCCATCAGCAGCTTGAAATTAAAGGCAAGATTAGGCCTCAGTTTTATACATGCCATATTGTATTCCAGAAGCTTTCTACTCAGTCAGATAAATCTTCTTTAAGAGGATTAGGAAACTTTCATTATCTTTATCTAACCTGAACTAACACTACATCTGAAAAATTAATCTATACACTGGACAAAAGCCTATAGCTGCTGGGAAGAAGGAGGACTCTTGGACGTCTTTCTAATTGAGCAGTGGAGTCTCTGCTTCCACCCTCTGGAAAATCCAACTGGTCTCAAAAGAAGGAGCCAGCCACCCCATTGTCAATCAAGACAGAGGAAAAGGCAGCACTCTGAGATCCTTCTTTTCAGCTCTAAGTGAATGTAAAGATCCATCTACTAAACGTTCCAAGACTAGGTCCTCTCCTCTGTCTCCACCTTCCCAGTCTTTTAATTAACAGGCCACCTCCGACTCCCAGAGCTATAAGGGGAGCTTGGCCTGCACATGGAGTTGGGGAGGGACCTGAACCCTGGAATCAAAGACTGCCGCTCCACCTCTTGCCTGTTTGTAGACCCTTCCTCACCCAGTGTTTGAGGCCCACAGGGAGACACCGCCATGTCCAGCCCAAGGCATGGCTGCCCATGCCTTGTAAGGACACCATCCCCGAAGCTCTGCACTGCTAGCGTTCATGGCCTGCATTGGCTGTGACATGCCTACACAGCCTGTTTCCTGAAAATAGACAAGTTGTCTATTTGAGTCTGTATGCTGCCTGACAGTTCTTTTTTATTCCAGTACCACATTTCCCAAATTTGAAGAGAACTTTGCTATCAAGGCCATGAGAACACCACAGAGGCATCAACTGCCAATGCTGAGAACTTGAGCTCTTCTGCCACCAAGGCCAAGTGCCAGGCAGGGGAGAGAAAACTCACTCCCCATTGCCATCTGCACCCCAGACATGTTGAACAGGCATTGCAGCTCATCTCTGATGACTGATCTCACCGAGCATCTCCCCACCCTCTGAGGAGGAGCATTGGTAGTGACAGTTGTCTCTACCTCCAGATGGCAGACTGTCTTACAGAGCCAAAGCAGTGATCGTGACCAAATCATACCCCTGGGTGGGACATGTGTGGAGAATGGAAACAGCAGAGTGTACAGATGTCTGTCATATGGCAGGCTGCTGTGGTGTCTGAGAGCACGAGGTAGTGAGAGAAGGGCTTGGGAGCAGAACGAGGCATGGCTTGGAGCAATAGGGTGGCACCAGGGCCTGTGCTGCATGGACAGACAGCACTCTGGTCCAGCACATGCCATTAGAAATGGCTCAGAGTCAGAGACCTGGGTGCTGTGCTGACAAAGAGCTGCCTCCTGAATTGTACGAGCAACTGAAGCAGGAAGAGACATAAACCCTTACTCTAGCTCCCCATGACACCAAATGAAATGAGCAACATCATACTTTTTAGAAAGGCAGAAGCAAGAGAGTCCATATTAGCTAAGTGAGGATGCCATACACATTTCATAAGCTCATAAATCTGTTGAATCTGTTGCAGATGGAATCTGATAAAAGGCAGTTACTAAAGATTAAATCAGACACAGTGACTCCTTCCAAGAGCTCAGTTCGTGGTCCCAAGACACCAGTATAGAAGCCCGCCCACATCTCCCACCTGGCAGAGGAAGGACAGAAGGATGTGCCGTCGGAGGGTGGGAGCTGGCTTAACCCTTCACTGTTACTTACCATGAGTCGACACCTGACAGAAACTGCTTTACACAGTGATGGGAGGGGCTGTGCAGTTAGTTGGGAGCAGTTCAAGATATGTTTGTATTGCTGCCTTGTTCTAAAATAGTTCTCAAACTCTTCTAACTGCTATCTGAATATGTTTCTAGTATTTAGTAGTTGATCTCTGGGATTCTAACATTTCTTCAGTCAGTCCCATTTTTTCCTACAAAGTGAAATTTGAATAAAAAATATTAAATACTATGCCTGGGTTATATCAATTCAGATTTTTTTAAAAAGGGAGAATAGGAGAGAATGTCAGGGATTCAATTCCCCCTTTTTAATTACATAGATTCATTTCCACATACACTTGGAAATATGATTTTTACTAATATCTCCCTTGATCGCAGCTCCACTGTGGGGCTGGGAGAGGCATTGGGGTGGCAGCAATGCCAGGGAGGTCCTGAAGAAACAGGCTCAGAACCCCTTCTGGGACAAGCACTCCTGTCACATATGCAAAAGCAGTCCCAAGTCCCATGATTCTACCTCAATAGTATTAACCATTTCCTATAAGAGATACTTACAGACAGATCTCTACATGAACAGTATCATATCTTATTATAGTTATGTTTATATGTATGGAAAGTGGCTATTGTGTCTATTTTTTAAATATATCTGGCCCCAATCCCAGAGTAGTAAGTAACTGAAGAGAGCTCAACCAGCATGTGTCAAACAAGTTACTGATAAGAATTGGAGTATCAGAAATAAAACTGAGAAACTCCTTGAAAATATTCAGTACTCAGTCAAGAACCCAGCAGGTGAGAAGAATCTGGGACTTAAACTCAATCTCCGGATTCTGTAGAGGAAAAGGACTTTTTGTGTCTTTATACAAGATAGATGCAAAGACTGAAATTGTGCTTGCCCTCTGTGATTGACAGGAACCCTGACCTGCAAATCCAGCTGTAACTCACCTTGCACAATGAGGTGAACCCGTGAAGTTTTGGGGTGGTTGTCCGTCTGCACAGAGCAGGTGTACGGGCCCTCGTCATAAACGTCCACGTTTTGGATCATGATGCTGTACTGGGTCGGTGTGTTGACCAGGATGATCACACGAGGGTCTATGGACCACTTGTCACTCCCAGCATAGAGGATGGTGCTGCGGTTTAGCCAGGCCACCCGGGTGACCCGGTCATCTATGGTACACCTGTGGGATGCAGTGGGGGGAGAAAGGGGGAAGGGAAGAGGAAAGGGGAATATTGAGGAAAGGAGAAAGGAAGAAAGGAGAGGGGAGGATGGGAGAAAGAGAGTATTGAAAGATTATATTGTATTTAAAATATAAAATAATGATTGTATTTAAAAAATAAATAAAACAATAGAACCTAGTGCTGAAAGAAAACAATTAATTATTGATGAAACTTCCTAAATATAAGTTAAGAGTGGTCTGAGTCATTCTGAAGAAACGATGATACAAAATCATTTGCATTTGATTCATAGCCTGTGAATATCTTTGCTCTATATTTGCTTTCCATCTTATTTCTCCCCTAGGCTTATACAAAAGTTATATTTCTCAAGCACATTTAGCACCTTGTGGGGGAAGTGGCCCAGGGGCATTGGGAGAAAAAGTGGATCAGTATTTTGAATAGGTCACAGATAATCCACAAAGCAAATAGCTAACTTGTTGTTAGTCAAAAATTGAGCATGTTTACCTCTGGACATCTGGGTGCTGATAACCTCCTGAACTCCTATGTTGCCCAATGATTGCAAGCTATAATTTATAACATGGACGGGCAAAATTCACCTTAGAATGCCAACGGTTTTGGAGGAAGCTATGGCCACCTCTTAAGATTTCAGGAGAGGAAAGAAGAAATGGCCAGGCAGTTTCTCTGCCTTCTCATGCTCCTCCCTCCATGTTCTGAGAGAAAACAACGTGGCCGATGTCACCTACGTTATCATCATCCCTCTAACCTACTAATGACAACACGTGGAGGCAAGTGGAATTTGCTTTTTGGTGTGCATGACCTGCTGGCTACCAGGTTTAATAAACATGCCTGTTGGTCAGGAACAAAAGTTGCCTATGATCCCCAGGCACTTAGAACCTGTAAAGAGAAAATGAAGAAGAAAGGAACCCTTATAAATGTGGGTCTGCGAGGAAGGGCATGACTGAAGAGTTCAAGTCATGCCCACCTGGCTGTTGACACTGTAGTCAGAAGCTGAGTTGGGGTATCTGAGTAAATACAAAAGGGCAACTACAGCCCCGCTGTTTCCCCCAGATGCCCTAGCAGAGGGTAGGAGGTGTGCCTTCTGGGGACAGGTAGTGTGAATCCAGTGTTCCAGGCGAGGAGATGGAAAAAACTCTGTCATTCCTTACTTCATCTGATCCCCTTTGACCGATAATAGAGATCCTTCTGACAGGGATCCAGAGATGGGCAGCATGCAGAAGACACTGCCAGTGGAAGAGAGAGAGTGCACACATCTTGGACATGCTGCTTCCCTGTGGCAAAGTAGCCAGCCTGGCAGGGTCAGGGGAGCAGAAGGATCCTGGAGCACCACTGTCACAGCTTTCATCAAAAGGGGAATGCATCAAGTCTAGAGAAGTGCTCTCCCCTGTTGGTAGGAGTAGAAACAACACCAGCTCCCAGTTACTGAGGTCTTCTATGTACAGGTCCACCTATCCTGCAAAGGAGGGTGCAGGGGGTGGGGGGATGAGGTTGGGGTGGGGTTGATAACTAGGTGCTTTGGAATGGTAATAGGAGGAGATTCTTCTCTTCTAAATTGTCTTTATGTGCCATTTTTTCAAACTACAAAAGTAAAATAAACGTGTTTAAACATGTGAACAAATACAATATAGAGATGCATAAAAGCCAAGCTAATCATTCCATCCTCACCCAACTCCTGGTTCCCTGAGGTCATTATTCCAGGAACAGCCTATTATTTCTCCTTCCATGTGGCACCCCTGACAAAGACATACTTGCATATGTGAAGTTTGTGTTGATTTGTTTTTACCCGAAACAGAATCACACTCGAACTTTCCTATGAAGCTTTTCTTCTAACTGGTCCATAGGCATCTCTGCACAGCAGGAGTCAGAGAACTGATTGTGTAATGGTTTCTAGGGAACATCAGGGACATGAGTTTTGGGGGCCCCACTGCACTCACCATCAGGTCCCCAAAACTCAGGTGTCATTAAATGACCCTTTCCCACCTTAGCAATGCTGTCATTGGTATAAAGAAAAATTGAAGTCATATTTTTTTGTTTTTTCCAAATCCTAGGAAGTTAGTTTCACTTTCCACAAAATTTTTCCTTCTATGGGAAATCTGCCATTTCTTTTATGAAGAATACTTAAGCCCAAAATGACCTTCCCTGCTTTAAACTTTCAAAATCTTTTTTTAAGAAAAAATGATAAACTCATTAATTCACTCTCTATTGTAAATGATTGGTAAGGTCACCCCTATCCTGATGGCAGCTGCATTTTCCTAAAGACTAAATCCCTGTTTGAATAACTCCTAGCAATTAAGTTCCAGTTGTACAGTTCCATGGATTCACAAGCCTGGAAGTGAGTGGTGATGAGACAGAGTGCAGAGTTCTGTCTCCAGCCCCCAGAACCACTGGAACACAGGTGACAACATGCAAACAAATCAGAAAATTGGCTGGCTTTTGTTTGGTCAATTATGTAATGCCTTGCACAGTTTTAAGTTGACACAATTTAAAAAGTTTAAGTTATAGTTGCAAAGAGTATGTTTTTTGTCTCTGAAAAATATTCACATTTTAAAATGAAAACATCACGCTACACACACACACACACACACACACACACATTAAATTTAAATACCATAGTAATCTGATACTCAATATTATCTATTTTCTTTTTATTTAATATCCTCATCCAAGGATATGTTTATCTATTTCGAGAGAGAGAGAAAAGGAGAGAGAGAAACATTGATGTGAGAGAGAAGCATTGATCTGTCGCCTTCCATTTGCACCCTGATCAGGGATGGAACTTGCAACCTTTTGGTGCAAAGGACAACGTTCCAACCAGCTAAGCCAGCCAGCCAGGGCTTGATTATCTCTTTCCAAGATTCATGAACAAGTTCTTCTTTTACAGTTACATAATATACATCCTTCCTTTTTTAAATGTAAATTTGTGTTTCCACTGTATGTCCTCCGTAAGAGTTTATCTTGATATATTTTATGTTTGAAAATCTTTTATTGATCAGCTATCAAATTTATATATAAATTTAAATCTCTTTTATGTTCTGTGACCGTAAAGCTCTGAGTAATAATATTTTCTTTTAGAATGAGTTATCAATGCAAGGATAATATTGATAAAACAACATAAATATATTGTCCATGTTGTTAAGTAATAATTAAAGGTAACAAGTAAGCTTTTACAGGAAATAAAGCTCTTAGTAGGATATATGAGGCTTTTAAAATTATACTGTAGATATAATGAGATAGAGCTAAGGATCAATTCTATTTCTATTCCTATTTTTGCTTTAAGAAAAACCTGGTTCACATTAGCAAGGATATGAAAATGAAAATCTTGTATAGAAATGTCACTCAATTCTTTGAATCTTTTCCAAAATATATGCCAAGATTCACATAGTAATATAGCTTCAAAAATTATTTTAATGATCGCACAGCTGACAATTCAATTAGTTCCTCCTTCAATTTCTTTTAAAGCAATGAATTGGAAAATACCTGACTTGCAAAGGGCTTTGTAAGTCAGTATTAAATTCATTCCATTTCTCAATATCTAGACAGTATACTGCTAATATTTTACTAGGCTTTATCAAATGACTGTTAAAATAAGAGAGTGAAGAAAAATTCTCTCCTGGACAATTACTAAAGTGGAAGCAGTCAGAAAGGAGAATTAGAATTACAATTCAGTTTCAGGCACTTTCTCAGACCATTTTGGAAAATATGAGATCTTGAAATACACCTTAGACCTGCCCTGCCCTTATATAAGACCTATAGCTGCAGATTGGGGTGTATGCAACTGGTTCAAATTACCAGGGTGCCTAATAAGGGCTGACCTTGAGACAGGTCAGTCCAAGTCTAACTTCCAGAGCCAGAACAGACTCTCCTGTCCAACCATACAGCCTGTGGAGAGCCTATGTTCCCCTAGGGTAGGGCTAGACTTCCCCCGGTTAGATGACCAGGGCCCGATTTTGCTGCTCTCAAACCTAGGCCTCATTAGTGGACATGAAGGGCAAGTAGAGAGGAATGACTGGATAAAGGCCATATCTCAAGTGGGGGCAGAGCTGAATCATCAAGTCCACACAGTCCTGGAGCCTCATAGATGATAAAGAAACTTGGTACAATGAGAATGCTAGTTGAGGACCGTTATTTTCTTCATCATGTTTCTGTGCTTCAGAAGAAAGAGTAGTGTTAATGCTTCTTGCTTTCTTCTATCATAATAAGTTTTTTTTTTAACTGTCCTCTGAATAGCAGTAAGAAGAGGTAGGGAAGGATTTAAAAAATATGTTTAAGTTTCTGCCAAATCAGGCTCCTTTCCTGATGTTTATGGCAATGTCCTGGATTCTTATTAACAACAAGCACATGGAAGAGAATTGTTCATGTTAAATAAAGGGATCTAAGAGGAAAGTTGAGAAATATTCATGTCAACTTCCTGATTTTTAAAAAGATTTTATTTCTTTATTTTTAGAGAGAAGGGAAGGGAGAGAGAAATGGAGAGAGAAACAGAGAGAGAACCATCAGTGTAAGAGAGAAACATTGATCAGTTTCCTCTCATACATGCCCTGACTGGGGACCAGTCCCACAACCCAGGCATGTGCCCTGACCAGGAATTGAACTGGCGACCTTTCTCTTTGAGAGACAATGCCCAACCCACTGAGCCATGCTGGTCAGGAAAACTTTCTAATTTCTTGAGAACTCTTAAAAGTATTAAATATTTTCACATTCAAAGCTAAACCTTCCTATTGGCCCTTGATAACAGAAGTCATTATAACTCTATGACAAGAAATGTCAAAAATTATATAGTGCTTATTCTGGGACTGGCACAACTTTACAAACTTTTCTTATATTAAATCACTTGATCTATGCACATTTTACAGGTGAGAAAACTGAAACACAGAGAGGTTCAGGACTCCTAAGGTCCACAGCTAATACTATCAGAGCAGGGAGTTGAAACTTGGACAGGTTGGCACTAGAGTTTCTGTACTTGAGGGCTGTGATAGTCTCTTCAAAAATAAAGTGCTTGTGTGAACCACAAAAGGCTCAGAATAGCCAAAGCAATCTTGAGAAAGAAGAACAACGTTGGAGGTGTCATGCTACTTGATGCCAAACTATACTACAAAGTTACAGCAATCAAAACAACATAGTACTGGCATAAAAACAGACAAACAGATCAATGGAATGGAATAGAGAGCCCAATAAACTCATACCTACATGTTCAATTAATCTATGACAAAGGAGGCAAGAATACACAATGGGGTAGAAGTAGTCTCTTCAATAAATGGTGTTGGGAAAATTGGACAAATACATACAAAAAATGAATGTAGACTACTTTTGTATACTATATATAAGAATAAACTCAAAATGGATTAAAATCTTAAATGTGGGACACAAAACCATAGAACTTCCACAAGAAAAGTTAGGTAATAAACCCTCATACTGACATTGTTCTTAGTAATATTTTTGGATATCTCTACTTAGGCAAGGGAAACAAAAGAAAGAATAAACAAATGGAACTAAATCAAACTAAGAAGTTTTACACAGTAAGGGAAAATATTAATAAAACAAACAACCTACTGAATGGAAGGAGATATTTGCCAATGATATATTCCTTAATGGATCCATATCTACAATGTATTAGGAACTCATACAACTTAACACCAAAAAAGACAATCTGATTAAAAAATGAACAGAAAACCTAAATAGACACTTTGCCAAACAGGGCACAGATGGCCAACAGACATGTGAAAAAAGGTTCACCATCACTAATCATCAGAGAAATGCAAATTAAAACCACAATGAGATATGAACTCACACCTGCCATAATGGCTATTATCAATAAATCAACAAACAACAAGCGTTGGTGAGGATGTGGAGAAAAGGGAGCTCTCATGAACTGTTTGTGAGATTATAAATTGATGCAGCCACTATGGAAAACAGTATGGACTTTCCTCAAAAAGTTAAAAATATCACAATATGTGACCCAGCAATCCCATTTCTGAGTATTTATCCAAAGAAATCCAAAATACTGATTTGAAAATCTTTATACACTTCTATGTTTATTGAAGCTTTCTTTACAATAGCCAAGATATGGAAGCAACCTAAGTGTCCACGGATAGATGATTACATAAAGAAGAGGTGGTACACTATACAATGGAATATTTCTCGGCCATAAAAACAATGAAATCTTACCATTGGAGACAGCGTACATAGACCTGGAGCAGTAGTCCCCAACCCTTTTGGGTACCAGGGGCTGGTTTCATCAAAGATGATTTTTCTACAGATGAGGTGGGGGTATGGTTTAAATCAACAAACAACAGAAAATGACTCACAGATAAAAAGAACAGACTGGTGGTTTCCACAGAGGAGGAGGTTGGGGGCTGGGTGGAAAAGGGGACAAGATTAAGAAGTACAGATTGGTAGTTACAGAATAGTCACAGGGATGTAAAAGTACAGCACAGGGAGTATAGTCCGTAGTGTTGGAATAACCATGTTTGGTGTCAGGGGGCACTAAACTTACTAGGGGGATCACTTAGATATATAAATGTCTAAGCACTGTGCTATACACCTAAAACTAGTATAATAATGCAGGTCAACTGTAATTGAAAAATTTTGTAGAAAGTGTTTGGGGCTTGAGAATCCATGTAACAAGGTCAGCCAGAATAAGCTGGCTTTATCCCATCAGTTTCCCTCACATTTATGGTACTAATTTGATTTTCTCATAAGAGATAAAATAGCTTAGGAGAACAAAATGGATATTTGAAAGTGATTTTGTATATGCCTAAACCACTGCTAGCCATGTACAGGGAGAGGTGATAGAAAA
The DNA here is from genome assembly GCF_019186645.2 of Phyllostomus hastatus. NCBI lineage: Eukaryota > Metazoa > Chordata > Mammalia > Chiroptera > Phyllostomidae > Phyllostomus > Phyllostomus hastatus. The sequence continues at coordinate 7,069,928 of NW_025334015.1, read as the reverse complement.
AAGAATCAGAAAGAGCAAGGAAATGCCTGAAAAACATCGGAGGAAAAGGATCTGGCAGGCAAAGCACCATTTCCCATGCCACTGAGTATGGAACTCGGGGGGAAATGCAGGGTCAATTTGTTTTGGTTCAGAGGAGGAGGTTGAGTTAGGGGAAATCCATGCCTTGAGGCAGCGTTTTTCAAACTTTAGTGTGCAACGGAATCACCTAAAATGCAGATCACTGAACCTGACACCCAAGGGCTTCTGTTCCAGTGGGTTGGAGGTGGGCTGCCAGTTTGCAGTTCTAACATATTCCCAGCTGAAGTCAGTGCTGCTGGTCTGAGTCTCCTGTGTGAGAATCACTAGTGGCCTTAAATAAACTAGACAAGGGATAGGTGGGAATTTAACCAAAATAATAAAACCTTCCTGAAAATTGGCCAGCTTTAATTTTTTGTTTGTGTTTGTTACTTTTCATTTTTACATTCTGCCTCTGAAAACACAAAATTTAAAAGTGCCATGATAGACACAGCAGATATTCAATCAGTGTCTACTGTGTCCTAGACAATGTTCTAGGAGTTGAAAATTCTGGGAAAAGGCAAGGTCATGCCCCTCGAAGGTATGTCCAGTGAGACAACAAAAGTGTGTGAGTAAATAAGCATATTGGTCTCAGAAAATAAGTAATGGGGGAAAACCGACTAAGGAATGAAGTGAGCCGTGGGGATGAGGAGCGTATGGGAGACAGAATGGTCAGAAGATGCCCCATGGTGGCCTGCATGCCAGATGTTGAGGTTTTTACAACCTTAAATCTGATGCAATACAATGTTCATCTGAAAATCGTGTCTAACTCAAAAATAAAAGCCACATCTCACTTACATACACAGAGAGCTACGAAAACATTTAGATCATCTAGGTAGCTGGAGAGCAAGCCTCTAAATCAGACTCACAGTCTCTCCTATGTGGATAACATTATAGGTGTTAGTGTTCAAAGAAGTGACAGTTGGCATTTTGAGCCACTAAAGTTAAGTAGAAAATGCCAATAACTAGGGATTTCTACCCTTGTTATTGGAATAATATGTAAAATATGTTGCATTCCTCACTGTCTTAACAAGTACATATTGGTAAACAGATTAATCTCTAATACAGACTCATCATTCTAAACCTCTACATCTCTTTGTAATCTAATGTTAACATCAAAGATTCTGGATGTCACAGAATTTACAAGACTGGATTTAATTATTTACACAGTTAATTTGTTAGAGTACAAATACCACATGGATAAGAACCTTGTCGGTGGCTCCATTTTGTATCATCAGCACCCCCCACAGTTTACCTTGCATGTAGTAGACAACAAATACATATTAACAATTATTAAAAGATATGGGCAATGTTTTTCATACTAGCATCAGAAGAACCCACATAACTGGGAAGTTGTACATCTTAATCCCTTCCTCTGTTTCATCTATCCCCCCAAACCCCTCTCACCTGACAACCATCAGTGTGTTCTCTACGAGTCTGTTTCTGTTTTGTTTGCTCATTTATTCTGTTATTTAGAGTCTACATATAAGTGAAATCATATGGTATTTATCTTTCTTTCACATTTCATTTAGCATAATACTCTTCAGGCCTGTCCATTTTGCCACAAATGGCAAGATTTCATTTTTTTTTTCATGACTGAGTAATATTCCATTGTATATACTGGGGTGGGCACAAGCAGGTTTACAGTTATAATCCAAAGAAAGAGTACAATAATTAATAAATAGCAATATAAAAATAAATTGCATTCCATGTACTTACAACTGTAAACCTACTTTGGCTGCACCCTGTACTTTGGATGCTCAGTGACCACAATGAGATTTCAATGTTCAGATTTGTGTCTATGATGACAGTGTCATCGATGAGCATTTCTTTCATTGTCTCAGCCTAATGAGAAAAATGCAGAGGTGGACTCACTGTGCCATCATAAATTCACGCCAAGAAAAGCTGAATGGTGCCAAGCACTCTAGTGACGAAGGTTCCCGAGGTTGGACTGAACTAGTGTGGCAGGCGTGCTTGGCTGTCATCCGGCACACGTTGAGGCGAACAGTGATACTCTCACCACCTTCGCATTGCCACTTGGACATTCATTTTAATAAGACATCACCTTTTTCATTCATTGATGCTGCAGATTTTAGTTTTAGTGGTTCTATATGTATACGATTTATAATTTTGGATTTTAGTGTCTATAAGGGTATATGGTTAAGGCATTTATACCTAGTTTTATGATTTTATGTATATGAATTTTTAAAAATAACTTCCCCTGGGAATCCCAAGAACCTTGTCTCTGCCCACCATGCCCTCTGCCTTTAAAATGAGCCCTGGAGAGTCCCCCACTTAAGAAATGCTGACAAAGGTGGTACACTGGTATGTTAAAACCTGAAAATGCAATTTTTAATTTTCTTTTTAAATTTACCCATAATGTTAGGTTTTTGTTTTTGTTTAGCTTTTGTTTTGTTATCTACCTTTTTTCATAAATTGAAAGGTAATTAAAATGTAGTTAAGAACCTTACATGTATCAAAATGTATTAAAAATGCTTGTTTGAAAAGTGGGAGGGAGATCTTTCTTTAGAGGATTCAAAGACCAGTCATAAATGGATTTTTTAAAGAAAAGGAGAGGAGACAAGCTAAAATAAAACATTTTTAGATCAATCCCCATAGTATTTTAAATTGTACAAAGCTGTTCTCCTGGGAAGTTTTGACTACTCTGTGACTCCTGAGTTACAAACATAGCCAACTCCAGAGCATTATCAAGGACCCTAAATTATCTAAGAGAAAACTTTATGATTCACGCAGTTGAAAATTCAACAAGGGTAATAACTCTGCTACAGCTAACATTTGCTGATAAGGTATGGGTAGGGAACAGACCCAAGAGTCTCCGTCGAAGAGTGGGAGGAATTGGAGCTGCTCAGAGAGGGCCCAGGATGGAAATATTTCAGCGCACAAGACGCTGACTGTGAAGGCTGCTGGGCACAGGGCACCTGCGCGTTGTTTCTCCGTGGAAGACGGTGCCGCACTAACAGCCGTAGCAATGGAGAGTCACAGTAATGCAAGCGAGGGTGCTGGTGTGTGCATGTGTATATGCGTGCATGAGTGCTTGAGTGTAGGAAGGGGAGGGGTGTTATCCCTAGATAGAGATAAGAAGAAATATATCAAGAGAAAAGAAGAAACTTATCAAGTACATGCAGAATGAGGGCCCTGGGAAAAGTAGAGTATCTAAAGCAAAACAAAGACGGTGTGGGTTACCCTAAAAACAGTGTCACTTGAAGCAGAAAATCATCTGCAGGAGGAGGATGTGCTGTGGTTTCAGCCATGACCGATGATATATGAGTCCATCAGGACAGTGCTCATGGTGTCCTGAAGCAGGTAGGGGCCACTTCCGGCCCCCACGGCACAGCAAGGGCTCTACCTGAATACAGACAGCAACTTCACACACCTCACCACCCACGTGAGGCAGCCAGCCTGACGGCAGTTCGGAATGGAGCATCTGATACGGTGCAGGAAAGTGAAGGGAGTGATTTATGTGGAAGGATGGCTCAACAAAGAGGTGGAAATTGCTTTCAGCCACAAAAGAGGAGTTAAACTGCATGGCTATGAGAGGTGAGAAGAGGAGAATCCTTACCATGGTAACAGAAGGTAAAGCCTAGGGTAGCTGAGCCTCATTATGAAAGGAAAAGGTAGGCAAACAAGCAAAGGCATGCTCTGAAGACAATGAATGACTGAGCTAGCTTCCTCTCACAACTCAAGTCACTCTGAAAATTCCCTGGATGTGCTGGGAAATAAATTCATTAGTTTTCCAAGGAGACACAGGCAAGGCCAAAATAAAAAGAGTGACCTAAATCATCATAAGAGATAGGGCCTGCCTTAAAGATTCTTTTGATCTCAAGTGGATGACAGAATACTAAGAACATTAAAAAATACCCTATCACCTTCATAAATATAATCAAAAGCAGACATTCATTCATTCTTTCATTTAACACATTTTTATTAAGCACCCACTCTGTGCCAGACATGCTACTGGGCCCCTAGGATAAGATGCTGAGCATGGTACTTTCAGATTTGTGGGAGCCCCATGCAATCAACAAAACTTTAGAGTATCCGTATACTACTACAAACTGAGCTGGGCAACCACCAGAATGGTCACCTGCAGGGGATGGGTGGGAAGCCCTACTCAGACACACAGTTGAAAGACAGGCTTTCCTGTCTCCAGAAGTGGCAATTAATCTAAGATTGAAAACTGAGATTGAAAACTGAGAATGCCACGTATATGGGTTGGTTATAGAGCATTTTAGAAAGAGAACAGTCCCTGGGACAAAGGTGGACTTTAGTAAGGGACAGAATGCAAGCCAGAATGGCCCAAGCGAGGCGTATAGGAAAACAAGTGGGTTGCACGCGGCTGGGAGGTGCATATCTCTACAGTAAAAAGTCTTCATTTCGCAGGCATAATGGGGAATAACTGAACAGGTTGAAATAGAGGCATGCCTCATTTTAAATTCTGCTTTTCACACACAGGACTGTGCTGGACTTCTTTTGGAGAATGAACTGTGGCAGGACAAGCAGCTGAAGAATGAGCAAAGGGACTATTGTACTCCTGTCGCCATGAGAGAATTGTCAAGAGACAAGAGGGCCCGCAGCTTCAGGGAGGGGTGAGGGCCTGAGGAAGAAGGCGGTGAGGAGTGAGAAGAGAGTGTGGTGCTTGATGAAAACACTTCCAAGAATGTTGGCCATGAAAGAAGGGAGAGAAACAAAGCTAGGGCACTGGGCTATTCCAAGGGTTTTTGTTTGCTTTCTGTTTCTTGGTTTCAGTGTGGAAACACTTGGGAACCACTGGGTGCTAGGACTTTTTGAACTTTTATGTGCACATACATTACCCGTGCATCTTGTTAATTCACTAAGTCTGGGTGGGGACCAAAATTCTGCACTTCTAATAATCTTGGAACTTATGCTAATGTGCCGGACACTGCCCTTTAAGTAGCCTGATTTTATCCACTAGAGATGCAACTGTGAATAAGACAAGACCCTGAGGCTTCTTACATACTAATATATAAGTATATACTAATGAGATTAATCTTATTGAATGAGAACAACTGATAATGCAGGAGAAAGGTGATAACTAACAGAGCAAAATTGCAACAAAGGTGAAAAGGGTGGAATTTAAAGCACATCGTGGTAGGGGTGCTTCATCTGCTCTGCCGTAAGAGAAGAACAAACATAATAGGAACACACACATGTTTGTGAACCTGGCTATGAGAAAGCAAGAGGGCTACTGAGTGACACCTATTTTTGTCCAAAGTAGAGGGCAAAACTATCAGTTGGAAATAAGTGAGAGAGTAAGACAGAGGGGAAAGCAGATGCAAGAAAAAGTGAAATAGCCATTGCATAAAAATGAGAGTGAAATTACTGGGGAGTTGTACTAGGATGCACAGGCAGTGCTAGGTCCCATTTGTCCTTGCTGGGCAAGGATTTATGGTGACAATGCTGTGCCAGCTTTGAGGATATTCTCCAGCTTTGCTCAGCTGCTCAGCTGCAAGCAGAGACAATATGGATAGTTGGGTTCATCTAATGTTGGAGTATGCCAGATGAGCAGGAGAGAACAAGCCAAGGATTCAAGAAATTAAAAATGATTGAGTAAAAGGATAAGTGATCATAGGAGGGGCTGATGGATACAAAGAAACTGTTGGGTTTGCTACACTGGGAGTCTTAATGAGGCCCCTGAGCAAATGAGCTGGAATAAAAGAAACTACACATGGTGGAAAGTACTAGAAATATGTGGCGACCATGCAATGATGGCCCTCGTCAATGAGGGATTTAACTAACTTTGAAGTCAGATGGATCATCTGGGTGGATCCTTGTAATTTGAGAATGGTAATACAAGAGAGTTCTTTATGAGTTTTAATGATATGTAAGTTGAATATTAGAGAGACAGTATATTGTGGTGCTAAGAAGGAAGCCTTGAGATTAGATAGAAATGGTTGTATTATATTCAGCCCTTAGGACAGGCATTTTGTCTAACCGTTCAGAATCTCCATTTCCCCATCTGTGAAGTAGGATGAGCATTTTTACCTCCCAATATTATTAATATTATTTTGAGGCTGAATGAAGTAATGCGTGTGAGTCAGGAATGTACCTGGCAAATAGTAAACATTCTCTAAACAGAAGTGCTCTATTACTACTGTCAAAGAACTCTGCGGCTTCCCTTGGAAAAATATAATTTGATTTCTGTTATCTGGGTGTATATGTTAGTTTAAGCAAGTGGTACTGAATCCATTTGCTTATCATTTCCCAAAGAGTACTGAAGCCTTCTCATTCTGTATTTTTACATCGATGAAGAATGTGATTCCGTTGAGGGCTGTTGAAGCCATTCTAAGACAGGCTATTCTGCAGGTTAATACAAGAGATTAGAAATAACCTGAGGTTTACATTTTTAGCATTATCTAGCAAATCAAGCCAGTGTTTTTCCAATCTACCTGTAGGTTATTTTACTTCTAATAAGATCTTCATTTCCCCCCCCCCCCCAAATTCTCACTCTTCGGAAGTATTCTGTACTTGACCTATGTAGAGTTCTGCAGTAAGATTTCATTTCCCTCTACGCTTGATTTTCTCAGCAAAAGCCATCGAGAGAATTTTAACTTTGTATTTTTATCAGGCCTCGTGCACAGTGTGTTGACACTGTGGTTGATGGGCTGGTTTCTAGATTGATGACCAGTGGTTGGTAAAATGCTGTATTTCTAAAAACACGTAATTGAGAGATCAATCAATACAATTGTGTACACCTGAAAGAGAATCCAGCTGGTCTACAGGCCCCATAGCTCAGGCAGCGGTGTCCTTGCCGGGCAGTTTCACTGCAGGCCAGGACAACCCTCAGTCTAGATGAACCAGATACCCAGAACATTTCATTCTCAAGCTGATTGAGACATTACAGAAATCAAATGCAAACTGTGTGAGTGCTGAGGGAGAGGAGAGTAATGGGGTGACTGCGGATAGGATCACAGTGGGATGAACTGCATTAGGTCGCCATTTCAGAGCTCTACATTCTGTTTCTTTGAGAGACCTTTACTGCACATATACTGCAGGGCGCTAAGGAAAAGTGAAAATTATTCCAAGGGCCTCACTCCCAACCTGAGGAGACATCGGCAGCTGATAAAACTGTTTTTTGGCAGCTGATAAAACTGTTTTTCAGAGGCAGTGGTAAGGGTGCATTTTGGGGTAGTTGAAAAACAAGCACAGATTTTTAGCAAAAGATCTCTCCACAGAACCAGGCAAGTCATGGGTGGATGGCCATGTGATATTTGGAGTCGCCTCCTTTTTTCCACCTTTTCCTTTTGTGACTTTGTCTTAAAAGGCAGTCCTGGAGACAAAGATATATAAGACAAAGCCATTTCAGAAGCAATGAACACTTGGGTAAAGGAGAAAAATGTATTTTAAGTTGAGAATAATAAAAGTCTCCCATCATTCAGCCTCATGTTCCTTGCCACTGTGGTCTTTGCCATTGGTGCAGAACTCCATGAGGGGTTGTTAATGATAACAAAGGCTTTGGCTTTGACACCTGCCTTCCTGTCCTAGACAGCTGTCTCAGAACCTGCCCTGCAGCCAGCCAGGGATGCCTCTGTAAAGCCATGCGGATCAATTCACATTATTTGTCACCTGGCTTCTACTCCACTGCCCCTTCCTTCACATCCTGCACAGCTTTGTAACTCAGCCTCCTGATTTGTTCATTATAGTTGGCAAAGAAGTGAGCTAGATGAAATTAAAATGTTTCCCAAGCACATACCGTTTTAATTCGTTTCAATAGATTATCCTGACATATTTACTCATGACCATGTCTGTCTCAGTATCACCCGTGGAAAAGTATAAATTAAAATTGTAAATTAACAGGAGAGAGTCTGGGGAGCTTGGTATCTTTTTGAAGAATGGAGTGAGTCAGCCCCAGGCTCCCAGCATGACTGTTGTGGGAGCAAAGATTCTGGCAGTGCAGAAATTACAGCCCATGGATTTACCTGCAAATTCCTCCCCATATATAACGTAGGGATCATGGAATCCCAGAGACAGGCAAAGCCTCAAAGGTCATTCTTCTTCCCACCAAACTGAGCGTGAACAAAGCCCTCCCCTGTTGGGTCCAGGTGAAACTTCTCAGAGAGTGCGAATGGATTGATCAATTTTTAAAACAAAAAAAAATGCTGAAAATGTATTAGCTTTTATACCATTAAAGGAATTTTGTGTAATATACTGGTTAAGAGAATAAATATTTTAGTAAGAGGTACAAGAGTTCCATCATATGTCTATAATTTATGCAAACTCTTGGTCCTTTGTGTGCATCAGTTTTCTCATTCATAAATGTAAATCATGATTTAAAAATGATAGACTGTGGTGAATATACAAATGTAATAATTTTAATACTATTATCAAAGTTCTGAGAGGACAGTAGTCAATAAACATTTGCTATTATATTTCTGTAATTACTCAAAACTAAAGGATAATGATATCCAAAGCATTATAATAATTTTGACTTTCCCTTAGTGTTAATTTTTCAATCTACACATGCATCAGTTAGAAAATTTGGAAAATTAAGTGTAATATCTAGCTTTTTGGATCCCAACCCATAGGCCACACTGTCCCAAGTTTGGAAATAGAGATTGTGCATCTTCAAGTATTGTGATTTTGTGGCCAACTAGAAGACCAATCAGTGTGCTTGATTCATCTGTGTCAACCTGAAGAGACTACGTATCTGAATAAAACCCTATTTGAGTTCTGAAAAGTAAAACGCTCATTAAGCAGAGAGATGTGCAGGGACAGATAGAGGAGGAATGGGAAGTGGTATATTCTGCAGTGTCTGTCCCTTCTTACAGCACTTCTCCTGCAGAATGTCAATTCTGTTTGTTTAAAAATGCATGTTATATATTTTTAATAAGCCAGTCAGCTTTTCGAGAATAGTGGCTTATGTTATATAGATTATGCTAGCTAGCTCCCTTTAAAGAAATAAAATAGAAGGCAGGCAAGAACCTTTCCTTGGGCCATGAGAGTTCCAAAGAGAGAGAGTCCCTGGGGGCAGTGAAGCCACAGGAAACTTTGGCAAATGTTTCCAGTTTAGGCCCAGAGAGTTGTTGCTTTTAATTTGTGTCACCTGCAATTCTGTACCCCAGTGTGCCAGTGTGGGAGGGTGAAGGTTCCCTTCGCTCCTGGAACACTCTGGAGTGGAACCAAAAGAACAGGAAGCCTGACCCGAAAGCAACCTGGATATCTCTGGCCTGCGTTCCACTCACGTGTGGGGTGAGGGGCAGAAACATGGATGCAATAGGACCTCGAACGAATGCCGAAGGCTCAGGCTGAGCTTATTGTGTTCTGTATAGAGGGGGGTCATTCTATAGAAACTTGTTACTGAGAGGGTTTGAGAAGATAGCCATAAAAAATAAAAATAGTTATTCACTATAATGTGGGAAGGCTGAGTTTCCTCACCATGGTTTTTAAATAGATAAATGTATAGAGAAAGAAAGAGAAAAAACATAGGGAGGGCAGGAAGGAAAAAGGAAGAAAAGAAAAATAAGAAAAAAGACAAAAAATAAAATTTTAAAAAGAGAAAAATATAAATCTTCAGATTGGTTGAAATGTGTATAATTTACTTCATACTTTTTAAGTCCATAGATGCACCTTCTAAGCTGTTTTACTCAGGTGAATGTTAGATAGAATTGTGTACTTGCCGAGCCCACATTGCCTAGAGACGATTCCTGTTGTGCTTTGACAATGCCCTGTAACACCACCACCTGGCACCCAACAGACCTGCCACTGGTGCCTGACAACTTGCCTGGACAACGCCCTCACCATCAGCGGGCCATTCTCCCGCTTTCCCATTCCCAGGCTCACCTCAACAACCACAAGTCCTGGTAAGGCCACATGTCCGGAAAGAGGAGTATCCTTCCACTCAAATTAAGTGTGAGCAAGCAAGCCGAGTCTGGTTAAGTCAAGCCCTCGGGGATGCCAGCAGAATGGAGAATCACTCCTGTCTCAGTTCATTATAATGAATAATAAAGAGATACTTACATGTGCTTTTCAGTAAATTATTCATCCTGTGCACTGAAGAATCAGGGCAGAAACACATGAGGGAGAGGACTGGTGCATCTAGGTTCCCATAAATACTCAACCTAGTGTTTCCAAAGGCCCCTCCCCTCCCCTCCCCTCCCCTCCCCTCGTTTAAGGACTGAAGCAGTCAGGAATCTTGTAAAGAAATGGCTTAAACAGGGCACTTTACCTCCCTCTTGGCTGTGTGTAGCTCCCCATAAAGCTGAGGCTGTTTATAACATATTTGTTATTTTATTGTAGCTCCAACATCACTTGAAGCCACCTGAGGAGCTCAGCAGGACCTCTGCTTTGCTTTCTGCAGCCGTCCTCAGGAGGTAATTAGGAGAGGGAAGATTGTTTCCAAACCAGTAAAGCTCCACTAGGACCCTCCACCCACTGTGCTCACCACAGCCCTGGTGCCTCCCTAACAGTAGACCCAGTGCCTCCAAGAGAAACCTGCCTCCCTTGGTTCTTCACTGCTTCCTACTAGATTCACTGTCACTGTTATTGGTTCATGCTTAAAATGAAACATACTGAGGTGTTTCAAAAATCCTCACCAAGAGTTCCACCATATCTCGGACACCCAGGGTAAATAAACATGAGGACTTAGATATTCTGGGGCCTTAGATTTCACTCCTTTAAGAAACATGAGGTTTTGCTCTTTCTAGGCATTCACTTGTTAAGTTTTCAAAAACAGGAAAGTCCTACTTATCATTTGTCCTGGGAATACTTCTATCATTCATACCTAATAACAATAAGGTTAATGTTATTAACTTAAAGGTTACATTTTGCACAAAGCATTTGCCCTTGCTCCCCTGTGTGCAGTGCCACCCTCCTTACACCTGGCAGTTACACCTTTGGCTCACTCCTAGTGAACAGGAGAAGGCTCAGACTGAAGCTTATAAAACAAAACAAAACAGAACAAAACAAAACAAAACAAGACAAAACCTGAGACTGGATAAGGATAGTGATGATGATGATGACCACAGAGTTGAAATAGTGACGTGTCTAGAGAGAAATAGACCAAGAGAGATGGGAGTGGGTGGGACATCAGACACCCGAAAATATCTATTTGACTGTTCGCAGGAGCAAGGGAAGAAACCAAATGACCTGAGCAAAAGTTCTAGATGCCCTGATGGTCAAGAGGCAATACTTAGCCAGTCAAGCAAACAAGATTTATGAGCCCCATTCATGCTCCAGTGGAGGCCAGGAACAACAAGAGGGGGCCTGTTTCAAAGGAGGGCACCCTCTGCAGTTCAGGGAGAAAGCGTATCTTGCTCTGGCCATTGGGTATTGGGACCTACGCTTAAGACAGAAAGGGGCAATTATTTCCAAATATTTAGAACTCTATGGGGAGAATTTTTCCATCCGTATTTCTCACCTTGTGATGACTTGTCAAAACTGCAATCATAAATTTTACCAGAGGCAGAGTGTGGGGGTCAAAAACTAAACAGTGACCAGACAAGACAGTAAATAGTGACTACGTAGTAAGAGCACTGGTCTGCAATCCTGCAAAGCTTCACTCTATCCCTTTCTCTCTCCTTCTCCCTCTCTCCCTGCCTCTCCCCGACTAATAATTTATCTGTGCTACTTAGGTTCTGTCCTTTGCCAACTGACTGGTATTATGAAAACCTATATTATAAGCATACAGGCAGTACATGCGTAGACTACTTCAAAGTGTTCAGATAAAGCAGACAAGGTCTGACAAAGCAAGATAATAAACCAAGCCAGGAGGTTTTCCCTTGAAGGAATCTAATAACCTAATAACAAACAAAGGCAAATTGTACTTTAACATTCTCCTAAAGGCAGCCCATTCACCTCTGAAGACCTTTTATTGTTGTAAATACCTAAGACAAACCTTAGTGTCAGAGCTGAGGTGGGTGGGCAGAAGCAGAGACAGACAGAGAGGCTTGTAATTTTGCTGTAGATGGAAGGGCCATCTAGGGAACGAACGGGGATTCAAAATCATCTGAAACAGGAAGCGTTCAAATCTGCAGGAAGCTAAGCTGGGCCCAGCAGATGGCCTGGGAGGAGGGCTGGCACCGTTGCTCTAGGCTGGACGTTCTGGCAGGGGAGAGCCCCAGGGAATAATCAGATTTAGTTTGTTTTGTATATTTTAAGTGGAAAATAGGCCAGTTTAAGCTGCTGATCTCTAGACAAACAGGAAATATCTCCCCAAATCTCTGTGTGCCTTCCAAGAGACTCAAGGTGAAGTAGCTCTTGTTTTATAAAATTAAGGTAATTCTAAAGATATCTTTTGGTAACTGTGAGTGGTGGTAATGGTGCTTTGTGATTAAAGTTTATTAAATTCTTAAAATCTTGCTACTTCTAACTAAAAAAAATTCACTTTCTATACATGATGCAGAAAACTTATGCAAATGTATTAAACCAACAAAGTTCATTCTCATGTGGAAGAGTTGGGCTTTTGGAAGGCCTTATACTGAGTCATAACCAACTCACTAATGCCCGCCCACTGGTCCTAGCTCTTCTTCTTGTCAAACAAATACATCTACTTCATCCTCCCCATGGTAATTCTTCTTGAAGACGAAGAAAATTATATTTTTCACTCTAAGTTATCTCATTTTGAAGATAAGCTTTTCCACTTAGCACCTTTAAATAAGCTACTCCTCACATGTCAGTTCCTATGTGTGGCTAAAAGCAACACTCTCCATGAAGAGAGGCCGGACATAAAAGGCGAGTCACATTAGGAAGCAAATTGAAGGTATTGTTTAGTGATGCAATTTTTGCTATGCCCAGAAATATGACAGCACATACATGTGCTTTATAGCATTGCTCTAAACATACAGGCACACACATACATATAAATCATGTGTGGCTCTAGTTCCACCTTCACCCCACCCTACTGAGACGTCTAGTTGTGTAGCTAAGTTCATTGAGTATGAAAGGGGTGCTTAAACACTTCAATGCAACGTTGTATTGAAGGTCATAGTCACAGCAATTATGTGAGAAAATGACATACGAGGTATCCAGATTAAAGGGGAAGAAGTGAATGAGTCTCTCTCTCTGCAGATAACATGATCTTGTATACAGAAAATTCTAAGAAGTCCACTAAAAATTATTAAATCAATAAATAAGTTTAGCCAGATTTCAGAATATAATATGAATATAGAAAAAAATTGCATTTCTATAAACTACCAGTAAAATAATTGAAAATAAAATTAAGAAAACAATTCCATTTACATTAGCATCAAAAATAAAATATGTTAAGCTAAATTTAATAAAAGAAGTATATAATTTAGACTCTATACACTAGCATGTTGAAACTAATTAAAGAAGAATTACATAAATACATAGAAAGACAGAATCCAATGTTCATGAATTGAAATACTGAATATTGTTAAGATATCAATATTCCAAAATTTTATCTAAAGATTCAGTCAAATCCATTTTAAAATTTCCAGCTAACTTATTTGCATATTAGCAAACCAATCCTTAAATTCATATGGAAATTCAAGGGACCCCAAAGAGCTAAACAATCTTGAACAAAGGAGTAAAAAGTTAAAGAATTCACTCTTCTCAATTTCAAAACTTAGTGCAAAGCTATGGTAATCGAGGCCATATTGTATTGGCCTGAAGATAAATATATAGACCAGTGAAACAGAATTGAGAATTCAGGCATAAACTTACATTTATAGTCAATAATATTTGACCAGAATGCCAAGACAACTGAATGAGGAAAGGCTGATCTTTCTAGTAACAATTCTGTAACAAGTGGACATCTGCATGCAATTGAATGAAGTTGAGCCTCTACCTCATGCCATTCACAAAAACTTAACTCAAAATCAATCAAGACCTAATGTAAGCATTAAAGTTATAAAATTTTAAAAAGTAGAATAACAAGTGTTGGTGAGGATGTGGAGAAATTGGAATCTTCACGCACCTCTGCAGGAAATGTGAAATGAAGCAGCTGATTTGGAAAAAGTCTGGCAGTTTCCAGAAGGTTAAGTGTGAGTGACCATATGACCCAGCCATACCCAAGAGAAATGAAAACAACTGTCTACGCAGAAACTTGTACACGGTTGTTCATGCAGCACTATTTGTCTTGGATAAAAAGTAGAAATGACCTGAATGTCCATTAAATGCAATACAATGTAATATTATCCAGCCACAAAAAAAGTAGGAAGTACTGATACAGGCTTTTAAATGGATGAACTTTGAAAACATTATGCTAAGTGAAAGGACACAGTCTGGAAAGACTACCTATTGTATTGTATTAACTGAAATGCCCAGAATAGGCAAATCTATAGAGACAGAAAGCTGTTTATTAGTTGCCTAGGAACGAGACGGAAGCTTGAAGGAGATGGAGACCAACTGCTAACAGATAAGGTGTTAACTGGGAGTGATAAAATTTTCTGAAATTGTGTGCACAGTTGCACAATACTGTGGACATGCTAAAAAGCACTAAAGTGTATTTTTAAATGGATGAATTATATGGTATATCAACCACATTTCAATAAAGCTGTAATTAAAAAAAAAAAAAAACAGAGAGCACGCATAAGCCCTGGAGGAGATCATTATTGAAAGAGGTAACCTCATCACTCTTCAAAATCCATGCTAGGGCTATGAACTTGTGTCTTAAATCCATGATAGGGCTGTGAATTTGTGCCTTGGTTGCTGTGTATCCCAGTAAACTGCTTTGGGAAGCAGGGGTGGGGGTGACATGAATCTAAAGAAAGATTTCTTTTAGATGGTAGAACAGGAGAGAATACTGTATCTCAATTTCCAATTTCTTTGTGAATTCAAAATGCCTATAAATCCATGTGTATTTAGGAATGTGCTCAGGTCTGCAAGCTGTGATTTCACATGTAGCTATGATACGTTTGAGGGCCGTGGATCACTCTGGTCTACCCCCTGGTCAAGCCACTGTGCCATGGACCTGCCTCTCACCCATCCCCATCAGCTGGGCTCCCAATGCTCTGATGACCCCAATCCAGGCTAGCACTCACTTTAGTGTGGGCCTCTCATTAAACCATGTCCTCCCAGGTAACCTGTTTATTTCAGAAATGATTTCCAGGCAAGCAGTATTATCTAGTATAAAGGATGGACACCAATGGACAGAATTTCCTTTCATGAAAGGAGGAGAAATGAGCCCCTTGGAGAGATGCCAAATGATATCCTGCCCTGCGGCCCCCTTTGCCCACACAAATACAGGCCTGATCCACCTCCCTCAGGGACAAGGAAGAAAAATGTTAGCTCCCTCAACCTCAGAGAGGTGAGGGCCTGCTCTAAGTGCAGTCAGGTTAGAAGATGCATGAGCAGGGAGCTGGGCCAGCGGCCTCTCCACTACAGCTGTAATTGTAATGATTTTTTATTCTTAAATGCTAATTTTGAAGTTTCCTTCCAAGGAATTATTTTACTCAGTATCAACACCACAGATCACCCTGTGGATAAGCTCTCTGTATTCCAGTGGAGAAACTGGCCAGTGTCCACTCTGGGAGCCTATTAGCTAGACCCCACTTGAATCACTCCAGCAGTGTGAGCCTGGCTTCATTAACGGTATCGACAGGCTGCCCACACATGGAGGCTCCTATAGCCCGGGCTGCCTGCTCCCCCTCACCCACTGCTCTGCCTCCCGCCCCATGGCCAGCGGTGGACTCTGCTCTCAGGTAAGCATCAGGTCAGACTGACATTCACGAAGCGGCTAAGAATCTCCTCAACAACCCGGTGTCCATCAGCTGGGAATACCTGGCAGCCCATGGGTCCTCCCCAAGTTGAAGGACAAGGCAAACAGAAGAGAGTGAAGCCAAAGGATTGTCCTTTATGTTTAGATGCAGAAGGACTTGCCCCCAAAGTCTCATTTTCTGGTGACGCTTCCTACCTGAGCTAGCAGAGTCACTAGCAAAAGAGACAGTGAAGCCACAGGGGCACATGGTACCCCGAGGCAGGGGCCACGAGGAGAAAGAACTCCACAGCTCCTTTATGGTTTAAAACATATTAAAATATTTTTTAAAGTATTAATTTAAAAAAATATTTTTCAAACACTTGCTCAAAGAAGTAGAATCTGAGTCCAGAGAAAGCAATCAACTTTGGGCCATGCATTAAGCACTTGCATGTTGAGAAAGTGTTCAGAGCCAAGGCCTGCCGAAGCAGCTGTGCTCACAGAGCCATAAGGAGGTGGTCAACCTTCTCCAGGACAGGGGCCAGGAGGGGAAGGGGATTTTCGAGGCCAGAACCTGTGTAAAGGACCTAAATCAGCTACAAGTAAAAGTTTATCACTCCCAGGAACATCTTCTTCCTGCTGCCACCACAGCAGGGGTGTCCAACCTGCAACCCGCAGGCCACACGCAGTCCAGGATGGCTGTGAATGAGGCCCAACACAAAGTCATAAATGTACTGAAAACATCATGAGAATTTTTTTTGTGATTATGTGTCACAATATATTTAATGTGTGGCCCAAGGCAACTCTTCTTCTTCCAGTATGGCCCAGAGATGCCAAAAGGTTGGACAGCCCTTCAGGGAGGGACCATTCTTCTGCATGGAAGCAGTCATCCCTCTTTGACTGTCCACAGACTGCAGCATCCTCACCAACATGCCCCTCAGACGGACAGGGAGCAGAGGCAGAACAGTGTCTTCAGGGTCACATGGAAGAACTAAGCTCCAGACTCAATTGATTC
Organism: Phyllostomus hastatus; assembly: GCF_019186645.2. Lineage (NCBI taxonomy): Eukaryota > Metazoa > Chordata > Mammalia > Chiroptera > Phyllostomidae > Phyllostomus > Phyllostomus hastatus. The sequence continues at coordinate 7,053,228 of NW_025334015.1, read as the reverse complement.
TACATGTGATATTCTTATCCACTTAATAGACAATTCACATCTAAGGAGTTAAAAGAGTTTTCATTTACATTATGTTATGCTTTAAAGGGTTGTTGAATGACTGATAACAAAAAAGTAAAAGTCGATAGATATGATGTTTTCAAAGTCTGGTGGTGTGATTTCTTAAACCTTAAGATGCTCCATATCTTGTAAATACAGCTCTCATATTGGAAAAAGGAAGTCATGCAGAGCCACAAAACCCGGTATCAAGTGCAGAACCTGCTGTGTACCAGACCTATAACTTTGGGCAAAGTAACTAACTTCTCAGAGCCTCAACTTCTTCATCCTTAAAAGCTCAAGGATTCACTCACAGACGCATTGTGAGAACAAAACAAGGAGCTTGTGAAAGAGTTTTGTTAACCACAGTTCATAGATCCTGCCATTCTCGCCCCCTCTAGGGAGGAGAGCATGGTCTCTCACTGTGACACCACACAGATCTGGACCAATGCGTGGGCCAGGCTAACTAGCTGCCTGTGTAAGAACACGGAGCCGGCTTCTGAGGGGTCATGCACAGGCAGCTTTGGGCAAGTCACACTGTCTGAAAAGATTGTATTACATCACATTTAAGATGTCTCTCAGCTGTAGCAGTCTATGATTCTAAGTACTATTTACAGGTCCTTCAATTTAACCTGTACCTTTCTAACCTGTACCTCTCTAACCTGTACCTTTCTAAAGGTTCCTCTTCAATTTTATACTAGTATTAAACCTTTTTAATTTTCCATTATTATATTCTCATCAGCTTGAGTTAAATAGCAAATAATATAATGCTGTTTATCTCTATTTTTAAAAATCACTGTTGCAAATAAACATGTTCAGCAGTCATAGCATGCAGGGCAGTAACCTATAAATGGAGAAATTAAAAATAAAGAGTTTAGTATAGCTGTTTTCAGTGAAAATGTAAACCAGTAGAGGAGACCAGCTGTTTAATATTGATGATAAAAATAATCAGGTTAGCTACTGTCATTAAGTACATAGTATGTACATGCCAGCAACTATGTTCAGGTTCTTAAAATGCATTCTCTCAACATTTGTGAGGTAGGTGGCTTTATTCCCATTTTACAGATCAGTAAATTGAGTCTCAGAAAGGACAGATGTGTTGTCCCAGGTCATATAGTTAGTAAGTAGCACAGGTAGTTTGACTAGAAAACTCATGTTTTTATCCCTAATTCATATTATATCTCACATTTTTAATATAAAATAAAATATATTGACATACAAGTATATAAAGCTATTTCCATAGGGGACAAAGATATTAAATATAAATTAAATTTCTTTGCTGGCTTCTAAGGATTTTATATTTTTCTACATCGATACAAAATAAAAGTCCCTAGTCCTATTAGGAAAATAAAGACTATACTTATAAAACCTATGGATTCATTAGGTCAACAAATATTTCTTGAATGCCTACTATGTGCTGGACCCCATCTCTGCACAGAGAATCAGCATTGAACGAAGGACAACATCTTTGCTCTTGTGAAGATTTGCTGTTGGTTTGTATTTCATCAAAAAATAACTAACAGACAGGCAAATAAATAATTTTACGGTCATTCTTGTAGGATGATGAATGTCTCCCTCCGGTTGATTTTCTTTACTTGAAATTCTCATTTGTCTTAAAGCTATAGAAGTAAAAAACAGCAGTTTGAGCCAAAGACTGATACAACTATCAGGTATTTGAGAGTCACGGTCTCCCTGGGACACACTATTGCTCTCTCTTATTAATCTATCGTCACCTAGTAAAATAAAATGAAAGTATGTTCATAATACCTGTGTTTACTTAGGGTCAAATTTTAATTCATATCAGGATTAACATCCAAACCCAATTCAATTACTTATTGTCAATGGAACCTTTAAATGAATATTTAAATGAAAGGATTAGACTTGCTCCAAAAATCCCTCATCAAGAGGTTCCGTCTTGCCACACCAGCCCCACGCCAGTAGGCTGTTGCAAAGAATGAGAACCAGATTTTCTCTTCCAGTTTCTCGGGCCGTTGAAATGGCTCCTACATGCTTCTGAATGGTGTCAGCCTCAGCTGAATTCAGAAACACACATAACATCTCTCCCTTGCTTCTTTGACAGATCTTCAAAATTAGTCAACTTTGAGAGATTTGCTTTGGTTTTCTGAGTTCTTTGAAGATGAATCAGAATGCTTCCCTATCATATTTAAAGTCTAGGCTTCAGTTCTCTCTAACCTACATTTTCCCCAGTTCCATCATTTTTCATGACACACCAGGTCCGGAAACCCTGGTTTGGAGCCCCTGCCCCTGTGGTGCGCGTTTCTCTGAGACAAGCTGTAAGAAACTACAAAGAAGACAAATGTTTCAAAATGAAATGTAGCAACCATCCTCATTGGGAAGAAAACATTAATTACATTTTTGAAGGAGCTAAAATTGGGTTTTACTTCTCTCCTTTTGATAGTTATTCCAGCTATAGAGTTAACATACCCTCGACATCTTTTATTCAGTCAGTTTGAGAAAAGAAGAAAAGATTTATTTGTAATTATCAGAAATAAACACAGTTCCTGCAAAATAAACACAAAGGAGCAGAACCTGGCTTGGATCCCACCTCATTAAAGATGCAAATTAGGAACAAACCATCGAAATGGGAAGTTCCACTAATCCTTTCCCAACAATGTAAATCATTAAATTAGCCTGGGGTTCAATGACATCTGCCATGTGTAACAGGGTTTTATACAAGGGATCCCAGAAGGAACAACCACCTCCTTGGGGCCTCTGTCATTGTTCTCATTGGTATTTATTTGGAGTCATGGGCATGAGGCATGTTCACCTAATGCCTGTTTCTGCCTGCTGTCATGCTATTGTCTACCTAACCTGTAGAGCTGGCCATTCTTTGTTTCTGGTCCATCTGTGATCTCTCTCCAAACCTTCTGGTCTATTTCCGGTTGATCAGCATCAGGCGGTCCTTCCGGTACTGGCCCCAGGTTCCCTGAAGCAGCTGCATGTAGATCATCAGTTCTATCTCAGACTGTGCAACTTGTCTTTGGGGAACATGACAATCCCAAATACAACAACACTAAAAATGAAGACGGAAATCACAAAGTCTTGCACTGAAAAGTGAATTTCAGCAATGCTCTTCCTGGCCTTCTGAGCCACGATGGGCTGAGTCAACGGATGTCTGATGTGTCTGCACCGAAGGAACGACTGAGGAAGATGAGAAGAACACGCTGGGTAGTCTACTGAAACTGGTGCCATATTAACTTGCAAATGATGGAAGCTGATGGACCTCAATGAACAAATAAACACAGCTTCACTCCTCAAACTCCTACTCCAAATGTGAAGTTGTTTCAAACACTAAACTGTTTATGCAAACAATTTCAGCTTGTGGACACCACAAGAGTTTTCTAGAACCGAGGTGTGGATAATTCTTACTATTCCAACTCCTCTGATACTGAAAACAACTAAGAAGGAGCCTTTCTTGTTCTTAATTCTTTAGTGGTCCAAGAAGGTTCCTTAAGCTGTTCATTTACCATCAATTTCTAAGATTGTTAAAAGTTTATATCTGTGCTACTAGGTATTCTATTCTCTCATAGTGATGTTTGAATGCCTTAGTCTTAACACATCACCCACAAGACGTCAGTAACGTTTCTTTCCCATCCAAACCCCATTTTTAGAGAGAAACACTCCTCAAGGGAGATCACAGCAAATTGACTTTGGTGCTGATAATCAGACCATACAGCAGATTTGGTCAGTGCTCCACAAATAAACGGACAGCCATTCTACATATCTGGGTGTTTTTTAATCCTCTCCTGGAGGGGTGAAGGGGGAGAGAGAGAGAGAAAGAGAGAGAGAAGAGAAAAACAGAGAGGGAAGGGAAGGGAAGGGAAGGAAAGGGAAGGGAAGGGAAGGGAAGGGAAGGGAAGGGAAGGGAAGAGAAGAAGAAAGAAGGGAAGAGGAGAACCATTTTGCCTCCCATATGTGCCCCAATCAGAGATTGGACTGGAAACCTAAGTATGGGCCCCCACCAAGAATTGAATCCATGACCTTTCAGTGTATGGGATGACACTCCAACCAACTGAGCCACATCAGCCAGGGACAGGGTATTTTTTAATTCTACTCAGTTATTCCCCAAGATATTTCTCAATAGTGGAAGCCTACATTTTAGTTTCAACAGTCATACAAATATTGTAGGTTCATTGGGAAGAAACTGTAACTAATTCTATTTTAAACAGCAGCTACTGTTAATGTTATAGGTACTTGATAAACACTAAATGATAGGAAGAATGACAGCCCCCTTAGAAAATTATTTTACTGTCTCATATGCATCACTGTTAGGAATTTTCCTCCTCACCATGAGACATGTTCCTTGAGTGAGTTTGATCCCCTTGAGGCCAGTTTTCCTGTACTAAATATCACATTGATTTGAATGCTCTGCTAACAGCTTGAACTTCATGGCCAGTCTATGTAATTCTTACAAACCATTCTGCCTTAATCCACATACATACATTTTTTTCATCTAGATAGCAAGAAGTGTTGTAGCATTGATTTGTGATTTGAGATTCCTGACACAAATCCTATGTTCTTCTACAAAACTTAAACTACAGCCTTTCTTCAGCATAGAAAACTAATTTTTATTTCTTTTTTTATCCTATTCTTTCCTTTTTAATCTCTCAAATACCCAGGGAATTAAAAGCCGAACTCATATTTAAATGAGTTTTCCCATCTTAATCTCACCATTTTATGTCATACCATCGTGTTTTCCATCTGAATGCGACTCTCCTGTTTGTCACGAAATCAACTTCCAAATTGAAGTACTAAGCGCCAAGTATTTAGCAAGCGATTTGGTTCTTGTAATATCTCCAGTCTAATTTACATCAGTCACTTTCTTTCGCATGTAACTGCTCCCATTCTCTCTGAAAAGCAGAGGGCTAGACTTTTTGAAGTTAAATGTTTGATATAAAACAGATATTCTTCTAATTTGCTTTGCAAATTGAGCTCTCTGCAATTTAATGTGTAATGCATTCTAGGAGACTTTAAAAATCTATAGATAACTTGTTGTGCTATTCACACAAAGATGACTCTACAATGTATTTCTTTAATAGAAGGTAAGTTTGTGAAGATTCCTAAAAAGAGGTTTGAAAATGTAACCTTTTAGGGATAAAGAATATGTAATAATAATTATTATTGCTTTTCTATTGAGAAATCATATGATTTTCCCTCGTGATTCTTATGGAAAACTAAACTTAAAAATACCCTCTAGTATAGTAAAGGCACAACATAAATTTTTGTACAAAGAAGAAAGTGAATGGGTGAGCATATTTTTTGATTTTCATTTTCTTTGACTGTGTAGAAAATGATAAAATGAGAGGAGAACAAGATCGCTGGACTGGTGGCTGAAATCTAGTCCTGACTTTGCCACAAATGAGAGAGATGTGTGTCCTTGAGAAATTCAAGAGCTTTTGGAGGCCTCAGTTATCCATCTGAAATATCAGGCTGTTAGATATGATGATCACAGAAACCTTTTGCTGTATTTGCCATGCATAATGCACACCCACATTTTGTGCATATTATACATGGGGATATTATACCCATTCTTATACCCATGGCATGTGATCATTATACCCATGTATAATGAGCGTCCTTATTTTTCCCTCAAAAATTTGGGCAAAAAAAGTGCTTATTATACCTGGGAAAATACATAAATTAGTGACTTTCATTCCAAATTTGTCTTTTAAAGCTTTTTCCAGGAACAATATTATGTACATTTCATGCAGCCTGAAAATAATGATCGTACCACTTTTTTTGTGGAGTTGGTACTGGACGACCTTACATTAAGTGAGCCAGACAGCATTCTCAGAAACAAACAAACAAAATCATAATGTCTAATAGATTAGAAATGTAAAAAAAAAAAGAGCACCTTGTTGTCTGCTTGGGAAACTAAGCGTTAGGAAAATGAGTGCCTTGTTCTTTGAGTTCCTGAGCCAGCCCATGGATTACATGCAACATGTAACAAATCCTAACACTGCTGTTTCAATCTGTAAAGTAGGTCTCCACAATTATTTTTTAATACATTTGTAGGCCTATTTTCAGACTATACAAAGAAAGCATTTGATAAAGCCATTTAAATTGTGAAGGGTAATTTGACTGTTACATTGGGATTTTCACTGGATTAGGTGGAGAGTTTTTCTCACTCGGAACGAGTCCCCTCCTTGTTTTCTCATTGATTTGAAATGACGAGTTTATAAAGAGCAAAGATTGCTTGGATGATTGACAGTTCAAATTCTACAGTTAACAGCAATGCTTTTGTTCTGAAGAGTAAGGCGAAGACTCTCTGTGTACTAATAAAATTGTGATTCTAGGACACATTCCTAGCTAAGTATCTAAAGAGAAAATGCATGCAAACCTCCTATTTGGTGGCTCAAAAGTAGGCTTGGAGTCGGATGGCTCTGGAGAAAATTTGCTCAGCTATATTTTTGACTGAGATGGTTCAGTTTCATAAATAATATTTAACAACCCAATTGTGGAGGGCAGCGAGGAGGTGTCATGTGTCATGAAAGGCAGAGCTGCACAGAATGTGAGAGCACAGTCTGCGGAGCCAGAACATCTGCGTTCAAACCCAGCTCAGCCACGAACCCATGAGATCTTGCGCTGAACCTTAAAAGAAGTCTTTATCTCAAGAGATAAGCTATGTAAAGTCTGTCAATGGAGTGGGGCACTTTCCTTTTGCCAAGCTAACTCTATAAAGAAGTTAAGAGGGAATCAAAATTCACAGAGTACCACAGTTAACGTTCGCTGGGAAAAAAGTTATGGGAGTGTTTGTATCTGATGCTGAAAAAAATGTCTTGCCTTGTAACATGTGACAGGTACATAAACAGAAGCAGTGTTTTAAGCAAATTCCATGGACCTTACATGCAACAACACTGGATCACACTGGCCTAGGGCTCAGTATGTCAATCAAAATGTAGAGTTGACTTCACTTAAGCCATTGGTGCGCAGACCTCAGTGTAATTGGCATCATCCGGATGACCTGCTGAAACAAGAGTGCTGGGAGCCACTTCCAGAGGTCCTGGATCTGGGGGGCTGGAGTGGGGCCAGAGGACTAGCATTTCTAATAAGTTCCCAGGTAATGTTGATACTGTTGGTAGGACAAGCATATTCTGAGGACTAGTGGTTTACACAATGCACTGAAATCTCCCAGCATTTATTAGAGTAATAACACCACTGTAGGAAGGCCTTAAAGGAAAGTTCCGAGAGAGCTCATGGCTGGGAATGGTTGGCTTACTTCATCCTCTCCAAGTATCAGTGCTTGAGGCTGAGAGGATGAGAAATAGTCTGGTTAGCGTGCCAAGCCATTCTTTTTTCCTTCTACTGCTAATGCATGCATCTTTTCAACCATTCATTTAAATATTATGGCCCTGGCTGGTATGGCTCAGTGGATGGAGCATCAGCCTGTGAACCAAAGGTTTGCCAGTTTAATCCCCAGTTAGGGCACATGCCTGAGTTTTGGACCGTGTCCCCGGGAGGGGGTACACGAGAGACAACCACAAAAATTAAATAAACAAAATCTTTAAAAAAATCATCACCAACAACACTCTCCATAAAAACAAACAAACAAACAAACAAATAAATGAAAAAGCTTTGGCTGGTGTGGCTCAGTGGATTGAGTGGCAGCCTGCAAACGAAAGGGTCACCAGTTCAGTTCCCAGTCAGAGCACATGCCTGGATTATGGGCCAGGTCCCCAGTTGGGGCCATGTGAGAGGCAACCACACATTGATGTTTCTCTCCCTCTCTTTCCCCCCGCTTACCCTCTCTCTAAAAAAATAAATAAAATCTTTAAATAGTATGTGTGCATGGTATGTTTAATTGTGTGTGTACATGGCATGTTTAACTGTGCGTATATGTGCAGACCTGTGTGTGTGTATAGCAGGCACAGTGCTGCATTCTGGATTAGAACACAGAAGAGGAACCAGGGCCATGGCACTGGGGAGAGGGCAGTCCAGCTTCACCTCAAGCCTTACCAGAAGGTTTCTGAACTGTGATGTGAGACTTAGCTGTGAAGCAACTGTTAGTTTAAAGGGAAACAACATATGAGGCCTCCATGCAGAACAGTGTATTAGTACAAAGAAAACGTCAGAAAGGGGCATCACAGAACCTTTACGGTTTATTCATGCTCTCTTCAGAGCATTGATGAGACTAAACATTTGCATAAGGCTCACTAGGTGGCAGACACTGATCTGTGCATGAGTCATCTTAGCCTCATAACCACCCTATGAGGTATGTGTTACCAGAATCCCACTTAAATAGAAAGAAACTGAGGCACAGATTTTTGTTTCTTTACAGTTAAGATCATTTTATAAGCTGGACAATATATATCTAATGAAAAGCATTTGAATATATGAAATATGAATGGGAAAATGACAGGCAATGATGAGAAGATACTTTGCTCCTGGATCTTGGTCTTCCCTGCTCCAGCCAGAGCTGCCAGGGAGCCTGCTGGGGGCCCTCTGGGCCAATTCAGAACTAGGTAAAAGTCCTTGTGAAAACAGTCTGTTCATTTTCACAGGATTTCCCAAGTCCTCTTTGCAATTGTGTCTACCTCTGTGTTATTTCTCCTAGCAACTAACTCCATTTCCTTTCGCAGCAGGATGGGCTCTAAAGTGTCACAGAGCTTACACAAAGTGCAGTTTTAAAATGTAGGATAACAGTCATTGAGAGTCTCCTAACACATCCGGTGCTGGCCCGGCCACCTCAGCGACAACACCTTGCACACTCCCATGAGGCATTTCAAGCATCTGAGGCAATAACTCATATTTTTTTTCATTCCGTTAGCAAGTTGGAGGCTGTTAAATGGAAGATAAAGGCATATGCCCATTCAGGGTCATTACCAAGTCTGATGAGCATCTGACTATTTTCATGACTTAAATGTTCATCTACTCAGCATGAGAAGGAAAAAGAATTTGAATCCAATTCTCCTGTTTCTCCCACAGATCCATTTGTATTCTTCTGACCAGCCTAGGGTGGTTTTCACAGACTGGGCCAAGGAATCTAAGCTCCAGTTGATGGTATTGATAGATTTGAGGGTGTTGATTAAGGGACATGATACGGCAAAATACCCTCATGCTTGCAACCTAGCATTTGCAGAATCATAAGCTTGCAGAACACGTGCTTCAATCAGCTGGCTGTGTAAGAATTCAATCAGTGTTAATCTAACACAATGCAGCACCTGCTCCCCGACTGATTTCTAGTGTTTTTCAATCAAAAGCAGCAGAAGAAAAGCATCATTTATTGCAAGCAATGTTAGCAGACCTGAAAATTCAAGAACCTGAAGCTCAATAGGAAGATCAGGTTTGCCTTTTGCTCTTCTTTCTCTTGTGGAGATGCTACAGAAAGAGTAAGCTGCTGTTCGGAAAGAAAGTAGAAGGTTGGGCATGTCCAGCACTACGTTTGCTCCCTATAAAATGAGTGCAGTAATTAGGAGCTGGTAATTAACATTGATTGCTATTCAGTTCTTGCATTTATAGGTTCAGCCACATTTTAAGGGTTTGACTGTTTTTTCTTCTAAGCTACAGCATAGAGCACAGAGCACAGAGCACAGATAGACTACTAAGCTGAATTAAAAAGGGCCTGACCATGTTAACCCCTGTTCAGGCTCAGACTCAGAGCCAGCTGGCCCCTTTGCTGGAAAATTAGTAGACCATTCACCCATGGGAGATGCTTTCAATATTATGAAAAAGAAGCCACAGAAACATAATCCCTCCTAAATTTCAAGCTTCCTGCAGGCAAGGATAAGCAAGTCTTGTTCACAACTTCATTCTAGATGGTAGGAATGGCTGCTGGCTTGTAATAGGTTCTCCATAAATTTTCTGAATGAATAATTAAAGCAGACACCACCAATACTTATATGCAAAGAAGCCTTCTATCACTCAAGTTCATACCAAAAATTTAAAAAATATCATTAACTTTTGCATTGAAATTGACCTTGGATCAACTTTTTGCCTTCACTTTAAAGACCCCACCAAATGGAAATAACATACGTTTTCCTAAAGCAGGCACTTGTTAACAATGGAATCTGTGCTTTGCAATCTGAGCCCATAACCTGACAGTGCAATCCACAGTATTTGACTTGAGACAGAAAACTGGTGTCTCTGCGGAGTAATGGAGAATTCGGTGTCACTGGGGGATGTGTCCTCAGGCCCCAGCTCCTTGCCCAGAAGGATTATTTTACAGCAGGTTGGATTCTCAACTAATTATCTTCAAAACAGCTGGACTACTGGATAAACTGGATCTTAGCACACAGCATAAGAGCAAATAAGGATAATTAAACTTTGATTTCAGACTTGGCTCACAAGGGCAGTGGGTGGGGAGATGGTGTTAAGAATAGAAGCTAAAGGGAGACAGCATATGAGCAAAATCCCTCTTCAGGACCAAAAAAGTGTAATTTATTATTAATATTCTGCAACTAATTTTGATTAATTTGTATTTTAATCTAATTATTTATCTTGCTTTGGGGAACCTCTAATCAATTCCACTGAATCCCTAAATAATTTAAAACAAATTATAAAAAAATAACTTGTTGATTTCATCAGAAACCTGCAGCTAACAGAATTAACACCTAAACTTCCTGTGGGCAGAAGTAATAACATCCCACAAACAAAGAATATATACAAACAATTTTTTTTCACCTGAAAGACGATAAAACCATACTTCATGGAAAGGTGTTATGAAGCATTCTTGCCAAATGAGAAATCTGTAAATTACCTGGGTAAGCAATCAGCTCCAGATTATAATTGCCAATTTGAGGAAATTTCACCAACAATTAAGCAAAATCAAATAACCCATTTGAGGAACTGTATTGGTGGTAGGCCACCACCTTCTCCTTCCTGCTAAGGTTTACTGTGATTTGTTTTTATTTTCCTTTAGGAATTGAATTTGTGCTTCCTTTTATTGGGCTAGAAATAATTAAGGGCCTGCAGGGAGGAAGACAGACACGTTTGAGGAGTGGTGTCTGGGTGATTTGGTTTCAGTGTGAAAGAGCAGTCACATGAGTCTGGCTGGAAATTGTTTTGACCCAATAATAGGAATCTTAAACTCAAGCAACAAAGTCCACACGATTCATTATTCTAGCTTATCACACCAGGTTAGTTTCATAAATTAGCATACAAACTAAACTCCCTGTAGGAAGGTCAGGAGAGATTGTTCCTAGGTGTGATTTTGTTCCTGGAACTTTGCACAGCTCTTTGACATGTGGTGATGGGTCTTGGCAAGGTCATTTTAACTCCTTGGAGTTCAACTTCCCTCTCAAACAGAATAAGGTTCCTTCCATGTCAAAAATCAATATATTTTTCTATAAATATTTAATAAGTGCTTGCTATGCTGTATTAAGAAGATAAAAACATAAGCAAAAACTGTATGCTGGATCCTACTAATAGTTTCCTAATATCTTTTCTCCTTTTCTTCTTTACTAAGAGAATCTGAGTGTTGCCCAAGGTGAGAATGTACCTAGCTAAATACTTTCTTCCTAGACTTTATTGCAACAAGAGATGATAAGGAGACTCAGTTCTGTCCAATGAGAAGTAGACAGAAATTGGCCAAAGAATATTGACATTTTTACTAATTTTGTCTAAATTTTATGTAAATGTTACTTTCCAGATGTGAACACTGTCACCCTCCCCTTTCTTTATTATGTTTGTTCTGGCCTAGACTGAAAATAAGGTTGGATTTGGAGCCAGGGATGAGACCAGGAAATAAGAAGAATATGAATAAAAACCATAGACTACAGGTGGAAAAAGAAAATAAAAACAATATCTGTAATATTAGTGACATAAAACAGGCTCTTCCTAGCTCTGTGAGGCATGCCTTCAGAATTCTTTATTGAAAAGAATCATCTCCTTTTTGGCTAAGCCAGTTTATATAGGTTTTCCTACTTGCAGCCAAATACAACCACAACAGAAGTAATTTGTCTATGCCCCGACATTCTAGACAGATTACAGATACCTACACAAATCAACCAAAATAAAATGTGACCAAGGTTATGAAAGATACAGAGAAAAAGAAAGATTGAGGGAGATCAAAGGAGAAAGAGAGAAAAAATAGATTTTTCTTTGGAAGCACAGCACATTAGAACTTTGCCTGTCCTTTCTGGGTGTGGAAATCTAGTCAAGGAAATCTTTCTGAAATTTAATGTGCCATGTGATCCATAAAGGATGAATAGTCTGGTGAAGAAGAGAGGAGAAAAGTTATGGCATGCTCTAGACAAAAAGTGTGGAGGCAAGAGTAACATTATGAAACCATGCACTTCCAAGTGGCTATGGATGATGAGGCTGGGAAAGGAGGCAGTAAGTGGGTTTAAACTGATTAGAGCTGGTATAACAGACTCAGAAACAAGGGCTCCATTTTGAAGGACATAATGAAATACTAAAGGATTTTCATGAGAGGGCTGAGTAACTTCATTAGTTGAATCTAGACTTAATTGATACATGGGAAATGGCACTTGGCAGGCCTGTGTGCACAGTATGTTTAATCAGTGACACACAGAATGAGGGGAATCTATTTTTTGGACAAGCTAGGAGAACCTGACCTAGGTAGGAGCTTCTGGATTGTGGCGACCTCACTAAACACATACATTGGTTATTTCTCCTTTCTGAAACCTCATTAAAATGATAGTAAAAAAAATGAATGAAGTGGTCGCAAAACATCGAAGAATATAGGAGAGGGATCATAAGCATATAAGAAATTTCAATAAATTTGTGAAAGTATAGAAAAAGATGAACATAAAAATAGGAATAGCTACACCTCCAGAGGGCACTCCAGCAGTGATGTGAGCTGTGGGCATTATCCCAGAGTGGCCTGGGACTGAAGGAGGGAGAGTTGGAAGCAGGGCTGAAACAGGAGAAATTTGCTTACCCGCAAAGCAGTTGTGCTGACATGTTCCCCAATCCTTTCCTTTATATCCCTGCACATATGGAATGTAAGCCACCCAGTATTAACCCAGGCAACTGGCTTCCCTCCTAAAAAATTTAAACACGCTGCCAAGGACTTTGCTATATTCTGTCATTTTGGAATATTGAACACTAAAGGTCAGTTCCATATCTGTATTAACGAATGTGTGAGCTGCTGGTAAATAAACTTAATCACATGCAGCACCCAGAACCTTGGGTTTCATGAGAGAAGCTTAATGTCAAAATAGATCCACACTGCCAACAGCAGAGAAAGCCCACTAGTTATCACATATTGCGATTTCACTCCAGCTCTTCATAAACATATATATCCAGTTAAGTATATGTGACATTTATAAAATGAAAACTAGTACAATAAAAAGTATAATCCAAAATAAATAAGAGAATTGGCCTCAGAAGAAGAAACAGGGAACAGATGAGGAAATATTTTTAAATGCCTCTAATTTACATTCTGACTGATTTAAGATTTAAGATACTGAACTAATAAATTTTTTTAAATGACACTATGAAAAGGTAATGATCAGAAACAAATAGTAAACCAATGGGAATTAAAAGGATTATTATTGTATTAAAATCACATGGGCATGAGATACAGTTGATGGAGCCTCAAAACACAGCAAAGACAAGAGTGTGAGGAGGCCGTGTCCCCTGAGGTACTGAAGATCAATGACTATGGAGCCAGGTCACCAGTGGGAATACTGCCAGTCACCTAATGGCTAGGACCCAGGGCCTTCCCTTTATCTCTCATGCCTCACTTCTCTTGTCTTTGAATTGGGATGTTACCAACTACCTTTTAAGATTATTATAAAAATGAATAAGTGAATATAAGTGGTTTGGTTAGAATAGTTCCTGTTACATAGTAATATCCCCAAACCTACACACACAGGCTTAGTCAATTGACTAAGTCCAATGCTGACCCATAAAAGTTGAATTAGAGAAGGGACAAGGTAGAGAAGAGTATTAAAGAACTAATAAAGGAAAATATTCCACAAAAATTAATTGGCTGGCTACCAAACAGGATGAATGAAAAGGGTACATACAGAGATACATCGTGTACGTGAAAGGTCAAAACACCAAGGATAAAGCAACATCTTGAAAGTCTTTTAAAGAAAAATAAATAACATATTTGCCTGCTTGTATGGATAGGTTCTCTGGAAAGGGTCAGCCATCAGGGCTGAACAGGTATTTTCTTATGTTGAATCCTGGATAAAAGAAGCTAAATGTGGAAGAACAATTTTTAATCTAAATTTCTGTATGCAGTGAAGGGAGAAATCAGATGTCTATTCAGGGACTCAGAAAATTTATCTCCTGCATATATTTACTGAGAAAGTTATCTGAGTGTGTACTGAAGGCAAATTAGAGTTAAAACAAAGAAAGTCTCCCTGTAAGTAAATAAGAATAAAACCAACAACAAAAAAGAAGATGATGTTGGATAAAAGAAATGGTGGGATTAAACCAGGAACTAATTAAAATAAGTCCTAAAATAAGTCCTAAATTAGTAGTCCTAAATTAAGTCCTAAATTAATAAGTCCTAAATTAATAAGTCCTATTAAATTAAAATAAGTCCTTCTTTTTTTTAACAAAAAAGAAGATGATGTTGGATAAAAGAAATGGTGGGATTAAACCAGGAACTAATTAAAATAAGTCCTTTCCAATAGTTGCCCAAGTAAAAACCAGAAGCCAATGGGCTTTCAAAAACTGTCTTTAAGATGAATAAATGGGTAAAGGGGGTATACATGGTTATGGAAAGAGACTTGACTTTAAGTGATAAACACATGATACAATACACAAATCATTTAGTACAGAACTGTATACTTGAAACATATATAATTTTATTAACCAAAGTCACCCCAATAAATTCAATTAAAAAAAGAATAAATGGACTCCAAAATTTGTATAAAATAAGAAAGTCCTTTAGAAACTCTAAACCAACATTCAAAACCAAAATAGCAAGGTCCAAACATGAAACAATCTGAAATATGGAATAAATTTAAAAATTGATGAAGACAATCCATTTGCCCTGAATGATAAGAACACTGCAATTCCAGTGCCCAGAGACTGCCACCATGAAGCCATTGAAAAGGGAAGTCTTTCTGAGGAAACACCATTCAACAAACTACAAGTAAATGCTCTATTGGCTTTAAACCTTTAGAATCAACTTAGATGCAAAACACATAAAGGGAAACATGCTTACAGAACAGAGGGCAGATGTCAGTGAGGGCTGCTGTTCACAGGCAGAAGTTGGGAGATGGAAGGTGGGAGGTACTCAGAGCTCCGTCTCACATGTGGTGAGTGAACAGGACTTATTTTACCATGTGCATGTATTGCTTGATAAAAACAAAAAAAAATAGTTGACCACATTGTACATATCTTGCAAGAGTCAATCACTGAACAGACATGGGTGAAAAACCAGTAGAGGACAAGAGTCTCAGGAGTCTTGGTTCACTCCCACCATACCAAGCACAGGTGCCCTCCTTCACTTATTAGAGAGATTTTTTATTCTACTCCCTTGCCTTCTCCTTAGATATTGAAAATGATACCTTTTGAAGAAAAAGAAAAGAGAGGTGCTATTGAGGAAGCCAGCAGAAGTCAACTTGCTGATTATAAGGTAAAAGATGTAAATCTACCTAGAGGTATTTATATAACATGATACAATGCCATTATGCAAGCCCCTCACACCGTGTCGTGGAGCCCCCACAGTAATTACACATAGCTTCAGCTCCCCTCTCCCTCTCAGAGGCCTCTGCAGGAAGGGTGCAGATTCGGGGCACCCGACCACGAGAAACTGGCAGCGTGTCCATGCAACTGAGTAAGTTCATTTAATAGGGGGTATATTTGTTTAAGTTGTACATGAATATACCAAATTACATGAACAGATCATAGTCCTGCTTCTGATTTATTCTTTCTTTGTTCTTCAAGACTTCGTACATCTAAGCAATTAACCTCTCAAAGAGCCGGAGAACACATAATTATCCTCATTTGTCTAAACGTCGCCAAGATGGCCGCCTTTCAATTAACCTTCTAGGGATGGAAGAGAGTTGGAGTGATATAGTGATCATTTTTAACCTTACTGTATACTTTTTTAATGTAATTTAATTGAAATAGCTAGATGATAAAATAGTCAGATACTGTTTCCACAGGTAAAAGGATCAAGCGGGTTTTGAGGGAGAGACGAGCAGAGAGTTGTGGGAGCTAATGGAACAGGTGATGCATTGCATGAGCGAACTTAGGCAGAGCAACATACAGAATTGTGTCAGTGAGCTCCAGAGCCAAGGCCCATTGGGATCCCAGAACCAGACAGCAGCAAACATATATGCTCTGGCCTTTCATTAGCTCCAGCAGATTGCAGGAGGCCAAGGAATAAATGGTGTTAATACTCAAGAAAGATAGATGAAGGAAAGGGAAAGAGGCTGTTATTGAATATATAGAACATGCCAGCATTCTGCTAGGCACTTTAGGAACAGGGTCTCACTCAACACATCTGTACATGAATATTCCAGGTATTGCGCCCCTAGTCACCACAAACTGATGTGAACAAAAATAGGGCACACCAGTGAGGACTTCTTATGTACCTATTATTGTTACATTACCACATTATTCAGTTATGTGGCTAAGAAATGGTTCAAAGGGAGATTGTTTCAACCATTCTGCAGTATTACTTAACAAAGTGAGATCAAGTGTCCTAATAAAGCCATCTGTAGCATGGCTATTAGTTTGTTCCCTTATATTTACTCTATGTGTGTGTGTGTGTATTTTTAGATTCTGATATGTACAAACTTATTGCATACTAAGTGACGATTCAGATTGTGTTCAGCTCTGGGTAGTGCCTTTAAAGAGAAATATTAATAAACACTCATGTTTCTTGAAATTATGTTAGAGGATTAAAAAAAAAACCCTTAGAGATGTTGAGCCTGAACTTCAACGAAGGGCAGGTATACACGAGTCTCTTCAAATAGAAGAGCTGTTATGTAAAAGAGAAAGTAGAGTTATTAGAGGAAATAAGCAAACTCAATAGGTAGAATTTCCAGAGTGACAGAAATTGCAAATTTATATTTAGCCAAAATTTAGCTATTGAAATAAGCCATGAAGGAATGTGCCTCCTATTTTGAGGCATTATTATTTATAGCATGCTCTGTCACAGTGAATATTAAAATGGGTGCTAAATGAGCATTTGTACAAGAAATACTGGAAAACAGATTTCTATGCTGAATGGGTAGACTGAAGAACTTTTCCAGTTCTTTCTGACTCTTACATTATATGACATTTAATCCTCATAATCACAAGGCTAACAATTTCACTTAGAGAGAGTAGCATTCTTGTTTTTCTCAAACATACCATCTTCCTTCCCTTTGCAGTCCAAAACCCCTCAAATACAGTGGGAGTACCCTGTTTGCACAGGAGTGTCATGTAAAATAGAAAAAATAACTTTAAAAAGTCAATAATACTTTCATATGTGCAGATCTTGCTATTTAGGATATAATTTGGGATGCTGAGATAATCCTTGTTATTTTCTTATACTGAGCTGTGTAGCCAAAGGACATTAACTGTTAACTAAAGAACTGAAAATCAGACACACTGGTAACAGACCTAAAAATCACCTGGATCCCTCTTCCTCCTTTCTGTTATTGGGGTACAAATGATTTACCCAGGCTCTGTTAATAGAAAGGTCAGAGAAGATGGATATATTTTTTGCTCCTCAGGAAACACAAAAGCTCCATTAATTGGAAGATGGAATGAAACTAGGAAATTTTCTCAGTGAGTTAAAATAAAGTAGCTTCCAATAGCTCTAAAAATTAGATATAATAGTAATACCTTTTTTATACACACAATATGGGCACCAATATCACAAGATATTTTAAAAAGTAAGGAAGACAACACTTTAACATACTGATATCTTTTCTGAATGCTCACTTCACATTGAACGTATTTAAGTGGAATAGCCATCTGCCCCTTGACTCAAGTTTCTTATTTTTAGCGGAAGGGGTCATACAGTTTTACTTTCCTTCAAATCAAAGTAGGTAGGTATTTAAGAGAACCTCACCAGTTGCCACTTCCCTTCTCTGGAATTTTCTGACAAGCTGTGCTTTAACCTCCTGCAGTAATGTTCATCAGTAATGCACAGATGATAACCCTGTGTCTCCACCTGCATTTTCGGAGCACCTTTCACTTTTGTGATGGAAACAGGTCACCATCCAGTGTGATTTGTGATAAAAAGGTGAAGCCTTTAAAGCATGCATTAATTTTTTTCATGTTTTTTAAAACTTTTCATTTTGCAAAAAAAAATTATTTATAGAAAATTTGCAAAAATAAGATAGAGAGTTCTCGTGAACCCTTCACTTAACATCTTACCTAACCTTGGTACAATAATCAAAACTAAGACACTAACATCAGTACAATACTATTAACTGAAGTACAGATTATATTCTTATTTCCCCAGTTTTTCCACTGGTGTCCAGGACCATGTTCACCCCCACCCTGCATTTAGCTATCATATGTTCTAAGTCTCCCCCAATCTGTGACAGTACCTTGGTCTTTCCTTGTCTTTTATGACTTTAACTTTGGACAGTAATGGCTAGGTATTTTGTAGAATGTCCCTAAATTTGGATTTGTCTGATATTTTCTCATGATTGCATTGAGTGAGAATATCAATGAGCTAGTATTTCTTCTCTTTGTATCATATCAAAGGGACTATAAAATTCATGTGAATTACTTGTGATGTCAGCCTTGGTCTATTGGTAAAGTGGTATCTGTCAAATTTGTCCACTATAAATGGGCAGCTGTTTTTCCTTTCCACACTCTATTCATTAAAAGATAGTCAGTGAATCCAGCTCATGCGCAGAAGGAGGGGACCAGGCTTTACTTCTTAGAGAGAGGAATAGCAAAGCATTGTGATTTGTTAAAACACATACACACACACAATGATTAATATGTATTTGGGAAGATACATTAAGACTGTGCAAATATCCTTTATCTTCTTAAAGGTTTGCACATTAATTTGAGCCTTCATCAGCAGATCCTGCCTCACACTGGCATTCTTTTTAGCACAAATTTATCAACACTTTAATGGGATACATGGACACGTTTTTAATTACCATATAATATTATCTCAATTAAGAAACAAATGCTTACTGTTTATTAACTATCTGTGAGATAATCAGTAATTTCATAAGTATTCCCCACTTGTAACCTAGGACACAATGAACTTGCTGTCGTGGTTCTCCAGCTCCAGGGTACCCTGGTGTGATATAGGAAGATCGTTTAAAAAAAAAGAGGCCTGGGCCACAAACACTTTTGTAGAACTTGTTCCTCATGTAGAATAAAATTAATGGACTAGAATTTGGGGTAGAACAAAAGAGTGAGGAACAGTTGTCAATTAGGGAGAGCCCATTTTTTAGTGAAAAACACTACTCAAAGATGGGGTGTAAAATAGTATAGTATTTATAGGATAGGGACCATGGTATTTACTGGGATACAAATTTCCTGAAGGTAGGAGTTGAGCCTTCATTCAAATAATCACCTGTGCTGTGTAAGTAAGTAAAACACCTGTGCTGTGTTCAATGTGGTGCTATGTCTCATAAAGGAAATACAAAGATGAGTAAGACTTGGCTCTGGACACATGCATTCACTGGTTGAAATGATGAAACAATTAGTTCATTAAGTGCTTAATTGTTGTCAAAGGGTCAGTGTTGGGACTGCCTCTAACAGTAATTGAAGGCTCAGGAAAGAGGTGGTAAGTGGGGCTAGAGAAATCCTGAGTGACTTCGTGATGGAAGCAAAGTTAAAGATGGGCTATACATGTTGATGCGGGGGCAGGAGACAAGTTGAGGAGGAGGAAAGGCCATCAGTAACAGTTTCCAGGCATGATCCAACCAGTGTCAGAGAGGGGTGGATGAATGAGACCTCCTTGGGAGGACATTGAAGGCCAGATTACAAAATCTGAACCTGATGTGAACATCTGAGGGATAGTCTAATGGCAGGGATGTTTTAGGAAAACCAATCTATATTTTATTGCTTTTATCTCTTACCAACCCCCCAAACATTTCTATAGAGGTGAGGTAACTGAATTAGCATTGATGATGAATATATGTGAAGCCTCAAAAGAGTCTTGACAAATGGGAAAAAGTGGAAAAAGCCCAAAAGAACGGCACCCAAATAGGACAAATACAAGTGAGCACACTTAGAGGAAGATAGAATGCCTCAAAACATGGGGCTCGATTCCTACTTGACTATTAGATATGATTTCAGAACTTGACACAAATTTATAAATCTGATTTTGATTCCCACACTAGTGCCTTGAACTGGATAGTATATTCATTTTATATTTTAGAAAATTAAGGCTCAGAGAATGTCAGTGACTCACTCTGAAAAGCAGAGCTAACGATTGGAAGAGCCTGGCCCTTTGAGGTCACATCCTGCGAGAATTGTTAAATCATCTAACACCACTATGTGTGTGAGTATGTGCGTGTGACATATACAGAATGGAAGTATGTATGCGGACATGCATACCATGCAAATGGTGTACACAGCTGACCCTTGAGCAATGCAGGGGTTAGGGGCACAGGTCCTCATGCAGTCACCAATCTGCGTGCCACTTTTGACTCCACAAATAACTAATAGCACACTATTGACAAAAAGCCTTGTTGATAAAAAAAGTTGATTAACACATATTTTATATGTTATGTGTATTACATATAGCATTCTTACAATACAGTAAGCTAAAGAAAATGTTACTAAGAGAAGTCATATGAAAGGGAAAATATATTTATAGAATTTATTGAAGATATCCATGTATAATAGTACCTGCACAGGTCAAATCTGTATTGTTCAGGGTCAGCTGGACCTGGGTTCAAACAAAGAGAAAGTCCTTTCTCTTCCCTACTCCTTCCATGCCCATACCCTGCCCTTAAGATAACAAAGCACAGATACAGTAGGCAATGCTCTAGCATACGGAGTGCTTAAAGAATGAATATTCTACCAAAATACCAACAACAGTCTGCCTTAAATACATAAGATTGCTCTCGCTCTCGCAACGGGCAGAGAGTGAGAAAATCTGGAATAAAATTACGCTGTTTTTAAGGTATCTTCCTTTTGTATCCCCTCACTCTCAAAGCTCTTGTCCCATAAGGTGGTGGCAGGGATTTACTCTTGGAGAGGGGGAAGGGTAGGTAGTACAGCTATGTCTCCTAGAAATGTACCTCAGAAAATGAGGCGGGATGTTGTCCGCAAGTGATTTTTTAGTGGAGAATGGGAACATGAATGTAATTAGTGGAATGGCAGGCTATTCAGGACTTCTGGATGGTTTTCTCAAAACCCAGAGATGTTCCACAGGTGCCCCCACCCTTCCCCCACGTCCCTCCTACCCAAGGAGCTTGCCTGTCTCCATGGGGAAAATGAAGGCCACCACTTAATACAGGTCCCCTTTAGTGGAAGACCTGTCACAATGAAATTGTCTGTATTTATTTTAATAAAAGAAAGGTTTGGTTGCGATAGTGTCTGACACCGGGCACACTCTTTTCTCTCTTTCAAGCTGTATAGTCTAATAAATATGTATCATTTCTAACAGAGAGTACTGGGTCAAATTCCCATCCCAAGAACATGGGATTAAGAAGACGCAGCACCAGCTGCTCTTGCCAGCCCTGCTGCCGCATGTCAATAAAACTCTGAGGTTCATCACATTTCATTCGCTGACAAGCGTGGCCTTCCAATTCATCTCTGAGCTGCTGCTTCCTGCTCAGCATGAAATCGGGCCCACCAAAAAGCAATTTCAGCTCCTGCTTCTTGCAGGGTTCCCAGTTCTGATGTGAGCTCTGTCACTGGGAGACCTGGTGGTCAGGGAATGAGAGGGGAAATAACAAGCAATTTACAAAAATAAAAAATAAAATAAATATATAAAATGAAATTAAATCCTACTGGCCCAAATCAGCTTAAAGCACATCTCTCTTCATTACTGGGGTGGCTGATACTCATCTCTCCCTAAAAGTGTAGCAGTGAAACAAGCCTCCCTCTCCTGCCCAGGGCTGGGGTCTGCCTGCGCTTTTCACGCACAGCCTGTTTTCATTTGAAAAGGTGCGTGCGTGTTTCCCTCCTTCCTTTCCTACATTCCTGTTCCCTTTGTTTTCTATTGGAACAAGTGAAAGAGTTTGGGAATTCCTTTAAGATTTTGAGAGAGCAGTCATTATTTCATTTTGAAAATGTAATGTCACCCAGAACAAGAAGCTTTATCATAAAATTATAATGACACCATGCGTCGTAATTCATCATGTGCTTTATTTGCCGATTCATTAATGAACCCATCCAAGATTCCGGGATAATGGCCTCTAATTCTACAGGTGCAATACTTTGCGGTAATTACTCTAAATTACAATTACCTTTTCCCATTTCCAGGAAGGGCTTGGTAAGAAATCACCTCGTTTATCAATAAGGCAAATACCTTTACACTCCTTTAACCAATATGCAATAAGAAATTCTAAGAACTTTACAAAATAAACATGTTTTATCATTAGAAACAGATATTGCTTTCCTGAAATCTCAAGTGAAGAATTTTCTTTTAAAAATACTTAAAATTATAAAAATTATGTTACATTATTATAGAACACTTAAAACCCAGAGGGAAAATGATTGCTCCAAATCGCCTATTTTAGTGCAAAGTTATGTTCTCTGATATACTCAAATCTCAGACTGCAGACCCAAGATGGACTCAACCAGAAATCTGAAATCAGCCAGAAAGCTGGTTTCCATCTCATTTCTTGTAGATCGCAGGGTCAATGGCTGGATCTATAAGTTACTGATATGAACATCAGGCAAGAAAAGGAAGTTGTCCAGGTGTCATTCTGTTTATGTGTTCCGCCTGTGGAAAGCTGTTTGGCGACAGCCAGAGAAACATTCCTGTCTGTTGACCCAGTAATTCCACAGCAGGGAAGTTCTCTTGAGCAAATAATCCCCTCTCCTTTCTCCCCAGCAAGGGTCCCATAGAAAAAAAATTATCATTAAAGTGTTATTTACTGCAATGGAAACAAGCTAAGTAAACAGTAGTAGGACACTGGTTAGATTCACTTAGGTTATACCCTCAGAACAGAGTATTATACAGACATATAAAAATGTTTACAAAAACTATGAATTATATGTGAACATTTAAGTTATAGCATAAAAGCATAGACATAGTATAATTTAGACCCTATAAAATGCAATACAAGACAGAAAGATTATCCAGCAATATCTAGCTAGTATGATCAATGATGATTTCTCCTTTTTTATGTTTTTTTTCTGTTTCATTCTGAAAACATTAAGGAATATCTAATGAAGGCATTTCTAATCTTTTTAAAAATCTGAGTTAAAAGTATTGCCAAGCTTTGCACCAGGGCAGACACATCTGCCTAAAATAAGTCTACAGGATAATAATGTACCAGCCACACAGCAGTTTTCTCACTAAAGACCCGGGAAGACGTTTCAAAACCCCATCGTCTTCTACATTAGCTTCAAGGACAAGAATAAGAAACCTGCAAAAGGACTAGAGAGCTCTGGATCTGCTCGCAGTGCAGTGACATAATGAAAGCGTAAAAGTTAAAGTCAAAATATCAATTGATAAATCTTGACTTTGGGCTTTGAAGCTTGACAGGAAACCTATAGTTGGTGATGTTGGTACTGAAGTGGAACCAGGCCGAGAGCGTTGGCTTATCCAAGACTGTTTTAATGTTTTATTTGAGTAATGGGCCTTGCAAATTAGCACCCCTGCGGCTTGAAATACATATCTTTTCAAGGACACACCGGTTTTCAATTCGACAGGTGATATGGGAAAAAATCCCCAAGGGGAGCTTTGATTTCTGTACTTTTAAGACGCAGTTATATTTTATTCCAGCTAGGATGATGTGGAAGATAGCAGAGAGCTCTGAGGGTGATCTGAAGGCTTGGAGAGGAAATGGAGCAGAAAACAGCTCGGAGTGCAAAGGAAGGGAGGGCTCCGGGGAGAGAAAGGCTGCTCCAATCCAAGTGACACCTAATGGGGTCCATGCCATCTGCCCGCTTGTGGGGAGGGAAGGGCGGGCGGCCAGCAAACCCATCGCCCCGTCCTCAGAAGCAACTTGTATTCCCACTAGTTCCTCTCTTTCTGATCCCTTCCCTCCCTCTTTCCCTAGTTTTCTTGATTACAAAACAGGAAGACAGAATCTAGTGCAACACTGGCTTTTCCTAAAGGATAATTTGGTCTATTGCTGAGTCTATTTAACTAACACACCTTTACTGTGCACCTACTATTTGCCAAGCACCATACCAAATGCTACAGGTAAGCAGGGGAGTAATGCACATTTTTTTGCCCAGGGTTGTGCACAAAGTGATGGTATGCTTGGGTGTCAAGAACACAGAGTTTGGAACTGGGGAAATTTGGATTTCATTCCAAGCTCTGGCACTGCTAGCTCAGGGGAAATTTTTTTCAGTTGAAAATTGCCCCCCATTTTCTTATCTATAAAACAGGGATAATGAAACCTGTCTTACACATTACTGGAAGGAATAGAGGTAAATATATAGCAGGTGGATGATGACACGTAGTTGATACTCGATGGAAGGCTTTTTTTTAATGACAAGCTTATCTGACTTCTAGATTTACATTTCTTAAAGACACGTCAGTGCCAATTAATTTTTAAATGTCTGTCTGCTAGGGGATTCAACACAGATGTCACTTATAATAGCACATACACCTATAGATGAAAGGAAGGTGGGTGCAGTTGTGTGCCAAGTAAGAAAGCGGCTCCTAGAGCTCACCGAAGGCCTGCCTCGTAGCCCCCCCCCCCCCCACGTGCAGGCAGTAACTGTAGAGTAGTAGGGCCTTAACCTCAGGGCAGCCACGTCCTTGACCCCCAGTGTCAACGACCTACAAATGCCAGAGTCTTGCAAGCCTTGTCCAGGAAGTAGACTGCAGGCTCAGAAGTCCCGTGCTGCAGGGAGGGTGCTCCACACGAGAAGGCTGAGAAAACAAAATCTGTCCATCTGTGTATCATATACATCTGTGATATTCATCAGTCTATGACATCTCTCTGTCTGTCTATCTGTAACAGCCTTAGTACCAACTCTGAAAGTCCTAGAAAAGTGGGCCCTGTGAAGGGATGTATACAGATAAAAACTTTATCACGAAAATTTAACTTAAATAGCTTCTCTAGAAAATCCAATTTAATAGGATTTCCCCACAAAATGTTCACTTCTCCTATTTGACATTTAATACCTCATTTTTGCAATGCAGAGGTAGATATAATTTCTATTTTTTAAAATGCCAGTACTCTGCAGTTTAATTCCATAATTTTAAATTAATTTTTCAGGCAGATATAAAATTGAATGATCATTTATTAAGTATCTGGTGCAGGCTTGACACTGGGAATAACAAGGTGAGTCCCCTGCATAAACAATTGAACATGCCCTGAAAATATGACATGAATAGAATTTTCTCTTATAAATATTTTTTAAACTTCCCCAAAAGAGAATGAATAAATTACATTAAAAAGCTTTGCAGAAAGAAGGATTTACAGCTAGTAAACAGACCTAAACAGGGATGTAAAGTAAAGCTTAGGGAATATAGTCAATCATATTGTAATAACTGTGTGTGGTGTCAGGTAGGTACTTAAAACTTCAAAGGGATCACTTTGTAAAATATGTGAATGTCTAACCACTATGCTGTACACCTGACACTAATACAAAATAATATTGAGTGTAAACTGTAATTAAAAATAAAAGAAAATCTTATAAATTACCTGTTACAAACAAATGAGAGACCTAAGAATGCTTAACCTTACTCATGAGCAAATGACTGAAATTAAAGCCTGACGCCACACTGGGCATCAGTTATAGGAATCAATTATAAAAACAAATAGTAAAATAAAAAATCTAATAACAGAAATAATAGTAATGCTGCACAATATTGAGAAGGCCTATGGAGTTGACCAGCATTCACAGGTCACAGGTTACAGACACATAAACTGTTTTGACCGTTATAAGTGGTATTGGATGCTTTTGGTCCAGTGACCTTACATTTTGCCATCTATATAAGGAAATGATCAAAGATGAGAATATAGATTTATACTCAGAATACAATTTCTAATTACAAAAAAAATCTACAATAGGCACTGACTAAAGAAATTATGTCATTGTTGTGGAATATTATGCAGCCATTACAAGATAAGGTTTTAAGAAAATGTTATGACAAATGTTCATAAAATTAAGAGTGAAAAAAAGGATATAAACTAGTACACAGATATTATTAACATTGTGCCAAAGAGATAAACATGCATAAAACAAGTCTGTCAGGACACATATCAAAGTTTTAAGTAGCTCAGGGCTGGGGGGTAAAATTACTAAGACTTGTTTTCTTCTTCATACTTTCTATTATTTGCTACCTTATCTAAAATTAACATGTATTACATTATAATTTTTTTGAATATAAAATTATATAATTTGTGCATAGTCCAAAACAAGTTAACAAACTTAGAAAATAAATAGAAGCAAAGAGCCCTTAGCAAGTGTAACTATTTAAATTAACTCCATAAATCAAATTCTTTCCCATCAAATATTTGCCTTCTTTTGTGTTACAGAAAGTTTGAGTTTCAGAAGTGTGGAAGATAATAGAAACCAAAGTCCATGAGCTATGGTGTGAGGAGTAAGCACGGGGCTGTTGGCTGAGAACCTTCAATGGTCAAGCTGACAAAGAACAGGCAGATGGCCTGCAGTCATCCAGGATGCCTCAGCATGCAGCCCTCTTGCTTTCAAGAAAATCTCCCTTTTCATACCTTCCACCAGGTGGAGTGACAGTAAATCTCGTCTTCCAGCCTGACTGGTAAGACAGAGAAAGGGACACTAAGATCATTTCCAGTCCACAGACTGCTCAGTTTCTGAGGCTTACTGAGTCCACTCTCATTTGGTGACACAGTCTTTTACCTGCTGCAGGTCTAGTGCCTGAATGTGGCTTGATGTTGAATCTCTCAAAATTAGCTTCTCCTTTACTTCAAGGAGTAGAGCAGACATAATTAACTCTTGTGTGTTAATTATGATCTCTAGTGCTGGGAGTGGGTTCAAGGTATCTGAAGTTTGTAAAACTGGGGGTGGGGAAGCTTTTATAAGAAAACCAAGACTCATTTATGAACTACAAAATGTGTCTTAAGAATGATGCAATAGATAACACGTTATAAGGTTAGAATATCATAGGATGCATTTATAATTGCATGTGCTACATTACTGCATATATTCCCGTGAGAGAGAAATCTCATTTTCTCCAGGCATCTGTGCAAAGGGAATCCTCCCGCTTGTACATCTCCTTCCATGAGGACTGGGTGAGCTTTCCCATAGGTGGGATGGTTTCTCCTTCCCACCAGCCGCCCCCAGGCCCCTTCAGCAGGAGGCCCTGGCTGGCACATTCCCCTCTGGAGCTGTGATGCTACCTGAGCCATGCTGGGAACACTCCTGAAGGTCTGCCCTTCATGGGACAGTGATGGCCTGACTGTGCACATGTGGGGACCCTGGATGCATGAGCTTATTAAGCTGAGCTCAGCCTTTCTCACTCACTGTCTCCCTGTCCAATCCCTACAACCCCTCTAACCAGAGGATGGGGCAGCATGAGGGGCTGTGTCTGAAGCACAGGGAGGGGATGCTCTGCAGAGCTCTGAGAGCCTTCTCCACCCTAAGAGTACAGGGGGTGGGGTTTTGACAGGCAGAGAACCCCAGGTTACCTGGCAGAGGGTCAGAGACTGACTGGCTACTGGCACAGGGTTGTTGTCCTGGAGAGCTGTGGCAGGCACTACCATTTGTGTCCTTTCTCAGTAGAGGGCACAGCAGTCTTCTACTGCCTTTGCTTGAGACAGAGAAGTGAGTCATACTCCATGAGCAGTGAGGGTGTACCCTATGTGGCAGAGGGGTGTGTGTGTGTGTGTGTGTGTGTGTACATTGGGGTTGGGTATAAATAACATTTTCCTGTCCTGAGTTTGGAATTAATTGAGAGATTGATAGAGGGGCCAGAAATAAATGTGTCAACTATATTCCTGATATAAGATGAGATAGTTTGGCTGTAGCTACAAGGGGCCTTTTCTCACTTTACTCCAGATTGGAAATTATATATATACATAACCAGAAGTGGTTGACTTCACACAGAAAGATTCCATCTCATAAACTCACCTAAGAAAGAAATAATTCTATCTTCCATGGAGAAAAGTAAGAAATAGATAGGGAAAGAGGTAAGGAGTAGTACTTCCTCAGAAATTCTTTTACATTAAAATAAAAACCCATAAACATGGGTGTCTTTTAACAAAAGCTAAGCGGAGATGTTCATCAAACTTTAGCAGATGAGACAGAATAGAAGAGATGGAGTTCTGCCAACTGCTGTAAAAATGAGCCCTATCTACCAGTGCAAGTGTTGGTCTGAAATTGTCTGTTCTTACACACGTAGCTCTAAGAAGGCCTGGGTAAGTTTCCACTAGTGTCTGACACAGTAAACTGGTTGGAAATGGTTGAAATTAAGTGATCATCTGCCAAAGGCCAGGCCCACCACAGAGAAAGGATTTCATCAGTGGCCAAAACTTATTCTATGTTAAACGTGCCTGTAGAATAGAGCCCTTGCACTGAAAAGGGGAAAAGAAACCATGACAAATACATGAATTCACCTTTTGTGCATTTAGCCCATATGAGAAAGACTGATGGCTCTGAGTGTGCTATTAAAATAAGTGTTTGCCTTGATAGAGGTAAAGATTGAACTCTGAACCAAGGCCCATGGTCAAAATACATGAACCATTCTGTGGCCCGGGCAGTGCTGGCCAAGCCCTGGACACACCCATTTCTGCAAAGGACTGTCACCCTGAGAGCTGGAACCAGCCTTCTTCTGGCCTGCCACTGCTCCACCATCTTACATAGTGCCCAGGAAAGATAAATGATCACCCGTTTCAAATTCTGAGCTGATTTTTGAAACATCCTGTTTAAAATCTCTAGAAGAAGCTTCTTGGAGTTAAAAACTGAGTTTGTCAAAAAGAGCTGTCAATTCAAAGTTACTGATGGATTCAGGCATTTAAAAGTCTCCACTGGCTCACCAGCATGGCTTTCAAAAGCTTATCAGCACACATATATTTCTCTAATTGGCTCACTATTTACCAGGAAATTTATTCTGGATAGAATTATGGAGATACCATTTCTAAATGTCCATTTTATTGTCAACTTTTTTAGACAGATAAAGACTGACCTAGGATCCAATTATTGAGATAACTGGCAAGAAAATTAGCTGGAGATAGGGCATAGCCAGAGAAAACCTATTTATAAAATTCTTTATAAAATGTCACACGACATTATTACCTTGTGTACTTGGACTATTTTAAAACTACAATTTGACATATGCCTCATATTTTTCCTAATAGCTTTATGTATAGTTTTTAAACATAAGGCAAATTTATTACATCATTCTGGATAAATCACTTAAAATTATCTCCATAGATAATTTAATCAGTAATCATTTAAATTTAAAATTTAAATCCCTTATGTATAAATCCCTATTACTTCTCTCTGACATCATCCCACACAGATTAACACCTTAGGATCTAAATTACAATTAGTGCTAATTCATTCCGTTATGAATTCACTCATTCACTCATTCAACATTATATTGTTTAGCCAACAAAGCTGGAAACTTTCTTCAGTCCTGGAGACAAATAACTGAGAAGTAGATCCTGTCCCAGCTCCCAGGGAGCCCCATCTGACTGGAGTGGGTGTGTCTAGCAGGACACTGAGTGCCATGTGACCCACATTCTAATAGAGGTATGTGTGGGCTGCATGGTGGGTGGAACTGGGAAACTTCTCAGAGGAGGGGGTAGTTCAGATGGCTAACGTCACCAACAAAGGAGGAGAATGGTGAGTCACGTTCAGAATCAGTGGCCTGGGCAAAGCCTGGAAGGATTTCAAAAGAACCACCTATGGGGGAAGTTTCTGCGGCTAAGAAACCAGCATGTTTCAGCAGGGTATGCTTGCAGAAGGGGCCCAGGGACCTCCAAGGCCATGTGATCTGGGGCGCCAGGTACCCCAGACAGAATGTTCACCAGAGAAGAAGCATGATCCAGTTTGCATTTTGGGGAGATCTCTCTAGTGGTGGAAAGGCGGATGCCTACAGGGGGAAATGGCAATAGAACGTGAAGTCCGCATTTGAGATGCCAGTGAGGGGTCCTTAGCAAGCAAGCCTGCTCCCATACATCGGTGGGGTGGGGTCCCATTTGCAGTTAATGAAGGCTACGAGGAAATAAGGATGGGAAGCTGAAAAAAATAGCCTGGGCTTTCAAGATATTTGGAGGTGAAGGGAAGGAAAGAGATCCATGACTAAAATAGGGTAAGTGTTTGAAGCTATTTGGGGATTTTTAAAAGACAACAGATATTTACGTGAGGAAGCAAAGAGAATGTGTTTTCTTTTTCATCTTTCTTTCTCACAAGTATCTGAACTCATATCACATCCATTTTATAAAGTTGTTTTCAGAGGGGGTACATACGGTTGAAGAAACTTCCTGCATTTTAAAAAGAAAGCTAATCTAAAATGTTTGGTTTTTCTTCTTGTTTTAAATGAATCTAAACAGATGAAAACATAAGCATTTCAAGACACCACTCGTCACTGAGCATGTGTCTGGACTGTAGGGAGAGTGACAGAAATGTCAGTGGAGCAGGGCAGGACAAAGATGAACAGTCCTCAGTAAGTCCAGATGCAAAGTGATACAGGGACCCTAGTGAAGAGGGCACTAGTTTATTGCAGCAGCATATTTAATGGAAACACTTGGCACCTACCTAGCATGCCCTCTGCCTATGCATCAGGAGTCACTAGCAGTAGGATTTCTGAGGGAGTACAACTCCTCGCCTCCCTCTCTACTCCTTTCTTACTTCTCTCCAAGAGGCTGGAGCAAGATCAGAAGACAAGGCAAATCTGTGCATCCCCTTGAATCCAAGGGCAGAGTTCTAACTACCACTTTGGTACCACTAAAATGTCATATCACTTTATTTGCTACCTGTGTCTTCATGCAAATTTCACAGCACACTCTTGATATCCTATAATTAAATGGAAATGCATCAAGAGAACCATGAGGAATGGAAGCTGATTAGATCAGGGATGATGCTCAGGAGCTGCCTCCACTAAATTACAGAGAATGGAACATTCTAGGCTGAAGAGAGAGCCTGGACATACACCTTGTGTAAAGAAAACCTGGCATACAAAGTCTACTGAAGCAACAACAAAACAAATATCCAGGCAATTAGAAGGTTTCTTTGCACTTCCAAAGAACTCACCACAGGGTGCTTTTATATAAAGAATGACTGTAGCACATTTAAAATATGCATTTATTTACCAAAAATATGTATTAATGCCAAACTTCTCAATAGTATCTTGAGAACTTCCACTTGTTTTTTTTTGTTTTGGGTTTTTTGTTTTTTGTTTTTTGTTTTTGCATAACATCACATCTTGGATGAGGCAAGGCATTATAAAAGAGCAGTCAAGGATGCAGGCTTTTAGCCAAAGAGATCTGGGGTGGGGCCTGGGCTCTGTCGCTTGTCACTTACTGCTGTACAGCCTAGGGCAAAAGGCCACTCCTCACAGCCCCTCAGAAATCCTGTTGGCTGGAGAGTGGCCAGTGGAGAAGCTGCTGAGAACAGAGTAGCTGTCCGCTGGCCCAGGGAAGCATGTGTGTGAGATCTTCAGGCAGAAAGGACCTAGACAGACACACAAGGGCCGGCAGAAGTGCCCCAAGGTATTTTTGGGGACATTGTGAGCAGGTGGCACAGGGACATTGCTGGGGGTAGTTCCAGGCCAAAGGGTGCCCAAGAATTGAAGCCCCTCTCACCTCCAGCCTCCCCAACATAGCGTGCCTGGCACACACTTCAAACTTAAAGGTTACCTTGAGGAGGGAGGGGAAGATCTTCACTGACAATTGATTCTGAATTGACTATTCTTGCCCCTGAGCAAAATGGAGACATTAAGTCTCCGGGTATTAAAAAAAAACAGTGAAGTTATAGTTTTGTAATTTTAGCCAAGGTTTGTGACTTATGAGATTTGTCTCAGTTACAAAAGAGATATTGAATTGATTCCTTGTATAACTAAGGAGGTGCTTAGGTAGCTTAAGTATGTGTACAGGCCCAGCAGGATGGTCTGGGCAAGTCAGCTCCGCTGGCCTCAGAGCAGGACTGTGTAAGAGGGAGGAGGAACCCGAGCACCAGGATATTTTTGTGGTAGGCTTTCGCCTGTGTCTACTCCTTTAAAGTGACAGCTCATTCAACACATATCCAGGTCATGGTCCCAAGTATCTAGAATGCCTTCCATCCTGCCCAGCTGCCTACCCACATCCCCTCTCCACTTTCATTTTTTTGTATTAAAAAATTATATAGTCAAACTCACTTGTCATGCCCTTTACATATGGACCTTCCTGAGCCCCTGCAGAATTGGCCCCAATGCTGCCTGCACTCCTGAGGCAACTCTGACACCCGGAACATTTATCAACACTGACCACTACACTGATCGTAACATTTATTGGGGACTTACTTTATGCCAGTCTCTGTCATAAGCACTATACACACACATCAGTCAAGTAACTTCTTCATCTTTTAAAGTAGGTATTATGAAGAGCTCCTTTTACAGAGAAGGAAATGAGCAGGGAAGTGGAGTAACTCTCCTGAGTCCACACAGTGAGGTGAGTGGCTTGCAAACCCGGTGACCTGTGTCCAGAGCCCACTGGGCACCACAGTGCTAGCCAACCTCCCCCACTGACCTGTGCTTGGAGCTTCATTCAAAGGGAGGTTTGGCGTCTCTGTTTCTCCCAGGAACTTGTAAGCCCCCTCACTTATCTGTCCATGTATTCAAAAAACGGGTATCGAGTCCTCTCAAGTGTCGGATCCTGTTCTCATTGGGAGGAAGGACCTCTCTTGTCCTCCCTATAATGGCCTGGCCCTTAGTAGGTGCTGTGTAAATGGGAGCGCAGCTACCCTCCAGGCCAGCCCAGGCCCGAGGCCCCAGGACAGCCGTCCTCACCTCAACTGCACACGGGAATCATCTGGGCAGCTTTAAAAAATACTGACACCACATGTCACATCCACAAGTGACAATTTAATTGGCCCAGGTGTGTTTCTGGCATTGGGTTTTTTAAAGTCTCCCAGGAGTTCAAACCTCTGCTCTAGAGCATCCAACCTGGAAAATACTTCACAGAATGAAAAGCCTTTGACAGCCATGCAAAATTATTTCCTGGGGAGGGTTAGTTCCCCATTTTTAAAATACCCACCTTTTGAGAAGAAAGGTAGGCAATGTGTAAAAATCCAGAAGTGCTGAGCCTGAGAGCAGGCGTGGAATCTGCCAGGTGAAGGCGAGCCCACAGCCAGCTGTCACCGAGGTGACAGGAAGACAGGACAGGGCGTGGGAGCTGAAGCGGGTGGCAGTTTGTTCTACAGCGGCTTCCTACCAGGGCTGAGCAGGAAGGAACATGTGTGCCGCGCGGCAACTTGGAATCTTCAAGAACAGCATCAAAGTTTGATTTACGGGGAAAACTGGTGAGAGACTAAAGCATATGACCTACCCTTCCCCACCACGGCTCCTTCAGAATCTGGAGCAGAAACAGACAGCCTGCCTGGGCCCCTGCATGTCTGGGTCTCCAGCCAGGCTCTGTTAGCCCTGGGAGGAACGGAGCCGTGCATTCTTTGAGAATATGTGGAGAGTGACCTGCCTGGGTGACAGAAGTCTCATAAATCATTCCTCTGACATACTTGATCTCTCTCTTTCAAGCAGTGTAATGCCAACTCGCTGGGGACTCCTGCCCTAGAATCAACATGAGGGTGTGGTTTGGGGGTGCTGAGCTGCAAGGAGAAACAAAGGCAGAACTAGGCAGAGAGGAAAGGGACAGTAAGAAGATAACTAAAAACAAGAACAGCAATACAAATAACTACTAATTACTCTTTTTGCTGGCATTGTTCATCACCTGACGTATATGTTCATTTGTCTGTTTTTGAAGTTTTCTGCTGTTTGGAGTGTGGTCTCTATGGTAATGTGTTCCTGCTGGAACTCCGGTGCCTGGAACAGTGCCGGGCACAGGGTAGGTGCTGATAACTATTTGCTGAGTTAATGAAATGAAATGTTCCCTATGTGTCATGCCTTTAGCCCACATTAACATCTTTCCTCCTTGTAATGACCCCAAAAGACCACTTAGAGAGATCTCACTAATGCCCTTAGGGATGAGACAACAAGCTCAGAGAAGCCACTTACATTTCTCCAAAACACACAGTAACTGTGTAGCAGAGCAACGATTCTAGTTCAATTCTGTCAGCTGCCAAGCCTGTACATTTTACCACCACAATACTGTGCCCCTGTGAGTTTACAGAAAGGGAATAAGAAAAGGAGGAGCTAGAGGAGGAGGAGGAAATGAAATAGAAGCAGAAGGAAAGCAAACAGTTTCCATGTGGAAGAACAGCTGATTCGGGAGTGAAGGGCTCTTCTTCCCAATGGGCTCTGGTGAAAGACACATGAGCAACCACAGAGCAAAGCAAAGATCAGTGAGTGCCCCGCCAACTCCCCCACACTTACTGCCATGCTGCATTGTACCTAGTGAACTTTAGACAATAATATTCCCAGACAGTTCGGGTGAAGGCCCCCATGCCTCATGCATAGCCAGGTACCACTTTTCAAGATCCTCAAGTGTCGGTATTTGACGAATCTTAAAAGGGCAACAGAGAGTTCAACGGCAATATCTCCTCATGTCCCGGAGCTGTGATAGACTAAAACCGAACACTTCCACTTTACAACTTGGGCACACACGCCCCCACACCAGACGAAGGTCAAACAACTCAGGAACCTGGGCCAGAGCAGAAGGCCTCGAGGTTGTAATGGTCATTGCAGGGTGCTCTGGGTTTCCCTGACAGCCATAACATTCCCTTCATTCTTCTAAGTTTCATTGGCCAACATTTAACCCCACTTCCATGTTGGAGAAGGACTTTGAAGCCCTTACATTTATTTAATCAAAAGGCGGTCCAGCTTGAGGCAGGATCTAGGCTGGTTCCTAACGCTTCTTTAGATTGGACCATGTGGTCTGCACATGGATCCTGAAGAGCAGTCATGGGGTTTGTCAGGAAGCAGAAAGACCATCTTTCTTGGAGGATGAGCGAGGGCAGTTGTCAGGAGGCACCAGAAGGGAGAACCCAGGCCCTGCCTGATATACTGCAAAGGAGATGAAAAGATTTTTTGAATATTTCCCTGCAGAAGTTGAGTAGAACTTCTCTCATGTGGCATGAAAGGGGTGCTTTACTGGTACAGCATGTCCTCAGTCATTGTTGTGAAGAAAGAATTGATTGTGAGAACAGGGTACAGGTTTCATTGGCATAGAAATGTCCATGCACCCTATTTGGGCACATAGCAGGCATCCTATGTGGTGGACTAATTAAATAAGTGTTAATAAATAACACAAATCCATCCATACAGTACACATAATTTAGGACTATGTTCCATGCTAATTATCTCAACAGTGGTGGAAAAAAAATAAAACCAAAACAATCTCCTCTTAATAAAATGCTCTAAAAGCAAATGAAGTATAGTGCTTTGGGAAATGGCTTTGATTTTCCCTTGGTAGATGCTATGAGTCAGTTATTTTCTGCTCTGGGAAATGTAATTTTGATGATATAAAAAGATGGCAGTGGGACTCAGGAAGATCATTTCCCAAAGAAGAACCTGAGTGGTGAATTGCTATAGAGAACTGGCAGAAGCGCTGGTCTGATAAAGCGGACCAGGGGAAGGTGGAATGCTTATTGGGATCAAGAGCAGATGCTATTTCTGCTTCAAAAATCAGCTAGGTACTTGAGTGTCCCTGAGCCGAAACTATAAGACAGGTGTAGATACGGACAGAGAGCAGCTGAACATCTGCTTGACCAACAAAGGAGAACTCCAGGAACTGGACACCAACACTCCAGTCAGCACCAGGAAGATGAAAACAACCTGGCTGATATCACCACAGGAAGCCCACATTTACAGAGAGGGAGAACCAGCTGATACATAAGAGTCTGGAAAACTCAGCATCCCAAGAAAAAATTTGGAGGGATAAACTCAGAATGCCAGAAACTTAGGAAAAGAGACTTTGGTGGAAGATAAAGGTGTGTATTCACGTGTGCGTTTTGTTTGTTTGTTTGTTTGTTTGTTTGCTTTGTTGTGGTTGTTACATTTATAGCCTAACTTCCCAGTGGAATTGCCTATGATGATGAGGTGCTCTGGAATCTGCACTATCCAATAGGATAACTGGTATATAGTTGTTAGGTACCTGAAATACAGATGGTATGTCTAAGAAATTATATTAAATTGTTAATCTGAATTAATTTGAGTAGTCAACTATATCTAGTACCTACTGTATTAGCACATATCTAGAGGATCAAGGAGGAGCTTAGTATCCAAGAAACTCAGGACAACTACAAGTTTAGAGATGATCATGGACCAAAAACAAATAGACACAAACTATTATGAGAAGAGTTCAACACCTACTAAACATGGCAATGATATCTACCCAAGTTAACTTCAGCCTCAAGATCTAAAAAGGCTAGTTCTCTTAGATAAAACTAAGACAAAGTAATGAACCACAGCGAATTGCTCTATATACTAGAAAACACAAGTCAATCTGTAATTTCAAGTTGAGTTGACTTTTTAATGTGAACTTACTGAAATCAACATTTTCTGAAATATCTGCTATGTGCTAGGCACAATAGGAGACCATTATAAGGTTCTATTTCTTCATGTTATGTTTGAGGTGATCAGAGTATGCTATGGCACCACATACATGAGTGTTTGTAACTCTGAGGGGGCTTAAGAAAAGATCTTCTAGAAGATGTGACTGGAGTTGATTCTTGAAGATGAGTAGGCAGCTAAGGGGTTGGAGATACTAAGGAAGGTGTGTTAGGAAAAGGAAACAACTTAAGCAATGGAAAAAAGGAGTAAAAATATAAAGCACATGTAGGAATTGACAACTAGGTATTATCAGAATTCTTTAGTCCTATTTGAAATGATAGGATAAGAAGGAGGAGTGGAAGGTAGGGCCAGAGAATCATAGGCAGTAATCAGACTGCATCACTCATGCTGAGAATATTAATTTTAATTTGCTGGCAACATGAGATGTTATGCATTGTTTTAATAAGCGTTATAACTAAATGGGTCACTGTGTACAAATAGAATTAGTGGATCAATATTTGTGGAGGAAATAAAGATGCATGATGAGGTATGGCAGGGTTTGGTAGGAGAATGTTTATAGGCAGACATACTAGTTAAGAGAATACATATATTCTCTTATATATATACACATACACATATATGTATATATATCCCATATATACATATATACACATGTATATATATACAAATATATATATACATGAATATATACATGAATACACACACACACATATGTTTTTTCAGGCAAGAAGTAATAAGGACCTAAATTAAGTCACTGTCAAGGAACTTGGAGAAAACGTGAGTGATTTAAACATATTAAAAACAGAATAACTACTCTCTTCAATGACTACTCATGCATGAAGGAGTACAGATGAAGGAAAGAATTATGGACAAATCCCAGTTTTCTGACCAAAGTAACTGAGTGGGACTGTATTGTTATTTAGAGGAATTTGTAGATGAAGTAGCAAATGGGGAGGGGCTTCATGAGTTTATTTTCAACACACTGAACTTGTGGTTCCTGTCTGAGACATTTCCATACACACACCTCAGATCAGAGGTCTAGGCTGGAGATGTAGATATGAGAATCGACAGCATAAAATGGTTATTATAACCATGACTGTAGATATAAATTCTGAGGACAATGAGGAGGTGAAGCTCGAAACCTGGAAAACCCCAGTGCGTAAGAGACAGCTCTAGCAGACTGAGTCTAGAAGACATGAAAGAAATGTCCAAAGGTGAATGAAAACCACGAGAGATGGCTGAGTTGTGAGACTCAGGGGACAAGTGAAGTACATGAAATAAAGCAGCACAGCCTTGAGTGATAAAGACTAAAGTATGCCCATTGGATTCAGTGTTTAGAGGGCAACAAAGACCTTTGCAGGAGCAGCCTCAGAGGAGTTTACATGAGGAACAGGAATTAAATAGCATGGGGCTTAGGAGGCAAAGACAGTAGAAGTGGAGTTAAGTTCCCATGGCTAGAGGAGAAATACTAAATGACGAAAGGTAGTTTCTCTGGGAAATAAGATGGGGCAGTAAAAGGCAGCAAGCAGAAACCTTTCATTGCTAATAAATTTTTCACTTTCTTCCACATCCTCCCAACTATAGGTTTCACTTTATAATTAAAATCACAAATAAAGATCAGAATAAATAAAGATAAAAATCACCACAAAGATGAAATGGTTCTGAGATCATACATTTAACATGGATGAAAGACTAAAAAAGAAAAATAGCCTCAGGTAAAGCCTCTTTTATTTTAAAATTGTTGTTTAGTTACAGTTGTCCCACCTTTTCCCCCATTGCTCTCCCCTGCCCCACCCACCCCTTCCCACAGCCAATCCCCACCCTGTTTTCAAGTCCAGGGGTTCTTTCTACATGTGCCTTGACTTGCCCCTTCCCCTCCTTTCCCTCATTATCCCCCTCCTCCATGTAGTCACTGTCAGTTTGTCTTTATTTCCATGCCTCTGGTTCTGTTTTTCTCCTTTGTTTTGTTAATTAGGTTCCACTTAGAGGTGAGATCATATGGTGTTTGTCTTTTACCATTAGAGAGAAGGATTATAGTCCTAGGAGGCATATTAGTCAGGTAATGGAGATAACAAAATAAAGTGTGAAAAAAAGATAGGTAAAAGAGGAGGTAATTGGTGCAATAGTGATCCAAGTATTTGAGCAGAAAGAGGATTAAAAGAATAAGCAGAAGAGTTGATCTTGAATAGTAAGATGCACATAATTTTTAGAGGAATGAAGGTGAACATAGATAAACTCCTTCATGTGTGTTTGTGGTTAAATTAGAAGAGCATTCTACTTGCGGAGGTTGAAGGTTCAAGGAGAGCAGTGAAGATCTGCAATAGCAAGCTGAAGAATCAGAAAGCATTCTGGCCAAGAATAAGAGAAAGGCTGGAAGCTACAAATTTATAGCAGCACAAATCCAGTGTTACATGATTTTCTTCAGCTGCAATCAGTAACCTGAAGATAGAACCTATAGGCAACAGAGAGAAGCTATGTTGGGAAATAGTTGAGATGATGGACCATTGCATCAGAGCTGAGCAGGAAATGAAATGAGTCTAGGAGAGGGTGATAGATTGGGAGAGAAAGAAGGGCTTAGAATCTCTAAAATTGGAGACAGGAATACTACTGGGAAGAACCCAAAAGTAAGGAAGAATGTGGCTAGAGAGAAAAGCAGTATCAAATCACTGTTATAATCTCAGGAATTGAACTCCATATAATTTGGATTTTATTCCAATTTTACCATGACTAGCGGTAGAGCTATGACTGAGAAAATTGTTTAAACTCTCTATGCCTCAGGCTTTTTAAATCTGTCAGATGGCATTTATCTGGCTGTTTTTATGAAGACTGTATATAATGATACATCTAAAGCACTTAGTACAATTACTGCTACATAGTAAACATGCAAGGAACGGCCAAAAATGAACACATATACATACACAACAGAGTTTCATATTTTGATGTAAAGAATCTTTCTGATTACCAGTTTCAAAAATGCTCCCAACAATTCTCACCTCCTTAGGCAGAATCCACCCACGCTGAGCCTACGTGTCTAATAGACTGTATCCAAAATGATGGTGTACAATTGGCAAGGATAGACCATAAAAGACATTGCACTTTTCACCTTGGTCTCTCTTGAATCACTGACAACTTCCATGTCAGGAAATCATTCAAGCAGCACAAGAGGGCCACAAGGCTAGGAACCGGAGCATCCCACAAACAGCCAGGACCCACCTGCCAGCCATGTGAGTGAACCCACTTGGAAGCAGATCCTTCGGTTCCAGTCATGCCTTCAGAGGCAGACATCAGGACCACAAGTTCGCTAGAAACCAGAGGCTGAACCACACAGCGAAGTCACTCTTAGATTCATGATTCCCAGAAACTGTGTGAGAATAAATTTTATTGCTGTATTAATCCACTGAATGTTGTGAATAGCTTCCTACATAGTGACAAAAAATTAATATATAATTTGGTGCCTAGAAAATGGGTGCTGTCAATAATAAAAAAATGTAGGCAATGCAAAAGTGGATAGGATCTTGAGACAGGTGTTAGTAAAAGCCTAAAGAGGCTAAAATAAACTGTTAGCATAAGCATATATGGCTCATGAGAAGGCCATCATAAGAATTTAAAGAAAAGTAAGGGAAAGGTTACTAGATGGGAAGAGATGCAATTGTTTATATGGTGACTAGAAAGTTTACTAACACTGTTGCCTGCAAAAACAGGGAAAGTAGATGTACTTTATTAACTAGGTGATTTAGGTCTAACTTCAAGGCACATTGTTGAAGGTGCCAACTGATTTTTCATGTTGTTTGCAGTAAAATTAGAGAGGACAGAGAGTCCTAAAGGAAGAACTATCAAATGTAAAGTCACAGCTTCATAATCTTGAATATTCCCAGGATCTCTAGATGGCAAATGATGTCAAATTTTAAAAGAAAATTTTTCTAAGAATAACTAAAGACTAAGAAATTCTCAGAAAAACTTGATATTAGAGATGAAACTGACAATGTGGATACAAAAACCTTTGCTTAAGATTTCAGAAACACTTAGGTTTGTGTTTTGGAGAATGATTCAGTAAAACAATAGTGCTTCTAAGAAGCTTAAATATGATGTTTCACAGCAAAAGCTTGAGGTAGACAAAAGCTTGTTTAGAAAGACTTTTGAATATTCCTTTCATCTAATAGAATAAACCCAATAATATTCACAGGGAACCCCTCCATTTTTTAAAAGTATTGCGTTGGGAGGAATCTTGCCAGGTTGAATAGAAAAGGACAGACACAGTGCAAAAAAAAAAAGTAGAGACCTGGATGCCTAAATGTGTATATACAAGAAATAGGCAGACAAAAACTTGTTCACCTGAAAATATAAGCTACCTTTAATGGAAAACAAAGGATGACTCAGAAGGTAAAACCAAGAGCCTAGAGAGCAGAGCCAAGAACCATGGAGAATTGTTCCCAGGCCATGAATCCAAATCAAGCACCATCCATAGTACTTTGCTGGATTTCAGAATTGCTATGAAGCACTGAGTCCTGTGCACATCCTGTTTTCCCTTTTTTGAATTGGGCAGTCTATGCTACTTACTCTATTCCCACAATTGAACATCCCACAATTATTATTAAAGGTATGTAACAGTGTGTGTGTATGTGGTGTGTGCATGTTTGTGGGCGTAAGAAAAGGGCAAATAACTATCATTTAAGTTCATAGATCTTCCAATTGAGAGGGACTGTGCTGAGTCATACACAAGAAAATGCACCAGCAGAGTCTTGTCCTCACTTAAACCTTGTCTCAGGTAGATGGCAAGCTTCTGGATTTCAAGCTGATACTGTAATTGGGAGTGGATGAGTGACTTTTACATCTTAAGGCATGCTGATCATTAAGGGTCAGAGGGTGAACTGTGGTAGCCAACCTCTAAAATATCCCCAACTCTCCTTGCCTCTTGGTAAGTAAGCCCTTGTGTAGAACTCTCCTAAACTGGATTACCATTGCCCTTTGTGTCCAGTGAACTGCAGCAGAAGGGACAGTGTGTGATTCCTGAGGCTAGACCACAAAAGTCATTGCTGTTTCCACTATAACCTTTCTCCTGATTTACTGCCTTGCTGTAGAAACATTCAAACAGCTTTGTGGAGAGGTCCACATTGTAAGGCAATGAATCCTCATACCAACATACAACACCTACTGGCCAGGGGACCAGTGAGTAGATTCTCCAACCCGGTAATCCTTCATGACTCCTGCTCCTATCAATATCTTGACTAGAACCTTTTGAGAGACTTTGAGCCAGAACTACTCAGCTAAGCCACTCCAGAATGACTGACTCATAGAAATTAACTAAGATTTTTGGGGTTTATGATAGTGATTTCAGTCCCGACCAAGATGGAGGCATAGGTAGACATACTGTGCCTCCTCACACAACCAAAACTAAGGACAACAAAAATTTAGAAACAAACAAAAAAAAACAGCCAGAACAGAGAGAAATGAACTATACAAAAGTCTGACAACCATTCATCCAGACCAGTAAGAGGGGCAAAGTCGGAGGCCTACGGAGAGGGGTTGAGGGGTCCCGGCAGGAAAAAGCGGTGGCTGGCAGATGTGGGTGCGCAGGGGGCAGGTGGCAGCTGATGGACCCGGTGGCAGACCCTGGGTGCGGGAGACAACAAGCAGACCCAGTGAGGCGTGCAAGGCAGCTGGCTGTCCATAGTCACACATTCGCGCACAGATAAACTAGGTGAAAATGGGCAACGACACCGACTGCACAACCCAGGGACCCAGTGCCGGGAAATAAAGCCTAAAAGCACTGATTGAAAACACCTGTGGGGGTTAAGGTGCCGGGAGAATCTCCCAGCCT
The DNA here is from genome assembly GCF_019186645.2 of Phyllostomus hastatus. NCBI lineage: Eukaryota > Metazoa > Chordata > Mammalia > Chiroptera > Phyllostomidae > Phyllostomus > Phyllostomus hastatus. The sequence continues at coordinate 7,010,779 of NW_025334015.1, read as the reverse complement.
CACAGGAGAGCTTCTTGGGGAGACACACAGAGTCCTAGAAAGTACACAAACCCACCTGCCCAGAGCCAGCACCAGAAGGGCCCAATCTGCTTGTGGGAAGTGGCAGAGGGGACTGAAGTCCTAGAGAGAGTGGAGCAGGCGCCATTGTTCCCTCTCGGACCCTACCCCTACATACAATGTCACAACCCAGCAATTGGGGTGCCCCACACTGGTGAATGCCTAAGGCTCCACCCCTCATACATAACAGGCACGACCAGACCAAAGGAGGGGAAGATGGTTCAAACAGAAGTGAAAGCCTTGCAGGCAGTATTTTTAAGTGACTGAGAGATAGCCAATCTACCAGATGCACAGTTCAAAGCACTGGTGATCAGGAAGCTCAAAGAATTGGTTGATTTTGGTCACAAATTAGATGAACAAATGAAGGCTACAATAACTGAAATGAAGAAAAATGCACATGGAACCAATAGTGATGGAAAGAAAACTGGGTTTCAAACCAATGGAATGAACCAGAAGGAAGAAAGAAACAACCAAACAGAAAAGAATGAAGAAACAAGAATTCAAAAAACTGAGGAGAGGCTTAGGAACCTGCAGGACATCTTTAAATGCTCCAACATCCGAATTATAGGGGTACGAGAAGGAGAAGAGGAAGAGCAACAAGTGGAAAAGTGATCTGAACAAATAATAAAGGAGAACTTCCCCAATCTGGCAAAGGAAATAGACTTCCAGGAAGTCCAGGAAGCTCAGAGAGTCCCAAAGAGGTTGGACACAAGGAGGAACATGCCAAGGAACATCATAATTACATTAGCCAAGGTAAAAATGAAGGAGAGAATCCTAGAAGCAGCAAGAGATAAGGGGACAGTTACCTACAAAGGAGTTCTCATCAGAATGTCAGCTGATTTCTCAAAACAGACCTTGCAGGCAAGAAGAGGCTAGAAAGAAGTATTCCAAGTCATGAAAGGCAAGGACCTACATCCAAGATTGCTCTATCCAGCTAAGCTTTCATTTAGAATGCAAGGGCAGATAAAGTGCTTCTCGGATAAGACCAAGTTAAAGGAGTTCATCATCACCAAGCCCATATTATATGAAATATTAAAGGGACTTATCTAAGAAAAAGAAGATAAAAAATATGAACAGTAAAAAAAGACATCAAACTCACAGTTATTAACAACCACACCTAAAACAAAAGCAAACTAAGTAAACAACTAGAACAGGAACAGAACCACAGAAAGGGAGATCACATGGAGGGTTAGCAACAGAGGAGTGGGAGGAGGAGAGAGGGGGAAAAAGTACAGAGAATAAGTATCATAAATGGTAGGTACAAAATAGACAGGGGGAAGGCAAGAATAGTATGGGAAATGTAGAAGCCAAAGAACTTATGACACATGGACATGAACTAAAGGGGGGGGATGTGGGTGGGAGGGGGTGGGTAGGGTGGAGGGGAGTGAAGGGGGAAAATGGGGCAACTTTAATGGCATAATCAATAAAATATATTAATGAAACAAAAAAGAGAAAAAAGGTAGTGATTTCACAGTAATTGTTATATAGAAATAAATAATTATTATAATTACAAAATGATAAAATATTTCATTTGTGAATGTGGGATATGATGGATAAAAGTGAAGTGGATTTTGTTCCTTGGATTTGAAGATCATGCCTCAGAGTCAGAGTGCTGCATTGCCGTCACGGGGACACTCCATCTCTCGGATAGCAGTAAGACCTGAGACAGAGGAGCCATTTGCCTGTTTTCAAAGTTTTTCAGTAAGTGAGGTAGGTGGCAAAGAGGTCAAGGATTATGAAAGTGAGGATAGAAAGAATAGTAAAATGAGATTCAGAAAAGATAGACTTGCCCCATCTTTTATTTTACCAAGGCAAATGATTAATTCTTAGAACACATTTTTGTGTCCCATAATATTTATTTCAGGAATTTTTGTTGTTTCATACAATAATAGTTATAAAAACAGTAAGGATGAAAAAATCATCATACAATCCCAATTTTTTTACACATCATGTATTCTTTAGATCTTATATAAATTAATACTTATGGATATGCAAATGTGAATAATCACATAGTTATAGCATAAGTAAATTTTGTATTTTCATTTTACTGATTAATCTGCTACAATCACTTACATAATTACATAATAGTATACGTTCTTTTTAATTTTTACTTAAAATAGTTCCTTGATTAAATATAGAATAATTTTCTTAACCATTCTCATAGTGCTGACTTTTACTTGTACTTTTTGCCCAATTAAAAATCATGCTGTGTAGAGACCTTCCTCCAACTTTTGAGTTATTTCTTCATGAAAATTATTCTTGGGTGAAATTACTGGGTCAAAGGCCTTGGGCTACTTTAAGCAGTAATAAAGCAATCCTATTTCTCCTAGTCTAGATTTAGAATAAACTATGAGATAGATGGTATGGGGATTAAGGAAAATGGGAAAGAAGAAAAAGAGAGCTGAGCATCGGAAGGTTACTACCTGCTAAACAACTCTCCCACAGATCAAAGGTAGGAAATGTGTGGCAGTTGTTGAACAGAAGCCATTAGTATCTCTACGTTCAGAATGCAGTGGAAAGCTTTCCTATATTTCACTTCTATAAAATATTTTCTTCCCTGGCTGGCATAGCTCAGTGGATTGAGCGCGGGCTGGGAACCAAAGTGTCCCAGGTTCGATTCCCAGCCAGGGTACATTCCTGGGTTGCAGGCCATAACCCCCAGCAACCGCATATTGATGTTTCTGTCTCTCTCTCTCCCCCTCCCTTCTCTCCCTAAAAATAAATAAATAAAAATCTTAAAAAAAAATTTTCTTTCACTCTTGCCCTGCCCCCACCCATCAGCTGATTAGCCAACATTTATCAGACACTTAGCTTACAATCTGGAGGATGGCTGGATGAATGTACTGGATGAAATTAAGAAGAGAGCCTGTGCTTAGCATGAGGCAGGCATTGTGCTGCAGTGGTAGTGTGTTATTGTTCTCACTGGAGAGAAGAGGCACAGGCTGAGAGGTGTAACAGATTGCCCATGTTTAAATAATGAAGAACCAGTGAACTCAAAACCTCAACATTCATGCCCATGCTTTTATAGCACATCGAGTCAGCGAGGACTTAATGCCTTAAAACCAAAAACAATCCACATTGCTTGTTAACTCCTTTTTAAACTAAGAAAGGAAAAAAAATGGAAGTTTATGTTGAAGTTCTTTGTACAGTCAGATTTTTTAAATGTCAGGTTAATTTTTTCATCTTTCTAGTGAACATGATTTTAAGTGTATGAAAGTACTTCTTCCCTTATGCTTAGGACAAGAAAATTCCCAAGGGTCAGAGAGTTACAAAAGCACAGACCTTAGCTTTTGTTCTAAGAAGTTTAAGCACTCTCTTCCCCTCACACACACAAGTGCATACACGTCCACACTAGTGTAAACTTCTTGTTTTGTTCTTTGGATTTGAGGAACCCAAAGAGTACATCAAATTGCTAATCCTGTAGTGGATGCCCCCTGACCTATGAAGAAGACTGTAGCAGGAAGTGTGGCCCACAGAGAGAAACGGGCACCCCTCCCCTCGCCTGCCTGCAGGACGCCTCAGTCTGTGCAGCACTTACCACTGTGCACAACGTGAGAAAGCATGTCTCTAAGGTTCCTACAGGTGACCAGCTCATTTGTCATGGTGCCGTACTTAACCGTTGCTTCCAGCGTTTTCAAAATACCAGACGGGTCCTTTATCATAAGTGGTCTTCTTTTAAGACCCTGAATTATTTTGTACTCAGATGAGCTGTTTTATATTAATTTTAAAAAATAGACTACTATAATGGCATGTGGTGCATTCACCCTTTTACAGTAAACTCTCAGAAAGGTGAAAGTGCTGAGATGGGTTATTGGAATTCTGGAAACAATTTCACAAAGAGCTGCAATGGTCTGGAAAAGACCTTTGCACGGACACCGATCCCCAGCCACAGCCAAGAAAGGTGCTACTGCAGGTGCAGAAAAATGTCAAGAACAGGACATGATGCCAACCTAGTAACTGTCTCCTGGAACATCCCACCAGCTTGTGGCTACATGTCTTTTGGGGACAGGAGCTAATCGTTGAGTGTTTATGAATTCTTAATGACATCATCTCTCAAGTGTACCAGAGCCCACAGCTGGCTCCTCCTCCTCATCAACAGCAGCTACTGAGTCTCTGTGAGCTGTGTGGTGCAATCAACAACACAGCTCCTCTCTGCCCCACCAACTGTGCTTCTCAGTCCCATGGTCTCTTTCTGGCTTCTTCAACTTATTTTAACAAATACTAATTTAGCTTCTTCCAAAGGGGTACAATCATGAAAAGTCAGGTATTTTTATTTGATTTGCATTCTGTCCTCCAAAAAAAATACTTTTTCTGGATCAGTGTTGGAATATAATCTTTCACTCTTATGTTTTGATAGAGCTTTAGAAGAGTCATGTGCTGTAAGGAGAAGCAAGTGTTGTTAAAACATAATTAGTCAAAAAAAAGATGCTAAACAGTGGAGCAGACTCATATGTAGTATTGTACTTTAACTGAAGCAGTACAAAGAATAATAATATAGTTACTCTGTGTCTCTTTGTGTCTTCACTTAATTAACATCTGTTACTCCCCTGCCCCTTCACTATCAGCTCCCGGGGAGGAGGACCAGACGAACTCGGTTCACTGTGACTTTCTGAAAACACGCCCCGTGTCTGTCACATCACAAATAGATGCATCCCATCAGCATGCATTTGTTGAATAAGTAGATTTGGTATTACATAAAATTACTTGAATATGGGTAGAGAAAGTAGCTCGAGGTGTTAAATTTTTTGCCCTCAGATATTCCTTAGCTTTTCTTCAGACTATTCCTGTACCATCTGTACTAGATGGAAAGAAAGGCCCAGGGAACCCTGTCTGTATAATTTATTATATTTATGTAGCACCTATCACCTTGGTACTGTATCTAGGTCAGTGATTTCCCTGAGTTTATTTCATAATATCCCAGAGTATCTCCATAGGGCCATAATACCTTAGAATAGTCTCAAAATAAAATTAATTTTCATCCCACTTAATTAAAAAAAAAATAAACATGGCCCATGAAGGAGAAGCCTTATAACACCAAGAATATGATTTTAAAATACAAAATTTCTAGGGAAGTTGGCAACCAGAGCTCTACATTCATCCTGAAATAATTATTTTTATTTGTTTATTTTCAATAAATATTCATGAGATGTTTAGTTTATGTCAGACATTATACCAGGTAATTGAGATATAATAATGTAGTTTTCATTCTAAAGAAGCTTGTTTAAAGGTCAATGTGATGGAGATAATATGTAACGTAAAATCCAAAGTTCAACTCCAACATTTGTGGGTGTCCACACAAGTTAAATAGAGTGCACTATTCTATATTTCTTGCCTTTTCCTGACATCTATATTCCTCACAATTAATACTACCTAAGGGAGCCTCTGACAAGCAACACATTATATCCTGAGTCTGACGGGATGTACACTGTCTCATGGATTTGCTCATGTTGCAAGATTCTGAAATTGAGGTGACCAGACCCAGGCAACCTTCAGTTCTATACCTCCAGCTTCTGACACTTTGCGTGCACCCTAGGCACCTACAAGCCAAAATAAACATTCCTCGTAAATAAACCAATTTCTTCACCCAAATGCTTTTGTTTCAAGCACAGATAGGTAAAAAATATAGAAATATTTTTGATGATTTATGATATTAGAAGAGCATGATCCTTGCAGTTATAATGATATGGGTTTAAATCCCAGCTCCTCTCCTGGTGCACATGGAGTCACATGACCAGATTTCTCCTCCTGTAAAAAGACAGTCATTCTAACCTCTTAGAACTGTTAAGAGAATTAAATGAGAACATATACAAGGTTCTTCAAACAGTACCAAAGACAGTGAAGTTATTCAACAGATTTTCTTTTCTGCAATCATGTAATAATGTAAGTCATTATTATAAGATTATGATTTTGACTCTACTCACTGAAAATATGCAAAAAATAGCATTCTTCTCACTATATTTTAAGATTATCATTCATTTAAAAAATTATGGCATTATAAAGAAAATAATGACTTGCTTCAGTGAATGGTGCAAGATAACGGTATGATTCCCTGGGCTGTGAATGTCGGGTCAGTTGTATTAGCAGAGTGCCACCCAGAGGTGAAGACCCCAAAGCATCACTGCAGAGAAATGATGGTGATCCGAACAGGACTGCAGACACTGTCATGGTTCTCAGTCCTGTGTTTCATATAACTACTGCATACACACATATCACATGTGCATATACACATATTTATACAGACACACACACATATGAGGTCTTTCCAGGAAGTGTCCAGCCATATATGAAAAATAGAGATATTTACTGAAAAAGATACAAGATAAAAGAAACACTGTACATGGAACCATGACACCTCAGTCCCCTTCAAAGCAGGAACCTTGAGACCTCACACAGTTTTCCCAATCTCCAGCTTCCCAATTGCCATTAGCCGCCTGTCATATATTCCTGAATCTTTTCAATGGTCTGAAATCTTTTCCTTTCCAAGGTGATTTTAGTTTGGGGAAAAGCTAGAAATAGCAGGGCACTAAATCTGGGCTGTAGGAGGACTGAGTCATCTGGATGCTTTGATATTTTGCCAAAAACTGCACAAGACGTGAAGCATGAGCAGGCGCATTGTTGCGGTGAAGCTGCCAATCACTATTTGCCCATAGCTGTAGCCTTTTGAATCATCTGACTAGTTTCCACAGAGGAATGTTCAAGCTTAAGGCAAAATTTGATGCAGACTTGTTGCTCTATTTGCTCAATCATTTTGAATGTGAGCCACACAGAACACATGCTCACTCAATGGCATCTACCACCCCCACTGACTAGCACAGTGAAGTCTTCATTGTTCCTGCATGTGCATTCCAGTCCACTCTCCCTGGCTTCCAGGTTACATCTATGTCATGCAAACCATTCTCATTATATTAACAATGGCTGGACTTTTTCTGGACAGACCTCATATATATACATATAAGTAGGTAAAGTCTAATAGTACAATAAAACTATATATTAACAAACCTGTATTCATCATTAATCCAAAACAATTTAGGTCAGAATTACACATAAATTTTGAAGTCACATGTCACATACTTTCTCTAAATTTGCTCTCTGCCTGCTACCCTTCTGCTTCCTTCTGAACTCCTTGTGTACCTCTAAGATAAATGGATTCATCGATGTAATTGATCAGATTGCAAACCACTGATGAGACTCTGTTCCTAACAGGCACAGTTCTGGTACGTTAAAACACCATGCACTAGCATGTGGCTCTCTTCCACTGTATGTTCAGGAATCAGGAAGCTGAACCAAGGCCTTTTTCTTGGTCTCTTTCTCCCAGCTTGATAATGCTGGTTATTACTTCCAGTTGCTGAACCATATGGCAAATGGCAGGCAAATACCTAAGATTTAGGATCCAAAGGAGGTAAGAAGTCCATTAAGGACATGCTCATTCCAGCTTAACTGTACCAGATTCTGCTTGGAATTTTTTGAGAATTGGAACAACCAAAAATAAAGAAAAACTTCCCATTCCCCACTATCAATCCATTGACATCTTCCTTAAAAGCCCTCCAAAAAGAAACTCAGAGGGCCACTGGGCTCTCTGAGCTTATCTCACCTTACCTTACTTTCACTTGTGACATCACTGTAAACCTTTTGTGTCATTCTGACCTTTTGAATAGCAAAATCGGAGCAAAACTGGGCTTCAAACAGAAAGCCAGATCCTATGAACAGAGCACTTACTGTACTAGCAATGGAAGAGAAGGGTTATCATTCAGGTTGTTATGGAACAGCACAGCCAGATCTTTCTGCCTGAAATTTATTTACTCAGAATTGCACAAAAATAATTAGTAGGATAATGGATTTTTTAAAGGTTTTATTAATTTATTTGTTTAAAGATTTTATTTATTTATTTTTAGAGAGAGAGAAACATCAATGCGTGGTTGCTGGGGGCCGTGGCCTGCAAGCCAGGCATGTGCCTTCACTGGGAATCGAACCTGCGATGCTTTGGTTCGCAGCCCGTACTCAATCCACTGAGCTACGCCAGCCAGGGCTGGATAATGGATTTTTAAAAAAATATTTCTCAAAAAGAAATTGTCCTTCCCATCTCATTATCAGGTTGGAAGAATATAAACACTTCTCTTCCAGAAATCAAGAGAGAAACTCAAACTTCTGTATCAGAACACAGGATATGACATAACTTGGTCAGGGAAGCTGGACTGACATTTCACTCCATCTTTTTCAGAATAAGAGGATGTCTTTCTCAGGCTAAACCATAATTTCTTTTCACCCAGGTGTCCCTCCTATTCATGTTGATATTAAAAGCAGTTTTTAAAATGCCCTGTTATGCCACAGTGGCATCTACACAATATATATGGATGGAAAAAAATGTGTGTATGTCATTTCTATCTTGCCACAAACTGAGCTCATATTCTAGGATGGAGGTATCAAACTCATTTTCACTGGGAATCACATCGGTCTTGTGGTTGCCTTCAAAGGGCCAAATGTAATTTCAGCTCTTTAACAGTTAAGGAGTAGTTACATTTATACAGTCCTAAAATTATTTCAGCTCTTTGAAGGCAACTGCAAGGCTGATGTGGCCCCCAGTGAAAATGAGTTTGGCACCCCTGTTCTAGGAGATGAGATAAGAAGACTATTCTCTTAGGCAGAAGGTCTCTGCAACACAGTACTATCCTGTATATATTGTTTTGTGTTATGTGTGCCCATTCCAATCACCTCATGCTAACTGATCCTTGTAAGTAATCATATTCTCAGTTATGGCTACTGAAGCCTCATTCACTTATTTTGGCCATTGTTTATATTCACTATATTTTAAAATATACTATGGCTTTTGCAGAGCTAGTAGAACACAAGTAAAATGTTTCTTGGCAGAGAAGTTGTGTCTGTGTTGCATCCCCTCTCCTGATTTTGGGCAAGAGAACTTAACCTCCATGCCGGGCAAAGTGCCCTTGGCCCATCTCTTGTGTGCTTCCTTGTCCATAAGAACCATGAACTACAGCTGGAATTCTCCAGCAGTCACTCGGAAGTTCTGAGCTACTTTTGTGGATGCTTTTGTCTCCCTGTGTGAATTCTTAGAGCATCATTCCAATGTCCAGTCTCTTAAGCTTGTTCTTCCCAGTAGCTCCCCACTGAGAATTCAATCTGTGTCTCCAGCTATGACTGGCCTCACCTAGGCCACCATAAGCACTGGCGCAATGGGGCTGCATGGAAGGTTCCAATGCCAGATAGTTAAGTGTTTCTCTCTCTTTCTCTCTCTCTCTCTCTCTCTCTCTTTTCCCCCTCACTTGAGAACATGTCTATTGATTTTTAGAGAGAGAGAGGAAGGGACAGAGAGAGAGAGAGATTTGAGAGAGAAACATCAATGGTTGCCTCCTGTATATGCTCTAATCAAGGACTGAACCCACAACTTAGATGTGTGCCCTGACTTTTTGGTGTTCGGGACAATGCTCCAACCAACTGAGTCACTCAGCCAAGGCAATAGGTTCTCTTTTGCCTATTACTGATAAAGCAATAAGCACCAGCAGTATGTAGACGACATATAGTAAGCACTGAGTTTCTGTTGTTCATTGACTAAAAGATAAGCTGCATCAGGCATTGCTGTGGAGAGCCACACATAACACTCCACTGGGAAATATAGAGAGGTTTGAGAGCCTAAGACAATAAATAAACATGTGCAAATTAATACAGTACAAATTGAGCAAGTAAATGCTGAGGGGACACAGAAAATATAAAGTGGAACAATACTCCAGAGATCCGGAGTTATAAATGCTCACCAGAGGCCACAATGGCGAAACTAAGTTTGAACTAAAATTCATGAACATGCTCACTGAAGTGAACAAGCCCTAATAAATATTCAGTATGTGGAGGAGCAGGTGGTTCCCTGAGGAATCACCCCCCACACACACATAAGTGCTCTCGGGCAGACTGACCTGTATACACACACACTGTTTCTTTCCACCAATTGCTTTACACGCTCACACTTCCATGACCACATGCTCCTTGTGAGGCTGACCAATGAACAGAGACTTCATGGCATTTTGCTATATTTTAGTAACTGCCCACTTGCTTACAGGGAGAAGTCTAAGCCAAGGCCTTTTGACCTGTGGTCCAATATGCCAGACACTTCACCCCAAGTACCGCCTGAGAGTTGATACATGGGGCCATGCCCCAGGAAACGCATCAGTGCACGCCTTTGATGGAAGTGAATTATAGTTTACAAATGATTAAAATATTATTAATGATAATATCAAGGTACCTGAGGCTATAAGGGGAGGTCTGAAAATGAGATGTTACCAGAAGCTCCAGAGTCTTAACCACTTGTCAGTTCATGTTTTTAAAAAGTGCATTAGCTTTATCCAGTATCCATATAACCTTTCTGCTCTCCTTTGCTCTGTTTCCCTGGCAACCATTTAAAATGCTGCAAAAAGGGACTGCTGTCTTGAAAAGAAAAGGAAAATGATCTTAAACTTTTTCTTTTTTTCTTTAAGGTTGTTCTCTGTCTTCCCAGCCACTTGCCTAGCTCGTGGAGGTTTGCAGTCTGCAGAGCCCACTCACCTTGAATGTGCAGCTGTGGGGTAATTAAGGAGGCGGGTGCCGGCCCCAGCGGCAGTGGCTTCTTTGAGTGGATGGTTAGGTGTGCAGGGTCAGCTAAGTGGCCCTGTGGCTGGGGGAGAACAGTACATAAAGCAGAAATAGAGTAATGGAAGCCTTCAGGAAGTCTCCTAGCCTGTCTTCAAACCTCTCACCTTAGGAAGAGCCTTGCATGACAGGGAATAGTCTCACCACCAACTGTCACTCCAAAGGAGCTGGTTCTGAGAGATGAAGGATGAGGGGTTCTGGCCCAGGGGACAGCTGCAGAGTGCCTGTTTGGGGGACTGTGGAGCCTACCACTGTCATGTTTGCCAAAGCTTCCCTGAATCTTGTTTTTTTTTCCAACTAATGAATCATGTCCTTGCCTCACAACCCCAAGACTCCTGACTCCAAGAACCACCCAAAGAGAGATGTGATGCTATTGCAAGACTCTGTCATATTGGAAACAAAGCCTCAGCTAACAAAGGTGAGAAATTGAGTTTTCATTTACCATTGTTGAACTGTTTGTTAAAGACCGCTTTTTGTGAAAGGAAGGATAAGTATGGAGCACCAACAATGTGTCAGGAATTGTGTTAAATGATTTGCACAAGTGATCTCACTTAATCTCACAAGCAGCTCTACGAGCAGATGTCATTTCTGTTTGCATTTCCTCCTCCCACCCACTTCCAAACACTCAAAGGTGATATCGTCTGCTCAAGGTCCAAACATGTTTCAGAACTACTATTCAAAGCCTGGTCTGTCTAACTCCAAAAAGATCTCATTGCTTCCATCAGCCCTGCTGCCTCCCCGATGTCACCTGTCAAAGGGTTGAAAGGGCAGAGACAGCCAATGGTTGGGACTAGGTCTTATTTTTACATAAATAGACCTGTGTTGTGGCCATGAAACCACTGTCAGGACAGAATATGAAGAGACAGAATGGTTTTCTCAAGGCAAAGCTGTCAGACAAGTATGCATATTATCTTCCTATCTGTTTAGTCTGTGTGCACATCATACAGCAGAGTTGTAACCTGGGCTAGACTCAGATGAAGGAGGAGTAAAAATTGGTATAAGAAATAGCACTAACTTAAGATAAGCAGATGAACACCATCTTACTGGCCAAAAGTAGCAATAACTTGAAATGACTTCTGAGGAAAGTGAAAGAAGAAAGTGCCAAAGCAGGACTGCATTAGAACATTAAGAAGGGAAAAGTCATGGCTACAGAAGAAATACACAACTTGAACATAGACGATACAGATATCAAAATAATAGAAGATTTTGCTTATTTTGGTTTAGTCATCAATTCAAATGGAAGCCGCTGCCAAAAAAATCAAGAGAAGGCTGAGACTCAGATGGGCAGCAATGGAAGAATAAGGAAACATCACAAAGAGCAAAGTTGCGTCATTAAAAACCAAGGCAAAACCATCCACCCCCATATTCGCAATTACTATGCATGGATATGAAAGTTGGACAGTGAAGGATGACTGGAAAAGTAATTTATTTGAACTATGATGTTGAAAGAGAGTTCTATAAATACCTTGGACTGCCAGGTGTATCAGTTTCTTACAGCAAGTTAAGCCTGAAACATTGCTGGAGGCAAAAATGACAGAACTATTGCTGTCCTGCTTCAGGTACATCATGAGAAGGCAGGGCTCTTTGCAGAAGACGACAATGCTGGGAAAAACAGAAAGCAGCAGGGAAAGAGAAGACCAAATATGAGATAAATTGACTATAAAGAAAGCCACAGGAGCTGAGCAGGGCTGTTGAGGATGGGACAGTGTAGACACCGCTCGTTCCTAGGGTTGCCAGGAGTCAGACTGGCTCAATGGCAGGTAATGCACGTTCAACCCACTCATCTCAGGAACACTGATCTGAAACAGGGATCCTATGGAATCGCCTTCTGGCTGATACTGCTTCAAGAATGCAGTATCACAGAAATAGAGTTTTCAACTTTTTGATTTATTGGTGTTTATTAAGGATTTACCATATACTTGGCACTCGAAGAAATTAAAAGGAAGCATGATAAAGTACTGTGTCTTTCAAGGGCAGGTGTGGCTCAGCCCTGCGACAAAAACAAGCACCTTGGGAATCTACAGAACTGGGAATGAGTGTCTGTTCTCACAGGCTATGGGACCTTGGACACATACTCTGCACTTTAGTTTTCTTAGGTATAAAATGGAAGTAACATTAATCCTTCCCCAAATTACTGAGAGGATTAAATAAAATAATGTAAGCAAAGCATAAGAGTATATTAGATAAGAAAAATAGCTCTTACTATTATTACCTTTTAACTACTATAATTATCATGATAAAAATTAAATAGAAAAGCAAGACATGATATGGTGAAGTTCTAAAATGATAGGTTTATTTTTAAGGATAATCAGTGAAAGAGATGAATGTGAGCTGGTGTTCAGGAGAAACTCATAAAGAAAATGAGTTTGTACTAGGAGTTTTAGATGCACGAAAGAAACTATGAGGCATTCCAGGCAGCTATGAAATCATAAACCCCAAGTGTGAAGTTGGGAGTAAGTAGGTTTAGAAAGGTCAGTTTAGTCCAAAAAGAGTGGCAGGTTCTTGTGGGACAGTGAAAGAAGAAAAAGTACTGAGAGGACGGGCCTGGTCATGGGAGACATTACAGTTGACCGTTGTTCCCACAGACAAGACCAGTCATTGCAGCTTTTTGTGAAATACGATCCCAGTCGGGAGGCTCCTTGGTAACTCTAGTAATCTGAGGAAATCACTGCCAGTCACAGTAAACCTTGGGACCAAAGGGCACCCACAGGGAGATGCGCAATCAGATCAGAGCATCTTCTGCCATCCTCAAACTGTCCATGTTTGGTGACATCTTTTACTCAGTGACACAGATAAAAGGCCAACAGAACCTCAGAAGACAGACCTCTAGAAGGGAGGGGAAATTGTAAACAGATAAAAAGGTAACTAGACCAACCTAGATAATAAAGAGGGATTAGCCCTGTCAAGAGGAATTTGTTTTCTAAAGTAGATTTCAGACAGTTAATCAGGAGTACAATATGCTGTGCTGATGACTTAGTGATATTTAAATGGGATTAGAAGGGAAGTGCTCATTAGTGATTGTGTCATCTTACACACTACCTTACTCCTACCTTGTTCCAATAGGTTTCTATTTTAACCATCCCATTATATTCTTTTCCCTACAACTGCCTGCCTTTAAAAAAAATGAAAGAAGTTGAAAGAAAAAGTGAACCTAAGATGATTCAACACTGCTTCTCTTATCATAACAGATTGATGTTAGGATGGGTACAATGTGTTGGAAAATTGTTATAACACTAACACAACATCTTCAAATTCTGTTCATTTCATTAGTCATGTTGATCCTGCTTCCTGGGTTCGTGGAATTCTATGCGATTCATTGCATCTTCCTCTCTTTCTATACCTGAATCATTTACAAATATTTTAAAATGCCTCCTGTCTCCAAGGTGCTATTCTAGGAGGTAGAGATACAATAATGACAACAAAAGGAGATTTATAGAGCTCTACTTCTAGTGGGGACTTAGGTTTAAAAATAAATAAAATAAAGCTGTTTGTAGTGCTATGAAAAAATAAAGCAAGGGAACAGAACAGAGAGTGATGCAAAGGGCCTGAGTCTGGACTGTGTTCGAGGGAAAGCAGAGGCCAGTGTGACTGAAGAAGGGCGAACACTGGGGAGAGGGACAGGAGGCGTGGTGTAAAGGGGAGGTGTGAAGAGAGGGTGCTGCAGGGCTGGGAAGCCCACTGTTAAGGGGTTGGCCTTCACTATGGGGAACATGGAAAGCCATTGAAGAGATGTGAACAAAGAAGAAACCTTAGCTGCTCTGTATTTTGACAGGATTGCTCATTTTTTAGGGGAAACAAGTAGATCAGGTAGAAGATGACCCACATTCCAGGAGAGAGACTGTGGGTGCTTGTACCAGAGTATTGGGGATGAAGGAGCTAAGAAGTGTAAAGGTTCTGGATGTATTTTGGAGGTAGAATTGGTAAGGTTTGCTGATTAATTAGATATTGGGTATAAGATATAAAAAAGCAGTCAAAAATAGAACTAGGTTTTTTGGACAAAAGCAATAGAAGAATGGGAATGCTGTTCAAGGAAATCGAAAAGACTGAAGAAGTAGGCTGACAGGCTGTTTGAGTAGGTGGTGGAGGTATGACACGTAAGAGGTTAGTTCAGTGAAGCAGCAACAGGCCAAGAATGAGGAGGGAAAAGAAAGATTAGAGATTTGAGGATCATTTTTTTGAATTCCACTTATGCATATATACCCATTTATCTAGAAATTGATTTGAATATGCTGTACGAATCCATGTACAATATTTTAATGAAAATAGGAGATGCTAACTTGCTGAAACAATCTTGCGAAATACCTCCTTATGCAATACAGAATGTTCTTTACATGGGAAGGCCTTTCTTGCATCCCCCCCAAAGTCATTCCAAGTCTGCCTCCTGGGTGTTTACACAGTGTATTTCTTATGTTTTTGACTGGATAATTCACATTTGTTCTGCGTCAATACAATCTACCAAGAGGCTGTAGTAGCTCGCTAGTTGCTTAGAGAATAGAGCACATGTGTTGTGAAGTGCTGTCACTTGGGGGCCACAGCGCAAGACCAAAACCTGGACAGGACTCTGCATCTAGTTTGGGCTGGAATTCAACCTCCACCCAGTCTTCCTTTAGCAAACACAGCTTCTTCACCTTATTTTATTCTTTATGGCCTCTGGCTCTGTTTTTTCTTCTGTGTGCCTAGGTACCCAGCCGTGGAGTACTAACAGACACCCTGCTCCTGAGAGATTCAGGATGGTCTACAAAGCACTCTGAAAACTAAACCTCAGGAGGCATCTGGGGAAGGGGCACATTGCTGCTGGGTGCCAAAATTCTTGGCTGTAAGAATTTAGAGATGATTAGATATAATAAAATCCATGAACCTCAAGGAGAGTCCAGTCAACTACGATTTATTGCCTTGGTATTTTTGGACCAGAAGCTGAGAATCTGCTTAGGGCAAGAGCTTCCATTAACTGAACACTTTTTATTTTTATTTATTTTTTGGCCAGGAAAGCACTTCACATACATGATTTCATTTAATTTTCACTCCAAATTCAAAAACTAGAAATTATTTACCCCAGTTTCCAAATGAGAAAAGTAAAACCTGGGGAGGTACTATCACTTGGTCAAGGTCAGGCAGCTGTTAAGTGGCAGAGATGGATTTTGACCAAGTTTTGTCTGCATTTGAAACCCTGTGCTCTTAATCACAGTTTATTTTCTGAATTTGCACATCTTCCATTGACTTGTTGTTTATTGAAGCTACACTTGAATTGCTTGTGATGGAGAGTCCACCATTTCTGTTTCTCAGCATTTGTGCTTACAGCTATTAATGAGGAGAAACCTGTCTTCACAAAAGCAAAGCCCAGTAAATCTATCTCTGCATTTCAGTAGGCAGATTGGGAATTGGCACGCAGTCTAATCAAACCACATGCACGTAGTGTATTTAAAAGGTGCACGATGCTACAGAACAATACTTCTCCAGAGACAGGATGTTGGCAATGAGCAAGAGGCTAACAGCTGAACCAGAGGGCCTGTGTGCTCAAAGCCTGCCTCGATGTGATCAGGCATCATGGATGCTTTGGGGAGGAGTGTTTTTGTGCAGTCAGGGAGATAAATTGGTTGTGTTAATTAATTGTGTATATTGAAGTTTGTTACCACTTCACACCAAGCATCTCCTTAAAAGAGAGAGAGAGAGAGAGAGAGAGAGAGAGAGAGAGAGAGAGAGAGAGAGAGAGAGAGAGAGAGAAGCAAAACAAAAAAAAAACCTAATCTAATATTCAACAAACACTCTGCACCCAAACAGCACATCTTTGTCTGAAACCTTAGTTCCAAGAACCACTTACAGGCTTTCATCAACACATTATAATATTAATCAAGGCTCATAATGCAGAGTGATTTGCATGCCAACAAATATATTTACACTGCAAATTGTTTGTTGAGAAGCCTTGGAGAGAAATGCAATTCACTGCCATAGAACTGAAATCCCCCACTAAAATCCAGAGAAAATAAAGAATCTGTAGAACTTGATCCTCTAGAGCCCTGAGTAAGAGATTCATTAGCATTCTAATTCCTTCCAAAGAATTTAGCTCCAACTAGATGTCAGTGTAAGTGTAGATGTGCTTTTCTTCTCTTACTAACATATATTTAAAATTTTGTGCCATAATTACAGGTTCACAGGTTCCCATTATGAGAGCCAGACGTAGGCTAGATAGACAGATAGACAGATGATAGATAGGTAATCTTCTTCCTGAGAATTCTGTTTAGGTCTCTCACTTGTGCCTTGTTGAATCGACCTTCTCACATACATCCAATGGGTCTGCTTCTCTCCATTTCCACCACCACCTCTGTAATCATAGCTACTAATCATTTCCTCCTAGGACGATTGTCACAGCTACCTGCCTTACTGGCTCCTTGCATCCCCTTGACGTGTGGTTCCGAGTAATAATTTATAACATCTAAATTCCGTTTACATATGAGACCAATTTGTATGATAAATTACATAGGCATCCTTTTTACAAGTTTCTGCATTTTGTGACCCACTTAACCCTTCCTCACCACTCTCCCCCTCACTCTTGGACCTTCCCACCACCCCGTATAATGACCATCCTCTTTCCTTGCCTTCCAGTCTGTCTCAGGGACTCTCTTGATATTATTTCTCTCTCTCCCAGCACTCTGTACTGCTACTTCAAGGCACTTACCACAGTAAGCAATTAAATAATTAATTTTAATTCATTTAATTTAAATTCTATCTTCCTCATTCCCATTCATTTCCATAATGTATTCCTGACTATTATGAGAGATGCAGAACAATATACTAGGAGAGTGCCATTGAAAATATAATTGTCTCCATTTCCTTATTTGGCTAATATAAATGTAGTCTCCATTGCATATACGTACTATTCAAATATCTATAGATATAGACAGAGAGCTAGAGATAGAGACAACATACATTTAATAAACCTGGTTGGTTTTTAATCCCACCTCTACCTCTTTCTAAGTGAACAATAATTTGGGGCAAGTTACTAAACTTTGTTTCCTCTCTTAATATTCTCACCTGTAAAATGTAGCCCATAATAATGGCTGCCCTGTAAAGAACATTATTGGAGGAGGACATCAACAGGACACAGTTGCTGGGTAACTGGTAGCATGGGCCTGGGCAGTCAGAGTCTCCTCCCCTCCCTTGTCCTTAGAATGTGCATTTCACTTGCCTTCCCCACACTAGAGGGTGACCCAAGGACACAGCCTTGAGGGAGCAATATGTTGTTCAGACCATAGGGCTGATATACATTATTTGACCTCTTTAAGGCCTCTCTACAAACTTTAAGATCCTAGCAAGTGAGTAAAATCTACCTGTCTTGCAGCTGCCCAAGATAAGCCTGGTAAGTAAGTCCCCTGGTTTATGAAAACTGCCACATAGTTATTTGGTGTGCTCTGCTTTCTTTCTTTCTTTGCCCTCAATGTTCAGGGGGCCAATTTATGAAAAGGTTATAGATTTCCATATGAAAAGCTGTAAACCTATTTTTGCTCCACCCTACATGATCAAAGGTAACTGGTACATAGAAATGCCATGTAAGTATTAACTGCTATCTGCATTATCTCCATTTTTATTACTACTTTAGGCAAAACACTAAGCTAGGTGCTGTGAGAAATAAAATTTAGTAAATTATAAACCCTGCCCTCAAGGAGTTTGCAGTCTGGCAAGTAACCTGAAATGGAGACACCAACACTTAGCATGTTGGTGAGTTGAATACTTGCCACACACACCATTTAGTCTCAGGAAGTAAATCTGTTCCAGGTGTCATGGTCAGTGAAAACTCCTATAGAGAAAGTAGAACTTGAGGAAGAATTCAAAAGGTCAATTGTTTAACCATCAACTCACCAGGGTTATCTCCTCTGAGTCACAATGTAACACAGACACAATAGGAAGATATGATCCCCAATTCTTAGGTGTTCTTCATTACACATTTGCCTCTTTGTCTCCCAGGATTTGTCCCCATTAGGACCACTGATCATAATTGTATTTTTTACCATAAAAAATATAGCCATGTTACATGGCAAGTGGAAAGAAGACCTAGCTGGAGCCAGACCCCAACCTTTGCATGTTCATTTAACATACATCCATTAGGGTCGAATCCTGTGGCTGGCACCAGACATGTCAGGCTTTCTGAGGGCAGGGCAGCCAGCGGTTGTGCAGCTGCTGAGCACAGAGCAGACAGAAAGTCAGTCCTGAACATGAACAGCAAATTACATTCCTGAAGATTCAAAGATGAATAAAGTGTTGCACTTGCCTTTGAGGGACTTAGTGTGCTGGAGAAAAGCCTTGGAAGACATCAAACAATGCTGCATAATGAGCATTGGGGAGCTCTACTGGGGCAAAGGCACAGGGATGATACAGAGCAAGAGAGGAAGAAACCGAGGGTGAGATCAACTGAACAATGGCTTCAAAATCAATGTGACCCAAGAGCTGAGTTTGGGACATGAATAGCTGTCAGCATACTTAGTGGAAGTGTGATGTTCTGAGCAAAGGGGACACTGAGAAAACACTCAGAAAAAGACTTGGCTTGCTTGGGACAATCAAACAGTTCAAAATAAGGAGGAGGTTCAAGCAAAGCTTCACCCACAGTATACAGGGGTTTGGGTGGGGTAGGTAGAGGGAAAGAGGTGTGTGTTGGAGAAGTGGGGTGGAGACCAGGCCGTTGACTCCTTTTTTATTTACTTTCATTTTGCTTAATTTTAATTTTCCAATTACAGTTTACTTCCAATATTATTTTGTATTGGTTTCAGGTGTACAGTATAGTAGTTAGAAAATCATATATATTACAAGGTGATCCCCCTGATATTTTCAGTATCTAACTGGTGCCATACATAGTTACAATATTATTGATTTTATTCCTCATGCTGTACTTTACCCCCTGTGACTATTCTGTACCTAGCAATTTGTGCTTCTCAATTCCTTCACCTCTTTCTCCCGGTCCTCCAACCCCCTTCCTCTGCAACCACCAGTCTGCTTTTTGTGTCTATGAGTCTGTCTCAGTTTTATCGTTCATTTATTTTGTTCTTTATATTGTGTTTAGAACCATACAAAAGTATCTGGAATTTTTTCCTATAGACACATAGAAACTTCTTGTTGTTTGAACAAAAATTCAAATACATATAAAATTAGAGACAAGTAAAAAGTTGCATCATATGAAATTGCTGTTTTTAGGTCAATATGATCTAATATTAGCAGTTCCATATGGTTCAGTCTGAATACAATAAACACTCTTATACCTATCATGTGGGTTTAGAAACTGCCAATATTTTACCATATTTGCTTCATTGTTTCCCCTGAAATATTTTGAAGGAAATCACAGACATATGGCACTTTCTCCATAAATGTTTAGTATACATCACTAAAAATAGATATGTTTCTACATAAACATAATATACTTATGCTCCTAATATAATCAACAAATGTCCATACTCTCTAATGAGCAGTCCATATTCATGTTCCTCCAGTTGCCTCCACCATGTATATTATACTTGACCTGTTCAAACTTTGCAAAGTCCTTTGTAAAGTAAAACCCCAACCACCACCAACAAAACAATTTGGGTATAAGGCACTGTCAAATTAGCCATTCATACAACTCCAGAGCAAGGTCCCACCAATGAGGATGGCAACATCTTCAACTAGAGTGTGGTGGCCATGGCACAACTATGTCACCCTGGGTGTCAGGCAGCATGCAGAAAGAAGTCTGTCCAGCTGCTAGGCAAGTGCAGGAAACACTTTGGCCTCAATGTAATTAGCCAGTTGAGAAACCAAGACCTGCTTGGGACATTTAGTTTTAGTCAGATGCTGTGGTCCTAATGCAAGTCCTTACCTGTTGCCCATGGTCACAGTGGAGAGAGTTGGATGGATCAAGAGTGAACGAGTCAGTTAAGTGAATACAGTGTCCTAATATACGAATCGTATGTCTACAGGTATGTGGGTGGGGCTCCAGGTGTGGGTGTACATTTCCATCTAGTTCTTAAGATAATTTGATGCTAGAGGTGCCCCCAATATTAAAACTCTCTGAGTCAGATCATTGTAATAGCACAAAGAAGGAGAAAAAGTGATTAGAAGGTAAGAAATAACTGAAGAACTTAGAAGACTTAGTGTTTTTCAGTGAAGAATTAATCTGAGTTTCTTGGCAATCAAGATAAAAATATATAAAAATTAATATATATATTCTGAGGCTTATATTTTCTTCTATTATAAATTGTTGACACTATTATCACCAACATCATTATCACCCTCATCATCACCATCAATGTCATCACCAATGATGCAAATGTGTTCAACATTTTATGATGAGGAGAACACCTACAAAATTATCTTATTCATTTTAAACACTTTTGTTCATTGTATAGAGTGCATGTGGCATTGTGCTTGGTAGCAGAAGAAATAAAATGATGAATGTATCTATGGTTCTATGGAGACCAAACCTGCACCCTTAAAAGGAGATATATGAGACAATAGCAATTGCACAAATAATTTCTGTTAATTAAAGTAACTAGAATTTACAGGGTTCCCTACAAAAAATTAGAATCTATTTAAGGTCTTCACATCTATTACCTCATTTACTCGGCCCAACAGCACTGAAGGGAAAATACTATTCCCATTTTATAGAGGAAATCTATAAGATCCTGAGCAGTTAAGATAATTTTCTGAGCTCTCACAGCTAATAAGTGACAGAGTTAGGATTATACCCAAGTCTGCCTAACTTGAAAAGTGGTGCTGTTTCCACTACACTCTGTGACTTATTATGATAAAAGTTATCTTTTAAATTACAAGTCCAGGAAGAGTTAGGTGGAGAAGGGATCACTTCTGAAAAGTTAGTACTAGTTCCACATATAATGATCACATCTGATGCCGTGAGTTGTAAATGTCTGACTAACACAGGGAAAGAAGAGCAGACAGAAGCCATGTAGCTGGAATGTTCCCAGCACCTGTGTGGAACAGTCTCGGAGAGTGTCAGTGGGTCATGTTGATATGGCACCACTATGCTAAGTAAACGGGCTTCATCCCTAAGAACACAACCACCAACCAGCATAGGCTGGTGTCTCCTGGGCTTGTGCTGAGCCATTCCCTCCCTTCTCTCATCTCTCATTCTACCACAAAGGGGATTCATTCTGCTCACAAATACAGAAATCCAATATTAGAGAAATCAACCTGTAAATATCAAGCAAACAATCTTGTAGTCTCAGAGGATTTGCTTTGGCTGGAGACTACCAGGGCTCCAGGTCTCTAGGACTCAAAGGGATGAAGGCAGTTCTGTTAAAAGAAAATTAATATGAGTATGTTAAAATGTTCTTTAAGCTGCTGGATAGCTGATTAGCAGGAGGCCTTGATCGCCTAGCACAGAGGTGCTCAAAAGAGGGAGGGGTAAATGCATAAGGAAAGAAAAGTAATATCTCCTATTAGGTTCTCTCTGGTAGCAAACCTCGAATGAGCGGTTGTTATGATAGGTTGGTGGATCTGGGCCAGCCGAGATAGCAGTGCGCAGAGTGGGTGGAAGCCTTGTTTGATCCTGAGGCTCCCACCTCCACCACTGCTTCCTCCTCCACCCCAGCATGTGCATGCTCAGCCTGAGATCCTTTTCTCAGTGGGATGTTTCCTCACCCAACCTTCTGGAGAAATACTCTTCCCTAAAGCTGTGGCAACAAGAATAAAAATATGACTTTCAGAAAGAAGACCTAAGTACAGACATTATCTTCCACGTGCGAGCCATGAGGATGCAGCTTAACCTCCAGGGCTC
This sequence comes from Phyllostomus hastatus, assembly GCF_019186645.2. Taxonomy (NCBI): domain Eukaryota; kingdom Metazoa; phylum Chordata; class Mammalia; order Chiroptera; family Phyllostomidae; genus Phyllostomus; species Phyllostomus hastatus. The sequence continues at coordinate 6,988,338 of NW_025334015.1, read as the reverse complement.
AGTTTCTACATCTGTAAAATTTGTAAGATTATAAGAAGGTCATAATTAAACAAAGTAATGCATGTAAATTTCTTGTCCTAGGACTGGGTATCTAGTATGTATTTAGGAGAAACAGTTACTCTCTAATTCTCCCTACTGTGTTTCCATAGAGAACTTCTGTTCTTTCAGCAGGAAAAGAAAACAAAATAGGATTAGGCACATAGGTCTCTTAGTTCTTTCCAGCCTCCCAAACCCTCCTGTCTAATGAAGGACTGATTTCACTGATTGGTGGTAAGAACCTGGCATTCCTTGAGCTTCATTTAAGGGCAATTAAGCTCAGACGTGGCTTGCTACTTTCCCTTTGTTCCACCAAGTGCACATCCTAACCAGGCAGAATTTCCCTCGCTCCACGGGGCTTCTGTGCAGCCAGCACCATGTGGGCAGGGCCTGCTGCCTATCTCCTGGTGCTAGTCTTGAAGCCTTCTTTGTTTTCATTCTCACTCGTCCCGCTTTGTACCTGATGAGATGTGAAGCAGGACAAAACCTTCCCTTTGGAAGGCAGGAGCAAGGGCACCTAATCATTGCTTTACTGATCCAGTTTCTACCCAAGGAGGCCGCAGGATCAGTATATGATGAAGGTGGCACAAGGCCTGAATGTCTTCCAACACTGTACACCAGGAGCCTGGGTTTCAGGGTAACAGGGCTGTGACTGCACTGGGATCCTCAGTCACAGTCTTGTTTCTGTTCTCAGTTGTCACAGGACATCAGGACACAGGAGGGCTGATGTAATTAACAACTGAAATAGAAAGCAATCCACTAATACAACCTACAGTATAATTACAATTAGCAGTTTTTAATAGTAATGTTTTTATTGTCTAAAATATTCTCTTGGGGACAAGTCCTACCAGGAACTTCAAATGTTAATGTGGAATCACAAAACTTGGAATAGTGGATAGACCACAAGGCATGAAAATTCAGGCACCCTACTCAGTTCCTCCTCATAATTCCTGACATGGGCACATGCTTACCCTGTTTTGAGTTTAGTCCTGGGGGCAGTCTTTACTTCTTAGTTATCAGAAGAACCAGGACAATGGTGTTGACACTGTTCTAGGCTTAGATAGGATCTGAGCCCAGATTTGCCATGACCTTTCTCATCAGGGGGAAATGAGGGCAAAGGCAGGACTGTGGAAGTGTTCCAGAGAGATTTGAAAAGGTACCTTGTGGTCTACAGCCATATCACCCTGAACGCTCCTGATCTCATCTGAAAAGGCACCTTGTATTTCTCTCTGCATACTTTTGTAGAGACAGTGGTGCCCTGGTAACAGGAACACATCAAGTACTCTCTTCTTGGTTTCTAAACACCAAACCCCATTCAGCCAATCTAGGGTTCCTGGGAGACAAGCCTGACTTCAGGACTGGGGAAGAGCAAGCAGAAGGTGAGCCTAAAATATCTTGTTGGGCCAGAAGAAAAGGATGTGTTTAAAGTATGATGAGGACACATCCAAAGGACACAGAATCCAGGGGATGGGACATGAACTGGCCAAATCTACGATGATTGGAACATCAAAACAAACAAATAATCAAAACAAATTTTCAAAATGGTTATAATCTGTTAAATAAAATAAAATTTCATAATCTCATATTAGTAATTAATAAGCAAACAGCTAAAATATAGAGAAGCTTTTCCTTATAATAGAATACCAATTAATAAATGTATAAGAATGATAGAATTAGGAAAATCACTAGTTTGTAACCACAGTAGTAACAACTAAGGTAGTAATGAATCATCAATGGATGCAAAAAACAGTGGGTAAACATTTGATGGGGCAAATTATTTGCACAGTCTCAAAAAAACTTGCCAGAAATCACTTTCTAATTTCAATGAGAAAAATAATGACATTACAGTGGAAAATGCCTGCAGATACAACCTTAACTGTGATTACTATTATTAACAATGAGACACACCAACATCTCATGCTTCCTAACATGAGGAGAACATGTTGTGTATGTGATAGCCCTACCAAAAATTGCATAACTAATCTGGGCATGGGGACATAGACAAACTCTAATTGAGAAACAACCTACAAAAAAGTGGATGCCTTGAAAGTAAAAAGATAAACTAAGGAGACGAAAGACATGACAACTAAAGGCATTGTGTGATCCATCCTGGATTGCAGATTGGAAAAAAATTATAAGGGGCATTTTTTGGAAAACTGGAATATTTAAAACAATACCTGCGCATCAAATAATAATAAGGTTAAATATTCTATTTTTATAATTGTATGAAAATAGTTTGGTTTTAAGAAACTAAAGGGTTAGGGTACAGGGGCATGATATCTGTGGCTTCTTCTGGAATGGCCAGAAAAATGTTAAGACACACACATGTTATCCTTCTGTCTATCTACCCATGAATTCATCCATCTACAGAGAAGGAGATAAAACAAATGTAACAAAATGTTAGCAACAGGTAAATCTTTTGAGAGGTTAGTGTTTTTCACTATTCTTGCATTTTTATATATATTTGGAATTATATAAAAGTTAAAAGTTAAAATGTATATATTTATAGAGTATTTACAGTTAACTAGAGCAATAACACGTATTAGTTTATCTGATCTTCTCCAAAGAGCCCTTGGCAGTGGCGATGGTAGTGATGGTAGTGATGGTGGTGATGGTGATGATCCTGCTGGTGATGGTGGTGGTGATAATAGTGACAGTGGTGTGTATGTGTGTTCATATGCTTATACAGTTAGTCAGCAGCATCCTCATTTTACACATAAATAAGTTAAAGCTCAAAGAGGTTAATCGATTTGTCTGAGGTCAATAACTAATATTAGCACATGACTTCAGATCTTAAGTCCAAGTTACGCATGCACTAAAAGCTCTCTTAACTAATTTCTGCTTAGTTTCCACTTAACCGGCCTGCTGAGTTAACTGCACTCTCCATTCTCCCTGTAACTCAGACTCCCTGACGCCCACGGCACGCTGAGCTCTCTCGTTCCACGCCAGCCCTTTCCCTTTGCCACGAATGCATTCACTACTTGAGTCAGCTGTGTCTTTTCCCAGATCAGTTCTTGCCAGATGTATTTTTCATATAATTATGTAATTTACCTACAGTCTTCAGAAACTGATACAATGTGAATGTGAAAAGAGAACTGCTGTTTCTACAAAAACTAAGTAGAATATTTTGGAAAGATTCAATAATAGCAAGTGGGGAAACAACAGCAGTTAAATTAGACATGGGAATAAACTGTAATAGATTAGGGAAAAGAGCAGAAGAGTCCAGAAGTGCTTTCCATTCCAATTGCTTCACAACAAGAACCTTCACCCTCATGCCCAACTTTCAAGAAATACAAACTAGAAAACAGGAACGGTGACTTATGAATACCGCTGTTGCAGGAAGATACCTATTTTCAGTCAGCCAATTCGTTCGCAAAGGAAAGGCTTTGACTCTGTCAAAAGCCAAATGAATGTGCATTTACATGCTTTGGCATATTTACAATGTTTCTATATTATTTATGAATTGCCACTGTTAGGAGCTATTCTGGATAACAAACCACCTGCTCTTCCTATTTGAGACTGTAAAAGGGCTGGACTGTTCCAGGTCTCCACAGCTCACTCTCCTAGGTTTAGAGTAAACAACAGACCACCTAGGACTCAGAATTTGAGAAAGCCTTGCCCCATTCCCTCCCCACATGATGCTATTGACTGGTACATAGTAGTATGTGTTGTGATTCCTTCGGTTCCTCCTGCCTCCATACCCCTAACTGATCTACTCTCCATAATAAGAGTACAATTAAAGTAAGATGGACATATTGAGATCACTTCTATCCGGGATTTGTTAATCAAAATAATATAGCTACAGAGATTCATATTGACTTCTCTCATTTTTCAGCCTGAGAGACAACAAATGTGTGTTGCTGCCACTTGTTAACCATTGAGAGGATCAGAATGCTTATCACAGATTTACTCTAAGTGTTGGTCTAACCTGACAACCTAGAAAATAGCAGATGAAAGTGGACGCACTTCAAAGAGCAAAGAGCATCATTATCCATCATTTCTCTCACTAATTGCGGCCCAAATACAAAGAGGGGAGAGAATGCCCATCCGCTGCTCTGCGAGCCAGCCTGGCCTTCTCCGCGGAGACTCAGGCTCTCCCCCAAGGTTGATGCTGCTGCTCAAAGCAAAGCTCCCAGGCTGGTGGGGGTGGCACAAGGTGAGAGGAAACGCAGAGGAGAAAGTGGGGCTCTGATGAAAGGAGCACTTTATTTGATAAAATTGTAAAGAGCAGCTTGTACTGTAGAGACAGAATCTCCCAGTAATAAATGTCAGGTTTATGAACAATTGAGCCTCTCTATTTCTGACTGAAATTGCTCTTTAAGGTCAGCTCTGTAAGTGCTCCCTGGGGCAGGGGGCTGTTCTGCCGAGTGGGTTTGTGGACGCTGCTGCGCTGCTGGCGATAGGAAGGGGATCTGCTCGTTGTGTTGTCGGGGTCTGAAAGAAGTGATAGATATGCTGAGTGGCTTCCAGAAAGAAAGCATCCAGGTGCCTGCACAAACCAGAGTTTGTGAGGGGGCAATGAGAAGGCGTTACTGAGTGCCAGAAGCACACTGCTTCAACAACAGAAAAGACCCTCCTTAGCATCACCCTGCAGTGCCCTCCCATGGCGTGGCCCCCACTACCTCTCATTGAGATGGAAATCTCAGTTGTCTGTCTACACTGGACCCCAAGGTAGACATTGTTGCCTGTGTGTGCTTGATAAACTAGTATGACCGAACAATAAAAATCTTCAACGTATAAAGGGCAATAAACAGAGTGGAAGTACACATACATGCACACATAACATTGCATATGCATACCCCAGAACTGACTTGGATAGTTCAAGGTCAAAGTGATGAATCCCCTCTTATCTTGCCCCTAGGCCAAGGAAAAACACAACTTTAATTCTAAGGTTTACTGGCTGTTCAGGCACCCAGAAATGGTAAGCTTTTCATTGGTGAACTACTTCACCCAGATCTTCCAGCTGGGGTAGCTGAGACCCCCATGTCCAAATCACCTTCTTTAATGTCAAGCTAAATAAAAGCTCTCACCCTTGAGCCTGTAACCTAGGAGCCCTCTTGGCTCCATTGTACCATTTAATCGTGTGGCCCCTTTGAAGCAAATTTATGAGGAGTTTGCTGGAAACTGTGGCAGCTGGAATGAAACCAGCTACCACAGAAAGAAGCCTGTGGCAAAACTCAGTGGAGAAGGAGTGGGGAAGGGGGGATTCGGAGGGTACCACGATGAACGTGATAGGAAACAGAGATGATGAGCAGTTCTGTGAGTTGATTTGTATTTCCCGGGGCAGGGCCTTGATAGACCATATGGTCTGGCCTTGACCCTTGCATCTCTGCATGCCCTCAGAGCAGCAGCCCTTGCTGTGGCTGGCTTCCACTTCTTGTTATTTTTGGCACTAGGAGTTCTGATCACAGGGTGGTTCGATATCATAATCCAAAGCATTAGATAGAAACCATCTGGAAGAGCAACCAACTTTAACCTTGAGGGCTACTTGAAAATAACCTTCATCCACTGAGCCCTGAGTTCACATGGAAAAATAGGTTATTTAAAGCATATTTCAAAAAGCATCCCATCTTGAGAGCCATCCACCTTAGAAGAGACAGACACTTAACCACCAGGCTTTGATATCTGTAGAATGCATTTCTTCCCATCTGCTTAGTGCCAAGTTGCCAGTTACTTGCACAATGGGGATGCAATAAACAGGGCCGAGAAGGTAACAAAATTCACTGCAGGATGCTAAGGAACAGAGAGCAGAAAGGCCACACCTGTAATAAATCAATTAGCCGATTATTCAGCAGAAAAATTAGTTACTATACCACTGGTTGTTACTATGGAGTCTGAAGGCAGTCAAAGAAATAAGTGAAAAGTGCAGGATGAGCAATTAACCCCATTATTATTATTATGTTTATCTGTAGGCCCCCTAGTTTACCAACTCGAATTCCCAGCGAACACATTAATATTTATATAGGTGTGTATGCATCTTTCACACACAGAGCACTTTCTGTGCATGTTATATTCTCCAGTAAGTTTGTGAGACTTCATCAATTAACAATAACAAAGAGGAAATGTGATTCTCCAAAAAGCCACAGAATAAGTCAGGCAATGAAAATAGACAGACTATAAACTCAGGGTTCGTCTTTATGGTTCTCCGACTAACCACGCAGACGGTGATTCTTCACATGAAGACATACTCCTCAAGGTGACTTTTCAGGAAGGAGTTTTGTGCTGTTAAAGAGGAAGGGTTACATCTCGAGTCTATTTAACACCACGTGAGATGGGAGCTAGCTGCCTCTTCTTGTAAATGAAGCATAGCTCTGCTCAGTTAGGCAGGATGTTCAAACAGCTCACGTGTGAGCCAGGAATAATTCCCCCTCTATTCTCTGGATTTGGGCCATGAAGCCCAAAGCCTGAAATTTTATCTGGGGTACAGCCATGGTAGGGTAATCTCCATTTTCTAAAATACTGACCCACTATTTGCATGCCTGGGAGATAAAATACTGGAGAACATAGGATACCAGGATAAACTTGTTGATATAGCAAAAAGAGAAATAGTTAGTAACTAGGAACTACTATGTTTGCCAAAATCTTTTTCTCAAATGGTAAGAACCCAGCTATGGAAGCTCTAGGATTTCAAATTGCACTGTAGCTGCACCCTGCCTGGAGCCTGCGTGTCAAATGCACTCGCCAAAACGGCGCCTGGAGGGTCACAGTGACCAACAGGCACTTAGCAGGAGAGAAAACAGCCCCTTCAAGAACATCTGGCAGGGCCCTGCCTTAGAACATGGCCTCGCAAGGGTCCTAGTGCAACCAGTATGCCTTCTAGGGGCCAGGCGTGGCCTCGGCCAGCTCACAGGGTACCTTTGTGTGAATATAAGGAAGTCCCCTTTCCTTTAGGACAGTGATGTTCAACAGGTGCGCCCCAAGAATTTTTAAAACCTGCACTACCTGACTCTTTAGTCAGGGGCACTGACCACTTTTCCCTGAGATTGTCAAATTAAAAATATGGCCACAGCCAACACACCAATAGCCGTCTGGTGTGCACACCCCCTGCACGACGGTGTGTGTGGTGGCCCCAAAGGTCCTGGAGGTGGAGTGGCTCCTTGGACAAACCTCGAGACTCCCCTAAACCCCTCTCAACACTTTACAGTCAGAGCATATCTACTTTGATCTGTTTCAGACAAATTTTATATTTTTAAATGACTCTACCACTTAAATAAAAACATTGAAGGCCACTGAGAGAGATCTGGTTGCTGTACATTTCACAATGATCCCTGGGGGATATTCCCACAGCATTAGTTAATTTGCAAAAGATGAGTGCAGGACATAGGAAGAGTCTCTGGGCTCAAAGCCTACGTGTGCTCAAACCCAGCTTAGCTCCCCTTTTGTCACTTAATACCTGTCTTGAAAGTCTGACCTCACTTGCATTGGAGAAAGGAAGAGAAACACCTTTGGGGGCTGTGTTGCCAGAGACTGACGTTGCCTTGCTCTGATAGGAGATAAGAATTCAGGGCACAGAGAAGCAGAAGGAAGGTGGAACTGATTGGCAGGGAGGGGCAGAGACCTAGCAAGCGAGAGAGCGACAGACAGACAGCGACCGAGGCACACTGAGAGGTGACATATGATGACACATCCTCTTTTCTCAGCCCGAAGCTCCCTTCTAGGAAGGAGGCCAACATAAATTCTTCCACTCAGCGGTGCCCAGATAGGCCCGGAAGAAAACAAAAAGGGGATTAATCTCGGCATTGCAGGCGCCCCTCAGCCACTCTGCTAATACCCAACCTCCACCCAAGGTTTGATTTGAAGAGAGCTTTGCCAGCAGCTGAAACACCAACCACAGGCGCTCCCCCTCCTCCCCAGCACATTTCATTTTATTTCTATCAAGCGGTGCTTCTGATTGCCTCAGTCTGGAGGGTTGGCAGCGCTACATTAACCTGCCGGATCTCAGGGAGCGACTTGGGCTGCCAACGTGGCTATCAAAGGGCCTCTTCTGTATTTGCAGGTTCCTGGAGATGCTGACAAAAAGCAGCAATAGAAAAGCCCAGCCTCGTGGTGGCATTTTCTTGCCTCACAGTTAACCTTCATATCGGTAAACATGTGGTGAGCCTTGCATCAAAACCAGTTCCTCACCCTGGCACTAGAAGTTTCCTCAGTTCCAAAAATGGGCACAGCACACAATTCAAAGGACCCGTTTGTTTCCATGCTCTCTCGTTCTCATAGGCCACAGGCACAGTTTTCTCTGCACCCCTTTCTTCCGGATGCGATCTGCCTCCTCTGGCTTCATCATTTCTATCACCTCTCTTTCTTTCCCATTCGTGCCTGTCCCACAACGGGTTAAGTGACTCCACCGAACCTAAACATACTTGGAAATAACTCTATCAATCAGCAAGGGAGCTCTGTGTAGGGAGATTATTGCACATGCACATTTTAATTGAGCTGTGTAAAGAGGAAGAGAGAAAGGCTCTATTCTTAGAACCCACTAGTAGAATAGTGAGGATTTGACTTTCAAAGATTTTTGGTCCGAAATCATGTCCTACAACACAGCCTGTCTGGATAAATCTTGTGTCATGCTGTCAAATTTACCTGTAGTGCAGGTCATTTTGAACAGACTGCACTTTCTATGTTAAGCTTCACCAGGGTCCATTTTAAATGAGGCACCTTCTAGAAGGTTATCTGACACATATAAATGCAGTCTGGTAGGTTCTGAATATTCAGCCTTGTCTATTCTTCCCTTTCATTCTGATCCACAGGCTGAAATCATTCCCCACTCTTGTTAACTCAATTTATTACTAATGCACTAAATGCCATTCTGATGGCTTAAAAGCACTCAATTACCTCCCCAAATACCTTTCCTCAACGACAACAGGGTGGCTTATTCATCGTGCAGGCTCTGGCCGTAACAATGGACAACGTGACCCAAGGTGGTGACGTGGGACCTTTGTGCTGAAAATGGAAAAGCCTGGCTGCCTCTGTAACTCCTCTTTTATCCTGAATATTAACACAAGCCTTTCACGATTCTTATTCTCTGCCTGCAAAATGGAGTTAAGATTTCTCCCCTACAATTCCAAAGGGTAGGGAGATTATCAATGGAAATTTGTCGCACAAGTGCACTGCACAGAATTTCAGCTCCCCGGAGACATATTTCCGGGATTCAGAATTAATTGGTTTCCCCTGCCCTGGGCTTCACTGTGTGTCCTCTTCTTTATAGCCACGCTGTGTTCTCCTCCGTCCTGCTTCCTCAGCAGACTATGGGCTCCTCCAGGGCCAGGATTGTTTTCTGCACCTCTGGACTGTGCACCTCATCAAGGATGAGCACACAGAAGGTGGTGAACTAACCCCCATCAGTCAATACATGTAGCCTTGCATGTACCATGCTGTGTTCTTACTTGCTGTCTACATGACATTTATCTCAATTCTCTTGGGAGGGTAGGGCCCACATGTCACATTTCTTATGTTTCCTCCAATCCAGATCTACTACCATGGTTTCTGGTACAGATAAGCATCAAGGAAGGATTGTCAGAATTATTAAGAAAGCCATTCTCTTTATGTAAACAACTGCTTTAAAAAAATAATAATTCTCAGATAATCTTGGAATATTACTAAATGGTTAATCAGCCAACTTGCTAAGTAAAGATACATTGCTGACTGGCACAGCATCTTTCTGGATGTTAAATTACTTAGGTCAGCTTGCAAACACTACTGTAGCTGGAGCTCAAGAGTTAAAGAGCTGATTTAAGGCCATCAGAGCTACTTGTAGTTGCGTTGTTGCTTGATGACACTGAACGTTTGCTTGCTCACTAGGTTTGATTATTTGCATTGCGTGATTATGAGGTATATCACTTCCAGAATTAATTTGATGTGTTGTGATTGCAACAGTTTTTTGTTATGTGACCTGATAACTGATTTGGTCAAGTGAATTTCTCTGCAGAATTATCTACTCATCTTCCATCAACCATTACCGACCACACACATAAAAACTCTGAGAGGGACGAAAACAACCTTTACACATGTGGCATCTGTCACCCACATGTCTCTGGCATTCTGAGACAGCACTGCTACTCTCAACTGCCACTGCAGAAGCTCCTCAGGTACGTGTGTTGATGTCACCACTGAGATTTCTCCCACTGTAAATGTTCCTGCTTCTCAATCAGCATGGACAAAATGCCCCCTGATGCTGGCTCTGTGTATTCAGCAGAGGCTCAGGGATACGGTGGAGCTACTTGTCCCTTTTCAAAGAGTGCCAAGACCTGGTTCCATGAAGAGAGATAGCATAGGGTGCTGGCTGTACCACCTGGCAAGAACATTGCTGGCCACATATTTAATGACAGAATGCTGCCCTTTAGGTACACAAATTAAATCCAGGCTAGGAGAAGAGGAGTATGACACAGCAAATGCTAAGATAGTAGAGTCTGTCAGGTGACCTGTTTCTTTCAGGAACATCTCTTGTGGTGTTATTTCACATTTGATGCCACAGCTTTAACGTCATGCTGAAGCACTGATATAGACATATACCACCTACATGCAATACCCTGCTGTTAGCATCCCAGTTCACAGAGACTGTGGCTAGGCAAGGTCACATAATTTGGCCAAGGTCAAATAGCTGCTTGCGAGCCCTGGACCCCAGGTCTGTGACAGGGCAGTTCTTGGTCTTTACTGCACTCTACTGAGCCCTGCAAACTTAACTCTACAAAGCCCCATCATCAGCAAAGGAACCTGAGGTCCAGAGAAGCAAAAAAAAAATTGTGATGATAAAGCAATAATTAGCAAATTTGGGAAGACTTGTGGCATTCATTTATACCATGATCTCTTGCTGCATTAAGCCTGGTTTCCCCACCTAAATTAACAGTTCCCTACAGACTAGGACTCACTTTATGCACTTTGGTCTACTCTCTATGCATCTGGCAGAGCATTGTGTCTCAACATACTCACCAATCAATCACAGCTTATTTATAGTCTAAGAAAAGGAGCCCCATTCGTTGAGTGCTCATCTAGAAAATCTCTACTATAGAGCCTCAGTCAGTTCTGCCCAGTGACACATGTCCCATTTATTATGGTCTGTTCCAAGGCTGTCTGGCCCAGGTGGTTGGCTCCCAGACAATTAGCTAGAATACGTATGAAGAAGGCTTGGTGAACATTACTTTTTGATGTCCACAAAGATAGTAGGCTGGCCTGTAAGAAGGGTGAAATAAAGGTGATGGGTCATTTTCCTGAGAGGGGGTGAGGCATGGAACTGTTGGAACAGCCAGTCATCCTGGGCATGTGCCAGCCACCCAGTTGAGTTATTAATATATGAACCTTACCACTCCTCGCCCACACTGCCTGCTGATTTTTATACTATGTTGCATAATTAATCTGTCAACATTCAGTGACAGGGCATAAATATTAATAATACGATCACACAGTTAGCTGTTCCCTTTAAAATTCAGTGCTGAGGAGATAAATCGGCCACTTAATCTTGCTAGATTCAGGAAAGGGGAGGAAAGAGCGGGAGAGAAGGTGGGGACAGGAAGGAGAGGCAGAGGAAGAGGCTGCTAGCTAACTGGGAAAAGGGGCTTCTTTATTTGGGTCTGGTCTCACACTTGTGGTTTCACATGGGTGTTTAAATGCCTAACACTTTGAAGCTACCTTGAGTCTTTTATTCCCAGGTAATACAGTAAACCTTTTCTCTCTCCTTCCTGTTTCCTCAGGGGACAGAAAGCTCCCATCTTTGCATCTGGCATTTCTCCTCTCTGGACCGTGACGAGCAGCAGTAACTTCCAGGACAGACCTGAGCCAACCATCCCCTTTGTTGCCTGAAAGAAGAGGCAGGTTTGCAGTTCTCCTGGAAGGCTGAAGGCGGTAATTTAGGGATTCACGGGACAGGGGAGGCATTGAAATGCAGATGTGACTAGATAAGCCAGGGAGAGAAGATCTGTTGTGTCTTCCTGGCTTTACAGAAAGTGTCATTTTCCATTCCTCTTGCCAAATGCTCCTGTTTTCATGAATCGGACACCTCCTAAAAACTTAGAACTTCTAAGAACTTGACTAAATTGGCCATTCGGCACCTACAGTGTGCTGGGCCCCGGCTCCCCGCACTGCCACAGGAGCTCACTCCACCCCTCTCCCATCCTGCACTCCACACAGCCGTGTATTTAATATTTCCTGAGCATCTACTTGGTAGTAGGCACCATACAAAGAGACACCAGAGATTAAAATTTTAAAAAACCAAATGCAAATCATGACCTTAAGATAATAAATAGCAGCAGCTATTATATAGATAAGAAAAATATTCAAGCCACAAAAAATAAATTAGATGCATTTTACATCCTTGTTTTTCTATGGAATTCTATGGTCTCACTCTTATTGTGCCTTTTCTTTGTCTATTGGTAAGTCACTGAAATTTTCTCTGTATGGAACCACCAGCAAATAAGAACATTAAAGTGAAAACTGAAATGGACTTTCGAGATCATCCAGTTCCACCACGTCATTTCACAAATGATACACCTGAGGACCAGAAAGACTAGAGGTGTCCAGAGTCATGTCTCAGCTACCGGAAGAAGTAGGATTGGATCAAGGCTCCCCAGCTCCCAGACTTACTGCTTTCATTGTCGATGTACTCCTGGATAAAAAATAGAAATGAATTCTAATTGAACCTTTTTTCATCTAGTTCTGATATCCAGTTGGTAGCTCTGTGAGTTGCACTTGAGTTGTATGTTTTTTTAGGTTGAAATGTGACACAATATATGTCTCACTGAAAGGATCTCAATGTAACGTCCTTATATATCATCATGGATATTGGGATGACATTGGCTTTTCCCTTACCCTTTACCTCCAAGTCCATGCTTCCATGGACCCCTGCATTCCCTAAAAGTGTATTCAGGATTGAATGCATAGGATAGACAGACAGATACCCACATCTTGTGCACATTATACACGAGATTATTATACCCATGGTATATAATCATTATACCCATGTATAACATGCATCCTTTTTTCCTCAAAAATTTGGGCAAAAACTGTGCACTATACACAGCAAAATATGGTAGATAAACATATAGATAGATAAGAGGAAGGAATCTCTTCATGGTTTAAAGCAAGTTGGAAGAGACCTCAGGGTCCCCTAACTTTTCCACTCTGGCTTTCAGCCTGAATGTGTGGACTTTGACTGCAGCAGAATGTTAATGAGGCCAGAACTCCAGTCTGTGTAATACAAATTAAGGAGCAATGGCAGATTCTGCCATCCACTCTCCATCACTTTGTTTTACAGGGTTCACAAATGAAAGGGATACTTTAGATTAAAAGATTTGGTTAATGGTCTGATTAATTCATTCCAAACAGACCGAAACTGTTCTATGATTCTCCTTTTGCTCTTAACCTTTCCAGCTTGTTTTCATGCATGCTGACTTCCCTTTCTTCTTCTTCATTTATTTTTGTGGTTTAATTTAATATCCAGTAACTATGGCTCTGATTCTTGTGAAGATCTCAAGGGGTGCAAGAAAAATGGAATGTGTGTGTGTGACCCTCAAGAAAAGGGTCCGAACGCTTCTGCAAAATCCAAACCCATCATCACAACACCCACAAAAAACATCACCAGGCACTAACACTGTGGGGCTCAGTAAATGATAAAGGAGTACTCGCTTCTCCGGCCCTTCTCTGCCGTGGATGTGCACCCCCTTGCTCGCTGCAGTGTGCCACATTTATTAGTGGGGAAGCTCTGTGCCCCACATCCTGTGATGATACACTGGGCAGTTCTAATGGAGGGGATTTAAGTTGGATCAGCACTTGCCAGAAGTGGGAAGATCAAGCACAGAAGTTTCTGATGGGATGTTCAAAGGCTTTCTTTCACTCTAGTATATTAACAGTCCATTGTTTTCTTCGCTTTCAGATTTTTTTTGCTAAATGTCCCTTTCACACCCCTTCCCAAGCTTGATATCTGGAAAAATGCCTGTGACCTGTGCTTGTTGCTGTGGATTTTTTTTAAGTAAATTTCAAAAAATGTGTATTCAGCATCATTAGCCTCAGCCTACAGGCCCATTAGTCCGATTTGGATGGACTCAGGATGGGCCCAGCGGTACTAAACTGTAAGCAGGTAAGGACATTTACGAAAATCCATAAACGGCTCAGGCTCTCATATAAAACAAACATTGGGAGTGTGAGTGTGAGTATGTTTAGTCCTCTTTTGGTTTTCATTACACTCTTGAAAGCATGAGAGGGTCTGGGCACTCTTAACTATTTAATGTTGGAAACACTTAATAACCAGCTAATTGCAAAGAACACTTTCTTAGCAATTAAACAAGAAAAGATAGGCCAGTCTATTGGCTTTAAATTCCTGACTAAGGAACTCATAAACAAAGAGGCAATGGGAAAATGTTTTATTTGTATTTGTGAACAATATTGTGGAGGACAAAAAACTTTATATATACTACATTTAAGATAGACATGTTGTACTTTTCCCACTTATTTATTTATGTTCTGTCACCATAAAGGATTTGAGACAGTTTACCAGTACTAGTTGGGACTATTTTAGAAGTTAACATCAAAATAGAACAGGGAAAGGAACCATGTGATCTTCACCCCAGGTGGGTCTGGGCAAGAGCAACAGTTAGTGATTTCTTCAGAACATATTACAGGCAGGCTTTGCAGAAGGGAAAGCACTTGGAAAACTTTTTTTGAAACCAGCAGAAAAATAATTTTTAGGCGAACTTTTAAACCAGACCTCAGTACAAATGGAACCCCCCCCACAAAACCACAGGCACACAAATAAAGTGTCCGGCAGTTTCTTCTATCAGTGACAAGTGACAGAAATAGTCAGGATAGCTTGCTTCTTCTGCTATACTTTTTTATTCCAGAGAAGGAATAGCTAGAATAATTACATTTGTTCAACTCAGAAAGGGCCGTTGCATCTTAGTTTCATCTGCATCAGTGGTGTATTACTGCAAGTCTCTGCAAAGATTTAAAATGAAGTTTTATTTTTCCTATAGATCAGAACCCTGGGCTGCTGTCTGGGAGAGTTGGTGGTGACAAACTGACTAATTTAGTAAAAACATGTGAATGAAGTAAGGGGGAGGAAGTAAATGCAGTGAGACTTAGAGCTGCAAGCGAGTCTCCTGGTAAAACCCTGGTTCATTCTTGCTGACTGGGTTTCCATGGAGACCACCCTACACACTTGTGCCCAGAACAGTCCATCAGCCCCTCTCATGGCATCTCCATACTCACCGATGGAGATAGACCATGCTAATAAGGGCCGACTTTTCTGCTGTTCCCACAGGTCAATCTTTCTTCTCTTTGCTGCAAGATAGATGCTTCTCAGTACAGTGAGTGAGCATCGATGAGTGTAGCCTTGCCCAGGGAAATGATAATTCTAGGAAGGCATTTAATTATACTAGATGTGATATCATTTGCACATGGCCTCATGGTTTTGTTTTGGCTACTCACAGTTTGGCCACTCTTTTTTTTGTCTTTTTTGAGGGAGTGGGGGGCACTACTGGTAAGATTCAGAAGATAGAAAGATCAAATTGTTTGCCAAATTTCATCCTAATTTCTCCTCAGAAGAATAAAAGCACTTTCTCCTGAAGATTCTTTTCTTTAAAGATGGGGAAAATGCTTCTCTCCTTTTCTTTGTAAAAACAGTCAGGCTGAAGAAAAGCATCAGGGAATAATTTCATTGTTTAATATGTACAAACATAGTTAATAATACACAATAAACACAGACACAGTCCAGTTGTGCCTTTATTACTTTCAGGAACCATAACAGATTACAGCAAAAACTTAAATTCTACATTTAGGTTTGCTTTTAACTCGCTGTATGAACTTAGAAAGGTCAATATACCTTTTTGGTTTCCAGTTTTTTCAAGTTCAACTTCAGACTTTCGGAATAGTTTATGCCTACAATCTCTTTCTGATCTAAATGTCTTAAAGTCCCTATCTTTTTACGTGATAAAGTTAGAGCAAAAGAGTCAGACTGAGGGATCCAGAGTGTAGTGGTTACACCATGAACATAGCTTTTAAACTTGGCCTTGGTTGTCCTCATGATGACCAGAGACATAAATTCCCCATGTAGCATGCTTCACTTCTTCAGCATATCAAGCCTTCTGCCTTAGTAGAGTTAAGCCATATACGTAACAGACTAATTCCCCAAAGGCAATAAATTCTAACACAAGAGGCCAGACTTAAATGACACATTATAACCATTTTACAATGGATAAACATATTAAAATAATTAACTATTGATTTTCCTAGGTGGATTACTCCTTGCCATATTTTACTCCTACACAAGTTAATCTCTATCAACTAATACATTTTGGAGTTCTCTTTATACCTGAATTCTCTAGGAACTCAATTCAACCACCAAATTATCTTAAGTAACAATGTAAATATATCCTAAGCAAAAAATCCAGGTGAAAAAAAAAGTTACAGTACTGCCCAAAAGCATTAGTAGATTAATTCCTAATAATATATCCTTTTGAATAATCTATTTCCCCTTCCCTATTCTTGGAGTATAGAACTGTCAGCTAAAATTATTAAAAATCTAAGTGAATCTAAGTAAAACTTTAACTACAGTGGGAAAGAGACCACTGTACATTAAAATAAACTCTGAAATCAATTTGACCCGAAATACTTATTCATTTAGCAACTGCTATGGGAATTTTTTTAAATCAATACAACTTTATTACTTTTAAGTGGATACTTTTATCTTACAGGATTTCTTAATAGAAGTTTTAGCCACTCTGACTGAATGATTAGGTAGGCCAGGGAAGCAAACATTATTTGCATACTAACAATGAACAGAGCGGAGGGCTGAGTGTCTGGACCATAAATAACAAATGGAACTCTGACCCAGGGCTTGCAGTGACTTGTCCAGGATACAAACCTGCTATCTATGGTCACCAGCCCAGGCATCTGGGCTTCTGTGAGCCAGACTTGCAGGGAGTCAAACTTTAACAGGGTGTAGCCAAGAGGGGGACCCCAAGTAGGGATTTGGAATGGAGTCCAGAACTCCAGGTGTCCAGGAAATATTAGGATGTCCTCACCACCCCCCACAGGTGTGGGTTGGGGAAAGGGACAAATGGAGCAGGGCAATTGAGAGCTGTTTTGCATAGCAACAGCCTTGCAGCTAACCTCTGACATGGTCATTTAACATATCTATAACTGGTTACATAGCTGTGGCCATGCTCTGAGCCAGGAGAATGGAAGTAACTTCCCCACCAAGACATAACTAGGGGGCAGGTCCCCCGAGTTACAGCACCTGCATGGGAGCTTGGAGAAGAATGGCTCCATGACATGGGGCCATGCCTGCCCAGACTCACGATGGCAGCCCAGTAAAGCTGGAAGGATATGAGAGTGCTGGCAAATGTAACTAATGGTGGGAGGAGTCAGAAATGGGGCTGCAGAGGAAGATTGGCACAGGGATTTAAACCCAGATGCGGCAGCCATTGGAGAGAGAACCACGCAGTTTTGCCAGAGTAGGAACTCCCTCAGCCATTGTTCAGAGGACCACTCGGCTGTGGCAATAGAAAGGAGAGCCACGTGGCTGTGGACATGTAAGAGAGAACCACTCGGCTTTGCCAGAGTGGGGACTCCAACAGCCATTGTGCAGAGAGGACCACACGACTTTGCCACAGTGGGGACTCCCGCAGCTTTAGAAGGGGGAACCACTACCCAGCTTTAGCAAAGATCCCAGGGACACAACTGATGGTGCTGGGAACCGAGAGGGGTCTACCAGTCTAGCACAGATTACTGGGAAGAACCAGGGGCTGCCTGAGCCACAGACTTCTATTTCTTTTCCTGAGATACGGTACCCCAGACTGGGCAAAGGGGGGAAGGAAGGACTGTGTGTGTTTGTGGGTGTTTTAAGGGACTTTGGGATTTTGATGAGACAGTAGGTCACTACTTTAAGTATGTATAGCATTAAATAAACATTTCCTTTCCTTTTCCTGAATCTCTGGCATTGAGAGATGTCTTTCCTGTAAGGCGGCAGACATAACGAACCTGGGGGGTTCCTTTCGGGTAATAGTATTTCGCCCTCAGTCCCATTAGACGCCCCCTTTTTGTTCTGTAACAAACCACTATCTCTACCAACAACCCAAGATGCCAACTAAGAGCCTCTGTAACAATTGGCCCCAGGCAGTAAGGACTAGATAAGTAACTGACAACTTCTCTAATTTTCACCCTATTTCTGAGTGTGGACCAACCAGAGGAACAAATGCACGCCCTAACCAATTGCATAGGGTGCCCCGCTTCTATTTAGCCGCCTGAAGCTCCCCCATGCCAGCAGCCTCCAAACAGTGCGCACCTGAAGGGCACTTCCTTTTCCCTGTATTATAAAGCTTTCTCACTCTTCTGCCTGTTTGGAGTCTCTGCCAAATGCAAGTAAGACCAGCTGAGTTCCTTGCTAGAGCAAGGTCTCATTGCTCATCTTTGGGTGGTCTTTGTTTATTTCCACAATAATTTCTTTAAAATGTTTATTTTCTTTTAAGTGGGTTACATGCTATCATTAACATCATGCACATAACATTTCTTTGCTTGGAAAATAATTTATTATATTGTGCCAAAAGAAACTGATTCCAGGTAGCATTTTCAAAACTAATAATGAAATTGATGTCGTAATGGTGACCCCCACACAGTAGCAAATGACCCATTTGGTCTCACTGGGCCAAGAACCAATCAGAGCGCTTTGCATGCATTAGTCCATTTCCTTCTCAGGCAGTCCAGTACATGGGCTCCAACTAGCTCCGCTTTATGCTGAGGAGCCTGAGAGATCAAGCACAGTTTTAGTCTCAGCAGCCAGTAAGGGGCAGACTCAGGTTTCTAACAGCAGACTCTCTCTAGCATTCATGCTTTTCACCCCTAAGGTCATGGTCCAAATCCATGAGGCTCATCCCGGCTTTAAATAAGAGGAGAAGCCTGGAAGAAAAAGAAACTTTGCAGAAATGTTTCCACAAAGTAGAAGCAAGGGTACTTTTTTCTCATTTAAAAGATACAGATAAACAAAACCCAGATTCAATGTAATATCCACTATTAAATACAAAACATGCAACCAAACTTATCTACAGAATACAAAATATTTTTAAAGAACTGAAAGAAATGCTGTGTCAGCATTTTAGTACAATTAACACAGCACAGCAGAACCACACCGCTGCCTGGGGGCCGGCCCTGCTGTCCAGCATAAAGGCTTCTCCTGTGGCGTCCCAGGCAGGCAGGTACATCTTGTGGAGAAGTTCCACAGATGATCCTGACATGCACCTACGGACGTGAGCCTCAGAGCTATACTTTCCAGTTCATCAGGTGTCCCTGATGCTATAACAAAACATAGAGTGAAATGACAGAAGTATTGAAAACTCTCTTGCCAGGGAGTCTAGTGAGACAGACGCAGGGTCCAGACTCGGACCCCCACACCTGAGGGAACCCTTTCTCAGGGTGGCATTCGCTGCTCACATGAACACCGCCAGCGCATGTCAACACTGACAATATTGAGCAAAATTAAACACCCTATCCTGCACGGAGTCACGATGTGCCCCACTCCCTCTCCATCTGCTCTCCCCAGAGACCAGCGGCGCCTGCAGAATTGTTCCTTGATTGCATTTTCCTCCAGCTTTGAAAGCTTCCACTGTGTGGTTCTCGTGGAGGGAAGACTAATGCAAAGTGTCATTAATGAAAGTAAATACTGTTCATTAACTTTAGCTGTAACTCATTTAAAAGCTAAAATAACTTCACAATTAAAGTGCTCACCAAAATTAGGCATTGGAGTGTAGTAATTAATTTAAAACTGCACACAATAGTACCAATCTAAGGTAATAATTAAAATGAAAAGAAATGGGGAATGATATTAAGCAGTAGATATCTTTTGGATAACTCAAATAAAATAAATGATTTCACTGTCACTTCTAAAGAAAATGAGTAACTTTGATCCTGCCATCTGGCTTATCCTGTGCAGTTTCTTTTCTTACCCACCTGGAAGGTAAAGGTAATAACATTTAACATTTAGCCTCTCAGAAACATGAATATTTCAGAAAAACTTTGAGATCAGTGAGAAAGCTGCAGGAGGGAGCAGGTTAAGTAAGACAAGACAGATTTCAGTGCTGCGATCTGGGGACTCGAGGTGTAAGTAGCACATGGGTATTTCTGTATCCAGGCACGTGTGTAACAGGCACTGGGCAGTGGCTACCGAACTGGATACATTTGACTTCCTACCTTTAACACTGCTTATTAATCAGTGTCCCAAAGTAGCTTCCCACCACTTAGATTTACACAGATAAACTTTCAAGCGTTTTAAATCCCAGCTCCTCCGAGTGTGAATGGGGTTCACGGGCCTCTGTGAGTCTGGGAAGGGAGAGGATAGCATGGCGCATGATGAGTGACAGCTCAGTGACAGCGAGTGCAGACCAGCCTCACCTCCTGAGTCAGTGAGCTTCAGAACCGCCTGGACAGCATGCTACCCACAGGTGGCTGGGCCTCACTGCAGAGCTCCTGACTCAGTAGGTCTGGACTGGAGCCCTGGAGTTTGCATCTCCAACAAATTCCCAGCCTGAGGACCAGACTTTGGGAGCTAGTGATCCTGACTAAAGCCCCCAATATTCCCTGGTAATTAGGGAAATTTACGCTAGCATATATTATGCTACCAATAGATCCAAATTCAGCATGACTGTTAGCCAGAAACACTCTAATTGTTTGGCTGTCTCCATCTGAGTGTGACCAATATCTCTGAGTGTACGTTTCTTTATCTGAAACAAAAACATGCACCTAATTAATGAATGGGCATACCACAGAGTGGGTTACTTTATAAACAAAGATAAAGAATTAGGATCCTTTTGGTTGTAAACAAAGAGCACTTTATGAGGATTTTCTACCAACAACTCCAAGTCTTTACTGAGAGCCAATCACATGGCCAGACCCAATTTTCACATCTGTTACTTGAAAAGAATAGTGTTGACTGGTCTGACCGACATGCCACACGGTCGTTGTGAGCATCAGGTCAGGTGATGGTGAGAAAGGAACTTTGTGAGCACTGTGCAAGCTGCCCATGACCCCAGTAATATTTTATTAGTGCCTCTTTACCACTGACTAAAGAAGGTCCCATCCTAGCCATTGTGGGCTCCTGTGCTCACTCCCAAATGTTAATTAAAGTTCTTTCCAACATACAGGTGGACTCTCTTCTCTTCTGATTCCAGAACTCATAGCCCAAGTGAACTTGTTCAACCCAATCTCCTTGCTGAAATCCTAAAAGTGTTTCTGCAGCCCAGAACTCTTTCTGTGCTCCTGACCTATACATTCAACAAGCTCCTACTCATTCCTACTGAAAGATTTCAAAGAGATCTGTAACTTAATATATCCCAAACTGAGCTCTTCTTTTTTTCTTTTTTTCCTCTGAAATCTCTTCTGCTAGGAAGTGGTGCTTCCATCCATCCGGTTAATATTGCCAGAGACTTGGGAATCAACCTTGACACCTCCCTCATCCTCACTCTCACATCCAATCCATCATTAAATATATTGATTCTGTCTCTCAAATATATTTCTAATCTATGCACTTCTCCCTCCATTCCCATTACTGCCACCCTGATGTCAGATATAACATCATCTGTCTCCCAGACTAGTAGAAGAAGCTCCCGTTAATCAGTCTCCTTACTTCCCCCTCTGCCCCAGACACTACCTGTCCTACAATCTCACCTCTACACAGCAGTGACTGAGGTATCTTTGAAATACCACTGTCTTCACTATCATCATCATCTAATGTTTATACAACACTCTCTACAGGACAGACACTTTAGAAAGAACATCATATCTAATTAAGTTACAAAACTAGACCCTCTGAAGTATTATCACCTCACTTTTTAGAGAAGAAAAAAATAAAAGCACAGAGAGGTTGAGTAACTTGTCCAAGGTTGCACAGCCTGTGAGAAGAAGAGTCACAATTCCAACCCAGGCAGTCGGACAGATTCTACATGCTATGATACTTCCTCTCACATGTTCCTAAATAGGCTGCTCATTGGCTTCTGTAATGGCTTCACACTGCCACTGAGATCAAACCAACTGTCTTTAGCAGGAGTTCAGGGCTTTATCCAACTTGGCCTTGGCAGTCTTCACTAACGTCACCTTCACACACTGTCTTCTCCACATGCCACCAGGCAGCCATGCCAGGTTTGTTCCTCTGTGCGCATGTGTCTGGACTCTTCTGCCTCAGAATATCTAAACACACTGTTCCCTTCACTGGGTCTCATTGCTTTGGGGAGGCTTTCTCTTACCCAATAAATCTAAATTAGGCTTCCCACTTGTTTTGTTTATTATACCCTGTCTTTTCTTTGACAGCATTCAGCATAATGTCTAAGTGTTTCTTGTGCAAAGGCTCATTGCATGTCTGGCTTCAGGGGCAGGCATTGTCCAACAAACCCAGTGCAGCAGGAACATAAATGTCCTAATGGAAAACAATAAATATGGAAACAGAGAGCAGAGGAGCAGGCTGCCAATTTACTGGAAAGTAAGGAGCTAGAAAAGACAAGGGATGCTGAGCAAAAGGACTGAAAATGAGAAGATGTCAAATTGACAAGGGAATCCATTCAGTTGGTTAGAATAGAAGATGGAGGACAGAATTTGACACTAACCTTAGTTGGGGCCTTAGGAAAAGGCACTAATGTGAGCAATTTCTGTGGGAACCAGAAGAAAAAGTAGAGTCCAGGCCTGAACCTGGAGATGGTACTTAGATAACCAAACGGAACAAACAATGTTTTCCATGGGGAGAGAACACTCAGAGAAAGAGATGAAAACAGAAGGGATGGAAGTAGTCTGAAACAACACACAGGAGAAACCCTAAACGCATCTTCTGTATCACTCAGAGCAAGGCTGCCTGCTGCAACCAATGCACAACTAGCCAGGGTCAGCACCAGCCCCCTGCTCTGGCTGAGGGCTTAGGTGGCTGCAGGCACAAAATTCCCGAAGGGTGCATCTGAACCCTGCCCTCAGCCCTGCCTTACACCACAGCAGCCTCATCTCTGGGGTAGCATCTGAGATGCCCTAGTAAGACACCTCAGGGGACTTGCAAGGAATCAAGACCAGAGCATTCACATTCTTCATAAAGATGGAGAACAGGAAAGCAGCCCATTCAAACGCCACAGAACAGCAGGCAGTGCTCGCTGGTGCCCTTCTTGGGACATTCTCGATCGAGCAGCATGGTGGCAGCTCAGGGAGTGAGGCTCTGCCATGCCAGACGCTCCATGTGGTTTTCCCTGAAATGGACTTGGCACCTGCTGGCAGGAACCTCAGTGGAAAAGGCCTGCTGTACACAGCACATGTGCGGCAAGTTCTGTTTCCTTCCAAGCTTACATGCACACACCTCCCTGCCGCTCAGACAAGGACTAGCTCAGATTGTGGACTGGCACAGCTCCCTGCCAGTGTTTTGGTTACACTGGAGGAGTGAGAACACCAGGAACAGGGGAGAAAGAGATTAGATTCAGGCCCTGTTGTGAGGACTCCGTGAGAACCCTGTGGCCAGAGCCCTGGTGCGGTAACCGTGTGTATTGCAGGCAGTAGCAGCAGGGCAGTGGTGATATCGCCAACACGGCCTCTGTTTACCTGGGATGTTGTCGTTTTCAAACCCCCTTGTTTCCTGGGGTTGGCTGGGAGGAGCTGTAAAGCCCCAGCCTTTTGGGAGGGATTGGGATTCTCATGGGACCCAACGCTATCCGCAGAGCTGGTGACAATGACATTTTACAGACAAGAGTGGGACTTGGCTAGAAAGATTTGTCCAAGATCACACAACTACAATGGGGAAGACCGCTGCTACAGGTTCTCTGGGCACCACACCTGAGTCTGACACTCACTGCTCCCTTACATGTAGCCCGGGATTGCAGTTTTTACTGAGATGCCTTCCGTCCTGTTGGGGTCTGGGTCCCACGGGCAGACAACGGGTGTACCTCACGCTCCGTGCCTCTGCACAGCACACAGCTGTCACGTACCACCGCGGTTGCTACATGAAAGAACGATGGAGCAAATAAGATGAATAAAAGCCAGACCTCTTGTTTTCTAGAACAAATGTCTTGCTGTAAGAGAACCTGCTTCTCTGTGAACCATTTCACTTGCTTATAAAAGCCAGATAGAGAAAAGCCTCTTCGTTTGCTTTGGGTTTCTTTTTTCATTTTCTTTAAAATAGGGCTTTGTGGCTTGTGTAGTCCACCTTTACAACATAAAAATGAAGGGCATTGTTTAGTGAAATGAGAGGCAGTTACTACTATTACAAGTATGGCTGTCTTCTGTGCTGAAACAGCTTACTCCTCCACCTAGGTCTCCAAGCCTCCCTACCCCAAAAGGGACGGGTGGGGGAGAGGAGAAATTAAAATAAACTCCGATCTATTTATTGTAAAAATGTTCATTCACAGAGAACTTTAGCCACCTCTTTCAAAGCCTGCTCAATTCTGAGAAGAAGCACTGGATTTAAAGTTCGAAGTGAGCTCGGTCTTTAGTAACCCCACCCCGGCTCTCTCGGAGGAGCGAGGTGGTGGATGCCCTGCCATCCGTTCCCGCAGGAAAGGCTTTGGGCATTTGTACACGTTTTTCTTTTTGACACTGTAGTTCATAAGTGTTATACGTTCCTCTAAAACGCTGCCTTTGCCAGACATAGGAGTCTAAAAGGAAAGCAGACCCTGACGGAAGGGTGGAGAGGCTGTGGGTGAGGGCCCAGAGCCCCCCACCCCCCACTGGCTCCCTGCCTGCCCCCCCCACAAGGCGTGCTGAGTGAAGTGGAAGGCCTTCCAGGAGCTTGGTGTGTCACATTAAGCTGAGTGAAAGGGTGGTTCCAGCAGCCCCCACCTGTCAATTGTGTTTGTCTCTAGTCCATGGAATTTTCATTATTCATTATTCGCTGGGCATGGGTAGCACAGTACACCAGCCTCTGTCTAATCCCCACCTGATAATGTATTTCTGATAAGCATGACGGGAGCCCAGTGCTCCTGACAGGATTCACACTTCCAGCGGATAAAGTGCCATTTACATGAAGCAGGCACTGTGAATTTAGATCAAGGAGATAAAGGCGGGCAGCTGAGCCACATCAGGACGATCAATCGGAGTCTGGGATGTCCCCGGCTCCATCGGTCCTCTGCCCTGGACAGAGGGACCCCCAGCTGCTGTGAGTATTGGCACGAGGGGAGCTGTCAAATCAGCTGCTCGCCCTGACCCTGTGCCTTTCCCCTGGCACTCCCAATAGGTGACACCCCCATCCAGGTGCCAGAGACAACACTGGTCCTGGATCAGCGCGGAACAGAAACCTGCCTCTGAGTCTGTCCCAAGGATCATCCAAAGGAATAGTGGTCCTTCACTCCCAATGCATAGTCTTCCATAGGCATGTGCTGTACTGCACCAGAAGATATTTGCACAAGTTTTCATCAAATATTAAGGGTGTTCCAGGGCAGGGGTCTCTCTCATTATATCAGTGTGCCCCCAAAGCCAAAGGGAATGCATCTGACACATCTGTGAATTGTTCAGCAACATTTGTGAAAGAGGCAGGATTAGCACCGACCAAGAGGATCCGATCAATGCTGATTAGCTGAGGGTGTTTATTGCTCTTCAGGGCTGAAGCCAGATCTATTTTTCCAACTTAGAGGGAGCCTGAAAATGACCATCATTCAGGGCAGGGGCCGCTGTCAGCCCGACAATGCGAGCACAGGCTCATGATGCTGGCGTCATCTTCTTCGTTCTCTCAGCTCTGCCCCATGTCTCAAGCCTACCGCTGCCCAGGGCAGGCTCTCCTCATCTTCTCACAAACAACTTCCTATTGAAACTGCCTGGCCTCAGACCTTGCCAGTCAACCCCTGGCCCTGCGAGCCTTTGCATCCAGGGAACACAGAGGACTGGCCATGTCCGCGCCTACATTCAGCTTTGCAGTGGCTCCCTGTGCCCACCAGTGAGGTCACTTCTGAACCAAGCCCCCCAAAGCCCCTCAGGGGTAAGCAATTGTCACTCGGCCTCATCTTATGGCTGGCTCATCACAACTCATTCTGTATTCATTCGTCTACTCTCAACAGTGCAACTCCTCTTGAAATCTCCTGTTTTGACCACTTGCTGTTGTTGGTGCATCTCAAATGTCTGCAGTCTCAACTTCCTCACATGTCCAGGCAAACTCCTTCTTACATGGAAGCCGAACTGGTGTCCCATGCCTGCATTCCCATAACACTTGGAGCATGTTTCTGCCTGGCACTTACCATGTTTCCCTCCAACACTCCCTTTAGAATCTGGTTCTGATACAAGAACTGAATTCTGTGTACTCCTAACAGCTACTGGGCCCACAGAAAGAGTTCAAATGGAGGCCCATGTGTCAAGTATAAACATTACTAATTTTTCAATCAAGTCATCCAACTGTTTATTAAAATACATTCTATGTTCTAATCTCGATAACTGTTTCCTCACATTATCGAGATTAGAACATAACTGTGTGAGTGCAAACCCAGACCTGGGTGTAGGATTTTGGGTCCCCAGGGCCCTTTGCTGGAATGTGGTGGCAGCAAGAGGACTGGCCTGCCTCCTGGCCCTCTCCTGATCTCCCCTGTCCCTGGACCTGACTTGCTCTGAGAAGGACCCGTGTGCATGAGCACAACAGCCCTGGCCACTCCTGCAGGCTCTGCCCACACCCCGTGCAAGTGTCCACCACCAGAGCCTAGAGGTGCAAACATGGATGATGCCGCATGTCTAGAAAGGGCAGCCTTGGGGAGTAGCTGGTATGGTTTGGACACAGAATTTGTTATCCTAGTAGCCAGAGCACTTTATACAGAGAGACCCCAGGATCCAGGCGGCCATGTCCTCTGGGTCCATATCCCTTAATGGGAAGGGGAGCAAACCAAGGGGCAGAGTGGGAGGTCCAGCACCAGCCTCCCTCTTGCCTGGGCAGGGGCAATACTGTCCAAAATCCTAGCCCATTGTTAGCATCCAAGAGGAGCTCAATGGCTGTGCAATAAATAAACAAATGGAAAGCACACATAAATTCTATACAGGCACACATAAATTGCACCTTGCTAGATGCCAGCTTGCCGTGCCAAGCCTACCTTCACCACTTAAGGCTAATGAGAGCTCTGAGTTTGGAAAATAATGTGTATTTCAACATTATCGAAAACTTTACCTGCTCAGTTTAGTCAGACAGTTAAATGTTCTATTCAGTTAGAGAGTTCGTTTTTGCATTAAAGTGATACCGAATGACATGTGGACAGTTAGGGACTCTAAAATCAGGTATCATCCATGTAAGCCTTAGTTTCCCTGTCTATTTGGTGGGAATAGTAATAATATTACACATCGGGAAATGCGAGTGGAGCATGCAGCACTGGGCCTGTTGATTAAACATTGTTTTGTTCTGTTTTCAGGACTTCTGAGTCTTAGAGAATAAGTGCATGAGTTGTAGGGGCTCGGGGGCTAGCCAAGCGGGCCCTCCAATTTTGCTGACCTTCAGTAATCTAAAGCATAAGTAAAGAACAATGGTAGACACAGTTTGGCAGCCTGGAAAACTCAGGCAATACAGACTTCCATCTTCCCTCTGCGAAGACCTAAAAGTGATATGTGAAACAGAATAGAGCATGACAAAAATGATTAAATACAGGCCCAAGGTCAAAGGAGAAACTGTTTCCTTCGCTCCATATAAACAAGCAAGAGGGAACTCAAAACTACAAGACTCCAGTGAGCCGATGCTGAGGGGCAGCTTTAAGCCTGAATATGGAGCCTGGGGCTAAAAGATTACGTGCAAATATACGGAAATGGGTGTGGCCAGCGGTTCCTACAACGCTGGAAGGTGGATCTCAGAGCCATGCACGAGGACACTGCTCTCAAAGTCATAGTGGGGAAAGAGTTGAAAAATTCCATCTATCAACCCAGAGAAGCAGAGGATTTGTCTGCTCTCAACTCTGAGTAAAAGTAATTAACCAGATCCTTAAAACTGCATGTCACAGGTAGATACAGTGTCTAAAACCACATGGTACTAAAATCTCACATGAACTCTGGTCTAAGAACTTTGAAATACCTGAGGCTTCTTTAAAACATGACCTCAGGGAATAGTAACAACCCAGTGGACTCACACAGGAAACAGAGAAACAAGTACAAAAACAATTCTCATCAAAATGAGCCTGCCAAGGACAATCCCACCACTGAGAAAGCAAACACCCTGTGGTGAGTCAGTGGGAGACAGGATGGGACTACTCGCACATCAGAACCAGAGGTAAGTGGTAACATGGCCATTTCGTTTAAAGAAGAGATAGAAATAACAGGGGGATTGTTTCAAAAAAATATAAAGTTTTTTTTTAAAGAAAGCTTAGTGTTTGCTAAATGCTATGTGTGGAATGTTGTATATGTATTATCTCATCTAATTCCTAATATTTAAAACAGTGCTTTGAGATCGACGCTATGTAGTGTTCCACTTTTAGAAGTGAGAAAACTGAGACGCACAGGGGTTAAGTATAAGTATCAATCAAGATCGTACAATTCTTAGGCAGTGAAGTCAGAGTTTGAACCAAGGCCATCTTGCTCAGAGAGTGTTTCCTTAATCACTGCTGGAAATAATAACATTTCAGAAAATGAAAAGGATAGTCACTACAACTTAAAAAATGGCTGAGCATGAGATGACATGTAGTTGAAGAGTACTATGAGAAAATGAAAAATATATTTCAGCAAGTCATAGAAACTGCATTGTGGAGGCATGAAGATATAGCAATATAAATAAATTGTGGGGGATGCAAAATACATCAGATGTAAAACAAAAAGGTCCAACACATTACCAATGGGGAATTTCAGAAGCAAGGCATGAAACCCTAGACTCGTGAAGAATACTCAATCCCAGACAGAAAAAAACAAAAATAAATCTAAACAGGCATATCATAATGAAACCACGTGACACCGAAAACACAGAGTTCACCTTAAAAGTAACATGGGAGAAAATACACACAGACTACCTTAAAGAGAACAAAAATTAGATCAATGGCAAATTTTTTACCAGCAAAAACAGAAGGCAAAGAAATAAAGTGATGTAGCCAAATTAATAAGGTGATTTAAAAACAAAGAAAAATTGCCCTGGCTGGCATAGCTCAGTGGGTTGAGCGCGGGCTGGGAACCAAAGTGTCCCAGGTTCGATTCCCAGCCAGGGTACATTCCTGGGTTGCAGGCCATAACCCCCAGCAACCGCACATTGATGTTTCTCTCTCTCTCTCTCTCTCTCTCTCCCTCCCTTCCCTCCCTAAATAAATAAATAAATAAATAAATCTTAAAAAAAAAAATCTAACTTAGCTAATTTAAAAAAAAAAAAACAAAGAAAAATTGTTGATCTACATTTCTATACAGAAGTAAACTATAAACATCAGATAAGCCTGACTAAAGTCCCCATCACTCAGACAAAAAAAAAATGAATTGGGGAAATTGACAAACTTATTCTAAAAGTCAAAAGGAATTTTAAGAGATACAGACAATATTAAATAGAAGAACAAAGTAGGAGGCCTCTCACTTCCTGATTATAGAAACTTACTACAAAGCAACAATAATCAAGAGATCATAGTACTGCCACAAGAATAAACATACAGATAAATGAAACAGAATTCAGAGCACAAAATTAAACACATACATATATAATCAACTAATCTTTGACAAGGGTGCCAAACCACCACATGGGAAAAAACAGGCTTTTCAACAACTTGTCCTGAGCAAAATGGAACGCCATGTGCAAAGGAACGAAGCTGGGTGTGCACCTCGTGCCATATATAAAAATTAACTCAAAGTGGATTATTGAGCTAAATTTAAGAGCTAAAATGATAAAACTCTCAGAAGAAAAGACAGGGTGCTTTTATCACTATAAAATTGGCAAATAATTTTTAGGCATGACACCAAAAGTATGAACAACAAACAGAAAAAAAGCTAAATTAAACTTCCTCAAATGTAAAAACTGGCGCTTTAAAAAGACATCATAAAAATGAAATAAAAAACCCACAGAAGGGGACAAAATATTTACATCAGAGGGTAGGCTTTTACCTGAAATGTGAAAAGAACATTTATAACTCAGTAATAAAAACACAACACAATTAAAACATGGGTGCAGAATTTTAACAGACATTTCTCTGAAGAAGAGAGATGATTTGCTAGTATTAGAGGAAAAGATGCTAAACAGCATTAATCATCAGGGAAATAAACGTCAAAACCACAGCGACCAATTCGCAACAACTAGGAAGGTTGCAATCAGAAAGCAAACAGTGCTACCAGGGCCTGGAGAAACCGCAGCTCGTGTACACTGCCAGCGGGAGTGTAAACTGACTCACCTGCTTTGGTAAGCATTTTGTCAGTTCCTTAAAACGTTAAATACACAGTTATCATATGACCCAGAAATTCCAATTCTAGTTATAAATCAAAAAATATTTGCATAAAAACTTGTGTATGTATATTCATAGCATCATTATGCATAATAGCCATGATGTGGAAAAAACTCAAGTGTCTATAAACTGATGAATGGAAAAATAAAATTTTTAATTCATACAGTGAAATATTATTCAGCTATAAAATGAAATAAAGTATTGAAATATGCTCCAAGAAGCCAGTCACAAGAGAATACATATCATATGATTATAATATATAATATAGAAGACTACATATTGTGTGGTTGAAATATTACATAGTATAGAACATATAATCATATTGTATGGTTCCAGTAATTTCAAATAAGGAGCAGGGAAACCCACAGAAACAACAGAAATGAATGGCTGTTTAGAGCTGGGGTGGTGGTATTGGTGGATTCAGGAGAGGAGCACAGGATTCTCTTTCTAGGTGATGAAAACATCCTAAACTGAGGTCTGGTGGTCATTGCACACATCCGTGGGTAGGCTAAAGACCTGTACATTTTAAATAGGTGAATTGTATAATATGTAAATTTTATCTCAATAAAGCTATTAAAAGGAAATAAATGCATTTGTTAGTTTTAGATCATTACTAAAGGCTGTACTTCAAAATTAATGACAACAAAAAGAAATTTGAACCCAGAATGAAAGATATAACGTAGAAAGTAATGGTCAAAGAAGAATTTGTAAATGCATTAATATCTATAAATAAGGATTGATTATTTAAAAACTATGATAAGCTCTGGCTGGTGTAGCTCAGAGGACTGAGAGCAGGCCTGCGAACCAAAGGGTCACTGGTTTGATTCCCAGTCAGGGTGCATGCGTGGTTTGCGGGCCAGGTCCCCAGTAGGGGGTGTGTGAGGCAACCACACATTGATATTTCTCTCCCTCTCTCCTTCCCTTCCCTTCTCTCTAAAAATAAATAAATAAAATATTTTAAAAGTATTAACAAAAATTAAAATGATAACAATGAAAATATTCTGTGGTAGAATCATTGTTTAGGAAAAAGAATGGAGACCAATTAACTTTAAAATTAAGTTAAAGATTCACATCATTGTTTAAAATAATTATATATTAATTTAAATGTTAGATATTGATTTTAATGTTAATATATAATAGTATATAATACATATTAATATAAATTATATATAAATACAAATATTATGGCTGAGAATGTGGTTAGTTATTTTTTTAAAGTGTTAGATGTACTTGAAGAGAATATGCATTCTCTAAATCTGGGGTAAAAGATCTTAAACTCATTCACTATGAAAGATTTTACACTCACCCCACACACCCAGCAATATACTATTCACAGGAGATGTGTATGAAATGGAGATCTTGAAGTTTACCAGAAAAAGTATGAAAAGAGTCAAATAGTTTTAGACAACCTGGTACCGTGATACTAATATAATTGAAATAACTAAGTAGCTCAAGCAGCTAACATTTTTGAAGGCTGACTACGTGTCAGACTTCATACCAACCCCGATAACTAAATCATTAACTCAGCACAACCGTCTGACGCGCATCTGAGCAAAATTGCAGGGTGAAAGGGAACAAGTGCAAAGTGGCACTGTCAGTTTCCAGCACATCTCTCCCAGAAACCACTGTGGCAGGTGTACAGAATACAACAAACTCATCTGACTGAATAGACATACGTAAAACCCCGCCCCCCAAATTTATAAACTGTATACTTTCTCCAAGCACAGCTGATGCAATGAAAAAGTCTGCCATGTTTTAGGACATAAGCTTAATCTCAAAAACCCACCACAAAATCGTTGTCATCCAGGCCAGGTAGTACAAACAAAATGAAATAAAATTGCTAACTAAGAAATAAAAATTGGTGAGAAAAATCAACCACAAGCTTATGTTTGAATACTACAAAGCATATTTCTAAATAATCTATGGGTCAAAGTAATTATGGTTAAAAACTATAAAATATATAGATCCAAATGACAATATAAAGTATACATATAAAACTACTTGAGCACTATACAAAAGGAAATGTATAACTTTAAAAGTATACATTAAAATTGATTATCTAAATGTTTCATTAAAGACATTAGGAAAGAATAATATAGTAAACTTAAAGAAAGCAGAAGGAAGGAAATAAAGAACATGATTTATTTGTCATTTATATAAGAAATATATTAAAATTTATTTACATTTATATTTATATATCTATAATTCACCTATAGAAGTATTTTAATACCATGGATTCTGGTATGCTAGGGAATTTAGCAAGCAGATTCTAAAATTTCCATGGAAAACCAATGGGTCAAAACAAGTCTAAATGAATTTAAAGAAGAAGAAAAGAGAAAGACTTGGGAGTTAATGCCAAATTCAAGAATTTCTTTAAAATACAATTATAAAAACAGGAAGATATGAATGTGTAAAAGGATAATAGAGCAATGAAATACACGTATATAGGAAATTGATATAGGACAGGTGTGGCATTAAAATTCAGTATGAGAAGGATAGACTGTTCAGTAAATGCTAACAGGAAAATTTATTAAACCATTCCCAGAACACTCATCTCCTGATGACCTGAAGAGTTCTAAGAGGTCTGGAGGAAAATGCATGAACCAAACTTACCTGTATCAATGTGGCTAAATCATAAATGTATATAGACAGGTGAATCAAATGACCAACTATTAACTGCAAGAAGATACTAGTATATAGAATATATATATTCTTCTGAAATTTATTTTTTAAAGATTGTATTTGTTTGTTTTTTAGAGAAGAGAAGGGAAGGAGAAAGACAGGGAAACATCAATGTGTGGTTGCTTCTCACATACTCCCTGCTGGGGACCTGGTCTCCAACCCAGGCATTTGTCTAGACTGGGAATTGAACCAGCTACCCTTAGATCTGCAGGCTGGCACTGAGTCACACCAGCTAGGGAATGAAATATATATTTTTATAATATTCTATATTTGCATTTTGTATATCTATGCAAAAAGATACAAACAGGCAATAAGCAGAACAATAAGCCTCAATGGACAAATAATAATATTCAGCTTCACAAGGAAACATGGGGATGTAAAAATTAAATCAAGAATGAATTCACATTTTTCAGATTGAAAAAGAGGAAGAAAGGAAGGGGAGAGGGAGCAAGGGTGGAAAGTTAAAATTAAAAAGCCACTTCAGAGAAGAATTTGTCATTAGCTAGTAAACCTGAAAACATCCATACCATCTGACAGTTGCACAACGTATCATATGCCCTAGGGAACCCATCACACCCAGGCAGTGATATCCTGCACGTACCTACTGTATGTGCAATGCCTATACAAAGGTGCAAACTGCTGTACTCTTTGTAAGAGCTAAAAACCAGAAGCATTCTAAATGTTCATCAGCAGGGGAAAGGAAAATAGTATTTTTTTTTCATATTTGTGTATTGTAGTACTTTATAGGATTTAAAATGAATGAACCACACTTACCTGAATCAATGTGGCTAAATCATAAAAATTACTATGAGTGGGAGAAGACTACAAAACATATGTATAGTCTAATGCCAACCCAATTCAGCCTGTTATTCATGGTGACATAAATAGCAAAGGAACAAAAACATGCATGAGAAGAACAAATACCAAATTCAGGAGAGGGGTAGCATTTGGAACAAAATGGGCGAATAAAGCACAGAAAGGGCTTCACTGGTACCTGTTCATGTTAATTTATTTTTTATATGAAGGTATATAAAAATATCTTTTATCTACATTATATATAAAGAGCTGAGGTAGAAAACACCAGAACAAGTTGACATTTCCAATATCTGAGGAGTACATGCATGTTAGTTGCCATTTGTTCCATACATTTGAATTGTCCACATCTTTCAAATATTGTGAAACTTTAATAATTTTATAATGATTAATTTTAGATTAGAGAATTTTCCAAGTGAATAAAAATTCTGCCTTTATTAGATCGGTTTTATTAATATCATTAGCCCGTTTAAGTGTACAATTCACGGTCCTTAGCATAGTCACAGAGTTGCACAACTGCCACCACGGGGAATTTTCGAGCACTCCCACCTTTCTCTGAAGGAACCCCGTGCCACTGAGCAGTCACTTTGCATCGGCCCCCACCGCCTCGCTTCCTCCGCTCCAGTAGTAAACCATGTGCATACTTTCCACAGATGCATATAAACGGCATCACGCAGTATGTGAGGGTTTGGACCAGCTTCTTCAATTTAGCGCGCGGCTGAAAGCCACGCGCTAAATTGGGTTCCAGGTACCAGGGTTCCTTCGTAATGTAACACGTGTCTGTGCACCATTTCTCTTTCTGGTTAAATAATACTCCGTTGCATGAATACACCAAATTTTGTTTATCCATTCATCATATGATGGTCATTTAGGTTGTTTTCACTGTTTGGCTATTCTACATAAGGATGCAATGAACCTTAGTATGTACATTTTTTGTGTTGATATATGTTTTCAATTCTCTTGAATATGTACTTAGGAGTGGAATTGCTAGGTGATATGGTAATTTTATGTTTAACCTTTTGAGAAATGACTAGATTGTTTTTCAAAGAGGTTGAAGCATTTTACCTTACCATTAGTAATAAATATATGAGGATTTCAATTTCTCCATATCCTTGCCAACATTTGTTATTTTCTGTTGTTTTGAGAATAGTAATCCTAGTGGGAGTGAGGTAGCATCTCTCTGTCATTTCAATCTGTACTTCCCTGGCTAGCTAACTCAAGCATCTTTTTTATAAGTTTATTGACCATCTACATTTTTTTAGAAAAAAAATCTGTTTGAGTTGTTTACCCATTTTTACTTGGTTATTTGTCTAATTACTATTGAAGAGTAAGAGTTTTTAACATATCCTAGATAAAAGTTCATTATCAATATACTTTGCAAACATTTTCCCATTTTGTGGGTTTCCTTTTTATATACATTCTTGATGATGATATCATTGGAAAACCAAAGTTTATAAATTTGATAAAATCCAATTTGTTATTTTCTTTGTCACTTGTTATTTTGGTATTATACTGGGTTGGCCAAACAGTTCATTCATTCTTTTTTCTTTTTTTCCATATGATGGCTCTAGTAGCACTTAGTTGTCTTTAATGCCATTTGAAAAAAACATGTATTGTGACAGCTGTAATATCAGCATGCATTTTAAAAAACTCAAATTGTATGTAGCCATTTTAATATTGAAGATGGAAGAAAATACACATTTTCAGAATGTCAAGCTTTATTGTTTCAAGAAAAGTAAAAATGCAACTGAAATACAAAAAAATAAAAATAAAATTGTGCAGTGTATGGAGGAGGTGCCGTGATTGATTGAACATGTCAAAAGTGATTTGTGAAGTTTTGTGCTGGAGATTTTTCACTGGACGATGCTCCATGGTTGGGTAGACTAGTTGAAGCTGATAGTGCTCAAACTGAGACTAACTGAGAAGAACCAATGTTATACTCATGAGGGAGATAGCCAACATAGTCAATATCCAAATCAATAAAGTTATTGGTGAAAATGAAAAATGTGTCTTTTATTTTATGGAAAAAATAAACCAACTTTTTGGCCAACCCAACATATAGAAAAGTTTTTTTCTACTTACGATATTGTGATATGAGAATTTTTTGTCTTGATACATAGCTCCTCTTGGGACACACCTACTAAAACCCTTGCAATTTCCTAAGTGATAAGAGGTATAGGATCATCATTTTTACAACTTAGCTTCTGTTCCTAGTTCCTGAAATAACTACAGAGTGACAAAGGTGAAAGGGACTGGATTCTATTATTCACAACAAGCCCCTTTCAGTAACTCCTAAGTGCATATTAATGAGATCATTATTGGAAAGCCCCTAGAAAACCATTGGGTGGGGGGCTGTTTACAAGAGGTACTTTGCAAATCTGTAACTAGATGGTTGGAAATTTTAGCCCTCACCTCCCACCTCCAAGGAAGAAGGAGGGGCCAGAAGTTGAATTAATCCCCAATGACCAATGATTTAATTAATCATGTCGATCTATGTAAGGGAGCCTCCAAAGGAATCCCAAAGTACAAGGTTCAGAGAATTTCCAGGTTGGTGGATAAGAATGCATTCATGTGCTGGGAGAGCTATACAATCTCAAAACTCTATGGCTACAGAACTCCTATTCTTGGTATCTTTCCAGAATCTACCTTTTGTGTCTCTTTATCAGGCTATTCATGTGCATCCTTTAATAAATGTCTAACTTGTAATAAACTATTTGCCTGGGCACTGTTAGCAGTTCTAGCAAATAACTGAACCTGCAGAGGGGCTCCAGGAAACCTCTGACTGGTAGTCAGTCACATTGGACAGAAATTGTGGTTCACTTTCCAGATCCACCACTTGCAACCGATCGGAAGTGGGGGACAGTCCCGTGGGACTAAGCCCTTAACCTATAGTGTTTGCACTAACTCCAGAAAGTTTAGTGTCAGGATTGAGTTAAATTTGAGGACACCCAGCTGGTCAGGGAGAATTGGTTGATGTGGCAAATACCTGTACATCCAGTATCAGGAGTGTCCTGAGACATGGTGGGTGTGAGGAGCCTGGTAAGAAAAGGGAGTATTTTAGTTTTCCTTTTTCTGCTTAATGCCATGAAGATTTACTTTTTAATTCTCTCCTAGAGTTTTATAATTTTAGCTACTACATAGAGGTTTATTATCCATTTTGAATAAAGTTTTTGTTTATAGTGCAATGAAGGTTCCAACTTCATTGTTTGCATGTGCACATGCAATTGTCTCAGCCCCTTTTGTTGTAAAGATTATTGTTTTCCACATTGAGCAGTCTTGGCAACCCAAGCCAAAAATCAATCGACTGTAAATATGAGGATTTATTTCTGGACTCAATTCTATTCCATTGATCTATTGTCTATCCTTAAGCCATAATT
The DNA here is from genome assembly GCF_019186645.2 of Phyllostomus hastatus. Taxonomy (NCBI): domain Eukaryota; kingdom Metazoa; phylum Chordata; class Mammalia; order Chiroptera; family Phyllostomidae; genus Phyllostomus; species Phyllostomus hastatus. The sequence goes on along the minus strand of NW_025334015.1, from coordinate 6,951,149 downwards.
GCATTTTCTTTATATTGCCGCTTTGTAGTAAGTTTTGAATTTGGGATCTGTAATTCCTCCAACTTTGTTATTATTAACCATTGTTTTAGCTATTCTGGGCCCCTTATATTTCTATATAAACTTTATCATCAACTTATCAAATTCAGAAAAGAAGTCTGATGGGATTTTGATAAAAATTGTGTTGAATCTGATCTTCTATTTTTTAGGAAAATTTCAGGAAGAATTGATGCTATATCTTTTTAAATGCCTGGTAGAATTCACCAGTGAAGCCCCTGGGCCTGAGCTTTTCTGTCTGGATTGTGTTTTGATTACTATTATATGTTATAGGTTTACTCAGATTTTCAATTTCTTCTTGAGTCAATGTTAGCAGTATGTGTCTTTCTAAGAATTTTCCCATTAAATCTAAGTTATAAAATTTGTAGGCCTATAGTCCTCATCATATTCTTTTACAACATTTTTTATTACTGTAGGGTCCATAATGGTGCCCCTCTTCATTTCTAATTTTAGTAATCTGGGTCCTCTCTCTTTTTCTCTTCATCAGTCCAGCTAAAAGTTTGTCAATCTTGTTGATCTTTTTAAAGAACCAACTGGCAGTTCCACTTTAGAAAAACTTTGACACAGATTTCCGTCTGGTATTTTTTACACCAGAACAAAGGAAATCCTAGAGATGCATGCCTGTGAAGAACATCAGGTCTTCCAGAACAAGAACCCCAGTTCTCTCTCCCTCTTACTATGCACCAGAAAGAGATAAACCGATTTCTAATTTAATCAAATGAGAGAAACACTAATTGTGTCTCTGTCCATAATTCCAAGAAACTTGCTGATCCAAATAAATAAATTACATTCAATATGAGCATTTAAGAAAGCTCTGAGATTGTAATTTGAAGCTGTTTTTTATAAAGAAAAGAAGTGAGACAAATACATGACATTCTCTTATCTTGAGCTTTCTCTTTCCTGTGCTTAAAATTGATGTTGTCGTCTCTCACATTTAAGCCCCAGCCTACACTTTGAGTTCTGGATTCATTCATTTCAGGAATACTTATTGTATGCTACTATGTGCCACACAGTATTGTCTGTCCTTGTTATACAGGACAGATGATGTCCCTGACATCGAAGCAATTATATTTTGTACTGAATCAAAGTTTTAACTTTGGGAACTCCACTTCAGTATTTCTAAGGTATCTCAAAACTATCATTTCTCAAGTGCTACTTTTGCTTTCTCTCTCCAAACCTATTACCTCCCCACCACCACCACTCCTGCTGTCCTGAAACTGGCCTTCACCATTTCAACAAATAGTACCACCAATCACTAAATTCAACCCAAACATGCTAGAATCCATTCTCAGTTACTCTCTTTTCCTCATGACCATCTGAAAATCTTTTTGCTTCTGATGCAAATTTGTATCTGGAATACTCTACTTTTCTGCACTTTCACTAGTCCAAATCATCACCATTTCTGACTTCTTAATTCTTTCCTCTCTTCTCCCTTTTGCCCACAATCCATTCTCTACCCAAATTATAGAGTGATCTCTTCTAGTTAATATACATAAGATCATGTCACCTTTTTGCCTCTAAAGCCTTTTCATGTCTTCCTAGTCTATGTTAAATTAAATCTAAAGTCTTTTATATGAACTTGGTTACTCTGTCCTTTGTGCCCTTTCAGCTTCATCACGAGTCTGCCCCTTCCTCAGTGTGATCCGTGCCCACTAATCTAGTATGCAGTGAACATTTTTTCAGGGAATAAATGAAGACCCAGCCTCTCAGGATTTCTTAGAAATAATTTCTAAAAACTTCCTTATGATTCAATTATAGCATCTTAATTATCTTCCTATTAGAGGGATTTTCTGTACTGTATACCTAAACATAACAAAACCAACAGTATAAAATAAACATGAATTTAGAATATACCCAAGAATTGAATTATTCTCAATGTCAAAAGACATAGTTTCAATGAAGGGTCCACTTTCTTATCCTGAATACTAGAACAGTGCACCAAAGCTAATGTACTTGACAGATTAAACTTTCTCCTAATTCCAGAAACATAACAGAACATAAATCCCTCATTTCCCTCTAGAAATGAAGTCTGATTCCCACAGGTAAATGGGGAAAGGAACAGAGTGGTCTTTGAAGCAATTCATTTGCCATCTTCCACTCTCTTTCAATAGTTACATGCTTTTTCTTCCTAGCACTTCAATTTGACTTAGTGTTAATGGTAGAAAAATAAGAACAATGACTTCTTTCTTCAAATGATCATAGCTGCTTGATAGCAAGTCTTTAACAAGCCCCCATCTAACAGGCTGCTGTCCTTTCCATGCTTTGGGATGGCTTAATCCTGTACATGATGGCACAATCAGACAGCAAGCACATGGAGCTGTGGCAGTTTTCCACTGACCTAAGTAATCGCGTTAGGAAAACACCATTAGCAGCTCTCTCTCTTCATCTGTTCTGCCCTACACCTCCCTACCAGTAAAAGCTGTGTTCAATACTACTATTAAATTACCCTTAGAAATACGCTTTCCAAAAGAAATCAATGCACATGTGTTTTAATACTTGTCACAGATAGCTCAAATGACCAATCTAAGATATATTATTCCAGCAAAAGCTTTACATTTAACCTAGCTTCTTTGGGTGGCACATTTATGAGCTTACACCCAGACTAAGAAAAAGAAAGCAATGGGTGGGTGTGTGGAAGAGAATCTTAGGAAGGATAAATCTTACTATTATTCCAAGCAATTGTACTGCCTTTGTGTACTACTTAACAGTGAGTACCAGAACAACTTGGTGCGGTGGGATAAAAATGGTGGCACATGGTGGCAAGAAGCCAAAGCCCAAACTTGCTATCATTCAAGTTATAATACTCACTCTTTTACTAATGAATTTGAACGTTTTTCTTATTCTGAGCATTTCCCCTTGTTTAGTTAAGAGTTCTTCTTACCAGAAGGCAACACAGTACAGTTTTCAGAGCACAGGGCTAATAGCACTGAGTGACTGGAGAACTTTGTAAATTTACCAATCTAGGCAGGTTACTTAACCTCTCTGTGTTTCAACTGCTTTACTAAGAAATAACAATAAGAGTACCTAAGTAGTAGAGTTGTTGTAAAGATTAAACTATTTTAATAAGTAAGGCATTAAAACCAATGTAAGTCATGCTATGAACTATTATTATTTAGTACGATATGTTTATTAAGAAGAGAAATGACCCTTCCTGATAAGAATACATGATACAGATTATATTCTTAACATCTATTTCCTGCCATTATGGGGTAACTGGATTAGACTAGCCCCATGCCCACGAACAGCTATAAAATACACGACACTGCTGCTTTCTGATGATGAACGACAGGCAGCATAAGACTGCAACTGCTGAGAGCAGGTAACTGTCATAGCTGCCCAGGTTTCTACCTCAACACAATTTCCCAACCACACTGTAGAAAGCTGCTATCACAGTGGAGCACTGCGTTCCTGCTGAGCTGAGGTAGACGAGATCACAGTTCAGGGCAGCTAGAGATACTGGGGTCCACAGGTGGGAAATTGGAGAGGAGAAAACTACACAAAAAGGAAGCCTCAGGGTTCTCTCCAGGAGTTCCTACAAGTCTGTGACCGAGGGAGTCCCCTACTGGGCAAGACAGTTGGATGGCAGCTGCTATGAAATTGAGAACAGAATGCAGGTACCATAGGCACTGTGGGGGTGGGGTGGGGGAGCAATGCCCAGAGATCTGGGAGTTTGGACCCTGATGGAATGATTAGCTCTAGTTCTCAACCCACTGAGCGCCAACTGAGACACCAAAAGAGTGGCCCTTAGAGTAAGAACCACATATAGAGCAAGACCTACTCTAGGTCATTTCAGCAAAACCTAAAAAGAAGCCCTAACAATGACACCCAAAGTGGATACAGAGTTTGGAGGCTGAATCTTGGTAAAATAGATCAGTGTAGTCCACCAGTGATTAAACTGCCTGCTAAATTGAAAATCAATAGTCTTCAGAGTAAGGGAACAGAATCTAGAGAGCCTATAATTTATTATTCATAATCCCAATATTCAATAAAAATCAATAATCATAAAAAAGAGAAAAATATGATTTATACTTTAGAATAAAAGCAATCAATAGAAACTGAACCCAAGATACACAGATGTTGAGCTTAACAGGCAGACACTCTTAAACAGCTATTTTATAAATATATATATTTAACAAATTCAACAAAAAAACATGTTCACAAAATAGAAATGATGATAAATGGATAAGCAGATAGAAAATTTCAACATAAAAATGGAAACTACTTAAAAAGAATCAAATGGAAATTCTAAAACAGAAATGTATATCACTAATATATATTTTTATTTTTTTTAAATTTATTGATTTAGAGAGAGAGAGAGAGAGAGAAGGGGAGGGGGGAGAGAGAGAGAGAGAGAGATTTGTTGTTCTATCTATTCATGCACTCATTGGTTGATTCTTGTATGTGCCCTGACCAGGGATCAAACCTGCAAACTTGGCACATTGGGCTGATGCCCCAACCAACTAAGCTACCCAACCAGGGCCTGAAATGAAAATTTCACTGGATGGACTCAAAAGCAGATTCAAGATGACATTTTAAAAACTCAGTGCATTAATAAATACAATTACCTAATAAAATATTTTTCTAATAAATACATATAATAAATAGAAGTTATCCAATTTCTATAACAGAAAAAGAAACTAGATTTAATAAAGGTAAACAGAGCCTCTGGGACACACAGAACACTATTGATGGACTAATTTATGTGTAATTGGTGTCACAGTAAGAAAAGATTATGGGCAAACATTTAAAGAAATAATGACAGAGATCTTCTCAAAATTTACTTTTAAAATGCCACCAATCTATAAATCCAATAAGTGTATCAATCATCAAAGAGAGTAAATATTAAAAGAACCAACCTCGTCCCATCATAGTCAAACTGCTGAAAACCAAGGAGAAAGGGAACGTTAAACACAGGTTAGAACCATAACAGTTCTCTGGCTTCTCATCCGAACGATGGAGTTGGGGACATCTCCAATGGAACAACCTGTCTAAACTGCTAGAAGGGAAGAGTAAACCCAGGTTTCCTTGCTTAGTGGAAATGTCCCAAGCAAGAGTGAAATAGAGATATTTTCTATAAATGAAAGCTTTGAAAATCTGTTTTCAGCTGATATACACTGCAGGAAAGGTTAAACAATATTTTTCAATTCAAAGGAGAATGATACCAAATAAAAACTGACATCGATAGCTAGAAATGAACAGCACCAGAAAGGGTAAGTATGAATGATTAAGTTTACTTGCTTCTCATGATTTATTAAAAAAAAAAAAACACTACTGACTGTTTAAAGCAAAATTGTAACAGTATCAGGTAGCATTCAAAGCATATGTAGCAGTAAAGGATGTGATAATCACACAGGAAACAGGACAGGTGAATGGGGTGGACAGTGGGGAGTGGGAATCAGGACTTGTCGGGTGTGGAATGCAAAAAATTAAAGATGCATATTGTTAATTACAGAGAAACCACTAAAAAGAATAATAGTAATAAAGACTTACAGCTAAGAAGTTAATAGAAGAAATAATTTAAAACTAAAATTACTATGAAAGAAAGGGAGGAAAGGAAAAATAGAAAAAATGTAGAAATAAAAAACAAACAGCAATATGGTAGACTTAAATCAAACCAAAACAATAATTATAGAAATATAAATGGATTTAAAATCCATTCTAATTAATTAAAAGGGTCTTAATTAAAAGGCAGAGATTACCAGAATAAATAAAAAAGTAAAATCCAACTATAAGCTATCTGCAAAAGATGCATTTTAAATAGAAAGCTCTAAACAAATTGAAATAAAAGGATGAAGAAGATACACCCTGGAAAGTGAGTAAGCATAAGAAAGCTGACATGGCAATATTAATTTCAGAAAAAGAGACATTAGGAAAAAGTGTGTTACAAGAGATACTGAGAACCAACTCATGAAAAGGGGGACGCATTCACCTGGAGGACACATACCTTATAAATATCTGCTCATCTAATGACAGAGGATCAAAATCCACGAGCAAAAATGGACATAAAGGGAGAAATATGCACATTTACAACTGAAATTGAATATTTTAATTTTACTTACTCAGTAATTGCTACAAAAAAGTAGGCAAAAAATGAGGGCAGAAATGGAACATCCAAATGTTACCAAGCAACTTGCTCTAACTGACATGTTCACAAGCAACAGTGACATAGTACATACACACATACTTTTAAAATGGATATGGAATGTCTACCAAGATACACCATATTCTGACCATGAAATCAGCTTGAATAAATTTTATAGCCTGATTTGGAAATTAAATAAAAAACATACATTTCTAAATTAGCCATGGGTCAAGTAAAAACCATAGGGAAATTACAAAATAACTCCAATAGAAGAATAATTACATATGACATATCAAAATGTGAGAGCTGCAGCTAAAAATGCTCACAGGGAAATTTATCATTTTGAAATGCCTGCATTAGAAGATAAGATGAAGTCAACAACCTACGTTTCCCCCTCAAGAAGAGAATATAAGAACAATCTTAAACCTAATTATAAAGACATAAAAACAATAAATGTAAGCTCAAAAATCAATGAACTAGGGTATAAACAATACAGAAAATTAAACCAACATGTAGTTATTTGAAAAGATTAATAACATTCACAAAAATTCCTAGCAAGAATAATCACGGAGAAAAGAGAGAAGAACAAATTACCAGCATCAAGAATGAAACTGGGATATCACTAGAGAACCCACAGATATTAATAGTACTAGACAAAGCATTAACTTTATGTTCTTAAAGTTGGTGTTAAATTTAAAAAAAACAAATTCCTTGAAAAAAACACATGTTATAGAAAGTATGAAAACTCCATGTCAATTAAAAGAATAGAATTCATAAATATTTTTAAAAATATCTTCCTACAAATTAAACTCCAGCCTTATTTTCACTGGTAAACTCTACCATTAATTCAATAAATAATTAATACCAGTCTTACATAAATTCTTTCAGAAAATAGAGAAAAAGGAAATGTTTCCCAAATCACTTATGAAATCAGCAAAAACTGTGATTCTTAAACTTGATGAAGCAATTACAATTAAAAAATTACATATCCCATGAATAGATGTGGATTTTTCATTCATTCATTCGAGATATTTTTAATGCGTTTTATGCCAGCAATGTGTCAGGTTGAACCATATTAATTTCTGTAGGTTTAACAAATTGTCAAATGTTAGCAATTTCATTTGACTCCATTTATATTTGGTGCTGGGAATGAAACAAACATAGTTCTCTGCCTCAGGAGAGCTGTCTGTCTCCCAGGGCAGACAGACATCTACGCAGATGATTATAAGGAAGTACGGTAAGTGCCACGACTATTACAAGATGTGGCACTGTTGTGGCACTGCCAGAGCCTGGATCAGAAATCTCCACGTGCTCTCTCTCGATGTGAAATACGAGTAGGAGTTCAGCGGGCAAAACAATGGGAAAGAAATTCCTGGCAGTGGGAACAGAAGGAGCAAAAGAACAGAGCTACAAGAAAGCATAGCAAGTCAGGGCAGTTTGAAAAGATTTGATACATCCAAAAAAACAAAACAAAAGAAAAATACAAGGGACAAGATGAAGAACAGCACTGGAGTCAGGGCACGTGCGGTGAAGTCTGGAGGATGGGTCCTGAAAGCCGTCCCCTGTTTTTCCAAAGAAATCTGATGTTTGTGGTCATATCTTCCAGACTGGGTTATAACTAAGCAATCATGTAGCCACTTTGTTAGTGAAAAGCAAACAGGCATAACTGTCCTCTTTCCTTGCCTTATTTTCTCCTGCAACATTCTGGCTGCTGACTCATTAATGATACAGATATGAAGCAATCTGGGATTGCTCAGAATTTCTTTTGGAAAAGCACAGAGAAACACAGAGCAAAAAGAACTCTCCTCACACACAGTCACACATCATTGATTATGCCATCAGTATGCTTTTGAGCCTGTTTGAGAAGGGCTCTTAGTGATAACCAGGGCCCCTGGCCAAACCACGGTACTCAGCTGCTTAAAGTGCTAACTTTCAGTTACAAATATAATGCAGATGTCAATACCTTGTTATTCTGAAAGGCAAAAAGAGAAGTTTTGCTTTGTCTATGCATCGCCACTCCACCCCAAATTGGTTGGCTCTGGAAGGCCACACTAAAAAAAAAGCTGTCTAGAGAGCTTAAAGAGCAAGTGCCACTCACTCTTGGGATTTATTTTTCAATCATTGTTTTAATTCTTACCTGAAAATATGTTTATGGATTTTAGAGCTCTCTTTAAAGGAAGGGGGGGGAGAGAGAGAGAGAGAGAGAGAGAGAGATCTATCAGTTGCCTCCCATATGCACCCAACTGGGGATTGAAACTGCAACGTAAGTATGTCCATGACCAAGAATCGAACCTGCAACATTTTACTGTATGGAATGACACGTCAATCAATTAAGCTGCCCAGCCAGAGCACTCTTGTGATTGAAAAGGGAACACAGAAGCAGCAAATAATTAATACTGAAATAAATTTAGTCAATAATACCAACCATCTTCCTTACTAAACCACTCACTGAATCTATGAATCAGCAAAAATGACTGATTAAAGACTACTTTCCTTGTCCACTGTGATTGTGCTGTTAATAGGCATCAGAATCACCAAATGGAGTGGGAGGAGGGAAGAAAGCAGTAAGCAGAGTTGCAAGGGGACTGACATTCCCTAAGCTCCCCACCCCAAACCCATGATTGAGGGCTGACTTAGGAACCTCAAGTGGACAGAGCAGCTGACTGCAATAATTAACACGTGTGGTATCCTCACAACGTGCCAGGCACTGGGTTGAGTGATTTACTACGATTGTTTCATTTAAGTTCACATGGACTTATGGAGCTTATTTTTTATGCTTCTTGCTAATAGATTGTAAATTTTAACATTTTTAATATTATATCTCTAAATGTTCCCCAGGGTAAATAAGAGACTGGATTACCCAATAAGCACAATACACTGGTAGTGCATTTATTTAAATGTCATCTCAAAAAAGAAAATCTTTACTTAAAAATGCCATCTCTAAGTATGTGTTTGTGTTAACTTCTGTGAGACTGGTCTCTGAATGGTGCTTGTCCAACACCAGCACATCTAGATGAGGATCTGAAGGAAACGCCAAAGGCTTGTTGAATGTGGAATTTGGTGAGTGTATCTTCAGGAGGTCTGCTCTTGATACCTGCATAACACCTGATGGTAGAGGGTGGAGGAGGGTCACCTGTCACCCATCGTACAGGATGGCCCTTTAGGGAGTTAATTTTCCATCTCAAGTCAGGCCAGCTCCTTAACCTGACTTGGATAGACTTCTGTCTTGTTTATGAAGATCTTCAGGGGGGAGGGACTAATGCAGCCTACTTGAAAATTCATTCCAGCAGTTGACAGTCTTCAGAGTACTTCCTGGAAATGCAAGTGATGACTTCCCTGTCAGCGTGAGGGGCCTCTGAAGGGCGTGGTTTTAGGTTGTCCCAAGAGGTGCACACTACTTACCTGCCAAATCTTTGCACAGGTTCAGAATCTTATAAATACCCCCCAAATGTTAATTAGCCAATTACTCTCAGATGCAATCTAAACTTATCTCCTCTCTTGCTTGGGAATTGGGGACTGTGGTCATTATTCTCACTATTAAAATCCTGCCCAGACATAATAATTATTCTTAAATTTTTCTTTCTTCTCTTTTCAACACCAAGGAACTTTAGTTCTTGATGCCTTTCCTTGGTTTACAGAATTGCAGACTCAGGAGGGACTTGATGACACCACTCAGTCCATCATTATTTGCAGGACTGATCTGAACCCCTCAGATTTTCTCCCATACAGTGTCACCTCATCCAGGGCAGTTTTCTGGAGGAGCCTGATTAGGCCCCAGGGGAGTGAGAGGGAGGAAAACAGGGTGATTGTTTTGGTTTCAAGGTCTGCCCTGGACATGCCCGACACCTCTTTCTTTCACTTAGGGTTTTATGTTTTCTTTTCTTGTGTGTCTCTATTTATAGCTTTGTTAGATATCAGAATGGGGATGGAAACAAATCCTTTGCTGTCTAATTAGAGCCCCACATGTTAATGAACTCCCACTGTTCAACTGCCCTGGGGTGCCAGCATCCCCACAGGAAATTAACAAGAGCTTTAATCACTCAGAGACTGGAAAGGTCAGTGCCCACTAAGGGTTCAAATGCAGAGGCTGAAGCACAATTTTCCAAGCAGAACAACAACAACCCATGCATTTTTAAGAGTATTATAGTCCATCAGCAGGCAGATGGATAAAAGCATTGATCTAGTCATAGGACTAAAGGAATGTAAGCACAGAACCATTCGTTGCTTATGCTCACATTATATATGCAAAGATTTTTGCCATTCCTTCTATATCTTAGTTTATTTCTCCAACTTGGATGCAGCAGCATACAGCATAAAATGCCTGAACTAGTGTAGACCCCCAAATTTAGCCTAAGATTTATCATTGCTATCTGTGTATCATCTTCAACCTGTGGCCCCTTTAACCCAATCCTAAGAATTCATAACTTTAAGTAGCGAACAGGATTGGAAAGAAGCATATCCAGATTTAGCCATTTCCCTGAGCAGCCAAGATTATCCCATCCTCCAGCAGCCTAGCAAAACAATCCTTCCACCAGTCATTGCAAATGCAGATCAATCTCTTTAATTCCAGCACCTGTGTTTGAGAGGTAAACCTGAACAACAGGAGGTGGTAAAAGGTAGGGATAGGCATAATATAATATACTGCACTAAATGTTCCTGACCTACACTACAGCGGGAAGGAAATCCAATCAAAGATATAGCGTTTTGTTGGCACATAAAAATTAGCATTACTGAAATGAGGGAAGGAGGAAGTTTTAAAGTCAAATTCTGCAAAGAGGATATAAACGGAAAGCTAAGGAAAGACTATTAGAGATAGCAATTAGGAGGTTACTGGAAATGTTTTACAGTATAGATTCAATAGCATGATAAGTAGAAAACCAGATGGTCTTCTCCTTTTTTCTGCTTATTAAAAGTGGATCAAAGATTTAGAATTCAACTAATATTCCACTTCCAGCTAAATTTAATTGCTCACTTCTCTGAATCACAATGACTTTGACTATCTTACCACTAATTCATTTCCTACTCTGTTGTTACAAAGATTGTAGGTTTTGTTAGTTATCCTGTGTATACATTCCTCACTCACTTAAACTTTCCTTGTGGGCACTAGTTTATTTCCACTAGTACTTTTCTATGTTTCCCTAGTACTTAATACAGAGATCTGCATATAGTATATGCTCCAAAAGTATTTGTTGAAATCTGGATAGTTTAGATCTTCATGGAAATCCTCCAATGAGAGGTTTGCCCTTCTGCGATTTAGTAAATGAGACCCCCTGAAAATACTAAGCTGTCCTATGTAAAATGCAAACTCTCAAATACAGCTCTTACAGTATCAATTAAATATCCCCCTGTTGAGTCATATGGGTTCTATTTTTTAAATTTGATTGCTTTTGAATTTAATTTCTATGAATTTGGTACAAGTTTCTCTCTAGATATCTTTACATTTTGATGATGCCTTAATTAAGGAAACCTTGGTTCTGACTTTATATAGGTAAAAAAATGATGTTCACCTGCATATAAAAAATTAAACCTATAATATATCTAGAAATAATTTCTGAATTACAATTAGGTAGCATTTCTGAAATCAATTTGTAAAGGTAGCAATTAGTACTATAAACATATTCCCCACAGAAATATTAAGAGACTTGATTGATTTAACAGGTGACCCTACAAAAGCTTCTTTAATTCTTTATTATCAGTACAATGATAGATAGTAATCACCTAGCATAATCATTTCATTGTACAATATACACTAAAAACTCAACCAATACCATTAGAAATGCACATCATCAGTATGTGCTACTGCGTGCTGTAGTTCTGTCTTCTCACCTATGTTCTTATTTTAAATCTCACTTTTATCTAAATCCCATCTTAATTGGAGGGAATATCTTTAAAGGTTCACCACTTTCAGTCCTCAATATCAAGTCCAAACTCCTTGGTACAGAAACTCTTCATGATCTGTTTTGTCTCCAGCTTTATCTCTCCCCACTGACCCTTTAAACTTTTCCTTCCAGCAACAATGAACTACTTCAATTTGCTAAACCCCCCTTCCTCTCTCTCACCTCTGCTGCTTCCCCCACCATACCTTCTCTTTTCTAATTCATTTGCCCTCAGTCTCAGCTTAAACGTAGTCTCCTTGGAGAAGCCAGCATTCCTGTCCCTTCTCTGCAGGTATTCATTTATGCCCATCAATATCACCCTTTCAAAGAACATATCCACTGTACTGACATCATCCCTTTGGTAGTTTATCTTCAAAACCCGGACCTTAAACTTACAAGTTCGTCATCACACTGAAAGCCCAGCACCTTGAATAGTTCAGGATACAAAGTGTGTGTCTAATAGATAATTGATAAATGTTGAATGGTTGACAGCAGTCATTTCCAAATTCATAGTTCCTTTCATGCCTTCTTTCTTTCAAAACATTTTTGAATGTTCACCGTGAAGTGAAACTAGGCACCAGAGTGGTATGTACCAGGCGCTGGATAGTGGTGAATTGGACCCATTGCCTGGCCTATCAGAGCTCCCTGTAATGGGAAAACTAGGGTTTTGGACTTCAGGCTTCAGTGGAATAGAGGATCCTTGTGACAACAGCTCCATAAGAGGCAAGAATTATCACTGGTGTGATGAGATGGTCCTAAAGACACTGCCGCCAAGAGCACACAATCACTCATAAATGCCCTGAACTAAATGGATCTGATGGATTTAGAAGTAAAGAGGGTGTACTTAATCATGGTGAAGTCTTTATTGGGAACTTACAAAAAGCATCTTTCTCCAAAGTGCTCCGTTTCATTTTTACCTGATTTTAGTGACCCTCATAAAACCCTCTGGTGTAAGTTGTGGCCCAAGCGATCATTACTGCCCACCTGGCCTACATTAACAATTTTCTAACTTATCTCATTGCTTCCAGGTTTATCAAATTAAATTCACTCCTCATTCTTTTGTGAGTCATTTTTTATAAAACATTTATCAGATTACGTCTTCCCTTTTGGTGACCGACCAGGATTTTCAAGTCTTTGTTGAAGAATACAAGGCTCATTTTCTTGGCCTATTGATTCACTGAGTATTTGCAGAATCCTCTATTATAATTCATATGTCAGGGACTTCTCACAAACTGTGTGATGATGTAAGGGAACACAACATTAAAGCATTAGAAAAAATAACAGATAAGAGATAAAGGTTAAGAATGTTTCACTGAGTGCCTTCACTTTAGGATCAAGTTCAAAGCCCTTAGCAATGGAATTTAAAGTACTTTTGGACCTGACTTCTCATTCCCACTTGGATTCTTTCCCCCAAAATATTTCATGCTTTCTTATGCCTCTCTATGACTTCTGTGGATTGAAAATGAAATAGATGGTTAAGAAAAGTGAGTAAAAAGTACTCTCTCGAGCAGGTTAGTTGTGAAGAGAAAGAGGGAAAGAGTGATGTTTAAAAGAGGTCATGGGTTTGGGTTGAGATAATTTTTAAAATTGTTATTCTTTAATTTTTTTAAAATTATTTTTTATATGTTATGATGTAGAAAATGTTGAAGGTGGCTATGTAGAGATGGGACAGGATTTATGATAGAATATAGTTCTGGAAGAGAAGTAGATGAACATAGAGAAATATGTCTCAAATGATAACCTGAGAACCATGGAAGAGAGATAAGATGGGTACTCAATGCAAATAAAAGAATGAGAGAGAGAAGCAGTCCAATTGTCTTCTGTGAAAGTAGAAAATGAGGTCAGCTGGTGGGAGTGTGAGGGTGGTGAGGGCAGGTGGGCTCTGAAGGGGGTGAGTAGGGTTGGCATAGCCGCACTGTCAAAGGAGAGAGAAACTGCACTAAGCACCCAGAGGGTTCTAAGAATCAAGAGAAATCATGTGGAGTGGTATTTGCATGGTATTGTGATTTAAAAAGCAGTTTCTCCTTGGTCAGTACTGATCTACAGCAGGGCTGGGCACACAGTTTATGTAAAAGGCCATATAGTGCATCTTTAGGCTTTGAGGGCCATGTGGATACTCAATTCTCTCCTTTGCTAGCAGCGTAGACAATATATAAGTGAAAATGTACCAATACAACTTTATGAACAGGCACTGATATTTTGTATGATTTTCATGTATCATGAAATATATTTTTTTATTTTTCAATCATTTTAAAAAGTAAAAATCATTTTTAACTCAAGAGGTTATATAAAAACAGGAAGTGGGTTGGATTTGTCTCACAGGCCATAGTCTGCAGAACTTTGTCTAGCATACCACAAATGCTTTTCTTATTTGTTCATGTACAATACTTCTACCTTCACATCTGTTTAGTTACTGTGCTTTCTATTTATTTCCCATTCAGTTTTCATGGATTAACTTTCAAACAAAAGATACATGCATTTAGCTCCAAATGCAGATAAAACTTCTTGTTTCCAGCAGAAAGAGATACGTGATACCTAGGCACTCAGGGAGCAAGGCTACTACTCAAAGGAGATGCAGAAAACTGGGAATCACAAAGCAAATTCAAGAGCCTTGAGTGAGTTGTTGTTCTATTGTGGGATTGCATTATAATATCTCTATGACATAGATATAACAGATATGCAGTCTGCATTTTCCTTCATCCTAGGCTATAGATAAAAATCTCCACTATCAATAGGTACATTTATCATTTGCAAAATCAGTGGGACAATGGAAAGAGAGATGTAGGGAGTCAACAAATAAACAGGGGGAGATTCAGTTCTTTATCGATCTCATAAAAACCATAAGTGAGTAGGAAACTGGCATCAAGAGGCTCCAAGATTGGAAAGAAACAGTTTCCCCTCAAAAAATATTTCTGTGCTCCTGTCCTCTCCCAATAAATGGAACAAGACCCTTTAGTTGACTTCCAGGCTCACTGAAGAGTCAGCAGCAACAACAGATGTGGGCACGGGTGGTATTAATGTGGGTAGCACTTGTAAAGATGATGGATGTTGCCAAATGATAATTTTCTCTGTGTGGTGGCTATGATTGATCTGTGGCTTGATGTGATGGTTGAGGTTTTCACATTCAATCTTAAAGAAAAAATATCATGTCATCATACAATGGGAGTTTCAAATGACTGGGGTTGGGGATGGGGCTGCGTATTGCTTTGCTTTTGAAGAAGGCTCACTATGAAAAGAGAACATTTATTTAAAACAAATGCACCAAGCCAGTGGTGGCCAGCACATATAATTTTATTAAGGCAGAGTTCCAACAAAGTTTGTTTTGCATTTGTCTTGACCCTGTAGTCCTAGGTAGGAAACTGAAGGATCTGGGGCCACAGAGAGCATTTTCATCTCTTCTTTTTGTCTTTGAAAAAGAAAATAGGATTTGTGAAGCGGACAACTGTCTACATAGATGATACTAAAGAAAAATAAGGCTTGCTTTTCTGGAAAGATACCTGTGCTATCACACAGGTGACAAGGGCAGAAAACATCCCATAATTCCTAAAAATAGAATAATGAGTTTGCCAGGAGACAACTCAGCTTTACCAAGAGGGCTTTGCATTTAAATTTCAGGGACAAAAGGGAAAAAATCAGGTAAAACTTTATTTTCAAAGATAATAAGTACAATCTAACAAAAAAGTATAATGAAGGAAGTGTCTAGTAATTATCAGGAGAAAATATGGTGACAGAGTCTATATTAACCAAGTCAAAAAATATTTGTAATAAACAAAATGAACTTTAAACTTTAGTGTAAAGAGGTAAACTAAAATAACTTAAGAATCACCAAGACAGGATAAAATAGTGGCCATAATATAGTAGTACAAGTGTGGAAGTCATTCTAAGGTAACATGAGATAGAAGAAGTAGTAGAAAGAGGTATTTTTTTTTATTAAGAAAGCATAAATCTAGAAGTAGATATTTCATGATGAAGGGAGGCCCACTAAGAGTATTTGGCCTTGCTGAGAACTAGAAGAAGATCCAGGGCCCAAATATTAATAGATGAAACAATGGTAGAAACTCTGAGCCTGGAAAAGAAAACTACAAAATAAATCTAAAGGATTCCATTTTCTGCAAAACCTTATTTTAACTCCCCATATACCCCCATAGTTAGATTCATCATGCTCTCCAGCATGCCTTGCTCTATCTTATATGCCCAGCTAATAGTTATGAGTACTTTATTTTGTGATCACTTCTTAAACAGCTATCTACTTAGCTAGACTGAGTTACATGTCTTATTATTATTATTTTATTCTCGTAAACCCATTGTCAAGGACATTTATAAAAATCATTCAATAAATGCTTGTTAGATAAAAGGACAAGGCAAAGGAAGGGATCAAGAAATCAAGGAAAGCTGGAAATAGGAAAACATTGATTTGTACATTAAAATTGTGGGGAACATAAAGCATATGTGAAATCTAATAATAAATAAACTTTGGTTCCTTCCTGTGTTTCTAAAATAGCCCACAGAACGTGGATGTAGGAAGAGGGGAACAGGTAAGATAGGACATATATTTATACACGAAATGGATATATATGGAGAAAAGAAATTAGTAATAGTAAGTCATTGGTCGGGTAACCTGGGGATTCTAATTTAGGTAGATTTGATATGTGACCTGGACTTCACATTTTTTCTGTTCCTTATGATTTTCTTTATTTAAAATTTAATCTTTATTGTACTTTTTCCCATTACCATTTAGTCCCTTTATGCTCCCCACTGGCAATCACCACACGGTTGTCCGTGTCCATGAGTCCTTTTCCTTAATTCCTTCTTTTATGTTTCATATACATGATTTTTATGAGCAGTCATAGTCAAGAATCACTGAATTAGATGAATAAAAAATACATAAAACTTATTTTTCTGAGTACAATATAGTAGTCATAACAGACTAATGTTTTTCCTAATACAATTTTTAAAGCTGTATAAATTACATTAAATTAGATTTTTAAAGGTAAGTAGAGACCTTCAGGCATAAAGACTAGATGATCTCAGTTCCAGAGAGGAAAGAATCATTCAGGGGATCATCAACTTCTCTCTGCTCATCACCCCCAGCTTGGAACTGGGGCAGGAAACTGAGCTTGATTCATGCTAAAGAACTCCATGGGGATAAAGAGAAGCAATGAAGTTTTTTACTAAGAGTGGAAGGCTGGAGTGATACAGTGAAACCTTCAGGCACGCTGAATGCATTGCTAGCTCTCAGTATTCAGTATCTGCTAGGTCCAAGGGCTGCACAGGAAGCTGGGGAGCAACATCAAAAGCTTCTGTAAGGCAAGTGAAATAACATGCAGTTTTGTGGCATTAACAAAAGAAAGGTAACTCCTGAGGTCCTTGATCCATCTTATGAATTTTAATTTTTCTATTAAAATTCTCCATCTTTTCATCTATTTTGTTTACTTCTCTATTTCTTAAACATATTATAATGATTAATTTTATGTGTCAACCTGGCTGGACCATACTGTCCTCATATTTGTTCAAACATTCTGAATGTTCTTGTCTTTTGGACAAGATTAACATTAAAATCAGTGGACTCGGAGAAAAGCAGATTGCTCTCCATCAATAGATGGGTCTCACATAATCAGTTGAGGTCCAGAACAGACCACCCATGGCACTGGAACTTTAACACTGGCCCTTTCTGCCTGCCCAGTCTGCAGATTTTGGACTAGCCAGCCTGAATGAATGTGTGAGCCAATTTCTTAAAGTTTCTCTCTCTCTCATTATCCCTCTTTATATATAATATATATTCTGTTTCTCTAGACAATACTAATATACATGTTAATCATAAATATAGGAATCATGTGAGTCTATTTCTATTACCTTTTTTCTCTAGATTATCAGTCATATTTTTTGCCTTTTCACACATCTAGTATTTTTCCTAATGTGAGATATTTTGTTCATGACAAGAAAATTCTCCTAAAGAAAACAACATCTGCAGCCACTACAGTTCCTTTATACACCATGTCTGATATCAATACAAAATAATCAGAGGCACAAAAATAAGACTGATAATTAGTAGAGAAAAAGAAGACACAGAAGCAGACCTACAGATGACACTTACTGAAGTTGCAAACAAAGACTTTAAATAACTACACTTAATAAAGAAAATAAAGGGAAAAATGGGAAAAAATGAATAGAAAAATTGATCAGTGTAACAAAGTATTTGAATTTATTGGAAAAGAATCACATGGAAATTCTAGAACTGAAAAAAGTACAAAATACAAAAGCATTAATGCAATAGATGGATTTAATATGTGGTTGCACATGAAATTAGCCATCTGGAAGTTAGGCCAATAAAATGATATTCAAATTAAAGAACTGATAAGGAAGATAAATAAAGCAAAAGATACATATTGTTTTCTATGACCAAAATATCTCTGGAAATGTACACCAGACGAAAAAGTGGTAATACAGATGGTCTCTAGGACCTGGTTTGCTGAAAGGCAAAGAGTCTTTTCACTATTTTCATTGTCTTCCTTCTGGATTTTCACCCCACTGTCTATTGAAGTGAAATGAAACAATAAAGCAAAATAAAACTAATAAAAAATGTTTGATGTGACCTCTTAGAGGAGAAAAACTGTCCTTAAGGTAATTAAGGAGGGTGGAACAATGAAAATGTAAGGAAAAAAAGTGATAGCTTTATGGAAGGACACTAATATCAGCCACATTGGCACAGGATGCATATGATAAAATGCTAAAACAAATTGGCAAACTGACACTCATTCATTCCATCATTCATTCATTCAATGGATATTTGTTAGGTGCCTACCCTGTGCCAGACTATGTGAAGCACTAAGAAGACAAGGGTGAAAAAAATGTGCAGGTCCCTGACCTCAAGGAAACAGGTACTTAAACAGCAATTATAAGTGTTTATTGAGAAAGAGAAGGAGGGGGAGAGAAAGGTATGTATGTATTTGAGGGTGATAAGAACAGTGAAGACATTTTACTGGAAACTTCATTGTACTAAAAAAGGTCCATATATATTTTGGATTATTCTTAAAAAAATTTTGTTTCTGAAGAAAGAAAAAATACTGAGAAAGTTATATTTGGACAAAAAGGAGTTATTAATTATTTAGAGAACTGTAAGCTACAAGAGAACAGGGACTTTGTCACTCTACTTCTGAATCATATTCCCAAAACAATGGGCCCATGGTAAGCACACAGTCACATTTGTAGAATAATTTAATCAATAAGAAAGCCTTAAAATATGGACTGCAAATGTAAAAACTCTAAAATTTTCATTACAAATGTACATTTCATCTATTTATGGGTTGAACAGGCTTTTGAACAGAGGAAACATGATTTGATATTATGAGGATATTTTTTGTTGTTTGTTATAGTAAAAATATTATTCAGGAATTAAATGAAATATAGCATAGCCATATGGTGAACTGTTGTGCAACCATTACAAGTTATGTGATAGAAGGATATCTAAATGACACAAAAATATACATGTTTTATAAAGTAAAATGGCATGTCATAAACACTTGTATAATATTTTCTCATTTTTAAGAAGACAAAATGCATTCATGTTTATACTTATGATACCAGTGTTTAGTGTGAGTTGTAGGGTGAGTTTCACTTTTCTTTTAATTTCTATACTTCACCCAAGAAATATAGTAATGAACATCATTGATAACTTATGTTAAGTATATTTTCATTTCTAAATAACCACCCAAACAACTTACACAACAAAGGATATTGGAACTGGGGGCAGCCATGTTTTTCACAGTGATGTAGAGGAACAATAGGATCAAAGTTCCTTTAATGACACGTGTTAGCCTACAGTCTTCAGAGTCTGATGGTTGTTCTGAATGCTTATATTCCTCCACTTATCCCATTTTCCCCATCTGGAAATGTTAGGGGGTCTTAGACATAGCCCACACACAGTAAAAGTTGAAAATGAATCATACAAAGACTTAAGATGAAATGCGAGGTATGAATTTCCTTCCTGCCATCTTGAGTTCCCAGGGTCCAAAAATGGGCAGGAACTCTAGATAGTGAGGACTGTGAACCCTAAGAAAAAAAGGACACCTACTAAAAAGGGCTCCTGATGGCTAACTGGGCTCAAATTGTACAAAGACAGAGCCTAGCAGCCACTGCTGCACAGGGGCCTCTTGTGCAAACTGCACTTCAGGGAGAAGCCAGCACTGAACTGCTGGCCTCTGCACTAAACTGCCTGCCTGCACTGTGTTTCTGCCACCTGAGCCAGCCCTTATAAAGGAGTTTCTGGAATCCTATTTCAACCAATAAGGCCGAGGCTTTCCCCATTCAATCAGATTGCTCTGATTGGCCCTGCACAGCTCGGGCCAATCAGAGCAGCTCTATTGTAACCAATCAGGCCTCATGTGCATGAGAACAAACCAATCAGGGACCAGGGGCGGGGATTTCTGTCTATATAAGCCAATTCCATCTTGTTCAGAGGGCACAGTTTTCTTTTTCATGAAAGACAGGAGACTTGAGTTTCCCTGACCAAGCTGAAACATGGAAGATGTCTACCAGAGCAAAGCAGAGCAGGGCAGCGCAGGGCAACCGCTGAGTAGCAAAGCAGTTTCTTGCCAGCGAGGGGCCTGCCTCAGGGCCACCAGGTCCCAGTGTTGTTCTCCAGCAGTGCCATATCAGAATTGAGCTGTTTTTCACTGAATAAAGTTTCCTTCTTCACTGCATCACCAATTGGGAATTCCTGTTGGTGTTCAAGGCACCAACAAACGTTGGTTGCCAGGACACTACTTTGATGTGCAAATCCTGATAACCTCTTACTGTAAGTTCTTCCTGTCTACCTTGCATCCTCCTGAAACTACAAAAGTAGGAAGAGAAGCATAGCATTTCTTATTCCACACAGCCATTTGAGGATGAATCTAATTAGGTCACCCAGTGGTTTATGAATACCAAGATAGCCATGCCATCTCACATTTTAAGAAAGCAATAGACTAAGATAGTTAGAAAGATAGTTTGGTTTTGAAAATAGATTGTCCAGTGCTATGCCCTACACTAATTCATTAAGAAGATGTGCAACATTGGAAAACAGGGAGTTTAATGGGAGATGGGGAACAGGGTTTCCGGGAACTCTGCTAAATTCACTATACACAGGGAAACAGTTACAGTTATATCTCAGGCAGTTTAGTGACAGCAAAAAACACTGGCAATAGAACAATTAAAGCTTTTGCAAACATATAAAGTAAGAGATCATATTTGGCCCATCCTTGTCTCTTTGGGTCATTTGTAATATGTAGCTGATACTTTCTTTCCCCTCACCACCTCCCAACCCTGTCCTTCTGAGGGGCCCTATTACAGATGCCTAGCATAGAAGATCAGCCCAACCATTTTAGGCTTCTAGATCAAACAGCAATAAATATTGTGCCAAAAAGCCTACACTTACCAAATTAGTCTAATTGCATGTCCCTTAAACTTGTCATCAACAGTGAGTCCCTGGATGTACCCCCAACTGCCCAGGCTAGAAGCAGTGTCAGAGTTTAGACTGCTCTTTTGCCAGGGCTCAGATGCAAATGTGTCATGGTCACAAGTAGGTGCTTCAGGTACATTTTTCACTCCAAGCTTCATGTTCAAATGATTTCCACTGGTATAAGAATTATTAGCATAACATAGGCAAGACGGGCTGAGCTTCTCCTGCCAGCTGAGGTGGCATGGGGCCGACAATGTCCCTGGAGTCCTTTCTTTCTCATTGCTAGTGAGGAGCTCCAGACATCCCTTGGGCACCAGGAAAGTCAGAGTGGAGGCCCCTTGGGACCAGCCAGAGGCTTCCCTGGATGTCAGCCCTACCCGCGCAGCCCCTATCCGCCTCTTGAAAGAGAAGTGGGAAAGTAGAGAGACCCACACTGGAAGCTGATCAACTCCCACGTGCCAGACAGAGCAAGAACTCTGGGCAGCGACACGCGGGAGGAACAGCCCATTTAATGTGCTCTGATTCCCTCCTGTAAAGACGGGGAGATTATCTGCTTGCCTCGAATATCTTCATTAAAAATGCATTTAAGCTGTGAAGCTCTATGAAGGAGAGACCTGTAATACATGAAAGATTAGCCCCAGATTGCTGATTGGGCTATTTTATATCATTATGGTAATTAAGCCAGCAAGGCTGTTGTGCTGACTTCAACACTTTCCTCCATTTGCCTTTGTCTCCAATTCAAGGTATTTTTTTCCTCTTTCCATCTCTCAGCCTTCTTCCTGTCCTCCCCTTGCTGCCCCTCCCCACCAAACATCTCCTCAGAGCTGGTCCTGTCTCATGCATATGCATCAAACTCCAGTCTGATTCAGCCTCCCATGGCTTCTCTGCAAACTTCATCCTGACTGTGCAGAGAAAAGGGAAGAAATTAATGGTAATTACAAGGTGTCAGTGGATATTACAACTCTCTATCTGATTGCCAGCAAAACCAAATAAAAATGGAATGTAATCAGCCAATTATTACAACGCAGAGTAAACAAATGGAGGCTTGTCTCTTATTCACCTTTTCTTCCTTACTTCCTATCCTCAGGCCAGTGCGCCTGGCCCAGGGTGTGGCTAGAGGCCCTGTGAATGCATTCTGTGTAGGTCCCCGGGCGCTGCACTCCAGCAGCACTCCCCAGATGATATGCAGAGCAGCTTCTCCGGAGTGGGTGACCAGGAGAGCCTGTTCAAAGCTACACAGCAGCTGGGTACCCCTCAGCCTCAGCCCCTTGTGATCTCAGGGGTCACCCTCACCCATGCCAGCCCCCTGCCAGAGTCAATGGTACTCCTAAATTTCCCCACCTTGGGGATCAGCTCCACATTTCTTCCTATCACTTGTGAATACCATGACAACTTCTAGTACCGGATGCAAAACCCTGCTCTCAGAGACACCTGGCAGACTTGCGACATTCCCTTGAGCAATCAGGGGTCTTGAGGCAATGAATGGAGTATAAGGAGAAACTAACGGGAAAGGCCTTTCCTCTGTAGCAGATGATGAGAGAGCAGGTTGTACATCCATGTGTTGCCCCCTTGCAAATCGGTTCCAATAGCCCTGCCAGCTTCTTCTTCTTTGCTAGTGACCCCAAGTCCCAGATCAGTACTTGTGGAGGGAAGCAGACAAAAATGAAAGTGAAGTCTTTCTCTTTCCTGATGTCACTGTTGGTTCACAGTTGAGATTTTTAATAAAGGTACCATATGGAGATGTTCCCACCTATGTGCAGTCCTCACTCAGGAACAGCCCTACTGTGCCCTAGGGGGCAGGTCAGCACATACATGAGAGGACATAGTGCTTGTGTCCCCTGCCTGCCTATGCCCCCAGCTACAGGCTCTTCTGCAGTTTACTTTGCTCCTCCACTCTCAACCACCCCCCACCCCATAACAGTGTCCCTTCCATGGAGTCATAGGATTATAAAAATAGTGCATGCCAAGTACACCAAATGAATATTTGTTGTTATTATATGACAATGTATGCAAGTTGTCAGTTTTTAATCTCTGAATGCATTTCTTTGTAAATTAAATGCTTTGCCAATTATCTCACGAAAATATTGTATTTCATGTTTAGGACTTTGGTGGGCACCCACCTCTGCCTGGCCGTCCTGCCTTGCTTCCCTAGGATGGTTGCTCCTTTGCTCTCCCTGCCTCCCACTACTGCTTCTCCTAGTTTCCTCAGACCTGCACACAGCCTGCCAACCCTCCCTTCCAGCAGGACCTCCTGTCATAAGCTGCTGAGAACACAGAAGCCTTCAGGGGGGACCGAACCTTTCTTCCCTCAGCATACTCACAAAACTAGGAGCACACGTCCCCTCATTCCCTTCCCCGGCCTGTTAAAAGAGATGACGTGTCTCAGACATTATCAGTGACCGACACCTCCCCACTCCTGGTGCCCTGGATGCCAACCCTCCTGCCTGCCTCCTCAAGGCCTTCATGGCCGTGGGCACTGCCTCTCACTGCATCATCAGTGTGTGCTTCCTGCTAATCATGCCCATCAGCACCCGAACATTAGCTGGGATCTCTCACCTCATAAAGAAACCAACAAAACAGACGGACCGTGCTTCCACTTTACCTCACCGCTCTCGCCATTACAATCGCAGCTCTTTGTTCTGCCTCACAGCAAAACATTACCAACAATTTTACGTGCTCTTTGTCTCCACTTACTCTCAAGCCATTTTCTCGTGAACACACCCCATCAGCTTTCTTCTCCACCACTGCTCTGAAATTGCTCCTGAAAGTCAACAACTACTTCCCTATTGTTGAAACCATTTGTTCCATGACAAGCTAACAGCATTCCATACAACCACTTTCTTTTTTTTACAAAGTGCCCCCTGATTCCTCTGACACACTCTCTCCTGGTTGGCCTGAGACTGCTCCTACTTGGGGTCCTCTGTTGAGCCTCCCCTTCTGTTGGATGACTAGTTGTTGGAGTGCCTTAGAATTAAGTCCTGAAGCTCTTCTCCACTACATCTGTCCCTCATGGATCTCATTGGTACTGTTAGCAAAACTTCTATATGCTGGAGACTCCCCAACTTAAACGCCACCCTGAATGCTTACCTCTTACTGGACTGCCCCATTTAAATGTCTAAGAGGAATTGCCAAGTTTATCTAGAATCTTGCTTTCTGCACCTCCCCCCAAAAAGAACTGGTCCTCTTTCTCTGCCTTTCATTGCCACACTCAGTGCAATCACCCCCATGCAGCTACACCAGATAAAATCCCCATTATCACCCTTGGTTTTCTTCTTCCTTTTTCCACATCCAATCCATCAGATGCCCACGTGCATTCCAGCTCCAGCACTTCACTACCATCTGCCCACCCCTTTGCACCCCCTCTGCTGCCCTCCCCAGACCAGGTCAACCTCAGGTCCCGCTTGGACACTGCCTGGTACGGTCATACGGCTCTCACTCACCCCTGTGCATAATATCCTTCCCAAAAGCAACCTTTCCCACCTGAAAATCAGGGAACATTTCCCTTCAAAAAACCTTCCAATGGCTTTAAACTTCTGTTAGGAGAAAAAATGTGTCACACACCTCCTGGGCCTCCGGAGCCTCCCTCTTGTACCACGGTACTCGCTGTGCTCCCCCCGCACCAGCCTTTCATGGACTCCACCTGCCTGAGCCAGCGCACTGTCTCTTCCCAGGGTCTGGAAGACTGTCCCTGCAGACCCGGGATGGGAACATGCTCCTGCCTTTCATGCCTCTGCTTGGAGAGACTCTTCTGAACCATAATCTGAAGGAGCAATCCATCCCACCTCCATCGGTCTTTACCGCATTGCTGTTTTTCTATTCTTTATGCCTTTATCATTAGTTGATATTACCTTTTAAGTTATTCATATACTTGAGTATTACCTGGCTCCCCTTATTAGATCATGAGCCCTATGCCAGTAGTGACCTGCCTACTCTATTCATGGCTATATCCCCAACCATTTTTAAAATACCTGATGTATAGTTTAATTAAAAACATATTGACTTAGTAAATGAAAGAGTAAATTACTTAGTGTCTAGCATGGACTGTATATGGGTCTCTAGATACTGAGCAAGCTAAGGATGCCCACAGTCCAGAGCTCAACTCTGCTGCCCTCGTCTCTCTCTCCATCAAAGCTCCCACTCCTAACTGGGGGACGCACCTGGGTTTAAATGCCACCTCCTCCATTTGGCAAGTGTCACTGGACAAGTCATTAGATCTGAGCTTCTGTTTTCTCAACAGTAAAATGAGATAATCATATGTACTTTGAGAAATAATTATGAAGGTTAATGAAATAGAGTTCATAATGTAACCAGGCCTGCCATATATTACACTCTCAATAAATGGTAGTTTCTTTCTTCTTCCACAGTGTAGATGATTTCAGCTTGTCATTTGGAAAGGGGGTTGGAAAAAACCACCCTAATTAAACAAATTGACATCACTGTGTGAATCACTCTCAGCCCTTTAGCCATCCCAGAGGAAGCTTATTAACCTAAATGCATTACTAATTGGTAGAATGCCTGTTGGTTTATCAGAGTGAAGAAAAAAATCCAGGCAGAGAAGGGCTGGGATAGAGGGCCAACGGGAAGGACAGTCCGATCCCCTCCCATGACTTGCTCTTGCTCTGTCCGATGTCTAGGTCATTTTTCCCTCTCTGTCCATACCTGAACGCACAACCTCCTGCAGCCCTCGGATTTTTAGTTTGTTTTTTATTTTTCACAGTTTGTTGATGCTCCCTTAGGAAGGCAGTCTCCACAGACATCTAGGCCCAGGGACATGGCGGCTGGGTGTCTGTCGCAGTTCCGTGCCATGCAGGCCTGTCTGTCCCTGGAAACAGGGTGTGTTGGGATGGCGCACAGATAGGTAATCAGATGCACAGGTGCACTTTCCTGTGTGCCAGTCCATACTTATTTATGCTTGCTTGTCGGTCACACAGTCAGCCAACCATCTGGAATTTCAATGCATAGCAAGCTCTTTGTGGCCTGGAAACTGAAAAATGCATTTGAAAGAGCAAGTTTTTGATGACAGTTGTCATTAACAACTTTATTTTCAAACACATTTCACAGTGCATTTCATGCCAGGAAGGGTTTCTTATCTTCTGAACTTCCAGTCTGTCAGGCTGAGTGCAATGGTGACAGTTTCCTTTGAACACAGGTAGTGGAAGAACCCCCGGTGAGTGGCAACAGCAAAGAGAAAATGCAAAACAGGGGAGGATGTAAAAGGCATCTGTGTTCGCCTCTACAGACAAGTTCAATGTCCAATGGCCACATGATCCATTCTTCTCCCTTGTTCTTTGTCCCAACATGATTCCACAGAGCAGAAGAGCCTAGAAGATAAAGCATGGCCAGAGCATTTCCCCAAATGATCACAGTCATTTTAATTATCTGATAAGAAGATAATTCTCACCCTGGCCAGTGTGGATCAGTTGGTTGGAGCAGTCCTGTAAACTGAAAGGTTGCAGGTTCGATTCCCAGTCAGGGCACTTCCTTAGGTTGCTTTGTGGCTCTGTCCCTGGTCAGGGCATGTACGGGAGGCAACAGATTGATGTTTCTCTCCTCCTCTCTGTCCCTTCCTCCCTCTCTGAAAATCAATAAGCATGTCTTTGGATGAGGGTTAAAAAAACAGCTAATTTTCTTACCTCTTACTACATTATTTCCCAAGAATTTCTCTTGCTCAGTCCATTTTTCTAAGTCTTGGTCATAGGTAAGAAGGTATGCAGTCACAGAAAAGGTGGCATATGTCATACCACTCCTTCTCTGGTATGTCATAGAGTGGGACAGGATTCCCTTGTAGGAACACATGTAAAGAGAACTTCTCTGAACACTTTTAGTAACTATTAGGAGCCTTTACCAGGATCTCCTCTCTTGAAGAGCTCCCAGGATAAAATGTATATAAAAGGACAGAAGAATTAAGAAAAGACAAAGAGGAATAGGCCATTAAATCTCCAAAAATATTGGCCTGTTTGACATCAGGGTGTGTGTGTTTTTCAACACAATTTAAGATAACTTAATTTAAGACAATAAGATTTAAAATAACTGAAGATAAAAAGTTATTTTTTCCCACTGTTGTTCCTTTTTCCAAGAACATAAAATCCCCCTTTTTTAATACACAGAGGATCTTTTATTATCCAAAGTAGGATCATAGGAATCTAATGAACAAAATAAACTAACAAAAAATAGAAACAGAAAATTACTTTTTAAAATTCTATAACCCATCAAGAGAATGATCAGACAAGCCACAGAGTGGGTGAAAAAAAAACATTTGCAAAAATCATATCTTATAAAATATCACTTTCCAAAATATAGAAAGAATTCCTAAAACTCAACAAGAAATAAACAACCCAATTTAAAAACTGGCAAAAAAAATCAGATATTTCACCAAATGTGATATACAGATGGCAAATAACAATATGAATAGATCTACAACAATATTCTTTATTAGAGATGCAACTGCAAATCAAGACAACTAAACACCACTATACAGCTATTACAATGGCTAAAATCCAGAACACTGACAACACCAAATTCTGATGAGAATGTGGAGCAACAAGAACCCATATTCATTGCTGGGGGCAATGCAAAATGAGACAGCCATTTGAAAGACAGCTTGGCAGTCTCTCACAGAACCAAGTTGACTCTTATGATAAGATCCAGTTATTTCACTCCTTGTTTTTTACCCAAGTGAGTTGAAAAGTCATGTCCACACAAAAACCTGCACACAAATGTTTATAGCAGCCTCATTCATAATTGCCAAAACTTGGGAGTGATCACATGTTCTTCAGTAGGTGAACGGATAAATTGGTATATCCATAAGTATGGAATATTATTCAGTGAAAAGAAGAAATACACTATCAAGCCTCATCTGAAAAGACTACACATTGTGCAATTTCAACTATAAGATATTCTGGGAAAGGTGAAATGATGGAGACAGTAAAACAATCAGTGGTTGCCAGGGGTGTGGGGGAGGGAAGGTAAACAGGTGGAACCGAGGGGTTTCAGGGCAATAAAACTATTCTCTATGGCATGTAATGGTGGGCACATGTCATTATACATTTGTGAGAACCCGTGGACTGAGATGAACCCCAGCATAAACTCTGAGCTTTCGGTTGACAACGATGTCTCAGTGTTGGTTGGTCAGTTGTAACAAACGTACCACGCAGAGGTGGAATGTGAACCGTGAAGAATGCTGGGAGGGGAGGCGTGGGAACTGCCTGTACTCTCTCCTCATTCTTTCCGTGAGCCCACAGTGGCTCTAAGGTTAAATTTATTAATTAAGAACAACAAAAAAGTTCCATGGACAAGAAAACAAAATGATCCTATTTACCAATAGAAAGAAGAAGCAAAATTTTTTCTATCATTTACCATTCCTTTTTCCTTATGTCTTGTACAAGTGGTAAAGTGTTGGACCTAAAATTTTGGCTAGAAAAGTTCCATGTTGCCCCCAAGAAAGCTACTAATCACTTTAAAGTTACGTGGAATATGTGGCTATTGTTATTTGGAAATGATGGAATGCTCAGTAAATTTCCTCACAGATAACTAAGAAGACAGGCAGCACTGGGCAGGGAAGTGGACTTCGGCGGCTGACTGCGAGCTGGACCACCAGGCCAAGCGTCGGACAAAGCAGGTGCCCTGTGTCCACAAAGCAACCCTAGGGAGAGGACCCTCCTTTGAAAGAAAGGAAAATGAGGGACAGGGTGTTTAAATAACAGTGCCAGCAGCATGGCAAGAAACTGGAATAACTGACATTAAAAATACAGATTATTCTAACTGCAAAACTCGCCTACTCTCATCAGAAGCTTTATTTGTTCTGGTATTAGAAGAATGAGGTCACACTCTACCTATCCTGCCAGCCTAAGCACTAGCCCCCGAGGATGATTATCCTGAGCCAATTCATATGAAAATTTCATCTAAAATTAATAGCAGCTAGGATATACCAGGTGCTTATCATGTGCCAAGTGCATCCTGTGGATCAACTCATTTAATCCTGACTGCACCCCCAACATAGATGCTGTATCTCTACTTGACAGGTGAGGAAACTGAAGCAAAGACAGAATGATTCAACACAAGTTTTTCTGGTAAAGGTTACAAATAACAGACACAAAGTCCAATGACACATGGTGGATATAGAATAAATAATACTTGTTACCGTGATGAATGAGTAAATATTACTGACTTAGTGAGTAATGGAAATGCGAATAGGCCCAGAAAATGCACAAGGCTGGAAACTCACAAAGAGCAACCCTGCACAGAGATCATTTGAGAAAGGCCTCTGGTCTCCCTCATGGATTCATCTCCTAAGGGGAAGTGAAAAGATCGGAGACCTACAGGAATAAGACCAGGCCCCCAGACCTGCTGCCCCACAATGGCCAACAGTGACAAACTCACAACTCAGTCCTGATGACCTTGACATGGGCTGGTAAAAACCTGTCCATGCCAGGATCAGAGTTCACAATTGTATTTTTCTCACGTTCATCTCATAAATAGTCTCATTCTCTGCATTTTAGGTGCCTGTCTATTTATACTTGTTAATATTAACTGTTTATGGATAGTATGCCTTTTAATATTAACTCTAACATTAACTGTGTATTGAAACCCAGACTTTAATCCAGGCATATAAGTAGAGAAATAAACTATCCATTCACATGTACAACAGCTTGGCGAGTCTGGATATCTGGGTGTACATGACCTCTGGTTTTCAACAGCAGGATGGAATCTGTATTCTGTCACGATCCTCCCTGATCTGTATTATTTTCATATGCATATGTTGTATTTACACTGGCGATGGACTGCTCTTCTCCTTTGTTCAGCAATTTAGCTTGTGTAATGGTTTTCATTAATTGCCCATAAGGTTACTGCACACCTGGTGTTCCTTCCAATTACCACAGAGATTAAACCTGAACTATAGAAACTTCTCTGAGCTTTTAGACTTCCCTAAAAATGGTAAGTATATGGTCTGTAATGTCATCACATCATAGTCACAAATCTGTGCTGGATTCTATCTTCTAGTTAAATGAAGTCACTGCTACCTTGACAGGTAAGATGGGGACTGGAAGAGCCTAATAAAGACCGAGGAGTCACCTTGATTTAATTGGCCAGCGACCAGCTCCAGCCTGTCCCTGAACTTGTACATTGTATCCTGGAGTGTGACTTCACCAGGATCCATTCGGCAAGTCCTGCTTTATCATCGGCCCTTTCATTTGTGCTCTTCCCTCAAGGAATATCAGAATCCCAAGTCAGAATGCCCAATTACAGACATTACCAGGAAGTGCTGGGGACCCAGAGAGAATTGCCAAGAAGAGTCATTTGTGGATACTAACTCACAACAAGTGAAAGGTGGGGAGTTATGTTTCTATGGAATTCTGCTTCTCTACTTGTGCCCTTAAGTTGTACCTGTGTCTTCCCTTTCTCAGGACAAGAAACATACGGGGTGTTACCCTCTAAGTAAAAAACGGAAATATGTTTTAATTTAAAACTACAAGGAAATGTATTTCTTTACACACAGCAATCCTGATATTCAGCAGTATTGGTGAAAGAAAGTGCAGAGGAGGCATAACTAAATTCAATAGTTTTGATGCAATAGGATATATTTAGAATATGTCTGTGTGAGGCAAGGTCCTTTAAGTTCAGAGTCAAATTTTTCCCACCTGCAGTTTTTTTTTTCCTTATAACTGAGCTAGAGTCACAGACTCGGATAATGAAGCCTTAATTTTGTTCACTGACTCATATATCTCAGTATCATAAACCTGTCTCAGTACATGTACATGGAAGCAATTGGGCAAATCACAGCAATTACACTTGGTATTTTTAAAAAGTCCACACAAAATGGCAGAAGGACATTTCAAAAACATAAGGTTAATATACCTCCCTATCACCCATGAAGAGGGGCCCAAACTCCAAACAACAAATCGGTGGTTAAGTGTTCATTCAGCAGACAATGGAAGGCAATGACTCAACCACCTTGAAAGAAACCAGATAGAAATGATTTCCAGTCAAAGGAGATAATCCACACTCGCCAGCCAGCGGGTGAGGAGGCGCACTCTGCCTCAGCCCCGTTTGGACAAGGAGACCTGCTATTTTCAGCCACATTAATGCAGCTGCGTCAGTTTGTAGGTGAATCAGTCCTGCTTCATCAGACACATCAACAACCAGTATCGGAACTGCCTTCTTCCCTCTACTTAGACATATTTTCTTAATTGCTCTCTTTAAATAGACTCTGTTCCTCCTGCCTCTCCCAAACCATCCATCATAACTGCTAACAGGGCCGGGAATGACCACTGCAGTCATGTTCTCTTGACCCTCTCTCTCCTGACTCCCCCGCCTGGCTACACAACATCCCCCACATAGCTGCTCCCTCTCCGCTTTCCTCCCTGCAAGTTCTAAACACTTCAAAGTTTGGCTGTCACATCCATGTGGGCACCAAAGCCCTGGGCAAACCTTACAGCGATGAGGACCTTCACTGCATTTGAAAGCTTTTCTTTTTTGTTCTGCCCTACAAAATATGGCCACGAAGCAGCAAATGTTTTGTCTTTCTACGTGTACCTCCTGTCTGCCCCCTCCATTTTCCTTTCCCACTTCTGCCATCTCTTCACCTCCAGCACCCTCTTACCGGTCTTTCTAGGAGAAGTGGGCATGCCTCAAGTCCTTCCCACAGGGCTGACCTCTCCTGCGGGCCCTGACAGCACCACAGCGCTGGGTCAGAGAATGGCTGTGGGTCCGGAGGTCCTGTTGAACCACAGCCTTCTTCTGTAAGGCTTAGAGTAGCTGAAGAATCCCCAGTCACACGCCCCAACTCTACAGCCCTCAGCCTCATCAAAAGGCAATTAAGCCTCTAATTGCATGTTCATTCCCAACCTCTATTTTCGCTTGTGATAATATATACTTCATATATATATATATATATGAAGTATATATGAAGTATATATATATGAAGTAGATAATATATACTTCATATATATATATATATATATATATATATATATAATGTGTGTGTGTGTGTGTGTGTGTGTATATCTTAAAGTTCACGAATGAACAGTCCCAAATAAAAGAAGGGAATATCAAACCAACATTCTTTAAAACTGAAAGCCCAAACTTCAAAGCCTTACTGGACAAGAGACAGCCTGTGCTAAAGTTTAATGTATGAGTTCTTGCTGACTTCCTTATCCCAAACAAAGGATAGACGCCTTCCATTTATGGACAATTATTCAGCCTGTATAGACCATGGATGGACTCAGGCAACACTTGGTGGCTTCCTGAAATGGTACGCAACTTATACTCAATACAGACATGCCCACCACCTTCCACCCCCACACAAAACCACAAATATAGCAGCACTAATGGGATCCACAAAGCGGTCAATTTTTTTTAAATCTCAAAAACGCTGAGGTTAGTGATTTATACCTATTTTCATCATGTATGGTTTTAACAATTTACTGTGAGCAGGACTTTTCAGATATTTGAAGGCAACAGAGTAAGAGTATTTAAAATGAACTATACTTTGGGGGAGAAGGTTCTAATCAGAAAAAGAAATAAAGTATGTAACAGAAAAACTGCCTGTTTGTCCTGGCAAATCAACAATGTAGAACAACAACAAAAAGTTGATAACTCTTGACCTATTGTTGCTCTGTTTCCAGATAATTTTTGTGTAAAACTTCTGAGATTCAGTGAATTGAAATTTTACATTTCCAGGTCATCAAATGCCAGATCAGAGCCCCCTTTTCTGAGTTGTCTGATGTTGGATTATATTCCACTCAATAAGGAAAAGGCCTTCTTCATAAATAGGAAAAGGAAGAGAAGAATATATTCAAAGTCATGGGAGATAATCTGTGGGATTCAACCTTAACCTCTTCCTCCCTAAGAAGACATGTGTAGAGAAAATAAAACAAAATAAAAAACCCTAAGTCCAATTTGAACTCTAAATGACCTCTAAGTCCAATGTGAAAGCTAAACATATGTTTTTGGATTTGTTCCCCAAGGCTGCTGCGAAAAGTACCATAAACTAGGGTGAGAAGGAGTGGTCAAAGGAAGGGGGGCCCACCTGGAGAATGGGCCTTCTTTGCCCCTTCCAGCTTCTGGGAGCCCTGAGCTTTCTTTGGCTTGTGGCAGCAAACCCCCAATTTATTCACCTCCACGGAGCTCTCTTCCCTCTCTGTCTGCATCCTCATGCTGTTCCCTCTGTCTGACTGTGCAAATCCCTCTCTTCTCATCAGTCATTTTGAATTAGCACACAACCTAACGCCCTCACCTTCGCTTGATTACTTCTGCAAAGACCCCATTTCCAAATTAAGTTGTACTCGCAGACAATGGGAGTTAGGACTTCAACATATTTGGGGAGGGGGATAAAATTTAACCTGCACCACCTCATTGGCTTGAAAATTTACCATTGCAAATACATTAATATTAAAAAGATAATTTGGAGTTTGAAATGCAGTGAAGTTTGTAATTACTAGAGGTCAATTATCCATTTTAGGCAGAGTCCCCTGACTGGCAGCCCTTGGAGAGGGGCAACTAGGGGGCCACCGCCTTTGCAGAGCCAGGGGCTCCACTCCACAGGATCGTAAAATCAACTTCATCAGCTCTGCCAAAGGTCTCAGGCTGTGAAGAAGTGATTCATGCCCTCCTACCTGACAGAAGGGTGATGTATAAACCACATGATGGTGTACTCGTCACCATGCCTGGCATGAGGGATAAGGCATTCATTCACATAACCCATGACCTCCTGGGCAAATCTGTCTGTGAGAACAGACTTCAGAGAGGAAAACTATTAGTTAAGTGAGGGATTAGTCCAAAAGGAGGTAGAAATATCCTTAAAGAATACAACTGGGTGATTAAGGCTCAAGAGTTGTCATTCTCCATTTCAGGAATGTTACAACTAAATAAGGAATTGAGTACTGTGTATACAAGAAGTGCTTAATAATGCCTACTGAACAGATTAATGGACTGAGACCAGAGCTCTAGAACTAGAGTCTACTTCTCCCTAGACAGTGCCAGGGACTTGGTGACAGGTTCTATTCTGAGTTTACTTTTTCTAGATTCCAAGCAGCACTTTCTACTCACATTGTAGCTAGATGTTTATACATCTGTGTCCCCTGAGATTATAAGCCCCACCCCTTGAAGATCCCCATGTGTTATCTCATTTATCAATCCCTAGGCCCTAGAAGAGATCAGACACACAGAAAACATCTTTTTCCATCTTACCTTTGATGGCTACATACAACTCAAATGCAATATGTCAACACTCAAGTGAATTATCATTTGCCTTACATTTCTTTCTCTGTAGTCACTCTCTTTGATGGAGACACCACTTATAGACTAAAACATACATCCTAAAAAATCCAAGCATTATTGTTTAAATGAGGTAGGCTTTGGCATGCACTGTCTATATCCTGAGAAAGAAGATACCTACTAAAAAGGGTTCCTGCTGACTAATAGGGCAAAAAAAGTAAAATAAAATATTTGCCTAACAGCCATTTCTACAAATTGTCTCAGGGAGAAACCTACATTGAACTGCTGACCTGCACTGTGTTCCTGCCATCTGAGTCAGCCCTTAGGCAGGAGTTCCTGGAATCCTATTTCAACCAATAGGAATGAGGCTTTCCCCCTCCAATTGGAGCTGTGTAGATGTAAGACCCATCAGCTTCTTCATCTGCCAGTTACAGCAACTCCATTCTAATCAATCAAGACAGTGCCTTTTGGGCTGATCAAACTGCCAGGATTTGAAGTCCTCGTTTGCACAAGAATCAACCAATCATGGACCAGGGGCAGGGACTTCTGTCTATTTAAGTCAGGTTCCTCCAGCTCTGGGAGTGAACCTTTCCTTTCCACCAAAGACAGTGCTTCCCTGGCTGGAACTGAACCACCAAAGGTGTCTCACAGGAGCAGCACAGCACAGACCAGGGTGGGCCAGAGCAGACTGGCATGCAGTGAAGCAGGCTAGTGCAGGGCAAAGCAGACCAGCATGAAGTAGAGCAGAGCTGTCTAGCTGAGAGAGGGGCCATGCCCCATGGCCATCTCACCCCAGGGCAGCCTCCATGCTGTTCCCACAGCTGTGCTATATCACAATTGAGCTGTTTGCACCACATACATTTTCATTCTTCAGTGCATCCTTAGATGGGGGTTCCTGTTGGCATTGAATTGGCACCAGCGATCACTGACTGACAATACTAATAATGCCCATCTTTCTGTTACATAGGCTCTTTCCACTTTTGGAAAGTGGAAGGTCAAAGGAATTTATTCTTTACAATTCAGTCCTAACATGCCCACCCATGAGTCTATATGGGTGGGCTCTCCACCTACCATGGTGAGGGGTATATTTCAAAATGCAAAATGAAGCAGTGAGAACACTCACCACCTACATTTTGTTAGTAGGGAACTTAGGCAGACATAGCTAAAAGGCTTAACTCCATGGTGTCTAATCCACAGATAAATATTATGTTGGCCTTTCCCAAACAATAAAAAATACACAAAGGAAAGCACTGTGTGTAACTCATCAGTGTTAGAAGAACTAATACTCTGCCTGCTCAGCACTCTCTGTTGAGTTAGATGGAGTGCTCTGCCAAGAAGCATTTGTGCAGTGTGAGCAGCCTTCAGGAGCACCTGTGACTTCTGCCCCTTTAGGATTCTCTGAGATACGATGTATCTCTTTCAAGACTCTTAAGTTCAAGATGTATATGAGATTCTAAAGGCAGTAATTATAACATTATAACTTCTAGGGGAAATTCTATGTTATTTCATTGGGTTGCGGATAAATTTAACCTCACTGGATTATGACAGTTCAAATCAAGAGTTTTTATGAATATTACACTGGCATGAGCCCCCTTTTCATCTTGTGGCCACTAATATATGATCTGCTAATATTTGGTCTATATTAATGCAGACATCAAAAGTCAGATTCAACCACTGAGAGCTGGAAGCAGGAATGTGTGTGACATGACTGAGTAAAACTTGAACTTTATTCAAGCACTAGCAGAAAAATCAATGAGTAAGGCAAATCTAGACCATATTAAAGAACAGAGTGTTACATATGTGTGGGGATTAGCAAGAAGGGAGTCACTGGGATAACAGAAGGCAGAAGTAGATTCAAGGTAACTTCAGAATTCACCTGATGTCACCAACTGGGGACTGGTCACTGCACACACACATACAAAAAGAACCACAAGAAAAAGTGAGTAGTTGTGGAGGAAGAGTTTGTGAGCTAGGGAAACAGAAGTGGACATTTTTAGCGTAGGAATGATGATATCTTAGGAACGGAAGGGGCTTGCATTGCCTTTCTATTTTCTTCACTTCTATCTGTACCCATTATTACATGTACCAACCTAGCCATTAATCTAACAAATAACTATCAAGAACCTAAACCTCTTAATAAAGTCTGCACTCAACTCTGGGTATAAGGGTGAAAAATCATTGTACGTACATTCAAAAGACTTATTGTTCAATAAGAAATAAGGAAAATAGGTGAACAAATGAGAGAAAAAAAGGTGAGTTTACAGATAATAATGTAAATGTGTGCAGGTGACAGTATATCCCAAAGGGACAGTGGACAGTTCTCCTTGGGGAGAGGGATTGGGATAGACTTCACAGAAGAGATGGTGCCTGAGGGCCAGGAGGAATCCACCCGGCAGAACAGACGGGAAGTGCATTCCAGGGACAGGGCCACGTGATCGAAGCATCAGGGCTGCTGGAGTCTTTGGGAGAACACAGACCTCTTCTGCCCACCCCCTGCACGTCGGTCTTCTGTGCCAGCACAAGCTTGTCCACTTGCAGTTTAAGCCAGAGCACCTCAAGTTCAGTGCAAGAGCACTGTCACATTGCCCTGTTTTAGTCTCACCTTAGAAATCACGTTGTTCTTTGTTATGTCTCTGATTCATTTCTTGTTTCTGTATTTACCTGATTGCAAATTGTCCACCTTGCCCTACTGATGAGAGTAAGGGCCTTGTCATCATGTTCATACTTGTATTTTCCTGACTAAATGCTCTGGCTAAAGGGGAGGTCTCTAGAAACACTTACTGAAGGACTAAAGAAATATTTACTAAGTGACTACTATGAGCTGGACACTAGGGATAAGTACTCTGCCCTCGGGGTATTAACATTCAAGAAGAGCAGGCAGTTAATAAGCAAGCAAAACACAGGGTTATTTTAAACAGTAATCAATTCTATGTGGAAAATAAAACTAACAGGATAGAGTAGAGGGGACAAGGGTGCTGGGACTGCTAAGTTACTTAAGGTACGTAGGCCAGCACTCTGAAAGAATTTTTATTGTGTTGACATTTGTCCTGAGTAAATGACACAGATCCTGCTTACAAGTGCTTTACAGGAGGAAAGAAGGACCACCTGTGTCATGGCAATGCTGGAGACAGAGTAACTATTGTCATAATGGACTAATAGGTATATGATATAAGACTCTTGACATTATTATTGGCATAATTTCTTTCTTTCTGGTTGCATATAACATAATCATGATCTGCTATATTAAATTTACTTTCAGACAGCAAAGTTTCCAAAATGTATCTTGGTATTATGCAAGCACCGCATGAACACACCCCCTTCCCCCCAAAGACCCAGGCACCGTGGGAGTACACAGAGCAAGAGCAGCGGTTTGGAGACTAGAATCATTAGCTGCCCCACCTCCCTGCCGTGGGGCTGAGGAGGCTGCATACCTGTCAAAAGTATCTGAAGA
This sequence comes from Phyllostomus hastatus, assembly GCF_019186645.2. NCBI lineage: Eukaryota > Metazoa > Chordata > Mammalia > Chiroptera > Phyllostomidae > Phyllostomus > Phyllostomus hastatus. The sequence goes on along the minus strand of NW_025334015.1, from coordinate 6,913,035 downwards.
GCTGACTCAGCACCAGGATTGAGGCATCATTTTTCAGCATCCTCCCAGAAAGGGGAAGAAGTATAGTGAGGTATACAGTTGTTAATTTGTGGCAGGAAAAGAGTCCTTCAGAATTTATGCAAAGACATTAGCAACCACATACCAACAGAGAAGCATGTTGCTGAAAGCCTTTCTGCAATACACTCTTCTGTGAACAGGAAAACTGGTCTCCGGAGGAAACAAGGGGCAAGAGCGGCTTAGCCTCCTAAACACTGCATCTGCCTCCAGAGAAAACTCGCAGAGACATCCACTTGCATTGTCCAGGGGGAAAGCATTTTCATCAACTCATAGCCTCGGAAAACCTGTTTGTCTTGTCAAAAACAAAATAGAGATCTTGCAAAGTTATGATCAGAATCTTTGAGTGGCCTTAGGAAATCAGGTGGGACACGGGTCGGCGCCCTACTCACCGTCTGCATGACATGCCATCTTGGCAGCAGATCAGAGGAGAGAGGCCACGGAGGAAGGCCACTAGTGAGAAACAGTGAAGCTGAGGCCTGCAACTCTCAATGCTGAGCCCCAGGACGCAGTGACACATTCCTGAGTGCTCCCCAGGCCACCTCACCTGGCCCTCCCATGCACTCTGCCCTTGGCTGCAATGGCCGTGTTTCCAAATGTCCCCGTATGCTTGCCTTAGAGCTCCTAGAGCACTATCACAAGTTTGTGCAGGCTGCTAATTAAATGCTTCTTGCCACCCATCATGTATTAATTCCACGTGAAATGAGGGCAGGGCTATAGGCTCCTGAGCTGACCCACCACACTGCTTTTGTTGACACTAGTTATTTAATCTGAAATCCTTCCCCGCACCAAGCCTCCCTCCTCCCTCACACCCTCTGAACGGAATATGGATTGGATGCTACAAAATTACTATTCTTAGGAGCAACAGATGCAAATATGGTTGCTTTTTCAATTATTTGGCAACTGATCCAATGGTTCCAAGACAGAAGCTAATTAAAATCTAATTGAAATAAAATCATTTTCAATTCTGTTTCCCCTTGTCAACTGCCTGAGTAGAGGGTTTCTTGCTTTGTGGACAAATCCTTTTCCATCCTGTGGTGTCCTTCTGCTCTGTAAGCAGCTGCCCCTGATTCCAGCCCAGAGCATCCAGGCTGCTGGGAGGGGGCAAGGGCAGGGCTGAGGAAGCACCTGAGAGGAGCAGGGGGAGAGGTTAACCTCCACGATGGTCGGCTAAGGAAGGAGGAAGGAAGGCAGGTGGGAAAAGAAAGGGAACTGAAGACAGGGGTCAGAGCAGTAATCGGGTAATTTAGAAAGAAAAGGAACAGAAAGAGAGGAAGTCACAGGGCCGAGGTGAGCTGGGGATGCAGGATTCATCTTGCACAAGTCTTATATTGGCCTTTTCAGGGGCCTTGCTCAGATACATGAAGCAACTGACATTCCCTGATCAGGACATTTCACCTAGATATTCAGATTTCTGGACTCCCTTCAAATATTGAAAAACCCAGCGATTCTGTGACTTCTTTCCCATGTGACAACAAGGAACAGGGCTGAAAAGTTGTTACTCTCTTGTTGAGGGGAAGGCATGAGTCCCCTAATTTTCCAGTCCCCATTGGGCCCCTTTGCTGAATCTCGTTAATGTTAGCACTGATGGGATTTGAGTTTGGGATTTCACAGGTTAGTGAAAAGCCCTTTCGAGTCCAAAGACCTAAGTTTGAATTTGACCTGTACTTCTGAAAATGGCCGCACACAGGACAAGTGCTTTTATTTCCCTCAATCTCATCTCCTTAATTTGTAAAAATGATGTGGTAAAGCCATCATATGCAGTTGCTGGTAAGTACTAATCTGTTTTTAAATGCTCAGACAGTTGTAAAATGTTATCCACATTTGTTTCTATAATTTTATCTTTTTACTAACAAAATGTTACAATGCTTGTTTAAGAAGGACAGCAGAATGTATAAAGACCAAGGGGGTTTAGAAATCTCATTAGAGAAACGCTGACAAGGGTGGTGCAAGAACGTACCAGCAGCAAAAAGGGAAGAGGGCTACGGGGACAGAAGGCGGGACACAAGGCCTAAGAGGAGAGGGGAGGGGCCAGGTGGAGCTCGTCTGGGGACCCACCTGGGATGGTGCACACTCGGGCACCCGCACAGGCCCGGTGATCTTAGGCATGTTCTCCAACTTCTACTCTCCTACTTCAGGCTCTTAATCTTTAAAGAGGGGGAAATCATACCTAGTCCACAGGGCTGTTTGAAACCCGAGAGAGAAATATGCCTATAGATTACCTGGCACAAGAAAGCGCTTCTGAAGCATGAGCCATTAAATTAGCCATTAACGAATGCTGCATGTAATTATCCACGACTTCACACTGTGTTAGGGAAACTAGCTTTTTGTTTGTTTGTTTGTTGCAAGTCAAATGCCACATTCATGTTTCTTTTCAAATAGAATGCAGAAGCTTAGAATTCATCGACCTTACCTAGCACCTAGGGGCCCACTGGCCCTCCCCAATGGCACCACTAATCACTCTCTCCACTGAACAGAATGGAGAGGGAGGGTCCTGGGACCAGGAGCACAAAGAAATGTGGAGCTCAAATGAACTGATGAGGACAGGCTGGCTGGACAGCTTACCATAAAGTGACCCCGTGAGGGAGCTGCCTGGCCCAGAAGGGTCTCACATGAGGATGAAAGTTTCTTTGGATCCATCCATTGAAAACATTCAAAACCCTCTCCAGGCTGGGGTTGGAAATTGAGTCCATTAGAAAAAGAGGCCCTAGCCCTGTCTGGTGTGTATCAGTAGATTGAGCCCTGGCTGTGAACCAAAGGGTCACTGGTTTGATTCCCAGTCAGGGCACATGTGTGGGTTGTGGCCAGGTCCCCAGTAGGGGGTGTGTGAGAGGCAACCTCACACTGATGTTTCTCTCCCTCTCTTTCTCCCTCCCTGACCCTCTCTAAAAATAATTTAAAAGAAAAAGAGTGTTCCTCAAAAATACAATATATCTTAAGGTGAGGAGCTATCTATATTAATAATTTATAATAATTTTTGTTTAATATAACAGGACACAACAAAGAACAAGATATTGTCTTAGTTAGACACAAGTCAGCCTGTCTGCCTGGTATAGAAAGAAAGCATTTACAGTTACATCAGAGGGGGAAATCTTCAGGAGGCAGCCTCTCACTAATACACAAGGAATTCATGGGAATGGGGTGAAACTACAAGAATTAAAGCAACCAGCAACTTGTGCTTTCCTATGCTTTCCACGAAGTCTGATTCATTCCTTCAACCAAGGTCCCTCAGATATAACACGTTTTTCTGTAACCATATTTGCGATTTCCCTTCTCTTTCCCACTCCAGCACCCTGGTGTAATCATCCAGAGCGCCCAGAAGGAGCCCACTGCTGAGTCTCCCTCCCACACCGCACAGTGCTTCTCTCAAGTGAATTATCCCCCGTTAATAATCCTTGCAAGAGGTTGTGGAGTATCACACCGGTGAAATGATAACTGTATTAGAAGGAGCTCAGGGAAGCCGTCACTGCATTACTCAGCAGTTCTGACCACAGCGCTCCTTCTTCCCAGCAACACTCCCAGTAGGTTAAAGGTTTAACAAATGGACAAAGAACTGGAGAAATTCTGCCTTGTTCGGCCCTGTTATTAACAGCAGACTTTAGAAAGATGGCCCTCTGGGGAAAACCCTGCTGACCCCAAAAGCAATTTAATGTTTGCTTGTCTGAGTTTTTCCACCTCTACACGCTGTCTCCAACACCTAGCCCCATAAAACAGAAAAGATTTCCACCCCACATACGCATGCGAGGGTTTATGCAAATCCTGGTCACAGCATCCACCTGGATGCATTTGCCAAACTTCCTGTGCAAATGCAGATGTGCTTAACCCTGAACCCATCTTAAACATTGTCTCCTTCAACCCTCGCATTCGATACAGGCGACACAGTCACCCTAAAATGTTGGGTGATGTTCACACATTGAGAGTAAGGAAAGTTACATGATCTGCTTATGTTCATCAACCTAAGGTGTCAGTTTATGGCTTTGTCCACCTACTCATAATTGGATGGTTCTCGGCTTTTAAAAGTGTGCCAAGCAGTTAATCTGAGACATTACCATCATTTGTAAATATAAGTTGCTAGGGACCAATTCCATTCTTTTACACTTCTGTTTTTAACTATTGTGTTTAATCAGGGGTGAGCATCAAACTCACCTAGAATAAATAAGTTCTACCACAAGAGTCTGATACAAACTATTACAGGATATTTTGATAAAGCTGATACACATCCAAGAGGGATTACCTCTATTTAAAGCACAGAACTGACATTATTTTAAACGTGTGTGTGTGGAGGTAAAACAAACGTATCCTTGGTGCTCAGAACCGAGCCCGACCAAAAAAAAAAAAATCACTACCACCACCACCACGACCAAAAACCCAGGTACTTAAATGATATTATTAAAAACAGAATGAAAAATGACTTAAAAATACTTCAGTCTATAAAAATTTTAGCAACTAGTTTGATTGTAGTGGAATGTCTACATGTTTCAGAAAAACCTATCGTGTATGTGAAGGATAAAGGTGTTGCTCTAGATTATGTGGTACCCGACCACACCTGTTTAGGCTTTGCAGAATTTGGGTGATAACTTTAGAAGAACACTATATGGGAGGATGAAGGAAGAGCTGCTCAGGTATCTTGAAATGAACGCTTGTATGAAATGCTAAATGTAGGATTAACTGGCTGACAGAGGTCTCCCAGACACACACATCGGGCACAGCAGGAAGAGCAGTCATTAACCGGCTCATTTCATACATATTTCTCCAGTCTGTGGCAGGAGCTCTGGTAGCCAAATGCACAAGGATCCAGCCTTCAAGAACTTACCTTCTACTGGTGGACAAAAGAGGTAAGAAGACAAATTACCAGATAGTGTCATAAATGATGAAAGCCACCATGGAGAGACCGCAGGTGCTATGGGAACCCAGGGGGCGACCAGGGTGGTTAGAAAGCATCCCTGGCAGAGCTGCCCCTGGACTGGGTTTCACTAAAGGCTGATCTGAGAAAAGGAAAAGGAAGTCTAAGCAACTGTGCCAGTGCTGGTGGAAACCCGGACTGAGCAACGGGAGCATGGTCCATCTGAGGAGGGCAGAGAGTGGACAAGATGAGGAGCAAGGAGAAATGACTTCAGAGAAGCTAGTGTGTAATGGAGCTAGATTTTCATTATAGAAATAATGGGAAGAAGCCTGGCATAATCATACTTAAGTTTTAAGAAGATTCTGCAAAATCATATCGTAGGTCAAAAAGATGAAAGAGACCAGTTCTGGAATTTTTGTAGCTGATCTGGGTGAGAAATGATGGCGATCTGGAGTCTGGAGTCTGGATCAGGTGCTGACAAATGTTTTCTATGAAGAGCCAGATGGCGAATATTTTAGGCTTTTCAGGACACCGTCTCCAGTGCAACTGTTAAATGTTGCTGTTGCAGCTGGAGAACACCCATAGTTAACATGCAAAAAAAAAAATTGAGCAAGGCTTTGTTCCTATTAAACAGTATTTACGAAAACACGGCTAAGCCAGGCGGAGGCTGCGGGCCTCTGTCCGCCCCTGTGGTCTGGCCTGGGGGGAGCACCCCTTCCGCGTCACTGCGCACGCAACCCCATTCCTCACAAGTAGGCCTACACACTGGGTTAACTGTACCCACATAGAGAGATTAAGGAACATATGTGGACAAAAAAGAAAATGTTTTCTCAAAAGGCCACTATATATAGTTTTAGAACAAAAACAAAAAGACTAGATAAGTCAAAAAGACCTGTCTGGATAACAAACACACACTCCCTTCTGCACACCTCCCCGAGGCCTCCGCTCAGCGGTGTGGGGCCAGGGCATGCAGAGTCCCCCACAAAGGCCATTGCTGAGAAGGCACAAAGTGCAATAGGTCATTGTCTTTGATGCGAAAATCATGACTTGGCCTGATTCCTGCTGCTCTTCTTCTAGTTGTTGGTACCTCCCACTCACACTAAGTTTATTTGTGTTTTCTTTCCCCCTAACAATGTTAACAGGAGTTTCTGCAGGTAGAATAGCCCTTCACTGAAACCTGCCATGTGATTGGACCACCACAGCTATTTGTAACTGATAAAGACAAACTTCTTCTAACAATAACCTTTAAAAAACACTTATTTGGGGGAAAATATGGAGAAAAACATCACATGTCAAAGTCAGTTACCCTTTACAAATTTGTGGAATGCTATACAGAGGATCACTGCACTGCCTGCTCGCCTACCAGGGGCCTTCTGTAGGGAGTAGCTCCCATGTCCCCAAATGCTCTCTTGAGCCCCCACGACAGGAGCTTTGAGTGGAGCAAGACTCTGGAATTGTGCTAATGTGTACATTATTATTAGGATGAAAAACAGCAAAATCAATCTAACTCACATTTGTTAACTCAGACCTTATGGAATACACAGGCTCTTTCTTAGGTTATAACGAATGTTAGTGATTTGTAATACTTATCTTTTCTTCTGTGTGCATCAGTTGTTCTGGGTCAATATCTCTCTTAATTTCTAGAGGGAGATGGGAGGATGGGGCAGGGAATTCATAATTGAGCACTCAACTGCAGATACCACTAAGTCCTTATAACTCTTTTTCACTCTTTTCAGGAGTCTCTGATACTACTAAAAATACTGATTTGGTGTCAGGTATTTGAGCCTGAAAGTAAATGTTTGAAGTATAGTCTTTTAGTATGGATTTTTCTCTACTTATTTGTTGATGCTTCTTTTCTTGTTGCTGGGACTTTGTTAGAGCCACATCTGTGCATGATTTCCTATTTATGTTTGTTTTGTACATAAGCACCAGATGCTTCAACTTCCAGTTTCCCATTCAGTCAAAGAGAGCTCTGTAACAGTGAGGCTATCACTCAGGCAGAATGATGAAGTCCCCACTGCCATAATCCGAACACAGGTGCATCAGAGAAACAGGTCAGGCTGCCCACACGGGGGTCGATCACGCATGCACTGTATCAGGACGTAAAAGGCTACACATATATAGCACTAAGTCACCAATACTAGCATCCATGGAAATCAGAACTAGTAAAATTTTATAAGTTGGCAGTAAGAAAATTTTTTAAAGTTTGTAAATATTCCCATGGGAGATTGTCTTTCAATGAAAAACACCTACTCCGGGTCTTCCACAAGAGTTTGTTCTTATTCCTGCAACAAATTACACTGCTATTTTACAGGTATGATGCCACCTTTAAAGAACATCCTCCCTGTCATGAACAGTTTTATACAGTTCTCCAAAGGTGATGGATGAAGGTTTCCATGGTGGCATATTATATATTTGCAAGCCTTTCTGCTCACCTTGGAAAATAGCAAAGTCCTTTAAGGCATTCCAAGCAAGCTTATCATTCAAGATTCTCTGTGGAGTCTGTGTGTCGGGGGGGTGGGGGGGGCGGGGGGTGATGCCTGTCATTTCCCTTGTCTTAAAATCACTGTGCACACCTGTGCTCTGACAGCAGCATCTTCCAGGAGATGATACCAGAGCCGCAAGCATTTCCCCACATGACCTGTGATTTGCATGAAGACCAGAGGAAGAGGGCATTATGCCTGGACAAGATGTGCACGAGGCCTTGAGTTTTGTGAGTATGATGCAGAAATGATCCCAACACAAGGCTTTTCCTGATTCAAGGCAATGAAACATAGTAAATAAAATATTGGAATAGACATAGAAGATCCAAATTCCTGTCCTTAATAACTATGTGATCAGAAAACCACTAATCATCCACTTTCTATAAAATGGTAATAATGATACTTTTTGTGCCGACTAATTGTGTAAAACAGTGATTTTCAATGGTGTACCACCAGAATTTTTAAAACATGCAATACCTTACTATTTAGCTGGGGACACTGACCTCCCTTCCCTTAGGTTGTCAAATTAAAGAAAAAAAGTAACAACAGCCAATAAAACAATAGCCATCCGGTGTGAATGTGCTGTCTTGAACCATAAATATAAAGTCATACAATGGAGTTGCATATTATTGGTCACATCACATAATAAAGTTGCATCTGATTGGTTAATCCTTGGTACCAGAGATCCTTATATACAAGTATAGGCACCTGATTTCTTAAAAAGTCATTTTGGAGAAAAAAGGGTAGGTATTTACTAATACTATTTTGTATAAATCGAACTTATGCTTATTTTTGTCAGATAAGCAAAAAATATATTTTGGGGAGTGCCTTGGAATTTTAGTAATTAGTTTATGTATACCATGAGATGAAAAAGATGGAAAATTACTAGTACAAATCAAATTAGGTTGTGCTAACACAAAAACTTCATAATGCCCTCTGTAAGTGTAAAGCAGGGCTGACACTTGGCAGCGCTGGTGAAGGAGAATGGTAAGTGCCTTCTTCTCTCCTTGTCTTGTCCTCACACACAACCACAGCACTGGGCAGCAGGCACTTCTCAATGGGACCACAGAACCATGGCAAAAAGAAATAGAAGCAGACCTTCTCGGGCTTTGGTTCTTGTCTGCTAAAATACAGTTTGCATAGTACTAAATAGTTTGCAGTGCTCTTTCACCTGCATGTCTTATCTTATCGATCTCAAAGCATAAATATCACTTCCTCCATTTTATAGACAAGGAAACTAATGTTGAGAGAGGTTCACTGTCTTGCTCAATTGTACTGTTGGTTATCAGAAGAACTTAGGAATTCAAGGATAAGATCTAGCACTATCAATAAAGACAACAGCTGTCCATTCAGTTCACCAACTTATTCAACATATATTTATCAAGTGCCCACTTCTAGGCACTAAAGATATACCAAGGACTAAAAAAGGCAATGCCTTTGCCTTCATGAGCTACCTTCTGGAGAAGGGTGGCTGACCATAAACAAAGGAACACATCACCATGCAATGCTTCAGAAACTCATGCATGCCATGGAGAAACACCAAGCAGGGTAAGGGGCATCGAGAGGGTCAAGATGGGTGAAAATGTGAATATTCTACCCATCAAGGAGTCCTGTGGGAGGAAGTGGCCCATGGGAAGAAACCTGAATGAAGCCAGGGATTGAGAGATGCAAGTATCTCAGGCAAGGCTGTCCTCAGCAAAGGAACCAGCAAGTACCCAGCAAATGCACAGTCCTCATGTGGGACCCTGCAGGCCTGTTCCAGGACCTGCAGGGAGGGCAGGGTGGCCAAAGTGGGTCAGCTGCCCCAGCAGGCACGTTGAGGGTGCAAATGAGGCTGTGCACAGAGTGGAGAGATGGATTGCACAGGCCCTTGTTGGCTTACGACTTTATTCTGAATGAGTGAAAAATTGCTTCATAAATCTCTGGAGCGATTTGCTGTTTTCACCTGAACAGGTGAGATGTCAGTTCCATCCCACGTTAACAGCTTTAACTTGCGTGTATTAATAATTTTCTTAAAGACTCTCATCTTTAACTTTAAAGTGAGAATGAAGAGAAAACTTTTCTTTTCCAACTAGGAGGTTGGTTCAAACTGAATTATGTGCATTTCACCTAAAGTCTTTTACTTAGTACTTCCTCTTAGTGCAAGAGTCCTCCAAAAAGGCATCCTCACTAATAAAAATGTCTCAAGTCCTTGTACAAGAAAACTCCCCTATCCATGAAGAGTTGCTTCGTGTTGAATGAAAATAAGCCCCTCTGACTCCCAATGGTTATGGATGACTGTTCTTACCTCATCCCAGCACACCAATCAGGTGCCACTTAGCATATTCCCCAGACATCTTGAGAAATTAGATCAATCCCCCCTTTGCCCATTAAAAGGCTCATAAACATTTGCAGCATCGAATTAGTGCTGGTAGATTTCTCCAACTCGGAACATGTTAGAATGCTCAGTTGAGTAAGGAAAATCAATTAGGGCCAGACAGGGTGCTGGAAGTTAAACAATTTGTCTATCTTATGACTACACTGTGGAACATATGTGTGTGTGTGTGTGTGTGTGTGTGTGTGTGTGTGTGTGTGTGTTTACATTTTAATTCAGAATTGAAATCACTCTTGTGTACAGTTTGTATGGTCTGATGCATGATTGGAGCAGGATCTATCAGAGTTTGAGAGGTTATTGTTTGAAGACTCAGAAAGGCTTGTGTGTACTTGTAACTTTGTAACTTATAAGTAAGGTTTGTAGTTTCCCTGCCTCCTAAAGCTCTGTCAACAGAATTTAAATTTATGTGGGAGATGAGCAATTATTCAGGAAATAGACTGTGCATGCAGATAATTATATTCCAGGTAAGAACACCAGTCCTGGCTAGATGCCTCTTCTCCTATATTCATCCGTTGACAATTCCTCAGTACTTTTTTTATTTTGCCTTTAACACCCTTTTTCACTATAGGCAAAAAAAAATATGCTGAAGGAGAAAATAGAGAGTATGGGTTATTACCTAGGGTCCATGGACCCCCCAAGGGGTCTATGAATATAATTTAGGGAGATATATCAACTTTCATGGAGAGAAAATGTGCGCTCTTATTTCTACTTCTCCCCAATTGCAATGTAGCATAGCCTTTATATGTGAATAGCGGGGACCTATCACAGGCGTGTCAGCAGTAACTGTGGCATTATCACTTAGAGACATCACAGTTATTTTCATATCATATCATACTTGCTGCCAATATCTTGAACCATCCTTTTTCACATGACACTTCTTGAAATTTATGTTCATTGTTGGACTCACTGCTAGATTTTATTTAATGCCATAATCACGAAGCACATGCTACACCACATTTTAAAGACTTTAACACCTGCATGCAAACACAATCGGTTCCCTCTGTAATTCTGTGCACATGCCGAGCTTGTTTCGTGCTAACAAACCACCAAGACATGGGGCCGCTGCTCCTGAGCGGCCTGTTGGAGCGTCCAGGTGGGTCGGCTCTACACCAACAGGCTTGCCCTGTCTTGCCTCACAGCACCTAAAAGTCACCCTTTGAGCGTGCTATTTCTGTTATGCACGTAATTAACAGCACAGAGGAAATTAATTCACAATATGAAAAGAAGGAAACAGTACAATATTCAATAAAGAAGTTACTATTCCCAGCCTGTGGCTATGTATTTTACCCTAAAATCTCATTTGATCTTCAAAACCCCATGAGTGCGAACTCTTTCCCCATTTGATGGACAAGGAAACTGAGATTCAGAAAGGTTAGTATCTTGCCCAGGAACACTGAATTAGATTCTTCCCAAACTAAAGTCAGCTGGATGCTGGGAGTGATTTTTATGTGATATTCTTTCACGTGAGACAGAAGGCCTTCCAGATCCGTGATTTTCCAAATGAGGTCTGCAGGCCCCTGCACGTCCCTGAGACTTTCTCAGGGCTATCTGTGAGGTCAAAACTGTTCCCAAAATCATTCTATGACATTATTTGCCTTGTCTCTGTCATTGTGTGCATGTGCAAAAGCAATGGTGGGTAAAACGTCCTGTGCCTTAGCCTGGATCGAGGCCGTGGCTCCACAGGGTGCAGGCCGTCACTGCATGCTTCAGCCCCAGGTCTGCACAGCAAAGAAGGCCCTTGTCACTGAGGAATGTCCTTGATGAAGCCGTGAAAGTTAGTAATTCCAATATATCTTAAAATATATCTTGACCCTCAACTACAGTTATTTTTAATATTCTGTATGACAAAATAGGAAGCATATATACCTCACGTCTGCATAAAGCCTAAACTATTTACTCTCTGGCCCCTAACCCAAAAATGGCTTGCAGAGAAAAGCAATGAGTGATCGCTTGAATTGTGAGCCTAACTGGGTACGTTTTTAAGACACACGGTTTTTCCTTGAATGAACTACAGACAAAGTATGGTTATTCAGAATTGGTGTCTCACAGACATTTTCTCAGAGAGGAATGAAGTGTCACTTCAAGGAAAACAATTGGTACTATTTATTGCCAGTGATACAATTTGAGCTTTCATGGGGAAAATAAGGATTTTGAAAAACTTGAATTTATCACTATGAACTTGACAGCTTCCAAATATTTAAAGATTTTTCAGATGAGATTGGTGGCGATATTAATGAATGTTATATTTTAAATTGTATAATGAAATGTGTCAGTCCTTGAAAGATCTGCATAACTCTTTAGACCAATGTTTTCCAAATGTCCACTGTATGATTTTACAAAATTGAGAATGGTAAAATACCCAAGTGCAAGATCAACCCATGGATGGAGATTGAGATAAGATTCACATATGATAACAAATCCCTTTTTGAGTGTACAATTCAATGTATTTAAGTGTATATGCAGACTTACACAATTATGACAAGAACATTTCTATCACCCCCCTAGAAACTCCTATTTACAGTGACTCCCCACTCCAACACTCCCCAGTGCTAAGTGGCCAGTAATCTACTTTCTGTCTCTATATATAGAGTTGCCTTCTCTGAATATCTAATGCAAATAAAGTGTGTGTTCTTTTGTGACTAGTTGCTCTCACTAGTTAAAATGTTTTCAATGTTTATATATATTATAGTGTGTATCAGTACTCTGTTTCTTTGTATTGTCAAACAGCATTCCATTACATGAATATCCTTTTTTTATCCATTCACTAGTTAATGGACATTTGGGTTGTTTCCACTTCAAGACGACTGTGAATAATGCTGTCATCAGCACTTGCCGGCACATCTTTGCATGGACATATGCTTTCATTTCTCCTGAATGAATGTTCAATAGTAGAACTGCTGGGTCACATGGCTTGTCCAGGTTCCACATTCTGAGAAACAGACACACTGAATCATTGTACAGTCCCACCAGCAATAAATGCAGATTCTGCTGTTTTCACATCTTCCCCAACACATGTTATCGTCCAACTGATTAGAATTATAGTAGTGAGTGTAAAGTTGTATCTCATAGTGACTTTAATTTGTATTTTCCTGATGACTAATGGTGTTGATTCTTCATGTGCTTATTCACGAGTCACATATTTTCTATATTCAAATTATTTGCCTACTTTTAAAAACGATTTAAAAAAATTATTTTGAAGAACTTACATATTCACATGAAGTTGCAAAGACAACTCAGAGAAAAACAGTTGCTTTTACTGTAATAGATAATTTACTGTAATTTAGTTAATATAGTTTCAGGTTTCACATTGCAACTGCTCTTTCAGAAATTACCACCTGTTGAGTTTTGGTATAGTATCAAAGAAGAAAATCCACAATTATCTCAAAAGTCTATTAAAATATACATTCATTTTCCAAGCACAGTCTGTGTGCAGGCAGAATTTCTGTATTTACTTCAATCACAATCATACATCACAACAGATTGGATATAAAAGCAGATATGAGAAGGTAGCCGTTTGCCAAGAGATTTTCAACCGTGTAATGCCACCCTTCTCATTAATTTTTGAGGAAAATAGAGCTAGTTTTTTTTACAAAAATGTATTATTTTAACATATAATGGGCTTTCACTGCTCATTTAAAAGTTAATAAACATGACTTTTTCTCAGTTTTAATGTGCAAATGGAAGTATTGATAGATAGAACTCACATGAACAAAATCTCTTCAGGCTTCTCAAGCATTTTGAATAAGGGGTCCTAAGGCAAAAAAGTGTGAACGTGCTTTTGTGAGCTCTGGGAGATTGTGGATCGAGCCCCCGAGAGGACAAGAGGGTTGGCGCAGGGCCCCGAGGCGATGAAGACAGCACTGCCTTCCTCTGAAGGGAGAGACGGGGGAGGACCCGCAGCCTTCCTGGCCCACACGTGCGTCCATGTGCGCAAGCAGCCATTCACAGTGCTAAATGCAGGGCTGTACAGATCCTGAGAATCCATATCCAAAACTTAGCACACACAGCACGCAAGCCCTGGGCTTACACCTGAATCTGTCTGGGGCCCTTCCCGCTGTTTTGATGTGCCCTCCCGACTCGACCAGGGTCCCCGGGCTCCTGTCTCCTCTTTTTCAGCAGTCCTGCCAGTGGGCCTTCTTCTTCCCTTGACATTCTTGCACCTGCCCCCTCCATCTGATGCAGAGGCAAGCATCCCCTTCAGCCATCCCTCCCTTGTTCTGCCTAAGAGGAGGCACAGGTGCCCTTAAAAATGATGGTTTATTGGTGAACACTGCTGGGGAATAGGGAAGGGCAGTCCTAGGGACCCACGGGGCAAGGCTGTAAGACTCCAGGCAGAGCTGGGGAGGCCCCACCCAACCTCCAGGGGTTTCCTGTAGGGTCTCTCTTCACCCAGAAAGAAAGAACTTTGGCTTTGGCATCAGAAATGTAGATCCACCTCCTTGACTCAGTCAGTTTATTGAGCTTTTTGAACTCTTGTTTTTCTCATCTATAAAATGGTTGTTAGGAATTCTCAGATAACTGAAAACATATATATGCACATGTTTTTAAATTAAAAAAAACTCGATGAGTGTAAGGTATTAAATCTCAAGGCGCTTTTTCATGCCCAACTCAATGGCTCACTGTGAGTATTTCATAAACTAACATAAATGTACTTGACTGCAGGGTAACAGCAGCAGAATGCAAAAGATTCTAAATGGCAATGTTAACATCTACTCTTGGAACTCAGAAAGAGCATTCTGTATTCTCTTCATTGTAGCAGCTAACAATGCTGGATTTGATTAATTTAAATGTTGAATATGTTCCTTTTGTTCCTCTAATGGTTGGATTTCTCTCTGAAATATGAATATTTACTTTATTTCATTTCATAATTTGCTTAGAACCACAACAGAAAAATAAATTCAAGAAAGCATCTATAATCCTCGTGATTTAAAATAATAGTGATGATTGATGAAGAGGAGGATGACAATGACGAGGATAATAATGAAGGAACGCTCACATCCCTTTTGGGGAAAAGCAAGCTAAAGGAAGTAGAGAAAGGGAGAACACCCAGAAGCAGCCACAAAGCACGAAGCACACCTGCATGCTAAGCTGAGTCTCCTCAGGGGCCCTCATGCAGGCATCAAGGACTACAGGCAATAGGTTTTCATAGCTAGCACTTCTTGAGGGAACACTGCAGGTCACTGTGCCTTAAATGTGGTGACCGTATTGGAAGAAAACATTCACGTTATTTCAATTTCCTGGACTGTGCAGAGGAAGAGGATCAATTTCTACATTGACTGGGTCCCATACCATACGCAGCTGTGCATATTAGATTTTTACATGCTGAAATGTATTCTCCAGTAATGAGGAAACTCGTTTGGACTTCAAAAATAAGTGAAATCCTCTGCATCCAAGAAAGCTCCCAGAGTGGCACCTGTGTTCTGTGGAAGAGCAAGAATGAAGCCAGCACGCAGTTATGGACCGCATCCTACTTCGCCAGAGCTTTCTGGAAGACTCACATGAAATTCTAACATGAGGGTCAGAAATGCGATGATGTTTGTAGAATGCGATTATGAAAGAAAACCACAAATATAGTATCGTGTTCCTATACACACTGTCCATGTAGTCAGAGACAAGTTTCAACATCACATTTCCAGTATCTCACAGGTTCTTAATTTTGTAAAGGTTTGCTATTTTTGTCCTGCCTACTCATTTTCTCCATTCTTCCAGCAATCTGATGAGCTCAGCTTCCTAACCTAAATACTAACCCTTTTATTTTCTGCTTTCCACTCATTAAAAAAAGGGGGGAAATGCAATAGAGTACTAAAATAATTGCACAAACACTGCTGTCTGAAGACAGAAAGACTGCTGAAAGTAGACCATTGGTCCCTAGACAATACTCGTAACAGCCCATGAAACGTTAATTCATCAGTTGCATTAATTCAGAAAAAGCCTGAATTGGGCATATACCCAGCAGTTTCAGAGAGTCCAACATAATTATGTAAATATTTTCACGGCTGAATGTATAGGAGTCCGAGGTGTTTTGCTGGGCTTGTCTGTTGATGTCATTCCATTTCTCAGACCTGAATAACTTGGAGGCAGCCACCAGATTCCTTACATTGTGAACCCGGGGCAGAACAAAGGCTTGTGGGGCCAGTTTTCACCTCGAAACATGAGTTATGCTGAATGCCCATGGATTCATATCCCACTGGCCTTAGTAACTGATTTTTAAATGAAACACCATTTGACATGACTTTTTTAAAAAGGGTGTTCTTGAGTCATTTTATAGAGACAAAATATGATAACCTTATTGAATGACCTGCCCTTGCAGACTAGGAAATGCAGCAGGCCTGTCCCCTGAAGGCCTGCGCCGAGACAAGACGCATGGTGAGAGCAACTGCAATCTATTGTGTCCGGCTTCAAGGTGAGTCTGACAAGAGGAGAACTTTCCCTTTCAAAGCTCCTGAGGGAGAGCAGACTCTTAAACTGGAGGGATGGAGGCAGTCGGAAAGGCACGATTTAGGGATATTTTTAGTATCCCAGAGTTAATTTAACAACAAAAAATATATATATAGTTTTAACTCTTGGGGACATTGAAAGACCTGGGATTTGTATAGGTGAACTTAGCAGCTAACTCTCATTGTCTCACACAGAAGAGTTCATTTTCATTACCTCAACCAACTTTGGAATTTGACACATTAAAAATGTATAACCTAGCCCTGTTTAGCATGGCTCAGTTCATTGGAGCATCATCCCATAAATCAAAAGGTCAAGGTTTTAATTCCAGGTCAGGGCACATACCTAAGTCGTGGGTTCAATTCCCAGTCAGGGCACATGCTGGAAGCAACTGGTTTCTCTCACATCAATCTTTCTCTCTCTCCCATCTCTCTACAAATCAATAAGCATGTACTCAAGTGAAGATAAAAAAAATAATAAAAAATAAAAATTTTAAAATGTTTAATAACAGTTATAACTAATATGGTAGAAGGCATTTAATAAGTATTTTCTTATTTCTTTGAGGCAGTAAGTACATTTTTCATTTTTCCAATATGAAAACAAAAAGACCCAGGTCCAAAGGGAGTTGGAGAAAGTAACCAATCTACCAAACAAGCTGATGATTTGCCAAAATTTGGTAGACATTTTCATTTACTGTATCTCATTCAATCCTGATGACAGGCCCCTGAGGTAGATAGGCGCATTGCCCCTTTCACAGATAAAGAAATTAAAGCTGGAAATGTTAAATAACTGGTGTAACTCATTTAAGTTAAATGTGGCACTTGTAAACAGCAGCCCCAGGAAGATCTACTACAACAAAGCCCTTCCTGCAGCGAAGTGGGTATCATGCAAGAGGGATTCGCTTTAGGACCAGGCCTTTGCACTCCACTCTGGGCTTCTTCACTTACTGACTGAGGACCACCAGGGGGGTCACTCGGGAATCTCAGCTTCCTTAACTGAAAAATGAGATTATAACTCCTGTAAGTTAAGATTGTGTTAGGTATTTACATAACAATGTATCACTATACATATACAGTATAGTATAGTGCATGTACTATACTATATAGTATAGTATGCATGTAACAGAACAAATGTATATACTCTCACACACAAATGCATATACATGTTTATACATATGTGTATCACAGAACATGACACAGACTAGATCCACTAATAAAATAACTTTATTAATTTTACTCTCCCTAAGCTAGCTAAATTAGTTTCAAAAGTGAATTTACTCTTACTAGATGCTGACATGTGTTTAGCCTTTTTTTCTGTAATCATTTCTTCAAGTTAAATGATATTAATCTGAGTATACTCTAAATGTAGGTTAGTAGTCACTTCTACTTTCTATGCTTACCAACTTCTTAACTTAGAATGAAAAGCAAAGGCAGCAAAGAAACCAGACAATCCAACTTTTAAGTAGCTGGCAAGGGAGCATTTTGATTGCAGAAAGAGTGTTATGCATCTCAGAGATAATTTTCCTATGTACTAATTATTAAAATTAATAATTTAAAACACCCAGCTATTTTTAGCACTTATCCATTTGTGTGTTTGTTTATATTTTTACCACAGATAGAAACTGAGGTTTGGATAATCCTGGCTCATCATCTGTTTCCAAGGTGGTTTCATTTTGAAACATCCCAGGGTGTCTGGGTTCCCCGTCAATGAAAGTAGTGTAGTGGACTCCTCATCGATGCACACAGGACAGGGCTGGAGAGGACCTCCAAGCCCGCCACACCTCACTCCTTCATTCATGCACAAGGAAACTGAGAGCAAGATACAATGGCTTCTCCTAAGTCACATTGCTAGTGGGGACACATTCAGGACCAAACAAGTGTCACCAAGTTCAGGGCTCTTTTTTCGACCAAGCATCCTGCCTAGGGCAGAGGTAGCTAAAGAAGGCCATAGGCTGGCAGACTGTTTCAGACATGTGATACTGTAACTTCAAATCATGTCATTAAGATTGCGATGGGGCCCATCTCCCAGGCTATGCCAGCCATCCCTTGCCTCATCCCAGGTGTGCGCACGCACACAAAATCCCCTGCCAGCTTAACGCTTCCCGAAAGCTTTTCTCTATGGATTAAATATTTCAAATCCTTAGATGCAAGTGTGACCTAAAGTTTCCAGGCTACTCTCTCATAAAAGAAGATTATAAATCATAAAGCCAACCTTTGATGCAAAACTTTACCTGGCATGGTCAAACTAAAATATTTCTTTGAGGTTAAGAACATATTTTGTCTCAAGAAAGCACTGCTTTTACTGCTCTTAGGATAGCTCCCAGCATACAATGTCTGTGCAGCTGCTGGGGCCAGGATCGGTAGCTGCCTCTCAGGGTGGCCAGTACAGGTCAGACGCTCACTTCACGCTGTTAGCCTGCAAGGGGCATCCTTCAGCTTTCACATGTTTGCAGCAGGAAGCCCTGAGCCTCTGCACTGAGTCTGGCACCTGGTCCTGCTGTTTACAGCGACCAGGAACACGGCTGCTGACACTCATCTAGTACTCGGGAGCTTTCCACAGAGGAATAACCGAACATATTCCATGGGAAAGAGAGATGGAGGTGGGGACAGGGCACAGTGTGTGTGTTCACATGTCCCCTGAGGAAGGGCTTTTAAGTCCCCACTTGAAACGGCTGTAGCCACGGGGGCAACATGGTAACAGATGAACTGGCTACCGAATTGTTAACAAGATGTGCCAGAAGAACTGGGACTGGTCCTTGCGGAGGTGTGTGCTGGACTCCCCGGGGCAGCCCCGGGCCTGTGATGACTGTGTTGGGCCTAGTAGAATATGGGCTCATTGTGAACAGAGGCTGGAAGGCCTGTAGACCGTGGATTTCACATTCGAACACACAGAAAAAGAGCAACGGAAACCCTGGACCGCCCCTGAACAACAAAACGACTTTGATGAAAGAACATGCTTGAGCTGCTTCCACACGGTAAGCTCCATGTGTCTTCCGCCTACACTCTTTTTGTGGTGCAGATCTGCTTCCAGTGTTTTTATCTCATGCTTGTGCAAACCTGAACTTGAATGTCTCCACTGCTCTCAGGTTTTGTTCTGGAAGCCATCTCAGGTTCCCATGTCCCCACCTGGGCCCCCACTTCCTCACAGTTGGCCTCCAAGTCCTCCCACCGACCCTCACTTCACTTGAGTCCATTCCCCTTCTCCTTCCATCTGGGTGTGTCCCGTGTCCCTCTCCTTCTTCCAGCTTCCTTTTCGTTAGTCACCTCTGTGCCTGTGGCCTCTCCTTTTCAGCATTCAAGGAAGACAGACTTATGGCTTCAAGGGTTAAGCCTGCTGACCGTCACAGGCGTGCTGATGATATCAGACTGTGTTCACTGAGGAAGAGGAAGAACCTGACACCTCCTAGGCATTCAACACATTCTTGAATTGGTTGGTTGACTGAAAGTTAATTCCACACATTCTGAGCTGAGGAAATTTCATTCAGAGCAGTCTAAGAAGGCAGGGTCATCAAGAGATGGTGAGCCTCTGCCACCCAGACCTGGACAGGTTGGTGCCTCAGGTAGCAATACTGTAAATAACATCAGGGACTGCCTGGTAGCAAAGGTGGCATCCCAGGCTGGTCTGCTGGGTTTGGAGTCAGAAGGTGCACTTAAGGTTCGAATCTGCCACCAACTCACTGTGTAACTTCACTCACATCACTTACTGCACCTGAGCCTACTCCCGCATCTGTAAAATAAAGTCCATGGTGTTGAAAAACGCCCTGCCAGGTTTCAGAAGCTGTAACCCCCACCAAGGCTAAGGCTAAAGGAGCGACCTTGGACCGTAAGTCACAAAGGAGACAAAAGCTTATCTCCCTGGCAGAAATGCCACTTCTGCTCCTTTTACTTTATCCATAACTGGCCCCCAATGCTTGGTCGGTTAGCCAATGACGGGTAAGATTCCCCAAAGGGGGAAATGACCTAAGACAGGCACAATCACATGGGAGGCCCCCAAGGAAGGACTTTGAAGGTACAGCAAAAGGGGATGATGGACCCTTACCCCTTGGCTTTGACAAAGCCTGAGTCCTCATTCTTTCTGCAAGGAATCTCCTAATCTCCTGGCTGCCTTACTTCCCTTGCCCCACCTAAGCCTGAAACAATGACTTAAGCTTGAAACAATGACAGAGGGTGGTGCAGTCTTGTGCTGGAAAGGGCAGGTTCCCCAGGTGATCAGGCCTAAGAAAGAATATGTAAAATCCTGTGAAACCTGCTTAGTTTAGAATGCTCTCAATTAACTGATAAGGGTCCAAGCAAGAAGTAAGTTTGTTCCTTAACATTTTACAGCTCTTTAGCTATCTGACCATGACTCAAAATAGGCCCTCAGAGTTCTTTGTTATCTATTGTTTGATCCTTACTGCCTGACAATGATTAATGAGCTTTATCTGTATTCCTGTGCAAAGGAACCCAATAAAAACCCATTAAGGAATAGGCACCTGGTCCTTCTCCTTTGACGGATCGGCCACCTTTCCTCTCTAAGCAGATCAGGTTTTGGTAGACTTATTCTCATGCATGGTGGCCAGGGGGCCCCGGTGGGCAGAGCCCCCCCACACCATGGTACCTATGGTACCATGGACCACAATGGACCTATGGTACACAATGGACCTATGTGTCCATTCACAGCGTTGGAGTGATGCTTCGGATTATGTAAGCGAAAGAATTTTAAATGCAACGTATTGTGTAAAGATTGGGTCTAAAATGCTCTGCCATCGGATATGTCTAGCCTGCAGGATCTGATAGAAATTGCCAACAGGAATTCAATCATTTTAAATGAAATTGTGACCATGATTCAGGAGAGGAAAATGTACTTCAGATTAAAAAGGGGGAAAAAGATGCATAATCTTGAATCACAAGGTAAGGATGAGCCACAGGTTTCACCCCTCAATTTGAAGTGGTTCTCTAGTAAAAATATAAAAATTAAAAATTCTTCATAAGGTTCTTTGAGATTCTCTCCTAGAATGATTTAAGAAAAACAACAACATGGTTGGAAAAGCCCTCAGAGCTTATCACTTTAATAGATGATGACAGAACATCTACTCTGTGCCAGACCATGCTAAGAGCCAGAAATACCGGGTGATGAAGTCAGGCTTGGCTCTGGGAAGTCACCTGCCGGTGGGGGATGGGCAGCGCATGGCCGCTGGGGCAGGTGAGGCGGAGCAGGAAGGGGCGGTCAACCAGCCCATCACTCCGTCTTTCTCACAGGAGGCATCATTTCAGCGTTTGATCTACTAAAACAAGCACAGTTACTCTTTTCTGTAAAAAAAAATTAATATTTGTAATTCTAAAAATTATACTTTTTTGGCACGTAAATGGAGGAAGTAGAATTCTAAACATGGTACTTATAAAAATATATCTTTGGGGGAATTTCTAACATCTTCCAGAGTCCAGCCTAAAAATTTTGTCTTAGAAGGAATATGTATATGTGTGTGTGTGTGTGTGTGTGTGTGTGTGTGTATGCACACATATATATAATCTTACAAACTAAACTAAATAACAAATAAATAACATATTTGTAAATATCAAACGTGGTTTAAGAAAAGTTCATCATTCTTCCATAAGCATTTTTTCAATTCAGAAGGTGTATTTTGGAAAACTATACAAAGATGAAAGTGCATTTTTCTATTTTTGCTTAGAAGTCATTTTTGTGAACACTGCAAAAAGTCTGTGAAAAATGTTTGCTATACTTGTACAAATAGGAGAAACTGAATAACACCCTTAACTCAGCAGAGGAAGTGTGGCTGCCGGTCTAGCACCATCCCTTCTCAGCCTCAGCATTAGGATTGAAGCAGCATAACACCCACATGGTGTGTCTGAAGGTGCCTGAGTCCAGCTCACTGTTTGCACAGCACAGTAACTCAACACTGTGAAATGCATGCAGTGCTAGAACAGACTCTAACATAGCCCTCTGTAGATGCAGACGTAGCAACAAATAGATGGGAAGAGTAGCCAAGATCAAGGCCAAATGCAGAGGAATTATCTCAAAACATAGGCAGCCATGAGTATGATGCAGCTAGAAACCTAAACGTGAGTGATTACAGCACTGTAGCCAATTTCAGTCGTTTTATTATTATTAGAAAAAAACTCATAGATAATGTAGAAGGAAATGGCAGGTCATCTGGCCCCTGAGAGTACTTTATCCAGTTGAGCAGTAAATGTTTCCACCACTTCCTGAGAGAGGCAATTCCACGATGTGATAATGGCTATTGCCAGGAATCTGTTTACTCCTGGTGGTCAGCTGACATTTGTCACATTTCACTTCGCCCTGTGACTCTTAGAAATTTCATCTCCTTGGAGCACACTTTAGTTCAGTCCTAGCCATCCTTTTCTCTGCCCTGCAGGAAGAAAAGGTAGCCGAAAACTGATGGCCCATAAAAAGCAAGAAGCAACCTTAATGAGACCCTAAATTATAGTCAGCATTTCTGCATGCTTGCACCAGTCACTGATTTTGCAAAATTTGTGGTAAAGATGTAAAAGGGTATAAATTGTTTTATTCATGAAGAAACTGAGGCAGAAAAAGGTTAAGCCATCTGTCCAAGAAGTCATCGTGGAAGCAGGAATTCTGCGAACAACCAAGGAGACGTTATAAAGTTCCTCACGAGACTGTGCCGTGCTGACTGTGATGACAGGAAGCAGGGACACGCCGGGACTGCTACGCAAGCAGAGCTTTCTGAGTGCTGCAGGCCTCTCTCCCAGCCCTCTGCGCCCAGGAAAGAATCCCCATTGGTCACCTAGACACCTCATTGCTTTTCTTGCCAATTTAGACTTTTTCATCTCAAATCGTACTAAGAGAAGGGAGCCATCACAATAGACAAGGGACAATTGTGGATTGTGAAATGTCTTTTCTGTTTGTGTTCTGGATGCATTACAAAATTTTTGCTGTAGATTTTCCTTTGTAATTAAGTTTAGTTTTGGCTCACGATGTTAATGACTACTTTCATCACATTTTAGAATATGCAGAGGACTTCGAAATGTTCTCTTTCAAGTTTTCACTTCCGTGCTACGAGGCAGATAAAGCCGATTTCATTATCCTCCACTCCAAGATGAGTGAAACGAGGTTTGGGGACTTCAAGCAACTCTCTTCAGATCATATAAATCTGAACTTGAATCCACGGGTTTCCACTGCAGCTCCATTGTTTTACTGCCATATTCTTCAGCTGCTCATTTGTCTTCACTGATCAGACTCCAAAGGTGCGAGATAACATCCAAAAGCTGGATGTTGGAAGAACCGAGTGCAGACTTCTTTATTTTCTTAACAATGTCTCACAGATCTCAGTTACTTCCACTTGTTTAGGTCCTTTGAGAACTAAAAGCTCTCTTGTAATTGGTGATAATTTTGTTTCAATTAGAGGAAAATCTTAAAAAATCAGACATTAGCAACAATCTTTTCAGCCAGACAATCCAGTAGTAATCAGAACTGCCTTTTGCAGAGCACTGTGTTACAACTGACTTTCTTCTGCATCTGACACCCTGATGGTTGTGGGAAGGGACTGTTGGGCCCAGTGGCACTGGAAAAGAACTCCATTCATTACAGTGACAACACGCTTCCTCTGTCAGGGACTCAGAGTCCCATGCACTGAGATACAGTAGCCAAAAAGTGCTGCGAACAAAGGCAGTCCAACTGGCAACTGTAGATTAGCTAGTGTGGGCACCTCACCAAGATAAATAGAAGTTACTTTCATTGAAGATGAAATGAAACGGTTGTTTTGTTTTGGGGCTGTGGAAGATGATATAAAGTTAAACCCTCTGCCAGCAGAGCTTCAGGAAAAGTAGACTGTCAGACAAATTTAATTGATTTCTTTGTGAATGTAGCTGAACATATAATATTCCAGTGAAGCCACTGCAATTTTCTTATAGTTGGGACTGGGCTTTTGAGAAGGGATGGGGAGACCCACAGAACTGAGGGATGTTCGTTTCTGGGGCAGGCACAGAAACCCAGATAGTGGGGCTGGCTCAAAAAAAAAAAAACAGAATTACCCTGGCTGGTGTGGCTCAAAGGAACGAGAGTCAGCCTGCGAACCTAAAGGTGATATGTTCGATTCCCTGTCAGGGCACACACCTGGGTTGTGGACCAGGTCCCCAGTTGGAGGCGTGACAGAGGCAACAGGTCGATGTTTCTCTCCCTTTCTCTTTCTGCCTCCCTTCCCCTCTCTAAAACTAAATAAATACAATCATTAAAGGTAAGAAAGGAATTAGACTTACTTCCTCCCCCTACCTTTCCATTTCTCTGATCATTCTACCCTCCCACCTGCTAAGTTTAATGGCACTTGTAACACCTTACTTATGCGTAAGGATGCTTGATTTGATAATGCTGGCAAGGCATTTGGAGTTCCCTGAATGAAAGGCAGTGGAAAAGTACAAAATAGTGTTATTATGTAAGTTAATGAGCAGGTTGTAGGAAGGCAAAGTGAAGAGGGTCATAGAAAATGACACCCAATCTGCATGCCGAGAAGGGACAAAGGCGTTCTCTGGGGCTCTCTGCCCAGGCCAACCCCATTTATTAATAACAGGCACTGTACTGCTTTGATATTCTTCAGTAAAAGGTACTCGGAGAGTGCAATGTGCTTTGCTAGCATTAACTTATTAAGCCTCCCTACTTCTGTGGGAAGCAGGGAAGTGAGAAGTGTTATTTTCTCAGTTTCACAGGTGGAGAAACTGAGGCACCAACAGTTGTCTTTTCTCAATCTCTTACAATCTAGCAATGAGGCTGGGGATACAAACAGTGGAGGGAAGGATTGTTTTAGCCAACATGATCAAGGCTGTCTCCTAAAATTTTTCACTGCTACGTTGATTTAATAACAACAACATTGTATATGCTTAGGGTCATGAGATGTATCATATTCAGTAAAGAAAAAAACAACTATGTGAATAATCAGATTATTTGGATCATAAACAGTGTCAGTCTTGGAGGCACCATGTGGTTTTTCATAAGTTACTTACCTCTTCTCTGTATCAGTGTACATACCTTCTAAATAATTGTAATAAACTTAGTTTTCTCCCTTCATTGAGTCTCATATGCTACAAGACAGCAGTCAGATTGAGTTCTGGCCTGAGAGAAAGAACTTTCGAGCTGAATTTCTGTTAGGGAGAATGTTCTAAAGGGCCTTTGCTTCTAACAGCCTCGAGGACCGTAGGCTCGAAACCCCTGGATGAAAATAGGAGCAGCCATGGCCCCAGGCAGCAGCCAATGGTGCAGCTGGTTGGAATGGGTTTTGCTTACCCTATATAGATTTAAGCTGCAATGTGAGAACTAGTGTTTGATTTTGAGAGCCGGGTACTCAGGCAGGTGCATTCACAGGCGTGTGTGCCTTTGCACACGTGTTGAACTTGACCTCAAATCTGCCCACAGTGCAGGCAGGAAGGCTGTGGGCACAGCTTCACCCAGGAGTGCACCTAGAGGACAGCTACGGCATGTGTGCTGCCAGGATCACATGCCTTAACGTGGCCTTCGTCGGCAGGGGTGCTGGTGGCTGTGAGACCAGCAGGGAGGTTTCCTTACGGTGATGTAGTCGCTCTATGAACATGTGAATAAAGTCTCCTTCTGAGGAAGGGAACATGGCAGCACAGAACATGGGAAAGGTTGGAAACTGGATCTCGAGGGGACACTTCTCCCCAGAGAGTTTAAACCTTTTTTTGCTACGGACTCAGGGATCCTAATATTTAACATCACACCATCATTTTCTTGTGTCTCTGTCACAGGAGCATCCCCGGGTTCTTCGTTAAACCTGCCGTGTCTATCCAGCCTTGTGTTGGGAATGCTGTGGACAGCTACAGGCGAGTCTGGCTGGGACACAGCCGTGGCTTGCTGAGACAAGGGCTTCTGTGACGAGTTTCCTCCTCCCCTGGCAGACTCCGCTGTTCCTCGGAGGAAGACTCAGCACCTGGCGCACAGCTGCTGGAGGGGGAAGCGCTAAAAGCAGACCCAGGTGACGGCCTCATGGGCAGAGAGAGTTAAAGCTCCTGTCTCCCCTGACCCACCAAGACCTCAAGGCGAGGAAGACTAGGGTTACAGACAAGGGGCCTCTGAGCAGGATGCAAACTTCTTTGAACAGTATGTGTATAAATATGTACACACACAGGTGCATCTGAAAAAAAATACCCATGACCTGGGAAAAGGACCCAGAAGTGGTAAAAACGCAGTTGTGGAAGAGTAGGTCTTTTTCTTTAAGCAAAACTTAGTAATTTGTCTAGTACTATTACCTTTATGATTATACATTACAAGAAATCCCATAGCACTGTCTGTACCCCATGGGGGCACAATTTACTGCCCTGTATCAGCGATCTTATGCAGACTGCCATTTCCTTAGCTAACCTCTCAGTGCAGGAGCCATGGCATGCACCGCGGGCAGGGTCCCACGCACCCTCTGCACCCAGGAGGCCACAGGGCATGCGCTGCTTGACTGCCCCAGCCACTCAGAAAGATGCCAGGCGGATGGGCGAGTCTGAGCGCAGACGTGCTTCTCACGTTTCTTATGTCCACTTACAAAGTGCAACAAGAAGTAATGCCAGATGTCTGAGGGAAATGGTCAAATACCAGATACTTCAAGTAGTTTAGAAGTCATAATTACCGCTGTGTTCTATATTATCCAGTTAAAGGATAACATCTTAGTCTCTACTGTACTCTACTTTCTTCCCCACTGCGTACTACACCCCAACCACCTGGCAACATTTCAGCCACTGGATACCAAAGACGTTACTAATGCTGACATTGGGGAAACCTAAGTACTTGCTCCAGGATGAAGGAATAGTAAGTAACAACCAGTCAGCCTTATGTTCTTCCCACCAAACACGATGCTACTACCTCACTACTGCCGTGTCACCTGAGGCAAATGAAATTAAGCCAATAAATGCGCAGTCGTTCACTCATTCGTTGTGTCTGCTGTGTGTTGTCCGCGTCCCTCCGCGGGGATGAGCACCCTGAGTGTGGGGCGCCTGCTGCCCCGCCGGGCTGCTCACCCGGCCCGGCGCAGACTCTGCTCTCAGCAGCTGCTAGTGCTGGAGTCAGCCGCCTTCAGCTTCTCAGGACGCTCCAGAAATGTAACCATCCCCCTAACTTGGTGGCTACACATCATTAACGTGTGCGCGTCTTTGTTTTGTTGTTGTTGTTTATCGTTAAACCAAACCTGCTTTGCCCAGGGTGATTATCAGCTCTTTGCCAAATTTGGTTCTGGCTGACTTTATGGTGTTTCCAAATTCATTCTCTTCCATAATAAAATGTCATCATCTTTCCAGAACGTCCTACCTGCCTCCTTCAAACCTTATTTTTCCTCTTTGGCACTGTTTACTTTCTAACATATCACATGGTTTTAACTTGCATGTCTGTTTCTTTGCAGGGCAGAGTTTTGTTGGTGGGTTTGCTCTCTATTCCTGAGCTCCCGGAAGAGAGCCTGGCATAAAGCTTGCATTAAAAAATCAGGTGTTGAGAGAATGAGCAAAATGAAAAATTCTTCTCATTTTTAAAGACATCCAAACCAATATCATCTCTACTCTAAAAGCATTTAAGAGTGGAGTTGTTGTTGATTCCACCTAATATTCAGCTTTGCCTTTAACTCAGCCTCCTGACCATGGCTGCTTCCTGGGAGACTAGACACAGCAGGCTGCCTCGGATCTGGCATGTCAGTAAACTAATCACGAGTTTGAAAGACGGACAAGTACATAATCATCTTATGATCCCCTGCTAGCAAGCTGTACAGAGGAGGGCAGGGCAGAAAGTCACCTCACTCTAAGGCGAGGAACCTGAGACCAGGCAGGTACATCCACTTAGTTTGCAGAGCTGGTAACTAGCGGGGCAGAAATTTGCATTCTAAACACTCCATGCCTTCATAAACCCAGGGGAGGCACTGCGCTCAGTCCCACTTCATAGGCAGGAACCTGAGGCTCAGAACTGTTAGGTAACTTGTTGCTGGTCAGAAGCAAAGGATATGAGATTCCTGGTTTGTCTGACTCCAGAAACTTATCAAATCTGTTCTTCTTATCTACTAATTTATATCTGTAAGGTGATGGTGAGTGAATAAAGGGATGTGAACAGGGATCTGAATTCCTGATTTTGCTACCATCCTACATTACCCAATTTTTCTTCTTGCCATGCCTCCTTCCCCCCTGGCTGTCTCTGCTCAGTGCCATTAGTTGCACCATAAGATGAGAGCTTCCTTTTTCCAGGAAGAGCTTCTACATCTACGAAGTTCTCGTGGCCGGCAGGGCAGAGCCAATTAACACTCACACATCTTCTTGCAAGGAAACGAAAGCCCTGCTGGTCACCCTCAAAACCAAACCCTGCAGTGCACAGGGGTGCCCTTTATAGCCCTCTGGCTCATTGTGTTGAGTAAACTCAGCCTACTCTTCAGGCAGGGGGCCTCTTATTTCATCAACAAAGACAGACTTTTCTTCCCAGGAGTGGAAAAGAGTCCCACCAATAGATCCCTGTGGTCACAATGCAATCTGGGCTGAATTTAGATTTCATGAAAATTTTATTTAAACCGCTTTGTGATCCTTCTTGCTAACTTCTGTTGATTCTCTTTTTGGTGAATATTTCCGTGCATTCAGATTAAAATTAAACATCCTAGTAGATTTAACTAATACTCTGATGATGTATCTGGAACCCAGGTAGAAGACATGCTTCTGCTCCAGTAAACCAGTTTCATTTCCTTCCAAGTCCAAAAGCCCTTGCACATGGAATTGTAAACATGCCACAGGGACTCCTGCTCCACAAGCAGTCCTCCCCCTGGGAGAGAGGAAAGGGTTACAGACAAGTCCATGCTTAGTTCTTGGGATGAAATCCAGGAGAAGCCATCCTAGCTCCCAGTGGGTGGCAGAGAGGCATGGCGCTGGGAAAAGGGATATGGTAGCAAGGCCAAAACAAAGGGGAAAAAGAAAGAAAACAGAAGAGGAATAAAGAGCTATACAAATAAAAAAAGGAAGATAGGAAATTAACCTGGAGGCTGGGGTGAGCATTTTGTAAGAAAAAAAAATAGTACAGCTAATGTATTTGTTTTTCAAACCCAGTGAAAAGTAACAAAGACACTTGAAAAAGATGAAAAGTGAAGAAAACCAGTCCAAACTTTTTTAGGTAACAGGGGAAGATGATAAAGATTAAAACGTAATCAGTTTTATGTAACTCAGTTTTGTATTTTTGCTTAAAAAAATAAGATAAAATACTGCTCAGATACAATGCATTTACTTTTCTTTTTCGCCCCTGTGGCATTTCAAAAATCGGTAGCTGAAGAAATAAGTAATTACCCTGTCACTCTCCGAATCAAGCCCTTACTCCACGGTAGCCCAGGGTCAGCTTCCCTGTTATTCTCTGTTAAAAGCGGGATGTGTCCTTTCAGGGTATGGGCCCCCCTGCCTGACTCCAATCAATTATGTCCATCTTTTTTTCTCCCCGTGACATTTTGTCAATCATAATCAAGGTGGGTATCTTTGGGATAATTATTAGTATCATTACTTTCAGTGATAACTATTAGGGGCCAACTAGGTTGATAGAAAATCCATCTGCATCCTGGCTATCAGGATGGCACCACTGATCACTCTGAAGAAACCTGGAGCAGTGTTGAGAGAACAGAATCATGGAAATAATACAAAGGAAGAGAAACTAAGAAGCAAACTGTTTTCCCCTTTAATTTCCCTAAAGGACAGACTACCTTCCTTGGAAAGGTAGATATCAATCACAAGCTGTTTCGGAATGGCCCCGGAGTGACTGTCAGATTCTTCTTAGGAAATATCCTCTGTCTGTTCAGGTCGCTTGTTCTTAGGAGGAAACAAAGCTGTTTCCACTGCTTAGAACAGACAGGGCAAACCATCAACAGCCGGGCCTTGGTGAGGACACACAGAGCTGAAGATATCTTATTGATGAAGCCCCCACGTGAATTAGCAGGAAGAACTGCTTTGGTCATCTGTTTTCTGGTGATTATCTAAATCACCGGGGTGCTATGTTCCCTGGTACTGTGCAGATTTGGAGTGCAAAGGCAGGTGAGAAATCTAAGAATCCATACTTACCAGTGAGGCAAAGCATAAACAGCAGTTGAAAAATGTGGGTTCATCTCTTAGCATGACTAAAAATGCCTTTCTTAGTCAACATAGAACAAACCGCCCCCTCACCAACTACTAGAAAAAGATTTAAGATAAATACCAGCCCAAGTAAATATTGAAGGAAGAGTCTCAGATCCTAATGGAATGTTAGGGTTGTAGATGTGTAATCTACATAAGCTCTTAAGCATGCCAAGTCTTATAATTTGAAAATTTCCAAAGAAAAAGGGATGTGCACCTTGTAATCTATAAAACTTTCCATTTTTGTGATGTATAATGATTTGTATCATGTAAAATGGAAAATAGAATGTGCCTATGTGGCATAGCCGGGATCCCATCTCTTGCTCTGTTCTAGACTGAGAAGTGAAAGAGTCCCGTTTTTAAACCCCATCTCCATCACCTGGATCCAGTCACTCTGAGTATTGATTTTTCCTTCTGTACAATGGGAACAATAACATCAAACTTGCATCTTGTTATATATATGCAACATTGTAGGTGCTTAAAAATGATAGCTCCAATTCATTCAACCATTAATTAATTCATGTATCCACCTATTCACCCATCTAATAAACATTTATTGAGGTATCTGTGGCCAACACTATCCTGTGTCATAGAAATTGATCAGTTGTCAAGACAGTTTGGGCTCCTCAGGAAGGACTGGGTTCATCTTTCAAGCACCAAAAAGCATATCAACATACGTTCCACATTACTGCAGCCTAGGTGACAACGAATCATTTTTGGAATTTGCACTCATGAACACAGAGGGGATCAGTTTTAACAAAAGAAACAGAACTTCAGAAATGATAAAGATTTTGAAGTGCTTTGTGTGAGATCCTGGAAAAAAGAAAAGCAAACCACAATTCTCACAGGTCCTGCTCGGGCATTGTTCACAGGCTTTTTACTATTGCCCGGGTTCAAATAGAGTCTAAGACAAGGCAGGAAAACACTTCAATGGCTTCACAAATGTTGGGAATCAATAGTTCTTGCCATTCACTTCTTCTTTATAAGCATAAGTCCAGCAGGTCCTCATGAAGAGGAGACTCCAGGCTCACAGAGGGAAGGGCATCTTGAGGACAGACATAAAGTCTTTCAGAGCATGACCTGTGAGGTATCCTAGCAACTCCTTGGCACAAACCCTTTAAGATCTGAGTTTCGGCCCTCCAGTTCTGTCTCTTTAACACTGTCCGTCAGGGCTACATAAGAAACATCATCACTCAGAATTTCACCTTGCAAATAAATAGCTCTGAACTGCAGCCAGAAGCAATGGAATCTCTCAAAGACATTATCTGGAAATAGTCGGTGGACGGCACCTCAACTCCCATTAATCATTCTCATGCTTACAGTACTTCTTAATGGCTTTTATAGTTTATCCTTTGAACGCCAACAAAGAGTGTGATTTTTCCTGGCTTATTCTATTAAACAGAAATCAATATCAAATATAAATGTGCCGACGGTAGGATATTTGGAAAGGCTAGAAATGAGCTAGTACCCTCGTTTTATCTTACCCTGCCCAGAATAAAAGGTGGAGACAGAGGATTAAAAGAAAGGGTAAGTACGCCTGGTGTTTGCTAAGGAACCAGAATATGACAGCTTCAGGAAGGGAGTGTGTGCCTACCACCAATCTGAATCTTTGGGGGTAAAGGATGTGGCTTTTTTGCTTGTCAAGACAGGTAAGGCTAGGGCGGGGCCTGCAACCACAGGCTGTTAAAGAAAGTAAAACAAAAAGAGGCTTAATTTTCTCCAGGGAGTGATTTCAAATGAGGAGTCACGACTGGTAGCGGCTGTGCCTGTGGGAGAAGAGAAGTAAAGCTTTGCCTCAGGTCTCTCCAACTGCCGCAAGCTCCGGAACGCTGGGGAAGCTACCCAGCCACTTTCCAGTGTGCCGAGAGGCCGCAGCAGCCTTTTAAAAGTGATGTATGTCCCACAGAGTGAGAGGCAGCAGCCACACTCTGCAGAGATAGATGTGCAAAATGTGGAATCTGTCTTTTGAACCTGCAGAGAATGTTTGAACCACTCAGTTCTGAAGTTCATGGCCAGCATTTTTGATGGGAACTAAGTTGACCAGAAAAAAATAAATAAATACGCTTTTTTATTATAAAAAAGACTTCACTGAAGAGGTGGTTTCCTTACATGATGATGACTTCAGATAAAGAAGAATTCAAGCACACTATCAAATCATGATCTTAGCATAGAGCATCACCTTGCACCAGGCACAATGGAATCTGGACTCAGTATGGCTAACAATTTATTTTAACCTCTGGAGTTCCTTTGACCACTTAGTTCTTATCTCCTTATTTCTAGAAAGAAACAGCAATAGTTGTTCTATGCACTTATTCAACAGTCTTAATAGATAATATGTAAAAAATGGGAAGCAAGGACCCTTAGCTCTCAAAGCCCCAAGAGCATCATCACAAAGCATTCTCAAGCTCTGAAGGACATTGCTGGAGTAGAGATGGAGTCTCCTTCCTTCACTACCCTCAGGTCTTAGCCTCTTGGCTAATGCTCTGCCCTGGCCCAGCCTCAAATCTGGGGTCATAGAAAGCAGCTTTTCCTTAAAAAAAAAACTTAGTATCTACTCACTAGTGACTAATGTGAATTATCATAGAGTATAGACATATGGTCATAAGAACATCACCTAGTCTGTTTCTAATTGTTTGCAGTTTATATTATTATTTTTTCTCTGAGAATGTAAAAAAATGGCACTAACTTATGCACCATTCTGGCAGGTTTTTTTAATTGGCTGGTGATATCTGTTTGATGACAACTGGCATAGAAAATATTGACCATAACCTTCATACCCGAAATGCTCAAGAATTCTCTACAGAAATTCAGGTGAGTACAGCATGGAGCATGATGAAAGTTCACAGACTGGAGCATCACATGCTTCAGATTCCATCTGGCTACTGCGGTTAAAAGGTCAGCTCCTCAAAGGCTCAGAGGTGAAGGGGCGGCCCATGTGTGGGCTGAAATCTTTGCTCAATGTAGTTGACAAGAAGTATCAGAATGACATTTTTCAACACACCTAACTTCATATGGCTCAGTGGTAGAAACGATATACATGCACTTAGAGTAAGTGAACTATTCTTATTAGAGCCAAAAGTCTAAAACAAAGCAAAATAGAAATTGCTCATTCTATTTTTATTCTTACTCTAAAGATATTTATGGAGCTTCTACTGTATGTCAGACATTGGTACCAGGCAGCTAGAAAACATAAGTAATACTGGTAGTAAAAGTATCAAAATCACACAGCCAGTGCTCCAAGCCTAGGTGAACCTAGAGACAAACAAGGTATAGGGTGAAATCACCAAAGGACATTCTGACCTTCTCTACCTCATAGATTTTCAGAGAGCAACAAATTAAAGGTAGGTGAAAATCATAAAACTTCTGCATGTTTCAAAAACAAAATGAGGTGTTATTAGAAAGGAAGATTTAAAATAGTAGTCCCACTTTGCAAGTTATTAGTAGCAGCCCATGAACCAAATTACATTTTGCAGGAATTCAAGTGGGAAAGTGATAATCTGTCGTCAGAATGACATTTGTGTGATAAAAATATGATGGGTGAGAAAAACAAACTTCAGTGTGAAGTTATACTGAAGATCTCATCCTGAGGAACTACAAAGGGACTCCCAAATAACAGCTCTCCTCAGCAAAACATAATGAATTAACTATAAGAGTAGGTCAGGATTAGAACATAGATTTTTCTTCTTTGTATATTCATAATAACAATGGGATCTATTCTAAGAGCCTATTTCATGTTTGGATCATTTGGGGAAAACAAACAAACCAACCAACCCACCTTGTTCCATCACACCTTCTTTATGGTAACTCTCATATTCTAAGTCCTATTGCACAGGAGGCTACAGTGAGATTCCAGAGACATGCTAATTGCATGTTTTCTTCTCTCCAGAATTAATCTAGTCTGCAGAGTTATAACCCAGCTCTACCCTAGGTGGACATTAAACACTTTCTACTTTCCCTCACTCCCCTGGCTTCCAAATCCTATGACTCATCATTTCCTTAAATGCCTCCTTCTTTTAATTGTTTCTTAACTTCTCTCTTTCAGGTACCAGGTTTTCTCTAACCAATTTGTAAAGTCACTAAGAAAATGAAATTAAGTAATTGAAACTTGTGTATGCATATGGACAGACAGACCACACACAGACTCTCTTTAGAGTGTCTATAACCTATTGTTAAAACTCCTGCACATCTAAGTGTGCCTGTGCCTGTATATCTCTTCTGATTGCAAACCCAGTAGACCTTATCTTTTGATTAACTTGGTATCTTATTCCCCCCATTACACTATCACAAAGATTTTTGGTGTTCAAAAAAAAAAAGCTTAGTTGATTATAATCATAATTGAGACACACAGGAATTACTTTGAATTGAACAGCTACTATACGGATGCACAAAATAAAGCACTGGCTTGCTTTTTTTTACTTGCAGCCCTAGGTAAAGCTATGGAATGTAAAACATTGTTAACACGTTTTACAAAAAGTCAATTAAAATGCACAAAATAAAGTGAACACCCACAAGGAAATATGATTCAGGAAATGAACTGGTTAGCATTTACAGTAATTACTAGAGATTACTACCAAATTACTGGTAGAATGGTCATATTTTTCTACTCCTATAATAACGTTGCATACCAATTTCAAGTAATTATACATAATTTCCTTGACAGAATCTAGATAGCAATTTGAAACTGATAGCCATTCAGAGTCTCCATAGTTCCTCCCCTGCTTTAACCTACAGACAGCCCACCCCACCCCTCTATCGATGCCCTGATTCTTGCCACTTCGGCCAGAGTAGTATCAGGGTAGAATATAAGGCTAAAAATAGTGCTGTTGTAAGTCTGATCTTACAATTGTGTGGTCATTCACATGCCACGATTTGAAAGGTGCTTAGATAGACTGTCCTTCTCCCCCACCCCCGGGCCATGGCTGACTGAAATGCCAGCATTTAAACTTTAGTTAGGATGAAGCACTGGGAAGTGATTTACTAGATCCATTTTCAAGGATATTTGGGAAAGGAGGAGATCTCTAGCTCTA
The DNA here is from genome assembly GCF_019186645.2 of Phyllostomus hastatus. Lineage (NCBI taxonomy): Eukaryota > Metazoa > Chordata > Mammalia > Chiroptera > Phyllostomidae > Phyllostomus > Phyllostomus hastatus. The sequence goes on along the minus strand of NW_025334015.1, from coordinate 6,877,741 downwards.
GTAAACATCTTCTAAAATTCTAGGTAAGGGAGTGAACATTTGTGTAATAGATTCGGTTTCTGGGAGCAGATGCTGATTTGAAACCTGGGGTTCAAAGTGTTTATTAGGAATCCTCACCTAGGAAAGGAGGCAGGAAGCAGGATCAGAAAGAGTCAACCGGCCACACAGGCCTCACCCAGTTCTGGCCAACCCCATGGGAGCTCTTAGGCAATAATGCCCCACCCCGAGTCACCTCCTTGTGTGCCAAAATGGCCAAGGAGGTTTATACCCCCACCTGGCTTGGTCACAAGATGTAAGCTGCCCTGGGAAGTGGGCATGGAGCAACAGAGAGGACCCCGATGGAGGTGACAGCTGCAAGTTGTCTTCTGGCCACCACCCCTGCAGCAAGACAGGAGTCCAGGCAAGGGCCCCCCTCTGCAAACCACAGTCAGGTCCCGGGCATCTCCAAGGCACTTCCATGCTGAGGTTCCACATAGGCACAGCCCTTGTACTAAAGAGCTGGGCAAGAACCCAACTTAAAAAAAATAAAAAAAAATGTAAAAAGCTATCTTCAGAAAACAAGAAAGGCACGACAAGCTCTATCATAAAGGATACACCAGTGATTGCAAAAATGTTATCTTTTCAAATCAGCCCAAACTGGATTTCTAAATTAGCAGCCCCAACTGTGACTGCGCAGTTGCTTCCATTTGTAGTGCTGAAAAGTTGTGTTCACAGATAAGAGAGAACCATCTAACATAAGGCTACCACATTTCCCCTTCTCCAAATCTGGGAAATGTGGCTGATTTGCATATTTAGAATACATTTGCATTCTGTGTTCAATAGCCCCTAACTCTAATTATGTAAAATAAGATAAATTAGTACATTTTACTGTCATTTTATTCTAGCCCAGTGGTTAAGGGCTAAGAAGACTTAGACTTTTTCCCTCCTCCTTCTGGCTTATTCCCTTCAGGGCTGGAAGTCATTTGATGTTCAGGCTGGAAATAGTTCAAGCAAAATCCCCAGCTATGATGAGAGAAAGAGGGCAAGAAAGGGGATGGCCAATAATATCCAGAAACAGGGCTGTGCATTTCCTAATCCAAGGAGTAAATTTAAAATGCCAACATGAAAAAAACATAAACGATAAATGAACTGTGTAAATATTTGTATAAGTAAATATAAGGCAAGTCATTTTTGAACAAAACAAAAAGGAGAACAGAATCAAAATCGATGGGTAATGTTTGCAGGGACATACAAAGCCCCATCAGGGTGGAAATGAATTGGTGTGCAGGCAGGAAGCAAGCCTTGGCAGCAAGAGAAGCCTTGGAGAAAGGCAGCAAACAACCAGGTGAAGGTTGTCTTTGCTTTTCAGTCTTTCATTTTCATCCCAGGCTCTCTTATTTTGAGTGGTCTTCATAGCCCTCTGGAGAGATACTTGATATTCTAGATCATTCTGGAATCTTGACTTTCATGAACAAGCTCTCACCCATCATACTTCAGTAAGACCCCCCACCCCACTCCTTTACCTCACCTAACAAATATTTATGAGGCACATTCTATGTGCTAGGAAGCCCACTCGGGTGAAGGGTATGAAAATGAACAAGACAGACTGCTGAGAAGTCATGTGGAAAACTGATAGAGTCATTACAATGTAAGTTCTGTAAGACAGGCTGGTGAAAAATGTAATGAATGCACAAAAACCCAACGCAGTGATCTGCCAGAGGAGGGAAAGGCAAGGGTGAAAAGGCCATTAGAGCTTCTTGAAAGTAATGTTTTATTTTTCTCAAACCAAAAGAATAAGAAATTCACACTAGCTCCATAGAAGGAGGGGAGAGGTGATCTAGTCAGAATTATGCATTTAAAGACACTTACATCCATGAGTTTGAGTGCCCAGTGAATGTATCCAAAAATATATAATGTGTTTATGGGAATAAAGAGAAAGGAGCTCCAGCTGTGATGGTCAGAAAAGAGTTCACAGAGGAGGTGAAACTTGCCTGTGAAAGCTAGAATGGTCCAACTGGAGGACAAGGCACACCCAGGAGGAAGAACCGACACAGACAGAGGCATGACAATGGATTGTATATGCCTTATGCAAGCAAGTGCAATGCTCTAACTGAAGCCAGGAGAGGCAGGAGTAAAACATAGATCAAGGTGCCTAAGAAATATATTTTCTACATGATGGAGGACGTTTAAGATCCTTTTTGTTTTTGTGAAGTCAGGTACTATGCTTGGCACACATAGTTGGCGGTACATTCTGGAAAATGCAGACAGGGAGTGCAGGATTAATTAGCCCTGCTCACAAGACGGCTGCTGCAGGAGGCATTTAGGGAGCTGCTGCATTATTCCAGGTGTGAAGGGATGAAGCGCTCAGTTAGGCTGATCCCAAGGGGAATGAAAATAAAGGACAGGAATAAACAGCATCTTTAAAAGGCACTTACATAAATATGACTTGATTTAGGTTGGGGTGATATGCCAAAATGTTGCTGAAGTTTTGAGTCTGGGTAACTAGGCGACAGACAGGAAAAGGTAGATCAGCAAGATGGTGCAAGGTAAGGGAAAGGGACCTAACATTTACTGTGTACCCAACTTGTGTTTCTAGTATTTACCCATCACACTTATATCCCTCAGCTCATTAATCATTATAAAACTGCTGTAAAATAAAAATCGTACTCCCATAGGAAGACATTGCAAACTAGGGAGGTTGTGCAGATTTCACAGGTAAATTGCAGAGGCCAAACTGAATCCTGGGTGCACTGTACTTCAAAGTCTGTGTCGGCTCTTTTCAATATGCTGCACATGTTCTCCAAAGAAACAGGACGTGTTTAGTCTTAGGCATGGGGAGTCTGAGATGGTGATGGAGCATCCAAGAGGGAATATCTAAATGAGCAGTTAGACATGAAAGGATCATAGGTCTATATGGCTGGAAAGAAACTTAAAAATTATATAATCATGGAACCAAAGTTCTGAAAAGAGATCATAGCTGGGGTTATCTGTTAGGGAGAATTAACACACTAGCACATGCATGAAATCACTGGATGAGATAAAGTGTACATTAGAAGCCTAATGACTATCCTTTGTGTGTGCCTAGCTTCCCAAGAAAGGGGGAAGAAAGGAAGCTCAGTAATAAGATAGTTTTCTTGGAAAGAGGACATTAAGGTAGCTATCAAATCAGAACTGGCAAATGTTAAAAAGTGGATACACAGAAATGTTGAATGGCTTCGAGAAATCAAAAAAAATAGGTAATTTTCTATGTCTGTTAGTAGATTGTCATTTGCCTTAGAGAGAACTTGGAAAAGAAGCTAGGAAAATATTCTGAGATAAATACCAGGGGTGAGAAAGATTGTTTGGGGTTTCTCTATTTTACTAGATCTTGGAAAAGAAAAGAAAATGTATGTGGAGACATAAGTGGAGATTCTGTGAAGATATATCTTGGTTTGCTGTGGTTTAAAGAAAGGATATCACACATTACAAAATTTCAGAGGGTTTTGGTTTGTTGTGATGAAAACTGTTGACAGTTATGTGCAAATTTAGAGCGATCTTCACATTTTTGTGCAAGATTTCAACAGTGGCTATAACTAAAGACCTACACTATTTGCCACACAAATACACATACACACAACGAAGCCAAGAACATTACAAAATTGTTACTACTAAATACATCCGTAGACATACCTAATGATGCGTTCTCACAGAACCAAGAAATGGATGCTCAGATCAGTGACACGTCGGTTTAAACACGGTGGTTTCTCATAGGAAAACGCTTCCAAGGGAAACAGCTGAGTTACACAATTGCACCCAACTAAGCACTGGTCAAAGGGCACAGATCTCAGCCTCGTCTGAGCTGCGCTAATCTGGCTGGGGCAGCCATCGTGGGCAGTAGAGGGTGACCACCAGGATCATGTTCTAGTCCCTTTCCCTCCACTGCCCCCTTCCACCAGATAAATCAACTTACCACTGGGCCAGAATGTGCCCCACTGCCAAAGGCCATGGCATGAGGTCACTTCCTAAATGGATGGTGACATTGTCCACAAAGCACTGGAATGGATGCCACTTGGAGAAGGAGTCTAATATGTGGGGACCTGAATTTCAATAGCTGCAAAACGCAAGTGGGCCTACTAGAAAAGACCTGGCATGTCTAACAACCTAAAACCATACCTTGTTCACCGCCATTCTCTTTGGGTGATGGAGTTGATTTCTGCCTGTGGTTAAAAATGCAGTTTTTACTGTTTTGGTTGGGTGTCAGGAGATGGAGAAAGAAAACACCAGGGTTTTCTCAGAATTAAAAATAATAATAATAAACTTGTCCTGGCTGGTGTAGCTCAGTGGATTGAGTGCTGGGTTATGGACCAAAGGGTCACCAGTTTGATTCCTGGCCAGGGCACATGCCTGGGTTGCCAGCCAGGTCCCCAGTAGGGGGGTATGAGAGGCAACCACACATTGATGTTTCTCTTCTTCTCTTTCTCCCTCCCCTCTCCTCTAAAGCAAATAAAATCTTTAAAAAGTAATAATAATAAATTGTTTTTAGTTGTTTCTGTGCCATAGTTGAAAACATACAATTTTAGCTAGCACCTGTAATAGATCATTTTTTTCTCTTTGGAGATAGTATGTAAAATTTTCATTGCCTTAAATTTTTTGGAAGTGTTAACTTCAGAATAATACAAACTCATAGTAGAAAATCAAACAGCAGAGAAAGGGGTAACATGAAAAGAAATTTTATCTTGGCACTAAACACTTCTATCCTGATTCTTCATTTCCACTATCCAGAATCAACATCTTAAAGAGCTTCTTGTGTATCGTTTCTAATTTTCTTGGGTGTATACAAACTCCACACAGAAATACACACACACAAAATAAAGTTTCCTTTTCCTTCTTTATAGGAACAATTTCATAGGACACACACTGCCTTGCAACTACATTTTTTCACCTTGCAATGTGTCTTTGACATCTTTTCATAACAGGTACAAATTCATCACATTTCTTTAGAGTATTCCATTCTATGGGTTACTATAATTTACATGGCCAGTCAGCCCCATATTGGTGGGAGTTCAAAATGATTTTTTTAATTTATAAACACTTATTTTTAACAGTTGTGTCATGCACATATATTACTGTCCAGTTCCACCTACTACTACTACATAATAAGCCACCTCAAATTGAGTGAACTTAGACAACCACCATGTCATCACCTCCACAAGTATCATTGTGTGTCAGGAATTTGGAGAGAACAGGAATGCCTTGTCTCTGTCTGTGATCTCCAAGGAGCCTCAAAGGACTGGTGACACTGACACTCTGGCAGGAACAGCGGGAAGAACAGGCTCTGTATGGGAGCCTTTCCTGCATAGGCTCTGGTGGTTCCTCCAGCAACTGCTCCAAGTCAGCTGGGCAGTTGTGATCAGCCTTTTCTGACCTAGCCTGGGAGTCCTGCAGTGTTACCTCCTCCATCTTCTATTAATTACATGCAAGTTACAGGGCCAGACCATGTTCATGAAAGTAGAAGCAGACCCCCTGTGTTTAGCTTGGAAATAGCAGCGAGGTCAGCTTGTACAGAAGTGGATGAGATGGAAGATGTCACAGGGCATCGATCCTTTGCAAACTTTCCTGCCATCACAAGTAAGCTTCCTCTTGAGAACATTTCCTGATTTTCCAGGTACCCATTCCAAACAGTTGTCTTGTTCTGCTCAGAGAATGCAGACAGTGCAATATAATGGCAAGAGCACTTGCCTCTTGGAGAGGAGATGTGGATAAATGAGGTTCAAGCTCCCCACCCTTTGTAGAACTTTTCTAAGGCCATTTCTGTATATTTCCTTATTTTGAGAAGGAGCAACAAAGGATAGAATGAGTAGAAGGTGGCTCCGGTTCCCCAATCTTTGTTGCATTCATCCCAAAGAGGAGGCCTCACCAAGCTGAGTGAACTGTAAAGCACGTCACATAACCTATGTGTGACTCCAGCCTTTCCACTGAGCAGCCATGTGGGATGAAAGAATGCAGTGATGTTTCTAAACTTGTAAATGAGGATGATAATACGCATGCTGAGACTGGCCAAAAGAGATATTGGGGGCACTAAAATTTTACAGTGGAGAGTTCCAACTCCCGCCACCACTTTTAGAGCAAGGCATTGGAATGCAAGAGAAATGGGTAAGATTGGTGAGATAAGAAATGCTTTCTATCTACAAAAGAGTGTCAAAAACTTGAGGGACTGCTATGTCAAAGGCCCCTGCCCACACTTCAGCACCTCAGCCTTATTTTCTACAACTTAGCTTTGTGCTGACTCTGCCTAAATTGTGTCATCTAAGATGTATTTCCAATGACAGCAACAATTTTTCTTAGGAATTTGCATTTAGCATAAGGAAGGTCAAGGCCAGGCTGGGGTCCAAGTCTTGTTGCTCCTAAGACCCAAGGTGGAAAATCCTCTTCTCATGTAGAGAAGGGTTTGGGTGTCTAGAGGAAAATACACCCTTGCATGGCACCACCGAAAAACATTACTGGCAAAAAGGGAAGGAAAGAGGGACAGAGGAGGAAAAGCAGGTGCAGGAGCTGATGAGTATGGTACAGGCAGCGTGGACTGCCTTTCTTTCTGTCACCAAGGGAAGGCTACACTATAAAGGCCACACCACAGGGAGGAGGCAGCTGGGCCAGACCAGGGGCCCTCAGGCCTGATGAAAAATATTCAAGGTGTCTCCTTATTTTCCTATCCAGGTACAAATTTATTATTTAGTTCAGACTAACTGGAATAGATAATATTCTCTGGGGATCAGTGGCTATGCACTGTCCCTGATGTATGACAAAGGAAGGAAGCGCAGCCATGCCTTCAACTTGCTCTGTGAAGGATGGACAGTGAGAAGGAATGAGAAGGAGCCTGGGAATGCCTTTCTTTTTATTTATTTCCCTTTCTCCCTCACCCATCTGCTGTCCTTGCAAAGAAGGAGAAGGGGAAGGAAATGTCATTTCTCTGGAGATGTGACAAAAGGTTATTTGCTTCAGAAGAGGCTCTGTCTTAAATAAATGAAAGTTGTCTGTATTGTTCCTTTGTTTGTTTGGTGCTCTCTTTTTTTTGGCTCCTTCTTAGTCACCCCATAAATCACTGAAAATCACCTTCCCTTCCCCAGAATTTGTAGAAGTTTCTTGCTGCTGCACGAACCATAAGCATGGGCCAAGGCAAATATCTCTAATGTCTTCTTTCAAAACCAAAATGCATTTTAATAATTTAAAGCTGGAGCTCTTTCAGTCACTTGATAAATTATTCACAAATTTTACAACAAGAAAAAGAAAAAAGTCTGTTCCTTTTACAAGTTCTGGAACATTAAATCATGTCAGAATAGATGAAAAGGACAAATCAATCCTAAACTCTTAGAAATCGTACATTTTACTACTTCATCTGGAGCAGTGCTATGGTCTGGAGGGTGCTGGAAGCTGGAGAGGGTTTTTCAGGACTTATGTCCAGGCACCAAGGGAGGATGTCAGTGTAAGCATGACAAAAAAGGGTCTACAGAGAATATCTACCTGCTTGCCTTGGGGCTCCAACTTTAAATGCCCTTTCCAAAAAATCTTCAAGAGTAGAGAAATGAAGAAAGGTGATTTGCTCAGGGCAGTTCACATTAAGTTCTGGGCAAAAGAGGAAGTCACAATGATGCAGGCTCTTCCTGCTCTTCAGTTCAAACACCCCTTGCATCCTCCTTCTAGCATCGTTAAGAACTACAACATTACACACTGTTCAAATGCCCATCAGGCATGACCTTCATATGCTTAGCAAGCAGGTGCTTCTGCCTCCACAGAATGAGATACTTTACTTAGAAGGGACTTCTAAATCTGTACATGGCGGGATAACAAACCTGTCACCTTCCAGCAGAGGACCTTGGAGTCTCTGCAAGTACATCCGACCTCATTAGAAAAACACCGTCACTGAACAATGGAAGTAAAGGGCAGAGCAGAACTGATAGGCTTTCCTTCCAGATCTTTCCTACCAAAGATGTTTTCATGTTTTCTTCCTGTCAGTGCCTGGGATGTACTAGCATTTAATGCATTTTGTCATCAATATGTTTGTCCTCCACTTCATGATTTCTTTTTATTGATTGACTTTTGTTTTTTGAGAGAGAGAAAGAGACATCAACTTGTTTTCCTACCTATTAATACATTCATTGGTTGCTTGTTATATGTGCCCTTACTGGGGATCACATCTTCAACCTTGGAGTGTTGGGATAATGTTCTAGCCAACTGAGCTACCCATCCAGGGACTTCAAGATTTCTTTTTGTTCTGCTGGAGCTTGGTGGGGTGGCAGTCTCGTAGGAGAACTCTTTAAGATGTCATTCTTCAATTAGGGTGGAGTTGAGGTTCATCTTGGCCTAATACAATGCTGTTAGAAATTCCAGGCATAAGTCAAGAGCCCAATGCCATGGGTACAAAATAGGAGTAGAAATCATTAGTTATGTACAATTTTAGTAGGCAGTAATGGGCCACTATGTTTTTCTTAATTTGATAGTGTCAAACCTAAAACTTTATATTTTAGGCAAGGGGTTTGGATAAATCTATCCTTATTAACAAGGTAACTTTTTTGTTTTTGAGGGATTTCTGTAATTTGTTTCTATTTTCCATCCCCTCTTCCTTTTATAATCTAAATTCATTTTAATGCACCAATGTCTGTTTTAAGGAAATTCTGTTGTCATGGGTATTCTTGCAGGCATCTGTGTTTTTATTAAAGCATCTTATTTTGCACTTCAAAGAAGTCCTCTAATACAAGAACCATCCCTACTGACAGCACCTTTCTTCATCCTTCAAATCTGGTGCTCAGCTTCTGGGGGAGTCAAGTTACAGGAGAGCCATCCTTTAAGAAATTCATGCTTCTCTAATTTTAATTCAGTGGAATGGATGCAGAGCCGCCCCACCCCACATCAGTATTTGGAGCTCAGAGAAGTAAAGAAGTTAAAGAGAAAAGCAACTCAGTTTTTAGAGTATGCAATTTATTTACTTATACAACTTTTTCTTTAAGAAATGTAAGGGGGTTATTAGCAAAGATGCATACAAAAGACCAAGATAAAATAAATTAAAAATAAAAAAGAACAAAGACATAGGAAAAACGGGCACAACTTGGCAATCTCTGCATAACATTCTTTATTTCTCCACCCTTTCCTTATCTTCTCCCCTAAGGTAAGTCAGCATAATCTTACCTTGTTTTTATCCCAGATTGGTAGGATTATGTAATGTATAAGCAGTATCCAAAGTTATTTGCCTTGAAGAGATGTCAGCGTACATAATTTAGAATATTTAAATAAATTAGCTAAAGTAGTCCTAGCTGTTTGTTGGTTACTTTTTTGGAAATCTATGTTACAAAAAATTACTTTAGTTTTCTGAAAGTGTCTAGGTCTGTTGGTTCAATTGTCAACTTCATTGATAATTATCTTTACATTTTAGTACCAGCAGCTGTGGACACTCCCATTTCAGATCTGAGCTCACTTATCATCCCAGGAAGATATTCTTTGACACTCTAGTTAAAATAACTGCATTCACTCCCATCTTGACCTCTCTCTTCCCATTACTTTGTATTATTTCCCTTAAAACACCGCCAATGTTAAAATTGAGTTTGCTCGTGGGTAAATGGTCTCCTGCTACTCCACCCTCACCAGAACATAAGGTCCAAAAATAGAGTTTTTCTCTTTTATTCCTCTTATGCCTCCAGTGTCTACAATGTGACCTAGAGTACAGCATGTGCTCAACAAAAGTTTGCTGAATGAATATTTAGGGCAAAACCTTGTCTCCACTAATTTCGTTTAAACACTGTCTTCACTACTTTTATAAGCTGAATGCAAGAAAAAAAAAGTTCCCTTAACATCCAGAACTTTTAACTTCAACTTTCACTTACAAAGATGTTTTCTCACTCCCTTTCTATCCCCTCTAGTCCACATTTTTGCTGCAACAAAGGTAGTATTCTCTTCCCGTCTGAGCTTCCTTCCTTCACTTATGCTCTGGTCCCACCCTGCCTCCCTCTCAAGGACCTGCTTTGGGGACTGTACCGGTGTCCCTTCCTCTGGCTCTGTTCATGCAACATTTAAGACCATGTGTATTAAAGCAAATCTAAAATATTACAACATAAATGTTCAAGGGCTTCTCTTCCATCTCTTCTAAGAGGTACGTGTTTGGTCCCTAGATCACATAGAAAAAGTCTGTCATTCTCTTGAGTAGGAGTGAGATGAACAAAAGTTGAGGAGATGTAGAGGCCAGAAGTAGCTAAATTTACAGTGAAAAGACAGAGTTCCCCTTGTAGAAAAATAAAATAGACCCTCAAGTACACTGAGGAGAATCAAATCTTGCTCTGACTGATTGAAGGAGAGAGTTTGGAGTGGTTGAGAAGAAATAGGAAGCTGTTTGGGGTGGAGAACAGGTGCTGGGCATGTAAGATATTAAGAGAAATATGCTATAATAAGTGAAGGGTTTGCAGGAACAAGTACAAAGGACACATGGACAATAACAGGGGGTGGAAATGGGAGAGAGGTGGGGAGGGTTGGGGGTGGGTTGGGATGGGGGGAAAAGCCAGAAAACTGTACTTGGACAATTAAAATCAAAAATAAAAGAAAGAACTATAATATAATAAAGAACTTTAAGATACTTTGATGTATGTCATAAACAGAAAAACCCCTTGAGGTTTTTAAAAGTAAAGATTAATTTGCTTCCCAATACTTGTTATTGTTGTTGCAGGACCACTGTTTAGTTGAAAAGGCCATTGCATGAGTACAGGGTATAAGCTGGAATCAAGAAAGCCCATCTTTAACTAGGTAACACTTTAGTGCCATCATTTGTAAAAGCAAAACAAAACAAAAAAAAAAACCCTCCCTATTGGTGACGTCAAGTGCCTCTCTCCTTTTCCCAACTTCTGTAAAGGGGTGTCCTCATCCACTGAGTATAATTCCTCAGTTTGTACTTAGACTTTACCCTTCTACCAACCACAAACCACGCCTACTAGTCCACCCTTCTTAGGACCAGTCATTTTAGCTAACTCAACTGGATGCTTTTGGACCTTTATTATTTTATAGTAACGAATCATTTGGCCATTCCTATGGTCAGGATCTAGAAAAAACCCAGACCTAAGCTTTCTAGCATGGCTCATATCTCATCCTCAGGAAACACAAATATTTCAACCACCATCGCTTGAGTGTTGTCAGTCCCCAAAAGCAGCCCTATTCTCTGATGCTCAGAGCACTCTGCCAGCTTGGTTCCTGTGTTCTTGTTTAGCCCCCTGGCACTGTCAAGCTGTGTGTGTGGCCTCCTTGCAGGTTCTTCATCCAGTCTGGAAATGAGATAGAAGTACTTTCCACAGCACCTCTCCTGGGACAAGTGCAATTCAAATCATCATGAGCTCTCTGTGAAAGAAGCCATACTGACCTGGCTGGGGTGGCTCAGTGGATTGAGTGCTAGCCTGTGAACCAAAGGGTTAACAGTTTGATTCCTAGTCAGGGCACACGCCTGGGTTGCCAGCCAGGTCCCCAGTAGGGGATGTGTGAGAGGCAACCACACATTGATGTTTCTCTCTCTCTCTTTCCCCCTCCTTTCTCCTTTGTCTAAAAATAAATAAGTAAATTCTTAAGAAAAAAAAGAAAGCCATACTACATTCTCTAATTCCCGACTCTCTTTTTGCCCAGCTCTAGACTTCAAAGGCTAGACTGGAGCAATTAGCAAGATTGTAAAAATCAGTTTTACAAGGGATTAGTCAAGTCTTCTGAAAGTCATGCCATTGGTCCAGTGTCTTGCTTTGCAATATGAACAGAGTTGGTACCCCAATGATCTGAGGCCTCAGTCAAAACTGAAAGAGACTCCATATTGAATAACAGTCTCCAGGGATGGTGTGCCCTGTCTCTTGTCTCCTGCTTTCACAAATTCAAGGAGGAGCTGGAGGCTGACCTCCCATACTCCCCTCATCATGGGGCCATATACTTGTTTCTGGTTCTGGCCCTCTCTATTCTATTGTAAGTGGCTAGAAAGTGAAGTCTTTGACTTTATAACACACAACAATAGCAGCAGCAGCTTATTCCACTATTCATATTTTTGTCATAATTCTATTCTTTTCTCATCTAAACAGCCAAATGTTTACAAGAATGGTCTGTTTACTCTCTCAATGTCTTTATCTACCTCAAATTACTCACTTTACTCAAACCTAATTCTGGTGTCATCTTTGAAATTATTTTTATTAATGTCACCAATTATCATGTTCTTAAATCTAATAGGTATCCATACACTACTTACCAGCAAGCATTTGGTTCTCTGCACAATCTCTTCTTCCTGAAAGTCTTCCTTAGGCTTCTAATATTTAAAGAGTCTTGATGCCCTGGTAACTTTCTGGTGGATTTTCTCTTTCTTTCAGCCAAGCTCAATCTACGATATACTGAAGCTTTTTAAGGCTAAATCCTAGGAACTCTCCTGTTCTTAAGTTCTTCTTTCTCCACCAAGCCACTCCATGCTCACATCCCTCACCACTTAACAGACCACAACTCTCTTCTGAACAGCAGACCATAGGCACCTATGCTTTTTAGCAATAATCCAAATGGCCTTGTCCAAAGAGGTTAATAATGGGCTCACAATGCACTCCCCCATCTGGCTCTTTTTCAGTGAATGGCCCACTAGCCATTCATTAGGCAAGTTGAGAAACTGGGTGGTCATTCTTGGTATCTCTTTTCTTTCCCTATGATATCCAGTCTACCACGAAGTCTTAATGATTTTATCTCCACAGTACTCAAATCTGTGCATTTTTGTCCAGTTCCACCCATCGCTCTAGTCTACACCACCATTATCTCTCAACTGAACTATTGGCATTGACCTCCAAAGGTGTTCCTAGGTGCACTCAGGCCTCCTCATAGTCATTCTCCACAGTGCATCCAGAATAATCTTTAAACAAACAGAAAAAAAGATCTTTCATGTCATCATTCTCCCCCTTCCTCACTGCTGCTTACATTTTCTAGTGGCTTACTAAAAGATGAAGCTCCAAGATGTGCCTTCCCACTCGGCATTGTCTCCACATCCCTGCTCCGGTTGCACTGGTCTGCCATATGCCCTCCTGCCTCCAGGCTGTTGTTCATGCTATTCCTTCTGCAGGAAACCCTCCTCACCAAATTAACTGTGACTCATTTAGCTCAGTGTTGAGGGAAGCTTGTCCGGCATTCCTAGCTAGGCCACATCCTCCTCTCAAATCCCTCTCTCCTTGCATCAGGCACCTTTCCATTAAATACACCCGCATTGTTGCAATTCCACCTCAGTTTGTGGTTACTTAAAGTTTAACCCCAGTTTTTACCCCTCAGTGCAGGCCCAGTGGGCACCACGGTGCTTAACACACAGAGGAAGCTAAACAAACCTCAGTTAAATAAGGAAAACCTCACCAAAGCAAGTGTCTGTCTTTTCAGCTAAGTTATTGAATAAAGTTTTGTGGGTTTTTTTTGTTTCTCTGAGCCTCAGTTTCCTAAAGCATACAATGGGAAAATTTTATAGAACTGTTTTAAGGACTAAATGAAGTATTATGTTCAAATAGCCCAGCATAGCACCTGTCATGTAACTGATTCTCAGTAAAGGTTAGCTTCCTTTATTTCTCTGCAAGCCATGCATACAAATGACATGGAGCCAGGTGTTGAAGTGGAACCAGCCATGGCTTAAAATAAGGGTGACAAATTAAGGGCACACATCCCCCAAGTCTGTGCACGTCTGGTGGGCAGTCTGTGTCCGCAGGAAAGGCTTCCTTGGTGGCGAGCACTGTGCGTCCTGGGCTTTTACCTCCCCTTTCTATTTCTCTGTGACAGCAGAAGAGTCAACAGGAGCAAAGAGAAAAGATTAAGAGACACAAAAGAAAAAGAAGTGACAGTTTTCAGGACGGCAAGTAGGTTATTCAACTGCATCTTGATTTATACATGACAGATATGTTCCAGAAAAAAATATGTAAACTGAATCATACTTTGAATTCTCAAGGGACTCTTGGTATTTAAAGGAATCCTTCATTGAATCCTTTTGGAAAATGAATCATCAGCAGCTAACTAACCTCTCGCCGTTTTGCATATATCATGGGCATTATGTAATCCCTTTTTATTTCGGTCTGGGGCAAATATATGTATGGCTTATGCAAATGAAGATGCTTTTAAGTGATGGAAAGCCATCAACTGGGAGGCCAGCTCAGAGGAAGCATTTAGCGCACCAAAGCTGCATACCCAAGCATCGATGGATTATAGCACATGAAGTGTCTCTGACCTTCCTCAGAGACCTGAGAGTTGACAATTCTTCATCTGCAATCTGAGACAGACTGAGTGGAGGGGACTAACTTTGAAGACCTACAAGAAGTTGTTATCCTATCAAGGATCAGGCTGGAGAAGTCAGGGCTTAGGAAGGAGTTAGTAAATAGCTCAGTTAGGTTGGAGAAAATAAATATAAAGGACTACTTCATGAGAGCTTGTGTGAGCAAGAGGCTTAGTGAGATGTGCTTAGCAGATGTCTAGCACTTGGTAGGTGGGCATCTAGGCTATTTCTGGGACTCAGCTACTCAGCTGCCTACATTGCAATTTACTCAGGAAAAAAAAAGGACAGAGACCAGAGGACCAGACACAGGCTCTCACCTGTGGCAAACAGAAGACTGGAGGAATTCAGAAAGAGATAACACACATTTTACTGGGCTACCAAGAGAAGACTAGTGCTGTCAAAGGTTGCCCAAGTGTGACCAGAGAGTTGGAGATCTTTAGATAATATTTAGGCTATAAACTAGATCACATATGAGTACCCTGAGTAGCTATCATTTCCCTGTTCCTATTTATTTAATATCCTGAGAAGCCTGACATTGAAGTTAAATGATACGTGGCTGCTAAAAGGCAGTGTCAGCTCTGTTAGGGTGGTTCAGTTGGTTGGAACATGGTCCTCTACACCAAAAGGTTTTGGGTTTGATTCCCAGTCAGGGCACATACCTTAGTTGCAGGTTCGATCCCCTATTGGGGCACATAAAGGAGGCAACTATTGATGTTTCTGTCTCACATCTGTTTCTCTCTCTCTCCCTACCCCTTTCTCTCTCTCCATTCCTCTCACTTAAAAATCAATAAACATATCCTTAGGTGAAGATTAGAAAATAATAAATAAATAGATAGATAAGTAGCTAAATAAATGGCAGTGTCAGTGGTGGAAAGAGAAACAGGCTAGGAAACGCCACAGGTTATAAGGTGTAATGTGCTGCCAACATCAGAGTGCCCTGGGCAGATCCCTAGCCGCTCAGAACCACAGTTCTCTCCATTTGGATGAGCTCTCGGACAAGACATTGCACATGGATGAGCTTCAGTGTGCCTTCCAGCTTTAAGAATCTTAGGAATTTCTGGCACCAAATATAGTGCCCAACACCACAGACATTCCTCAAAAATGAATTCTAATTTCTTACTACTGACAACAATAAGAGAGAAGGTTAGGGATAAACTAGACCATCACTGTGCCCCCAGCCAAGATTAAAATAATGAAACTCCACAATAGTAAAGCAAGAAACATCTTCGGCAACACTCGCCCTTAACCTCCCCACTCACTGTTATTTTACTTCCTTCTTCTGCCACTGCGGAGTGGGTGTGGAGCTGCCATTGGTAGTGGTTGATGGAACTGGTGTTAAATTGCAGCTCACAGATTTGCCTTTGATAGATAGTATGCTTGATCTGAAATCAGAAATTGGCTATGTGGCCTCAGGAAACACATTATCTTGTAACGTTTTAAGGTCAGATATATACTCTGAGGTGACAGGGTCAGGGGCCAGCATGGCCTGGTGAGTCTGAGCAATTTGGCCTTGGGCTGGCAAACACAGACTGGCCCTCCATTACAGCACAGGGAAACAGAAGGGAGGAGAAGAGAGGAGCTTACACACAGCTGGAAAAAAATCTCAGACACCTGTCTGGGCAGTTATCTATGTACCTATTCAGGAAACACTTTTCAGCCATTCGTCCATTAATACAGCACAGACATCATACAGGGGAGGATGCATTTCTATCTGATCGAGTGACAAATGCCTTGAACTGCCAAGCACTCATCACGGCCAGCTTCCTTACTCCAACAAATTGTAAAATAATAATAAAAAAAAACTAAATAACAACAGCAGCAGCTAAATTATTTCTCCTTTCCAATTGATTCTTTAGATGGAATGTCATCTTGACAGATCTCTTTTGATCGAGGTGTCTAATTGAATTGAGTTCTCATTGCTATTGAATTTGTGACCTCAGACTGCTGTGAAATAAATGCAATTTGGAGAATTATTTCCAAGCAACAACTGCTACTCCTCTGGCAACTTACTATTGCTTCCAGTTTTTGAAATTGTTGGTAAACCACCTACTGACTAAGCTATTAAAACTAGGTGTTTTGTTTGGATGCCAGGGTAATGTTTCTATAAATTCAAAAGCAAGAAATATCACAAGAACCTGAGGAAGGCCATGCCCTTAGGAGCAGGGGACACCCTGGAGGTTGCTGCCTGTGCACAGCGGGTCGGACTTCTCAGGTCCTGACCTAGTTAGCGGGCTGCTGCCCTGGGCAGTCTGAGTGGAGATAATTAGAGTGTGTGTGGGAGGCTTGTCTAATGGAGCTCCTTCAGAGGTGGCAAATTTGTTTGCATGAGGATTTTTCAGCGGACCTGAAACTCCAGACTTGTTCACCAATGAGACTGAACTTTCAGAAGACCTGACAGTTTTAGGTGCTTGCAGAAACATAGAAAAATGTACTTTATAAAGTGGGTTTCCTTTCTCTTAACCACTTCAGCTACTTTTTAGCTGTGTATGTACTAATAAGCAGTGATGCCTGGAATTGGGAAAGTCCAAGATGAACCATCTCCCATAGTTTTACCAACACTGCTGTGGAGTCAGTGGCAATGTAATGCCTGAGACTCTGAGACACTGCAGAATCTGCCCAGTGTCTCAGAGATCAGAGGGCAGAGCCTGGATAGGAAAGCACTTCTGACTCCAGAGCCCAGAGTTTAACCACCATGCTATGCACGTGATTTCCAAAAACAGAGGGTTGAGGATTAATAAAACATACCGCCCTTCATACTGCAAAGTCAGGAGACTGACTTTGCTCTAGGAAGACATTAATAACCTATTTAATAACGCAGAGGTTTTTAAAGATAACCTAGAGTTGTTTGCTTTTCTAAGTGGGTACTTGGGTCACACTGAATTTATAAATCCTAACTCCAGCTCTTTCTTGCAATATAAGCTTGGATAAGCTATCAAATGCTTCTAAGACTTGTGTTTATATCTGCATAATGAGAAGATCATGGTTATTTTGAGAATTAAATGAATGAATGTATATAAAAGCAGGGAGTATGCCTGGTCCGTGGCCAATGCTCAATAAATGGGAAGCATAATTTGATTAATGATGCATGCCTTAGCATTCACGAACATCAGCAACTCAAACACACACATTCCCTAAACTACAAGAAACATTTAAGAATGTGAGAATGAAGCCACTGCATTTTGGAAGGGTTTCTCGAAATGCAGCCTGAAATGTGACCTTCATATACCATGATTCTCTTCTGTCTTCTTGCTGCCTTTTGGGCTCTCTCCCCTCTGCCCCTCCACAACAAGGCACCTTTCATCAGCGGATTAGTCTGTGGCTAAAATGTGACTCATGGTAGGAATAAAAAGGAATATTCCATCTGTGTAGGCAGTACAGGCCCGCAGGGCAGATTCTCATTAGAATGCTTTACACTAATATCAATCAGTATTAAAAATGTATGCTCTATTCAATTTTTGAAACATCTTAAATAAATCTTTAAATAAAGCTATTTTGTTTTATCTTCAGGGCTCTGTGAACAGCCAGCCCTAAGGGGCCCTTGTTTCCCCAAGTACAGCCCCTAAGTGTTTTCTACAAAAGCCTGACTCTGTGCTTGGCTTTCTGGGAGGTCTCTGTGCTGGTAGATCAGGCCTTCGGGGTGATGTCAATTCTCTGTTTGGTGGCAGCACAGTATCAGGGAAAAGAAATATGATTCCATCAGACTCATTTACCATATGGAATTGCTTCACAGGAGGCGGCAGGTTAACCCAGAGGAAGGATGGTGACTTCCACCCAGTGTGACCTTCCCTAACCCGGAGATGGACATTAGGGCCATGATGCTATCAAAAATAAAAATTAAAAATTAAAAAAGGAAATTAACCCTCTTCCAAGAAAAACAAGGCTACACAAGCAAACACATACACACACATACTCCTTAAAGCCAGAAGCCCCACACTTGGGTTTCCCCTGCCACTAATTAACTATTTAATTGCATTATTGTAACATTTAAAAATGTACATACATTCTAAGTTTCATTCTGGCTCTAAAAGTCAGTGCTTATAAGCCCCTCTGACAAGGCTTTCCTGTCAGGAGTCTAGATGTCTCAGGAAGAGCTCCGGTGTTTGTGCAGGGCTTGTAGCCAAAGGGGCCCCGACAGACGGAGCATGCGCTCTGCCCCTCCTTTGACCGCAGTCCCATCAAGGCTCACCAGCCAGTTTGTTTCTTTTTCTACAAACACAGAGACAGATGCTACTTGTTTCGAAAGACTTAACTAATCAATTTATATGTACAGTAAAGTTTCATCTAACTTTGCATATTTGTTTTGCTAAATGAAGATAGTCTGAGAGCAGAATCCATTTGGACGCCCAGACATTGCATTTGGCCATCCCAGCCATAAATGCTCAACCTCAGAATGTAAAAGACGTGGAGCCCGAGGCCCACAGTGGGAGCCAGCGGAAGGACCTACACCACACAGCCTCTGTATCGCATGAGTCGCAGCTTTCTGAGCCCTGCCAACCCCAGTTAGAATATCACTCTGGTGTCACCGCTCTGTCGCTCTCATTTGAAAGGGCAAAGGCTCCTCAGAGACAGAAATGTCAGGGCAGGACACCTGCAGCCACGCGAGGCAGAACTGCAGGCAGGATGGGGCACCTGCACCTGCAACCTTGTGCTGCCCAGTGTGAAGTCATGAGCAGGGAGGTGTGTGCGAGGGGCACAGCTTTCCAGACCTCGCACGTGCATGCTCTTCACAGACAGCCGGTCTAATAGACTGCTCGTGGTTCCAGACCTCACCCTGGACCTCCCATGCTGAGTGTCACAGAAACCTCATGTAGGTCAAAACTCTTTCATGTATTCTTTAGGTCCAAAATTAGAAGTGAAGTTCAGGTTTATTTAAAGGCCTAGGAAGAGACTTTTTTTAAAGATTTATTTTTAGAAAGAGGAGATGTGGAGGAGAAAGAGGGGAGAAACATCAATGTGAGAGAGAAACATCGATTGGTTGCCTCTTGTACGTGCCCTGACCGGGGACTGAACCTGCTGCCCAGGCATGTGCCCTGACCTGGAATCAAACTGGCAACTTTTTGCTTTGTGAGACGATGCTCACCCACTGAACCACCCTAGTCAGGGCAGGAGGAGGCACTGCTCATGAAAGAAATGCGCCAGGCTGGGAAGGCTCCTGTACCCAGTGTGCCAAAGGCTGCTGGGAGATGGCGGCGCACCTGCAACCCAACGAGATGTGAAAGAGCGATTTGCCAGCCTTCTGTTGCTGACCCTGCAGTGTGGCCACAGATTGCGCAGGAAGCGCCCCCTGCTGGCCGCTGAGTCAGGTTCCAAACCCTTGAGGAGGTGTGAGGGACAACCACACCAGAGGAATTGCTTCTCAGGGCATTTCTTTCAACTATCAGCCCCTCACTTCGGTGTCGACCACTGTCATTGGGAGCAGGAAATCTTGGAGGCCCCCAAAATGCCAAGAAGATGGCAGCTAGTGGGCAGGGCCATCGCCAGCGTTCTCTCATTAATAGATGCAGCGGACGTGGCATTTGTGACAATATTGCTTCTGCCTCGCTTGCCATTTAATGTTAAGAGGCTTCCAGAGTCTGCTGCGTTTAAAGAGTAATGACTGTTTTCAGGGTAAATGCTCTGTTAAATAACCCTGGATTATTGTGTCGTGTTATTACATTTATAAAATGGCATTTCAAAAAATAATAATTGTTTTAGAGTTAATTGATGTTTTTAACCATCACTGTGTGGAAAATTTTTTATTCAGCAGACAGGGAGTGAGCAAGGGAGAAAGAGGTTTCCATCTAGAGAGTGGGTACTGAAAATAGAAATCACTCCTGCCTGTGAAATCCTGGCAGAGAAGGCCCTCCTCCTCCCAGCACTGCCTTCAATGAGCTCTTTTCACTGCAATTAAAGCAGCCGCAGGACAAAGGTAAGTCTCCGCCGCGTGCCCAGGGCAGTCCGCAGACGCCTGGGCGGCACTGGTCCAAGGGGGCGGCAGGGGCCTTGGCACAGATTCCCCTGTCATTAGGCCCCCGCACGGGCAAGCAGGGCCCCTGAGCAGCCTGAAGCAATGGCAGGGACCCGGATCTCTGCAGAGCTGTGACTTTTCAGATGTGAAGTTAATTACACGGGCGAGAGTCTCGGAAATTCACATGGCAAGAGGCAGAATGGAGTGCGGGGATATCACAGAATAAAACTCGGAAATTTCAAAATCTCACTTTGGGAGAGGACCAAAAGTGGGTAGCCCTGAGCACATCCACGGGGTGTGTGGGGATGGCACCGCTGCCTTCCTCATCAAAATTCTTCCATCACTAACTCCTCAAGCACACGAGGGACTAATTCTGACTACATGAGTGAAAGATTATCTCATCATATGATTTCCTCTTACAAGCATTTCTATGAAGTAGGTATTGGATATTATCATAATGACAGATTTAAATAGAACATAAAGTGTATTTTCACTATGATGGAGCTTAATGGAGAACCAACATCTTTATATTTGCTGTTTCCACTATATATTCTATCACCCTGTATCTTCATACACTTTCAGGACTCTTGTAGCTGCATGCTAGTAGCTAGATAATGGTAGCAAGTGGACAACAACAACAACAACAACAACAACAAACGGGCTCAATTGGAGAAAAATAGAAGGATGTTGGACTGTAGAGGTAAAAAAGAATCATAGAGATCATCTAATGCAATCCCTTATTTTAAAGATGAGATTGCAACCAATAATTGTTAATCAACTATGATTATACTTGTACATCTGGATAGTAATCCTTCAACAGGGACTCACGTCTTTGGCTTCAAAAATCCCACAGTTCTCCCTAATACTATTCTACCACTTCTTACAAAAGTCTGCATGCAAACAGCATCATCACTTCTACCCTCATTTCCAACCACCAACAATGCTGATGAGCAGGATTTTGACCTTGGTGAAAAATTACAAGGAAATTCTGACTCCTCAACAGCTGGAAATGAGTCATTTCAACAATAAATGTGTATGCTAGTCTCGTGGGTTGCCAAAGACCAGGAGATGAGGCACAATTCTCCAGAATGAACCCACAAATAATCATTCTGTGGTGCATGAACAGGCTCAAAAGAAGAAAGCTAAAATCTCATGAACTCCTTATTGAAGGACAGTTGGCAAAATATCCTGACTTTTCAGACATCCATCAAGACATCTCAAGGAGAGTTTTCCCCAAAGTTTTTATAACTCTCCTAAGAGTAAGCAGATTGTCATGATATGCAAAGGAAGTCAAACCCAGAGAGTGATGTACATCTCCTGGCAATGAGGACACCAGGTCCATGTACTGAGAGCCCTGGAGTGATATGCCTGGCAGGGAGCCTTTCACTTGGATGTCTCCCCCACAGGCTCTGTAACCACAAAGGCACAGAAATATGGCTGAAAGACTGAACATCCTTCCTTTTCTCTACTTAATGTCTAAAAATGATAATGTTAGCAGTCTTCTCTGTTTATTTAAATACAAAGCATTTTTATTCTGTGTGTATTTGTTAAGGAGGTAAATAGTCTTCCCTTTTCAGCACAGAGGATCTTACATTCAGAAAGTGCAGAGCTAAAGGTATATGGTGAATCTTCCTTTGTCCTCATCAGGACAGAGTAAATAAATGGTGGAGGTAGAACTTAACCCGCTTCAAAAATGGAGCAAATTGAAACACGCCAATTAGGTTCTCTAGATTAGGCGCTGAGGACCATTAGAACATTTGGAATCTTCACCATCCCATACAAAGTCACGCAGCAACATGGACTCTTTTTCAAATGTAGAAGAAATGAGGTCACCCAAAACAACAATAAAAAGAAGAAATAACAAATAAATGGTGAGGCTGCAGGGATCTCAGCTGTAACATTGAAATTCTGACCCTACACTTCATAAAGCTAGAAATTACAATGGTAAAATATCATAAGGAAAATGTTTATGTAATATAGGAAGCTATGAACTCACTGGGTGAGCAAGATAGTTTTGGAAAATAGTGAAATAGTCATATTTGGACCAATGTTCCTAAGTCACCAGGATGTGAAGAACTCTGTCCACCTCCTGGTTTGGGGATCAGTGAAGCACAACAAGGAATTAACTTCATCTTCAATACCATTGTCCATTTAGTTTTATAAAGCACACAAATGAGTTAAATAAATCTTTGGGAACCAGAAGATTCATAAAAAACAAAAGAATTATAAGAATTATAATTTTTTAATTTATAAAAATTAAACAATTGATTTTAAAATGTCATTTCAAAGATATTGGACTGGCAAGATTAGTATTTTCAGGTATTGCCAAGAAGAAAAAAAAACCTATTTCATCACTCTTTAAATGCTGTGTTTGGTTCATCCAAAATTCAGTGAAGCCAATATTTCTTCACCATAATGTTATCCAGGATGCTAATTTGTCTCCACAATCTCCTTTCCTTCCTGTTTATTTTAATAACTTCAATTGTGTATATCATTCCTAAAGCTGAAATATAGGAAGAAATTTCAGGAAACGGTGAGGGAGATGGAAAGAAGAAAAATCTAGAGGAGAGAGGTTCTATTGAATTGTACTACGGATATCTATGTAGTTAAGTATCAGAACCAGTGTCAGACCAGTTGCTGGCCACAGGCGGACATCTAGCTTCTCTTTAGCAGTAAATCCAATCTCGGGCATCACCCTAAGATAGCTTTCAAAACAGTCATCTTTTACTTACACACACTAACCAGTTTATCAAAGTTAGGCCTTTATCTCTTGCATCAACTAACTACGGATGTTTGCTTTTGTTCTGGACACTCAACTCAGCCCATATCACTCCATCTCCCATCTATTGTTGCCAGAACAATCTGTGAACGACATCATGACTTCATGCATAACCTTTCAGTGACTCCCCACAGGATGAAACCCATGCCTTGCCTTGGCTTCCTAGGGCCTTCTAGAAACAAATGAGCAAATTAGCAAGCAATTTTTCACCATATATCAAATGTATGTCAGGGACTGTTTGACGCTTTCATATTTATTACCTTAACAGATCCTCACAATAATCCTTCAGAAGAGGTATTGACGCAGTTAGAGTTGCCTAAAGATATAAATTAGAAAATGTTATATATGTAATTTGGAAAATATTTTACCTATTACCATGATCTATTTTATTTCTTCTTTTACTATTTAAAAGTAAAACATAAGTTGCAAGTTGTCACAGCTACATTGATTGAAATTGAGACATGGCAACATTATGAGATTTTATGCACTTGTGTTAGCAAAAGTAACTTAAAATCAATGACTGAGAGAGAAATTATTCAGGAAAATCTTAATGACTTATTATAGTAAAAACACTTAAAAGAACGCATCCATTAATGGAGGACAATTACTGGAAAGTAAATTTATTATTCAGGAAATCAATTAACTAGTATTTAATTACTTAAAATTATGATCCCTTCATAAACATTGGTACACTTTGCTTATAAATATCACTTCTGATTATGGTTCATCAGGAAACAAAATGACTAAGTTATGTCATTGAAAGTAATTTGATTCACTTCACATTTCCATTTTCTGTCTTTCTCTGTGAATTACTGCTATAAAGAGCCAAAAGAGCCAAAGATGAGGTGAGGTTATGAGATTTTCCCTCTCATTTTACAAGGTAGATTTCCAGGCTCAGTGGGATGCAGTACGCTGCCCAAGGCTGCACAGCACATTGCAGCTGGCCCTGCAATTAGTGAACCGGACTTGGGCCGGATTCTGGGAGAGCAAAAACACAGCTGACTCGCTCAGACTAGTTATCTCACAAAGCAGGACTTACTTGCACCAAATAAAGAGCCCATGTGGAATCATTTCCAAAGCAGTTCCCCAAACTGGGGAGTCTCTGTGCTTTTACCAAATTAACGCATATTCGTGGTGGAATTTGTTGTCGCCGTATGCAGGGGGTGGTGGCGGGTTGACACACGCACAGTGGCAGGTCACGCTTCTTCACCCATTGCATGTTACAAAAATGGCATCCAAATTCCTCCCCTAGAAGTAGATTTCACTGTTTCAATGAGCTCTTGGTCACCTTAAGTTCATAATGGGTGCCATAACCAGTTTGAGCTGGTTCTTTTCTGGCTTCTTTCAGTGGCCTCTGCAAGTGCTTATCCGGAGGCCCTACCTACTCCCTGGCAAATAAGCCAATGGGACATTCTGTTATTTTCTCAAACCAATCTGTAGTGTCACTAGGATGGAATCTCCAGATCCTGGCTTCCCGTAATTCCCTTCTCTGACCACAGCTCCCTCGCAGTTCAGAGGAACCAAAGGTGTGAGCTGCCTTCCTTTTTCTGTTCTGGAGACAGTAAAATTCCATGACTGCTTTAGAAAGCCATGGGACCCAAGCCACTCTCCCTAAGCCACTCAGGAGAGGGTAAGTCGCCTGGCTAACCCCTCCCTCCCCATCCACCCCCCAGCCCCTCCTCTTCTTCATTTCACTAGGTATCCTTTTGACTCATTTTCCGGTGTTTTCTGCCTTGCTATTGGCATAACATCCTATCAGTGCAGTTAATTACATCCACTTGGAGTGTGAAGGACAACTTGATTGTCTCAAAGAGCCAGGGGCCATATAATCCATCTCACTGCACTCACAGAGCAAGTTCCCAGTTGCCTCTGCTGCAAAAAGGTGTGAGGGGCAACCCTAGGCAACACGCTGACCCCTGGGCCCCTGCTCCAGATCTACACGGGACTCGCCAGTACCTCCACAATGCCACTGTCCTCCCAGCTGTAAGAAAGAATCCTTTATCAATTCTGAACTTGGTAACACTCCATGTTTGCACATCTGATTGCACATTCTCATTATTTTTGCAGCTCTTCTGAAAAAAAAAACAATAAATAATATGGTTGTTTATCTTCTTATGTAATGTGGTTAATCCATTGTGACTGTAAGCTTCCTGTTCCAGTATAACATTCATGTAATTGTTTAAATTTACCTAATGCTGTGCAACTTCTTCCTTCTGTGTGTGGAAGAATGGACAAAAATTGAATTGACTTAGTTAGTACTGTGGACTCATGTCTTTATCCCTTTGTCCTTTGAATGGAAAGCAGGCTCCCTCCCTGGTCTCAGACTGATGGAGCCTGCCTGCCAGGATTCAGCTCACTCAGGCTCCTTCAAGACCAGGATGCCCAGCAGTGTATGGTTTGGCCGATGACTCCTATGCAAACCCAGGGAAGCCCCTGAGTTATGCAGAAAGTGGGCAGAGGGGCAGGGGTCCTCTTGGAAGCATGACAGCAACCACCTGAGGCACAGGCTAAGCACAACAGCAATGGAGACTGTGCATTAGTGCCTGGCACAAGGTCTGGGTGACACCTGGAGACACTCTGCCGCAGTTGTAGCTTGAGGAACAGCGATGCTTTCCCCCTAGCTACTGACTTGTCTCCATGAGATGGACACTGCACAGGAAGGAACTGATCACGCCACCCTCTGGGCTTTGACAACCATGTGATCCTTGTATCGGCTTTATTCTTAATTTCTCTTTATGTCACCCTTGTTTTCCTTTCTTGAAAAACAGTTTTAAATGATATCAGTTCAATACATCTAAGATATTCCCATCAAAAAAGAGTACACAGAGCACGTGGGCTTGCCTTTCCCTCTCCACCTCATCCTCGGTGCCTCCGTGGAGGTCCTACACCTACCTGCTTGCAAACATTACGTGTGTGAATCGTATACACACATATCCGCTCTATAAACATGTCATGTGTATTGTGATGCAATCTGCTTTTTTTCCTCCCAGGAAGACTTGCACCCTCCTGACTGCCGTATGTGCTGTAATACCCCATCCTCTACAATAGCCGCCAGCACAGCGCAGAAAGGCCGGCGAGGCGTCAGCTGACTTAGCCCTTGAGACTGTGTCCATGTTGTTGCCCAGCCACTGTTTGGCAAGGGGTTGATCACCTGCAGCACCTCTGGGAGACTTTTCTAAAAGTGCCCTCTAGTTTTTATATTCATAGATACCACAAATGGCTTTTTCCAAAAGATTCACAAATCTATATTCTCACCAATAATGTTAAAGAAGTACTTTTTCCTTGAGACTTCACGGACACAAGCTGATTTGTTTTTATTAGTTTTTGGAAAGTACTTGGCATTTTGTGTTTTAATCTGTGTTTTCCTGACTACTCATGAGGTTCACAATCCTCTCACACACAGATGCTCTATTTTATTTCAGGGAGTTGCTGTTCATGTCACTGACCACTGTCTGTTTTCCATTGTGTTATGTTTTCTGTTGGTGATTCGCAGTTGTTCTTTATATAATCCAGATATTAATGCTATAAATATTACTAATCCTTCTTCCCCAGACTACCACTTGCCTCATAATCACTTATCTTTTTTTTCAGATTTTCTGTATTTAACAAGGCCAGTCTATGAATACATCAATCTTTCTTTTTTCATTGATCTGGGTTTCTTGCTCCATTACAAACTGTTCCTCACTCCCAAGATCATGTGCACATGTATGTGTAATTTTTTTTACTTTCTTGATGTTGTCAGAGTTTTTATCTTTTTATTAATGCTCAGCTCTCTGATCCATTTGTTTTTCATTATAGTATGGAGTACAGTCTTACCAACTTGCAGTTTATGATAGCATATAATAGTTTCGTATCTTCCTAAGACTATACTACATTTTGTAAAACGACACTGTAAATAGGCAATTAAAATCACCTTTACAATGTCATCACTACCAAGAGAGAGAGCCTCTTATCAGGGGTTTGAGCTCACAACCGCCTCAAGGACCCTTTTCTCTGTGACTCGGATCCCCCGGCCTAGACAAGCCATGCCAGTGTGGAACGTGAAAGCCAGAGTCATGTGGGACACCTCTACTGTCCAGACACTCGTGTTCTGGAGAATGACAGACATCATTCATGACTTCCCATACATACCTGTCAAGACAGGGAAAGCAAAATAAAATCATCTCTGAACTTAAACTAATCTAAATCAAAACTAATTTAATCTAAATATCAATGTAAATAAAACTAATATTAATCTAAATATCCAAGACAAGAAACCACACCAAAAAGGCAGAAAAAAGAAGATGAGCTATGAGGAGGTGAAAAGGTGTTCAAAGTAAGGAGTACAGATAGGATTTCGGGTGTGCTTGGTGGAGGAGAAGGGGAGACAGGCTTGGGGAGGGATAGGTAGCAAGGGCGCCATGGGCAGCTGTCCAAGCCTGGGCGGGGCATTCGAACGGAGAAAATAGAAAGGGAAGAGTGAGGCTCGCTTCCACCTACCTCTGCCCTTGACGTCGGGGTTTCAAGAGGTCATCATGGTGGGCAGCATAAGGTGGTTAGTAAGGCGGATGAGAGGCTAGATCCTTCCAGTAAGTGGGGAATCAAGCTCTATCTAAAGCAGCATTATTCCTCTCATTCATATTTTATTGTAAAATGTGATGTGAGTTTTGCATCGGGCCCGGAGGTGGTTTTGCTGACCCTGAACTCTGGAGATTAGCCCCCCAGTGCATAGAGAATATATCCACCCCCACCCAGTAATCAGCTCCAAGCTACTGAAACTAATCCATCATCTATGACCAACAAGGCTGGCTCCTGAGCATCGATGTGAAGTTAATTAGACAAATATCGTACGCTAAAGTCCAATTGATTATTAAGACACCATAAAGAGGATTAAACATCACGGCATGTACTGGAAAGGCTATATTATACCTTGAGTGCGCCTGCTCACCCTTGCAAACTGTGTGGAGACATCAACCGACAATTAGCATTCAATAGCAGCTATGGCCTATTTTTATCACTGCTGACTTAATGAGACAGTTATTGTTCTCTCTGTTAATATCTATCGATTAAAGTTTAAGGCTGGGCATCAGACGTACTTGCTCTCAGTTAACTGTAGGGTAGTTGGCATGTTTCCCTGTTGAGTCTGACTCATTCTTTCTTCCTCAGGCTGGAAAGGGGCGTCTTTCTGTGTCCTGAAGGAGACACGGGCTGAGAGAACCTTATAACTGAGGGAGTAGAGAGAGAGGCGCTGCCTCCTGGGAATCTGGCAAAGAAGAAAACCACAAAGCAGCATTTTCAAGTTCCTCGGTTTCCTCTAAAGAAATTCTAAGTCTGGAAGCTGTAGATTGTTGGGTTGCCATAACGCCTGGAGTCGGTATGAAGAACCTGCCCCTGTGCTCAGGGATGCATCTGAGGCTTTCTCCAGGCGGTAGAGCTGGGCGGTGTTCAGCCATCTCCGCCACTCTGGGCAAGGATCTGCGGGGGCAGTGGCAGTGGTTAATGCCATTCAAAGGCCTGCTCCTATCACTCCAAACTGCTGTACCTCTACTCTGGAGTGGACCATGTGAGACTTCAGATACATGGGTTCTTTATTTCTAAAATAGACCTTTAATCTTGGTATGCCATGATTTGAATTCCTTTTATTTTTTTTTAAGATTTAATTAATTTATTTTTGGAGATGGGGGGAAGAGGGAGAAAGAAAGAGAGAGACATTGATCAGTTGCCTCTTATACCTGTCCCTACCAGGGACTAAACCTGCAACCCAGGCATGTGCCTGGACTGGGAATCCAAGCAGTGACCTTACGCTTTGCAGGGCGATGCCCAACCAAACCAACCAGCGGAGCCACACCAGTCAGGGCTGTCCACCATGATTTCTGCACCAAGCTCCTCTGCTTCCACAACCATCCTTATGTGGAGGGGACATTTTTGTTGTTATGGTTTCAATGTTTTCCTGTGTTATGAGAGTTAGTTTTATGTCACTGGTTTAAAAACAATCTGATGATAAGGCAAAAGATTACAATATAATGTTTAATTTGCTGACTTAATTAAGTAAATCAAATTTTTATCTTTCTTATGCTATTTTAACATTCACTTTTTAAACTGTTTCGTACCATTTTTTTAGTATGTTTAATGAGGTAAAGCTTCAAAAAGTAAAGCACATAAAGGACACTGGTCTTAAGAATACCACTCAATGGTCTTTTAACCTGTATTCTTGTGTAACAACATGCGGATCAAAACACAGAGCGCACTCATGATGCTCCAAGTCTTCCTCATGCCAACATTTAGGCATCAACCCTCAAAACTCTTCCTATCACCACCCGAAGTCACTGTACTGATTTTACCATCACTGATTTGTTTGGCCTGCTCTTGGGTTTCATAAAGTTGGAGTTACACAGTGTGTATATTTTGATGTCTTAAAAACATTATGAAAATAAAAATAAGTATATCAAAGTCATGGGCCTTTGATTTTTTTAAATCAGTTAACTCCACTTTACATCTCCTATAAGCAAATCCTGTTTTCTGACATGTTTCGCTGAAGTCTTGGTCTTTTTTAAGTTTCTAAGAACCTAGACAGTCTTTATTATGACTCTACAATCATCTCCCAACTTGCAAGTACAGTGATGTGAAGACATTTAGACTATAAAGACTGAAGACATATTTATTGCACATCCGCCTTCTCAACTTAGACATGCCAACAAAGTGTGAAAGGTTCTAAAAAATCAGTTTTGTCAATCTTATTAAATAGGAAAGTTGGGAGAAGGAAAGGACAATGACACCTTGACTGAACTGGTGTCTTGTCTTTGGACGTTGTTGCATATGGCTCAATTCACTGCAGGAGCCAAAAAAAAAAGAAGCAAGCTGCATTAGTCTGAAGAGCTAACTGCAGACTCTGGTAAGAGTACGACAGACAGAACTAAATATACCGGGTCTGGCTGAAGTAAGGCCTGCTTGAGTGTGGTTGATAGGGTAATAATATGGGTGTAATACTTTAGAATTTTAATGTGAACATTTCACCCATAAATGTTACAGGGTGTGTTTGAGTGTGATATTGTTACGTTACAGAATTACATGCTTATGATTTTCTAATAAAAAGGGGCATTATTTGTGCCGGACCCTGTACACAAAAACTGGCAATTTTCACCACATCAGCATCCATGTATGGTGTGAAAGAAGACCATCAAAGCCAGAAGCAGGCGATGTCTGGGGCACTACAGAGGAAGGTAGCCATCTTGACCTTAACTCTTGAACTTGGATTTAACTGCAAGGCTTAGGTCCTTGATAGAGACCAAAAAGAGAAAAGATGAGCCTCAGGTTTTGAAGGATTAATTTACTAGGCAGGCTATCAGGACAGAGACCTACAAGAGAAGGGCGTATCATAAGACAGCAGTTTTCAAAGTGTGGGCCAAGCAGCGCTAGAATCACCAGGAGATTTGTAAGAACTTCCTCTCCCCAGGCTGTGTGAATCAGAAACTCTGAGCTAAGGCCCAGAAACCTACTCCAACAAGCCCTCCAGATGATGCCAGTGCTGGCTAAAGTTTGGGAACATGTGAGCCCATGAAAACGTGGGAATAGGGTGCTAGGTAGAGCCTGCTCCTCAGCAGTCGGGGAGCCATGTCAGAGCTAGGCTACAATCATGAAAAGCTGTGCTGAGTCCCAAGGTAACAGGCTGCCACAACCTCAGTCTGTCCAGTGGAAGGGCTGGTCCCAGGCATGAAGACACTGCTTAAGCAGAACCCACGGAATCAAGGGCAGCCTGACAATACACATCCACCTTGTCAGAGGACATAAAGGCTCACCTTAATACTTCTGGGATTGCTTGCTTCTATCTTCCCATGCCCGAACATTATGAACTTTTGAAAGGTAGGGCCTGTGCTTGTTCATCTCCACCCACAGTACTAACAAAATGCTTAAACCATAATAGAGACTCTAAGAGTGTTTGTGGAATGGAAAGAGAGGGGAGGGAGGGAGTGAATGAAAGAATGGATAAACAAAGGAGAAGTTAAACGCAGAGCAAATGTATTGTGTAAATCCATGCATATGGCCCTGGCCAGGTGGCTCAGTTAGTTGCAGCGTCATCCCATACACCAAAAGGTTGTAGGTTCGATTCCCAGTCAGGACACACACCTAGTTTGTTGGTTTGATTCCCTGTTGGGATGTGCATGACAGGCAGCCAATTGATGATTCCCTCACATCTCTGTCTCTGTCTCTGTCTCTGTCTCTCTCTCTCTCTTTCTCCCTCTCTCCCTAAAATCAATAAACATATCGGGTGAGGATTTTAAAAAACATCCATGCATATAAAATGTCCAGAATGAGCAACTTCATGAGACAAAATGCAAACTGATAGTTGCCAGGGGCAAAGCGGAAATAGAAAGTGACTGCTAATGGACACAAGGTTTCTTTGCAGGGAATGAAATGTTCTGGAATTAGACAGTGGCAATGGTTGCACAACCTTGTGAATACACTGAAAACTACTGAATTGTACATTTTTAAAGGGTGAAGTTTATGGTATGTGAATTATATCTCAATAAAAATAATTACCTTTTTTTAAAAAAGCTGAATGTGTGAATATCAAGCAAGGCACTTTGAAATAAACATATAAAAACCAAAAGCTATTCTGGGAAGACATCATCGGGAGCCTCACATGGTGAGACTTATCAAGACAAAATAAGACTGGAGCAGTCTGACTGCCCCCTCCCCAACCTCATGCAGGTTTACTGGACCAATACATCAATGGCAACCAGGCTCCAAGGGGGTTTGTAGCAAGCTGAGCCAGATGCCTTATTGTTTCTAAGTTAATGTTTTCAAAAATGGTTTTGCTACCAGCAGCATAGGAAAGAGTGTAAGACCAAAGTCAGTATCAGGAGTAGGTTCTAAGCTCACTCAGGCTCCTTAGCTATAAACTGAAGAAACAGTAACTGTCAAACCTCTCCCCCAAGAGTTTTGTGAAGATTAATGGGGGTAACTCCTGGGAAAATGCTTTGTTAATTCTAAAATGTAAGAAACCAAAGTTGTTGGTGGTGGGTGGAGAAAAAGCCTGAAAATGAGTGTCTCCCAAGAAAGCGGGAGTGATCTTGCTCAGCTCTTTGGGATTCCCGGCCAGTGGAATGGGAAGAAGAGGGTCTGTCTCTCCAGGGCCACTCCTAGTCCCCCCAAAAGGAGCTGTGCACATAGGGTCCCGAGGGCTGCAGGCAGCCAGTGCCCAGGGCTGGAGAGCTGCAGCCAGCTTCCTGGGCCTTTCTGAGATATGAGCTCCTTTTTACGAACCCTCCTTGTTATTACCACCTATTTCTTTTTATGCTACTCCCAAAATACCACCATTAATCTTTTGCACTCCCTGAAGGCAAAACACAGGTAATTGGATTTATCTGGTTTTAGAATTTGTTAGGTTCTGTTACAAAATAAATAAATAACTGACCTCTAAGGAGAGGGGAGCCTTCCCTGGCCTGCACCGTCCTGTCGTGGCCTGAGCCCACCAGAGCCTGGCAGAGCCCGGCCTCATTAATCTCGGCTATCTCCTCCCTGCACCTTTCCCTCCTGTCTCCCAGTGAGCCCTTGGTTCACTGAGGCCTGATTTAAGAAGTTTTACTACTCTGACCCATTCAGCTGCAGAAGCTGCTCACTATGCATTATTTCCCCTGAGGTTTTCTTCTCACTACGACGTGGTTGTCTCTCTGCATCACCATGTTTTCTCTCCCATCTCCTACTGTGGCTGCTTTCCCTCCTGATTTCAGCGCGAGTGGTAGATTAAAACTCAGCAGATCTCCCTGTTCCTCCTCCCCATTTTTTTCGGCGTGTGTGTTGTAAATGTGTACTGATGCAGAAATCATGGATGACCACATCAAGGGAGCCACCCTCTGTGTTTCTTCTTTTTATCACAGTTGGACTACCTCAGTGAGCAAATTAGACACATTTTTCCGTTTAGTCCTTCAACCCATATGTGCTAAATTCTGTGGAGAGCACCTACTGGGAAATGTGCTCAGGCAACCCCTACCGTCCTCCGATAAGTCTGACCACCCCCACCTCCACCACCCTTCTATCCAGATCAGTAAACCATGTTTATGTCACGGGGCCCATGTCTACTACTTTTGCCAACCCAACAGCAGCTGTCCACTTGCCCCTTGCTGATGGAGACTGCCTCCCACAGTAAGGGCTGAAAATGCCAGAGACCCACCTTCCCAGACCACTTTTCTAGCTGGGGCCTAAATACATAAATGCAATGCTGGCCAATGACACCACAAGGCAAGCTACTAGAAGGGAACTTCTGGAAAATATTTTCAAAAGAGAAACCCAGAAGCCATAATGATGGCTCTTAGAAGTTTGTTCTGTGAGAATGTGATGACTGGAGCTGCTGCAGCCATGTTGGAACCACAAAAGGCAAGATCTCAGCACTTTAGTTCATGGAAACTAACCCTGAAACTGCCTCCCTCTAGCATCCTTATTAAGTGAGATTCTAAATATTTACATCGCTTTAGTGTTAGGTTTCATTACTTGCAGCTGGAAGCATCCTGCTACATGATCTCCATCCCCTGCAACCATGGCTTGATTGCACTAGAGGAAGACTCTCAACCCAAACTGAGACAGTCAGATTTTATTTCCTCCAAATTTGGGAATGGGTAAAAAGAGATGCTAGACAATCTGTAGAGACTAGTTTGAACTGAGATGAGAAACCATGAACCCAGAACATGTAGAATGGCATCTCATTCCTTGTGAAAATGGAAAACTGAGAGGAGAAGGGAAAAGAAAGTATGCATTCAGGGTAAGTAGGGACAAGAGACAATGTGACCACACAGAGGGGCTACCTGCTTCTTCTTCTTTCAGAAGCCAAAGTTCTTCATGCCTCCTGAGCTCCATGGTCCTTATTAAAACACAGCCTACTTATTTGTTTAAATAGTTAGAATAAGTTATGTAGGATTTAACAAAAAGACCAAGTATGTTGCATGCAGAAATATAGATACAGAGAAGAATGAGACATGCTAGCTGGCTTCTAGGAACCCCCGCCCTGCAAATGCTCTGGAGACATGGGCACACTGTGTTGCAGTCAGCAGGACAGAGGTGATGAGAGAGTGAGAATAGGGCCAGTCTGCTCCCTCTGTGCACAGTGCAGGAAACACCCAGGAATCTTTCCGAAGAATGGTACACAGAACTAGTTTTGGTTCCATGTGAATCAGATTCTTGGTCTCGATATTTCTATTTTTGTGGCTGGACAGAAATTTGTATTCTAAAACAAAAAAAGAAAGTCTTCCTGGGACACTGTGATGCCCTTCAGGGTTGGAGAGTTTGGAAACCATTCAGATAAAGAAGATGAAGAAAAATCAGAAAACATTAACAAAGGAAGTAACATTTGAGAGGGACCTGGAAGATGAGGAAGAGCTGCCATGCATTTAAAGAGGTTGGAAAAGAACTTTTCAGGGAGAGAAAGAGTCAACTGCAAATCTCTATCCAAACGAAAGTTGCTTATATTCTTGCTGCCTTTGTTATGATCGCAAATATATAAATGTCTGTTGTACCTAGTTACACAATCAGGAAAGAGATGAGGACAGAGGGATAGATGAAACCTACCTGCCTTGTGTCAATCAGATGTGGATAACATGCAATGGTGCAGAGCATCTTAGGAGGTACTAGAGAAAATTAAATCGAAATCCTATCCCTGCCCTCAAGAAATCAACATCCAGTTGAAGAATGAAAAAAGGAAGTGTGTGCATGTGCATGAGTGAGACAGAGAGAGACAGAGAGAGGATAGAAAATGAACAAGCACTTTGATTACCAAGCAGCAAACTACACCTGTGAGTACTGGCAAATAGAATGAGAGGCAGGATGATCGAAACCAGGCTGAGTTACACAAAGCTTCCCATGAGTTCTGGTTCATGATTCAAGTCTCTGGAGACCTTTAAATGTTCTTTGTGAGTCAGATCAACTGAAGACAAATTCCCACAATATTTGAAAAACTCCTGATCTAGGTTGGTGATTCTTTTCTTCAACACTTTAAATATTTTACTTCAGTCTTTTTTTGCTTGGATGGTTTCTGAAGAGAATTCTGATATCATCTTATACTCGTTCTTCTATAAGTAATTTTCCCCTACATCTGGCTTCCTTCAGTAATTTTTTTATTTGCCTTTGAATTTCTTCAGTTTGAATATCATATGCTTAGGTGGTTTTCTGTTTTTTTGTTTTTGTTTGTTTTGTGTTGTTTTGTTTTGTTTACCTTCCCTGGGTTCCATAAGCTTCCTGATTTGTGGTTTGGTGCCTGACACTAACCTTGAGAAATTCTCAGTCTTTATTGTTTCAGATATTTCTTCTATTCCTTTTTATAACTTTGGATATCCCCATTACATGTATATTACACCTTTTGTAATTGCTGCACAGTTACTGAATATTCTTTCTGGGTTTTTTCTAATCTTTTTTATTTTGTTTGTTTACTTTCTTTTTCTTTTTTTTCATTTTGAGAAGTTTCTATCGACATATCTTCAAGCTCACTGATACTTTCCTCTGTGATGTGCAGGCTACTGATAGACCAATCCATTAAAAGTATGCTTCATTTCTGCAACAATTTCTTACAGCATTTTCTTTTATTCTCTATTAGAATTTCCATCGGTCTGCTTATAGTACCCATTGGTTCTTTCATGTTGTCCATTTTTTTTCCATTAGACCTCATAGCATGTCCATCATAGTTATTTTAACTTCCTGGATAATTTTAACATGACCAAGTCTGTTTCTGATGCTTGCTGTGTCTCTTAAAGCTGGTGGGTTTGTTTGTTTTTGCCATTTGGCTAGAGGGAGCTCTACTTGGATATTCCCTTTCTGCTACATAAAAAGCTGGTGGGGTGTAGTAGGGCACTTCCCTTCCCCTAGTAGTTTAAGCTCTAGTACAACCTTGTGCAGCTGGGCTCCATTAAAATAGTTTCCAAAGAGAACAGGCTTTTGGCAAGGAGAATAGGACGCTCCGGGTATATTTCTCAGTGGTTACCCTCCTCCTGCCAGGTTTCCCATTTTCACCCTGGAAACCTGCTGTAAAACTCACAACCAAGGTGAGGGCTCCACTACCACTCTGCTGCCTGGAGTTAATTCTCTAGTTAACGGACACTCAGTCTCTAGCAATAAGTCAGTTAATTGCCCTTTAAGTGTTCCTACAAGAACCTAGGTGCAGCAATGGTTTCTCCTCAGTGGCTTTCTGTGTCCACCTGCTTCCAGTGTTCAGGGTGGCAGTTTCTCCTATGGACTCAATCCTCTGATGGATGTCAGCTTTCAGCTCAAATGTGACAACATCAAACAAGCAGTTCCTGACTGTGACAGTGAAAATAGAGCCAACTGTCTTTCTCAATTCATTTACTTTATTATTCTTCAGAGCACACATCACTGTGTATGTTATCTTCTATTTTAATGAGTTAATGAGTTTATCGTATTCAATATTTGCCTTTCTGCCCTAGAACATAAGCTCTACGATGTCAGAAGCTTGGCCTCTTTTGTTTATGTAACCCCTTGCTCCTACATCACTGCCTCGGAAATAGTGCGTAACTCCTAGCATTCAATAGATATTTTTAAATGAATGAATAAATAAACACATAAATCACTCTTGGTCTTTGAGAAGATAGATGGACAGTGTGAAAAACACACGAAAGACATCAAATATTAATCCTCATGTAAATGCAAATTAAAATTTTACAAAGGTACACTACTTCCCACATTCACTAAAAGAGCTAAAATTAAACACTAAAAATACCCACGCTGCTGCAAGTTGGGTAGGTGGAGCAAGTAAAGCTCTCACATATCACTGGTGGGACTTTAATTTGGCATTATAACTTTGGAAAACAGTCTGGCTCTTTCATTAAAAGTTAAACTTATACTATGGCTAAACAATTCCATTGTTAGGTATTTTCTAAGAAAAAAACAAGAAAAAATTACTCACAAACTTATACTAAAATATTAATTGTATGTTTACTCATAAAAGCTCAAAATTAGAAACAGTCTTAATGCCAATCAGGTAGGAAATGGAAAGAAATTATTGTATATACACACCATGGAATACTATTGAGCAATTAAAAGCAAATGGACTATAAGGAATAACATGTATGGATATCAAAAACATTATGCTGAAGGAAAGAAGTCAGATATAAAATAGTACTATGTGATATAGTATCATTCTATTTATATGAAATTCTAATACCCACTAAACTAATCTATGGTGTCAAAAAGAAAATTGATGTTTCCCTATGGATAGAAGTCTGAGGGAAAGAAAGAAATAATAAGATTAGAGCATATATCAAAGAAATACTGAAAAGAAAATATAACAGAAAATCAGTAAAACCAAAAGTTGGTTCTTTGAAAAAAATAATAAAATTAACATTGAAATTAAGTGCAAACTGACAGTAACCAGAGGGGAGGTGGGAGGGGATATGGAGGGGAAGGGGGGAAAGGTTTTTAGGAGCATGTATAAAGGACACAAGGACAAGGCCAAAGGGGGGGGATCGAGGGTGGGAGGTGGGGATGGCTGGGGTGGGTGGAGTGGTGGGGGGAAAATGGAGACAACTGTACTTGAACAACAATAAAAAAAAAAGGAGTTTGAATCAGTAATCAAAAATCTCCTAACAAAGAAAAGTCCAAGACCAGATGGTTTTATTGGTGAACTCTACCAAGCATTTAAAGAAGTATTAACAACAATTCTCCTTGAACTCTTCCAAAACATTGATGAGGAGGGAACACTTACAAACTAATTCCACGAGGGCCAGAATTACCATGATACCAAAGTCAAAGACACTGCAAGACAACAAATCTATACACCAATATCTTCTATGACCACTGATGCAAAAATCCTCAACTGTTTATAGCAAACTGAACTCAACAGCATATTAAAACATTATACACCATAATGAAGTGGAATTTATTTCTGGAATGCAAGTATAATTCAACATACAAGTCAATCAATGTAATATACCACATCAGCAGAATAAAGAAAAACAAATCACCTAATTGATGCAGAAAAAGCATTTGACAAAATTTGCTACCCTTTTATAATAAAAACACTCACAAACTAGAAATAGAAGAAAACTACATTAACATAATAAAAGCCATATATGAAATATCTGTAGCTAATATCATACTCAATGATAAAAGAATAAATCCTTTCCTCTAACATCAGGAATGAAGCAAGAATGCCCATTTTCATCACTTCTATTCAACACAGTACTGGCAGTTCTAGCCAGAGCAATTAGGCAAGAAAAAGCTCTAAAATACATCAAAATTGCAAAGGAAGAAGTAAAAATATCCCTTTTTGCAGATGACATAAACTTACATGCAGGAAATCTTAAAGATTCCACAAAACAATTTTCAACTAATAAATTGATTCAGCAAAGTTACAGGATACAAAATTAAAACATATAAACCAGTTGTGTTTTTATGTACTAACAATGAATACAAAAAGGAAATGTATATATTTTATATATAGCTATATACATATACTATAGTAATACTTAGTAATAAACTTAACTTCATTAATACTTTGTAATAAACTTAACATTATTGATATTTAGTAATAAACTTTAATACTTAGTAATACATTTAACTAAGAAGGTGAAAGATTTATACACTGAAAATTACACAATGTTGCTGTAAAAAATTAAAGACAATACATTAATAAAAAGACTTCCATTTTTACAGGTTGTAAGATTTAATGCTGTTAAGATATCAGTACTACCTAAAGTAACCTACAGAATCTATGCAGTCTTTATCAGCACCCAATGGCTTTTTTTTCCTTCAGAAATAAAAAATCCACTTTAAAATTCATATAGAATCTCAAGTGATACTGAGTAGCTAAAAAAATGAAAAATAACAAAGTTAAAGGTCTACATGTCCTGATTTCAAAACCAACTCCAAAGCTATAGCAATCAAAGCACTGTAGCACTGACGACAAAGACAGACATACAGACCAATGAAATAGAAGAGAGTCCAGAAACAAACCCCTACATATATGCTCAATAAATGTCAACACGATATGAAGGCAATTCAATGGGGAAAGGATAGTCTTCTCAACAAATGGTGGTGAGAAAACCCACTCCACATGACAGTGGATGTCCATAAAGCAATAAAAATTAAGATGCCTTTTTACTTTATACCAGATAGAAAAATTAACTCAAAATGGAGCAAAGAACTAAGTCTAAGAGCTAAAATTCTTAAAGGAAAACATGGAGGAAACCATCATGACATTACATTTGGCAGTGATTTCTTGGATAGGGCATCAAAAGCATAAGCCACAAAGGAAAAAAAAGACATAAATTGGACTACCCCAAAATTAAAAACGTGTGTGCTTCAATAGAGTAAAAGGCAATACACAGATGAAAGAAAACATATGCGTATCATATATTTCATAAAGGATTAATATCTAGAATATACAAAGAATTACTACCACTCAATAACATAAAAACTAACAACCTGATTTTAAAATGTGCAATTAACTTTAATATACATTTCTCCAATGAATATGTGTGTGTATATATGTGTATATATATAGCCAATAAGCACATCAACACTACATATTGTTAGGAAAATGCAAATGAAAACTATAACATGATACCACTTCACACCCATTAAAATGGATTTATGAAAAAAATTAAAAATAGAGAGTGACATCAGCACCATGACAGCATGAGAAAACCTCCAAGTCTCTCCCCTTGAAGTCACAAGTTGGGCAGCTATGATCCAACAAAGGACTAGTCCATGCTCCACCCACAAACATGGCCCCCACACTGAGACATCCCAAGGTGGGCACACTGGAGCGAACGAGGTATGCCGGACAGGGGAAAATGAAGACAAGAGCTACAGAAACAGGTTGGCACTTACCATGGCCCCAAGCAGATGAGGAGTCAGGGTGCAGCCTCCACTAGGCTGACCTAAGGGTGGAGGCAGCAATCTGCCCTTAGTGACCAATACACGGAGGCTGAGCCAAGAAGCAAAGACGTGGGAGTGGGCAGAGGCTGGTAGCCTCACCAGCCACCATCACCAGGCAGACAAAGCCACAGAGGCAGGAATCTGCCCCCTTAACCCACTTCTGTGCCCTGTCCACCACTGCAACCCTCATTTCATGGATTGCAGTGGGGCAGAAGCAATATGTCAGCCTGAGTGGTCTGAACTCACTGCAGTTAAACACAGTGAAAGAAATGGAGTTGTATATGCAAGCGCCCTTCTCCCTCACCCATACCTTACCCCCACCTCACCCACTCATTGTGGCAGAGCCTGCTAGAGGCAGCTGTAACAGTGCAGAAAGGACAGCAGGGCTGGTGGCTTCTGGTTACAGGAGAGTGGCACCAGGAACACACAGGCATAAAGCTTATCACCAGCCTCAACCACCATGGGGTCTGGGGTCAGTGCCCTGAAAACGAGGCGACTGCACAGTGAAGAGCACATCCACCTTCTTGGGCAGTGCAGAGCATCCCCCACAGGGAAGGAGACACCATCCCACAGAAGCCCTGGAGTCCCAGCAGCTTGGGCAGCAGACAACAAACCCTGTGTCATGTCAGCACTTTTGTCTTCCTTTGTTTCAGGAAAATCTAGTGCTCAAAACAAATTTTATTTCCTCAAATGCACAGGCAGAGAAACAATCCATCAAACACCATGAACAACCAAAGTCACAAGGTAAAGGAGGAAAATTAAAAATCTTCAGAAAATAAACTTAAAGACATGGAAGACTGTGATTTAATTACAGAGAATTCAAAGTTGCAGTCTTGAAAAAAACTCAATGAGATACACACACACAATCAGAAAAGCAGTTCAACAAGCTCAGTAATAAAATCAACACACAAAAATGTAGTTTACCAAGAGATTACAACTATAAAAAAAACAAACAGAAATTCTGGGCTGAAGAACTCAATAAATGAGATGAAGAATGAACAAGCAACCTTAGGAAACAGAGCAGAACAGATGGAAGAAAGAATTAATGACAGTGAAAACAGAAATATAGAAATGACTCAGGTGGAAGAAGAGAGAAAATTAAGAATAAAAATAAAATGAAAAAGCTCTATGAGAATTATCTGACTCCATTAGAAATAGCAACATAAGAATAATATTATGGAAAGAACAAAAGGTATAACCAAAGGAGAAGAGAGGAAGAACGGAACAGGAAGCTATTTAAACAAATAACAAAGAGAACTTCCCCAAACTATGGAAAGAACTGGAACTTTAAATCCAAAAAGCTAACAGAACACATAATTATCTCCATCCAAAAAAGGCCTTATCCAGGGCACATTATATTAAAGCTGTAAAAAATTAATGACAAGGAAAGAATTCTTAAGGCAGCCGGAGAAAGAAGACTGCAGCCTATAAAGGAAATCCCATTAGATTAACACTGAATTTTTCAGCAGAAGCCCTATAAACTATGAGAGAGTGGAATCAAATATTCAAAATATTGAAAGAGAGAAATCACCAGCCAATAATAATATATCCAGCAAAGTTATCTTTTAGATATGAAGGAGGAACAAAGCCATTTTCAGGGAAAAAGATGCTGAGGGACTTTACCACCACAAGACCTGCATTACAAGAAGTGATGAAAGGCGCCCTTCTGCTGAAAACCAAAAGACAACGGGATAATAAAACTGTCAGATGACTCAAAGACAGACAAATCAGGAAATTGCAACTCTTACTCAGAAGAGGGCATTGAATATTTAAATATAAATTTAAATGAAATAAAGGCATTTTAAATAAAGAAGACAATAGCTACTGGAATTTGGACATGGACACACAGCATAAAAAGGGATCATGTGCAACAACAAAAGTCTAAAAGGGGAGGGGGAAGAAATCGAGCTTGTACAAATGAATGGAGAAGAGAGGCAATCAGAAGAAAAAGGATCAGTTTACATATGAAACTGTTTTTGCAAAATCTCAATGGTAAACAAAAACAAAAATCTAGAACTGAGAAATATAACATACAAGAAGAGGAAATGGAATGTACAAATCATAGAATTTCACTAAGCTAAAAATAACAGAAACACAAGGGAAAAGAAACAATGGAGACACAGACCTACCAGAAAACAAAAGATAGCGTGGCTATAGAAAGTTCTCATATATCAGTAATCCCCCTAGATGTAAATGAACTGAATTCATCAATTAAGAGGCACAGAGTAGTAGGATAGATTGAAAAACAAAACACACCCTGACTGGTGTGGCTCAGTGGAATGAGTGCCGGCCTATGAACCAAAGGCTCGCCAGCCTGATTCCCAGTGTAGGGCACATGCCTGGGTTGTGGGCCAGGTCCCCCATAGGGAACACACAAGAGGCAACCAGACATTGATGTTTTCCTCTCTCCCTCCCTTCCCCTTTCTAAAAATAAATAAATAAAATCTTTTTAAAATAAAAAAAAGTCTAGCATTATCTTAAAAAAAAAAAACTCCAATTATTTGTTCTCTTCAGGAAACCTATTTCAACTGCAAACACAAACATACATTCCAAGTGACAGTGTGGAAGACGATACTCCAAGCAAATGGCACCCAGAAAAAAGTAGGTGTAGTCATATTTACAATGGACAAAATAAATGTTAAGATAAAAAAAGAAACAAGAGACAAGGATGTGCAATTTTAAATGATAAAGAGAAAAGATATAAAAAAGATATAATACTTATTAATATATATGTACCCAAACAGGGAACACCAAAACAATATATAAAGCAATTACTAGCATAAAAAAAGGAGAAAACTAACAAAAAATACAATTACAGTAGGGGACTTAAATACACCATTGAAAGCAATGGATAGATCATTCAAACAGAAAATCAATAAGGAAATATCAGCCTTAAATGACACATTATTCCAAACGGACATAATTGATATTTACAGAGCCTTTCACCCCAGAACACCAGAATACATACACATTCTCTCTAGTGCACAAGGACATTCTCAGACATAGACCATACGTTCAGGCACAAGGCTAACTTAAGAAGACTGAAATCATACAGAGCATACTCTCTAACCACAGTGCTTTCACACTAGAAACTAGCTGCAAAGAGAAAGCTGGGAAAACCACAAATATGTGGAATTTGAACAACATGCAACGGAACAGCAACTAAGTCAAAGAGGAAATAAAAGGAGAGATCAAAACTGAAATAGAGATGAGTGAAAAGGACAATATGACATATCAAAAACTGTGGGATGCAGTAAAAGTTTATAGTGAGAGGGAATTTTGTAGCATTACAGGTCCTCCTCAAGAGACCAAGAAAAATCTCAAATATACAGTCAAACAATTCACCTTGACGAACTAGAAAAAAGAACAAGCAAAGCCCAAAGTCAGTAGAAGAAAGGAGATAAAATGTTAGAGCTCAATTAAACAAAGTAGTGAACAGAAAAACAATTAAAGAATTAATACAACAAAGAACTGGTTCTTTAAAACAATAAATAAAATTGACAATCCTCTGGCTGGACTCACTAAGGAAAAAAAAAGAAAAAGGCTTAAATAAACAAAATCAGAAGTGAAAGAGAAGTTGCAAGAGACATCACAGAAATACAAAGTACTACACAAGAATACTACAAGATTATAAGCCACCACATTTGATAATCTAGAAGAAATGAACAAACTTCTAGAAATATATGACCTTTCTAGACTGAGTCATAAACTGGAAAAGCTAAATAAACACATCAACAGAAAGGAGTCATTCAAAACCTCCCAAAAATAAAATTCTAGGATAAATGCATATGATCGTATCAGTAAATGTAGAAAAAAAAGCATTTGATAAGATACAACATCCCTTTATAATGAAAACATTCAGTGAAATGGGTATAGAAGGAGAATTCATAATAAAATTCACACATGATAAACCCTCAGTTGGTATTATAATCAATGGTAAGAAACAGGAAGCTTCTCCTCTAAGATCAGGAACAAGACAAGGATATCAACTTTCTCCTGTTATTCAGCATAATACTGGAAGTCTTAGCCAGAGCAATAAGAAATAATAAACAAATATAGTAAATTTGCATGATAAAAACTAATGTGCAAAAATCTGTTGAATTTTTATATACTCAAAATAAAATATCAGAAAAAGAAATTTTAAAAGAAACAATTCCATTTGCAATTACAACAACAAAAAATACCAATGAATAAACTTAACAAAGAAAGTGAAGGAACTATGCACTGAAAACTAGAGGGTGGGGCAAAAGTAGGTTTATAGCCGTGAGTATGCAAAACACAGAGTTTATTCTTGTAATATTATTTATTAATTATTGTATTATTTTCCATACAACCTACATTTGCCCCACCCTGTATAAAATATTGTTGAAAGAAATTGAAGAATACACAAAGAAATGGAAAGATTTTCATGTTCATGGATTGGAAAAAATAACATAGTTAAAATGGTCACATTATCTAAAGCAATATACATATTTAATATTACCCTCATCAAAATC
Source organism: Phyllostomus hastatus (assembly GCF_019186645.2). Taxonomy (NCBI): domain Eukaryota; kingdom Metazoa; phylum Chordata; class Mammalia; order Chiroptera; family Phyllostomidae; genus Phyllostomus; species Phyllostomus hastatus. The sequence goes on along the minus strand of NW_025334015.1, from coordinate 6,833,429 downwards.
CCAATGGCATTTTTCAAAGAAATAGAACAACACAAAAAAACTATCAAATTAGTATGGAACCACACAAGTCCCTGAATAGCTAAAGCAATCCTGAGAACAAAGAACAAAGTCAGGCCATACTCTCTGACTTCAATTTATACTACAAAGCTACAGTAATCAAAACAGTCTGGTGTCGGTGGTAAAACAGGTACACAAACCAATGAAATAGAACTGAAAGCCCAGAAATAAACCCACAGGTATATAGGCAATTAACTTTCAATGAAAAAGCCAAAATCAGACAATGGAGAAGGAAAAGCCTCTTTAATAAATGACGTTGAGAAAACAAGAAAACCACTTTATAAGAATAAAGCTAGACTGCTATTTGGTGCCATACACAAAAATTAACTCAAAATAGATTAAAAGCTTAAATATAATAGCTGAAACAACAAATTACACAAAGGAAAACATAGGTACTAAACTTATAGACCTTGGCCTTTGAGAGGATTTTCTGAACTTGACCCCAATGGCAAGAGAAGTAAAAGCAAAAATATATGAATGGGACCTCATCAAACTAAAAAGCTTCTCCACAGAGAAAGAAACCATCAACAAAACAAAAGGGCAATCAACTAAATGGAAGAAGATATTTGCAAAAAATACCTTTGATAAGGGGCTAATACCCAAAATATATGCACAACTCCTATAAGTCAACAACAGTAACAACAACAAGAAAACAAATAATCCAATTAAAAAAATAAGTAGACCTGAACAGATACTTTTCCCAAGAAGACATACAATAGCCAACAGATATGTAAAAAGGTGCTCAACTTCACTAGATATAACAGAAATGTATATCAAACCACAGTGAGATACCACATCACATGTCAGAAGGCCTATTATCAATAAGACAAGAAATTACAAATTTTAGACAGGATGTGTAGAAAAAGGGCCCTCCCTGTTTTGAGGAGCACAGATGAAAAAGGAACCCTCCCTGTTTTGAGGAACACAGATGTTCCTCAAAAAAATTAAAAACTGAGCTACTATATGACCCAGCCATCCCACTCTGGGTATCTACCTGAAATAGTTGAGAACATACTCATATATTTGTAAAGATGTAGGTACCCCTATGCTCACTGCAGCAGTATTCATAGTAACCAAGACATGAAAACAACCTGTGTCCTCCAATGGATGATTGGATAAAGATGTGGCACATGTATACAATAGGATACTATTCAGCCTTAAGAAAGGATAAAACACTGCCACTTGTTAACAACATGGAGGGATCTGGAGAGTTACCATGCTAAGTGAAATAAGTCAGATGGAAAAGGACAAGAACCACATGACTTCACTCGTAAGTGTGCTACAGAAGAGAAAGCAACAAATGAACAAACAAAACTAACAAATGCATAGACACAGACAATGGAATAACGGTTATTGGAGGGGAGGAGGGCTGGGAGAAGGATAAAGAGTATAAAGGGGTTGAATATATGGTGGCAGAGAAAGACTAGACTTTAAGTGGTGAACACACAATGAAATATACAGGTGATATATTACAGAACTGTGCATTTGAAACTTATATAATTTTACGAACCAATGTCACCCCAATACATTTAATGAAGTAAAAATAACTGTAGGCAAGGATATGAAGAAATTACAACCTTCATGCGTTGCTGGAGCAAATGTAAAATGATGCAGCCACTATGGAAAATGGTATGATGATTACTCAGAAAACTAAGTAGAGTCACCATAGGATCCACTGCTGAATGTATACAAAAGAATTGAAAGCAGAACTTGAATAGATATTTGAACACCCTTGTTCATAGCAGCATTATTCACAATGACCAGAAGGTGAAAGCAACACAAGCTTTTAACAACACATGGCTGTATAAACAAAATGTGTTCTGCACATACAAAGGACCATTATTCAGTCCTAGGAAGGAGAGAAAGCCTGGCACATGCCCTAACACTGATGAACTTTGAAGACATTATGCCAAGTGAAATAAGTCAGCCACAAAAGTACAAATACTGCACAATAGCACTTACATGAGGCTCTTGGAGTAGTGAAATTCACAAAGACAGAAAGTAGCATGGTGGTTGCCAGAGGCAGTGAGGAGCAGAGACGGGGACTCAGATCAGTTGGAAACAGAGCTTCAGTTCGGAAAGATGAAAAGACTTCTGGAGATGAATGGTAGTGATTGTTTCGCATAATGTGAATGCATTTAATGACACAGAACTGTACCCTTAAAATGGTTAAAATAATACATTTCACGTTATGGATATTTTACCACAATAAAAAGGGGCATGGGGGAACTTTGAGGGTGAAAAAAAATGTCCTGTACCTTGTGGAGTGGTGGTTACATGGATGAATACAAATGTCCAAGTTTGTCAAAGTGAACGCTTAATATGATGCATTTTAATTTAGGTTAATGTTCTTCCCCCCTCCTCCCTTATTCTCTCTCTCTCCTCTCCTCCTCCACTTCCTGATCTCTGGGCCATTTGTTATGCTAATACATTCACTAGATGTGACTGTTTAAAGAGGACAGTCTAAGATTAATTGAACTTTATAATTTCCACTCTGCCTAGAACAGTGGGCAGTCACAAGCTGCTTGTTTAAGTTGTAAACTCAATAACTTATATTTAAAACAAATAATGCTACTGTTTATTGTGAGCTTGCTACATGTCAGAATTTAATATAAGCTCTTAGAAACTTAATGCCACTTATTCCTCCCCCAAGAACTCAGTGAAGTAGGTATACAGCCCTTACTTTTTAAAATCAGAATATTGAGACAGAGAAATCTAGTCACTTGTCCAACCTCATACTGCCAGTTAATATCAGAGCTAGGATTTGAAGTGAGCTTTTTTGACTGCAAAGTGTCAGCCTGTCAGCCTTTTGATAGAGGTTAAATTTTATCCCATAGATCACTAAGCACCCATTGTATAGGCAATTATAAAATGGAGTGTGTAATCAAGAATATCCTATAATTGTCCCCACTGCCCAGGTATATCAGGATACAACCTGCTGAGACATATTTGGGGATGTCACAGTGAGAGCTTATCACAGAAGCAGCTGCATTTCTGAGGGCCAAGGAAATGGGTCTGTAAATCCTTTCATTCAGACAGCTCTCTACAAAGTTAGGAGTCATTACACTTGCTTTTCTATCCTCAGGAGTTTCTAGATACACTTACAGAATGTGCCATCCTCCTGTACTGTGTGACCTTGATAAAAAGTGGGGAGGCAGGCATAGCTACCTTGCAACTGCTCAGAATCTCCTGACTTTAAGAATATTATAAAATTCACAAATACTGCAGGATAATAAGCAAGAGAAGAGAACCGGTTAAATACCAACTATCTAGGGAAAGATCATTATCTCAGGTAATACTAATACTGAAAGGCAAGAATCTCTGGTTGTAATTTCAGAGATTACCCAATCGCTTCCAAATGGGGGGAGACTATCTTCATTAGAAAAAGTGCATAAGTAGTGTGTGTATGGGGTTGGGGAGACAGAGACAGAGATGGAGCATCTTTTCAACAAACTTGAAGCTCCTCCTACATATTAGGTATTATATTCAGCACTGGTGACATACACAGGAACAGAGGACATTACTATAGCTGGCAAAAAAAAACGTGAAAGAAATAAAAACAACAATGGGAAGAGGAAGAGTTGTAGAGATGGCAGAGAAAGCACAGGACAATACAAAGTGGAACACTATTATTTCCTCTTACACAAAGCACATTATAGTTGACTAAGTATCTCAGCATGAGCATGGCCACTCCAATAATACACCTGCCCAATTCAGTCCCCTGTGTAACAGATGCTGCCTCCTCCTTTTATCCATCATGGAAGTTCCAAACAGCAAGCAGGATACCCTATGTTGTACGGCATCAATCGACAAGAATCCCAGTCAAGGGGGACAGATATCTGGCATGGTAATTCATGTATCTGAGAATGACTGAGACCACACTGTTGAGCCTCAGAGAAGGAAGTGTGACTTGGGGTAGACCTCATGTCAGGTGGTATTCAAAAAAGACATTTGGGGGGCAAACAGTAAGCACTGGCAAGTCAATGAACCACTAGGCTGGGAGGACTGGGGCCAAGAGCAGACCAAGTCCATTGGAGAAGAGGTCTTGGCAGGACTAGGTAGTATACTTGATCACCCAGGGCTTGTGGTAGGTTCCACAGAAAGTAGTAAGAATTGGCCTAGAGTTCAGTGACAACAAGGGGACTTCCAGCTGTGGGAAAAGTGGGAACCAAGGGTCAGAAAGGGCCAGATCCTAGTGGCAAGTCAGTACCTGAGCCTTTAATTGCTCTTTGCCTTGTCTTAAGGTGGGTGCTGGACACTGTGCATGTGGGTTCCTGTGACCTGGACAGTCTAAGTCATAACAAGGTAAATGTACTGGAAGTGTGCATGGATAATTCAAAGCATAGCTTAAACCTAGAGCATTTAGCTTTAGGAAGAAGACATTCACACAACAGAAACTCAGTAGATAGAATATGACCATTGTTGTCCCTCCCTCCCTCCCTCCCTCCCTCCCTCCCTCCCTCCTTCCCTTCCTCCTTCCATTTGACAATTAAGTAATTCCACTTTGCACTATTTTCTTTCTCACATGTACTTTCTTTCCCCATCTCTTCAGTTCCTTCACTTTCCTTCAACTCTTAGCTGACATCTTGGGAAAATCTCTCTTCTTCTCACATCTTTCCATTTTTGTCTTTCATTTCCTTTAACTATCTTCCTTTCCTCATTAATATTTATGAAAGTATCCCCAATCATCTGAGAAGAAGAAAATGTATACTTGAATCAAATAAAATGAGAGCTAAGCATCTTAAAATTAAATTTGGCACAACAAAAATACAAACTCCCAAACTTTTGAAAGTATGCAGAAGTATCTTTGAGAAAATGTTTCTGTATTATCTTCCTCTAATTATGCCTACTTTTCTTCAGGATTCATGATAAATAGAAAATTATCATATTCATTTTTTTCTCTTTTGAGTAATTACTTCTACAACGATGCTATTTTCTATTATCCTTCATGGCTAGCATATAGCATTTTGGGTAATTGTGAGTTAAATTATCTTCTGTGGGCTAGCCAGAAAACTTAACAACCACTTAAAACAGTCTTTGTTCCTATTATGCAATGGAAATGTAGTTAATTGAGATACCATAAATCCTCAGACTCACTGAAAATATTTAACATTCAAAACTAATTTTGAAACATGTACTTGATCAGCACTTTTATGGGAAGCCAGGTCAAGCCCTTCAGCATCTCTTTGATTTAAGCAAAAATGTACCACATGCAGGAAAGAGGAGGCCAAAAGGGGTCACTCAGTTTCCTCTAGGGGACAAATCAACACGGGTGGGAAGAAGATCTGCTTTCACAGCCTCTGTGGTTTACGTTAAACTATGGCTATAAGGATGGGGAGAGGGGATTGTAAAATGACATATATTTTAGGACTGGATAAAGTACTTCCCCCTTCACGCCACACTTCACAGTGACCACCCATTTCCTCACAGTTCTCTCGGAAATGCTATAGCCCCAGTGTTCTTGCCAACAAATTGCTCGCTTGCTTCATGTTGGTTTGTTTGATCCTTCGAGACGCTGTGTGTGCTGTGGGGGTCATGTAACAGGAGGGGGCAGCCTCAGGACAGGTGCGAAGCTCAGAGCACTGCCGGTTGTCCTGAGCGCGTGGGACCCTCCTGCGGCGTCCACTTTGTGCGCTGTTTGCAGCAAGCATTTTCCCAGCCCCGGAAGATAGAGCAGCACTGACGCCTGAGCAGGTGAATGGGATTAAACACCAGGAAACAAAGGAGGCTGCCAAAGGTAGGCAGCCAGTAGACAGCTACAGCCCTCAACTAATATGCGGATTTCCTGACCTTCGGTCAAACATGGGTCCTGAGAAGAAAGAGGAGGTTTTCGGATTTTTCTGCTTGCAGCACGTGGAAACTTTCTTTGTTCCCTATACCTGGGAGGGGATGGTATAAAACTAAAAAGAAGTAGAAAGGTCTTCCGGGAGCAAAACCAGACTCTGACACAAAATAACTGTGTGATCAAAGGCAAGTGACTTAGGTCTTCTAAACCTCAATCTCCTGGACTATTATGTGGGGGTCATAATATTCTGAAAATGACATAAAGCAGTAAGTAGTTGGTCTGTCATCTGACACAAAGTAAACCACAGATAACAGACTTTGTTTGCTTTCAAAGAGACCCCTCTCTCGCAAGAAGGTAGTAGGGGCAGACAGGCTGTTAAAGGGTCTGTGGTAAGACCCTGTAGGGAGGGACACAGGCCCAAACCCTTCCCTTCTCTAAGCTTCTCTACCAAGGACAAGCCACACAGATTGAACCAGGTCAAGTGCTGGGCTGCAGAGACATCACAACTTCAATTTTTACTTTTTAAGAAAAGATACACCAGGGCACAAGAAGCTCCAGGAAGGTGTCATTCACTGGGAGGTGGGAGGGGACTGAGAAGGCACCCCCCTACCACCCCAGTCTCAACACTCCCTCCATGCAAACTCTCTGTCTCAGTCAACTAAACCCCGTGTTGGCAAAAGCAGATTCCCGAGGGGAAAGTCATAACAAATAAACCAACATGAAATAATGTGATGCTGCCTTGTCTGGATTTTTAAAACATCAAGAGTCTAACACTTCCTAACTGAATAGGCAATGCAATTTCTGCCAGCCCTACAGAGTCTTGGACCATAATTCCCCTTCTTATCTCGCTGCTTCCTGTTAATAAGCAATTTAAAAGTTCCTCCCTTGGGAAGGTCAAAGAAAACCCATTTGGCGCCTCCTCACCACATCTCACCCGGACCCCAGCAGATCTGAACCCCATGCTGGCCAGTACTACTCTCCTCGCTGGCTCCCTCAGAGCCTGCCGCACAGGAAGTGCAGGAAGCAGGCCAAGGGCACAGTCCCTTTTTAGATGCTGAATGGAAGGGAAATGAGAACGATAACTAAATTGAACCCAAGGGCCAAATTTAGTTAAAGGCCAAAAAATGAACAAAAAGGCTTAGGTAAGAGCTGCTGAGTTTTTTCAGAGCAATCAGGAAGCCAGGGAGTCTGTATCTTGAATGCTTTACAACTTCATCTTCTCGCATCCTCTGCTTTGGCCTGTGGTGCGTAGCCTGTGGCACATGCAAGGGGAGGTGGACGCATACCTTCCCCGTCAGTGATGTTGGAGACAGTCAGAGTCTACCAGGCCGCTGCACCCTTCAGCCACACCCCAGTCCTCACACACTGGGCACGACAGCTGGGCAGCCTGTCTGCCCCTACTACCTTCTTGCCCTGTGTATCTTCTGAAGTGCAGAGCAAGGCAAACCTCCGCAGAGACAGCTTCATTCCCAAACACTACTCTATCACAGCTAAGAAGATTCCTCTCAACTCTGCTGCCCTGCTCAGTGTCTTGCCTTCAGGGATAGTGAAGCCTTGTGCATGGTTTCAGATCAGATTGCAACCAGTGGTGGATTCGCCTGTCCCCTCTGGCAAATGATTTAAGCAGAATCCAAAAATCCTGCAGGCCTCCAAGGTCTCTTGGAGATGTTGTGCTTGTATGTCGCAGCATCATATTTTGAAGAGAATAAAACCCTTCATATGTAAACACTTCATTGCTGCAGAGGTAATACATTGTAAGAGATGGAGTCCGGTTAAGACTGATTAAAGCATTCAACCAACACTGATTATTTTAATCCTTAGCATCCACCACAATGTCTGTACTCAGTACACAAGACGTAACTCCAAACTGCCAGGAGCTCACTGTCTAACCCTAACCACACATAAATGGCAGGTCCACAGTGTGTATCTGTTAGAACAGAGATCTGCAGCAAGTGTCATTGGAATTCTGATGAAGCAGGATGCGGAGTGGAACTGGGATGAGACACGTATTCCATTTCAAAGGTGTGCGTGTGAGGGGCACGGTTGGAAGGATCAGAAGGTAGAGCAGACAAACTGGAAAGCACTGAGAGTACTACAGGATGTCACTGAGGAGTCCCATGTAGCACCTGTGAAAACTTGCACATCTCTGCTGCTTCATAGTTAACAGAAAAAAAGGTCATAGACTTCATCGCTCTTAATGTCATAGGCTGGGCAGATATTGTTCCTGTGTGTATGCAATTGACCTGAAGCACTCAAAATCATGTAGTGAGTGGGAAAGTAAGAATCAAACCAGGTACTCAGGCCCCTGAGCCCAGTGCTCTTTCTGCAGTTTGCAGGTGGCCCATGGGTGGTGAGGCACACACAGGCACGGAGGAGACACTTATTGGGGGGTAGGGCCATGGGAGACCAGCCTTGCTCAGATGCCCCAGAGCAGGAAAGGGCATTAGAGCAGTGGGTCTCAACTCTGGTTTCACATTAAAAATATTGGAAGAGATTTGTTAAATGCCTACACCTCTGCCCACCTCCAGGGATTTTGATTCCTCAGATTGGAAACCTGGCAGTGAAGTTTTTAAAAAGCATCCCAGCTAATGCCAGAGTGCAGCCCGCCAGGTCAGCACTACCACCAAGGAGCCCCCATGGGCCTGTCCTGCTTCAGCATCTTTGTGTTTTCATCTTCCCAGACCAAGAGACCAAGAGGTCTTTGCACTTCTCCATGCCCTGATTCAGCTACAACAGCGTTGACACTAACATGCAAAATCATGCACTCGTTTTGAATGGCCTGTTGGCTACTCTGAATTTGCTAGTTTACAAGAAGACAAAAGCTTCTGGTGATGAGTGCAAAAAGCAGAGAAACACCCAGGCAAGCCCCAGAAAGTTTTTCTTGGGAGCTTGACGGCACTGGCAAGATCCTGCTGTTCAGATTATTCCTCGGCAGCAGCTAACCCTCAAGTGCTTGGTTCCAAAAGGATTAGCTCAGAACTCCCACGGAAAATTCAGGGACATTTTAGAAAAGAGTTATTAAGCCTAATCCCAGATCAGTAAGCATGAATCGGCAAAACTGATTATCCTGCCATATAAAAAATTAAAAAAACAAAACAAAACTATGTTCGTGGGGACTTTTCCCATTTATTGGAACAGTTACAACAACAGCCTCCACCTCAATCCCACCTCCCTTGCTCAGATGTTAATCATGTGATTGATCCTAGCAAGAAACTAACCCAAACTGAGAGGAGATTGAGGGCGGGGCGGGGAAGGAAGCACATCTGGCCATCAACCGTGCAGCTGCAGGGGCTCCGTAGATGCGAGCTGACCACACTGAGCAACCTGGGCTCCCTTCCTGTCATGGGCACCGATTCAGACATAGGACTTCCACAGACTTGTCATATCTAATCTACTGGAAAGGCACAGAACATTTTTAACCCAACAGCAGATAATTGAAATGAAATCATTCTGGCCAAAAGGGCCCATTTGTAATAATGAATTCAAATCAGATTCATAGAAGCTATAATTCAGCCACAGTGAATACCACCATCATTTCCATATCCTCTCTCTTCCAAGAAGGCAAAATAACTCAATATTCAAATAATTACTTTTACTTTTCAAGTAGCCCTTTGAAATAATGATGGGAAAGATAATATTGCCTTACTTGTATAAAATGAGTTTCATCCACGTTCTGAACTTCGGTCGTCTTTGCCACGTCACTTCCTCACATCCTTCAATGCAACCCAAGACCCATCACATGAAAACCGGTACCTCCAAAGAAGGAAATAATCCTTCTCTAAGCCCGACGATTTCTTACTGGAAAAGCTGAAGAAGGATCCCGCTCTCCCCATTCCTTTGCTTTCCCTAGGTAATCTTTGGCCTCCAATGTGACTTCTTTCAAGATTTAGACACAGGCTTAGAATCCTTTGATCCACAGCAGTCACAATGGAAAGACTTCCTGTGGCTGATGGGCATGGGAATCATTCAATTTTTTCTATACATTCTGAAGATTTGATGCATTTGGAACACTATGTTTCCAAACACTGACTTCCCAGTGGGACATCCGTAAGGGGACTAAAGAATGGCCATACTTAAGAATTACATTTTTTTAAAATATGGCATGTTTACTTGGGGTTGAAGCTACGGACTTCCAGAGACTGGAGGCACAGACTCTCTCTCTAACAAGTAAGTTTTTCTTTGGGATGGGAACACAGCTGTTCACCAATAGACCAAAGGAGTGTGGAAAGGAAAAGGAGAGAAATACTGAGACCCTCAGAAGTCCGCAGGAGATATTTATGTTGTTTTAAGAAACATTGTGCTAGTAGTGAAATCAAAACTTAAAATATCAGGGAATAATAAAAATTAAGTGATGAAGGCAAAATAGAAGAAAGCAAATTATTATTCTTCATTATTTTGACTATTGGCAAAAGCATTTAAAATGGAGGTATATAATAAAAATGAAGGAAGAATATAATAAAAGGGAAGAATCCAAGAGGTAAATAGGGAATATAAAGAGATTAAAATGTGGACAGTGTGCTGAATTTCTGTATTTCAGAGCAAGTTATACAAGAAGAAGATGCAAAATCAATGTAAGACATGTGCTTACTTTTTAAAAAATAAAGCATACAATCAGGTAACATAAGTTACACTTGAGCATGTGGTCTTTTTTTTCCCTCTAACCAAAGCACAAAAAGCAACTATTCAGCTTTTCCTTTTTTCACTCCCATTTCTATTACCAAGCCCAGCTGTTAAACATTAGAACTGAAGATCATGAAAACAGGCCAGCAGCTAAAATAAATAAATAAATAAATAAATAAATAAATAGAAGTTGGCCCTCTGCTGGCAGAGCCCTCTTATTGCATCCTGGAAAACAGAAAGCTCAAGTTTTTATTTTTGGTTTAACTTTTAGAGGCAGCAAGAGGCCAGAGGATTTTGGGACGTTCAGCACTGAGGTCTTATTCAATGCTGGGCCTCTTTGTCCCCAGTAGAAGATTAAAATATCAAGAGAGATGTATGACAGCGTCAACACCCCTTCACACCTGGTAACATTTACTGGCATTTCCTTGGTGAACATACACCAGTGCTACTCCTAGCCTGGGTGCGATTCATATCTCTGGGCCAACTCATGCACTGCAAATGTGCATCCAGCAAATTATGTCATTGGAGGGGACTCCGAAACTCCTTTAAGGCAATGAAGTAGGCACATTACACTCTACTCTGAGACAGGCTAAAGGATGGTGCATGACCGGGAGTTTTTCTCTCCTGCTATCAAGGGAAGCAGGTCTGGCTCTATCCTTTTCTTTCCCTTTCTCTACCTGGGGCCCCTGAGCACCAGCAGCCAAGGTTCTGAGACTTATTCCCTAGCTCAAAAGCAGATTTAGCTGGGAACCACCCCGAGTGACAAGAATCCAACCTTAGCCCTTGGGTGTAGGAAAAAATAGCTGGTGTCCCAAGAAGCCTTTCTTCCCTTTCCCAGGGAGAAGCTTGTCTAGCTGTACAGAGAGTTTAACAGGGGAGCTGGGGTAAGAACAGGAAGGATATCCCACCCTCCTCCATTCCTTGGAGAAGCCAGGCTTTTTGGCTGCAGAATCTGAGACAGAATGTTTTATTTTCACTATAACCATCAAAGTCATAGACAGGGCAAACACATTCACCCTGTGTACATTGTGAGCCAGAGTTAAGCTGGGACATCTCTGAATCTGTCTCCTAGGACCAGAACTGCCTCATTAAAGGGATAAAAGATGATATCTGCTGAGCTTGTAGAAAGTTGTAGCTGCATTTTTATTAAAGTCTCTGCTGCAGCAGGTCCGGTCTCCAAAGGTTCATATTCTGAAAATCTCCACCCCTCTGCACGGAGCAAGTAAGTGATTCTCTGTAACTCATTAAGGTAAAACAAAAAGCGCTCCTATTGTGCTTTTTGCACAGGAGTGATGTCCTTGCATAAAAGCTACATGTTTCCTCTCCTTGGCCTGAGCCTGCAAAGATAAAACTGCCCTGGTAATTTACAATCGGGGGCCCAGGAGCACCAGGCAGGGTTGACATGGATGGCTGAGTCTTGAGCAGGCTCCCAAAGGGCCATGGCCCAGCACTAGCAATCCCAGGGCCTGGAATTTTAGCCTGAGATCTCTCTGCGAGGGGCCAAGAAGCTCATCCTGAGCACTTTTCTACCTCGTCACATACCTTCTGGCATGTGAGACAGCCACTGAGGCACCGAACAGTCTCAGACTAACCCCCAGTGTTTCCACTCCAGGGCTCTCCTGCTCTCACCCTGGTCCCAGGGCAAAAGTGAATGCAGCCATGTCATGGACTCAGCCATAGTGGAGTCCCAAGCACGGACCTCAGTGTTCCCTTGTAAGATCCTGGACCAGAGAAGCTGAAGCAAATGGCAAACCTGTCAGAGAACGGGTGTCAGCTGCCACAAAATGCAAGAGGGCACCTCTTGAGCCTGCAAAGGCCCTCTCACTTGCCCTTCCCCACCCCCACACCCTGCCTTCTGTTCCCTGGCTTGCTGTTACCCACATAATCACATTCTAGGGGCTCAGCCCCCCGCCGAAGTGCAGTTCCCTACCTGAGGGTGGCGCTCTCCCCCTGCCGGACCGTCACGTTGTCCATAGCTTTGGGGAAGGTGGCATCTCCGCTGCGCACAGGCACTCCTGTGGGTACAAGGAACAGCAGCCTGAGAGACACGACCACGAGGCACTTCCAGGGCAGGAACAGGTACCCACAGACCCCCATCCTCGACAGCCACAACTTCCCAGAACGCCGGCAGCAGCACGGTCCTTGTCCCCGCCCCGCACACCGGCGGGTCTCAGGAAGTGGTTTGGGGAGAGGAAGGGATGGAGCAAGTCAGAAGCAGAAACGAGTCCAGGCTCTCCGGAGCCTAATGATTCTTCCTCAAATCTTGCCTCAGCTTTCCAGCTTGGCAGAACCAGATGCCCCTCCTGCATCCAAAAAAGAGCTTTCTTGACGCTCCCTGGGGAGGAGGGAGGCAGCGGGAAGGGAGAGAGAAGGAAGGTGCAGGATGAAGGTCACAGATTGCTCTTTCTCTCTCTCTCTTCGAGATGCTACTTTAGAATTCAGTTGGGCACGTTCTGCAGAGGGCTCACACCAAAAGTTTATAACCCAAAGAAGCCAGGCAAGTGTCTCTGACATAAAAGAGATTTCATAAAATGCTGCTGCCTCAGAGAGAAGAGAACACGTTTTATTAGATCACACATGTGTATAGATATATTTATAAACGGCCCAAGCCTCGAATCTGGAACCAAAAGGCGGTAAAAAGTTCCACCGCGGGCGCAGGAGGCAGGCTCGGCGATAGGATCCTCCGGCACCGTGGATGTTCGTTCGCCCCCGAAGCCCTGGCGGCTACTGGCAGCCACCGGGCCCGCGCTGCCAGTCCGCCCAGCGCCGCCCGGCGCAGACTCGGGGCGCAGGGGAGCTGGGCGGACTGCGCCCCCGCCTCCTCCCGGGACGCGGCGCGGGAAGCGGGGACGCGCGGGAACGCGCGGGAACGCGCGACGCCACGCTCAGCGGCAGCCCCTAGCCTCCTTTCCGCCTTCCTCCCGGGAGCAGCCCCGACGCGCACTGGTCGCGACCGCCGGGGTTGTCATGGCAGCAGCTCCCTCACTGACCGCCACTTTCTCCGGTGCCCACGCAGCGCGAGCGGGCGAGCGGGCGGGCGTGAGGCGCAGGCGGGCTTGAGGCGGGGGCGCGGGCGGGCGCCCAGCTTAACCCCCGCAGTGCCGCGCCCACGCGGGCTGGGAGTGGAGCTGCGGCTCGGCTCTCCGCGACCGCGGAGCGGGCGAGAGACTGCTGCGCCCTCCGGGTGGCTCCCCAGCCGGCTGTGCGGTGGGGAGTGGGGAGAGAGAGCGGGAGAGGGAGTGCTGGGGAAAGCGGCAAATTGAGAACTGATGCTCGCACCTTCCCTGCCGGGATGCCCTAGCAGAAGTTGCCAAACTCCGCCTTGAAGAGCTGACTACGTTTCCCTGGACCGGGTGCTGAACGGGTGTGCAAGTCCACCACTCGGGCCGCACCTTCTCCACCTGGCCGAGCTACAGCCCCACAGCGGGGCTCTCATGGGGCTTTTGCGGAGAGATGGGACCCTTTTTGCTCTGATGACTCACTTCGGAAGTGCTCGAGGCCCTTGACTTGCTCCACCTCTCAGACTGGCAACCCTGAATTTCTTCTCACCGCACAACACATAAAATAGTCCCCATGTTATCCCATGCGTATACTCAAGTACCTTTTTTTTTTTTTTTAAGCAAGAGCTGGAGGAAAACACAGAGATCCTAAAAAGTACTTTTAGGACTGACGATGGCATTATGCTCACAGCATGATGTGGCGCTGTGGTAGAACTGGGAGGGGACTTGCGGATAGGGCATTAGTTCTTCCAAGACAGCCTATCAGTTTGTTTGGGACGCACATCTTTCCTTAGTGTCTGAGTTTCTCTGGGGCTCAGGTTAGTTTCTTTGCGTTTATAACTGGAGAACCCAGGCCTCTCAAAAGGTTTTCTTCTGCCCCCTCTGGCAGAAGCCACCCCTTCCTGCATCATCACTTAGTGGTCGTAAGGTAGTTTAATGGTTGCCAAGTGCATTGGCTTCACGGTATTCTTTCTCAAATCCTTTGTTAAATTAAAATTAGACCAGGTACTGAATAATTGTTACACTGGAATTTAATTAAAAAATAAGTTTTAAACTGTTACCATTTATTACTTCTCGCTGAAGGATACAACGGCGTGTCATCTGCTCTCAGTTAGGAGGGGCCAGGCACAAATAAACATTGCCCATTCTCCTTTGCAAAGTGGTAGCCTGCATACAGTTTTCAGTCTGCATGAAGTGTTTCATTAGCGTTTCATACCTCAGGAAGAAAGAATACTTGTCACTAGTCATGCCACCTGCGTTTCATATGTTTTCATGTAGTGAAAACACAATCAGCTCCTTTCCAAGTAGCAGATATTAACACAAGCGGAAGTGGGGTAGCGCACTCCTCCTTGGGCTTCTCGGCTGCAGGGCCCAGAGGAGGCGTGGCGCTGGGAAGAGAGGCTGCGTGCTCCCAGAGCGGCCAAACCACTGCTTGGGTCTTGATGACGCACTTCTTTCCTTACTATTCGAGTGGCCCTGGGTTTTCTGTGCACACATTGCACCTAATCCTCTACATTCTGAGATGCGTTTGTCAATTATCACCAGACTGGAAAAGGCTTTTCCAGCGCTTTCACCTGTGGAAAGCCGAGAGCATGAGGATGCGCTTGAGATTTTCTTCAGCTACAGAGTTTGCATCTTGCACACAGGGGGTGGCGGTGGCAGTGGGGGCAGGTCAGGCTTCCATACCAGTCACACAGCTCCTGCCACTTGGCCTGTGCGGTGCTCAGATGGCATCCCCTACTCGTGCACCTGTTGGTCTAGTGTTTCTCAGAAGATGCAAATAGGCGAAGTTGCTAAATACTAAACCGGCTCACAAAGGATTGCTTGAGGTGCAAACAGTTGTTGGGGACTAAACCAAAGAAGGACAGAGCATGAGACACCAGGGAGAGACAGCAGAGCTGGGAAGGAAGAGAACAGAGCCAGAGATAGGTTAAAGGAAGGATCTATACCGTATTTTTCAGACTATAAGACGCACCAAATGTGGGTGTGTCTTATAGTCCCAATGTAGCTCACCTGGCTCGCTGGGGGTGAGGCGGTGGCCTATGTTATTTATGTTATTAAATATTTTAGGACATTTTTTGCTTCAAAATTTTTTTCCTATTTTCCTCTAAAACCCAGATATGTCGTATAGTCCTGTGCGTCTTAAAGTCTGGAAAATTCGGTAGTTCTAATAAAATGTAATAAACCCTACTCTCAAAGGAGTAAACCTAGCATCTTTTTCCCCCTTAGGGCTAGTTCCTCCTACCTATCGATATCTGGAATCCTAGAGAACCCGGCTGTATCTCTGCAGTAACTTTGTATCCCAGTTCTGCATTGGTGAGTGAAAACATGAGCTGAACTCAAGGGTTAGTAAATTAGAGACGTAACTGCAGAAGTCTCGTCTTTATGTTAATCTATGTCAGTCTACAGATCTGTGGGGGAGATTCTGTTCCTCTGTGAGGCATTGTGAAGGACCAGTCCACTCATTTATAGACTAGAAAGCCACACAAATTAAAATGGAAGAGAGAAAGGAGGGTGAGGATCATAATGAACAAAGTAGTTTATGTCAGCAGTTTTTATGAAATGCTTAGCTGAGTCCTGCGATAGGGAAACCCCGAGTTAAACCCTTCTTGGACATATGACAACATATGTGAAGACAAATTACGTGAGGACAAATTAAAGTCGTGACTGAGAGTGTGGTTCTGAAGTCGGCTCATCTCTTCAGACTGACCAGTCAGCCCCTCGGCTGTGTGTGTGATACATTAGACTGTCTGTTTCAACTGTTTCAGGTGGGAAGGGGTCTTGATATGTCTTTAAGTTTTCATTTTAAGACATGGTAAGATGACAAACATGGGGATGATGTCGCTGAAAAGGAGTTTATTACATAGCATTCCCCAGGGAAGGGGCACTTCGAATCACGCAGGGTCGCTGGGGAAGTGCCAGGGTGAGCCAGGAAACAGAAGGAGCAGGAGAAAGCAAGGCCCAGAGTTGGTCCTGTGGCTTTCACACTAAGGAATGGGTGAGGCAGGGGAGACTAACTTGAGCAAACTTGGGAGCAGAGTGCTGGGATAGATATCTGTGGCTTCTCTGGGGGTGTACAGATGCTCTCTAGTTGTCCAGCTCCTGACCCTGGGGTTTGTTAAGGCAGGGGACATATCAGTGTGGCCTGTGGTGGGCAGTTGGGGGAAAGAAGGGGTTGGGAACATTGGTTGATCTGCATGTGAATGGGGTGCTGAAGGCAGATTATTTGCTAGCCCTGGGAGGGGCAGTCTCTCCACAACTGGGAGAGATTGCATGGTATTCAAGCATCATAAAATACAGAAAATTTTTTAAAAAACATGATTAATATAGGGCAATAATTAATGAGGTAATACAAGCAACACATCATCAAAGTACTTGACACATTCCATGTTTTCAGTAATCATAAATCAGGATTAGACAGCATAACTCCCACTTTTCTTTGATAACAAATTGTGATATGAGAAAACATATCAGTAAAAAGATGTAAGTGCTCCATCTGAATTAAACTAGAGCTTTGATTCAGATGAATAGACATCTTGATATTTAGGGTGATTTGTAATACAAAATGCAGAGTTGGATCCAGTGCAGTCACTTTGGGAATCTTAACACAGAGAGGTGGCATAATATAATTGGTACAGTTTTGAAAGACCATTCTTGCTGTTGTATAGAGTATGTATTGCAAGTGTACAGAATGGAAGGAAGAAGTACAAGAGGGAAAAAGTAATGGTGGTGGAGAAAAACTGAGGTGTGTAGCATATTTTGGAAATACCATCATGTCTAGGACTGCCTGAGAGTTTGGATGTGGGGGTTAAGAACAAGGAAGTGATTGAGAATGATTCCTAAGTTTAGTTGGCAACTGGGTGGTCCAATGTCCTGTGGTAGGGGGGCGCCCAGAAGGCAGGGGTTGAAAGAGTGAATTAAAAGCTCAGTGGGACAGCCAAGTGGAGATGTCAAGTGTGGTAGAGGGAGAAAGGAGCCTGAAGCTTATAGTTAGGACTAAAGATAACACTAATGTCTCATCTAAAACCTGCTTTGAAGCTTATGGTTAAAAAAAAAGTGCAAAATTCATTCTGCTCTGTGTGTGTGTTGGGGTCCCTGTTCTCTGTGGAAACTGTACCCCAAATCTAGAGAGCCCGCTGCCTTTGTGAGTTAAAATAGGTTGCCCTCATCTTCAACCTTAGAACCTAAGCTAAACTGCTCTCAGCTATCTCTCAATGTATTTTCTTTGCTTGGTCACATCTCAGCTTTCGAGAGTAGATCTTAAGATTGTTTGTGGATGAGGCAACGAAGTTATTGGTATGTTTTGTGCTGCACACTTACCTTTAATGTGATCCAAGTGACACAGGTGTGAGTCTTGTATTTACTGTAGCTTATCAGCCAGGGTCTACCTCAATCAGAAGCCCCTCTGTGTTTTATAACAATGGATAAGACTAAAACACAGGCACTGAGTTCAGTGTGAATCCCACCACCTCTAAGATGTATTTGTGTGTGACTGTACAATTTCCTTAACTTTGCTAATCCTCAGTTTCCCCACCTGTAAATAGAGGCAACTACAGTAACGAATATGTATATTATGTGTGACCATTAACTGAAATACTGCATGTAAAGTAGTCAGCATCCTGCCTGGCACTCAATAATCACTCGATACACGTTAGTTCTCATTACCTACAGAAGGTGGCCTAACTCCCCAATGGCACAGTTTTTTTTTCTCCGAAGTGCTTCTGTGGGCACGTGACCTATCCAGTGCCGGACAGGCACATTCCTAAACAGTCTGAAAGTTCCATGTGTATGCAATATGGGAGACAAGATGGGTCTTTCTCTGAATTTGGAGAAGAGCCAATTTTAAAATCATAGATCACCTAAGGCTCAAAAGTGGTTGGTAATAAGGTTTCATCTCACTGTGGAGAGCTGCCTAGATGAGGGCAGCTATTAGGGAATTCCAGATCCAACTGAAATATCTGAATTTATCTAATGAAATTTATATCCATTTGTAAAAGCAATTTCAAACTGTGTGTTATTCATAAACACAGAACACTTACAGCTTGTGTTTATCTGAGAAGATTGTCCCCAGCTGTTCTGTGTGTGCAGTAGGAAGAAACATAAAGTACAAATTCTGTGTATGATGCATATGGATATTCCAGAAACCCGCCTCACTCAGTCAGGCTCCAGTGGGTGAAATGACAGAAGAAGCACTGTGGCTTAGCCTGAGGAAGTCATCTCTCCTGGGGCCCTCAGGGCATGGAGGCATAGTAAGATGGGAAAGTTTGCCAGTGAACTGAGAAGCAAGGATGATCGCCCTGCAGGAAATTCCAAGAATGGAAACACGTGCCAGAATACAGTACTTCGGCTGAGACAATGAGGGGTGTCCATTTAAGACCCAAAGCAATCCCAAGAGGATAGCAGCTCACAGGATCGAGGCTAGAGAAGGATGGGGGGCACTGCTGCTCACTGTCTGCTTGCACTCTGGCGAACTGAGGCCAATCGTTGTGAAACCGTCTTCCTAGTCAGCTGCTGAGATGAGGCTAGACTTCAGGTCAGTCTAACCTTAACTAGTTGCTCTGCCCATCACAGGCCACATCACATCCTTTCTCACACAAGACTCATCTTCTTGGACTAGGGAAAAGGACTGATATCAGGCATGCATGAAACTTCATGCTCCATATCCCAGCTCTGCCTTTGTAAGATCTGTGATCTTGGATACATCAGTTATCCTCTCTGAGCCTGTATCTTCCCATATATAAACAGGGTTGATAAGAACTTCTCCACAGGGTTGCTCTAAGAATTAGACAGACGATACATGTGCAAACACCTCTGGCAATGCCCAGCAGAATGGCAGCTATCACTATGCAGAGCACTCAATTGCTCTTCTCCATGTAAAATAACTGACACTGACCAAAACAAAGAAAGCAACAAAAATAACCCAATGGACAACAATATGAATGATAACAACTAAACACCTAAGGCACACAATGATGGAAAAGAGCTGCGTGAGGTATTTCCCAATACAGACAGAGTGAGCCACTGATAGCTATAGAATCCAGCTGATGCAATTTCAACCCCCATCTCACTCTTTCACCTGTTTGTGTGAATGTATATGTGTGTAACCATCTCCCATTAGAAGTGCAAGGTCCCTGAGAGCAAGGGGTTTGCTTTGCTCATCCCTGATCCCTCTACTATGGACTGGACCTGGTACAGAGTAAATACCAGCAGACATTTGCTGTATGAGAAAACTCCTGCCTCTTCTCCATCGTCTGCAGAAAATCAGTGAAGCTGACAGCAGAGGCTCCAAATCCCTCCTCAGCAGGAACTCCTATTACTACATTCTCATTTCCTCCCTGGCCCCCAAACTCCTCGGCAGTGTGACATCACAAGGCATCAATTGTGTTAAAGCATCTCCCTTTAGAAAGTCAGAAGACTCCCGTAAAGGGACCCATTTCCACAAACCATGCAATAAAATCAGCCTCATTACTCTACAGTCACACTCCATATACTTCTACAAATCAAATAACAAAAAAACATTATACTGAGACCTACAAGCCATAAAATGTGTTTTTTAAATGCTCAATAGGAGTTATTACAGTCCAGCCCCTCCTGAGTCTCACTACAGCTTCCACCATGACAGATGGAAAATGGATCACTCCACCCAGGGAACTGGAGTGTGGAGGAGAGAAAGCCTGTCAGGGGTCAACTTGCCTGGCTCCACATCTGGACCTGCCTCTTAGGAGTTGGGGACCTTCAGAAATGGACCAGACTTTTCTGAGCTGAAATTTCCTCATCGGTTAGTTGGGAAAACACTATACTTTTTCCCTCTTTGAAGAATTAAACACGTTGTAGGTAAGACACCTTGCAGAGAGCTGGGTGGACAGTAAACGCTCAGGAAACAGTTGCTTTGATGCTGCTTTTTCCTGGTTGCTCCCCCCTCCCTGCTAAAATGGGCCAATCTGTCTTCGTGTTAGAACTAGAACTTGTGTTTTATATGTTGGTTACTTGAACTGTTGTTTCATTTGCCCAACTGTCTTTTATTCTTCATTTATTTTGTAAACTAATTCATTTGATTTTTTTGGACCAAGATTTATTGAATATCTTAAGAGTTTTCTGGGTCTGGAGATGCAAAGAATATAATGTGTTACCTGCTCACAAGGAGTTAATAATTTAGCAGGGAAAATAAATCAGTAGTAGCATATGATAACATTTAAAATATAAGCATGCAAGGATATACAACATCTGAGTTGGACCATCGAAATTAGATTAGGGTTCTTGGAAAGCTGCTCACAGGAAATGGCTCCTAAATTCACTTCTAAAGAGTAGGTAGAAGTATGCAGCCACTTGATTTCCGATGTTGCCAGCTGAGTGGGTGATGTTACCAACCACAGAGAAGCAGTGAGAACAGTTGGAGAAGACTGGAGAAGATTAAATGAGAAATGTTGGACAAAAGGCAAACGTAAAAAATCCAAGTAGAGATTTCTGTTGACATTTGTATATTTAGGCTTTGGGACTGAGAAAGAGACAATGTTCAGAATTACAGGTTTTGGAATCATCTTTGGATAAAGGGGAGCTGAAGCCCTGGGTACTGATGAAGTTACTCAGCAAGGGAAGTGGAGTGCGAAGGAAGGAAGCATGACGTGTGAATTCAGAGCAACACCTCCATTTGGGGGGTGAGTGGAAGAGCTCATGAAGGACCCTGCAGGGTGGCCAGAAAGTTAGAAGGAAGATCAGGGATCAATCACCTCACAGAAACCAGGGAAGGGACTGGGAAACATAGTTACCAGCGTCAAACACCAGGGAATTCAGGTAAATGAACAATGGTCAACATGCCTTTGGTCTGGCCCAGAGGAAGACACAGGGACTCTGGCAGGTCAGATCAGCAGTGGCCCACTGTGGAGGCAGTGAGCGAAGGAACGATGAACCGAGGAGTGGGAAAGCAAATGTGCCACAAAAGTTCCGGCTCAGCTTCAGCAGAGTGAGGAAGGAGAAGGTGCAGCCTCTACCTGAACAGAAGTCAGTCTGAGGGAGGCTATCCTTGTGTGTTGTTTTATTTCATCTGCAGCATGAAAGACTTGAATACTAACATATGGTGACTGAAAATAAGAGTTCCTTGTAGGTATTGTAGATCCACCTATTCTAAGCACAGTATTTTATGCATGGCTAATTATTAACAGATAATGTGTAGGATGTGTAGAATTGTTTCAAGTCAGTAATTTCATCTCTGGACCCACTCAGGGACAGACCCATCAACCAAACTTAAAAAACAGCAGCAATCATCATGTTCATTGTCAGACTGCTATGGGCCAGACACTGGAGACACGCCTCATAGACCCTGTCTAATGTAACCCTTTAACACTTCTGTAAGGATGGTGTTGTTATTATTAGATTAAGGGAACTCTTCTGCACTGTTGGGGGAGTACAAGTTGGTGCAGCCACTGCAGAAAGCAGTATGGAGGTACCTCAAAATATTAAAAATGATGTGCCTTTTGACCCAGTGATCCCACTTCTGGAAATATATCCAAAGAAACCCAAAACACTAATTCAAAAGAACATAAGCATCTTTATGTTCATTGCAGCATTATTTACAATCATCAAGATATGAAAACAGCCCAAGTGTACAATATTAGATGAGTGGATAAAACAAGTGTGGTACATTTTACTTCGCCATTAAAAAAAAGAAGAAAATTTTACTTTTCGTGACAGCATGAATAGTCTGGAGAACATTACGTTAAGTGAAATGAGCCAGTCAGAAAAAGAAAAATACCATATGATTTCACTCCATTGTGCAATCTATTGAACAAACTGAACTAACAAGGAAAACAGTGACAGACTATAGAACAGGATGACAGCTAGTTGTGGGGGGGTAGCAGGTGGAGGGATTGAGCAAAAAGGAGAAAGGACTCATGGACAAGGACAACAGTGTGGTGACTGGGGGGGAGGAGATATAAGAGGACTAAATGGTAATGGAAAAAATACAGTAAAAATTTTAAAAGAAAGAAACCAATGCATAGAGAAGAAGCTATTCCTACTCATTTCTAGGAATTCAAAATAGAAAATGCTAAATCTTTGCTTGCCTCCCTCACAATTCACTGCTGTATCACCAGCACCCATAACACCACCAGGCAAGTGGTACATTTTCAATAAGTAGCTATTCAATTAGTAATAAAAATATTTATGTATCTCCAACTCATACCCTGCAATTTCACAGATATTATAATGATTCAAGATTCACATGCCAAATATTAGATAATCAAAGATAATCATTTGGACATCAGTCAAGATTTTATTGATGGCAATTCAGCTGGGGGTGGAGAAAAAGAATTAGAGCAGTTGGGTTTGCATCGCTGAAATCTCTGTGCCCATGTATTCACACTACTGATGTGGGAGCACACGATTGTTTGGATTGTGAGAAGTTCATTGGGGGAGGAAGCAGGTGTCTCTGCCACATGGCTCACAGACAGTGTGGATGGGCTTCAGATATCAGTGTTCTAATTAATAAAACATAACCGTATTAATCAGAAACACAGCTCCTGATTTACATAATCATTGTTGTGCACGGTAGCTCGGCACAAAGAGGAAGCCTCTCATGGAGCATTACACACACAGAGTCCAGACTTTATTCATTGATTGGTACCCAGTCTCAAGCTCTCCCACGCACACTTGTATTCTGGCCCCATTTTAAAATATATTTTATTGTGGATTTTGGTCAAAAAATTGTGTGTACTTTGGACTGGACAGTCCCTGAAATCCTGCTAGCCCGTGAGCACATCACAACCAGCACAGATGCCTGGGATGTGCCTCTGAACAGCCTCTTTTCATCGCCACTGGCGTCGCCTCCTACCTCCTAACTTAATGCTAAACCTTCTCTCTCATCTCCTGTCAGCAGCTCTGGCTCCTGATCACCTTGCTGGATGGATTCAGTATGGCAAAGTCTGAGGTGGAAAAAAATAACAACAAAAAAGCCCCACCACTCAGGGTCACTAGACTCTGAATTGCCTGTGGTGGCAAGAAATGCAGTGCAGAGAGCTGGAAACAGAGAAAACAGAATCATCACTTAACCCCCCCCCCCCCTTCTACAGGCATCAGAAAGTCTTGGGAAAGAGAAAGGGAAAGGATGTGGGAAAGAGGAAGCAGGAAAAAGGGGGAAAGGGATCATTATGGCAGAGAGAAGGAGGATGTAGCCAAGCATTTTGAACTATTAGAGTTCTCCAGAGAAATGAAGCCGATAGGACTTCGTAGTCTCCTCTCTCCCCCTGCCTCTACATATATATTTAGATATATTTGTGTATATATATACTGTGTATATATATTCTTGTATATATTCTATACATATCCTTTATATATGTTATATTCTATGTATACCTTCTATATATTGGTAGAGATATATTCTATATATACACACACAGTCAAACCTCAGTTCCTGAATGCCTTGGTTCTCAAACAATTTGCTGTTTGACCAAGTTGTTCAAGGAAAAACTGTTGCAGTTGTCCAACAAAACTCAATTCTCTCCCCGACATCCCTATCGTGCTGATACCTGTATCATTAGTCACATGTCCCTTGGGCAATGGGAAATTTGTTTTTTGAACACATAGCTTCTGGAGCAGTTTTCCAGAATGAATTAAGTTCAAGAACTGAGGTTCCGTTGTATATGGAACTGGCAGATGTGATTGTGGAGGCTGGCAAGTTTGCAATGGGTAGGGCAGGTCAGCAGACTAGATACTCAGGGAGTGGTTCATGCTTCAGTTCAAGTATGAAGACACTTTCTTTTTGGGGGGAGGTCAGTATTTTTCTACTAAGGCCTTCGACTGATTGAAGAGGCTTACCTACATGATGGCTGGTCATTAGCTCCACTCAAAATCTACCAATTTAAATGTCATTCTCATTAAAAAAAAATACCTTCGCAGAAACATCTAGAATAATGTTTGAACAAATATCTGGGTGCAGTGGCCCAGCCAAATTGACACACACAGGTAACTGTCACATGTCTCAGAGTCCCTCTGCAGCAACCCTCCTAAAAGGACTCCAACCAGCTTTCCTTTGGGGACATCGTAGAACAGGAAAGGGAGGAAGAGGCCCCTGTACCTCCTCCCCAAATAGTTTGATCATACGCAAGCTAATGCCTAAATTTTAGAGTTTAAAGAATTAAAACTGCAAAACACTTGGGAAGAATTAGCCCTTTCATGTGAATGGATTTATTGGAAAATGAAATTTATTGTTCTCTTGCGTTAGAGGGGAAGAGGCTGTAAAGCAGGGTGGCATGGAAACATGAGATTAGATGCCTCAGAGAATGAGGGGAAAAGATTGAGTTCAGAGAGGCCAAAATAAGTTTTATAAGACTCATGAGTGTCCACATGGCTTCAGTTTATCTAGCTCTACTTTGGGTAAAAAAAATCAGAATCTAAGTACAATAAAATCAGTTGCAGGCAAAGACATGGAAGTGCCCTCTGGAAACCGGCGAGGCAGAAAGGAAATTGGGAGAAGATACTGCAGGGCAAACCCAAGTCGTAGAGGGAGAAATGAACCCGGCCATGTCTCATCTCACACGCAGTGATCTCAATTGTTCTTTCAAAATGAAATTGGGTGGCTGCCTGCATCGTGTTCCCAAATGGAACATCATCCAACAGACTCACTGCTATGTGGCAAATCTCCAACCATCAATTAATGAATGGAAATACCAGCACATGTCCCATCACTCTAAAGCGGAGCTTAAACACACGGTTTGGACCTCTTGCCCTTTCATCAGAAAGATTGAACTACTAAATACAGAACACCAGAGAAAAGTTTTAGACTCTACTACTCCTACTGCTGCCAATAATATTAATAATAATAATAATAGTAATAATGATAAATTCTTACTGAAAGCAATCCATATACCGAATTCTGAGGTAATTGACTTCTATGGATAATCTCTTTTAGAGCCCAAGAATGTTAACCTTATAGGTAGAAAACAGAGGCTCGCAGAGGGTGACTTATACAAGATCAGTGTCAGGAGGCAAGGTCTCCCCCTAAGGCTTCTCCTCCTACCACAGGAATATCAGAGTTCAGTGCTTTTTGCATAGAGGAAGTCCCCTGATTAAGAAACTGGGAATCCCTGTGTGTTGTGGTGGAAGTGGGAGTTTGGGGTGAGGCCAGGGGCAGGGGTTGCAGATGGCAGAAGTGGGAATGAACTGAGACCTAAGGAGGGCAAGGGGAATGCCTGTGAAAGCCCAGGCTGCTTTAGCTGGGATAAAGCAAGCCCGTGAAATAGAGCCCAGTCTTCTGCTCTGTTTCCCACCGCCTCCCTCCCCCTCTCCATCTGCCTGTCTCTTCCCTTTTCCCTCTCCCTCTGTCTGTTCTCCCCTTGCAAATCTTCATCTGCTAATTTCCATCCAACACGTTTATGAATTAATTCCAACACTTTTCTCTCTCTGTCAAGATATCCCACTTTCTAACCTCCCCCACCCTTTGGCAATGCGTGCATTTTCTTCCACAGACTTTTTTTGACAACTCGCAGACAGAGTTATTTGCTCTGACATCTTTGAGTATGCAGCCAACCCATGTTCCTGAGGGTCTGCAGAGAAGAGAGACCAGAGTGCAGCTGGGCAGCCTTGTAGGCAGCAGTGGGGAGGGGGAGCAGGAGGAGACTGAAACACAGGCCAGTGTGAGCCGAGGTGGGGAAGCTCATCCTTGCCGCTGGCTACCAGCAGCAAAGATCCCAGGATTCCCAAGTCAGGCAGATGTGACTTTCTCCTTCGAGGGGCAAGGGTTTGTCAGAAATGAATCCTCATCACTCTTATTTTAATTAACACAAACTAATGATGCTGGCTAGGGGCTTCTAAAAATAGTTTTCTGGAAAGTATACAACCTGAGACAAACGCACACACAGCACAGAACCAGCTAGCTCCCAATCTTTTCAGTTCTGAAATACCTGTGCTTCTAGACACACTGAAACAACTGAGGAGTAGATTCTGAGATTTTCACACCTTAAATCAATCAAGAATAAGTGCATGTAAGGATGATCAACAGAAAGAGATGGGTCGTTCTAAAGAGCTGATGAAATAAACAAACAGTACAAAGAGTGTGGCAATTTTTATAAACATATTTGACAGATAAACGGCTGTGGGTGGATTCGTTTAAGGTGGAAGAGCCAGCAGCATGCTCCATGTACACGTGGCAAGCGGGGGAAAGCCAGTGCCAAGCATACTGGTATGAGATGTAGGTAACTTTATTATATAATTATATCCCAAGTGTGATAGCTACACATCCACACCAAGACCTGGTATAAAGGGAATGAGCAGATCAGAGTTTTCAACTTTTGAAATGTCCGTTTGGTTCTCCTTCTTCCGGCTCCCTCAGCTGGGAAGTCAGCCCTTGGATCAGATGATCTGCAAACTCCCTTTGAGCTGAAGTGGCCTGTAAACCCATGGTCATTACTGGACCACTGGGCTTTCCAGGGAAATGTTCACACTTGCACCCCCCTTTGCATTTGCCCACACTGTTTCTCCTATCTGAACCCCCTTCCTCTGCAGATCAAATTTCAAAGCTCATTTTCAAGGCCCAGCTCAAATGTCACTTTTCCTGGGCAGTTTCCCAGTCTCCTGGGCCTAAGTACTTCCTCCTCTGCAGCCTCTCAGAATTTTATCCTTCCCTACTATCATCTTACTAGAACACATTTGACCCAGTTGCATACAGGACACTTTCTCTTGCTAATTTATTGAGAATCAGGCCCCTCTCTACTCTCAGCACGGAGCACAATGCTTAGCAAAGAGTATGTGCTCAGTAAAGGTTGCTAAATGAATGAATGTGACACTTCTCTGCAGGAGGTTCATTTCCTTAGTGGCATTTGTTTTTAACTGGATAAAACTGCACAAGAGAGGGCGGAGGAGGCTTCTTGATGAATCATCTCAGGAAGAAACCTGAACAATTGGAAAACAAAGCTCAGAAACTAGCCCAGTTACCATCCTCCTTTGGGTCTGGGCTCTCCCTTTTGTACACCCTCCCCCACCTTGGGGAAGACAGCATTTCACAGACAAAGGGATGTGTGTCTGGAAGCTCACGTTTCTTTGCCATTAGCAAACTCCCACATGGTAAACAGACTAATTTTGCTCCTACATCAGCAGTTCTCCTAATCAGTGATTTCCACTCAGAGCTTGAGGGAAAGGTTTTAAGTCTAGACAATAGTGAGAGAATGGAAAATTGTGGTCCAAAGGAAAATCCTGGTTGTTATTCTTATATTTGACATTGAGAGGGCACCAAATTAAGGACATGGCCATTTATTCTTTACAGCTACTTCTTCAATGTGCAGATCCATTTTTAAAACCAGTTTCCACGCAGACCCTAGCTTTGCTGTTGCACCTATATTGTTCTGACCTGAAAGGCAGCCTACATTCCAGAGAAGACCCCACCAAAGTTGGGGAAGACCACTATTTGGATTTATTCACTGACAGGTACATACTTGCATTCAAGTGTTTAACCTTTCCCTTATTTTTGTATAATATTTACTATAAATCAAGAGCTCTCCACCAACTGAGCGCTTTGCTTCAGCATCTCTGACCTCAGGAGCACTGTACGCCCCCCCCCCACCCCTCCCTCTGCCGCCCTAGTCTGCCTTCCAAACATTGGTGAGAAACAGACACAGCCAGTTCCATCTGCTGGAACAGCAGCCTTGCTTGGCAGAGTATCCGGCCATCTACGAATGTGGAACTACAGCTGTGACGCTTGACACTGCCCCTGTGCCCCAAGACAGTGGACACTGACATGACATTAGCCACTCCACATTTAGGACCTCAAAGGCATGGCAAAGTGGCTTTGGGTTATTTGGGTAACCATTGTGGCATACAATTTTGGATGACAAAGGACCTAGGGTATCCTCTTACTTATCCTGAAGTTAATGCTAAAAGCTCCTGTGTCTATGCCTGATTTGTGATGTTTCATTTGGAAAATTCCATGGAGGTGGGAATCACTGTGCCATGGTTGGCTTCACAGTATTGACCAGAAGGCCCTGGTGCCGGCCAGATGTTCTTCCTAGCTCCGTTTACTCCACTCCTCTGACCCAGCAGAGGAGAAATATGGGGTAGGCGAATATGCCAAGCTTTAGGTCAGTAAATATTAATCCTTCTTTCTGGTATAATTACCATGTTGTTATTATTACTAATTGTGGTTGTAGTTATTTTTCATTTTATTATTATTTGTTATTATTTTATATTTGAACATTGTTCCTGCCTTCACTACACCTTAGAGTTAGGCACCTGAGAATTTAGAGTCACCAGCTGTGTCTTAACCCCTCTGGACACACTTGAAGTTAAGTTTAGTTATTTCCCATCCAATGTCCATTCAGGTCAGTGAGTGCGTGCTGCAGCATCCAGCCTGAGCCCTTTCTGCAAGCAGCAGTCGTGTGGGCAAGGAAAGTCTTCAGAGGCTGGTGGGTACATCTTTCCATGCTAAAGCCAAAGGGTAGAGAAGCAAATGATAAGTGAGGTTGGAGAAGAAGTAAACACAAATAAAAGAAAAGACTCCTTTCTGCACAGGCCTTGTCTGAATAATGCAGATTCCAAAGCTGCGTGACATGCTGATTGAAGAAGAAGTGAGAATCGCCAATGGAAAGCTGGACTCTCAATCTCCTTCAACAGTGCTGCTTTTCATAAGGGATGTGTTATGGACAGAATGTAGCATATATTAGCATGACATTATAGTAAGAGCATGGACTTTGGAATCCTTCAGATTTGGGTTCAAATCCTGGTTCCCCCATTGAGTATATCAGCTGAAGGCATATCTCATAAACTCTCAGAGCCTTAGGCTTCTCATCTGAACATTGAGAATAGTAACAGCATCTGTATATTTGGCTGTGAGGAGATTGCATGAGATAAAATATGGAATGTTTAGGACCTTTGTTAAGAGTGCTGTTGGCCCTCTTCAACTGCAACCTTCTCACTAGTCCTGATACCCTTTCTCCTCCTTCTTTTTTCCCCACATCACTACTTTCATAGCTCAGCCAACTCCCATTTTCCAATGGTCTTAAAGTCCTCATTGAGGTTGTCTGAGCTCCTCATCAGGTAATGTCAATGATACAATCTAACACATAACGGTATGTAAATAGCATTTCTATCTGCTGTGCAGATTCTATAACACCTGTTTGAAGGCCAGACAGGAAGGTATTCTTATACCCATTTGAAAATTAGAAAATTGAGACTCAGCAAGTTAGTGTGGCTTACTCAGCAAGTTAATGACACACAGCCAAACAGAAAGCGGCAGATTCAAACTCAGGTCATTTAATTTCCAATCCCTGCTTTCTTGCCATTAGAATATGCTATATTTTACTTTCTTATTTCTCAAAATGTCCTTCTTATCTTTCTAATTAGATGGTTTGTTTTTTCAGGATATAATCCATTTCTACTTTTGTCTATCTCTCACTTCTCTCTGCAGAGGTGTTACACTATAGGAAAATAAGCTCAGATAACCAGAGTTTAAACCTAGATCCTACCACCTCCAAGTTGTGCAACCTAGAACAAGTTACTTCTCACAAGCCTCATTTTCCTCAGTTGGAAAAATAAGAAGAACAAAAAAAGTAGCAGTTCCACTTTTTAGGGTTGCTATTAGGATTAAATTAGTTAATTCTTTTTAAGTACTTAATACATTTTAATAAGGATGATGGTAGACATAGAGACGAGCTGCTTGTGATACTCTTCAAGGAAACACTTAGTGGCCCAGGTGCTGGCAGTGCCCCTGGGGATGTCTTCATGTGCAAGGTGATGCCTCCCCGAGGCCACACCCTTCCCAGGTGGCCCCCTTCCAATGACTGATCCAGGCAGAGACTAAAGGCCTGGCCACTTCTACCTGAGACAACTCTGATCTTACTGAGTCATGTCTTAGCTTCTGCTCATCTTGCCTCTACCTTCTCCTTTCATAATTGTTGATATCAAGGAAATTTCCTAATGATCATCTTGTGTACTAAATGCTACCTCAGAGAACCCAACTTGGAAAAGCCATAATTATTATCACCATCAAGAACAATAGCAGCTTTTCCAAGGCTCTGATTACACACATGTAAACTTACCTTATGGAGTTGCTGAGAATTAAACTAATACACTGCATGTTCATGCCTTGAAGAGCACCTAACCCTTAGTGGATTTCTGTCTGACAGGGCCAGCACAGCCACGGGCACCAAGTAGAGAGTTCTCTGCATACTTAGGGGTCAATTGACCCTTGAGTGACATGGGCCAGAGGTAGCAAAGCACAGCAGCAATACTCTGTGAGGAAGAGGCCACATGATGGCCAAGCTTTCTCGATACCAGAACTGAGGCGTTGTCATCTCAGGCATCTCTGCTTCTTGAGCCCACATTGTACAACAGCCCCTTCATTTTCACTAAAGCACCAGAGTCGCTCACGGATATTTGTAAAGGTCTCAAAACTATTTTGTACATATTATTATTTTATCATGGCTGAAATGTTTACTTTTTTATTATTAATATTATATTCTCATACCAAGAGGAATGTGTTAAATACTTGCTTAAAATCTTTTGTGAAAAAGAGGAAGCATAAGAACAGATAAATAAAATCAAATAATTCGGCCATAATAGGTCCTCAGTTTGGATCAGATATGTCATATTTCTATCTAATTTTAGCATCGCCAGGACTCTCCTAACATCCCGTGCTTAACAGGAAAGCAGTCATCACACCCAAACGATGCATTCCCCAGTGTGCATAACTCCCCCAAGTCCATCCCACTTTACCTGATGGCTTTTTGACAATTTGTCTTAGCCCTCCTTCCTCTCCTGGGTATAAGTATAGAATTTTAAGATCTCCTCACCTTCGCTATGAAAGGGAAAGTCAACAAAACTCTGCCAGACCCAGCAAAGCCTGAGCTGACCCTAAGGTCTGCCTGATGAAAACAAGTCCCAAAGTTACTGCAGAAGATGGAGCAGGCCAGACCTCAAGCCATTCAGCTTCCACCACATCTGTGCAGTGAAACTACATTGAGCCCTAGTCAAAACTGTGGGAACTGATGGGAAGAAACGAGTCAGAAGATAGGTTTCCAAGATGAATAAAACTATAGAAAACAAGGGTAAGAAAGAGACAAGTCAGTATGATTCATCCATTCTTTTAATGCCTGAGGCTGATGGTGCTAAGTAAAGGGAGGTAGCCTGGAGATATCTAGGTTTAGAGTTGGTTGTTACTGAATGGCACAATTGATAATAAGAAAATACAGGGAGAATGAAGACAAAATCTTGGAGAGTAGCAGCATCCAGGAGTGACACAAATATGAACCAGCGAGGAAGATGGAGAAAGTAGCCTCAGAGGTTTAGAGTGAGAACCAAGAAAGTGTCAAGAAAACTAAGAAGAAGAGAAAGTAAAAAACATGTGAGCAATTCTGCCCTATGATGCCAAATCAAAGCTGAAGGATAAACATTAACCACTATTGCTGCCAATTAGCAGACCGTGGTTTTTTTGTTTGTTTTGTTTTTTTAAAGATTTTATGTATTTACTTTTACAGAGAGGGGAAGAGCAAGAGAAAGAGAGGGAGAGAAGCATCAATGTGCATGTGCCCTGACGGGGAATTGAACCAGTGACACTTTGGTTTGCAGGTTGGCACTCAATCTACTGAGCCACACCTGCCAGGTCAGCACAGCATGTTTTTGACCTTGAAATGAGGAGACAACAGTGCTGGAGTGAGAAGCTAATTAAAAAGTCAATCGGAGAAGGAGTATAAAAAACATATAGACTATTATTTCAAGAGGTTTATACTAAAAAGAAAGATAGAAAAAAAGAACAACTTGAAGGTGAGGAAGTATTGAGAAAAGGATGTTATTGTCATTCCTGTTGTGTGTTTGGATTTTAATTTATTTTGGAACTTGAGTGTATTTGTACATGAAGTAGGAAGAACAAGTAGCAAATAAGTTATTTTTAAGAGGAAATAATAATACTGTGACACAACAGGACAGAGGGAAATGTACATGAAATTCAGGTGATGTGCCTGGAAACATGTGAGTGCTCCCTTGCCCACTGTAATCGTGAGTGGACAAGTACAACAGCCCTCACCTAAAAAAGCTCTCAGAGATGAGTGCTGGGGTCACATGACCAGGGAAGTCGTGGACAGCAGCAGAGGTACCAGCTGATAGTGAGAATGTCTGGAATGGAGTGTGGAGGATAAAGACAATGGGTATCTCTTCTAATCCCAAGACCAGCCCCAGAAGTGGAGACTGTAGTTTATCACATTAACATTCATCTTCTAAGTTTCCTTCAAAAGCAAAGTCCCACCAGAATCTTGGAGACATTGACCTCTCAACGTATGTGAAGAAATAGATCTGACAGTTTTGCAATAATCACCACAATCAGTTTTAGAATATTTTTGTTGTCGCCAAAACAAAGATCATACCATATAGCTGTCATACTTAAGAAGGGTTTGCCTGAATCAACATCACAAAGACTGACGCCTATATTTTCTTCTAAGACTTTCATAGTTTTTGTTCCATATTTAGGTCTCTGGTCAATTTTGAGATAATTTTGTGTATGGTGTGAGTAAGGGGACCAAATTCCTTCTTTTTCATGTAGATACCCAGTTTTCCTAGGACCATCTCTTGTAAAGAATACTTTTGCACCTTATTTCCGTCAGGTGACTACAAATTGTAGGGGTTATTATTGGATGCCTAATTCCATTCTATTGTCTATCCTTATACCAGTACCACATTGTTTTTATTACTGTAGCTTTGTAGTAAGCTTGAAGTTAAAGTGTGAACCTCTAACTTGGTTCTTAAAGATTATTTTGGCTATTCTGGATCCCTTGAATTTCCATATAAATTTGAGGATCAGCTAGTCAAACTCAACAGAATGAAGCCAGGTGAGATTTTTATATGGATTTCAATGAATTTGTAGATCAATTTGGGGAATATTGCCATTTTAACAATATTAAGTCTTTCAATCCATGAACATGGGATATCTTTTCATGTTTCTTCTTCCATTTCTTTCAACAATGCTTTGTAGTTTTGAGAATGAAATTTTTGTACTTAAATTTGTTAAATTTATTATTTTATTATAAAATAAACATTGTTAAAATATTTATTTTAAACTATTTATTTATAATATAAAATTTATTTATTTATTATGTATTTTATTATTTTTGCTTTTATAAATGACATTGTTTTCTTAATTTTATTTTTTGGATTGTTAATTGTAGTACATAGAAATATAACTGATTTTTGTATGTTGATTATTCATTCTTCAATTTGCTACACAGTTTTGTTATTTTTATTTACTTTTAGTGCATTTTAAACAATTTTCTAAGATAGAAGGTTATATTATTGATTTAAACTTTTTCCTCTTCTTAAAATAAAGTTTTTATACCTATACATTTATCTCTAAACAAAATGTTAGCTATATTCCAAATGTTTTTCCTATGTTGTCTTTATTTTCATTCATCTCACAGTATTTTCTTTTTTTATTGTATTTTTCCCATTACCATTTAATCCCTTTTATTCCCTCCCTGAAAATTGCTACACTGTTGTCCATGTCCATGAGTCCTTATTCCATTTTGCTCAGTCTTTCCACTTCCTAACCACCTCCCCATGGCTGTCAACCTGCTCTCTATCCATGAGTCTGTCTCTGTTTTGCTTGTTAGTTCAGTTTGTTCATTCAATTCTGTGTATGAGTGAGATAGTATGGTATTTATCTTTCTCTGACTGGCTTATTTCACTTAGCATAATGTTCTGCAGGTCTATCCATGCTGTCACAAAGGTGAAAATTCCTTCCCTTTTATGGCCAAGTAATATTCCATTCTATAAATGTCACATAGTTATTTTATTTACTCATTTACTTATGGACACTTGGGCTGCTTCCATATTTTGGCAATTATAAATAACACTGCAGTGAACAGAGGGGTGCTTATGTTCTTTTGAATTAGTGTTTCGGGTTTCTTCAGATATATCCTAATGTTCCTTTCCAATTATAAACCTCTTAAAATAATAATTTATATGTTCTTCTATACTGCATCTCCAACAGCCTTTTTAACCCATTTCTGATTTTCTTTGATCCACTGGTTTTATTACGGTGTGTATATTTCCACATATTTGTGAATTTCTTAAATGTGTATATGTTATTGATTTTTATTTTTTTTATTATTGTCAGATACCACACTTGGTATGACTCAAATCCTTAAATTTATGAGGCTTGTTTTATAGCCTAGCATATGATCTATTCTGGAGAATGCTCCATGTGTACTTGAGAATAATCTGTAATCTGCTGTGGTTGTGTGGAGTGTCCCAAGGTCTGGTGGTTCTAGCTGGTTTATAGTGTTATTCATGGCTTCTCTTTCTTTGCTGATCTGTCAAGTTTTACGTTCATTATTGAGAGTGGGTCATTGAAATCTTCAGTTATTATTGATGACCTGTTTATTTCTGCACTCAGTCATGTCAGTTTTTGCTTCAGTTTCTGTGGCTCTGTTGTTAGGTACACATATGTGTATAATTTTTTATACCTTCCTGATGAATTGACCTTTTTATTATTAAAAAAAAGTCCCTCAACCTGTAGTAATTTTTTTTTGTCTTAAAGTCTATTTTGTGGTATAGCCACTGCAGATTTTATATATTTGTTTTCAGGACATGCATCTTCCATCTTTTTCTTTTCTACCCACTTTTATCTAATGCCTTTCTCCCATATTTAGTTTATAGTTGTGTCTTATCATTATCTGTATAATAGTCTCTACTTTTAGATTGGATTGTTTAATTTAATCACATTGAATGCTATTATTGACATAATTAGATTTAGATTTCTGTTTTTATGCTGTTCTTTTTTTGTTCTGCTATTTCTTTAGTGCTTTTTTTGCATTAAGTTAATGTTTTTAGTGTGAGATATTAATCCTTTAATGTTTTCATTCTACTTTTCTCAGGTACTTCATTAGTTGCTCTAAGGCTTACCATATACACCTTAATATATGAGAATCTACTTTAAATTCCAAGGCAATATAGAAATATTACTCCTATATAGATCTATTCCCTCTTTCCACTTTTTGTGCTGATATTCTTAAAAACATTACATGTGTATATCTTATAATCTAACAATAAATTATTATAAGTAATGTTTTTAAATTAATTTTATGAGTTTTATAGAAATTGAGAGAAAAAAGGAAAACATGTGTGTAAGTTTTGTTTTATTGACCATTCTATTTACCATTTCTGGTTCTCTTGATTTTTCCTTATGTATTTGAGTTAGTTTGGTGTAATTTTTATACCATAGTATGGCTTTGTTCCTACCCACCTCTTACACTGTTACTGTCAAATATATTATATTTCTATATGTTGCAGGCACCTAAGAAGATAGGTATTGTTTTATATGATTGCTTTGTTTTTTTAAATAATTTAATAAAGGAAAGAAGAAATAGGCATTTATATTGTCTTCTCTAATTACATAATTATCTTTATCAATGATGTTTGTTTTTGTGTGAATTTGCTTTACTGTCTAGAGTAACTTGCTCTCAGTCTGAAAAACTTTCAGTATTTCTTGTAATGCAATCTGCAAAAAATGGATTGTCTCAAAAAAGTTGTTTTTTTTACTGAGATGTCCTTATTTCACACATATATAGTTTTTTGCTTAATCCTTTCACCTTTTCTATCTAGCTCCCAATCCCCCACACCTCTGACACCTGTCAGTCTGTTCTATGCATCCATGAGTCTGTTTCTATTTTGTTTGTTAGTTTATTTTCCTCATTAGATTCCACGTATAGGTGAAATCATATGGTATTTGTCTTTCTCTGACTGGCTTATTTCACTTAGCATAATGCTATCCAGGTCTATCCATGCTGTCTCAAAAGGTAAGATTTCCTTCTTATTTATGGTTCAGTAGAATTCCATTGTGTAAATGTATTACAGCTTTTTTGTCCACTCATCTGCTGATGGGCACTTGGGCTGCTTCTAAATCTTGGGTATTGTAAATAACACTGCCATGAACATAGAGATGCATATATTCTTTCAAATTACTGTTTTGGATTTCTTCAGATATATTCCCAGAAGTGGAATCACTGGGTTATAAGGCACTTCCGTTTTCTTTCTCTCTCTCTACTCTCTCTCTCTCTCTCTCTCTACTCTCTCTCTCTTTTTTGAGGTAACTCCAAGCTGCTTTCCACAGTGGCTGCACCAAACTACCTTCCCACCAACAGTGTATGAGGGCTTCCTTTTATCCACATCCCTGCCAACATTTGTTGTTTGTTGTTTTATTAAGGATAGTCATTCTGACAGGTGTGAGGTGATATCACATTCTGGTTTTAATTTGTATTTCTCTGATGATTAGTGACGTTGAGCACCTTTTCATGTGTCTATTGGCCATCTGTATGTCTTGTTGGGAGAAGTACATATTCAGGTCTTTTGTTCATATTTTAATTGGGTTGCTTGATTTTTTTTGTATTGAGTTTTGTAAGTTCTTTATAAATGTTGTATTTTAACTCCTTATTAGATGTATCTTTGGAGAGTATGTTCTCCAATTGTCTTTTCTGGGGGGTTTTCTTGATCATTTCCTTTGCTGTGCTAAAACTTTTCAGGTTAATGTAGTCATATATGTTTATTTTGTTTGTTTGTTTGTTTCCTTTGCCTGAGGAGATATATCAGAAAAAAATATTGCTACAAGAAATGTCCGAGATTTTACTGCCTATGTTTTCTTCTAGGATTTTTATGATTTCCAGCCTAACATTTAAGTCTTTAACCCATTTTTAATTTATTTTTATGTGTGGCATAAGGTGTCTAGTTTCATTGTATGTATCTGTTGTTCCACTTTGCAACATGTATTTAATAAACTGTCATTGTACGTTCTTACCTCTTTATCAAATATTAATTGAACCATAAAAGTATGGGTTTATTTCTGTGCTCTTTATTCTGTTCGATTGATCTCTGAGTCAGTTTTTATACCAATACCTTGCTGTTTTGATTACAATGACTTTGCAGTATAGTTTGATATTAGGCAGCATGATTTTTCCAGCTTTGTTCATCTTTCTCAAGACTGCTGTGGCTATTTGTGGTCTGTTGTGGTTTCATAAATTTTTAGAATATTTGTTCAAGTTCTGTGAAATATGTCATTTATATCTTGATAGGAATTGCGCTGAATCTATAGATTTCTCTGGTTAGTATGGACATTTTAATAAAAGTAATTCTTCCTATCATTGAACACTGTATATACCTTGACTTACGTGTATATTTTTCAATTTCTTTCTTTAACATCTTATAACTTTTTGAGTACAGGTCTTTTTACATCCTTGGTTAAATTTACTACTAGGTGTTTTTTTATGTAATTGTAAATAGGACTATTTCCTTAGTTTCCCTTTCTGATATTTTATTATTGGTGTATAAAATGCAACTGATTCTGGATATTTATTTTGTATCCTGCCACTTTACCGAATTTATTTATCAGTCCTAGTAGTTTCGGTGGAATCTTTAGGGTTTTATATACATGTCATCTGCAAATAATGAAAGATTTACTTCTTCCTTTCTAATCTGGGTGCCTTCTATTTCTTCTTGTTGTGTGATTGCTGTGGCTAGGACTACCAGTACTATGTTGAACAAGAGTGGCAAAAACAGAATCCCTGTCTTATTTCTGATTTTAAGGGAAATGCTGTTAGTTTTTTCCCATTGGATGATTTTTGGATGTGGGTTTGCTATATATGGCCTTTATTATGTTAAGGTATATTTCCTCTATTCCCACTTTATTAAGAGCTTTTATCATAAGTGGGTACTGGGTTTTTGTCAAAAGCTTTTTCAGCCCTGGCTGGCGTAGCTCAGTGGATTGAGCGCAGGCTGGGAACCAAAGTGTCCCAGGTTCGATTCCCAGCCAGGGTACATTCCTGGGTTGCAGGCCATAACCCTCAGCAACTGCACATCGATGTTTCTTTCTCTCTCTCTCTCTCAAAATAAATAAATAAAATCTAAAAAAAAAGCTTTTTCTGAATCTATTGATATGATCATATAATTATTATCCTTCATTTTGTTTATGAAGTGTATCACATTTATTGATTTGTGGATATAGTACCAACCATACATTTCCAGAATAAATCACACTTGATCATGATGTGTGATTATGATCTTTTTAATGTATTGCTGGATCAGGGTAGCTAATATTTTGTTGAAGATTTTAGCATTTATATTCATCAGGGATATTGGCTGATAATTTTCTTTCTTTGTAGTGTATCTGGTTTGTATTTAGGATAACACTGGTCTTATAAAATAAGCTAGGTAGTCTTTCCTTCTCTTGAAATTTTTATAATAGTTTAAGAAGGATAAGTGTTAGGTCTTTAAATATTTGGTAAAATTCACCTGTAAAGATACTTGGTTCAGGACTTTTGTTTGTTGGGAGTTTTTGTGTGTTTTTTATTACTGCTTTGATTTCATTAGTTGTAAGCTGTCTATTCAAATTTTCTGATTCTTCCTGAATCAGTTTTGGAAGACTGTATACTTCCAGGAATTTATCCATTTCTTCCAGATTGTCAGATTTGTTGGTGTATTGTTGTTCATAGTATTTTCTTGCAAAGAAATACAATCCTTTTCATACAATCCTTTGTATGTCTGTGGTGTTGGTTATTACTTCTCTTTCATATTTTATTTTATTTATTTGGGTCCTTTCTTTTTCTCTTGATGAGTCTCCTTAAAGGTTTGTCAATCTTGTTTATCTTTTCAAGGAACCAGCTCTTGGTGTCATTGATCTTTTACATTGTTTTTTTACACATTATTTTGTTTATTTCTGCTATTTTGTTTATTTTTTCTTTTACTCATTTTGGGCTGTGTTTGTTGTTCTTTTTCTAGTACCTTTAAGTGTAAAGTTAAATTGTTTATTTGAGAGTTTTCTCATTTCTTGAGGTATGTCTGTAATGCTGTGAATTCCTCTTAAAACTGTTTTCACTGTGTCCAACAGATTTTAGGATGCTGTGTTCTCATTTTCATTTGTTTCAAGGTATCTTTGATTTCTTCCTTGATCTCAGCATTAACTCATTCATTGTTTAGTACAATGTTATTAAGCTTCCATGAAGTTGTACGTTTTTTAGGGGTTTTTTTTCCCTTGGGATTGATTTCTAGCTTCATACCACTGTGGTCAGAGAAGATGCTTGATATGTTTTCAATTTTCCTGAATTTATTGAAACTTGTCTTATATTCTAACATGTCGTTTATCCTAGAAAATGTTCCATGTGACTTGAACAGAATGTATATTCTGTTGCTTTGGGATGGAATACTCTGAAGATATCTATTAAATCCATTTGATCTAGTGTGTCATTTAAGGACAGTTTCCTTGTTGATTTTCTCACTGGAATATTTATCTTTTGATGCCAATGGGATGTTAAAATTCCCTGCTATTCCTGTATTGCTATCAATAGTCCCTTTATGTCCATCAATATTTGCTTTATATATTTAGGTAATCTATGTTGCATTCATAAATGTTAATTTGCGAGTACCTAAATATGTAGTGTCTGTCCTTCTTTGTCTCTGAGTATAGCCTTTGTTTTAAAGTCTATCTTGTCTGATATAAATATTGCTACCCCAATTTATATTTTTATTTCCCTTTACATGAAATATCTTCTACCTTGTTTGGGGCTTTCTGAACTTCCTGGACTCTTGTGTCCTTTTTCCTTCACCAGGTTAGGAAAGTTTTCAGTCATTACTTTCTCAGATAGGTTCTTGATATTTTGCTCTTTCTCTTCTCCTTCTGGTACCTCTATGACACAAATGCTGTTATACTTCATGTTGTCCCAAAGATCCCTTAAACTATCTTCATTTATTTTCTAAATCTTTTTTTTGGTACTCTTATTGGGAGTTTTCTGCTACCTTGTCTTCCAAATTGCTGATTCAATCCTCTGCTTCATCCAACCTACTGTTTATTCCACCTAGTGTATTCTGTATTTCATATATTGAATTCTTTTATGACTGGTTATTTTTATGGGTTCTATGTCCTCTTTCAAGCTGTTTATGTTTTCATGAAGCTTCTTAAGCATCCTTGTAACCACTTTTTAAAACTCTGTGTCTGGTAAATTGCTTACTTCCATTTCATTTAGCTCTTTTTTCTGGACATTGTTCCTACTGCCTTCTAACCTTGATTTTATTAATGGAAAATCATCTGTTAATCTTATTTGGGTTTCCTTGTATGTAATGAGTCATTTTTCTCTTGCTGCTTTCAAGATTTACTCTGTCCTTCAATATTTTTACTATAATATATATATTATGGTAAAATTTATATAGTAAAATATATATGAATATATTTGCATTTATGTACTGGAATATATTGAGCTTCTTAGATAGGTAGATCGATATTTTTCATCAAAGATTTCAGTCACTATTTTTTCTAATTTTCCTCTGTTTCTTTCTCTCTTCTTTTCTTCTGGGACCCCCAGTTCATGTATGTTGAAGTGCATAATGGCTGAAAGGCTTTTTTCATGTTTTTTGATTCTCATTTTCTTTCCTATTTTCCATATTATGCAACTTTTATCAGTCTATATTCAAGTTCACTTACTTGTTTTCTAGCAGAAATCTACTGTTGATTCCCTCTAGTGAATTTTTTATTTTAGTTATTATGGTTTTATTTACAAAATTATCACTTGGATCTCTTATTTTTATAATTTTTATATCTTTATTGATATTTGTTATTTATGAGGACATTGTGATAATATCTTTACTTTTTTTTAGCACAGTCTTCTTTAGTTCTTTGAATACATTTACAAAGGCTGTTTCAAGATTTTTTAAATACAACATTGTGGCCCTCTCAGAAGCAATTTTCATTGCCTACATCTTTTCTTTGTGTGAACCACACTTTTTATGGATTTTTTTTCATGTCTCATAATTTTTGTTCAGAGCTGGATAATGTACCAACTTAATATACCTCCTCTCTGCCCCACCTCCTGTCTGAGACTTGTTTTGTTTTCTTGTTTGTTGTTTGGTGAGTTGACCATTTCTCTTTTTATGGCTTCCAGTTTATGTTCCTTCACCTTCCATCTTAAGAGCCAG
Source organism: Phyllostomus hastatus (assembly GCF_019186645.2). Lineage (NCBI taxonomy): Eukaryota > Metazoa > Chordata > Mammalia > Chiroptera > Phyllostomidae > Phyllostomus > Phyllostomus hastatus. Next base: position 6,792,047 of record NW_025334015.1, on the reverse strand, counting down.
ATACATCAAGGCAATTCTCTTTACATACCCACCTTGTAGTTTTAGAATACATTTTTCTCTTTCAAATTTATTTTACCTTTGAAAACAGTCAAGAGATATTTATACAGGCATATACAAAATATTCTAGTCTTATGTGTAGATGTTTTGCCTAAAGCATAAGCACTCCTTTGTGGAGAGTGTGTTGTTTTTTCAAAAACAAAATTTTTATTCATTTATTTTTAGAGAGGGGAAAGGGAGGGAAAAAGAGAAGAGAAACGTCAATTTGTGGTTGTCTCTCACGCGCCCCCTACTGGGGACCTGGCCTACAACCCAGGCACGTGCCCTGACTGAGAATTGAACCAGCGATCCTTTGGTTCTCAGGCCGGCACTCAGTCCACTGAGCCACACCAGCCAGGGTGAGGGTGTGTTTCAATACAGAAAATTACACAGATAAAACTAAACTAAAAAGGGGAAAAAGTTTTAAAAATCTAGCTCTTACTTTACTTTTAAAATGATCAATCTGTTATCAAGTTTCTGAAAAGTCTATAATTACATGCACTTGATTTTAGACAATATTAAACTGATCTCATTTGGAATGTCAATATTCCCAGTGCCTCCAGAACATATTTCAAATTAATTCTCTTGGCATGCATGGCTTTTTATAATAAGATCCTTACTTGTTCAGTTATTTGAAGTTCTATTTTTAATAAATCATTTTACTTTGAGTACCCTATAAACCCTTGTTTTATTCAAACATGACACAGAACCTCCCATATATGTTTTCCCTTCACTGTTTCCTTTACTCAGAATAATCACATTCTTTTTTCGCTCTGTCAGAGTCAGTTCTGCTCTTCCTTCAAGATTTAGTTTAAATCTTACCTCCACTTTAAAAACTTCCTTCAGGTCTCCTAACTGAAGGAATCTTTCATTTCTCTTAGGTACAACAGCATGTATTTTGTATATTTCCCTTTGCAGTTAGAAATGTGTTACTGTATGCCCTCTATTCTACTAAGCCTTTGCCAATTGAAATGTGTATTACTAAGTCCCTGGTGTTCTGACCTCCTTGGGTAAAGTGACATAGCTTTTTTTTTTTTCCTGTTTCTCACTGCACAATGCTACAGAACTTTTAAACCTTTATACCTAGTGAGCACATAAAATTATGGATCCTTTTCTGTTTACATATTTGTTGACAACTTGTAGGTGTTCTTGAGAGAAGTGTCTGTTCAGGTCCTATGCCCATTGTTTATTTGGATTGCTTTCTTTTTTTGGCTGATCAGTTGTATGAGTTCTTTATGAATTTTGGATATTAACTCCTTATCAGAGGTGTGGATTGCAAATACCATCTCCCATTTGGTTGCTTAGTTTTTTGTCTTGTTGATGGTTTCTTTAGCTTTGCAGAAGGTTTTAAATTTGATAAAGCCTCATTCATTTATTTTTGCTTTCAGTCTCCCTGCCTTCAAGATCAAATTTATAAACTCCTCTCTCAGACCAAGGTTTATAAATTTAGTACCTATGTTTTCTTGTATTTAATTTATTCTTTCAAGTCATATTTAGGTCTGTAATTAATTTCATTTTTTGTATATGGAGACAAATAGCAGTCTAATTTCATGCTGAATTTTACTAGCTAATCTAAAGTACAATGAGATGTCTCCTCACGCCTGTTAGAATGGCTATAATAAAAAAGACAAGTAATAGCAAGTATTGGAGAGGTTGTGGAGAAAAAGGAATCTTCATTCACTGCTGGAGGGACTCTACACTGATAAATGAATAAAACTATATCAAACTAAAAGACTTCTGCCAGCAAAAGATACCATCAACAAAACAAAAAGGCAGTGAACCAAATGGGAGAAGACATTTGCCAAACACACCTCTGACAATGGGCTAACATCCAAAATGTATGAATAACTCACATAACTCAACAACAAAAAACAATTCAATTTAAAAATGGGAAGAGGACCTAAACTGACACATCTCCCAAGAAGACATACAAAAGGCCAACAGATATATGAAAAGATGCTCAACTTCATAAGCTATTAGGGAAATGCAGATCAAAGCTATAATGAGACGTGATCTCACACCTGTGAGAAAGGCCATTGTCAACAGAACAAGTAATAACAAGTGTTGCAGAGGTTGTGAAGAAAAAGTAACCGTCATTCACTGCTGGTGGGAACGTTAACTAGTACAGCCACTGTGGAAAATAGTGTGGAGGCTCCTTTAAAAATTAGGAATAGACACAGTAACCCCCCTTACTGGGTCTCTGCCAAAAAAATTTGAAAACATTTATTTGTACAAATACATGTACCCCCATGTTCATTGCAGCATTATTCACAGCAAAGTGGCCGAGACATAGAAACCACCGAAGTGTCCTTTGATAAATGGTTGGATAAAGAAAACATGGTACACGTACACAATGGGATACTACTTAGCCATAAGGAAAGATGAAATACTGCCATTTGCAACAACATAAATGGATCTTGAGAATATCATGCTAAGCCAAATAAGTCAGACAGAATGACTCAAGGGCCATAGGATTTCACTCACATGTGGGATATAAAACCAAGAGCAACAAATTAACAAGCAAGACCAACAAACAGAAATTCATAGACACAGAAAACAGTATGATGCTTACCAGAGAGAAAAGGAGATGGGAGAAGGGAGGCAGTAGAAAGTGAAGGGAATCAAATACATAATGATGAAAGGAGATTTCATCTCACTTCGGGTGGTAAGCACATAGTGCAATATACAGAAGATGCACTATAGAATTTAACACTTGAAACCTATATAATTATTAACCCTATCACCACAATAAATTTTTTAAAAATTTTAAATACATAAAAACTTGTGACTTGAGACAACAAGAAGCCTTTTCTTTTAAATGTTGAGAAAAAAAGAACGTGAAAAAAAATAATATCCTTTAAATTCATCCTGCTAATGGCTATGACAAGATCAATGAATGTCTTCATTTCTTGAGGTGACACAGGTGGCATATTTTATTTCGCTTATTATGACAACTGCACATAGTAGGTGACTGGTAAATATTGAGTAAAACTCTCAGTGGAGTTTTTCTGAAACAGAATTTGGTGCCATTTTTCCACTTATTTTGTTCCATTCTACTACTGCTTATGATTGTGCTAAAATGAACAATAGCAGGCATTTCTGATTTCACCAGCGCCACGAGCAAGTGCCGACGCCCTCTGCAGACTCGGCCTTTCTTTGCATGATTTCCATGGACTGTGGGTTCCAGCCTACCCCATCTCCGATCTTCTGCAGTGTTCATGTGTATTGTGTTGCAGCTTTTTTTGTTTCGTCACATCTAACTGTAGTGATGGAATGGCCCTTTTGTGGACCTTTCAATGGATAAGACCCCTCCCCGCCTCACCACCAATTTGACAACAGATGTGACAAGGCAGTAAGTGAAGTGTGAAGACACATGGCTTTCAAAATTCCAGGGAGGCCCTGTCTCCTGCAGTCCTGGGGCTGAGAACAGACTGCTTCGTCACTTTCCCTAGTCTCTTCCTCACTCCACCTCTCCCACCTCTCACCCAGGCCAACGCTGGACTTACCATCTCTTCACAGACACGGTTCTGTGGGACCCGCAAACCACCAACCCTGCCAGGCCCAACCTCGGCCCTACCCATCGTGTGTCACACACACGAGCCACCGTGCTGCTGCAGCCGCTGCTATTATTCCTCTGCATCATGATTGTCATAAAGGTGCTTGATTTTTTTTGGAGCAACATTATCAGGAGTTCTAGGGTAAAAGTATTTGTTGTCTCAGGTACCCAGAGACAGGAAAAGTGTCACCTATGTTAGTGCTGGTCACCTAGGCAGGCATGGTGTGGCTTCCTGGTTAAGGCAGTGTCCCAGAACTAGTCGTTTTCTGACTGTAGTGGCTCCCTGATTTTGGTGGCTTTGACTCAGACTGGTGGCAGCTTCTAGGGTCTGAAACAGGACCTGTTGGTGGTGCCAGTTCCGTGGTGCAGCTCTCTGAAAGTTCAACCTGTTTCACCAGCTCTCTCAGTGAATGAGCAAGACATTGCATGCCACACTGAATACCTCCCTGCTCAGTTGAGTTGTATGTATTCTGCTTTCTGTTACTGCACCCTGACGGAAACAAGGGCCAGACCACCACCAGGCATAGTCTGAAAGCTGCTGGCCACAAACAGATCCCAGGGTCCTATTCCTTACTGAGTGAACATGCTCCAAACATGCCAGGGGAGAATGTTGTTTATTTGCTGGTGTTGCATCCTCTTATGTCCATTGTTATGGAAGCCATTGTTTGTCACGTTAAACAGCTGTTGTGACATAAAGAGAAACTGTCAAATAATATGGCTTTTGGAATGGTGACATGATATTTTCCTTTTAGAGTCTTTTTCCTCTATTTCCTGCTGCTGTCTTTCAAACTTTCTGTTGCTGCAGTGGCAATGGACAAGGACCAGCAGCCTGACAAGTGGCCCTGTTTGCTACTGAACAGAAACCAAACTTGGAACAGGCCATCCCTTGTTCTTCATGAGCTCTGCAGTCTTTCTGAGAAACTGTACCTCTCTGCCATCTCTCTTCGAGGCACCAAGTCTTCATATAACAGACCCAAGGGTTGATGATTTGGCACATAATTCTTTGATGGTAAAGAACAGCATTCACTCCCTTGGAGCTGCCTGCCACCTGAAACCACAGGTCAGGAGGCACAGGTGTGCCCAGGTCTAAGAAGAGCCTCACATGACACACACCTGGCCCTCAGCCTCCCGCTGGCCCTCTGCCCCAAGTAGTGCCAGCAAGTAGGAGAGCGTTGTGTTTGTTGCTTGTTCCTTTTTAATTAACTTGCTCACCTGTGCCAAAGTTCACCTTGGCATCCATTTTCTACTCATGGATGAAGCCTCTTCATCCTCACTTCAGGCTCATTCCTGGCCTAGGTTTTATGACAAATGTCCTCATGCTAGGTCATGATGCCTGCCTGGCTGTGAGCACGCTGGCTTTGTTAGAAAACACAACTGTCCACCTCACCACAAATCACTAATTCAAAGACCCCATGCTTACAAAAACAATCTCTTTTTCTTCCAAGTACTTGCCCAACTATTCCCACTGTTGTGTATCTCTGGCCTCTTTGAAACTGCCTGACCACTGACTCCTCTCTTTTCTGTTAATTCCTAAGACCTCTTCTCTCTTCACTTCCTTCCCAAATCAGTGTGGATTTCATGGTCCATTATTGCAATTGGTCCAACACCTTAAACTCCCTGGCTCATTACTCTTTTTGTCACAAGTTTTTCACCAAATTCCAATCCTGGAGGAATCCAGCTTCCTGCCCTGAGCCCATTGCCAAGGAGTGGGGCAAAGTTCTTGATGCAACAGAGCAGAATATGAGTTCTTTATAAGCTCGTGCACACCAAAGTCAAGTGGCCTCTCTCCTCTATTCTACACATTTTCTACTCGTCATTGGCCAACTTATACCACTATCTTCCACAATGGCGTTTTCACCTTTTCCATTTATCTCGATCCTTTCAATTCCCACTTACATCATTTTGCTCTCAGCAGATAATATTATTTTTCTTTAGAGAAAAATAGAAGCCGCTAAATGAAAATGCCCCAGTCTTCTCTTACCAGGCACACAAACTTATCCACATTTCAATTCTCTTTCCCTCTGGTTAATGTAGAGATGCTGTCTCTCCTTTAGATTTATTCATTTTGGCTTGAAATTTCATCATTTTTGCTATCTCAGGAAAATTATTCTGGTAACTACTTTATCTAATGTATATTCAGGCTCGTCATCTCAAGTTTCTTCTTCCCACTGGCTTTTATATACATAAAAAAATTAAATCAAAGTTTCAAAAAAATGTATCTGAACCTTGATCTCCTATCATCACCTTCCTCAGCCAAGTATCTCAAAGAGTTTTGCAAACATGCTCTTTCCCACTTTTCATCTCCCAGTCACACTTCCGCACATACCAATACACCCTTTAATGTGTCACCCTGACAAAGCAGTCTTCCTGTGGTCCCCAGGGACCCCAGTAACACTCTTTCCCCTGGATACACTTAAATCTTGGTCTCCTTGACCTCTCTATCTTTCAACGCCTTTTCTTGCTCACACCGCTTTCTCTTGATTCCCTCCTATATTTAAGCCTGTTTCTTCTTTGTTTCCATTGGAAGCTTATCTTCTCCATGACTTTTGAATGTTGGAATCTTCCCGTCTTTTGTCCAAATCCCTGTTATCTTTTTACACTATACTTTCTCCAGAGCCTATGGCTTCAAGTATTACTTATATAAGAATAACTCACTAATTTGACTCTTAAGCCTAGAGCCTTCTACACATATCTGTTTACAACTGCCATTTTAACACTATTTCTGGGACTCTTTCATTTTCTCAACAGTTACTGAGCACCTCTCATGATACAGGTACTGTTCTATGTATTGGTAATGCAGAAGTGAACAAAATACATGTCATCCACATCAAACAATGTGGCAGTGATGGGATGATAAATGAATAAAATATAATAATAAGTGGAAGTGCTCTGAAGAAAAATAAAGCAGGGTAAGAGGATAACAGGTGATGGAAGTTTTATTTTTATACTGTGTGGTATAAAAGTTCTCTCTGAGCCCTGGCTGGCATAGCTCAGTGGATTGAGCGCAGGCTGCGAACCAAAGTGTCGCAGGTTCAATTCCCACTCAGGGCATATTCCTGGGTTGCAGTCCACAGCCCCCAGCAACCGCACATTGATGTTTCTCTCTCTCTCTCTCTCTCTCTCTCTCTCTCTCTCTCTCTCTCTCTCACTCCCTTCCCTCTCTAAAAATAAATAAATAAAATCTTAAAAAAAAAAACAGTCCTCTCTGATGTTGTGACATTTTATCAAAAAATCAAAGGAGGGGAGTAAATCATGTGAAGTTCTGGAGGGAAATAATTTCAGGCAGAGAAAGTAACATGGACAAGGACAATCGGGTGGGAGCATATAAGCATATAAATTAATAAAATATAATATAACTTCTAATATTCTCTTGATTTACCCATCTCCTCCAGAGAGAAAGTCCATCTAAGTTTTCAAGCAAGAAACCATACTACCTATATTCATCCATTACTAAAGTCTACAAAAATTATTTCTCTGAAAATTCTGCTTTATTTTACCTACTTAGACATTTTTTGTTACCAACAACTGCTTCTCTGCCTCTCATGCTACTGCTTCTCCTCCGGGATTTGCCCATACAGTTGTCATGTCTTCTAAGTAGTCGTCTCTCCTCATTCCCCGCACCCAATTGCGCTCAACACATACCTGCCCGGCTGGCTCCCAAAATGTAAAACCAGAGTTGTGTTCCAAGAGTTAGTGATATCTGCTTTTGACTCTTGCCACTTTCTCACATAAGGTGTTACTCACCTGGTTATGAGAGAATGAGTCCTTGGAGGTATTTTCTACTGTGAAAATTAGAATAAATGGAAGATATATCAGTAATTTACAGCAGATTTATATGTAGTTTGTTATTTGGACTGTTCTTATGAGGGGTGAACAACTGCTGAATTTGGATATAGGGTTGGGCAGAATGGAGCTGGGGAAGGGCTCTCACTTCAGAACACAATTTCATTCTGTCTCAGTTTCTGTCCTTTTAATGAAATAGTGTTTGCTGAAGAAACCTATTTCTTCAATCAGATATATGTCCTGTGATAAGTAGGTAGGCATCTATTAATCCTGAACAGCTAATGTGACCGCTATCATGCCACTCGGACTTGGATTTGTTAGTTTGTTTATCTTCAGAGGCCAGGCCTGAGGTTAACACCTACAGAAACAAACAGCTCCAAATTCCCATCTGGTGTTCAAGCTGATTTGCAGAAAAAAAATGGAATGATGATTCTGTAATAGCTAATAGAGATTTTCATTTAATGCAGCTGCTAGAAATTATCAAGGACTCCATTGAAAGCTTCCCAGTCACTTACAGTAACAGGATAATAAATCATTCCCAGCACTTTCTGGCATTTATGATTCTATTAGAAACATAAGACCTGGTTCAGCTACTCTTCTCAGTTTTTTTGAAATTTATTTGTTAAATTACCTTTTAAAGTTCAAGAAAAGAAGAAAGGCTCTTACTTTGCTGCCAATTATGTTAATAAGTAATGTGTCTCTATGAAATTTCTTATTTCAAAAGGGAGTAGGAAGAGAAGAGGTGGAATCTTTAGATGCAGCCATCTAAACTTTTTGAAAGGCCCACTGTTTGGGGAGCAGTGCAGTATTGACACATTGCAGAAAGTACTAGATAACGACTCCGAAGGTCCTTGTTCCGTATTCTTGCTCTTCTCTCCCTGCCCAGCCCCGCTGACCCTGCACCAGGCTCTCAGTATCTAAGGCTTTAATTCTCTCATTAAAGAAGTGGCATTATCATCTCTCATCATTATGTATTTCCAAGGCAGTTGGTATGTCTAATAAAATAGTAAACGTGAAAGTGTTTTATAAATTGTCAGGCTCAATGGATCTTAGTCATTTTTGTTTATGAAGGCTTGGTTTCATTCCTTGTTGGAAACACTTATTGAAAATAGGAAGTACTGATTGCTAAACTATTTACAGCTGCTTTGTTCCCCTGCCTTAGGCTACTAAGTAAGATCTAGCTATCTCTGTTGACTCTCTGAGCCAAATCCTCAATTGTGTCAATAACAACTAAATAATAACCCCAAATACCCAGATTTTGGAACTAAGCCAACTTCCTTCTAGATTTAGCTCATGGATAGCTACCTATTTATACTGCATCTACCAAATCACAAGAAAACTTGTATAGTACTCACTATACATGAGATCCCACATTCATGCTCATGTGGTCGTGTATTTTTAAATTCTTATAAATACACTTTGGCAGAACCTGTGTCATCTAGTGCTTGAATTGTAAGTATAAAAAGGAGATATTTAGGAGCAGTGGGAGCTTCTGTACCCAACAACAGCTGGCAGACAGAATTATACAGTGTGCATAAGAGTCTTTGGTGACCCACCTAATCTATGGACTTGTTAAAAGAGGAAGCAATTTCAATATATTTGATTCAATTTAAAAAAGTATTTATAAAAATGCCTCTCTACTTCTTAGTGCTACCATGAATAGAAATAAATATGGTACAGTTTCTTGCCCCAAAGGAGCTTATAATCTCATTGGAGAGATAAGATATATACACCAGAAATCTCTGGAGGATGTCAGAAGATGAGACCTGATGGATTAAGAGCTAAAATTGGCCAGAGCATACAAGGAGGTCCCTGAGGAAAACATAAAAGCTGAACTTAGCTGAGACTGTTTTGTAGACTTGGAAAGACTCTGAGGGAACAGCAGGCATGAAGAAATGGCATTAGCAGACTAGTGGAGGCAGAAATGAATGCTGGACATGGGAGAGATGGCTAGGACTCCTGTCTGACCTTGGCAGATAAGGGCATTACATGCTGGGCAGCATTGATACAAAGAAATGTTAGCTGACAACCATGAGTAGTTGGATAGGAGATGAAGGTCTCTTTAAATAGGTTATGTTGTAATATGAGTAGTGTCCCTCTAGAGGTGTGTAGCTTATGGTTCTGAAGAAGCTATTAATAAAAGATATTTCTGTGATTAAATTGTTGAAGCTTTGTAACTAAAGGGATATTTGAGGTGAGGACCAAGGGGTCAGTCCTTTAATCTCTGTTCTTTTTGTGTATGACCTCCCTTGGAGACCTCATCTAGTCCTATGGTTGTAAGTATTATTATATGACTCAAATTGTGTATATGTAGATAGATATAGATATAATTATATTTACCCATCCATTTCTATCTACAGCTATCTATTTCTACCTATCTCTTTATTGTTATCTGAATTTCAGAAATGAATATTTTCCTGCTTACTTACCCTCTTCATTTGGATTTCAAGTAGACAACTAAAATTTGATGTGTATAAACCCAAACTCCTTATTTTTCCCATTTCAAACTAATACCTCCCACATGTTACACATCTCAGCAAATGTCAACTTAGTCTGTTCCATTGTTCAGTATCCCAACTTTGAATTCTCCTTAACTCCTACCATCCCCTCACACCTGGTACCGAGTTCAGGAGCATACAAGCAGATACCACCAGACCTACCTTCAGAATATATTCAGAATCCCATCCTTCTGGCCACCTTCACTAATATCAGCCTTCTCTAAATCACCTTCCTCTCTTACCTAGATAATTATGATAGTCTCTGGATGGTCTCCCTGCTTCTTCACTGTATGTCATACAAGAGATTCTCAGAGCAGCAGTGGGAATAATCTGTTTAAAACAAGACAGACCATGTCACTTCTCAGTCCCAACCTCCACTGACTCCAGGTCACTCCAAGTGTGGAGGCTCGAATGACCTGGTTATTTATCCCCTCTGACCTCTTCTCCTACCACACAACCCCCGTGTAGCCACACATTCTTACCCCCAGCCAGGGACACTCCTTCCCTGGGCATTTGAGGTTGTAGCCGCATCTTCTTCCAAATATGCATAAGATCCACTCTCTCACAAGGTGTTTCCAGTCCTGTATCAGCTGCTTGGTGTCATCGTCGCTGACTGTGAGACCCACCTCTTACTTTTCTACCCTTTTCAGCCTTATTTTACTAATGCATAGTGCCATCTAGAATACTAATTTTTCTTTATGTACTTATGAAATAATGCATCTACTATATTTTCCACCAGAAGAAAAGCTTGCTTAGTATCACTAACACTCAGAAAAAAAGGGGGGAGTTGAATTGCTAGACTTGAGAGATATCAGAATGTAAATAGCATTTGAGGCCATGGAGAAGATGTGTTTAATCAGGAAAAACTTAGAAAGAAGAAACCAATACTTAAGAGAAACGGGGAGGAAAGGAAACTGTTGAAGAAGGAGACAGGAGGATTATAAAGATAGGAGGAGAACTGGTTATTCAGAATGAAAAAGTGCAGGGTTTTGAAACACAAGATTTAGCCATTTTGTCCAGTGTTGGTAGGGTAAAACTGAACACTGCACCATAAGTCTGGATTTTGGGAAGATGTTGCTGACCATAAGAAAACTGGCTTCAGCTGTGCAGCGAGGGCAGCAGCCTCAGGATGCAGCCCTGAAAGGACACAAGAGATAAAGAAATATGGATGATAAGTGTAACCCTTCCCTTTTTCACGAACTCTGCCGAGGGACAAAGGAAAATTGGCTGGATGCTGAGCACAGAATAGATATGTTATTAAATGGGACATTTCTTGAGGCCTCACCAAACTCTCACTATGATCCAAAAGTAGGAAAAGAAAGCCAGAGATAGACCTTAACAGTATAATCAAAAAGTGACATAAGAAACTACCTTTACTTTCTTAATTATCAGTTTATATTGAATTCCTACAGGAGAAATTAAAGTTTGCATTTAATATTATTATCCCAAATACTGTATTAATAATAGCTTTGTATCTTTAATCCGCTCAACTAGAAATTACTTGTTTCCCATAGAATGAAAATAGTTCTAGGAATGAAAACAATGCAGGGTGTTTTTATTGGTTCTAAGTTTGTCTTATTTTCTTAAAGAATCATAGGCCCTGTGTATTTGCTACTGATAATTATCTTATAATAAAGTATTAGCAAGAAATGCATTTCAAGTTTATTTAGCAAATTTAATTTTTAAGTACATAATATAGCCAGACATTGACTCAAAAACAAGCATGCATGTTTCCATCTCTATTCTCCCTGGATTGTGGCTGGACGATCTCTGTTCAGTGCACAGGCATGAGATACTTAGGTGAATGACACATCCTCAAACTTCACCTGGAACTGACAAAACAACAGGTCAAGGTTTTTTCTTCAATTTCTCTAGAATTTTTTTTATCCCTGGGGCAAGAGAGGAAAGCCTGCTGTAAATTTTGAGATACACAGTGATGTTATTATTTACAAGCACATCAGGCACTTATTTTATGCCCCACACAGTGTGAGGCACAAGAAAGATACCGAAGAAGTTGAAAATGTCTTAGTAGTTCAAGTCCGTTCAGCCCATAACCATCATAAAGTAGATACGAGGCTGTAGACTGATTAGGAAACAGTTCGTTACACCTAGTGGTGTAGTGCAGCGGTGCACGCACACCATGCTGTGGCTATGGCAAAGCCCAAGAAGACAGGGATAGGCCCTGTGTTACTGAGTCCTGTCTGGATTAGAAGATGAAAGAGGGAACCTGTAGAGGATTTTATAATTTTGTATATATGTGTGTGGTTTGTCTGGAAAAGTCCAACCATTGCTAATATAACAAGAACAGTTTACGCAGCATCAATATAACCTTGCAGCCAAGGAGAGTGGACTGGAATGTGCATGTGTAAACAATGATGACTTCACTATACTGTTCAGTAGGGTTGGTAGATGCCGTTAAGTGAGCTTGTGTACTGTGTGGCTGTCACATTCAAAATGACTGTGCAAGTAGAACAATGAATCTGAATCAACTCTTGCATTATGCTTGGACATCCCTCTGTGGAAACTATTTGGGTGATTCAGATGGGCAACTGGTGATTGGCAGCTTCATCACGACAACACACCCATCACGTCTTATGCAGAGTTTTTGGCAAAACATCCAATCACCCAGGTGACTCAGCTCCCATATAGCCCAGATTTGGTGCCCTGTGACTTCTGGCTTTTCCAAAAACTTCAATCACCTTTGAAAGGGAAGAGATTTCAGACTGTCGATGAGATTCAGGAAAATATGATGGGGCAAATGATGGTAACTGGGAGAACTCTGTGAGGTCCCAAGGTGCCTACCTTGAAGGGGACTGAAGTTTCATTATCAAACGGGACATTTCTTGAGGACACTTCTCTACATTTCATGTACAGTTTTTCTTGTATCTGGTATCTTCTTCAATAAAGGTTTCTATTTTTTCATATTACGTGGCTGGATACCTTCTGGACAGGTCCAGAATGCATATCTGCTACACCTGAGGGAAAACTGCACATGGTCTGGCACAGTTACAGAGGAGACTTTGCAGGAATAGGGAGGGGATAAGGTAAGCTGGTAGGTAAGGGCCTCGATTGCCTGAGGTAGGAATGCAGAATTCCTGCTTCAATGAGCACAAATAGGAACCTCTGTACATTTTAAAACTGTTAACAATTGACTGTGGGGTGAATAGGTATTTAATTAAAATTAATCTGACAGTTACATATAAGAATAATTGGAGGAGACTTTTTTAAATGAAAACAAAAAGGCAGCAGTTATTATAGTCTTGGTTTATGAAGGGAGGTTGGACTTGGCTAATTCTAGAAAAAGAGTTATAGGTAAAAATAAATGGCATCAACAAATAAGAACTGACAGAAAACCACGGTATGTAAGTCAGGGTTCAATGATAATTCTATGTTTCTGAACCAAGGTAATGAAGAAACAAATAGAAACTCGTTTTTATTTAGCACATATCAAGTGCTAGGTACTGTTGGGTATTTCATGTTGCTATCGCATTTATCCTGACAGCGCTCTTGTAAGGAGAAAAACACCCCAGGTCTGCATGTTTAAGTCATGTGTGCCAGATCAAACAGCCAGGCATCTGCGGAGGTGAGCTCAGAACACAAGTCTGCTGACTTTAAGTCCAAGGGCCTTTCCACCTTATAATGTTCTGCCAGGACTTTGCCTTGACTCACTCCCAAATATACACCTTTAAACTTGTCCACTCCCCCACACCAAGCAAACTGAGCCATTGTTGATCCACAAGCTGGCCCTGAGTTCTTCTGCCCCTGCTGCTGCTCCGCCACCTTCTGGTCTTGCTGTTCTTTCTTCCACGCCTTTGCTAATCTCTAAAGGCACATTCTTCATATCATCTTCCCTGTGAAGTTTTTCCATTTCTTTCAAATACATGGGATCACTTTCTTTTGAACCACCTCTACCTTTCTCCACCTCCTCGCTCTACTTGCATTGCAGAATGTGGGTGTTTTTCTCATCTACAATATTGCATGCAGCTTCTCGAGAATAAATAAGATTATCTGTCCAGTGATTTCCATTACTCCTTTATATTTTAGGAATTTGGTGTAAAAGAGAGAAGGTGAGAGGGGGTCAACATGGCAGGGTAGGAAGACCCCGAGCTCACAGCCTCCCACAGATATACTACAGTTATAACTACAGGGAACAGCAACCACTCCCGGAGAGGGAGTCCTGGTGGGCAGCAGCACTCCTCCAAGGCAGCTGCAGCTCTGAGGAAGGAGCCCCCACAGGCCAGCAGGCCCACAAACAGACGGGACTCAGTCTGCAGCCAGCTGTGTCGGGGTCCACCCCGCACAGGCAGGCCTCGCAGCCAGTCACCTGGGGCCTATCCCATCCACTGCCACACCCGCAGCCATCAGGGCCCAACCACAATGGGAGGGTGCATTCGCCCACCCAGGGGACACCTCTGAAGCCTCTGGCTGTAGTGACAAGGGAAATGTCAACACTAGGCTACACAATACACACAATGCGCCGCTTTCTTAAGAAGGGGAGACATAACCAATTTACTGAATGCACAGAAACAAACACAGAGTTAGGAATATGTTCAAATAAAAATCAATACAAACCCCCGGGAAAAGAACTAAAATAAACAGAGATAAGCAATCTACCAAACAAAGAGTACAAAGCAACGGTCCTAAAGTTGCTAACAGACTTAAGGGAAGAATGGATGAATGCAATGAGACCTTTAACAAAGAGAAAACACTTTTTGATCAAGTTGAAGAATACAATAACTAACATTAAAAATACAGCCCTGGCTGGTGCGGCTCATATGTGAAATTAGAAAATCTCACTGGTAGAGGCAGACTTATAGGAAAGGCGATGAATCAATCAATTATAAAACTAGTATAAAGGTTAAAAGACAAAAGTAGTAAAATAATTTAGACCTACGGTAATTAGTTAAGAGATACAAACATACACAAAGATGTAACATATAATGTCAAAAACATAAAACTTGGGTGAGTAGGCAGAAAAGTAGTGCTTTTAGGATGTGTTCAAACTACAGTGATTATCAACTTAAATAGACTGATGTACACATAGTTACAAGGGGGACCCCTCCAAAAAAACCCAGTATTTATAAAAAAATGTGTACTTATTCTTACATGTTTAAATTTCAGTCACCTTCAAAGTTCTCTCCATTTGATGCAATACACCATTAGAGATGTTTTCTCCACTGCTCAGAATAGTTTTTGAACTCATTGATTTTGATGCCTTTTGGTGCTCAACCTTCTTGTTTCCATTTGCATGAGAAAACTTTTCCATCTCTTCAATTTCAGTCCGTGTGTCCTCAGATCTTAAGCGAGACTCTTACTGGTACTATATGTATTTTTTTAAATCTATTTAGTCCCTTATGTCTTTGATTAGAACATTTTATCCATTTACATTAAACGTAATTATTAATGGGTGTCTACTTACTTCCATTTTGTTGGTTGTTTTCTGGTTGTTGCATGTTTTTCCTCAGTTCCTGTCTTTTCCTTGTTCTCATTCTCTTCCTTTGTGATTTGATGGCTTTCTTTAGTGTTTTGATTCCTTTCTCTTCAGCTTTTATTTTTCTACTATAGCTTTTCAGTTTATAATTCCCATGATTCATATATAAGAGGGGTACCCCTAAAAATGGAATTATATTCTGGAGGGCAGGCTCCTTGCAGTACAGGCTTCCACTGCTGGGAGAGTGCTCTGGAAACCCATCTGTATCAGTGTACCCGCTGGCATTGCTATGAGAGGCTGCATTCAGCTTCAGTGAATTTTTTGAAGGCTCTTTCAACGTGTTTGCCCATTTCATGGTGCGTGATTTACAGGTGCACCTGCCCACACCTTGCTGAGTGTTCAGCAGCTTTTGACCAAAAAGGACATGACCCCTGTGTCCCACACTCCCTATTCCTCTGATCTTGCTCCAAGGGACTTTTTTTGTGTTTTCCCGGATGAAAAAATTCCTCAAAGGGAAAGGTTTTGCACATGTGGAAGAGGTGAAACAAAAAACTAAAGAATAAATTTAACCAAGGAGGTGAAAGACTTGTACTCGGAAAATTATAAGACATTGATGAAGGAAATTGAAGATGACAGAAGTAAATAAAGATTCACTGTGCTCATGGGTAGGAATAACTACTAGTGTTAAAATGTTCATACTACTCAAAGTGATCTATTGATTTCAATGTGATCCCTATTAAAATACCAATGGCAGTTCTCTAAGAACCAGAACAAATCATCCTAAAAACTGCATGAAAACACAAAAGACCTTGAATATCCTAAGCAACCTTCAGAAAGAAGAACAAAGTTGGAGGTGTAATGTTCTCTGATTTCAAACTATACTACAAGCTATAGTAACTGAAACAGCATGGGACTGGCCCCAAAAGACTCGTCATTTAATGGAACAGAACAGAAATCCCAGAAAGAAATCCAGGCCTATCTCATCAATTTGTCCACAACAAAGGAGGCAAGAATATATGGTGGGAAAGATGCTTTATTTCAGTAAGTTGTTGGGAAACTGAGAAGCTACATGCAAAAAAATATGAAACTGAACCACTTTCTTAATACCATATACAAAAAAATAAACTCAAAATGAATTAAAGACTTAAATGTAAGACTTGAAACCATAAAACTCTTAGAAGAAAACGTTGGCAGTAAACTCTTTAACATCAATATTATCCATATGCTTTAAAACATACCTCCCTAGGCAAGGGCAACAAAAGCAAAAATAAACCATTTTTTTTATTTAGTTTGACTACATTAAACTAAAAAGCTTTGCCCAACAAAGGAAATGATCAATAAAACAAAAAGGTAACCTGCTGAAGGAGTGATGATATTTACAGATGATATATCCAGTAAGAGGTTAATATCCAAAATACATAAAGAAGTCATGCAACTTAGCATGAGAGAAAAATTTCATTTAGAAAACTAAACTGAGGACCTGAATCCACATTTTTCCAAAGATGACATGCAGATGGCCAACAGACATAAAAGATGCTCAACATCAATAATCACCAGGAAAATGCTAATCAAACCCGCAATGAGATATCACTCTTGCCTGTCAGAATGGCTATTACCAAAAAGGCAGCAAACAACGAGCATTGATGAGGATACAGAGGGAAAAAAAGAAACCCTTGTGCACTGTGAGGGGATTATAAATTGGTACCGTTGCTATGGAAAACAGTATGGAGGTTCCTGAAAAAGTTAAAAATAGATCTACCATGCAACCATTTTTAGGTATATCTGAAGAAATCTAAAACACTAATTCAGAAAGATATACACACCCCTATGTTCAGGGCAGCATTATCTGCAATAGGCAAACCTCGAGTCCACCAAAGTGTTTGTCAATAGATGAGTAAAGAAGTGGGTAAAGAAGCTGTGATGCATGCACACACACACACTTACACACACAAGTGAATAGTGTTTGACTGTAAAAAAGATTGAAATCTTGCCTTTTGTAGTAACATGCTTAGACCTAGGGTATATAATATTAGTGAAATAAGCAGACAGAGAAAGACAAGTATTGTATGACCTCACTTTCATGAAGAATCTAAAAAGCAAAACCAATGAACAAATGAAACAAAACAGCAACAGACACACAGATACAGGAAACCAACTGGTGGTGGCTGGGGGCAGGGCGGGTGGGAGCGTGGGAGAAACAGCTGAAGGGGATCAGGAAGTACAAACTTCCAGTCTGAAATGAACAAGTCACGGGGATGTACTGTAAAGCTAAGGGAATATAGTCAATAATATTGTAATAACTTTGTAAGGGACAGATGGTTACTACACTTATCATAGTAATAACTTTATAAGGTATATAAATGTCAGAGGACTATGTTATATATTTGAAATTAATATGATGTTTTGTGTAAACTACACTTTAAAAAAAGAGAGAAAGGATAAAAAAGAAGAAAAGGCATAGGGCTTAAGAAAAAACAAAATGTGTCATAGCTATCTATGTATCTGGGACAATGGGGTAGAGTGTGAAGTTATCCTGAGCTTGGAGGCAAGAAAGCTGAGAGTAAATCTCCAGGTTTTGATTACCTTAGTAAACTCAACATTTCACTTTTTAAAGATGCTGCTTCACTCCAAAGGCCAACTTTAATAAACCAGCTCACCATAAGTCCAGAGTCAGGACAGCTCAGCTGACACCCCTGGGTGGGATACACCCCAGAGACTTCTGGGGCCCTTGGGCCCCTTGTAAATCCCAGGCTGGGTAATGTGCTGTGGCTTCTTTGCATAGCAAGTCCATACTTTAGGAAGGCTACTGATTGGAGCACTCCTTGGCAGATCGTGATAACTTTTTTAATGAAGCAGCCCCCTCTTTTTTTTTTTTTGTTCTCAGAACAGCTGTTGGTGGTGTGTTCAGTCAGTCTTCAATAACCCCAGAGAAAAGGGCACCCACTCCTCTCTGGCTCTGAAAGCTCCTTTTTCAATTCAAGCAAGGGAGACATCCCAGCATTTCTCTACATCAAAGTCTCTGTGAAGACACCGCCAAGTGACCTTCCCAAGCAGGGCAGCGAGAACTCGCAGCACCAGAGTTGCGAAGAATAAACAGAGCCAGAGCAGCACCCAGGAGCAATGTAGGGGCTAGTCCAAGAATGGCACAGACTTGAACAACTTTTCATCTTAAAAATAGCCACTTAGTTACTTCAGAAATAAATTTAAAGTTGTTGCTCTGCCCAGCAGCGCTCTGGGCACTGGCCCCCGGGGACGAAAAAGGCACAACGTGACCCATGCAGTGCAGTCTGGGGAGCCACAAGGATGAGTTTGGTACTAGGGGTCGTCCCTACTCCTCATGCTGCTGGGACCAGAACTGTTTGTTATCCTGCCTTAGTCACTGTGTGGACTCCTGGGGAGCAGAGATCACACCTGCTTTTCCCATCACTTTGTCCCTGAACAATAGCTGAATAGCACAAGCCCTTTGAAAGCAAGGTTTGTGTCTTGTATTTCTTCTTCCTGGTCTTCCATGTAACCAAGCAAAATTCTATACTTACATCCTGTTTCACGAAGCACTATAAATTATATATATGTATTTTTTATTAAATCTATTGGGGTGATGTTGGTGTAAAATTACACAGGTTTCAAGTTTCTATAATACATCTGAATAGTGCATTGTGTGTACACCAAAATCAAATCTCCTTTCATTGCCATATATTTGATTCCCTTTCATCTTTACTATGTCCCCCAACCTCCCTCCCCTCTGGAAATCATTATACTGTTGTCTGCATCTATGAGTTTTTGTTTGTCTTAATTGTTCACTTGTTGTTTTTGGTTTTATACCCCAAATATGAGTGAAATCATATGGTTCTTGATTTTTTCTGTCTGATTTATTTTGCTTAGCATGATAATCTCAGGATCCATCCATGTTGTTGCAAATGGCAGTATTCCATCTTTTCTTATGGCTGAGTAGTATTCCATAGTGTAAATGTACCACATCTTCTTTATTCAATTATCTATCAAGGGGCACTTCTGTTGTTTCCACGTCTTGGCCACTGCAAATAATGCTGCAATGAACAGAGGGGTACATATACTTTACAAATAAATGTTTTCAAATTTTTCAGGTAGTCACCCAGAAGAGGGATTGCTGGGTCATATGGTAACTCAATTCTTAATATTTTAAGGAAACTCCATACTGTTTTCCACAGTGGCTGTATCAGTTTACATCCCCACTACCAGTGAATGAGGGTTCCTTTTTCTCCACAGCCTCTCCAACACTTGTTATTATTTGTACTGTTGATAATAGTCATTCCAACAGGTATGAGGTCACATCTCATTGTAGTTTTGATTTTCAGTTCCCTAATAGCTAACGAAGTTGAGCATCTTTCCATATATCTGTCGGTCTTTTGATGTCTTCTTGAGAGAAGTATCTGTTTAGGTCCTCCACCCATTTTTAAGTTGAATTGTTTTTTGTTTTTGAGTTATATGAATTCTTTATATATTTTGGATATTAATCCCTTATCAGAGATGTTGCCTGCAAACATCTTCTCCCATTTGGTTCATTGCCTTTTTGTTTTGTTAATGGTTTCTTTTGCTGTGCAGATTTTTAGCTTGATATAGTCTCATTCATTCATTTATTTTCTTACCTCCCTTGACTTAGAGGTCAAATTAATAAAATCAATAGGTTTAGTACCTATGTGTCTTGCCCACACATGGCTATGAGTCCTAAGGAACAACCATCTTTCAAATGCCAGCCACTTTCTGAGATTCTAACCCATCAAATTTAGAATTGTTTGAATTCCTCAGAAATTTCCTAGAGGGCCATGACCTTATATTGTGGAAGAAGCCTCACCCAGGACTAAGTTTTGCAGTGGCCAAACATTTAGGAAAGTGCCATCCTCCCAGTGGGGCTTACACCTCCCTGCCTGTAATCTGTGTCAAGGAGAGAAAACCAAGTGCCCATTGCAGGTGCCCAGATTCTGGTGCAATGTGCCACCATCTCCCCCTGTAGCTCAGCTCAGCTAAGACATAACGTAAGTGGAACTGAGAGCTGTTTTATTGAACACTTACTATTTTTCAGAAATAGAGACTTTATTGCTACTCTATTATTATTTTTAAATACTCACCCAAGGACAATTTTTCATTGCTTTTTTTTTTGGAAAGAGAGTAAAGAAGGGAGAGAGAGAAAAACATCAGTCTAAGACAGAAACATCAATTGGTTGCCTCTCATTGGCTCCCCAACCAGGGATGGAACCTGCAACTTAAGTGTGTGCACTGGCCAGGACTTGAGCACATGACCTTTCCACATATGGGACAACACTCCAGCCATCTGAGCTACACTGGCCAATGCATAGCTACTGTGTTATTATTCATTAAAGATACATTTCACAAGTACTTATCAAGACTCATGATGTAATCTCAATAAATATGTTACACTCTTCACTGTGGGAACATAGGGAAACAAAGATGTAACAGCTATTGTTTGACACACTCAATAAGACATACCCATAATTGCATTGCAAGCACACAGCATTTAGGACCTCATTTAATCTTAAAATATTTAACAACAGGCATTGTTAGCCATTATTTTCTTCTTTCATAGATAGATATGGGAAAAATGGTTTCAAAATGTTAAGTAACTTGTCCAAGGTAAAGGAACCAACTGCTAGAGCCAGAATAGCATCTCTGGGTCCCTAAGGACATTGCCACATACCCTTTATCACTGTATATATACTTCCTTCCAAACTAAACAAGTGACCTTTTTAGGTTCCAACCAAAGGCCAACAATTGCTGATTGGACCCCAAACAGTGAACATTAACCGGCTTCAAATACCACATATTGTCTCTGCTTACATTGGCTTGAAAACATGATATGATATTTATACTAAGAATCTTGAAAGTCTAGTTAATAGCCTCAAATATCTAACCCCTGTCACCTTGTGTAATTAATCTGAAAATAACTTCAGTTACCTGTACTTTCTCATATTCATAACCCAGGAATGTTCTATACACCCTGCTACCCACTTCCTCTACTGCTCTTGTTAGCATAGGTAGCTAGATTAATAAAGAAAAGACACAAAGGAAATCAGACATTATTAAGCATAATAAACTAGGGAGCAGAAGCCTGCTTCACTAGGATATTGCAGCATTCATAGGCATCCTGAAAGATCACAGCATTGCCCCACCAAGGAGATTAACACCCCTTAGCCCTGTCTTGGAGGGAGGAAGAACCAGCTTTCCAATCTCTCCAGGGTACAACAGGTCCATCCCCCCAAGACTATGGAGACAGGTAAATACATGTGCAGTAGGAGCCAAGATGGTAACCATAGCGGTTTGTCTGTCTAGCCTGGGGAAAGGATTGGATTGGATAAGGGACACAGGACCCTGGAAGATCTGGGAAATGGATTGGTTAAGGTGGGGGCCCCAGGGAGGCCCAAAAAGAATTGGGAAGTTGATCGGTTAGTTTAAAGAAGCCCCTGCTTCTTCCCAGTCCCGAGATAATACAACCGGAGCTTAACAAAGACAAATGCCATTTTCCTCTCTCGCTCACTTGGTAACACACACTCATGCCATTTGCTCGTGTGTGTTCTCTCTGTAGCAGCCACATGGCCCAAGCAGCCACACGGCCGGCAGCCAGGCCAACTTCAAGCAGGCTCCACGCCAAGCGTGGGTACTGGACACAGCAACACCAGCTGGCCTGAGCACAGCCAGGAACTGGGCTAAGCTCTGATGTGGACTAAACTTTGGCATGGCACAGAAGCTCTGGACATTGGTCCTATTTCTGGGCCTGATGAAGACAATGTTGGGCTTTTTCCACAGTGGGATGGATGGAAATCACACATTGGGAACCCAGGGGCAGTCCTTTGATTTTGCATCTATAATACATCTTATCCATAAGCCTCAACCTCCCATACATGGGTCTCCCAGGATGCTTTCAGTGCAATCCCATGAAAGAACAGGGCTTCCACAGGCAAGACTCTTACCATCACTCCCTTATACTATGCATGGTGGGTGTATTGCAGACAAACTCTCCCACAGGCTCAACCTTATCACAAGTATTTCTTCATTTTCCTGTCCCTTGTTCTTCCAATGAGATACCTGCTTCTTCCAGCACATCAAGAGAAAGTTGTTTATTTTTCTCCACACACCATAATTTCATTATCTTCCATTTACTCCTCAACACACATAATTTGACTTCAGTTTTCAGCATTTCACCGAAACCTCCCTGGCACAGGACACCCATAACCTCCTGCATGAAATTTATATGGCTATGTAACAAATGACCACACATTTAGCAACTTGAAACAGCACCAGTTTGTTTTCTCACAATTCCTATGAATCAGGAGTTCTGTTAGGGGTTAGTTGGGTCCCCTGCTAGGGCCACACCAGACTGAAACCAAGGGAGGAGGTGGCTGCAGCTATGATATTACCTGTGTCTTAGAGTGTTTTCTCAAGCTCCCTGGTGGTAGTAGGCAGCATCAGTGCCTTATGTCATGGGATTGCAGTTCTTGGTGTCTTGCTGGCTGCTAGCAAGGCACTGCTCTCAGCACTAGACAGAGGCCACCTATGGAAGCTGACTGTGGAAGAAACCTCTGCAGGTGATTCACAACATAGCTCTTTGCTTCTTCAAGGCAAGCAGGAGAAATCTCTCTTTGGAATCTTCTTTTAAAGGGCTCACTTGAGTAGGTCAGGCCCATTCAGGATAATCTCCCCTTTGATTAAATCAAAATCATCTGATTAAGAACCCTGATTACATATGCAAATATTGTTCAAACAAATAAATAATAAGATTGGGAAGTCATGTATAGAATTAAGCCTATAATGGGTATGTATCTGTATAGTTTTAGGAAGACTTTCCCTTATTTAATGGAAATTGAATCTTGGTTAAGGAGTTTGAATATTAAAACAAGAATGGGTAGTAGGGAGTTAATTATGATGAGGGAAAAATAAAAGTCCGGTAAACTAAAGTAGGAAGTTCCCTATAGATTCCATGACCCTCTGGAGGCAAATTAAGTAAATCTACTGAAGATGTAGAAAGAATTCCAATAATGAGTCTTGTAAAATTTGGAGCTCTTAAGCTCTATCTAATTGAATAACCTTAACAGGTTATCCAATCCAGCACCCTAAAAGTAATGAACCAAAAATAAGCCAAGAAAACTATGTGAATATTAGAAAGAGCATAGGATTTCAAGACGGGTTTCCAAAACTTCCTTTTCTAAGTGATGGTATGGTTCATCAACACTCATTCATTTTCTCACATATTCATTTGTTCTTTTGACAGCTCTTTATGCCAACTAAAATTCTAGGCAGTGGGCAACATCATGATGAGAAGGAACTGACCTCTGTCTTCTAGGATTTACTTTCCTGTGTAGAAGCTGGCTAGTAAATAAGAAATGGTAGCATCCTGAGAGATCTTTGAGAAGAAAATTTGAGAGTCCTTTGAAAACACAGACTTTGGTGGGGAGGGGTGCAAAGGCAGACATTCATGAAGGAATGACCTCTACACTGACACCCCAAGGAGCCAGGTGATGGAACAGGAGGGAAGACAGCTTTCAAGGTAGAGATGAAAACATAAACAAAGTCCCAGAGGTCCATTCATGCACCTAGAAAAGCAAGTAGTTCCATGCGGCTGGAATACAGAGCGACAGGAGGTGAACGTGGGGTTGCCCAGAGATAAGGATGTAGAGATGCACAGAGCTGGCTTGGGAAGAAATCTCGTGTGCTGGAGAATTTGGGTCAATTATGCAAACAAGGTTTATAGCTGGGGTGAGGGTAACACGACCAGATGAGTGATTTCAAATGACGTCTCTGGCCTTGGTGTGGAAAAGGAATCTTAGAGGGCAGAGGTCAAGACCAGGATGGCAGCTGGAACTAAGGCAGTGGTCACACAAAGGGTGTGGAGAATGTTAAATGATCTGAGGACATGTAGACAGATTATTGAATTAAGGATGGGAATGTACTAACAACTTACTTTATAAGTTTGTTGTAAAACTTAACAGATTTGAAATTGCCATATGAATAATAATGTACTGCTGGTTATTATCGTCAACAAAGTGGGAAATGGGACTTTTCTTTCAAGGACCCCAATCATAAAGCAAATATTGTTCATCCATACCTTTGAAAAAATTCTCTCTTTTTATTAGGAAAATTTTGATAAAAGTAATCAGATTAGGAGTGAGGGCAGTGTCCCCACAAAGCCGCCATGTTCATGTCCACTAGCTGGGCAGTCTGCATTCTCCTTCCCTTCTGTTTCAACCTCGGGGTAAAATGGCAATTTTATTAATATTAATACACTTGCATAAAGTGCTAATTTACTCCATCATTTTCCTAATTAGCTCTATTGAATTGTGAGGCTCATCTGCATGAATAATGAATCTCTCTAGGCCTCTTCCAAAGTCTGTCTCATGTCTGTGAAGTACAGAAAAGAAGAAATACTCATCTTTAATCCTCTGATGATTTTGGGAAAAGATAGGTCACTTTCTGAGAAGATGGTAAAGGTATCAAGGAGGTCCATGAATTAAACCTGGACAGAAATTGGGAGGACTGTTCTACCTTTCTTTTAGAATGAATGAAATCAAGGTTTTACTTTCGGTTTTATCAGCTCTGTCACTTCCTCTTGGAATGTACTAGTGAATATAGACTTCCCTCTTGTCTGACACATTTCATCTGCTAGTGTCACAGGAGAGAAGATTGAAGGTAATAAGGTAAAGTCAGGAATAGCAGGTTTATTTGATCAAAGATTAAAATAAATCCATGCTTCTTTTATTCTCAGAACTAATTATCTCAATTGAGTTGAAAATTGAACTATTCATAAAACTGACAAAAATTAATGTCAAAAATATTAAAGAACTCCTAACAATGAGTCAGTGAGGAGAGCACAGCAAGCCAATAGAAAAATGGGCAAATAAATGAACAGGCATTCTAGAGAGTAGAAAACACACAGAAAGAGATGCTCTACAGATATTAAATCAATACTGCAATTACCCAGCATTTTACACACAATCAATGGGCAAAAACTAGGATGCCTGGTACTACTAAGAACTGAAAATGCTCTGACTTGCAGGGTCTTTAAACACTGTGAGTGAATGTGTAACTGACGCTTTGTGAAGCAGCATGGCAATACATTCTATATTCACACATCCCAAACTCTGTGACCCAGAAATTTCACTCCTCAGTATCTAGGTTTTGAGCAACCTTGTTCATAACAGAGAAAAAATTCATGGATTCAGTGTAAATACCCATCAGCATAAAAATGGGCAAATCAGCTGAGGTATGTTCGAAAATTGGAATCATAGACAGAATTCAAGCAAACTATAGCAAAACACAAAAATAGGGGAGATCTTAGAAGTACAGGTGAAATAGTCTGTAGAATTACATATATCAGGAGTCATGACCTTTTTTATGAAGATAAAAATCAACAAAACAAAGAAGAAATTTTAGAGACTCCTATAAGTGTGATGGAATTGTACAAAAATGAAAGTATGACAAGAATGTAGAGTTCTTGATGACGGTTGCCTTGGAGTAAGAGGGAGGCAGGAAGAGGGACTGGGAGTGGAATCACATAGTCAGGATGGAGATTGATGCCAGGCCTTTGCTTCTGTGATTGCTGGAGGATTTTATACCTGCTTGCTTAAAATAAAATGAGAGGCAGGTCACACACAAAATGCTGATTAGAATGTCTCCTGGACCAGTGGTTGTGAGTAATCCCAGTCTGTGCATCTGAAGCTAATTTAGAAAAATAAATTAATAAATAAATACATAATACTACCATCATCAAATGTCTTTCACCATTTTATGGTTGGTTTTTAAAGAAGAGAAATCCTCCCACTCTTTCATTAATTTTGGTGGCTTTTTATCAAAAGCATTTATTTTGTCATCCTTGGATAATTTTCATATGTACCAAGGCTGTAGCAAGTTAGAGAAAGGCAGAAAGAGCAAGAATATGAAAGGACATGTATGGGTTAGTATGGCTGAGGCTAACAGACTCTTGAGACCCTTCTGTGGTACCCTTCTGTGGTAACGTAGGAGCTGGTGAAGAGGAACACTTAGATCACATTGATCCCCCATGCCTGCTTCAGAGCCAGAGCAGTGATTGTTGACAGGTTAGGTAATTCCAGAAACATGTTGTCCAGAGGGACAGAATCTCAGGCACAGCAAGCTGGGGTGAATGGTTAAAGGGGT
Organism: Phyllostomus hastatus; assembly: GCF_019186645.2. Taxonomy (NCBI): domain Eukaryota; kingdom Metazoa; phylum Chordata; class Mammalia; order Chiroptera; family Phyllostomidae; genus Phyllostomus; species Phyllostomus hastatus. The sequence goes on along the minus strand of NW_025334015.1, from coordinate 6,765,583 downwards.
GCAGAGTGTCCACATTTACTTTTAAGCCCCAACTCACTGCAAAGACATAGTCTTATGGCATTTACTTTGGGCATCTCTTCTCCCAACATCTCTGTCAGGGCACCTTGGCGTGGTAATAACAACACTTGATATTTGTACAGCACACCCCTGTACGCAGTGCAATTAATTCTCACAACACCGTCAATAGGACGAGTAGGTGTTCTGTTTGCTCATTGTCATAGGAAAGAGCCGAGGTCTGGAGAGACTTCATACTGGCCACCTAGCAATGAGAATTCTGGTCACTAGACTGCCATTTCCTTTCCAGGATGCCATCCACAAAGGAAGGGGCTGGGTAGAAACAGGGAGTCCAGGCTAATATTTATTGAATATCCATGTCAGTGCATTGCAGTCTTGATCTCATTTAATATTACAATTCCCTAGGAGGTAGGAACTGTCTTTATCTCTGCAGTAAGGATAAGAAAATAGAAAACACAGAGAATTCAAGTTATCAGCTATGTGACCTGGAGCAAGTCGCTCCAGCACTCTAAAGTTCCATGTCCTTATCTAAGAAATAAAGATTACAATAGCAACCTCGTGAAGTTATTGAGAGAATTAATGAGATAAGGTAGCTAATGCGTTTACTTAAAAAATAAATTGCATGAAGCTTCTCTATGGTGAAAGCAGGATTGAACACAGGTATGTGATCCTAAGTTCTGCCCTTTCTACTGAAGACATGTTGCTGGGGAGGGGGTCCAAGCAGACCACACAGACAGGTTAGACTTGACCAGCTCAGCAAAGCGAAACTGCACCCCAGTTCTGAGACCGACCCCTCAAAAGAGTGCCATAAGGAGAAAGTCCATGATTAGTTAATTTTCACCCAATCCTCTTCTTTATGCCCCCCAGAGTTTCACATCAAGGCGTCTCTACTCTGTGGCAATTACTAGAACCACAAACTAGGAAATCTTTGACTGGCAGGAGACCAGGACATCAATTTTTATCCTGCATCTGCTTTAAAGAGGAGTGAAGATAGATGATCAGTGACATTTTCTCAGTGGGAAGATTGTCTGACTCATATTTGTATTCATTTTCATAAATGCAATATACAAACCACTAATAGAACAAATCTACTAATTAAATTTTGCTCAGTAATGCATTCTTCACCTTAGCTTAGCAGTGTCTTTGTTCATTTCTGCTGGTATAGTGCTAATAATGTCTTATTTAGCTTATAAATGGTGCTTATCATTAAATCTGAAGCATTAACAAGCATCAATGAGTCTAAAGTGACAGCATAGTAAATAATTTGAAAGGGCTCTACAACGTAGACCTATTTTTGCTTAATTTAATTTAACTTATTTATTAAAAATTAAGCATATGGATTTGGAAGGGTGCTGGCGCGGCTGCCATGGCAGCCCCATGTTTCCACAGATGCCTAAAATAGGAGCTACGGAAACAGCAGCAAACCTCCGGCTCCTGCCTCTGAAGACAAGGCGTTTTTAGAAATCTCTTCATATCACGTGTGAAAAGCTGTTTACTGTCTCTCCTGAGATTGATTTTTGTGACTCTTTCCTTTGTAGTTTACATTGAGAGTTAACCTTTGGGTTAAATGAATTATTTGGAAAATGTTTATACATCTCATATTCATATTTGGAAAAGGATTAAAATATTTATATTGGCAATACGATGTATATAGGGCTTCAGTGTTTACAGTATGCATATGAGAGTTTGGGGAGGACCTGGCATATATTAGTTAAGGGGGGGGGCACATTTTGAACTATACTGTGACAACTGATGTCATAAAACCTGTAAAGGGTGGGTGGGGTCATATATTATCATAGGAATCCCATTGTACTGACAGTACAATGGACAGTAAGGCTCAAGGAGGCTCTCCTGTCTTCCCAAGTTGACAGAACAAGGCAGAAAGGAGCTATAATTAAATCCTATTAACCTCAAAGGCTTGCCTTGAACCCCCTTCCAACCCTGCTGTCTCTGGAATTTCAGCATCTGCCTTCTGTCCCTTTCTCTGGCCATCCAAACCACCTTAGAGAGGAAAAGAGAACTTCCACTACTAGTGGAATAACGCCTCTGCCTCCATGTGTTCTTACTGGCCAAATTTCATTAACCCACTTATTTATTCATTTATTTATTCCAGAGGGGGAAAACACCACCTATTTATGCCCAGCAGTATTTTAAGCATCAGGGATACAGAGCAAGGAAGAAAGCTCCCTGTCCTCATGGGGTTTATGTTCTGGTGGGGGAGGCAGGAGGTAAGCAAAATAAATGCATACAGTTGGCGTGTTGAGACATGCTAATTAAGGGGGTTATGTGTGGGGAAAGGGAATAGGAAGTGCTGGAGGAAGTGTGGTGGTTTTGATGAAAGGGAAATACAACAGATTTAAAATTTGATAATTGTCCCTTTTGGGTTGTCTCAGAGGATTGGTGTCTACCCCACTCTGTCCCCCAGGGCACTGGTACCACCAACACTTGGCTGCCTGCAGCTCCCACTTCCCTTATTCTTTTTAGGGGACAGAAGGATATTGGGATTTCTATTTGTTCTCTAATTGACTGGAGCAACGTTGACATCCAGTGGTGAATTAGATTAATCACAGGAGCCCAACTCTTGTTTTTCAACTTACAGGGAGGCGGGGCTGAGTGGTGAGTACTGGTTCATAACTTATTAAGCACAGCTTAGGGGTCTCTGTAGACCCAGCCCTCCATGGCCCCAGCTGTCCCCCACCCTCTGCACTCTGACTCTCCCGGGGTGACTTGGTTGCAACAGCATGCACTTACTGTATGCATGTGTGCAGATGTACCTACTCACTGGATGTGCAGACATCCATGTGTTCATAAGGCATGCATGTGAGTTGATGCATACATGTTAACTACACATGATGAGTCTGATGGCTGCTGTTCCTCCTTTCATGGTGCACTTACCATCCTCAAGAGCACATCCTTAGGGTATAGGAAGGTAAGGCCCCTGCATCCTGATTTTGTTTGCCCTTTCCCACCGGGCTGATGTTGTTACTGTCTGCCTCTAATGCAGCAGAAGTAAGCATGGCTTCCTTGGGCTTCTTCCTTGCAGGTTGGCTAGCACAGCTCAGACATCAGCAGGAGGCTGCTGCCCTCTGAGAAGACACCAGGCAGGAAGTGGCCCTGTCTTGTCTGTTCACTGGGGAGGGATCACGTGTGCAGTGCACCGCAAGGAGCCCCTGCCCCCTAAGACGTCAGAGTTGAGAACCACAGCACACTTGGCAGAAAAAGATTCTGGATACAGACCTACACACATCTTTATCTTTAAATTAAGTTCCTATCAATATTACATGCCACTGCTTATTAATTCATAATTTTTATGTGTTCAGATAACTTGTATTCAATATTGACAACCCACAGACAATTTTCCCACTTGAATATGAGGCTGAGGCCACCCCACAAAGCTGCATTTTGAAATCCTTTTTACCTCTGGATATGGGAAACGGGAAGGGAAAAAGAGGCCCTCTGACGAGTTTAACACACTCCACAATTAAATATTGATTGGAAATTCTCCCTGAGCCTTTTCCCTCCATCCCTCTGCCTCCACAGGGAGATGTCTGGATGTGATTCCTAAGCTGTCTCCATCCAGTGATTACGTTCATTAGGACACCAGCCTCGTGGTTAAAGCACTTTCCTTACTGCTGCACGTTTAATTAGACAACTCTTCCCCAGAAATTATTTATAGCTGGGCTCCAGAGCTATTGTTAGTCCGAATGTAAATAAGACTCAGCGCGGGAGTCCCAGCGCGAGGCAGTGGCTGGCGCGCTCCGGCCATTAACCGGGTCCGCGTGTGCGCTTGGGACTAAGGCCAGGGCTAGACGGCCAGAACTGAAGCTATTAAAAAGCCCAGGCGCGATTTTCTAATTAAACTTTTGGTACAGAACCACACAAAAGAGTAAATCTACCAGGTCAGCGTGAGTACAGGAGGAGGAGCAAAGGAGAGAAGAGGGAATGGCTAGCCTGGGCACCAGGGCTAAGGAGAAGGGGTGGGGGAGTGGAAGGGTTGGAAAGGGGAGGTAGGGCAGGGCTGGGAAGAGGTGGGGAGAGACAAGGGTGGGGCGGTGCAAAGTCATCCCAAATTTGGTAAAAGGCCGGGGCAGGGTTTTTCCGGTGTCATCAGGCATTTGCAAGGCCAGAAGGGATAAAAGGAGACTGGCATCAACTTCTGTACTTGGTGCTAGAATGCTGGAATCACACTGGCGGAATGGAGCACCGTCCCTGAGCTCAAGATACTCATATTAGTGTAAATGATACAGACATGTAGTCAAACAAATGCAAACGCTAAGAAAGCATTACAACCTCAACAGCAGATACTTACTGAACACTTAACAGACACAGACAGGTTACCTGTCTTCTTTCTTTCGGAATGCACACCAGCCCTGGGAGTTGCATGCTACTACTCTAACACCCACTTTTCAGCTCAGAAAAGTGAGTTTAAAAAGACAAATGACTCTTTATATAGACCACGCACTTAATGAACAGCTGACTATGAAACCCAACTGTGGACTAACGCACTGTGATAGGTTCATCATATAGCATGAAAGAGAGAACGTTTTATACCATGGAGGGAAATGGTGATCCGAAAGAGCTTTTCCAAGGAGAACAGAATGTGAACAATGAATGGAAGTTTGCTACACAGACAGGAGGGAGAGGGAAGGCATTACCGTTAGAGTGTATGACACGCTAATGAGCTGTGACCATCTACTTATAAAGAGAGAACTTGGATCTAGGGACTAAGGCTCTTGTTACATAGTAGTAATAGTAATAATAATAGAGTAGTAGATAATAACAATAATATGTGGAAAGTTGAAATTGAAATCCAAAATGCTAAAGAAGCTACAAACTCAATTTCTCTTTATTTGTATTTATTTATTTACGTATTTATTTTTTACTGTTGGCTGTTTTCCTGCAGTTAAGCAAGGGATAGGTGGCCAGAGGGGAGGACCCTGAGGAACAGAATTAGACTCAATAAACACCTGAAATTGACCTTCAGTCTACATAATCACTCTGGGTGAGGATTCTATGTTGATGCTACATAGACCTTAGTGTATTTTTAACAGAGGTTAATCCTCATCATAGATTCAGTTATTAACATTGTACACCTGGAAAAATTAAGTGCAGGGAAAATGCTTTGCTTGAGACCTCCTTACTCCAATTGCTCATCCCACGGTTGGGTCCCTGCAGGCAAGATATGAAAAAAAAAATACACCAGTGAGGTAGGGGTAAAGATGAAAACTCAGTTCACGACTTTCTCTGTGTGTGTGTCTGTCCTTTAACTACAAAACAGACAAACTGGCCAGAAAACTGTATTTAGGTGGTACTTTTTGCCCACCTAGCACTGACAGCATCCTCCAGTTACTCCCCCTGAAGCCAGTCCAAACCATCACGTTTCCAGCAGGGATGCTGGGATGTCTATTATTTTAAACATATAATTGATTCTAATTCATCACTTATCTCTGGGTGACAGATTTTTATATAGTTTATTATCTCTGTAGCAGCGTGGGGCCCTGAGGGGCTGCCTCCTCTTGTTCTGCGTTTCCTGGTGGGGCCCCAGCCACAGCTGCTTCCCTTATCTGTCTGATTAAGTTAGGGAATCTGGTGTCTCGGGGTCCCCAGGTAACTCTCAGCATTGCACGTCCTCCGACTGTAGGATTAAAGGAGACTTTTACCCCTCTCCTCCTTGACTTGTCTGTCACAGTTAGTCTTCTTGTTTGCTGATTAATTTGGGATTCTGTGTCCCCAGGACCTGGGAGACAGCTATCAGTCCTGTCCCCTTACCCTCACGCATATCCTCGCATGACTGCTCCCAAGGCACTGGGATGGAAGCAGAGACCCAAACCTTAGGTGGGTCAGCCTTCTGATACCACGGTGTCCTGGCCATTCTGTGGTTCTGCTGTCAGCCCGAACCACCAAACATTCCATCATGTCTTCCCTTCCATGCAAACCTCTTTGTTCAGTCTTGGTGAATCAAATGTATTTCCCTCTAATAAGAAGAGTAGTGAGCTGCTGACCTGCCATGCTTTTCCTGGGAATGCTATTCTTTTCATCAGCCTCTGCTTTGCATAGCCCAGCCTTGCCTGGGGACTCAATGCCGTGTTTACATGCATGCAGCACACACACTGTTCCAGATTCTGGCTCCTCGCAGCGGGGAATGAGCTGGACATGGGGATGGCAGATGGCAGGAATGAGGGGACCCTCATCATCTTTCCACCATCATTTCATCTCGCTTTGTTTGCTTCAAAGAGCCCATTTCCCACACATTTCAATGTGTTCCTCACCAAGTTCCCTGTTTTTCTCACTATTGAAATCTTGATCTACACCAGCCACATCTTAGAGCTGATACGCTTCCTAGCATGTTCCTGGACACAAATTTTATGTCTTCAGATTCACAAAAGCCAGCTCGTCTCTCCATGACCCCTTGCAAACCTAGCTGGTTCTAGCCCGCAGCAGAGGTTCATGTCCTGTTTATACGAGGGCTGAGACCTTGCCTGGCCCCCAGGAGGCCGCTGCCTTCCTCTCTGTTGTCAGAAGCCACACAATGGGCTTTGGCATGCATCCACTCTCTGATCTGAATGCCCCATGGTGGTTACATAGCCATCTTTTAGGACCCAGATAAAATGTTCTTTCTCCTCTGTGACCCTCCCTGAGGTCTCCAAGAAGCACATCTGGACTCTGTCTCATCCTGTTCCCTCTGATCATATCACAGCACTGTGCAATAATGTGTGTTTGTCAGTGGAGTGTGGGCTGTAGTGTTTGCTGAATTCTGCTGAGGGATTTGAGGGCAGTCCCCCAATGGGTTGGTTGCAAATAGGTGAGTCATTCTCTCTGTCTCATCCCTGGGACGGAGCCTGCATGTTTGTTAGTCTGGCTCACATTGGCCTGTTATAGCCCCTATTGAGCAGCTTTTCTGCCTGCTCCTGAGGCTCATCCTTCACTGCAGTGACTGCAGGACTTCTCAGTCTTTGTCACTTTCCACAGGTATGAATGACCAAGGGGGTGAAACAGCAGTCCCCCAAGACAATTTACATTCGGTTTAGTCACGAATCAAGCATTTTTGGGGAAGTACCCCAAATCTCAAATGGATGTACACATTTTATATATACAAAGATCTCTGAAGTCATCCTACCAACCCCTTGGAAAGTCAAATGATTAAAAAAAAAAAAACTTATCCCAAGTCAACTACTTAGCAGTGGTTGCAAAGGAAGCCCATCTTTCATTGCAACGCAATTGAGAGAGCTCCTTGCTCTCTGCAGCCCTGCCCCATCTGGGAGTGGCTCTGCTCAGCTCTTTACAGGATGAGCTTTGCCTCTGAAGAAGGAATTCCTGCCTCTAACCCTACTGTTATTTCTCTTCCAGATCATACCTTCCCCAGGTGGGTGACCCTCTTGTCCCAGGCCCCCTCCCTAGCAGTGACACTGCTGTTTTCTGCAGCAAGTGTAAAGCACACACAGACTCAGTTTAGGGACAGTTAATTTCCAATTCTTTCCAGATGGGTTGGAATAATATCCCCAGGTGGTAAATACATTATTAAGAAGGCAGTTTGGTGTGAAATTGGCTATTAAAATATAGATAAAGTTTAATATATTGAGCTCCTTGTCAGAAAAATCACTTTAGAGGGAGCTTATTATTTGTTTGATATTAAAAGAGTCACAGCTCAGCTCCAAGTGACAAATGGAGGGGGGAGAAATGCCACCGGTAATGAACAAAAGCTTTTTAACATTTAAATTTAGGTTTTTCTTGTAACTCTGCATGCTGCCATGAACATGCCCATGTGCTGCGGCCGGAGGCGGGTGTTGGAAATGTCAGGACCTTGGGAGCCAGGGAGCCTGCCAACCTAGCTTTAAACAGCTGGAGTCTCCCCAAAAGAAAGAGCTACCAGGTAGCAAAAATGAAGTTTGAGGGTAGTTCCCTTGGCAACACAGTGGAAAGGAGAGAGGGGTCTACCTCAGGGCAGAAAGTCTTAGTCTTTCCCTCCTTCTTTCACAGTATCCCAACCTCCTACAACAGAACACCTCAAATGCAGCCCATTCAGGAAGTCCACTGGACTCAGCCACCAGACTCGGGAAGCCATCTTCCCTGTATGGATACTTTGCTAAGCTGACAAAAGAGAAAGGTGTGTTAGAACTTCAGAATAGAGACCTGGAGCTGTATAGGTGCTATAAAGTGCCCATGACCAAGCCAAGTTCTTAATCGATAGCAACCCATGTTTAACAACGTCAGCTCTCAAGATCTCTACTGGAGGTATCCTGCATCTGTAATTACAGTTGGCTTTGTCATTCTTCATGCTAACAAAGTCCTTCAGAAAATATGTGCAACTCCAGAATGGAGGAGCAGGAGAAAGAAAGGACACATAAAAACAACAAATCTCATTTTATTAAAAAAAATAAAATAAATGCCCGGCTGGTGTAGCTCAGTGGATGGAGCGCAGGCTGCGAACCAAAGTGTCGCAGGTTCGATTCCCAGTCAGGGCACATGCCTGGGTTGCAGGCCACAGCCCCCAGCAACCGCACATGGATGTTTCTCTCTCTCTCTCTATCTCCCTCCCTTCCCTCTCTACAAATAAATAAATAAAATCTTTAAAAAATAAATAAATAAATAAATAAAATAAAATAAATGGCTCACAACTTAAAAAAATATTCTTGGCAGAAAAAGATGAAATGGTTAAACAAGTATCTTTAAAAAGAAAAAAAATTAATGACTATACGCAACAGAGTGGAAATCCTTATTTCACACAGCCACCCCTATACGCTCACTCTTGATCTTTCTCTCTCTCACACACACACACACATGCAGGCACACATATGTGCTCCTGAGATGGCACGTCTCCTTTCTTTCTCAAGAGTATGCCTCTACAACAAGAAAAGTAGTCCCTGACTTTTAGGCTGAACTGATGGAAGGGAGTCTCAACAGAAGGTAAAGAAGAAGACTCTCTTGTGTGGCTTAAACAGGAGTCTTTCCCTAACACCTTACTCATTTGTTGTAATGAAACAGCAAGTGGCTACAGTCGATGCCAAACCTTACTTGCTGGCCAAGCCCTGCCAATATCTCACTGCATCTCCCCCACCTGCTTGGAGGGTGGAAGAGTGATCTTGTCACAGACTTAGTGTGATTCATGGATTATATGTGGTTGGGAACACACGGAGTATCAGCCTCCCAGGTGAATTGCAATCAAACATTACCCAAATTAGAGATACTGTGGGTACTGATTTCAGACCCTGGACATCTGCAGATTTCTTCTGCACCAGAGCACTTACATATTAACCCATCTCAGCTAAACTCCAAGAGGACATCTGTGCAGCGGTAACACAAAAGGGACATGCTCGAAAACACTCTCTCAATCTGCCAGTGGTGTTTCTGGAGCCCTTGCTTCATTATGGTGTGATTATTGCAGTAAGAGCCTCTTTAGTTATAAGTCATACATTTTATCTTTTAAGTGACAAGTAGCTGGGATTGGCACTTTTGACAGAGAGAAAACTTGGACACGAATGGTTTCCAAGGAGTGAAATAAATAGATCAGATACTAACACTGGGTTTGAAACCCAGGAGTTTTAAAAAAGCAGGGGATCGTTGAGCTCAGGAATGATCCAGAGATTTCCCCTGAACTTATTCTATTGCATAGTTGGATGCTCATGCAGCATGACAAATTGTGTACTATTATCCTAGTTTGATAGATGAAAAATCCCAAAAATTAAATAACTGACCAATGTTACAGAACTTCTAAGAGGCAAGGCAAAGGTTCATTTCCAGGTCTGCATGAATGTCAAGCACCTGCTCAATTGTCACTGAACTAGGCAGAAAAGATGGCTTTTAGTACTTCATTCACAAATTCATGAAGATCTGTGTTTGAATCCTGGTCCGCTTCTCATCTCCATGTTACCCTCAGTAAGTCTGTTAACACTCTCTAACTGGGGAGGTTTTTGCCTTCTTCACCCAAAACATGAGAGTGAGGATAATGCCAGTTCTGTGAGCCCAGAGGAGTACTGCGAGGGTTAGACAAGACAGCGGACACAGATGTTTGCAGTAAATTTGAAACTGCTATTCAAATATAAGACAATTATAATTCTGTTGTGCACTTTTGTATGTAATTATTTCCCACACATTGTGTGTGTGCATGTGTGTGTATATGTGCTCGTGGATGGAGGGAGAGGAAGAGAGAGAAAGAAATTAATTGGTTGATTAGAGGTTAGTAAGGAGATTAACCAATCTGGTAAGACCTTATACTTGAATTTTGCATGGTGCTGGTCAGTTTCAAGACTACATGCAAACACTTCATTTCAGTTGAACGGAAACAGCCCAGGAATCAGAGCCATTATCTTCCTTACACCACTGGGAGAAAAAGAGACCTGAGAGTAACAATGGGTTTACAACGGGCTGCACAACTCTGTGCCTATGTCCTTCGCTGGTCAGTGACGGCTGGCGCATGCTAAAGACTGGAGCAGGCAGATGGGCTGGGAAACTTACAGGGAGCGGTATCCATTAGTTTACTTTTTTCATTGGGGAAATGTCACGATTGGTACCTGTATTAATTTCCTGTGACCACTATAACATACTCTTGGTGACTTAAAACAACAGAAATGTATTTTCTTACAGTTCTAAGGCCAGAAGTCTAAAATTAGCACCACTGGTCCAGGATCAAGTAATTCTGTGCTCCTCCTCATCCCTCTAGTGAATAGTCCTTTGCCTCCTCCAGCTTTTTCTGCTGGCTGCTGACAGTCCTTGACTTGTAGCCACATCACTCCAGTCTGCAAGGCCAGCACTTTCAGATTTCTGTCCTCACAACAGCTCTTCCTCGAGTCACAAAAATCTTGTTCTGCCTTCCTCTTATAAGGATGTAGGTGATTGTGTTTAAGGCCCACCTGCATAATCCGGGATAAAGTAAACTCCCCATCTGAAGATCCTTAATTCCATTTGTGAAGCCTTTTTTTTTTTTTTTTTACCATATTAACTAACATTCACAGGTTTCAAGGATTCAGGTGTGAATATCTTTCTGGGACCATTTTTCAGCCTACCACAGCATTCTGTTTTCTGCAGGGGCATGCTTGGGAAGCATTGCACACTATTGCTCTTTATAATGAATTAAGACCCATAACTCTTGAATATCTAACTTTCTGGAGGCCATGGAATAGACTCAAGTCCAAGTAGGGGATCAATGGAGAGCATTCTTCGCACTGCTTACAAAGCAAACTTCTCCAAGAGGTGGATAAATCACCGAAGCAGGCCTTTGCATCCAAGCAGTGCTCCTACCCCAACCCGTGACAGATGTCCGAATCTCCTCACACTCCCCATGGGAATTCTGGATGCACAGGTGAGTGATGCCCATCACCCTGCCTCATATGAAGTAGATCCCTCCAAATCTCTTCACCTCTTGATGAAGCAGGCACACATTTTTCACCCCATTGAAGTTGGTCAGAAAAGCCAGATGTAAAAGAGGAGGCAAAAGGGCAGGGACATAGGCATCTGTGTTCTAGTATGTAAGGAAGCAGGGCACCAACGCATTTCTGCTGAGGAGCGGGCGCCTCAGAAAGTGGGTCTCGTTCTTCCTCCGCTATCTAATCTGAGGCTTCCTCCTCCTGCCTTGCCTGAAAGTCATTTCCCACAGTCAGCATCCCCTGGGACACACTGTCTCCTTAGAGATTCCAGGGAGGAAAGAAAGTTTCATTTGCTGTGCCTCTGACTTATTATTTAATTTTTATTTTGTTGGCTCCTGTGGCTTCCAGTGGTGTTGATGTTTTATTAATGGTTCTGTATTCTCCTTGGAGGCAGTTAGAATCCTGTCTGTCATCTGCATTTGACAGCTGAGCACCAGCAAGTCAGAGAAAGGAGTGCTGTCGTGTGTTTGGTTGGGGGAAGCAGCAACCAGTCTGCAAATGCCCTCTGCCAACCACTGAGGTCTCATCTGGTCATTCTGCCTTCACCTTGTAGTCCTTCCAATACCTTCCTTTCAGTACCTGAAAGTCTGCAGAGGCACAGCCCACTTCAGAGGAAGGGCTTTACTCTGCTCTCTTCCATCCATCAGAAGGTGATGTTAGTTGACGTTGGCCTTCTGTGCATTCAGTCTATGCCAGACCTCCGGGTGGACAGGGACTTAGAACCTAGATCGTATCTCCTTCCTTTCACTGTACCCCTCTTGGCTCTACTTCTCCTTTGTGCCAGGGTGGGGGGTGGGGGGGGACTGAATCAAATGCCATCCATCTCCCAGACAGAATGGATGGGCTGTGGTGTGTTTGTCCTCTTTACCCCTGACAGCCTTCTGTAGACTCCCTCCAATGTTACCTGCACTGCACCCGGCTCTCTAACTCCACCTGGACCGCTGCATGCCCCTGCTTTGTCCCTCCCTCCTTCCACCTTCCTCCTTTTAATCCATTCTCTGCAGCACTCAGGGCCACCTTTCATGTATGCGACTCCTTTGCTTAAAACCCATAATGGCTTCCCATGTAGCTTAGAATGAAATCCGAACCTAGAATGGAATTCCTGCCCACTCTGGCATCTGTCTCTCTAAGCAGTATCTCTGGGCCCTGTTTTCTACCATATCTCCATTGCCAACCACAGTCCCTAGAGAAGAGGAGACTGCAAAAGATTAATTGTGTTATGAATGAATGGCTAGAATCTTCCCTCCAGATTGCTTGGAAGTAACATGATAGCAATACAATGTGGGTACATCTGACAAGTGTGGTTCCTGCCTAAATCAATGCTTTTCACCTCAACTCCTGTGTCCTCCGTTTCTACCTCTACTACCTCCATGGCACTTGGGTATTTGGCTTTTTCTGTACGAACACGTGACAAGTCATATTGGGTGAGAACCAATATGGGTGCTTCTGGTCTCCTTGCATTTCCAGGAATGAGATATACTTTAAAAAAATTTTTTTGAGTCTGACCCTTTTCTCAGAGACTACCGGTGTATTCTAAACCTTCATACCATATATTTCTGGTGCTTCAGCATTCCGAGAAGAAAGTATCTGAGTCATGGATAGATACTTCTAGGTATATTAAGCATATCTGATCCATATTTTCCTTATGGACTTTTTCTGTGAATCCCATCTTTTATTTTAATCTTTATTTTTTCCAAATCCCATGATTTTGTAAACACTTCATTTCAGGAAATGGGCATTCCCATCTACAGAGCTACATCTGGCCCTGGAGACAGAGACCGCTGGTTGCTACTCAGTGCCCACATTTATCTTCATCCTCAATCATAGGCTCCTGGAAATTCTAGGCATCCATTGGGCTGGCGTTGGCCCTGTGACTAAATTCTGGCTAAGAGGTGTGCGTAGCTTCCAGGACAGTTTCTTAAAGTGAGAGTGCCCCTTTCCCTTGTACCTCTTCCCGCCTTATGTCTGCAATGTGGACTTAATGGACAGAGCCATATTAACCATTTGGGGCCTTTAAGTCACACGTGGAATGGAGAGTGCACGGCAGAACCATGAGACCCGGCTCCCTGGCTCTACACCCTCCACAAAACCTTGAAGGCACTGCTTCTGTACTTTCAAAAGAGACAAAACACTATCTTGCTTAATCATCATAACTCCTCTGCCGTAGATTAGCCTTATTTGAATTAAACTCTGAGACTGTGCACATGCGTAGGTTCAGCGTAGCCGGTGAATTGCACTGCCTCGCTGGACAGAACGATGAGAAACAAGCCCTCGCCATCTGGCCTGTGCCCTTCCCCAGGCCCTGTGTCTCCTGTTTTCACTTTTTCTTCTAGAATTGTTCCTGCGCCTTTTTGTACTGTGAGGTCTGAACTCCTAGGCACTGGCCTAACAACATGGGCCCAGGTCCTTTCTTCCACCTGGAGATGGACAGCACCCTGGAGGTGGCCAGGCACCAAGGGGGAACAAGACAACTCTGTATGCTTGCAGCACACGTGCCTGGACAGAGGTGGAGGAACTGGCACCAGCACGAACCTGCCCCTGCCCAGGGCGAAAGTAGAGTGGTGCTTGCAGCCTGAGGGGGAGACCAGCCTCGCAATTGTCTGTGAAATACCTCAGCTATTCATTTGTCACTCTCCAAGCAATCACAGCTACTTAATTTAAAATAGGGGCCAGGGGTAGTCCAGAGAGGAAAAATCCTTCTTTTTCTCAGCTTTCAGATCAGATGTCAAACCAGTTCAAGAGCTTCGAGAGCAGATGTAACCCAAAAGCACTGTCCCCCAACATTTATCAGGTGCTTGTAAGTGGCAGCCCCACAGAGGGAGGCCTGGAAAATTCTGTCCTGCACAGCACAGCATAACTTCTCTTAGAGTTTGGGTTTGCCTGCCCCACCCCTTCCTTTTTTTTCACGTGATTCTCCATATCATATCAAAAAATGCCACCCTAGCTGGTATGGCTCAGTGGATTAAGTGCTGGCCTGTCAACCAAAGGGTCACAGGTTCAATTCCCAGTCAGGGCACGCAGCTGGGGTTGCAGGCCAGGTCCCCAGTAGGATGTGTGTGAGAGGCAACCACTGATGTTTCCCTCTCTTTCTCCTTTCCTTCCCTTCTCTCTAAAATAAATAAATAAATAAATAAATAAATAAATAAATAAATAAATAAATAAAATCTTTTAAAATTTTACATTATCTTATTTTTAAAAATGCCTGCATTCTTTCTGCCTGCTGCAGAGCACAGCTCCATCTATAAATGACCTCAGCAGAAATCTGCATTGATTTCACCTCTGTTATTGTGTGATTAGCTCAGCCATAGAGCAGTTATGGGCCCATTAAAGAGTCAAAGAATGCTGTTACCAGTTTTTTATCTCTAAAATGCACACAAAGCCCTGCTGATTATTCTATTAATTTGTTAATGAACCTGTCCAGTAGACAGAGCCCCTTTCCTTTGGAAGGCAGAGTGGGAAATTGAGCTTTAAAAGGGGGTTGAGCCCTGAGAGCTCACGCTTCACACTTTGGAAATGCTCATAGAGGCTTAGAGACAGAGTTGGTTTTCATTTTGTTTTTTCATTTTTTTAATCTTTTACTGAAATAGCAGGCATCTAGGGAGACAAAGAAATTAGGCTGGAAAAAAATTCAGTGTCTAATAGAAACAGCCCATGCAGACTGGGACACAGAGGCAAGGTGTTTTGAATAGTTTAGCACATGCACCACTTAATTTAAAAAAAGGAGGTCTTCTTCAGGTCAGATCTTCTCTCAGCTTTGTTTAGTTCCTATAGAGGTGGCAATTCTATCCATGAACAAGGAATTCTGAGGAAAATGGTTCCTATTTTTTATATCATTAAGTACTCGGGAGCTATTGCAGTTATTTATTTTTTTATCTTCCTAGAAATGCAGAGATTCCTTGAGAGCAGACACAGGTCTACACACACCTCAAGGGGCGCAGGGCGCGCAGCAATAAGGTGATCGCAGCATTGGGATCCTGGAGCACAGCTAGTGCTGTCTGGTTCCCCAAGGACTTCCCTACCTACCGAAGCTCTTCAGTTTTCCAAGTCTCTTGGACAGGAGAGCTAACGGTAGTGTTGGTGGCAGAGAACCCACAGGTCATCCTACTGACTACAGGATTAAAGTCAGTTCATAGACTCGCCATCTGTGACTTAGGGTAGGAGAGTGGGTGCCTCACAGGACTTGGCAATATATCACTGTACACCCCTGATGATGGATAACAATTAAAATAAAAATGGGAAGTGGGTGGTGAAAAAAACGATATTCTCATCCAGATCAAAGCAAAACTCCAGAAGAGATCCAAGATTGTGCTGAAGATATTCCTTTCCTGATTTTGTGTATTTTTTTTCTTTCTGGTTGACCTTTGGGACTGGTTTCCCCCAGATGCCATAAGTGTCACCTGTAGAAGGTTCCCATCAGCTGACGCCCTTCCTGGGAACTGCCCTCAGAGCAGGGGAGCTGCCTCCTCCCCTCAGGAGGGGGTTACCTCATAGCCATCTTGCTGTACCGGAGGCCACCCTCACTGCAAGGGCCTGGGTCGTGTGGACGTACAAAGATTTGTCACCCTTCCCTCATCCCAAAGCAACTCAAAGAGCCATTCCCATTCCAGAATTTCCCATAGGTTCAATGATGGGCTCTGGTGACAAAATCTGTCCATTCTTTTGACCCACCTTGACTCCCTCCCTTGTTTCAGGTTGTATTTTTGAGAACACTCTTGAGTAGGAGGCTTGCTGCACGGAATTCCCCAGCTGAGGGTCCACGTTCACAAAACCCACCCTGCAGCATCTGATAACATGAACAGCTGCCTGACTTCTTCACAAACACGCCTGATTAAGGAGTCACGGCAAGAAGAGAAGGTAAATTTTCCACACTGCCAGGGACATTAGTATGGGTTATGCTCTGACACAGACTGATCACCACTTGGACATCTATATCAAGTATTTTGATTTCTAATCAGAGTCTGCAGGAATGGAAGTTTCCAGTAGGATTAAGAGCATTCTGTGATACTGTCTCATTTAACATAGAACACTGAGTTAGATCAGCATTTATTTAATCTTGATCTTTTCATGAAAAGTGCACATTGTATCTACCACATACAGATACAATCCCTGATTTCACAAAACTTCAAATTTTTAAGTAAACAGACATAAAAGACTTGCTTGTCAAAAATGCAATGGTACAACTTTGGCAGAACTAGCTAATGTGAGAAACAATAGACTAGAATTAAATAAATGTTCACAGTCTGTCTAAATATAACAAGTTGATATTACTAGGAACACATTAAGGAAGGCTGGTGTTTTAATTCCTAAATTCCACAGTACAAATCCGAGACTGGCGAATCCGGCCTAACAAAGTGTAAAAACAAAACAAAACAACCCAGGTGAGGCAATTCAGCCAAATAGTATCCAGCCCACAGGAGGTGGAAGCCTGCTCATTCCTGCTCCAGCCGATGGCACAAAGCGCTGTGTTCAGGCTAGCTGCCAGCATCAGAGGCCCTTCAGAGGAAGACGCCCAGAAAGTAAAAAGACCTAGAAATGCAGGTGTCTGAGGACTAGTCTCACTGGCCCCTTTTCATACCCTACAATTCTTACTGATTCACACAGCCATGTTTGGTTCGGTGCCTTTGCAGATCAATCCCCACTGTCTGTCCCAGCCTTTCCAACTGGAGCAGTCCTCTCCACTCCTCGTGAAACAGTTTGACTGGCATGGACTCCTCCACACCCTGGAGGCAGCCGCTCCCTGCTGCATGCAGCTGAGGCACGGTATGCGCACATGTCTGTCACGGCTTTCGTCGGGGCCATTCCCCCTCCCGTTACGGAAATACACACGAGGGCCACCAGTGCACCATCTCATTGGCTTTCTAGCATCTAGGGAAGTGTCCACTATGGGAGAAGGATGTGTCACTATTCGATAAATAAATCAGATGTGTGAATAAATGGAGAAACAAATCAAGAGCTAATTCTAAATGCAAGAGGGGGCAGCTTAGGAGTAAGGAGACTTATAAGAAGTAGAAGTCTTCAAATATTCCAATAGTTAAGGGTATCCTTTTAACACAATAAAGAAACATAGGCTGGGTCATAGTTAAATGGAGTGAATCTGCAATGAATTTAATAACTGTGACCAAAAGTTTCTGATGAATGAATTACTGGTATTTCTGGAAGGAGATCTCTAGTGATACTGTCTCTAAAAGGCCTTATCCTATTCAATATTTTTATCAATGTTTCAAATAAAGATACAAAAAGCAGGCTTGTCAAAATTTACAGATGGCATGAAGCCAGGTGGAATAGCAAATAAATTGGAAGACAGAAACAGGCTCCAAAAATATCTCAAGAGGCTAGAAGTTTGAGCTGAGTTTACCAAGTTGACATTAAAGAGAGGGAACTAGAAAGCTATGCCATCAGACGCACAAACTGTGAAGCCGAAGAGGAGAGACGTGCAGTGTTTGTATAAATCCACAGGGAGTTTAGCTGAATGTGAGTTCATAATGAGTTCACATCATGAATCAACTTAAAAAGAAAGTTACCGCGAACTTAGGAGACAAGACCTGTAGTGCAGTGTCTGAAAACTGTTTAGGTGGATGCAGATAAACTGTTGCAGTTTTGTTCAGGGAAGAGCAACCAACCATGGTAAGTAAGAGTTCTTGAAACCATGTTGCTTAAGGAAATAAGAAGCTGGCAGGGTAAATAGGGAAACAAGAACATTTAGCAGGGACCTCACTGCTGAATTAAATTAGTAAGAGCTGAAGTATTTGCATTTAGCAAGTAGGATTGGACTCTTTCTGCTGACTTTTGGTAGTAGAATGGTGTTGCATGGCAGTAGGTGTGAGGAAACTGATTTCAACTGAATTATAGAAAGAAGACAAATTCTTAAAGTCCCAGCTGTGTGACAGAGTGTAGGCCACTGGGGGAGAAGTGGGCTCCACTATTACTAGCGACTAAAGACATGGACCCTCTGGTGTACATTTATGTGTTGCGTGGATAATTGGGGCCCATGGTCTACCTGAAGGAGACATGCTACAAAACTCCGGAAGTCATGACTAGGATTAATTTAAGGGAAAAACCTTTTCTAAAAATTAAAAGTTATTTTAAAATGGAATGAACAGTGATTTCTCTTTCCCTCCAGGGATGTTGTTCTAATAGGGGCTCTTGTATTTGATAGGAAGCTGGAATGGGTGATCTTTTTTTTTTAAGTCAAGTTCCTTATTAAATAAAATTTAGAAATGTATTCAATTCATAAATGTATAAGTGAATATGAATAGTTTCCAGAAACTAGTTGTTTTATGGCTGTTAAATATAATACACCTTAAACATTTTTCTTTTTAATTGAATTTATCAGGGGTGGCATTGGTTGATAAAATTATATAGGTTTCAGTGCACCTCTGCCCACAATATTCTCTCTGGTGATCACCATACTGTTATCTGTGTCTATAAGTTGCTTTTTTTTTCATTAATCACTTCACCTTTTTCAAGAAATGGGTGATCATTAAAGTCCCTTCAACATCCAGGACTCTGAGGTGGAGAGGAAAGACTTTGGACATTGGTTATCAGTCCTAGTTCTGAAAGTGGCAAGCCACTTTTTCTCTCTTAGCCCATTGTTCCCCCCTGCAGAATGGGGCTGTCATACTTCTGCATATCTTGCAAGGTTGATAAAAAGTCAAATAAAATAGCATGCACTGAAAGCACCCAGAAAAGCTGATAGAGTATAGTATGAGACTAGTGTGTTCTTGGCATCATTGTTCGTGCTAGTGTTACGTGCACCTTCATGCTCCTTCATTCACCTGCATCCCCTCCCCTGCATCACGCACTCTCCTCACTAAGAGTTGAAATTTATTCCACCAGGTAGGGAAAACGGCTGCTTCACTATATCAGTCTAGACCAGGATCTGACAAGCTTTTCTAGTAATGGCTACATAGTAGATATTTTAGGCTGTGAGGGTGATGAAGTCTTTGTTACAAGTACTCAGCTATGCTGTTGGACCATAATAAAAGTCATAGGCAATACGTAATCAAATGGGCATGACTATGTTTCAATATAGCTTTATTTAAAAAAAAAAAAAAGGCTGGCCAGATTTGGACCACAGATTATGGTGTGCTAACCACTGGTCTAGACAAATGGTTCTCTACTGGGGGCAATTCTGCCCTACCGGGGGCACTAGGCAATGTCGGGAGACATGTTTGGTTATTACCACTGGGAGTGATGGCATCATTTTTCTGGCATTTAGGGTGTAGAGATTAGGTATACTGTTAAGCATCCCACCATACACAGGACAACCCTCCACAACAACAACAACAAAAAAAATCATCTATATCAAAATGTCAATAGTGCCAATTTTGAGAACCACTGGTATAGACCAAAGACATCATTCTCTGTGTGTATTCAAGATCCTCAGCATCAAACTCACCTTCCTACTTGCCTTCTGGAGCCAAGTTACTACAGAACCCTGTACAAATTGGGTTGGAAGTACAGGGCACTCGGAAAACAAAGAAGGGAAACACAAATCTTTTGGTTAATTCAAGTCAACTGTAAAACATTTTAATATAAACATTCCTCAAAAGTTTTCTTTGTTGATGGTGTATGTGTACAAAGCAGAATTTAAATTAGTTAGACAAAAATCAAAGATAGAACCAAGAGATTCTCTAATGCTGGAAAGAACAGGTTTTCACTGGACTTTCCCATAGGGTAGAACAGTTTTAGAAATCTGACCAGAACTCCCAGATGGCTCATTTCCTGTTGGCTTGTATATTTATCTGCATCTGAATTGGTCTGGCCCCCTCACAGAATTAGCACCAGTGTTATTTAATCCACCCTCTCATTCCACAAAGAAGGAAACAGACCCTCAGAGGTTAGTAACTGGCTCTTAGGCAGGTACCTAGTGGTAGAATGATACTGGGGTCACTTTTCAGGCAAGCACACTTTGCTTCCCCACACTGTGTGGGCTCTGTATACAATGAAAAAGGCTACAGTATGGTGGAATAAAACCTCTCTTGGATTTAAAAAGTACAAGAACCTTCCCTTTTTTCATGACCTAAATTACTTTCTGGTGAGTGTACATTATCTCAAAAGTGAAATGTTTAAAATGAAGTAGTTAATGAAAGAAGTTAGGGAAACCTAGTTTAAATGATGCATTCGTCCAGGTTACGCCAGCCCCACAAGAAGGCCGAACTTCATGAATATAAAACTCCTTATAGCATGTCATATGTGAGTGTTCTAACAAAGTTTTATTTAAATACTTTCTTTAAAGATGAACTATCTTAGGATGATAAAGATATTTACTTGTAGTGAGCATAATGGTCCACTTGACAGAAGACATCGAAATGTAAGGACAATTCCTAATAAAAATTAAAAACTAAAAACCTGACTTCTACCACCCAGCTTTATAATCTATTTTTAAAGCGAGATGGTAAAAAAATTAAAAGGCCCCTTGTTCACCTTCCTCATGAATCCCCCTAACGATGTATAGCCATGCACTTCAGTATTGCTTAGGATAGTCAGTAAAGAAGAACCGTGTCCTACCCAAACTGCAGGGTGGTATTCATACTGTTACTGTAGGTAGTTAGCTAATTATTAATAAGAAAGGGGAGCAAAGGGGGTTAGACATTGAGCTTAATAAACTGAGGAGCATGAGCCCATTTGCTCCACCAGGAGGCTGCAGCTTCACACCCCAGGGATCACAGTGTTGCTCCAGCAAGGGGATTAACACGCCTCCCTTCCCCCTTTGTACCAGATTGTTGGGGGACACAGAGGGCAGTTTTTAGCCAAAGAAGTCTGTCAGTCTAACTAGGGGTGTGGACCCATCCAAAACCCACAAAAGCTTGGGAGTTGGTTGGTTCTTTGAAAAAGCACATGGTATATCTCAAACCCAAGCTAATACAATCCCAGAGGAACAAAGAAGCGCCCTCTCTCTCTCTCACTCCCCCCACCCCATCCAGTAACACACTCGCCCCGTTCATGCATTCTCTCACCTGGGAGCATGTGACCACCATATAGGTCTAGTAGCTGCCAGGCCCACAGCAGATGGTGTGTGTTTCAAAGTACTAAGATTTAACATGAAGCAGAAACTCTGACCACTGGCTTTTGTTTTGACCTTGCTGAGGACACAGTTGGATTTCTTCCATGGCAGGATGGAGGGAGATGGGATACTGGAAACCCAGGGGGCAGCTTCTACCTCCACCCCAATAAACCATTTTGTGATGCCACACTCTCCTGTGCATGGGCCCTTCTTATATTTTCCTCATGATCCCAGTATTCAGTTCCAACTCTTGCCTATGAGGCTGCAAGGTTCTCTGTGCCTGCTGCTTCTCCATCTCAAGGAGGTCATTCATTCCTTCACAAGCCCCTTTCCCATGAAAGAAGAGGAAGGCAGCTCTAAAGGCCTATAGTCCGTTCCATCTCACCCCCAATTAGCTAGCAGGGGGCTGCTGCCCCCACATGTGAATTTCCATGCAGGAAAGTATCCAGTGCTTTTTCTTCTCTGATGTCCACGGTGTACTGATACTTGAGATGTATACTTTAAGATACATAATCTGCTCTGTTTTTTGGAACACAGGGCTCTCTAGATGAGGCTTCCTTTTGTGTGAACATGTGAGGTCCAGTGGGAGTGTGGGAAGAAGCATATGATTTTAATCTCAGTAAAATGAAAATATTTCCTACGTTAGCTATTTTGGTCATTGATTATGACCAGCTTATTTATAAGTTTCTCTTCTCCAGCCTACATCCATTGCCCTAGTTCTGGTGCCATATTTTCTATTAAGGGAATTCTGCCATAAGCCTCTCAAATTCCCAAAGCTAGAAGAATAGAAAAATGGATCAATTCATCTCAGTGTATGCACTCAGTGGAATATATACAGCTATCAAAATGAATGAAGTATAGCTACAGGCAACGTATAGAATGAAACTTGAAAATGCAATTACAAATACAAAAGATTACAAACAGCATGACACCCTCTTCTGAATCAGAAAAAAAAAAAACCCTAAACAATATACAGCTAAGAAATGTGCAGAGATAAGACAAACCCAATAAGTAAGTTGGATGATATATCTATTGATAGGTTGATAGAGTGATCAATAAATCAATCAATAGATAAGTTGGGGAGGATACACATTAGTGGACCGAAGTTGTCAGTGTTCTGGCTTCTGTGTCTGGTGGGAGGTTTAAATGCATCCATTATATTTGGAAAAAAGGAAGGAGGGAGGGAGGCAGGAAGCAGGAATGAGTATATGGCCATGCACATAACAGTGAGAGTGTGGCGTGAACACATAATTACAGTTAACCTAATTCTGTGCATCAGAGTTCCAGGTAGAAACAAAAATCTGACTACTCCCTCCTTTGCTTACCAACTTCTGGGGGTCCCCATCTTGACCAAAAGATATTGTTCAATCTCTTTGGCATGATAGGAAAAGTCCTTCCACACCTGCTGCCTCACTTCCAATGTTGCCTGTGGTCATTGTTCATGTATCACAAGCTCCAGCTGCCCTTTACTCTGATTTTCTTTCCCACTCCTGACAAGCACCTACAGGCCACTCTGCCTTTGGTCCTGATCTTTTCTCCATCTGAGCACCACCCCCGCACTTCTCTACCTAACCAAATCCTATGCATCCTCCAAGATCCATCCCGAATGTCACCTTCTCTGTGAACACTTTGCTCACCTCCCTTCACTCCTAGTGCACCAGCCAATATGGAATGGCCCCATCCACAGTTTCCCTAGTTCTTTGTGCTCTCATCTCTTTCTTACAGGCTTAGTACATCCTATTTAAATGATTGTGCATCATGGTCTGTCTCATGTTTGAGACTTTGAAGGGCAAGGCTCTATTTTCTGCATTCAGTATTCCCTGAGTGTGGTAGTTTTCTACAGCTGTGTCACAAATTACCCAAAAGGTAGTGGCTTAAAACATTGTTATCTCACAGTTGTGCTAAGTCAGAAGTCCAGGTGGGCTCTCCTGAATTCTCAGCATAGTGTCTTCTGGGTCAACATCAGGTATTGGTTGGCCTAGGCTCTCTCTGGAGGCTCACCGGCTCCCAAGCTCATTCAAGCTCTTACGTGAATTCAGTTCCTTGCAGTTGTGGGGCAGAGGTCCCTGATTCCCCACTGGCTCCCTGCTCCCAGGGCTTATCTGCATTTCTTGGCATGTGGCACACTCTGTCTTCAAAGTCAGCAAAGGCCACTCATTTCCCCATGTGCTTCAAATGTCTCTCTTTCTGTCAGTAACAGAAGGAAGTTATCTGCTTAATTCTTTCCATGATTATATTGGGCCCAGCTGGATAACCCAGGATACTTTTTCTCTCTAAAAGTCAACAGTGCCACAGAACACAACACAGTCAGAAAGGGACATCTTACCATAGTCACAGGTACCAGGAATTAGGGTGAAACATCCTTAGAAGGACATTTTAGAGTTTATCCCAGCCACATTCAGTATTGGGCTGGCCAAGAAGTTCATTTATTTATTTCCATAAGATGGCTCTAGTAGTGCTTAGTTGTGTTTAACTTCATTCAGAACAATTTATTAGATTGTATTGTGACAGCTGTCATATCAGCGTGCATTTAAAAAATCATCAAAGTTGGTGAATTTTTTGTGTAGCCAATTTAATATGAAGATGGAAGAAAAGAAGCAACATTTTTAGCATATTATGTTTTATTAGTTCAAGACAGGTGAAAATACAACTGAAATTAAAAAAAAGAAACAGATTTGTGCAGTGTACGGAGAAGGTGCTGTGAGTGATCGAACACGTCAAAAGCGGTCTGGGAAGTTTCACGCTGGAGATTTCTTGCTGGACACTGCTCCATAGTCAGGTAGACCAGTTGAAGTTGATAGTGATCAAATCCAGATGGTATTGAGAATAATCAATGTTATACCATGCAGGAGATACCAGACATACTCAAAATATCCAAATCAATAAAGTTATTGGTGAAAATAGAAAATGTGTCTCTTATTGTATGAAAAAAAAAAACCTTAATGGACTTTTTGGCCAACCCAGTATCTCCCACAGGAATAAAAAGAAGAGGGAGAAGAGAGAAACAGGAAGTCTGTGAAGCTTATTCCAGCCTGAGACATTGCCCCACACATGCTGCACTGATGTTCTTACATGTCCCTTGTAACTGGGCCTGTTCTTGGTCCAGCGAGATGTTGAGGCAATGTCCCCAGAAAAGACAGAGTAAGGATGCATCGTTAACTGCCACTAATGTCTGCCCAAGTGAGACCTGACAGTGACAAAAAAATCACCCCAGGGTCCTTGTTAAAATGCTGGGGTCTGGGCCCCACTCCAGATGCAGTGAATGGGAATCTCTCAGGGTGGTGCAGGGCAAAACACATTTTTAACAAGCTCTGTAGGCGATTCCTGAGTAATTTAGTACTTGAGAACCAGCGGTCTGGATCCCGCTCTTCTTTAGTGAGTACTTTTTATCTTTAATGCTTTTCTATGACTGGCCCAGGCTCAGCTGGGCACTGGGTGCCCAACCTATAATTATCCCCAAATTTGGCAAATCAATGACTCTACCACAGTTTCACCACTTGCTAGTCCTTGGGGGAATAATAATATACACATTCTTGAAGTGACCAATGAACAACTGACCAGGAGCCATTGTGAGTGACAATCTGCGGTTTTCTGGAAACTATAAAACTGATTCAAGGAAAATGAGGGGAGGCACAGAACCCTTGCAACTGGAGCCATGACAAAGGGCAGTCCCGGGAGGGAGCGGGCTGCCTGCTGAGAGCTGGGGGCTCTCTTTGTTGTGACAGACAGTGTTCCTGCTGTAACTGTCCTTCGGTTAAAAGTAGCTACTCTGTTAATTCAGAGTTCATAGCTAGGGTTTTTATTTTTGCCTTTGCTATATATATATATATATATATATATATATATATATATATATATATATATATATATATCCTTAAGGGAATAGAAAACTCACTTGCTCTGCAGGGAAGGAACAGGTTCACTATTAAGCAGCTATTGAGGTTCACTATTAAGATAAGACGTGGACCAAACACAGAAACTTCTGGAATCAAAAATGGGTGCGGGCAGTAATAGAAAAAAAAAGTGTATGCTTTTTCTCTTTTCTTTCATTTCTTTTTCTTTCTTTTCTTGTCTTTTTTCATCTTTTTTTCCCTTTCTCTCTCTCCCTTTTTCCTTTTCTTCCTGAATCGTGGCCAGCCGGCACAGGCACAGCACGGCCAGAGACACTCCCGCCAGCCTCCAGAATGGACATCAGTTCAGACAGGTCTTTCTGCAGGTTACAGAAGTCCGGCTCTCCTTTGAAGCCAGATTAGCAGTGAGGCAGAAGGAAAGAGGCATGAGCTGTGCTCTGAGCTGTGTTTGGAGGTCAGAGAGGGCCCGGTGCTGCGGCTGGCTCCCACCTGCCCTGGAGAAGCTGGGCAGGAGAGAGCTCCAGATGTGCCTGGGCTGGCAGGCAGCCTCTGCCCCGACCCAGAGGGTGGCCGTTTCCGGGATAGGATGCAGTGCTTCTCCCGGGGCTCCTGTGCCCTGAGGGACACTTTGGGTCATCCCCTTAGCAACATGCCTCAGAGATCAGTGCAGCGGATGTGGCTTTGCCAGGGTCAGCTCTCCACAAGGACTGACAACATTAAAGCTGGGTCTAGCTCCCATGAGCCACACAATGACTCCAGAGATAGACCATTCCTGCCTTTCCAGCTGGTGGAGTGCGGCTGAGCAGAGTCCTGAAGACCCTGGGTCCCCTGCAGTTCGCACTCTCGCTGGGCTTTGCTCTCCACGGCGATGCCCCCGTGAGCAGTTGTGGTCACCGCCAACTGGCGAGATGAAAACGACCAGAGCAGAAATGTCCCACTTTGTTTCCCGCACACTTGACATCTGGCCTGTGGGCGGTGCCTTTGGCTGTCTTTGGAAAGGCCCATTTGTAGGCGTTCTGACTCAAAGCTGCAGACCAGACTGGAATAGCTCCACCACCAGTTAGATGTCATCATGTCCCTGAGGATCCGAGAAGAAACTCTAGGTGCCTAAACGATGTTTCGGTGAGAGTGGGGATAGACAGTTAAGGTGTGGCCCAGCTCTGAGGTGACCTCCGAACCAGCCCCTCTGCGCAGAGCCAAGTGCGGCCGGAGGCTCCTTCCCGTTTCCCCAGGCCTCTCCGCGCCGACACCACTTGATATTTGAATCTAAAGGTTAATTAAGTGCAGCTGCCAGGCAAAAGGCCACAATCAATTACCATGTCTTCTTGTCCATTTCAGCCTATTCTTAATTATGTACATTGGGTTTGGGAAGGAGGTCTTTCAGCCAAGTGTTAGAGGAAGAGAGCTACTTTGTTCTGAGCAGAAAAACCTACCCCCGAAGGCCAGGCATTTCTCTTCACTCTCCCACGGGGTCCCACGGCCATCTGCCGAGGGAAAGAGGCTCTGAATAGGCTCTGGACAGATGGGCCTGGAGAGGACCCCTGGGCAGCCCCGTGAGCACAGAGTGAAGGGCATGTCCTCCAGCAACCCCCTTAAGGGGCTTTCCTGATGGCAGGGCCCTGCTGTTTCAACCACCCACCCAAACTCAGTGCTGTTGTCGGTGTCGCCACCCGGCCTGGATGGACTGCAAAGTCCTGGGCCAGGCACTGGCTGGGAGTACACTCACCACCCTTGTGTCCACTCCACTTCCATGCACACACAGGCTCCCCAGCACACATGTGTGCACATGCTGAACTCTCTGCCATAATTAACTATTTAAGATTCCCCTGCAGCTGATCGAAGCAGCTCGGGCTGTGTTCTCATTAAGGAGATCAATTCCTGTTGAATATTCACCGCCAGGGGCAGATGTGGTCGGAATGAGGTGATGGGCTCTGTCCGCCCTGCCAGGGCTAATGAGTGGCTGCTGCCCCTGCAACACGGTTGCCTGCCTGCAATCAGTCAGAAGCACAAGCAGAAGCTCTTTGCAGGAGTGCTGAGTATCCCATGTAAATATCCATCGACAGTTCCAAACTGGCCTGCCCGTCTCAATGAGCCAGGCCTGAGGTGTGGCTGCCTGGGTGGAAAATGGATCCCCAGCCCCCCTCAGTGGAGAGTCTCAGCCGCATGCCCCTTCCTTCTCTGCCCACCATCCCATCCCTTGCTGGGCACGGCTACCTGGTAAAGCCCACTTGAAGCCCTTTGACCACCTCTGATTCAATGGATTCCTATTGTTTAGTGTCTGGTTCAAGAGGCTTGCCCCATGGGAAGGGTCCTGAGAAGAAGGCTGGCTGCATGCTGAGGGGGTAGGGGGCCAGCAGCCCTGGGAGTTGTAGGTGGCTGTTGCATCTGCCTTGAACTGTCTACTACAGGGCAAGCAGCTGGAATTCCATCTCAACCTGGCCTTTTCTGGGAGCTAGGGGTCAGAGGAATGGGCAAAGGCTGGTAGGTGCTCAAGACCAATAAAAATAAACCAGTTTCTGAAGCCCTTGGCTGGCACCTGGGCACATGACAGAGCGATTATTTTCAGTTGAGAGAGTGAGACCACACAACATTCAAGGTCAAGAAAAATGACTTAATGCTATGGAGAAGCAAGGCTTTTCTTTTAGGATTTGGATCCATGAATGCCAATGTCAATAAATCCCATAAATATTCTTTTTCCTCCCAAGTCTTTAGGAAAATCTTGGTGACCTGAGCAAAGTATGGGTTTTAATCTTTTTCCCCTAATTCTCCATACCCTCCCCCACCTTGGCAGACATCACCCATGTACAGATTGTTCTAGTTGATGCACATGCCATCACAGGACATTTAACCTAAGATGCAAACACATTCTTGCTCATTTATTTACTCCTATGTCTATTGTAGAACTCACCTCTTCATTCCCCCAGTCATTCAACATTTACCAAGCCCTTGTCACAGACCAGACACTAAGAATTGAGACTACAGGGTCCTGGTGGGGCTTAGTCATTAAAGGACACATCGTGTAAATGAATGAACATAAAAGGGACTGTTGTGGCTAACAGCCTCAGAAGGCAATTGGAGACTTCAAGAGACGTCTCTCAGTGCAAACCTTTATTCGAGAACTGTTGCCTGGTCCAGCATTTCTGCACTGCATCCTGTCTCACATTCCGGGGGCTCAGAGGAGTTATGTGGTCAGCTCTGTCCTGGGTAAGATTTACTCTGCAGCAATTAGGTTTCTGCATCTCAGCTGGAGAGCAGATAATCAAGCGAGAGAGTACACAGCTTCCTCCCTTTGCCACCTGCAGGAGGGACAGGTTCTTGCTCATTCAAAGGTATGAGCCACATGTCACTGGAGAAAAAGTGGTAATAAGTGCATGTCACTTCTAATCTTGCCTCTCAGGGACAAGACTCAGGACAGTGAGGAAATGGGAAATGGCAGCTGGTGCCAGTCAGCATCCAGTTCACCCATCCTTTGATTCTTATCAGCCATTGATGGAGGTAATTAAGCCAGTGTCTTGCTCACCACTACTGAGCTGGTGGAAAAGAGCCTGCACAACATGCATAAGGCAGAATAGCACCCGGGCCACTGGCATCGGGGGGTGTCCCAGCATCCACTTGCCCATGACCCAGTGGCATGCTGGGCCCCATGCGGGAGAACAAAGCAGACTGGATGCTGACTCTTTAAGAATCTGCTTCCTAAAGCACATGCGGTGATCTGAATCCACATGGGTAGGTCAAACCGCAGTGAAGTGAAACCGTTCAACTAAGCTATAAATGAGAGAAAGGGACTGACATCCCGCGCAGGAGCCAGAGGATAGATCGCTTGGTGGGGGGGTGCGCATCTGGGTTGCTAATGAGCAGAAGGACCCGAGCCCATCATCAGCATGTGCTCTCCTGATAAGCGATTTCCTCGCTGACCCAGATGGCAAGTTTTCCTGGAGAATGGGGATTTCAGGAGATGGCTAAATGATGAGAAAAATGACTGAATGCAGTCAACACTTGCCAGAAATCACCTACAAATCCTGATGGCAAACTCCTGAGAAGGCAACCTTAATGGATAAACTTATCATTCCTTCCTATTCACACTTTTCTTTTGTTTTCTTATTTTGCTTTTTAACCAACCACCCAACCAACATATTTTTAATATGTATAATGTGCTGTTCACCCAGATGGAGATAAAGATCCAGATAAAAATTAGTCACAAGGGGTTCAAAGATGAAGTTCCACTTTTTGGACAAGGTTTTGACTTTATCTGTGGACTAATAACAGTAACACCAACCACCAACATGTAGTGCCTACCGCGTGGCAGTCACTACGATGAGCACTGCACATAGACTGTCCCACTCCAGCTTCCGACAGCCCTATGCCGTAGGGTCTACTGCCACTGTCTTTTTACAGATAAGGAAAGTGAGGCACAGAGGTGAAGCCACAACAACCCAGTGACAAAGTGACCTGCTCTCACCCTAAACCTCCTCTTTGAGGTCTGGCCACTAGACCCAGTCGGTCATCCTGCCATGTGTGCCTTTCTGCGAGCATGGAGATGGAAACGAGAGCTCTGCAGAGGACACGCTCCCGAGACGAGGCGCTTCGATCGCCGTGGCACTGCCTGAACTGCTACTGCCCTTCCTCCTACTGTGGAGGGAGGCTGAGCACACATCTCCACCCACGTCACATCCCCTCAGATTGTCTAGTTAGTCATGCCCTTCTTTATTTTTAGAAGTGGGAAAACTAAACAGTGTGATCTCTTTAACAACCCTGACCATTGCCATCCTGACCTGGTGAGGGCTGGCAGTGGGAGCACCATTGTCAGGCGTGGTGCCCATCACCACCCTGGTGCCTGTTAGGTCAGAAGGCTTTGCCCATCTCTAATCCAGGCACCTGTAACTGTCCTCTTAAAATCGCTGTGGCTGGATGCAGGCTCCCTCCCGGGGTCCCGAGCTGCAGTTCGGCTCAGCGGGATAGCTAGACAAGGGCTGCCTTTCGCCTCCAAGTGATGGATTTCTCCAGACAGCGTTATTACGTCTGCAAAGCACTCACGATGCTCGGGGATGAAAGGAGTTATAAATGAAAGATATTATTATTAATAAGAATGTAGATGAACAAAGGGAAAATGTACTTGCCCTCACTATCCATCACCTCACCACACTTCACCTAAAGACCACGATCTGCTGAAGCCTCAAGGAAAGCCTATTTGCAGAAATCAATAACTGGTTTTAAAAAATAGATCCGGGCTCCACTGGAGCTGACTATTCAGGGGTTTCTCATAATTCTATGCAACAGTCAATATTAGCCATTACAGCCTCAAATAAAGGTTGAATTCAAATTTAGTTAAGACTGGGTTTGTATGCTAATCTACCTACTGGTTTTTAAATGTATTTACTGAGGGTTCTGAAAAATAGGCTGTGAGTAGGAAAAAAGAAAAAAGAGAAAGAAAAGCCTGCATGAGTCTCCTTCATTTGATGTATGGGGCTGACTCGCAGTGATGGACACGTTGGCTTGGTTCTCCTGGTTGTACAAAGTTAACACTCGGGGAAACCAAGTTTCATTCTGCAGGTGGCAGGAAGCACCTCCCTCCTCTGCATCAGAGGGTGAAGGAAGAGTAACAGTCACTGAGTCGATTGTTGGCAGCACTGAAGGAGCCGACCGTGTGCTGAGGCCCAGAGCCGACTGCAGTGTTGAGCTGGGTACTGTTGGGTGTTATGAAAAGGAAGTAGTAGGCACCTCCTTTCCTGGGGATCATTCTGGTCCATGGGGAGACGGAGACAAACACCAGTTCCCAAGTGCATATGTTACAGAAACCTGTATCTATAAGCTAGGAACTCTCCCTGCTGATTTATAGGGGACAGAAAGTGGGATGGATGGGAAGTTTTACTGGAAACTGTACCCATATTGGTGGAGGAGTCGAAAATAAGAGAAAGCTACTGCAGCAAGTGTGTGGAGAAGTTCTGATAGGAGTCAGGAGAGTATTTTAGGAGAGAAGTGTGTTCTTAGTACACGTAACAGGGTACATACCCACCAGACTTAACCACTAGAAAGTGAGACTTCCCAAAAGGAGGAACTGCAGAGAAACTGCAGGGAAAGAGTGGGCTGGACCTCGTGGTCAATAAGATGTACAGTCGAAGAAATGTTATCTGCCTGCTCTTAGCATACCCTTTGCACATAATTCATGTACAACAAAGAACTACATATGAACATTTGCCCTGTGAATATTTAATCGCAACTTACAAAGCACGTCAAGCAAGTCTCATTCTTTCCCCCAGACACTGCTGAGAGCAGTAAAGACATTCCCTCCATGAAGGGTTTGGGGGGAAGTTCTTATACTATGCGTTTTTACCAGCTCTCATGCATTTGAACCTGGGTTAGTAAGGCCATTTTGACAAAGATCTGTCAAATCACTCTTCCAAGACTCAGTTTGACTACCGCCATGGGCAGCCCAGTGAGAAAAAGGCCCACTTTCATTTAAAGTCTATGCTGGTAAGTCTCCAAACCAAAGTCTGTAAAGCTCACCTGAAGAATAGATTCTGTATCTTTGAATTCCTGAACCTCTGCTGGACTGAGGGCCTGGGTGTCTGCATTTTAACACACAACACCGATGATCCTGAAGTAGGAAGTCCTCAAACGGTACTTTAAGACGCATGTGTAAGAATGTGCTGAAATATCACAACAGAATAAGCACAGATGAGCCTCCAGCTCACTTCCTCCATAGGGAAGAAAATGGATTTGATTTGGGGAATAATAATTAGAATGTTAGACTGTGATATACAAGCCAGCGATAAGCATAAATGTATTAATATGGGGTGACTCATTCTACAGTTCACAGAAATGTAAATTATTTTTCTTTGTGCAAATATATTCAATTTCTTCTTACTTGTGAATTACACCTCCAAGTATTGGGACTGTCAGTTTTTAATGTTGGCATTTCTAGGGGTGATTATGGCTGTTTTTAAGCTCTTGATGATGCAGCTGGGTGTCTGCTGGTGCGAAACTCTTGCTGGGCAGAAGTGCTGCTGAAGTCTGTGGCCCCGGTGGAGGCTGGCCCCTGGGTCTGGAAACCCCAATGTGACAGGCCTTCACTGTTTGGTAGGTCAGTCAGTCAGTAGGGTCTCTCAGGAGCAATAGATTCTTGCTTTGAAAGCAAGACTAGAAATTGAAAATGAGTGGCTTTTGGGGGTGGTTTTGTGGTATTTTCATGTTTTAAATGTATTATTGTTTTCCTCATCACAAATTGTGTCATTTTGGCAGATGTCTTGAAGTTTTGTTGCACAAAATAAGTCACAGACAACACCACTTCTTTATCTTTTTTGTTTTAATAGCCTTTGAAATGGTAAAAATTTGTAATCTAAAAAGTGTTGAACCAGGTTATAGAAGCGGATTGTAGAACTCCCCTCCCCACACTCACAGGCATTCATGTAACAAAGAAATCAGAATGGACTGGAGTTTTGGCTTGTTCAAGGGGCAAGACATTGTATCAGCTTTTTGGAGAGTGACCCAAATATCCCCTGTAGTACCCTGACTTGTGGTCGCCTGGCTGACAAGTGAGCACAGACATCCTGCCTCTTCTTTAGCAAAGACTGTTCACATCTTTTTTTTTCTTCATCCCTGTTGTCTAGTACTTCCCAGCTTTATTCCGACGTCGTACATGCGGAGGTTTTGTCCTGCGGCAGCTCTTTCCCCCTTAGCGCCCTCCCGCCTCGGAGTCGCTGCTTTCCGAATACCTGGGTCTGATCGAGGGGGAACTGATGCTTCTTCCAGCTCACACCCCCCACTTCCACATACCTCCCCTCGTCACCTGCCTCTCAGTGCTTCGCCTGTTCCCTGGATGCCCATGTGTTCAGCAGTAATTAATTTAAAATAGTTTAATCAGTTTTTTTTTCTTTTTAGGAGAGTATACTACACCTATATATGTTGTATCTGTGCTTTGAATTTCAAAAATTTTATTAGATTTTTAATGCTTTGTTTTCTTCTATTCTTAATTGATGCTTAGTTTAGACAAATGTAGTAGAGTATCATATATATATATATATATATAACAATGCCTTGATAATTAAAAAAGTTTATTTTAATATTGTTAACCTCGAAAGATTTCCCAGGGAAGGGAACTGTGATGTTCCAGAGGGCCAGTGGGGAATTAAGACTGAGGGATTGATAGCTGAAGTGCTTGGGTGGCTTGAATCCCAGCTTCACCACTTAGTAGCTGTGTGACCCCGGGAAAGGGACATAGCCTCTCTGTGCCTCAGTTTTATGGTGACCTACTGGTCACAGTGTCCCTGGGACTTCCACAGTTTTAAAACTGCTAGTCTTGGGTGCCTAGAACTCCTCCAGCCCCAACAAACAGAGATGACTGGTCACCGCAGCTGTCTCCTCCCCTGCATTTGACACAGGAGGTAACAGCAGTGATCTGTACAGCACGGAGCTGTCATAACATAATTCATGAAAAGTGCTGAGAAAGTGCTGAGTAAATGTATCCACTACATGACTTAGGCTCAGGATGGGTTAAAGGAAGGTATTTGTCATGGATTTGCTGGTCAAAGCAAAAGGAAGAACTGGGCAGTTGTCCTGACTCATGGGATATGCTCTGCTGATGTCTTCAGTGCAAAGAGAAGCTTTCCCAACAACAGAGGAGTTTCTCTGTGCAGCCAGGGTGGTATTGTCCAAGTGCCCTGGGGGTCTGTGTTGTCCCCGATGTGCCACGCCTGAGTCACAGCGGGCGCACAGCCTGCCCTGGGTCAGGGCTGGGGGGCTGGCAGTCTGAGTGATCCTTTCTGGGGGTGTGGCCTCACTCAGTGAGGAAGGACAACACTGCCTGAGCTCTGCAGAGCTCTCCTGGTCACAGGGCACTGTTCCACGTGGCACCCCTGTCCTCACATGGATTCTCTGAGGGGGGCAGGGAAGACATTGACCACCCTAACTCCTCCAGGAGGAAACTGAGGCTCAGAAGATTAATGAATTGTGCAATGTCACCTAGCAAGAAAGGACAGGGTGGGGTCAGGATCTCGGATTCTGGGTTCTTTTGCATGTCATTTATAGTGTGGGTGCATGGTGTGTTTGTGGGTAGTGTATGATGCACGTGGTATGTGGTTGTTTGTGGGTGGGCATGTGGTGTATGGTGTGTGTGTATGTGATGTGTGTATATGTGTGTTTGGGGTATGGTATACGTTTTCTGTGTGGTGTGTGTGGTGTATGGTGTGATGTGCATAGGTGTATAGTTTGTGTGTGGGGCACGTATATGTGATGATTGTAGTGGATGTGGTTGTTACTGTGTGTACAGGCTGATGTGTATAGTGTGTGGTTTCTGTGCATGTGGTGTATATTTTGTGTGTGTGTGGTGTGTATATGTGTGGTCTATAGTGGGTGTGCTATGTCTGTTTATGTGTATGTTTTATCTCCTGCGTGAGGGAAGGCTGATGGGAGATTGGTAAGGCGTGAGTCAGAACTCAACAACGTGTCGATGTGCTCTTACCAGTTCTATGAGTAGTGAATGCATTTTTAAGGAAGGAGAGAAGGGAGGGCGGAAGGTAGGCAAAGAGGGAAGCTACTTTTTAGCCACTTGAGGATTTAGCCCTCCTTCAGGGACAAAAGTGAAGAGTGAAGAATTTATCTTTGAGCTCTACAACCTCCACACCTCCTCTCAACAAGTGATTTTTTGCTACTCGTGTCTCTTCAAATTTAGACACCATTTGTTACACTTCTGGAGAATCTGCTTCCTCAGAAGTGTTGTACTTCAAGTGTCCTTTTGAAAAAAATTCTAAGACCCAAGGAATAATTTACTCATGGTGACATTCCAGGCACTGACAGGCACTTGGAAAGGATGTATTTCTATGTCACTCTGTCCTCCAGGCAGTTACCAAAAGCCAGCTTTGTCTCATCTGTTCCCATGAGACTTCCCGAGGTAATGATCCTGTCCGCAGCCCACCACTTCCTTTATCCTGACAGGGACACACCGCGTTTCTTCTGAGGTGCAAAGTGTATAACCTGTGTGTGACACTCACACAAATGTGAGTTATTTCATTAGGGGTGAGTGTGTGTGTGTGTGTGTGTGTGTGTGTGTGAGAGAGAGAGAGAGAGAGAGAGAGAGAGAGAGAGAGAGGGAGAGAGGGAGAGGGGGAGAGAGGAAAAGAAAGAGAGATTCCTGAATGACTACTTTTGAGTACCTATTTCCTCATACAGCTGATAAAGCTGATTTAATATCCAGGGCAACCTACGTAGCTAATGCTATTATCTTCATATTAGAGAGCAGGGAGACGAAGCGCACAGAGGTGACATAACTTGATCAAGTTCCCCATCATCTGAAGAGCAGTTACAAGAATTTGGCCCTGGCCAGCTGGCTCCAGGGACCGGTTCCTGCTGGTATCTGCTACACCATCCATAAGCTGCAGATTTGGAGAGTGATGCTTCTTAAATCCTCCCAGGGCGGATGAACTTTTTGGTTAAAACACCAGTGCAATAGCAGGTCATAACCTTGTCAAGGTCTCAAACTAAAGAAGTCATAGACACAACCAACAGTGTGCAAAGCAACTGGAAACACCAGGTCAGAGCAATTATATCCAAAGGTCTGCGAAGTGTGTAAAAATGCATGCTCCACATCTCATCTTGCCATCCCTTCCTCAGC
Organism: Phyllostomus hastatus; assembly: GCF_019186645.2. Classification (NCBI taxonomy): domain Eukaryota; kingdom Metazoa; phylum Chordata; class Mammalia; order Chiroptera; family Phyllostomidae; genus Phyllostomus; species Phyllostomus hastatus. The sequence goes on along the minus strand of NW_025334015.1, from coordinate 6,729,745 downwards.
CTCCCAGGTGCAGTGATAGATTGCAAACCATGTGGAATTCAAGCCCCAAAGGGGTGTGTCACATTCTTGCTCTGCTGCTCCTGATTTTATATCTGAACTAGACATTCATGGTTTCTGAGCCTCATTTCCTAATTCTTATAACCTAAGAATAGGTCACTCTGCTCTGTCTACTTGACAGAATCACCACAAGGCTACAGGAAAAGAACCCACACTGAAACCACAATAGTAAAGTTTAAGGTATTATTAATATTCACAACAGTCATAAAATAATGTAGCATTTAAAATACAGTGCAGTGAGTCATAAATTTTACCTTAAATTGATGTTAGCTATAATATGCATGAAACATTTAATTAAGAAGACTGTTCTTTTTACATTTTAAAGGGTTATTTGGAGATGTTTTTGATGATCCAGACCTCTTTAAAAGCTGTCCAGGAAAGTTTGAACTCCTGCCTCTTTTTTCCCTTAATGAATTGCTCTCTGCTAAGTAGAGGTAATAAAAATCATTCCACTAACCTTTGCACTTTCCTCAAAGTTTGAAGTTGTCCTTTTTTTTTCCCAAAAAGGACACTGTGAAAACTATGCATTTTAAAGTTTTACTAACTTTTATTTGGGAAAGCCCTTTGCCTGTTTCTCCCTCATCCCTCCCCCATCCCCCAATCTACAAGCCTGCTTGAATAGGGTATAAATTATGACAGGCAAACTTACAGTCTAGCTCCATAAGGCATGTACTCTGTTTCAAGCAAGACTGTATAGTCAGTCCTTAACAGAGTGTCTGACATTTAAAAAGTGTTCAAGGAATAACCTCATGAAGGAATGGCTGGGTGGATGGACAGATAGATGGACTGATGGGTGGGCAGCTGGAGGGGTGGGTGAGAAGTTGCCAGAAAACAGGTATGGTGATGGGAGAGAGAGCCATAGCTTCTGCTTCAGTAGTGGCTGCTGAGATGAAGACAGAATTTCTGGAGTTACTGGGACTTACATGGGGCAGTATGGCTGAAAAACATTTTTTTCTCCTACTTATTGCCTCCCTGAATCAAAACCTAGTCAAAAACATCAGAACCAAGCTTTCAAACTAGCACTTCAAGACCTTTTGAAAAGAATTAAAATATAGTTATCTGTTTAGTACCAAATGAATTCACATTTATTGAGTGCCTACTCAACGGTAACCGCAGTATTTTTTAGTGTATGTTAACTCATTTAATTTCCAACCTTATGAGGGAGAAATTATGTTCATCATTTATCTTGAGCTCAAAGATATTACATTTTGTGCCCAATATCACACAGTGAAAGATGGCTAGAGTGGATATCTAGTCATTTTATTTGCCTAACATTCTTCTTTCAATCTGCTCTAAAAATGGAGACTTCCTCTTGTCCTTTCCCACTCTGTGGATTCTGGTGGGGTTTGTCTCATCTAGACATAATGGAGGGCATGTGACCTGGACCTAACTAATAATATTACCAGTATCTCTGGCCCACATGATTTACCCTAAGTTGAGCATATGACCCATGTCTCACTGGTCAGACAAATGCCCTCACTTTTATCCTTTCCTAAAGCCCCAGCCTGGCAGCTCCCCTGCACTGGATGGTGAGGTCCAAGTCAGCACACCCGACTGCAACACAGCTCAGTGCTGGGCTCAGTTATCATTCCAAACATGTACTTGAGCCCCGCTCAGCATGAGGGTTCCCCTTGCAAATCAACAGGAGACTCAGAAAAGAAGTCATTACACACTCCTCTTGGCCTTGGCTGTAAAAGCTTGGGGACATCATTTGCTAGCTGAATCCTCAAATCTGTGTGAGAGTCTGGGGCAAGGAGTCCAGAACTTACAGTAATCGATGGCCAAGGTTTTAATCTAAGCATCTTCCTCCAGTAATAATCTTGCACATGTCCAAGGTGGGTATAGAACTCTACTCTGCTTTTAAACCAAGAATCTAATGCAAGATATGAAATAAAAGCGGTTCCCCTTGGACTCTCCTAGCAACTGGTGTCTAACAGTTATCACCTGGTGTGGGCTGCTTAGCAACAATCACATGACTCTGGCTGGCATTTGGTATAAGTCAAAGGCTCAAATGCAGACATTTCTTCAACTTCAAGGCAGCAGGAATTTCCCAAACATCTGCCTAGTTCCTTACTGCTTCTCTGACTTCACCCATTCTCTCCTGAAGAGAATTTTATCTCAGAACTTCAGGGAAGATATTGAACATAAATACATATAATTACTCCACATTAATGTAATTAGTCTCTCTCTCCTGGTTCAGAAATGGTTGTCCATTTTTAGCTGCTAATAGTTGAAATTATTTATGTCTATGTGTTCAAAGACTAAAAATAAATTCATAAAAAGGATGCAGAGACATCACCACAGAATGGTCCCTTTCATCTTTTCCAACCCATTGTTCCCGTCTGAGTGCCATCTCCTGCCTTCCAGGGCACCGAATCTGGTAGGTTCAGGAGGATTAGATTCACACAGTCACTCTGTCCATTTATTCTCTTTGGTGAGTTGCAAGTAGGCTAACAGGACAAAGCAGTTTGGTTGTGTCAAAGCTGACAGCTCCATTGCCACAGCAGCACCTGGTGCACCCCTCTTTCTGTACCTGGGTGGGGCCATATTCAAGGAGAAATGAATGTTCACTTAGATGTGTGCATTCATTATGTCATCTCTACCAGCCTAGCTCCTTTGGCGCCTTCGAAATCACAGTTTCCAAAAAGTAAGCATACAATTCTTATCCATGCAGTCTGGAATAAAAAATTAGATGTATACCCATATCGAAAGTAAATGTTAGAAGACACGTCTACATAAATACATTCTTTTGTATTTGTGTCCTCACCTGGGGCATGCTTATTGATTTTAGTGAGAGGGAAAGGGAGGGAAAGAGAGAGGGAGAAAAACATCAATGTGAGGAAGAAACATCAATTGATTGCTTTTCATATGTATCCTGACCAGAATCAAACCTTCATCCCCGGCATGAGCCCTGACTGGAATCAGAGTGGAGACCTTTTGCTCTGCAGGACAACGCCCAACCCACTGAGCCACACCAGTCAGGGCATCAGAGGCACAGCTCACATAATTCTCACAACCCTTGGTATGCAGCATCCTTCACTGGGGAATATTGAGGCAAAGTAGGTTAAGCAATTTTCTCAAGATTCCAGAGTTAGAAGGAGATAAAGCTGGCAATCCATCCTAAGGAATGTAACTCCAAACCTTATGCACTTAAAATGCTGGATCCATGTGAATACAACTTTGCATTTTTAAGTACTAACTATGTGTCAGACACTGGTCTAAGGTCACACAACCAGTAATTGGCTTTTCAAGGTCATATACATGATTCTCCCTCTCTCTCTCATGCTATTATTGCCTCACTCTCTTACACAAATACACAGTTTCACTCAGCCTGGGGTAGCTCCTTGGGATCTAACCCTCCAAAGAGAACCCCAGATGGGGTTAGTGAGGATAGAGACATTGTAGGCTGTCAGGACTGGCCAGAACAGGCTTACCTCCTAGAAGAGTATCCATCCACATTCTTAAGATAGTCCTGTTGCAATCACACATTGGCAAGCCTATGCCTAAATTAATTGCTATATTTGTTTACTTGTTTCAATCACCACTAAGTCTTTTTTTTTTCTTATCAAGAAGGTAACAAAACATCACCATTAAAACTACTGTTTTTGGAGGCAAATAGATTAGGCCATCTTGCATCCTGCAAATGTTAATGAGTTGGCCCTATGAAAATTAGACAATTCAATTATTTTCTGAACTATAGTTTCTTTCTCAAAGTGGAGCTATCATATCTACCTGTTTTGCTGTGAGGTTGATGCCCATCGCCACAGAGCCAGTAAGTTTCAGAGATGGGATTCAAACCCTGGTCTGTCTGAGTCCACATCAGTAAGCATGAACTGCTTATGTGTTCTCTTCACTTTCATGGACTCTGTGTTCCCATTTATGAAATGGGCATACTTATTCTCACCTCACTGATTTGTGATAATAAAATGAAGTGGTATATGTAAAAATAATATAGTGCTGGGCATACCAGGTTAAACACGGTGCCTATTATAGAAAAAGCAGTATAAGCCACAAGAAGTGCTATTACTTGAAAGAATATATTTAGCTCTGGCCAGTGTGGCTCAGTTGGTTGCATCATCCTATAAACCAAAAGGTTGCAGGTTTGATTCCCAATCAGGACACATTCCTAGTTTGCAGGTTCAGTCCCAGTAGGGGCATGTAGGAGAGGCAACCAATCAATGCTTCTCTCTCACATCAATCTTTCTCTTCCTCTTTCTCTGCCTCCCTACCTCTCTCTCTAAAAATAAATAAAATCTTTTTAAAAACTGTAACTATGATACAACAATTGCTTAATAAAATTAGTTGTTTTTATGGTTACTAAGGCGTAACAACAGAACCCATGAAAGAAGGATAGCCTGAATGCTAACTGGAAAACTCACCATTCTGGACTCAGGATCTTCTTTCTCAATTACCCTGTTCCTGGCTGCAGGCAGCCCTATAGGAGAGGCATGTGCACAGCGGCCTGGCGTGCTGGCTCTCACGTTCCTGGATGTGGCAGCCAAGCTCCCTGCTTCTACAGAAACTTTCTACTCCATAAACCACAAAAATAATGTTGCAGGTGCATGTTCATGGATCTCGCCAGCAAACCCCATTGTCAGGCTCAGTCCCAGGATCAAGGGTACAAAAAAAGAAGAAGAAGAAGAAGAGAAAAGGAAATGGGAACTAAAGGCACAGCAGCCCTTCCCATATCACACTGGTGAGAGGGGGATGAGCACCAGGCCCCTCAACAGAACAACGCCAGTGGTGAGGGGTCTGGAGTGGGCCAGGACATGTCTTGACTGTGTCCTTGGGGGTGGTCAGCCACCCCCATGTTATTTCCCCTTCACTGACTTAGCACCATCTCTGACCTCTCAGCCCATGCATGCTACTTGTCTTAGGTGACCTACTGTTTCTGGCTGAACTGTGCCTCCTGCCCCCAAATTACGTGTTGAAGTCTCAGCTCTCAGTAACCCAGAATGTGATTTATTTGGAGATCAAGTCTTCAAAGAGGTAGTTAGATTACTACGAGTCTGTTGTTATAGGTTCTAATGGAATCTGACTAGTGCTGTTATAAGAGGGGATTGGGACACTCAGAGGGACACCAGGAATGCTCACACACAGAAGGAAGGCCATGTGAGGGCATGGAGAGAAGATGGCTGTGAGCAAGCCAGGCGGAGAAGCCTCGGGGGAAACCAAACCTTCCAGCACCTTGATCTTGAATTTCCAGCCTTCAGAATTGTGAGGAAATACATTTCTGTCATCGAGACCACCCATTGTGTTATGGGATTCTGAACACACTAGGACACCTAACATGAAGAATGGGTTTTCTCAAGGGAGTCGAAATGTTGATAAACTAAAATTCAAAATCTGTCTACAAGGTGAGAGGGAGAAAAAGAGAGGCCAGTCACCAAGAATGGTAAGAGGATCATGCATTAGGGTTGCTTGCTGGACCCCTGCCCAGGTGCAAGGAAATGGAGCTGGGAACCTCCTAATTTCCATTCTTTCTCAGGATGATGTGAAGCATATGTGTTCACTCCTTAAAAAATAAACATGGAGTACTTTTTTTTATGTGCCAGGCACTGCTTAGCTGCCAAGATTTCAATGATCAATAAAATATTCTCCATGGTCTAGTGAGAGAAATGTTAAATTTTATTGTGCACATTTGTTTACATGCCCACATGTTGTAATTAGATGAACTGATATTTCTTTTATATTGTTATCATCTCCTTAACTCATATTCACTCACAAAACATTACAATAGGTATATTTCAGCATGTCTAATGCATGCCAAATACAGGAATGTGTTTTCAGGTTCTGTGCATGGCCCTGTCTTACTACATATTTAATTGAATCATTGACCTGAAACAAGACGTGGAATGCAAACAAATGTTTCTAAGGACCTTACTGAGCTGAGAAAAGTAGTTAACTAACACCCAGGGAGGCAGATGAGGATTCAAAATGATCTTGATCTCTGAGAAAAATGGTCCAAGATTAATTTGGTGAAATCAATTCATGACAATGTGTTGTATTAGATCAAAAACCAGTAGCTTAATCCCATGCAAAAAAAAGGGGCCTTGTTTATCAGCATGAGAACAAAGCCTAAATCTTTTATTGTCTCACATCTACTTGGCCTCCTCTTCCTCTCCCTTTGCTCCACTTTCTCCTTCCCATCTTTCCTCTGCAGTCTGTACTGCCTGTTCATGCCCCGAAGGATCTTCGTGACCACAACCTTGGTTCTTCCTTTGCACAGGGGAGTTTCTGCATAGCTCCAGTGGAAAGCGTTCAGACAAGGTGTAGGCAGCACTTGAGAAGAGGGTATTGAGAACAGTGAAGAGCTAAAAATCTTAAAGAATGGCTAAATAAGGGGAAAATGAACAAAAGCAAAAAGACAAGGCTCTGTTGGGTCAAAAGAGCTGTCTTCAGAATGAGTCAGAGCACCACCGTGAGGATGCAGAGTGTAACATTCTGGGAAGGAACACAACCTATGAGAGTGATAGAAAACCAAAGATGAGATTCAATTTAAGCAAAGAAAAAAGAAAGGTTTACAATCGAATTTGATTAGCCTACTAAGTCCCGAGCTCTCTATTTTTGGAAGTGCTCAAGTTAAGGATGTAGGACCATCTTCAGGGTCTTGCAAAAAAGATCCTTTCCTTGCATGGGAGGTATCTGAATGAGTTCTAATGTTGCCTCTCAATTTTAGATTCTCTTCTAACCTAGTTGGACTCTCACGTTTGGAGCTAGGCTGGCGTGGAAAGTGCAAGCTCCTATATATGGGCTCACGCTGTCACCTTTAGAGAGCAAGTGAAATTTATACTTAGCTCAAATGTCAGTTTTAGGCACCCACAGCTGCTGGGTAGGAAATTCAGATCCTGCAGGAGAAAACAGGAGCCCAGCTGTGTTTGACTCATCAGCCTGTAGTGTTGCCAAGGTCCCTGTCATTCCTGTCACCTTGCAATTAGCACTGACCTTCAAAGAAGAGCAAACTCATCATCTGTGCTGTGCTGGCTAGAATGCACAGTGGCCAGGAAAAGAGCCAGGACTTTGAAATGATTGGGATTTGTGTGAATTAAGATAACCTTTCATCTTAATGGGAGTCCGAGTGTTGTCTATCATCCTCTGGCCCGTTTGAGTTGCTTAGTGACAAACTTTGAGAACAGTCCCCACTTAAACTGTAGTGTGCTGGTCCTCTTTAGCAGCAAAGGGTGAGGATGAGAAGTCTTTCTCCATGTTACATTTTTATGATGCAGCAGAAAGGTTTACCAACCCTTTAACTATTGGCCCACATCCCTGAAAGTAGGGTCAGTGGCCACCTCTCGATCTCACCTCCGAGTCTTTGCTTTATTATCTATGAATTGTGGGAAAATAAAACTTCTCTTTCTTGAGGTTGTTTAAGCAATGTGGGCCATTAGCAATAAACCATGGCTATGACCATATACAATTTTACCTAAAAAGAAGTGTTTGTGATTTTAAAATTGATCTATTGTCTATTGTCAGCCATTAGGCTAAAGGTATCACATGTTGTCTAACTTACTTTCTCAAAAGACCCTGTGTGTAAGGTATTATTATTATCCCTCTTTATGGGTGAAGCAACTGCAGCCCACACGGATTCAGCACATCCCCAAGGACACACAGGTAGCAAGTGGCAGAGCAGGGATAGGATCTGGCAACCTTCCACTGTCTAAAGAAGTGAGCACAGGCCAGGTTCTTTAAAAAAATACAAAAGCTTGTTGTAATACTCTGGCTTACTCCCATTCTTATTCTGTCCCACTGTTGCCTCTAAGTTACAAAAAAGAAAAAAAAAGGCACTGCTGGATTTGATGGAAACAGCTCCTCCCCCAAGTCCCTGTGATCTTGGCAAGGGTGCCAGACTGAGATGTACAAAGCTGCCCTGCCATCTCATGCTGCTTCTCATCTGTGACAGTTTCAGGAATCAGCAGGACCCACACCTGTCTTCTTCCTTTCAAAGCAGTTAGCAGGAAAGTGGCAAATGCCCCAGCCCACTTCTCCTGCCAGAGGGGGCGCGTTCTCTCGCCCACGCATTTAGATACTGCAGAACTCCAAGACCTTTTCAGGGCCTTTGCACCAAATTCCACAGGCAGAGAGTTAGAAGTAGAAATGCCAGGTGAGGGAGAAGAGAACAGCCTTTATTCCCACCACCACTTCCAGTTAGCATCTATGTCCCTGAGCAGGTGAGCTGAAAAGCAAAAGCAACATCTGCACTGGCCAGCAGGTGCCAATTTCCTACCCTTTGGCAACCACGGCATCAAGACAACTTCCGCGGGCCTTGGGAGGGGGATAGTTTGTATGTTCACTCAATTTTCCCTCTCACCTGTCCTACTCATACCTTCCAATGCCCTGCAGCTCTCCCCAGAGGCTTTGGGTTAGCTGAACATCAGAGAGAATGTCTGTACTCACTGTCCTCTCATTGGAGTCCTTTGTAAAGCAGGACTACATGGCCCAGGCAGTGCAGGAGGGAGGTGAGTGGTGCCGGGTTTCAGCACATGGCTGAGCCCAGAGCAGCTGGGCTGGGCCCTACAGGAAGGGCCCCAGTGGAAACCAGAGGACCAGAGGAGTCACCCAGTGCAGAAGGCACACATCCTTAGCTATCCGGACATCTGGATGAAAGCATGTGAGTTGCCAATCAGAGAGCAGGCATTGCAGCCTGGAAGGAAAGCTCCCCAGTCATGGGTAGATCTAGAGGAGGAGTCTTCCTTTCCTCACTGCATCAACCACCCAAGGAAACTTCCAAAATCACTGGTATCCCCAAGTCAACTTCTTAATCTTCAATGGTCAATGCAAAGGTGCTGAATTTCCCTGATTTCTTACCTGGGCTATTTGAGCTCCATGAATAAGAATATTCTCCTCTCTGGACCCATGCTTCCCATCACCCCCTCCTCACATTGTACCCCTTGACCTGGTCTGGTTCTTCTGAAACTCCTTCCTAACAGCCATCCAACCTGCCCCAGAATCTGCAGTCTAAACCCTACTCCCTGAAGACTGCTCTCATCCTCAAACGCTTGCAGTGAGTTCCTACCACCTACTGCCTGAAGACCAAACTCTTTTGCCTATCTGCTGAGTTCCTTCCCCTTTTGGTCCCACCTGTCTTTTCTAATTATTTTCTACTACTTCCTTATAGGAATGTTTTGTTTTAATTCCTGTACATGTGTGGGATGGGAGAGATGGGGTGTCTGGAAAAGGCTTCCCAGAGGAGCTAGCTTCAAAGTGAATATAGAAGGATTAGCGACATCCTTCCTGCGCAGAGTGGCACAGGTCGGCCTGGCCAGGAGCAAGATCCTGCTGCAGGGAAGGACGTCATCCGGGGCATCACTTAAATGACTGTCTCTCCCTATAGGAGCTATAGGAACTCAATAGATTCTCTCATGCTCAATAGATTCATGTACTGATGTACATGCATAAATACTACAGGGTGAGGAGAAAGAAAAAGGACAAGGTGAGGGAAGCACTCTGGGAGTGATTTGTGCAGTCTAAAACACAATACCTGTCACCTTCATGATACAAAGAGCAGAATGTGCAGCCAGACAGAATATCTTCTTACCTCATACAGACCAGCAGGAAAGGCATCAGAAAGCTTTGTAGGGGTTTGCATTACAAAAGGCTGAGAAATACTGCAAGTTAGCCAGAAAAAAAAGCAGATGAAAGGATTAACTACTGGGAGAGCTGGAGTTCAAACCCCAGCTTCTTACTTCAACTTACTTAGACTGTCTACATTTCAGTTACTTATTCGTGTGTATTTTGTTTTTTAATATGTATGAGGGGGAATAACAACAGTGCCCACTTCTTAGAGTAATTGTGAGAATAAAAATAGGTAAAGCAGATAAAGCATTTGGCATGGGTTTTGGCACATGGTTAAGTGTTTGATATATTAATAAATCGTGGTGGTGGCATGTTGCTGTTGTTGGTCGAATCAACCTTCGAGGACAAGCAAAGCCTTATGGTTTGGATTTGCCTCTTGATGTTTCCCCTTCCCTTGCCTCAGTATCTTTCCCAGCCCCCAAGGGGTCCAGCCTCCTTTGCCAGCCTCTGTAGATTCTTTCTATGCTTGTCAATGCCCTTTACACCATTTTGTCTAGAAGTAGAGCAGGAGCAACTTCCAGGAAAGGAGAATAGTATCATGTCCTGTGTCTTCAAGTCCCTAGCCTTCCCTCTTCCAGCCAATGGGTCACAGATACCCTCTGTGCTCAACTCTAGGTTGACACTGTAATGCTATTTAAAGGACATGTTGTATGCCCCTTGCATTGCTCCATGAACGTGTTCTCCTGCCAGCACAGTGAGAGAGCATCTCCTGGGAGTGAGACTTATATGAATTCAAAGTGAAAAAAGATGGGAACATGTATTAAAACCACAAAACACCCTTGCATTCAAAGGCATCTCCAACATCATTCTGTGTAATCAGACTATGTTTGGGTTTGGTAAAGGACCTCTCTTTGGGCTCCTATATTCCCAAAGATCAGTCATTTGTCTGGCCCTCTGGGAGCTCAGAGCCCTCCAAGAAGGTACTGCTGCTCTTGCTCCACAAGGAGGAGCTGTGGCTTGCCTCTGAATCCCAGGGCCTTGCTCCTTGGATCAATACCCTGTCTTGTTGGCTAATGACCTTTCCATCCCCTCTTCGAATGCATCACTCAGCATTCTGGGAAGAGGTAAGGAGCAGTGGGTGCCCACTCATTTCCTCCCCGGACACTGACTAATCACCACCATTAGACCCACATTCACATGTGACAAGGCAACACAGGAAGGCACCCAACTCCTGTCTGATGAAGGCTGGCTTCTGTGGCCCAGCTGCCACAATACTCACAGAATGGCAAGCACTGTACCAGCTCAGTCATCCATCTGCCGTCTTCACTGCTTGCCCCACACTAAGGGGCTGTTTCCAGTACTCATTACCAAGGCTCCTGGGAGCCAAACGAACAGCAATGACCCCAAGTGTGTGACACAGAGAGTCAATAAATATGCTGCGCTCATGTGTTGAGCATGACACAGTTCATGAGCTCCTAACACTTTCTCAGTCTTTTTAACAACCATGCATCACATCCACCCCTTTGCTGATGGGACACTAGAGCTGGGAGGGACCAACATTATGTGCTTAGCAAACTCTAGGGCTTGTGTTCCACTCTCAGAAACCTGCTGCTTCCTGCACCCCAACTGCCCTAATGGTCAATTTCAGAGGCTCCCTTCCCACATAAAGCTCAAAAGAACACAATTACTGAGTAGCCCTCTTAGTGCGATGCTGCCCCATTCCATTTGTGTTTTGCGCAAGGCTAGCACGGCTGTTCAGTTCTTCAGGGGAACCAAATGGTTAGAGCTTGGCTAGTTTCCAACATAGCAGAGGACACCTTTAATAGCTGAGGTTAATGCTGAACGCTTAGCTACGAGCTGCTACAGAAAACTTCAGTGCAGTCAAATCATATTTCTGTTACAGAATGAATTTAATTTTGAACACATGCAGGCCACCCCCTCTATTTTTGGTGTCAACCTGTTACTGTAATTTAATTATCAAGGGAGAAAATTAGGAGATGGGATTCCAAGAGGAGAGAAAGTGCCTCCCATCTGCAGTTCTGCACAGGTGGGCAGATGTCCGCCTTTCTGTCTGAGGACACCCGCACGCTTCCTCTGCCCTCTCCGCCTACGGGCCCAAAGCAGGCAACTTCAGGCCACTCGCTGCACTGCCAAGATGCCGCAAGCAAAACCCCAATGGATTCCCTTTTATCTTCCACATCATCAACTCCCTTCTAATTTCAGAATATTTATGACCAGAGAGAATACAAGAGGTGGAGAGAGCCCAGCTGGAACTATGGGTCCAGGTGCAGTTTTCTGTGCTGGCTGTTGGAGAAATCCCATTTTGACTTGAAATCTGCCTAAACTTTCCCTGGAACTGATCGTGAGAGAGCACATATGAACTCCCACCAAGTGTCTGGAAGAGCCATTCTTCTCATTACCTCCTCCTTGGAGGAAGCCGGCTGGCCAAGGGCTCTGCCACACCAGGCTTCTAAAGCGCTTAAATTAACCAGCCTTCCCTTTCTGCCTTCTTCATGAGCCCCCTCCTGTTCCGCAAAGTGTCAGGTGGCAGCTGTGCACCCCCAGGAAAATAGATTTCTGGCTGCACTGTGGCATTGCCGTAGGAGGCTGTGTGCACCAGGCCACAGCGGCGGTGTGTAAGGGGTGCGGCAGTATGCGTTCTGACACACAGAGCCAGTCCTCGGCCACGCAGAGCCCCTTTTTCACAGATTCGCTCCCAGTTGGGAATGATTGTGTGTGGTCACTTGTACTGTGCATTTTAAAAGGGACAGAGGAAAAAATGAACAGAAAAATAACGGGAGAGATCCAACAAATTGTTCATAGCAGATAGAGCTCGAATAATTGCAAGTCAGTGACATTTTCAATAAAAGGAATATGTCCAAGAGTGAGTTCATCTGTTGATATCTTTATTCAAGCACTTAATTAATGGTGACCCATGAGTGTTAATTCAATAAACATTTACGAGTCACCATTCAGATGCCAGGTACGGTGCTGGGTGGGGGACACAACAACGACTATTGCCATTGAGCGCGCACTCCTGTGCGAAGTAGACATTTTCAGTAGGGTGTCACGTGCTATGTCAGAGAACCAAGGTTTCTGCCGGCACCTGCAGAGGATCAGAAAAGGCTTCCACAGGAAGCATGATCTATGCCAAGCCGGAAAGGTCAGTAGAAGTAGGTCTGGGGAAGAGGGGGGTGTGCTCCTGGGTGTGCACGTGCGGATGTACAAGTGGGCTTGGTGGAGACGTTTGAGTGCACAGCCATATGCATCCTCCCACTGGAAGTGGGAATGGGGGAAAGGGTCAAGAAACACGTAGAAGCAAAGATGAAGCAGTGACAAAGAGTATTTGCAGAAATACAAGAAATAAGATAAGCAGTATCTATATCATGCAATGCTTTAGAAGCTATAAGAGAGCTTGTAAAAAAGTTTATATCTATTTTTAGTACATTTATCTATTTACCACAATACACCTGAGGAATGTTTGGGGCAGGAATGGTAAGCAAGGAATATCATGCCTCAATGTGTAGTTTTTAAAATGACAGTAATTGCAGAATGCAGCATGGATTAGCGGTGGGTTAGCTGGAGGCTGGAAGACCTTTTTTGCAGATTGATAATGTCAGTCTGTCAATAAATGATGGTGTCTTGGACTAGGGTAAGGGCAATGGAGAGAGAGAGGGGAAAATAAGTAAATATATATATTCTATAAATTCTATGTGTGTATTTTGTATACAGGGTGGGGCAAAGTAGGTTGATAGTTGTGAGTAGTGAAACACGGTTCATTCTTGTATTATTATTTATTAGTTATTGTATGATTTTCCATATGAACAATGATAAACCAACTTTTTCCCTGCCTGTAAATATATCCGGAGCACCACAATGTAATGGGATTTTGGCCGAAAGGATGGAGAGGGTGTGGGATACAAGGGAGGAGGAATAGCCGTGGATGACTCTCAGATTTCTATAGAAGCAACCGGGCACTATTTTCTAAGAAGGGAATCAAAGGAGAAACAGATAAAGAAAACAAGTAAATCAGGACTAAATATAGGAGTATTGGGCTTGAAGTATCCATGGACAGCTAGAGAACAAGACCTTTAGCCAGTTGGATAGATGGGCCTTTCCAGGCTCAGGCTAAAGGCAGACATGCGCTGGTGAGTGTTCAGCCACAGGCTCGTTGAAAGAACAAGTGCCTGATCTCTAGTGTTGGCCCATTTCTGTGGGTAGATCTTCCCACCATGGCCAATTTCAAGCTACCCATTGATGTCATTGTGCACTGTGTTGGGAAGGGATGGAACAGTGTGGGTCTCTTGAGCCCACTGCAGCAGACCCCTGGCTGAAGGTCAAGTTTGGGGACTCCTTAGCTTTGGCAGCAAACTGAGAATGTGGTACTAGATAAGATCAGCAGGAAGCAATTTTGGAATGGGAAGAAGGGAGGGGAGACAGTCAAGCTGTTCAGAGGACTGAGTCACACTGTCATCAGAAGGCCACCAAAGGAGGAAGAGGAGGACAATAAGCCTGCAAAGGGGGCTGAGACTGAGCACATAAAGGTAATAAGAAGTCATAGCTTTCGAGCATTTGAAGTGCAACTGTAAAGTTCAAAGAGACGGAATAGTCACAAAACCACAAAGCACTAGTGAAAGAAGGACCTGATAAATAACTCTCATTCAAGATGAGAAAACTGAAGAACAAACTGGATCTCAGAAGATAATCTAATAAGAAATTTCTCCTCTCTCAGTGCTTCCCCACCTGTTGTCATAATCAAAATAATAATCACATTTTTAAGAATTCACATGAATTGTCCTTAAGGGACAAATTTGCAACTACTGCCCAAGAGCTGGTTTAAACCCCAGTCCTGGAAGCCAGACAGCAGATCTGGTCCTGGCTCCTCACACCTGCACCTTTTTCAGCTGGTAGACTGAGATCCGTCAAGAAATGATGTCATCAATTCTGTGCCCTGTGACTGCATCTGCTTACAGGTTGGACTCAGATTCACTTCACCACCTTGCCCAGGTGTGTGCATTTGTCTGCCACCTCCGGGGCTGGCTCTTCTATGCCAGGAGGCAGTTTCCCAGGGCTCTCCTCTTTCTATGGTCTTGCATTCCAGTAGGCACTTAATAATGTTTGTTGAATCAACAAAGGACTCACCCACCTCTGAGGGACAGTCACAGATGGCTTCATCTCACTCCTTCCTAAAATACAGTGGCTGCTGGACTGGATCCCTGAAATGGAGTGGCAGCTGCTCAGTGGAGCAGCGCCGTCACGACTGTGTGCAGGAGAAACGGGGAACTCAGTCCCCGTGAAATCCATGCTGCAAGATAAGGGTCAGGGTGGCACTGCTTGGCCTTGCTGCCTGAAAGCTCCGAGTGGGTCTCTGTCATTTCCTCCCTCTCCCCCATCAGAGTCCTCCCCCATCAGAGTCCTCACCCATCACTGGCACCACATTTCCTGAAAAAGGTCCCTTCAGTGATATATGCATCCTCTAGAATGTTAGACACATTTCTGTGGGCTTTTCTAAATTAGCTGAGAGTGTGCACAAGAATGCCTACTGGTAGACAGCTTCATAATAGTTAGACAGCCTGCCAAGGGGAAGACTCTTCTGCAAAGTAACTTGCAAATTAGGACACAGTAATGGCTCAATAGTCTCCTGCTTCAGATGGCCCCTGTAAGCCAAGCAGGAGGTGAGCCAAATCCCTGACAGTCAGTGGGAGTTACTCTAACGCAGGAGGTGTGAAGACGCTTGCCTGAAAGGGGTTATGGAAAGGGAAGAGAGGCTCTGCTCTCCTACGGATGTGACACTGAGTGCCAAGGTCTTGTATCTGTCATGCTTTGCAGATGCCAGCCCCAGGGCTGGCCTGAAGATGACTGGGGATCAGTAAGCCCTTTGGTTCTTGACTTGCTGTGTGTTCTCAAGTGACTCACTTGGATTCTCTAGGAAAACTAAGAGGAGAGCATCTTATCTACTTTGCACCAGGTCAGTACTTTTGAAATTTTTCCAGAAATGCAAATAAATGTTCCACTTCCTTGGAAGCAGACGGCATACATGGAGACAAGTCAGAAGCAGTAGTTCATATTTGACAGCCTGAAAATGGCTGATCATTACATTTCGAAGTAGCTAGTCGACTAAAGAACATCAGATTCTAATGCCCTTTCTACCCAACCCTCAGAGGGCACCTTCCTGCCTCTTACACTCTGTTCTTGAGCGAGCAAGCTGCAGCCTCCCTTCTCTGGTCCTCTGCTGATAGACTTCAGTGCCTGGAACTGTTCATCCAATGTCAGAAGGCTTCAGATGCGTCCTATGATGGAAACCTGAGGGAACGCAACACACGTCCAGGCTCCACTGTCCATCACCTCACCCACGTTCTTCTCCTTCTTCCCCATTGGCCTTCGGGGGTCCATGCACTGTAGGCTTTGCAGTGACTGCACAGTGGCTCACTCTTTCTTTTCCTTTTCATTGTGTCCTCTGCCTATCTATGGTCCATAGCATTTTAATGTCACAAAAGAAGGTTTAAAGAATTAAAAAATAAACTCCACTTAACAGCAGCCTCCTCTTGGCGATGTAAATATTCATAAACACATCAACTCTTTTAGTTCTATCACAAATAGAACGGCCACCAACACCCCTGCTGCCTTAGACATTGTTCTAGGAAGTCGGGAGCAGGCGAGTAGAAGAGGATATTTTTAACTTTAGAATTTTTTTTCAAAAGCCATTTTGCAGTGTCCTGCTGAGAACAGAGCTGGAAAGAAGCTGTTTTCTAGAAACTGAGAATGCTTCAAACAGAGTGGTAGGTCAGATCTGAAATGGCGAGTGAGACAAGGTGGCCCGCACCTGCATTCCTACACCTCTGGCCTTGGGGAGGGAGCTCAGGGAAACAAAACCTGACCACAGCTCCAGCCAGCCAAGTGTAAGGGTGTGCGTCTGCCTTTTCAGCAAAAGGGGCTCTCTCAGGCTGAACAAGACCTGCCACTTGTCGGGGACCCCTGGAGAGATGACAAGACAAAATGGAACCCTGCATGTTACTCTGAGTTTAATCTCATTATCGCTGGGGGATCTTTTTACAGAGAAGCAGCTGTTATAAATACTATGGCTTCTCAACTGGTTTAGCCAGCATTACATCATCTGGGCATAAGTCCTTGATAAATGTGTTTCCTAGATTTGGTTGTTATTTATTATTCAATAACTGTCCTGTTAAACTTAAATTCATGGGGTATTCGGGAGACACCCCCAGATGCTGCTTCCACTGGTCACTCTAGAGGGAATTCTGCCAGATCTCTAACAGCACCCAGCTTGTGGACAGCACAGCAGTCCATGGGCCTCACAGGGGTCTTGGCCATGAGTCTCTTGCAGCTGTAAACAGGGTCCAGTGACTGCCGGCCGGTGATCACAGGCCATCCATCACTGGCTCCACTCCACCAGCCAGCTCTGCTCCTCCCTCCTGCGTCCACTCCTCAGGGAGCACCTTGAGAGATTACAGCTCAGATGCAGACAGGGTGGGAGAACAAGAAGGGATTAGAGAGAAAATAGATTCACGGGAAGACAGATAACAGAGTTGTTGGGGCTCAGTTAATTAAAAAGCAGCAATTTGTCTGAATTCCGAAGTGAAGAACCCCCTGGGAGATATTAGCCAGGCTTCCTATGAGAATTGAACGTGCTCAGTTTCCAAGTTGTAACACGTTGCAGCCAGAGACTGTGGGAGGGTCCCTGACTGTTTTGTCCTTGTTCAGAACAGGAACACTTTTGATGGACCAAGGCCACAGGGTCAGTGCCCACCTCCCTTCCTCCCCTCCCCAGAACCTGTCTTACAAGGCTTGAGGACCAGGTTTCTGAAAGAAGCTAAGACTCACCTCTTTCCCAAATATAATGTCCTGCTAATTCAAGAAGGGATATCAACTACTGTATGGATAGTAATACTAAGAACTTATTCCAGACCCAGCACAGTTCTAGGTGCTTTACATAACTAGCTCATTTTAATTCTCACAGTTAAATTCTATGCAGCAAACACTCTTCTTATCCCCATTCATCAGAGAAGAAATAAAGATACAGACAAGTGTACTAAAACTCTATCAGCTAATGAAGGCAAAATTAAGTTTCAAACACAGCAGAGGGATGGCAGAGATGCCCTTATTAACCACTACACTCTATTAGCTATCCTAAGGACTATCTACCACTTTCAAGAGATTTCTGAATTCCCAGAAAAGAAAGCAGCCATCACAGAGCACTCAGAGCCAGAAACCTCACCCTGTGAATGAACGGAAAATGCCTGCTGGACAAAGCACTGTTCTGTTTAGTGCGGCTTCATTAATCTCATGACTTGGCGTTGCCCTCAGACGAAGTGAAAAGTTTCTCTTTGGTTGTGGCATTTACTTATTTGGAAACAGAAATATCATTTTTCTACAGGCTCATGGTTTCTACCTACAGGATACTCCAGAACAACAAAACATACAGGAGACACAGCTGATACCACGGAAGACTTGGCGGTGACGCCCAGAAGGACACTGTCGTTCAAGATCAAGACAGGAAGTTCTGTCTTCTCCCAGATTCCTCTAGAGTCCTGCCTTTTGAAATTGTTTAGAACATGTCTCCCAGGATGCCTAACAAGCACAGTGTGGGTTTGAACCTGATGCGGCCAGTAAGTTAGTACTGTTAGTAAACCCAGTATGTGTAAAAGTCTAGATGATCTTACTTTGCAAATACACATTAACAGATAAATGTTCCCCATTGATTCAGGATTTGGAGATTCATTAAACATGACTCTTTATACAAAAATTGTTACTGAAAGGCTGCTATGTGACAAACTTCACCTCAAGTGTGATGGATACAACTGCGTAACATGGAGAAAAAGTCTCCCCTGGTGCGGCCTGCAGTCCAGTGGCCGTCCTTTGAATACGGCCCTTCTCTTGAGTACAGCACTGGATTCCGTGTGACTCCAAACCTTCCAGACTGTCAGCTACATAGAATAGAACTTACCCCTGGTGAGGAGAGCCTGCAGCCATAATTTAGACACAACCACTCCAGGTCATTGCCCATGGCTTTAGAAGACTGGGCAGTGACTGGGAGTGTCGTCAGGGAGGTGGTGTAGGAGACACTGAGCAAGCTGGGAAGTGGTGCGAACCCTGGCCTCCACTCAGAAGGTCTGGACATGTCTGCCTGACCACGATGGCAACGGAACCATCAACAAGCCACCTAACTTCCTCCGCCCTCAGTGCCTTTGCCTGTATAATCAATGAGGAGCAATAATGCCCACAGCTTCCAGTTAAAAGAGTTGCTCAAGCTCAAAGTGGCTCATTTGCTTGGGTGTCACCGTGAAAGTAAAAGAGTTGCAGGTTTGATTCCCAGTCAGGGCACGTCTGGGTTTCCAGTGCGGTCCTAGTCGGGGTGTTTGTAAGAGGCAACCAGTAGACATTTGTCTCTTGCACTGATGTTTCTCTCCCTCTCTTCTCCTCTCTTTAGAATCAGTAATTTTTTTAAAGCAAAACAAAACAAAATGAAGGTGGACTGCACTGTGTTTAGAATCTGTGATCTAGTGTGTAAGTGTGAGGTGTTTTGTAGCACACATGTAGCACTCCTGCCCCAGTCCTTCAGTCACACACTAACCCAGTGCTGCCGAGGAGAGCTTTCACAGGAGTGTTGGAAGTGCCCAGCCAGCGGTGTTAGGTGAAGCACAAAGGAAAAGGCCTGTGTGGGCCTGACCTCACCAGTCAGAAGGCTGCAGAAGAAGGCTTGAGCTGTCCTGGGGGGCAGGAGGGATTCCACACCTGCATTAGCAACTGCTCTTCCTTCATCCTCGACCTTCCTTTCTGACTGCCATCGGTGGACAACAAGCCTGAGCTCATGCCAGTGGGCCTCCAGCCTCCTTATGCGGTCCCCTTCACATCTGCCTACCCCAGGAACTGTGGACTTCCATCACCCTCAGCTGGGCAGGCCATTTTTTGCAAAATGAGACACACACACACATACATCCTCCTATGCCTGCTGCTCTGGTGAATCCTCACTGGGACACCATCCTTATCTGCTTGTCCAGTGGTTTGCCTGTAATGGTAACATTATTACCAGCCTCAGGTGCTCTTATATGTAAAGGAAAGTTGGCATCAGTGAACTTGGGAGGCACAAGCCTCTAGCCTATTATGGGGGAGGGATGTGTTTAGCGACTATGCTCATCTTCACATAAAAATTAATAAAGTACAACAAGGCAAAGCCCATGAAGACTTGCTTAGAAATCCAAGGCCCCTCAGAACCATTTCCCGGGTTCATGATTTCCTGGACGCAGTGGCCCCTTTTTACTTTCTCGGGGTTTTCATTATGAA
Source organism: Phyllostomus hastatus (assembly GCF_019186645.2). Lineage (NCBI taxonomy): Eukaryota > Metazoa > Chordata > Mammalia > Chiroptera > Phyllostomidae > Phyllostomus > Phyllostomus hastatus. The sequence continues at coordinate 6,709,876 of NW_025334015.1, read as the reverse complement.
ATTAGGTGGTCTACTGGCTTTTTTTTTTTGCCAGTGCAGTTTGTCCTGAGCAATCAAGATAGATGGCCAGCTCAGGTGAGTTTGTGCAACAATCCCAGCAAGAGAAATGCTAAATCAATCTATTGGGGAAATATTAATGTTCTCATTAGGAGCTTAATTATTCACACCAGCCTCTGGTACTTTCCATGACATTAATTCCACTTCTGACTTCCGAGCAATTGCTTTTCTCAAACTTGCAAGACACCCAACAGGTGTTCTCAGTTCCGAGAATGTTGAAATATTTTGCATGCAGCCAGAAGAGATCAATCTCAGGACCAACCTCGCCTCCTCATCTCCTCCTCCATGCACACACCCACCCACATGCACACACACCACAGCTTATTCCAGACCAGATCACATAATTTCTCCCATGCACACTCAAACATACATTCCCCTATTTTCCCATTCAAAATAATAGCAATGGAAACATACCCATATATTGATTCCTATGTACCAAGCAGTGTTTTTAAATGCTTAAATATATCAACAGATGTTCAACCTCTATGAGATGGTACCATTTTATTCTCCATGTATTACAAATATGGGAACTGAGACCCAGACAATTAGCATCTTGTCTTCAGTCTCCTAACTAAGGAAAGGGGAGTTAGGGTTGGAACCCAGCCAGTACAACCCTGGAGTCCGTGCTCTTGGCCTTTATTGTAAAATGTTGCTTCCCATCCAGGGTACTTACTAGGCTGTGCTTCTCTTCCAGACACCTCACCATAACTTAGTAATTTTTTTAAGTCTCTGAATTACTGGGGAGAAGACATTAATGTTTCCATAGAACGACATCTACCTTCCTGAATTTTTCATCTAAGCCTCCCTGCACAATCATTGCACAAAACTGAAGTTTATTTCTATGCAATTAAAGGCCCTTCAGCGTCCTCACCTTAACACACTACACAAGGCAAAATTTTGAATTATCTATAGGAATAGTCCTTTGTTCATTTCTCCACTCACCCAAGAGCTTTCCAGATGGATAGTTTTGCCATAGGCACTGCAGTGTCTGAAGCAAATACACCCAGTGTTTTTGTCCATACCCGTCTTTCTCCAGAGCGCTGCTGTACCTCACAGTCAGTGGGAGGAAAAGAATGCCCATGGGAGAGAAGGCAGGGCTTCATTAGAATTTGTGGGGATTTCCACTCTGGCTAAATCCCCCGGTTCTTACCCTCAGGGGACATTACAGAGAGAACTGGGAATTTTGTACCACGGCAGTTTTGCCCCTTTGAATAAAATAACATCAAAAACACTATTCCAAAAAGTAGGGCATCAGTTGAATGCACTATTTCCAAATCAACTAAGAGTTCCAGAGAGTTATAAAGCTACACGTAGGAAAAATAATAATGCATTGCAAATACATGAAGAGCCCTTCAATGAAAATTAATACAGTAAACAAACCAAGTGAAATGAGGCAGCATTATAGCAGAATCACTTGAGGTCACTCATCCATTCAATAAATATATGTTTTAAGCTTGAACACTGCACTAGGAACTACAGGGTCCGGCAGAAGTGGTGCCTGCTTGCATGTGGTTGGTAAGGTATAATATGGGTGTAATAATTTATAGTTTTAATTTGAACATTTCACCTAAAATGTCATACAGTGTGCTTGAGTGTGACATCATTATGTTACAGAATTACATGCTTGTAATTTTGTAATAAAAGATTTTATAATAAAAAGGAGGCATTGTTTGAGGCATCAGGAGGCAAAGGAGGCATCAGGCCAGACCTGATGAACAGGACTGCAAAGGTCTCTTCATTGAGCTTATAATCTGGTGGAATGCTAAGAAGCAGACATCTGCATTGTTCACATGAAAGCAAAGACCAGAATGCATTCCTGGTTTAGTGGGTGGACTTCTGCTGCTTTTACCTGCCCACTATCGCCTTTTTGTTAAGAGTACCTGGATGTTTCTTTAGGAGAGCAACCTCTACTCCCACATCAGTCCTTGTGGCCCTGGAGGCTGGCATGTGGCCTAGGCCCAGTCCTTGAGATTGTCTTGTGCCCCTGGGCTACCAACTCTTCCAGAGATAATAATAAGAATCACCCCCACCTACAGCTTTGACCCCTGGATCTTCAAAACTGTCAGAAGTAAGCCGGGAGCTGCTGGAGACCACCACCAAGGCACACCTGCCCCAGAATCAAGGCAGTGCAGTGGAAAGCGGAGCCCAGCCACACAAGGTAAACTGAATCCTAATTACCCTGTGTGAATCTCTGAATCCTGTTACACCTGAACTTAGAGCTACTCCCGGATTTTTGAGATACAGTTTTTTGTTTCTTAAGTCAGTTTGAGCTGGAATTCTATCCCTTGCCCCCAGAACAGGTCTCAACTAAGCACTGCTCATTTTCAGCCAGTCTTTGAAAGGGATGTGACAGTCTGGTAGGTTTAAGAGATTTGGATGTAAACTCAGACACGAGGAGGCAGGGATCCCAGTGCTATCGCTTAGCAGACCTAGGACCCTGGCTCCTCAGTGCTATACCTCGAAACTAACAATAATAGCAGAACTTTCTTGTAGGTTGCCGAGACACCCAGTGAGGTCATGCATGGGCAGTGCATGGCACAGCTCTGGCACATGGTAAACACTCAGTTAATGGTGGTCATTATGATTATAATGATAATGGTTATTATCATAATCATCATCATAAGCCTTAAAACCCTCTCCTTGGCTCCATGCCTTCCCCTCCTCACCCCCAGCAACGGCCCCGTGTCCCTGCTCTCCCTTACAACAAAGACCTTTTTAAAGGATCACATATGCTCTCTGTTTGGCACTTTCCACTTCCTATCCCCTGATTTCCCTTCACTTCAAACAGGCTTTGTTCCCATTATGCTATTGAAATTGCTATTGTCAAGGTCACCTATGAACTCCACCTTGCCAAAAATAATGATTAAAACTTCACTTTACTCAGCTCTTCGTCACCTTTGTCACCGTGGACACATTTTTTTTCCTGAAGTGTTTTCCCCTCTTGGCTCCTGGGAGGCTGCTCACTGGACATCCCATCCACATTTCCCTCCGCCTTCCCTCTCTGTCTTTTCCAGCTCTTTCTCCGTTCAGTTCTCCTGACACTCACACCTGGGTCTTCCCACTCAGCCCACGACTGGGAAAAGCTCTTTTCTGTTGGTGGCTTTGCAATGCATGCCTCGAGTCCCAGACTCTCGAGCGGTCTGCCCTCAGTTTTAACCATCCATGTGACCACGGCGCTCGGATGTCTAATAAGGCTCTTCAGGAAACATACTATGAACAAAACTAACCTGTTAATTCCATCATCCTTCTCCTTCCCCAAACCTGCTCCTATTTACAGGGTCTCCATCCAAGGAAATGTCATCCCCACTCCCATCTCTCCAGCTAAAGCCCTCAATGTCATCTCTGGCTGCACTCTCCCTCGTCAGCACCTGCAGTCCACCCGCAGGTGCAGGCTCTGATGTAAATTCATTCTGAATCTGGTTCTGTCTCCTCTGCTGCCTCCTTCCCACTGGGGTCCCAGCACAGGACCACTGCAGCGGCCCCTGCTGCTCAGTATCCCACGTTCGCCCCTTAACACGGAGAGACCAGATCACAACTCTGCTGCCCCCAAGCCTCCAGAAGCTTCCCATTATGCCTACCAGGAAATCTAAACTTCTTAAAAATGCCCCACAAGACTCTGTTGTATGTGACATTTATATGCTGCTCTGATCCCCACTACAGACTTCTCTCCATCTGCCCCTTCCTTGCTGTGGTCCAGGTGAGCTCACGCCCACCTCCCCAGGTCCCGTTCACAGCCTTCATCATGGCTGCTGCTTCTGCCGGGATGCTGCTCTCCCAGGTCCTCTCACAGCTGGCTTTTCATCGTTTAGTTCTTTGCTCAAATATCACCTCCCATCCCATTCACTCTCTGTCCTGCATTCTGCTTTATTTCCTTCAGATCGATTACTTTCTATAAGCACTGTCAGGTAAGCATAGATAACGCATGGACAGAAATTTAAAAGTAACAGGTTAAAAAGGCTATTCTCCCAACAGGGGAACACCTGAGTCTTCTTTTTCACTCACAGTACCTTGGATGGTCCAACTGTCTCCTTTCAAACTATTCTGGAAAACCAGAGTTGAGAAAGATATTTCTTAGTGGTGACTCACCACCTGAGAAAGGTGCCTTTATTGTAAAAGAAATAATAACTTAAAAAGTTGGCATTCAAACTAGTCAATAACCTTGGGAAGAGCAGAGAATAAGTTATAAAGAATTTTCATGCTATATTTGATATCTAATAAAAAGTCATCTGTGGTCATTTCTGAACATATGATACAAAATTAATTGTAATTTTATAAACTACCTCATGCCCTAACAGGAAAAAGCCAAGCACACTGAGCATGACAGAATGATTAGCTGCATAAACATCAAAATCAATCCCTGTTTGGAGTCTCTGGGGAATTGGAAATCAATTGAGTAACATCAGATCAATGCAAAATTTCTCCCAAGACTTAGTCAATCTCTAATATGAGAGAGAATGTCTTTTTGTGGAAACAAATAAACCAAGGCACATTAAAGAATAAATCTGCTATAAAATTAGCTACTAATTTTAGTAAATTTAGTATCCCCCATATATTAAATGTCTGGGGGCATTTCTGTCCTTACACTTGGGGCAACATTCCTTTAAACTCAGCTTAACTGAACTTTATCCCACATCTAAGATGTAATTACCTGATTAATTTAGCCTGATTCTGATCACGCCTCATCTCTGCCAAGCCCTCAAGCATGTGCACTATTCAGATGATTCTATATTAATTTTTAATTGTTATATATGGCTTAAAAAGTGTGCGATCTCATTCATGAACATTGTTTTCTTCATGTAACAGATCCACAACTTCACTAGGGGAGCGACACTTGGTGTCTGGCTGTTTTATGCTCTGTCTTTAATTTTGCTTGACAAGGGTATATACCTGGTGCAGGTAATCAGGGTCGTTTGTCAAGAACTTGGCCCCAGAGCCTAAGAGAACGCCCCTCACATGAATTCTGATGGCAGATGGGGCAGTGCAGGTCATGGGGTGGCATGGTGTTTGATTCAAAAAGCTCGTTGACATTTGTGAATGTGTTTGAAGAACTTTAAGCTGAGTGGTAAGGCTGGGTAAATAGTTAACTATAATATCATATAAATGTTTAAGTGCAGCATAATTGAAGTTACCAAAATGTAGAGGAGGAAAGTCCGACAGGATGAGGACGTAAGAAAGAGACTTGTCATAGGAGGTGGAAACCTCGGGCACGAGATTGAAAGGTGAGTAGAAGCCTCTCAGAAAGAAACAAGGCAAGGGGAGAACATCTCGGACAGAGGGACAGCCTGAGCGGGAGCGTCAAAGACATACACGCGACGGCTGGCCTGGGGGGTGAGCGCCCTGATATGTCCGATGTACTGGCCTGGTGATGCCTGCAGGCAGCAGAAGTGGGGGAGACAGGAAAGCTCCTGTGGAGAACAGAAGTTACGTTGAGAACGTAGTGTACCAGGGGATAAGTTAGAGAACCTCTCTCGCCTCAATTTCTATCTTATGGTAAAATTCCTGGAGCCCTCCCATTGCAGTATCTCAGAGGCCAGCAGCATTACCTGGCAGCAGCCCGCCATCCTCCTCTGCCTCCTTCCTGCTTCTCTTCTACGCTCTCGTGGTGTCCCAATAGGGGGCGGTATACTGCTCATTTCTGCTTTTTGCCTCAGTTTATGTTGACTGCTGAGAGTCTACACATAACCAAAGTATTTTAAAGATTAAAAAATAAGCAAAATGGCAGGTTATCTTTACATTTAACATGTAGAAGTAACAATTGCACTTCGGGAGACAAAGAAAGGCTGGGTATTTAAAGACACCAATGGGGCAGGTTCCCGATTAGTTGCAGGCTCACTGACCTAGGTCCACTCCACGGGGGGCATGGCTTAACCAGGAATGAGAGCAACAGAGAAAGCCCAATTGATGTAAGCTTCAGGGCTGCGGTCCCTTCTGCAAGGACCAAATTTTACTCCACAACTAACATGAATTTCTAGACCAACAACTTAATAGTAGGAAACATGGGTTCTGCTTTATCATTCCTCTCAATGCAGTAATACCATAAATGAATACTCAGGACCTGTCTGCAGTTTGTACTGCTGCGTTGGCACCTGTTGTCTTGGAGGTAAAAGACCCCTAAAGACTTTCTGGGCCTGGAGCCTTGGTACTCCAGGAGTTCACTGATATTTCAACATAATACAGGCTCTCCAAGTGCAATCTGTAGATTTTTGAGGGTCTCTGAGGCCTTTCGTAACTGTGAGGTCCAAACTATTTTCATAAGGATGTTAAGACCTTATTTACCTTTTCATCGTGTTGCTATTTGCACAGAAGATGCAAAACCAATAGTGAGTAAGACTGTCAGAGCCTCACCGCGAATCAAAGTATCGGCAGAAAATTGTCCTCTAGTTTTCACTGTGTTCTTCCAGTACCCCCAAAGCCAGTACCACCTAAAATGTCTCTCATTAAACAGTAAAAAAAATTAATTTTATTAAATCTCAACTCGTGTTTGCAGTGTCCTGTGTGATGAGAGGACAAGCAATGCACACTGAACCAGGGACCACACCCGTCTCCAGGAAATGGTGCTCCAGGTGCTGTGCACCTGGTTTGCACAGCAAGCCGAACGAGCTGCTGCTTTCATGGAGTGCGGTGTTTACGTGCAAGCATGACAGACAGTCTGTGGAGGCTGGACTTGGGTACTTGACAGTTGTTTTCTCCATAGTGAACAAAGTAAGCCCGTCACTTTGTGGAAAACTGCCAGCATCTGTTGTCCATGGTAAAGTGCACTTTCAGTTGAAAAATTAGAATTTTGGAAAACTTTTACCCATCACCAGTGCCTGCCAAGCTTCTAGGATTCAAGATTTTCTGATGAGCTCTGTGGTGTTATTCAGAGACAAGGCATCATTTTGAATCCTAGATTTACCACCAACTCTCTATAAAAACCTCTGTTGTTTTTCTCTCTTTGGGTCTTGTATCCTAAACCTGAAAAAATATGAATTAGAATAAAGAATTTCTGAGGTCACTTACAATTCTTACATTTATATTCCCCCCCACTCCCCTGCTCCTGTCCTTTTTTCTGTCTTCCCTCCTACTCAGGATTCCCAGCTTTTAGGCAAGAAGGCCACTTACTGCCCGGATAAAGAGAGAGACCAGGGAGCTGTCAGAAGGGGATTGTCTCTCTGCCTCTAAATCACTGGGTGCTGCATCAGCACTCTGAAAACAAAGGGTTCTGACACGCTGTGACAGCCACGTGTGGCCACACGCAGAACCTCAGTTCTCCTCTGCTCCTGAAATACAACTTAGCACCTGTGTGCAGGTTCGTGCTCAGGCCCATCTGCTCCATGCCCAGGCACAGACCCCCTGAAGGATGGAGGGAGATGCAAGATGAGATCCACGTGTAGAGGGGAGGATGCAGCCACTGTGCCTGAGCTTTGCCCGTCCCACCAAGCCAGGTGCCGGCTGCTGTCCAGTGGTGCAACTTGACAGGAATGGCCAGGTGAGAACAACAGGCATCCTGCTGGGGAGGAAGCCTCCCCGTTTAAGAGGCAGCGTGTACCTGGAGGGTGCTGATAAAGCCATGCAACATTTTAAAAGCACCATTTAAAAGACTTCACCTGGAGGCCTGGAGTTCTGCACACAGCAGTGCATCACTAAATGCTCTTGGCTGGGGGACTAGCTGCTTGCAGAGATGATGGTCACGCCATGTCCCCGTTTGGGTCAGCCAGTGGGGCCACTGCCTCCAGATGCTACAGAAGCTGCTTTCACCAAGCTGGCCCTCCCAACAAGGTCGGTTTTTCTACTGAGGCAGGATAATAAGAAGCTAGGAAAATTCCCTGGCAACTGGAATGGGGAAACTGAGACAGACAGCTGAACACACTGGCCAAGCAATGTACAGCCAGATAGAGAATATCACCAGAACAGAGAGCCCTGGGTGCCCAGCAACAAGCAGAACTGGAGCTGGGCCCCACCCCCAGGGCAGCCTTTCCTTCCCCAGCATATCCCTGGTCATGTGGTTTAGACCCCCGGGCCTGGTGCTGACCCATGCAAGGAGACTGCGACCCTGAAAGAGTGCACTAGAAAAGCTGATGATTATTCCATTGAGTTCCCCCCTAAATCTCCAGCCTTTAAAACCTTCATCACAAGGATCCAGGGCAGAGTGCCCTCTCCCTCCCAGGAGAACCCCCATGCCTTTCCCTTCTTCCCCTTCTTCCCCAACAGGCATGCATCTAAACTCTAAAATTCTTGTGGGGCCCCTAAACTCTAAGGGGCCCCACAAGAATTTCAGCCAGGGCAGCAGTGGGTAGCGCAGCTCGCCCTGGGGACAGGTGCAGTATGTTACCCACACACCTGCTATGCACCCTGCACCTGTCCCCAGGGCCCCCTTTCCTCTGACCCTCCAGGGAGCTGGCAGTGGCCCTGCCTGGCCTCTCTCCTGCTGCTGCTTCTGTCTTGGGCCCTTCCTTGTTCCACTGTTCCCAGCTCTTTAATAAGCGTACCCTCAACATCTCCTGGACTCGTGGTGCGAGATCTTTCCTGCAAGGAGTCAAGGCCCCACACACTACCAGCCAGCCTTGGGCCACCCTCTTTGTATTAATTTCTTCTCTGTTTCAAATGATCTAAGTCTCCAAAAAGCTAGGGAATTCTTGGCAGGGATCAAAGAGTTGTACCTCCTCCTCTTCCTTTACAGCCTGCAAAAACAGCAGCCACCAGGAACCAATCCCCAGGTGGATGTGCTGTGCTGCCTCCTATCTAGATCCGGGGGGAGGGATGTGGGGATGGGTGGGGGCAGGGATTGAAAGAGTCCTGGAGACATAAAGAAAACATCCCCGTGGGACTAAATTGCGTTCAACATAACAAACTATCATCTCGAAATGAGTGTTCCAATTGAGTTTTGATGTAAACACTAATATTCCTCCACTCTGCTCTCCTCTTCTTCGGGATCTCATGTATATTTCACTATGTGTCCTACCTACTATTACACTCATACATCAAAGGATCCAAGGACAAGGAACCTGATTTTGAAAACATTATTCTTTTAAAGATTTACCCTCGCATCTTGACTACCTCCTTAGCTGGAAAAGAGAGGCTCTCCATAAATTATTTTAACGCGCTATGCAAAAGGGATCTTTTCACCTCTTCTTCCAAAAACTTTTCTGCAGGGATAAGTAGGTGGGGCTTTTATTTCTCTTCTTTTTTCCATGCATGGATTTAAGCAGGCTCATAAATGGCACAAAACAATAAAATCAAGAGGGGAGGTGGTGATTACACATTTTGAGGATTTTAATGAAAACTTTGAGGAAGCCCAATAGGAGTGGGGGGGCTCGGAGTCTTACTTAACTGCAAGAAGGGACACTAACCATAGTTCTAGAGGAAATATCTTAGAAATAGGTGTAAACACATCTTTCAGAGGGGCCCTTCAGTCTGGCCTGTGCTCAGTGTCAATTCCAGGGTGTAAATTTTGCTAATTTCAACAGTACTGAAGCCCCAGCTGTCTGCTAGGAACGCACTGTGTCAGAACCAGACCCAGTGGAGCCTGTGGCGCTAGACCCCTCCAGCCCTTTCCCTTTGCCAGCCTGATACTTGGCCTCTGCCCCAGGGCCCCCCCTCTCCCACTGCTGGCCTGTGCTTGGTTCTTCCAAACTGGTGATCCCCCAGAGAAAGGGGTTCAGATGCCTGCTGAACCTTCATTGTCTTAAACTTCACAGATCTTTACTCTTCACTGTAGGCAAAGCTCTTCTAGTCCCTTCTCTCTTAAACCTGAATAAAACCACTGACATTGCAAACAGGCCTGAGAAGTTTTCCCAGAACATGTTAATTTGGACATACTGAGGTCTAATAAAGCAGGGGCTCAGAGTCTTCCTTTCCTGTGACATGTTGGTGTCCAGTTTAGGGTGTTCACGTCCAAGATTTGTGTAAAGCTCTCGGCCAAGCTTTTCCTCTCTCCCTGTAGATGAGGTCTCCTGACCCCATGTGTACATCTAACATGTCACTGAGACCAGGACTGACTGCCTTCACTGCGTCCCAGGCAGCAGCCTCACAACACCCTTGATTTCCTCTCCCATTCTGATTTGGGTTTGTCTCAGCAACCGTACCATGGCCAGCAGGTCTGAGAACGGTGCCCCAGCATTGCTCCCGCACCTAGGAGGCTGCTTGGGTGGACTGTGGGTCACCCCAATTTCTAGGAATGAACTTGTGCCTTGTTCTTATCACCACTGCATGGCACCAGCCTGCCACTGGAGTGTGGGTGAACACCCTGCAGGACCCCACTGTCTGCACCATCCTCGCATCTGCCTGTGCCCATCACTGCCCTGGGCCTGCCAGGGTGTGTGGGGATAATGTTGTATTTCTGTGTGATTCTTGTCTGTCCCTCAGCACACGCTACAGGATCTGTCTGCCCAGAGACCAGCCAGCCACCCCAGCAGTGGGGCAGGTACTTCCTGCCCCTTCCTGCCCCACTCTGTTTGCTCAACTGTAAGAGCTAACCAGGACAGTTAGGGCTCTGAGCCAGGACAGACAGTGTGTGTCAGGCAAAGGGAGAGAGAAGTAACCAAGTGGCTGGTCCTCTTGGGTCCCAGCCACCTCCAGGGGCCCCCTTTCCACCTTTCTCGTCTCCTTGGTTAAGCCCAAGAGACTAGATGACGTCCCATAGTGACGAAAGGGGGGGCAGCCTGCACAGCCCTGTCCCATGGTCTCGAGAGGTCCTCTGTGATGGCCACGCTGCTCAGACTGTGAGGCATGACTGCATTCACCCTCGTCTGAACAGAACTTGAATGATGACTTTGGGTTCTATTTACATGCTACAAGGCTTTCCTCAGCCTCATTCTCAAAAGAGGACATTTACGGAGCAGTTTGTGATCGTTAAAGCAAGGCAGGTCTTCAAAGCAGTTTCAAAGAAAATTTCCTCAATGCTTTTGTCGAACTGGCTCACTGTGGGCAGGGCTGGATCACTTGAATGTGTCAGTTGTGGACAGGCAGGGAAGAAACTGTCTTAAAATCTTAATGTATATAAGATAATAGATATATTAGTCTGTCCAGAAGGTATCCAGCCAAGTAATATGAAAAATAGAGACATGTATCGAAGGAGATACCAGACACAAGAAACATTGTACACAGGACAATGACACCTCAGCCTCCTTCAGAGTAGGCACCTGGGACCTCACACAGTTCTCCCAATCGCCATTAGCTGGCTGCCCTGTCGTATTTTCCTGAATCTGATCAATAGTCTGAAATCTCTTTCCTTTCAAGGGTGGTTTTAGTTTGGGGAAAAGCCAGAAGCCACAGGGCTCCAAATCCAGTCTGTAGGGGGACTGAGTCACCTGGGTGATGTGATGTTTCACCAAAAAATTCTGCACAAGACATGATGTGTGAGTGGGTGTGTTGTCGTGATGAAGCTGTCAATCACCAGTTGCCCACAGCAGACTTCTGAATCATTGGAATAGTTTCTGTGGAAGAATGTTCAATCTTAACACAAAATCTGATGCAGACTTGTTGCTCTACTCACTCAGTCATTTTGAATATAATGGCCACACAGTACACGTGCTCACTCAGTGGTGTCTGCTGTCCCCTCTGACTTCGGTGTCATTGTCATTGTTCATGGTGTCATGCAAAATATCTCATTATATTAAAATTGGCTTTGCTTTTACCAGACAAACCTCATAGTATATATGCTGTTTTCTGAACCCCTCCTGTTTGGGCTCATTGCAAAGAGGGGGCCTGAGGCAACGGAAAGAAATAGCTCTGAAGCAAAGGAGGAAGGAGATACCGTAGGGTACTGGGAAAGCAGGGCACTCCTGACCTGAGAAGGCTCATAAGCCCACTTTCTCCGCTCATTTCTGGAAGTTTGTCTCCACCTGGTGGGCCGCCTCCAGCACTGCATGTCCACAGGCCTGCCTTCTTCCTGGCTCAGGCCCAGCTGTGGATGGCCCTCCGCCCCAAGACAGGAAATCACTACCATTAGCCAAGCAGCGGGAGGGCGTCCTCGCCACATGCCGCCTAGAAGGGCAGAAGTCCCCTTTTTTCTTCAGCCGTACAGCAGTTTGCAACGCTGCCTGTGGCAGCGGAATGGCGAGGAGACGCAAAAAAGGGAAAGAGCAACTAGCAGGATTCAACCAGGGCCTGCGTCTCCTGGAAGTCCCACCTGGCGGGCCGAGGCCGCCTTCCTTTATGCCCCCAACCCGTTCCAGGTCAGCCACCGGTGGTGGACATGTGCAGCGGCTGTGGGCATGCTTCCTGCTGTCTTTCCTCTGGGGGGCCTGGCACCCCTGTGGGCCCTTTGTTAAGACAGGTGGATGGGGCTTGGGGGACACATCCTAGAATATGTTCCGGGAAGTCCCCACCAATTGCAGGTCCCCATGGAGGCAGGGCCAGGGCCCTGGTCGCCTCTGTACCCACACCTCCTGACAACCAGTGAGTAGTGCCCAAGGGGAGGAGAGGTTACTGGAAGTTTACTATGTCAGAGAGGCAACACTGAACGAAGCAGGCACAGATTTGCACCACCGAGCCTATTTTCTGTCACCGAGGCCAATAGTCGCCGAGATCCACACTTAGAATATGTAATAAATACGTGGGTAGAGACAAGAACGAGGAGAAAAAACAAACAAGGGAGGACTCCAGAGTGTGGTGAGGCAAAGCACAGGCCTGGCACCACCGCGTGGGGCACATGGGCCACGGTTTGGCTGGTGCTTAGAAAAGGAGGAAGCAGGCAAAAGGAGGGCGGGCAGGTGTGAGGTCTCAGCGGCAGCAGGGCTGCGGCTGTGCAGAAGGCCGTCCTGCTGTGCACCCCAGGCCAGGCTGCTGAACCTGAGCCTCAAGGTGCAGAGCACACTGGGAAGGTACACTTCTTAACAGTGGATGCAAGTGTCCCCAAAGTTCCCAAGGTCCAAAAAGAGGTAGAATCGAAAAGGGTGCTGACAATAGGGTCAACAGTGTTTGAGAATGTGTCCCCAGGCCTGCTCCCTGTGCTCCCAGGGGGTACGGACCTGCCACCCAGCCAGACCTCCTTCCTGAAGTGGGCACCCCCCCCAGGCACTGCCCACAGCTCAGATGCCCAGAATATGTGTCATGCGGAGAACAAGGCACTGCTTCGATGGCCCATCTCCTGTGTAGGTGTGGGTCATGGTTTGTTTTTTCTCCCTCAAGTCAGTGGTGACGAAGCCCACCACGGGGTCCTGTGGTCCAGGATGTCTGCCACTTGTCTGCATTCTCTCTAGACATGGACCGGGGACCTCAAAGGCCACTCGCAGGCTCCCCTGGATGGCTTCTCAGGGTGGACAGGGTGCTTCAAGGGGAGTCACAAGGGTGAGACATGAATGATTAGAAAGTTCAAGTTCAGACACCGCCTTGGTCTTCCAGGCCCAGGTGTGCAGAGACTCCCAGGCAGGGCCACGCAGTGCCCAGAGTGCCCTCTTCTGCCCCCCCACCTCTGAACTCTTTGTCCTCACACCCTAGGTGCAGCCTTTCCTGGCCTTTTCCTCAAGCCAATGCTCAGAGGCCAAATCCCACACAACTCAGCACCCACTCTTGTCTCCTCCTACACTCTTTTCCTGTGGCTACATCCCACTCCCCACCTCGGTGTATGCTGCTTCATGTGCTTTTTGTCTCTGGCTGGAGAAAGCTGTCCCCTCTGGGCTTAAGGTTGAGAGAGGCGAACATACCTCAGATGTCTCGGAGTGCTGGAAAAAGAGCACAGCTTTCTGAACCTTGTGTCTGCAGCTTCCTGTCTGTAATACTGGTCACCTGGAAGGGTCCGTGTAGGGTGAAGGAGAAAGTGGGGGGGACCCCTGGCTTAGCCCACCTCTGCTCCTGCTGGTGGTTGTTTGCCTTGGAGGGGAAACCAATCCTGTAACTAGAGAACAAACCAGGACCGTAAACCACAGCTGCTCCCCAAATAGTAGAAATTTTCTGTGAATTCTCGAAATAGTTCACTAACAGGGCTGAAAAGAGCCTTTACAAAACACCCATCTCTTAGAGCAGGTAACATTGCAATAACTTTGTGCGGTGACAGACGACTACTAGACTTACTGCGGTGACCATTTTGTAAAATGTAGAAATGTTAGGAAAAAAATGTCAGTCTCAGCCCTACCCCCTCCTTTTGCAGAAGAGGTCACCAAGGCCCAGACAGGTATGAGGCTTGCTTGAGGATCCTTGTGAATTCCAGGAACCAAATTCAGAGTGCCTGACTTAAATCTTGCACTCTTTTCATGATATCACGTTAAATCCAGTTTCAGGTTCTGACCATGGTGTCCAGCAACAAGGAAGTCGCTGGATGTCTCTGTGCAAGCCACTGGAATACCCTGGGGCTCTGTTCGTCCCTCAAAGGAGGCGAGGCTGCCACCTCATCTCACACTCTGTGTATTCCCCATATCGTTGTAATGTTGTATCAAGATGATATGGGCAAGAGGTATCTGAAAAGTAAAGCTAATAAACAAATAAAACAGAAAAATTAATAATAAGTTCTAGACCTGGTTCTAAGGAATCCCCCAGTTCTTATTCTTTACCCTGTTGCTCACTTACTGTATAAAGCACTTTAGGAATTGTGGAACACTGCCATTTGCTGACACATCCTCCCAACAGCCTTTTAAGTACAGATATCATTGGTGCCATTCACTAGATCAGGAAACTGAGGCTCAAGGAGCTGAAGTCATTGTCGTTTGCTCTGGGATCTACAGCCAGTAAAGAGTGTATGTGGTTTGAACTTGAATAGGGTCGTCTGAATCCAGATTCTAGACTCTTTCTATTGCTCAACATTTCTTCAACCCCTACTGATTCTAATCTGTTTTGGGGGCTTAATGGAGTGGGTGGAAAAAGGAACTTTTGAATCTGGGAGTTCTCATGTCTGACTCTGGCTGAATTTGAACCTTTGAAAGAACTCAGGGCCAGCGGAATTCCAATTTTCCTTTCAAGTGGAACAAACCCATAGACTTGAATGAAAACTTGAAGATGTACAGGTGTGACTTTTTTATTTCACCAAGAAGTAAACCAAGACCACGAGAGGCTGAGGGATCTGGAACAGTTGTATAAAACACTTTCCCAGGCGCCAGTGAACCTTTGCCAAGTGCTTGAGGTGGATAGAAGGAGTCCCGTGTAGCCACCCACTGCCTCTCACTGTGTCTTCCTGCTGCCCTGCTACCTCTTCCTGCAGGGATCAGCCCAGCCACCCCTGGTCCCCCGTCCAGTTCATGTCCTTTCTCAGAGTAGGTGCTGTCCATCCTGCCTTTCAAAATCTGCTGTCCCCCCAGGAAAATGCTCATGTTTAATTTGTACAAAACCCTATCAGCTATGTCCATAGTGTTCAGAGAGTTGAAGGGTGTTATCTTCGAGGGAGGGTGGGTGGTCATTCTTACTCTCCTCTCTATATTTAATATTTTCACACTTCTTTTAACATTTTAATAAAGGAGATGTATTCCTTTCTAAACATGAACTAATATACCTCTTTTTAAGCCTTCGCTCAGCATGCTGCCACAACCAATATTGATCTGTGAAAGTTATTTATGTGAAAGTATCAGAGATTGATGCTGACAGACTGTTTTGATTTCAGACCCAGAACTATAACCTCGTATAGTTCCTTAGGCCAAAGTTCCCGAAACTTGAAAACTGGATAGAGGCTTTTGCTTTATGGGGATCAAACCTTAGAAGCGGGTCAGGGTGGTCACCAGCATGGGGGGAGGCAGGAGAGGCTATGGACTCTGCTGGGGCAATTTGCCCCTGAGTTTCCACAGAATGATTTCTTTTCCATAGCAGACCTAAACAAAAACATTCTTCTCCGTTGGATTTCCATTTCTGCTTGGGAGATTCATAGCAACAGCACTCTTGTTCTATCTCCAAATGATAAAAAACAAAAAGGCAGTTTACAGCCCGTTTCTTGATCAAAATTCATGCGTCTGATCTTCCAGTGCTTTCTGATTTACGTTCCGATGCCTGATAAATACACGCTAGCGAACTACCTGGCACGAGCAGCGGACGTGCTGCCTCGCGCCGTGTGAATCTACATGCGCACAGAAGGGCCTGTCAGGATAACTTGATTCAAAGTAGTTATGCTAATGAAAAAAATTTAGGTACCTGACAAGTAAGTGCTGGAGACATTTTTTAGCAGATGGACGCTTTGGCATTTCCTGACTGTGTGCATGCGTGAGTTAGCACATCTGCTCGGCATCCCCCTGTGTTAGGCTGGCCCCGGTCCTTCACGGACGCTGTTTCCCATGCTGGTGTCAGACAGAACAACCGAGGGTCACGGCGCCTTCTAAGAAACCCACAGGTAATTGAAGAGGTAAGTAGCGTCAGTCAAGAATCTCCATGCAAGTCATCAGCTTGAACTTAGTTCACAATGCAAGAAGGGAAGAGATGATCAGAAGCAGGAGCTAATTACCTATATTGTCATAGAATAATGTAATTTGGAGCCAGGGGGATCAAAATTTTTCAAATCATCAAATCCAACATCTTCAAATACAGGAGAAACTAAAACACAAATTTACTGAGATATGAGCTAGGAAGCAGAATAGTGTAGCAGAGAAAAAATAGCTTTGGATCTTGATAAATATATATTTGAATTTTATTTACCACCCATAATAAGTGGATAATCTCAGACAGCTTATTTAAACTCACAAAGCCTTAGTCTCTCCATCTCCAAAATAGGCATACTAATATCTAAGTTAAAAGTTACTACAAGGAACAATTAAAATGCCAAACCTATGCCTGAAACATAGTAGACCCTTTATTTTTTAAAAAGTGATGGAACCAGAACTGGAGGTTTAATGCTGTCCCTCACCCGGCAGCAGAAGTTTTCAATCAGAATTGCGGGGAGAGACTTACCCCACAATGACACCGTCCCCTTCTGTGCAGGGTGAGCCAGGGTCCTCAAAAGACCATCGCCAGGGCACACAGCGAGTGGTGGCTGGGGTGTGTTTGAACCCAAGTGGAACAACACCAAGCAAGAGTGTGTGCAAGGTTATCAGACTAAGGGTTATCACAAGAGAGGAGTGCTGAGTCTATGCAGGTGTGAGCATGCCGGGGGGCACAAGGCTGTTTGTGAGCCCCAAAATTTAGACAGAAGTATGTGTGAACACATATGCCCGAGTACATGGGCTTGTGCTTGCGCACACACATGTGTGTCAGCTTCTGAAGGCGACGAATAGCCTTGCCTCACCTGCACTCCTGTGTGTGGGCAGGAGGGAGCTCAAGGAGCTCTGGATGGTAACCCACACACAAAGGCAGAGGCAACAGAGACTCTTAACCCTTAGAAAAGTCTATGCTAATCACCATAAGAGAACTGTTCTCATGGAAGAGCCCTATTTGATAGCAAGCTCAGAGAGGGAGGAAGACTCTGGAGAAATTCTGGCACCACCCAACCTGGAGGTTAGGAGAGGAAAATAATTCTTCCATCTCTTGATAAACAAATGCCAATCCCCAACTCTCTGCCAAATTCCACTTCTAACAATTCGTGGGGGGCTGTTTAGTTGGGTGTCCTTAGAACATGTTAACAATAAATAAAGCTTCAATAAATATGCAAAGCAAAACCTAATTTAAATTGACATTTGTATGGGGTGGGGTGAGAGAGAGTCTGTTACACCATAAAGTAATTTAGGATATATTACCTCGGGCATCTGCATTACAAATTTACCTCTCATTACAGCTATGTTAACAGGAAAAGGCAGCTTCTCAACAACATTCAAGGCAGAGTTTATTAGCATAAATTTGCATAATAATTAGCTCTGCAGCAGGCAAAGGCTGTCCTGTCTTTCAAACAAGCAACTTTCAATGTCAATTTTCTGTATTTGGATGCTTGTTCATGTTCTCTCAGAAGCTCTGGAGCCCCTGCCCCTGCTTCTGCTACCTGCTAAATTCTCTCTGGGTCCATTTGGTCTCAAGATTTCAGATCTCTACGGAACTCCCCTTGGGAGAAAATAGATGCAGGTCTCTCTTCAACTGAGGATGTGGGTGGCCAGAAGCCCAGCCCGAAGTTCCACTGCATGTGGACAAAGGAACAGAGTTATTGTACATACTTTCCACTATCACGTAGTAAATGCCAGCTCTGTGGCTAATTTCTCACAGGAAACAACCCAAAGTCATGTTCAGTTGATTTTTCAAATGCATAAACTGTTGTTGTTTATAGGCAGTTTTTAAAGTAATTATGTTGTATTTAAGATAGTATTTAGCTCTCATTGCCTGGGCTCATTCTGGCTCTGTGGTCAGGGCAGGCAGCTGAACATACAAGGGCAACACTGTGACATGACGAGGATCCTGCCCAGGACCCTCAGGCTGAGGGGTGGGCAGCTGAGGCCACACTCTGAGGATGAGGCCGGATAGTAAGAAACCAGGAATAATGCTGGCATGAGGAATGGAGAAACTGAGACGGATAGCTAAACCAGGCCAAGCAATTTACAGCCAGATAATAAATCGCCAGTTCTTACGTTTCCTGACCGAGGACATTTAGAAGGAAATGGTTTACACATTCCAGACCTTGCTGGGGTGGACCCTCTTGGGCTCTGGGCTCTCTTCAATGACATCCTTGAACCAGAGAATGACCCTGACCCCTCTAGAAGCTCATTTCAATGTATCAGCATAAGAAAGGACACACCTGGAAAGCTGATTAATATTCCATTAGATTCTCCCCTGAGACCTCCCCTAAAATGCCCACCACTAGAAAACAAATAAAAACCCTTAAGACGAAGGTGTGCTCACTCTCTATGAAGCACTCCTCTGCCTTTCCCTCACTTCCTTCTTCAGGTGAGTGCCTTTGCTCCTTTCTCCTGAGCTCTAAGGGTCCAATGAGACTTGCAACCAGGGGAGCAGTGGGCAGAGGCAGCTTGTCCTGGCCTAACCCTCTGAACCTCCAATGGCCCTCCCTACACCTAACTTTTCACTAAGTCAAAACAGCTTTGCCTCAGCTCACTCCTGTGGCTGTAATCTTGCCTCTTCTATCTTAAGCCCTTTGTTTGTTTGTTTGTTTCACTATGTCCAGCTTTAATAAAGTTACTCTCAAAATCACCTGGACCCATGTCCTGAAGTCCTTCCTGTATGAAGTCAAGAGCCCACACATTCCACACCATGCCAGGGCAGAGCCGGCTGGGCCCCCGAGGGCGCCAGTCCCTTCCTGGCCATGTGAGGTGCACTCTACACCCTTCCCAGCAAAGCAGGCTCTTGCATTCTGCAGTTGTGATGAATGTGGATGTTACCGTGCAAAGGCAGCTGAGGAGAGAGAAGCGGTTCTCCCTGCCGTTCACATTCTCAAAGGGCCAAATGAGAGAGGCTGTTTTTGAACACACCCCAGATACATTTCATCTGCAAAAAGAAAATATTCCATGTTGGCGTGTGCGACCCACTGTGGCAGATGGGAAGCATGTCCATGGCCTTTCTGATTCCTAATAATGACGGACTTGTCCCATCCAAACACAAGGGGAGGGGTCTGGACAGCCAAAGTCCTCACGATGCTCAGGGCAGCCACGGTAGGGCTCAGACATCCAGGCCGTGTCACCACTCCACCAGAAAATAATAAACATCTTAGGTCGTTACTAGCTCAGAAAAGGATTCTGCAACATGTGTGTGTGGGGGGGAGGGGGTGGGGGTAGGAGTGGGGTATTTGGTGAAACACATAGTCAGAATTCCTTCTCATAAACTGAGTAAGAATAAAACAATGGTTTATTGAATGTTTACTATATCTGAGACCCCCTTTTAAAATCCTCCTATTCTTCCTAAGAGATAAGTAGAATTAGTTGCATATTTAGGTGTATAAAATGAGACTGGAGGATCTTTCTGATTTTAAAGCAAAAATTATTTCCAAGCTACTGGAGGGACTCAGAGGGATCGCTGGCCCAGCATCAGACACACGCCTGTGTGCCACACTGCCTGTCACGTGCTGTGGGCTGGTCACATCCAGTGCAATTTTCTCACATGTGAAATGCAGGCAATAATGACATGTTAGAACTGAAAAGATGTTTCAGTGTCAAGTCCATTAGTTATTTATTTTTTAAGTGATGGGGAGGGTGCTAGGCTCTTACACTATTGCTAAATGTTTAGTTTCTCCTCCAGAAAAATGCAACTATCAACATTCACTCAAAATTTTGAAGACTTAGTATTTCAGGGCCTCCTTTAAAGCCTTTTCTTCCTAAGATCCTGCAAATCCAAGAGTAAATCTTCATGATACAGCCCAATCCTCTCATTTTATAAATGGGAAACAGGCTCAGAAAGGATAAAATTCTCACCCTAAATCACAAGGTCAGTAAGTAGTTAAGCCACTTCGTATTTCTAAAAGACCACTGTGCACCGATTCTCAACACTCAGACTGGACTTGGCAAACAAAGTCATGTAATGGAAAGGGAAAAAACTCCAGGTGGGGGGTGACGACTGATGGGTTTCTGAAATGGTGGCAAAAATGTTCTAGACTTAACTAAGGGTGATAGGTCTTCTTCTTTGTGAATATGCTAGAAACTACTGAATTATACACATCAAAATGATAAATTTTATGGTTTGTGAATCATGTCTCAATTTTTAAAAACCTAGTATGATGGTCATTCAAATGCTATTACAGAACTTGGCATTTAAGGAAGTAAATGGAAGACTAAACACTTAAAATAATTCAAAGGTTATAGCAGCATAATCCTCTGTGAGTTTTCGGTAGGGGTGAAAGCATTTGAAAGAGGAAATAGAAAAAGGGGACCTGGCCAACCACATCAAAAGGGATTCACCATGACTTACACCCATGGGGTCTGCTTGCACTCACCCCGCTTACCTCTTGGGACCGTCTGCGGATCAAATGCGGATGAAGCCTTCAAGGTATAAAGTACATTTAGCACTGATACAGCATTTCTGATTAGAGAAGCACAGTTCACTGTGTATCAGAGAAGAGCTCAGTGCTGGGGGTGGGGGCTGACTCTGAGCACAATACTGGGGTGCAATGGGGGAGGGGCAGCGTGTGCCAAACAATCAGCAGGGTCTCTGTCGTGGGCCTGGCACGTACCACTGACACATCCTCTCCCTCAACAGACATTTGGGTTCTCAGTACCAAAGACTGAAGTACCATACAAAGATTCATCTGAGCCCTCGAGTGTTGTGACACTGATGTGACTGGTGAAGTGTGCCTCAGCCAGGAGAGTGAAGCTGAGGTGAGGATTTGTGTGAAGACAGATTATTTCTGGAAGTGGCCCCAGGTGACAGGTGGTAGAGAACGGAGAGGGTGAAACATGGAAGGAGGAAAAGCCAAACCAAAAGAGAGATCGTGATTTAGTTTCCAAATGTAACCTGAGGTGCAGGTGAGCCTCAATCCTGCAGACTCCTTCTCAGGAGCCACATGAATGTCCTTCAGGATTACCTGCCAGGGGAATGGAGAGGGAAGAACGCATCCTCCCCTCCACTCCCTCATCTGCTGCAGGTTGCAGTGGCTTGTTAGCTCTCACACTCAGGTTAACTTTTGTGTGCCAGAAGGTTCCTGCAGGCCCAGCCAAGCCCTGGGGCAGAAGAACAAGGTGCAGCTGAGGTGAGCTGCTTTCTGCTCATATCGGTGAGAAGCTCCTCCTCAAGGCCTTGGTTGACATAAAAGTTGGGCGAAAGGATGTGCTGGGGCACATCAGGTTTTAAGTACCATGCATCCCCACAGTCCCCTGGGTCCAAAGAGAAGCAATGCCAAGTGTCTTCACTAACAAGATTCCAACCCTGGAACCCCAAGACCTCCTGGAAAAGAATGAGATGAGGGGAGTTCCTGGCACTATTCAAATGATTTGCCACTAGAACTGAAGTCGGGGCTTCTCCTGCCGCTCACACTCGCAGTGTAAAATCTAGACCGCACACCCGCAAGAGCAAGGGCCACCAACCTCACTCACCCTGGGCATTCAGTGCGGACCGGTCACAGGGCAGCGACTCAGTAATAGGCTGGTGAGTGTGAAGTCGAGGCCCTGGGGGAAAAGGAAGCACCTTGTGGTCTTCGCACCCTAGCCCTCAGCAGTGCTTTTGTGAACCAATTACAAGCAATAGAGATAAAAGTTACTAGTGATTGAGCCAAGAACACCTGGGTACTCAGATATGCAATGTCACTGGAAACTCACAAAATCCCTTAAAAGAAGAGCAATGAATTACTGTAACTGTTTCATGAAAAAGGAACAGGCTTACTGTCAGAATGGCTATCATCAATAAATCAACCACGACAGAAAAGTACAGGCAAAGATGTGGAGAAAGGGGAGCCTTCATGCACTGCTGGTGGGAATGCAGACTGGTGCACCCACTGTGCAAAGCAGTGCAGAGTCTCCTCAAAAAATTAAAAATGGAGCTGCCTTGGGACCCAGCAGTCCCACGCCCAGGGATATGTCTGAAGGAACCCTAAACACTCATTTGAAAGGACATGTGCAGCCCTGTGCTCAGTGCAGTGCTGTTTGTAGTGGCCAAGATATTGGGAGCAACTCAAGTGCCCGTCGATGACTGAGCGAGCAGAGCAACAAATCCGCACCACACGGATGGTTCAGAAGGCCGCAGCTGTGGGCAGCTGGTGACTGGCAGCGTCATCACGACAGCACACCTGCCCATGCATCACTTTCTGGGCAGAGTTATTTGGGCGAAACATCAAACCACCCAGGTGACTCAGCCCCCCTACAGACCAGAATTTGGTGCCCTGCAACTTCTGGCTTTTCCTAAAACTAAAATCATCTTCGAAAGGGAAGTGATTTCAGACCATTGGTGAGATTCAGGAAAATACAACACAGCAGCTGATGGTGACTGGGAGAACTGTGTGAGGTCCCAAGGTGCCTACTGTGAAGGGGACCGAGGCATCATTGTCCTATGTACAATGTTTCTTATATAGTGTATCTTCCTCAACAAATGTCTCTATTTTTCACATTAAATGGTTTGGTACTTTCAGGACAGACAGCAGGTGACAGCCAGAGGAAAAGGAGGGATAAATGGGGGCAGAAAGAGACTTTGGCGATGGGTGCAGGAGACCGTGTGTGGACGGTGTTTGCTGAGGTGCACACTCGAAGCCTGTCTTTGTGTTGTTACGCCGCCGCCCCAATGAACTCAGTACAGAGGGACCAGTCTTCAGGCAGCAGCCCGAGGCCATGCCGGTGGTATACAGCACAGTCCGAATCTAAAAGTAGCTCCACTTATTCCAAAATGCATATTCTTAAATACTAATTCATCTTCCACCCCGTGCCATTGATTCTCTACACGAACGACTCCGGTAATGGGAATCTCATTCATTATTTGCCAAGATAGCTTGTTCAATCTTCAGAGAGCCCTTGGGGCCCCGCGGAGTAAGTCAATCACATTCCTTTCTCTCAATATGCAAATCTGCTTGATACATCTATATCCTTCTAGAACTCAGTGCAAATGATAATCTTTCATTTTTCAAAGAGCTACGTTGCTTCTGTGACATCTGGCCTGAGATGTTATCTGAGGGATTTGTGCATCATGTAAGCTCAACTAGAAGATCTATGGAGCACCCTGGGTTCAGAGAGTTTTACTTTTCTGGTCCCCTCTCTTCACTTTGACTCCCAGGAGACTCAAAGTTCCAGTAACCGTACTTTCACTGCATGTGTGTTGTGAGTGTGTTGTAATGTATCTCTCTGTGCTCCAGTCCCCTTTTAGGTGGAGAAGAAAGTTTGTGCCCTCAGCCTGAGGGGAGCACATGCAGACTGTCACCACCAGGCCAGAGATCCACCAGTGCAGCTCCCAGGACCAGGACACTGAGACTTGGGAAAGTAAGTAATATCCAGCAGGGTACTGTCCACCAGTTGGGAGTCCAGAGCCCAGGACCCAAGGTAGCTGGCCAGAGGGCCAGTGATAGGACATGCTCTCCGTTGTTTATCTAATTTGTTGTGGACTCCTACAAAAATCTGAGTCATAATAAATCTAGAACTATTCCTGATCATTTCTCATTACCCAATCCTTTTGTAACACAAGCTTTTAAGCACTTGAAATGCTGGTATAGTTAGAAAGATGGCAGCAGAAGCCCTGTCTTTTAGCCCCATTTTGAAATTGTCCACAGCAAGGCACAGAGGTGAGCAGCTGTGCACTGGACCTGCCCGTTCCCACACACCCTCTGCCACCCTTCCTCTCAGGCACCCTCAGCTCGGGTCCCAGGGGCCCCTGCAGGAAATGCTTCAGCACCGGGGTGCTGAGAGCACAGAAGAAGCAACAGTGAAGAAGCAACAGCAAGTGGGTGTCACCTGTGAACCTCTCGTGTGCCACCCCCACCCGCCTTCCTGCCAGCCTGAGCTGCATTTTGTCAGAATGGTGGACTGAGGGAGGCATTCCTCTCCTCTCTCTCAGAGTAGCTGCAAAGATGAAAAATGTTGACACTGACAGATATCGGAGGTGACTGTGGGATCAATATTTCTATGACATTGTCAGGATCGTTTTGGCAATCTGCTATATGCTCACCACCTTTTATTACTAGGTTATACAGAAGCTGAGTTCCTCCAAAGACTGCACCTAAGCAGAGTTTCATTGGGTCTCAGAGCCTTTGCCTTAATAAAGACACAGACGTGGGCAAGGTTGTGTAACAGGTGGATCCCTTTATCATTTCTGCACCTCTCCAGAGAACAGGTGGCAGTTCTAGAAGGTACTGAGGGGTGCAGAGAACAGAATGGCATCATGCAGGATCGTGCAGGGGTGCAGAAGCCACATGGGAGGCCCTGGTTTACTGCTCTTTGCTGCAGGTGGTTCTTCTCTGAGGTGGACACCCATTCGCTCAACAGACTGCTTAATTGGCAGCCTTGCCTCTTACACCTGGGGTCCAGAAAAATTGCAACCCACCTGCTCTGGGACTCGAGGCACTCCATGAAGAGGAGACCCTTTAGGGCAAGTCCAGGACCCCTGTGGCTGAGGTACATTTTCCTTAAAGAATGGCAGAGGGCAGGAAAGCAAGCCTGGGAGAACTGAGCTCCTGAACTGCGGGGCCTCCTCTGGGACTCCCAAGTCTCGGTGGGAACCGGAAAGGGCCAATAACAATCAATCTGCCTCCAAAGTCCCAATCATCCTGGTGTTTCCTTTTCTATTTCTTCAGTGATTTAAATCAGAAACCTAATGCACTTTCATTGAAATATCTAGACAAGTATTTTTAGAAGTCTAATGGAGCCCTGGCTGGGTGGCTCAGTGGGTTGGAGCTTCAGTCTGTACACCAAAAGGTGCCAGATGGATTCCTGGTCGTCAGGGCACACACCCAGGTTGTGGGTCCCATCTCCAGTTGGGGTGAGTAACACAGAAAATGGATCAATGTTTCTTTCTCACATCGATGTTTCTCTCTCTCTCTCATCAATAAACATATCTTTGAGAGAAGATTAAGAAAAAATCTAATGTAAAATGCATAGTCTCTGCCTCTCCCATCTACACTGACATTACTATTTTTTAGGATTTAGAAATACACTTTTTATTTTTTCATAATTTATTCTTTGCATGTATAAATGTATATAAAATCTATACATTACTAGCTTTTTAAACTTATTGACAGGGTATGGAATATATAATATTTTCTATGTTATTTATTTAATATTTTGTAGACATCTATTCTAGTTAATACTAGTATATCTTTGGCAATCAAATTGTCTACTTTTATCTAATTATATACTTGCTTTTCCAAATAATATTAGTGAATTTCATTTAGTTCTTTTCCTGGGGTTTTGTTCTGTTCTTTCATTTGGGCCATATTTCATTGTCTCTTCAATTTGGCAGCCTCCCTGATTTTGTTTCTGTGTATTAGGTAGAGCTGCTTTGATGCTCTACCTTAGTAGCATGGCCTATTGTAGAAAAGGTATCTGTTAATTGTGCGTGGCGGAGCCTTAGGTAAATGCCAGGAGGGACAACCTGCTTCACCACTTTGTTGTTCTGTGTGGGGGGAGGACTTGGAGAGGGGATGGTGCCACTGGCTGGCCTCTAGAGGTTTTCTGGGAACTTACCCCATTTCCAGTCACTCCACCCACTCCCCATATGTGACCTGATGCCCTTCCAGCTGTTGCCCTGGTGCTGAATCCCAGAGTGGGTGGGTTTGCATACATTCTAAGACCGTGTGGATCCTTTAAGTGGAGTCTCCTGAAAATCTAGCAGTTTTTTTCTACCACCCCAGCCCCCACTGGCTTATATAGACAGAAGTTATTAGGATTTATCTTCCTGGCTCCGGGACCCTGGGCTGTGCAGTCTGTCCTGGGTCCAGGATTGTTCGCTCCTAAGGTATCCCTCCTGATTTTTATCAACCACACACGATGTGGGGCCACCTGTTCTGCCTCTACCGTCTCTCTGAGCCACACAGGGTCTCCTTGCCTCACCACCCATCTTTGTATCTCCTCCCTCCCTACATGTCTGGATGAATGTGGCTTCTTTAAATCTTTGGTTATTGGTCTTCCATCCAGTTAAGCTTTCTGAGAGTTCTTGGTGTTATTTGTTTTGAGGTTTACTTGCAATTCTCTTTGTGGTTGCATGGGGAGGCAAAGTGTGTCTACCAATGCCTCCATCTTGATTGGAAATCAGGATTTCTTTCCAATGAAGAAAACCCCAGAGATGTCTTCAACACACTTGGCTTATTGGGGAAAGATATTTGCAATGCATAGAAAACAAGAATTTGATACCCTATTTCTACAAATAAACTTTTCAAATCATTAAGAGAAAGAAAAGAATCATAATGGAATATAGACAAAATATATGAGTAGATAATTTACAGATGAAACCTAAATGGCGATCAGCCACAGGAAGAGATGCTTAGCTCATTAGCAATCACATAATGATAAGAGAAAGGAATGATATCACTTTACACAATCTTTGACTTGCAAAGATTGGAAAGCTGGATAATATCAAGTGGTGTAAGGGATGTGAGAAACATGAGAAAATTTATAGCAGCGGTTATTCTGGGGAGGAATCTGGTAGCATTCACATGAAGTATATTCCTATAACCAGCAATTTCACTCCTGGGTGCATACCAGCCCACTGGTCACTGCTGGTTTTCTCGAGCAGGCATTTGCAATAGCATCTACTTCAACAGCGTCTATTTGCAACAGTGCTATAGGGAAGGGAACAGGGATCATCACCGTGCAGGCTGAGCCAGTGACTGAGAGGCAACCGGCTGTGGGCACACAGAGCACAGAGCACCCGTGGGAACTCAGTCCACTCAGAGCTACATGCGTGGTCTCAACCACGTGGTGCTGGGTGGCACACACAGAAACAACAAAATATCAAAGAGCATCACTTACCTAAATTGCCAACAGCTAAACATTCGTGCGCGTTTCATAGCAGAGACTTGAACAGAGCCGACTACACAACCCATTGTCTGTGTGCAGTGATTGGAGTAGAAAACGCACATCTGAGGAAACGAGCACAGGGATGATGGTCCTGGGGCAAACCAGCGATGACAACCTACCATTAAGAGAGGCCCATGATCCACTCATTAGCCTGCACCTGAATATATCAAGAAATGAAATAAAAGGCAACAGGATTTGGAAGTTTAGAAACCTAACTTTTACCTCTGCTGTCCCACTTCTCCTGTTCTGGCCCTTGTTCCTGTTCTGTGCAGCAAAAGAAACAGGTAACCCTTGAAATCACCTCTAATCCAACATCGTCGATTCATAAAGTGTGGTTTCTTAGCTCAATTCTTTCACAGAGCTGTTTGTGCTGGTGAGACACAAGAGGGCGCTCTGTGCCCATGGATTGTAATAGCTCTGACCCACTCCAAACTTAGTGGTAAAACCAGAACTCTTTCATCCAAAGGTGAGACTCCCCAACCCCACCACAACCACACACAGGTATCCTGCATTCTATGCTCCCCTTTCTCTGCCTGAGAAACACAAAGCTCACACTTATTGCAGAGTTATGAATGAGATTTTAGAGAAGTCCTGAGCCAAATAAAGCCTTTTTACTGAGTGGAATGGTGTCCTTGCATCCCCGAACACCAGTGCTTCCTCCTCGCTCACCCAGTCTCACCTCACGTTCCACATGCACACCTGCCTGCCCGAACCGTTCTCCTGCCCCTGCCTCTAAGTGGAGGCATTTGCTGCCGGCAAGAGTGTTTCATATGTCACTGCAGATACTTCTGACACACATTTGTGCTAGTAGTGCAAGTCCAGGGAAACATTACCCAGCTTGGACAGAAGGGAAAAAATGACCAGCTGACCCACCAGAGCTCAAGGTAGGGCTATCTCATGCTACCTCGTCGGAAAGTGTGGGTCCCCTTTCCCTGGGAGTGTACAGGGTGAGACACTGGCGGTGCTGCAAGGCTGTGGAGAGGGTCCCCCTTTCCAATGGGCAGCTGGGGTGGGTGGTATTGAAGATGATTTCTGAGTCTTAATTTTTCTTGTATTAGTGAATTCAACTTTGATCTCCAATCTGACTTCTTTTAAAATAAATTTAAATTGCCTTTGTGAATAGGAGAAAGTAAAATGATCTGCCTGAAGTACTCTGAACTCATCCTCAGGTGAAGAGGCAGGGACTGTGGGGACCTTCCCAGCAGCACATCCCCGTCACACATCACATGGGGAATGCAGACAGGGGCCCAGGGCAGGCAAGCCTGGTTCTCATTTGATCCCTCCCATGGGCGGCCACTATCCTGGATCTTGTCAACTCAATGACCCCCCCCGCCTTTGGGATGAATCAGGAGGTGTCCAGGGCTCTACCCCTTTCTGCATGCTGTTACCCAGTGCAGCTGGCATGCTCTCCAGGAGAACAAAAAGGAGCCTCTACTCTTCCCTCTTAATGAAGCAGCTCATTGGGAATGCCTTTTGAACTTCAACGATGTTAGCAAAAGAGTTTTACAGAATTAATTTGACATGAGGGTGAGCATCTTACCAGAAGTGTCAGAGAGCACAGCTGCCAGTGAGTGTGAGCAGAAGAATGACATGAGAGCAAATTCATCATGGATATAAAAGGGTCCCTGCCCACCCCGCCCTCCTGCCCAGGGCCACTGACCAATGTATGCTCAGGTAGAGCTGCAGCATGCCAGCTAGACATGCAGTCAGACACCTACAGCTGACCTTGAATCAACTTAACCAGGCCAGAGGGAGTGCCTCTCATAGTCAGAGGTGCTCACTAAGTGCCCACCTTACAGTTCGTCACAGCACAGGCTTTGCTTTCAGGCCCTGCCCAAGGCCCTCCATCTCTGTGACAATTTCCTGGAGAGTGCTGCTGCAGCTGCTGCGTGGACGGGAGGGGGCGGGGGGGGGGGCGGGGGGTGGGCAGGCGGGCAGGGAATGCAATAGAACACCAACAATTTTATAGGCATGGGGGACCCATGAGGCCATTTCCATTTTCTTATGAAAATGACTTATTTTTAAATAGGCCCTCTGCCCCACTGTGGAATGTTGTAGGTATAATACTGCCTGAGATCAGGGGGTTGGCTGATAAGACACCCACAGGCCTGAAATTCCATATTTGCAATTTCATTGAACAAGGCCCTCCCTGCCCCCACACCACCAAGGCACCTGGTGCCATGGCGCTCATGCCTGCTCACTCAGGCTAGTGCGGGCCTTTGAGCCCCGTGAAGATGGAGAGAGTGTCAGCATGAAGGCTGCTGTTGCTGTGAAGCACCCGTACGCACCATTGCTTCTACCTTTGGACACCTCTTGGGTGACCGTCTGCTCAGGTATTTGTTCCTTTATTACTCACCCACCAGGGCTTCGACTGCCTGCCACGCTCTAATCTAGCAGCCGGGGTTGCAGCACGGAACCAGTCTCGTCCTGGACCTCACTCTCAATGGACGTGGGTGGACAAGATGCAAGAGAGCAGATCTGGACAGAGGGGCGAGTGCCGGGAGGCTCACCTAGCTTTCAGTGGGAACTGTTCACAACACTGTGTTAGGAAATATAATTCAGAAGCTGTAGAATTGGAAGAGACCCCTGAATGCGTATGTCCTTCCCAAATGCATATGTCGTCTATGAATTTGGGAAGCACCATCATACAGGATGGTGTTTGGACATGGGACCTCTGAGGGGGGATTGGGTTTATAAGGGGCCATGAGGGGGGCTTTAGGAGGGGGGTAGTGCTCTTACAGGAAGAGACCAGAGAGCTTGCCTCCCTCTCTCCTGCTCCATTTTGTGAGGACATGGGGAGAGGCTGCCCTGCATGCCCCAACCCTGACCAGGCTGGCACCTTTATCTTGGAACTCATCAGCACCTAAGATTGTGAGAACTAACGCCTCCTGCTTCAGCCACCCAGCATCATGGCTGCCCTGGCAGACTGGGAGAGACCCGAAGCTCCAGTACACAGTGTGGTGGCCAGACCCTGCAGCCCCTCCCGTCTGAGTTCATGGTGTCGGTGGTGGTGGAGGAAGAGCCACATGGAGGGGGCATGGGAATGTCACAGACCCTGTATATGAAGTCCTGACGGCTGTGGCTCAGTGGGTTGGACATCGGCCTATAAAGCAAAAGGTCTCAGGTTCAATTACTGGTCAGGGCACATGCCCAGGATGTGGGTTCAGTCCCCAGACATGGTGTATATGAGAGGCAACCCATCAATGTTTCTCTCTCATATCGATGTTTCTCTCCCTCTCTTCCTCCCTTCCTCACTCTCTAAAAATAAATAAATAAAACCTTTGAAACTATATACATATAAAAGCTTCCCTCTGAAACTCCCTGGCTTTCCCTGAAGACAGAATTCTCCTCTTTCCTCTGGGATCCCGTCATACTAAGCAAACACCTAACAGAAACCTCCCAGACACTGCACCCCAGTGATTCTGACGCTGAATGGCTCCCTGATAGGTCCGTTCTGCAATTTAGAAACTGACTCTGGTTTTCTTCTTATTCTAAGTACCTAACGACGTATGTTGTGAGGTGCAGGCTCAGCAGAGGCTTGTTAAACTCATAAGTGAGTGAGGGAATAAATAAGCGGTTTTTTACACATAGTCGCGTATTCGACGTTCAGAGGCCAACGTCTGACTTACATATCTGGGTGTTGTGTGGGGTTTGGCTTAGATCTACCTCTCTCCTATCGGAATCTGCAGGGTAGATGGAAATACCAGTAACATAATCCACGCCTGCCTGCCGTGGGGTCCCCCCGGGGACATTTCTCTAAGCAACCTTCTTAGCCTCAACAGGAGGTGGAGGAGCATGGAGAACACAGCCCCTCGAAGCATACGTCATGGTGCTTACAACCCAGTCAAGACTCATTCCCAGGAACAGACACTGAGGCCAGAGGAAGACCTGGGCCAGGCCACTCACTGCTAGTAAAGCCCTGGGTGGTCTCCGCCCACACTCCAAGGGCTCAGTCCCTCCAGAGCATACATCCGCAATCTAACTGAGCCCACCTGTCAATTCTTCCCTTGAGCTGTGTTCTCCTAGTGAGACACAAGAGGGCGCTCCGTTCCCTTGGGTTGAACGTTCTGCCCTGTCAAGCAACAGTCTGTCAATCCTTCAGCGCTGACCGGAGTGCCCTGTCCCCTGGGAAGCATCCCCCTGTGCCCCCAAGGAGGGGTTTGCCCAGAGTGTGCAACAGCCTTCTGTTTCATGCCTGCTTCTGCCCTGCGGTTCACTGGCGCTCCTTCCTGTGCCGAGAGCTCCTTGAAATCAAAGGGCCCTGTCTGGTTGGCCCAGGGCTTCCAGGGCAGGCAAGGGAAGGGACCCTCTTCTCAGCCGTTCTGTCCACACAACAGACTCTAAGAAGGCCTGCTTCTCAGCTCCACCAGGACGTTCCTGTATGGCTCTGGCCACAGAAGGCATAGTTCTCCCAGACAGGAAGAAGGTACCCGGGGAGCCCCAGAGCGAGCCCCCAGAGCGAGCTGGCCCTTTACTGCACAATGCCTGCCAGAAGGAGCATGCGCCCTCATAAAGCCACCTCCCCTGGCCCCCGCCCGCCACCATGATGCTGCACTCCAAGAAGGCCCTTGCCCCTTCCCCAGCATCCAGCTCCTCCCATGGATGCCTTTCAAGGGGCTCACGCCTGGAGCCTCCTGCCAGGCGCTTCCCCTGGTTCAGAGGATGCCTGCCCTACAGCCCAGGTGGTCAGCACTGCTGAAGAAAGCACATCCCTTTTGCTGCAGCAGCAATTAAGGTGGCATCTCCAGCTAGAAGGGTGGGTGAGAGATGGGCTGTCTTCCACCTGAAGGGCCTCTCCAGGTTACAGGTCCCAGGTCCTCCTGCTAGCTGTCGCATGGGCACCGAAACACCTCGCAGCTGCATTGGGCCGACTGCTGCCCGGCATGACCATGGGCCTTTCTGCTAGGCGTGGGCAGTCCGGCAGTCTGGCAGTCGGCCAAGCTCTCAGCCCCTCACCTCTGTGCCTTGTTCTGGACCACTGACCCAGAAAGTCTTTGAACCCACCTTGAACTCTGTAATTCACTATGGACCAGGCATCCATTTAACTCTGGCCAAAAGCAAAACAGTATTTTGGTCAAGGAATGTAAGGTCAGTGGGATCCTAGACGGGCCCCAGCAAGCCCATCCAGCAGATGCCAAGGTCAGAGCACAGCTCCGGGTGGGATGTGGATGTGGTCCCTGGCCAAGCTGTGGAAATAGACACATGGAAATACACAGATTTCTCACAGTCCTGGCAAAATTCAAGCCTAGCATTTCTTTATCACATGGCAAGAGATTAGAGAAATAATAGAAAAACACTGCAATTTGTTTATCACATCTTTTCCCCTTTAGAGGGACTTTGAAACTGGAGATGAGTCTTCTGTTGGGGGTAGTTGAACACCAGTCGTGGTGCTCTCTGTCAGCCACACACATGCACAGGCTCACACACACACACACACACACACACACATTCTCATACACACAGACACAAGTGAATTGGCATACAGTCACTCACACTCATCTTTGTAGGCTTTCCTCTACCTCTATTAGTCCAGGAAATATTAATAGATTTAGAATTCACTGTGAAGTAGACATGTTCTGCAGTTTTCTCAGTCCTGAATCTTTTCCTTTGGGAAATGCCCTTTCCCGTGATCCCAAGGGATGGTCACTCACATGCTCCCACTCACCCAGCCACACTGTCCTGGAAGGACTGGTCCTGGGCCTGGGGAAGTGGATGGAGCTGTTTCTCCATGGTCACGGGCTGTTCAGATGCTAGGTAACAAGGTGTGCCAGGCCTGCTGGAGAGAGATTGCCTGAGGGAAAACCATCACCTCCTGTTCTGCAGCGAGCAAATCGGATCAAAGGGATGGAGAGACAGACCTGATGTGCTCACTGGGCCCCAAGCATCCAGTGGCACCTGGAGTCCTGAACAGCACCCCTGAGTTTTTTAGTCATTGAGCCACTAAATTCACTTAAAAAGTACTGGGTTGAGTTCAGTTGCATTTTTGCCACTAGCAATTTTAAAAAAAAGAGCTGGTTATGCAAATTAATGGAACAAAACCCCTGTGTTCTAGGTATTCTGGGGGAGACCAGCATGAACATGGCCTTGCTGTCAGGGGAGATGCGACAGACAGTCTGCCGAGCTGAAGGAAGACCAGGTAGAACGCCAGCTGACGTCAGACGAGGCTTGATCCCACATGGGCTATGAATGCCCAGGGGAGCCCCTTCTGGGTGCAGGAGGATTCCCTGCAAGTACCCGTGTTACAAAGAGGGGCTGATGAACTTCGTAGACTTCCCAATCTGAAATGATTTCTCCTTTCTTTGAAGTCTTATTGTGTAAAGAATTCATTAAGCAATTCATCTTACACAGCCTTGTGACATCTTTTCTATTGTTGCCTGAAATTGTTATTTTAATCTTTTGTTACTAATTAACTTTTTGCACGCTCCAGCCATGTCTCTCTAACTAGATGGCAAATTCTTTGAGAGCACAGACCTGTCTTGACTATTTTTAACTGGCAAGGAAAACCAGATTCTACACTGGAGAGTAGGTTTTATTATTCTCATTTTATGGACAAGGAAAGTGATTAACAGAGGGAAATAGCCCCTTCAAGAACAAATGGCCCCTAAGTGACAGAATCCTGTTCACGCGTGGACGGTCCCACTTCAAAGCTCCCCCAGGGGCCCTGGTGCTCGGCCCTGCACACGTTTGGCATGCAACAAACATCCTTTGATTCTCGTTGTTCTTAACCATAGACATTTTAAAGATGTACAATTAAAATTGGATCAAGGTCAGTTTTCAAATTCAAGGTTTAGTTTCTCATCAAATGGTCTTAAGCTTCACCTGAGAGATTCAGCTTAGACACAGAGAACTTTATATCTGGGAGGCAAATATTGACCCAGACATCTCGTGAGGGTTGTCTGCTTTTGAAAGCTGGAAGCACTCCACCCTTTCAAAGGAAATCGAAAGAGATGAGGTTTTGCTTGGAGGCCGATGGGGCATGCATAGCCCATCGACATGGAAGGACATCAGCATGCCTAACGCAGTCGTGGGTGTGCTGGGCCTGAGCAAGAAACCTGGGTTCTGGCCCCAGCTCTTGCTGAACCTCACTGGCCTTCCATGGCCTCACATACCGTCTGAGATCGCTCTTACACCAGTGTTTTATATGACTTGATTTCTATTCTTTCTATTGAAAACATTGCCCTTTCTTTTCATTAGAACTCATACAGCAATTCAGGCATTAGTGAGCAGCTACTATATAACATACATTTATTATAGGACTCATGATATAAAAATACTGACACTAAGAACCTCAGCTATATTGTTCCTCTGCTCAAAGTTTACCTTTGCTTTCATTGTCTCCAGAATAAAGGTTAAACCACATGTTATATTATTCAAGGACTCAAATACCTTGTTCTCATCTACTTTTCCAAATTTAGCTCCTTTGTCTTCCCTTTACATAAAGCTGATCAAATGGACTCCTTGTTATCTAATGCTCATGTTCATCCTTCCTCTTAAATTTCACTTCCCTTATTTCTTTGTCAGAATATATTTATACCTTCATTTTTCATGCAACCGAATACATGCTATGAGTGCGCACTGTGTTCCAGGTATTGTGTGGCAGAGCAGAG
Source organism: Phyllostomus hastatus (assembly GCF_019186645.2). Taxonomy (NCBI): domain Eukaryota; kingdom Metazoa; phylum Chordata; class Mammalia; order Chiroptera; family Phyllostomidae; genus Phyllostomus; species Phyllostomus hastatus. The sequence continues at coordinate 6,675,036 of NW_025334015.1, read as the reverse complement.
CTATCAATCTGTCTGCAGGAAGCTTCCCCTCACCCGCATAAATTACCTTCCTTCCTCTCTTCTCCACCACCTCCCGGGCTGCTTTGCGTTCCAATCAGGTGCACGAATGCCACTCCCCACATGCCGCTAAGCTCCTTGAGATCCACAGTGCGTTTTCTTTCTCTTTATGATCCCTTCAGTATGCAGCACAAAGAACAGATGCATTCTTTGTTGAATTAATTTGAAAGAGCTTTCATACATTTGGCAAGACAAATCATACCTAGCAATTAACTAATAAGGCAGTGCTGTAGCCTTTTACACATCATTTACATACTCATGCAATCAAGTACCAAGGCATATATTATTGATGAGCAGAAGAAAGTGAAATATGTAATAAAGTGCTATATGAAGCAAAGAACCATACACACACACATGCACACACACATATGTATATGAAAGATCTATGTGCATCTTGAAGAATTGCTGGGATTTGGGCAAAGATATAAATAGGTGTTTCAGGCTAAGAAGAAAATAGAAGGAAAAAGAGACTTTCTGGACCTTGTTGTAAACTCAGTCTAAAAATGAATTATAAAAATAGAAGGTAATCTAGGGTATCGTGTACATATTAAATTTGCAGTAGTCAAGGCATCCTTGGAAACTAGTTGTGTTATTTAATTAACATGTCAGTTCATGTAATATCTAACTCAGCTCCTTCCTGTTGCTGTTGACATCTCTCTTCTCTTTATTCAGTCCTCAGAGAAAATCAAGGACAGCTAACAGTCCCCTGTGTACTTTCAGTAAAACAGTGCTCGAGAAAGGCTTTTAATAATGTATGTCAAATATGTGGAACTGAAGGTGATAATTCAAATGTAGCTTAAGGATTTTTCAAATACCTTATTCCACCTGTCCTGCTCTGATGATTTCTATGAACACATTTTCATTTTCTAAATCTAGAATTAGTGGAATCTACTTGAAAAGAGATATTACAGTCAAACAATGTTCTCCATTCGGGGAGTAATTATTTTCTCCAGTCTTAAAAGCCTAACATAAAATGTGATGTGATTTTTCTTAACTTTACAATGGACATCAACTTTTTTATGTCTTCTTTTCTTTTTCCTTTGAGCTATCTACAACTTGGAGAGTATTACAGATAGGAAAAGAAAAAATGTAGATAAGTTTAATTTCCAGTTCACAATAAAAAGTCAATTTATTGTCTGATAAATATCCTCCTCTTTACTCTATCTCCTCCTCAAAGCTGAAAATTCTGCCCAAGGACCTGTGCTTGCTTTTTCATTTGTGAGAAGGAGGATTCTATAGTGCTTCTTATATCCCCTTTTCCCTTCACCTAACTCCCCCTTCCCTATAATTAGACTATGATATTCTCCTTCTTTTTTTATGCCGTTGAAGTGCTACACTAATGTATATGGAGGAACTAAATCTTCAGTGTTTTTGAGCTTACTCCCAAATCAAAACTCTTCTGGATGCTATATTAACCCTCAAACCTAAGTATATACTTGAACCTGCCTCAAATGAGATTGCACTTGAGAGTCAGACATCAAAAATGTTATCACTGAGAGGAGCATTCAAGAGCATCTAGTTCAAACCTATAATTTAACACAGGATGAACTTATGACCCAAATAGGTTAAGTGACTGGGGGAAGGTCACGCTGCTGTTAGCGGAGAGCTCAGAGGAGCATTTACTTGTGGCTCCCATTTGTTCTGACATTTTTATTTCATTTACCAACATGTTCCAAGCTGTGCTTTATAAAACAGCAATTTCCAGAAAGATGTTAATAGGTATTTTAAATGAAAAGAAAAAAATGTGTTCTGGGCCAAATAAACTCTAAAATACCATTTTAATCTAGTGTTTTGTAAATTTATTTAAAAGGTTTACTTATTGCTGGGATTCACAGTGAGTTAAAATGTTCATTTTTTGTGACTCCCCAAGAGTGAAATATGTTATTCACAATTTGGCCAACATATTTAACTACATACCACTTTAAAAATTACTTTTTATAAGCATCTATTACATCTCAGGCCCTACTATACTAGATTGCAGTGTTAAGGAAGTGCTGCCTGCCACGAGAATGCTGCGGAGGTGGTTGGGGTCCGCCAGGCAATGACTGATGTCACAGGCTCTTTCCCATAATTACTGGCTGAGTAAACTTGCATATGCAGATCACACTGTATGAACCAGAGCTCTCATCTGCAAAATGGAAGATGGTATAGGAGGGTATATGTGTAAACTCTGATGATCAAACTGGATTCATGCCAGTATCAAAAGTGTATACTCCACAGCATAATAAAATGTATATATGAGAAAATATGTGTGAGAAAAGATAAGGGTAAGGAGTAAAATACAACTACATAGAAGGGTGTGTGAATGTGAAGAGCAGGTGTCACATCTGTCAACCTAAGGAAATAGAAAGGGGTGAGTAGCTGGTAAAGGAACAGTGAGCCTAGTTCTCAGTAGAACCACAGCTTTTGTCAGAAGCAAAGCCTGTGGGAAAACTCCATGGCTCTTCATCAGCTCTTACGAGCACAGACTCTAAAGTCAGACAGACCTGAGATTGAGATCCACCTTTGCTTCTTACTTGGTTTCTTGAGCTAATTACATACTTTCTCTAAGCAGTAACTTCCTCTTCCATACAAGGGGCTAGACAAAGTGCCCATGAATGGAATGAGGTGTCCACAAATTAGGAGAATGCAGGCCACTGCCTTGAAAGCAGGAAGCTCTGAGTGAATCAGAATTTCCGGGGTCACTTCCCTTAATATGAACCTTCAATGGGAAACACCAACTTTTCCCTCTGTTGCTTTTGCTGATGGCTTACAATGATTTAGGTAATAATACCACAGGGAATTACAATAAGGATAATTTGATTACAAGCTAAAACATGCGGTTGTCTTAGTTTAACAAGCAATAGATTAATTATATGACCAGTATAAATAACTCTTCCTGCAAGTGAACTTTTAATGAGAGTAGAACAGGAAAAAATATATATGTGTGTGTCTGCCAAGAGCCTGGAAAGCAGGTAGTCTATGTTACCATGCCAGAATGCTCTAGAACCTTGAGCATCATTTGAGTGAAGGGTACAGTTGGCAATTCTTACAAATAACAAGGATAATAAGAGATCAAGGCCCCAAGTTCTACGATATAAAGCAGAGCTACTATAATTTTATATCAGAAAAATTTTCAAAGCAAGTGATATAAACCATCCATCGTGGCAATAAAACTATCTCCCAAAGTTCCCAGAGGCTAGCTAATCTTAAGTGATGTGATTTCTGGGGGAACCTGCTAATGCACACTGATTGCCGAAGGTGCCACAGTGTGATGTAATGGTGTGGCTCACTATGAAGAACTGTTGGGCCTGAGCCAATTAAATTTTGAAGGACGAGTGCCAAAAAAAAAAATGAACAGCTTATCTGGAGCCATTTTTTCTGATACTGTAAGTAAAGAGGACCAATTTTGTATTGAGACCATCACTGTGTGGCAATGAGCAGAGGTCCACAAGTAGCAGCTGGAAACTCGCCAGACAGGCGCACACCACACAGAAAGGGGAATCCTGGGCATGTTGTGAGCAAGGAATGCATTTTAACTGCAGTGGTATCATCTCTCCTGAGGTAAATTTTTGAAGGAAATTTTACTTAGCTAAATAGATTATTTTTATAATCTATTATCTGTTACATTATTTTTATAAGTAAAGCGATAAGTATTTATTCTATGCTTCTTGATAACTGCAAACTTCTTTATGCCTAAGCATTAATTGCATGAATTAGCGAGTTCCCTCGCTTGTTTGGAGATGTTGACAGAGCGCTGCCAGACAACGGCAGTGAGCTCGGTGCTGCAGACAAAACATGATGCTTCCAGCACGTTCTTACTCTCTGAAGGCGCATCACCTCATTGTTGTGGGAATCACATAGCTGAATTTATTTTAAAAACAAAGAAAAATATCACCGAGTGCCTAATAAATGAAATAGGCAATAATTACTTACTGAAGCTTAAAAACAATGGAACTGAAGCATTCAGAGAAGGCTTTGTTGAGAAGAGGGACTTCAAACAGCCCCTATAAAAAGCCTGGTAGCCTGAGGATGAATAGAGATACTAAGGAAGGAAATTAAAGCAGGAAGGAATAGTGTGATGGACAGTTGTCTTTAAGGCCCCATGTCTGGCATCACTTCCCATGATTTAATAAACAGATATTTATTGAGCGTGTGTCATCTGTTCTAGGTGTTGGGAATAAAATGATGAGCAAAGTCGACAGGTCTCTGTCCTGCGGAGATTACATTCCAGTGAAAGATATGGCAATGATCAAAAATCATCCACATACATTGGTGAGAACTCCCTCCCTAACTGAACTTTAGTCAGAGCCCCCTGAGCCCGCTTTTTCACAAGGTCTCATCTATGGCCCTGTCCTCGACCTGCTGAAGCCAGTTTTAGCAAAGAGCCTGGCTAAGCCAGTTTGTTCAGGATCTCCCCATCTTGATGCCTCTCCCTCCTCTAACCTTGACACCTAACCAAGTCCATCTCAGAAATTCTCCTTTCCCTCCCTCACCAGCTCACTAGCTGCAGTCCCCACTTGGTCCTGCTGTGTATGGAGTTGAGTTCACTCTCACTCTCCTATCCCAGTAGTCTTGACCCCAGTTGTAATCAATTTTAATAAAGTCTTCCTTGCTGTTTTAAATAAATATTTGATGTAATTTTCCCCTCTAACAAAATGTAAAATTCTAACTAATTGTGTGAAGGGAAGTTATCTGGGGCCATAACACCATAGGATAAAGAAACAGAAAAAAGAATTTCCAGGGTAACTGATTATTGAATGGCAATTCATGGGTAAGTTTCATGTCACTTACTGAAAAATGGGAAGGGCACACTTGGCTGAGGAAGCAGTGTGTGTGCAGGTCCTACAATGAAAGTCTGAAGAACTGCACAAGTAGTGTTGTCTTCAGCAGGGAAGCAAAGAGAAGTGGAGGGTGGGTTCAAGACATACTTCATGTCTCTTGCCTGAGCTACATTTAATTTCTTTCTTCTCCCTGAAATCTGATAGGTTACTAGGCCTTGCCATTCCTGCCTCATCACTAGCACTGGAATCACTTTTAAGTGTTCAGTGTCTCCTTTTATTTCACCTGTGTTACTAAGATTAACCTCATATGTTTTGCCTACTCCCCTCCAACCTACTCTCCACACTATCAAAATGACCTTTATAGAAAGTACATAAGATTATATCATTCTTGCAATTGAAACCTTTGAATGGATCCCCCCACCTGTAACACATCATTCATCTCCATCATGTCTTACAAAGGCATTCAAGGTGTGCATCCTCCTGTGGATCCTTTCATGACCACAGGGACCAACAGATCTTGTAAACAGCCATGGGAAACTGCCTGAGAGTTTCTGAAGACAGCAGCCCAGCCTTTCCCAAGTTTCTGCACTTGTGTTAGTAATGTCTTTTTGCCTGGAATATCTCTACTCTCAGTACCTCCTTCCTGCATAGTTGTGTGTGCTTGCATGTGCACAAATACATGCATACACCATATCTTCAGTGTTCATCTCACTTCCTTGCCTTTCCCACTCCCCACAGAGTTAGATGTTGGGAGCTGTCCTGCCTGGTTGCAGAGTCTGTAACCCCACCAACAGTCCCCATGGCTAGGGAACCTTGGGACCATAAGCCACTAAAGAGACAAAACTTATTTTCCTGGAAAAGGCACAGCCTCTGTCCCCTTTACTTCACCCTGCTTAGCCCCTGGAGGATGGCTGAACAGTCAATGATGGGTAAGATTCTTCAAAGAAGGAACAACCTAACACAGGCACAGTCACTAAGGGGCCATCAGGGAAGGATTTAGGGGATTATGGAGAAGGGACAAAAATCCTCACCCCTCATCTTTGTCATAGTCTGAGTCCTCATTCTATTGGTAAAAAGTCTCCTAACCTCTTGGGTGCCTTGCTTCCCTAACCTGATTCAGGCCTGAAAAATGCCAAATTGGGGTACAGCCCTGTGCCAGAATGGGCAGTTTCTGGCAGGGGACAATCAGGCCTAAGAAAGAATGCATAATGTCCTGTGAAACCTACTTTGCTAAGAATGTCCTCAATTTAAATGTTAAGGGTCCAAGCATAAAATAAATTTGTTTACAGCTGATTGGCATCACCTTGTCCACCAGACCCTGACTCAAAAAGACCCCCACAATCCCAGAAATGTTATCTGTAAACCATACCTCCTTTCTTTGATATGTATCCTTATGCAAGCTAAACTCAATAAAGGCCCATTGAGAGAGGGACTAAATGCATTTCTCCTCTGAGAGACAGGTCAGTTTTCCTCCCCAAGCAGATCATGTCTTGGTAGAATTATTCTCATCCACAGTGGCCCAGGGGAGTTCTGCAGGCAGAGTCCCCCAACAGGGTCTTCTTTGTTTATACATTCACCTTCTTACTCAACTCTCAACACATGATGTTAAATAAATTGAGGACTGGAATTAATTTTGCTATGTTTTTATACTCAGATTCTTAAATAATTATAATGGGTAATCCTTGGCATTTTCCATCTGATAGCAATCTTCTTTTTTGGGGTGGACTTCCAATATACAGTTGTATGGTCTTAATGTCCATGTGTATGCTGGAGGCCTCCACCTCCTGTGCATGGTTAATTAGTATAGGGGTGGGCATCTCAGACAAGGTAGATGAAATGGAAGATGTTGACCTGAAACTGTTAGACTGTGAGCCACAGAGAATATGAGTCATTTACAATATAAAGCTCAAGAGCTGTCAGGTATCTTGTTCTTCCTTTGTAGAGGAGGTTAGTTTAAAATACAAAACTTAAAAATCATCCCCCACACAGGAAGGAGCAAAGAAAAGAAATGGAGAGAGAGCAAAAGAACAAGCAAGAGAGAACAGGAGAGAGAAATAGAGAGATGAGTTCTGGTAACGCCACTTGAGTTCCAATACCAGCTACTTCTGAGGCCTAATTGCACACTTTCCCTCCCCATAGTTTGGTTATAAGAGATATCTATTGTCCTTCTAATAAACACCTCTATTTTCCTAAGCTATATCAAATTGGATTCTGTAACTTGTAACAAATATCTTTGATGAATAAGTAGTGACTGTAATGACTATAATCTATTAATCATCTATTAGGTATCCAGCATAACCTTAGGCAATATATGGTTAAAACTTTACTCCTCACAGTAATCTGTAAGATTATTATTATTGTCAAAAAATGATGGAGCCTGAATTCAAATTTAGTTCTATTTGTCTCATATGCTGTTGCTTTTTAAAAATATTTTTATTTTTAGAGAGAGGTGAAGAAAGGGAGAGAGGGAGAGAAATATTAATGTGTGGTTGCCTCTCACACATCCCCTAGTGGGGACCTGGCCTGCTATCCAGACATGGGCCCTGGCCAGGAACTGAACTGGGATCCTTTGCTTTGTAGACCCACACTCAATCCACTAAGCCACACACCCAGGGCAATGCTGGTAGCTTTTGAGTACCAAAGTCAAGCAAGCAGTGTGCATGCATTAATTATAGTTTAACAGGTATATATTGACTGAAGTAGAGGGCTTGTTTCCAGGGAAAGTGGCAGATTGATGTTGAGTAGGATCTATTATGCCGAAGTTAGGAATTCACCCTTAACTTTCTGAACTTCAGCCATTTAAGTTTTTGAATGTGGTGGTAGAAGAAGGAATCATATCACAAATGTCATCTCTGCCCTAACTGCAGTCAATTCAACTCACTTAAAACAACAGCATAGACAAATATGTTTTTTTCTTAAAGGATATATAAAATTCAGTCAAAGTCAGGAATATGTGAGGAGGAATTCAGTGGTGCATTGGCCATGTGGTCTTCATTTCTACTGGTTGTGATCTGAAAATCAGGAGCCTTGGTGTGTCTAAATATTAACATTATTTTGATGACATTATTTTACTTACCTGTATCTGAGATAAACTGTTTCTGAATAAATATAGATGTGGCTATAATTACCTATATGTACTAGGTGAAGTGAGGATAGCTGTTAATTGCTTTGCCTTTCAGCCTTCAAATCAAAGTTTCTTTAAAGGGAGGAATAATGCTTGTTTTGGTCAAGAAGGCTAGTCACAGGAAAATGTTTAACATAAACCACCCAAACAATGAATGCATTTGGCTAAAGTCAGTTTGCTTACAAACCAAATTTACCAGACAAGGTTTAGGATGCTGAAAACCCCAGAATAAAAATGCACCAAACTATGGGCAAATGTTCAGATATTATTTTAAAATCTATGACCTATGATAATTCCACCCAAAAGCCCAAGGCAGCTTTCCAGTCCCTTTGCAAATCACTCCCACTGGTTAGCTACATGTCACTGTGAATGTGGTTACAAATGCAACTTTCTGAGAAGCATTTTTTTGAGTTTTTCATCTTGTTAGTAGATAATGTTCTGCTACTTCTATCTTGAACCAAGGGTCTGGTTAAATGCTCAAATCACCAGAACTAAGTATGATTCCTTGCTCATTGAACTAGCAGGAGAGAGCAACACAGTACCAAATGACAAGTTATTAGGGAGTCAATGTCTGGAATGAACTGTATACTTACACATCTAAACACCTGCCTCAAAGTTCTCTTGAGATTCTGAAAATGAGTTACCCACAGCAGGGTCTTGAAGCATGTACTTAGCAGATGTTTGAGTTTGGGAATATTTTTTCATAAAACATGAATGTAAAGAGAGTACTGGGATAAAACATTAAAATTTTTAGTTTAGTGATACCGGTTTGAGCAAATGTTTCTTCATCTGGTTGCTGGTCTTTAGTATAAAGCTCAATTCTGTATGCATGGATACCAGAGTATTTTATCATATCATGCATTATATTCCCAACTGGAAATTATTGTGTCATTACATATTGAAGATCTACATAGTTGTGTCAAGGTTCAACACTGGCACACTGTTCACCCAGCTGTCCTACTGGTGCCAGGTGGTATCTCACAGAAGCAATATAGAATGAGGTATCTCTCACCTAGTGAATGAGATGTTTTCCAGGCACATGTTCAGGTAAAACAGCCCTCTTGGCCCCATTTACTGAGGCTACAATGATGTCAATGCAAATGTTTCTTGCAACTGGAAATCTGTTTCTGCCTGGGTGAAACAGAAGACCATGATATCTAAGGCAGCAAAGAGAAGGAGTGGGATCATCTCAGGATTAGGTGATAAAGAGGAATTAGGGGAAACTCAAGGTATTTTGGATAACTAGTGCCTTGCAAATACCTAATAATTTTTATGCTTTTTTTTAAAGGGATGGAAAAGTGAACAATTCTATAGTGAAAGGAAGGGCTTAATAACTTCAAAGCAGAACTCAGAAAGTGTGTCTGTTTTTGGATCTGACCTTAATCCGAGTTTTCTAAAGTACAGACAAGTTCAAAATTTACTTTCAAGATCCAAGGGAGGAGAGAAAAATTATCTGTCATGTAAATAAACAAGATTTAACTTGTAATTACTGATGCAGTGGCCTTAAGTTATAATTTTTATTATAAAAGTCTAAACCATACTATCAAAGCTAAGAGAATTATTTGGGGCATGAGGATGATTCTTAAATGTGCACCAGGTTGAGAAATCCATGTTCTATGACCAAGTCAACTTTGAGTTTGACTATTCAAGGCTATGTGTGTGCACAGAAGGAAACTCTGAAATCTCTGTGAAGGTACCTTAATTGTTGTCATAAACTTCTCAACATGGGTACAAAAGTGAGGCTACAGTGTAAATCATTGCTACACCTAAAATTAATATTAAAAAACAGCACTACTTTAATCTGACAGTGACCTAGGGATTCCTATTCTGAGGTAGACATTTTAACATAAGTGTTTGTTTAGGCTTACAGTAGATAATTGTGCAATCATAGTTTTACTACTTCTTCCACTATGATGAAACTTTACACATCTATTATTTTTCACACAGAGTTCTTAAAGAAACTTAAAAAGAATAATCTTTTATATAAGGAAAACTAAGTCACCAAAATCCATATTAGAGATTTAGTCAAGAACAAAATCTAAGATATGAGGTCTGTCCAGAAAACATCCAGGCATTGTTAATGTAATGAGAATGGTTTCCTCAACATCAATGTAAACTGGCAGCCAAGGGGAATGGATTGGAATGCACCTGTGTGAACAATGACAACTTCACTGTACCAGTGAGTGGGGGCAGTAGATGCCTTTGAGTGAGCACATGTACTGTGGCTGTCATCTTCAAAATTACTGAATTAGTAGAGCAATGAATCTGCATCAAATTTGCATTAAACTTGAACATTCCCCTGAAGAAACTATTTGGATGATTCAGAAGACAGTAGCTGTGGGCAACTGGTGATTGACAGCTTCATCATGACAACATGCCTGTTCATGTATCAGAATTAGTGCAGTGTTTTTTTTTTTGTAAAATATCAAATCATCCAGGTGACTCACCCTGCTACAGCCCAGATTTGGTGCCCTGTGACTTCTGGCTTTCCCTAAAACTAAAATCACCTTTGAAAGGTAAGAGATTTCAGACTACCAAGGAGATTCAGGAAAACATGACAGGGCAGCTGATGGCCACTGGGAGAACAGTGTGAAATCCCAAGGTGCCTACTTTGAAGGAGACTGAGACATCATTGTCCTATGTACAATGTCTCTTGTATCTTGTATCTTCTTCGATAAGTGTGTCTATTTTTTATATTACATGGCTGGATAATTTTTGGATGGAGCTTGCACATTGTCATCTAAAAAAATTTCCCTCTCTACAACAAGAAACCTAAAGACTAATAGCTTTAACAATACTTTACACTCAACTTCTAAATTTGCAACAGATTTTGTTACAGTGGAGATCAAAAAAACAAGATCCAGGTAGGGAGGTATAGATTAGAATAAAACAAAATGTGATAGGAAAAAATTACAAGTTGAATGGCCTTTTGCTTGTACAATAGAACATAATTTTTAAAGCTTGTATTGTATCACACAGTGTTCCTTTGCAAGATTTTGTGTTGTTGTGTTAAAATGAACTACTCTCATACATTTTGTCTCAATCAATGAATCTCTTCACTGCTCTCACCTACAGCTCCTTCTTAGCAGCTAGGGTTCTGGCTATACTCCAACACCAGGCTGTCATTAAAGTAAGTAAAGTTGCTGTTGTCTGTCCTAATGTTCAATCGAGGTAACTGGAAAGTATTACCTATACCCAGATAATTTCTAATTTTTTTGTTTCAATCTCTCTCCCCCTGGTATAAAATTACCTTCAGCTTATTTGTCTGGCTAGAGGTTAATGGAATACTAATGATGTTAATGAGCCTTTTGCAGTGCAAGCTTTTTCAAGAAAGAAATATATTAGCTGTTTTCCTTTCCTTTTAATCTTTTTCATCATTCAAGAGTTACAGGCTGAGACAATTAACAACTTGTGCAGCTCTGGCTCCCTGATCAGTCACAGCCCAGTGGGGCAAAAAGCAGGAACCCATTAGACAGCTTCACATGTCCACAGGTGAGATCCTGTGGATGAAGGCAACACATTGCTTCTTGCCAGAAGGCATAATGCTATTCAGGGAGAGAGAAGGGAGATTAGCAATCTGTTGATGAAGCTTTTCCCAGCCAGACGGGCAGCGGGAGCTGTCCCAGGTACTGAAAAACCACCATGAATTCCTTTTCTTTTCCTTTATTAAACTGAAAGCCCAGCCTGCCTGAGACCACAAACCTCAAATAGCTCACAGCCCAGTTCACTTAAGCATTGAATGTTTTGTTACTTATAGTAAATTTACCCTAAACTTATAGGTCCTGGCAAAGAAGAACAGTTTTATAAAACAAGTTTTTTAGAAATACTTGGCAATTTCTTGGGCATTTGTCCATTTGGTGGTGGTTTGGCATTCTGTCTCCCTAGGCTGTGGAAAGTACACACCCTAGATGCATATGATAATTAAAACATTCACTTATAGTTCTGCTAAGATGAAAAAAAAACTTTAAAGTAAAATACGTCCAAGATCTGAACTAATCCTGATTCTGACTCAGCTGGTGTTAGATTTTATTTCTAGTAAAAAGGGCCTGTAAATGCCTTCAGCAACTGCTTCAAAAAGAAGTTCAGAGCACTCAAAAAAGATGATTGAAGAATGTGACATTTCACTTTTCTTCAGGTTGTTGATTTCTTTTGTATGTGAAAGTGGATTTTAATTAAATGGATTATGGTTCACAACCAAGCTATAGAAAAAAAAAATATTAAAAGCACAAGTCACTCGGGAACTTGTGGGCATAATTTTCCTATAAAGGTCACTTCTCAATCAGAATTCAACCCTTACTGCCAGCTAACACATAATGTAATGTGAAGAAAAATATTAATTGTCCAAAAGAATTTTGAACAAATTATGGTTATTAGGTACATTAAGAATTTTCCATATATATGTAAACTTTATGGTTTAGAGATATTACTGGAAAAACAATCAAAGTTTTGTCACCCACCTGACATGTGTGTTTAAACAACTTTATGCTGGGTGAGGTGTTATTAAAAAATAAAATATAGAGGCTGACAGTGACCAGAAGGGAGAGAAGAGGGAATTTCAGGGGAGAATGGGAAGGGTTTATAGGAACAAATTTAAAGGACACATGGACAAAAACTAGGGGGAGGGTGGTAATGGGAGGGAGGTGGGGAGGGATGAGTGGGCGGGCTGGAATGGGAGTAAATGGGAGAGAACTGTACTTGAACAATGATTAAAATTAAAAAAATAATAAAATAAAATTAAAAACCTAGAGCTAAAATATAGGAGAAAATGCATATCTGAAATCATGAAAAATAATTTTGTAACTGTGGTGTTGACAAGAAGCACAACTTTCCAGCTAGAGAAAGTTTTATTCAGACTAAGTGCAGTTTTTGAGTTTCATTGAAGAGGTCATGAGGTGTAAATAAGATTTATTAAATTGAATGGGACATAGAAGGGGTTTCTGGGATCGGAAAATGTAAAAAGTGTAAGAACACATATAATCATTGATGATACATGCATTCAGACTCAGAGCTTAGTGTCGGGAGACAGAGGGATTGAAATGCATGGAAATCAAAGGTAAGGGGATCTCCTAAGAGATAGCTATTAAAATTTAGAAATTGATATGAATTTTAAAAATATGAACAGTAAGACATACTCTGAATGCAAATATTAAGACTTGTTGACAGATTTGATTTGGTAGAAGAAAAAGAAGAATTAGAAAGGATTTGGACTTTTTTCTTTAGCCAGCACAACTGGAATGTTGGGCTATAAATATAAAAGGAATAGTTTTACAGAAAAAGCAACATGTTCAATGGTGCTGTTTTCAAATAACATAATATTTTATCTAGGTCCATCATGGGTCTGGCCTGCTAAACTATCTTTAATATCTTTATCTCCTCATTCCCATTCTAACAGTTACTCCAATTACTAAATATATATTCCCACACCAATACAACAAGAATTTTTACTGATTTACTTCATAAAAAATCATTGGAAAAAAGACATTTTGTGAATTGTGCAGGTGGGTATTTTTGTATTACCATTGTGTGCTCATTCCATCTATTTGGGGCAGCAGGTTTCTAGAAGGCAAGCTTTGCACCCATCTAGCAAATTCTGTCCCGCCTGTAGAATGCCATGCAGATCTATAACACAGACTGTCTGCAGGAAATGATGATGACTACTAGAAATAGTCTCAAAGACTCTATCAAATTCCTTCTTGTTGATGGTAAAATCAGAGCTAAAGCTTTTATGCACATCACATCCTTGTTTTCTAAAGAAATAACGAACCCCCAGCAGTGTAAGGAACTACACAATTTTGTGTATGGGGATGCGAAGCTTATAGAAATGTGCTCCATCCAGATGGCAAATGGGATGATGGCAAAGCCAGGATGAGGAAGCAACTAATGATACTTCAAATAGCAAACTGCAAAGCAAATGTAAGCACAAATGACATATCCAAAACCAGACAATGGAGCACATGTCAAAGTCAGCTGCTTGAGATGGGGAAGGAGGAGACGAAAATAACAAATAAATATACACAACATAAACATAAATACAAATGCATGACACTACTTCAGAAGCACTCAGTGCTTTCTAGATCAGTCGCTGTTGCCCTCTCTTACCCCCAAGCCTCCGTTTACCTAACCTCACTCACCATGAAAGAGACGAAAGACCACCCACTGCACTAGAGGATGAGATGGGCTCTTTATTAATGGCCCTGAAGAGAAAACAAAGTAGGTAATAAACTCTGTGGTAATGTATTAGTCTTAGATATCTTCTTTTGGAAACGGGTGGAATCAAGGCCGAAGGTCTCTAAATGAATCATGCCTGGGTCAAGACTGAGAACTCTCTCTGACTTCAAGCCAGCCTCCTTTTCTCCAACCTGTCCCACGGGAGTACAAGGACCACTCAGGAATGTCGGTGGTACACAAATGGCTCTACATATAGATAGAAATGCCAAAGCGCATATAAGCAAATGGTTAACCTGTACTCACCAGGATTAAAGGCTCCTGCTTGCACTTTTAGTAGAGGATATGTATCTGCATTTAAAGCTGTTGCTTTTTGATAAAAAAGAGAAAGAACGCCCTTTAAAATTGCCTGAACAACCCTGAGATAATGCTTTTCAAATAGATAAAATGCCCTCGCTGATTTATAGAGCCACTGCTGTCCTTGTCAGTGCTTCCAGAACTCCTGATACAGGCTGGAGGAAGAAACATTTCATCACAAATAAACATTTCTGGCCCTAACCTATTTATACAGACAAGCTGTCAGCCTATCAGAGCCAGAGTTTTTGTTGACATGGACAAGACAGCTATACAGTATGGGAACTTCTTTTCTTCATTGTTATCCTTTACTTTTCCCTCTTCACAGTCACAGATGCTTTGTCTAAATGATAATAAAGATCCTTGGTGACTCAGTTTCTGTTTTCATCTTATCATTTCTTTGCCTGGCTGCTTATTTATAACTGCCAAGAAGTGCTTTTAAGAAAAAAAAAGTCATTATAGCAGAGTGATGCTCTCTTGACATTGAATTGGAATCTATAAAAATGTTCTGTAACAACTCATTTTAATGTTTGCCTACTTGTCTTAATTTATTTTTTATTCTGATTCTCAGTGTACTCGAGACAGAGGGAGGTTTGCCTCAGCTCAGGGAGATTTGCCGCAAATCTAAGGGAGACCACAGATGGTGTGGGCTGGGTTGACTACCTCTCTTTCAGCGTGGAGTGGCTATTGGTATGCAGAACACACCCGCATGCTCATCAAGACTGTTAAAGGAAAAGGGTTCAGGATGCACAAAAGCACAACAGCCAAATTATTCTTGTTTATGGCAGGATAGGGTCTGCTTTAGATCAAGACAGAAGTGTATTCACAAAGAAATGACTTGAAAAAAACTTTTTTTCCTTTTAATTTCAGAAAAAAGACTGGCATATATTTGCTGGTCAGTGTCAAGGTATATTTTCAGTTTGAGCTAAGAGGTACATTTTCTGTGAATTAATGTGCAATTCTATTTCCAGTCTTTCTCTTTAGGAGGTTGTTATTCTTCTAGGTGGCCATATATTACGCAGTTGTAGAATTAAAGGTACACAGATACTTGGTGGATTATTGCTAGATTTTTTTGCCTAAGAATACATAACGAAAATTTAATTATTCCTTTTAATATTGCAGTCAACAATCTATCATACCTCAGGGAGGAAATAATCCTTTAGTCTACTGCCTTGAGTCTAGGTTAGCATGTTCTGCATTAGAGCTTTCCACTGGGATAAAATGAAAACCCTGGTGTTCTAGCAAAAAATAGTCACTTTACACATAATGAGCCTACACTAAGTATCTGTCAGCCCTTCCTCAGGTTACTATTTACTATGGACTGAATACAAATATATTGCCTTTACTAGACTTTAAGTTCCTTTGAGACAAAGACCATGTTTAATTAATCTTTGTATCTCTCATGTTATCAAAGACAGCATTTTGTAAGCTATAGGAGATCAAAAATATTTGTTAAACACAATGAAACACATACTATCAATCACATCGATGGGGGGGATATATTGTACTGTGTATTTTTGGCATATGTATCTCTGTAGGCAAGAAGTCTTGTGGCTTTTGTTGTAAGCCTCGAGGCCTCATGAAGACTTACACCCAAGCTGACAGCTTCCTTACAAGCCTGTGACTTGCCTGCTCTTTTCCCTAACTTCCTAGTTGCTCTTTCTGTCTTTGCCTGCATTAATTGGTCTCTGTAGCTCACAAAATTTCCCTTCTACATTCTCTAGTCAGCTTCTTATTTATTTACCTTCTTAGTTACAAAAGAGTGTTTTTTGTTTGTTTGTTTGTTTGTTTGTTTGTTTAATACACCTGGTAAAGTAACCTCCTTGGCCTCATTCCAGGGCCTGCCCACAAGTTTGCCCCAGCAGGGAGCACTGTTGAGGGCTGAACACTCAGACCCAGGAAGGGATGTGAGTCATTGTATTTGAGAGTGGGAGGGTAAATTAGAAATTGCCATCCAACCCCTCTATTTTATAACTCAAGAAAGAAAGGCAGGAACAGAAAGCAAATAGAATGCCTATACCTTAACAGACATCTTCCAGCCCATCTCAACAAAGATCAATTGCCCTCCATGGAATGTTCAAAAATGTCTGGACAAAATTTTGATTGTCACAACTTGGGTGGGTCAGGGGAACTACTGGCATCTAGTGAGCAGAGACCCGGCAAGGTACACATCCTACAATGCACAGGACAACCCATGCCGCGAGTTACTCGGTTCAAAAAGTCAGTGGTACTGGGGTTGAAAAAACCTTGTTTTAATCCATTAAGGTGACATAAAGCCAACAGTCAGGGATGGAATAAAAAGAGTAAAATTTTCATTTTGGCTTTGTTGAGTATGTATTACCTCCTTTCTACACAGCAGAAATCTTAGGAAAGTAGGCATTTTTAATAGTGAAACTTATGTGACTAGGTATAAACATTAATAAGCAAATGTGATACCAAGAAAACTTTAGGTCATCAGGTACAGAACAACCCAGGATCTCCTGTGTCTTGTCTCAGCCTGGTGTGTCCATAGCATGAGCTTTGTGCATTGTTAAGTCACAAAGGTTTTGAGTTTGTGGCAGAGGTGATGGGCCCAAATGGGTGATCCTACATTTTATCTTTGGGACCATAAACTGAGTTGCCATATGAGTGAGGGAAGTGTAGTGTTTTGAGAAGATTACTGACCTAGAAGTCAAAGAGTTCTGGCTCTTACCTCCAGCTCAGCTGCTGGGTATTTTACATGACCTGGAGCAACTCATGTCTTCTCCATTCTGGGGCTCAGATTTCTCTTCATCAGTTAAATGTGACAGTGACCTTTGACTTCAAAGGTTATAGCTTCCAGCTCTGATCATGTATAACATTTATTTTCCTGCCCTATCACCTCTCACTGAGCTCTAAGAGTCAGGTGGGAAATAAGCTATGTCAGAGTTTCCTTTATGCACTGGGGTACCAGTGATACTAAGCAAGGAGGATAGAGGCAGTGTGGAACACAGACAATTGGGAGAAATCTGGTGCAGTGTTTAAGACCATGGACTCCTGAATCACATGGGGATAGAATCTTGACTCTTGTCACTTATTAACTCCATGTTATTGGGCAGTGATTTAACTGTTCTAGACCTCAGTTTGCTCACCTGAGAGGTAGGAATCATAATAATAATATCTACCTATGTGATTGTTAGCAGGAAACATTGAGATATTATGCAAAAGTGTTTAGGACAACCCCAAAGTAAGAAATTCAGTAAATGGGACCAGCCAATGTGATTTGGTTTGGGGGTCAAAGGTAAGGAATATTATTTTCCTCCTCTAAGCCCATATGATCTTTACAGAAAAGAGAATGTTGAATGTTGTTTGGGGTAATCTATTTAGTTCAATGTGAGTGAGAAAAAACACACATGTATGCTCTAACCTCAGCAGAATACTCTTGTGCCACTTATAATAGTAAATGTCAAATCATTTACCCACTGGAACTGTATCTGGTCTCTCTGTCCATTCTAATTTCATGTGTGCCTTCACTTAGGTGAAAACTCAATCGTCCTGAGCAAATATTGCTCCCTTTCGTTTGCGTATGGCTGGGAAGAGAGATGTTCCAAGATGATACTCCCAGTGTCCCCAACCTCCAAGAGGTCACTTGGCATGTTTCCCCAAAGTTAGTCAGAGCAAGGCTTTCTGGGATACAATTTCTCTCATTAATCCTATTGGTTTCAACAGTTCCATGATACAGTCAATGCACTATTTAACACCCAGGAGGGAAGTGTTTCACACGGATGGTTCTTTCATCATCTCTGTCCATCTGGAGCTTTCTTTAAACTCATGCAGCACCACCTGCCTAGGAAAACAATGAACTTAGGTGATTTTATTTCCTCTGCAGACAGGATTCCCATTAAACATACCAGAAAAGGATTTAGATTTTATTTCTGCAACTGTGCAGAGAAGGCCTGATCCTTCATAGATGATATTAGTCCTATCATTTCCTAGGTATTACATTGATATTTGATTAAATTTACACCTGTGATTGACACCTGTGAATAACCTGCAAGATGGGTAGAGGATGCCTATATTGTCATCCAGAGTTATCTATGACTTCATTTTTCATCAGTGCTGTCACTCAAGGGCAGCAGTGAAAGATATTATTTTTTCCTTCAGATTTTGTTATAGACCTACAGGCATTGGACTGGGGAAATTGTTCTGTACATCCACCTTCATTCTGGTTCTTAGGAAATACATTCCCAAGATTGCATGTAATATGCAAATAATGCATTTATATGCTTTTATTACCCTGTGTTGATATGGTAATAAGCAGCTTGGTGACAAAGCTAATTATTCCTTATATTAACCCTGAAAGTGTGGTATTATCCAGGTCTTTTTTATTAGACTTTGTACTTTTAAACAATTCTGACTAAGAATAAGACCTTTTGAAGTTCAAGTTCATTGACTCTTGGCCAAAAATAAAGTATGCTAAAGTATTTCATATCACTTGGAAGACCCAGTTAAATGTAAATACATAAAAATGAATGTTGACCTTAAAAATCAGTTGCTGTAATGCTGATTATATAACAGATAAGAAATAAGCTTAAAGATAGTTAAATTTAGAAAAAATATAAAAATACAGCTGATCATTTCTGTATTTTCCCAAACCAAAAAATCTTTAATTTTCTAGATATGGGCAAAAAAGAATGTCCTTTTAAATATTTTATTTTTTTCTAATAAAAAGGGAAATTGGGTGTTTTTAGAATAAACATTTTCCCAACAGCAGACCTGAGATAAGGAGTTAGTGTCCCATATTTTTTTAACAGATCCATGTCCCCTGGTTTAGTGAGTCCTAGCTAAGGAAAAATTGCATCTTCCTCTCATGCTGTAGTTTGTGACATCTCCTGCCCCCTTCTATAAAGCTCATTGTCCTGTCACTGGTACTTCAGGAGAAGTGCAAGCATCTAGGGAAGCCAAGGGCAAGCCAGTGAAAGGACACTAAGGATCTCTTTAATTACACAGTGCTCAAAGACAAAGAACTGACAGCCTGAGGCCCACTGGGAGATTTTGTGGTGTCTGCCTCAGCCAGCAGCCCCTGAGGAAAGATACATGACATATGTCTTCCCTTGCTCCATGCCAGACCTGGGCAGATCCTGGTGTTTACAATTCCCAACTGCAATTTATTTGCAATTATAGAGTGTATGTGTCCCTTTCATTTTCCAGATCTCTGCGTAAAACTGAAACCACACCAAATATTTTTTAAATGACTCATTTAAAGCACAAGGGCAATGCTGAGCCTGATCTTAGTCACCACAGAAAGGAGGCCTTATTATGCTGTAATTCCCAGAGCTAAACTGGATGTGTATAAAAAATTTTTTTCTAGCAAGGATCCAAGATGGCGAAAGAGTAGGTGGGAGCTTCACTCACCTCCTCCCAAGACCAAACTGGAACTACAAGTATATTATAGAACAATGACCCTGAATAACCAACTGAAGACTAGCTGAAGAGAAATCTTATGATCAAGGATTTACAGAAGTCACATCAGTATTGGTAGGAAGGGTGGAAATGCAAAAAGGGCTGGCCTTGCTTCCTTAGGTGGTGGCTGAGGTTCCCAAGGGATATCTCAGCTGTGGGGGTTCCCCCTGAGAAATATACAATCTAAACTCTAAGCCAGGCTCCCCAGTCCAGAGGATCGGGGTTGAAAAGAGGCATCCACATAACATCTGGCTGTGAAAAGCAGCAGGGTTTCTGTCCACAAGGGAGACAGGATGCTGCTAGAGACACAAGGATCTTCTTAAAAGACCAATGCACAAAATTTGATCTGCAGCCACTCATTGTGGGCTCTCCTGGAGGCAGGGCAGAGTGGACTAGAGTCATGTGAAGAATCTGGGGTTTGTGGCTCTGGGGAGAGAGCTGACATGATAGCTGCCAGGATCCTTGTGCTGGGTCATTCTTCCACTGCAAATGCTACCTTTCTTGGGTGGATCACTCTCTTCTGTGTGGCATTAATTGGAAGGAAAGCAATAATCACACCTTCTGGAGTCCCTCTCGCCCCACTCTCTGAGGCTTATGCCCTGCTGAGAAGTACAGCCAGAGGTTCTTTCAGTGACTGAGCCTAATAGGTAGCTGACAGGTCAAGGCAAGAGGAGGTGGATCTAGAGTGTCTTAGGACTTTTGCTGACCTGCTTTCAGGACCAGTGCTAGTAAAAACTGGCCTTGGTGCACAGCTTGGTCCTTCTCATGCATACCCAGGCCCAGCAGAGGCAGCCACAAACTGTGGATCAATTGTAGCTCTAAAAGGTTGCCAAGAGCCAGAGATAAGCAGCATCTTACATTGGTCTGCACTAGAGTCCCTCCCAAGAGGTCCAGAGCCAACACACCCAGTGGCCATCTACAGAAAATATCAGAGCTAGATTCAGTTAGCTTTGCAAGTAGCATATTCAAAAAAAGATCTCAAAAGACACCAAACCCTGCAGAGGCACATTCCACTTCATGTTGTTAGCAAGTGCACAGCAGCTTTCAAAGTATGGTCAGAATTGAACTTCACAGTTAGCCAGCCTGAGGATCGTCACTCACACAAACAGGGCAATAGCAGTCAAAACTCAATTACAACAGGAGGTCCAAAAAACACACAGCAGCCATTCCTGGAGAACTCAGTTCAGGTGTTTAAGAAGACTGCACCACTGAGCCCCACAGGGCACCTACCATGTAAGGATACCACACGAAGACTGTTAGTCCAAGCAGATCTATCTAATACATAGAAATAAATTCAAAGAGGTAGCCAAAATAGGGAGACAAAGAAACAGGCCCTAAGTGAAATGACTGGAGAAATCTCCAGAAAAAAAAAACTAAAGAAAATGGAGGCAAGCAACTTACTAGATATAGTGTTCAAAAAAGTGGTTATAAGGATGCTCAAGAAACTTAGTGAGAGTTACAACAAGCATGAAAGAGAATATAGAAAACATAAAAACAACTACTTAGAAATGAAGAATACAATATCTGAAATGAAGAAATCACTAGAAAGAATAAACTGTAGGTTGGATGAGGAAGAGGATAAAGTCAGCAATTTGGAATACAGGTTAACAGAACACACTCAATCAGAAAAGCAAAAATATAACAGAATTTAAAAACAAATAAAGAGAGTTTAAGGGACCTTTGGGACAACATGAAGAGTAACAACATCTGTATCATAGGAGTACCAGAAGGAAGAGAAAGAGAATAATAAATTGAGAACCTATTTAAAAAAATAATGACCAAAGAAATGAAATAATGAGCAAAACCTTCCCTAACTTGGTAATAAAAGACAGACACACAAGTTCAGGAAGCACAGAGAATCCCAAACAACATGGACCCAAAGAGGCCCACACCAAGACACATCATAATTAAAATAAAGGTTAAAGGCAAAAAGTGAATCTTGAAAGATGCAAGAGAAGAGCAGTTAGGGTGCTCTCATGAGACTGTCAGATGACTTCTCGACAGAATCCTTTTAGGCCAGAAGGAATTAGCATGAAATATTCAAAGTGATGAAAAGCAAGGACCTACAACCAAGACTACTTTATCCATCATGACTATCACTTAAAATTGAAGGAGAAATAAAGAGCTTCCCAGACAAGTAAAAGCTAAAGAAGTTTGTTACCACCAAATCAGTATTATAAGAATGTTAAAGGGACTGCTTAAAGAAGAAGAAGGAGGAGGAGAAATAAAGAAATGAGTTAAAAGAATAAAACAGCAATAAATACATACCTATCAAGCCACTTTAAATGTAAATGGCTTAAAGGTTCCAATCAAAAGATATAGGGTAGCTGAATGGATAAAAAAACAGGACTCACATATATGCTATCTACAAGAGACCCACTTCAGAACAAAAGATACACATGGACTAAAAGTAAAAGGATTTAAAAAGATATGTCATGCAAATGCAAAGGGGAAAAGAGCTGAGTAGAAATACTTATATCTGACAAAATAGACTTTAAACCAAGGACATAGTGAGAGACAAAGAAGGGCACTAAAGAGATCAATCCAACAAGGGAATATAAACCTTCTAAACATTTATGCACCCAACATAGGAGCACCTAAATATGTAAAGGAAATCTTGATGACATAAAGGGAGAGACTGACAGTATTACAGTCATAGTAGGGGAATTTTAACATCCAACTTACTTCAATGGATAGATCCTCCAGACAGAAAAACAATAAGGAAGCAGTGGCCCTCAATGACACCTGAGATCAGATAGATTTAGTTGATATCTTCAAAGCATTTCATCCCAAAGGAACAGAATATACATTCTTTTCAAGTGCACAGGAACATTTTCTAAGATGGACAACATTTTAGTACATAAAAAGTCTCAACTAATTTAAGAAAATTGAAATTTTATCAAACATTTCCTCTTACCATTAAGTTATGAAACTAGAAATAATCACAAGAAAAAAACTTGAAAAATACACTTAGACATAGAAACTAATTAATATACTATTAAACAATGAATGGGTTAACAACAAGACGAAGAAAGAAATCAGAAGATGCCTTGAAGCAAGTGAAAATGAGAATACAACAAACTATCTGTGGATGCAGCAAAAGCAGTCCTGAGATAGAAGTTCATAGCATTACAGATCTACCTCAAGAAACAAGAAAAATCTTAGATAAACAACCTAACATTACACAAAGGAATTTTAAGAAGAACAACAGACAAAGCACTAAGTGAGCAGAAGTTAGGAAATAATAAAGATCAGGGCAGAAATAAAATAAAGTCTGAAAAAAAGTTACAAAAGATCAACGAAACCAAAGGCTGGTTCTTTGCAAGGATAAACAAAAATGGACAAAACTTTAATAAGATTCATCAAGAAAAAAAAGAGAGGACTGAAATAAAATTAGAAATGAAATAGGAGAAATAACAATGGATATCACAGAAATACAAAGGATTTTAACAAAGTACTATGAACCACTATATGCCAACAAATTGGAAAATCTGGAAGAAATAGATAAATTCCTAGAAGTGTACAAAATTCCAAAACTGAATTAGGAAGAATTAGAAAATATGAATAGACAAATTAGAACTAGTAAAATTAAAGCAGTAATAAAAAATTCCCAACAAACAAAAGTCTTGGGCCAGATGGCTTCACAGGTGAATTTTACCAAACATACAAAGAACTTACACCTATCCTTCTCAAACTATTCCAAAAAATTTCAAGAAGAAGGAAAACTCCCAAGCTCATTTTATGAGGCCAGCATTATTTTAATTCCAAAACCAGATAAAGACACTAAAAATAAAGAAAATCATATGCCAATATCCCTAACATGGATGCTAAAATCCCCAATAAAATCTTAGAACACTGATCCAACAATACATTAAAAAGATCATACACCATGATCAAGTGTGATTTATTCAAGAGATGCAAGGTTGACATAATACCCACAAATCAATAAACATGATACATTGCATTAAAGTAATGAGGATAAAAACCACATGATCATATCCATAGATGTAGAAAAAACATTTGATATACTTCAGCACACATTTATGATAAAAACTGTCAGCAATGTAAGAACAGAAGGACCATACTTCAACATAATATAATAAAGGACATATATGACAAACCCATAGCCAACATCATATTCAATGGGCAAAAATGGATCAAGACAAGTGAAGTCCACTTTTGCCACTCTTATGCAATATAGTAATGGAAATTCTAGTCACAGCAATCAGACAAGAAGCAATAAAAAACACTCAAACGGGAGAGAAAGAAGTAAGACTATCATTATTTGCAGATGACATGATACTGTACATGGAGAACTTTAACTTCTTGAATTGATAAATGAATTTAGTAAAGTAGCAGAATAATTTTTTTAAATCTAGAAATCATTTGCATGTGTATGCACCAATAATGAACTATCAGAAAGGGAAACTGAGAACACAATCTATTTACAATTGCTTCAAAATGAATAAAAAATCTAGTAATAATTTTAACCAAGAATGATACAAGTGAGTGGTAGGTTATACTGTGAGTGGTAGGTTATACTGTGTTCATGGATTTAAATAGATACAAGTGAGTGGTAGGTTATACTGTGTTCATGGATAGGAAGAATTAACTTCATTAAAATGTCCATACTACCTAAAGAAGTCTACACATTCAATCAAATTCCTATCAAGATACCATATTTCACAGAACTAGAAGTAAAACAAATATTCCAAAAATTTATATGGAGCCACAAAATACCCCAAATAGCAACAGCAATTTTGAGAAAGAACAAGTTTGGAGGAATTGTGCTACTTCATATCAAACTATACTACAAAGCCATAGTAATCAAAACAGCATGGTACTGATATAAAAACAGACATAAATCAATGGAACAGAGTAGAGAACCCAGAAATAAACCATGCTTTTATAGTAAATCAATATTTGACAAAATAAAAAACATAGAATGGGGTAAAGATAGTCTACTCAACAAAGGGTATTGTAAACAAAGGACAGATAATTGCAAAACAAAAAATTAGACCACCTATTACACCATACACAAGAATAAACTCCAAATGAATTAAAGAATGAAATGTTGGACTTAAAAACATGTTTTCTTCTAGGACCATAAAAATTCTAGAAGAAAACATAGGCAGTGAAATCTTGGACATATCTCATAGCAATATTTTTTCCCGATATATCTTCTCAGCATGAAAAGCAAAAGAAAAAAAATAAACAAATGGGGCTACTTCAAACTAAAAAGTTTTTGGGCAGCAAAGGAAACCATCAACAAAATAAAAAGACAAGCCACTGAATGGGAGAACATATGGGTGGGAATACAGATTGGTGTAGCCACTGTGGAAAGCAGTATGGAGTTATATCAAAAAATTTAAAAAACAAAACTGCTTTATGATTCTATTTCTGAGAATTTATTCTAAGAAACCCAAAACACTAATCCAAAAGAATATATACACCTTATATTCATTGCAGCATTACTGATGATAGCCAAGATTTGGAAGCACCCCAAGTGTCCATCAGTAAAAGAGTAGATACAAAAGCTTTGGTACATTTATACAATGGAATGCTGCTCTACTGCTTGGCCATGAAAAAGGAGGAAATCTAACCCTCTGTGTCAGCATGGATGGTCCTGGAGAACATTATGCTAAGTGAAATAAGCCAGTCATATAAAGACAAATGCCATATGATTTCACTCATATGTGGAATCTAATGAACCAAATAAACTAACAAATAGAATAGGGACAGACTCATAGATACAGATCAGGCCTGTCACAGTGGGTGAGTGGATGGGTGGTGGGATTGAGCAAAAAGGAAAAACAGGAGAAAAAACTCATAGATACAAACAACAGTGTGGTGTTGCTGGGGTAGGGAGGCAGCAGATTGTGTGGGGGGATAAATGGTGATGAAAGGAGACTTGACTTGAGGTGGTATGCACAAAACATAGTGTATAGATGATGTGCTGAAGAAACCTGTGTAATTTTGTTAACCAGTGTCACCTCAAAAAAAAAAAACAAAAGAAAAAGAAACAAAATAATTGTAGTTCTTTTCCTCTGTCTTATTTTGGATCTGTTTTGCCATAATGCCATGTTTGTTTATTTGGTTTCTTGAAACTACTCTTTAAGTAAAATGGAGATTTTTTTCAGAAAATGCAATTTATTAAAATAATTTTAATTGAACCAATTGATCACTCTCTCTTCTATTTACCTAAAGCAGAATTTAACTTGAGCACTAGAGGAAAGAACAAGAAAGAAGGATAGAAAAGTAATAGAACAACTTTTGTTTTTATAAAGGTTGTATGCATGTATTTTATATTTTAATTCTTTCTAAACCATTAAGGGAGAAGTACACCCAGTATCATCAGACCCAAGAAACTGCCCTTGAAAGCTCACACAGAACCAGGACAGAAACCCAGATTTTCTGACTCCTGGCTTATTACTCTTTTCACAAAGTAGAGAAACATAACAGAGAACAAAACAAGAAACTTGAACCAAGGCTCATGCCAAAGACTGTCACTCACTATTTTCCCATCCTGTTAAAGGATAAGGCGATAGTGACTAAGGCCCAAACAGTAAAGCAATCCTAATGAAATTTTCGAATTTTTCTTACTTGTTCCACTACAGATAAGAAAGTGCAACCCCCCCCCCCACCCAAGAGTGTGGATAAGAATGCCCATTTTTATTAATCAGCCCAGTGCTCTGAGCTGTAGGCATGTATTGAATTATTTCTTCATTAGCATAAAATAAAATGCATTATCCCTTACTGAAAGACCTATTTTTGTAAAAAAAAAAAACAGGGTGAGCATTTTAGACCAGGCTGTGCTTTTTGTGAGAATTTGGACACATTCTTGGGAAGAGGCCTTGATACACACTATTGTCTCTATACAAACCACTGTTTTCATCACAAATGGGACAGAACCACAAGACAAAAGAATATTAATTCCTGATAAGTGTAGTTGTTGAAGAGTTTCCAAATACTCTATCATCTTGTTGTTCATTGAAAACTTATATGACAGACCTATACCCATCATGCCCACAGTGACAAAGCCAGCAAGGGCTGCTACCCTGAGCTGCGTCCTCTGTTTCCAAGTCTAATGGCACCCAAGCTGGACTCCTGGACGCCCCCAGCCTGCAGTTCCTCTCATCTTCCCAACCTCAGTAAATGGCAATAAAATATTTCCAGCTGATTCTGCCAAAATCTTGGGGTTGTCTGATTTCTTTTATTTATTTTTTTCACATTTCATTCATTATCCATATGGAATTCTGCCAGCACTGTCTTCAACATATATATCCAGAATCTTATTATTACTCACTATCTTTACTGTCACATCCTGGATCAAACCACAGTCCTAACTGTCTTCTTTTATTGCTTCCAAGTCTAGTCTTAAGCCACAGCCAGAGCAATCTTTTCCAGATGTGAGCCAGACCATGTTCAAACTTATATTCTCAGATCAAAACAGCATGGTGCTGGCATAAAAACAGACACATGGATCAGTGGAACAAAATAGAGAGCCCAGAAATAAACCCACACCTGTGTGGTCAATTAGTTTTTGACACAGGAAGCCAGAATATAAAATGGGGTAAAGTTGGTTTATTTAATAAATGGTGCTGGGAAAATTGCAAAAATTTTTGCAAAAAATATAACTAGATCACCTTCTTATACCATATACAGGAATAAATTCAAAATGCATTAAAAACTTAAATGTAACACTCAAAACCAGAAAACTCTGAGAAATAAATATAAGCAATAAAACCTCTGACATTTCTCTTAGCAATATTTTTCCTGATCTATCTCTTTGGGCAGAGAAAACAAACAAACATAAACAAATGGGTGTACATCAAACTAAAAAGTTTTTGCACAGCAAAGGAAACCATCAACAAAATGAAAAGGCAACCCACTAAATGGGAGAACATACTTGCCAATGATATATCTGATAAGGGGTTAATATCCAAAATTTATAAAACATTCATATTACTCAACACCAAAAAACCAAACAATGCAATTAAAAAATGGGCAGACCTGGATAGACACTTCTCCAGAGGACATACAAATGCCAATAAACATAACAAAAGATGTTCAATGTCACTAATTGCCAGAGAAATGCAAATTAAAACCACAATGAGATATCACCTCACACCTGTCAGAATGGCTATCATCAATAAATCAACCAACAAACAAGTGCTGGTGAGGATGTGGAGAAAGGGAACTCTCACGCATAGTTGGTGAGAACGCACATTGGAGCAGCCACAGTGGAAAACACTAATTTGAAAGAATGTGGGGAGCCCTATATTCATTGAGATGTTATTTACATCAGATATTGTATATCTGAGATATGGAAGTAACACAAGTGCACTACAATAAACAAGTGGATAAAAAAGTAGTTATACACATGTGAATGAGGGGGACACAAAAGAAAAACGAAATTATCTTCTGGAGGTGTGGGCCCATTGTAGTACAGGCTTCCCCTGCTAGGTGAGTGCTCTAGGAACTCATCTGTATCAGTGTATCAGCTGGCATTGTTGTAAGAGGCTGTGTAGACTGTGTTCAGCTCCAGTGAATTTTTTGAAGACTCTTTCAACACATTTGCCCATTTCATGACGGGTAACTTACAAGCACACCTGCCCACACCTTGCTGTGTTCAGCAGTTTTTGACCAAAAACAGCTGAGCCCTATACTCCCCCATTCAACTGATCTTGCCCAGAATGACTTTTATTGTTTGTTTCCCCAGATGAAGAAAGTTCTCAAATGGAAACATTTTGCTGTTGTGAGAGAGGTGAAACAAAAAAATGGCAGAAACACTAAAAGGCATCAAAATCAACAAGTTCAAAAACCGTTTTAAACAGTGGAAAAAACATCTCAATAGGCGCATTGCATCAAATGGAGAGTACTTTGATGTGGTTGAAATTTAAACATGTAAGAATATTTACACAACTTTTCATAAATAAATGCTGTCTTTTGGCCCCCCTCATATACAGTAGAATATTACTCAGTCATAAAAAAATACAATTTTGGCCCAGGCTGCTGTATCTCTGTGGACTGAGGGTAGGCTTGTTAACCAAAGGGTCACAGGATGGATTCCCAGTCAGGGCACATGCCTGGGTGGCTGGCCAGGTCCCCAGTAGGGGGCACGTGAGAGACAACCACACACTGATGCTTGTCTCCCTCCCTCCATCCCTTCCTCTCTCTCTAAAAATAAATAAATAAAACATTTTTAAAAAATTTTACCATTTGTGACAACATAAGTGGATTTAGAAGGTATAATACTCAGTGAAATAATTCAGTCAGAGAAAGACAAGTACCATATAATTTCACTAATATGTGGAATCTAAAGAACAAAAACAAACAAAATTGAAACAAACTCATAGACACAGAGAGAGCACTAGTGGTTGCTGGAGGCAAGGGGGTTTGGGACACTGGGTAAAAGAGGTGAAGGGATTAAGAAATACAAATTGGTAGTTACAAAATAATCACAGGGACATAAGTAAAGCATAAGGAATACATTCAACAGAATTGTGATAACTCTGTATGGTGCCAGGTGGGTACTGGAAATATCAAGGAGAACAGTATGTGAAGTATCTGATAGTCTAACTACTAAGCTGCATGCCTGAAACCAATACAAAATAATACCGAGAGAACAAAATTTACAATCTCAGTAATACTTGGTCTGCCTCCCTCCAACTCCCAAAGTGGCTTTCTTTTAACAAGACATACAGTCCACAAGGATGGAAAATTGTTATTTCTTTCACCATTGTGTCCCCAGGGGAAAGAATTGTACTTGGCATAAAGTATATGCTAAATAAATCTTGTTGGAAGAATGAGTGAGGAAGAGGAGTTCAGAGCCTCAAAGACTATATTTGGAGTTTTAGAAAGAGTAATGGCTAGGGATAAATAATATTTAAGATGTTTTGTTGCACATTAAAAAGATACTCCGTCTTTCATCTTTTTTCTAGAGCTGAATAAAACTTGAAGTTGCTTCCAGTACATATAAATATATATAAATTTATATATGTATATAATATATACACACATACATATTTTCTGTCATTATACTGTGCCTTTGACTTGACACTCTTCAAAGAGTAGCTGATGTTACAAGTAAATTCTTACAAATTATGTGTATATCACTGAGTGGGAATTCAAAGAACATACCATGGATATTTACCTACACAACTGTCTGTTTGCAGCTATTTAATCTGCATGCCAGCTCTGAGGCTGCCCGACAAGGGTACGCACTGTCCTGATAAAAGGTCTAAGACAGCTATCACTGTCTTGGTCTAAAGGTCTGCTGTGTTTCTCCACATCCTCTGCAGCTCTGCAGTGCCTATGGAGCAAGGGGTTGTGAGGCAGGTGAGGGTGACTGAGAGGCTGATAGCCCCTCCAATAGACTTTGAATGCCTGGAATTTCTGCTCTGCAGCTGTGCTGAAAAGAGAACACACAGATTTATCTGATGTCTAAAGCAGCAAAAAACAGGCAGGGTTATATAAATGCCCACATGCCTCTTGGAGACACGAGCAAGTCATTCCTCTGCATTATTTTGAAAAATATTCTATTTCCAACTAAAAAACAGTGGTGAAACCTGGTCGCTAAAGTGGCTGGAGACGAATGGACTCCAAATTTAGCTCAATTGTTGTGGTATTTCAGGTCTGTTTTGAAATGTTCAAAATGTTTTTGTAAGTCCTTTTATATAATTTCAAATTTGAGAAAAAAATTACCAAGTTACCCGTATACATTTATCCAGACTCACCAACTGTTAACCATTTTGCCTATTTTTTTTACCATTTGTGATCATGTGCTTACTTTCTTACATTTTATTAATTATTGAGAGTAAATTTGAGCTATAATGCCCATTTACCCCTAAAATAGTTGTGTTTAGTTCCTAAAATTAAGCATATCCTTTACATAACCACAGTACAATTTTTAAAATCCAGAAATTTTAGCATTAACATAGTATAACTACCTAATTCATAATTTATACAAAAATTTAACTGGCTTTCTGAATAATATCTTTCACCATCATCTTCTTACCTTCCTGGTTCAGGAGCTGATCTAATACACTCATTACATTTAGTCATCAAGGGTCTTTAGTCTGTTGTAATCTGGAACCATTGCTTAAACTTTCTCTGAAACCTTAATGATTATCAATGTGTAGACCAGTTAACTTGTGGAATGGTTCTTAATGTAGGTATGTTGGATGTTTTCTTGTTTTAGATTCAGGTTATGCATTTTTGGTAAGAATACATAGAAGTGATCCTATATTCCACTCAGTGTGTCTATTATGAGTGTTTGTTGAATAGTTTGCCCCCTTTCTGGTGATGCTAACTTGTTGATTACTTGGTTAAAGTTGTGTGTGGCAGGTTTCAATCATGTCAGGTACTATTCTTTTTCCATTGTAGTTTGTAAGTGATTTGTGGAAATATACTTTAAAACTAGGTACTTACCTTGTTTCTCATCAAACTTTCATCCACTAGTTTTAGGTGTTACTGATGATTATTGCCTGCATCAAGTATTACTATAGTGGTTGTAACATGGCAACTTCCAATTTCTTCTTTTGTCAGTTGGAATTACACTGTGAAACTTTTCCCATTCATTAACTTATTCATTCATTCATTCAGTTATCTATTTAATTACACAAAGACTTAATGATTTTATTTTATTCAGTGGATTATAATCTATTATTTCTGTTATAACCTTGCAAGTAACATTTTTTATTTTGATGTTCAAATTGTCCCATATTTGTCCAATGGGAGCCACTTCAATCCGGCTCTTTGTCATTTTAAATGTCAATTGTTTATTAAACATTTCTTCATTCTGTGGCCAATGAAAATGTCTTAGACTCATTCTGTAGACCTTTACCTCAGCCCTGAATCCATCCACATAAGCAAGGAATTTGGGCTGCTTTTGAGTAGCTTGTATAGCTCCTCTTTACCTCATATTCCCAATTAAATGGGAAGTTTTAGTTTTTGGCACTTTTAAAAAGAGCCTGGGATGTACCAGAGCTTACACTTATCTTTCTCAAAATGAGGGTCCCACAGGACTCCCACAACCTTTGAGAGGAGAACAATGCCAAGCTATCAAGGAACCAAAGAGAACTGTACTCCACTGCAGATGAGTCTGCCTGCCTTCATTCGTTTGTTCCTTCCTTCCTTCCCTTTCTTTCTCACTATTTTTCCTTCCTCCCTTCCTCCCTCCCTCCCTTCATCTCTGAGTTAGAGCATCATCTGCTTATAGTCTAGGCAGTTTCTTTAGTTTAGTATTCCATCACAGTTGTTCGTTATTTCCATTTTTATATTTTTACCTTTCCTCCCTCCTTCCTTCCCTTCCCATATCCCTGTTTCTAGCACAGATTGCTTTTTGATCTTATGTTTACATGAGAAGTAGTTTAACCAACTAATTGCTTAAGTTTAAGTGAACACCTGATTTTAAACCTCATATATGGGCACACATACTAAATAATTTACCTAATCATTGGGCTTAAAGTGACCAGTTTGATAATCACTTTTAATGTAAACTGTGACTATTATCAATTGCAGAATATATTGGGTTGGTCAAAATAGTTCATTTTTCTTTCCATAAGATGACTCTAGTAGCACTTGGTTGTTTTTAACTTCATTAGAAACAGTTTTGTTAGATTGTATTGTGACAGCTGTCATATCACTGTGTATTTTAAAGGAAACAAAAACTTACCAAGATTAGTGAATTTTTGTGTAGCCATTTTAATATTGAAGATGAAAGAAAAGAAGCAACATCTTGGCATACTATGTTTTATTATTTCAAGAAAGGCAAAAATGCAACTGAAATGCAAGGAAAAAAAGATTTGTGCAGTGTACGGTGAAGGTGCTGTGACTGATTGAATGTGTCAAAAGTGTGGTTTGCAAAATTTCGTGCTAGATGTTTCTTGCTGGATGACGCTCCACGGTCCTAGACCAGTTGAGGTTGATAGCTATCAAATCAAGACATTAATTGAGAACAATCAACATAATACCATGTGGAAGATAGCCAACATACTCAAAATATCTAAATCTATAAAGTTATTGGTGAAAATGAAAAATATATCTTTTATTTTGCAGAAAAAAACTAAATGGACTTTTTGTCCAACCCATAAGAATAGATGTAATATGCAATTGCAATAAAATACTAGGCTAGAGAAATTGCTTAGACCAGAAGCAGACTATGCTCTAACTCTGGAAAACTTGTAATATTAGCAATAATTACAGATTGTAAAAGCACTACTGCAAAGTTTTCCAGGACTTTATCGCCTCAAGTCTCCAAACAATATGTAACATGTTTTTCCAGTAGGAAATTGGTGCTGTCCAAGTTCCCCTCTCCTGGGAGGACTGGAGGTGGATAAAATATTGATGAGGTGATTTTGTTTTCTATCTAATGTTCCTGCAGCAGGTGAATACACTCCTCAGAAAGAAGCATGTCACAGTCTGAGTCCCAGCTCCCTTGTCAGCTGACTGAGGCTTAGGTAGGAACCCTGGACTACAAATACTGCCTGCGACTGTGTCTCTGAAAGTGGCGATGTGGCATCTGTTTCCATATTTAAGACACCTGTTCTTTCTGGAGAATCGTCTGACATGCCTGGGATATGTCTGTACCCTGGGCTTCCTTCACATCACTTTGACTGTAGAGAGGCTGAAGAATTGTCTCTCCTTTCAGGTTCAGGGCCCAGGGCTAAAGCAATGGCATTAATTTGCTTAATAGTGAAAGAAATAAACTAGAGTCTTTATCAGAGTGAGGGGTCACTTTCCTTTTATGGCATTTATCCTGATTGAAGTGGACAGGGAACTAGAAGGAAGATTAGAATAACCTTCCCCTCATGTGTCCTTTTTGTGAAAAAGACAGAATGGAGAGAGATGAACTTAGTAGAAATAATCATGAAAGGATGAAAAGCAAGGGGGATATAAGGAGGAATAGCTTCAAAGAGACCACCTCCCTGAATATCTGTTAGCAAGGCAGTTTCTTCTCACATGAAATGCAAATTTTGCTGTATCAGTGACCCCCACACACATACATGTAATTCTTTATCTGCAGCCCACTCACACATTCTGAGCTCAGGACCCCTTCACACTGCAAGCATCTCTAAGGTAGAGAAGGGAGGGGGACAGGAACCTGTCTGACAGCTATGCCCCCCTGGCCTGGCCTCTTCACTCCACAAAGTGCTCACTAGCAACCAGGAGTAGAGCAGACCCAGGTGTGGTTGTGGGCCTAAAGACCCTCCATGGAGCAACTGGCCTGCTTGTTTTTATTCAAGTACTAATACGGCAGTGATTTGGCACTGATTAGCAGCGTTAGTCCTGAAGGCAAAAGGAGGCCTGGAATTTAATGTGAGGTGCTAGACAAGTGCTTCTTTTAGATAATCACTTTTTTTAGAGGCCAACTGTGCATATAAATAGCACATCATGCCAAGGCTTAGTGAGTTTTTATCAGCATCAGCTCAGGCAGCTTCTAACCAGCCATCATGCCCCAGACTCTGTAAACCACCTTGTCAGAACTGCCATCCCTGAGACAAACTTGCTGGACAAAGACCCCCAGGGAAGAGGCTTAGGTGACTCAGCACAGACCCTCTTCGGGGGTCCATGTTTGTTTACACAGCTCCCAGGGGCCCAATCTTAATATCTAGATCTCCTGAAAGATATAATTGGAATTGTTCTATTCCAGAAGAGCCGTTTGTCCCTGGTTTGTAGGAAGCTTGGTATGAAGTATCTGACTGGCCAGTGGGGCTAGGGATGCAGCCATCCCTCCACGTGTGTGTTCCCTCAAGTCTGCCCCAAGCGCTTCTAGGTACTGGGCCGGGCCCAGGTGGAGCCAATGGGGATACCCAGGCCAGTCATACACTTGAATATATGTGAGAAACTTGTCTAAACCCAGAAACAAAAATGGTTCAAAAGAACATAGGGGTGCATAAATTATTTTGAATTAGTGTTTTGGGTTTCTTCAGATATAGAGCCAGAAGTGAAATAAGGCAGTCAGAGAAAGGCCAGACCATTTGATTGTTACAGGATGCAGCCAAGAGGAGGGACCCCAAATGAGCATTTGGAAATGGGGTCCAGAACTCAAGGTGTCCAGGAAATATTAGAAAGACATATCAGATGTCTTCACCCCTTTCCCCACAGGTGTGAGTTGGGGGAAGGGACACACAGAGCAAGAACATGCAGGGCTGTTTTGTATATAGCAACAGCTTTACAGCTAATCCATGGCATAGTCATTTAACATACCTATAGCCTTCAGCTGGTCACTTAGATATGCTAAATAGCTGTGGCCATGCTCTGGGCCAAGGGGATGGAAAGGGACTCCCCCACCCAAGATGTGACTGGGGGCAAGTCCCCCAAGTTACAGCACCTGTGTGGGAGCTCGGAGAGGACTGCATCCATGACATGGGGCCATACCTGCCCAGACCCATGATGGCAGCCCAGTAAAGCTGGAAGAATATAAGATTACTAGCAGGTGTAACTGAGGGTGGGAGGAGTCGGAAATGGGGCTGCAGAGGAATATTGGCTCGGGGATTTAAACCCAGACACGGCAGCCATTGAGAGAGAGAACCACACCGTTTTGGCTGAGTGGGGACTCCCGTGGCTCTGAGAGAGAGGACCATGCAGCTGGAGCAGAGATCTTGGTGACACAGCTGAGGGTGCCAAGAACCGAGGGACGTCTACCAGCCGAGATGGATTACTGAGAAGAACCAGGGGCTGCCTGAGCCATGGACTTCTATTTCTTTTCCTGAGATGCGGTACCCCAGACTGGGCAAAGGGGGAAGGAAGGACTGTGTGTGTTTGTGAGTGTTTTAAAAGACTTTGGGATTTTGATGAAGACATTAGGTCACTACTTTAAGTTAGTATAGCATTAAATAAACATTTCCTTTCCTTTTCATGAATCTCTGGCATTGAGAGACATCTTCCCTATAGGCAGCAGACATAACAGACTTGGGTTTTCTTTTGGGTAATAGCATATTGCCCTTGGCCCCCTTGTTGTTCTGTAACATGATCTCATGCATATATGGAATCTAATGAACAAAATAAACTAACAAATAAGATAGAAACAGACTCATAGACAGAGAACGGACTGACAGCTGTCAGAGGAGAGGGAAGTAGAAGGACTAGGTGTAAAAAGGTGAAGGGATTAAGCAAAAAAAAAAAAAATCCTTCAAAGGCCACAGTATGGTGATTACCAGAGGGAAATGGGCTGGGGCAGGTAACAGAGGGTAAAGGGGAAATAAATAGTGATGGAAGGAGACTTGGGGTGTTGAGCACAAAATACAATGTGCAGATGATATATTGTAGAATTGTACCTCTGAAACACAATTTTTTAAAATTTTATTTATTTTATTTTTATAGAGAGGGAGAGAAACAACAATGTGTAATTGCCTTTTGTGCACCCCCTACTGGGGACCTGGCCTGAAACCTAGGCATGTGCCCTGACTGGGAACTGAACTGGTGACCCTTGGGTTCCAAGCCAGTACTCAATCCACTGAGCCACACCAGCCAGGGCTGAAACCCATATAACTTTATTAACCAATGTCACCTCAAAATTGAATTAAAAAAAGAAATAATTCAAAAGAACATAGGGAAGTAGGGAATGTTGGAGGTATAGGCAGAGTCTTATGGGAAATTTTCAAAAGGCAACATTCAAACCGAGGAGAGGAAAAGGAAACTTCACAAAGGACTTCATAGAACCGAATTGCAGGTGAGCATTTTGCCAGTCAGGAAACTGAAGGGCAAAGGCACAGCTAGTG
Source organism: Phyllostomus hastatus (assembly GCF_019186645.2). Taxonomy (NCBI): domain Eukaryota; kingdom Metazoa; phylum Chordata; class Mammalia; order Chiroptera; family Phyllostomidae; genus Phyllostomus; species Phyllostomus hastatus. The sequence goes on along the minus strand of NW_025334015.1, from coordinate 6,638,425 downwards.
CCAGGGCTTGGAGTCAGGCAAGGGAGGCTGAGTTTCATATTCATGTGTAGAGCATTGGCCAGGGCAGTGGGGAAAGTGAGCTGGGGCAGGCAGGTAAGGCTGGAGCAGGGGTGAGGAGAGGGGGAGTGGGTGCTGTACAGGTGGATGCAGATTCTTTTGGAGAGAACTGGGAAACCAGTGGCAGTTTATAATTAGAAGTCAAGAATAATGAGGAATTCTAGGAAATAAAACCTTTTGGCCCAGCTTTTTTTGTGTGTTCTCAGCCTGGGACCTGACCCGATGTCTAGAACTCAGACACAGAGTTGCTGACCCTGTTTCCCTACTGCCAATCAAAGTACTTGATCCCTGGGCCCTGAACTCATTCCAGCTCTGTCTCTGGTGATATTATGGGCTAATTTCCCCATGGCATAGCTGTTTAGTTTTTGAAATATACATACATATGAAATACACATAAAATTAACTGCCCAAAGTGTTTGGCATCTAGATATGTGCAGGTATATTTTCCATTTTAAAGATGAGTTCAATGAATAAACACTGATAAAGCACCTACTATGGGGCAGGCATTGTTCTAGTCACTGGGGATGCTGTGAGTTTCATACCCTCATGAAGTTTAACTTCTTTAAACAAATGCAAGAGCCAAGCCCTACTGAGCAGTTTCCACATGCCCCTGCCCCACAGGTGGTATTCTAAGCATTTCATTTAAATCAACTAATTTGACCCTCACAATTCTAGAAAGCAGATATTACTGCCTCAGTGCTAGATAAACTGAAGTACAGACAGGTTAAGGGAGTCCTTGAAGGCCATTCACCTAGGAAATTTCAAGCATGAAGAGATTCTGTCTCTCCAAGGATGAAATTGAAGTTCAGAGAGGTTAAATAATTTTGTGAACACCACTAAGTCTGATCTGTCTCAGAGGTGATGCTCTGACCCTTCTCATCACATATGAATGAGCACACCCTAGTGTTCTCAGGGGGTGAGAGGGGGTCTGTTCTCCACGACAGAGCTCCCAGCTACAAGAAGGATGCTAAGTACCATCAATTATTCTGATAACGGCCCACAATTCTACTTAGGTACTATAATTCACCAAACACCCTGTTATATTAATTTATGTATGGAATTTATGGACAAATCCATAGCATTTCAATTAGTCTGTAACCACATAAGACTTGTTTTCTCTGGCTGGCAGAAACATTCCAGAAAGTTTTAATAATTCTGTTAAATTTTCAAAATCTGGGATATTCATTCATCTGCTCCTTCAGTCAGTGCCTGGCAGGGACAAATAATTGCAAAGTTGCCCTGAAATAGCTGGGTAAGGAGAAGGCTATGATAATGGTCCTGGGCTGAAGATCAGCAATAAAGTATTTAAAGGCTGTTGTACTTATTACCATTCACACAATCTGATTTTTATCCCCAGGCTGGTGAGAGCTGGAAAAACAGTTCACATACATTCCCATAAATGTATTAATTTACACTTGATCACACTGAAGTTTGTTTTTTGTCTACTCATTTAAGGTTCTTGGAATCTGCCAGCATTTGCTTAGATGAATACTATTTTATTTTCTGACAACCCTTAAAACATTCTAAAATTTGGGGGATACAAAAATTTATGTGAGTACAAATATTTAATAAGAGTGGAATTAGGAAAGTGCTCCAAGGACTTCTAATGCTAACATTTCTAATCCCAGAAAAGTGGTCATGTATAATTACATTTTGTTTTGCTCCTTAGAAAGCACAAAAATACTTACACTGTTTTTTTATGATTATTTTAAGGCTGTATTTTTTATATAGAGCCTGTTCAAATGCTTATTTGAAAATCCATAGTTTTCAAGGCTCCCATATCCTCGTATTTACCCACATAACATTTGTGAAAGCTTTGAAAATAACATAGATATTATTCCTGGTAACAGATAATCCTAGTGCAGCTATTTTCAACCCTTTTCAACTCATGTCACACATAAACGAATTACTCAAATTCTGCAGCACACCAGAAAATATATTTTTTTGCTGATCCAACAAAAATATAGGTATAATTTTGATTCATTCACACCGGATGGCTATTGTGCTGGTGGTTGTCATTTTATTGATGATCTAAGGGGAAAGGGGTGAGGGCCCCCAACTAAATAGTCAGGTATCGCATGTTTTAAAAATCCCAGTGGCATCCCGTTGAAAACTGTCCTGGTGGGTTACAGGGAGCTGTCCTTGTTCACTGCACTGTGGTTTTGAAAGAGCACTAGGGTGGTAATCACATAAGCCTGACTAAAGCTTCAGAAGCCCGAGTTCAAGTTCCGCTGTGGGACTGACTGGTTGCTTGCACCTGAGGGCGGGGAGGGGAAGGGAGGTGATCCTCCTGGCATTTCAGTTTCCTTGCTCAGATTAGGAGTGCAGGGTGATTTCACCTCTAGTAAAGCTGGTTTTGCAAGGCAGCTAGTAAAAATCTGGTGCTAGAGGACAGGTGTCCTTCCTTCTGATTTGGTTCTGTAGCTTAAAAATGTTAGCCCTGAGTTCATTCTGTGTTTCTGGGAAGGAAGCCTCTTATCTTTTGTCGACTTATTAGGTTTACCACATTCCTGTGCTTTTAGCATAACATGATTGTGGTTCTTCATGGGCTGGTGGCAGGGAGCAGTGGAGACCATCTCAGAATCGGCTGGGGAGCTTTTAGTCAACATACACTTGCTCTTCTCCTACCTTACCTCTTCTCTCCAGCAGGATTCAGCCTTGATTTACCCACCTAGACAGCTATTAATTTCTAAGGAATTCTGCATGCATCTCTCGATCACACTTCAAAGGCCAACTAGAATATCCAACATCCTTCCAAAGGTAAATTGGAAATCCAATGTCTTCCTCAGTAATGATTTGGCAAGAGGCTCAGTGGTGCTGCTGTGGTGTTTTGTCCAGTGACAAGCAAGTAACTTCTTTATTCTCAATCTGCTTGGCCCCCATAAGGTATTTAAATTGTCTTTTCATCTGGGAATCACTGGCAAAGTGTATCTGCAATACTGTGAAGATATTCTGCAACTTTCTTAAAGCAAAGATTGTTTCTCCATGACTTCCTCCTAAGAAGTGACCTGCAAAAAATACTTTCATTGGTGAAATCAATTTTCTCTCAGACCAGGGTGTACATCTTGGAAACCCAAAGGTCACTATTTAAAGAAACTTTTCCTGTGACATCATTCAGTAAGAAATTCCCTTAATTCCAGACACACTATTCATTACATGGTTTCAGACCAACCAGCTCATTTGGGTGACAGATGATTCTTGCTCTTATACCACCCTTGTATTTTACAGGCTTTAAAAGATTTTGGAGAGATCATGAATACTAAACAGACAGAGACCCTGGATGGAGAAAGTCTCATGCTAGAAACCATATACTTATTTATGAAAATCTGTTTGTGTTTTACTCAGACATGCATTTGATGGGAAGTCTTATTATTTGTTCTGGTGTAAATGTCAACACATATAGACAAAATTAAAACAACAAAAACCACATCAAAACCCTTTGCTTTTAAGAGTTAAACAAGGGATGTACCCAAACCCGGGGGAGCATGCTTGCAAGAACAACAGGCTACGCTGGCTGCCTCCTCTGACTTGTCCCTCTGAAGCTGTTTCCAAGGCCATCTGGTCATCTCAGCATGTTTGGAGAACTGACACCAGGGTCCAGATGGATGGGTTCTTGGAGAGTTCTTTAAAAATCCATGCACCCAGCCCCTGAGCTGCCATATGCCAAAAGGTCACCTCGACTTCAGCGGCATCCTTCCTGGCTCTCTCTGTGGTTTTTCACTTGGACTGAGCACCCTAGTGACTTCAGGGGTTGTAGGATTTCAATTAATGCATGATTGTAATTATTTTAAGTACTAATATCATTGACATCGACCTTGCCATCTCATCTGAGACTGAAGAAAATAAAACCGAAAGCAAGAGGTGAAGCGTGCTGAATGATGTCATGGCCCGCCAAAAGCAGACCATGGTTCAGGTTGCAGGTCCTCAGTTTGGTCACTGCCCCTCACCAGTGATATCTGCACTGGCTGCATGTCTTCCAGGCACAAAAAGTGGTCTTATCTCTGCTCTGCAGGTAGACAACCCAAAGGCTTACAAGAAGGTGGAAGGAGGGGGCGGTGGAATGTAAGAGTGCAAATGAGAAGAAGTAATCCTTTCTTTCATGCCCTCAAGAAATAAAAAGACATTGCATTTATTCTCAGATTCTCTTAAAGTACAGCATTTCCTGAAGGTAGAAGGTTAAGCAGCATGGCATTTGCAGTTCTCTCTCAGCCCCAGTAATTCCCATCCCTGGGCTCCTTGCAAAGCACTCAGAAAACCTGAGGGACAGTAACATGAAAGTCTAAAGCTCCAAACACCTCTGATAAGGGGGCCCCACCCCTCTTGTGGGCTTTTCTGCTTTATCTCAGGTTCAGAGAACTTTTCCTAGAGTGGCAGGTAGATGTAATATCCAGCTGGTGACTTACTGTGTGTGGCTCACGCTTCACAAGAGTCCCTCAACATAGTGGAAAATCTCATTAAAGCCTGACATTTGCTAAGCATCCCCAGAGGGCAAAGGGTGATGGTCCAATCACAGAGCCCCACTGCTGGGCACAGCAGGCAGCATGGTGGCTCTGAGACTGAGCTGTCCTCTTCACCACCTCCCGCAGCCCAGAAGGCTTTCATGGCTCTGGACCCTTCCCACCAGGTAGCCTGACAATGCTCTCTCCACCTGTCCTCCCACCCCCTTCTTCTTTTGCATGTCTCCTTCTGGAACAGTAACATTGCCTACAGTCTGTTCACCACCAACATGGAAGCATGAAAGCTCCCCCCACTCAGTTCCTTTTGATCTGGCCTCCTGCCCAAGACAGGGGAGACCTGAGGAAGCAAGGTCCTCCCTGCAGACATCCAATGGCAGCCATTTCATACCTGTCCATCCCCCGTGCAGGACTCTGTGCTCTGATGCAAATAAGGACAAAGGCCCAGTGGCCTGAGGCCTGCGTTGTCAGGGAAGCCTCTTGGAATTGGAAGATTGTGGCCACTGAGGATACACCGGCTGGATGCATCCCTGGTTACCTGAAACTCAGTAAGGGGAGCAGTTCCTTTCTAATGTTCAGGATGTGCATGGAGAATCTCCAGCTCCAGGGAGTCAAACTCTGCACAAGGCTTCATATAAACAGTTAAAAATCCATGGCATATCTACTTCCCATAAGAGAAATAATCCCTTCCACTGAGTTAATCTGTAGTCAATGGGTCAAGGTCATTTCCAGCACCAACGGTTGAGTTTCACCTGCCTATACTGTCTGTAACGCTGTCTGCCTCTCTCTCCCTCACCACCCAGATGCTGCGTAAATATTGGCACCCACTGTGTCTGCTGTGAATTTGTTTTACATACAAAATCCCTAATTTTCACTGATCTCTGTAAAATATTTGTGTGAGCATCCTATTATCTCTTCCTTAATGATTTTTATGTGAGCCATATACAGATATGTAGAGGGCAACAACAACAAAAAATACTCCTGTACCCATCATATAAAATGAATAAATGCTATACTTGCCATTTTACTTATGGATAGAGTTGAAGTATACTTTGAGTCTTACCCTACAATACTACAGAGGTAGTCACTGTTTTGAAGTTAGTATGTATCCTTTCTGTCATACATGTATGTGTGTATACACATACACACACACAGAAACAAGGAGCTATGAGATGCTGAATAACTTGCTCAAGGCGACCCAGTGAAGTGGAGGAGCTGGGACTGGAATGCCAGCTCCCTCCTGCATTTCTGAGCCATGAGTGGGTACACAGTCATGTGCAGGACACTGAGAGAAGAGTAAGAATAACAAAGATGAAAAATTATTACAAAAAGAGAGTGCCTTGAAAAGTGCAGGTAAGAAGCAGCATGGTCCTTTGGAAGTGAGTGCTCTACAGGAGAAGTGACGGGATTTTGCTTTGGGGTGGCTTCCATGATTTTATTGGACTGCTACCCCCATTAGTTCCTTTTTCCCCATCTCTAAACTTTCAAAAAAAATGATAGTGTCCGTGAAACTAGGAGATACGGGCAACTAGCCCTGTCCTTAACGGTGGCTTGAAGGAGGCCCGCCGTGGCCTGTAGTGAGCGTTCCTCAGCATCACAGTAACTTAAAAGTCTCATTAAAGCCTGACATTTGCTAAAGTTTTAGGCTCCAACCATTTTAAAATATATGTGTAGCTGTCAAATGATGATAAGTACAGCCCTCTGCCTGTCTCAGAGAGTCATTTGAAGGAAAAAATGCAAGTCAAAATTTGTTTAATGAATATTCACCAAGTATCTGCATCATGCACTGACCTGTGCTAGTAGCTGGAATACAACCATGAACAAGACAAATCGCTGTCCTTGTGATGTTTGTAATCTCTTTGAGGAGAAGCAAACAGCAAAACATTAAAATGTGTTCTACTCAGAGGAAGTATATGGGTCTGAATATGCATGAAAGAGAAGCACCTAATTAGACACAGAGAGAGGAGGACACCCCAACAAAACCCTCGGGGGACAAGGGGAATGGGCCTGGAGAAAAGAGAGGATGATTAGTGCTTAGAGCCTCACTAGAAGTAGTGTGAATTTTAGGGCATGCTAGCTCTGCAGTGTAACCATCAGTCCACATTAACCCAAAATTCCCTTTGCATTTTTCCAGAAACTCCTTTAACTCTTCTTGTTTGTGCCCAACTCCTGATATTTTCCTTACACCATGTTTTCTCATTCATTTACCTCCAGCATCTCACAGTGAGTGCTGGTGAGGAAGGCATAGTGAAAACTGGTGGGATGAAGGAATCAGTGAGGAATGCCAACTGGACTTCCTTCTGCCCTCCTGCCTCGAGCCTGCAGGATGCATCAGACACTCCTGTGGAGGTGGAGTTCAAATTCATTGCTGCTCTTATTGTCCTTCTAATTCTGGCCTTGAAGAATCAGCCTAAAAAAATTGGCAGATATTTTTCTCAGGTTCTCCATCCCTTTCAAATGTAAAAAGTAGAAGAGAGGAAAAGGAAGGAAAATAATCCCCAGAGAATGGTTTATTTTGCTCCTTTTGAAGTGAATTTTTCTGTATAGCTCTCTGAACTAAGCTCTCTGCCTCACAAAATGAGCTCTCCCTCCTGTGAAGGGGCTGACTCAGATTTTTGGATGGTGCAATTCTCCTTAGTGAAAAAATTCCCCTGTGGGTATCTAAAAAGAGTAACTCAGGAGGAACCTTACCACAGCTCTGGCTTCAAAGCAGGCTTCCCATGAATGGGGGGCTTTGCAGCTGATTGTGAACTTCAGGGAGGGAAAGATGCAAATGTCCAGGTGTGTCAGCATAGTTCCTGGAAGAATCTGCATGTTGGGAAACAACTTTCATTGACACTAGGAGAGGGAGAGCTACCAGGAAGGTCAAGAGAGAAGAAAAAGTAGTGACAATCAAAATGAAGCAGCTCAGCCTACTTTTCTCTTGAGGGCCCTGGCGATTTATCCTATCACAGGATCTCTGCTGCTGGTCACAATGGAGTAACAGGGACCAGTGTTGCCCTCCTTCCTGAAACAACCAGAAAACAGACAGGATATATGAAACCATAATACACAAGGTTCTAAACTCAGACAATGAGAGACAATGATCCATGAGAGGTGGAAAACAAAGAAAGGAATCCCTGTACCTGTTGCAGTTCATGCCTGAAAAGAGTTTACAGGCTATGGGAACAGATGGAGGTTGAGGACTCCCTGAGTTGAAGACAGAATTTTGGGAGTCTGGGTAAACCAGAGCAGCTACAGTTTTCAAGCCAGAGTACTGGAGGGGAGAGAGCTAGCTACACAGAAAGAAGATTTTAGGGGTCTGCCAAGAGTTTTCCTCAAGTTCTCAGCTGAGTGCTGATCACGTCATGCAGGTAAGACCCAAGGCTGGGAAAAGAGCCACTGAAAGAGATTAGCAGTAACCACACACAGGACTGGAAAAAGCATTCATTCCTGCCAGTCTGGAAAACCACGTGATTCACAGAATACCAGGTGGAGTAACAGAGAGGTGTTTCATGGTAAGTGTGTAGCCCTAGAGTGAGCATGACTTCAGTCAGTCTGCTGATTTTTAAAAGCAAGATCCAAAGGGTCTAATTCTAATACACTATGGAACAGAGTTTAAGAGTATTTACAAGAAAACAAAATATCCAGTGCACAACAAGGTAAAATTCACAATGTCTAGTATTCAATAAAAAATTACCAGACATGTAAGGAAGCAAACAGTATGACTCATAGTGTGAAGAAAATAAAGTCAACTAATTAGCAACCAAGGATACTGAAAATGTTCTAAGTTAGGCAGAGACATAAAAGAAAAAAAAAAGAACCAAGTCAAATTTCTAGAAATTAAATACTACAACATGTGAGATGAAAAAGTGCTGGATCAAAATAATGGCATGTCAGACAGTAAAGAAGAAAAATAGTAAACTTGAAGACAGAGCAATAGAAACTTTTGAAAATAAAATATATATATAAATAAAAAAGGATGTGTAGGACATGGTAAGCTGTGGAACGACTTCAAGCCACCAAATGTTCTTGTACATGTAAATGAAGCCTCGGAAGGACAGGAGGGAGGGAGAAAAAGATATTTTTAAAAATATCAGCAAAAGTTTTTTCCATTTACTTAGCACCAAAAATAAAATATAGACATAAATCTAATGAAATATGTAGAAGATTTATATAAGGAAAACTGAAATGCTTATGAAAGAAATAAAAGAAGACCTAAATAAATAGAGAGATATTCCTTGCTCATGGGTAAGAAGACAATATTATAATGTCAGTTCTTCCCAACTTAATCTATGTTCAATATAATGCCAGTCACAATTCTAAGTTAACTTGTGGTTGTTTATCAATTGATTCTAAAGTTTTTATGGAAATATAAGAGACTCAAATAGCCGCCATACTGTTACAAAAGAACAAAGTTCCAGGACTAACACTACCCAACTTCAAGGCTTGCTATAAAGCTATAGTAATTAAGAAAGTGTGGTACTGGTAAAGGAATGGACAGTGTGGTAAAGGAAAATAGATGGTACTTAAAGGAATTAAGACAAATGTAACAGTATGGAGAGCTCAGAAATACACCCACACAAGCACAGTCAGGTGGTGTTTGATTTAAAAAAAAAAGAGAAAAAGCAAATGTAATAAAGAAAAAATGGTCTTTTCAATGAATAGTGCTAAAACACACCCCAAAATCATCATCTAGACACAGACCTTACTTCTTTTACAAAAATTAACTCAAATGAAACATAAATCTAAATGTAAAATGCAGAACTATAAAACTTTTAGAGAATAACATAGGAGAAAATTATGAAAAGATGTTCAACATCATATGTCATTAGGGAATTACAGGCAAGAACAGCTATGATATTCCACTATATATTTGTTACAGTGGCAAAAATCAAAAATAAGACAACATCAAATGCTGGAGAGTATGTGAGCAATAGAAGCTCTTACTCATTGTGGGAATGCACAAGATTACAGACACTTTAGGCAGTTTGAAGTTTCTAACAGAATTAAACATAGACTTGTCATTCAATCCAGGAATTTACCCAAAGGAGTTTAATACTTATGTTCACACAAAAACCTGCCCAAGAATGTTTTAGCATGTATTGCAAGAACTAAAACCTCAGGTATTACCTTGACATTGTTGAACCTCACAAGGCCCCAAAGGCCCAATCACAGGTTTCTCTACTTTTACCAGATGTGCTCTCCCACCCGCTGTCAATGAGAAAGGCTCCTCACTTGGCTACTTCCTTCATCAGCCAATCAGCTGAACTGCACCCTGTTGCAACCTCATACTTTCACCTCCCAGAGAGCCTGCAAAATATTCAGTCGACTGCATTCTCTGTGGGAACCAAGTGTTACCTCCATCTCTTACTACTAAAAGGCCCACGTCCCACAGTTCCCAACGGTTCACTCTGCTCCCAGGTGCCACCTCCGCCTTTCCTGCAAGGTGTGCAGTGTGCTGTACCCCCAGACGGTGCAGGTCTGTAACTAATGACACGCTGCCAATTGTAGCCATCTGGTAACAGGTGTTGTGTATTTAGCTGTCTCATACTATTTAGACTATTACTTACATACTATTACATACTATTTAGCTGTCTCTCCTTCACCAGGTAAATAGGAGGTGATCAGGATATAGCAGATTTATTCATAATTGCCAAAATTTTAAAGCAAACAAGATGCCCTCCAGTAGGTGAATGGATAAACATGCTGTACATTCACATTGATGGAATATTCATCAATAAGAACAGCTGAGCTATGCCCTGACTGGTGCAGCTCAGTGGAAGAAGCGTTGACTTGCAAAGCAAAAGTTCACTGGTTCAATTCCCAGTCAGGGCACATAGCTGGGTTGTGGGCCAGGTCCCTGGTTGGGGGCGTGTGAGAGGCAACTGATTGATGTTTCTCTCACCCATGGATGTTTCTCTCCCTTTGCCCCTCTCTCTAAATGTAAATAAAAAATTTTTCTTAAAGGAATACCTGAACTATCAAGGCAAGGAAAGACATGGAGGAACCTTAAATACATTCTGTTAAGTAAAAGATTCCAACTAGATGACATTATAAAAGAGCAAAACTTTAGAGACTGTAAAAAGATCTGTGGATTCCAGGGGTTAGAGGCAAAGGAAGATGAAAGAGATGACTAGATGAAGTACAGAGAATGTTTAGGACCATGAAACAATTGGTATGATATCATAGAGGTGGATATATAACAGTATACATTTGTCTAAATCCATAGAATGCACAACAAAAAGGGTAAATCCTAATGTAAACTATAAAACTTAATGATACCATACCAATATTGATTCATAGGTTATAATAAATGTATCATACTAATAGGGGAAACTATGGGGAGGAGGGAAGGAGAATATATGAAGTTCCTTCACAATGTTTCTTTATTTTTCAAAGGATTTTATTTATTTTTAGAGAGAATAAAAGAGAAGGAGAAAGAGAGGGAGAGAAACATTGATCAGATGCCTCTCATACACACCCCAGCAGGGTACTGAACCCATAACTCAGTCATGTGCCCTGACTGGGAACCGAATTGGGAACCTTTTGGTTTGCAGGAGGGCAGGATGGCATTCAGCCAAGTTACAACTATCAGGGCAACAATTTTGTATGAACTTAAAGCTTCTCTAAAAATGAAGTATATTAACAAAAAAAGGCAAAATAAAGACATTTTCACACATCAAAAAATGGAAATATTCATCACAAATTCCTCACTACAAAAAAAAAAAATGTTAAGTTCTTCAGGCAAAAGGCAAACAATGCCACAAGGCAACATAGATCTTCATGAGGAAAGGGAAAACATAGGAAGTGGTAACTGCATGGACAAGTCTATATTTTTCTTAGGATTTAAATGTTTTGATTAAAAATGACTATTTAAACACTAATACTAATAGCAATCTAGAATGGAGTTATCACACATAAAATAATGAGTATGGCAGCAACAAAAAGTCACAGTAAGAAGCCAACAGGGAAGAAAACAAAGGGAATCACAAAAAAGATTCGGTTGACCCAAAAGTGGGCAGGAAAAAGGAGGACAAAGGAACAAATAGAAAGGGACAAATACAAGATAAATTCAAACGTAATATCAAAAATAACATCGAATGCATATGATCTAAATAACTCAAAAAGCTGATATCATCAAATTGGGCAAAACAAAATACCTGATTATATGCCGGCAACAAAGACACTTTAAGTTCGAAAGTAAGAGGAATGGAAAAAGATAAAGCAAGCTAACGTTAATCTGGAGAAAGCTGGACTGGCTACCTAATGTCAGGCAAAACAAGACACACCGGTGGCAAATAAGCCTGTGCACAGAGAGACCTAATACTGCTAATTATTAAGAGAAACGCAAATCAACCATGATGAGAAATCACTGTGACACAGCTTTAGCTGTGACAGTTAAGCAGACTGACTCCAAGGGTACAGAGGAACTGGAACCGCTGGTGGGGATGCAAAGTGACAGAACCACTTTGGAAAATGTTTGGCAGTTTCTTAAAAAGTTAAACATATAATAACAAATACTCCAGCCATTCTTCCTCTAGCTAGTTACACAAGATAAATGAAGGTATATGTTCATAAAGACCTGTAAACAAACATTCATTCCAACCTTAGCCCAAACTGGAGAAAACCTACATGTTCATTGACAAATGAATGGATGCCAGAGTGCAGTAGGTTCCTGTAATAGGATACTGTTTGGAAATACAAAGGAGTGACATACTGCAATATATATATATATATTTCATATATTTTTATACATATTTTATATATATTTCATACTGAAATACATATATATATTTGGTTAAATCTCAAAATAATTATGATGAGTGAAAGAAGCCAGACCAAAAAAGGAAAAAGAAAACATGTCCCATGACTCCATTTGTAAACAATGTTATTGAAAAAGTAAATTAGTCTATCGTGCTAGAAAGTAGGTCTGTGGTTGTCTAAGATTGAGAAGGGGATTATAATGAGAAGTGCCAAGTGGCAAAATGTGTGGGGATGACAGATATGCTCTGTGGACATTATCTCAGTGGTGATGGTTTCATGGGTGTCTACATTTGCTATAACTTATCAAATTGTACCCTTCAAATATGTGAGGTTTTTTGTATATCAATTATATCTCAATAAAACTGCCCCTTCCCCCAAATAAAAACAAACAAACAAACAAATACAAACCAAACCACGAAGCAACTCTGTGGGTTTTGCACTAGGTTACCTATGGGGCGGCAAGAAGGCCAAAGCTGGCCTAATTAATAGTAGACACAGAGGTGCCTGGGGGACAAAGAATGGACATGGGGGAGAGGGGCCAGCGGTGTTAGGATTAGCATGAAACACTGTGAGGCCTCCTCACCAAAGTCAGGGAAATCAGAAAGTTTATTTCAGTTTGTTGAGTGGCTAACGACTCAGAAATGGAAATTTTGCCAGCGAAGTCAGTCCGAAATGACAGGAAATTTTCTGCTTTGTTGTAACTCAAAGCATGGCCCCCAAATGTTGCCTAATGATAATCAGGGCTTAAGTCAAATGGAATGTAGCAGTTCCTCAGATCTGACATCACTCTCAGGTGGCCCCACGCCCTGGTGGGGCTGCAGCCTGGTTGGGAAGCGGGGTCCTGATTGTGCAATCAGAGTTAATTGGTTTCTAACTCCGGTCCCATTTCTTCTTTCCATCCCCAGCCAGGAAAAGCTGCCTTGGCTTCTTTGTTTTTAGTCCCCAATTTTCTTACTGTCAGCTACCAAACATTTCTGTCTCTTCGTTCCGTCCTCTTCCATCTCCTCTTCCTACTTCTTAGGCCTTCACTGACCTTGGGGCTGCTCACCATTCAGTCTCCTGCCAACCGCGTCCCACCAGGGCAGCAGGTTATCACAATGCCTTTTTCCAGAGGGCTCCTGGTCCCCCTCAAAAATACCCTCCCCTTTCTGCTGCCCCTGGGCAATGTGGCGACTCCCTCTGTTTCTCTTGAGGGACAGCTAGATAGGGCCTCCTTCCCCATACTCTTTCCTTAAAACTCTATGCTGCTGCCTCTTAGACCAGACTGTCAGCTTCCTGTGTGCTCGCCTTCCAGCAGTCCCTCTCTGATCCACAAGGCCCGTGAATCACTGAAAACGTCACTAGGCTCTCTGCAGCATTCCAGGACAGCAGAGCTCACTGTTTGAGAAAAAAATAAATAAATAAAAGAAGCCTGAGCTGCAATCACTTTGCACATCAATAAGACATGTGTACAAAGCTGTGCAAGTTGTTAATGCTTCTCTATGAAACGCCCAATAGCACCCGGACAAAGCATCTTACTCACAGTGAATGAACGTGCAGACACAGAGTATGAGATAGCGCCGGAGCTCCTTTCCGCGGTCTTTGATAATGTGGGCTCCTGTGTCATCCCTGCCGTATAATAGAACCCTCAGCCTGAACTGTATCGATGCAAATCAAGGGAGCCACCTGCAGCCTGTGCATTAGAACTTATCTGTTGGGCCAATAAAAAGATGTCCCATTATCAGCTTTGTCCACTTAGGTATTAATAAGGGTCCCCCAAGCCATTCATGCCCCTCCTGCAGCATCCCCACACCCTTTTCCTGTTCACACAGCCAGCACCTCCACTCTGCTTAACCTGCCTGCTTGCAGACTTAACTAGGGAAAGGCGCCAGGCTTGTCTGTAAAATCAAATCCACATAAAATAATACAAGGAGGTGATTGATTGGCAAGTGCCCATCCCTCCTTCCCCTGCGAGCCGGGAGCAGATGGCCGGGAGAGGCGAGAGGCCTCCCCTGCAGATCTGGGGCAGATGGGTGGCCATTCCTCACCACCACCACCCCACCGCCCCCCAACACCATGCTCTTGTTTCTCAGGGCAGTGGAGGCAGAAGGAGAAGCATGCTGAAGTCACTCCTGGGGACTCACCCTGCCTTCTCTTCCTGCTCCGTTCCCTGAACGCATCTGATCCTCTCCAGACACCTGCTCCATGGTGTGCTTTCACCCTGGCCCTCTGCTGCCCTTGCTCCACTGAGAACTCTGGGGTGCACCTCCCCAAGGCTGAGGGGCTGAGACCGGAGCAGATGAGGACAAGAGCCATCCACCCATCCTGCTACTAGTGCCAGGTGGTGGTGCTCTCCCTAAACCCAGTCTCTCTGGCTGGGTGGGGCAGAGAGCCTCCCTGCCCCCCCCCCCCCACCAGGAGGGGTGGAGAACACTAATCAGAGTCTCAGAGCTATTGCACTTAATTATAGTCACTTTCCTTTACCTGCATTTTCTGGAGTATATTTTCCTGTTTCCAGACCCACCTTCTCTTCATTTCTTGTCTGTTTGTTCTATGGCATATTTTACCCAAATTTATTGATTCCCTTTCTTTATTGAGTAACAGCCCCACATTCATTTGTGCACTGAATTAATTCAGAAGTGTACTGAATTATATGATTACTGGAAAAAAAACTTCTGGAAGAAACGCTCTGAAAGGGACCATTCTTACTGGTTAGCCTCACTTGCTATGGCTGGTATTCTTCTCTGATTGATGAACAGCACACGGGACTCATATTTGATAGTCGTTCACACTCCTGTATAATCTCTTTTGACCTTCACAACAACATTCATAACAATAAATAACAGCTGAAGTGTTGATTATCCCTGCTTGTTCCTGGGGAATTTAGGATGAGCATGAAGGCCTGGCGCTTGCGGAGTGGTTGGCTGGTTTCCTCTGCCACCTCCCCTCCCACAGTGTGAGCCCGGGGTGGGCAGGGTGATGGCTCTTTCCTGCTCTCCCCAGGGTGGTGCTTCTCTTAACAGTTGATACAACCTGGGCTCTTCCATCTTTCACAGAAGGAGGATTTCCTCTCTTGTATGAAATGCTCTGATACACTGGTCCCTACCCAGACAGATGTTCCGGGTGATTGATTACCTGCATTATCCATGCAACAATTCAGGGTAGAGAATAAGACTCCCAAAATGCGGATGCAAAGACTGAGGCAGCTGGCGCGCAAGGCTGAGCCTCTGGCCCCCCAACTCCCGGAGCAGTGGCCCTTTCCACTTCGCTGCCTCTCCCCACCCCGTCGCCTCTGCAAACAGCAGTGCCACAAGGAGGTATCATTGTTTGATTTAGGAAAGGACATGGAGAATGAGTTATCTTCAAACCTCAAGAGAGCAGAGGTAAGCAGAATGTAATTACCCACATTGGAAGGCTGCCATATACAACAGCTGTGGAATACCATGGTGGGACAAAAAGCAATATTGACCAAGAATATCATATTACCCCTCCCAAACCCATTCTGGTAGTTGGATCCTCACTCATATTTATTCAAAAGACTGAGAATCTATCTTCTTAATATGAGAAAATCATTATTGGCATTTGCAGATGCTCAGGGGTGTAGAGTCTGAAATTGAGAGTACCAGATAGGTAAGAAAAATTAATAATTCATACAGCAAAACCCATTCCATTTTCTGCATGTAAAGAGGGGCTCTGGGGAGGCAAGGTAGGGTGGCGAGAGTCTGGGATGGTATGCATGGAGAGAAACAAGGCAATAAAACATTTGACTGTGAAGGTCAAGCATTCCAAACCCAAACCCAAACCCTCCCAAAAGGGGTAGAACAATCTATTGGCCTGGGCAAGTCCGCCCCTGTTTTCTCACTACCTTAAGGAAGGTAGTGAGAAAGCATTGCTAAGGCAAACTGGGGTAAAGACCCCAAAAAGCAAGCTTCCAGATTGGCACAGAAGCCTTTGCAGTTCATGAGGAGTTGAAGGCAGCTTGGACTCTTCCAAAACTATCACAGAGCAGTTTTCATGTGGGTCTGGTAAGCTTCCCAGAGGCACAGTGGGAAGGAGGGTGTTTAGGAGACGCAGGCAGGCTGCAAAGGGTAGGAGCCTTTATGGAAGAGGGGGAGAGAATAAAGGAGGAGAACAGACTGACAGCTGTAAGAGGGGAGCACGAAGTGAGCCTGGTTGAGAGAGGTGAAGGGATCAGCCAAAGAACCCATATGCTTGACCTGTGGACACGAACAATGGTGTAGGGATTGCTTGAGGGAGTAGGGTGCTGGGTAGAGGGGAGCAAAGCAGGAAAATTAGGACAACTGTAATAGCATAAACAACAAAATATTTTTAAAGCATATTTCTGAGCTTCTTTTTTTAAAAGATTTTATTTATCTATTTTTAGAGAGGGAAGGGAAGGAGAAAGAGAGAGAGAGAAACATCAATGTGTGGTTGCTGGGGGTCATGGCTTGCAACCCAGGCATGTGCCCTGACTGGGAATCGAACCTGTGACACTTTGGTTCACAGCCCACGCTCAACCCACTGAGCTATGCCAGCCAGGGCTTACAACAAAATATTTTTTAAAAAATAAAAGTGAAAAACAGAGAATAAAGGATGGGGAGTATTGGGAGGGGTGGACAATACACTGGAAAATAAACCGCAAATTCACAACGTGAGGGGATTTTGTGTGGACTTTGTTTATTAGTTAAGGAAAGCCACTGCAGTGAGTGTGTGTGTGCGTGCATGTGTGTGTCTCCATGTGTGAGTGTGTGCACATGTTTCACACAGAGGCTGATATGTTTTGGGGGGTGTTCTTTTAACTAAAGAGAATGGTCCTTAGAAATCTGCCTTTAAAAAGGTAATCTATTTTGGGAAAACAGTTATGAACAATCCTCTCAAAAGAATTTGCATATTTTCAGGACCAAAAAGGCCAAAAGTACCATTAATGTGAAGGATGATTTCATCGTCACTGGTTTAGGGCCCATTTAACAATAAGAATCTTTAAGTTCTTGTGGAAATGTTCCAAAAAAAAGTGAGGGAAAGAAAGGAAGAGAGAAATGTTTTTATAAAACATCTTACAAATTGGGCTTTTCTTGGAAAACTTTTCTAATTCTTGTTTTTTTCTAAAGGGTTCAAGCTTGGTCAAGTATTCTACCTGGAAAAAAACATCCACTATTCTTGGAATGTATTAAACCATCCTTGAGATGTATAAATCATATTCTTATATATTTTTAAAGATTATTTATTTTTTAGAGAGGGTGGGGGAGGAGAAAGAGAGGTAGAGAAACATAGATGTGTGAGAGACACATCGACCAGCTGCCTCTCACATGCCCTCAACTAGGGACCCAGCCCACAAACCAGGCATGTACCCTGACTGGGAATTGAACCAGCAACCTTTTGATTTGCAGGCCAGAGCTTAATCCACTGAGCCACACCAGCCAGCACTTATTTTATTTATTTATTTTTAAATCTACTTAAAATTGAGGTTTACATTATTCCAGAACTTAGGCACAAAGAAAAACAACACAGATTGCATACTTTTACACCTAAAGAATATGTTGACATTGTTTGTTTGCTTGCTTCTTTGTTTTAATTAAGAAAAGCTGACTGATAAATAAAAGCAATGTCGAGGAGTTCATAAGGGTCAATATAATGCTGGCATGTTGAATCTGTGGGATTTCTAACATTGAGTTCGGTGTATCATCATGCTATTATGTCATGTCACTCTTCTAAGCCCACTCTGGATGTCAAGGGTGCGTCTGCAGGGCAACGCCCTGGTCTCTAGTGAGGCTCACTACAACTGAACGTCTGTCTCTTGCCAGAGAAAAATAACCTAAATGCTGTGGTCATTTCCTATTTCTCTCCTTTCCAATCAAGATAAAGTTTCATGCTTCAGCAGCAAATGACTTTCTTTCAATATTGGTGGCTCTTAAGCACAGAGGAAAATTGACCTCCAGATAAAGTGGATATAGTCTAGAGAGGTTAGGTTTGCAAACAGCAAATTACATACAGCAAGAGGCTAAAACACAAGTCCTGTTCTGGAAAGTAGCAGTGCCTCTCTTCAATGAAGATAGCTGTATGCGGAAAGGGGAGACTCTGGGAACCTATTTTCTGCTCTCCCCAATATACTGATCTTGTCTACAGTGACCAGGTAACCAGGATTTGTTTCTCTGATTTGAAGAGCATTTCTTAAGCTCTCAAAACCAAGTGTCTTCATCAGAAAATGAGGGCAATCTGCTTGTGACTCCAGCATACACAACTTGCCTTCCATATCATTCTTCCAAATCTTACCCATGCCCAAAGAACAGACAGATCTTCTATCAATGAGAAGAACATTCCTCACTCTACCCTAGTAGACACAATAGGTTGTAAAGGCTCCAAAGTCACGTCTCATTGTGAACCCTTTTGGTTTCCTCCCAGACATTCCTGGAGACACCCAGGTAATGAACTTGCCTTCCCAGGGCTCTTGACTACCTCCAGTGTGCTCAAATGGTGGGCAAGTCTCTTCTCATTTATGAATCTACAAGGAGTATCACACTCACTTAGGAGTTTCTTCTCTGACCAAAGGAACAGACCTGAATATTAAGTACACAAAAGTGTTTCCTAACTTACAGTAGGATGCATTTTATAGGTATTTTGTCTATTGATTGTGCAGATCTCAGTAAACATTTTCCCAGATGTAATACTATAAATTATTGCCAGGGTCCTCCACTGGCTCAAAAATAATTTTAACTCTTAAAGTTAACTGAAATACTCTCATCATGATCCTGTTACACAAATCACTAAGCAAAATGTGAGAACAATTAAACAAACCATTGTCCTTCTATGATTTACTAAGGACAGAAACTGCGTCTGTTTCATCTTTGCCTAGCTCATTAACAGCAATAATCACTGCCAGCACATTCATGGGCTGACTGTGAGCCATACATTGTTCTAAATGTTTAAATATGATAATTAATGTAATCCTCACATCAGTACAATGTGGTGGACTCTATTGCCATCCCCATTGTGCAGGTGAGATTGCCTCATGTTAAATAGGGAGAGGTGGAGCTGGAATTCAACACACTCTGTGTGCCAGCAGAACACATGCTCCCCTGCAGAAAGTACTATAGAGGTATTTATTGAAACTATAGATGCAAAGAAGTAGGCTTGTATGTATTCAGGCTCTGATGCTTTGAAATAGGGATGATTAATCAGAAGAGAGGCAGATTAGACTGATATTCTTTAACGGGAGCTTCTTGTATTTCAGAGGCTGTGGAGACTGGGACCACTACCTCCATTAAGTCTAATTTTCCAGGTGAATGTAGGGCTGAAGATTCCCTGGAGCAGGTGTGTCCCTGAGACCCTTCTCACTCGGATCATTCATGATGAGTCTTTTACATTTCCCCCTCACAGATGAAAATGAAAGAGATCAAGTGTGATCCTGGCCAGGTAGCTAAGCCAAGCTGGTTATAGTGCTGTCCCACTACACCAAGTCTGCATGTTCAATTCCCAGTCAGGGTACATACAAGAGTCAACCAATGAACACATCAGTAAGTGGAACAATGAATCGATGTTTCTCTCTGTCTCTCCTTTCCTTTCTCTAAAATCAATAAATAAAATTTTAAAAAGAAAAGGGATTAAGTGTGATGATCCTGACGTGACTGGGAGTCTTTAGCAAGAAGAAGAAAAGAGGTGGAAATGAATTCAGAGGGAGAGTATGTGAATGTGGGAGAGATTGCCTTAAGAAGTGACGATACCCTGACTGCAGTCCATGAGGGGAAGGACCAGGAGAGAGAAGGTTCTTCTGAAATCTTACCCATCCATGATACATTTCTCAATTGGCACCCTTTACTCCCGCTCCCAGACCCCTCCCCAGGATACACACACTCTCTGCTCTCTCTCTTTCTCTTGCTCTCCCACTCCCCTTGGCCTAGATCCTCTCTGTGTGTACAGAACTGTTTTCAACAAGTATCTGAAAGTTACTGAACAAAATGGTCTTCAATGCTTCAGGCTCTTGGGTCCTTGCTGGACAAGGACTACCCTGGCTTTTCTCCACTCTCTAAAGCCCTACCACACCACCTTCTTCCTTGCTACCCTACATGAATGACTGCCATACCTTTTACTGAACCCACTTTTCCACTGCTTCCTGGATACTGTCCCTGCATGTTTCATTTTGAAATCTGCTTTCTCTCCTGGAAGAGGATAAATTACTGCCCTGAACCACCAACATAGATGCTATCTTCATTCACTCTCATTTGAAATTCAAATATCTGAAGCTTAGGTTACCTTCTCCTTCTCTCTCACATGGGTTCCCTTAATTTTCTTAACAATACTTTTTCCTAGAATTACCCAGGATGAAAATTTGGATAAATATTTTACCTTCCCTTTAGCCCTTAAATACAACCTATCAACAAGTCTGATCCATTCTTTCTTTACAATGTCTGCCTCGTTCATCTTTCCTTGTATTCTCATGACCAACAAATAACTTTCAAGATGTCACTGTTATTATGCCATGTTTCTAGTATCTAAGGGCATGGACTTGCTAAGTTAGAGTCTAAACTCTGAGTTTATCTGATCAACTAAATAAAATAATAATAGTACATACCACGTAAAGTGGTTGATAAGGTTAAATACTCACTGTTGAAGAAATTCTCAATTAGTAGCTATTAATATTATTTGCTTTCCTCTAGTTTTGCCTTTATTCCAATCCATCATGCCTTCTACCAAAAAGCAAAAAAAAAAAATAATAATAATTCTGCTAACATATTGTTGTGGCAATACAACTTCATTACTCTAAAACCACAAAAAGTTCCCAAATGCTTAATAAATAAAACCAAAACTCTGTAGCCTGGTCCTCAGTGTCTTCCCACAGTGTGCTCCCTACTATTTCATCTTTACTTTGCTCTGCTCAGAATGACTGATGTTCTGCTCCCCAGACCCTCATCCATGCCATTGTTACTGTTTGCAAGTATACACAGCTTCAGATTGGAGCTGAAACCCATTCAACACTGTGCTGATGCCCCAGCTGTAACTTCTTTAAACTCCTCTGACCTCCTTTTGCATTTTTGTCAGTAATGCTGACTCAGTACTTAACCTCTTCCTATCTTCTGTTTATTGTTTTCCTCCCTAGACTGTACAGCTATCGAATTCTGAGGTTTGATCTTATTCATATCTGTAGCCCTGACAGTACATGTCATACAACAGGTTCTCAAGAATACTTGTTAAGTAAAAAATGAATAAGGTGCCTGTCTCTGTTGAAACATGAAGGTCTGGAAAGTAAGGCAAAGATGTAGAGGGGACACAAAAGAGAGAAAGGAGGGTCTGTGAGTGGGTGGGCCTGGCACAGAGGCAGCAGTTGACAGGTAACAGCATTCTGGTGGTTTCAGGACAAGGTCCAGACCTCTTCCTCCATGGCTTCTATGTGACAGAATCTGGGCAGGGACCACTGTAGGCTTTTTCCCATTCCTGAACGGTACCCCCTTCCATGTGAAAGTAACTACACCTAGCAGCCCCAGCCCCTGTTGCTGGAATTATCCTCACTCATGATCAGAGACCATGTGCCTCAAGAACAGCCAACTAGTGTGTGTACTGAATATCTAGGGCACGGTGTCAAACTCATTTTCACCAGGAGCCACATGAGCCTCTCAGTTGCCTTCAAAGGGCCAAATGTAACTTTAGGACTATGTAAATGTAACTACTCCTTAACAGCTAAGCAAGAGCTCAGGGCTGCCGCTGGGTAGAAACAAGGTGCTGGGCCAGATTAAACAAGGTGGAGGGCAGAATTCAGCCTGTGGGCCTTGTGTTTGCCACATGTGATCTAGGTGCTCTAGGTAAGGGGCCTTCCTCAAACAGTCCGATTGCAGAGCACAGCTGATCTTGGACAGATGCCATGAGGAGGAAGTACTCCAACCATTCTGTTTGGCAGAGAGAATGACAAATGACATTTGAGTAACTACCCACAGTGACTGGACCAGGGACTGGCAAGCTGGTTACCAGACTCGTTTCTCCTTCTGGGCTCACACAAACCATGTTTCAATTCAGGCTTGCGCTTAGGCAGAGTGCAATCATTAATTCTCTGAGAACAGGATGGTGCGGCCACACCCCCAGCCGCCTGGCTTCTGGGGCAGGGATGCCAGCACAAGGTTGAAGCAGAGGGTTGAAGGATGGCAGAGCCCAAACTGGAGGAAACCTTGAGTCCCAGAATGACTGTCTGGAGCAGAGACTCACAAAGACTTGTGACGTGGGAGAAGGAAAGACAACTGTTGTTATTAGAAGTGCTAAGATCTGTGTACTGTTTGCTATAACACTTAGAATTGTTTAGATTAACACACTGTTCAAAACATTTCCCATATCTTATCTCAGTGAACCCCAGAGCAAACCTGGGATAAAAAAAAATAATTCTGATCACGTCATTTTAAAAAATTTATTTACTTTTAGAGAGAGGGGAAGGGAAAGAAAAAGAGGAGAGAAACATTAATGTGAGGTTGCCTCTTGAGCACCCCCTAATGGGGACCTGGTCAGCAACCCAGGTATGTGCCCTGACTGGGAATCAAACCAGCGACCCTTTGGATCCCAGGCTCACATTCAAACCAGCTACACCAGCCAGTGCTGATTATGTCATTTTTTTTTAATGAGGAAAGGAATGTTTGCTTGGCCTATTCTAAATCTTTCAATTAGAAGCTGGGACTTTTGGATACATTGTCTATTTATCTTTCTACTTGACCACATTATAAATATAAAAACTATTATTCAGTATTATTGTTATAAAACTTTTTCCACAGACTGACACAATCCATTTCTATGGTTCCCACAGCACATGAGGGTTTTGAACCATCTCACTCTTTCCGAGAGTCAGGAAGAGTGAGGACAGAGGAAGGCAAAGGACTCTTGAGCCTCTGCTACGTGGAAATGGAAGAGAGCTTGTGCCGGCCCTTGAGCACATGCTGTTTTGTCTGACTCTTGTTTTAATCTGGAAGTAGAGATGCCACTTAGTCAGGGTCTGCTTGCCTCTTTGGGTCCTGTCTTGCTCTCCTTTCTGATGAGAGGACTTAGAGGGGAGTTTCAAGATGGGAAAGTAAGGAAGGCTAACTCCTTTCCTCGAATGATGGGTATTTTAGTCGCAGAAGTAAAGGGAAGAAACAACAGCACATCTCTGCCTCACTGTGCTCTTGTCTTTGGCTGGCTTCCAGGAATTCATAAGGATGTACCGTGCCTCTGACCATCACTCTCCCTCCCACCTGCCTGCCAGGAGTCCTGCATAAAGCCTGGCTCTTGCCCAGAGGGAGAAACATGGCAATGCCACCAAGCAACATGGAGCCCTTTCCCCTGGAGTGTTTGTTATCTTTTTACCTCTCTCAGCAGCTCTGAGTATTCTTCTTTCAGGGAGCTGGTGTATCAGTTTCAAATGCCTCCAAATTCAGAAGTTATGGCAAGTGGGAATGGGTTTATGAGTGGGTCTGCCAAGAGCACCCTACCTATGAAGCCAGGGAAGCCCTCTGCTGTGCTTTCCTACATACCCCAGCACAGCTTGATACACACTCACTGAAGGAAAATTTGACTGGATGATTTGACTGTGGTCTTCCTTTTGATGGATGTATATGTATACATCGACATCACATCTTATTTCAAATGGACTGTGACAAATAGTTTTAAGTATCTATATTCTAACAACTGCAGCTAATTTTTACATGTAATATCTTAATTGTAAATCAGAGAAAGGTAACGCTTACCTAACAGGTAAATAAGAGAAGCTTCTATCATTTTATAATAAAAATAATAGGAGCTTGAGTTCAAATTTAAGCAATAAATCAAAAACAATACAAAGAGATCTGGAGGAGAAACAAAGAGGAGTTAGAAAAACAAAGTAGTGAATTAGTTCAAGTTTCTGGAAAGCAGGAAACAGCTACTTTTTGGGTATCTAGGCAAGAAAAATCCTGGACTGTTAGCAACAACTGGGAATCAGATGGGAATGAAGTCTTTGGGTAGCCTATGGGAATTAGCAGGAAATAAAGGTAAGATCAAGTGAGAATTCATTTTAACAAATATATCTGGGACTCCTAAAATATGCTTGCCTAATTCTTTGGGGAAAACAAAGAGTGATCAGAATTTTTTACATCAATATCTGTGAAAGAAATAGGAGACACAGAGATATCTATTTCTAATTACTCTAAGGCTGATGATGGCTAATGAAGAGTAGAATACTAGAATTACACAGTGCTATGGGAATGCAAGGGAAAGACATTCTTCCTCAGGGTCAGGGGTTGTGGTATATATGATAGGACATTTAAGAGAGATGGGGTTTACTTAAGCTGTGTAAGTTAGATATAATGTTGATTGGTGATTATGGAAGGAGAAGCTAGGAAAAGAGTTTAGAGTAAAATGTAATGTCTTAATCATAAACCAGAGAAAGGTAACTGTTAAATTGATCAGCAGAAAAATTAGGTATAGAAGTGGAGAGAAACTTTTGCTGGAAAGAAGGCCAAAGGTGGGGTTATGTTGTTGAGGGTTTTAAATGTGAGGCTTAAGTGTTTATGTTTTGTTGTGAATGTAATAAGGTGCCATTGAAAGCTGGTGAGCATAGGATTGTTTGGGGAAAACAAATAAGCAAACAAACAAACAAAAAACCCCTGTATTTTAAAGAGCTAACTCTGAAGACAATGCACAAGATCCATTGGCTCAGGAGGGGCCTAGACATAGGAAGACTGATTAGAAGATGAGGCACGGACATAAGGCTCTGAGCTAGGACCATGCTCTTGGCTGGAGAACGAGAGGGGTCTGAGCTGAGAGATAGGCAGGCTGTGTTGCTGGCTGAATGTGGGGGTGAAGGAGGGAAATTGTATAAAAATTCTAAGGGTTGGAACCACAGTGACAAGGAGGAGAAAGATACCATTAAGAAAGTGGGGGGAACAAGGAGACTCAAGGAGATTCATACTAGTTGGGTTGAATTTTTTTCCTGCAAGAGTATTGGCTGAAAATAGAGGGACAGAGATGGATTTGGGAGTTTCAATAAATGGAAAAAATTTGAAGGAGCTATTATGGAATTAATTAGAAAAGAAAAAACAACATAGGTTTGTTTTTTTTTCTTCCCTAAAGAGCAGATTAAGTTTGAATGCTACTAACAGTGACCTACCCTTGTGATGGACCTTCCCTCCAATGGTTGGCTGGTACGCTACCAGGAGAAGCCTGTCCTTTCACCGAGAATGTTTATTCCAGGGGGCATGCTGCCTCCTCTAGCATCCCTGCACATCACAGCTCATCTCTGGTAGCCTGACCAACTGGAACAGGAACAGAATCTTACTGGGTGCCCCATCCCCAGGTTTAACAGCTTCCCATGTAACTTATTGCAATTTATAAAGAGTTAGGTTTATAATACAGATGAATGAAAAGAATGAAAGGAATCAATACTGAGTTCAACACCTTAATTTTCTGACCATTACAAATATCAGTGTGTTGGTTCTCCTAGACCCCCAAAAGATAGAGGTTTCTGCAAAAAGAAGAACAAGACCACATAACATTAGTAAATACCTTACAAAGTATTAAGGTGTGCATGTACAATTCTGATGATGGCAGCACTGGGAGGCTGTTTTATTAGTCCCATTAAGAACTGCTCGTATGGATCCAAGATTGACGCAGTGGACTAACGTTCTCTGAGCTGAGAGCTTTACTGCAGTCTGACCATTCACGGGCTGTACACTGCCAGACCTGTCACTCAGCCTTTCTGGGGCTCTGGCTGCATGACAGAGAAACAGGGCAATGATACCCAATAATGGCCTGCTTGATAAGGCCACAGGGATGATGAATGAGCTGACCTCTAGATGTCACAAGCTCCAGGAAGGAGAAGCTGTGGTCAATTACAGCAATGAAATTTTCACCCCATTGCTTTATCTTGTTCTCTTGTCTGTCTCCTGCAAAACTAAAGGACTCCCTAGTACCGTAACTGGGCTAGAGCCAGAATTCAGTATAGATAGGGGGTGAAAAAAATCACATTTGAGGTTAAATTTCTACAAAGAGCTGTCCAATTTGTCAGGCATTCCCCTCCTGACCTCTGCTGAGTGCTGGGAGGCGGCAGTGCCTCCCCCAGCATGTTTCTCCTTGGTAGGAGCTCAATGAACAGGGCATACTTAAATAAACGTCTCCAAGGCAGCCCCATCAAATATTAAAAGAACAGAACTCTCTCAGTCAGCAATAGGGCATGAGTCCCAATCCCTGAGTGTCAAGGCTTCCCAGCTACTCTCCCACTTGAACTTCAAAATAGCTTGTTAGAGGGATGTTTTTGTGTCTGAGGTTATAACCCTTGTGCCTGACTCACTGTGCCATTTACATAGGCGGCTTCTGGCTTCTGACCCTCTGACAAGGCACAGAGGGAAAAGAGCCTGAACACTATCAAGAGGGGAGAGAAGCAGGTGGCAGAAGACCATGGCAGCAGTAGTAGGTCTTAGGACGTTTGAGTAGTTATCAGATCGTTCTCAGTTGTCTACCTATGCTAGAGGATGAGGTTTAGATGAGACTAAATCTAGGCTGAGTGATAACTGGACAAGTTAGCACCTGGAAAAATGGGAGGTAACTTGAAGTGCACACAGGTAGATTAGAAATGCCCACCTGCTTTAAAAAATGAAGAGCCCATCACTTGAGCAGGATAAAGGTCAATAGTGATTTTAAAAAGCGTTTACTTGGACACTTGCTATTAAGTGTGGGTTTGTAAAACATGGGTGATAATGCTCACATGGGATGGGTTTATGGGAGTTAAATAAGGTACCGTGTTTAGCTGATCAGGTGGTTTGTCTGACACTTTCTAGGGGTTCAACTAATGTTAATGTAATTAGCATAATGCCAGCTCACTATTTCCCCCTCCCCCTCCTTCCTTTCCTCCTCCCTCCCTCCCTTCCTTCCTGCCTTCCTTCCTGCCTTCCTTCCTTCCTTCCTTCCTTCCTTCCTTCTTCCTTCCTTTCTTTTTAAATCAGTGAGGGCCTACAAGTGCCAGGCTCCATAGCAGGCAAGTCCTGATTTTACAAAACTGTATAAAACCCCTTCCCTTGAGGAATTCACAGTCTAACACCCCATTATTTATCAGCTGTGCATACTCTGCTAGTTTATAACCTCCACTCTTTCTTCTGCAAAAATGGAATGATGATCACTTTTAAATCAAAATCAGCTAGCTCCCTACCTGTCCCACAGTAGTCACTCAGCAAATGCTTTCTTCTTTCCTGTCTCCTGCTCCCACCCTGAGTTACCTGTCTGATGGGCATACAGCAGGCAGGGAGGACAAACAGTGTTAAAGCTGAGAATCCCACCCTGTGAGCATCAGAGAACCAAGTTGCCAGGTTCATCATGGTCCATCCCCAAAGTAACTGTCTTTTAGGAATAAATTAAGTAGACTCCTCAAAAAGTTAAGAACCAAGGGTCCCATTTCCCTCTTTTCTTTAGGAGATTCATTGGGAATTTCAATTCCATTTCCTGCTCAGCCAGCTAAAAGACCCTCTCCTCAACATTGACCACATAACCAATAAGATAAAGATAATGCTTAACTGGAGGTAAGAAGCTGTGAGGGAAGCCCTGTGGACCCCTCTCATCTCCACTACTGCAGTAAATAGAAAGGGTGACTTCATTCCACCCACCCCCACCAATGAGGAGGGGGAATTCCTGCAGATTGTTGCTTGTTTCATAGCCCTGGGTACTGGTTTGGAAGCTCTGCCTACCTCTCAAGGAGATCTTACCTCCAGGCCTAGAGGAGAGAGAGGTGGTGAGGCAAAGACTCAAACATCTGGGGACAAGGAGACCATAAGTCCTCATTCTATCCCCACGACACTTTGGAGGTGGAAATGGGAGGCAGATCTGATGTCCCAAACCCATGAATGGCAGAACCAAGGTGCAGGGTTTAAAGGACTTGTCCAAGGTCAGACAGGCAGTAAGCACTGACTTTGACAAGAACACAACTCAGCTTCTGACTCAAAGTATGGGAGCAGCCTGGCACCCGGGGAACTGCAGAGAATGACAGGGGGGACAGAAAGGGGAGGCTTTGCAGGATGATGCAGCAGAGGCAGCCACCAAGATTCAGGAGTTAGGATCCTGATTAATTGAGCAGCATGGTGCCTTTGGTCCTGAGACTAAGAGAGAATAAGGAGATGGGGTGGGGGAAGGGAGAAGAAAAAAATCCCTCATTCACCACCAACCATGTTATTCTCTGTCCCTGAGGACCACAATTCACCTGCTCTCTGAAGTAGGAAAAGCAGTGCAACCAGACGCCACCAGAATTCTATTTAGCATTTTAAACATCTGAGCGGATGGCTCTTCTCCTCTGAAGATCTGCTGTGTAGGTTTTGTGGTTTGTTCATCTTAACTTGGCTATGCATTATGATACTTGCAAACGGGGGCCACATAAATTAAGAATTGATCATGATAACATTTGGAGCAGATGCTACAGGAAACTCAGATGAACCCTAATTTGCATATATAAAAAATCTCCTGTTTTGACATTGCAGCATAAAACTAATATTTCTCCCTACGAGTTCCATTTTCTACCCTTCCCAGCCCATCTCTTTGAGCCAAGGTGAAGACAGGCCCCAGGCAACTCCTGTCTTTTCCACTTCAAGTACAGTAATGTTCATTTACTCACAAAAATGACATAAAACTTGTCTCCTCTCTTTCACCCCCTCAGCTTTTCAGTTTGTTACTGATAGGCCGATTGCTCTTCCAAATGCTGAGTCCCCATCCCCACTTTTGCTGCTGTCACTGAGGGAATAGAGACCAGTTTTCAGTTTAATAATGAGCTGTGGGTACCTTGTTCATTTAGTTATTAGAGTGCCTTGCAGGTGCGGGTGGTAATGTTTGTTCTCCAAAGCCCCTGCCTGCTTCTCCTGTGACTGGACAGGAGACCTTTGAGGCTGCCATGGGCACATCCCATCTGCTTGGTAATCCTTGGGTCTGAATGGCAGACATGCCATCTGGGTTACAAACTGGACTGCTCAGAGGGGGCTTGTCTGGGGAGATCAAAGTAGAACAACCTGGGGGCAGTGAGGGTGGTCAGGCTGGGAGAGAGGAAGCCACCGAGCCTGTGCAACTGCAATGCTGAAGTCGACCAAAACTCTGCTAAGCAGCACTGGGCAAAATCGCCATCTAGAGCTTGTTTTTTAAGAGAACTCCAGCCCTGCCTACAGCAGAGCATCTGCCTGTGGAGCCAAAGCCAGTCCCTCCAGGTCCCAGGGGTGTCAAACTCATTTTCACCAGGGGCCAAATCAAGCTCGAGTTGCCTTCAAAGGGCCGAAAGTAATTTTCAGACTGTATAAAATGTAACTACTCCTTAACTAGGGGCAAGGAGCTCAGCACTGCCGCTGGGTAGAAACAAGGTGCCAGGCTGGATAAAACAAGGTGGAGTGCTGGATTCTGCCCTCGGGCTTTGTGTTTGCCACCTGTGCTCTGGGAAGCAAGCATTCTGGCCTTCCTCTTGGGGCCAGGCCCAGTGAGCAAGCCGTCTCCTTCTGTTATCTCATTTAAACTTTAAACAATGGCCTTTGGAAAAAGATCTTAGGCATTTTTACCACCCTCATTCCCACTTTACAAATAAGGAAAGGCCAGCTAGCAGATATATCAAGTAACGTGCTGGAAGCACATGCTAGTAGTGACAACAGCTAATGTGGATTGGACCCTTCCTTCCAGCCAGGCACTATGCAGACCCACCGTGTGGATAACCCCACTCAGTCTTCTCCCAGCACTGAGGGGCCTGTCACCCTCTTCATGCACCTAAGAAGCCCATGTTCACACAGGTAATTCATGTGACTTGCCCAAGTCGACACAGATACGAAGTTGTGCTGAGGTTTGAACCAGGATTCTAGGGCCTGTGCCACTGGTTGCCCCATCAGCAAACATCAGGGCTGCAGGAATTTGAACCCAGGTCTGCAGTCTTCAGATTCTTTCCTCTTTAAGCTCTGCCACGTGATGTGCTTTGCACGACTTCATTGTGTTGCCTTTCAAAGTAAAACCATCTGATGGGCTGCCACCTCGCTCTCACCTGGCAGTCTCAGCAGCTCTTGGCTCAGGAACCATTCAGTAATTACACTATCCTGTCCCCACCCTTCCCCAGCACCCATTCTGCAAGTCTCTGCAAAGATGTGCAGGCTTCTTATAAAGGCTCCATCCCCTCTCCTTTCTCTCATCAGTTCTTCCATGGCTGCAGGGTCCTCTAATGGTCCTGAGGTCCTCGGGGTGCAGATGAAAATGGCACATCCATGAGAAGTGTTGCAGCAGCCCACAGACATGGGCGATGGTCTCAGGGCTGGGCAAGGGGGTAGAGGTGCTGGGCTGGGGGCACCGTGGGAAGGGGTGGGAGCTCATCAGGAAGCCACATGGTCCCCTGTTCTCCTGAGAGACTGGCTTCTGAAATTATTTTGAAGATATTAATAATTCATCAGCCCCAGAGGGGAAAGAAAAAAATTAAAAAGAGGAAAACAAAGATCTAATGGGCCTCAGAGACACCCACACAATTGACAAAGGTTGTTTTCATATTCAGTTGCTGGAGTGTGGGAAGATGGGAAGGAGAGAAGGGGGAGGAAAAAGAATATGTTTGCTTGAAAAAGGCACACCTTTTAAAGTGAAAGCAGCCTATAGCAATGAGACCTTAAATCTCTGTAATACAGCTCTTTAGAGTTTATAAAAAGATTTCATAGATAAATTTTGATCCTTAAGAAACATTGAATGAGTATAGTGCATTACAATTAACCTAATATTTCAGATGAGGAACTGACTCTTCAAGCTTAAGGGTTTGCCAATCACCCAAATGCTGGAGTTCCGCACCTCAGTCCAGCAGGTCTGTTCACACCAGGAAGACACCTCTCGGGGTTCTGGCATTTGCTCCATCTCAGGAGATGCTAGGGCTTTTAGAGAGAGCAACTGGGAGGCCAAGGTGGGGACCCTGGTCTAGAGTCCTGTGGATTTCAGCACAAATCTCAAACTGAGATTCCCAAAGGTAAAAAAGAAGCCTAGAGCCATAGAAACCACCCCCCTTTCATTCCAGCCCTCAGAGAAAGGAACTTTCATGCCTTGGCGTGGCCCCCATGGGGAACAGCTTGTTCCTAAGTGGTGACTTTCCAGCAAGTTTTGCAATTTAATATGAATAAAAACATATCCTTGTTCACCAGTAAGAGAAACATAGGCAAAGATTTAAAGTATAATCTGCTAACAGATTGATTGTTGTTGTTTTTTAATGAGATATTTCTACTTTGGCATCCAGGGGTCCAAAGCTATCTGATTTTCAACTTCCTTCAGAACCTAATGCTGTCCTTGAAATTGAAGAACTACCTGAATAAAGGGTCAGATACCTCTTCTAATGTCCTTCCTTGCTGTCTTTGCTCATACTGTGATTTCATTACGTGTCAATACGCCAAACCAAGACAGAAAGAATGTTTGCCTTTTGTTTTGGGACTCTTCTTGATAATAGGAGAGAGTCTAGCATTATCTGAAGCCTTGCGGTTTATAGTATGCACGTGCCCCCTTCATTATTTCACAGTGTAAAGGTTCTTCCTGAGTTTGCTTCATCAAAATATGTCATTCATTAGAGGCTTCTGCATCAACAATACGGTGGAAAGACCATCTAATTGCCATTTCCAGCAACCCCCACTCCTGCCAACTCCCTCCGTTCCCACTTTGGACTTAAGGTAACCTTTGCTCTTCCAATACCCACACAGAGTGGTCTGTTTTGACTACTTTTCTGTTACAGAGACATTTCTTCAGTAATCTGGGAGTGTTAATGTGCTAATGCAGGTAAATTGTAATTAATTTCTCTCTAATTGATGCGTGGGACTAGCTAGGCCCCTCATTTTCTTCCCTTCATTCCTTTATAAATATATGATTTGACAGGTTAATTTGAAAGCAAAAGTTAGATTCTTTACAGCCATCTAAGCAGAAGCCCCAGAATGCAATTTGCCGTCTAGTTGTATGAAGCATAATAAAAGGGTTGAAGCAGGTTATCCTTTTTTTATCGTCATTTTGCTAATTTAATCTTTTCCCCCTTCATTAGGTAATATAATATTCATTTCACAGCCTGAAAACCTCGGCAACCATTGACAAGGGATAATCTCCAGAGCTCTGTGACATCCACGGGATGACCTTTCCCAGGTGAGGCCTCGCAGCTGGACTGAAAGGGGACCTGGGGAGGCCGTGTGGGTGGTGCTGGGGGAGTTCTGCTTTGGCATTTGAATCAAGACTGAGTCAAGCCTCCCACATCCTACAGCAATTTGGAGAAAAGCAGTGGAAATTTCTGGAGTTTCTGGGGCTGCGAAAGAGAGGAAGCCAGCCCTGCCACTGTTAGCGTGGGTAGCTAGATGTTAATAAAGGAAGGGGGCAAAGGGAATTGGATATTACTGTTTCACCAGGAAGTTGCAGCTTCACACACTCCCCAGGGAACAACCAGTCTGTTCCCCACAGATCACTGGGGGGAAAGTAGAACAATAAAGAGGGGTTTAAGCACAAGTGCAGTAGGAACCAAAATGGTGGACACAAAGGGCTCTTTGTTTAGTCTGGGGAAAGGATTGGATTGGATGAGAGACACAATCTCGGAAGATCTTAGGAATGGATTGGTTGGAAGGTAGACCCAGCACAAGCCTGCAAAAGTGTGGGAAGTTAATTGGTTATTTTGAAAAAGTGTGTGGTCCTTCCCAAGACCAAAATAATATAATCCCAACTAACAAAGAGCTCTCTCTCTGTCTCATGCTCACCCCATTGGTTCATACATTCTCTCTCCATAGTAACCATGTGGCCCTAGCAGCCCCAGGGCTGGCACCCAGCACCATGTGGACTCCAAACAGTCTCCAAGTGGGAGCCTGGG
The DNA here is from genome assembly GCF_019186645.2 of Phyllostomus hastatus. NCBI lineage: Eukaryota > Metazoa > Chordata > Mammalia > Chiroptera > Phyllostomidae > Phyllostomus > Phyllostomus hastatus. Next base: position 6,605,413 of record NW_025334015.1, on the reverse strand, counting down.
TACAGCAGCACAGCAACACATCACAGCCGGGAACAGTGCTCAACTACCTGGACGGGGACTGAGACTGCTGAAGCCAGAGCAATGGCACAGAACTTTTGGACACTGACTTCTGTTTTGGCCTTGATGAAGAGGAGACTGGACTTTTGCCATGGCAGAATGGATAGAGATGAGACATTGGGCACCCAGGGGAAGCTTCCTAATCTTACATGCCACAACACCCCCACACGTGGGTCTCTCAGACTGCTTTCCTTGAGATCCCATGAAAGAACACAATTTCAAGGGCCACCAGGTTCTTGGAGCCATTTCCTGAAGAGAGGATGGTGAGAGGCCACCTCAGTCAGCTCCAGCATGAGCCACAGGGAGGGCTTATGGATGGAAGGTGACTTCTCCACAGGGAAAGTCATCTCCAACAGGAGGGAAGGTAGCTCAGCCACCTGAACGGCAGGCTTCGGTGTGACCCACCTCTTTGCAATTACACTTGAAGTGAGGGTTGGGGACTCAGAGGGCATTTAGCTTTCCCATATTAAGCCAGTGCCCCTTGATGCTTAGATGGGATTCTGAACTGCCTGGGGTCTTGTTCCCTGCTATTTGTTAAAACACTCACTGCATCTTAGACTGCTGGGTTGAGAGGTCACCCCCCTCCCTACAGAATTGGCCTTTCTGCCACTAGCCCTTCCATTTGAAGCATCCAAGACTACCTGGCTCAATTCTTTTTCCCAAAGAGTTGACTAGCAGAAATGGGGCTGCTGTGTAATGGCAGCATTTCTAGTTTTCACCCCAGATGCCTTTCTCTTTAAACCACTGTTTTTTCCTCTCTTTATCATCCAGGTTAAAATCAAGAAGAAAAAGGGAAGAATGCTGGTTCTTCCTTTCATGCCCCAGTAAGATGACTGCCCACCGGAGGTCCAATATCACACATGTAAGTTCCATGGAGATGTCGAAGTTAGAGTCTCTTTAATTAGAAGCTCCTACAGGTAAGCCAAAGAGAGATATTTTCATCTTCTACTGCTCTTTGTAGAAACCATGGAAGTGTTTACTTGTTTGTTGGTGGATATCTGGAAGAAGAAACAAGTCTTAGGAGGCAGGTGTTTGATTAAGGTCCAGTAACTGCCATGGTTGCCCTGCAGAGATAACGCCCAGAAACATCTTGTTGGGAGAGCATCAAACATAGGTCCAATGCTCAGATGACCGCTTCAGGTCCCCTTTGTCATCTTCCAGAGGGCAGTTGTGGAGCTCACCAAGACCAGAAAGGAGATGGGCGCACTGTTGCCATTGTCACAAATGTGTTCATGCCTCATAGAGTTCATTTTAATTTTTTAAAAAGATGTTGCCATAAGCAAGTTGATCTGGCAAAACATATATCAAAATAAGTGGTCTGATAAATGCCTCCTAATCATTCCTTTTTTCTTTGAATTTTATAAAAGTGTATATTTCATGGTTTTAGTTCTCTACCTTCTCATGTCATTGGGAATTATTGTTTTTATAACAGATTATGCAATATGACTATTTCTCCACATAAAATTTAGTTTATTTTTTTCTGTCCAAATATTTGGGAAATGTCATTCATTAGGGTAAAAGGTGTCTTTCACCCTCTGTTATTTTTAATTTTCAGCATTAAAATATGTTAAAAGTCTGCCTGAAAATTGAAGAGAAACCATTTATCAGGGAAACAACTACAGAACATCAGAGGAAAAATACTATTAAAATGTAATGAGCAGATTAAAGGGATATTAAGAATTGAAAATGAGTCTAAACTGAAAGGTGGACAATGGGAAGACAACAAAAAGGAAGGAGTAGGTAGGTGTGAAGCTTGAGAAAGTAGGAATAGTGAGAACATAGTAAAATGCTAAGCTTTGCAAATGAAAGATTCTGGATTTCCAAGAATGGCCTTGCAATGTCCAAATTACGATTTTCTTTTCTTTTTTAGATTTTATTTATTTATTTTTAGACAGAGGGGAAGAGAGGGCGAGAAGAAGAGAAACATCAATGTGTGGTCACCTCTCACATGCCCCCTACTGGGGGCCTAGCCTGCAACCCAGGCATGTGCTTTGACTGGGAATTGAACCAGTAACCCTTTGGTTAGCATGCCACAGCTCAATACACTGAGCCACAACAGCCAGGGCTGAATTGCAATTTTCTTATCTCAGGCAACTTTGCACCAGGATTGTTTCTTGTCTCGTTACAGAAGAGTGATACAAGAATGGGTAAGATCTTACTTTATCTGTCTTATTTGGTTAGTGAGGTTGCTAAGGGCTTCTTTTAAAAAATAGAAACATTTGAGGGGAAATTTGCCTCTTGTCCTATTGGAAAGGTCTCTCATAACCAGAGTAGAGAACTGGGGAAGAATGGGGAAATCCTTGTTAGAGTGAAGACCAAGAGACTATGAGAATCAGAACTCTTGATTGTCTCCATCTGTGATTGCATCTGTTTTATAGCCTGAACTACACCACCCTTTCTGTATCCTTCCACAAAGACATCTCATAAAAGTGGTCTACATTCAGTGCTATCCTTTCATACCTTCCTTACCCTTCATTCTGTCTCATTGCCATCTGGTTTCCACCCCAACCACAATAATGACCTCCAAGGAACTCCAGTTCATGTAGTTTAAAAGATAAATAAATGTGTACTACCTGTCTTCCTAGTGAGAATGTTGACCTCTGTATTCTTGAAACACTTTCCTACCTTGGTTTCCATGAAATCATCTCCTAAAATTTCTTCCAATTCTTTGCCCATATCCTCCTTTGGTGTTTCCTGGCCTTCCACAATTCCTTGTGTGGAAGTGCTTTACCCTCACCTCTTCTCACTTCATACACCACAATTCATTATCCATCCCACACCCTTGGCATCAACTATGCTGCTCAGTCTACTATATATAATCCATATATCTAATATCTATATCCAGGCAAGAATTCTTCTTTGAACTCAAATTTATTCAACTGCCTACTAGACATCTTTACAGATCTAAATTTAAACCTATATTTCCCTCAACATCTGCTCTGAGCTATTCCTCCAACTCCAGTCCCCATTTTGGACACAGCTCCTTATCTACCCAGTTTCTAGAACCTCAGTCTTAGGGATCATCTCTGCCTGCATTTTCTTCTCATGGCCCATATCCAAACTATTAAAAGATTCTGATCTTTTTTTTTTGCCAACTATCTCTTAAATCTTCCTCTTCTCTAGTCCTTCCCACCTTTTCCAAGGTCAGACCCCTATCACTTTTTATTTACCCCTTCAGAACATGTATTAAGTAGATTCTCTGCTACCAGTATTAAATTTCTCAACAGTCCATGTCTTGTCTGTCAAAGAATTTTTACAAAATACAAATCTGATCATATTGTTTCCCTGCTTAATTTTTTCCACAATATCCCTTTGGTCTTTTTTTTCAATCGCAGTTGACATACAATATTATATTAGTTTCAGATGTACAACATGGTGATTGGACATTTATATAATCTACAAAGTGACAACCCCTACAAGTATAGCGCCCACCTCAAACCACGCATTGTGATTACAGTATTATTGACTGCATTCCCTGTGCTGTGCTTTACATTCCCGTGACTATTTTTATAACTGGCAAGTTGTACTTCTGAGTCCCTTTTTCTTTTGCCCCTTAAATCTTGAAGATAAAATCCCAATCCCTTAGCCTAGTAGACAGATCTTCCATTTTCCTAAGATCCCCACCTAATGCCCATCTTCATCTCTTAGCTCTCCTCTTACCTGAACTCTTCACTCCATCTATTTCAACCTGTAAGCATGTATTCCTATAACAATTTCCTCCTCTATGGAGCTAACTATTCCTCCGCCTGGACAGGTCAGCCCTCCCATCACTGTCTGCAGGAAGGACAGTCCCTACAATGCTCCCTTTCAGTGTTCCCAGAATTCCCAGAGCCTGCTTCCATGTGACAACTTAGCATGATTACCCAATAGGCTGAGAGCTTCTTAGGAATAAGAAATACATTTCTGTATCTTCCTTCAGTAGAGTGCTTTTCACATCACAGGAGATAAGAAGTTTGGTGAACTGTTTATAAAACAATAAACAATATATAACAATTCACACAGAACTATCTACAAAGAATTGTGAAGAAAAATCAATGTTTATTTATTTATTTTAAATTTTATTGTCTTTCAAATGAGGTTTTTTGGGTAAAAAACAATTATTATTTTTTTAAGGATTTTAAGTATTTAATTTTAGAAAGGGGAAAAGAGGGAGAAAGAGAGAAACATCAATGTGTGGTTGCCTCTCATGTGGCCCCCACTGGAGACCTGGCCCACAACTCAGGCATGTGCCCTGACTGGGATATTTTAATCACCCAAACAGAAAAAAAATCTATTTTCTAATTCATGCACACACACACATACCCCAAAACCAAAACTAGAGTGAGTTTTGGTTTTGTTGTTATAAAATTTTGCTAAAAACCATCTGACTCAGAACCCAAATTCATATATCATGCCAGAGCCCAGACTACAAAACAAAAATGGGAGACCCCATGTTTCCCAATCCCTGTCAGCAGCCCTCAGTCAGCTTGTCCCTTCACCTGGAACCCTCCGAGTCTGTGAAACCACTTAAAGGAATGTGTCCTCTCAGCCACCATGGTGTCAGAGGACCAGCTCCAGGTACATTTGCACATTTGCATCCTACTTATCAGGTTGCCCAATGGCAGAATCTTCAGAGGGAGCCAACAGTTCCTCCCTCCTACTGAATCTAAATGAGCAAAATAGCTCTCCCTAAAGGACAGGAAAAAGTCGGAGTGTGCACAGCGTGCTGCAGACACCACAGGTAGGCTGTCACAATTATGAAAAAGCATCATGAGACGTCACAAATTAGAAGCTGCAGTGAAAACGTCTGCCGTGTTGAGTTTGTAAGGAAGGAAGGATCTTGCTGTTCCTCAGGACCAGGAGGCTGCAGTGACAGCCCTGCCCCAATACTGACTGGCCCCTGCCTCCCACAGGCTCCCAGAGGGAATCCGGCATCGGCCATCAATTTCTAAGCAAAGGGAGATTGTTTCATACCCTCTTTGGACTCTCTTTGCATTTCCAAGGCATGCTTCACAGAGTTGACTTTTATGGCCAGGTTGAGCTGGGCAGTAATAAGAAATACCCCAACCTTCCCACTTTGTCTTGATCTCTCCTCTTCCTGCCTCCTCTCACTACCCCCGCCCTCCACTCCCCTTTTCCGTCTGCAGGCTTCCTTTGGTTGCTGCTAGACGATCTTCTCAGCCAGCTCACGCAGGAGTGAAGAAGGCTCATTTCAGAGCCAGTAATCAACTCCCTCTTTGGATCAAACTGCACACTCAAATTGTACCAATCTGCTAAACAAGCCAAGGAAAATGGGACCTAAATTGTCCAATTTTGGTATGTCCACCTAGCTTGCTAATTTAATCTTACTTTCCAAAATCTTGAGACCTGGTGGGGCCTCCTTGCGTGTGTTGATCCAGGAAAATGAGAAAAGAAAAAAGCACATCTTCCAAAACAAGTCATTTTACCAGCTCCATGGGCCACTGGGGAGGCAAGAGGCAACATCTCCAGGATCTGTATTCAGGTCCCCGGGGAGGGCCAGCAGGAAGTGCAGAGACATGGGAAGTTGAAAAATAATAGGGAAAAAGCCAAACAAACATTTCAGCGTTGTCTTAAATGTGCTTTAAGAACTCATCTCTGGAGAGAGATGAAGGTAGAGATGAGCTTTTCCAAGCAGGGGCAGGATGCATGACTTCAGCTGGGGACCTAGCAAGGGGAGCTGGACTGTCCAACTCCTGCAACCTGTTCAGGAAGGTGGGGCAAGTCTCTCTGCACGCTGCAGTTTCCCGCTTCCTGAAATGAGGGCCTTCCTGATACCTGCAGGTGATTTGTGTTTCTGAGCAAAATATAAATGAGAGGGTAAGGTGAAAAACCATAAGCTCATCAGCAAGTGATAATTATAAGGAAAGTATCAAGAATACAAATACTGTATTGCTGTGTGTCTGAAATTCATTTCTAAATAACAGGCTCCTGGAGGGGTGGAAGCCCCTGATTAGAAAGGGCAGGGAAGCCCTACAAAACAGCACAGGCAGGGGGTGCTGGTGGACTCCTGCTCAGAAGGGGACCCTACCCTGGACCCAGAAGAACACCGTCCATACTCCATTGCCTGTCGGTGATTTGCACCAAGCCGTGTGAAGGCATCAGGATCACACACTCAGTTTTCATGTTCCATTCAGCACAGATTTGTCAATAAGAATAGTTATGTATTTTCTTGTTTCTGCAATGATTCAGGAAGTCCTCCTCACCTTTTTTCCTTTACTTCCACAGAACACTCCGAAGCTAAGTGAAAGCAAATGAAGGTATCTACCTGGTGCCGAGGGAGACTGATATCACAGAGGGATATTTTAAAAAATCTTCACACATTTCATCACTTAAAAACAAAAGCAGGACATTCTCCCTGTGCCAGCAAGCACTCTGCCTGCGATGCTTCATTCCATAACTACACTGAGCTGCATGCTGGCTCTGGGGGAAGGGGAGGCAGAGGTCCGTGGGGTGCAATGCATATATCAGTCAGGACAGGCCAAGTGACTCTGTGATTACATCTTCCCCCAGCACTTGCTCCAGGCTGTTCCTCTACTTCCACTCTTCCATGCCACAAGCAGCTCTCCATGTTTTGCTCACGAGGAGACATCTTCCACTCACAGGACATTCACTCTGGACCAAGACTGGCAAAGCAGCCTCTTGTATGAGAGGGAAGAGAGAGGCATGGTGAATTAAAATTTCTGCTTGGCACTGACACCATCACGTCTTCCTATACTGCATTAGCTAAAGCAAGGCATGTGGTCATTCCTGAGTTAAACAGGAAAGCGGTAATTCATTCTTTTTTTTAAAGATTTCATTCATTTATTTTTAGGTAGAGGGGAGGGAAGGAGAAGGAGAGGGAGCGAAACATCAATATGTGAGAGAAACATTGACCATTGCCTCTCACGTGCGCCCCAACTGACGACCTGGTCCGAAACCCAGGCATGTGCCTTGACCAGGAATCAAACTGGCAAACTTTTGCAAAGCCCACGACACTCAACCAACTGATCCATGCCAGTCAGGGCGATAATTCATTCTCTCACAGAGGAGGAAGGCCAATACTTGCCAACAATGTTGCACTCTCCTGTGATCATAGTCAGTGCTCTACTTTAGAATGTACAGTGGCCCCACCACTGTGGAATCTCTCACAACTGCCCAGTCACAAAACAAGGTCATGGCCATGTCTATCCTAAGCGGTTCCCATGTCCCAGCCTGGGACCCCACAGCACCCCAGCTGTCATTAGCAGGACTTCAGGCTTCTGTGAAACATGTATTCCCTGGCCTCCTTCTCCATACCCTGTGGCTCCAGCCTTGCCTTCGGAGTGGAGAATCAAAGGCCGCAGATGCAAACTGTGGAGAAAGAACCAGCTATCAAAAGCTCACTTCGCCTGTGGAGTAAAGGCTCCAAAAAATCAGACATTGGTTGACTGACATTTTATCTGTTAGGCAAAACTGATAGAAGAGATTGTGTGAACTATTACATTTTATTTACTTCAAGGATTCATGAAAGAAATTGTAGGAAACTTTAACATTAAATGTGTAGCCACAAAGTATACCTTGTCCCCAGATGTCTTAATATATGATAAACTGAGCCTACCCAGGCAAATCCAGGACAGGGAGCTAAGTGAGTCAGTCCACATAACCACAGCCATCAAGGCCCTTGGGCAGGACGAGAAGACACAGAATGTAATACTCGAGCACTTGCTGTGTGCCAGGCATTCATATTCAGGCCCCATTCCTACCCTAATAGCAGGCAGATTCCAGCCCACTAGAATGATTCTGCCACAAACTGCCCACTGACCACCTTTGCCTGAACCTCCCTTGAGCAAAGCCTGCCTTGTCTCATCTCTGTCTGTCCTGTTCTGATCCTTGGTTCGACCCCAGGTTTCTGTTACATTGGCTCATGAACTTGATGAATAGTTTTACCATATATCTGCCTCCTGATCTTCCCTGATTCCAAACCCTCCAGTTCCCTGTCCTGGTGCAGTGTCCATGGACCCATAACCTGCTAAAGGATCCCTCCCAGATTTGACCTGGGCCCCCCCTGCAAGCTGGAGTCAGCTTGACTGGACTTCATCTCATTCTGGCAGGATGTGCTAAGGGTGTGAGAAGTGGTCATTGCCTTCACTCCTGGAAGAGGTCTGGGAAGCCTGAGGATGCACTGGATGGAGACGAGGCTGGTGGTGCCACATTCTGCACCACAGGGCCCTGGAAGCAGCCTCCACCCAAGGGCATGAAGCAGGCCTAGTGAGGAGCAGGTTGTAAGCCTAACAAAAATATCATAGCCCTGCACGCCCCTTAGTTTTTTACTTTAACTAAAGGGAGGGCGGCCCAGGAGGAAGTCCAGGCACGCCTAGGCACACCTTCACTGTGTTTTCTCGTGGTCTCTGTGGTGTCAGGACAGAGAGGAAGTGGAAGCAGAAATCCTGGCCAAAGGCAGAGGCAAAATATAAAATAAAAAATTTCAAAAAATTAAATAGTGGCTTTTAAAGCAAAAGTTCAAACCTTCAGTAGAAGAGTTGTCAAATGACATGCATATTATTGGAAACTGGGAGCTTTTTCCCTCCTCCCAGTGAAGGCACAATCAAGCTCTGCAGGGTGAGAACTGTAGCAGACAGGGAAGTGGGAGGAAGGCACTCCCAGCGCTGAGCGGTGGGCCTTGCAGATGTGAGCCAGTGGATGGTCAGCACTACAGGCAGAGAGGACATTCCGGCTGGTGAGGCAGCTTAGGCATTCTAGAGAGGATCTTTAAAAGTTTTCTGAGCTACCTGATATTGAGGTGTCACCATGTAACAAGAACAGCTTTTCACATAAGTTTTATAAACTAAGAAGCTTGATATATGTGCTGTATTATAACTTGGTTCTTATTAATTTAATAGATGGCCTTGAAGTCACGGTTCCTGCACTTCTCTGTACTTCCTACCTTCAATAAGCACAATTCCATGTACTCAGGAGACTTCAATACACACATACCAAATACCAAACACATAAATAAATAATGTTTCAACACCAAAGGAAATAAAGCTGAAAAACTGCACAATCAAAATTCAAACACTATTTCAAAACCCAGCAGGGGGGTGGGCCCTCCGGTGTCACTTTTCCTAGCCAGACAAGGGAAAACAACAGATGGACCAGTGTGACTACTTTCAGCCCCAGGAGAGGAAGTCTCTGATTTTTGCATAAAATGGTGCTACATGCACGTTTCTACCTGCCCAGAGATTAATGTCTTCCTAAAATGTTGAGGGGCATGGTAAGATCTGCTGAAGCCCTTTGGGACCATCCCTTTTCCCAGGCTCTTTTTTTTCTCCTTTCAATTTGACCTTCAGTCAGCTTCCCCTCAACCAGACCAAAGCTCTGGCAGGGCAGGGAGAAGGGAAAGTGCTTGTTAACACACCTCGGCTGAAGGGCAGGAGAGAACCCTCACTGCAGATGGAAACTGCGAGTTGTGCCAACAGCCCTGCCGCCAGGAACACCAGGCAATATCCCTGAGAACCATTATTGCATCTATCTATCTATCTATCTATCTATCTATCATCTATCTATCACCTATCTATCTTTCTATCTTTTTATCTATTTATATGTATTTTTACTTCCATTATTTTAGAGTGTAAGTGCTCACAGGAGCTGGAGAGGCAAGAGCCAGAAGGAAGCACTCTGAGGGTCATGAGCTGGCACCTGAGCACCCTCCACCTACTCCAGGGTTTTCTGCTAGATTCTGTTGCTCTGAAGACAAAGCAGAACACTGCCCATCCACTGCAACTCTGTTCCTCTTTGCCTGAAGGATGACACCCTGTGTCTCAACCCATTTTGTCTTTGCTGAGGGACCAGCAAGTCTCCCCATGTTAGTCACAGCTGGCAGTGCTGTGAGGAAGGATGCGGACCTGGGGACTGTTCCTGCTGGCTTATTTAGGGACTCACTCTCTACTGGCTGCACCAAACCTGAGTTGATGGTAAGTCAGTCACTATGACATTTTATCTCAGCAGCCAAAAGGGAACAAAAGGAAAGGGTGGATTATCAGCTAAGCTGGACCCTCATCCCAGAGCCTGGCATAGCTTTCCTGTTCTGCTGTGACCTTAATTTGCATAATGCATATGTGCTGCTTTCCCTACCAAAAATCAGGAATTAATCTATTTCACTGAGATATATACTAAAAGCCTAAGGAGCACCTCACAATAATGGAAGCATTTGAGATTCAGAATTTAGTAACTACCCTTATGATCTCCACTCTACTCCCCTGAACCTCTGTTTACAGGTCAATAAAATGGGCATGTGGATGACAAAGATGCTCCTAAATCATGAGGTTGTTATGGAAATAAAATGATAACATTAACTACATGCCTGAAAGCTTTCTGAAAATTGCTCTCCACATGTGAGTCTATAATGTTGCAGTAATTCTATTTATCTGTATGCTGGTTTTTAGCACGTGTCTTGTGTTTTTATTTCTTTTACACATCTTGCTACTCTCATTATTTTAGGTGGTAAGCAACCTGACCCAAGGCCATGCACGTCCTTTAATGTGGGGTCATTTTACCCCACAGGACAAATGTCACAAGGTACTCAGTATGCGTTCCTGGGAACCACCGAGTTATGACCATGGTTAAGTTTGTACTGTGATGACTATAGGGAAAAACTTGGGTAGACTGAAAAAGTAATAAACCCAAAAGTTATTGACCCTGGAGCACATGCTAATGAAATATGATGTCGTATTCAAGAGTGAAAAATTTCCCTCTTCATAAAAAAATTTATCTTTTATGAAGAAACAAAAGGCTCATTCTTATCAGAGCTGAGGGTGCATGTCAGCGAAGGTTTACAAGGCAGGCATGCCTTTTGAGCAATAGTTTGTTTGAAGGTTACAGATGATTGCAATTCCTCCTGAATAAATTTCTTCCTGTTGATTTCAATAGATGGAGCGCACTGCTTCCTCTCCCTTTGGCTGTTTGGACAGCACCCTCTAGTGGCTTCTTTTCTCCAAACATTTTGGCATGGGTGTTGAAGACTCAATTTAATTTGAGTACTGTCTCATTTTTTTTTTTTACCCTTGGTAGTACAGAGAAGTGTCCCTGTTTCCTTTAACTCTGCTATAATTATATTACAGAAATCACAACTCCTGTTCACATGAGTAGGAGCCACCCACAGCCAGACTTTCGTTGAAATCACGTGGCTTTCAATTTAGTGTCTGTATAATGTAGATAAACTCTCTCCTGTTAACAAACTACATAAGGCTGCCCCTCCTCTTCTATAAATGAAGGGGTTGAGGCCTTCTCCCCAGAATTTCTACTTAACACCCAACAACACTCTGCCAGTTCCATGAAGGGCAGGGCCTTGAAGCCTTGCAAATGTATGAACTAGCGTGCCCCTTTATTAAGTGACTTTATACCGACTTGCTACTAAAAAAGTGGTCCAAGTCAGAGCAGCCACAGTGTGGTTAAACCAGGCAACCCTTTGCCTGAGACACGTCTTACTTTGAAAGGCAATGGCACAGAGTGACAAGATTTTCAGGTTAGACAGGTGGCTCTGGGAGAGTAACTAAACCTTCGAGCCTCATTTCCCACACTTCCTATTCCCAGCAGCATTTATAAAATAAAAAACACAATGTCTATCTTGAAGGGTTATTTAAAGTGTTGATTTAGTGTCTGGAACCGAGTCCTGTAACAAATATTTCTCAAACGAATGAGTAAATATTGAATGGATTGTTTGGTAAATTTCTGGGCACATTGTAAGTGCTTTTGGAAAGGTAGGCCCCAGCTCCACCGCTTGAGATCTTAGGTAATGGGATCTATTTTTCTAAGCCTCACTCCCTCACTCCAATGATGGGGACAATTTCTTCCTTGCAGTGCTGTAAGTAAGGGACATGAAGGCACAGAGCCCAGGGTCTGGTGTGCTCATTGCTCCGTAAATGTCACCTCCTGTTCAGTTTATTCCTTCAAAATACCAGGGGGTAAGTGAAGGACCCTCTCCGAGACTCACAGCTGGTAGGATAATTTTTATGCTGTCCCTGTATGGAGAGGAATGTGCATTTCACCCACTTGGGGTCTCTTGCCTACCAGGAAACATTGATTCGGAATGCCAAAGCAAACTCGCCTCCTGTAGAACTCCATGTCCATTTGCTCCTGATGAAATCATTGCTAAGAGAAGAAAACTCTTTCAAATGCATATTAGAATGGCTCCACAAAGCTTATCGGATGCATAATGTTCTTAAACAGCATTTTAATAATTTAAGGGTAAATGAACTAGAAACCTATGGATTTAATTTCCCTTGAAATACATATACATTTAAAAATTAAGGGGACCGCATTCTGAGCAAAACACATTTGTGATTGGGTCATAGCCATTACACTAACAGCATGCTGAGCAGGCCACACACAGCCACATGGTCCAGCACTCCACAAGCTTGTGGAAGCTTTGGCTGCAGAAACTTTGTTCTCTGGTTGCTGGAGGTCAATGGCTTTTCTAGTCCAAGGCTGTGGCACTGAAGTTGAGCAGGGTATTCTGTTTGCTTGAACCACAAGGACCCACATGTACTGGGTTTAGAAGAGGCCTCTGCCTTTCCCCCAGAAGCCTGAACATCCAGGGTAGGGCCAGGAGCCTGGGGGGTGGGGTGGGAGGAGACACCCCAGCGTGAAGAGTCTTGTTCCACCGAACCTGGGCAAACACAACTCCTCATGTTCACCTAGGTTCTGAGGTGAAACTCATTCTTCCTTTGTCTCTGAAACTAGAGCTTCATACTTCCCAAGTCTTAAAATGTTTTTTAACTTCTGATTTTTAAAGAGTCAATAGGAATAAGTTGCCTCCAAGCTCCCCTCTCATGAATACGAGGATCTTTTCCCTGAGGGTGGAGGTCCTGCTCTCAGGTCTTTGTTTCTTGGGTTTTCTTGTTTTACCACATGGCACCAAGCAGGGAGCATGGGAGCTGCATGTTCTGGCAGGTCCTTTTCTCCTGGTATGCTCTCTGATACTTTCTCTTTCAAGGCTCACCTTGAGGCTTTTCTCCAGGATGCTTCTTTGACTGCTTTGACCACATTGGTCTCCAGGCTCTGAAATCTAACACTAGACCCTCTGACCAATACATTCCAACTGCATTTTGACTCTAGCCAAAAGCAGTTAGGAGGCTTAATGGAACCCATCTAAACAGGCAGTAGATGCCTTGATGATGGAGACAAGGTATCTTGAAGATGTATAGAATACCCACTCTGTACTATCTTCTATTCCACACACTTTATATTCAATCACTTACTTGCTCACTCCATTAATTGTAAGCCACTACATTAGTCACTTTAAAATGATAGTCATTTTCTTCTTTCAATCAGCAGTAACTGAATAACTTCTCTATTTCAGATAGTGCTACTGGGGAAAAAATATAAAATAATTAAGAAATGACTACTGCCTATAAGATCCTTACATTTCAGTATAATAAGTGGTGTTTAAAATAAATTGATGATAACAACTAACATTTAGGTAGTAATCCTTAGGTACTATGAACTACTATATATTATTTACATGCATTGACTTGTTCAATCGACGTAAGAACTGTATAGGGTAGGTACTATTCATATCCTGTATTATAAATGATGAAGCTGGAACACAGAGAATAAATGATCTACCCAGGTCATTTATGTGTGATATATATATAGTTAATGTTAGAATATCAGCATATACAGTGGAAATATAGCAGAAGGAGCAATTACTTCTGCTGGAAGCAGAGATGGGGATATGTTATTAGAAAAACCATATTTGAGTTATGTGGAAGGACATTCAGTATATACCAGCTTGATTAGCAGTCTGACTCCTAACCACACCTTGTTCTTCATCAGACCTTCTTCTCCCTGGACAAGGGAGAATGTGCAGGGGACTCCAAGAACAAACCAATTTGGATACTAAGTCCAGGATAACTCAGATGTGAAACAGATTAATCTCACTTGTGATTAGCAGACCTGTCCTCTTTAGGGTGGGGGGCATTCAAATCTCTTAGCAATTTCATTCACTGAGTATTGGCGTTGCTTTGGATCACTGCCTTTGCATCGGCTTGCTGTTACCTAAAAGAGAAGTGTGTGATTAATGGCAAATAGGCTGGCATTTTTCTCTCCAGGGTATTATTGTCCTTGTCCCTTCATTATCAGTCTAGAGTTCTCATCCAAACAGTAGAATATCAGCAATGAAGCAAGAGGTAAAAGGAGACGGAACAGCCACAGAACTATTTAGGAGAGCAGGTACTGAAAAGAGCTGAAAGTGTACAGTGTTCTATTTAAAAGGGAAAGGATTTGGAGTTGAGCGGTCAGGACTGGAAGCCTGCTCTGGTATTAGCTAAGTGTGTCCCTTGGGTCCTTGCCCATTGGGTCTTTATTTATTTGTTGACTTTCTTCTTCTTCTTCTTCAATAATGTGTTAATTATACCTATATTATAGAAGTGTTGAGAAACACAAGATGAGTAACATAAGTGAAGCCACTAGACCTCTGTCAGGTATTATTGGTAAACACAACCTTGCCTAATTCAGCTGAATTCCAAGTAGATCTAAATGCTGGCAACCTTCCAATTCAGGTCAAAAGATCTGACCATAGTGTACTTTGGAGGACCTACCCACATGCTATCGATGTCTTTGAGAATTTCTTACAACAGCTTTCTTTTTCTGCCTCAGGTTATAATTATGCCCATGTTTTTCCATTCTAAAGAAACCCCAGTTCAATATGAGCATTTTCCTAGACTTCACTTCTGAGTCCTCTGCCTCCTCCTGCTAACCTGCAGGATGAAGGCATCCGCTCTTCGAGTTATCAAACACCACCCACAGGCTGGAGATTCTCAAACCTGTTTCAGTGTAACCTTTCTGCAACCACCCATGACCGAATGTGACATGCCCCTCATTTAATTTCTCATGCCCTGACTTCCAGAATCACTGTCTCAGCTGGCATCTACACAGTCCACACAGTCACCTCCAACAGCAACCTGCATCCTTTTCCTTCACATCTAACCATCTGTTAATCTGCTTGTTAATTCATTTTACTCTTGCTCCTTTCCTCAAAGAAACTGCAGAAAAGTTTTCCCTTTGGGGTAGTGTGTTCACTTATTTTTTTCTGTGTTTTTAAAAGAATATATGAAAACTAGAAGGCATGTCAACAAATTCCCATGGACAAAGTGAGAAGTGATTTGGCTATGTGGCTTGCCCCAGTTTAAAAACCAGTAGGAAGACACTTCACCTGACTGTGGGTGAGAGATACATGGCCTACATGCTATGCCACTTTTAGTGTTCTTGGGGCCAGCCAGGTAAAATGCCTCCCTGACTGTGTGACAGTAACCATGGTTTCATGGAGGAATTGCAGAAATGTCTGTCCTCCCAGAATGAGAAGTCTTTGCAGCTGGAGAAAGAGCTATTAGAAAAACAGTCTCCAAAAGGTCAGGCTCAGGGAAATTACAAATGGAAAGAGAGTCATTGAGTGTAAAGGAAAGTAGGGAAGATGATTCTGGCAGTATGGTATTATTTTTTTCTGACTGGATGGCCAGGAAGAGCCAGGCAAGAAGATTTGAATGTGGTCCAACATGCAAGCAGAGGGTGTGTGGGAGAAGCAGTGGCCAACGATGAGTGGGCAAAAGTGGTGTCCTGAGAACAGAAAGAGCTAAAAGTCTGAGGAACAAAATGGAGGTCAAGCAGATGGAGCACTTTAAATAATAAAATAAGGAAATAAAAATGTGGTAAGATTTAGGAAATTTATGGTGAATCTCTTGATAGCAAGTTTTTGTTCATTCCATCTTGCACAAGATCACGTGGGCCATAACTTTCCAGAGGCTGTCAGAAACCAACAGCTCTTCCAAAAATAAAAATAAATGCTACACAAAAAAGTTGGACCATGATTAGTTGCCCTAATGATATACATCATGTTCATTATTATGTCCTAATAATTTTAGTAAATTCCTTATACATATTAATTCCAGAAACCAGTGAGAAAGTATTTATTATTGCTTAATCTGCACAGAAACAGAAACTGAGGTACAGAGAGATCAAGCAGCTTTCCCAAGTCGTGCAGCTAGGGAATGGCAGCATGGACTTGAAACCAAGCAGCCTGGATCCAGGGGCTCGTGTCTTGATTGTTTTGTCACATTGGAATAAATATTCCTTTCCTGAGTTTAAAACTCAAAGAAAAAGCGATATAACAAGCACAGGCAAGAGAAGCAAAATTAAGTGATTGTTTGGAACTAATGTCCACCAATTTTCAGTCAAAAATCTAACTTTGGAGAATGAATTATTTCTTGCTCTGGATTCAAGTTTTGCTGCTATAAAATCACCCTTCTTTTCTTCTTTAATCATTTACTAGTAAGGCCATTGAACACACATATTTATTAGGTCTGCAAAGAACTGGGAATATAGAAGTGAAAACAAAAAAGTTCAGACATTAGCATCTCAGTATTCAATTGGTTCGCACATACATATAGGTAAAGTACTTCAATGGGGATTGACAGGTGGATCAGAAAATGCACTGTGGCCCAGAGGAGGGAGCGATGAACTCTCTCTGCAGGAGCCCAGGCAGGTTTCTTGGAGAAAGTGCAGTTAAGATTCAGTTTAAAGGAAAGGTCTGGGACTCATCTTGTTAAAATAGAAGACATGTAATTTGAAGAAAAATATGCCTTATCATAATTTTATATTTGGAAAGAAAAAGACATTATTTTTACATTAGCACCAAACATTAAAACTAAAATCACTTTTGCCTGTGAAATATAAAGATCAAAGAATATTTTATGAGTTTTTCTGTTTACAAAGGAGAGAAAGAGTTATAAAATGTTGATAAACACCTTTTTTGAAAATGAAGTAGACTTCTAATCAAAATGGTACAATGAATGCACACTGTGACCCCTACCCTCTATTATAAAAACCCAACAAAAATATGTGCCCCCCCCCACACACAATTCAGTACTCAGAACTGGAGAGTGAGGTGAAAAATATATATACACACTTGTACTTATACAAAAATATATATTTTTCTCAGAATAAAAGAACATAGCCTCTCTTGAAAGCAAGCCAGATACTTTGTGGACCAGAAAAGGAACACACAAATATACCAGTGACTAGGAGGTAGGGACTCCCAATGTTGGAAATGAAAACACAGGATGTACAGTTAAACTTCAATTTCAGATTAAATGCATGGGACATTCTTACACTAAAAACATGGTTCACTGACTAGCTGATGTTCAAATTTAACAAGGTGCTGCATATTTTACTTTGCAGTCTAGACAAGGTAGAAGCCACAGTCCCAGAAATCTCCAAGAGTGGAAACAGTCAGGGGCAACCTTGGCTGGAAGCCCCCCACATCTAGAAGGAGCTAGACCCCAGTGAAAACCTGGAGGCTAAGGCCAGCTGCTTGCCCTCAAGGGAGCAACAAGCAGCCATCTCCTCCTGAGCAGTGATTAGCTGTAAAGCAGAACTCTAGGTGCAGACACCTCTTGGTGGAATCCTGGTGTAGTCACTGGGCAGCCATGACCTTAGACAATTAGCTTAACCTCTCTGTGCTCAGTGTCTTCATCTGTTACCAGGGAATATAGGAAATATCTACACCCCCCTCATTAGGATTGTTGCAAAGGATACGTGGAAAACATAAAGAACTTAAAACTTTTAACCATTATCTAAGAATTCTAAACACAGCTAAGCCAAGAATTGTAAACATGGTTAAGCTACTAGCTACAGAAAAAGGTGAAATAGTGATAATAATTTAGCAAGCAAAGATATATGAACTGAATAACTAATTAATTAACTGAACAAATATTAAGCCTAAACCACTATGTTTAGGCATTGTGGGTACAGTGTTCAGCTAGGTGATGAAGCCCCTGTTCTCTTGGAGCCTACATTTCAGTGGAAAGAGGCTATTAATCCACACATGAAAAATCAAACAAGGTCTTTTCAGAGAGCAATGCATTCTACAAAGAAAATAAAATAGGGCAATGTGACAGAGAGAAAAACAAGGACACCAGTTAAGAGGCCATGTAAATAGCCCAGGTCATATTGATAGCAGGTTTGGACTGCAGCAATGGAGACGAAGGAATGTGAATGAGTTCTGCATGTGTTGGGAGAAGAATCAAGAGGACTTGCCAATGGGTTGGATGTGGAAGAAAGGGTATATTAAAAAAGGAGAAATTAAAGCTAACTGTTAGAGTGCATCTTAATCAACATGGTGATGCAATTTGCTAAGGTGGGAGGAGACTGTGAGGAGAGCAGACTGGTCTTGGGTCAGAAAGCAAGTGTTCTGTTTTCAATGGTAAGTCAGAGACACCTGTTAGATATCCAAGTCAGGTATTAGTAGTATCAAGTAGACACATGTGCATGCACACACACACACACACACACACACACACATTTTGTTGTGTTTTGGATCTCATCAAAATATGGATGATGTTTTAAGCTGTAGGATTAGCTGAACTTACTCATGGAGACAGCATAGACAGATAGTAGAGAACCTAGGATATAAGCAGTGAAAGGAAAAGCAGAGTCAAAACTGACTTTCAGGTTTCTGGCTTGAGTTAAGTATGCTGATGGTGATTTTATTAACCAAAAAGGGTAGAGGAGGAAAGCCAATTTTGAAGGAAAGTGATACATTCATTCAGACAAACACGGAGGTAGTACTGCCTACAGTAAATTCAGGTAGAGATGTTCGGTGAACAGTTTAAAATACAGGTAAGAAGATAATGTACATATCTTCTGTGCAACTACACTAAATGATCAGTTGAAAAGTCAGAAAATACCAGGGTCAGAGGTCCAGGCACAGGGTGTGACCCATCTAAATACACTGAGATGAAGAATGAAATCCAGGATTAAATCCTTCCACAGAAGTGACCAGGCACTGGTTGGAAGACTGGTATGACCTAAAGACAGAATGTCTAAGGAATAAGACAGAAAATGAGTAGTTGTTTTAGGCAAGTTGAAAACAATGTGGTTAGGGAAAATAACTCTACAAGAAGTAATACAAATACTTCACCCAGTAAAATGGATGCACAATACAGAAGGGATATAAAATCTAGGAGGAAATGAAATGTTTGGAAAGTTGTCAACCTACGGATTCAGTTGTGAAGTAAGAATCTGATTCAGTACTCAGAACTAAGGGAAAGTGATAACCTTCAGGCTTACAAACACCAAGTTAGTACTGAACAGATATCTGAAATAAAAATTTTCTTTGTTAATTATAAGTGGGTGCTAAATTACAGCCAGTTAGCCAGCAAACAAGACTGGAAATATAGTTCCTGAGCATTAGGCAAGAATGCCTCAAATCTTCCATTCTGTATGATAAGTTCTAACATAGACAGTGAAACTGAGACTGATCTCTGGGCACAGTCAATTAGCCTGCTGGAGCCATCCCAAGTAGGAGAGCTCAAAGCCACGCATGGACATAGTTGGATTGATAAGGAGACTTTCAGGTGACAAAGCTGTCCATCTGTCTCATTGTTTTACTTAAGAATCTGTCTTCCAAAGTCACATTTTCCACCTGTCTACAGTTACTTACTCTGTTGCTATAGGAGAATCTCAGGAAGGTATTTCCTGTTTGTTTTGCGGGTCCATTTTCTCTGCCTTCCATTATCTCACCAGATTTGTTTCTTGATGCTCATCTAGCCCACTTTTCCAGAAGGCTTTTATCTTGTGCTCCTTAATACCTATTATTTAACCTCAATTTTCTCCATGGTCTAAAAGTCCACTCAATGACCCCTGAAGGGCAATAGTGTGTTACATCAGTCTGCTCTCAACTGGAATTCTCACAGAACCCATAATGCCAGAATAACCTGTCACTTTCAGTATTTTTAGTTTCTCAAATCTCATATTTCATTTTTACAGAGGGTGCCAAAGAGGATGAGGAAAATGCTGTAGTAGAGAGGGAAAATCAATATCCCACAAGAAACCAAAAACTCTGCTTTCTCTTGTGTCTCATGTCAGGTTGTATAGAAAAAATTTTGCAAAGTCTGACTGCTTACCTTTTCCCACAGGTTTAGTGAAGCATCCTTCTGGAGTTCTGGTCTTTAAGAAGAAGAGGTCAAAACTTTATAAGTGCTCTTTAATACTGAAGTGCTTGAAAAAAGTCAAAGAAGTAGCAAAGCATGGGAGCTAGAAGAACCTTTGCTTTTTTTCAAGGAAAAGATGAGATGAAAGAGGTGTAGTGCTGAGGAGAAGACCAGGAGGTAGAATCTAGTTACTACAAATGTAATTGGCCTATTCTATTGTTATTGAAAAATTTGTGGACATTGATTTAATGTTGGTCTGCTCCTTCTATGAAACATGAATTATGGTACTTATTGAATGCATGACATACGTCCCTTGTATGGAAACAGCATGCATATGTAGATGCTTTTAACTCAATTGAAAGGTTACTTCTTTTAGTTTAAAATATCCTTTAAATTATTTTTGAAACACTTCTCAGTTGGAATTGATTTAGAAGATAGACTCATTCACTCAGCATTGCAGTACCAAGCACCTACTTCTCAGTCTATGAAAGGCAATGGGAATAAATTGTGATGAATATGATAGATGCTGAATCACAGAGATCACAGATAAGTACAAAAATAGTTGTTTGCTATATAATATGCTACATGCTATATTAGGAATAGTATAACAACTTTAGAGTACTTAGAAGGAGCTCATAAGCTTGTTGTGGAGGGTCAAGAAATCTTTTCAGAAGAAGTGACTTCCACTTAAGATCTGAAGAGTGCATAGGAGATAAATAGTTGAAGTGTAGAAAGACAGCACTTCAGGCAGACAGAACCACATGGATAAGGACTCCAAGGGAGGAAGCACATGGCAGAGTAAAGAAAGTGAAAGAGCTCAGTATGACTAGAACCTATATGCATGGGTTGGTGTGGGTGGAAGATTGTACCAGGCTTCTGATAGGGATCTGTAAAGATGGTGATGGCTATTCATTGATCTAGTTCAAACAGTAGCAGTAGCAGATTTGAGTGAGAAGACAACCAGTGCATTTTTTATATTCCATTTTGAAGTTTTTGTAGGGTGTATATTTGGTGGTGTCCAATAAACAATATGTGATTCTAAGACAGAGGAGAAATATTTGTATTAGAAATAAATAAACCAATCCAATAATAACAGACATTTGTCAAATACCTTCATCGACTAAGTGTCAGATATTGTGCTAAATATATCAAATACAATATCTCATTTCATTTTAGTAACTTTATAAGGTAGATGCTATTTAGAAATTAGAAAAAATTAGTTTTAGAGATGTTGACTGTTTGCCTGAGATAAATATTAGGAAAACTATAATTATGACTTTAGAGGCTTATAAAAATGAGTTCTATGTCTTGGTAATTATACATTATTTAGATAATTCTAAACCAAATATATTTTTACTGAACTTGACTTTTCACATTATGATAAGGCTTCCCAAGTAGTATTAACTATTAAGATCTATGCTTTAAAAAACCTCCTGCATTTAATACATCTAAATGTATGTTTCATATGAAGTCCAAAGAGGTTACTCTCTATAACTTTGAATTTACTAAGAATTATTATCATTTGTAATTATATATCTATAATTATATTATTATTTATTTGATTGTATTTCATATGAGTCTCCCCCTATAGACCATAAAATCCTTAAAGACTAGGACATAGAAAACATAGACAAAACTTCAGGAATCAGCCCATGGCACACAGTAAAAACTTGAAAGGAAAAGAAAATGAATGATCAAATAAATGAACACCCATCAGCCACATGCAGATTTCTAGAATTAGCAGCAGGGTGTTTCCAATCATTTTTTCCTATAAGGAAAACTTGCGGTCATGAGTAGTGTTCCTGAAGGAGGAAGCCATCAGCATTCAAACCACATGATATTACAAATTGCCCCCCACATCCAGGTGCCTTTCATTACAGAAATTAGCAGTAACTTGAGGAGGCTAACATAAAGGTAGGCAAATCCCTGGAGGTTGTAGCATGAAACACCAGCACTGACTTGGTTTTAATCCCACAGTTTAGATTCTCTAAGAATGTGTAAGTCAAAAAAACTTCTTTTTCTTTGTCCCTGTCCCAGCTTCCATGGCAATATAACAAGAGCCTAAAGATGCAAACACTGAGTGTATGAGGCAAATAATGAAGTTGATAGATGGGTCTCTCTGAGGGCCCCGATCTCTGAGGGTGGAATGAAGATTGGACCAGGGATGGCCAGCACTGGAGCAGCCCTCTCCCTTCCATCCATCCTGCAAGAGTCCCTCGTCAACCAGTGCACAGAGGTTCTGACATAAATCAGGGCAACAACAGATGAGCATGAAGAAATGGCCTGGCAGCCACGGCACTGCAATCATAAATCAGGAATTAATTCAATCCTGTGAGATGCCTTGTTTGATTAATTTATGTCAGCATTTTCTGGGCTGTCAGGCTCAGTCTCTGGCGTCTTCCCTTACCCTCCTTCTCCACTGTCGCTGGCTGGCGCACAGAAGTGCCCCTCCCCAGCACCAAAAAAGGAAGAGGAAATGGAATACCAGAGTAGATTCTGGAAGGCTGAGCAAGATTAACACCGTTTTCTCCCAAACTTAGATGAAGAAAGAGTACAGTCCTTCACAGTGAACCAGGCTCACAGTGAACAACTGCTTTCTAGTTTCCCAAAAGCACCATTCCCTGTGCTTCATAGTGAAAGAAGGTAACCAAGCCCTCAATCCAAACTATAGAAAACAGAACAGTTTTCTTACAGTTAGAAAAATACATCAATATTTAGTTCTCAAGATGCAAAGGCATTCATGAACATAAACATGTATAATAGTGAAGAACTAGAAACTACCTAGGTACCCAACAATAGTAAAAGTAATTGGGCTATTTCTACAGCAAGAATAAGTACTTGTTGTATAGAACATAATTTATTTAT
Source organism: Phyllostomus hastatus (assembly GCF_019186645.2). Taxonomy (NCBI): domain Eukaryota; kingdom Metazoa; phylum Chordata; class Mammalia; order Chiroptera; family Phyllostomidae; genus Phyllostomus; species Phyllostomus hastatus. The sequence continues at coordinate 6,582,548 of NW_025334015.1, read as the reverse complement.
ATGGAAAAACACTAATCGAATGTTGTTTAGTGAGAAAATGAACATCAAACAACTGAATGTGTAGCGTGTTTCTGTTGTTTTCTGGCAACAAAATGTATTCATGTCTATCTATATTTTCATTCCTCTATTCATTTAGTCTATTAAACTCAATGGTCTAATTATTTGTGATGAATACCTGTTTCTTGCGCACTAGAAAAAAAAGTACTTTAAGAATAATCTTAAAGCCTAGAGGGTAGAATTCCAAAATCCTGGAAGTTGAGTCTGTTTGTTGCAAGCTTGCCAGCATCATAAAAGTTTTACTTGGTGTTATAGATCAGTCTGGGCAGATGCAAAACGGAGACTGTGTTGTATTTGCAAGGACCCTGATCTATCTGATCTATGTGGGCAGACAGAAAAGACCACAGCTCGATTCAAATGGAAGAGGTGATGGGCAGAAAGGATGTGGCTGAGAGGAAGGACGCACAGCTGCTAAGCATCCACTGGAGTCCTGAGCAATAATGGTACGTTCTATTTTCGGGCTTATGGTGATCAAGTTCTCTCTAAGCCTCTAAGCCAGTGAGTCATCTCCTCTATTGCTTATTTATTCTTGTTATTAAAAATTGTTTACACCTTACTTACTTTGGTATAGGCTTATGAGTATAATGGAAGAAAAAAGAAAATAAAAAAGCAACCAGATTTTCCATTATGGACTACTACCCATGACAGGTAACATCTATCAAGAACACAGTTTCTCTGTTCACACATTTAATTAAGAAGCTTGAAATTGAAAGGAAAGGACAAAAAAGGATGATCAGCCCTAAAAGAAGATTCTGTAATTCACTGGCTGTGTGTGTGTGTTAAGAGAGCCTGGATCTGAAGTCTTCCTAGATGATGAGCATTAGGTATGAACAACCCACTCAGGACAGGAAGCACAACGTAAGTGGATGTGCTCAGAATCTAAATTCTGTCTTCCTTTTAGATGAGAGCTGTGAACTGCTGTGAGAGGCAAGTGCGAATGTGCAGTGAATGAGATGTATGTATTGAGAGCCTGGTCCTCAGGTTATTAAAAATGTTTAATTAACCTAAAAGAGGTCACAACCGGTTGAAGATTATGAGAGCAGTATTTCTCACAGTTGGCTGTCCATCAACAGTACCGATGAAGCTTTATAAAAATACAGGTCTCCTGGGCCCCCATTAAGCAGACACTCCGCGGGTGGGATGTCTTGAGCCCACACTTTAAAGTGGGTTCCCACATGACTCAGTGTAGAGCCAGTTCTCATAAACACTGAGTCTGATGTACCAGCTACTGTTTCAAGAACAAAACACAAACTCTTGGGTGGAAATTGTAGAGGGACAGGTTTGGGGTTTGTATTACAAGTATTTTAAAATATATTCTGCACAAAGCTGAAGCTGTGTAAACTGAAACATGATGCTTTATGAAGCAACGAGACTCCATCATGAAGAGGCAGCAATGCAATGACCCTGAGTTATTTTGCATTCATGGGATGATTTGTACACCTAGTCTTCAAACCAGCATCAGTCAGGTGAGCAATAATTAGCTCATAATCCCCACTACAGTCTAAAGGTAAGTTGCCCCTTCCACAAGAGCTTCTGCTGTTGTCCCACAACCTCTTGGTTGCCTTTCAGCAACACCCTGCAGTGTGAACAGAGCTGTCTGCTAGCTGGCTGCTCTCCTGTCTTGGAATCTCCCTGAGGTCAAGTACACAGGGCACGGGCATGCAACTTGAGCTTTGTACCCCCCTAAGGTTCTCCTGTGTATAACTCCTCACAAGCTATGATCCTCTCAGCAACAGGTCACGTGACAACTTCTAGAGTCCCGCATCATCATGGTCTTGCATGTGTTAAGATTTTGTAAATATAAAGTTTTTTCCTTCATTAGTGTTTAGGAGCCCCCCTGTGAAGGGCTCAAGGAACATGGAGGTGCCTCTGGGTACCTGTTTGAGAGCAGCTGATCCAGCAGGGGTGAGGTGCCTGCCCAAAGGAGAGCTTGCCAAGGGTGGGGAAGGAGTCTGTGTGAGTCTGCAGGCCTTTTCAAGATTCCATAGTTCCAAGGAGGGAAGTGAAGATGCCTGTAAATTCCAGGAGGACCCCAAGGAAATGAGTAATCTTCAATCACTAATGCTAATTTATGACTTTGGACAGGTTGCTTGAACTTTATTAAACCTATGTAATCCATTGAAATGAATGAGCAAATAAATCAACAAGTCAAAATCTTGCTACTCCCTGGATATGAAAGATTGCTCCAGAGCCAAGCTTTCCCTGGAAAAGACTCCCCAGAATCTAATTATTGAGGAAGCAAAAGAAAATTTGAATGAAACCCTGGTTCTTTCGCAGATCCTGCCCAGACCTTCCCTGAATGCGATTCTCATAGAGAACAGGATTTCTCAGAACTATCTGCTGAAATTCCAAAATGGTTTTATAAACACTAACACCCACAGATACTTCCAGCTATTCCACTAAATGTGGAGTTTCTATGGAATGGACACCAAACATTCACAGAAATGACTTCAAAATTTGATATCAGGGCACTGAATACTTCAGACTTGACTTACTTTGTGAGGAAGAAAGAGGAAGAAATACTTCTGTGAGGCCATCTAGCCATTTTCAAGATTCCTTTGGTTTCTGAGCCACACCAAATACATGAAGGCTTCTGGAAGGCAATTCCAAGGTTTAAGTCTGACTTAAGACAGCTTTGTTAATACGTATGTATATTTTAGGGGTCACTTCGATCAGGCAAGTAGTATTGTTTTCTAAGGACAGATGATATTAAATGAACAAATTCGTTAGTACTTTAAAGTCAGTAGCTCTTAGCATCATAAATCCTGATCTAACATTCACTAATGCTGTATACCAGGGGGGGTCCAGCCTGTGACCTGCAGACCTCATGCAGCCCAGGAAGGCTAAGAATGCAGCCCAACACAAAATCATAAATTTACTTAAAACTTTGTTTTGCTCATCAGTTTTTGTTAGTGTTTGTGTATTTACTGTGTGGCCCAGGACACTTTTTCTTCCAGTGTGGCCCAGAGATTCCAAAAGGTTGGACACCCCATCAAGTGTCCCTGGGCCTGTGAGCCTCAGACGGAAAGTGGGTATTGCAGCCTGGGCAGTGCAGGTGGCCATGAGGAACTGCCGTCTGGAAGCACAGCTCTCTGCTCTCGTCCCAGGCTGAGCTCTGAGAGTGAACACTGGAGTGTGTGGCGTGCCTTCCTCAGTCGGGAAGGTGGCCCTCTGGCTCACCGTCTGAGGGCTGCAAGTTGCAAGTTCTGAGTCACCTGGCTCATACCGACCATCCCAAATGATTTTACCCAGCCTCTGAGACGTTCCTCACTCCAGAAGGCTGTTCTTTTCATATGAATGTATGTTTATTAGCTACTTGTCAGGTAAAAAGCCCATAGTAGAATGATGTTTTCTGTTTCCCAGAAACTATATACTAGAAAGGGGAGATGAGACATACTCACCTGAAAACAAGGAAAGAATTGAGAGAAATGTTTTGGAATGGAGACAACTATAATGCAGCACGATTTTATGAACATCAACCAATGTGCACTCTGAGCGAAAGTCTGAACTTACAAATGAGCAAGACATGTAAAGAGGCCAAGTGTTTAAAAGAGAGACCACATAGGAATATTCAACCAAGGTGGATTTCTCCACACAGACCTTAATTAACAGTTTGAGGGAGTTTCATAAGCATAATTGATATAATTATTCCTCAAATTTTGAGACAAGGAGACTAATTTAAGCATGCAGGGCTTACACAAACACATGTACAGTGACACAGATGTTTCAAAGAAGAAGTATTTCTATTTTGCATTTTTTAAATTGCTTCTGAAGAGAGAGGGAGTAGGGAACTTTGACTTAATTCCTCTTAAGAAAAGACGTTTTTCTAAATGACTGTCCAATTTAGTTCTGCCTTCTTTCCTCTGGGTACAACCATTTCATTTTGTATCCTGCAGGTGATTAGGCTTAAGCTGCCTCTGTCTCTCACATAAGCAGAAACCTTGGAGGAAATGTCTAATTTTTGTTCATATGGTGTTGGCTTGAAAATGTGCTTGGGAAATACCTAGGCACCTGAAGGATACAAATCAAGGCTAAGATAATTAACAAATAAGATAATTTAGTAATGAATAAGGGAGAAGAAGGCAGAGTAACTCTCCATAAGGGCCTTCTTTAGAAGGAAAGTTACTGCACTAATAATAATAATGATAACAAACACTCCAGAGCTTGGTTGGCATTCCAGGGCATTGGCAGGCACCAGTGAATTGAGCCCTGTGGGTGGGGCAAAGCCTCTTCTCCATGCTGATGCTGGAGGACATGACATGTAACTTTAAGGGAAGAGGACTCCCTGCTGCTGTACAGAGGAGGCAAATAGGGAGCAAAGGGGGCTCGTCTCTTCAAGTCCAGGGAGTGAGTCACCAGCCAGGCCATGCTCACTTTCTTCTCAGTCCTTCATGCACCAGACATGGGCTAGGTACCCACAAAATATCACATACTGCCTGGGCACAGGCAAGTATGGTTCTCTTGTGAAAGACCTTAGAGTCCACTGGGATATACACCCACAGGAAGACTGTGACCCCTGATGCACACCAGAGCAAAGTGCGTAGTCAGGTCAAGACATGGGGTGCTGGGACTTTGCCTGAAAGGGAAATTAGACCTTCACTGGGAAAAGCAGAGGAAAGGTCATTCCAGGCAGAGAATGAGCAAGATGGGGGAGGGGTGCAGTGTGCCTAGCTTGGTCACAGGAGAACAGATACCTGGTGGTAGCAGCAGAGGGGAGGCAGTGAGAAGAGTGGAAGGTGAAGGTGAAGGTGATGGAGGGCCTTGAGCAAGACAACATTGGTTTTAGGCAACTAGAAGCCCATAGAAAGTAATTAGAAGGCCAAAATATAATCCATGCGTCTGCTTAGGAATGGCAGCAGCAATAGAGGGAATTAGAAGACTGGGTCAGTAGTAACGAGAACCTAACTCCATGCCCATCAAAGAAGTGTACTAAGTATGCCCTCCACACACAATTCCCTTACCTTCCTGCCACCTTCATTAAGAAAGGCTCAGACCAACCAGGAAGCCAGAGCCAGGGTCATTTTACCCCCTGCCTGGGTGGGTCTTCATGAGCACCAGGGCTACTCACTAGTGAGTAAAATGCTTCTTGGCTGCTGGTGTGAGTGAGAAATGATAGTTCTTATCATGTGAAGGTGAGCTTGTAGCCTCAGAAGCTGATTACAAATGCACAGCAATCAAAGAACTGCTCTTGCTTCTTCCCAGAACCTCCCTCCCTTTCACCACCACACGTCTCTGCTCAGTGTCAATTTAATTAAAATCAGAACCAATGCGGGCATCATGTAAATTGCTTGCAAGAGGGCCAAGGTCATCACAAGGACATGAAAACCACAGTCCCTCTGCTCTCTCCACTGGACAGGGAAATGAAAGGGACCCTGAAAGGAGGGGTGGGGTCTTCTGAGGAAAATGAAAATCAGGCTAGATGACAAAACACCAGGTCCACAGCAGAGCTTTGAGCACAATGCACTGCCTGCTTTAGTTTTCTACTTATGACATAAAAATGACGTTGCACTCCTTCATTACTATAGGAATGTTGTGAAGATTCCATTGTTAACACATCGAACCTAATCTGGGAGCATATGTCTGTGGAGACAGAGTATTCAGAGAATTAAACTATGTGAAGGAAAGTAGGATTTAAAAACCCTTTCTTCCCAGAGGTTACAATGTCTACACAACCTGCACACAAAAGTTTATATGAGCTTTCTTCATAGTTGCCCCAAACTGGAACAACCTAGATGTCCTTTTGTAGGTAATTAAACAAACACAAGCATTTATACCATGGTGTACTACTTAGCAACAGAACAGGATAGACTATTGATACACAATAACCTAGATGAATTTCTAAGAAATTGCACTGTGGAAAAAAGCCAATTCCAAGTTTATATGCTGTATGATTTCATTTATGTAACATTTGAACACGACAAACTAATGGACGTGGAGAACACATTCAGGGTTACTAGGGGTGGGGTTGGGGTGGAGTGGGGGTGGGTTAGAGCACAGGAAGAAGCTGAATGTGGTTAGGAAAGGGCAATGTGAGAGGTCCTTACAGCATTGAAACTGTTCAGTATCTGGACTGTGGTGGAGGATAGAACAACGTACATGTAATAAAACTGCATAAAACTAAATACACACACAATGATATGCAAGTAAAACTGGGCAATCTGAATAAGATCCACGGACTGTAGGGATGTCAATATCCTGACTGGGATATTGTACTGGCATTTTGCAAAATGTTACCACCAGGGGAAACTGAGCAAAGGGTACATGGAATCTCTCTTTTTTATTTCCTACAACTTCATATAAATGTATAGTTAACTCAAAACAAAGAAAAAAGCTTAATAAAAATGATACAGGAGGAAAAAACAATGTAAGCCTTCCCATCAATTACTCGATTGTTCTGGAGAGGCAATGTTCACTTGCACCCTAAGTCATGAGTCACAGAACTAGACTCTAGGGGGATCCTTCTTCTCCAGAAATAACTCTTTGTTCTGGACTGCATATTAGTTATTCACATTGCACATAGACCCATGCCCCTCAGAGCTGGTAAGTGTGCTGGAGTCCTCAGCCTGCCAAAAAGATAAAATCAGGAAAGACTGCCATTAGACAAATTATTGATTCACGTGCTCACATGTGTGGTGAGAATTTACATAAATTAGACATATTTCACAGTCTTTCTGGCCACTTTCTCAAAGCCTCATTTTCAAAGGGCAGCAGCTTCATCCTGATCCCTCAGCAAAGTAATTGCAGGGCAGCCCTGACACGGAGAGGCCCCTTCATCACTGTCACTGCTCTCTCTCTTACTATATCCACCTCCTTGGCTTGGATTCTCCTTCAATCTACCCTCAATGGGCCTGGCACAAAGAAGCAAGTTCTCCCAGTGGAGAAGCTCCTAATGATACTCTGTTATTTCTCTTCTGTTTCTTCCCTTCAGGTGTTTAACTCTTTGAGATTTTCAAGACAAGATGTGATTCCACTCCTACTTCTAAATCATTTCATTGTTCCCAGCTGATGGCACTCCTTCAGTGTCTCACAAAGGAAAAGCCATGTAGCAGGGTTAAAAAAGGAAGTTTCCTTTGCAAGATGTTAACCTTCTGAGAAACAGCTAATCTCCTACAGCTGAAATCCATGCCAAGAGGGACTAAAAGATTAGCCATTCCCTTGATTTATTATTATTTTTGTGCTAGAAAAACACCTTAGCCTTTTGACAATGTAAAGAAAAGATGCAGCAATGCAATTTGTGTGGCTATCTAAGCTGAACAGATCTCTTATTCTTTCTCACTAGCACCAGCCCAAGGTCAGCACCATTGCCAGCTGGTGCCAGTCATGCCCTCCAAGGATGACAGAGCAGAAAAAGGAAAAGCCCATCCTCTGTCTGAGGAAGGCTACCAACTGGATGCTCATCTTAGGAGAATGCTGCCTCCCTCTATATACAGGGTGTCATAAACTTCCAGCAAGAATGGTGGGAGCTGGGAATTCCCCAGGACTGTCGAGTGTCAAGGTCACCTGTCCAGACTTGAGAAAGCTGGAGCCAAGATACCCAAGGGTAGTCCATGGTCAGAAAGACCAAGAAACAAGTTTTTAGCTAATTGGGTGTAAAATAAGTAGCTGGTAGGGTTTGAATAACAAGAATGTCAAGAAACTTGATGGAACTGAAGCAAAAGATTCTGTGTGGGGTACATATTGGGAGCTGTCATAGATCCCTGGTTTCTCAAAGAAGAAAAAACTCTTTCTTCCTAGAGCCCCATGAAGCAGTATGCCCCGATCAACTCGCCGTCTGCAGCTCTGGACCGTAACCAGCCAGGTGAGGACCCGCACGTGTCAAAGAAAATGAAAAGGTGATGATTTTGTCAACACCATGTGAGGTGGGTAAACAGACCATATGGTGTCATTTTTAGTTCAAAATGGAATCTCATTACTACAACTATCTTTGGGTTCAAATCCCTGATTGTAAGTATTTATTGAAAAGAAAACTTCATGAATCCCAGTTTCATGGGAATTCTAGGTACATATGAAACTCTAAGTAATAAAATTTATTTGAGCTGAAACATTCTGGAGTCTGACAAAAGTAAACAGAGAGTATGCACTGCCTTCTGGTGTCTGTTGAATAAAGCAGAGAGAAGGAACATTTTAAATGATCTTGAACCATGTTCTAAATCTAATCTCGTTACACAAAGCCACATCTCACCACCCAGGACAACTTGTGTGTCACACAGGGGAGTCGGTAAACCTGTAGAATTTCCTAAAAACAAACAAACATTCTGGTTGGTGGCGGTGTTCTGAGCTGAGACACACGGCTGTGTCTGAATCACAGCCTCATGACTATGAAACATTTTTTTTCTAACTACTGTGAGATAACTAACATCATCATTTTAAAAATCACTTCATACCCTCAATCTCCCACTCACATATTAAGGATCTACTATACTGGCAAAATCCTATCTAAACTTATGGGAATATATTATATATGAGACCATGGTCATGGTTTTTTAAGAGATACAAAAAATTATAAGGCTTGAGTGTTTGCCTTCAAGGTGTTCATATATATTTGGAAAAAATAATTCAAAATACACAAATAAAAGTAAAAGGCAGTATGTGAGTTAGTGTCCAAATGAGCTATGCAGCTCATGAACCTGATAGAAACCCATACTTTATGAGAAAGTAGACGCCTAAAGATCTCCAAAGATCAACACCACATTCCCTGCACATCCATGCTCTAAACGAATACCTTGGTTTTCAATTCTGCTCAAGTCTATTTCCCATTCAGATTGAGAATGATTTACTGGTTCTTATCAAAGGCCCACTTATTTGTAGCACAAATCTATGGCCATAACTGATAAAATTTAATCTAGTTATCTAGCTCAGCAAAGATAACCTGAGTTTGAACAAATATGGAGAGGCAGTAGGGACTCAGCTATTGACCAGAACCCTGGAGCAGAAAAAAAGAGGGTTACAAAGACAGATGTTCAGGTCAAGAACAGCCAGAGTCTAGCATCTGAGATTCATGCATTAAGCTATTTGCTCTCTCATTCAGGCTTCATTGAGTCCCCACATTATAATAAGACACAACTAAATTTGGGGGGAGATACAATGATGAATATGATGCAAAATGGAAAAAGTGATGATAACTATAACAGGGAAAGGGAATGTGATGTTCAAGTTCATGAGAGGAGCTGACTTCTTAGGGAGATCAGATGAGGCTTCCTGGACAAAGTGTCCTTGGGTTTTCAGCCTTAAAGGAAGAGGGTTGTGAGTGAGATAAGTCTGAAAGGGTTGGAGAGGGGGTACCCAAAGAGGAGGAAGGGATTTCCGTGAGGAGGTAAGAAGGTGAGAAAAGGCATGATAGGCATGGCAGCAATGTTTGTCCCTTAGACAGAAGGATGCTCTGCTGGCCCTCCATTATGTACACATAAAAATCACCATTGGCACATCTAAACAACTCAAGTCTGTTAAATTAACTATCTAGTTAAAGTAATTAAGACAGGGAACTTCAGTTCAGTAGGACAGTATATCTTGGTTATCAAGTAGGCAGCTATTCATAGAAGACATTGATTGCAGTGTTATTAAATCTCAACAAATACGTGTTTTACCATGTGTTATTTAACACAGAGCAATGGCCTTTTGGGGGATAAATGGAAATCTTTTCCCAGGCAGGTAAATTATTGCCTATTGACAAATAAAGAATTGTTTCCCACAGGACATTTCTGCCCTATTCTAAATCTTCCCTTCTTAAATGTGGTCTCCTTCATTTTTCTTGGGAGCCTGAGTGAATGGCATACGCATCTTGCATATAAAAATGTTGTTTGATGACTAGCTTGATTTTTTGCCAGTTGTGACCCTATTATATTTCATTACAGAAAATTTCTGGAAACTCCTACAAAACTACTACTACAAAGATTTCAAACCTTATATGTCAAGGAAATCTTGGGTAGAGAAAAGCCAAATGTAAGAATGAAGCACATTCATGATAAACCACACACCTTACAAAGATTTAGTGTCAATCCATCACTTGCTAGGTCAGCCCTCCAACACCTTAAGAAAAGCAGGAACTGACACCCATAATCAGAGTTTACTCTCCAATTACATTAGGATAACCACTGTCCAGACTCATTTTTGTTCATATAAGATTATTCGATCTCCCACACTAAAAGGCCTCTTATTACCAACCGTCAACACCATCATAACAATGCTGAATGTGAAGAAAAGGCACTTGAATGAGCACAGCTTTCTGACTTCATTTCACTGTGTATGAGGGCCCCTCGGAGGGCTGCTTCAGGCTTCAGCTGGGTGCAGGGAGGGCGGGCAGCTGGGAACAATGGGCCCAACAGGAAGGACAAAGGGTGGCACAGTGCAGACACGAGGGGGTGAAAGGAAAGAGAGCAATTAGTTGTCCATGAGAATAATTCAGAAGGTTAAACCTACTAAGAAAACTCAGTGAGAAAGGAGGAGGCAAAGGATGGCCAGGGGAAATCAAAAGCAAGAAATTCATGCATTTTGGTTTTCTGGCTCTGATGACTATTTTATTTCAGGATAAAAAACACCAGTTCATGGTTGATATGATGCCTTTCCTTATAGGAACTCTGATCAGTTCATGGACTTCCCTTTCAGTACCTGCCTTTGCCAGCATGACCTGGAAAGAACACAATCTTTAGTCTTGTTCCACCAATGCAAGCCTGAAATACAGATAGCTTGCGAATTCTATAAAAGTGAAAGAGAAGGTCTGATGATGGAATAAAAGTACTTTACATTAAATTCTCAGAAGACTCACCTGAGTACCATTTTCCAAAGTGATCACTTGCAAGCCTATGAACTTATTCCAATGATGCCTGGCCACAGTTCCAGGCATTCATAGTGTATCTTTGAGCATTGCCAGTTTAGGTTTAAATCCAGAACTCTAGCCTCAAGCCTTTGTAGTTATTTTGGTTCTAATCCAAACAAATATTATCAAGCTTGCTCATTCAGCCAGATCATCAAACTTGACCTTCTAGAACATTTAATTGTTTCTCAAAAGTGCTTCCACTCTCAGGGAAGTGAGATGTGTTACCTCTGAGAACAGGCAAAAGAATGGGCTTTAGTCTCTGTATGTAATTACAAAAAAAAAAGTTATCTCAGTGTGATACAATAAGGAGGAATAGACATAATGGGGAGGAAGTATTTGGTCTCCTCTTGCAGATTTTAAGGTAACTCATTTGCTTGTGTCAATTTGGGATGCTTTTTTATTTGTAAGTAAATAAATATTTCTGTGAGCTAATGGTAAATGTTTATTTAAGTTCCAACCCATGGCCTGCCTGACCTAGCATCTCAAGTGGATGCTCAGGCCAGATGTGGTGAAATAGGATGCAGGAGAGGCTGGAGAGGCCAGAAAAAAGGAAGAAGAGGAAATAGGAAAATGTGGATGGGCATCCTGGTTATCTTATCTCGCTCCCAGGTTCTCTGATGTCTTTGTGACCTCTGGTCTTAGGCATTTCACACACATGTATTGTGTCTACAATGTCCAGGTGTTCTAAAAGCTGGGTTACATATGTGAACAAAATGGATAAAGATCCTTTCCTCATGTATTTTATTTTAGACAGTACAGGCAAGCAGTAATCATAACAACAAATAAGCCAATTATATAGCTTTTTAGATGGTGCTAAATGTTGTAGAAAACTTTTCTAATAGAGAAAGATAAGGGAATTAGAGCTGGTGGGAATTCTACAATTTTCAATATGGCTATCAGTGTAGGCTTCATTAAGAAGGTAGCAAGCAAAGATGTGAAGCAGGTGAGGGAGCCAACCATGCAAATATCTCAGGGAAAATATCCTAGAACAATCTCACCAAATGCCCTGAAGCCAAGTATACCTAAAGTGTCCACAGAATAGTAAGGCAGTCTGTATACCCTCATCAACAGTGAAGAAGAGGGTAGAACAGTGAAGAAAAGCAAAGGAAATTGGTGGTGGTGGTGGTGGTGGTGGTGGTGGTGGTGGTGGTGTGTGGTGAGGGACAGTATCTGTGGGTGGGGGAAGGGAGATTCCTGATGATGTGGATGGACCCCATTAAGATCTGGGTACTTACTCTGAATGGAATGGAGAGCCATTGAAGCATTCCAAGCAGAGGAGTGGCAGGATCTGACCTGTTTGTAAAGGATGCTGTCTTGGGAACAGATGGTAGGGGACACAGGTAGAAGCAGGGGGGCTGGTCGGGACATACTCACACTGACACATGCTCGTCTGCTGGTACTGGAGGTGGGCAGTGGTGGTTGGATACTCCACTCTGACCTTGCTGTACTCTGACCTGTACCTAAACACACTGGTGCTCACGTTCTCACCTAAAAGACATCCCTCTCATCTTTCCACTCAGGATTAGATTTTCTCAAGGTTGCCTCTTCTTGGATGTATGATAGAAATTTGGTATGATATTAGCTAGAACCAAGCTTCTGAACCAGCTCTGCAGTCTGTTGGATTCAGCCCTGATGATTTCTATTGAGAGTTCTAGCTGTCAGATGCTGAACCAGTCAGCAGTCTGCCCTAAGCTTAGACACCCACACAGTCTCTTGTTTTTGCCTGGTATGACTTTTTTTTTTTAAATATTTTATTTATTTATTTTTTAGAGAGGGAAGGGAGGGAGATAGAGAGAGAGAGAAACATCAATGTGCGGTTGCTGGGGGTTATGGCCTGCAACCCAAGAATGTACCCTGGCTGGGAAACGAACCTGGGACACTTTGGTTCCCAGCCCGCGCTCAATCCACTGAGCTACGCCAGCCAGGGCCTGGTATGACTTTTTATGCCTATTCAGCTTCTCCCCCAAACCACATAACTCCTTCTACTCTACTAAGAGAGGGATGTAGGCAGATGTCAAAAACAGCAGAGTGTTAAGTTGTGACTTTTAGCTCTTTCAAAAAGTGGGCCAATGGCAGCTGTGCCATGTACTCTACTATAGCTACTGTGTTTACAAATTTGGAAGTGCATCTCCCTCCCCAGTGTCAAATATGTTAGTACATATTGTGTACAATAATTTCAAAGGGTAATTATATACTTTACCTTACATGATCTTTATAATATCCCTGTGGAGTAAATCATACACATGGAATTGTCACAGGGGTTTTTAAAAATACTTTTCCAAACATGTAAAGAGAAAAACTGGAGATAAGAAGGATGAATAAACTGTCCCAGACCACACAACTGACAAGTGATGAAGTCAAGCCATGGTTCCAAGCCATTTTACCCCTGGTGCTCAATGCTCCTGAATGCTAAATTAGCTCTGGATTCCCACAGAAATGAGATGTTAAAGCCTTCTGTCCCAATTAAAGATCCAAGAATATCTTACTTAGCTTCTAATCTCTAAATCATATCACTCTTTTGTTCTCAAGAGGAAATGACACCAGCCAACAAAGGGAAAGTTTATTTCTAGTCAGAATTAACTGAATGACACAGAATAAAGTTGTCTCCCCAGAAACTGTCACCACAATGATCATTGAGAATGTACTGGCTCCTGGTCTGGGCACTGTCAAACACTGGGGGAACTACATGGGCCTTCCCTATATCCAGGAATAAACATTTGAACTTGTGTTGGGCAAGACCCTCTTCACTTGTGTCTTTACCAGTCACTTGTACTGTAAAGTCACTGTTCAGGACAAAGTAATGATATGTTATTGACTGTTAGGAACAGTGGGGAAAAAGGTTCAAGTTTGCCTTCCTATTACCAAATCTATGGCTCTCTTTATTGCCATAAGAGTAATCCAAAAGGAAGACAAATAAGGGGGAAAATCGTTATTTCTTTGTCTATAAACAATAGAAGATGGAATTAAAAAAATAGTTTGAGATTTGACCTAAGTGAAAGAGAAAAATGTTGCAGATTCAGGGGATAGGAAAAATGTTTATTTTACAATGTGCTTGTTGAAAAATGTTAAGTATAGAAGACTGAGCATCCAGAGTTTGAAAGAGAAGTTTAATACGTGGGAAGCAATAAGAATCTTTCCATCCACTTTCCATTTTCAACTACAGGTGCTTCACTTTCCTCAAAATTATAAAAGTCTCTTAATTCTCCCCATTAGTGAGTTTCTGCTACATTTACATGTGATATAGTGTACGTACCCTGAATACCTTACCATTTCCCCTCACATTCCTTACCCAGGCCTGATTTCTATGCTTTGACATTAGGGCAAAGCCATTTGAACAATGGGATTGCATATAGAACCACCCATGTGCTAGCTCCACTTACATGTCTAATTGTACCCCAGCACAAACTTAGGACATCCAAAAGAGAGCTCTTGGCATTTGTTCCCAACCACTGACTGCCCTCCAGACAGGCCTCTCCCCATTTGTTTCCATCTGGTTAAATGACACTGCCATCCACCCAGCTGTCCAAGTCAAGTGTTCATCTTTGTTTCCTACTTCTCCCTCACTCCCGACTTTCCATCCATCACCACATCTGTTCTTTTGGTATGCTTTTCAGATCTGCCTTCTCCTCTTCAGTTCTGCCAGCACTACCATTGTCCAAGCCACCATCCTCTCTCACCTTGACTGAGGCTATTGTGTCCTGGCTGGTCTCTCTTCTTCCAGTCCTATCTCCCAAATTCATTTCCCACGAGATAGCTACAATAGTCATTCTTAAGTGTCAGTCAGTTTAAGCTACCTTCCTGGAAAAAAAGTCTATCTGCCTACCACGGTTTCCAAGGCCTTCCATAATGTAATTACTGCTTCCACCCCCAGTTTCCTCTTGCTCCTCTCTCACTTGGTGACTAGGCTCTTGCCTCATTTCTTTCTGATCCTTGAACTTCACTTCCACCTCAAGGTCTGTAAACCTGCTTTCCTCCTGCATCCTGTGTCCCTCAAAGCTTTGACTGATTTGTTTACCTTCACCAATATTGACTCAGATATCACCTCCCCAGAGAGGCATTCCCTTGTCACCCATCCTAAAGTAAAACTTAATCTGCACCTCTGCCCCATGCTATCACATCGTTCTCTTTACTCCTTTTGGTGTAATCATCGGACTCCACAAACAGCTTGTTTATTTGTTTGCTCGCTTGTTCCCTAGTGTCTATTCAGTGAGGATAATGTAAACTCCATGAGGGCAGGGACTTTGTCTATCATTTTTACCTCTGTATTCTCATTTCTTGGCACTGTGAGCAACACACATTAAGTGCTTATTATACATTGCTAAATGAATAAATGGAGACCTAAATAAAGAAATACAAAATACTATGGCTTTTCATAGGCACATAACTTCTGAATATTAGGTTTGCAGTTGACCTTAATGATTATCTGGCACACATTCTTATTTTTAATAGGTGAGGAAACTGGAAGTCAAGGAAGAAAGCTCCATACTATATATAGACTGCCAACCTCTGACATAGAATATTTCTCTCAGTATTCACCTTTTATATTTCAACATTTAACTGAAAAGTGGCTTCTCAATTAAGAAGTACTATATATATAATTCTAGCTAAATCTCACCTCATAAATAAATACAGTACCCATCATTATAAATATTGGAATATTGAAAAGTCATGTGGTCCTTTTCTCTTCTTGCTTATAAACAAGACTCTTTCAGAATATCCCAGCATATCTGTGGTCTGGTCTACCCTGAGGCTATGCTAGGTTTAAAATTCCATGTCTCATTCCCTTTCCCCACTCATTATATTCTTTTTCCAGTTAATTATATAATGTATTATCAACTTTTTAATATAAATTAGATGATATTCACCTGGTAGGATTACAATCAATTTATGGTTGATTCCAAAATGAACCAGTTGTCTAAGTCAACTGGGAAAAAGTCATAATTACTTTATATCTATCCTTGGGAGGCTGCTTGCAGCTAGGGTAATTAAATGTTCTTCTAACTGAACAGGGAAAACAAGGTGAGGTTGCTGTCTTGTATTGAACAGACTCCACAAAAAATGCTTCACACTTCCCTAATGGAATCTGGTTGTGTTTTCACCAGATTCTGAATTTTCATTCCAAAGAGCTTCATTATTTCAACATAGTTCATCTTATACCTGTCTGGACACAAACAGATGGGGCAACAAAGATATAATCCTACAGACAGCAGCAAACATCCGAGGTTCCTGCTGAATTCCAGCCCTGAGAGCCAGAGTCCAAACATGCTGTGGCTAGCTGGGATTTGCTCTAAACTACCCTGAGTCTCCAATATCTATAATTTCCCCACAGAGACAAGAGATGTAAAAACTGTATGCAAGGTTGGCTCTGCCTTGCAAGGCAGCATGTACAAACATAATTGCTTCTTTTTTCCATAGCCATTCTAAGGGATTAAAGAACAGGCAAGAAATAGGGAATCAATGTGCATCACAGATGTTTCAGTGATATTTTGGAATGGCCATTGCCCATAGATTTCTGTGGCTTCTTTTTTTTGGTAACAACTTTATTAAGATGCAATTCACATAATGTATTCATCCATTTAAAGTGTATGATTCAATGAATGTTAGCACGTTCACCAAGTTGTATAGCCATCACTACAATCAACTTTAGAATGTTTTAATCACTTCCCACAAGAAACCATGTACCCTCTAGCAGGCACCCCCCAAACTCCTCCACTCCCTCCCTCTCATATTCTAGGTAATCACCAACCTACTACTTTCTAGATACGCCTATTCTGGACATCTTATATAAATGAAACCATACAACATGTGGTCTTTTATAACTAGCTTCTTCTATTTAACATAACATTTTCAAAGTTTAACCACATTGTAACATGTATCAGTATCTCACTTCTTTTTTATTGCTGGATAATATTCCACTGCAGGGATATACCATTATTCATTTATTCCTCTATCTATAGATTAATTAATCAGATGTACATTAATGTATAAGTTTTTGTGAGGAGATATGTTTTAATTTGAGTATATGCATAAAGAGTAGAATTGCTGGGTTATATGGTAACTGTCTAATCTTTTGAGGAACTGCCAGATTTTTCTGAAAGCAGCTGCTCTATTTTACATTCCCATTTATATGAGGATTTCAATTTCTCTACTTCCTTTCCAACATGTTATCATCTCTTTTTTTATTATAGTCCCCTTATGGTGTGAAGTAATATCTCATATCATTTTGATCTGTATTTCCCTAGTGATTAGTGATGCTGAGCACCTTTTCCTGTGCTTATTGGCCATTTGCACATTTTCTTTGAAGCAATGTCTATTTAGATTCTTTGGTTCTTTTAAAATTAGGTTACTTGTCTTTTTATTAGTGAGTTGTAAGAGTTATTTCTTTGTTGCTTTCTTGTATGATTTTGGATGGCAATTTAGAAAGTTAAATATATATTTTACAGCATAGAAATAAATTCTAATTTATACCAAAGAATAAAAGTATTTCTGTATAACTCTTCTGATCTTCTATAATCTCACAGATTTTCATTAACATGTGCATATGCATACCATACATTGAAACCTGTGTGGTCATTGCTTATGTTAGTAAATAGGCAAGACTTTGGGTGAGTTGTCCACTTGTCTTTAATCCAAAGTGTAGAAAACGTTAGAGAAAAGTTTATAGAACCAACCTGAATTGTCTGCCATTTAGTCCTGAAGCATGTTTGAAGCCATAATTATTTGAGATTGGTACAGTATGAAAGGACAGTGAAACATCATTGCTTATAGTAAGTGCTTATCAACTGTTGGCTGAAGAAATACAGTGCACATCCGGGCTTTGTGAGGCATTGTGTTTTAAGTGCTTGGCTTCATTCATTTGGAAAAGCAGATGAAGGGGTAGAGTTATTTCCTTCTTGGTCAGAGAGTTGCTGATCTTCTGAAGCCAGAGCCAATATTACTTATGTCTTGAGAGTCCCAAATGTTTTTCTGAATTTGGACGGGGAGAGATACACATTTGCAGATTGATAGTTCCACCTACAAATGGGTTCATCTCCCAGTGTAGGTTATAATTTATATATGAGATGGTTTATCTAGTTCTGGGAAGATAAACAATTCTAAGCCATATGTAATTATCAGATCTAGAAGGTTGTTTAAATTCACTCATTCAGCAATTCCATTGTCCTTGCTGTTAGCTATTAGCATTTATGATCTAACCATTAACTATATTCCACACATTTTCTGTGTTTCTCTTACTGATTGTCTGCTTTTTTTTGGTCATATTCAATTGTAATAAAAAGGGACAGAACTTTAGTTTCTACAACATATTAGCTGTTTAATTGTGGGCAAGTCACTTAACCTCTCTAAGTCTCGGTTTCCTGTTCCATAGATTCAAGAAGTTAAATGTGCTTTATCCCTTCTTTTCAGGATTGTTGTGAATATCATTTGAGATAATAAGGGAGAACACTTTGCAAATTGCTAAACTCAAAACAAATATTAGTTGTGGTTGCTAAAATTTTTTGGTAACCTCAAATCAACTCATTAGTTTCTCCTTATCTCCTCTTCTTCTTTCTCCTTCTTCTCCTTTTCCTTCTCTGTCTTTCTCCTTCTCTTTTCCTTTATAGCTCTTACTAATATGACATTTGGAAAGAGTAATAACAAATAACTTAAAATTTGTAGATAAACAATGGATTTTTTGGCCTTATGTTTATTTTCTGCTAACACAGAACACAGGGGAATCTGAGGGAAAGTTGGCTCTGAGGGTACACAGATATTGCTTAAATCTGACCTGATAGAATGAAAGACAATGATTTTGTTGATAGTGGCAACATAAACAGGGCTACTACAGCAGGCCTCTAGACTGTACATGATAGAACTTATCCCTTTCTAACTCATAGTTGGTGAAACCAGAAAATTCTGGTCCTGTATTTTCCAAGCTATAATCCTTCTTGTGCTGAACTGTAATAAATATTTTCAAAAAGAAATCAGCTCCTGAATGGGCTGACTTCCTTTTTGCTAGCCAATGACAGAAATCCAAGAAATAAATGCAGACTTCTCCCCTGATGAACTGGGCTTTAAGTCACTAATGAGGATGATGTCTTAGAACATACCAAGCCAGAGCTGATCCACTTAAATCAAGAATAACTTTCAAAAAACAAGAGGTAATTCCCAACTTGGAAACAAGCCAGAAATAAAAGATTGCCCTTATTTATTCACTTGAAATGCCATAGGAGTTGAATGACCACAGAGACAATATTTTCCAGGAAATGGAAACCACTAATGGGCATTATTTTAGTAATTCAAATGTTTTCATGATAAACACCTGCTCCTTTTGGAAACAGATTAAATGATTATGTTTATCCATTTATATTTGTATACTTCTGAGGTAACTGACAGCACTCAATAAATAATAAATGATGATAATAATAATCCTGATCCAAACATCTTCAGAAGCATAAAAAGTCTTCAGTGGCACATTCTTTTTAAAAAAATTGATCTGGCTCTTTAAATTGAAGATATGCCTTGAGTGAAGATAGTCCATTAATTTATAATTCAAAGAAAATGTAATTTTAAGAATTACAATAATTATAACAAGAGCCAATGTCCTATATGACCCACAATAAATAGAAGGAAGGAAGGAAGGAAGGAAGGAGATACCCAGAATAATACAAGTTATTACTTTAGAAAAAAAGGAAGATTTCATGAGCACTTTTAAATTACTGGATCCTGCTAGTAACTGGTGTGGTTCAGTGGGTTGGGCATTGTCCTGCAAACCAAAAGGTCATCAGTTTGATTCCTAGTCAGTGCACATGCCTGGGTTGTGGGCCGGGTCCTTGGTTATATGCATGTGAGAGGCAACCGATCGATGTTTCTGTCACACATTGATGTTTCTCTCACTCTCTTTCTCCTCCCTTCCTCTCTCTCTAAAAACAAATAAATAAAATCTAAAAATTTACTGGATTCAGAAACAAGATCCCTCTGAGATATAAATGTCTACATTTGTTTTCTGCTTGAGGAGGTAGTTTGTCTTTCTCAGGTTGTGAAAGATGCTAATGTATCTCTATCCACCTCTGACTGTGCATCCAAACCTCTATCTTCCTGAACCAGCTGGAGTTAATGCCTACTGCTTCAGTTATCCATAATGGCCACCTAGCTTTACTTCAGGCAACATTTCTCAGAATGATGAGTTTATAGCAAGTTACAATAACCTGAGCACTACCTCCTATACCCAAACTCTTCTATGTCCAGCTTATACTTGTTTTCACTTCACAAGGGTCTCATAAAACACAAAAGTTCTCCTTGTCGAGATTCTTCAATGATTGCCTATGGAATGAAATTCAAAATCTGTACTGATGGTCAGTTCCTGCCTTCGCTTTTCAGCTTTGTGTTGCAGCACATTTTCTCTTCCAAATCTTGTTCCACCTATACACTCGCAATGACCCTCATACTCAGTGCACTTACCTAGTGTCCTGGCTTTGCTCAGGCTGATTCCCACATGAAATTCACTTCGCTACTTGGTGAGATTCTTTTTTATTGTGCAGCTCAAACACCAACTCTTTCATGTAGCCTTTCATAGTTTCTTTAATGCTGATTCCCGATTCCCTTGTAATCCAATGGAATCATAACTGTAACACTTTTATAACATTTATTTCATTCTTCCTTGCATAAAATTAACTGTATACATAATTTTAACTTAGTAGGTTGTAAGATCCCACAGTATATGTTTTACATGTAGTGGGTGCTTTATATACATTGAATCTATTGCTACAGTTGGAAGAACATCCATGGGGAAAAATACTAATATCTTGAATTTTTATAATTTATGCCTGTTAGTAAAATCCAGACCATGCCCTTTTTGAACTTTATCCTAACATTGACAACCATTTCTCTCATATAGAAAAGTTTCCTCATGTCTTGTGCATGGCATGTATTAGGTGTTCAATAAATGCTAATTGAAAGTTCATTACAGATAGAGGATTAGCACCCATGAGAAAATATGTCGGTATCCTCAGTAAATACAAGCTGTGCCTTTCTGTGAAATCCTAGCCTTTCCTTGCTAAACCACATCCTCACTTTCACAAACATGTCTTTGATATATTGATGTTCTTTTGTATTATTTCCAGGATTCATTATGGCACCCAATCAAGTGCCATTGACAAAGAAAAATCAATGATTATATTTTTGTCATCAGTTGCACAGTTAATGAAACATCTTCATGATATCTGTGTAGGATTTCATTAGTATGGAAGACAGAAGCATGGGGTTTAAAGTTATCATGAAAATGGTCTTTATTGTCAAAAGGATCATATTTACTGTCATATACTGAAATCTTGTCTATGTGTTTTTATCCTGACATTAGATTATAAACTCTATGAGGACAGGGGCCACATCTGTCCTCAACAGTCATATTCTCCAGCACCAAGTGGAGTCTTGATACATATTATATGCTCAATAAATGTTGTTACATGAATGAAGTATACTGCCATACTAAATCAGCAATGGCTCCTAGGGGTAGCATAATTACAGACCAGAATACTTCTACCTTTATTCTCTAAGTTGAAGCAATGCTAAAGACTTCCTTGAGCTTAACTGATCAGACAATACAAATTTAAGGCAGTGATTTGGGAGTTTAAATGTCTTTGAAAGAAAGTTTAGTTTTCAAATATTCTGGGCTGTGGAGATTACTGTACACCTGTGTCTTAGCAAATTGAAGAAAGAACTAAAAAGGATCAAGGAAAATAAATGTATGAGGAACAAGGGGGCTTAACTACTTCTTCATAATGACCGTAGAGTTTAGTGCAGCCAGCCAGGTGCAGGATTTCCTGAACTCCTTAAATCAGTTCCACCCCTGAGCCTTGCTCTGTGCTATTAGCAGATTTCTTAGCCGCCTTGGTGATTTTAACATTAGCTAATGCATCCATTTCAGCAGTTTTTCCATTCTGACTCCTTACTTTTTTTCTCCATGGGGACTCTGAGGACAGGGCTTCTCCCCTCTACCCAACAATTCTTTCTGAGGCTTTTGGGAGACTCTCAGCCATATTAATCTTGGCAAAGATGGCAAGACTACATCTAAGCTCCTTCATGACTGCTATTTTCTAACTTCTTGACACCAGAGGGTTACCTTGGTGGTCTAAGCACCAACTCTTAAACATCTCCATTCTCCAGAACAAGACTTTCAAGTAAAAATGTGTTGCACATGAATAGCTCTGCCCACTAAAAGATTTATTGACAATCAAATATTATTCCTCCCCTTTTAAGCAAAGG
Source organism: Phyllostomus hastatus (assembly GCF_019186645.2). Lineage (NCBI taxonomy): Eukaryota > Metazoa > Chordata > Mammalia > Chiroptera > Phyllostomidae > Phyllostomus > Phyllostomus hastatus. The sequence goes on along the minus strand of NW_025334015.1, from coordinate 6,560,437 downwards.
CCAGAATAGAGTAATGAGAGAAAAGGGCAGTGTTAGTGAGGAGATTAAGAAACAAATGGGGACCTCCTAGAGCTAGAATAAATTTTTTAAAAAAAGAACAGTTTGTGAGCCAAGATGCATCATCAAGTGCCCAGTTGCTCCGGGGTGGAGCACTTGTAATTGATGAGCCTGTGAAAGACTAAAGGGCTATTTATTCACATGACTGAGGCATGAGGACCTATTCCTGTAACTTCAGTGACCCACAGCCTTCCTGGAAGCAGGCGTGATTCTGGATACAATTTGACGTTATTCAAAGATAAGGGACCTCACCCTCTCCCATAAACACAGAGTGCAGGGACCACATAGACAGGGAAGCCAGTCAACTGGCAGTGACTTGCCTTGAGCATGTCATCTTGATCCAAACTAGCATGCTGCTAGAAATGTGCTGTTTTAATTAAAGTAAGTTAGGCTTTCCACACACTGAAGGATGGAATCCATCATCAACATGACACTTTATACTCATTACAAATAATATAGCATGTTAGCAGAAGGATTTTCCTCCACTGGACTACCTCTTTTCTTATTAGCATCCTAAGTGATACCATCAGGGTATAATGGATCCTTCAAATATTGCTCTATGAAATCTGAAAGAGTTGGAGAGGTATAAATAAAGTATAATTTACTTCTGAGTAACATGCTGTCCTTTAGCTAGGAAAGAATCAGCTCTTTGGTAAAAGATTATTAAACCTTAATATGTTCACTCATTAAGGGCAGAATCCATGCCATTGCAAAGTTCTGCACCAAACTCAGCACATGGCACCTGCCTAATAAATGTGACAATAAAAGAGCTATCATAATACTAAGCCTACTGGTGTGGCCTCATTTCCACACTTCACTGCTTCTCAGGAGTGACGAAGGTCTGGGAAGGCCAAGATAATGAGCCATTCACTGCAATTAACTGGGAATGACTAATTACAGAATTGAGCCAGTCCTTAGGTTGGTTATGGAACTCTTCTCTCTGGAAGGATGACAAACGCTGTTTATGGCAATGAACTTGAGTCAATAGCCACACTGCTACAGAGGGTATTGATTTAGCAGGAGCTTGAGATCCAGTGTCTGAGTCATCAGCTCTTCCTCAGGTGCCTGTGTGCGATCGACTTTACCGATCCCTTGTATAATGGGGCAAGCGTGACCTGAGTGGGATGGCACCCAAATCAGCTTTTAGTCAAAGAGCAGGTAGGAAAAGGGGAAACTGGTGTCTTTTCTGGGAAGTCTGGCCTATGGCATAACCTGAAAGAAGAGGGGAACCAGACACTGAAGTTTCCTTCACCGCGTAGCTGCCAGGTCTACCTCCAACATGTAAAGATCAATCCAGACAGACAGCCTATTTTTAAGTGGTTCCTTCTCCCATATAGCCATGCATTTTATATTAGTAGAAAATTAAATGAAATTGGCATTTTTCTACTTTCTTGGAATGAAAGAAAATCACTTAAGTATCCTTCCAAAATGAATCCAAAATATTTTTGTTTCATTCAGTGATTTGTGTACTGATGGGTAGAATGTACTATTTAAAACCCTGTTCCCCTGTATTATAGGTTTTTGGACACTGACTTAAAAACTCAATGGAGGGTGTGTTTTAATAGCAATATGCATGAAAAATCACCAAGAGTTTTATAAGCATTCTCACAGCCCTGAGTTAAGAAAGTGAAATAACTGATTGAAATGTGAGCTTGATTATAGCTTTCATTTAGTTTACATAGCAGGTATGTAAATAAGTAAAGTATGACAACAAAAGAAATAAGACTCCCACTCCACTCTGGTCAAACTCTGGTTGGGAAAAGCAAGCTCTAGCGACCTATGCAAACCCGGATATGGGGCAGAGAACAGCCAGATGAAGCATGGCTCAACCCTCTGGCCCAGATGGACACGAAAAGGGGCAATGCCAACAGAAACAAGAGTTGCCTTTGAATAAGTGAAGAGCTGTTGTGTCAAAGTGAAATTACATTTATTCTATATAGCCCCTGAGGTAGAACTAATATCAGTGGGTGGCCTTTCCTGGGAGACCATGGAATTACAGTGAAAGGAAGCGCATTCCAAACATCATAGCTACGTAAAGAAGTATGAATGGTAAGTAGCAGGGATGTCTCCAGTTTGTTTTGAGGCCATTTGAGCACATGATGAAAGGCCATAGAAGATGAGCATATTAGATTGGGAACATACAAAAAGGTGAGCTGTAAGTTTTATCCTCATAATGACAGTATATGCATCTCGGAAATCCATCTCTTTGTATCTTAAAATAGTTTATATGGGAAGATACATAACTCAAGATATTTAAATAAAGAACTTACTCCCCCATATGCAAAGTATAAACAACATGATGGATAAGAGAACAGCAAGATTTCTTTCTCAGAGAAAAAAAAAATAATGCATGTGAAAAAGGAGAAGAGGAAAAATCTTACTTAAGCAGGCTAATTGAAAGGAACAAGAGGCTCTAGCTTACAGAGTTTTGGGCACACACAGTCTTCCAGGGCAGGAGAAATTCAGGAAAATAATGAGAATAGTGTGACCTTATGAAGGAAATGGGGGGCAGAGGGCAAGAAAGATTTAGGCAGAGATCTTTTGAGGACATGAGAATAGTTTCTTGCTTAAGATTTGCTCTGTGGGGGGGGGGGAGAGAAAAATGTCATATTTCTATTTGTTGCCTTTGGAAATGATTTTTGCTTCCATTATTGTTCTACAAGATATAAAAATAAATTATATATATTTTAGTTTTAAGAGAATTTTTTAAAAAAAAATTAAGGTTCACTGTTCATTACTCTAGTGCAGACCCAGGACTCTCCAGGCACCCAGTGATAGAAATACAAATAATGTGGAGGAGAGGGAAGTGGCAAGGTAGGCAGATGAGCTAAACAAATTAACTCTCTGCCTCTCAAGACAACTGAGAGAAGAATAAATGCCACAACTACTTCAATGTTGATTCCAAGAAATCTTGGCTCTACCTACACATTTTTCTTTTTCCCGAGTATTCACAAAGTGTGAAATGCCCAAGCTGCTCTTAATTGTAGATTTGAACCATTAGTACTTTAGCAACACCTTGAGTTCTCCTAAAAGCTTTACTTTTTAATTAATGTTAGCTGCCAAAAAATCATATTGTAATTTATCTCTTACCTTTTTTGAGATTAAAATGATCTCTAAATCTACTAGAGGAGTATCCAAGAAAGCAAAGTTTATATATTTCTTGTTTATCATTAATCTCCACATTAGTAAAGTATCTAACAGCCAGTAAACACCCCAAACATATTCCCTGAAGTGACAGAATAAAGTGAGTTAATCTCTGCACTGACTCCAGAGAGCTCTCTGAAAGGAGAAGTCTAGAACATTCTGGGCCAGCTGATCCTTTCAGCCTCCCCATGCTCTGCCCCACACACGCTCTGCCTTCCATCCATCATTGCTCCGACAAGTTCCTCTTATCCCTCACCCCCGACCACATGCTCCTATCTGTGTCGAAAGCCTATGTGCCAGCTTAACTCCTACTGATTTTCAAAACCAGCTCAAGGATCCTCTCTCAGAAATCAGCCATGACTGCTGTAAGAAGGAGCTCTCCCTCCTCTGTAATTCCATACAGCCCTGTGCCTGTCACACTTGCAGTGGTTTGCATACGTTACGTATGTGTGATGTTTCCCTCGAGAAGGGGGCCGTGGCTTATTCTAAGGAATAAGAGGGGCAATTTCATAGGCACTCCTTGTACAATCATCTTTTTGTTGCTATTATCTCTTATTTTTAAGTATAAATGTTTTTCTCATTACATAGGAAGATTGTCAAAATGCCAAAGTAGATAAAGCAAATTCTCTACCCTCACCAATTTTGTTCCTTTAGAGGTGGCCACTTGTATCTAATTGTTGTGCTCTTTCAGAGGTATTTTTCTGTGTATACAATTACTCAAAAAATCTCTGGGCTGTGGACATGCACATAGACATGCAGATATGGATAGAGATACATTGTGCTATTTTAAAAACAAGTTCTTAATATATGCATACCAAATTACAACTTATTTTTTCCACTTAACAATATGTCCTGGGTATCTCCCATGCCAGTATGTATAGAAGGCAACATATGCTTTCCTCAGTTGAATAGGATTCCACAGCATGGGTGCATACCTCATGCAATTCAATCTACTTTGCATCCCTGGGATTTAGCACATTGCTCTACATCTAATAAATGACCAGGACCTACCTACAATTCCAGGGAGTCAAACATTTTGATGAATATTTCTCTCCATGTACTCTAAACTTTCCCTGAGTTAAATCAGGTGAACATGTTCTTATTCTAGTTAATCACAGGCGATTGTGAGCTGAATGTTGATAATCAAGAAGATAGGTTATTGAGAAGATATGCAGTCCTAAACCAAGGGCAAAGTGCAAGAAAGGCAAAAGGGGAGGGATTTAATGAAGGAAAGCAGGAAACACGGGGTGCTCTGGATTTCCAGAAAGCTGTGACTGCAGAGTGGCAGCACATGAGTAACCTGGAAGACTTAGATCGTATGCTGTGCCTGCTGCTCAGAAAAGCAATGCTCTCTAAAACTATCACACCAGGGGACAAGGACGGGAGTCTCCACTCTCATTGCCTCTCCAAACTTACCTCCCAGTATTTACCTATGGTGCTCTTGAGTTGACATTTCATACCATTTATTGATTCAAGAAACATTGTTGACTGTTTATTAATTACTGCACTACTGACAATGTTCTATGTTTTGGGAATAATAGCTATTGTCAAAATGAAGCCCCTATCTAAATGAATTTTAAATCCAATAAAATAAGTAGATAATATATTCAGAATACAATATATAATCCACTGTTACCTATTGGTGACTGCTATAAAAACAGAAAGTATTATAAAGAAGTAGAAAAAAACATGAGAACAATGTAGGTAGAATAATGAAGGAAGCGTTGTCTGAGGACGTGACACTTGCCCAGAGATCTGAAGGCAGTGGCAAGGTCAGCCCTGCTGGTAGCTGGTGGAAGCCACTGCTCCTGGACCTGGTAGAAAGAATGGAATGATGGCTGGAATCTGTGTGCCTTCAACAGGTCAGTGGAACCATCCTGCCGTCTCCCCTCTCTGCCACCAATGAGCTGTATACGCCTGGGGGTTATTTATACTCTCTGTGTCTTGTTTTCATCATCTGTATAATAAGAACTTAAATTAGTAGCTTCTTCAGCCCTTCCAGCAAAAATAGTAATCCATGGTGTCATATTTTTTTAGAATAAGAGTATTTGCTAGTGATCTCACTGTCTTTGCAATATATTCCTTCTTATGTCCCTTTCTAACATAAAAAGAACATGGTAGCAGCAAAAGGCCTAAGGGTCTCTGTCATCCCTGATCTTGCCCAAGTGCCTGAGACAGAGAACAATTGTCCAGCAGCCCCATCCTCTCTGATGGTCTCAAGGTAATGCTCCTAACAGAGAAACTTCTTCCAATAATCACCTGCCCAATCCTCTGAGTTAGAGCGCTATCATCCATGCGGGAAGCCCTGACAAGAGATCCTGTCAGGACCCAACATCACTACGCTGTACTTCATTTCACCAGGAAGTCTTAGATGCTGGGAGTGAGTATGTAGAAGGGAGTGGGAGAAGAGAAAGATACAGGCTTTGGAGCTTCCCTCCTGGACTTCCTTCTTCATATCTTCTTTACTAGCAGTATGATCTTGAACAATAATTAAAAATGGCTACCATTACTTAGTACTTCCTATGTGTCAGTGCTGAGCATGTAACCTGAATTTATTTATGTTTTACCCCAGGAACATCATGAGGTTCTATTATGTAGGAGGTGCTATTATGTCACCACGTTACAAATGTGGCAACTGAGACTAGAGAAAAATGATAAATAACTTGCTCAATACAACAAAGTTAGGTGGTAACTGATAGTGGAGCTAGAATGCTCGAATTCAAGCTCAGGTCTACCACCAAACCTCACACCTTCAGGTACATACCTTCTGAGCAAGGTACTCAATCTCTATGGACCTCAAGCTTGTTCATCTATAAAACAGGATAAGAATAACTTGCAGCACTGTGGGGACAAAATGCACAGAGCACTAGCACAGATCTCCAACAGATCTTAAACTTGTTTTAATAGGAAAGGTGTGAGTTCCCTTTTCTGTGGTCTCCTACCTCAGCCACTGCCCTGGAGTGTCTTCCTGGATGAAAGTGAGTACCTTTGCCTTCCAAATGAAAGCCACAAGAGCCCTGGAAGGCTAGGAGGGAAGAAGGACATCCATGCTCAGCTCAGAGGCTCTCTAACAGGACTTTTCTATCTCAAAATTCAGCCAATAGGGATTTGTAAATTGTTTGTATGAAGACATTAAACTAGGAGATGAATTCTCAGGAAGGGTAAATAATCTGCAATCTCTGCCCAGACCTGTCTATGAATTATAAAACTCCACATTTGTGGAGGCCAAGTTAATGAGGCATTACTAGAGCTATCTGTCAGATTATGCTAAGTGTTTTTAAATAGTATAATTTCTATTCATTATAGTTTTTAAAGATGCAATGGAAAAGTGAACTTCTTTCACCTTTCTAGAGAACTGGCATCCTCAATTAGGAAGTATTTAAACTATGCAAAAATATATATTCTGAAAATAAAAGAACAAGACAGAATTAAGGCAAGGCTATTATCTGAATGTCTGATAAAAAATAAAAATAATAAACTGGTTATTTGACTTATTATGAAAACTGCCTGTAAACCCAAATTTGAAAATTCTATTTTGATATTCACCTGAGCGGGTAGTTTTTCCCCTGACTTTGTAAGCTTATCTTCACTTCTCCGTTATTTTATGTATAAACAAAGAACTAGATTACACATAGTGTAAATCTATGATACACAGCACGTATTTGTAGAGAATGATGTTATGATATCTGGGCACAAAGAAAGATATGCAGACGGTTGTTGGTCTGACTCCTCGTCATTCCCCTGTAGCATGGTCTGGACCATGTAACAGGGCCTTCACCGCACATCTGCAAAAACACACAAACACAGCAGAACTAAAAAATGTAAGTTTCTTGGATATATATTTTTTGGTAGGAGTGATATGGAGTGGCTTGGGGATACAATAATATGCAATTGACCTTTGGGCAGTGTGCCACTGAGGACACCAACTTCCCAACTTTGAAAGCAGTAAAAAATCTGTCTATAACATTTGACTCCTCAAGAACTTGAGTACTAATGGCCACAGTTGACTGGAAGACTTACTGATAACATAAAAAGTTGATTAACACATATTTTGTACATTATCTGTATTATATACTATAGTCATACAATGAAGCAAAATAGAGAAATGTCATTAAGAAAATTAATAAGAGAAAATACACTTACAGTATTTATTGAAAAAAATCCACATATACGTGGGCAGGTATAACAAACCCATGTTTTTTGAGGGTCAACTGCAATGAGTTTCCTGGCCCTTCAGGACTTCTGACACCTCCTGAAGAACAGCGGCAGTCTGCGCTTCCCAGATGGCAGGGAGGGAACTGCCGGGTACCAGAGACAATGCTTGGTTGCCTTCAGTTCCCGTTTCTCAGAAATGTGAAAATCAGAGCTCATCAGTTGATGTTGACCTTAAATTAGTTTAGGATAAAGAAATATCACTCTGTATTTTTCCTTGTGACTGAGAATCCCAGGAAGATGCCATCTTGTGTTTATAAACTTAGAGTAAAACATGTGAGACTCTAACAGACCTGAATCCAAATCCTGACTCAAGAAGACTCAACAGTGTCAGGTGAGACGAAGTGAGTACTCTGGTAAAGATCCTGCCTCCAAATACTTACCAGCTTTAAAACCTCAGACAGGCTGGGCAGCTTTGCTTGGCTTCTGTTTCCGGTCTGTGAAGTGGAGATTGCGGCGGTGTTGTGAGGGACATAAGAGTTAACACATGCAAGGGGCTTCAAACACTACCTGGTGCCCGCGGTGAGCATTTAATGATTGGTCCCTTACTGTGTACAACAGGTAAGATGATAATACTAGCTATACTTTATAAGGCTGATTTAAGGCTTGAAAGAGACAGTGCCCAAAAGATGCTTCACAGAGTGACTGGCATACCATAAATGATTGATGGATAAGGAGCTATTGCTTTTAAAGATCAGGGTAATTAAAGGTCATGAGTAAACTTGCCAGGCTGATGAGTATATCTGTCTGCACCCCCCCTTCTTTGATACACTTATACACGCAGTTCTATGCCTACTGCTAAGAAGCTGTGGAACTTTTAAGAAATTGCATAACTTCTAAAGTCCTCGGTTTCCTAAGCTATAAAATACAAAAATTAGATAATCAAAGGCAATTTTAGCTGTGAAACTGCTGGATTCTAATTCTTTAAAGTATGTAGGCTGTGTTAAATGAGGAAGGGAACACAGTGTATTTCTCTGTCACTTGTTCTGGAACATCTGGTGCTCCTGGAAACATTTGCAATCCTAAACTGTTAATTAAATAAAGGCTAGTGAGTTTGGAAGGCCATCTACAGGCCAGCCCAGTAAACAAGTATCCATATTCCCCTGGGTGGTCCCTGGGCTAACCGAGGACTGTAGTCTCCTTATGCACCTTCTGTCCCTGTGTTGCAGGTCTGCTCCTTTACTTGCTGTTATCCCCAGGCAAGATGGGAAGAAGATTTGCACAAACTCAGAATAGTCTTCTGGTCAGCAAAGCTGTGAATGAATGAAGCACACACATTTGGCCATTCCTGCTCCCACTTATGTACACATGGCTGCAGTGGCCTGTTGGCAGTGCCCAGGCCTGGGAGGTTAGGAGAGTACAGGCATGCTGGGTAAAGCCTTAGACTGATAGGCCAAGGTGTCCAGGGCAGAGCATCACTTGATCTTCCAGAGGCAAGCCACAGAAAATTGTCAGTTGAAGTCAATGGCTCTGGTACTAAACAAATGAACAGACTTGAAGTCCTACTATTTGCCACAGAATGTCAGGTAAAGTTTTAGATGCTACTCCTGATAATGATAATCCAGTTTAAAGGCTCTGGACCCTGTGGTCCTGATTCTGACTTTAGATCTGCCTTTACTTCTGTGACCTCAGGCAATTCCCTATCTCTCCCTAGACATTGGTTTTTTCATCTGTAAAATGGCAGAGGTTGCCTAAGGTTAGTAAAACTAGGTGATTTCTGAGATTCCTTCAAGTGCTGATTCTAATCACAGGTTCATTCAAAGAGGACGATGCCTCAGATAGCTATTGGCCACCAGGAAAGAGGCGCCGTAGCTCTGTGGTATAGTAGGAGTATCCTTGGAAGGCGTTCTCCACAGAGAAAGGCAGGCTATCAAAGGCAGGCTGTCAAAGGCAATTTTCAGGCCCAGGCTTCTGGATGCATTGCTGTCACCACCATTATCTTTTAATATGAGAAAACCCGATATTCCTCATGATGTCCTCACCTGTTGTCACTCTCCTCCTCCCACTCTGCTACAGCTGCTACAGCTGTGATGCAGCCTGAAATACGCTCCATCATACCAGCCATGGCTCTGCACTCATGCTGTTCTTTGCCTTGGAAAACATTTCCTTCCCTTCTGTGCTTGACTACTCAGTACCTCTTAGCCATGCAGTTGGTACCTCAAACTGCATCAACTACTATAGGCAAGGTGAAGTGGCCCCACTCTGAGCTCCCATGGCATCTTATACTCTCTTTATTCAGAGCACCAACCACCCTGTATCATAGTCGTCCCTTTAGCTATTGTTCTTCCTAACTTAACTGTAAACTTCACTGGAAAAGGGACCCTGTCCACTTTACTCATCCTGTATCCCCAGTGTGTCACACATTGCTCAACACATAGGAAGTACTCAATAAGCACTGTTGTGTTGTATTGTGTTGTGTCGCATTATGTAGTGTTGTGTTGCTTTGTGCTGTGCTGTGTTGTAATACAGAATATAAATATAGGAGTAGGTGAATTAATATAAGCAAGACATCTATACAGTATAGAGGGGCAACTGGACCACAGTAGAAAAGGAAATAAGTAAGGTCTTTGAACCTCTCTGGAGTTGGCTTGGCATAGGATATGGCACAGAACAATGCATTAAACCTCTCTTAACCACTCAGTTTTTGTATGAATAGATTGGAATGGTAAAGTTAAAAGGAGCAGGTGGGTAGGGCATCATAAATATAACACCAATGCTGGCTCTCCATGTGTCTGTACTAATGAACATGAACAGAATGAGGTGGTCTTGATAAACATTTGACACGTCTCACCTTCTATTTACCCTCCCTTTCTCTGTGTTCAGCCCCATGTACTTTGTTGTATTCCTCTACAGCAGGAATCTACAAGTGCTGGCTCTCCCAGAAGAATGCCCATGAGAATAAAGGATGCTATTAGATGGCAAAAAGGTATCTAAGGCAATGGCCTTCTCTAGGACCAAAGGAATACATTAAGGGCTGGAGCTGGTGATAGTTCAGGGTTTGGGCCTGGGCACTCTCTGTAAGTCATGCCACCTCACAGCTACCTGTTCTGCCTGTTCATACAGCAGCCCTTCTTTAATATCTGCCATTGGTGTCTAAGAACCAAACCTACTGACTCTTGGAAAATGACATACTTATGTGGGAACAAAATCAATAAATAAAAATTTACCTGAGAAGATATACCAAGTCCTCTCCACCTGACCACCTCATATCATAAATATAATTTATCAAGAATAATACAACTCTTCCTCCCTTCCCCCAATCAATGTCAGATCCTTATTAGCATTCCTAAAGCACTGTGCTCTTTTCTTTATGAAATCACTTAATTATACTGCAATCTAATACTTACTGGTGGTAATTATTTTCCCTTGATAGATTAAAAACTATATGAGGGTAAGGACTGTGTGGGCCATGTGTACTCCTAGAGTCCCAGCATCTGGTATACCTGGAATACATGAGATGCCTAGCAATTATCTGTTGAGTGAATGATTATGAAATGATATAATTTTTTTAGCATTGAGAGGATTAAGAATGAAAGGTTTACATCACATATAAGAAAAGGTACACTTGTCAGCTGCCTTAATGCCATATTTTAGGTTTGAAAATAGAAATGCAGTTGTGTATACCCTGAGATAGATTTTGATAAATAGCATACTTATCAAAATAAATGTGTAAGGGTAAATACTATCAATTTGAATTTGAAAGACATGATATCATTCTTTAAACAGAATGTGCTAGTGGAATATATAACATTATATTCTGGGTATTTTGCTTTTGATGTTTCTCTCTTCCCCACCAGATAAAGAGTTTTTGTAGCAGAATATTGCTCACCAGCTTTGAAACCACCCTGTACCTACTGTAGTGCATAGCAGAGAATAATAGACATCAATGAAATCTTTGTGGAATGAATGAATGAATGAATGAACCAAAGGTACCTAAAGAGAAAGCTAAAAAAAAAAAGCCCAGACTGTAAGGCAGAACTAAGTCATCCATTAATGCCTTCACACTAAGTTTGAGGGAAACAAAATATGTCTGTTTCTGAGTTTCACCTCTATTTATTATTAATAAATGAATTCCATAATAAACATGACTTTTCTCAGAAACCTACTAGATTTTTAAAAGGAAGCAACTGCTGTAATGAATTGGGAAGAAAAAACCAGCAGCTCTCCTGGGAGCAGGTGCATTCCAATTTAGTTTAAGTATGCATGGCCACACACACACACACACACACTCGCATGTGCTACAGCAATAATTCACAGAGCCTTTTTCTTCCCCCATGTGCCTGACAGATGAAGCTAGAGCTGGAACGCACCTTATTCAGCCAATGCTGTCACTCACCAATTTGTGCATTATGGGGAAATGAAATCCATTTCCAAGCAATGGGGGAGCACAGAGTAATTGGCCTCTCCAAAGTCTCTTCACTTAAATTTCTCAAGTTGTATTTATTTTTTAAAGAATTAGATGGTAGCAATTGATGGACAGAACCTCAGAAAAAATTAAGGCAAATGGACAGGATAATAAAGAAGATGATGTGGCTATCCCTTGCTCTCCTCCCCATCTTAATTTTTCCACCAGCCCCTCCTACCCTCTGCCTCTTTCTGGGGTTGCCCTGCTGCAGGATCTTGAAGCTCTACTATCATTGGCACAACAGAGATCCATGGACCAGTTTCCGTCTGCTGCCTGTGCACTGTCTCTTACGGACTTCCTGTGAGCTTTTTGTCTTGGGAGCTCTTGTGTGATGACTGCTTTGACTGAACCTCTTTTCTTTTTGACTAGCAGAGCTATGGAAACTGAGCTCAAAGGGACATTCCTTTTTTGTTGCCTTCTTCATCCCCAGATCCACTGAAGTGGAAGCAATCAAGGAACCAGTTTTACAGGGGTTAGGGGTTCCTACACACATCACTATTTCTTTTTCTTTGGCAGCAGTTATGATGGTACAATACAGCTGTTTTCTTGTGAAAATAAACCTGGACCCTAACTCAGAAAGACAAGGATTTGAATTCCATTTATACTTCCTAATAGACAAATAATTTTAGGAATTTTAACTAATTTCTCTGAAACTGCCTTCCTGAATATACAACTCTTATGAGACTATTGAGGATTCAGTGACAGACCTGGTGCAGAGCTGGTGCACAGCAAGCAGAATTTGCATCTTTTACAACTGTTAGTGCCTCCTGGTATCCCATCCCTGCCCCAAACTTTTAGTCATTGCCGGAATTTCCTTATCCTCATAAGAGGAGAGATTTACTTAAAAACAAATGTCAACAAGATGTACAGGGTACTCTCTCTATGAACTACAACTACCTAGAAATAGAGATGAAATGAAGTACCATTCCCAACGGAGGTGTGCCCTCTGCAACCTCAGCATCATCTAACCTAATCGTCATCTGATTGATGTCTCTCAGAAGGGATGAAATATTTCTGTAACTTCTGAAAGTTCAGTGAAGAAGCCCTTCAGGTTCTGCCTTATGGTGATGGTTTTCTGGAGCCTAGGGTGGTTATTTATTGTTTCTAGGGCTTCTAAATGGGATCACAGCACCCTCTGTCCAAAAATTCACTCTTCAAACATAGTGTTCAGTTGATTTCTTCAGTGATTGAACCCTTGGAAGTCTTGAGTCCTCTCTCACACACACCTGGAACAATGGACTTCAAAGCTTTACACCTATGGTAGACATGTTCCTCACACTAAAACAAAACACAGTCAATGATTAGCCTTGAACGTTTAGAGACAGTATTTTCAAACGCAGTCTGAATATAAGCCAGGAGAGATGCAAGTATATGCATGTGTTGGGGCCTGTGAAAAACCTGAACCTTCTCAAACAGTGTCTCCTTGCTCTGGGTTTGCATCAATAGAAGGGAAGTAGTTTCCCAGGAGGAAGCTGAGGGACTCAGAGGGCATTCCCTATAGCTGAAACAGTGACTCTCACATGAGAAGTCTTCCCAAAACAGGGACATTTCAACTGTGGCAAAGTAAGTATGTGGATTAAATCAGCATCAGTGCATCATGTTTTCTGAATAATATCTCTTTTAAGTCTCACACAAAAAGGACCCTATGAAGTAGATAAAGTGAAGGTTTAAAGAGTATAAGGATTTGACTCAAACTCACCTACTGAGGGAGTAAAAGAATGTAGAATTGAAGCCAAGGCTATCTGATTCTAAGAAATGTGATCACAAATACCATCAATGATAGTAACAATAAATCAGAGCTTTCCTGTTCTTTCCCACCTTGAGATTAGATAGCAATGCAAAATTCTTCCAACAGTCCGTAAGACTGGATATAATCTGCCTTCTTTCTTCCCCATTACCTCTCAGCTTCTATTTCCTATCATGGCCCCCCATTACTCCTGCCTCCCCAGCCACCCTGACTGTTCTGATTCTCATCAAATGGTTCAGATGTGTTTAGGCATCAAGACCTTTGCAGCCTCATATTCCCTTCCTCAAAAGCTCTTTCCCTGTGCTTGGCCAAGCCCTTACCTTCTTCCAATATTTGCTCAGTTGTTTCCTTTCCCAGAAACACCCTACTGAAATTGCAACCCATCTTCCCCACTCCACTGTGCTCTTGATCCCTCTTACCCTGTTCTACTTGCTGAGTTTTTCCAAACACTTGCCTTCTTCTAACAGTCTCTATGATTAACGTCCTAAATATTAATGTTGTTACTGTCCATCCCCTGCTAGTCCAGAAGCTCTGTCTCCATAGGGCTCTGTGTGTATTTCATCCATGGGTCTAGAATACTTTGTGAATAAGTGATTGAACTAGAAATCTTGTTTAACCTATTTTTGAAACACTCGGGGACCCAAATGATAAACTTTCAAAAATCCAGCTGCAACTTGAAGTAAATATGAAGTTGTGGCTGAGAGAGCATTTGAATGTTTTGGTAAATGGAAACTGATGATTAAAAGAAGCTTGGGAAAATTAGGTTCTGAGAATTTTTAGTTTAGAGCATTACTAAAAAAAAAAGCAAGCTTAATGTTCACAATTAATTTTCAAAGGATGACTTGCAAAAATAAAGCCTTACAAAAATAAAGTTACATTGCAAAAAATATTTAGTTTCACTTGCTTGAAAGAAAATCTAAAATTAAGAAGATAACCCTATAATAATAAAATTAGTGGTGATAAGAACAATCCAGTCTTCTCTGGGTAATACCAGGATCATGAGTACAGCCCAGCCTTACCCTCTAAGAGGGCAGCCAAGTCTGAGTATTCCTCTGCTCTGTGACTTTCTCCTCTGCATCTGTCCTACTGGTTCCAGCTCTTCTAATCAGATTTCTTATACTCAAAAAACTTCCATTTGTCCTCTGAAATCTTATGCACAGGTCATATACTCTACAAAGTCTTCTTTAATACATCAGGTATGATTCCTTTTTTAGTTCCTTGTACTGATTTCTTCTCTGGTGTGTTAAAAGATGTATTACGTAGTAATATGATGTGTTATATTGCAAATTAGTCACAAATGTCTCACATCCGTATATGTAAGCAATTTGGTAACATGACTTTGCTGCCACTCCCAACAAATGGTGGAGTCTATTTCTTCATTTATAGAAACTGGGCTTGTTCACATGACTTGCTGTGGTCAGTGAAACATTAGCAAACTTCTGGCTAAGAGATGCTCTGTAATATTTGGTCATTGGGACTTGTTTTCTTACTGCTTTTGGAACAGTTGTGACTTCCCTCTTGGGAACAAGCCCCAGCTATCCTGTGGGTTGAAGAGATGCCTAAGGCCAGATCTCTGCATTACCCCAGCTGACATCAAGCCCACAGCCAGACACAAGTGAGAGCATGCAAGCCAGCTGTGCCTTCAGTCAGCAGCGGAGATCAGTTAGGCTGGCCCAGACTAGAAACACTACTCCGCTCACTTATAGACTCCTTGAGAAATAATAAGCATTTGCTGTTCACAACCACTGAGTTCAAGGGTAATTTGTTACACAGCAAAAACTAAGAGATGTACAAGACATAGGTTACTATCAGAATGTAAGGAGTCAGTGAGCACATCAAATACAGAAAATGGGTATTTTTCAATTCTAATAAAAACCATATTAAAATTAAGCAAAAGTGCTGCCTTCACAGAGCAATACTGAGACTAACAACAATGAATAATTTTCAAGGTGCTTTTTCATGTGTAACCTTATTGTGTAACCAACACAATATAGAAAGCAGCTCTGCAGGTCACAATTGAAGTTGAAAACAGTATTTTAGAGTAAAACTATTTAAAATGTGACTATCTTCAGAAGGAAGCACAGGCATTTTTTTATAAATTAATTTATAAAATAAGGGGTAAAATGTGCTATAAAAATACTATTACATTTTTAATAATAATAAAAATAAAAGACAACACCCAAAAGGACCAAATGATTGTAATGTTTTTCTAATTCACATTTTTATATTCACAGGCTGTGTGTGTTTGTACATTTACAATAGGAAGATTTTAAAAGCTTAGACTAAATCTGTATACTTTATATGGTATGTGTATAAACACATGTACTTATTTTAATGTGGGTGTAATTATTACTGAATTGTAGCTTTTAATGGGAAGATCATTAGGGACATTTAAATATGACTGCATTTAGCTTTCATTGAGACTCTGAAATTATTTTTTCCAAATGTTCGGGTTTTGAAAAATGTCAAACTGTGTTTGTCTCCAATAGTCTTCCTTGATTTTTTCAGACTGCTATTTTAAGGCAAATTTAATCCATATAGTTCATACTCATTTACACTTAAATTATACAACTAGGGCTTTTAACAGCTATTTAATGTCCCAGACACCTTTTGAGCTTTTAAAGTGAGTTCCTAAAAGCCTTTTCCGTCTCTTGCACCCTCTTCTCATCAGCTGAAGAGGCTGCATTTTGCTCAGAGTAAACAAATTGAATACCGAAACTTTTGCTTATTTTTTCCCTTGGTTTATGACCTATGAATGTGAAGCGGCTTTCAGATGTGACATAACTAATTTTCCCATCCCTGTGAACCAATATAGGCCGCGTGTCACATTACACTTACTTATGAACAGCTATGCAGCCGGCAAACGAGGCAATCTGTGGACTCCTCATTGGGAATCCAGAGCATATAAATAGACAATTACAAAACCTCAAACTCCTATGACATTTTTCATCTGAAAATTGCAAGGCTTCTTTTAGAATGGCATAAGCATTTATCTTTAAGCTTGCCATAGACACAAAAATACCTAGTTATATCTCTACGTGCTTATACCTTTTTACAGATGGGAAAGGCCAAAGCTGCTATAAACCAGGCAGCTGCAGGACCCTCCTCTGGGCTTCTGGTCCTCTGAAGCGCAAAGGAGTTTAAGAAAAGGTCATACTTGGAGCGCGAGTGTGTGTGGGACAGAGAGATAAAGAGGCAGAGAAACCGGGGCGGATAGAGAGACAGGGCCTGAGAGGTAAAGTGAGAGAGAGGAGAGCTTGAGGGTTTAAGAATTGTGTGAACACCATCTTTGGAACTGTGAGGTTACTAAAAGCTGGGGTTGGAATCTTATGAACTCTAGTCACTATCTTTAGCAAGATAAACCCAAGCTGCTTTGCTGCTTGTGCTATTACCACCATCCTTATGTACTCCCCCCCTGTCCTCACAGGCAGCAGATAATTGTCTTCATGGATGTTTCAGATGCACTTAGTCTGTCATTTCCCTAATTCCCTTTACCACTACTAGTTCTGGTCTCTATACTCAGAGTGCTCCATGTTTTATTCCCAGGCTCCACTGCGACATGTTTTCACATTGCCAGACTGGTGAAGAGAAATAAATAACAGAGATGTCCTGGGGAACACAGGGAGGCCAGGAAAGCAATTCATCTGGAGGAAAGCTGGAGGAGAGCAGGCGCGGCAGGCAGGGCCCAGCTGCATCAGGATGTCTACGTTGATGGCTGGAGGGAGCAAAGCCCAGGCGGGGGAGCTGGCCTGGCAGGTGGGTGGTGCAGGAGCCCAGAGGGCTGCCCCCACACTGTCCCATGCTGGCCCCGCCCCTCTGTCCCCTCTTCCCCCTCTGCCCCCTCTGCCACCAGAGAGCAGCAAGAGCCAGTGTTCTGGACCACTGCATTTTCCTAATAAGACTCCACACACACTGCCAAATGAAGCTGGCTGCCTGGTTGAGTTCAATCCCAGCCCCATTTCAGTTTACCCATTTCCTCAGAATGTAATCTCACCTCCTCACTATTGGATTTCTTCAGGGCCTTGTAACTGATGAATAGTGGCCACGGGCATGTGGGCGGAGAGGACGGGGGAAGTAATACAGGAGTCACAGCACGCCGCAGTCAGAAGGCACTCTGAAAAAGCCCCGGAATCTGTGACTTGCCTGTTGCAAGGGGACATCAGGAAATATGTAGCAGGACCCCACCTGACATTTCCATTCCCCGTGTGGTCATCCTGTCTCTGCTGAAGCGGCTCACGCGGCAAGGAGGTCACTCCCTCCAGAGACAACTTGCTCCCCGAGTTCTCTTTGCATGCGATGATATTTCCCTCACCGAACTGGCTTTACATGCTGTCACCTGCACCCTTGCTTTTTATGAACCCCAATGGGGAATTTCCCCCATAAATCTCCCAGTTATAAAATATAAATGAGTCATTCTTGCAATAGAAGCAGCTTGCTTTATTTTTTAGTTTTTAAAGGAATCCCTTATGAGCCCTTTGGATGGTACATAATGGATGGATTTGTTTGGAAAACCTCAGACAGAAATGCCACTGTCTCTGCCCTGATTTCCAATGCCCACCCAAGAGGGGGAAAGGCTCACTTTTCAACTAGTTGTGGCGGCAGAAATGGCAGTAACATAAATAGCTGTGTCTAGCACTGATTGCCTACTCTGTGTATTGTATTCATCATCTTATTCCTCATTACATCTGTATGAAATTTATACACATCATTATGCCTGCTTTCAGAAAAGGAAATTAAGGCTCCATCAAAACACCCACCAAAGGGAACACCTTCTCTCAGTGATGGAACTGGGACACATGCTGGAAACTACAGGGTGCAAAGATACACCTTTCTGATTATCATTTAATAATTTGTACATATTTTCATTTATAGCTACAATAGGTATGTACCTTTTATAGTCAAACCTTTTTATTAGAGTGCATATATATAAATGTGTGTGTATTTACACACAAATAAATGTGTTTATATGTATATATGTGTGTATATAGGTAATTTATACACAAATAATCTATGTATAAGTATATACTATACAAACAAATATATATATAGCCAGAAGTCGATACTGTATGTGTATGCCTTAGCTCTAAGCAGGGCCTGGGTTCATCTTCATTTAATCTGAAGGTGGTTGTTGAAGCAGAAGAGTTTCATTCAAGTGAGCTACTACGCACAACTCTCCTCTTCACAGGCACTTGGTCATTCTCTGAGGGAATAGGGACAGGCCCTTACCTTCAGGTCTGTAGCCCACTTCCACCATATCACCTGCCTGTCTGGTTTCTAGGCTACCTTGACACCCCAGTTTATTGCTCCCGGCCACCCAGCTGCACCCTGGCCCCTGAACTCCCTCACAAATAAATTACCTGTTGGTGAAGACTCATTGTTTGAATTACTCCTCATTCCCTCTACTTTCCATGAGTAGGATTGGGGGCCCACTATCTTATACCCAGCCTGTGGACCCCAAGACCACCTAAAAATGAGAATACCAGATGTTCACTGCCTGCTCCTGTGCTTTAAAATACATCTAATTTAGGCCCACTGTGGGCACCCAGGGTGGTCAAGGGGAGGACACAGGGAGGGAGGGGGAAACAGAGGTATGAGTCGGCTGGGCCACCTCCCCCAGCCCAGCCCGACAGGTGACAGCCGCAAGAGGCACCATCACCCTGGACGGTGGGTGCTTGGGCCAGCTGGCCGCTGTGGTCAGAATGAGGGGATGGGTGCCTGTTACATTTTCCTGCTCAGTGGAGCCCTCTCCCAGCCTCTCTCCAGGGAAATGAGCGAGGCCAGAGACAAATCTCACCGAATCCGCTGGCCTTTCCAGCAGAGGTTTAAAAGCTTCCCTTCACTGGGCTGATTTCACTCAAGACTGGGTTCCTGCCGAGCAGGTCTTGCCGGAACCACCGCAGGCTGGACTTGGAAGGTCCTGTGCATGTTTTATGTTTTATTTCACTTTATTTTCAGTTGAGAAGAAGTCATAGAGAATTCCAGGCTGGGTAAATACACCATGGAACCAAGTTAAGAAACAGCCATTGGAAGCTAGTCCAGAGTATTTCTGATGTGTTATTATGTTGGTGAACTCTCCAAACCCAGGAACTTCGTGTGCAAGGGTGAATTACAGCTTGTGCTGAAGAGGGGTTTGCTGATAGAGAAACAATGAAGACAGTCAGCATTAAGTGCTCACCTTTTGGAAGCCAAAATTAAATACCTTCAGTTTACTAAGGGAGAAACAGTGTAGAGCATCTTCTGGTACAGGAAAGTCGTATTTGGATTTTCCAGAAAGAAACTGAGGCAAGTAAGGGAATCTCAGTTTTAAGACAGACAGTGAGCGGGTATCCTGTGCATGTAAACTTGGATGGACCGGTAATGGCTGTGTCCAGGGTCTGAGGGAAAGAGTGGACCGATTGACCGGGGATGCCTGCAGTTGGCATGGCATGGAGAAGGGTGGCGTGCATGCAGTGACCTGTCCGACTCCAGGGACTTCTGAAAGCTTTCAGGGTATTATATGTTCCCCTGGAGCTGCAAAATGGTGTTCAGGGGTTTGCTGCAGTAAGAACCTTACAGAGAGTTCTCAGAGGTCTTATGGACTGGCCCTCATCTGAGCTCATCCCTTTCCCCCGGGGCCCTTAGTAGAGGTATTAGAACCGGCTGGTTCGCATCATCCCAGCACGAAGCCAGTGCCCTGCAAAGCACCTAGCACCATGTGCTCACATTCCTTTGTTACGTGTGCAGTAGTGGTCAGTTTTGTGATTGTTTTTATTCCCCTACCCAAAAGTATTGCTTTAAACTAGAATGTCAGGTTGTTCTATATATTATGTATTTTGCCCCAAACTTTGTGTTTCTGTCCAGTTGCCTTGACCATCGTCATTGTGAAAATAATACGAATGAGCCCTGGCTGGCGTAGCTCAGTGGATTGAGCGCGGGCTGGGAACCAAAGTGTCCCAGGTTCGATTCCCAGCCAGGGTACATTCCTGGGTTGCAGGCCATAACCCCCAGCAACCGCACATTAGTGTTTCTCTCTCTCTCTCTCTCTCTCTCCCCCTCTATCCCTTCCCTCCCCAAAAATAAATAAATAAAATCTTTAAAAAAAAAAAAAGAAAATAATACGAATGTAGCCACTTTAAAATAGAACCGGAGCTGCCCTGCCAGAGGGAGTGCCTTGCAGGCCTTGCTCCTCAACCCTCCCAAGGTTGAAACAGGACAGTGTAACCTTTGACAGGGCTTGAAGCTACACTGTGTCCCAAAGAATTGTTTGCAAGGATAACAAGAAAGCAGTTAATATGACCACTCTACTTATGACTGCCGGACTACAAATTAACAGAAAATTTTGGAATTAACACCACTCTGCCGCCTGCACAAATCCCTTCCTTCTATTGAAATAATCATTCCCCTTCCCTTTTTCACACAGACACACTGCATTTGTTTTCTAGTCGAAAGACCCTTTGGGCTTCTGCCTGAATCACTGTCTCAAATAGTTATTCCTTTTTTTCTTTTTTTTTTTTTGTCTTACTGATCTCAAATAAATGCTTGTTGCCTCTTACTTTGACAGGCCTTTTATTTGGGGGTTAACACCATAGATAAGGTCTGGGAAGGTAAGTGTTGTTATAATTCATCCTATAAGCAAGTATAATAGAGGAAGAAATGTGGCTTTTCTCCATTTGCTTCTGTAGCTGTCTGCATAATCCCATAAGGTGGTCGGTGTGTGCTCCCTCCAACATGGCTGGCAGCGAAGGCGGCAGTCATGGTTCCTGGAGGCATCCACGTTCTGGCAGCAGCACGTTGTGGTAGAAAGCAGACAGTCAGCGCAACAGAACTTCCTGCAGTGATGAAAAAGTTCTCCAACTGTTTGGCCCAGTGTTGGTAGCCACCAGTTACATGTGGCAACTGAGCACTTGACATGGGGCCAGAGCAACTAAGAAGCTGAAGTTCTAGTTTTGGTTAACTCCATTCTAAAGATATAATAGCCACACATGGCAAATGCCTACTGTGTAGCAGGGCTTCTCAAGTCTTAGCACAGGTGAGAATTGCCTGGGGGACCCCTGCAGCCTGCAGCCATGAGTTCTGGCTCAGAAGGTCTGGGTGTAATGTAAAAATTTGCAGTTCTAACTAGCCCCTGGATGACATGCAGATGCATGGTCACGGAGCTCCCCTCAAGTGGCTGATGGAGAGGCTGGGGTGACTGAAGTCAGTGGTTAGCAACTCAGGACAGCTCTGCCTCCTGCAGGACACGTGGTAATGTCTGGAGACATTCTGGGTTGTAAAACTGGGGCATCTGGGATTATTACAGATACCTTCTGGGCAGAGAGCAAGGATGCTGCTAACTATTCTACATGTGGGACAGCCCCCCCCCCCCCCCCGCTTTGCCCCGCCCCACAACAAGGAGTCTCATAGCTTCAAATGTCAGTGGTGCTTGCTAACCACTAACTGCTCATGCCAGTCAGACTCTGGCTGCAGCAGTGGTTATAGTAACATCATTTCTATTCCATGTCAGCTGTATCCTTGACAGGCTGTGTCATTATTTCTTTTATGCTACATTCACATTATAATTCATATTATAACTCCAATCCATTCCTTCAAACCTCAGTCTGCTCCAAACTGGGAAAGTGGATGCTGGCACTGGAGTTTGGTATGTCAGGCTTTTTTCCCCCTTAGCTTCCATAGTGGGAGGTGGCAAGTGTGCACCAGGCCCCACAGGGGTCCAGTGGAGGAACTCACTAGACAAATAGAAAACATGTCAGGCAAGAGGGGCAAACAGCTTCTGCAGTGGTCGCCTAGTTTTTCACCAAGAGGACCAGTACCCTGGGTATCTAACTTTTGTGTGTGAATCACATGCAGGTTAGCCATCAGGAGCTGTGTTGGAGGCATTAACCTGAGAAGTGCATTGGGAAACAGAATAGGAGGTAAGAGCACAGAAACGCCAGGGTTCCTGCTATTCCTCTAAAGAGCAGTTCCTTCAGCATTGCCTGGGTGCACCCCACAGTTGCCTGTGTTCTCCCGAAGCTTTGAAGCTGTCGGATAGAAACCTCCAGAAGAGGTGGTGAAGTTTCCTAGAGTCCTGAGGAGTTGGAAGTCAGAACACAAAGGACATCCCTGAATGTCCCTGTGACTCCCAGACATGAAGCAGGCACAAGAGGCCAGTCACTGTCAGGGTGCTCAAGGGGAGCAAACTATGATGTTCTCTGCCTGCTGGGGGCTCTTCTGATTCCAGGTCTCAAAGTCACTCCGATATCCCACCTCAACCACCACTATATTCCTGCCCCAGAGTCTCAGACGGCAAACTCCCATTCCCAAATCACCTTCTTCATTTTTAAGCTCCAAAGTCCAGGCACCTCTAGAGGCCCCCCACTCCTGTGGGGGTTTGTGGACAAAACTGTTTGCATCTGGTTTCTCTGCTTCCAAGAGCAAGATCCCCTAGGCCGCCCTGCTGAGTCACGGATGTGAAAGTGGACGGAACTAATGTCAAGTTTATATTGCCCTTTTTGTTTTCTGTCGGAAATGAGGATCTGAAATCATTCAGCAGCTATCGTTATGGCCTGCTTTCCTTTTTTAGATTCCCCAGACACTTTACAAGGCTCAGAAGGCCTCTCAGAAACAGCAGCTGTCCTGGTCACACAGGTCTGTGTGACTCAGCCAGGGTTTGACCATTGACCATTTTTGAGACTTTAATTGGTAGTACTCTATCCACTGCCCCTCAGAGCTCAGGATGGCCTGGGTGACAGTGCATGAGGGCACAGGGAGGAAGTGACCAGCTCTTAGGAGGAAATGAAGTCCTGTTTGCAGAACGCTGAGCTAGAGCCAGCTGGTACCTATCAGGAAAGCTGGGTCCCGGAAGATAACTCAGCCACATGCTCTCTAATCCTTTCTACAACATCCTAAATCCTCCCTCTCCTTCCCATGCCGGCTGTCTGATCTGGGCCAAGTTGCCCGGTTTGAGACTCCATTTCTTTTTCTAGAGCACAGAGTATCACCAGGTCCCAGAGTTGAAGGTGTGACTTCGGTAACATTCATGTAGCATCAACCGACCGCGTCCACAGTGCGCATTCAGGAAACAGAATCTCTTAGGATGGTGTCCACAGCCCAGCGGCACAGTCCTCTGGGCTGGTGCATGCGCCCCTCCGCTGCAGGCCGGAGGCACGAGGGTGGGGCAGCACCAGGTCTGCCGCCCGGGCTGCTCCGTGGCGTGAAGGAGTTCGGCTGCACGTGCGTGACCACACAGAGAATGCTGTGTTAGCGCGGAACACTGTTTTTACACTTTGGCTAATGAGTTTTGACCCGTGTGAATTTGGTCTCATCATTATACCACCCACATTTCCTGTTAGCCAATCAGATGGGTGCTGTGATCTCAGCCATTTCTCGATTCTCAATTATCAGGGCAGACACCACGGACAGAGGGAAGTTAACTCCTATTCTCTTATGACTATGTCTTCTGTGGGCAGAGCTGGCTTTTCCCACTTTCCAACACCAGCTCTGTTGACTTCTGCCCGGCATGCAGCTTCCCAAGGTCAGCGCCACGTCGACGAGACGGCAGACTCGCCCGGTATGTAGGCCGTGGTATTTCAGGCCCAACAGTACCAGCAAACAGAGGTGGCTCTTCGGCAGCGGGTGAGCAGGGCTGAAGTGCCCAGACAAGGAGGGCTGAGGCCTGAATGGGCGCAGAGCCCAGGCGTAAAAGGAAAAGGAAAAGGACTCCAGAGGTGTGGGTGGTGGTCAGGACACAGGGTGGTGCTCATGGGTGGGAAGCAGGGGTGTTGGAAGAGAGAGGTTCTGGGTACCCCTGGGCAGGTGCGGCGCAGTGTTTCTGTGACAGCGTGTCGCTGATGGGCTGCTGCTTGGACGGAGACATCAGGGTCCTCACTAGAGGCAGACACACGCCTCGGGGAAGAACATCTGAGCCCCAGACATGGGCCCTCTTGGTTTCAAGCATTAGGGCTGTAAATACCAGGGGGCAGGCAGTGGTGGGCCGCGGAGGAGGGGCCACAGGCCTGAACGCAGCCCGTGCAGCTCCGACCGGTCTCTAGCATTATAAACTATGTAGCTGTCTCCATCTATTATTCAGCATAATTTATTTTGGACATTTGCATTGACAGTTTATATACAAAATAAACCAGATGCCAAAAGAAGGAGGAGAGAATTAAAATGGACATGTGTGGACACATGGAGGGGTGAGGGAGGGAGGAGCAGTATTAGGAAACGGAGGTCCCATCATTTATCAAACATGGCTGTGCAGTGACAGGAGGAGACAAAAGGGCAGGCTGGGAAGCACTTGGAATTATAAGACCACCTGAGTAGCACCCCCCGGCCCCAGGCCTCAGCCTCCTGCACTTGGGGCATTTGTAGTTGGTCTGTAGAATGCCAAGTCTTCCACATCCTCTGAAAACTACAAGCAATGGCTGGAAGGGCAGCATCCTGCCAGGAGAAGGGGCAGCCTGGCCAGTGCCAGCTCGGGCGGAAGCAGAGGCGCCTCCCTGGGGGTGTGGGGGACAGAATGCATCTCTGCTGCTGTCCTCATAGAGCACCAGATCAGGGCCTGACTCCTGAAGGAAGTTCTCAGTCTCCAGGGCCTGCTGAGCACGTTTAGTTTCAGGTGTGGAAATGTCTCCCGGTGTAAGTCTGCTTTGTGCAGAAGAGTCTTTGTAACTAGTCCAGAGGGCTGACTGGGGCCCAGAGGAGGAGGAGCTGAAAGGGATAGGGCTGGAGGTAGGGAAGGAGGAATACCACATGCTTCCTGTGCCCCAAGCAATGGCAGTATTCGGTAGCCACGATTAAGCAGGCACCGCGGTTTTGTTCTGTTTTTCTTAGTTGTTCATTTTCTCTGTTCGAACCCTCTGATCCTCTCCCCCCACTCATATCTTATAGTAGAAAAAAAACCGGGTAGGGGGAAGGTGCGGAAGCGAGGAAACTATGGAGACCAGGGTCATTGGGAAGAAACAGAACCTGGGGAGCACTTAGAGAAAGAAACGATGCGTATTTTTCAGGAGAATCAATAAAAGGTTTTGTTTTGTGTTTCTGAAACCTTCGGGGTACGATCACAGACAGTTATTAAGTACAAGTTTTTCTATAGCAGAAAAAAGCTGTTTT
Source organism: Phyllostomus hastatus (assembly GCF_019186645.2). Taxonomy (NCBI): domain Eukaryota; kingdom Metazoa; phylum Chordata; class Mammalia; order Chiroptera; family Phyllostomidae; genus Phyllostomus; species Phyllostomus hastatus. The sequence goes on along the minus strand of NW_025334015.1, from coordinate 6,534,803 downwards.
CACTGTGTGTTTTTTAAATTCTTCTCTACCATATCTTTCTTATGGATGCACGAACTAGCCTAAAACTGAAGCTGTGTGACGCTCACTCTTGCCATTCCATTTTGAAAGCTGTCCCTCTGCCACATCTGACCCACCAGCTCCTGTCACTAGCATCCAAGTGTTAAGCCAGAGGAACTCAGCCTGGGAACGCCACCAACGCAGCCAGTAAGCTGCGATTTAGTTAATGTGCACCACTTGTAGGCCCTGGTTTTGGCCTGAGCACGTTTGGGTTGAGTGTAGGGTGGCAGTGAGGGAAACTGGGGAGGAAGGGGAGGGTGAAGAGCTCATTTGCAAGAACTGGCCAGCTGAGATAACATTTAGAATTAAAATGAGAAGGTCCAATGTTTTGTAATCCTCTAGCAGCTGCTCGCTTTCGGTCAAGACCGAAAAGCAGCGTTGTGCCATTAGTCCCTGAGCCAAGAGTGGCTGGAGGTGGTGTCTCATCTCCCTAAGCCACCTCTGAGGGGGCACTCAGCTGTGTCCTAGGGAAGCTGAACAAGAGAACGAGAACAAGATGGCTTGTAGGTTCCATCCATGTGCGTGGCCCTGAGATACCCCGCAGATGGGCCCAGTTGGAGGCAACGATACCTTGGACCGGCTCACTGTAGCTCCGTGCCTGGAAAGGGCATCTGGTGGGCTTGTTCTACTGTTCTTCAGCCTGTCACTGCACGGATCTTAACAAGTTATCTGCATCCCAGAAATGGAGATTATCCCTCAGTCAACCTAGCCACCCTCTCAGTGACTCAGCCTGCCAAAAGCTGCCGAACCCCCAGAGCCTGCCAGGATTCCACCTTTACAGAGCCCGAGGGGCGGATCTCCTGGTCATTGCCCCAGCTAAGGCACACCTGCACTGGCCACCTTCCTCCCCCAGGCCTATGGTTTCTCCCAGGTGAGAAAGGATAAGCTTTTCCTTTTGCTATAAAATTACAAATAAAACTAAGCTGACTTTGAGCATATTAATGATACCAGATGGTTTCATAAAATGTAAATAGAGCAATGAAAATACAAATGGGGTCCTCCCAGTAATTAACTTTTGATTTACACAGTCCAGCGAGGATTGAATCGACTATTGTCTCTCTAACATATTAGGGGCTGATCCTTCTTCAGCCATTCCTCCAGGCTCAGCCTTGCTGGCTTCCCCATATCTCGTCCCTGACCCTCCATCCCAAGCTGAGAGGGACTGTGAGTTTCGTGGCACTGAAGCATTGAGATAAACGTTCGCCGTCATCTCCCAGGAACGTGTCAACAGGCTGCCTAATTAGGATGGCTACGCAGTACTCAGGGGACATAAAGAGTTCCACAAATGCACATTATTCTTGTTATAATTGTGACACTGTAATAATAACTCAGCTTGTTGGGGCATTTTCACAGTAGCAAATATGCCTTCATTTATTTGGCAATCATGCACTTTGCTGTTTATGGATAGAAAATACTTTTTGATGCCAAGGTCAGGTTACTGTATAAAGCCAATAGAGGAGAGATATTCTGATTCCAGATTCACCCCGAGTTCAGGAAGATTTGCAAAACCATAGTAACAGGAAACCAGAGATGCACAGACTCTTCTCCATGGGTTCAGGGATTCCCTCAAAGGCCCAAACACTGGCTCCTTCAGTTACTGGCTGGGTGTGGCTCAGTTTCCTCCACTTCAGGATGGAGGTGTTAATGTTAATTTCCTCAACTGATTAGTGTATGAATTAAATGCATTAACACAAGCAAAGCAGTTAAAACAGTGCCTAGCAACATAACATGTTCTGTAAGTTCTGTAAGTGTAACTGCTGCTACTGCGGCCCCAGGTACCGCCCTGGAGCTGAAAGAGGCCTCTAGGGATCATCCAGCTTGGCGTCCACATGATACGGAACCACCCGAAACTGAGGCCCGCCGAGGACGTGCGCCCAGCCATGGGCGCCTGGTAGTTTTAATGGGCGATTTGTTTTAGGTCTGTAAGTTCAATGTAAGAAAGAGTCTTAAGTTATAGCAAAATAGAGGAAAATTCTTTCAAGGTGGAGTTTCACCTCTTAATTAGGCATAAGGACAGATGAATAAATAGCAAGATGGAAGCACCATTTCATAATAATAACAATGAACACTTAAGCATTTATAATAGATACTAAATACCCTTCAAAGAGTTTTTCATGACACAAGTTATTGAATCCACAAACAGCCTGATAGACTATGTATCATTAGGGTTGACCCTTTACAACTGAGGAAACTGCACTGAGAGGTTAATTACTTGTACTAGGTTGCACAGCAAGCAACAAGGCAACAAAGGTGGGATCTGAAACTTTCTGGGCGGTGGCAGAGCCCTCCATGATCAGGAGAATCCTGAGTAATACCAGGGGGACACCCCAAACCCCAGAATTTCCTCATAAAAATTGCGTTCTTACATCTTTAAACTTCAGTCACCTTCAAAGTACTCACCATTTGATGCAATACACCTATCGAGATTTTTTTTTCCACTGTTTAAACAGTTTTGAACTCATTGATTTTGATGCCTTTTAGCATTTCTGCCATTTTTTTTCACCTCTTCCACATGGATAAAATGTTTCCCTTTAAGGACTTTTTCATCCAGGGGAACAACAAAAAAGTTGCTCAGGGTGAGATCAGGTGAATAGGGAGAGTGGGACATGGGGGTCGTGCTGTTCTTGGTCAAAAACTGCTGACCACTCAGTGAGGTGTGGGCAGGTGCACTTGTAAACCACCCATCATGAAATGGGCAAACACGTTGAAACAATCCTCAAAAAATTTCACTGAAGCCAAATGCAGACTCTCACAATAATGCCAGCTGGCTCACTGATACAGATAGGTTCCCACAACACCCACCTAGCAAGAGAAGCCTGTACTACAAGGGGCCTGCCCTCCAGAAGATAATTCCATTTTTTGTGGCCCCCCTGTAGATAGATTAGATGTACCCCAAATTCCCTTTCAACTCTATGGCCTCTTCAAGAAACACTTCCCAAATCTCACCCTACACTCCCTTCAGCCCAAACACCCCTCCACACCTGTCAGGCACTGAGATAGACCCTGAGGGTCTGGCAGTGAACCTGGAAGCTATGGTTCATCCACTTGTGGAGCTGTGATCTGTGTCTCTAAAATTCTACAATGTGTGTGTGTGTGTGTGTGTATGTGTGTGTGAGTGTGTACACATACCCAGGGGGCAGTTTGCTCCATTCCAGCCAGGACAAACTCTCTTATGTTTATACACTCAGATGTGTCAGTTGAGGTAAAAAAAAAAAAAGGTCAGCTATGGCAAACACTCCTCCTGACTGCCTTCTTGTATCCCAGGGGAATTCCACCTCAATTTTGTGGCCACCTTCCCTTGGTTAACTAGATACTTCACAAATGGGGACACAATGACCAGCATGGCTGCCAGGACCCAGCGCTCCGTGGCCATGGCAATGATGTATCTGGGTCAGTTATGCAGTATTTTACCATCTAAATTCAATGATAAGCAGCCCTGGAGCCCATCACCCTCCATAGCTACTAAAATCAAGCTAATGGGGCCATTTCTTTTTCTCTTACGGGTGGAACTTGAGAGGGCATAGAAGCCAATAAAGATCTAGATCTGCTGGGGAAGGAAAGAAAGGAAGAGGAAGAAGTCTTGGATAAACAGTCAACCCAGCCCCTAGGAGCCCAAATCAGGCAACTAAACACAGCAGGGCCACGTCCAGTGGGCACCCGAGAGAGTCTTTCAATGACCACATGTAGATCCTCGTAGCTCAGTGTATTCTTTCTGGTCATGATCCAGTTTCACTGGCATGGATAGTGACTCCAAAATACACTTCACGTCATCAGTTCAAGTTACATTATTACATCTGAGGAAAAGAAAGGTATGTTGGCCGGTCTGCCTGGGTGAGCTGAGCTCAAGCCTATTTCAAGGAGCCTGCGGTGTATGAAGAATGCTGGCCTCACAAGCCCGCCCCCCCTCTGAGAACCTGCACCCCCTCTGTGCCACTGGGTCCCTGTGAACTTGGAGGCAGCCTGGGTCATATGGATGGGACCCCTGAGTCACCCCACAGGCAGCTCCTCCCGGGATTTTTGGAGACACAGTCCTCACCCTCATGACATCTCAGCACACAACTCACCTGTCAGCTGTACACCCAAATATCTCAGTTCTCGTGATTTTGTCAGATCATCACTGCTAAGAGGGTGTTTGAATTCATAAATGTGTCTATTTCCAGGAACAGGCACATGGACTGCCACCTCCTGGTTTGACAAGAGAGCGGCTTTTGCTGGGGATGGGAATCCCACACGTCTCGAGAGGGCACCTGGCTCAGTTGAACTGGGGAGGTAATTTTTCTTGAGAAGCTGCTGAGATCTTTAATACTGAAAGTTTAAACATATCAGTGGCTGTGAAGCTTCACCAGCAAGCTATGAATTGCTCAAGAAATCAGGCAGTTTTAAAACCAGGGAAGAAAAAAAGGCAACTCTCCCCCACCCTGACCTCCACCCCCACCCTGGGCTGGGTTCCCTGTGGCTTTGTCTGGAAATGCTGGAAAAGCATGAAGGATACTGGGAGGACAAAGACACATAGCAGCCTAGAAGCCACCTGCCTCTCCCAGACAGCTTTCTTCTCATCGAAAGGAGCAGCATGTACAGCTCTGTTGAGATCCAGGCAAAGAAGAGTGGGGCTCGCTCTCTGCACCTAAGACCCTCTGAGGTGCAGTGGCTGGGCCTGCGGCCAGAGGCACGGGGAAGCCAAGTCAGGCTCCGAGCCAGAGTGTGACGTGCCCTGTGTCTGTTTCCTGCCAAGAGGACAATGACAGGGCCAAGACCCTGGGGACTTGCCTGGAGAGCTGGGGTTACTCAGCTTCTGCACTGAGCTCTCATCTTTATGAGGAGACCTTCACCCTTGGGATGGGAGACGGTCCATTTGTTAATTAGGGTGATGGCCCTGAACCAGTGCGAAGGGGAGACTGGCGTTCACCAATGCTGTAAAAACAGCAAGTTAGGCGACTACTCCCCAGTCACTGGCTTCGGATCCTACAGCCGTGGCTGCGGTGATGCTAAATGCCACTCATTTTCGTGGCACTGCCTCTCACAGAACGCTTTCAGACTGACTGCTCAGTAGTTCCCCCCAGGACACTGGGTAGTGAGTCTGGCAGGAGTCATCACCTGGAGGCAAAGCAGGTTAAACTTGGTGAGGGCCACACAAATCAGGACTAGATCCCAAGTCTCCTGCTGCTTTCCACCAAAGACCTATTCAGTTATTTTGACTATACCTCATGGCAATACAATTTCAGACACGACTTTCAAAATCTTTCACAGAGTCCGCTCTGAACCTGCGAGAGGCCAGCCCCGAGCTGCCCGTCGGTGGCCTGCAGCGCCAGCAAGGTGCTCGAAGAGGCCCGGGGCGCAGTGCCCTGGGGGGCTTCCCTTTCCCTGCCTCGGATCGCCCTCCTGCCAGCTCGAGCTGCCAGACAGCATGGGGCTTCCCACAAATTTATGGAGGGAGATTGGATCCTGCAGGGCCCCTAAGCATGAGCCCAGGGGGCTTCATGTGAAAAATGATTGCACCACACACAGAGGATGTTTAAACCTGTCAGTTTAAAATATCCCTTCTCCTCTGCCTTAGGCTGGGACCAGGAGAACAGAGCCAGGAAGAGGAAATCAGTTTAAAGTGACAGCTTTAAATTTCTGAAGCCAAACCTTGGCGCTTGTGGCAGACTTTTTATGTTCTGAGGTCTCAGTTTAAACCCAAAGTGCCCCAATTGCACCCCATAATTCTTGGTATGTTTTTGCACATCAACCCCAGATTTCTTCTCATGAGAAAAAAAAAATCCAGAAAGGTAGGAAGAAGCTTCCTGGAGGGGCTGAGCTTGGAGCAGGTCAGCACAAAAGCCTGCCCAGGGCGTTAAGGGGCAGCAAAGACACCCTGGGAAGCCAACAGGGCCTTTCATTACTTTTCTTTTGTTAAAAGTTGTTCTTACCAGGTTGCCTGGGGCAAGGATAGGATGCTCAGCACTCAATTAAAATGTATTTCATTATTAGAGGACAGGTATAAACCTAAAGCCTAGAAGATGTTGAATACAAGTATTTAGCCCACTTCAAGGCACTACCTTGTTCTCACTTCCTCCACGAAGCCTTCCCAGACCAGCCTGTCTAGAGCACTTAATCCCTTTAATAAGTCCCAAAGCCCTTTCTGGAGTGCAGTTAATGTACGCTGCTGCTTTGTCAGTTTTATTGTGTGAATATACAAATTTCTCACCTAATAAGCTCTACTATATCATGTACTCTCACTTGTGTGTCTAAGACAGTGCCTTGACTATACTAAATATTTCACCCTGCTAAGACTTTTATCCAGAACGGGAAAAAATGATCAATTCCTGGGATCACAAGAATAACGTCTCCCAATGCATTCGACATGCAACTCAGTTCACCCGTGTTCCTGGGGCCACGCATGGTGATAAGCACAGTCGGCTACTTGGAAGAGATCTGTTGAATGAAGTGAATGAATTTCACCAGAAGTATGGAGACACCACCTTCCAAATTAAGTGGAAAGAGAAGCACTCCACTCATCTAGGTGCCATGTGGTGTGGGGGCAGTGGGACTCATGTGGCAGACGTGTGAATCCTCAGGGGCACCCGCCTGCGATCAAGGCTGCAGAAAAGGCATTCACACTCCCACTCTGGAGGTGCTTCAGCCAGCAGCTGCCTTCCCTCATTTTGGTCCCTTCCTCTCCCTCTCTCGACCTATCTGCAGACTCAGAGGGAGCAGAGCTCGCCTAAGGAACCGAAACAGGCTTTGAACCATAACGAGGGCAAGAGGCTTTCCCAAGAGACTTCTCTGGGCACCCACCACACTTAAAGCTGCTTAGTTAATGATGATTACTTGTGACAAGCTCTTACCCAGCACTTTGCATTTTCAGAATGATTCAGAATGATTGTCAATCATACCCCAGTTACTTAATTCCATACCGATAAGGGCGTCACCAAGCCCATGGGGCGCACACAGGCAGCACACCCAGGAGAGGCAGAGCCCGTCTCACTGAAGGGTGAGACCATGTCAGTGAGCTGTCCACTTCACAGTGCTGTGTCACCAGGCGGCAGGACACTGCTCATGGCTCTGATGGTCTGGCATCATGACTGCTGCTCTTTCTCAAATGTTGGCAATTTGAGTTCAGGAAAAGAAGCCGAAAAGCCAGTGTGCTTCCAGGAGCCTGGGCTGCATATCCACAATCGGCACCACTCCTACAGAGGGTCGGTGTGCGGGGTGCTGGCCAGTGCACTTGCAAACAGAGTTAGCAGTAAGGGCTGCTGCCTCCACGTATCACACACCTGCTGGCTACACAGGTGAACGTCAAGAAAGGCAGCACAGTACAAAGCAAGGCAAGGCCATGGGCTCTGCTCTCCATTCTAACACACAAAGCAGCTGTCCTTCAAATGGAAATTTCCTAGTAGAATCAACCCACTGAAGAGCATCTAGGGCTGAAACATTTCGGAATAAGAGTAAATCTCCAAGGACCCACATGCAGCCAGTTGCTCTTCCCTTTTGCCCCTGGATGAACACAGACAGGAGGTGTAGGAAAGTGAAGAGGGTTGACTCCTAGACCCCGAAACCTAGGATTCAATGCCCTCATTGACACGAGCCAAACTGAACAAATCAAAGCCGCCTAGCCTTTCTGACCCACATTGAAAAGGAGAGTACACTTGTCCCTCGCTGTATCTCAGTTCAACAGTGAAGCCGCAATCAGTGAACTGTGCACAATATAGCAAGAGACGACTGTATACTTCACTGGTGAGTACCCACAGAATTTCATGTCGTTAAAATTACATAGGTTTAAGAGTGTAGAAAGTGTTTAAGAGCATATGAAGTGTTTATAAGAGTGTGGGAAAGGTTAATAAGAGAGTTGGAAAGGTTTATAGGAGTGTGGGAAGGGTTTATAAAGCCTTAAAATATATATAAATAATAAAATAAATATAATGCTGCTACTTCGAGGATTTTCACCTATCGCGGGGGGGGGGGGCGGTCTCTGGAACGTAACTCCTGCGATAGGTGAGGGATCACTGTATTAGAGTTGGCAGCATGAACACCCCACCCTCAGGCCAGACTATTTTGAGATTCCGAGGTGGAAATGTGCCATATCTTGACATACAAATGTTAAATTGTCATTTAGAGAAGGACTTTCCTTTGGGGGTCCCCAGTTAAAAGCAGCTAGAACTTTTATTTCTCCTCTGGCACCTCTGAGCACATAGCTTAGTGTTAAGCAAGCAGATACCTACCAGCCATGTGCTGATGAACGCACTCAGCGATGGGACGGAGACTTCAGCTGTGAAGTCAGACTGGCAGCCCCCCCTGGCAAGGTGCAAAGCTTTCTGGGACCACAGCTTCCTTCAGGAGTAAGACTCTTGACCGCATCACAGATTGATTAAATGAGATGATACATGGATAAATGTAAGGACTAAGCCATGGATGAATATCAGCTACTGTTATCATTCAAGTAAGGGAAGGAAGAGGAAAGTAGGGGAAGGGAGTGGAATCAATACATGAAAAGGGACAAGGCCAGAGACTCCAGATCTTACATGGAGACCTTTCTGCACCATCATGAAGAATGAGGCAGAGCAGAGGGAAGAGGGGAAAGGTGAAGCACTCACTGTTCATGTGGCACCTGGATTTACCCAGAAGTCTCAGCCTTTTGTTACTTGAGCATCACCTTATGCTTCCACCGCAAAGATGTGACCCAGGAGGTCCAGAAACGGGACTGCTCCCCAGCAGCTGCTGGTCCCTGATGTTCACAAGCAAGGACAGATTTCCAGGGCTCATCAGCCCCGTGCTTGGTTTTCAAAGAGAAAAGATAAGACTATTTTTTGAAGGGAAGCATATGGTGTGGTAGAGAAAGCGCAGGGTATAGATTGGGCTTTAGTTTCGAATTCCTGCTGTACTGACTGGGTCCCTAGAATGGGTGATATAATCTCTGGGTTTCTGTTTCTTCATCATAATAACTATGTCATAGGTTTACTGTTAGACATAAATGAAATAAAAGGCATGGAACTGATTTGCAAGATGTGAAGCACTATGAAGTCATGTCAATTGTTAGGATTTGGATTGCATGAATATTAGGTTGTGAAAGGAAAGACTCCAGATGCAGTTCCCTATGAAAAATGAGAAAAAATTCACTCTTCTACTCTTTGCTTTATGCCATGGTGGTGGGGGGATGTATATGGAGTGGATTTGAGGAGAAATTGTAACATGGATTTGTGGATTTAAGTATTTATTTATTAGACAGTTCTGGGCATCACAACTTTATAAATGTTTCCAAAAGGAGAGACAAGTGGAGAAGGAGAATGAGGAGGGGAAGGAGACCCTCACCAAACAGGTCTGCCTGCTACCAAGTGAATAAAATTGCCTTCTAATCAAATGCATTATTAAACAGAGTCCAGTGCTGACAGCTTTATGGGCAAGGTGTTGCCGTTAATTAGGATATACTGCCCCTGGAGTTGGGGTAGCATCAGGGTGCTGTTGACTCCTGCTAAATAACACCTCCTTCCACTGTCACAACACCTGGGTGCTTGGGCCATTCCTCAGGTCTCCCCCGACCTGGTCTTACAGGTAACCATGGGCAACGCCACCTTGGACTGTGTAGTAGCTGAGCTTCTTTTACAAAGACCAACAGCAATTCTGTGGAAATATCCAGAGAAATTGTGAACCAAAAGAGGTACTGAAATCCCTTTGGCCTGGGGAGAAGGGCCAGGAAAAGTGGAAGATGCAGCTGCACCTCCCAGCTGCTGGACCATCCTTTGGAGGATGAACACGAAGGGCATCAGATCCCGCTGCCACAAATGTGCACCTCTGACAGGCTGATATTTTTTGGCTGAAGGCAGTGAGAAACAGAGGGCACAGGAAGAGTTCTCTGCCCTCCCACTTGCTGTTTAAGAGAGGAGATGAAATTTTCCTGATAAAGTTTCCCTCCCTCTACCAGGAATAGCAGAACATTTTTATCAGCGACTGGGAGTTGGCACTGAAATGGACCCATGTAAACAGATGTACCCAAATCACCATACTCTTCCATTAGTTTCCCCATGTACTTCCTAGTCAGTTCCCCGTAATCTACTGTCTCGAGCCCAGGCCACTCCTGTTTACTTCATCTTACCCTGTCTCCGCAGTTTATCACTCTTTGTTAAAATAGTACATAAGCCCCCAAGGCAAACCATGTCTTTGGGGATTTCCCTTCTTTCTGTGAAGTCCCCCGTGTCACCTAAAAATGTTAGCATCAAATAAAATGTGCAATTGACAGCTTGTCTTCTGTCAATCTGTCTCTTGTCAGCTGAATTTCTAGGCCCCAGTTACAGAGCTTAAGAGGGTGGAATACCTTTCCTCCCTTGCAGGTGAGGACTGGACACTGGGGGCATGCCGCCACCTGGGCCATTGGTGTGCCCACCTCAGATGAGTCCCAGAGCAGCCCTGCAGCTGGTCTCTCCTGCTCTCCAGTTCCAGCCTCATACTGGATAATTTATATAACTACAGAGATGAACTGCCATCAGCATTAACCTAGGGAGGGTCAAGGTCCCCAGAAAGACACTCCCTGGCTACAAGAATACAAGGAAAATATTGTCATGAAGAACATTAGAATTGGTGGCATTTTGCTCATTTTTGTCCAACTCTACCTTGAAAGAGTTGTTTTTTAGTTACCTCAACGATATTTAATACTTCACTTTTTAGTTTTTATGACTAACAAAATTTTCTGGAAATCACTTAAAAAGCCCTTTGGAGAATTATTTATCAGACTTTCCTGTGTCTGGGCAGAGCCACACCAGCCAGTGAAAACTTGCTGTCTTTTAGTCCAACCACCACTTGAACCCAATGATTCACAGAACAGAATGCAGAGGGTAAAGCAGGACATCTGGTGGAAAGCCCAGAGAGCTAAGGGCCCCGCCCAAGGTCCTACACACATAACTTAGTGGGAGGGCCAGGAACCATCTCCTGAATAGCCAGCCCAGTGTTTGTCTGCTGCACTCTGTGGAGATTAAACCGCTGCCCTTATTTGACTTCGGGTGCAGTCAGAGCCTCTGACTGTCTCCCTCCTCATAAGCCTTTCTGCATGTTTGAAAATAGGAATTAAATCACCTCTACCTCCCTCCTCCAACTTGATACTAGTTGTGTAGCTTTTCTTTGAGAGCTTTATTCTCCAAACTTTTTGGAATCTCTGCAAGCCATTCTTAAATATCTGAGCTGAGGAGGGAATCAACAAAAATTTAAGAGTAGAGAGAAGCACTCCGTTACTTGCTAGAAATGCTTAGGAGCAATGATCAAAGCTCCAAATCATCCCTGCTGGCCGTTCCCATTTCCACAACGTGGATGGTCTGGGCCATTGCAGAGATGCGCACAGGGAGTGCACTCTAATACCTTAACGCAGCAGCCGTATTAACTGCCGCTGTCGAGTGTGTAGAGGTTGCTGGGTAATTGAATGACCGACAGCAGTTATCAGGAGCTGTGTACCAAGATAAGGGTAATCAAATTTCATGCTTCAGGGGCTCTGCAGCTTTAGCGGCCACCTCAGGGGTCACAAAGAATTCCTTTCCCCACCCAACCACGCTATCTTTCCCTACCAATAGTTCTGCACAATTGGTCAGTTGCATTTTGGGCTTGCGTGGTTTTCTCTGAAGAGTCTCCCTAAGGAAATTCCTGGAGGCAAGGAACGTTCAGAAAGAGACCCTCTTGGGCCAGTGGGTCTCAACAAACTTAATTCCTATTTGTTCACTTCCTCTTCTTTAGAGGCAGTTGATTTTCATTGGACGTTTACATGGAGGGAGAAAAAATGAGAACAAACACAGGGAAATAAAATTCAAGAAACAAAGGAGGAAAGGGGGAAGGAAAAAACAACTAGGAAGGAATCAAACATATTTAACTCAAAGAGAACAAGAAATGCTTGTGTCAGCACCAGCACCCAAGCTGCTTTACAAGATGTGGCAAACGTCAGAACACATTGCACACAGCCGCCTGCAAGTGCTGGGAAAGATAATGTTGTAATGGAACTGAACCTGCTCCCCAGCCCCCTGCAATATCACTCTTTGCGGCCCTAAACAAACAAAGGCGCTCGAGGAATCCAGGAAGAACATCCTCCTGCACTGATGACTGGGTGTTCTGGTCACGGTCATTTTTGGTGTTCTGATTCAGAGAGCTTCTACAAATGGCTGGTGAGTCAGGAGTCAATTCTAAAATCGGTTACCATCTCTCCTCATTTGTAAAAAGGGAGGCTTGGACAAAACTTTCACTAAGGCACCTTCTGTATTAGAATATATATGATTACAAGAAGCCCACTTTTTAAGTTGAAAAGCTTTAAGAAATACCTATAGTATGTCCGAATGAAAGATTCTTGCCAAAAAGTGTCTCCAGAACTGATACATTTAAACAAAGAACAGCTTATATTTCCATTGTTGCTTCTTGTTTTAAAATAATTTAAAGTGAAGGAATTGTTGGTATCACTAACATTTGGAAACCAGCTTCAGGATGAGAGAGTGCCCAGCATCTAGGACATGCATACCCTGGGGGTGGGTTTGGTGCACAGGCCCCTGGTAGTTAGCATAGGTAGTTAGCTAGTTATTAATAAAATAAGGAAGCAAAGGGAATCAGATGTTAAGTTAATAAACTAGGGAGCTGAAACAGATACTAAAACCAGACACTACACCTAATTTACTAGGAAGCCATAGCATTCATTGGTTCCCCAGGGTACTGTTGCATCCTCTGTACTTGGCACTTAATTCCTGAAGTGGACAGGCCAAATCTCCCTGGGGAACAGCCAGCCTGGTACCAAGGTTTTCAAGGGGAGAAAGGGGGAACTTCCTTTGCTGGGTGCACATGCAATAGAAACCAAGATGATGCAGGGAGAGGTTCTTCTCCTGTGAGGATTGGGCAGTAGGAGCCAAAACAGTGAACACAAGGCCTATCAGTCTAACTTGGGGAAAAGATTGAATTGGATTAGGGACTCAGAACATGGGAGATTTAGGCAATGGATTGGTTGGGGGAAGGCCCAGCACAAGCCTGGGAAGAATTGGGGAATAGACTGGTTGGTTTGAAAGAGCACCTGGTCCTTCTCAAGCTCAAGGTAATATAATCAAAGCTTAACAAAGGCCTCTCTCAGTAGCACACGTTCATTTGCCCATTCATTCACATATTCTTTCTTTGAAGCAGCCGCACAGGCCAGCAACCGTGTGGCCTGGCAGTTGCACGAACCCTAAGCACAGGTCCAAACATTGGCCTGGGCCTGGTGTGGTAATGCCAGCCAGAGTGTAGCCAAGAACAGAATCTATTCTAGTTGGATTGGGGCAGGAACTGGACTGGACTGAACTTACACAGAATTTCTGGACCCTGCCCCTTCCTCTGGGTCTGATGAAGATAAGGCTGGACTTCTTCCACAGCAGGATGGATGGAAATGAGGCACGGCAACCAGGGGGCAGTCTTTTATTCTACTCCAATAAACCTTATCCTCGTGACAATGTGGAGGAGTCCCACTTCACCAGCAACATTGGAAGCTATCTCCTCATCACCACTTCCTTTTCTGTGACTTGGCAAAGATTTTGTAAGCATTTGTTTCAGCTGCTCTGCCATGAATGATTAAGTGCAATGAGATGTTCCAAGTGCCAAGATGAAGTTAACACAGGCTCTGTGGGTTAAGGTCATAGTACAGAATTCTAGGTAGAAGGAATGGGGTGAACAAAGCATGAAGATGCCAGGCATCCTGATATGTGTGGGGGACTGTATCATTGGAGGTAGGCTAATGGTGGGCAAGACTCATGGAAGGTCTGGTGTTTGTTTTTAAGGAATAGACAACATAAAGAATTCAAAGGGGCCAAGATACTTGCAGAAATAATCATCATAGTCCAGATCCCCCTCATCTTTCCTCTCTTCAAATTATGTGACTTAACAAAGCTTCCTTGCCTGGGCCATATAGAACTGTGTGCACATATCCATGTGGAGAACACATCACACATGGGTTGAGGCTGAGGGTGTGCATTTATGAACCCTACTGCCAGAACCCAACCAGATGCAATCAGCACTAGGATGCATCTGACGCTAGTGGAGAACGGGACAGAGTCGGAGCGCTTCGATAGGAGCTCACCCTGTTTATATGATAACTACTCCCTGTTGCTTTATTACCACATGCTAGGCACTGCAGTCAGTGTTCATGAAAATAATCTCACTTAATGTTGGGAACTGCCCTGACTGGTATCAGAAGCTGAAACCCCCGCCTAGGCTAAGGCTAAGGGAACGCCCTTGGAACTGTAAGCCAGCAAGGAGACAAAAGCTTATCTCCCTGGCAGGAATGCTGCTTCTGCTGCTTTATTCGTAACTGAACCCCAAAAAGCTTGGTCAGTTAGCCAAAGACGGGTAAGATTCCCCAAGGGGGGAACGACCTAAGACAGGCACGATCACTTTGGGAGGCCCCCCCCCCAAAAGAAGGATTTGGGGGGCTGCAGTAAAAGGGGGTGATGGACCCTCGCTCCTCGGCTTTGACATAGCCTGAGTTCTCAGCGTCTGAGAGAAAACCTCCTTATCTCTCGGTTGCCTTAGTTCCCTTGCTCCACCTAAGCCTGAAACAATGACAGGGTGGTGCAGCTCTGTGCTGAAAAGGGCGGAATCCCCGGGTGATCAGGCCTAAGAAAGAATATGTGAATTACTGTGAAACCTTCTTTGTTTAGAGTGCTCTCAGTTGAATGAGAAGGGTCCAAGGAGGAAGTTAGTTTGTTCCTCAGTCTTACAGCTCTTTGACCCCGACTCAATAGGCTGGCAGAGTTCTTTGTTTTCTATGGTTCCTTACTTCCCCCTAATGAGTACTGTACTTTACCTGAATTATTATGCAGAATGAGCCCAATTAAAGCAGGTATGGACTGTAAATCGGCGCGCTCCCCACTAGGCGGGGTGGCCATTTCGTCCCTACTTCCCCACAGAAACTAGTTTGTCTCTGTGCATGTGTGTTTTTTCTCGCGTGTTATCATCAAGCCATCCGCAGCGTTCCGTGGTCACTGCTGGCCGGGGACCCACGCAACAACTTAATCCTCACAAAAACTGTGACGATGGACCTAGTTGCATGCCCATGTTCTAGCTTAGGAAACTGCAGCACAAATAGATCGAATAATAGGCCCAGTGTCACACTGCTAGTAAGTTTCTGAATCGGGTAAGTTTCTCGACTTTACGTCTACAGGCTACAGACCCCACTGGACCCCTGTCCCATTCTGCCATGTGACCGATGGCCCTGGAAGATACCACTGGACATTCTGGGATTTCCTTCTCGAAACCAGTGCAGATCTGTGCTGTCCTGTACAGCAGTCACTGCCCACCCCTGGCGATGGAGCACATGGGCTGTGGCACAGGGAGACGTGCTCTCAGTGTAAAACACATGGTAATTCCAAAGACTGACTTAGTACAACAGTAAAAAAGGTGAGTCAACTTACATTGATTACTTGTCCAAAGTATAATATCTAGAATATATTGGGTTAATTATTTAACCTAATTTCACCTATCTACTCTCTTAAAAATATGGCTCTGGGAAAGTTGGAATTACATGTGTAGCTTCCATTATACTCCTACTAGACAGCCCTGGTCTAGCAGGTTCTCTGGTTTCCTACCCATCCATCAGGAAGGTGTGGGTGTGTGACTTCCTTCCGTGGGGGGTCAGAGCAGGCCTCCTCAAGGAGAATGAACAGGGCTGCTGAGAGGAAGGTTGTCCCAGCCTCCACAACAATGTTTCCATTTAAGTGGAGACTAATCAGGGACTACCCCTCCCAGGCCTGCAGGGGAATAATACAGGGTCTGTGTTCATTAGTTAATATCTGCAAAGTGCTTTGAAGACGAAATGTATTATATAAATGCTAGTAAGAGCAGGCTGTCCTTCTGCGGGCCTTTCATCCACAGCTATCAAAGTTTCCATCACAGGCAGGCATTATTGTTCTATTACTTTCACAATAATTGTGCCTCATTGGGGTGCTGAACCATTATTTTTCTTGCTACCAGGCTAAGGAGTGGGAGAGTGGCAGGTGGCCTGTGGTCAGAGAAGAACTCCACTCTTTGCACTCAACCCAGGTTTCAGGTAAAATGAACTCAGAGACTGGACTCACATACATCCATGGAAGGGCCATCCTACCAGAGCACCTCTGAAAATCCCACTAAACAATACCTTCCTTGGGGTTCCCTGCTCTCCTGCGGGGTTTTCTTAGAGCTGAGCGCATACTGATCACACAGTGAATCCTAACTAGTTGGCTAAGCTCTCTGGTGGAGAAGGTGTCTGTCATTAATTGTCAGCCTTGGTGGTGGACGAGACAGTTTGAGAGAGGAATGGTCACAGAGCTTAAATGCTGTGCTCAGTCAGACCAGAGCAGACCAGACCAGCCCAGCCCTCGCTTGGGCCCCTATCACTCTGCGTTCTGCAGCATAAAGTGTCAGCTGGTGCTGTGCTTAATCAAGCGGAGGAAGAAAGCCCACAGGAATAGAAAGGGGCATGCTAGGCGCTGTGCTTTCAGCAGCCCAGCCGCAGCCCCAGCCTCAGGTGCAAAGTGCTTGGGGCCTTGGGGAATGCCACAGCCACGGCCCACTCGGGAAGCCCTCTTTAGCAGATGCCCCACCTCCTGCCTGCCAAGTGTGAAAGACCAAGAAGTAGGGTTGCCCACCAGGTGCAAAGCCACAGTGTGACATCCCCTCTGAGGAGAAATTCCTTTATGCTAATTAAATCCACCAGGAAGGCAGACAGTGTGAGATGACACAGCTGGGTTCCCCACTGCTCAGGAAGAGCAGCTGGAGATGCCTGATCTCTCCCAAGCGAGGAAGGGAGAGAAGGAGGAGAGGAAGAGAGCTCAGCAACACAAAGGAGCAGGGAGTGACAAGCAAGCACCAGGGGCAGGGGCCGGGTGTGTACCCGTGCACACTTTTACAAAAAGGAATAAAATGTGTCATTTCAGACTGGGTAAGTTCAACATTACTAATTAAGAAATTACTTAATTATGGAGAAGAAAATAAAATGAAGGTATTTTGCTCTTGAGGGGAAAAATATCTTTGATTTGCTAAATCAAGGAAATGATTAGATTCAAACATTAAATAATTGCAAATGGCTCCAACAAAGGCGTACTGCAAGGCCCCCTGAGGACCCTGCCTTTTTCTCCAAAACCTCCGTCTTATGTTCTTCCTCCCTGTAAATGCATTTTTTTTCTCAGATTGGATTGAATACTCACCCTCTTTGACTTAGGGAGGTTCATAACCCAGACTTTCACGCACCTCTGCCTCCTGCTAAGGATGTCTATCCGTAATGTTTTATTCATCATCCCTCAACTATTTTTAATTCCTGCCCACCAAGGCTCAATCAATTGCTTTCTTCTTCTCACCCATGATTCTTCAGCTAGTAGATTACAAATCTTTATCTGCTGGCTGGCTAAGGCAGACACTAGTGTTACGATCTTTCTATTCCCCACCTTACCTTAATTCTGCAGCTTACAAGTACCCCCATCACAGACCAAAAGGGCCAGCAGCTGGCCCAGCATGACTGGAATTGGGAATATAAAACTTCAGCATTTTAACATTCTTTTTTAAAAATGAGGTAAGGAAAGCTCATTTGCATGCCTTCATCTAAACACTAATGATGCTCTAAGCTTCACCTTTATCCTGATCATTCCTCTTTCTGTAGCTAAACTCCACCTCTCAGGCCTGGGTTCTCAATTCCTCCATCATACATTCACAGATCGCCTCCAAAGTTAACACCCTCAACATCGCTCTTCCCGTGGTGCCCTTCTCCTCACCCAACACAGCATTAGGCTTAGTGACAAAGACTGTGAAGGTGCCCCAATCTTCCATTTGACCAGGTCAAAAACTAAAGACTGTTCTTACTTATCTCTTCACCAACCAGTGAATATGCTTCCATATCCAATCAGTCTCCAAGCTCTAGCAAATTATAATATTCTATGTTTAGAACGTTCAAACGTTTCTTATACATTCACCTTATTTGGACTCAGAGGAAACCGTTGAAGCGGGCAGGGAAAGTGCACTCCCTTCTTTTATTTTTCAATAGATGGAGAAACAAGGGCTCATGCTTAAGTGCACATTTGACATCTTTTACTCTGGGAAGCCTTGATATTATTTCCCAAGGAATCCTTCCCTGAACCCCAAAGACTAGTTGTGTGCCTCCTTTAACTTCTGTGTTAGTCACTGATTTCTCCATCGTTGATGCTAGGCTGTTACGTACATGAAATCACAAGCTAACACCATTTTCACTTCACTCTATAGTGAGCCTGGAAGATAGAAAGCATACACTAAATCATTCTCCAGTGAATGAACGCATACCTAAAGATAAATAAATGGAATCGTATTTGTGAGGTCACACAATAGTCAGTGGTAGAGCCAGACACAAGAGCTAAGCTCTTCTTTCTACTGGGCTCCTAACTAGTCTCCTTCACAGATGCTTCCAATGTGCTGTCAGATCGATCATTTTCGAGCATGTTTTATCCTGTATCGTAAATAAATAAATAAACAAACAAACACAGTTTTGATTTGTTCTCAATTGTGCAATGGATAAAGTCTAAACCTTTTAACACGCCAAACTAGCCCTGGCTCTCTTTTTAATCCTGTTAGGGAATCTTAGAGTTGAAAGAGGTCACAGGTAATGCTGTACACTTCCTTCTCAATGTAGGAATCTCTTCCGGGGCACACCTTTCCCAAAATCGAAAGAGAGGAATTTGGCGCTGCCCATTGGCCTTCAGGCACACACCTTAATTTTCTGTGGGACCAACCCGGTCATCCTCTGAGCTGCGGAACTCCTTACCGCCACCGATTCAGGTGGTGCCATGCACACACTCCTCAGTCTGTCCCCTCTTCTTCTGACCCTGCCTCACCGGCAGCGTCTGTCCTAAGGCCTAACTTCAGAGAGGTGTTTCCCCAGCACCTCAGAGAACATGACCGACTGGCATCTTTTCCTGCAGCCTTGTTATTGTTACTTGTCACCACTTTCACACTTAGAGTGATATATTTTTAATTAGCTCTCATAAATGTTTGAGACTTCTCTGGCAGCAACTAGTAAAAAAAAAATTGTATCCTATCTTCTCTCACATCCAGAAAAATAAATCACCAAACATGTGTGCAGTGCCCATGTGAAAACCCTGCAGGCTGGGCAGCTTCAGGCACATTTTGCAAATATGTCCTTTCAACAGGGTTTGGAGAGTGACATCATTACCATACAGGAAAACTGGGCTTCTGAAAGACAAAGTGATGCTCTAAAGATCAAAGAATAAATTAAATGACACAGCTGTGATTCCAAACCAGGTATTTACACAAGTTTGCTAGGTTGCCATAACAAAATACAACAGGCTGAGTGGATTGAACATCAGAGATTTCGCTTCTCACAGTTCTGGGGGCCGGAAGTCCGAGATCAGGGTGTGGCAGGTTTGGTTTCTCCCGAGGCCTCTGTTCTGAGCTCACAGATGGCTGCCTTCTCGCGTCCTCACCTGGTCTCTCCTCTCTGTACCTGGTGTTTCTCCTCCTCTCACAAGGACATCAGTCAGACTGGATGAAAACCCACCCTGAAGGTCTCAGTTCACCTTACTTACCCCTTTACAGTAGGATTTATATCCAAATAAGCCACATTTTGAAGTGCTGGGGGCTAGGGCTGGAACATTCAACTTTTTGTGGGGAACACAATTTAGCCCATAACTAGCAGTCTGGTCTGACCTTGCACAGAGGCACTGAGCCAGCAAAACAGGATATTGGAACAAACAGAGCAGGGTGGGACAGCACCCAAGTAATCCATCATGGATAGGATAGTTCCAGGAACTAGAGAGCCCTGGGACAGAAACACCCAATAAGAGAAGGAAGAAAGTAGAGCAGTCTCGAAGTAACCAATGACAAGACTACTTCCCCATAGTGCTTTTTTTTTTCTTCAAAAACTTTGCACAGACCCACCCAGGTGGGAACTGGTCTCAGGTCGACTGCTTCCCCTCTCTTGCCTCCGAGAGACCCTGCTTTCAATAAACCCCTTGCTTTGCTATTAGCTCTCTGTCTTCTTGTGGTTTCTCAGCAGCTCTAATCTCACAATAACAGCATTCTTACTGCAATTTGTGCATAACTGTTCTGTATACATAAGAAATACCAGCTAAGTGCCCTGGCTGGTGTGGACTGAGCACCGGCCTGTGAACCAAAAGATCACTGGTTCAATTCCTAGTCAGGGCCCATGCCTGGGTTGTGGGCCAGGTCCCCAGTAGGGGTCATGTGTGAGGCAACCACACAGTGATATTTCCCTCTATTTCTCCTTCCCTTCCCCTCTGTCTAAAAATAAATAAATAAAATCTTTTTAAAAAATCAGCTGAGTGTGGTTGAGAGGCTGACCTATTAATTTTGGAGAGGGAATGTTACACGTTTTGTGATTGCATTATTTTTGTTATTTGTTTGTTTAATGTTCTTACTCAATTTTAAAGTGACAGCAAACATTTGAACTCTTGCCAACTTCTGGACTCAAAAGAAATAAGAATACATTAAAATAAAGTCAAATCTGTCAACACAAAATAGATTTCACACCATGGACTTTGCTTTTTTTCTTCTTTGTCTTTTTCTTTCCCTGGACTTCTGGGTAAGGGAGCAGGATGTTCATCATATGTTTGCTGCAAGCAATTGCTTGGAAAAGGGGCATTTGTGTGAATCTTTGGAACCTAACGAGGTAGGAGTACACAGCTCAGAGCAAACACATGTTCTAGAGAGTAACTTCTTCCTACACTAGTTACAAGGGGAGAGCAACTAGTACAGTTCCAAAACCCAGAGGGTGCTCACTAATGTGCTACATGAGCCAACCTGAGTAGGACTTTTGCTGTGGGGACAATGAGAGCCTTTCTTGGAAATGTGTGGGCTGGGCTTCCCGGAAAACCACACTAAACAGAGCCAGGGTGATTGGCTACCTTCACCTGCAGTTATTTTTGTTGCAGTAACCAAATAACCAGCTGCCAAATAACTTGATCCAGGGGAGGAGAGGGGAGAACTATTTAGCCTTCCAGGTACAATGGAGTGAGGTGCAGTGGCTCACTGCAAACATGTCCCCAGCATGTGAGAAGGCCCTGTGGAGGGCCCAGACAGCTGCTTTGGGAAAGGGAGAAGAGCAGGCGATATAGAGAGGCAGGGAAAGGCAGGGCCAGCACTCTGAGTAGACAGAGAAGCCAGAAGTGCCCACAGGCTTCGGAGGCCCCCATCCGTCTCTGCTTTGCTCTCTTTAGGGCATTGAACGTCCTTGCAGGGGACCTGGGAGTGGCAACACACGCCATTTGCTTTAGCTCGGATTTTCACAGGAGCGGAGACCGAGATGAGGGTACGGGACATGTCATTTGTTGGGAAGGTGAAGAAAAACACCTGTCGGGGGGAGCAAAGCCTTGAGACAAGGACAGGAAGGTGACCGCTGCAGGCCAGTGGGACTTCCTTGCACTTGGGAAACTCGTTGAGCCAGTGGAAAACACACACCTCTGCTGAGTCACTGCAGACACGACAGAACTCCAATGGTGTGTGCACACCAACTGCTGTAGTCATCAGTGGGGGCCTGCTGTGGGAGGCCATGGGCCCCTCTGACCTGCCTCCTGGGGACAGAGTGGGCTCCAGAGGTAAGAGGTAGCCTTCACATTTAGGCGGAGACACCAAGGTGCTTGCAATCAGGATTGAGAGGACATGGGAGGACATGAGATGCCCAGCATCTAGCAGCTCCTTATAGCCTGGAGGCTACTGAAGGGCTTTGGAATCAGACTTCGGGGCTTAAAATTCCAGCGTTGCCATTTAGGAGAGGAAATTAGCCAAGTGATTTAATCCTTTCTATCTCAATTTGTTCATTTGAAAAGATAGAAATAACAATGCAGCACCAGGCTTGAAAGGGCTGAGGTAATGCCTGAAAGAACTGAATGAGATCATCCACAAGATGCTCTGAGTATTTGCCAAAGGCTCAATAAACATTCGTTATTAGTATTGTTAACTACTAACATTCAAGGCCAATAAGTTAACGAAATAAGGCGGCAAAGAGTGTGTTTCTGAATGTGTGGGGCTAGAACAGATAGTTCCGAGGCAAAGCTAGTCTGCGAGGGTCTGAAACCTGCCCGGAGACCATGCAGCCTGTTGGGCAATGGGCAGGCAGGGTCCCAGGGCCTGAAGACTGCGTGTTTGCAGTAGTTCCTGAGGATTTGGGGAACTTCCTCAAATGCCTCTTCTTCACAATTCTACTTGGTTGGTGTCAAAGTGAGTCTACTATTGCATAAAAGGCAACTACTAAAAAGCTAGAGTCACATCCTTAGGATACACCCTCCTCTAGTTCTTTCAGTGGCTGGGTAAAACAATGTGTAGCTTCCGTCATAGCCAGTTCTCAACTGTGCACTACTGGAAAAGGTCAGACATGGAGATGCACAAACATTTGGATAATTCAGAATTCTTTATAGTTAGTCTTCAGGGACTTTTAGGCACAGCAGGTTGCCTCAGGCCAATATTAAAATGGGTCTGTATTTCTAAGCACACAGCAACTGGCAGTTGGAGAAGGCAGGGGCAAAGCAGGAAGCCATCTGGGAGTTCAGTTCTGCCACTGACGTGGAATAAAACCACACGAGCATCTAATGAAGCATGTAGGACTCAGGAAAGACGAGTCCTGGAGACCTTCCTGAGGCTACTGTGGTGGAATGTCCAGCATACCCTTCCCACAACTCAACAGCAGAAGGCTATGCATTCATTCTTTTACCCCAGACAACTGCAATTTTTTTAAAAAATATTTTTTCCCAAATTAAGAGGCTTGATGAGAAAATGACCCAGTTACTTCATACTGGAAATAGTAATATAAAAAGTTCAAAATCCATTTACTATATACTTATTAGGTTCCTGTAACATGATGAATGCCATGTGTATTAGGCATTAGGGATATGTAATCTCAGTCTTTAAATTGTTTATAGTCCAGCTGAAGGGCAGAGAAGCAAATACAGTTAGAGAAAGTGCAAAGGAGGGGACCTAATACACCGTAGTTTACAAAAGCCTTTCCTGAGTTGGTGATGCATGAACCAAATTATGAAGCAAGAGACTTTTTTTTAGGAGGAAAGATGGGTGGGGGCAATAGTGGGCACACTTTAGGCTAAAAAAAACAGTCTGTGCAAAGAAGGGATGCATGAGAATGCCGGAGGGCCTGTGGCTGGTCATCCAGGGCAAGGTGAGGGCAGAGGACGGAGGGCAGGGACAGGCTAGGGCTAATGTAAGCTGGGCTTTAATGCCATCGAGTGTTTTCCATTTCTTGCAGAAAGTACTTAGAAACCTTTCAATGTGCTTTTCTTTTCAAGGTTTTAAAGCAAGAAATTATATAACTCTAATTTTGTTACAGAAAAAAACATTTGATGGCATTATAGGAAATAAATTGGAGACAGGGAGAACAATCAAAGACTATTCTTCAAGCAAGGAATTATAATGATAGCACCACTGGGGATGGCCAGGAGAGGACAAATGAAAGACCTGTCATGCGGGAAGAATCGCCGGAGTGTAGCAGCAGCGGCTGCGATGCGGAGGACGAGAAGAGGCAGTAACCGAAAGTGACAGAGAGGCCGCTGGGGCGCTGGCACTGAGCAGCATGCCAACGACCATGATCTGGACTCTAGGATAGGACTAGAATGAAAACAGGGAGAGAACAACAGCTTTGGTAGAGATGAATTTACGATTTCTACGGAAACTCCGAGGAAAACATGTGTAAAGCTGATTAAATACATCTGAAGCTTAGGAGAGCGTTAGCGCCTGAAACTACAGCCATAGGACAGATTATAGAAGCATACTATTAAGAATGGGAAAACTGAGGTTATATGATGCCTTGAAAAACAACAATGTATAAAGGGTGAGCTAGGAAGAACATTGAAAAGGAGGTCCCAGAAAAGTAAGAGAAACATGAGGAGACATACAAGGAGAATGGTGTTACTTTCTCCATGAAAGCATTAATTTGTCCATGAAATATACATTGTTGTTCTCATATGTGCTCTAGGCACAGGGTTAAAATGTTTAGTAAAAGGCCATGATTTCTTCCTCTATTGAATATACAGTACACTTGGGGAGATGAATATTTATCAAATAATTGCATAAATTTATTACTATTATTATTATTTTTGCAAAGTGTGTTATGGAGACTTTGGCATTTTGAAGCGATAAGAGAAGAATAGTTGATGCCATACATTCCAGAGGGAGTCAAGTCAGATAAGTGCTGGAATGGGCATTGGAAGACTGTTCTAATTTCAGTGAAAGGAATATGAGTTGACAAGGACATAAAGAAGTTAAATTGCTGTGGCTGGAGGAGTGCCTGAGAAATATGAGTGTAGATCACTATTTTATTCACTTGAGGAAACAGATTTTTGCAAAGATGGGAGAGACTGGAGCATATTCCTCTTTTTTTTAAAGAAAATGACAAAAGATATGATCTTGAAAATAAGATAGAGCATATGGGTTAATTAATAGAGTGAAGTTCACATCAAACAACAGAGTGAGGGGCACTTCTTTGGCTGAGGAGGAAAGGAAGGAAGCAAGGTGGCTAGCAATGCAGATACATTTCTAAGTGAGAGGTAGTTACAAAACATGAGAGAATTTATACCTGACTATTTCATCTCTGAACTTGGGACAAGGCCATCTGTTGAGATGAAAAAAGATATGTAGACACCTTGAAGGGAATGGTAAAAATTCAAAATAGTCCAAGTAGAGAAATACAAAGAAATACTACATAACTTTAGCATAAAGTCATAGCTTTAGAAAAATATTAGTTTAAACAGTTAAATAATTTGCCTGCAGCAGTGCTCAGAATCCTAGATATAAATAAAAAATGCTGATGTGGGAGCTAGTATGAGGTTTTTCAAGGCATTTGTGGCAAAATGACAAGGGTTCAGGTAAAGCCAAGAGGAAACTCACAGAGAGAGTAACAAGTACCGGAAATCTAAGTAGGACAGCATATCAAGGACCATAGAAAGAAGTATCAGCAAGTGGAGTTTAAGGTTACAGAAGTTTCAAGTAATTTCCAGTTCCAGGATGTGGCCAGGAGAATGGGCTACTGAAGCTGAGTGAAGATAAAGATGTTTGGCATTCAGAAGGAATTATTAGAGTGTTATTTGTGTCATCCACATGGATGTGAATGCGTCTTTCTTTTTCAATTACCATTTAGGTTTAATATTATTTTCTATTAGTTTCAGGCACAGTGGTTAGATAATCACATACTTTACAAAGTGTCACTCCCGATATTTCCAGTACTCAGCTGGCACCGTACATAGTTATTACAGTATTATTGACTATGTTTCCTCTGCTGTACTTCACATCCTGGTGACTATTTTGTAACCACCAATCTGTACTCCTTAATCCCTTCACCTTTTTTACCCAGTTTATGTATCTTAGAAAATGATGGGATCTCATCAGCTGATGCTATAGAGATGTTCGGTCATATAAGTGAACGATTTCCTCTCATTCCTTTTGTGGACTCATGTGGAGGCTGTGCAGTCAAAACCACAACAGGAATGACACTGGCCACCCTCACCCAGCCCTTGAGCAGACGGGGCTTTCTGACGCACACCCTGCTCCAGAACAGATATTTTACAACATGGTTAGGCAACCCACACAAAGGCAATGATGGGCAAGCTGACAAAGTCATCACCCATTTCTGATCTTTTTAACAGTTGATATGTTTTAAACTTCACCTACCACAGCTGTCAATTCCATCTAGACTCCCTCTGAAGACCCATTTGGCTCCAGACAGCCCCTCGATGCTTCTATCATCATCAAGCAGTTCTGTAGCACTTTAGAATGTCAAAGCACTTTATGACTGTGCTTATTAATTTTCCACATAACAATGGCAGGAAGCAGTCCAACACTCTGAGCAGTACTTGTCAGAAGTGTGATGAAGGAAAAGTGGGCTATGGGAAGAAGCTAGATCAGGGCTTATCCAAGAAGCAACTTGATTCAGGCTACCAACCCTGAACTTCAGAGATGCATTAAACCACCTCCAGGGACCCAGCTGCCCTGGTGAGGAGTAATGAGAGAATCAAATCGTCAGCCTAAATAGTACCCTCATATTGCACAACTTTTTTATGTCTATAAACAGCTCAGAAACATAATAAACACATCCATGAACCCCAAGCTGCTCTTTGGCTGTATAGGTATATTTCTCTTTTAGAAAATTCTTTAAGCTTTACATTTATAATTTGTGTCCTTTTCTGTATTTATGTTATAATTCATTAAAAATGAAGTTTACAAAAGAGAGACACTTTCAATATTTCGGACAACCACCTATAATTCTGTATCATCCAAAGCATCAATCTAGGGTTTGGGAAAAATAAACAAAACTTTACTCAATAGGTATAGGAAAGATTAAAGGAAAGAAGAAAAGGAAGAAGCAGAAGATGAAAAGAAGAAATAAAAAATAAGAAAATCAAACAAAAAGTCTTTAAAAAACACAATTTTAACATAGTTATTATAGCAGTAAAGAGAGTAAGAACAATCACCCTAATCTTAGTTCTGTTGGGCCAAAAAAAAAATACAGTGTTTACTAAGGAAAAAAATCAGGAGAAATTTCCTTAATTAGAACTTCATCAAGCTCACACAAAGGGCAACTGAAAGGATAGAAAACTTTTTCTTTAAGAGCAAAGAAAGAACTGCAGTTGACAGCTCTTCTTTGATTTAATTACTGTAACTGTCATTAGCAATGAACCTCTAGAATTGAAGACAATGGCCAGTCCTGAAGTCCTGCCTTTCCACTTCTGCTGTCTGCTGTACCTGCCAAGGCAATCCCGCCCAGAGCAGGAGGGGCCTGGCTTCCCGCAACACGCCTACCAGAGCTGCAGGGCACTCTCGGGCCTTTGGGGAAAAGATGCTTGTTGGGAATAACAGAAGCCTTTGTCCTTGAAACTCTAATCATCCTATCAGATTTATATAGGGAATTCTATACTCAAATGTTTATTGCTAAAGATGATTGAAAAAGGAAATTTCTCATAAAAAGGAAGGAACCCTCAAGGATGCTCAATAAAACATGTTTCTAGAGAGTGCGCTACAGCAAAAGACTCTTGGCAGACACTGTTTAAGACATTCTGAATTTAAACATGAACTGTTTTACAGAACAGAAAAAATGGGTTGTAAGGCAGAACCAGGACAGAGCAGAAGCCTTGGCATTCTGTAAAGACAAGGTTCCACTGGTACCCGTGTACCAAAAATGTGAGCACTCTCAACATTAGAAGACATGAAATGCTGGTCACCCATTATCTCCTGGCACTCAGTAGAAGTATGCAGAGGGCTATGGCCTTCCTGAATTGGTTAGCAAACACCCAGACAACCCATGTGACACAAAAGGAAACATGTCTCCTCTCTGCCAGATGGGGAGTGACAGATTCAGGTGAAGAGCTCCTGGTCTTGAGTGTCTTCCTTCACACACCACCCTTCAAGAGCCCACAAGAACCAGACCCACTTTTATATTTTTGGAAACCATGGCCAGATTGCCTTAGACAGTTTGTGTAATGGAGGCAAAGCAATTGTTAGAATCACATTTTCTCAGAAAAGTCAATATGAAAGAGTTTGCTGATATTATATTTCAGAGAACCTACATGTACTATGCATTAGGTGGCACTAAGTTCCTGGTCCTTTGAACCATCTCCAACATGGCAACTGATGTTTGTCTGTCTTCCTGAAGAATAAATTTCCTCTCGGTTGCCCAGGGAATGCAGGTAGAAAAGGTGTGCAAAGGCTGGTGATATTGAAAAACTAAGTTAATTCCAACTGAGCAAACTGCTCAGGCAGATGCAAGTCTCATTCTTTAACAGAGCTTCTATTGAAATATACAGTTGACCCTTGAACAACACGGGGGTTAGGGGTGCTGACCCCACACAGCTGAAAATTCACATTTAACTCTGACTCCTCCAAAATGTATGTGTAGCCCCTCAGTATCCAAGGAGGATTGTTTCCAGGACCCCATGCAGATCTTAAAATCCATGAATGCTCAACTCCCGTAGAAAGCACGGCATGAAATAATGCCTACAGTTGTCCCTCTGCATCCAAGGATAGTAGAAACTGCAGATGAGAAACATGAGGATAAGAGGACTTATTATATATTTACTGGAAAAAAATTCTGTCTAAGTGGACCATCACAGTTCAAACCCATGCTGTTCAAGGGTCAACTTTACTGGTCCGATTTCACAGCTGTTGTGCAGGTAAGCTTTCTACTGAAATCAGCAGAGAGTGGGCCTTTAGGAAAACCACAGTCTCAGGGATGGCTATTTCTAGAGTAATATCAAGAAAGCCTACTCATTAAAATCTTTGCAGTAGTAAAAGTTTCATTTTTAAAAATAAATTATATTAGGTGCCAGCAAGGTTAATCTATTAAGACATCAGAATTAATTCCTAGTGGAACTTTCTATAGTACATGTATGCATACATGCATACATATTCTCTATTAAAATAAAATCGACAAGTTGGACCAGAAATATAAATAGGAGGTATGGCACAATCCCCAGTAAATTCCTCGTAATATGTAATACTAACACTTCATCCAGTTTAGGTATCATCTAATTATGGGGTTAGTGAAGCTTCAGGGAAACTTTGCAATGGAGTTCGGAATCACATTTCCTTTTCCTTATAAAGTGTATATTTGGTTTGTTTTCAAATGTGCTGTTTCTCAGCATTCTTGTAAATTAGGCTGTCACTCATCACCAAGCAAAGTCACCTGCTCAGGGGCTATAATGCTTCACGCAGAATGGGTAAGCTTCTGGAGGCCCCATTTCTGATGAGCTTGCTTAGTTCAGTTGGTTCTTAGTGTGGCACCAAATATTTTCAGTCCTGGCTATCATTTCTCAGGAGTCTCATTAATAATATACATTAACATTAATGTACAATATGCATTTACAATTATATATGTTAAAACCTATATAATATATTATTACTAATATGAGCTTTGCTCCATAAAACCTCCACTCTGGTTTCTGCCTGTCCCCCTGTGCTTCTAGTTTAAGCTCACCAGTATCTCAGCCTTTCTGTCTTCCCCTTCACCCTTGTTTTCCTGAGTTGGGGGGCAGATGGGAGGCTTATGTTCAGTTTCATAATGAAGCACAGCAAAAGAAACACAGACTACATATGTTAACCTTAGGTTTCAAAAAAGAGCCCATCTTTTCTCTTATACTTAGTGTGCATTATAATCAGAACCAGAATTAATAAAAATAAAAATGAGATTAAGATGAAAATTATGATAGGTGATTTTCGAGCTGTCTGCTATATGTTTGATACAATGCAAGTCCCTTTTTAAATTCTTAGGATAAGCAAAACTTGTAAGTCAAGTTCCTCAATTAGTTTAAGAGTGCTTATTACATCATTTTAGTAACTAAGAAAGTAAACAAGTAAAACAAAGCAAGAAGCAAAGAAACAAGTGTGTAGCCCATGAGGCACTCATTTAAGGTCACAGCATATTTTCTTCCCCCCTCACCTCCCTTACCCTCTTTGTCCTTCTTTCCTTCGTGCCCTCTTTCTACAAAATTGTACTAAAACCCACCTTCAATGAGCTGTGGGCAAAAGTTATAAAGATGGCGGTGACATTGGCTCTGCCTTCAAAGACGTACAACCACTCAAGGGAAAGCAAAACACAAATTCACTAAGATACAATACAAATACTTGAATTAGGGTATTACAAATTACTAAGGAGCTTCAAAGGAGGGGAAATTAAACTTCACCAATATTAAAGCTTCAGAGAGGAGGCAACACAAATTGTTTTTTAACTATTAGCATTTAGTTTCAGAGAGAGGCAAAGGACTTTTCAGGCAGCAAAAAAAGTAAGTGCAGTCCTATTTTAAAAATCCTGATGAGTAGAGATCAGTGTGTGTTTGCTTCATTTCACACCTTGACCAGCACTCATCGCTCTAGGGTATTTCTAGTTGTTAATGGAAGAGTCAATGAGGATAAAAGTGCATAGGTGAGTTGGGGTCAGAAAACAAAGGCATATGTGTGCCACACCAAGGGATTTGGATTTTTATCCTCCAAGCACTGGAGATTCTTCCAAAGGTCATGGCAAAAGATGTATTCTCTAAAAAAAACAACTTTCCCTGGCTGGTGTAGCTAAATGGATTGAGCGCGGGCTGCTAACCAAAGTATCGCAGGTTCGATTCCCAGTCAGGGCACATGCCTGGGTTGCAGGTGACGGCCCCCAGCAACTGCACATTGATGTTTCTCTCTCTCTCTCTCTTTCTCCCTCCCTTCCCTCTCTAAAAATAAATAAATAAATCTTAAAAAAAGAAAAAAAGAAAACAGCTTTGGCAGCAGAAAGAGACTGGAATGGAGTCTGTGCTGAGTACTGATACTGTCGTGATAGCCCTAGCTAAAGAAGAGGAGGAGGCCTAGAAAACCTGAACAGAGCAAATGGGGAGAGGACACAGGCAGCAGATGTCTCCTGAGACTGGATTTGATGCTGAAGTTGTACTGGGGTGAGAGAGAGTGGTCAAAGGTGAATTGATGACTTCTAGCTTGGGCATCCGGGGTCTGGGGACAGCTGGAGAGAGGCAAGTTTGCACAGAGTGTACTAGAGATGGGTATAAGCGGAGGGGAGCCAGAGAACCAGATATCTTTCCACTTCTTCATGACACCCCAGGGAATCTTTGTGAGAAGCAGTACATTAACTATATGTTTGACAAGCCATTACATACGGCACGGAGTTTAAAAAAAAAGGAAGAATCCAGCAAACAGACAAAATAATAGGCAGAAAGTCATATTAAAAATCTACCTTGATTCAAATGCACGTTGGATTTTTAAAAATCCATAGAAGTAATAGGATATAATGAAGATTTAAGCTTTAAATATAACCTAATACCCATCTAATTAGGATAATAAAATACAAGGAGTTGCTGTGCCATCAGTATGCTAATGTAACTCAACTCTGCCACCTTCTTCTCTCACACTCCACTGGAAGCTGCTGCAGTGATGGCACCAGCGGTCGGTGGACTGGAAGGGAGGTGGAGGCACACAACTGGAGCCCAAGACACCTAACTGGTAAAGTGCTCAGCCGCTGCAGATGGGAGGGGTTTAAGGGTGTTCTGCAGGGAGAGTCAGGCCTCGGCTTGAATGGGAAATTATTTTAGGTTCTGAGTCTTGTTAGGAAGAAAAGGCTCCTTTCCACCAGAGTTTTATTTTCCTCACTTTTGACCTGAGTCTGAAAAAACCAGAAGCTTTTAAAAAAGAAGATACACATATTTGACTACATAACAAATTTGTAACAAAGCCAAAAGACAAATAGATTTGTGGAGATAAAATGTAAAAGGGCTCTTGCACATTGCAAAGAGGTGATTAATAAACAAGTGAAAATTTGCAAAGGATTATTTGAACAAACACACATGGCAAGCTGACATGAAATAGTGCTCACGCTCAGCAGTAGTGGGGAAATACAGATGACCAATCACAGCTTCACATCGGCAGGGGCTGGGCCCTTCCAGGCTGCCCTCACCATGGCTGGCAGGTACAAGGATGCTTTCCATGTGTGTTTTACAGCTGGGATGACTGCACATTTTTTGTCTGCATCTTTCTTTCCTTACCCATCAATACACCATGGAAATCCTCGAAATTACCTTTTCCAATTTGAATTCATTCTTTTAGAAGAGTACATAATCTCATTGTGTAGGTATAACCTAATTTATTCTACCTATTAGTGGACATTCACTATTTTTTGGTATCAGATCTTCAATAATGTCATCAGAAATATAGAGTCTTAATTATGTGACTTTTATTTCTATGGGATCACTTTCAAGGTCATCCAATGTTTAGGATTACTGGAGCAACACGAGTATTATATGTGGGTACTTTTAGTGTTAGCAGGCACTGCCGAGGACAGCTGTGAAGTGTAGTGAGTCACACAGAGCACACCATCAAGAGCTCAGTTGCCTGAACTTCATCCTTGCTTTGCCACAAACCTTAGGTAAGGTATCAAAACTCTCTTTTCTTCAGTTTCTTTCTTCATGAAATTGGAATATGATAATACTTCCTCGTAAGGTTTTACAATGATTAAATGTTACTATATATACCTAATATACTTGTGTATGCAATTATATGTACAAAATGTGTATGCAATATAGTGACGCCTCCTTCTAGCAAATGTACCATAACCCTTGTGATTATTATTCCTCAGAGAAAAGCCACTGAAGACGATCATAAGAACTCATTTCAGAGTCTTTATTGCTCATTGGATACAGTATGTGGGATGATTTTAGGTGGTATGCAAATGAGATTATTTTTGTGCTATTTACATATTAAAATTTATTGCATAGAGGAACTGTTTTATCCATTTACAGCAGGCATATAAATTCCTTTAAGATAAATTTAAATAAAAGCATGGATAGCTTTAAATTAGAAATAAGTATATTGATATAGTTATACACAAAGATGGCAAAAATTATAAAGCTTGGAAATGACTAAAGTTTGGAAATGGTTGGTATTCTATATGTTTAGCATATATTTTCCCAGTGTTATTGAGATAGAAATGGCATAAGCTCAAGGTGTACAACATATGGATTAAACTTAAATATATTGTGAAAATATTACCACAATGAGTTTAGCTAACAATCATCATCTCATGTAGAAGATACAAAAAAAGAAAAAGAAAAAGTTGCTTCCCTTATGATGAGACTTCTTAGGACCCACTCTCTAAACAACCTGCAAAGATTCCGTACACCAGTGTCGACTGTGGTCATCGTGTGGTGTGTCACATCCCTCGTGCTTACTTATCTTACAACTGGAGGTTTCCATCCTTATCCAATTCACCCTCCTCCCACTCCACACCTCTGGTAACCACAAACCTAATATCTTTTTCTTTGACTATTATTTTTTTATCCCACATATAAGTGAGGTGATATAATATCAGTCTGTCTCTGTTTGGCTCATTTCTTTTAGCATAATGCCCTCAAGTTCCACCCATGTCATTGCAAATGGCAGGGTTTTTTATGGCTGGATAATATTTTATTATATATACCATTATATTCCAATATATATTCATAGATATATGCAATGTGGGGCAAAAGTAGGTGTATAGTTGTTCATATAGAATATGTACAATAATTAATAAATAATACAAGAATAAACTGTGTTTTGCATACTCACAACTATTAACCTACTTTTGAACTTGTTACATATTCCAGGTATGTGTGAGATCCATTTATAGATGTTCACAGCTTCTTTATCCATTCATCTGTTATTGATGGACACTTAGGTTGCTTTCATGTTTTGCCTATTGTAAATGATACTGTGATGAACATAGGGATGAAGATAGCTCTTTCGCATTGTGTTTCTTCTTCCTTTGAGTATATTCCCAAAAATGAAATTGCTAGATGTGGTGGTTCTCTTTTGAATTTCTACAAGAATCTCCACACTGCTTTCCTTAGTGGCTGCACCAGTTTATATTCCCACCAACAGTGCACAAGGGTTCCTTTTCTCCACATCCTCATCAACACTAGTTGTCTCTTGTCTTTTTGATGATAGTCATTCTCAGAAGTAGAAGGTTATATCTCATTGTGGTTTTGTTTTGCATTTTCCTTATGACTAGCAATGATTACCACCTTTCTGTGCACCTATTGGTGTGTATCTTTTTTGGAAGAATGTCTATTTAGGTCCTTTGCCCATTTTAAGTTGGATTACTTGTTTGTTTGTTTACTGTTGAAACAATGTGAGAATGGGTTCTTCACATATTTTAGATATTAACTTTTTATCAGCTAGATGGCTTATCATTTTTTCCCATTCAGTAGGTAGTCTTTCCTTTGCTGTGTAGAACATTTTTAGTTTAATGTCCCACTTGTTTATTTATTTATTTTGTTGCTCATCTTTAGATGTCTTATCCACAAATAAATAAATAAATAAATAAACCAAAACATTGACAAGACCAATGTCAAGGAGTTTTCCCACCCCCTATGTTTTCTTCTAGGAGTTTTAGCCTTTTTATTCCTACATTTAAGTCTTTAATCCATTTTGAGTTAATTTTATCTGAAGGGTTAATAAGATAGTTTTATTCTTTTACATGTAAATATACAATTTTCCCAGCACCATTTATGAAAAGGCTGTCTTTTCTCCACTGAATATTCTTAGCTTTCTTGTTAAATATTAGTTGACAATATATGCATGGATTTATTTTGAGACTCTAATACTCTGTATTATTGTCATATATTGTTTCAATTCTTCTCTTTATATTTGCTGTGAAAAATTCCTCTGGGTATTAACTAGTACCTATACTAGCGAGTTGTACCCAGTACTGGCCTGCTAATCCAGCTCTCTGAAAAAAAAGGGGGAAAAAGGAAGGCAAGCAGGCATGAAGGAAGAAAGGAAAGAAGGAAGGAAGGAAGGAAGGAAGGAAGGAAGGAAGGAAGGAAGGAAGGGAGGGAGGGAGGGAGGGAGGGAGGGAGGGAGGGAGGGAGGGAGGGAGGGAGGGAGGGAGGGAGGAAGGAAGGGCTGTAGGAAGAAATTCTTAATTTGTACTGTTTGCCAATTTCTGTAAGGTAAATACTCCTACCCAGGCCAATTTGAAGTTACCAACAATTTAAATTGGCCTCAAAAGTTTCCTGAATATTTAATAATCAGCCCCTTACATACTAATCTGAGTCAGCTCCAGAATACCACCATTCTACTTAACTGTTAAAGTCAGGCTTTTGGTAACTAAAATGGACAAAACCAGGTATGAACACAGCATTCTGAATTCTGTCTAAGTTGTGTTTCTATCTCAATGATCTACATTTAAAAATGTGCAAGAAATGGTTACTCCTGAATAGAAGTCTAAGTGTTTAGGAACAGGTGAACAGTTCTTAAATTAAAGGGTAATACTCTGAAAAAAGGTTGCCTCATGTGATGATTTCCATTTTACTGCACTGTGACACAAAGCCATGGTTTCATGGGAACATATCTTCCTAATGACACAAATGGCATGCATTCTAGCCAGTTGCTTTATACCTGGTACATGTGCCAGGTATGTGAAATCCACTTACAGATGTTCAATCCTCTCTGTACCTGGGGTCCCTGGACTTTGTGCCATTAGAGCCCTATACCCTAAGCCACGATATCCTGTCCACGTGGCTGGGAGCTCCTGCAATGCCTCAGAGTCTTCCCTTTTCTATTCCCAGGGTCTAGAGGATGCGCATGTTCAATAAATGTTTGAGGAGTAGATGACTAAATGAACAGATCTTAGAATTTGCAGGGTTTGAGATACCCTCTTGTTTGACTCCCTAACATGACAGGTGAGAGACCTGGACTCTGCTGCAGTTAGTGGCTTTTCCAGAGGTCACACCCCATTGGATAGCAGGAGGCAGCAATCAGACCCTGGGTGTCTAATCCTCAGTGCTTTTTCATTTGGTACAACATATGGCCAATTTATCCTACTTTGTTGTCCGAAGGTGTCTAAACTGGTCCCACCAATTTAGAAACTTCCTTGCACCCACCAATAAAGAAACATTTACTGAGTACCTATTCTATGCCAGGTGCTCTATACTTACTGTCTTCTTCCTTCTCTCCCTACCTCAATATTTCCTTTTTTTTTTTTTCCCTTCAGGGAAATCAATCTAGTTGAACACTTTTGGAATAACTTCTGGAAAAGAGGAAGTCAGGACTATTAAACCTACCAGTCATTGGCCAATCTCATTGGCCTTTAGATTTGTTTGAGGATTATATCTGGGGGTGATTTAAGAACGCCATCCTAGTCAGCTGCTGGGCATTCAGGTGATCCAGCACTGGTCCACAGCCCCCCTGTTCTCTTTCTGCCATGACAGCCACAAATAGGATGTTTTCTGGAAAATATCCCTGGGTCCTCATGCCTTAGCTCACTCAAGTCTGGGTCACTGGCACTAAGAGTAAATAAAGATGAGGAGAACCTGGCACAATCACCTGACCCCAGGCCCTGCCATTAGAACAACATACAGCTTTGAAAGGAAGGCCACATACATCACAGTCAGTATAGCGTGACAAAGATCCTTTTATTTTTATGAATAGGACATGGAGGGAATGAGCAAGCAAATTATATGTGTGGGGAAGATAGGGTGTACGAAGAGAATTTGAGAACTAGTGGGCTCCAGTAAGTGAGGGAATTAGGTTACTTCCTATGGGCATACAGGTTACAGGGACAGCTCCCTTTCCATCACTGTAGGGAGTAGACAATTAGTTCCTTATCACTTTGAACAAGAAGGCCCAGTGTAGCCATGTCACTATAACCATGTGTTACAGTAATTCAGTTTCTGCAGAAAGTTTTCTTCATGCGGTAACAGAAGCCCGGTGGTCATGGAACTTTGAGTTTAGTTCTCCAATGGCACCTTTTAGGAGTTAAGTTTGCCTGTCCCTGTCCTGGGAATTTGCAGAAGAAGGTCACTGGGAACTTCTGGCTAAGACTTTTGCCAAGTCCTGCTGAGGCACATATCACCTTCTAGCCCTTGGCCCACCTTCCCTCACATCTCATTCTGGTACCCCAAGAAATGCCAGGAGCCCAAGTAACTGAAGGGACCCAGCTGCTGTGAGACCCCCACCCCCACAGCCCCAGCCCAGCCTGCACTCCTCAGGGGCTTCTAAGATACTGGGCAATGGCTCTGCATTTCAGGTTAAAAAATAATAAAATAAAATAAAAATAAAAATAAATTGCACAGGAAACAGAAGGTACTGGCAGGCTTTGGATTAGAAAATTGGATAATCTACTTGAAACCTCAAGGCCCGGGCAGAAGTAATACAAAAATTAAATTAAAACAAATGTACAAAATCTGTCTTCCTACCTCTGACACAAACTCACCTCCGATTTCAAATGTCAGAGAGGATAATACCGCAATTAGAAATAATTCAATCTTTCCTATCCCCTCTATTTTATAGATATGGGACCTGAGGTCCAGTGACAGCAATGGCTCAGAAATAGGAAAAGGAAGTGTCCTGTTATTTTTATTTTTAAGTTTTTATATGATAGGTCTAGTTCTAAATACATTTCCACTATTGATATATTTTTTATTTTCAATACAAATTCATGGGGTTATATAATTAATGCAATCATCATCTTCCCTAGTTTTCAGAAGTAGAATCTGAAGCACAGAGAGGGTTAGTAATTTGCTCAAGGTCACACAGCCTGTAACTGGCCAGACTGGGACCAGAATCCCACTAGTGAGGCAATGCATTTCAGTATGGCCAGGCGGCCATCCCCAGCACAGAATTTCTCCCTGTAATATTCTGCCATTCAAAGGGAAGCTCATCCCTGAAACGGAGATAGGGGAGCACGTAATGTAGCAAATATCCAATGCATTTCCATCAAAGCACAGGTCCCAATGGATTTAGTAGGAATAAGGCAATTCCCCTCAATCTTTGATGCAGAAGTAACAGGAAAAAAATAATAGGGAAACAGTCATTTTAAAAATAAGAACTACATTTAAAAAAATCAGAGTGTTAATTATTAAACAAAACGTACCTTGCCTGAAAGAAAACCAAAATATAAAGCAGTCAGGACTAAGGTGAGATGAAGAGGCCAAATCATCTCATTGTGTCTCAGGAAACTTCTTTGTATTTATTCACTGAATAAATACTAATTCATTTATTATTTAATTTATTTATTAATGCACTTATTACTTACTAAGTGCCTTTTCAGTTCTGCAAATATAGTAGTGAACATAAAGTCCTCGTCTTCAGAGAGCTTTAAAAAAGACGATAGATAATAAGCAAATAAAGAAATAATTTAGAATATATGGCATATTGGACAATGATAAAGCAACGCAAATAAGAAGGAGGTGGAGAGTGTGATTTTATTTAGATGCACCAGCAGAGACCGGGGTGAGCCTGTGACCATCTGAGGCAGAGTTCCAGAAGAGGGAAGCGCAATTGCAAAGGGCTGGAAATAGAAGCACATTTGGCAGCTTAAAAAAAAAATCAGGGAGGTGGTGAAGCTGGTGCCCCATGAATGAAGGTGAAAGGAGTAAAAAGCAAAGTCAGAAAAGTCACAGGGAGGTAGATCAAGTAGAGTTCTGGAGGCAGTCTCAAAGATTCTCACTTTTACTCTGAAACTGGAAACTCTTAAGAGAGAGTGGGCACAAGGGATGGCCTACTTTGCATTTGGAAGAGCTCCCTCTGGCTGTGGTATGAAAACCAGACTAGAATGGAGATTGGGCTGAGACTAGGGGCTAAGGAGGGGCTGTTGCAGGCACCAGGTAGAGGAGGCTTGAACCACAGTGGTCACTGCATGTGCAGTGAAAAGGGATCTTATGCTGGGAAGATTTTGAAAGCAGAACCACTTGAGTTTGCTGCTGGGCTGTGCAGGGATGGACAAGGGTTTCAGAGAGTGAGTGAAGAGTCAAGATACCTGAGCCTGTGGCTGCACCCCAGATTTCAGTTGCATGGCCATATCCGGTAGAGAATACTCAGCTCTCCCAGGCTGACCTGATCTGCAAGTGTGAAAATTTAATTCACTCTTCTGTGCTTCAGTGCATAATCTTTTCCAAAACTGACTAAGGAGATAAACAAAAAAGATGGAGTTCCAAGGCCAGAGGACTCCCTGCAATACTGATTTCTTATTCTTACACAACTTGGGCCCAGCTACAGTTGGCCTGGCTGCCCAGTTCCACTTGGCTTATGAATTCAATTCTTTTGTCCTTCTAACTTGCTTTGGGTACCAAAACAAGGGCTCAAACAAGTCACCTAAGAAAAGTTCATATTACAGCTATTGCTAAATGTGTAGAAAGCCTTAGGGTATGGGACCAAG
The DNA here is from genome assembly GCF_019186645.2 of Phyllostomus hastatus. Lineage (NCBI taxonomy): Eukaryota > Metazoa > Chordata > Mammalia > Chiroptera > Phyllostomidae > Phyllostomus > Phyllostomus hastatus. The sequence goes on along the minus strand of NW_025334015.1, from coordinate 6,496,141 downwards.
GCCCAGGGCTATGTAAATCAAAATCTGACCCCTTGTTGGTACTTTGGATGAGAAACATCTTTTCCCATTCCTAAAGTATTCTGTCTGGGACATTGGACAATTGACTTTTCCTATAGCTCTCCTTCACTGTAGGGCTTGGGAGGTCTGAAGATATTTTTCCTCTCCAGCCTCACGAGTTCAGTCATTGTGCCCAATTTTTTAATCATTTCAGTGGCTGCATACTAAACAGAACCATGGGCTCATCACCTATGCTCAGGCTACCACCCCAGCACAGAGTTGTGGAGCGTATAGCATGGCCACATTAGGTTTTGCCTTTGGAAGGCTCTAGGAACAAGTCCTGCCCTGCAAAGGTGACCTCTGGGATAGCTGGGCTCTCACTGTATTGTTCACCATCCTCTTCTCCTTGTCTGTGGGAACAGAATGCTCCCATGATGTCCTTCCAGTGGAGAATTACATCAGGATATCTGAACTACAGAGTACCAGAGGGTCATTCCAGACCAGGGACACTCACTGTGGAGTCCCTGAGAACAGTGTGGCAGGTTTGTAGGAGGATTTACCTCAAAGGAAAAAGTCCAGCAGCAGGAAAGGACTTATAGATATTCTACACCAACTGAGCATTCTTCTGCCAACGAGGCTTAGGAGAATAAGGAACTGGTGTGGATTTATCCCTGAGATTTTTAGGGATGAAATAGGGGATGCCCATTTTAAAGTTGTTCCCAAACCAATAAGCCAATCAGAGAAGTGGTCCTCTCACAGAAAATGTATGGAATCTGAAACAAAAAGGACATCGTTGGATCTTAGCTCAGAAACTTACCACATAGGTGACCCCACACAAACTACTGAATTTCTCTGATCTCATTTTTTTCTTTTTTAAAATGTAGATGATGTGAGATAGTACCATGACTTGACAGAGATGTTTGCAGGAGTAAATTAAACTATTTAAACAAAGCCACTGACACCCCAGTAGTTACTGATGCACTGGGTCATCACTAGTTGGAGGTCAGGTAGGTGGGTTGATATACTTAATCACCTATAAGGGTTCCATTGCTGATGGGCAACTAACTCGTCAAGGACATGGTTTCATGATAGAATATGGACTTTTAGATCATCCTGCAGCACAAGAGAAAGATCTACCCAGGAAGAGAAACCAGAACTCAGAAGTACATAATAGCACTCATTTCCTTTTATTTCTCACACAGATACAAAAAGCTGACATAGATCTTAGACCTGGTGCTTGCCAAGCAGCAATTGGGGCCATTCAGTAAAAGTTTTACATGATTCAGTTTGGGAGGATGCAGCAACAATTCTATCGCTCAGGCTTGTCCCCAGCACTCCCTGCATCATGTTCAAAATGAAACAGAGAGGAGATATTGTTTTATTTTGGTTTCCTTCCTAGATTCTGGAAGATAACAGCAATAAAAATTTCCACTGAAAATTAATGTTTTCCTACTGAAAAACAGAAATAAAACCCCACCATTTGAGTTGTTAAGAATGAAAGGTGGGGGGATGGAAAGTCAGGGAAATAAGAGAAATGAGAATAAAGGTAAAGACCAAGGCAAACCAATACCTGAAGGAAAAGAAGACCTAACATAATCACTGATGCTGGGGAAAAATGACTCCTTTCAAGTGATGGAAACACCGTGCAGCAAATTATCACATACACTACAGGATACTGTTGCTTCAAGAGCAAAAAGCATGTTCTCATCTCCTGGACTTGATGAAGCTGACAAACTCAATCAAAGCCATTCTCAGTGAATCCTCAAGAGGGAGGTGTTCAAAAGGTTTGTTCTGTCTCACAAGCTAGGCTAACCTGAGCACAGCCACCCATCCCTGTGCATCCAGCACAGACTGGCAGACTCCCGAGTGGGAGGCCCTTCTCTTAGGCCTTGTCTGATCGAACCTGGGAAGCACCACATGGCCACGACACATGCGACCTCCTGGGCACCGTGGGTGAACTGAAATGCTGGGGCTAACCACAAACTGCAGCACACACGGTGAGCATAAATGGGCCCTTAGAAACAAGTGCAAGCCTTGGACTTCTCAACTCTAAAATCAGGATGGTAATGATACCTTCTTTACCTAATTCAAAGGGTTTCTTGTAAATCAACAGAAAAATATGTGTAATAGCTCTTTATAAAAATATGCAGTTACATAACCATCATTGATATATCATAGTTAATTATAAAACATTCATTAAACTAAGCACTTGGAGGGAGTAAGATTCTAGTATTTGCTACATGTAATGGACCCTTGAAGTTACACACCTGTGAGATTCTTCTACCACCTTGTGTGTTTAGTGCTTTTATCTTCATTTTGCATGGGAGTGAAGTAAAGCTCAGAGATTTTCAACAGGCCAGAGTCCTATAGAGAGCCATCAGGCAATCTGAGGTTTGAGTCAGGTCTTTCCTTGTAATCCACCCATTGTAAGATGTAAACTGTGGGTGTGGAGAGTGATGGTTGAATGATACAACTCAAGAGGACTTTCTGGGTGAGATGAGAAACACAGGGCAATTCTGTGACCAGCTGATAGAGAGGAGTAGGGAGGATGGGCCGTAAGTGGAGGAGAAGGGGCTTCCTTTCCTCTCAGCCCCGTTCCTGAGGCATCTGCTCTCACCGCCATTTGCGCTGGAATTTCCCATTCTACATCACTGAGTAAAATGTATCTGAAAGTCTGATAGGCATCTTCTTTATCTAACACCGCCACTTTCTGTTTTCTGTCTTTCTAGAAAATGCAGCATCAGGAGAGAGGTCTGGATATTTACTATTAATTTCTCTTCTGAAAACAGGAGGGGAAAAACTCACCATTAATTTTTTCTGACAAGTGTTGGAGGATGGAGTATCTCAGAGAGCTAGAGAAATCAAGATTTGATTACTGTGAAACAAGACAGGCAAGCCAGGGATGAGGAGTAGAGAAGCTGATTCTGTTCTTACATAAGAATCCAAATGTGGGACAGTGTCCTCTTCATGGTGGAATTGAACTGGCATCCTTCCTCCCGTCTGTGAGTGAAAATCTGGCTAACAGAATCGGGATGAACACCAGATGTGACCAGCACCCCTCCCTCCCAGGTGTCAGGTGACTTCTGAGTAATAGACTGCGAAAACAGATACTATCATAAATTGCTGCAGCAGTCCTGTAAAAACAGAAAGGGGAAATGTGCCCGAACCAATCAAGGCTTTTGAGAAACAGTGAGACCTCATGGCATATCTCTCGGCCAATCATCCCACGTGGCTTTGCTGGTATCAGATAATTAGTCCCAATGACTTAACTGTGAATAAAGTATTAATAGATCGCCATCTACAAAATCGTAGAGAGTGGAGCAAAATGAGGCAACCTGGCCAAGGATAAAAATAGCAATTTGATAACAAAGTAGATATGAAATCCCAAGTTGGAGTAACTGATCTCAAGCCTTTAAAAAACACAAAACAAACATACAAGTATATGAGTCTTCATATTATGCAAGTCCCACGGGACTTGGGGAGGGTACCACGTTTGCTCCCAGTATACCCCTCCTTCAGCCCAGCTCTGTCATCAAGCACTCTGGCATCCGCAAACTGAGCTTTCCGTTATTGGAATACCTCATCCTCTTACTCATTTCTACTCCTTCAAACATACTGTTTCTTCAGGCGTGTGCCTTCACCAACCTCCATGACCCCCAAATTTTCATGACTGATTTGATCCTATCCTTTTGGGTTTCTCCTAGATATGTCCTCAGAATCTTCCCCTGACCTTTAAATTTGCATTGTGTGTATTCCCACAACATACTGTTCTTTCCCTTCACAGTCCTTACCACACAATGTTGTTGTCACAGCCTATGGGTATCTCCCACTAAAACGAGCAAGCTGGAACCCATGTCTATTTGGTTCAACAGTTTATCCTCAGGTCTCTGAACAATATCTGGCACATATCAGGATCTCAATAAATACTGTACTGGAGACACACTCCTTGCCCTAAGGAAACTTTTAATTTAGTGGGTAAGACAGACATACAGAGTCCAAAGGGAATGAGGAAACGCTTAGCATAAGCATAAGTTCTGTAAGACTAGAACTAGCAAGCTTTACCGTTCCTACCCAGAACATTATAGTTAATGCTGTGGCATATGCTATTGTTTTCTATTAGAATCCCATCCCAGTAGATTTTTCATGCTGGAAAGCTTCCCTAGGTTTCAGGGCAAAAGAGAAAGCCCCTTTTTAATCTCTGTCTGAAACCTGGTTGTCAATTTTGGACAGGTATGGACCTTCGGGATCTATCTACTATGTTGTCTATTTTAAAGGCAGAGCTGTGGTTCTGTACGTTGGGCAGACAAGTAATTGTTTGTTTCCCTGTAGAAGCCCTTTAGTTTAACAGAAAGGACTTTGTAGGCGGTCAAATGAGATGTGTTGGAAAGAGCATAAGTTCTGGAATTAAAATGACCTTGGCTCCTATCCCAGCTCTGTAATTTACTAGCAGTGTGACTTGGACACTTTCCCTGAGCCCTACTCTTAGCATTGCTATAGAGTTGTAGAGGTTAATATTATATTGCAGACTTGGCTCAATAATTTTCATCAATGGAATAAAAAGATTCCATATCCTTTTTCTATCACTTTCTAGCTGTGTGCTACAGAGCAAGTTTGCTAATCACTTTAAGCCTCAGTTTTCTCATCTATAAAGTCCTCTTTGCATACATAAAGTAAGGATTAAACAAGATATGCATATACAGCTCTTAAGCTGGTACTATAACAGACATTCAACAAATAGAAATCTTTATCATTTATTTTTGTATTGATTGTTATAAGATTTTGTCCATTTTTTTACCCTGCTCCATAGTAGAATAGAAGTGTTTTCTGCCTCTTAATTTGTATCACCCTGTGTAGTTGATCCAATGGCTGTATTTCCTTTTGTATGCTCTGCAGCTTCTTCACCCATTGATATGGTAATGAGTGATTACCTCCTTTGATTACACCCCTCCTCTCTCTCTTCTCTAGCCCCAGCCACAGATTTTCAGCAACCTCTTTAGGCCAGACTGGAGAGCCCTGGATGGATATGCAGACCACATTTAAGGGAACTGCTCATATCCCACTGACTTTGCAATCTTGAAATTAACTTGGAAATACAGTTACCAAACAGTTGAATAATATACTTCTGTCCTCACTCAACTGATAGAATAGTGCCACCATTTAGAAGCTCTTATACTCTGAAAGGGGCATTTCCCTCAACATTCAGATTTTGTTCCTAACTATAAAAGGATATTAGGTTGTTAACATAAAATTGGTCTATTCAGCTTTCTGAGCCTTCTTTATGGAGGAGACAGCTGATCTCCTTTTTAGATACAAGTATATTAAAGTTTACAATTAATTTAGATAACACCCTGTGAGCTGATAGTAAAATGTCTAGCAATTGAATAATGAATATGAGGGAGCCACAGTCATCAGAGATATCAGAATATACCTTTATTACACTGATATAAAATCAGTGTGTTTTCATATGATTTAATTATAGATTGACAGGAAAAGGTGCAAAACAACAGATTAACAATTTTTAGGTAATTCGTATATTAAAAACTGTGTTTCCAAAACTATGATTAGCATTGAGCAGGTGAAATTTACCATTTGATGAAAGAATTTATAGATTCCAAATATAATAACTTGGTGTAAACAGAGGTAGCAGAGCTTGCTGTCTGATATGGGCAGATAATGTCTCCTACAACACGGAATGGGATAAAATTGCAAAGTGATGCAGCAGTTCTTTAAAGGCAGGTTCTGCCCACCGTGCTGTTTAGAATTCACAGGTGAAAATTTTGGTCCCAATGGCTTACATTCAATGCAAAATGCAGAACCAACTGTACCTATTCTTGCACAGCCTAGAGGGCACCATATATACTCTAATATGTAAATGTTATCTCTCAGTGTGTACTCCAGGACAGCTGGTGGCCCTGAACCAACAATAGCCTGTGTGTTCAGACAGACAGTAGGATGTATAGGCTCAGAGGCATGTCTGAGGCCCAATAAAGACCTATGGTTCTTTAGTTTGGCAACTCTGTCTATATCTAAGAGTGATGGCTCATTTATCTGGGAAGAAAGACATCTCAAGCAATAAATACTCCATGTTCATAGCATTTTCAATGATATACCAAACATGGGAGTTGATCAAATCCAAATCAAAAATTCCTTGGGGGTAAAAAAGGAATAACTGGGAAACACACAATTTGCAAAGAGCAGTTGTATACGACTCCCAAGAGGGAGGAGGGGCTTTCCTCAAAGGAACTAAAAGCAACAAGGGACTTCCTCCCACAGGAAGACAGCACAGCTGGTTGGGGATTCCATGACCTTCTTGCTTACTGACATCCTGACATTCACTTCCCAATAGCCAGTCCAGAATTTACATTGTTATGGACTGGATTCTCTTTACTATATTTTTAAATGGTGCAAACGAAAAGATTAAAGAACACTGAATTTCATTTAAAGCCACCTGCTGCTCCTTTAAGGCAATGACAAAAACTAACATTAACAGGAGGAACAAAGGAGCACAGTGGGCCCAATTCCATGTCAGAAGTGCACAATTATGACCATGCACTAAGAGCTGAAACCATCTCTCTAACTAGAGGATCGTTGTTGGTTGGTAAGATTACTTTTTTGGAAGACCATTTACCAAAGAAGAGAGTGTTGTACAAGGGTTTGGGCCAATCTTTGAGCCCCTGCAGAAAAGTTCTTCAGAATGATGAAAGGAAAGAATAAAAGGAAAAGAAACTACCTCCAAAATGTGGTTTCATCCACATTACTTTTATAGCTAGATCACTACAAGGTATAATTTAATAATACAGGGAAGCTTAAATAAAAGATGATACTTAGAAGCTCCTGGATATGGATGTTTTAATCTAATGCTCATGTTTTAGCCCACGGTCCTTTCACTGTAGAGCTGCTAAGGATTACAGCAAACACACCAAAAATAGACCACTTTTTACTCCATTAATGTTTGTGCATAATTTAACATTTCATTTATTTATTTTGTTAGTTTATTTACTTTGTTGTTGGTGGTAGGGGATTGATTGCCTGATTGACAGATTAATTGAAGGAAAATAAAGAGCAAACTTAATTTTAGACCTATTTGGAATACTGTGGAATGTAAGATATTCTCGATATTATTTCCATGTAGCCTCACACCATGAGTGTTAGCTAGAGGAGAGATTATGTCACTAGGAAATTTAAAAAGATTACATAGTTGGAGGAAAAAAGAGCCTCTTTGCTCATCTGGAGACCGAGAGGGTCTGAAATTCTGTTCCCCTGATTCTTGGAGACCTAGTTTAAGGAACATTTTAGAAGAGAAATACTAAGTACCAATAACATAATTTTGGCTTTCATTTAAAATAGATATTCAGATATATGCTTGTTCTCTCAGACCAAGCATTCCCACAAGTGAATGCACAATCACTATGTGCATTCCCATAGTGATTTCTTGTGTAATTCAAAATGGAGTTCACTGGCCAAAAGATTGAAAACACTCCAAATGGCTGGTTTTAGTCATTTATATTTGAACCATGTAGGGGCTCAGAGAGTCTCAGATGACCAGGAAAAGAAGAGAGAAAATTTCCCTCCAATTAAATGGTTCATATTTATTTAATCTTGCCACAGGTGTGACCATTCCAAGTCAGGAGTCAGAGGTATGAGATGGTGCAAAGGACATCCTGAGCCCACCTGATACAGTCTTTCTTGTGCAACCAACTTTACAGAAAAACCACAGCAGGCCCAGAGAGATGACCAGCAACTTTACTCCCCAGTCCAGCAGCAAGACTCAAGATTTAGAATCCATTCTTGCTGCATGGTAGTTAAGGTCTGTGCATTTGATTCTGGCCTGCCTCTTGACGTAGATGTACCAACTTGACATTCTTAATGTAAGATTTTAAATGAGTTGTATATATATTCTGGACCTAAATTTTCTAATCTAGAAAAAGAGAATATGATTACCTACCTCAAATATTTTTATAGAGATTAAAGAGGATAACCTATTTAAAGTACCTTGCTATTTTAGAGCTTAACATAAAATAAGTATCTAATAAATAATCCTCTCCAGATGTCCTCAAAGTATTAAGGGATAACAGATATACACACACACACACACACACACACACACACACACACACCCCTCTTCTGTTGTTACAGCTTATATCTTTGTCTGATGTTGACAGATGGTGCCTGAATCTAAACCAAAAATGCAAAGGTAAATGGGCCCTACACATATTTAGAGATTAAAAACTTTAGGAGACTGAAATGATAAGAGGAGGCAACATCACCATAGCCATTAATAACAATTTTGACACCAATTAGCTTCCACTTGGTGTCAAAGTGAGGTAGCACTCACTTACTATCTGTGTGGCTCTATCCTAAATACTTACATGCATTATTTCACTGCATACATGCAACACTGTGAAAGAGTGCCATTGTGGCTTCCATTTTATAGAGGAAGAAACCGAGGCTTAGAAACTATATTCTCTAGAACTGATATTCTTTCCCCTACACACTACTACCATTCCATGGCAGTGCCCCAGGAACTGGCACAAATATAAATTGCCACCAGAATTGCAGCTTATACACAAGTGAGCTATGCACTGCTATGCTGTATTGAATCAGGAACGACTTCCTCTTCCATTCTTCCATGCACAGATAAATTCTCATTATGAGCACTCATTATGCACCAGGCAGTATGCTAAATGCAAGGGCTATGAAGATGAAAGCATACAGTCCCTGCATCTAAGCTGCTCAGGGTAAACCCAGAGAGGCAAACCTGGTAAAATAATGCAACATGTTTGGGTTGGACACCTACTCAGTCCCCTTCTGTGTTCAGAACTGTAGGTGTTCATCTTGGTACAGTTTCTCTGAGCTCAGGGCCCACTCCTGAGGGGAGACAGGTGCTTCATAGCTAGTCACTACCTGCATCGCAGCAGTGCCCAGTTCACAAATTAGACTCTTATTAGAGGCGCCTGTCTCTTAGCTCTTATGCGGCTTGCTGGGATATTTAGGATCAATGATAAATGGCAAGTTGAACTGTCTATATTGAAGCAGTTGTAGAATATTTGAACTGAAAAAAAGGGTGAAAGATACATGCAATTTGCTAGTAGAAAAGCTAGAAAAGATCTAATAGCCCAGAACATCATGGAAATTGTAATTACTTATTATCAGACACTGTTGTTTAGTGTTATTGACTAAATATTGTAAAATGTGTTGAAATTAGATCAACAAAGTGTTATATTTATGGGACACACATCAGGATATAGATTTTTCACATACAGAATGCTACTTTAAACAGTATTCCTTGTCATGGGACTGGATTTGTATTTCTGAGCCAGCATTTGATGTGGTCACAAGGAAGCATTCCCATCAGCCCACTCGTGGGCGCTCTGTGCACGGTGTGAGTCCAGAGAAACAGAGGTGAGGGGTGGGCATGGCCAGGAGGGATGGCAGGTGAGCCAGGTCTGAACATTCCTGATCACATGCTGAGAACACATTTTTCTTATTTTACAAAAGTGACAAATATAAACCAATTTGTTCTCTTCCACAGGTTTAATACAGTTCTTGCTAAAGAACATCTCTTTGTGAAAGCCTTTGACAAAATATCGAAGCACAAAGGAATGAACAGGGCATGGAAAAGCCAAGTTTCTCTAAAGTGGTGAGTCAGCAGGGGGTGGAAGAAATGTTATCGCTTTCTTTCCTTGTTGGAATATTAAGGGCCTTCCTTTAAATCAAAATTTCCCTTTGCTCTTAATAAGATGACAGTCTAGAACACTCAGCCAGCTGCTCAGATAGTGATTTATTGCTGGGTTTAGATTATTCAAAAGCTCTGCATTTAATCTCAGAAGGCTGCCAGGGGTTGGAAGGAGAGCTAGGCAAAGCAAGGGACAGAGTGGACCACTGGAAGCAGGTGTTGCCACACTAGGAAATTGAATGCTTGCTGATATGTGAGACCAGAAATAATCACCTTCTCTCAGGCACGTAAAAAAGCAGGAAGAGTGGAGAGGGGTTAAAAGGGAAGCAATATGCTCCTAAGAGCAAGCTAGAAACAGTAACAAGCTTCTGAGCTCTGGGAGGACTTGGGAACTGACATATACTTAATGTGAACAAGTGTGCACACCAGAGTGACTGTACAAGGCTGGGGGAACCCAGGATAAGTATCCCCAGCCACAAGCCAAAAACAAACCCACTTTCTAGTCTCGCAGCATCCTGAGGAGCTGAGAGCTGCACCCTCCACCCAAACACAACCCCCTCTCAACAGGTTTTCTCTGTCTCATTAAGCCGCTCCATGAAAGGTCAAGATTGTAATAGTGTGAGGACTTTATGTTCTTTCTCTTGCAGAAATGAAGTTCAGGAGACAGAAGATTTTTTTTTTTGCAAAGACTTTTTAAAAATCTTAAGTAGTAAAAATTTTATTGGGCTTTAACTAATCTCTCAAGGGAGCTGCTGTAACAGAAGCCAAAGAGAGATGGTCTTCCCTTTGGAGGAAGAATAATCCGTGTTTCCTAAAAAGGAATCCCTCAGCTATGAGGAGGCCCTCCTGCCTCGGAATTCTGGGACTGTTTCAGGAGGAAATGGTCCCATGTAGGCTGATTTCCTTCGGTGTGAATGGGATCTTTCATTAAGAAAAAATCCCACAAGTGTGAGAAATTGTAAGATCAAGGGCATAATCTGCACTATGTGCAAATTTAATTACTACTACTTTGAAATCTACGTGATAGATCTTTCAAACGCACACCCTTTAAAATTTAATACAATTTTAGCTATTATATGTATGTGATATATAAATATATAAAAATATATTTACCATCCACACACACCTATATTCAATACTAAAAAAAGCATACACTTCTCTGTTCACACTGTCATGTTCACAGCCAAAATCCTAACTGGTGGGAGTTCAAAATATGTTATCCATATGTTCATCATGGAGTACTTTTTATGGTTGGAATTATGTCCACCAAACAGATATTTTTGAAGCCCTAACCCTCAGTACTTCAGAATACAACCTTATTTGGCCATAGGTTTGTGGCCAATGTAATTAGTAATTAATTAAGATGAGGTATACTGGAGTGGGTGGGTTCTTAATCCAATATGCCTGGTGCCCTTAGAAGAAGAGAAGAGACAGAGACAGAGTCATATGAGGGGAGAAGGCCATATGGCAAAGGAGGCAGCAACTGAAGGGCTGTACCTGCAAGCCACAGATACCTAAGGTTTTATGGAAAATGATAGAAGCTGGGACAGAGCAAGCAAAGAATTGCCTATCCCACAGGTGCCAGCAGCGGCAGCAGGGCCCCACCAGCTCCTTGATTTTTGTACTTGCAGGCTCCAGAAATGTGAGATGACCACTTTCTGTGGTTTTAAGCGGCCCTGTTTGTGGCACGTTGTTACAGCAGCCCTAGAAAACCAACTCGGCATTGAAATGTCAGGTTTAGGGAGGCTGCTTGGTGAACACAATCAACCCTCAGCTTCCAGAAGCTCAGCGTCCAGTTGACAGTGGCCCCCACATTGACATCCCATAGGGAGTCATAAAGATTTTTAAAACATTAATTAGCCAAGTTTTACTCCCACTCTCTGTTTTCCCTTAAGATTTCTCCTTTAAATACTACCAAAAACAAAGAGCCAGGGAGGTCAAGGGTGAACATGACTCATAGCTTGAGACCTTCCCTGTTGCAGAAACCCTGGGTGTCATTTATTTTCATTTGCCTTGGGATGCCTCACTTAGATTTTGTTTCTCAAACATACATATTCTGCCCTCAGGGTCAGAGAGGCAGCTATGATTTTAGATGCTTCAAGGACATTTCTGGGCCTGGCCACAATTAGCAATTAAATCGATTTACTGAGGAGACCGCCACCAGCTCCCTGGTGAGCCTGCCTGGAACAGTCCACAGTCTATGCAGGCAAAGGGAAGCAAGAGGCTGGAAAATAAAGGCAACGTTGGATCAGTTGTCAACAGCATACCTGAATTTGGGCAACTGAGGATTTTTTTTTCTCAAAAAATATGTCTTTCTTGCACAACTGGATCATTCTGAATGACACTTCCCAGGGTTTGGTTTTTATAGACCAGAAACATTTAAAAGAAAAAAGAAAGACAGAAATTAGGTGGTGGCCTTTTACTTTGCCAAATAAAATGTCTATTTTCTTTCATCGTTAAGCCTAAAAATAAAGGAATGTTTTTATTCCACAAAACAGGAACTACATAATCTCAGCTTGAAAGACAGCTAGCTGTTGACATGACAGGTTGTGGGTAGCACTCCACTGACTCTAGTCTCCTGATTTTTCTTTCCTTCTGCAGCCTGGGGTCTTCATCACAAACCAGCAACAGTTCATGGATCAGCATTTAGAAACCACTGACCTCGAGAATGTATCACTATCCATCTTGCTTTGTCTTCATAAACACGGATATGAGCTCCAGCCCCCACCAGGAGAATGACACTCTGAGATTAATACACCAGCTGAAAATATCCCCTCTTTCTATGAACACTAAGAGTGTTGGGAACTAAAGATCTGTTTCTGCACCAACTATTCCTTGCACCAAGCTAAGCACCAGCATGCGAGCCTTTGTTACCATTGGTGTTTAACTAGACATTGATGAAGGAAAAAGAGCAAATGAAAGACATCGAGTTTAAAAAACTCGGAAGCAAAATCCTGCTTGCTCAACCTGAAAGCTTCACCTTCACACTCCAGGGGACTGCGACATTGTGCTCCACCACAGGAATTAACATTCCTCCCTTCCCTGCTTCCTGTACAGAATTGTTGGGAGTGGGGCACAGGGGAGATGCTGGACCATAGAGACTCTCAGTCTAACTATGGGGTGTGGACTTATCTAATGTCTTCTAAAGTTTGGGAAGTTGATTGATTCTTTTGAAAAAACAACCCAAGCTCCTGTTTACAACCCCAGGGGAACAAAGAAGCTCCCTCTCTCTTGCTGATGACCTGTACTCCCAGGGTGCATTCTCCTGTTCTCTCTATCAGGCCCCAGCAGCTACATGAGCCATGGGCTCCAGGAGGGAGCCTAAATACTGCTGCATAACAATGGATTGCAGCTGGGAACACGTGCAAAGCTAGCCGGATGCTGGCCTGGACTGGACCTTCATGTGGAGCATAAACTCTGGGCAGTGGCCTTCTCCTGGCCCGACTGAAGACAAGATTGGTCTTTTTTCCATATCAGGATGGATGGAGATGGGACATTGGAAAGTCAAGAGGGGAACCTCCTAAATTGTATATCATCAATAAACCACCACAGAGCCCCATCCTCCCAAACAGGTCTCAGGAAGTTCTTTTCCTTTGGATACCACAGAGCTCCACTTCCACCAGTAACACCTTTAGTAAACATTTGTTGATGAAAGGAGAAAAGGAATCATACAAATAATTCCTGACTCTTCTACAACCTCTTTTCTTGACATCCATGCCATTAAACTACTGAAATTATTTTTTTATCCCTTAGGCATATATATATATGCCTAAAAATGGATAAAAAATATATGGATAAAAAATATATATATATATTTCTGAGACGTTTATGTTGTCTACATCCCCACTAAAGGATGGCCAAATAGAAAACAGATAAAAATAGGATTGTTAAAGAGTAAAGTGTGGCCAAAGCATCAAAAATGAAATTAATTTCAACTCAGTATAAGAAATGACTCATGAAAAATCAGAAAAAGGTTTTAGAAAAATATAAAGCATTTAGTCAAAAATATATCTCTTTGTTACAGATATTTTTATTATTATATTAGAAAACTCACCCAGAAATATCAACATGATTAGGAATTTAGTTATTAATAACCTATTCTTGGCTCCTAATATAACACAAAGTAAACATTGAAAAACAAATTGTGATCTTGGCAAGTCTAACATGGTATACAAGTAAAACAAAAAGAAGAGTAAAACAAGAAAAGAACTGGTAGTGATGCTGATTGTGTTCTGGTGTCAGCTGAGCCTTCCCTGCTTGAATTCCCTTTACCGTTCTTAGAAACTTCCTACTGTGTTCCCTGCATGCCTGTTGAAGACCTCACCTTGCATCCTTTCCTCATCTGAGGTAAGCTCTTTTCTTTCCTGCCTCTCTTTGTCTCTTTTATATCCTCCCTTGTTTTTGCCCAACCTTCCAGATCCTTCAGGCCCTTTCCCACTTGTAGCTCTCCAATATCTTCCACCCTTCTTTACTTCTAACTGTAAATATGCTCTCATGTATGTGCATATATGTGTATATATATGCATACACACACACACACACACACACACACACACACAGAGGTCCACAGCCTCCTTCTCTCCACATGTGTTTCCTGTCTTCTTAGTCTGTCCTCTTGTTAATCTTTACCACACTGGCATATAAAAGTGTTCTATCTCCATGAGGACTTCCTAATTATCAGATCTAGAAACTGTGTATTCTTCACATTTTTTTAATATTAACAGTGTCTGACACTGTTGATCGTTCCATTTTTTTTTCAAATTCTCTTATGCCATGATATCAAGGCATTTGACCACCAAAAGTATTTTTTTTAATTTTTTAAATCTGCTCCAACTGGTTTCTCTCTTATTCACCTCTACCCTCCTTCAGTAATTTAGCTCTTATCCAAGATCTTTGAATGACCTCATCCATTTCAGTGGTTTCATTTAGTTTCTGCAGAAGATCTCCAAGTCTTTCTCAGGCTTCTGGTGTATTTTCAATAGTTTATTTCTGTCTATCTATCATCTATCTATCACCTATCTACCATCTACTGATGTCCTAAAGTATTTTAAATTTATCTACTCTTATTCTAGCAATAAATTCTATTTCCTAACATCTTTAATTTTATTGTAATATACTTGAGAGTCCTCCTCTTCTCTCTAAGCCAAAACTTAAAAACTCAAAACCTTAAAAACTTAAAAACACATAGACTCAAAATCTTAGTACTTAATTTGTCTGTGACCCCTCCCTATCCTTGACTGACTTCTCACCTTCAAATACTTATCAAGTCTAGTCATCAGCTTTAACTTATTACTAATGCCTTAACTAGGCCTGGTCAGATGTAATCAATTTGATCCTCTGTTCAAAAGTTTTTGCTTCCTTAACTGTTTGTTTTCTTGGAAGAAATCATTGTGCTTATCGGTCAAGAAGAGGACTTATGTGTCATATATTTTATAGCAAACAAATCATCAGTCTTCTTTCTGATATAAAAGGAGAAAACAAATCTTTTATGTAGTCATTACTTTTTGCATTAATTTAGGCATTTAGGTCACTTCTAGAAAAAGTTGTAATAGCATGCAAAAAAGATATTACCACATAAATGTTGCTGACTAGCCATATGAGCTTGGAAAATGACCTATTTTATAATTCACTCAGATCTCTCTCATTCAAGGTGTGGGGTCAGAGAATAGTGGTTATGTGGAACATGGTGGGGGTGGAAAGGTGGAGAGCAAATTGGGTCATACCTTGCTATATGTGTTCCTTTCAGACTCAGCATCCGAGCACTTACACTTGTCAAGACTTTCAATATAATTACTTTATTTGATTTTATCAAGAACTTTATAAGAGAGATCCCCATTTTATAGGAGGGAAAAGAAGGTTAAGAGAGATGAAGTGACTAAGTCACTTAGCGAGTACGTAGTAGAGATGGGATTCAATCATGTTTCTTAACAATAAATTTAAGCTTATTTTTGGAATGCAACAGCAGCCATTTTAAATTCTGTGGCTCTGTAAGTGTGATTTTACAGATTGGAAAGTGATCCCAAAATATCTCAGCCTTCATAGTCACTGCCCCATGGTAGTCTATATCCAGCTTCTATCACGATCAGCCCTTTGAAGCCTGCTTAACTACCAGCCGAGATCTCTCAGCACAGAAGACCCAGATGCCGTCGCTGAAGAGACTGAACCTGTGCACATCAACTTCTGCTTTGGGTCCCTATGAAAACCAACACAAGAACAGGAGAAAAGAAGAAAATGTGCAATGACCAGTTTTTTGTTGTTTTTATTGCTTTGTTTTGTTTTACTCAATTGATTTCAAATTCAATGTTGAGGAATAAAGGGGTGTGTTAGCTGAAGTGTCCCAAAAGCAATGCTCATAGGAATTACACTAAGTCTATATTATCTTCATTTTACTGCTGGTGCCTGACCCCAGGTAACATCACAGAATCAAGGTCTTATTTTCCTCACTTTGCCCCTGATAGCCCAGGTTGATTGGAGGAGCTGAATGAAGGGAGAACCCCAGCCATTCCAAACCTGAGCCCGAATCATGTGACAATAAAGAAGTACACAACAGTTTCCCTCCTTAAATCTGTTCGCATAGAGAATTTTACAGGTCATGAATCTCTCCATGCCTAAAGCAGGCATCATGTTATGGCTAAAAATTTCCGATGCTCTTGCCCATGCAGAACAGGTCACTTCTTTTTCAGGCCTAATTCTTGCTACAGAATGCCTGGTGCTGCTCTCTCCAGGCACAGAGGTGTGGCCAAGCTCAGCCCCCATGAGCTCCCCCAAGCAACCACAGACAGCTTAGCGCAACTAGCGCTGCAATCCAGCATTAATTTCCTGTCTTCCAGTCTGAGGGCGCCTGATAAGCAGTTGTCTGGCTGAACAGCCGGAGGAGAATCAGGCTCCGGTCCTAGCAAACACTACTTTGTTTCTCCCTGCCAGAGTTCTTCCCTCCAGCTGTTGTTGCCCAGAACTAAGGGCGACTCCTGGAATGGATTTCAAACTCAAGCCCCTCCCTCTCTCCCCGTCACCCCTATTTCTGTTCCAGCTGCTGCAGCTTTCTGCCGCTGCCTCTGCCAGCCTGGCCACACAATTCGGAAAAGCTCAATCATTATTGAAAAACGTCCTTCCACAGCAGGCAGGAAAATAATACTCCCCCCCCCATTTCAATTATTTCCCATTCTCAAGCAAAGAAATGAAAAACAACTCTTCTCATAAAGAATTTTTTTAAATGTGGAATTTTTTTTACATTTAATTTTCTCTCAAAACTTAGTACAGAAGCTGAAGGTATTTGTGTAAATACTGGTACATGATGAGCTAATTGCTTATTTTGGAGAAAATAGTTATGTGGGCATTATCTGTGCCTCTCTCCGCTCCCCTCTCTGGCTATCCTTCAATCCAGATAAAAATAAAGAAGCTGGACTAGCAGGGAGAGACGAGGATAAGAAGTGGGTGCTGATAGGGCATAAATATTTACTGAACCTTAACAACCGAACTGTGTATCCATGTTGGGATTGCGGGGTGAAGACAGATATGGGCTCTGTTTTCAGTGAGCTTATGCTCATCCAACAGAAGAGTTACAGCTTCCTGCATTCGCATATGAAGCCACTGTATATGTGTCATTGTATCTTTTCATTTATTTAATTAGCCTTGGGAATAAACTTCATCTTTTTACCAGGCTTCCCTTTTCTCTCCTTAAAAATAACATGTTTGGAACATTGTATAATCTTAGAAGTATCCATGTCAATGTTTTAAGAATTATCAACATCTTCTGATGCTGGGGTAGAAAAAAATGTTGAGCAGGGACTGGTCTGAATATTCTTCACCAGCAGGCAAGGGGAAAGTGGTTTCTATGAACTAACAGACCTTCTGTTACCTTAGCTAAAACAGCAGTCACCAGATGGCTTTGGAGGAGCACTTCATTAACCAAGTCTACTTTGCTTCCCACCTCCCACTACTTTCAAGACAAAATTAAGTCCCTAACATTGAGGCATACAGAGAGAGCAACAGTTAACATTTGCTTTGTTGACCAACAATGGTTTGAGGTTCCAAGTTGGAGTAACTACATTATCTGTATTTTGCATTTAGTAGGTGACCCACGGTATTTTGGGAGGTAGGGAGGGGTTCAGTAAGGATTGCACTGGGCAAGGAAGACCGGTTTGTTGGCAAACGTTGTTACCTTAGTTGTATGAGAACAATGAGGCCTCTTAAATCTCTTGTGATTCACACTATCTGCCAGGGATGTGGTGATGAGAGTGATAAATATTTCAGGAAAGTAAGGACTTCTTGCAACTCTGGATCAGCTAGTAGTCTGAGTGGCAACTGTGAGGAGGCAGGTTTTCACCAAGAGCAAGGAGGGAGCAGTGGTCAGGGGCTGCCCCTGGAATTCCACTCAGTTTCTAAACATCTTGGGGATTGTTTCAATCTGTTGATTAGTCCAGCCTCTTAGCTGAAGTGCTTCTGCAGGTGCACTAGATCAACTGTCTGAACAGGGCTGATCTGTCCTGTGACTCTGTCCTTTGCTGGGCTCACTCCTATGTCCAGGGCACCTCACAGAGAGCTTGGAACGTGTGGAGCCCTGCGTGGAAAGACAGCCGCAGATGTACTTCATGGGGTCACCGTCCCAGCTAGCATCCCCACTGTTCTTGGACCAGATGGCTTTGTCCTCTAGTGCAGGTCAAAGGAGAGTCTGAGTGCCAGACCTCAAGGCGACTTCACCCAATACATTCCAAAATATGAGTTGGGAGAATGAACTCTCCTACACATGTGGTTCATTTTTGCTTTGTCAGTTTTTTACGATAGTATGTGAACGCTGCTCCTTAGGGTATCCATCTGCTGACCTGAGCTCAGCAATAAATATCTGTGTGCCTGGGAGAAACTTGGCAGCTCTGCAGAGACTTTTTAAAAAATTCATCTCTAGAATAAGGGGCTGGGCCTGAGACTCCCACAGACCCCTTTTACTTCTCACATCTGAAAGTTGAATCCAAAGAACATTCTCACTTCTTCACCCCCTTCCCTCAGTAATCAGCAAAGTTCTTTTATCAAAATGGAGAATCACTGGAAATATTAAGAAAGGAGGACAATATATTGAGCTGCGTGCCCTTTTCCTGTTCTGAGAACATTCATGCCTGCATGTTCTTACACTGGGAGAAACCTGGTCGGCACCAATCCGCACCAGATGGCCGGGGGGCGCAAGGAGGGAGGAGGAACCCCAACAAAACCTGTAGTCCAGGTCTTTCAAATGGCAAACTCATTATGCCGCAGTGTCCTGACAGGCTCAGTGATAGCATGTCTCATCAGAGGCCCTCTAACTGTCTCCCGCTCACGCACAGAGCTACGTGTCACAAGGATCACAGCGGGTCTTGGCAGCAGACACTGAAAATGTCAGAAAGCAAAAGGGGTGTTTGGGAGATGTCACTGAGGCCGGGGGAAGGCGTTGTGATGTTTGCAGTATAAACAAAACAAACAAGAAACTGCCTGGAAAATTGGCCCATACGATTCTCAAGATGGAAATTATTTAAAAGAGGAAAAGCGGGCAGGAAAGGGCAGAGCTAAGAAAAAAGTCAGACCTCTTTTCATTCATTCTCATTCCATTCATTTCACTGTGTTTCGTTTACTAACAGTTCGGTGCTAGGAGTTGTGCAGGCACAGAAGACACACATTTGAATCCGGAAAGGTAACATATTGCCAGGAAAGGCCACTATTGGCTATAGAGCAGAATGTGACTGGATTCAAATTGTGGTTTTCATTGTTAGTCTGTGAAATGACAAAAATCTTACCTCTTCAGTTTCATCATATTGAAACTAAAAATAATAATATGACCCAGTAAAACAGTTTAAAGTTTAAATGAGATATTCCAATAAAATGCCTGCCACAGGCAGGCAGTCACCCAAGTAACCCTGGTAGACAAAGTCCCTGCTTGAGGAGAGCTTGGAGTCTGTGGGGAGATAGGGGAGGACAATCACTTACTGCTCAGTGTGCTAACACATCCATAACAAAATGGATCAGAACACATGGAGAGGGGTAATTAACTCTGCCCAGAGGATAAGAAACTTTATGAGGAAGAGAAACAGGGACAGAGTTCCAGATGAGGATCCAGGACTTGAACAAGGATGTGTGACATTTGAGAGGCAAGTCAAGTGAGAGTGTCTGTCCAGGGGAGATGTTTATGGCTGAGCAGAGGGTCTGTGGGGAGCAGGGACAAACAGAGAGAGAGGCACACAGGCCAATGAGGATTTCAGTTACCTGGGCATTCTCTCCCACAGGGGATGAAGGTCCACAACCTTGGAATGACTTCCAATGTATCATTCAGCTGGTTGTTTGGAGAATAAATGCAAGTGAGGACCAGGCTTGAGGAAGAGCTTGGGAGACTCATGTACATGGGATCCTTGTCATATGGTGTGTTTTATCTGTTCTACTCTATTATAAGGTTTCATTTAGAATTGTACAAGAATTGAGGAAGGGACAATGACAGTGAGAATGGAGAGGAATGATCAGAGCAAAGGAAGAGTGTTCTGCTGATCAAGAGAGCCAGGGAAAGAAAGGATGTTATTTTTACTCAAACCTGATCCATTTCTAATATCATTTTTATTAACATAGCTATGTTCTCCTAATTATTTTGAAACAATTTATAAACATTATAAAACAAACCTCGAATGACATGATATGACTCCTTAGAAAAGGCACATGAAGACCCTGGCCAGGTGGCTCAGTTGGTTAGAGCATTGTCCCAACACACTGAGGTCACAGGTTGGCCCTCCTGTTAGGACACACACAATAATAAACCAATGAGTGCCTAAATCAGTAGAACAGCAAGTAAAATTGCTCTCTCTTCCTGCCAAACATCAATCAGTAATTTTCTTTAAAAAGGCATATGAAATATTGCTGTTTTCTGAGCTTTCTCATAATGAATTCAAGTGCATGACCATGTTGAGTTTTAACTTTGTTATGTAAGTGTACTGTACAAAGCATTGTCTAGTGTACCATATACTCCTATACGGTACACTATAGCACAGGAGTTCACCGACTCACTAAGGAGTCCTGTAGGGACCAGTGCAAAGGATAATTGACAACTCAAAATAATACAAATGGTACACAAAGCATAGATGAGACAAATAACTGTATTACAAAGCTCAATGAGAACTTATACTTGAGGAGGGAGAAAGGAATAAGAGAAACAGAAGGAGTAATCTTTCTTGAGAGGGAGACCATGGAAAAGGGCAGATAGATTCAGCTACTTGGAGAGTAGAGCCTCCCTCTGCCCATCCCCCACTCATTTCCTAAATCCATTTCCCCAGATATGCTTGAAAAAGTGTAACAGCTGAAAATGGACCAGATACAATACTCAAGGCAAACTCAATTTCATTTGATGTTTTTTCTTATTAGTTTCTGAATATTACATATTTTGCCCACAAACAGTACGAGGAAATGTGTTTTAATGTGAAGATCTGTGGCTTATCCTAGCTTTGCTGCTAATTTATTCTTGGTATGATTCACTTGCCCATCAATAAAATTGGAGCCTGGCTATCTACCTTTTCAGTAACCTCAAGGGCATTGAGGTGATAAATACCTTTATAAATGAAATGAACATGAAGTACTCTAAACACCATTAAAGAAAGGGGCAATTTCAATTTTAAATGAGGTACATAAAACCATGCTGGATAATTCTGGGTTAATAATAACTCTATGAATGAACCAACCAATGGTTATTTGTTGAACAGCCACTCTACTGTAGGCACCACGCAGAGGAAGTCTAGAGGATTCACAAAACGTATCTTAATGAGAACTAAAGGGTAAGGGCAATCCCTTATTCATCTCTTTAATCTCCAGATCTCCGTCTAGAAGAAGGAGGTCAGTGATGAGGATGAAAGAAGGAAAGATAAAAAGAGAAACAATGTGAAGGGCAATATCTAACCCTGTATTTCATACTGTAGATCCAATAGTAATGTGATTTGAGCCACAAATATACATTTTTGCCAGAAAAGTAATTTTAAATGAAGCCACATTGTAAAAAGTAAAAAACCCAAAAGCTAAAAAGTAAAATTATTTTAATATATTTAATTCAATATACTTAAAATATTGTTATTTCAACACATGTTCTAGCTGCATTCCAAGTGTTCAAGAGCCACACAAGGCTGGTGACCACCATACTTGACAGAACAGCTATAAATATTGACTAGTTGCTTTTGTCAGAATGTTGAGTAAAAATACCAACAAATAAATGAACAAAATTGGGTGTGAAATTTACTAGGGAAAAGGTGCGCAGAGTATGCTATGGGAACAGAGAAAAGGAAATTTTAACAAACTGTGGTGCTGGGAAAGGTTTTTCAAGAAAGAGATACACGAGACTGACGTTTACAGGACAGAGGATGTGGCCACGGGAAGCAAGTGGAAGGCAGAGGATCAGCATGAGACACAAGCAGGAAGTAGCAGAGCAGAGAACCATTCCGGTGTGTATGGGGGTGGCCAGAGGGAGAGGAGAGAAACCCTCAGACCCTGAGGGGCTCTTCTGTCAGGCTCCACAAGTTGGATTGCATTCTGCATGGGAAGCCAATGGGGAGCCAGAGGCCCATGATCCTGCTGGCTCTGGCCTCCATCATTAACTTACTGTCTCCTTGAGGACAGACCTAGTTTGTAGTCTTTATGTCCTGGCTGACTTCTGGGGAAAGAAAGCTGTGTGATCTTTTCCAGCTTAGTTCTCTCTCTTGGGTAAATTCTAGGCATTTTAGTGGGCATCAAGATAAAAGTGCAGTTTGCTGCAGTAAGCGAAGGGGTTAAAGATGTAAACCCCTTGAGGGGTTCTTCTCTCTTTAAACTCCATCCTTTCACAAGCTAAGCTTGGTGTACAAAGAAGAGCTCTGAAAATACATCAGGCAGGCACCTAACTTACCACCTTGCTCTCTGTCCCTCTACAGATGCTTGCCTCCTAGAGACTGGAGAGGTTCTACTGATCTTAAAATAGTCCTGCTGGGAACTGTCCCACCATGGCAGGGCCCAAGGTCAAGTGGACTGAACCAGCTCCTAAGCAGGCAATCAGACTTCAAGTTTCTCAGCATTTATTTTACCTAAGTGGTTATTTCCTCTCAAGGGTGAGAGAGAGAGAGAGAGAGAAAGACGAAAGAGAGAGGGAGAGAGAGAGAGAGAGAGAGAGAGAGAGAGAGAGAGAGAGAGAGAGAGAAAAGAAGAAGGAGAAGAAGGAGGAGGAGGAGGAGGACGGGGAGGGGGAAGGAAAGGGAGGGGGGAGGAAGGGGAGGGGGAGGAGGAGGAGGAGGAAGGCGATGATGGCAGACTCAACTGTAAAGTAAGAGAGGTGTGAGTGGAGTCAACCGTGGGCCTGACAGAAGGGAAATAAAGGCTCTTTGGGGTCTAATTAGGCTACAGCCCATGCAGTCAGAACCTCTGCCCCCATGGCTCTCAACCCTGGCAGCATATTGAAACCATCTGAGAATTTTAAAAACACGTGGAGGCTCTACACTACACTCTGCACTAGACTAATTAAATTAGAATCCTTTCATAAACAGCCCCAAGAGCCACTGTTTTTGTTTGCTTGTTTTTGATTTTTCCAATCTCTCAGAGGATTTTCATAAGCAGTCAGAGTGGAGACCTCTGTTGTAGACCATCAGTCAGGCTCCCAGGAGACAGATTGCATTGGGGTTTAGGTCAAAGACTTATAAAATAAAGAGTGTACAGTTGCCTGACCTTGCCCCTTATGCTATTTCTCTTGGGAAATTTGATGTGGATGATAAAAGGTAAGGTAAGATAGCCTTTGGATGCCCTGAACTTAGAGGACTCAGCTAAATGCCATTCCACAGCTGACAGTGTTGGGCCCGTCATAGCTCACTTTGCTTCTGTTGATTGAACTCTTAGAAAATTATCACAGATATGTGGGCTATGCATCAAAAGCACTAGGAATGGAGTAAGACACTGCAGAGGTAACTTGGATAAGAAAAAAAATGAGAACCAGTATAATTTTAGGTGGGGGTTATTTGCTTTTGCTGAAATGAAGTATGTATACAAATAGTGGATTAGGCTGATATTGTTTGTTTGTTCTGGATGATGAACACTGATTAGAAAACTTTCACATGAGAGATGAGAAAGCTACTTATGATTCAAGATTTTTTATTCTTTATATTTTGATGGCAATTTAATTTAATTTTAAATGGTAATATTTTTAAATATATTTTACCATCAGTTCAATCTTAGAAAGTAGAGTCAGTATTGCTATTCTTTAGTCACAGTTAAAAAGGAAAGTGAACCTGAGATAGTTATGCTGAACTGACTTGCCTGAGGCCACACAGTTGACATATAAGCCTGAACAAGACTTTATACTCTTATCTCCTGTTTCATGGCATTCCCAAATACTAGGGTCCACAGCAGCCTGATAATTATTCTGCCCAGGAAAAGACAACTGTACTGAATGCCGGGTCTTCACAGGCTCTGGGTGTCACCACCCACTCACTTGCTGTGCCATTCTGAGCGGGCCACCCCATCGCTGTGGAGCGCAAGGCACCTAGGCAGGCGATGCGACTGGAGGCAGACACAGAGAGCCTCCTCTCCAGGACTCTGGCTTCCACAGCCTTCCCTCCTAGCCCACTAAGGCAACCTGCTCTCAGTGTTTCCACCCACTGCACAGGAATGAGGGGGCCCTGAATGGGCCCTACACACAGGAGTGCTGAGGAACACCTGGTGACTGCAGCTTCAGGAAGGTCTGCCTTCACAGCTGCACTGCTCTGACCCAGTGCTCGGGCGTCTAATGAGGGATGTGGAGAGCCACACAGCTGAGTTCAGTGAGGGTGGGCCAAGGCGGGATTCCACCGGCAACGACCTTAGGATGATTTTGAATCTGAGCCTTAGGATGATTTTGACTAACAAACAAACAAATAAAAACTAAAAGGTCTAGTTCATTCTGCTATGTATGGACCACCAAGAAGAAAGAAGGCAGCCTCTTGGCTGTTTATGGGGGATGGCTGGAGGTCATGTGATGGGAGCTGAGCGTGAGGCAGCAAGGAAACAGAGTGCACAGAGGACCCCATCCACAGCAGGCTCCCCGCTCTGCCAGGCAGCAGCAGCCACTAGCACAGACCATGTGGAGAGGCACCTGGGGCTGGTTTAAGATTGGGGGTGCCAGGAGGTGTAACCACACAAAGGAGAAGGAGAGCCAGAAACAAGGGCCAGAGGAGCCCACACGAAGCCCAGAAGCTGACCCCATGGGCAGACTGGGAGTATCTCAGGTTCCCAGAGTATCTAGAAGAGTTTCCATTCCCACTGAGTGGGCGGAGTTTGGATGGCAACTGTGACTATATTAAGCCCTGTGCCTGTGAGGCCAGAGGAATGCAGTTTTAAAAACAAATAGCCGCTTACATTGTGAGTGTCACTTGAACATTCATGTCTCAACCCTTGCACCAGAGCTTGTTTCCAGACCATCGGTCTAAAATGCTCAAGTATTTGGACCAGTAGGAATTTCTGGACAAGGGTGTTTCCCCAAGATTTTAAAACTGCATCTCAGAAATGCTTGCCTACTTAGCTTGCAGATAACACAGATATTACTTGGTCCACATCTATTCAATGTGTAAGGCTGTGTGATCAGACAAAAATGTGTGGGTTCAGTTCTGGCTCTGCTGCTTATGAGGTGAACCAGAAAGCAAGTGTGTTTGGTGTCATTGTCATTGTGGTTCTCTGAGTTTCTGTTTGTTTGTTCTAGAAACCTCTGTGAAGTTACCTCCTTATCTCTAGAATCATGATAATATAGGATCATTAAATCATCTGGATGATGCATGTAGAGCTGTTGGTATGATATCCTAGTGCAGATGCTTATTAAAGTTGAACTGAGCTGTATTCAGTCCAGACCAACCCACCTCGTGCACCCTAGCAAGCCTCCCCACCCAGTCCCCTGCAGTCAGGGTGTGACTGCAGGGTATCCCAAATGGGCACAGCCCCTGTCCTTTTCCAGAAAGCCAGCAGCTACTCTCTTTTGTGAAACAGCACCTGAAAGGAATTGCAAGTCTCACCTGCTGTGTGAACAAGGCTGTGTCCTTTGTCACCTCTCATTGTCTCTGCCCTGAGGTGGCAGCAAGGGCAATTCACCCTCTTTCCACCATTGTTTAGCTCCCTCTTCATTTTCAGGAACATGGTGAGATCACAGAGGCTGAAACCGCTTTGGGGGCGTTTTCCGTGGCCCTTCTGAGCCCCAGTTCTCCCAGCAGCCACAACATCAGATTGAGCAACATTAATGAGATACCAGATCTCAACATTTCCCTCTCCCTCTCCACTGCTCTGCTCAAAGGTTCACAGGAAAGTTCAGGTGGTCATTTTGGAGGTGCACACACACACACCCCATCCCTTCACCCCCTCCCCCCTCTGTGGCCAGCTGCCTGTGAGGGACTGGCTTGCTCTGGGCATGCAGTTTTGCAGTCTGTGAAGGCACAGTGGTAGATTACCCAAGAGAATGGCCTCGCAGTTTTATAAACTATTTATTAGTCCCGTCCTGGAGAGCTACATCAATATGGCCATCAGTGGAGCAAAGCAAAAGCTATAAAAATATCATCTATCCCAAACAAGCTTCATAATCAAACAAAGCCCCGTGCTGGCTGGGACAGGCTTGTGTTCTGACACATAAGGGCCCTTTCCATCTTTAAAACAGGCCATTAAAACACCGGGACACTTTGGCTCATAGAAGTCTAAATCAAAAGGAAGGCGAAAAAGAAGAGAACTCTTCTCTCTAAGAGTAATAATGCCATTTTCAGCTCCTAGAAAATCTCGTTGCAATATAGATGCAATATTGTTTCTTTCCTCGTGGCTTCTCAGTTTCTTTTTCCAACACCCAGACAATCTCCTAGAGGTTCAAAATTGTCCCTTCCCTCCCTCCAGGAATCCCGACACAGTGACTATGCTGCAATCCCCTCAATATTATTTTGTCATTTTTCCAGTAAATAAAAAGATACACTTTGATACATATACCAGACAGGAAATAATAATCACAACTATAATCATACCCTGAATTAGAATGATAACAACCCGATCCATGCTCCAATTCCCCAAGACAGAGGAGAAGAGGAAGCAGGTCAATTTATTGCTGGTTACTGTGATTAACTTTTCCAGCCAGTGTCCCTCCAACTGGCTCCAAAACATGACTTAATAAACTGCATTTCAAATACCCTGTATTTCTACCTTATTGCATCTGCTCGAGTGAGATAATATGTGGACTCAGGGAAAAGCGACAGCGAATGAGCTGCAGAGGGTTACATACGGAAGCTAAATTACACTCCCCACCACCTGACACTCTGCTTGTGGTTTCTCATGATTCTGGAAATCAATCTGCAACCGAAATTCACAAATGGAAACATTCTTCTTTGGGCTGTAGGCTAGGCAAAAAGAAATAGGATGTGCTGCTCAGAGCGTAGCAGAAAGTCAAGAAAGCGATGGTGAGTGGGGGTAGGGTGGGAGAGGGGTGGAAGCGGAAGCTGACCCACTCAGATGTGCGCTCCAATGAGTGTTTGCTTCATGAAGAAGTCTGAGGACACAGATGAACACAGCTTAATAGGCTACAGCCACCTGATAATCATGCATCTCACGACGGGAGAAGTCCTTATGAAATCTTACTTGTTATTAGATCTGGGTAGGATTTGTGGACGGGTAAGGAAGGGCACAGTATGAACTGAGAAAGCCCAGCAAATGTGCACAAGGGACAGACACAACACCGCACGCTCTTTCTCCCCGCCTCCCCCATTTTCAACCTCCCTTTCTTTCCCATCATTCGGAGACGTGCATACCCTCTCTGACCTAGGTGGGTGCATAAGGGGAGAGAGGAGTAGCATCTCAGTCATATTTTTATCCTTGAGCTATGTCCAATTGCTATAATGATCAGAAACTCGCAGGCCTTTCATGTAATTGACATTAAAAATCGGCACCTAAACAATGAATAACTAAATGTGTAGGATCTATCCTTCATACCAAATGTGTCAAGAATAATCAAACAGGGAAATAACAAAGAGTGAGCAGATCAGAGTTCCAGACTAAGTCACAGCAATGATCATCCTTATAGTCTTAGTAAAGTCAACTGAAACCTTATGGTTTCAATTGACCTTGAAGACAAAGAGCACAAGGCGAAGGAGCTAGGTTTCATGACACTGATCTTGGAAACTCTAACAGAAACCTACCTACCTAGCAACCTACACTGGAACCCATCAGAGTTTGGTCAAGTCAGTAGGAAGTCTTGTCTGAGGAGCCTGCTCTCTATGGGAGTTTCTTCTTTACACCTTAAAAAAAATCTCAGAAAGAAAAAAAGCACCCAGATGGTTTAGGAGGAAGAAAAACATTGGAGCGAGTCTTTCATGTTTAAACTTCTCTCAGTAGCACAGCTGGATCTTCTGTATGAGAGGAGTAGGGAAACCTCAGTGAGAGCTGCTAACAGTGGAAATAATGTAATTTTCTGGGAAGTTGTAGAAAGCAGCACTCTCTCTCTCAAGAAAGTCATCACGTGGGCCATGTGGCCCCACAGTGTCAGCCCACCGAGAGGGATTTTCATCAGGGACAACAGCATGAGGCAGAGCTCTGCAGAGGCCAGTGAGCACACAGAGAAGGCAGGCCACATATCTGCTGTGGACAATCACAGCACACACTGGAATGGCCCAGCAGGCACCCTGATGCTCCTGACCCTGACCAGGGACTGCAGGCATTGTCCCGCATCAAAGTGCATCCTGCCGCACCTGGGCGATGCCTGCCTTTTCCTCTCTTTCAGCTGGAGCCACCTCTTTTCCCTCTGGTCCCTCCTTATTTGGGGAGGTGACCCTAAATTGGTGAATGAGGCACCTTGATGCACATCCACATTTGGAAAAAATCCATCAAGCAGCTGAGATGTTATGTCATGGCCATACCATATGCCCCTTGACATGAACCAGATGGGAGATTGTGGAATGCCACTCTACTTAGGAAGATAAATGAAGTGGACAAAATATATTTCAAGGACAAAGGTACAGCAAACAGAAAGTTTCTAATTTAACTTCTTTCACTGGAGGGATACCTCGACAATGTTACTTAATAAATAAATGAAGAACATCTAGTTACTGTAGAGGTTTAAAGCACTTATTCACTGAACAAATATTTCTTATGAATCTATAGTTTTCAGAGAAATACTAAAAACTTCCTTAGTATCAGTTGTAAGACCAGGCATCCCAGGGAAGTCACAGGAAACTAAGGCAGGCATATTTCCAAAATCAAAGAAAGACTGCACCTCCTGCATTTCCAGACTTTGCACAAATCTGAACTGTAGTAAACACAAACATAGACAGAATAGAATACATGACACACAGGGACTGCCTACGTTAAATCTACACTCTTGAGTATGTAGGAGAATTACAAATAAGAAAAGAGATTACTGGCTGTCTGTAATGAGAAGCAATGCATTTTTTAAAGCACACCTACTGGGTTATCTCATTGCCTTCAAGGTTTTCATTGCCTTTCAGCTATTTTACAACTGTAAAATATAGATTATTGATAGCAATATAAAAATAATTCTGACTATAAACGTGGAAATAAATTGTGTCTGGTGCAGGTTCATTAGACTTCTCTTTCTCCACCGGAAAAAGCCAAATTCATCTGCAAATTGATTTTAATATTCCTGTATTCTAAATACACTTGTACTTCTTTGACTTCTCCTTTGAAATATATATATAGATACACAATATATTTTCATTAATGATGAGTTAAATAAAATATTGTACCTTTTTATCTCTATGTAAATCATCATTTTACCTTTTCAAAAAGTCACATTTTAACAAGTATGCTCCATGTATTTATCCTAATAAGGGAAATAACATACATTTATGGAATGGAAACAAAAATATCAGTGAATACGGAGAACTAGGGTGATGAAGGAAGAGTAAGTCTTGTACTTGAATCAGAGTGAGAAATTCCCTTTAGCAATACCCCGTTAAAGTTTCTGTCAGTTTAGCAAATGATGGGAATTTCTAGTAGAAGTACTCAAAATACATTGTCATCATATCTGCATTTTACATACACTGAAGCCCGCAGGTAACCATTTAGTATAATGCCATAGTTTGCTCCCAATACGGCGTCAGTCGGTATCCACTAGCTCATGTTTGACCTTCACAACCACCTGACTTGGAAGCCCTGCTTCAGGACCTGTAGGGGTGAGCTTTGAGAATCTGATGGCCCACTTGACAATTCCACTACATATTCTGACCCTAAGGTTGGCAGGATAATTTTTCGGTGAATTTTATGGTACAACAATTTACTGTGCCAAAAGTCACAGATGCAAGAAATATGTACAACTGTAGTCCTCAGAATTTCATTATCCATGGCTCCTCCCGGGGGAAGCAAAAGTGGGTTTACAGTTGTTAGTGGGTACACAAAACACAGAGCTTGTTTTTATATTATTTATTAATTATTGTATTATTTTACATCTGAATGACTGTAAACCCAATTTTGCCCCATGCAGTATTTTTATTTCCCTAAAGTTTTATAAAATGTTTTCAACTATCTGCTTAAGCATGCTGAACTCTGTCATATGGGATTATGGTACTAGTTGATTTTTCTCAAACCCATTCATTTACCCAACTCATACATAAACAAAATATATTTAAATCCCCTTTTTAGTTTTTGTAAAAAGCCAAAAATTATTTATGAAGTCACCAGTTAAAATGAAGTTATTGTGATTCACTAAGCTGTTTGATGAACTTCATTTTTAGTACATAGGTTAACATAGAATTAATGAGGACCCATACAATGAGTTGGTGTGCAGAGGTAAAATGACTGTCTTTTGGCATTAGGTTCCCAGGGTCTTCTTTTCATTTCATCATCGACACTGGTCCAACACCCACATTCCTTGTACCACTACCAGACGCAGACGCATGAGCAGTAAATGGCCATACCTCTGGGAGCCCCTGCTGGGCTGCAGGAGCTGAGAGGTGTGACGGAACTGCGTGGGCAGCAAAAACAGTGGCTGGCCAAAGACTTCTTTCCAAAGAGACCGAACACTGGATAGGCCTCAGAAGCGTTTCTTGAAGAAGCTCAAAACAATAATCAAATATCACTTACCTAGGGAAAGACAAAAGGGAGAAGGAAAAAAGGGAAAAAAAAAGAGTTAGAGTTGAATATAACTACATTATGCTTCATACAGAGGATCTATTTTAAGCAGAAGAATATTTAATGCAGTTCAAGTTCTTCACCAGCTCCAAGAAAAATTCAAGTTTTAAATACACCCAGGTAAAGGTCAGCGGGGAAAATGGCATATTGTTGCAAAGCCCAGGCAGCTCACTGCTTGCTTCTGTTTCCAAGCTGCCATTCTCACGCAGGTGCATTTAGTAACCAGAACATGGGCCTTGTAACAAGAGACTAGCTGGGGACTCTGTTTTGTGCCAAAAAGGGGGAAAATGCACATGACCCAGCTTGCCTTAATGATTATGGAGGTTCTGTAGCTGTGTGATTCAGATGCTGAGAAGATTGAACTAATAAAAAAGAAATGAGAGAACTGTCATTACAGATTACATGGTATTTATTCCAAAATCTGTTCATTATAGAAATTTACAAGACAAATGGGTTTTTAGCAAGGAATGGCAGCATTTTCCTCCTGGTAAGTGCATAACAAGGCACCCAATTTGTCTGCAGGATGGTCTCTTTGTTTCTTTCAAGTATGTCTGGCTCTAAATCCTAGTAACATTTCTGAAAATACGTATTTGGAAGTTAGCAAAAACAAGTGCAATTTGTAGAGTTCTATACAATGTGCACAGGGCTTTTGCAGACACTGTCTCTTTTGATGCTCACGGTAACATTTTCCTGTAGGCAGGACAGGAATTCTTATTATCCCCTTTCCTCCCCTCTCCTGCCCCTCCCCCTCCTTCCCATCATGCCCCACCTCCTCCTCTCCCTTTCCCTTCTCCTCCTTTCCCTCCTCCTCTTTTTCCTTCCTCTTTAAAAAATAAGCAACCCGAGGCCCAATCTAATTAATCATCATGCACCAAAATGGTCTCATGGAGAATGACAATTCCAGGACTTGAGATCAGTTGTCCCGTTTCTTCATTGTTCGCCCTCAATCACATTTCAGACATACTACAATGTTCTTTAAGAAGAAACATAGAGAAGGAAAGCAAGAGGAGCAAATGGAAGAAATGAGCAAGTTGAGGAAGAGAGAGATGATAAAAGCAATAAGGAAGTCAAAAGGCAGAAAAAAAGCTAATGAAACACCCTGTAACAAGTTCTTTGTTAAATATTATTGTACAAGTGAAGAGCACCAAAAGATAGCTGACACATAGTAAACTTCATAAAAGCAGTTACTGTTATTCCCTTCTCCATGCCTATAGATCCAAGGGAAGCTTAACTAGACCAGAGGACTTCATCCTCATGATGGCTTCTGTTGCTTCAGCTGCCTTAATAGCTAAATAATATTGGTTAACAGAGTAACTGCGTCAGAGAAACGTCATTTTACAAAAGAAAAAACCTCTAAAACAAATATTTCCTGGTCAGGTTTTACTCCCTTGGCATTGACAAATGGCTGATTCCTGGCCTGTTCACCACCAGCAAAGGGCTCGGCACTGTGTCATGTCTCATCACTACTAATGCCAGACTGGCTTCCTTCCCAGGTTGTTCCGAGAGCCTGCAGCTTCCTGGACATCTGCATTGCATGCTGGACTAACTTGTGTGATAACAAATGCAATCATGATAAATCGTATAAAACAAGCTATGAACTGGAGGTTCAGAAAGACCATGAACTATTAGAAAGAGGAAGCTGTCAATGCTCATGCATATCTAAAAGTTTCTCAGTACCATAGCTGTTATTTGAGCAGGGAAAGGAGTTCTTAGACCCACAGCAGCAGAGAAATACAGAAAGAGACTTTGGGGTGGTATCCTGGGATCATCTTATTTGTTGCTTTTTATGGAAAGGGAATTACAGCCTTATTCAATTATGACCCAGAATGCATCTAATCCCCTCATAAGTGCGTCTTGTTCACCACCCAGCACTTTCTGACACTGCTGGCCAAATAAATGGTGGCTGCTTCTACCTGGCTGATGGCAAGGCTGTTAATTGTAACACTCCATGAAACTTAATTATGCAAAGCAGAGAGGCAACTCTGAACTATTAATCAGAGGTTTGATTCAGAAGTAATTTGTTGTTTGGACCCAAGGAGCTGCCCTTCTATTCCCTTCCACTGTGCTGTACCAATAGTTAATCCCCTGCTTTAATGGGAAGCTCTTGGGGTTGGATCTGGGGGCTTGATGGTTGACAAGCAGCTTATAAACATCACCTTGCTTGTTAATGGACAGGTGCCTAATGTCTTCCACTTAAGTCACCTTTAATTACAGCAACCAGAAACCAATATCATTTGTGGGCCTTGAAGAGCAAGAGCCAATCGCTTAGTCCCCAAGTGCCTGAAGGCAGAGCAAGAGGAAATGGGCAGATTATGCAAGTGGTTAATATAAACAATGAGTGAGTGAGTGAGATAAAACATGCTGGAAATTGACAGAGAAGAATTATATATATATATATATATATATATATATATATATATATATATATATGGCCTAAGGAATTCCAAATTCATTTGTGATTAAAGACAAGGGATCACTACGTGACAAAAACCAAATACCTCCACAACCACTAGAATTGTTAAGTATATTCAACGGGATCTCAGTCATTGGTATACATCTATATATCCAGTCACTCAAAAAAGCATTTATTGAGTACCTCTTTTAAATGACTGCCTGTGCTAATTAAGAACTGGGGAGACTAACACACACGTGTCATCACCCTTTCTTTCAAAGAGCACCCAGTCTAATACAAAAGATGTGCAAAGCAAAGTAGTACGAACAGAGTCCAGGTATACAGAGATCATCCTGGCAGGGCAGGAAAATAAGGGCAACTCCAAAAGGACACAGAAGCAGTTAGAAAACTGAACAAATGAAGACAGATGATTAATACAGATTTAAAGAGACGGACTGACTGAGAGACGGAAAAGAATGCGTTTTAACATAATAAAGTGGGAGAACGTGGGAGGGTTGGCATTGAAAAGATGTTAGCCTGACTTTCAAAGTTATCCTTGCGGCTCTCATTGCAAACTCTGTTTTTAGGGCAGAGTGGTCTCCCTTGTATCTCCCAACATCTCTGCTCATCCCTCTCCCAAACTTTTGTGCAGGCTATATCTGTCTGGAATGTATTTTCCCACATCTTTCCAAATTATGTCTATTTTTTAAGGGTAAGGCTGCCCCAAGTTCAAGTGACTCCTGTTTCTTGTACGCAGCAGTACTGTTCATGCCACTCATGTGGCACTGAGTTGTGCATGCTTTCAGCTGTGGTTTCTACTTTCTTGCATGTGTACTTTCAGGAATACTATGAAAACATTAAGGAGAGGGGTGGTGGGGTGGGCAGAATAGTGGCTTCAAAGATATCAGGTCCTATTCCCTGGAATATGTAAATATCACTCTGTATAAGATGTGATTAAATTAAGGATTTTGAGATGGAGCAATTATCTTGGATTATCATCTTGGGCCCTAACTGCCCTTACAAGTTTCCAGGTAAGAGGAAAGCAGAGGAGATTTCATGAAGATGAAAGACAAGGAGGTTGTGTGACCATAGAGGCAGAGACTGAGGTGTTGCAGCCACAAGCCCAGAAAGGCTGGCAGTCATAGAAGGTGGAAGAGGCCAGAAATAGACCTTCCCTGTGGTCTCTGAGAGTACAGTCCTGCCTGGACAGGGATCTTGGCCCCCTAGTACTGACCCTGGAATTCTGACCTCTGGAACTGTAAGGGAATACATTTCTGTTATTTCAAGCTTGGAATAGTTTAAAATTTAATATTTCAAGATTGGAAGACTGTATCCAATCAAAAGACAATGCAAGGCTTTGCTGCACTAAATCACATGCTATGGACTATAAGCGCCAGAAACATCAGGAGAGGGGACAATCCATTGTGAGCTAAGATGATTATTAACAGCTTCATAAAGAAATGTGCTCTGAGCTGGAGAGTGAACATAGTACAGGACTCACATGGGTATTAAAAGGGGCAGGATGGGACAATGTGCAAGGCTAATCCAGGTGAACAGTATATGACAGGAATATTCATGTCATGTGAAAGGGCATTCCACATCACCTTTGCCTTACTCAACATTAACTGCTAAATTTGGTTTAAATCCCATGGAACTCAGAACTCCTTATTCTCTAGTTCTTGGGCTCATAGGAAAATTTCAACCTGAATGTAAATACTTGTGAACCAAATTGATTAGAAGAGATTCACACAAGTTTAAAGGATATAATGTTACACATTGGGGTACAGCAATGAAAATTTATTTAAATAAATTTAATTAAGAAAGAATACCCAAAGCTCTTCCTTTCTCTAATACTACGGAACTATAAGCAGCTTAAAAAAATGATTAGATAATCTGCCATTGTACTAGAATTTCCAGCTCTTCCATTGAATGAAAGAAGTGTTTGGATATTAATTACTGCTCAAGAAACCTAAACATTGGATGACCTTCTCTGATCCCGGTTTAAAAAATTCACAAGTAAATAAATATTTAAAAGTAGGGAAGGAAGGAACGAAGGAAGGAAGAAAGGAAGGAAGGAAGGAAGGAAGGAAGGAAGGGGAGAGAGAGAGAGAGAGAAAAGGAAAAAAAGGAAGAAAGAACCCAAATGTAAATACACTGACGACTGTTTTTGGATAATGAAGTTGGAACAAAATAGGGAAAATGTGAGACCCTCTAGTGCACAGGAAAGACAATTAAGAAACAGAAATGGAAGTTGGCATAAGGGGAAAGTGGCACTTGGAAAGTATTTAAGCATGTAGAACCGATTTTGTTACCAGGAGGCAATCATACATATGGCACCAGAAGAGAAAACTAACAAAAATGTGTCTTATCACATAGTCTCCACCTACAACTACCTACTGTATAACAGAATGCAAATGACAAGCTGAATGGTTTCATGATTGTTGATTGCTGAGTCTGTTATTCATTGCAGTTGGCCTGTTGGTTCTTCAGTGTTTCACTACATAATAGCTAGTGTTAAATTACATAATGGCTAGAAAGTCTAGCAAGAAAACAATGAACACCTGGATCCTATTAATAGCTTGCACCATAATGGATATTTAAATCCTCTGTTGGGTTGAATGAGACTTTTAGAAGATACCCTACCATTTTTGTTCTATGATTGACCTTGACCTGTTATTGATGTCATGTTATCCATAAGCTGATATCAGTCATTTAAAGTCTAGCATAAATTTATTAGTCAGAAAGCAGCTGAAACATGGGAAAGAGGAGAACTCTAGAAAGTATGCAGAATCAAAAACAGGAAGAGAACACTGTTGAGTAGAAGAGAAGTTGCAGAATAGAGTCACCAAAGGACAAACTGCTTATAGCACGTTTCTTTGTGCTACCCACATGATCAAAACGAACAACTGAAGACTGAAAACTTTATTGCTGTTATCCTGGTTCTTGGACCTGGATGTAGACTTTAATAACCACCAGAACAACTTAGTGTAACGGTGACTCTTTTTCAGTCAGGCTTAAGTATAAAATTTCTAACTGGAATATATGATAAATTTGAGTACTATCCTTTTTATTTTACAAAGCTCTTTGAAAATTAGAGATGTTCACATGAGAAAACACAGTGTGCTAGATGGTTCAATCTGCAAGTGAGGTATGATTCTGCAGCCCCCAGATATAATATGGATGGACTCATAAGAGCAGCAAATATCTGTCGTGAAATGAAGCTTGTATTTACTCTAATATAACCCCTTAATCATGAAGGTAACAAGTAGAGTGGCACAAAATATCTCAGTAATAACAAGTGACACTTAAGGAACTCGGATTTCTTCCCCTATCTTTGGAAGAATACTAAAGACCTGAAAGGCCACCAAATTAATGGAATAAAGTTAGCAACCAGTGGACACTATGTTAAATACTTCACAACAGACCATGAACTGGGAACTGCTGTGTTTCCATTTTCCAGATGCAGAAGCAATGCCCAGAGAGAATATGTAATTTCTGGTTCCACAACTTGCACTTGGGCTACAGAACCATTCACTTAGCCATTGCACACCAAGGCTCTCTTGAAAGCAAATGTGTGAACACAGGGGATTCTTCAAGCATTTGGGTTGAGATAAGGAAAGGTTGCATAGAATCCCTGAATCGGATGGTGATCGATTAAGAGCCACAAATGTTG
This sequence comes from Phyllostomus hastatus, assembly GCF_019186645.2. Classification (NCBI taxonomy): domain Eukaryota; kingdom Metazoa; phylum Chordata; class Mammalia; order Chiroptera; family Phyllostomidae; genus Phyllostomus; species Phyllostomus hastatus. The sequence continues at coordinate 6,459,319 of NW_025334015.1, read as the reverse complement.
CCATGGTGAGCGGACATCTAACTTCCTAAAGCATAGACCTTTACCATCACTTAATTCCTTCCACATCAGAAACACCTTTGTAAACTTTTCTTACTAAAACTGAATCTCAAATTATGTAATGGGAATTGATGGGGAAATGGGATTATTTATGGCAACTCACTTTATAAACATTTTGTGAACTTTGTCTTATATGTAAAGAAACCCACCTAAAGCAAGTTGTAGGCTACAAATTGCCAAAGAGGCCCCACCTCGAGGCCCTGTAGCTCAGACCAAGTAGGCCGCCTCTGCACCCTGCAGCTTTTCATGCAGAGAGTCATAAGTGGAGTCTGCTTCCTAGTTGAGTTCACCTTTATCACAATTATTCTCTCTTTCCCCTACCCCCATGGAAAGAGAATTATCTCCCTCCTCCTGATACATATCTCACAGAAGTATTGTGAGGATTAAATAAGGTGAGAGACATGAAGCAGAATGCATAGTGACTGTCTTAGGAGGATAGTTATTATCATATTGTTGTCCAGACCTATGGGCTCCCTCCCACACCCCCTTCCAAGGACAACCACAAGAACATGAGGATGCCAACTTTTGAAAAGGATGACTGTCTCAGAAATATTTTCATTGCATGTGGAAATATGTAAAGCCCTGTGTGGGTGGAAGAGCCTTCCCTTCTGCTAAAAAGCAGAGAACTCAGAAACAACATAAAGTATAGGAGTCTGACTGTGGGAATCATTTCAGTGTCCTGCATATAAATATGCAGGTATTTTTAATTAAATCAATAGCTTTAGGGGTTGTTTCTTAAAGCCATACTTATTATTCTTCCTAATTTCCCCTCTGAGGCCAAATTTCACTACTCTCGGCAGTGGATTTCCCAATGTATAGATTTACCTCATGGTCTTGCCCCACCCCACGTAGGATGCAGGTGTCTGACTCTCCTATCCCCTGAATAATTAATACCCATGCATGTTTCCAGAACATTCTGGTAACCCCTGTTACAGGTGTTCTCTCTGGAGCAGCAGTCCATTTCTGTTGATCATGAGCAGTTCATCTTCGAATTACATGAACTGGAGCCAAAATCAATGGCAACCTGATTTACAGCAGCTCTTACCAACAGCTTGTGGAAATTAGAAATAAATACAGGGTCAAACAACGCACCAGTAATTTGACATTGGTAAATATGGCTTATTTAGAAGTCTTAAATAATAAGGACCTGCACATCTCCATTTCAACAGAAAGAGCATCAGGGCATTGCCTGAAGAGCCTTTTAGAGTTGAAAAGGTGCCTTAAAGTGTTTTATAAGTATTTTCCTACACTCTTAAATATTGCAATAGAATGGGATTGGCTGCACGATACTGTAACGATTCATGGCCTTGACTGGCACATAGCAGAAGAATGACCCATAGGGGGCTGCTCTTGCTCCTCAAAGCTTGTCTGCATTTGTTTTGCAGAGTGTGTTATAAGTCAGTGAAACAGGTGTCTGTATATCTGAGTACACTAGGGAAGCTAAAAATACCACAACAAAGTAATTCAGACATTTCATGGGTCTAAATGAAATAGAAACAATGCCAAATATTAAAAACAATGACAATTTCAGAACTAAACGTAAGAAAATGATAGTGTTGCTTAAGTGTGAATGATGATTTGATTCCATTAGTCCAAAGTTGACTTTGACTTCATTTTACAAGAGAACACTCCTGTCGTGAATTGGTATACAATGTGAGTTTTAAATGTATAGAACAGCTTAATGGAGGCAGTAGTGATCTGTAGTCCCCATTTTCTATGAACATTTTACAGCAGTTTTTATTAACACACAATAGCAAAATGTATCTATTACATAATTGCAGGAAAATATGATAAAATGAAATATGATACAATGAAGTATGATAACAGGACTTCCAGGAGTGATCCAGTCCATTGTATCTCCTACCAGTTCAATGAAATGATGAAAGGGAAAGGCATTCTATGATTTGACACAGGTCCATGATCTGCATTACATCATTTTCTCCTGAGAGTTACATAATTTTTTTTTACCACCAATTGATTCTGTGTTTTCATGTTTTATCTTTAATAGCAATACAGACAACTGTATAACTGGTAGTCCTATAGTTGAAAATTGGTCAAATATTGGCAGTATTTGCGTGGTTAGTGGATAATCCTTCAGCACTTTGTACAATGGATAAGCTGGGATATCTTTAACAGAGGTCAATAACTTGGTGATGATACAGACTTGAAGCTGGAGGCAGTTGGTCTGGGTCACCCGGTGGCCACAGCTCTCCTCTCCTCTATATCACACCACCATCCTTTACCTCCTCCAACTTTGAATTTCATGAGTATAGCATTCCACAGCATCTCTAAGTCCATTTTGAAAATAAAAATAAATGAGTGTCAGAGACAGAAAAAATAAGACACTTAGTGTTAGTTAATGCTAGGGAAAGTTGATAATATCCAAAAAGCAAAGAAAAGGAAGGGGTTTTAGATTGGAAAATCATGAGAGTCAAGGAAATGAAATGACATGATCAAGATTATATAACCAAGAGTAGACTAAAACTTTCCATTTTGACTTCTTTGTCCTTTCTGCTACCTTACATTGCAAAGTCTCTTCTACATAGTATATATGTACGTAACATATATATAAATGCATAGCCATGGAAAAGACTACAATAGGCAGTTTGTTTCTCAGGGAATCACTTGTCCACATCTAAGCACTGATTTTGCATGCCCATGTGCCTATGGTGAATGCTTTGTTATCCTCCTTGATTCAGGTCAAATGTCACTTCTTCTGACCTTCTATCCTACCCCTGTCTGAGGAAGGGAGCACGGTGTAAGCTCTATAGCACCCACTTTGGTTTCAAGTGCAGTTATCAGGTGGCAAACTGGGACTGAGCTCAAGTCTATTTGGAGTCTGATACCTGCACCCCTGATGGTGCTACACTCAGAGTGACCAGGAGGCTGGAGGCAGCCTTCAGGAACTGCTGGGCCTACAGTAGACACTCAACCAATCATATTTCTTATTTTTTGTGTGTCCAAGCTCCCTTTTCTATATTACATCTTAGGCAAAATATCATGGACATATTGCTCTCAGAGCATTTTTATTAAACAAAAACTTTATACATTTTTAAAAATCAATGAACATATGTAAAATTCTGAATCAGGTTCAGTACAAGAAACTAGAGAACTAATAACCAATGATGAGATAAGAGCCATATTGGGAAACACTTTATATGCAATACCAAAAATTTGAGCTTTTATCTTATGGGCTAAAGGGAGATATTGGAGAATTTTAAGCAGCAGAGTAATATAATCTGATTTTTATTTTAGCTAAATCCATCTGACTGGCATGTGAAAAATGGATCAGATGTGGAAAATAGTCACTAGAAACTCCAGTTTCAGATGTCTAGCCACAGAAAAATGAGGAAGGCTTAATTTAGACAGTAGGCTACAGGATGAGCAAAAATGAAGAAACTATGCCCAAACATTGTACTATAGTTTGTTTGCTTGTTTTGTTTTATTTTGTTTTTTGTTGTTGTTATTTTCTTAAAGTGGAATAAATTTGAAACTTTGAAACAATTTACTTGCATGTTAGGGTTAATGAGGGAGACTGGAATAAACCCTGGGGTGCTGACTAACTTCAGAGGTATCAACGTGGACTCATGGATTTTTAAGTATATTTACAGATATATATGTCTATATAGTTATCCAAGGTCTGTCCATAAAGTATCCATCCATGTAGTGAAAAACAGAGACATTCATTAAAGAAGATACAAGATATAAGACACATTATACATAAGACACATTATACATAAGACAGTGATGCCTCAGTCCCCTTCGAAGCAGTCATGTTGGGACCTCATACAGTTCTCCTAGTGTCTCTTCCACTGTTTAAAACACTTTGAAAAATCCTTTATTGGAATCACCATCAGCTGCCCCATCATGTTTTCCTGAATCTCATCAACAGTCCAAAATCTTTTCCCTTTTAAAGGTGATTTTAGTTTTGGGAAAAGTCTGAAGTCTCAGGATGCCAGATCTGGGCTATGGGGGTGGGGGAAGCTGAGTCATCTGGGTGAGTTGATGTTTCACCAGAAACCTCTGCATGAGACCTGATGCATGAATGGGCACATTATCATGATGAAGTTGCCAAGCACCAGTTGCACATAGGTGAGGCCATTTTCATTGTATTACATGTCTCAACCAACAAAGAACATTGAGGTTGTGCTCCTTATTAACTATGTGGCCTGGAGGGGTGTACTCATGATGGACAACACCTTCTCAATCAAAAAAACACAGTTGACATGATCTTGATCTTGTGTCAACTTTGCCATGCCTTCTCCAGGCATGGAGAACCAAGCAACTTCCAATTGCATCATCCATAAAAGCCTCCTGAATCATCTCAATAATTTCCATGGAGGAATAATCGAATCAAGCTTAATGCAAAATCTGATATAGATTCCTTGCTCTACTTGCTCAGTTATTTTGAATGTGTTGGCCACACAGTGCACATGCTCACTCAATGGCATCTACTGCCCCCACTGATTAATAAATGAAGTCATCATTGTTCACACATGCACATTCCAGTCTATTCTCCTCAGCTGCCAGGGTACATCAATGCTATGTAAACCATTCTCATTATATTAACAATAGCTGGACTTTTTCCAGACAGGCTTTGTATATCTCTATCTTTCAATGTTGAAAGAGAGAAAGAAAGAGAAAGGGAGAAAGGGAGAAAGGGAGGAAGGAAGGAAGGAAGGGAGGAAGGAAGGAAGAAAGGAAGAGAGAGAGAAAGAAAGAAAGATGGATGGATGTTGGAAACTACCCTGCCTGGTTTCAGAAGCTGTAATCCCCATGGCTAAGTCTGAGTAAAAGAACCTTGGACTAAGGAGACAAACTTTATCCTCCCAGCAGGTGTGCAGCCTCTGCCCCCTTCACTTCACCCTGCTTGGCCTGCGGGTGGATGACTGGTTAGCCAATGACAGGTAAGTTTCCTCAAGGGAAGGATAGTTGTGAAGGGGCCATCAGGGAAGGACTTGGGGGGCTACAGAAAAAGGGAGTGATGGACTCTTGCCCCTTGGATTTGACATAGCCTGAGTCCTCATTCTGTCTGTAAGAAGTCTCCTAATCTCTTGGTTGCTCGCATCCCCCACCTGACTTAAGCCTAAAACAATGCTGGATATGGATGTGGCATTGTTCTGGAAAGGGTGGGTTTCTGGGGCAATCAGGTCCAAGAAAAGAATGCATAAAATCCTGTGAAACATGCTTTGCTAAGAATATCCTCAATTTAAATGGTAAGGGTCCAAGCATAAAATGAGTTTGCTCCCCAAACTCTTATGGCCCTTTGACTATCTGACCCTCACTCAGAATAAGCCCTCAAAGTTCTTTGAATGTTATCTATTATTTTATCATTACCACCTGACAATGATTGATGAGCTTTGTCTGTATTCCTATGCAAATTAAACCCAATAAAAGCCCACTAACAGGCTCAAAACCCTTCTCCTTTGAGAGATTGGCCACCTTTCCTTCCCAAGCAGATCATGTCTTGGTAGACTTACTCCTATCCGTGATGGGCAGGGGGACTCTGCTGTACAAAACTCCCTCATAGATGATAGATAGATAGATAGATAGATAGATAGATAGACAGATAGACAGACAGATAGAGCGAGCTGTACTTATGTGTGAGTTAATTTACATTCCTATATTTCCTAGGCCTGACCACTAGGAGGGACTAGATACAGTCTCCCAATAATAGCAACAAGCACAACTAGTACTGAGACCTTAGTTTATAAATTTTTAAAAATTACAATTTTTCTCCAATAAAAAAAATTTACAGGGCTCCTTAGAGAACTGCTAAGAGTCCAGAGCAGGGAAAGAAAAATAAAATATGAGTCTGTAGCATTTTCTGCACCAGGAAGTAAGAAAGTGCTTAAAAAGAGACAGGAGTATGTGTCCATATTGGAAGTCATAGGGGACAATGTGAAAGGGCCACCAACGACTAAAACTGAGCAACCTGATAAATGAAATAAATAACAAAGATTAAAATAAATAGTCACAGTCACATATCAATATCAATAAATAACTAAATGCAGGCCAAGTGGAGGAGGAGACCACTCTTCCTTTCGGAAGAATTCCAGTTTTAAAAAATGTACACAAAAAAGAGAAAAAGGAAGTCATCAATAGCAGCCTATAGTAATACTTTCTTCCACAAGAACCATCAATTGATGTTAAATTTAATGGACAAAATTTTAAGGGGACAGGGGGTATGTTTCTCCCTCCAAATATTTACAAAGGGAAGATAATTCACTTAACAGTGGAGATTTCTGGCAGGCACCACCTTCCTCTCCAGGGACAATGTCGCTGGAATGTGACTCATGCCAATATCATGTACCTGCTGACACCGAGAACTCTGGGCAGCAGACGCTTTCTGTGGCATCTTTTCTAGTGATACGTAATTGTATGTTAATTATGAGGAAGCATCAGTAAAATCTAATTTGTGGGACATTGTACAAAGTCATGAAGAGTGATTTTTGGATGTGTCAAGATTATAAAAGACAAAGAAGCACTGAGAAACTGTCACAGAATGGAGCATACTAAAAAAGACATGAAAGCCAAAGGCAACATAGGATCTTGGAACAGAAAAATGACATTGCTGGAGAAACTGGTAAAATCTGAATATGTTTTGTGCATTAGTTAACAGGATCACCCTAAAGTTAATGTCTTAGTTTTATAATGGCCCTATGATTTTGCAGGATGTTGACATAAGGGGAAACTGGGTGAAGGGTATTTGGGACCCTTTTGCAAGTTCTCTCTAAGTCTAAATTTAATTTAAAAAGTCAACTTAAGCAAAACTGTAGACAGTAGAACAGGAAACATATAGAAGGGCAGCCGGATCTACAAGACCATTAATAAAGGAGATGGAAAGGTCAGGAGAGGGCCAACTCAAGGATGAGTGGCATTTACCAATACAGGAAATCAGGTGAGAGCATGGGTTTGGCGGGGGAGCGGCAATGAGGATGTCATTTTAACATGTGCTGCATTCGAGGTGATTCCAGGACATCCAGATGGACACGCAAATTAGGCAGTTTGATGAATGTGTCTGGAGTCTAAGAGAAAGAGATGAATTGGAAATATAAATTCTGAAGCAGTCAGCATCCGGAAGTTTGTAAGAGGCATGAGAATGGATAGAATCGTAGAGAAAAAGCATGAATGGTTAAAAAAAAAGAAATTCAAATTTAACTGTTGTTCCCATTAACCTTATTTTACAAATTTTTGTGGAACAGGGGATATGTCTTATTCATTTCTGTGTTCTCACTACTTAGTAGTGTGGCTGGCAAATAACGTGTGCCTGCAAATGTGTATTGAACATATGTTTGCATAAATGAATGGAAGAAAAATGAATCCCTCTCCTTGAAGACCAGGATTACATAGACATTTAAATCTCACTTCAAACATATTTCATTCTGTGATTTCATCATCTCTGTCTCTCGGGTTTTATTTGGAAGGCATTTTCCCCTAGGTTAAAGTTTTATGTAATTGATACCTGAAGACAAATTATACATTATGGTATGATACCAAGTTATATCTGAGCTCTTTATTCCCCTAACACTTCCAAGAGAATGGTAAAACATTCAAATAAACATCCTGAGATTTTTTTTAATGCAGAAAATGCTTTGCTTAGGGTTCCATACTCTGCCACCCAGCCTTGCCTAGAACAAAAAGGAGCTCACTTCGTTCCTACCTTTCTTGCTGAATGTTCAAGAGTCATGATTCCCTGAGGAGACTGTTTCCAGCCAGGGTTCAGGTGCAAAGAATCCAGCAACATCAAATGAGAATCCTCAACCCGCTCCAGGCTCATACAGGAAACAGAGACCCTCTCTTGTCCTCCAGACCTGTCAGTGCCAAGTCCCTGCCCTGCACTGCCCACTACCTTCACTCGGTGTGTGTTATGCAAATATCCTGCTGACATAGTTTGCTTTGTTCCAGAAAACAGTAAAATAAATGATATTTTAAAAGACAAGTGCCTGCTGGAATCCCCACAGCATCGCATTATTTGAGAAAATAGAGCTTACCTGAATATTTTAGGCTTCACAATTGCCAGGCAGATGGCAGGCAGCAATATAAAAGGTATTACAAAGCTCCAACTCCTTCTGCGTGTCATTTAGTAGAATATTGTGCTTAAAATGCTGTTCTGTCACCTTCCCCCTTTCAGTTTTATTTTCTCATGCTCACATTTTAAGACAAAAAGATTATTTTGAAGTATTGCTGTGGATTATTAATTGATAATCTTTGTGCTTACTGCAATTTTCCTCAAAGCTCTTCCAGGGGAAGACATTGGGAAGGAAGTGTGGTTCCCTGGGAGGGGGAGATGCAACACCAGAGGAAAGGAGGCAGGGCACATTTCGGTTCTTTTGTTGTATAATATGCTGCTTTTCCTTCAGTGTGTTGGAGCCACGGAGAATCTGGCCCACACTTTCTGGAGGTTTTAAGCAAGAACACCGCCCCATTGGTGGTGAAGTCTTAGGATTCTGAAAGCAAAAGGCTTAGCTGGTCTTGGAAAGTAAGTTCAGGACAGTGCATGAAGTGTTTGGGCCAAACCCAGCTATAGGAGAGGAAAGAAGATAGGGCATGATTTTGTGTGTGCGTGTGTGTGTGTGTGTGTGTGTGTGTGTGTGTTTGTTTTACAGTGTGATTTAAAGGTGTCCATAAAGAGACATTTCCTGTTGCTAAGACAAGATTTGGGATGTGGCCTGGCAGCAGATAGGAGGGTCAAAACCAAGAGACTGGTGTCCACTGTCTGGGATCCATCAAAGCAGTGGCCCAGTTTTGGAGCAACTGGGGCATTAGAGAAATTATTCAGGCACAGAAACAGGGCAATGATAGAAATGAGGGTGGTATTACAGCTGAACAGTTGTGACGGGAACATCACAGTGCTTCTCCACCAAGAGCTGGGCAAGAGTTTGAGCAGTAGTGGCCCAGGAGTAGCCTTGATGTGACATGCGCCTCTCAGTGCAGTGGGTTCATTAAATCCCTGCCACAGAATCTGCATTGTGCTCAGGACCTGACCTGGCAAAGTGGCCTCTGTCCAAAGTGATAAAGACAGGAAGTTCAAGAGTACACACATATATATCATATCAGTTAGACTGTAGGAGGGAGCTATCCCAAAGAAGGAAACCAAAGGAGACTCATACCCTAAACAACTTTCCTCTGTAAAATAGAGGTTGAGAATGTATTTATATCTAAATTATTTTCAAAATATTTAATGGCAAATATGTTCAAGTAATAAATATATGTAGCTAATGAGGTGCACTTAATTAACCACAATGGAAATGACATCCCCCCAAAGCACACCCGCTGCCACCACCGATGACACAAAAAACAGAACACCTCATCGAAAGAGTCATTTTCACAGAGATCTTTGATCTCTCTGTTCTTCATTCCACCCAGTCTGTATGCCCTCACCAGCTATATCTGAGCAGAAAGAATGAAATAATAGAAAATGAACTGGAGCCCTGAATAAGCTGTTTAAATTAGTTCCAAGGCATGGGTAATTGTCTAACTCTTCCCTTTGCTTAGCCTATGTAAACACAGATTTAAATGATTGACCAAAGATAAAATAGTCTCATAATGATCAAAAGAAAATTAGAGGAAACGCAGAGAAATTCTATTATCTCAGGTTTGTAGGAAAATAAAGCATTTTAAACTGCAGCCCAGGCTTTTTTCTCCCCTTTACAATCTACAAACAGGTCACTACTTGCTTCGTAGAGAATAAAGAGACATAAAAACAAAAACAAAAACAAAAACCCTTAAACTAATGATATTGTAAAACTCTAAATGCATTTTATTGCTCTACTGCATAATAAAAAGTCACTAAAAACTTTTGAGCCTCAATGTTCTCATCAACAAAGTCAGAAGACGCCAAATATCTCCTAGGCTATGGTGATGATAAAAAGGTAAGATGTGTATTGTGTCAGGTCCTAAGGACCAGTTTGGCAGTGACATAAATAAATAAAATAATGAGTGAATGAATGAATGAATGAATGAATAATCAGACATATGGCTACAGCCACTGAGTAATTTCTATACATGGATATCATAAGCCTCTACTATCATCTATCTTTATAGTATTTATTACTATCTGACATTATATGATATATTTCTTTATTTGTATGCTATCTGCCTTCCCTACTAAAATATGTCTCCTGGGCAGCAAATGTGTCTTATTCATTTCCATATACCCAGTAACCAGAAAGCAATGTTAGCAGAAATTCAGTAATTATGTGTTGAAAGAGTGAATGAATTAATGAATGAATGAAGCAGTCAAGTTTTGAGCCTATCTCTACCTGATTCCAAAGCCTGTGCCCACAATGACTAAGGTCTGCTAACTCTTTATTAATGAATAAACTCTAAAATTAATGGGAGTCAATTTTCACTTAGCACTTTGTGGGTCTTATATAATTTTGGTGGGCATAATGTCCCCAAACATGTCCACATCCTAATCCCCAGAACATGTGCATGTGTTTATTTACATGACAAAACTGATTGTGTAGACATGACTAAGTTAAGGATGGAAATATGAGGAGATTATCCTGGATTCTTCATTGTGCCCAGTTTATTCTTAGAGAAGCATTCTAGGCTGTGGTCAGAGAAATCCATGTGAGACTGAGGTGGGGTCAGAGAGATGGACGATGTTGCTGTGAAACTGGAGGAAGGGGCCATGAGCCAAGGAATGTAAGTTGCTTCTAGAACCTGGAAAAGGCAAGGAAATGGATTCTCTTCTGGAACTCTGGAAAGGAATACAGTCCTGCCAACTCCCTGATTTTAGCCAAGTGAGACCCCAGTCAGGTTTCTGACCTCCAGCACTGAAAGATAACTTATGTGTGTTGTTTTAAGCCACTGAATCTGTAGTGCTGTGTTGCAACACTGATAGAAAACTGACATCATTTTGAAGAAGTCCATTGCTTACCTGCTACCAGTATGTGATTTTAGCCATCATAAGAAACTTTCACTCACATTTTTCAAAAAATTAATTGCATTCAATAAACTGTCTTCTAAACAGCTGCCTACTTTGGGTCAAAATTAGGCAACTCAAAACTTGAAACTAACTGTAAATTTCTTTTTCATGTGCTTTATAAGAATTTTTTTTTACATATAGTTACAAGAGAACCTTGAAATCTCAATTGATTTTTTTTTCCAGAAATGTGGGCTGGCTTCCACACACTATTCACTAAGCAGTGAATAGCACTATATATCTGGAGCAAAAACCTTCCTCTGTTACTGCTTTACATGCTGCCTTTCACAAGAAGAAAAAAAATCTTCATGTTGCTACCATTTCACCTGATACCTGCATCTTCCCTCACTGCAAATTGTTGCAGCCTTATTAGTCAAGGGTGCTGAGGGCATATGGCTTTTCCAGCAGCCATTGGCTTGGCTGTCTCTACCACAGACCCTCCCCCTCCCTCGCCCCCCAGCTGGCGGCTGTGATGCTAATTCCCTCAGAGTCCTCAGCTCCAAGTAATGGAGATGGGCTGCAGAAATTAACAGGCATCCGTTTGTGGCTGCAGACTGCAGAGTGGGCTGCAATTTTAGCTTCTATTCCTCAAACAATGTTGGTTGTCATGCTGTAATCTTGACAATCAGTGTAATGGATGAACATATTATTTCATCTGAAATATTTGCTAAACATGATAGAACCTTGAAAACCACACCTCAGCGTGTGTATTTGTGCACGTGTGTGTGTTTAAAGAGACACCCTGTGCATAGTGTAGTCAGTAGAATTAGAAACTAAACCAAATAAAAACCAGCTGAATAAGGTAAAATGAGGAAACTTGCTAGTTCATTAAAAATAAATTAGATGCCCGTCTCCATTTTCTATCACCGCTTTACTTAGTAATTTTTTAACCTTAAAAATGAAGGTTTCAAACAGGTCCAGAAAAGCCATGCATCTACCTTTCTTCTTTCAAAATATGAAACTTAATGTCTGCGTAGTTTCCAAAGTGGAATCTAATGGCAATAAAAGTCAATTGGCCCAGTCAGCATTGGACATATTACTCTTATGATATTATATTAACTTGAATGCTGCTAAACTCATTAGCTTGTAAAATAGCTGAGACCACTAAAAGGACTCTCATCTTTGGAATGGACATACTGGCACATATGCCATTGACGCTTGGGCAAAGCTCCCACCAACACTGAACTAGGAAACATCTTTTTTTCCAAAGTCACCCGAAGTGAAATTCTTGTCTGAAGCCATTTCCAGAGCAGACATTTTCATGCCATTTCCTCTTTCTCCTTTCCTTTCTCCACGTTATAAGCAGCCACAGAATCAGCGTCTTCATCATCAGTGAACTAATCCAACAAGTCTTTATTGAATTTCCACTGTGTTACAGGTACTGTCCCAGGTTTCAGTGACATAGCAAGAACAAAATATGCACAATGTCTTGCTTTTGTTTGAGCCCTCATTTAATAGCGGTTACTGATGAGCGAAGTACTATAATGTTCCAGAAAAGCAATACATGCTAAATGGGAAAGTTCAGCAATGGAGAGGGGTGGTGGTTGGAAATATAGGGAGGAAAAATTGATTGTAGGGGAGAGCAGTTTAGACTAAGTGTGTGGGGCAGAGACATGTGTCACATGCTAGGTGCGTGGAGAGGCTCGGGAAGCCCAAGGAAGCCAGAGTGGGGAGGAAGCACAGAGGGAAGTGATGCGGTCAGAAAGGCTATGAGAGCCAGTCTAAGTGGACCGTTGGGACCTCAAACAGGCAACTGACAGAGTCACAGAAAGAATACAGGCGTCAGCCCTTCTTATTTTGGTCAGGGGATAATTGAATAGCAATAAGAAACCGTGGTTTATGATATTTGGCCCTTGATGTTAAACAGCTAGGTTTTCATTTTTGTTTATGTTAACGTGTGGGTATATGATATAGTTAATATATGCATATGTATTACATATCTAAGAATATTCAATATGGGTAAAACAGAAAGCATTAACTAAATTATTATTTTATCACCAAGTTCTATGTAAATGTTTTTTCAATATTTGATGGCTATTTAATGCATTGCTATATTTAATTAAAACTAAAATATTATTATAAATATGCTAGTAGTTTATGATCCTCTAAGAAAGAAAAAAATACTTTCAAATAATCCACATACTGTCTAAGACTTCACAGTTTCAGAAAAAATGTTATAAAACTTGAAACTTGCACATTATAAAATATGGTGAAATGTCATGCATTCACCCCTCTCCCGACCTACAAAATGCATAAATTCTGACTTATTTTGATGTACTATTTTTCCCAACTTTGTTAACCTTGACTCAAGCAATTGATTGCATTTGTGAGTTCTTTACTTTGGACCTGCTTGCTGAGAAACGAAAAACTTTTATTCCGGGGCACTGTTGACTCTCAATTGTCTTTATTATTATAAATGGAAGTAGTAATTGTCATAGCAGTGGATCCAGAAATGAGTATCATAGCGACAGCATCTGGGGTATCTGTTGAGCATAGGGCTGATGTGTCGCTGCCCTTTTGCCTCTACCTGACCATGCTTCACGTTGGCGACAGTCAGCTGTCTGTGCCTGCACTGTTGTCTTTGCTGTACGTATATCCAAAGCAGTGGCTTCTAGCAGGATATCCAAATTTTGCTTTATAATCTTCTTTTGTGTGTGCTGTGCACAAGTATGCCAGTGCTACTTGTTAGCTTAAAATTGTAAACCTATGATGGTATCAGACAGTTTTGTAACTTCTGTTATAACAATTGCTAATATTTATTACATGACTATTATCAGATTTACTTCTAAGTATTTCATGTCCATTTGAGCTTCAGAACTACCCTATAAAGTAGACTTTATTATTGTTATTATTCCCATTTACAGATGAAACTGAAGCACAGGCAGATAGGGTTATTTCTCAATGGACAAAGTCTCAGAGAAACAGTACACATGTCACAGGGGTCATCAGTTCCACAATTTCTATCAGGAGCCTCACTCTAGCTGCCTAAGGAGAGCCACTGTTGCAGAAGAGCATATGCACATCCACTCTGTTCGGCCACCCTAGTGCAGTCAGGAACGCAACCACATTTGTTACACCAGCTCCATTTCATACCTAAAAGAACACAAGACTAGACAGCTGAGCTCAGTCTGATGTAGATATTCAAACTCGCTTTGCTCACAGCCTCAGTGATTGCACTAGTCTAAGATGCTTGAGGCTTCTGTACTTCAAAACCAATCATTTTAACCTAGAACAGTAATCAGATTCTGTCCTTTTTGGTGACTTCATTTTAAAATTCCTGGCACATGATGTTGACAAGTCAAGACATTCAAGCAGCACAGCCTCATTATGCACACAGGTGAGAGGCATGTGAATGGAAAATCAGGCTTCATTTCTCACCAGCACCACATCAGAACTGACCACACACAGCACAGTGTACAGGCCACCCAAGTGTTCTCTCTTACAACAGTATGAGGCTACATTGAGCTCCTGACAAGGCTCAAATTTTTTCTTTGCTCAGAAGCACTTGGAATTTATTGCACTTGGTGGCAACCCTACTGTGATCTCCCAAAAGGGAAGGTTACGCATGAATTAAAATACCACCAGCCCTGGCTGGGTAGCATGGTTGGTTAGAGTGTCATCATCCTCACATGCCAAGTTTGCAGGTTCTATCCCAGTCAGGGCACATACAGGAATCAACTAATGAATGCATAAATAAGTGGAACAACAAATTGATGCCTCTCTCTCCTCTCTTCTCTCCCTTTCTCTCCCTCCCTCTTCTTTTTTTCTCCTTTTAAAATCAATAAATAGTATTTAAATATATATATATATATATTTTAAATCACCACAACCAGCATCACTCCAATACTTATTTTCTCGATACTCTAATCACCTAGAGAAAAAGAAAGAGAAAGAAAGAGAGAGAGAGAGATGAAGGAAGGAAGGACGGAAGGAAGGAAGGGAAAGAAAGAAAGAAAGAAAGAAAGAAGAAAAGAAAAGAGAAAAGAATAGAGAAAAGAAGGAGGAAAGAAGGAAGAAAATAACTCAGTTTTGCTTCTACTCCAGACTCTGGTCTGCCACATTTCCCATTCATCTAAGTTGGAGCTTCTCTGAGTGTTAATACCATTGTCCAGCAAGTTAAAATAAAGGTGCACACAAAGAAACATTGAAATGGCAGTGCCACAAGGGTCCCCAGCCTAGGACCTGAAGCATCCCCGTGAGCATCCACAGCTGGATGCTCATGGGGACAGTTCTAGAGGAAGAACTAAGACCAAAGGGCCTGTGACTTCTCTGTGCTGACAAAAGTCTTCTGGCAAGTGTATTTCATTTAGTA
Organism: Phyllostomus hastatus; assembly: GCF_019186645.2. Taxonomy (NCBI): domain Eukaryota; kingdom Metazoa; phylum Chordata; class Mammalia; order Chiroptera; family Phyllostomidae; genus Phyllostomus; species Phyllostomus hastatus. Next base: position 6,444,017 of record NW_025334015.1, on the reverse strand, counting down.
GTTCAGAGAAAATTTCATTTTCTGAAATTTCCAAAATGTTTGCATGAGGCTGGAGGGGAACCACATTCTTTTACATTCATGGCTTTCCAGGAAATGCCTTGGAGAAACTGGTTTTGAATCAGCTTTGTCCCAGGCACTGAGCGAATGCCAGCATGGGCAGCCTCTGTTCCTGTCACAGAGCACAACCCAGGGGTATGTTGCTTACCACCTGTGTTCACACTCCACCTGGTTATTTTAGGTGTGTTTAGCACTGTAGAAATCTACTTTCCCCTGATGTCGGATGTGTACTGAGACTCATCGAATAACACACTTCATTTTTAACCACTTGACCAATTATGTCTAGATTTTATCAATAGAGAAAATGTTCTTAAAAAGAGAATTTCAACTTTCTTTTTTTCTCCCCTTCCTCCATTTTTCCACCTCCCCATCTTCTTCCTTCTCCCTCCTCCTCCTCCACCTTCTTTGTAATAATAGCTGTCTTTTTTGATCCCTTGGACCTGAAGTTAGGTTGATGGAACTGGGTTAAAGTCCTAACTTTGCCAGTCATTCTATATGAGATTTTTTTAGACATTCTCTAATGATCTGTTCCTTACACATAAAATGAGAATAATAACCCTACCCAGCCCAGAGTTTCTTGTTGTAATTAAATAATTTGTATGAAGCAAGTATCATAGTGCCTGTAGCATATAATAAGCATCCAGTGAATGTTTTTTCTTGCCATCATCTTCCTCCTTCATAAATTAAAAAGTGATATATTTTTACCAATTCCAGAAACTAACTATTTACATATATTTTTATGTATAAATATGTATTTGTTTATGGACTATCTATTAAATGTATTAAAATAAAAACTCTTAAAAGCATGCTTTTCTCTGGAAAATAACCAGCTAACTTTGTCAGTGTATAAGTAAGTGGCACAGGTCACTGCGCAATTTAGAGCTGGATGCTGTCTCTGGTCCTGCACCATCTCTTCTTTCTCCTAGTGTTGCTGCTTCATGAAAAGTCTGCAAAAGGAACTGTTTTACAGGCCCCTCAGTCTGCCCAGATACACAGAACACAAGGACAACCACACCAGGCTGGTACAGCACGTGGGAGGAAGAACTTTGTAAAACACAAACCACACAATTCATTCATTTTTCTGCCCATTCCTAATGATTCTCTGGCTCCTGGAATAAAGGTGCAGTCCTGCCAGAGGGGAAGATGCCACTGGCCCTTGCCAGCATCAGAAACTCCTCAACTGCTGCATTTACAGAGGAAAGGCAGCTTCAAAGCCTCAACTTCCCCTTAGATTTTAAGAAACTGTACAAAAGAGCATTGATTTTTTTATTCATAGCTGGTTTGGGTAGTATATTCAAAAGGTAGATTGTATCAGACTGTCAGCACCTATGAGACTGGAGAGCAGGTCCATTTGTGTGTGTGTGTGTGTGTGTGTGTGTGTGTGTGTGTGTGAGAGAGAGAGAGAGAGAGAGAAAGAGAGAGAGAGAGAGAGATTATGTGAGTGTGCCCATTTGTGCCTGTGGCCCTAAATATTTCTTCTATTTATAGTTTGGTAGGACTGAAAAGACATTTTCACAGGGCAAGCCACTCTGGACAAGAGCACCACACTGTAGTTTCGGGCATGTCAAAAGCATGAAATCAGGCTTCTCACCACTGTTTTGTGTGCAGCAAGCACCCATTGGTCCTATTACTCCATATTATTGAAGAGTAACTACTGACTCTAATTTAGTTAAAATGTGCATTGCTAGGTCTGTGTACAGAGTACCAGGCAGTTAATAGGAACTCAGACTTTTGTCCATGTATTCAGGGCAGTGGCTACTCTAGAAAATACCTGCATGTCTATTTCAAACATGTGAGTAGACACGAGTGTTTCTGATCACTACATTCGAGTGCAAAACCGAGGGAGGGTGACATTTACAAACCACGTTGTCTTAAAAGTATAGCACCAAAAGGAAGGCTTCTAATGAAAAACATTCAAAATTATGCATACTTTATATTAACACATACCATCAATTTTTATTCATTTGCATGAAAGGGAGCTGCTAGTTTTAAATAATAAAAGATAAAGAGAAAATATTTTGAAATTGTTTAAAGAAGGCTGATGGCTATAGGATGTACCATATGGTCTTTCTCACTTCCCACATTTGTCCACTTACGAATGCTTTGTTCAGACAAATCAGAATCAGTTTTCATTTTCTAAACAGCAACTGACTAATGGAAATTGGGCAGAGAATGCAGTCAAGTATCGGAGAACTCAGTTTGAGATTAAAATCTGTTGTAGTTGGATTACAGAGATACACATGCATATAAACTCACAAACATATAATACCTGCATATGTATATCATGATGCTTTTCAGCAGTATTTTTTTTCAATCAGGTTATGCAAAAAAATCATCTGGGGATCTTTTTCAAACACAGATGCTTAGGTCTCAACATCCAAACAATCTGATTCAATAAGGCTGCACTAGGTCCTATGGAATTGTGTTGTTTTTAATGTAAATCGTACCACTCCATTCTGATGTGCATGGGCTAAGCTGCCACATCAATAATCAGATCTTTTTTCAAGGTCAGCTGTGTAAGCACTTGAGAAGAGTCCTCATTTGCCCTTTCTCAAGACCTGCTGGGCATGCCATGGCAGTGGGCAACACCTTTGGCCCAACTGCTAACGCCAACAGTACAGGAATAATCTCCACCTACCCACTTTCCTCATCCAGACTATCAACTGGTGTCCCTGACTACATGTCCAAAACACTTCTGAGCTATGACCACATTTCCTTTACTTCACTGCCACCAGTTTGGTCCAAGCTGCCATCTCCCCGCCTGCTCTCTGCTTTGTTCCTGGAGATGGGCTCTTTGACAGACACATAATACCTACTCAACAAATATTTATTGAAAGAATAAATGATTGAACAATTATAAATGGTGTATTTTTTAACAACTACTTGCACAAGACCTGGTATATACAAATTAAATTAATATTAATAGATATTGAATAAATAGAAGGTTGCTAATATGCCCAATTTAAGGGCATGTGTCATGGGTTGAACTCTTCTTCATTTAGGCATGAGAAAGATCCTGCTAGCACATTAGATGCCTCAAGCACACAGAGACATGTGGTCCAAGTCCACCCAACCTCCTGTTTCTCTCCTACTCACAACCAAGCAGCTGGGGAAATGCATGCGCCAGAGCTACACCAGTTTCACAGTCCATGCAGGGGTATCTGGTGGCAAAATATCAATTATCACCTCCTCATCTGAGGAACAGAAGATTGGATTTCTAGAGAGTCTCCATGGCCCACTTGCGTTCCATTCAAATTGAATGTTCACACCAAACACCCTTGTTCCTCGCAAAGGCAAAGGTGATGGAATCACAGCATGAAATAAAACAAATCTGAATGTAAATGGAAAGATAATATGGTTTGAACTGAAAAGTCGGACACTGCACTAATAGAGGTCTCAAAATCACATGCACCCAAAAGGTACCCCAAGAAAAGTTACTGTTATAACCAGTAACAAGAAAAATGCTCTCCTACACAACTCCCAAGCTTGTGTGGCTGAGATACATACAGAGACGGTGGGAGAAAGTAAAAGAAAAGATAAAGCCCAAAGACCTGAGTGGCCGCTGAGGGGTGGTCCTGGGAACGGTGGACAGTGGTTCAACTTTCCCGCTTCCCTCAAACTTCTCTTCCTCCCCTCGTCCCATCAGAGACACAAATTTTAAGCCAAACTGGCTTAGATCTCTCCAATTCAGTTAAAGTGTTTATTGTTTGTTGTCCAAGATTCCAAATCACTCAGAAGGGAGCTTATTTGTTCTCTCAAGTTCTTCATTACCCTGGTGGGGGCTTGGGAGAGCGCTTTGAACTGAGAAAGAGCCCTGGCAGTAATTAAACACCAAAGGCCTCCCAGCACCTGCCTGCGCCTTCGCTTGGCAGCCGCTCTGGCTGAGCATAAGGGAGAAGATTTGATTTTAATCACACAGATTTCATATTTTATTTTGCTCATTAAAATTCCTGATAAGGATTTACTCCAGCATTTTGTGGCTCTCCCTGAATATTTGAAAAGGGTATTTTTTGTCTTGTTGTTTTTTTTTTTTTTTTCTGCAAATGTTGTCTGATCCCTGCCTGTTCTACAGTCTGAAGAGATTGCCTCCATATTGCTCAAATCCAAGGTGTGAGCCATTTCTGAGAAAATTGAGAGGAAAATAAAATAAAGAAATTAAGAAGTCAGGGATGCATGACACCACCATAATTACTGTCACGCTGCCTCTGCTCAGTCAAAGCAAAAAAATTAATTATCTAAGAAGAAAGGGCTGGAATCAAGATGAAGACAAACTTTCCTGTGTCAAGTTATTTAGAACGTGTAAGACAACAAGGAATGTGGGGCCTGTACAAAGCACTACTGCATGGGAAGGGGGAAGAATCATTTCTCGAAGGAGCTGCTCAGAAGCCATCCCAACCAGACCACTCCCGGCCAGCTCGCCGGTCTGCAGGTTGCCTGGGCTGCTGGGGCACAGCTTCCTGCTGCCGGCCTTATTCCCCCAGACTTGTGGTGCTGAAATGTCACCAACCAGCCTCAAACTAGAATAAAGCTGGCATAACTTTCTTCTTCAACAGGGCGATAAATGCTGACTTTATCTTGTCCATAAAAAATCTCATCTATACCCCTACATATTCTAGAATTTCTTTTTCTGTATCTATATTAAGATCTGCAAGTATTATATTCTACTTTCCCAATACTTGATACTTTGTATGTGTCCTCTTCCTGAGGACTGTTCCCCAGGAGAGCTGGGACCATCCTGGATGCAGGGAGGCTCTCGGCCTGAGTGGTGGAGTACTGGGGGAGCTGACCTGGAGATCCCCAGACTCACTGGCTACATCAGTCTCCGGTATGAAAAGCCTCATACGTTTACACTGCATACTGCTTTGTATGAACTGTGTTCTGATAGGAAATGCTGAGCGTTCTGAGCTGGCATAAATATACACCAAAACATCCTTTTTATTTTTGCCCTCTGTTCAACCATCAAAATTAGATAGCTAAGTTGCATTATTTTGGACCGATCATTCCCACCTAATTTTTAAAAAGCCAAATTCTGCTAAAACATGTACAAATGTAATTACAGTAGACCCTTGAACAACGTGGCTTTGTTCAATGCCACTTCATTATAGTGTCGATGAGAAAAATATTAATGATCCCAGCTTGCGGCCGCCGTCTGAGTAGAATTTACACATTCTCTCCATGCCTGCACGGGTTTTCTCTGGGCACACGGTTTCCTCCCACATTCCGGAGAGGTGAACGAGAGGTGACCTGGAGTGTGTACGTCACCCCACAGTCTGAGTGCATGTGTGTGTGTGTGTGTGTGTGTGTGTGTGTGTGTTCCTTCCAGGGAAGGGCTCCCTGTCAGGCTGGGTCTAGCCTTGTACTCTGGGAGCCAGGAGAGGCTCTGCCATGTACAACCCTAAACTGGAATAAGCATGGTAGAAAAAAAATTATACTCCTTGTTTTTAGAAATCTTTCTTAAATATATATGCCTATATATTTATTTCAGTGTTGAACATTAGAAGTGCTTTGGATCTTTCTTTAGAAGTTTGGTAATGTTTGTGACCAACCAAAAACAGAAACAAGTTTCCAAGAATCTATCAATTGCTTTAAGTGAGGACTCTGATTTTTGTTAACTTGTTAACTTGAGCTAGGAAGCAAAGACAATTTACCTTTTATCTTTTTTTCTTTTTTTTTAAGATTTTATTTATTTATTTTTAGGGAGGGAAGGGAGGGGAGGAGAGAGAGAGAGAGAGAGAGAGAGAGAGAGAGAGAAACATCAATGTTCGGTTGCTGGGGGTTATGGCCTGCAACCCAGGAATGTACCCTAGCTGGGAATCGAACCTGGGACACTTTGGTTTCCAGCCCGCGCTCAATTTACCTTTTATCTTTTTACTCCAGCAAAATTCCATTCCCATTGAAGTAATTTTAACACCAATCAAAATGCAGAAAAAAAAACAAAAAAGGACCATACATGTATACATACACACCAATATACATAGTATATATGTATGTTCTGTACATATTCTACACTTCTACTTTTAGTATACTAGAATATATGTGTATTTATATATCATTTTAATTATATTTATCATTAATAAATGGTAGTGAGGCTTTTAACATGTCTCAGGAACCCTTGGCCCAAGATTGGGAAGCTTGATCAAGTTACTCCAGAAAACAGAGAGGATTCCTCGCCACAATATGTGGCATCTTTTGCATGTTGGAAGTGCTGATATGGAAGAAAAGGAGGAATTACAGAGTGAGAAAGGCGTGTCCTTAATCGACCTCTACAGAACTCATCTGGGAAGAAAGTGGGTCTCTTCCTGCCTGCATGGCAGACGTCTGTTTTGTACTCTATATTTTTCTATATTTTAGTCTTTTGTGTGGTTAGGCTGTTTCTTAAAGAACAAAATCTTGTCCAGCACAATAGAACGCAAGCCCTGCTTTTATTTGAAGCTCATGCACTCCCACTTCCGGCAATCTCTTTACCTAGGAGCAAATTTCCCTTCATTAAAATTAAGCCTCATTTCTTCCTCCTCTTTTCCTGTTTTCCTCAGCAAAATTGAGTGTAATCTGAACCTGTGTTTCTGGCTGCTTTATTTTCTTATCACTTCATAAGTAAATCATTTTGTCCCCTCCAAAAATAATCAAGAGAGTTTATTCTACCTGCTTCTGCCCCACCTTTGTGTGGTAAACAGGAAGAGAAGATGGTGTGTGTGTGGCCAAGAGGGAGAATAAAAATTGTTTTGCTTTACTAATTCCTGGATATGTCCTAGAAGGGTCCATTTGGTATATTTTGTATGAGATTTTTGCCTGGACTCTCAGATTAGTGGTTATTCTTTAATTTATGCTAACTACATAGAATGAATGGCCTTACATTTCCATCTGGAGTGGTGACAGCTCAAAGTAATTCCCCAGGGTCAGACTCGTAAACAGTGCAGTGAGAAAGACACAGAGGTTAGCCCCGGCTTCCCTAAGACAGGAGTCCCCATGCTCCAATAAACCTTCCCAGACACAGAGCTGTCCTCCCATCTCCAAAGCTTGTGTCATTGTCATGTCTAACTCCATCAGCATACCACCTCACTTCTCCTTTAGGGTTGAGTTGGGAATCCCACAGGCCTGGATTTCAGAGGTCTCTGAGAAGCACAGAAGCTCCATTCCCCTGGATGAGCAAAACATGAATGGCCATTCAGTTCTGGCCAGTAGAATAGGGGACAGCAGAGAGAACAAGAGACATGGGCATGGCTCCCACTGTGGGGCCAAATAATGCTGAGCCTGCCTAAACTGAGGGTGAGGTGTGCCTAGATTCTGATGAAACCAGCATGGGGCTCCCACTGGCATGCTCACTTTTCAGGAGGTGTTAATCACGAGGGACAGGGAGACATTTTGAGGGAATGGGGACAAAGCCTCAGAGAACACTAAGTCAGAATGTGCTAGCTATTCTGGCCACCCTTTGGTTTCCACCTAACCTGTCTTAACGCTCATGCCTGCCCGACCTGGACACACCAAATGATGGTTTAAAACTCAAAACTAGCTAAGAAGACCTTAGACAAGTTACTTAATTTCTAAGACTGATCCATAAAATGAGTTGATGATATTGCAAACTTCATACATGTGTGTGCATTTTTATAAACATTAATTGATATATTAAGTAGAACACATTGCATAATTCCTGGCATACAGTACAGTAAGCCTTCACTTAACATGCGAGACAGGTTCTGCAACTTGAAGCAAAACAACACACAACAAAACTAATTGTACCACGAGCTAATGATACAAACAAGATTTAAGTTCCTAGGAACCTTGTCAACTTTATAGAGAGACGACATTGAGCAAACCATGTTAATTGTGCACCTACTGCAATGTATCACTCAAAATATCAGCTTTTATCATTTGGCAGCCATTGAACACTCAACACATAACTGGGCAGTTTTCCAGGTGTTGAGGGTAAAAAGGCAAGTAAGAAACAGGTCATGGCCTTAACTAGCTCACAATCTAGAAAAAAAATTATTTGCACAATTAAGAGCAGTAGATTTATTTTATTCCTTCTTTTTAAAAACTGAGGTAACTAAAGTTCAAAGAAGTTGATACAATTGTTTAATAATTACACAGCTAGTAATTGACAAAGCTGGGCTTTAAACCCAAGTCCAAATTATTACATAAGCTTCTTCTCTGCTTTTCATAGCAATTAGTGCTGATAAAATGAGGAACCAGGAATGAAAAAGAAAAAGAAAGGGGATTTGGTCACTCAGGAGCCTTTATGTTGCCTTTTTCTTATGGTTTCAAGAATGAGCCGGAGAGAAATGTGGAGCAGACTCGGTGAGATCTGGTGCCGTGGGATCCGAACTCTTGACACCCAATGGGACTCACTGGACGCTGTAAGTCCATGAATTCCCGGAAGAAAAACTGGCTGTGGGCTCCGGCTTGACTCACCTGCCCCGGGTACCCCACATCTCAGATCCTATCCTTAGGGCTGCTGACAGGAACTGGCACGGAGCACATGCCACTGTGGCGCTGCGCGTGGGAGAACAGGGCTACTGGTTCCCCTCCATCTCCACCAGGAGCGCGGCTGCCATTCCTGCAGGGCTCGCGAGCGGGGACACCCAGGGCCTTTGCTGCACCCTCCACCACGTGCCTGCTTCTAGCTCGAGTTTGCTTGCCCCCCCCATTCTCTCTAATTTTCAGTACTGCTAGTTTATTTCTTCAAAAATAAAAACCAGAAACAAAACAAAAACTGTTTTTTAAAAAAGTACTATGATAATGTCTACATTTTTTTAATTTTATTTTTTCCTTACTTACTTCTTCTTAATTCTATATAGTTCCTTGTTTTTAACATTTTATATTGTGGATTTAGCCTTTTGTCTTAATATAACTATTGTATTTCATTGGCTTTTAAAATCATATTACATATGACATTCTAACTTTTAAACTTTTATCTCTACTGTAACTTGAGCTCTGTTAGTTTAAAATTCTGCTTCATTTACTTTTGCAGTTTTGGCAGTTATAAAAAATTACCACTTCTCTTTCTATTTTTATATACATATAAATATAAAGTCTTCCCTTTGTTTTCTTGTTCCTGGATTTTTCCTATATTTGATTTATATTTATAATAACCAACAAAGAGCATGGTCATAATGGTGATTTTATTTTATTTTTTTATTATTTTTCTATTTTTAAGGTTTCTTTATTAATTTTCACATGATTTTAATTGTGTTTTTCCATTATTTAAAGAGCTCCACCAGGCTATTTTCAGGTGTCAGGATTCGGAACAAGCAGAGTAAGCCCTGTGCTGTAGCCTCTGCCAGAGGGAAGTGCAGAGAGCCAGCTGGGAGGCAGGGGCCTGGCCTTCCAGTATCCTCTCAGGCTCCACCCTAAGGCCACCCCAGCCCCTGAGGGGTGGCCTGCACACACCCTCTGCTGTGAAGACTTGGAGGCCCATAAGTCTCTGTAGAGGGTACTTATTTTTTTAATTTCAAAAGACAGCTTTATTCAAATAGGAACCTCTCAAATGACACAGAAAAGTTAGGCAGCAGCCATTAAAAGGCACTGTTTGCCAAATGACTTAATAGAGCATGATAGCAGCAGGGAAAATGCCTGCACAGGGCCTGAGCCAGCCCCACCCACCATCAGCCCTTCCTCCCCCAATCCACACTTCCAGCACCCTTCCTCCACCCCACAGTTCCACCCCATTGTCCCCTAAAGCAGGAGGACCGTCAGACAGGACCCAGTCTTTCCTCAGCCGGGGTCACAGCCATCTGAGGCTCCAGTGAACATGATGGGTCTGTGTCTTGCAGAAGTTTGAATGGCAATAGGGAAATCCCATGGGAGGGCTACTTCAGTGGTAGGCCAGAGTGTTTTGGCCAGCACAGTACCCAGAGAAAATGGGCAGCAGGCCACTAAACTGTCAGGGGTGTGGTCCTCGGAAGCCATGCTGATCCTTCTGGCCCAAGAATTCAGGGCTGCTGGCACTTCCTGTTGGGACAGTGGGACCTTCAGGTAGGGCAAGAAACAACATGTTTAGGGGAGGACTCCCAAGGACAAGACTATAAGGTTTATGTTACTCTGACAGAGGCTTCCATGGGGACCAGACCCAATGGCACATCTTGAGGTTCTGTCCTCAGGCAACACAGCAGGGCACAAGGAGGCAGTTTGGGACGTGTCAGCAGGAAAGGCCAAGAGGGGATCGGCACTTCCTGGGCCACTGCTGTGCTGCTCTGTGGGCCTGTTTCCAGGGCTGGGCCTTCTGCTGCTCGGGGAGTTGGAACGAGGGAGCAGCAGCACCACTTCGGTGGGTCAGAGAGGTGCAACAGAGGGTGCAGGCATGGGTAAAGCCACTAGCTAAGACCACAAGTAGGGTGTTGGGAGTTCTCAGCACCCAGTAACGGTGGTCACAGGAAAGGTCACCTGCTAAGATATGCAGGACCCAGGTGGTTGGCAACATAGTCTGGTTGCCAGAGAGGCAACAGCTCTGACCCAGGTGTTCAGGGCCACACTGCACATCAGGGCAGGTGTCCCCACTGCCCTGGAGAGGGTACTTTCAATCTACTGGAACATGAAATTTCAGACCACCCATAGATTCAATAAATTGATACTCATGAAATAATTTAATCTATAAAGTCCTGTTCACAAGGAATATCTTGTTTGTAAACACAGTAATCACCAACAAGGATGGACTTAAGCTTACAGATGAGAAATGACGGGGGCTCCTTCTCCTACTGTGATCTGCTCACACTTCCCTTGACTAATAAAGAGAGAGGCTGAGCGGAGCTGAGCACAGAATGGTAAGTCCATGAGTTTTCTGAGGGAAGAGGCAACAATCCCAATTTTCTATTAAAGACAATGATATAGAGGCTCCAGAAGCTTGGAATAGACTCTCTACACTGCCACTGTTTATTTGTCTTTCAGAATGTTCCACCATCCAGAATGAGTCCCCATCTGGGTCCTCAGCCAGGTCAGGCCAGGGGTATTACACTTTTCAATCTGGTTTCTTATTAGGGTTATAGGGAAAGCTTTAGAAAAACAAATAAAGATCAATGCTTGTGCTTGGCCTTCAGAAAAATAAATTGAATGGGCATGGGGTAGGGCCCAAACATCAGTATTTTAAAAAACATTTTCAGTTGACTCTATCAAATATCAAGGGTTTAGAACACTGGAATCTGGGATCTTCCTTTTAACAGATAAAAAGATATCAGTTCATAGCATGGTTACAAAAATAATATTAGCATTACCAACAACAACAACAATAATAATAAAACAAATTACAACTATGATAACCACAGTTACTATGACTACCCTTCAGCTCTTACGTAGGTCATGAACTAGGCAAAACAATTATCTTCCAACTTTGAGGTCAACAATCTGAGGCTCAAACTAATCAACCACCTGTCCATGTTCAGACAGCTCATAAGTCTGAGCCTGGACTCAGGCTGAAGTCCAAGGGATCTTTAATCTTACCTCTTAACCACCTATAGTAGCTTTGGCCTGATCCAATGGGTATGGAGGTCAGAGACAAGGGGTGTCTTATAGTCATTCATTGTAGTAAAACAATATTTCCTACTGTATAGAGACTTGGCACTTTGGAAAGGATTACCCTGTGGCCCCCAAGTCTCTGGAAATGGGTTTGTGGAGGCCACCCTTCAGCCAGTTTGGGATGGAGGTGCAGGGGAGCAGTAAGAGCAAGTTATATGGCTTACGGGGTTTTCCACTCTTACCTCCTTATAGGCTCAGTGAAAGTAAGGTGCCGTCTGTTTGTTGCTAGACTACAACATCTAAAACATATTAAATGAATTAATTTCTTAACTTAAACTCCTGACATGCCAGGCCAGATACCTCTTTGCAGCGGGAGGCTGTCTCTTCTTCTTGATGCCAGCAGCAACACCTGAACCCAGTTGTGATAACAACCCAACATGTCTCAGGACCTTGTGAAATGTCCCCTGGCAGCAAAGTCACCCCCTGATGAGAAACAATAACTTAATCCTTTTGGTCATCTTTTGTGAAGGGTAAGATAGCCATTATTATACTTCATTTTATTTAAGGAAAAAAAAAGGATGCTCAGACTAACAGACTATCATCTGCCCAAAGCCACACAATATGACAGAGAGGACCAGGTATCCAGATCATCTGATTCAAATTCCAGTGCTGCCTCACTCCTTTAAGTTTTATGTCAGTTCTCCACGTCTGACAGCTGGCCTGGACACTGCCCTCAGAGCAAAAGCTGGTGGTCTTCTTCTTGCAACATTAAGTTTTGGCTGCCTCACTTGCTGGGGGCTTCACAGTGAAATCAGAGCCTGTGCTGGATGTGGACAGACTCTGAGGACCATGGCATTACATAGACCCAGGGAAGTCCAGGGGCCACAGCCTGCCGAACATCTGGTTTTCAATGAACATTTCTAGAGGGCAAGTTGACTTTCAATCAAATAAGCAATTAGTTCAACCATGGAAAAGTACCTTCAAATTTCAGCATCATCTTGTTCTCTTTTCCAAATCTTAAGACAGAGAACCTTGGCCACTTCCTTGGGCCAGGATGCAGCAAACCTGAACCAACTGTATAAGCTGACAGCAGAAATTTGTGCAAAGAGCAAGAGCAGCCACCTTGAATGAACCCAATGTCCTGCTGATGTTCAAGCAGGCAGCTGGTGGCAGGAGTTGCACAGTGAAGGCTCAGGATGTCCTATCAAGAGAAGAGGACAAGTATGGAACCCTGAAAGAAAGGAGTCTCCATCTAGGGGCTCTGTTTGCAAGCAGGGCCCAGCCAGGGAGAAATTCCACATGCTGGAGGGGGACCTGTAGAAACCAGCCAGGAAGCCTAAACCAGCATGAGGCTAGGGGACTGCCTCAGGTAATGCAATAAATATTGCTACAGGAATGGACTCAGAACAGAGGGGAGACCTGTGATCAGGACCCAAGTTAGATGAAAAGCACAGCCATGAATGGGGAGCTCATACAGTGCGGGCCTGTCTCAGAGCAGGGCTGATGATGGGACCAGGAGGAGAGTGAAGGAACCCCACTGGGTTTGAGATCCAGAGACCAGGAGCCCTTAAAAAAGCCCTTCAGCCTCTTTAGGTCTCACAGAATTTTTTTAAATTTTTCCTAATGTGAAAAAAAAGACAAACTCAAATAGCAGGATCCAGTGGCTAAGAGCATAGGATATGGGAACAGGCAAATCTAGCTTAAACTTTGTGCACCAAGTAACTGAGGCCCTGGAAAGGCACTCACTGTCCTGAAGATGTGGTGTCGTTACTTTTAAGACAGGAGTTGATATAGAACCTCTTCCATAGGCTTGGGAAATTTCAATGAAATAATAAAAATAGAAAATTCCCAGTGCCTAAAACATAGTAAAAATACAGCAAATCGTCACTTAGAAGAAAACAGTTTGTTTTCCAGCCTCAATTGAGTGTTTCACTTGGAGGGAGAGGAAGGAGGTGGAAAGAATGGTGCTCACAATCATCTCTTCTTCCTCACACTTCTGTATGTTATTAAAAGGAATGGAGACTCCCCCCTCCGCCCCTTTTGTTAAATCTATGGATTTCCTACAGCCAGAAATATTTAACATTCCTCTGATGCTCAGGGCAAGGCTTCAAATTAGCATAGCTACACCTGGCTTTGGATCTGGAGACAAATTGCTACTTCATTATAGAACCAGTGAGAAGCATCCAATTTTTAAGGTTGTTAAACTTGCAAGGGCAACAGAGAACCAAATGAATGTATAATGAAGAATTACCTAACATGAGGCAAAGCACCTCAGAGGAGAAAGAAACACACACACACACATACACCATCCTCATGCCCTGGAAAGACATTTTATGACAGTAGAAATAGTTGTGGTAAGATTATCCTATTTAGATATAATAAGCAAGAAATAAAATGTGAGTAACTCCTTTACTTTTCCCAAGGCAAGGGTGCCAAGGAGTCAGCCATGATTCTGTGAGCTTTTCGGTACACCTGTCACCTGTGCAGGTCCCTCTGGACATCTAAGGGATACAAAGACTCGCTTAGTTCTTGAATACGACCCACCTTGCTGTTACTGATAAACATCCACTCAAAGGAAGTCTGGTCTCACAGACTGCCAGGAACAATAGCCCAGTTGCCTGGGGAACCAGGGGTTCATGCAGGAAGGCGGTGGGGTCTACTTCCATAGCCACAGCGACAACAGAGATAGAAAGCTTAGTTGCCAAAGCTTGTGGCACACATGGATTCCTGAGCTGTTTGGGGAAATTAGCAACCACTTCAGTGCCTTTACCTGCTGCAGGAAGAAGCCTTCCATACTCCACGGTCGACTGACTTTGGAGTAACAGAACCCGGCTTTCATTTCTGTCTGTTCTCACACTGGACCTTAGCAGGCCACTCTTAGAGCAGGTCTTTGTCAAAAATTCCATGGAAAAGGGACCTCCAGACAGAATTCAAAGGATACCTGGGCTAGGTTTCAACCCAGGGTAAAACCTCATACACAGAGATCCCAAGAGACACTTTAGAATTTTGCAAACACTGAGCTTAGATAAACTGAAGGATGTTAAATCAACATAAGATGATTAAAATATCAAGGCTTCGTTTTGAAAATGTAGGGGGTCCAACACATTCTTCCCCACTAGGCATTTCTGAACACTCAGATGTCTGGCGTATCCTCTGTCTCCCTAGCTCCTTCGCCAGGCCCTGCTACCTGCTGAGGCCAAGGTGGCCCACATGTGCTGGGCAAGAGAGCAAGGATCCTGTGGGTTCTGAAACAGCTAACTCATCCATTAAAGGGAAGAGGGCATGGTTGCTTTCTCCCCTTTCCATCGGCTTAGCTGCTGCTTCCCCAGAATCTACAGATGATGGGCAGTGGACAGGGAGTTTGTTTTCTTTCACTGAATGTAATGTTTTAGATGACATCCTGTGAGTCCTGAAGTTTTGTGGGTCTTTGGACACTCAATTCATCTCAGAGGTGATATCAAGTATAGTAGAGCAGGACCTTACTCACCAACAGTGCCCTTGCTAGTCACCCTGGGCCCTGGTGACCAGCCTAGCTAGGTGATGCCTACTTGGGCAGGGTTGGTGCTATGATTCCTGTGGTATTGTGCAGAGACCAGAGGGAATCGGGGTGCAGGGGTGCTGGCCAGTGTCTGGGCTCTCCTGCTGTTCCAGTTCATGAACTGTGCTTCAGCATTCTTCCATAAAGAGCCAACAGCAGCTTCTCCCTTCACTAGCCCCTTGGGCCAACCAACATGCTCTGAGAACCTTCCATGCAGTACTTCAGCAAAGAAAAACTTCAAGAAATATTTGCCACTTAGGTTAGGATTAAGGTCAGGAAGATGGGTCAGAAAAATGAATAGAAGCTCCAAAGCATTGCCCATCTGGCCCACAAGAATGGGAACTGGGATCTCCTTGTGCCCTACCAGTCCGGTAACCATTGGATTGACAGAACCAGCTCTGGAAGCAAGTTTTCCAGTTGGAAAAGGCTTTGTTAATACACCAGAACCTGCGCTGGCCAGCAGTGCCAGGGATGTTTGCATCCTTGGCCATCCCCCTGTCTGTCTCCCCTCTGACTTCCTTTATGTGAGTCTTAAAGCTGGGTGACTTTTTTCAAGAGTGGGTGACTTTTTTCAAGAGTGGGGCTGTCAATTCCTTTCTCAAATAAATCCGAGATTTTTCCCCCTCATCCCTGGTCTTGTGGTCCCTGTCCAGCCGCAAGGCCCCTCTCATCTCTCACTGGGAGAGGACCCCTGACACACCATCACTGTCCCATGTCAGGCTGCTCCTTCCACAACAGGACCTTCCTCCTCTTCTTCTCTCTTAACATACAACTTGACTCACTGATCTGTGAGCCCCTCGCATCCTCACTCTAAGCGAAATATGATTTCATTATCAATATAAATGACTATTGAGTACTTACTACATGCCAGAGATTTTCTTATAACTTTCCATATATTAATTTATTTTATTCTCACAGCAACCTTCTAAATTAGGTATCATTACCTTCTTTTTCATTTTAAAGACAATTTAAAATAAAAACTGATTTTCCAAGTGGTTACAGAGAACGACAAGGTCAGGCAGCTAGTCAGCGTTGAAGCCAGGATCTGAAGCCAAGTGGTTGATTCCATAGCCCATGCTCTTTACTACTAAACTCTGCTTGGCACAGAAGCCTGACTGTGGTACTCCCAAACCTTTCACTCATAGCCCCCTCTATGATGAAGACAGCCCCCACTCCATTGAGGCCAGCCTCTTCATCACCTCATAAAACAAGCCATGCTCAAATTCCCCTTTTCTACCTGGCCTGCCTTGTCTTCCCCCTTATTTGATTCTCACCCATTCCTCAGAGACTAGCTAGAGTCCAGCCTGTTCTGAAATGTTCTCTAGAGGATCCAAGCCCACCTCATCTGCTCAGACCCTGTGGTGCACCATCCCAGTCCCCGTGTGCCTGTTCTGGCTGTGTTTGTGCCCTGCCTTGTTATAAGCCAATTCAGAGAAAGGAAACTGTCATGTTATGCTGCACCCCTTGTAGAATCTTTCCAATATGAGGAACAGAAGCCCAACTGAGTCAGAACAACATAGGATGGGGCTGCTGAGAACAACCCAGCCCCAAATCTGACAAAAACCCTGTAAGAGGAAATGAGCCGGTTAGCCATGCCTCCTGTGCTTGAACGCCACACACAGCTGTGCCAAGCCACAGGTACCTCTGTTCCCTAGAATTGCTGGTGTTCTGTGTGCATCTAGAAAAAAAAAATGTTTTCTAACTGAAAAATATCCAGGTTTGCCTAAAAATGCTGCCTTTGTTTGTGTGGCCATAAGAACTCTGTACTTTGCAATAGGACTTCATTCTCCCCTATCTACTGGCACTGGTTTCCATATAACAAGCAGAAACTGGGAGCCAACTTTCAGGCCCCAAAGAGTATTATTTCACTCCTCCAATAATCTAGATGCACAAGCGAGATGCACTTTTTAGTGTCCTTACCATCTACGCACCTGACAGGAGAGCAAGAATGGATGACTACATAGCGGATGCTAGAACTGCTTTCAACTTGGTCCATCAAGAGTCTGCAATCCTGCACATTTCTATTACACCCTCTTGTTTTTTTGTTTGTTTTCTGTTTTTAACACCTGCTCCCTGTTTAATCACTCTAGGACACTAATTAAGAGTTTGTGTGTATTTAGGGGGTAGAAGGGGAGGTTTAAATATAAGAAAATATATAAACTCTAAATATTTATTTCTGTGATGAAAAATAAAGACAAATTTCTCAATTCAGTCCCTTTGCAACTGCTATTTCCTGTCTAGAATGGTCCCCTTTCAGAGGGCCACATAACTTTTCCCTCACATATTTAATGTCTCTGCTGAAGGTAACGTCAAAGGGCTATTTTCCTAACAATTCCTATAAAGTGGCACTCTATCTCTTTCAATCCCTCACTATGTTTTCACCATAGCAATATGCGTGTACTTGCTTACCAGTTTATGTGCCCTCGTATACACTCCTGACTGTAAGCCCCACGAGAGCAAAGTTTTACCTTTATAAAATAGTTTTCAATTATGGGGACCTAGCACTGTACCTGCCTGGAACATCATGGGTGCTCAGTAAATAGTCAATCAGAAATTATTAAACAAACACATGAGTGAGCTTTAATGCCTAAATAAAAATGGACCCTGAATCTCAATCTAAGTCAAAACCAACAAAATCTGGTACCTCAAAGAACAACTTCATCTCTGCCTTCTCACCTGGAAAACGACATACCTAGACAACATAAGCAATGTACTTTTTTTCTGTTTCTAAGTCTACCTGACTCCCCGTGACATGAACAAGTGGTGCAGGAGGCCCTGCCCTACAGCTGACTTTCAGATGACCTTGGGCAATGTTTTTGCCCTCCCCCCGTGGAGTCAGGGTAGAAACATGACATTCGATGGAGTGCTCCATGAGGAGGTTGCCTGGACCCCTCCTGGTAGACCAGCCCAGATTGCGTTCTTTAGTTTTGCAGGAAGAAGAGAAATTAACACCCCTTAAAATGCCTTTGCAAAGCTATTGCTATGAATCAAAACCAGGGCTTAATACCATCAAGCCTGGAGAAGCGGTGCTCTTTATTGGGTCCCACAGAGGAGAACTTACAAGTTGTCTGAACTATGTTTAAGAAGAGTGAAAGCATGTTTCTAGGGAAGGCAGGAAGACAGCTTTGAGGCTTCTGTGTGATATCTGTTGGCTAGGCATTACCTTCCTCAGGCATCAGAACTAATCACTGCAGTTTTGCAGCGCTCCTTTTAACCATCCCTGGGGGCCTTCCGTATTTCACAGACCCCCAGAGGGAAGAGGAGAACTAATGCACTAGAAATAGCTGTGCTTTTGACAAGAAGCGCACTAGCAAACAAGGCTAAGATAGATCACACAGTCAGGCATTGCCATCACTCCACGTGCACTTGAAACACTATGCCCCGTGCTCATGGTTATGCAATGCAACAACTTGATAGAGTGCCGCTGTCGCCGTACTAGAAATTGAAAGCATTCCATTCCTACCTGTATATACAGCAGGGAAAATCACTTTCAACTCATTGAGAGGCTTCAACAGCAGAAAGATTGATCAAACCGATGAGGAGCCAATCTTCCGGCTGCCTACTGATGCCAGACACAAAAACAAGGATGGCTGGCAGCCACCCTGCAGGAGGAGCTGGTGCTGAGGCTGGGGAGGATGCAGGGCTGGGGGAGTTCTGAAGAGGGAGGGACAATGAGTCACAGTTTAGAGGCAGGGGATACCTCCGGGCCCCTGCCCTGTGTTTGCAGAGACAGAGGCCTGAGGTTAAGCGTCCTGCTGTTGAGCTTGCCTTGCTCAGGACCATGCTGGCTTAGGAGAAAGCAATTTAGTACCAAAAAGGAGTCAGGCCCTGGAACTCCAGCTGGAAGAGTTTGGAGGCACCTGAGGAGCTTGTGTGGAGACTCATTAGTCTTGGGGGCTCAGGAAGAGCAAGTGATGGATTTCTGAAATTCATTGTTACAAATGACTAACAAATTCAACGTCATCTCCAATGAGGGTTGGAAAAAGTCCTAAGAGAGGGAGGAGCAATATGCTCACTGGTGTGGTCACCCATCCTAATGACTCTGTGGCTCAAGGGTCCTTTGTGTGGCCCCTGTGGCCTCCTGCCAGGACCCAGGTCATCCTCAGTATCCCTTTAACTATGTGGCCACCATTTGTCATCTTGCCATCTACCCATGTCACACCAAAGTGTCCTCATTAGATAAAAAATTAAATTTTGCTAATTAAAGTAATAAAAATCAATTAATCTTATCCGGCCACATGGCCCACTGAACTAGAGCCAAGCCAGAGAGGGCAGCTTCCTTCTGCCTGGGACTGGAGAGAGGGCTGCAGGGCTAGGCTCCCTGGGGGTTCCTGTCCTGGCAGCAGTGGGATTTTTCTACCCTGGAGTTAGAGCATCTTCTGGATGGTGAACAAACGGGATATTTACTTGAAGACGGTGAGGAGTAGAATTAAATTTCACTAAACATTTTAAGATTCCATTAATTTCTTTCTAGCCCTCTACCTAGCATTGTAATAAATGTAACAGAAGTCACACACGTTTAAAATAAAACGCAGTAACTTTGCAAATGGAATAAAGACGGGTGGGTGCAGGGCGGCTGGTGAGGTTTTTTCCTTCTCTTCTCCTGTGCTACATCTCCCCAGAACAGCTTGAAAATTCATCACTTTTATAAATATCTCTGTACAATTTAAACACAGTCATTATTTTACTTAAAAAAGTGCTATAAATGCAAAGACTACAGTCTCCTCAGCAAAGTCCCTGCAGTTTTCCCAGTTTATTCTGAACTAATTGCCAAGCAGCATGTGATGAAATCCCTAATAGCCTTGGCGATAAAAGATTAAACCTTGTAAGGAAACACATTTAAAAGGTGAGCTGCACACTCTGAAATTCCACCCACTGGAGCCACGCATTGCAAAGGCCCTCTCCAGTAGTCCGGATCCTCGGGTAACCAGCATGCTTGCTCCCAAACTCGGCTGAGTCACCTTCCACAATGGCAGCCCAGGTTCAGAGCCGGGGTAAAGGACAGAATCTGACAGCCCAAGTTATGTTTCTTCTACTCCGTCACTATTGGGGAAAAAACAAACAAACACTGATATCTCTCTGAGCTTAGTCCCCAAAGCCATTTTCTATCTGTGAGAAAGGGTGCATGACTCAAGGGTACAGTCTGGCACACCACTCTTTCTTAACTGGATCTTATTCACTTCTTGTCCAGAATAACCTTTCTCCAGTCTGCTTTGAACATTTCACTCCACTACCCTCTCCGGACATAACAGGACAAATTCCAGTTCACTCTGATAGCCAAGGCCTTCCCTCCCTCCCCTACTTAGTGATATCACAGTATCACTACCTACTTTTCCCACCATGCTTTAGAGAATGTGCTGTTCCAAACTCACCCTTTTCCCTCAAATATAGAATGCTAGCCATCACCTTAGACTGAAGCAACTAAAAAATTCTGAGCTTCCTACCTTTTTCTTTTTGAAAGCTCCCTTCTACCTTTGAGTGTGTTGAAAGGCAGACTTCTGCATATCAGAATTCATTGTAAAACAGGAACTTCTGTTGTCATTTGCTTTAGTAAACCATGGAAGACCTAGCTAAGAGAAAACCACAAACTGGTTTCTCTACCTTCCTTTACAAGCGTCACATGAAAGTCTGTGGTCACAAACCTCAGCACCTGGGGACTCGTGCTGTGTGCTCTTTGATTGCCTCTTTGGGAATTGTGAACCTCTGGGTGGCTCTCAAAGAGATGCTGATCACAAGTACATGGACTTTCCCAGCCCTGTGCCCTACAGACATTTCCTCAAACAGATCAGTTCTTATGACCTCTCATTTTTCCTTCCCATCACAATCAGTATGGCTTCCATTACCTCCTTAAAATTAATCTAGGTAATTACACTGATCTCAAATAATGTAAACAAGCCTGCTCTGTAATGGTCACAGAGCTCCGGAACAGCATTCTCATTCACGGAAGCAGCGCAATGCCTAGGAGTGCTGCCGTCACATCAAAGTCATAACTGTTTTGAAGAATCTGGGATTTCTTGATATATAAGATCTCAGAGAGGAAGAGGACTTACAGGAAAGTAGTTCCCAGTGCTCACAGGGTATAAATAGGAATTACTTCAAAAGTGGCGGTCACAGTAGCCGAATGATTTGGAAAGATCTAGATTAGGCTATTTCAATCAACTTTATTTACTCATTTTAATATTAATTATGTATCTCCAGGAACAAATACGGTATGTTAATTCCCCAAACGTATTTATCTTATCAACCATTCTCGGTAGTGAATAATTTCATTGAAGTAATATTCTTGAATTCCCCAGCCCAATCTTTCATTAAATGCTTTATCCTTTCCACAACATCATGCCTGGGTTCAAAATTGGTTTTCCCTGGCTTATCCCCATTGTTAGAAAACTTACTGCTCATGCTATTTCCCTAGGATAGTGCTCTTTGTTGCACTGAACCAAAATATTCTTCTTTGCAACCTCCTTCTTGTACCTTCAGATTTGTCCTCATGGGCCATAGGGGGCAAACCTAATCAATCTTCAACTACAAGAAGGAAGTTCTCATGGTTCTAATTATGCCCTCCAGGCTAAAACCCAGTGGAGACCTCAATGATTGCTCTGATGACAGTGTACATTCTAGAATCAGCCTGGACTCCTCTGCTTACTTCTCTTCAATGATCAATATATAATATCTCATAAAGCAAGTGGCCAACATGAACATGGAGACTCAGGATCTGGTCTAACCAATATAAACTAAACCAAGGCTAATACTTTTTGTTACCTCTGGACACTAGTGTAACAATAAGAAGTCAGGAAGGGTTTGATTTTTTTAGAATAATCTAGAATTTTATGTACTTTAATGTAGTTTTGTCTCAAAGTTGAGATTCTTTAAGCTCATCCAGATTCATAAAATTTAGTTATTTCTATGAGAATAATGGCCTAAGCATGAAGACCCTGGATAATTTGGTATAGACCCTGACAGAGAAATAGACTGATTCAGATCCCCCTGGCTCTAATGGACTTTAGCCATCAACATTACCATGTCATGGGCATAAATTGGAGTCCCTAATGGGAGTTGACAGGACTGGCTTAGGTTGACCCCTCCCCCACCCCTCAGCAGGTACAGCATCCCTGAATGCCAAACAGGATGCCCGAGAGTCAGCCAAATTCTCAATGAAAAATAAGCCTCCACATGTGAGAGGCAATTCCTATTATTTTGCTGGGTACTTCTTGCTTCCAAAAGCAGAAGAGAGAACAGAGGCTGATATTTAGGGATGTGAATGGCCCTAGAGGACTGCAGAAGAATAGAAATGCAAATGCAATTTTTGAAATGCACCCTACTGAATAATTTACTGAAAGTATGAAGGCACATAGGAGAAAATGCAGCCACCAGGGTATCTAGTCTCTGCAGGACCGCATCAGCTTTTAGAATGGCCAAAATGGACTAGATAGGTACTTTAGCCATACCTGTTTGCAAGTCGGCTTCAAAGAAGATAAAAAACAAAATGGTGGCAGTGGAAAGAACACAGACTGTACATCAGAAAACCCAGTTTCAAGGCAGTGTTTTGCTACTCCACCTCTTTAAAAATTCATTTATAAAATCAAAGTTCTGAGCTAGATGCTAATAGTGGTATTTACAGTACAGATCTTCTGTAATTTATTATATGACCTACAGAAGCCCACCTTCCCTGATGTCTGGTAGCCCTCCAGAAGGAATGGCTTCACAATATTTTAAAAGGATAGTGACGTTACATAATATTTGGAGGTGGGGTAAGTAAGAGGATACACTTAAAGGCCTGCATTAGACTGATCACAAAGGTTGTGTTTTGTTTATTTATTTTTTGTTGTTGTGGCCAGAGAACTAGTCATTTATACCTTTTTGCTAGTTTGCTGTTCAGAACTTAGTGGTTGATTTGTGCACCTTAGCTCTAGTTTAGGCCCTATGGAAAACCCCTGTGCCCAGAGGATGGCAGGCTGCCACTGTATGTAGCTCTCCCTGGCTGCTCTATGGTATTCCCTTTCCCTGACACAATGGCCATAATTCTCCTGGGAGCTGCATCTGCTCTGACATGCAAGAATTATGAAGATAGCTTTTTGGAGGCCATTAGAAGTGGTAACATTTCTTTGGACGCAGCCTCTGAAGATCATAGGACCAACAGCACCCCAAACTGAAATTATGGTCATTGGAAACCAAATGTAGGCTTAGATAAACAGCTGCAAAACAATATGAAGATATTCTAAAGCTCTTAGGAAATTTTTTTCTACCTCAAATATGTGTCTCACTATCTCCTGAGGCAGCATGTAGGTTGGCCTCTGAAATTAAGGCTAAAGATGGGAACCAGGGACTTCTAGCAGATGAAGAGCCTGCCTGGATGTGGGCACAGAAACAAGCTATTGATTTCGTTTCCAAATAAGCAGAGGGATTATCTTGACCAGGAAAGAAAAGCTCCTGCTGGCCAGATTTCTCTTCGCCTGATGGAGCTGGAGTTGCATGTCATTCACACCAACATTAAATGCACTTGGGGGTGAAATCCGGGGTATGAGAAGAAAGAATGATCTGCAAACAGCCTGAATGTGTGGGTATCCATAAAAGACAACAGTGAGCTGAGATAAAAGGCAGAAAAAGAAGAACCCTGAAAAAATACTTCGGACGACAGAGCAATCTATATTAAAAGCCAAAAATGTAGGGTTTGGTAATACACAAGTGATTGTTACCCCATCCCATTTGACCCAATAGCCAGTTAGTTGTACATGTGCTCTTTTGCTCACTTGACAAAAGCTGGGGTTTTTGCCCCTCTGGGAGGGAGAAAGGGCTGAGGGCATGAAGATCCACAGAACTTGTTTTCTTTTATTAGCCACTTTGACTAAATCTCTGTTACGGAAACACATGTGCTCAATGACTATTCACAAATGTTCCACAATTGTGATGAATAAGATCTACTGCAAATGAGGGCCATTGACTTACCAGAGCCAAGATGCCAGTTGATTCTCCTCTAGCATGTCAGCTGGAGCTGCTGGAAAGCAAGGGCTAATCTCCCAAAAAGCACCTAGTGTGATGTTTCACATAGAGCAGGTGCTGAGGAACTGTTTGATAGGAGACTGCTTTCGTAAGTGGAGGGAGATGTTTGATAATATAATCCAATATAACCATAGGGAAATGTTGAGATGGATTTATTCACGATGTACTCAATCTGCTGCAGAGGGTCTCCTTCCCCCAGTCCTCTCACTGCTGCTACTCATGAGAGAAGCCATTCACAAACAGGTGAGCACCCAGCTTCTGAGGCCTTAGAGCTTCAGTATGAAATTCTGAGACACCATGGGTTGGTGCAGCATTAATAGCAATAAAAATCGGTAGGAAACCTGATCAGTGTGTGCTTCCAGATACAGAAGTCACACATTCATTTCAGTTAGTATAAAAGTCTTCATACAAGGGGATGACAAGTCAAACTATGACAAGGAAAAGTAGACTGTGTGAGACAAGTTGAATCCATAATTAGACCATAATTACTAGGCACCTACCATAAGCCGGATGCAAAAATTAAGAAGACATAGCCTTGGCATTCAAAGAATTCACAGTGTAGTGGGACAGAATCAGCACCAAGAGCTGAGACACAGGGGAGCAGGGACAATTCAATAGGTAGACCTTGAAGGCAAGGAGCTCTAGTTTGCAGCCCAAGCTGTGTGCCTCAGTGACTCAAACACAGCCAAGCGACCTGGCTCCCTAAGTCTGGCTTTCTACTACCTAACATAGCATTAACTGTATCCACTTCATACCTGATGCATGTGAAGCCTTTAAACAGTGCCTGTACATGGCAACTGCTAAATAAATCTAAGTTCTTACTTTTATGAGAGGATAAGAATGTTAACAGAAAGGCAAAGTAGAGAGAGCATTTTCTTAGCCCAAACTGGCTAAACATTTTGCATTTTCTTCTTGTGTATGGATTGGAAATGAACACCATTATGTCTGCAAATGATGTTGTAAATGTATTCTTATTAACTGTTTACTTGGCTGTCTTCAGGGTTTTTTTAAAGATTTTATTTATTTATTTTTAGAGAGAGGGGAAGGGAGGGAGAAAGAGGGGGAGAGCAACATCAATGTGTGGCTGCCTCTTGTGCATGCCACACTGGGGACCTGGCCCGCAACCCAGGCATGTGCCCTGACTGGGAATCAAACCAGTGACCCTTTGGTTCGCAGGCCAGCGCTGAATCCACTGAGCCACACCAGTCACACTGTCTTCAGTTTTGAAGCAAATTCTAACTTACATGTGCTTATGTAGCATTAAGAAGTATAAGCAGAGAACTCATCACAGGATGAACTCTTAGTTAGGTCTACCCTGTGTGAGAATATCCTATATTTTTAGTGGATAGTGGTGCAGGCCAGAAATACACCAATAATCCCTTCTTATTCAAGGTACTGACTCCTATATCTGTGAGCTTCACAGAATCTGTGTGAGATGCCTGGACAACCACAAACAGGGTGCCTTTCTTTCCTGTGCGTTTGTGCAGTCTGTGGCCACCTTCCCCTTGGAGCATTTCCTTCCTGAAGGTGAGATGTGAGGCAGGAAGAACACAGCCATGCCTTCAGATCCCAGATGGAGATAGTGGAACAAGCTAAGTAGTCAGAAGAAAATATCTTGACTTATGCACAGAGCATACTTCCTCTAGAAGCTATCAAAGAGATAGAACAGTGCTTCTGCATAAAATCCATGTCTTTCCTATACGCTAGCCCTCTTTTAAGAAGCAACTTTTCTTCTTTTTTAATTTTTTAATTACAGTTGGCATTTAATGTTATTTTATATTAGTTTCAGGTATTCAGTAGGGTGGTTAGATATTTATATAATGTACAAATTGACCCCCTGACTTCATTGAAACATTACCAGTGCCCAAGTGTGAGTTAGATAAATGTGGGCTGACCGGTCTGTTTGGTTCTAGAGCAGCTGTGAAGCAGTTAATACTATTGCAAGAGTATAGCGGAGCCCGCAGAATCTTGCTATCTTTTTTAATTCTATGATAATCTGGAAAGAAAAGCCAACCCTGCTGTTTTGATGTCTTAATTTCTTTTCTTTGGTCACCACAGCAGTGACACTTCTAAAAGGGACAGCCTCCTCCTCCACGGAGCCAACTGCAAAGGAATTATACTAAATGGCACTAAATGTCTTCAAAATCAAAGGGAGAATGTAATTTAAGTGCCACTCGGGTCTTCCCACGGTTTCACTGTACCCACATGCTACAACACTGCTTGGTGACAGGCCTATAGTTTAGGGTAACACACAGTGGGGGAAAAGTGATGGTTTTTAACTATGTATTTCAGGAAATTGACAATTTTTATAACACACTATTAATGGGGAATCATCCAGATTCCCTACCCCCAAGTTGAAAACATTGGTAGAATGTGAGAAAGCAAGGTGTTTGTCAAGAAATTAGCATCTATCTTCTTTCCAGAAATAGAGCCTCCCAACGTGAAGGTAGAACAAGTCACAGCACGGTAGTACCACCCCTCCAGAACAAGAGCTGAGTTAAGAAATTTTGTATAGGGATGGGGAGAAAAATCACAATCTCCTCCTGAAACTTCTGTTTTTATACAAAATATTGCATTCTTCATATATAGGGTGCCATTGTTCCAACTTACGAAGAACCAAGCAAAAGAATATAGCTCAGAGGAGAATTATCAAAAAGCACAACACTCAGTAAGCACCTGTTATACAGCAGGCACACCCACTTGACAGCAGTATTTCTTCTCTCTGGGAGCCCACATGTTAGAGGACAAGTCCAATGTACAAATGAGCACACACAGCCCAACTGGGAGCCAGCACAGGAAGTGATATGAAGGTATCCATCATGAAGAGCTTGGAGCAGACCAATGAAAGAAGGTGAAAATTTTAAAAGCATATGAGTAAGGATGCTTTTATTAATGTACTCAGTAATGTCTTCATAGCCATAAAATTAAAATGGATAAAAATCTCTCAGGTTAATAGATGGAATAACTTTTTGAGACTGAAAGTCTTTTAAAAATGACATGAGTCACAAAGAGTTACCACAAAATTGGCTTTCCCCCTTGTGTCATGGTTATTTTAGGAACAGCAAATGGCCTTTCAAAGTTTTGTCAATATCTAGCTTTTGTGGTACAGGACTAAGTGTAATTAGAAGTGGATCGAGGAAAGTGTTGTCTATATTCCCCATCTCTCTCTTTCCTCACCTTCCACTCCCTCCTGAACCCACTACAATTGAGCTTTCAAATCCATCCATTCCAACAAAACAGCTGTTATCAAGGTCATCGACTACTCTGTCTCACCAAATTGCCAGAAGTCAGTTCACTTCTCCCATTGTATTTCTCTCTTCTCCACAGCCTTTAAAAGAAAAACTTTCCTCTAAGCTTCCATGATAGTACTTTCTTGTTCGCTTGTTCATATACTTTTTATCTACTGCAGCTCCCTTTTGACCACCTTTAACTATCCTCCTCTTCCTGACCTCTGAAGGAGCACCCAGGGTTTCATCTCCATTCCTCAGCTCTCCTACCTTCACACTCTGTCCTGGGACAGTCTCAAGCAATCTCATGGCTTTGAATGCCAACTTATACTTGAGTTATTTCCAAACCTATGTCCTCAGTACAGTCTATTTTCCAGAGAACAAAATTCATACATCTAATTGCCCACTTAAATCAACAGGCTCCTCAAACTTAACTCATACATGGTGGAATTTCGTGGCCATGCCGTCCCCCCATCACACATGTGTCCCCTTCCTTGAAATGTTTCCATCATAGCAAGTGGTGCTACCATCTACTAAAGTTTTGAGCTTAAACCTAGCAATTATGTTTATCTCTCTCTTTTCCATTTATCCTATATTTAATCCATTGGTTGGCTGCCATGGTTCCAGAATGTCTCAAATCTTCATTTCCTTCTATTTCCTTTGCTACCATACTAGTTTATGCAACTGTCTTTCACCTGGATTACTGAAATAGTCTTTATTCCATCCCCCACCCCACTTTTTTTTTCTCCTGAAATCCATTCCCCATCTATTAGGGCAATTTTAACATTCAGATCAGATCCCTTTACTCCAATGTTTGAAACATTTGATGAATTTAAAATAAGCTTACTCTTACTACGCCAATCTCTTACTATGCCTATCAGGCCTTAGATGATCTGGTTTATGTCAATTTTGGGACACTCATGTGCTGAAACTTTCCCATTGCCACTATGTTTCCACTTCACAGGTTTTCTTTTTGTTCCTCCTAAACAAGCCATGCTCATTGCTTTCCCTGCCTTTTGTACCTTCCCTCTTGTCTATCAAGAATGCTCTTCCCCAAGAGCAGGAACTAGTTATCTTCTCCCAGCATTCTTCACTGAGCCCCCGCTGACTGACCCTTCACCCGTGAGTTTTTCTACCCCTGTCTATATCATAGCAGAAACCTATTTATATATTTTGCATATTCATTGCATCTTCAACATCAGCAGAAATGGGGAATTTCTGCAAAAATAAGGTTTGTGTTATATTCTTGTCCTTAATATTCCCATGGAAGAGTAAAAGATAAACAATGATTGAATGAGTAAATTAGTAAATGTGTGGGTAAATGAGGTTTCCCTGGATACTGGAGGAGTGAGAGCCAGAGGACTGGAATGTCTCTCCATTCCCTGGAGCAACATTTCTGAGGGCTTAGACAGGTATCACAGAAGCAATGGCCTTGGGATCAGTGAATATAGGTATACATCAAATTGTTCAATTTTTGGAAAGTATGGCTTCAGTTTCCTCATTTATTAAATGAGACTAATAATCTGCAATTATCATGAGGACCAATTAAATAATTGCTGCCACAGTTTCTAAGTTACAATAGATACTCAGTGGGTTTTTTGGTCTAATTTATGGGCTGTATATCTTAATAGCTATTCCTATATTAAAACATTTCCAAAGATGAGGCTTCATTCTCTTCCCTAGAACCCACTTCAGAGCCATCACTCTACAGAAGACTCTGCTTTTTTACTGTTAGCCCCACTCTGGCCAGTTCTCTTTGGGGATGAAGGGAGCATCTGGCTCGACTCCATGTTTTAAGTGCTTAGACTCCGTGATGATGAGGGCTGCAAAAGCAGATGAAAGGAAGATAGCAGTCTGTGCAAATCCGCTAGTCCCTTCTCTCCCAGGAAATCAGTGTGTGCAGTCATCTGCTCTGCCACCACCGTCTATCTGATAAGATCCTCACTTGGCAACAGGATCCTGTTTTCTGTGTCCAGCCTCTCTGCCACCAAGGCAGAATCTTTCTACACAGACTTTATCCCAGGACATAACAGGGATACAAACTTTTGAGTGATGTACATAAAACAAAATTAGAGGCTTTATGATGGCTGTTCTCTCAACCTTCCAGGATGGAACCCAGGGAAGGCTCAAACTATAAGTAGTTTACCTTTTGGGTGGGCACAGTAACTTAGATGACATCCCCCTTCTCCCCATCCCAAATTTTACCTTTAATCAATTACTATCCATTTTCCATAGGCTATGGAAGTAGGTTATCTCCCTTTCTCTGCTTCCCCACAGAGTATAACCAAAGCCTCTCTCTATTGCAAACCCATTTTCACAGTCTGTGGACGCCGCATCTTTCTAGTGTTTAAGATTTAGATTGGTAGGACTCATAGGCCACTGCTCCAAACTTTAAGTAGCTATATATGTCCTATTTGTGCTGCTGTCACTCACTGACTAGATGATGATGGTGTTGATGATAATGTGGCCATGGCAATGGCAGTATTGATGATAATGGGAAGAAGAAAAAAGAGTTAACATATAAAGAATGCATACTCTAAGATGTTTTTCTTATAAAAACCCTGTGAGGAAGGTATCATTATCCCCATTTTACACACACAGTGCAGAGGAACAGAGATGTTCTATGACTTGCTTGGCTAGCAAGCAGCAGGGCTGAATTGCTCTCCTACTGGACTCTAATCCATGCAGTCTAACTCCAGAGAATACCAGCTCCTAAGTGGAAGACAATTTTAATTTTGGTCAACTTTTAAAAGTACCTCTACTTTTCCATTGGTTGACTAAAAGTACTAATAATTTCCATTACCAATTTGCAATATTTTTCTGTGTATTGGATATTTTGAGAGCTATGGAAGAAGCTGCATAGTTAGTAGTGAAATGCTATTAGAATTCAACATACTCATCTAAATCCAGGATCAGTGGTTGTAGAGTAATACAACATGCATATTTATAGAAGGAAATGCATTCAATTCAAGTTGGCATTGGGGCTTCCAGTCAAGATAACAGCATAGGTAAAAGCAGAACTGGCATCCTCTCACAACCACATCAAATTACAACTCAACAACAAAACAACCATTATTCAAAACCACCTGAAATCTAGCTGAACAGAGGTCCTATGACTAAGGATATGAAAAAGCCACATTAGGACTGGTAGCAGTGATAGAGACACAGAGTGTGGTAGTCCCACATCCATGTGTGGTAGATAAAAATCAGGAGAGATATCTTGGCTACAGAGTCCCCCCTGAGGAGCTAGGGGTCCCCGCCCCACACAAGGTCCAACAGCCCAGGTTTCCAGTGCCAGGAAGAGAAGTCCCCATAACTTCTGCCTGTAAAAACTGGCAGAGATTATGGCTGAGTGAGACAGAGGGCTTCTGGAATCCCAGACCTTCCTTTTAAAGGGCCCGCACACAAACTTATTTGGATTCCTTTTCTCTGAGCTCCAGAGCTGGAGCAGCCACTCACAGGATACCAGGAACATGCCAGTCCAGGGGGTAGACTGAACTCTCCGGCATTGGGAAACAGGTGGAGGGGCATCTTTCTCCCAAACAGAAGTGCTGGCAGAGGCCATTGTTCCTTTCTGAGCGCTTATCCTGACACAGAGACTGCAAGTGGGTGCCATATCTGAGTCTCTATCAACCTGACTCATGCTCTTTGCCCTCATGCTCTTTGCTCTGGTGCTTCCCTGAGCCTCCACCTCACCCAACTTGTGGTCCCACCCAAGCTATTTCCAGTGTCTTTTCTATGTGAATGGCCTGTCTTGGCTCATACTTCTCAAACAAGCAGCATATGGCCTCAGAGTGCCCTATACCTCTTACTAAGTGGTCCCAGGCCTGGGACTAGCAGCAGCCAGCCCCAGTCTGCATTGTGGCCTCTGCTGGGCACCTACAAGCCCAGAACCAGTAGCAGCCATCTGCAAAATGCTTTGTAGCTGATGCCAGCTGGGCCAGGGCAGAAATCAGGCAGTGGCTAACCCTGGCTTGTACCTCCCAGGAGGCTCCAGAACCAGCCTACCTGGTGGACAGCTTCAGACCATGTCAAAGTATCATGTAACCACCTTCACAGAGACACACCCATGGGGCAAACTCAGCAAGCACCAGAGCTCCACTGAAGTATGTCCTGCTCCATAGGCTGGGCCCCTGCATAGCTGAGATGGTCACAGCCTGTACTTGCAGGCAGTCAGCCTGGGGGTAAATCCACCCCTCTGATGTGCCAACAGCAATCAAGGCTCAAGTACAATGTGGGGTGTACACAGCCCACACATTAGTGAGGGGAGCTGTGTACACACCTGCTGATATATACCTGTACTGCCCAGCTCAGGTGAATGGGGAGGCTGTGCTATTGAAACCAACAGGACACTGACTTCATTAGGCCATGCTACCAAGCCCAGGAGACACAGCAGCTCTACCTAATACATAGAAACAGACACAGAAATGATACAAAAATGAAGAGTTGAATATACATGCCCCAAATGAAAGAACAAAACTCCAAAACAGAAGTAAACAAAATGGATACAAGCAATCTACTACTGAACAGATGCAGAGTTGAAGATATTGGTAATAAAGATGCTCAATGAACTTAGGGGAAGAGTAGATGAACTTAGAACTTCAACAGCATAAAAAACCCACATTGGAACCATAGAAAAGAACCAGTCACTAACCGATATGAAGAATAATTTATAAGGAATCAATGGTAGATTTGATAAAGCCAAGAACCAATAATCAAAACAGTGCTCTGCTTCCTTCATATAAGGAAGCAAAAAACAGAAGAGAAAAAAAATAGTTTAGTGTAATGAGCCTCTGAGACAATTTCAAGCATATCAACATTGGCATCATGGGGTGCTGGAAGGAGAAGAAAGAAAGCAAGAAAATTAAAACCTATTTAAAAAATAGTAACAGAAAACTTCCCTAGCCTGGTGAAAGAAATAGACATAAAAATTGAGGAAGTACAGAGTCCCAAACAAGATGAACCTAAAGAAGCCCACACTAAGACACATTGTAACTAAAATGCAAACAAAGATAGAATCTTAAAAGTAGCAAAACAAAAGTGGTTAATTAGCTACAAGTTAGCTGGTTTTTCAACAGGAATTTTGGGGCCAGAGGGATTATCTAGAAATATTCAAAGTGATAAAAAGCAAGTACCTACAACCAAGATTACTATACCCAGCAAAGCTATCATTTATAATAGAATAACAGATAAACAGTTTCCCAGACAAGAAAAAGCTAAAGGAGTTCATCATCACCAAACCATTATTGTATGAAATGTTGAAGGGTCTTCTTTAAATAGCAGAAAAGATAAAAATATGAACAATAAAATGGAAATACATACATGTGTATCAACAATTGAATGTAAAAAAACAAAGTAAATCAGTAAGCAGAGCAGAAAGAGACATAGATACAGAGAACATTTTGATGGTTTCCAGATGGGAGGGGATTTGCGGAGCTGGGTGAATAAGGTAAAGGGATTGAGAGATACAAATTCATAGTTATAGAATAGTCATGGAGATGTAAAGTACGGCATAGGGAATATAGTCAATAATATTGTATGGTGCCAGATGGGTATGAGATTTATCAGGAGGATTACTTAGTAAGTTATATAATGTCTAATCACTGTGGAACACACCTAAAACTAACATAATACTGTATTGTCACTGTAATTTTAAAATTTAAAAATTATTTAAAAATAAAAATTTTAAAACATTGAAAAATTGGCATTGCAATGCCTTAGCTATAAAAATGGCATGCATGCACAATGTGGAATTGTAGAAAGAAAACTCCCCAAATTAAGTTGTTAAAAAAGTAAACTTCTAGGCATCCTTGAAGAGAATCAAAAACAATTTCAAGTTAGAGAAGGACAAGATGGTGTAGAATTGAGAAAAAAATGACTAGTTACCAAACTGGCACAAACACCTTACCGGTACCTTGATTTCATTTACCAATAAAGGAAAGGTTATAAGGTTTATCCTGCCTAACAATGGTTATAATAAGTGCTTAGCACAAGGTTAAGGGAGCTAAATAATGGAGAGGAGTTCTACAGATTCGAAGTCAATGCCAATGACTTTTTAAATTAGATCTAATAGCAGCTGCCCACATGGAATAGATTTGGAAGCCTCAGTCCATTTTCTAATTGACCAAACAAAATGAGGTCCCTGCTGCAGTTAATCCTAGCTTTTCCTGTTTCTCTGTCCCACAGTAACTGCTAGTGGAGTCAACCAGTTTTAGTACCATGTGCTGAGCCATAATTCAAGTCTATCAAGCAAGATGCAAAGAACACTGGAATAGGAGTTAGAAATCCAGGGTTTTAAATTCAAGTCATCCATGCCCTAAATTTGTGATCCTGGACTAGAGTTACAGAAATATAGAGTTGGGAAGAAACTTTCAGGGCAATGATTTTCAACCCTTTTTATCTAATGCACACATAAACTAATCACTAAAATTTTGCAGCACATGAAAAACTGTATTACATTTTTTGCCAATCTGAAAAAAAATAGGTATAATTTGGATTCATTCACACCAGATGGCTATCATTGTATTGGCTGTAATCATTTTTTTATTTGGTAATCTAAGAGAAAAGGGGTCAGTGCCCCTGACTAAATAATCAGGGATTGGGTGTTTTAAATATTCTTATATCACACCAAAGGAAAATCTCTGTTCTAGACCATGCAGAGCATAGCCAGAACTTAGATGAAGGGCTGAGATTCTGAGGAAGTGTTGGCTTAAGGACTCCAAGCTCAGGAAAAGGCACAGCTGGTACTGGAACACCAGCCCCCCTGACTCTCAGCCCAGGGCTCTTTCTGCCATACCACATGATTTCAATAGTTACTCTCCGCCCTAGAACTCTGAGATATATTTGAAGTGGCTCAATATGTCTCCTGTAACAACATGGCAGCTGACGAATGAAAATCTTAAGTGGCTACCTTTTCTGTCATTTAAAATAGATTTCTGTCTAATTTCGTAGAGAGAGAGAAATATGCAGTTGCAGTTAGTGAAGTCCATGATTTGCAGAATCTCTGATAGTGCAGATGGGTCCTATTTCTTAATGGCCACGGTAGTCAGCTTTCTTTTTCTCTCAGTTTAGAAAAGCCAAAGGGAATGAAATAAAATGGGCATTCAGTAGAATCTATTTGATTTTGCTAGTAAATAAAGAAAGTCTCTAAAGGCTTCCCAAATATGGCAGGGGAGGGGTTTGGTTGTAGAACTAGGGGGGGGAAAGCAATTAGTAACAACAAAAATGATTAAAAGCAAACAGGAATTTCTCCTCTCGCCAGTATCTTAAACACGTTATAGCATCATTCCATGGACAGCTGTCTCGTCACCAACATCACCATTAAGTTTATTTTGTTAAGAAATATAATTGAACACATTTTAAATGCTAGGATTGGCAGGTAAAACTAATGTCCCATTATAGGTGAAAGGTGTTTTGTGGTTACGCTCAATAGTTTATAATCTAAGCTACCGAGTTTCCAAATCTTAATAAAAATTGTGTTGCCATAGGGTTTCAGCACACATTTAAACCAAAGAAATGGACTGAAATGACTCTACCCTATCACCTGTCCACATCCAGATTTAGTTCTGCTTCTCTGTTCCTCTGATAAAGTGAGGAAGGAGATGTCAGTGGGTTTTCAGGTGACTTATTACCATATAAACACAGGGTCCCATCAGCTTGTGTTTCTCTGTAGATTTTTTCTTGTTTAGCTTGAGCCAATTAAGTCTTGTACCATCAGTAATTGTCAAACTAGCACTTTTAGACTTGAGAAAACCCATCTGGCAATCACCTTTAAATTAGCCTTCAGCCCCTCCAAAGAGCTTTAATTAAAGTCACTACTGGCATGGAATCTGCCCAGGTTTTGTTTGTGGTTACAAATTTACAGTGTCACAGGTGTAGCAGAAACAGGACATATATTAATTCTGGAACGTCAAGGTCTAATTTAGGTCATGTTCAGATTAAAAAAAAAATACCCGTGCAAACAGTCTGCTGGCCAGGCTTGGCAATTAGTCCATTTCAAAGCGCTTATAGAAAGAATCAGTGAATTTCCTTGTACTCTTAGGAGTGCTTCTATCAAAACTAGAGCACTAGCTGATCACACTCAAGACAAAAGGCACCTGAGGCCATATAGAATATGTTGAGAAATTCAGGTTATATACTTGAATTGTCATTTGACAGTTTAGGAAAGGTTATATGCGTGGCTACTCCTTGCGGGGCTGCTAGAACTAGTTCAGACTTACAGACCCTAAATAATAACTGCATCATATGCCATTCACTACCCCAGAAAAGGTCATTGGTCGGAAAAAAAACATCTCACATAGGTCCCTTGGGAGAGAGAGTAACCTAATAAGTAAGATGCACTGGCATGGGCTTTGATCTGAATTCAGAACTGGTTTTCCTTCTCATCAGCTTTCTACCTCTGGTACAGTTACTTAATGTCACTCAGACTTTTTTGCCCATCTATAGTATGTAGATAATAACCCTTTGCTCCATAGGGCTGTGGTAAGAATTACCATATTTCACCATGTATAATGCATGCCCACGTTTTTGTGCACATTATACACTGGATTATTATGCCCATGTTCATTATACCCATATGTAATATGTATCCTTATTTTTCCCTCAAAAATTTGGGCAGAATAAGTATTCATTATACATGGCAAAATATGGTAATAGGTATAATATGTAGAAAGTGCATGGTAGGTGCCTGATATAAGTGAGTGGATGGTAAACTGCAACTTTTCAAAGGAAGGTGCGTGGTCCCTGGGAAGGCTTCCCTGTCATGTCACCTCATGGCAGCTGCTCATTGCGGGATCTGCCACCCATCCTTCTAGTACCGTACCTAATTTCTTTTCAAATCTACTCTCAAATCTTATCTTTTATTTTTGACAAAAAGACTGAGAAGACTTTAAGAGGGCCCATAACTTTTCTGCAAACCAAAATGTATCCACCAGTTAATCATCTTCTGTGTTAATTCTGAGAAAAAAACTTTCTCATTTTCAAAACATAAACCTTCTGCATCAATAAACACTAATCTGCACTCTCCTGTCTCCTCCACGGTCTCCTTCCCTCAAACCTAGTGACCTTTCGGAATCTGTTTTCCACTTCTTCTCTTCCAGATTACAGATGTGCTTAAATCCTCACAAAACAACAAGCAATCAAAATCAAAACTAAACTAAAATCTCCTCTGTAAACTGCCTCATCTTCATTTCCCACCCTGTCACTACCAACCTCCTGGAAGAGGGATCCACACTCACACTGCTTCCAACTGAGATGGCAGGACTAGGTAAATGCTCACCTCCTCCCACGACCACATCAAAATTACAACTAAATGACACAACAACCATTTTTCAGAACTGCCTGAAATCTAGCTGAATAGAAGTCCTGTATCTAAGGAAACATAGAAGCAGCCACAAGACTGGTAAAGGGCGCAGACACACAAAATGGCCTCGTTTCACCCCACACATCACAGTTACACATCAGGAGGGACATCTCAGCTACAGAGGTTCCCCTTAAGGAGTGAGGAGTCTCAGCACCACTCCAGGCTCCCCAGCCCTGGGCTCTAGTGTGGGGGAAAGAAAAGTCCCAATAACTTCTGGCTGTAAAAACCAGTGGGGCCCTGGCCCAGTAGCTCACTGGGTTAGAGCATCCCAATATGCCAAGGTTGCGAGTTAAATCCCCAATCTGGGCACATACAAGAATCAACCAATGAACCAATGCATGCATAAATAAATGGAAAACAAATCAATTTCTCTCTCTCTAAAAACAAAAACAAACAAAAACAATGGGAATTGTGGCTGAGTCAGACTGAAGGCTGCTGGAGAGCCAGGTGTTACTCTTAAAGTGCCCTCACATGGACTCACTCACTCACGGACTCACTCACTCACAGACTCACTCACTCTGAGCTCATGCAGTGAGGCAGCAGCTCAAAATGCTCCAATGACATAGAAAGAGGAACTGAATTGTCTGGCTTCAAGGTGAGGGTGGCAGGGTCAGGTTTCTCCCAGACAAAGGTGCTGGTGGGTACACTGTTTCTTTGTTGAGCCCTCCCTCACACGCAGCCTGTAGGCACACATTGGTTCCAAATCTGACATGGCGTATATTGTTCACCTCACCCTGGTGATTTTCTGAGGTCCTACCAAGTCAACTTTTGGGCCCACCCAAGCCACTTTCAGTGGATTTTTCCTACAAATGGCCTGCCTCAGATTTCACTATGGACTTTCCTAAAACTTCTCAAAGGTTCAGAAACCCTGAATAAGCAGCAACTGTCCCCAGCATGCCCTGTACCCCTTGCTAAGTGGCCCAGCACTAGTGGCAACTGGCCTTGGTTTGCAGTTCAGCCTTTTGTAGGCACCTCTAGGTCCAGCACAAAGGGCAACCATCTGCAGATCACTTCGTAGCTCTTACCAGGTGGGCTTAGGTTAGGTACAGGCAGTGACTGACCTTGGCTTGCACCAAAATCCCTCCCAAGAGTCCCGGGAACCAACACTTCCAATGACCAGTGTCATACTACACTAGACCACACCCAACCACCTCCATAAATGACACACCCAAAAGGCAGATTCGCCAGGGATCAGAGTTCCACTAAAGTGTATCCAACTCCATGGGGTCAGCCTTTGCACAACAGCTTCTTAGTAATCATAACCATTTCTTCCAGACAATCAGCCTGAGGGGCACACTCTCCAATGAAAGTGTCCATGGCAATCAAAGCTAACAACAGTAGAAAGGCATGCACTACTCACACAAAGGGCACAC
Organism: Phyllostomus hastatus; assembly: GCF_019186645.2. NCBI lineage: Eukaryota > Metazoa > Chordata > Mammalia > Chiroptera > Phyllostomidae > Phyllostomus > Phyllostomus hastatus. The sequence continues at coordinate 6,406,019 of NW_025334015.1, read as the reverse complement.
CTTAAGCACCCAGCTCAGGTGACCAGGAAGTCTGTACCACTGTGTCACACAGAACACCTTCTACATAAGGCCACACTACCAAGAGCAGGAATGCAGTACATCTACCTGAGGCACAGAAACAAACACAGGGAGGCAGCCAAAAAAGAAGAGACAAAGAAACATGTCTCAAATGAAAGAATAGGACAAAACATCAGAAAAAGAAAAAAAATGGAGACAAGCAACCTGCCAGGTGCAGAGTTGAAAACACTGGTTATAAGGATGCTCAATGAACTTAGGAAAAGAGTACATGATTTCACTGAAAACTTTAACAAAGATGTAGGAAACATAAAAATGGAGATAGAAAACACAGAATGTCAGACATGTAGCATATAATAGCTGAAATAATACATACATACAATAGCCAATATAGGAAAGCAACCTAAGTTCCATCGATAGATGAATGGATAAAGAAGTGATACATATGTACAATGGAATATTGCTCAGCCATAAAATCAGAATGAAATCTAGACATTGTTGACAACATAAATGGACCTAGAGGGTATTATGCTAAGTGAAATTAGTTAGACGGAGAAAGACAAATACCACATGATTTCACTTTTATGTGGAATCTAAAAAACAAAACAAACTAAACAGAAACAAACTCACAGATACATAGAACATTTTTATGGTTGCCAGATGGGGAGAGGGTTTAGGGGAAGGGTGAAAAATAGGGAAAAATTAAGATGTGTATATTGTCAGTTATAAAAACAGTCATAGGGATATAAACTACAACATAGGGAATATCATATGGTCAATAATATTGTAATAAATATATATGGTATCATATGGGTTCCAGACTTATTGGGGTGGTCATTTCATAAGTTACATAAATGTCTAATCACCACCTTGTACACCTGAAACTAACACACTATTGTAGGTCAACTATAATGGAAAACATTTTAAACATATGTTTAAAGAGTAAATCTCCACCCACTACTCTTTCTGCCTCTTACACACTATAGACATTTGGATGCTAGGTTCCTTTCACTCTTGCCCCAGCTTTTCCTGGGGTCATTCTTACTGCAGACAACAGCACTTCATAATTAGCCCAAATAGAAACAAATTTTATTTTCCCTTCCCCTACACTTCCCACTTGATAAATTGAATGATTGAATGATGAGTGAATTACTAAAAATATTTACTGTGTTAATCTATCTCTGTATTCCATGCACACTAAATTCTCTGGATCTCTAAGTGCACTGTCTTGTGATCGATTGCCTGTCCCATGGGTTTTGTCTTGCCTAGTGAGCTGTAAATTTTGAGAAGGCAAGGATCAGTCTCTCCTAGGTTCTCAGCACTTCTTATGGGGCTTCAATTACATGTTGAACAACACAGGCTTAAAGTCTGAGCAACAAAAACACTTGGTGCTCTGTATTCTCATCATTGCCTTGGTTTAAGGCCTCATCATTCCTCATCTGTGCTATTGGGTGAGCCTCTTATTTATTTATCATTATCTAGATGGTTTATTCATTCAAGAAATATTTATCAAGCATCTATATAGGCTGGGCCCTGTTCTGGGTAGTAGGGAAATACAAAGAGAAACTTTTTCCTTAAATAAAGAGCATAGTCAAGTTGATAGAAGCAAAAACCAAGTAAGATACAAGTATAGACATGAGTGCTCTGGGGATGGCCAGTGCTGTTTAGAAAGGTGGTCAGGAAAGGCCTTCCTGGTTTTTTCGCACTTGAGTGGAGACCTGAATGGAGGGAAGAATGTGGCATCCAGAAACCTGCTAGGAAAACACCCCACGTGGAGGGAACAGCAGGGACAAACACCCTGAGATTTGTGCCTGATGGGCTTCTAAACAGCAAGACACCCAGGGCTGGGGTGTGGGGAGTCTGGGAGACCAGGGGGTGCTGAGGGATGGTAACTATATGGGGAGGAGGACCTAGTAGGCCACTGCAAGAACATTGGAGTTATTCTGAATTATGTCTGAAGAATTTGAAAAAGGACCTTGATTACTATTCCCAAACACAGTCCTAATCACATTTCCCCTATATTATTTTTTATTTGCTTACTGTTGTCTATAAAATAAATTCCAAGTGCCTTTGCCTGACATTTAAATCATTCTGTGATGTAGACATTTATGCCCCTCCCCTGCTTTCCCATCACAATTTCGTCTCAAGGACTTGGTACCTCTGCCTGTGGCTGCTGAACTCATGCATGATCTCCCTGCTGTCAGGAATCTCTTGTCATTCCTCTACCTAATTGTCTGCATTTGGTAAGATTCCACATAACATGCAACATTTGTTTGGCAGTTAAGCCCCCACAGGATGGTATTGATGACTATACCTGGCTAATCATTGTATTGGTTACTGTTTACTTAGCATCTACTATGAGTCAGATACTCTGCTGGGCACTTCTCACTTAATACGTGCAAACATCCCTTGAGGTAGAGTGATTAAAGTCCCTACCTTCATCTTACAGAGAAGACAGAGGCTCAAATATGTTAAGTAAGGTCCAGAGATTGCATGGCCAGTAATGAAAGCTGCAAAAACAAACCCAGGCCCTCAGATGCCCATTTGCTTTCATACATCCATATTGTAGACAGCTGTTCATGAATGTCTCCTCCACTTACCTATAAGCTCCTTCTTTGTGTGCAGCTTATTTGATTTATCTTGTTATCCTCGGGATTTATCAGAAGCGTTGCAATTATTACTTCAAATATAAACCAAAACTTTGAGAATAATAACCAGGGAAAGATATCGAGTAATTTTCCATGGAAAACTTTTTATTTGCTCCTTTTCTATTTATTTGCTTATTTCTGTATGTATTTGTTTCACAAAACTATATGAACCCAGAAAGCAAAGTTGGGTGATTATACAATGGAAAAATAAAAGATAAAAGAAATGAACATTCATCCTAAGAAGCTTAAAATTCAGTTGGAAGAGAAGATGGAAATTAACAATTATTAAATACCCATAATGTGCCAAGTACCATGCAAAAACTTAACACTTATTTTCTTGTTTAATTCCCTATCAGGATGGACTATCAACCAGTAAACTGAATCTCAAATAAGGTAAATATATATTTTTAACGGAGCATGGTAAGTAAGTAGCAGAGCTGAGATTCTACATACAGCCTACTCCACAATCTTCTTTTTTCCCCACTACATAAAACTGGGGCCTAATATTGTAATTATAGTACACAATTATAACAGAAGTTCCAGTGTAATGCTTGTGCTAGGTTCCATGTAATTTCTCTCCCTGGAAGGCATGCAAAGGCCTTTCAGAAAGCACACAAATTAAGGACTTAGGCATGAAGACAATTCCAGTGCTGAGCATAGGTGCAGAGAGAGGGCTGAGGCAGTTTTGATGCTGTGAGGTGGAGGAATGAGCCTCCATACCTGGGAGCATATGATTTTGACAGGAATTGTGGAACACACACAGACAGAAGTCTTTTAATAAATGTTGATAGAGAGAAAGGAAGAAAAAGGAGGGAGGGAGGGAAGGAGGGAGGGAGGTAAACAACCCATGATGCTTAATTCTGATCAATAACATCTGATTTGCCAATGTGTTTTCATTCCCATCATTCACTACCAATGTTTACCCACCTTCTATATAGGGGCATATTGAGAGACATGAACATCTGAGTCAGACTCACCCAGATTCAAATACCAGCTCCAGATTTCACCTAACTTGGCTGAGAGGCAAAACATGTCTATTCCCATTTGCTCTTCTGCAGAGTGTGGATCATAATAGTCCTACTAGAAGGTGTTCAAACAGCATTGGCCTTAATATCCAACACCTCTGTCTGCAGGGCTGCTGCTCCATTGCCTTTCCTTTGCTGTCCTGGTTTGTTGGATTCCATTCATACTGCTACCTTGGGTCCCCAGACCCAAGAGATATTTGTATGGCCTCTGCTTACCACAGGGGTTCAAACCATTGACCCATCAAGCTGTCATTGCCCATGAGTTGCCCTAACCAGATGGTCTTATCTAAGTCTGAAAATGCTGGGGAGTTTCCTATGCCAAAGAGAACAGAATACCCCCTGGGTGATGGTTATTTGGAAGAGAAGCCCTTTCTGGGAGAAGCCTAATGAAGGAGGTGGCTTTGGTTTATTGGTTCATTAGAACCAAGAGTAAGAGGGTGATGTGGCCCAGCTCCTGTACAAAGTAGGAGTACAAAAGAGCTTGGAGGGTGTTGTGAGTCACCATGTTGGGCATAGATAGAACCCTGAGGAAGGCACTGAAGACTTGGGGGCAGAGGGATGAAGTAGCTAAGAAGAAGTCACCTGCCCTCCCATTGTTTGTGACTAGAAGACAGAGGACTGATCTATAAGAGGCTGAAGACTTTATAAGTGAATGTACACAGGAGTGTGATCCTATGAAAACAATGCACATGTGCTGTGATTGGGAAGGGGTTTCAGACTAAGACTGGAATGAGTAGGCCCAACATACTGCTCTGTGGTCCCTTGTACCCCTGGTTCAAAGTGCACATTCTATTCTCTTGAGGTGACATCATTCACGTGCAAGTCTACATGACTAAATATCTAGAGAGCTGTCAGCAGGTGTCATTCACCTTTGCAGTTGCACAGAAGTCTGACATAGGTGCTGCTCAGCAGAAGGCATGAGGTACATTTTATTCCTTCTGCAAACCTCTCACAGTGGTTGAAATGAATTCAATATAAGAACAGTATGTCCAACATGGGAGATGGCAAAGCAGTAGGGGGCTCGATCTGACTCTTGAGGGAAACATTAGTTCCATAAAATAACCGAAGGGCCCTCGCAAAGCAGTAATGTTAAGGGGTAGGGTACAGTCACCACAGTGTTTATCTGAGCACTGTACAAAGGTACTTCCATGTGCAACCTAAACAGGATGGTGTTGTTACTGTGGTGGTTTCAGGAATTAAACAAGGCATAGTCAGGGGACCTGCGTCTTGAACTTGGATCATCCTAATTACTACTAAGTGCATTTCCTCCCACTGTTCCACAACTATCTACCTCATAGGTGGAGGTGAATATAACAGGCTTTCGGGAAGAGGCAGAATTACTCAGAATTTTGAAAAAGATTTTGATTTGTGGAGAGAAAGGGCATTTGGTATGGAGAATGAACAGGAAATGTGCTAGGCTCAATAAGCCAATTAGCTGCTTTGGAATGAGACTGTGCTGCAAACAGCCAACTGGCTGGAAGAAAGAACCCCCAATTCCCTCCCCACTGGAAATGCAACCTCTCCATCTATGCTGTGTGTGCCCCCTTCCCACCTCCCTTCTGAGGACACCTGCCATCAGACAGCACCAGGGGCCTAGACAGACATGCAGAGGGAGGTTCAGGCTGGTGGGCTTCGGTGTTTCTGGGGATATGAACCATTTCCCTGATGTCACCAACAGGATTATTCACTCAGAAAAACAGAAGCTTATCAAGCTGCCACAACCACAAGGAAAGATTCTATCTCTGATGGAGATAAATGCAGCAGGGGCTGAAAAGACAGGGCTATCTGAAGGGAATGAGGTGAGAAACATCTTGGGTAGATATGATATTAGTCACACATGTTAACCCTGCCTTAGGCTAGGAATCCAGAAATGAGAAATGAAGTAGCCAAGATGGAAGGGTAACAAGAACACAGTTATCTCTCACAGGACCCAACAACAGTGAAACAAGGACCCAAGGTTGAAACCATCAGCACTTTATCCGGCCCCCTAATTTCTAAACATACTTTCTCCCTGAGTGGGGCTGTCGACACTTCAGCCAGGTCTCCTAAAAAAGAGAGCAAGACATTCCACAGCAACAGCTCTGTGCTCCCAGGTTGCTCGAGGGATGCAGAGAAAGCAGGAATACACTCCTGCACTGACATGGAACTAAACTGCCACATTGCAGCTTAATTACTTAGGTAAAATTCTGAGGACACTGCACTAAGCCAACTGGGTACCCCAAAGTGGGCAAAACCTGCCCTGTGAAGGACCACTCTGAAGAGAAATCAGTTCGGCAAGTGGCTTGTGGAGAAAGCTGAAAGTCATGGATTTCTCTATAGCTGAAAGAGGACAGAGAGGGACCTGAGAGCCACTTGAAAACTGTCATGAGCATGGGGTTCTCTACTTTGCTTTCCGTGGATAGGGTAAGATAGCTCTTCTACACATACTTTAAGAGGCCTCCTGGGATGCACAAAATATGATAATGGAAAGGAGACATTCCCAAAACAGCATAAAGGGCCAAGGGTCAGGGCAGAATTATGGCATATTAGTGGGTTCTCTTTTTAAATGTGTGCCCTCACTGGTTTAACTGATATGGGATAAATTCTCCTTATGTGAGAAGATAGATTCCTCCCCCCCCCCAACATACGTTATTGGTTCATCTTCTCTGCTTCTTTAATATGATTTGAAAGCAATTTTTCTAGCTATTACTGTAATAAAGCTGCCCATTAGAGCTATTTCCTTCTTTTTTTAAAAAAAAAAATATTTTTAGAGAGGAGAAGGGAGGGGGAGAAAGAGGGAGAGAAACGTCAATGTGTGGTTGCCTCTCGAACACCTCATACTGGGGGCCTGGCCTGCAACCCAGGCATGTGCCCTGACTGGGAATTGAACCAGCAACCCTTTGGTTCACAGTCCAGCACTCAGTACACTGAGTCCCACCAGCCAGGGCAGAGCTATTTCCTTCCTAAGACATGCTGTTGTGATAGGGAAATGCAAAGGCACAATCTTCTTCCCTCAGGTGCATTCTCACACTTGCTTGAAAAAGCAGTCCCTCAATTGGATGAGCTGTGAAGGGAGGTGTGGCAGGGTGGAGGACAAGGAGGAGAGGAGAATTACCCTACCCCACTGAGTGGCCACAACATGGATTCTGGTCCTGGAAGCTGTGTCTGAGCCAAGTAGGCCATCTTCTCCTAAGGAAGAGTTGATGACCAGACACTGCCTCTTGGTTTGCATGATGCCCAAGACTTTCATAGACCAACCTCAAGCATACACTTTTGATGTCACCTCTTCTTCCCTTTCCTGGAGCCACACTGAGTTCTTGCAGGGCCCTCTGACTCTAATATCGGTTGCTGTATCATATCTCCTTTTTTTTTTTCAAGAATAGCAACTTTTATTTTATTTTATTTTTTGCAACTTTTAAAAAAATTATTTTGTTGTTGTTCAATTACAGTTGTCTGCATTTCCCACCCACCATTCCCTCCCACCCCAGCTAAACCCACCTCCATCCCTTGTTTCCACCCTCTTCCTTGGTTTTGTCCATATGTCCTTTATAGTAGTTCCTGAAAACCCTTACACCCATTATCCCTTCTCCCCTCCCTTCTGGTTACTGTTAGATTGTTCTTATTTTCAATGTCTCTGGTTATATTTTGTTTGTTTTTTTCTTTTGTTGATTAGGTTCCAGTTAAAGGTGAGATCATATGGTATTTGTCCCTCACTGCCTGGCTTATTTCACTTAGCATAATGTTTGCCAGTTCCATCCATGCTGTCACAAAGGGTAGAAGCTCCTTCTTTCTCTCTTCTTCATAGTATTCCCTTGTGTAAATGTATCATCATTTTTTGATTCACTCATTTACTGATGGTCATTTAGGTTACTCCAAAACATATAAAGAACTCACATGACTCCACTCCAGGAGCCCAGTTAAAAAATGGGCAAAAGATGTGAACAGACAGTTCTCCAAGGAGGACATACAGAGGGCCCAGAGACATATCTCCTTTGTACACAAACTCTATGCCCAGAGGGCCACTCCTTCCTGCACCTTCTGTTTCCTTGACTAGTGAGAGCATGTCCTCCTCGAAGTCCCAGCTCAAACGTTCCCTTCTCCGTGATATTATTGCTGATTCCCCTCAGTTATGCAGGGCCTACTTTTATGTGTAAATAGCAGTACTTCACAAGTACAAATAATATGGCTATCACATTTTATTTCAGTAATTTAAAGGTCTGCTTCACACACGTACATCCTTCCCGTGACACATACCCTCTACAACCAGCTATCACATTAAACATTTACTAAATTCTAGCCAGTAAAGTAGATAATATTTCCACTTTTCCAAATAGAGAAGGCGAGGCTAAGCCATGCTAATACACATAACTAGTAGTAGAGCTGGGAATCCAGCTCTGGTCCCTTTGACTCCAAAGCTATGCTTTTCATTAGTATATTTCCGATTGTCTTCATTCCTTCAGGCTGGGAGCACCTAAAAGGCAAACAGTAGACAGCAAGAAGATTCTGAACTTAGATGGGGTGGCAAAATGCTAGCTCCAACAGTTGTGTGATCCTGGGGAAGCTACTTAACCTCAAACTAAGCCTCAGTTTTCCCACCTATAAAATGGTGTTTGAAAAAAATAACTTATTATACAATATTATGTTAAACATTAAACACAATTCTGTATGTTAATTATTGCAAAATAAATTGGCATGGTTAAGCATGTGACTTTTAGCCCTGTGTTTATCTTTGCCCTCTCAATCCTTAGAATAATGCCTGGTGCTCAGCAAAAACCCTGTGCATTTTTGTGAAATGAATACATTTTTACAAAGTGAATTAGGCCCCTTGAAAGGTGAAAATAGCTTGCAGGGAGCTGGGGTGTGGATAGTGAGAGAAGCCTTGTGAGCCTTAAATATAGCAAATAGAATTGCCTACCCTTAAACTACATCTTTTCCAAATACTTGATTTTGGCAGATAGTCCCAGGATTTAAATCTGTCTTCTTTGTCTTCATCATCATGTTCCTTTACACCACCTGCAATCTCTCTCCCTCTGTCTCTTTCCCCCCATCTCATCTCTCCCTTCTGCTATTTCTCTCACTGTGTACATACACACACACACACTCACATGTGCACCCACGGCCCACAGGAACCACTTCTGTGCATCATCTGGACATGCCCCAATGCATTGAACCTACCTGGGCCTCAGCAGCCTCTTAGAGAGTCTCACTTAGTTGTACCAACAACATCCATAAGGAGTGCTTAAAACTGGAAGTAACAGCCTTGAGTAGAGTGGGTTAAACAAAGATTTCTTTTTCTCTTAAAACATAAAGTCTGGGAGGAGAAACTCAATGATGTTAAGGTACTCCAAGAGGCCATTTGTGGTCCAGGAACTACCTCCCAGCTTTCTACACTCAGCAGGTGCTCTTTGTGTTCTGCTGACATTCAAGGCAAGAAGAAGGAAAAAGACTAATGCCAAGTGGTAACTGAGCTTTTTACTGGGTATGTAAAAGCTTTCTTGGAAACTAGCTTGCATTGACATCCCATTGCCCAGAACTAGGTCATGTGATCATAAACAACTGCAGACAAGGCTGGGAAATCAGAGAACATGGTCAAGCCTTGACAGCATCAGCTGCCCCAAAGAAGAGGTGCTATTAGCAAAAGCGAGGGGATAGATATTATAGGCCACCAACAAAGCCTCCCACACTCCATAATTTTTCTTTCATTTCACCTTGAACTTAGAAGTGGGTTGATCTCTGAAACAAGCTAACTGCCAGAGAAATAAGTTACCACCTCCCCCTCCCTTTGTTGTGAAAACAAAGGCTTCACAAATTATTGGCAGAAAGAAAAAAAGGTTTAAATCAGGCCAGATATACAAATCCTGCTGAGAGAGTCTGGAGATGCTGTGAGCCCAACTCGCCACTGTGTATTGAAGGCATGAGAGGTGAGCAGGTCCTGAGCATGAGCCTGCATGACTAAGTGCCATCAGCTGTGAGTGTCAGCAATTCTTTTCAGGGGATCAAGAAAAAGAAGGGCAGCATGGCCCAAGCTGAAGCTGAACTTTTCACCCCTTCCCTATGGGGAAGAACTGAGCTCAACGTGTCTGAGGAACATGATAGAAAGTGTCAAGATGAAGGTCGAAATTATACTGAGCCAGGGCTTGAAGTCAGGAAGAGAAACAGTGGTTCTCTTTCTCCTCCCTTGATCTGCAGAACTAGAGCAACGTGATAGGGAGAAGAAGCCAGGGAGGCACCAGGGTCAAACGATGCAGAAATATCTTAGAATAGTTATCACATCTCCTGGCTCAAGCATAGAATAAAATTCTTCCCCTCAGAAAGACCCATATCGCTCCTTAGATCAGCAATAATACACTTTGCTATCATATTAGTAATGGTGTATCCAGAGAAACTTAACACTGAGATTGCTTAGTTACCCACCATTCACATGTAAGAGCTACCCATTTAAGAGATGAATATGATATGGTCCACGATTCCACACACCCACCACACTTCAAGAAAGTAGCTAACACAGGGAGCACCAACTATGGGCACAGACAGGTGGAGAACCCCCAGCGTCAACAGCCAAGTCTCCATTCACCCACCTCATAGCTTCCCACCATCCACACTGTGAAAGGCACCTTCGAACACAGGAGTAAGCTCTCCCGATAGAGAGAGACACAAAGAGCATGTCCGTTACTCTGTTCTGATTCCCTTCTCCACCTCCTACCCCTTTGCACTCACACCCACTATCAGCTCATCGAGGTGGGAGATGCTTCTTCAAGATTCAGAAATTCACCCACTCTGTAAATAAAAAAAAACATGATCCCCACTGTCAGCACTTTGGGCTCTTGGGGATGGTGACTCTTTTAGCAGCTGACAATTAAAAAAGAAAGAGAGAGAGTGAATTGAAATCTGACATCTTTTCTCATTCATTTTTACCTTTGCCAAAAGCAGAGAAACACAATCAGGGCTTTTTGAGTAAATTGGTACTTTTGGAGGAAGGTGGCACAGTTAAAAGTGGTTCAAATTTAGCATCTAATAATAGCTCAATTAAGACACAGATCCCAACTGTTTCTACTTGAGGAGTTTTGCAAAACCCAAAGGTTATTTTCTTTTCCTTTTCTTTTAACTTTATCCACAGATCCTTCTTCCATCATCCTCATGAACACCCACAGAGAACTGATGTTCTTTCAGGGGACAACCTCAGCTTCCTGACTTAGCCCCACACCAGCCACTTCTCTGGCAGAGAGCAGCCTGGCATCCAGGCACAAACGTGGGAGATGTTTGGGTGGAAGCTGGACCTGTTTCCTGACTCAGCTTGAGTCTCAGCAGAACCTGTGACTTGTTTAGCTACAAAGATGGGAAACTGAATTCTCTGTCCCTCATGCCCTCCCCCAAATTAGGTGAGGATTGATGCAAAGCACCCAGGCAATTCTTGGAGAAACTGGGGGAAGGCCAGCACCTTCCCCAAAGGCTAGCCACTGTAATTTCTGTGATGTCACTGCAGTAAAAACGGTCATATTTTGTCTTCATTTGGTTGTTATTAGTTCAATGTGAAAGCGGAGAGAGAGAAGAAAAGGAGGGAGCAAAAAGAAGAGAGAAAGAGAAAGGGGGAAGGAAGAGAGAGGGAGGACAGAGAAAGAATCTATGTATTAGCCATGTCAGTTACTGGTGCTTTGGTTCCAGGTTTGTCTCTGCCTCCCCAAACCTTCAACAGAGTGGAAACAGAAACAATCCTTGGAGTTTCCCAACTCTGTTAAACACCCTGTGGCCAACCATGAAGGGCAATATGCATTTATTCTCTTTACACAGCCCCAGGAAGCTTTTGCTGGATTTTCTTGCTTCTTTACCTGCTTGTTCCAAATAATAGGCCATGTTCATCAAAACAAATTATTTTCTTTCCACTCTCCTATGATGCTGCCTGCAGATGCTAGGCGCTTGCTTTGGCAATCACGCTCACACTCGGCCTTAGGGTCTGAGATCAGAAACAGCTCTACCAATTGATTTGATCATATGGAATCCAAGCTGTTGTTCTCTGACTTCAAAGGTGAAAAGTGAGTGGGACCTAAACAATGGAGGCCTAATAGAAGTGGAACCTAGCAAATGGGTTCAAATGGACAACTGAACCCATTTATTGTCTCACTGAAGGGTATTCAAATAAGCACAAGAGGAAAAGGGATGAAAGACAGAGTCAGATAATGACTATAATTTTTAAAACTCCATAACTCTTTGGATATTCATTAAGAAAATTCAATGTGCAGATATAGAAACAGTAATGAGGTATCTACCTTGGATATGACCCAGGTTCCCAAATGATGCTCCCACTTCCCAACATATTATTTAGGTTGGCAGAGTAAGGACTGAATTTGAAGACTCAAGGTTTTGTCCTAGATATCTGATTCCTCCCTTGGCTTCTCTACATCAGATAAATATAGTTATATAATTAAATGAATTTAAAACTTTTGGAAGAATCTCTTTTAGATTTCCAAATGTAGGGTGATGCTAAAAATCAAAGGCATTCTTTATCATGGTCAGAAGGCCAGGAAATCCCACCTGAAAACATTCACACTAGTCAGATCTGCAGCAACCAAGTCTCCAATGATTGAAAAGTTATTAGTTTGTACTCTGTTCCAAGAAAAAGTGAAAGTATGGGCCCTGGCTTACCTTGTTACAAAAGTAATGATTTGTTACATAGTAACTTAAATGTAGTACCATGTCAGCATAGAGAAGTATCCCTAAACATAATGTTATCCATAACATAATGTTATGCTGATCATTTCACTCTTAGAAGGGAATGCTACAATGAATGTTATCCTCAAACTTGTCAATGTAGAGGAGCTCTCCAAAAGGAATTTTCAGAAGAAAGAGGCCAAGTCATTAGTTGTATTGAGACATGCCGCAGGAGAGGAAAGCTTTTTAGCAGGATAAGAGCAGTAGCAGTAAATAATTGAATCCAAAGCACAGGGCCAGTTGGCATATCTGTACTTTTCCAACCACACATACCATATTTCATCATGACATAAGATATTGTCACAAAGTAGAGGAAGTCATGAGCTGTAATGAAACAATACATCATTCCACAATTCCATGCCTTGTGCTCCAAATTCCATGGGTTTGAAAAGAATCCCCAGTTCTGTACCATTCAATACACACACAAGCGCACACACTATCAATTTCTTCAGCTTTCTACTATAGTAAATAGAACAACCATGCATTAACACTTACCTAACTATGTGGTATCAGGTAAGGAACATTAAGTGCAGTCAGAAGACTGATGTTATTATGCACTAACTTCCATAATCACTAGGCAGTTATTCCACATACATCATGGTTGTAGAGTAAATTAAAGAATATTGACTTTAGAACCCAACTCTAGAATATAAATCTTATATCAACCAATCCATTATGTATGACTTTGTTCAAGTTAAAATCAATTTCTTCATCAGTAAAATGGGTAGAGAGGAAGAAAATTATATCTTTATGTCTTTACTCCTTAGGTTGTTATGAGATTAAATGAGAAGATGCACATGAAAGCTCTTGATAAATCTTTGAGAAGCTATACTACTAGGTAGAGTTGCCTTGACTCCATGTCTTGGTAGTGTGACCTAATGTAGTAGGTGTCCTGTAGGGCCCATGAATACAGGCTCTCCTATCACCCAAGTGGGGTACTCAAGGTACACACTTTGTGTAGGCTGAGTACACCCTCCTCTTGTAGTTGAGCCTTGATTGCTGTTGGCAGGTCAATGGGAGGGATTTACCCAAACCAGTCAGCTGCAAGGATTGGCTATGACAACTCACCACCAACCTCCACCCTCTGTGGCGGGCCAGCTATGCAAGGGCAGGGTGGTGGGTCTCTGGCATGGTCTGTAGCTGTCCACTGGGTGCACTGACCCTGGGGTTTCCTGTGTGGTGCAAGCCAAGGTCAACCCCCACCTGTGTTTTTCCCAGGGCCACCCTGCATGAGCTATAAGGCAATCTGAGATGGCTGACACTTGTACTGGGCTTGGAGATTCCCCTGTGAAGCTACGCTGTGAATCTAGGCTAGCTACTGCTAGTGCTGGGCCCAGGGCTAACTGAGGCCAGCTGTTGCTTGTTTGAGAGAATTTAGGAAGTTGTGCAGTCAAAGTAACTCTACCTGATACATAGAAACAAACCCAGGGAGGCTGCCCAAATGAGGAGATGAAGAAACATGGCCCAAATGAAAAAATAAAAACAGATCAAAACTCCAGAAAAAATGCTAAACAAAATGGAGATAAACAATCTATCAGATACAGAATTCAAAACATTGGTTATAAGGAGACTCAAGGAACTTAGCAAAAACCTCAGCAGAATAAAAAAGATCCACTCAAAAACAAAGAATACACTAATGGAAATAAAGAACAATTTATAGGGAAACAACAGTAGAGTGGTGAAGCCAAGAATCAAATCAATGATTTGGAACATAAGGAAGCAAAACACAACCAATCAAAAGAACAATCACCACCAAAAAAAAAGAATTAAAAAAATGAGGATAGCATAAGAAACCTCTGGAACAATTTCAAGCAGTACAACATTTGCATCAGAGGGGTGCCAGAAAGGAAAGAGAAAAAGCAAGAAATTGGAAATGTATTTGAAAAAATAATGAAAGAAAAGTCCCTTAATTTGGTGAAGGAAGTAGACATGCAAGTCCAGGAAGCACAGAGAGTCCCAAACAGGATCGTTGCAAACAGACCTACTCCAAGACACATAATTAAAATGCCAACGGTTAAAGATAAAGAGAGAATCCTACAAGCAACAAGAGAAAAGATGTTAGTTATCTACAGGGGAGTTCCCATAAGACTGTCAGCTGACTTCTCAAAAGAAACTTTTCAGGTTAGAAGGGATTGTTAAGAAATATTCTAAGTCCTGAAAAGCAGGGACCTATAAGCCAAGATTGCTCTACTCTGCAAAGCTATCATTTAGAATTGAAGGACAAGTAAAGAGCTTCCCAGACAAGAAAAATCTAAAGCAGTTCACCATCACAAAACCATTATTATATGAAGTATTAAAGGGACTTATTTAAGAAAAGAAAACCAAAACTATGAACAATAAAATAGCAAAAATACATATCTATCAATAGTTGAATCTAAAAAACAATCTAAGCAAACAAGAAGAACAGAGACAGAATCATGGATATGGAGAGCATTTTGATGGTTGCCAGACTGAAGGAGGTTGTAGAGGAATGGTCGAAGAGGTGAGGAGATTAAGAAGTACACATAGGTAGTAACAGAATAGCCATGGAGATATAAAGTACAGTATAGGAAATGAAGTAGCCAAAGAACTTGTATGCATGACCCATTAACCTGAACAATGGTGGGGGGGGGTTGCCTGAGGGAGAGAGAGGTGTTGAGTGGAGGGGGGCTAAGGGGGAAAATTAAGACAACTGTAATAGCATAATCAATGAGATATAATTTAAAAAACAAGAAGCTGTACTAATATTTGTCCATTTATTTAACTTTCATGAACCTGACTTCTCCTTTATAAATTGGGGATTAAATAAACCCCCTCTCCTGCCTCATCACAGGGTTTCACAGGACTAAGCAAGCTAATGTATATGGATGTGTTTTGAAAACTATAAAGCATATCATTAATGAATGCCATTATCCCAGCTTAACCTTGAAATTCCCAATATCATCCTACCAAGACTATCTGGGTTCTCTCAAAGCTAAATGTCCTTCATTCCTTATTTGGTGGCCTTGTACCAAAGAGCCCGCCTGACACATTAGCAATCCAGCAAATATTTCCATCCTTGAGTATTCCATCCTTCTTATTTTAATTTAAATAATTGTTTGCATAGATTTGCATAAGTTATACATCAGTTGTTAATTTACTTAGGCATTTCAGTTTAAAATATTCAAGCTATTATTAACACTTATTCTTTTTCTTCTTCCTATATACTAAAAAATAAAAGTTCTCTTTTAGAGGAAAGCATATACAGTAATTTATAAAAAAGTTAAAACGCAAATAATACTATGTGGTTATGGTTTCCAAAAACTGCCTCTACTACCTATGACCATTTGATTAGCTGAACCAATCTAAACTTTTTTTTCCAATTCCCAATATTAGAATAGCCTTGTTAGTTTTTTGGGGGGGAGGGGATAAAAATGCTTTTGCTTATTATGAAAACAAATTAAACAGTACCAAAAAGTACACCCAAGCATCTCATCAAAAATAAAATAAAACAAATGATATTTATATTTTGGTGAATATGTAAATAAAGTATGTAACCTGCCTTTTCTTTGATGTTGTGGTCATATTTATATCCAATACAAATCCATAATTATTTTTAAATTGCTCCAGACTTTTTCACCATACACATATGTCATATTATATTTAGCCATCTAATTTAAAATACTTTTGATTTTTTTCACTAATATAAAAATACTGTGCAAGTTACTTAAAATTTAGATGTATGCCTACTATATGATGCAGCCATTCTGTTCCTTAGTGTTTGTTGAAGGGGAATGAAAGCATATCTCTATAAAAAGGCTGCACACAGATGTTCATAGCAACTTCATTTGTAATATGCAGAACTGTAAGCAACCCAACACTCCACCACCAGGTAAATGAATAAACCAACTGTGATACATCAATAGCATGGAATACAAAGGAATGGACGCAATTACATGAATGAATCTCAGAGTAATTATGCTTAGCCAAAAAAAAAAAGACAGAGAGAAAGAAGAATACATACTATATGATTTCATCTATATAAACTTCTGAAAAGGGCAATCTAATTTATAATAAGAGAAAGCAGACTAGTAGTTGCCTGGTGGTGAGTGGTGAGCCAGGGACAGGAGGACAGGATCACCAGGGGTAAAAGGAAATTTCAGGGATGGATATGTTCGCTGTATTGACTGTGAAGATCATAGACGCACTTCAAAACTTATCAAACTGTGCAGTTTAAACATGTGCAAATTATTGTGTTGAGTATCTCAGTAAAGCCATTTTTCAAACAGGGAGGAATGTTATATGGAATATTTGATGTGTGCACCTCTACGAACTGGTAAAATTCCCTCCTCACTAGTGTTCTCGCCTTGCACACTGACTATTAAGTAATTTCCTAACAAACTGCCCCGGGCCCAGTGTGACCTTCCTACAGATGGCTTTCTCCAACTGGATGAATCGCTGTATAGCACATTGTGGATCCGAAATTTCATTCACTCCTCATTTTTTACTTAGTAAATTCTCTGTATAAACTGAGAATCTTGGCATCTGAAAACCACCATTCCTTGTGCCAGTCTTCCCTCGAGGTTCTTTCTCATTGCCCACGATCCACATGGAGCCATGTGCCACATGTGGGCCCTTGGGAGCTGGGAGTGGCACTGGGGCCAGGCACTTCACACAGGATACTCAATTTCTTTATCAATCAAATGGAATAATAAACACAAACGGATGAAAAGTTGTGATAAAAACAAAATGTTTTCCAAGAAGAATTGTAAACCACGCATGAACACCATGTTGCTCTGTTCAGAGGTGCATGTTTTCTTGTCCCTTCGCCTTTGCACACTCCCCTCCCCACCTTTCCACACCTCGAGCCCGCCCTTCACACCGTTTCCGCCACAGAGTCCTCGTCTGCATTCTCATGGTCTGTTAGGCGCACTCATCTACCACGCCTAACGAGAAGCCTCTATGCTTGTCACATTCATGATTTCATATGCTAGCCACATAAGTAGTAACTTTTCTAGCTCTGGACCTGTTTTCAGCGATGAACTGAAAACCGAACATGAAAACCTAACCTCAAAGGGCAGTGTCCAGGGCCTAGGCCCTGCCCTGATGTGACCCCATTATGTAACCTACCTAATGGGACTGAGCTTGGGCTCTCCTGAGTGGCTCCTGTAAGTCTGCCTCATCCTTATATGAGCTGTAGCTGTGGCTTCTGCTTCTATTAAATGCAAAACAGTTTTCTGACCACATCTTGTTTCATTTTCTGCTTATGGGGCTGCCAGCTCTTTTAGGGAAGTACTGCATTTCTGTGTTCCCACACAGCCAGCACTGTGCTGGGCACACAGCGCTCACTGAATAACATGCCATGGGAACCTCAAGAGAAAACGATGGTCCCTTATCATTCTTTATTTGCAAGTCCTTCAATATTCTGAAAATAATATTTTGTTTCAGTAATCTGACTAAGGGAAGAGAAAGTATATCACCAGGTAGTCCCACAGAAACATTGCTAAGTAGAGAGAGTCTGTTAAGGAGATAGGGAAGAAAATGGACAGCCAGTTACATTTATTTTATATTGTATAACAAGGCCAGGAGAGAAAGCTGTCAGACTGGGCTGCAGGTAAAGAGTCAGATTCAGTAAACAACCAGGTTTATTCAAGACTTAAAAATGGCAATTGCTGTTTTACTGTGCCTTTTGTAATAAAAAAAATAGGTACATATTTTGAATATTAAAAAGAAAGGAAATAAAAATTTTTATTATGATGATAATTGAGAATACTCACAAATATTTATGACAGTAACAAAATCTAAGCAACTAAATTCCAATGATAGAGAGTAGGTCAAGTATATTATGAATCTGCCATGTGCTGCAGTACTGTCTGGCCTGAAAAGTGGCCTGGGGACAGTTGGCTTAAAAAAAAAGATGCTCAGATCCATTAGCAATTACCCAAAAGATTATAAGTAATCAATGACACAAATATCTATACCTATCTGTATCTATATCTAATCTATATCTATACCTATATCTATACCTATATCAAATAATTTATGTATATATGTCTATATCTGCATAAATTATTTATACTTTTAGAAGAATGACTAGAAGAACACTGATCAACATGGACAGCAATGATTACTTGGAGTTGAGATTATTTCATGAAATACTTTTGGTATTTTTTTATCCCTGCTTTCTAAATTTTCTCCATTAAACAGACTACTTGATAAAGAGAGGAACTAGGAATATGAATGTAAGTCAGTAAACCCAGATGTAAGGTATCCCAGGGACACAAAGAAACCAATGCAATGAACATAGATAATGCACAATGTCAATGCAACAGTAAACACCCACTTGTATTTAAAACTTTGATCATGTTGTGCTGAGAAAGTGTGGACATTATTTCAGTCTAACCTCTTGACCTCTATAGGAATCCTTTCTACAACAACCCTCTGGGTGTTTTGTAAGATAACAGGAATAGCAGGAGGAAGGGCAGGCATGAAGAAAGAAAATACGAGAGATGTAAGTGAGGAAGTGGGGGAATGGCTGCCAAAGTTCCTCCATGTTCAATAGTCAATGTTGGCAGAAAACTAAAGCATGTCAGTAAACTCAGGACACGTGCCTCAGAAATGAAGATTTGATGACACCAGGTAAAAAATCTTGCCAGGCCAAGGCGCTGCCCAAGGGCAAAGGGCTCACGATGTGGGCGGTGAGTGAAGAAGGAAAGCCCCGTGGAAGCTGTCCCTGCTGCAGGGCCATCCCATGTGCGTGGAAGAGTGTGGGTGAATTCTGAGCCAGTAAAAGGGTCAGCTGTGCTGCTATTGGCTCCAAGTTTCTCCTTCCAGATTTTCCCTGGAGTTCTGAGGCTGGGATCATGAGAACCACATTTTCCAGATATTTTATCAGTCAGCTGTGTCTTGAGTTCCGCCAGTAAGAGACCAGACTGCAAGTGAACGGTGGAGACTGGGCAAGGGTGCTGCCCTCTTCTTTGTCCCTGTTCCTGTCTGGGAGGCATCAGAGGGAGCAGGAGGCCCCAGCAGCTGCCCTGGGCTGGAACCTCTAGTTTCCTCCTGGCGATCCCAAAACCGTTGGCATTGTGTTCTCTCACAGGTGCCCACTAATTCTGCAGGGCCTGTCCTTGGAGCTCCTGTGTCCAAAGAATCTCCTCCTTCCCTGTGCCCTTCACCTCCGAGAATGGGAGCTACTTTATACAGTCATCCCTGGGGCACTCAGAACTTTCTTCCGGCTCTTTTAGCCCCCTGACACCTGTGTAACTAATTACCTTTATTAAATTTTCTCTGAAATACCTACTGTGGTTCCTATTTCTTAATGGGACCCAGATTAATACAAAGGGAGAAAGATAATGACCAAGCAGGTGCATCCTCTGTGTCAGGCACTATGCTAAGTGCTGCAAACATACTATTTCATTTCAGTGATGTGCAGTTTGTTCACTCAGGACCTTCAGGGGGAATCAGTTCTGTGCGGAACAGGGCCAGTTGTGAAAGTTTAATACGCCACTTTGAGCTGAAACCTGTCTCCATATAGTGCTAGGCATTTACTCCTTATTCTGAAACCAGAAGCCATTGGTTTACATACTTTTTCTTCTTATGCGTTAGATATTTGGAAGAAGTTATGTCTCCCCCAAGTCTTTTCTTTTTCATATTAAATCCAGTCCTTCCAGCCATTTGTCTTCAGATAGATATTTTTCAGCCCTGGCTGGTGTAGCTCAGTGCATTGAGTGCAGGCTGCAAACCAAAGTGTCTCAGGTTCAATTCCCAGTCAGGGTATATGCCTGGGTTGTAGGTGCCATGACCCCCAGCAACCGCACATTGATGTTTCTCTCTCTCTCTCTCTCTCTCTCTCTCTCTCTCTCTCTCCCCTCCCTTCCCTCTCTAAAAATAAATAAATAAAATCTTAAAGAAATAGATATTTTCCTTTTCTTAATCCATCTCCCTTGAATCAAAAGTTTGTATTGAGCCCTGGCCAGTGTAGCTCAGTTGGTTGGAGCATCGCCCATAATGGAAAGGCTGTGGGTTCAATTCCCAGTCAGGGCACACACCTAGGTGGCAAGTTCAGTCTTCATTAGGGGTGCGTACAATTTCTGGGATGGTAGTATATGGGAGGCAACCAGTCAATGCCACTCTCTCACATTGACGTTTCTCTCTCCCTTCCTCTCTCTCTAAAAGCAATGAATGAAAAAAGTTTGTGTGGAGCCCTGGCCAGCTAGCTCAGCTGGTTGCAGCATCATCTGGATAGGCCAAGGTTGTGGGTTCCATCCTCAGTCAGGACACATACAAGAGATAGCCAATGAATGCATAAATAGGTGAACAATAGGGCAATCTCTCTCTCCGCCCCCCTTCTTTTCTCTCTCAAATCAATAAATTTTAAAAAATGGAAGTTTGTGTTGATATAACTCTCAAAGCAAGCTCAAGAGAGAACAAAATATTGCACATTTTGTATGGCCTTTTGAAAGGACAGTAAATTACTCCCTCTTTTTCCACACATTACACTTTAATCACATTAAATATTTTTACTTACCTTACAGGTGGTAGGCAGGGAAAATTCTACTTTTTTTCTCATATTATGCTGCCAATACACTTGCAATTTTCTCCTCTCCACATGCAATAAAGTCAGATCCCATAAGCTAGCAGCATTTAAATTAATTTTAAATATTCCTCTTCTACTTATTTTAACTTTTTAATTGTTTTGATCAGTTACTCTTAGCAGTTGAAATCTTTTAATCCCAACTCCCTTTTCTAACATGTTGACTATCCAGATCCCACTGGGTGCCAGTTTGATAACCATGCCCTTTTAGTTCACCATTCAAGTCTTCAAAAAAAGGCAGAACCAAAACAGAGGCCTACGTCAGAATCTACCGGAGACGATGTTCCAAAACAGGATCCCAGGTGCCTCCTAATTGGCCTGCACACTAACGGTCTGCTCTGAACTTGCCTCTCTGGGCTGAGGGCTACCTCCCTCCCGCCGTCAGTGCTCTGTTCTTCAGCCCACCTATGTGTCCTGGCCGGTATTTCTGTCTCTCCTGCCTCCTCTGAAGCACGCTCCTCTGTAAAACTCTCTCCGGGACCACACCAGTTTCTTTAGCAACTTCACTGATGTTCCTCCATATCAGGAAGTTTTGTGATTCTGAGTTTCTAATCTTTTTTAGTTATCATCATGGCTAACTTTTCTGTCAACCTTTAAGTATATATAGTGTCTGAAGTCTGGAGTATGTGTCTGTCTAGTATCCTCTTCCTTTGCCTTAGAAGTTGTGTTTCCAGGTTCTTTCGCTTTAATTTCTGACACTGCCCGCACAGCTTGTGCACTGTTCCTCTCGAGGTGGACTTAGTGCCAGCATTTTTCATTGAATGTTCCACAAAATGTTAGCAGGAGGACATAAAAGCTGTGTTCTGTGGGCAAATCATTCGGGCAGATCCTGAACATGTTAGCCATCTCTTGGTGATTCACAGGGTACACTAACATATTCAAGTCTTGAAGTTATCCTGTAGTAAAAAAACCAGCTTTACTTTATTTAACCCAATGCCTCCCAATGTTATTAACCATAGAACTTTTTCTAGAATATGTATTCATGGTGTTGACACTAGGTTTCTCTTCCAACTTTCGGAACACAGCTAGAATAGTTTGGGGTAATCCTGGTTTACATAATAATTTTGTTTCTGTTTCTGAGTTTAACATTAACTAATTTTATGATAGTTTCTGAAATATAAAGATGAGTACAACACAGTTCTGGCCTTGATGTTGTCATGATTAAAATCTTGTGGCAGAGCACTGTAATATAAATGACTGGCCAGAATGCAAGTATCAGACCAAAATGTAATGAGATCATCAAAAAGAATGCAGTGCTTTCACATGAAATGTATTGGGGAATGTTTAAAGATGTGATGTTTCATTAAGAGCCAGAGGAATAAAAAAAATTCCAAAGGGCTTCAAGGGGATTGTGGGGAATCATTTATATATTTGTAGTTTGGGAAGGACTATTAAGGCAAATAATTGCTTCAATAATTCACATATTATTTTTTAATTTTCCCAATTAATATTAATTAAACATACCTCTTTGTCTAATTTCCTCATAAAGTTGCTACTGTGAATATAATGTCATATTCCAGATATAGCATGCCTAAAATAGAATAAGTGAAGTCTCTTGCCATCCTTCTGGTAGGTTATTTCAATATTGCCTAGAATTGTTTTCTTTTTTTTAAATGTCTTTATACTATTGTCTTAAATTACACTTATTGTGAGTAGATTTTTTTTAGGTGGTTCCTTAGCTAAACCATACCTTTCTCATTCTGTATCTTTTAAACTATTCTTTTTGACCCCAGAACATGACTTTCTGTTTATGCCTGTTAAATTCAGTATGGTTACATTCAGCTTTGATTCTGATTTTGTCATACAACATATTACTCTCTCCCCCAGCTTCCTGCCCTTCCTGCCCTTGTTGTAGGTATGCTCTCTGTATCATTGCATATATCCTCATGAGATTCACCTATAAGGTCATTTTCCAGGAGAGGGCCGAGGATAGAAACCCAAGGCCCTGCAGACCTTCACCAAAACACCATGAGCATGGAGATATGAACATGAACTTCCTGCGGTAGCCCGGACCACAAAGGGAAGAGCAGCCAGGGGAGAAGGGGAGGGAATGGGGGTGAATTTCCTCTGCTAAACCCAGTCTGGAGAGCCTGGAATGACGTTAGGGAGCCTGAGGTGGGGAAGTGCTGGCAGGCTCAGAGCAGGGTGCTCAGGGATAGTCAGCCGAGACAGCATGGGCACAGTAACTGGACGAGGAAGTTGGTGCTGCCAGACTTTGTAGCCACGTAAAAGAGGGTGGGCATCCAGTGGCAGACACTTGAGAAGCCAGAAACAGCAGAGGGAGGAAGATGGCATATAAGAGCCAAGAGGAGCAAGCCCGAACGGAAGCTTCTGTTTCTGTATCAGGGGAGCAAGCAAATGTGGATAGCAACCAATACAAAAGAGAAAGCAAAATTCAGCTTGGTGCCTGGTGACCTAGCGCTCTCAGAGAATTTGCACATGGAGCACCTGGACTGTTTTGGGGGGAGTCATCTCTGATCAGGAAGGTTATGAAAAGGAGAAAGCATAATGCAGGAAAAAAGAGGAAGAAGGAAGAATTTCAAGGACTTTCTGAATTTAAGGCAGAAGCCAGGAGGAGGGACCGGAGAAAGAGACTACAGAATGCCCAAAGGCAGGACCTGACGTGAGCGGCCTGCGTCTGCTGAAGGAGGGAAGGTTTCCGGGGAATGATTCAGCATTTGTTTGTACAAGTTCATTTCAGTGTTTTGACACCAACACTTTATGTAGACATGTTCATACCGGTGCTTTTTGTCACTCATCCGTGAAGTTTTAGAGTGCTTGAAAAAGACACAATAGTCTGGAAAATGTCACACCCACAAGCTCTGGCTGCTGGCACCTCCCCCAAGTGAACTCTGAGCTGGAGTCGGCCCTTCCCGGCTGGATGCAGTTCCCTCTTGGAGAGAGGATCCCTGCAGACAGTGTGAGCCTGGGCATGTGCTGGGCTGTGAGATACCCTCTCACCAACATGCCTTACTGCCTTGCCTCCAGGTGCCAACTGACTTGGGAGATAGAAGGGTGGAAGATGGTTTTATTGCTTTTGACTTGGTTTACTGGTTTGACCTTTTATGCATAATCTGCCCCCTGACCTACCATTAGCATAATGCTCAGTTAATCAAACTCTAGCCTCCAATGAATGGCCAGCTGTGTGGATGCCGCACATTGTACATTTAATAACTTCTGAATCAGTCAGGCAAAAGGTTAGGCAAATGACTTTGGCAGGAGGAGCGGGAGACATTCTAGTTCAGAGACGCAGAAGGTATCTCTACCCACAAGGAAGCACATCTTGCCTTATTTGTGAATGACCAAAAAGGAGGCCGGAAGGTGCGTGGGGCCTGAGCATCTGCTCCCCACCTCTATCCTAGGCCCTCCCCTACCCCTGTCCCCGATGGACTGGAGACGACACTCTCTTCCATCCTCCTGGCCTGGGGTTTCACAGCCCCACATTGCAGCCCAGGCAGCCGGCCAAAGGAGAAAGCCCTGATTCATTGCTCTTGGCACTGTCAAGGCTGGGCATTTCTGTAAACCCAAGACTGGGGCTGACTAATAAAACATACACTCAGACTTGCCCCTCAGTAAATGCCTTTCAACCTTTAATCCTGTTTGTTGCCATCTCTAAGGAAGCATTGATTCCTCGGGCAAGGAGGGCCTTTCCTCCCATATATCTCGCACCGATCAATGTTCTGCCGCCCCACTCCACCCCCCTGCCCCAACAAAGGGGAGATCTTGGCTAGGGGCACCTCTCCAGATTTATGACACAGCTTATGAAAGGGGTTTTTAAAACCACCACCGGAACCCTGCTCCTAGACAGGTTTTCTGACTCTCATCTATTCCAGGTGACCCCCCTGGATTCAGATTGTGGAGCCCAAGCCACACAGTGACACCATGGATACGGAGGAGGCCTTCATACAGCTAATTCAAAACGTGAATTATCAATCTCTTCTCTTCACCATCTTCCCAGCCTTTCTCCTGCCTTTCCCACCTTAGCGAATACTCCCCAAATCCACCCAGTCATCCAAGAGCAAAACGTGCACTATCTCCAGCGCTCCCCATTCTGCCTCCCTGCACAGCCACACAGGGAACAAGTCTCCTCATTGCTCCTGCTGGAACCCAGCCCTCACCTTCATCCCATTGCCATCTTGGCTCAAGCCTCAGACTCCAGAGCTCATTAGTGGATTGCCATTATTCCAGTTGCTCCCCAACACATGCCTTGCTAGAACTGCTGTGGGGGTACTCGTCTAAAGCATGTAGCTGCTAACATAGCCCATTTGATTATAAAAGGTTGGGTAAGTGACCAAGGGCACATCACTGATCAGTGCCTGAGTGAATCTGAGAACCCAGTGGAGCCATCTGCAGCCCACAGCTCTGCCACCTCACCCAAGGACTCCTCCCCTCTCAGTGTGAGCTACTTGAGGTCAGGGGTCAGATTGGATCCATGTCTGTCTCCACCACTCATTTCCCAGTATCAAACACTATGTCCTACATACTAGTGAATGTTCGGTAAATATCTGCACACTGAACATACCGCAAACGCCATCCTGAGATCATGTGAAGTGTAAATGATGAAGTCTACATTCAGACGTTTTGTGGGAGGGGATTTCTTTGGGAACCAGCATCAGAATACTAAAAAGTGATGAAGGTTCTTAGAAGGTGATCTGTAAACTTTAACAGGGCCAGAAGGAGCTCTCCATTTTGTCTCTTTTGTGGAGACAAAAATAAGCTTATGGGTCCAATTCTTCGCCTGAGACTCTGCTATTTTCCTACATCTCTCAGCTCAGACAACAGTGAGCAGGGAGTAAGTCCACACTCACACTGCATGCCTTGGGCAGACAAGGTCTACCCTCAAAGTGAGTCGGGGAAAGGGTGTGTGCACAGCACCAGGGCAAACTGACTGCTTTCCCAGGCACAGGAGGACGTGGGTGGTGCCCCGGAAGATGACCGTGCCCATCCCTGTTCACATGCTGACCTCTTCTGAAAGTCACTTTCCTCCCCACCTGGTCTCAGTGTCTTTAGTGGTAAAGACAGACAAGTATGTCTGCAGTCTGACAGTGTAAATGCCAGACTGCCCTGGCTGCCTGATGAATTAGCAACAATGTATCCAGTTTCTGGGAAGAAGTTCAATAGAATTTTTCCAACAGCCTTAGATTAATGCACCTGCTGAAGGAAGTTCTGTGGAAGAAGCCAACAACCTAGCACTGACTTCCTCACTTCCCACCCTCCGCTCCCACCAGGTACATCCATTTCCTTCCTCTCCCTTCCTAGGCACAGCCAGAGGAAAGCAGGAATTGTCAAGAATTAGCTTGGACTATGGCCTTGGGTCTACAATGTTAAATTAACATCCCATTCAACAGTTGGCAACAAAAGGCACTAATAAGAAGGAGGGGTCAACCCAACCAGATGAGAAATAAAAATAGAACTTTGCGGTGCTGTTTTGCTTCTCCTGACATTGAAAATCAAGTTGAGACTAACTCGTGTTTGTTAACTTCCCTTTCTATCAATCCAATCTCCTGCCTTACCCTGAAAGGAAATGCCCCTCCTGTTGTGCTGAGCTCCAGCTGCCTCTCCCAAGTGTCCCGCAGCTGGAAAGGCACTGAGCATAGTCAGAGACTCAAACTGGGCTTCATATATGGTATCTCAAGAGACAGCTCCTCATCCCACTCACTGTGCCACAGCCCTCTTCCAAGTCCCTCTGGGATAGAAATGTGACATCACCCGATGGCTGGGTCTGAGCAAGGCTGTGAACTGTTCCATCCCAGGCTGCCCACAGTGGGCAATAGTTAGACAACTGAACACTAGCTATAGACACAGAAGGTCTGGAGACCTGGGCTCTGGCAAGGAGAGGGTGAGACAGAGCCAAGCACTTTGTTGAAGGGAAAGTAAACCAAAAGGCAGGCCAGCCTCCAACCTGGGGCCTGCCTCCTGGTGTTCATGTCCGGTGTAATCCCCTCCGTGTTACTGTAGGCAGGACTTTGTGGCTGGGGGTGAGGAGGGTGTGTGAAGCAGAGAGTGTGTGGTCACCAAAGGCAACATGACACACACTCTCCCACTGTGTGGTGAGGACTGAGGATTTCCACAGCCTGTGAGTGAGTCTGGACTTCATCCTCCTGGCCAGGCTGAAACAACTGCAGCTGGGGGTTGGCACGGTGCTTGCTGGTCTCTTGAAGGGCTCAGCCAGAAACACTCAGAGAAGACTGTCTCCGATTCCTGACCCACAGAAACTATGAGATAATGAGTGTTTCTTACTTTAATCTGCTAACTTTTGGGGTAATTTATCATGCAGCAATAAAAGACTAATGCATTTAGCTATAGGTGTTTTACCCTAATAGGGGGCAGAAGCAAAGTGTTCTCTCCTTTGACCACCTGGAAGACCGAAGACCGAGCTGAAAGAAACTGCAGAGCCCCATTCTCCAGTCTGGTGCTGAAGCCTGAGAATGAGTCGAGAAGAAGAAAGAGGCTCCCCAGTAGGCCCGCTGTTTTCCAGTTACCATGCTGGGTGCTTTCTCAGGGTGAGTGCTTTCAATCTGCCCAACCATCTCCACTGACTGATGAAAAGACTGAGGTTGGGGAGAAGGTACCCAGTTTAGCCCATGTTGTGAGCAGCCATCCACAGAGGTCACCAGACTCCCATCCCTGAGCTCCTACCAGAAGTACCAGGCACAAACTTGACTCAGAAAAGTCACCCTCTTTCTTGTAATATATTGCAATCTCTGTCATCTGCAAAATACCTGGCTTCTGGGGAGGACAGAGAAAACACTAGAGAAACAGCAACTTGGCTTCAGAAATTGGTTACAAAGCGGAAATCCAGACTTTTTTTGTTTGTTTGCTTGGTTTTACATGTGTGTGTGAGTGTGTGTGTGTATGCATGTCTAGGCTCCAAATCAGGTAGCAGCTTGCGACACTGTGTGTGGTCCAGCTGAAGAAATTCTGAACATTGCTTCAAAGACCTAACTCACAACTCATCCTAAACTGTCACAGGGAAACTCCCATTAGAGCAGAGGGGAAGTGTGTGTTAATGAGCTGAAATGAAAGGACAGACACGAATAAGCAGAAGCCTGAATACAGCATGGGAGACAAATGAAATAATCACCCAGCTTTCCATTATTGCAAGGCAATAAATTTCATGTAATTCCTAAAGGCCAGCCTGGTTTTTTCTTTCTTTTTTTAACTCTTTTTACATTTTTGGAAGTATACTTTAATTAGCATAACATTTAAATTAGTGAATGGAATCTTAATTAGTGGAAGAAATAAACTTTTGTTAGAGTGGTAACTAAAACAAAATAAATCTACTTCCTCTTTCCAGAGTGGTTTGCTTATGGTGCATTTAATAGCCTAGTGTACCATAAACAATTTCAGGGAAAGATAAGTAATTAAATTAGAAGACATACTGGCCAGCTCCCAGTTTCAAGGAACTATTTTTTTCTCTTTCTCTCTCCAAAGGGCTCTCTCCCCTCTCCCCTTATCCTGGTAGGCCTCTGCACTCCAAGAATAAACATGGGATCCCTCTAGACTTCATTGGGTGTTTCCCATGATTATAATCTCTTGATAATTGTCAGGATAAAAATATTCCTTCAATTCCCCCTGCTTCTGTTTTCCCACTGAGATTTCCCTTTAATTCACTGGGTCAAGAAAAGAGCCAAGCAAATCAAATGTAAACAGTCACTGGTTAATGGGTGCTCCTTCTTGCTCCTTTGCTCTCCCTCATCCTTTTGACCCTTTGCAGAATGACCAAGCTTTACTCCACTCAAAGGCCACTAGGCCCAGAAAGGACCAGGTCAGCGCTAGCACACGGCTTCAAGAGCAGAACAAGGCAGACACAGCCGAGTTCCTCAGAGCCAATAGCGGTTTTGGGATCCACAGATGGCACTACCTGCCCATCCTATCTCGAATGTGAAAACTGACATTCAGAGAGATGAAGAGACTTTTCCTAGGTTAGCCAGGGAGGCAGCTTCCCTCCATCCAAAATTTCTGGCCTTAATCTGTGCTCCCTGCACCATATTCTATACAATATTT
Source organism: Phyllostomus hastatus (assembly GCF_019186645.2). Taxonomy (NCBI): domain Eukaryota; kingdom Metazoa; phylum Chordata; class Mammalia; order Chiroptera; family Phyllostomidae; genus Phyllostomus; species Phyllostomus hastatus. The sequence goes on along the minus strand of NW_025334015.1, from coordinate 6,377,088 downwards.
CTCAAACACATGGTCAGGATTTCTGAGATGATTCCTAAGAAGAGACTAATCTTGGCTTAAATCTGAGGCAAGATCCAGGCTCAGGCTCACTGCAGCCCTGAGTTTTTAGAAGGTGTGGGGCAGGGGTGCGGGGGAGGCTGCCTCACCATTCTGTATTCATTCTCTACTCAGGAAACAACACAGTGCTGGTAAAGGGCCCAGCCTCGATGAAGGAGCAAGATGCCTCTTGATTGTGTGTGATGGGATCAGCAGTCTGCCACTGCACAAGAAGACCTTAAGGAGGAGAGGGGACAATGATAGGCTGGGCATGGGGTGACCTGCATGCAAGTTCTGACTTCTTATTGCAGGCCCGAGCCAGACTCTCTTCACCTCTTTAATGAGAAGACGGGGTGAGATGGCCTCTTTGTGCCCCAAAGGTAAAGCTTCAACTGAGTTTCCCCATAACAAGTTAACACGCACCAGAGGTGTGAACTTGGGAAGTTAACCAACCCCTCTAAGCCACCTTTTGGTTTCTTAATTCCTTCAAACAGTTTTGTGTTCATTCAATAAATGTTCATTCAGTGCTTTCTGTATTACAAGCATTTCCCTAGATGGAAATGCAGGGTGAACAAGACACACAAAATCCCTGTCTGCAAGGGCTTGAGATTCTCATAAAGAAGCTAAACTCTGAAACAAATACATGGCATGATACTATATAGTGAAAAGTGCTGTGAATAAAACTAAAGGCTGGGGGAATTAATTTGGAAAGTATGCTCAAGTGGTAGCTTGAATGAGGCTTCAGACCATGAAGCAATCTGCCTCACACTATGACTGGCACATAGTAAATACTCCCCAAATTATTATTATAACTGTATTAATTATATTTATAACTAAAATTATTCTATTGTAACAATGACTACAAGATGAGTTTGTTTAGCACCAAGAGTCACACATGGTATACCTAGTACATATTTTGAATTTCTCCCACTTGTTTCATTTTTGCCAGTTTAAAACCCTCATAAATAAATCTGGAAACTAAAAGTTTGAGAACTATTAGGAAAGAGTTGGTACTCCATTCTTGTTCCTGGCCTTTGGGATGTGTGAGAGGAAGGAGGAAAGAGGACAAACGGGGCCCCTTACAAGAGCACTGGGTGGTTTGCATTGTAGCAATGATACTGGGGGCCAGTTAGGTGACTAAGAAAGGCATGTGTCTCTTTTAAGAGAATTGATAACAACACCAAATGTTACATGCCAGTTTCATCTCCACAGAGGAAGGGCTGCTCAGCAGAAATGTTGACCACACTCTATCTGCAGTGATGAGATGATCAGTTTCTTCTAAAGAGATATATTCTCTCAATTTTCACGAGGAATTTGAAATGCTCTGTTCTGCCTTGGGTTTATTTCAATGAATCCCAGTGCCTGGGAATGTGTCCTTTGTCTGAGACCGCCTCCTTAGCTAAGTGATTCCATAATGGCAATTTTATTCCAGATTATGAGGCTAAATGCGACAAGTGGAAATAACTTTAGACACTTGAAAAGATATTAAAAATTAAATTTAATTGAGAAGTTATTACATGCCAGGTACAGTCATAAGTATTTTAGATGTATTGGCTTTCATTGTATGCTCATATTAAGTATGCACAGTAGGTTCTTTTGTTATTCCATGGTAGAGATAAGGAAACGGAGGCCCACAAAACATTAAGATCACTTAGCTCATAATAAGTGGCAGTGGCATCCTGGCTGGCGTAGCTCAGTGGATTGAGCGCGGGCTGGGAACCAAAGTGTCCCAGGTTCGATTCCCAGCCAGGGTACATCCTGGGTTGCAGGCCAGAACCCCTAGCAACCACACGTTGATGTCTCTCTCTCTCTCTCTCTCTCTCTCTCTCTCTCTCTCTCTCTCTCTCTCTCTCTCTCTTTCCCTCCCTTCCCTCTCTGAAAATAAATAAATAAAAATCTAAAAAAACAAAACAAAACATTTTTTTTAAATAAGTGGCAGTGGCAAGTTCAAACACTGAACTCTGACCTTGGCCCTTGGCTCTCAATCACTTTGTGATACTGCCATCACTCCCCAGCAAAAGTGGACTGTCCTTGCTGCCAACAGGTACTGGGGTGGCCACTGACAGAGCAAGCCTCTTAGAAAGCAACCTCGGACAAGATGCTCATATCAAAATTCCTTCCACAGTGATAAAATCCTATATCTCATCTAAAATGTTCACTCATAAAATGCAAATGTGCAAGGAGGAGAGAGTAGCAGCTTAGCATTACAAGGAGGGAACCGATGAGCATGAACCTTCCAGAGGCCGACAGGCTCCCAATGAGTTGGGGACAGAGAGGGCACAGATCCTGTGTGGCTTCGGCCTATCTTCCAGCTTAGCTTCCAAACCTGTTGGTTGTAACCACTTTGGGCCAGTCAGTTACCCTCCATCAGTGCTGGGCTCTGTATAGAGGGCACACAGCTAAAATCTATCTTGGGAGACCTTTATCAGAATAAAAGTAAGATTATTTTTGTATTTAGTTCAGTGCCTGAATAAAATGGTCACTGTTGTATGTTTCTATATTTTGCTTGAGGCATAGCCCTCATAACTGAAGAAATAATCACAAAACCCAGGTCATTCTGTCATTCCAGGTACTGTTCAGAGGACATTATTCAAGATGTCTTTGATGCAGAGCCCATGTGCCTGTGGTCTCAGGGACTTCTGGAGTAACTAGCCGCTCATAAATATGTGCTAGCTGTTACAGTGGGAAGCAAATGATGATGTCTTCTTTGGATGGAAGCTGAGCCATGTCTACATATTTCGGTGTAAGGCCCAGTGAGAGGGAGATAGCTGAAGTCATCACTGGAATACTTTTCCTTCTTCTTTTGCTTTTAACCTGGCATAAGAACATACGTTGCCAAAACCAGCCTTTGAGTACAGCCATGAGAACACCTCAATCACTATGTGAATCTGAATAAATTGATTCACTATCTCAATTGAACTAAAAAAATTTAATCCTTTTTCTTTGATTTAGGATTTGGCAAAATTAGGATTCATGACCGGAGCATCTGAACATTTACCCAACAATACAAGTCAGCCACAAGTCTAAAGGAAAATAGATACCGAAGTCTGGAACAAAGACAACTGAAATGAGAAAGAGAAGGGGTCCAGCCAACTGAGGTAAGGGGAGTCTCAGGGGAGCTCTCAGCCATCATTTGACCAATACCAGAAGACTTCCTGGAAGAGGTGGGAACTTGGAGACTTTTTGAGACAGTGGGGAGACTTAGCATGTAGTGCAAATTGGATGGGGAATCATCCCAAAAGTTCTATGCAGTTGGAAAAGGACTGGGACCAAAATGAGGAGACTGAACAAAAGAAGCATTGGTTCTATTCCCTCCCACCCACTACTCCCTGTGAATAAACCAATAGAAGAAAAAGCTTTTCCAACCACAGACCCCCTCAATTCCACTCTGGCCAGGCAACTGCAGAGAGCAATAAAACTTTAATGGCTCCCAGTGGGTCGATTCAGCAAGAAGGAAAGTGCTATAAATCTCACCCGATGCTTATGTGCAGCTTAAAAACAAACGGCTCCAATCACACTTAGCAGAACCAGCCAATTTCCCCAGCATGGGCATGTAGCAAAGGAAGATTTACCCACCTATGGAACTGATGGAAGGAGAGGTTTGGGGGAAAGAAAGGGAAAAATAAAGGTCAGCTACAGAATGAATATCAACGATTTTGCAATAGATGGTTTAATACGAAGACATAGAATACGTGGCCATCCTGCTAAGCAGCAGTGGACAGAAAGCCTGGATGGATCGTCCCCACAGTGAGATGTACTGGTGGAGATGCAATCTTGGCTGCAAAGTGGCCCACTGGCTCTCTGACATTGCTTTTCCAAGCCCAGGAGGAGACTCCCCCGTCCCTTCATGACCTCTTGTCATTACGGATGGTCCCCCAGCATCTCTGAGCATCTTCCTAACCAGTGCAGGCCCATGATGTGTAAACACGGACCCGAGTCAGTGGTCCTGCACCTCCACGAGCCCCAAACACATGTGAATCAGAAGGATCAGAAAGCAAAAGCCAATTTTCAGCAAACTTGTGTCATCTCAGCACCATTCCCTACTCCAGCGTCACCATCCTTTCTCTGCAGGAGCCGCAGCCCTCAGCCACTCAGAGCATTCTGCAGGAGCACACAACAGTCTTCCCCACCAACAAGCAGTATGCCTTCCAGTGATGCACTTTGTTAGAAGAACGTGTATTGATGAGGGTAAGAAGTAAGTTCTGAATCTACAGAATATGTTGTGAGATGCTCTCAAAAATGTAGTCACCATATTATTATTAATAACATCCATAATTACAATACCAGTAAAATTTATTGGGGCTCACCATGCATTAGACCAGGTACTACAGTTCTCTTACATGCATTGTATTTGTTTAACATTTAAAGTAATGTGAGAGCTAAACTCTTCCCCCTCTTTAACATATTAGGAAGCTGAGATCCAAAGAAGTTCCATAATTCACCCAAAGTTCTTCAAACAAAGGGAGAAGAAGACAGGAGAACTGAGGCACTCTAACTCCAAAACCCATTCTTAATGCGTTGTGTAAGATTGTGTAAGAAAAAAAATTCAGAGGCTAATTTTTGAATTACACATAAAATTTGAAAAGCTCATGCTTACTAAGTGTTTAGAATATTTGCAGACACCATGATAAGCACTTTGCATGAACCGATGCATTTTATTTTTACAAAAAATTCTAAGAGCTAGAAATTACTCTTGTTATTTTTACATGAGAAAACTGAGAATTCAATAAATTAATGTATTTGTATATAAGATCACGTAGTGAGTTAAGAGTCAGAACCAGGAATGAAGTTGTATCTCTCCCTGATTCTAGAACCTTCAGCTTAACTTGCCATGTTCTGTGACATACTAAAAATCATAAGTAGTCAAATGAACAGGAATTTTGGTGTTAGAACAACTGCTCTAATTCCCACTGCTGTCAAGCCCAAATGTGAGATCAGGAGAGGGAAATAAGAACTCAGAATTTGCAGGAAGGAGCCTTGAGGCTGCCAGGACCCACCAGTCCTGTAGCACCTACTAAGTCACCTTGCCCTTCACACACGGGTCTTCAGGAGGACTTGCGTCCCAGCAGGATATCTCTGCTGAGGGCCAAACTGTTTGCTCTGCTGTTCATTTTAAGGCTTGCAATGTGCCGCTAAGGAGGCTGCTTTTTGCACAGGAGAGGCAGAGAAATGCTGACTCAAAGGTTGAAGGGGAAAACCAGAAAGAAAGCAAGATATATCATCGTCACTTCTCCCTAGGCTTCTCTCCAAAGTGCCTAAGTTGCAAGAAATGTGCCCATGACCTGTGATGCAGTTGGTCCTCATTATTTCCAGATTCCATATTTGTGAATTTGCCTACTTGTCAAAATTTATTTGGAACCCCAAATCAATACCACAGTACTTGCATAGACATTCACAGACGTGAGCAGGGCAGCAAAAATTTAAGTCATCAACGTGCATATTCCTGGTCGAGGAAGAACAAGGTGACATTTGCCTTCTCATTTCAACTCTCACACTACAAATAAGTGTCCCCTTGCAGGTCTATTCTTTTTTTTCTTTTTCAAAAATATATTTTATTGATTTTACTCTTATAGTTGTCCCTTTCCCACCAGCATTCCCCCCTTAGTTCATGTCCATGGGTTGTACATATAAGTTCTTTGGCTTCTCCATTTCACATACTATAATTAGCCTCCCCCTGTCTATTTTGTACCTACCAATTATGCTTCTTATTCCCTGTACCTTTTCCCCCATTTCTCCTCACCCTCCCCACTGATAACCCTCCATGTGATCTCCATTTCTGTGATTCTGTTCCTGTTCTAGTTGTTTGCTTAGTTTGTTTTTGTTTTGTTTTAGGTTCAGTTGTTGAAAGCTGGGAGTTTATTGTAATTTTACTGTTCATATTTTTGATCTTCTTCTTTTTCCTAGATAAGTCCCTTTAATATTTCATATAATAAGCATTGGTGCTAATAAACTTTAACTTGACCTTATCTGGGAAACACTTGATCTGCCCTTCCATTCTGAATGATAGCTTTGCTGGATAGAGTAATCTAGGTTATAGGTCCTTGCCTTTCATGACTTTGCATAGTTCTTTCCAGCCCCTTACCTGCAAGGTCTCTTTTGAGGAATCAACTGATAGTCCTATGGGAACTCCTTTGTAGGTAACTGCCTCCTTTTCTCTTGCTGCTTCTAGAATTCTCTTATCTTTAATCTTGGGTAATGTAGTTATGATGTGTCTTGGTATGTGCTTCCTTGGATTCAAATTTTGGGGGATTCTCTGAGCTTCCTGGACTTCCTGGAAGTCTATTCATACCTTTGCCTGATTAGGGAAGTTCTCCTTCATTTTTTTTCAAATAAGTTTTAAATGTCTTGCTCTTCCTCTGCTCCTTATGGCACCCCTAGGACTTGGAGGTTGGAACATTTAAAGTTGTCCTGGAGGTTCCTAAGCCTCTCCTTGTTTTTGTTTTGTTTTGTTTTGTTTTTGAATTCTTATTTCTTCATTCTGTTCTGGTTGAATATTTATTTCTTCCTTCTGCTCCAAACCATTGATTTGAGTCCTAGTTTCCTTCCTGTCCCTGTTGGTTCCATGTACATTTTCCTTTATTTCACTTTGCATAACCTTCACTTCCTCCTCTATTTTGTGACCATACTCGACCAATCCTGTGAGCATCCTGATTATCAGTGCTTTGAACTCTCCATCTGAGAGGTTGGCTATCTCTTTGTTGCTTAGTTGTATTTTTTCTGGAGCTTTGATCTGTTCTTTCATTTGGGCCTTTTTGATCTTGGCATGCCTGTTATGTAGTAAGGGGCAGAGACTTAGGTGTTCATCAGGGTGGGGCAAACCATGTTGCTGTTGTGGTGCTGTATGTGGGAGAGTGATCCAAGAGGGAACAATACCATTTGCTGGGCACTTAGTGGGCTTTCAGTCACTTCCACCCACTACCCACAAGCAAATTGGGCCCCTCTGGTGCTGATTCCCCAGTGGGTGGCTTGTGTACATTCTAGGACACTGTAGGTCACTCCAACAAACTCTCCTGTGAGGCTGGGAACTTCTCCCACTATGGCATACCCCCCCAACAGATTTTTACAGTCAGAGAATTTGAAACTTCATTTCTCCACACTAGAACCCTGGGTTGGGTGGTCTGTCTTGCTCCCCATTTGTTCCTCCTGGTTTATCTTCACACAAATGTGGGACCACCTGGTCCTCCAGGGGCTGCCTTGCCATGAGTCCTCTCCACCCCAGCTGCCTGTCTCCACTCTTCCTACCAGTCTGGATGAATGTTTCTTCTTTAACTCCTTAGTTGTCAGACTTACATACAGTTTGATTTTCTGGCAGTTCTGGTTATTTTTTGTTTTTAAATTTGTTGTTGTCCTTCTTTTGGTTGTGTGAGAAGGCAAAGTGTATCTATCTACACCTCCGTCTTGGCCAGAAGTCTCCAGGTCTATTCAATGCTTCAATTTTTTTCTTATTTTTGTGCTTTTTATTGCTGGTTTCCCTTTTTTAAGTGCCCCCCCAAGTGCCATGCTGAATGCTATCTGGTGTTCCTGAGTGCCGGTCAGCAGTGAGGTGCCTTATAAAGAAAACACACATGTTAGATCAGCTCCATTTAGGCATGAGTTACAGTGCTGGTGACTGTGAGCTCAATGTTAATGAATGAATAATATGTATTAAACATGATTTCTTTAAACAGAAATACACATGAAATAAGATTACGTATTGATTGGGTGACAAAATGTGACCAGAGGCTTGCAGGAACCTAACTCTTTATTTCCCTTGGGATCAATGCCTCAGTATTTGCTAGTTCAGTGTTTGAGATGATGTAATAGAATGTAACTACCACAAACAATGAGAATTGACTGTGTTATCTGCCTCCACCACAGAGAATGCCTCGCTTTTGTGTACTTGCTTTGGTCACTGTCTGGTCTTGAGATGTCCACTTAAGCCTCATTTTTTTCATTTGTAAAATGACAACAATTATAGTATCTGCCTCACAAATTGTTGTAACTCTTCAGGAAGTAAAGTGTTACTCTTCAGGAGGTATGACAGTTGGCTCATGGTAGGGAAGAAGTTCAGTGTATCCCTGATGCCATAGTTACTGTCACTAGTATCTTTCTTGGTGGAGGGAGAGTAGTTTTAAGCAAGTTGGTCACCAACCTCCTTTATCTTCTTCAGGCTGTGTGTGCTTCTGGGTGCAATACTGGGCAAATTCCAGGAATGGCACAAGTTCTGAAGGATTGTCCCATGCTGGCTAATCCAGAAAATGAATGACTATAGCTTTGTTGGGTCCTCTCACTTGACATTTGGCTCAGGTGTCTTGAAGAACTTTCAATTATCTACCTGAAAAGGATCAACACCTCCTCCATTTCATCCCTGCCACAATTCTTCCCACAGATTAGTATGTCTCCCACTGCACTGTATCCTTATGAGAACTCTCGCCAGTTCCTCATCTGCAACACGTCCTGTGAGCTTCCCTCTGCTTCTCACTTCACAATCCACATCTATTCCTGGACCCCCATCACTACCCACAGATAACATTATTAGGCTTCTAGTGACCCATGCTCACAATCAGGGCCACCTCAGGCTGCAGCTTCTGTTTGCCCATTACTTTATATATTACCAGAGAACAAATTAGGTTGTCAGTAATATTTCCCATATCTACATTCTTATCTCTTCTCATTTCCATGATCACATCCTGATTAAGAGGATTATTTGTCCTCTGTGTTATTATAATAAACTTACATAAACTCTCTTACAATTACAATTGCTGGTATTTCTCTACCCCAATGCTCAACTCATTTTTAAAATTTTCTGAAGCGTAAGTCTTATGATATGACTCCTGCTCAAAAGCCTTGAACTGTTCCCCTTTGATGAAAAAACTAAATATAAACTTTTCAAGGAATGGGGTGGTAGTTTCCTGATTTGCCTTTCAGTTTTTTTACTCTGCTCCCATAGAGATAACTACTAAACAATAATACTTTCATCATCCTTGAACATATCCACCCCTTCCTTTCCTTTACAGCTTCATCTTCTTTACAGAACAACTTAGAATGTTCTTCTGACCAATGTCATCTCCTCTGTAAAGACTTTCTTGACTTAAAAACAACAACAACAAAGATTCCTTGTTCTTCTGAGTCACTACAGAAATCTGTTCCTACTTCTACTGGGGAACTCATATTCTGCCATACTATAGAAACTTATGGGATTGTTTTCATGCCTATTAGGACTACTAGATCTTTAGAGCAAGAACTGAGTGTTATTCTGCATCTTTACCCTTCAGTTGCATGCATGGAATAGACCTTGCTGCCCATGTACTTAAAAAAGCATGTGGAGGAAGTTTTTGTCATAGAAAAGTTTCTGTACATAGTGCTCATTTTCAGATAGCTAGTGGCTATTGCTGGTCACTTTCCAGTGAGTGTGAGTAGAGAGGGGATGAAAATGTAGGTGGTCCTCCTCAGCTGGGCTGACATCCTCCAAATGTTAGGTTCTTGGTCCTTGCCCCTTTCTTTCTCTATGCTCCCCTTCAATACCTAGTGTAAAGATATGGAGTTTTCAATATTCAATAAATGTTTCATTACTCTATAATATTTGTTATCAGGTACCAGTAAGATGCCACCCTATCTCACAAACATTCAAGTAGCACCAACCAACACAGAGATGAACAGAAAGATACAGAGGGAAACATAGCAAAAGAATCACTGTTCAATTTGTGCCTTACCTACTGAGTGGACTTGAGGTGGCCAAGTGAAACAAGTCTTGTAAGAGTAAAACAAAGCAGAGATCATTGAGGGAGTAAAAGGAGGAGTGCTCCAGGTATCTGAGTTTAACAGATAACACTTGAACAAGGCATTTGGCTCTGAGTTTGTGCCAGCCAGGGCAAATAGACAGGACACTGGCTTATCTTGTTTGTTCTCTAAAAGGAAAAAACACGTAATTCACAGTCAAGACAGTGTTTTCCTTGGAACCAAACTTAAGCAGAAATTTCCTGTGAGAGAGAGTGTGGAATTCCAATAGACAAGATTAGTAAAAAAAATTTTGAGTGACACCGTGGAAGAATAACTTCAGCCTAATTTGTATAAGAGATAGAGAATTGCTATTCATTTGCCAGGTCTCATATTGATTCTACATAAAGGTAGAGAGCATTACATTAGATCCTGGCATAGGAAGGGAATTTCCTCAAGGAAAATGATGCCATTTATGCAGCATTAGTTTGCCATGTTTTCTGAAATGTTTTTAGAGACCATGATGGCTCCAACCCTACACTCTTACCTAGTCCCTTTTGTAGCCAATGGCAAGCTCCTGCAACAGCCTATGATGAGAGACCCTGGCTGCTTCCACTGAAACAAAGGGAGCTTGACCTGCTGACTCAGGGACCTAGCCTAAGACACACAGACCCCTAATAAAATTACATTGGTCACACAAAACTCAGACCTCCCTCAGGGCAAGTGAGATTTACTCCAGTGACATTTTATGTTATTTATTTTTATATGTTTATTGATTTGAGAGAGACAGAGACAGAGAAAGAGAGTGAGAGAGAAACATCAATTGGTTGTCTCCCATACGCACCCCAACTGGGGATTAAACCTGCAACCTAGGAAAATGCACTGACCAAGAGTTAAACCCCCAATATCCTGGTGTGTGGGACAATGCTCCAACCAACTGAGCCATACCAGCCAGAGCTCAACTGACATTTTAAAACTTTGTCTCTGATCTTCAGCTTTGATGGAGTCTCTCATGTGTCCTGGTACTGTCCAGTGTGGCACTTTCTGAAAGCAGTTCCTTTGCTAGGTCCATGTTAACCATTTCTTGCCTGGATTAAGACAGGGTGATATTCGCAAAGAATCATTTGACTGTAACACCACTCACAGGCAGTGAGAATATCTGCCTTCTGGTTACTCTGTGCCTATCACAATGTCTGGACCATAGTAATGACTTAGTTTATATGTGTGAATGGATGAAATGCTCTACTCTCTTCCTCCAGGTGAAAATATAAGGACAATTTACTAATGTGGTATGTAAAGACACACATATTCCTTCTTTCTGTCTAAGGGAAAGGACAAGTCCACAAAAATCTTTGAAATAAAAAAATCTAAAGAGATGCAAACAGAAAAGATGCAATTCTTATAAGTAATTTTAAACAACCCTAATATCTCTGTTATTACATTATAAGACCTACTAGGGACCATAAAGGGTATGAACATTTGCTCAGACCCTTACCTAATATTTCTCAATCCAGGCCCTCTCTACTTACTTTCAATCACATTAAATGTAAACACCAATTGATTCTTTCTCATATTGTGAGCCCCACCCTTCACCAAACCTCAATTTCTATTAGCCCTATTTCTTCCATGTGAGTTGGGAATCACTGTTCTGAAAACTCCCAAAGAGTACAGAGCTAAGTGCATTGTGCAAGACGTCATTATGCTAAAGGACTTATTGCTGCCAAAGAACAACCCTTCTCAAGCAAAGAAACACCTGATTCACTATCTGCATTACCCTGGAGACAGGGATATACCTGGAACTGAAGTTGTGCTGGCATATTCTTTCTTATGCTGGACTCTTGATATTTCTTATGTAATATTCTGCTTCTTATTGACAATCACTGAAGTGATTTCAGATTGGCTTTTCCTATCCCTCCTCCTAGTAGAAAGGGGTTTAGGAAAGGGATTAATATAAAAGAGAAAAAGACAGAAGGAAATGGGCCTTGTTCTTCAAACTTGGGATTTTTTTCAGTTGCCATCTTCATTGATGACATATGGTGACTTGGGCTTAGGAGTAAGATCTATGACTTTGGGCAGTGAACTGAACCTCTTTAAGCTTCAGTGAACTCAACAATTAAATGGCAACAAGAGCTAACATGTTTAGAGAACCAGTAAGTATACAGTAAGCTGTCAACAGTGCCCATAGTCATCTCCATCGTCACCACCGCCCACGTGTTCTCCTGCTCCTGTCACAGTGAGTTTGCAGACCAACCTTACCACCGCACGTGGCTGTGCTCTGAACCCTCGGGACAATGGGAGTCCAGTGAGCAGCACAAATGAACACACTGTCCCTCCACTCTACTCCTCTAGATGAGTAAAAGACAAAGCAGAAACAAATGGCTTTCATCTCACTGCAAATTTAACTTAACAAGAGAATAGCAGTTCCCAAAGCAACCCAAGCAGAGCACCCCCAGAGATCCATGCCGCTGGATTTGCAGCACCTTAAGCAGCGTGTTATTTCCAGATTTGTCTTCCCTTTGGTCCAATTTCCTCATCTTAACCAGCTTAGGAAAGTAAATACGTATTATTAAATGAGTAAAATGCTTTTACACATTTATTTACTAATGAATGTACAGGTCTGCTCCACATTGCATTTGGCAAGCTGGAAAAAAAATCCTATAAATTTAAGATAAAAAACTAGTTTGAATAAAGGTAGAAGGCCACTTGTCATCTCTAAGAACACTAAAACTCTGTGCTTTTTAGAGATTCCACCTCCCCCCCCCCAGCTATTTTAAACCTGTTCATTAGTCGTCATGGGCTTCTTCTCATTTCTGCTTCGTCTTTTCTGGTCCCTAAGTTCCAAATGCCCAGCCAGGGAGAAACGATGTCTTCTGGCATACATTCAAGTGAGGAAGTGATCACTGCAAATGTGTGGCAAATCCAGGTTGGCCATGACTTCAGTGTATATGTAGTCCCCCTCTTTCCCTTGAGAGTAAATTGTGTCCACACAATTATGACTGTGGCAGCAACTCCATTTATTTGAATCCTTCCAAGGAGATAGTTTGCTCAGCTTCCTTAAACCAGTTATAAGTGAAGCAACACTTTCAAGCCCATCTTTGCCCCTTCTGCTAAACCGTTAGGCAAAACAAGTCAGAACAATACTTTGCATTCTCATAGTACATTATGCTCTACTAAGGGCTGTTACAGAAATGATTTTATTTTGCTCTAAAAACAACCCTTTGCAGTTCTAAAGATGGATGGTGATAGTGATTGCACAACAATGGGAATGTACCTAATGCCACTGAAATGTACTCGTAAAAGTGGGTGAAATGTAAACTTTATGTGGTGTATATTTCACAATAAATGTTTTCCCATTAAAAATAAAACAAATCTTTGAGGTAGGTGGGCAATACTGCAAAGGGAAGAGACATGCTCAAGGTGAGAATCCAGCTCTTTGTTCCAGGCATTTTCAAAACTCATGTTAGACCCCTAAGGCAGTAAGTTCCTGAGAAGATTGCTTGACAGGACTGTCTTATGCTTAGAAAATGCCATATGGTCAGGTGGGACATGGTGACTTTTTCTTTCTAGCACCCCACTGTCTTCCTATTGACAAACATTCAGAATCTGGAGAAAAGGTTATTTCAAAAGTCTATTTGCTCTGATAAGTAATAATCCAACTATCCTTTCTAACAATTTCCCCAGGTTCACATCAAAAAGGTAACTTAAAAAATAAATACCAAGAAGCCTAAAAGTCAGAGCCCAACTTACTTTAAACATTAGACAACTCAATCAAAATCTGTTTTTTGGTAAGTAAAACAGACATGGAATGAAAATAAAATGAAGTAATTCCTGCAAAAGTACATAGAGTTTCAGGAAAGTAAGATAAAAATCAAATACCTGATTTTTCAGACTACTAGAAAGAGATAGAAAATGAATAATTCAAAAGGGCAGAAAATCCATATGTATTTTCTGTAAAAAAATAACTAAGCTTTGTACAATATTTTACAATTTGCAAAACACTCTCACATGCATTATCTCATTTGAGTTTTTTAAAAACCCTGTGAAATAAACTATTATTATTATCATCCTTTCATAATGGAAGGAACTAAAGCATAGAAAGTTTTCTCCCCTCCCCCAGCCTCCCTCCCCGGTCACAGAGTCTCCAAGAGGCAGAACCGAGTCCTGCCCCAGGTCTCCATTTTTAAATGTTGCTTTCATGAGGTTTAACACTCTTTATGCAAGCTGAGTTTTGATGGGATTGGTTTCAATATGACTGAGGTTTGGGGGATACACTCCCAACAACAATAGACTACAAAAAATAAAAATAAAAATAAAGACTCAGGGCCAGCTGGGAAGATGCTGGTTTCCCTTGGACTGCCTGCCCCACTCATAATCTCTTTACAACGGACTTTCTACCAAAAAGAGTCATTCTCTTTCAGATTCCTCCTCTTTTAAATCTTCAGGGAGTGGGAAATGGTTGGGTGTGAAGTTTTCAAAGGCAACCTCTGGGAAGTCTGCTGAGGCTGACGACAATGCTCACAGCAGTGAGTTCTCGGTGCTGCAGCCAAGCACATTCTGTAGAGTTAGCACTGATTGTCCATCTCTGAATCAATTTGGCCACAAGCAAGGCAAATGCATAGACTCCATGAAAATTGAAAAGACTCCCAAAACAGTGTATTGTAAGGATTTTAACAACCCGAGAGCTGAAATCTATAGAAAGAAGACAGCTATGCCGATTAGTCTCTTCTCATAGCATCCATGGTTTCTCATTTTGGATCACTATCTTTTTGCAAGAAGGACAGATATTTTCTCATTTACCAGAAAAAGTAGGTCTTGCCTGGAGTTATATCAGTATCATAGCTCCTGGGACTGACAAGACAGTGCCTGAGAGTTGCTGGCCCCCCACAGGTCAGTCCCCAGCTCCTCCTTTGGCTCTTGAATGAAAACTGCTGAGAAGACTATCCTTGTGGCTTCTCCCTTGCAGGCATCTGTAGAAACCACAAATGCCCCTCTCAGCAGCTGGACACCCAGGCCAAAGATAGGAGTTACAATGATCCACCAGCCACAGTGATGGCTCCCCTTGGTTTACTCTGCCCAGGCTGGTACATAGGTTGAATCCAGGAAAATAGTAAGTTATGGTACCTGCTGCAAATGTTCTTACCCATGACTCTAACAATTCTTTGCTGGCCTTCCTAACTGCTATAGTCCATGCTGTATGAGGAAAAGAGGTACTTACTTTCTGTGAAGTGACTGGAGAGCCCTGGGGACAGACTACATGGTATAAACTGGATCTCTGTTATTTACTGGGTTACTACAGGCAAGTATTTAAACCTCACTAGGCAGGTTTTATCATCTATGAAATGGACTAACCTAGCTCAGTTATTGAAAGAACCAAATAAGATAGTGCACTTAGTATGGTGCCAGGCACTCACTAAAAACTTCATGAAATGTTCATCATTTTTGTTCTCATCCTCTCACGTTACCTTTATATCTCATCTGTAGCACAGTGCCAAGCACACATTGGGCTGTTGGATAAAAATGTTCATGGATGAGATCCCCTTCAATACCAACATAATTCCACACGTATATCGTATCTTGACCCATTTGTTTGTTCTAATTTTTTCTACTTGGAGCCATCACTCAATCATTTAAGGTGTTTCTAGGGTCATGGGAAAAGGTCAGAATCTGCAGTAGGCAGAAATGGATGCAATGAACAAAGGACAGGCCCCCATAGATCTCCCTCTGTGGCAAACTCCTTTCTTTTTTTTTTTAATTGAATTTATTGGGGTGAGATTTGTGAATCAAATTATGTAAGTTTCAGATGTACAATTCTGTAACACATCATGTGTACATTGTGTGGTGTGTTCACCACCCCAAGTCCAGTCTCCTTTCATCACCTTTACCCTCTTCTACTTCCTCCCACTCCCTCTTTCCCTCTGGTAATTACCATACTGTTGTCTGTGCCTATGAGGGGGTTTTTAGCTTAATTTCTTTTTTTATTATTATTATATTTTAAAGGTGACTTTATGTGTAATGTCATCACACCAATTACAGATTGAATTAGACAAATATGTACCCTTAATTTAATTTCAAATAGGTGATACATAGAATGTGACTGGTAAACCCTACGTCCACTAAAACTATTCCATAATTTTGAATTCACATTAATGATCCCATGGCTGACTCCATCAACTCTAATAAATATTCACGCCCAAGCTTGTCTACCTCTGAAGCATTCTACCAGTGTTCTGTTGGGCGAATATACAGAAGGTAAAGCTTACTTAGTCTATAACCTGTTTAGGATTATAATAATAGAAAAAGCTAATACTTATGTAAGACTCACCATGTGACAACATTGCTCCAGTCTATGCGTTACTCATATGATTCTCATTAAAGTCTACAAATTAAGTATTATTCTTATCCTTCTCATTTTACAGACAGGATAGACTAGAGAGATGAAGTAACTTGCCCAAGGTCATACAACCTGGTTTTAATGTTTAGCCTCTTAACCACTCTTCTACACTGCCTCTTACAACCTGCAGATAAGATGAGGTTGATTCAGTAATAATCATTTCAGAAGCATACACACATGCGATGGGAGACCAACAGAGGTTAACATTGCTCTGATTGGGAACATTTGAATTAGGCTTTTACTTCAGTCAATTCAAAGGTAAACAAATATTATCAAACGACAGAGGCAGTACTAATTTTTGGAGATAGAACATAAAAAAAGAAAAAAAGGCATAGGACCTGCCCTGACAAAGGCTAATCTAATGCAGAATAATAAGACAGAAGTAAATAATAGCAAAACCCCCCTGGCCAAGTGGCTCAGTCGGTTGGAGCATCATCCCATACACTAAAAAGTTGCAGATTAGATTCCCAGGCAGCGGACATAACCTGGGTTGCAGATTCAATCTCCAGTTGAGATACATAAAGAATGCAACTGATCAATGTTTCTCACATCAATGTATATTTCTCTTTCCTTCTCTCTTGCTACCTCTCTCTCTAAAATCAGTAAACATATCTATCCTCGGGTGAGTATTAAAAATAATAATAATAAAAATAATAGCAAAACAATGTGTTAAGGTGAATTGTAAACAGATGAAGAAATTATGGGCATTATCATGAGAAAATGGAACTTGAGAGAGTTTCTTTATGTGTATTTCCCACTCCCTGATCATATTACAAACACGTTGATATGATTTTCCATTTCTCTTATATCCATCCCAAAGAGGTTTTATTTTATTTTATTTTTTTAAGATTTCATTTACTTATTTTTAGAGAGAGGGGAAGGAAGGGAGAAAGAGAGAGAGAAACATCAATGTGTGGTTGTCTCTTGCACACTCCCTACTGGAGACCTGTCCCACAACCCAGACATGTACCCTGACTGGGAATCAAACTAGCAACTCTTTGGTTCACAGGCTAGCACTCAGTCCACTGAGTCGCAACAGCTGGGACCCAAAGAGGTTTTAAAGTGTTTCCTGAACATGGGGCACTCAGGAAAAGTGCTTACTTCAGGGTGTTTGCTCAACCAAAGATGAAGAAGCTCGAACTGTGTTGCCCCCCACAGACTTGGTTCCCCCAGCTTATCAATACCTCCAGGTGAGTATAGCAATGCCTGTGATGTTAAACTCAGGGTGGCGGTGTCCATTCTGCTGGAGTTTCAGATACTTACCTGAATTATCCTGGCAAACCTGTTTCCTCCGAGGGGTGTGTGCCAGCAGGGCCCATGAAATGCCAGGCTGACCAGAAGCCACAGGTGTGGGTTTACAGCTTCCTGTCTCTTGCCAATACCTCTTTCTCCTACTTTGCTTCTCCTCACTGACTGAGTGTTATGTGGGCTTGGGAGTTTTTTATGATTTTTGTGTTTGCTTTTCATTCCTATCTGCATCTTTGCCTTCCTTCTCAACAACATGAGACATGAGACAAATGCAGTCACATAAGAGAAAAGACACTACCAGCTACAAATCTTGGGGGTTCCTTGTCTTTGTGAAAATCCATGAACTCACTTTTCAGCCTCTGTCCTCCAGTGAGTCTACTTTGTGTGTCCTGGCCTTTGTGCTGTGGAAGCTGTGATAGTGCTGCCTCCAGGGACACCAGCGTCAGTTCTGTACCCACACTCAGAAAAGTTCCTGAGCCTTTCCTAGCTCAGATTATGTTAATCCCTAAAAGGGTAAAAAGATCCAATTTCCTGCCTCTGAACCAAATGCTCTTCTTACAAACCCTCTGATCCCAGGTCCAACCTGCCACCAAACTGGAATTTCATACTGAAAAGAAAACCGTGCAGAACATGTAGCAATGCAGCCCAGGCAAGATACAGAGTTGACCTCCACTAATCCAAAAACTCACGTTTCCTCCCTTCCCTACTCACTCTTCGGCTTATTTCTTTTGCTCCCTTTGTTTGGGTCTTGCCTTGCTTTCTATTTATATAATAGGTCCACTGGGTAAGGACTATGTCTAATTGTGTGCTGTTTGCACTCCCTGGCACATTACCATCCTCAATAAACGCGTATTATGATTATTGTTATGATCTATCATAACAATAATCTCAATTCAGTGCACATTTCTCTAAATTTTAGGCAGCTTGAAGAGCCAGGAACATATACACAGTCCCCTGCATATCTTTAAAAGCTTTGGGTAAGCATCTAAATTTAAGGGATGCATATCTGAGCTATGCCTCCAAACATGAGGGTAATTTTCTTCTATTCTCAGAAGGAGCAGAACATGAGACCATTCTCTTTCCATGCAGAAAGAGTGAATAAGAGCTAGATAGAGATTAGAAAAGATTGAGAAAAGAGAAATCATATTAAACCATAGCTTGTTCAGAGACAGCAAAACCATAGCTAGGGCTGACCCAATGGCAAAAAACCTGTTCCAGCAATGATAAGAAAAATCATTTACTGGGCACATTAATTTAAGTTGTGGGAACTGAGCTCTCCCTGGGTTGCCCATTGGATAAGTGTTGTCAGGATATGCTGTAAGCTGTTCCAATGAGATATAATAATTGAATTTGTTTTCATTTAATTTGGAAGGCCTTTAATTAAAAGCCAGACTTGTGTGTGGAGAGAGATAAAGCAAGCACATGGAGATTGGCGCTAATTTGGGTGCTGGATGCAATAACTTATTGAAAATTCAGAGGTCAGGAGACTAGTACTATCTTTGTGAAATCAACACACTGAGCTGGCCATCCAACTGAAATAGACTCAGGAGTGGGGAAACATACACTTAAGTGATTTTTGAACCCTTAATCGCAATTACAGATTAGCATGAAGGTTAATTTGCAAAGCACATTGATCAGAATAAATACATCGGGGATCACCTGACAGAAGACAACCTGGAGAAGTCCGGTTTTCCAGCCACGCTTTCCATGCCATCCATTCAGTTTTGAAAGGGCATGAAATCCACATTGTGGTTAGTCTTGCTGACCTTCCTTCATCTTTGGCTTGCTAATCAATCTGTCTTTCCCATTTAAGCCTGAGGTTAAAAACCTTCACCTGACCACTTTAAGTTAACGCAAATCTGTCTTAAAATGACGGGTCTAAAACTGAGACTAAGCCACAAGATAAATTCTAGATGTCGGGTTTCTGTTAACATTCAAGAAATCAACTCCTCAAATTAAGATCAGAAGGCAGAATTTGAATTAATGCCCAATATTAATCTAAGGAATTAGAATTTGAGAGTTAACTAGAGTCATCAATCTTCAGATATAGTTGTATTTCATACTATAAGGCAATAAAGTAAAGATTTTATGTTAACATATGAATTTGCTGCCCAGAAAATGACATTTGATTAGATGTACATTTTGTGCTTGAGAGAGCTTCATTTTGGAAATGTATCCCAGCATGTAATGGTAGAATTGGTAGAAGGTTGCTTCCTTCCAATTCTCAGTGTAGGGTACTGGGATAGAGTCCACATTTACTTCATTTTACCATCGTGCCCAAGAATTCACAAGCTGCTGAGCTCCCCGTTACAGAAGATGGGGTGTCATCTACTATAAATGTAGACAGATGTCTATGCCCAGACATATTTTAAAAGTTTGTCATTTTCAGCTTCTTTTTCTCTGGGTTACAATTGCTCCCTGGGAAAAAGGAAGTGCTATAGGTTGGAAGCGTTCCTCAGAGAGAGAAAAAGTACACTACATGAGAGGGTGTCCAACAGAATTGCCTGCACCACTTTTTTATAAAATTTGTCCTTTTTTTTTTTTAGCTTTATCCTTTCCCAGACCTCCTAAACCAGGATCTCAAGAGACTGGAGCCCCTAGTAATTCTAAATTTCCCTCAGGTAGGAACCACCAAACTAGATGGATGCCAGCATCTCTTCCACTTACAGAGTTCTGTGATTCTGGGTTCTATTTCTAGGAGCCATGCATTTGCTGCATGCCTAGCAATTTGCTCTTTGAGGACATACTCAGATTCCAAGGACTGGAAACTTGAGTTAAACATCTCTCTGGAGATGGAATAACCTCTATTATATTTCTACCAGCCACTTTCATTCTCTGGTGACACCCTGTTTTCTCACCAAACTTAGCTCCCTGGCCTCCTGGGTGTTTCTGGGACACCTGAGATGGAGAAGCAGCCACTCATATTTTTTTGAGCAAAGAACAAGCAGCTTTGAGAAAAACAAATGTGGGATGTCAAACAAAGGGAATAGTAATAACTCTCTAGAGCAGCGGTTTCATCCTAGAAGAACCAATAAATGTATCATGATATCTACTTCCCAGATGAAGAAACTGAGGCACAGAGAACTATGATTACTTGTCAGATTCAGTTCCAGGCAGTGTGATTCCAGGGCTCAGAACTTAGATCACAGAAGTACTGTCCCCAGTTTCACCCCAGGGCTATTTTGTGGTGAAATAGTGAGTTTATAAAACTTGATAGAAGAAATAATGGTGATTAGAAGAAAACTGAGAAAAATATTTGGGGTGTGGTGGTAAGAGGCTTGTATGCAAACTAAAAATCACCTACTTTCCTAGTGGTAATAAAGAATTCAAACAAAGTCAACAACAACTGCAACAAAAGTAACACTAGCTCTAAACATCATAAAGAATACTACCATTGAGTTCCATTACTCACTAGATACTATGTGTTTTATATATTTTTTTACCTTTCTATTTTTTCTACCAATTCTAAAAGATATTACCATCCCTAATTAATAGATGTTAAATCTGAGATTTGGACAGTTGTCTAAGGTCACGTAGATAATAGTAGGTTGGACTGTCTCCTCAGCATGTTCATAAAAAGAAATTAATTCCCACAGTTAACTTCTTAATCAAGCTGTAATCAAGAAATTGTTGAGAGCCTACTAGGCAGCACTAGGCACTGTGCTAGGCACTGCTGAACATGGATGGAGAAACTAGTAAAGTGTATGCTCTCATGGATCTTGCAGTCTTCAGGGGAGAGACAAACAGAAAACTGAATACCATATCATTAAGGCCCACAGAAAGATGCATTGTGCTCTATGACAACACAAAAGTAGGGCATGTATCTACCTGCACAATGGGGCTAGGTAATAGAACAGATGCATTGGAAGGCAAAAGAAGAGAGGAGAATATATCAGGTCGAGGGGACAGCATAAACAAAGTCTCAAAGACCAGAGGGTGAGCATTAGAGCTCAAAACCCTTAAATAGTCTACTATGGCTGGGCATGGGAGATATCACACAACATAGAAGAATATGGCAAAAGATATGATGGCAGCCTTTATTAAAATACTGAGAAATATTTTCAATTATATCACTAGTTCTTAGCATAGTGCCAGGACCTAGTGGGCTCTTCATGTCTCACTGGGTAAATTTATGAATAAATTAATCTCAGGCTACATCGAGATTCCAATTGTATCTCTAGGTGGCCTGGCTCAATGGTTGTCCAAAATTCTTCTAACAGTTCTAATACTTCAATCTCCTTGGGGTCCTGACAAACTTATTTTGTGAGCGGGTGTATCATTTGAGTTGGTGTACGTCTATGGCTGGGGGAGACAGGAGCTGGAGATGCCTGTGCACCAGGACCTGTCTCCAGGAGCCAGGCACTCACTGCGACTTTCCCTCTAGGTTATAATTACTCCCTCAAGATGGGCTGCAGAGCGTGCTTTGGTTTCTTTTTCTTTCTGGATCTATTTTGGGAACTGGTTTAGAAGTTGCTGGGGTTTTGTTGCCTTTCATTTCTTCCTTGAGTGAAAGCACACATTAAAGGGGAAAAAAACTGCTATTCCCACTGGCTCTTGTGATGTTGCTGAGAGACAAAGCAAGCAGTAGCAAGTCTCCAAATGGGTTTTAAAGAAGAAATATATTTTAAATAAACACTTAGAGCAGAAAGCATCACTTGGTGATATGTTGTATATTTTGATCCCTTTTCTCCTGCAAGGGAAGGGCGTTGCTGAGCCTGTAAACAAGTAATTTAAAAGAATCACATTTAACTCTTAGAAATTATAGGACCACCCATCCAATGACCTATACTGAAAAGGGAGACACCATAACCGGGCATGGTCCCCAAAAGGTATCCTAACACTTACCATTCCTTCCCCAAGTATCTGCATTTTGACCTCCCTTGGCTTAAGACAAACTGTGTCCAGAAAACTATTGTGATGGGATGTTCTACAACAGTACTATTTGGGATTTATTCTCTATTTTATCTTACCTATATTCCAGGAAGACTACCAAGCTTTTGCTTCCTTGCCTAAGGGGGAGACTTGTGCGCTGGGCCAAAAAAGTCTAAGAACAACCTCTTGTCCTGCCATTTCGAAGGCCTAAGCTCATGAATCATCAAGGAGAGAGAGGCAGGCTGCCTTGGAAAAGATAGAAATGGTAGTAAGAAAGGAGGTGAGACATCTACCCAAGCCAGTGAGAAGACAGATGTCTTTGAATTTCCCAAGCAGTTAGAGCTGTGGCTGGAAGGAAGCCCCTCACAAAAGCCTGCAGCATTAGATGAAGTCCAGAGACATAGTGGATGGAAGCAAGGTAAGCCAAGGGAGTGCTGGGGCCTAAGCAAAGCCTTGTTTCCCAAGCTTAGCATGGAAACAACAGAGTCGCTGGACTTCAAAGACCATAATGGGTGCCTCAGTGGTATCAAGTGGGAAGTACACACTAGAGAAGTCTTGCTCTGCAGGAGAATTCAAAGACCTTGGCACAACCGGGGAGTACAAAAGGGAGTGGGAAGGGGGTGGGGTGAAAAAGATTGTGATTGAATTTCCTGCAAACTCGGGAGAATACAGGCTTAAACTTGGACTTAGTATGATTTATTTTTTTAAAGAGCATTTATGATATTGATTCCATAGCTCAGTTTTTGGAGCAAGATTCATACCCTCTGCTTAGCCCTAACCACTATTTTAAGGAACAGTTGCTGAAAAATGGTTTGTTGAAAGAACCACAATCATTATTCTCCGAGCTCTCCTTCGAAAGCTTCCTCAGTCATGACAGCACCATCCTAGAATGCATCCCCCAAGACACTGGGTCCAGGCCAGAAGAGGAAGGTAGTGGCCACAGGGATGGGAAAGGAACCCTTGGGACAGAATATGTCTCACTGGGTGCAGCTGGTTCTCCCTGTAGGGGAAAAGCTCACTTACTTGCATCTCATAGTTCCTTTGTTCTGACCCTGTCACCATTTCGTCTCAGAAGCACTCTGGTGGCTTTTTCAACAACTTTTAGCGCTCACAGATAGTATTTCACTCTATTCTCACAACAAACCTTAGAGATGGACAAGTATTAGCATCCCAGTTTATCAATGGGGAAGTGCGAGGCTCAGCCAGAGGAGCATACAGCCCAAAGTCTCCTAGTCCCCAGACTTTTCCATGCTTCTGCTGGTGGTAGAAAATAATAGAAGGGCATATCTCTACCTTCACTGCAACCTTTTCATCAATGCTTATGTAACACAAAATTAGGGAAGGGGAAGTGGCTTTTTCTCACTCAGTGACAATCAAATAACACCTTGAACTTAAATGAAGCAGCTACTTATTGACCAGCCCCTCCAGGCCTATCCTTCTATCACTGTATCATTCAGAGTCCTGGAAAACACAAAGTACACTCAAAGGGACTAATGTGAGGAGAAAGAACCAAAGGCACAAAAGCAAGGGCAGGTTGTAAGGAAACTGCGACATGTAACAAACATAGTTCCCTAGGACTGGTAACTCCAAAGTATTGTTGCTACTCCTACACCTGAACAGAAATAGTTACTGAGGCAGTGACCAAGAAAAAAAGAACTGTTATTAGAAAAGCCCACATAAGAGGAGCCGTGATCTTTAATAGAATGACAGCCATCTCACAGTGGGCCCAGAGAGGGAGATCTGGAGAATCAGTGCCCAGAGCTTGCTCTCACTCCCCAACGCCTGCTGATGCTCTTCGTTGGCCAAAACCACTGAAAAGCAGAGGGTAAGAGAGCATGTCAGAGGGGCTTGTGTGTTGTAGGTTGGCCATTCAGGTCACAGAACACTTGAGAGATAGATGTGGAAGGTATCAAGCAACATCTTTGTCTCCATCTCTAATGTCTTTTTGTTGATTCAGTATACAGTGGAGTTCTATTATTGCTGAGGTTTTATTTGAGATCTAGTTGCTAAAAATGAGAACTTGTCTCATGAATATGAGCTTTTTAAGACAAGGAGAGAGAACAAAGGGAGTACATGTACAGCCTGATGTGCTCTTCATAGCTACAAGACTTCCCAGTTTCAGCCTTGATTTTGGAAAGAAAAGGAGGTAAATGAGATTTAGGTCAAGTGCAGCAACAGTGTGTCTGGAAGGAGGAAGAGTCTGAGCAGCCTTTTTATTGAGTGACTACTATATACACAAGACAAAACATTCTAAGACTAGTACATTTGACTGGATTTGAGGAATGCCAAAAGGCTATTTTTTATTAAAAAAATACCTCCCCTTAAGGTTTAAAACCTTTCCTTTATCTTGAAGGATCTGCAGGCCTTCTTTTAACTAGGTTTTCCGTAACATGAAAGTATGACTGAGAAGTACCACCCCTCCAGCCAGTGAGCTCAGTCGAGCCATTGAGCTTCGTTAGAGGCAGGGGTCTGAGAGGAACGGACATAGAGTGGCTGAGTTTTGAGGAGCATAGTACAAATTGGGAGAGCGATGATTATCAGGGATAGTTAAAGAATATAGAACATTATGCCCTGGCTGGCGTAGCTCAGTGGATTGAGCACGGGCTGCGAACCAAAGCGTCACAGGTTCGATTCCCAGTCAGGGCACATGTCTGGGTTACAGGCCATGGCCCCCAGCAACCGCCCATTGATGTTTCTCTCTCTCTCTCTCTCTCTCTTTCTCCCTCCCTTCCCTCTCTGAAAATAAATAAATAAAATCTTAAAAAAAAGACTATAGAACATTGCACAGAATTGATAGGATGTTATAGGAGGGTCTGGAGACCTGCAGAAAGCCTGGACACCTACCACAGGTATAAGGAGTTATAAATGGTAGACACAGAGGAATATTGAAGCCAAAATCCATGTCTTCCTAGTTTGGCCTAAAGCCAGCCTCAAGTGAAAAAAAAAAACTAAATGTCTCTTCTCACTTCATCATGGCATGTTCTTTAGCTGATGGAAAACTATAAAGGTTTCCCCTGCACCTCTCTCTCTTGTTCTCATTCTTCAACTCCTAGCCTGGGGACTTAGCCAGGATGAGAGCTAACTTTCTTCTGCTAGAACTGTGCTTCATTAAATAATTTAAATAAAACCTACACAATTGATTGTGCCTGTCAGGGTGTGAAAAGAAAGCTAATAGAGTTCCTTTCATCAGTCCAGTGAGCGGCCCAAGGCCATGCTGCTGGAAGGAAGCAGAGAGCCTCAGAAAGAACTAGCTGAGCCCAGGAGCCAGGCTGTAGTCCAAGGATGTGCCACCTCCCAAGCCCGGGAGGGATGAGCAAGGGAAGTGCTTTTGATCCTCCTATGCCCCGAGGCTACTTAAATGTGCATACATGTGTGCATACCTGTATACATGCTTCTGCACTTAGAAGCATGGCAGAAACAGTTCACATTCACTCAAGAGAGTAAAAATACTTCTTCAAAAGTTTTCTTCCTAGAGCCTGCTGTGTACAACACCTTCTGTTCCTTCCTGTGGGCGTGGACACTGGAATGAATGAGTCAGGAAATCAGCATTCCAAATTACTAAGGCAAGAGTATCAGGCCTTGAAAAGCATCCCTGCCTCCCAGTGGGACCTCTCACCTCCAAACATCAATTTAAAAAAATTTTTGGCAAGCATGACCTTCCAAAGGATTTGTCAAAATCATTTTGATGGCTTTTCTTTAATTATGCCCCAGGTTCTCAGAAAAATTGATATGCCATGTTGTGGTTGGCAGAATTAGGGGAGGGAGACAAAATGCAGAGGGGAGAAATCCCAACTTCACCACCATCACCTTGAATTCAGTCATTCTTCTGCCTGCACACCACACTGAGACCTAGTGGGCTATTGTTAGTTACAGAGAAGTGTCTGGGTCCTCAGTGTGGTAGTGACAAAAAGAAACCAGAAATCACTTCCCTAAAATAAAGTTTGCATTACACAAGACCTCCAAGTCAATCTGGCCCTGTGCATTTAGGAATGCGTCTTACCCAGACTTTCAGATGAAGCCTATTCTCCAGACCTTGACAACTCCCCATGAGACCCAATTAACAGCTTGGATTCACAAACCCCAAGTTTCCAGCTCCTCCCTGCCTCATCAGCATAGTGATTTGAACAGACTGTGCTATTTAAAAGCACTTTCCTTTCTTCCTCCCCACCCCAGGATTCTCTGCACCGTCTACCCCTTGCTGGCAATGACATCTTGACCTTGGAGATTGTGGAATTCTAGAAATGCAGACAAAAGTACCAGTCCAACGTGTGACATCAGTGATCAGAAGTCAAAAAGAATAGTTGGTGCCCAACACAGGGGATTTGTTTGATCAACCCCCTCTCACCAACTCAATTAGATAAGGCTCCAAGAAATTAAATGTCCTAAGTATAGAGGGAGATGAAAACATGAGTTATTTAGAGTGGGGCCTCTCAACCTTTGAAATCCATATGAATAATCTAGAAATCTTGCTAAAATGCAGATTTTTATTCTGTAGGTTTATAATGGAATCAAAAGCTCCACATTTGTACCCACACTATGAATGGCAAGAATTTAGAAAGCAAAGATGATATAAATACCAAGAGCCAAAATCATGTCACAGAAAATGAGGGTCAAACAGGAGGAAGAGACAGAATGCCACTGTGGTAGATGGGAAAATGGCCCCTCAGAAATATCTATACCCCAATCTTGCACTCTGTAAATATGACAAAAGGCACTTTGCAGGTGTGATTTGGTTAAGGATTTTGAGAAGGGGAGATTATCCTAAATTATTCAGGTGGGTTTAATGTAATAACATAAATCCTTAAAATCAAGACCCTTTCCTGATTGGGTCAGAGAGATGGCATGGCAAGGAGAACCTGATGACCCTTCGCTGCTCTGAGATATAGAGGACAATGTGCAAAGACAGGAGAGAGACCTCTAGTACCTCATGGTGGTCTCTGGCTAACAGCCTGCAAGAAACAGGCCTGGATATTAAAACCACATGGTCAATGTTTGAAAGGCTAATCCTGCCAATATTTGAATGGGCAAGAAATGATTGTTTCTTAAAGCTCCTAGAAAGGAACAGTCAGTGGCTGTCTGTGTCTTAAATTTAGCACTGTGACACTCATAACAGGTGTCTGACCTAAAGAAATGTGAGCTACTTTAAGTCACTAAATTCGGGGTAATTTGCAGCAGTAGAAACATGATATACTAACCAACTCACTGCCATGCAAATACAAAAAAGTTCTCCTTATCTTCAAGATAAAATAAAAACTAATCTCCCTGCTTTTAGTCTCTTTCCATAATTGATTAACTATACATATCTACTAGAGAGAGCTCTGTAAAATTTTATTATGAATATAATTGCCCCTTAATCCCCTTTAAAACATTTTGTTGGCTTAAACTTCTTGATAGAGATAAAAGTTTCTCTATAGCCCTGGCTGGTATAGCTCAGTGGATTGAGTGCAGGCTGCAAACCAAATGGTTGCCGGTTTGATTCCCAGTCAGAGCATATGCCTGGGTTGTGGGCCAGGTCCCCAGTGGGGGAGCCACGTGAGAGGCAACCACACATTGATGTTTTTCTCCCTCTCTTTTTTCCTCATTTCCCTTCTCTCTAAAAATAAATAAATAAAACTTCAAAACAATTAAAAACAAAAGTTTCTTTATAATCTCCCCCTTCTTATTTACCCACTTGGTCTCTACCAGTATAAACTTCTTTGTACTCAAACAAAACTTGGCAGTCTCTGACTTGTTGCTCAAGATTGTGCTGTTCAGACCTCACCTCCTCTGGATAGCTTCTTCTAACAAATTCAAGGTGGGTCAGGTGCCTGACAAGCAGTTCTTAATACTGTTGTTTTAGCACCTGTCACTCGATCATCTGTCTCCTTGACGTGGAGCTCCTCAAGAATAGGCTGCTTTCGTCCCCCTGTATCTCCAGTCATTATACTATAACAGGTGCCCAGAAAATACTGATTGAATAATCACTCATTCTTCAGTGTGACTACAATTTCAAATTGAGTTCTGTTTCCCAAAGTCCATAAAAAAGGGACGCCAAGGAAACCTCTCAAAGACCAGCCCTTATGAATTTGTTTTATATTTGTCCCATTGTACCAACAGCAGCCAACCCTGGGGCAGAATGGTTGCTTCAGAGAGACTGCAAAAAACAACAGGAAGAGCAGAGATAAAGAAACGACAAACTCCACCATCAGTGATTTCACAGCCTGAGTCGTCTGGTGGGGAGCAGTAGGGCAGGAGAAAGAGCACAAAGGAACAGCAGTAGGAAGAAATAAATCAACCAAATATGTTGGTATGTTTTGCCATTAAAGAGCATATAAAATATTAAGAGCATATGTGAAGGCATAATCTATTATCATATAAGAGTAATTTTTTCTGGAGAGTGAGGCTTGTCCCAGATGTAGTCTCAGCCAGAAAGTATGTATTAAGCCCAAGCTGCATGTCAAATGTTGTGTTTGGCTCTAGATCTATAAATATATTTAGAAATAACCCCATCCATCTGGGGCTCACTGACTAACTAGGGAACAGACAGATCCATGGGCTTGGAACTGTGGTGAAGCCAATACCAAAGGTAAGGACACAGGGAACATGTTATCCCACAAGACAGGTGAGCGGGGAATGAGAATGGTTTGGCAGACTCCTGGAAGAAGGCAAAACACAAGGAGTAGTGGGAAAGGGTAAAGAGAATGCTAGAGGGTATCAGGAAGTAAAGTAAACTGATTGAAAAGGACAAAGGCCTATGGGGGGCACAGCATTTAGATTGGTCTTGTTATAGCCTGAGTTCTAAATGCTACCCCTGAACCCCAGTGCTTCATGGGTCCTTCTCATGGTTCCTCTGCAGTGAACCTCACACTGACTTCCCTCATTTCACTCCCATTGCCATTAACCTTGCTACTTGAGCTGCCATAACAAACACTCCAGGCAGCAATAAAATGTATTTTCTCACAGTTCTGCAGGCTGGAAGCCCAAGACCAAGGTGTCAACAGGTTTAGCTTGTTGATGGCGGGCCAGCATCTGGCTTTGTCCTCACAGTCTTCCCTCAGCCTGTGTTGTCTGTGTTCTAACCTCTTCTTCTTATGAGGACACCAGTTGTATTGGGTTAGGGCCCACCCATATTACCTCAATTTAGCTTATTTACTTCTCTAAAGGTCCTGTCTCCCAGTAGAGTCACATTTTAAAGTGCCCGGGGTGAGGATTTCAACATATAAATGTGGGGGCACACAATTCAGCCCATAATAATTAGGTTTGTTTGTTTTTTAATGAAAACGTCTCAAATGACTAATTCTTTCAGATTCTTCTGTAGAACTTGGACATATTCATTTGTTAAAAGAATTTTCTTTATGCTATGTTGCTGTTCAAGAGTTATCAATAGCTATTTAAGATTCATTCACTTCACCTTCTCTAGCACTCAGGGATCCTAAGGTCCCACCTCCACTGCTAATATCTGAATATGCTTGCCCACTAGAGAAATCCCATGTCTCTCAAATTTTACTAGACTTTCTGTTCATAGTGAAGGATCCTACCAAGCATTTTCATCATCTTTTCTAAACTTTTATATTCAGCTATTTTGTCCACACTTAGAACAATATCATGGTTTTCTTTCATATCCAGCCTATGGTAGTTGCTTACTTATTACTCATCTTACTCTCCAATTTTTAGATTGCCCATACTAAATCTGGACACAACAAGGAAATCTAAGACATGCTCCTCTTTATTCATGCTACAGCTACTGAGTATGTACCATGTTCCAAGGCCTACACTAGATCTGCAAGAAGCAGAAAAATAAAATAAGGACGGTCCCAGACCCCAAGAAACCCACAGTCTTATAAGAAAGATGCACAGTAGAACAAATAATCCATACATAGTATGAAGAATGGGGTTGGAGGCAAAGAGAACTAACATGTATCGGGTACTTAAAATGGACAGGATGCTTTGCTGATAACATCTGATCTCTTCTTCTCTGAAAATCTAAAAGGCAGCATTATTATTTTCATTTTATAGATTTATAGCAGGGTGCAGCCAAGGGGGGGCCAAATAGGGATTTGTAATGGGGTCCAGAAGTCGATATTTTCTATGTCCTTAAAGTTACTGATGTCTATTTTCTCTGTATTTTAGGAAAAAATATTTCTCTATTTTAGGAAAAAATGTATATATAGGATGTCCTCACCCCCACAAGTCTGAGCTAGGGGATGGGACACATGGAGTAGGGCCATTGAGAGTTGTTTGTTGTTTTTTTTTAAGAAAATCTTTTTTTTTAAATTTTATTTATTTATTTTTAGAGAGGGAAGGGAGGGAGAAAGAGAGAGAGAGAAACATCAATGTGAGATTGCTGGGGGCCGTTGCCTGCAACCCAGGCATGTTCCCTGACTGGGAATCGAACCTGCGATGCTTTGGTTCGCAGCCCATGCTCAATCCACTGAGCTATGCCAGCCAGGGCAAGAGTTGTTTTGAATAACAACAGCTTTGCAGATAACTTCTAGAATGGTCGTTTAATATATCTATAACCTTTAACTGGTTTCATGGATATGTTAAATAGCTGTGGCCATGCTTTGAGACAGAGGGATGAGAGTGACTTCAACCCAGGATGTAACTGAGAAGCAACTCCCTCTGGTTACAGCGCCTGCATAAGAGCTTGGAGATGATTGGCTCCATACCACAGGGCCACACCTGCCCAGACTTACTATGGCAGCCCAGTAAAGCTGAAAAAATACAGGAATGCTGGTAGCTGTGGCCAATTGTAGCAGGAGTTGGAAATTGTGTGGCAGAGAAAGATTGGTGCTGGGATTTAAACCAAGGCATGACAGCCATGTGGGGTCTTTTGGGGACCATGCAGCTTGGGTAGAGAAGAACCATGGACTTCTATTTCTTTTTCTTAGATATGGTACCCCAGACTGGGCAGAGGGAGAAAGAAGGATTGTGCATTTGTGGGTATTCTAAAGGACTTTGGGATCTCAATGAAGATACTAAGTCATTACTCTTAAGTCTGTATAACTCTTTAAATAAATAATCCCTTTCCTTTTCACCAATCTCTGGTATTGAGAGATGTCTTTCCCTGGTGGCAGGCAAGGCAAACCTAGTATGGAGTGGGGAGCCCCTGGAGCACAAGGGGGGGTCCATTCAGTAATAGTATATTGTTCAACCCCACCCCCCAGTTCTGTTCTGTAACAGATGGAGAAACTAAAATATAAACAGGTTGCATAATTTGCTGAAAATCACAGAGCAAACAAGGTAACGGGACATGGATTCTAAAATTTATGTACTTGCCACTAGGAAATTGGGAGAGAGAGTACCAGGTGAATATTTACTACACCTTAGATCTTGTGTAAAGTGTACATTATATAAGGAAAATATAAACAAATGGTAATGGGGCCAGAGGAAGAAATAATAACTTGTCTTCAAAAAGTTAGGCAAAGCTTTACATTTGAGTTGCTCCTTAGGAGACAAATACAATTTTTCCCTAATGGGGAAGAGTGGGAAGAACATACCAGGCATAGACCTGATCAAACTGCTTTTGAAATATGTCGGGTATGGAGTGATTGGTTGGGACATAGAATTAGATGGAAAATGGAAGGAGATGGACAGAAAAGACTGGGGAAATACTCTCAAACACCTGCCATGGCACAGTGATAGGGTTTTTAGTTAATATAAGATTTCAACTTAATAAATTATATATTTAAAAGTAATGAATATGCAAAAGCCATCACTTCCTAATTATTTTACTACAATTTTTATCTATTATCTATGTCCTTAAAGTTACTGATGTCTATTTTCTCTGTACGATGAAAACATTATATAATGATTTGCTACTGTGTATCTCTTTCCAGGTTCATGTTCAGCAACATCAAGTTGGTAGCTTAAAACAGTCCGTGGTGAGAGTATTTGTATCATAAAAATCAGGAAACACTACAAATCAAGGGTTAATTTTTCTGTTGATCATCTAGACTTTCCATCTAGACAATGATGGAAAATGTTAATGACAGAGATCAAACTTAAATGTCTATCATCTTTGCAACCATAACCATGTGACTAGCACAACGTAATGTGCAATGTGCATTGCAATGGGACTAATACAAGATAGTTAAGGAAATGCTCTTTGACTATATTCCGAGATTGCTACCTGACTCAGCAAAGAAGTTACTTAAACCATTGACAAACAAAAGAAATTTTGACATACACCTCTGCTGTTTTACTTTCATCTTATGCAATATAAATGAAAATATCAACCAACATCCATGTTGGGACTGTCTTTGTTCATCATAAATAGGCTATAGGTATAAGAGTTTGGCAAAAATCAAGGACAGTATTCTATGAGGAACAATTGTTTACATTGACTTTATAATAAAGAGTCTTATATATTATTTATAAATAGTGTGCTACACAGCTTTTATATTAGTGAATTTTATCAGAATCATGTGTGTATACACACCACCACATACTTTTTTTTTGTTGTTGGAGATCCACTTGTTAAACATTTACAGCACAACACTGGTCACTGATCTGAAGGTACTTTTGTAAGTTCATGTAATAATGTCCTTGAACTTAATTCGAGCCACAGACAATATCCCCTTTAGATCATCTTTACTGTGCCTTTCTCTTTGTAGTTCTCCAGGACAGTAGTGGATTATTTTTAATTAGTAATTTGTCCACTACAATAATAGCATTACATAAGTTGAATCTCAGTTTGTTTTCAGTTTTGTTTTGTTTTCCTTTCATATGGTTCTATTTCTTTAGAACTTTTAGTATTTTCTTTTTAGCCTCACTGATCTTAACAACTTCTCCTAATTTAGATCCATCTGCAAATGTCATTAGCATGCTATTTACTCCCTCATTAACACCAAAACATTATCATTCATCATCATCTTTGGTAATGATTATGGAATTGAGAATTTAGGAGCCTTGTAAAGTTTTGGTTCTAATCAGCAAGTTAGAAAAGGATGAATCTAGGCAGACCATGAATTGTTCATGGCTATGGGGGCTTGACAACTATGTTTATAAATAATTGAATTCAGAATTCAAGTTAAAATTCAGCATTCCTCAACATGGTCTTAGTTGAAAACCAGAGGAAGTAGGGAGATTTCACACCATGATAATATTGGTATGTTCTGATAACTACAAGTTCTATTCGTATGAATATCTCATGAGCCCTCAAGCAAAATGGCAGAAATAAATAAATAAATAACAGTGGCTGATCAGTGGTCTTGAAAATGATACCTTGAACCAGGTGAGTGCATAGGTGGAATTCCAAACACATGAGCCTAGAATCCAACTAAAGAAGGACAGGATTGTGTTGTCTAGATTTTTCTTAATGTCTTGGCTCGTTACCTGAGAATAAGCATATTCTCAATATCTAAATGTTATACAAACATTCGCCAACCCAACTCTGAGTTTTCTCAAGACTCTGATAAAGGATGAACCATTGGAAAAGTATAATGATAGCCCTTAATTCCAAGGAAAAGAGCAATATGCTCCAAGAAGCAAGGTCAAAGTTGCACTGTACAAAGTCAGCCCACATTGCTGAGCATGTGTAGAGAAACATCATTTGCAGAATGTGTCCAACCCACGGAATGGGATTTAAAGCTACATAGGAAAAGATCACAAACATCAAGGTGAAAACCAGATGCACCCCTCCCCCATCCTGAGACTATAAGAAGGAAAAGCAGGGGCTTGACTGTATCTGTTTACCACCAGTGTTCCTGTTGGGACTCAGAGATAAAACTAAAAGTATCATTTTTATATCTATCTACACCCTTTGCTTTTTTTCCTCCTCAGCCTTTGCACAAACAGTTGCAAACTATTAAAGTTTGGGATTGTTGGTACTGATACTTTATGTTAGATAAAAAGATAATTTGAGAACTGGGATTTTCAACCTCAATAGTCATTAAATGTTAGGGCCCAAACATTCGTTCTCATTTTGTTTCTCTGAAATCTAAATGAACCCTTTAGTTTTTGAAACTTGCCTTCTTTTTGTGTAGTAAAGACAAAGATGAGCATCCTAGCAAGCAGACTGCAACAGAGACAACAAACCTTAATGCTCTGGATGTCCATGGAGTTTGAGTCTTTCAGCTGAGCCCCAAAGCATCACAGAGCCATCTTCACTATAACTTGCCTAACCTTCTGACCCACAGAAACTGTGAGAAGTGATAATTTTTATTGGTTTAATCTTCACATTGTGAAGGTAGTTTGTTATGCAGCAACAGATACCTAACACAGCTCTTGCTAATGGAAACATACTATGTCTGCAGCAGAATTGACTGGAGAAGAACCTAGCAGGACTAAATTGTTATGAATGATGAAGAACATAAAACCTTATTATTAATAATGTAGTAACTACACACAAAAAGACAGGACCTTCACAATAATCTCTATTTTTCCCCATTCCTTTGCCACCCATTATCCAAGAAAACCACTTCTTGAATTTCATAATTAGTATTTCACTACTTTCCTTTTATATATGATTATAGGATATATCATGCTATGTGCTATAATTTGGAATTTTTTTGCACTTGATATTATTTTGCTCAAATTCATCCATGTTCTCTACTCCATTTGTTTTGACTGTTCGTAAAGGATGTTCTATTGTATGAATAAACCAGTTATTTAGCCACTCTCCTGGTGGCGGGCATCTGAGCTGTTTTCAGGCTGTGCCATTGTGTATAGTGCTATTTTAAACACTTTTAAAGACTTCCTTTATGGTGCACATTTGGGAGTTTTGCCTGGAACCAGAACTAAGGTGTAGCATCACTGAGTCAACTTAAACATGCTTTATACAAATGTTTTCTGTATCTTTAAAAAAATGCTATGCTATGGTCCAAAACATATTTATCCATATTTTCTATGAACAGTTTTATTATTTTATATTGACCTACTTGTTCCTTTTCAGGTTGACTTTTGTTCATTATGTGAGACAGGGATCTAATTTTATCAATAATCAGTATTTTTATCTTTATCAATATTCAGTATTTTAATTTTAAATTTTTGAACATGAAACATCTACCCCATATCAAAGTTCCACATATATATGTTTTCCTAGACTTTCTATTCAATTCTGTTTGTCAGACTGACTATCAATATACCAACACTAACACGGTTTTAATTACCCTATCTTTTTAATAAATCCTGATATTGAGTAGGGCAAGTTTCTCAGTATATTTCATCTCTTCGAATTATGTCCTTTACTCAAACATACAGGTTTTCGAGAAATCTTATCAAGACCCATTAAATGCCCTGCTGACATTTTAATTAAATTATATTGAATCAATAGAAGAGTTTGAGTAGAATTGGTATCTATCCAGTATTGCCTTTTTATACATGAACATGCTGTATTTTCCAATTACTAAGGTCTCCTTTAACAATTCTAAATAAAGCTTATAATCTTTTATAGAGATCTTGCAGGTAATTGGTATTCTCTCATACTATTTCAAATGACATCTTTTTAATTATGTTTTCTAGGTTTTAGCTATTGATGTATAAAAGAGCTTTTATTTTTATATTCAGTTGCTTTTCTAATCCCTTCACCCACATTTATAATAGTTTGCTTATAGATTATTTTCATTATTCTACATTAATTATTATATCATCTGCAAGTGAAGACACTTTCATTTCCTCATTTCTGATTTGGGTGCCGCTAATTTTTATCCATGTTTCACTGTACTGACAAGGGCTGTCAGTACAGTTTCAGTTTTGAATACGTGTGTTAGTAGTCAGCTTCTTGATCTCATCTGAATTTTAAACCGAATGCTTCTGTATAAATTTATATTGCTGTTTGTTCTGGCTTTATTGTTGTTGTTTGTGTGTTTGTTTCATGTTTTACATACTCTTTGTAATCATTAATTCTATGATTCAACTTGCCTGGGTCAAAGGGTCCCCAGGTAGTCAGTCAAAGGTTATTCTGGAGGTTACTGTGAGTATTGTAGATGAGATTAAAATTTCAATCAGTGGACTTTGAGTGAAGCAGATTAATCTCCATGATGCAGTCAGCTGAAGGCCTGAATAAAAGAAGCCCAGCCTCCCCTGAGCAATAGAGACTTTTCCAGCAGGCTGGCTGCAGATTTCTCTGAAATATCAGCTCTTTCTGGTTGTCCAGCCGCCAGCTCACCCTTCAGATGTGGGATTTTTATCCCACAATCTCACAAGTCAGTTCTCACAAGCCAGTTCTTCAAAATAAATGTTTTTTTCTATATAAAGACATTTCATTGTACTGCTTCTCTGGAGAACTCTTACTACTGCACTTTATCAGGTTTTGGAAGTTTTCAAATACTCTTAATTTCCCAACAGTATTTTTTTTAATTAATAAAGAATATTGAATTGTATGAAGCATTTATTTATATCTATTGAGATCTTCATATGGCTTTTTGCCTTTTAACCTGTTAATGTGGCAAATTACATTATAAATTTTCTAATAATATACAATTTTGAATATATAGCATAAACTTCATTTGATTATGAAATATGATTTTTAATACACTGTAAGGCTCAAGTTGTTAATACATTATTTTGAAATTCTGCTATATTCAAGAGTAAAATGAATCTGTAGTTTTCTTTACTAGGTTATCTTCCTTTCCATTTTTGTCAAGTTTTAGTAACAGATAATGCCATCTTTTTAAAATTAATTGAAGTGTATTTTATCTATTTTTTAATTTCTAGAAAAACATACATAAAATTGTAATAATTTCTAAGTACTTGGCAAACTTGTCTACAAATCCATATAGGCATACTATTTTCTTTCTGGAAAGATTCATACCTTTCCTTAGTTTCTTTACTAATTGTAAGGCTCTTAGTTTATTTTTTTGAATGAATTCTTGAAGGTACATTTTTCTAAGATTTGTTCATTTCCCTTAAGTTTTTATAGGCCTGGCATATTATGGCTAAGATCGTTCCATTTTTATATTTCAATATATTTTATAGTTGAAATATAAATATTTCATATAAATATAAATATATAGCCCTCTTCATTCATATTTATATATATTATATCATGTTATTTTATTTTTAATTTGCCAGAATTTTATCTATTTTAACTGTTTTTATTTCAAAGAATAACTTTTGACTCTGTCTCAATTATAGCATATTTTTCTATTCAATTTATTTCTACCCTTATGTTTATTATCTTTTTTCCTTTGTTTAGGTTTATTCTATTCAATAAGAATTTTCTAATTTATAAGCTGTAAAATTTGTGCATTACTTTTTAGGATTTCCTCTTTTCTGTTATAAATATTTAAGACTTTAAATTTTTGAAAAACCACTTTTGCTAATTCTGCAAGTTTTGATATGGAAAATATTTATTATTCAGTTTTATTAATTATGTTAAATTTTCATATTTTTATAATTCATGATATGGTTATCAGTATGGTTTTAATTTTTGCATGTGGAGAAATTTTAACTTTATCTTTTTTTGTTAATTTCTGAATTAATGGCATTGCAATGAAAGTTCATGGTCTGTATGATACCTTTCATTGACATTTGTTGAGGGTTTTTATGATCAAATTTACATGATGTTTTAAAATTATATGTGTACTTGAGAAAAATTTGACCTTACCTATTTTTCAAGTGTAGAACTCTATATGAGACCACTAGATCAGACTTCTTAATTGTACTGATTTATTTTTTTTAACCTGGCTGTTTGACCTGTCATTTATCAGGAGATAGATGTTAATCTCTCCTACTATAGGGTTGAATTTTTTCTGTAGTTGTATCAGATTTTTCTTCATGTATTTGAATTTATCCTACTAAACTTACATATATATAGACTTATATTGCTCTATCATCTCAGTACATTGAATCATATATCATTGTATAATGTCCTATTCCTTCTTTGCTTATGATTTTTCTTGTCTTAAGTCAATTTCATCTGATATTTTTCTAGATATGTCAGCTTTATTTTATTATAATGCGCCTAAAATGTTTTTCGTCTGTTTATTTTTTAAATATTTTATTTATTTACTTTTAGAGAGGGAAAGAGAAGGAGAAAGAGAGGGAGAGAAGCATCAATGTGTATTTGCCTCTTGCGTGCCCCCCACTGAGGACCTGGCCTGCAACCCAGGCATGTGCTCTGACCGGGAACCAAACCAGCAACCCTTTGGTTCTCAGGCCAGCACTCAACCCACTGAGCCACACCAGCCAAGGCTCATCTGTTTATTTTTAACTTTTTAATGTCTTTATGCTTTGAGTGTATCACTTATAGAGTCTATATTTTTAATCCAATTGATCAATGTTTGTTTTTAAACATAAAATTAATCCATTTATACAAAGTCTGGCAAAAATATGCCCATTTTTATTACAAAATCTGTTCTTACAAAATCATAAGCATGTAATTCTGAAACATAACAATATTACACTCAAGCACACCATAAGACATTTTAGAAGCAATGTTCAAATTAAAACTATAAATTATTACACCCATATTACTACCCTACACACCACACTCAAGCAGGCATTACTTCTGCCAGACCCTGTATTTATTATAATTCTTGATTTTTTTCTATTGTTATAATTTTTTTAAACTTTGTAATGTTATTTTATTTTATTTTGTCCTTAGTTATTTTTATTTTGAGACCTCGAATATTAGTCCTGTTAGGACTAGAACTTTAGTTCCCCTTTTTTTCAAGTCATATAATTTTAACATTATCTATATCAATATAGTCCATTTAAAATATCATTTAAGCCACAAATACAAGACACATGAAATTTGAAATTTTCTAGTGGACTCATAAAAGAAAGAAACAATTCAAATACATTTTAATTACGTATTTTTATTTAGCCCAATATGTTGAAATACCTTTACATTTGAGTAAATGTTTGACTGTATATAAGCCTTGGGGTTTTAAATGTATCTTTTCTTGCACCCAATATTGCTGTTGAAAAATCTGTTGTTAATTTCATTATTATTCTTTTTTCTCTGTTACTATTTAGAAATTTCTCTGATTTTAAGGTTCTTAAATTTAATTGTTTCTAGGAGTAGAATTTCTCTATTTCATTTGATATTCCTTGAACCCTTTCCATCTAAAATATTTTTTAATTATAAAAATTTATTTTTAAATATTTCCTCATCTCTATTAAAAACATCTCTCTTTCTAATATCTCTGTTTTTCAGCTAGTACTATGGTTATCTCTGTCCTTCCTATTTCTTAGTTCTTGTTTATATTTCATTATTTGTCTTTTCTCAATCTGAAGATTTGTTCATTATGGCTTTCCAAAGACTTTCATGATTCGTCAGCTGTATTTATTATGCTATTTATTTATCTTCTGTTTTTTAATTTTAATTTATCTATTATATTTTATATTTAATATTCTTGGTTATTTTTGTGTTTTCTTGTTCTTAATTCAAGTTGATAATCTCTTTTAATTTTTGTTTTTTATCAAACTAATTTTAATTTTTAGTTCAATTCTAGTATTTTTGCCTCTGATGAAATCTATAATCTGGTATTTTATATACTTTTGAAATAGTCATGCTT
The DNA here is from genome assembly GCF_019186645.2 of Phyllostomus hastatus. NCBI lineage: Eukaryota > Metazoa > Chordata > Mammalia > Chiroptera > Phyllostomidae > Phyllostomus > Phyllostomus hastatus. The sequence goes on along the minus strand of NW_025334015.1, from coordinate 6,337,401 downwards.
CTCAAATACCTTGTAAGCTCATTTTCTTCTTGGTAATTGACTACCCAGCCAGGCAAATCTCCTTCTGGAATGCCACGCTCATCTTCAGCCTCAAAAGCTTTGGAGGACAAGAGGAGGTAAAAACTGTGAACCAGAAAAATAGCCAGTTACTCAGCACAACAAAGGCCAGCTCTTGAGTAAGGACCTTACCCTTTGGCCCCAGGAGGGAGTATCATGAAGTGTAGATACTGCTTATGTAGTAATTCACGACCTGGGATGGGGGTTATTTTAGCTCCCTTAAAGTGAAAGGCTATGGTTGTTCACTGATTTCATGTCTGTGCCAGGGACCCAGTTTGTTCCCAGTGTGTTGTGGGAATCACTGTTAGATACGGAGAAATGGAATAAGAAGAGTAAGATCAGAATTCCATAACTGCTTTGACATTTTACCTTTCCAAAGCCACACTAGTTTGTGCTTTCTCTCATACTAAATATATTTCAAATGCAAGCATGAATTCAAACCTCTGACCCATCTAGCCATCATTACTCAGGGACTGATCTTGAGAAAGCAAGCCTTTGCCATGTTATTTCAGTGTCTTGCTAGAAACCACTGATTTCCTTTTCATAATTATTATGTCCTTGGCAACCCTAAGTATGTATAAATACCTCCCAAGCCTTCTTATATTTCTAGTCTGTCTAATATTGTAAGAATATCAAATTAATAGTGAAATATTTAGTTATTGCATTATAAAATAAAACACTTTTTAAGTCAGAAAGTATTTTTAAGCTAAATTAATTCTATTCCTGACTATATACATAATAAATCTGAGTCCTAAAGAGTGAAGGTCATGTGAATAGCTGGCAGCAGAGCTGGGACTAGACTGTTTGTTATATAATAAAATAATATGCATAAAACACCCTCCTTCTAACTTCCTTCTCCACTACTCCACCCAAAGACACCCTGCTCTTCCTCCCTTAGATTTCAAATTGTCTCCTCAAATATGTATCCAGAATTAAAGAACAGATTAATATTTGCATTTCTTAATGTTATAAACATTCATCTTCTCTTAGCATTTATCCTTCCATTCTGAAAAAATTTTATTATCTTTTCTTTAGTACTCAATCATCCCCTTGATCATTTTAATTGCCTCATTCCAGAGTTTTTCTACCTCATTATTTCTCTCCTTCATTTCAGCAATTGGAATAGTTGGTAGAAAAAAATGTAGTTCTGATGGACTTTCAGCTAACATTCAACATCTGTTGGCCATTTGGGCTGCAGCTGCATATAAATTATAGTGGATAGTAACTCCAAAATTAATTCCCTGTGTGCAGCTGACCCAGAGAATCCAACTTACACTGCATCTGTAGGCAAATCATTTTAAATTTCCTAGACCCTATTACCCTCTTGTCAACAAGGAGTCATAGAAGTTCCTAATGTGGAGAATGTAATTAATGATAAGAATTCATTAAGGAATTCTGTTGAAAAAAATCTGATAAGGATGATAAAGGACAAGCAACCAAAGAGGAATAAGCACATTTGCTGAGTGGTTTGTGGAATTTTCAGTTATTTGTGGCTGAAGGGCTCTAAGAGACATTCAGAACTTCTGAGGGCAAGAGTTATTTTCTTTTTTTAAATAATATGTTAATCATAGCAGCACAGGTTACAATCCAATTTTCTGAATAATTTTGAACCCCCAACTTAACTCTTCTTTTCTAGAATGTTCTTTACTTTGACATCTCTGCCTCTACTGTCTCATGTGCTTGTATAAATGAAGAGAGACAACCTTCTTTTCTCTTTGGAAGGCACATAGACCATCCCTTTAATATTTATTATTATTATTAAATAGTGCTTATTTTTTGGTAAGAATAATGTTTATTTTAAATACTTGTGAAGCCCTCTCTGGGTAGCTCAGCTGGTTACAGCATTGTCCCCACATACCAAGACTGTGGGTTCAATCCCCAGTCAGAGGACATACAGGAATCAACCAATAAATGCATAAATTAGTGGAACAACAAGTCAATGTTTCTCTCTCCCGATTTTTCTCTCTATAAAATCATTCAATAAAAAAATAATAAATAAAATAAATATTTGTAAAAAATACAGAAAAGTATAAACAAGAAATTAAATTAATCTCTTACCTCATAACTCTGAGATAAACACTGTTAAAATACTGGTCTACTTTCCTTCAGTTATAGATTGTATAATTTTCTATAGTTTTATATGCTCATTTTATTTAGTTTGGATAGACTTTTTCTACACCATCAACTGTTACTGAAAAACAGTATGTCCTCGTTTTGTAGTGTCCCATCCTATGGCTAAGTCATAATTTGTTTTTTGTTTGCCCATTTAAGATTGCTTTGTTTACTTTATATTTTTTATTCTAAAAATGCTATGATAAACATCATTGTTTACCACTTTTGTTGGTCTTTGGCAATTCTGAATAACTGGCTCCTAAGAGAAAAACTGCTAGTTCAAAGATTATATCAAGGCCTTTGATACATATTGCCAAATGAATTATAAGTGTCATTAAACTTTACTAAACAATTCAGTGTCTGCTGTGAAGGTAGCAGCATGCCACAAATATAGAATTCAAATAGAAACCATCTATAACATAATATGCACTGTGAACTCAAACTGGCTGTGTCCACACCGCTAATAACTGAAAACATGACTGAATCATGGGATGCTCTCCATTGACATAACTTTGCTATTCCTGATCATTTTTGACCCATAAGGTGAAGTTGCAAATAATTTTATTGTTTCAGGAACATCTTGAAAATTTACTGAACTTAATAATAGATCACTGTACTTGCCTTTATCAGAGAAAATAGCCTCCTTTTTAGAAAAATAAGTTGCTTATCTGGGATCATCCATTTGTTTACTTTTTGAGGTCTGCTTTGAATTCTCTCACCTCTAAATCCACCAATCTGATGCTAATATAATCCTGATATAAACTATATTGCGACCTTGGTCCAGTCTCAATCTAGCCCCATCAGAGAAACACCTACCTTAAATCAGACATGCCCTCAAAATGACACAAATATCTCACCTTTGTCCTTCCTATTTAGAGACACCATTAAAAAATTAGCAGCCTCTCCTACTATAGTAAGCAATAATGTTGCCCTGCTAGACCCACAAGTTACCCTGACAGTCTCGTTTTGGACTGGCGGTCCAATTTCCTTCCACATTTAGAAAAGACGGTATCACTCGTTGAGCACCCCTTTAATGCAGGCAAGTGTGCTGAGCATTAACATCATTACATAATGTCATCCTTACAACAGCCATGTGAATTATGCACTATTACTCAAACTGCAAAATATTATATATTTAGGAAGTAGTTGTATAAACTCGACCTTAGCATATAGTAATTTCAAGGACAAACTCTATACTTGTGAAACTTCCCTATCTTATCCCTGGAAGTCTATTCCTCTCTTTCCAGTGGCTCCCTGGACATTGCCACCCAGCATGGGGGTTTTGCTAGCACCTCCAGAGAGAGTATGCCCCACGCTGAGTCATTTTTTCCTTTTTATTTAGGCTTTTTATTATGGAAACTCTATCTCCATACAGTGTAGAGACAATGATAAAATAAACACTAATATCCATCTCCTTGATTAACCATTTAAAATATATTTCCATGTTTATCTATTTTTCTACAACATTGCATTTCCTTGTGCATTCCTTTATGAAATGAAAAAAAAAACCCTTTTCCTATATAACATAATGATTCTTCTTTCAAACGCTGTTCTTCCTCTGGCAACATGGAAAATATTTTCATTAATTTGTGCTAGAAGGTTCGTCATTGATTTGAAATCCTCCCACACTCCTGTTCTCCATAGCCAACTTCCAGTTCACAGTCTCACACACACAGACACATTTCTTTACTTTCACATTAGAGATTCTGCCTTCTTAATACATCTCTGTCCCCTTACTCCTCTCTCCACTCCCACCACCAGAGAGTTATGACTTTTCTGGACTGCTGCAATTGCCTCCTGGTTGAACATTCTGTACACTCTGACCAGATGAAAGCTCTTCAAATACAGGGCTCACTGGATCCACCCCATCTCTGTAGGTACATTCCAGTAGGACCAGCAACTCCTAACGGGGTATCTGTCAACTGGCCATGAAAATGCTTATTAAGATATTGAAGGGAAAGAGTGAAAAAGAAAACACAACAAGTTCCTAAATACTGGCAAATATCCACTTATTGCTGGAATTTAGGAGTAACTTGCACACACTGGAAAGTTGAAAAAGCATACGTGGTAAAATAATGAACTTGCAGGTGATGGACTCGAGAGGACATTGGAAGCTAAGCCTTCCCCATTGTCCCCAGGACCCTAGGCTGCCACAAGCTGAAAACCATGCAAGGCAGCCAAAGTGTTCCTACCACTCAGATGTTCAGAAAATGTTCTTATCAGGACAGAAACAGTGCTGGGAGCAGGGCTGCCAACAGTGACTTTCTCTCTCAGATATGGATGCTCCCGGAGCATATAAACATATAAAGGTCTATCCCTTTATATGTTCTAGGAAGGAGAAGGATCCCACAACCAGTAAATGCTGATGGAGGCTCATTTTCACATCTTCCAAAAAAAAACATAAGCAAAAAGCAAGATTAGAAATACATGCAAAAAGGACACATGGACAAAGCCAAATGGGATAGGTTTGAGGTTGGGAGGTGGGGAGGGGCAGGAAGATACAGATTGGTGGGGGGGGGGGGGGCGGATATGGAGACAACTGTACTTGAACAACAATAAAAAAATAAATAAAAAGTAAATAAATTTTTAAAAGAAATATTAATATTAGTCAAAGGAGAATTCAAAATGTGAAGAACTTCATATGAGCCAAATGGTACAGTGAAAACAAATACATTTTCAAACAAATAAGTGATTAATTAATGTTTAAGCCAAAAATACAAGAACCAATATAGAAAGAAAAGCTGATAAAATGTTAGGAGTATGAGGCAAAATTAGCAGAAGTGCTATTTCAGGAGACTATAACACATTAAATCATAAAAATTGATCCCCAAAATTAAAAGATATAGAGAATATTACATAATTTAAGGTCTTCATTAATAAAATTTTCTTTCCTACAACTAGGGAAGCACCTTATTTTAACTGGCCATGCACCATTAACAACTTAATCTACTGACTCATGAAAAAAGCACCAATATATTCTCAGTAGCAGAAACTACACAGGTTTCATTCTCTGACCACACAGCAATACAAAGAGAAAATAAGAACAATAATTTAACAAATGAACAAAAACTTAATCAGTGGAAAATTAAAAATCACTCTCTTAAATGAATATAGACACTAAAGGCAAACTGTCTTCTGGGGGAACAAAATGAACTAAAGTCAAAATGTATCAAAATGTTGGGACACAAGTCTTACATGCTTTACTACTAGTACAATTTGACAGTAATTAGGCAAAGCTCTTAAAAATCTAATGAGATAAGTGGAGAAAATAAAAGTAACCAGAAGTAAAATTGATAATGCTACATATACAATTCCATAGTTTTAATTTGAATATTGAATTAAAATAGGCTGTGTCCTAGAAAAGCAAAAAGCTATCAGGAATCCCTTTAAAAGAGTAGAGCATGGAATACACCAACAAACATGGTAATAATCAATAAGTTGTCAAAAGTGCTTTGGGGCTCTGATACTAAGTTGTTCTTTCACAATAAATTCTGTCACAATTCTCAGAAGCAGATACTCTCCCTAAAACATGTACATATATATGGATACACACACACATGCAAACACATTCTGCTTTCTGCCCTGAGTATGGCACAAAATAAATTCCTTCTCAATTTATTTTTCTTAAATACCATAGCATGGATTCCAACAACTGACAAAGGATAGCACTAAAATGAAAACTATAGACCAGTGACACTTATAAATATAGATGCAAAATTCTCATATTTTAAATAGCCATTCATGACAAGCATTTCTATGGTTTAATATTGAAAACTCTGATAATCAAATCAATATGTAATATTATCTCAACTGATGTAAACAAAAGCAGAAGTCAACCTTCTCAACTCTCCTTTATTATTTTCACAAAAGCTTTTAGTAAAACAGGAATGTAAAAGTAATTCATTAATATGATAAGAGATATGCATCTTAAATCAATAGACTCCACCAGACTTAAGAGTGAGTGAGGAGGAGAAAAGAACAAACAGCTCCGTTATTACTGTGATTATTCAACACCCTTATGGAAAGCTATCAGAAGCATTACAGCATGAGACAAAATATAAGGAGGAGAAGAGACAAAATTATCATTGTGTCTATTTAGAAAACCCAGAAAATGAATGGGAAATCTACTGTTACTGATGGGATATTTGAACAATGTTGTTGGATACAAATTTGAAGAAAAGCATCTATCTGGAAATAATATTTGGAAGGATATAGTGGAAAAAAGTAGCAACCACAGAAACACAGCAGGGGGGAAACATAGAATAAAACAAATATAAATAAATAAGAAATATGTACAAGATATACAAAATACAGAATTATAAAACTTAATAACAAAAAGAAAACAAATATGAATAAATGGAGGAGCATATTTCATTCCCAAAAAATTAGTAAATAATGTGAAGATATTACTTCTTTCTAAATAAATGCACATGTATTATGAAATTCCAATAAAAAACTCAACTTGATTTCTTTTAGAACATGACAAAGTACTTTTTAAGTTAAGCTGCCATAAAACTAAGAATAACCAAGAGAATTTTGTAAAAGAATAATAATAAATAGAAGACTTGCCTCACCAGATCTGAAACATGTTTAACAAAATTATCATGATTAAATCATATACTTCCAGTTCAATAAGGGGCAGAAAAATCAGTGAAAAAAATAAATTTTGCTTAGAATTAGACTAATATATATGCAATACATGATAAGGATAACATAATGGGTATAGAAGGGGAATGACAATGTGAATGAAGATTGAAATTTTAAACAGTATATTGAGGAAAGGCTCACTAAGCTGGCATATGAAGCAAAGATTTGAAGAAGTTGAAGGTGTGAGGAATAACCCACCAATATATTGTGAAAGAGAGTCTTCCAAGAGGGAACAGGAACTGCAAAGCATCTGAGGTGGGAGCAAGCTCGATGTGTGTAAGGAAGAGCCAGGTGACCAAGACATCCCTCCTGCATTAGCAAGTCAGGGAAGTGGTAGGGACCTGGGCCAGAGTTGTGCTGGAAGTCTGTAGGGTCTTTTAAGCCATCATAAATATTTTAACTTTTACTCCAAATGAGATGGCAAACCATTGCAAGGTACAGGGCAGAGGCATGACATGATCTGATTTCCATTTCTAAATGATCACTGGTTGTTTTGCTAAAAATAGACCATAAAGAAGCAAAGCTGAAAAGGGGATGGTCAGTTGAAGACTACTGTAATAATTAAGTTAAAATATGATGGACAAAACAGCAAAGAAGGTGGTGAGGACTAGTTTGAAGAATGTAGAGTCAGCCAGATATTCTGAGAGAGTGAAGGTGAAGTTAGAGAGAAAGAGAGAGCTGAAAGGTGACTCCAAACTGTCTGGCCTGAGCCCTTGACAGATGTGTCCATCAGAGAGGCTAGGATGACATCCAAAGAGCAATTTGGGGAGAGAAGATCAAGAATTCAGTTTCAGATAGAAATGTTAAGAAAACTTGTGTATATACTAGAGTTCACAGATCCAGGCTACAGGCAGATATTTGGGAGTCAGAATAGTACACGAATTTTATTTAACACTGTGAGTCTCAATGAAATCATGATGGAAGTGAGTCTAGAGAGACAAGGTCATGAACTGAGTGGGACCTAGGGCATACCAACCGTAAGAGTCAGGATTACGAGGAGAAACAAACAGAAGAGACAGAGAAGCAACTGCCATGAGGTAGGAGGTTGTGGTGACAAATGTGCTGCCAGAAGGAGTCAGTGATCAACTGTGCAAATGGGAGCTGATCCATCAGATTGTACAAAGACTGAAAATTGACCAGTGGATTTTAATAACATGGGTCTCTAATAAGAGGTGCTTGGGAAAACAAGAAGAATCTAAAGGTTTATTGCAATGGGCTTAAGAAAAAAATGAAGAGAAAATAAAGTCTCTCAGTAGAGACAACTGTCTTTATGAATAGAGTTTTGATTTAAAGAGGAACACATCCATAGGAGAAAAGCTGGAGCTTTTGGCCATGGAAGCCATTTGGAAAACAGAATTAAAGTAGATCTTCAAATTAGTACAAACTGCCAAGAATATTTTGGATGGCTCACTGAATGAAATGAAATGAAAATAATGAAATATTATGAGAAAATATGAGTGAATAATGATCTCACCTTGAGGTGAGAATGGATAATCTAAGCACAACAGTAAAAGAAGATACACACATACACACACACAATTTGTCTGATTGCAAAAATGCTGGAAAACCATAAAACAAATAAAAGTCAAAGTATTTAGGTGAAACGACACAAATATATTACACCCAAAACTACCAGCTTATTATATGTTAGGAAGATGTGTCCCTCAATGCCTTTATAGAAAAACATTAAAACACCAAGAGAAAAGATCACAGACAAGAAAAAATATAACTGGCTTATATGTGTTACACATAAGAAACATTTCGAATCATGTATAAATCAAGAAAGTAGGGGTTAAGAACACAGAATCTGGAGCCAGATTGCCCAGATTCAGATCCCGACTCTGTTTACTAACCCAGTGTCCTGCAACAAGTTATTTAACCTCTTTGGACTGTTGTTTCTTCATTTGAAAATGGGAAAAATACCTCATGGGGTTGTTATTAAAATTAAGTAAATTATTCTCTATGAAGTGCTTACAACAATGTCTTGCACATTATCATTTATTTAAAAATTAAACTACATTAAATAAGTAAATAAAATATTCACATTGTATTAATTTTAAAAAGTAGGATATAAAACTGTATTGTATGAATTTCCAATTTTTTTTATTTTAGAGAAGAAGGGAAGGAGGGAGGGAGGGGGAGAGAGAAAGAGACAGACACAGATTTGTTGTTCCACTTATTTATGCCACCATTGGTAGATTCTCATATGTGCCCTAACTGGGAATTGAACCCACAACCTGGAATATAAGGGTGGTGCTCTAACCAAGTGAGCTACCCAGCCAGTGCTGTGTTGTATGAGTTTTAATTTGAAAATAATTTATACACACATACATCCATACACAGGAAGAGTGAGGAAAAAATTATTTGTAATTCTCTCTAGATAATAGTTCATTGCTACTCTTAAGAAGTAAGATATCAATCTAACTGTCTTTACATTTCATATTTTTGAGGGATTTGGTTGGGTTTTTTGGTATTTGGGAGTTTGGGCAATGTGTCTAGATAAGTATTTTGTTTTATTCATCTTGATTACATGGCTTCTGTCTTCTTAATTATTAAAAATTCACTTGCAATGTGTTTTCCCTTTCTGCCTTATGAAACTTCTAATTCGACATGGTAGATATATCATTGAAGTCACTTTAATTTGTCTTCAATTTTCCCGTATTTAAACATTCCCCCAAAATAGGTGACAGAGTGCTGGAGAACCAGTGTGGACTTGCAGGGACACTGAAATTTGAATTTTCTGAGGGAAACACCAACATCTCTTGGATACCTTGCAAAATACAACTGGCCAATTGTTTGGGCTTAACTACTTAATAAAAGAAATTTTAGTTGTTTTTTTTTAATATAGAGATACTATTAAAAAAATAGGGATACTGAGACATAATTGTGCCATAAATGGAAGAGGGTTGGGAAACTCTGTTCTATTTTTTTGATATTTTCTTAAGATACATCTTTCATTTCTACTTGACTATAAAGTCCTTATACTTTTTATCATTCTAATGAAATTTAGTTTCAATTATTATGTTTTTTAATCTTTAGAAATTCTACTTGATTACTTGAGAAAAAGCACTTGTGAATTTGTATGTCCTTGTGTTCCTTTGTATTCTTTTAGCATAATTATACATATATTTGTAAAGTTTATATTCTGTATTTGAAAAGTTACACCATCTGCAGTTTTTGCACTTAAGTTCCACAATTTATTATGACTACTGATTTGTTGATAGGGTTTGTTTCCTAAAATATATGATAAGCTAAATATGATTGGCTTATTTGAAGTCTTATCAATCTGGATTCAATTTAAAATTTTATCTTACAATTTATGAGAGTCACACAGAAAATGTGAATTCAACTTAAACTTATGTGAGGTGATCTTGCAGTTAAGGATTATCAAACAAGCATTTCTTTCTCTTTCCATCCAGAAGCATCTTAAAAATGGCAAGTATTCCTACCCTCTCTACCTGCAAGGCAGGTCTCCCCTCTAGAGCAACTTATCCTTGGGTTCCTGCATCTAGAACAGTATCTGAGTAGAATCTGAGTCTCATCTCCCGCTTTGCCCAGGTTCCAGATTTTACTGACTGTTCACACACAGTCTTTCAAATTTAAGCTCCAGAAAATGAGGGATCAGAAAACATCCTACAGCAAAATTGGCTTCATATAGCTTTTATTGAAGTAATATGTTTTCATTGTTTATTGCTCTTTGAACTGTTTCCCTGCCAAATCATTATGCATTTGAAAATATTTATTTTAACATATCTTTCCAGTCTTTTAAAATATTGTATACTAGGAATGTTTCTGCTATATTGTTAAGAAAAGGGAAGTGGCTCCTCTATTTTCTACATTGAGTTATATTATAATTAAGTGGGAATATACTATTAATTTTTCCCATGTTGGTTCCCTGTAGCCTCAACTACATTCTGTCCTGTCTACTTAAAATGTCTTTGCCCTGGAGTACTTTTATGCTCTATCTGTACTCAAAGTCCAGGGAAAAATGCTGTCCCTTCCATGGAGTCTTCCTCAATCTCTTCTACAGCTTCTGAACTTCCAGTGGGGAGTGATCCTTTTCTGACCTCTACTGATTATCTCAGTATAGCAGACATTGCTTATTTGTGATTATAGAAGCAGGGGTCTGACTATTTACAAGTGCTTAAAGCTTTACCATGGATAACATACTGTAACTTTCCTGAGGCCCAAATTTGAACCCAGTACCCCAAGGCTAGTATTAGCAGTGACTCTGGTAGCTTCTGAGAGTAGCTGAGGAGACCCTGGGTAGCTATCTGCAAGCTCATCTATGCTTGTCTCCATATGTTAATACATGCTTAAAAAGGTGGTTAGGTTCCTTTTTGGTTCTCTCAAAGGAAAACAATATTTCTGATACAAAAATTGGCTCACTCTATAGTTGTAAATAAAATGAGAAAATAGGAGATCCAATCAAGTGACAACTTTGGCCAGGATGTATTGTAGATTGTATTTTTTAAAACAAATTGAAGAACAAAGATTCACATTCTGCAGTTCCTCAGACATGAATGATTTCACCAAAGGTTCTGTATGGCAACTGGGAAAGGCAATTCTTGAAACTATTTTAGCAAATGCTGTGGATAAGGTACAAATTGCTTCATTGAGAGACCATAGTATAGAGTTTATGTTAGTGGCAAAAAAAAATGTTTTAATGGCTTTGTAAATTATTTGAGTCCTTCATTTGTAGAATCATTAAAGTTTCAAAGGGGTCACTTTATTTTTTAGTTATATTTCACTGAATATTATGCAGAAAATTATATGCTTTACAAATAAGATTTACAAATATATGGAATCTTGAAGGTCTCAGTATGTATCCCCTGCAAATGTCAAGGATTGTATGAAAAATACAATTTTTCATACAATACAATAGTTGTATGAAAAATTATGATGTCCTAAAAAGCATTTAACTTCTATCCCTCATTTTATATAAAAGTACTTTTCCCAACCTAACCATTCATCAGTACTTGTTGAAAGAAAGTAGAGAAAAAGGGAAGAAAAAGAGAAATTGTTCTCATTAAGTTGCTTTTCTTGTATTCCTCTTGAGGAGAGTTTAAATAATGTCAGAGGAAATAAGTGAGGAATATAGATTCTTTCTTGAGTTTCCATTTGTGTAATTGTAACAAATAAATAACATTCTTATTCTTTATTAATGAGCTTTCTATAGATCAGCAAAGTGGATTCCAATTTCCAATGAATAATGCTTCTGGCAATTATTTGCAGTTTAAATAAAAGAAAATGCACTTTATGTGGATGATTACAGTAGATAATTAAAATAAAGTAACTGATTTCCATAAATAATAAAGATGGGAAATTATCTCTGACTTTATTTGCAAAGCTCAATTTCCAATCCATCCCCTGCTGAGAGGATTAACCATTTCTACCCTCACGGCGCCATGGGTGGGGAGAGGACAGCCACCAGGCATACTGCACAAACCCGCAAAGTGAAGGGGGAACAAATTTCAGTTCTGCACATTTGAGGAGAAAGTGCTAAACCTGTATACTTCTTTTAAAAAATTCTAATTAAGAGCGATAAATAACATTTTCCAAAATCCACATGCACTCTCTCTCGCACTGACTTGTGCAGACACAAACGCACACTCCTGCATGGAGCACCGTCACCAAATACCTCATTAAGAACTGGGTCTCGGAGTTTTAGAACTAGCTACACAACTTTCGTCTCTTAAAATTAATTTAAAAAACTAACAACTATTGCTTATATTGCCATTTTCAAAAGAAAAAATAAAGAAAACAAGAAAGGAAGATCTGGCACCAGTTAGTGAAATTAAATGAATGCTGAAAGGTGATATGTTTAGAGCCATTTTTCAGACTGTTTCTGAGTTGGCACAAAAATGATGAAATACAGTAAGACAATGTGTATGGAATTGTGCGTTCACCTTTTGTCTTTTGTCCCTCTATGTCCAAGACTGTAGTTTTGATAGAATTTCTCTACTCGGCATTGTATTCTAGTTAAAGTCAGAATTTCCATACTGGGCGAGCTAACAGGTTTACTCTATTCAGCTTTCCCTGAAAGATAAGATTTCTAGATGCTCTAAGGATCTAGAGGGTACTAGGCTATCAAGATAATGGTGTAGTCTATCACATTTATTTATCACACATGATAGATACTAACCTATCATTTCCTACTCAGAGTTCCCACAGTCATGTGGGCTGAGTGTAAGGGCATTGTGCATCTAGCAGCAAGGAACATCTGTGAAAATAAAAGAGCATGCACTCAAAGCACTGTGGGCTTATGGCTCAGTTCCACCATTTACTGGCTATGTGACCTTGAATGAGTTACTACAATCATGAGAGTCTCATCAACTGTAAAGTGGGGATAACAAACCTAACTCACAGTTCTTCTAAGGAGCAAGTGTAAACACTTCATGTGAAAACCCTTGAGTAACTAAATAGTTGTAAACCCTTTCCATTATTATCACTCGGCAGCGTGTTGGGATTCTTTTCCATTTTAGTTTATTTATAAATTCTCATGGCTTTATTTATATTTACCTATGTCTAATCATTGTTCAAGTTTTCTGAAACACCTATCTAATTTATATAATATTGTATTCCTCTGGCAGTCAGTCAACATTTACTTACTGTCAACTGACAACGTTGCTTAATGACCAAGGCCTAGCATGGTCTGTCATGTGTCATCCAAGCTTTACCCTGTTGTTACACATGTCAAATGATGGAGCCTGTGCTATCTGTCATAGACAGATGCTGTGACCAATGCCACCCACAGGTCCTTCCTTGCAGTGTAAATGATTCAGTATCATGGGCACTTGAAAAACTGTGGCTCTGTCCATACAGACATCACGTGGGAAGTAACTAGTGCCTGGTATACATTTCCTTCAGAGACCTATCACACATTAACCAAGTGGCTTCTCTCTTCTCCTGTTTCCAAGTATCCAAGATACACAGAACCTACCACTTTTAAATGTACCATGCACTTCAATACTCTCACCTGGAATGCCTTCACACTCCCCACTTCTAATACCCACTCAAAATTCTCTGACTGCAAACTTCTAGTTATTCTTGAAGAAGCAACTCAAAATTCACATTATCTATGAAATAGATTACCATGACTTTCTTAATGGAAGATTTAGTAATGCTATCGCCATTTTACCCATCATTATTTTCACATTATAAAATATTTTTTAAAAGATACACCAAGTGGGCCTGATCACAGGGAAGGGGATCTAAATCTTGCACATTGCTATGGTTCCATACTCCTGTCTAAGAAGGTGCAGGTCACATAAGAGGCACTGAGTGAATATCAATGAACAGATAAATGAAAGATCCTGATCTTGAAAGGGTTGGAGTACCTAAGCCCCTGCTCCTTAAGGAAGACCATTGCAGACAGATGAAACTAAGGCTTCATCAGGACCATAAACCTGAGCCATGCATGTTGACTCTTTATCCCATCCCAAGTGTTGTGAAGTGACAAGAAAGATAAGTGAGAGGAAAAGAGAAAGCTCATAAGATCACTGAGAAATGAGACCCAGCCAGGGACCAGAAATTGTGATAATTCTCTAAGCAATGGAAATCAGATGGAGTCAGTTATGAAAAAATGTTAAACTCAGAAAAGCAAGTCTAAAATACATGACTGTTGAAGTCAGGCTTGTGGACTGAAACATCTAGAGAGTTTCTAGTTTTATAGAAAAAAATGTGCAATGTGTGGTTTGAGACACGTGGTCAGAGTCACTAAGGCTGCGGGCCCCTCTCCCACTCTCTTACACCCCCACCTGACAAAGTCAACGCAGCTCTATAGTATTTGTACCCCTGAAAACCAGGATGTGTGGGCATTTAACCAAAGAGCCACAAAGACCTAGCAGATGGGCTCTCCCAAGATGGGAGATACTAATACTCAAAGGCAAATCATACCTGGCATATCACACCAAACAGCGCAACCTGACCCCTGCCTCACAGTCATATGAACCAGAACACAGTGAAGAACACATAGTACCAGCTAAAAGATGAGAAGAAGCTTCAAATAAAAAGAGAAACACACAAAATCAGGACTCACACAATTTGAATTAAACATGGAAGTGTTGTCAAGGAATATGTATAAAGGACCCATGGACAAAGACAACAGGGGTGGGTGAGGATTGAAAGTGGGTAATGGGGGTGGGTGGGGCAGGGGACAGGAGTGGGAGAAAAATGGGGGACAACTGTAATTGAACAACAATAATAAATAAATAAATGCCAAAAAAATGTAAATACATAAGTGTTTAATAGAATCAAGGTACCGTATTTTTTTGGACTAGAAGATGCACTTTTTCCCCCCAAATTTGGGAGGAATAATGGTTGTTAATGCTACTGTTGAGTTCTGTTTATATTTACATTTACATTGGTGAAATATTATGTTATTAAATATTTTACCTCATTTTTTGCTTAAAAATTTTTTTCCCTATTTTCCTCCTCTAAAACCTAGGTGTGTCTTATGGTCCAAAAAATATGGTAAATACTTTAAAGTATATTAATGTCCTTAGAGTTACTTTAGAATATACTAAATCTTTAATCAGAAACAACTAGATCTTGTGGCAAAAAACATGTTCTTCAAAGTAAAATAAATATGAAGTTCATATCAGAATGGACATAGCTAAATAACTTAGTAAGTTAGAATATTAGGCTATAAATTTCTCCTAGAAAACACCATAAAAAAGAAAAAAATTTAAGACACATTGAGAAGAGCTGCGGAAAAGAAATAAAAAGATAAAAAATGATTGAAGATGTTTACTTAAATTTGAATAAATACATTGTTATTCAGATCAAAAAAATTCATCTTGTGCTGAATGGATTAGTTTTAAAAGACCCACAACTTTAAACATCCTGGTAAAATGTGAAAATATTTTATATAAAGAAATACCCTAAAATGTCCCAAAAAGAAAATATTGGCTTACTTACAAAGACACGGGCATCAAGTTTACATGTTATCTCTCAACAGCAATATGAGGAAATAAAAGAAAATGCACCAATGCTGTTATTTTGAACCAAGATGTGATACCCTGTCAAACTTGCATTCAGGTATACAGGACAAAATAGAGACTTCTGGTTCTGCCAAACTTGGAAATTTTCCTACCCGCAAATACTTCTGAAAAATATTATAAAAGGATAATTCAATAAAATAAATATCAAAGTCAAGAGAAAAAAGGCACAAGAAAATAACTAAAGAAATCACTAAAAGTTATAGTAAATTTAAATAATTGTTGACACATGATGTTTTAAAAATGTATAAAAGAATAATTTGCAGCTAAAATCCCAGATGTTCTCAAAAGTGAAGCCTGCCAGTGAGGATAGTGGGAAATATAAAAATACTAAAAATTTGTTCTTATATAAGAGGAAGATCTAGATACTATAACTGTTGATGGAATTTTAAAATTTAACAAAAATATAAGTACAACCACTAGAAAAATAGAAATAGAATCATAAGCTCAAAATTACTAGGAAGAAAATGTTAACAGAACAAAGAATATGAAAAATCAATTCAGTAAGGGGCAAGACAAAAACAATAAAATAGTAAAACCAACATATATCAGAAATCACAAAAAAAGGCCTATTTTAAACTCCTTGAAAAAATATTGGCTATATGTAGATTACAAAAGTAGTCTGAATTAAAAGGTAAAATGGACTTTTAATGCTGTAAAAATACATACTAGGCAAATGGTAATATAAAAAAATTAGTATAAAAACATAGTATGTTAAAATTAATATCAGAAAATGGAATAATTGAGGTAGAAAACATAAAATGGAAGAAAGTAGATATCTTGAATTAAAAAAACATAATCCAATCAGATGTTGAAAGAGCCATAAACTTCTATGTCTCTAGCTATGAAGCTAAACATATACAAATGTATATTTGTGTGTATGTGTATATACAGCAAAATCTAATGAAAATATAAGGAGAAAATGAAAGATTCACAAACATAGAAAGAGTTCTAGCCATACTCGTTTTAACAATTGATAGATTAGTAAGAGAGGAGACAGCAGAATAGAAAAAGAAATGGCAAAAAAAAAAAGACAATATTGATGGCTGGAGACTGAGAGAAAAATTGGTTCTAGGAAAATAACTATTCAAGTCACTCAAGAAGAATTGGGAAAACAGAATAAACAAATAACAATAGGAAAAATTTATGGTTTTCACAAAAGTTTCCAAATGTTTTCCTTAAAATAAAAGAGCTACCCTCTAACAAAAAATAAAACAAATAACAACAATGAAATAACATTAAAGGACACATGGTCATAAACTAAAGGGGAGGGTGGTAATGGGAGGGAAGTGGGGAGGGTGGGGGGGGGGAAAAAACAATGAAAAAGCACACCATACCACACCTAGATGCATTTGTAAGAAAAATTACAATTGTTTCCAAGAATAGGAAACAACTATAACATTAGCCTAACTCTGATACCAAAAACAGGCAAAAACTACAAAGAAGAAATCAAATGAGCAATTTCATTTTTGTAGGACTACTAAATAAAATATGAGCAAGTCAAATTCAGCTATGAATTAATAAAATCCTATATTATGAAAGCCAAGTTTAACTCAGGAATACCAAAGCTGTTTAACATCAAGAAAGCTATTAATATAATCAGAGATGATAATAGATTTAAAAAGATATGAAATATGATCTTCTTTATAAAGGCTGACAAGAATTTGATAAAATCTGACCACAAGGTTTGAGTAAAGAAACAAATTTTTGGCAACTGCAAGTAGAATTAGATATAAGAAAAAATCCTTTTACACATTATACTGCAGGCCTGTCTAATAAAATGTCAAAGGAAATATGAAAATGGTATAATGAGTGTGAAGGCATTTACAAAACTGTCACAGTTTTCTTCAGTATGATTTTCTACTTCTGAAAGAGTACGTGAACTCTACAGACAATCTGTTACAATAAGGAAGTCCCATAAGGTCACAGACACATCATCATGTACAAGAATCAATAATTAGCTTATGTGTTAGTATATATTATAAATTAGATCATATAAGCAAAAGTAATTCTGAAGAGGAGTCCAGGAAGACTCTAAACTCCCCACTTCCCATGCACATGCTAAACATACACCTGCATATAGAGTGATACCTCCTGAAGAATAACTGAGGGCTGATTGAAAGCCTTTGCACAACAAGCAAGATAGGGCTCAGATAGACAAGGGTAGGAGAGGTGCAGACTTGGTAACCACAGGCACTCTACCTGGTCTAGGCAACCTGCAGAAGGAAGGGTTATCACTGAGGGGACAACACCAGCAGATTTGCCAGCTCTGGGGCACAAGATGAAAGAGTAATTTAAAATGTACCTAGATCATATGTGAAAAAAATATCCATTTACTAATCTCAACATAACCTCCAAATTGGTGGGAATTACAAGAACTCTCCAGGATTAAAGGTATTGGTGAGGGTCATTGTTTATGTGCCCCTCCACTTAACTGGCTCTGAGAATGCTAGCTGGTCTTTAAGGCTTCCACAGTGTTCCCTGGACTACCTTGGCCAACACCCACTGCAGCCCAGCCAGCACAGGGGGAATTAATCCCAGATGCCAGACACAACCACTTTGTCTCCAGGTGGCCTGCTAAAGGCGCCTGCACATTCAGTCTACATAGGTGTTTCTCCTATATAAGGTCATTCATTCAAGAGCAGGAGAGAAATCTGTTTTATTTACTGGGTTGGCCAAAAAGTCCATCATGTTTTTTCCATACAATGGATCTACTAGTGCTTAGTTGTTTTTAACTTCATTCAAAACAATTTTGTTAGGTTGCATTATGACAGCTGTCATATCAGCATGCATTTTAAAAAATCTTACTAAAATTGGTGAATTTTTTGTGTAGCCATTTTAATATTGAAGATAGAAGAAGATATGCAACATTTTGGCATATTATGCTTTATTATTTCAAGAAAAGTAAAAACACACTAAAAAGATTTGCACAGGGTATGGAGAAGGTGCTGTGACTGATTGAACATGTCAAAAGTGCTTGGCAAAGGTTCTTGGTACTACTGACATTTTGGTCAAATAATTCTTTGCTGTGGGGCTGCCTCATGCATTGGAAGATGTTTAACAGCACTCCTGGCCTCTACCCACTTGAAGACAATAGCAGTAGATAGACCACATACTCAAAATACCCAAATCAATAAACTTATTGGTGAAAATGAAAAATGTGTCTTTCATTTTATGAAAAAAATGTAATGGGCTTTTTGGCAACCTGATAATTTATAAAAGCACAGAAAGTCAAACAAAATGCAAAGACAAAAACATCCCAAATGAAGAACTAAGAAGAAAAAAAATGAAACAAAGATAAATAATTTGCTAGAGAAAAATTTCCAAGTAATGGTCATAAAGATGCTTACTGAACTTGAAATAAAAATAGAGAAACTCAATAAGGATTTCAAAAAAGTGTTAGAAACTATAATAAACCAATCACAGCTAAAGAATACAATAACTGAAATTTAAACACATACACACACCAGATGGAATTAACTGCAGATTACATAATACAGAAGAACAGGTTAGCAAAGACAGGATGATAAAAATCACCCAGTAAAGCAGCTAAAATTTAAAATAAAGAATTTTTTATAAAAGAGGATCATTTAAAGGACCTCTCAGACAACATGAAGTGCACTGATATTTACATTATAGGGATCCCAGAAGGAGAAGAGAGAGAGAAAGGGGCACAAATCTTATGTGAAGAAATAATGGCTGAAACTATTTTTAATCTGAGAAGAAAGAAAAATCCAGTTCCAGAAGGACAGAGAGCTCCAAACAAGATAAACCCAAGAAGACCCATATCAAGACATAGTACAATTAAAATGGCAAAAGTGAAAGAGAGACTCTTGAAGGCGGCAAGAGGAAACAACCAGTCCTGTACACGGGAAACCCTATAAGGCTGTCAGCTGAGCCCTCATTCCAAACTTTAGAAGCCAAAAGTAAGAGACAGGATATAATTCAAGTGCTGACAGGAGGAAACCTACAACCAAAGAACGCTCTACCTGGAAAAGTAATCATTTGGAATTGAATGAGAGGTAAAAAGTTTCCCAGACAAGCAAAATCTAAAAAAGTTCATCACCACTAAACAGCCTTTATGAAAAAAGTTAGTGTCTTCTTCAAGTGAGAACTAAGGTATACGTGCACACACACACACACAAGTGTATATATGTATGTGTATATATATGTATATATATGAAAGGAAAGGACTCATGTTGAAAAGCAAACATAGAGCAAAGGTAGTGAATTAGTCATGTAAAGCTCTAATAGAAAGGTTTAAAGACAAAAGTAACAAAATCAAGCAGTTAGTGAATACACAAAACAAAAAGATTTAAAATATGATGTCAAAAACTAAAGTGTACAGGGGGAGTAAAAATGTGGCATTTTTAGAATGTGTTCAAACTTTAATGCCTAATAAATGGCTTAAAACAGACATATATTAACATATACATATACATGTGTGTCAATATATATTGAACTTATGGTAACCAAAACCAAAAAAAACCCCAAATAAATAAATAACTATGAAAGATACTCAAAAAATAGAGAAACGAACATAAACAAAGCACTAAAGAAAGCAAGCAAACTACAAAAGATAAAAATTAAGAGAAAAATTAGAAAATACAAAACAACCAAAAAACAATTAACAAAATGGCAATAAGTATGTACCTATCAATAACTACTTTAAATATAAATGGACTAAATGGCCCAATCAAAAGATATACAGTGACCAAATGGATTAAAAAATAACAGACCCATCTACATGCTGCTTACAGTAAGCTCATTTGAGACCCAAAGACACACACAAAGTGAAGGAATGGAAAACAATGTTTCATGCAAAAAAGTTTTTTAAAAGGCAGGGTTAGTAATATTCAATCTCACAAAATCAACTTTAACAAAGAGTGTAAAAAGAGACAAAAAGGGCAGTATGTAATGACAAAGGGGTCAATCCAAGAAGAGGATATAACATTCATAAATATTTATGCACCCAACATAGGAACACTTAAGTACATATATTAAGCAATACTAACAGACATAAAGAGTGAAATTGACAGTAGGAGATTTTAACTACACAATTACATCAATAAAAAGATCATACGGACAGAAAATCAAAAGGGAAGCTACCTGCAATGATATTTTACATCAAATAGAATTAATAGATATTTACAAAACATTTTACCCTAAAACTGCAGAATACACATTCTTTTCAAATTCACATGGATCATTCTCCAGGACAAATTATGTTAGGCCAAAAACAACACTCAATAAATTCAAAAAGAGTGAAATTATATCAAATATCTTTTCTGACCACAATTGTATGAAACAGGAAATATATTTTAAGAAGAAAACTGGAAAAAGCACAAATTCATGGAGACTAAATGTACTACTAAACAAACAACCAATGAGTCAAAGAAGAAATTAAAAGGAAAATTTTAAAAATCTGGATACAAATGAAAACAGAAACATAAGTCTCCAAACTCTATGGGATGCAACAAACACAGTTTTAAGAGAGTACTTCACAGCAATACCAGCTTGCCTTAAGAAAGGTCAAAAAATTCTCAAACACTCTCATTTTACAACTAAAGAAACTAGAAAAATAAAAATGAACAAAACTCAAAGTTAGTAGAAAGAAGGAAATAATAAAGATCAGAGGAGAGATAAAAATAAAAAATAAAGACAATAAAACTAAGAACTAGCCCTGGCTGGTGTGGCTCAGTGGATGGGGTGCTGGCCTGTAAACCAAAGGGTTGCAGGTTCAATCCTCAGTCAGGGTACATGCCTGGGTTGTGGGCCAAGCCCCCAGTAGGGGGTGTGTGAGAGGCAACCACACATTGGTGTTTCTCTCCCTCTTTCTCTCTCCCTTCTCTTCTCTCTAAAAATAAATGAATAAAATGTTTTTTTTAAAAAACGTGAAGGTGCAATAAGATATAACAGGTACAAATTTCCAGTTAAAAAATAAATACATCACAAAGATGTGATAATGTCCGGTGCAGAGAATATAGTCAATAATATAAGGTCTTTGTACAGTAACAGATGGTTACTAGACATATCATTGTGATTATATCATAAGGTATATAAATCATGTATATAAATGTAGAATCACTATCTCATATAACTGGAACTAATAAAGTACTGTATGTCAACTACGCTTTAATAAAAAAGTAAAATAATAGTAGGATAATAAATCTTGAGTGTACACACATACATAAACAACCACACCCACACTGGCACTATAAAATGCATTTGGGGAAAAAGTGATTAAGAATAGCACAATGTGCCCTGGCTGGCATAGCTCAGCGGATTGAGCCCAAGCTGCGAACCAAAGTGTCGCAGGTTTGACTCCCAGTCAGGGTACATGCCTGGGTTGCAGGCCATGACCCCCAGCAACTGCACATTGATGTTTCTCTCTCTCTCTCTCTCTCTCTTTCTCCCTCCCTTCCCTCTCTAAAAATAAATAAAATATTAAAAAAAAATAGCACAACATTTTGAAAAAGAAAAAAAATAAATTCATTGGTCTGTCACCTCACTATCATATTGGAAAAAAAACCTACTGTAATAAAAACAATTGGAATATTAATTTAAAAAATAAAATCTGAGAATTGAGAAACAGGTCCATGGATATAAAGGCATTAAAATAATGATAAAGTACAGAGGTATCATTTCAAGTACAGAAAAGATGTGATAACCAAATAAGTGCTTTAAAAATAAATAAAAGGCAATATTCTATCTGACACTATATGTAAGCAATCAATTTTAGAATTTCAAGTTACAAGGCTAAATATTTTTAATATAATCAATCAATCAATCAAAGTGTTTGTGATTTTTTTTCCCCAAAAATCTCAGTTGGGGAGGTGCTCCTGAGTCAAAATGAACACCGTAAGTCACCATGGAAAAGACAGGCATATGTGATGAAAGAAAAGATTTGAACTTCTATAACTGCACTAAACAGTGAATGTAACACTACATGACATATGAATTTTCCTGAGAAATATTTTCAACATAAAATTTTCAACATAAAGTTTAATACTTAACATCACACATAGATGTACATATAAAGCATTTCCAAATTGTTAAGAAAAATTAAAGAGCCTATAAAAATCACAAATTATGTCTAAAAGTATTTCTTAATAGGATTTCCAGTGGTGATCAAACATATAAAAATGTATTCAGCCTTAACCAGAAACAACAGAATGCGACTATAATAATAAATGTACCTAACATCTGCTGCGTGCTTGCTACAGCAGCCACTCTTGAAGGGTGTGACCTGCTCTGAGATCTAAGCTGTGTACTGGACTTGGGTGGGTGTTTTCCCAGTAAGGAAAGGGAAGGGAAGCGTGAAGAACTGGGAAAACTGGCCCACAGCTCACAGTCCTCCGTAGTTGGGATTTGAACCCAGTCGGTCTGAGTGCTGAAACCACTTCATTACTTTGCCAGGTTTTTTTTATTATTCTTTAAATTGGTATAATTATTTTTTAAAGCTTAATACTATTCTGTGCTAATTAGGATGAGGAAAAACTTTTGTTCTCACACCTTCTTGAGAATAAATCAATAAAGTCTTTTCAAAGGGCAATATGGCAAACTCTTTAAAAGCATTTTAAAGCCTAATGTTTGACCCAAAAATTCCACTCGCAGAAATCTTCCATTAAGAAACAGTTGATAAGTGCAGTAAATGTTTGAAAAGAATTTTATGGCAGCATTACTTACAAGCGTGAAAATACAGAATTAACATATATGTCAGTAAATACACTTCAGGTTAAACAATTTTGGAATATATACATAAAATAGCAGTCAGTCTTTAATAAAAAGTGAGGTGGTTTTATATGAACTTACATAGAATGATTGCAAGTATTATTGATGATTATTGATTGATTGATGAATTATTACAGTATTGACATACTGTTTCCTGAAAAAAGCAAACTGAAGAAACTAATCAATTTATATTTTTTAAGAAATGAAGATTCTTACATTTAAATGTATGTGTAATTACTTAGAAAAATAACTAGGAAGATACACACCAAGCAGTTTTCCCTATTACCAGTGGTTTCTGCCAGAGAGAGAGAGACAGATGTGTGTTGGGTTGGAAGGCAGGAAGAGGAAGGAGATAAACTTTATTATATTTAATATCAATAGCTATTCTTTGAGTCTTGTACAATGAGAAAATGTTTTTGTAATAAAAACAGTAATAATAAAAAGAAAAGTGAATAATGGTAGTGATAAAATTGAAACTGAATTCACACAAAACACAGACAATAAGATAAAAACTTTGGGTAGCATATTATCTCCACCGTTACATGAGTCACCCCAACTCAGGGTCATGGCAGGGATAGGCAACATTTGGAATATAAATATGACCAATCACTCTAGAGGTCCAGGGTTTTTGTTTTGTTTTTTTGAGAGCCCAATTAATATTTTGTATGAACTTTACATTCTCCTATTTAAGGAAAGAGTTGGGTTCTAGGCTGGTTTTCATATCTATCTATCATCTGTTTATCAATCTACTTCCAAATCATTGTGGTAAGATCTCTTGGCAATTCAGCCTTGAGTTTTCAGGTTTCCTCTCATTTTATCAACATAAGGCTGTATCCTTAACACAAGACTGACCCTGAATTAATCACACAGATTCAGACAGAGGTAGCTGTGACAGAAATAACTTCAGGTTCCTATTCTCATTTCCTCGTTAAAACATTCACAGCATTGCTCATTACAGTCAATCAGACAGACTCACAACACTTCATCCTGGGTGAAAATAATAGGTCCCATTGTCCATCAGTAACCAGGTTACATTACCCTTCCATTACCGCAGTTAACACCTATTGTTTCCTCTGGGCACCAATATTGTGAATTAGGATCATTCAGCTCTGAAGTGGGTTAAGCACTGTATGAGCATTTTCTTTCCTCGGAAGCAAGGGTTCAAGGTTGCTGAGCCTCTGTCCCAGGTGTTGAGAGTCAGTTGGTGTGGACACCCACAACAGGCAGCCTGTATATGGAATGGGAGCCTTGGATGTCTTTTTAACATGGTGTTTCCATGCAGCATGTGTGAGACTCAGAAAAACAGAAGAATTACAGCATCTAGATACCAGCTTCCCTCACTTTTTACAGTGGGGACCTCTGGGAACAAGGACAACACCAAGCCTCTTCTAAGTGCTCTCCCCATTCTTTAAGTAGAGGCAGCAGACAGGAGCAGAGTAAGCAGGCTGCAGCCCTCCTCCTGCTCTCTCCCAGAACACACAAGCAGAAGAGGAGAGGGGCCTTAAGATAGGCAGTATTTAATATGTTTTTTAGAGAGAGAAAGCAATATATTAGTCACTTCATGACAAAAAGAAAACCTAGTCTTACTGCTAAATGTTAAACAAGTTTAAAATTATCCATTTAATTTTCAAAAAAGTAAAACATGCCTCTATACAAATATTAGTACATGTCAAAGATGTATTTAATTCATAAATGACTGAACAGAAAGAATGTACAGCTAGTTCAAGGAGGATTTGAGAAGACTTAGTTATATAGAGGCTCTGAAAAGAAACTTAGAATAAGATTTATAAATTAAATATAAAACTGGGTAAAGTCCTACAGGGAACTAAAACTGTAGCTTCTAGTGTTATCTCTTATGGCTTTGGACAAGAATAAATCACATTGATACAAGTTTTATAAAGTTAGTATTCACTCTTATAGAGTGGTAAAATATCCTAATCAATAATAAATAGTAAGTTAAAAAGTCACACTCCTAGAGAAGTAGATAAACCTTGGGTAGCCTAATACACAATGTTTAACCATGCCATTGAAAAGACATATACTATACACTCATCCTTTCACCTATTTCAAACTCTGGGATTTTTTTTCTTATACAGATGTGTTCATGGTAGTCTTTGGATGGTGGACAGAGATTACTGTATTTATCTATAGAATTACAAAGTGCTACGCCCTAGATATGTTATTTCCCCCAAATTCATATGTTGAAATCCTTATTCACAATGAAGGTGGGGCCTTTGGGAGGTAATCAGATTTAGATGAGGTTGTAAGGGCAGAGCCCCCATGATGGGATTAGGGCTCTTATAAGAAGGTCCTTGGGTTTCATGCTGAATGTTTCTCTCCCTTTCTCTCTCTCTCTCTCTCTCTCTCTCTCTCTCTCTCTCAACCTCTCTGCCATGTAAGCACACAGCAAGAAGGTGGCTATCTGCAAAATGGGAAGAATGCCTTATCACCTCATCAGACACAGAATCTGCTGGCATGTTGATCTTGATTTTCTAGCCTCCAGAATGGTGAGAAATAAATGTTTGTTATCTAAGCCACTCAATTGTCTATATTTGTTATGACAGCCTGAATGGACAAAACCACAGATTAAGGGACACCAAGAGATCATGGTATGTATTTCCTTATCTCTGTATATGTAGGTCAAATGACAAGAAATTATATTGCTTAAGGGTTAAGGACAATTTTTCTGGTATAAATAATGCTCCTATTTGGTTCTGTGTACAAGTCTTTTTATAAACATACATTTTCATTTCTTTTTGGTAGATATCCTGTAATAGAATTGGTGAATCCTATGGTAAATTATGTAACTGCCAAATTACCTTTCAAAGTATTCATGGCGGCAAAGCATGAGAGTTCCAGTCTCTTCACATCCTTGCCGACTCTTGTTACAGGCTTTTTTTTTTTATTGACATGGTATCTCACTGTGGTTTTTATTTGCATTTTTCTAATAAGGAATAATGTTAAGTATCTTCACATGTGCTATCCAAATATTGTCTTTGGAGTAATTTCTGTTTAGATCATTTGTCTATTTTTTAATCCTCACCCAAGGATACATTTATTGATTTGAGAGACAGAGAGAGAGAAACATTGAACAGTTACCTCCTATATGCACCCCAACTGTGGACCAAACCTACAACCTAGGTATGTGCCCTTACTGCGCACTGAACCCATAACCTTTTGTTGTACTGGGCAACCCTCCAACCAGCTGAGCCAACCAGCCAGGAAATGAAGATTTTTTGAAATGTTTTATTCTACTTTTATAATTTTAATCCTGACAGGTATATAATCCATTATTGACTAATTTTTGTGTAATGTGAGGCAAAGGTCAAAATCATTTTGAATGTGAATAGCCAATCATCTCAACACCATGTGCTGAAGATTATTCTTTACCCACTGCATTACCTTGGCATCTTTGTTTAAAATCAATAGATAATATAAGGATTTTTCCTAGACTTCAGAGTCTAGTCCATGTATAAGGGGCACAAGTGCTATACTTTCTTGATTATTGTAGAAATTTCCAGTGTTTTTAATGCCTCATCTTGGATATCATCATTTAGAAACACAGAAATATGAAAAAGGAAGTTTGTAACCTGTATCTTGTATACACAATTTATAAAATCAAGTTGATCACTATAATATGATTTATTTATAATTTATGTATGCATTTATGTGATTTATTTACAAATTGGTAATACGTTAACACAAACTACAGTACTGCTGACAATTGTATTAGTAACAAAAACAGCTGGCACTTTACAGATTGCTAAACTTCTTAGGTTAAAGCTACAAATGTGGGCAGTTAACCAGTGTTAGCTTATCCTCATGGACAGTCTGTGCTTAGTGGTCACATGCATATATGAACCAGTGAACGTATGACAGCTGTTTTTGGTTTCCTAACCATAAGTCACTGCCCTGACCTCTCTGCTAACAGAGCCTCATTTCGTTCAGGTGTTGAGAAGCAGTGTTCTCATAGAAGATGAGTCTCTCTGTAGCCCTAAAAGTTGAACCCTATTGGTCTAGGCCAAAGGTCAACAAGCAATTTCTGTATGTCTTTGCTGGCCATAAGATTTCTGTAATAACTATTCAACTTTATCACCACAACCGAAAACCATCCATTGGCAAAACATGAATGAGTAAAGCCAAATTTTAATACATTTTATTTGTATCAATAGTTAACAGGCAGGAGGTGGCCTATAGGCTTTAGTTTCCCAATCTCTGCTCTGTTACGTTCTTTGGGTTGTCATAACAAAGTACTGTAAATGGGGTCATTTACAATAGAAATGTATTCCCTCACTTCTCTGGAGGCCAGAAGTTTAGAATCAAGGTGTTGAAATGGCCATGTTCTCCCCAAGGCTCTAGAGAAGAATTGTTTCTTGCCTCCTCGAGTTTCTGATCCCTGGCATTCCTGACTTGTGGCTGCGTCCCTCCAAACTCTACCTCTGTCTTCATGTGGTCTTCCGCTCGGCACCTCTCTGTGTTCTCCTCCTCTTGCTATAAGAAAATGTATCATTGTATTTAAAACTTAAATCTAGGATGATATCATATCAAAATCCTTAACTAATTATATAAGGTCATATTCTGAGATTCTAGGTGGACGTGAATTATTTTGGGGGGGATGAGGGGTGAGAGCTCTCTATTCAACCCACTACACCTAGTCTTGGCCAGTGATGATAGTCCCATTCCCCCTTGCCAGTAATCACTACTGTCTAGCAGAGAGGACATGGCTCACTTGTTGCCAGTGAGATTAAAAAGGCTATCTAATGAGTGATCTGGGGAAAATGTGTTCCTATTTAATTTTTCTTAAGTATAGGCACAAGTCCTATACTTTCTTGTTTCTGGACATTGATGCATGGAGACATGATGCTAGAAGTTAAGACAAGCATCTACAACTGTACAGGGAGAGCCATGGGCAGTGCAGAAAGCTCAGACGAAGGCTTCAGATCATCAAGATGTTGCATTAACCCACTTTGCAGTTTCCTAACTCTGGACTTCTTATTACGACAGATACTGAAATTCTTATTGGTTAAGCCACTGAATTCAGCTTTGCTATTACTTGCAGTCAAATCATCCTAACTATTCCACAAGGTATTCTCAGAAGACAACACTAGAAGATACAATAGTTCAGAAAGTTATTGATCTGCCCTACAGCAATAGAAGACACACCAGTACAAACCCATTTTCTTTTCAAATTTTCTCACTTTGACACTGACTCAATGAGCAAAAAGACCATACCCAATCTTCCCAATTTAATTCTAGTTTATAGTATGGAGACCAGGTAGAAAGAGTCTTGGAACACCTTGTGGGAATGGCAACAATTCTCTGAGTAAAATGGGACTTTCCAGGAAAAAAAAGAAGGAAAATAGAGTGAAAATTATTTTTAAAAAAAGAAATTGATTCTTTCTATCTGATAACTTTGAAGATTAGCCTATCTAGGCAGCAATTTCTGTGTAAGTTGTACTTCCACAGATAAAAAGAAAAAGAGATCATTGTTTTAAGCAGAGGTGAAGACAGTGCAGGCAGAAAAGAGAGTTGGTGGTTAAACTGAAGCTAAAATCATTGTCCTGGATGAAGCAGGTGATACAGTGAAGTTCCAGGTGTGCTGGCCAAGGGTCATGCAGATCAAAGGACTGGTATGCTGGACCAGGTAAAAAAAATCATAAGCATAAAGTGTGGATACATAGCATATATTCTTAACATATATAAATATGTGTTCTGTATATTTAATGGAAATATTAAATATACCATATGTGAATGCAATCTATACAATAGAATGTATGCTATATAAAATTTTCCACCATCTTTTTACTAGGAGTGTTTATTTTGTATGTAATGGGGTGGGGAGAGGCTAAAACAACTCAAAGCTAATTTATAAAGTTTACCCCTGAGAGTTTTCTTTTAAACATCTACTTCTCTTTTTTGGTAATGGTATATTCTAACAGATCAACCTTTATGCACATGATAGCTATCAAATGTAAATGTGCAAACACACACAAACAATGAAACTGAGCAGGGGGAGGAAACACTACCTGAAGGCACTGGCAAGAAACAAAAATAGGGGACGGTTGAGGGAATTTACACTTAAGGGAATTGAATGGTGTGTGTAAATTTCCACTTTTATGTACTTTTGCCTGAAGGCAGTCCTAGTGAGCACCAAATGGAGTTAATAAAATTTTTAAAAAATACCTGCCACCCTGACTGGTGTGGATCAGTGGGCTGGGTGGGCATTATTCTGCAAAGTGAAAGGTCGCTGCTCCAATTCCTGGTCAGGTCAGGGCACATGCCTGGGTTTCAGGCCATGCCCTGGTTGGGGGCATGCAAGAGGGAACCTATTGATGTTTTTCTCTCACATCAATGTTTCTCTCCCTCTCTTTCTCCTTCCCTTTCTCTCTTTCTAAAAATAAATACATAAAATCTTTAAACAAAAGAATACAGCTGCCATCTTACTGTCTTGTGGAACCAGAAGATGAAAAGTGACCACAGCAACTACAAGTTGAAGAGAGAAATTCCAGAAAATAGACACCAATAGAGAGAGAATCCTGAATTAAAAGAAAAAATCACTTTTGACATCTGGCTAATTTCTAAACTCCTTAGGTACAGAAAAAAAATATGGAGTTAGACACTCAGCTAAAACTAAAAGAAATGAAAAGTAATTTTTATTCGTGCCCACCACAGTGGAGTTTGAACCTTACCAAATGAACCACCAACTAAAAAAATAAATCAATACATTCAGAGGAGCACAATGGAATACAAAGCTTTGCACCAATCAAATGTCCAGAATATGATCAGATGATGACAATACACAGAAACAGGAAAAGATGACCAATGATCCAGGAGAGGGTAGTCCATGAAGACCAAACCCAATACAACCTAGCTGATGGATTTAATAGACAAGGATTTTAGAAGAAGCTGTAACAACTATTCTCAAGAATAAAAACGGAAATGCACCATCAAATAGAAATCTCAGCTGAAAAATAAAAGCTATAAAAAATGCACAAATACTGGCAGCATTTTTTAAATCCTCACCCAAGAATATGTTTACTGATTTTAGAGAGAAAGGACGGGGAATAGAGAAAGAGAGAAAAGAACATTGATAGGACAGTCACACATCGATCGGTTGCCTCCAGAACGCACCCCAACTGAAGATCCAACCAGCAATCTATATAAGTGCCCTGACTGGGAATCTAACTGAGAAACTTTTGGTGTACAGGATGATGCTCCAACCAACTGAACCACCAGGCCAGGATAATAATGGTAGCATTTTAATAATTTAACTTACAGCTATGAAATAATTCCACACGTATTAATTAAAAAATGTAAAGTTGGTCACCTTAGTACTGTTATCTAGGAGCTTAAATATTACAGCTTAAATAATATGGTAGCAGGTAGTCTGGTAAAGAAGAAAGAGGACAGCACACTAAGTGAAGAACACCAACCTCAGCTACAAGAATCTCTATGTGACGTCAAGTGAAACCGTTAACCCCACTGAACCTTATTGTGTACCTCCATTAAATATGAGGTTAGATCTAAATAATCTCCCAACCTTTTGCTAAAGATCTTGATTTGCTTATAGTCCAAAACAAGTTAGTATAAAGTTAAGACCAACATATGGGTCTTCTACTTATCACTAACATAACACCTGAACTATAAGAAACCAGAAAATCTTAACTAAACATCTATCAGTATATAAACTTCAGTTATTTCTCTGTGGATTAATGCAATATAATTTTATCCTCACATCATCGCTTACCCCATAAAACCTTATAATGTGCCCATAAAAAGGGTTTAGAGGACCACTGAACTGGACGCTCTAGTCGAGAGTAAACATAAGCATTATTTGTCT
This sequence comes from Phyllostomus hastatus, assembly GCF_019186645.2. Classification (NCBI taxonomy): domain Eukaryota; kingdom Metazoa; phylum Chordata; class Mammalia; order Chiroptera; family Phyllostomidae; genus Phyllostomus; species Phyllostomus hastatus. Next base: position 6,306,009 of record NW_025334015.1, on the reverse strand, counting down.
CTCAATCTAAATCTAACAGAATTGTATTTGGAAAGCAAAACAATTTCCATTATACCAAGTTCCAGCAATGCTTGAACATCAAAAAATTTTTTTAAATCTCTCTACTATGAAACCCATCAAAAATAAAGTAGGTGGTAACTGAATTGGAAATTTAATCAGAATGAGGTTCTGTTGCATGTGAATTTAAAAACCCATTTATTTAATATACTGTAGGACAAGAAAAGCCATTTTTTAAACTTTTGATTAGATACTGGAATGTTAAAATCTGACAGGGGAAAGAAAGGTGTTTATAATTTATTGCTTTGCCTTTCTCTTTTATAGAGAATAATTATTTATTTAATTTCCCTAGAAGTTTGAGGTTTTTCTCCCTCCTCTGACAAACAAATGCCAAAAATGACGACAAGCCAAATACATAGATTGCTTAAAAATGGATGTGTATTTTAACACTTCGCTGTTTTTCTCTTCACTGTGCTGAGCTGACAGCCCTGGCTATCCTCAGGGAATCTGTGGGCTGGTGGTGTTGGGTGCAGCCGTTTTCCAAACACAGCTCGGCCCTGATTTCTCACTTCAGTCCAGGGCACCACTCAGCAGCCCTGAATTTTCAAAATGTTTTTTTGATAACTGTATTCTCACATGACATAAGCTTTGCCATAGATAACAGACCTACATGTCCACAAGCAACACAGAAATATATTGTACAGATGGAGACAAAGTAAAGTCAAAATAAATAGGAGTGTTTGGGGACAGAGCATACATATGAATTCAAAAACACAGATTGTCTGAAATGATTATATTAATGAGATATTTGGATGTAGATGAAAGGAAATCCATCAACACAGGAATCTAGCAGGAGGAAAAGAGAAGCAATGCCCACTGTGGTTTGACAGAATCGCATACTCTTAGGTTTGGGAGGAATTGCAGAGGCTCTTTAATCCTACTACATTCCCAAAACAGGAATCCTGAGAGTTCACAATTCTCCTTAGAATTTTAGGAATTGATATCAGAAGAGCCAGATCAAGGCTTACTGATGATCATCAGGGTAATTAAAGTACAGAGCTTGAGAAATCAGGTTTAATTTTCTTTATACCCTAATTGCCTCAGGGTTCTGAATTCTGGTTCTAAAATAAGTTTCCTTGAACATGTTTTTGGATATCATGTCTCAGATATGAGTTACTAAAAATATAGTGTTAATCCACTGGGTCCATCAGTGGCAGGATACTGCAGGTCAGTGTGTTTCTAGCCCTGTGCTGTGAGAGGTTTTAAAAAGCATGAATGGTTTCTGCCCTACAGGGCTTCATAACTTTAGCATAGCAACAAAAATTATAGGTAGTCTAACACAGGCATGCTGTCTTCTCCCAGTTTTATAAGATTGGAAAATGTGATCAATATTTATTGAGCATTGACAGTATGCTACAAAAGGTTAAAGAGTTTTGGAATGGAAGGCTGGAGTAGAATTATTTTATAACATATTTAAATTATCCTAAATAAGATGCTGATTAATTATCATTAATATAATTTCAGAGGGTAAAATAAAAAAAAGTGAAAAGGAGAAGAAATCAAAACATTAGCATTTTGACTACAAATGTGATGAAAGAGATTGTTTATTTTAGGGAGGCTATATCATGTTCTCTTTAGAGAATTTTAATAGGTCAAATATTCATTTATCATGACCACATTGAGAAAAACACACCTTGATGACAAAGATGTCACCTGTCAGGTATCAATGTCTCCTTTGATATTATAAAAGGAGGCACAGAGTGGTCCAGAGTTAGATAGAATGAATGAATGGGCAGCTAAGATGGAGGCATAGGCAGACACACTGTGCCTCCTCACACAACCAAAATAAGGACAACAAAAATTTAGATACAAAAAAACAACCACTCCTGACAAAATATTGAACTGTATGGAAGTCCAACAACCAAGGAGTTAAAGTAGACACATTCATCCAGACCGGTAGGAGGGCGGAGTCAGGGGTAGCCAGGCAGAGAGGTCTCAAAACAAAAAGAACCACGGTTGGCAGACCCCAGGTGTAGCAATGGATGAATACAGTGAGGCGGTGGATTGTGGAGGGGAGTGGAGCGAAAGGCGGCTTGTGGACCCAGCAGTCCCACATTGGTGCACAGATAAACCAAGTGAAACTGGGGAGCAAGACAGACTGTGCAACCCAGGATTCCAGTGGGGAGATAAAGCCTCAAAACACTGATTGAACCTGAGGGAGTTGAGGTGCTAAGAGAGACTCCCAGCCTCACAGAAGAGTTTGTTGGAGAGACCTACAGGGTCCTAGAATGTACACAAACTCACCCACATGGGAATCAGCGCCAGAAGGGCCCAGTTTGCTTGGGGGAAGCAGCTTAAGGGACTGAAATCCAACAGAGAGCAGAACAAGCACCACTGTTCCCTCTCAGACCCCACCCCCACATACAGCATCACTACCAGGTGACTGGGTTGCCCCTCTCTGGCGAACACCTAAAGCTCCGCCCCTCATGATGTAACAGGTGCATCAAGACAAAAAAAAAATGGCCCAAATGAAAGAACAGATCAAAGCTCCAGAAAAAATACAACTAAACAACAAAGAGATAGCCAACCTATCAGATGCACAGTTCAAAACACTGGTGATCAGGATGCTCACAGAATTGGTTGAATTTGGTCACAAATTAGATGAAAAAATGAAAGCTACTTTAAGTGAAATAAAGGAAAATGTACAGGGAACCAATAGTGATGGGAAGGAAAGTGGGACTCAAATCAATGGAGTGGACCAGAAGGAAGAAAACAATATACAATCAGAAAAGAATGAAGAAATAAGAATTCAAAAAAAGTGAGGAGAGACTTAGGTACCTCCGGGACATCTTTAAACATTCCAACACCAAAATTATAGGGGTACCGGAAGGAAAAGAGGAAGAACAACAAGTAGCAAAGTTATTTGAAAATAATAAAAGGAGAACTTCCCCAATCTGGCAAAGGAAATAGACTTCCAGGAAGTCCAGGAAGCTCAGAGAGTCCCAAAGAAGTTGGGCCCAAGGAGGAACACATCAAGGCACATCATAATTATATTACCCAAGATTAAAATGAAGGAGAGAATCCTAGAAGCAGTAAGAGATGAGGAGACAGTTACCTACAAAGGAGTTCCCATCAGACTGTCAGCTGATTTCTCAAAAGAGACCTTACAGGCAAGAAAGGGCTGGAAAGAAGTATTCCAAGTCATGAAAGGCAAGGACCTACATCCCAGATTGCTCTATCCAGCAAAGCTTTCATTTAGAATGGAAGGGCAGATAAAGTCCTTCTCAGAATAAGGTCAAGTTAAAAGAGTTCATCATCACCAAGCCCTTATTTTATGAAATGTTAAAGGGACTTATCTAAGAAAAAGAAGATAAAAAACATGTACAGTAAAATGACAGCAAACTCACAATTATTAACAACCACACCTAAAACAAAAACAAAAACAAACTAAGCAAACAACTAGAACAGGAACAGAACCACAGAAATGGAGATCACATGGAGGGTTAGCAACAGGGGAGTGGGAGGAGGGGAGGGGGGAAAAGGTACAGAGAATAAGTAGCATAGATGGTAGGTAGAAAAGAGATAAGGGAGGGTAAGAATAGTGTAGGAAATGTAGAAGCTAAAGAACTTGTATGACACATGGACATGAACTAAAGCGGGGAATGTGGTTGGGAGGTTGTGTGTAGGGTAGAGGGGAGTGAACAAGGGGAAAATGGGACAACTGTGATAGCATAATGAATAAAATATAGTTTAAAATATAAAAAATAAAAATAAATAATGTTTTAAAAATAAATGAATGGCCCTTGACAGTTTCAATTTTTCCATCACTTGTTTAGGGAGAGAGAGTAAACAACTATGAGAGCTACTTCTCCCCCTCAGCAGGATTATTTGTTTTCGCCCTTGGAACTCAGCATTACCAACTAAAAATATGTTCTCATATGACTTAAAAGACACAGTCCTAAATCCAAAGCTCATTAATCAAAACCCAAAGTTTGTTTTGCCTTTTTTGACTAAGCTGGAAAACATTCCTTCCTCACAAAGATATAAAGTTGTCTCCTGCTCTGCCCGGGTAGCTCAGTTGAGTGATGTGGTCCCCATACACCTGGTTTGCAGATCCAATCCCTACAAGAATCAATCAATGAATGTATAAATAAGTGGAAGAACAAATCAATTTCTCTCTCTCCCTTCCTCTCTCTCTAAAACCAATAATTAATTTTTTAATTTTAAAAAAGAAACAGTCAAGACCTATTTTTAAAAAGTTGACTATTGATTCTTGAAAACTTGGAATAAAACATTCTTGTCAATGCAGATATTAAGATACAATGTCTAAAACTACTGCTAGACCACCCTGAATATGGGGCTAGTTTTCTTAGAACAGGAAACACCAAAGGAAGGTTGTGTGCATTTCTTTATCCTTTATTTAAACCCAGCTTTCTTTGAGAGGCTATCTAGTTTCCAAAAGCTCCAAAATCAGTCTTGTGATTACTGCATATTCCACTTGTGGGTTATATACTAGATTGAATTTGTGGGTTTCCTACACAACTAGCAAATGTTCTTACTTAAGAACATTAAACTCTAACAAGGTTTTCAGCAGGCATATACATGGAACAATTTAAAGGCGTCACAGACCTATTTCCTCTCTCTACAGTTGGTTAAAATAATTCTCCAGTTCACTCTCAGTGCTGCTTCCCCTTCTAACTGCCCTCAGAAGACAGTTGGAAATGTGAAAACAGTTGGAAAAAATAATTAATAATAATGATTTCTCTACTCCAGATGCTATACAAAAGTGCCTTACAGGAGTAGTGCCAGCAAGATGGTAAGTTAGGAAGCTTAGTACCTTCTTTCCCACAATGACAAGCAATACAAAAAACTGCAGACTAACTAAAATAAGTTTAAATGAGCTCTAGAATCTAGAAAAATATTGACAGCAACCAAGTGGACACCCCAAGAAAATACCATATCCAAGTGTTGAGAAATTTTAAGATGCTTTTACTCACATTTGCCTCCCCCCTGCCTCTCTGGTGTGGTGTAGTTGCTGGCAGGTGGCGCTATTCCCCGGTTTCACCCTGGCTCTCGGAAGAAGCAGACTAAAAGATAATTAAAATGTCCTACCCTGTCCACGGGCTGCCGGAGGGAGCACAGATGAGAAACGGGGCAAGTCTGAATTTCAGACTGGTCCTGAAATCCCTGGAAGCCTTGGAAGGGAAGCCATGGAAGGGAGTGGCAAGCCCTGCAGTAGGCAGAAATGACAGGGAGCTTCGGACAGGCAACACTGGGACAAGAGATTAGAGGCAGAGGAATATGATAGAATATTTAAGGGCCCAGAACAAAACGGAGCGATACTATTTGAGAAAGTAAGATGCCTATAAGTAGATATTTATTTGGGGGAATCTGAAAACAAATACACACCTGAAATGGGCTCAGAAAACCTCAAGCCTTTACCCCAGGCCAGTCCCAATGCTGAGAAGCCCACTAATTAGCGATGGTCTCCACAGACAGCTGCAAAGATGAAGAAGGTAGTCATGCTTCAAATGCTCCATTTTCAAGAAAAGATTACAACGTATCGAAAGACACCTAGTCTAGAAAAAAATCTTCAAAAACTGTCCCTAAAAAATCACAAGCGTTGCCTGACTGGTGTGGCTCATTTGGTTGAGTGTCACCCTCCAAAGTGGAAGGTCACCAGTTGATTCTGTCAGGACACATGCATAGATTGTGGGTTTGGTCCCAGTTGGGGAGTGTGCAGAGGCAACCAATCAATATTTCTCTCCCTTTCTCCTTCCCTTTCCTTTCTCTAATAATAAATAAAATGTTTTATAAAAGAATCACAGGTATTAAACTTACTAAAGTTTTTTTAAACTGTCTTGCATATGCTCAAAGATCTAAAGGTAAATGTGAACAAATATACTAAATGAAACCAGGAAAATAATATTGAGCAAAATTAGAAAATCAACAAATAGAAATTATAGCAAAAAATACTGAAATTCTAGAGATTAAAAATACAGTAACAAAATTAAAACACTAGTAATGTTCAACATCAGGCTTGAACAGGTACGATAAAGAATCAATAAACTTGAAAACCAGTAAATTAAAATTATTGAATCTGAAGAGCAAAAAGGAAAGAAAATGAAGAAGAGAGAAAAGAAACTAAGAGATTTATGATACACAAATAAATACATCAATATATGCATTACTGGAGTTCCTAAAAGAAAAGAGAGAGAGAAATTATGTAAAGAAATAATGGCTGAAAAATTCCCAGATGTGAGGAAATACATGGAAATACCAATAAAAAAGAAATTTAAGTAGAATAAGTAGAATTTAAGAGAATTTAAGTAGCATTTAAGAGACACATTATAATCAAACTGTCAAAAGACAAGAGCACAGAGACAATCTTGAAAAAAGCAGAAGAAAATGACTCATGATAACAAATGATCCACAGTAGACTACTAGTGGATTTCTCAACAGAAACCTCATAGGCCAGAGCAAGTGGAATGATATATTTAATGGCCTGAAAAAAAATAAATAAAATTATCACTTGAGAATTCTATATCCAGAAAATGAGATAGAAATTAAGATACTCTCAGGTAAACAACAGAATTACCCATACATTTTCCCCAGAAGAAATGCTAAAGGGAGTTCATTAAGATGAAATAGAAGGACATGAGACAGTAACTCAAAACCACATGAAAATATCATGGTCTCTAGGAAAAGTAAATACATGAAAAAAAATTAAAACCATTGTAATTTTGGCCTATAATTCCACTTTTAATTATTATATAAGATTTAAAATGCAAAAGCATAAAAAGCTATAAATCTACATTAGTGTGTACACTATATATAGATATCATTTAGTAATAACAATGCAGGAGGGAGAGGTGCTATAACATAGTAGAGTTTCTGTGTGTGATTAAATTTAAGTTGTCTGTTTAAGAATAACTGCCCTGATTCTAGGGTGCTCCATGTAATTGCTATACTAACAACAAAGAACACAAATATATAGCATAAATACAAAGTGAAATAAGAAAGGAATCAAAATATGTCATCATACAAAAACAACTAATCACAATGGAAAACAATAATAAAGGACATTAGAGGCCAAAAAAAGTTTTGAAACACACAGAAAAAATAAAAAATTGCAAAAACTCTTTCCAATCAGTAATTATTTTAAATGTAAGTTAATTAAACTCCCCAATAAAACATATAGGTTGACAGAATAGATTAAAATACAGTATTCAAGTTTATTCTGTCTACAAAAAAACTCACTCAAGATGTAAAAACATGCATAAGTTAAAACTAAAAGGATTAGAAAAGATATTTCATGCAAATAGTAACAAAAAAAGTAGAGATGGCTATACTAAAATCACACAAAATTGACTTTAAGTCACAATATTTACAAAAGACAAATAAGTATATTATGGTAAGTTCACTGGGGGGATAAAAAAAGCAGTAGATCTTATGCTGTATTTTTACCACCATAAAATAATAAAGTATATAAAATAAAATAAATAACAATTATAAATAAATATATATGTGTGTGTATATATACACACACACCAGAGTTTAAAACTCCAAAATATATGAAGTACCACTGATGGAAATGAAGAAAGAAATATCTCTACAATAATAGGGGGAGATTTCAATACCTCATTTTCAATAATAAATAGAGTAAAAAAAAAAAAAAGACAGAAGGTCAATATGTACTTGAACAACACAATGTGCCAGTTGTACCTAGCATACATATACAGACAACAGCAACAGCAGAAAACAATTTTTTTTCAAGTACACATGGAACATGCTCCATGATAAACCATATGTTATTGAACCATATGTTAAGCTGCAAAACAAACTGAAATCATACAAAGTGTCTTTTTCAATTACAATGTAGTAAAACTAGAAATCAACAGCAGAAGGAAAAAATGGAAATTTCACAAGCATGTGGAAAGTAAACAATACATTCTTAACCAAAGAAAAAATTACAAGAGAGAAAGTTAAATATCTTGAGACAAAGTAAATGCATGCACAGCAAACAAAATGTATGGGGTGCCATGAAAGCAGTGCTAATAGGGTAATGTGTTGCTGCAAAAGCTAACATTAAAAAAATAGAAAGTTCTCTAATCAACAACCTAACTTAAAGATCTTGAAAAACCAGTAAAAGAACAAACTAATCTCAAAGTTAGCAGTAGGAATGATATAAGAAAGATTAAAGAGAAATAAAATGGAAAAACAATAGAAATTAGTGAAATCAAGAGTTGGTTATTTTTTAAAAAGCAACAAAATTGACAAATCTTTAGCTAGAGTGACTAAGAAAAAAAGAATATTTAAATAACTAAACAGAGTGACATTACTACTAAGTTTATAGTTATTTCTATAAAATTAGTAACCAAGAGATATAATATAGATGGAATAAAATGTAAGGAAATAAAATCTTGTAAGAGAACACTATGAATAGTTAATTACATGCCAATATGTGACTAACCTAGATAAAATAGACAAAGTCCTAGAAATACATAGCCTATCAAGACTTAAATAATAGAAAATCTGAATAGACCTATATTTGCTATGGTAATTAAACTGGTAATCAAAATCCTTCCAACAAAGAAAAGCCCAGAACTAGATGGCTTCACTGTTAATTTCCCTAAACATTTAAAGAATTAACACCAACCCTCCTCAAAATCTTCCAAAAATTTAGAAAAGAAGTAAATTATCCCTGCTCATAGATGACATGATCTTATGTATAAAAAACCCTAAAGGTTTTGCACACACACACATCATTAGAAGTAATAAATGAATTCAGCAAAGTTACAGGATACAAAATCAACATGTAAAAACCAGTTTCCTTTTTATGCATTAACAATGAATAATCTAATAAGAAAACTATTTTATTTAAAATAGTATAAAAAAGGAATAAAATGTGTAGAAATAAACTTAGCCAAGGAGGTAAAAGATGTGTATTCTAAAAGCTATCAAATGTTGCTGAAATGTTGCTGAAAATTGGAAAATTTTCACATTGTTATGATGTCAGTATTACCCTAGGCAATCTACAGATTCAATTCAATCCTTATCAAAAGCTCATTTTTTTTTGTAGAAATAGACAAATCCAACTTAAAGTTCATATGAACACTCAAGAGATCATGAATAACTAAAATAATCTTGGGAAAAAAGGTGGAAGCCTCCAGGTCTCCTACTTCCTGATATCAAAACTTACTACAAAGCTATAGTACAAAACCTTGTGGTACTGTTATAAAGGCAGATATACAGACCAATGAAATATGATAAGTGTGCAGAGATAAACCATCACATATACTCTCAAATGATTTTTGGCAAGGGTGCCAAAACCATTTAACAGGGAAAAGATAATAATCTCAATAAATAATTTATAACCACATGCAAAAACAAACAAACAAACAAACAAACAATGGATGCTTACCTTATACCATATATAAATATGAACTCAAAAGGATAAAAGATACAAGTGTAAGAACTAAAACCATAAATCTCTTGGAATAAAACAGAGGAAAATCTTTGTGGTATTGGATTAGGCAATGTTTTCTTGGATTTGACACCAAATGTGCCAGCAACAAAAGAAGAAATGGATATATTGGACTTCATCATCAAAATTTAAAACTTTTCTGGCTCAAAATATATTATCCATAGAGTGAAAAGATAACTTATACAATAGGGGAAACTATGTTCAAATCAAGTATTTGATAATGGACTAATATCCAGAATATATATGGAACTCTTTTTCCCTGGCCAGGTAGATGAGTTGGTTAGAGGATCAGGGCACATACAAGAAGCACCCAGTGGAAGCATGAATAGATGGAGCAGCAAATAGATGTCTCTATCTCTTTTCAATAAATAAAAAATTTTAAAAGGAACTCCTACAACTCAACAACCAAAAAAAAGAGACAACACAACTTAAAAAATGGGCAAATGACTTGAAAAGACATTTGTCCAAAGAATGAGTGCAAATGGCCAATGAGATCATGAAAAGCTGTTCAACATCACTAATCATTAGGAAGATTAAAAATAAATTAAAAAGCAGAAAATAATAGGTGATGAACACACAACACAATGTACAGATGATGTGTTGTAGAATTGTGCACCTGGAATCTGTATAATTTTGTTAACCAGTGTCACCCCAATAATTTTTTTAAAAAAAGAAAAGAAAGAAAACGTTCTGAAGTTAGATGGTACTGGTGTATGCACAACAATGTGAATGTATTTAATGCCACAGATCTGTACTGTTAAAAATGGTTAAAATGATAAATTTTGTTATATATATTCTACCACAATAAAAATGTACTAAGACATAAAAAAAGTAAAAGAAAGGAACAAGTGGTGGTGAGGATGTAGAAACACTGGAACCCTTGTGCATTGCTGGTGGGAATGTTCAATGGTGCATCCCCTCTGGAAAACAGTGTGGTGACTCCGCAAACAATTAAATGTAGAATTACCATGTGATGTAGCAATTCCACTCCTGGGTACATCCCCAAAGAAATAATGCCAGGGGCATAAACAGACATTCATACCCCTGTCTATAGCAGCATTATTCACAGCAGCCAAACTGTGGAAGCAATTCAAGTGTTCATTAACAGATGAATGGATTAACAAAATGCTATATGTTCACGAAATGCAATACCATCCATCCTTAAAAAGGAAGCAAATTCTGCCACATGCTATAGCATGGACAAACTTTGAAGACATTCTTCTAAGTGAAAGAAACTAGTCACAAAAAGACAGATGTTTTATGGTTCCACATATATATATGTGTGTGTATATATATATATATATATATATATATACCTATATATATATATATACCTAACATAGCCAAATACATAGAGACAGAATGTAAAACAGTGATTGTCAAGGATGGGGGAATGGGAAATTATTGTTTAATAAGTACAGCAGTTCAGTTTGAAGAGGTAATAAAAATTCTGGAGATGAACGGTGGCAATGGTTGCACAACATGGGTGTACTCAATGTTACTGAAGTATACACTTAAAAATTGTTAAAATATTAAGTTTTGTATTATGTATATTTTACTACAATGAAAATGGTTAAAATTGTTTAAATCATTATTGTGCAGTTTTTTTATTCATATTACACTTCCAAAAGAATTGACTACTTATAATCCTATTAACAGTGTGAAAACTCCACCTCATAACACTAAATATTATTAAAAATATCATTTAGTTAAATTAATTTTAAAGCCTTATAAAAGTTATCTCTGGAGAGAGCTTGTGTGCCTATGTCGAATGTGATTTCTCTCAATAAACATATTAACAATAAATATATATTGAATACCCTAACACATGCCAAACAGAGTATTTAGCGGACGGTTTAGTTGGGCAAAAATAGTATTACAGACCTTGATTCTATATCCTCCAAAAAGAGTTTAAAAATTAAGGCATCAGCTATATGGTTTGAGCTATAAAAATTATACTAATTATATGTAAAGATGCAGAAGGTCTCAAACACCCAAAGAAGGCTTCCACAACATGAGGCGGTAGCTGGCAGTTGGACTGGGCCATGTCTTCATCAGCTCCTGTATGTTCTACATGCCTGTAAGTTATATTATTTCTCCTTGAGATTATATCTATCCTGATTCAACACCATGAAGCAGATTTTCATCTTCACATGGTGTGGCCTTCCAGCTCTTACCTGCTGAAAAGAACTTCCAGTTCCAATCCTTCCCACACTACCCTGCAGGTTGACTTATGTGAGTCACCAGCTTACTCATTTCCCCCACTTTACACACCTGAAACTCTTCTCTATTATTCCTAGAATAAAGTAAAATCCAACATTCAAACTATTCAAAAGCATCTATCAAAAGCCTCAAACTTCCCAGGTTTTAATTATTGTCTTGAAGTAGTCCATATTCCTTTTTGCATCCATTCATGCATGCATTTATTGATTCTTTCTCCTAACAAATGTTTAGTGAATGTCAGGCAATGTTCTGATCTGTGGAATACAATGGCAAGCAAGAAAGAGCTTACCCTCTACCAAGAAATATAGACACAAAATAATCAATTATAAGAAAACGTTATAGTTGTGAAAGGAGAAATGTAAGGTATGATGGGACCAGGGGCTAGGGAGCCCTAATTTGGTGGATAGGGATTTTGAAAAAAGTTCTTTTAAAAGTGATACAGAAGCTGAAGCATGGGGGTAGAGTTAGAATCTTTGCAAATGGACGAGGATGAGTCAAGGCATCTATGTCAGGAAGGGCAGTGTGTAGAAAAGAAATGCCCAACTGCATGAGGGGGCGGGAGATCCTTGTGAGACTGAGAAAAGGTCAGTGGTGATGTAAGTAGAGAACAGATTTTACCATGAAGACTGGGGACAGGGAGGTCTGTTAAGATGTTTTCAGAAATCTAAATAATACAAGATAAAAGGGACATAAACTAATATCATGATATGGGAACAGAGATTACTGGATGAGAAAGGCATTCAGGAGGACTTAGCATTTGGCTGCATGAGAGGAATGATGGGCAGATACAGCCAGCCTTGACCTCATACTCGCCTTACTCAGCCTTACTCATGCACAGGCGCTGCAGGTGTATGTGCTGCTGCTACTCTGACAGTGAGGTGTGAGTGAGCTTCAAGATAAAGACCACAATGAGAATGATATGTAAACCAGATTTCATTTGCTGCTATAAGAAATTACAACAAATGTGTTGGGTTAGTCAACACAAATTTATTTTTTTACAGTTCAGGACAAGCATCTAAAATCAAGGTGTGAGCAGCACTTAATTCTTTCTGGAAGCTACAGGAGATAATCTTGTTTCCTTGCCTTTTCCATTTTCTAGAGGCTGTCTACATTGCTGGGCTCACGGCCTGTTTCTCACATCACTCCAAGTTTTTGCTGCTGTCCTCATGTGTCCTATGATTGACTTTGACCTTCCTGCCTCTCTCTCATAAGGACTTGCATATTATTTTGTGCCTACTCAAGAAATTCAGGATAGGATACTCTATCTCAAGATCTTTAACTTTATCACATTTGCACATTTCTTCCTGTCATATAAAGTACCTTAGTCACAGGGTCTGGGGATTAGGACATGAACATCTTTAGAGAAATGTTTTATCACTCTATGTATTGATTTTTAGTTCATTTGTCCAACAAATTTCTAAGCACCTGAACATCAACTCTGCCTTGGACACTATTCCAGCAGCTGGGGTTCCGGCCTTTGTGGGGCTCACATTGTCCTAAGTCAGCATGCATGTATGTATATTTTACAGTATCTTAAGTTCTATGATGGAATATCTGAGAAGGAGTAAACCTGGTAGTTCAGAATCTGGGCTCTGCAATCAGAGAAAGGCCAAATTGCTGTTACTCCATTTATTGGCTGACCTTGAAAAGTTTACATAGTCTCTCGGAGCTTTAGTTTCCCCAAGAGTAAAATGGAGATAATAACCTCACCCACCTCATAGGGGTACCGGGAAAATTAAGGCAATAATCCAGAAAAAGGATGCAATTGAACCCAATGCATGGCAGTTATCACACTGTCATGTGTACTTTTTTATCTTATTTTTTGTTATATTGTGCATGTTTATTTCCTAAGTTCAAGTATAAGTGTTTCCACGGGTTAAAAACATGTCTTAGTCAATTGTTTATCTGAAATGATTTGAAAAATAAAATATTTTAAGTAAATTTCTAGATTTTACTTAAAACTTGGTGTGTCTTAATCATAACTTTACATATTCTTTGGTTAAATTAAACACTGCATATCAGAGACAAAGCTCAAGTAACCCTACCTCTCCCTCTTCACTTGTCAACAATGTCACCACTGTAGGGCATCAAAAAGTATGTAACATAAACTTTTCAACATGTATTCTGCTTTGTGTGCCAGAGAGAAACAAGGAAAAGGAGAAAAAGGGTTCTGTGAGAGAGATATGCCAGAAGACAACGCAAATACTTGACAGCTTAAACTACAATGTAATCAGAGACCAAAATAAAAGAGAAATCACAATGCGATCTGCGCTAAGTGAGTGATACTGGCTAAGTAATTAGTTCCGGCTCAGTTTGCATTCAAGGAAGGTGAGACCATTGTGATTCCGCTGATATCTACTGGAAGAAGTAGAACCTGAAACAAGACCTTAGAAAGGGGCACGATTCACAAGCAGAAGGCCAATGGAGGCACAATAAGGAGATGAGGAAACCAGGATTTTTGGAAGCAAAAGGTCATTCTGGGAAAGAGTGAGAAATAAAGCCAACAAGATAGTTTAGGATTAAAGTGTGAGAAAATTCAATACCAGGCTGAGAAATTTTAACTCACCCTTGCATATAAATACTAGCCACATCTTTTTTTCACTTCAAAAATGTATAAAAACAGATGTATTTTTATCCATTATAGTAAACTGCGATGAATTCCAATTGTGCTGTGCTAATGGTTCAAACTAACTAGCTTGGCTGACAAGAGGATGCAGATGGGAGTCAGGGAGAAGAGAAGGGTTTCCCTAAGTCCTGTCTAACAAATAGGGCAGGCGCCATTGATGCCCCTGAAGGAGCACTTCACCTCATCTAGCCTAAGGAAGAAAATATGAACCCCCCAACTTCATATACTCTATTTTTGATTTTTTGTAAACAGGTATTTATATTTAATTTGGTGTTTTAAAATGTCAACTACTATAATTTTCTTCCTCTCCCAAAATTTATGTGAGGAACCCATTGCTTTTTACACCTGTTCTGTGACCCATGAATTGCCCTACTGCTGTCCTTGGTGAAGCCAGAGTGCTGTAATTACTTCAGGCCTTTCTCAGGGCACCCCTGAGACAGTGCTTTCCTACCACTGCACCACCAGGCCAAGACTGTGCTAAAGGCACACTGGGTCCCTTAAAGAGCTTGCAGTTTCTACTCTTGCTCTTCCTTTTCAGGTGCCGAACCCATAGCATGGGTGGGAGTTTTTGTAGATTTGCCAGCACCCATGAGGTTGTTTGCATCTGGTTTTGTAAACCACTTTCCCCACCCCATCTACATTCACAGATCTCTGAACATGCCACCAAAGTCTAAAAAAAGTTACCAAGCAGGTTTAGTAAAATTACATATTTCTATACATTTATAGTTATTCATTATTTCAGCAGTTACATATCGAACACCTACAATGGCCCAAGCACTGGATTGTTGAAACTTTTACAGAGGGGACGAGAATTTAGAAATTAAAGTGAAAGACCAGAGAAGGAATGAAGAATATCAAGTAGCCCCTATTCCCCCCATGGCAGGTTCTTCCAGACAGCTGATTTGATCAACTTTATAGGACACCTGTGGGTCCAAGTGGTCCTTCTCCTTTCACCAAGCCGAGGGACAGGCAAGTACTCTGTCTAGTGCCTGTGTCCTAACTGGCAGGACCGGCAGTTCTCTGACTGGCTGGGCTTTTCCTGCTATGTTATCAATCCATGCTGCCCTACCTCACTATCAAATTACCAGCTTCCCATCAGTCTCCAAGTTGAAAACAGACAACAGCAAATTTGATGTAATAAATCAATCTGGCGTCTGAACCAGAGTGGTGAAAGGGAAACAGTGGAAGCTTTGTGTGTAAAATAGTAGATTATTTGTATAATAACAGCTGTATAATCACTCCCTCCTAGGGAACTGCCCCTGAACTTGGCAGTCTGACCTGACAGTGCTGCTATTCTCCCATCTCTGCAGTAGGGGTGGCAGTGTCTCACATCAGGTGCCTGGGACCCAGCGCTCAGTCAGTGTGCTCAACCAATGACACCTTAGTGACAATGTAGGCTGCACATTTTGGAACTGTAGTTTGAAATGAAGTAAATGTTTTAAAGGAAATGACAAAATACAAGGGGTTTCCCCTTGCTTTTCACTGAGGGCAATGTTTAATTAAGACTTCATGCGACCCTCGCAGCCAACCCCTCAGAGCCCCAAGGGAGAGTCAAAGCACAGCACTGGACTTGCCGAGCCTCCCGCAGAGGCTAAATCTACATGGTCCCCAGACCTCTGCCAGTGTGATTCCTTTCTTAGAGGATTAAAAAGGCTCCTGCTTAGAGACAGTGGAGGCTGAGTGCTGTGAGGAGCAGCAGGGGCATTCCCTACCATTCCCAGCACACACAGAGATCCCCAGGACACCTGTCCTCAGAACTCTGCCCTCGTGGAACTAGAAACCTTAACTCCTCTGTTGATAGAAAGCATAAGCAGTGTCTCCCAGGCCGCTGGGGACTCAGCCTGTGGGACCACTGGCTGCAGGCCCTGGGTCCACTCAGGGCTGTGGCTGCGGCTGCCTCTGGTGGGCTCCCAGAACGAGATGTGAAAGCAACTGAGAAACACTGGGGAAATGTCCAAAGCAAACGGGGTTAGAATACAAAGCCATATTGGGCCGAGAGCCTTCCCAGCACCCTGCACCCTGGTCCTGGGAGATACTGGTACCCTTGAGATATCCTGGAGAAAAAGGTTTCTTGGCAAGCATTCATGTGAACATTTCACAGATGGCCCATTCATCCCCCCTCCCCCAGCCCCTTTCTCTACATTTTGAAACTATCTGCAGCCCCTCCTCATTCAGATGGAAGTGAGGGTGTAGGTAATCAGTGTAATATGTTCTGGAGCTCTGCTTTCTGAGTGAAGGCAGAGAATATTATGGGGAAACAACAATAATTGATGACATTCTTCAGGAACATGCATCATTACATATAAGCACCCTCCATGGGGCATGAGGCAGAGTGGGCATCCTGGAGTAGAAGACTTGCTCTGACCAGGTGCAGGAGCTGCCTGTGCCTTTCTCCCAGTGAAGACTCTGCTTAGCTCATTTATGCAAAGGTATGGATCACTGGAGAGGTGTCATTCTCTCAGAAACATGTGTACTTTAATGCCTGCGCTGACTTGTTGACAAACCCCCTGAAATAAGTAGTGCAAAAGTCTCAACTCATTTCTTTTCTCTCCTCCTTTCCCCTCCTCTGGCCTCAGCTCTCTTCAATACACCCTACCTATTGTCATCTCTGCTTTTTCATAACAATTGCCTCACACATTTTACCTCTTTGCAGCAAACCCTTCAGGTGTTTTTTATTGCTTTCAGGGAGAAACCACAATTCTAAGCTTAACCTTGACTCTCCTCAGTCTTTACCCAATTGCCTTTTGCAGCCAGTCAGTACCCTGACTCTCAACACAAAGGTTCCCCTGTAGCCAAATTGTCCCCTTGCTGTTGTGTGACAAAAACCTCAGACTTCCACGGACCTTGCCTTGCACCTGTGTTCCTTCTGCTCCTCCCTCCTCTCTTTTTCTTTCACAAAACCCCACTCATTCTTAAGGGGTCCTTCAGACTCATCACCTCAGTGAAACCTTTCCTGCACCGTCTCAGCCCACAGTGATCTTTCCCATCTAAACAATTAAAACCACTTACTGCTGTGCCATCTGGACAGTATTGCCTTGTATAGCCATCTTTTCATTAGTTTACATTTCGTCTTCTACGTGACACTATAATAAGCCATTTGAAACTGCAAACTGATTTACTCTATTGTTCTGTGGCAACACAGCCTTTATCAGAGAATGTTGACTCCCTACATCTGTACTAAGACTCATAAAACTCCAAGAAAACTTGAGACTTTTTTTAAGTTCCTGAAGCCAAGTTTGAATTTCCAGCTTGAAAGAAAACAACATGATTTTCTCATTAAAAAAAAAAGACGCTTCACAGCTTTTGACCATCACTCCCTTGAGGATGAGCTCTAAGACTGAACTAATGAGTCTATTAGAATTAATTAGACTAATGTGAAATTATTTACTTAATCTGGGGACAATCTCACAGTGGAGAAATTCCCCAGGGAGGAGCTGACCAGAGTGTGAAAAAGCAACACAGCTCCCCCACCGCTGTGGTCCATGCAGGCACACATGGCTCGTCCCAGACAAGCAGGCAGCAGTCACTTGCAATCAGGGCAGGTGAGAAAATGGGAAAAGTGTGATATCTGTCCTTGTCTCTGCAGCACTGACCAGCAGGGGATTTCTGAGGACTAAACAGAGTGCCGTGAGTCTGCCAGTCATTTTGACGTGCACTTGACCCTGAGCACCTCTGGCCAACAGAGCTCATCTTTCTGTTCTGAACTTTGTGCTTTGGCAGACCTATGCACTAGCTGACTTTTGGAGGCAAAAAATGGAAAGAGCATCTAACTGTTGAAGAAAAAAAGCATGGAGCTTGCTGTCTCCTCAGAACAAGCACACATTTGCATTCACAGAAGACACTTGAGAGGGGTGGCTGGTGGGAGAGGTCATTCAGGGCTGATGCAGCAAACCTGGTGCTGGCCACAGACTCTCTGACAAGGCAGAGAGTTGGCAAATCCTGTTCCTCGAGCTGTCCATCAAATCAACAAACTAGCTACATCTCTACCATGGACAAGGCCATCTGTTAAACGTTATCATGTTTAGGAGTTAACAGAGCAGGACAAGATATGGGCCCTGTTCTTAAAAACATTGCAGCCTGTCTGGGACGCTATGACCGAAGAACATTAAAAGCAGCAATATGGAGACTGAGTAGTCAGAAAACAAACACACAAACAACCTATAGCACAGCATCAAGAGAGAACATTAAAGGTCAGAATGACTACAGGAAGACTTTATATGCAATATAAAGAGTGAGGAAGCTCTTTATATACTGATATGGAATGTACTTTAAGAAATATTGTTAGGCAAAGGCCAAGATACAGAATAACTGCATTATATGTTACCACTTGTGTGTGTGTTGGTTTTGTGTGTGTGAAAGAGAGAGAGGGAGAGATGAGAACATTTGCACAGGAGGTTATTTTTGGAAGGATGCTGAATAACTGATGATATTGATTGTCTCGAAAGAGGGGAACTTGTTGGCTGGTGCAGAGGGATGGAAGGACATTTCACAGATATCTCATAGCCTGGTCTGCTTTTTAAATTTTTGAAATGTGTGATTTTTTAAAAGAGAGAAAAATGAGCCCTGGCTGGTATGGCTCAGTGGATTGAGCAGCAGCCAAAGGGTCGCTGGTTCGATTCCCAGTCAGGGCACATGCCTGGGTTGTGGGCCAGGTCAACAATAAGGGGCATGCTAGAGGCAACCACACATTGATGGTTCTCTCCCTCTTTTTCTCCCTCCCTTTCCCTCTGTATAAAATAAATAAATAAAAGCTTTAAAAAAAGAAAAGTGAAATGAAATAAGCAAAAGGATACACAAGATGTATTTTAGATACTCCTCAAGCTGAGACAGAAATTCCATGCTAGAAAGATCTGGAAAACAAAGTTAGAGTAATAAAATGAAAAGAGTCCATGGGTGTGCCCTTAAAGGTGGGTAAGATAAATATGTTAGACTAGGAATGTCAATATCCATGAAAGAAATAGGTTAGAGTTGGAAGATGTGAGCAGAAGGCCCCAGCAGCAGACTGAGCACATGGCTCCAGGGTCTGGATCGGTAATGAAAGGGAAAATGCAAAGCTGAGTTTTATTTTTTGCTATTGGCAAAAAAAGACAAGTGAACCCTTTAACACACTTTCTTTCAGAGATGAGGTTCTTGAAGTTGCTTTTCTCTTCTGCACACAACACTTAAGACTAATCCTCAAATCCTCTGCAAATGCCAGAAGCCTGGCCAAACCTTTGCTGGGTGAAACTTATAATGGCATGATGTGGCTTTTTTTAATAGAAACCTATTTCTCTGAGTAATCTTCTCATGATTACAATGAAACAGAGGCAATGGGCCATGCTTTCTGGAGAAAGCAGCAGTACTTGCTTGGCCCATGGCAGGCACAAGAGAACCCTGACAGAATGTATGGAATGACATTTTGGAGAGTAATTGCCACCTGAGCAAAGGTAAAGACCAGGCTCTCCATCAGGAGCCACATTTGTCTTCCTGACATAATGATGTGACCCAGGTCAGCCAAACCTCTGGTTTAGACCTGGAGCCACAGACGCACTCTACACTCTACTGCTCTGCCTCATGCTATTTTTGGCAGGTGGGAAGTGCTCTCTGGGGTGCATCACCAGGACTCAGCCAGTGTCTTGCTGAGTACTACTGCTGCAGCTGCCCCCAGAGTCCTCAATTTTCCCCATATCCATTCAGAGATAGCCTGTGGAAATTATATTTTGTTCTCCTACTGGAAGGAATCCTTTCATTTTTCTCATCCATGAAGACAAACCCTCCAATGTCTGACAAATAGACCAAGACTGACTGGGAATGGCAGAGCAGACCCTGCAGTGGCTGGCAATATCCTATGCTGGATGTGGAGATGCTGACCCAATCCTTCTAACCTAGGCCAGGAGCGCTGTCTGCAGCAACCCTTCTTGCCCACCCTCAGCCCCCACCCCAGCTTTCTGCATACAAATGGTCCACAGTTAACCAAGGGCCAAAGAATCGTAAAGGTGGTGCTTTCCCCTTGCCTGGGATTGCCTCTCCTTCAGGCTCATTCTAGGAGCTCATAGAGGAGAATGAGACATCTTTAGGGAAGATGAGTGTTATGTATACTACATCTGAATCTCGACTTTGACCTTCTCTTAATAAATAACCTCTCATCCCACTCGAAAGGAGGCCCTGGAGGATTGATAGCAGAGAACAAAGAACAGAAGACTAACCCAGTCTCAAATTTTAAATAAACCCAGATATGCAGAACTGAGGACTAGGAAAGCAATGCCATTATGTCAGTTTAATAAAAGGATGCTAGCTATCTTCACCAGCATCAGAGTGTGAAATATTGGTTGATTCTTATTTTAAAATTGGGGTTCTAATTAGGTTTGCTGACTTTAGAGCTGTCGGTGGTGTTAAATAATTTGAGCCCCTTTAAAGGCTGAATTACTGAGTCATGGAGGAAGAGGGAGACAGGAAATAGGGGCTGGTTGGTGAACAAGAATAATTCATATTCATCTTTTCAAATGTTTCACACAAATGACTGAATTATCTCAGAACTGGTTTGGGTCCAGGCTATTTCTTTTCTTCTCTCTCTTTTTCCCCCCTCAACATTTTCTTTTGAAAAATTCCAAACCTACAAAATGATTGAAAAAATATTACAATGACAGTTTACTTACTTTCACCCAGATTCTCCCATTGTTACCATTTTGGCACATGTGCCTATGTTCTCCACACCCCCATCCTCCTCTCTGCCCCCCACAAACCATCAGAAAGTACATTGCAATCATGATCAGAGTTCACCCCCAAATGTCACCAAACGTGTCTAAGAACACTATGATAATTCTCAAGAAATTTAGCATTGATACAAGACTATTTCTAATCTACAGCTATTTAATTTCCAATCTCCCCAGTAACATCCTAGCTTTTCATCTTGATTCAGAATACAATGAAAGATCATGAATTATACACTTATTTGATATATTTCTATAACCTCTATTAATCAAAAGAGCTTTAAATTTTTCACAATATTGACGTATTAAAGAGTTCAGGCCAGTTATTTTATAGATTGCCACATAATTTAGATTTACACAATTGTTTTTTCATAATTAGATTCAGGTTAAACATTTTTAAACAAGAATAGTACATAGGTGATGTGGTGACCTCTCAGGATATCAAATCAGGAAGCACAGACATGGTTTGAGATTCTCAGACTGCCAGTCAAGATGGTGTGTAGGTAACAGGGGTACTGGCATCCTCTGATAAGGATTCAAAATTATAACTAAAACACAGAACAACCGTTACTGAGAACTGCCTGAAATCTAGCCAAACAGAAGTCCTATACATAAGGATCTAAGAAGATCCCACATCGATAATGGTAGGAAGGGCTGAGACTCTAAATGAAATGGTCCTGCACCTACCTGTGGCAGATAACAATCAAGGGGGATATCTCCTCTGTGGAGGTTCCCCCTGAGGAGGTAGGGTCCCAACCCTATACCAGGCTCCCCAGCCTAGCATTACAGGGCCAGAAAGAGAAATCCTTATAACTTCTGGTTGTAAAAACCAGCAGTAATTTAGGCTGAGAGAAAGGAAGGGCTTCTGCAGTCCCAAGCATTCCTCTTAAAGGGCCCACATGCATGGATTTACTCAGACTCACTCACTGAGCAAGGGCCTGGACAGCAGCCCCAAAGGCACCAGGAGAGGAACTGAACTGCCTGGTTTTGGGACAAGGGCTGGAGATGCAGCTTTCTCCCAAAGAGAAGTGCTGGCAGAGGCCATTGTGCCTTTGCTGAGCCCTCCCCCACAGAGCTGGCAGGCAGGTGACATATCTGAGTCTCCATTGACCTGATTATCACTGTTCACCCCACCCTGGTGATTCCTTGAGACCACACCCCACCCGACATGTGGGCCCACCCAAGCAACTTCCAGTAGCTACTCCATTCAAATGGCCTGTGTTGGCTCATGCTGTGGACTTCTCTAAAAATTCTCAGAGGTTCACAAACTCTAAACAAGCAGCATCTTGCCTCAGGGTGCCCCCATGCCTCTCAGTAAGAGGCCCCAGGCCCATGACTAGTGGCATCTAGACCCTGTTTGCAGCATTGCCTCTCCCAGGTACATCAAAGCCCATCACAAGTAGCAGACATCTGCAGATTACTTTGTAGCTCATACCAGGCAGGACATAGGTGGCAGCCGATTTTGGCCAACACCTTCTAGGATGCCCCAGAGCCAATGCACCCAACAGTCAGCTTCAGACCATGCCTGAGCACCACCCAATTACTTCCATAAGTGGCACACTCAAGGGGCAGACTAGGCAGGAACCAGAGCCCCACTAAAGCAGTGTTCTGCTTAATGGGTCAGCCCTTGTACAACAGTTCCTCTGCTATAGTTGCCACTGTTCCTTGTAGACCATCAGTCCCTCCAAAGATGTGTCAAAAACAATCAAGACTTAACTACAACAGGAAGGTGCACACAGCCCACAGGAGTGTACACCTGGAGACCCTTATTCAGGTGACGAGGGAAGCTGTGCCACTGGGCTCTGTAGGACGCCTACTACATTAGGCCTCCCTACTAAGACTGGGAGACATAGCAGATTTACCTATACATAGAAACACACACAGAGGCAGTCAATATGGGGAGAAAAAATATGTCCCAGCTGAAACAACAGGAGGAATCTCCATCTATAGGACTAAATGAAATGAACACAAGCAAACTACCAGATAAAGAGTTCTAAACAATTTCTATAAGGATACTCAGAAAACTCAGTGAAAACTTTAACAGCATAAAAAAGGACAAAGAAACCATAAAAAAGAACCAGTCAGAAATGAAGGATACAATAACTAAAATAACTGATACAGGGAATCAACAGTAGAGTAGATGAAGCAGAGGACTGAATTGGCAATATCAAAGAAAAGGTAGCAGAAAACACCCAATCAGAGGAGCAAAAAGGAAAAAAATTAAATGAGGATACTGTAAGGGGCCTCTGGGACAAGATCAAGCATAATAACATTTGCATCATGGGGCACCAGAAGAAGAGAGAGAGCAAAGGATTGGGGACCTGTTTGAAAAAAATAACAGAAAACTTCCCTAACCTGGTAAAGAAAAAAGACACACAAGTTCAGGAAGCACAGTGAGTCCCAAACAATATGAACTAAAGAGGCCCACACCAAGACATATAATAATTAAAATGGCAAAGATTAAAAAGACAAAGAGAGAGTCTTAAAAGCAGCAAGAGAAAAGGAGTTAGTTACCTACATGAAAGTGACCATAAGACTGTCAGCTGATTTATCAACATAAACATTTCAGGCCAAAAGGGTTTGGCAAATATTCAAATAAAAAGCAAGGACTTACAGCCAAGACTACTCCACCCAACAAGACTATCAGCTGGAATTGAAGGACAGGTTAAGAGCTTCCTACGCACAAAAAAGCTAAAGAAGTTTATCACTACCAAACTATTAAGAAATGTTAATGGGTATTTTTAAGAACAATAAAAGATAAAAATATGAATAATAAAATGATAATAAACACATATGTATCAACAATTGCTTTAAATGCAAATGGGTTAAATGCTCCAATCAGAAGACACAGGGTAGCTGAATGGATAAGAAAACAAGATCCACACACGTGCTGTCAACAAGAGATTCACTTTAGATCAAAAGACATAGACTAAAAGTAAAGTGATGGAAAAAATATTTTATGAAAATGAAAACAAAAAATAGCTGAAGTAATAATAATTATATCAGACAAACTGGACTTTGAGACAAGATCTATAATAAGAGACAAAGAAAAACACAGAAATTCCACTTCTGGATACTTAAACAAAGAAACTCAAAACACTAAATCGAAAAGACATGTGCACCTGTACATTCATTACAGCATTATTTACAATAGCCAAGAAATGGAAGCAATGTAAGAGTCTGTCAATAAATGAATGAACAAAGAAGTGGTGTATATATACAATGCAATACAGCTCAGCCATAAAAATGACTGAAATCTTACCATGTGCAATAACATGGATGGACCTGGGGTGGGGGGTATTGTATTGAGTAAAATAAGAAACAGGGAAAGACAAATGCCATAAGATTTCATTTATATGTGGAATCCAATAAATGAAATTATGAACAAGTGGAGTAGAAACAGACTCATAAATACAAAGAACATTTTGATGGTTGCCAAATAGGAGGGGACATTTGGGGGAATGGTTGAAAAAAGTAAGGGTATTAAGAAGTACAAATTGGTAATTACAAAATAGTCATGGGGATGTAAACTATATCATAGAGAATAGTGGAGGTAATGTTGTAATTCTCTGATTATATAGTGTCAGAGAATACTAGATTTATCAAGATGATCACTTGCTAAGTTATATAAATGTCTAATCACTGAGTTGTACACCTAAAACCAACATAATATTGTGTGTTGACCATACTGTAAAGCAAACAAACACACAAAAAGAATGTAGTTTGTTCCATCACTGTTAATGCTAATGTGTTCTTTTGGCGAAGAGGTGATTTCCAGATTTTTCTACCACATAGTGTCACATGTTTTCATTTTTAATTCATATATAATCTGGGAGGTGATACTTTGAGAATATGTGAATATCCTGTTCCAATAAAATTCACCCAATAGTTTTATCATCCATTGATGATACTTGCCTAAATCATTGTGGTGATTATAAAATGGTTACATTGTAACTCTCTCATTTCTTCTATATCTATTAGTGGCATTCTTCTGTAAGAAAAGCCCATTTCCATTTTATAAAGTAATAAAAGAGACTCAGGAATTCTTTGCTTTGTTAAGCATGTTATTATAATCTATTGCTATTATTATTTTTATGCTCAAATTTTATCATTGTGACCATCTTCAAGTTGCCTCCTCTGTCCTTGTAACATGTTCCCATCAGATTTTGACCACTTCCTTGCTCTGCTACAAGGTTTCCCAGGATCACTTCGAACTTTCCATGCCCAGTCCTGAAATCAGTCCTTAATGCCCGGTGTCCTGGCTCTTGTTAGTAGTGAGTAATTAATTTCACAAGTACTCAAGACAAATGAATAAACATTTATACATACATTTGCCACTAGATTAACTGACTAATCTAATGCCACTTTAAATATAATTAGAAGGTATTTTTGAGGCCATAACATTCTGGGGAGTTGAACTTCACATTGGGGAGTTTCCCAGTGTTTCCTCAGATGCCATTTATGGCGTAGTGGAATGTATCTCAGGAGATAAGGAGCAAGGAGTCCTGGCTTATTTCTGAACGGGTCACAGCAGAGAATGGATCATTTGGCTGCGCTGGTTCCCCGAGACATCTTTGGAGCTAGCCTTGTAGCCAGTGCATGTCAGCTACACAGACTGAGCTGGTGGGAGGCCTGGCTTCCCAAGATATCTGGATACCGATAGCCTGGAAAGAGGGAAGAGATGCTGTGCAAATTTATGAAGCAAATATCCACTATACTTAGTGCAATATTTTAGAAAGTAACACTTTTATAAGAATGTGATCTTTGTAATTGGAAGGGATTAGAACAGTTGAGAAGGGGCTAAGCTAGAAATGGTTAAGGCAAGCTGTTATTGACTAGCTAAATAAAGAAAGAGGATAGCTCTTCGGTACATAGAAGACCCCCCCTCCTTTTATTACATTCTGTTTACTCTGTACTACTTGCTCTCATTATTTTATCCATTTTTGTTTGATAACTAAATTACTTCATGTCTTGTCACTATAAATAAACAGTTACATTCTGTGTGTAAATATTAATGTAATATTCCTTGGGAGCACCGTGTTTGCCAGCTCCTGCCGAACCACAGTGCGTGGTATGTGGTTCAAGCCAAGGATATCTCGGCCTCCTGGAAAAGAGCAGCAATCAGAGAAGAACAGAGATTCTTAGCACAGATTGTAAAACCGCAGGCTGTCATTCATGTCTCTGATTCTATCAGATTGCCACATATTGCTAAAGTGAGCAGCTAAAGATGCCATTTACTTATAAATTCTTAAGCCTTTATTAATCAACACTTGTTTATCTGTAACTGTTCTAGGTAGGCATGGCTCTCCTCCAAGAGAGTACAGTCTAATATAAAAGAAAATAAGAATAGTCAAGTGTGCTCATTGTAGTAAGTTTAAAGACATGTAAAATCATAGGGTGCTACAGAGCACAGAAAAGTCATCTTAAATGCCGACTAGGGCTAGGGGCATGGGGTGACGTCACGTTTACCTGGAGAGGTGGGATCCTGAAGAAGAGAAAGGTCAGTAGAAGCACAGTGTGATGACCCAAAGGGAAAGAGAAGCATATTAACACATGCATGAACTGCAAGGAGTCCGATCTGTTTATCCATTGTGATGGTGGGTAAGTGAGGAGACTGCTGATATATGATCTCAAATGCTGTGCTCCAGAGTTTAGATTTTTTTTTCTGAAGGCAGCTAAGAGCCCTGGAAGGATGACAAGCAGGAGACACAGTTGGCTCTGCATTACAGGCAAGCCTCTCCCAGGGATGATGGGTGCCCAGGTAAGGACCATGCTGACCTGAACAAGGCAAGGATGAGGGGGAGCTGAATTGGAATACTAGCAGTGAGTAAGAACAGACATGGGGAAATCCTGGAACTATTTGAGAGACTGAATTAATAGTATTTGATAACAGAAAAAGTGTGGATGGGTAGTGAGAGGGAGCAGCTTTTGTCTTCAGTTTTTGACCTTTATTTCACATCACCACTACTGAGATTTTCCATCTGTACATCCTACCGCATGAGCATGATGGAGCCACACACCCGTGAATGCCTTTCAGGGCATCAAAGTCAAAAAGCCGATGGACTGTAAACACCCTGGGACCTAGCTCCTGTTGGCTGCCCTCCATGATTTGGCTTGAACTTATGCATTTCAGACTCACTCTCTATGTAAAAGGACAGATGGCAGAAAAGTGGGGTGAAAGAGTATAGGAGAGAAAGGTAGGGGGTCTCGGACATGCTGAGGTGCTGGCCTTTGAGAGTGTGCAGCAGGTGCCCACTTGCTTCAGAGGCTGCATCAAGTAGAAAGGATGCTGAGAAATTGTGGAAGGACATGCGAGCATAAGGGAGGGCATGCTCCCACCACAGAGCCCCAGCCTGCCATGTCACTTGGGTATCCAAGGGCTACCCAAATGAGGCTACCAGCAAAGTTTCTGATGATGCCTGGGACATGCCATCTTCACTTCCAGCCCCAAAACAAGTTATGCCCTGATGTTACTAGAAGACTCCGATGGCAGACACCATAGTTATTTAGTAACATTCTTACTATACAACTGGATGTTTCAGAAGTGTTTTGTCTTTCAGTAGTTGTACATATGGCTTTTTTTTTTTTACTTTTTGCCACTTAGTACCACACCTCAGAGGTTGCAATTAGCTCCAGCCAACTAGGAATGCAGACACATCAGAAAGCTACTCCAGACTACAGAAGAAACAATTGCTTATTCCTCTTGCTCTTTCTTCAACTTTCTCCCCCATTACCATTCGTAATCTTCTTTCTTCATCCATGTCTTGCTTCTTGCATTAAACAATGCAGACAGAGAGACAAATCCACAGCAGCCATCCTGAGCTCATGGGCTTTCCAAACCAGAAGTCCCAGGCAGGAAGGGTCCACTCTGTCCCTTTGCAGTAACATGGAGGAGAAGAAAGGATTCAAGTTTTTGCAAAAGAATGAATAACCTGTTTCCAGTGATGACATTGTGAAAGAGGTCTCTTCTCTTCATAAACCCACCACTTTCCCCTCTTTTTCTCAGGTTCAGAAAATAACAGAGACATCAGCAGGAGGGCTGACTGCTAAAATCCAGTCTTAACCTTTGAAAAAAATAATTTATTCAAACCCAGTATATTACAGACAGCTCAGCGTGAATGGGGGATTAGGTGGCCCAGGCAGCCTCAGTCAAAGGAACAGGATAAACGGAGTCTCCCCAGAGATTATTCCTGTAGAATAAAAATGCTTTCAGTCAAGAAACTGAAATTTTGAAAAATCCCTTGCTGAGTGGGAGACAGGATGAGAGAGACAGAGGGCAGTGCAGCCCCCTCCCCACCCCCAGGAGCCATGGGTGGTGAGCAGCAAGCTGTGTTCCTTCAGAGCATCCCTGGGGGTGGAAAGAGGATGAAAGATAAAGAGGCTTCAAAAGCTTCTGAGGGCCACCAGCAAATCTATGGCCAAGAGGGAGGTCTCCCTCTATTCACACAGCTGTCATCATCTAACTGTCCTGGCAGAGTAAACAGGAATCCAAGATACAAGGAGAAAAATGTCATTTGGACCAAAAATACTTAAGGTGTTTTCAACATAGAGGATCATCCTCCAAGGCATTTATAGCTACTCCCTCGTTGGGCTACCGAGGATGCACTGCTCAACAGCTAATGATTCTGCCAAAGCTGGTTTAAACTGCTGAAGATTGACCTTCTGGCCAAGTAGTTTGGTTGGGGTACAAAAAAAAAGTAGGCAGGTAGACAGAAGAAATACCAAGACAAATTATAAGTAAACTTTTCCCTCTCTGTTGTTGGATGGTGGACTTCACAGGAGAGATTTCACAGCAATGAAAATGTGATCAATCTCACAGTTCAGGTTTCAGTTATTTCCCTCATGCAGCAATAACTGATAGTGAACTTCATTTTTTTCAGTATGAAGGAACTCATAAAACATTCATTCATGTGTTCACTAATAGAGCTACATTGGACATTTACCACATGTTAGACTCTAAGGAGGTGGTAGGGAATAAAGCAGTGAACAAAGCTATCCCAGGTCTTGCCTGGGACATGAAACAGATGTTCTAGCAGGGAGGACAGACTTTGCACTGGTCATAGTTAATAATGTGAGTGTCATAGAGAAGAGTGAGCAGAGAGACATTCCCAGACAGATAGTTGCTTCTGTTTTTTTCTGTTGTACAATGGCCACACGTCAGCTGACTCCCCTAAGCATTGTTTAATATTCTGAAATGGGAGCATTGAACCACCTACTACCTAGGTATTCACACAGAAACTATTCGTTGATTCTTTTCCATGTTTTTGGCACCAGACTAGGCACTAAGGAAATAAGACAAATAAGATGAATTTGCAGAAAGCTTTGAATTCTACCAAACAGGCCCCCAGGAAATGCACAGTGTCGTGCACACATCTCCCCATGGCTTGCAAGCGACAAGTCAGTTGTGACCTCTGCCACAGCACCAGTGAAGCATTGGTCACACTTGCCAGAGTGTTGCCCCCTTTCTGTTTCAGCTGTGCTTCCCCACTTTTCTCTCCTTTCCCTCATCTGCCTTCAGCACATGATAGGTAGCCACCATTCCTTGCCTTCTGGTCGGAATAGCACTAGCTCAGAGAGGACAGGTGATAACAACTGTCTTTGGTCCTCTATCACCTGTTATCTGAACTTATCTGTGAGTAATGGATGGCTAGCAATTCCCTAAAGAAGAGTCTTTTCACTTTCAAGATGTTGAATGCTCTGCCTTCTAGTCCCAGCGAGCATCCCCACAGGAATGTAACATCAGACGCCTGTGGTCAGAGATGGAAGTGGGTGGAAAATGCACATCACAGCCATTCAGGACTTCAAAAAAGCTTTGAATTCCATGCCATTTTTAAAGATTTTGCTAGAGCTTTTGGTGGAAGTTTAATAGATTTTTTTTTCCAATTTAGAGGTGAGCAAGACTTTTCTAACACTGTCCATGATGAGCTGAATGTAGAAAAATCCAAGGTGGAAGCTGAAATGTCTCTGGCATGAGGCACAAACCAGTAGTGTGGCCAGGCTTTCTCACTTTAGAGAAGACCCTTCAAGAAGGAGGAAAGATTTTCCTCCTGGCCCTGAGGAAAAAATATACACCTTTCTGAAAACTAAGTCAGCAAAAGTATCTGCAACTTACCTTCAGTTATCTCTGGAGTCTGAAGGAAAAAGTGGGCATTTGAAATCCTATGGAGGGGTATCCAAAGCATTTTTCTCTGCTGCTGTGTGAACTCAATTAGATGTATTTTGAGGAAAGGGTGTATGTATATTAGATTTTAATTAAGTAGTGTTAATTATAATCTATGAGGTGTGCTTACTGCTTATCAGATAATTATGAGAAAGCCAATTTGGCTGCTGGCTTGCGACTAATTAAGTGGAATTAGTAATGATAATTCTAGATTTAATTTGGTTTGCCTTTATTGGAAAAGGGGCAAATCTGCTTGGGATGGGGTGGGTCAGGGTAAAAGGGCAGAGCCCACCATCCACCCAGAGAACACCCTGGACTATGAGACAGGAGAAGTAGAAGGGCAATGGGAATACCTATCTGATGGGGGATGGGGGGATCCTCTCCACATCTACCACCTTGCTGGACTGACTCTTCCCCCTGCTTTTCTCCCAGAGTCTAAGCCCTTCTTCTTCCATAGAGAAGTTTCAGGGTTCATGTTAGCAAGGAAGAATTCTGACTGAGTAAGAGACAGCAGTGATCTGACCAAGAGGGTCTTCCAGCCTGAATTTGGGAGAATATGGTGCGTGCCTGTTCTCAGGATGCAGACCCTGACATTGGTCTGTGATGCAATGTGGGGAAGGGGCACATGAGGCTACAGCAGCCTCAGTATCCCAGGTCCAGGAGTGCTGTCTGTTATGCTTAGGGATCACTGTATATCGTAAATTGATATTGATTTCTTTCAAGCCACATGTCTTCCAGAAGTTAAGTAAAACAGACGTATAATTGGAGCACAGGATCTACCTCCTTCAAAGGCCATCAGGACTAACCTAAAGTATAAACCAAAAAAAATGACCTATGTTTCAAAATACACTATTTTGACATTTCAATTACTTATTCCTTTATTTAACATTTTCTTCTGCCTGGTGTCCAATATGAGACTTTAAATTCCTTGAGAGCTTATGTTGTTATCTATTTTTCATATTTTTTACTGTTCCTGATATCTAATAAACTCCCACTAGAGCTATGGCATCTGAAAGCATCAAATTAAGGGCGGGGGGAGCACTCCACCTCCAAAACTGACCCCAGGCCATTACCTTGTGTCATTGTTAACTTGGCCAAATTGCTTAAGCTACCTAAGGCTCAGGGTAATTTTTGTTGCTTAATATGTAAAATAGAGATATAAGAATAGTACTCACTTAAAGGATGCATAGGATTAAATGAAATAACTTACTTAGAGTTTAGCACAATGCTTGGTGCATAGCAAGTGCTCAGCACATGATCCTTCCTCAGGTGGCCCCTGCCTGCCTGCAGCTCAACCATTTTGGAATGAATGGAAAAGGAGCACACACCTGAGCTCCACTCCAGACCCACAGCATCAGGAACTTGGACCATGTTCAGGTGTCACATTGCCAACAAGCATCCCCCCAGTGATTCTCGGGTCCAGTGACTATTCAGGCCACTGCACAGAATGTCAGTACCCTTCAGAGCACTAGGATTGACTACCACCACCAGTCACCACACCAATGAGCATGCTTGGGTGGGCTCCCCTCTGACCCCAGTCTGAGCATGACCACAATAGGTTAAAGAGAGAGCTGAGCCAGGTAAATGAACAATCCAGAAATCCACAGCTGAGCCCAGAGCCCTGCTGCACAGACGTTTGGTGGGTGCAGAGGTGCCCTGCACAATAGGCCCTAATGTACACAGGGAGTTCAGAAGTAAGGAAGCAGCACTATAACTATATCCTAAAGTCACTTGCACTAAG
Organism: Phyllostomus hastatus; assembly: GCF_019186645.2. Lineage (NCBI taxonomy): Eukaryota > Metazoa > Chordata > Mammalia > Chiroptera > Phyllostomidae > Phyllostomus > Phyllostomus hastatus. Next base: position 6,274,086 of record NW_025334015.1, on the reverse strand, counting down.
TGTAGGATTCATCCCGCCAAAGCTCAAGCTGCTCAGTGTGGAATTTGCCCATTTTTGCACACTCCCAGTGAGATATATGCTGGGAATCACAGTGGCTTGCATGTGACCATCAGTGAATGTCACCTCGTGGCTGATTTATATTCCTCATACTTCACCACCACCATGCTGCATCCCTGCTCAGAGTCATCACTGCCAGCCCTTCCATCCACAGTGCTATGGCCTGGCCTGGCCTGGCCATGGAAGAACCTTGAATGCTGCATCTTGCCTTCTGGGTACCACACAAGGATGCAGCCCCAGACTCCTGCCACTTCATAATCAGGAAAATAGGGAGAAGTTTCCAAGGGGTCCCTTTTCCTGACTTAAGTGATCTCCATACGCTTGCTCTGTAAACCCTGACCCAAGGCACAGTGCTCCAGGCACCCCATCCAAATTTTAGCTCCCGAATTGTTTTCCTGCTTAAGGCAGTTGTGCTAGTACACACCACCTTCCCCTTCTCTCCATCTGATCTCTTGATCTCAGACTGGATCACTTATTGCTAGCCAGCCAAAGCTCCTTTGCTGATCCATCTGAGCAGCAGCAATGTCTTGACCAGGTTAGCACTCTATGCCTCCCAAACCCGTGAGGTTGGTACTATTATCATGTATCTTCACTTTACAGTTGAGAAGATGGGGTTGTGTGGGGTTACCTAACTTGTACATATTCACACACATAGGACTGCTGGACCCAGGCTTTGAACTCTGGCAGCAGCCTCCAGAATGCTCACTCAGAGCCATCACTTTCTACCTTCTGCTTCTTCTGAGCTCTAGGTCACCAGGCACTCAGCCCCATCCTTACCTGATAGGCATTATGGCTGAGGTGCCTTCCATAACCTGCTGCCTTCAGTGACCTGACTAACTAGTCCCACCCACCTCGATGCTGTGCACCCCCCATGCTGTGCACTGCTCCTTCACTGAGACTTGCAGCTGTGCCCTCAGGTAGCAGTGCTTGGTCTCCTCTTCTGACAGTAACACCCTAACCACTTTCCCAAGGTCTAAAGTCAACCCCACATGGCCTGTGAAGCTCTCACTGACCACTTTTCCTCAGAATACCAGCTCCTACCTCGGAAATCATTCTGTACAAACCTACTGTCCTCTCTCTCGGTGTCATTCACATCTAACTTTCTCCTACACTGGTTATAATACTCACCAAGGATCGTGGCATAGTTGTCTTTTTAAGCTCAATGGTATCTACCACAGAGGTACACCTATAGCTGGTGAAATATGAATGAGATGACCAAATAATTTTCATCTAAATGAAATGCATTACCTAAGGGTATGAACAAAAGACTTACCACCTTGTCGTTCTGGGACTATCAAGAATGCAAGGGTGTATGCACCAACTAGGGGGTGGGCAGGCACCCACAGGCTCCAGCCAGGCCTCTGCATGTGTAAGTGACAAAGAGAACTAAGGTTATTAGGAAGATAATGTAGCCCATTGATACTAAACAACTTTACTGAAATTAAGTGTATGTGGATGTGAATGTACAGCACAGATTTGAGGTCAGGATTTCATTATGAAGCTAATTTAATTCAAGAGACATTTACTGGACAGTTTCTATATGTAAAAATGCACAAGACTGCCTCTGTCCCAAAAGGGTTTACACTAATCAAATATAGTATCAAAGCTTAATGAGCCCTTGGAGAATAGGAATCTAATTACCTCATTTGCAATAGAGAATGCAGAAGTTCATAGGAAGGAAGTTACTGACCAAAGTCCATACCACTCTCTAGGGCCAGATCCAGTATTAGAACCCAAAGTCTGTTGTACCACAAGCCTCCTCCCCAGAATTATAAGATGATGCAACAGTGACTACAGTTTTGGTTAGTGGAAGGAAAAGCATTCAGGCCATCTAGGGGAGTTTATTTTATAGCAAAAGTTCACCAAAAAACTGCCCCTTAAGTCCCTGACAAAATCCATTGTTTATTTAAAAGGTTCATCCCAATATAAAGAATAAGCTAGGACTAGAGTAGAAGCTTTATTAGAGGTACACTTGAGTTAACCCTTGAAAAGATTTGAAATTTCAACAAACTGAAATAGGAAACAGAAAAAGAGGCAGGGAAAGAAGGCTAAATGAAATAATATGCAGGATGGTGTCCATAAGCTTTCAACAAGATAAAAAAAAATGTAAGGTATTACCAGTCCCAAGGGGAGGGAAGAACACAAAGGAAAAAGTCTGAGACATTCAGGGCCTTCTACTCAGAGGCTGGCGAGTTAAGCTGACAAGAATTAGCAGTTTCAGAAGGAGCTGTGAGAGGAGGCTGAGGTCGGAACACAGCAGGCTTGGAGTGTCACATGAAGCCGTCTGTCCAGAGGGAACTCCACGCAGCACAGTCTGTGTAGTAGTCTCTAAGTCAAAGACTCTGGGGCTCAGAGATGCCATGATCAGAGTGTAGCGGTCAGCCTGGTCCTTCAAGCGCACGGGCTAAGGAGCAGAGGCAGTGAAGTCTGAGGAAGTGCAGAATAACTGGGAAAATAATCTGCAGGCCACTGTGGAGAGGAATCATCAGGTTCTTGCACCCAAATGAATCTACAGGAACAGTGGGAAGAAGCAAGGAATCATGATATTGGGAATGACGACAATGCCAACAATGGCATCAGGGACATGGAAGGAGAAGGTCGAAGAGGAAATGTGAATTTGAATCCAGACCTACTGTGTCTGAGGTGGCAGATGCCATGCAGTTGCGGGTGGCCAGCAGGTGTCCTATGTCAAAACATCAAGCTTGCTTGGGTTTCTACTGCCTCTCCCAGCATCAGCCATGGGGAAGCTAGGGCACGGAGGACAGTTTACCAGGTTACAACAAAAAATCAACAACGTCCACGAGAAACCCCTGAGAGTCTGAATACTGCCTTTAAATTTTTTTATTCTGGAATGTAAACCTCTTTTTAATTAAAGCATAGTTGATATACAATATTATATTAGTTTCAGGTGTATGACATAGTGACTTGATATTTATATACCTTAGGAAGTGATCACCCTGATAAGTCAAGTAACCATCTGTCACCATACAAGGTTATTGTGCTATTTTGACCGTATTCCCTATGCTGTATATTACAATACATCCCTGTGACTTATTTATAAGTTTGTACCTCTTAAACCCCAGTTTGTACTCTGTGTGAATCTGTTTGTTTTGTTGTGTTCATTCACTTAGTGTGTTTAGATTCCACATGTAAATGAAATGACACAGTATTTGTCTTTCTCTGACTTATTTCACTTAGCATAACACTCTCCAGGTCTATCTATATTGCCACAAATGGCAAGATTTCATTCTTTTTTTATGGCAGTGTGTGTGTGTGTATACACACACTGTGTATACACACACACACACATACATACATACACTACATACATACATATATATATATATATACACACATACAAGTATGTGTATGTGTGTGTATATATATATATAACATCTACTTTATCCATTCATTATGTATTAACACTTAAGTTGCTTCCATATCATGACTACCATATTTTATTGGCGAAAAGTTCACTTGGATTTTCCATAAGATGGCTCTACTAGTGCTTAGTTGTCTTTAACTTCATTCAAAACAGTTTTGTTAGATTGTATTGTGACAGCTGTCATGTCAGCATGCTTTTAAAAACACACACCAAAATTGGTGAATTTTTGCGTAGCCATTTTAATATTGAAGATAGAAGAAAATATGCAACATTTTTGGCATATGGTACTTTTTATTTCAAGAAAGGAAAAACACAACTGAAACACACCCACAACAAATTGTGCAGTGTATAGTGAAAATGCTGTGACTGATCAAACTTGTCAAAAGTGGTTTGCGAAGTTTCATGCTGGAGATTTCTCACTGGATGATGCTCCATGGTCAGACAGACTAGTTGAAGTTGGCAGATATCAAATCAAGACATTAATTGAGAACAATCAACATTATACCATGCAGGAGATAACAGACATACTCAAAATATCCAAATCAATAAAGCACTGCTGAAAATGAGAAATGTGCCTTTTATTTTACAGAAAAAACTAAACAGACTTTTTGCCCAACCCAATGAATAATGCTGCAGCAAACATGGGGTATATCTTTTCAAATTAGTGTCTGTTGTTTTCTTCTTTCAGATGAATGCCCATATTGAAAGTACTGAACTGGATGATAGTCCTATTTTTATTGTTGTGAGACTTCCATACTCTTTTCCGTAGTGACTGTGCTGTGAAACCCCCAATGGTGCACAAGGGTTCCCTTTGCTCCGTGTCTTCACCAGCACTTGTTGTTTTCTTGTCTTGTTTATGACAGCCATTCTGACAGGTGTAACATGACATCTCACTGTGGTTTTTACTTGCATTTCCCTGATGATCAGTGATGTTGAGCTCATTTCATGTTTTCATTTACTATCTGTGTATCTTCTTTGGAGAAATGTCTATTCAGGCTTTCTGCCCATTTTTAATTGGATTGTTTGTTTTTGATGCTGAGTTTTACAAGTTCTTTACATATTTTGGATTCAACCCCTTATCATATAGGTTATTTGCAAATATCTCCTCCCATTCGGTAGATAGCATTTTTGTTTTATTGATGGTTTCCTTTGCTGTGCAAAGCTTTTTGGTTTAATGTAGTCCCATTTGCTTATTTTTTTATTTTGTTGCCCTTGCCTGAGGAGACATATCCAAAAATATATTTCTAAGATTGATGTCAAAGAGTTTATTGCCTATGTTATTTCTAATAGCTGTCTGATTTCAGGTTTTAAATTTAAGTCTTTAATCCACTCTGAGTTTACTTTCGTATATGGTATAAGAAAGCGGTCCAGTTTAATTTTTTTACAATCACTTCTCACTTTTAATTATTCTTGAAACAGTGTGTATAATAGGTTTTATAAAACTATTTATTGTAAGGATATTGGATTGTACTGGAATAGCACTATTTCTTCATTGTAACAAGTTTCTTTATGTAGTTTCTAATTGTATGAAATTATATACCAATTGCAAAATAATTGCAATTATGTAAAAGTATAAAGAAGAAAGAAAAAGGCAATTAAAATCCCAACATGCTGAGAAGACAGCTATAAGTATTTTGGGACTGGACTTCAGTGCCTCTCTTTATACACATGCTCACATTCCTCTTTACAGGAAGATGACCTTGCCTTTTATACTTTGCCTGGTGGAACTTTGTCAAGCGCCAGGCACCTAGAAATGCAGCCTCAGCCTCTGCTGTCTCATTCACTGTCCTTGGACCTGGGAAACTTTCCCAGTACTAACACTGAGTTCAGTTCAGTGTTCACATTATCCATGTGCGTTCTCTCCACCAGATTCAGAAGAGATTCTTTTCAGTCTGTAATCTCATTTTCTATGGCAAGCATTCTGTTCCACTAATGCTTAGATGTGTTAGTGCTCAGGTACTTTGCTTCCTGACTCCTTCAGTTACAGCATCAATGAACTGCTGTAGGAACCCCACCATGGAGGACATCACTTGGTAGAGAACAATTGAAAGTACATGCTTTATGAAGGCAGGCAATTTCCCAGAGAAAGAGCCATGACCAAGTACATTCAGTTCCTCCACCCAAGCAAGCCTGTCAGTTAGGTAACCTGTCCTTCCTGAATAAAAATAATGAATGTGAGTGAGACCAGGTTTTTATGCTAATAAAGTTATATTCATATAGAAGAAAACTTCAAAAGTGGAGCAAAAAAAATTGCCAAAATCATTCTATATTAATGTATCACAGCTACATTACAATAATTTCAAATTATCTTTAAAAACATTTATTCAGTGTCCAGTAACATCTCCATAAAGAGCATAAGAAACCCACTTGAAAATAGGGTAGTAGGAGTCAATCCATACAGGACTCTTTGGGGTAGGTGGGCCCATTAACTGTACTTGAGGAAAACAAAACCAATGAAATTTCTGGTTATTGGGCATTTGAATGTAATTAAGGGCTAACATATTAATTTTATGAGCTTTAATTAATGTTTTCCATTACCCTTTATCCCCCTTATACCCTCTTCTACCTCCATGCAGCTGTCTGGTTTTTCCCAACACCATTTATTGAAGACTTGTCCCCATTATATATTCTTGTCTCCTTTGATGTAAATCTGATTGATTATATAAGCATGAGTTTATTTCTGGACTCTTTATTCTGTGCCATTGACATAGGTGTTTTTGTGCCAGTACCATGCTGTTTTAATTCTTATAGCTTTGTAGTATAATTTGAATTCAGGGAAATTGAAGTCTCCAACTTATTATGTTATACCCTTTGTCTTGTTACAGGCTTTATTTTAAAACCTCTTTTTGGTCTAAGTATTGCTATTTCAGCTTTTTTCTTCCAGTCTAATTTTTTTTTTACCCATTCACATTCAGTCTGTGTGTGTCTCTAGATCTGAAACGAGTCTCTTGTAGACAGCATACATGTACATATTTTTCTATCTATTTAGCCACACTATGTCTATTTAATGGAGCACTTAGTTCACTTACATTTAAAGTAATTACTGATAGGTATACATTTACTGGCATTTTAATTGTCTTTATACTAGCTTTATAGAGGATTGATCTACTACCATTACTGTATGTCTGCCTTTACTAGTGTGATTTTTTTCCTTTCATATATTTTCTTATTTCTTGTTTGGCCTTTTTTGCTTGAAGAATTCCCTTTAACATTTCTTGTAATGCCAATTTAGTAGTGATGAACTCGTTTAGCTTTTGCTTCTCTGGGAAACTCTTTATCTTCCATTCAATTCTGAATAACCTTGCCAGGCAGAGTTTTCTTGGTTGTAGATTTTTTCCTTTCATCACATTGAATATGTTGTGCCATTCCCTTCTGACCAGCAAACTTTCTGTTGAAAAATGAACTGCTGGTCTGTGGTCATTTCTTTGCATGTAAATAGTTATTTTTTCTTGCTGTTTTTAAGATTCTATCTTTATCTTTAAACCACTAACACTTTAATTATGATGTGCCTTGGTGTGGGTCTCTTGGGTTTCATCTTGTTTGGGACTCTCTGTGCTTCCTGGAGTCTCTGTTTCCTTTGCCAGTTTTGAATGATTGACATTTTCAGTCATTATTTTTTCATATAGGGTCCCTGTCTCTTGTTCTTGCTCTTCACCTTCTGGAACCCTAAGATGTGAATGTTAGGATGCCTGATGTTGTCCCAGAGGTCCCTTATGCTATCCTCATTATTTTTAAATTTATTTCTTTGTTTTAATCTTCCAGTGGGTTTATTTCCACCATACTGTCTTTCTGGTTGCTGATCTGTCTTTCTGTGCCATCCAATTTGTTTTTTACTCCCTCTAGTGTATTTTTTTATTTCAGTTTTTATATTCTTCAGTTCTGATAGGTTTTTTTTTTACAGTCTTTATCTGTTTGCTGAAGTTCTCCATTTGTCTTCAGAGTGTGGTGATCATGTTTATAACTATTAATTTGAATTCTTTAGCTAGTAGACAGCTTTCCTGTGTTTTGTTTCATTTTCTGGGGTGAGATGTTGTTGTTATTTAAAACATAATCTGTGTCTCCTCATTTTGGATGTTTGGTTTTATGTAACAAGTAGATCAGCTATGTCTCCTGGTCTTGAAGAAATGGCCTTATCTAAAAGTTGCCCTTCATGTCCAGGGGTAGAATTTCCCCTTTGCTACTAGTTGTGGCCTCCTGTTGTGGTTGGACCAGAACTGCTAAGGACACACTGGCAGGTAAGACTGGTCCCTGGCCTGGCTTCCTTGTGAGACCTGGCTGCAATTGTGCTGGTGTGCAGGGCAGGTCTTTGGCATAGCTGGTTGCAAGGCTCAGCCTCCACTGTTGCAGACACACTGTTGTGTACTGGTGCCAACTGAGGCTGCCCATTGAGAGTAGCAGGGCAAGAACCATGTTAGAGGGTGCCAGATGAGAGGGTCCACAGGAATACCAGGGTGGAATACACAGCTTTTGCAAGGTTAGGTCAGAGTGTCAGAAATGGCGCCCATCAGTATCAGACCAGCTAGGTGGAAGACAAGTAAATAAAGAGAAAAAAATGGTACCTACCAGTACTTTTGTTTCTGGAAAGTAAAAACAGATCCATGTCCCTCTACAACAACACCCTAATTTTAGTCATTGTATCAGCTTCATGTATGACCAGATGCTTTTCAAACTACCTCTATGCTGGAACTCAGAAAGTGCAGTCTTGGTTTCTAATAACCTTCTGCTTCTCCCACACATAAGCCCTGCTGGTTTTCAAAACATGTTGTTATAGGGACTTCTCTTCCTTGTGCCTGTCCCCCAGGCTTGGGCTAAGAACCCTTAGTCTTCAGGATGGGACCTCTGCAATTGTGATATCCCTCCCACTTTTGGGTCACCACACGAGGGGTGAGGGGTAAGGAAGGTACTGACCACACTGAGTCTCTGCCCCTCAGACCCATCTCAATGTGGATTTCTCTTTACATCTATAGTTGTGGGAAATCTGTCCTGCTAGTCTTCAGGTCATTCTCAGAGATAGCTGTTCTATATGACATTGCAGTTTTGTTGTCAATGAGAGGAGGATCTTCCTACTCTACCAGTTTAAACCTGAAGCCAGCAGCCTTGCTCTTGAGTGTAAATTTAGCTTGCCTGTGAAATTTCATTCATTGAAATTGGTACATTGTCCCCATTACAAATGTGTCTGGATGGCCAAGTCACTGCTTCCTGAACACTGCCTTGAACTTGAATGGCTGTATTGCAAGACTGGGTAAAGGAGGCAGTGTCCCTAGCCTGAGATTGAAGATGGCAGGGAGGTGGACTGAGTGGGTAAGTTGGGGAAAGTTTTCAAATTCTACCATTACCTCTGTTCCATGTTGCCTTTAGGTAAAATTTGCCTGTCCCAGCACCACTGAGAACACCTGCTAAATCATTAAGGTACAATGAAGATGGTAACATAATTTATTGGGCAAAGAATAAATTATGTTTAAAGCCCAACTTATTATGTAGAAAAAATAAAGCTTATCTATTTAACCTTATATTTGAAGACAGATGCAGGTAGATTAAAGACTGAAATGAGAAGGCAAAACTGAAAACTTAATGGGAGAATATATTTGTAACCTAGATATAGAAGGCAATTGCTTAAACAGAATGACAAAATGCTACACAAAATCTTATAAATTTTATCACATCAAAATCAAGAATTTACTTTAGCAGAGGAAATGATGAATAGAATTAACAGGCAATTATAGATTTAAAAAAATACTTGAGCTGTTTGAAACTGCCAAATGATTAGTTTTTAGAATCTATAAGGGATACATACGAGAAAAAGAATAATCCTAATAGAAAATATGGGGGCTTCCAACCAAGATGGAGGCATAGGTGGACACACCATACCTCCACGCACAACCAAGATAGGGACAACAACAATTTATAAACAGACTAACATCTAGAAATGATAGAAAATTTATCGGAATTGAAGTTGAACAACCAAGAAGTTGAATTAGACCCATGCATCCAGATGGGTAGGAGGGGTGGAGACGAGCAGCCAGGCGAGGGTCAGGCTGCAGCTCAGAGAGCAGAGAGCAGTGGGACCAGCAAGTAAAACATCTGGGGGACGTGTAAGGCACCCAGGGTGTGCAGGACTGCAGCGGATGGACCCTGAGTGCACAGGCAGCAGCTGGCAGACCCTGGCCCAGGGTTGGCAGCTGGCAACCAGCAGACCCAGTGAGGCGACAATAGTAAAGCAAGGCAGGGCACACAACCCAGGATCAGAGTGCTGGGAAATAGAGCCTTGGGACACTGACTGAGGACATCTGTGGGAATTGAGGCACATGGAGAGACACCCATCCTCATGGGGGAGGTCCTTGGAGGGTCCCATGGTGTGCACAAGCCCACCCACATGGGAATTGGCACCAGAGAGGCCCGGTTTGCTTGGGGGAAGCAGCAGAGGGGACTGAGGTCCCACGGAGAACAGAGCAACCACCATCGTTCCCTCTCAACCCTGCCCCCACATAAAACGTCACAACCCAGTGACTGGGGTACCCTGCCCTGGTGAACATCTAAGGCTCTGCCCCTTACTATAACAAGTGCAACCAGACCAAAAAAAAAAAAAAAAAAAGATGGCTCAAACAGAAGAACAAATCAAAGCCCCAGAGCTCACCCTTTTAAGCGACCGAGAGATAGCTAACCTATCAGATGCAAAGTTCAAAACACTGGTGATCAGGATGCTCACAGAATTGGTTGATTTTGGTTGCAAATTAGATGAACATATGCAGGCTACAATAAGAGAAATGAAGAAAAATGCACAGGAAACCAATAGTGATGGGAAGGAAACTGGAACTCAAAACAATAGAGTGGACCAGAAGGAAGAAAGGAACAACCAAACAAGAAAGAATGGAGAAGTAAGAATTCAAAAAAACAAGGAGAAGCTTAGGAACCTCCAGGACATCTTTAAATGTTCCAACATCCAAATTATAGGAGTACCAGAAGGAGAAGAGGAAGAGTCAGAAATTGAAAACTTATTTGAACAAATAATAAAGGACAACTTCCCCATTCTGGCAAAGGAAATAGACCTCCAGGAAGCTCAGAGAGTCCCAAAAAAGTTGGACCCAAGGAGGAACACACCAAGGAACATCATAATTACATTACCCAAGATTAAAATGAAGGAGAGAATCCTAGAAGCAGTAAGAGATGAGGAGACAGTAACCTACATGGAATTCCCATCATCAGACTGTCAGCAGATTTCTCAAAAGAGACCTTACAGGCAAGAAGGGGCTGGACAGAAGTATTCCAAGTCATAAAAGGCAAGGACCTACATCCAAGATTGCTCTATCCAGCAAAGCTTTCATTTGGAATGGAAGGGCAGATAAAGTGCTTCTCAGATAAGGTCAGGTTAAAGGAGTTCATCATCACCAAGCCCTTATTTTATGAAATATTAAAGGGACCTATCTAAGAAAAGAAGATTTAAAAAAACATGTATAGTAAAATGATAGTAAACTCACAATTATTAACAACCACACCTAAAACAAAACCAAAAGAAACTAAGCAAACAACTAGAACAGGAACAGAACCACAGAAAGAGAGATCACATGGAGGGTTAGCAACAGGGGAGTGGGAGGAGGAGAGAGAGGGGAAAGGGTACAGAAAATAAGCAGCATAGATGGTAGGTACAAAATAGATAGGGGGAGGGCAAGAATAGTATGGGAAATGTAGAAACTAAAGAACTTATGACACATGGACATGAACTAAAGGGGGGGGAATGTGTGTGGGAGAGGGTGTACAGGGTAGAAGGGAGTGAAGGGGGAAAATGGGACAACTGTAATAGCATAATCAATAAAATATATTTTGAAAAATATGCATGAGGAATTAGGGAAGGAAGAACACAAAAGTCTTACAAATACATGAGGAAATACTTAAAATAGGTAATAATGAGGACATTTTCAAAGTAAAACAAAAGTCAACTATTAATTTTTGTCTTCTTGGCTGGCAAGATTTAACAAGTTAGATAAAACTGAGAACAGAAGGAAGTAGAAAGAAGGACACCCCACAGCACCTCAGGTGGGAGTGCAGACTGGAGCTGCCCCTGTGGAGGGCATCAGATTAAGTGATGTACACCCTGCAACCATCCATTCCACCTCTGTGTATGCAGACCTACAAAATTCATGTATAGGTCTCTATGGAAACATGTTTAAAGATGCTCACCTTGGCACTTATATTGAAGGTAATTTAGCCTCAGTCATTGGAGTAGTAGACAAGTAAACTTTGATAGATGTGTCCAACTGAGAGTTAAATATAGCTCAAAGTTACATAAATGCATAGAAATATTATTGGGCTGTAAAAGAGTACTTGGGAAAAAGTAAGAAAGAATATGAATACATAACTCAATGCTCTTTATGTTAAATTAAAAAATATATGTACGTACATAAGAACCTAAAAGGATACTTATTAAATGCATTTGAATGGTTCCTAATGTGGGGATGGCTGTGGGAAATGGGATAACAGGGAATAATTTCATTAATAAAACAAGAAAAGGAGCCTTAATGCATGATCCAAAGATGAAAATGTCTCATAAATGAGAGACCCAATATTCTACACCTAAGATTCTAAATTCAAAGGAAAAAATCCAACCAGCAGTTGAAAATATGAGTTTGCAACTCAGAGAACTGGGATAGAGAAGAGGGTGGCAAATGCACACTTGGAAGTGGCAGCTGCATCTATGGTTAGACAGTGGGTGTGTTGGCAGAAAAATGAAGCCAAGAAAAGAAAGCAAGGGGTACTGAGGAGGCAGAAGATGTAGTTAAAACCATAGAAATTAACAATTGCAAACTTTCTAAATGTTATTTAATAAGGTTACATACATATTGATACAAAAATCAGCTAGAGAAAACAAACAAAATAATTTCAGATGAATTTTACTAACTAATATGATGTAAAGCAATAAAATGAAATCCAGCAGCACTTTAAAAACTGCACCAAATCCAGGTAAGAATTCATGCCAGCTACACCAGATTTCAACTATAGAAGATATATCAACAATAAGCCATCACATTAAAATATACAGGGAGAAATCCCTCCCTCTATCATGTAATAATATCGGTAGATGCCAAATGACCATCTGTTAAAACTAACAACCATTAAAAATGGGAAGAAATAAAAACTTTAGGCAAAAAAAAAAACACCTAAATCCTAAGCTCATAGAGGTTTATGGCAAAAACTAACAGCAAAACTCATGTTAAATTTTGAAACACAGAATTCAATCCTATAAAATTATGAACAATAAATTATCCATCAAAAGATTTTAAATGTTAAAACACTGAGAGGGTGTGAGAAACAGAAAAGGCAAATGTATTATTATCTAACAGTATTGTAACTGTCTTCCTAGAAATGCAAAAAAAATCACTTAAAAATTATTAAAACTTGTTCAATAAAGTGATTGAATATTAAAGAAATATATAAAAATCAATATATTTCCTTTATATTACCAATTATAAAGTACAGTTATAGGAAACATCCACTCAAAACATTAACAATTTAATATGTCTAGAAAGTAATTTAATAAGAAATTCATAAGAACTACATAAATAAAACTATAAATATATGAGGACATTTTAAAAATTAGCCCTGAATGATAGGGAAGTCACCAATGATGAACCTTTGCTGCCATGATCAGAACCTCTTTCCACATTGATGGTATGAATCCCACCCCTTCCCATCTTATTGGAGGCTTGCCTTGGCCAATAGTTCTCCTCCCTTCTGCATCATAAAATTTCTCTCTGTGCTGAATCAGTCTTCCCATACTAAAAACACATGGTAAGATCACCCATATTATTAAAAGCAAAATAAAATAAGACCTCCATTATCAATCCAAACCAAAGTATTGCTTGTAGTTAGTATGAACCTTGGGAAAGAATACATCTGCTGAGAAGGGCTCGAGGTCTCTAACTGGCCTCACACAAGAGAGACAGACAGACAGACAGAGAGACAGAGAGAGAGAGGATAACCCACCTCTCATCAGGACCAAATTCAAATTACAATGAAAATATAGAACAATCAAACTATATAAGCAACTAAAAACTAGCCTATGTTCATAGCAGCACAATTTACAATAGCCAAGTATTGGAAGCAACCTAAATGTCCACCAGTAAATGAGTGGATAAAAACACTGTGGTACATTTACACAATGGAATTCTACACAGCAGAAAGAAAGAAGGAGCTCCTGCCCTTCATGACAGCATAAATGGAACTGGAGAGCATTATGCTAAGTGAAATTAGTCAGGTGGTAAAAGGCAAATACCATATGATCTCACCTATAAGTGGAACCTAATCAACAAAACAAACAAATGAGTAAAATAGAACCAGAGACTTGGAAATAAGGAACCATCTGACAATAACCAGAGGAGTGGGCGGGGATAACAGGAGGAAAAAGGGAAAGGGTTGTCAAGGAACATGTATAAAGGACACATAGACATAGCCAAAGGGGGTAGGATCAACAGTGGGAGGTGGGGGTGTGTGGGGCAGTGAGGGGAAATGGAGACAACTGTACTTGAACAACAGTAAAAAAAGACTAGGTGAACAGAAGTCTTATTACCAAGCATTTGCAGAAGAAGCCACATCGAGACTGGTAGAAAGGACAGAGATGATAAAAGGGCTGGCTCTGCAGCCACAGGCAGTGGCTGAGAATCTGGAGGGATATCCCAGCTATGATGATTCCTGTTAAGGGGCCTGGGTCTCAATCTCACACTGGGCTTGTCAGCCCAGAGCACTACAGCCAGGAAGAGGCACCCAAATAATATCTGGCTGTGAAAATCAGTGGGATTCTGTCTACCAGGGAGAGATGGGAGTCTGCTAGAAACTCAGACACCCTCTGTAAGGGTTGGTGCTCAAAAACTCACTGGCAGACACTCACCACAGGCCCTGAGAGAGGGAGGGCAGCATGGACTAGAGTTGTATAAAGAGAAACTGAGGTTTATGACTCAGAGGAAAAAGCTGAAGGAACAACCAACAGAATCCCTGTGCTGAGCCTCTCTCCTACACCACAGTTGCTGTCCTTCTTAAGTCAAGTACTCTCCTCCATATGGCATCAACCTAGAAAATACAATAGCCTCAACTTCCAGACTCCCTATCACTTTTCCAAGTAGCTCACACCCTGCAGAGGAGTCAGCTGCAGGGACATTGGGTGTAGAAATCTGGGAAAACTCAGGGGGTGTTGAGGACTGAGTTGTATAGCTCTGGGGTGGGGGCCATTACCCCTACCTTCCCACAAGCCTGAATAGTACCTCTCACTCCGGAGACCACTAGCCCCACCCTCCTGACTCCAAGCAGCCCTGCTCTTCCCAGGCTTTCCAGGAGGTTTAGGCAGAATCTGGGACAGAGTGAGTTGTGTGGCTCTAGGATAGGGGCTATTTTTCCCACACATACTCAACTGATGAAGAGTTCTCCCTTCACACAACGGAATTTTGGTCAGTTTGAGCCTGATGAACTCTGCTGACCTCTCCTGATGACTCCCTGAGACAGAGCTGCACCACAAATGTCTGCAGGCACCCACAGGTGGCAGCTAGCCATGGTGTACCTTAGGACTCTTCCTGAGTGGCCTCAGACCCAGCACCAGCACCGAGTATAAATCTGTACCAGTCTGGTGAAGATCCCTTCCTCCTACCTTGTGACTCAGTGAGAATCTACCACAGGCAACTTGCAAACAACCAGAGGCTCTTTCAGTGACTGAGTCTAACAGGCAACCAGCAGGCAGAGAAAGGTGAAAACAGATCCCAGGGTGCCTTGAACATCTGCTGATCTGCCACTGGGTTCAGTGCTAGTAAAAGCTGGCCTTGTGCACAGCCTGGCCTTTCCCAAGTGCACTCAGGCCCAGCAATAGCAGTTGCACTGTGGATTGCTTTGTAGCTCCAAACAGATTGCCCAGGGCTGGTCACAGGCAGTATCTGACATTCACCCACACTGGAGTCTCTCCTAAGAGCTCCAGAACCAACACACCCAGTGGCTAACTTCAGACAACTTCAGAGAGAATTCAATTAACTCCATGAGCAGCATATCCAAAGGGAGATCTCAGCAGGCACCAGACCCTGTTGGGGTAAATTCTGCTTTGTGTGGTCAGCAATTGCATAGCAGCTCATACAGAGTCAAGGATGATCCTCACAGTCAGCCAGCCTGAATGTCAACCATATGCATAGATGGGCCAAGAATAATAAAGACTGTTAAAACAGGAGGGCTCACATAATGCACCCAAGAGACATACCTGGACAGTCAAGTTCAGATGATCAAGGAGACTGTGCCACTGGGTACCACAGAACACACACTACATAAGACCACCCTATCAAAACTGGGATATATAGAAGATCTACCTAATACCCAGAAACAAACACAGAGAGGCAACCAAAGTAGGAAAACAAAAATATATTCTCCAAACAGAAGAAGAGAACAAAAATCTCTGGGAGAAAAAAAAAAAACTAAATAAAAGAGGTGAGCAATCTACCAGATCATTAAAATAACATGTCAGAAATGAAGAATACACTATCTAAAATGAAGAATACACTAGAATCAATAAACAATAGGTTAGATGAAGAAGAGAATCAAAGTGATTTGGAAGATGAGGTAGCAGAAAACAACCAATCAGAGTAGCAAAAAAGAAAGAAAAATTAATAAATGAGGAGAGTTTAAGGGACCTGTGGACATGAAGCATAAAAACATTCACATCATAGGAGTGCCAGAAGGAGAAAAGAGAGCAATGGATTGAGAATCTATTTGAAGAAATAATGACAGAAAATTTTCCAAATCTGGTGAAAAACTTTTAAGTCCAGAAGGTGCCAAACTAAAAGAATCCAAAAACTCCCACAGTAAGACACATCATTGAGGGGTGAAGGAAAAAAAAAAGACACATCATAACTAAAATGCCAAATATTAAAGACAAAGTGAATTTTATAAGCAGAAAGAAAAGAACAGTTATTTATCTACACAGGAGCTTTCATAACACTGTCAGCTGATTTCTCAACAGAAATTTTGCAGGACAGAGGGATTGGCACAAAATATACAAAGTAATGAAATGCAAGGAGCTACCACAAAGACAACTTTACCCAGGAAGACTGTCATTTAAAATTGAATGAGAAATAGAGCTTCCCAGACCAGAACAAGCTAAAGGAGTTTATTACCACCAAACCAGTATTACAAGAAATGTTAAAGTGTCTTCTTTAAGAAAAGGAGGGAGAAACAAAAAAGAGTAACAGTTATAAAGAACAAAATGACAATAAATATGTAACTATCAAAAATCACTTTAAATGTAAATGGCCTGACTGTTCCAATCAAAAGACATAGGGTGTCTTTTGAATGCATAATAAGAAAATAAGATCCATGTATATGCTCTCTACAAGAGACCCACCTCAGAATAAAAAACACACAGAGACTAGAAGTAAAAGGACAGAAAAAGATATTTCATGCAAATGGAAATGGAAAAAAAAGCTGGGATAGCAACACTTATATCAGACAAAAGAGACTTTAAAGCAAAGGCTATAATGAGAGACAAAGAAGGGCACTATGTAATGGTAAAAGTATCATTTCAACAAAAGGATATAACACTTGTGAACATGTACACACCCAACATAAGAGCACCTAACATGTGAAGCAAATCTTGATAGACATAAAGGGAGAGATTGACAGGAATACAGTCATAGCTGGCCTTTAACACCCCATTGACTTCAGTGGACACATCTTCCAGAGAGAAAATCAACAAGGAGACAGTGGCCTTAAATAACATACTGGACATGATAAATTTAACTGATATCTTCAGAGTATTTCACCGTAAAGCAGAACAACATGCAATCTTTTCAAGTGTACACCTAACATTTTCTAGCACAGACTGTGTTTAAGAAACAAAACAAGTATCAATAAATTTAAGAAGATTGAAATCATATCAAGCATCTTCTCTGACCACAATGGTATGAAACTAGAAATCAATCTCACACACACACACACACACACACACACACACACACTCACACACAGACAAAACCCTGAAGTACATACAAATAAATGGAGACTAAATAACATGTTACTAAACAATGAATGAGTTAACAGTAAGATCAGGAAAGGAATCAAAAGATACTTGAAATAAATGAAAATGAATACAGAACACAAAATCTATGGGACACAATGAGAGCAGTTTTAAGAGGGAAATTCATAGCATTACAGGCCTATTTCAAGAAACAAACAAAAATCTAAATTTGCACTTAAAAGAACTATAAAAAGAACAACAAACTTCAAAGTGAGTAGAATAAAAGAAATAATAAAGATCAAAGTAGAAATAAATAAAATAGAGTCTGAAGCATACAAAAGATCAATAAAACCAAAAGCTACTTTCAAAACAGAAATAACATTGATAAACTTGTAATCAGATTCATCAAGAAGAAGGAGGACCCATATAAATAAAAGCAGAAATGAAAGGGAAGTAACAACTGATACCACAGATATACAAAGGATGAAAGGAAAATATTAAGAACAATTATATGTCAACAAGCTGGACAATCTGGTCAAAATGAATAAATTACTAGAGGCATAAAATCTCCCAACACTGAGTCAAGAAGAAATAGAAAATATAAGTAGACCAGTTACAACTAAAGAAATCAAACCATTAAAAAAATTCAAGCAAAAGTCCTGGACCAGGTTGTTTCATGGGTGAATTTTATCAAACATTCAAAGAACTAACATTTATCCTTCTAAAACTAATAAAAAAAGAGGAGGAAAGACTTCCAGGCTCATTTTATGAGGCTAGCATTATTCTAAATCCAAAACCAGGTAAAGACACTACAAAGAAAGAAAGTTATAGGCCAATTACCCTGAAAACTATAGATGCAAAATCCTTAGCAAAATATTGACATACCAAACCCAGTGATACATTAAGAAGATCATACAAGCGGGGCTTATTCCTGGGATGCAAGGTTGATACAGTATCCCCCAATCAACTGAGGTGCTATACAACATAAACAAAATGAAGGATAAAAATTTTATAATTATATCATTAAACACAGAAAACACATTGGACAAAATCTAGCACCCACTTATGATAAAAACTCTCAACAAAGTGGATGTAGAGAGAACATATTTTAACATAATACAAACCATAACATGACAAACCCACAACTAACATCATATTTAATGGGGAAAAACTAAAAGCATTTTTTAAGGTCTAAAACAAGTCAGGGATGTCCAATTTTACTGCTTGTATTTAACATAATACTGGAAATCCTAACCACAGCAATCAGATAAAAAGAAATAAAAGGCATTCAAATTGGAAAGAAGGAAGTAAAACTGCCATTATTTGCAGATAACATGATACTATACACAAAGAACCCTAAGGATTCCACCAAAAAAGAATTATGAGAACTGATAAATAAATTCAGTAAATTCACAGGATACAAAATAAATATCCAGAAATCAACTGCATCCATACACACCAATAATAAACTATCAGAAAGGGAAACTAAGAAGACAATTCATTTCTAATTGCATGTTAAAAATACCTAGGAATAAATTTAACCTAGGAGGTAAAAGACCTGTACTGAAAATATCATAAAATACTGAAGAAAAAAACTGAAGAAGATACAAATAAATGAAAGCATATATACTGTGCTCACAGGTAGGAAGAATTAATATTGTTAAAATGTCCATACTATTCAAAGCAATCTACAGATTTGATGCAATTCTCATCAAAAAACCAATGGCATATTTCACAGAACTAGAACAATTAATTCAAAACTTTATATGAAAGCACAAAAGACCCTGAACAGCCACAGAAATCTTAAGAAAGGAGAACAAAGTTGAAGGTATCATGTTACTTTATATCAAACTATACTACAAGGCTATAATAACCAAAACAGCATAGTGGCTGCATAAATACAGACACGTAGATCAATGAAACAGAATAGAGAGCCCAGAAATAAAGTCACATTTATATGGTCAGTTAATATTTGACAAAGGATGTAAGAACATACAATGGGGTGAAGACTGTCTATTCAATAATTGGCATTGTGAAATTAGGCCAATATATGCAAATAAAATGAAATTAGACCACCTTCTTACACCATATGAAAAAACAAAAACAAAAGGGATTAAGGACTTAAATGGAAGACAAAATCATAAAACTCCTAGAAGAAAACATAGGCAGTAAAATCTCTGACATCTCTTTTAGCAATACTTTTTTCTAATGTAACTCCTTTGGCAAGGTAGAAAAAAGAAAAACAAATGGGACTACATCAAACTAAAAAGTTGTTGCACAGCAAAAGAAACCACAAACAAAATGAAATCTCAGTGAATGAAAGAACATAGTCTTCATGATACATCTGATAAGGGGCTAATATCCAAAAATTTATAAAGAACTCATACAACCCAATAGCAATAAAAACAAAAAATCCAATTACAAAATGGGCAGAGGGTCTGAGTAGGCATTTCTCCAAAGA
Source organism: Phyllostomus hastatus (assembly GCF_019186645.2). Lineage (NCBI taxonomy): Eukaryota > Metazoa > Chordata > Mammalia > Chiroptera > Phyllostomidae > Phyllostomus > Phyllostomus hastatus. The sequence continues at coordinate 6,254,211 of NW_025334015.1, read as the reverse complement.
GGACATACAGACGGCCAAAGACATAAGAAAAGATGCTCAACCCTGGCTGGTGTAGCTCAGTGGACTGAGTGCGGGCTGCAAACCAAAGTGTCACAGGTTCGATTCCCACCCAGGGTACATGGCCTGGGTTGCAGGCCATAACTCCCAGCAACTGCACATTGATGTTTCTCTCTCTCTCTCTATCTCCCTCCCTTCCCTTTCTAAAAATAAATAAAATCTTTTAAAAAAAAAGAAAGAAAAGATGCCCAATGTCACTAATAACCAGAGAAATACAATTTAAAACCACAATCAGATATCACCTAACACCTATTAGAATGGCTATTTTAAATAAGTTAACAAATAATAAGTGTGAGCAAGGATGTGGATAAAAGAAAACCCTAATGCACGGTTGGTGGGAATGCAGATTGGGACTTTCACTACAAAAAGCAGTTTGGAAGTTCCTCAAAAAATTAAAAATGAAAATGCCTCATGACCCACTTCCAGGTATATATCCAAAGAAACCCATGACACTAGTTAGAAAGAACATATGCACCCCTTTGTTCATTACAGTGTTGTTTACAATAGCCAAGCTATGGAAATAATACAAGCAACTATCAACACAGAACTGAATTAAAAAAAGCAGTGGTACATATATACAATGGAATATTACTCAGCCATAAAAAAAGAACAAGTTTTTTATTATCTGTGGCAGCACAATTAGATTCGGAGGGTTTTAAGCCAAGTGAAGTAAATCAGTGAGAGAAACACAATTACAATATGATTTCACTTACATGTAGAATATAAGGAACAATATAAACAAACAAACAAAAACAGAAACAGACTCATAGATACAGAGAATAGATTGACGATTGCCAGAGAGAAAGGAACTTGTGGGACTGAGTGAAAAATGTGAAAGAATTGAGAAGTACAGATTGGTAGTTTCAAAATAGTCACTGGGATGTAAAGTACAGCATAGGGAATAAAGTCAATAATACTGTAATAACTATTGATGGTGCCTATTGGGTACTGGAATATCAGGGGGAACACTTTGTGAAGTATGATTTTCTAACCTCTACACTGTATTTCTGAATGTAACATAAGATAATATTGAATATAAACTATAATTGAAAAAAATTAAAAATAAAAAAATGTAAAGTATAAAACTGCACCTAACAGCCATTTCTGCAAAGGGGCCTCTCACACAAACTGCACTTCAGGGAGAAGCCTGTACTAAATTACCTGCCTGTAATTGTGTTTCTGCCATTTAAGCCAGCCCTTATAAGGGAGTTTCTGGAATTCCATTTCAACCAATAGTATGAAGCTTTTCTCCATCCAATCAAAGCTGTGCAGCTCTGGCAAATCAGAGCAGCTCTATTCTGCCCAATCAGGACAGTGCCCTTTACACCAATGAAACTGCGAGGATTTGGAAAGACCAAAACAGCTACCAGGACAGGGACTTCTGTCCATATAAGCCACCTCTCCTTCTCTGAAGGCACACATTCCCTTTCCACTGAAGACTGAAAATTGAGTCTTCCTCGCAGAGCTGAAAGATGAACATGTCTGGCCAGAGCAGATGGGCCAGGCTGGTGGAGGGGCTAGGCTGGTGGAGTAGAGCAGAGCTGTTGAGCCAGAGAGGGATCTGGCCCCAGAGCTGGCTCACAGCTGTGCTGTATCACAATTGAGCTGTTCTGCACTGAATAAAGTTTCCTTTTTCACCATACCCTAAATCGGGGATTCCTGTTGGGGTTAAAGTGGCACCAGCAATCATTGGTTGCCATTAGTATAGTCAATCCTCATTATTCGCAGATTCTATATATGCACATCTTCCTGTTTGCCATTTTTTGTAACCCCTAAATCAATGCTGATGTAACTTTTGTGGTCATTCATGTACATATGCACGGCAGCAAAACAATTCAGTCATCTGACATATGTGTTCCTAGATGAGGTTGAACAAGATAGTACCCTCGATGCCTTCTTGTTTCAGCTTTCATACTTGTTTGGTCTATTTAGTGCCACATTTTTGCCCATTTCTGTGCTTTTTGTTGGTAATTTTCCTGTTCAAATAGCTCCCAGGAGTAGTGCTGAGGTGCTTTCCCGTGCCCCTAAGAACAAGAAAGTTATGATGTGCTTTATGGAGAAAATATATATGTTCAATAAGTTTGTCCAGATATGAGTTATAGAGCTGTTGGCTGTAAGTTCAATGTTAATGAATCAACAATATATATATTAAATAAGGTGTCTTTAAACAGAAACATACATAAGTTTATGTATTGATTAGTTGATGAAAATGTCATAAACAGAGGCTCAAGGAATGTAATCCTGTGTTTCCCCTAGGAGAAATGACTTTATAATCACTAATACAGTCTTTGTGGTGATTTTATAAAACATAACTATTATTAACGAAAAATTACTATTTTAATTTCCTCAGGCCCCATTCTTTATTTAACTTCAGTGAAGCTTCTGAACTCATCATTTCATTGTAATTACTCTTGCTAAGGTTGCTAGTTACCAATTCCAAGGGTCTGAAGAATTTATTCTCTGCCCTTGTCAAATGTGACTATTAACAACATTCAATACAATAACTACATCTTCCTGAAACACTTATTTCTCTTCCCAGAACATCATCACCAGGTTTTTCTTCAAATTCAGTGTTGCTCCTTTACTGAGTCTCCCCTCAACCGCAATGGGGGAGTGTCTCAAGCTCTCTTAATCAGTTTCTCTTATGTCTCTTACCGATGGTTGTAACAGACAATGATGTGTAGATATTTATCACATATTTGTAACTGGAAGAACTCTCCCCAGACCTCAGGATGCATAATTTCAACTTCCTTCCTGATGTCTCTACTTGGATAATATTTTAGAGTAAGCAGAGTCCACAAAAAATCAGACCCATATATGCTCTGCCTCTCTACTATCCTCTCATTTGTAATTTCTCAAACCCGAAGACTTTGGAGCCACTTCTTCTTCACCACTGCACACAACCAATGCATCAGAAAACCCTCTGCTCTTCAAAAATGTGTGCTAAATGCATTAGCAGCTCTCAGCTACACTGGTACTGCCATAATCCAGAGCCCCATCTTCTCTCTCCTTCATTACGACAGCTATTTTCTAAACAGTCTTCTACTTCCTCTCCTCTTCCAGCACACACACACATCATCTGTTCTTGTCACAGAAACTGGAATGGGCTGGTAAATTGTAAATCAAATCACTCCCCTTTACTCAAGACCCTTCAAGCCATGGTTATCCTAAGTAGTGCAGTCCAGTCACAGGGATAGACAAAGAGATTCACAGTATCAAAGCAAAAGTCTAGAAACAAGCATGTGTTTATTGGAATTTAGCAGAAAGCAAAAGCAGTATTTCCTATTAGTGGGAATTTAGGTACCTCATGCCACATACCTTGGTAGCTTGAAGTCATCCATGGTTCTAGTATTTATACCCTGAAATTAACAAATTCTAAAAATCATAACTTTTAAAAAAAGACATCATTGTTTTAGAGTAGTTTTAGCTTCACAGTAAAATTGAGAGAGAGATACAGAGATTTCTGATATATCCTTCCCCCATGCGTGCACAGCCCCTGCCATTATCAATCTCCCTCATCAGAGTGGCACATTCTTTACAATTAAAACTACACCGATACATCATAATCACCCAAAGCCCACAACTTACATGGGGATTCACTCCTAGTGCCATACATTCTATGACTTTGGACAAATGTGTGATGATGTGCACCGATCATTGCAGTGTAATACAGAATATTTTCACTCTGTTAAAAATCCTCTGTGCTTGGCTATTTATCTCCTGCCAACTGCTGGCAGCCACTGGTCTTTTTACTGTCCTCACAGTTTTGCCTTTTCTAGAATGTCATAGAGTTAAACTCATGCAGTATGCAGCCTTCTCAGATTGGCTTCTGTCACTTAGTACCCTGCATTTAAGATTCTTTCATGGCTTTTTATGGCTTGATAGCTCATTCTTTTAGCACTGAATGAGATTTCATTGTCTGAATGTACTGCAGTTTGTTTATGCCTTCACCTACTGAAGGGCAGCTGGGTTGCTTCCAAGTTTTGGCAATTGTGAGTAAGGGCTTTTTTTTCTGCTTCAGAAAGCTGGTTGCTACCAGCACTTTAGTGTTCTGAGGAAAACACAAGACAAAAGTTCTGAGGGTGAGGGTGGACATGGTGTGATAGGAGGTTGCCACTCTCAGCAGGCACACACTGTCCTGAGATTTTCACCCAGACCCACATAAGATGTTGAGAAAATGTCAAAGGTCCTACTTTTCTATTATTCATTATTTCACTCATGTTGTTAGTCTTTTGTGTTTATATGCTGATAATTTTGAATTTTAAAATATCCTAATTTTTCATCTTCTGCATCTCATATTCTGTAAGAAATACATTTACAAAGGAATCAGTGCAGTAGGGTTGAGGGATTGGATGGCAGGCAGGGTCAGAAAAATCAACTGAGACTCAAGAGAACAACTGCTAAAGCCATTAGGAGAGAAAATTCCGAGAAAAGCTAAAGGTGCTTCCTGACGCACTCTTTCCTCATCATGGAATCCTGGATCAGCCTGTGTCAGGCCTCTGAGGAACAGATTCCAGTGGCCTCTCATCTCAACCAGAATAAATTCCAACATCTGTGCAGTCTTTCTCCCTTGCTTGCCTCTTTTCAGTCATCCAGGCCTCCTTCAGATATTCCAAACATGTTCTTCCATGTAGCAGATGGGCTGCTCCCCAGATATCTTCATGGCTTGCTCTCTCATCTCCTTTAATTCTTTGTCAAAATACTATCTTCGTTCATCCCAGGCCCCTGTTGACTTTATTTTTTTTCCATAGCTCTTACCTCCTTATTGCATACATTATGATTTATTTATTTATTTATTGTCTGTCTCTTCTTACTAGAAGCTCCATGAAGGCAAGAATTTCTATCTGTCCTGTAAACTGCTGGATCCCCAGTGTTCAGGGCCTGACACAGAGCAGTGGGTGTTTGGTAAATGTTTGACTGAATGAATGAGTGAACCAATGAAGAGTCAGCATAATGCAGTGAAAAGGTGGATGGTGATTGCTATGTTCAGGAAGGTGACTATGAAAATAGAGATGAAAGGGAGCAGTGTGGGCACAGAAGGGGGTGTGGATGCTAGACTGGCCCATGGTTCAGTTACTGCTTGTATGCACATTGCTGGGGTCTGCCCCCCCTGACCCTGAGAATCACTCAGCCTCGAACAGCGCCTCTTTCCCCTCATTTTTGGAAGACATCACTACACACTCAGTGAGGAGAGAAAAACACCTTATTTGAGCGATTTTACTGCAATGAGCCTCTTGGGAGGAGAACAGTCTGGGAAAATATCTACTACCTGGCTATAGCTTAATTCTGCTCATAAACAAAATTTTCCCTTTCATGTCTATATACCCTTGTCCCAGAAATCCTGACTCTCTGTTTTCATGAAGGACATTAGAGAAGATTGAAGGCAGGGATTATAGACTGAAAGATGCATAAGCCATGTGAAGACTCCCAGGAAACCACCTAGAGTCACGATGTGACTTGGGCAGGTTGTGGCAGCCCAGTGAGCTTGGAAATATTCTCATGGATCCCCTTCCACAAACTGGAGCTCTTGTCTGGCCACAGTGCTATGGAGAGGGAATTGCTTTCAGTACACCAAGAAATTGGACAAAGTATTTTTAAAAATTTCTATTTACCAGTTTGAGAGAGAGAGAAACATCAATTTGTTGTTCCACTTACCCATGCATTCATTGGTTGCATCCTGTGTGTGCCCTGACTGAGGATCAAACCTGCAATCTTGGTGCATTAGGGTAACACTATAAACAACTGAACTACGTGGTCAGGGAGGGTGATTTTTTTTAATGGGGAAGCTTTGAGCATTTGCAATTCAATTAGCAGAACAGACACACCAGAGAGAAAACGGGGCCAGAAAGTAAACGAATCAGGAACTAGAATCAGGGACAACCCAGAAATAGCATAACTATTATGCTTGTCATATAGCACCTTTTTCTCTGAGATCTCACAGTAAGTTTTATATGTGGATTAAAAGTCCTTACAGCCTGGGCAGGCTGGGTAGGGGGAAATATATTTGAAATAATGCACCAGAACCATCCACAGGATTTAACCCACAGAAAGAAGACCTGAAACCCATGTCATTTCCTGGTTTCACATCAGGTGGATCCTAGGAGTGCACTGTCCCACTCTAAGCAAAAGCCTGGCCCCACCAAGGGAGCAGGGGAACTCTGGGGACACAGAGAGTGGCCTTAGAGGGCTCAGCTGGTGGCCACATCCCCGCCCCCGCCCCCGCCCCCGCCCCATGGGCTGGCTTGGCCCTCTGGTAGAGGTTCCATTTCATAAATGGGTGTCGAGTAATGAAGGCCGGCTTTGTACGGGTGCATTCTGCCTTTTAAAAAATTCCTTTTAGTACTCAGCCCCCTAGGAGACAAACTCTCATTCCAAATCAGTTTTTACCATTTTTTCTACCCTTGACAGCAGCCAATATATAAAAGCAAAGGGAGGAACAACCTGAACATTGTGAAGATTTGAGGCTAAAATCTTTGGTAAAATGCTGTTCAGAATATTTTTTAATAGCAAACTAAGACATGGACATGTGAATAGAGCAGTAAGTCATTAGAGACTAAAACACATCCTAGGGTTGCAGAAAAATTTGGTTGGAAACAATGACGCCAAACTATGAAAGGGGAAGTAAAAAGCAATCCCGATGTTAACATCAGAGAGAGAAGAGCTAAGCAGGCAATTACTGTCGAAAAAGTCTAAATTCAGTGCCCACTAAAATTTTGAATAAACATTAAAGGGAAAATAAATAAGCACTTAGTGGCTAATGGAAACTCAAGAGAAAGTGTCCTAATGGTGAGGCCTCTCAAACGTCAGAATGGCCTGTTAGGCTCAGAGCAGCCTTCTGGGGGACGGGAGGCATCGAACCCCCCTGATTGGGACTGTGCTCCCTGGAAGGGCTACCCTGTCCCATGGGTCCTCAGGCCACAGGCTCTTCTCTCCTAGACACACTCAGAAGTGCCCCCTGGGACCAATTATGACAAGTGTGAGTCTGAGCACCTCATGGCTTTGCCACCTGGATGGCCGCCTCTCACCTGTCAGAAGCCTATGATCTATACTTTCCTGTGAGAAGAAGGTTCAAAGCACAGAAGCGGCCCTGCCCAGGGTGGATCCCACTCCCATTGCTTGCGGCCATCATCACAGTGACACACAGTGTGGCAACAGTTAGAAAACAAGGATAAAGAAAATGAAACACCGAATTAAACGTGCTCTGAATTTCATCATTCAGTCATTTCAGTGCACAGCCCTCACCAGCATGCACATGCATAATACATTTTCTTACAGAAATCAGTTTATGCATAGCGTATTAGAATTCACACACATATATCAGCTCAGTAAAAACACTTCTGTAACACCTTGTCTTAGTAACCATCATGATACTGCATAAATATAGTATAATATTTAATTTAACTAAGTCCTGATTGGACATCTCTTTGTTCCCATTCTTTTTTTTAAATAAATATCTCTTTGGTAGACATCTTTGCAGACACCCTTAATTATCCCATAAGATCAAAATGACACAAACAGAACTGTCATATGAAAGGGTATCCATAATATTGTTAGGAGTTTTAGTTCTCATTGCCAAAATGCTTTTCAGTAAGGCAGTAGGTAACTGTCACCAGAGAAAGGAGAATGCACTTTGTTGTTGCTACTGCTGTTCTGGTCGACAGGAAGTATTCTCCTGTATCTGCATTTGAGTGTGAACGAGGGACACACGGACACCCTGGCCCAGTCAGCATCAAGAAGGAAGGGAAAGGAAGGCCCCTTTAAATAGGGAGCTTGAGCTATTTCTCCAAAGAAAAGGCACTGAACAAGAGCCTGCAAACTCTCTCAGAAGGAAGAGGCTATCTGCTTGAAACAGCCAGGACCTTTAGCTCAAATCCATTAATCCTCTTTATTAAACCTGGGTCACCTCTGAGCCTTGAGAAATTAACCAGCATCTCCCCACTATAAGTACATCAAGAGACAACGCACTGCGCACCGCCTGTAATTTTCATGGACCAGGGCTCTGGGGTCAGAGGGCTTCCCAGGCTTCATCCTCTGCTTTTGTCAGTTTAAAAGGGAACATCGGCCTTACTTGTATAAATTTCAGGCCAGGCTATGCAGGGGCCTGGGCCATGTGGCATCACCACATAGTGGGAGTGGTGAAGGAAAAACACCGGGCAGGCAGCTCGGCTGCTCATGTTCCAAAAACCTGCGTGGGCCCAGATGCTCAAGAGTGCTCCAGTTCAGAGTTGGAGGGCTTGTGTCCCTGCTCAGAGCAACTCACCCCACCACCCTGCATTCTCTGATTCCATCCCAAAGCCTGCAAGGAAAAACCAAAATTTTTCCTGTGCTGAAAGAGAAACAATGCTGGAGCCCAAGAGGAAGGGACAGAGACAGAGAAGGATGCAGAGACAGAGGCTGTGCAAAGCATAGAGAGACCAAGTGAACCAGAGTAAGAGTAAAAATCAGAACCACAGCAACACCAAGAACAAAATCCCAAAACCACGTAGGTCCCCTCCCTGGCAGCCCCCTTGTGTGATCTGGGCCTCCTGAACTTAACACGACTTTCCTTTGAAAATGTAATAAGTCCTTCTCCTGACCCACCTACACAAAGCCAATGCCTCACAGCTGTTCAAAGACCAGGTGAAGCAAATCTCAGATGCCAGACAGACATAGAATTAGGGGTTCAAGTCCTATTAGAATCAAAATCCCATAGAGTCACACATCTAGCTTTATGTTCTGCTTGATATGAAGGATATGGGAAGTAACTAGCAAGGATCCTAAGGAGAATGCAAAATGAAGGTAAGTGTTGAAATTAAACCTATAAAAGAAGGCAGGATGGAGGAGCAACCTCATGCTAATCTGAAGTGTAAAAATGGCAACTGTAGATGGCGTGAGGGAGCCTGGCTTGTCTCCAGTGGAATGATGTTTCATTTCACAAGAACTCAATGTTGGAAGTAGTAGGGTCACTGCCATTTAAAGGTGAGGAAACTGAGGTACAGGGAGATTCTGTTACTTGTCCATGTCTATAATTCCCAAGTCAGGAAGTGCCTGACCAACCTGTCCTATAGGAAGGACGGTCACAAATGCCACCTCCACAAAGGACACATTGAAGGACACCACTCTTATGCTGAACTGGAACCAAAACAGCCTTTATGGAGGGTAGAGAGTGAGGAAAACCTTTCAGGAGCTGCCACTGCCATGTTGGGGGGCAGGAAGGAGCAGGGAGCAGGAATAGGGCCCACATCAAAGCAAGTTTCCTTCCGCAACATCTGTATCACATTCGAAATGTTCAAGAAAAATATTTTTTATATTTTCTTCTGCTATCAAAACGTTCTATCATTAACACATGATACATTTCTAATTAGAAAAAAACGTGTGTGTGTGTGTGTGTGTGTGTGTGTGTATTTAAATGACCTTCTCCCTCCCTTTTGTATGTAGGGAACTGGATTGGTAGCCCCTTTGGCCACAGTGTAAGTTCATGGCTTTGAACTTTCCTCAGCCCCAAGGGAAGCTCATTTTCACTTCTGAGATTCTGAGATGCTTCATGAATCACACGCAAAGTTCATCCCTATCCTCAAGGCAGACGCACTGATGGATTTGGGTGAGAATAAATATCTCATAGCCTTGTGGAAGGGCTACACACCTGCTGTCTGGAAGTAAATTTTTTGCTACTAATTAAAAAATCTTCCAGGAGGTCAAAAATAAATGATCAACAGTACCAGCAAAAGATAATAATTTGTTTAAATATCAGAATTAATTCAACTCTTAACATTAAAGGATAAATAGAAAAAACAAAAACAAAAACAAAAAGAACTGTTTCTCTTCTCAGCACCGGCAGACAGCATCTGTGAGCATGGATCAGGAGGCGGACCTGCCTCACTGTGACCCAGGCCAGTGGGACTGTATCTGCCACCCTGGTGTGAATTGTGGATGGATTAGCTGTTGTCACCAAGAGACTTCTGGCTTCTGTCAGCTTCTCTCCCAGCCATTATGTTATTAAAACAGGGGGTGTTTTGCATATTTAATCTCTCCAATGTCATTCCACTGACATAATGCTTTTTCCTGGCATGTCTTTTCTGGGTCCCCCAGTGTCATTCCCAGAGCTGAGGGGAGGGTCAGGCAAGGAGTCTTATACGCTCTGCCACCTCCCCTGAAGGGCTCCCATCAGGGGAGGGGAACAGAGCCAGGAGCCCAGCAGCCAGCTCCCCGGCAGAGGCTGAGGGCCACCTGGAGGAGAGAAATTATACTGCTCAAGTCCTCCTCCAGTTTCTGGCCAGTTTCTACTGCCTTTAATTCAATTCAGCTCTTCCTGACCCCAGCAGGCTGGAGTGGCAGAGTTACTTTCAACAGATAGCACCAATTACTGAGGTGTGAAAATAGAAACCTTCAAATTTTGAGAACAAACCCAGAGATGGGGACTTAAGTGAACTGAGAAAGAAGGCTGGAGAGAAAAGAGGAGGAGCTGAACAGGGAGGAAGTCAACTCCCAGGCAATTAAGAGGCCTGCAAAGGATGAGCACGCAGTGAGGGCTTCCCAGAATGAACACATGGGATCTGGGCAAAGGCCCTGATGCACGGGGTGCCTGGACACAGCACCAGGGGCTGGGACAGTCTTAGCAGAAAAGACAGACAGACAGAAGCCTGTGAGAACTCCAACACCAAGGCCCACTGGGCATTTAATCAGACAGAATCCCTGGGAGTCTAATTGTTGCCACCAAGCAGAACACGGAAAAGGAGGAGCCCGATTCACAATCTGGCCTTGATAGGCTGCGGACAAGCGAACTCAATGTGCCCCTTCAGGCAGGCCTGGACCTCCGTTGCAGATTTCCTAGGAGAGCCACCTGCTGTGCAGGGTGGCCTGTGAAACCCAGACACACGCAGGGACCTAAGAACAATGAAGGATAGCGCTGGTTTATGCTTTTGTGGTCAAAATTTATTAATTTCATGACTTTTTTTACATTGGTATACTATTCCTATAAAACTTAAATGCAGTTAGGTGTCCAGCAAATATTTGAAATAATGTTTTTAAATAAGGTCTTCTGACTTCCTTAAAGCCAATTTTGTTATCCAAGGAAAAGAACACATTTTCCCATGGGATTAACTCTGAATATAAATTCAATGAGACCAAACTTCCTCCACTGGCTAGATAAGGAACTTCTGGGAGAGAATTACTCTTTATCTTCCCCAAATTACTATAAGGGCAACTTACTTCCCAGGGAGTAGAAGCAGGGCTTCCACCCACCCAAGCCAGGTAGAGGCTAAGATGCTTCCAGAAGCATAGGAATAATCCTCACTGCAGTCACATAACTTCTTTTGCCAGGCATTTCAGGCTTCTGAGAAGCAAGCTCCCCTTCCCCCCTGGCCCAGGTCCTTCACATTTGCCCATCACACCCTGCACTCTCATCCAATACCCTATCCCACGCTATGCTCATTCCAGCCTTAACCCTAACCTCTCCGGCTCCTCACTGCCATTTGCATGCATAGCCACCAGCCTCAAAAAACAGTTGTCACCTCTTAGTGAAGAGATGACATTCCCTCCCTGCCAACCCCATCTTAGACAGCTCACCCCTCTACACCCCTCCCCTCCTCAAAGCCTATACCTGGTCTTGAGATCAACTCTACTTTTTGGCAGAAGTATGGCCTAAAGGAAAAGGCAGAAAGAAACTTTGCCACAGCCAGACAAGACCTAGGTTTGAACCCTGGCTCAAGAGATGACAGAATTCTCTTCAACTTTTTTCTCCTTCTGTTTTCTAATCTGTAACATGAAGGGGGTTATGCCATAGAGTGAAGGTATAGGGTTTCCTCCCCTCTTTGGCTCCTACCCTGCAAGTATAGGGTCCAGGGTATGTGGCCAGCTGCTTATCCAGAGATGTGTTCCCTGCGGTTTGTCTTCAAAACCAGAGGACAAGCTTCCTGGGTGAGAAGAAAGGGCTGCTCCCCTGTTCCCACCTGGAAGGGTTCTGGAGGCACAACCCAAGCTCACCCACCTTGCATTAGATTGAGGGCTCTCTGAGCATGATTTGGAGAAGTGGCTACCCAGGTGTGGCTCGAATCCACAGGCACACCCTCAAGACATATAAGCAGATAGGAAAAAAGAAATTTCAATGCTTCTTCTCCCTTCCAAGAGTCAACCAAAGTAATATCTTCATGGAAGAAGTGAATCTAAGGACCTCTAGCCAGATCGTCTGACTCTTAGTCCAGACTCTCAGGCTCTGTTGCTGGGCCAATTGCCCCCAGCTGTCAGAGGTCTCCATCATTCTCTTTCTACAGATGTTGTGCCTCCCTATGTTTCATGTGCAGCAAAGCACATGGCCAGAATTCCAGGTGTGGATGCTGCCCCAACACCTGAGCCCATCACCTGTGGGAGAAGAACTACTCCTCCACTAGGCTTAGGGTGATGAGACATCCCAATCTGCCTGGGACTGAGGCTTCCCAGAGCTCAGGGCTTTCCACTTTAAAATCAGAACAATTCTGGACAAACTGAAACAAGTTGGATAATCTAGCCTAGACTTGATTTCTGAAAAGGCTCCCAGAATGGATAGGGCAAGAATGGCACCACTTGAAAGGACATGACCTGATTTGAGGGCTCCATAGTCAACTGCTAATTTTCTCAGCTGGTTTTTATAGATAGGAAATGAGTTTCAGAACAATGTGTTTGCCTAGGAATCGTTTGTAAGTGGCAGTACTGAGTTTGGAACTCAGATCTAAGTGGTTCCTAACCCTGTGTTGAGAGATCTGGGAGGACCATTTCATCCCCCAGCCCCAGGAACAATCATCACAACACAATGCAAAGACCTGCCTTTGAGAAGTTCAGAAACACGCGAGTCCAGCAGGCTTGAACTCTGCAAGTCAGACTCTCCTCCCCCACCCTCCACCTTGTGACCAGAGCTCCTCCAAACCCAGCTGTAAATCCTTCAGTCTGTAAACACTCACAGTTCGCTCCATTGCTTAGCAGCTTTTGACACTAATTGCTCTACAGAGTGTGTGCAACTGGCAACACCTTATTAAAAGTGAAATATATTACACTGTCCACTTATTGCTGCTTTATAGAGATAAAGTATCCTCACTACATGGAAAAGCTGGCAAAGGAATTGACAAAGTGGCTTCTAAACAGAAGCCTGCATGAAGCCATTTCTGGGACACAGGCCCTCTCTGGGTTATGCTGGGGGGTGGCAGGGAGGACTCCCTCATTTGACCTGAAGTTTTCACACACCAAGACTCTCTCCCTTCCTCTGTTCTGATTTCTTTCTCTAAGATTAGCTTCCAAGAAACAAGCCTTGGTGCTGAAGAGAAGACAAATGTGGCTGATCTCAGAGCTGAAAAGGCAGCGCTGGCCCCATGGCAGAGATAATCCATCTCCTTCCTTCCAAGGACACAGCAGGGTGCAGAGGATGCTTCTAAAAGGAAGGCTGGGCAGGAATGGCCTGAGGAGGAAGCAGGCAGGGCCAGAGTGAGCCGAGCTCCAAATTCAGACCTAATACTGCCTTGGTTTTTCAGACAAACAGAGAAGCTTCCTGAAGAACAGTCATCAAGCCCCAAAAGTCTACACTTAAAATAAAGCTGAAATCAGCAATATCTAGGGACACTTACTACACACTTACACCATCAGAGAATTTACCTACCACCTAATTCCTTCAAAGCCAACTATAGGGGGGCTCTTATATACAAGATAGAGACTTTAATAACTTCTATGTTGAAAATAAACTATATTAAAATCTTCAATCCAAAGACCTCTAAACACTTTCACTCAACACCCCCAAATCCAAGATTATCTGACAATCCATATGGTTGGCAAAGAATGTTATTTCTATTTTTAAGAAGCCACTTATACAAAGAAAAGTATGAGATAGAGACCTCATGAGGCCTGAGAAGCCTAAAATATTTACTTCTCAAAAAACATTTGCTGGCCATGTCTTAAAGGAAAGAATTGGAAAGCTGAGAATGATGGCTGCAGGCAAGCTCAAAAGAAAACACTGGGGTGGATGGAAGGACAAGGATTGATCCAAAAATGCCACCAGGAAAATAATGTTCTGCTTCTATCATAACAAACTTAGCTCGAGTGCTGCGATCTGATTAATTGTGTTAACCACACTTTCTGGAAAGAGGCCGTCTGCGGAGCCCTCGCCTTTTGTCTGGGCGATGTTTCACTGCCACGCTCCATCCACGCCAGCCTTGAGATGCAGCCAAACGGGACAGGGTGGCCCCAGGAGCTCGCAGATAACAAGGGAGATGAAATGATGGAGAGAGAAATCTATTGTCCCTGCCACGTTTTGTGTTTCCGAGATACCAAATTGCCTGATCGCTTTGACATTTCCGAGACCAAATTAAAATGCGCCACCATGGAGACAAAATGTCATTAGCCTCATTATAAGTGATTGTGTTCAAATAAATACAAAAATAAAGTGGAAATTAGTTCAAACCATTAAAATACAGAAGCAGAAATGGCCAACAGGGACCTTACAAGTGACAGACTAAGAAAGGTTGAGACACCCCCTAGGGAGACAGGAAAGATGAATGTAACAAGCACAGCAACTGAGCAACAGGCTTCTGGTGGCCATGAGAGAGCATTGGAACTAAGACTATTGCAGAATTTTTCACTGCCCTGTGACCTTCAAGATGGCATTTGACCTCACCAATCCCCTGAATTCCTTCTCTAAGAGAGTAGGAAAGTAACATCAGCTTTTTAATGCATCTGTTGAAAATTTCACTCCAAGGTATAAAGGAGTAAAGAAATGGTGTTTTAAAGGTCCACAATGGTGGCAGCATTGGGGGACATTGAATCACCCCTCCTACCAGCAGAATCAAATATAGGTGTATATAGGTATTGATTAGCCCCGAGAGACAACCAAACAGTGGATGAGCAACAAGCAAGCTTCTGAGAACAAACAAGAGAAAGAGACCAAATAGAGAAGGCTGGGATGCAAAGGGAATCCTCTGGGCCAGAGGAGCTGGTAAACACCATCATTGAGGTTCCCCACACTTGGGCAGGGTGGGCAAAAGCTTTGTTTGGGGCATTACCTGCAAGATCACAGTGGCCTATTCTCAGCCTGCAGCCTGAGCCTTTAGCCTCCCAACAAAGGGAGCCAGCAGGAACAATGGGGCATCACCACACCCACCTGGCCTCCCTGCTCAGAGCTGCTCCTGCAGTCAGCTAATGCTTCAGGCCCCATAAGTGCCTGTTGGGTTCCAACAGGCTTCCAGAAACCCCTGGGCACAGAAGACCTACACAGAGGTCAGCTCAATATGGGACTACTTTTGGTAAAACAAAGGAGAGACTGTACAGAGAAGACTGGAGAGCTGCTGGAGCTCTTTGGGAATATGAGAATTCTCTGGGGTCAGAGAGTTTGGTTAGGTAATTGTTTATATCCTTCCCCACCTCCATAGGGTGGGAAGGTTAAGGTGGAGGGTGGGGATATCTGGCCAGCCTGTAAGGTGGCTAGAGCTCATTTTGGCTTAGACAAGAGAAGCAACCAGGAACAACAGAGCATTACTACATGCACCTGGGCCCCCTACCTGGCGCTTCTCTGGCTCAGTAACCCAGGCCTCGGATGTCTTAGGCAGCCACTCAGCTCCTACAGGCCTGCCCAACCAACCTGGTACACACAGTCTATACAGAGCCCACTTCTGTATAAGGCCACCTCTCCAAGACTGAAACAGACAGCTATTTTTCTCTAATTCCTATAAACAAACATAGAAATTCAAATAAAATTAAAAGACAGAAGAATATTTCTTGAGTGAAGGAACAAGAAAAATCCCCAGAAAAAAATTTTAAGGAAACAAAATAACTAGTTTGCCTGATAAAGAATTCAAAGACATGGTCACGAGGATGCTCACCAAACCTGAGAGCAGAACAGGGGACTTAGAGAGAACATCAACAATGAGTTTGTGTAAGTAAGAACCAAGTAGACATTAATAATACAGTGACTGAAATGAAAAACATTAGAAGAAATCAACAGCAGATTAGCTAATATAGAAGGACTTTTCAGAAACCTAGTAGTCAGACTAGTGGAAATCAACCAATCAGAACAGCACGAGGAAAAAAGAATTTGAAAAAAAATGAGGACAGTTTAAAGGACCTCTGGGATACCATCAAGTGCTCAAACATACACACTGTACAGATTCCAGAAGGAGAAGAGATAGAGAAAAGGACATAAATTTTATTTGAAGAAATAATGGCTGAAAACTTTCCTAATCGAAGAAAGGAACAGAAGTCCAGGTCCATGACGCACAGATAGTTCCAATCAAGATGAACACAAAGATACACACCAAGACATACTGTAGTTAAAATGGCAGAAGTTAAGGAAAAAATCTTGAAGGAGGAAAGAGAAAAATGAATTACATGCAAAGGAAACCCCATAAGTCTATTAGCTGATTTCTCAGCAGCAACTTTACAGGCCACAAGTAGAGTGGGAAGACATCTTTAAAGTGATGCAAGAAAGGAACTTACAACCTAGAATAATTTACTTAGCAAGGTTATCATTCAGAATTGAAGGAGAGATAAAGCATTTTCTGAACAAGCAAAAAGTAAAGGAGTTCATCACCATTAAGCTAGTTTTACAAAAGATTTAAAGGGTCTTTAGAAAAGGAAAAACAAGAATTAAAAAAAAAGGAAAGACCATAACCAGAAATAAGAAAATATAAGAAACGGAAAAACCCCACTGGAAAGCCAAATATTCAATAAATAGAGTAAATCAGACATTTTAAAAGCTACTATGAAGGTCAGAAAAAGTATAAAACTCAACTCAAACTACAAAAAGATCTAAAACATGATATAATAACATAAATCATAGAGAGAGCACAAATGTAGTCTTCACAGAGAAGTACATTCATGACTAGCAGATTAAAGTCACCTGCCACAGACAAAGACCTATATATACAAACTTCATGATAATCACAAACCAAACACCTACAAAATATAAACAAAGAACAAAGACAAGGGAACACAAACAAAACACTAAAGTGAAGCAGCAAGCCACAAGAGAAGGAGAAAAGAACAGAGGATAGCTGTAAAAGCAACCTAAAAAGATTAACAAAATGGCAATAAGTACATATGTATCAATAATTATGTTAAATGTAAATGGATTAAATGCTCCAGTAAAAAGACATAGGAATACAGAATGGACTCCCTTCAAGAGACTCACTTCAAATCAAAAGAGACTCACAGACTGAAAGTGAAAGCTTGAGAAAGATATTTCATGCAAATATAATCAAAGAAAGCTGGAGTAGCAGTAGTTATAAATTGATTTTAAAACAAAAATGTTAAAAAAGGCAAAGAACAACATTACATAATTATAAATGCCCTATCTAAGAAGATGATACAACAATCATAAATAGCTAGGCACTCAACATAGGAAAAGATGACCTATGAAATGTGAAAAGTTATTTGCAAATGATACATCCAATAAGGGGTTAATAAATAAAGGATATAAATAACTCATACATCTTAATACCAAAAAAAAAACAATTAAAAATGAGTAGAGGACCTGAATAGACATTTCTCCCAAGGGTACATACAGATGGCTAAGAGGCTAATGAAAAGATGCTCAACTTACTAATCATCAGGGAAATGCAAATTAAAACCACAATGAGATATCTCCTCACACCTGTCAGAATGGCTATCAATTTTAAGTTAATAAATAACAAATGCTAGTGAGGACTTGAAGAAAAGGGAATTCTTATACACTGCTGGTGCGATTGTAAATTGTTATGGTCACTATGGAAAATTGTATAAAGATTCCTTAAAAAATTAAAAATGGAGATGCCTAAGATCCAGCATATCTACTTCTGGATATTTAACCAAAAAACCACACTAATTTTAAGAGATATATTCACTCTTCTGGTCATTGCAGCATTACTAGTAATAGCCAAGATATGGAAGTAGCCTAGATATCCATCAGTAGGTGAATAGATAAAGAAGATGTAGGAGATGTAGAAGATATATGTAACTTCAGATTATTCAGCAATAAAAAAAGAATAAAACCTTGACATTTGTGACAACATGGATAGACCTACAGGGTATGCTAAGTGAAATAAGTTAGAGAAAGACAAATACCATATGATTGAACTTATATGTGAAATCTAAAAAATAAATAAATAAAACAAGACAGAAAAACACCTATAAATATAGAGAACAAGCTGATGGTTGCCAAAGGAGAGGAAGGTGTGGGAAACATACAAAGATGTGTGTGTGTGTGTGTGTATATATATATATATATCTTTTTTATATATTTTATAAGCTATATAACAATATCTTATTTTTATATATATCTTTTGGGATAGATACTCTCTTAAACATGGTCCCTGGAAAGAATGGAGCAGGAAGCCTCTCTGGGCAGAGATAACTGCACCTAATCAAGGACAAGGATATCCTCACATGGTCTGCTCCTGGTTTTCCCAAGGGAGTGAACCATGAACACAAAGCAGACCTTCTACAGGGAGAGAATCCAGGCTTGGATACAGAGACAAGGGTTCTCATTACTAGTTATTTAGGCACAATGCTACCCCGGAAACCTCCTACCATCTACCTGGGCTCATTCTTCCCCACCTTCCCAATCCATCTACTTGGATGGATTTTTGCCACTTTACACCCCTGGCCTGTGACCCCTCACTCTTCATTGTTTCTTTCATATACAGCCATTTTATGTTGGCACCTTATACCCCATCCCAGAAATCTTAGCACAGTTACATATTATCTAAATTCTTTCTATCAATGGACATGACCTTTCATGCCCTAGTCTTACAGACATTAACCATGACAAGCAATGATATGAACCAATGAAGAAAGAGAACAAATGCTTACCCTGCCTACTTAGAAAAAGGATGTGAATGCTAGCCACCACCATTTCCTCCTGTCCTGCCCCACTCTACCTCGCCCAGACTGTTTCCACAAGGTCTGAATAGACCAGGGGAGACTGTCTGTTGACTGGAAGTTGGCACTATTTTCTTCCCCTTGAGATTAAGTACTGTTTTCACCAAATAGAAAATAAGCCTTTGTACTAAGTATGAACCAACACAACTGGAAGCATAATGATAGGCTAATATCTTGTATTAACATGATACTTCTTCCTATTTTCTAAAGTATCTCTCCATCAATAGCACTCAGGACCCACATACAAATTCTGTGGTGTGATAAAGGCAAATATTATCCTTTCCTTCTATTATCTGAAAAAACTGAGGTCCCGGCATAGAAAAGTGTCTTGTCTAATTTATGACCCATTTGTAGGGACTAAAAGCCACATGTCTCAATTCCAAGTTCTGTCCAAATTCTTGAATTACTGTGAGTTTTAAAGAGTGGAACAAAGAGCTCCACTCGAGCTGGGAGAGGGTTAATTCCAGACGCCTGCAGATAGCCTGGCCTATAAGAAGAGACTCCAAAATGCTCAGCAGTCATGAGAAAGGTGGTTCACGGCACTTTGCTGACATGAGTTCACTAATCCCCAAAGCTTCCAGCACAATCTGTGGCAGGAGCTGATCTTTCCCTCTTTGCCTCTCTGTCCCTCTACCTGCTCTGTCATCAGAATCCCTCGGGAAATGTGTAAAGGGTTAGCTACATTTTTCTGAATTTCAGATGAGAGTCAGATAAAGATCCTGGTAGAAGTGTGTAGAATGACAGGAATGCGAGGGGCACACTGTCAGCAGGAGACACATGTGGTAGGGCTAGCCACCTCTGATGAAATTGGGGACAGCAGTTGCTGTAAGGGACAATGAACGACCTTGTTCTAACCACATAAGCAGAAAAACTTTATCATGGACCAAGAAAACAGAATAGTTACTGTTTAATAGGGGTATGCAAATGCTACTGCCCATGTGCTTTGTGTGGCACCCGGGGCAAAAGAATATCCTTTGTTCATGCCTCCAAAGATGATGCCTATGGAGAGCTGGGGGAGGGGCTGCCTTCTTCTGGACTAGGTCATGTTTCTCCATTTGAATGTGTAGTTTCCATAGCGTTCCCCATTAGCCCACCTCCCTCCCCTCAAACCCAACAGGCATTTGACTTTTCCAAGGGTTTTTGTTTTAGTCCCTGCATTATAATTCCTTCTGCCACTTCCCTTTTTAAACCTGTTAATTTAAAAATTGTGCCTGCTTTCCCCTTTGCTCCACAGGGTGAAAATCAAGATGAAGACCTTTTTCCACTGCCATACTAGCCTGCTCTGAAAGCCCAGTTCTTTGCAGCAGTGCGGACTGAGCAACACCAGGGACTGGGATAAGGCTTGGTAAAAATGACCTCATGAAAGGCTGGACATCTAGCTGAGGAGACACATCTTCAGAGCTTAAAAATGCCAGCAGCTTACTCCCATGGAGCAGGAGGACAGCAACAAAATGCAAAAATGGGTCAAACACCAAGTCTCAAGGCAATGGGCTGGCTGCAATCAATCTTCATTTTCTGAGTACTCATTGGAATTACAAAACATCACAACTGGCAGGCACCTTAAAGGATCATCTAGTGCAACTATATTTTGTAGAAATAGAATTTGAGGGTGAGGAAAGTCCAATGACCCACCCACAGTCCCTCAGCCAGGCGACAGTCAGGGTCCTGATCCGTGCAGCTGCTGTTGCCGTGGTGCCATAGAATTCCTGTCCCCATAGTTTGCTCGCAGATTATAGAGGGTAGTAAAGCCATTTTTGGAAGTAATTAGCAACAGAAGAAATCAAACTCCCAAATGAGTCAGGACCAATAACACATGCTCTAAGACAATGCTTCCCAGAACTGGACATTAGAGTCATCAGAGGGTCTTTTTAAAAAATGCTAATATCTAATGTCTTATGCTGACCAATCACATCAGAACCTCAGGGAGTAGGGCCTGTGTAGGCATCTAGGTTGTTGTAAAGCTCCTCCAGGTAGTTCTGATGTGCAGCCGAAGCTGAGAACCATTTCCCTGGAAAGTCGGAGGTGGGGGGGGGGTGGCTCTTATTGGGAAAAGTGGACAGAAAAGACTTCTTAAAAAATAATATATTTAAGCTAGGCTTAGGGTTAAAATCAGAAAAGTGAGTTAGGCCAGACCTGGTCCCAAGATTCTTCATTTCTATGCTGCCAGTCCAGGAAGAGTACTTTGAGTAAGGAAGCTAATAAGAGCCTTTCACAACTGGTAACTTCTTTTCTCTGAGCCCTTGTGTCCACGTTCTGCATAATGATCTAGGGTGATGTTTGCCACCGGTTTCCCATATGGAGTGGGTGAGGCAATTTTAGAGAGGGTCCCACCTGCTGGGAGAGAGATGCCTGCAAGCTCAGCAGACCTGAACATGGCTGTCCTGCCTCCATACTGCAAGTTCAACAGGAACCACCTGGGAGGGGGTGAGGGTGGGGCTGCTGCAGGAGATGCTCTCTGGGCCTGATAAAGAACTGGCTCCAGCCTCCTAATCACAAGGACAAGTGGGGAGAAAGAAAGTCATTGTGAAGAGATCTGTCAAATGTCATTTCTCCCAGGGATTTGCAACACATTTCCCTATGTCAGCAGCCTCATCTCTCCATGCGGATGCAACTGGGCACATACCCAACAGCAAGGTAAGAGCTGAGAGGTACTAAAGTGAGGAGTGGAGCCTGACTGGGCTTCCCACCCTTTGCTCGCCATTACCCTGCCACCATTTATTTAGGAGGACAGGACAGACAAAAGGGAGCTAGTATGCTCAACACTCCCCTCCTGACTTACCCAAGGCCACTCTCTGAAATTTGGCAGAATGTCGTATAATATTTATAATGACATTGTCTTTAAATCCTCTAATGCTTTCTATGACTACTCTCAATTAACCTTTTCCCATTGATCTAACTCAGGAGCTCCAATCTTATTTCTAGGTAGAAAACTCACAGAGAGGTCAAGGACATATCCAAGGGCATATGGGTACTTAGCAACACCATGGCATATAAGGAGATAGCTTGGCATATAAGGAGAGACTCCAAAATGCTCAGTAGTAATGAGAAAGGGGGTTCACAGGGCTTTGCTGACATGAGCTCACTAATCCCCGAAGCTTCCAGCACAATCTGTGGCAGGAGCAGGTCTCCAGCCAACCTGCTTACATGAGATATTTGTACTAGGCAGAGTCACCCATCAAAATATGTATTTAATAAGCATCTACTGAATACCCTTTCTGTGCGAGGCACCTCATCTTGAAGGCTATTGGGGTCCACCTCATACCTACATTCAGTCTCCAAAGCGGACACATTAGCCACACTACAGAAGCTCTCAAATGGAGAATTCTACTAAAAGTTTGCTTATAATTTTACACTCCTAAAAATGCAGATATATACCTGTGCACTCTTTCAATCTGCTCTAAGGTGGTCACTGAACACTGAGTGCACATCTTCTGGAGACATGTTTCTGTAGCCAAGGATCAGTGCCCTGGAAGACTCATGGTTTTGTGTGTGGCTCAACATCTTAACATTCCAAGCTGAGAAGAAAGACTTTCAGACCCTCACAGTATTATTTCTTTGGTAAACACCAACAAGAAGGGAGCGGGAAGAGAAGAAAATGCACTGAAGTGGGAACAACTAGATTTCATTTCTGTACCTAATTATCTCACAAGTTGCTGTGTGAACATGATTATATCAGTTAACTTTTGAGATATGTGTCTCCTCCTTTGTAAATCAAGCTGTTTGGCTTATATGATTTTAAGGTCCCTTCTGATGCTAATCATTTTGGGTCATAGACTTAGCTTCCTCCAGGCTTGGACTGGACTTCTCTTCATGTCTTCACATTAAATAATTAAGAAGTATCATAAATGGGACCTGTACTCTAATAACACCACCTGGGTTCCCTTAGTTGTATATTACAGTGGTTTGGGATGACCTGTAATCAGAGACTTTGTGCCTAGCAAGACCTACATGTTGAATACCCATTGGTTGTTGCCTTGATCTATGGACAAGCCTACCCACATTATCATAGATAAACTCTACATACTTCTACGCTGTCATCTTTTTGACCTCTTTTAAAGAGGTCTGAACTTGTTCTCCTTTTTTTTCTGTATTTCCTCTCCTTATGATTTCATTCAGCCTTGTAGCCTTAAATATCATCTACATGCCAACAGCTCCAATTGTGGATCTCTGGCTAAGATAACATGCACCTCCCCTGCCACACACACACACACACACTTATCCAACTGCTTATTCTACATGCCTGATAAACATATCAGATTCAACATGTTCAGAATAATTTCCCAGTTCCTCCTCCCCAAACTCTTTTCCACCCAGAGATTTCTATTGCAGTTAATGTCCACTTTATCCTTCTAAAGGTTCAGGTCAAAAAAATTGGAGTTGTTTTTGAATCCATTCTCTTTCACTCATATGCAATCTGCCATCTTCATAGCTTTCTTCAGCATATAGATGTAATCTACTTCTGTCACTTCCTCTACTGCTACCCAGGTCTTCATCATCATTCACTTGGATTATGACAGTAGCCCCCTAATTGTTCTCCCTGCTTCCACCCTTCAGCAGCCAGAATAATCCTTTCAAAGAAAAAGAGACCATGTTATTCCTATGAAAAATATGAAAAAAAATTTTCATATCTGACAAAAAGAAATCTGACAAAACTCATCTAACTCAGAGTAAAAGCCAAACTTCTTACAGAAGACTTTACAGCTAATTAAATTGGATTCCCATTACCTCTCTGATGGTACCTCCTATTACAACTTCCCATGTGCTACTCCTCTGGGTCACACCTGCCTCTTTGGCATTCCTTGAATAAACCAGATAGATTCCACTCATGCCATCAGGTGTTTGAATTAACCAGTCCTTCTGCCTGGAATGCTCCTTTCCTCTAATATCCTTATGGCAAACTCCCTCACCCCCTCATGTCTCTTCTCAGTTATGCCCTTCTTAACAAGGCCCACCCAGAATGCCCTGTTTAAAATAGCAATTCTCATCCCTAGAATCTGTCTCCATGCTCTGCTGAACTTTTCTCTTTTTTTCATATTACTTCCAATCTTCTAACATACTATAAAATGTACCTATGCACTATGTTTATTGTTCATTATTTGATTTTTCCCCACTAGTATACAAGCTTCCTAAAAGTAGAAACTTTGTTTTATCTTATTTGATAATGGATCCTAAACTTTTAGAACAGTATTGGATCTGTGTTAGATCCTCCTACATATGTGCTGAATGGAAAAAATTAAATAGCAAAAGCCATATCAACCCATTTTTCAAGAACTTTGTAAGCAATTAAATGGACCTTTACCTTGAAGTTTCAGCATACCCTACAATTAAAAAAAAACCTCTCAGGGCATAAAGACTTTAATATTATACTTAAATATTATTTGTCTTGCTTTATATAATTCATAGACCTAGAGATTACAAGTCTGTCTTGAAGGAAAAGAAAGGAAACAATCTGAGGAGATGCACCATATTGTGTGAAGCCTCGAAACAAAACAATTAAACCAAGTTTCTCCTACTTTTACTCCATTCATGACGTAGACATTTAGAAACATGTGGAATTATTAAGAGTTCAGGTTTCACCACCACCATCATTCATTTTTCTGACATTTAAATTAGACAAACCCAATTCCCACCATGGTAAAAATACTGCTGCATGGATTACAAAGCCCCACCATTTCTCAACACAGCAGTTTGGAGGATGTCTTAGCTTATTCCCCACCTCTCTATCACCACTTTCCTTCCATCTCGTATTTCCCATCCAACCCCCAGTCGCCAATGCACATGGTTGATGCAATTATTGGTCAACTTCTCCATGAGGTGATCTTCCATCCCTCAAAAAGCCCAGCTTAAATGTTCTCTGTTCTGGGAAACCCCTGTGATGAAATCTAGAGAGCTAGTTTCTTACTTCTTTGTGCTTTTGTAAGACTGTCCACTAAAAAGGTGCAGACATACCCCACTGTGATGTGTTCGTGTATTTCCAGGGGCCTTGGCTTAGTTTTCTTGCTATCCTGAGCTGCTGGTGCCTGGTAGGAAGAAAGTGCTCAACTGATGCCTCTTGCACAAATGACCTTGTGGAATTAATCATTGTATGTGGTGTTTCACAATGAAGTAGCTTTTACCTAAACTGAATTTGACATTTATAATGGTTCATGAAAAGATCCTAATCAGTGAGCCAGATCACAGAAATTAACAGTTTAGCCTGTAAAATTATTGTAGTCAACAACACAGCAGCAGAGAAATGAAGCCAACAGACTCAGCTGAATATAGAAAAAAAATATGATTCAGAATCCCAAAGGGTCAGTCCTTACACACCAAGCCCCTTTAAGACTATGAAAGATTCTGCAGTAATCAGAGAATTGGAGAACACATTCTGCAAGATAAAGAGATGTCTCAAGACTGGTCAAGACTATAAGAAAGACACCCCTGAACTGTGGTAATGGATCATGTCATCTGACATCTGCAAGGCCTTAGAGCTCCAGCATTGTCAGTGTTTGCAGTAGGAGTCACAGGGGCATGCATGCAAATGAGAAGCTGACACAGGGTTGGTCAAATCATTGTCAGACACCTTTTGTAATGGTTACTTACATGGGACACCTTTTGGCTGCTCCTTAGATTTGGAGCCCTAAAACATTGACTTCTTGAATATGAGTTTGATGGTTTGGCCTGCAGGTCATCCCCAAAAGGGGCAGAAAAGAGGATCAAGCAAACATTCCTATGTTGTTTTTACTGGTTCTGCTCTAGCTTTCTTGTGTCTGCTTCCTTTATTCTCACCTGGATCTCTTGGCATTCCCCATTACCAAAATTATTGTGGGTAGAGACAGGATACTCTGAATGTCCTGCCAAAGGTCCCTCCTTTTCATTAAGAAGAAACCCAAGAACTTTAGTTGGGAGTCCTTTCTAATATTTAGAACCATTTTCACTTCTTGCTTGTAGGAGGCTCATTTCTTTTCAAATTGGCTCAGTGCTTTTAATTGATCTCAAAACTCCACTGCCATAATTATAGTCTTTTTAGAGATTGAATTTTAATTTAGTTTTAGGTGTTTGGCTATAGGAATCTGACCTGGGCTCTCACTCCCACGCCTAATGACCCTCAAGCTAATAGACTAAAATCTAAGTCTTCCCTAAAGGAAAGTTGCTGAATAGTTTGCATGCTTGATGAGAGTCAGTTCACCTAAAGAAACAATGTGGTTAAGGCTTAAAAGTTTTCATATCTGTTTTATTCCAGACATATCATTCCAGAGAGCAAACTTATTATTATGCCTAACACTATTGTTATGAAATATGTTCCTCTTGTCAGCCATTCCTAAAGTACTCATCAGAGAGCACCTGGCAAAGGTGAAGATGATAACCTGATTCACAGGTTCTGGATAAACCAAATTTTCACTGAAATAAATAAACTGAGAACCAGTTGCTTCTCACAGATTTGAAACCAGAATAGACTGGAAATACAGGCCATGGACTACAAAGGGGAGGCCATCTTTCATTAGCTGGGAGAAAGACAACTGACATAAATTGAAGGGGTTGCTAGGATACCATAGTGACCATTTAAAACCACACAACCATGATTCACAACTTTAAGCCATTCTGCCCTCCAGGAAAATTTGTCTATGTCCAGAGTCATTTTTGGTTGTCACAACTCAAAGGGTGCTACTGGCATCTAATGGGTAGAGGCCAGGGATACTGCTGAAGACCCTATAGCACCCTGGACAGCCCCACAACAAAGAAGTATCCTGTCCAAACTGTCAGTAGTCCCAACATTAAGACAACCCACTCATAGGGACATTAGAAAAATCAAGTTCAAGAAAATAATGCAAACCCATAACAATTAAAAACTGAAGACCACTGAAAGGTAGAACCAGCTTTAAGAGCTATAGAGTAAATATGCTCTAGATAACAAGCCAGGAAAATGAGAAATAAATGTAAGGGGTGGGTGGGATTTCCAAATGCATTTAGGCCATGTCAAGGGAGAGGAAACACCTTGATGATTGGTCAAAAAATTCCAGAAGCCCTAGTGGGAAATTTTGAAGGACACATTTAAGAAATGTTTCATTTACACAAGGGTTAGAGTAGGGCCTCCAAGGGCCAGGGGTCCTAGATTCTGCCTAGAAAGTCTAAGAAATCAAGTTTCTTCTGGTTTTAAAAACTGCGCAATCTCAAAGTCCTGTTTAAAGTCCTAGCTCAATTTGGCAAATTGGGTAGTATAATGTCAAGCTAGAAAGAGTTAAAATGTTGAGTAAAACATTGGTTTCCATGCCTACTGTTAGCCCGGCAACCCTGAGTTATCCTGGGTCTTCTAGGAATCAGATATCAAGACAGGACTAAATATGCAAGTCATGTATTAAGGGAAACATTTGTGAGAGAAAGTCAGGAAACAGTCTAGGAAACCCAGTTCAGGGTTACATCAGTCTGAACTCTAGTAAGGATGAGAGGGAAGCTGGCAAGATTGGCTGGAAGCAGAGAATGTAGCACAGTTCCAAGGAAAGTTTGACAAGGTCCTTGGGAAGCCTCAAGTCAAAGATGTTCATCAGAGAAGACCATGTCTCCAAGAACAAACCTGACCACTCAGTCACGGGCTGACAGCAGCCTGTGTGAAATGTGGCCTCAAAGGCATCCCAGCAATGGACTTCAGAAGACACAGGCTAGGACACATGGTCAAGTTGCATGGTCGTTAAAGATCTGAGAGACACATTTTCATGGGACCAACACTGGAAAGAAACTTTAGTCACCTCTAAAAAAGCAAAACAAAAGAAAACAAACAAAAAAAATCCCTATATTCAGGAAAATGTATCTATTTCCTTTTTTTTTTTTACTCTTTTCTGTGTATCTCCATTAGTATGGCCTAATACTATCTATTTTGAAAAATTCTAACCCTACCTTACCTGCACTTTTCCTCATTCAGAAGAGCTAGGTCCCCAGTGTCTCTGTGGTGGGAGGTCCCTGGAGAAGAGCTGAGACCAAGGGCGAGAATCTGAATTTGAAGAATCATGAGCAGTTGGAATGGGTCATCCCCACCCTCAGTGTTTTCTTCTTCCAAAGACTGTTTTGTATTTATTTCTCTACATTTTTTAATGAATAAGACGATATTCTGCAGGTCTGTCTCCACTGACATGTTACTCATTTTTACCAACACACCCCACAAAACACAAAAACCATTGCTGAAGAACATTACAGCTGCTCAGAGATAAAGTCTGCCATAGCAACTATATTGTACCAATATCCAGAAAGGTTCATGGCCAAGGTTGAATCCCCATGCTAAGTCCCAGAGGGAAGCAGCCATGGCTGATGCACTGGGAGAATTTTGCCAAGGTCAATTTGACTTCTCTGTCTAGACTCTAGTCCCAAGGGCATGGTATAACTTAGTGCAGTGGTCTTCAAAGCAGTGCTTGCTGCCAGGAACACTCTAAGTATAGTGATATGAACAAAAAAAAATAGTATAACTCCTATTTGCATTTATGTATATTTTATCTTTTTTGTCATCATATGTGTGTAGCGACATCATTTCTACATAAATAAATATATTATACTTATGTACTTCAAAACAAAAAATGTTTAATTTTTTAACAGTAAAAAATAACTGCATAAAACAAGTGAAGGTGGAACCACCCTGGTTGATAAAGTGTAGCTCAGGTCAGGGAGTGGGGGTAGGCTCCCACTTAACTGCCACAGAACCTGTGGGAATCTGAGTAACACAAACAGAAAACTATAGGCAGTAGCAGGAAGTGACCTGAGAGGTATCATCTTTGGGGGAAGAAAACAAATTAAAGGTGGGCAACTCCTGAGCAAAGCCATCAGAGTAAGAGTCCAAATAGCAATAGAGAGAAAAGTCAACAGGAGAAGTATCCCAGGCAAAAGTAAGGTACTCATGAAGAAGGGAGGTTGCAGATTGGGCAGTTTGCTAGCCAAAGTGAATAAATGAGTAACTATGGTAACTTCTTTAAAGGGGTGTCTGTGGCCACAGGTGTGTGCAAGGAAGGAAAAATGAAGAATGTCTGTCTGGCTAAGTGCCATCTACCAGACTGACAAGGAAGACTAAAAAACTCTTAAGTTCGCTTCCATTTCTGACATCCTGTGATGGGAAGACCAGAAGGTCTAGAAAACAGTATTTCTCTTATCAATCCAAAGTGGAGTCCTATGAGATTTTTGCTCCTGATGTTACAAACAGATAACCTTCAAAAGCAACAAATACTACTTTTTCAAGGGAGTGAGGGAGAGATTCCCTCCCACTTAACTACAAACAAACCTACAGGACTCTAGACAAAATCAAAAAGTAATTAATGAAGAAAAGAGGTGATTAACTTACTAGCAAAAATAGATAATCAAGAAAATGGGTAGGGAGTGATGTATGGCTGAGGGTGAGTGGTACACAGGGGCAGGCTGGAGGTCAGGCAATTGTTATACATACCAGGGTGTTTGTGCTTGCTCTTAGGGTTTAATGTTTCTGAGTTGCATGCCTTGACCTCTGGTGCCTTGGGCAGGGGGTCATACTCACAGAGGTTTTAGTCCCAGTGAGTGACAATCCTTGAAAGCTTCTAGACCCTTCTTAACACTGGGGAGGCACTCTGCTGTAAGACAAGAACATGCCCATGGCATATACTTCCTTCTCTCTGGTCCATCATCAGTCCTACTCATCGAGTAGCTGCCTCATCTTCTGCCTCTGACTCTGTCCCTGCACACTCTTGCCTGGTGGCTGGTACTTCACCTTTCTCCATATTTGTCTTTGGCTTTCAGTCATTCCCAGTGCCAATTCCTTCTTAACTTCCCTTCCATCTTCTGTCTTTGTTCTCTGGTTTCATACTGACTCTACTGTCCATCACCAAATGTTCATTGTCATACAAAGGAGGAAATCTCAAGGAATTTGGAGAGAGTACCTAAGACACTTCTTATGTAACTATTTCATCAAGCAAAATAAAGTCCAATCACAGACCGAAATGAGAGATTTGTCGATGGAGAACTGAGCCCTACAGGCAACATCTGGGAGCCATTACAGAAGGACAAGCTAAACTGAAGAGCTTTGTCTTTACTGAAAAATCTGTTACAACCACTCTGTTACCAGACATCACCATCAAAAAGCAGCAGAAAAATATAGTCATTAGGAACTGAAAATAAAAAGGAATAGAGAATGTAGGATGCATTTACAAAAGGGTAGGGGAGGCTATAATGTAATTGATTTTTCTTTTTTTCTCCTGAAATCTCTTCCATTACTTCTGCTCAACCACAGCATAAATTATGATTTTGCTACCAAAAAACCTCTATGTGTCTTCCCAGGCACACAGATTTCAATAGTGCTTCTAGAAGATTAACCTGGTAGAAATGCCAATGGTCTCTCTGTACCTCCAATCTTCAAGCAAATGCATCTGCCAGGCAAACCTGACTTCCATACTCTGTCCTGGCTTCCAAAGAAGCACCCACTGTTTTTATGGAACTTGACCACATCAACACAGCTTTTGATGCATATGAATGAATGAGAACTCAGGCTGGGAATGGAGAGCTGAGCAGTTCAAGACCAACGCTAGATGTTGAAGCACTACCTCTCTGAGAGTCTGCCCCTCTAAAGCTGGGCCAACAGACCTTTATAAATATTAAAATCTGAATTTAAAAAAATGAGTGTTCTAATTCCAAAGGGGAGCTTCAGCAGTTCCCCACCCCACTTCAGACAAGACAAAGACTCAGTATGCAGCTCAGGAATAAGCAAGGTCTACTCTACTCCACTCCAAAAACCCAGCTTATAGTCAATGCCCACAGGCTTTAGCTACTCAAAAGACAGCCCAGAAAGGCTCTTAACCCAGCACAGTGTGCTTGGGAGGTTCTTGGTCTCAGGGTCCCTTTCAGAACTATGGGCCGGCTCACCATCTCCACTCAGGCTGGGTCTATTTCTGAAGCTACTAAGAAGCTGAACAGGTTGGATTAGGGGAGGGTACGAGACAGGCATGTGACCCTGCAAATTACTTTTTTTAAACCACCCAAGCACACCACTGAATCAATGGTCTTAGCACTCATAGGACACAGAGGCTTGTAGTGACATAATGTACCATATACAGTTTCCCCTTGGACCTGAATAAAGAATATAATCTCTAGGAACTCACTAGTCAGCCCATATGGAAATAAATTAGTCAGTCCCCTCTCTTACATGTGCTCAGGAGAGCCAAAGAGGACCCCTCTTTCCACAAAATTATCTTCTCCATATACATATTACTCCCTAAAATTCTAATTTTTGTAGTGAAAGTAAGCCAGGCACTCTTAGAAATGAAGAGTACTTTTTGCCTGACTTTAGGCTCTATACTGGAGCTCTTCCCCACTCTATCTGAGTCTCTTTCATCCTAACCCAAAATGCAGAGTCCATGTTCTTGTCCAGTTCAAAGTAACTCCACTGGGAAAACATGAATCACTTACCAGCACTCTCAATGGGAAAAACAGAAGCCAAACATTGCTTCAAGCTTAGGGGAGTGAGTGCAGTAGTTACCTGAAATAAGCCTTCTACTCCAAATGTCACAGGTACTTTGTTATATGTTTACTGTTAATTATAACCATAACCCATGATAGTCAGAGAAAGCAAGGGAATCAGGAGTGAGGAGGTTGACACAGAAAAAGAAGAGAAATACTGGAACAGAAGTGACCAACCCATGTGATGCAATAAGAACTGGCCACCTGGAACTATAGAGCTCTCAGAGAGGGTATATCTATTATGTATCTCATATGACCTTTATGGCTGCCCTGGGAAGTAGGTAAAACAGTTCTTTTCCCCTATTTTACAAAGAGGAGTCAGTGTATCAGAAAGGTTGCACCACTTGTCAGTTCCCAAGTGCAGAGGCAAAGCCAAAGGCTTACTAGATCTGTGCTTTTTCCTCTCCCACAGTGATGGCAGAAGAGCTAATTGTCCACTTTTAAAATGAATAATTTAAATAATAGAAGTAAAGCAATAGCCATCTAGGTCATAATAAAGAAGTGGTCCAATCTTCATGGACATTGTGGAGGCTAAATTGTGGCAGTTGTAAAGGAGGGCCCTTTTACTCCCAAGACTATGCCCCAAACTAAAGGAGGGTGAAGCCCATCAGGAAAGATGCAGACTCCTCATAGCTTTCATCATTCTCCCCATTCTCCCTCTTTGGGCGAGCCCCAGCTGGGACTCACCCAAAGAGGCATACACCCCAGTGCCAAGTAAGACTGGGCAATCACTTCTCCATGGGATAAAGCCAGGGGACTCCCAAGGAAACCCCAGCTTCTCCTGGAGCCTGTAGGCTGATGGTCTATTTCCATTTTCCACATTCTCTCTTCCAACATTCTCCTCCCTTTGAGGAGTGTAGGAAATCCCTTGGCACCAGGCTCTTCCGAAGAACAACAGCAGCTTATTCAGAGAAGCCAAGGGCTTTCTTATGCCTCTCTTCCTAGGAACAGAAATGTCCATTAGTACTTGGCCCCACCATTGCCATGTCTCAGCAATCCTACCATCAAAAAAATAGATAGAGATAGAGATAGAGATAGAGATAGAGAGAGAGAGAGAGAGAGAGAGAGAGAGAGAGAGAGAGAGAATCAATCATTGCATTCACCCTTGATCATAAGATCCAGAATGTCTGAATCTGAACTATTATATTCCATTCTGAATTTTTCTGTAGCTGGTTAGGGCCTATTGTTTTTATTGTGCCCATGCTCAAACTAAGAATTGTCAAGGCAATGGGTGGTGGTGGTAGGACTGGGGAAGTAAGAAGACGTCTTTTAGCTCTTTCCCTCACTAATATACAGAGAGTTACAATGTACATGGATGTACTTTGTACACTGCAACCACCATTTACTCACGAGCAATCAATATAGAGATTACAGCATTCTCAGTGTAGAGCCAAGACCAAAAAGATTTAAAATAGATGTTTTGATGATGCCTTTCACAGTGTATAGACCAAACAAGTCAGGTTAACTCATATCCAGAATTTGATATGGTACTACTCTGAGCATTCCTTCTGCAGATCAAGAGACCATTGTTTCCTAGAAGTGTCCCAGTTCAGGTACCAAGGTCATTCAGAGTATGAGAATGCCTCTGCAAAAATCCGGCTTCTCTTTTGTGTTTTGACTTGTTATATTAAAGCTTGGGCAAAAGATATCATGGAGTTACCCTGTACCATGACACTATTTGTCCACTAAGATCAGAGAGCTTCAGAGAAACAGAGTAGTGGCCAAGGTTACAAACTCACTTTCCAAAATAGGATCCCAGGATAGTGAGTAAAGCTTAACTCAGCCTTTCACTTTCATGTTGAAATGTCACCAGGAAGGCTATGCACCCAGGTTATTGAAAACTCTATTCAAAAGTTGTCTTGGTCACTCTCTGGCTATGTGACCTTGGATAAGATCCTTGGACTCCCTTTGCCTCGATGTCCTCATCTATTAGATGAAAGAAATGGACTAGACAATCTTTATGGTCCCTTTCAGTTTCAGGGACCTCTACTTTTCTAAATAAATTAATGTAATTTATCTAGGCAGTAGACCTTGAGGGGAGGTCATGCATGCTTTTATATCATCATGATAATACTGGCTACATCTTGATATCCACAAATGACTCTAGAGTACAATCAAAGCTTGTTTAAAATGTCTGTTTTCTTCCAGGAAGAAACAGTCATGGGCAGGATCCAGAAGAAAACACAACTAGAGCTCTTTGCAATCTTTTTGATAGATTGGGAAGTTGAGTGATGCAATTTTAAGCTCCTACGTTAGACCCAGAGAGAACACCACTTAAGGAGCTGAGATTATCAGACTTCAAGAACATCTGTGATTTCTAAGAACAAATTATTCCTTGTTTCAGGGCAAGATTATACCTAAACTGAAAATAATGAAGATTTCTTTTTTGAAGACAGATAGTCTTCTCAATGCTTTCTAAATGGCTATAAATGCTAATTGTGGGTTTACTTTTAGATTCAGATTCTTCAGCTATGTACAGTGCACCTATGACACCCTTGTGAACGTTCTTAAGTGGTCAGTGTCTCTCTGTTTCAACCACCACCATTTGTTTCCCATCTGACTGCCTCCCAGCTGGCCCGTCCCTTCCAAGTTTGCTTACCTCTGATCCTTTCACAAACTGTAACAAGAATAAGATTTAAAAATTGAACTCAGGATCCTTATTCCACTACATGTATATCCTCAAGGTGTTAGTGTAGGTAATTAGATATTAATAAAGGAAGGGAGCAAAGGGAATCAGATATTATTGAGCCTAATGGACTGAGTAGCTGAATCAGACTCTGGGTCTTCTTTGCTGCAAAGTTACAGCATTCATGGGTTCCTCAGAAGATCGGAGCATTGCCTTGTCAAGGGGATTAGTACCCCTCCCTCACCTGTGCAGGGAGGAAAATCCAGATTTCCAATTTCCCCAGGGTAAAACCAGCCTGTTTGTTCAGACTACGGGGTGGGGGAAAATAAATAATGAAGAGGGGGGTGTTTCAACTATGAGGCATGCACGGTAGGAACCAAGGTGGAAATCATGGAGGTCTGTCAGCCTAGCCTAGGAAAAGGATCTGATTAGATAAAGGACACAGAACACTGGAAGATCTAGGAAAGGGATTGGTTGGGGGAGGACCCATCAGAAGCTCTCAAAAGATTGGGAAGCTTATGGTTAGTTTGAAAAAGTGCCTGGTCCTTCCTAAACCTGAGATAACATAATCCAAGCCTAACGCAGCTCCCTCTCTCAGCCGGTAACACACACTTGCCTTGTGTGTTTGTGAATTCTCTCTCCATAGCAGCCATGAGGTCCTAGCATCTGCCTGGGGCCCGGCTCCAAGCGCCAGTCTGGGTACTGCAACACAGCACTGACCAGAGTGCAGTCAGGAACAG
The DNA here is from genome assembly GCF_019186645.2 of Phyllostomus hastatus. Classification (NCBI taxonomy): domain Eukaryota; kingdom Metazoa; phylum Chordata; class Mammalia; order Chiroptera; family Phyllostomidae; genus Phyllostomus; species Phyllostomus hastatus. The sequence continues at coordinate 6,219,504 of NW_025334015.1, read as the reverse complement.
AGTATGCTAACCAGATGGGGACAGACATGAACTAAACTGGACTAAGCTTTGGAATGCCAAACAACCGTTGAACCTTGACCCTTGTACTGGGCTTGATGAAGACAAGGCTGGATTTGTTTATTCACAGCATGATGGACAGAGATGTGATATCAGGAACCTGGGTGCCATCTTTCATTTCAACCACAATAAATCTTACCACATCCATATGTGGGTCCCTGGATTGCTTTCCTTATGGCCCCATTTAAGAGCACCACTGGCAACAAATGGTGTTGCATTACTTATAGAATAAAACCCAAAATGATAACAAGTTTCAATAGCTCTTTGCATCTTTTGACTCCGCAGCCCTCCAGCTTCATTTTGCACCATACTTCCTTCCTCTATGCTCCAGCCAAATAGGATAATATCTTCTGATCCTTTCTGCTATGTGGCCTTTGAATGTTCTATTCCCTCTGCTTCCCCTAGTCTTTTCCCTTGGGCCTGGATTATTCCCACTCTTCATCCTTCAGACCTCAGCCCAATTTTCACTTTCACAGGAAAGATTTTGCCAGTCTCCCTGGCAAAATCAAGCCCTCCTGATAGGTGATCATGGCATCACAGACCTCTCCTTCAGGAGCCTTATCTTAGTTGTCATTTTGTAACTGCATCAGTATTTATTTAAGGCATGTCTGTCTCTCCCACTGGCCTATAAACTTCAAGAGTGTAGGGACCATATAGATTTTCATTCAAGCATTGCATTTCTAGTGCCTGGCATAGTGTTTGCCACATAGTAATCACTCAATAAACCACATGTCCAATAACTGAATGTGCCTGGTACTTAAAGTCCTCACAGATGACTAAGGCAAGAGCCCTGCTATTCAGAATCCCACAGGCATGAAAAAGCAACTCTGAAATAACCTACCATGAAAAATGACTAGGTACAAAAATGAGAAAAAATTCTTTTTCTATTTTTTCTGATTTGCTGATCCCCTTTTTACCTTTTCCATGTGAACATCAACCCATTTAAGTATCAGTTGCTCAAGCATGACTCACTCCTAGGCTATTAGCACTTCCTGTCCCTACCCCAACATTTTACCTCTTGTCAGCAACACAATTGCACCTTGCAATGGTATGGTGTATACTTCCTGGCACCATAGGAATCACTCTGAATTTCAAATAATTGGGGCCACTTCAAGAGACACCCTGATTAAATCTGCTGAGTAATTTTGGTTTGTATGAAGCCAATAGCCCACATCAGGACCTAAATCTGTATTTACTGAATGACTCTCACTCTCAGGCATGTCTGTCTCAACATGTGATGTGAAAACTGAAAGCATGAGGCTCCAGCCCTGAGCTGCCGCATGTGCACTTAGTTGGTAGCTTGGAGCTGGTGTTTATTGACAAGCATGAACACTGGAATGAATAATCATTATAAGCATTCTTCACACATTTTATCTCCCATTAGCAAAGCACATCCCCAAGCTTCTCTGTCCTTACCCTGCCTAACTTCCCCTATGGGGAAAGTGAAGGGCAAGCTGAGGCCTAGGGCCCCGGATGACTCTCAGGATTCAATGAAATGCAACAGAATCATAGAATAGATAAGCTAACACTTAGCATTTGTGTGACCTTGGCTGGCTATCCACTCATTTGTTCACTCATTCATGCATTCACTCATTCATTCAACAAATATATTCTGAGTATTTCTTCTATATTTGTCATTGTGCTAGGCCCTGAGAATTTGTTGGGGGACCAAACAGATGTGTTCCCTACCTTTTTGAACCATAGTCTAGGGAGGAAAGAGAAATTTCAAAAAAAAAGGATTACTTTAGAATATGTGGATTCACAGTGTTAGAAAGGAAAACCTGTTATTGTATACTTGTGCCTAACCTAACCTACTAGAGAATATTGAGAATGCCCTCCTGGAGAAGCAAAATTTAAGCTAAACCCTGAAGGACGGAAAAGATGTTTCGGCAGGAACAAGAAGAAAAAGAATAAAAATTTCCCATGCTTGTGGAGGATCACATGTGAAAGCTTGAGGAGCTGAAATAGCCCAGAGTGGCTAGAACCAAAAGCAGGAATGGAGAGAGGTGAGAGATGAAGCTAAATGAGAGCAGGGGTCAGGTCACGACCCATGGACCACACTGAGCACTTTGGACTCTGTTCTAAAGGCACCAAGTAGTCTGCACAGAGTTTTAAACAAAGAAAATACCACAACAGACCAGAGCAGATCAGAATTGGGTAACCTGTACCCTACCTATCTCACAGCTTCTGGATGGGGTACACATGAGACCAAAGATAGTCTTCCAGATAAACCATAAAGCAAGATACTAGTGAAACTACTATGTAAACTCCCAAGAGTCATAAAACAACATTTGTAAATTCCCTATGCTTAGGTAAAAAGGTTCAAGAATGTTCATTTAGGCCATTTCAGAGAGTCTGTCCCTTGAAATGCCATATTTGCTGCTTTTCTCCGTGCTGGAGTTTGGTGTGCCATCTGACTTGCGCTGAGTCATTTCCCAGAACATACAAGCAGCATCCTCATCAATGGCCTGCCCTGATTCATCTTGGCCCTTCCAAGGGTCTCTCTGCCTAGTATCTCTGCTCACTAAAGGAAATGTGACTGCCTCATAATGATAATGCTTTGCATTTACCCAGCACATTGCCCAGAGGTGTCTCAAAGCATTTTGCAAACGGTTAATTAAGTTAGTCTAGAGACTGCAGGGGAGCCTCCAGTCTTCGAGCACCAAGGGGTTTGGGTGGGAGGGAAGTACAAGGCCTACCTCCAGCCCTGCTCTGGGACACAGGGGCTACTGTGGATGTGCAGGCAGGTAAGACCTCTGTGTCACTAGGGGGAAGCACTCACACTTGCATGGCCATGGTTGTGCATGGTGCAAGTCTCTACTGAGGATGCCCACAGAGAAAGCACTGAGGCTTGGAGGCTACCACAGGGAGTTCTGAAAGGGCAGAGATGGAAGTCATGAGGAAGTGGCTTATTTTCCTTAAGAAGCTGTGATGTGATTTTGAGAGTTGCTACTCTCGGGGTTAGAAACATGAGGGCACGTGTGTTGACATGGGTTGGTGGGGGTGAAGAGAGGAGGGGATGTATATTCACACAAGAATGTTAATAGTAAGCATGCTAGTTTTCAGGTTTATCTCTGCTATAGAATTTATTTCTGCTCCACCCTCAGAGTAACCTTCGATCCTGCCTCAAGCCCTGCAGATACCATCTTCTCGTGACATAGATTTGAGTGGTGTAGAAATCTAGCAAATGGAACAATATCCAGGCCTCACTGTGTGACCACCTCCCTGCCCTTCAGGGAAAGGCAGAGACAACGAAGGCCTCACAGATTTAGAAGCAAAGTCTAGTTCTCAGTCACCTATCAACAGCATACAAAGGCTAGAGGGACAAAAGTCTGCAGGGCCCAGACTTGGCATCTTTAGCAGGGTCAGAAGGAGTGCAAGAGTCGAGCTTCCCCAAGGTGATGCCAGGCTGTCTCCTTCCTCCTGGTGCCCTCCAAGCCCCTCATGTATGGAAGGTGCCACTCAGCTTCCAGAAGTGCTAATAGCAACTGCTGCTGACAGCCTGGCTTGTCAGCAGCCATGGGCCATTTGGGGGTTGACTCTTGAGTTCACTGACAAGAATAGCTAGGCTTTGTTTTCCACCTCTCTTTTCTCCCCAGCTCAGGCAGCAGCAGTCCATGGGCTACTATCCAGTGATCTGAGGACAGGAGAACCACAGCCCATAGGCCAAAGGTGAGAGGGCTCCCAAAGCACCAGCTGTCCAAGGCTGATGCATATGTCCATGTACCAAGTACCCCACCAAAGATACTGCAAAGCAATATTCCAGGAGACCCAAGGGGCCATGTCTGCTGCCCACATTTTCTACACCAAGAAACCAAGGCCCAAGAAGCTCCAAATTAGCAGGCATATTTCACTGGGGGTCCAAAAAAAGAAAAAAAGAAAAACACTGAGGAATTTCCTGTTTTACTGGATCTAGATTTCTTGAGACAGGATAGCTTACTTAATGTATTTTCTTTAATCAGAATCTATATGTAGTCTTGTTGAATAAGTAAATGGAGGTCTGTATTCAGCTAGCTTCCCTCACTATGACAAATACATATGACTCAGGATGGTCCTGCCTTGTCTCCCTTCCTCTTCTCTTTTTACCCTATTACTAAGAGACCAGGATGAGTTATTTTATGAGTTAAAAATTCATAAATGTTTATCTTGTTATCATCTCACCTATTGCTTTTGGCTGTGCTGTTCAATTGGAAACATGAAGAATATATCACTGGAACCCATCTTACAGAGTGGTAGACTGAGACTCAGAGAATACCTTCAGCTAAACAAACAAACCTCAAAGACCTCCTACTTGGAGTCTCAGTTCCCTGTTCTCAGCATTCAGAGGCTTGGGTAGGTCCCACCTCATGGGAAGGGCATCCTGCCCCATGAAACTCTGACATAACTTTGAGGTATAATTCCCAGTGGCTGCTGTGAGCAGCCCAGAGCTGCTACACAGCAAACCCAAGCAAGTGCTAACTATCAGTATTTAAGGACTCTCCTATAATTTCTCAGATGGCAGGACATGGCAGAGGATGCTAAGAATGAGAACACACACAGGCAGACAGTACTGAAGCAATACAAGAGAACCTCGAGCCATCAGGATCTCTGGTTAATCTCAGGTTGACCAAGGCCTCCTGGCTCCAGGCTATGGAAAAAGCATCTCTATGAGGCAGCAACACCTGTGTCCTCTCAGTCACCTGTTGCCACCAGGTCAGTGTTAAGTGTTAGCAGGATCTGGTCTGACCTTGTTAACATGCCTATCATTTTTAAGGAATTGGGTGCCATAGAACAGCTTGGAGACTGGGGGTAGAGGGTATAATTCTGTGATGGGCAGAGGGATGATGAGGTCTTGATCATAACTAGACTCTCAGTCGTTGTTCACATCTCTTTTACAGTCAGTCTAGGGCTAAGATTTTCCCAATGGAGAATGATTCTCCTCTTTGATTCCTCCTGCAAACCAGGAACTCTTAGCAGGTTCCTCCATACTGTGCTGGTGAGGAGAAAGGGGTGAGAAAAAGGAATTCGTGGAAACTTGGCTATGGAACCCTTCCCTGGGATCTCACCCCAAAGCCAAGCATCCAGCCCAAGGACCCCACAGCACAGGGCACTTCCCTGAAGGAAGCTGTGGGCAGGTATGTGCTGGGGAAGAAAAAATCCTATACATCACAGAATTCTCTGTCCAAGTCCAGGGTTTTATGGTGCAAAGCCAGAGTAAGAAATGGGAGATCTGGCTGTGACTGTGAGTGTAGACTCACAGGTCTGTACACAGGACAGGTAGATGGGGATCTTCTTAGTTAACTGCCTGGTGAGAGTCCCAGACAGGAGCAGACACAGAAGGAGGAGCTGAGGACAAGAGTAATGACCTAGACTAGAGAAAAGAAGCCCTCCAGGTTGGAGACTCAATGCATCTGTCGGTGAGCTGTCCTGATGGCGGTTGCAGGGCTGTGCTGTGCTTCGGGAACTGAGCTTTGTTTACTAAAGAGACAACACTCCCTCATCCCACCTTCATGTCATTGTCCTCCCCTTTCTCAGAGATGAATGAGAAAAGGCAGGTGGGAGATGGGTCTCCATTTGAATGCTGTAGGCCATGGGCAGGATTTTAGAGTGTGTCAGAAGGACCTGGGATGTCTGCAACAGGGGTAGAAGGCTGTCTTTTAATTTCCCCCCTCTCCGGGAGGAGTCTGATGCAAATGTCCAGCAGCCTTCACTTCCTGCTTCTCTAGGCAGGTTTCACCATTTCTACTCATCTTCCCACAAAGCCCCCACCCAATGTTGAAAAGGCTCCTCCCACCTGGGGACAGCAAGAGCACCCCACTCCTGGTGGTCAGGGCTGCAGGAGTGTTGTAAGTCTTGGCGTGACAAATAAATCGTCAAGAGAGGCCCTTTCCCTATCTTGGGTGTGGGCTCATTACCATTTTCATTTGTTACTGTCTTTCCCATCTCAGAGAGTCTGTGTAGAAAAGCAATTTATGACCATTGGTCTCCCCCTGGAAGGCACCAGGTGACAACATTAGCCTTAAAATTATTCTAGGATGCAAACATGTTTTACCAAGACACAGAAAGCTGCAGAATAAAATGGCATTGAGGCCTAAGCAGGTCAGGGTTTCATTATTACATTAACCTCTGTCTTTAGATGCAGAGGAAGTAAAGGGCTAACGAGCTGGTGTTGACCGAGATGGGAGAAAAAGCACCATTTGAAACAAAGGGGAAAAAGTCTAAAAACATAATAAAGTAAAATAAGTGAGGAAGGAGAAGTCACAAGTAAACTCTTTCAACTCATCAGAACTGTGGATTCAGCCAGGTGCCCTTTCTCACTGAAACCCTTCATGAAGTGATGTTTTCCTTCTCTCCAGGCACATCCCTTGAGGCCAACTTTTCCTCCTCCACTCCCCAAATCTCTGAGGCCAGGCTCCTGGCCCAATGAGCCTGAAGCATGGTCCTCAGAGCAGGTCACACTAGTGGCCTGCATTCCCTCCTCACATGAAATGCTTTATTCTGGTGAGAGCTGACTGGCTCCCAGGCTGAGGTCATTCCTGGGGGCCCAGCTGGCTTTAGGGATGGATGCTTGTCTCACAAGCAGAGTCAGTGCTCCTCACCCAAGGAGTAGAGCTGTGGCTTTGGGGCCCATGGGAACTCTACCGGGAGGTAACACTCTGATGGTTGGCTTGCTTCAGGGTGCACTGCAATGCAGCTCCAGCTGCCTGGGGCTCACTCCCCTCCTCCTTTGAAATGTAATCTGGTTCCTGCCATGGGGAGAGCAAACACACAGCCAGCACCCCTTGGGGTGGGAATTCTGATCTCCACTCTTTTACTCACCTGTGCCCAGAACAGTGGAGGGAGGGAAATTAGGGGCTAGGAGGCCCCAGAAGCTGCCTCACAGGCTGGGGACCTGAACATATAGGAAAGTTTGTCTTCTCACACCCGGGGACCCAAAACACCTACCTGGCTCCCTCTACAGGCTGGAGCAGGAAATGAGTGTTTGATGCCTGCCCTGCCTTCCCCACTGAGCGCTGTCAGGCTGAAACCCCCTCCCAGGCTGGAATCTGAAGGAACAACAGTAATCCCGGCCCCCTGAACTTCCAAGCCTAAAACCAACAGCTGGGAGCATGGTTATGCAAAGCCCATCTCTGTTAGAAAATGTACAATTTTTAAAAACCATTACAAAACATTATACAATGGATTTCTTCCATTTTCATATTTCTCTCCCCAGTAAACCCCCATTTCTCTGGTTTCACTTTGGTACCTTACAAATACTTAGGGCTTTATGTTCCTAAAAACAAAACAAAACAAAATGATTTGAATATAAAAATGTAAGTTTTATGTTTTACCTATATCAGGATATGTAAGATTTAAGAATCTTAGTAATTATGTCACATATATAAAACATTTTAGGTTTAAGATCATGTTTAACCAAATTAATGGATCTCAGTTTTGGAAAAAGAAAGACAATTTCTTCCTGGGCTGGGTTTAGTATGGAAACCTCACAGACCCTTTGGTGCTTCCTAAACCCTTGGCAGGCATACCCCAGTCCCTCCCGCACTGTTTGAAGGATGCCTGCAGGCATTCGGTGGACGTCTTAAGAACGACAGGCATGCAATTATCAAATGTATTAAAATGTGTTGGGTTTTGCAACACTTCCACTATGCTTATTCTGGTAGGACTGCAGCATCTTACCTGTGTCACTGAAGGTTTGTATCCCCCAAACAAGTAACTGCTGTGATAGGTAAAATCACAGTGAAATCATTAGCTAAGGTGGGAAGGTGCTGAATAGAACCAGGTGAAGCCAGATTCCCAGCCTTCCTTCTGACTGAACATTTCAGATCCTGTCAAGGGAAATTCCCGTTTCCCATGTGAGGAGTAAGAGAGAGAAACTGAGAGCCTTCTGAATTTCAAAAGCATAATCTGCCCATTTGGTGGAGTGATAGCAAAAGGATAAGAGGTGGAAGAAGGACTGTGTTCAAGACAGAAATTCAAGAGCAGAGGAGAAGGGAGAAGAGAGAAAGGAGCTGAAGTGAGAGTAGGGGAGTGAGGGGACGGAAGGAAAGAGAGAGGGAGAGAGGCGAGTGGGGAGAGGGAGAGGAGGGAGAGAGAAAAAGACGAAGAGAGACAGAAAAAAAAAACAGAGACGTTGGGAGGTGCAGAGATAGAGACTGGCACAGAGAGACCACGACTGAGAAATAAGAATGCCCCATCTCTCCTGCAGGTCTCAGCGTAAGTGGGGAGAAGGATTTCTGATTGGGAGCTGACTCCCCTCTTCTCCTACCCCTGGGACCACAACTGGTTAATGCCAGCCAGTGCCCTGCACCGAAACAGCAGCGCCTCACAGCACGGTGCAGATCTCGAACCCAGCTCATCAGATCGCATTGCCGGCACCAGAGCAAATCCCATGCTGCAAGCATCTGCGTGCGTGTGAGTGAGCGAGCGGATTGTGCGCGCGTGCACACAGCAAGCCCACCTCTGCCCCTCGCATGCAGCTCACACTTCCTCTCTCCCCCCTGAGCTTTCCTTCTTCCCCTTCCTCTCCTGCTCGTACATCTCAAAATCGGCCCAGGAATAGCGTAGCCCTTGTCCAGTACCTGGGATGAAGAGCAGGGCGGTTGTCGCGGAGAAGACGATCCAGCAGGCAGGGTGGTACATCTTGAGGCTGCGGAGTCTCGGCTGCTGGGCTTGCTACTGCTTCTGCTGCTGCTACGGCTGCTGCCTTCCTCTGTGCTGAATTCTGAGCAGGTTTAAATCCAATGTTTGCAAAGGGAGGGAGAGAGCAAAAGAGAGAGGGAGCAAGAGAGAGCGCGCCCGAGATGGGAGCAGGCAGGCAGCGCCTCTGATTTTTTTTTTTCTTTCACATACACACAACTGGGCTCCAATCTATACAGGGCTCAGCGCAGCCCTCCTCCGAGGCACGCATTGGCTCCACTCTCCTGAGCGTCACCCGGAGACTTTCCTATTTGGGAGGCTCCGCTTGGAGGGTAGTTGAAGCTTGTCCCTTCCTCGCCACTCAGCCTGAACCCGGCAGTGTGCACTGGTACCTCTGTACGTGAGCTGGCATGTGGCTTCTGTGGGCACACACCAGCACCTTGCAGGGCAGTGGGGAGGGGGCTGGAAGTGTTGGTACAGACCTTTCCCAAGCAGGCAGGGCGCAGGGCACACACATGAAAGCCAATGTGACCAAAGTTCATGAAAATTCCTTATCTCTGTTCTTTCTCCCTAGTCCAGGCAGGGAGGCAGCAGGAGCCAACCCAAAAGGGACACTCAGACATTTAAACGTGCACCCTGATTCCCTCCCCTGCTATTCAGAGCCCTTGGAGGAAATTCCATCTTCTCAGCAGGAAGATCATTGCTTTAGTTTTTCCACCAAGGATGCAAAGCGAATCTGCCGCTCCCCAAAATTAGAGCCTTCTCAACAAAGGCAAGAGGCTATAGAAGCCCATACAATTGTGATGATGAGAGCATAGGCAGGGAGATAGTCGGGTTAGGTCTCAAGGAGAAGATAACTTCCTCAAGTCCTCAGAAACCTTCAAGAGAGAAGGCCGCGAAAGGATACCTACCTGTGGCTTTCTGTCTTGCATTTTTATTCCTCATCACAGTCCAGTCTGTCCCTTCTCTGGAGTAGCAGTTTGTATGAACAGTATTTCTGAGTGTGACGCACCTCAGGACTTCCTTCTTTCGACACCCGTTCTACAAAAGGCCTGCAGCCCTCCTGAGAGCGTGCTTGTCAGTGGTACGCTTGGCCAGGTGAGTAAAGGTTTTCCTTAACATATCTGCTGAACTGGAAGGTTATGGGATAAGAACAGCATTAGGTGTTAGAGCAGGGACAGGGCACATATATGAAAAACCCATTTTTGTCCCAGGGTGTCTTCTGAAGGCCCCGTAGTGGTCTGGATTCCTTCCCAGCTCCTTGTGTGTTTGGCTCAAGGTCTGTGAGTGTCCCTGTGTGAGAGAGAGCCTTCTTCCCTCCTCTGCTGCAATTGTTACTGCTTTCCCAGGCACCTGCTATGGGGCAGGTATTCACATGCCTTATTTTAGTTAATCCTCACCATAGGCCTGCCACCTAGGCTTTGTTCCCCCTGGATTTTAATAGGCTGAAACAGGAGTTCAGAGATGTTTAGCAACTTGCTAAAAGCCACACAGCTAATCCCAGTCAGGATTCAAACCCAGGACTGTCCTACAGCAAAATCCACAGTTTCCAAGAAGATATGCCTACTACCAATTGCCAAACAAGTTCTTTCAGTCTAACAGAGCTCCCTTTCTACAAAATTAAACCTGTTTGCTTTTGAAGAAGTAAAACAATTCATTCATTACTTGTCTCTTTAGAACCAAGCCTGAAAACCTTATGAGTCATGGAGAAAATATATGATAGTATTTCTGCTGGCACTTAAGAAATATCTACTTAATATGAAGTTTTTGTTTGTTTAAGATTGGGAATATAAAGAATAAAATTTGTTCTTGTCTAAAGATAGAATACAGTAGATTTGAAGAGACCATTCAAAAGTTAACATATTTTGACCATACATTAAAGATAATAGGACTTAGATGTACTATTAAAGTCAAATTCTATCAAGCCAATAATTGCAAACATGTCATCCACAAGCACATTGATCTGTGAATCCTTTGAACAAACAAACGATGATCGCTGGTGACTGAATCTGCTGGAGAACAGAACTGGGCAGGAGGAATCAGGCCATGAAAATCAAAGGAATATTCCAAGATGGAGAAATACAGCAGGCACAGACAGAAATCCTTTAGGAAAATGAAAAGGGAAAGGACTTGGGGAATGAAAGACAGAGTGGAAGAAGGCCTTGGTTTCTAAACTGATGATATTCAGAAATTTCCTATTGCTGCTGGGAAAAGTTAATTCCTTTCTGAGCAGGGGAGTGCTTTGGATAAGAACTTATTTTATGGAAATTAATGTGGGTAAAATGCATGGGATGGATTGAGGCAGATGTACTTGTTAGTAGGCCTTTCCCAGATTTGACACACTCTAGAATTGGGTGCTAGCACTGGAAGAAGAAAAGCAGGGGCTGGTGGTGAAACAGAAGAATTACTGTATTTGCCATGTTTAATGCATAATTTTTGCCCAAATTTTTGAGGAAAAATATGGATGTGCATTACACATGGGTAGTACAAAAATTTCTTGTACCATAACATGTTCAAAAATTAATACTGAAATTCCTTTATAATACAAAAACAAATATTTAAATATAAATAAATAAGTAATTGAATTTAAAAATTAAAACAAAAGGTCTTTTTCCTGAGAGTTTGGGCCAAAAATGTGGGTGCGCATTATACCCACCAAAAGACAGCAGGGCTTGGTGATTGATGGTAGCATGCAAACAACAGACATCATTTCTGCACCCTCTGGGGACCAAGGGTTTTAAAAATATCACATTTATCCCTAGCTTTTTCTTTCAAGAAACTGTTGTAATTATACCTTTTCAAGAGATGAGGAAACTGAGATTCAGAGAGGTTAGGTAATTTATTCAAGATCACACAGTTAGTTAGTAACACAACCAAAATTCAAACCCAGGATTTCCTGTTTCCAAAGTGTATGCCTCCCTCAAAATCAATGATCACATTGGACCCTAACATTTTATTGAATATCCATGTGCCAGCTCTTCTGTTACTGGCCTTATAAACCCCCCATTTATCTTCTCAACAAGCCAGTGAAGTAGGCATTGTTATCTACATGGTATTCAAATCTACGTAGTATTCGAAGAGTTGAAATAACTTCCCCAGTGTTGGAGAGTGGTCCAGGCATAAAGCTGGGGTTTGGGGCCAGGCCTGCCTCCACCACTGGGCTTTAACCACAAAGGGCAGAGGAGAAGCCTCCACACCGGTGCATTTTCATGCACTCACAGGCGCTCTCTGAGCACCTACTGTGTGCTCTGCCCCCTGATGGGCCCTGTGGGCACTGAGCTGCACAGGGTACCACTTCTACCCCCACTCTTGGGGTATAACAGGCACGCACACACCACCCCTAGTATGCTAATGGGAGAACAGGAATTAAACTTCAACAACATTTATTGGACCAGAGCCAGTGCTCAGAACTTCACAATTGTTTCCTCTTCATTCTCACTGCACCTCACTGCTATTCGCACTTCACAGATGAAGACATAAACCAGATTACAGAAATTCCCAAACTCCTTCTCCAAGACTATAAAGTGTCAGATAAATCTAGGTCTTTCTTACTCCAAAGTTTAAGTTCTTTCTCTATTGCCTGTAAATTATATTTTTGTTTTAAAAAATTCCGTATATTCAATCAAAGTTGTATCTAAATAGCACACAGAGTGTACAAACATATGTACCCTGTACCTTTAATTAAATTTACAGTTAACAAATATCAATATATATCAAGAAATAGTTTAGTTTTTAAAATGCGTATGCCTAATACAATCTTTTCCAAGGAAACATAAAGATGTATTTTTACTGATCAATTCTTCTAAGTTTATCATATGATTAAAATATATGTCTATTTTTAAATAGAAGAATAAATGTATAAATACATATTTAATCAATAGATGGCACTAACTTTGAAAAGAGATAGTTGTCTACCTTAAAAATACAAATATAAATAAAAATGCTTCAATGCATATTTACTAGGAGGATTGTTCTCTTCTCTGGGGTAAATAATATGCAATTTTATACTTTTATGAATATTTTTTATCTTCCTCTAAAGCCAACAATATCATCAAAACTGTATTTAAATAGCAATAAGTAGGGGAACAATCCAACTGAAACCAGACAATTGTGCAACAAAGCTGATGGTCATACTTTTACTACTGCCTACGTTTCTTCCCTCTGATCCGGGAGAGTTGCTAGGCAAACCTCTTCAAATGAAGTCTCTGGCTTCTTAGAGGACAATGGGAAATGGGGAATGCTGAGTCAGGGGTAGGTTCTTCACCAGAGAGGGATAAACCTGGGTTTCAGCCCTGCCTCTTTCCATACTAGCTGCATGACCTTGGGTAAGGAATACAAGAACTCCCTCTGATTCATGTTTAATATGTTTGTTTGATTGTTTGTTTGTTTGTGATTTTCTGAATGCAAGCTCAAGACTCTGGAAGGCACAGTAACTTTAAACCACAATGGTACATTTTGCTCAAAGAAGTGAGAATTTACTAAGTGACTGGCCTATGACTGGAAAAATAAACCCTTTTTCTGAAGTCCCAGAGGCTTACAATGGTTGTCTTACTTCTGGTCTCTGGCGTTAATCTATTCCTGATACTTTCCCAGAATTTTAATGTGTTCAATAAAAGTCTTGGCCATGTCCGTGATAGCTATAATAATAAATATCATATTGGAAATACCCAATATGTGTCAGTTTCCATGCCAAGTGGCTAATATGCATGATAATACTTTCTTACCAATCCCTCCCACAAAGTCGACCTATGACACTTTTTACAAACATGTCACCTAGGACTTCCCCAAGGCCCCACCGAGAACTGAAAGAGGTGAAGTTCACACTCATAGCTGTTAACTCCAAAGACTCTCTGATGCACATACATGAAGCCATTATGAAGATTTACTGCCAGCATCCCACAGGTGTTTTTTTTTTTTAATTTAAAAAACTTTAATCAAAACAATGCATTACTTGGTTTTTCAAGTTACTACTACTGAAAGAAAACAGCATTCTGAATCCCACTTCCATCTTGTTTAGCTGTTCTATCTGGTATTTGCTTCCTTATTTCTTTTTAAAAGTGTACTCACTATGCTATTTCTTAATTTAACAATATATTTAAAAATTATCTATTGACTTCCTACTATAGAATATGAAGAGTTAGCTTGTTAACCACCAATCCCTATACCTCTCCTCTTTCCATCAACCCAATAGAAATGTCACAGTTTTTAATTACATCAATATTTTGATTTGACATTGTTATGATTAGTTATTGTCTTTCTTTCACACCTTTTTGCTTTCCCTAGAGATAATATTTGCCTTTTTGTTTCATTTGCTTCATTTTCTATAGACCTATTATTAAATCTCCCCAAATTCATTGTAGAATTATAAAATTTCTCTCAGTATAGTTAAACAAATCTGGCAATCCATAGACATCATGTTTTAAGGGCCTTTTTTTCAGGAGACTTTCATCCCCTTGGTCCTGGCCTGTCATCTGGAACTTTCTTTTACTAAGAGCATATGATGCCCTGTGTCTCTCTCATGTTTTCTGAATCTACGTTTTCTTCTCTCTTGGTGTTCCTTGTTTTAATATAACATATATTTCCTAGTTTGCTGAGAAAGCACACATGAGTGTTCTGTTTTGGGGCAGGACTTGCATATTAAAAAATCACTTTAATGTGACTCAATTTATTTGCAGGTAATTCAACTGCAAATAGAATTCCAAGTTGAAGTTAATATCCTCTCCAAATTTTGAAACCATTTCTCCATTTTCTTCTAAGCTTAAGCATTGTTCTTAAAAAGTCTAATGAATGTCAATTTGTATTTCTTTTTACATGAAACAGCCCTATTTTTTTCTCAGTAAACATTTATTCTTTATCTGTGGCTTACCAAAACTTCACAAAGTTGGTTTTTTTAAACTGGATCTCTCTGTGTGTGTATGCCTATGTGTGTGTGTATATATGTACGTGTATGTGTTAGTCCCTCAATACACTCTTCCCATGAAAAGAAGTTCATTATCTTCAACTCTGAGAATTTTTAATATTTTTGAATGTCTGAAATTTTTCTCTCCTCTATATTATTCATTTTTGTGAAATTCCCATTAAATGGATGTTAGTCTTTTGGATGAGTTCTCTAATTTTCTTATATTTTCTTCTTGTATTTTCATCAAGATGTCCTTAATTTTAATTTCCAATTCTTCTACTAATTTTTTAATTATACTACAAATTATTAACTTCTGTCTTCCTGTGGTCTCATTTTTTATGGTGCCTATTCTTGTTCCATGGTTACAATATCTTCCTATATCTTTTGAGGATATTAAAGTTTCCTGAAGTTTCCAGCTTCAACTGGAAGCACAGTCTGCATTTCCTCAGAATCCTTTTATGTTGCTCATTTGTTTTCATCTTTGCCTTTCACATAGGAAAGCTTTTGCAACTGTCTGGTGATCTTTAGTTTTCCTTTTGTATTTAAGAGTAAAGCGAAAAAAACTGACTAGAATTGCTGCATTTATCAATGGAGTTTATCTACTGGTGGGTCTTGATGGCGCAAGGAACTGGCCTTGGGACTGTTTCCCCCAAATATCAGTTATTATAGTCCTTTTGTCTGGAGCCACTCAAGCTTCTCCAGAGGAGTCCTCTGTTCTGCTGCCAGGATGTTAAAATCTTGGCTTCCAGCATTCTGAAGAAGGTCTGGTAGTTTTTGCCATTGAAGACAAAGATGTCCTCAACCTCTTTGTTTTCAATAGGATGCCTTAACTCTTTCCTGTAGCTAAGCCTGGAGCCTCTCTTCTTTAATTCCTTCAAAAAAAAAAATCTCATTCATGCTAATGTGGAAGAAGCAGAGACATCTAGGAGTGGAGGGGTGTCAAATATAGACTTTCAGCCAAGCCTTTGTTTTCGCCTCCTATCCTGTATGTCCAGGGTTCAGTGGTATAAACCTGCATAGTTCTATCAATCATATCCCTCTGCAGACTCTTATATCGCAGTTGTTGTTATTGTTTTTTTTTTTCACTAAAACAGTTGCCACTGGCTCTTTTTCCTAAAAAAAATTTCTACCCACCTTTATTTTCTTTTCCAACTTTTTTCATCCTTGGGGTTTATACCTTTTTAACCCTTTGCTATCACTTTTGTGGGATTTGAGAAATCATGGAGGCCAAAATGGAAGTCATCCCTTCATGATAAACTGCACACTAGTGCGTGAACTGAGAACCATATAGCAGAAAAGATGACAAACCTAACACTCTAAACACCTGGAATATCAGGCTGTGTGTCCAATATAAGGCTGAAATCCTGTGCAAACTGGGGTAACTGAAATGTAAGCTATTGCTGCTGGTATGCACACTGAAGACCTGGACATTTATAAACTCATTTATTTGCTTCATGCACTTGTAAAGTGTCACAGAGGAGGGATTAATTAGCCCCACTTTCATATAGAGAGATAAAGAAGAATTGCAATTAAAATGTATGTCCCAAAACATCAGCAAGTCAAGGAAGAAGCCAGGACTAGATTCTACTTATGCTAACCCTCAGGTCTTTTTTATCAGTCAATCCCAACAGTGAATGATTTTCCCAATCACTATTACTGTTCTTGTTGCTGTTACTAATTACATAAGCATCACCCTAGTTCTTATACAGCCCAGAAACTAGCTAGATTTGCTCAAGACAACATATTACCCAATGCCACATTATCATAAGGCCTTCCAGATACACCTGTTGGGAATTTAGCAAAGTATTGAAGAAAATGACATCTGATTTTCACCTATGTATAGATTTTTTCTCCAAGAATAGTTTTCAAGCAAGAGCTGGTATATTTTAGCTAGTGGGAAGAAAGTCATTAGCCCTTTTCCAAGGTAAAGTGCACGAAGATGAAAGGATGCTTACACCTGTGTAAGAGAGTAGGCGTGGCCAAAGATCCATCTCCAGATGACTTCCCAGAGTCTGTTCATCCTCTTCTCCACAGATTTGCTGCCCCCCTTTCTCTCTCCACCCTCTTTCTCTCCCCCTCCCATTTCCTGTCCTCCTTCCCTCTCTGTGTGGAGGGACTGCTCCCTGTACTCTTCTCTGGATGAAAAGGCTACTCTTCTCTCCTTGACATCTTGTTAGGCTGTGAATACACATCTACTAATTTGCATTTGGTGCAGGAAAAAGAGAAAGGCGGGGGATGAAGGAAAAGAAAAACACATAGTCACACATTCCCTGACTTCATGGCTACCAAGGGGACACGTTCAGTCAATGACAGAGAATTTTAACTTTGTCTCTCTCTGCCTCCCAATCCCTGCAGTCTCTCCATCACACCAGCTGCTGCTTTGGCTCCACCCAGCCCAGGCCCACTTGCTCTGCTCTGAGGCATCCAGTACAGAGGGAGAGTCTCAGCCCTCACCCCTCCTCCACTCACGTGCTCAGACACTGCTGACACTGACCCTTTGTGTGAGGCTCCAGACCCAGAGAAGTTTTCTTGCAGGATACAATCTCAGGAGGGCCTGGGGGCCTTGTTAGCAAAGGCTGGCCCCAGGTGTTGCGTGACAATGACTTCAGGAGCTGTGCCTGTTGCTCTTCCTACTTTTCAAAGAAAGCTCAAGTAATTAAAAAGTGTAACAACTAGGAATTATATACCTAGGTTACAATCTACGTTCCGTCATCTTCTAGCCATGAGGCACTTAGTCCCATAATCATCTCTTCCCAGTGACCACTACTCAGTGCCTGGGGAATGCACATAAAGGATAAAGGATTATACCCAAAATCTATCCCAAAGCTGCACAGATGTGCATATCTCTGTCCTCCCTGGGGTCTTGGAGCTTGCCCTCTGTGTGGTCAAGTGGCTGAGGAACCTCACAGGTACGATTTCAACTCATATGTGTTTTCCTATGTGGAAAATGAAGTCAGCACCTTATTGTGGGCCATGTTTGCTTATTTTTTAAGTGATATTTACTGAGCTTTCAATTAGCAACCATTGCTGAGAACCCACTGAACACAACAAATATCTGAGTCCAAACCTTGTCACTATAGAAGGCAGCATGGCCCTGATGCCCTGCTCTGTATTTCCTAGGGAAGAAAGGAAGCAAATCAAAGAACAAATGGGAAAACCCTTGGAAAATGATAACCATACAAATGCCCCATATAATTGTTGTTGCCACAGACATTAAAGTCCCTAGGCCCAGTCAGATCTCTGTTTTACTAAGATTGCACTTACTATTAGCAAAAGATGTTGGGACCATTTAAATGAAATCAGCAGCCACAGTATTTTAAATAATCCCTACTTCGGTTCAGTCCACATGCATACCTTTTAAAATGGAAACACTGGACCGCGCAGTGATGATAGGGAAAACCACACTCAAGCTCTATCTATTTGGACTAGAAATCGCAGGTGGCTCCAGATTGAAATGAATCTGATTCGCCTGCCCAGTAGAGGGTTGGCTTATTCTACAGCAGAACTGCAGCACTTATGTGAAGATGCCCTCCTGCAAAATTAGATTCTTCAAGCTCCACTAGGTACCTGTGTTGGACACACTTGCTTTTGCTTTCATTATTTCCTTAAGGGATGTAAGAACCTATGAGCCCTGCAAAGTTCAGTTAAACTGAAGACTCTCAAGTTAGGATGCTAACTTACAGATGCCCTGTTCTAAGGCTGCTCCACTGAACTGTGTCCTCACCAGGGAAATTTGGGAATAAAGCTTGCCTGCTTTTCATGCTGAGGGGCATGCTGGCCACTCCCTGGAATGAAAAATTCTCCCCCAAATCTTTGTCATGCCTGGAACACAGAAGCTGATACAAAATGAGAGATCAGAGCCTGAGGAGGAGGGTATGTGGACTTTGTTATGGTAGCGCTTGGAGCGGCACGCCCAGTGGACTCAGGCTCCTTTTGTGATTGTTAAATGCAAACCACATGAGTCTCTTACTACTTCCACCACCAACAAAGGTTTTGAATTCCCCTAGAAAATCAGGCCCATGGCTCTAATAGCCCTGGAGCAAGGACAATGATTAAGCCAACAAGTTTCAGTGACCCCTGGCCTCCTTTCCAGTTGAATCTCTTATCTGACATTGTTATTTTCAGACACATGTATTATCAGAAGGGTATGGCTAGAGAAAATAACTTCATTAATATTGTGGCAAAATACCAAAATGGAAGTCAGGGGGTCAGTTTTTGCCACCAAATCCACACATACAAAATGACCTCTGCCTAGTATGTCCAGGTCCCCAAGAAGCTATGCTTCACACCTCAGGGTCACTTAGAAACTCACCAACTATCTCTTTAGGAGCCACCAGCCCTTACAGTTTGACCCTGTGAGGTTCCAAAGTCCCCATAAAAGAGGTTCCAGCTACCAACATGACGTTTTGATATGGAACTTGGCTAGTGGAGCCTTATGCCAGGAACAACCAATGCTGGTGTTCAGAACTGAGGGTTCGGAGCTGAGGGATGCAGGGCAACCAGGGCAGGTAGCACAGTGTCCAGCAGGCCCTGAATCTCCCAGCCATGACTTTTTGGCCACTACCTCAGAGAACAGGCCCTGGTGACTCCAGCACCCTGCTCTCTGACAACGAAGAGGAAATGTTCCTTTCAGTGCACTTTCCCTGGGAGGCTTAGTACCTCTCCAACTGCCTCCCTATGGAAGAAGGCCCAGGACCTGGATCCACAGCTTCCCATGGCTTTCTTTCGGAATAGCGTAGGCCACGATTACAAACTGGCCACCTGAGGGCCAGATCTGACCCTCAGCTACATTTTCTATGTCTAACAGTATTTTTTCATGGAATATCTGGCCAGCAAGTAGACATCTGCTCCCCCATATTTCCCTTCACTCTTGAAAAAGTCAGCGGAAGCTGTAACTGCTTTCAGAAAGGGAAGCATTCTGCATTGGCTGCAGGCCTTGCAGGTCTACCTCATTCATTGCTCCGGCCTTTCTGGGCTGTGGGCCTCAGCCTCCCCACTCCTGTGGGATAGATTTCCTTTTTTCTCTCTTCTTTCTCCCTCTCCGTCTGTAATTAGTATAAGCTAGAAAACAGGGAACACCTTTATCCTGACCTGAGAAAACACCACCAGAGGCTTAGATATTATCAACACCTCCCCCACCACCACCACACACACACACGGATAAATAGTAAAGAGCTCATTTTGCAAGGAATCAACATTACCCATCTGGATATCTCAGCATGCTGATCATGAAGCTTTCATTACACTTCTATAATAAGTTGCAGATAATACTGTCCTCCCAAGAGGGATGTTCATGTTCCAGGAAACTTGGAAAATGAGACAAGGAGGTGAAAAGTCATGTGTGCCCTTCATGAGCACACACAGAGAGAGGGACCAGCAGACAGCAAAAAGAGCAGCTTCCATTACCCTTTCGGTGCAGGTTGGTTGAGCTTCAATAACAGCCAGGGGAAGAAAGAGGCCTCTAGGAGGGGCCTGCTTAGTGACACTACGGTCATTCCATGGGACACTGAGGCAAAAAGGATGCATAAAATTCTCCAGTGATACATTCAACTAGGAGAAAAAGGTTTACAATACAACAACCACTTAATTAAAAACACACACACACAATACAATATACAGATGATGTATTATAGAATTGTACACATGAATCCTATACAATTTGAGCCAATGTCCCTCCAATAAGTTCAAAAAAAATTTTAGAACATAAATAAAAGTAAATCCATCTCTTAAAATTCAATAAATAAAATAAAAACCTTAGCTTATTTTCCATAATGCTTCATGTTTTTTCTTAAGTAGAAATTTTGCAGAGGGATTCTCAAATTTAAATGATGGTATAAAGAAAAGTCCCTGCTGTCCCCAAGGGCTGAAGGAGAAGAGCGAGGGAGGGAGTGGCAGGGTAGTGAAGCATTTGGTTCCACAGAATGAAAGCCAACAAGACTGGGTATCGATTTTGGCTTTGGGAGAACAAGGCTTTTAGAAGCAAGCAGTGTGCTGGAAGAGCACTCCCCTCCTCCCAGCAGAGGCCAGAGAGTGCTTGGTGGGAAAGGAACTAATTTGAGTCAAGAGTCCTTGAGAGTTTCTACGTTGCACAGATGTGGAAATATCACCTGGTGATGGCGAGTGCAGCATCTTGGGTTTTCTGATGGTCTGACGGTGAAAAGGGGCCACAGGTGGGTTTATGACACTGGGCAGGCTCCTTGCTTTGTGACAATTCCCTGGGGAAAAAGTATCCATCCTATCACAGCCTGTGATGTCACCAGGCAACAGAAAACCCATGTTTGGTTCTATGATCACCACTTCTGCTTCCTGAGCCTCTGGGATGAGGCCCTCTCAGTCCTGCTGTCTGTGGCCTGGCCTGAGTCTTCAGGAGGTATTCAATGGATCTGGATGGAATCTGAAGGTGTGACTGCATTCATGAATGAATGAACATGCTAGGCTTTGTACAAAATCACTCCTGCGGTATAGGCCACAAACCATATTCAGTGAGACAAAACGCAGAGAGCAAAGAGACTTAGGGATCAGACAGGCCTGAGTGGAATCTAGCTGTGTGACCTTAGGCAAATTTCTACCCCTCTCTGAGTCTCACCTTCCTTAACTGATGAATTAAGATAAGGATGTTCATCTGGCAGGATGGCCATGAGGACTATGTGAGAGAAAGTCTGTGAAGCCCTCAGCCTACTGCTTAAGAATTCAGTGAAGGGAAGCTATTGCCATTGCTGGTCCTGCAGCAGCCTGGCTCACTAATTTCTAGCAAGCCTCAATCTCAGGCTGACCCTGCAGATTCCAAGCTGGAAATTTCCCAGCTCACATATCGGGTGAAAAGTCCTCCTCTGCGCCCTACAGCGACTCTGAGCAGATTGCATTCCAGGATCTCACCCCCAGAACACTTCAGTCAACTTTGTCCAGCCTGCGAGTGATGAGAAGTTTCTCCTCCAGGCTCCAGGCTTAAGTAAAACCACAAAGTGATTGTTTCAGCTCTCTCAACTAACATTGAGGTTCCTCCCTCTTTACTGTCTTGAACTGTCTTCTTCAGCCTCTCTTCCCCACCTGCCTGAGGCCCATTGCTCCTGCCCCGGGTGCTGCCCGTGGCTCTTGTTCCCAGGACTGCCCTTTGCTCTTGCCCCAGGGCACTTTGCAGTTGGCTCTGTGTTGTCATGTTGTCTTGTCCTGTTCCAGTCATTAAAAAATCACAAATGCAGAAACTACATTTAATGCTGTCAAAAATAACTTTTGTCTCAGTCAAGTGAAATTATAGTTAAACTATATATGTAATAAATGGCTGAGGCATTTCCTGAATAACTAAATGTTTTATTTCTTCTTTCAAGCTCTTAAAGAGATGGATTGGCAATCAGTGTGACAGAGGCAGCTCTCGTCATATAAAACACCAACCAGATCAGGGGAATAGATGAGGGTGCAGGGTCATGGCTCTGGCAGAGGGCCAAGCCTCTCCTATCTTCAGTTTTCTCTTCTATAAAATGGAGATAAGCTAAGTAACCATCTCTCCATCCCACTATGAGAGGTGAATGATAGCATGTGTACAGCACTGAAAATAGTGCCTGGCATATAGAAAGTGCCCCATATGATGTTAGCTATTACTATCATCATAAGCAAATCCAATCAGCATTTAATGAGTGACTATTTTTTGCTAAACCCTATACCAGGCACCTGAAATACAATGAAAAGCAATACCAGATGGGGTAGGCAGAGTCTTTTGGTAAATAATCACTGTAGATGTTATTATAATTGTGAGGATTGCCTTGAAATGGAAGTACATTGTATTAAAGGGGAGAAATGGGAGGTGTGACTGGTCAGGAAAGGCTTCCCTGGGGAGGAGATATTTCATCTTAGATCTAAAGGATGGGGCAGTTTATTAGGTCAGGGCAGAGAGGGGGTCACCATGCATACTTAGGGCCCTGAAAGACCCAGGTGTCAAGAGCATAGAAGAGGAGTAGAATAGTACAGCAGATGTGTCTGAAGGAGAAGAGGGAGGCCAGGAAGAGTCTGCAAAGCAGCTTTGTCTTAATCCCAAGAATAATGGGCAGATTTCTAATTTGGGGGAAGGTGCACAATCACTCAGCATGCAGCATGCAGAGTAGGTTGGAAGGGAGACAACATGGATGTGGCCAGTTAAGAAGTGCATTGTGGTAGCCCAGACACTAGTGAGAGGAGATATTTCTAAGGCACTAACTAGACAATGGTGATGGATGTGAATGCCCCTGAATGGACTGAAGAAATTTTTAGGAGATAGGATTCACAGAATGTGGTAGAGATGGCGATTACCTTAGGGGAATTGTCAATACCAATTTCTTGGTTCTTGGTTATGTTTCTGAATGGACATAATGTCAATGGCTGAGAAAGTATTCAACTGGATTTAGACCCAGTGTAAGAGAGCAGTTACAGACTTGATAGGTAAAATAGTGTAATGTGGCAGCTAATAGTTCTGGAGTCAGGCTATCTGGTTTTAATTCTATTTTCACTGTTTATAGGTAGTGTGACCTGAAACTCTCCAAGCTTAATTTCATTAATGATCCCAACCTACTTCATAGAGTTGATATAAAGATCAAATGAGATAATCAGCATAAAGCTATGAGCACAGTGCCTGGCACACAGTAACAGTTCAATGATGGTTGCTAGTCTGCTTATCTGAGGGCATGTTGAACTGCAACTGCATTTGAGACATCCAAGTGAAGATGTCAACTCAGAAATTAAATCTACAATCTGCAGCTCAGAGAAGATTCTCTGACTAAGAATAAAGATTTGTGAATTATCCTCATGTAGGTGGTGATTAGTAGAGTCATCTTTCCCTCTCTCTGGGTTTCTTCAGGTTCATGTTAATAGAAACTTCAGCTTCCTCAGGAAAGGTATTGGAAAAAATTTGCTGTCTTTCCTTTTCTCCTCACTGCCCCCCCCCACCACCAATAATAAGATTGATTTATCTGATTAGAGAGATGACAAAGGTCTGACAAGTCTGTGTCCTTGTTCCTTTACTGGTCAGGGTTAATGCATTACCAGCCTCTGTGCATATACATTCATTCATTTATTCTCTCTCTCCATCCCTCCCCCCACCCACCTTTTCCCTTAAAAGAACTGTCTCTAATTCATGTGTGTTCATCTTTCTATTCCTTGCTCTTCTATATGGTAACCCTCCTGGCAGGTCCTGTCTTTACAGCTACAGTTGACAAATTATTCTGCCTGTGGCTGAGTGAATAAAACCAATTGGGAGAAAGAAGGGCATTAAGTGAGAAGCACAATTTTGGAATGGAATCAAGACTGCATTCTGCAATTTAGCTTTACCCATAATAAAATGGATAGTTTGATGCCTGTTTGACTTTGTATTTCTCAGTTGGTTCAGACCTTAGTGGGAGAGAGAAATTATAAATTGTGCCTTTTAACCCCAACAGTAATTGAAGCAATCACTGAGATAATTTCAGAAAAATTATACAGGATAAGAGGACCTAGAACTGAGTCTTAAAGAATGCTTTTTGATGTCCTGGCCGAAGAAGGACTAGCCAAGGACAAAGGGTGGGGGAGGCAGGTTAAGATATGCATGTGTTATACAGTCCAAAAAAAGAAAGAGTCTGAAGGAGGAGGGAATGATTAACAATGTAGAAGCTTACCAAGAATTTGGGTAAGATGATTATTACCTTTTTCTGTTAGATTATTAGCAGGGAGGTCATGATTGCTTTGGTAAATATACTTTTGTAGAAAGAAAATGGCAGAAGCTAAACTGCTATGGGCTGGGGAATGAGTGGAAAATGAGGAAAAGGAGAAAGCACAAAAAGGCAACTTTTCAAGAAATTTGTTAGGAAAGGGCAGAGAAAGATAGAGTGGTTAATTTATCTCTCTGGACCCCAATGTAGCTCTCTGTGTCAAGACTGCATCTCACAGCTGGTTTGGGGAAGCTCAGCTCTGTATATAACCCCCTGCACCTCCACCCTGACCCTCCTTTTAGAATCATTGATTCATAGGAACAAACCATGCTCATATTTTTTCTTTTAGAACTATGTGGAAACATGATCTCTTACATAAATGGACATTCCCCATTTCATTGGTTCATTTGACCATGATGTCCATCCCCACAAGCCCTCTGCGAGAAAGCTCAAATCGGGTCATTGTGTTTCCTGGCAAGGATCATTAAGAGTCGTCCCTTCTTTTCAGGGATATGATGGCACAGGATGTCTTTTCTGTTACAGTGCATATCACAAGGTACAGTAATTATTTCTTTACCTATCTGTAACCACCCCCCCCCGCTAGTAAACCCATTATTTTTTACTCGTCTCACATAGTAGGAACTCAATAAGTGATTGTAAAATAACTGAGAAGCAGGCAGCACTTCCCCCAGGCCCATGGTGATATCTGCTCACAAAATTGGATTTCTGTGTTGGACACAGACCAGAGGAGACCGAGGGGACATGCTGACTAAATGCAATATGGTACCCTAGATAGGATCCTGGAACAGAAAAAGGAAATTAGTGGGAAAACTGGTAAATGCTCTCAGCTCACACAGCCTGAGACACTGAATCCTAATTACTTGCTCCCAAGGAGCTTGTTTCTTAGGAAGACTGGAGAGATATGTAATCCTCCTTCGAAGCAGCCCTGCAGAAGGGTACAGAAGGGTGAAATGATGTTAGACACTCATCTCTCCTTACTAACCATGTTAATTTTCCTTAAAAAATAAGGGGAAGGTGTCATTCTTCTTTCTAGGGTCCCCACCAGTTTTTCTCTACACTGGGTTGTTTAAATGTGGAAAGGGTTCTGCTTGAAGAATGTGTAAGGAGCTTGGTCATAACTAATCCCACTTAGTTCCAAATTTAGTTTTTGTTTTTATGCCTGAAGACTTCCTGAAAAGCAAATGGCAATGAAGATTAAATGAAATAATTCCAGCCTTGTCCCTTTCTTACAAGGGAATGTGGATCTTTCAAACCCCTATCAAAATGAAGACTGCTGAAGAAATTATTTCTACCTACAAAAGAAGAATAGCGACATCCATAGCAAGGAGTCCACAAGCCAATAAGAGGGCAATGCAGAATCAGTCATCTTTCAGTGGTACTAGGAAGTCATAATATGGTCTATGAAATTCTGAGGCCACTAAGTATGTGATCATATTTAAATACAAGTTTCAATAGCTTGGGAAATATGCCACAGAAAATAATAACAATGGCAAAGGCAGGAGTACTTGTTTACCGCTTAATGTGTGCAAAGCACAGGGCGTTATATCATTTTATCCTCACAACAACACTATTGGTTGATCCTATTTTTCTTATTTTACAGATGAAGACACTGAGGATTAAAGAGGTGGAGTAATTTCCCAAGGCTATTACTGAACAAATAAGAGACATAGCCAAGATTTAAACACAAATATTTTGACTTTAGAGCCCACGATCTTAGCCACATCAATTATCACATTGAAACTAGTGAACCTTGACTCATAATCCAAGTTCTAGAGTCCATTCTGAGAAAGGCAAGAAGCAGGAAAGCAGTGGAAGAGCATGCTCTGTGTGGCTCACTAAGCCTTTACACATGCATTGTGGAGAGAGAACTGATATGCATTCCCTTACTACCACCCCTGGTTGTGCACATCTCCTTGGGACCCCTTATCCTCAGAAAATCCACTGGGGAAAATCCTTTCACCTACCTGACCTTTGACTTATTCCCACAGAGTCTGAACTATTCCAGTTCAACATGAATTTATTGGGCCAGATAATGCTACCCATGTCCTTTTTTGGAGAGAACTATCATAGAGAATAAATTAGGTATTGATATTTGTTAGGCAACATGCTAAGTAGTAGGAATACAAAGATGATAAGCCTTGCTCTCTGATAGAAAATTGATGTGATAATTAACATCAATAGCTTAATTGGTAATAATGGCTTAAAGCACTACACCACCTAGTTAAGATGTTATCATTTTCATGGGGTCCTTCAATGTTTGGACTGAAAGGAGAAACTGGAATAAATTTCAGCATGCTTGGTGGGTTTTAGTGAAGTGGAGGACAGTAGATGAGGAGGAAAACCCTCTAATTCCACTATATTAAAAACATATCTGAGTGAAAGATTCTTTGGGAGGCTTCTCAAATCCTCCTTGAATGTACTTTCTCTAACTGAGTGCGTGCTAAGTGCCAAAACAAGTCCTATGTTCATGGTGAAACACATACACCTCCCACAATTAACTTAGTGATATACTTAATCATTAGGCAAAATCCTATACAACAGTGCTCGCTGACTCCACAGAGCACTTGGAGGATCTTGCCAAAATGAAAATTCTGATTCATTAGGTCTTATGTGGGGTCTGAGAGTCTGCGTTTATAACAAGCTTCCAGGGATACTGGTGCTTCTCATTCTACGACCACACTTGAGGAAGCCAGGCTCTAGAATTCCTTCTACCATATCACCACCCAGTGGCCACCCTGACTTCACTTCAAATTCTCCATTTATAGGGAAAGTCCTACCTCTTAAGGTAGTTTTTTTAAAATTTTGGACAACTCAACTTATTGGGAAATTTCTCTTTACATTGAGCTGATAACTTTTTCCCCCACCCAAATGTTGTTCTACCAACTAGCACCAAAGAAACACTCTGTCTTGCTCTAAGGTGACACTTCTAAGAGTGACCAAACCAAGTCAAAGATCAGTGATTTCCTGGTATACAGACTCCCAAGTGTCTGTAATGGGCAGGAACTGTAAAAATTCTTTTCCTTCAGAGTGGTAAATGCAGAATCCACTGGCATTTTTACTCTTTGTGGGAACTTGGTGCTTCCCCAGATAAATCCAGACAAGCCTGACCACAGCCATGACTTCCATCAACTTGTGCTCAAACAGACGTCAGCCTTCTTCTTTGCTGGAGCTCCATGGGGCCGTTTTACAATCCTGTCCTATCCTCTCCACTCCACCACAATGCACACATTCTGGCACTGGCGCTGACAGAGGGGTTTCTGTTTTCTTGTGCATTATCATAGCACAACAGGACAGACTCGTTTTTCCAACTTTGATTAGAGGGACTGTTAGAGAAGAAAATTCAAGAAGCAAATGATGTGTCCCAGTCTATCGAGAGAAGACAATTCAAGTCTAATTCAGACCTCATTTGTAAGTTTGTTCTCTGAAAAGAGAGAGGGAAAATGAAATGCCTTTGCTTTTTGACTCTCATTGTGCTATTGATTTGAAGGCAGCATTGTAAACATTTCTAATTCCTCCAGCATGTTTCTGGTATCTTGTTCCAAGTAAGGAATAGAAGAAGGAAATAACAATCAGACACACAGAGGAAAGTCTCACAGTCATTATGGGAGCCCCGGTGGGAGCTGATTCTGTTGCCTTTTGATTCAGTAAAAGTTGTGCTATGAAAGAATTTACAGAACAGGCTTAGAGGGCCAGCAACAGGCATTTATGGCTCCTTAGTCTGTATTGTTTGTGAACAATTAGGAGTCAGAAACTTTATTGCTAAGTGTTATGGTCTCTTCAGTGAGATGGAAAGAGAAATTGAGATGAGGGGAAAAGTACAAATTCAACCATGTGAAGGGGTTGGAATATATATAAGTATCTATATGAGCCCTGACCTAGCTGAATCAATGGGCCGTTTGGTTTGGTACAAGATCTGAGCAGGGCTGATGTGGCTGTCTCCTAGTCTTACCTTCCTTCTAGACAAACCTGTGCCAGAAAGAGCTCACTATATTCCACACCTAAAATGCAATGTCCCACAGGCCTTTTGAGAAACAGGGAGATCTCTGATTTTGTTGGCTTTGAGTAAAAGTGGGAACTAGAAGTAATGTCAAAACCAAGGAGGTACCACCTGCTAGTTCTCCCTGCTGCACCCCCCACAACCACACAGGAACACATACTGTCACTTGCTGCTGAAGGTGGGGAACAAGGATTTGAATTTAAACTTTAGCAACACTTTCTCAGTGCCTAAGTAAGAATGGACAGCTGTGAGATGTCACTACCACCCATAACTGTGTTTTACTATCTAATGGGTTATCCATGTCCAAGCCTAGCTTGACTTTAGAAGTCACACTTCCTATTCTCCAGCAAACAAAAATACCAAGTGGCTTAAAATTGGCAGATTGACTAGATCAAACAGAGGCTACTGGGAATGTATAGACTTTAACTCCACTTTCCCTGGAAAGGAAAGCTTGGAGAGAACAAAGAAGGGGAACCACGCCACCCTTCAATTCCCAGCACATACACCCTCATCACCACCCTGTACCAAATGGGAACATTTTCGGGCCCGAGTTATGATTTAAATGAAGCGCACTGCACCAATATTGTGTGATGCCATCTGTTATTTTATATTTCACAAAATTTGGCCAGTTTTGAAATATTATAATTATATCTCCTCCATTACGTATGCAACGCAGACATTTCTGAAACATAAATACAGTATGTGGGAAATGTGACTGTATTTATAGCCATTGGCTGGTGGAAAGCAAAAGGGCAGCTGGCACCCATTGCCAGTCTGG
This sequence comes from Phyllostomus hastatus, assembly GCF_019186645.2. Classification (NCBI taxonomy): domain Eukaryota; kingdom Metazoa; phylum Chordata; class Mammalia; order Chiroptera; family Phyllostomidae; genus Phyllostomus; species Phyllostomus hastatus. The sequence continues at coordinate 6,190,486 of NW_025334015.1, read as the reverse complement.
AGGATGCAGCCTGCCGGGTCGGAAGCTGGCTGCTCCACACCATTCCCCACTCCATGGCTCGTGTCCTATACATCCTCCAAAGAAGGTCATATCCGCTACATTTTGCATAGTCCAAGATCAACTATGTCTTCCTGCCTTGGGCTTTGGCTTCCTGACATGGAGATAGATATATAGATATATATATATATATATTCAGCAATGCCCAGAGTCACAGAAGGGCACAGTTCTGTGGCAGCTCTTGCACAGCAGGTGTTCCTTCCAGTAGTGCTATGGGGAAGAGACAGTGGCAGTAGAAAGAAGGCAGAGTCTTTAGAGTAAAAGGACCAGAAGGTCAGGTGGATCTACTGTTGGAAGAGATCCCTATGCAGGAAGAGCCAGTGCCCCTTAACCCTCAGCCCTTTGTCTTGCTTCTACAAAGGAGAATCTAGAGCTGAATGGCTATTTTGGCTTGAATGTCAGGGATTCGGTTAATGGTCAGATTTAGTCAAGTATCCAAGGGGCTGTGCTTGTGATTTTTTTCATCTTCAGAGAAAAATGTTGTTTAATTGAGTTTATCTTCAAAATACCACTTTGCTTTGTAATAACAAAGAGAAGAAAACAAATGACTAGTATTTGGATTTCCCTTTTTGCATCTCTAAAACAAAGGCATCATTCAGGAAAGAGGGTGACTCCAGGCATTTCTGCCATGGCCTTCGTCTCATCTTTAGGGGTTCATACAAACCTCTCTCTTTCTAACTGCTATCATTCTGGCTAATCCAGCCTGAGAAGACTTTCATCGGCACTGCATCTATTTTCTTTCTTTTTTCTTTCTTTCTTTTTTTCTTTCTTTCTTTCTTTCTTTCTTTCTTTCTTTCTTTCTTTCTTTCTTTCTTTCTTCTTTCTTCTTTTTTTTCTTTGAGTTAGTTGCTAACATTTAAAAATGAAAGATTTCACATAAAACCCAGTTTCTCTTGAAAAATATAAGAGCTGGCATCATTGGTTGTGTATTTGTGCCGGCAACAATCTGCCTGCTTTGAGTAGCAGCTGCCTGCATTGGGAAAGAAGCACCCCGCTGTTTACCATGGGTCCCACCCCGCCCACAGAACCCCTCCTCTCCTCTCGTTCAGGTCTGCCTGAACCTTGCCTGGCCCTTGCAGGCACTTGTGTTTGTGACTCCTGAACTAGGCAGTTGGTTGTTATGGAGAAATATAGACTAGGAGATTGAGGTAACTTCTTTTTATCTTGATGTAAGGTTGGTGAAGCATTAAAATTTATCGGCAAACTCTAACAGGAAATTAAAGTAAAATTTGCAAGCCTTTCTGATTAAAAAAAAAAAAAAAAAAAAACTTCTAGTCCTGGCTTGTGTGGCTTGGTGGATTGAGTGCTGGCCTGTGAACCCAAGGGTTGCCAATTTAATTCCCAGTCAGGACACATGCTTGTGTTGCAGGCTAGGTCCCCAGTAGGGGGCGCATGAGAGGCAACCACACATTGATATTTTTCTCCCTTTTTCTCCCTTCCATCCTCTCTCTCTAAACACATAAATTTTAAAAATCTTAAAAAATAATAAAAAAACCTTCTAAAAGTAAACAAATAAATCTCTACCACAGCTTTTCTTTTACTGTATTTTAGTCATCTGTTTATTTACCCTTCTTTACCAACACACTGTGAGCAATTTTAGGGCAGGAGTCAATTTAATTTTTCTTTGCATACCAGCATCTACAACAATGTTTGGCATATAGTAAACCATAATCTGTGGGAGAAAAGTAAGAAGTAAAGACTTAACAAAGTCAAAAACTTTGAGCTAGACTGAGTCTGAAAGTTTTCATTCTCAGTCAAAGATCCCCATCTGAGAGTCTCCTGATTCTGTAAGGTCCCCAGTACAATGCTATACATTGCCCGACCAGCCCAGAAATGAGAACAGTCTCCCCAACAGCCAGTTAACTTGGCTGATTCCTCATCCTAACTAGAAAAGGGAGTCGGATGCCCACCTACAACACCATACCCTGGACCTTGGCTGGTGGATAGACACATAGCTTAGTGGCAGATGCCTTTCCAGAGCAAGCTGGACCATTAAACACTAGCAAATCGCTGCCCATCCTGCTCCAACTGTGAACTCAATGAAAAGAAGGAGAGCTTTAAACAAAATATCTCTGACTCCAAGAGGATAGGACACTGTTTGTGGATTGATTTGGGGAGATGCTGGATGACACTGCCTTGGGGATAAAGGAACCTCAGAGAGACGATAATAAAAGCAAAGGTATTTACAAAGTCTGTGTCCTACAATGGAACTCATGTTACAATCCAATATGAAATAAGAGAACAAACTGAGAACCAAAAATCCTCAAGCTTTAGAGCACTCCTACCTCAGACATAGCCATGGGCATAAAACTTATCAAATTAAATCAATTTAAAAAAAATAAAAACTGTTATACTTTAGGGCTTCACGAACTCTATCTACATCAAGAAAAAATCTACCACCAGTCTCCTATATTTCCCTCTAATTGTTTTCAATAAACATTATCAACTTGGTGATGCTATTAGCCTAATTCCTTCTGTACACAGGGGTGCCTGACCCTCACGTCACAGGAGCAGTGGGCTGCCTCCTCTCTGTTTCCCTGGACCATGCCTTAGATTTCTGGAATACCATGCTGACCAGCATTCCTAACTCCAGGCCTGTCCCCTCCCCACCCTGACATTTGATTAAACTTTTTGAAGACACAAGTCTAATCACATCTTCATCTTTCCCCTGAAAATTACTAAGTGTCTCCTAGAGCCTGAGATTCATGTGGAACCAACAAAGAGTTATGTGTAGGATGTGCCAGGTATCGAGGGGGCAAGTTCAAATTCTTTGCCCTGGCACATGGAGCCTTCCATTGTCTGGCCTTGCCTGCCTTTTCAACGCCTCCCCTCACTTCTCACTTGCTTTGCTTTCTATAGTCCTGTCAAATTGAACTACCTGTCAGTCCATGGAATAATTAATGTGTAAGTGGCCAGAAGCCATTTATAAAGCAAAACTTCTACTTTTCCAGAAATTTTAATATAACCCAACCAAAGGAATGGCCAGGCATGTTACCCCCACTTCTAGAGCACCAGCTCTGCCTTCCTTCCCTCCACTGAGCTGCAAAAAAAAACATTTCCTGGTCTCAGCTCAAGAACACTGACTACTTGTCCCTTGGCCCCCACAGCAGCCCCTACAACCTTATTCATTTCTAGCCCTATCTCCTGTTTCAGTTGTGATTGTAGTATTTACTAGTACTATACTTGACATGATATTGTATATTTATCTATTGGCTGACTTCCTCATTGGGATATACATGTAGACTTTGTTTTATTCACTGTGCATCCTCAGCACCTGGAACTGGGCTTGCACATAGTAGATCCCCAGTGAATATCTGTTGAATAAATGAGTGTCAGCACAGGGTAAGGCACTGAAATTTGATGAAGCCACTGGGAAGAGGACCTCCATTTCTGCTGACATGTACTATATTCTCACTATAATAAGAATGCTTTCATTAAGAGGAATAAATCTACTCTCATTCAACTGGTTTGAATGACAGGTGGTTAGTATGGTTATTAGTATGGTTTTTAGCAAATAGTTAATAGGAAAGAGGAAACCACATAATGTACAGGGGGACAGTTAGTCGAAAGCTAAGATTGGGGCCTAAGCCAGTTGACAAACTGGTCTATATCTTTTCAGGAAGCTTTCCCTGACTCCCTCAGGTCTGGGATATAAAGCTTTCCACATGCCCTCACCACTCAGTGGGGATCCCTCCCAATGACACATTACATTTCTATTGAGACCACCATCTCCCCCACTGGCCCAAACTTGAATAAGACAGAGAGTGTGGCTCTTTCTCTGTGTTGTCAGCACCTTGCATAGTTACCCAAAGCCCAGGAAGTACATTGAGTGGAATAACATAAAGTTTGAGTTCATGCTGTGCAATAGAAAAATTAGACTTAGAATCAGAAGACTTGTGTCCACAACTTCTATGTCATTTTGGCTACCCAGCACCTGAACTTCACCTGCTTTGGGGATGCAAGGTAGGTCCTCTATCCCCTACAAAAGGTAAATTGAGTGATATTACCCCTCTCTGCACCTCAGCCGTACAGTGCAGTTGTGTGGCTAAACTTTGGCAAATTGGATGCATGAGTGTCAACTTTGACTCTTAAAAGTGTGCAACAAGATATAGGAACAGTCAGAGGTTAGTCACAGGGACAGTCATTTAATTAAAATCTAGAAAACTGACCCAAGCATGCAAGGTGGCCAATACCTGCATGGCAGTGTGTGGGGTACCAGGTATAGGGATGTGGTGCTGCTATACAGTCTCCTTGCTCTTGGCTTCCTCATTCCCCCTTAGCTCCTGCCTTGTTCTCTGACCTTCCTGTTGATGCTGTGTGCTGTCAGGTATCCTTGTCAAAAATCCCTTTGCTGCTTAAACTAGTTAGAGGTGATTTCTATTGTTGGACTCAAGAACCCTGGCTGGTCACTGAATCTCAATTTCCTTACATGAAACACAGACACAGCTCTTGCTTCCTGAGATTAGGTGAGAGTTCAATGACATATAGTGTTTACAGGTGGGCCTATAATAATAGGAAATGGATAGAAGACATTTAGTACCTATGACTTCCCTCCCTGCATCTTTAAAAATACTCCAAAGCCAACCAGCAGGAGGAAAGTGTTACATCAATTGTACCAATGTATGGATCCCCAGAGTGACTGTCCTGGAATGTTTGAGGAAAATTATGTTTACTAATCTGCTGGCAGTACAGGTATAATTAGTGCTTGCAAACTGACATCCTCAAAAGACAGGTGCCACCCAAGCAAAGGCCATTATCATAATCAATAGGTGCCACACACACTTGAGATGAAGAGTGAAGAACTGCCTGAGACCAAAGGGATGGCACAGAGGACCATGTGACACTAAGGTCCTTTAAATAAAACATTTTTATTGAAATATAATCCATTCATATAACGCACTCACTGTGTACAATTTATTGGGTTTTAGTGTACTCACGGGTTGTGCAATCATCACCACAGTCAACTGTAGAACATTTCATCACTGCAAAGATAGACCATATACCCTTTATCCCAGCCTGAAACAACCACCCATCTGCTTAGCCTATACATTTGCCTATTCTGAATAGTATAGATGAATGGAATCATGAAATAGTTAGTCCTTTGTGACTTATTTAGCATGTTTCCAACATTTATTCATTTTGTAGCATGTACCAGTACTTCATGCCTTTTTGTGGCCAAATAATATACTATTGCATAGTATAAATCATGTGTAAGTAGCATATTTTGCTAATCCATTTATGTGTTGATGGGCATTTGGGTTGTCTACACTTTTTGCTGTTATGAACATTCACATACAAATTTTTATTTGAACACCTGTTTTTTGTTGTTGTTCTTTAAAAAATTTTTGGGACATTGCACCTAGGAGAGGAATTGCTGGGTCTTATGGTAACTCTAAGTTTAACTTTTTGAAGAACCACCAGACTGTTTTCCATGATGAACGATTTTAACATTCTCACCAGAATAATGTCTTTTTTATTTCATAAATGTGTAAGCACCCCCTTACATTTGTAAATATTTATGTTGAACACTTGAAGAAGTTTCTTTAGTATTCAGAAAAGTATCCACATTTGTCCTACCTTTCTGTACATGGCCTCATGTGTCCTTAACTGTCAAAGTGCAAGAAGCTTCCCTCCAATCAGAGAGGCATCTCAGTGCTGCTACTCCATCATCTGGGAGACCTGCCACTGCAGTTTGGGCCCCTGCACTCTGAGCATTGGGACGAGTGTCATGACTCACAGCTGTGTGGCCTGGCATGGTGTGTCTCATCTTTAAGTCAGCCAATACGACAGTAGGTTGTACAACACTCCCTTAACATATCTAGTTTCATTGTTCTGGGGCTAAATTTAAAGAAAGAACATCTCTGATTTGATCCCAACTAGTTTATACTTTCACAAAGCCCTGGTATTTCTTAACATGTATGATGGAAAAGTGTGGGTGATAAAGCTATACATTCATCAGTTGAAAAGTTAAGGTTCTGAAAAAATAAACTACAGTGTTTTCTTTAATAGCACAGCATTTGTAAAAGCAGCGATTTTGGCATTTTTAGCAAGGCAGGATGCTTCGGTTCCCCCAAACCCTACAGCATCCTGTGATCTTTCACCCAGCCCAGTTCACACATTTGTATTTCCTGCCTGGGTGCTGTGGGCTTTTGAATTTGCAATTCCCTGAATAAGGTATCACTATGAAAGTGTTTTACTTCTTATGAGAGCATAGTATAGCCAAGCCTTACCAGGTTCTTTAGAGAATTCATTTAAGTGAATTGTATATGTTAACTACAAGCTCTTATTTAGGGACATGTTCCTATATCGGTAAGGCCACATAGCATACAATCAGATATGTATTTCAATCCTTACCCCTATAAGTACCCGCTGTGTGATCTCAGAAACTCACTTGATATCTTTGAGCGTTAGTTTCTCATCTGTGATGTTGGAATAATAGCAACCTCATTGGGTTCTTATGATAATTAACTGAAATAGAGGCCATAAAAATTATTATTTTTAGTACCTTACTTCCCCCAAAGACCTTTATTAGTTGAATCATAGACATATACATCTGAAAGCAGTGTTTTAGTTTGAGATACATGTCAGGTACCAGTACCATTTTCTTGCTAAATAATAAAATACCCTTCCTGCCCTGTTGTGACACTTTACACATCTAATGTCCCTAGTTTGCCTCCACTGCCATATCTTCCATGGGCACACTCTTCAGGGTGTCAGCTGTGGGATAGTTGGACTTGCTGTGAGGGAAAAGAGGAGCAGGACAGTATCCCTGGGAGACCTGATGGTGTTCAGTGGCAGTATCCGGTGTTTCGGCCCATGCCTTGGAATGGACCCTGGCTGATCCTGACCACTGTATCAACTGAGATGAAAACTACTCTTTATTTAGGTGGCCTTGTAACAACACTTCTCTGAAAATAAAAGAGGAACTGGTACTCTGTACTCACAGATAGCATCCTGCAACAGCTACACTTGAATCAAATTTTCCTACTGTCATTTATTTTCTATAAATGTATTTTATAATTCAAATGTTTCATATTCATACTAATGTTTACCAGAACTGGTAGATATTTAGAGAATTATATTATTTATTTAAAAATACTTGGAAAATAAAAAAAAATTAACAATTGAAATGTAAAATTTTCACTAGTAGTAACAGTAATAAAAACAATCATAGGCAGGGACAATGGGGTGGGGATTGAGTTTGGAGGGAAGGGGGCAAGGCAGGGGAGAGCAATGGGGGAAAAGGTGGGGCAACTGTAACTAAACAATAATAAAAATAAATAAGTAAATAAAATAATGACAAATTTTTCCCTGCATAAAATCTGCAAAAGGCTTGTGACAAAAGAAGCCTTATGGCTTCACTTGAATAATAATGTCCTCCCTTCCAAAGTCATTTCACAAAAGGAGAGCAGAGGGGCTTCTCACGTACCAGTGAGATCTCTGGGCATAGCAAGTGAGAAGAATGACTTAGTGGAGTTCAAGATGCAATTTCCTGCTAAAAAAAATGCCAAACTTCCATTTTCTGAGATAAATAATGTCTATGTAAGTGTAGAAATTACTTTTTGACAGATAGATGGTGGACCTTGAGTCATGCAAATCAAAAACATAATCTGGTGGACTCCAGTTTGCTTCATAAAGGAGAAAGAAAAAGCTAAGAAAACTTTGACTCAAAAAATTATTCTACATTATCTGTGAAGCATCCAGAATGTAATCAACTTTCAGGAAAGAATAAATAAAAATAGACTAATAGAGTATCATGTGAGCAGTCTTGGTTTTTCTCTTTCTAATAGCTTTCCTTATAACAGTTGACCATTTAGGTTAAATTTCCTAAAAGCTAATTTTCATCAATCTTTGCATAAAAAAAAAAACCCTTCAGTGGTGTTTCATTAATTCTTTAGTCTTACTTTAAAGGCAGTCCAGAATGGAATCCCAACTGATGTTCCTAATTTATTTCCCTTATGACCTACACAAACTCTCTCACACCCAGCCAGGCCTTATTCACTTCAACTCACATTCGTAATGTGACTAGAAAGCACTTCAGGGCTCTTCAATGCTTTCCTTCCACATGAAGCTCTGGTTCCACCTCCTCTACAGTGTCTTCTCTGATTGCCTGACTCACCTGTTTTCAATGTCTTCTAGCTCCTCTGAAAATATTGTTTGGACTTATCATTTGCTACCATATATAGGCCATGGTTGTTTTTTTTTTTTTTAAATAAAACCACAGGAGTCTTAAGGGCAGGCTCAATCTTGCTTCTGTTTTTATTCCCAAGAAATAGTATGTTTTCTTTTTCCTATAAAAATGCCAGAAATGTGTATTTAGAAGAATATCAGCAGCACACACACACACACACACACACACACACACACACAAAATGCCTTAGCAAAGCCCTATCAATTCTTCTCCTTATAGAGACCACATAATTCCTTACATTTTTCCTAAGTCTCTTCTTAGCTACTATAGCCAAGCAGTTCTGGCTTTCTCTTCCTTCCCCAGAGAGAGAATGTGGGTTGGAGATGGATTCAAACAAATGAATGAGTAGCTCTCATGTAGATGACATTCCCAGGAGACTGGACCATGCCCAAACCAGTTTTCCCTTTCAATGCACTTGGCTAGAGCCATATACCTAGTGGTTGAGGCTCATCCGAGGAGCAACCAATTTAAGCAAAGGTCTAGCTCTCTGAGGGAGAACTTGGCAAACTCAAGTTGCCACAGTAACTGGATTCCCAGCTTCAACATTTCCTCCTTATGTTTTTTTAGTTTGGGGTATATGTTGTGAGAGATTTTCCCCCTTACTTTTAACCTCCAAACGCATGAAAAATGTCTGCCAGGGGAATTAAGAGAACACACTGCATTTAAGCAACTAGAAACCATGGAAATTTAAATGCCTCTGAGACTAAAAAAAATAACACATAGGACTTGGAATCCAAGCAACAGGATATTAGAACTGTGGGTTGTAGCTGGCCTCACATGCCTCCTGTGTAGCCTCCTTCTTTATCCAACCAATTTTTCATATAACTTAACTACCACATTCTATTTTTTAAGTATAAAGAATCTTACATTTTTTGGATCTAGTAGTATTTTTAAGAGAAATAGAGCTTATAACATGTTCAAAAAGGCCATTTGCCATGCAGATATAGTCCCTAGTTCATTCAGCCCATATTCATGCCAGCCTGGAAATATCATCAATAATTTCATATATCAACTAGACCAACTATGGATCTAATTCTTATAGACAAGACAAAGATCTTGTTCAAGGAAAGTCGAGAGCCAAGGAATATTTGTAGAAAGGTTAAGTGCTTGTTACAAACTTATCATTTTCCAGTTAGTAACTCCAGTTCTGAATGGTGAGTCTAGGCTCTCCCTGAAAAAGATGAACAACAAAGCTGGCCCTTCAGATGAATCCCTCCTTGATGTTGTTTTGTCCTTAGCTTCTGTGCCAGCAGGGTAGTTTTGGCAGATTTAAAGTCTTAATAAAAAAGGAGTACCTTAACTTTGCCAATTACAGAAAGAATGCCGCTTATCTCTCCCGTTAGCTGTTAAGATGCCTTAAGGGTTTGGATTAGAAGACACAGACAGATAGAGAGAAGAGTTATTAAATTTTGAATCTAACATCGAAAAAAATTAGAGATAAACATGAGAAATAGGACATCTTAAGTCTCAACTAAGAGATCAAGTTGATGGTGTCATCCCTAAACTAAAACTACAATTTAAAAAAAAACTCAGTGTATACACACATGTACATGACACAATATATCACTTATTATACTATATATATATACATATATACACATATATATAAAATTTTGGTACATGGTGACATGTTGTCATATATGCAAGTGGTCTTTGAATACGATATGTGATTGCCAGTAAACTATGCAGATGAATACTTCAAAAAATGTCGTCTTTTTGGCACACAGCTGAGCATTTAGACATGCATCATTTCCAAAGGACATGATAATAATCTATCAGGTTTGGGAGCTAAACTGAGCACACAGAGTTAATTAGCTCAGGCATGTAATGATAAACATGTCAAGATAGTAGAAGCATTTCTTTCCTAAAACAAGAAATAGTGACATGATGAGAAATGTTGCTCCATAATAGGTAAAAAAATATGCTTATAATCAATCTTCCATAATAAACTGTCATAGCTTGAGTTAATATATATTGGTTAGGAGATACCTAATAATAAGTGGAATTAAAATTATGACTTTTTGAATGGAATTCTAGAGTTCAAAATAAGTCCCTCAAGGATCTTTAGGTCATTTTTTCTATTCCCAAGTAAGATATCTTCTAATCCACCATCATTCATCATCACCATCTTCATCAACATGTTTTGTCCTATGTTTAATGAAACTGAAGAAAGCTTTTTTTCCCCAGCTTTTTATCTAAAGATGCATTTCAACAGCTCAGAGTCATGTTGAAGTCAGGGTATTTTTCCTGATGTTTTCCTTAAACCTACTGCTGTCAAAAAAAATCAATTTCCTATTATTTTATCTTCTATAAAGAAAAGAGGCAATTTCTACTGACACTATATGGAAAAGTATTTAAAAATTTGGACACAAATGAAATAGCAACAGAATAGAGTTCAAATTACTACATGCCTAAATATACATTTTCTAGATCATAAATTGTATTGGTTTGTTTTATTTATTTCATTGTTCTGTCATGCTAATATTCTCATGAAACTAACCATGCAATGGCCATATGAAATATAAAAACTAGAGTTTATTTCTGGGTTCACTCAACACTAGTATTAACTGCACATATACTCATAAATATCACACACACAAAAAATGATGCTCTCACTCTTAACATCATATCATTAGAGAAAACTGAGAGTGAGTAGAAAAATGAATGATACCATATCAGGAGCTCTCAAATAGATGATGTTTCAGGGACCAGGATTAAGCCACATTAGTTTGCCCTTTTTTTTTTTTTACACTAGGCCTCTGGCTCTTAGGCATTGATCAATTCAAAATAAAATGTGATACTGCCACAGCAAATAACACATATTAAGTGGTAATGGACTAGCCCTACCACTTTAATAACCATAAAATATGAATGAAATACAATAAAATAACATTTTTTCAGACTTTGAACAAGATGCAGCCCAAAGCTCCAGTCTTTGAAGAAAGGAAAACTCATGAAATGAACCCCATGATTATTTTAGATGTGACTTAATTACTTTAGATGTGGATAATTCCTGACACTAACACCACAAGCTGCAGTCCAAGCATAACACAGTAAACCTGCTGAACTAAAGATGCAGAGCTCAGTCTTTAGAGTAGTTGAAGAGGCTGGCAGCCTTAAGGAAACAAATCAGAGAGGAGGAAGTGGAACATCTGTGGCAGGATAGTTGCCATGAGTGTTATAGAGGTTCCCTGAGATTCCACAGCCAAAGTCTGGTTGCATGTGCCCAGAGCGAGACTAGACAAAACTTATCAGAGAATAAGTTCTACAGGCTGAGAACAGAAAAAGTGATATTAAAGTTAAAGCAGTTCTGATGAACATTGCAAGTCTTTCCTCATTTAAATGGGGAGAGCTCATTAACATCTTGTTAATTCCTCCAGGAATTCAGCTGAGACACCTGAGAGGACTTTCTTTAGAATTAAACACCAAACCCTTGAGTAAGGCAAAGTCTAAAACAAGTCCTCAGAAGAGAGTACTGCTAAGTTAGAACAACTTTGGAAACATCTTAGACTTTTCACAGATCATTCTAATATAACATAAATTCAAGTCTGTTAGCCATTAATTGAACTACCTTCCAGGGAAAAAAGATCGTTTTTCAAAAAATATTACAGAATCCAGTCTCTATAATGCACCATCAATAGCATCCTCTAAATGACAAAAATTGTAACATGTGCTAAGAAATAGGAAAACATAATACATTCTAAAGAAAAAATGTAACTGTGCCATTAAGCCCCATAGCACAACTACTATATAAGACCATTCTACCAAGAATGGGAGACATAGCAAATCTACATAATGCACAGCAACAAATATAGAGAGGAAGTCAAAACTGAGAAACAAAGAAACACACCCCAAATGAAAGAACAGGCAAAAATCCTCTTAAAAAAGAACTAATGAAAAAGAGGCAAGCAATCTATCAGAGTTCAAAACAATGGTAATAAAAATGCTCAGTAAACTTAAGATAAGAATAAACAAATGCACTGAGACCTTAAAAAATGGAGATGGCAAGCAAAAAAAATAGAAGCCATTAAAAAGAATCAGTAAGAAATTAAGACTACAATATCTGAAATAGCAAATACGTTAGAAGAAATCAACAGCAGATTAGATGAAGCAGAGGATCAAATCAGCAATGTAGAAGACAAAGTAATAGAAAACACCCAATTAGAGAAACAAAAATTTTTTAAAGAAGAGAATAGTAAGGTATTTCTGGGACAACATGAAGTATAACAGCAACCACATCATTGGGGTATCACCAAGGAAAAGAGAAATCCATTTGAAGAAATGATGACTGAAAACCTCCCTAAATTGGTAAAGTAAAAAGACACACACATCCACAAAGTTCAGTCCAAAAAAGATGAACCCAAAGGAGTTCACACTCAGGCACATCATAATTTAAATGCCAAAGGTTAAAGTCAATCAGAGAATCTTGAAAGAAGCAAGGAAGCTACCATAAGACTTTCAGCTGATTTCTCAAAAGAAACATTTCAGACCTGAAGGGATTTTGAAAAGCAAGGACCTACAACCAAGACTAATTTACCCAGAAGGGCTATCATTTAAAATTGAAAGAGGTATTAAGAGCTTCCCAACAAGAAAAAGCTAAAGAAGTTCATTACCACCAAACCAGTACTACAATAAATGTGAAAGGGCCTGCCAGAAGAAGGAGGAGGAGAAGAAGAGGAGGAGGAGGAGGAGAAGAGGAAGAGGATGAGGACGGAGAAGGTAACAGATGACATAGTTAAAAGAATAAAATGGCAATAAAATACATACCTGTCAATAATCACTTTAAATGTAAATGGCTTAAATGCTCTAATCAAAAGACGTAGGTAGCTGAATAGGTAAGCAAACTAGACTCCACCCTGGCTGGGTAGCTCAGTTGATTGGAGTGTTGTCTCATACAGCAAAACGTCACAGGTTCAGTTTCTTCTCAGAGCACATACTGAGGTGGTGGGTTTGATCCTCTGTCAGGGCACATACAGGAGGCAACTAATCAATGTTTCTCGCACAAATGGGTATTTTTCTCTCTCACATGGATGTCTCTCTCTCTCTCTCCCTCTCTCTCTCTCTTTCTCTTTCTCTTACTTCTCCCTGACTAAAATCAATAAAAACATATTAAAATATATTAAAAAATAGAAAACAAGATCCATATATATGCCATCCACAAAACACCCATCTCAGAAGACACAGACTAAAAGTTAAGTGATAGAAAAAGGTATTTTATGAAAATGGAAATTAAATTTTTAAAAAGCTGGGTTAGCAATACTTATATCAGATAACATAAACTGTCAAACAAAGGTTATAATAAGGAACAAAAAGGATATTACATAATGATAAGGGGATCAATTCAATGAAAGGATATAATCCTTATAAACATTTATGCATACTACATAGGAGCACCTAAATGAATAAAGCAAATATTGATGGACATAAAGGGAGAGGTCAACAATAATAGAGCCATAGTAGGGGACTTTAATATCCCATTGACATCAATGACTAGGTCTTCTAGTCAAAAAAATATCAACAAGGAAAAAATACCCTTAAGTAACACAGTAGATCAGACTATTTAATTGATATTTTCAGAGTCTTATTCTCCAAAGAAGCAGAACATACATTATTTTCTACTATAAATGGAACATTTTTCTAGGATAGACCACATGTCAGACCACAAAACAAGTCTTAGTAAATTTCAGAAAGTTAAAATCATATCAAGCATCTTCTCCATTAACTGGTATAAAACTAAAAATCAATTATGAGAGAAAAACTAAAAACACAAATACATAGAAGCTAAAGAATGTATTACTAAGCAATGCATTGGTTAACAATAAATCAAGAAAGAAATCAAAAGACCCCTTGAGACAAATGAAAATAAAAACACAACAACCTCAAATCCATGAGACACAGAAAAAGCAGTCCTCAGAAGGAAATTCATAGCAATACTTTTCTACTACAAAAAATATATACATATTAATAAGACAATCTAACCTTACACCAAAAAGAACTAGATGTAGAACAACAACCAAAACCAAAGTGAGTAACAGAAAGGAAATAATAAAGATCAGAGCAGAAATAGACAAAATAGAGTCTGAAAAAAACAATACAAAAGAACAAGGAAACCAAGAGCTTGTTCTTTGATAAGATAAACACAATTAATTAATCTTTAAAAAGAATTATCAGGGAGGAGGGAAGATGGCGGCTTTACTCTAGGCAGCGTTTTTCTCGGCTTCTGTGAAGAGGGGGGAAACTCACGGATCGGTGGAGAAACAGAGCAAGTGGGCTAGGTTACTGAATCACTTTTGAAAGCAGGACATCAAAAATTATTGCACTCACTAGAAAACCAGACGAGTAGGGGGAAGCTGTGAACACCAGGATACACGAAGGAGATTGCACCACTGAAACACACAAATATTCTACCACAGAAGTTCACACCATAATTACAGGGAATCAGAACAGTTCAAATTAACAAACAAGAAGAAAAAAAGAAGAAATCCACGAACAATGAGAAAACAAAGAAACAACCCCCCAACTGAAGGGAAACGAGGAAGCCTCAGGAAAAAATGCTAAATGAAATAGAGGCAACTCAACTATCAGATAGTGAGTTCAAAACAATGATTACCAGGAAGTTCAATGAACTCACAATGAGCTTTCAGAAATTAGAGGGAAACTACATCAATCTCACTGCAAACTATATAAACATGAAAAAGGAAATAGAAACTCTCAACAAAGGTCAAGAGGAAATGAAGAATACAATTTCTGAACTGAAGAACCCAGTAGAAGGAATGAAAAGCAGGATTGATGAAGCAGAAGATCAGATTAGCGAGCTGGAGGACAAAGTAGAAAACACATTCCAGAAAAAGCAAGAAAAGGAAAAGAGGCTCGGAAAGAATGAAGAGGGATTAAGAGAAATGCAAGACAATATGAAACGTAATAATATCCGTATAATAGGGATACCAGAAGGACAAGAAGAAGAGTAAGGGATCGAAAACCTAGTTGAACAAGTAATGAAGGAGAACTTCCCTAATTTGACGAGAGAAAAAGTCACACAAATCCAGGAAACACAGAGAGTCCCAATCAAGAGGAACCCAAAGAGATCCACCCCAAGGCACATCATAATTAAAATGACAAAATTTCGAGACAAAGAGAGAATCTTAAAGGCAGCAGGGAGAAAAAAGAAGTAACATACAAGGGAGCCCCAATAAGGCTAACAGCTGACTTCTCAATGGAAACACTTCAAGCCAGAAGAGAATGGCAAGAAATACTCCAGGTAATGAGAACCAGAGGTCTGCAACCAAGGCTACTATATCCAGCAAGGCTCTCGATCAAGATAGAAGGCCAAATAAGAAGCTTCCCAGACAAAAGAAGTCTAAAAGAATACACCTTGACCAAACCAGCTCTGCAAGAGATTCTAAAAGGACTGCTTTAAGGAGGAGAGAAGAGAGAGAGAGTGAGAGAGAGAGAGAGAGAAACACATGTACATAAAAGACA
Source organism: Phyllostomus hastatus (assembly GCF_019186645.2). Lineage (NCBI taxonomy): Eukaryota > Metazoa > Chordata > Mammalia > Chiroptera > Phyllostomidae > Phyllostomus > Phyllostomus hastatus. Next base: position 6,174,759 of record NW_025334015.1, on the reverse strand, counting down.
ATGAATAAGTACCTATCAATAACCTTAAACGTAAATGGATTAAATGCTCCAATCAAAAGACACAGAATAGCTGATTGGATAAGAAAAAATGACCCACATATCTGCTGTCTACAAGAGACCCACCTCAGGATAAAAGACCTACACAGGCTGAAAGTGAAGGGCTGGAAACAAATCTTCCAAGCAAATGGACAGGAAAAAAAAAAGCCAGGGTAGCAATAATCATATCAAACAAAATAGACTTCCAAAAAAGGTCCATAAAGAGACACCCAGAAGGTCACTTCATAATACTCAAGGGAAGAATCCATCAAGAAGACATAAATATTGTAAATATATATGCACCCAACATAGGAGCACCGAAATACACAAAGAAAATCTTAGAGGACTTCAAGAAAGATGGACAGCAACACAATTATAGTGGGAGATTTTAACACCCCACTATCAAAAATGGGCAGATCTTCTAAACAAAATATCAACAAAGATATTGTGGCATTGAACAATACACTTGAGGAAATGGACTTTACTGATATATATAGAGCCCTCCATCCAAAAGAAGCTAAATATACATTCTTTTCAAATGTACACGGAACATTCTCAAAGATAGACCACATGATAGGACACAAAACAAGCCTCAACAATTTCAAGAAAATTGAAATCATACCAAGCATTTTCTCAAACCACAAGGGAATGAAGCTAGAAACCAACCCCAAGGAAAAAAAAACAAAAACACTCAAAATCATGGAGATTAAATAGCATACTATGCTATTTAATGAATGAATGGGTCAAGAATGATATTAGGGAAGAAATCAAAAGGTTTCTGGAAACCAATGAAAACGAACTCACAACAACCCAAAACTTATGGGGCACAGCCAAGGCAGTCCTGAGAGGGAAGTTCATAGCAATACAGGCCCACCTAAAAAGGTTAGAAACATTCCAAACAAACAACCTAACCCTACGTCTACAAGAACTCAAGGAACAACAACAAAGGCAGCCCAGAGCAAGCAGAAGGAAGGAAATAACCAAGATCGGAGCAGAATTAAATGACATAGAGACTAAAAGCACAATTCTAAGGATCAATGAATCCAAGAGCTGGTTCTTTGAAAAGATAAACAAAATCGACGAGCCTTTAAGCAGACTCATCAAGAAAAAAAGAGAGAAGACCCAAATAAACACAATCAGAAATGAAAGAGGAGAGATTACAACAGATACCACAGAAATACAAAGGATTGTAAGAAATTACTACAAAGAGCTGTATGCCAAGAAATTTGAAAACCTAGATGAAATGGAAAACTTTCTAGAAAAATATAATCTTCCAAAACTCAATGAAAAAGAAGCAGAAAGTCTGAACACACCAATACCAACAAAAGAAATTGAAGCAGTAATCAAAAAACTCCCAACACACAAAAGCCCAGAACCAGATGGTTTCACAGGAGAATTCTACAGAGCATTTAAGGAAGAGCTAACCCCTATCCTTCACAGACTATTCCAAAAAATCCAAAAAGATGGGAGTCTCCCAAACTCTTTTTATAAGGCCAACATCATCCTAATTCCAAAACCAAATAAAGACACAACAAAGAAAGAAAACTTCAGGCCAATATCACTGATGAACATTGACACTAAAATCCTCAACAAAATACTGGCAAACCGCATCCAACAATACATTAAAAAGATTATACACCATGACCAAGTGGGATTCATTCCAGGCATGCAAGGATGGTTCAATATTCACAAGTCAGTAAATGTAATACATCACATAAACAAAAGCAAAGACAAAAACCACATGATCATATCAATTGATGCAGAAAAAGCATTTGATAAGGTACAGCACCCATTCATGATAAAAACACTCAGCAAAGTGGGAATAGAGGGAGCATTCCTTACCATAATAAAGGCCATATATTAGAGACCTTCAGCCAACATCATACTCAATGGGCAAAAACTGAAATCTTTTCCACTAAGATCAGGAACAAGACAAGACTCTCCACTTTCACCACTTCTATTCAATATAGTACTGGAAGTTTTAGGCACAGCAATCAGACAAGAAAAAGAAATAAAAGGCATTCAAATCGGAAAGGAGGAAACAAAACTGTCACTGTTTGCAGATGACATGATAGTATACATAGAAAATCCTATAGACTCTACCAAAAAACTGCTTGACCTAATAAATGAATTTGGCAAAACAGCGGAATACAAAGTCAATATCCAGAAATCAAAGGCATTTCTGTACACCAACAATGAAACAGCAGAAGCAGAGATCAAGGGAAAAATCCCATTTGAAATAGCAAAAAGAAAAAATAAAATATCTAGGAATAAACCTAACCAAAGAGGTAAAAGACCTGTATTCAGAAAACTACACAACACTGAAGAAAGAAATCAAGGAAGACACAAACAAATGGAAACATATACCGTGTTCATGGATTGGAAGAATTAATATCATCAAAATGTCCATACTACCCAAAGCAATTAACACATTCAATGCAATTCCTATTAAAGTACCAATGGCATATTTCACAGACATAGAACAAACACTTCAAAAATTTATATGGAATTATAAACAACCCCAAATAGCTGCTGCAATTTTGAGAAAGAAGAGTAAAGTAGGAGGGATCACAATACCCGACACTAAACTATACTACAAGGCTACTGTAATCAAAACAGCCTGGTACTGGCATAAAAACAGGCACATAGACCAATGGAACAGAACAGAGAGCCCAGAAGTAAGCCCAAGTCTCTATGGTCAATTAATATTTGACAAAGGAGGCAGCAACATAAAATGGAATAAAAATAGCCTCTTCAACAAATGGTGTTGGGAGAACTGGACCGCCACGTGCAAGAAAATGAAACTTGAGCACCAACTTACACCATATACAAAAATAAATTCAAGGTGGATAAAAGACTTAAATATAAAACATGACACCATTAAAGTCCTAGAGGAGAACATAGGTAGGAAAATCTCAGATATTTCACGAAGAAACTTTTTTACTGACTTTTCCCTTAGAGCAAGGGACATAAAGGAAAGAATAAACAAATGGGACCTCATCAAAATTAAAAGCTTCTGCACAGCTAAAGAAAACAGTATCAAAATTAAAAGAGAACCAACTGTATGGGAAAACATATTTGCCAATGATACCTCAGACAAGGGTTTAATCTCCAAAATATATAAAGAACTTACAAGACTGCACTCTAAGAAGACAAGGAATCCAATTAAAAAAGTGGGCAAAGGACTTGAACAGACACTTCTCCAAGGAGGACATACAGAAAATCCAAAGACACATGAAACGATGTTCAATATTGCTAGCTATCAGAGAGATGCAAATTAAAACCACAATGAGATACCACTTCACACCAGACAGAATGGCCATCATAAACAAAGCAACAAACAACAAGTGTTGGAGAGGTTGTGGAGAAAAGGGACCCTAGTGCACTGCTGGTGGGACTGCAGACTGGTACAACCACTATGGAAAGCAGTATGGAACTTCCTCAGAAAACTAAAAACAGATCTGCCTTTTGACCCTGCAATTCCACTGCTGGGACTCTATCCTAAGAATACTAAAACACCAATTCAAAAGAACCTATGCATCCCAATGTTCATAGCAGCACAATTTACAATAGCTAGATGCTGGAAGCAACCAAGATGCCCATCAGTAAATGAATGGATCAAAAAACTATGGTACATTTACACAATGGAATTCTATGCAGCAGAAAGAAAGAAGAAGCTCCTATCCTTTGCAACAGTGTGGATGGAGCTGGAAAACATTATGCTAAGCGAAACAAGCAAAGCAGTGAAAGACAAATACCATATGATCTCACCTTTAACAGGAACCTAAATAACAAAACAAAGAAACAAGCAAAATATAACCAAAGACACTGAAATAGAGGACAGGCTGATGGTGACCGGAGGGGAGAGAAGAGGGAATTTAAGGGGACAGTGGGAAGGGTTCACAGGAACAAACTTAAAGGACACATGGTCATAAACTAAGGGGAGGGTGGTAATGGGAGGGAAGTGGGGAGGGTGGGAGGGGGGACTGGATTGGGAGTAAAAAGGAGAAAACTGTATTTGAACAATGATTTAAAAAAATACTAATAATAATAAAAGAATTATCAGGAAAAGAAAAAAGACACAAAAATATAAAAGAAATAAAATAGAAGTAACAATTGACACCACAGAAATATAAAGGATTATAAGAATATATTAGGAACAACTATATGCCAACGAATTGGACGATCTCAAAGGAATGAGATCGTCCTAGAAACATACAATTTCATTAAACTGAATAATTTCCAGCCAAGATGGAGGCATAGGCAGATATACTGTGCCTCCTCACACAACCAAAAGAAGGGCCACAACAAGTTTAAAAACAAAAAACAACCAGAACTGACAGAAAATCAAACTGTATGGAAGTCCGACAACCAAGGAGTTTAAGAAGAAACATTCATCCAGACTGGTAGGAGAGGCAGAGACAGGCAGCCAAGGTGGAGAGGACTCGGGTTAAGGCAGTGGCTGGAGGACTGGGGCAGGTGAGGCAGAGGCTGGCAGAGCTGGCAGTCCCACATTTGCATGCAGATAATCTGGGAAGAACAACTGGGGAGCAAGACAGACTGCACAATCCAGGGTTCCAGTACAGTGAAATACAGCCTCGAAACCTCTAACTGAAAAGCCTGTGGGGGTTGTGGTAGCAGGAGACTCTCAGCCTCACAAGCAAGTTCATTGGAGAGACTCACAGGTCCTAGAATGTATGCAAAACCACCCACCTGGGAATCAGCACCAGAAAGGCCCAATTTGCTTGTGGGCAGTGGGGAAAATGACTGAAAGCTGGCTGAGAGCTCAGCAAGTGTCATTGTTCCCTCTCACTCCCCTTCCCCACATACAGCACCACAATGCAGCAACTTTGGTTGCCAAACCCTGGAAAATACCTAAGGCTCTGCCCCTTACTACCTAACAGGCCTGTCAAGACAAAATTTTTTTAAAAATGGCCCAAATGTAAGAACAGATCAAAGCGCCAGAAAAAAAATACAACTAAACAATGAAGATAGCCAACCTCTCAGATGCACAGTTCAGAACACTGGTAATCAGGATACTCATATAAATGGTTGAGTATAGTCACAAAATAGAGGAAAAATTGAAGGCTCTGGAAAGTGAAACAAAGAAAATGTAGAGGGAACTGACAGTGAAGGGAAGGAAATTGGGACTCAAATCAACAGGTTGGAGCAGAAAAAAAAAAAAAACATTCAACCAGAACAGAACGAAAAAATAATTAAAAAAAAAACACACACAAGGAGAGGCTTAGGAACCTCCAGGACAACTTTAAATGTTCCAACATCCAAGTACTAGGGGTGCAAGAAGGAGAGGAAGAGCAAGAATTTGAAAACTTATTTGAAAAAAAATGAAGGAGAACTTCCCTAATCTGACAAAGGAAACAGACTTCCAGGAAGTCCAAGAAGCTCAGAGGATCCTTAAAAAGTTGGATCCAAGAAGCACACACCAAAACACATCATAACTACATTACCCAAGATTAAAGATAAGGAGAGAATCTTAAAAGAAACAAGAAGAAAGGAGAGAGTTACTGACACACGAGTTCCCATAAGACTATCAGCTGATTTCTCGAAAGAAACCTATCCTCATGGATAGGAAAAATTAACATAATTAAAATGTCTATACTACCTGAAACAATTTATAGATTCAACACAATTCTTCTCAAGATACCAATAGTGTTTTTTCACAGAACTAGAACAAAAATTCAAAAATGTATATGAAATCATAAAAGATCCTGAATAGTCACAGCAATCTTGAGAAAAAAAAAGAATAGAGTTGATACCTAATATCAAACAGTACTACAAGGCTGCAGCAGTCAAAATAGCATGGTACTGGCATAAAGACACAGAGCTCAATAAATCAAAATAGAGAGTCCAGAAATAAAGCCACACCTATATCGTAAATCAACATTTGACAAAGGAGGAAAGAATATACAATAGGGTAAAGGTATCTATTCAGTAAATGGTGTTGGGAGAATTTCAGATATATGCAGAAAAAATGAAACTAGACAACCTTCTTACACCATATTTGAAAATAAACTCAAAATGGATTAAAGACTCAAATCCATAAAATTCCTAAAAGAAAATATAGGCAGTAAAGTCTCTGCCATCTCTCTTAGCAGTAATTTTTTCTAATATATCTTCTCAAGCAAGGGATACAGAAGAAAAAACAAACAAATGGGACTATATCAGACTAAAAAGTTGTTGCACAGCAAAGAAAACCAACAAAATAAGAGGACAACCTATTGCATGGGAGAACATAATCACTAATGGGGCATCTGATAGAGGGTTAATATCCAAAATGTATAAAGAACTCACGCAACTCAACACAAAAACAACAACAATAACAACAACAATGCAATTAAACAATGGGCAGAGGGACTTGAATAGACTCTTCTGCAAAGAGGACAAATGGATAGCAAACCAATGTATGAAAACATACTCAATGCCACTAATCATCACAAAGATGCAAATTAAAATTTCAATGAGATATTACCTCACACCTGTCACAATGGCTATCATCAATAAATCAACTAACAGGAGTTGGAAAGAATATGAAGAAAAGGAAACCCTCATGCACTGTTGGTGGGAAAGCCTACTGGGGCAGCTACTGTGGAAAGCAGTATGAAGTTTCCTCAAAAGTTTAAAAATAGAACTGCCTATTCCCTAGTGGTTCCACTTCCGAGTATAGATCCAAAAACCCTAACACACTAATTCAAAAGAATATACACACTGCTATGTTCATTGCAGCATTATTTAAAATAGTCAAGCTCCAAGTAACCTAAGTGCTCACTGAGAGATGATTGGATAAAAAAATGCAGTGGTACATATATACAATGAAATATTACTCAGCCATGAAAAAGAATGAAATGTTACCTTTTGAGACAGTGTGGATGGACTCTGGGGGTATAATGCTAAATGGAGTCAGTCAGTCAGAGAAAGACAAATACCATATGATTTCATGTATATGTGGAATCTAAAGAAGAAAATGAATAAACAAACCTTATGCAAAGTGAAATTAGTCAGAAAAAAATACAAGTACCATATGATTTCAGTTATATGTGGAACCTTAAAAACAAAATGAATAAACAAACAAATTTGAAACCAACTCATAGATACAGAAAACAGACTAATGCATGGTGGAGGGGAGTGGCTTCCAGGGACTGGGTACAAATGTGGTAGTTACAAAATCCTCTTGGGAATGTAAAGTACTTCACAGGGAATAGAGTCAACAATATTGTAATAACCATACCTGTTGCCAAGTGGGTACGGGAAATATTGAGGGGAACACTTTATAAAGTATGTGATTGTTAACCACTGTGCTATATGCCTGAAACTTATACAAAATATCATAGAAACATCCTCAGATGATCCAGATGTTGGCTTTAGCAGACAGAGATTTAAATATGTTCAAAGAATTTTTAAAATTCAAGGAAAATATGGTCCTAAAGAGAAAACAGATGGGGACTCTCAGCAGAGAAATAAAAAATGATAAATAATAACCAAAAAAGAAGAACCAAAGATAATTCTCTAAGTGCAATTACCATAATTTTTTATGTTACTGCCTTGGCTCCATACCAGATTTGAGGTAACAGCAGAGTCAGTAAGCATGAGAAAGTATCAGTGAAAAGTATCCGATTTTAAGAAGAAAGAAAAAAATGACTGAAGAAAAATGAGGAAATGAATCCTCAGGTATCCCTGGTACAAATTTAAACACATATAATAGGTGTGCAGAGGAAAAGAGAATGAGAATGCAACAGAAAATATATTTGGAAAAATACAATGCATGCATATTTACCAGATCTGATTAAAAATATATATTGCCTGGCTGGCGTAGCTCAGTGGATTGAGTGCAGGCTGCAAACCAAAGGGTCGCAGGTTCGATTCCCAGTCAGGACACATGCCTGGGTTGCAGGCCACAGCCTCCAGCAACTGCACATTGATGTTTCTCTCTCTCTCTCTTTCTCCCTCCCTTCCCTCTCTAAAAATAATAAATAAAATCTTTCAAAATAAATAAATAAATAAATAAAAATATATATCAACTTCTATACTGAAGAATTTCAGTAAACCCAAGCTGGATAGACACAATGGAAACCATAGCTAGGTACAGCATAGGCAAACTACTAAAAGACAAACAGAAAGAGAAAATTTTGAAAGAGATTGTGGTGGGTGGGGGGCTGAATATACATACAGGAAAACACTATGTGGATTGTTAGATTTATTTTCAATTTAGAAAAAATTGAAGCTGGAAGACAATAGAATAGTACCTTTAAAGGCTGAAGAAACTCACCACTCAACCTAGAACTCTATATTCAATGAAAATATTTCTCAAAAAAGGGGGCAAAATACAGAGATATTTAAATAAACTAAAGCTGAAGATTTTGTTCACCAGCAGAAAGATGTAAAGAGTGCTGAAGAATGATACCTGGTGCGTCCTCAGTTATAGGAAGGCAAGAAGAGCAACAGTAACAGTGATGAGTAAATAGAAAATACTGTTTTTTATTTTATTTTTATTATTTCCTAAAAAACCTACCCAACTACAGGTCGTCCTCACATCTTATGGTGGTGGGGAGTTACAAAAATGAGCTCAATAAAGCCATGCAAATTGATACCAATAATCAGTGGGAAAAAATGTGATAGTTCCATGGTCTTCTACTGGTGATTACATAAATGTATAGAAGTGAAAAATAGTAAAGTTAACATTTATTTATCCTACCATTTAAAACATTAGAAACCTGGAAAATTATTTTCTTTGTAAAAAGCAAATTATCAAGAGTAGTTTAAAGGATGCTTGCTTTCTTCTCTTCATATAACTTATGACACATAGTGAGCATCTTGTTTATGCCTCAGAAAATTTTTAACTTCATTTTCAAGTTTGAATCAGCTTTTAACTAAGTTTCTAATTGATTAAGTCTGTGCTTTCAAAGTCATGAAGTATCTCTAATTATTTTTAATGGAATTTTTTTCTTTGCTACACCTTTATCTTGGTTGCCTAACTCCCTCAGTTGACTATACATTTTTGTAAAATATTCTGTAGGTTTGTCACTCAAAGACAAAGAGGTGGCACACCTATATACTTTACTATCTGTACATGAATTAAATAACAGATGCAGAATGACAATCACAGATTGACTGCAAGAAGTAACATAATTGGTTAGTGATCATGATGTACATCTGTTATTTATGTTGTAATTCATTAACTGAAAAGCTAGCAGTAAAGTTTGTATTTTACAGTTATTCACAGTTAATACACTGGTAACTGAAATATAAATCATGTTGTTGGAAGACTAATGTTAATTAAATAAATGTGATAACTGAAATTTGTGTATATCAAAACTGTACAAAACAAGGATGACCTTATTGAAAACAAATATAACATTGTAGGGTAGTTTTTATAATGTATGCAGAAGTAAAAATTATCAAAATAATAGCACAAAGGTGATGGCTGGGTAAAATGGAATTATATCATTGCATAATCATTACATTTGTGAAATAATGAGTAAAAAGTGTATGGAGTGATATGCTGTTCAATATTGACACATTTCTTAATTGAAGTTTTACTGAAGATGATGGAAGATTTGCATGCAGTCTTAAGAAATAATACAGAGGTATCTCATGTACTATTTAGTCATTTTCTCCAATGGTAAAAACACCTTACAAAACTATAGTACAATATCACAGCCAGTATATTGATTTACTACAATACACCAATATTATTCAGAGTTCCCTAGTTTTACTTGTGCATGTATGAATCTGTTTAGTTCTATTTAATTTTATTACATATGTAGGTTTGTACATTCAGTGCCACATTCAAAAAACAGAGCAAGAATGCTTCTACTACCACAAGTATCCCTTGCAGTTGTCCCTTTATAACCACACCCAGCTCCCTCTCTGCCTTCTCTAATCTCTAGCCACAACTAATCTGTTGCCACTTCTAAAATTTTGTCATTAAAAGTGTTATATAAATGTAACATATAGATGCAACCTTTTGAGATTGGCTTTTTTTTTCATTCTGCACAATCATCTAGAGCTTCATGCGCATAGTTGTATTGCTATTTCTTGCTCCATGAAGATGTGAGGCATCTCAGAATTAACATGACAATTGCAAAAGATGCATGTCACACAGGGCCTTACGCAAATGGAGTGACTGCTCATGAATCATCTCCATTTTATGTCCCAGAATTTCCTTTACCTACATGATACAGACTTTCTCTAGCAGAAAAGCATAGATTCTATATTTGTTCACCATAAAAGATAATAGACAAACTAAGTATATCCTCTTAAAAGCACCCCACAGATAAAAATTCTCAGAAGGTCCAGTTACCATATTTACACAGAGGTTTGAACTGGTAATTTCTCCCCAGGCATCCCTAATTGAATCAAACCCTTGGTTTCAAAGACTTCTTTCCCTATCCAAAGAACATAGGTTTATGAATCCATATTTTGAACTCTTCATTCTGGTGCTTGTTGTCTAAGCTTCATGGCCACTTGGAGTCACCTAACCTTCTGAGCCTCAGAGTCCTAATATGTAAAATGGTAATAATAATACATGTATTTTAATAAATTATTGAAACAATTAAATGTGAAAGATCCAGCATATAACATATTCAATATATGATAGTTATACATTGGTGTTCATGTTATCTGAATTCAAAGGAGTCTATGTCAACTGATAAAGGATTTCCCCCTATTCAAAATTATCAACATGGAAAATCACAAAAAAATAATAGTCACTTTTAAATATTTAATAAATCACTTTAAAGAATATAATATTTTAGGAATTCCAGCCAAGATGGAGGCATAGGTAGAAATCCTTCACTTCCTTGCACAACCAAAAGGAGTATAACAACCAATCTAAAATCAGTAAACAAGCAGAAGTGTCAGAAAATCAAATAGCATGGAATTCTGACAACTAAGGGATTAAAGAAACAGTCAACTAGAACAACCAGACCTCTCAGGCAGAGCTGGCTGAATGGGAAACTGAGATCCAGAGTTGATTAAGGACTATGGCGGTTGCTGCAGTGGGAGAAACTCCCAGTCTCACAGGAGAATTCATTGGAAAATGGGGCTAGAGCAGGGCAGGCAAGCCGCATTGTTTCCTCTCTGGCCCCTCCCCGACAGCGCAGCAAGGAGGGTTGCCTTGCCCTTGTGAATACCTAAGGTCCCTCCCCCTTACAATTTAATAGGTGCTCCAGGATAAAGAAATATGGCCCAAATGAAAGAACAGAGCAAAACTTCAGAAGGAGAACTAAGCAATGAGGAGAGAGCCAACCTATCTGATGGAGAATTTAAAGCTCTGGTAATCAAAATGCTCACAGAACTGACTGAGCTTGGTCGAAAAATGAAAAAACAAATGAAAGATACCCAAAATGAAATAAAGCAAAATATTCAGGGAACTAACAGTGACAGGAAGAAAACCAGGATTCAGAGAAATGATTTGAGACAAAAGGATGAAATAAACAGCCAACCAGAACAGAATAAAGAAACAAGAATTCAAAAAAGTGAAGAGAGACTTAGGAATCTTTGGGACAACCTGAAATGTTCCAATATCGAAATTATAGGGGTGCCAGAAGGAGAAGAACAACAGCAAGAAATTGAAAATTTATTTGAACACTTAATGAAGGGAAACTTCCCCAATCTGGCAAAGGGAATAGACTTCCACGAAGTCCAGGAAGCCCAGAGTCCCAAAGAAGCTGGACCCAAAGAAAAACACAACAAGGCACATCACCATTAAGTTACCCAAGATTAAAGATAAAGAGAGAATCTTAAAAGCAGCAAGAGAAAAGGAGACAGTTACCTACAAAGAAGTTCCCATCAGACTATCAGCTGATTTCTCAAAACAAACCTTGCAGTCAAGAAGGGGCTGGAAAAAACTATTTGAAGTCATGAAAGGCAAGGACACAACCCAAAATTACTCTATCTGGCAAAGCTTTCATTTAGAATGGAAAGGCAGATAAAGTGTTTCCCAGGTAAGATCAAGTTAAAGGAGTTCATCATCACCAAGCCCTTATTATATGAAATGTTAAAGGGACTTATCTGAGAAAAAGAAGATAAAAAATATGAACAGTAAAATGACAGCAAACACAACTATCAACAAATGAACCTAAAAGAAAAACAATGAAAACAAACACTAAGCAAACAACTAGAACAGGAACATAATCAGTGAAATGGACATCACATGAAGGGATTTCAGTGGGAAGACAGAAGGGAAGAATGGGGGGAAAAGGTACAGGGAAGAAGAAACATAATTGGTAAGCATAAAATAGACAGGGAGAGATCAAAAATGGTATAGGAAACAGAGAACTCAAAGAACTTATATGTACAACCCATGGACTTGAACTAAGGGGGGTAAAAGCTGGAGGGCTGGGGGGTGCAGGATGGAGGCGGGTTAAAGGGGGAAAATTGGGAAGACTGTAATAGCATAATCAATAAAATATACTTTAAAAAAGAATATAATATTTTAGCCCTGGCTGACATAGCTCAGTTGATTGAGCACAGACTGCGAACCAAAGCATTGCAGGTTTGATTCCCAGTCAGGGCACATGCCTGGGTTGCAGGCCACGGCCCCTAGCAACTGCACATTGATGTTTCTCTCTCTCTTTCTCCCTTCCTTCCCTCTCTAAAGATAAATAAATAAAATATTAAAAAAAGAATATTTTAAAAATGAAGTAACCCACATCCTCACAAAAATCCTGAACATATTGCTATAAGTATGCAGCATATTAATATATGTTTATGTTAATGTATATATGCATATCATTTAGTGTATATACCAAATTTTATGTCTTTGCTGCACTAGTCCATGTGTCTAAAAGTCAAATGACACCTTCACCCTAACCAATGATCAACCTTTGATTGGCAAATTCCTACTCATCCTACCAAACTCATGCATCACTTCCCCCAGAAAGCCTTTCCCACTCCATTCCTTAGTAATGCCTACTCATGTCTGTGTTGCTGAACTCACCACTTCCATGTATAAGCATCTGTGCATCCTTCTTTCACATTAGACACTGAGGTCTTTCAAGATGGGGACAGTGCCAGGCTCTTCTTTGCTTTCCCTCTCCATATACCCTCCCCAAACACATGTAATCCAGTGCCTTGCACCCAGCATGTACTTGACATAGGTGCTTAACAGCTTAAGCTCTCTTCCCCATGCTTGTTCTTGCTTATTGATATGCCTAGAATTGACTGTGTGCATGTGTTCCAAATACATTATTCAAGTGTAAACATTTCAATCCCAGCCAGGCAGCAGAATGCAGCTGATTTCTCTGATCGGGGTCTCCCCTGGGAACTGTGGCTTTGGAACAGTAAAGCACATAAATGAGTCATAGAGAAGGTACCTGGAACCCATTAGCAATGGATAAATTGTCATTACCATAATCTATCAGGGGTTTTCAGCCTACGTGATTTAGAATTGATCAAACCTTGGAAGCAGTGGATGGGGCACAGAGTATATTTTCACTAGGACTTGCTTTACTGTTTGATCTGTCTTCAGTCAACATAAATTTTTCACATCATTACTTAGGAAACCAACACAAATCCAAGTTTCACCAAGAAAGGAGAATTGATCTCTTCAGGGAAATCATTATGGCTGGCTTATTTTGAATGCAGCTCTAATTCAGAACCAGGAGCACCAAAATCAGCTTAACTAAGTTTACCAATATATGTCAGGTTTCCAGAGTTTAAGTGAAAACAATATAGATAGCTAGAAGAAGTAAATTATTTAAATGGAAGCAGGCTAAGTCAATAAGAGTTCTAAATCCAGTTCTTAAGCCTAAGTCAGGAGCACAAGATATCTGAGGCAAAGTCAGGTCAGCAAACTGTCAGAACTATTAAAGGCCATTGAGAGCTTCATAAGAAGAAGACCCATGTCTCACTCATCCTTATGTCTCCTCTCTTCTATACTTAGCACTCTCCTTAGATATTAAAAGGAGGGGGAAGCCAAACAAAAAGAAGAACATTTTTCAGTAATTAATCTTTAAAGTTTTAATAATTAAGCCATTAGGCCTAAAGCACTCAGAAATCAATTTGGTTTTATTTACACTGAATGATAGTAGGGGATAGGCCTCTTCTTCATGACATAATGCAGTGATGTCCCTGGATTATTTCTGATACGCTGCTGCTAACTCCCAAATCTCAGTCTTATTCACATAAAGTAGTAAACACATGTTCCTGGTCAATTTTAGACTCTTCTTCAGGTGGCAAGTCAGAGCCCCAGACTCCTATTAACACACGGCTCTTTGTTTCCCAATTCATGATACCGAAGGTGCTACACGTACCAGGTGGGAAAGAAACATGGAGGAATAAGTATGATATTTTTCTCATGGATTGGCCTGAAAGTGGCGTACATTATTTTTACTCATAGTCTATTGACCAGAACTGAGTTACCTGGCTGCTCCTAACAGCAAGGGAGTCCAGGAAGGCTAGTCTTCCCAAGGAAGAAATCATGGGTCTGTTAAATAGTTAGCAGACTCTCACAGTCTCCTTTTCTGTTTCTCATTTCTCAGATGGATAAGGGGATGCAAAGAAAACTTCCAATTTGAGACTATGAAATCTGAACTTAATTCACCACTTCCAGCTTATTCTTCCTCTAAAAATGTAATACCACCTTGGAAGAACCCTGCGGGAATCTGACAATTTTCCAGTTGAGCAAGTTAGGTGACCAGAATTAGAATTGCCCTCTGTACCTGTCTTACTGTGCAAGTAACAAAAGTTACCCATGTTTCTATTCATTTGATCATTCATTAAACATTAAATATTTATTCAGCATCTACTTTTTGGAAAGAACCGTGCTGGCTAAACAGGGGAGACAAACAATACAGCTCTAGGAAGAAGGGGTGATTTGTCAGGTGAGCTGGCTTCAAGTTCTATAATCAAGTCATAGCCCAGAGTCAGGCCAGGTTCTGGCCTATTTTAGATGCTAACCAAAGAGAAATGATTCCCCTGAGCCCTGGCACCCATGTGTATATGAATTTCCCACTTTGGTTCGCTGGATCCCTACTCTACAAACCCTGGTCCCCGCACATAGCCCATCCTGATGATGTTCCCTGCATATGCCTTTCTGCTTATTTGCATCTTTTTAAAAACATTTTATTTATTTTTAGAGAGAGGAGAAGGGAGGGAGAAAGAGAGAAAGAGAAACATCAATGTGTGGTTGCCCCTTGTGCACCCCCTACTGGGGACCTGGCCCACAACCCAGGCATATGCCCTGACTGGGAATACAACAGGCACCCTTTGGTTTGCAAGTCAGTGCTCAATCCACTGAGCCACACCAGCCAGGGCTGCTTATTTGCATCTTGATTACTATTTGATTGCAATCTCTCTGTATTTTATTGTATACAAACAAAGTTATCATCTTTCAAGATGACTGAAATGCAAAACTCTGAGTCATAAAAATAAGATGTTAAAACTTTATGTTTGTTTTTTACTACAAAAGATGCTTGTAGTAGTTTCTACTAGAAGAAAGGACAGCAGAGAGAATGCTCCACATCTGACCCTAGCACCCCCTTTCTTCTGTGGCCCTGGTGCTCTGCATCTCCTGTGGAAGCAATCTGCTCTGCTGGATGGATGGTCCAAGATCAGCCCCCTTCATGCAGGACCTCTCCACCCCCTCTCCAGAAGCAATGGCCCAGCTGCTGAGGGCCTCTCCAGGCTGAGAAGGGCTTGGTGATCATTCACATGGAAGGAGAGGTGTTTGAAAACAGAGTCTAATCTCTCTCTCTTTCTCTCTCTCTTTTTTGTGGCTCCTGCTAGGAATCTTACTCATTTAGCAAGTATTAACTAAAGGCCTACCAGTGATTTTTTAAAACTATTTAAATATTCCTTTACCATTACAGGTTACACAATGGCTCCACCACCTCATCAGTCTTTCTGAGCTCTTCCTCTGCTCTCCTTTGTTGCAAAGTCAAACAAACACATATGTGTGACCCTAGCCTTTGATGAAGGTCAGCAACAGTAAATGCTAAAGTGGTCATAGTGCATAGAGAAACAACAAGAAAGAACAGCCTTTGCTTCTCAATGCTTGATAGCTAAAAACACAACAATAAACTTTCTACTTTTGGAAGGAGGAGCTAGATGGCTCCACCCACAGATAGCCTTGGAAACTCTGTGTTTCTACCAAATTAGAAAACTGAGACTAGAGGATAAATTTATTTGCAAGGAAAAGTGCCAATATCATTGTGAGTAAGAGCTTCCTGTGCACTAGCCTTCTCTCACACAGAAAAGTGTTAACACCTTATGTGTGTGCCATACTGTGCTAGGTGCTGTGGGGTACACAAAAGAAATTTAAGTTACAGCCTCTTCCCTACAGCATCCAACAATAGGCCTTAATGAAGCCACTGAATAACAATTCAAGGCAACATGTGACTAAGTACTATGTGCATGGGCCAGAGAATATGTGCTGGAAGATAACAGAGTTGGGAAAAAGGTGCAGGGCTGGTGCAATAGAGAAGACCCTAGTGAGGAAGTGGTAGAACAGCAGGACCCAGCTGGACACTGACTGTGGTAGCCGAGGAGAGGGAGAAAGAACCCCAGGCATAGGAGGCAGTGTTAGTTTAGTGTCAGAACCTGAGTGAGCAGATTCCTACATCAGGCGGGGTGGATCCAGCTGACTGGTACAGAAGTATTTTTTCAGACAGGCAGAAAGAGACAAATGAATGATGAAACCAGGTCATGGGGGGTTAAAAAGGATGTTCCAGGAGAAATGGGGGAGTCACTAAAGGCTTTGAAGTTTTAGGAGGACAATTTGGAATTTAATACAGTGGTATAGGTCTGTGTGGGACACTGTCTTTTGGGACAGTGACTATATGTTGAAGGACCTTGTGTAATTTGTTTCCTGGTTCCATATAGGAAATAAAGAAGAAAAGAAAGGAGAAGAAGAAGGAGAAGAAGGAGAAAAGATAAAGCAGAATTACATCCTACATGATTTTAAAATGGAGTTCTATTTACAAAAATTGGAAAGACTAAAGGAAAAATATATTTGAGAAGATGGGGTCATGTGAAATGTCTGAAGTTCAAGATAATAGGGATGTACATGGAGACATCTTTGAAGCAATGGGTGAACTAGCTCTTGAACTTGTATGAGAAGTTGAGATGTGGACATCAATTGGGAAAGTCACCAGGATATGTACAACAGTAAAAATGGGGCAGAACTGGCTCAAGGAAGGAAAGAAGGTTTGGTTTTGTTTTTTAAAGAGGGGAATGGCAAAACGAAAACACAAGCAGGGGACAATAATAAGGTTAAAAGACCCATGTCAACCTGGAAAGAGTTAACTGCATCATATAGAACAGGCAAAAAAATTGACATCCAAGCCATAGAAATAATTTCTCAAAAAAGCACCACTAATTACCTCATTGAAAAATAGTTAAGTATACAAATAGAAAACTAAAATACAAATGGCCATATGCATTCGAAGGAGCATCTGGGACTTACCAGAGACCCACCGCGATGTGACAGTGACATGGGGCCACGTCAGAATGCCCTTGCCCCTCCTCACTAGCTGTGAACACTTGGGCCAGGTTTTAAACTTCATTTTATAATCTGTAAAATGAGAATGATAGCAATAGAAACTATCTGAAAGGCTTGGGGTGAAGATTAAATAAGTTATTGTATGTAAACTGCTTAAAATAGTGTCTGGCACAGAATAAGTGCTATATAATTGTTAGCTGTTACTAATAATAAATAGAAATTAAGATAACAATGATATATAATTTTTTACCCACTGATTTTCAACAATTTTAAAGCATGATCATATCAAGCACTGACAAGGATTTGAGTGAAACAATATAAACTGTGAGTGGGAATGTAAATTGGTACATCTACTTTATATAAAAAGAATTGCATATTTTATAAAATTGAAAATATGGAGTATTTGAAAATACTCCATGTATTTTCATGGAGTATTTTTGAAAAATTGAAAATACAAAATACTTTGTAACCAACAATTCTACCTCTGACTAATGTACCTTACAGAAATTACCACAGATGTGTACAAGAAAAACATGTCCAAGGATGTTGACTTACAGCATTAATTTTTTTGTTACTAGCACAATTTTGGAAAGAATGCAAATGCCTATAGATAGGGGAATTCATCACACAATAACTCAATATATTTAATATAGTTAATAATAGAATACCAGATAGCAATGGAAAGAAATAAACACAAATCTCTGTAAATGTATGGCATGGCCAGTGACAGCATGACACGCAGCCTGGCACCTCCATGTCGTTAATGGATGGCTGCGTCCTAACAGCCATGGGCAGGAACTGTGATGCTGCCTCTGAGAACTGCTGCAGAGGGCTGGGAAAGGGGAGCTTGGCAGAAGGGAACTTCACTTTCTAATGTTTATTTCTGCAAAAATAAAAAGGAACACTAGATGCAAAGAAGGTGAATTTCTAAGTTACTGATTTCGGATGGTGAAGATATGCATGTGAGTTATGTTATTATTTGTACTATTCTATAGTTTTAAATATTGAAAAAATATAAATTGCTCTTTGAACAGATGTTCTGGGTGTCATCTAAAATATGTCAGGAGAAAAAGAAGAATAGCAGTGAAAGGCGGCAGAGGAATGGACCTTAGAAATAGCATGCTTGGAGGGAGGGGTAGGCAACAGGCCCAGCCACGACATGGGTAATTCGCAGAAAAAGAGGAGCCGGCGCTTAGAGGTCCTGTGACCTATGGAAGAGATAAGGGCAGGAGAGAGGGATCTAATCACTCTGAAGGGAGAGTGAGAAAATAATTGACCAAGGAACAGACTGCAGGCTTGGGTGCATATTTTGTAAGAGAGGAGTCCCATCAAAGTCAGCAAGCGAGTATGGAGTAGCTCCTGGGTGCTGTGGAGTAGCAGGTATAAGCAAGTGATTCCGGAAGTGTGGCTATGAAGGGAAATAATGGTGACATCATGGAAGACAGAGAGTTACTAGAGGAGAGAGTCTGGGTCCAGAGTGTATACTGGTTCAAGATGCCCCAACCCCTGCTCTTGGTAGAACAAAAGGAAAGAACCTGTGGTTATGGGAGAGTTAACAATGCTACAAACAATGGAAAAGCAGTGGGGTAAACCCCCTCAAGAGCTGCACAGGGATGGAATCCAGGAAGACCCCATTCCAAGGGGCAGAGCTCCTGCTGGATTTATTCCCAGTGCCAGGGGTGCCTAGAGAATTAGTTTGTGTGGAGGCCAGCTTCCTGCAGCCACCCACGAGGAGAGCTGGCAGCATTCCCCAGGGCGGGGGCCGCACAGCAGATGCACACTTTCTCATTAAGGGACTTGCATATGGAGTGAAGACACCTCTCCCCTCGCCCACCCTGGCTCCCGCCCTCACTTGCATCGCAGGCTGCCAGCTTCCCAGCTCCCTGCACACAGAGCCAAGGCAACTGGGCCGGCAGCAGGCAGCTGGGACTGTGTGCAGGGTGCTGAGCAGAGGCAGCGCAGGCTCCACTGGTCGCTCAACATGCCTACCCACCCCCCTTCGGAGATTGCAGGGCCTCTCTCAGATGTGACAGAAACAGTCACAGACAAGAGGACTCATTATTTTCGCTTTCACTGCTCAGTGATCTCTGCTTCCACCTGAAATCCTCCTGGGAGGCAGCCCTATCCAGTGGGAGAGGGAGGAGGGCAACAGAAGAAAAGAAGAATCATCACCCTACTCAAGGACAGCTTACTGCTGAGTCCCCCCAGGTCCTGGTCTTCCTCTCTTAGACTTAATGGTTTTGTGTAAGAGGCCTGTGTCCGCAGAGAAAATACAAGGCCCCATCCCTGTCACCTTCCCATCAGGACAGGGCTGAGGCCTGAGAAAGCTCTGAGAACTGGGAATATCAGGCTGGCTCCTTGGTATGAAATCAGTCACTAACAACACTCAACCATAAGCTATCCTGAATGTATATTGAAGTTAGAGTAGCTTTTTCCACCAGATTATGTAAATTGCAAAATTTTGGAGAAGGTTATCGAAGTCAAAATTTTCTGTTTTTTTAGTGTCCCTGCTTTGCATGTGGCCCATTCACATCCTGGGTGTGCATGGTCAGTAATCCTGACACAGAAACATGCACTGGTATAATGTGCACACAAGTTCTTACCATGTACAAGGAACAAACACAAATACAGACATAAAACTTGCTTGCTCCTGTCTCTGTTCATTGCTCCTTCCTCCCCATCAATTAAAGTAAATCCCTGCTCCCTCAAAATTACCTTGCTAATGTCCCTCACCAGGAACCCCCTTCTCTGACAAATCCCTCTGTAGCAATGTTGCCCAATTTGATGTCAAGAATTGAAATCTGATTTCCACTTCCTACATGTGTGACTTTGAGCAAATCACTGGATATCTGTTTGTGCCCCCACATTCATTTTAGGATAGGCTCAAAAATAATTCCTCAAAAACATTACTAGGCAAATTCAATGACGTAAGGTATATCTGAGTACTGTTTAGTCTGGGTCCTTTTGTAAATGAAAGCCAGGCGCCAAGATGGCATTGGCAATGAGACTCATTAGGGCAATGCTCAGGAGAAACATGGGGAGCCAGAGGAGGCTGAAGGTGCTGTCAGACCATCATGCAGACCTGATTCTGTGAGAGCGAGAGGAAAGGAATGAGAAAAGATCAGCGACTGCAAGGAAGTGCTAAGGCATTTTAGCAAGACCCTGGAGTTTTCTGGTGAGAATTACCTGTCAGAGAGCTGGTACATAAAATGGAAGAGAAAATTTATTGGCATGGGGAACTCCCTCAGGATATGGGGCTTAAACCCTGGCAAGGACCTGGGAAGGAATCAAACATGCAGATGGACTGATTCTTGGAAGCTTGGAGAATGGATGGCCTGGTTTCAGTCACTGAGAATGCTTGAACTATCCTGGCAGAGGCTAGAAGGAAGAATAAAGAAGCCAGGGGAAGTGGGCATGCTGGAAATGCTGGAATGGGTATATTATGTGAAGCCAGAAGACCCACTACAGATTCATGATCCACAAGGGGACTTTAGGACAAACACATGCTAAGGCCACCAGGCATGTGCTGGTGAGAGGGGCACTTAGCATCCCTGAGAGACATTCAGTGGCAACTCACCTCTTCAAGTCCTGGCCAGTGGTAGGAGAGATGCTCACAGTATGGGGCTGATTAATTTCAGTGAGGATAACAGGGCCCAGAGTAATGGAGGCCAGGTGTTGGTACTTAACTGCCAGAAAGCCAGGAGGCAACAAATACTATGTCTGAAAAGGCTAGAGGACCAGCCAAGGGGTCTTAACTCACAGAGTCTCAGTGATGACAGAGAGATCACAGTATGCCAGGGGCAAAACAGATGAATAGCCAACTGCATGTGGTCTGACACTGAAACAAAAACAGACAGGCAAGAACAGAGGAGCTTGAGGCCAAGTGTGGTCATACTAAAACAGTCCTTGTTTAGTTTCCACACCTGAGTCAATTATCAGCTTCAGAACCATGGAGTGAAGAGTTGGCTGCATTGCTAGGAGGTAGGACCTAGCAATGCTATGGCAGGTGGAGACAGTGATGATTTCCCAAGTTCTTTCCCCAAGGGAGCTATAACCACTGTATCAGGTACACTGGAGAAAGAGAAATATCCAGACACATTAAGGACTAGTGAACATAGCATCTAGGTGCAGTGAAACTCAGAGACCCAAAGTGTCATCATGCCTGTGAGTGTGGGAATTTATGGGGGTCGAGCAATACAAAATGAGAGTGGCGTCCAGTAGGCCCACTGGGTCCACAGATCCACCCAATGGCTATTTCCTTAGTTCCTGGCTATGTAGTTAGAATTTCTTATATACCTGGCAGTTGGATTAAGCCTATTTTTGATATAACTTATATAAATTTGGGTTCCCCAAGAAGCAGCTACAAATATGGGATTAGATAAACAAAAATTTTACTGGGGAACAGCTGGGAAGAAAATGGGGAAAACATGAAAAGAGTAGGGGAGACGTATCAGCCCTTGATGCAGGTGTCCCGTGAAAGAGGAAGAGAGAAAAAGGAGGTATGGAGTACACTGTGGTTCTCAGAAAGATTTGATGAGGTGAAGAGGGTGTCCTCAAGCCAAAGGCACACCTCTGAGAGTCTAGTCTTGCCTTTCCCAAGAACAGGCCTGCCTGTTCCACTCTTCACTGACCAGTGCAGCCATGGGAAGTGTGGTCTGGGCACAGGTGTGGTGATAGGTGTCAGAGCACAGCAGCATGAACTAGTCTCCCACCCCAAGCAGGAGACCTGAGAAGGGTGATCCCATGTCCACCACAGGGTCCCCACACAAGTAAGTACAAGACCCTCTCTTCCCTTGTTCCCTGACTCGGTACAGTCTGAATTTGCATGTGGCTAGTTGAAATTGATTTTCAGAGTTTTTAGCACTCATGTAGAATTCAATAACTCTGCCAACATTTATTGAGCATTTACTAAGTACCAAGTTATATGCTAAGCCCTCAATGTGAAAAAAGTTAGAGGTGGTCCCTGATCGTATGGTGTTTGCTATCTGATAGAAGGAAGCAAATGTGTGAACAAATGGAGCAAGGAGATATTAAATGTCTGTGACAAACCCTTCATATCACAAAGTGAACTAAATGGGAGAGGTGTCTGTCATAAGTGGTTTGTAAGACAGGGGTGGTATCAAGCAGAGTCTGGAAAGATGAGGAGGTGTTTCCCAGGTGAACAGGTCAGTGAGGGTGCTGGGGTGCTAAAGATCCATCATGAACAACATAGTATACCTTGAAAGTTGCAAATAATTGAATATGTCTGGAATTCAGGATGCCAGGAAAGGAGCAGCAAGTGACAAAACTGACCTCAAGGCCAGATCATGGAGGCAGATTATATTGGCTTGCTAAGGGACAGGATCCTGTCCTGTCAAGCTGTGAGAGGTTACTGATGCTCTAGGGACAACACCATGGCCAGATTCACATTCTTAAGATAAAACACTCTGATAGGTTGTCAGAGGGTGGATGATCAGTAAAAAGATGGGTTCAGAGAGTTCATTCTGATAATTCTGAACAGAAAGGATGAGAGTTTGCTATATCTAGATGGTTGTGGAGATGCAGAGGCGAAGATGCATAAAAGGGATGAAAATAAAAAGACAACCCATTGAATGGGAGAACATATTTGCCAATGATACATCTGATAGGGGATTAATATCCAAAATAGACAAAGAGCTTATACAACTCAACTTCAAAAACCCAAACAATTCATTAAAAAATGGGTAGAGGACCTGAATATGCACTTCCCCAAAGAGGATATACAGATGACCAATAGACATATGAAAAGATGCTCAGCATCAGTAATCATCGGAGACATGCAAATTAAAACCACATTAAGATACCATCTTACACCCATCAGAATGGCTATCATTAATAAATCAACAAACAAGTGCTGGTGAGGATGTGGAGAAAGGGGAACCTTAGTGTACTGGTGGGAATGCAGACTGGTGTGGCCATTATGGAAAACAGTATGAAATTCCTCAAAAAATTAAAAATAGAACCACCTTATGACCCAGTGATTCCACTGCAGGGTACATACTCACAGAAATCTGCAGCACAGATTTGAAGGAAAATATGCACTTTGATCTTCACTACAGCATTGTTGTTTACAATAGCCAACCTATGGAAGCAACCCACATGCTCATCAATAGATGAGTGGAATATATAATGGAATACTACTCAGCTATAAAAAGGAATGAAATCTTACCATATACAACATCATGGATAGACCTAGAGGGATCTTTTTTTTTTTTTTTTCAGAAAAAGACTATGATATGATTTCACTTATATGTGGACTCCAACAAACAATAAAAATGAACAAGAACAACAACAACAACAACAAAAAAACAGAAATAGACTCATAGATATAGAGAACAGACTGACGGTTGCCAGAGGGCAGGGGGGTGGGAAGCTGCGTGAAAATAGTAAAGGGATTGAGAAGTACAGATTGGTAGTTATACAATAGTTAAAGGGATGCAAAGTACAGCATAGGAATAATAAGTTAATAATACAGGAATAAGGAATAATAATAATATTCCTGTATTAGGAATATTAAGGAATAACAGGAATAATAAGGAATAATACAGTTAATAATACTGTAATAATTATGTATGGTGCCAGCTGAGTACTGAAATTATCAGGTGGAACGCTTTGTAAAGTATATGATTGTCTAACCACTACATTGTACACCTGAAACTAACAAAATAATATTGAACATACACTGATAAAAAAATTAAAAATATTTTGCCCTGACTTGGTGGTTCCGTTGGTTGGAGCATTGTCCCATGCATCAAAAGATTGTGGGTTCATTCCCAGTCAGAGCATGTACCAAGGTTGCAGGTTCAATCCCTGGTTGGGGAGTATAAGGGAGGCAACTGATTGATGTTTCTCACATTGATGTTTCTCTTCTCTTCTCTTCTCTCTCTCTCTCTCTCTCTCTCTCTCTCTCTCTCACACACACACACACACACACACACACACACACACACACACACATATCCTCAGGTGAAGATTTTAAAAAATAAAGTTTTGAATAAATAAAATGAACATCAAGAAATTTCTTTCTTTTTATTCCTCACCCAAGGGTGTGTTTATTGAATTTTACAGACAGAGGAAGGAAGAGAGAGAGGGAGAAAGAGAGAAACATCGATGTGACAGAGAAACATCAAATGGTTGCCTCCCATATGCACCCTGACCAGGACGGAATCTGCAACCTAGGAATGTGCCCTGACAGGGACTCAAACCCACAATTTTTGTTTTTTTGGTGTATGGTACAA
Source organism: Phyllostomus hastatus (assembly GCF_019186645.2). Taxonomy (NCBI): domain Eukaryota; kingdom Metazoa; phylum Chordata; class Mammalia; order Chiroptera; family Phyllostomidae; genus Phyllostomus; species Phyllostomus hastatus. Next base: position 6,150,006 of record NW_025334015.1, on the reverse strand, counting down.
TGCTCCAATCAACTTAGCCATTAGCAGTGAGAGAGAGAGAGAGAGAGAGAGAGAGAGAGAGAGAGAGAGAGAGAGATATGTTAAGATGATGGGACCTATTGGATTTGGTTAGCACCTGAATGCATTTTAGCTGTGTTACCTAAGTACATTTTAATGCAAAGCAGGGAGTGAGCGAAGTGGTGACATCAATTTGTAGCATGCTGAGTTTGAAGGGCCTTTGCAATAGGCCATTCTTCACATTGGAGCTATCCATCCAATAGTCAACTGGCTAAAAGCAGTCCAAGAGAGATGTTAAAGGCACAAATATGCAACTAGTCATAAATAAGTCCTAGAGAGCTAATGCACATTATAGTGAACGTAGACAACAATACTGTATTATAATCATCAAACTTACTAAGAGACTAGGTCTCATTTATTCCAACCACAGAAAAGAAATAAAAATTATGTGATGTGATAGAGGTGCTATCACTACAATAGCATTCTTACAAATGGCATTCTTATCCAATATGTAATGTATCAGATAAACATGTTGTACAGCTTAAATCAACACAATGTTATATGTCAGATATATCTCAATTTAAAAAAAAGACATCTTCTGGGCTAGAAATGAAAGTGCAGATGCTTTTCATTCATTTAATAATATTTGACTGTCTTCTATGTTCCAAGCCCTGTGCCAGGCATTAGAGAGAGAGGGACGTCAGTCTAGCAAAGAATAGAGACCCTTAAAAAATTACAACTGTGTAATATGTGCCAGGGAAAGTCTTGAGGTGAGGGGAGGCTTCCAGAAGAAAGTTGCATTTAAGCTGAAACCTAAATGATTATTGGAGTTAAACAGGTTAAAGGGGGTTGGGGAGAGAAAAGGGAAAGGGAGAGAATATTCCAGCCCGAGGGAGTAGCAACATCCAAAAGAATTCAGGGAGAAGTGAGTCATTTTCTTTATGTGGAAGGATTCTACTTGATGCATCTTTGCCTGCAAAGAGTCTCTTCTCTCTATAGCTCCTCTTTCTGTCATCAATTCACTATCTCCATGGATCAGTTGTATTCAGTTCATGCTGGGTGAACCCCGAGTCAGACCCTGGTCTCTGCAGAGCTGCTTCCTCAGTGGAACAAAGCTCCTGGACCAGGAATGGAGGAAGCATGCTGGCAGCAGGTAGGAGGAAAAGGCATTGATACCACCATAGCCACGTCCTCATGGACAGGGAATATACAACCCACTCACCCAAACCAAGGAGCAGTGCAAACTGCAGGGAAACCTGCAGTCCACAACTATTCACACACAGTTCACTCAAGGAGAAAAATTAGCCTCAGGATAATACGGGAAAGATCCTAACCAGAAATAGAGTTTGAGTTTTCTGGTTTTAAATCCCATACTTTTTTTTTTTTGCTACATTAAAGGAAATGGTTATGAGGAAAGTCTATAAGGCCAGGGAGCATCGATTCTTTCTTAGGTAAGATAGCTGCTGCAGTCTGTTCCCTCATTGGCAAAATCACCTGATCATAAGGTGACTCTGAGTACTTAAAGAGGTAATCAAAGAAAGATACCCACACAAGAACCTGGCCTGAGCAAGCATTTGTTAAGAATAGCTTTAATAGCCAAAAGGGTGATCAGAATCCATGGAGCATTCTAAACGAGATTTCCAGGCCCCAGCCCTGCAAACACTGATTAAAAAGACCTTAACAAGATCTAGAAACCTGCAATTTTACAGAGCTCTCCTAGTGACTTATATAAACATCCCAGGGGTACAGTTACTGCTCTTCCCCAAAAACATACAGGACGTTGAGTTCAAGGAAGCAACTTCCACCTGGACATACACACACTATATTATCGAGGCTTCCATCAAGATCTCCAGCCTCTCTTCCTTAGGGTCAATGATATTTAGAGGTAGAGAAATGACGTTCTTGGGTGGGGGTCAGCTAACTGTGCGAGCCATCCTGCTCCCTCCCCTCTCCCCTCTCACACTCTGCTCTGAGTGTGGGGGTCTGAGCAGAACCCTGGGGAGCAGCTCACAGTAAGCTGGGACCTCCAGAGATGAGAGCCTTTGTGTGCTGGAGACAAAGCTCCCTCCGCTTTATCCCCAAGTCTAAGGAGAAATTACAGACACAGAGGGTGGACACCTGTTGAACAGAACTTCACAAAGGCAGTCACACTAAATTTCAGCCCCAAAAGATGTGGGCTGGTTGGGGCTGGTGTCAAAGGAAAATAAAGGAAAACCCTGGGGTGTTCAGTCCTTCGCAGCCATGTCCCTCACTGCTTTGCAGAAAGATCCAGTACTCTCTAGCCAGAAACGTGAGGCTGCCAGACGCAGCAAGTTTTGTTTTGTTTTGTTTTTTTTACCTTTCCTTATCCACGATTTCAGTTGCCTATGGTAAACTTTGGTCTGAAAATTTTAAATGGAAAATTCCAGAATTAAACACTTGATACGTTTTACATTGTTTGCCATTCTGGGTGGCGTCATGATACTACACTCCATCCTGCCCGGGAGGTGAGGCTGCCCCTGGTCCTGTGTGTGCAGGCCCTCACTGTAGATACCACCACCTGCCACTCACTTCATAGCTGACTCAGTGATCAGGATACTTCCCAGGTCTTTGAGAGAACAGAAGAGACCACATTCACATAACTTTTATTACAGTACATCCTTATAGTTATTCTATTTTATTAGTCATTGTTGTTTATCTCATACCTAATTTTTAAATTAAATTTTATCATTGATTGGTATATGTAGAGAAAAAATATATATATAAAGCGGTGTATGATCCATGGTTTCAGGCATCCACTGCAGGTCTTAGAACACCCGCCCCCCCACACACACACACAGATGAGGTGGGTATTTGTAGAATATAGACTATGTGTCAATGATTAGTGTTAGGACTAAAGACATAAACAATAAAAAGGTCTCTATCCTCATAAAGATGTTATAGTAGAGAAGCAGAAGGAAATGTCTATATCCATGCTATTTCAGTGTCAATTAAGTTATTTGTGCTACAGGAAAGAAGAGTATATGTCACTGTAAGTAATGTTAGCTGCTATAACAAATAGTCTCCCAAATCAGTCACTTCATGATTCCAGGGCCCAAGTTCCTTCTTCTTCAGGGCTCAGTTATTTCCTAGGGTCTCCTCATACTCCTCTGCATTCAGCCAGTCAATAGGGCTAATAGAAACACAGAGACATTGATTGATTGACTGATTGACTGTAGGACCAGGCCTGAAATTGGTGTACTTGCTTTCTTCTACATCCCATTGAGCAGACTAAATAAGGTCAAAAGTGGGAATGAGACAGGAAGACAATCCCATGAATATGGTGGAACACCAACATATTCTGCCACAAACTAGCAAAGGTAAAATAAAAAGAGAAGTGAGGAGGTGAGCCAGAGTATTAAATGTGACTGGATGCAAGTGGGCCAAACTTTGAACTGTGAATAAAAATACAAAAAGAATGTTCTCTTTCTGACTACCCTAAATCCTTAGGGGGGGGGTTACTTTATTTTGATTGAGAAATAATGTATTTATAAGTAGAACTTCTAGATCCCTATGACCCACAGAGAGCATTTTCCTCTCTAGCATAGAGATTTGCCAGGTCTTAATAATATACAGAAGCAACAAGTCACTAACATGCTTCTACAATTAGCCCATTATGATTTGAGCTATCTGTGGGTGGTGACACAAGCTTTAATCACCCCAATTTCAGGCACGAAGGTCACTTCACTGAGTCCCAAGTATCTCTTCGGTCATCACTTGAAATTCCAAAGACAATAAGATGCTATTGAATATCCAAATCCTTATGTATCATATAAAGTGCCATTCAGAGGAGGGATAGAAAATTGCACAGGAAGAATCACAAAGAAAGGGAATCAAGAAAGGAAAAGAGAAGAACCATAAAAAAAAAAAAACATTCCACAGCTAGACCCCCAATTCTGAAAATAAGTGAGATCAAGGCGAAGTCAGTTAATTCTGCAAATTACACAAATTATGCTGGGTGCCGGGGGTGGTTCTTATTCTGAATAGAGATATGGGATGTTGGCATCCAAGAGTCTTGGAGAAACTCCATGGCTTGCCTTGTTTCTTGTTACCACGCCTAAGATTATTTCAAATGCTGAAGTAGGATACAAGGTGCTGCTGCTAAATTCTAGCAGCAGGAGAAGTACTTCTCTGGCATCTTCTTATTTCACCTGGCTTGGGCAGGGGTTCTCTTAGAGGAGTGATGCTGCCGGTAAAGTCCAGATGTCTTCTTTCCTGGCCTGCCCTTGCTTTATTGCTCCTTCCACCCAGAGTTTAACTCTTTCTAGTCTCTGGCAGACAGTGGCAAGAGTGATGGTGATGATGGTGATGATGAGGTAACACTGTGGCTTGTCAATATTCTGTCAGGCACTATGCTATGCACATACCATTTATGTTAGTTCATCCTCCAAAGTGCCCAGTGAGAGGAATGCCATTCAAATCTTCATTTTATTAGTAAGAAAAAAAGTCAAGGCTCAGCAAGGTAAACAATGTGCCCAAGATCACACTTAGTAAGTGGTGGAGTCTGAATTACAATATTCTGGTCATTCTGGCTTAGGCAAGCTCTCTATCACCATGCTGGACTGGCTGTGGGGACATCCTTGTCTCCTGGCCCTTCTGTCCACTTGCTCAAACTGTGGCCATTATTGTGTCACTTTAGTGGCAGATCTCAAGATCCTAGAGCAACCAGGGAAGAAAAGAGATGGAAACAAAGTCCCCCTCTCCTCTGCTCCCTGCTGTCGAGCAAGGGAGCTGCTCTGAAAGTTGAAACTCCCAGCAGACAGGAGGCTGACAGCCTATCTGCACTGCGGCTCGATTGTTCTGACAGGTTTATCAGTAGTCGGGTGCCTGCAATAAGATGTAAAACACTGGCTTTTGTTTGTAGAGGAAAAGCTGCTGCTAAAAGGCTGTTAGATACTTTATCTGAAAGGCCTGGAGCAGGATTTCTGGGAGAAGCTCCCACTGGGCCAACCCCACTCACATATTCTCTTCTCCTTATATTCTCACACTCCCAAGCCCTAATCTTCTATTTTGCGCAACAGTCTTCAGGGACGTCCCTGTTTCCTGGCTGCTGTCTGTGGTTGGGCTCGGAACTGTGCAGACAGCCCTTGATGATATGCCTCCCTACACAAGGGCTGAGTCCTGGAGGTCAGGGGCTCTGTGTATCTGGTGCACCTGATGGCCACTGCAAGCCACACTGGATCACTGAGGGTCTCTCCTTGGCCCTGACAGTCAAGGTGCCAGAATGGGCGAGGCTCCAGTTGGAGGAAAGGGCAAGCTCCTTTTTAGAACAAATATGAAGTCACAACACATTAGACTCAAGAAAGACTACAGTGGCCAAGGGAACTCCCTAATTTATCACTTGAGGTGATTGTCACCTGTAGTAAGTCAATGACTTGCCCAAGGTCACATAGATAAGTTTTATCTAAGCAACATTTTCTCTTCCCACTTGACTAGCTCCTATTTGTCTTTCAGACTAAGTTCAAGGGTAAGGTCCTCTAGTTCCCTGACACCTCCAGCCACTGGCTGAGCTGGGGTCCCCCTTCACCTTCATGTCCCATCATGTAAAAATCATGTGTATACTTACCAGTCCTTTGTGAATCTCACCTCCCTCTGGCAGAAACCATGCATTATTTCTGTTTTCTTTGCATCTAGTACAGAACCTAACACCAGGTGAAAGTTTAATAAAAAAATAACACCATTAAAACTTTTAAACCAGCTCCTCCCACTTCACTTTCAGTTGTCTCCCCAATATGCTAAGTGGCTATCCACTCCAGAAATAGAAATTCCATGAACCAAATAATGAAATATGGCTCCAATAGTATTGTGCACATTCACTGGGTAATAATGAGCCAAAGAGCTTCCAAATGCTGGTATGTAGGGGTGGGGCTGAAAGGAAAATGTCCACATCTCCACTTCTAGTACTTTCAGTTAGACTGTGATTAAAATGGGTTTTCTGGCTGGTGCCTCTGCTCCCCTCAATTTCCAATGTCCAGCATCATCTAGGGAAAAGATGATGTCTCTCTGATGGAGGCATGAGGGTGGAGCTCTGGTCACATCCCACTTCCACACTCAAACATTCACAACTTGCTGTTCAAAGTCAAAAGAGGGCAGATTAGATCAGCAGCCCTGAGCTGCTGCTGCTGCTGCTGCTGCTGCTGCTGCTGCTGCTGCTGCTGGAAAAGAAGATGGGGAAGCCCAACAGTCATTTTCAGGGTGGCTGATCAGGGAAAGATACAAAAATGGGAGGAAGATGGGTACCTCTTTGGCACCTACTACATGCCAATTCCCACCCTCATGTTTTCACATGTTATCTGTTTAAATTTTCACAACAAGGTTATGAGGGTAGATGCTGTTTTTTCCATTACATGGATTCAGGAAACCAAGATAAGCCTCCTGACTGGGAACACACAGCTACTGTGTGGCTGAGTTGCAATCAGAGCTCAGATCAGTCTGACACCTCTCCCTCCACTTATCCCTCACTCCCTGCTGCCTCTCCAAAAATTGAAGATCCATGCTTCTCATGTCCTAATATTCCCATGCATCCTAAAGCTCAACCTCTGCTGCCACCAGCTGCATTTGTGTTTTCCTCACCATCTCAGATGAGCTTTATTCCCCACAAGAGTCTGGAAAGTCATACACTTGACTATTTGGTGTCTTTAGTAGGACTGCTGGAAACAAATATGTTAGCTTAAAATTTCAAAAAGAATAAAAAGAGCATATATGCATTGGCCCCAAGCCACCAAATTCCCAGTGACCTTCCAGCCATTCCATTGGTTTTCCGCAAAACAACACAGGACTCTGGTGATATTCAGGGTAATAACATCAAATTGCATCTTAAGGTAAAACACACTCTGTGTTGTCTTCCCTCAGTTCTATTTCCTGGCACCAAGTATGAGCCTTTGAGCAACACATTCATTCCACGGTGGTGACTCACTCTGTGGACCGATTCTGTGAGCAGCATCCTTTCAGAACACATAGGGATGTGCATATATTTGCATTCTGTAGTGTGCACAGGGTGGCGTGGAATCCCCTGCATATAAGAGCCAGAAATGAAATGTTTGCATTGTGACTAATGACTAGTCCAAGGTACTCAGGCATTACATGCTACAATTTTTAAATAAGTTTTGCAAGACTTGTTCATAGCCCCACTTGCCAGGTGGAAAGAATGGTCTATGGCAGCCAAAAGACTTCTTTGAACACAACCATCTCATGTGCGGAGCTGTGATCTAACACTAGTTTTGATATTGGCAGCTGTCAAGCTTACTCCCCCTTTATTGGGGGTACTGTTGCTTAACGTCTCCCTAAAAAGCAGGTTTATAGGTTTTTGTAACAAACAATGACTGTTTTACTATGCAGCCATTTATGACATTAAACTTGAGGCTCTTCCAACCTTGCACAAGGCTCTGAGTGTGGCTCTCAGTGGCAGCCAGTGCAAAAACAGAACTAATGAGGGCCAAAGCCCATGCATCACCATGGAAGTAGGCAGCTTTGGTAAGTTATGCGCTCGGAGCAGTTATATTATCCCAGTGCAACCCATTACAGCATCATTAGCAAGAAAATCACATTCCAGACATTAATACTTGTAATAATTTCACTAATAAACCTGCTTTCCAAAGTGAAAAATTTCTGCATGGATCATTTGGAGGTACCACTTGGTCAGTTTGCTGCTTTCATGAATAAAGTTATCCTGAGTGGCTTTCAGCACTAAACATCCTCTCCCCAGCCACACCCACCTTCAGGAGCTTCACTTTTTTCCTACATGAATTTATGTTCCTTCAGAGGCCTAGAACTTCCTTAGAATTCACAGCCATTACCTTCAAAAAATTTAAAATATATATGTATACATATATTTTACCATTTTCATTCAAAAGAATTTCACTAAAGAATTAGTTTTGCTCAAAAGATGCCTAAAAGATATGGCTTCCACATTTTTAAAAAATTATCTTAGGTTATAGTTTCAAAGGAGACAAATGATTATTGGATTCACCTCTCAGGCACTGAGGATCTCACTCAGATTTCACAGACATAAATATCAACACTCCTGTCTTTAAGTCACTTACAGTGAGAGAGAGAGCTTGTGCCTTAGAAACTCCTGTCCAGTACAGAAAGTACTGGACAGATGCTTTCACAGAGTCCTAAGAAAACACACCCTGGCTCTGAGAGCAGTGGCCAGAGAAGGGGTTCTCAAAGAGGAGACATTAGAGCTAAGGTTTCCTTTTTTTCCTTCTACTGTTATTTTTTAATTAAAAAACAAACAACTTTGTTGAGATATACTTGACATAAACCTAATATACATGAGTGTACATTTTGCTGTTTTGTCATATGCATACACCCATAAAACCACACCACAATCAAAATAATGAACATAGCCATTACCTCAAAGTTTTCTAGTGTCACTTTGTAATCTCTGCCTCTGGAAAACTGTGATGTTTTCTGTCATTATATATTATTTCAAGTTTCCTAGAATTTTATGTAAATGGAATTATGTAAGACACATTATTTTTTGTCTGCCTCCATTCATTAGCATAATTATTTTGAGATTCCCATGTTGTAGCATGTATGATGGGCTAATTCCTGTTTACCACTACTTGCCTTCCATTGCAGGACTCTGCCCAAGTTCGTTTGTTCATTCACCTGACCATGGACATTCAGTGTTGCTTTCAGTTTTTGGCCACCACAAACAAAACTGTATCAATATTCATGCATAAGTCTTTATGTGAATATGCACTTTTTCACTTCTCTTGACTAAATGTCTAGGAGTAGAATGGTTGAATAGTATAGTAGGTGTACACTCAATTTGTCTTAATAAACTGTCCAGATATTTTTTGAAGTGGTTCTATAATTTATATTCCCAGTGGTATTGTGTGAGAGCTCCAGTTATTCTATATCCTCATAAACACTTACTGTGGCCAATCTCCTTAATTTTATCAACTCTCATAGACAGGTAATGATAGCTCATATGGTATTAATTTGTATTTCCCTGTTTACTAACAATGTTGAACATATTTTCATGTGGTTCTTTGTTATCTGTGTGTCTTCTTTAGTGAAGCATCTATTCAAATTTTGTGTCCAGTTCTCTATTTTTTCCTTATTATTGAGTTTTGAGAGTCTTTTATATAATCTGGATACAAGTCCTTTATCAGATACATGATTTGCAAATATTTTTCTCCCTGTTTGAGGCTTATATTTTCACTCAGAGCTGAGTTTTGAAAGACAAGCTGTGAAAATTAAGTTGTGGAATTAGTTCAGAAGTCGTTCCAAGAGAAAATAACACAAAGCAGTGAAGATGTGAAAGAGGCTGGACAGATCTAAAAACTGCAGTTAGTTTTGTGTGGCTTGGGTGCAGGGTACCTAGGAAGCAATGGCAAGATGGGGCTAGAAAAAGCCATTTTTTTAAAGATTTTATTTATTGTTAGACAGAAGGGAAGTGGAGGAGAGAGGAAGAGAAACATCAATGTGTGGTTGCCTCTTACCCATGCCCCCACTGGGGACCTGGCCTGCATCCCAGGCATGTGCCCTGACTGGGAAATGAACCAGCAACCCTTTGATTCGCAGGCCAGCACTCAATCCACTGAGCTATACCAACCAGGGCAGGAAGAGGCATTATCCAAAAAGTGACAGTGAGCCAATGAAGAATTTTAAACTGGAGAGTTAAAATTTTAAAATGAGACAGTTATGTAAATGAAAGTAATACACCTTGCCCACACAGAGAACAGTGTGGCTAAGACTCCAGTGAGTAGGAGACAAGGCTCAAAATGTGTTTTCCAGACTCGTACATGGATTGATATTGACCAAGCACAATCAGATCCAAAGTTAAGAACCTGCTTAACCTGACTGCTATGCTTCAGATTCTGTTCTAGGTTTTTTTGTACACATGATTTTGTTTAATTGTCTCAGCAACCCAGAGAGGAAAAGGTTGATACCAGGATGTTGATTTTATAAATGAGGCAAGTGGAGTTTGGAAACATTATGCAGCTTGCCTAGGGTTCCAGCTTCAGTGAGCAGCAAAAGTGAGATTCCTTTTCTAAGTTCAGACTTCTTTATAGCCATCTTCTGCATTTTCCAAACAAATTAGCTAGAGTTAGTAAGGCAGCCTGAGACTTAAGGGAAAGGCCAACAGAACTAGACAGTGACAAGCTCCAAGTCCTTGACCTCGTGAACACTTGTCTTCAAAGGTGCCGTTAGAGGATGTCGACCATCTGTTTCCCACACTCACCTGAAGAGCAGCAGGAGGAAATTGGCATAAAGCAGGGTTGAAAGAATGTCGACTCGCCAATTATAATGAAATAAGTCTTTGCATGAAAGGTAGTGAGGCACTAGAGCAAATTTCTAATAAAGTCTCCAGTATTTATTGAATTTTTTACATGGAATATTTCATTGTCCTCTTATGATAACCTTAAGGGTAGGTACTATTACTGTGTCCAATTTGCAAATAAAGGACCAAAGATCTGGTGGATCACAAGCGGTAGCTGTGCCGCCTCACGTGGTCAGTATGCTGCTGAAGTTTGTGTCTGTGCCTGTCCGATTCCAGCTAGGGAGCAATGGTTGCCTTGGGTAGGCCCATGCTTTTGATTTTGAAAGATGCATAAGGCAAGGCAGATGTGTGTCCCTGTGGGTTGGTGCCTAAAACATGACCCTTCTTGGATGAAAACCCTGACTGTTCCGCCAGAGCAGGGCTGTGAAAGAAATGCATGATCCTGAGAACACCAGCCTCTGCCACCAACAATGGCCTGGAGCAGATGTCTGTAGGAAGATAGGCAGTGCCTCCCACAGAAGAGAACAGCCCCAAATGCCAGCTTTCTCCTGGACATGCTGAAGACCTTCTCCTCATCACTTAGGTTCAGAGGATGTCTTACCAGTGACAGGGCCATCTAAACTGCCTCCTTCCCTGCCTGCCACCTCACAGCACCTTTCCACACTCCCTGACATTGCCAGAACACACTGGGTATGAGAGAAGCCTCTGCAAGCCCTCCCCACTCAGCCCCACCCAGCACTTGCACTCACACTGGCCCCTCTACCAGACTCGCCCAGCACGGCCAGGGCCAGCACCAGCTCAGCAAGCTTCAGTGACTGGGTGGCCTCCTCAGATGAGGAGCTATACTGCTGACTGGGTTCCCTTCCAAGATTTCCCTTCTCCCTCCTTCTTTACCTCCCTCCATTTCTCTCTGGTTTCTGTTTTGTCTTCATTTTCTTCTAGTAACTGAGCATAAACTATTGGCTAAAATGGGTCAGGCACTGGGGGTACACCGCAGAATCATTCTGACACATTCCTTTTCTGTAGAAGCATATAGTCTAGTTATAGAGACAGATATTAAACAATTATATAAAAATTTAGTTTAACTGCAACCAGAGAACCAAAGCCATGAAGGGAACATGCTGGGGGGAAATAACATATAATGAGACCCTGGGAGGCAGGGAGGGCAGGGGCTTTTCCAAGAAAATAACATTAGGGTTGAAACTTGAGGCACAAGTAGAAATTCATTAGGAAAAGAAGAGGATGGCAGGAGAGTGTGGCAAACAGAACAATATGCACACCAGTCTTGCATGTGGAAGAAGATTTGTAGGTTAGTACAAGGTTCTGAAAAAGACCTGTATAACTGAGGAAGAGTGAAATGGTAGGGTAGAAAGGATCTTCTAACCTGTAAGAGGATCCTGGACTTTATCTAGAAGAATTTGGAAAAGATCTGTTTCCAAGTTCTCTTGGAAAAGAGAATTCCAAGATCAGGTATTCACCTAAAATGTTTTTTTCTGATTACAATTCCAAATATAGACTGAGAGGATGTGGCAGGTGAGAAGAGAGGGAAGTGGGGCATAGTAGAAGAGGACCAGGCAACGGGTTATTATGGTAATTCAGAAATGAGATGGCAATGATGCTCCTGAGGAAGGAGGAGGGTGGCATCTCTGATTCAAGTGGCAGCAGTGGAGATGGAGAGAAATAGAGATGTTCAAGTGATGTAGATCATAGAACTTGGCAATGGATTAGATTCTGGAGGGCAAGAGAAAGAAAGAGGTGTCAGAGACAATTCCCAGGTTTCTGGCAAAAGCAACATCTTCCCAATATGCTGTCTCCATTTCTCTTCCCAGCTCATCAAAGAAATAGAGTGCAAGCAACCCAGAGGAGAGAATATTGCAGCATTAATGCTATTTTTGCACAGTAAAACCTGGAGATAGAAATCTTTCAACTTGTTATATAAGAAGTGGTAAATGTCAGGAGATAGATTTGCTCCAGCTTCAGGGCTTTCAGTCTGTTTCTGGCCAGTCCTGACACCTGTGCTTTGCTCAAGAAGGCTACCAGGTGAGGAGCATCCCTTTGGTCACCTTGCTGATGGTATCCCCCAACCCCCTGCCAAGAGACAGTCCCCATCCGTGGGGACTTCAAGGGAGAAGTAATCCTGCAGATTTTATTTTTGATTTTAGGTAGAAGGTTGTGCTGACTTCTGCTTGACCATTTGTTTTTTATTGAGATATAATGTATATGCCATATAGTTCACCCATTTAATGTATACAATTCAACAGTTTTTAGTGTGTTCAGAGTTGTGTAACCATCACAAGTAATGTTAAGAAATGTTCATCTCCCCAAAATAAACAGCATACTAATTAGCAGTCACTCCCATTTACCCCTCCCCCCAATCCCTCCCTCCCCTGGCCCCTGGCAATCACAAATGGATTACTTATCTGCACTGAAATTCTGGATATTTTATGTAAGTGGGACCATACATTATTTGGTCTTTTGTGCCAGGTTTCTTTCACTTAGTATAATGTTTTTAAAGCTAGGGGCTAAGGACGCACAGCATGTCTCTGTACATCACTTGTTTTCACAGCCAAATCATATCCCATTGTATGACTGTCCCACAGTTTATTCACCAACTCATCAGCTCATCAATATTGGGATTGTTTCTTGTTTGGCTGCTATGAATAACACTACCATGAACATTCTTGAACAAGTTTTTGTTTGGACATATGTATTTTATTTCTGTTGGGACTATATCTAGAACTGGGATTTTGGGGTGTTTGAATGTTTCATAAAGGCAAAGATAATACCTGTGTTTAATTAATGTGCCTTTGAACAAAAGTTACCAGATATTGTCAGTAAAACAATAAAAGGTATTGCTAGGGAGTCTGCAATTTAGTTTATAAAAACTGAAAGAATGTACGTACGTGTAAATAAGTTTGCATATGTGTTGTATGTGTGTCATGGGGGGAGAGGAAGAGAGAGAGTGTGTGAGAGAGAGGGAGAGAGATGGTTATAGCCATAAAGTTAAAGGAAGTCTTAAGGAAGCAACATGTAAATAAACGCTAATTAGCATATTGTGAACTAAGAGTCAATGTAAAGATAAAAAAATATTAAGGATGTCCTGGGGTTGGCATAAATCAGGGCCTTGAAGGTTCCATGGAATTCACCTCTGTCATTACATTCTGACTCAAGGCCCTGAAAGAGCTAATGCAACTTTAACCATCCCCCGCTACACGCAGGTCAGAGTGGGGATTTGGGGAAGGCTAATCTAGCTGTTTAAATACCACATCACTCCTAAGGTGCTGGGCTAACTCACATTCCTCCCACAACTGTTGGCAGATGACAGATCAATAGGCAAATAGTGACTCTGTACACTAGGTACACATAGAGAGGGCACCTGAGCACACCAGGAAGGAAAAGAGATGGCAGAAAGAGGGGGGACAGCCTAAGAGCAGAGTCAAAGACAGAAATCATAGCAGGAACAGAACAGTTTTCTCCCCTCTGAAGGGCTAGGGGCTAAGGACTTCATACTAAACACTAACATACTCCTGGACCCTTGATGTCAGAGGGAGAAGAGTAGCAGAGAAGGCCACAAAACAACTACCTTCTTATATGAGCAACATCAGAGAGGAAGGCAAGGCCCCCATCAAAACAAGAGAGTATGTGGGGCAGACACTCAAGGGTCTTTGACAATAGAAGATGAGCCCATGATGGCCCAGGGCCAAGCCTGAATCACAACACCTTACCGCTGTGGAGCAAGGGCCACAGAACAGCAGAGCCCCACATCTGCTGCATGTTTGCTAATGGGGCACATTTCTGGTCCTGAAATCCAAATCTGGGTGGCTTCAAGGGGAGGGAACACTAACTTCCACGGGTTTACATCAATCATCTTGCTGGATCATATACCCAGACACTTCAGATCCCTTTTCTGTACAAAGAAAGATCCCGAAGGAATTTGAGTGATCTCTACTACTAAGTTTCCACTATGCTACCATGTCCATTCTCTTGATTTAGATCCATATTTGATATACATAGGTAAAATTAGAGTTTTTCTAGGTACATCAGGTTTATGGATTCGGAACTGAAGGCTCTTAGGCTGCCTTCTCTAGGACAATTGAAGAGCTTTGCATAGATAGTTAGGAACAGTAGGTGGTGAGATTCTTCAAATCTCAGAACAGGGGCTGGAATTCAGACACCAGGCACTACCAGAAACACAAGTGTTCAAACATTTGACTCAAAGAAAATAACCTGTAGTCAATCACTCACTTAGCAGTCAGGCTTCTGATCTCCTCAGGCAAACCTGGACCAGCTCGGAGGGGTGGCCTGGGATGGGAGTAAAAGACAGAAAACTGTACTTGAACAATGATTAAAATAAAATTATAAAATTAAAATAAAATAAAATAACCTGGACGAGCGGATCACATTGCAATCAGGATGGGCTGGAGTGTTGGGTTGCGCTTTCTCAACTTTGTCAGGAAACAAAGGAGGATAAACATCAAGAACAGAAAGAACAAAAGTGTTTTCAGTTCCCCAGTCCCCATCTTACTACACCCTAACTCTTAGGATTTTAGTTCTTTTCACAAGAAGTCATTGAGCACCTATGAATTTCAGATCCCACAAGAAGGCCTAGCAGGAGAGAAGAAAATGCATAGAGAAGGTTTCGGCGCCTGGCAGACTTGCTGGGTTTTGAACCACGGGACCAGCCTCAGAATCGCAGCTGCCAGGTGCTGAGCACTCAGAGCCTCATGGAGCTGTGGCTGTAAACAGGAGAAGGCATCTGACAGTTACAACCCATAGGTGCTGTTTCCCCCTCTTTGGCCACCACATTTGCTCTTTCTCTGAAATATTGTCTCTCGGTAAAGCCATGAAATTCTTTCTCAAGTTTTGAATCATCATAGGTTGTTTTGCAGCAAGTGGATGGAGAGAGGAGTGAAAAAAATCTGTTACCAGCTCAAGTACATTTTGCTCTGTTAATCAGCATTTTAAAAAATTATCTTTTCCATTCCATGGAGAAGTTGGCAGAGGCTCCCAACTGTTTTGAGAAAATGTAACCACCAGACCATCTGGGGCTGACATTTTCAACATGGCAGTCAGGAGAGCTCATCTCAGAAGCTCCATGGATGATCAGGAGCACGCTGCTTCTGTGGGGTCCTCTGGGGGAAGCAGGGCTGTGCAGAAGCTGCTTCTACACAGGCAAGTTTGGAACTGAGCCCTCTGCCCTGCCCCCATCTCTCCTCAGCTCCCTCTCCTGCCCCTCCCCCACCCAGAGATGCACGTGTTGAGAAATCGTATCTTGTAATATTAGTAATGGGTGTTGACTCTGAGTATATCAAAACATCCTCTAAGTTTGAAGATCCATTTTTATTAAATTAAACTTAAGACCAAGAGAGACTAAAGTGAAAACACATGTATATGTGTACATGTGAAGCAGGAGTGATTGCTTAGCTAACAAGACTGGGGAATTAAGATTTCTTAATAACTAGGTCAGCCAAGGGCAGTTAGGGGAATTACAGAGAACAGCTTAGAATCACTGGGGGGTCCGTCCACACCTCCTGAATACTTGCAGAGCCCAAGTTCACCTAATAGTTATTAGTGATACTGAAGTCAGATGTCTCAGTGCTGCAGACCTCAGCCTATTAACCACAAAGCAGTCCTCCATGGACATCAGCTGTTTCACATTAAAGCAGATGACTGACCACCTCTTTTAATTACTTTCCAAGCAAACCACCCTGTAAACATTGGGTTCATGCTACAAACTTCACACAGGTGAAACATTCTTAACCAGCCATATTTTCCAAAAAGCAAGGACTTTATGTTTATCTTCATCACTAGCTTTCATCTTTTTCTTGCAAAATTAATGCAGTTTGGGACCAGAGCTAGATGATTCCTGGGAAAATCAGTAAACGTGAGCTCAATACCCTGCACCTGCACTCATTCCCCCCTCAGTCCTTGACCCTAAGCCATTGGTCACAGTGATACAAGAAAAGACCAAAGTAAATCCAAACAAATTAAAGCAGATGTATCACATATACTTGTTTTCATGCTGAGATGACAGAGGCTTCATTCTAAGGTAATAGTTGCAAATTATAATTAGAAAGCAATCTTTTCAAGAAACATGTATTGGGTGTCTGTGCTGTGTTGTGTCCAGGACTGTTCCAGGGGTTGGGGTAGCTTGTAGTAGACTATTCTGCATGGTGTGGGCCCTGCTCCCTCACCCTGAATTGAGGACATTTACTGTAAAGCAACTTCCTAAAAACCATGCTAAACCTTCCAAGGATGACTGTAACCGGTGCAACTACTTTTGCCTTTTCATTTGCAAATATCCCTCTTCTGTGATGTGATTAGCAGCATTGGCTCCTTTGTTTTCTGTAAAAGGTAACCACCTAAAGTGAACCTGTGCATAGTGAATGAGGACCATCATGTAATGAACAGATAAACCCAGTCAAGGCCTGTCATGGCAGAGGCCGCAGCATTTGCTTCCCTTGAGAGAAAAGCCATGCTGTCCCTTTTCCTCCACCAGATTCAGTAATCCGTGTGAATGTCTCATTTCATCCATAATGACACGGCACTGCCAGCTGGTGTCTGCTTCAGTAGCTGAGACACAGCCCCTGCATAAAAACTCAGCATCCAGGTGGGCAGACTCCAAGAAAGTCAACACATCAGTGGGCTGCAAGTGTGAAGGACGCTTGTGCAACAAAGACAAAATGACTTCCTAAACTGGGGGAGCAGGATAGGCTTCCACTGGCTTGTGAAGGAAGAGCCGAGGGTACTTAGACTAAGAAATAAAGGAGGGAAAATCCAGACAAAGAGAAGACCCACAGGGGTGTCTAAGGAGTGCCAAATAGTGTAAACTTCAAGTAGTTAGAAAGCAATAAAAGAAATAAAATGTCTGTGGAAAGGTGACGGAAAGGAAGGGAGGCCACCAAGACAAATATGAAAGGGTCCTTGTGCCCTAAAAGCTAAGGCACTGAATAGTATCTACTGAGGTATTTGCATATGGAAAGCCATGGCCAACCATTGAGAGATTCTTCACTACTAGAATCCTAAACTCAGATTTGTGTTTAGAAGGGTCATGTTAGCAGCCTGGAGGAGGTGGGATTCCAGGTGTGCCAAGAGCAGGAGCTGAAAGAGCAGTGGTGAGACTGCAGGGAAAGTCTGTGCAACAATCAAACCTGGGTTGACCCTCCTCGTCCCTTTCTATCAGCCCATCCCCTCACCCAGCCCCTGGAGACCACTTATCTGTTCTCTGTCCCTATAGTTTAGCGTTTTCCAGATGCCACATTAATGGAATTATATATAGTCACAGCCCTTTTGAGTCTGACTTCCTTCCCTTACTATAATGCATTTCAGTTTCATCCACATTGTTAGATGTATCACTAACTTCTTCATTTTTATTGCTGAGTAGCACTACACAGTTTATTTATTCATTCCCTGGATGAAGGACATTTGGGTCATTTCCAATTTTTTGGACATTATAAATAGAGTGGCTATAAATATCCACATAGAGTTTTATGTAAATATGGCTTTCCTTCTAACGTGGGCAAATATCTAGGATAGGGATTATTAAGCTGTATGTTTAAGTTTACTTAAAAATTGCCCAACTCTTTTTCAAAAAGACTATTTTGCATTTCCACAAAAAAAAATGTCTGTAAGAATTCCAGATGTTCCACATCCTTGTCAGCATTTGGAATTATAAGTTTGTTGATGTTTTTAGGCAAAATAATAAGTACATAGTTGTATGCTTTTTCCTGAGATTCATGATGTTGAATACTTTTTTCTCCTGAAAATATTGGTTTGACACACAATAGTCACTCAGTAAATATTTGTCACATAAATAAATCAATGCCACCATATAATTATTTTTATCGTCTCCATTTCTTTAAGAAGAGATGAGAAATTGAACCAAAGAAGTGATAGTTGATTAAAAGAAATTTTAAGTAGAAAGAAGCATCAGATCTTCATGATTAAATGTGAAGATGAATGAGAATACATCTACCATAATTCCCTAGTTTCTGAATTGGGCAGTTGACTGATAGGATGCCAGTTTGTAAGATAGGGGACACAGGAATAGGAGCAGGCTGGGAAGAAGAGTGTTCATTCCAGTTTGGACATGGTGAGCCTGAGATGCCCTGGGGGCCATCAAGGAAATGTTCTGGTGGCCACCGCAAGAGCTTTGTCTTGTTCACTACTGAGCTCCTAGCACTTACAGCAGTACTCAACGTGAAGGTAGAGATGTAAGTTTGGGGATCAATAACTTATCTTATTGGGTACATATCTTTTCTCATTTCTCACATAGAAGAAGCTATAGGTAGGGTATGCCTTTCAGAAGATTGACTTTCCCAGGATCAGAGTGTTCACTAGTAGTTTGCCAGGACTTGCACTCATACCCATTAAGGCCCATTTTTATCATTTATTGAAAAGTATTTTAAAAAATGCCAGTTAGAAATGGACGCCCCTTCTGGGAAGATGCAACTTCCTGTGGCGGACAGTGCCGAGCTGGACCACTGAGTTGCCTAGTGGATGGAGCACAGGTTGGCTCTGTCTCACCCTTGCCCCTCAGACAAGGGTCCTTGTGGAGGGACATAGCCACACCTGGGGGCCCAGCCTCTCCCACCAACCCCTGCACCTCTTCTATGGCATCATGCTGTTTCTACCTCCACTGGTCAGCAAATATGAGCCTGCTGATACACAGCCAAGCCCCACATATTTATTAATATAGGTTATTAACTTATACAGAAGGAAGCTTCAACTTACAAACCTCCCCAGGTATAAATATATCAAATCTAAGTTATGTTTGTATCACCTCTGAGGTGTTTCATGATCGTTATCTATTTCATAAAGCCTTTCAAATGCAAAAATAACAAGCATGTTGGATACGGTACTAAGAGACAAGCAGACACAATGAAATGAAGTTTATATGTACCTTGATGTCTATGTATCACTGCTTATAAATATCACATTAGATTCTCACCCTAAATTGCCTATAAATATAGGAGTTTTGCATGTGCATTATAAACTAAAATGATTATATCATATCTCTAACAAATCTGTATATAAATTTAAACTTTATAATAGGGCAGAGACCTTGTCAGACTTTCATTTCTTTACCTTCTCACTCCCTCACTGCAGGGAAGGAGGCAGGTAACACAGAGCCAGGCCATATGGGTGTGGAGGGAGGCTGAAGAGGAGATCAAATATAGATTTGTCCTAGAAGTCCTAACCTTTCCACACCAAGGGACCATGACCCAAAAGAGAATGGGTAAAAAGCACAAGTTTCCAAGGGCTAGGAAATTCATCAGAGAACCCATCCTGGCTTTTGAGATGTCAACCACTTGTGTATTAAAGTTTATATGTATGGAGTAAAGAAAGAAGTAACAATAAAATAAGAGCTAACATTTAGGACCTGCTTGTGCCATAGAGTGTCCTAAAAAACTTTATGCATATTTTAACTCACTTAATTTCTATAGCAACACTATCAGGCCTGTATTATTAGCAACCCCATTTCACAGATGAGGGAACTGAGGCTCAGAGAAATAACAATCACACAAAGCTCATAAGTGGTGGAATCAGTATTCAAACCCGGCAGTCTGTGTTAGAGTCCACGCAATCAGTCACTGCACCCTTCTGCCTCCGGAGAGGAGGTATTTGTGTCTGTACATGTGCATTTCTGCACATATATCTTGATGGGTTCATATAAAATCAAACCTGAGGCAGCTGGAAATACCTGTGAAAAACAAATTCTGCCCCCTCACTGTGCCTTAAAGAAAAAGGAGAAAAATCTTCATTTCATCTGTCACATGGAAGAAAACCTTGTGATGTTGGAAATCAAAGTCGTCCCCTACACAAGGCAGAACACTTCAAGGAATAAAAAGAGGGCCATCCTCCCATCAGACAGAATGACCCAAGTGCAAATTCCAATGGCCTTGGTGACAAAGCGAAAATTAATGCACCCACTGCCAGCCTGCTGCCCCCTGATCAGGGAACTGTTGTTGTGAGGACGAAAGGCACATCCTTGAGTGCCACCTTTTGGCGCACTTCAGCCTGAACTTGTGTACTTACTGGAGTCAAGGACTGGCCCTTCCACAGCACCCTTCTCCTCCCTTTCTCTTTCTTCAGAATGTCTGACTGTTGCAGTCTCTGTAATGTGAGAGGGGACATCCTGAGCTCTTTAAATACAGTGTAGCAGATGGGCCTCATTGCAGGGACACAGAAAAATTGTTTTCTCAGCAAGAGGCCCCTTTTTGGCAAACATGAAGCTTATAGATGGTTTGATGTTATCCAGGGGCCTTTTCTTTAATCTTAGTGCTGAGTGGATAATCCAGTCCACTTGGCCCCCTCCTCTGCTGGTCAGATCGTCATGCCCTCCTGGAAATTGACATGCAGTCCTAGGGTCCCAAGTACTTTAATTTCAAGGCTCCCACTTCTTTGCAGAGTTTAAAGATGGTTGATTACCCTGAGATGCAAGAACAGGATCCAGGCCTCTAAAATGACCCTGACTCTCAGCTTCACGCACACCTTTGGGTCCATATGTGGTGCCCAGTTGGAACCTGGGAGGTCCTCCACCAGGTCCTACCTGGGTTATTATCCAGCCAGCCATGCTGTATTGTGCTGTGCTGAGAAGCTTCGCAGCATGAAGAGCTGAAGGGAATGGGAATCTCAAGGTCTGTGTCTGGTGCATGTTCTTTTTCCACTGTGCAGCATTAGAAATTAACCCTTCCTATATCCAATTAAAATGCTATGAAAGCCAGCCTACTGTTAGGTCACACTCAGAAAACTCAACAGCCCTCAAGTGGCCAAGGATAAAATTCCCATTTCTGTGAAAATGCCAGACAGGCGGGTCAGGCCTGACCTGCCTCACTCTTACACTGCCACTGCCTCTGATGAGTCACTAAGCCCTGGGAAAGGGAGAAGAGGAGGGAGGGTAGGGCACAAATTAAGGATTTTCCTGGGCCAGCAAGCTACCAACCATGGTGCTAACCAAACTGACCAACCCAATCCTCTACCTAAAGACTGAATCCTACATCACAAAAGTTAGCAAATATTTAAGGGATCTGCATGATTCCTTAAAATCTCTAGGAAGGGAGAGCCCTTGGCAACCCATGTCGATGGCTTCTCAAAGGACATTCTGACACTTGTTCCATTTCAGTGGGAGCTCTAGACACCCAGATCGTCTGCTTTCTAACACCCATTGACCACAATGGCTTCTGTGGCTCTCTCAATCCTGCGGTGTAAAAGAGAAGCAACCTGACCTGAACCACCCAGAGCGTTAGCAATTTAAGATAATGGATGCTGGATTGTGTCCAGGATATGTTTTCTTTACCTTTCAGCTGTTCCTCTCCCTGATGGTACAATGCAGGACAGTCTGTGGCATGTCAACTCATTTAATGCTGTTGTCGTAAAAAAACAAACTCATAAGATTCTGACAGACACTCCAATAAAACCTTACAACAAGTCGTATCTAAGGCTTCTTTGTTACTTCCAGGTGCCTCTTCAAACACGAACTCTACCAGTCTCTCAGAAGGTCAAGCCCTGCGTTGCCCTTCTTCAGTGGGAGGTCAGAGCTTGTTTGTCACCCAGTGGGAGTGCAGAGAGTTAAAGGATGAGGGAAGCCTGGAAACTAAAATACACCAACCAGAAGTAAGTTTTTTTTTAAATTTTTATTTTAATTGTTGTTCAAGTACAGTTTTCTGCCTTTTACCCCCATCCCAGCCCATTCCCCCAGCCCTCCCCATCTCTCTCTCATTTCCACACCCCCTGCCCTTGTTATTGTTCATGTGTCCTTTATACTTGTTCCTGCAAACCCTTCCCTTTTCCCCCTGAAATTTCCTCCCCTCTCCCCTCTGGTCACTCTGTCAGCCTATTCTCAATTTCAGTGTCTTTAGTTATATTTTGCTTGTTTGTTTGTTTTGAAGATTGGATTCCTGTTAAAGGTGAGATCATATGGTATTTGTCTTTCACCACCTGACTTATTTCACTTAGCATAATGCTTTCCAGTTCCATCTATGCTGTCACAAAGGGTAGGAGCTCCTTCTTTCTTTCTGCTGCATAGAATTCCATTGTGTAATGTACCATAGTTTTTTGATCCATTCATTTACTGATGGGCATCTAGGTTGCTTCCAGCACCTAGCTATTGTAAATTGTGCTGTTATGAACAGTGGTCTGCATAGGTTCTTTTGGACTGGTGTTTCAGGGTTCTTAGGATATAATCCTAGCAGTGGAATTGCCAGGTCAAAAGGCAGATCCATTTTTAGTTTTCTGAGAAAATTCCATACTGTTTTCCTCAGCCTACAATCCCACAGAAGTAAGTTTTATATGTGACTCTGCACATGTGCCTTTTTATACGTCACTCTGCATATGTATATGTTAAATTGGGATCTTTTGGGTGTCTACAGAGAAGAAGCAAGTTTGAGAAGATAGTTTCCTGTATACAGAGCAATGATCTCTGATATTCCGGATCCCATTGATGGCCTCATAATTTTTGTACCTACTTCTTTTTCCCATTTCTATAAAATGGATATAACTCTTTGATAGGATACAAGTCAGAATGCCAATCATAATCTCAATTTAGAACAAAAAATGTAGGAATTTTTTACCTCCCTGCTTCTCTGAATTTGTTCCTGTCTAAGCTCTTTTCTCCCCATGGGGGGAAAAAAAACTTTAAAGTTCACCTCTCCTATCATGTCATCCAGCTTTTACTTAGGTCAGATGAAGAGGTGTTTCTGCAACGAGTCGTCCTCTGAGTATTTTAAACACCCCATGACTTAGCAGCAGCATCCTTCAATCTTTGTCTTTCAAGATGCTTTACGGGGATAAATAACCCTGTTCTCAGAGAAAAATAACAACAGCAGGAGAGATAAATGAAGAAGTATGAGGCTCAGATATGAAAGAAGATGGGGAGCCAATGAAGGAGAAATATGCAACAAGGTGATTGCAGGTGGCAAAAATGACTGAAAGACTTTGATTGCAACATTAAAACAGGAATCCAAGACCCTGGGGAAGATCAGGTAAGCTCAGAGGAGTGAAGGCACCAAAAGTTGGGATGCTAAGGCTTCCTTCAGTCCTGGAATATGAGATGACAATGTGGTAGAATGAATAAGGGCTTGGGTATTAGACAAGCCTAAGTTTGAAGTCAAGTCCTACCACTTGCCAGCTGTATGTGTGAAGTCCTTTTCCCACTCCTGTTCTATGCTTCTAGAACCACCATGATGGTATCAGGATGCTGGAGAGAAAATTGGTTCACAGCAGGTGAGATCAGTTCCCAGATTTATGGTTTTCTACTGAGTACAATTCATGAGAATAAGAATCTCTACGAAACTGTAGTGCTAACAGGCAAAAGATAGAGAAAATGGCAAATTCTCTGCTTCATCATCTATCTCTTGATTTCATTTTGCCATATGTTAATTTTCCCCTTTGATTTCATAATATCACACTGATGCCATATTTTCTTTCTCTTTTTTACCTCCTCACGATCTCTCTCTTCCCTTATTTTATATACTCTAGGCTTTTGTGGTGGCCTGCCTCAAAAATGACCCCTATGTAGCATTCATAACCTTGTGTGGTCCTCTCTCCTCCCAAAAGGAGCAGGGCTGACCTATGTAAACCAATAGGATGCTGCAGATATTACAGTATGTGACTTCTGAGGCTTGGTCAAAACCTGTGTGGCTTCTGCTTTGTTCTCTCTTAGATCATTCACTCTGGGGGACACAGCTGGCATGTTGTGAACACACTCATGAAGCAACACTATGGGAAGGTCCAGCTGGCAAGGAACAAGCCCTCCTATGAACATCTTACATGAGTAAGCCCAATAGATCCATCTTGGAAATGTATCTCTAGCCCTTACTGAGCCTTCAGATGATGAGGGCTACCCCAGCCTACAGTTTGCAACCTCTTCACTCACATACCTGTTGCCTGGGCTGGGATGGCTGGAAGTGCTAGAAGCTAGTTGAGCATCTCTCTCTCTCTCTCTCTCTCTCTCTCTCTCTCTCTCTCTCTCTCTCTCCTCCCTCCCACCCCACCTCTCTCTCTCTAACTTTTATGTGGCTAGTTTTTTCTTCTTTACAGCCCAGAAGTCTTAGGGAAATTAAACTTATGTTGTCACTGAACTGTTCTATTCATCCTAAGATAAGTCTTCTACAAGGCTTAAGAAAAATCTGCAAGTCTTCTTATGATCTAACCTCATAAGCCCCACTATATCTACTAGGAAAGCAAGTTACTAAGGCAAGTACAAACTCAACGGAAGGGTAAAAACAGACTCCATCTCAATGGGTGTAATGTGTACAGGAAAGGCAGTAATGGTGGCCCTCTTGGAGGCTGGCTGACCCAGAGCACCTTTAAGCTTCAACAGTGCAGGGCTGTCCCTCATACAAAATGCACTTACCCTCTCCCAAGGCCAACATAATTTTATCCCATTACAGAAACAACTCAAAATTCAGGATTTTATCTGAGTAAGGTTCAGGTGCAAATAAGCCTCCTTTGGAATAACTCCTTGAGTACATTTTCTTTTGACCTAAAGATCTGTGAACTAAACAATTATCTGCCCACCCACCCACCCCAAACATATACTGGTGGGACAGGCACTGAACAAGTATAATATACACTACTGTTTCAAAAGAGGTGAAATAAGTGGTAGATAAGAGTCACTGTTTCACAACAATTTTGAAATTCCATTGGGCACATGTTGCTGGTTCCTTGGTTGGGACTCAGTCCTACTCCTCAGAAAATAATTCTTCATTCTTTCCTCTGAGCTCCTGGTTTCATCCTCTAAATTTTCTTTTCATTTCCATTGGAAATGGCCCTTGTTTTAAACTAAACAGACTTCTCACTTTCTTAGTGCTCATGGAAGATTGGGAGTTTAAAGGGTTTTTTTTATACTGTTTCTGTTCCTTTGAGTCCAAGCTGACATAATTCCGTTAAAAAATTTGTAGTCCTCCTATATATCAAATTAAAATACACTCACTTACAGAAAAGCCATAGTAATTTTTTTTGGCAGCCACTTTTTCCTTTTATCCATTGTTTTCACAGTCAAGTGCTGTGGTGTAGTGCTGTTAAGGTTATTAGATAACCTTTGTCTAGTTTGAAGGGCCCATGAGATATTCTTTCAGATTCTTTCTTAGCAAATAAAGTGTGAGAGGCACAGACTTAATATTCTTATAAGCCCAAGGCACTCCCTTACATCTTTCTGAGATCTCAACAAAAGGCCTTAAAGCTTTGAGGTCTTTACTCTAAAACCATAATTTATGCATAATGCTCTTTATTGTCTCTCTTCCTCAAGAGCATTTCTAGTTTGAGTAGTGTTTGCTGGGAGAGATTGGGGGTAACATTTTTTAATCTATTAAGCCACAGTTCATTTACAATTCTCAATTTGCTTGAAACTAAATAGTTGCTTCTTTTGTTTATCTTCAATCCTATTTTATAACAGGCAACTTAAAAAAAAAAAAAAGCCAGTTGCCACCTTTTACTTTTTGTCTGCAAATCTCTCTGGCCAGATTCATGAATTTACTTGGTGCTCTCTCTTTTTTCCACATTATCACACGTGACACTGTCATCAAAATTTCCATCACATGTATGCAAGTGTTCCTTCTGCTCTAATCTCTAGCAACATTTTCTCCCCTGTCTTTCAAGTACTCACCAACAGTCTCTTTGAGGCCTTTTCAGATTTCACTAACAAAATCCTTGTGGATATTCCAATTTCCACTCACCGCCCAGTCCAACAGCAAATGCCATATGCTTTAAGTTTATGTTATAGCAGCACCTCACTTTGAAGTACAAAATTCTGTTCCAGTTATCAACTTCTTCTTTAAAAATATCTCAAAACTTACCCAACTCACTAGAATACTATAGAAATTAAGACAGTGTGTTATTGGTAAAAGAACACACAAGTACATTAATGGAACAGAATAGAGAGCCCAGAATAGACCCATGCAAATATAGTCAATTAACCTTTGACAAAGGAGTAAGGGCAATACAGTAGAACAAAAAACAGTCTTCCAATAAATGGTGCTGGATATCTACATGCAAAAAAAAAATGAATCTAGACATAGATCATACATCCTTCACAAACTAATTCAAAATGAATTACAGACATAAATGGAAAACAAAAAAACTATAAAACTCCTAGAAGATAACATAGGAGAAAATCTAGATGGCCGTGAACATATCTGACTTTTTAGATACAACACTGAAGTCAAAATCTTAAAAGATACAGTTGGTAAACTGAACTTCATTAAAAGTAAAATTTCCTGTACTGCAAAAGACAATGTCAAGAAAAAATAAAATCCTAGAAGAAAACAGAGGCGGTAAAATCTGTGACATTTCTCTAAGCAGTATTTTTCTGATGCATCTCTTTGAGCAAGGGAAACAGAATAAACAAATGGAACTAAACTACATCAAACTAAAAAGGCTTTGAACAGCAAATAAATCCACAAATAAAATGAAAAGACAACCTACTAAAGGGGGAGACATATTCACTAATGATATATCCAATAACAGGTCAATATCCAAAATTTATGAAGAACTCAAAATACTCAACACCAAAAAAAAATCCAATTAAAAATGGGCAGAGGATCTGAATAGACACTTCTCCAAGGAAGACACACAAATGACCAATACACATAAGAAAATACCAACATCATCGACTGTCAGAGAAATGTAAATTAAAACCACAGTAAGATATCATCTCATACCTGCCAGAATGGCTATTAACAATAAATCCACAAATGACAAATGTGTACAAGGATGTGGAGGAAAGGGAACCCTTGTGTACTATTGGTGGGAATGCAGGTTGGTGTAGTCAATATGGAAAATAGTATGGAGATTCCTCAAAAAAATTAAAAATGGAACTTCCTCATGACCCAGCAATTCTACTTCTGGGTATTTATCCAAAGAAACCCAAAATACTAATTCAAAAGAATATATGCACCCATATGTTCATTGTAGCATTATTTACAATAGCCAAGATATGGAAGCAATTTAATTGCCCATCAGTAAACTAAGTGGATAAAAAGCAGTGATACATACATACAATGGAATATTACTCAGCCATAAAAACATAAAATCTTACCATTTGCGACAGCATGAATGAATCTAGAGGGTATTATGCTTGCTGAAATAAGAAAAAGACAAACACTGTAAAATTTTACTTAAAATGTAGAATCTAAAGAACAAAATAAACAAACACAATTAAACCAGACTCAGATACCGAGAACAAACTGGTGGTTGCCAGATGGGAGTGGGTCTGGGGGCCTGGGTAAAAGAGGTGAAGGGATTAAGAAGTATAAATTGGGCCCTGGCTGGTATGGCTTGGTTGGGCTTCCTCCCATAACCCAAAAGGTTGCAGGTTCGATTCCCAGTTAGAACACATGCCTAGGTTGTTGGTTTGGTTCCAGTTGGAGCACATTAGAAAGGCAACCAATCAACTTTTCTCTCTTATGCTGAAGTTTCCCTCCCCCTCTTTTTCCCTCTCATCCTCTCTATCTAACGTTAATAAGCATGTCTTTGGGTGAGGATTAAAAAAAAGTACAAATTGGTAATTACAAAATAATTACACGGATGTAAAGTACAGCATAGAGCAGGGGTCCCCAACCTCTTGGCCACACACCGGTACCAGTCTGGGCCTGTTAGGAACCAGGCTGCACAGCAGGAGGTGAGCTTGAACATAATGCACTTGAATCATCCCAAAACCATCCCTACCCCGTCCATGGAAAAATTATCTTCCACAAAACTGGTCCCTGGTGCCAAAAAGGTTGGGGATCTTTCTGAGCCTAAGAACCCTGAAACACCAGTCCAAAAGAACCTATTCCGACCACTGTTCAAAGCAGCACAGTTTACAATAGCCAAGTGTTAGAAGCAACCTAGGTGCCCATCAGTAAATGAATGGATCAAAAAACTATGGTACATTTACACAATGGAATTCTATGCAGCAGAAAGAAAGAAGGAGCTCCTACCCTTTGTGACAGCGTGACAGCATAGATAGAACTGGAAAGCATTATGCTAAGTGAAATAAGCCAGGGGGTGAAAGACAAATATCATATGATCTCACCTTTCACAGGAATCTAATCAACAAAACAAACAAACAAGCAAAATATAACCAAAGACACTGAAACTGAGAATAGGTTGACAGTGACCAAAAGGGAGAGGGGAGGAAATTTCAGGGGGAAAAGGGAAGAGTTTGCAAGAACAAGTGTAAAGGACACATAGACAATAACAAGGTAGGGTGGAAACGGGAAGGAGATGGGGAGGGCTGGGGGGATGGGCTGGAATTGGGGTAAAAGGCAGAAAACTGTACTTGAACAACAATTAAAATAAAATTTAATAAAAGGTTGGGGATTGCTGGCACAGGGGATATAGTTAATAATAATATTCTGATAACTATGTATGGTGTCAAGTGAGTACTGGAAATATCAGGGGGAACACTTTGTAAAGTGTATGGTTGTCCATCCACTATGTGAATATTCTATGCTGTACACCTAAACAAATACAAATGATTTGGAAAAAAAAGACAATATCAAGAGAATGAGAACACAAGCCAAAATCTCAGGAAAAAATGATTGCAAAAGACACATCTAATAAAGTACTGTTTTAATATACAAAAAACTCTTAAAATTCAACAATAAAAATAACAACCTGATTTTAAACTATGCCAAAGAACTTAGATACCTCACTAAAGATATACAAATGACAAATAAGCATATCAAAACATATTCGACATGGTACGTCATTGGAGAAATAAAAGTTTTTTTTAAATAACTATAAGCCTTGGCTTTGTAGCTCATTTGGTTAAATCAGCCCTATATGCCAGGGTTGTGGGTTCAATCCCTGGTCAGGGCACATACAAGAAACAACCAATGAGTGCATAAGTAAATGGAACAACAAATCAAAAAATCAGATATGTCTCTCTCTCAAAATTAATAAATAAAGTGATGTTTTAAAAAACTATGAGGCACCACTACACATCTATTAGGGTTGCCGAACTGGAACACTGACACCACCAAAGGCCGAAAAGGTGTAGAGCAGCAGGAACTCTCGTACAGTGCTGTTGGGAGTGTTAAATTGTACAGTCACTTTGGAAGACTGGACCACTCTGGTTGGGAATGTTAATAATGATGGAGACCAGGATTGGAGGCAGGCAGGAGTATGAGAAATATCCATTCCCCTCATTTTGGCTGTGAACTTCAAACTGCTTTAAAAAATAGCCTTATAAAAAATTATCCCAAAACTTGTAAGTAAAAACAACCTTTTTTTTTTCGATGGTTCTCAGAGTTGATGAGTTCATTTTATTAGCTCTCATGCAGTGAATCTTTCACATGGCTGTAGTCAGATGGCAACTGAAACCAGAGTCATCCAAAGCCTTCTTCACTCTTGTGCTTGGCATGAGAAACTGGAACAGGGGTTTGCTGGGCATCCCTCTCCCTCCATGTAGCTTTTCCACATGGCTGCATTGGGCTTTCTCTGATCATGGCCTCTTCAGAGTAGCTGGACTTCTTAAACGGTGGCTGGCTTTCTCAGAGTGATTGCTCCAGGAGCTGCAGACAAACCACACCAGAGGCTTGCCTACTTCCTCAGTACTGGCAGACTCGATATCTCTGCATTTTTTTACGATGTTCTTAGGTCAAAACAAAGAAAAAACATAATGGGTCATTTATTAACTAGTTACAAAAAATTGACAAGTTTTTTACTGTATAGTCCTTTAGTAGCTACTTGAATATTTAAATTGTGGTCTGAATACCAGCAGCACCTGCATTACCTGGAAATTTATTAGAAATGCTGATCTCAATCCACACCCAGACCTGCAGGATCTATAGACTCAGCATTTCAATAAAGCGTACAGGTAATTTGCATACTAGTTCCATTAAAGCTTGAGAAGCACTCATTTGTGATTTTCCTCAAATCGTAAAAGAGGACTGTAACCATGAAATGTTCAAAACCATTGAGGTCATTTCTTTCAATATGTGATTTTAGGATAGCTTACATAGTAGTCCTTGTTCTTTTGTTTGTTATTGGCTCTACACTATTTTAAAGACAAGGTCATGTCAGGGTCAATTGTACACAGTTAGTCCATAAAGTAACAGCATAGTAAATTACATCCTGGTTCAACCCACAAATGACTTATTGCTGATCGATACAACCACTATGTATAATTGCTCAACAATCAACTACAATTGGTGTACACAGCATTTACTTTAAAAGATACAAAAGTTTCTTAATCAAGAAAACACTCTGTGGGTTGTGTTGATATTCAAAAATAAAAAGAGAGAAAGGTCTAAAGAGGAGAGTGGGGGGAGATGAGAGAAAATAAGTGGGTGGAAGAGACACATGATGTTTTACTTTCCTGAACTTCAGATTCTCAATCCTAATACCTAATAAGACTTTCAGTTCATAATCACTGACCTCCACCAAAGCATCTCCCATCATTCCTATGGCTACTTTCAATAAATGAGGATGGGACTGACTCAGAGATGAACACCAGGAACAAGAAAGAACTTCTGTGAAAAGGGATAAATTACCAGATAAGTTTTCTTAATAAGTTTCTAGATGAATTTCAGTGGATATGTTGCTCTATAATAACAATAAGAATCATTTTCTGCCTTTTTAGAAATTAATTTTAAAAGTCACAATACTTGGATGTGTTTTTAAACTCCTATAAAATTTTTGTCTGACACCACTTGAAATCTTTCTTTGAGTTTTATATATTTGCAGAAAGCAAGAAACATTTGCTCTTCCAGATCACCTTCTGTACCCAGTCACTCATTCAGTGGCCCCTCATTTATTATTACTTTCTATGTCTCCACCATTTTCATTATACCCACAGACATTAGTCCTAGACTAGAGTACAGGATCCTTGGAATTTAGTTTGAACCTAACCCCAGCCTTTCAGAGCTTGTAACCAAGCAGAAATACAAGATGGACCACAAATGATAGTCAATAAATGAACATCTTTAACAGCCAAATATGTAGACAATACAATACTGTGAATTTAAAAGAAACAAACCTACTTTATAATGAACTTTATGAAACATTAATGTTAAGCTTTTCATCTTAGGGTTGTTTATCTCTGACCACCAACATAGTAAACATGAATTCTTAAATCAAATATACCATTATAGGAGGCCACATAAAACATTTAAGATTATTCACTACAATCAGTGTTTTAATAAGAATAATGTATTTGAATCTTCTGTTTATATGTTTCATCTTCTCACTTTC
Organism: Phyllostomus hastatus; assembly: GCF_019186645.2. NCBI lineage: Eukaryota > Metazoa > Chordata > Mammalia > Chiroptera > Phyllostomidae > Phyllostomus > Phyllostomus hastatus. The sequence continues at coordinate 6,118,574 of NW_025334015.1, read as the reverse complement.
TTGTATTTTCAAACTTTCTGTGATCATATACTTGAGGTTCATCTCTTGTAGTCCCACATTTCCAGTCTGACAATTTTAGTATTTTACTTGGAATATTTTGACCATTGACATAGAATGTAATTATTGAAAATATAAATTCTTCATTAGATTACTGTTTATTTCTATTTGACTGATCTATTTGTGTTCTTTCTCTTCTTTCTTAACTTTTTTATTTTTGATTCATATTTTATTATTTGGTAAATAAATTTTTACTATTTCAACTTACTCCTCTATCAGCCTATTATTTATACTTTTTTGGAAGCATTCCTAGAGGTTATAACATACATTCTTAACTACCTACATCCATTTAGAAATTAATAGCTCCAGTACTTCTCTTAAATATGAGAACTTGAATATATATTAAATATTTTAATTGATATGCATTTTAATTCTACATTTATTTTAAACCACTTAAGGCAAGGCATTATTATTATTGTTGCATACAGGTACTATTTATTTATATTTATTCACAATATTAACACTTTATATTATTGTTTTTTATTTATTCTTGTATTTGCTTGCTTATATTTGGGAATATTTCTCTTCAGCATGAAGAAAACCTTTTAGTCATTATTTTACTGTTACCTTTGCTGTTAACAAATTATCTCAGATTAATAATATCTTTATTAAATTTGTTAATAAATTTGTTAAAGATATTGTTAATATCTTTATTAAATTTTCAAAGAATATTTTTTTAAAGATTTTATTTATTTATTTTTAGAGAGGGAAGGGAGGGAGAAAGAGAGAGAGAGAGAAACATCAATGTGTGCTTGCTGGGGGCCATGGCCTGCAACCCAGGCATGTGCCCTGACTGGAAATCGAACCTGTGATGCTTTGGTTTGCAGCCCACGCTCAATCCACTGAGCTACACCAGCCAGGGCATCAAAGAATAATTTTCTAAATCTACTATTTTAGGTTGACAGTGTTACTTAGGGGCTTGTTTGTTATTTTGGCATATTAAAGATGCCCTAAGCTTTCTGCCTTTCACTGTTTCTGTTTAAAAATCAGTGAATATTCTTCTTGCTCCTTTAAAGGTAATGTATTTTTCCTTAGGTTTTAAGATTTTCATTTTCTTTTTAATTTTCTGTAGCTTCACTGTGATGGTCCTAGGTTTCTTTGTATTTATTCAGCTTGAGGTTCACAGAGATTCTTGAATTTATGGTTTTCTGGCTTTCATCAGTTTGGAATAAAATACTAAATATTTAAATATGTTTCTAACCTATTCTAGTTCTCTTCTACTTGTGGAACTACATTATTTTAGATTTACTGTGTCCAATATGTTTCTTAATCTCTTTTCTGTATTTTCATATTATTTTTGACCCTGTATTCTCTCCTCTGCTATGTCAAATCTAATGTTAAACTTATCTATTGAATTCTTAATTTCAGCAATTATACTTTTTAGTTCTAGAACTTACATTTGATTTTTTTAGTTCCTTTTTTTTTTGTCAAAGATTTTATGTATTCATTTTCAGAGAGAGGGGACTGGAGGGAGAAAGAGAAGGAGAGAAACATGAATGTGTGGTTGGATCTCAAGCGCCCCCTACTGGGGACCTGGCCTGCAACCCAGGCAGGTGCGCTGACTGGGAATTGAACCAGTGATCCTTTGTTTCACAGCCAGTTCTCAATCCACTGAGCCCCATCAGTTCATTTTTTCAGTTATATTATATCTTCTTATTTTAAAACAGTTTAAGATTCACAAAAAGTTGCAAGAATAGTAGAGCTCCCATAAACCTAATAATATTTGATATTACCAAATACATTATCAAAACCAGACAATAATGTTGATACAATGCTATTAACTATTAATAAAGTAAAGAGGTTATTCAGATTGTGAATGTGTGTGTGGATGTCTGTGACATTTTTTAATGTGTGTAGATTTAAGTAACTATCACCTCAGCATTTGATTTTTTAAAATTACATTTAAAGTTCTCTCTTGAAATTTACTTTGTCCCTCATTTCCAGCTATTTTCTTCAAAATTTTAATTACAGTTTTTAAAAAATTCTTGTTTGATAAGACCCAGCAGTTATTTGAATATTGGAATTATATATTTTACCAGTTTTTTTTTCTTCTTGATTTTTAGTTCTGTTTATTGACAGGCTTGATAATATTTTGCCAAGTGTATGACACCAAAAATAATAAGTTGTAGCAGCTCTACATGATATTATATTCTTCCTGAAATGGTTTGCTCTTTCCTCTAGACAGAGTCTGAAGCTGGTACATTAACACATCTCCTTCAGGAGAGATTATAGTTTTGCTCAGGCTCTATATACCTTTGCCTGGAGATTCTACCAGGTACTATTAACACTGGTGTGTCCTGGACTCAAATTCTTGCTGCCTTTACATTATAGGCTAATCAAAGTCTGTGTTCTGTTTTGCAAAGTCTTTCTGCTGAGGTTTCATGGTCTGTTGAAATCCAAGATTTCAGCAAGTGTTTTCAGCAAAAACTGGCCAAGCTTTAGGCTTTATTCTCCAGCTTTCTCTTATGATCCAGGCCCCTCAAATCTCTAATTTTTGTTTCTCCATTCCCAAAAGACTGCCAAACATCCTGTCTGTTTCTGTGTATCTTAGCAGTGGTCCTCTGCCGAAAACCATCCTCCGAACTCTTAGCCCCTTGTTGAAGGCCAGAATCAGCAAATGTCCTGAGGGGAAAAAAGAGTTGCAGACTGTGAATCACAGCTCTGAGATTTCCTTCTTTGGGGTGTGTTTTGGATGCCTCAGTATTTTTCTGATGTCTTCAAATAGATGTTTTTTACTTGAAATTTTAAGTTGTTTTCAGAAAGAGCACTGTTCTGCTACAAACAAATCTATCATAGTTACATTCTGGAAATCCAGAATTACTCGAGTCTAGATTTTATATTTTTATGGATGTTGTGAGAAAAAGGCATTATAATAAACAACGAACATAAATTAAACAAGACAATTTCAGAAGATGTAAATGCAGTGACCGAAATTCTGAAGTCAAAGTTCTCACATCTGAGGAAAGTGCATCTTATAAAGTGCCTTGACTTCTTGTTATGGAGTCAATGTCTGTCTCCCCAATATTCCTGATTTGAAATTCCCTAGGTGATGATGTTTGGAGGTTTTGGGAAGTAATTAGACCATGTGTGGGATTAGTGCCCTTATAAAAGAGACCCCAGAGAGCCCTGGCACCCCTTCTACCATGTGAGGACACGGTAAGAAGGCAGCTATCCATCAGCCAGGGAGGGGTCCTTCACCAGACATTGAATGAATATGCAGACACCTTGATCTTGGACTCCCCAGCCTCTGGAATGATGAGAAACAAATTTCTGTTGTTTAAAAGCCACCCCACATGTGGTATTCTGTTTTAACAACACAAATTTACTAAGATACTTACTGAAGAAAAGCTTTCAGTATCCCCATTTTACAGATGAAAACATCTTAATCTTTGGGGCACCATTGTTCACTCCTTGGCAGTCAGACCAGGCAGGGGAAAACTCAGGTAACGAGATATTAGGAAAGGGCCACTAAACGTGACCTATAACCATCAGAGATTATACACCTCAGCATGAAGGGCCCTACTAACCCAAATCAGAAAAGAAAAAAAGTTTTCTGAGACTTTTTCATTTCATACATTTAGTGCCTGCTAGGAAAAATAGTCACTGGAGGGCACTTTGGTAAATGAAGCCTCCTAGGTCTGCCTTGAGCAAGTGAGGGAGCCATCTGTTCTGAAGCCTGCCTTCTCAGCTGCCATAACTCATGCTTCTCCCTAATTCAGATGGGCTGAGGAAGCCGGACCCTGGAAACAAGCTTTCCCCACCACTGCACTTTGCTCAGCTCTCTGCCTTACATTATTTCCAAAGCATTAAGCAGCCTGCAACTTGAGAATCCTGCCACTGGGTGACATCTGTAACATCTGACATCATTTAGAAGACACTGCAAGGGTAAAAGAGCACTTTTTTGAACAGAGATATAAATAATTCTACGGAAGAAATTAAGTTAAAAGGCTTTTCTTTCCCTGAATGGATTTGCAGAATTTGGTTTCCCAGCCAGGCTGCTGTGAGGTCTATTTCAGAGAGCTCAAGAGGTAACTGAGCAGTGACACTGAGGTATGAGGTGCTATGCAGAAAAGGGACAAAAAGAGAACTTCCAGCTGTAAGGGCTCATTGTGAACCTCCAGAAAACAGGAGATGTAGGGTATAGCATAATTATACTTCTAGGTACCTTTAGTGTCAATAGCAAATGGAAAAGGGACAGGTTCTGGGTGTCTGTTCAGGATGGAAAGCCTCTTAATCTCTATAGATGTTTATCAAGATCTTGGGAAGCTGCACAGGACCCTCTTCTGCCAAAACATTCCCAGACGTTCTTCTCCTTATCATCCCCACTTGGCAGGATTAGGAAAGACTGAACTTGTCTTCCCAAAGTCAGCATCCATCCTAGGAAAAGTTAAAAAGAATTAAGAGTCTCAGCTTCTCTCTAAAACTCACTGAAACTGCTACCAGACCTTTGGCAATAACAAGAATTCCCATTTCTTCTCAACTCTGGCTCTCAGCACAGAGTGGTGCTGAAAGGAGGCATTCCATGAAAACCTTCCAAGGATTGTCAGGTCTACCATCTGAGGCTGCCCGGATTTAGGGTGTAAGAGGGACTGCATATGAGCAACAGAACCCAACCTCTTACCTCCCACCACAAGCCAGTCTCAGCCATGTGCATTGAGCAGAGGCTGCAGCACAGAGTAGGCATTAGGAAGGAACAACAAGACATCCCAACATCCTCCATTCCATAATCTCCACACAAGGAGGGTGTGCAGTAGGCTCAGTTAGAATTCTAGAATGCTGGTACTGGAAGGGGCCTTATGCTTTAAGGATCAACTAAAGATTATTTACTTTATAGATGAGGATCTGTTTCTTCAGACTGCACAGCTACTTAATAACAGGGACATAAATTCTGTAAAGACCTAGAGCATAAAGATTTAATCATCATAGTACCTGCAATGCCTAACAAGTACCAGCACAAAGTAGTTGTCTACTCTGGTCCAGACCTGTCTTAAGTCACAGGAGGTATACAGAGATGGATACAATACAGCCCCAGCCAATGAGGAACATACCACCTAGTGGAAAAGGCAGGCATGTAACATAAAATTATAAAGCAATGTTTTGTTCATGCTTCCATAAATATATAAATAACTTACCCAGTAGGGAATCCAGGGGAAATAAATATTGTTGCTTATGACTTTCCAATAGCTAAGCACCTAATATTCCAGAATAGGCATTGAGAATAAAATAATGATGCATGAGATATAGTCCCTGCCCTAAAAGAGTTTACAATCTAGTTCAAACCAATAGAAGTAATTCCAATACACTGTAGTAAATAGGGACATGAGTAAGTACAGGGCACCTTGGGAACACATGGGAAGGGCATGTCCCCAGGCTAAGGGGAGGCAGGAAAAGATTTCCAATGAACATGATATGTAAATTGAAGTGAACGGTGAGTAGAATTTAAGCAAGTGATGGCAAGAGAGGATGCAAATGAGGCAAAAGACATCCTAGGAAGTAGAAGGTGCATGGGTAAAGCTTGACATATTTATAATAAAGCACAAACTTTCAAAGAAAAGGAAAGTACAATATTTTTAAGAAAAGGGCACTTTGACTGCAAGCCACGCTTTATCCATTAGATGTTAAGTAGTTTGTCCAGTCTTGAGCAAAGTTGGAACCCACAGAAAAATTTTAAACAAGGGAATAAAAAGATTGGGCTTTTGTTTAGATCCTCCAAGCATGGATTAAGGAAGTGCAAACAGGACAAAACTGCAGGCAAGACTTTCTATTAGAGTGTTGCTGAAATGATTCAGATGAAAATAGTGATAGTATGTATAAACATCATAACAATCACCTGAATTGTTAAGTTGGTAATTCTACAATTAAAAATTTTGCCTGAGTGACATTGGTCTGAAATAGTGTTGTAGGAATAGAGGTAAAAAAGAAAAAACAGTAAGGGGTATGATGTGGATATGGTTGGCAGAACCTGGTAATTGATTCAATGTAGGAATGAAGAATAGAAAAGAGCCAAAGTTGATTCCTGGTTTCTGGCTTGAGCAACTGAGTTGTGCCATTTACTGTTTCTAGAGAAGAAAAGAGGGAAAAAACTGGGAGGAGTGTTGAGAGGACATTACCAGAAGACAGTAGTGGGGCTGAGTGTAGAAGTTACGCTGTGGTTTTTTCAGAAAAAGAAGAAAATAGCTATAAAACCATGTTTCATATAAGTCTGTTATGATACGATGGCTAAAATATCCTATTCTCTTTTGTCACACACTGAAGAAAGATAAAGAGAAGAGGGAGAGGCCAATTAAGTTCATTACTGCAGAAATCATCCTGCGAAATGTCTGGCAACTATCTCTTTAGAATGCAGTTCTCCTTGTTCTACTGAAGACATACATTACATGATGGAGGTAGAGGATGTGTCGTGGTTGGACAACAATCATTAGAAGAGGCACACATGCAGAGGACATTCCCACTGTTATAACTGTCCTAGGAGGATCTTTCTGCAGGTGCATTCCCAGCTGCCTTCAATGTAAAGAAAGAAAGAGTGAAGGAGAGTTGGCAAATCCAATAAAGATGGATGGAAGGGACTGAGACAAAGGCACCTGCCGGCATTGTGTCAGCTCCAACTTGCCAGCTCAGAAACAAACTCATTAATTATCTGCCAGCTTGGACTGAAATAACCCCAGTGTAAACACTCCCACACACCCAGCTCTCAGTGAGACAAACAGCCCTAGGGTGCACACACCATGGGCTCTGCAGCCAATGGAATGCATGCATAAACAGCTCTGCTGTGGCCCAGAATGATTCTCCCCAAAGGACAGGCTGCTGACAGCTCAGCTTCACCCAGGAGCCTCGCCATTTCACATTTTGTGTAGGATGGTCAGACAAAGCAGATCCTCGACTTTCTTTCAAGCACTGCAACCAGTCTCTGCATTTTCTATCCAAGGTCTTCAAGCAGAACAAAAACATTAACTTTCGTTACTCATAGACACACACACACACACACACACACACACACACACACCTGGCCTGTCTTGTTGATGCTCTCCAATACTTTTAGATTATGAGCTCACACAGGACATAGGTCAACTTTGCCTACAGAGAGTAAACTCATCATTTAGTCATCTAGTCATCTCCCAGTGGATCTCGTCTCAGAGCACAGCCCTACTTTCTTTCTGGTTGCTCGTAATAAGTACTCTTACTCATCCTCTGCTCTCACTCACCTGGCCTCAGCTCCCCTGTCTGAACAATCACTATGTCCTCAGTATTCTAAATCTTGTCACTTCTGTGGTCACATTTTCTCCATCCCTGGTGATCCAGCTCTAAGTGTCAGCCTGTGCCAAATCTCTCCCAGATTTCTGCACCAGGTCTCTCACAGCCAGCCTGCCTGTCTTGGACGCATTCTCTATACTGAAGTCATAAATGTCATTCTAAAACACAAAGATAAAAACATCAATATGTTCAGAATTTTTCAGTGTATTCCTATTGACTCTAAGTAGAAATTCTTTAACAGGACCTACAGGACCCTTAATAATCTATTTTTTTTCTTATATTGTCAACTCAATTCACCCTCACAGCCACTTTGTGCTACATTCCATTTGGTTCCCCAAATGCACCTGCTCTCTCTTCCTTTGAGGCCTCCATAGATCTTCTTAATGTCCTCATCTGAGCTAAATCTCTCTCCATGAGTTCACCTGGCAAACTTTTACACATCCTTCCACTTTGAGTATACGTTTCACTTCTTCCAGGACACTTTCTCTGATGAAATTCTTGAAAGTATCACACCTTCCATGAAGTGCACTTGGATCCTTGCCATAAAAAATTGTTTTTTACTGCATGTTTCTCTCCTCTATTTCACACTGGAGTGTAAGGCTTTTGACAGCAGGATGTTGTCTGCCATGGTCACTGTATAGAGTTAGTCCTAGTCATTGTACCTGGAACAGAGTTGACCCTTAACAAATATTTACTGAAAAAATCAATGACCAGGGGATGGTAACCAAGAAGAAATTCAGTGAAGCTAATTTGGGTGCAAGCAATGGAACCCACATCTAGCCAATTTAACCAGATAGGAATCCTAGGAAAGGATTGTGGGTACTCAGGTGGGAAATGTATAAAAGCCAAAGCAGCCCTAGATGTCAAAGAAGCAAGAAAGTAGTAATCATGTGACAGAAACATTTGGTCAAATGAATGAGCACAGGCATTTTTAATCTCTTTTAACCAGCTTAAGATTCATATGTATGAGAGGGAATAAAGGATGAACCTTTATGTCCTGTGCCTGAACTTGCTTAGAGGATGGCAGAGAACCTGGTTAACAGCTCTCATGGGCTATTTGTGATAGGGAAGAAGTAAATTGCAGTATTGCAAGGAAAGAGGGTGAGTGTTAGCAGCTAATGCTAACAAATGTCCATAAACTTTCAATTCTGACTTCTCATTAATAATATTTTAGAGACCATGTTTATTGGTTCTTAGATTCGGGCTTGAAGGTTTGGTGGGAAAGGGAGAGAGAAAAGGCCAATATGATACTAGGAATGATTTATGAGAATGGAGAACTCATTTCTCCCATAGGACATAATACTGATTCTCTGCACAAAGGTCACAGAGTTAAGAGGCATCAGTAGGAGTTTGGAAACACCAATAATGGACAATTCACCAAAGATGGATTATAGAATGATTCTTTAACCATCTAAAAAGTCTTAAGAAGTGACTTAGTAACTCTCTTCATTAAAGATTAATATTACACAGATAATTTTACCTTTTCTTTTTTTCTAAGATTTATAGAGTTAATAGGTCTAAATGAAGTGTGAAGAATTAAGACTGTATCCAGGATGTGTGCATTGAAAATGGGTCTGTGCCTTATGCTTTTAGACACATCCTCATGTCTTGTGCTGTATGCAGTGGGAGCAGCAAGCAGAAGCATGCCCTTTAGATTCAGAGAAATCAGGGCTTTGCCACACGTGACCATGTGACATGGAACATGTAATTGCTCTAAGCCTCCGTTTCTTTTTCCTACACCAAGTCTACTAGTGTTTCATTCCCTTGTTGTTTGGCTTTCACAGGACCCTGTACATAAAACACTGAGAAGAGTTGCTGATGAGTAATAAGTTCTCAATGAATGACAACTAAAATTCAGTAAGTATTTGTTAATTATGATGATAATTTTCCTAACGCAAAAGTTACTAAGCAATAAAATCTTTTTTTCACAAGCATATTCCAAAACTTGCCTTTTTCTGATATTTAAAAAAAAAATAAAAATAAAAGAAGTCAGCCCTTCCTGTGATTTAATTGAAGTCCCCCCTGAGGGCAGGAGCAAGAACTGAAAGGCATCTCACATTCTTGCCCCTCCTCTCATGGTTCCCACCCATCCTCAGGAAACCAGCCTCCTGCCTGCGGCCTGAAGCGTGTCTCATCCTTTTTAGAGGGGAAATCAGTCAGCTCAGCACATTCAGAAGCTGCTTCAGACAGCAGGCTTTTGCCAGATCCCACCATCTTCTGTCTGACCTGCCGTGGTCTCCAAATACAGGCTGGCTGTTTTTCGGTTTCATATATCTACTGGGAAGAATAAAATAAACATACATGAACTGTGAAAAGAGAAGGAAATTGAAACAAGAGGTAAGCAAGGAGGCGATGGACAGAGATCAAAATTCCTGAAAGTCCCACACTGTCTGACAGAATCGAGCATCTGCTGATTTAGCAAGAGGTTTGTCTGACATTCTAAGCCCCAATTTTCTTGAAACTCAGGGAGCTTCCAGATAAGCAACTACAGCACTGTTTGCAAATCCGCTATTCAGCACACTGCAAGCCCCTGAGCACACCCCGCCACAGTTTCAAGGAGTGCCTCAAATCTTGATTTTGATTATATCTTTACCATCATTATCCTCACCCAGAAATTTCACCTTGTTAGTCAGGATCCCCCATTAGGTCCTTGCCCTCAGCAACCCCCCCTTCATCTTCCTCAATTACTGACATCCTTCAGAGAAGTTAATAACTTTATTGTCTGAAAAAATAATAAGTCAATGTCAAAGGTGATTTAGCTGTTTGTGCAGAGTGAGAAGAGGACAAAGAGAGAGTAAGGGAAAGGTAGATGTTGTCTACAGCAGTCAAACACAACAAATAGAAGGCTCGCAAAACACTGATTAAATGAGGCAAGGAAAATAATCCTCAGGAGCAAGGAGCTAGCTAGACAGGGGATGGAAATGCAGTGAGACAAACAAATCATAGACCACTCGGTCAGGGGAAGAGGAGCAACTGATGCTCCATAGAGAAACAGATAATTCACCACAAATGCCAGGTGAACATGAAAGACAAAGAGATCAGACAGGTATTTTGAGGAATATTAGTTTCAAGTTCCTAAAATTATTCACAAAACTCCATGATGAGTTATAATCATGTCATTTTATACTAAAATGACTATATAAGAAGCTGTTTCATCTGCTGCAATATATCCCTCCATTTTTGGTGAACTTCTCCTTAGTCATCAGGAGCCAGCCTAAATTTTAACTTCTCTGGGAGACTCTCAAAGAATTTTATAGACAACTGAAAACTACTCACCTTTGTAATTTTTGTTTACACTTCTGAATTACTGTGTCTTCTACTTCACATTACTTGCCCTATGCTCATCACACCTCCACTAAACTGTGATTTTCTTGAAAATAGATGTAGCTCTTACTTATGGTCATAGTTCTATCACATACCATAAAAGCTGTCTCAATAAATGTTTATTTAGTGGAATAATAAATAGAGAGACAGGTCACATCACAACAGGTCTGAACGAAAGTTACTTAAGTTGTGTATTTGGGAAAAAATAGCCATAAAATAGTGTATCCACTTTCTTCCCTCAGGGCCAAATGGATTTCCAGCTCTCCCCACGGAAGACACTTCCCCCTTTGATGTCCCTTTCTTGAATCAGTTATTTTCTATGTTTAATAATAACACTAGGAAATGTAAACTTTGGAGTCAATTCAAATCCTGCACTCCTCTGGGACTTGATGGGCCACAAACACCACCAAGGTTCTGGTTTTACGTCCCTTTTCCTCAAGTGAAAATGTCTTCATTAAGCAACTATAATTCCTGCAGAAGGTTTAAATAAAACATCCAGGAAACCCTATTTTTAATGGAAAGTCCACCAGCAACAGAATCAAGGGAGGTATTAATAAACAATAGTCTTGGTTCCCATGCCAGACTTAACCAGAATCTCTGAGATAAAGCCCAAGACTCTTATCAACTTCCTCAAGAAGTTCCAATGAATATCAACTTTGAGGATCATTGCCTTAGGAAATGAGGCCAAGAAAGGAGGACAGGAGGTAGAAGAGAAAGAGGAGAGGGGGAATGTAGTGAAAAGGAGATAAAGGAGGTTTTGTTGTATGCTAGACACTGCACAAGAAAATGCAAAACATATAAGATGTATTTTAAAAACATGCTGACACTTTGAAAGTTAAAGTATGAAAAAGTATATTAACCAAAATATTCATTGGCCAAAATGTAACAAAAAACATTTTGTAGTATAATAATATAAAAATAGAATTTATGACAAAAAAGATTAAGATTATGAACTTCTTAAGGGTGGGGATTGCTGATTTTCATGAGAGTGACTATAAAAGATGCTGAAAAAATAAAGAATAGAAGGGAAAAAAAGAAGGAGGGAAGGAGATGGCCAAGCCTGAATCCAATCATACTAAATGTTTAGCAACAGAATCAAGGGAGATATTTATAAACAATAGTCTTGGTTCCCACCCAGACTTAACCAGAATCTCTAAGGTAGAGCCGAAGACTCTCTTATCAAGTTCCTCAAGAGATTCCTCACTTGAGGAATCTGTCCCCACTCAACTACTAAACTAAAAATCCTCTTCGAATCTAACATTCTAGGATGATCCATAATTGGAGACATGGAACATGAAATCCAAAGACCTAGGTCTAGGTTTTGGCTATACCTACAAACTATATTACCTTAGACAAGTCACTTAAGGCCCTGGACTCCAGATTTTACATGAATCAGTTTAAACTATGAAAGAACCATACAGATATAATCAAGCACCATTTTCACAATTAGTGCCCTTTGTGTGTTCTATTATGTGAATAAATGTGAGCAGAAGCTCTTAACATTACATATGTTTATATTTTTTACAATGTATAGATGCAAAATATTATAAGGATAAAACAGCTAATATTTATTGAATGATAATTGTGTTTACTAACTACATAAAGTGTTTTAAATGTATATATCTGTCACTGTTACAGCAATCCTACAAGGGAGATTTTGTCACTACCTTCATTTTATAAACAAGAAACCTGAAGCACAGAAAGATTAAATGTATATTATAATATACATTATATATACTATATTATATTTTATATATACACTGTCCCAAACTCACACAACTAATAAGTGATGGAACTAGAATTTAAAACAAGGCAATTTGATTCTAGAGTCTATGCTCTTAATCAGAACACCACAAGAAATGCATTTCACAATCAGAAACTCTCCCTCATACATGAATCAGGAAACTGTTTTTAACTAGTTGCAACTTCAGCATTTTTTCTGGATCCACTTGGAGTAACTTCTTTCTGAAGCCAACCATCACACTGCTTGACCAGTTCGTGACATGGGTTTTACTATCATTCTCTTGATTCTCACCCAAGACTTGATATTACAAATGTAGGATCTGTGCTATGTGATGAGGGAGCAGTTGGTTCCCTCAGCCTCCCATGCCATTCTAGCTCCTGACTCATTTCTATTTTTGGCTTCATAGATCTTCATAGCCATATCCTTACCCTCTAAAGATTACCTGTGTTCTCTACAGTTTTTAAATTCAGTGGATGTTTGTGCAGAGTTTGATACTCTTAGGGACTCCATCTCTAAAATTCTATCATCGCCTGACTGCTATCACCTATTTCCCACCTTCGTTCTTGAGTGCCTGGGTTTTAGTGTGCTTCATGAGCTCCTCTTCATCTGCTCATCTATTAAATACCCATGTTCTACAGCACCTCCCCAACAAACATGCTCCTGGAATGTTTCACCTGGTCTTAGCAGATCTCTGTCTGGGCTCCAGATCAATAAAACCAACTGTTTCTTGGACATCTTCACTTTGATGGTGCCCAGGCCCCTCAAAAAATAATTTCCCAACTTATGTTTCTCCTGTGTTCACCATCCCAGGACCCTGGAAATCATTCTTTCTTTCCCTTATAGTCTCCTGCACCAAACCCATCCTCTCGTCTTGTTAGTTCGGCTTTCTTAATATATCTGAAACTGGCCTCCTTTCCCCACTTGCCCACTGTTTCATCAAACCTAAGTGTTCTTGACTTTTTCTAATTAATTCTAAATGATTTTTTCTAAAATGTAAATAAATTAAGGTCTCTACTACTTAAAATCTTTTCACGGCACTCAATTGTTTTTGGATAATTTTTAACCTCCTACCTGGAGCAGCCTTTTAGGCTAGATAGTTTATAATTAGGTCCCTACCTTTCTCTCCCCAGTCTAATCTCTCACCACATCTTTCTGTCACACAGACCACAGGTAATCAAATAAAACTATTTGCAATGCCTTATTCCCTTTCAGAGCCTTTATGCTCATTCACCTTAAATTGTGCTGACCACCCTCATGTCTCCATTTTGTTCACTTCTGTTTCTTATTTCAAGTACTAACTCAAACTTTACCTCTTCCAGGAATTTTCTCTAACTCCTTTCTCCACCCAGAAGAAGTTATAAGTCCCCCTTTTTATTTCATGTTTTCTTCTCTCTACAATCGTCCGTATTATGACCTTTGTTCCTCACTAGACTGTGAGGTCTGTGAAATATCAGTTTAGAAATGTTTTTCCTCTATATCCCCAGGAATTAGCATAGTGCCTGGCACATAGAAGGCATTTACTATGGATTTACTGAGTTAATGAATGAAATAATGAATGAATGAAAAAAATGACATAACAAAGAGAAAGATTTGGATACAGTTACCAAAGCTGGAAATTCTGTGCCTGGCACCTGGTTTCTACATCACCTACAGTTGCTAGTATAGCACAATGCAGAGCTATTTACTTTCTCCTAAAAATATAAACTCTCTCCAAAGCTGTGTTTGTGCAAAGGCTGCAATGAAAGAAGCTCTTGTTTAAATAGAAAGGTCTCTGGCAATTAGCAAACATGGGACAAATCCAAGATCCACTAACTTTCCTGGGGCTTTTGTGTTTGCAGTTAGATGTATAGAAAAGCTTGTGCAAAATGAGATTCCTTCTTTGCAGAAAAGAAAACATGTTGTTTAAATAGTAGTGTCTCCAGAAATCAGAATTTGAATTTATCTTAAAAAAATAATCCGAGGAGGCTGGTTCAAGAGTGGGGCAAGTTGGATCTCCATTCATTCTTAAAAGTAAGCATTTTTTATTGTTTTGTTTTGTTTTTCCAAAATGAGCAAGAGCCAAAGATTCAGGTTTGCAGCAAGCTATTTCAGGATCTAGTTGCTTTCCTGACATAGCAGAGAAACAATGTGTGTGTGTGTGTGTGTGTGTGTGTGTGTAACATGAACAGTGCATGTTGGCTTTGGGGCCTGCATGCCTTCACTCATGTGTTTGTGAATAAAGCTGCATGTATGAAAATGCACACACCTCAGTCTTTTCCCCCTTGGGAGTCTTCACTGGCTGAAAGAATATGGGCCATGGGTATCCTCACTTTTTGACACCTCACTACAGCATATGGGTCAGGGCATGTGTTTGCTGCCTGGGCTTCCACTTGTCTCTGTAATGTCTGGAATTAGATCAGGTGACTTTCAAGGACTATTTTAGTTCTAACTCTGGGTGATTCTAAAACTTAGTTATTTTAATATTTTATCTTCATGCCAAAGAGTACAAAGGAATATTATAGCATAGTAGTTACTGTGGTCAAAATTAAAAAAAAAAAATCTTTGGAATGAGAGGACTTGGATTCAAATCTGATCTTTACTATTTACTTGCCTAGTAATCTGGATAATTGCTTAACTTCCCTGAGTTTCCAGTCTTAAAGCAAAGTTAAACTTACCTACTTCAAAGATGGTTTTGTGAAGATCAAGTTATAGCTCCAGAACAATGTCTTATTCATCTGTCTCTAAGTGCCCAGGTGACTGAATGAGTGAATTAAGCTCTTTAAAATCAAACCCATCTTTACTTTGGCTGAGATAAATAACAGCCAGATAAATAACAGCCAACAGATCGAGACAGAAATGGGCCTACATGGTAATCATGCATCCCCCAAAGTGCTACCTAGAAATCACTTCCATTGCACTCAACTCTCTGTGGAAGAAATTACCAGCACTGCCATCTGTGTGTCTTTGCATCTGGGGCAGTCAGTGGATGTCTCTTTTGGAGGCAAACCCCCTGGACCAGCCCTTGAAACTCCAGGCCTCCTCAGGCAGCAGGGGAGCAGGCAGGCAGAATTTGAAGAAGACAGGGAACACCTGTAAGAGGTGGGTTTGGGAAGCCACAACAGTGAGGAGGGCATTGATCACCTCCCCAGATGGACAGAGCCCCTTGTTTGTTCTCACCTACCACCCTCCAAGAGCTAGAAATCTGTCAGGCACCCACTTCATTTGTAGGTGAGAGTCATTAATTTGAACTAATAGCACTGCACTGCTGTGGGCTTTGTTTTTGCTTTGTTTCCCTCCTGTAGATGCTGCAGACTTCTTTGTGGCTTGGTCCTGTGAGTGGGAAGACACTGTGAACAAGTATCTAATTAGCCAGGAAAACAGAATCTGCCTGGAATCCTGCCCCAGCCAGAAGGCCCTCTTCCTCTAAAGCCCAAAGAAACTCACCTCACCTACTGTTTCTCCCACCCATCCCAAGTTTCTGTAGAAATATCCAGAAATACCCAGTGCATAGGGACACTGAATAGTGAGGATCAAAGATAATTTATGCAAAACTCCTGGCTTAGCATCAGGCCCATGGTAGATATTCTATAAATATCATCACATTTCTCAGGAATGGGCATGGTATGTCTTGTTCTTCTTGCTCTATGGAGCTATATTATAGGTTTGGGAGCAAAAATATGGTCAAGAACAACAACAAAGTCAACATCCTAAGGATTTTCCACAAGAGCAACACCTCCGCAGTCCTACTGAGCCAGGCACAGACCTTGGAAGCTAAGGAAGTGTCTGAGCTTAGTCAGTAGAATCACCCAGTATGCATAGTCATTTCTGCCCACCCCAAAACCTCTCTCCTTCCAGGGGTGGTCATGGTCCTTGTGCCTACCCTTCCAGCCAGGTATTTATAATCAAGGCATCCCTTTCACCAGCTGATGAAGAGAGAAGGCCCAAAGAGCTTGTGTACAACAATCACTCTTAGGCACAGGAGCTCCCACAAGAACTCCCCCCATACTGACCACAATGCTGGGCTACCATCGGGAAGTGTGGCTTTCATACATGACAGGGGCTTTCAAGAGCCTGTATTGTCACTTTTCATAACAAATGAAGACAGTTATAGACAACCTATCTAAATCCTATGGCATCAGAGAAAGCTTGCCTGCCTGGCTTGCTGTAGTTTAAGTTCAGGAAGACACAGAGGTTGTCAGATAGATTCTGGGCCTGGATCCATGGCCTAGGGGGTTGTCCACCAGAAAGATAGCTAAAGGAGGAATGGATTTTTGGAGGGTCCCTTATCAGGACTCTTGGCTCTAAGGAGCTTCAATCTTCTAAAAAGACAAGCACTTCCTGTCACTTTGATGAAGCACAGAAAGCTCTCAGGCATCGGCAGTGGAAAGAGACCTCCATGGGGATCCTAGAACATCAATAATTCAAATATGTCCTTCTACAACCAACTCTCAATGCCAGTGCATCTGCTGCAACATATGAAAATGCCAACCTGTGAAAGCCCATCATGATTTGCTGACAAATTTGTCAGAATGCCTCCAGATTCCCTCTCTTATCTACTACCTCTGCCCTCTGGTTCCCTCCCCACCAACCCCATCACACTGCAAAAAGACCAAGAATGATGGCTCCAGAGCCAAGTGGGAGGAAATCACTTGAAGCTGGTGGCACCACCTGTCCTCATTTAGGTCCAACCAAAAACAATCCAATCTCCATTATTCTAGACTTTGGAGAATATTTAACCAGTTCAGCATGATCTGGGCCTCAACCTAGGAAGTGGAGAGGGAGAGGAAGAAGAAAGGCTTTGTTTTCTCCCATGAGCCAGCTGGGAAGGATAGTAGTCAGCAACATGGTTCACTCATCTTCCACCTTTGCCCCTGGGATCAGGTGGTGAGGGATACTCCTAGCAACTTACTGAGTCTCCAAATGCCAGCTGAGTGCCTATGTGCCTGCACTGCCCATTGCACAGGTGTCTAGCTACAAGATCTGCCACCTGCCTAACTGCCTCTCATAGAAATGGCTGGATGAGCAACACACTTGAAATATGCACCTCTATGCTTGACTTCCCAATCCACTTTCTTCCTCAAAAATTACCATTTTCTGTCTTCATTACAATGATCCTAAACTTCTCACCCTGATTAAAAAAAAAATCTGAAGCAAGATCTTCCACCCTCCACACTCCCAAATTAATTTCCTTCTTTATATCATTTGTTCCATAGCTCGCTGAGTCACAGTACTTTCTATGTAATGAGCCTCTAATATTTCAAACTTTCCAGGACACCAATCAGACCACTTATCAGCACTAATTTGCCTCCTGCTCCAGATTCTATTTCTCACTAGTCCCTGTGGAATCTTCTACACTACAACTAAGGAAGATAAATGCCTTCCTTCTATAGAAGAAGAAAACTTGAAGTAGTCATGCAAGCTAAATAACTAGAGTCATTGTAACTGTATTAAGATGACCCTAAAGTGGCTCACATCTAAATGGTAAAAGAATTGGTTCTATCTATCTATCTATCTCCTGTAAGTTCAAACACCATGGCTTTCTTCCAAATGCCGATTGTGTACTGACTCCCCTGGGTCCACATATGAGACACATCAGGATGTATCCTCTAGAAATTCTGGGCACATGTCCTCATTCTCCAGGAAGGATCGATAACAGCAGTAAGTTGCTTTCATAAGTGCATGCCGATCACATCCCTGAAGTTTGAGCTCGGGGTCTGCAACGTAGGTGTGAGCTTTTTGAAACTGTTAAGCTACCGAGAAGTCTTGACAGTGTTGTCTATCACTCAAGTGACAAGAAAGAGTGTCGTGAGCTATATTTGGCATAGACATGGCCCTTATTAGAGTTTTGTGCTCAGTTTGGGGATTCTAATTTTCCAAAAGGCACAGAAAAATTAGAAAGGGTACAAGATAGAGCACTGAAAAATGAGTAAAGGGGTGGAGAGAGGAGCATGAGAAAAAAGTTAAATGAATGTGGATGATTTATCTAACACAAAGGAAAATGAGGGCGATCAAATATCTTAAATTAAAAGAGACATTATTTTAAGAAAACAAAAGACTATTTTCCCTGTACAAAGATACATTTAAAAAATGGTCTGTGATGGTGTTTTGAGTATTAGGAGTATTACTGTCTATTTGATGTTTACTTTTGAAATCATTAAAATCAGATAATGAGAGCAATAACAAAATCACTACATCCAAAGCAATTTTTAAAAAATCAGAAAAAATTGGTGTCATAGAAGGGAACAGAGGATTTTAAGAAAGGATTGAGCAATAGTAGCAATGGCTACAAAGAGATACCTTATAAGGTAAGGAAGGAAAAATATTTGTTGGATTTGACAATAAAAATGTCATTGGTGATTTTGCTGTAGTAATTTCAATAGAGCAGAATACCTTTAGTATTTCAATAGAAAATTAAGATCCTATTGGTAGATAAATAACTACAATGTGAGGAAGTAGAGATATAAAGTTTACAACATTCTTTTAAAATGTCTAAATAAAAATGAAAGAGAAAAATACAAAAGTAACTACAGTGAAATTCAGCATCAACAAAAACGTATTTGATGTATTTATTGTTTATGAATTGGAGAGACTTAGATATATAGATAGTAAGGATCTGAGATCATTAGAAAGAAAAGAAAAAAAACTTGGAAAGAACAGTAAGTAGAAATGTGGGATGTAAAGCCAGATCCAGAAAAACATGGAAGGGAATAGATAGAGTGTCACAACAGATAGAGAGGCTGACCTTGAATAACAGAAGATGCACTTCCTCCTCTCAAACTGAAAGAAAATAAGTGAGGATGGATGTGGGTGTGTATGATTTAGAATGACATGCAAGGCATTGCTTTATCAGTGAAGCAAGATACAAGCTCATCTTCTGAAACTACATAGGGTTGAGGTTGACCAGGCAATAAGAGCTAAGCCCCTAACAATAACTGCTAAAATTATGGAATACTGATTTATGAATATTAACTTATTCAGCTCTATGAAAAAATTTATGAGGAAGAAATAGTATTTATTATTATTACTGCCATTTTTAAAAGGGAGGAGTCTCAGGCAAAAAGAAGTTGAATCAAGTGAATTATCCAAGTCAAAGAGCTAGTAAGTGAGAGCAGAATTCACATCCGGGAAGCTATGTCCTTGAGTACTATTGTACTCTACATATATAATGTTAAATTCATTCAGATTTTTGGTTTTGGATGGAGGCTATAAGCTTGAGCAAAAGCTATATGAGCTTATAAAAGCAAGCATGGGTGATGAAACAGAGTTGGAGTGCATCACCAACTATCCCACTGGAGTTGTGCTGTTTCTATTCACCGCAGCCTATTGATCTCTGCTGGAGAAGTCACTGAAACCTGGCCCAGCGTGCCACCCCTCCATCAGGGGTAATTTATAAGCGTGTTGAGAGAGGCTGTGAGACTGATGAACCCAGCCAGCTGGTGGAGCAGGTCTCATGATTGATTCACTCTCCATTCTCCTGCTCAGCCATTTCACCCTGATCAGGCCACGTTGCCTCACTTGCCATATTCATCCATCACCCAGTAAACACCATCAACACTGTAAACCACAGGCACCGTCTCTTGCATTTTGTTTTCTTTTCACATGCAATCCTTGACATGTGATACATCACCACCCCTCCCAGCCTTGCCAACTCACCTCAGACACACCTGGGAAACACCAGTGGACGAGAGACACAGGTGGAATCTGCTATGTAAGTGAAGGGAAACAAGGGTTCAGAATTCAGCCTCAGGTGAGCCTTTCTAATTAGAACATGGGTGGCACAGGCACCATGCATCTGCTAACATTCACAACACAGGCAGCACTGCATTTTTAAACTTCTTCCTCTGGGGGAGTCCTTTAGAAAATGTTCTGTGCATGCCCTCAAATACAGTGGCATATCTTTTTGTTTTCCTTGGAACAGGTTTTATGTGTCACTTATACACAGCTACAAAACATGCTGGCAGGAAGCCAGTGGAGGCTTTGCGGGGGGAGAACCCTGCACATTGTCACAGAATTGTACACAAAACTTGCAAAAAGAGTGAAAAGGGAAAGGGTAAAAGAAGAAAGCATGATGTTTCATCCATAAATAATTGTCATATTGGTGTTTCAGTGTTCCTGACTCTTAAAGCCAGAAGTTAATCTTATCCCACATGATAGTTCACAAGAAAAGTAATACCTGATCCAGAGAGAAATTGGATGGGAATCTTACCTGTCCATATTTCTGGCACACAGACTGGATCCTCCAACCCCACCTCTCTGGAAATAGAAGAGTTCCCTCCCTAGAATGTTTCCCATTGAATCTCATCCCTTCCTCTCCAGAATTTCACCCTGTCAAATGAAGCTGCTTAGCTGAGGAATTGATATGGAAATGCAAAGGCCTGGCTCCTTTGCTTCAATCAGAGGCAAATCTGAAGAGCCATTCCAGCTTCTGGAATGTCCCATGGGATAAACTGAGGGTATCCTTGTGACTAAAGAGCAGGTCAACCTCTCCCACTGCCAAGCCCTGCTTCTCTTACTCCCTTACAAATGCTGTGCCCAGGAGCACTCCCACATCCAACACCTGCTCTCAAATTCCTGCTTCCCCAGGAACTAGACTCCTGACACTTAGGAATTAGAATCTACAAAGTCGAAAGTTAGTTGAATGTGTTAGTAAATCTATCAGGACTAATTATAATAACAGAAATAATTGGTTGTTTTCTAAATCCATCTAAGAAAAAATAAGAAAACTATTTAAAATGAAACAAAAAATTGTTTAGATAAAGAACAATAAATTCTAAATAGAATTTATTAACCATTGCAAGCATAGGCAAAGGTTTGTAAAGTAACCCTCCCTAAGTGTTTGCCATCTTAGATGATCTAAAAGAAGGGCCACTGGCTCTCATTCTCCTTATTTTTACCACGTCTCACAAGTGGCTCTGGTAACTATCTATGCCTAAACATGCCTATTAAAAAAATGAGAAAAGAAAGAAGGAAATAGAGGAATAAGAGGATATTTGGGGTGGAGAACAGGAGAAAAGAAGGAGTAGGGGGATGATAGAGGGTAACATTTGGTGAGCAGAAGGGCATAAAAGACATTCGTTTGATGTGAAGACTCCCAGGAAAATGTACAAGGCCCTCTTTTCCTTGAAGTTAAGTTGCCTCTACAACTTGGAGGTGCATTTGCTTAGAAGCACATGGCCACCAATGATAACAAATTAGCTGCCCTTGAAACAAGTTATGGCTCTCTGCCTATTTTGGAGCCATTTGGTTTTGCCTATAAACACACTGTAAAAAGTAATTCAAAATGTACAGGTATAAAACTTGGTCCTAGTCACAGCCACTTAGCACTAATCAGTGGAGTTTATCTCACTCATTTAGGTGAAAGCCCTGCTTCCTTAGGCCTGTGAGTTTGCCACACCTTTTTGGTTGATATTTGATAGTTCTTTCTAAATACTGAATTTCATATCTTTTGCAGCAGATGCCATATTGATTCAATACTTCTGATCAGCTCAATGGTACAAGAAATAGAAGGATGTGTTGGAAAGCATGTATAACACAATAACTTTCTCCTGAGAAGGTGGTACCTTTGTTATAAATCAAAAGGGTAAGAATGGAGAAGGTAGAATAAATCAGTTCATGCTCTAAAAAGAATACAAGAAAGCAGAAGAAGGTTGGAGATGGCCAAAATTATTGGAATTCTGCTTAGCATATATGCATTTAAGGGCAAAAAAGTAATCATTTCTATATCCTCTTAGAAAATTTCAATTATCAAGAGTTTGATAATTGAGTTATCAACACATTCTTCCCAGGTTGCTGTTGATGAAGCACCTGTGGTAAGATGCAAAAATAATTCCACCTTCTTTCCTCTATCTCCAGCTGCTCTTAGAAGCCAATGCTGTCTGGACAAATAAGAAAACTAGTCATCTCTGGTCAGCCCTCATACAGGATTTCAATTTCTTTAGTGTCTTCTTTCCAGCTAGGCCCTGCTTTACATTTGAACCAGTGTAAGGTTGTTGGAGGTAGTACTTGGGTTAAGAAATCCTTGCCCCTTGGCTTTAACATGAAGTTGACTGCCTATACTATATGCTCTGCTGGCTAAAATTCCTGTCTTCTACATTGCTTAGTCTTCCATGTTTATAGACATGTGTGCATAGTGTTCTCCTCCATTAAAAACAAAGCTTATAGTGTCATTTGGAAGTGAATTCTGTTCTATTTCTCAATGTACACACCTTCTCAACTTAACTCAAAATGCACCTGATAGTTGACCTACTATCCAGTGAAGCTGACGAAGGTGGGATCTAGAATAAGTATGCTAAAAAATCACAAGATTTTGCTAATCATCCCCCTTCTCAACCTCTCAGTCTCAGGCACTTCCTCATTATGGTCATAAAATGCCCAGCAAAGTATTCAGAATTGCCTACCAAAAATCAGAGATAAATAATGCAGAATTCCCCAAGCCAGCAAAGCTCCCTCGTGAGTTCTGACTTAGAGCTGCACACTGTTTTGCCAGTACTGTACCAGTATGCCTCGTTTGTTCACATGCCTTCTAGGTACCTCAGTTTCTCCAAGGGTCAAATGGAGCTAATAAAAAGCAAGTCAATTAAATAATATTGGAATAGTCCCTGAACACTTAAGAGAAAAGGTACAATTGCTGAAGAATGCAATGCTTACTGCTAATTATTGTTTCTGGGATTAATATGTTTTTAATATATTACATTAAAATACTGATTCACTGACCCACCCCAGCTATTTCTTGGGAATTCTTAAAACTTTAATTTTATGTAAATATTGCAGCTGTCTTATACAGGGAAGGAAACAATATGTTTCTGAGAGGAGATTGGACATGACTTTAGCAAGGGGGATACAACACAGCTAAGATGATCTATTGCAGGCAGAGGAGAAAATTTAGGCAACAAAATAAGGTAGTTACAAAGTGACATCACAGATCTTGGGGTAACTTGAAGCAACCAAGACCCTAGCTGTGCACCAGAGAGGCAGGCAGCAGTTTAGGGCCACTGTGCACCGAGTACATTAATGCAAGGGAAAGGGGAGAGAAATAAAACCAGCTCCTTGCGTCTACAGGTCCGACCTATCTGGCTGAAAGTGGCTTTGCCCCTCTTGACTAGGAGCTCTGCTCTCTTGGAAGAGCCTTGCCCCTGGGAGTCCTTGCAGGGAGGAGGCCAGGAGCAATACTATCTTGTTGCTGAAATAAAACTGGGTTACATGGCAGGCATCAAGAAGTCTCTTCCAGGCCACACAACTTCCCTGAGATGGGTGACAGTGGGGCCACCCAGATTACAACTGAGTTGACTTGGCCATTCCCCAGTTGCTACATCTGGTTCAGTGCTGTCACCAGTCTCTCCTGATTTCATTCTTCTGGGCCTTGGTTCTGCTGATGTGTCTGCTAAACGGAACAGTTAATTCAAGAGACCCCACTTCATTATCATTTCTTTCCTCAAATCATTCTGCTGGCTGGGATTTTTATCTATTATGGCTGCATTCCTTTTGTTATTAGAATCACTATTATTAGCGTTAATCATACCGCTAATAATGCTCTGTCTCATAGCAGAAAGCATCACTGCTATCAGCTCACTGAAAAACCACCTTATCACAATGTTTCACGTCTCCAAACATCAAATCCTGGCAGGAAACCATTAAAAGAACAGAGAAAGGTTATTGTGTTACTCGTCACCCTCTGGACTTAATTTGTCAGGAAACAGCATTTATTGAGAGACTCTGAGGTACAGAGCAGTGTGACAAGGACAGAGAATATTTAGGACTTGCTCCAGAGATGCTGTCTGGCTCCAGCCCGCTCCCATGTGGCTCCAACAGGAAAGTCAAGTTGCTTAGCAGTTGAGCAGCTGGTGAGGTGGAACTCTGCAAAGCCAAGCTGCCAACAGGTATTTCTCCACCAAAAAACTGAAAAAGGAAGAGCAAAAAAAAAAAAAAAAGATATTCAGCCTTTCAAAAGAATACCATACTTAATTAAATTTCCAGAGCTCTGGAAAAAGTTTAGGGGGAAAAGAACTGTCTTGTATCACAGGAGATTTGTGAAGGATAACAGGTACAAAACTTTCAGAAAGTTCAGGTATGACCACAAAGTCCAGAGCCACTGGGATGGAAGAGGGTGGAGGAGGGTAGGTGGCAGGGGACCAGGGGGCATAGAATCTCTTTTGCAGAAAAAAACTAAACATGTGTTGGGCTCTGCTACAGTGAGCCGGTAGTGCGGAGGGAGGCTCCATTTAGTAGCCTTAATTGCCACTTGAGTAAGTTCCACATGTCACCCATCATTCCTTATTCTGTGGGAAGTTGTCAGTTCAAGTCTTCAATGGGCAGGTTTGTTATCAGCAAGTGGTTTACAGCCCCTGGGCTGTGCATTAATTAAACTGGCTTTGTGCAGAGCTGTATTCATTAGCACACTGCTTCTTTAATCACTGCCTCTTCAGCCACCAGGACAATCTATAAATCTCCTCAAATATGAAATAATGAAGTGGAATGGTTCAATTTATTACAATGTAATAAGTCAGGATAATGTGGGGGTGGACAGGGCAGCACTAAAGCACGTTTCCTGCCCAGAGCCTTCCCTCCTCATTACCAGAGACACCCAGGACTGGCCGCTGCAGACAGAACCCGGCTCAGTCACCATGTCACCTAAACAACGCATGCCTTCTGTCTTTCTCATAAAGAAAAGTATGGGTGTGGAGGAGGGGCTCAGTGGAGAGGTCCAGACGCAGACCCAGGGGGAGCTTCAGGGCTGAGAGCCCACTCCACATGGAGATGGAGGAGGGCACCCGTACCACTTCTTCCAGAGGACCTGTGAGGGACAGAGCAAGGACAACACCACTTCATCCCATGATGTCCTGAGGGGTGGCACATAGAAGTTCCTCACCCAAGTATACACAGTGAGTGAGGAAGGGATCCCACCCCATCTCTCCTGCACAAAAGTCTCACCCCTGAGTACACGTGAGAATTGCCTGCCAAGTTTCAAAACACAAGCAGCTGTCTTCCAGCCCCAACCCAGGTGAATTACAGCTGACTCTCAGGGTGAGGCCTGAGTGTCAGCAATCCCTAAAGGCTCCTGGGTTCATTCCGACGTGCATCATTGCTGAGAACCACCTGCTCCATCCTGGAGGAACCACAGGAGTGCTGGTTAAAGACAGAATGCCCACATCTGTCCTAAGAGATTTTGACAGGTTTTTTCAGGGGTGTGAAGCCCAAGAATCAGTATTTGCATTGAGCTCTTCAAAGGATTCTTATAAAAAGACATATTTGAAAAACACTGAGCTGCCTCTGAGAAAGTAAGCCCTTTCCACTCCATCCCTCCTCCTAAGTCAACAATTCTCAACTTTTTTCCCCACTATAGTGCATTTGGTCAGTGCCAGCTATAGACCCGACATACTTCCACCAGGGGAGCCAGAAATTTCTCAAAGACTGTGCTAAGTATAATGAAATATATGATTTTGTGACTTTCCATATGCTAACTATAAACCCTTCCTTATTTCACTCACTGATTCTTAACAACCGCATGTCTCCAGAGCTCTGCCTTATGTGACACTGTGGATTCTGAAGATGGGGTTTTTGTGCTGCCCACCAGGATGCTCTGTGATCAGACTGCCCACTGCTTCCCAACCTCCTCACCACTGGAATGCCCTGTAACAAGGTGCTGCCCACTGCTCCCCAGCTCCCCCATCACTGGGATGCCCTGTGACCAGTCATTAGAACCATAACCCACCTCTAAGATGAAACCACTGCGATGCTTCAGACTAGAGTCCTGCACCAAGTAGACTCAGAGGATATTCACATATTCATTCTCTTAAGAAGCTCTCCCACAATGTCCAGCAATGAAGCCCCTGGTTTTATATTTCCATCCAGATATCCCCCAAAGCCAGCACAAATGAGAAGAGGAAAGAGCTGATCCACTGCAGTTGTCCAGATGAAGACATTTGCTGACCATACCGCTGAGCAGTTTCACGCTGAGGCTCCCCAGACTGCCCAACAGCTGGCAGACATTGTGTTCCTGAACCCTGGCTTTCCTCAACCTCCTTTGAAAAGGGAAGGGGCACTTCTGCATTTCCATATCTATGTATGGTATACTCTGCCTCTCCAGTTTAGGCCTGCCCCTTCCTCCTAGAAGGAGAAGGGAGAGGAGGGTCCCAGGGTTTAGCAGAGTCCTTCATGGTGGGGGCATAGATTGGGTGGTGGGAAGAAAGTAGCCTCCTCTTAGAACTGAGCAACACAGTTCACAAGACTCCTTGAGGACTTTTCCTGCCCTAGAGCAACCTCATAGAGTTGGTGGATGGGGACTGTGCACTTGGCTGTAGTCCTTTGGGATCCAAATGCCTCTCCAGTCAGGAAAATACCAGAAACTCACTCTATAACATTGCTGTCTGCCAACAAGGACTATTAGCTCACTCCATACAGTCTGCCTTTCTCTCCACTCCCCCCTGCCTTTTTACTCTATTGCACTTAGTACCTGGTAACCTACTATCACATGTATGTATTTATTGTGTTTATTTTTTATTATTTATCTCCTCCTGCTAGTGGATAATTTCCACAAGGGCAGGGATCAGTTGGATTTGTTTACTGATGTATCCCAATCACTTACACTGTACCTGCACCTGGTAGGCACTTGGTAAGTACTTGGTGAGTGAAGGCCAGCACAGGAGAGTCTGAGATGCTGCGAATGTGATTTACCCATGCCCTTTTTTGCCCGCTGGGGAGACACATGAGAGATGGAAGGCGTGTGCACTTTTCATGACTGCCCATCCTAGATATGCAGAGGGCTTCAGACTGTCTACAAAATCTACCAAAAAACTAAGAAATCCAAGGTCAGCTGCCACTGACCTCTAGGCTGGCCTCCTTCCACTCTCTGCAGGGGAGGTTCTGTGACTTCCATTTTACGTTGATTAAAGACACTGAGAAATCAGATCTTCCAATGAAATATTGGTTGTTCTTACTTAACCAGGTGACAAATAACATGCTTAATAAGTTATAAATGATAAAGTTTTGCATAAAAACTAATATCTACTTTAATACTTTAAAATGATTTCTTAATCTGCTTTCACACTGTTTTCAGTGTCTTATTTCTCACGTTCCCATGACACACTGCGAATAGGAAGAAGAATTTGACAAGGTGAGTAAGGGAAACAGGGAAAATGGCTTGATGGATGTGATGAGTGAGGTCAGAAAAAGCTAAATCAATAGAGAATCAAAAGACCAACCACCGCTCTGTGTCACAGGGAATTTATAAATATTAATGAATCTCTTTGCCATCTCCCCTTTCTAGAAGATGCCAGATCATGTATTTTATAAAGGTTTTTCTGACAACCCTCCTCCTCCTTCTCCTCCTCCTCCTTCTTTTTCTTTCTTCTTCTTCCTAAAAAAAAAAAGAGAGAGAATTTGGTTGATCTTTTGTATCAAGTACCCGCCTCTAATATAGGTGCAGAATAGTCAGTTCATTTTGTTGCATGGATGAAGGGAGGAAGGGAAGAATAGATAGATGAAGGAAGGAAGGAAGGATTTGCTGGTTTGGGGGGCTCTTTCCCTCACTCCGCCACTCTATTCCCTGTGGCCCCTGCTCTCTAGCACAGGAAACAGGACCATGAACAGAATGGTGTGAGACCTAGAACAACCCATCTGGGTGTGGTGGTGGCCAGCGACTTAAAAGGACACCTCACTCTTGGCAGCTTTCATTGAAAGACAGGAATGTTGAAATCAAAGCTTAAAGATGTTCAGAAAAGGGATGTGGGCAACCATCCAGCCCCAAGGTCGTGTTTCTAGTTGTTTCTGTGTACAGAGATGAGTGTGAAAAAGACCAAATCTTGTGGTGCTTAATACATGTTTGTTGAGTGAATTCACACAGCTGTAGGTACTCTCTCTGGAACTAAGAGAAGTGGAGGAGGTAAGGCATAGCCATTTAAGGGCATAGACTCTAGGAGCAGACAAACCGGTCCCATAGCCCCAGCACCCCCACCTCTTGACTAGACTATGTGACTTAGGCAAGACAAAGAACTCCTTGTGCCTAAGTTTCTTCAGCTGTAAAGTGCAATATAATGCTGGTCTCTCCTGCACAGGGAGGGTGTGAAGGCTGAATGGTTTAACAGATGCAGAGTGCTCAGGAGGATGCCCAGCACAGCCAGCCCCTGCCAGCAGCCTCACAGACATCGCCTATGTATGGAGTCAGGTGGAGCTCTGTTCAAATCCTGTTCAGCCATTTCACCAGTTCTACCCAAGACTCCGGGCATCAAAGTTATCCAGGCTCACCATCTGGAAAATGGGAATAATTGCATCCATACCTCAAAGCAGTTGAGAATACAAATGACAGATGTACACAAAATTCTGGTCTTGCATGTTGTTAGTGTTCAAAATGGTACTAATACTAATTAATATTTATATTAATCATTGAAACTAATCATTAATATATTGGGTGGAAAATTCAGTTTTAAAAGCAGGTTGCCTCTTCATATTCCACCCAAGCCCCCAGCTGCCACTTCCTCACAGAATAAAAGGTACACCAAAGACCTGGCTTCCTGGGCCAAGCAAAATTTAGTCAGCTGGGTCTTATATTTCTCCTAATGAAACACAAGGGCTCTTGTTTCTTCCATCTCCTGATTCCAAAACACAACCAACTAAAGACAAAATTTGGTCAAAGAAAATAATAATAAGACAATTTAAACATACTGAGAAACAAGGGAAAGAGGAAGAGACAGGTGCAGAGAAGTAACAGGGACTAGAAAGGGAGACACAAGCAGCAGGCAGGAACAACGCCGTGCGCAAGCAGTGTGCTCAGCTTCAGTTTACTAGGAGACCTGCAGGTTTGCTTCCTGAATACAGGTGCAAATGGCATCACCATGAGCACAAAGCGAGCTGCCTGCTCACAAACCTATTAGGTGGTAAACAGCGATGTTCTGTAATTCCAGCTATTAAAAACAGCTTAAAGAAAAATCAAATCTCATTTAGTAGGGATTGCAGGGGTCTTCTTGGACTATTTTAAAGTTTCATATTTATCCAAGGAAATAGGCTCTAATTTATTCTTCAATGTTGGAAGCATTGCCATTTCTAAACTTATTAAACATCCATTTAAAGGGACAAGGAAGGCTTGTGAATGTTCCCCTCCAGACAGTCGCAGGTCTGTGACTGATTTTCCAAGTCAAGGGAAACCACAGGGACAGGTGGAACATTTCCTTCAATTTGCATATGAAACAAGGTTATCACTGCTTTGCTCCCAATGAAAGGAAGTGATCATAATTAGAGGGAAGGTCTGTACAAATTCTCAGTTCATGAGGTCAAGTTCATACACCGTCACAAAACCAGGAGACCTTGCATTTGCTTGAGCATTTATGGCAGTATTCTGTGCAAGCACACATCAGTTGTCTAGACAGTCACCATGTGCTCTCTCAGGGACCCCCAAAACTCTCTGACCACAGTCATCAGTCTGAGGGCAGGAATGCCGAGTTCTTTTACAAGCTATCAATCATGTTTCCATGGTAAATTTTAAGTATCCGCATTCAAAAAAGCCAGATAACATTTGCTTACTTGATTATTAATATATGTCTGTTCAGCAGCTAAGAGTTACATAAGCCTGACAACAAAAAGATGATTTTGCACATCAATTAGCTGGCAGATGAGACTAGGTCCAGGTCTCCATGCTCCAGAGCTCATGGTCCCAAGACCAGATAAAGCTATTTGCCTTCTTTCCCTTTGAAGTAAAATTATTCATCTCAAAATCCTTTCAGCCTCAGATTTCTCAGGTGAGGCCCCTGCACATTGGTAGGCAGACTTTGGCCTAATAATCTTCTGAAACCAAATTTATTTTATTAGATCCTTTCATGAATGCTGCTGTTTGATTCCTTCCAAAATTAGAGTATTTGCATCCATATTCCCAAGCTATTTGAGAAGTGCAGTGCTGATGGGACCCTGGAAAGGCAATGGGTCATTCTCTAGACATGTGGCAGACTCAATACACCCAAGAAAAAAGTCCCTAATCCCCTTTAATTACCATTCACTTCCTGTACACCTCCTTTTTCATCATTGCTGATTACAGATATATCCATGTCTGAATAATATCTTTCCACTTTATAATCAGACAACTACCACTTACTCTGATAACCTGAGA
Source organism: Phyllostomus hastatus (assembly GCF_019186645.2). NCBI lineage: Eukaryota > Metazoa > Chordata > Mammalia > Chiroptera > Phyllostomidae > Phyllostomus > Phyllostomus hastatus. Next base: position 6,088,128 of record NW_025334015.1, on the reverse strand, counting down.
CACTCTAAGTATGATTTTGCCTACAGAATACTCAGTCTGCATTTGATCTCTCTTTTTTTGTGGGATAGGAGGTAGGCAAATTACCATATGCTCTGAGGCAAAAAGCTGACTAGAACAACTCACTAAGAAGACATGGATTGTTTCAGCCTATGCCACCTGCCCAAAGTTGAGGCTTAGAGATTAGGTCTACATACTCAATGCTCAAAGGTCCCAGCTCCAAATGCTGCTGTGGAGGAGAATGATGAATACATGGACCTCAGACCTCCAAGTATCTCACCAAGATGTCCAAGTCCCACCTACTCTAAGAGATCTATTTTCATAGCAGAAATTATTATTTCTTAATATTATAATCTCTACTGCCTTCTGTGACTTAAGTTGCTCTAATTTTATAGTTTCTAATATTCTTTTTAAAAGGTTCTATAGGAGTCCCTCTAATTGGCATGTGAGAGACTCAGTTGGATTCATATGGAACCTATGCAAAGGAAGAATATTAGCATATCTAGTCTACACAGGAAGAGAGAACAGAAGGTGCCTCTCTGGCATGGAAATTGATGCCTGTACTAAATGTGGAGTTATATTGAAGAGACAACAAAGAGTTCCAGCACAGGTCAGAGACTCAGGTTCTAGCCTTGTTTCTACCACCTTCAAGTCACCATGAGTGTAGAATCTAAATTTTCTATAGCTAGTGCAGGGTTCTCAACTTGGTTGCACATTGGAGTTACGTGGGGAGCTTTGGAAAAACCAAGGTCTGGTCCTACCCTCAGTATCCTGATATAATTGGTCTGGGTAGTGGGAATTATTACCAGTTTTCCTAGTGATATTCCTCCAAAGCCTCAGTATCTCCACCATAAAAGGAGAGTGATAATCTGTACCTCAATAAATTATATTCCTATTAAGAAAATACATGGATAGTCTGTGTTTGAAAATAACTGTGGATGAAAATAATCTACACATTTGAAGTACATCAAGAAAAATACAGAAATGTTTCAAAACCAAACTAGATCACCCCCCAAAAATGGTGTTCTCCTTTAATAACTTGTCTGCAATGATCTAGGAGCCCTGGGAGGGCCTTAGATTCTGACCCAACATCAACCCACAGAGAAACTTTGAATAGAAAACTTTTCTCTAAGTTTCCTGGCAGAAAATTTGACATAAAGACCAGTTTCTAGACATAGCTATATGAACAAGAGCCTTTCCAGATTATATCCTTGCTCCTTCATACTGTTGACTCAACTCTGTGCTGGGCATTCTGCTAGGTGACAGTGGACAAAAAGATGAGGCCTGCCTCTCCTTTCATAGAGTCCAAAGCCTGTTTATGCGATCATCAATCAATGTTCCCGATAGCCAGCGTGGTTATCAGGCAATAACTAACAAACCTTCGGGGGAGCTCAAAATGGAGAGATGCTCAATCCCTAAAAAAATGATGACTTTATGGTTGAGGGGACATTTTGCCCAAGTCCTGAAGGAAGGGTACAATTTTGCCAGCAAGAGATAGATTTGTGTGAAAAGGTATAGTGGGTTCAGAGACAAGTTAATCCAGTAGCACATGGAAAGAAAGTTACAGGCAGAAGGTAAGGAACTGTGACTTCTCTGCTAAAGCCTCTGGACTTAGTAGGCATATTTTGTCAGTAAGAATATTGGAGCCTAGAGTGCTTAAGAAACACACTCAAGGCCAATGGGCAATGAAGAGTCAAGGTTAGATTTTTCCTTAGAAAGTAAATTCAATGAGCAGTTTAAAGGAAGGATTGCCCAGTTGTGCAGGAGCACAGAGAGAGAAGATAAGACTTCAACTAAGGTGTTAGCAGCAATGATGAAGGAGACAGGTTAATAGAGACATTTCTGAGACTTAGGTGTGTGTGGCTGGTAGTTGTGGGAGAGAGGGGAGCCAGGCTGTTGCATAGGAACAGTCAGCGTCACTTCACTTGAGTCCAGCCTCTCTGCAGACCCACATTCTGCTGGCTGATGATTTTGCACTTACTTGTTCTACTTACCTACTACAGCTCCCTAATCATGAAGATCTACACAAGTTGGTAATTACTTGAAAATTTTCAATTAAATGTAAAAAGAAAAAAACAAGTACATCTATTCTTTCTTGTGACTGCTCTATTGATTAAAATGAATGTCTGTGCTGGGCCCGCTGAACCATGAAAAGCAATCTGTCTTAGATGGGTAACAGATCGTTAGGAAATCATTGGGTTGAAGGAAAGAGTCGAGAAAAAATCTTGCACAGACCCATGTGTGGGAGTGTCGGTGTGTCTATCTGCAGCTACATAGCCATGTGTGGATATGTGCATTTCTATATATAGAGGACATATGCCACATTCTTCAATCAGCAATCATGAGCCAAAGGCATAGGCAGGATTCCTGACAGAGTCACACCAGCCACGACTTAGCAGATTCTAAGCCATACTGCAGGATACATGCAGCAGGGACAGGGGAGTGAGGGGCTATTCATGTAATAAATTCAAATAAATTCAGCTCTCAAGCAGCCCCTGTCTGACATGCGAGTTTGACAGAACCTACAACATATACTTTAAGACCATTCTCTGTGAAATTTGGAAAAACAAGTGGCATTAATATGTATGCCTCTAATTTCATCAAAATGTTAGTTTATGAGAGCTATTCTACATCTAAGAAACCCTTCACTTAAGAAAATAGAAGAAAAATAAGAAATAACTCTTTGTCAGCTACCACTTTCCACACACATCTGCCCCAATAAGATATTACCAATTCTGCAAGCTACAAACTAGAGTTTAAAACAAAAGCAACCCATTTTTAGAAGATTTAGAAGCAAAGTGTTTGCCCTTTACAAAATCCCCTTGACCAGGACAAGCACAGGAGGAAACTGGGGAGCAAAGGTCTTTCACTAAGACAGACAAGAAAAAGTAAAGGGTCAGTGACACTCCTCCCCTGCTAAGACAACTCACTCTGTCACACATTCATTAGCCAAATTATTCCAATTAGCGCTGGCATTTCCCCTGTGACTTTTTGTTAATGGCCCCCCACACTCTCCTTTTCAATGACTTCATCAGTGTGATCTGTCTGTCCTCCATCCCCAACCTTATTCCTTTCCCAGTTCACCCCCTTCCTCTCCCACCAAATATAGGAAAGTCCTCATTTCAGGAGATTCTTTTGGTTCATTCATTTGCTGGAGCAATGGATCCTCACTGGGACCTTCAATGACATCTTCTCAGACCACAAGGAGGGAGACCAAGGGTGGGAACAGGTTTGTTTTTCCATAGACAACAGGCTCTTGCCTGAACAGAATACCCCTCCACCTCTCAGGTCAAGTCTACAGGAATGGCGGCTGATTTGAAAAACTATTTGAGTCAGGTCCCATGATGGGATTCAAGTCTTCTCTCGTTGTTGGCCTTGCAGCCTTGAACATATTACTTAACCTCTCTAGGCTTCATTTTTCTCATCTGTAAATGGTCATAATAAATGCTGTCAATATTACTTACAAATTGATTTATCTTTTGATGAAGTTAAAGATTTTCTGAAAATCTGGAAGCAGTTTTTGACTTGCTTAGCATCTGAGAGCTCAGAGCTGGGTGGCTTTCCATCTCCTCAAAGGAATGTGGTGAGGCCAACATGAATAAACCATGGAACATTCTTAGAACAGTGCCTGGCACTGAGTAAACATCTCATTCACTCCCTTTGTTCTGATGCTGAGAAGCAATGATAAAGTACTACGTTTTCTCACAAAGAGTAAAAAATACCATGACAGCACCTATGTTCTTAAATACTGAGTCAAGAATCTGTGACAGAGATATGAGGACTGGGGGGGAAAGACCTCCCTAAAAAGTCTTGAGAAGGAAAGTGAACAATGTCCCAAATGGAACTGAATGGAGATGGGGGCCAAGTGACACTCTGTAGCTTCCTTTCAACCAGGGATCCATGTGTGGCCTATTTCTGATGGACTTGGCTGGTGCTAGAATTAGGGAAATGAGTTTGGACATAGACCCTGTCATGGACAAGCAGGCCATGAGGGTGACACCAAACTCCGGCCGTCCCTAGCCTACAACTGGCATTCACTATTTAATGAATGAAAGAATAGATCTGAGGATGAGTGTATCAATAATTAAACTATAAAAATAATAAATACAAATCACTGGCATAGGAAACACTTTTAAGAAAAACTCTGCTAATATGAAAGTCCATTAACCTTTTGAGCTCAATTAACCTTTTATTTTAATGCATATAAATAATTATTTAATGTTTGTTAGTATGAGACCCATAGAGGACACAATAAATACACAGCATTTCCCTAATGCAGGTAGAATATTCTAGATTCCAGAAAGTTTTAATGCATCTCAGACTGGAGAGTGATTCATTCCATTTCTGGTTTTTGCCTCCTTTTTTCTTGTAAAGTTGTTTCTGTCTTTTTTAAAAAAAATTTAATTACAGTAGACATACAATATTATAGTATTTCAGGTGTACAATGTAGTGACTAGACATTTATATACCTTATGAAGTGATCCCCCCAATAAGTCTAGTACCCATCTGCCACCATGCATAGTTATTACAATATTACTGACTCCATCCCTGTGCCGTACTTTACATCCTTGTGCCTGTTTCTATATCTGGCAATTTGTACATTATAATCCCTTCCAGGTTAGGGTTTTCTAATAGGTAAAATTTGATTTGAAAACTAGTGACTTCTAATAATTACATTCCTAGAACATGTGGTAAAAACATAAAAAGTCTGTAAAAATAGGTTAAATGATGTGTGAATGAAGAGTTAACCCATTATCTCTTTTAATTTGCTCTTCTCGATCAACATGTTCCATCCTCCCCCTTAAATAGCTGCCAGTAGCACTTGCAAATTGATTTACTCCTTGATGGAGTTAAAGACTTTCTGAAAATCTGGAAACAGTTTTTGAAACCCTGCTGTTGTTGTTTGCATCTGAGGCATGTGAGTTGTTTTTCCCACTACTTTTCATCTTAGTATTCTAGCATCTGCATAAATTTTGGAAACAGTTCACCTTTCCTTAGATATATGAATACAGAAAATTCAACAGAAGTTGCTTATTATGCTCTCAGTTTGGGTGAAGCTTTATCATAATGAAGCTAAGTGAAATTCCCAAATACCACTGGTACAGAGGAATGTCTTGGATATTCCACTTGCAGAAAAGTGGCTCTATGCCAAAAATAAAGTTGCATCAACCTCAGTGCAAGAGGAATCAAAGTCTAAGCTTGCAGAAGCCAGCAAATCTTTCTGTAACACAGAGGCTTGCTTGTTGCACATAAAGCAGTCTTAAACAAAAAAAAGATTTTATTTATTTATTTTTAGAGAGAGGGGAGGGAGGGAGAGAAAGAGGGAGAGGAACATTGATGTGTGAGAGAAACATCAACTGGTTGCCTCTTGCACACCCCCAAATGGGGACCTGGACCACAACCCAGGATGTGCCCTGACTGGGAATCAAACCAGCAATCTTTTGGTTCATAGGTGGCTGCTGCTCAACCCACTGGGCCACACCAGCCAGAGCTAAAACATTTTTGCTGAATGGTCTTTAATGGGGGTTTGTTTAGTGAAGTTAGTTCCTAAACTTCTTGATTATTAACTCCTAGTTCATGTATGTGTGTGTTGATCTCAGGTGCCCAGAACTGAGTTAATCATATGCCTTACTTATGGGTACACTATACAACTGGGTCATGCATGGTCCCACTTGTGTGTTCATTTTGTGTGTTCATCTTTGCTCCTATTTTTCTCTCTCCCACAGGCAACCATCTGAATATCGTTGAGATACATAGATGATAAACAGAAAGAGAGAGAGAGGTTTACACACAATACATACTCTCTCTCTCTATATATATATATATATGTATATATGCTATTTACTATTTATACATGTATTTTACTTGACATATATTATAAAATGCTATAGACCTCATTTGGTTTTCTTTCTACATTGAGTACTATAGTTTTTTTATATTTTTTAAAGGTTTTATTTATTTATGTATTTTTAGAGAGAGGGGAAGGGAGGGAGAAAGAGAGGGAGAGAAACATCAATGTGGGGTCGCTGCCCACGTGGCCCCACTGGGGACCTGGCCCTCAACCTAGGCATGTGCCCCAACTGGGAATCCAACCAGCAACCCTTGGGTTCACAGCCTGCACTCAACCCACTGAGTCACACCAGCCAGGGCTGAGTACTGTAGTTTTAAGATTCAGCCATACTGTACTGGGTAGAGCCTTTCTGTTATGTCTAAATAGGTCACTGTCATTCACAATATGATTCCATAATGCTGTATGTATCTATTCCTTGGGTAATATACATTCAGTTTGCCTCCCTCCTCTACCGTGAATGATACTATAATGAGCGTCCTTGTACATGTGCTCAGATGGGCCTGGAAAAACTTTTCTGAGATGTACACCCAGGAGGGAACGGCTTGGCTTCAGGGGATATGTATATTTAATTTAAGCAAGTGCTGCCAGATTGCTGTTCAAAACGGAGCCTTAGTCTATGCGCCCTCCACCAGCATTCCTGCACCCCATCCCCACACTCATCCTACTCAGCCTTCTATTGACAACTACACAAAAAAGTTTAGTTTTCACTTCTTCCATTTCAGATGATTTACAACCTCTCTTCATATGTTTATTTGGCCTCACTTTCCTTTCATCCTGTTCATACCCCACTTGTCTGTTGGAGGTCCGATACTCTTGTTGAGGTGCAAGCGCCTTTGGACCTCTAGCCGGTTCGCCGACACATGTGCATGCTTCACCTCTCAGTCTGTTGCTGTCAGCTGTGTCTGCAATTCTTTGTTGAGTAAATATCCTTACTCTAATCCACTTTTGCCTTTATGTACTTGTATGCATTTTATATACTTCTGGTGTTTTTAAAAGTACTTCCCAGCCCCGGGTCACAAAGATTTCTCTAATGTTACTTTCTATTGACTTTAGTGCTTTGCCTTCACATATAGCCTTTTAGTTAACCTGAAGTCCGTTGATAGTTTCAGCTAGGAATCCAGTTTAATGTTTTACATTTTCTCCATTTAGTAGGCCCATTTCCCCCACCACATTAGTCCAAGAGATAGTCCCTTCCTAACTTCTTTTTAGTACCACCTATAAAATATGTTAAATGACTCTGGGTCTATTTTGGGGATGTCTGTCTTGCTCCATTGCCTTATTCGTCTATTCTCATACAAATGCCCACATACTTTAGTCATATGGCATTATGGCACATCTTACTATATGAGACAGCCATACTTTTCTTTTACAAAGTTGACTTAGCTATACATGTGTTTTTAAAAAATATTTTATATAAATTTTAAAATAAGTTTATTGAGTTTTTTCAAAATCCGGCGAACGCTTTGATTGAAAAAAGTATTTAATGTTTAGATCAATTTGGGAATATTGCCATATTTGTTCAAATAAATTATCATATTAACAGTATAAAATGATTCACCATATCTTTCGATTATATCTCTATATCCATGAATAGATTTTTATATTTTTCCAAAAATATATAGTATATTCCTTGCTAATTATATGTATTTTACCTTTTTTCTAGGTGGTTACTAAGAGTTTTCAGAAATACATTTGATCTTTTAAAGTTCATCCTGTGTCTGAAAACTTGACTGACCTCTATTTTTAGTTATAATGGTTTAATTCTGTTACTTTTTCTTTAATTATGATCATATTACCTGCCTCCTTTAATTATGATCCTATTACCTGCAAATGACAGGTTTGGATTTTGTAGTTATTTTACCTTTGATTTATTATTTGCATTGATTCATTTTCTAAAATCATTTTAAAACACCTGTTTTAATTTGGATTGCTTTGGAGTCAGTTTAACTCCCAAACTGAGTGGTTCCCAGAGACTCAAATGGTGTGTTTTCTCTTGGGGACATCTCAACATTCCCATTCACTTTAGAGAGTCCTGTAAAGTTTCCAGCAATTTGACAAAAACACCTACCCCAGTGTGTGAATGGAGGAATAAAAGCAATTTTAAAAAGGTATGGAATGAATACTGAAACTTTCCTTTCCAAATCAAAGGGTAGAAATGAATAGTTATAATTGTATAGTTATCATTATTTCCTGAATGCTATGAGAATTAATTGACATAATCTGCATTGTCCAGATGTAGGTAAATAACTATGTAGACACATACTGTTTCTTCAATGTGCCACATCCTCTTCTGACCATTTTCTGTACATTATGTCACCTAACAGACCTGTGGGGTGGGTACTGTTATTTCCCCATTTTACTGATGAGAAGACTAAAGCAGGAAGAGGTCAAATACTTTGCCAAAGGTTACACAGCTAGTAAGAACCAGCACCAGGTTTCAGACCGAAGCAGTCTGGCCCCACATTCTGCTCCCAACCCCCGGCTCCGACCTCTGAGTCCCAGGGCATGCGGCCATCCCCAGAAGGGGAGGGCTGGCATCTCTGTCAGCAGTTGGTGGTCAGCCTCACCTCATCACCTTTATCCAGTGCTATTTTAAAGTCCTTTTGGCACAGCTAAATAAAATAGAAGATGTTCCTTCACTGTCACTACTTTGGTCTTTGCCTCTTTTCCTCCCTGCAGCCCAGCTGGCAGACCCTCAGAGCCAAAATAGAAAGAAAGTTTGACCACAGAACAAGGGAGGAAAGAAAGGCAAAGCAGGTCTCCACAGGCTGCAGCTTTCCATCAGACACAGCCATGATGCTGCCTGTCCACAGAGAGAAGGGCACAGCAGCACAAGGGGAAGATCTGGGCAAGAAAAACAACGTTCTACCTTCTCTGATTGGGCTTCCTAAGAGATGCACTGTTCTTTTGTTTTGAGTACTGAGAATACCCAGATTAGACACATCTATATTGAAATGTGAATAGCCCTCCTCTCCAACACCGCCCCCAAATCCAAATATAAAATACAAAAACTAACATTCTGGTTTAGAGATAATCTGGTTACAGATATAATTGGTTCTTTCTGTTTAAAGATGGCTAGGTAATAGTCAAGTTGAAATGAGGTATATTCAATGGGACAAGAATAAGCTGGAAGTTAACAGCCAAATTTGGTTCTGACTTCGATGTGTCAGTGTTAAAGGACACTCTAAAGGAAAAGGCTAAATCAGTGTGACTACAGACTTGCTGAAGGGATGTGCAAACACACTAGTCTCAGGTTAGAGTGTGACATGTACATTTCTTCAGATGCAAAATGCCCTCCTTACTGGTGGGTAGTGGGTGGTGGGTGGTCATTTCCCCAGGAATCAATGAGTCCAGGTCTCCATGGAGTCCTCAGACACCAGACCTTCAGTTTTCAAACTGTCACTGCACTCACCCCTGCCGGAAATAAGTCACCCCGGCAAACTCTAATGGGAGCCATTTTGTGATGCATAAAATTGATTTATGCTTACAATCAAACTGTATTTCCCTGCATAATTTATGCTCAACAATTTAACATAATTATTTGTGTCATAATTTTAACATTTCTGCCTTCCTGACAATCAGCTCTGGAACACAAACACACACACATACACAAAACAAAAAACAAACTATCCTTCAGAAACAGAATTTAAAAAAAAAATCAATGTTATAGCAGCCTCTTTTGTATTTTGTTGTGACAAGACTGCATTTAAATAGTCTAGGAAGTCAAAACAACAGAGAAATATCAATACATATGAAGTTAATCAAGGGGCTCTGCTCTGCCATCCTTGTCTACACTGGAATTATGATTCCACAGTAAGTCCACCTCGTTATTGGCATCTTGCAAATTCTGCACAAATATTTGCAGTCTTCAGCAGTCATCCAAAGTGAAGGATGGCTAGAGGCTTCCAGACATCTTCTTTGCATCTGTATAAGATTTTGTCACAACTGTTTCAAGACAATCACTCCCCAGGCAAGCTCTGACTCACTTGTTTGAATTCACAATCTTAGAATGTCTTTTATCCAGCAAAGGCTTTTCTGAGTGTCCCCCAATGGCATCTCATAGAAACTCCATCCTCTGTTGCTCTGCATAAACCTCTTTGAAAAGAAAATTTAATAAAAGATACATTAACCCAAATAAATGCACAGTGTACTGGCCCCCATCAAATCCTAGGTTTGCCACACAAGACTTTGAAACAAGTGTCTGATTAAGGCAGGAGGAGTTAGAACAATGAGACAAGCATACCAAGTGGAGGGAACAAATATACTTGACCTTTTATGTGAACACTCAGTTACTATTCATTCATGCCAGCATGTTCCATTCTTTCTCTCCAAAAAGGTAATTGGAAGAGACACTCCAGTGGTCTCATTAAGCACACAAAATACTCACTTTATTATATATGAAGATGAAACAGCCTGAAGATGAATACTCCAGGCTGTTTCCAGAGTAATGCAAAGTGAGTGTCCAGCCATTCCCACATTCTCGCATTCCCAGCTCCTGGAGACCCAGCACCCTCACCTGCCACAGGTCCTAAGGGGGAGTTCTACTCATGAAAACAAAAAAAGCTCTGAGCCTATGACAGCAACACTGATGCTTAAAACAGGCTGCATAATGTGCAGGCCTATATGAGAAATGAAAGTGTGGAGTCCCTGGTTCACAATCAATAAGAATTTGAAGTCAGCAGCAGCTGAGCATCACACCCACCATGAGAATCTTCTGAAAGCCAGGCCTTGGGAGATCACACAGGTCTCAGGCCAAGGAAGCCAGCCTGCTGCTACTTTAGTTTTTTACTTGGAGATACTCAGAGGAGAGGGGACTTTGCCACACTACCAGTGAGGACTCAAATGGGTGTCTATCAACAGAGAACCCTCATGCAAGCCAAGAGGCTCACTCCAGGAGATCTTCCTCTGCCTCCGGAGAGAGTGATCCAAACCCCCATCTCCTCTTGCTGGGGTGAAAGAGCTCCAACAGGAACTGGTTTTTGAAAAGGAAATGAATGCCTTTAAATTCCTAAGTCCCTAGACTCCTTAAAATGTCCTCTTTTTTAGACAAAAACAGTTTAGGATTCCTGGGAAGACATAAGAATTGACACCCTGTCTTTCCATGTCCTCTCCCTACATTTACTTTCCAGAAAAAAAAAAGGCATCCATGCTGATTTCTAAAGCAGTCCTATGAAACCATCCAAACTTATGCAATCTTCATATAAATACAAATTCTAGAACAGCCGGCTCTTGGCAACAATTCCCCTTTAAAATGATTCAAAATGAGAAAAGTGTATTTACATTTGTCTAAATACCAGAACACATGTGAGCCAATCCTATGAGGGTGATTTTTGGCTAAGTATTTTTGTTATTACCAAATACATGAGAGAACCAAATTTAAGCCTTTCCTATTGACCTTTCCCCCCAACAATTTAAAGTTTCAATACCCAGCATAGGGAATATAGGCAATAATGTTATAATGACTGCATATGATGTCAGCTGGTACTAGACTTATCAGGGGGGGACACTTTGTTCAATTATATGAGTGTCTAATTACTGTGTAATACACCTGAAACTAATATATTGTTGAATGTCAACTGTAATTGAAAACTATTTTTAAAAATAAAAATAAATTTTAAAATAAAGTTGCCATATTATGGAGTGGTAGGGACTCTCATCTTTGTGAAAAATTCAGCTTCAACTTTTCCATGGACTATGTGTAGCAGAAGCTCACTCTAAAGAATTTGTTATAATTATGGTGAAAATATAACCTAAAGATTGATATTTAATTGATTCTATTAACAAAACTCTAAAACTCCACATCAACCAAAGTTTTAAAATATTTGTTATTTTGACATATATACATATATATATATTCCTTCAATAATTCTTTATTGAGTTTCTATTGGTCTTAATAGCATTGAATACTTTTAGGTATGTAGGATATAGAAAAGTAAATACTGGACCACTGTGATATACACTCACAGTACTTACAACTTAATAAAGGAGTGAACATGGAGATAACCGACTACAATATGGGTTTTAAAAAAACAGAAATTAATCAGAGGACCATAGATTTGGTGTTGTGAAAGTTTAGACAGGAAGATAGTAAGTACATCTCCATGGAAAGATCTTCAGAGATTTCACATGGGAAAACTGCTAATTAAATTATTTCCTAAACTATGAATAAGAATGTAGAACAGTTGTGGAAGCAGGACTTCTAAAAAAATAAAACAGCATCAGCTAAATCGTAACCATTTAGACTACCTAGTAACCCTCTAGGTAGTTACCATCTGGTCTACCTCTTTCCTTCTCCATACTTTTCCAGGGAAATCTGTACTCGCCAAATCCCCTTCTTCCTTTTCTTAACCTTCAGCAATTTGGCTTATATTCCTACCCTCAATTGAATATATTCTCCAAAAAATGCCCCTTAGGAACTCCCAAATGTCAAATGTCATAGGCATTTTAGAATCTTAATCTGATTGGTTCCCTTTGCTAAGTGTGATGTAACTAACTGCCCCTTCCCTCTTGAGGCTTCATGACATCACGTTCTCTGGATCCCCTTGTACCTTGAACGGTTCCTTCTCTGGCCCCTTCGTGGGCTTGTCTTCTTCCATCTGCTCTGCAATGGCTGCCATTTCACAGGGTTCTGTCCTCCACCCACTCTTTTTCTCACTCCACATGCTCCCTGAGCTCATGATTTCCATTACCACATATGTGCCAGTGACGCCCAAAGCTCTGTTTCCAGCCCTGGCCTCATCTCCTGAGCTTCAGACTCACACATCAAAGCTTCACTTCAGTATACCACAGGAAACTAAAACACAACATGTTGAAAATAAAAGTCATTCTTTTTTTTTCTAAGAGGTCACCACCTCCTTTTGTATTTTTTTGTTTTAGTTAGAGTTTACTGATTTTACTATATATTTTTCAAATCTGTCTCCTCCTTCGTGTCATTCCTACCAAGCTCCTAGCTCAGTACCTTATCAGCCTTGCCTAGAGCACTTTCAAAGCCTCCAGTTCCAGCCTTGCCCCTAAAATCCTCTTCTAAACACCTTCCAGAAAGAATCTCACATAGTTACACACATGTATACATACACACATGCACACACACACACCTTGAAGTCTTTGTCACTAATACATTTCTTGGGAATAAGATCCAAGTTCTTTAAGATGGAATATAAGGGCTTTTATGATCTGTCCACTGTAGAAGAGAGGAGAGGTTATGAAACAGCTACTTGACACCTAATGATGAACACAAAAAGCATTCCTGGGCAGCACCAATGGCCCAAATGAATGGAAATAACACGGTTTTTACAGAAGCATTTGCCTGGCTAAATGTGTTCAGCATTACACAAAGGATAAGTGTAGGAGCAGAGAAGGCAGACAGAAGGATTGATTTAGAATTAGTGTGGTGGAATAACAGAGTATTTAGGATATTATCCAGAGAGCCATTGAAATTTAAAGAAATAGTCCGTGGGGTCCAGGTTGATAGAGAGTAGGAAGGGGTAAGACAAACAGGTTGGCAGGAAAAATATAGTGGAAATAAAAGACTGGCAGTTTCAAAGAAATTTAAGAGTAATGGAGTAAAGATCACAGCAAAGGGAAATTATACTCAGGAAGTAGTGCTCACAGGTAAATTGTTAAGATGGAGCTGTTCTAGGTAATCACATGATTGTGGCTCGGGGCTGCTCAAGTGTATGGCTGATGCAAAGTCAAAATGAGGAACACTGGAATTTGAAGGAGCTGTGGACCTCTCAAGCTAGATTGTAAGGTACAAAATTCATCATTGTATTTATTACTTTGGATTGTAAATATCTGTTTATACAGCTGTCCTTACTAGACAAAGAGATACTGGGGATCTAGAGCATATTTTTTTTTCTCAAGTTCATATCCCTAAGGATCTGGCTCAGTGCCTGGGATAGAGTAATGCTTAGCAAAGTATTTAATGAATGATAAAGTGAAAAACTCTGGGATGTATCCAAGGACCAATATAATTTGGCTGGTTCAGATGCACAAAAATAAATAGTGAAGGGTAACACTGGGGCAGATAATGGGTGCCCTGAAATAGCAGGCTCTGATATTGTATATATTTGGTCTTCATCCTCATCCCTGGCACAGAACTCCTAAAACCCTTGGACTTTGTATTTTGTTAATGAGGTGACTTTTGGAAAGCACCTAGCAATGGAGTGGTTGCCAGGGGAACTTTCAGTTTTACCCACTGATATCTGGGGAGGGCAAGGGGCTACAGGTTGAATCAGTCCAATAACAAATGATTAACCAATCATGCTTATAAAAGAAAACCTCCATGAAAACTCCAAAGGGATGAGGTTTGGTGTGTCTCTAGGTTGGTGAACCAGATAATTCCGTATATCACCATGCCAGGCCCAGACTCCATGAGGACAGGACCTCCTTCATTCAGGACATTATCTTATGTATTTCATTTGTCTGTTGATTTGCATCCTTAAATAGCCTCTTTTTGAGTTCCGTGAGCCATTCTAGAAAATTATTTGAACCCAAAGACAGGGTTGTGGGAACCTCTGATTTATACTCATCTAGTCAGAAGCACAAGTAAAACCTAAACTTGGAATTGGCATCTGAAGTGGAGGGCAGTCTTATGGGACTGAGCTCTTAACCTGCAGGATCTGATGCTATCTCTGGGTAGGTAATATCGGAATTAAGACATCCAATTGATGTGGAGCACTGCTTGGTGCTCTGGGGAAGCCAACCCCCTGCATACATATTGGAATTGGGTGCAGAAGTGTTACAGGCCAAGGAAATTTGACTTCCATTTTGTAGCCAGTCACTACAAGTCACTAGTAGTTTAGGGCTTCAAAGAAATGGAGTTTTATCAGCACCATATTCATAACTATGATTAATACTTATGACTCTAAAGGATGGCACAATGCTACCTTCTGAATCATCAAAGCAGGATTATGTTGGGCTCACCATCACAGTTCTGTCACTCTAAGTATATTGCTTTCTATTGTCATTCTTGAGAACTGGTAATCTACCCTTTCTATTCAGATGACAGCAAGTCATCAAATGGTTATTGAAAACCTTCTGTATACTAAGCCTTAGGTTAGGTACCTTCACAAATGCTATTTTACTCCAATCAAAAGATCAATTGGATAAACCAGATTTCCAAACTATGTTAAACAATAAACATAATATTTACATGTCATAGGATCTCTTAGAGCCAAAGACCTCAAAGCCACACACAGGATTATGCAGAGTTTATAGTCTTTGTTGTTGTTGTTGTTGTTTTAAATGACATTTCTTCCATTTAAAACCTTGGGATATATAACATGGGGAAACAGGAATTCATCTTCCATAAAATGGAGAAAATGAGACTCAGGAAGATTTAGCAATGCATAAAGTCCACAAAGAAAGAAGATGACAAGGTCAAAGGTGAAACTGGCACTGGCACGTGGCTCAGGCACGGTGGTCTACTGGCTCTATGATTTAGATGTAAATGCTACCAGCTCTGGAACGTGATCTCTGCACAACAGACAAGTGGAAAATTGGCCACTCAGTGAAACACAGTGGAAGGGAAGCAGGCTGCTCAGTGAGTCCCATCATTTATTACCACGCTGGTCCTAAATTTTCACACCTAATTAATCAAGCTTGCTCTGTAATCACTTTTGTATGTGTGCTGTTGGTGAATTTTACAGCTGTAATTTTAATGAGCTGCTGTTTCTTTTGACATTTAGAAATCTAATCTAGAAAAATGACTCAATGACTTATAAAGACCTTTCATTTTATATGTTTAGCCATGTAGCTTTCCAGGGTCCTTGGAGCAAACAAGGGGCAGCCACATGTCCCATATAGCTGATGTCCATGCCAGTATATGGCAGGCCAATTCCTATGGAGTCACTGAACAGATGTGGCTAGCGGCCCAGAGAGCTAATGAGAATTAATAATAGTGATTGAAAACACCTAGAAAATAAATGGAAATTTGCAACTTGACTTATGAAAAGATTATATTTGAAAACCCAAATGCTCATGTAAATACTAAAAATTTGGGAAAACAGTTTTAAGGGTGTATAGAGAAAATATATTCACTACAAATGAGAACAACTATCAAATTATAGAAATATGTCAGCTACCAAGAGAGAAAAACAGCATGAGAAAAACATTTCTGCTTATAAGAAATGCTAATTAATATTCTATAGCCTATGTAATTCTGGTAATTACTTCTCTAAAATCGAGGTGTTTTGCTGAGAAAAGAGATCCTAGAGGAAATACATATGTCAAAATACATTCTTCCTGAGTATGTGGCACATGTGCATGATACTAAACTGGCCTTCCTATTCCCGTCGCAACCCCCACAGGAGCCCTGGGATTCAAAACAGGCGCCACTTGCTCCATCAAGCTGTTCACTGTCAAGGATCTGTGATTCTCAAACTGGAGGATGCAACATGGAAAAAGGACATTATCTGTGAATTTTGCCACTCCTCCCCAGTATACTGAATGAGGTTAATAAACATTGTTTCCTTGGAATCTCATGGTATTCGTAAATGGGTCTTGTCATGTGGTTCTCCCCAGCAAGTGTGATGATTTGATATTTCCTGGATTATACCCTTTCTCCTATTGTATCTTGAACTATATGCCTGTCAAATTAACTAGTGCCTATCTTCATAGTCACCTTGGCTTGCTTTGTTCTTTGTGGTCTTCCTCAGTTCATCACCAAGTACAAATTTCAGAGCTATAAAACCAATCAGTTTTGATTGCTAGGAGAGAAAAATGGAAGCTGAGGATCAAGCTAATACCATTTCAAGCTCCAAGCTCATAAGTATTCCAAGGTGCAAGGCAACTTTACAAATATTCTGAAAACATACTGAATCAAAGACCAGGCTCTGTGATGGATGGTATTTCAAAATGGGATCATCACACACACATCCATAGCAAATGCATGAATTGTCTCTGGAAGGAACATGTGGAACTAATAATAGCATCTGTCTTCATGAAGAGGAACAGACTTGGTAGATGAGGGGAAGATTAAGATTTGCTTGGCATTCTACATATTCTTTTGTCCCTTTTAAATTTTGCTACATGCACATATATGGCTTGTCCAAAATAAAAACCTATTTTTAAATGCCCGTTCTCTCACCAATAGATAAGCCGTCTAGCTCAGAGTCCCAGGTCTGAGATTGAGGAATGCTTTCCTTTGCTGGAAATGCCCACAATCCATTTTCATCTTTCACACAGTTCACACTCTAGACCATCTCCATTCCTAAGGCTCTCTTTAGGGAAACCTTGGAGAGTATCCAGGCCACAGATTTCAAGTATCAGATCAAGAAATGGCTCAGAGAAATACAAATGATCTTTCTAGAATCTCCTTGTTTTCTAAAGACATGGTTAAAATTAAAATAGTTCTTATGTAAAGACCTAGGGTGTATTATGCTAAATGAAATAAGTCAGACAAAGACAATATGATTTTACTTATTGTAAAATCTAGAAAACAAAACAGATGATCAAAAAAACAGACACAAACAGGTACAGAGAACAAACTGACAGCTGCCAGATGAGATAAGGGTTAGGAGAGTGGGTCACAAAGGTGAAGGGATTAAGAAGTACCAACTGTCAGTTATAAAAACAGTCATGGGGATGTAAGTACAGCATAGGAAACATAGTCAATAATATTGTAGTAATTATATGTGGCGGCAGATGGGTACTAGACTTATTGGGGTGATTACCTCAGAAGGTATGTAAATGTCTAATCACTATGCTGTACACCTGAAACTAATAAAATATTGCATGTCAACTGTAATTTAAAAATAAATGTAAAAAATAAAAATAAATACAAGTATATTTTGTAAGAAGACATCTCACGTGTTTCTAAGTTTTTTTACGCAAAATAAGGCAACGGCAAAGAGTTGGTCTGAAAACATTTCTTCCAGGTTAAGTCTTCCACACCTCCTACAAGGGAATTGATTCTTTTCTTTCCCGCAACCTCCTTCATCCCACTGCCACCTGGACCACCGTGCTCCATTAATCATTTTACCATTCCCAGGAACTCCCTTCCCAACACAGTTAAGGAGCCAAAACTAAACATTCTGTTGGTCTGGGGTTCACCAGGACCATCTGTCCCAGGAGAAATTAGTCTCCCAAGAGGAGTGCCATTGAAGCCCTGGCTGGGTAGCTCAGTGGATTGAGTGCAGGCTGCAAACCAAAGCATCTCAGGTTCGATTTCCAGTCAGGACACATGCCTGGGTTGCAGGCCATGGCCCCCAGCAACCGCATATTGATGTTTCTGTCCCTCTCTTTCTCCCTCCCTTCCCTCTCTAAAAATAAATTTAAAATTTTTTTTAAAAGATCCTTATAAAAAATTTTTTAAAAAAAGAGGAGTACCATGGAGAACCCAGAGCAGATACGCCTCATGAAGCCGGTGGTGGCCACCACAGTGTTCAGTGATCTATGGGGATTTTCAAGTCTCCCCAACAGTCCATGAATTTTATAAACAAACCTCATTGCAACCAAACCATAACACTGCAAATTTAAAATTCATCAATGAAGACCTAGTGGAGTCTAATGTAGCTTAACCTCATCTACAGCCTCTCCATTGTCACCTAAACCACAGGCCTAGAAGGGAAAGCCATCCATCTGGAAAGTGCCCGGCCCTGGCTCTCAGACCCAGATGTGGACAGGGAGCATCCAGGCCTGTCAATAGCCCCATCCATACAACATGAGGGAGGCTCTCTTCC
The DNA here is from genome assembly GCF_019186645.2 of Phyllostomus hastatus. Classification (NCBI taxonomy): domain Eukaryota; kingdom Metazoa; phylum Chordata; class Mammalia; order Chiroptera; family Phyllostomidae; genus Phyllostomus; species Phyllostomus hastatus. Next base: position 6,069,597 of record NW_025334015.1, on the reverse strand, counting down.
CTGGACCAGAAACAGGGTGGAGAAAATTACTGTCAGTACAAAATCTGTCCAGGCTTTTGCTTTCTCTAGTCTTGTCACTGCAGAAGCCTCCTAGTTAGTCCTCAAGTCTCTCTTCCCTCCATTCTGATCATATCACTATCCAGATTTGAGAATCCCGCTCACAGTTAGCTATCTTCAAGATAAATTCCACACTCCTTCTCATGGCACATCACATCTTCTATAATCAGGATGCCTACTGATCAGCTTTGCCAACCCCAAATCCCCACATCCATCAGCCACGGTGGACTTCAGGCCTTTTCTGTTGTCCCCACAGCCTGCACTGCCACAGCTCCACTCCACTCCTGCCTTAGTCATCCTGCTGCCCTCAGCGTCCCACTATACCATTGCTTTATCACTGCACAACCATGTATCCAACTAAGTCCAATTCATCTCATAACATTTAAACCAATATCACCTCCCCAGGAAGTCTTTTATGATTTCAATGCCCATATTTTCTACTTCCTATCTTATACTGGAAGTACTGGTTCTGTGTCTTCTTCTTCCTAAACTTGTATTCTTTGATGGCACAGCCTTATTCTGCCTAGAATTTCAAGAATCCAGCATGATCCCTGCTAAGTAATTGGCACTAAATAATTATTCACTGAAATCGAGTGTGATGGTTAATAGTTCTCAAGTCAGATCACTTAAGTACAATCATCACTTACTGAGCACCCTTGGGCAAGTTACTTAATGTCTGAGCCTCAGTTTCCTCATCTCTAAAACAGTAAAAAGGGGCTTCCAGTCAAGATGACAGTGTAGGTAGACATGGCTCACCTATTTGCAAAACCACATCAAAATTACTACTGAAATATAGAACAACCATCACTCAGAAATGTCAGAAATCAAGTTGAATTGAAGTCTGGCAACTATAAAATTAAAGAAACCACATCCATAGAGACTGGTAGGTGGGGCAGAGATGTGGAATGGGCTGGTCCTTCATACCTATATGGTGGATAAAAATTTGGGAGGAATATCTTAGAAGCCAGGGGCCATAGCCCAACACCAGGCCCCCCAGCCTGGGGTTACAGTGCCAGGAAGATAAGTCCCATAACTTCTGGCTGCCAAAACCAGCAGGGATTGAGTCAGTGGAAGAAACTTCTGGAGACCCAAACAGTTCCTCTTAAAAAACCCACACACAGACTCGCCTACTCAGATTCACTCCCTCTGATCTCCAGCACCAGGGTGTCAGCTTGAAGGGAACCAGTGGCATACTGGAAGAGGCTGCAGTGTCTGGCATCGGGGCAAGCAGAGGTCATTGTTCCTTTGCTGACCCTCTCCCTGCAGAGCCACAGAGCCAGCAGATGGGTGCCATATCTAGACTCCATCAACTTGGACAACACTGTTTGACCTGCCTTAGAGATCCTCAGACACTCCACCCCAACCAACTTACAGGCCCACCCAAGATGTTTTTCCATATAAATAACTGACCTTGGTTCCTGCTTTACAACTTCCTCGATTCTATCAAACAAGCAACAGTTGGCCTCAGTGAGCCCCAGGCTAGGCACTAGCAGTGGCCAGATTAGTTTCACAGCTTGGCTTCACCTGGGAATCTCCAAGCCCAGCACAAGTAGCAGCCTTCTCAGATTGCTTTATATTTCAGGAAGGTAGCCCAGGCAAAATAAGGGGGCTTACCTTGGCCTGCACTACTGGGGAAACCCTAGGTCCAGGACACCCAGTGGACAGCTATAGACCACATCAGAGAACCTCCACCCTGCCACTGTGCAGCTGATCATCCACAGAGGGCAAAGGTTTGTGGTAAGTGATCACAGCCAATCCTTGCAGCTGGCTGGCCTAGGTAAATCTCTCCCACTGATCTTCCAACAGCAACCAAGACTCGACTACAAGAGGAGAGTGCACTCAGCCCACATGAAAGGCACACCTTGAATGCCCAGCTTTGGTCATAGGGGAGACTGTGCCACTGGACCCTATAAGACACCTACTACATTAGGCCACACTACCAAGATATCAGGTCGAAGCAGCTCTACCTAATACATAGAAGCAAACATAGGGAGGCTGCCAAAATGAGGAGACAAAGAAACATGGCCCAAATGAAAGAACAGAACAAAATTCCAGAAAAAGAGCTAAACAAAATGGAGATAAGCAATCCATCAGGCGCAGCATTCAAAACACTAGTTATGAGGATGCTCAAGGAAATTACCAAGGACATCAGCAGAACGAAAAAGATCCAGTCAGAAACAAAGGATTCACTAACTGAAATAAAGAACAATTTAGAGAAATAACAGTAGAGTAGATGAAGCCAAGAATCAAGTCAATGGTGTGGAAACTTAGGAAGCAAAAAACAACCAATCAGAACAAGAAAAAAAAAGAACCCCCCCCCCAAAATGAGGGTTGTGTAAGTAGCTTCTGGGACAATTTCAAGAGGGGTCCAACATTCACACCATATGGGATACCAGAAGAAGAAGAGAAAAAGCAAGAAATTGGAAATCTATTTGAAAAAATAATGAAAGAAAACTTGTCTAATTTGATGAAGGAAATAGACATGCAAGTCCAGGAAACAGAGAGTCCCAATCAAGTTGGACCCAAAGAGGACCACACCAAGACACGTCATAATTAAGATGCCAAAATTTAAAGATAAAGAGAGAATCTTACAAGCAGCAAGATGGTAAGCTACAAAGGAGTTCCCATAAGACTATCAGCTGATTTCTCAAAAGAAACCTTACAGGCAAGAATGACTGGCAAGAAGTATTGAAAGTGATGAAAAACAAGGACTTACAACCAAGACTACTCTATCCAGCAAAGCTACCATTTAGAATGGAAGGGCAGGTAAAGTGTTTCCCAGACAAGGTAAAGCTAAAGGAATTCATCATCACCAAGCCCTTACTATATGAAATGTTAAATGTCTTCTTTTTAAGAAAAAGAAGATCAAAACTATGAACATTAAACTAACAACAAACTCACATCTATCAATAACTGAATCTAAAAAATTAAAACAAACAAACTAAGCAAACAACCAGAACAGGAACAAGATCAAAGGTATGGGGATCATTTGGAGGGTTATCATAGGAGGGGGAGAAAGGGGAGAATGGTGTAGGGATCAAGAAACATAATTGGTAGAAACAAAATACACAGGGGGAGGTTAAGAATAGTATAGTAAAGGGAGAAGCCAGAGAACTTATGTGTATGACCCATGGACATGAACTAAAGGGAAGGGGGAATGCTGGAGGGGAGTGGAGCTTTGGGTGGAGGGGGGCAAAGGGAAGAAAATTGGGACAACTGTAACAGCATAATCAATAAAATATACTTTAAAATAAAATAAAATAAGATAAAACAGTGATAATACTAACTATTTCACAGGTTGTTGTAAGGATGAACTAATATAGGTAACTGTATGCTTAGCAGATAGAAACTACTCATCAGATGTTATTTCTGTTATCATGCTCAGCTACACAGATTGAGAAATCTTGGCCAAGTGCCTCATCCTCTCTAAGAATCAGTTTTCTTATCTCTGAAACAGGAATAGTAATAGCTTTCAACAAATTAGATTATTGTGTAAATTAAATGTCACAATCCTTGAAAAGTACCTAGCAAAGCATCTGCCACATAGTAAGAATTTTTAGTTAATGTGTTGAAGAACTCCAAAAGGACCTAGAAGCCTCCACATTCATGGCTTATTTGTTGTAACTGATTCATGCCTTACAAAGAAAGAATTAAAGTAATAAATAAGAGCCAAACTGAAAAGGGAATTTCTTTCAGACTGTCATATCAGCTGTGAGAAGCATTTGCTACTTGTACCCACCCCCCACTCCCACCCCCACACACAAGCACACTTATTCTCTTCCCCCAGTCATGGCTGTTTAAATTCAGATCAAGTGGCTAGTTGCTTGCAAGAGAAAAGAAATAAAATAGCTGGTAGGCATCACCCAGAAAGTTAGAATGTGAGCAGAGGGGACCTTGGACCACCACTTTTTATTGGCCATGGCTGTGTTCTGAGTCCAAAACATCTCCTTCATAGTCTTGAATGCACCCAATCCCTCTCTTGAAAGAGGTGAGAAGAGCTTCTCATTAAGCTAATGGGCCACTAATTCATTTCCAGGTAAAGAGATACCCACAGAGCTGCCTCATTTGCTTTGTCTACACAGTCATTAAAATGAAGGGTGGCAGGCTCTTTGGACACAGCCAGTAGTGACAGCTTGACAGCTGCCGGCTGGTGGGAGGGCAGGGAGAGTTGGCAGAGGCAGAGGATTTCTAAGAGAGAAAGGGAGAGAGACAGAGACAGAGAAACACTGAAAGATACAGACTGAGACAGACAGAGGGACTGAGAGAGACAAGCTGATGGTGAGGAGTTGTGCACCATCATGTGCACCACTTACATGGTGCAAAGGTTGACCAGACTCAGGCATAGCACACACCAAGAACTTCATGGCAGGAATAGAAAGTGCTCACACTGCAGCCTGCAAATAACCTTGACAGCTACATATTTAAGCAAATGTCCCTCTAGGGAGTCATGAGCAAGTAAGGTTGGCTTATTTCCAAAATATTTTGGAGGAGCATCTTTATTATTATTGGTACTTCAATAAGCTCTTCCCTTTCATTCCTCTTACCAGTATTCTTTCTAGAGATTTTCAGGAATGTAATATGCTTACTGTTTTTATTCACATATTATGTTATCATGGGCATTTTTCTGTCACTAATAGTCTCCAGAAATACATTAATAAAACAATATGCCATTAAATGTCTGTTACAAATGATATCTCACTTCTTACTTGACTTATTCCATTTTTTCACTATTGTACTTTATATCATAAACATAAATTTTGCACAAGCCTTGTCTAGGATACATCCTCAGAAGTAGAATAAAAAATATGCAATTTTAGAAATTTCTAATCACCATTTTTGCTTCAAAAACTCAAGTGGCCATAGCAATTACAGCATTGCAAACATACCAGCATGCAGAAAATGCAGCCCTTCACTGCATATTGCACGCATATGCAGTGCAATATGCATATTGCATATTCATGCAATGAATATCCATGCTGCATATTCATCCTTAAACAACTTTATTATCTTCTATGCTGTTTAGTTTCCTTCCCTGTAAAATGGGGATATCAAATCTGCCTCACTGTTTATAGGAAAATTAAACCAGTTATGAGAAAACACACATGATCACTGTCACTACAATACATGCAAAGAAAAAAACTGACAAAAAACTTGATACCCATTCTTGACTTTTAAAAAGGAAAACCTATTTGAAAATTAGGAACAGAAGAAAAATTTCTTACCCTTGACTCAATAAGATATAATTACCACAAAATGAAAGCCAGTCTAGTACTAAATGGCGATACATCAGAAGACTTCTTATGAAAGTAAAGAAGCTTTCAACACTTTAGCACTTGCAACATCACCAACCAGCGCTGTAATGGGACCCTGCCCTCCATAGCACAATTACAGAAAATACTAAAGAAAAGAAAACTCATTACTTGTTAAATGTACAATGTCTGTCTTAAAAGTCTACAAGGAAAATTTAAAACTATTACAATTAATTGATAACAGTCATCAAGATCATAAGATCTCATCAAAAGCATTTGAATATCCAACAACATTAAATTAGAAAATTGTAATAATAATAGGCATATTAGTGATAGGAAAAATTTCCTAAATAGTGAAATAGTTAGGACTAAACCCAATATAAAATGTACCAGACCTCTATGAACTAAACTATACAGTTTTACTGAAGAAAACAGAGACCTGGTTAAGCAGAGAGGTATACCATGTTCCTGGACAGGAAGGTTCATTGTCATAAACACACTTGATAAATTAATCTCTAAACTCAATAAAGTCAGCCACCTCAAAAATCCTTACGACTTATGAAACTTATAAGCACATTAAAAAATTAATCTGGATGATGAAAGTGTATAACTAGTCGATAAAATATTGAAAATAAATAGTATTTTTTAAATTAAATATTTGTATAAATAGTAAATTTTTGTATTTATACAAGTATTTTATAATATTGTATTAGGCTAAACAATATCTTATAAAGCTAGACAATTACCAGAATGGCTGCAGCAGACTCGTAGACTAAACTTACTGCCAAGGCATGTGTTTTCCCATATCCTTGCATCCTTGACAACAATCAATATTTTAGTAGTTAAAATCATATGAAAATTACATCAAAAAGTCCAAATAAATCAGTGCAACCCATATCCATGTGAGAATTTAATATATGAAAGAAGTTACATATCAAGATAGTGAGGAAGGCATTTAATTTCTGTTAAAATCATCAATGAGAAGGTATTTAAGTTACATCTCTAATTGAAACTATATAGAAAAATAAATTCCAGTAGATAAAAAAGCTAAATCTAGAAAGCAAATTATATAAATGTTACAAATGATTTTAGGATAACATGTTTGTAATTATGCAATAAATAAGACCCCTCTTCCCTTTAGAACCCAAAGGCAGGAAATGATGTTTACCAAAATCCCCAGTGATAGGCTTATTTATACAAGGTTTCTTCTTGTTAGGTTTTCCCTACTTTTACTCCTGGTCACCATTCCAATCCTTCACCCCTCACCGGCACCTACTCTAGTAAACTTAGATTTGTTTATATTAATGGCATAAATGTGCACAGGTAGTACCAAGCTATAAATCTTTTTCTGTCTTTCATTCTGCTCTTCACTGTGTTGTTGTGTAGAGCTCCTTAAAACCTGTCACATCTGGTCTATCCACTTAGCTAGAGATGAATACTCAGGTTGCCTTTAACTCTCTGCTACAAAGAAGACCACAATGGGTGCTCCAGATATTCACTTTTATAGGCTCATGCATGAGTTTCTCTAGGGTCCCTGACAAGGAGTGGGACTACCAAGTCCTAGACAGTTACAAGAATGGCTGCAGCAAACTAGTAGACTAGTCCTAATGGCAATGTGTGAGTTTTCCCATTTCCGTACCTTCTTGACAACATTAACTTTTTGCTAATCTAATAGGTATTCCTTTGTGGTTTATTGTTGTTTTCATTTGCATTTCCTAACTCCTATAAGATTGAGCATTTCTTTATTCAGATTGCTAACTATTTGGGTTTTTACTTCTGGGGATATTGTTATTAATATCCTTTGCTCCTCTTTCTATTAGGAAAAAGGCAAACCCCCAAAAAGGCAAAATTATAGGATAATATGGATACTTTTACACTACTGAGTAGAACTGTTAACTGTTCATTCTTCCTGGAAGGCAGTTAGATAGTATTTATTAAAATTTATGTGATAGCCCTCTACCCAGATATCTACCCATGTGTGTGCTAATGTTCGCTACAACATTGTTTGTTACAGGAGAAAGTTAGAAACCATTAAAATGATCGTGGATAAAGAAAATATAAACAGAGCATGACACATACAAACTATGGGCTAGTCAGGAATTAAAATAAAATAGGGACTTTCCATGTACTGCTGTGGAATGTTCTCTATTATATATTTATTGTAAAGTAACAAAAAGCGAGTTGTGGAATATATGTACATGTTACAACATGAGTAAGCAGACAAAAAGAAAAGCCCCCAAACACAACTATATGTGTAGACACTTTACAAGTATACAACAAATGGTTTGGAAGAATTAACACCAAACTCAAAACAGTTTTCTTTGGTGAGAACAATAGATTTTTCTGTTTGATTTTTTTAAATCATAAGAATATTTTCATGTTTAACTTATATGAGCAAAATTAATTTTAAGTGATTTTTAAATAAAATTAAAAGAGATAATTATGTGTAAGCCCTTTGTGAGATGAAAAATATCACACAATGGCTAGGCATAATTAAGGGAAAATGTAATAAAGAATGAGGTTTAATCAGGTTACAAGTACCTCTGACATTAAAATTCAATTATTGCTGTTACTGCCTAACTTACGTCTGAGTTCTATAGTCAAGGCCCAAGTAGAAAACTAAAATATGATGTTCATTCAGCTTGGGTTCTAGGATCCAAAGTTTCTTGACTACCCAGTTCAGGGCTCAACAAACCACAGTCCACATGCCAACTCCTGTTTTGGTCTCTTCACACACACACACACACACACACACACACACACACACACAGGTTAAGAATAGCTTTTACATTTTTAAAGGGTTCAAAAGAAGTCAAAAGATGAAAATATTTTGTGACATGTGCAAAATATATAAGTTTCCAATTTTATTGTTTATAAAGTTTAACTAAAACACAGCCATATTTACCCAGTCACATATTGTCTATTGCTCCTTTCATGCTACAGCAGCAAAGTAGTTTTTGTGACACTGTACAGCCAGCAAAGCCTAAAATATTTATTTTCTGTTTCTTTAAAGGAAAAGCTTGCTGATCCCCTGCTACATGTTATTTTCTGGGTTAACGTCTTACATTTTGGACTATATCAATCTTGGCATAAAAACTTGCCATTCATATTTGCTCCCCACGTTGAAGATGCCAAAGACTCAATACCATTGATAACTTATAAATACTATAAATATTCCTCAATGTTCATATTTCTTTCTCACTGTATCCTGGTAAGCTCATCCATTCTCTATCCCTTAGGAGAGAAAGGAATTATCTGCTGAAGGGAAGCATAACTTCTTATCGTGAGTTGTATTTCTACTCTTCCTCCATTATTTACACCTTCAGTCGAGTCTCATGGCTCTGAGTAACTAAACCCAAGGCACCACAATATGCACTGGACGTGGTAACCATCCACCTGAAACAAGCCTGCTGGCAGTCAGCCAGCTTTACCACAGTCCTTATTACTGAGTGTCAGAAGACCTCAGAGAACCTGATAAAACCTGTAAGGCCCTGCTCAGAATAATGCAGATATGTGTGTACAAAATTTGGGCTGACATTTTAGGAAGTTCATCAACACCCTATAGCTCATCCCTCAGATTTCCAGTTATCCGTAGATCTCAGGTTTTAAAAGCCTGATTTACAGGGCCTGCCTACAAAGAGATGGCGATAGTCCCCTTGTCTTTTTTTAACTCCATAAACCTGAAGCTCCTGCTTTGAGCCCAAAAGGAACAGTCACGCATGTGACAAGGTGAGAGGAGGGTGAAGATCCTCTCAGTTCCACCTCCTACAATCACCAGTCAGTACCCTCTCCTGGCTTCTGCCAGGATGGATTGGGAAACACTTACTACCTACATGAAAGAGGAGAAAGAGAGACGAATCTGGGGACTTGAGATCATTGGATAAACATAAAACTGTCTAATGACAAACTGATTTAAAATATTAGAAAGAAGAGCTATGTTTAAGGAAAATTTTACTGAAAGTGTGTATGTGCCATAAAACTGCAAGACTAAGTAAGGGCTGTGAATTACGGAAGGACCCAGTGTGTCCAAACCTCGGTGTGCCTAAGCATTGCCTGGGGGGGTTTCCTAAACTGCATATTTATGGTCCCATCCCAGACAGACTGAATGAAAAAATCCCTAAGAAAGAAACAGGGTATGTGTGTTTGTGTGTGTGTATATATTATATATGCATGCATACATGTGTAGACATAGACATTTTTGAACCAGATTTGAACCATTTTTAAACCAGATTTTTGAACAAGATTTCCATAGCGATATTCAGACTAGGACAAGCCTGTAGACATGCACAAAGAAACCACTGAATGACAATATACAGCTGTAGATGGCTTAGTTAAAAAAAATTGTAAACAGAAAGTCAAATAGTTTGAATTCTAACCCTGCCCTTGCCATTAATTTTCTGTGAAACGTGGGATAGATCACTTCACTTCTCTGGCCCTACCTTCTTTATAAAAAAAAAAGAGAGAGAGAAAGAAAGAAAAAAGAGGAGAATAGACTAAATAATATTAAAAGGCTTTTCAATTTTCAAAATTATGAGCTCTTACCCAGTATAATCTGTAAGTGCCACTTAATGGAAAGACTGAATCAATTACAAGCAAATTCTAGAATAAAACAATTCACAAAAACTTTGGATGGATACTCAAGTACAACCTGACTACACTAAGTCCAAAAAAAAATAGGTTAAAAAAAAAAAGTATAGCATAAGAGACAAACTTATCAGGCCCAAGAAGGGAAGCTTTAAATTGCAACATAAAACAATACAGTGGTGCACCTAACTAAGAATCTAAAAATGCATGAAACAGCAATGGACAGAATTGAAGGGAGAAACAAGCAATTCAACAATGAAAGTTGAGGCTTTGGTAACTCCATTTTAAATAGTTTATAAAACAACTAGGCAAAAAATCAGTGAAGACATACAAGATTTGAGCAACACTATAAACCAACAAGGACAATAGACATATATAAATCATTCCACCCAACCACAGCAGAACATATATTTTTGTTCAGTACACAAGGAGCATTCTGCAGGATAGACAATATGTTAGGTCATTAAGCAAGTCCCAATAAATGTTAAATAGAATTGACATTATGCAAAGTAGTTTCTCAGATCACAATGGAATGAAATTAGAAATAAATATCCAAAGAAAATTTGGGAAATCTATAAATATGTTGAAATTAAACAATACAATCTTAAATAACCAATGACTCAAAGAATAAGTAACAGAGAAATTGGAAAATACTTTAAGGTGAATGGAAATGAAGCCACAACATCCCCAAACTTAAGGAATATGGCAAAAGCAGGGCTTAGAGAAAGAATTATGGCTGCAAATGTGTATATCTGAAGAGAGCCCTCAAATTAATTACCAAATATTATACCATAAAAAAAAACAGGAAAAAAAGAGCAAATGAATGTGGGAAAAAAAGAGCAAAGCAAGGAAAAGGGAGGAAATAATGAAGACCAAAATAGAAATAAATGAAATTAAAAAATTAAAAAACAACAGAAGAAAAAGTTAATTTTTTGAAAAGAATCAACAGAATTGACCACTTTGAGCAAGAATGACAAATAAAATGGAGATAAGTTCAAATTATTAAAATTAGGAATGAAAGAAGGGATATCATTATCAAATTTACAAAAATAAAAGGGATTATATGAGGGGAGACCCAAAAGCCCCAGAATTATTTATAAAAAATTGTGTATTTATTCTTACATGTTTAAACTTCAGTTACTTCAAAGTATTCTTCATTTTATGCAATGCACCTATCAAGACATTTTTTCCATTGTTCAAAACAGTTTTTGAACTTGTAAATTTTGATGCCTGTAGTGCTTCTGCCATTGCTTGTTTCACCTCTTCCACATAAGCAAAATGTTTCCCTTTGAGGACTTTTTTTTTTCATTCAGGGAAACAAACAAACAAAAATGTTGCTCAGGGTGAGATCAGGTGACTAGGGAGGGTGGGCACGGGGGTCATAATGTTTTTGGTCAAAAACTGCTGAACACCTAGTACAGTGTGGGCAGGTGTGCTTGTAAGTCACCCATCATGAAATGGGCAAACACGTTGAAAAAGTCTTCAGAAAATTTCACTGAAGCCTCTCACAACAACACCAGCTGGTACACTGATACAGTAGTGTTCCTAGAACTCTTACCTAGCAGGGGAAGCCCCTCGTAAGTAGGATTTTATAAATAATTGAACATCTGCAATAAGATAACCTACATGACATGGATGAATTCCTAGAAGTGCTCAAACTACCAATAATGACTCAAGAAGAAAAACATAATCTGATCATCTGAATAGACCTATAACATGTAAAGGGAATGAATTAATAATCAAATGCTTCCTGAAAACAAAGGATTTACTGGTCAATTCTACCAAATGCTTAGCACAATTAGCATCAGTCCTGCATGAACACTTTCAAAAAAGAGAAGAGAAGAGACTTTTCCCAATTCATTCTATCAGGTTTTTATAATCACAATACCAAAACCAGACAAAGACGTCTCAAGATATTAAGACTACAAACTAGTACCCTTATAGAGATGTAAAAATCCTCAACAAAGTTCTAGCAAACTAAATCCAGTAACATATAAAAAGAATTATACACCAAGATTAAGTGAGATTTATCCCAGGAATGCAAGGTTGGTTTAATATATTAAAATAAAGTTTAAAAACAATATATTAAAATAAATGCAGAAAAGAACATTTGGAAAATTTAGCAACTTTTTTTAAAGATTTTATTTCTTTATTTTTAGACAGAGGGGAAGGGAAGGAGAAAGAGGAAGAGAAACATCAATGTGTGGTTGCCTCTTGTGTGCCCCCTACTGGAGACCTGGCCCAAAACCTAGGCATGTGCCCTGACTGGGAATCGAACCAGCAACCCTTTGGTTCGAAGGCTGCACTCAATCCACTGAGCTACACCAGCCAGGGCAAATTTAGCAATTTTTAATAATGACAACACACAACAAAACATGGATAGAAGGTAATTTCTGAACCTGATAAACTAATATATAAAAAACCCACAGCTAATATCATACTTAATGGTTAAAAATAGTGTTTCTCCCCTAAGATTAGAAACAGGACAAGGATGCCTCTCTATTACTTATTCTCAAAACTGTCCTGGAGTTTCCAGCCAGGGTAATTAGGCAAGAAAAAGAAATAAACACACACACATTCAGATTAGAAAGAAAAAAAGTGTAACTACCTGCATCACTGAAAACATAATCTTGTATACAAAAAAAAATGTTCTAATTAATCTACTGAAAAACTATTACAACTAATACACAAGTTCAACAAAGTTGCAGGATATGAGATCAATACACAAAAACATGATATTTTTATGCACTAGAAATAAATAGTCCAACAGTGAGATTAAGAAAACTTCCATTTACAATAACATTAGGAAAAATAAAATACTTAGGAATAAATTTAACAAAACAAATGCAATATTTGTAAACTATAAACTTCAAAACATTTTAGAAAGACCTAAATAAATGGGAACACATTCCATTTTTATGGACAAAAACTCTTATCAGTTGATAAAATGACATTACTTTCCAAATTGTTTTACAATTAATTGTAATCCCATCAAAATCTCTGCTACCTTTTTTGCAAAATTAACACACTGCCCCTAAATTTGTATGGAAATTCAAGGGACCCAAAGTAGCCAAAACAATTTTGAAAAGAAACAACAAAGTTGGAGGGCTCGCATTTTTTGTTCATGAAACTTACTACAAAAGCCATAGTAATAGGGGCTGTATAGTACTGGCATAAGGATAGACATGTAGCTCAATGGGATAGAACTGAGAATCCAGAAATAAACCTGCATTTTTATAGGAATACCAACACAGTTCACTGGGGGGAAAATATTGTTTTTATCAAAAGTTGCTGGGGTAACTGAATATCCACATGCTAGGGAATGAATTGAATCTTACCTCACGTCATATACAAAAATTAATTCAAAGTGGATCAAAGTCCTAAATGTAAGAGCTGAAATTATAAAACTCTTAAAAGAAAACATAGTGACCTTGGACTACCTAATGGTTTCTTAAACATGACACCAAAAGCACAAGCGAAAAAAAATATATAAATCAAAGTTAACCAATATTTTTCATTGTTGTACTTCAAGTGATCCCATTAAGAAAGTTAACAGAAAAGCCACAAATGGGAGATATTTGCAATTACATGTGATATGGGACATATATAAGTACACAGAATATGTAGTGAACATAAAAAGACAAATAACTCAAATTTTAAAATGGGGAAAAAATTGAAGATATTTCTCCGAAGAAGATATAAAAGTGGCTAATAAGCCCATTAAAATATATGTAACATTGTTGGTCATTAGTAAAATCCAGTTCAAACTTAACACCCAACTAGGATAGTTATAATAAAAAAGTCAGGTAATAGCAAGAGCTGATGAGGAGGTGAAAAAACTGGAACCCTCATGTATTGTATATGGCAATGTAAACTGGTGTAGCCACTGTGGAAAATAAGTCTCCAGTTTTTCAAAAAGATAAACATACAGTTCCCAAATGACCCAGCAATTCCTCTTCTGTGTGTATGCCCAAGAGAAACAACAGCACATGTCCACCCAAGAATCTGCATGCAAGTGTCCTTAGCAGCATTATTCATAATAGCAAAATGTGGAGGTGACACAAATGTCCCTCGATTGATAAGCAAATAAACAAAGTACAGTGTATTCGTAAGTGGAATATTATGAAGCCATACAAAGGAATGAGGTCCTGATAGATGCTAAAACATGGATGAACATTGACTACATTATCCTATGTGGAGAATCCAGACACAAAGGCCACATACTATACAACTCCATACATATGAAATATTTTGGATGCACAAATCTGTAGAGATAGAGATTAGATGAAAAGTTTCAGGGATCTGGGAGAAGGATAGGGTGTGACTGCTAATGAGTATCAGGGGCTTTTTAAGGTGATGCAATCATTCTTTAATATTCGTGATCGTTGTACAATAGGCTGCAAATAAACAAAAAAAAAATGAAATACACACTTTAAAAGGGTACATTTTATGCTGTGTGAATCATACCTCAATAGAATTGCCATAAACACACAGACCAGTGTGCGTGGCACACACACACACGTGCACACATGTGCACACACACTGCAGCGGTGATGCCTGCCTGGCAGCTGCAAAGGAAATGTCGGTGGCCATGCCAGCTTGTACAGTAAATCAGGATTATACTGGTTCTCTGTGCTTAGGGCCGATGGAGATGAGATGAGGAAGTTCCCCAAAGGTAAAGGCTGTGAACACAACAGAAGTTTAAAAAATGGAAAACCCAAGGTTTGTGTACTACCTGGAGGAACTAGTGCCACCTCTTGTGCTCTTTGGGCTTCCCTGTACGCAGGCAGTGGCTTTCCTCTGAAGGGTCACGTTAAATATATATGCATTGATATGCACATACAAGACTTACATGTGACCCGTATCCTACAGTTTACAGAATATTTTCCAGTTGTTAATTTACTGATTTTTAAAACACCTAACATCATTATTCTTTTTCCAAATCTGCAGAAGCGCATGTGCTCGCCTCGGCAGTATGTATACTAAAATTGGAACGAGGCAGAAAAGATTAGCATGGCCCCTGTGAAAGGATGACATCCAAATTCGAGGAACCTGAGGCCATAGAGGACGAAGAGACTGGCCTAAAGTAACTCACTACAGGCTATGAAGTCATCTCCCACACCAACACTGCAAAGAACAGACAGTGAATGGCAGGAAATAGCCATGCTCTGTTATGAGTCCAACAATTTTGTAAATTAAACCACTTTTCTCCACACTGGCTTACTAAGAAAAATTTGGGCCTTTTTCCAACTGTTGACTCAGTCCCCTATTGCTTCTGCTGCCACCCTCCTGGAAAACTGTAAATACAGAATAATTGCTCCAGCAAGAGCGTGCTGCCTGATGGCCTCGTCTGGCCTGGCCCCTCCCGGGTTTCCCTAAGTCAAGACACAAAATGTCACATCACACACTGAAGTCACTGAGGCGATGGCCCTGGGCCTTCTGTGCATCTACTAGTTAGGAAAGATTAGATCATTTGTGGTTAGGGGCCCTGTGGCCTCTACAAAAGCATGACCACCCTCGTTCCATCCACTGCCGCCACCACTGCTATAGTTCATGGCTTTGTGTAAAGGGCCAGGAGCAGGACACTTGGGTAGTTGAGTGGCAGGTGGTGAGGCGGGCAGAGAAGAGGCAAATGCAGCAGGCCAGAGGAGCAGGGTTGGCCCCACTGCTCACAGGGATGCCTGTGACTTACTTTAGTAAGTAGGGGGTCCTACAAAGGGCAGTGATTCAACCTTTTCATAAGGGTAATCAATGAGATTTATTCACATTAAATCATTGTAATTCCCACCTTAGGAAGGTAATGACTCTATTATCCCTATTTTATGTAGGAGAAATTGTGACACAGAGACTGAGAGGTTTGAACAGAGCCACAGGGGAAGCTGTGGAACTGGCACTTGAGTTCATGAACCAGGTGGGATTCAAGATAAGACTCTACCTGGGTGGACTCAGGCAGATCTTTTACCCACATGTCTCTGTCCTCTCATCTGTGAAGTAGCAGCAGCCTCATGGTCTAGATGGTCTATTTCAGGAGGTGGTCATGAACCCCTGATGGGGCAGTACTGTAAGCACCCTTTGCACAGTGTAGATTGCTGCCTAAATGCTAATCATCCTTCCTGGCTCTGCACCTAGGGATCCCTTCCCTCGGGACTGCCCTTCTGCAGGGAGAGACAAAGCTACGTGCATCAAGAGAAAATTACATGCCAGACACTGGGTGAATCTTTCATGTATATTATCTCATTAAATCATTTTACAATTGTGCCTAGAAAGGTGTTATTATCCACATTTTGCAAGAAGAGGCACCTGGAGCCTGGATCACTTACTGATCAGGTACAAAGGGAATTCAGGTCTCCACCTCGGAAGGCCATATACTCTTCCTTAACAAGGTCACAGCTGCCTGTGTGGAACATAGCCCAATCTCTCATTCATGTTGTCTAGGGCCTAGCTCTTCCACAGACTCTTGCAACACACTCCATGTGACCTCAAATGTTTCCATCTCTGTGGCCTGCAACACTGAAGAGAATGGGCTTGGGTACCTGGCCACCTGGATTCAAGAATCAGTGTTCTCACTTAACAGTGTGCCCAAGCCCAGAGGAGAGTCACTGAATTGTAAGTGAGCCTCAGTCCCCTCATCTGTAAATTGAGGCTATCATTGTACTATTCATAGCATTGTTGTGAAACTTAAGGTCCTATACATGAAGCTCTCACTATACATGGCACTCCATCCAGGCTTAGCCCATGACCGCAAGGGTTGGAAGTGCCACATACTGCCTCTGTCCCTACCATCTGCCCTGCTGCTTCTGCCCTTCCAAGGTTTATATATTATGGATGACCTTAGGAAGTCATTTGGGTTGCTTCTTCCTTCCAATACCTGTTGCCTAACCAGTCACAGACCTTCCTCTCATCACCCTCTTCCTGTGGAGCACAGCAATTCCCATGGCTCAGCATTAGGTTTGGTAGAAAGTCAGGGTCAACATTCCTCAGAGGCTAATAATCTGAAGGGCATTTGGACAGGGACTAGAACCAGCAGCATGGGGGAAGGAAGGGAGGCAGAGCTCAGAGGAGGAGGGGCATGGCTACTGTCCCAGAAGTGGATGATGAGCCCCCAGTTTTCAGCTTGGGAGGTTTTTTTTTTCCTTAAAGAATGTCCTGAGGCTGGAACAGGCTAAGGAAGCTTGGCCACCATCTATTTTTGACTGGCTCAGGCCTTGAAAGACTGTGGTTCAAATACCTCTTTCAAATAGAACTGCCCTCCTTTGAAAGTAGCTGTGCTCTTTCAAAGGCAGCATTAAGAGGTTTTAAATCAGATTTCTAGTTCCATCCCTGCAAAGATTCTTTGAATGATTCAAAATAGGATCAGCCTCCCTGGTTCTGAGGACTGCTGCCATCAGCACCTGAGGCCAGGAGCATAGCTAGGGTACCACCACAGAGGTGGCTCACTCCAGCCTCCCCTTCAAGAGGAGGCAGATGGCCAGGGGGTGGGGGGGGGGGGTGGGCAGGGACCTTGTCCATGTGAAGGCACAGGCCTTGGTCTTCAGCAGGGTTGCAGAGGGCCACAACCTTGGGTTCACCAGAACGCCAGCTGGGAGGCGTATGCGCATGGGGTTAGAACACCAGGCTGCAGTCCTGATGCATGGTCCTCATCTTGACCTCTCACTTCTTAGCCTGTCTCATTGTTGGGATAGTCACTATTGCTCTCTAGCTCTCCACAAGCCCTCAGAGTCTTTTTGACACTGCTGGAAGCTGACCTTTACTCAAAACCTATACCAAGTGCCAGGCCAGGCCCTCAGCTAAGAAGCAGTGTCCCCAGGTTTGCCAGCTCCAAAGTTCCAAAATGCTTTAGTCTGCTCCAACCTGCCTTTTCCATATATATAGTCCCACCTGGCAACACCTAGTATCACTCCTCCCACCAGGACAGGTAAATGTGTTGGGGGGCAGGTAAGTGTATATGGGGTCTGTGCTTTCTGTTCTTAATAGGCCTGGGCTTTATAAGCTGTGGGGAAGTATCTGCTTCAAACTGAAAGAACTAAGGGAGGATGGAGCCCTGGGGGAAGGAGGAAGGAAGAGGTAACGTGTACTTTATGTAATACTCTGGGGTAAGACTTATACCTGCAGAAATGCGAAACAACACCTTCAAAGAGTTCAAGAGAAACACAACAAGAAAAACTGCAAAAGTCCTAATACACATAATCTAAACCTTTATGTGCTTGTTACCCAAGTAAATGGAACCAAAAATACTCAACCTCTAGTTATCTAGATTTCTTAGTACAAGTGGACATTAAGAATAGTGAGATTCTATTTAACTGCACTCCTGGTCCCAAATTCAGTCTGGTCAGTCTGTAATATATTCTGTCGGTTTACATGTAAGGACCTAACAAGCAAAATTAGATAGTCACAGTATGAACAAAAGATGGATCTCCAAAGTTACTAAACATTGACATCATGGGGTAGGCTGGTTATAGAGTTCATGAAAACAAAAGGATAAATAAGATGGGAAACAACCCAAAAGCAAGAACCATAATAGAGCAAATTGAAAAACTCAAAGAGGGTTCTGGGTGACTCTAGTCTCCCCCAGGACTGGCCAGGGGCTGTCAGTCCCCTACTCTGCCCAGAGACCAGAGGTTTCACAGACTTTGGGCTTAATAAAGGGGCATGAAGAAATATTTCTTGCAGTGGTATAAGGCCCATGCTTCTCATTTCCAGAAAGCTTTCACAAACATTAACTAATTAATTTTGTTCCACATAGCTTGACACAACACCAGTGCTACACTTGTAGGAAGAGATATGTCAAAATGTCAGACAGTATTTATGGAGCCAGGAAATTAACAGAGAATACAATGTACAGTCAGGAATGAACAGGTGAGAGAGAAGGCATGGATAGAGCAAGTTAAAAGGATTACTACAATGGTGAGCTTTTCTGAAATTCATGAGGACTACGATTTTCTCCTCGGTCCCCTGCTCTCCTTAAGTGCAAATACCAGGGCAGTATGATATTCGAGTCCTGGGTCTAGTCCTGACTCCTCCACATATGTAAAAGATGTGTGGCCTTAGACAAGTACCTGTGTGTCTGTAGGCCTCACCTTCCTCACTGTAACACCTCTGATGTTCTGTGAGTCTAGCTGTTATACAGAAGCTGTCTGGTCCAGGCCTCTGGACACACCAGGGTGTTGGGAACACTGGGAGAAAAGGATGACATTGGTAAATGTACATGACCTGTGGCCAAAGCAGCATCTATCAGCAACTGGCATTAAAACTGCTGTGAGAGTTGCCCTGGCCAGTGTGGTTCATTTGGTTGGAGCATCACCCCAGAACTAAAAGTTTGCAGGTTTGATTCCTGGTCAGGGCAGATACCTGGCTTGTAGGTTTGATCCTGGGTCCAGATGCATGTGATTGTGGGTCTGGCACCTATAGGAGGCAACCAATTGGTGCTCCTCTCTCACACTGATGATTTCCTTTCTCCTCTTTCCTCTCTCCCTTCCTCTCTTTCTAAAAGCAATGAAAAAATGTCCTTGGGTGAGGATTTTAAATATATAACTTCTGTGATAATTAATTCTCTGTGTTTTAGATGAAATGAATGCTTGAATCACACTGGTCCGCCCTCCCTCACAAAGGTGGGCCTCATTCAGTCAATTGAAGATCTGAATAGAACAAAAAGGATGAGTAAGAGGGAAGACAATTCCTCCTCCTGACTGTGGAGCTAGGACATTGGTCCTTTCTGACCTTTGGACACAGACTGAAACTATGACTAGTTTTAGGTCTCCAGCTCACTGACTGCAGACGTTGGGATTTTTCAGCCTCCACAACAGTATGAGCAAACTCCTTATAATAAATCATGTACAGGCTCAGGTTAAGATGACAGAGTAGGTAAACACTGTGCTCATTTCCTCCCACAACCACATCAAAATTACAACTAAACTACAGAAAACCATTAGTGAGAACTGCCTGAAAGTTAGATGAACAGAAGTCCTATAAGTAAGGACCTACAGAAGAAGCCATGTCATGACTGGAATTTTATGGAAACATAAAAAAGAAAGCATAAACATAAAGAGAACCAGTCAGAAATGAAGAATCAATCATTGAAATGAAGAATACATTGAAGGGAATCAACAGTCAAGTAGATGAAACAGAGGATCAAATTGGAGACTTGGAAGATAAGGTTCAGAAAAGGCCCAATCAGAACAGCAAAAAGAATCCAAAAGAAATGTTTGTTAGTTTCAAAGCCTCTGGGATAATATCAAGCATATCAACATTTGCATCATACTTGAAGGAGAAGAGAAAAAAGGAATTTGAAAATCTATTTGAAGAAATAATAATGAAAAATTTCCCTAACCTGGTCAAGGAAATAGACATACAAGTCCAGGAAGTGCAAAAAGTCCCAAACAGGCCCAAACCAACACACATAATTAAAATGCCCAAGGTTAAAGACAAAGAGAGAATATTAAAAACAGCCAGAAAAGTAGTTGGTGACCTACACAGGAGCTCCATAAGACTGTCAGCTGCTTTCTCAACAGAAATTGTTCAGGCCAGAAGAGATTGGCACAAAATATTCAAAGTGATGAAAAGCAAGAACCTACAACCGAGATTACTCTACCCAGCAAAGTTATCATTTACAGTTGAAGGACAGGTAAAGAACCTCCCACATAAAAAAAAAGCTAAATAAGTTGATCACCACCAAACCAGTGTTGCAAAAGAAGTTAAAGGGACTTCTTTAAGAAGAAAAAAAAATATATGAGTAATAAAATGGCAATAAATACATATCTATCAATAATTACTTTAAATGTAAATGGACTAAATGTTCCAATCAAAAGCCAGAGGGTAGATAAATAGATTTTTTAAAAAGTAAGATCCTTACATATGCTGCCTATAAAAGACTCATGTCAGATCAAAAGGCATACATTGACTGAAATAAAGGAATAAGAAAACATACTTCATAAAAAGGGAGGATTTCAGGAGACAGTGGAGGAATGAATGGAGGTCACACTAACCTCCTCCTAGGACCAATCTGTAATTACAACTAAATTGTAGAGAAATCACCCAGAACAAACAATGGAATGACAGCAAGAGAGAAGCCTTATAACCTTGGACAGACAGAAGAATCAGCTTCAGCACAACCTGACTGCACCTACACAACAGCATACAAGATGTGGTGGGCAGAGTGAC
Organism: Phyllostomus hastatus; assembly: GCF_019186645.2. Taxonomy (NCBI): domain Eukaryota; kingdom Metazoa; phylum Chordata; class Mammalia; order Chiroptera; family Phyllostomidae; genus Phyllostomus; species Phyllostomus hastatus. Next base: position 6,048,550 of record NW_025334015.1, on the reverse strand, counting down.
CATCAGTCAACCAGCTGGAGGGAGGGACCCACCAAAGAATGACCCAACAACAATCAAAACCCAATTATATCCAGAGAGCTCACATAAATGACATAAAGTGCATCCCCAGAGCATCAAGTTCAGGAGATCAAAGAGACTGTGTCACTGAATATCACAGGTCTCCTACCATTGAAGTTCACACAACAAAAACAGGGAGTCAAAACAGATTAATTTAAGAAGCAGAAGCAAACAAGAAAAATCTCCCCCAAAAATAGGAAGACAAAGAAACAACCCCCAAATGAAAGGAAAGGAGGAATCCCCTGAAAGAGTACTAAATGAAATAGAGGCAGGTAAACTATCAGATATTGAGTTCAAAACAATAGTTATAAGGAAGCCCAATGAGCTCAGTGAGAATTACCAAAAACTACAGGGAAGCTACAAAGAGCTTACTATGAACTACATCAGCATGAAGAAGGACATAGAAACTATCAACAAGAGTCAAGAGGAAATGAAGAATACAATTTCTGAATTAAAGAACACAGTAGAAGGAATCAAAAGCAGGCTAGATGAAGGAGAGGATCAAATCAGTGAGCTAGAGGACAAGGCAGAAAAAACTCCCAGAAAGAGGAAGAAAAGGAAAAAAGACTCAAAAAGAATGAAGAGGGGTCAAGAGAAATGCAGGAGAACATGAAATGTACTAAGATCTGCATAATAGGGATACCAGAAGGAGAAGAAGAGGAGCAAGGGATAGAAAACTTGTTTGAAAAAGTAATTATGGAAAACTTCCCTAATTTGATGAGAGAAAAAGCCACACAAGTCCAGGAAGCACAGAGGGTCCCAATCAAGATGAACCCAAAGAGTCCTACTCTAAAACACATCATAATTAAAATGTCAAAATTTAAGACAATGAGAGAATCTTAAAGGCAGCAAGGGAGAAATAGGAAGTAGCATACAATGGAGCCCCAATAAGGCTAGCAGCTGACTTCTCAATGGTAACTCTTCAAGCCAGAATGGAATGGCAAGAAATATTCCAAGTAATGAAAACCAAAGGCCTGCAACCAAGACTACTTACCCAGCAAGGCTCTCAATTAAAATAGAAGGTGAAATAAGGAGTTTCCCAGACAAAAGAAAGCTCAAAGACTACATCTCCTCCAAAACAGCTCTGCAAAAGATGCAAAGGGTATGCTTTAAGAAGATGAAGAAAAAGAGTGAGAGAAAGGGGAACACAAATACAAAAGGGGGAAGTCAATAAGTACCTACGGATAATAACCTTAAATGGATTAAATGCTCCAGTCAAAAGATATAGTGTTGATGAATGGCTAAGAAAATATGACCCACACGTATGCTGCCTACAAGAGACCCACCTCAGAACAAAAGACCTACACAGACTGAAAGGGGAGGTTTGGAAAAAAATATTCCAAGCAAATGGACTGAAAAAAAAAAAAACTATGGTAGCAATAACTATATCCGACAAAACAGACTTCAAAACAAAATCCATAGAAAGAGACACTTCATAATACCCAAGGGAATAATCCATTCAAGAAGACATAAACATTGTAAACATATGCACCCAACATAGAAGCAACCAAATATACAAGGAAAATCTTGTAAGACTTCAACAAAGATATAGACAGCAACACACTTATACCAGGGGACTTTAACACCCAGCTGTCAAAAATGAATAGATCTTCCAAACAAAATATCACCAAGGATATTGTGGAACTGAATGATGCATTAGATCAAATGTACTTAACTGATATATATATAGAACCTTTCATCCCAAAGAAGCAGAATACATATTCTTTTGAAATGTACATGGACCATTTTCAAAGATAGACCAGATGGTAGGACACAAAACAAACCCCAACAAAATCAAGAAATTGAAATCATATCAAGCATTTTCTCAGACCACAAGGTGTTGAAACTAGAAACCAACCTAACCTCAAGGAAAAAACTCAAAAACATTCAACTCGTGGAGACTGAATATCATGCTACTAAACAATGAATGGGTCAATAAGGAGATCAAAGAGGGAATCAAAAAGTTTCTGGAAACAAATGAAAATGAACACACAACAGTCCAAAACTTATGGGACACAGTGAAGGCAGTCCTGACAGGGAAGTTCATAGCCATAGTGGCATAACTAAAAAAGATAGAAACATTTCAAATAAACAATCTAACCCTACATCTACAAGAACTGGAGGAACAAAAAACAAAGCCCAGGGCAAGTAGAAGGAAAGAAATAACAAAGATCAGAGCACAATTAAATGACACAGAGACTAAAAGAACAATTCAAAGTATCAATAAATCCAGGAGGTGGTTCTTTGAAAAGATAAATAAAATCAACAAACCTTTAACCAAACTCACCAAGAAAAAAAAAGAGAGAGCACCCAAATAAATAAAGTCACAAATGAAAGAGGAGAAATTACAACTGATACCACAGAAATACAAAGAATTGTAAAAAATTACTATAAACAACTATCTGCCAAGAAATTTGAAAACATGGGTGAAATGGACAAATGTCTAGAAATAGATAATCTTCCAAAACTGAATTGAGAAGAAGCAGAAAGCCTGAAAAGACCAATAACAGCTGGTGAAATTGAAGTAGTTATCGAAAAACTCCCAGCACACAAAAGCCCTGGACTGGATGGTTTCACAGGAGAATTTTATAAAACATTTAAGGAAGAGCTAACCCCTATCCTTCTGTAACTATTCCAAAAAATCCAAGAAAAAAGAAGATTCCCAAACTCTTTTTATGAGCCAGCATTACCCTAATCCCAAAACTAGACAAAGACACAACAAAGAAAAGTATAGGCCAATATTGCTGCTGAACATCGATGCTAAAATCCTCAACAAAATATTGGCAAACAGCATCCAGCAATACATTGAAAACATCATACATCATAATCAAGTGGGATTCATCCCAGGGATGCAAGGATGTTACAATATCTGAAGATCAATAAGTGTAATACATCACATAAATGACAGGAAAGACAAGAATCACATGACCATATCAATAGATGCAGAAAAATATTTTATAAGGTACAGCACCTATCTATGATAAAAATACTCAGCCAAGTGGGAGTAGAGGGAGCATACCTGAGCATAATAAAGGCTATATATGAGAAACCTACAGCCAACATCATAGTCAATAGGCAAAACCTAAAAGATTTCCCACTAAGATAGTAACAAGACAAGGATGTCCACTTTCACCACTCCTATTCAACATAGCATTTGAAGTTCTAGCCACAGTGATCAAACAAGAAAAAGAATTAAAAGGGATCCAAATTGGAAAGGAGAAAATAAAACTGTCATTGTTTTCAGATGACATGATAGTATACATAGAAAACCCTATAGACTCTACCATAAGACTACTCAACCTAATAAGTGAATTTGGCAAAACAAAAGATACAAAGTCAATATTCAGAAATCAAAGGTATTTTTGTACACCAGCAATGAAATATCAGCAACAGAAGTCAGGGGGGAAATCACATTTGCTGTAGCAACAAGAAAAATAAAGTACCTAGGAATAAACTTAACCAAGGATGTAAAAGACCCATACTCAGAAAAGCATACAACACTGAAGAAAGAAATTAAGGTAGACACAAACAAATGGAAGCATGTACCATGTTCATGGATTGGAAGAATTAACGTCATCAAAATGGCCACACTACCCAAAGCAATTTATAGATACAACACAACCCCTATTCAAATACCAATGACATATTTCACAGATATAAAACAAACATTTCAAAAATTTATATGGGACCATAAATTACCCCAAATAGCCTCAGCAAGTTTGAGAAAAAAGAACAAAGTAGGAGGGCTCAAATATCTCATATCAAACTATATTACAAGGCCACTGTAATCAAACCAGCCTGGTACTGACATAAGAACAGACACATAGACCAAACGAACAGAATAGAGATCCCAGAAATAAAGCCATGTCTCTGTGGTCAATTGATATTTGACAAAGGGGGAAGAAGCATAAAATGGAGTAAAAATAGCCTCTTCAATAAATGGTGTGGGGACATCTGAGCAGCTACATGCAAAAAAATGAAACTCAACCACCAATTTACACAATACACAAAAATAAACTCAAGATGGATAAAAGACTTAAATATAAGTCATGGCACCATGTAAATCCTAGAGGTGGACATAGTCAAGAAAATCTGAGATATTCCATGCAGCAATATTTTCACGAGTATGTCCTCTAGAGAAAAGGACATAAAGGAAACAGCAAACAAATGGCAGTTCATCAAATTAAAAAGCTTCTGCACGGCTAAAGAAAACATCAGCAAAATGAAAAGGGAAACAATTCTATGGGAAAATATATTTGCCAGTGATACCTTGGATAAGGGTTTGATCTCCAAAATATAGAAAGAATTCACATGACTCCACACCAGGAAAACAAATCCAATTAAAGAATGGGCAAAGGACCTGAGCAGACACTTCACCAAGGAGGACATACAGAGGGCCCACAGACACATGAAAGGATGCTCAACATTACTAGCCAACAGAGAGATGGAAATTAAAACCACCATGAGATACCACTTTACACTGGTCAGAATGCCTGTCATAAGCAAATCAACAAACAAGCGATGGCAAGGTTGTAGAGAAAAGGAATGCACTGTAGTGCATTGTTGGTAGGAATGAAGACTGGTACAGCCACTGTGGAAAACAGTATGGAATTTCCTCAAAAAACTAAAAAAGGAACCTTGTTTTGGTGCAGCAATTCCACTGCTGGGATTATACCCTAAGAATCCTGAAACACCAACTTAAAAAAACCTATGCACCCCAATGTTCATAGTAGTGCAATTTACAATAGTGAAGTGCTGGAGACAGTCTAAGTGCCCACTGGTAAATGAGTGGATCAAAAAACTATGGTACATTTACACAATGGAATACTACTCAGCAGAAAGAAAAAACTCCTGCCCTTCACACCAGCATGGATGGAGTTGGAAAGTATTATGCTAAGTGAAATAAACCAGGTGGTGAAAGACAAATACCATATGATCTCATCTATAAGTGGAACCTAATCAACAAAACAAACAAGTGAGCAAAATAGAACCAGAGACATGGAAATAAAGAACAAACTGACAGTAACCAGAGGAAATGGAGAGAGGGATAATAAAGGAAAGAAGGGGAAGAGTTGTCAAGGAACATGTATAAAGGACCCATAGACAAAGACAATGGCAGTGGGGGAGGATTGCATGTGGGAGGTGGGAATCAGTAGGGAGGGGGAGAGTGATGGGAGGAAAATGGGCACAACTGTAATTGAACAATACAAAAAAAGCCAATGAAAGGGGAGGAAAGCTGGGGTAGCAATACTTACAGCAGACAAAATAGACATTAAAACAAGGCTATAAAATAAAGAAGAATCCAGCAATTCCACTTCTGTGTATTTATCTAAAAAAAAACTCAAAACATTAAATCAAAAAGACATGCATCTATGTGTTCATAGCAGTGTTGTTTACAATAACAAAGATATGGAAGCAACTGAAGTGTCCATTGATAGATGAATGGATGAAAAACAAGAGGTGCATATACACAATGAAATATGACTTGGGCATAAAAAAGCATGAAATCTTGCCATCTGCAACAGCATGGATAGAACTAGAGGGTACCATGCTAGGTGAAGTAAGACAGGCAGAGAAGACAAATACTGTTATTTTACTTACATGTAAAATCTAAAACACAAAATACTTAAACAAAAAAAAAAAACAGAAACAAACTCATACATACAGAGAATATTTTGATGATTGCCAAATGAGAGGGGGGCTGAAGGGCTCAGTAAAAAAGCTGAAGGGATAAGGAAGTATGAATTGATATAACAAAATAGTCGTGGGGATATAAAACACAGCATAGGGAGTATAGTCAATAATACTGTAGTAACTACGTATGGTGCCACATGGTACTAGACTTATTGGGGTGATCACTTTACAGGATATAGAAATGTCTAATTGCTATGTTGTACAGATGAAACTAATATAATATTGTATGCCAGTTGTAATTAAACACTTTAAATATTCTAAAAATTAAAAAATATATCATGTATATAATTTTAGGTAGATGACTATTCTATCATATGTATGTATCACAATTAGCAAGATATTTACATCCTGTTGGTTCTCTCTCTGGAGAACCCTTGCTCACACAACTTCCCAGAGCATCTTTGATATAGATGGCTCAGAGAAGATGACTAAAAACCTCTTCTAGGAAATGTTTGCTGCCACATGCTTATAGACATTGAAATAAGAATAAGCTCATGTGGTTCAACATAAAAATATGTGAAAATAACATTGTAGAACACAGCTTTGGTCAGACCTTTAGTGAAGCCATATGTCACATATGAAGGAGTATAACCTAAGCCTGGGGCTGAAAAGGTTAGGAGAAATTCCATAAATATAGCAAAATAGTAAAAAGAAGGCCCTTGGAGGACAGATAGTGAGTGAGTGCATCAGAAGCAGAGATAGAGGTAGACAGTTAACATGTAAGAAGGATTGTGGTGTGGAGCACTTTTCCACCATGGGATCACAGCCAGGAAAGCCTGGTTTAAAATGAAGAAGATGGAAGATTGAAGGCAATTTATTCACAGCAAGAGGATTCTGATGCTTGGATTATAAGAAAAAAGTAGTATGAACACTACTCAAGGACTCACAACCCAACATTTGGGCACATCCTTCCAATGCTTTTTCTAGGATCTGTCTCTCTGGCTCGCTCTCTATCTCTCTCTCTCTTTCTCTCTCTCCCTCCCTCTCAACTTATCTCCCATGAACTTACCTATTTATTTCCTTTACAACAATTTCATAACTCCATGAACACTTTTCTAAATAATCAGCTACTTCTCTACACAATATTTTTTAAGTAGATAAACAGTTTTCTCTCATACAGGTGTATTACTATTTATTTAACCAATTTCCCATTTGTGGGTACTTACATTCCTTCCAATTTTCACTCTTTCAAAGCATACTAGGATGAATATCCTTATACTCAAATTACATTTTTACATTTCTTGGTTGTTTCTTTAGAATAAATTTTTAGATGTGGAATTTCAAGGTCAAAAGTTGTGACCTGCATAAGGATTTTGATACCTAGTTGAACCCCCTCTGTAAAGAGACCACTTGCATTATCTCCAACAATGAAGAAGGGTACCCATCTCTCTACGCTCTTACCAACATTGGGTATAATTTTTTGTTGTTTTATTTTTGCATGAAGTGATTCTATGAAAGAAAGCAATCAATGAGAACTTTTTGTGAATGAAGTGGCATTAGGCTGGCCCTGGAGTGTGTGGTAAGATTTCAATAAGCAGAGTAGCTGGGGAAGAGCATTTTAAGGCCAGAGATGCAGCATAGCAACTTAGACACGGATGCTCTTTGGGTAACCTGGTAGTCCAGATGGACTGACATGCAGGGGTCCTGGGTAACTCTGGAGGATTAGACTAAAAAGGCAGGCTAGCATGTGATCACAGGGGTCCTTGAATAGCATCCTAAGGAGCTTAGATATTATTTCACAGCAATTGGAAGCCATTAGCAGTTTCTGAGCAGGGGATGTTTTTTTGCACACTATCCTAAGGGTGCCAAGGACCTGCCAAGAAGGTTGTTAAGTGGCAGGATCAGTTTTCATAGTTTTGACAGTAACCAGGAAACATGTCTATTTTTCCCACTCTGGTGTGACGTTGAGGTTGGAGCACTTCACTCATGTTCCAACATGCTTCCTATTAAGAAAACAAAATCCCACCCGAACAAATCAAGAAGGGCAAGAGAAGAACAAATGTATGCAGACCCAGCAAACAGAATGCAGGAGGGCCTGCAAGTAGCACTTGATAATTTATCTCAGTCCTTATTTCTCTCATCAATATTTTATGGCACCAGGAAACTCCAGCTTCATTTTCTGGTAATGAATTTATCATGAGACCAAGAGCAAGTTACTGAAGCAGATGCCTAGGGAGGCTGGGCAGAAGGGCAGCTCCACACCTCAGCCTGCTGGCTCTGCCACCCTGCAGGGCACAGGCGCTGCCTGGTCAATCAAGAGAGGCTGGGCCCCAGAGATGGGGCTTCCCTTGATGTGGATCACTGATTCCCCAAATAAACTCTCTTTAGAAAATGCCTTTCCTCCCTGGGAGGCTGAGTAGTGTCAGGAAGGTTAGTCAACATCTGTGATTAATCACCCACTGGGCATAGAACCCTATAATAGAACTGGGGGAAAATAAACATATTCAAGTAGCAGCCATTGTTCTCAGAGAATTTGTAATCTTTGTCCTTGGTCCAGCATCCACAGACCACTTGGAGCATAGTAGGCACTCAAAAATGCCTTCGACATGCCTGAGTAACTGCTGACAGCTGCCCTGAAGGGCCCTGCTGCTTCCTTTCAGCTCTAAATTTGACTCTGTCTATAACTGAGGGAAGTCACTTTATATAGCCTGGCTTCAGAAATCTTACTTTACAAAGTGGGGAAAAAATACAGCAGCAGACACTTGGATAGCATTTGCTATGTGCTTCCAAAGGTATATATATTAAATTAATTTTTATAACAAACCCTAGACAGATGCTGCTATTACTTGTATTTTACAGATGAGGACATCTATGCCTAGATAGATTAAGATCCTTGCTCAAGGTCACAGAGCTAGTTTTGAATTCAGAATCTGCAGTCTTAATCACCTCATTATACCATCTAATATCATCTATACCACTAAGGTAGAACTCATTTTTGTGCAAATAACAAAAACAGTATTAAACCCTACTTTAGCTAACATAAGCAAATTTATTGGCCCACAGAATTCAAGGTATATTACTGGTATCGAGTATGGCTTTGTGCAAGGCCTTAAATTATGCCACCAGGACTTGGTTTCTCCCTCTGTCATCTGGGGCCCCACTCTCAGACAGGCCCCCTGACAGATTTAAGGTGGCTGCCATCATTGAATGTCTTAAACTCACAGAGCACTTAATTAGTGAGAAAAAACAAATGTCTTTCTCAATATTCCTAGCAAAGGTTCCATTGTATGTCTTTGGCTCACATCAGTCCATGTGATCTAATAGCCAAGCGAATGCAATGTGCTAATTAGTGGAGACCTAGGTCAAACATTCCACCTGTCAGTAGGGGGGTAGGGGAGCCCCATCTGAACACATGGCTAGTGTGTGGATGAGGTAGCCACAGAGAGGGAAAGCAGGAGACAGCCATCAAAGAACAGAAATAGATGTTAAGTAGGAAAAGCAACATATGTCCATCCATACTGTTTCTTCTTGCTACACCTAGAAAAATATTGAAATGCTGATGGAAAGACATCAATTGATGTAACTATCAAAAAGAAGATGAAATATCTTTTAGCTCAACTCTTCCACAAAAGAAGTAGAGACCAACAGCCAGCCTGGGAGCTAAGACATCATCTAGCATTCTCCTCCTCACTCACTACTCTCCCAACCCTCAGAACAATTTTCTGCTTGTCATACACACCTTGGAGCCTCTTGTCTCAGGTCTTTGTAATGCCACTTCCTTCTGTCTACAATATGTGTTCCCTAGCAATCCATGTGTCCTTCTCCTTCCTCTCATTCAGATCTCCCCCCATGGGCTACCCTTACCGAAAAGACTTTTCCAACCTGCCTTTTACTCTTAGTACTTTCATTTTTCTAAAGCCATCATCACTGTTTTAGAGTCTACATATTGTGTGTTCTCTGTTTCCTCACTAGAAGGGAGGAAAAGAAGCTTTGTTTTGTTCCATGCTGCCTCCCTATACATAACAGGGATGTATCTGACACATAATAGATACTCAGCAAATATCCATTTAATGAGTGAATGAGGCATTAGGAAGCTTCTCTGACTGTGGTTAGCATGATCCAGGCTATTTCAGAGAATCTGGGAAGGAAGGAGGTACAGGAGAGAAGGCTTGAGAATACCTGCAGACGCCAGGCCTGGGTGGGGGCACCCCCACAGCCCTGTGTGCTGCCACCACCAGCAGGACACAGCGCAGTCAAAGGCATGTCTAAAAGGCTGAAGGCATACAGTCAGAAGACAGAGTGAGTGGGGGTTTATAGAAGAGGCTAGCAAAACTCAGAAGAAACAGAGAGAAGGAAGCAAAGTTGGAAATATGCCACCATCAGTCCCCATGCCATGGTCACTTGTCTGGTCAAGCCAGGAGTGTGGGGATGGTCCTTTGAACCCTCATTGTACTGTTACAGAATTGCATCTGAAAATGCACATAAAGCCCTGACTGGTGTGGCTTAGTTGCTTGGGCATCATCCCACAAAGTGAAAGGTTGCCAGTTCAATTCCCCATCAGAGCACGTGCCTAGGTTGCAGTTTGGTCCCTGGTAAGAGCGCATGTGAGGGGCAACTGATCAACGTTTCTCTCTCACATCAGTGTTTCTTACGCAATCTTTCTCCCTCCCTTCCCCTCTCTCTAAAAATAAATAAATAAAATATTTTTAAAAAAATGAACATGAAAAAAACCTGAAAAATTATAATCATGTTGTCTCACTGAGCATTGTAAATCTATTTTCATTGAGAAAACTAAAATAAGACTCATATTCAGATATGACATTTACTACATAGATTGATGACCTACTAAATAGACCTGAGTTAGAAAAGTAAAATAATTTCAGAGAATCACAATATAAACACCCACAATTTTAGGGAAATATACATAAAATTCATCATACAAGTCATATGGTATAATAATGGTTTCTTTTTCCCCCTCTTAAAATTGGTTTAGTCTTTCCCATTTCCCCACAGGGTAACCTCTGATCTACTGAATATGCAAAGTTCATTTATTGGAAGGTAACATTATTGCTCATATTGCACTATTTGAAGACCATAAATATTGTGCAAAAATCTCATCTCAATCTATGAGGCAGAAATTATGTTATCTACTTTTTATTAAATTTCTGATGAACTAATAAATGACTGAAAAGTTCTTTGAAAAGATGGGATTCTCACTCCTATGACCAGTCTGTACATGGGCATGAAAGCTAAATGTTCAGGATTGTAGTCTCGGGTGACCCAGAAGTCCAGTGACAGGGAATGCAGGCAGAGTATGCCCACCGCTGGGCTCTCCTCCTGCTTTAGAGCCAGTCTTTTCAAGACTGTTCAAACTCACATTTCTTCCATAAGCCCTGTGGCTAGCACACCAGAAGTCTAACCTTCTCTCTGCAGGAAAGAAAAACTGTAGGAAAAAGAAGCCTTTCATGCCAGCCACACTCACTACTTCTGCTCACGAACACACAGCCACCTACCTCATTGTTGTTCATTTCTGAATCTCCTTTTCCTCTTCTTTTCACCTTCAAGACCCAGCTGCAAAGTCTTTGCTTATCACTCACAGTGAATGTGTACTGAATGCACTTTTGATTGTGCTGAGGGTTCTATACACATTACTTCACTTCACCCTAACAATAACCATGAGAGTATGTAGGAGTGGGGTGGGGGCAGAAAACATTGCTTTGCTTTACAGGTGAGAAGATAGAGGTCTGAAGAGGTTAAGAAACTTGTCCTGGGTCTCCAAGGACTGGCAATGCTGGTGTAGGAGCCCAGGGCCACCCAGAGCCTGGACTCTCCATACCAGAGACATCACTCACTGGCATTTCTGTCTCCCCATAGCTACCAACTTCAACTGATAAGCCCTGGGGTGACCCTCTTGACTTACTGGGGAAAAAAGGTATAAATGCTATTGTTTTATGTTTCTATTGTGATAAAAATATGTAACATAAGATTAACCATTTTAAACATTTTTCAGTGTACAATTTAGTGACATTAGTATATTCTTATTGTTGTGCAACTGCCACCACTGTCATCTCAGAATCTTTTTATTATTTTATGCTGGAATTCTGTACCCATTAAACACTGAATCTTCATTCCTCCCTAGTCCTATCCTCTATTCTATATCCTGTCTCTATGTATTTGACTGTCTTCAGGTACCTCATATAAAACTGTATGGAATCATACAATATTTGTCTTTTTGTGAGTTTATTTTCACTTAATGTTTGCAAGTTCTATCCATGTTATAGCATGGATCAACACTTCATTTCTTTTTAAGGTTGAATATTCCACTGTATATATATGCCATACATTTTTATCCATTCATCTGTCAATAAACATTTGGGTTTGTTTCTATTTTTTGGCTATTATGAATAATGCTGCTATGAAAATTGGTGTACAAATATCTGTTCAAGTCCCTGCTTTCAATTTTTATGGGAACATACCTAAAAGCAGGATTGTTAGATCATATTATAACTCTGTGTTTTATTTTTTGAGGAATCACCAAACTGTTTTGCACAGTAGTTGCACCATTTGACATTATCAACAGAAATGCACAAGGGTTTCAATTTTTCACATCTTGGCCAACATTTGTTATTCTGTTATTTTGGTAAGAACCTTTCTTAAGGGCATAAAGTAATGTCTCATTGTGTTTTTAATTTGCATTTTCCTAATGACTAGTAATGATGAGCATGATTTATCACATTTATTGACCATTCGTATGTCTTCTTTGGAGAAATGCCTGTTTAATTCCCCATATTTTATTGGTGGTGGTGTTTTTTTGTTGTTGTTGTATTGTAGGAGTTCTTTATATATCCTGATATTAATTGCTTATTATATATATGATTAGCGAATATTTTCTCCCATTTGGTGGATTGCCGTTTCACTGTGCTGATAGTGTCCTTTAATGAACAAGTTTTTTAAAGATTTTGATGAAATACAATTTATTTATTTGTTGTGGTGGTGGCGGTTACTGCGTATGCTCATTGCCAAATCCAATGTCACAAAGGTTTTCTCCTGTTTTCTTGTAAGTGTTTTATAGTTTTACCTTTTACATTTAGGTCTTTGATCCGTTTTGAGTTAATTTTTGTATGTGGTATAAGGTAGATAAGGATCTACTTTTCCAACACCATCTTTTGAAGAGATTGTTCTGTTCCCATTCGATGTCTTGACTCTCTTGTTGCAAATCAAGTAACCAATAAAGAAAACTCATAGATACATAAAAAAGAAAAAAGAAAATCAATTGATCGTATACAGAAAGACTTATTTCTGGTTTCTCTATTCTATTGTCTTATACATTTATCTTTATGCCAGTACCACATTGATTGTGATTAGTGTAGCTTTGTAGTAAGTTTTTAAATCCAGAAATTAGTCCCACAAGTGTGTGGTTTTTTTTTCAAGATTTTTTTTTGGCTTTTTAGCATTCTTTGAGATTTCACATGAATTTCAGGATAGGTCTTTCTCTTTCTGGAAACAAGTTGGGATTTTCATAGGGATGTCATTGAATCTATGTATCACTTGGCTAGTGTTGTTATCTTAATATTAAGTCTTTCAATCCATGAACTTGGATTGGCTTCCATTTATGTACATTAATTTATTATTAATTTATTAATTTATTTATTCGTTAATTTATTTCAGAATGGTTTTATAGTCTTTAGTGTAGAAATATCTCATCTCCTTGATTAAATTTATTCCTAACTTTTTTATTTTTTCTGATGTCAATATAAATGGAATTGTTTTATCAATTTCCTTTTCAGATTGTTCATTATTAGAGTAGGCATATGACTAATTTATGTGTGATGATTTTGTATTCTGCAACTATACTGAATTTGATTATTAGTTCTAACTGTCTTTTTGGAAATCGTTAGGGTTTTCTACATATAAGATCATGCCATCTGTGAACAGAGATAATTTTACTTCTTCCTTTCCAATTTGAATGCCTTTTTTTTTCTCATCTCATTGTTCTGGCTAAAACTTCAAATACAATATTGAATACAAGTGGTAAAATGGGTATCATTGTCTTGTTCCTGATCATAAAGGAAAATTATTCAGTATTTTACCACTGAGTATGGTGTTAACTGTGGGTTTTTCATATATATGTCCTTTATCATGTTGAGGATCTATGTGCAATTTTAAAACTTAGTGGAATGCCAAAAAAACGTGTGTTTTTACCTTTTGATAAATGTGTGTCAAATCTTCTTGAGAACAAACTGATTGGCAAGCATATATGTGTATTGGTAAAAGCTGAATATGTGTATTGGTAAAATCTTAGTACTTAATTATATTTGCATCATCAGAAAAATTATTTCAAAACTTGTGGTTCAGTGGTGATTGGTGGAGGGAGAGAAGGTCCATGTAAGAGGTTATTTATAGGAAAATGATAAAAATTACTAGAATATGATATCATGTAACATATAATGAGAGTCAATAATTTTCTTCTTTTATACAAGGTCAGGTTACAATAATTTTTGTTACTTCAACATGAAAAATAAGTTACTAGGGTACATTATGAAATTCTATAAAATCATGAAAAAATGATAAAAGCAAAAACAGACCACATCTTAAATATGTATATCTTTAGGCATGAAAAAGTCATTTTTGATCAAATTAAAAGTAATTTATGCTAAAAGGTTTGCTCAGGCCAAATATAATCAAATTCTGGAAGAAAATGGATGAAACTATGAGGCAAATACACAATCAGCTAGTAAATTTAGAAATAATAATAGTGAATATTTTGAGAGAGCTTACTATGAACCAAGAATTTTCTAAGTTCTTTATGTATAATAATATATTTGACCCTCACAACTACCCTAAAAGTTAGATGCTATATTTTCCCCATTTTACAAATGAGGAAACTGAGATGCAGAGAGATAAAAAATCTTGTCCAAGGTCACAGTTACTAAGTACTGAAGATACAATTCCACTAGGCAGCCTTCATTCCTAGAGTCAGCTGAATAATGTCCTCCCAAATATATTGTCTTTAATCCCAGGAACTTATAGATGTTTGTTATTTGAAAAAAAAAAGTCTGTTGGTATAATTAATTAAGAATTTTGAGATGAGGAAAATAAACTGGATTATCTGGGTGAGCCCTAAATGCCATCACATATGTCCTCATGAAAGACAACAGCGGGTTTACACAGACACAAGAATAGGGACACATGGAAGAGACAGCCACATGAAGATGGAGGCAGAGATCAGCATAATGCAGTCGAGGAAGCCAGAAGCAGTAAGGAGCTGATTCTCCCCTGATATCCCCAGACAGAGCACAGTCCTGCCAGATTTTGGTCTTCTGGCCTCCATACTGGGAGAAAATAAATTTCTGTTGTTTTAAGCCACCCAGTTTATGGTTATTTGTTATTTGTAGCCACAGGAAACTATTTTCACTCGATCAGGATGCTGGGGTATCTCCTGTGGGAAGATCTCACCCTCAGCTGCATCAGGTGAAATCATAGCAGCTCCCACAAATGCTCACAAAGACTTGGTGAAGGGAACATGCAGAGCCAGTTTGACCACTGGTTAAACAAATAGTTCAAGAGCACCAAACACTTTTCAAAGTGCTGTCCCATTGATCATATCATTTGACCATCTGACCTCCACCTAACTGTCATTGTACACAACAGGTGAAAAAGGACCACTTATTCAGTTTATGCATATAAGAGCTGAGACATGAACTCCAGCTTCCTACTTCAGAGCATTTCCAACTGTACCACCCTCTGACTCTAAAAGAAGAGAAAAGAAATAACAAGAAAGAGAGGGGAAACCATAATATTTGAGAATAGCACTTTGGAGTGTACAAGCCTCATGCATCTGTACTATTTAATTCTCATAACAATAAGAGGTTACTCTCACTACCCCTGTTCTACAGATTAAAAAACAAAAACAAAAGCTGGAAGAAGTCTAGAGACTTTTACCAAGACACGCAAGGACCAAAAGTGATTTGACCTTCAATCCCAAGCAAATTTTTCCACTGCAGATACTCTAGTATTTTTCATACATACGGGCCCAGGCCAAAAATGCACAAATACCATACCCAAGTGCACATGTTGGGGGTTTCTCCTTTAAAAATAAAAATAGTCTTGATGTAAAGTTAAAAACAGAAGGGTGATTTGCATAAGACCCTGAGCTCTCAATTACACCAATTACTTTATAATTATAGGCAATGCCATCCTGGTTTTTCAAAACTTACGTCTATTCTTAAAGAATCTGTCAGAAAGGAGGCTTCTTCTCAGGGAGAGATTCCAATTAGTATGCACGTTGCATGCAAAGGGGAGAAAACCTGCTGGAGCTCCAAGGAGGAAAAAAGAGACAGGAGCTTTTAAATGTCCCAGCTTAGCAAGTGGGCATGCTGGGAAATCAAGACCTCTGGGAAACTTCCAGCTCTCAGCTCTGGAGGAGGGTTATGTCAGGGCAAACTCAGCCTGAACCCTCTCACCCCTGCCTTTCTTCCTCCCACCTGTCTGTTGCCCCAGCAGCCGCCTCTAGACTTTGAGGTGCATGGAGGGAAGTTTTGCCTGCCAAACTTGGATTTCTCATAGCTTCAGGGAGAAATCAGTGGAATAGGTCTACCTAAATTCCTCCCACTCAAATCACTGTCTTCTCTTTTTCTTGTTTAGTGCCTGTGGAACAGGGAAGTATCATCATCTCCCCTATTCCAGGGCGTGTTCACTCAGAAAACTTTCTGAGAACGGGCATGGAAGAGTGGGTGGGCACTTGTAGGCAGTAAACTCAGCACTTTTTTTTTATCAGAAGTTCCCTTCTGTGGGTCTGGTTATTTCCACGCCCGAACTGCCCTGCCACCAGATCAGTAATTTGGGTCTTCAGATACTGTTGCTCGAAATACAGTTTTCTGCAGAGTCCTGATTTACCTACCCTGGGAGAGAAGGAGAGCTCAGTAAGTTGTAATATCCAGAAACCTTAGGGATCCTGGAGGCCAACTCATCATACTATATGGAGAGTAGCATTTTGACTCTCCCATTTGGGGGCAAAGTCCACTTGAATGACACTGGTCCAAATGGTAGGGTTAGTATGTAAAGTCACCATTGCATAAAGCATATATTTCTGACCCTCATGCCCTGTAAAAGGAGATGAGCAGTCGCACAACACAGGTAATTTGTTGTGCTTTGACAGATGGACCTCACCTGCCTTCTGACTGCCAGTGCAAGCAGGTAATGCGATACATCTGTGACCACTGTAAATTCGGAGCTCCATACTAAAACTCAGTACCAGTGCCTCTGTCTGCCTGTCTTCCTGTCTCCATATAAGGAGCTGCCTCCTTTACGTAACCATCAATCTCTAGGCTTGCACTGACTCTTCCAAGGTCCCTGTGTGAAAATTCACATTTCTTTGAACATCAGTGTCACTCCACCACACTGAATTTCTTTAGCAGAAACACCTCCAGTTACAGTTTGCTACACACCTTCATTCACGTTATCTCAGTCTCCTGGGCACATTGCTACCAAGGTGGCACTTCCTGTTGCTTCTCCATGCTCAACACTCTCCACAGCCATTCTTTAAAAGACTGGTAAAAGAAAAATCACAGGAAGAAAGACTAAAGAAAGGGGGCAGACACGGGCTTTGGGAGATGAGGGTTCTCAGTAGGGTTATGCCTGGAGTGGCTCCCCAGGCCAAGTTGTGCCGCCCGTCTGTCCCCTCTCACTGAATCCCAACCAGACACTGCATGAATGGAAAGCCTTTTCCTGATTGACTAACTGGGAATTATATTCTTTTTTGCTTCCATACCATGTTGTGTCTCAATTAAAATCATGTTTCTTATCTTGCCTCTTATCATAGCCATGAGCCTATGTCTCACCTTTCCTACTAATTGTCTTGAGTCCCTCACTACAGAGTCCAGTACAGATTAACTAATTCTGGGATTATCACTCAGAAAGTCTAACCAGTCTTGCCAAGACCACGTACATAACTGGCAAGGGCAGGACACACACTAATATTAGTGCACAGGTTGTGGTACACAGTGTTGTTTCTGTAACCTCTCTGCTCATGTTCAAGTCCCACTCAACAGGCTATGGGAGCTTGGGGAGGGTTTTAATCTCTCTGTGCTTCAGTTGCTTCATCGATAAAATGAAGAAAATAATAATGTCTACTTCCTAAACTTGTGAGGATTAAAGGAGTTAATGGGTGTAAAGAGATTAGAAAAAAGTCTGGTACAGAAAATACACTCACTAAATCTTAGGTATTCTTTTCCATACTTTAAATGTGCAGTGTTTTGTTTTTTTTCTTTTAAAGAAAGATCAAGAGAGAAAAAGAGATCACAAAAGGTCCTCCCTGATCTCCAATGTTCTTGGATGCAAGGTTAGAATACACAGATATCAGAACAAACCAACAAACAAAGCTTACTGCTCTCACACACAGTAAGTCACCCTGCCTCCTTTACCATATCTCTAATGGTGCTCCTTTTCATTCTCATGACCTGGTTTAAGCCCTCCTTCCCCAATGTTAGGTTTCAACTAAGCCCTACCCTCAATCCAACATGTGGGTGCCACCAGAAAAAGCTTGATAAAGGACACTTCCAACTATATGACTCCTATTATCCTGAGCCATCATTGGAAAATCTATATATCTACATAGATCTTAGGTATTTTTATCCATCTTTTTTCTTGTTCATGTTCAGTCACCATAAGCAGCCTTCACCCCTGACTCTGACACTTATAGGCTCTGTACTTTGCCTTTTCTGACCTTATATCCCTCCCTGTCCTTTCCAAGAACTGCGCCACTTGCCCTCTGGAACTCAAGGCCAATCATTAGTAAGACTCTCATGTCTTCACCTCCTTGTGTAAAGACTCCTTCACCCGTGTCTCTAACTAAAACCTGCTCTACCCTGGAGCATGGCTCTTCAGTCTTCTCAAAGGGTCCTCTGGCCTCGGGTCTTCCTGGTTTCATGTGCTCTGCTCCTTAGGGTTGTCTCCTTCTCTTCCCCTTGATCCCCTATACCTTGCTTGAAATTTTCATGTCACCTGACTAAACACCCATCCCCCATCATTGCTACAGTTATCTAGTGCCCCTTTTATCTTGAAGAATTTAGCCCCTGATTGTCCCTCTGTACAACATTATTTACTTCCTCATTTGTTGATTTAATATACAAATAATCATGCTGCCAACATTCTGAACTTTACTCCTCCATGGAGCATTTCCTCTTTTCTAACTCACCCATTCACCTGAATACTCATCCCCTTGGTTTTGTCATTACCAAACACTCCAGTCTTCTTGTAAGCATAATTTCAAACATCCCATATATTGACCACCACCTCCTTATGTTTCAAATCCACTTACTCAAGTAGCCTAGCTCCAGCAATCATTCTGCATCTCCCCCAGAATTTTCAGTACATTGATTCTACAACCCATCACTGTCCCTTACTTCCCCACAACCTCAGCTTAGATCCCATGTCAATCATTAGGCTGCAGCCCTCACTTTCACATTCAAATGTTTTTGCCCTCATTCTCTCTACCACCACTTACTTCCTTGCACTCAGATAAAGCAGTTATGTTTTGTCCAGTCAGATTGGGCTGCACTTGTACAACTAAACAAGTTCAGGAAAAACACACAATCATCCTGGCTTACTTTAACTCATGATCAATAAACTCAAGGGGCACTGTGACGCTATCCAGCATTCATAACTATGGTGCACTCACACCTCTCCTACTCTGCTAATTGGCTACAAATGCAGTCTCACCTTTAATGTTGGACAGCTCCTCCCCAGTCCTTACTCTCAAGTGACAGTCTTGTTTATATTTGATTAAGAAAATTGAAATAATATGAAAAGAATATACACGAGCTCCCGCCACACACCTATCCACATTCCAGCATTTATATTGTCCAGGCAGCATTCTCTCCTATCACTGTGAGTGACTGTGCTCCTGCCTAAGGCAGCCTTCCACCTGTCCATTTGGTCACATTTCTCCTCACCTATTCAAGAACAATGCTCTAGCAATTTTCCCTCTTTCTCCTGAAGCATCGATTTTTCTCACTGCCCTGAATCTTTTTCATCAACACACAAACATACTGCTATTTTTCCTGTTTTTAAAAAAATCTCTCAACCATGCTTTCTCCTCTAGCTGTCCCCCATTTCTCTCTTTCCCTAGAGAAAAATTCCTTGAAAACCTTGTCTATGAAGACATCTCCCATTCTGTCTTGAAATCATTCGATTTAAGGTTTTACTCCCACCTTTCACCAATACTGCTCTTAAGAGGCCACCAGTGTCATCCATGCTGCTAATGTCAATGTTGCTTTTTAGTCCTCACTTTCTTAATTATCATCAGAATTTTACTCTGTTGATCACCTTTTTTCACCTTAAACACTCTTTGAGCATGGCTCCCTGGTATCACACATCCACCTGGTTTTTAAAACATTTTACGTCCCTTCTCAGGTACCCCCATGGTTCCAACTCACTCACCTCTAAAGTCTACAGTGTCCCAGGGCTCAGATATTAGACCTCTTCTCTATCTACCTCCACTGCCTAGGTTTGGTCATCCAGTCTCTGGTTTTCAATACCATCTATGTGCTAATGTCTCCCAGATGTGTATCTCTAGATGAAACCTTTCTCCAGACTTAACTTATGTATCATACTTCCTGGTAAACCTTCTCATATGAATGTCTAATGAACATCTGAAACCTAATATACTTACAATTGTGTTCTTGATATACCCAAACCTGTTCTTCTCACTTTCTTCTCAGTATCAGTGAATGCAACTTCACTCTTTTGACTGAGGTTAAGAACATTGGCATCACCTTTGACATCTCCCTATTTATCATCCCACATCCAATACCTTAGCAAAAGCAAGCACCATTCCTTTACACATACAGAGCATTTGACCTCTTCTCTACTCCATTGCTATCGCTCAAGTGCAAGCCCCCATGCTCCATCTGCACTAGGATAACAGCAACAACTCTGGTGCTGCCTTTTGCTCTGCCCTTTCCTTTGTCTTCTGCATGGCTATCACAGGCATGTTAAATAGGCCAACTCATTTCAGTTTTCTGCTGAAACCTTCCAGAGAGTTCTCAGTTCAGTCCAGGAGACATAATGAGGCTTTGTGACCTGCCAAGCCCACACTGCCTGCCTTCCCCATGCATCTGTGACTCCCCTACTCTCAGCCCTATTATCTCTGCTCCAGTCACATTAGTGACCTCGTGGCACCTGAACTATCACAGGCATCCTCCTGCCTTCAGACCAAGCACTCACTGTTTCCCTTCTTATACTGTCCTCCAAAATCTACTCAGCTCCTTTAAGGCTTTGCCTAAATTTCACCATCAATGAGGACTTCTCTGAACGTCCAATCTAGAACATCAACTCTCTTTACATTTCCCTTCTCTGACTTATCTTCTCCCAGGAACTGCTCCTTTTCTAATTACTATACATTTTATTTATTCATCTTTCTTGTTGTCTTCTAGACTCTGTTTCATGAAGGAAAGTAGTTTTGTCTGCTTTGTTTCCTGCTATATCCCCAGGGCCTACAACAATGCATGACACATAATAGGTGCACAATAAGTAATGACTGATAATCAGTATTCTGTCTGTCATCAAAACATGTAAACTAGAGCTTTTGATTTCACCAACCCCACTTACACACACACACACACACACACACACACACACACACACACTTAATTTATTGCCCAGTATTCTTTCATCAAAGCTAGGATCCTGGGATTCATCCTTAATTCTTCCATTCCCCATGTTCGCCAGACCCAATCTCAATAGGCTTGGCTACTTGACCTTCAACACACACTCTAACTTCAGCCCCAGAGTCCATTCTTCCTTCTTCTCACCCCACACCTTCTGCTACTGCCTCTTGAGTGGAAATCTCCCTCTTGACGGTGTTTAGCTGCCTCACATGGGTATCTCCTGTACTCTCTTCTACTCACTCAGTTCTTGTCACTTTGGCCTTCATCCAATCCCACCGTTGTTTCTTGAGCAGCTGTCACAAGGGCCAGCATGTCTTTTCCCTGAATGTTTTTTCCTAGGTCTATGTCTGGGTACCATTTCTTCCTTCAGGTTTCAGTCTAATCCCCCCAGGAAACCTTCCCAGAACAGTGCAACCACCCTTTTTAAAGTAGCTCCCACCCACCCATTCACCCCTCCCTTCACTACTTCCAGCACCAAGATTATTTCCCTCTAAGCACATATCAAACAGCAATCGCCTCACTTATTTATATGCATGTTTCTTTTTCATATATGCATTAAAACTATAATGTCTTTAAAATCAGGAACAAAGTAAGTAATAAGTAAATAGTCAGTCCCCAAATGCATAAATGGGTGAATGAATACTATTTTAGAATTGCTGCAATCTCTGAAGCCATCCAGTGCCTCTCCCTGCCCCTAGGAATAGGTGTTGTACAGAAGCAGCAACGAAGACCAAGTAAGAGAACCCTAAACATCTGGCCACCAAGCTGAGGGAGCTTGCTTCCTGATCTTCATAGCCCATCTCTCTGAGTTTTGTGGGAATGAGGAGTGTCCTCTTCATTAAGCAGCACTATCCCAAACAATGTTATTTGAAAGGACTAAAGAAACAACAAATAACTCATCCCAAAATAACCCTTACTTGACTTCCAGCTGCTCCAAGCAGCTAGGTGCTTTTTCTGAGCCAGAGAGCTTCTGTCTCTACACTAATAAGACAAGGAGAAAATCAAGCGCATTGAGATATGCTAAAAGGGGTCATTGTCTGTTTAATTGAATTTATTGGTGTGATATTGGTTAATAAAATTACACAGGTTTCAGGTGTATAATTCTATAACACATCATCTGTATATTGTATTGTGTGCTCACCACCACAAGTCAAGTACCCCTTCCATCACATTTTATCCCCTTTTACCCTCTTCTACCTCCCCACCCCCTTTCACTCTGGTAATAACCATACCGTTGCCTATCTATGAGTTGTTGATTTTTTTTTGCTTAATCTCTGTACCTTTTTCACTCAGTCCCCCAACCCTCCCCTCTGACAGCTGTCAGTCTCTTCTCTGTATCTATGAGTTTGTTTTTATTTTGGTTGTTAATTTATTTTGTTCAATAGATTCCACATGTAAGTGAAATCACATGATATTTATCTCTCTCTGACTGGCTTATTTCACTCAGCATAATACTCTCCAGGTCTATCTATGCTGTTGCTAAAGGCAAGATTTCTTTCTTTTTCACAGTTGAGTAGTATTCCAATGGTGTAAATGTACAATCAACTCCCTTTATCATTATATAGTATCCTTCTTTGTCTTTACAATATAACCTTTGTTTTAAAGCCTATTTTGTCAGATATAAGTCTTACTGACCCAGCCTTTATTCATTTTTATTTGCATGGAATATCTTTTATATCCCTTTACTTTTATTTTTAATATACTTTATTGATTATGCTATTACAGTTGTCCCATTTCCCCCGCTTCATTCTCCTCCAAACTGCACAACCTCTCCCACTTTAGTTCATGTCCATGTGTCATAAGTTCTTTAGCTTCTACATTTCCCATACTATTCTTGCCCTCCCCCTGTCTATTTTCTACCTACCATCTATGCTATTTATTCTCTGTACCTTTTCCCCCCTCTCTCCTCCTCCCACTCCCCTGTTGCTAATCCTCCATGTGATATCCATTTCTGTGGTTCTGTTACTGTTCTAGTTGTTTGCTTAGCTTGTTTTTGTTTTTGTTTTAGGTGTGGTTGTTGATAATTGTGAGTTTGCTGTCATTTTACTATACATGTTTTTTATCTTTTTTTTCTTAGATAAGTCCCTTTAACATTTCATTATCATAAGGGCTTGGTGATGATGAACTCCTTTAACTTGACCTTATCTGAGAAGCACTTTATGTGCCCTTCCATTCTAAATGAAAGCTTTGTTGGATAGAGCAATCTTGGATGTCGGTCCTTGCCTTTCATGACTTGGAATACTTCTTTCCAGCCCCTTCTTGCCTGCAAGATCTCTTTTGAGAAATTAGCTGACAGTCTGATGGGAACTCCTTTGTACGTGACTGTCCCCTTATCTCTTGCTGCTTCTAGAATTCTTTCATTTTAATCTTGGGTAATGTAATTATGATGTGCTTTGGTGTGTTCCACCTTGGGTCCAACTTCTTTGGGACTCTTTGAGCTTCCTGGACATCATGGAAGTCTATTTCCTTTGCCAGATTGGGGAAGTTCTCCTTTATTATTTGTTCAAATCACTTTTCCACTTGTTGTTCTTCCTCTTCCCCTTCTGGCACCCCTATAATTTGGATCTTGGAATGTTTCAAGATGCCCTGGAGGTTCCTAAGCCTCTCCTCATTTTTCTGAATTCTTGTTTCTTCATTCTTTTCTGTGTGATTGTTTCTTTCTTCCTTCTGGTCCACTCCATTGATTTGAGTCCCAGTTTTCTTCCCATCACTATTGGTTCCCTGTGCATTTTCCTTCATTTCACTTAGTGTAGTCTTCTTTTGTTCATCTAATTTGCAACCAAAATCAACCAATTCTGTGATCATCCTGATCACCAGTGCTTTGAACTGTGCATCTGATAGGCTGGCTATCTCTTAGTCACTTAGACATATTGGCTCTGAGACTTTGATCTGTTCTTCCCTTTCGGCCATTTTTTTTGGGGGGAGGGGGTCTGGCTGCACCTGTTTCATATGGGGGTGGAGCCTTAGGTGTTCACCAGGGTGGGGCAACCCAGTTGCTGGGTTGTGACTCTGTATGTGGGGGTGGGGTCAGAGAGGGAACAATGGCGCTTGCTCCGCTCTCATATTTCAGCCCATCTGCCACTTCCCACAAGCAAATTGGGCCTTTCTGGTGCTGATTCCCACGTGGGTGGGTTTGTGTATGTTCTAGGACCTTGTGGGTCTCTCCAACAAACTCTCCTGTGAGGCTGGGAGTCTCTCCTGGCACTTAAACCCCTACAAGTGTTTTCAATAGGTGCTTTTAGGCTTTATTTCCCAGCGCTGGGGCCCACGGTTGCTCAGTCTGTCTCACTCCGTTTTCACGCCTGGTTTATCTGCACACAAATGTGTGTCCACGGTCAGCCAGTGGCCTTGCGCGCTTCACTGGGTCTGCCCATTGCCACCCCACACCCGGGGTCTGCCAGCCGCTGCCTGTGTGCCTGGGACCACCACCCACTGCTTTTCCTGCCGTGACCCCTCTCCGCCAGGTGATGACTCCGCGCCTCTTACTGGTCTGGATGAATGGTTGCCGGAAGTCCGCACAGTTCAATTTTCCGTCAGATCTGGTTTGGGGTACATTTTTTGTTTCTAAATTTTTATTGTCCTTAATTTTGGTTGTGCGAGGAGGCACAGTGTCTCTACCTATGCCTCCATCTTGGCTGGAAGTCCTGTATCCTTTTACTTTTAATCTATGTATATCTTTTGTTCTGAGGTGGGTCTCTTGTATACAGCATATATATAGGTCTTCTTTTCTTATCCAGTCAGCTACCCAATGTCTTTTGATTGGTACATTTAGGCCTAAAATGTTTCTGTTGAGAAATCATCTGACAATCTTATGGGAGCTATCTTGTAGGTAATTGCCTTTCTCTTGCTGCTTTAAGATTCTCTCTTTGTCTTTAACCCTTTCCATTTTAATTATGATGTGTCTTGGTGTGGGCCTCTTTGGAGTCATCTTGTTTGGGACTCTACATTTTCTAAATCTGTGTGTTGTTTTCCTTCACCAGGTTAGGAAAGTTCTCAGTCATAATTTTTCAGATAGGTTCTCAACCCCTTGCTCACTCTTTTCTCCTTGCTTCTATGATTAGGTGTGTTCTGCTACCTTGTCTCCCAAATGGCTGGTTCGATCCTCTGCATCATCCAACCTACTGTTTATTCCTTCTAGTGTGTGTTTTATTTCAGATATTGTATTATTCATTTCTGACTAGTTCTTTTTCTATATTTTCTATACCCATTTTCATGCTATCGTAATTCTCACCAAGTTCTTTGTAGTTCTCACTACGTTCCTTGTAGTTCTCATAAGTTCCTTGAACATCCTTATAACCATTCTTTTGAACTATGTCTAGTAAATTGCTTGCCTTCATTTCCCTTAGCTCTTTTTCTGGGGATTTCTACTGTCCTTTCATTTGGGACATGTTTCTTGATCAGCCCATTTTTGCTGCCTCTTTGTGATTGTTTCTATGCATTAGGTAGACCTGCTACAAATCCTAGTCTTGGCAGGGTGATCTTCTGTAGTGGGTATCCTGTGGGACCCACTGACACAGTCTCCTTGACATCCTGAGCTGGTTGGTCCAGAAATGTCCCTTGTGTGGGTAATGTGGGACCTCCTGTTGTAACTGAGTCTTGATTGCTATTGGCTCATCCATGCATGGTATCGACCTTCAGGCTGGTTGACTGTAAAGATTAACCCTGACTGCAGTATATAAGCTACTATTCAGGTGTGGACCACATGGAGCAGAATTAGCCTTAGCAGGGTCTGGTGCCTACCAACATCTCCCTTTGGATATACTGTTTGTGAAACTAATTGAATCCTGTTCTGATGTTTTTTGAAGCTGGCCAGTTGGCATATTGGTTCTAGGGCCTCTTTGGAGGGACTCTGGTTCAGCCCAATGTCAATACTCTGTCTGTGACTGGTCCTGGGCAACCTGTTTGGAGTTACAAAGCATTCCACTGTTTGTGCCTGCCTCTGCCGGGCCTAGGTGTGCATGGGAAGGATCAAGTTGTGCACCAAGACTAATTTTTAGCAGCACTGGCCTGGGGCATGTCATCAAAAGTCCCAAGAAACCCTGGATTCCACCTCCACCTGCCTCCACCTGCTGCCTGCCAGTTAGGCTCAGTCACTGAAAGATCCTCTGGTGGTATGGAAGTTGCATGAGGTAGGTTCTCAGTGAGTCACCAGGTAGGGGTGAGTGGTATTCACTAGATCTGTACAGACTTAAGCTCAGTGCCAATGCTGGGTCTGAGGCCACTCTGCAAATACCGGATAGGTACAGTAAGACTAGCTGATACCTGCTGGGTGCTCACACACCTTTGTGGTGGAAAGGGTCTCAAGGAGTCATCAGGTTGAGGCCAGCAGAGTTTATCAGGCTAAAACAGACCAAGGTTTGGCCATTTGAGGGGAGGGCTCTGCACAGGCCAGGCATGTGAGGGAAATATTTCCCCTGTCCTTGAGCCACACTATTTAATGTGTCCTGGATTCTGCCAGTAGCCCCATCTTAACAGGGTGGGGCTGCAGGAAGTCAAAAGAGGAGGTGCCTGTTAGGCTTGAGAAAAGGTGAAGAAAGCAGTCCTCATCCCAGAGCCACACAACTCAGTCTGTCCTGGATTCTGCCCAGACCTTGACAGGGCCGATCCACCAGGAGTCAGAAGGGTGGGGCCACTGAGAGCCTGGGATATGCCAATCAGGTTCGAGGAAAAGTAGGGAGAATGGCCCTCACTCAAAAGCCACATAACTCAGTCACTGACACTCTCTGAGTCTGCCCAGCCCTCTATAGCCAGGCTGAGGCAGCTGACAGCTCAGCAGGGTACAGTCTCTGCAAGCTGGGGCCACAGGGAGGTCAAAGGCTGGAACTATTGCATTTCCCCCAGGCTGCTGCCATATGGAAGGGAGCACTCCACCCAAGAAAGATGGTGTCCGCAGTATGGAGAGGGATTCAGCACAAAAGGCCTGGTGGCCATCCCCTCAGCTCTCTCCCAATTACAAATGCTGGTCTCACTTCACATAACTCTAGTGCATACCACCTTCCCTCCACCAGACTCCAGGATGAGTGGTTGTAAATGAGATGTTATGCATTGGCCCTTTGAGGCTGTGCCTGTGTCTCTAGCAGACTCCTATTTCTCCCTGGCAAACAGAATCCTCACTGATTTTCACAGCCAGATCTTATGTGAGCACTTCTTCTCAGCTCTGGTGCCCTGGGCCAGGAGAGCCTGGCTTGAGTTGAGATCCCATGCTTCTCAGAGGAAATTGTTGAAACTGAGATATCCCCCCAGCATCTCAGCCACCACCTATGGAGCAGGCCAGCCTTTTCCTGTCTCCATCTTTCCTACCAGTCTCAATGTGGCTTCTTTTGTAAATCCTTGGTTATAAGACTTATCTTCAACTAGTTTTCAGTTGGTTATTCAGGTTTATTCCTTTAAATCTTAGTAGTAGTTCCAGTTTGGTCCCAGGAGGAAGTGAGTATACCTCCACCCTATCTACCACCCTCCTGGATCCCCCAGGGCATTGTCTTCCATTCACTTATGAAGATGAATGCCCCTGGCTTTTTTCCATACAGATCTTTAGTGAAAAGTTTTAAATTCTGCACTTAGCATTTGTCTGCGTACAAAGAGTCATTGAATGACCCTATTATGAAATTTACAAACTAGATGTGCTGAGAAAAATGACACATGTTAAACAATCAGCAAACAATATGATGAAACATAACTAAGCACTGAGTAGTACCATTCAGGTTCAGAGAAAATTGAGGACTAGAGTAATTGGAAAAGACTCCTTGGAGGAGTTTCAAACCACATGTTGAATGGTATGCAAAGTTGAAGAAAAAGAAGGTGGTGCAAAAGAAGGGAAACATTTGCAAAGACTCAGAGTAAGAATGAACCTGGAGTGATACAACTGGCCTGATCAAATTTTGGAGGGGAGGATTTAGAACCTAAATATGTAGCTGTGAGCTCAAATTCACTACTTATACAGTGAGTATTGGCACAAAAAGTTACTTGACCTCTCTGAGCCTTTACTTCACCTGCTAAATAAAAGTATTACCAGCAATACCCCTTTACCCACCTCAGAGAACCCTAGTGGGATCAGAGGAGGGGCTGGGTGTAGAAGAACTGTGCACAGGAAGCACAGCAGGGAGTGTGAGGCAGCTGGCTAAGCCTGGGCCAGCCTGTAGAAGTCTTGAAAGCCAGGCTGAGCTTTAGAACATCTTGCCTTGGGAAACTAGTGAGTGCTCCTCAGCTTGGATGTAACAAAATGCAGACTTGGTGAAAGAAATGTTTTTGTCATACTGAATACAAGATGGCTGGAAAGCCAAGGCCATGTGCAAGGGAGCAACAGCTGCTTCTTACTCGACAAGTAAAAGATGTTACAAAGGGCATCATCCCAGGATTTTAAAAAGTGCTCTTTAAGAAAAGCCATTATGCCTTAAAGTTATACATTTTTTTAAAGATTCTGCCTTAGGTTTATTTATACAAATAACACAGGAGGACACCAGCCCTGTGCAGACAGCTGCTCAGGGGTCACACTAGTCCTTCCATCCTTGCATCGGCAGAGAGAAGCCTCTACTGTGGAGCCTTCGTGGAAGCCTGAGCACCTTTGGGAACCTGAGCCCCAGCTGCAGCTGCAGCTGCATCCTGGGGCTTGGTTTAGGCCTTGGCTTTGGACTTTGTCCAGCAGAACCTGAGACCCTTGGTGATGTGGGCACAAGCACATTTTCTAGGCTTAGGGTGAGTGATGTAGGCAAGTTGACTGAGCTTGCAGCTGCCACATTTTGGGATCTTGGGCTTGATCTCCTTGGGCTTTATGAGGGCCTGATAGCCTCAGCACACACACTCACGATCTTGGCATTGTCAGCCTACATCTTCTGCAGGCTCTTCTTATTGTGCTTCTTGGCAAAGTGCATGTTCCTTGGGAATTTAAGGACCACTTCCTTAAGAGATTTGTATCTTTTTGATCAAGGATTCTTTGTGCCATTTCTCTGCCATTTTCAGGATTGGTTGTGCATGGTGGGGTTCCTAGAATCTGCCATATCTGCACCAGAGCCTGTGATCCCCAAAGCTCCTTGAACCAGAAAAGAAAGAGCCATAGCTTTCTTGTAGCATTGTCTCTGCAAACAAGAGTTTGGCAACTTTTTGTGGTAAGGCTTTGTTCCTCCCTAAATAACGCCACTGGTATTTAGAGTATGAGAAACCCACCAGTTTGTTGGGCATTTTGCTAGCCTCCAACTAGGAAAACATGATCTCCCAGAAATGAGCCAGCAAAACAGTGGAAATTTTTTTGACACCTCAACTTTCCCTGCCTTTCTGATTATGGGTCATGAATCCTAGAGAAGACTTTGCCCTAACACAGAACACTATGTATGGGGGATCCCTGCAGCATGTTTCTTAGCCTGTCCACCCCCACCCCATGTAAAACATCATATGCAACCTCCTTAGTGAGAACAGTGCTGAATTTTGAACAAGTGCATCTGAGCTCAGGGCCTGGTGCTGTCCCTTACTAGATAATTGTATTCATCAAGTCATATACTCTCCCATCTTAAGTTGCCTTCTGTATAAAGGGAGAGATTAGTTCACTTCAGAATACCACAAATTTATCTAATTACCAAGATCCCCTGGGATGCATATTTAAATACAGGATCCCAGGTAGTATGGGAAATTCTCATTCATTCATTCAGTCTCAGGTACAGGCCTGGTGATTCCTATTTTTAACATGGACCCAAGATGAATCACAACATTTGGGACCCACTGACTCTCTGAGACTCCATTCAATACCAGTATTTGTGGGTCCTCTGACTGGTTTGATGGAGCAGTCTTCACAAGATAAAAAAGGGAACATCCCTGTTTTTATTGCAAACACCTTCCTGAGTTCTTTCCTACCACTGTCTGCCTTTGAGCACATGGCTGGTGTTGGAGATAGTTGCCTACTTATCTCCCTCTTATAGTCTGTGAGCAACATGGGGGCAGAGGACATGTCTTATTCATGTCTCTGTCTGCAGCACCTAGCACACTCCTAGCACGGAGTAGGCCGATGACTAAATTTAGATCAATAGTGCCTTCAGTTCTGTAGATTTCTGTACTTTCTGTCCCTCTCACCTCCTCCTGTGGCCAAGCAGACACTTGAATTAAGATCATAATTGACAAGTCAGATGTCTGCAGTTTCAACTTGGACATCTGTCTGAGTCTCAAGGAATGCTTATATCACCAAGTGCAGCACAGCCTAGAGAGACATGGCTGCCTTCTCCCCTCCCCCATCAAGCCTGGCCAGCTGAGACCATCAGTGATGAGGGCAAGTTGAGAAAAGCAGGGGGGCTCCCAGTCTGTGGGGTTACCACTCAGGCCAGCGTTCTGAGTTACATTCTGGGAAGAAAACTGGCCTCCTCCCAGCAGAGAGCTGGGCTGCAGCCCCTGACCTGGGCCTCATGCTGCAGCCCTGCTTTCATTTTCCAGCTCAGCCTCACCCTCCTCCCCAGCCAGTGCTCCTCATGAGAAAGGAGTGTGTTTAAGATTCCTGGCACGGCACAGGGTATAAGAGGCGATTCCAAGCATCTTGCTGCAGAGTGAACTAATCCTACCAGGTTAATTCCCCCCTCAGTTTATTCCATCTTATTAGAGCCGGCAGGCACCCTGCGATGCTTCATTACCTGTGCCACTCCAAGTCAAGTCTCTCTTAATGAGCTGAGCAATGTGGGGAGCTCCCTGCTAAGCACCCCAGATGGATGTGATTGTCCTAGAAAGGGAAAAGCCCTGAGTTCCCCAGCCCTGTCCACAGGGCAAAGCTATAATGAAGGAGAATGGAGTTGCTAAAGGGCTGACAGTGCTCCTGTGCCTGGTGCAGGTCAGAAGGGGACAGAGGGAACTGCCCTTTCCCCCCTCACCTGCCCCCAGTCTCTCTCCCTTCATTCAACTTGACAGCTTACAGGGAATGCTTACTTTATGTCAAAGACCCTAGGCTGAAAAGATCCCTTGCTCTGCTAACTTAATCCAACTGCCACCTCAATCATCACACCCTGTTTTCCAACAGAGAGAGTGTCATTTCCTCTAAAGGTCTCATTTCGAGGGCCTTTGAAATTACCCCAGGAAATAAGAAAAGAGATCGGGTTTTGCACTGGCAAGTGGGAAAAGGGGCTGTGAGTACGTGGACTGTGCAGGTAGGTGAGGGTGAGATGGAGGCCAAGAAGGGGGAGGCAGTGCTGCCAGCATGGCACATCTTCATCCTTCCCCACTGAGCCCTCTGTCTGTGTGAAAGAGATCTCACTAATGAATCAAGTCCTCTCCACCTCAGTGAGTGAGAGCTCCTGCCAGAAGATAAAATACTGCAGCCACCAGCGGAGGGTGGCCGACTTGGCACGGCGGGCTAGGGTGAGGCGGCAGATTCATCAGGGGGCACAATTATTTCACCAGCATGCTATGCCTCTATTCCCAGAAACCTCAGCTGCCCAGGGCACTCTTGCTCACTCCCTCTCTCTCTTGCTTTGTCTGATTTGCATTTTGTCCCCACACCCCACACCCCCACACCCCCACCATTTCTCTGAGCTCAGGCCCCCTGCTCTTGCTGGGTGGCATGCAATTTGCTACATTCTGTGTGCTCCTTTCATGAGCTTGTGTCTGTGTACATTTTTGTCTTTTACTACATTTCTCAACTTCTGGGGTCCAAAGGGAGGAGGAAAGAGAAAATGACTAAAGGGAGAATGCCTGTTTTTGGGGGCTGGGGCAAGGGGGCTGCCACACATCAAAGGGCCTTTGCATGCATTGCATGAAGGAAAAAACCCAGAGAGGGAGTGGACAGAAAAAGGGAAATTGCTCACTGAACACACTATGGTTTCTGGCATAAAAGGGTTGCAGACAGAATGCTCCCTGTGAGGCTTCGTTCATGGCTGGAGGGGGGAAGCAAGTCACTTTTCAGAAGGAAACCAAACTAATATACTCCTGAGAAAACAAAAGCAAATGGGCTGTGGGTATCAGCAGTCAATCAAAAGATTATGGAGATTCTAAGGGTTTTTTCTACCATATCAGCTAGATCCTGCTGATCTACCTGGCTTCCATACAGGTCCATACCCTTCTCTCCTTGACCCTTGACTACAGGTGAAGATGACTGACTTGCCTACCAGAAGAGGACCAGTTTCCAGTCCAGTCGTAAAATTCCTCAGTGTCTCAGTTTCTCTTTCTATTAAAGGGGTACTCTGATAACATCCCCACCTATGTCGAAGAAATTGAGATCATCTTTAGATGTGAAAATACTTTGAACTCATCGGATGGTGATCACTATTCCAACAAGGGAGTGGAGCAGGTTTGCCTCCTTTAGAAAGATAAAGGGCAGAGTCCTGGCCAAGATGACAAAGTAGGTGAACACTATGCTCTCCACCCGATAGGACCACATCAGAATTACAACTAAATTATAGAATAATCAACCTGAAGAACCATCTGAAAACTAGCTAAACAGATGTCCTATAACTAAGGATATAAAGAAGACACTATGTGGAGACTGGTAGGAGGGGCAGACAAACAAAAGGGCTGACCTCACATTCATGTGTGGCAGTTGAGAATCTGGAGAGGTATCTCAGCTGCATAGACCCCCCTGAGAAGCAAGCAGTCTCAGCCCCACACCAGGCTACCCAGCCTTAAGCACCAGTGTCAGGAAGAAGAGCCCCACAACAGCTGGCTGTGAAATCCAAAGGTACTCTCTCCATGAGGGTAAGATGGAAGGCTGCTGGAAACCCAGACAACTACTTAAAGGGCCTGCACACTAATTCATTGTCTGGTGGGCACTCATCCTGGGGTGCTGCAAAGGGATAGTGGCTCGGGAAGCACCCAAGACATGCAGCTAGAAAGTGAGTTCTTCAAAACAAGGGCTGGAGGGACAGTAGGCAATGTCTCTGTGTTAAGGCCTCCTCCCACACAGCAAGCAGGCAAGTGCCATCTTACCTGTGTTAATGCCCTCCACCCACATGGCCAGATCTGAGTCTGAATTAGCATGCTGAACTTCAGTTGCTCCATCCTGATGACTCCCTGAGACCCTGACCAACATAACTCATGCACCAGGAGCTATTTCAGTGATAGGCAGCTGGCCTAAGCCTGTGCTTTTAAGTCTTTCTTAAAAACTCTCCCCTGGCTAATGTGGCTCAGGGGATTGAGTGCCAGCCTGTGAACCAATGGGTCACCAGTTTATTTCCCAGTCAGGGCACATGCCTGGGTTGCAGGCCAGGTCCCCAGTGGGGGGCACATGAGAGGCAATCATACACTGATATTTCTCTCCCTCTCTTTCTCCTTCCCTTCCCCTCTCTCTAAAAATAAATAGATAATTTTTTTAAAAAAAAAGGAAATAAAGAAAAAGAAAAATAGTATTAAAAAAACTCTCAAAGTTCTGTAGGCCCCAGATAAGCAGCTGGCCATACTGTGCCCTGTGCTTTTTGTTTAGTGGCCCATGGCTCAGTGCTGGTGCCAAGTCTGAATCTGCATTAACCTAGTGAATGCCACTTTCCCAACCCCAGTGAATCCCTGACACCCCGCCTCAAACAACTCACATAATGCCTAAGGCTCTTCCAGCAGCTGAGCCTTATGGGAAAACAGGAGATAGCAGCAGGCCTTGTGAGTGCCCTGCAACTTTTGCTAAGCTGTCCCAAGCCTGGTCTAGGGGCAATTGACCTCACTTTACAATGCAGTCTCTCCCTCATGTCTCCAGGTAAAGTGAAGGCAGCTACTAACTGCAGATCACTGTGTAGTTCCTACTGGGTGGACTTGGGCTGGTCACAGGCAGAAGCTGACCTTGGCCTGCACAAGAGCTCCTCCCAAGAGGCCCCAGAACCAACAACACAGTGGCCAACTTCAGATCACAACAGCACACAATACACAACTACCACTTAGTTTCACAAGTGGCACATCAGAAGAGTAGTCTAGGCACCGAGCCAATGGGGCAGATTCCTGTCCATGGGGTCAGCCCCACCACAGGAGCTCATGTGCTACAGTACTGGCCAGTCCACACAACCAGTCAGCATAAGGGTCAATTCCACTGACAGGCCAACAGCAACAAAGGCTCAACTACCATAGGAGGGCACACACAATCCACAAAGGAACACTCCTAGAATACTTGGCTGAGGTGCCCAGGGTGACTGTGCCCCTAAGCTCCACCAAAAATCTACTAAATAAGCTACTCTTGCCAAAATTAGGAGAGGTCTGCATAATATATAAAACAAACACAGACAGGCAGACAAAATGTGAAGCAAAAAAATATATACATCCTAAATAAAAGACAGGAAGGAATTTCCAGGAAAAGAACTAAATAAAATAAAAGCAAGCAATCTGCCAGGTACAAAGTTCAAAACACTGTTTACAAGGATGTTCAAGTAAAGATTCCAGTAAAAAGTAGTGAGCATAGTAAGAGATGTATAAAACATAAAAAGAAACCAGTCAGAAATGAAAATTTCAATAACTGAAATGAAGAATATACTAGAAGATATCAACAGCAGATTAGATAAAACAGAGAACCAAATCAGTGATTTGGAAAACAATGTAGCAGAACACACAAACAGAAGTGAAAAAAAAAATTCTCTGCAAATGAGGATAGTTTAAGAGAGCTTTGGTACAACATAAAGCATAACAATACCTGCATCATAGGGGTACCATACCAGACAGAGAAGAGAGTGAGCGAGGGATATTACTTCAATTACTTGAAGATATAATGACTGAAAACTTGCCTAGCTTAGCAGAGGAAATAGACTTAAAGTGCAAGAAGCATACAGAGTCCCAAACAAGATGATCCCAAACAAGCCCACACCAGATACATCACAATTAAAATGGAAAAAATTAAAGACAAGAGATTTTTAAAAAGCAGCAAGAGAAAGGCAATTAGTTACCTAAAAATGAGCTCCCATGAGACTGTCAGCTGATTTCTCAACAGAAACATTTCAGGTCAGAAGGGACTGGCACAAAATATTCAAAATGATGGAGAGCAAAGACCTATAACCAAGACTACTTTACCCAGCAAGGCTATCACTTAAAATTGAAAGAGAAATAAAGAGCTTCCCAGACAAGAAAAAGCTAAAGTAATTTATCACCACTAAACATGTATTACAACAAAAAATGTTAAAGGGACTTCATTACAAATTAAAAGAGAAAAAATATAAATATGAGTAATAAAATGACAATAACTATAAACTTTTATCACTTTAAATGTAAATGGAGTAAATGCCCCAATCAAAAACATAGGGTAGTTGAATGAATAAGAAAACAAGACCTGTACATAGCTATCTACATGATAACCACTTTAGATCAAAAGACACATGCAGAATGACAGTAAATGAATGGAAAAATATATATACTGTGTAAATGGAAACAAAGAAAACCTGGGGTAGCAATACTTATATTCAATAAAATAGACTTTAAAACAAGGCTATGATAAGAGACAAAGAAGAACAGTGTATAATGGTGAATGGATCAATCCAACAAGTGGATATAACCCTTGGAAACATTTAGGTACCCAACATAGGAGTGCCTAAACATATCAAGGAAATACTTACAGACACAAAGGGAGAGGTCAACAGTAATACAGTCATAGTAAGGGATGTTACCCCATCAATTGATACATTCCCCAGAAAGAAAATCATTGAGGAAACACTGGCCTTACATGACAAATTAAGTCAGATGGATTTAACTGATATTTTTAGAGCATTTCATTGCAAGGCAGCATGTGTTCATTTCAAGTGCACATGGAACATTTTGCAGGATAAATCACATGCCAGGACACAAAACATTATATATAAGAAAACTGAAATCATATCAAACATCTTCTTTGACAACAGTTTATGTAACTAGAAGTCAATTGCAAGAAAAAACTAAAAACACACAAATGCATGGAGGCTAATTAACACACCGCTAAACAATGAGTGGGTAATAATGAGATCAAGGAAGAAACCAAAAGATACATTGATACAAATGAAAATAAAAATACAATGACACAAAATTTATGAGACACAGCAAAAACAGTCCTAAGATGAAAATTAATAGCAATGCAGACCTACCACAAGAAATAAGAAAAATATCAAGTGAACAATCTAACACTATACCTAAATGAACTAGAAAAAATCAACAAAGCTCAAAGTGAGTAAAAAAATAATGAAGAACATATTGGAAAGGAAAAAGTAAAACTGTGATTAATTGCAGATAGCATGAGACTATATACTGAAACCTAGAGTTCATTAAAAAGTTGTTAGAACTAATACATAAATTCAGTAAAGTAGCAAAATACCAAATTAATATTCTGAAATC
Source organism: Phyllostomus hastatus (assembly GCF_019186645.2). Taxonomy (NCBI): domain Eukaryota; kingdom Metazoa; phylum Chordata; class Mammalia; order Chiroptera; family Phyllostomidae; genus Phyllostomus; species Phyllostomus hastatus. Next base: position 6,011,966 of record NW_025334015.1, on the reverse strand, counting down.
AGTTGCATTTTTATACACTAATAACAACTTATCAGAAAAAGAAATTTAAAAAAATAATCTCATTCATAATTACATCAAAAAATAAAATAAAATGCCTAGTAATAAATTTAATGAAGAAAATAAAACCCCTGTACTCAGAAAGTTATAAGACATTAAAGAAAAATTGAAAATGTTATAAAATATGAAAGCATATGCTATGTTGATGATTAAGAAGAATTAATATTGTTAAATGTTGATATTACCCAAAACAATCTATAGATTCAATGAAATCCCTGTTAAAATCCCAATGGCATTTTCTACAGAACTAGAACAAGTAATCCTAAAATTTACAGGGAACCACCAAAGACCTCAAATAGCCATAGCAATCTTGAGAAAGAAGAACAAAGTTGGAGGTATCACACTACCTTGTATCAAACTATACTAAAAAGCTATAGAAATCAAAACACCATGGTACTGGCAAAAAAAAAAAAAAAAAAAAAACAGACAAATAGATCAATGCAACAGAATAGAGAGCCCAGGAATAAACACATGCTTACATAGTCAATTAATCTATGACAACAAAAATGGAAGGATATGCAATGAGGTAAAGACAACATCTTCAATAAATGCTATTGGGAAAACTGGACAGATACATGAAAAAAATGAAACTAGACCACCTTCTTTCACCATATTCAAGAATAAACTCAAAATAGATTAAGACAAATGTAAGGCTTAAAACCATAAAACCCTTAAAAGAAAACATAAGCAGGAAACTCTCTGATGTTTCTCTGAGTGATATTTTTTCTGAACTATATCCTTGGGCAAGGGAAACAAAAGAAAAAATAAACAAATAAATCTACACAAACTAAAAAGGTTTTGCACTGCAAAGGAAAATATTAACAAAATAAAAAGACAACCTACTGAATGGTAGAACATATTCACCAATGATATATTTGATGAGGGTTAAATACCCAAAATTTATAAAGAAATCACACAACTTAACCCCCTCCCAAAAAGACAAACCATCTAATTAAAAATGCGCAAGAGTACCTGAATAGACATATCTCCAAAGAGGACATATAGATGGCCAATAAGTATATGAAAAAATGCTCAGTGTCACTAATCATCAGAGAAATTCTAAATAAACCACAATTAGATATCACCTCACACTTGTCAGAATGTTGTCATCGACACATCAACAAGTGTTAGTAAGCATGTGGAGAAAAGGTGACCTTTGTGTGCTGTTGGTGGGGACACAGACTGGTGCAGCCAGTATGGAAAGCAATATGGAGCTTCCTCAAAAAATTAAATAGAACTACCTTATGAACCAGCAATTCCACTACATGGTATTTATCTGAAGAAATCCAAAACCCTAATTTGAAAGGACATTTGCATCACTATGTTCATGGCAGTGTTATTTATAATAGCCAAGATATGGAAACAACCTAAGTACCCATCAATAGATTGGATAAAGAAGAGGTGGTACATATATACAATGGAATATTACACAGCCATAAAAAGAAAGAAATTTTATCATTTCAACAGCATAGATGGACCTTGAGGGTATTATGCTGAGTGAAATAAGTCAAAGAAACACAAATACCATATGGTTTTACTTATAAGTGGAATCTAAAGAACAAGATAAATGAATAAAACAGAAACAAACTCATAGATACAGAAAACAGAATGATGGTTGCCAAGTGGGAAGAGGGTCCAGAGGGCTGAGTAGAAAAGGTGAAGGGATTAAGAAGTAAAAAGTGGTTGTTACAAAATGGTCATGAGGATGTAAAGTACAGCATAAAGAATATAGTCAACAATATTACAATGACTCTGTATGGTGCCAGGTGGGTACTAGACTCATTGGGTGGATCACTCTACAAATGATATAAATGTCTAACAGTTGTACTGCATGCCTGAAACAATTATAAAATAATATTGAATGTCAACTCTAATCAAAATATAAAAATAAAAACAAGTAAAAATTTTTTTAAAGAAAGAACAAGGGAACCGAGTTTGGGGGAAGTTGTTGGTGGAGAAAAGTGTTTGGAATCATAGGCTTTGAGCCTGCACAGCTTCCACCAAAAGGGAACACTGAAATCTCCATCTAGTCCATCATCTGCTCACAGTTCTCATCCTCAGTCCTTGCCATCCGCCGAAGCTCAGCTTTGTCCATGCTGCTCACAGCAACCCCTCTTCTCTGTCACTCCTAGACCACTGCTTCAGGCTTCTGTGTTGGAAGGGCTGATTAATGTAAAGGTCACGTGTGCAATGCATTACTAGATTAAATTCGATAAAGAGCAGCACCTGCAAGATTGAAGAATCCTGATCAGCATCTGTGTCACTCCCCACTGGGCCCCTGCCGGGTTTCTGCCGGCATGAGAGATGGCTCAGGCAAGAGGGCAAGGAGCTGTTCTTCTAGTCATCAAATCACAGAAGACTTGAGCTAGGCAGGATTTCAGAGATCATCTGGTCCATTTTCCAGACTAACTCAAATCCCCCTACAACATAACAGAGAAAAGTCATCCAAACTTCTTGTGGTCTCCTCTAGCAGAGTGTTCTCCTCCATGGGTGCAATTTGTTACAAAAATATGATCGAGCCTGCCTCACTCTAACTGCTCTCACCATCAATTCCATGTATTCATTTGCTCATTTATTAGTTCAGCAAATATGTACAGATCACCCGCATGTGCCGGGCACTGGTCTATGATTTCAGAGATGCTGCAGTGAACCGGCTATAACAGTTCCTGTCTTCACAGAATACTTAGTCCCATAGAGGCACAAAAAAGCAAACAGGCACTCACAGTCTAGTGCTGCAATAGATGTGCGGGGACCTCTGGGGGCTCATAGGAGCTTAGATATTTTCACACATTATGCCCTAATATGGGGCTGCAGATCAGTAAAGGCTTTCTGGAGAAGCAACATCTAAGCTAAAGCCTAATATAAGAATTAACAATCAAAGGAAAACTCGGGGGTAGGAGTGAGGTAGGGAGAGTCAGGACAGGAGTCAGGCCAAGGAACCTGTAAGCAAGCTGCAGAAATTGACCAGAAGATGGACAAAGGGGCTGACAGGGAAGAGGAGAGAAAAAACATGCTCTTGAGATTTCATGAGCTGATTGTCCCTTATACCCAGCTCCCATGCTTTGTTCCTGCCCTGGCTCCTAAGCCCCTTTCTTCTTCCACCTCCATCTCAGACTCCCAACACACTCATGGCCTCCTCACTTGCCTCAGCTCTGACCCAGGGCCTTGTGTCTGCCTCCCACAGATCCTGCAACTGCTCCCCAGTTCTAGCTTGATAGTGTCTTGGTGCCATTTGCTCTCCTCTGTCAGCTCACTGTTTTTGATGGCTCCAATGGCCCTTAAACACCTTTCCCAGAGTCACCCTGGGAATGGGCCAGCCGTGGGGAGTTCTGCATTTTTTATGCAGAAGTGCATAAAAAATTATCTCCCTTTGGTCATGGTCTCTTTGGTGTGAGGCACAGAGGAAAAGCTGGCTCTTCCACGAGAGTTTCTGAGATGTTTCAAAGTCATTGTCATGATTTCCCCCAAGCCTCCTTTTCTCCAAATTCAGCACTCCTGTTCCCTAGTTACAAATCTACCTTTCTTTGTTATGATTACTAGTCTCTGGATGAGATTTCAAAATTATAGCAACAATTTTTACAAGCAAAATGTTGTATAGCCACAAAGTAAAAAATTATTCAGCCATAAAAGGAATGAAGCACTGATTCATACTATAATATGGATGGACCTTGAAAACATTATACTAAGTGAAAGAAGCCAGATACAAAAAGCCACAAATTATATTATTACATTTATATGGAATATCCAGAATTAGCAAACCCATGGAGACAGAAGGTAGATCGGTGGTTGCCAGGGACTGGGATCAGGGAGGGGTCAAGAAATAGGGAGTGACTACTAATCAATATGCATTTTAGTTTGGGGTGATACAAATGTTCTGGGACTAGACTGTGGTTATGGTTGAACAACATTATAAATGCACTTAGTGCCATTAAATTGAACACTTTATTATGGTAAAATGGTAAATTTTATGCTATATGTATTTTGCCACAGTTTTTAAAAAACCCTACTATTCGTATAATATTGGGTGGGCCCAAAAGTCCATATGGTTCTTCTGTAAAATAAAAAACACACTTTTTGTTTTCACCAACAACTTTATTGATTTAGGTATTTTCAGTATGTCGTCTATCTCCCACGTGATAGAGCACTGATCATTCTCAATTAATATCTTGGACCTGAGGATAAGGCCAGGTCTCCCATCCAGAGTCCACATTCTCACCTCCACATGTCCATCCTGAGGCCAGGACCGGGACTGCTTGACCAGCACGTGAGGAACAAAGCTCCTGACACAGTTCCCTGGATAACAAAGGCTCGAGTGGGATGAACAGTGTGGCATGCTGGTGACGAATTGTATTTTGCACACTTCACAATGGTAGTGTGCCAGTGTGACATTTAGAATGGAAAAGGAAACATCCTTATTTGAAAAACAACAACAAACCCATCATGTTACCTTCTCCCTAGCTTGACATCCAGGCCTAGAGCCCATGGAGGGGAGGGTGTAGAGGGAATGTGAAACCTCTTGCCTGTCTCTCTCCCACAGTCAGGCACATCTCATTAGGGAGGACAGGTACAGAAGATCATGTGGTTGAGGAAGGGGAAGGAGGTGATTCCTTAGGATTCTGGTTAGGACCCTTGGAAGAGATTGGGAGGAGGGAATTGGAGGCATGTGGAAAAGCATGAGGAGGCATAAAGCAGGAGGGGAAGGAAAGGAAGAAGTGCCAGTCATGGGGAAAGTGAACTGAATGACACTGAACCCCTACAAGATGGACCAGCTGGAAAAGAATGTGGCCTGGTCACAGATTTCTCTTTTCCCAAAGTCCCCTGGAATGGAGGGATGGAGCTGCCTTCTATGGAACTGTGAACTCACTCTCATGAGGGTCTTTTATTACCTGACAGGCTACAAATAGCTCTCAGTATCAGCCAGAAGAGACACAGGTAAGGGGACAGGGAGAGAATAAGTGAAGAATGACAGTAAGGGCAGGACTGACAGGTTGGAGAGGGGGTGAGAGGTGATGGATACAGGCATGTGAGGGGGAGCCCTGGGGAGCTGGGGTGGAGCCCAGCTGCACAGAAACTGACCCACACTCAGGCCTGGAGGGGCCACCTGTCAGTGCCCCTCAAAGACATGCAGGGTGGGTTCCCCTGGGTCTTTCAGGGGGGAAATGACATGGAGTCCTCAAGTCCTCATGAGTCACACTATCAGTCTCCAAGTAATATGACAAAACAATCAGCTAAGGACTTCCAAATGTACCTGCTTTATCCTTTATAAGGATAAAGGATCTGTTCTTTATAAGAACAGATCAGAAAACTGAGATTTAGAATGGGAAGAGATCTGCTCATCAGTACATAGCTTGGAACTAGGGTCATTCATATCAGAATCCCTGCCCTATAGTTGTGGTTTGAGTTCAAGTCTTTGGGTGAAAGGCCAGGAGGGCAGAGGTGAGCTACAGGCCAGCTTATACTCACTGGAATACTGAACAAAGGACCTTAAGACATAGGGCTGGGAGGTGGGATAGTCGAGGAGAGTGTTTGCCTACCACTTCTAGGAATAGTCATGTGCATCATGGTCATGAAGGAGACCCAGAAGCCAGCTATCTGAGCATACTTTCTTCAGGACTATTACTTAGAACTGGAGGCTTGTGCACTGGACACCCTGCCATCAAAGATGGGGGCTTTCCATAACTGTGGCCCAGCCTCAGTCTTAGGATACCTGTCCCCTGCCTAAGGAAGCAGGCCATACAAGGCCATCTACAGATGAGGAAAGGGCCTCAGAGGAGTTAACTTAATAGACCCAAGGCCACACAGCTGATAATGACAGAATTAATACAGATACACCTCGTTTTATTGTGCTTCACTTTATTATGCTTCCCAGATGTTGCAATTTTTACAAGAGGAAGGTAAGACCCTCCACTGGCCTAAAGGTTACAACTCGTTTAATCGCAGTGGTCTGGAACTTGAAACTGCAATATCGCCAAGGTCTGCATGTGTTCAGAAACAGGGCAGTCAGAATCCTCCATCCACACTTTTACTCCATGCAACACTGCCTGCAGACTTCTCACTGAGATTGTTCCTGAACACTGATCCCTGACCAGGTTAGCTTCTTCCCATGGAGCAGACATAAAGATAGAGGGCTATGCACCACCCACAGGGCAGAGCCCTCCAGCTGGCTGCCTGTGTGTTGCGGTGGTGGGGACGGTCCACCAACAAGTCTGCTGCCACTAACTCACAAAGTCCCAGGTTCCTAGGCCCAGTGCCACTACCTGCACCATGTTTTGAGAACCAAATTGTGAAAGAAGCCATCCAACAGGAACTACTCATGTCTCTACTCCAAGTGTAGGGATCGTGTAGGTTTTCAACCAGAAGCTTAGCCAAGTCACAGGTTGTGATAAAGGATGAAAGGCCCATTATCCAGATTTTGTACCCTGTAAAACTTCCCCAGGACAGTGGAGATGTCTGTCTCAGGACTGTCTTTGTCAGTTGCCCTGCTCTGAATCCTAGAACGCCTCCCTTTCTCTAGATGTATCAGTAAGGCACTCGACCAGTCTATGCCCCACTGCTTGCATCTGTAAGAGAACCAGGCATTCCTCTCTCAGACTCTGCTCTGCTATTTTTTGGGTGGGTGACCTTGGTCAAAACACTCCGTCACAGAAACTGGTTCCCCATCCATAGGATGTATACTGGTTTTTGTCACTTCTGTGACTGCCCAGCATCCACCCTCCCCTATACTAGAAATATCACGTTCACTTTCTCTGATTTCTGATGGGTCGACTCCTTCCAGAAGGGGAAGGGCTTATCTTGTGATCCAGGTCTAACCAATCAACATATTTCAACCCTCTAGCCACAGTGAGCAGCTTAGGGATAGGCCCCACGAGTGGAGCTCATTCCAGGATGTTTGTTGGAAGTGCTGAGGACAAGTCCTCCCTTCTGGGATTATTTGCAATAAGGATAACATAAGGCTAGGGCTGCCTGGGGCCATGCTGAGGAAAGAGCTCATCCAAAAATAAAGCAGAGCCATGATAGGAAGGGAGAGGGATAGAGGAGAGAAGAGAAGGAGACACAAACCAAGTCCCAGCCACACTGTTTGAGTCCCTGGAACCAGCTGTGCTTGGAGCCAGTCTAAACTCCTCCACTTTTCGTTTATGTGAACTCATCGAATTGGGTTTTTGACACTAAAATAGAAGTGGTGCCTGTGTAATAGTTTTGCTGTGAGGCTCAGTTGAGATGATATAAGCAAAGCACTTAGCCCAGTGCATGGCACATAGTAAGCCCTCAATAAGTAATGATGGCTGTTATGGAGAATAAATGAGATGATGAATGTAAAAGCACTCAGAAAGGCATAAAGTGTTATATAAAAGTAAGGTACCTATTATATACTTTCCTGTTCTCCAGTGATCTATACCTCCCATTGCGGCTTTATTGCCTACTTTCTCATTCTCTAAATATTTCATGTGCCCAATTAGACTGTGAGAAGCTATGGTAGGGACTGAGGTTCATATTGTGTTTTAGCCATCATAGAGTACAATGTGGTCATGAAGCAAACCACAGCCCTGCTGGGTGGTTAACATCACAGGCTTTAGTGCCTGGACACCTGGCTTCAAATGCTGGCTCTGCCCTTACTTGCTGGGTAACCGCAGGGAGCTGATTTCAGCCTTCTCGGTCCCACTCTTCTGTTATGTACATGGGCCAAAGCTGGTACATACATCATTTAGTTGTTATGAAAAGTAAAGTTATTAATAGTTGTCAGGCATGTAAAACAGTGCCTCTCATATAGTGATCCCTAAGAAAGTGTCTGTTAAGTAAACTCTTCCCAGTTCTTTTATCATTGTAATTCAAAAGCATTTACTGAATACTTAAAAAATGTGTATCCCTTTCTTTAACATTATAATGAAGAAGACAAGCTCCCACCTTTATAATAAGAACAGCTACCACTTTTAGGGGCATTCTCTCTGCTTTTATCTATTCTTCATGCTCTAATCATGCACTTGAAAGCTGGAAGGAACCAAAAGAGGTTTCTCACTTTGCAGATGAGAAAAGAGAGGCCCAGAAGGCCTACCTGATTTATCCCAGTTGGCACAGCTTGCTAGAAACAGGGTAAGAAAGAGAATCTGGGTGCCCTGCCTGCGGCCCCATCATGCTCACCTCGCTGCACCACACTGACTGAGGAGATGGTGCTCAGCATATGGCCAAAATGCATAAACACGAACAGCTGCAGCTACACACGCACTCCTTCCTTCCTTGAACAAATATTTATTTAGCGCCAGAATATGTGCAACTGCCAAGAAATTAGGAAAATGGACGAGAGTGAGCAGAATAAATCCCCACCCTGTTTTTCTCCTAAAATAGGTAGTACAGTTACCTTTGTCATTTATTTGGCAAATATTTAAGCACTTACAATTTTCCAAGCACTATGGGAATAGATACAGCATCAACATAAAGAATAGAGTCTTTGCCCCCACAGAGCTTAAAACACCATAAGTTTGGCTATTTCATAAGTGCTCAAGAACGTTTATTGAATCAATGAATGAATCATTGAAAGCAACAATGAACCAATGGATGGACAGATGGGCTTTGCCAGGGATGCACATCTTTGGGCTTTGTGCACAAGGTATTGCACAATCATCTTACCTTAATTATTTTTCCCCCAGAGGATTTGACACATAGCATAAGAAATTGAATCTGGTCATTTAGGAGGTGGAAGGTAACTCAGAAATCAGGAAACCCAGCTCCCTAACTTTATTGATAAGAAAAGTGGCACACGGAGAATTGAAGGTCACATATATATCCAATTCTGTGAGACTGTGCTTAGTCAAAACAGCTGATCAGGCCTTTGTCCCATCAGGAGAGAGTGAATCCTAGATAAAGACTCAAAGATCGTCAGATGGACCTTGGAGCACCAATTTGTACGGCTGCTAATAAATTCCATCTGCTTGCAACCGGAGTCTGTCTCTTTCTGTGATTACTGCTTAATAATTCTTCCTGAGGGAAAACATCTGTTGTTCCAATCCCATTGTTGGTTGTCTTCTCCTATTTGTCTCACCCCTAATGCTGGTCCAATCACAGCTGGGGTGGTGCTCTGTGGCTCATCAATATGTGACTCTGGTTGCCTCATTTTTACCATTGTGCTCTGCACCTTTACTACTCCTGCACCTCTCTAGCCCAGCTGTATTCTGTGTTGCTTCTTGTAACTTGAATCCAGTTAGTGTCTGGATTCAAGAAGCATCTGTTATAACTCAAAGCAATGAGCCTTCTCACCTCATCTCCCAGGCTATCTCAAAACCTCAGTACCTGTGGTTCATGCCTGGGCCTACCACTAAAGCATACCTTCACTGCTCTGGAAAATGATATTAGTCCTTTTGTCTTTCCATGAGATTACCTTATGACCAAAAGAATTCCAAACTGAGACTGAGAAGTTAACCACAGTAGTTACTACTAAATATGAGGCAGAGCATCTACACCAGGGGTGTCAAACTCATTTTCACCAGGGACCACATCAGCCTCACAGTTGCCTTCAAAGGGCCAAATGTAATTTTAGGATTGTATAAATGTAACTACTCCTTAACAGTTAAGGAAGAGCTTGACACTTCTGCCAGTTAGAAACAAGGTGCCAGGCCAGATAAACAAGGTGGAGGTCTGGATTTGGTCCATGGGCCTTGTGTTTGCCACCTGTGATCTACAACATGAAAGTTCATGGTATAGCAAACCACTTAGTAGCAAACCGCCTAGCAGCAAACCACTAAGGCTATTGTAGGGTTCCTGAATGCAATTTACCTACCAGAAGGCAATGAAATCCCTCACATCATCCCTGTGGGAGCAAAACCTCAAATGGCACAGGTAAAGGAATGCAAATCTATCTAGCTGCTGTGCTCTTCAAACATTTCTGACAATTTTTCTGATGCTTCAAATTGATTTAACCCAAAGTGCATTTGGCCCCTAAATATGCATCCTTTTGATGTTTAAACTGGTGCAAACTGGGGCACACTTTAATCACAGAGGTCTGACTTTGGGGTACTTTCTTATACAAGGATAGAAGCCACAAACCTCTGAATCTAGTGAAACTTTTTTCCTTCAAACAAACAATGATGGTTTATTCCTGTCCAATGGTTGTGACCCAAGTCATGAAGTAAATGAGCAAAACTTCAAAGTCCCCAAAACAGAAAGCAATTATGTCAAACCTGAAGAAACCAGGTACTGGGGTGTGGAAGAATTTGAAAGCCAACTAGGAAATGTGTCCTAGTCTAAACCCCTGGTCTTGCCTTCTTCAAAATACCCCTGTCCCCTGGCAGTGGGTAGCCTTAGAGACACTGAGAACAGTAACAAGACCTGGAGATCACTGAGGAGGACAAAAAAATTAGCCTATCCTTTGGAAGGCCTTTTAATCTCTGAACCAGAAGATAGGCCGCCATAACCTGATTTGAGGCATGCTACATCTCATGAGGCAGGACCCCAAAATAATCATCTCTCTAAGGGCAAGGTGAGCAGAGGCCAGGCAGGAAGCACACCTTGAAATGAATGGAAGCAAATACCGAAAATGGAAGGGGCTGCCAAGTGGAATTTGTAATGCTCATCCTCTTGTGTGATCATCATTCTCCTAATGCCATTTGTTTGTACTGAGGAGCCAGAGTTACTCGTTCTCAAAGAACTTCCACACTGCCACACTCAGAACCATTTGCAGAGCCTGTGTCCTTAAATGTTCACAGTATTTTTATCAAACATTAGGAAAGCCCTTGGTAATTTGCAGCAATTTAGTATGCTTGCTTTGCTTTTAGAAAATCCACAGCAATTCAATAAACACCCCGTCACTGTGGCTGTTAACACGCACACAGTGTCTCTCCACAGCTGCCTGCCAGCTGTCACTCCAGAGAAGCGAGCCATCCACAACTTCCCACAGCCTCTCCTTCCTCTGTGACCCTCACCTGAGCCTCTTTTCCATCCAAGAAGAAGATCAGCCCCTCAAAGCTTGCGTTCCCCTCCCCTAGGGTCCCTGGGAAACTCAGGGCACACGGACAAGTGGGACAGGCCCATTGTGCACCCCAACTTGGCCTCATTTGGCTGTTAGGGGCCATCTGTTGCATTGTCAGGGCTGAGCAGGACCCAAGAAGGACCTCCTCTCCATCTGCTCCCTTCACCATAGGCCAGTTAGGACCCATTCCGCCCAGTCCCTGATGCACACTCACGAAGGCCGTCATCAGGACTCAGCCACCACAGTCCGCTCTCCTGCTAGTGCCTGAGTTTAATTGCCACTCTTCAGATTCTGAATAGTCTCTCCTTATCTACTTTTCCCACTGGCTCTGAAGTTCTGGAGATAGCCTCAGAGATTCTGTCTGAATAAATGTTCTATTCTTTACTCTTTACCAAATAATGTACTTCTGCAAACTACCCAGGAAGGGCCACAGGTGCAGTCCGGTTCATGAGGTCACAGCTCTGGTAGAGACCATCCACTTTGGGGGGCCAAGGCCACATCTTTAAGGCCTTATCATGTCATTAATACAAGGCCTGATATAATAAATGCTTAACAAATGTGTATTGACTTTAAGAAATGAAATTATTCATTACCAAGACCATTGTCTAATCACTTAGTGGAGCATAAAAGGGCTCAGTGAACTTGCATCTTGTCCCTTCAGTGAATCAAAACCAAACACCTTCCTAGCACTCTCTGTCAGGAGCCTTTCATACCTCTGAATTCAGTTAAACTCAGTAGTGTCTCCCAAAGACTGAAAAGTTTTTACATCCTCTAAGTTGATGGGACATGTCCGTTTGATACCATGTGTCCCACTGGGCAATGGACAGTTATCACCTGACACTTGTTACTCACCCATAGGCAGCAGGTGACTAGGAGCAGGGCTCTGGCAGGAACAGCCTCTTTGCAGCCTCCACCCACTCCCTCCTCTTACAAGTTCACTATAACTAAGGCCTATGCATACCTGGCTGTGCCCCCACCATCACCACCCTCTCAGAACCCCGAGGCAGTTGCTGGTCCCCATACACAATGCAGACCTGTCACTGCTTTCACAACTGGTGCCCTCTAGCACCAAAGGTTGGGTAACACCCTCTAATGGAGCCACCACCTCCTATGGGGAATGTTAGGAACAACAAAGGCTGGGGGCTGAAAACCCTCACAGCCACAAAGCCCTCTGCAAGAAACAGATACTTGTCTGAGCCATATAGTGTTCTGGGTTGGATGTGCTGCCTCCCAGCTGCAGATGCACTCTGTGACTGACACCTGAGAGGTGCGCAGTGTTCCAGAGAGCCCACCCCCGACTTCGGTCCTCCCCAAGCACAGCTTCTCACTGAGCACTGTGCCAACAAAGGGATAAGACAAGAATTTTAAATGGTGCCTCCTGCATCCATGGCCTACATCAGAAGTCTCTAAAGAGGCGTGTTGGATACATTCATCCAAAACTCCCAGGCAACCAGGAACAGGGTGATGGGAACAAATCCTCCACACACATATGGATTTATTAAATATTTAAAGTTACTACATAGATCTAAAGCACCAAGTTATTTATTTTTGCAAGGTGATCAATCATTTGCTTCCTGAAAGAATGCCAGACCTTTAACTACTCATCTGATTATGTCTGCCATAACCACATTGCTGCTACCCCAGCATTCGGTATTTTACCCCCTCAGCTCCTGGGCAGGCCCGTGCCTGGTGGCAGCATGAGCCAGATCCTCCACTGGGATGCCATCATTTTGTTCACTGCCAATGCACTCTACTCCCCCTCCCCAAAATTAAAAGGAATTTCTCTTAAAGGAGAAAAAATGCTTCTTTCTTTCCTTCTCATTTCAAACAGGAGATTTACTTTCAAAGCCCCATTAAGAGTTTGATGTGTTTCCTGAGAAACCACTGCCAAGTTAAAAAGCACCCACAAATGACACTGGCCTGCAGCTCCCATAGCTGTGAGGTGTCAAGATGAGGCAGAGTTCCCATCACGTCACGGTTGCAGTGGTGTGGTTCCCAGCCCAGGCAGCAATTCCCTTGTTGCATGTTGACTGGCAGGAGGGGTTCCATTGTTTGTCAGTCTCCATGATAATGATAAACAGGTGTTAAGTGCCTGCAGGTAAGCTAGACCTGGTACTACATACAGAAATGAGGACACTGCCCTCAAGTTGCTCCAGCCTGGAGAGACACGGTAACGCATCTGTCACTGATTTGGACTCCAGCCTTATCAGATGTGGCTTCCACTTGGCAGCCAGTTACTTTCTACAATGTCACAGCAAAACCTCACTTGCTATTACTGATTATTTGGTCTAGGCTAAAGCCTACCTTTCCATTTATCTGGGGAAGCAAATTGATGGAGAGAGGTATTTAGGGCAAATTAATGTTAGAAATTAGTTATGAAAAAGATTTGCACTGTCATGGGAGAACCAGGCTGATGTAGATATCAAGCACAGGCCCTAGCAGCAGCACAGCAATGTCCTCATCCCATGGGTCAGGGAGAATTATTAGCATGTCCAAGTGCAAAAGCCAGGATCTTTGTTCACATTCAAGCTGGAAGCTGCATTTCAGACCTAATTCGGTCACTTTACAGGTAAGGAAATTTAGGCCCAGTGAGTAAAAAGACTTTCCCAGAATGTCTGAGTGTTTCCATGATGCTCATTACCATTGCTTAGTGTCCCAATCACAGGAATAAAGGAAACTGAGTCCATGGAAGCCAGTTTAAGATAGGTCTGGCACACACAGACACACACACTTATTCCCACACTAACCACACTTTTTCCTGGACCTATAATTTAAGAAAGCATTTCCAGCTATGAGCATGATTCTGCCCTAGACACACTCACAATCTAATTAAGAAAATCTGTTTTAGCAAAACAATTACAGAACAGAAATTCATTTAGCTACCTGTTAAAGTGCATAGTGTGGACGCTAAGTGACTTGGTATGAAATAAGGTGTGGAGGTCTAGTGCAGGTGACCAATAACTGTGATGGTGGGGAGACGTCCCAGCGGGCCTAGATTTGAACAGAACCCTTGACCCTGACCACACCACCTTAACCTCACCCCTGGACAGTAGAGATTGCCCTGAACTTGCCTCTTACCCTCCCCTGCTAATTCATTCTTGGAAAAGGCGTCAGAGAACCTTTAAAACATAAATCAGATCACAGCACTCTCCTACTTAAAGCTTTCCAGGGAGCTTGCCCTTGGGCTTGGAATAGCTCCTTACATGGCCTCCAAGGCTCTTCATGATCGGGTCCCTGGGAGCACCACTAAGATCACCAGCCCCCTTGCTTATCCACTCCTCTGGCTCCATTCCCTCTCTTCTCCATAGGCACCCCAGGGTGGCTTGTGTCACAGGGCTGTGGCATGGGCTGTTTCTTCTGCACAGAATAGTTTCTTATAAGAACTACCTCTGACCACCCTCTGTCATACTACCTGTCCCATTTTCCTGGATATGGCATATCACTTGAAATCACCTGATTTACTTACATGTTTATTGTTCCGTCCCCTGTAAAGTGCTTCTGATGGCCCATGAATTGGCAGGGAGTGGACACACATGCACAGTCAAGTCGGGTGAAGTTCCAAATTCCATCTTCTCAGAACAGAACTGGCCACCCAGAGGTGAAAGTTGCAGAGCAGTATTCCACTCTAAGTGTGCACCCCCCACCCCCATGCCAGCTGGGGCTCAGTGCTCGCTGCTGTCCCACTCCCTCACACTCAGAGCCTCTCACCATTCAAGAGGCACCTGCGACTCAAGGGACAGTTTACAAAACCACGTTTTTCTGATTCTTCAGACAGGCTCATTTAGAGGCAGAACCACTTCCTCACTGGGGTAGAGAGAGTAGACTCAGTATCCAGGAGTTTCTATCTCAACTCCCAGCTCAGTTCCCTCACCTCCTCCACCTGAAACACACAAGGACTCTCTAGGTCATTATTCTCAGTACTTCTAGAAGATCCTCCCCAAACCAAAGACATGCACTAAATATGTGTGTAGTCAATTCTTACAAAATGAATTGGAGGTTGATAAAGTTATTTGCAAATGAAGTCCTCTAAACAGACAATTTGTTCTGTCCTTCCCTTTGGTTAGGTTAATTTAGTAAGATTTATAATAAGTAGTTTCTTGTATCCTCTGAGTAAACCGCATAATTTCTAACTCACTGATTTACTTTGTGCCTCATCACCACAGTTTTGCAGGAACCTTCAAATAATTGAGAAATTGAGGGTGAAGAGAAATGATAGATAAGGAAATAATGAAGCTCAGAGAAGCTTAATTAGTTCATAGAAATGCATGTAAAATTAGTTCCGGCCAAGATGAAGGTGTAGGTAGAGATCCTTCACTTCCTCACCCTACCAAAAGGAGGATAACAACCAATCTGAAATCAATAAAGAACCAAAAGCACCAGAAAATCAAACTGCGTGGAACTCCAACAACCAAGTAATTAAAGAAAAAATCAACCAGAACAACCAGACCAGTAAGGTGGCAGACAACTCGGGCTGGGTAAAAAGACCAAGGCAACATGACAGACAGAGGAGGGGGAGGGGGGCAGAGCTGGTTGCCAAGCTCAGTGGGCTGCGAGAGAGGGCCTGACTTAAGAGGACTCGGAGGTGGCTGTGGGCTACAGCAGTTGTGGTGGTAGGAAAAGCTCCCAGTCTCACACAAGAGTCCATTGATAGTGCGCTAGAGACGAGCTGGCCAGCCACACTGTTCCTTCTCTGGCCCCTCCCCAAAAGGCAGCACTGCAGCACAGCAAAGAAGTGAATACCTGTGGTGAATACCTAAGGCCCTGCCCCCTTACAACCTATCAGCTGCACCAAGACAAAGAAATATGGCCCAAATGAAAGAACAGAGCAAAGCTTCAGAAAGAGAGCTAAGTGATGAGGAGATCACCAACCTATCTGATGGAGAATTTAAAGCCCTGGTAATCAAAACGCTCACAGAACTGATTGAGCTTGGTCGAAAAATGAAAAAACAAATGAAGGATACCCAGAGTGAAATAAAGCAAAATGTTCAAGGAACCAACAGTGACAGGAGAGAAACCAGGACTCAGAGCAACAATTTGGGAAAAAATGAAAAAATAAACATCCATCAAATGAAGAAATAATTCAAAAAAGTGAAGAGACTCTTACAAACCTCTGGGACAACCTGAAACATTCTAATATCCTAATTATAGGGATACCAGAAGGAGAAGAACAACAGCAAGAAATTGAAAACTTAATTGAACAAATAGTGAAGGAAAATTTCCCCAAACTCCAGAAGGAAATAGACTTCCAGGAAGTCCAGGAAGCCCAGAAAGTCCCAAAGAAGTTACACCCAAAGAGGAACACACCAAGACACATCATCATTAAGTTACCCAAGATTAAAGATAAAGAGAGAATACTAAAAGAAGCAAGAGGAAAGGAGAGAATTACCTACAAAGGAGTTCCCTTTAGACTATCAGCTGATTTCTCAAAAGAAACTACAGAGGCTGCAAAGAAGTATTTGAAGTCATGAAAGGCAAGGACCTACATCCAAGATTACTCTACCCAGCAAAGCTATCATTTAGAATGGAAGAGTAGATAAAGTGCTTCCCAGATAAGGTCAGGTTAAAGGAGTTCATCATCACCAAGCCATTATTATATGAAATGTTAAAGGGACTTATCTGAGAAAAAGAAGATAAAAAATATGAACAGTAAAATGACAGCAAACTCACAACTATCGACAAATGAACCTAAAAGAAAAGAAAAACAACGAAATCAAAAACTAAGCAAACAATCAGAACAGGAACAGAATCAGAGAAATGAATATCACACAGAGGGATTTCAGTGGGGGGGGAGGGAGGAATGGGGGGGAAGGTACAGGGAAGAAGAAACATGGTTAGTAGGCATAAGCTAGACAGGGAGAGATAAAAAATGGTAGGGAAACAGAGAACTCAAAGAACTTATATGTACAACCCATGGACATGAACTAAGTGGAGGAATGCTGGAGGACTGGGTGGGGGGGCAAGGAGGAGGGGAGATAGAGGGGGGAAATTTGAAAAACTGTAATAGCATAATCAAAAAAAATTTTAAAAAAAGGAAATGCATGTCAAATGGATCCACCCAGGTGCTGGAGGTCAGCTGCAAACTTGACCCCAGGTTTCCTAGTTGCAGAAGCAAATACCACTCACATCCCAACAACACCAGCTGCCTCTGCATCTGCAGAGGGCCCAGGATTACCAAGGACTGCCCTGCCCTATGTGTTCGTAGGTATCACCATTTGTATTTCACTTAGCCAGCCATTGTGACACACTTTTTTAAAATGGCGGGGTTGGGGGACGGAGATAGAGGCTACTATTTTTTTTTTTTATCATTCCTCTTCACCCTAAATTGCTCAAAGTCAAACCTGCTGCCTTTCATGTATATTTGGAAGCTCCTGCAAGTCTTTAGCAACACACAGCACAGGGTGAAGCAGTCAATGATTTCTCTTTTTGTTCATTTTGTCTTTTTTATAGTAACACTAACTTTATTACCAAAGATTATAGCTTAACCTTTTCTCCTGCACTTTTTAAAAGGAATTTTTTTTAATGAATTGGTCCACTCATTTATCCTTCAGTCATTGATTCACCATGATCCCCTGAGCACTCTCGGGGTGGTTTTCCTTGGATCTGCTCTCAGAGGGACATACAAGTGGACAACTCTGGGTGAACCAGAGCCGCAGGACTGCGGGGCTGTGGAGCAGCAGCAGGCCCTTCCACTGGAGCAGCAGGGATATTAAATAAGGACTGTGAGCCCCAGCCTAATAGCCGAGTGATGGCTCTGCTCAGTAGGCCCAGGGTCTGAAACAGGACTCAGTGCAATCTTGAAATCATGTAATTTTTCGCCTCAGTGAGCATGCAAATGTATTAGGGGGAGAAAAGAAGAAAGGGGTCTTGATTCAAAGACTTCTGAAAATGACAACAAGGATGAATGATAAAGGGACTTAGATTACAGACACAATGAGGGATCCCCATCCCCCCTTCCCTTGCTTACTTAGCACAGTGAAGACAGAGCAGTGTGAGCCTGGCCTAACAAAGCCAAGGATACCTAGGGATACTGGACGCACTGGGGAGTAGCCTACTAAAGCCACTCATCACCCTCTTCCTTCATGAGGCACTGCTCTGGGACAGACAGGGGGCCAGTGGAGTGGCAATGAGGAAACGGAAGGGCAACAGGAGGACAAAGACCAGCCCCCTGCCCTGAAGGAGGCAAGACAGAGAAGGAGGAGGAGCATTTGGAGTGGAGCCCTTGAGGGAGTGCATAGCCGCCATCACACCATCTTGGAGAATCAGCAGGCTGCATCTTCACCTGGGAATGTCCCAGAGCCTTGGACACTCACTAGGCACACCTCCTAACCTTAGCCAAATGAGGCAGTGGTCTAAACACGAACAGGAAAAATAATTAAAGAATTTTCTGACAATGTCACAGGAGTCAGCAAAGTAATTCTCTGATTTTCTAGAATATGCTATTTGGATCAGTGGAAGGATGGGGAATTGCCCTTGTTTCTCAGCAGCATCTGCCCCAATCCTTGCACACTCCTGATAAGCCAGAAATTGCCTTCTGTATGCAGGCCACCCACTGAAAAAGCAACACGCTCAGCTGAGGGATGAAGTTAAGAGGCTTCTGGCCTGGCTCTTGCATATGGGGGTATCCACAGTACTTGTTTCCTGAATTCCAGAAACAAGTACTCTGGATCTCCTCCATAATGTCACTAAGGTGAATTAACATTCTCAGGACTAATGAGTCTTAAAATGACAACTGTACAATGTGCATCCACCAACATTCTGTGGAAAGAAGACCCCCAGGTTTTCAACCTGATGAAACAAGGCAAGGTAGGGTGGTGTCAAATGTAGTGAGGACATCTCTGCATTCCGGCATGGAGAGTCATAGCACACTATTCTACAGGAGTTAAGACTTTGATGAAAACATACTCATCAAAAATTCAGATTATAGGAAGGGGAAAAAAAGCAATATATCCCCAAGAAAGAGCATGTATCTTTTCCTCCCTATATTCTTTAATTCCAAAGTAATCCCATTTTAATTACATTTATAAATTTAAAATGGTTATGTGCTATGTTAGACACTTACACCCACCTTAAAACTGCACTTTAATTTCCAACTCAATTGCACATATAAATTTGAAAACTGAATACTGGGCAGATGAGAACAGTTTTACAGCCTCCCTCACATGAGCTGCTTTGAAAACCACAGATGCACTTTAATTCCTTCAATTGCATGTATAAATTTTTTAAAAACTTAATGCCATACTGGAAAGAAGTGCTTTAATTGAGTGTTAACGAGCTGCCAGATCAGCCTCTAGCTAGCCCCATTCCACAGTGGGGAGCCTCAGAGGGGTCCCCAGGATACAGAACTAGAAGTGTCTAAATAAGCCATGGGCACCAGCTACCTTCCCATGCAACCCAACCACCCTCAAACCTGGTCTTTCCTCTGAAAGAAGGTTTAGGCAGATACACACAAGAGTACATTCACCTTGAAGAGGAGGGCCACTCCTAGGGGATCCAAGGCCATTCTGTTTCAGGTGACTATGACATCTGTTTCCTTTAATTCTAGAATGTAAAGGCCAGAGAAAACCTAAAATGCCATCCGAAGACTAAAGATATAAAGAAGAAACTACACTGAGACTGCTAGAAAGGGCAGAGATGCCAAACAGGCTTGTCCCACACCCACATGTGGCAGTTAAAAAGAGGGAGGGGAGTCTTAGCTTAAGAGGTCCCCCCTGAGGAGCCAGGGGTCCTAGCCCTACACCTGGCAGTCCCAGGTCTCACCACCAGTGCCAGGAAGAGGAGCCCCCACAACATCTGGCTGTGAAAATCAGAAGGGATTCAGTCTGGGTGGGACAAAGGCCTGCTGTAGACCTAGGAATCCTAGTAAAGGGCTCATGAATAGACCCACTTGATCACAAACACACTCCCCAAGCTCCAGTGAAGAGACAGCAGCTGGAAAAGCAAAAAGCACCAGGACCTTACAGGGAAAGAACTACATTGTCTGGCTTTAGGGTGAGAGCTGGAGGGGAGCTCTGTCCAGGAGGCACCATTGTTTCTTTGTGGAGCCCTTCCCTTGTACAGCAAGGAAGCTATGATCAAAAATATAGTAATAACTATATGTGATGTCTGGTAGGTGCAAGACTTGTCAGGGGAAGCACTTCATAAATTATAGTGGATTGGCCTAAAAGTCCATTTAGTTTTTTCCATCAAAAAAAAAGATATATTTTTCATTTTCACCAATAACTGTATTGATTTGGATATTCTGAGTATGTCTGCTCTCTCCCTCATGGTATAGTGTTGATTGTTCTCAATTAATGACTCGATTTGACCACTATCAACTTCAACTGGTCTACCTGACCATGGAGCATCATCCAATGAGAAACCTCCAGCACAAAACTTTGCAAACCACTTTTGACACGTTCGATCAGCCACTGTACCTTCTCCATACACTGCCCAAATCTTTTGTGTGTATGTGTGTGTATTTCAGTTGTGTTTTTACCTTTCTTGAAATAATAAAGCATAATATGCTAAGAATGTTGTATATTTTCTTCCCATCTTCAATGTTAAAATGGCTATACAAAAATTCACCAATTTTGATAGGTTTTTTTAAATTACACTGACATGACAGCTGTCACAATACAATCTAACAAAATCTTTTTTGAATGAAGTGAAAGACACCTACGTGCTAACTAGAGCCATCTCATGAAAAAAAAAAAATATTGACCAACCTAATATAATGTCTAATCACTATGTAGTGTACCTGCAATATTGAATGTCAACTCTAATTATTATTTTTCTTTTTTCAAAAGAATTTGATTAAGTCCTGGCTGGTGTAGCTCAGTGGATTGAGCGTGGGCTGTGAACCAAAGCATTGCAGGTTCAATTTCCAGTCAGGACACATGCCTCGGTTGCAGGCCACAGCCCCCAGCAATCGCACATTGATGTTTCTCTCTCTCTCTCTTTCTCCCTCCCTTCACTCTCTAAAAATAAACAATAAATAAAATCTTTAAAATTTTTTTCTAAAACAACGAATTTGATTAAAAGTAAAATAAATAAATAATATAAAATTTTTAAAAGATAAAAAGGCCCATGACATAAATATGCAAGACTCTGCCCACCTCCCCCCTCCTCATTACTGATTCCCAGTCTCCAGCTACCGCTCTACACACTGCAGGCCTCCATCCTGCATTCCAGGGGGACCACTTGCTTCCCAGAATACAGAGCTGTGCTTCCTTCTACTTCCTTCCCAGGAACGTCTTTCACTTCCATCCATCAGTTTCCTGGTCTTTCTCTTTGGATAAGATTCCAGCTTCCAATTTTCTGTTGACAGGTCTGGCATCATTCTGGCCCTTAACAGTGAGTTTGTCATCCTGTCCACTACAACTGCCCCTTTCCCAGGAAGATTTTAGGGGCTTGCTCTTGTCACCAGTGCTCAGAACATTGACAAGAACAGGCTTTGGAGGAGAGGTTTCTGCTTGCATTGCATCGGGACCCGTTTAGCGCTCCTATTATCTGTGGACAGGAAACAAAATGAAAAGCCTATTTGATCCCAAAGGAAGAAATATTCCAAAACATACGCTTCAAATGAGGCAAAGGAAGAAAATAAAAGAGAAAGAATATTGAAAAAGGTAAAGCAAGAAACCACAGAAAATAGTGGGCAAGGGAATGGGTGTGAGAAGAGGAATCAAGGTATAATCAAGGAACATTTTCTTCTCTCAGCCCAGGGGACCCTGCACACAACTGCCCAGTGGGATTTGCCACATCTGCTGCATGGCTCCCTCCCTCGCCTTCCCAATTAAGAGTATTTATTGCAGTTGTTCTGTCCTATCCAATAGCATATTTTTAGAGGGTAGAGGGGACGTAGATAATGTATTTTTTTATTATTTGGCTTCAATGTGTATGTTTCACATTCAATGTGTATGTTTCATTCCTGGATAGTCAGATTGCTAGGAACCACTTTTG
The DNA here is from genome assembly GCF_019186645.2 of Phyllostomus hastatus. Taxonomy (NCBI): domain Eukaryota; kingdom Metazoa; phylum Chordata; class Mammalia; order Chiroptera; family Phyllostomidae; genus Phyllostomus; species Phyllostomus hastatus. Next base: position 5,990,014 of record NW_025334015.1, on the reverse strand, counting down.
GACCTAAAATAGACTCCTGAGCATTAGTCTTTGAGGAGATTGACAGTATACACCATTATTCCAGAAGTTGAGTTAGATGACATTATTAGATGAGACAATAGAGCAATTAGCTGCAAGGAAAAACAAGTATACTCTGCTTGTGAGAAGAATATAGATATTGGGGGCCAAATGAGAAGACTGCTAACCAAGTTGTTCACAAATATTCCAGTTTTTCTTCTGCCAGGTACATGGTAAAGTTTTACTTTCTTACCAACTTTAAAGTTAGACATCACCATATGACTTGCTCTGGCCAATAAAAAGTATGTGGAAATGATAATGTGTCACTGCCATGGGGAACTGCAGAAATTGGTGTGGAATCCGCACTCGATTTCCTTCTGCCAAGGTGATGGCCAAGTACCTGATAACAGGTGTTCCACTGAGTCCCAGGATGAAGACAACATGGACCAGAATCCCTCACCAACCCATGATGGACATATAACACAAATGGGCTTGACTTTGACTGGGCTATGCTCGACACCCACAAATATTTTACTCAAGGCCAGTCAGTTTTCCCAGACAGGAGTTATCCCATTTTCTCTGTGAGGATTGGTGGCCTGGTTTGGGGAAGAGGGTGAGAGAAAAAGCTAGAACTCTTATGTTGAGTAAGTAGACTTTCATTTAGTTCTGCTTTATTTTACAACGTCTCACCTCTTCCTCCTCTGTGCAAGCCTCCAGGTTTCTGCTGGGGGAGGGGCCGAGCAGTCACAGAGCTGCACAGGCTGGGGAAGATCATCTGGGGCTTTGCAGCAATCCAACCTCTTCCTTCTAGCCACAGACATAACTCGTGCATCCAAAGCTAAGGCTCAAGGCTTTCAAGTTTGATTTCTGTTTGCTTCATGATACACACATGCACAGAAGCTTAAGTTTCAGTGTGCCTTCCCAGCTCCTAATATTGATGGCCAACTATGCTGTTGTCTCTTAATCTCTTTTTATTTATTGATGTGTTTTTAAATCCTTTACTCCCATTTTAGTGGACTTTGGGGGAGGAGTCAACTTCACACCACCAAGTTTAACCAAAAAATCCACTATCAGTTGCTAATTCCACTTAAAATTCAAAACATTCCTTGCTGCCATGAGGAAATTAAGCTTATTTGTCACTCGATTTATAAGTATTTATCAAGAAATTTACATACCATATGGAAGATTCTGTCATAAGAACAAGAAAAAATAGAAGCCAATTTCTTTTATTTAGGAGTTTCTCAGTTCTACCTCTATCTCTTCATCTCTTTTTCCCTCTGTTTCCTGAGTTTCTAGAGTGTAGAAATCATATATCATTCAACTTTTTAGTTCCAAAACCATCTCAAAGGTGATTATTTAATAATCAAAAACGTGTAATATCTTTGACACAGCTTCAGCCCTCAAAGAACTCAAGTTCATCAAAAAATAGATATGTTGATAGATAATAAATAGATAAATAAGCACAGATAGATAAGTCAGTAGTTTTAAAAGGATAAATTCTAATGAAGTCAAGCTTTTTTTCACAGTAAAAGTTCTTCAAAACAAAACCAGAGGCTTTGTGAAATTAAACAAATTGTTCAGCATCATGAAGTATTATACTTACTATCCACTTGTGTATTTATACCCAAACTTGATCTACAAAAGGGTTTAAATTGGCCAAACCCCAGTTAGCTAATGACATAAACAGGGCTTTTAGCACCCAGGACAGTATCTTCACTTTTGCACAGCACTTCACAGAGCCCAAGACTGGTCTTGGCCAAGGAGCTCTTGAAAACTTCGGAAAAAAGGTGGGGCTTCACAGAAACCTAATTGGCCAGGAGACTACATCATTACTCCCAGTGAAACCAAAGGAGAAGTCTCAATATTAAGTAATTTCAGGAGAATGTTAGAAAGAGTATGGCCCTAGTAATTCTATGAAAGTCATTATGCCCATTAACCCAATGTAGCCCTTCCTCCTGAATTCCCAAAAATGGACATAAAAGTGAAGTCCTCAAGAGAGTGGGAAAATCTGAAGCATTTTATCTGAGGCAGGTTTGCCATTTCTGAGTGCCCTCTCCAGGCTACCATTCCCACACATTTTGACTTATAAAGTCCAAGCCTTCTGGCAACCCAGCTTAATGGATGAAGAGCCTGAGACTTGCCCAAGATCAGGCATCCCAAATTCCAACCCAGACACTCAATTCCATGTTCACTATTTCTCTCACTAATTTATGTTTCCTCCATGTACTTTATTTTAAATTATGGTACTGCTTCCTCTGGCATCATTTTCTTTCTTATTGTCCCCCTCCCCTCACCCTACCAGGGGGAAGCACCAAGGTAGCCCAAAGGCCAACAGAAAAGGGTTGGAATCAGCGTGGCTCCTGAATGACTGAGACATGCTTAACCTTAAAGCCCAGAAGAGCTCATGAACAAAGTCAAAACAACTCATCAGATTCAAGAGATGCTCTGAACTTTCCCATAGCTGACCACTCAGGTGACACCAGGAAGATGGCACACCCCCTGAAGATGCTTGTTGTTTGAGATGAAATGGAAGAATTTATGAGGTATGGCAGAGCCCCACATGGAGGCTTGTAGAGGAAAGGGAAGGAAAGAGGACAGATGATGGACAGACAGAGGGGAAGTATGACAGTTACCCTGCTCTGCAGAAGAGAAATGGCTTCTGCATTGGAGAGCATCCGAGGGTTTGCACAGTGGCTGGCCTGTGAACTCCCACTCAGATGGCTCCAGCGTATGTAGACAGGAAGCAGCCTTTAAGTGTGCCTGATCTCACAGATGGGAGTGGGAGGGTTAAGTTAGACAGGCTGGCAAGGAGCCTCGGTGCACCAAAATCTTACAGTCTTCAAATTTGATTGAAAAGCTTGACTCCAGCAGTCCAATTACCAGGACTTTGAGGGCTCATCTACTAGTTTTTAAAGTCACAAGAGTTTTAGGCTTCCACCTCCAAACCTGGTTGGAATTAGCCATCAAAGCAGATGTGTGAATCAGCTAGGGATACCGAAGTAAACTTGACAAAAAGGAGAATTGAAGGAACTAGAAGGTAAGTATCCCATCCTCTCTCCATTGTCACTCAGAAGTTCTTGAGGTTTCATTTTTTTAAGTCTCTAATTAAATGGCCAATTTTTTTTCTCAGAGAGTCTTGAATACCCTGATTCTTCTAAAGCAATGAGTGAGGTCAGATAGCTTCAGCTAATAATGCACAGATGAGAAGAGAGCCTGTGGAGGAAGATCATCAAACAGTGGCCAAATACTTACCCTACTCCAGACATGTGAGATGCTTTATAAGCTTTAACCTATTTGATTCCCATGAGAAAACTCTGAATAAATTATTTACAGATGAGAAAAGTGAGGCTCAGAGTAGTTCAGTGGCTAAGCAAGAAAACAGTTTTAGCAAAACTGGCATTTGAGCCCAATTTTCTCTGATTCCACAGCTTATATCATCTCCCTTATACTGTGCAGGAAGGAAAGCACCACATTCTATAACTCCAACCACATCCATGATCAGCAAGCTACTTCTTCACTGTTTCCAATGATAAGAGTTTAAAATGAAGGAAGTCGGAGATAGTACCCCAGGATAATACTCTGTCAATTTGTTTTTGCTATTTCATAGTAGTTATAAATAAGGATGGGCAAAGAATCAGGGAAGACTCTCTCTCTCTCTCTCTCTCTCTCTCTCTCTCTCTCTCTCTCTCTCTCTCTCTCATAGGTCAAGTCATTCAGTTCTGGCCAACTCATTTCCCCCACCCCATGGCCAGCTCTGACAGCCCCTCTTGCTTCTGATCTTCAGCAATGTATTCATGTATTCATTTTAAACTTCTGTCTGTACTGAAGTTGCTGCTGCTTGTAATTGCTGGCGGCCAAAAACTGTTCTGTTTTTTCTGGCTGAGTGTACCAGGCAATCATCAGCTGTAATTATTTCGAGTCGTGTTACAGATGGAACTTCGAGGTTTTCAGTCTTAAACAGAATTCATTATTCAAATGCCTCCAGAGTCGACAGGAAGGGGCAGGGGCAAGCCTCTTACTGAACTCAGGAAGCGACTGAAGGTTCAAAAGGAGAGGACAGCCAGGTCACCGGAGACCATGGTGGCTGAATGTGTCTTTTAGCCCCACATCTGGAAACCTAAGCCTCAGTGTGCTCATGCCACCACCTTCCCCTTGGGACTCCAGTTCTATTCTGTTAACTCTTCAGTTTCCTCCCCTCCACCTTCCCCAGGACACAAGTGTGCATCACAATCTGCCTCCTCCTCACCCAGAAGAAGAGTGTGTGAGGGGCATCTTTAGCTCCCTGAAGTGCAAGCACAGATCTCTCCCTCACAACTTTCTTTGGATAAATAATGAGTTCCCCAGGATAAAGTCCTTTTGAGAAATGGGGTGATTTCAAAGCTCTGAGGGAGAGAAGCAGTTCTCATGGCATCGTACCAGGCTCCAGTCCAGCTTCAGAAATGTAAGTAGTGGGCTCCTAGCCATGGGGGCTTCACGAACAGGGAGGTGAGGGGCTGCTCCAACTGTTCACCTAGCTGCCTCATCCCTAGAGGACAGAGAGTGGTAGGTAGAGAGACCAAGTTTCCATGTCTTAGGACTCCTCTGGGGACAGGATTTGCATAAACAGCAACTTTAGAGCTGGACTCTAGAGGAAAATTTAGGCTTACAGTTATCATGAGACTGGGCCCTTTGTCATAAAACACCCCTCGGACAAGACTCCATCAATGATTACATGACATGCCTCCACTCCCATTCCCAAATGACAGAAACTTTGCACGCAGTCTCTCTCCATCTCTGATCCCAGAGGGAAGGGCAAAGTGCCCAATGTCAGTCCAAAGGATAAGAAGCCCAGTGCTCCTGGGGAGGATAACATCTCTGATTCAAGAGATAGCAGCACCAAAGACACTTCTCCCACTGCTCCGGGCAATTTCAAACCAATCTTCAGTTTGCTGTTCAGCTCCTGCTGCGCCCTGGTTACCATCTCCTGCTCCTTGGTCCTGTGATTCCAATTGCAGGATGGAGATATTTGCTCATACAATTAAAATTCTCTCTCTCTATCATATTTCCCACCCACTTTCTTCTCACCCAGCACCCCCTTCTGACTCCATTTCCCTTAAGTTTCCCCCTTCTTTCTCCTGTCTTCCTTACCCTCTCAGCCTCATTTCCTTTCTAACTCCTGTTTCCTTACTCTCACGCTACTTATCTCTCTTACACATACATGTACAACCCTCTATCTGGCCACTTCCTCAGTGAGAGTCACCTAACATCCTGCAAATGGCACTCTGCAGACCAAGGCCTCTAGGCTGGGGCTGAGAGCCAAGTGCCAGGCAGCACAGGACTAAGGCAGGGAGGAAGAAACAGCAGGGAGATGCAAAACAGATGGCAAGTCGCTCTGGCGGCATAGAAGCAGAGGCATCCCCCACCCCTGAAGTTACCTCCCTTTGGGGGATATCTGTGCCAGCCATCACAATCCACTCCTTCAATCTGCCACAACAAGCCTCCATCTAGTCAACCTGGCACGTATTCACGAGGAACCTTTTATGTGCTTAGTGCTGGCCACAGGAGCAAGGGGGGAAAAAAGTAATGGAAAGGTCAAAAGCTCATCCAGGTGGTTGATCCATGGCCTACCTGGGAAATCTACAATTATAAAGACTGCTCCCTGGCAGGTTTTATGTTCTTTGTGGTTCACCCAAGGCATAAGGCCCACAGAAGCTCATCATCTCAGTTCTAAGTAAAACTAGAAGCCTAGAACTTGCAGTTTCTCTGGTCTCTTGTTTTATTACATGATCCTGTGTATGTAGTTAGTAGGAAACATCTGACAGTGGAAGTCACCTATATGAATAGCTCTGTTGTCATCAGAGGGGAGAACTAATATGTATTAATAACGTATGTGTCAAGCACCATGTGATCTATTTAATCTTTATAAAAACCTTATTATACAAATATCCCTATTTAATCTATGAAGAACTGAGTCTGAGAGTTGCTGCATAACTTGCTGGCAAATAGTAGAGTAGAACTTAACCTTAGGTCTTACTGAGGCCAAAATCTAGACCACTGAGTGAATCAGACTGCTAGATGAATCTAGACTACTGAATAGGTCTATGCTCACTCCCATCTGTACCCAACACCTAACATACTGCCTGGCCATAGGGAGAACTTATTAAATGGTATTGAAAGGCTGTTGTACAAAATGACTTGGTCCCTGCTCATTAGAGGTGCACAGTTGTGTCCAAATGATAGAAAATACATGAAAGAACTCAGCACCTGTGCATGAGCATATATGATTAGATCCCAAAAAGAATAGTACATGCCATAGAGATCGGAGAATACTGCATCCTAGAATGGCTGACAAGGCTTTGTGGATGAGAAAGGACATTGGCTGAGCCCTGCATATGGGTAGAAGGAAGGGAAGGTATGGAATAACCTTGCCAGGGAAGAGACATAAGCCAATGTTGAGCGAGAATAGCATGGTGTACTTGGCAGAAAGTGAGCCCACACATCACTAGAAAAGATGGGCTACACATTAGGAAAAGTGGAGGGCACAATGCCACAGATGTCAGGGATAGCCCGGTTCTGGACTACCAGACCAGTGACAGAAACTGGATTTATTTATAAACAACAAGGGACTGTTTCTAAGTAGAGCAATAAACTTCTTGTCAGAAAGATTAAATGGGTAATGGATAGAAAGAATAGCAAAAAAAAGAGAAATGTAAAGACACAATTTCAATAAGTGATGAGAGGCAGAAATTTTTAAAAATGTAGTGGATATAAAACACTCTTTAAAAAACTACAGGACTTGAGAACTTTAAGCAATGCAGAAGCAAGAGGAAAGAGTCAGAAAAAATATGACTTTAGGCAGTAAGGCAAGTAAGGGGAGTTGCTAGTGGAGTGAGGTGTCTGTCAGTGAGAACAAAGCTGGTAGACAAAAGGAAAGTGGGGAACTCAGACATCTGTTTGCCAAGCATTTGTGGAACACCTCACTTGACACAAAGAACTGTATTCAGCATCTAGTTGGGGAGATAAAATATATACATATGAAAACAACAAGACCACAAACTACATATGGAACAGATGAAGAAATGGAAAATGCTGTAGCCTAACCTCTACACACAAATAAAAGAATTGCATTTGTAAAGGGAGAGAAGTGAGGTTCAGTAACTTTTCATGCATGTAAGAATAAAAAGAATGAATAGAAAAAAAACTGAGCAATTTTCTTTTCTTCTCCCATGTTTCCCTTGATCCCTGTCTCCTTCTCCTCCACCCCACCTCAACCCCAGTGCTTTTGTTCTCTTGGCCTCTGCCTTATGAATCTTTATGCTCACACTACCAGGAAATCAGACAGCAGACCACAATGACTTTTGATGGTCTCTACTTCTTTCTATTGTTACAACTCCCAATTTCAGAGCTTTTTTTTTAATTTAGTGGAGTAGCAGTCCTGAGTTGGGGGTTGCAGATATATGTTTTTCCTTTTTGAGCCTTGGGAGGAATAAAAGAAGGAAGGCTAGGTGGGGAAAAGGATAGACATACATAACAGCAACTATCACTAGAGCAAACTCAGGTCAGGGAGCTTTTCTGGTATCTTCCCGGAGATTCTTGACAAGTCAAAACCCCACTGAGAGCTGGGCAGGTGGGAGGCCCTGGGGCCTGATGCTGGGTCTGCCCCCTGGGAAGTAGCTAGTACCAAAAGAGATACCCAAAGGGACATGGCAATATCAGGCCAAGGTCAAGCAAGCTGTCATAGGGAAGAGACCTAGACAAAAAGCATGGTGGGGGAAATTGGAAGATGAGTAAAAGTCAGTAACTGGATATCAGGAGCCCAGAGAAGCTGGATATAGAGCTAGGGTTAGAGTTACTAAAAGTTTGTTCAGTAAGAGCAAGACCCCACTGCCAGATTGGGGCCAGAAGGGTACTCCATCTTCAGAGAGAAGAATGGCAAGAAGATGGAGAGCCACAGTCCCAAGAAGGGCCAAGGTAGTAATAAATAATAATTACTTCCACAGTTTGTTATGCACCCCTCCATGACAATTCCAGACTCTTTACTATATCAACTAACCCTAAATATCAACAATAACAATATCACTGTGAAGTAGTAGTATTATCTTCGCTTTGCAAAGGGAGAAGTTAAGACTCAGAGGGACTATTGTTCTTCTGAGTCACACATAGCAAGGAGCAAAGTTGAGACTCCAATCCTGTTTTTTGTTACCCTATCAACAGGAGTATTAGCTGGGGAAAACAAAGGCTGGAGAAAAACGTCAGGAACCAGAGAGAGGGCTTGGTCCTAGAAATGGAGGTAATATACAAAGTCCCAGCCAGAATCCCACTGGATCCAGGGAAGACCATGTGTATTTAAATAGCAGGGCCCGAGATCACTCCCACCTGAGAGCAGGGTTAGACTTGGACTCTGGGGATTTGCCTAGACCTGCACACGGTGACAGCACTGGCCTCAGTGAGAAGTGAAGGGGGACCCCAAGGCTGGGAGAACCCGGCTGGGCTTGCTGTATTTGCCCAGGAGCTTGGAGCTACTTCAAAGACACTCCTACAGCCACAGTTTTTCATGTCCTGCCTACAAAATTGTTTCCTTAAAGGGTTCATTAGCTTAGGTGATTTGTAAACCAGTTTGGACCTCCAGTGAAATAAGGTTAAAGACAGCTCTCTGGAGTCTCTTCCAGCAAATATCACTTCATCACCCAACGGTCCATCATTTGATTCAAAACACAAGATTAGACACCTCAGAATCTGTGGGTGGGTGGCTCTGGAGAGCAAAAGGAGAAGGGAGCTTCTTATTTAGAGAGGCATCTTGAGGAAAATTTACCCACCACTGCTGAATGCTACCAGAGCTGGTGTTCTCACCACTGAGGCTCCCAGGTAACTGCTGTAGAAGAAAGGAAGCCGGACCTGGGAGAGCATGGGTATTGGACAGCGTCTTCACTTTCTAGTCTACAGGTATAGTCGAATTCTCTGCACCCTTTTTATCTCTGGTGTTCTGCAATTCATGAAATCTGTAAGAGGATGCTGCTAAAGAGTCTGCAAATAATTTCCATTTAAATTCCCTACTGTGTGCCATGGGCTCTGCTAGTGAATCAGTAGGCAGGCAAGTGGGTGATAGAAGTGCTAAAGAATAGCATTGGAGCTGTGACTGTCTTCTTTCAACGGCACTCTGAGCACTGGGCCTCTACCTGTAGATGCTCTGTAACTCCAAGACATAAGCAAACCACATTTCCACCTTTCTTTCTTCGTGTACTTCAAGAAATACCATCGAGTGTGGCAGAATTTTTGCCACTTTGTAACACTGACTTTGTCTTATATGTTTATTTTTTTTAACATTAAGCCCTGAGGAAACACCATTAAAATAGTGTAATTATTTGTGTTGGAGTATTTGCTTTTACCAGCCCCTATTAAAATATGTAAATTTGGGGGCTTTTTAGCATCCTAGCAAGCTTTCTGCCTCCTACCAGGTCCAACATATTTGCTTTATGAAAATGTGTTGTTTGGGTTCCTTTAAAAATTATTGTTCTTTGGTTTTAAAGGGCTCCCCCCCCATCAAACTGAAAAATAATTAATTAGTTGCAAAGGGTTTTTGTCTTGGTGTGTTTTCTTTCCTTTTTAGCCCAGATTGGCAAATCAATAGGGAAGAATGTGACAATAAAAAATGCAAAGAAGCACCATTCTCATATGAATCACTATCAGATATTTTGAGATCCCTGGGGCTAGCTAAAGGGGGCAAGCCCAGCTTTTCATGCTCTCTTGGATTAATTTTTAATTGGTTTTCCTAAGTCATCAAAGCACATCGTAATATTTTGTTTACTCTAAAAATACTGCTGGAAGACAGCCAGAGAGCGGGGACAGTGAACAGGAAGCTATGGTTCAGAGCAGTGAAGCATGTCATTTAGGTCTCACTGCCCATCCAGTGCCTACCTGGAGAACTTGACAGGCACTGGAAAGCTGCTGTCCCATTTCTGCAACCAAAACTAAAATGGTTCTATTCTGCCAGAGGCGTTCTCTTTACATCACTGGAACAACTTCCTGCCTGGTATCTGATAACCTCCTATGGTTAAAACATTGATAAGTTTTGTTACAGGGTGCAGCCTAGAGGGGGGACCCCAAATGGGCATTTAAAATGGGGTCCAGAACTCAAGGTGTCCAGGAGATTTTAAGATGTTTCCATCCCCCGACCCAGGGTATGGGTTGGGGGAAGGGACAAATGGAGCAAGGCCATTGAGAGCTGTTTTGCATAGCAACAGCCTTGCAGCTACCCTCTGGCATGGTCATTTAACATATCTATAGCCTTTGGCTGGTTGCATGGATATGTTAAATAGCTGTGATCATCTCTGAGCCAGGGGAATGGAAGTAACTTCCCCACCAAGACGTGACTGGGGGCAGATCCCCCAAGCTACAGAGCCTGCATGGGAGCTCGGAGAAGATTGGCTCCAGGACATGGGGCCACGCCTGCCCAGACTCAAGATGGCAGCCCAGTAAAGCTGGAAGGATACAGTTCTGGCACGTGAAGCCGAGTGTGGGAGGAGTCGGAAATGAGGCTGCAGAGGAAGATTGGCCGTGGGGATTTAAAACCCAGACTTGGTGACCATTGGGAGAGAACCATGCTGCTTTGAGAAGGAGAGCCATGCGCAGCCCTGGGGGGAGAGAACCATGAGGCTTTAGCAGAATAGGGAGGACCTCAGCCATTGAGGGAGAACCGTGCTGCTTTAGGAGAGAGAACCACACGGCCTTGACAGAGTGGAGATTCCCGCAGCTCTGAGAGGGAGAACCACGAGGCCTGGACAGAGCAGGGACCCCCCACAGCTTTAGAAGGGGAACCACCACCTGGTTTTAGCAGAGATTCCGGCGACTCAGCCGAGGGTGCCGGGAACCCAGGGAGGTCTCCCAGTCGAGATGGAGTATTAACTGTGAAGAACCAGAGGACTGCCTGAGCCGTGGACTTCTATTTCTTTTCCTGAGATACCGTACTCTGGACTGGGCAAAGGGGGAAGGAAGGAAGGACTGCGTGTTTGTGGGTGTTTTTAGGGACTTTAGGATTTTTGATAAAGACATTAGGTCACTACTTTAAGTTAGTATAGCATTAAATAAACATTTCCTTTCCTTTTCACGAATCTCTGGCATTGAGAGACGTCTTTCCTCTGGCAGCGGACCTAACGGACCTGGGGCCTTCTTTCAATAATAGTATATCGTCCCAGGCCCCCCTTGTTGTGTTCTGTAACAGTTTTAGAGAAAAAGTAGTATTTATTGGAAGGATGCTGGCATCACTCACTCAACAGAGCCTTGGGAAGTCCAGGAAGCCTCACAATGACTTGTGGAATTTCTCTGGTGTGTCCCTGAGATGGCTCTGCTCTGACCATCTTTGTCCCCCTCTATCTAAAACAGATTATCTGTTGTAGATTGACCTGGCCTGGGCTATGAGTTTATCCCTACAGTCAACCAACCTGATTGGGCACTCTGATTGGCAGTTCCATCAAAAGCATATGGATGGAGAAGGGGCAGTTCCTCAAATGAGGGATTAGTGAGTATTGTTACCACAGGGACAGGAAAATACCAGTCAGATACCACCGTGCTGAGGTTATCACAGGTGAGGTTACACACATGGTGAGGTGTCTCACCTAAGATCACAACTGCTACTGAGAGACCCGGGTCTCACCTCTCCTATCCCATTACTCCTGTTCAGCTGACCCTTGCCAGAGTGAACCCTGTAAGTCAGATTTGAGAAGTCTTATTCCCAGAGACAATATCTTTGGGACTCTCTCATTGTTTTTCATGTATTCAGATATCCTATTCCCAAACATCACCTCATTTTTGTCAGTTGCTAGTTCTGCAAGGTCTTTATTATTTCTAATTGTCCACATTGGTTCATGTTTCTTGCCAGGAACTGATTTTCCAAATGCATTCAGAGTCCCAGGCAGTAGAGTCAGCATGAATTTTCTCCTCTCATTTATTAGTGGGTCAATTTTTCTCTCTTGAATCTCTTTCTTCCCTTAGTACAATTTCAACTACAAAAAGACTGCCAGAGTCTCCTCAGGCAGTTTTTCTAGTTCTGCGAAGTGAGGCCTTTCTTCTATTGTGGTCTTGATCTTTTCTTCCCCTGCCCCACCCCCACCCCTGGCTTTGACTGAGGAAGAACATTCTGTGTCCCTGCTGTCCTGCACATTTCCAAGTAAGACGTGCTCCTTGACTTGAAGAGCTCACCCTACCTCACCTTTTGTGAGGTAAGGCTGAAGGGATCGGATGCCTGAATTCTTCTTCAAAAGGATGTTAATCTTCTGCACATGCAAGACAAACAAAAAGTTCCTCAGAAAACCTCAACTTTGCCCCCATGGACAAAATTTCACTTTTCCTCATCCTCTCAGTAGTTTTCCACCATTTCTAAAGGATTGTTTTAGAGAGTCAAGCCCGCGGGTGTCACGTGGAGACTGGATTTTTATGGCATAAAGCAGGGTCCAGGCCTCTCTCCTGGTCTGCTCAACAATTTTTATTTAGAGCTTGTTAAAGTCACACATCAGTATGGTTATTAAATTTGTAAATAACTCACAGCTGAGAAGCATGGAAGAAACACTGGGTAAGAGAATTGATAACTCACTGGCTGATGTTATGAGCTAAACTTAATCATGTAAAATATCATAGGTTTTAAAAAGGTAAAATACCCCTCATGGGTCAAAAACGAGAGAAGAGTAAAATAATGCACTATGTGGGATAAGAGACATACATCTTTGGAGCAGCTCATGGGAGGAAGACTTAGTTAGACATGGTACATGACGAACTCTGAGTAAGTGGTATTGTTTGGTTATTTATTTCTGTGTAACAAATCTCCCTCAGTTTCAGCAATGTGTTTTTGTAGAAATTTATAAGCAGATTATAACATTTATATGAAAATGCAAAACATCTAAAAGATCTAAAACACTGTCTAAGAAAACTAAGCCAGAGTACTCACACTTTCAGATTTCAAAACTTACTATAAAGCTACTGTTATCAAGACAGCATTACTTCTGGTCAAGATAGTGGCATGGCAGACATAGTTCACCTCTTCACACAACCACATCAAAATTACAACTAAAATATAGAACAACCATCTTAGGAATGCCAGAAATTGAGTTAAATGAAAGTCTGACAGCTACAGAACTGAAGAAACCACATCTATCCGGACTAGTAGGAGGGATGCAGAAGAGGAATAAGCAGGCCCCACACCCACATGGATAAAAATTCAGTAGGGATACCTTGGAGCAAGGAGTCCCAGCCCCACACCAGACTCCCCAGCCCAGGATTTCAATGCCAAGAGTAAGTTCCCACAACTTCTGGCTGTGAAAACAAATGAGAATTGAGTTGGTGGAGGAGGCTGCTGGAGCCCTAAACAGTTACTCTTAGGAAACACTCACAAGGACTCACCTACTCAGACTCATTCCCTCTGGGCTCCAGCACCAGGGTGGCAGCTTGAATGGCACTAGTGGTATACAAAGAGGGGCTGAAGTGTTTGGCATTGGGCTAGCCTCAGCTAACCCAGACCATTGTCCCTTTGCTGACCCCTCCCCACACAGAGCTGGTAGGCTGGTGCTATATCTGAGACTCCATCAACCTGGCGAACATTGTATGACCCATGTTGGAGATCCACAGATGCTCCATCAAACTAACACTGTGTGACCCACCTTGGAGATCCACAGAGGCTCTACCTCACCCAATGTATGGGCCTACCCAAACTGCTTTTCCATAAAAATGACTGGTCTTGGCTCCTAAATCCTATCAAACAAGCAATGGCTGGCTTCATTGAGCCCTAGCGGCAGCCAGATTAGAGTCACAGCTTGGCTTCATCTGGGAATCTCCAAGTCCAGCACAAGTAGCAGCATCTCAGATTGCTTTATAGCTCAGGCAGGGTACCCCGGGGCAAAACACAGGTTGGGGCTGAACTTGTACTATACCACCTGGGAAACCCCAGAACCAACCCACCCAGTAAACAACTACAGACCACATCAGAGCACCACCACCCTGCCCCTGCATAGCTGATCCTCCATGGATGGTGGAGGTTTGTGGGCAGTAGTCACAGCCAGTCCTTGCAGCTGACTGGCCTGGGTAAATCCTTCCCATCGATGTCCCAACAGCAGCCAAGTCTTAACAACAAAAGGAGGGTGTACTCAGCCCACACAAGGGCATACCTTGAGTACCCAGCTTGGGTGATAGGGAAGGTTGTGCCACTGGATCCTATAGACACCTACTACAGTAGGCCACACTACCTATAGAGGATACCGGCTAGCAGTATCCATCTCGGCTGCAGATGTTCATCAAAACATGAGAAAAATATACACAGAGACAACCAGGTCCTGTGGGGGAATAGGAACAGAAGGGCCACTCCTCACGTGGGGAGCTCCTTGGCCACCCTCTCTCCTGGAGGGTGCCTCGTGTCCATACCCAAGTGGATTTTTATTGAGAAAACAGACTTAGTTTGTGGATTCACAGTCTGGCAAAAAAGATCAAAAAATGTAAACAACTTACAAAGGTGGGGACAGAACTCCTGCTGAGATTCTGGGCAAGGTTTGGGGTCTTTAACATATGAAAAGAGCTACAGGTTCCAAAAGTTTCCTGCCTGTGCTTTTAAATTCCAAGTTAATAACATCCTCCAGCAAACAGATCTCACAGGATCTTGCATACCTGACTACCCCCGGTGTCCGCCATTTCTGGTCTGGGCTGTTTTGCCCCTGCAGGCCTGAGAAGACAAAGGCAGCCAGGAAACTTGGATTTCTCACATCCAAGAGCAAAGACTCAGGCTTTGACAAAGCCAAGGGGGCAGGGGTTGATATGGATCACCCCTTCATTTCCACAGCCCCTTCTCTCAGGGCATTTCCACATGATCACGTCTGTCCTAGATTCATTCTCTTTCTTAGAGAATTGTTACCCATCATTAACTGCCGATCATGCCAGGGAAATAAGTTTTGTCTCCTTCAATAGCTCCTGGTCCGGAGGTCTTTCACTCAGCCTAAGTCATGGGGGGTTACAGCTTCCTGAGACCAGGCAGGGCGGCCCCCAACAATTACCAAGACACCGAGTCAAAGCAGTCTACCTAATACATAGAAACAAGCACAGGGTTTCTACAGACCACATCAGAGCACCAAAATGAGGAGACAAAGAAACATGGCCCAAATGAAAAAATTGATCAAAACTCTAGAAAAAGAGCTAAATGAAATAGAAATAAGCCATCTATCAGATGCAGAGTTCAAAACACTGATTATAAGGTTGCTCAAGAGCTTAGTAAGGACTTCAACAGCATAAAAAAGATCCAGTCAGAAATAAAGGATACACTAATTGAAATAAAGAACAATTTACAGGGAAATCACAGTAGAATGGATGAAGCCAAGACTCAAATTAATGCTTTGGAACATAAGGAAGAAAAAGACATCCAATCAGAACAACAAGAAGAAAAAAGAATCTAAAAAAAAATGAGGGTACTGTAAGCAGCCTCTGGGACAACTTCAAGCAGTGCAACATTCATATCATAAGGGTACCAGAAGGAGAAGAGAAAGAGCAAGAAATTGGAAATCTATTTGAAAGAATAGTGAAAGAAAACTTCCCTAATTTGGTGAAAGAAATAGACATACAAGTCTCTGTGCATACAAGCACAGAGAGTCCCAATTATGATGGATGCAAAGAGGCCCACTCCAAGCCCCATCATTATTAAAAAGCCAAAGGTAAGGATAAAGAGAGACTCTTAAAAGCAAGAAAAAACAAGTTAGTTACTGGAAGGTTGCCAGATGGGAGGAGAGAGGAGGAGAATGGATGAAGAGGTGAGGGGATTAAGAAGTACAAATAGATAGTTACAGAATAGCCATGGAGATGTAAAGTACAATATAGGAAACAGAGTAGCCAAAGAAGTTACACACATGACCCATGGACACGAACAACAGTTGGGGATTGCTTGAAGGAGTGGGGGATGCTGGGTGGAGGGAGGTAAAGGGGAAAAAATCAGGAGAACTATAATAGCATAATGAGGAGAATATAATTTTTTTAATAAGACAGCATGGTACTGGCATGAAGATGGAAATACAGATCAATAGAACAGAATCCAGAGTTCAAAAATAAGTGTATGTTTATAGTAAATTGATTTGTATAGTCTGTTCAACACATGGTGCTGGGACAACTGGATATGGAAAACAATGGAAAAAAAAACTTAGACCTTCACTTCATACAATACAACAAATTAACTCAAAACAAATCACTCCACATCACATACATGGAAATAGTCGTTTTCTACATGATCCAATGAAGTAGAATTGTGACCACCTGATGCAAGCTACAGGTAAAAAAAATACTGAGATACAAGATAAAGAGAAACTTTACAATCAAATAAGATATTGAAACCTCCATAACTGGTCAGAGCAACTCTTTGACAAAAAGCAGAAGGTCATAAAAAATCATATTCAAAAGTTACTACAGTTATCCTTCGGTATCCATGGGTACTGAGTCCAGGACTTCCCATGAATAAGAAAATATGCAGTTGCTCAAGTTCCTCATATAAAAAGATGCAGTATCTGCATATGAACCCACACGCATCCTCCCATATACTTTAAATCTGCTTTAGATTACAATATCTTGGACTTACAGTATCTTGTGCACTGTAAATGATACATAAGTGATTGTTTAACTGTATTGTTTACAGAATGACAAGAAACAAGTCTGTATTTAGAACAAATGTAACCATTGTCTGCATCGTCAACAATGTAATTTTAAAAATATTTTTGACTCATGATTGAATTCCAGGTATAGAGCCTGTGAATATGAGGGGCCAATGGTAACTGTAGTATTAAAATCCCTTATATACTTGCTGCTTTTTGTCCACCTGATCTATCAATTGTAAACAAATATATGTAGAAATCTCCCACTGTGAAAGATGGATTTGTTGGTTTTTTACTGTTGCTCTGTCAATTTTTACTTCATAGATTTTCCAAGTATTATTATGAGAAGCATACCTATTTAGTATGGCCGTATCCTCTTAGTAAATTGAACATGGTTTTCTTATGTAGTCCATATGTTCATTGCAGCATTATTTACAAAAGATAAGATGTGGAAGCAACTTATGTGTCCATCAATAGGTGGTTTGAAAAAGAAGAGGTGGTACTATGAAATATTACTTGGACATAAAAAAGAACAAAGTCTCACCAGTTGTGACAACATAAATGAACCTAGAAAGTGTTATGCTAAGTGAAATAAACCAGAGAAAGAAAAATGCCATATAATTTTACTTATTTCCAAAATCTAAAAACAAAATAAATGAACAAGCAAAACAGAAACAGAAAAATATATTTCCAAATTAATGATAGACACCAAACCACAGATCTAAGAAGATCAGAGAATACCAGACAATAAATACCAAAACAAAGAAGCACACAAAAAGAACAACTATACACAGAGTATGTAAGCTGCTGAAAACAAAAGACAAAGAGAAAATCTTGAAAGCAGACAGAGAAAAAGACACATTATTATGGAGAAACAAAGACAAGAGTTACACTACATTTTTTTCAAATGCCATGCAAGCTAGAAAAAAAATGAAGTAACATTTTCAAAGTCTTGAAAGAAAAGCTGTCAGCCAGAATTCTATACTAAGTAAAAATGTCTTTCAAAAATAAATGAAAAATCAGCACTTTCTCAGTCAAGCAAAAACTGATAAAATGTATTGTCAGATAACCTAACATATTAAAGAAGCTTTCTCATATAAAAAGTTTCTCCTATGAGAATACAATAAAAAGATGATATGACACAGAAACTTAGATTTACATGAGAAAATGAAGATCAATGAAAACAGAATAAGTGAAGGTAAAGTGAAATAAAGTTTTTCTTTTTATTTAATGTAAAAGATAACCAATATTCTAAAGCAGAGGTATCAAACTCACTTTAACCAGGGGCCACATCAGCCGTGCAGTTGCCTTCAAAAGTCAGAATATAATTTCAACTCCTTAACAGTTATGGAATAGTTACATTTATACAGTCCTAAAATTATTTCAGCCCTTTGAAGGCAACCACAAGGCTGATATGGCCCCCAGTGAAAATGAGTTTGACACCCTTGTTCTAAAGCAAAAAAGACAAATAGTACCAAAGAATGTTTTGAGTGTTTTACTCTATGTAAAAATAACATATAGAACAACAGTAACACAAAGAATGGGAAAGAGGTATGGGTAATATATGGTTGTAAGGTTCTTATTCTACACATGAAGTGCTATCATTTTATTTGAGGGTAGACTCTGAATAATTAAAGTACTATATTGTAAACTCTCAGGGAATCGTTGAAGAAAAAAAATTTGCCTGAGTACAGTGAACTTTACTGATGGTGCATGACAACGTAGGGGTCCCTAAGTTCCTCCCCTCTTCAGAGGGTCTGGGATGGAAACTGGAGGTCAAGAGATTCTCAGTGCGTTGGGGGACTGATTTGGGGCAAGGACTCCTCAGAAGCTAAGGACCTGTCTCCTCTTTCTGGGGCCGGCGGTCCAGGGAGCTCTTACCCCTTGGAGGCCATGTGAACCATAAGGTACACCACCGTGTTCTGTAGCCAAATTCATTGTCATACCAGGAAATAAGCTCGACAAAGTGGTCATTGAGGTCCATGCCGGCCCCACATTGAAGGTGGAGGAGTGGGTGTCACTGTTAAAGTCACAGGAGACAACCTAGTCCTCAGTATAGCCCAGGATGCCCTTGAGGGGGCCCCCTGGTACCTATTTCACCACCTTATTGATGTGATCATATTTGGCAGCTTTCTCCAGATGGCAGGTGAGATCCACAGCTGACACATTGGGGATGGGGACATGAAGGCCATGCCAGTGACCTTCCCATTCAGCTTAGGGGTAACCTTTCCCACAGCCCTGGCAGCACCACTAGAAGCAGGGATGATGTTCTAGGAAGCCCCTCAGCCATCATGCCACAGTTTCCCAGAGAAGCCATCCATGGTCTTCTGGGTGGCAGTGATGGCATGGACTGTGGTCATGAGTCCCTCCATCATGCCAATGTTGTCATGGATGACCTTGGCCAGGAGGCCAAGCAGTTGGTGGTACAGGAGGCATTGCTGACTATCTTCATGGAATTGTTACACTTGTCCTGGTTTACTCTCATCACAAACATGGGGGCATCCTCAGAAGGGGCAGAGATGACGACTGTCTTGGCTCCAGTCTTCAAGTGAGCCCCAACCTTCTCTGTGGTGGTGAGGACACCAGTGGGCTCCACAACGTATTCACCACCAGCATCACCCCATTTGATGTTGGCAGGATCTCACTCCTGGAAGGTAGAGATGGACTTTCAGTTGATGACAAGCTTCCTGTTCTCAGCCTTGACTGTGCATTTGAACTTGCCATGAATAGAATCACTGGAACATGTAGACCATGTAGTTGAGGTCAGTGACAACATCCACTTTGACAGGGTAAGAAGCAGCCCTAGTGACCAGGCGCTTGATTGGCCAAATCTTTTCACTCCAACCTTCACCATTGAGTCTGAGGGTTGAGGCTGGCACTGCACAGGAATCTGTGGCTGTCTGTTGAGCAGGAGGAACAGAGAGCCTCACTGAAGAAAATTTAAGAGATATAAATAAATCAATAAAAAACACAAATGGAATAAGATTTGTTCAATTAACCCATGAATTCAGAAAAAAAAGAATGGAGAACAGATGAAACAAATACAAAACTGCTAACACAGTGATAAAATTAAATCCAAATATATAAAAAAAGCATACTAGATGTAAATGGCATAATGGCATAACATACCAGTTGAAAGATATTATCAGATTAGATTCATTTTTTAAAAGGCAAGACCCAACAATATGTTATCTATAAGAAAGCCACATTGAATATAAAAATAAAATCATGAGACTTCTGCTTCGTGGAAGCTAAGCCTGAAAATGAACTTTTCCCTATTCACCCCCACTCAAGCCCTAGACATTATATATAATGCAAAATCTTAAAAACTCTGAAAGGTAAAAAGAAGAAGGTGAACCAGGTGCCTTCAGTCCTATATAATAACACTGTGGCGAGTTCCCTGTGTTTCCTTGGAGTTGAAATAGTCAGCAATCTAGGAACATCAACAAATACCAACAAAGTAAACCTCAACCAACAAAAGCCTGCTTTCTGTAGTCAAAGGACTGAGAATGGAGCAGTTCAGCAAGACAGAATACTTTTATTCAACAACCACTCTGTCCCAACAAACATCACAGAAAAGACTGTGGCTTTGCCCACACACATGTCATGTAAAGTAAGTGGAAAGTCAAGTAAGTAGATAGGCTAGATTTCCATCCTCTTCAGGCTGTGCAAAGGCATAACATTCTCGCCCAGCTAGTATCAGAAAAGACCACATAGAGAGTCAGAACTTGATTCCTGCCAGTACCACAGCTCCAGTGGAGGCCACATGGGGCACCTGAACTTCCATTCTAATCTGTAAGTAGCAAACCTTCCTCCCCATCCTTGCTGGAGTGGTGTCAGAGGAGACTATTGAAGAGCTGGGACTTCTACTCTCACCCAGCAGTAACAAGACCATATCCTCTGGGGAATCACTGGAGACCACATGGGGAGCAAGAACTCCTCCTCCAGCCCAGCAACACTGAATAGCTTGTGGCTTGGTTGTCAGTGGAGGTTGAATGGGGAACCTAGATTTCTTCTTCCACTTGGCAGTAGTCACACAGCAACTCTCCCTTTCTCTTTGGAGCAGTGTCAGTAAAAGCCCACTAAGACAGATTTAAATAAGATCCAGATTCTTAAACATAATATAAAACTGTCCAAGTTTCAGTTAAAAATCACTCATCATACCAAGAACCAGGAAAATCTCAACGTAAGTTTTAGAAGATGGTCAACAGATGCCAACTTTGACACAACAGTGATGTCAGATTTATCTGACAAAGATTTCAAAGCAGCTGTGATGAAAAATGCTTCAATAAGCAATTACAAACCTAACTAAAATAGATGTAGAAGTAGAAAGCTTCAGCAAAGAAACAGAAGAGATAAAGAAAAACCAAGTGAAAATTTAGAACTGAAAAAATATATAATTGGGGGGTGGGAGATATATTCAGTGGGCAGGCTTAAAAGCAGAGTGTAAAGAACAGAGGAAAGAATAAGTGAAATGGAAGACAGAACAATAAAAGTTACCAAATCTTAATAACAAATATAAGACAGGCTAAAGGTGAAAAAATTGTAAACAGAGCCTCAGTTTTCTGTGGAGACACAATAAAAAAATCTAACTTTTGTATTATTGGGATCTCAGGAGGAGATGACAAAGAAGACAGGACAGAAAAATTAATCAATGTACTCTGTAAAAATTCCTGTTAATAAAGTAGAAGAGAAATTATAAACCAAGAGAAAATATTTGCAAAACATATATTTGACAAAGGACTAATATGTGGAATATATAAAGAACTCTCAAAATTCAACAGTGAAAACAAACAATACAAGTAGAAGATGAGCAAAAATAAATAAAAGGTATTTCACTGAAGAGGATATAGCCAATAAGTGCATAAAAAGATGTTCAGCATCATTAATCATCAGGAAGTACAAATTAAAACCACAATGAGTTATTATTACATACTCTTAGAATATCTGAAATAAAAAATAATGACAACACCAAATTCTGGAGAGGATGCAGAGAAACTGAGTCACTCATATGTAGTCATTGCTGGTGGAAATGTAAAATAATGCAGCCACTTGGAAATATTAGAAGTTCCATGAAAAACTAAACATGCAAATACCATATGACCCAGCATTTGTTCTTCTGGTCATTTATCTCTGAGAAAAAAGGACTTTTGCTACAAAAATTTCTGTGAGTGAATTTTCTTGTAATAGTTCTAAACTGGGAACAATTCAGATGTCCGTAACAGGTGGATGGTTAAACAAACTGTTCTAGATCCATATCAGGGAATCAAAAGGAACAAACTATTAATACTCACAATAACTTATATGGATCTACAGGGCATTAAGCTGAGTGGAGAAACAGTCCTCCTCAAAAGATCATACTGTTTGACTCTATTTATATAACATTTTTAAATGATAAAAAGTATAGAAATGAAGAACAGGTTAGTGGTCACCAGAGGTTGAAGAGGAAGGGGCACAGAAGAGAAAAGATGGTGGCTAAAAAAGGGTAACATGGGAAATGTCGTGGTGATGGAACTGTTCTGTATCTTGACTGCATCAATGTCAATATCTTTGCCCTTGCACTATAGTTCATATTGAATCTTTCATATGGCACACCACTGGGGGAGGGGTGCAAGATGTTATCACTGAGAGAAACTAAGAGTACCCCTCTTTACTATTTTTTTACCAACTGTAGGTAAATCTACAATTATCTCAACATAGGTAAATGTTGAGATAATTGTTTAGATAAGGTAAATGTTTAGAATAGTTTTAGGTAAATCTACAATTATCTCTACATAAAAAGTTTAACTAAAAGAAAACATGGACAGACAACAACCACCAAAGAAGAAAATGATGTACCATGTGGGTTGGGGGTCCCCAAGACAACCAACATGTCTGGAGAGGCTAGAAGGACTTCGGGACTCAGCATCCAGTTGTACTCACAGCTAAGGTTTATGACAGGATGTAGTAAGGCTGCACAGTCAGATCACAAGGGAAAAGGCAGGGGTGGAGTCTGGGGAAATTCACCTACAGACTTCCTCACACTATCTCCCTCCCTTGAGCACATCTTCCCCCACCGTGAAGGTTCAGCAACATGTGTGTGATGTTTCTGCCCGGGAAGCTCATAGAGATTCAGCATTTGAGTTTAAATTGGGGCTGGTCCTGTAGGCACCCTCTGCCTAGAGTGTGCCAGAACTCCAGACTCCCCAAAGGAATGAACAGGTGTGCAGCATGAACCACATTGTTTGTACAAACAGTCTAGGCATGGTGAGCCTCCCTCACTAGTGAGGCAATGGTGGGAATACCTCCAAAATCCAAATTCCCAAATGTCAGCCAAGAGCCAGCCTTGCCCATAGGGCTTCTTCAGCAGCCTCAGGCCTGCTGTGTTAACGCTTCCCACTGCATGCAAAAACTCCCCAAAGGAAGGCTGGAGTGTCTGTTTTACAAAGAATACTATCAGGGAAAATAGGGACATGACTTAATAATGAAGGGTTCCATTCTCACGTAAGAAGTAATAATTCTACCTGGAATACAACCAACAACAGAGCTTCTAAATGCATGATTTCAAAGCTTATATAGTTGAAATATAATAACCTAATCCACACTGATAGTTGGCAACCTCAATGCTCTAAGTCGGCAATTTTCAACCAGTGTGTTGCAAGAAATTTTAAAACATGCAATACCTGGCTACTTAGTCAGGGGCACTGACCTCTTTTCCCTTAGATTGACAAATAAGAAAAATGACAACAGCCAACATGACAATAGCTGCCTGGTGTGAATGAATCAAAATTATACCTATTTTTTGGTCAGATTGGCAAAAAGTATATTTTTTTGGTGTGTCATAGAATTTTAGTAATCAGTTTGTGTGCCATGAGGTGAAAAAGGTTGAAAATTGAGGCTCTAAGAAATGGACAAAACAAGAAGGCAGAAAACGACTAAGGATATAAAAGTTCTAAACAACACTATAAGTCAAAATTGACCAAGTTTGATTTCTTTTTAAATTTACATGAAACATTCACCAAAACACACTATATTCTTGGACATTAACAATGTCCAAAAATAGAAATTATACAAAGTAAAGTCTCAGACCATAAAGAAATTAAACTGAAAATCAAA
The DNA here is from genome assembly GCF_019186645.2 of Phyllostomus hastatus. Classification (NCBI taxonomy): domain Eukaryota; kingdom Metazoa; phylum Chordata; class Mammalia; order Chiroptera; family Phyllostomidae; genus Phyllostomus; species Phyllostomus hastatus. Next base: position 5,966,342 of record NW_025334015.1, on the reverse strand, counting down.
ATCAGAAGATAATTGGAAGGTAAAATCCCACTACTAGTAACCTTCCAAAGAAAAGCTCTCTGTCAAGGGAAATTTTAAGATATTTTAAAGTGAATAAAAATGAAAATAATCTACAAAATGCAGGTAAAGCAGCACTGACATGGAAATGTATAGCATTAAATGTTTATATTAGCAAACATGTCCTCACATACAATGGGGTTCCTTTTCATTTTGATGATGGTTTCTTTTGCTGTACAGAAGCTTTTTAGTTTGGTGTAGTCCCATTTGTTTATTTTTTTCCCCTTTTTTCCCTTGCCCTAGGAGCTGTAGCAGCAAAAATATTGCTACAAGAGATGTTTGAGATTTTACTGTCTGTGTTCTCTTCTAGAATTTTTGTGGTTTCACAGCTTACATTTCAATCTTTTATCCATTTTGAGTTTATCCTTGTGTGTAGTATAAGTTGGTGGTCTAGTTTCTTTTTTTTCTTTTTTTTTTTTGCATGCCTGTCCAATTTTCCCAACATCATTCACTGAAAGAGACCATGTTTACTCTATTATATGCTCTTGCCTCCCTTTACAAATATTAATTGACCATAAAGATGTGGGTTTATTTCTGGGCTCTCTGTTCTGTTTCATTGGTCTCTCTGTCTGTTTTCATGCCAGTACCAGAAAATTTTGATTACAGTTGTCTTGTAGCATAGTTTGATATCAGGTATTATGATCCCTTGAACTTTTTTCTTCTTTCTCAAAATGGCTGAGGATATTGGAGGTCTTTTTTGGTTCCATATAAATTTTTGGAATATTTGTTCTGGATCTGTGAAATGTGTCATTGGTGTTTTAACAGGAATTGCATTGAATCTATAGATTGCTTTGGATAATATAGATATTTTAATGATATTTATTCTTCCAAACCATGAACACAGTATGTGCTTCCACTTATTTGTATCTTCCTCAATTTCTTCAATGTCCTATGTTTTCCAAGTACAGATCTTTTACCTCCTTGGTTATTTACCAATGAGACATCTGATAAAGGGTTAATTTCCAAAATATATAAAGAACTTTTAAAACCCAACATTAAAAAAAATCCAATTAAAAATGGGCAAAAGACCTGAACAGACACTTCTCCAAAGTGGATAGACAGATGGCCAATAGACATAAAAAAGTGCTCAATGTCACTAATCATCACAGAGATGCAAATTAAAACCACAATGAGATTCACACCAGTGAGCTTTTCCTTTGCAGGAGAATGTCCAACCCATTGAGCCGCACCAGTCAGGGCACAAGCCTGGCTTTCGAGCCAGGTCCACAGATGGGAGCATGCCAGGGGCAACCCTACCAATGTTCCTCTCGCTCATACTTGTTTCTGTCCCTCTCTTTCTCTCTTCCTTCCCCTCTTTCTAAAAACAAATAAAATTTTTAAAAAATAAAACTACAATGACATATCACCTCACACCTGTTAGAATGGCTATCGTCAATAAATCAACAAACAAGTTCTATCAAGGATATGGAGGGAATGCAGCCACTGTGGAAAACAGTATGGAGTTTCCTCAGAAAATTAGAAATGGGCCCTGGCTAATGTGGCTCAGTGGATTAAGTGCTGGCCTACAACCTACAAACCAAAGGATTGTCAGTTTGGTTCCTGGTCAGGGCACATGCCTGAGTTTTAGGGCAGGTTCCCACTGGGAGAGTGTGGGAGAGGCAACTACACATTGATGTTTCCCTCACTCTCCTACTCCCTCCCTTCCTTTCTCCCTAAAAATAAATAAATAAAATCTGTTTTAAAAAAATTAGAAATGGAACTACCTTTTGACCCAGTGATCCTACTTCTGGCAACATATCCTAAGAATCACAAAAGACTAATCAGAAAGAATATATGCACCCCTATGTTCATAGCAGCGTTATTTACAATTGCCAAGTGCTGGAAACACCCTAAGCACCCATCAGTAGGTGAGTAGACAAAAAAACTGGTATTCTACACAGCTGTAAAAATGAAGGAACTTTTACCTTTTGTAACAGCATAGATGGACCTGGAGAATATTGTGATAAGCGAAGTAAGCCAGTCAGAGAAAGACAAATACCATATCATCTCTCTCATATGTGGAATCTAATAAATAAAATGACTGACAAACAATAAGACCAGAGATATAGACAAATGGAACAGACAGACAGATCTCAGAGGGAAGGGGCCTGGGAAGTCGGGGGACTGGAAGAGATTAGTCCAAGAACACATATGCATGTATGCAAAGCCCATGGACACAGACAGCAACATTGCTAAGGGGGGGTGGACATCTGTAATAGTGTTGACACTAAAAAAAAAAGAAATAAATGCTTATATTACAGAAGAATAAAGATCTCAAACCATTAATCTAAGGGTACATCTAAAGAAGAGTAAATTAGAGCCAAAGCAAGAAGAAAGAAGAAAAATGATACAGTTAAGAGCAGAAATCAATGAAACAGAAAAGAAAAACAACAGTGAAAAATCAATGAAACTCAAAACTGGATTTTAAATAAAAATCAATAAAGTTAATACATTTCTAGTCAGACCAACCAAAAAATAAAAAACACAATTTACCAATATCTGAATCAAAAGTGGGGCCATCACTACTGCTCCTTCAGTTAGAACAATAATAATGAGGAATAATCAGAATGACTTTATGCCAGTAGCTTCAAAATCTTCAATGAAATCAGCTGATCCTTTGAAAGACATAAACTACCAAAACTCACTCAAGAAGAAATAGTAACCTGAATATCTCTGTATCTATTAAGGAAATAAAATGTGTTGTTAAAACCCTCAAAGAAAAGAAAACTCCAGGCCCATATGGTTTCACTGGCAAATTCTACCAAACATTTAAGGAAGAAATACTACCAATTTCTGTACAACCTCTACCAGAAAAAGGAAGAGAAGTAAACACTTCCAAATTCATTTAGTGAAGCCAGCATTGCTCTAAAAGTAAGACCAAAACAAGACATTGCAATTTTTAATCCCAGTAGAGTCAAAGTTAATTTTTTATTTTATGGATTGCACTTACAGTATTGTACCAGAAAACATTTTGCCTAACCCAAAGTAAAACAAATCTTATTCTGTCTTTCCTTTAGAAGTTTAGAGATTTACACACAATGTCCAAGAAAATATCTGTATATCACATTTCTTGTTTTTTGCAGAATATGTAAAAAATCCTCAAAGCAAAAAAAAAAAAATCCAAATTAAAACAAAATAATTTGCAGGGGTGAGGGAGGTATAAAGGGGTTAAATGGTAATGGAAAAAAAAACACTAAAAATTTTTTTAAAAGAAAGTAACACTTGGCTCAAAGCCACACTTTTCAATTATATCATCAATAAATTTAGTGATGCTGGCAAGAGAGGCAAAGGAAAAACAAAAATTAATAGAAAGATATAAACAGATATTATCAAATAAGCATTTGAAAAGATGCTCCAAACCATTAGTCATTGGGAAAATGCAAATCAAAACCACAATGGGATGGCACTAGACATTTATTAGAATGTCTAAAATTATAAAGATTGTTTATATCATGTGTTGGTGAGGAGGTGGAGCCACTGGAATGCCCACAAAAACATTAGTCATCAAATTTTTCAACACTGAAGATAATGGATTTGCATATTTTCAACTCTTTATTTTGAAAGAATTTTAGACTTACAGAAGAGTTGTCAAGACAGGAAAGAAAATTCCTGGTCTCTTTATTCAGTTTTCCCTAAAATTAACATCATACATAAAAATATAAAATTAACCTGTCTGGTGTGGCTCAGTGGATTGAGCACTGGCCTCCAAATCAAAGAGTCACAGGTTCAGTTCCCAACATGCCTGGGTTGCTGGCCAGGTCCCCTGTAGGGGGTATGTGAGAGACAACCACACATTGATGTTCCCCTTTCTCCTTCTCCCTCCCTTCCCCTCTATCTAAAAATAAATAAAATCTTTAAAATATATGTATATGTATATAGTTAACAGTGATACAATATTATTGAGTAAACTATAAACATTATTCATATATCATCATTTTTTTTTGCTAATATCAATTTTTTTGCTCTGGATTTAACCCATAATCCTACATCGCATTCAGATATTCTGTCTTCATAGTCTGTGGAGTCACTTTAATCTGTGGCAGTTCCTCAGTCTTTTGTCTTTCCTGACCATGACACTTTTGAAGAGCACTGGTCAGGCATTTTGTAGAACGTCCTCATCTTGGTCTTGTCTGATGTTTTTTAACAACTGGGTTGAGGTAATAAAATTTAGGAAAGAATCCCATCAAAGTATTGTGCCCTTCTTAGTGCATCATATCAGGGATAAAGGATGTTCCTACATCACTTGGTTAAGGTAGCAGCATCCAGATTTCTCCACTATTAAGCTGCTATTTACCCATTGAATTAATAATGTTTGAGGTTTCCCTTTATCTCTCCATTTTGATATAATCAGAGTTCTTTCAATCAGAGATTTTTTTTCCAGAAAATTAGTATTTATTATTTCTACCAAGAGTTCCTTTTTTCTACTTTTATTTTACATATCCCTTATCAGTTCTACATGGCTGGTTTGGTGGAACCCCTACAGACTGGATTTGCACTTTTTTTTCCATCTCTCTCTTAGCTTTTCTATTTCTTTGTCTTTCCTATCTCTTTCTCAGAAATGTCCTAACTCTAGTGTTCCAAACCACTAATTCATTCCTTGGCTATATCCATTTTGCTAAAGAACCCATCATTATTAAACTATTATATATTTCATACCTAGACTTTCACTCTTTTATGTTTTCCTGTTCCCTATTTCGTTGCCTCTTTTAGAGTATTTATTAGGCTTATTTAAAAGTCTTGGTCTATATGTTCTAATATTTTTGCTTCTGATGGCATTACAATAAAAATTTTAATGCCACTTTTAAAAAGTAGTCTTTTTTTAAATGTTTCTTTATTTTGGCTAGTGAGCTCCTTTTCCCTAAGAGTACCAGTTATTCCATCAGACAATTAGTGTGGGAAAGCCAGAAGCCCTCTCATTCTTAGCTTAATTGTCTCAGGTGAATAAACCCTACGATGGGAGAACATTAGGTGCCAGTAAACCATAGTCAATCACCTTCTGCTGCACAAAACAACCACCTACTTCAATACATTACTTTTTGTCAACCCCAAGGAAACGATGGTAAAAAGAGATACTCCTTAGTTAAAAAGGCTTTTAAGGTAGGAAAGGGAGGGTAGAGAAGGGTGAGATAGGAAAAGGCAGGAAGCAACTGCCCAAAATTTGGGACTGCCCACTTACTTTTGTCAGGGTTTGTGCTAGACTCATTACTCTTGAGAATGACTGGCCTTGAGCTTGAGCTGCCATAGGTGTGTGTAGGCAATGGCCTCCGTGTTGCCTACAGCAATGGTTCAGGGAAAGCAAAAGCCACCTCCTACACTTCTGACCTCCCCATCTCTGTGCTGGCTGTCCTGTCACATGTCAAAACCATCCCTCCCTCTCAGTCACAAGTTCAAAAAATCTCTATCACTCCCAAAATTTTCTCAGTTTTCTCTTTAAGTTCCTGTTTTTGCTCCAGAGCAAGTTTCTCAACCTCAACACCACTGACATTTTAGGCCAAATGTACATTGTAGGATTCCTGAAGCATCCCTGGCTTATACCCACTGCCTGCCAGTGTCACCCCCTTGCCAGCTGTCCCCAGCAGAGACAACCAAACTGTCCAGATATCATCAAAGGTCCCTGGGGCAGGGGGTATCATCCTTGGTTGAGAACCACTGTCCTTAACTTCCTCTGGGGTTGGTCTCGGAGCAGGAGCCTACACTGCTGTCCTGGCGGGAACAACCGAAGAACAGTGTCTGCTATGTAACTGCAGCTGCGATGTGTTCAGTAAATGTTGTTTATCTTCCTGCTTCCCTCCTTCCTTCCCCCAATGCACACACGAAGGTAGAAAAAACAATAGACCCACAATGATGGTGGGACAACCAAGGGGAAAAAGTGCAGGGAAGGTAATTGAGGACACGTGGCCCTACCTATAAAGGCCAGGGACTTCTCTACCTGCTGACCATGCAGAGCCCACTTGGCACTGCCAGGTTTAAGTTTCCCCAGACCTGACGCAGTCCTGGGAGCCAAGCAGCCCATGCTGGACAGCTCAGGGCCACAGCGGATGGGCTGTCTCATCCAATCAGTGCTCAGGCTCCAGCTCCACTGCATTTAATTGGTATTAAAGATTAAAAAGCAAATTACCAAAGCAATCACACAGAATCCACTTGTCTATGTCTCACTCCAGCTCCCAAGCAGTTTGATATTTACTGTCAGCTGGCATTTAATTACTCAGCCAGATTTGGAGGCCATAATTGACAGACTGCTGAAGACTCATTCTTTAAAAGGATGCTTTCCCCATACTAGAACACTTGGGCTCGGAGGTAACACTGTCTCTCTGTTCCAAGGATCAGAGAGACAGACATCAGAACAGATTGATGCCTTCTCCCTCACGCCTCCCTACTGCTCCCTGGTTGATTCAGGTCCTCATGCCTGCTGGAGTCAGGGGGAACGCAAGTGAGACTTTGAGACATGAAGCTTTCCCCCTTTCTAGTCACCAAATCCAGCCTGGTTCCAGTTCTACAGAAAATGCCCACAGCCTGGAGAGGGACCTGCCCTCGAGGCAGACTCCACAGCCAGCAGAACATTTTGCCAAAGACGAAGGAAGAAACCCCGGTTAGAGGCAGTTTGAGGAACATCAGGGTACCACTGACTCTTTAATTACACATTTCAAAAGAGCACCACCACACATTGTAAATATCTCCACCTTGGCCTTGCTGCCCACGTCTCATGTCATTACACATGGTTTTAACTTCCCAATCCTGCACCAGCTACATTATGTATCATTCGATAATTTATGCATTTCAAACTAGACTGGGCTGAGCAGCATAAAATACAGAAAAGAGGGCAATGCAGTTCTGAGGAAATATGGAAAAGACGGTAATGGATTTCTCCTTCTAACCTGGAAAGGTCACTGTCCAATACAGCTCAGTGCCATACTGAAAATGCAGAAATCTTTTCCAGGTGAATGTATTGGTTTGACACTGGTTAATAAAATTATATAGGTTTCAAGTGCACAGTTCTGTAACACATCATCTGTATATTGTATTGTATATTCACAACTCAAAGTCAAGTCTTCCTCTGTCGCCATTTATCAGTCCTTTACCCTCTTCTACCTCCCTTCCCAGCCCCCTTCCCTTTGTTCTATGTCTATGAGGGTTTTGTTTTGTTTTGTTTTGTTTTGCTTAACACCTTCACCTTTTTTATCTAGCCCTCCAAACCTTCACCCCTCTGATAGCTATCGGTCTGTCCTCTGTATCTGTGAGTGTGTTTCTATTTTGTTTGTTTTGTTCATTAGATTCCACAAAAAGGTGAAATTCTATGCTATTTGTCTTTCTCTGACTGGCATATTTCACTTAGTATAATGGTCTCCAGGTCCATCCATGCTGTGGCAAAAGGTAAGATTTCCTTCTTTTTTTACAGCCCAGTAGTATAATATTGTAAATATGTACCACAGCTTTTTTACCCCTTTATCTACTGATGGGCACTTGGGCTGCTTCCGGATCTGGGCTATTGTAAATAATGCTGCAATGAACAGAGGGGTGCTTTATATTCCTTTGAATTAGTGTTTCAGGTTTCTTGGGATATATTCCCAGAAGTGGAATCACTAGGTCACAGGCAGCTGCATTTTTAATTTTTTGAGGAACTGCCATACTGAAAGGAGCTGGTAGTACATTTGTCCCAGCTAATTTTTTAATAAATAATATGAAAGTTCAAAAAAAAAAGCAAATTTTCAAAGAGGAGAAATAAAATATTGCTGTGTACTCCTAATTTCAACCAGTGATTCATCAAGGTCAAACAACAATCTAAGCAAATATTCTTTTGTTTTCTGTGATTTTTTTTTTACCTTAAACATTTGGACCCGAGGAAAAACGAATACTTTTTTAAAAAGTAGAAGAGGCTGAGAGAAAAGCCTGACTTCGAGGAACGTTGCGTTTTGAAACCTGTCCCCCACTGCGAGTTTGCCCGGTCTCAGCCCTCACTCAGCCCTCACTTGGCACTCAGAGCTGGAAGTCTTTTCTGTTACAGTCGCATTTGAACCTGTACAAGGCCAAACTCTCCAGACCTGGATGAAATAGCAAGGTTAGGAATTTTATAAACTAGATTTGCATACAGATCCACCTGGCTTTCTGTGGAGAGAGGAGCAGACGGGGCTTTTTTGGCTGTCCTGTTGGAAGCGGCTCGGAGCGAGGTGCAGTCTGGTCTGGGGCGGGCTGCCCAGCCGGCAGCCCATTCACCCGGGCAGGAGCCCCGCGACAGATGCTCGGAGGAGGCACCAGTCGGTAGATTGCGGCCCTGAATTGGCTCCAGCAGCTCTGTGACTGCACACTCGCCCAGCTGGTGCCCCTGCCCTGATGTCTCTCACACGCCTCTTTCCAAACTGCTTTTCCCCCAGAAACTGCCTTGAGTGTGGGCTGGGTTAGGACCTAGGACTCCAATGGGACTTGATATCTAACCGTCTGATTGCCTATTTTAAGTAATTAATGCAGTAGCAAGTATTATCTATTCTTACAAAATCGTTTTGTGTTACTCCACTGCATCTGCTCATACAGAGGTGATGCTAGCACCCCACTCCACATCCAGCCGCAGTGGCACGGTGAGACCTCCAGGTTGGGGGAAGCTCCCCTGCCTTCTCCTCACACGTGGTTCACAGGTAGTTTTCCATTCTTGGTCCCAAGAGACTGGCCTGCTGAAGGCTCACGTGACTTTCAGATGTCAACAAGGGATATGCACTTTAATGAATAACATTATTAGTAAGCATTCATCTAAATATAATGTAAAAAAGAGAATTTTATTGTTTTAAACCAAACAAATATACCCACAATCACTATTAACATTTTGATGATTTTTAAAAATATTTTTAAATAAAATGCATTTTTGCACCATTACAATTATATGAAATATATTGTTTTTGTACCCTGTATTTTTACTTCATTTTTTCAAACATTTCCCCCATTAGAAAGTATTTAAACACTCCATTTTAAACTGAAACATCAAACTACCATAGTATAGAGTCACCTTCATCTATTTAATCATTTTCTTATTGTTGGGCACTTAGTTGGGTGTTTGTTTGTTTTTTTCACTGTGATGAATAACCTGGAATGAACATCTTTGGACATAAGTCCTTTGACTCTGTCATTGATTACATTGTCAGGCTTCTAAGAGTGGAATTATTGAGTCAATAAATGTGAACATGTTAAAGCTCTTAAAATAAATTGCCAAATTTATATCCAGAAAGGTTGCTCTAGTTTATCCTCCAAACCTTCAGTTTTAAAAACCTGTAATAATCCGATAGCCCCAAAATTGTCTGTAGTCAAAGTTATAGATCAGTCTCTTTGTGACTGTTGCTATCATTCCAATGCCAAGCAAGACCTTCCTTATTCGCAAGGCAAAGAAATGGCCACCTAAGTATTATTCTGCTTTTTCCCTCAAAGGTTCACTCTCTTCCATTGAACTCTATAATCTATGTGAAATTAGTGAAGGTGGAAGAGTTGTCTCGTTTCTCTTTATGGGTGTGGAGCCTCATTTCCCCATTCCTTCATGCTTCCATGGGAAGGGCTCTCCTTCCCCTTGTCCTTTTTCCCAAATCCACATCCCAGGCAGGTGATTTATTTGATTGGTGCACGTGCGAGAAGCCTCAGCTCTCCCCTGTCCTCTGTGGGTCTGCTCCCCCACTGCGAGCTTTCACTCTGGTCTGCCTCTCAGCCCTGCAGCCTCACAGCACTGCAGCGTCACAGCACTGGCTCCCATGAGCAGACTGGGTGTGCTCAGGGCCACCAGGGGCTCACCTGGGCAAACTGTTCCAGCCCAGGGGCAAAGTGGCAGCCAGCCTTGTTTTCTAACAGGTCCAGACCCGCATTCTCCACCCCACCCTTACTAGTGACCAGCATAATATACTGACTATACCCAGCTCCATCTCTGACTTTCTGTTCATCTTTCAACTCACTTTGAGTGTGGGCTGTGTAGAGGTTATTTATCAAATCATCTAAAATCTCAAAAATTTAAAATGATTCTTTAAATAACCTGGCAATTTTTTAAACTAAGTAATAGTTCTTCTGCTTACTAATCCATAGTCTTCCTTCATTTTATATTAAATATTTGAATATTTATATGTTTAAGTTTAGGCACTTTATTGTATTCTATGTTCCTTTTGTGATATTGATTTATTCTAGTCTCTATTATACAAATGATATTTGTGATATTCTATTTATAATACTGATTCATAAATCAGTATCATATACACTCATGCTATTCTTTTTTATTTGTATTTTGAAGGCTGCAATGATGATATTATTTATTTGAACTGTGACAGAGAAGCCCTTAAGACAGTGATTCCCACACTTTGCTGTAGATTAGAATTATCTGGATGGCTTCTAAAAATAATGACACTCAGGTCATACTCTGTACCACCAGTGAAATTAGAGTGTCTAGGGGTGGACACCAAGCATTCATTTTTGTTCAATGTCCACATGATTTCAGTGCATGGCAGAGTCTAGGAACTACTGCCTTAGGAGAGAACACTGGTGCAGAGCCAGGGGACCAGGAACAAGGATTTTAATACCAATTCCTGTACTGTCCCGTCACTCCTCACTGGCAGGATATGGGTACATTAATACATGGTTTCTTTTTCCCACACTGGAAATGTTTCCCATTAATAAAATAATGTCCTTTCAATAGTTTGCACCACCCAAAAGAGACCAAATTAGCTTTAGTTGTCAACTTGGCTAGACCTCACAGTATTTGATGTAGACCTGGCCCGTGTTTTCCCAGGGGATTAGGTGCTGAAACAGACAATGAAAATTTTAACCAATCCTAAACATAGAGTGAATCACAAACACACAGTGTTTAAATCCTCAAATTAAGAATAAGAAAAAGAAGATAAATATATGAACAGTAAAATGACAGCAAACTCACAATTATTAACAACCACACCTAAAACAAAAACAAAAGCAAACTAAGCAAACAACTAGAGCAGGAACAGAAGCACAGAAATGGAGATCACATGGAAGGTTAGCAACAGGGGAGTGGGAGGAGGAGAGAGAGGGAAAAGGTACAGAGTACAAGTAGCATAGATGGTAGGTAGAAAATAGACAGGGGGAGGGTAAGAACAGTACAGGGAATGTAGAAGCCAAAGAACTTATACATACAACCCATGGACATGAACTAAAGGGGGGGAATGTGGGTGGGAGGGGGTGTGCAGAGTGGAGGGGAGTGAAGGGGGGAAATGGGACAATTGTAATAGCATAATCAATAAAATATATTTTAAAAAAGAATAAACCACTAAATAATTACAGTATGCATTCATTTTACCACTTCAGAGTATTATAACAAGGTTGGAGAGAAAACTCTCTTTGGTTTACAACATTCACAGAGTGTTCAAGTTGGTCCAAACTACAGGAAAAAAGCCTGGAATTTATATAGCACAGTTTCCTAAGGCATCATCTTCTCCACCCCCAGCCCCAAATGTGCATCTACAGTTTTAGCTTTCTGTGCCTCTACATCATTGCATCCACATGGGCCAGAACTGTCGCAGCCTCCTCAACCCCCCGATGCTAGCCTGAACTTCACCACAAGCCTTAACACCCTCTGGGAGCCCCACGAGCCTCCTTCACCCTCCAGGGCTTTCATGCCCAAAAAATTATCTCCAATTTGGCATCTTTCTCTGAATCGTGTCCAGACTGATCTCCATGCTGGCTGCAACTCACAATCACCTTATTGTAATCCAAAACCTCGCCCCTGGGCTTCCACCTCTGCCATTCACGTGTTACCACAGAACTCCAACATCCTGCCTAATGCTCAGCTTTGGACTCGAACCTTCCTCCCTTAAGCTCCCACAGCTCTCCCATTTGACACCCTATTCTAGTCTTGGTTCTCTCTTCCACTCTGTGCATGCCCTCCAGACCAGCTACAGCGGAGACAACCCCTCACCAGAAACTGTAAGCTAGCCCAAGGACTCCTCCTCCTTTGGAGCTCATGCCACTCAATTACAGCTTTTTCTTTTTCACCTTGATACATCAAATAAAAATGCCATCTGGGCCTCGGGGTCCCTATCTTCTTTCTAGCCAATTCCTGCCCAAGTTCAGGGACACCCAGAGTCTGGTCTGCATCCTACTCCTTTCCTTCTTTGCCACCTGTCCCTGAGCTGGATGGTTTACACTTGGAATTCTTACAGCCACCCAATGACAATGCTTTTAGCCCCACAGCATCCTCCAGAGCCTTGAGCCTATATTCTTGCCAGAGATCCTTCCATGAACATTGTAAGGTCTTTAATTGCGAAGATTCCAAAGCCAAATGTTCTCATTTCCCCTCTTATCTCTGGTGACACTTTAGTCTGTTTTAATGACTCAAACAGCTCCTTCAACCATGACCAGAGCAAGGTATTATAGTAACATCAACAAGTTATAGTCTCATTTATGGAGCATATGCTTGTGGGCCAAGCGAGCTCTTTATATGGATCATCTCATTTAGCCCTGAGAGCTATCCTGCCAGGTAGGCAACGCCATCTCCATTATTATAGCTGCTCAGCTGAAGCTCGGACAAGCTAAGTACCTTGTTCCAGGTCCCATACCGCCAAACACGTGGACTCTAAGTCCATGCTCTGGGTGCCTTATTGCTGCCAGGGGCTGAGTTCCCCACTCTTCTCAAAACATCCCATGAGCACAATGTGTGGGCACTGCAGACAACTCCCTGACACCTGCCCCACCATAGGTGATTTAATCCACTCATGGCAAGTTTCTCCTTTTGCCGTGTTTGATTTAGACATAGGCTGCTCTTACAGGTTGAATTGTGTTCTCCTAAAACAGAGATTTTAAAACCCCAGCTCCCAATACCTCAGAATGTGCATGATTTAGAGAGATGGTCTTTACAGAGGTAGTCCAATTAAAATATCATCAGGGTGGACCCTACCTAGTTCAGTATGACCTTATTAAAAGGCAAAGTTTGGGCACAACTGCACAAACACAGGGTGGGTGCTGCCATGTGAAGGAAGACTAGACCTGTGCTGCCACCAGAGAGGGAGCCCCGTGAAAGCTGGGAGAGGAGCCTGGACCAGATCCTGCCCTCACTCGCCCCAAGGGTGTATGACCCCATTGCTGCCTGAGTTTGGACTTCTGGTCTCCAAAACCATGAGACAATAAATTTCTGTTGCTGTAAGCCCCCCCAGTTTGTGGTCCTTGGTTACAATAGTCCTAGGACATTACTCCAACCATCTTCAGCCAGCCCAGGATGATGACACGAGAGAACAGAGCTGTTCTGGAATTCTGAGAAGCTACCCTACTCCTGTTGATCATGGAAAAGGAGCACATTGCCACCAGCCGATGCTGGTGACAGTTGTGCAAATATGACAGGGGTAGGGGCAGCGCATGAACAGGGCAGACCCAAGAGGATCACTACACAGTGAGCCCCAGGTCCTAACCTCCTGCCCCTGGGCCTCCCGTCTTGGAGACTCACGCTGTTCATTCTGACCTGTGCTTACAGGAAGCAGCATCAAATCCCATGTTTAGAGGGCTTGGAGAGATGAGATATTCCACCCAAGGATGTACATTTAACGCATGGCAGAAGTGAGATTTGAACCCATTTCCATTTACCCAACCCCAAATTTGGTATTTTGATTCACTGGGCATTATTGACTTCCACTTAATGAAAGTGATATTTTGGCATCCTAGGCTGACTGAGGCAGCAGCTCTTTGTTATTTTTACCTCTTCACCTTACTCTTTGCATTTTAGTCCAGCCTTAGCTTTGTTAGCATAACCTGATGCAAAGGTGCAATTCTCCTTAATTGTTGGCACTTTGCTTGAGACATAGCACCACTGACCTTCTAGCCCCACTCCCCTCAGAACATGCTCGACCACCAGCACACCTGAGCAAGCCTCTATTCCTCCCTCCCCTGCCACTGGGGCCCCAGCCTGGCCTGAGCCCCTTCCTCCTCCTCTACCAGACTTGTCTCTTCCAGGCCTACCTGACAGAGAAAAAAGAGGAGGTTTCCTCTGGGCTCCTATCAAATTGTGATTGTTCTTCCATGTTTGCTCCCATACCAGGTTGTTGTCACCTTGAGGGCAAAGGCCCGGCTGTCTGAATGTTTTCATCCTGACTTGGATTCCATGGCACTTGAAAGCCAAGGCAGTGTCACATCACTTTGCCATGTCACACACTGCCCCTCGTTCAGCCACTTTGGGGACCCCAATTCTATGTGAGGTGCTGTGCTAGGATGACCAAGGTCCCTGACCACACTGAGGTAAGTGTATAGAGGAAAATTCAGACACACAAGAAAAGAAAGAAAGAAGAGAAGAGAAGAGAAGAGAAGAGAAGAGAAGAGAAGAGAAGAGAAGAGAAGAGAAGAGAAGAGAAGAGAAAAAATAGAAAATAAAGCTGTGAACACCAGGCTTATTTAAGGGGAGAGAAATGCTTCCATGTGTTTGGTACACAAAGTTGTTAAAGATAAAACTGGAGACATAAGTTGAACATTAGGCCTTGAATGCCTTATAAGTGGTGTTAATTACTAAAGACTGATTAAACCCTTTCCAGTAATAAGTATCACTCTTTTGTATTAAAATGTGTATGTATAAAGCTTAGTTTCTCCACCTGAAGGGGAATTAGCACCCAACAGATACAGGGTGACAGCTAAACAAGTTCAGGGTCAGATGCTGCCCCTGAGTCAGGGTGCTGCCACCTTCCCCACCTGAGTCCTCTCTCTGTGACTCAGCTGGTAGGCTAATCTGGGGGATAGATTGAAAATCAGCTTCTGCCAAGACTGTTTCCAGCCAGTTTTGCTGGGCTGGACCTGGCCCTGCTGCAGGGCATGGAGCTAGAGAACCATGTTGGAAGTGACTCTTTGATGTTTTCAAAGGTCAGAGCACATCTCTCACATTTTAGAGTGCCATTCAGCTGTAGGCAGAGAATGTTTCAGCTGCTAGGAGAGCCAATTAGAGGCAATCATCACCCAACTAACCTCCCATGACACTGAAACTCCTTGTAGAACTTACCAGCTTCTTGCAAAAAAAAAAAAAGTGTCATTGGGCTTAACTCCAGTGTGGAGCGTGCTCCCATTGCAGAAGCCACTGGGGTTCAGGCACTGTCCACACAGCTACACCGCACACTGACCTGGGCAGACCCTCATCACTGCTACCTAGACCCCAGGCCAGAGAGTCCAATTCAGCTGGTCTGAGTTGGGCGTCCAGGCATGAGCATGTTTTTAAAGATCCCCAGGTTTGAAAAACAGTGATGTATCTGAATTCACCCAAGAGACAGCTGAGCTGCTCTGAAGTGCAGCCTCTCCTTTCCCATTGCGGACACATTTTTCTGGACTAGCTGACATCTTCTTTTATTAGCATCAGGTCCTTATTTCATTGTGTTTATTATTCACTCTAATTATTATTAAGTCTTTCAGATGTTTCTAATATACTTTCATTTTCATTTGATGTTATTCTTTCTTTACCAAATAAATATATCCTTTTTACAAGATAGTTTGGAAAACTATTTATTTTATCCAGTTAATGGGAAACTGAGTCCATAACATCTAGAAATAAACTGGCATCTTTTACAATATAGGCACATGCTTGCTATGGGTATGCAATTTTCTTATATCTGTCTATAAACACATAGACTTATTTCCATATGCACTCACACAGAGCACACTCAACACACACATCATCTTGTACAAAACAGATCTGCAAAGGAAATCATTCTGGAAGAAAGAAATGAATGAATGCACGCATGGAAGGGTATGCACAGAAGCTGAAACTAAAAGATAAAAATTTTTTATCTGCATATGTAAATACATGGATATATAGCTTGTATGTAAATACAACCTATTTCCAGTTGGCATATGACAAGGGGACATCTGTCATAAATTTCAAATTCTTTATTTAATTAGTATATGTAAAGAACTGATGTCTGCATATATCAATAACAGGATATGTTTTAATTTTTTAAATGTTAGTATACCACATTGATACTTTTAATAATGGTTAAATGAACAAAACTTATTTATTTTCTTATTGAGTAGGTATTTCCAAGATGAATCATAAAATAAGTACATGATGACAGATGAAAAAAATAGCAACGTCCAGAAAATAATGAAGTCCCATACCATGAGAATAATACCAAATGACATCAGAGACCATTGACTGCAATAATTTTCAGAGGTTTTGCTTTGGTTTGTAGCATCAGAGCTCTCTCTCTTTAAACAAAACCTTACATAAACAACCACTGTGTATAACCAGTGTTTGGTGGCCCTGTTTGCAGAGAGAAAGCGGGGCCTCAGAGTCCCCAGCACCAGCTTCCCTTCACTCCAGAGACACATTTTGGAAACTATCAGTCTTGCCTAGTGACTCTCTGTCCTGGCTACATGTTAGAAATACCTGGGGATCTAAAAATATTAACTCTGGAGCTCACCGCAGAGATTTTGAGTTAGTTGGACTGAGTGGGGCCCTAACACTGGTATTTTTCTGAAGTTCCCCTGGTGATGCTAACATTCAGCCTGGATGGGAAACCCCTGATCTTGCACAACTCCTCTAATGCGGTTGCAAAGCTAAAGCCCGGTGAGGTGTGATGCACAGCATAGACAGCACAGCTCATCCAGGACTAGAACCCTTGCTCCTGAATTATTGTCCAGGAATGAGACTGTGCTCCTGGGAGCCCCCTAGGAAGTATTTGCTCACTGTGAGGATTGAGCGGTGACTTCCAGAGGAGTCTCTTATTGCCACAGCAAGGGACAAGGAGAATTGAACATGATCTCCCAGTCACAGGCATCAAACTTCTCCCATGAGGTATATAGCCATTAGTTGCAGCAATTGACCGTTTAAAGTTCTGAATAGGAAGGAAGGTTGAAGGAAGGATGGTCAGCAAGCACGGCTTTAAGGAGGTTGTCTCAGAAGAATAAAAGGGGACACATGATTGGCACAGCAAGCAACTTGAATAGTAACAGCTAAGATAGATGGCTTTACGTATATTCTCTCATTTAACCTTCACAACAAACTGGTGAGGTTGATAACTGTTTGAATGAGGAAATTTAAGTCTTAGCTCTTAGAGGTATAATAATTTGCCCAAGGCTGAACTGAGAGTTAAACATGGATCTGATTTGGGTGCCTGAGTTTTTAACCACTAGAATATAAAATAGAAAACATAAAACTATTCAAGTACCTTGATTTTAAGGGCCCTCAACTTGAACCCAAGGACCCCAGAGGATATATCTCCATCTTTACTTCATGAAATCTGGAGTCTCCAGCCAAGCTGCACAGTTTTGCATCCAGAAAGCCTATCTTTTGGCTAGAAAAACCTTTCAAGCTTCCTTGAACAAAGCACTGCTATAAATGAGTCACATTAGCTTCCTTTGTTTTGTATATTTATTTATTTATTGATTCTTGTTATCCAGAAATCTTTATTTTAACCCTAATTGTCTCCCTGAGGTAATGATTAAGGCATGACTCTGAGATTTGCATTGCAAACACCAAGAGGCCTTCAACTGGAGCAGATGAATTCCGAACTTGGCATCTCACAGCATTTATTGCTTCATTTTTATGTCCTTCCAGCTGCATGTTGGCCAGATTTGCTAATATTTCTTTCAAGTTCCAAAGGATGGGAGCAGTGGAGTTCGGGATTGTGATTTTAGGTCTATACTGACTCTACCCAGTAGATCAAAATTGAATTTCTGTTGCTAAAAACATATCTTTGAATAAAAAATAAACCCATGGATCAGTGTCTTAGGCACATTTTACTAATGAATATTTATAGGACCACCAACAGGGTGTACAGTGTCATACAAGATGCTCCATTTAGATAATGGTTATTTGTGAAAATCAGAAGGACCTTAGACAAAGGCACAAGGTAAGTGGAAAGCATTTCATCCCTCCAAAGGGAAGGTGAGAAGCCTTCCATGGATATCTGCACTTTTTCAGTTTTGTTGTCTTAAAAGTTTTATTTATTTTAGAAATAGCTACAATATAACCAAATAAATATATCACCATAAATTCCATTTAACTTTTTCTCTCATCGGAAGAGTCTCGTAAAAGACAACAAAAGTCTGCAGAAGAGTCAATGAGGGAATAAGATTGTCAATACAGCGTGTGTGTTTGAAAATGAAATGGCACAATTAGATACAAAGAAGAGTCTGCATTAAAGTTAATAAAAATCAATCTAGAAGAAAGCAAACTGCATTTTGGTGTCTAAGGAATCTTGTCTTTTAACAACAATAAAACTTTTCACTTTACAGGGCTCTTGCTCTCAAGCTTGCCTCCAGGGAGCTGGAATGGGATTGAGGTTGTGTGCACAGCTATGCATTCCTGCCATCACCTTCCTTCAACTTGCAGATCAGTAATGTTGACCAGCAAGTATTGTTCCAACAAGGAAATAAAGTACAATTCAAAGGAAATGGAAATTTCATTAAAAAGTGTTTGCATTAGGTAGTGTTTCATTGCAATTAACAAAATGCACTTAATAAGTGGTGGCTAAATCATATGAATAGGTGACTTAAATACCCAAATGAAAACTAACTCCGACCTCATTTTATTGAACTTTCTTATTTTCATGTCTCTAAGAAGACTTTGATTGCAAGGCATGCCATCAATTTAATAACTTTCCAGGGGAAAAGGGAAAGTAGTACCACACTAAATATGCATGTCAATTATAAGGAATGTTAAAACATGAGGGGAATGTGTCTTCAAAGAGAGAAAAGAGCAACTTTAAATGTATACTTAGTTTGAAGAGCTCTTTTATACTCATTATCTAATTTAATTTTACCACAATTCCATAAGGTAGCAATAATTATTATTATGATTATCATTTCCATTTTACAGATTAAAAAAGCCAGGCCTCCAGGACATTAATTACCATGCTCAAGAACACACAACTAATAAACCAGTACTCCAACTCTTTGATTATAAATTCCCAATTCTTTTTACCGCCCCATATTACCTTTCTGTCTTCCACCAGTAGAAACTTTTCATCTAAAATCTTTTGCTGACCAACTAGTAAGGACAGATAAGTTTTTAATAGTCTGCTTCTGCAGATTTTTTATAGCTGCTCTCAAAATGTCTTCACGCTTAGCTAAGATTGTCTGTGAACCAACCTACAAATCAAGTTCGATGGTCACCGGGAGGTGCTGGGTTCCATAGATACAGCGGTCCCCAGAGGTTGTAGGCCTGCCAGGATCACTGACAGCTCCAGTGGATTCTGGAGTGTCTAGCTCCATACTGTTCATTTAATCATTTCTCTCTGGAGAACAGACGCCTGTTTGCAGGTGGAAACTTTGGATTGGCTACATTAAGTACCCTTGGCCTATTGTGAATTTTAACTTCTCTCTAAATCCTTGGCCTAAGAAATGTACAGTACTCATAAACTTTCATTAACTGATGTGCAGTCAACTGTTTCTGCATCTTAATGACCAAAGCAGGAGTTTGCAAGTGGCTTTCTCCATTAACCAGAAGCTGATTCTGCTATGGGAGCTTGGCTCATCAGCACATGATTGGAACCTCCTGGGAGCCAATAAGATCCAGACTTGGAACTTCATGTACCTGTTAGAGACATGTTCTGTGGTGGTGGTACCCAGAGCTCAGGAATAGGAAGGACACCGCAATGCCTGCCAGGCAGAATGGTGGCTTCTGTGCTGTGTCACAGAGGATCAGGAACATGCCTTTGTCAACACAATTAGTGGTATGACCTGAAAAAGAAGAGACAACCTTGAAGAAAGGAAGGGATGTTCTATGGCCCATACCCTCACCCCTGCAGTAAGAGCTCTCAGGGCTGCTCCAGGGATCACTGGCTCCCACCCCCTCAAACAAGGGTGATTTGCAATCCATCCCCCATCTTCCTGCAGAGATGCTATTTTGGTGGCTATAGAAATAAGCAGGGAGTTTCTCTTATTGTCCCAATAAATACCAACAAGTAAGTAGAACCATTTATTTATGTACATTAGTGACAGATCCCCCCAAAACTACACATTTAGGGGTTACTATTTAAGACTTTGGATTTGCTGTTAGCATTCAGGGGTTGGCTTTGTGCTTTTGGTCTAATTCTCTTACTAAACCACTTCTTATTATTTAGAGAAAGAGAATACTAAGACTGAGTGAATAAGTTTAGCAAAGGCAAAAAGAATGAGGACAGAGAGAACACCAGAGTGAGGGGAGCAGAACCTAGTAAAGATTCCAAAGGCAGCACCAGAGTAGAATAATGCAATAATCAGACCCTCTGAGAGACCAGTGAGCCCTGGGCGTGGCTGCAAGAGAAACAACACAGAACATGGAGGCAGTTTCTTAAATGCACAAGAAATCACATTACTTCCTCTTTGAATGGACTTTGTAAATAAAATGACATACTCATAAACCAAATAGGAAAACTGATTTGATCATTAAAAAAACACCCTAACTACAAAGAAAATGCAAGGTGGTTGCATCCATAGAAGCCTCCCTCCCCCAAAGCCATGTACAGTGGGGTCCACAGTGTCATCCTGAGCCCTGTCAGCAGCCAGGGAGCACTCAGATGACCTCAGCAGCCCCCGGAGCCTTAGGAGACTTGGGTTTTACTCTTCCCACTGTTGTAGAAAGGGAACAGATGTCCCCTAGGCATTTTTTTTCTCCAAAGGACCTCAGAATGTAGCAGCTGCTACAGGCTTCAGCCATGCTTTCCAGGCGCTGCTGAAAATGAGGGAAACCCCTTCCTTCCTTCCTTCACCACCCTCCCCAAGTCTCCACCCACAGAGCTGCATTGCCTGGTCTGATCCACGCAGAGTGTGAGGACAGATCTGATATACATAAATCAACATATTACTCATTTTCTAGCCCTGCCTTTGACAGCTGTTACACGAGCACATTGTTAGAAACTGTCAAGCAGTGATACTCAGTGCCTTTTACAACATATGTTGACTTTTATCTAATGTAGTTCCATAATTAGCCCCAGGGAAAGCAAATCCAGGCATCCACCTGGCTCTGTGATCTCAGTTAACCTTTGCTTTCTTCTGTGGAAAGTTAGCATGGTGAGCATGGGGAGCCAGGCAGCTGGGCCCCCAGAACTCAGAACATCAGCAAGCCTATGAGCTGGACAGAGTAGGACACACTTCTTACACCTGCCTGCCCTCTGCCTTCTCTCCATGACAAATATGTCAGCAATCAGAGACTGAGGGGCTAGAGAGTGGCTCAGGTTGGTGAGATCCCCCAGGACTGGAGAGGTCTTAAAATCATTGTTGAAAAGTCCCCCTGGAACCTGGGCCATTAAATAACTTGAAAGAAAAAGCTGAACATTGCTTTAAACATATACAGTGTTCCTGTCTTTCTCTTTAAGAAAAAGACAAAACTTGCAAGCTACACATGGCAATAAAGCACATCTCCACTGAACTTCAGAGTTTAGCAGGTCACTTAGGAAGATGTTATGAGGGACAAAAGGTGGCTTTAGGGAAAGAGGATCTGGACTCAAATTGCGGCTCCTTTGTTCACAGCAGACCTTGCACTTTGTCAAGGACTCCATTTCCTCAGCTTCCAGTGGGAACAAGGGCAGCAGGGGCTATTTCAAGGTCATTCAAGCCTGTTTTTCCCATAGCTCTTCCAGCACAGTGGACAGTGCCTAGACCAAGAAATAGTTCTGATGGCTGAATTTATACACACAGTATTCTAATAGAAACCAAGTGAGTAGATGTAGAAACATTTTAAGAACAGAAAATCTGTGTCCAAATCTGATTTAACTTTCTATGTTTGGTTTTGGGAGCCAAGTCAGAGATAGAGTTCTGGGTATCTTAGAAGCCATGGACCAGAATAGACCTGAGAGAATCTGAAAGGCATAAATAGGACTAAAGGCCTGAGAACTTTCTAAATATTTATTATAAATATTTGACGACAACGAGCATTTCACACATAAATCCACCCCAAGTCGAAAATATAGAAAATAGAATTCCCAAGAGAATCTTCTTCAGCAAACACTATACTTTTTCTATCCTGTTCCCATTAGATACAGATCCTGTCTAAGCCGTTCATGAGCATGAGTTCTGTCTCCTTCCTCCACAAGCACTGGCCTCAGGTACTGCAGCATTAGGGCAATTGTGGAAATTCACAAACCATATAAGCAAGGTACCCGTCCTCAAGAAATGCATTCTGCTAGTCTCTGAGTTCAGCCCCAGGGATGCAATGCAGAGACAGGCAGGATGCTATCCTTATCTTCAGGGAACTAATGGTCCAATGCAAGAGAGCTTCCTGGGAAGTGACAGTATAGTAAGAGCAACAGTAGACAGACAGGGTAAAAGAGGGGGTCAGGAACAAAGACAGAATGCCAAGGAACAGACATTTAGAGTATGGGTAAAGATTAGAATCCAAAGTAGAAAATAAAGATCTCATAGATACCAATAGAGAAGAAAATTGTAAGACTGGTTCTTTGCTTGTAAGTATTAGATCCTGTGGATATTTTTAAGTAAGATAAAAACTGAGAATACCAACATGAAATGAATATATGATTTTTAGGAGGAACATGGAAAATTAAGTAGCATTATGATGAAGGATCTGACTAGAGGTAAAGTGGTAAAAATTATAAATGCTGTAGGAACTCAGTAAATAGAGAAAAAGATCTCTTAAGAACAGAAAGTTTATGGGGTCATTCATTCACTAAGAAGGTATAAATCAAGGGCTTTGAAAGATGAGTAAAATTTGGAGAGAAAATATGGAACTAGAGTTAACAATTAGGGACCAAGGTTTGAGTAAAGCAGTGGGTTGTGTAAGTGCCAGTCATATTTCAGGTCCAGAATAGAAAGTTTGCGGAGGATGAGGCTAGGAAGGTGCTTGAGGTCAGAATCACAAAGAGAGGGGAAAAAAAGCTCAGAGGCCAGATTCTCAGTTAATCTCATAGGCTTTTGGGCAGGGTCTAAGAGATGAACTTAGAGGCTGGAAAAGCCTAATGTAACAGCAATATATTGGTTAGATTAGAAAGGAGAGAAGAAACTAGCTAGGGAGACAAAGCATTAAGAGAGATTAAGACTTAACCTAGTATACATAAAGGGTTACTCTTTCACCAATAAAAACAATATTTTTATTATAAAAGGAATAGGAAACCATTTCCCTCTAAGATGGCAAGGAGAAAATCTCTTTGTCCCTTCAATCAATGTGCGAGACTTCTTTAAGTTTAAGAACATGGGCACTGGAATCATACGGAGCTGGTTCAGAAACCAAGTCAATGGCTCCTTTGCCATAGGGCCTTGTTAGGTTGATTAACTGCTCTGACCTTCAATTTCCTCATCTGAAAAATGGGGAAATTAATAGTGCTTATTCTGAGGGGTTTTAACTATGTTAAAAGAGTTAATGCATGTAAATGGCTAACAAAGAATAAGAACTCAGCATATGTTATACTATACTACTTTATTACTAAAAAATATTGGTCAAATAGGTCAGCACAATATCTGCAAATAAAGAGTATATGAAATAAATATCTCAAGAAATGCCAGTCATCAATAAACATATAAAAATTGCTTCACCTCAGTCAAAATTTAAAAATTTAAGAATTGAGAATTAAACAGTCTTCCTTTAAAGATGGTGGTGTAGGTAAATACAGCTCACCTGCTCACACAACCACATCAAAATTAGAACTAAGCTATAAAACAACCATCGTTCAGAACTATCAAAATTGAGATGAGCTAAGGAATTAAGAAAAAAAACACATCGAGACTAGTGAGAGGGTCAGAGACCTAGAATGGGCTGGTCCCACACCCACATGTGGCAGATAAAAATCAGGAAGGATATGAGAAGTGAGTGATTCCAGTCCCACACCAGGTCCCCCTGCCCAGGACTCCAGTGTCAGGAAGAGAAGCCCCCATAACTATGGCTTTAAAAACCAGCAGGGATTGCAGCTGCGGAAGACAGAAACTGCTGGAGTCTAAAGCAGAACCTCTTAAAGGGTCCACACACAGACTTACTTGGACTTATTCCCTCTGAGCTCCAGCATGGGGGCAGAAGATTGAAAGATATCAGAGAACATATAGTGAGGAACTGAATTGTCCAGCATCATGGCAACAGCTGGGGCGGGGGGCAGCTTTCTCCTGGATGGAAGTGCTGGCAGAGAGAGGTCACTGTTCCTTTTCTGAATCCTCCCCCAGCAGAGTCACAAAGCCACAGGTGGGTGCCATGTATGAGTCTCCATCAACCTGGCTCACAATATTTGCCCCATCCTAGTCATTCTTGAGGCCCTGACCCATCCAGATTTTTTGGCCCACCCAAGCTGTTCCCAGTATCTTTTCCATACCAATGACTTGTCTTGTCCCATGCTTCAGATTTTCCTAAATTCTGCACACAAGCAGCATCTGGCTTCAGCAAGCCCTATACCTCTCACTAAGTTGCCTCAGGCCTAGCACTAGAAGTAGCCAGCCTTGATCCACAGTTTGGCCTTGGCTGGGAAACTCCAAGCCCAACACAACTAGCAGCCATCTTCAGATTGCCTTGTAGCTTATGCTGTGTGATCAAGACAGAAAACAGTCAGAGGTTGGCATTGGATATGCCAAGAGAAATCAATGCTCAACTATAACAAGAGAGTGTACACAGCCCACACAGTGGGCACACCTAGAGTAGCTGGCTTGGATGATAGGGGAGGCTGTGCCACTGGACTCTACAGGACACCTATTACATTAGGCCACTCTACCAAGCCTGGAAGATGTAGCATCTCTATCTAATACATAGAAACAAACACAGGGAAGCTGCCAAAATGAGGAGACAAAGAAGCATGGCCCAAATGAAAGAACAGAATAAAACTCCTGAAAAATAACTAAATTAAATGGAGACAAGCAATCTACTAGATGCAGAGTTTGAAACACTGGTTATAAGGATGCTCAGGTAACTTAGTGAGAAACTCAATGGCATAAAAAAAAAATCCAGTCAGAAACAAAAGTTATACTAATTGAAATAAAAAACAATTTACAGGGAGTCAACAGTAGAGTGAATGAAGTCAAGAATCAAATCAGCGATTTGGAATAGAAGAAAGCAAAAAAATACCCAATCAGAACAACAAGAAGAAAAAAGAATCCAAAAAAAATAAGGATAGTGTAAGGAACCTCTGGGACATCTTCAAGCATACCAATATTCACATAATGGGGGTAAGTGTGGAAGGAGAAGAGAGTAAGAATTTGAAAGCACATTGAAAAAATAATGAAAAAAACTTCCCTAATTTGGTGAAGGAAACAGACATACAAGTCCAGGAAGCAGAGAGAGTCCCTATGAAGATGAACCCAAAGAGGCCCACACCAAGACACATCATAATTAAAATTCCAAATGTTAAAGACTAAGAGAATTTTAAGAAGAACAAGAGAAAAGCAGGTAGTTACCTACAAGGGAGCTCCCATAAGACTTCCAGCTGATTTAGCAAAAGAAACTGCAGGCTAGAAGGGATTGGCAAGAAATATTCAGAGTGATGAAAAACAAGAACCTACAACCAAGATTAATCTACACAGCAAAGGTATCACTTAGAATCAAAGGACAGATAAAGACCTTCCCAGACAAGAAAAAGCTAAAAGAATTCATCACCATCAAATCAGTATTATATTAAATATTAAAGGATCTTCTTTAAGAAGATCAAAAATATGAACAATAAAATGGCAATAAATATATATCTATGAACAATTGAATCTAAGAAAAAATAAACAAACAAGCAGAATAGAAACAAAGCATAGATACAGGATGTTTTGATGGTTGCCAGATGGAAAGAAGGGTTGGGGGATTAGGCAAAAAAGGTGAAAGGATTACATACAGATTGGTAGTCACAGAATAATCATGGGGTTGTAAAGTACAGCATAGGGAATAGAGTAGATAAAGAATGTATATGCTTGACCCATGGACATGGCCAACAGTGGGGGGATCACCTGAGGGAGGGGAGGCTGGGTGGAGGGAGACAAAGGGGGAAAAGTGGAATAACTGTAACAGCATAAACAATAAAATACATTTTTTAAATGAAAGTTAAACAAACTAACAATACCAAGTATGGTAGGCAAGTCTACAATGCTGTCAAGATGTCTACCACCTGATGTACATATCATATACAATCCCTCACACTGACTGTGATCAGTCCTGACTTGATTAATGACTCATTAATTTTGTGAGTGTGTGTGTACACATTTTATATATCTAGAAGGAAAAATAATGAGTTAAATGACAACTTTACATTTAACAGTTTGAGGAACTAATAAACCACTTTCAAAGCTGCTACATCATTTTACATTCCCATCAGCATTGTGGGAGGTTTCTAATTTCTCCAAAACTTGACTAATACTTGTTATTAAGTCCTTTTTGTTATAACCATCCTAGTATGTTTGAAGTGGCACCTCATTTCCATTTCCCTGATGACTGATGCTATCAAGTCTATTTTCATTTGCTTGATTGGCCTTTGTGTATCTTTTGTGGAAAAATATCTATTCAGATTCTTTGTCCATCTGCTAATTGTATTATTTCTTTTTAGTATTATGTTGTAAGAGTCTTTATGTATTTGGAATACAGGTCCCATATCTGATACATAATTTGCAAATATTTTTCCCATTCTGTATGTCACATTTCCATTTTCTTCATGATATCATTTGTAGTACAAAAGGTTTTACTTTTTAAATATTTTTTATTTTCCAATGAAAGTTGATATGGAATATTACATTAGTTTCAGGTATAAAACCTTGTGACTAGACATTTACACAACTATGAAGTGATCACCCTGATAAACCTAGAGCCCCTTTGGCACCATATATAGTCATTACAATATTATTGACTATATTCCCTATGTTATACTTTAAATTCCATGACTATTTTGTAACTACAATTTGTGCTTCTTAATCCCTTCTCCTTTTTCACCCAGACCCCAAATCCCTACCCATCTGGCAACAGTCAAAATGTTTTCTGTATTTATGAGACTGTTTCTGTTTTGTTGCATTATTTTGTTCTTTAGATTCCACATTTAAGTGAAATCATATGGCATTTGTCTTTCTCTGTCTGATTGAGTTCATTCAGCACAGTACCTAAGCCCATTTATGTTGTTGCAAATTGTAAGATTTCATGCTTTTTATGGCCAACTAATATTCCATCGTACATATGTACTTCTTCTTTATCCATTTATCTATTTGTAACAGGGTGCAGCCAAGAGGGGAGCCCCAAATAGGGATTTGTAATAGGATCCAGAAGAGCTTGGAGATAATTGGCTCCACCCCACAGGGCACACCTGCCCAGAATGTTGGCAGCTGTAGCAAATTGTGGGAGGAGCCGGAAATGGGGCTGCAGAAGAAGATTGGCGCTGGGATTTAAACCCAGTGAGGTAGCCATTTGGGGTCTCTCTTTTGGGACCACAGGTCTCTCTTTTTGGGACCATGCATCTGTTTAGGACCACGTGGCTTTGGTGTCTTGGTTGGGACCATGCAGCTTGGGTGAGAGTCAGGACCACGAAGCTCTGGAAGTGTTCCCTTTTGCCACGTGGAGGGTGCCGGGAGGACTTTGTGCATTTGTGGGGAACTTTAGTTTGTGTTATTTCGAATTAATAATAAATTCCTTTCCTTTTCACTGAATCTCTGGCATTGAGAGATATCTTTCTTTTGGCGGCAGACATCATGAACCTGGGTGGTTCCTTTGGGAAATGGTATATTGCCTTTGAGGCCCCCCTTGTTGCTCTGTAACATATTGGTAAACACTTCAGTTGTTTCTATATCTTGGATATTGTAAGTAATACTGCAATGAATATATAGATGTGTCTTTTCAAATTAAGTTTGGGGTACCTTCAGATATATACTCAGAAGTGGAATTGCTAGATCCTTTTTCTTGTTTTAGCCTTTGTTTTAAAGTCCATTTTGTCTGGAATAAGTATTGCTACTCCAACTTATTTTTTCATTTTCATAAAGCATTTTTATCTATCCCTTTACTTTTAGTCTGTGTCTTTAAAGTGAGATTTTTGTAGACAGTATGTGTGAGAGCCTTGTTTTGTTGTCCATTTAGTCACCCCACATCTTTTGATTGCAGTATTTAACCCATTTACACTTAAAATAATTGTTGGTAGAAATGTGATTATTGCCATTTTCTTATTTATATTTTTGATCCTCTTTTTCTTTTTAAAGAAGACCCTTAAACATTTCTTGTAATATTTGTTTGGTGGTGATGAACACCTTTAGCTTTTTCTTGTCTGGGAAGCTCTTTATCCGTCCTTTGATTCTAAATGATAGCTTTGCTGGGTAATCTTGGTTGTAGTATTTTTCATCACTTTGAATATTTCATTCCAATCCCTCTGGCTTGCAAAGTTTCTGTTGAGAAGTCAGCTAGAAGTTTTATAGGAGTTACATTATATGTAACTAACTGCTTTTCTCTTACTGCTTTTAAGATTCTCTCTTTGTCTTTAACCTCTGGAATTTTAATTATGATGTGTCTTGGTGTGGGCCTCTTTGAGTTCATCTTGTTTGAGATTCTCTGTGCTTCCTGGAATTGTTTATCTATTTCCCTCACTAAGATAGGGAAGTGTTCCAAATTTATCTTTTAACATAGGTTTTCGACTTCTTGCTCTCTCTCTTCCTTTCAGCACCCCCATGATTTGAATGTTGATGCATTTGATGTTATTCCAGAGGCCCCCTTATATTAGCCTCATTTTTTGGATTCTTCTGATTTTATTTTTGGGGGCTGTTATAAAATCAGCATTTTCTGTTGTCTTATCTTCCAAATCACTACTGACTCAATCATCTTCTTCATCTAATCTGCTGTTGATTCCTTCTGGTGTATTCTTCATTTCAGTTATTGTATTCTTCACTCTGCTCCTTTTTTATGTTTTCTATCTCTATTTTTATGGTTTCTATCTTTTTGTTGAAGATCTCACTAAGATTATCTATTTGTTTTCTAAGTTTGTTGATTATCCTTATAACCAGTATTTTGAACTGTGCATCTGGCAGGTTGCTTGTCTCTATTTTTCTGGAGATTTAACCTGTTCTTTCATTTGGGACATGTTTCTTTTTCTCCGCACTTTGGATGCCTTCTTGTTTTTGTTCTATGAATTATATAGAACTACTATGTCTCCCACTCTTGGTAGAGTGGCATTATGTGGTAGGTGTCCTGTGGAACCCAGTAGTGCCCCCTACTCGGTTACACAAATGGGGCACTCCAGGTGCACTGTCCATGTGGGCTATGTGCACTGTTCTGTTGTAGTTGAGGTTTGATTGCTGGTGGCACCTCAATGAGATGGATTTACTCCAAGGCAATCTGCTGTGAGGGTTGACCACAATTACAGTGGAAGAGCTGCTGTGCAAGGTTCACCCCATGGAACAGAAGTCACCTCAGTGGGGTTCTGCTGTCTGTCAAGTCTGCTCTTTGAGTCTGTTACTCAGGGAGGTGGTGGACTGGTGCTCCAGCATGGTCTAAAGCATCCACTAAATGTGTTGACTCTAGGGCCTCCTGAGAGGTGCTGGCTAATATCAGACACTGTTTGTTCCCTGCCTGGGGGTGCCCAACATAAGCTACAAAGTGCTTGCCACCTGTGCTGGACTTGGAGTCTCCCAGGAGAGGCCACGATCAGCTGGAGTTTCCCAGATGTGATCTGAGGTCGGGCACCACTAGTGCCATGCTTCGGGTTGCTTAGCTAGAGGTACAGGGAATGCTTTGGCTAGATGCTGCTCATTTGAGGTTTGTGAAACTTTGAAAGATTTTAGGAAATTATATTGCATGTTCCAAGACAGGATATTTGTCTGGCAATGACACTGGAAGCAGCTTGGGTGGAACAGGGTCTCAGGAGCTCAACAGCAAGGGACACATGGTGTGAGCCAGGTTGATGGAGACTCAGATGTGGCACCTGCCTGCTCCTCACGGGGAGGGCTCAGCAAAGAAGCAATGGCCTCTACCAGCACTTCTGTCTAGAAGAGAGTGCCCCTCCAACCCCCAGCCTGAATCCAAACTATTCAGTTCCTCCCATGTAGTCTTGCCACCTTTCAAGCTTCTACCCTGGCACTGAAGCTCAGAGCAAGTAAGCCTGAGTAAGTCTATGCATGGTCCCTTTAAAAGGAATACCTGGGACTCCAGAAGCCCTGGATCTCTGTGAGCCACAATATCCCTTCCTCCTACCAAAAGTCATTTTGTTCCCAGCTCTGGAAACCTTGGGTGAGGTGTCTGATATCTGACTGGCACTCCTTGCTTTTCAAGGGGGACCTATACGGCTGAGATGTCCCTCTCAATGTTTAACCGACACACATGGGAGTGAGACCAGCCTGTTCCACATCTCCACTCCTCTTACCAGTCTCAATGTGGCTTCTTACAGAAGCCTTTATTTACAGGACTTCTGCCTGGCTAGACTTTACATGGTTTTCAATGATGGTTGTTCTGTAGTTGTAATTTTGGTGTGGTTGTGAGAGGATATGAGTACTGCCTTTATCTACTTCACCATCTTGACTGGAAGACTTGTAGGACTGACCTAATCAGATGTACCTTTAGAAGAAGGTAAATTGTCAGAGTAGCATGTTCCCATTGGACTTGAAGATGCACCCTCCATGTCCTACAGCCTAAAGGAAATGAATTCTACAGACAAAACCTCAGGAGGTTAGGAGAGAACCAAACACTCAGATGAGCTCCTAGCCAGGCCAACACCTTGATCTCAGCCTTCCTGGACTCTAAACACAGGACCCTGACTCTGGCTCATGAAAACTGTATGGTAATAAAGTTGTTTAAACCACCCAGTTTGTGGCAATTTGTTATGTAGCAATAGAAAGCTAATAAATATGAACTGCTAGCAAAATGAAGAGAATTAGGAATTTCTATCTACTGTTCATGGGTGTGTTCTTGGCTTCCATTTGGAAAGAAGTTTGACATTATCAAGGAAGGTTGAAGATGGGTATTGGCTGTGTCTGTTTAGCTTTGTGCTTTGTCATATACCATAGATAAATTCCTGCCAGGTGAATAACTACAAGAATGTTAATAGCAGTGTGGTTTAAATAGCTAGACACTAAAAACAAACTAAATTAAGTGTTCATCATGATTAAAATAAATAAATCATGGTATATTCAAAAGGAAAACTAATCAGCAACAAAAATGAATACACTACAGTTATATGATAATATGGATGAATCTCAAAAACTTAATAGTGAATTAAGAAGCAAAATGCAAAAAGATACACTCTCTTTTCATAAGGTTTGCAAACAGGCAAAACCAAACTGTTCTATTTACAAATACACACAGTGGTATTAAAACTAGATATTTTAGAGGCAAAAAATAATTCTAATAAACTTCAAAATAGTGATTATATTTCCCTAGGCAAAAGAAAGGAAGTGTGTGTAGGGATGGGAAAACAGGATTTTCCTGGATGCTGGCAATGTTTTTGTTTTTTTTTATATTGGTGTTTGCTTTATAATTTTAAAAACTATGCACATATGTGATATGCACTACTCTGCATGGAGGACATATCTTACCACAAAAAAGAGGAGACTGAGGACCTCTGAATGATGTATTTTACCACCAATTGTAATAATGACTTATATTCCTGAGAAAGTCCTACCTACATAGATTTGGGGGCTCTTCTGATGTGCAGACACCAAAGAGCCTGCAGTGGCCTTGGGGATGATGGTTCAGTGTGTGTCCAACCCTCTTCCACTCCTGCAGGGCCAGCAGCCTGGTGACACTGGTGCCAGGCTCAGCAGCTGCAGCTGGGGGAAGGGTGGATGGACATAGGAGCAGCCACCAGCAGCTGACTAATAACTTTCATTTCTTTGAGACTCCCAGGACACAACCAGACAGACTGAATGCTGCCTACTGGTGTTCTTGGAGCAGTTATTTTTATTTTTTAAGGTCAATTATTTCAGGTCGGTACACTTATTAGAGGAGATCAGTGGAGAACAGCATATGTCTCTATTCTAAGCCTAAAGGAAAGGGGGAAAAAAAACAGACAGACCAAAGACATTCATTTCCTAATCATGTCAGAATCCTCTTTTCTAGAACCTGCCTGAAGGGGCAAGGGGCAGAGTTGAGACCAGTCATCACTAGAGAGCTTACTACAAGGAAGGCCTGCGTCATAAGATTAAGACTGAAAATTAGGGGCTTCGCTGGCCCTTTATTTTCTCCATCCTTTCCAGAAGTTCATTTCTTTCATCATCACTATCACTGTATTAGTTTCCTATTACTGAGTAACAAATTACCACAGTAAGTGGCTTAAAATAACATAAATTTATTATCTCAAAGTTTCTTTAGGTCAGACGACTGGGCATGGCATCTCTGGGTTCCCCACTCAGGGTTTGACTAGGTAAAATCCAGGTGTTGACCAGGCCTGTGGTTTCTTTCTGGGGCTGAAAAGAATCTGCTGATGTCAGGATCAATTCTTTGTGGTTGTAGGACTGAGGTCCCATTTTCTTGCTACTTGTCATACAGGGGTCACCCTTAATTCCCAGAGGCCTCCCACCATCCCTAACACTTCCATTTTCAAAGTCAGCAACAGAGTACTTCCTGTGTGTCCAAATCCCTCACGCTTTGAGTGTCTGACTTTTGTCTGTGTCTCACCAAACAGAGAGAACTCTGCTTTTGTAAGGCTCAAAGTGGTTAGGTCAAACCCACCTGGATAATCCTTCCACCTCTAGGTCAACTGATTTGGGACCTTAATTATATCTGCAACCCCTAGAGTAGTGCCTAAATTAATGTTTGAAAAAACTAGGAAAAGAAATAGGTACACCAGGGACCAGAAGTCTTGGGAGATCATCTTACAGTTGTGTCTACCATAGTCATCAATTACTGATATCATTATTCTAAAAGAAAAATTTCTAGGGATATAAACAAAGCAACATGCTCAAAGAGACAAAGAATGGCAAGAAATGCTTTATGTAGTAGAGAGGTATATTAGTTATTTGACTTCAGGTATACTCTGAAATTGAGAACAATGATTTTTATCAATTCATTCATTCAACAAACATGTGAAGTGCCATGATGCAAGGAGGGGGATCCACAAAAAATAAAACAAAGAATGTTCCGTGACAGTTAAGTTTTTTTTAAGGAAACATAAATAGCTAAAGACCTCAAATAGCTAAAGCAATCCTGAGAAAGAAGAACAAAGCTGAAGGCCTCACACGGACATTTAAAAATAGACATACAGGCCAAAGGAACAGAATTGAGAGCCCAGAAACCAACTTCATGTAGATGATCAACTAGTATGCGACAAGGGAGCCAAGAGCACTCACTAGGGAAAGAAGAGTCTCTTCAATGAAGAGTATTAAGAAAACTGGATAATCACATATATAAAAATAAAACTAAACCTCATTTTATACAACTCACAAATATTAAATGAATTAAAGACTTAAATATAAGACCTGAAACATAAAATATCTGAAAGAAAATATAGGGGGAAAGCTACTTGAGACAGGTCTTAGCAATGACTTTTTTTGGCTATGACATCTATGACACAAATAACAAAGGTAAAAAATAATTAAGTGAACTACATCAAACTAAAAAGCTTCTGCACAGCAAAAGAAACACTCAACAAAATCAAAGAGCAATCCATAGAATGAGAGAAAATATTTGCAAGTCATATGTCTGATAAGGAGTTAATTGGGGGGGGTGCTCTGTGGGTGGAGCCCCCCAGTTAATTCTGTGGGTGGAGCTCCACCTCATCTACCACAGATGAGAATAAGTCTACGAAGACAAGATCTGCTTGGGGAGGAAAGGTGGCCAAACTCTCAGAGGAGAAGGGCTAGGAGCCTGTTCCTCAATGGGCTCTTATTGGGTTCATTTGCATAGGAATACGGGGCTTATATATAAAGCTCATCAGTCATTGTCAGGCATTAATGATCAAACAATAGATAACATTCAAAGAACTATAAGGGCTTATTCTGAGTCAGGGTCAGATAGCCAAAGGGCCATAAAACTTTGAAAAACAAACTCATTTTATGCTTGGATGCTTATCATTAAATTGAGAGTATTCTTAGCAAAGCCGGTTTCACAGGATTTTATGCATTCTTTTCTTAGACTTGATTGCCCTGGAAACCCTCCCTTTCCAGCACAGGGCCACACCCACCTCCAGCATTGTTTCAGGCTTAAGTCAGGTGGGGGAAGTAAGGCAGCCAAGATATTAGGAAACTTCTTGCAGACAGAATGAGGACTTAGGCTCTGTCAAATCCAAGGGGTGAGGGTCCATCACCCCCTTTTTCTATAGTCCCCGAAGTCCTTCCCTGATGTCCCCTTTGTGACTATGCCTGTCTTAAGTCATCCCTCCCTTGAGAAATCTTACCCATCATTGGCCAACCAGTCATCTGTCCAAGGCCAAGCAGAGTGAAGTAAAGGGGGCAGAGGCAGCACCCCTGCCATGGAAATAAGCTTTGTCTCCTTAGTGGCTTATGGTCCCAAGGTCTTTTTAATCAGCCTTAGCTACAGAGGATTACAGCTTCTAAAACCAGGCAGGGTGGTTTCCAACACTTAATAACCAAAGTATATAAACAGATCATATAAATTAATAACAAAAATAATAATAATCCAATAAAAAATGGCAAAGGAACTAGATAGACATTTTTCCAAAGAAGACTCAAATGTCCAACAGATACTCATCACTAATCATCAAGAAAGTACAAATCAAAAGCACAGTGAGATATCACCTCATATCTACTAGAAATGCTATTATCAAAAATATAATAAGTATTGACAAGGATGTAGATAAAAGGGAACCCTTGTATACTTTTGGTGGGAATGTATATTGGTGCATCCACTATGAAAAACAATATAAAGTTTCCACAAAATTAAAAAATAGAACTACCATATGATCCAGTAATTCCATTTCTGGGTATATAGCCCAAAAAATGAAAACAGATAATCAAAGCATCAT
Organism: Phyllostomus hastatus; assembly: GCF_019186645.2. Taxonomy (NCBI): domain Eukaryota; kingdom Metazoa; phylum Chordata; class Mammalia; order Chiroptera; family Phyllostomidae; genus Phyllostomus; species Phyllostomus hastatus. The sequence continues at coordinate 5,931,576 of NW_025334015.1, read as the reverse complement.
CTGCACTCCCAGGTTTATTGCAGCATGGCCACAATAGCCAAAACATGGAAACAACCTAAGTGTCCACCAACAAAAAAATAAAGAATCTGTGGGATATAATGGAATATTGTTTAGCCATGAGAAAGAATCAAACCCTCCTTTTTTCAATAACATGTATGGTCCTTGAGGACTTACACTAAGTGAAAAAAGTCAGAGAATTTTGGCCAAGATGACAGCATAGGTAAATGTGATACTCAGAATCACCCACAACCACATCAGACTTACAACAAAATTACAGAGCAATGGATAAGAAAGCAAGACCCTTCCATATGCTGCTAACAAGAGACTCACTTCAGACTGAAAGACACACACAGACTGAAAATAAAGAGATGAAAAAAAAATATTTCATAAAACGGAAACAAAACAAAAAAACTGAGGAAATAATACTTATATCAAACAAAATAGACTCTAAAACAAAGGCTATAACAAGAGTCAAAGAAGAATCCAGCAACTCCACTACTGAAAATTTATCTAAATAAACCCAAAATGATAACTCAGAAAGACATGTATATATTCATATGTTTATTGCAGCATTATTTACAATAGCCCAGAAACAACCTAAGTATCCATCACAGATGAATGCATAAAGTGGGGCATATGTACAACGGAATGAAATCTTGCCATCTATGACAACATGGATCAACCTAAAGGGTATTGTGCTAAGTAAAGTAAATCACACAGAGAAGGACAAATGCCAGATGATTTCATTTATATGTGGAATCTGAAAAACAAACAAGCAGAACAAAAACAAACTCATAGATACAGAGAGCAATTTGATGTTTGCCAGAGGGGAGAGTGGTTGGGGGGTTGGGTAAAAAAAGGTGAAGAAATTTAAAAGCACAAATTGGCAGTTAAAGAATAGTCATGGGGATGTAAAGTACAGCACAGGGAATATAATCAATAATATTGTAATAACTATATATGGCACAGGTGGCAAACACAAGGCCCGTGGGCCAAATCTGGCCCTCTACCTTGTTTTATCCAGCACGGCACCTTGTTTCTACCTGGTGGCAGCACCAAGCTTCACTTAACTGTTGAGTCATTACATTTATACAGCCCTAAAATTACATTTGGCCCTTTGAAGGCAACCACAAGGTTGATGTGGCCCCCAGTGAAAATGAGTTTGACACCACTGATGTATGATGTCAGATGGATACTAGATTTATCAGGGTGGTCACTTTTTAAGTTATATAAATGTCTAATCACAGGATTGTACACCTGAAACTAATATAATCATGTACAACAACTGTAATCTTAAAATAAATATTAAAAATTCAGACAGTAAGACAAATACTGGTGATATCTCTTATTTGTAGAATCTAACAATGCTGAACTTGTATAAATAGAAAGTAGAGCGATATTTACCAGGAGCTAGGGGTGGGAATGGGAAGAATTAGAGAATACAAACTTGAAGTTAACAGATTAATAAATTCTGCAGACCTAAATATCAATATCATACTACATACTTGTAAGTTACTAAGAGAGTAGATCTTAAAATGTTCTTACCACAGAAAAAGATATGGTAATTACATGACTATAATTACATTATGATGGGCATATTAGCCAACACTATGGAAGTAATTATATTGCAATATTTAAGTGTATCATATCAACACATTATGCACCTTAAAGTCATTTAATGGTGTATGTTAATTATATATCAAAACATTGGAGAAAAGTGAAAGAGATACACAAAATTTTACTATCCATTAACAACTGTGTACTTACTGGGCACTTACTAAGACACAAGTACCAGATTTCAAGATGTTGTGGTGAAAGACTCTAACAGGTACCAAAGTCGCATGGAATTCAGAGTGAGAAGGAAACTTCATAGGCAGGGACGATGGTAATACCTCACCCTCATAGATGAGGACACATTGGGACAAGATTTATTTTAAGGAGAAAAACTGAGAATATGTGGGAAATGGCATATGAGTTAGAGAAGCTGATTGAACAGAAAGCCAAAAGGGAGGAAGAGCCGAGTACCCAGGAAACAACACACCGCCCACTTTGGGTGGGTTACGAGACACAGGAAGGGACATTACACAAGATAAGAATGTAAAGAAAGTGTGGAACAGATTCTAAAGCATCTTGAAGGACAATAAAAATCTACTGTATTAAGATTGGACATGCCCAAAGCTTCACTCTGAGATCAATTTAGTAACACCATTTATTAATTTATTAAAAACACTGTATTTGACAAGCACTGTTTTAGGTGCTGAAGGTAGAAGTTCTAATCCCTGCCCTCGAGACATCTTTATTTTAGGGGAGGAGACAACAAGAAAATTAATGAATAAGATAATTTCAGATACTAACGTGTTGTAAAGAAGAAGTAAAGCAAGATACACTAACAGAGACTAGGTGAAATCACATTGGAGAGTCAGAGAAGGCTTATCTAGGCAAGTGATGTCAGAGTGGAGACTTGCGCTGTAGGAGGCAGTGAGATTTGCAAGGATCTGGAGGAGTCTTCCAGGCAGAGGGAGCAGCACAAGGACCTGTGCACAGTCCTGCCTGTCACATCTGAGCAAAGCAAGTAGTCAGTCAGTGTGAGGGGGCTGAGTGGGGTCGGGGGGTGGTCGTGATGGTCTCAGAGAAGTCATCAGGCCCAGGTTTTACAGCATTTTGAAGTACATGGGCAGTAGTTCAAATTTTATTCTACACATAGTGGCAGAATTCTAGAAGCTTCTAGTAAAGCAGAGGTAAAATTACCTGATTGCATTTTAAAACAATCACTCAAGCTGAGATGGGGAATCACGGGGAGCAAGGGTAAGGCTATTACTATCCTCCAAATGAGAAGCGACAGGCCCCAAAGCAGGGGCGTAGCTGTAGCAGTGGTCAGTCTGGGACTATGTTTTAGAGGTGAAGGTGAAGGTTTGGCTGATTGGCTGTATGAGGGTGTGAGGGAAAGGGAAATTTCGAAATCAGAGGGAGAAGAGCCTGGAGCAGGCAACCAGGTAAGAACCTCTTTCCAGAAAGGCAGGAGAACGGACGTGAGGATCTGGGTCAAGACTGGCAGCAAGAGGAGAGGAGGGCCCCGAAGGGGGTTTCTCAGGGTAGAACAGACAGGACTGAGGAAGGATTGTATGCGAGGTCACAGAAGAAAGCAAAGGTGACTTGAGTTTTTTCAGCCTACATCATGGGAGAACAGAAACAACATGTAGCAGGAAATAATGAGATCGTTTGGACCACCTGGCGCTGCAAGTGACTTGTTGTTTGTATATAAACAGAAGCATTGTCAGGGGATTTAGTGAGCCACACGAAGCTGACTAGTCAGAACATGCTACCTGCCTGGTGATCTCCAAAGTTTAGCCCAAAATCAACTTGAAGCTGCAGGGGCAGCGTGTGACATCAGTCCAGTCAGGTCCTAGTGGGACTTCCTGCATTTAAGTCCCCCAGCACACCATGCATCTGTCTGTGGACCTTTTCTGCTGACCCAGATCCATCCCATCCCTGGCCAACCATGGCGGGCCAGAAAATAAACAAGTCCTCGGGTCCACCGTCCTTCGGGACTTGGAACTGACAAGTTCTCAGGGCCTACCCTACCCTACAACCACTTTGTACTTCTTCACACATTCTGTAGTCCATTTCCACATCAGTGTTACATATTCAGATGTGCTAAGTGTGAACCCCGAAACACGTGTAGCTTTCCCCACACCCCAAACACAGGACTCCTCACTTCCTTGGTCAACCCAGACCACAAAGTCTGCCCTACTTTCCACACACACTGCTTCATTTCCTGATTCAGGCCTATACCTCAAAACCCGACACCCACCTCTGCCCTGCCAACTCTCCTACAGCAGAACTGGGTCCTTTTGTCACAGTATTCATCCACTGGCAAGGCACTACGCCCTGTAGACTGGTTTTCTAATATCTACTCCTGCCCGCTTGACATCTGACTCCCAGTTACCTTGCCTCCTCTGCTGCTATTCTCCTTTCTCCTTATTCCCACTTTTTTGGCTAATCTTCGTTCGAGTTGAACTCTGGTTCATTCACTCACATTATTTCACACCCTGCAGAGCCATAAGCATTTTAAGAATTCACATGAATGAGGCTGAGGCCCCTGTGTGGTGGTCCAGGGTGTAGATGCAACCATATCCCTCATTAGTGGGTCTCACAGCCAGCCACATGATCCCCTGCTCCATGCTACTCTATGAGTGGTCCGACGATCTGTCCATTCCCCTTGTCCCTTTGGCCGCCCTAGTGCCTCCCATTTAGGTCATGCAAAGTGGAGCTCACCACTTTATCACTAAACCTCTCGCCATCCTCCTCTCTGTCTCTTGCTCATCCTCCCCCTCACCCTATGCACACCCATAGACAGACACTCCCATACACTTTTCGTTGATCTCTGAACCTGGTACTCAAAGTAAAGGCTGTTGATAACACATAGGCTCTCATCTAATTCAATTGCTTTGTAAGTAGTCTGATCTCTCTTTTTAAATGGGAAATTCTAGTCAATTTTCTCTTGTTATCCTTGATGTGCATGTTGCTATTTCACTGTGAGGTATCTAGATGTGAATGTTCATGTTTGATGTAGTCTGTTCAGTTTTGGAACGTACTTTCTTTTTTTTAAGATTTTTATTTATTTATTTTTAGAGAGGGAAGGGAGGGAGAAAGAGAGATAAACATCAATGTGCGGTTGCTGGGGGCCATGGCCTGCAACCTAGGCATGTGCCCTGACTGGGAATCGAACCTGCAACACTTTGGTTCGCAGCCCGCACTCAATCCACTGAGCTACACCAGCCAGGGCAGAACGTACTCTCAATGTGAAGTTTTATGGCTTTGTTTCATTGGTACATTCATTAAAAGTATAGACTAGTCGTCCTACACTTAAATGTTGTGGTGGTGTGTACTGGCTTCATGAAACACAACTAACTATAAGGAGCTCTTCAACAAATATACTCCAGACAGAAGTAAAAAGGTCAAGAAATGACTGACAAGACAGCATCATTGCAGACATAACTCCCTTAAACAATACTTGCACGAAAATGGAGTTTGACATTATTTAAATTTACACCAACATTCACGGAAGCTGAACATCACAGGTACAAGGGCATACTATAACCACAAAATGGCTTTTGTACTTCCCAAATAATTTTACATTTTAGCTATGAAGGTCAGTTTCCAGAGCCAAGCTTGTTCTTAACAAGTACAAGTGTTATGTCCATTCAATCAAAGAGTCTCCACATCATCCACAGACTCTTTTGCAGAGTAGAAATTGTAACCAGGTTCGCACATCACACACCCATATGTCACGTCCAATCTTTATATGCTGTCCAGTGTTTTTGAGATAAAAGGAGTGACTCACAGCAGGGCCACTTGATGTGGAACTTTCATACGGAGGTGATCACACCATTGCACATCTTCCATTTTATCTCCTCGGGGTCTGGTTTTGGCGGGCAGCCCTCCATACGAGGCTTCACTGCTCTGCCTCCTCAGCTTCCAGCTGCCACCAGTTCATGCTTTCCTTTAATTTTAAAAATGTATCACTTAGTATCACTTAAACTCTTGCTTCTATGCCATTTTCTGCTTTGTATCTGGTATACCATTCATCCCTTCTGGATTCAGTTTTTAATTAAAAACTATTTTTAGGGTGGTTTTAGGTTCATAGCAAAATTGAGCTGAAAGTTACAATTAATGAACCTACATTGACACATCGTGATCACCCAAAGTCTGTAGTTTAATTAGGGTTCACTCTTGGTGGTGATGTGCATTCTATGGGTTTATACAAATATAACCATCAGTGTAGTATCATGCAGACTAGTTCCCTGCCCTAAAAATTCTCTGTGCTCTGCCTATACATCCCTCTCTCCCACTTGCCTCCAACAACCAGTGATCATTTCACTGTCTCCAGAGTTTTGTCTTTTCTAGAATGTCATATAGTTGGGATCATATAAGGTAGCATTTTTAGATTGGCTTCTTTCACTTAGTAATATGCACTTCAGTTTTCTTCCTATCTTTTTATGGCTTGATAGCTCTTTTTTAGTGTTAATAATATTCCATTATCCTGTATATATACCACAGTTTATTCACCTACCGAAGGATATCTTGGTTGCCTATGTTTTGGGCAACTATGAATAAAGTTGCCATAAATATCCATATACAGGTTTTGTGTGGCCATAATTTTCAGTTTCAGTGGGGGTAGCTACCAAGGAGCATGATTGCTGGATCATGTGATTAGAGTATAGGTTTGATTGTGTAAGAAACCATCAAACTGCCTTCCAAAGTGACTGTACCTTTTTCCATTCCCACCAGCAATGATGGAGAATTCCTGTTGCTCCACATCCTTGCCAGCTTCTGGCGTTGCGTTTTGGATTTTGGCCATTCTAACAGGTGTATTGTGATATCTCATTAGTGTTTTAATATTTTGTACTATCCTAATGACTTGTGATGTTGAACATCTTTTTATATGCTTATTTGCCATTTGTATACCTTCTTTGGTGGGGTGTTTGTTAAGGTCATTTGCCCATTTTTTTAATCAGTTGTTCACTTTCTTATCATTGAGTTTTAAAAGCTCTCTGTATATATTGGATAACAAGTCTTTATCAGGTGTGTATTTTGAAAATATTTTTCCCTATCTGTGACTTGTATTCTCATTCTCTTGACATTGTCTTTCACAGAGCGTAAGTTTTTTATTATAATGAATTCCAGGTTATAAGTTATTTCTTTTGTGGACTGTCTTACCTTCAGTGTTATATGTAGAAAGTTGCTGCGATAGCCAAGGTCATCATTTCCTCCTATGTCATCTTCTTGAAGTTCTAAAGTTTTGTGTTTTACATTCAGGTCTCAGGTCTACTCTGTTAGTTTTTTGTGATGGGTGAAAGTCCTGTGTCTCAATTCATTTATATATATATATATGGCCAATTGTTCAAGCACAATTTGTTGAAGACTACCCTCACTCCATTGTTTTGCCTTTACTCTTCTGTCAAAGGTCATTTGATTTATTCTGGTCTGTTACTGGGCTTTCTATTCTGTCCACTTATCTATTTGTCTATTCTTTCATCAATACCACACTGTCTTAAGTAATTTAACTTTATAGTCAGTCTTAAAGTTGGGTAATATCAGACCTCTAACTTCATTTTTTATCCTTCAAGACTGTGTTAGCTGTTCTGGGTCTTTTGCCTCTCTATATAAATTTTTTTTATAGAATCAGTTTGTCTTGATATCCACAAAAAATAATGATGTGTAGGAATAACAACAATAAAAATATATATTACATTTCTAAAGAAAATAATACAATTTTATTAAGATATGTTAAAGAAAACATAAATGAAGAGATATCATGTACATAGATAAAAAGATAATATTACAAAACTGGCCATTCTCTCCAAAGGAATTTGAAAATTGTGTAATTTCAAGGAATCTGATCAAGATGGCAGAGTAGATGAACACTACACTCACCTCCTCCCATGACCACATCAAAGTTACAATTAAATTATAGAACAATCAACCTGTATAACCATCTGAAGACTAGCTGAATAGAAGTCCTGTAACTAAGGATATAAAGAAGCCATATCATGACTGGTTGGAGGGACAGAGACACAAAATACATTGGTGTTTGGGAATCTGAAGAGATAGCTCATCTGCAGAGTCACACCTTAGCAGTGAGAGATCTCAGCCCCACATGTGACTTCCCCATTCAGAGCACCAGTGCCAGGAAAAAGCATCCACATAACATCTGGTTGTGAAAATCAGCTGTAATCCCAGGTGTCCTCTTAAAGGGTCAGCACACAAATTCTTGCAGACACTCACCTTGGGTTCCAATAAAGGAAAAAATAGCTCAAGGGTTGCCAAAGACATACAGGGAGAAACTGAGCTGAGTGGCTTTGGGGTGAAGATTGGAGAGATGGCTGCCATCTCCCCTGCATTAAGCCATTCTCCCACTGCAGTCAACGTATATATGGGGAACCCCCAAAAAAACAGGAATTATCTTCTGGAGGGAAGGCCCTTTGTAGTACAGGCTTACTCCACTAGGGAAGTGTCCTAGGAACCTATTTGTTTCAGTGTACCAGCAGGCATTGTTGTGAGAGGATGTATTCGGCTTCGGTGAATTTTTTTTGAAGATTCTTTCAACCAGTTTGCCCATTTCATGATGAGTGATTTATGAATGCACCTGTCTGTATTGCACTGAGTTCAGCAATTTTTGTCCCAAAACAGCACAACCCCCATGCCCTACCCTCCCTATTCACCAGATCTCACCCTGAGTGACTTTTTTGTTTGCCTGAATGAAAAAAGTCCTCAAACGGAAACATTTTGCCAATGTGGAAGAGACAAAACAAAAAAAAGCAGAAACACTAAAAGGCATCAAAATCGATGAGTTCAAAAACTGTTTTGAGCAGTGGGAAAATGTCTCAATAGGAGTATTGCATCAAATGTAGAATACTTTCAAAGTGATTAAAGTTTAAACATGTATGAATAAATACACAATTTTTAATAAGTAAATTCCATTTGGGGGAATACACACACACACACACACACACACACACACAAAAGATCAGGTGAAAAACAGAAGAAATATCAAAAAAACACTAAATAATATTGAGTCAAGCAATCTACCAGATACAGAATTCAAAACACTGGTTAAAAGGATGCTCAAGAAAATTAGGGAAAGCATAGATAAACTTCATGAACTTCAACAAAGACATAGGCTTAAAAGAGATAAACTTCATGAACTTCAACAAAGATTGGTTTTTTTTTTCTAAACCATAAGAAAACAGAATGAAGAATAACTGAAATGAAGAATACATTAGAAGGAATCAAAAGTACATAGAATAAAGCAGAGAATCAAATAAATGACTTGTAAGACAAAAATAGCACAAAACATCCAATAAAAGCAGCAAAAAGAAAACAGAATTTTAAAAAATGATAATAGTGTAAGGGAACTCTGAGACAATATAAAGCATAATAACATTTGCATCATATGGGTACTAGAAGGAAGAAAGACAAATGACTGAGAATATATTTGAAGAACTAATGACTGAAAATTCCCTAACTATGTGAAGAAAATACACATACATGTCCAGAAAGTTCAGAGAATCCCAAACAACATGAGCCCAAAGAGGTCTAGACAAAGACACATCAGTTGCCTACAAGGGAGCTCCCATAAGACTGTCAGCTGATTTCTCAACAGAAAGTTTAAAAGCCAGAAGAGATTAGTACAAAATATTTAAAGTGAAATAAAGCACCTACCTGTAAGACTACCTACATGTAAGACTACTTTACCCACCAACACTTTCATTTAAAATTAAAGGGGAATTAAGAAGGACAAATAGGTAATTACAGAATAGTCTTGGAGATGTGAAGTACAGTATCGGAAATGGAGTAGCCAAAGAACTTACACACATGACCCTCAGACATGAACCAGGATAAGGGGATTGCCTGAGGGAGTGGGAGTGCTGGGTGGAGGTAGGCAAAGGGGAAAAAATCAGGAGAACTGTAATAGCATAATCAATAACATATCATTTAAAAAATTTAAAAACAGTGAATTTTGCACTTTAAATTAAATTAAAATAACAGAAATAAAGAGCTTACCAGATAAGAAAAAACTAAAGGAGTTAATCACCACCAAATCAGTATTACAAGAAATGTTAAAGAGACTTCTAAGGAATTTCAATATAAATAATAAAATGTCAATAACTGTGCACCTATCAACAATCACTTTAAATGGATTAAACGCTGCAATTAAAAGATACAGGGTGGGTGAACAATGAGCAGCAGTGGGTAGAGGTGCTTCAGAGGTTTTCCTGGTTTCAAACCACCACAGCCAGATGTGAAATCCTACCTGCCACAGATCCTCAACAGCCACCACTTCGCCAGGGGGAATAAGCCCAGCAACAGCTTCCACGCCAGCCTCACCCTGCGCTCCTCAACCGGCACAGCTGCTCACAGCATGGAGAGTTCCAGGGTCTCCCTCAGCTGCTGCAGCAACCTGGGCCCAGGGCCTCAGTGGCACTCCTGGTGCCTCACCCACCCCTGACCATCCCAGGTGGGTGGGTAAGAGGGATCACAATCTTTCAGCTCATTTATTTTACTCTGATAACAGGCTGAATGTAACAGAGAAACCAATGTCTAATAATGGAACAAGAATGGAATTCTCAGCGTCCAGGCTGAGCTCACAGGTGGCAAACAGGGGAAGCGGTGCTGGGAAGCAGCTACCGCTACACAGCCATCCCTGGCAGTGCTCTGCTGGAGGGAAGCAAAGGCAGCTTCACAATTCTTCCCGAGTTTGCGTTAGAGCAGCTGCATGCTGACCATGCCCGCACTTACTTCCACAAGAACTGTGATGACAGAGCTGCTCTGCTCTGTCTGTACCTTCAGCTTTATGGGCTTTGAGGCCGGGAGGCCAAGGCATCCCCTTGTCCCCAAGAGACCCGACACTTGCTTCATGGCCTGCACCTTTGAGAGTCTTCTGATGACAAGGAGTAACAGCTGTGCCCCATGCACCCCCTGCGCCCCCTGCGCCCCTGGCCTTTGCCACGCTGAGAGATCATCACAGGCTAGTCCCTCCATGTGTCTAACGCTGCATGGGGTGCAAATGCCAGGCCTACTCCCCTCTTCTCAGTTTGTCCACATGTTGTAACTGGGCAGATAAATGTTCACTCCAAATTAGCAGTATATTTCTTGAAGTTTAATAGTGCATGTGTGATGCCAACATTATTCACTCTAAATAAAATTTATATTTCACTTTACTATCACAGGTTTAAGGTGACACAGATTATCCTTGTACTTTAAGCAGGAGTGTCTTACTTGAAGTTTTGGAAATAGTTTTACAACTTATCCTGGAGACAGCGGTATTAATCTATCCTATTGCTTTCAAAAATCTAAATAAAAGTTATTACATAAAAAAGATAATAGGATGGCTAAATAAATTTTTTAAAAGACTCATAAATATGCTACCTAAAAGAGACTGCCCTGACCCATGTGGCTCAATGGCTTGGGCATCATCCTGCAAACAGAAAGTTCAGAGATTGGATTCTGGGTCAGGGCACACACCTGGGTTGTAGACCAGGTCCCCACTTGGGGGCACACGAGAGGCGATCCATCCATGTTTCTTACATCGTGTTTCTCTCCCTCTCTTTCTCCCTACTTCTGACTTTCTAAAAGTAAATAAAAATCTTAAAATAAAATAAATAAGAGACCCACTTCAGATGGAAAAAACAGTAAAAGTAAAGGGATGAAAAAAATATATATTTCATGCAAATGGAAACCAAAAAAAGGCTGGGTAGCAATATTTATATCAGATGAAATAAACTTTAAAATAAAAGCCATAATAAAAGACAAAGAAGACAATTCATAATGTAAAGGGGTCAATCCACACAGAAGAAATAGCCCTTGTAAATGTGTAGGCATCCACAATGGGAGAGCCCAAATATAGAAAGAAAATATTGGTGGCCACAAAGGGAGATACTGACGGTCATACAGTCATAGGAGGGGACTTTTACACCCCACTGACACCAATGCAGAGAGCTCCAGGCAGAAAATCAACAAGTAGACCAAGCATCTTCTCTGACCACAATGGTGTAAAACTAGAAATCCATTACAAGAAAAAAACTGAAAAACACACAAACACATGCTACTAAACAATGAATGGGTTAAAAATGAGATGAAGAAAGAAATAAAAAGATAAGAATGACCCAAAATCAATGTGGCCAAACAAAAATAGATCTAAGAGAGGAATTCATAGCAATACAGGCCTACTTGAAGAAACAAGAAAAATCTCAAATAAAAAGTTTAACCTTACAACTAAAAAAAAAACTAGAAAATAAAAACTAGGACCAAAATGAGTAGAAGTAAGAATGAAGATTAGAGCAAAATTAAATAAAATAGAATCTAAAAAAAATACAAAAGAATGATGAAACTGGAAGCTGATTCTCCGAAAAGATAAACAAGATTGATAAACATTTAACCAGACTCATCAAGAAACAAAGAGACAGAACCCAAAAAAATAAACTCAGAAAGGAAAGCACAGAACTGACAACTGAAACACATAAATACAAAGAATTATAAGAAAATACTGTAAACAATTATATGCCGACAGCTTGGAAAATCTGGAAGAAATGGGTAAATTTCTAGTAACTTACAATCTTCCAAAACTAAATCAAGAAAAAACAGAAGATTTTACAAAACTGATTAATACCAATGAAACTGAATTAATAATAAAGAAAATTCCCAACAAACCAAAGCCCTGTATTAAATGGCTTCACGGGTGAATTTTACCAAACGTGCAAAAAAGAACTAACACCTATCCTCAACCTATTCCAAAAAATTCAAAAGAAGACTCCCTAAATCATTTCTCAAGATCACCATTACTCTGGTTCCAAAACCAGAAAACAGCCTTACCAAAAGAAAACTATAGGCCAATATCCTTGATGAACACAGATGCAAAAACTCTCATTAAAATAGTAGCAAACTGATTTCAGCAATACATTAAAAGATCATGCACTATGATTAGGTGGCATGTATTTCTATGATGCAAGTTTGGTTCAGTATCTGTAAATCAATTAACATTATATATCATAAACAAAATGAAGGATAAAAATCACATAATCATATCAATAGATGCATAAAAAGCATTTGACAACATCCAGCATTTGTTTATGATAAAAACTCTCAGTGGAGTAGGATATAGTAAACATACTTCAACATAACAAAAACCATATATAACAAACCCACAACTAACATCACACTCGACATGGAAAAACTAAAAGTGTTCTCCTTAATATCAGGAACAAGGCAGAGTTGTCCACTTTCACCACTCTTATTTAACACCAATCAGACCAAAAATAAGGCATCAAAATTAAAAAGGAAGAAGTAAAATTGTCATTATTTGAAGATGATGAAATACTATATAGAGAAAATTCTGAAGGTTCCACCAAAAACTACTAGAACTGATAAATGAATTCAAAAGTAGCAAGAAACAAAATAAATATTCAGAAAATAGTTGCATTTTAATACACCAATAATAAACTATCAGGAAGGGAAATTAAAATAAACCCATTTATAATTGCATAAGAAAAGAAATAAATACCGAGGAATAAACTTAAATGAGGATATGAAAGACCTGTACTCGACATTAAAAACAGAAATTGAAGAAGATACAAATAAATGGAAGCATGTACTGTGCTCATGGATAGGAAGAATTGACATTGTTAAAATGTTCATATTACCCAAAGCAATCTATGGAGTCAGTGCAATCCCTACCAAAATACCAATGGCATTTGTAACAGAACTAGAACAAATTATCCTGAATTTATATGGAACGACAAAAAAAACTCAAGTAGTCACAGCAATCCTGAGAAAGAAGAACAAATTTGGAGGCTCATACTACCAGATATCAAACTATACTACAAGACCATAATTATGTTGTGAAAACAGAATGGTACCACTATGAAAACAGACATATAGATCAGATCATAAAAATGGATCAATGGAACAGAATAGAGAAACCAGAAATAAACCCATGCGTATACAGGCAATTAATATATGGCAAAGAGGCAAGAACATACAATGGTATAAAGGCAGTCTATTCAATAAATGGTGTTAGGAAAATTGTACCCATACATACAAAAACATAAAATTAGCCAACTTCTTATACCATATATAAGAATACCCTCAAAATGGGTGAAAACTTAAATGTAAAATGCAAAGCCATAAAACTCCTAAAATCAAATATAGGCAGTAAAATCTCTGACATCTTTCAACAATATTTTTTAATGTATCTCCTCAGACATGGGAGGAAAATAAAGAACAAACAAATGATACTAAATCAAATTTAAAAGGTTTTGCACAACAAAGGAAATTATCAATAAAATTAAAGACAACCCACTAAGTAGAAGAACATATTTGCCAATGATATATGTAGTAAGGGGTTAATATCTAAAGAACTCATACCATTCAACAATTTTTTAAAAAAAATTAGAAGAAAATAAAAAAATATCTCTCTGATCTCAGGGTAGGGAAGTGTACCTTAAGACCCAAGAAACATCAGCCATAAAGAAGTCTTATTAATTTCACATTAAAATTGAAAACTTATGAACGTGAAAAGTTACCATGCAAATTAAAATAGAGATAAGGAAAAGACACATGCAAGACATGCAACCAACAAAGGATTTATATACAAAATATAAGAAATCTACAATTAAATAAGGAAAAGATAAACAATTCTATGGAAAAATTGGCAACTGGAATTAGTAGGCAATTTATAGGAGGAAAAAAAGCTGAAATGACCAACATAGGAAAATATGATCATCCTAATGAGTAATTATAGAAATGTAAATTAGAACACCAATATATGCCCTGGCTGGTGTGGCTCAGTGGATTGAGTGCTGTCCTATGAACCAAGGGGTCGCTGGTTCGATTCCCATTCAGGGTACATGGCTGGTTTGTGGGCTGGGTCCCTGGTGGGAGGAATGTGAGAGGCAATCACACATTGATGTTCCTCTCCTCCTCTTTCTTCCACCATTCCCCTTTCTAAAAATAAACCAATAAAATCTTTAAAAAAACACCAACATATCATTTCAGATCCATCTATTAACAAAGATTAAAAGTTTCATGATACCAAATGTTGATGAGAATATGGAGCAACTGGAATTCTGCAGGGCAAAATTAATACAACCACTTCAGAAAATAATTTGGCTAAATCTAGTTATGTTGAGGATGTACTTAGCCTTAAGATCTAACAACTGCAGTTCTAAGTATACTCTAATGTGTATGCATTAGGGGCCATGCATGAGAATATGAGTTGTAACATTTTTTATAATTGGAAAAGATAGGGAAACAATCTGAAAGAACACTACTAGAAGAATGGATAAATTGTGATGTAGTCATACCTCATAATACTCCACAGCAGAGCAAATTTTAAAAAATTAACCTACATTTATGAACAAATCTACCATATATAATGAATGAAAAGAATGATAGATTTTTTATAAAGTAAAATCAATTATATACAGTTTAATACCAAGCAAAATACAATATTTATAATGTCAGTGAACATATTAAATATGGTAAAATTATATCTAAGAAACAACAAATGTAGAGCAGTGAGTACCTCTGAGGGAGGGAGGGAGGAAAAGAATGGAACTGGGGGAACATGTAGGGCACTTCAACAAAATATGGCAAGAAAGAAAATGTTATGATTTTGTAAATATACTTAGAGAGTACATAAACATTCTCTATTATTGTCTTTATTTGACTGTAAATCTGAAACATTCCATAATTCTTTTTAATTAAAAAAATTAATAGAAACAAATAATAGAGACTTCATACCCAGCTCATTTTGACATGGAGAGAAGATAGAAGTCCATTCTCTATGGGCTGTGGTTGACATACGAAGAGAAAGAAAAGAAGGTCCCCCCAACGCTATTGAAGTATTGCTGAGTCTCATAAGAACTGGAAATCAGCCTCTTCTCGCCATCCCTCCAACTGGTCTTTCCTCTCCACTTTATGTGATCTATTTACTGTTTCTGTCTCTTCACCATGTGTTACCTACTCATTGCATTCCTTTGTTCCATCAAAGCACCCCAGCTCCAAGCCTATGACTTTTAAGTTCAAATGCCTATATACTGATCCTTCTCTGTGTCTTGTAGTTCAAATTCCTAGAGAAATTGGCCTTTCTAATTTAACCAGCTTCAGGTGAGAGAAAAAGAGTAACAAAATCAATAGGGAACCCTTTTAGGGGCTTGTGGGCAATGAAGGATCTCAAAAATGATTTGGCTGAAGCACACAAACTTCCCCATTCAGCCCGTCAACCTAGTTTATGTGGGGAGAAAACTATGTGGAATTAGAACAGAAGCCTGCTCAGAAATGAAGAGTGGGCATGAGGCTGAAGCAATCTGGTGTTGATCTTCCCACACTACTTCTTGATTGATCACCTGAAAAGTTGAAAAAAGAGAATTCCTCACATCAGATTTTTTTACATGGACACCAGACTCAACAAACAAGTGAGCGCCAGAAAGAAATGTAGCCTTGTGCAGAGCATGGGGAGAGGGAAGGCCATCCATCTTGTGACCACCAGGGTCACCAGGCCCTAGACTAAAATCATTGCCTCCTCCCCCAAGCCACTCAATACATTCCTCTTCCAGAATTTTTACCTCAATCAATAGCACCACTATTCATGTAGCTGCTCAAATGGGCAAAACCCTTCTCCCTTTCCTCTCACCTAACCCATCACAACATCCTGTTGTTTCTACCCTCTGGGAGCTTCCCATTGTCTGCCCACTTCTTGTTACTGCCACTTCCCGTTACTGCCACTTCCCACCTGTTTCAACCTGCCTTTATCTCAGGAGGCAAAGGAATCCTTAAACACTCTCAGCATGACTCATGTATTCATTTGATCCTCATCTATTGCATTTGTCAGCTACTGTGGCAAGCACTGGATAGACAGGTTAGAAAAGTCATGATGATCTTTGCATCAAAAAATAAACATGAGGCTTCCAGCCAAGATGGAGACATAGGTAGATATACCATGCCTCCTCACACAACCAAAAGAAGGACAACAAATTTAAAAACAAAAAAACAACCAGAACTGCCAGAAAATCAAACTGTATGGAAGTCCAACAACCAAGGAGTTAAAGAAACACTCATCCAGACCAATAGAAGGGGCGGAGATAGGCGGCCCAGGTGATGAGGACTCACAGCAAGGAGGTAGCTCATGGAACAGGGCAAGTGAAGCTGCAACTTGTGGAGAGGGCAGTCCCACATTTGCATGTGAATAAACTGGGAGGAACAACTGGGGAGTGAGACAGACTGCGCAACCCAGGGTTCCAGTGCAGGGAAATAAAGCCTCAAAAACTCTGACTGAAAAAAACCTTTGGGGGTTGCAGCAGTGGGAGAAACTTCCAGCCTCACAGGAGAGTTCCTTGGAGAGACCCACAGGATTCTAGAATGTACACAAACTCACCCACCCAGAAATGAGCACCAGAAGGGTCCAATTTGCTTGTGGGTAGCAGAGGAAGTGACTGAAAGTCAGCCAAGAGCAGAGCAAGTGGCATTTTTCCCTTTCTGACCCCTCCCACACATACAGCACCACAACACAGCCATATGGGTTGCCCTGCCCTGGCGAATACTTAAGGCTCTGCCCCTTAATATGTAACATGTGCACTAAAAGAAAGAAATATGGCCCAAATGAAAGAATAGTTCAAAGCTCCAGAAAAAAATACAACTAAGTGATAAGGAGATAGCCAACCTCTCAGATGCACAGTTCAAAACACTGGTAATCAGCATGCTCGCAGAAAT
Source organism: Phyllostomus hastatus (assembly GCF_019186645.2). Classification (NCBI taxonomy): domain Eukaryota; kingdom Metazoa; phylum Chordata; class Mammalia; order Chiroptera; family Phyllostomidae; genus Phyllostomus; species Phyllostomus hastatus. The sequence goes on along the minus strand of NW_025334015.1, from coordinate 5,914,305 downwards.
GGTTGAGTATGGTCCCAAAATAGAGGAAAAAGTGAAGGCTATGAAAAATGAAATAAAGGAAAATGAACAGGGAACCAACAGTGAAGGGAAGGAAACTGGGACTCAAATCAACAATTTTGGCCAGAAGGAAGAAATAAACACTCAGCCAGAACAGAATGAAAAAAACAAGAATTCAAAAAAATGAGGAAAGGCTTAGGAACCTCCAGGACAACTTTAAATGTTCCAACATCCAAATTATAGGGGTTCCAGAAGGGGAAGAGGAAGAGCAAGAAATGGAAAACTTATTTCAAAAAATAATGAAGAACTTCCTCAACCTGGCAAAGGAAATAGACTTTCTGGAAGTCAAAAAAACTCAGAGAGTTCCAAGGAAGCACACACCAAAGCACATCATAATTACATCACCCAAGATTAAAGAGGAGGAAAGAATGTTAAAAACAGCAAGAAACAAGGAGACAGTTATCTACAAAGAAGTGCCCATAATACTATCAGCTGATTTCTCAAAAGAAACCTTACAGGCAAGAAGGGATTGGAAAAAAGTATTCGAAGTCATGAAAGGCAAGGACCTACATCCAAGATTGCTCTATCCAGCCAAGCTATCATTAAGAATGGAAGGGCAGATAAAGTGCTTCCCAGATAAGGTCAAGTTAAAGAAGTTCATCATCACAAAGCCCTTATTATATGAAATGTTAAAGGGACTTATCTAAGAAAAAGATCAAAACGATGAACAGTAAAATGACAATGAACTCACAACTATCAACAACTGAACCTAAAAACTAAAACAAAAACAAACTAAGCAAGCAACTAGAACAGGAAAAGAATCACAGAAATGAAGATCACATAGAGGGTTATCAGCAGGGAGGGAGGGAATGGAGGAAAAGTTACAGAGAATAAGTAGCATAAATGGTAGGTGCAAAATAGACAGGGAGAGGTTAAGAATAGTACAGGAAATGGAGAAGCCAAAGAACTTATATGTACGACCCAGGGACATGAACTAAGCAGTGGGAGGTGGGGGGTGGGGCACAGGAATGCAGGGGGGAGGATGTGTGCAGGGTAGAGGGGAATAAAGGGGGGAATGGGACAACTGTAATAGCATAATCAATAAAATATATTTTAAAAAATAAATAAACATGAGAATCAGTTTAATTATAAGTTTGGTAAGTGTTCTGAAGGAAAAGATCTGTGTTCCTTGAGACTGTTTCACCAGGGGAAGCTAGCATAGATTGAGGCAGTCAGTAAAGTCTTCTCTGAGGAGGAATGCCTTGACCTAAGGCTGACAGAGTCACAGTCCCTTTCTTAAAACCCTTCATCATCTCCCTCTCCTTTTTTTAGGATAAAGATAATTCATGGCAAAGGCAGACATTAATCCAGCTTCTGTTCCTCTTCCTGTCCAACTTCCTCTTCTCCTTCCCCCTGGCTTTCACTCCCAGCCACCTGAATGCTTCTTTATTCCTTTAAAATGTCATTGTCTTCCTTGCGTCAAAACCTGCATGTGTGCTACAGTTGCATCACCAAAGAAAAACATTCTTCCTGTCCCCTTTCCCTCAGCCCTCATCATCTAGCCAATCATCGGTCACTCTTGGTTAAACATCCTTTGATCCGAGAAGCCCATCTGAGCACCCCTGAGAAGAGGGTCTGCCTGAGTCTGTCACAGGTATTGTTCCTTCCTTACACCAGTTGCCCTTGCAATTGTCTCTTCAACATCTGTTAGAACTCTGAGCTCCTTATTACAGGGTCATTTCTGTCTTGTTTCTCACTATTATCCCTAGGATGTGGATTATTAAATGTGCTAAAATCGCTTAAGGGACAAATGAATGAATGAGTAGTATAACAGAGTTAGCTTTGTAGAAACTCAGAACCTTAGATTGGAAAGGACCCAGGAAGTCACCTCATCTTCCTCCTCCCAATGTACACATAACACACAACACAGCATCTTCCACACTTTGCATCTGTCTTCCAAACTCAGCAGCGAGCTCCTCAAGGACAAGGTCAGAAGCTCAGTCATCTTGGTATCTCCTTCTCCTGTAGGACCATGAACTAAAGAGTTCTGAGAGGATAATTATCTCCATCCACACACTAGAAACTATGTGGTACAGACCTAGCGAGTAATATACCCAAAGGGATGCATTGCAACAGCAACCACTGCGCATAGTCTTGTCCTAGCTCCTCCTGCTGACTGCCCTCATCTACACAATTTCATTGAGAGTCAGTCCAAACTCATCACCGACCCTACCCTGCATGTCTTTCCACAGTAGCCAAGATTTACACTTTACAATCTCTACAGTGTCATTTTCTTCCAGGAATCCCCTGTCCAGGTGTCACACTGTGCTGGTCACTGGCCAAATGCCTAGCAAATCTCTAGGCTTCTCCTTGGCACTGTGATGTCTATTATAGGGAATGAGCAAGGGGTCATAGAGCCAAAGACCATCTTTCCATCTTTCGCCCTCCCTCCCTCCCTCTCTCTCTCTCTCTCTCTCTCTCTCTCTCTCTCTCACACACACACACACACACACACACACACACACACACACACAATGTGAGCTCCAACACTGAGTTGACTTCATTTCCCCATCTCTCGGGCAGCCTCCAGCTTTAAGTCCTCCACTCTTGGCAGCAGCCTTTGCCTTTAGGAGAAAGACAAGCAACTTTAGAGTGATATGGAAATCACCCCCAAACATTTGCAAGCCTTGCAGGACTTGGAGCTGTTCCCAAGCCAAATTCAATCAGCCCATTTTTCCCCCCACACTCGCTGCTTCCAGCTGAGACTCATCTCATACAGTGGAGCCCAGTGAAACGAGGTGCACCTGATAAGACCCAAGAGGTCCCAGCCCCACAGAAAGGCCCCCAAGAAGGGAGGAATGGGGGAGGGAAGGGAATAAAGCCAGGCTTGAGACAGCTGCCATACTGAGCCTGCTTTTACCCGAGGCCTCCCTGCACTGAGAAGGACCTTCGGCGAGAGCACGGGTTTATACAGCAGAGAAGTGGTACTGCTGGCCTGTTGGACCCAGTTGCTGAGCTTTGGAGATTGAAAACATTCAGCCTCTCAGGCTCTGACTCAGAAAGCCCTAAATCCCCCTGTCCTGTCAAATTAATAAGTGATATTTGCAAGTGGATATTGTGATACTGTTATTTCTCCCCACCTCTTATCCATAGAAACCTAATTGTAAAGGATTTGCTGGATTCGATCCTCTGATGAGACTCTGAAATTTCAAAGGGTCCGTAGAGAGGCTGGAGAAAGCCTTCGGCATACAGTCCTGTGTGCTCTGAAACTGCAGCGCTCACATGGATCACTGCCGTCCCCTGGCAATCGGAGGGTGTGGGGGAGTTGTGAGGAGGAGAACCAGAAGCCCAGGAGACTGACCACATGAGCGTGGGGTAAATGTTGAATGGTGATTCCAGATGACAAAATGTGAAGTGTTTGCCTTAATCCTTTTCAAAATTGATGGTTAAACAATAGTTTCTGTGGCCCTCACATGTTGAGAACTCCGGCAGCCATCAGTATGTGCTAACCCAGGATTTCTTTAGCAAATCCCCCACCAAATCCTGTTATATCGACATCAGTATCAAACTATTCAGAGGATCAGGACACCCTTAAGTGGTGTCTCTCTCATCACAGACCACAGCCAAACAGTCTAAGGCACCGGTGGCAAACACAAGGCCCTCCACCTTGTTTTATCCACCCAGCACCTTGTTGCTACCTGGTGGCAGCAATGAGCTCTCACTTAGCTGTTAAGGAGTAGTTACATATACACAATCCTAAAATTACATTCAGCCCTTTGAAGACAACTGCAAGGCTCATGTGGCCCCTGGTGAAAATGAGTTTAACACCCCCGGTCTAAGGAACATAAGGCCAAGGGGAACCGAAGGATGAAAGTATCTCCCACTGTGCAGGGGAGAAAGCTGTCTCTCCTGCACTTCATGCTACAAGATGTTGAATTGTATTGTGTTGTTGTGGTTTTTGCTTCGTTATTCCCATGTTTAGAGAAATAAGCATGAGCCCCTGAGCGAGGCAGCCATCAGTGCTACTACACACCCCTCGCCCTGCCCCCCAATGTTGTAATGTCAGACAACACTCCTCGTCTTAGTTGCCTGGGGTAGAAATGGGGCAAGGGAGGAAAATCATACTGACTCCTTTGGTGGGTGGGGGCTGGGGGGGGGGGGTTGAAGCCAATAGTTGTTATGAATGGCATCTGTAATTTGTGGGAACTGCCATCCTCACAGCCAAGTTCCTGTGGCTGCAAAGGCCTGCCCTGCATGTGAGGGTGGCCGGAGAGGTGCAGAGATGTGTGCCAGCACCAGCACCAGCCCCAGGCCTGAGGGGTTAGGGCTTCAGGCTTTTATTGGGTAATGGAGTAGTTGTAGAGCAGGATGTTTCAGTTGGGCTGCAACTTCTTTCAATGCCATCTTTAGGTGCAGGGTTCTGTCCAGGGTCGTTGTGGTCCGGTTTGTCCTGTTTTCTAAGTTCTGGAGCCTCCGCCCTTTCAGGGCCTTTCCAGTAATTTTCTAGTCCTGAGGCTAAAGGCTCATAAAACAGAGTCAGTCATGCTTTATGGGGTCCAGCCAGCTCTGAAAAAGAGAGCCTGAGAAAGCAGCTTTTGTCCTATTACTACTCAGGTGAGACATTGTATCACCAGGACCTGCAGTTACAAGAATATGAAAAACATGTGATACAAAATCCTCATGGACTATACAAGATGCTCCCCATGTAAACAGAGATATCATTTAGAACAACAAAGTCACTTCTGAATCATGCTTCAGTGACTGTGAACTGTGGATTCCTATACAGCTACAACTTCTAATGTCCTCAGTAAAACCCCTTTCACCCCAAAAAGAAGGTTGAAAACACACTTCCACCTCCCCTCAAAGACAGTCATGCTTGAGGATGGATCCACGGCCACTAGACCCCTGGCCAGCTCAATTTCCCACCTGGTGCAGTGCTCCCTCCCCTCCCAGGGCTGCCCCTGCATCCTGAAGATGGAGAAATTTCCCAAGTCCAGGGCCCACGCACACTGCTGGATCAAATTTATTTCCTGCCTGCAGCCTGTTTCACTCCTCTGGGCCCCTTCTAGCCCAAGGCTGCTGCTGAGTTTGGGCTTACATTCCTGCAGGGGGTAGAGAACATTGTGGCAAGGCAGTAAGAGGGTGATAATTAAAACAAACAATAAAAATGAAAATTTCATCAGCATTTTCCAAATATCAGTTTCAACCAGAAGCATTGTACATAGAGCTGAGATAGTTCCATTCTGGCAAGCATCCTAACCCTCTTGGCAAGAACTAGGAGAATACCCAAGTCCTTCTGGGGAGGGGTACCAAGGGGTTGGTTTTTCTGCTTGGGACCTCCTGGAGACTGGCAGGAGACCATGTCTGAGGGCCTGATCTCTCCCTGGCTGTGGGTTTGCGCTGAGCTGTTTTTGCAACATGACTACTAGAGTTCTCCAATATCATGTCTCCGAGAGGCAAGTAGTAAGGAGGGGGATGTTCAGGGGCCAAAGTAAGACAACTCTCTCTGCTTTGGGAAATGAGACAAATCCAAGCCAACTGGCCCCTGGGAGGAAGAAGTGGCCAGGCCAGACAGAGCAAGGCTGGAACAAAAGTAAAGAAATTCAGTAAGTACTAAAAGGTAAAAGCCTGCCTTCAAATCTTGCCAACTGCTCTCCAGAAGAGCCAGTTGGGCGGACAGCAGAACCTCCAGGGTCAAGACCTGAAATAAAGTGTTAAATACCAAAAGCACAAGAAAGTTTAAAAATTACCTATCCTGGACACATGGACAAAAACTAGAGGGTGGGTGGTAATGGGAGGGAAGTGGGGAGGGTTGGGAGGATGGGCTGGATTGGGAGTAAAAGGGAGAAAACTGTACTTGAACAATGATTAAAATAAAATTAAAAAAAAATTACCTATCCTGCCTCCCTCTTCCTCACAGAAATATTGTTTAAATGTTGGTGTATATTCTATATTCCTTATATATTTACATCTAATTAATGTCTCAAGTTCAAGATTATAATATACAATCAATTTTGTGACCTACTTTCTTCCCCCAAAACACCATGAAGATGTTCTCATGTTGCTGCTCTCTCAGTCAAAATTTGCTCACTAAGACTAAATTCAATCAAAGAGAATGTATTTCATGAATTGGGACTATTTCATGGAACCCAGAAAAGGACAGCTGGGGCAGGAGGGACAGCACCACCTCCCAGCTCTCCAAGGTACATGGTGCCACCCTGTCTGCACAGCCCTGTCCCTGCAGCCAGTCCCTGGCTGCTGTGCAGAGCAGTGGCCAGTGGATGCCCCACTGAACCTCTGTCATCCAGAATGCATAACTGTTGGGAACCATCCTGCCTGGTTTCAGAAGCTGTAACCTCCCATGGCTAAGGCTGAGTGAGAGACCTTGGGACCCTAAGCCACTAAGGAGACAAGGCTTATCTCCCTGGCAGGGGCACTGCCTCTGCCCCCTTTACTTTACTCTGCTTGGCCCTGAGTGGATGACCAGTTAGCCATTGACAAGCAAGATTCCTCAAAGAAGGGATGACCTAAGACAGGCATGGTCATGAAGGGGCCCTCAGGGAAGGACTTGGGGGGGTTATAGAAAAAGGAGGTGATGGACCCTTACCCCTCAGCTTTGACAGAGCCTGAGTCCTCATTTGCCTGCAAGAAGTCTAATCTCTTGGCTGCCTTACTTCCCCCACCCAACTTAAGCCTGAAACAATGCCTTAAGCCTGAAACAATGCCAGAGGTGGGTGCAGCCCTGTGCTGGAAAGGGCGGATTCCCTGGGGCATCAGGCCTAAGAAAGAATGCATAAAATCCTGTGAAAACTACTTTGATAATGCCCTCAATTTAAATGATAAGGGTCCAAGGATAAAATGAGTTTGTTTCCCCAAAGTTTTATGGCCCTTTAGCTATCTAACCCTGACTCAGAATAAGCCCTCATAGTTCTTTGAATGTTATCTATTGTTTGATCATTAATGCCTGACAATGATTGATGAGTGATATATGTATCCCATATTCCTATGCAAATAAACCCAATAAAAGCCCATTGAGGGACAGGCTCCTGACCCTCCTCCTCTGAGAGTTTTGCCACCTTTCCTCCCCAAGCAGATCTTGTCTTGCTAGACTTATTTTCACCCGTGGCAGATCAGGGGCTCTGCGGACAAAGCTCCCCGACATATAACACTAACTTACCAAACTCCCAACCCAAATGCCCAAGGCAGGTGATCCAGCTGACTCAGTTTATGTCACATATACAGCCTTGACATCACCAGCATGGCTGGAGGAAGTGGTAGAGGCAGGAAGGTGACATACCTGTCCATTACAGAAATGGACTTACATACAAATGTTTACTGTTTTTTCAGAAAGTATGCCGTGAAAATAGCCCGCATTATTAGTCAGAGTAGACTAACTGCTGTTGACAACAGCCCCAAAGATGTATCTCCTGCTCACATCCTAGTCTACTGTGGACCCATGGGGATGGTGCGGGTGAGGGCAAGAAGGGCACCACTCCTTCCGTGTGTGGCTCCCCTACATTCCAGGGCGCCAGAGTCCTCTACTGGACTTTCGAAGCCCAGCAGACAACAAGGGGAGAGAGTCAGAGGTCAATCAGGAGTGCACCTCACTCCCACCACAGGCTCCAGGCCACAGCACGGCCACATGGCTACTTCCAACTGCACGGCAGGCAAGAAAGTGCAGCCTGGCCTTGGCCCCCTCCAACAAGGAAAAAGGCTTTGCTGAGCGCTCATGGTGTGCTGCAGCCCACCTTTCTGCTCCACCCCTTCCCAGGCACTGAGCACATTCAGCCTTTCCCAAGAGCAAGAGTGGAGGCCCCCCGCAGTCCCTGCATTCTAGGACATGGCTTGCTGGGAGGCACTAGGAAACACAAATGAGCTGTTTGCCACTCCCAAATCCAACTTACAGTCATGCCACAGGACAAGATGACCACGATCAACACAATCGACACCTTCAGCACTCCCATTTGGGAGGAAAATGTAGGATGGACACCCGTCTGAAGCAGGTCTGAACCACACCTGGGCAGGCATCATATTGGTGACCCCACCTCTGCCCACGGGGAAGTAGTTTCCTGTCTGCCGCCCTCCTCAGCTGCACGTTAACTACAAGTTCAGGGTCCTGCCTGTTCAAACTCTTGGACACATTCCCTGCAGGCTCTTGCCAAATGAGGATTCTGAGGCTCATGGATTTTTGCTTGTCTGCTTCCTTTTTGCAATACCAAACACCTCAATACCTTTGCTGCTTCTGATCCATTGGCTTTCAGTAAATTCCATTGGCATAAAATAAAAAGCCACATTCAAGGTTCTTTCCTAGACATAATTCTCAAAATCACTCGACTCATTTCTTCCCTCACTGCCACGCCTCTTTTTCTCAGTAGCTACCTTGAGGATAACCATGTAATAGACTTGAACAAGACAGCCAGCCTCAGCTGAATTTTTTACTACAGAATCCAGAACCTGTTTTCAGTTGAGAAGCTTTTTGTTTTATTTTGTTTTTAATGTAAAAATCTTCTGTATTTACTTGGTTTTTCCTTTCTTTTTTATTACAGTTTACATTCAATATTATTTTGTATTCATTTTAGGTGCACAGCACAGTGGTCAGACAATCATACACATAACAAAATGCTTTCCCAATATTTCCTATACCGAGCTGGCATCCTACATAATTATGACCTTATTATTGACTATATTTTTATGCTGTACTTTAAATCCCTATGACTACTTTGTACCAATTTTTACTTCTTTTTTTAATTTTTCTTTTTTTTTAATCTTTACCTGAGACTATTTCATTACTGATTTGGGAGAGAGAGAAACATTGATGTAAGAAAGAAACAGCAACTCCCTGCATGTGCCCCAGCCAGGGATTGAATCCTCCACCCAGCTGTGTGCACTGAATGGAAATCAAGCCCACAACTTTTTGGTGCACGGGATGACAGTTCTTAATCCCTTCACTTTTTCACCCAGTCCTCCAATACCCCCTTCCTGTCTGGCAACCATAATTCTATTCTGTGTATCTGTGAATCTGTTTCTATTTTGTTTTTTATATTTATTTTGTTCTTTCAATTCCACATATGAGTAAAATTATATGGCATTTGTCTTTCTCTGACTGACTTATTTCACTTTGCATAATACCCTCTACAGCCATCCATGCTGTCAGAAATGGTAAGATTTCATTCTTTTTTATGGCTGAGTAATATTCCATTGTGTACATGCACCACTGCTTTTTTATCCATCCATCCATTGATGGGCTCCCAGGTGGTTTCCATATATTAGCTGTTGTGAATAACATTGAAACGAACATAGGGGTGCATATTTTTTAAATTTGTGTTTTGAGTATATTTGGATATATCCCCAGAAGTGGGGCCACTGGATCATAAGGCAGTTCTGTTTCTAATTTTTTAAGAAACCTCCATAAGCACTTTTCTACAGTGGCTCCACCAGTCTGTATTCCCACCAAGAGTGAGCGAGGGTTCCCATTTTACCACATCTTCACCAACACTAGTTGTTTATGGGCTTATTGATGGTAGCCATTCTGACAGGTGTGAGGTGATATCTCATTGTGGTTTTAATTTGTGTTTCTCTGACAATTAGTGATGTTGAGCATCTTTTCACATGACCATGGACCATCAGTATGTCCTCTTTGGAGAAATGTCTGTTCAGGTCTCCTGCCCATTTTTTAATTAGATTGTTTGGGGGTGTTTTAGATGTTGAGTTGTATGAGTTCTTTATAAATTTTATATATCAACATTATATCAGATGTGTTATTGACAACTATAGTCTCCCATTTAATAGGGTTTTTGTTTTGTTTTGTTTGATTGTTTTGTTTTGGCTGTGCAAAAAACATTTTGGTTCAATGGAGTCCCATTTGTTTCTTCTTTTGTTTTACTTGACTGAAGAGATATATAAGAAAAAATATTGCTAAGAGAAATGTCAGAGATTTTATGGTCTATGTTTATTTCTAGTAGTTTCATGGTTTTGAGTCTCACATTTAAGTCTTAATCCATTTTGAGTGTATTCTTTGACAGTGTGTAAGAGTGTGGTCTAGTTTCATTTCTTTGCACGTATTTGTTTAATTTTCCCAACGCCATTTAGTGAACATACTGTCTTTATCCCATTCAACATACAATGGGGTAAAGATAGCACCCTATCGGGTACCCTCTTTTTCAAATATTAATTAACCACATAGGCATGGGGTTTATTTCTGAACTCTCTATTCTGTTTCATAGGTCTATGTGTCTGTTTTTATGCCAGTACCATGCTGCTTTACTATAGCCTTGTAGTGTAGTTTGATATCAGGTAGCATGATGTCTCTGACTTTGTTCTTCTTTCTCAAGTTTGCTGTGACTATTCACGGTCATTTGTGGTTTCATATAAGTGTTTTGATTATTTTTTCTAGTTCCGTAAAATATGCCATTCATATTTTTATAGGAATTTCATTGACTCTATAGATTGCTTTGGGTAGTATGTACATTTTAACAATGTTAATTCTTCCTATCAATAAGCATTGTATATGCTTCCATTTATTGGTGTTTTTTTGAACTACATTCATCACTATGTTGTAATTTTCTGAGTACAGGTTTTTTACCTCTTTGGTTAAGTTTATTCATAGATATGTTTTAAGCAATTGTAAATAGGATTGTTTTCTTAGTTTCTTTTTCTGACAGTTCATCAATAGATTGTATAAAAGTGAAGCCATTTTCTGAATATTTATTTTTTATCCTGCTACTTCACTAGATTTATTTTTCAGTTCTGGTAGGTTTTTGATAGAATCTTTAGGGTTTTTCTGTATACAGTATTATGCCATCTGCAAATAATGACAGTTTTATTTATTCTTTTCCAACAAGATGTCCTTTATTTCTACTTCTTGTCTGATTGCTATGGATAAGACTTCCAGTACTATGTAGAATAAGAGTGGTAAAAGCTAATATCCCTGTCTTGTTCCTGATTTCAAGACAAAATGCTTTTAGTTTTTTCCTGTTGAGTATGATGATGGCTGTAGGTTTGTCAGATATGGCCTTTATTATGTTGAGGTATGTTCCCTCTACTCTCACTTTGCTGAGAGTTTTTATCATAAATGGGTGCTGGATTTTGTCAAATACTTTCATTTTGAAAAATTGTATGTTTCTAAGAAATTACCCATTGTTTCCAGGCTTTCCAACTCCTTGGCATATAGCTGTTTGTAATATTTTCTTATACTTTTTGGCATTTCTGTGGTGTCAGTTGTGACTTCTTCTCAACTGAGAAGTTTTGATGGGACACTGTCCCTCAACAACTTTGCTCAGTCATATCTCTTAAGAGCAGCTTTACCAAAGCTTTTGTGGCAGATGATGTTTTTCAAACATGGCCATTGCCATAGCAGTTTTGTCAGTCTCTCATGCTCTCCCAAAAACTTGACACTCAGCTTATTATGAGATGAGGTCTCACACCCTCTACTCTAAGTACTGGCTGGCCCTCTTGACTTGAGAATAATGAATTGCATAAGGTGAAGTAACACCGCATCATCTCTGAGGCTCAGTAATAAAAGCAATACAATTTCTGCCTGGCAACCCAGTCACCATGCTGTGAGAAAGTTCAAACTGACCTCCATGAAGAGACCAAATGGAGAGGCACTGAGGCCCTAGCTGAGAGCCAGTATTAGTCATCAGATACACAACTGAGTGAATCTTTTGATGACTTCAGTCCTCACCATTCAAGGCTTCCAGCTGAGTCTCAACCACTGTAGAGCAGAGACAGTGTCCTGTCTGAATTCCTTATGCAATCAATCTATGGGAGTAATAAGTCTTTGAGCTTAATGTAAATTTGGGCTTTTAGCACCAAGTTTAGAGTAATTTGTTACAGTAATAATAGCGGGACCATGTTTGACACCCCAAATCTCAGTATTTTCCCCACTCCTTATTTTTTCTTGTAAGTCATCTAATTAATTCTTTTCTAGCTTTTCTTTGCAATACCTTGGCAAGGCAGCCAACAGAAACCCACTAGAGCTAAAGTCTTGAAAGGCACGTGGCCTCTTTTCCAAGTTCCACTGTGAAGTTCTGTCAAATTCTTCACCACAGCAACATGGGGTTCTTCAGCCTTCCAGCCTTCTATGTTTCTTCCCCACCTGCCACCTGACTATTAAGTCAATGTCCCACATTTAAGACTTTTACCATGGAAGCACGCACTTCTGAAACCAATTTCTGTAATATTTAGGGTAGACCACAACAGAATTTAATAATTCAACAGCTTGACATTTTAAAGTCTTATTTATTACTCCCATCCCACCCTGATGCATGTTGGGGTGGGGGACTCCCGGGCAGTACTCCAACTCAGGATCCTTCTATCTAATTGATTCTCCATTGTCAGTGCTCAGCCCTCCCCCTTCCACTCTCTGCATCCTGCCAGCATGGACAGCCTGTGGTTGGTCTCCCAAAGGGGCCTGGAAGCTTCACATCTACCCTCATTCCACTGGCCACAACTCAGCCGTGAGGCACCATGTAACTAGGAGGACAGCTTATGAGTTCAGCTCTGCCCTGAAGAAGCAGAAATGGGTATGATGAGCATCTAGCCAGTCCCTGCTACTCAGCCCAAAGTCACCAAGAAAGTTCAGGCATAGCAATGTCATACTAGGTCTGTGCAGCTCCCTGGCAGAACCCCCTTCCCCACGCTCAGCTCTGGAGGACCAGGCCTTCCCAGAAGCTCATTCTTAGGGACTGTGGGAGCCTGTCTAGGTACTGCCATGGTAGGAGGCCAGATACTGACTCCAAAGATGTCCGAGTGTGCTCATCTCCCGATTCTGTGAGTGTCTTACCTTACAAGGCAAATGGGGCTTGGTAATGTAAGGTTCAGGATCTTGAAATGGAGAGATTATCCTGATTATCCAAGTGACCCAATCTAATGACTTGAGTCCTTAGAACAGAAAAACCTTTCCCAACTGTGGTCAGAAAGGGAGACAAGATGACAGAATAAGGGTCAGAGAGATGAGAATGGAAGCATAAGCCAAGGAACTCCAGAAGCTGGAAAAGGCAAAGAGATGCAGAAAGAAAAACCAGAAGGGAGTGCAGCCCTGCCGACACCTTGATTTTAGTTCCACAAGGCTACATTGGACTTCTGAACTATGGAACTGTCAGATAACAGATTTGTGTTTTAAGTCACTAAGTTTGGGGTGATTTGTTATGACAGCAATAGAAAGCTAATATAGCCAATAACTGCTCTCAGCTCTAAATTCCGAGTCTACTATTTCAATAGTATGTAACATTATTGCAGCATGGAATATACTCCATGCTCTTCAAACTTGAATCTAGAAACTCTACCAGAACTCTGACCAGACGTCCCCTCACCCCACAGCTCCATCCTCATTCTCTTCAGTCCTCTGAGGCTCATGCAACCTGCCCTGAAGTCAGCAAACACTGGTTCTGAGTGCTGTTCTGTGCCACATGCTGAGACACTGTCCTGCCCCATGCAACTCGGCCTCTGCTGGGGCACAGGGACAGGGATGGGAGGCTGGCCAGGGGCTGCCAGTGTTTTGAGCAAAGGCTGATCTCCAAGCAGAGCCCAGCCTTCACAGAGATGGAGGTATAGGCTGGTGTGTCCTCCAAGTGACCTTTGCAGATGTAGCCCTGAGGGGAAAAATGACTGTGTGGCCATCTCAGTCTCACTGTTCTTTCCCCTTTGCTCTTTTATAAACCCCAACTCTCCCTCCAGGGCTCTCCATATCCCCTTTCCTACCACCTTAACTACCCCCCCCTCAAGAAAGGATCTGGAAATTACCTGTCAATGGATATGATGGGCATGGAGACGATGGATGATAACTTAAAACACTACACATTCTGTCACATGGCCATGGAAGATGGGTCCCTTTAACATAAATATATGATTTAAACCCCAAAAACTGGAATTTTAGGCAGCTGGTGAGGTTAGAGTTGTGTTATTTGGCTTTCTGAGTTTTCTTAGGCTGCCTCAAATAAGCAATATGCTACCTGCCCAGCCTATCCCAACCATGGAAATATACACAAATCTGGGAAAAGAGAAGGAAAAAGAGGGCTGGAAAGAGATACAAATTGAAGACATAAGCACAGAACTGGACAACATTCTGGCTGAAGTGTGGGGAATGGACCCTATGGTGGTTAGAGGTGCACTTTAAAGTTCACAGGTGGGAAGACAGCAGAGTGGCAGGTGGCAGCATGGTGGGCAGGTCAACACTGTGGTGAGGTTGTAATTGCTGCCTGTGGAGCACAGGGCCAAGCTCACAGCCCACCCGCTAGCCCCCAACCCCACCCCAGCCTCTGCTGTTCCTGCTGAAACCACAAACCTCTGCAGCTTCCTGCTCTCCTCTCGGGCAAATGCCAGGCTTATTCTCTTCACCAGGCATGACTCTGGACACCACCCCAGCCATTCCCACCAGACAGGGCAAATGGCGGCCTAGAAGAGTAGGATGTGCTTCCCAACACCTAGGCCTTAGGATGGTCTCCCAATATCTTCACATCTTCTGCGGAATTCCTGACACAGCCTGACAGGGATTCCCTGTGATGAGCCATAAAAATCCATTAGCATAATTAGATCAGACACACTATGATGTCATTACACTCTCCTCTGCTGTCTGCTCTCTTCATTAACAAATGCACACTAGAAATAGAACTGTCTGGTCCTGTCTTCCCAGGCCCTGAATTAGTTCCTGTGTGCAGAAGGGATGGGAGAGAGACTAGTGTTAGAAGTGGCTTTTCACTCTTTGATTTTCAGTTTCTGTGCACCTCCTCTCTCTGCACCTGCACACTCCAGCCCTCCTGAACCTGAAGGAGCAGGCCTGCTTGGGACCAGTCCATCTCCTTGGGGTAGTTCATGGAAAGACCTTCCAGGGGCCATCAGGAGAGACAAGTGAGTTTGGCAAGCACGATATCTTGCAGAATCTAGAGACCCAAGCAGGTGGACAGTAGCTGTGGAGAAATACTTCTGGCTAAAGGATAGATAGTATCAGGAAAAGTTAGAGCCAAAGGAACTTCAGACATCATCTGGGGTTTTTTTATTTAAATAAAGTTATTGCTGGGCCTTTCTTACTCAAAGCCCTTTTCAGTTTCAATTCTTCAGTGCCCCCAGTGTCAGAACTCTCTTCAAATACTCTCCCAAGAAAGAAATCCCTTTATTTTTCAAATAAAGAAATGAGGCAAGGAACAGATAAGACTCGAGGACCGAAGTGGTCCTGCTGGGCGGTGGCAGAGCAGTGCCTGGAGACAAGGTTTGCTACTGGCCAGTCCAACAGTCTCACAATTGTACAGACAACTGAGTAACTGCCCAAGGTAGACATAAAGTCAAATAAAACTGAGTGTTTTACCCAAAAGCTGTCCTCTGCCTTCTCACCTAATGGAGGCATCACTTCATGACCTCTGAGGCAAGAGCTCAAATTCAACATGTATCCACAGTGAAAGGCCTGAGAAAACAGAGGTTTTCTTCTGTGGTAGTCAGCATTACTAACAACTGCAACCAGCAAAACCTCCTATTTCCTGAGCACTTCCAGCATGCCAGGCCTTCCACAAGGCATTTCATCATGCATTCTATTCTTAATCCTCCTAAGAATATGGTGAGGGAAGGACTGTCATTGCCCCATTTTCCAACAAAGAAATTAAAGAACAGAAAGATGAAGTAATTTACCTCAGGTCACACATTCGGAACCACTGGGCTCTGGGTGAGTCTAGGCCCATCTGCTCAGCTACAGTGCTGATTCAGCCCTGGGAACTCACCCTCTGCCCCAGCCTTGCAGGTGGGACCAGATACCTTCAACTCACCCACTCAATGGGAAAGAACTGAATGCATTCCTGTGCCCAGCTCTGTTGTGGACAGAGATTCCTCCACTGAACAAAGCAGTGCTGGAAGACAAACAGTAAACATGAAAATTAGAAAATGACACACTCTGTTAGAATGTAGTAAGGATAATGTAGTGCGATGGTGAAAAGGGCAAGAAAGGATATCAAAAATGCTGGAGCATTGTACTTTCAAATAGGGTGCTCAGTGAAGGCTTAGCTAGAAACTGATATCAACCAAGAATTGAAGAGGCTGTGGAGGGAGCATGTGGTTCAGAACTTGCTACTGGATTGAGACAGTGTGGATGGGCCTTGAAGGCATTATGCTACATGAAATAAGTCAGACAGAGAAAGACAAATGCTGTGTTGTCTCACTATAGGAAGAATGTCAAAAAAGAAAAAAAAGAGTTCAAAGATACAGAGAACAGATCGGTGGTTGCCAGAGGTGTGGGATGGGGGCAATGAGTCAAGTGGTTCAAAAGGTACAAACTTTCAGTCATAAAATAAATAAGTCATGGGGCCCTGGCTGGTGCGGCTCAGTGGATTGAGTGCCGGCCTATGAACCAAAGGGTCACTGGTTTGATTCCCAATCAGAGCACAAGCCTGTGTTGCAGGCCAGGTCCCCAGTGGGGAGTATGAAAGAGGCAACCACACATTGATGTTTCTCTCCCTCTTTCTCCCTCCCACCCTCTCTGTCTAAAAATAAATAAATAAAATCTTTAAAAATAAATAAATAGATAAATAAATAAATAAGTCATGGGGATGTGATGCATAGCGTGGTGACTATAGTTAATACTATATTAAATATGTATTGCATATTTGAAGGTTTTGCACATTTCAAATACAAATATTGAGTCATTGTGTTGCATACCTGAAAATAATACGATATTAATGGCAATTATGCCTCAATAAAAAAATATTTTAAGAGTTTGCTTGTAGAAAAGTTCTTTTCAACCAGGCCTGAAATATCTTAATTTCACAGAATCCCAAAATCTTGTGGCTGAATGAGGTACATAGCACATAGTAGGCATTCAGTGTGTGCCCATTTCCCTTTATCTTAGCATTGGTTTCTTTTCTCAGAAGAGTATTTGAAGAGAATTCAGAAACTTGGGGCATCAAAGGGCTAGAACAGAGATTAACCTGAAAGAGGCGTTTAGTAACAAAGTCCCGTTAAGATTTCTCAGTGATACAGAGCGAGTCAGCTGTGCTGCAGAGATCAGATGGAAGAGGCTGCCTGCCCCTCTGCCCTAGGCTGAACTGTGTCACCCCCAAGATCCATGTTGAGGTCCTAACCCCCATATCTCTTATCTGGAAATAGGATCTTTCCAGATTAAATCAGTTAAGATGGGGTCATACTGAAGTAAGGTGGGCCCTACCCAATGTGACTGACATCCTTATAAAAAGGGGAAATTTGGACTCAAAGGCACCCCCATGGGGAGACGCCATGTGAAGGTGAAAGAAGAATCAGGGTTATGTAGCAAAAGCCAGGGCACACCAATGATTTCCAGCAAACACCAGAAGCCGGGACAGCAGCATGGAACAGATTCTCCCTCACCGAGCTGCAGCCTGGAAAGGAGGAACCAGCCCCTTCATACAGGACTTGCAGCCTCTAAAATTTCAAGACATCACTTTCTTTCGTTTAACCCATTCAGTTTGTGTTACTTAATTACCACAGCCCTGGCAAATTCACCCACCTTCCAAGTCCATTGTTTCAGACGGCTCCCGGTGGCTACTGTTAATTGGAAACAGAGAAACATATGAGGTGGGGTCAGGAAAGAAAAACCAATTAAGACCCTTAAGAACTGTATCTTGGAAAGAACTTTGGGTGCTGTTACTAGCATTTGGAACTGAGGGAAAGCAAATACTTCAGAAACCTACCCAAGGTTTTAAGGAAATTTAACACCAAAGAAACTAGGTGGCTTAAACGAGCCGGTGATGGAGAACTCACACAGACTGAGATGCAAGCTGTGCCCGCTCAGCACTAGCTCCCAAACGGACGTGCTCCCCAGCACCCTCTCAGATACGATCATGAAGGGTGGTAGGCATAGGCAGAGGAAGGGCTTCAGAGAACAAAAGACAAGGCCATTTCTCTGAGAAGACAGAATCAAGGTCTAACCAAGGTAAAAGTGCCCACAGCCGGGGTAGAGCATCTTCACATTGCCTGCCCAGGAGACGCCCCCGCTGCGGACGCTGTATGTCTGCCAGTTACCACTGTCCATGTGGG
Source organism: Phyllostomus hastatus (assembly GCF_019186645.2). Lineage (NCBI taxonomy): Eukaryota > Metazoa > Chordata > Mammalia > Chiroptera > Phyllostomidae > Phyllostomus > Phyllostomus hastatus. The sequence goes on along the minus strand of NW_025334015.1, from coordinate 5,896,317 downwards.
AGGGGCTTTTGCTGTTACCTTGTCCTACCCCCCATGTTGTATCTTGGGGACAAGTGTGGCTGGAGCCGACAGTTTGCCTTCCTGGTTCATAGGTAGCCAGACCTTGAGAAACCCCAGGAAAACTTGATAGAGGCCAGAGGGTGTGAGTGTTTTGCACAGAAAAAAAGAACACCAGCAGATATTTGGCGACAGAAGGGCCACCTGTAGTAGAGTTTGCCGGCCGTTCCCCAACATCCAGCTCCCATTTTCCTTTCCTTCCTGGACACACAGATGAACTGTCTGCCTGGTGGTTAAATGTGGCCACGTGTATGAGCTCTCCCCAGGGGAACACGCGTGAATGTGAAAGGTGCTTTTCCAGGACTCTGTTTCTCAGAAGTATCTGTGCCCTACCCTGCTCTATTTCCCCTTCCGCCATTTAGACGTGAGGCAGCCGGCCTTCTGAAATCAAAGAGCCATGATGACAAAGCCTGAGTGCCGGCAGCACCATGGGTAGAATGCCACCTGCTACTCAGAAATTCCATATTGGACTGCCACATGAGCAAGAAATAAACCTCCATTGTACTGAGCCACTGAAATGGTGCAGCAGCTCGTGTAATTTTCCCTAATATCAGCTGCAATCTAATCAAAGCTGGGAATAGCAAGAACTCCTCTGCCAAGACTTCATTGTGCCCGGAGATAATCCCTGAATTAGGACTTAGTTCTAGAATCAGCTCTGCCATTAGCAAGCCCTGCAGCCCCAACAAGTCACGGGACTTTCCCTAAGAAGGAGAGGCTGCTCCAGGAATTGTGCTCCACCTCAGGGGCCTGCCACAGCACCTCCAGGAATCTGCCACAGCACCGTCTCTTCTTTACCTGTTAGGTATCTGTGCCTTCCAAGTAAGACTCTTGTCTGGAGAAATGTGGCCATGTGGAGTGTGCTGGCAAAATAAAGTTTGAAGCCCTTGCTGCAAAGGGATCTCTGGGGACCTTTATTTTTGCCAGGGCTCTCACAGCGTCACCCTCTCCGGAGCCCACTCACAACGCACTTCTCGGTGAGGTGGATCTCAGAGTCAGAATGCCAGTGTGCCTTCTCTGAACACTGATGGAAGCTTGTCTCCACCTATCATCCCAAGCCTTGCCCCTCAGGGACTCTGGGTGCTCAGGTACCAAGACAGCAAAGACAGACGCAGGCAGAGGAGAGGGACAATGGGGACGGGCATCCTCCTAAGCCGTTAGCACATTACTGCATGTGTCCTCCCATAAGCCCGGTGAGACAGGCATTCTTTCCCTTTGTGCAGGTAACAAAACTAGGCTCAGAGAGATCTCTAACTTGCCAGAGGTCCCGTTGCTAAGAAGCAGCATGGCCAGAAAGAACCCAGCCCGCAGTCAGCTGACTCCAAAACCTTTCACCCCAAGGCCTGCCACATCCACTGTGCTGCTCTTTGCCTTGTAGGGCATCAGGCGGGGAGTCCGGGTGTTCTCTCTCTGCCCCTCCTGCCCCTCACTTCATTAGTCATGGCCCTGAAAACAGGGAGGAGCTCCCCCTTCCACAACTACCCCGGAGCTGTTCTGGGGATGCAATGCCCCATGCCCACACCCCCCACCCCGTGGGGGTGAGGATGACCCCAGGACTGGGGAGGCCCTTCCTCCAGAGCCCCTCTCACTTCACGATCCTGGAGGCGAATGCAGTCCCCTCTGTCTTCCAGCCCTCCCCACCCTCTGAGGAATGCTGGACAGCTCTTCACACTTAAATTCCGTAAATATTCACCATGATGTAAAGTATATGTGCATAGTTTTACATCCTAACATGAAGCCATTTCAAATATACCCAAGGAATTCGGGCAAACCACCTCTGTGCTGCTTGCTTGCTTTTGCCTCTTTTTCTTCCCTTTTTTCTAGTTCTTTCTCCCTTCCTTTCTTCTTTCCTTCTTTCATTTTATTTTATTTTTGTCAGCTTAAATCCCATCTGATATCAATTTATCTAACGTGAGGTAGGCTAATTAAAATGGTAACTTCCCTGGCTGAAGAAAATGAGGATCCTTTCAAAGCCAAATAACAAGTATCCTCCTCCCCTCCGTTCTGCATCCCCCACGCCCTGGTGTCTTGCAGAGCAGTTCCAAGTCAGGGTTGAACTGAGGGCGGGGCGGCCTGATCTCAGTGGAGAGCATTACAGCTCTGGAATCAGGGTCCTACACAGAGATTGGTCCTACACAGAGATTCGTCTCAGGTTGTCAGGATGGGCGGGGTAGGACAACACCTTGGCTGAACTACAATCCAGAAGAGACAGCTGACATCAAACCAGGGAGCGAAGAGAACCACCAATGGTATGTTGCCGCTTTGTTCGAAGGGGACCAATCCCCAGCTCCCATGAAGAGAGCCAACCAGAATAAAACCCCGCCGTATTCCCTGCACAGTGCGACCTTCTCGGCCCAGTGGCCCCACCGTGCAGACATGCAGACCTGCAGACCGGGAAACCTCGCGGGGCACACAAACTCCAGTGAAGCTCTATACTGCCTAACTTTGTGGCTGATTAGCATTTATTCCTCAGAGGAGCCTAAGAAAACCTTTCAAGCATCACATCTAAGAGACAGATGCAGGTCAGCTGTCATCATCCCCATTCCGTGGATGAGGAAACTGGGTCTCAAATACAGTAAGTGAATTTCTTCAGAGTGAGTCATGGGTGGGGGTGGGGATCTCCGGAGGACCTGCTGGGTCCCAGGCTCTCTGCGGCAGAGCCTGGGAAGGAGTTGAGGCCTGCCAGGAACCCTGGCCATACAGCACCTGCCAGCAGACCTTCCCTCGGCCCAGGGCAGCTGGCCCGGGACCACTCTGTCCCCTGTCCTCTAGGTCTCCCCTTGACCCCTCCCTCCCTTCACATTTTGTGGCGAGAAAGTGAAATTTGAAGCCTTTGTTTTTCTCAATTTCAAAAAAGGTCAACTCTTTTTTTGTCCCCATTTTACAGATGGAAAAACTGTAACAGAAAAGTACCTGGATTCTTCCAAGGGTGGAAGTCATTATCTTGATAGGACATTCCATTTATCTTCTTGGGTTTGGGCAGAGGTCCCCCTCCGCCTCTGCATGCAGCCTGAGACCCCTCTCCTGTCCCTCCATCTCCTCCACTCTCCACACCGCCTGTCAACACTCAGTCCACCCAAAGTCTGCAGGAGGACCAAAGCCTTTTAACAGCCAAACCCTTCGAAACTTTGCTCCCTGGAATGGCATGTGAATTTCAGTGTGGGGCAGAAACTGGCCCTAGAAATGAGCTGTGTTGGAGTATCAGTGTCCCAGATGGGGAAGGAGGGTGTTATGCGGAGAAAGCCAGAGGGGGAAAGAGAGCTGTCCAAGTCCGTCAGGCACAGTCTCCTGAGCAACAGAGATACACTGGGAGTTCAATTTCTGTTTGCCTGAGCCAGGGAGAAAATCTAATTAAATATGGTGTCTAAGTTTGGAGAAGCTGGGATGGGGCTGGAATACAAAGTGTGGCAGCTACCCATAGATCAGAGGGCAATATTAATAAACCCACAGAAAGGGACAGCAGGATCCCTTGGTGGTATTGATAAAACACAAAGCAAAGACAAAACAGGCCGGGAATAATGCATGGTAATGCTGATAAAAGCACACCAGGGACGCCTCCATGCTTCTGTGGCCCTAGAATCCCCACAGAGCAGCACAGCAGCTGGTCCCCTCTCCTTTACCTCTTCCTCTTCGCTGGGACCCTGTTCCACCTCTGCTCCCCCATGAGCCTGCACACTCAGCACCAAGGAGCTGTCCTGAGAAGGGTTGAGGCCAAGACAGGAAGTGGATGTACACAGGAGGAATAACTGAGTCCCCACTCCAGCAGAGACGTTTGATGAGGAAGAAGTAATCAGGGCTGCAAACTCCTTTCCCAGCAGGCCTGCCCCTGAGAGGTGCCTGCTGGCTATAGGAGAGGGAAAGTCTTGCTCAGAGGCCAATAGCCGCCTCAAGGGGCCTCTCTGAAAATGCTCTTTGCTGGGCTACCCACCATGAACAATTCTGGCCACTGGCAGAATTTCCCAGTCCCCTGACATTTCCAAAACCCAGGCAAAGCCCGAGGGACCTCACTTTTCAAAGAACACAAGAAATCCTTGAAAGTGTCAGAGTGTGGACCAATGGGTGTGGGATGAAATTCCTAGAGACAACTTGCCAATGCCTCCTGGGTCCCCTGAGCTCCAGGCAGAGCTGGGGCAGCGGGCGTTTCTTGGTGAGTGGAGGCACCAGCCCCTCCCTCCTCCCCACCGTGCACTGTGTGATCTCTCTCAGGGGCCACCGTCACCATTAGAGCCAGGCACCTCTGAACTGTGCCATTCTCTGTCACCTGCACTGAACCGCCATCAGCGGGTGAGTCAGGCCCCTGCCACATTTTCCTAAGCTCCCTGTGTCAGAGCTAGCATCTGCCTGGAGTAGTTACAGCTTTTTTATCTTGCGTTGATCTGTGCTGGCTCCGACGCTGCAGCATTTTCCGGGGACTGTGTGTGTGCTCACAGCAGCAGTTGTCACATTGAGTTAGCCCATTTCTGCCCATACAATCACATTTTAAATCTACATGGTGACCTCTCTCCCCCACCTTCCACATCCCACCTCCACAAACACCTAGCATCCCCATTTTGGGAACCGAATTTAGAATCAGAAGGTGTTGCTTCAAAGCTGGCCTCTAGCATTACTAGTCGTGTCTACTGGCCTCTCTGACTTCTCTGAGCCTCTGTTCCATTTTCTGATAAATGGGAATAATAATGATCTCAAACATTCAGGATGGGGTATAGAGTGAGATAATCTACGAGAAAGTGTTCTTCAAGCTCTGAGATGAATATCTGGCCACTAGCCCGAAGAAATGGAATCCATTCAACAATCAGGGAGAGCCTAATTATTGTAATGGCAGCTTGCATTTCTACTGTGCATCAGAGCGCCAAGCAGCCCTTATCAAACATTTAATTTGATCTTGACAATATCTTACGAGGTTTGTCAGCATAGCTGTTACCATCCTCATTTAATAGATGAGAAAGCTGGATCACAGAGAGACCAAGAGATCTTTTTAGATGCAAAGCTGGTTTTGTCATCCTGCCACTGCCTTCGGCTTTTACCTTAAGAAAAAGGCAGACCGGAATGGCAGTCAGAGCCAAATGTGCATCCAATCTGACCCAGGATATCCTCGCTGGCCTCCCCGGGGCCACTGGCCCGCCCCTGCACACCAGCTGTTCTGCATTATGCTTGTGGCTCAGTATCTCTCAATCCAGCCTGCCATTTCCCTCCCCTTCACCCATTCTCCTCACTCTGCTCTGGCCACAGCAAGCCCACTTGTGCCACGGAGCCTTAGCACTCACTGTCCCCTCTGCCTGGAAGCTTTTTCTCCACCTCTCCATGGCTCACCTCCTCTCTTCATTCAGGTCATCTTCCCGAAGCAGCAAGGCCCTCTGGGACCAGAAATTCCCAGTCATCCTCTCTACTTTCATTTTTTCATTCAAAGTATATAGCACCACCAGACCTTCTCTCTACTTATCTATAATCTATCATCTATCTGCCTACCTACCATATACCTATTATCTATCTGTCTACATGTCTATTTATCTACCAGTGTGCTTACTGTCTACCCCCTGACCTTACTAGAAGTAAGACCTGGGACTTTTTGTTCTCACTACTATAATTTCAGATCCTAGCAGAGTGCCTGGAAAATAGAACTCGCTCACCACACAGTAGCAGCATTCATTTCTGTTACTACACTTCATCCTCCCAGTAACTGCAATGGCTGAGAGGCAGTGTGTTTAATAATAGAAGGTCAGGTTCCTGGCAATATAAAACAGTACACATCGGTACTCATCATTCATCCGTCCCGGAACTTGTGAGAAGTGCCAAAACCGACGAGTACCGACCAAGCAGCGAGTGATGAAGCATTTTCTTGTGCAGGGAGGCATCATGGTTCATACAAGTTCAAGCAAGTGAGAAAAGTTCTGAGCAAGCACCGAGCACTGAAATATTTTTTCTCATCAAAATGCAACCAGTACAGGGTTTGACGAGTTCTGAAGCCAACAAGTACTGAGGTAGAACTGTACAAGCTAAAAATCTCAGCTACCCCCCTTTTAATCTATATGATCTTGTGCTAGTTTCTTGATCTCTCTCTGTCAGTTTCATTGTCTGTGAAGTGTGGCTATGAATAGCACCAACATTATAAAGTTGTTTAGAGAATTAAATTATACAATTGAGCACAGGGCAAATGCTCAGATGTTATTTATTATTACTATTATTACTGTCAGCATTGTCATCATCACTAGCATTAACCCTGTGAATTAGGCCAACAAATATGACAATCCCTAAAAAACAATTTTTTTTTAATTTAAAGACTTAGAGAAGCTAACGGAACAGAGTCACAAAACATGTCCCTACCACAGCTAGAACTACCATTCACCTGGGCGGTAGCCAGGCCCCCAGCCACAGTGCCCCTCATTCCCCCCTCACTACAGTCGACGCAGAGCACCGGAATCAGGCAGGCCCTGTGCCCACCACCCCCACTCAGCATGGCCCCAGCCCCGTACACTGCATTCTTCCCAAGCTTTCAGCAGCTGCTGCCTCTCTTCCTTCTCGTAACAAAATCTCATTTTTGTCGGGATGGCAATGTGATCTCCCTTTATCATAAATGGCCAATGAGATGTAGCAGATCTGGCTAAAGCCTCATAGAAAATGTTTCCTCGCTGATTGAAAAAAAAAAAAGAAAAGAAAAAAAGAGACCCACCCCAAGAGAAGATCACCACTGCTTCCCTCCGCCCCTCTGCCTGGGGGTCTGTTGCGTGTTGCGTCATGTTGGCGCTGTGGCAGCTGCGATGCAACCACCGGGTGCTGCACACATTAGGCAGCTACCAATGGCATCCTAATATCGCTCTCCTGGGGCCCTCATTCTTCTGGTGTCTCCCCTCTATGGTTTATCTGCTTTGCTCTCTACTCGCCTGCACTGGCACAGCTGAAACAGGGACTGGTTTTATTCCATCGGTTCCTGTGACTCCCAGCAACTGTTGCAGCCAAGCTATCCCTCCCCCAGCTGCCCACAGCATCTCCTGAAGAAAAAAAAAAAGACTCGAAGCTTCATTCTCTTTATCTTCACTCATCATTTCACATACCCTCAGCCCAGTTTGGACCCTTCTCCGCCATGTGCCAGACACCAGGCTAGTGGCTAGAGGGGCAGCTATGAACAAGATCCCCACATCCTTGCCTCGGGGGATGCACTTACATTGTGCTTTACAGTTCACAGAGAACAGCTTGAGTCTTCCACCTCATTTCCAATCACTCTACTGGAGAGACAGAGCAGAAATCAATATTCATATGTTTATGTATTTTTTAAATAATTCTCAGAAAAATTAAGCCACTTGCCCTTGATTACATATTTAGGAAGTAACAGAGCTGGGACTCGTTTGATGTTCTTTCTACCACAGGAAAACTTCTATTCTGAATAAATACAATTCAGACCAACCATGATACAAAGAGGACACCTCTGGTCAAAGATGTCCTGCAGTGACTGTCAAACCTGTTTCTCCTCCAGCCACTTACTCATGTCCTGGAAGCAATTGGGGGGCGGGGGGCAGGGAGAGGCTACGGTTGGAGGAATCGCAGGAAGCGGGGCTCAAACTCAGAACCACGACCCAGTAACCAAAATGCACAAGACACCCTCACCAAGGGTTTTTCTTTGGAGGAATTCTGCCCTTGTACCAGACACAGCTGTGTGAGTTGTAGACTCACCTGTAACTTGTATCTCAATCACCAAGGATGGTGAGGGTCTGTTTACCCCTGGAAATCAGCCAGCATTCTGATGAGATTTGGGAAAGGTAGGAAGATAAAGAAGAGAGGAGAAACCCCCAAGGGGAAGAAGTCTGCAAAAGCTGTTTTATGCCCACCCTTTTTCTGTTTGTGTTCCCAGAAAGGCCTTTTGTGTTCGGGTAATAATTATCAATGGCCATCCGGCCGGATTGTCCCCGAGGCCCTTAACCACTGAGGGACCATCACTCTGGTGATCTTTGGAAAGATGCTTTCTACAGCCAGGGTGCATTTCAGGGGCCTTTCTTCTCACCCATGACAATTCCATTCAGGAAAGGAAACACACAGTTTGCACATCAGAGTGTGGACATTGATTGGGAGTGGGAGGGGTGGGCAATGATAGAATGCAATTCCAGTGGACTGTTCGTCAGCCTGGATCTGAGAACAGAGCAGACAAATTGGTTTGCATTTCATTGGGTTAGTTTATGCTACAATAAGTCAATTCAACTTTCACTTAACACCTACTAAAAATAAACAAAACCTAGATCTTGCCCTAAAAAATCTTACCAGTCTAGAAAGTCTGACAGGCCCTTAAATTGGAAAAAGACTATTGAAAAATATCATGTAAAAAGAAATTATGCTAAATAGGTACATGTAAAAATGAACTTGACCCTTATTGGCAAGCTGAGAGCAAGGAAAAAAGAGAAAATATTTCACAGGGATTCTGGCACTTGAGCTAGGTCTTAAGGGGTGAGTGGATCCAACAGAGAATTGGGTAGGGAGGGCATTCCAGCCTGAAGAGCTGAGCACGCATGCAGTTGTAGGAGACAGGTGGAAGCCACGAAGAGAGACCCTGTCACAGAATCAGGGCCCTCGCCTGTCTGCAATGGGCCTGTCTAACCTGCTGGGCATGGAAGCACAGGTCAGGCGAAGTCTGGAGGCCCCCTCTCTCATCACCTAAAATAATACTGGAAGTACAGAAATGTACAAACATGGAGAGAAACTGCATATGTACAATCCTGCCCACTAACCGTTTACAGAGAAAGAGAACATATTAGTCATGCAAATTGAACTTCCTGATGCAAACCCTTGAGGGACCTAGAGTTGAACCTGAGAAGAGTCTCAGATTTGGGAGCTTAGCACAGAGGCTGCCTCAACCACACCGGAGCTTTCTCCTCTTTGGTTGTGGAAAGAATAATGTGCTTTTTCCCATCAGGAATTTAAGTTTGGTCATTAACAACATCTCTCTGAGCCTTGTTTCCCCTCCTTCAGCACAGGGTTATGGATGCCGAGATTGAAACACAGCTTTTCTGATTAAAAAGTCCTCCTGAGAATTGAAGGCAAGGAAAAACTACCATCTCTTCTGATCTGCACTAATCTTAACCACATTTATTGGGTCACTTATTAAGCACTAGGAGCTACATATACACTTTTTCTGTCCCTGCCATGTAGATATTATTATTCCCATTGCACCTGTGAGCCCAAAGCCACACTGTCACTCCAAGGTTTGATTCCCTCAAAACAATTTACTGAGTCCCTTCTGTGTGGTTCCTAGAGCCAGGCCAGCCGGGGCCTGCTGCACACACCCCACATGGGATATGAGGACAGAGGGGTCTCAGAGGGCTGGGCAGAAAGACAGCCATCAAGTGCTTCTCCAGGCCCAAAAAACAGCAGGGATGAAAAGTGTCAATCAAATTGAAACATCACTCCCTACTCCAAGGATTTTCCAGAACCAATTTTGGGGGTTGGAGGTCAAGAGTCCCATTTTCCAGGGCAGTAAGCTGGGATCTAGACACATTGAATGATTTGCCCTAAGACATGCCTTCTGAACCTTGAGAAAAAGAGTGCAGGGAACGGGATGGGGTGGGAAACACCCATTGAGCCCAGCCCTGTCCAGGCACCGCGTGCTTCATCTAATGCCACAACACCACTGAGAGAAGGATACCAGTACCTTTCATGTAGCAAAAACCCAAGTGCAGATGAGTTGAGTGACTCAGCCCCAGTCACGCAGCTGGTGAAGGCAAAGCAGCGATGAACACAGTTCACCTGCCTCTTCCCCCACCCTCCACCCACCTACCCTCAAGGCTTTGCAGACAGTGTCCAAGGGTCCTGATGAAAGGGAGCAAAAATGGTGCAAACTCAAAGGAAAGCAACCTTTTTACTTCTTTGGCTCCACAAGGCATCACCTGATGCTGACCAGAGGAGCCCCAGGGTAGTAAAATGGGTGTGTACACGTTTCTGCAATGACAGTGTTGATAGTGCCCCAGTGAAGCCCAGAGAAAGCCCACATCTGTGCTGATAGGTGGGTCTCTTCCCTGCAGGAGCCAGAATGCACTCTTCTGGGGGAAGAACTCAAAAAATTTTCTGAAAAGGTAAGCCCTAGACGAATAAGGAATTCAGGAGAGGGGGTGGTGTTTAATGGACTCAAGTTGGTAAGATTACAGGGTAAACCAAGCTGCCTAGCAAGGGTACCCAACCCTCAGCCAGAGGGCTGCATGCAGCCTAGGATGGTTGTGAGTGCAGCCCAACACAAAATAGTAAACTTACTTAAAACATTATGAGATTTCTTTGTGATTACGTGTCACAGTGTATTTAATGTGTGGCCCAAGATAACTCATTTTCTTGCAGTGTGGCCCAGAGATGCCAAAAGGTTGGACACCCCTGGTAGACTGTGTTTCTCTCTCTGCTTCCCTCCCTTTTGTTAATGCTCTTGGACCAGAGCAGAGCAGGACGCCAAGAGGTGGTCACAGAGGTAACTGGTAAAAGATGCCCCCAAAGGCCAAATGAGGAAGTAGCTGCTGTGAATGGACTGCTTCCTCCTGGTGCTGACCATGGTGTTCCCAGATTCTCTTCTACTAAGAAAAGGCAGTGATTTTATTCCTGTTCATCTCAGCACACGGCCTGAGGACAGCTGCCTCAGAATCATGAGGATCGTTCTGATAAGTTGCACATTCCAGGGTTCCATACCAAGCCTACCCATCAAAATAAATCAGATAGTACTCAAAATCTCCATCTTTATAAAAAATTAATATCCAAAATTTATCAAGTATTCATACAACACCAAAAAAACAATCTTATCAAAAAATGGCCAAAATACCTGAAGAGCCACTTCTCCAAAGGTTGCCCTAGACATATGAAAAGATGCTCTATGTCACTTAGTCATCAGAGAAATGAAAATTAAAACCACAATGAGAAATCACCTCACACTATCTGTCAGAATGGCTGTCATCAATAAATCCACAAACATCCTTCTTTTTCCACAACAAGTTTGCTGCCAGAACACAGGTGTCTTGAAAACCACCACTAAATCAAAGCCAAAATGGGAAAGGAAAACACTCATATCAATATCATTGCCATTGGACATGTAGATGTGGCAAGTCTACCACTACTGGCCATCTGATCTACAAAAGTGGTGGGACCAATGAAAGAACCACTGAAAAATATAAGAAGGAGGCTACTAACATGGGGAAGGGCTCCTTCAAGCATGTCTGGGTCTTGGATAATCTGAAAGCTTCACGTGAGGATGGTATCACTGTTGATACCTGCTGGTGGAAATTTGAGACCAGCCAGTATTATGCTGCCATCATTGATGCCGAAGGACACAGAGACTTTATCAAAAATGTGATGACAGGCACATCTCAGGCTGGCTACACTGTCCTGTCCTGATTATTGCTGCTGGTGTTGGTGAATTTGAAGCAGGCATCTCCAAGCATGGGCAGACCCATGAGTGTGCCCTTCTGGCTTACACAGTGAGTGTGAAACAGCTGATTGGTGGTGTTGAAATGGTTCCACTAAGCCACCCTACAGCCAGAAGAAATATGAGGAAATCAATCATTAAAGAAGTCAGCACCTATTTTAAGAAAATTGTCTACCACCCTGACACAGTAGCACTTGTACCAATTTCTGGTTGGAATGGTGAAACTATTCTGGACCCAAGGGTTCATATGCCCTGGTTCAGGGGATGGAAAGTCACCTGTAAGGATGGCAGTGCCAGTGGAATCATGCTGCTTAGAGCTCTGGATTATATGCTATCACCAACTCATCTAACTAATAAGCCCCTGCATCGCCCCTCCAGGATATCTACAAACTGGTGGCATTGGTACTGTCCCTCTGGACAAATGGAGACTGGTGTCCTCAAACCCAGTATGGTAGTCACCTTCGCTCCAGTCAATGTTGTGACAAGTCCATTGAAATGCACCATGAACCTTTGAGTGAGGCTCTACCTGAGGACAGTATGGGCTTCAATGTCAAGAACACGTGTGTCGATGATGGTCATTGTGGCAATGTGGCTGATGACAGCAAAAATGCCCCACCAATGGAAGCAGCTGGCTTTACAGCTCAGGTGGTCATCCTGAGCCACCCAGGCCAAATCAGTGCTGGCCAGGCACTTGCTCTGGATGGTCACACAGCTCATACTGCTTGCAAATTTGCTGAGCTAAGAAGAAGATTGTCATTCTGGGGAAAAGCTGAAAGATAGCCCAAAGTTTTTGAGCCACCAAAAACTTTGATGCTGTCACTGTCGATACGGTTCCTGATGAGCGCATATATGTTGAAAGCTTCTCTGACTATCCTCCTCTGGGTCATTTTACTGTTTGTGACATGTGACAGGCAGTTGCTGTGGGTGTCATCACAGCTGCAGACAAGAAGGCAGCTGGAGCTGGCAGTCACCAAGTCTTCCCATAAAGCTCAGAAGGTTAAATGAGTATCATCCCCAACACCTGCCACCACAGTCTTAAACAGTTGTGGAAGAACAGTCTCAGAACTATTTGCCTCCATTGACCCTGCACATTTAATAGTAAAAGACTGGTTGTCCTGGCTGGTGTGGCTCAGCTGGTTGGAGCATCGTCTCATAACCAAAAGGTTGTGGGTTCAATTCTTGGTCAGGGCACAAACCTGGGTTGCATGTTCCATCCCTAGTCCAGGCACATACAGGAGGCAACCAACCAATGTTTCTCTCTCATATCAATGTTTCTGTCCCTTCCTTTCTCCCTCCCTCTCTCTCTAAAAGCAATGAAAAAAAAATGTCCTTGGGTAAGGATTAAAAAAAAAGAAAAGACTGGTTAATGATTACAGTGCATTATAAAACCTTCCAAAGGAAAGGAGTATGTTTGTGGACCATTTAGGTTTTGTGGGTGGGGGGGGGGGGGAGTTTTTAAGTTATTAGTTTTTGAAATCAGTATTTTTTATAGAAACAACTTGACCAAAAATCTGTCACAGAATTTTGAAATCCACTAACAAAGTGTAATGAGAAAATAAATAAATGTATAAGTAACTCCACAAACAACAAGTGCTGACGAGAATGTGGAGAAAGGAAAACTCTTTTGCACCATTGGTGGGAATGCAGACTGGTGCAGCCACTGTGGAAAGCAGTATGGAGATACCTGAAAAAATAAAAAGTGGAACTGCCTTATGACCCAGCATTTCCACTTCTGGGTATATATCCAAAGAAACCCAAAATACTAATTCAAAAATATATATACACCTCTATGTTCATTACAGCATTAATCACAACAGCCAAGAAATGGAAACAACCCAGGTTCCCATCAATAGATGAGTGGATAAAAAACAGTGGTACATGTACACAATGGAATACTACTCAGCCATAAAAATAAATGAAATCTTACCATTTGTGACAGGATGGATAGGTATAGAGTGTATTGTACAATACAAAGTGAAATAAGTCAGAGAAATACAAATAACCACATAACTTCACTTATAGTACAATTTAAAGAACAATATAAACAAATAAAACTGAAGCAGACTCAGACACAAAGAACATACTGACGCTGCTTGCCTGTGTGGGGTATAAGGTGGGGGTAGGGGTGGAGAACTGGAGGACTGGGTAAAAAAAGTGAAGCGACAGTTACAAAACAGTCACAGGGATAAAGCATAGCATCAAACATATAGTCAATACTATTGCAATAACTATGCATGGTGACAGTGGGTATGGGAAATATCAGGGGGAACACTTTGTGTACTATATGATAGTCTAACTACTATGCTGTTCACCTAAAACTAGCACAAAATAATACTAAATGTAAAAAAAAAGACAGTGAAAGACAAAAACATATGCTTTCACTTAGATGTGGAATCTAAAAAAGCAAAACAGATGAACAAACAAAACAAAACAAAAATAGACTTACAGAAATAGAGACTAAATGGATGGTTACCAGAGGGGAAGGGGTGGGAGAATGGGCGAAAAAGGTGAAGGGTAACACAGTTAATAATACTGTAATAAGTTTATATGGTAACAGCTGATTACTAAAATTGTCGGGGTGATCACATTGTAAAGTATGAAAATGTTGAATCACTGTATTGTAAACAGAATCTAACATAACTATATAGTGTTGTATACCAACTATACTGAAATTAAGAAATAAAAATTAAATGGCAATCACACACACACAAATATCCATCTTTAACAGGTGCCCTTGCACTTTGGTGGGATTCTGACGCCCACTGAAATTGGAGAAGCCCAACTTTAAACCAGACTCTGCACAAAGAGGACACAACTCTGGTCCCAGAAAGGAATCTGAAGCCCTAGGACTGACTCACAGCGCTTCCCCCTCATATCCATACACACCCTGAGTGCCCCCATTTTACTCCTTGTTACACGCAGGGCATGCTAGAAGCCCCAAGGTGTGCAGGCAGGGATTGCACTCTGTGGAATTGTCAAGGTAACTTCATTCCCCCAGCCTCTGCCAGAAGCCATAGCAAGCAAAGGTACCCCCTCCCCCACAAAACAAAGGCCCACTGTCTTGTGCTTGCTTCCAAACCAAGGGAAATTTGCATGTTTAGGAGAACATGCGCAAGAGCTAAGTGCCCATGCTAGTGGAGCATGCCAGTGGCTGGTGTACAGTGCACATGGGGGAAATATCTGAGAAATGAGCAGACTGGGCTTGTATGGGGAGGAGGGGCGGAGGGAGCCAGCAACCTGGACCGGCAGCTTGCAACACTGGGTCAACAGCATCCCCTGCTGGCCACAAGATGCCACATCACACTCCCTTCTGGTCCAGGCCATGCTGTGAGCCTCTCTCCCTAGACTTCGAAAAACCAGAGGCCAGAAGTAGCAGTGTCTTTCCTCAGTTGGCACAGACCCAGAGAAGGCCCCTCTCCAGAGTGTGAGGGGACTCAGTGCATCCAGCCAGTTCCAAGGCCACATGTCTCAGAGTTCTAAGCAAACACCACCTTCTTTAAAAAAGTACACACTCTGACCATGATTTTGACAACATCCTCCCTCACACACTGGCTCCCAAATCAACTCCTAATAGTTTTATTTTAACTAAATGCTGGTCTGTGGTCCCCCAACATCATTAGGTGCACCCAGAATCTTTCACCTTCAAGAGTGAGCTCCCAGACGGCATGACTGAGTATCCTTTATGAAGTGGCTGAACCACCACCCCCCACTGCAAAGGGCTGATGGGAGTTTTGTCTGAAGATGAAGAGTAATAGCCAGTGACCGTCTGTTAGAAAGGGGTTGTGCGGGGACAATGGGTCGTCCTGGCGCTATCCTCACCATGGCAAGCACATTGACCGCTGATGGTCTGCCAGGTGCTAGGTATGTGCACACGCTTTGCAAGGGTTCTCTCAATCTCCCCAAGGACTCCTGGAAACTGAGTCGCAGACTGGTTAAGCGACACGTTCGAGGTCACACAACCACTGCATGGCAGAACCAGGGATCCAGCCCTAGCAATCTTCTAACATTAGAGGCTTCCGTTTTAGCAGCTACGTTATATTGCCTTCCAGAAAAAGTACAGACATGTACACGTTTAGTATCTTCACCAAAAGCATGCCACCTGTAGTTTCTCACAGAGCCTTCCAGGCTTCCCCCTTATAGGGTAGGAAGGCTATGGCCCTAGTCTCCCTGTCACTCTCTCAGGGGACACAGTCCATGCGCAGGACCTCCAGACCCACCTACATGAGATGCCTTGCAGGGGGGGCACCAGAAATGAGAGAGATGGAAGAGTGAAGCCCCCCACCCCCACCCCCGCGCTGAGGTGAGCACTAGGAAACTGGTGACACAAACCCCTGAGGCCCATGCGGGCGCTCATCCCTATCCAGAGTTTTTGCAGAGCCCCAAAGGCACGCCCCTTGCCCCTGCCGGGCACACCCTCTAAACCCGGGGACCTCAGCAAAGACAGAAACCTGTAGGTGGCCACAGACGTTGGCTGTCCTGAATGGGCTCTTAAAGTTGTTGATTGAGACTCTGTTAAGTGTCCCCCAGGGCAACTCTCCTGCTGTGCTGCGGGAGCGGAGTGCTGAGGCCCCACGGGAAACGGCAGAAGGAGGAGGAGGCAGGGGTTTAGTCAGCGTGAACGGGCGGGGCAGAGGGCGGGTCGGAGGGCCGAGACTGCGCTGGGGGAAGAGGCGGAGGGAGGGCTGGAGGGAGGGCTGGAGGCCACAAGGACGCCTGGCCAGCCTCTCAGTTGAGCTACGTTGTGAGCAAACTTTCCCAAACTCGCGGGGAGCCTCCGCGGATTTCTCGGCCTTTGTTTTTCCTCTCACCACGGAGAATGAATTCCGACCCTCGCTGCGGAGCCTGCCAAAGAACTGGAAAGCAAGTCCAGCACTGCGGCTGGTGGGTTGGCGGGGTCTCCCTGTCAGGTCCCGCCAGCCCCTGAAAAGCCACCTAGGCAGCCGGTGTGCGGGGGAGGGGGGTCGTCAAGGGCGCACACTATACAATCTAGGCCCAGCGTAGCAACGCTTGCAGGGGGGTCCCAGCGGTGCAGTGGGGCCAGAGCCCACTGGTAAGTCGCCTGAGAGGCGCCTGGGCACCGCCAGGTTTCACCTTTGTCCGGGTCCCAGCTCCTCCAGACTCTGCGCCCTCCCTCCTCCGCATCGCGGGCTGCAGCCTAGTGTTGAGTTTCAGGTCTCGAAGAAGGCACCTGAGGGAGCCCAAGTCCCCATCACTCCTCCTATCCCTTCCAACCACCTGCCTCAGGCAGCCCACCTGCCTCAGGCAGCGCACCTGCCTAGAGTCGCCTCCCCGCCTTGCTCTCTCTCCAGAGCCCTGGGCTTTCTGAGAACAGCCAGCTCCATTTTTCACATGCAGGTTTGGCTGACACCTAAAGTTCTGCTCTGGAGATGGACCGGAGAGAGCCCCACCCCACCTCTCAGTGAACACCCCAGGGCACTGGCTGGGTCTTCAT
Source organism: Phyllostomus hastatus (assembly GCF_019186645.2). Classification (NCBI taxonomy): domain Eukaryota; kingdom Metazoa; phylum Chordata; class Mammalia; order Chiroptera; family Phyllostomidae; genus Phyllostomus; species Phyllostomus hastatus. The sequence continues at coordinate 5,879,434 of NW_025334015.1, read as the reverse complement.
CCAGGGGTCCCCACCACATTCCGTTCTGTTCATTAGAGCACTTGATGTTAAGTCCCCGACTGGCACAGTACTCAGCAGGAACAGAGACAGAGGGCGTCTGCTCCGACCTCCTCTGGTGTCCCAAGGCTCGTCTTGGTGGAGACTGAGTCTGTCTCCTGTGAGACCGCAGAGGCTGGCTCTAAGTCGCTGTCTCTGTCTAGAATTAACAACCCCCTTGGGAAATGACACCAGCGGGTTGAAAACAGGCCAATGCCCCACTCTCCCCCACACCACCACCACGGGAAAGTCCCAGGAAAAACATCTATGAGGAGGGACCCCCCAAAACACCTGTTATTAATTTACAACAAATTGTGTATTTATTCTCACGTTTAAATTTCCATCATCTGCAAAGTACTCTATTTGATGCAGTACACCTATCAAGCTTATCAATTTTGATGCCTTTTAGTAAATCTACCACTTTTTTATTTGTTTCACCTCTTCCATATTAGCAAAATTTCTCCCCTTGAGGACTTTTTTCATCCAGAGAAACAAACAAAAAAAGTCACTCAGGGTGAGATCAGGTGAATAGGGAGGGTAGGGGAAGGGGGTTGTGCCATTTTTGATCAAAAACTCCTGAACAGTCATTGAGGTGTGAGCAGGTGTGCTCATAAATCATCCCTCATGAAATGAGCCAACTGGTTGAGTCTTCAAAAAAATTCACTGAAGCCCAACACAGCCTCTCACAACAACACCTGCTGGTACATGGTTATTGATGGGTTCCTGGAACACTTACCTAGCAGGAGAAGACTGTGCTACAAGGGGCCTGCCCTCCAGAAGATAATTCCAATGTTTTTGGGGGGTGGGGGGTTGCCTTCCTCATACATGTATCATCAACCCAGACCAGCTCCCATGCCCTCCCCTCACCAAGGGATCCATGACCACAAAGCCATTAGTAGCTCTTTCTGATCCATTTAACTACACAAATGGCTTGGTCACAGCTGACTGGTCCCAAATTTGCCAGTTATTTTCTTTTAATTTACCATGGCTCAGTCCCCCTGTAATACAGGTAGAGGAGGCATATTTGTTCCCAAACTCCCCTCCTGGGGCTAATCATGCACAGAACAAAACTCCATTGCAGCCACTTAATGATTTCATTTCCTCCCTGGGTTTTGAAGAAGCTGTGGCTATAAGACTAATGCAGGTCCCTCTCTCCCCAAAGTCCAGGTTGGTGAGAGACAGGTGGAGCTTATGCTCTCCTTAACTGTTACCTCCCAGGTCAGAGTGGGAAAACTGAAGGCTTTTGCTTTCTGAGCAAATGGGCTCCCCCTCTTCTCCAAGCACCTGAAGCTGGACCCCTGTGCACATCTTCTCTAAGAAGACTTTCCTGGCCAGCGATTCAGCCTCAGCTTCTCCTTTGCTTTGGGTCTTCCAGCCAAGTTTCACGGGGTTATTGTACACCCATCTGTAGGACCCCCACCTGTGCACCTCTCAATTCTTCTGCTTATTCTCCCCACCATACCCTGCATTCCAGGCATGAAGGGCCAGGCCCCGTTCCCTAAACATCCTCGTGCCTTCCCACGTGGGTTTCCCCTTCCCTGGAAGACCCCTCTTTTCTTGCCAGAGCCTGGTGAAGCCTTTGGTTCAATGTCACCTCTGCTGGGAAGTCGGCCTGTTTTCTCTCAAGCAGAGAAAATCACTCCCTCCACTTTTGGTTAGTTTCCACACCACTTTGCATTATTTGTTTGCCTACCAGCCCCTCCACCTCTCCAGCTCCTTGAGGATATGTCAAGATGCACCTGGGTAGCCCTGTGACCTAGCACATTGCTGGGTGCAAATGCTCACTAAGTTTCATTTGAATGAATAGCTCAGTTCATGTATGTGCATGTGAACTGTGTCCACCATTAATCTGAGATACTCAAAGGCCTTTCATCTGTTTAGCCTTCTCAAATGGTGCCGAAATCTGAACCCCGCGGCACACAGAGAATCTGACTCAAAGAAGACACTGGCCTCAGAAAATCTTTTTTGTATAAACATAGTGCCATCTGGTGGTGTCTCACAAAACAGCCTCCAAATTGGGAAAATGGGGAGAGCTTTGTCCTTGCTAAATTGTGATGAGGCCTGCCTGCTTGCCTCCTGTCTACCCCTCTCCTGCTGAGCTTGGTGTTACAACGGAACCCCCAAAAGGCTCTTCTTTGCCACCAGGCCCACTCATATGCCACCTGGACTCCTACCTGCCAGCCCAGTTCTGTCTGTCTCCTCCCCTGCTTGACACCACCACTGTGGGACCCACATTACGACCCAAACTGAACTCATCTCCCACAACCAGCAGCAGCCTTCTATCTGAGCCAATGGCAGCTTCATAGCCAACTGCACCCCAAGACATGTCTTCCCCCTCTCACTCCCCCAACCCCATCCAGGTGCGTCTACATGTCACCAAGCCACATCAGTGCCGTCTCAAATCTATCCGTATCTCTCAATCCCCTCACTTCCTCAGGGTCCCTGTTCCATCCTGTACCAGTCTGCCTTCATGCAGGTGACCACATTCGTCCCCAGCATCCTGCACATCCTGTCCCTTCAGGGAGAAAGCCAGGATCATCGTTAGCAAAGCCCACACCCCCAGGGCTTGGCCTGGTCCCTCTCACAGCCTCTGTGGCCCATCCCTCCTACTCCCATCCAGCTAGAGTGGCCTCTTAGTTTGTCCTCGGTCACACCTGTACAGCCCTCTCCCTTGACACTGCCCAGGGGTTGCTGACTGCCCCCTGCTGGTTAACACCCACTACTCAAGCTCTTCTCTCCCTTCTGCCCTTCCCCCCACACCCATTCCCCTTCCCAGTGTCTGCTGGCCAAGGCTCACCACCACCACCACCTACCAAAATGACCCCTCCCCCAGCCTATTGCTATAGCGGACTGGTTAAGGACACTGGCTCTGGCTTGTGATTGCCTGGATTCAAATCCTGCCTATGCTGTTTAATGACTGTGTGACATCAGGAAAACCACTTAACCTCTCTGAAGCTCCAGTTCTTCATCTGTAAAGTGAGGTTAATGACCTTTAAATAATCAAAACTACATCTGTTATCTCCTCTTAGGGCAAGTTCCCATTCTGCAGAATACTGCACCTTTACAGTAGTTGTGAAACTCGTGACTAATAAATAACTAGTTCTCTTAAAATAATTTGTCTCATCTGTCAAAGTGAAAGTTTCACCAGGGCAGAGACGGGGAGGGTCTTATTGTTGTATCCCCCAGGCTTGGCCCAAGCCGACACATAGTGTACCAAGTGATTGAGAAAGGAGGCTTTGGAGACAAGCCAGGCCAGGCCTGACACTCCTGTCACCAAAGCACCTGTGCTCAAGGTTCTTAACCTCCCTGGCCTTATGTTGTCTCCTGTCTGATAATAACTGCATCTGCATCAAAGGGTTGCTTGGATTAAGTGCTTAGATATACCTGGCACATGGTAAGTACTCAGTAAACATTAGCTGTTATTCTAGTAGACACCCAAATATTTTAATACAGCTTCCAGTTTCCAGTCAGATATGTAAAAAGCTTGGAAGTTGTCACTGCCAGCCTCATAATAAGGAAAAAAGCTGAGCCCTGGCTGATGTTGCTCAGTTGATTAGGAGCCATCCCGCAAAGCTTTTTGGTCACTGGTTCAAAAACCAGCGACCCTGATCAGGGGACACACCCGGGTTGCGGGCTGTGTTTCTGGTCCAGGCACACGCAGAAGGCAACCAGTTGACCTCTCTCTCGCATCGATGTCTCCCTGCCTCTCTTTCTCCCTCCCTTCCCCTTTCTAAAAAACAAAATAAAATAAATTTTTTAAAAAGAAAAAAGCTGAATACACTGAAAACCAACAACTCTTTCTAGATCCATCGGAGAACTGAGCTCAAAGGGCAAACCGCTGACCTGAATTCTGGAGAGACAGCCGGTGGATAGAGCCATGTCCTTCTAGAGCAAAAGCCCAGGTGTAGAAACCTCCAGAAAACCAGTTAAACTGTGATTGAGTGGACAAGCTTGAGAGTTAAGTCGGGGGGCAGTCTAAAGAAAGCCCCCACATCCCCTTTTACCTGAAGGAACCTCACCCAGTTCACACAATGAAGATCAGGGAAAAATCCTCCTGCCCCACCTCCACTTCCACACAGCAAGAGGAGACAAAAGAACCATTTTGAATTATGTCCAGTGTTTTGCTCTCCTTAACAAAGGTTGTCCTCAAGGGAAACTCTTCCTAGAGCCTACATAGCTGGGGAAAGAAAACTATCCAACTGCAGGATCTATGGGCATCCTGTCTCTCCCTAGAGGGGAGTTGGGGGGCGGGGAGGAGGAAAAGCACTGTGAAGAGCACAGGCCAGGGGCACAGGCTCACGGACAGACTGGGGCCCGGACAGACTGGGGCCCGGTCAGAGGGCACAGGACACTCCCATCTTCCTCACACCTCACACCACTGCAGCAGGGCTCCTGTGCAATGACCTCGGGTTACAGCTGGAAGGACAGAAAAGCTCAGGTCCTGTGGAAGGAGGTCTCTAGGGATACCCAAAGACAACGGGGGAGACAAAACAGGGACGCCGCAGGCCATTTTAACCTCTGAAACCTCAGCTGCTGGAAAGAATAAACACAGCCGAACTCCTAAGCAGATAAAGAGAAAACTCCACGCTTAAGGCCTACTACCACAGTTCCTTTACCCCTACCACATATCTGGCTTTCAGCAAAAAATTAAGGGAATGATAACAGGTAAAAAATACAATCTGAAGAGATGCAACAAGCACCAGAAACAAGAGTGTTATGGCAGAGATGTTGGAATTATCAGACTTGGAATTTAAAACAAGCATAGTTAATATTCTGAGGGGTCTCATGGAAAAAGTGGACAATATACGAGAACAGATGGGCAATGTGAGCAAAGAGAAGGAAACTCTCAGAAAAATTCAAACAGAAGTGCAAGAAATAATAAACGCTGTAATAGAAATGAGAAATGCCTTTGGACCCAGCTGGTGTGACTCAGTGGATTGAGCATTGGCCTGAGAATGAAAGGGTCACCAGTTTGATTTCCATTCAGGGCACATGCCTGGGTTGCAGGCCAGCTCCCCAGTTTGGGGTGCATGAGAGACAACTACATATTGATATTTCTCTCCCTCTCTTTCTCTCTCCTTCCCCTCTCTCTAAAAATAAATAAAATCTTTTAAAAAAGAAAAGAAAGAAAAATGCCTTTGATGGGTTCATCTGTAGATTAGACATGGCCAAGGAAAGAATGAGTGTGTTACAAGAAATGTCCATTGAAATTTCCCAAACTGAAAAGCAAAGAGAAAAAAAAAAGCATTGAAAAAGTAGAACAGAATATTCAAGAACAGGGGCAATTACAAAAGGTGTAAAAAAGGCATAATGGGGACACTGAGAAAAGAAAAATGAAGGGAAAGGAAAAATATTTAAAGTAATAGTTGAGAACTTTCCAAAACTAATGACAGACCCCAAACAATAGATCCAGAAAGCTCAGAACATGAAGTAGGGTAAATACTGAAAAATTCACACTTAGACATGTTGTACTTAAACTGCAGAAAATCAAAGACAAAGAAAAAAAATTTGAAAGATGGGGATGGGGAAACTTACCCAGAGGAGAGTAAAGATGAAAATTATATTCAACTTCCCTTCAGAAATCATGCAAGCAAGGAGTGGAACAAATAGTGAAAGTGTTGAAAGAAAAAAAAAGCACCTAGAACCTTATATCCTTCCAAATTGTTCTTCAAAGTGAAGGAGACATACTTTCTCAGACAGACAAAATCAAAGGAAATTATCACTAGTGGACCTGACTTGCAAGAAATATTAAAAGTTCTTCAGAGGGGAGAAAGGGTATAGGTCAGAAACTTAAGATTTCCATTTTTAAAAAAAAAGAAGAAGACTGGCCAAGATGGAGGCATAGGTAGACACACTGTGCTTCCTTGCACAACCAAAATTAAGGACAACAAAAATTTAGAAACAAAAAAACAACCAGATCTGACAGAAAATTGAACTGTATGGAAGTCCAACAACCATTCATCCAGACCAGTGGGAGGGGCAGAGTTGGCAGCCCGCTGAGAGAGGTCTCAGCAGGAAAAAGCGGTGGCTGGAAGACCCCGGGCACAGGGTGGCAGTGGGCAGACCCAGTGAGGTGTGCAAGGCCACTGGCTGACCGCAGACACACATTCACACACAGATAAACCAGGCAAAAACAGGGAACAAGACAGAAAGAGCAATCCAGGGCCCCAGCGTTGGGAAATAAAGCCTAAAAGCACCAATTGAAAACACTTGTGGGAGTTGAGGTGCCGGGAGAGACTCCCAGACTCACAGGAGAGTTTGTTGGAAACACCCACGCAGTCCTAGAACATACCCAAACCCACCCACGTGGGAATCAGCACCAGGAAGGCCCAATTTGCTTGTGGGAAGCAGCAGATGGGACTGAAATATGAGAGCGGAGCAAGCGCCATTCTTCCCCCTCTCTCCCCACCCCCACATACAGAGTCACAACCCAGCAACTGGGTTACCCTGACCTAGTGAACACCTAAAGCTCCGCCCCTCACTACGTAATAAGTGCAACCAGACCCCCCCAAAAAAATGGTTCAAACGGAAGAACAGATCAAAGCCTCAGAGCCAATACATCTAAGCAACCAAGAGATAGCCAAACTATCAGATGCACAGTTCAAAGCACTGATGATCAGGATGCTCACAGAAGTGGTTGAATTTGGTCACAAATTAGATGAGAAAATGAAGACTATGATAAGTGAAATGAAGGAAAATGCACGGGGAACCAATAGTGATGGGAAGAAAACTGGGACTCAAATCAATGGAGTGGACCAAAAGGAAGAAAGAAGCAACCAAACAGAAAAGAATGAAGAAACAAGAATTCAAAAAAATGAGGAGAGGCTTAGGAACCTCCAGGACATCTTTAAATGTTCCGACATCCAAGTTATAGGGGTACCAGAAGGGGAAGAGGAAGAGCAACAAGTGGAAAAGTGATTTGAACAAATAATAAAGGAGAACTTCCCCAATCTGGCAAAGGAAATAGACTTCCAGGAAGTCCAGGAAGCTCAAAGAGTTCCAGAGAAGTTGGACCCAAGGAGGAACACACTAAGGCACATCAAAATTACATTAGCAAAGGTAAAAATGAAGGAGAGAATCCTAGAAGCAGCAAGAGATAAGGGGACAGTCACCTACAAAGGAGTTCCCATCAGACTGTCAGCTGATTTCTCAGAAGAGATCTTGCAGGCAAGAAGGGGCTGGAAAGAAGTATTCCAAGTCATGAAAGGCAAGGACCTACATCCAAGATTGCTCTATCCGGCAAAGCTTTCATTTAGAATGGAAGAGCAGATAAAGTGCTTCTCAGATAAGGTCAAGTTATAGGAGTTCATCATCACCAAGCCCTTATGATATGAAATGTTAAAGGGACTTATCTAAGAAAAAGAAGATAAAACCATGTATAGTAAAGTGACAGCAAACTTACAATTATTAACAACCACACCTAAAACAAAAACAAAAACAAGCTAAGCAAACAACTAGAACAGTAACAGAACCACAGAAATGAAGATCACATGGAGGGTTATCAACAGGGGAGTGGGAAGAGGAGAGAGGGAGAAAAGGTACAGAGAATAAATAGCATAGATGGTAGGTAGAAAATAGACAGGGGGAGGGCAAGAATAGTATGGGAAATGTAGAAGCTAAAGAACTTATGACACATGGACATGAACTAAAGAGGGGGAATGTGGGTGGGAGAGGGTGTACAGGGTGGAGGGGAATGAAGAGGGGAAATTGGACAACTGTAATAGCATAAAGAAAAAATAAACATTTGAGAGAAACCAACAAACCACACTTCCCTTAGGAAATCCTCCCACCTCAGCCCACCCAGTTCTCACTAGTGCCCCTCCTAACTTTCAGGATGCACCCAGCATGGTCCACATCACTAAGGGGGCCTGTATTCTGTCTCACTCAGGGTGGAAAGCTCTGCGTCCCCAGAGGCAAGCCATGAGGTGCTCAGCATCTGATAAATGCGTGAGTGAGTGAGTGAGTGAATGAGTGGGTGAGTGAGTGAGTGAATGGCAAAGCATTCACACCAGAGGCCAAGAGGGTGGTTAAATAGCATGTCTCTTTATTCGCAGTTCACTGAGACTATTCCAAGGCTGCCACTGTTACAGGGGAGGGCTCACCCACAGGATCCTCCCTGCCCAGGTGTGGTCACTCCGCAGGTCAAAGAGGAGGTGGGCGTTCTTCTTACACAGGCTGCTCCTTGACCCTGAAGGACATAACCTGAGAAGCGGAGAAATAGCCACAAGAGCATCGCAGAGATGTGGGAGGGTAAGGGGCAACGTTTGTGCTGGCTGATCCTTCACAGAGCTGGGTGCCAGGAGCAGAGAGACCCACATAAGGAGCAGGTAGAAGTGGGCTGGACAGAGCTGGGATGGAAGCCTGGCTGCTTCCAACTTCAGGAGCCCCTGCAAGCCCCTCAGATTCTTCATCTCAGTTAATGTTATCCAACAATGGGCAGGGCATGGAGCAAAGGCTGGGTGCTGCTGTCAAGGCAACTTTCTGAATGAAACTGAGGCACAAAGGCATCGAGCAACTCCCCCGTGGTGGGGCCAGCCTGGAGCCCAGCATCTGTGGCCGAGGCTTGGCTTCCCCTCTGCAGTCGGCATAGCAGGCACAAGTCATGCCCTCCTAGTAAGGTTGCTTTGAGTCAGATAAGAAGTCCTGACAAAGTGCCTGTGTGGAAGCTGGCATGCGTTAAGTGCTGGACAAATGCCACATTACATTTCTGTAGTTCTCCGTTAAGCTTGTTGGGGGTCAGCTCTGCCTGAATTGCTCTTTTATCCCCTCCCCCCAGCATGCTGACAGCCAGCACAGTCTCCTCCTGGCAGGGGTGCAGTGACCTTCCAGAGCCCCAGAAACATCCAGTGTTATGACCACCACTACCAAGTGCAGGCCAAGAGACCATGTGACTTGAGCCTTCGCCTACTCAGTGCCAGGGCCAAAACCTATGCTCCCTCACCCCACTCCAGTGCCCTGTGATCTTACAGTTTAAAATGGGGTCAGCTGACCAGCTGTGGCCTTGCCTGCAAGCATCAGGAAGGCAGAACACCAGGTCCCACCATGACCTAACCCCAGGTATCAGTGATCCCCAGGCCTGTGCGCAGGCAAGAAGCACTGGTCTGACACCACAGTGAAAAGAATCAGAGAGGCCTATCTGAACTTGACTTTACATCCTTTAAGAGAGGTAGGGCAGGAGCCCCAGGCAGCTGCCTCCTCCCCCACTCGCACCAGCCCCAAGTGTAGGCCCTCCCACTAGGGAAAGGCTAAACCTGATAATCAAGCACCCATGCCAGAGCACTGTCCCTGCCCAGCACAGCCATCTTCTTGTGCCCAGTCCTCACCTGTCAGCTCTTTCACCTGCTGCTCTCAGCAGTCTGAGAAGGAATTTCTGTAGGGAAGCTCCTGAGAAGATTCATTGGTGAGACGGCTTAAGCTGCAGGGCACAGAGGGGAGGGGCCAGGCAGAGCAGAGATTGCAAGTTGGCTGAGCCCACCCAGAGAACACACCCAGACCTCGGCCTGGACGGGGTGGGGCAGGCAGCCCAAGCCTGGGCCATCGGCCCATCTAGACCTAGGAGCAGAGTCATATAGAGAGGCACTCAGCCCAGGTGAACCTCCATCCAGGCTTGGCCAGACCTGGCTTGAGCTGAAGCTAAGGGAAACCATTAGAAGCAAGGCCAGCAGCCACCCCACCCCACTGGTCACCGGTTAGAAGTACAAATCGACTTGTCCCAGCAGCTTACCTTTGTCTCACCTGCTCTATTCGTTCACGCATAACATCATTTCTCACCTCACTTGGCACTTGGAAGATACGGGTATGGCTGCAAAACACCATTCAAACCCCAGGATTTTTGAGTTTCTTTTTCACTAGGCATCGTGAAACTGTTGCAATCATATGAATGATCAGTTTTGACCCCATTGCCATGAACTTTTGAGCTGGACCTTGACCCTCCTACTACCAGGAACTCAAAGGGTTGTTACTAACCAAGTACCCCTGCGCCATCAGATAATCTCAGGAGCTTGCAAACAGTTCTGAGGGGTGCTGAGGAAACAGTCAAGCACCTTTACTAGAATTAGACAGTGGGCCAGGGGTCTTGGAAGACATGGAATCCAGCCCGTCTGAATTGCTCTCCAACCTCGTTATCAGCTCTTGATGATCAGCATTGTGCCATATTCACTGTGGTTTAGAGATACTTCTAGAAAATTCTGTCACCAAGAATCTGCAGGCACCTCATTGCTACTGTTGTTTTCTCTCACCCTGATGCTTTGCCTTCCTCTCAACGGTCCCCTTCCCGTCCTTCCCAACTCCACATCCCATCCTCCCTTCACGAACCCTCCAGTCTAGTGAAATCAGCCTGCCCACTGGCTCTGTGCCCATTGAAACGGCCTTGTCTGGATAGCACTTTGTTGTAGGTGTGCACTTTGTAGCCTTGAATGTGAAACAGAACCAATGCTGTCTGAGTACTTGTCATCTGGGGGAAGTAGGTGTGCTCACAAATAGTGCTCACACCAGGAGGAGCTGGGTCAGTGCCTCAGAGAGAGAGAAGAAAGATGAGGTGATTCCAGAGGAGAGAGATTACCCCCAACAGAGGGGGAAAGGGAGAGGCCTCCGAGAAGAAGGGGCTACAGCACAGGGCCCTGGAGGCCAGACCAAACAGACTGTCACCAAGACTCTTGCATCTGGGGGAGGCCCACCCCAGCTCCTGTTTACCTAAGCCCTGCCCAGAACATCGGTCAGTCCATGCAAATGTCCTTCTGGAAACCTTCCTTGAGTTCCTGGCCTCCATGCCTAGGATTGGTGGGACCCGGTTCCCCAACACTGTGCTCTTGCAGGTAGTCCTCAGGCCTTCTCATTCTGTAACATTCACACACCTTATCCATCCCTTGCATTTCCTTGAGACTAGAGACTCTAATTATTTTTCTCTCTCTCTTCCGGAGAGCTTAGCAAACATACAGTGGGTGGCACACATCAACAAATAAATGAGTGTCCACTGATGCTTCATAAGGGCTGTGTTCCCTGACTACACACTTACTGATGCTAATAGGTGGGTTGTAGGGGGAACCTACAGGGTTTATTGGTTTAAAATCTCCATAGAAACCCAGTGTGGAAACATTATACATAGATGATTGACTATGATTCCTGTAGCATAACTCTAAAGCTTTAACCTAGCTGTGTCACACAGCTAAGGTTTCAAAACATGGTGGAAGATGATGTTCATATTATCCAAACCAAGGAGCTGCCACATTGAGAGCTCCCTGGTGCAGCCACATCATGCATGGACTGGCCTCCCACATGCAAGCCTGAGACTGGATTACAGTCACCAACATTTATGGTTTTAGCGACTGTTGGAAAGTTTCCCATCCAAAAAAAACCTTTCCCAGGGAGGTCTCAACTTCCCCTCCTTTTACATAATTACTAAGTAGTTGAATTCCCATCTAAAATGCTAATGTCACTAGAAGCGGTAAGCACCTGAAAATTGGATACCCTGAAGCAAAAATAAATTTCTTGAGAAATATATCCCCTTGGATAGAAGAGAGAGCAAAGCTGGTGATGGGAGTATGAAAAAGAGCAAGCAGAATGAGAGCAAGCTCCTTCACAGTTTAATCCCACTGTTCTTCTACTGGAAAAAAGATACCCCAAGTGAGCCCAAATCCCAGCAAGGAAATAGAGACACTTATGCCAAGGGAATGAGCCGGCGCCCAAGCCCAGCTCCCTGGGCCTGGCATGAGCAACTTCAGCACCAGTGTGGGGACAGTCTATGCTCGGCAGGCCCCGTGGGAGGCTGGCAAATTATGAGGCTCCCAGAAAGCAGAGCACGTAATTCTAGCCTCAGCGCTGAGGCACCTCCTCTCCCCTCAGCTCCAGATGAGGGCTTTGGCTTCTGCATTTTAAGAGCTTATTTTCTTTAAGCTCTTTAAAGTGCAGTCACTTCTGAACAAATCAACTGCAAAAATAACAGAAGTCTGAAATTTATTCAGAAGCATTTAGGAAACGTTGAATAATCTCAGTTTTCCAACCCCTAAAGTCATTTACATACTTAGGAATGAGTTGGGCTTTCAAGATAGCCAACATATTCAACATATTCCCTTAAGATCCCAAAGTAAGGCTGCAAATTTTCTCAGCAAAAGGCTGTTCTCTCGAGAATAATGGCTGTGGGTCTGTGTTGGCCAGAGAGCTGAGGAGGCGGGCTTGGGGCCTTCTTTGCTTCTCCCTCCCCATAACTTGACTCAGAGCAAATGAGATTTGCTTTACCTCCACCTTATGAACTGAATTCTTGTTCTTTCCTCCAGGACCTCTTGACTCTGGTTTGCTAACAAATCAGACTTTGAGTGATGGTGCTTCACCTAGGAAATTTTGACAGAGTCCACGTAATTACTGCCCAGCAAGAACTCCATGGCTCAGGTAGAGCCCAGCTCCTCCCACTTGCCCAAGATCCTTTGCAGTAGGACCTCCCACCTTCCCCCTCCCTCTCTCCCCACCCTCCTAGGAGGACAGTCTCAAACTCTCCATTACCACATCTCTGGTCACATGTACATTTTCTCCATGGATGGGAGGGAAGTTGTTGGACATCTTTTGCTTTATGTCCTGGGAAGCCTCTTCTTCAGTCTGAAAGGTAAGTAATTTCCTTCTGAAAGTGTCACTCGGTATCTGACCCCCAGTTCTTTCTCTTTTTCCATTTTTTTCCCTCTCCATCACAACATATATGCCACATATCCACACATACAAGCTCTGTATCTCATGGTTCCTGCAATAAGCTTGCCTACCGCTACCTTCCCATGGGATTCCAGGGATCCCACTAAGGCCTTGGCCTTATCCCAGGATATGTTGGAGCCACCCTGTAGCTGGGGCAACATATCTGAAACTTGGCATGTTTAAGAAGCAGGGCAGGGCTAGTAGTGATTCCAACACATCACTGATAAAGACACAAGCCCCAGCATCCTATGAATCAGACCCAGCTCTAGGTGGGGTGTTTGGCAATGAACTTGAATTTCCCATTCTAAGGAGAGGGAAGTCCCAGTTCCTGTACCCACTGAGGTTAGCTCTCTAGAATTTGGGGTGCCCTGAAAAATAAAGGAATTTTACTCACTTTTTTCAACCAGTGCTGTACTACAGACACAGCCTCACTTTCCACAACTTCAATGTCCTGCAACAAATTGATAAGTTGATGCCCTCACAACACCCAGAGACCCAGTCCCCCTCTTCCATTCTTATCCAAAGCCATACATTGTAAGATTCTCTCTTTAGAAGTGCAGCAGGGGGCTCAGAAGGGAGAAGATACATGAGGAAATTCTACATAACTGCCACCAGCTTCACTTACTGAACTGGTTTTTGGTGGGAAGGGGAACCCAACACCACTCCGGGCAAGAATATATGCAATCCATGTTGTAATTATCATCTTTGGACTTCTGCCAGGCCTTCTTCTTGGCTCCCTCCTTCCATTGAAGCGGCCTAAGAACTCCTCTGGAACAAGGAAGTTATTGAAGGGAGGTGCCCACCTGATTCGCTGCCCAATAATGATGTCACAATGACCTGCTTTATTCTCCTGGATTAGAGTGGAGATGAAAAAGAGGGATTGGGAAGCAATCTACTTTAGTGATGCCAAAGCTCAGAAATGGGGAGAAGAGGGGAGGGGGATAAGGATAAGACATAGGCAAGATAAGCCTGAGGAAGACATGAGAGGGAAATCAGCAAATCATAGATGGAGATTGGGAGGTGGGGCTTATAGCTGGTCACCCAGTCTTGACAATGCTAAGTAGAAAGAGATTTTATGAATCCAAATAATGAATTTGTAACAAAGTGACCTAGGCCCTCTAGAGATATACATTCAAACAATGCCACCAGCATTTTTTATTCCTATTCTTATATATTGAGGTGGAAAGAGCTTATCTACCCCCCCAAAAAAAAATTAAAGATAGGGGAGTAAAATTCTCACCAAAGACATTTTCTTTATTTAGGTCTATTTTGTTTACACAACTGATTCAAACCATTAATCTAAATAATAAGAGATATAGGATAAAAATGGAACATATCACTTCTTATAAAAGATATTTCCTGATTATTTCGGATCACCCGTGGAGGGCTGCCTAGGTAGATGGACAGTAAAGTGGAAGTGAAAAGGGGTTTGTGTTGTGACTGCAGACAGTTTTTTAGAGGAAAACTGAAAGAGGCTCGGAGAGCTGTTATTTCCACCTAGAACCTTCACCCAGAAATCGAAGGAAGTTTAGAACATCCTACAGGACACTAAGTATATGTTCAGCTGCTCTCAAAAGTAGTTGTAGCCTAACCCCGAGACTGTTGTCAAGGTCTCAGAAACCCAGGCAATAGTCCTGTCTCCACCATTAACTTGTTATGTGACCTTAACCCAGTAATAGGGTTAAGACTAATGATTAGTTGCTGTGGTCCTCCTTTCTTTGTCTTCAAAATGAAAAGAATAGAATAATGTCTCTCGGTTTTTTCTAGCTCTAATATTCTATAGGTGTTCTCATTTTCACTCTTCAAAGAATACTGAAAACCTTTATCTCACTCTCCCCAATTTCTACCATTTTCTTCACTCCCAACAAATCACCTCAATTTTACATCTATATTGGTCAGAATGTGCTAGGCTATGGTGAGGCAACAGACAAGTCTCCAAATCAAAAAAGTTTCTTTCTCATTCTCAAAAACTCCAATACATGTTGAATAATTCTTCAGGGTAGTTGTGCTCCATGTGGTGACTTAGAGATCCAGGAAGAGTTTTATTCTGTGGCTCCATGGTCTCTGGATGTGATTGTCCGTAATTCTCAAGAAGGGGAAGAGAAGACATGGAGGAGTCAAGTCAGCCCTTCAGTTTTAGCCCAAAGTCATCTTCTTAAAGCTTTTTGGCCAACTAACAATCATATGACTTCAGCCTAACTCCAAGGGAGACTAGTAATTGTAAAGTAAAACACAAAATTACTTGTCAACATCTGTTTCTGCCACCATCCTATAAGTAGGTTTCCATCCTTTTGATATTTTATTTTTTTAATATTTAAGACATTAATGAGATTCAAAAATTAAAACTACATAAAAATATGTACTCGGGGAGTTCCATCTCCTCCCCTAGCTCTTCAGCCCTGTTCTTACTTAAAAGTAAAGTTTTTATAAGTGTCTAGGCTATACACCCTGTGTTTATGTTTTCAAAATGAAACAGAGACATAAATCCATTCTCACTTTTCTATTGCTGCACATATGTGTTTTATAAAATACTTACAGTAAAATATGCAAATACATGCACAGCTCAAATTTAAGTGTGCATATACACACACATAAACATAAACATACATATGTATGTTTAACCACAGCCCAGATCACGATGTACAACACTTCCAGTATCACAGCAGGCCCCCCGTCAGTACTCTCCACCAGGTAACCAACATTTCAACCTCAATCACCATAGGTAAGTGTTGCCTAATATTCCATTGTGTTGCCGTAACACAAATTATTTATGAAACTTACTACTGGGGGGCATTTGTGTTATCTCTAGTTAGATGCTTTTTAAAATAATATGGCTAGAAAACATTCTTATACCTATTTTTTGGTTGATATAAGCATTAAAATTTCTGAGTATATACTATACACACCAAACAGTGGAATTTCTAGATCATAGGCTTTGTATGTAATTAATATTAATATATACTGAGTATTTCAAGGTGGTTGTACTAACTACTGTCCAACTGCTGTAGCAACAATTGCTTCATATTCTTGTCAACACTTGGTTTTGTCATTCTTTCGAAGTTTAGCCAGGTGATTGGAGTTATAGTGGTAACCAAGAATAGTTTAATTTGTGTTTGATTAATTCATTACTTGTGTTCAGTACCTGAGTTATATGATAACTCAAGTTTTGAGGAAATATCTAAACATTTTCTAAATGACAGCACCATTTTACATTCACACCATCAATGTGTAAGTTCCAATTTCTCCACATCCTTGCCAACATTGTTATTATGTCATTCTGATTTTAGACATTTTAGTGGGAATGAAGTGGCATCTCATTGTCATTTTGATTTGCATCTCCCTAATTATTAATGATGCTGAGCATCTTTTCTTGTACTTAAAGGCCATTTATGTGTATTCAAATCTTTTGCCATTTTATAATTGGATGACTTGCCTTTTAATTTTTGAGTTGTTTTCAGATCAGGTAGTATAAATCTTTTTCTTCTCAAAATTTTTCTGACTATTCTAGGTCCTTTGAATTTCCATGTAAATTTTAGAATTAGCTTGCCAATTTCCAAAAAAAAAT
This sequence comes from Phyllostomus hastatus, assembly GCF_019186645.2. Taxonomy (NCBI): domain Eukaryota; kingdom Metazoa; phylum Chordata; class Mammalia; order Chiroptera; family Phyllostomidae; genus Phyllostomus; species Phyllostomus hastatus. The sequence continues at coordinate 5,863,158 of NW_025334015.1, read as the reverse complement.
CCTGCTGGGATTTTTGATATGCATTATTTGGAAGCTATAGATCAATTTTATTTAAGTTGTCTAATTTGTTGACATAGCTGTTTATAATATTCCCACCAAATTTTTTTAATATCTGTAGGGTCAGAGGTGGTTTCCCCTCTTTTAATTCCGATTTTGGTAATTTGCGTCTTCTCTCTTCTTTTTCTGCTCATCCTGGCTAAATTATTTTTTAACTTTTCAGAAACCACCTTTGTTCACATGGTTTTCTGTTTCATTGATTTCTAATCCAATCTTCATTTCTTTGTTTTTCTTTTTGCTTGTTTTAGGGTCTCTTTTTTCCTAGTTTATTAAGATGGAGACTTACATTATTGATGTGAGATCTTTCTTCTTTTCTAATATCATTTTCTAAAGGTACCCCTTTTTTCCCCAAAAGATAGCTTTGGCAGTACTGTATAAGTCACATGCATTCAGTTTAACATATGTTCAAATTTCCTTTGGGGTTTTATTTTACCTGGGTTATTTAGAAGTATGTTGTTAAATTTTCAAATATTGGAGATTTCCCAAATTTCTCCTTATTGTTGATGTCTAATTTAATTATTTATGGCCAAATAATATACTTTGTTTTATTTCAATTCTTTTAAATTTATTGAGACTTGTTTTATGCTATAGCATATGATCTTAGAGAAGATTCCAAGTGTACTTATAAATATGCCTGTTCTGCTGCCATTAGTCAGAGAGTTCTCTCACTATCAGGTCAGTCTTCTTTACTCTTTGACTTTCTGTCTAGTTTCTCTACCAATTACTGAGATCAGGTATTTAAAACTCTAACTGGTTGAATTGTTTATTTCTCTTTATAATTCTGTCAGTTATTGCTTCATGTATTTAGGACTTTTATTTCAAGCATAGACATTTATAATTGATATACCTTTCTGATAAATTAACTCTTTTGTCATTATGTAATGTCCCTTTTTATGTCTACTAATATTTCTTAAAGTCTACACTGTCTGTTATTAATAGAGCCACTCCAGCTCTGTTATGGTTACTGTTCTTATGGCATATACTTTCTACCCTTTTACTCTTTTAAACTCTTGTGTCTTTGAATCTAAACTCTGTCTCCTATATACAGCATATGGTAAGATCTTTTTTTAATTCAGTCTAACAATCTCTGCCTTTGATTAGAGAATTTAGTTCATTCACATATAATACTCTTATTGATATGTTTGAATTACTGTCATGAAGCTTCCCCTCCCTGTTTTCTTTAAAAGTTTTATAGTTTTAGCTCTTAATGCAGATTTTTAATCTATTTTAAGTTAATTTTGATATGCAGTATTAGGTAAAGGCCAACCCTACTTTTCCATGTGGGATCCAGTTTTTCCAACCCCATTTGTTGAAGAGACTGTTTCCCCCATTGAATAGTCTTGGCAGTCTGATCAAAAATTATTTTACCATACATGTGAGGGATGATTTGGGGGTTCATTATTCTATTCCATTGGCCTACAAGTCTGTCTTTTTTAATTACCATGCTGTATTACTTACTGTAGCTTTGTAATATATTTTGAAACCAAGGAGTGCGAAACCTCTAACTCTATTCTTTTTCATCAAGACTATTTTGGCTATTCAGAGTTAAGATTCCATATCAATTTCAGGGTAGTTCTTTTTTTTCTGCAAAAGATATCATTGGGATTTCAATAGGCATTGCATTAAATCTGTATATTGCTTTAGGTAGTATGGATACCTTAACAATATTGTCTTTCAGTCCATGAATATAGGATGTCTTTTTATTTATTTGTGTTTTCTTCAATTTGTTTCACAATATTTTATAGATTTCAGTGTATAGTCTTTTTTCTCCTTGGATAAGTTTGTTCTTAAGTATTTTATTCTTTTTAGTGATATTGTAAATGGAATTGTTTTCTTAATTTCTTTTTCTGATGATTTATTGCTTATGTTTAAAAATACAAGTTTTTGCTGAATATGCTGAATTTTTGCTGAATTTTTAAATTAATTCTTACAGGTTTTTGTGGATAGTTGGAGATAGACTTCCAGCACTATGTTGAATGTAAATGGTGAAAAGAGGAACTTTTGTCTTGTTCCTCATCTTAGAGGAAAATCTTTCAGTCATTCACCATCCAATATGATGTTTGTTGTGGGTTTTTTATAAATTTCTTTTAGTATGTTGAGGTAGTTTTCTTCTATTCTTAGTTTGCTGTGTGCTCTTATTATGAAGGAATGCTCAATTTTGTCAAATGCTTTTTCTGCATCAAACAAGATGGGTGGAGTTCATTTTTGTTAATGTCTACTACACTGGTTTTTACATGTTGTACAATGTTTGCATTCCAGAAATAAATCCCACTTGCTCATAGTGTATAATCTTCTTAGTATTTTGCTGATTTAAGTTTACTATACCTTGTCATTATATTTCCTATATTGTAAACATTTTACATGAAAATTCATAAGGGATATTGGTCTCTAGTTTTCTTTTCTTGTAGTATCTTTGGCTTTGGCATCACAGTTGTGCTGCCCTCATAGAATGAGTTTGAAAGTGTTCCCTCAAGTTCAGATTTTTGAGTTTGAATTCTTCTTTGTTTGATATAAATCACCAGTTATGCCATCTGATCCTAAGTTTTTTTTTGTTGGGAAGTTTTTGGTTATTGATTCAACCACCTTACTTGGTATAGGTCTGCTCAGACTTTCTATTTCTTCACAATTCGGTCTCAGGAGCTTGTGTGTCTCTAGAAACTTATTCATTTTATTTAGATTATCTAATTCATTGACATACAATTGTTCATAGATTTATAAAATAATCAAATCTTTTCTATTTTTTATAAAATTGTAGTATCTTTTTTATTTCTGATTTTACTTATTTGAGGGTTTTTTTTCCTTTTCTTAGTCAATCCAACAAAAAGTTTGCCAATTTTATTTTTTTTTAATTTTCTACTTTCTTTAAGATTTTATTTATTTATTTTTAGAAAGGGAAGGGAGGGAGAAAGAGAGAGAGAAACAATCAATGTGCAGTTGCTGGGGGCCGTGGCCTGCAACCCAGGCATGTGCCCTGACTGGGAATTGAACCTGTGATGTTTTAGTTCACAGCCTGCACTCAATCCACTGAGCTACACCAGCCAGGGTCAATTTTATTGATCTTTTCAAATAACCAACTCTTGGTTTTATTGAATATTCTCTATTATTTTCCTATTCTCTATTTTGTTTATCTTGCTCTAATCTTTATTATTTTTTGCTAGTTTTGTATTTAGTTGGATCTTATATTTTTAGTTTTTAAAAGTGTAAATTCAGTTTGTTAATTTGACATCTTCTTTTTAACAGCAGTTATAAAATTTTCTATTAGCACTTTTTTCTGCTGCATCACATAAGTTTTGGTGTATTGTGTTTTTATTCTCGTATGTGCCTTTTATTTTCTAATATATCCTTGTGGTTTCTTCTTTGATCAATTGATTGTTTAAGAATGTGTTGTTTAAAAGACCCCAAATAGCCAAAGCAATATTGAGAAAAAGCAAAGCTGAAGGTATTATCTTACCTGATATGAAGCTATACTAAAAGGTTATAGTAATCAAAACAGCCTGGTACTGGCATAAAACCAGAAACATAAATTAATGGAATGCAATAGAGAGCCCAAAAATAAAGTGGCATCTATATGGTCAATTAATCTATGACAAAGGAGATAATATACAATGGGGTAAAGAAAGTCTCTCAATAAATGATGTTGAAAAAACTGGACAGGTACATGTCAAAAATATGAAACTCAAACAATTTCATACAACATATACAAAAATAAACTCAAAAAGGAGAAAAGACTTAAATGTAAGACCTGAGAGCATAAAACTCCTAAAACAAAATATAGGAAATAAACTCTCTAAGATTTGTCTTAGCAATATTTGAGGGGATATATCTTCTAGGGAAAAGACAACAAAAGTAAGAATAAACAAATGGAATACATCAAACTAAAAAGTAACCTACTGAATGGGAAAAAAATATTTGCTAATGACATATCCAGTAAGTGGTAAATATTTAAAATACATAAAGAATTTACACAGCTCAAAATAAAAATTCTGATTCAAAAATAGGCAGAGAACATGAATAGACATTCTCCAAAGAGGACGTACAGATGTCCAACATACATATGAAAGAATGTTCAACATCACTAATAACCAGGGGAATGCAAATCGAAACCGTGAGATACCATCTCACACATTTAGAATCAGAACAGACAGCTCACACACAGTGAAACTGAAGCAGTCATCAAAAAACTCCCAACAAACAAATGCCCTGGATTGGATGGCTTCACAAGTGAATCTTACCAAACAATCTTAGAAGAACTAACACCTTCTCTTCTCAAGCTATTCCAAAAAATTCAAGAGGGAGAATGACTCCCAGGCTAATTTTATGAGGCCAGCATTACCCTAATTTAAAACCAGATAGAAACACTACCAAAAAAAACTATAGGCCCATATCCTTGATAAATGTAGATGCTAAAATCCTCAAAAAAATATTAGCAAGTTGAATACAGCAATACATCAAAAAGATCATACACATGTTCAAGTAGAATTTATTCTGGGGATACAAAGTTGGTAAAATACTTGCAGATCAATAAACTTGATACACCAGATAAACAAAATGAAAGATTAAAGTCACATGATCATATCTACAGGTGCAGAAAAAGCATTTGATAAAATCCAGCACCCATGTAATAAAGGCCATATATGACAAACCCACTGCCACCATCATACTTAATGAGCAAAGACTACAAACACTCCTGTTAAGATTGGGAATAAAATGAGAATGTCCACTTTCACCTCTCTTATTAAACTTAATACTGGAGTTGAAAAGAAAAAAGTAAAATTGACATTGTTCGCAGATGACATAATACTGTACATAGAGAACCCTAAAGATTCCACCAAAAAACTACTAGAACTGACAAATGAATTCAGTAAACTAGCGAGGTACAAAATTAATAACCAGAAATCAGTTGCATTTTATACGCCAATAATGAATACCTGAAATTAAGATCACAATCCCATTTACAATTGCTTAAAAAAGAATAAAATACCTAGGAATAAATTTAACCAGGAGTGTAAAAGACCCATAGTCAGAAAATTATTGATATATGACACTGAAGAAAGAAACTGAAAATAATTCGAAAAAGTGGAAGCAGACACTGTGCTCATGGATAGGAAGAAATAACATCATTAAAATGTCCATACTACCCAGAGCAATCTATAGACTCAGTGCAATTACTGACAAGATTCCAATAACATATTTTACAGAACTAGAACAAATATTCCAAAAATTTATATGACACTACAAAATACCCAGGACAGCAAAAGCAGTCTTGAGAAAAAAGAACAAAGTTGGAGGAATCATGCTATCTAATATCAAACTATATTATAAGGCCATAGAAATCAAAACAGCATGACACTGGCATAAAAATAGACAGACAGATCAATGGAACAGAATAGAGAAACCAGCAATAAATGCATGCCTTTATAGTTCATTAATATTTGACAAATGAGGCAAATACATATAATGGACTAAAGAGAATTTATTCAATAAATGATGTTGGGAAAATTGGACAGATACATTCAGAAAAATGAAACCAGACCACCTTCTCACACCACACACAAGAATAAATTCAAAATGGATTAAAGACTTAAATGTTAGACTCAAAACCATAAAAATCCTAGAAGAAACCATAGGTAGTAAAATCTTGTGCATTGCTCATAGCAATACTTTTTTAAATATATCTCCTCAGGCAAGGGGAACAAAAGAAAAAATAAACAAATGGGACTACATCAAACCAAAAAGGTTTTGTACAACAAAGCGAACCATCAACAAAATAAAAAGACAACTCACTGGGAGAACATATTCCTCAGTACATGTGATAAGGGGTTAATATCCAAAATTTGTAAAGAACTTATACAACTCAACACCAAAAAAAAAAATCCCATTAAAAAATGGGCAAAGAACCTGAATAGACACTTCACCAAAGAGGGCATATAGGTGGCCAACAGACATAAGAAAAGATGCTCGACATCACTAATCATCAGAGAAATGAAAATTAAAATCACAATGAGATATCATCTCACACCTGTCAAAATGGCTATTAATACATCAACAAACAAGTGCTGGCAGATAGGGAAGCCCCGGTGCATTGTCAGTGGGAATGCAGATTGGTGCAGCCACTGTGGGAAACAGTATAGAATTACCTCAAAAAACTAAAAATGAACTACCTTATGACCCAGCGATTCCACTTCTGGGAATTTATCTGAAGAAACCTGAAACACTAACTCAAAAGAATATATGCACCCCGTGTTCATTGCAGTGTTGTTTCCAATAGCCAAGAATGAGAAGCCGCCCAAGTGTCCATCAGTACATGAGTGGATAAAACAACTATGGGACACTTACACAATGGAATACTACTCAGCTATAAAAAGAAAGAGAACGTTATGCTAAGTAAAATAAGCAAGTCAGAGAAAGACAAATACCATATGATTTCCCTCATATGTGGAAGCTAATGAACAAACTGAGCTAACAAACAAAATAGAGACAGATTCATGGATAGAGAGCAGACTGACAGCTCTGGGGCGGGGGAGAGGAGGAATCACACAAAAAAGAAAAAGAACTCACGGATACAGACAACAGTCTGGTGATTGCAGCAGGGAGGGTGGAGGAGGAAAGTGGGTATAAGGGGGAATCAGTGGTAATGAAAAATACAATAAAAATAAAATACTAGAAATGAATGAATAGCCCTGGCAGGTGTGGCTCAGTGGATTGAGCACTGCCCTGCAAACTGAAAGGCCGTCAGTTTGATTCCCAGTCAGGGCACATGCCTGGATTGCGGGCCAGGTCCCCAGCTGGGGGCATGTGAGAGGCAACCGATCACTGTCTCTCTCACAGATTGATATTTCTCTCCCTCTTTTTCTCCCTCTCTTCCCCTCTCTCTAAAAGTAAATAAATAAAATCTTTAAAAATAAAATAAAATAAAAATGAATGAATAATACATAAATAAATATCGTGGTATGTAAAGTACAGCACAGGGTATATAGTCAATAATATTGTGATAACTATGTATGGTATCACATGGGTACTAGATTTATTGAGGTGATCACTTCATAGGGTATATAAATGTCTAATTACTGTGTTGTACACTTGAATAATTTACACTTTGTATAATTTCAGTCAAACTGATTTGTTGCCAAACATCTATCTGGTCTATCCTGGAGCATATTCCATGCGTACTCCGGAAAAATTTGTGTTCTCCTTCTGTTGGATGCAGTGTTCTCTATATATCTGTTGTTCACTTGATATGTAGTATTGTTCAAGTTCTCTGCTTTTTATACTCCATCAGGGTAGTTACACAGACTTTCATATGTACCCACATAATTACCATTTTCAAAACTCTTTATTTCTTCACATGGATTTGAATTACCACAAATTATTATTTCCTTTTAGTCTGAAGGAACTGATTTAATATTTCTTGTAACACAAGCATGATAGCAACAAATTTTCTCAGTCCTTGTTTATTTGGAAACACCTTTATTTCACCTTTTCTAAGGATAGCTTTGCTGAATACAATGTTCTTAGGTGACTATGTTTTTCTTTCATCACTTTCAAAGGGTCACTTCACTACTTTCCGGCTCCATTGTTTCTGATTGGAAGTTAGTCATTAATTGTACTATTGTTATCTGTGTGACATTATTTTTCTTCTGTCCTTTGTGATGATTAATTCTATGTGTCAATTAGACTGAGTTATAGTTTCTACTTACTTTGGCCAAACACTTGTCTGGATGTTGCTGTGAAGGTGTTTTTGTAGATATGATTAACATATATAATCAGTTATCTATAAGTAAAGCAAATTACCCTACCTATAATGTAGGTAGACCTCATCCAATTAGTTGAAGGCTTCAATAGCAGACAAATATCCCCCCCAAAGAACAAATTCTATTTGAAGAATGTAATACAGAAATTCTGCCTGAATTTCTAAACTACTGCTCTGCCCTACAAATGTTGGACTTGTCAGTCCCCACAATCATATGAGCCAATTCTTTAAAATAAGTTGCTCTTTCCCTTGATAATAGATAGAAGATTGGTAGATGGATGTAGATATAGATATCCTATTGATTCTGTTTATCAACAGAAGGCTGAATAAAGTATAGACTTTGGTACCAAGAATAGTTCTAGAAGCAAAGAATCTTAAGGAATTGGCTCTGAGACTTCTGAAATTGGTTTTCCAGTTAGTAAAGACAGCATTGATGGTCCATGACATGATGTGGCAAAAGAGAAATGCAAAACACAACCATTTGATACTCCCGATCAAATACTTATAAGAGGCAAGGCTCTGGATAACATTGTATTTTGTACTTTAAGAACACTTTTGTCAAATTAAAAAATATAATGACTCTGGCTGGCTGCTCCTAATTACACTAGATGAAGTAAGTGGTGAAAGAAAAGGGTGCACTTTGGTATTTGTATTCCCAGGTTACGCTCTGCATAAATTTTTATACGCAGAAAGATGAAAGTTTTTATCTGTCCTAAAAGAAAATTTTATCTCCTGTAGCCACAGTGCTGAGATTGTTTTAAACCAAACCCATAGTCTCATCATGCAAGTGGCTGAATTACACCACAAATTGAATTTCAAACCTCACAAGGTATCTGCTATTAACATATCAATTTGAAGTTATTAATCAAGAGCCAATGGGATCCTGAGAATTGGTATGGGGACATATGGGAAGAGCCTGATGAATCTGAGAACACTGAACTCCTAAATACTTCTTTGTCTTCTTTGCCATTAGAAGCAGCCCTTCTGTTCTGTATGAAGAGATTACCCCTGCTTTCCTTAAACTGTAATGGCCATTCCCAAGGAACTTGACTTGCAAGACACTGCTGATTTTGCTTCTAGATTTGTAACTATATTCAAGTCCCAGCAGTCTACAACAGGTCAGGTATAAAGTGTGACAAATGAGGGATTGCACTACACTCCAAAAGAACATGATTCTTTTGATTTACACCAACAAATTTGGGGAACAATGTATGATGAATATTAAGGGTACAATATAATGGTGGAAGAAACATAAAGTTGGATCTGGTTACATTTATTGATATGGGCCTACTATGCAGAGATTCTACATTTAACATTGCAGTCCACAGAATTAGAAAAGGCTCTAACATTTTGTTTGGTTGTTTGGCTGGAACATTGGTCAAAAATGACATACACTAGATCATTTGGAATACCAGAACTGCCTTGGTATGCCACAGAGGAAGGTACTCAAGAATGCTAGAGGGTGTTTGTGATGTAGGACATGCTCACCCACCACTGAAGGGTCCAGAGAACACATCTTTCATCATGGCCAAGAGGAGAGCCCCAGAATCCTTGAAGAGCTCTTGGGTGCTGTTCTCTATAGATCAGAATTACAGTAAGAACTGCTGCCCCTGAATTGGGGGATGGATACAAATGCAATGGAGATATTTGGATCCCAGGTCAAGTGGCAATACTTAATCAGCAAAGGCAAGCTGGGCATGGTTACTGCAGTGGAGAACAAAGTCAAAGCAGAAATAAGAGTCTGACTTTCAGAAACCTATGGTGTTGGCTAGTTGCTCGTGTTGGCTAGTTGCTCATGTTGTCCTTAAAAGTGAAGCAGATGCACACTCTACTAAATGCTTACTTGATCTATGTAAGTGGAAGAATTCTAGGTCAAGTGAAGGGAAGTCTAACTTGAATAAAGAACAGAATTGTGGCCCTTCGACCAATTCCAACCTGAGTCAGCACACAGACCCCAAACTCCTTGAATGAAAGAGAAGCCAAATCCCCTTGAGGAAAACCCTGCCACACTATCAAAAATGTACATAGTCAGTCTTTCTCCCAGACATACTCAAAGAGACTAAGTAAAGCCTTTTACCAGGTGATTGTGCATTAAGCGAAAGGAAATAGACTTTTCAGGGATTACTGAGCACTGGCTCAGAACTAATACTAATTCTAGAAGACCCAAAGTAACTGTGTCCACAAGCCAGAGTAGAGGTTTATGGAGGTCAAGTGATCAATAAAGATTTAGCTCATGTCCACCTCACAGTGGGTCCAGTGAGTCCTTGAATCCATTCTGTAGTTATTTCTCTACTTCTAAAATGCATAATTGCAGTAGACATACTCAGCAACTGAATCCCTATATTGCTTCCCTAACCTGCAGAGTGAAGGCTATTGTGTTAGGAATGGCCAAGTGGAAGCCACTAACTGCCTCTACACAGGAAAACAGTAAACCAAAAGCAATACCACATTCCTGGAAAGATTGCAGAGATGGTGCCACCATGTAAAGATCTAAAAGTTGCAGAAGTAGCAATTCCCACATTTCCATTCAACTTGCCTATTTGGTCTGTGCAGAAGGCATATGGATCTTGGAGAATGGCAGTAAATTATGGTAAACTTAACCAGGTGGTGACTCCAACTGCAGTTGCTGTTGCAGATGTGGTTTCATTGCTTGAGCAAATTAGCACATTCCCTTGTGCCTGGTACGTAGAAATTTATCTGGCAATTTTTTTTTGCAATGCCTGCTTGAGCTATATGACCCAACAGACTCAATGGTATTTGAAGAATCTTGGCAGATAGGGATGCTTTGACAGGCCTCTGTAAGTGAATTAGTGGGAACCACTGGGATTTTGGAGCAAAGCTTTGCCATCCACTGTGGATAACTACTCTCCTTTTGATATTTGGCTTTTGGTTTGTTACTGGACCCTAGTAGGGACTTAGTGTTTCACCATGGGCCACCAATTTACCATGCCATCTGAGCTGCCCTTCATGAACTGGATGCTGTCTAACTAACCAAGCAAAAAGTTGCATGTACACAGGAGCACTCTATCAAATGGAAGTGGTGAAGTTGAGATCAGGCACAAGCAGGCCCTGAGAACAGAAAAGTTACATAAGGAAGCGACCCAAATGTCCATGGTCCCTACTCCAGGTACATTTCTTCTCCCAGTGTACACCTATGGCCTCAAAGGGAGTTTCCAACAATCAGCAGACTGAGGAAGAGAATACCCAGGCCTGATTTACAGATGTTTCTGCACTATATGTCAGCACAACCTGAGAGGAGACCACTCCAACAGTACAGTCCATTTCTGGGACACCCCTGAAGGACAATAATGAAGGAAATTTTCCCAGTGAGCAAAACTCTGAGCAGTTGCACCTGCTTCTTGATTTTGGCTAGAAGGAGTAGCCAGACCTTCAACTGTATACTAAATCATGGGTTGTGGCCCAGGGTTTGGCTAGATGGTGAGGGACTTAGAAGGAACATAGTTGAAAAACCGGTGACAAGATCTGGGGAAGAGGTATAAGCCTCTCTGAATAGGCAAAAAAGAAAAAGTGAGGATATTTGTGTTCCATATGAACATTCACCAAAGTTGACCCCTGCAGAGGAGGATTTTATTAATCAAGTGGATAAGAAGGCCTGTTCTGAACAAAGTAGCCTTGCTGGATAGAAGTGAGGCGTGGCCTCAGCAACACAGACTGCCACTACCCATGGCCAGCCTGGCTACAGCCACTGCTAAGTGGCTGGTCTTCCAGACGCAGAGACCAGCCCTGAGTCCCTGCTATGGCACCGTTCCCTGGGGTGATCAGCTAGCTGCCACACAGCCGGTTGATTACACTGACCTACTTCCATTACATAAGGGATAATTTTTTGTTCTTACTGGAATAGACATTCATTCTAGATATGGATTTGCTGCACACAATGCTTTTGCCAAGACTACCATCAGTGCACTTACGGAACTCTTTAGTTAATATCATGATATTCCACACAGCTTTTCTTCTGATCGAGGGACCTCACAGCAAATAAAGTACAGCAATGGGCCTAATCTCATGGTATTCATTCATCTTACCATATTTTCTACCATCCTGTAGCAGATGGCTTGGTAGAGCCATGGAATGGCGTTTTGTTTTGTTTTGTTTTGTTTTGTTTTGTTTTATAAATGAGCACTATATTATTTTTTTAAAAGATTTTATTTATTTATTTTTAAAGAAAGGTCAAGGTAAGGAGAAAGAGAGGGAGAGAAACATCAGTGTGTGGTTGCCCCTCACTTGCCCCTCACTGGGAACCTGACCTACAACCCAGGCATGTGCCCTGACTGGGAATTGAACCAGCAATCCTTTGGTTCACAGGCCGGCACTCAATCCACTGAGCCACACCAACCAGGGCCTGGAACGATATTTTGAAGACAGTTACAGCACCACCTACATGGCAATACCTTGCAAGTCTGGGGCAATGTTCTCCAGGAAGTGCTACATGTTCTAAATCAGTATCCAACTAATGTATTATATTTTTTTCTCCCATAATCAAGATTTACAGGTTCAGGTATCAAGGGGTGGAAATGGAAGTGGCGGTACCATGATTACCCCATTATCCACCAGCAAAATTTTTTCTGCCTGTTGCCACAACCCAATGCTCTGTTGGTCTAGAGACCTTAGTTCCAAAAGGAGGAATGCTTCCACCAGGAGACACAATGATGCCATTGAACTGGTAGTGAATACTGCTATCCAACCCCTTCGGGTTCCTCATGCCTCTGATCAACAGGAAAAGAAGAGTCTTGCTATAGTGGCTGTGGTGATTGATCCTAATTACCAAGAGGATTGGACTGCTGAGCACCAATGGAGATAAGAAAAGGTATTTATGGAATACAGGAAATCCACTAGAGTGCCCCTTTGAACTGTTCTGACCTGTGATGAAAGTCGATAAAAAAACTGTTGCACAACCCAGTTCAGGCAGGACTGCTAATTGCCCGGCCCCTTTTTATCGATTTATCATGTTTTTCCTTTACATCACTTTTTTTTCATGTTCAAGAAAATAATTCCTACAAAACACTCATGAAGACATTCTCTTCTTTTTTTTGTAGAAGCATTATTGTTTTAGAAGCTTTTATACTTAGACTTGTGATCCATGTCAGGTTAATTTTGTGTGGTGCATTATGGATCAAGATTTATTTTCTTCTCAACCCAGATAATCCCTATCCCACTCAACTGAAGTACGGCCTTTGTCACAAACAGATGGCAGTGTATGTGTAGAGCTATTTCTGGGTTCTCTTTTCTATTTTCTTGATTTTTTTTCATTAGTAGCACTCTTCTGTAATGTTTATTTTATCATGGGTCTTGATATCTGATGGGGTGAGTTCTGCTTTTTTTTTCCTTCTTCATGTTTACTTGGCTATGCTGGGTCTTCTGTATTTTCATATACATTTAGAATAAAACTGTTAATTACCATAAAAATGATAGAATCTTAATTAGTATTTTATTGACTCTGAGGTAGGGTATGTAGCAGAGCAGCTGCAATTGATAGAAGCTACAGAAAGTGCCATCAAGGAGGAAGGCCGTCCCTACCAGACTTATGGCTTAGAACCACAGAGGCCAGCTTGATCCAACATGGTGACTATTTTCACCTAACAGTCACCGCTGGACTCATCACACACTCATTGTAACACACTGGAGTGCTGAACCATACATCCCACGCCGCCTGGCGGGAAAGGAGAGCCCAAATAAGGACTCAGAATGGCTGGTGGAGCTCCCCTGAGAAATTTCCACCCCTCTCCTGAGAAGTCCCGAATATTTCTCCTCCTATTGAATACCCTATCCCCAATTAAATGAACCTCAGTAAAGGAAGTAAATTTTGGTAAAGGCAGGCTGCTCTGTTTGTGGAGCAGCCCACTCACTGTCTGTCTCACTGCTTCACTAGTAAACTCACTTTCACTTTAAACTCTATGCTGGCTATTATTTGAATTCTTTCCCAAGCAAAGCCGAGAACTCACACTGGGTCGTGACCCTTGGGGTCCCTGGCCCCTCAGAATGCCTATATCAACTCTATAGCTCCAAATGGAGAGAATGGCATTGTTTAAAAGTGAGATTTCCATTGTTGAACACAATATATTATTCTATTTATTTAAGTTTTTAATTTTATCAATGATGTTTTACAGTTTTCAATATAGAAGATTTGCATAGCTCTCATTAGATTTGTCTCTAGATGTTTGATAATTTAGTATTACTTTCGACTGCATTGCTTATTTCATTTCAGTTCTATTACAACTGTTTGTTGGCAGAAAATATACTTTTTTATATTGTCCCTGTATCCAGTAACCTTGTGAAATTCATTTATTGATAGTGATTATTTTTAGATTATCTTGGATTTTCAACATACGCAATCACATCATGTGTGAATAATAATCATTTTTCTTCCATTCCAATTGTTATAGTGTTTCTTTTTCTTTTTTTTTATTTTGTCCTTTGGTTCTAGCTAGTATCTTCAGTAAAATGTTGAGTAGAATAGGAAAAACAGTATTTGCCTTGCTCTAACCTTACAAAAAAATATTCACTATTTTACAATTAAATGTGGTGCTAGGTGTTTGGTAGATTCCCTTTATCAAATTAAATATAATTAATTCTGTTCTCAGTTTTCTGAAAGTTTTTGTCATAAAAAGGTGTTGAAATTTATTATTTTCTGCTGCATCCATTGAGATGACCATATGGGGTTTTAAAAAATTTATTATTAAAATGAATTACCAGATTTTTCAGGCTATAAGATATACTCCTCCCCCCCAAATTTGGGAGGAATAATAGTTATTAATGCTGCTGTTGAGTTCTGTTTACATTTACATTGGTGAAATATTATGTTATTTATGTTATTAAATATTTTACCACATGTTTTGCTTCAAATTTTTTTTCCTATTTCCTCCTCTAAAACTTAGGTGCATCTTATGGTGTGAAAATATGGTACATTGACTACTTTTCAAATATAGCCAGTATTCAGTCATGTTAAATGAATACTGAAATTCTATGACAAACTCCACTTGTTCAGTATTTATATACATTTATACACATACATACTGTGTAGTATATATATATATACACACACACATATAGGTGTACACACATACTTATAGTCTTATTAGATCTTTTGAATCTATGATAATAAGAGGTATTACTTGTAACATTTCTTTCCTGTATTTTCTTGTCAGATATTGGTATCAATGTTATGTTACACTCATAAAATAAATTTAGAAGTGTTCACCATTTCTCTGGAAATAGTTCACTAGATTCTCTAGAAGACTTTATATAAGATTTATGTTGTTTCTTCCTTATATGTTTGGAGGAGTTAATCGGTGAATCCATCTGTCTGGACCTGCTTTCTTTATTGAATAGTTTTTAATTACAAAATTAACTTGTTTAATGTATATAATTTTGATTTGTTTTTCTGTTTCTATAAGTTTTATATTATATTTCTCAAAGAATGCACTTGTTTTGTCTAAATTGTCAAATTTATTGGCATAAAGGCATTTGCGATGTCCTTTGTCATCTTTCTAATATCTGTAGAATGTGATGTGGTTCTACTTTATTATTTTAAATTAAAAATAAATGCTAATTTATTATTTTTGTCTTTTTACCTTCATTAGTTGTGCTGAATGTAAATTTTATTAATCTTTTCAAATAAATACCTTGATTTTGATATGTGTATGTGTGTATTCAATTTCAATAACATCTACTCTTATTATTTCTTTGGGTTTAATTTATTATTGTCATCTTATCTTTTTGATATGCAGTTTACATCATTGATTTACAACTTTCTTTTCTAATATATGCATTTAGAACTAAAAATTGCCCTCAAAACATTGATTTAGCTGCATTTTACAAGGGCTTTTATTATCATCCTTCCAAAAACATTTTCAGATTTATACTGTGATTTCTTCTTTGACTTTTGGATTACTTAGACCTGTGTTCCTTAACTGAAAAACTTTTGGAGATATTCTAGTTATTAATTTATAATCTAGTTCCACTGTAGTCAGAGAACTACTCTTGATTTTAGTCTTTAGAAATTAACTGAGAGTGTAAGGCTCTTTTGGTATATAATCCATGAGCACTTGAAAAGAATATGTACAATGTAGTTGTTCAGTGTAGAGGTCTAAATATGTCAGCTAGTTCAAATTGATCATGTTGTTCCATTCTTCCATATCTTTATTATTTTTTCCTTGTTTATAAGTTATGCTCAAATTTTCAACAATCATTGTGCAATTGTATTTTTTTATTTTAGTTCTGTCAATTTTGAATTTATATTTTTTTAAAATATGTTATTAAGTACTTACAAATTTAGCATTGATCTATCTTACTACTAAATTACTCACTTTATTACCATTAAATAGCCCTATGGATCAAAAATACTATTTACCTTAAAACTGACTTTGTCTGATTTAGTAGAGCTATCGCAGCCCTCATCTTGTTAGTATTTAGGTGATATATATTTTCAAATTTTAACTTCTACCCTTCTGTTTTCTTGTATAATATGCTTCTATAAATGGCATATAGTTGTGGATTTTTATCCAGTGTGACAATGTTTATCTATTAATTGGATTGTTTAGTCCATTTAAAATCAATGTAATTACTAATATATACTTGACAACTTTAATTTTCTTTTACTCTGTACCATCTGCTCATTATTCTTACTTTATTTTATTTTAGATCAGATGTTTTAATTATTTCAGTGCTCACTAAGTTATAAGTTGGCTGTTCCTCTCAGCACTTTGAAGATACCTCCATTGTCTTCTGTCTCCCATTGTTTATGTTGAAAAGGCTGTCTTCAATGTTATTGTTACTTCTTTTAAGATAATGGGTTTGTTATCTTTTAAGATTTTTCTTAAAAAAAAAGATTCTATTTACTTATTTTTAGAGTGTAGAAGGGATGGAGAAAGGGAGGGAGAGAAACATCACTGTGTGGTTGCCTCTCACACACCCCCTACCAAGGACCTGGCCCACAACCCAGGCATGTGCCCTAGCCTGGGAATGGAACCAGTGACCCTTTGGTTCACAGGCCAGCACTCAATCCACTGAGCCACACAAGCCAGGGCTTAGATTTTTCTTTAAATCTTTGGTTCTCAACAGGTTGGCTATGATGTGCCTGGTCTGTTTTCCTTTGTATTTATCTTCCTTGTGATTCACTGAGTATCTTGAATAAGTGGAATATCTTTCCCCAGTTTAGGAAATCTCTCAGACATTATCTCTTCCAATATTGCTTCTGCTCATTTATTCTCTCTTCTCTGCCTGGACTCCAATTCCCTAACTATACATTTATTGGACCTTTTTGTTTGTGTCCCACATGTCTCTTTTGCTCCATTCCTTCCCACCCCACCCCTTTTTTCCTGTACTTCAGTTTAGATATTATTATACTAGCTTCCAGTTTCCTAGCCATGTCCAGTCTCTTTTTAAATATGTTTTTAATGCTAGAATTTAGTTGTGCCCTTTGAAGAATTTAAGCTTAGCCCTTTAGGCTCCCTCTTCCGTGCAGCTTCAAAATCTGGGAAGTATCTCAAGGAAAAGGCAGGTTGTGTAGTTAAGGAGCCCCCCTTCTCTAGCAGGACTTATTCTCCTTAGCACTATGAGACAACGGAATATATTATTCTGCTTTTTCCAAGTCCTTCATCTAGCTCCCCAGCCTTTTATACACAGCCTCACCTCAGACAAACATCCTATGGAATAAACTTACCATGCACTTGGAGTTCCTTGAGTTCCAATCTGTCGCACTAGCTGTGTGACGCCTAAACTTGATTTCTGTTCTCCCAGTAGAGTTCCTCCAAGGGACAAGACTAAATAAAAGGCTAGGCCTAGAGTCAGTAAATGCCTCCAGAGAAGAAGATCACTAGCAGTGATTAGCATTCCTCAGAAGGGCCCTATTCCGTCCATGATTCCAATGCTCATCTTTCTTATTGTTTATTGTCTAAAGTGTGATAAAATACACTTTTGTGATGTATCTGGCTTTTTTAAAGTTGGGCTGTTGTCATTCAACCCAGAAGCAGAAATTCTAAAATCTGTTCTTTCCCCTTCTTTCTTACTCAAAAAGTGTATGCACATGTATACACCGGACACACACACACACACAGCCTTGAAAAAATTCTCTTCCCCCTAAAAATCATTGCCTGCTGGTATTTACACCCTTGTGCAGCCTCCTCTGACTTCGAATATGGCTGGACTGTATGAACACAAGGCTAGGGTGTAAAAAACATTGTAACCTCATCTTTAGTCTTTTTTAATTTCTTGATCTTCAGGAAGCTACAGAACATCGAAGCAGTCCTGTGGAGAAGTCCAGATGGAAAAAGACAGCCAGTGTCAATTTGCCAGCCACACTGAAAGTAAATCTTCCAGGCCCAGGGCAGCCTTCATGACTAGAGCCCCAACAAACATCTTGGCTGCAACTCCAGGAGAGGCCCTGAGCTCCCACCATCCAGTTAAGCTGCTCCCAAATTCCTGACCTACCTAGAAGCGAAGACTAGAATGGTGGTTACCAAGGACTGAGGGAAAGGTAAAATGGAGAGTCATTGTTCTGTTGGTGTAAAGTTTCAGTTATTCAAGATAGGATCCACTGTACAGTATAGGGCCTATAGTCAACAATTGTGTGTTGTACCCTCAAAACTTTGTTGAGGATAGATCTCATGTTAAGTGTCTTACCACAAAAGCAAACAAACAAAAAGTACACAAGGAAATCTTTAGAGGTGATGAATTCACAGGTGTATATGTAAGTTCAGACTCATCAAATTGTATACATTAAATATGTGCACTTTTTCTATATCAATTATACCTCAATATGGTTGTTTTAAAAAATTGATATATTTATATTTGCTTAAAGCCACTAACTTTAGGAGTTACTTGTTATAACCAATAGATAAATAATATATATTCTTTGCACCTTTTTTAGTTTAACAATGTATCCTAGAAATTATTCTCCATGATTTCATGAAGATCTTCATTCTTTTTATAGCTTATAACACTACATTGTATATTTTACTAAACCAGTCTGTACGAATATGCAATTCCAACACATTGCTGTAGGAAATGTAGCTTCAGGGTATATTCACAGGGTAGGGTTGCTGCTTCAGTATGTCATGTATTTGTAGTTTTGGTAGGTATTGCTAATTTCACTTCATGAGGTAGCAACAGCTTTACTCACACTGGTAATATATGAGTACGCTTATTTCCCCAGGGCCTCACCAAGGATCTTAAGGGTTTTTTTGAACTTTGCCAATCTAATAGAAGAGCAATGGTATCTCTGTGTAGTTTAATTTTCCTTTCTGTAATTATGAGGAAAATTAAACATCTATTCAGTTTTTCAAAAACCATTATAATTTTTTGTGAACTCTTCATAGGTTTTAACTGTTTACTTATTGACTAATTCTTTTACTTTAATTCTTGAGAGTTCTTTATGTATTAGGTATATTAGCCTTCTATCTATTACATATATTGAAAATATTTCCTCCCAGTTTATCATTTTTCACTTTGGCCTTGCTTATGAGCTTTTTATTTTACTTTTTGCCAGACTATATATGGCCTTTCTGCCATGTAAAACCTTTCCTACTTTTTATGTAGCCAAATTTGTTAATTTTTTGCAGGTGGAAATTTATTTTTTTAATTTTATTTTAATCATTGTTCAAATACAGTTTAAATTTATTAATTTTTTAATTGCATCTGGGTTTTGAGTCATAGTATAAAAGCTTTCCATCCCCAAATTATGTAGGATTTTTTATTGTTCTCCAAAATCACTCCTTTTTTAATACATTTTATTGATTATGCTATTATAGTTGTCTCATTTCCCCACCTTATTCCCCTCCGGCCCACAGCCTCGTCCCACCCACATTGCCCCTGACCACTTAGTTCATGTCCATGGATAGTACATATGAATTCTTTGGCTTCTCCATTTCCCATACTATTCTTAACCTCCCCCTGTCTATTTTGTACCTACCATTTATGCTTCTTATTCCCTGTACCTTCTCCCTCATCCTCCCCACTTCCTGCTGATAACCCTCAATGTGATCTCCGTTTCTGTGATTCTGTTCCTGTTCTAGTTGTTTCCTTGGTTTGTGTTTGTCTTTGTTTTTAGGTTCAGTTATTGATAGTTGTGAATTCATTGTTATTTTACTGTTCATAGTTTTGATCTTCTTCTTTTTCTTAGATAAGTCCCTTTAAGATTTCATATTATAAGGGCTTGGTGATGATGGATTCCTTTAACTTGACATTATCCAAGAAGCACTTTATGTGCCCTTCCATTCTAAATGATAGTTTTGCTGGATAGAGTAATCTTAGATGTAGGTCCTTGTCTTTCATGACTTCCAATACTTTTTTTCAGCCCCTTCTTGCATGTAAGTCTTCTTTTGAGAAATTAACTGATAGTCTTATGGGAACTCCTTTGTAGGTAACCATCTCCTTTTCTCTTGTTGCTTTTAACATTCTCCTGCAAAAAAACTGGCCCAGAGCCAAAGGCTGACACCAGGCTCTAAAAGGCCATCCTCTTGCCTTAAGAGGGAGAAACTCTATGGTGATCTCCAAGAATCAGGTCAAGGTTAGAATTCACTGAGACCAATTCCTTCCTTCCTTAGTCCTGTCTAGTTTTCCTTACTTCCTCACATGTTTTTTCCTGAAGAATATGCCCACCATATTGCCTGCCTTAGGCTCTGCATATAAGGAATCTATTCTAAGACCTGCCATCAGAAGACTCTAAGGATAAAATTCTGGAGTTGGGTCACTTGTGAGCTCACTGGCAACAAGACTTCATCATAATGCTAGGTATATAGAGTTAGTAGTCCCCAGCATGTGCTAACAGTGCAATTGCTAAGAGACCACCTACATGGACCTCAGTCTCAGGCAAGGTATGGGTTTGAGGAATATACTGGGTTACAGAATATCTTATATTTGAGGGAGAGCTGTGGGATTGAGTGTCTGTTGCCAAATGCCACTGATGCTTTGAAGAGAGGGGGGAAAAGGATTGGAATAATCAATCACCAATTTAAAACAAAGTGTGAGTCAAATGTCTCCTCAGCAGTTTTAAAGAGACCTCATTTACTGTAGCAGAAGAGCAGACCCCAGACTTAATTGCAAAAGTGCCAGGCTACTGGAGAAGGCTGAAGTTCAGCCTGCTGAGCCTCCCTTGCCAAAGTTATATCTCTGATAGGGAAAGAGTAGGACCCTGTAATCTAGGATAGGAATATAGATTAAAACATTGGAAGGCCATGAAACCTCAGATCCCCCTGAAATCTCTGGTCTGGCAGAAATGGCCACTCTCCCTAGCCAAAAGGTAGAAGTTCTTCCTTGCTTGAAGAAAATGCAGGTGCCTCAAAAGAGGCAGGTGACTTAACAAGAAATTCTTGACTTCTTTAGCAGCTGCCTCATTCTTCCCTTCTTATCACCAGACAAATAATACGAGTCAGACCTCAGTGTGACCTCACTGGGTATCTGTTGAGTCTGCCAAAAAGACAGGTTTTACAAAGGAGCTTCAGGGCCTGCAAACATGTACTGAGCAGAGATGGGGAGAATATGCCTGGGAGTGGAATCTGTGTGTGCTGAGCCAAAATAGAAAACTCTGTACAGGAGAAGTAATTAATATGGGGCCACTGTCTAATAACTCAGGATTTCACACACTCACAAGGGCTCCAGAAGGTGATTTTAGTAGCTGCTTAATGAAGGGTTCTTGAAAGCTAGATAAAAGCAATGGTCCACATTAAATGAATTAGATATGTTAGAACTCTACCGCAGACTGTGGAAGAAGGATCAAAAGGCTTAGTGAAGTGTGTATGCAGGAATGAATCTACCATATAAAACCAGAAAACTCACCAGTTGCCTGTGCTTTTTTATTAGGTTGGAGGACTCCTTTCACCCAAAAGGTAAAGGATGTGTTTGTGAAGAGGGGACCAGCAAGGGTGAAAAATTCAGCAGCGGCTGTCTTCTATGGGCTGGAGCTGGGGATCAAACATGCTGTGACAGAAGTGAATGTCCACCAAAACCTTGATCTTTCTCCCCTTTCACATCTTCCCTTCCTTCAGTCTTCTCATTCTCAGTCACTCAAGTCAAAAACTTAGGAGTCATTCTCGGTTCCTCTCTTGCCTTCAGCTCTCCCATCAAATCTTTCAGCAAGCCTGCCAACTCTCCCTTATGAAGGTATTGCATATAAGTCTTACTTCTCTCCATCTGCACCATGACTGCCCTAGTCCAAAACACCATCTTCTAAGCTTTGGGCAGTAACTGTGGTCTTCCACTAGTCTCCCTGCTTCTTCTCTCACCCTCCTGCAAACCACTGCCCACCAGCAGTAAGAGGATAAATTTGTAAAGCATAAATTAGATCAAGCCTTTCCCCTCCCCCCCCAAAACTCCCCAATGACTTTCTATCACCCTAACGTAAAATCTGACTTCTTATTCTGGTGTACAAGGCCCTGGCTTATAGCTCCCGCCTTACCTTCTGTCACTCTGTCACTCTCTGCTACTCTGTCTCTACACTGCTTTTTCTGGCCTTCAAACATACACACTCACTCCTGCCGTACGGTCTGTGCATTACCTGCACCCTCTACCTGCCATGCTCTTTTCTGCTGAACTTTATCTGGTTGGTTCCTTCTTATCACTGTGACTGGGCTTAAATGTTAAAGAGGTCTTCCCAAAACACCAGTCTAGAGCCTCCAGCCAAGCTCTGACTGGTGTGGCTCAGTGAGCTGGGCACACTGAGCAAAAGACACAAAGCAAAAGATCACTGATTCAATTCCTGGTTAGGCACATGCCTGGGTTGGGGGCCAGGTTCCCAGTTAGGGTCCTGTGAGAGGCAACCCATCGATTTTTCTCTCTCAAATTGACATTTCTCTCCTTCCCTCTCTCCCTCCCTTCCCTTCTTTCTAAAAATAAATAAATAAAATCTTTAAAGCCTCCAACTCTTTTTGCACGATGCCCATTACAATGTAATGCTGATGGAATGATTTGTTGACTGGCTCCCTACAACAAAATGAAAGTGGATTATCTGCTAGTTCCAGACCATTTCTCCCCCCTTAAACCTGTTTCTTTGGGACTTGTGCCTTTCAAATCAACCACCACTCACTCTCCTTGTTACTGGTATCTCCAGCCATTGAAGGTTTTGGCAGCTGCCTCACAGTCTTCCTCTTCCAATTTGTTCTCAGTGATGACAGACCTACATGACCCATCCACCACCCTGGCCTCTTAGTTCTCTGAGTTCCTTGCCTTCAGGGGACTCTCCTCTGACCCTGCCTGACCCACCCACTCCCACAGCACACCATGGACCTGGTAATTACTGGAATTTCTTCTTCCTTTAAATTATGAACACAAATTCCTACTCTTGAAGCACAGTGCCTCAACACTAGCTCCCACAAAAAAAGTAATCAAAACTCCAAACCATTGGACCCTTCACCTTATTTGTGTTTCTCAGTCTTGTTCTATTTTATTTATTTCTCAACCTTAGATTGCATGGTTATTACAATTATCTTATAATCTCTCTCAACTACCTTGTCCCTTTCCCCTTCCCCCATCATACTTTCCTAGAAAATCCACAGCTCTGGAGAAAACCACAATATAATATCACCAACCTCAAAGTGACATACAAAACAGCCCTGGAACTCTTAGCATTTCTGTTGTAATTATTCTCCATGTTGTCCCCCACCCTCACCATGACCCCTCCGACCCTCTGACCTTTCAGCGGATGACCTGGTCTCTCACAGCACAAGGAAGCACAAGTCATCAAATGTGAACTCCCTTCTATTTCCATGATATCCTGGCATCTTCTTCATTCCTGTCCCCAAAGGTCAGATATCTCACCTTATCAACAGCCAGTTCATCCGTGTATGTGCTAGACCCCCTTTATTTCATCGAGGACCTTTTTGCTTTCATGATTACTTTTCTCTCTTTAATCAGTCTCTTCCCGTATTGGTTTATTCCAGCAGCCTAAAGATACTTTAATATCTTCCAACTTAAAAACAAATAGAGCCCAGGCCTGGCCGGGTGGCTCAGTTGGTTGAAGCATCATCCTGTACATTAGAGATTGTGGGTTCAATCCCTGGTCAGGGTATATACAGGAGGAAGCCAAGTGATGTCTCTTTCACATCTCTATCTCTATCTCTGTCTCTATCTCTCTCCCTGCCCACTTCCTCTCTCTCTAAAATCAATAAACATGCTGTCGGGTGATGATGAAAAAAACAAATGAAGCCCACCCTTGTGGCATCATGCCCTCATGAGCTAGCTGCCCATGCCACTGCTCTGCTCCTTTTGCTACAAAGTGCATTAACCCTGCCTTTGATTTTCTGTACTTGGATGCCTTGCCATCTTTGGCCGTTCTGCCCTTCCCAGGGATAGCCAGTTTTTAGAAACAGTAGATAACTTGCTCAGGAGTGCACTTTTCAAATGCAAACCAGCCAACCCAGAGCACACAGCCCCAGCCACCATCTTCCCCAGGCTCTCACATACAGGGCCAATGTCCACCTGTCCCCATCACCCCTAGGCCAGGCACCAGACAACTGCAAGCAGCCCCTGTGCACTGGAGCCCGCTGAACTTATTCAAACCAGCCAATCCTAGGCCTGCTTACTCCACCTCCCTCACCTGTTCCTGCCCATGACCTCTACAATAAGGACTCCTGCCTGCAGTCCCCCCTCACCTTCTGCCTTCTGACACACCCTGGTACTTACAGAGTGTCCCCTCTGCTTGGGAAATGTAACGTACAACATTTTCAGTGCCAATTGCCTGCTGGTCTGTACCTTACTATACCTCAAATTTTCTATTAACATTGTGCATTTTTAAACACTAGGCTTCTTAAGTGTTGTATATATACCCTGTCTCAAATTGCTCATTTCTCATGCCTCAACTTACTCCAGTCTGGCTTCTGCTCCCATCACTCTGTTGAAGTTAGTCTTACCAAGGTCACCAGTGACCTTCAGATGAAATAATACTGAACAGAACAGGCATTCTTTCAGTAAGTCATTCATAAATCTCTCTTTTATGATAGACACTTGGGCTCCAACAATGAATAGGACAGAAAGGTCCCAACCTTCAATGAGTTTACACACAAGTGAAGCAGATATACACAAGCAAGTGTGACAATGTTAAAGGGCACTTAGTAGGAAACACACCTGCTACTTCAAACTGGCAATGAAAGCCCCAAACTGAAGACAAAGAGGAGCTAAGTGCCTGTCTTCCTCAACATGGCCACAGTCCTCAAAAGGGCCAGCTACCTCCAGCACAACTCATCAAGAGGCTGCTGCACTGGCATTTAGCAGCACCCACCTTGCTCTGCAGCTGGGGAGGTAGAGGCCTGGGGAGGGGAGGGAAAAGGGAGAGCTCAAGTCCAGAGCCACTGCCTCACCCAGAACGCTTGCAAGTAGCAAGCAGCTTGTTCCTCTCCTCCTGTGTGGGCAGAAAGGGCATGCTTTCCCCCCAAGCCAAATGAAATAAGGGCTTCAAAATAATCTGTCATAAAGGTTTGGGACACCAGTGAGAGAATGTGTCATCTCTCTCCTTGGAATGGCCACTGGCTAGGCTACAGGACCTTGGTGCTTAGCTGTGTGCTGCTAAGGAAGCTCCAGAGGAAGCTGGATCCATGCCCCGCCCTTCGAGAGGGCAGAGAACGTCTACAGGGAGGGTGCTGGGATGCACACACAAAAAACGGGCAAATGGACACCCTGCCACCTGTGGTTTCTGAAGGAGGAAAGCTAGCAAGAGGAGCTCCATCCAGAAGTTTAAAGGATTTTCCCAAGTTCATCAGTCACTAAGTGGTAGAACCAAAACAAGGATCTCCTCCGCAGGTGGGGGCAGAGGCAGGGCATGAGGTGAAGAGAGCAGAGCATTGTAAACGCAGATGGAGTATAGACTGGGGCTGAGAAGCGAAGGGAAAGGCATCGCTTTTCAAGAGCAGAGTGATCTACAATCTGGGAATTTAGGGGCACGAGGAAAGGATCCTGCCTACCTCCATGACCGACAAACAAACTGAAACATCCTGAAATCCTTCTTTAGCACCAGGTTTGTAGGCAGAAGGTTATATATGAGGTTTCTGACCATGGAGGAAAAGGTTTGATGGAAATGGGGGAGTGGGCCCAAAACTGGGAGGCTGGGACACCAAAGCAAACCTGAGCCACCTTACCTGTCTGCCTTCAGCTCATCCCACTCCCAGGCTCCTAGCTGATCACAAAGAGCCCCTACTGCCCAGGACCAACCTGGTTCCTCTCCCAAACCTAAAGCAAGGGGTCCTGACTCCTGAAATCAGTAATCTCCTGAGGTTTACAAAGTCTATGAAGTTTGTCACATGGTCTCTCCTCCACCTTTCTTTGCCATTTAATTTATTGAAGTTTCAATAAGAAAGGTTTTGGCATTGCTCAGCAGGGTTCCAAAGTCTCATTTTCCAGGCTCAAGGGGCTCTGTGACCACCTTGGAAACACAAGCCTGGGACTCGATTCTGCCCATCTGGAAGGAAGCTGAAGCAGGGAAGGTACTAGACAAGGATTGAAAACTGAAGCCTCTTTATTTTTCTGATCAACTTCTTGCTGCCCTTAAGCCTTTGTGGAACAAGAAGGGGTATGGAAGGAAGGCAAGGATGGAATGGGAAGTGGGGTGGAGAGGCGAAGGGATGGGCCAAGAGGGGAGGGAGGAAGGCGGAGGGAAAAGGGAAGGGAAAAATTAGAAATATTGGGTGATTGGCTCATTTTTGGGTTTTCATCCCCTCCCCATCCCCATCTCTAAAGAGAGACAACATACCACCTATTTTACTTCACCCATAAAGTTACTGTGAGCACCAAATGAAATACACGCAAAAGAATTTTTTTTCTAAGTATGGAGCACTGGGCCAACATGAATTTAGGGCCAATTTTAAAAACAAGTTAAAGTCCCTTTAATAACATAATTGAACACAGAGCAGGGCCTCCTGACCCAAACTACTGATTTTTTTCTTACTACATATTTTTTTAAACCTAGGTTGGCTACAAAGCTTACAGAGCCAACAGGGGTCTGTTCCAGCCTGTCCTGGCAAACCCCCCACCCATGGCAGGCTTAGGGGCCCCCGGACCAGCCTGGCTCACAGCCCAGCACGCTGCCTCTGCAGGATGGGTTTGGCAACATTGGCCACACTCACTTGTGTGTCAACAGGAGACTGCAAAATTCTCCATATGTCCACTTTTAAAAATCGAGACCAGAGTATGTAAGAAATATAAAAAAGCTTTTCACTGTGGCCTGCCAAGGAAAAGGTAGGGCAGTGGGGAGAGGCACGGGTGAGACTTGGGAGAGATCGTTGAGGCAAAAGAAAGCTGTGGGGGCCCTATGAGGCCCTTTTTGTGGCTTTTAGGGAATTTTATATGGAGACATTTTACACCAGGACAGATGGTTTTAAATTTGTAAATGAACCTACTTTTGTTTTTGTCTAGCTGGTGGGTTCACTGATTTCGTCACATCATTAAGTGGTTTCCTCACTTAACTATAGGCATTAAACAGGAATGCTACTTTGGCCTTTGCCTTCCACCTAAAGACTAAATAAAAATGAAAATAAGCAAAAGGGGAGTTGATAACCAGAGAGAATTGTCAAGATAGAGCGGAAGAAAGAATGGATGTCAAGAAACAAGAAAAATGATGTGATCAGGGAAAGAAAGGATGTGATTTAGGCAGTTAAATCCACCAGATCAAGCCCAGAAATGACCGGGCGAGACGTGGATTCCTGCTGATCCCTTGGAGTGCAAGGAAAGCTGTAATTCCATCTCGGGAGAGTCACTGCACCGCTGACTCTCGAATGTGGAATTTTGCCTCGGGCCAGCCTCCGTTAGAGTCGGGGACTCGTTTAGACAAAATTGTATCAAACCAAAAAAATGTCATCATCACGGATCTAAGGAGTCAGCATACCTCCTACTAGCTCTTAAAGATTTCAGGCACTGTAAAGAAATCTACAGTTCATAAACTTCATGTGCATTAGACACGGGGAGAGGAAACTCCTACCCTCTCGGTGAGGCCCCCTCTGAGCACTGAGCTCTGTTTAAAACAGCGGACAGGCTCCTTCACACTGCAGGCACCCAACCCTGCCCCATGAATCCAGAAAGCACTTACTGCCATGTCACAGTCTATGCAATGTTTTTATCGCAACCATTGTTTGTGGTCTGTCTCCTTTTCCCTGGACTACAAGCCCTAGAAGAACGAGAACCTTATCTATTTTTCTCACTGATGGGTCCCAAGTGAATGGAACAGTGGGCGAACACATAATTTACCCTCACTGTACATTTGCTTCATGCACGAAAAGTAGTTCTGCAATAGCCAAGCCTTAACGTCTTCCAGGACCATGCTGAGCCATGACTTTAAAACGGGTTCATTATGGAGACCTAAGCCAGAGGTGAGATTAGACATCAGGTATAAATAAAAATTAGAAATAAACTTTTTTTAGCAAATGTTTATTTATATCAAAATACAAAACATTTCTGAAGCAGACTGTTACATGAGGAGCAATTAAATACTAAATTTCTTTTAATCAGTTTAATTTGCAACACTCCCAGGAATACCTTCAGGGGCTACACATCTTCTCATGTGGTGTGCCTTTTTTTCCCTCTTTTTGTTTGTTTGCTTATGTACGTGTTTGCTTGTTTTATTTTTAACTCACTATATGAACATGCAGTGTTACTGGCAATGAGTTGGTTAGTAGCCGGCAAGCCTGAAAATACCAGCGAGTGGAGCCGGGCACGCAGCCTGAGCCATGGCAGGCCACAGACTCATTCTCTCCCTGACTGAGGTTGAGGGGTCACTCAGTTTTTAACTGGCAAGAGACTAAGGCCAAAGGAGTCACTGTCCTTGGTAGCCAGGGAAGGCATTATTGCTTAAAGCCACAGAGCAGGCGTGGCTCAGGGGCCATCTCCATTCGGGTCTTCTTTGTTGATTGGGAAGAGGGGGAGGACCACCAAGCGGGAGCCCACCTGGTGGGACAGCAGGTAGAGCAGGCCCAGACCCAGGAAAGGGAGATCAAGGGTCACTGTGGGCGGAAGCCCCTTTCCCAAGAAAGCCAACAAGAGTTGAGGAGAAGGGTTCCTCCCTGTCTTGACAGCTTGTGATTTGGTGGATGGAGAAGGCTGCCTCTTGGACAGGCCCTTTATAAATGCTTAAGAGTTTGAAGACTTAGAGGAAAAAGCACCTAGTGGAAAGTGTAGCTGTTTCCACGCACTTCCCTTTCCTGACAGTGAGGACAGTGTAAGGGACAGGCAACAGGGGAATGAACGCGCTCCCCTTTTCATTACCATGACCGCCCCACACCCAGAGTCAACCTGGGTTTCCCTCTCAGGCCCCCAGTTAGTGCATTCACTTTGGCATTGTGCACCTGTCAGCATACCCACACACATGTGTACACACACCCCAGCCTTCATACATGCACACACATACTCACAAATGCCTGCTTTCCTTTCAGAGTCCACTCAGGAAGCAGAACAATGTCCCATCTTTACCATCATCCTCCGCTCCAAGGGGTCCCCTTGGCCACAGGTCTCCCAGACCCAGGCCCAGGCTTGGCACCCGCTGGCATTCCCAGGCTTTGAGAAGAGGGTGACAGAGCAGGGAGCTCACTGGAGACAGGTTACACAGAGTATAGAGTATGTTCATATAAGGCTTTGGTACAGCACCAGTTCAATGTTCTTAAAGTTTGATTTCTAAGTTGTCCTTTAGAAGAAAAAAAAAGCTTACTGAAAAAATAGTGTTTTTATTTACTTTTCAGTTACATACCTGAAGTTCAAATAGTAAGCCTCTAGTTGCCATTTAAGTTCACACTCAAAGGTGTTCTGTGTGCAGCTGTACAATGCGTTGGTTTGTCTTTAACAGTTAACCAAAGTCAGTGGACCAATGCCATGGGTCAGCTGCCCGTGACACTGACTTTCACCAGCCCATACATACAGAAAAGAGAGAGAACACAAACGCCACCCCTAAGCCCCCCACCCCAAACCCCTAGGGAAAAAAATCAAATAAAAGATAAAATACAGCAAATTTTAAGGAACCAGTGGGACAAAGGAGGTTCAGTCCAGCTGGCCTCTTCAAGAACAGCACCATAAAGCACCCTAGCGCAGTGATGTTGTAATACTTGACATTCAAGAAATGGAAACGAGTTGGAATGGTCTTCAGAAGACCTAGCATGGATGGAGGGTAACCCCCAAAGAAAGTTGGAGAAGGAAATGAAAGAGTTCGAAATGAGAGCAAGAACTCCCACGACGAAACTGAGAAGTCATATCCAGACTCATCAGAAAAGAACTAATGCAAGAGGCCACCGGGCATCTAGAGGTATGGGCCCCTTAAAAGGGGTCCTGGGCGGCGGCAGCAGAAGCCCCTCCCCACCCACACTGCCCAGTCAACCCCCATCTGTGTGTCTACAGATCACTGGGTGAGATAGGGGGCAGCAATTTATACAAAGTTGCCTCTAGGCGTGCAGTGGAAGATTGCATCCAGGATGACAGATTTCCCCTGGGACAAGAGGAAAAGTTGAAGAGAAAAGGAGCCAGACGGCGCCGACAGGAACAGGATGTGGTCCCTCCAATCAGTGCTGTGAAAAAGGAGCACCTGGCAAAAGTCCATCCCATCCATGTCCTCAACCTCTGGCCCCACAGACAGCAGTTAGGTAATTAAATCCAAAAGTGACATTAAAGTTTTTTGAGGTTGATGTGTATGACTCAGTAAATGGAGCTTTAAACTGCTATTCTCTACTAAACCAACTGTTCCACTTGTGACACTTCAGCCTGCAGTTCCAGCGACTGATTGGTCCAGGAGGCGCTCCCTCCCCGCCCCTGGGTGCTGCACACCCGGAGACCCCGCCCTCCAGTATTGCGGCCATCTCTCGTGGGCAGGGTATGTGCTGCTCCGCTCACCCTGCTCTCACACTGTCCACGGTGGTTCACCCCAAACATCGACAGCACAGAGGAGTGAAAGGGCCTAGCAAGAAGCCAAAGAGCGATGAACAAACCCCACCTTCCCCAAGCTCCTGGTTGATGTAATAGGGGAAAGGACGGTGCCCTTGGGTGAGAAGCCCCCGGTAGATCTGTTTGCTCCAAATGCTCCTTCCATACAGCAGACAGAGACAGCAAAATCCCAACAATCCCACTGCATAGGAGACAGGGAGTATGGCACAGGCCTACAGAATGGCTCGAGTTCCTGGAAGTCACTGTGGGCCTCCAAGGCTCAGTCAGAGCACCCATCCCCCCACCTCTCCCTTTCCTGAAAGGTTCAAAGACAGGAAATGTTGCTTGTTCCAAATACAATCCGATCCCAGTCCATTTGTGCCTTTGCTTGGCTATCTATCTTTTCTTCTCCCGTGTCCACCCTTCCACCATCTCTCTGAGGGCTGTGGCCAAGATTATGGAAAGGGCAAAGATAAGGATTACATCCCCTTGATTACATCTCCATCATTTCAGGGCAGGGGCTATGTCTCTTGTCTTCACTTTTCCTCGAATAACTGAAAAGCCCAACTGGAGGCTAAAAATGGGATGTGAGTGTGCAAGTCAGTGACTCTTGGTCTCATACACCTTGATGTTGCTGAGGATGGAGCCTTGGGCTTAATGTGGACAGAAGTAGTATACAATAATCCTAGACATAGTGGAGGTACTGACCCTCAGGGGGGCTGTCCTGCTGAAGACATGTATTCTACTGGTTACATTTGCACCGGATGCGGGACAGGGTGAGTGGAGAGACAGGAGGGTTGCTCTGGGTGCCGAGAGAACAGGAATGGAAAGCCTCCTTTGTGCAGAAGCATTGCCAGGTTGGAAGGGGATGCAAACCAGGAAGGGACATGGAATATGCTGCTTTTTCTCTTGCTCAACCTCCCTAAAAAAGTTTATAAGAAACGTCTGGCTGAATCCTCGTTTGGCCTGCAAGACTTCAGGACACATTAATCACACCCAAGGACAGACACACAGCCACTTGGACCCAATGTTGGAGCCTTTCCATACTGCACGGACAAGAGATGGTCTTCCTTCAGTGTCCATGAAAAGGGGAAAGGGTTTTGAGCACGTAATTCCAGGGACCCAAGGACAGTGCCTGAGTGAAGGCCAGTGACCCATATGGTCTTCGTTATACAGGCTAAAGGGTCAGGAATCAGACACAAGCTCCACCCTACCCTTAACACTCTTTCCATAATAGCCCAAAAATGTTCAAAGAGCCCTGCCCGAGGCTGAGACATCTGCATTCCTTCCTCTAATGATCAAACCCCATGAGACAAATGCTCTTGGAAAGCATGACACTTTGGTTGGGGAGGAGGGGTCAGCATGGCCTTTCTTCAGCTGACAGGCATGACTGAGAGCAGAGACTGCATCCACAAGCCTCACCCATACCATCTGGCCCTGCGCCAGCTTCAAAAGCATCACTCTCAGCTCTGGGCCAGTCAGAAGAAAGGGCTGGCACCCTGGGGGACCTGCTGAGGCTGCAAGGTGTGTGGCTGTTGCAGCCTACCTGAGGTCTTGGATTCTCAGAGAGGCATTCTGCAGGGCACACAAAGTTTCCCACTCAAATACAAGGGAGCTCCCGCTCCTGCTCCCCAGAATCCCCAGTTCTGGGGCAAAGTCTTCAGCTCTATATTGTTCAGTTCTCTACGCCCCAGGCCAGGGCCAGAAAAAGTTTCCGCCTGGCCCCACCCTCCCCGCTATGCCCAAAGTTCTCTCTCTCTGCATCCTCCACTTACTGTCCCCAGACTGGACCATCCCATCTCCAATGCCACTTCATTTTCCACATAAAATGCTAACTGAACAAAAACATATATTTCTACTAGCTATCACATTCACACTGGTTCCAAGAAGCTGCAGCAAGAGCGAGCAGGGTATTCTTCTCCAAGACTGAGTCCACGCGGGGGCCTCTCAAAGCTACCTCGGGACGCCTCCCTCTCACCACCATGCCCTCCAGGAGTGCTCGAGTCAGGATGGGGGCTGGAAGCCCCTGAAGTCATCTTGACTTTCTCCTTCTAATGCTGCTGAGCTGGATTCCTTCAGAGGAACTGAGGACCAACCCACAGCAACGTGGGGATGAATTCAATTTCCATCCTCACTATTAAGCACCTGTGCCAAAGCTTTCAAACCATAGTGGCCCCTCCCAGTGACAAGGAATACTGTGGCAATACTGTGACTCCTGGTTTAAGGAGCTATTAGACCCAGTAGCTCCTCCACCACCTTTGGCTCACTTAGATGGTTTTGTTGTTTGTAAAATTTTCACATATATATATTTCCACCAGAAATACCCAAGCAACTCTGAACAGAGTGTCTCCAAGGAAGAGGCATAGAAGAAGGATGGGGAAGGAGGGGCGTCAAGGCATGAGCTAGTATCCCAGACCACCTGGGCAGGTGGTCCTGCTCCAAACATCTCTAAGCACAGGTACAAAAATAAAGCAAACTATGACTTCATATAGATATATAGATATATAGATAAGCTAGCTAGATAGACTTTATATAGGTTTTCTCTCTAAGTACATATGTGTGCTGAGGGCGCCGGCCCCCACCCCTCTGGCCCGGCCGCAGGCTCCTGCCTCCCATTCCCCACTCCCCTGGTGTCCCACGTGCCCGAAGCCTTCTACTCATGACTATTGCATCTGATGCTTGTGCCCACCCACCCTTTACAGAAGTTCCCCTGTCTCCTTAAAATAGAACAATTGTATGTATTTATATAATTTTATATACAATCTTCATAAAAAATACACTAAAGGTGATATATTATTAACTTCACCCTCCTACCAAAACAGAAGTTGCCTACGAGAGAAAGAATCAACCAAAAAGAGGCCCGGTGCTCCTCAGGTGAATTAGTGTGTACTTACAAATCCCCTCACACACACCACACACACACCACGCCATACAAATACCCACACACTATACACAAACATCCACACAGCATAGCCCACACACACCCTACACACCACCAACACACACCACACCACACACCTACAACAGACACCATCACACACAACACACACACCACATACACACTCTTACTTCCTGAGCCCAGGAAAGGAGCACAGAATAGAAGCTGGCTGGGGCTTAGAGACCAGACTGAGAACCTCGTCACTGCAGGGGGACAGGCAAAACAACCCTATTTCTCAGACCCAGCCAGAACACCGTCTACTCGTGACAGACTTCTGGTTGTTCGCAATAGGCAACATAAATATGCGTTGACAGAGTGATTGACAATGTCCCTTCTAAGGGTTAAATGTGACCGTGAGGAGATCTACTCCCCTCCACTGGAAACAAGGTTTCATAGGTGCCCTAACCTAAAGGAAACAAAAAGGCCCTAAGCCCTCCTGACCAATATGAGGAGTTGGCATTTTCCCCTTCCTTACACACAGGTAAAGACCCCACACATGGCCCAAAAGCATGCTTGCAGTATTAGTAAGGCTGAAAATGCAAATCCCCCCTCCCTAGCCCAACCTTTCTCCCTGCCCGGCTTCCCTGCCCCACCCAACCATCTCCCCATTGTAAACCATGCACAAGTTCAAGATCCCTGGAGCCATAAGTAAATGGGGTAAGGAAGGAAAGGGAACCTAACTGGTCTGTATGTGGGATGGAGGAAAAGAGCTTGCCCTAGTTCCTAAAATAAATCCAGGAAACCCAGTGCCCAGGGGGAGATGCAGCACAATTTCTCCAAGGCCCAGAGAACCATTCAATGTCCCCATCTAGTGGAACGGAAGAGGCAGAAAGCCAAGGAACCAGGGACAGGAATTTGTACCCCTTGAATTCCCCAATCTAGTCCTCCTGGCCAGCAGCACAAAGCTGACAACTATGTCATCAGCTCTCTCCAGAAACCTTAAAGACCACCGCAGACCACCACAGAAGGGCAAATCTACGTGGTTCCAACTGCTGGTTGCTGTTCTACCAAAGTATTTAGAAATCAAGATACTCTGACTCATCCTTCTCTAAGGCAAGCCAACCATTAATGATATTTGCACTAATTCTTAATTTTTCCTTATCCTACACAGAAACCCTTGGGGTATGGGAGTGTCTTTAGATCAGACTCATCGGCTAGGAATTTTTCTATCAGCTTAAAATAAGGTCATGAAAACGCTTCTACCCTCTCAACAACGCAATACACAAAACATCTGGTGGGTTTTTGTTTTTTGTTTTGGTTTTGTTTTTTTTTTTTTTTTGCTCATGAAAAACTTATTTGAAAGTACAGACAGGGAGGCCCGGAACTGAAACACTGGACCAGTGTGGGCTCACTACCAATCGAGGGGTGGGTGGTACTAGATACCCCTAAGCACACAGCAAATTGCTAGGAGTGCTTAAATCCAATCTGGGCTTTGATTCTCGGTTTACTGACTTCTTCTAAAGAAGAGATTTTGAATTCTGCCTCTTGATCAAAAAGAAGGCAGAGTTGGAGAGATCAGAGAGGACAGAGGCATGGCTGGGCTGATCTCAGGGTTAGCCTTTTTCCCCGCCGAGGTCCACCAGACTGGTGACCTTAACCTATCAAAGAAACAGAAACTGGGAAAAAACTTCCAGGTATAAAGCTGCTGTGGCGCTTCACGGTCTGAAGGTAGTCTCTACTCAGGAAGAAAGGATAATAAATGCAAAAGCCAAGCCCCAATCCCTCTCTTCATCACCAGCAACAGATTCCCAGGACCAGTTTTAGACCAGGAGAGAGGAGGAAAAGGCCACCTGCCACTTCTGCTTATGAGAACACAGAACACGACGTGCACAGAATGATTCTTCCTTCTCCCCGGCCAGAGCTGGCCGTGCTAGCCTGGGGATCTCAAGACAAGCATCCTATTTGGGGGCCTGAGGAGCCCCCAATAACAAAGAGATAAAGTTAAAAGACATCACAAAAAATATGTCCCTGTAAGCTTTGGGCACTTAGTGTTATAGGCTAATTCTAGAAGAAGCAAGGAGATCTAGTTAAAAAGCAAGACCTTCTTCAAGATCCAGTCTGGACCTATATGCCAAGACCCCAACCCCAGAGTCTTTTTGCAATAACAGTATCTTCCTCCCACAGCTGACCCCCTTCTCAGCCTGACCCCACCCCGGGGCAATAGCTTCTCTTCCTTTTCTTGGGATGACCTCCAACCTGAATCCTGCACCCTTAGGGGTAGCTAGCTGAATTACCACGTGCCCCAAAGAGAGGAGTAAGCCTGGATGTCCCCTGGCTTTGGTCTCACTGGCTTACCCCCGGATCCCCACTTTCTACTCCATGACTCACCAAACTCTCTATCCCCCTTCCAGCCTTCCAGACACCTGGCAAAAGAACTTGACCTCCTCTCTCTGCTCTAACTCCCCTTCCTGAAATACCCACTCCATCAATTACCTTATTCACTCCTGATCTGGACATTAGCCGTCTCCCCAGAGCAAGAAGCACAGCCCCAAAGGTCCTCAAGCCCCCAGGCTGCTGAGCCTGCCTCCCTTTATTCTGGAGACAGAGGAAGGCAAAGCTAGGCAAGAAGGCCCAGTGAGAATGTGTACTCTTCCTGGGGGGGCTACTCATCTACGCCTTCAACTCCTTCCTACTGCTCCCCAGCAATCCCCGTGGTTCCCCCAAAGGTCTTTTACATGCAAGCAAAGCAAGCCCAAGGTTAACCATGAGCCCTTCTTTTCTTATGTTTCTCTGCCTAATAATAAAATGTACTTCATGTACAATTCTTCCCAACCTACCCCAAACCCCCAAAAGGCTTTTTCTAACAACATTGGAAGAAACAGCCCTAGTCCTCCATACCTCAGGCGTGGATTCTAGTCCTGAGGAGTGGCAAAGTCACCCTGATAATCTGTGAAGTCTGTTTCTTTGGCTGTTTCAGAAAAACCTAGTCAGAAAAGTTCCCATCTTAACTCTACCCAGTTTCCTCTGCATGAAAAGGGCACAGGAAAACAACTGAAATCAATTCAACCCTAAATATTTTGGATCCCAAATCAAAAATAAACACAGCCAGCATCTGAAAATATTAAAATAATAATAATTTCTCATCCCAATCCACCCCTGCTTGAGATTCCCCCACCCTACCCCAGGAGCATGATCAGGGACACAGGCCCCTCTCCAAAAGGGCACACAGACCCTGCCAGTCCTGTGGGGTAAAGCGGACTTCCCACTGAGAGTAGAATCTCAGAAGGCCCCTCACAGCCCCCATCTCTCAAGGAAAACTGCTGGGGAGCCAGACTGTGGCTACAGTGGCAGTTCCCCAGCACAGCCTGGGCAGGGCCACAAATATCCATCCACACGCACGACCCCACGCCTGCCAGGAAACCTGCCCAGTGTTGTCAAGACACGGCACTCCGCTTCTCCATATTGCTCATTTTCTTTCCCCAGGCAGCTGCAGCCTCAGATCTCCCTAAGTGTTCAAGCTCCTTCTAGAAGCATTGACCCTTTTCCTGGTCTAGGAAATCACCTAAGGCCGAAACAGCCAAAGTTTCCAGTTAAGATGCAGAATGGAGCAGCAGACAAAAGACAGAGACACAGCAATAGATTTTCATCTGAGTTACTTCTACAGCAAGGCTACTAGACCATAAAAGGGGAAGTTTGGAAGACACCTGATCTCCCACACAGTGGAGCGTGAAAGTCCTAGGAAGCTTAATAGCGCTTGTTGCAATTGTTCAGCGGCAGAGTACAAAGGACATTTGGTCCCTAGAAATGTCTACACCCCCATCATGCTCACATTCACAGCCACACCCTCACACCTGCCCACACCCAGCACTGAAGCGTGTGCCGGTGACATCTCCACCCTCCACCACATGGACAGAGAGGGCTGTATTCTGTCAGTTTCCAGCAGAGTCCTTAAAGGAAGAACTGAAATAGCTCCTAGGGGTATAGGAAGGCTGCTGGCCTTCAAGACACTGTCACAAGAAGGAAGCCCTCTTGGGAGAAGAAATTAATCTGAGGCCATTCAGAGAGGTTGGCCAGTGTCCTTCCCTAGCCTTGGGCATGCCCAGCATAGCTGCCACCCAGTAGCCAGTAAAAGCACTGCTCCAACCATTTGGTCTGATGTGCTTGAGGTAAGGGGCGTGGCCAGAGGAAGAAAAAAAAGAAGGAGCCAGCGCCTTTGTTAGCATTGGCAACAGCTCACTGCTGGTCCCCCAGGAAAGCACAGCCATAGTCTGAGGCACCTCAGCCCAGGCTTTAGCTCTGGGCCCTGTGTGACATCCTAACAAAGCAAAGCCTTCCCTCATCTTCTCCTTTCATAACCTGAAGAGCCTAGAATTCCAAACACAGGGCTTAGAAAGTTTGAACTCATTCATCCTGAAGACCTACATCCTTGACATCCCACATGCACATTCCAGTTAGGATCTGGCCCAGGGTGAGAAATGGCACGTCGTGAGAGTACAGACAGAGGCCACCACCGACCCAGGGAGGCCCCACGTGCCCTAGGAGAGGTATTCAGTGAGTCATGGATCGGGGCTCAGTGCAGAGGTCATGCTGCCTCAGGAAAGACAGTCACCTCAGCTCAGCTCTTCCGTTTCACCAGAGCTGTCGCCTGGCGGTACAGTGGATTTGGATGCACAGAGAAGTGCATTAGTGGGAAAGTCCTGGTCCCCCTCTGAGGGCACAGGCCCAGCCCCAGAAAGAGGAGGTGGTTGGCAAGATGAGGGCCAGAAACTGCCCCCTTCCCCTTTTCACCACAACTCTGTCACATTCAGAAATGAGCTGTGGCCATGTGACTTATGTGGCAGAACCCCATCGGTGGAATTGGCCCCCAAGCACTAGGCGAGAGGAAGGAAGCGCCGGGGTCTGTGTGGCAAAGAAGAGCTCCTCCCCAAGATAGAAGCTTCCAGTGAGGGGCAGCTTCCACCTGCCCTGGGCCATGGGGCAGAGCCACTGGCAACAGGGCCATGAGACTCACGAATGCCCCCAGTGCTGCCACTTGGCCAATGTCTCAGCAGGTGACTGAGGAGAGGTAGATGTCCCCAAACCCACCAAGACAGCAGCACCGAGAAGGAAATACTTCAAGGAACCTGATAGCCCCCCTCAATTCCCTGGCAGCGAGAAGAACAGGCTCCTGCCAAGAAGGGAAGAGAAACCAGGTGTGCCCCATCCACCCTCAGGGCCTTCTGCCTGTGCTGGGGCAGCACCATTATCTTATTGGAAGAGAGAGATACATCTTTAGTCATTTTAAGATGACCTCACAGAAGCTTCTGGGTGCTAATAGTTGGAACTAGGACAAGATCTTGGCAGAGGAAGGCTCAGAGCCCAGGCCACTATCTACCACCCCTTCCACCTTCATTCCCATGCCTCAGCCAGTCCCACTTAAATGGAACCAGGAGCAGTGAGCACCCCCAGAACCCAGACGTCTGAGGCATCTCAGCTTCGTCTGACCCCATTCTGTTAGAGGCGGGGCCACAGGGTGGAGGAGGCCCACAGCAGGGAAGAGTCTACAGGCAGCACGTGGAGATCATAGAAAGGAGGCACCAGCAGGCTCCCCACAAGTGGCAATTAATCAATCTAGGAAATTAGCTCCCACAAAAGGAAAGGAAGAACCCAATCAGCAGCCTCGGATCAGCGCTCCAGAGGGTGCCGAGCCAGAGGCGGGATATAAATAGAGCAGCGGCAGCTTGGTGCTCAGCGCAGGTGGCTCTGGAATGGAGGGCCCTGTGGCCCCAAGGCCCAGGACCAGAGGGACTGATGGGTGAGCTGAGTTTGCGCCTCAGGGCCTGCTTCTCAGCCCTGCTGCTAAGCAGCCTCTACTTCTGAGCCAAACTGTAGAGGACAATGCCAGTGTGGCCCTTCGCCCACCACCCTTTCTTCACCCAAGAACCAAGAAATAGAGGCTTGTGTTTAGTTCTGTGGTAATGGATCGCTGAACCCCCAAAGCAGGCAGCTGGAAAGCATGGCAAACCCCCATTTCTGCTCTGGATGGGAGAAGGTAGTGAGTCAAATGATGAATTCAGCTGAGAAGGCATGAATCCTGTTTCAGGAAGAATAATCCCTGAGACAGACATCCGGGCAGCCGGCCAGCTCTCTGCCAGCCCTACTCGTGAAGCCCACAGGACAGCTGCCCTCTTCCTCCTCGCTGACCACAGAAATAAACAGCACTTTGCTTCAATGTACATATATATACACATAGAGACACCCACAAACTACATACCTATGCATCTGTACCTATATCTATATATATGTAGAGTTTGGAAGGTGGGATGGAAGTCTAGCCCTCTCCCAGCACTTAAAAAAACTGAAGCAGAAGCAGAGGCAGAGAACAGTAAAGCCATTGCTTTCCTCTTCACTGCCAAAGACCTTTGACCAGGTGAGAAAATCAATCTTGTGAAGAGGGAAGCAGTGGGGAGGAGGCAGACATCTCTCTGTGCCCAGTTCACCTCCTGATCACCACCCACAGCCAAAAGGTCTCCCCATGCCCATGTCCTGAAGAGGAGGCCAGGCAGCCAGGCTTGGAGGAGACTGTGGCACTGCCTGCAGTATAAACAGGCAGAACAAAGGTCTGAGCAGCCCAGAACAATCGGCCAGGGCAGGTCTCCGTGGAGGGGAAGCCCAGGCCCCAGAGCCTATCCCCACACATCCCTCCCTGGCCCACAGCCCAGCATTCTCGCTCAGGGAGCACTTAGAGTTGCGTCATCACAGCAGAGTGGCATGGCCGGGGTCATCGTGATCCATGCTGTTGAGGATCGCCGTCTGGTCTTCTGGAAGCTGGCGATGGCACAAGTCCGAGAGGCGGGCAAAGGGGTCCGGCCGAGAATGTCTCTTCTTCTTTCGGAGGCAGACAGCTTCATCGAGCCACAGAACCTGAGAGTTTGGAAGCTGCTGAGCCTGGGAGGCAGGACCGTCTAGGGAGGCAGAACACGCGCACAAAAGAGATGAAAAGAAAAGAAAGTGGGTGACAAGGAAGACCACGGCCTCACACTCAGTTGTTGATCTGCCAGGGCACAGGTTCTGGGTTTCTGGTCTTACACAAAGGGGCCACCCAGGGGTGTAGGAGACCAGAGCAAGGTGCAGCAGAAAAGCCACCTTCCTCACCACCAAGGCTGCTGACACCCCACGTCTGCTCCCCTGGTTCTCACGAGAATCGGAAAGGCGAGGTGGATCTGGTCAATCCATATGTGTATTTTACATTTTATTTAATATTAAATGTATTTATTTAACCTTTTATATAATATTTATTTTTTCTTTTCATTAAAGAAATATTAACATGCCTTTTTTAGTGCCTCCTGACTACTCAGTGCTGGGCTTAGAAATGAACACATTTTTTCCATCCTCCATCCTTCCCTTCAAGCAATGACGGATTTTACACAAAATTTCAGTCACATGCAACAGTCAGGCCTGGCCCTTCCTGGACATCCAGGGGCATTCCTCTGCCCCACAGCCCTTCTGGAGATAGAGACAAAGTCCTTGCTTTCTAGAAGACTCTACTTTAATGCAGGGGTGAGGAGGATGAGACAAATTATACAGACATCAAAACTACAGAAATAAAATCTCAGGTGCTGCAAGTGCTACAAAAAAAGATAAAATAGGATCATGAGATAGCCTGTGACTGAGACACTGCTACTCTCTTAAAGAGAAACATTGAGTCTTGAATCATGAGGTTTCAGAGGTCTGAGGGCAGAGTACTCCCAACAGAAGGCATGTCAAGTATGAAAGCCGGGAGCTCAGAGCAAGAGTGACATGTCCCAGAGACAGAAGGAAAGCCACTGCAGCAGAAGCAGAGTAAGCCGAGACTCTGAGTCAGGACAGACAGACAGGACATCCAAAGAAGTTCAAAATCTGTTCTGGCTTCGGTGGGAAGCTTCTAGAAGGATTTAATGAGAAGTGTTCACGCATGTGTGCACATGTGTGCACATGCCCCTGACCAAAGGTGGGGGGGGAGGGCACGTTCCTACATTTCCTAAAGATCACATGGTTGCTGTGTGTACAACCTGCTGCAGAAGGAGCCAGGATGGAGGCACGAGGGCCCATTAGGGTCTCTGGCAATCAAGGAGAGAGATGAGCATGAGTCAGAATTTACTTCTCGTGGGTGAGACAGAAAAACATGGGTCAGATTCAGAATTTGTTTTCAAAGCTGAGCCAACAGGCCTGACCAAATGGATTGGGTAGAAGATGTCAGAGCAAAAGGAGAATCAAGGTAGAGTAGCCTGAACAACTGGGTTGGTAGCAGTGCTATTTATGAAACTGGGGACGAACTAAAGAGCAGATTTGGAGAGGATAATCAATGACTCTATTCTGGGCATTATAAAGGCTTATAAAACATCCAAATGCATATTTAGCAGGCAACTGTAAATATGAGACTGGAGCTCATGGAAGAGGTCCGGGCTAAAGACATGGGGGAGCATGCCAGGACACAGGACCGCTGTAAATGAGCGAGAGAGAACATGGGCACCGGATGTACATTTTTCAGGGGAAAAAAAGATAAATGATGACAGATAGATAGATAGATAGATAGATAGATAAGAAAGGGCTTAGGCTGACATGAGCTTGCATAAGTTGAAAATTCAGCTTTTGGATCCAATTTCCTACCCAAACTCCAAAATTTCCATTTTCTTTTTCTCTGTCTCCGTATTTCCATCTATAAACTAACAGGATCCTAGCACCACACAAAGGCTAAGTGAGAAATGAGTCTTGAATCTTGAGGGGCCCCAAGATTCAAGGGGCCCCTGCATATTCCTTTTCTATAACCGAGTCTCTAAAGAAAGTCACTGTACAATAGTTATTAAAGAGCTGCCAAAAAAGAAAACTGTTCAGCAGTCTTCTCTGAGAGCCTGTCATATTCTTTAAACCACTGGTAAAATGAGAGTACAGAGGAAATATTAAGGAATGCTCTACGTCTGAAAAGGGGATGAATTGTTTTTATACCACCTTAGAAGCCATCTATTACTGATGGATACATTAGACATAATGTGATAGAAGTGTCCTTTTTACAAAATGAGATTTCGCTCTCTGAGAAAAGTCTAGTCTACCTGCAGAAGCTAGGTCTATGCCACAAAGTCTGCTAAGCCCTGTGTAAGAC
This sequence comes from Phyllostomus hastatus, assembly GCF_019186645.2. NCBI lineage: Eukaryota > Metazoa > Chordata > Mammalia > Chiroptera > Phyllostomidae > Phyllostomus > Phyllostomus hastatus. The sequence continues at coordinate 5,820,522 of NW_025334015.1, read as the reverse complement.
CCCATAATTCCCATGTCCAACTAGAAGGCCTGAAATGATACGGAGGAAATATGTAAGGAAATCAGAGTACTCCCAAGGTGTATTGCAAAATGGAAAAAACTAAGACACCATTTATGTTGTTTAAAAATGCACTAAAACAATACAGTATCTTTTCTAAAGGTGAATAAACAGAAAAGTTCTTGAAAGCACTGAGAGGAATGGTTCCCAGGTGGGAGGAAACAGAGTTGGGAAAACAACCAGAGATTTTAACCCTATCTTTCTTATTTTTTACATGAAAATTATATTTGTGTGTTAATTGAAAATTAGTGTTAAAGAGAAATAAAGAACAAGTTAACTGATAGATTAAATTCTAACTAAAAACCAAGACTTGGACCCTGAACCAAACAACCCCATAATAATGGTGGGCCCACAATCCCATAATAAAGGTGGAAAGAGTGAAGCGAGATGCTTCCTGCCATTTACCGGATCGTTTCTTTGACTTCGAAGAGCCCTTGATGGATGACTTTTTGGGCTTCTTTATCCGTTGGTATTTCAGAGCCTCCAGCCTCTCAGGTGCAGCAGCGTTCCCGGGTGCAGGTGGATGTGTTCTGGAAAGGGACAGTTAGAAAGGCACAGGTCAACTCCCAGAATAGGGAGCTACGGAATCAGAGCGGGAAGAAATCCAAAGAGCTGGCCCGTAGGAGGACAGAGTACAGTTCTGTGGAGTCCCAGGTGTCCACAAGGGTTCCTTGACAGCTGTCTTTCTATTGCTCCTGGAAGGTAGAAAACCCAATAGAAAGCTCTAGCAGCGGGAGGCCTACCTCAGATGGAAACAAATCTTTGAGCACCAGAAGACCTAAGAAAGGGAGAGAGAGACTTTAATAGTAAGTCCCATCACACAGAACTCAAGCAGGGAGGAGGAAGGTCAGAGAAGGAAGCGCCTTCGACATCTGCAGTTCTTAGAAATCATCACAGTCAAGACCTTTAAATGAAAAGGGCAGATTAAAGCAAGACAGGAGCAACCCCAACCTCAATCCACTGCCCTCCTCCAGTAAAGAGATGATCAGGGCCAGACAAGGAAGCCGGTTTCATAGGACTCCTTCCTCTCCATCTACAAGGGTCAGGCAGAACCCAGCAGCTAAGAGCACCAAATACTTGTCATCTACCGACATTTCAGCAGTTCTGGCTCCCTAACCCTCTACAGATGGGGCTCAGGTGTCTCCAGTCATGTAAGAGAATTAAAGAGGGTAGAAGTCGATTACAATGATTACAGTTTCCAAATCTGCAGCCTTGCAAAGCCCATGACACCTGTAGCAAGTATCCAATGAATCCCTCTACTGTAAGATGCAGTGGAGGAGTCGAGGTTGTTGGGAGAGGAGACTGTGTATACAGGTCTCTCTTTCTCTCCCAGCTGAGTGGATAGTGCCATTTGCCTGATGGATCAAAAGCATGGTTAGAACAAAATCAACAATTTAAGTGAAGCCTGTGCAGCCCAGGTGACAAAGGGGACCAAAGAGAGCTGAGAGGAAGGACTGCCTATGACAATCTGTACTTGATAGAGAATTTTCAAGAGTCATAAAAGAAGAAAATCTAGATCTGTTATCAAGGGTATTCCTTCCCCAAGTAGGCCAAGCTTGGAGCCTGAGAAATAAAGGGGAAGAGAGAGACAGGCCACTCTTACTTTCCCACCAGTGCATTCACAGTCAGGGACTGTTTTTACACCACCTTTTACATCACAGGCTGAATTGCCCTGTGACACATTCTAGGGCAATCCCACTCTGCCTTGATCCCTGCAGCTGCCGCTTCCATTCTATCACAATTAGTTTGGGGTAAATCCTGATTAAAGGGAGCAGGAAAAGATACCCTGTGAGGAGAAAAGAAGTCCCCAGTGGTGAGCAAGCCATTCGAAGTATTTTTAAAAGTGATAGAGAGATGGGAAGATTGCAGCTGCATCACCCCAACACTGGATATCTTTGTGGGAATGAGGAAGAAGAAACTTACAGACTAATTGTAGATAAGTCTCTGGTCTCTGAGGTTTCCTGCATTAATGGGCCATGAAGCAACCTTCATCTTCTTTGATGGATGCCATCATTGTATAGCCCTTCAGTAAGTAAAGTATCCAGAAACTCCTTCCAAGTTCAGATCAGAGACAACTTCTTAATCATCCGTAGCCCCCTGATGGCACAGAGCTAGGAAGCCCCAACCCACATGTGCATGAAGGCATACATAGTCCAACTCACCATTAGAAGCCAGGTCTTCCACCCCCAAACACCCAAGCTGCCAGTTCCCCATTCCTTCCTCTTTCACAAACTCCGTTTTCTACCCACAGTGATCCCACACAGCAGCGGCAGCAGCTGGAAGGGAATGTGGAAGGCAGGCAAAGGATGGAGATGGCTAGGGCATGAGGGGCATGACTTTCCAATGCTGGTGGAATGTCCTCACCCCCTTCTCATCCTTGACTAAGGCTTCTTCACGCTGCCTAAAAGGAAAATCACAGACATAAATCTGCTGCTCAGTGCATCTGTCTCCAGGTCCCAGCCAGCCTCCTCAGAAGGACCGTGCAAGACAAGTGATGTACGGTCTGAGGAGGTATATGACAAGCAAGTGGACCTCAGAAACAGTGCTTAAACACACCATCTACTAGGACATGCAAGAAACTGGTACAGGGTGACCATAAAAATTCTGTTGCTTCTCTAAGCCAGGTGAAACTTCCAGGGGTGTTTTTATTATTACACCAGCAAACTGTTGCCATTGTCATTTTTATCATATAGCATCTGTTTTACCACTTACCATGCCAGACACTGATCTATGTTCTCTACAATGCTTTTCTTCAGTCCTTACCACAACCCTACAAAGTAAATAGTACACTGAGCCCATTTGTCAGATGGAGAAACTGCAATGACTGGCTTGTCCAATTATCCAGTTACTATGTGATAGAGCCAAGACTTTCAACACTGGACTGACCTATTTTTCCAACCTCATCCTAATACAGCAGGTGTACAACTTGCATCAAAGAAAAAAAGTGCTTCCACATGTCATTTGAGAACTAAATCTGCTGACTGAACTAGCTGCGACAGCCACTGATGTTCTCAGCTGTGGAGGCAGAGCCAGGGTGAGACACACCAGGGAGGGGAAGGGCTGGCTGCTGCAGGCAGCAGCTCTCCAACGATGACAGTCCCTGGAGCGGGGTCAGCCCGTCTGCTCTCGTGAAATAGCCAAGCTCCAGCCCTTCCAGGACACCTACTGTTCACCTGTTCTCGCTTCTGGCTCAGCTCTCAAACACAGAAACACAGCAGAAGGCTCCTGAAGGCACCAAGACACTCTCCCAAAGCAGAAAAGAAAACCACAAACGTCTAGAAAGACAGGAGGGAGGGAGGAAGAAAGGGAGAGAGAAAGGGAAGGAGGAAGGAAGGCAAAATGGGTCTTTATTTTTAGTAAGTTATACAGAAAAGACACTTGAAACATGGTCCAGCAGACTTCACCTGCAGCATGGTAAGCCCTTTGGCATCAAATTGCCTCCATTTTCTTGGAAGGGTGACCATGACCCCTGTCAATGTCAAGCTCACTGGGAGGACTTCTAGGTAATAAGGCTTTAGGTGCGGGTGTCTCCCTGGAAGCTTGGGTTAAGCAACTCCATCTATCCCTGGAATGAAGCCGGCAAGTACCCTGTCAGAACAGAATCCAGCCCTGGGCTCTCCAGGAAGTCGAGATCCCAGTTCTCTTTCTAATCAGCCTCAATTCTTCCCAAACCTGCTGCAAACTCTGGGGTGCTCCTTCTCCCAGGAAGTAAGAGCATTATTGAAAGGTGAGTGCCTCCAAGCTAGGGGTTTCTGGCTCTTCACTATTGTCTTTCGCATAAACTGTGGGGCTCTGCTCCAGCAGTGTTTCCTTGCAGTTCAGAATTACCAAAAATTGCCAGGAGTTCAACTTTCACACTCTTTCTCCCTCTCTCTCTCTTCATAAAATCCACACAAAACTCAAGTCATGACCATTTAGCTGAACTTCTCTTAGCTGCTGAGCTCTACACGGACCTGGAGTCATGGAGGAAAGACACAATCTGGTTCAAAACGTAGGCAAACCACAGGACAGGAAAGTCAAAATCCAAAACCCATTAAGGGTACTTCCTGTCCTTAATGCCCGAAGAGCTGACCGTGGTGACATATTTGCAGCTCTGCCCCAGTCAATAGGCAGGAGCAATGATTTAAAGAGCAATGTCTTCCTCTCCTCAATTGCCTGCTTGTCGGATTACACAACTGTGATTGGCAGGCCAAGGAAATCACAGATGGACAAGGCGTAGCCAGGAAAAGGGGAATCTATCCTCCACATACAAAAAGGAAGGCCAGGAGTCTGGGCAGCAGCTGCTACTCCGCTGTGACTACAGATGGTACCTTTCTGGTGGGGTCAGGGCACAAACCAAATGCCTGGCCTTGGAAGTCAGGAGCAGCTTGTTCCAAGTGGGAGCTCCTTCCTACGGTTTACCTAGTAAAGGGGACTCTGTCCACCATCCCAGATTCACCTGCAGAATCTCCAAAGTCGGGATCAGCAGGAAAGGGGATGCGAGGGAGGGGAAAATGGGAGGCCACTGGTCTCAGACAGGAGCTGAGAAAAACGCCCGGCTCCCAGCCCCTCAAAAAAGGACAAGTCCTCACAGTACAACTCCCAGTCGTGAGAAGGGAGTTGGGAAGAGGAGAAGGGGTGAGGGAGAGGAGGAGGAGGAGGAAAGGCAGGAAGACAACTGTAGGTGTGGGACCAGGAACAGGGAGGAAACTGAAGGTAGTTGGAACAGAGCGAGAACGGACGTAGACAAGACGTGTCACATGTCCAAGCAAGACTGAATGGAGACACATGCAAAGGCGCAGCGTGAAAACAGCATCTGAAGAGAGGCCTGCGCCTCCCAATGGCCCAGCAGCAACCGCCCCCCCAGAAGGCCTCAGCAAGCAGGAGGGGATCGCCAGGCATCTGCTGCCCAGGACCGGCAGGTCTGTCTGGCTCCGAGGCCATGGGAGTTCTCACTCTCCTAGGCTGGGGATGCTGCCAGGCCCACAGGGAGCAGCACTCTCCCTTGGTGGCCCCCGGTTTCTGGGTTTGCCACAGCAGTGAAAGAATAATAGCTCAGTTCCCTCAGATCTGACGCACTGGGGGCAATAGGGAGAGAGGGGCCAGTGGCTGGGTTGGAGGAGCAAATGAGAATAGGGTTTGGATACTTTCCAGGAGTGGAATGAGAGCTGTCCTGAAGCTGCCACACCTCGGGGGGTGTTGGGGGGTTATAACTGGGCAGCAGGGAAGGAGCGCCGGGGAGACGGAAGGCAATCCAGCCTCTGCCACTCTGGAGCACCCACCAGCAGGCCACAGGAGGCCCCTAGCACAGATGAGCTCACAGACTTCCTGACCCCTGCATGTTCTCCCAATGCAAATGGCCAGAGTGGGGCCCCCAGCCAGCCTCACACCATCCTGGGGCCTGGGGATGCCTTTCTTGTCACTGTAGAAGACTTATCATCCTGAGTTAGAAGGACCAGGCCTCCTGGACATCACCAGGGGTACGTGGAGGCAGTGGTACCTTGCTGACCACAGCCAGAGGCCTCCCTCTCCCGACTAAGGCTGCTGGCCCACATGTGCCCTGGAGCACTGCAATGGCGCTCGTGGCAAGAAGGGCCTTCCTAGTTACCGTGAGAGTGGGTGGGCCTCTCATAGCCCTAAAATCCTCTAGAAGAGAGCGGATACCCCTCTAACTGCCCGGTTCCTGACAGCCCCACCAGGAGGCAGGTGGGAGGGAAGCCACCACAGGGGAACGGGAGAGGAAGGAGCGCGGCACGACCACCTCAGGTGCATCTGTCTCCTGCCAACTAACTCCATGTCCCTCTGCCTGGGAACCTGTCCTCTCCTCTTCAGAGCTCCTCCAAAGACTCTCCCCACAGCTGTGACTCAGGGGGTCAGGAGTGGCTACTACAGGGAACTGAGAGCAACATGAACCTAAGGGGAAGCCCACATCTCAGTCTCCTAACAGCCAAGGACAGGCTGCAGGATCCAGGGGCAAGGGAGTGGTGACATTTCCCTGCCCTTGCCCTCAGAGGGCCACAGGGGACCTGGTCCTGAGAAGACCCAGTGGGCCACTCCTCAACCCGTGCTGTTCGAGGGGACTGACTGTTAGCAAGGCCCCAAGAAGACAGGGAGGGGCCAGCCACCCCAGGAAGCTCTGAGTGTTTGGGGGGCTGGGCAGGAAGGGGGTGCTATGCCTGAAGCTGCTGGGAAAACAGTGCAAAGAGGGATGAAGTATTCCTGGGTACCAGTGTGGCCCCAGACAGATTTTTAGGGGTACAGAGATGCAAAGCAGGTCTTAGGCATTCTGGGTCCCTCAGGGTGCATGCAAGGTCCCAAGGGACTTCTGGGGAAGCTCTGGGTGTGTTGGCAGCAGAATGGCGGGGTGTTTGAGTAAGGAAAACTGCAGGGAGGTTTGTGGGAGAGAGCTTAACATGGGGTGGGGCGAGAAGCTGCAGCTAGGCAGTGCCGAGCGTGGCCTGGGGTGGGGGGCGCTGTTGGAGCAGCATGATGTGGGGCACCCGAAGCCTTGGGAATCGAGGAGCAGAGGCTGCCGCCCCCACAGAGGGGGTGAAGGGACATGGTCTCGAGTCCCCCACAGAGGAAGCAATGGCCCTGCCAAAGCCCCGTCCGCCTGTCCACCCCGCCGCCCCGCCCGCCACGGAGCTCCCTTACCTATTGAGCTGAGGAGAGGCTTGTCTCGACAACACTGCCCAGATAGCTGAGATCAATCAGAAACAAAGCAGTTATCAACACAGGCCTGGGGGAACCACCCACGCACACCCAGAGGGGAGGAGGGGAGCACAGGGACCAGAGAACCGACAGGCGAGGCCAGAGAATGGGGTGAGGGGAAGGAGAGGAGAGAGACAGAGAACCAGACGCAACGATGGGACAAAGCAGATGAGAGCGCGGCAAAGCAGACGACAGGGCTGCGCCCACGGCATCTCCTGCACAGACACTGGCGCGTCCGCCACGGCGCTCCCACCTGGCGCACTAGCTAGAGCTGTCCTCCGCCGCCAGACGCCCACTCCCTTCGCCCCCCACCAGGAGCAGCATGGGAGTGGGAGGTGAGGCTTGCACTTCCAGGTACCAGACAGGGTGGGAGTGAATGGGGCAGGGGAAGGGCGCCGGGCTGCCTCCTCCTCAACCGCAGCCCATCCTGCCTACCGCTGGGCCAGCCCCCTCTGGAACTCTCTGCTCCCCTACACAGGCGGCCACATCAAGAAGTGAGACCAAAGGACGGAACCAGAAAGAGAGAGGAAAGAGAGAGGAGGGAGAGAGGAAGGGAAGGGAGGGCAGGCCTGGGGGGGCACTACCAAGGTATTGCAGGCTCTTCTGAGCACGCTGGCCAACCCAAAGAAGGAAGAAAACAGACATGAGGAGGAAGGAAAGAGAGGAAGAGGAGAAAGGAGGGCAGAAGAAAGACAAGAGAAAAAGAGGCACAGACAGGCGTCCAGGCTGACTGGTACCTGGAATACCAGCTGCTACTGTTTAGAGTGTGCTCTCTCAGGCAGGCTGATCGCAGGAGCTTGTCTGTCTGTCTGTCTGTCTGCAGCTTCCTGCGAGGCACACCAATTGGGGTGGGGTATGTGGCTCCAGGCACGTGATTCATAGCCTGGGACTTGGCTCCCAGTCTCCAGGATGTGCCCCTGGAGAGGCTGTGTGGGGCCCCAAAGCTCCCTAGGCTGTTAAGGGCAGGGTTTGGGAATAGGAGAGAGCCCCTGGCCTGGTGGTCCAGAGAAGTCAGGCTTTGGGGTCCTGCTAAGCAAGTGGGGGTGGGGCCTGGGGAAGAACAGGAGACTGGATGCAAGGTCTCTGGGCAAACTGTGGAACCACCCCCAAAGCCAGAACACAGGGACCTGGTGAGCTCTCCACTCCATGAGAAATGAGGGTGACCACTCACTGGGACATGCCACGCCCCTCCCCTTCCCCTGTGTGCCCACGCCCAGTCACCCTGGGGGCCTCCAGAGAGCTCTGGGCCGGATGAAGATCCCTCATGCTCCTGGCAGGGAACCTGGGCAGATGAGCCCCACCCCGAGCCAATGACCACGCCCTGCTGATGCCAAGACCAGAACTCCTCTCCCGAAGGGATGCTGCGGCACGTCCAGACAAGCCCTGTTATTCTGGTTGATGGAAGGGTGGAGGGCAGGGCAGGAAGACGACCAGGTGAAGGTGGGCAGGAGAAACCAGCTCACACTCACCCTGAAGAAGAAATCTGTGGTGGGGGGGGCTCTGGTCTGAGCAGCTCCTCCCCCATCCTTCGAGGGGAAGGCGTCTGTCCAAACACATCCAGGTTGTCCGCAGGCCCTGCAGGGCCTGGAGGAGGGGAGGGGTAGCCCGTGGCCACAGTGGTGAAGCCCACAGTGGGCCGGTAGCTGGGGCTCCCGCTACGGCTGCTCTGGGACGGGGAGCCCGTGGACGGCGTGGACTTGCAAGAGAAGCTGACGGCGGCCGGCGGCTGTAGGGCGATCTCTGACATATCAGCCTGCTGCAGGAGGCCAGGGCGAGGCCGGGCCCGGGCAGCGAGCTCAGGAGAGCCAGTGCGGGAGCTGAGGGGGCTTTGGGTCAGAGGTGAGAGCCGGGAGGGCTGTAGCACCACTTGATGTAAACTGGGCTCGGTGCGCCTAGCCTGCCGGGGGCTGGGCCGGGGCCGGGGCTGGGGCTCATACCACCGGGTGTCCAGGCCAAATGTGCTGGGGCCACCGTGTCCCCCCGGCTCAGCTGGCTCGGGGTAAGGCAACACGGGTATGCCCATACCTTGGCTGGTATGTCTTAGCTGCCCTTGGCTCACCAGAGGTTGCATAGGTCTGTCCTGCCACTTGGTGGCGGTGGGCACTGGCACAGGGCCCCTGCCCGGCGTCTTGCCTGCCCAGCCCTTTGGCGCCTCCAGAGATAGCATGCCCGGGTAGGCTGAGGGCACCTGCAGGGAGGTGGGGGGCAGTCCTCGGGGGAGGCAGGCCTTGGGCTGCAGACTCTCGGCTACATCACAGGGGTGCAGCTGGTGCGGGAACATCATGGCTGGGGTCTCCAGACCCCCAAAGGGGAATTCTGGACGACCCCAGGGCTCAGGGGAGCGCCCGCCTGTGGGTGTCTGAGTCAAGGGCAGCGTGCTGTTGGAAGCATTCTCTCCATTTTCCTCAGGGATGGTGGGGTGGCCAAAAGGCCCCTCAGTGTGCAGGGGCGGGGAGGACATGACAGAGCTCAGGGGGCTGCCCACTTCCGGCATGTAGAAGGGTGGCGGCTCCACTTCCCCGGGGCTGCTGCTGCTGAGGTACCCGTAATACTGGCCGTGCTGGAAGGGCCGGGGGGCAGGGGGCCTGGCCTGGCCGGTGGCCTGGAGCCGGCCTTCCAGGCCGCTGGCGCCCTCCAGCCCACGGGGCTGGAACCGAGGGCTGTATGCTGGTGGTGGCAGGTAGGACTCCTGGCTGGATGACAGAGGGGTCAGCTGGGACTTCAGGGCAGCCACAGATGTGGGCACAAGTGGGTCCTCATTCTCCTCATCAGACTGGCGGAACTCAGGGTACATGTCCGTCTCCTCTGCGAAGGGAAAGCCCTCGATGCGCCTGCCCTTCACTGGGGGCTCCACCTCGGAGGGACCCATCACAAAGCGGCCGTCAGGGCCTCTGCTGATGAGCTCGATGGGCGTGGTGGCCTCGGCCTCGGCCTCGGCCTTGGCCACACTATACTTCTTGCTGCTGATGGCCCTCTTGGTCTTCTTGTACAAGGACAGCTCCTTCTCCCGGGTAGGACTCAGCATTCTCTTGGCTGCCGGCTGGCCCTGGTCGTCAGAGGATTCTGACGGGGCCCGTAGCGTCCGGACACTCTCTGGGCTCACCTTGCCAGAGGACAGACTGTGGGGGACAGGTGAGAGAGCAGCAGGGCTCATTACTTCTCCTTATTCTCTTCACAAACACCACACACCAACTACCTGGGGAGACAGGGCTAAGGAAAAGACCGCAGAAGGGGGGCAACAGTCTGGCACAAAACTCTTGGGCGAGCTCTCAGTCGTCTAGATGTGTGTCCCGAACACCCACACCTCTAGTTTCGTTCTGCCCCACCCCTAGCGTTCACCATGCTCTGTCTGGGCACACCTGCAGCTGCCCTCCCAGGTGGCTCACAAAAAGCAAGCTCATTTCAAATTGAACACAGGAAGGCAAATCTATTAAGATGACCAAAATGTCGCAGAAATACATTTTGAAGCTAAAGAGAAACGGGTAATTCGAGAATTCAGACTGTCTACACCACGGCTCCTTCTGTGAGCAGTGTGGACCACTTAAAATTGCCGAGCAGATCAAACAGCAGCACAGTTCAGCACAGCTCAGCAAGGCTGTGAGGGGGCTGAGTGGGCACACCACCCACTGTCAGCACCACCCACACCCCACAAGCAGCACATCCCATTCTCCAGGGCCCGGGGCACTTACGGAGACTCCAGGCTCTTCCTGCAGTGAGTGATGGAGAGTGGAGGGTCTAGAAGGAAAAAATGGAGAGAGCCTGCTGAGGCCCAAGACAACCAAACACACTCCAGCTGTCCACAGGGCCCAGAGCAGAGCCACAGTGGGACGCAGCTCCTTTCAGCATCGGGCACCTTTGGGTCCCGTTCAGCATCCTACCCCCACCTTCACCCTAGTTCTCGCCCGTGAGACTCTCCCCACCATCCCTGCTTCCTTCCTCCCCCTCTCAAATCAAGTCCACTGGCTGATCTAGCCACAAGATCCCAGTTCCCCTCTGAAAAGGGCACTGTGCTAAAACTGGGCTGTCTCTCCTGATGGGGAACTTTTGAAACTGAGCCAGCTAGAGCAAGGGGTGGGGTCGACACCCACCTTTTTTGCGCTTGAGCTTACGCTTGCGCTGCTTGTTGACAAAGCAGGCAGCCAGAGTGCTGAACAGGATGGCAGCTGCCAAGAAGCAGATGGTAGCTACGATTCCAGCCAGCACAGGGCGCGCTAACCCATCATCGGTCAGGTCCGGCTGCGGGAAGATGTCTGCAGGGAGGGGCAGGGAGCATTCGTGAGTCCCTTCCTCTCCCCAAGAAGCCCTCTGCTCTGAGAGCCGACCCCTGGTGTTTTTCCTGCCTCTATAGTGCAGACGAGTTAAGGCTAGGCCCCATGCTCAACTCTGCCCTGAACGCATGTATATGGCAGAGGAGGAGGGAAGAGGGGTGACTGCATTAGGCAAGCAGCCACCACACAGCAAGTCCAGAAGAAACAGCACCTAATCCTACCCCTATGGGGATAACAATTTCAATACACTACAATAATTTCAATGATGATTTAGTGCTTTTGTCCAGTGCCATCTGCAATGCATTTTCACATGTTTTGTCAGATATTCTCACACTAACCCTATGAGTGGACAGAACATACGTTACTGTCCTCCTTCCCTAAGTGACAAATCTGGGCTCCGCTGAGTTTGAGCAACTCGCTTGCACAGATTCTGCCTATTTCGACCGAAGCCACACTCCGTGCTTCTGACTTCCAGTCCCGGGTTTTCTGCTTCCCACTGTCCTGTCCCGACACTTAAGAGCTCAGGCGGTGGGAAGGCTCCTTAGGGGGAAACACTACCGCCAGGACAGGGGTCATGACCACAGTTCACTTCCATCCATTCCTAACTCCTCACTCTGCAGGCGCCCAGCATCTGCAGGGAAAAGTATCTCAGGCACAGAATGCTGGAGCCAGCAGGGGCGTGGCTAATGGGCCCCATTTCCTCGTGTTGCAGGCAGAGAACTGGGGCTCACCCTGTGCCCAGACCTGCAGTGCTCGTTAGTGGCAGAGCCACGACTCTCCCTCGGTCTACTGTGCTACACTGCACGGGGCATTGCATCAGCGAGTGCCATTCCTTAGGATCATAAGGGGAAATCCATACAGTCTGATACAGTTGGCCAGAATCCATTGCCATGTCAATAACAGCATGGATTAAAAAATCCAAATTGTGCTGACTGGCTGAGTAGAGAAATGAATGCTACAGTCTTTGGAAAAAGGGGCCTTAAATTCAGGGAAAGCAAAGGCTACTGCGTCCGTATTCCCCATGAGGAGTCTCCCAACCATGTGGCTTTCCTTTGGGGAGCGAGACACAAAGCCACTGAACGAAGAACAGTTCACTGAGCTGAACCCCACAGAATCCCCCTGGCCGTGGCTGCAAGCTCCATTCCCAGTTCCTCCATCTCTCTGAGCCCCTGCCCTGCAGGGAAGACAAGACAGACGTATACTGGGCTCTGCTGCCTGAGGAGGTGCTTTTGAGCACTAGAAATTTTTTAAAAATTTTAAAGCACCCTGGTGCACAGAAGTCCAACTCCACTCCCCCAGACGCTCTCGTGCCACCTCCGTCCTCATGCCCTCTCCCCAGTCTGCCCACCCCACACTCGGCCAAGCTCCTTGCCAACTGGTCCCCGGAGAGTAGTGTCCATGGAAATAGGGCCTTCGCTTTATCACTAAGCAAGCGCCTCTTCCCACACTGAGGGGACCACGCCATGGGGAGACAGGACCCTACTGTGTTTTAGAAACCATCGCTGGAGGGAGATGTGTAGAAATGGGACCAGGGGAAAGAAAAAGAAAGAAACAGAAAATGCCAGGGAGTTGGCTTTATTGAGCCAGAAAAAAATCTAGGGAGAGGAAGGAGTGAAGGGGAGAAACACCAAATGGTTTTATTTTCCAAATAAAACCATCATAATTACAAAGCAGCCTTATAACAGGCATTCAGTGGGCACCTGCTGACTGTCGTCTCAGCTCTGACCAATTCATTGCCCCACCCCCACTACAGAGGATCACAGTGGAGGAAATAGATTTCACAGAAAAATAACTTGAACCAAGTTCTTTCTGACCATAGTAATGAGAAGATTAGCTGACTCCCTCTCTGTGGCTATCTTGTAGAAACTTTCATTAATGCAGCTCTTGAGCTGGAGAAACCTCACCCATCATGGGAGCAGAAGCATGGATCTGACAAGGTTAAGAAATGCTCCAACTCATGCAGTTTCCACCAGAGCTCTCCACTGTTTCTAACTCTGGCTCTCTTCCCATGTTAGCTATTTCCCAAAGAGACCCCCATGTGGGTACCTGTGCTGGAGACTCCGGCGATGTTGCTGGGCTCGCTGATCAGATCCTGCATGACGGCCAAAACCCGGAACTCATACCAGGTGTCCTACAGCCCCAGGGACAATACCTGTCAGCCGAGGGACCTGAGACGGCCACTGACCGCCACAGACCCACTGCCACGGACCCTGCAATGGTGTGTCATCGAACTCTGCACCCAAAGCCCTGGCTACTGCGAATGCTTAACAACCAGCTCTCAAGTTTTAAAAAGCCCTGACTTGCAGCATCTGCCAATCGCTATGCTATAGCTACTCTGACCATGACTGATCTGAGGCGAGGTCACAGAAAGGAGAGCTGGGGCTCTCCAGAGCCACCGTGAGCCAGTTCCAGCACTAAAAGAGTGCTCAGGGAAGGAAGACAGAAAGAATGACATGAGCTGCTTCCTCTCTCCAACCAGACAGGCATCAAAGTTTGGAGAAGATCCGCTGGAAAAAAAATACGGTCTTCTCCCGGGCTCTGCACTGTTACGGGGAGAAGCCAGAAAACGTCCTCCTGGGACACCTGTGTCCATTGCCATTAGGCCCGGAGAACAGAGCCAAGGTCAGTGTCTGGTGGCATATCCTGGGCCCGTGCCCCGCCCCGCCCCGCTCTGCCCTAGCTTGTGTCAGCGACACACTCCCCACCGCCCTGACCGGCCCTCGATCTGTGGGACCTTGGCCGCAGGCCTGGGAGGACACATGGACAGGGCTGGGGTTCACTAGGGTGTGGCCACACCTCACACACCCGAGTTGGGTCATTCAACACTTCCAGTGACTCTAGAAAGAGTTCTGTCACTTCGAGGACTGGGGAAGTAGAAGCAGGGTGCAGCTAAATTCTCACCTGTGACAGATCCTTGGCAAAGAATTCTACATCAGTGCCTGGGATGGCATCATCTAACATCTCCCAGCGCTCTCCGACACGGAACTCCATGACGTAGCGGTCAATGGGAAAGCTGTGGTTGGCAGGAGGGAGCCAGGACAGGAGCACGCCCTGCTGGGTCCGATTGGCTGTGAGGCACCGCGGTGGGGTAACCAGCACCAGGGGTTCTGGAGTAGTGATGGGGGATGCTGCAGCAGGCAGAGAGAGAGGGGAGATGGTGCAGGAGCACTGAGGCCGCACGTCCTCACTGCCCATGCTGTCTTCTGGCTCAGCATGGGTCTCTGGATGCCATGGCCCCATGTGATGGTCACACAGCACATGCCAGTGCATGCATCATTTCAGGGGCAAGGGTGCCTCAGAAACACCCCCCCAAGCCAAAGGAAAGGGGCACAGCAAGTGGGCCCAGAGCTTCGTGTTCCTGCTCTCAGAATCCTTCTAAAAGTCTCCTGGCGGGGGATCAAGTGCCTCAGAAAAAATAAAGATAAAAAATGAGAACTAGCTTTGGCTGGTGTAGCTCAATGGATTGAGTGCGGGCTATGAACCAGAGTCACAGGTTCAATTCCCAATCAGAGCACATGCCTGGATTGAGGGCCAGGTCCCCAGTAGGGGGCGTGTAAGAGGCAACCACATATTGATATTTTGCTCCCTCTCTTTCTCCTTCCCTTCCCCTCTCTCTAAAAATAAATTTTTAAAATCTATTTTAAAAATGATAACTAGAGGGAAGAATTCAATGTAATTATCCTTTTAATAAAATGGTATCTTTACAAAAATACTACAAAACATATCCTCTGTTCCCTTCCCAAAGAAGTAGGAATATCTTCCCACATGTTCTGTTTACACTTCCCATTCCCTCCCTGGCCCAGGTGGAAAGTCAAAGTCCAGCAAGGGGAGGTCCTGCTGCCCCCTTGGGGGCAGTAACTCGGGCTGGAGTGGGGCCACCTGTTCCTAGCTACACCCTCTGGCTCCAGGTGGGACAGAGTGAGCTACTAGATCCAGGAAGGAAGAGTCAGCCACACGATTGTCACCAACTGAGACCGGGAGCCAGAGGAAAGTACTGGCAGATGTACAGGAAAAGCAGTATTCCCAATCTCCCCTCTGAAGCCACATGAAGATGCAAACACGTGGCCGGACCAGGACACAACTCAAAACCTCTTCCGTCCATCTAAGGATGCAACAGGAATCTGGCCCAAAATGCTCTGATATGGGACCAGACAAGCCTTGCAGACTGGTATAACAGACCCTTCTTGGGAGATCAGTGATAGGACTGCACAGAGCACTCAGCCAGGTCCCTCGCATGCAGCAGGCGCGGAAACATTAGCTTCCGGAACCTGCCATCGCCGTCTCTACATCCCCGGGTTCCCCAGGAAGTGCCCTCACCTAAAGTGTTCACAGTGACCACCTCACTGAAGGCGCTGGTTCCCAGCTTGTTCTGTGCCAGGACGCTGAACTGATATGCTGTCTCAGGCTCCAGGGCGTCCACCAGCAGCCAGCTGGGTCCTGGAGGCACTGACAGAGACAGCCAGTCGTGGGGTCCGAACTGTGCCCGCTTCATCCTGTCCGAAGGAAGAGAGGAGACCCAAGACGATGGGGTGGGGTGGGTCACACTGGAGACACAAGGGAGCGTGCACAGGCCTCCCCAAGGCGGCCGTCAGTGGGCCCAGGCCTCTTGGGCCCCAGGAACAGGTAATAGCCAAGGAGGGGTGCCCTACCCAACTCGGGGTGAGCCAGGTCCCTGGCCACGGCTGCTACCTCCTCTTCCAAAAGGGACACTTGGGTGCCAGTAATGCTCAATACACTGGTCCAATTGTGTCTTGGGATACCGGTGCCCTGGCTCCAACCCTGAGAGTGGCTCTGCTTTGGGACAGTGTAGACAGGACACTGGACACAAGGCGGGTGCCACAGTACAGAAGCAAAGATGAGCCTGGCAGCGGCAGGACTGAGGAAGGAACCCAGACCACCTCAGCAGCCCCCGTCCCAGGGGCAGCCAAAAGTGGGGCCTGTAGCAGCAGAGAGGACTCCCTCAGGCCAGCCAGTTTTGTGTCAGATGAGGAGGTCCGGGTGTATGACAAGAATGACCTGGGGTCTCCCCACAGTCAGGACCAGGATTCCTAAGGCCTCACAGGTTAGATATCACAACAAAGGGGGAGCTCACACGGTTTGTGGAGGGCACTGATACTCTTTCTCCACAGTACACCTAGTGCCATCTGCCATGAAGCCAGCAGTCCCACAGGTGCAGTGCCCAGCACCACCACTGGGAGGAGCCATCGTCCCGTGGACTGAGACGCTACGCAGCCCTCTCTCAGTTCTGAGCTACAATTTAGGGTATGCCCACCATTTCCCCTTTAGGCTAAAGTCTCGATACCATGTAGGCCCAGGAGTTGAAGCTGAGGCAGCAGAAAGTAAAGTAAAAGAAAAAAAAAAAGCTAGCTCCCAATATCTCAGTCAGTAAGTACACAGAGAGTTAGAGGCAATCAGAAAGAACAAGGTAAGGGTGGGTGAAAACTTCTCTACCTTTTCACCCATCCTTCCCCACCCAGGCACCAAAGCAAGTGAGCAAAGTGTGAAAAGCAACACAGGTGAGCAGCAGCATGGAGCAAGCAACAAGCAGTGAGGGGAGCCCTATCTATGCCCAGACCTTCCAATGGGCACCCCCAAAGGTGACTTGGCCCTGCCAAATGCAGCCCTGGCTGGGGAGCTGCCCAGCAGTGCCGTGATGCTCCAGTGGCCACGCAGCAGGGTCAGGAATGCCCGCCTCCGCCCCTACGTGGCCTGCGCAGGACTGGAGTAGGGGTTGCTCTGCTGCAAGCAGAGCACTCACCACCCAGGACCAGTCTGCCTCTCCAGAAGCTGACATGCCTAAGACAGTCAAAGTCTAGGAAACACAGGCCACTTCACCAGGGAGGGAAAGAGAGTGGGCTCCCTCTCAGCTTCCCTCAATGTTGAGAAGTGCATCCAGGGCTCTCCCTGAATCTGCAGGCAATTTCCCCTGGAGAATGAGGCTTCCTCCCCCAGGCCCTGGTGGAGCCTGGCAGGGAACACCCACCCAGACAAGCCTTGTCTCCTCTTCCTCAAAGAAGAAGTGTGGGGGCTCTGCCTCCCCGCCCAGGGATAACCCCGTGACCTAGGTGGCTGGTCCTTGGCTCAGGATAGCAGTGTGGGGACAGGGAAACCCAAAGGTGATGAGAAGGGGGTCAGCTGGGGCTTCTCTCTCCCTCTTTTCTGTACCTCAGCTCCTCAGCCCGATTCATGGAGCTTTGAGATCTCTATCTACCCCACGGTTTGGGCAAAGACGTCACACCACTGCATCTGGCTAACTTAATAACAGAGATATAAACACAACAGAACAGTCCTAAAGAGAAAGTGTGGGTGCTGAAGCCCCGGCCAGGGAGGTGAGCGGCCCTTCACGCTGGTCTTTGGAACCACTGGGGAGGGGCAAAATGAAAATCAGCCTTTACACTTCCGTCTGGGCTGCTCCACATGCCCTTGAAGATGAGGAGTCTCTTCCAGACTCCAGAGGACAGGGAGAATGAACCACGGACGCACAGTACGCAGAGAGATAAGCTGGGAGAAAGCAGCAGAGGGCAAGGGACACCTTGGGCTACAGCCCAGATCAGCTCCCCAAACCTTCAGGGCCGGGAATACAGGAACGCCCAGAGTCCCGTAGACATACCCGTCCTGCACAGGGCTGTGGTCACTATGTCAACACACCTCATCATCTGGCAGTCTGGTGAAGGACCATAGCCTTCTCATGACCTCCACCCACCCCAGGGAGGGAGTGGAGTGGGGATGGGGAGGGAGAAGCAGAGAGCAAAGCATGCGGGGCTGACTCACAGAGGTCCGTACCAAACTGAGAATGTCTGCTCGAATCCTCCATCATAGCCTGGCTCCCAGGACACGTTGGCAGTTGTCATGGAGACCTGGACCCGGACACTGCCTGGGGCATGGGGGCTGGTGCCTGGAGACCAAGTGGAGAACTAAGTCCACTGCGGTCTCGCAACAGCACAGAGCTGAGCCCACTGAGCTGGGCACACGTAACCTCGCTGCATCAATAGCAAAAGCGGTATCGCATGTAGAGTGACTGAGGATGGGGAGCACTCTGAGGGGCTGGCACCCTGGCCCCCTGGGCAGGAGGACAGGGGGACACCCAGCCCACCAAGCAGTCTAGTCTGTCCAGCAGGAGAGGGCATGAGCACTGGGACCATGGGCCAAAGGGAAACCGGACCCCTCAGCCACCCTGAAACAAAGTCCTGCGCTCACTGCCAGGCACAGAAACACTCGCCCTAAAGGTCACAGGCAAAGCCAGAAAGCCCCCCTCCTACAAAGCCCCAGCCTCCAGAGACGGCCACACTAGCCAACTGTGGGTACCAGGGGCGGCACAGCATGGCAGCTGACAACTTCCACTGGAGCTTGAGGTGCAGCCCACCACTCCCCGGGGGCATGGCGCTGGGCAAGGTGCGTCATCCCCGGTGGCCCCACTTTCCATGAATGTGCACTGGGGCCATCACAGCTCTCATCTCCCAAGTTGTAAACGATGAGGCACCTCTTGGTATGGAGCCTAAAACTGGCAGCAAAGGCTCCACAGTGTGGGCTGTTGCTACAACTGTAGCTGTCTCCTCCAAGAAGGGCAGGCAAAATGGCGCACACTGAGGTGCTGGGACACACACCTCAGGCAGGTAAGTGGCAGCAGAATGCCTGGTGGTGCTCCAGGAATCAGGAATGACAGCCCCCTCCTCTGGGCCAGGCCCAGCCAGTGGGCCTTAGTGCCTCCCTGCTCCCACTTCCCCCATGCCGGGCCTTCCAGCCTCCACACTAGGTCCTGGCCTCAGAGCTCCGAGCAGCCACTACTGGCCACGCCGGTGTCTTACTTCTGAGTCAGGGGGTTGCCAGGTGCATTCTGCCTGTCCCCATAAGGAAAAGACCACCCCAGTAAAGGCCCCATGTCATCTCCCTTACACAGAGTCCACAGAAGGCCAGGGCTACCTGTGGGAGGCTCCCAGTGCCAGGTGGGCTGCCTGGGGACAGCCACCCACAGTCCCCGGCACCCAGACCCCCGCCCACCCGCCCGCCTTGGCCCCATACCGATGACGGTCAGGTGGGTACTGGCAGTGATGCTGGTGACCACGTTGGTGGCAATGCATTCCCATTCCCCGTGGTCCTCTTTACTCAGGGCTCGGAACTGGAGGCTTCCACTGGGCAGGGCGTTGTGCTTGCTTCTGCTAGGCTTCCCTACCTTGGCCAACAAGGGGGCAAAGAGGAGGCAGGACAGGGTACAGAGGAGGAGCCGGGTCGGACAGGGGAGAAGAGAAGCCACCAACACCTCAGGGGCCGGAGGAGGGGACACAGAGGTTGGTGCCTGAGCACTCGGCCCACACCCCTCTGTGCCCCTCTTCTAGGGAGCCCACTGGGACGTCACCCTGGCTCCTCAGCACCTGGACCATCAGAAAAGGGCCACTACTGGGCCCTTCCCCTCCACCACGTTTCCCGGAGCTCCAGAACCCAGAGGTACCTTTCTCCACTTGATGACAGGGAAGGGGTCCCCTGCGGCTGCACAGGGGATGAGTAGCTCCCGGCCGGCCTCCTGCCTGTACTCCCAGCCTGGTAGCACCGTAAAATATGGGGGGTCCTAGGGAGAGCACCACAAGGCCATGAGGGTGGGCATTTTGGGGCACCCGCCCACTCGGAGGCCACTGGCAGTCCTGGGCCTCACCTTCAGGACTAGCCTCGCGGGAGCAGACTGGCCCATGGTCCCCAAGGTATTGTAAGGCACACAGGTGTACGTGCCAAGAGCCTCTTCTGTGGCCTCCTCGATTCTGATGGAGCCGTCCTCCATCAAGGTCCAACCTAGGTTCTACCGGAGTAGGCAGCAGAGTGGGGAGCCAGGGTCAGGGGTACATACCTGGTCCCCCCACACCAGGGCCAGGGCTGGGCTGGGTGGGCCCACCAGCTGCCCCAGGGGCAGGGTATCCCACTGGCCTGCCGGCTTGCAGGCCCCTGTGAGAAGCAGCTGTGTGCTTTCCCAGAGTTTTTGGTGGGGAGAAGAAAGTTCCCGCTGGGAAGCCAGGCCCAGAGAGGCAGCACCTCATTGTCGGGAGGGTGTGTCTCATTGGGGTCCCACATGCGTCCCTCTAGCACCTTCTCAACCTGCAGGGGACGGCCATCCTTGTTCCACTTGACCACAGTGGCCGGTGGCTCTGCATCCACAGGGCAGCGGATATAGCCATGGATCCCCACGGGCACGTAGATTACAGGGGGCATGTTGAGGACACGGGCTGGGTCTGCAGAGGGGTGGGGTGGGGTGGGAGAGAAGAGAGATGCAAGGGGCATCAAGAAGGAAGAACTCCAGGCAGGGGGCCAGGCCACCACAGCACCCCCAAAGTCCGGCCTTCCACACGCTCCACCCACTCAGCAAACACTGACGGGCAGCCCGGCGCTGAGCGCTGGGCCCCTCATGGAGAAGGGTAAACTAGCCCCAGTCCTTCTGGGCTTACAGCCCAGAGGCCGCACGGAGCCAGCCTGGCGCAGGCTGCAGACTTCTTTTGTGTGCGAGGCCTACGGTATTCTTAAGCACTTCTGTTTTGAATGCTCAGAGGCACTCGAAGGCACGCGCTGGCCTGCCCTGGTCTAAAGCACTCCTCAAATGCCTCAACTTTGAACATCGCTGCTGGCAGGAGCTCTCCTGTCCATTTCCCCAGTGGACCACCCCCGGCCCCCACTCCCAACCTCAGAGTCAACATCTGACCACACCCTCCCCCACCTGCTCCAGGTCCCAAGGCCTTATCACCCAGCCAGCTCCTCCCTCTCCACAACCTAAGCCACAGGGGAGTGGCAGTCCTATGCAGGAGGTGGGCAGAGGCATAAATAAGCTCAGGTGGGTCTTCTTCTCCTGTCTGTTATGCTGGGTGCCCCACCTCCCAGGCCTCAGTTTCCCCTCTGTGCAGCTGGAATGCTGCGTCAGCCTCAGCCTCAGAAGAGATGACAGGTCCTGGGACTGCAGCGAGAGCCGCACGTCCTCTCCGCCGGGTGAGTCATCACCTTTCAGCTCTCCGCCATTCCCCCAAGGGCTACCAGGAAGAAAGATCCAGAACTTCCAGGGAGGCGGCGAGGATGAATGAGCCGGGATCTTTTAAGCATTTGGAGCTCTTCAGAGAACAGCATTACATAAATACCAGGCCGAGTTATATATTTAGACATAGCTTCCTACTTTTGTATGGTAGAGGTTTTTTTTTTCTCTCTAAGGTTCTCAAAGGGTTTGTGAATGGGAAATACTCTGAACACTGCTTTTTCACAGAAATAAAGATCCTTGTCTCACCCACCTGAAAATCTCACCCCCCAGGATTCTCTCTGAAGGCAGGAAGGAGGTAAGAAAGGACAAGTGGGAGTGGGTGAGGGCTGGAGGGAAAGGGAAACCACACCCTCCTCTCAGTGGGACACAGCCCAGAGCCCCAAGGATGGGGCTTACTCCTGGCCAGGTTTGCCACTCTTCTGAAGACTACTCACTGTTCTCCTCTGCCACTGCCACCGCCACCTTCTTGCACAGGTGGCAGACACCAGCCACGGTGCTGTTCCAAGAGAAGTCCTTCCTCCCCTTCACTCTTTTGCACCCAGCACAGCTTGGGGCACATGGTAAGTCACTTACAAAAAGGTTCTTGACTTGCTTTTTCCTACTGCAGGTCTGGGTGGGACAGACCTGAAGTCCTGGGTCACAAAGCTTTTCTTGGACCTCACAGTTCTTAAAAAGGTGGGACTCATAACATAGCATGCTGGAAGTCCTTGCAATTTGCTGACAGCAGAAGTGGGGAAATGATGCCTTTGCCCCAAACGGCAATGTCATGGCATAGAGAAGAAAACAGTAAGAACGAGAGATTCGGAGCTCCAGCTCGGGTCCAGCTGGGCTCCACCTCCACACCCATTCAATGCAGACAGTGCAAACACCCAGCTCTGTGAGGGGGTCGGAGAGGCGCCTGCCCCCTGGGGTCCCCAGTGGCTCTCCTACTTGTCCCCAGTTCAAGTGCTGACCGCAGCCACATCTCCAGACTGTCACCCTCCTCACCCCACCACTGCTCGCCTCAGGTGAGCAGTTCTCCTACAGGCTCCTTCAGTGATGGAGAGCCTGTCACCTACAGCAACAACCTGCGGCCTTTGTTGTCTGAGTGACAGGGCCATCAGCAAATCAAAGGGAAGAAATTAATCCTCATTACTCATCCTTCTCTCTTACAAAGATCAGCTTGCTGGAGGGTGGGGAAGCAATGACCGGCGCTGAAGTCCTCCAGATTAGCAAACTGAATGGTTGTGCTCACACAAAAGCTGTCCATTGTTCGGGCAGGAGGAGCATCTTGTTCAGTTGGAACTCTGGCCTCCTGGAGGAGGGAGGCGAGGAAGCTAAGAGGGAGCTAGGTGTTGGTGGGATTGGATCAAGTCACCACAGAAGAGGGTTCCATCCCCCTCTCCCTCGCCCCTCACACCGCCCCTCACACCGTCTGGGATAAGGAAGGTGGAGAACTGCCTGGAAATCTAACCCTACACAGGTTCAAGTTACACTCCCTCAGATACCTGAGAAAAGAGCACCAGAGAGCCTCTCATTCAAGGTTCTGACAGATGTTGGCTAGCACTCAGTGCAAGGTTAATTGTTCAGGTCTGCTGGTCCCTGAATCCCACCTACGCCTGGCTGATGGCATGAGTTAGCTAGCACACGGCCCACAGGAGACCAACAAGGGCCAGTTCACCTCAGCTGACCATCCCAGGTATGGGCCTCTTCTTGGGCTGCCCAGCTTCCGGGCCCAGCCACGCCTCTACCCGCTCCCTGAAAGGAGACTGCCCTCCAGCCTCCAGCCTGGACCTGCTGGAGCCCCCACCCACCGAGGCGCTCCCTTGACCCTACTCACACTGCACAGTCAGGTAGGCTGAGGCCGACGGTGAGCGCCCCAGACTGTTGCTAGGGACGCAGGTGTACTTCCCTGCATCCTCGGGCTTCACCCGGAAGATGATCAGGGTCCCGTCAATCAGGATCCTCACTCTCAGCTTCAGGTCACTGTTGAGGCAGCAAAGAGACATGGAGGGGAGGGTATTGGCAGATGAGCAAGGGGAGCAAAGAAGCTCTTCCATGGAACCCCAGAGCAAAGTGGCACCATGAATTTTTCACCCCCGCACCTGAGCAGAGACCCACAGGCCCTCGCACTCCCAGGACCCCTCTCCCGGCCCCTCCATGCAGACACCGGCCCTCACAAGTGGCACTGTGGACCGACCACCCCGTGTCCAAGTACCAGAGCCCAAGGCACCTGCAGCAGCCCCGGCCCAGAGGCCTTGCCCCTGCACACCTGGCTGCATCCCGCCCCCCAGTCACAGCTCAGGGTAGGTTGCTCACTTCTGAAAGTAGACATTCTCATCCTGCCAGTACCAGGTGTAAGTGAGGTTGCCGGGATACGCTTCTGCCCGACAGGTAAGCAGAGCATCCTGGGATATGTTGACAGTGATGTTCTCAGGAGGGGACACTATGAAGGGCGGCCCTGGGGACACAGGAAACAAACATGACCTCACCTAGAGGGGCAGGGAGAACAAGCCCTCCCAGGAAGCTCTGAGATGCCTCAGGAAGGGTGCTCTGAACCCTGGAGGGAGAGCAGGACAGCACTGGCCATGGAGTCAGCAGCACAACCCCAGGCGGTTGTCATGGAAACGCTTCCAGCTGCTGTCAGGGCTCCAGTTCTTATCCTCCCTATAGGTCCCAGAGATGCAGACGTGCTAGCTGTGGCCACAGTGTGCCCGCCCCCTTGAGCCAGCTGTAGACACCTAGGCATATACCTGCACCCTGCCCCCATGCCTAACTCCTCTATAAGTCCTGGCTCCCCAAACCAGCCACCTAACACCCCACACACACACACACACACATGTGGCACATACACACAGAGTCCTGACTGCCCATCCTTCTCTTCAACAGAGCCCTGAGCAGGAGGCACCCGGCAGGGTAAAAGGCCACTCCTTCAGAGCAAGGACCAATATTGCCCCTAGAGAAGTAAGAGGCCTGTGCTTCTCACCAGGCAGAGGTTAAGAGGGCAGCGCAGGGAGAGGGGCAGGGGAGAGCAGAGCTGAGGGAGAGTAGAATTACAGCAGTCCCTGGCACTAGCTTTCCAGACAGGCTGCAGCTGCCACCTGGCTGGCTCCCTCCTGACAGAGGGCAGCTCTCCTCCAAACTGCCGCCACTCACGCTCCACATCAAAAGACAGGAAGAGCATGTGCCTCACTCAGCAGTCCCAGCAGCCCCAGCCGCCACCACCACCCTCACCAGCTCCCCCAGCAGGCAATGAGTGGGAGGCGGAGCAGGCGGATGGGCTCAGCAGAGAACAGACCCTGCTGCCCAAACGCCACCGCCCCCACCTTCTAGGCATCCTGGGGCCCCAAGCAGGGCAGACTGGCACTGCCAGGTGCTGGTCATGTGGACCCCAGCTCTGCCGAATGCCAACGCTACCTGGACAGATACAGAAATCAGAACCCCTCAACATGGGGCCTCATGCCGTTGGTGTGACAGCCACAGCGGGCCACTACGGGAGCTCCCACAGTGAAGACCATGATATTTGGGCTGCCCACTTCTACCTGCCCCCAGCTGTGCCAGCCACGGCCTGGGGACACCCACAGCAGCTCTGCTGGGCTGCAAGTCCCTAAAAAGGGCTTGGGGCACAGAGAAGTCAGAGGAATTAGTGTCACCTTGGACAAGCAGGTGGGTGGTATGGACAGCCTCCCCTTGAATGCTGTATGCACGGCAGGTGTAGGCACCTCTGTCCTCCCGGCTGACCGATGTCACCGTCAGGCTCCCATCACTCACCTGGGGCCAAGGAGAGACGGAGCTCAGCACCCACTCTGGGGCCAAGCCAATACCACCCTCAGGAGGAGGTAGCCTCAGCTTCATGCACCTCAGAGCTACGCAGGCAGGTGCCTCCCTTGCCATTTCCTTCCAGCCACACAGACCCCAGCCAGTCTGCCTGCTGTTTCTTCCTCCTCTGTGCCTTTGCACAGTGTCACTGGTCATGTGCAGACAGCTGTGGTGAGCAAGAAGGGGCCAAGGAAGGCAGAGGGAGTACAGTGGCCCCAACGAAGACCCATACATACCTGGTATTTCCCACTAGCACCTAGGAGTGTCCCCTCCTTGAGCCAGGTGACAATAGGCTTGGGGTTCCCAAAGGCTGTGCAGGTCATGGTAACGCTGCCACCCTCCTTGGCCTCGATATACTGGGGGGGTGTTTCTGTAAAGGTGGGAGGAGCTGCAAAGAGACCACAAAGGCTCAGAGTGGGAATTGTGGGCTGCTGCCACGCACCATGCCTGCCTGCCCCAGGCACCACACCCGTGTGATCTCTATGGTCCTCACAGGCTCCTGCATGACCCTCTCCAAAGCATAAGGATGAAGGAAGGAAGGTGGAGACAGGTACAATACTCTTCCCACGAATCTCACACAGGGAGAGCAGACCTGGAATTCAAAGGCAGTCTGGCAGTGTCCAAATTCTAAATATTATCCATTGCAATCGTCAAATTCTCAAGAGATGCATGTTTGCTGAGCACCTATAGGGAAGCACTGAGCACAGCACCAAGACGAGGGGGCAGACAAGACAGCTCTCCCTGGCTTCCATAGAGCCTGTATCTGCTACCAGCTCCACAGGCTGCTCCATCATCCTTCCATCTTTGTCCTCATGGGCATCCATATCAGCTCTACTTCCTTAACCCAGCCTGGCCCTGGCATCCGGGACCTTCGCCATCTGCCTCCACCTAGGCTCTCTGCCTTCATCTCTCTGCCAGGCTGCTTGCTGCTTACTGCTACCCTAATTACACAAGGTTGTCCCCCTCCACCACCACCTATATTGGAGATTTAACTAAAATTCCATCCTCTTGAATAGTCAGCTTTTAAGATACTTGGTCTCATGTCCTCCAAGCTGCTTGCAGAGTAAATATGGTCAATCTTGATGCCTTGGACCATCAGCTCTTCAGTCTTCTGAAATGACAAGGAGGGGCCCCACTTCTACACACTGCCCTGCGGGTCCACAGTGCACTCTGAGCTCATCTCCAGGCATCCGAAGCTCAGCACCTGGCACCTGTTGTGCAACCCTGGGCAAGTGACTCAGCCTCTCTGGGCTTTACCTAAACCCCCACCCTCCAGAACGGCCGTGAGGAATGAATGAGCTGCAGTGTGTAAACAGGATCTTGTACAACATAAGCGTGCAACGTGTTGCGTATTTTGCCAGTGCCATCATCACTGGCATCTCCCCAGAAGCCTCTGGAGCATCATGAGAAGCTTTCCTCAGGGTCTCTCCTCTCCAGACAGCCCTGCCCCAAGAACCAGTGAGAGCATCTTCTGCCCCTCTGCCAGTCTCATCTACCAGATTTTGCCCTTCACTGTGCCCTGATCACACTGCCTTCTTGGTCTTTCTCGAGCGTGCCAAGAGCATCCAACCTTGGGGCCCTCGCATTTGCTTCCCTCTCTGCTTGGAGCTTGATACAAAGACCTCCCTCCTTCAGTCACACAAGTCTTTGCTAAGATGCCATGTCTGCCTTGCCTGGTCAGCCAATCTGAATCTGAGACGGCACTTCCAATGTTATCTGTCCCCTTAGACTGTTTGATTGTCTTCAAAGCATTTATCACCAATTCTCCTTAAGAGCAGAGATCTTTTCCACAAACCCCACTGCATGCCCAGCTTTTAGCATAGTTCCTGGTGTGTAATAGAGCCCTCAACAAACATCTGCTGAATGGATCAATGAATGAATGGACAATGAATGAATGAAGGCGCACTCACACACACACCTACAGACCAACACAAATGCAAACACATAAAACTCCTTATGAGCATGAATGTGGTAAGACCATTTTCTTCCATGACCTTCCAAGCCCTCAGCTCAGTGTGGGCACATGGGGACACTGGGAGAGTGGGTGTTGAATGGATTAAACAGCACACCCATCACATACAACAGACATCCTCAAGGCCGCCAATTCTAATCTAATGTCTAAAACATACACACACAAAATGGCCAAAATCATCCACATCCTTGCAAAGGGATCTTGTAACCCTAACTTCCGGGCCTCTCCCCATGCCCAGAAATGTGCTCTCCTCCCCAACAGAGCCCCCCCCCCACAGCCACTCCTGCCGCCCTCCCCCACCCCCCACAACACAGTCAGCACAGCCACAGCTTCTGTTACCTCTAGTACTAAACTTAAAGGAAAGATAATAAATTAAATTATGTCCTGAAGTGACAAATTAATTGCAAATTACATAATTACTTTATTATTTAGGTGCTAATCAAGAAAGTGCTTTGAACATGTTCAAGTTTTCAGGAAAATAATGGTTTGACTCTGGATTATTTACTGAATTAGGGGTTAGCTTGCCAGCTGCATTTCCAGTCTTAATTCTTTTTTACAAGTGCCCTATAATTAATAGTGCACGTTAGAGATAGGCTGGCCTCTCTGCTGTGGAATTCACCAACCTAGAGTGAGGCTTGCTTGGGCTTTTCAGGTATTTTATATGTGATAAAGAAATAATTTGGTCTGTTTCCACACAACTGATCTTCAAGAAAACATACCAAGAGAATGAAACAATTTGTAATTCTAATTTTTCACTGGCCTTTCATTTTTCAAAGGTGATCCCAGTCAGAAAATGCCTGGCATTAAACAGGCACTGTCGGAAGCAATGGATGTTAGTGTTCCAGGCTCTCTCCTTCAGCAAGGAGAACATTTAAGCCAGAAGGAAGCCCCGAACTTGGGGGGAGGGAGAGGAGAACAAAAGGAGAAAGATCTCCCTCTCATTTGGCAAGGTGGCTGCGCTGCCCTGCCTGTCTGGCAAGCAGGCTCCTTGGTAAGGGCAAAGTGCTCTGTGAGAAGCCCTGGGTCTAAAACCTGAAACAAGTGGTGCATTCTTAGCTGTTCTGCCTAACCCATCCACATAAGCCACCCTCCTGCGTTCCCCGCATGTACCAGCTCTCCTTCCTCTGGGCTTCCAGGTATGCTGTTCCCTCCACCTGGAATACTCTTCCCCACCTCCCAGCCCTGCCCCTGGCAGACTCCTCCTCCCTGGTCAGAGAAGCTCTCCCTCGCCCTGTGCCCCCAAAGCCCACAGGGCCACTGTCTCTGGACTTGACTGCCCACTGCCGTACCCCCAGCACTGGCCAGAGTGGACATTCAAGAACGTGTTTTGAGTGGCTGATTATTGGTGGCCTCCTCGCCAAGACTTTCAGGCTATGACAGTCCTCTTTGTCTTTCAGCCTGAAATACCTGCTGTGTTACCACATCCCTGTGGATACACTGGCATCCAACTTCATGTTTTTTCTCTTGACGAGGAAGATGGCCAGCATCTTACACATAAATACCCACATGTAATGAACATTTCAGACCTGGGCAAGACACTTTCTCACCCTTAATCCTCACAAAGGCTTTGCACGTAGGCATTGTTTTTGGTAATGGAGAAAACTGAAGCTTAGGGAGGTAAATCCCAAGGTCATAGGGCGAACATGCCAAGGATTCATGACATGGATTCAGGGTCTATTCCATGCCAATTCCACTCTGAGCAACTAGGAATCCCCAGAGAATCAACTCCCACTCGTGCAAACTAAGACAGAGACGTACTAGAACACACACTTCCACACTACAGTCTACTTCCTGTCACGTGGGCGTCTGCTGAATGCCTAGTCTCTCAAGTTGCTGAAACCAACACTAGCAGGATGATGTGAAAGGAACAGGAGGAGGCACTTTGAGATTCCAGCCTAGCTTAGGAAAGGGCACGAGAAGAAAGAAAGCAGCGTGGGGACTTCTGGCTCAGTGTTCAGTCAATGAAGCTTTTAGCAGCAGATTTACCTTCCTAATTATGTTTTGCTTGGGCTAATATTAAGATGAGTTTTCATTCCCAGCACACACAACAGCTGGCATCAAAAGGAGGTGACTCAAAGCTTGCTGGGTGCTGGGGACAGCCCACCCAAGGTTTAAAATGAGCCTCCCATCAACCTCTTGGGACTGGCTGACAAGAGCCAACTGCATCTAATGGGTCAAGCAGCCTGGACCAACCCCAACCGAGGGCTGCATCTCTGAGTTTGCTTTTCCCAGAGGTCAGCACTCTGGCTAAAATTCTCTGTACCTCCAGCACCCTGGATGGGTTCTCAAGCCAGAAGGAGGATGGTCTGACCCAAGCCCTGAGAGGAATGACCCAGCCCTGCAAGGCAGGGCAGACAGAGCCATCCTTCAGGGCAGATCAATACTGAGAGCAGCATCCAAGCCGGGAGCAACACCAGCTTCTCTCTCCCAAGCACAGTATATACCGTCACAGACATCAAAACCGGATGGACCCAAGCTAAGTGTGCACTTCCAAAGCATACACGCTGCTGAAGCCTCAGTAACTAGCCTAGGTCTGCAACACAGGGGTGGCTGGATACATCTTGTAATAAACTGAATAAAAAAGAATAAGTGTCTAGCCAGAAAAACAAAACAGAAAAAGCCTGCTTTCCCCACACAACAGGGATCACTCTCCTTCAAATTTTCTCCACAGCTCCAGCTTCTCCTGGCTTCCCCAGAGGCTCCCCTCCCATGCCAGGATGGCCAGTGAAATGAGGGGGACTCCCATCCAGGAAGACCCAGGCCCCCAGCCTAGGCCAACACCGGAACCAGCACGCACCCTCGGGCTTCTGCCCGCATAAGGCTTCCTTGCCCAAACACTTGAAATGCATCGCACACAGCACAACTCATTTAACCTGAGCTATAAATAACTGGTAGCCATTAAAACTGTTACTCTTCTCAGGATTCATCCAATTGATCAGTGTACCCAGTATAGGCAGGGACTGAGTCCAGGTTTGCTCAGCATCATCTTCCCACCATCTGGTGCTGTGCTTGGCGCACTGCAGACCCTCAGTACATGTTACGCAAATGAATACACTTAATGAGGAACCCAAACGTCACCCTGAGAAGGAAGGCTGTCACAGCGGACTCTGGAAATCCCACTAGAGGGTGGGGAGGCACATCCCAGGCCAGCAGATCTCTCCCAGGTCGGGAAGTGGTGCCAGCAGTTGCAGCTTTGGCCTCCATGAACCCTTGACACTCCTGCTCTCAAGAACCAGATCCTTGCCTCCCAACACGGAGCTCTGACACCACCGCCCACAGCAAGCACCGCCTCGTGCTCGGGCAGCTGCTCTTCCCAGGCACTGCACTGACCTCAGAGGCCCTAGGGGGCAGCTCAGGGGGCACAGCGTGGGGAACCCAGCATTCCAAGGCTCCTCTCTGCAGCAGGGACACAGAATGGAGATGGGGTGCTGTGCAAAGAGAGGTGTCCCCTACACCACACCTCAGAGAGCAGGCTTCCTGGGCTGCTGCCCCCTCCCGGGAAGGGAGGCTGGTACTCACCATTGATGGTGAGGTGGACCCAGCTGCCGTTGTGAAAGGTGTCATACTGCTGGTCCAGCATGAGCACTTTGCACTCGTACCAGCCCTGGTCCTCAGAGCGAACCTGCTCCAGCCGCAGTGATGCTTTATCATGAAGACTCGCTCGGCCTGGGGGACAGAGCAGACAAGAGCCCCAGTGCTGCAGCCAACACTTAACACCCCCCCCGGATGAAGGCAAATGGCCCATTGCCGCCTGCAGACCATTTCCCATGGCAGGGACCCAAAATAACAGCTGGCACCAACCTCTGGCTGCAGGTGGCAAAGCAAAAAGGCATAAAGCCTTAGCCATGGAGCCACAAGCCCTCCCCACCCCTCCATCCTCTGCGGGCCCCATCCCAGCTGCAATGGCAACTCTGTGCCTGGTGCTGAGAAGAGCCACAGTCCCTTAGAACACTCGCCTCCTTTGGGAGATCTCTTGGGACAAAGGAAAGGGATACAGAACTGAGGGGAAAGAGGGAGGGTGAGAGGGGGAACGAGGGAGGGAGGGAAGGAAGTTGGGGGATCTAGAGCAACCCCCAGAGCACTCCCATTCCCGTGGAGTAACACCCCTTTCCGAGCCAGGCCCCACACCCCTTCTGTCTGGCAGAGGGAAGGCAGGTTGGAGAGCAGGGTGCCAGGATCTGTTCCCAGCTCTGACACCAGTGCCACAGTTGCTGTTCATCTAGCCAGAGCCCAGCACACCCAGGGAGCAAGGGCATGAGGCCCATAACCCTGAGAATGAGGAAAGGGCCAGCCAGCAGAGCAGAGGCTCCTGGCCAGCCTCCTTACCTCCACCCTTGACCCCTTAGAAGATCAGCTTTGCCTCACAAAAATGCTTGTCTCACAGCACCGAGAAAGTAAGATTTGCATCAGGAGCCAAGCAGGAGGAGGAGTGGCCCCCCTTCCTCCATGGCAAGGGAGGATGTCCAGGTACGCTCAGAGTCCTCCCTCCCCTCGGCCACCACCTCAGCCCCCCACCGCAATGTCACAAGCTCCTCTGCTTGCCTCCTTGTCTCTACACTGGAAATCTGCCTATAAGCCAGACTATCAAAACGAACCAGGCCAAAAAGAGCAAAGAGGTAGAGGTGCAGGAGAGAGAGAGACATGAGGTTTTCTGAGGAATGGAATGCAGTGAAGATAAAAGCCGTGTCCCACCAGCTTCCTCTCTTCCTTTAAAACCAAACACACAGGCATACACACACACACACACACACACACACACACACACACACTCCTCTGCTCACACATGCACATGCACGCGTGTTCACACATGTGCTCACACATAAGTTCATGTGTGCGCGTATGCTCACAATCACATGCTCCTGTTCTGGCATGTGCATGTGCTTACACACATGCACTTGCATGATCAGATATGCACTCACACGTGTGCATGCACACAAACTCACATATATACTCACATGTGTGCGTATGTGCATATGCTCACAAACATATGCACATTCATACCCACACGGGTGAATGCTCGCACATGCACACCCATGCCAACACATATGTACATGCTCACATGCTTACACACACTCACACATGTGTGTCTGTGCACTCATGCCTGCGCTCACATGTGCACGATGCATGCTCACGTGTGTGCATGTGCTTGCATACCCATGTGTGCACTTGCACACACTCATTTGTTCATGCATGTGTATGTGCTCACACAGGCACAGGCATATACATTCACATGCTCACGCATGCACATACCCCACACCCTCCTCCTGGGCTGGCACTGGTAGTGATCACAGTGAGGCCACAGCTGCAGGGGTAATTGCAGCAGCAGAAGCAGAGAGCAGGCACTGCCACAAGCAGACGCACACACTCAGAGGGAATGAGGTCCAACTTCAGAGCCAGAGGGAGGTGTGGGTACAGACAGGCAGAGTGAAGCCCACAGCTGCTGCAGCCATAGCACCAGCCCGGCAGCTCTGACTCAGCATCTGTCTGCACAAAGCTACCCTCCACCCCACCAGGTCTCCCCTGCAGTGGGATTTCTAGGCTGCCCTGTCTCCTACTCCTGCAAACCATGGGCTTTATGGTTTGGGAAGGTTTCCTGTCTGCATCATCCCCTTGTCCCTCTCCCTCCACCACTTAATTAAAACCTTCCAAAGTCCAAAGGATGGGAAAAAAAGAGGCAGAGACTGTGGAAAACAGAGATAACAGACCAGTCAGAAAAACAGAGGAGGCAACAGAGATGAAGGCAGGAGGAAGCTGGGCCACTGAGCACTGGGACCAGCAGGGGAGGGGCAGCATGGCCAAGACCAAGGACAGGAGGCAGAGTGGCCCAGAGCTTACCTGCATACTCAGGGTCCACGTGGGGTGGGTAGTATCCAAACTTGATGAAGATCGGGATGGGCACCCCGAACTTGAACCATTCCACGACATAGGGCGGCGGCTGTCCAGTCACTGGGTGGATCACGTCGCATCGTAGAACCACGCTCTCACCAGCTCTTGCCGTGACAAACTCGGGCTCCTCTCGCAGGCCGTGGGCAGCTAATGGGACAGCAAAGTTGAGGTGTGGAAAAGGAGGTGACAAGAAGATCCTGTCCTGGCAGCCCCAGAGGCAGCCCCTGGCCCATGTTCAAAGACATCTGCTCCTCTCCCAAGGCCACTATCCCCCGCTTACTGCCCTCTTCCTAAAGAGGAGCTCACAGACTCCCCAGAGGGTCCCCAGTGCTCCCTCCCGCCTTACCCAGCCCCCCAGCCATGACCCCACAGGTAGGGGCAGAGGGAAGAAGCTCTCTTCAGTCCTGCAGGCCAGCTCTTCCATCGCAGCTGCTGAGGAGCAGAGCCACTGCCCTTCCCTGTGGCCCCCGTCAAGAATTCTAAGGGGTCTGGACATTGAGAAGATTCAGGGGCTCAGCAGAACTGCAGTCAGGGCTGTTGTGGCCAAGGGTAAACTCAGGCTATCTTCCTACACCAGGCTGCTTCCCACCAGAGCCCGCTAGGAGCTCCCTGCTGCCTCCCGGACTCCTCCTACACCCCACCCCCATTCAGTCTGATGTTGGCAGCACAAAACAAGAGTGCTCCACACAGGAGCAGGGAATCCCTACGAAGCTGAGCAGAGGCTGCTAGGGGCAACACCAGAGAGAAAAACACTGTCAGGCCCCTCCTCCCACTCCCTGCTGGGCCTGCAGCTGGGGGGGTGGTGGGTTGCGGGCACTCTAGCCCTCGAGTTCCCAAGCCCCAAACCTATCAGGCTGCCAAACCCCAGATATCACCATTAAAACAGCAGGATGCTGGGGACAGAGGAGGAGCCCTGGGGCCTACTAGCCTCAGCCAGCTAAGGGGAAACCCCCTTCCTTGGGCAGAAGACACACTATGCAGCCAGAATGGGTACAACCACCTTCCTGGCAGGGGATTCAGTGAGCAAGCCCCCACCCACAAGCTGGAGGTTGGCCCAGACACTGCTCCACACTACTCCACAGCATGTTCCTGGACTCTGAACACCAAAGGCCCTGAACAGGTGTGCAACTCCCACTGCTGCCTGACACTCCTGACTCCACACCAGGCCTCTGTGCCCCCAGAGCCACCTTGCCCACCTTTCTTCACAATCAAAGGGACAGCTGAGGAATCCTCTCCCTCCTGCCTCACTCGACCCAGCATAAGCTCGGCTAGACCAGGCTTTTCTGGTCCCCACCCATTTCCCCTCCCAGCCGACTCGGGCAGCACCATGGACAGCAGCTCCTCCTTGAGGCTGAAAACTGGGGAGCCACAGGCCTCCCAACCCAGAGAGGATGCCCAGAGCAGAGCAAGTCTGTCTGCTGCCTCTGGGTCTGATTCTTGATGCATCTCTGACCCCTGTGTGCTCCTGCCTGTCTCCTTCTCTCATCTCTGTCTCTTCCTCCTGTCTCTGTCTCTGTGCTTTTCTCTAGTTGTCGCTTCCTCCCTGCTGCCTGTCTGCTCCCTTTCTAGCTCCTTCTCCATGTCTGTGTCTCTCTGCCTTTGTATCTCTGTCTCTCTAGCTCCCATTCTATGGGGTGATTCTGTCTACTCCCTGTCTCCCTGTTTTTAAGCCTCCTATCTGTGTGTGTGTGTGTGTGTGTGTGTGTGTGTGTGTGTGTGTTGGGGGTGGGGTATGTGGATTTCTGTTCAGCTGTGCAATGGGAAGGAGTTTGCCTGCTTTTTTTCTTTGTGAACCTCCTTCTCTTGCTTGTGTATTTCTGTGTTTCATCTGTTTCTGTGTCTGTCTGTATGTTGTCTGTGTGTCTCCTTGTATCTCTCCTTCTCTTCCTCCCCGTCTCCCGCTTCTCCCCTGCAAGTTGCAGGAGGAGGAGGCAAGACCTTCCAGAAGCTGATTGGCTACTGGTGACATCACTGTTTTCTAGAGAAAGAGCTAAGATCACAGAGTATTTTTGGAGCAGAGTGTTGCACTCACCTGCCTGAGGCCCCAGCAGGTTTCCCAATTCCCCCCACCCCCAATCCTGCTTCAGACTAAGTTTAAATTCCAGCCCCTCAGGGAAAGCATGAAGAGGGCCCTGCTGTGGTAGGTGCCTCCCCCGCAGCCCCAGGGGCACCCACATAGTGACAGAGCCTGCCTCCCAGCACCTGAAGCACAAAGGCTGATCCTGGACCCAGGTGTAATGGGCAAGCAGTGGGTACCATGAGTGAACAGGGGCAGCAAAGTGCATAAGCATGTGTGTGCATGCATATGCGTGTGTAGCTCTAGGCAAAAGGACATGTGGGTGTGTACAGATGTGTGTGTGCACAAGAGACACAAAAGGGAAATAGAAGAGTTGGGGGGAGTTACTCCCCTGAACTGGGTAACCTGGGAGGGGGGTGCTCCTTCTCAAGGAGAACTGGAGCCTAGGGCAGCAGAAAGAGAGGCCTTGCCCTGCTGGGCAGGTAGGTGGCTGCCCACCTCTACCAGTGAAGCTGGGCTCTGGAGCTCTCTGGCTGCTGGGGTGGAGGACTCCAGGGTCAAGCCCAGGAGGCAGGTGGGCTCTGGGCTCTGACATGGGTTCCCACTGTGCCAGCTGCTCATTTGCACCTCCTGCTGCCTCATTCTCACTGCATGGCAATGAGGCAGCCTGGTTCACACCTCCCCCAGCCCAGGAGCAGGCTGCAGGTCTCCACCCCACCCTCACCCCCACCAGCCCCTGGGGCTCATGCCCCCACCAGGCAACCACATCCTGAATCTCTTCTCAAGGACCCCACTAGGGACAAACAGCTGAAAAAGGGGACAGTGAGCTAAGCATCCCGAAGATAAGAAAAGGGCAAAAGAGACGGAATTCCCCAAGAAGAAGGCCTCCAAACTCAGTCCCACCCTCCTGGTTTTCTGGATCCTAAACTATCAGCTTTTTTCATCTCTTCACACCCCCCCCCCCCACACACACACACGTGTTCTCTCCATCACCCACCAGCGCTTTTCCCTAAGCCTGATCCTTTCTGAGCCAAAGCATGTCTAATAAAACACTTCCTACAGAAAATCTCAACACACACACACACACACACACACACACACACACACACACAATGTAAACACACTAGCAATGAAGAGGGAAGAGGGGCTTGATGGGCGAGAGAAACTCAAACCCAGGAGGGCACCAAACCCAAACCGAAGAGTGACAAGAGAT
The DNA here is from genome assembly GCF_019186645.2 of Phyllostomus hastatus. NCBI lineage: Eukaryota > Metazoa > Chordata > Mammalia > Chiroptera > Phyllostomidae > Phyllostomus > Phyllostomus hastatus. The sequence goes on along the minus strand of NW_025334015.1, from coordinate 5,784,618 downwards.
TCAAGAAGCAGGAAAGGAGAGACACAGAGGCAGGTACAGTGCAAACCAGACACAGGCAGAGAGAGAAACAGGCACAAAGGACTTGCTGCTGGGACCCAGACACAGGCCTTCCCAGGACCCAGAACCAGGAGGGGACAGAGCTGAGGTTGCTCCTTCAGGGAACAGGCAGGCTTCTCTCCAGCAGAGTGGACTGAAGCACATGCCCGCTGCTTCTGAAGGGAGCAAGAAGGAAGGAGGAGGGGCCAAGGAAGGGCTGGGGAGGGTGGGGAGGGAAGAAAAGGATGGATGTGACCTGATGTGGGGAGAAGCTGCGAAAGGGGAGAGACCCCCAATCCCCTTCCCCATCACAGAGGCCTGAGCAGCTCACAGGGGCGGCTGCAGCCTCATGGAGGAAGCTGGCATCCTCAGGGGCCATGACAGCAGGAGGCTGTGAGGCGTCCTGGAGTTCACATCCCCAGTTTAGAGACAGCAGGACACAGCAGTTCCCCGAGCCCAGTGGCTCTGTGCCTGGGGCTCTACTGGCCCACTTTGGAGCTGTTTCACCCCAGTAGGAAAAAGAGAGCAGGAGGGTACAGGAGGATGGGGTGGCCCCTGCAGCCTGGCTGACCTTTGGAAAGCCCACAGGGTACAAGTCTCCTGCTCTCTGGGCCAGGTGGTGCCCAGCGGGCACTAAGTCCAGGGCTGCCACTGGATCCCCTGTGAGCCCAGAACCATGGGCAACCATGGGCCTGGCACAGCCCTGTGCCTGACATTCACAGCCTGGAGCTCTTCCACCAGGGCAGAGATGCCAAAAATGGGAGACACTCTTATACCAGAGAAGGTGCAAGCGCCAGTGCAGGGAGAGCTGCAGCTTCCTGCACACCTACTGTAGGCCAGGCTCCATGCTGAGCACGTAAGGTAGAGCTCACTGAGTGCACACGAGGCCCACCTGACAGGAAGACTGCCATCCCCTTCTCACAAGTGAGCCAGCTGGGAGGCGCAGCCAGGTCGCTCAGGTGGCAGGAGAGGCAGCCTGCCGCCCCTCTTTGCCTGCACTCCTCTGTGCCATCCTACAGACCACAGGCCAGGCACCGAGGCCTCTCCCCCACTGCACCCAAGAAATCACACCCCCCACTGCCCCATCCCCACAGAAGGCTCTTCACAGGGTCCAACAGCCAGGCTCCTGCAGCCCAGGACCAGGCAAAGATGACAGGGTAGGCACCACAGAAGGCAGCTGGATGACTCTGACTGAGCCGGCATCATTGTGCCATCAGATACCCAGAAGCCTCTGTAAGAGGAGACCCTGAGTGAGCTCGGGCTGCAGAGCCCGAGAGTGTGGGCCCCTCCTGGAGCCTCCTCTTCTTCCTCCTCCTTCTCTGCCTCTGGGCACCAGACTCCCAAACGACAGGCCTGTTGTCTAATAATACAAGCGACAGCCACTGCCACCTCCATCTGCCAGCCTAAAAATAATCTCTGCTGAGTCCAAAAAAGGCACAGCCCCTGATAGTACCCCAATCATTTCTCCCTGACAAGCCAGGAGTCTCCAGGAGTTTCCAGGGAGCCAGCGACTCAGGCTCCCCAGGAGGCATACCCACAGGGACAGCGCGAGGGAGGCAGGCGGGAGACGGGCTCCCTACCGTCTGAAGCAAAGCCAAGAACGCGCTGAAAGTGTGAGATGGAGAAGGTGCCTGTGGTCAGACCATCACACAATGCCCCATTCTTTCCAGAGGCAGGTGGGCTAGAGGCCATCTGGGTACCATTCTGCCTCCAGCGAGGACTGCACACCCGTGCTAGATAGGTCCAAAGGGACATCCCCACCTCCCATGGTCTCCCCCTAGGACTAGGAAACCCCACTCCAAACCTCCCAGGGGGGAAAGTCAGAGGTCAGGCAAGCCCAGACTGGCCTAGCAGGAAAGTTTGGTACTGGGGTAGAAGGCAGGCCTCCTCCCCGATGCGGGTGCCTCTCCCCACAACCCCTCTCAGGAGGGTTCCCCCAGCAGTCCACAAGGCAGTGATTTGATTAGCAACCTTAATTTGCTCTTGGCTACTAGATTATCTTTCCAAGAGCCCTTTCTTCCCCAAGAGCCCCTGACAGGAAGCAGCCAGTAATTCGACCTCTGCTCTACTCCTGTAATAATGGCTCCTCAGCAGAAAGGCAAAGCCGCATCCCACCCCAGGCCCTCCCACCACCCAGGCAGGTAGAGGCCTGCACAACAGGCACTCTAGGCATGGCCAAATGCACACGAGTGCTCCAGGGCCAGTGGGTGGGCCTCACCAGGTGAGGACACAGTGGGCTCTGCCTGCCACAGGGTCCCAACCCTCAGGTAAGGTGTCAGGTGGACACAGTAAGTGGAAAGTCAAAGCCCTCTCTCTGCTCACAGTGCAGCAGCCCTTGCTCTGAAGCTGGCAAATGAGGACAGTGGCTCACCTCGCAGTTTGTCAGGATGAGCCTGGCTGCAAGCTGTCTGCCACAGACTGTCTTGGTGGGTGCCTGTGACCAGGAGCGAGGTAAAGGGGATGGGGGCAGAGGACAGAAGGACAGGCCCAGAGAAAACTATTGTAGTCCCCTCTTCTCCGAAGAACAATTAGGCTGGCTGGGACATCCCCCAAAGCCCTGGCCACATGGACTTTTCTCCCTACTCACCAGTCTGCTGCTTATTCACGCAAGAGAAAACAGAAAGCAGGAGATTCCTAAGAAAATAGGTCAGTTGCTAGGGGCACAGTGAACTGGCACCCATGGGCAGTCCCCTGAGGGGCCAGGTTACCAGCTGCCTCTCCAGCCCAGCACCCTTTCCCATCTTACTTGGGACCCAGCCCTTCCATCCTCCGGGCTGCCCTGAGTAGCGGGCAATGGGCGTCAGAGCCATAGGGGCAGGACAGACCTGCTGTCAGCTTTCCCGGAGGCTCTGCTGCGTTTGTCCCCCAAATCAGGCTTTCTCTCAGGGATTTCAACCATCCTTAAATCTGGAGCCTGGGCTGAACCCCCAATTTTGGAAACTTTGGGGGTGCCTAAACTCAGGTGCAGAGCTGGGGCATAAGGAAAGCAAAGCATCTGCTCTGAGTCTAGTCTCACTGCCACCCACAGCACTTGGAGAGGAGTGACTCCCCACTTCGTGCCCGCAGACAGACGGCCCCCTATCCTGCTGTATCCCACACAGGTGTATTAAACCACACATGCACACACAAGCATGCATGCACATGTGCACACACAGACACACACGTACACACCTATATGCAGACACGCACACACCTCCAGACAGCTTGCACCAATTACAGCTCTTCTCATGATTCAGAGCCATTCTTCACACAAGCTGCTTAACCCATCCTGGGGAGCAGACTGAAGAGAATGGCTCCCTGAGCCCTTGGGCCCCATCCTGAGGAGGCCACAGGATGGGGGAAGCAGGGAGATGTTAGTGGAGAAGCATGGAAAATCTCAGGCCTCACCCCCATTGGGGTTTGTCTCCCTGCCCTCACTCCCTGGGCAAGGCACACAGAAAGATGACCAACACGCCAGAGAAAGAAGAGGCCGGGGAGAAGAGAAAACAGCAGGGCAGGCCCTGGGAGCCACACCCTGGCTGGGCAGGCAGAGCGGGGAGAGAAAACGTAGGCACCGAGGGAGGAAGCAGAGCCAAGAGGAAAGAGGCAGGGGAAGGGAGATGCCGGATTTTTGCATCTCCGAAACTAGGCAGCCTCTGCTCCTTGGGTAACCAGATCCCTGCCTTCTATCTCAGGGCCATAAACACGAAACCACCCAGCTCTGGGACCTGACAACTCCAAGTCCAGCCTTTGTCGGGCCTCCAGCCAGTAGCTGAAAGCTGACTCTTCCCACTGCCCCTCCACTATGCCCGTTCCAACACATCCCCTCCTCAGCTTCTCCCAGGATGCCTGCTGCCTGCTATAGACACAACTCTGCCTCCAGCGTGAGTGCTAGGGAGGGGCACTCACACACTTGGCCACTTCCCAAGCCAAGTCCCTCCTAGCTGATAGGCTGCCCATGAGGTCTTGCTTGCAACCCCCAGGTCCAAATCTCCTCCCTCTCATCTTCATTACCAAAGGGAAAGCAAAGGGTCAAGGCCAGGCAGAGAGTAGAGGGCCCTGATACAGCTACCAGCAGGATCTGAGTCAGAAACTCCACTTTATTCGGGGACACTGTAGTCAGGTATAATCCAACCACAGAATTGGTGGTAGACAGGAGGAAAGAGACTTGGGAATCAAGGCCCAGAGTCAGCTAAGCATGGCCCAGGGTCCTCCCCCAGGCTTGCTCAGCAAAAGTCTGAGATGCTGAAACTCCAAACACCCCAGACTCCAGAGAGTTCTCTGGTCTCTCTCTTCTCTATACCCTCCCCAACCCCAGAAGCTTATCCCTACCACTGTCCCACCCCCCTTTCATCCCTGTGCTAGAATAGCCCCTGCTTCCGGTAGACCCCAAGCTCGGCATCTCAAAGTCCCGCCCCCTCAGGAATCTCCCCGGAAGTCACCTCTGCCAGTCAGAGAACAGCTGAGCTCTCACACACAGGCAGCGTTTGAACACTGCTGTTTCTCATGTGAACAGGCATTTGCCATGCAGGGCCCCCCTTCTCCCTCCTTGCAGAGGCTCTGAGGCTATGACCTGCTGTGTCCTTCCCACAAGCCTCTGGCCACAGACAAAAATCCCTGTTTTGTAGACTTGTCAAAGGCTTTCCAAGCAGCCCAGATGCCTGCAAGCCCTCCACACATCTCCCTGGGCTGCAGAGGAATATGAGGTTCTTCCCAGACAAGGTCAGCCCATGAAAGGGCACTTGGTTCCTAACAGAGGCAGCCTTCCGACCCTCCCGCCAGGACACTCTTGGTTCCCAATGCCCTAAATGGCCTAGGGGAAAGAAATTGAGAAGAAACCTGGAACCCCAGAGATAATGAAATAATAGTAAAATGTTAACATTTATTGAGCACTTACTATATAACAAGGAGTCATTAAAAACAATATTAACATTTATTGAGCACTTACTATATAACATGTAGTCACTCATCTCTTAGCACTAATATTCACAAAAAACCTACAAGTTCATCCTGTTACTCCGTTTTCCAATGAGGCAAATAACACTTAGAGAGCTTAACAACTTGTCCAAGGTCACAAGGCCAGCAATTTGAATCCAGGCTGTTTGACTCTAGTCCTAGGTCCTTAACCACTACATACAGACCCTCATTAGGCTAAAAACACCCCAAGACCAATAAGGAGTGGCAGACAGGGGTGAATGTCAAGACATCCCAAACAGAAGGCCCTCTCCACACCCAGAAAGAAGGCATAACCTTCATGCCCAGCAACATGCAATATCAGGAAGTCCTTCTTTCTGTCTGACCATTTTGTGTGTTGCTGCAATATAAACCCATTTTCCTTTATTCTGTGTTTAAACTTGCAAAAACTCCAGCCCCCTCATCCTGAGTCCTCAGCTGTGGAGGCTATTTCAGAGCCTCCCTTCAGTGTCTCTTTTTTATTCAAAAAGCCCAGCATGTCTTTTTGTGCTTTCAGAGACAGTCCCATAGCAGGAACACACCAAAAACTGGAGGGGAGGATGAGGGCATTGGGAGACTTGACCCACCTCACACCCATCCCCATTCTGCAGGCTCCTTGCAGTCTCCCTGGCCTCAGTTTTCCCACCTAACAAATAGAGTTTAAAACCATCCAGGTCCACATACCATTTAACAAAATCACCATTCCCTCAGCCCTCCTCTGGTTCTGTTTTCAGATGTCCCCCTCCCCCAATAGCATGGGAGGCATTCCATTCCAAAGACTTTCTCAAATCACTTCCCCCTCCCCTTCCACAGCCCCAGACAAGGTGAGGAGAGGACGCTGCAAAAGGTGCCTCCTGCCCACACCTTCTTCTGCCCTAGCGCCGCTGAGAGTGGGTTCTTTCCTAGGCGGATTCTCCCTGCTGACTTCCATCCAAAGACCGGTTCTCTCTGGCAGCCATCTCCTCCAGGCTTTGTGAACTTGTCCGCCGCTGTGTTGTGTCTGAGCGCTGAGAACCGTGAGCTCAGAGTCCTGGCACCCTCCAGGCTGCGCTCCTACTTCCATACAAGGGCTGAGAGCTGGGGGTGCCACCCAGCGGCTTGTAGGTCGCTTTGCCCGTCTCCAGAGCAAAAGCCCGCGCGTTCCCGCGCGCATCACCCAGTTCGCGGGCTTCCCTCTAGTCTCATCCCCCAGCTCAGACAACGGGGCGGGGGGATGAAAGAAAAAGAGAAAGACCTCCCTGAGCTCCGAGATGCAGCAGTGGGGACCCCCTCCCCCGCTACTCTTGCCCCCAGCCAGCTCTTCCTCAAAGCCTGGAGGGTGGCCTGGAATCGGCCTGGCTAGGGCGCGCTCCCGGGGAACTTTTACCTGGCCAGGCCCAGGTAGTGCTCAGATAGGCTCTGGAGCCTGATTTGGCTAGCCAAAAACGGACACTCCTCGGAGCCCACCTAGGGAACCCCGCTCTTCACCTTTCTCGGGTCTATGTGCGCCCCCAGCCCTGAGAGAAGGATTCGACCCCTGGTTGCCAAGATTTGTAGTCAGGAGGGGCACCAGCTGAAGCGACGGACGCCCCCAGGGAGGATAACCCCGTCCCTTAGCCTTGTGTGAATTCCCAAGGCTCTGGGTCGCGCCTCCCTGCAAGGGCTTGTCTGCGGAGCAGTGGCGCGAGTGCTGCAGCCTGCCCGAACACCCGCAAACTCCCCGGCTTCCAGAGTTAGGAAAGCCGCCGACTCCCCAACCCTCAAGAAGACCGCTGCTCCGGTTAAGGGCATCGGGCTCAGCACGCGAGTGTAAAAACCTGGGGCCGAGCATGGGCGAAATCGACCCCGATCCCTAGGTGTCTTTTCCCGTGTGCCCGGCAGCCTGGGAACTGGGACCTCATCCTGCCTGACCCTCTGGCCCGCAGCCCCCGGCCCTCCCCAGCAGTGTCCCGGGGCGCGCCTGGCCGGAGCCCGAGCCTCACGCGCAGAAAAGGCGCGGCGCTCGGAGGTACCAGGGAGCCTGAGGCTGGGAGGAAGGGGATGAGAACATCGGGAGGGGCAGAACAGGGACGCTGCACTTCAACTCACCTTGAGCCGCAAGACCTCGGGTGCTGATCACACTTGCTATCAAAGTGGCCACATACCAAATCATAGTACTACCGCGCACCAGCCAAGAACCTCATCCTATCGCAAAGTGCTCCTGCGCCGCACACTTCTCGCACGAGCGCTTGCTCACGCCCGTTCGACCCGCCTACGCCCCGCGCTGATGTTCCTGCAGCCTGGGCCGCCCGCTCCCCATCCCTCCGTGGATCCGCTTGGCTCGGCGCGCAGGCTCCCGGGGCCCGGCGCAGCGGCACCTGCACTACCAGCCCAGGCAGAGCGCAGCCAGAGCCACGATGAAGCCTAGCTGCCGGGCCTCAGGCTCCGCCCCCATATCCCGCCCATTGGTCACCGCCCACACGCCTCATAGACGATTGGCTTCAGGGTCTGCCCGTCACAGCTCGGAGGCGAGCCCATTTCAAGGTGCGTTGACGTGTAGCCAGCACAGAGCCGCAGAATCATGCGCATTGCCAGAGACAAGGCGTTGTAGCGACTCTGCTCTGTTCTCTTCTCTGCTCACACTGCATGGCAAGTTTCTGGTAAAATAAATGGTAGCTTTTCTGCCTTGATAATGGGACCCTGTGAGTCTCAATTACCCGTGACAGTTCTGAGGGGACGTCGCCCCCGCCCACCCAGGGAACCCAACATCCGGTTTCCATCCAGCTAAAAGCAATTCCCGGGAGTATGATGCTGATTCAGTGATGGGGAAACCCAGGAACTGGCAGTCTGGGAAAGCTCGGGAATGTCCTTCGCTGGAGATCTTTGCAAAGAGGTCATGCGCAACCTCCCCCACCCCCAATCCCTTCCACACACTGACCGGACACACTTCCCTCAGCAATGCTCCCCCCTCCTACCCGAACGTGATGTTAAGTTAAGCTCTATCCAGCCCGAAGGCAGGGGAATGACTAAAATGACCTCTGAGAGTCAGAGTCGCTAAGATTTAGCATGAGTCATTGGTTCAGCAGCAGGAGTGTCACAGACCCGCCTCTGGAACACAGACTGCCTCCCCCAGTGCAGGTCAGCGTTGCTCATCATTACTGAATCTCAACTTCGAGCAATAAAAGTTGTCCCCCCCCCCTTCTTCTAAAAAAGGCTGCCTTCTCCTGCACAAGTTTCCTCTCCTCCCCACCTAACAGGGGCCTAGCCCCATGTGAGCATCCTAAAACAAAGATGGATTTGGGGAGCAGTTTGAGGGTCTGGAATAGAGGGATACAGAGAAAGGGGGAGGTGGGCTTCCTGTTCCCACAGAAGGAGACAGATGAACAGGGAAGGTCTTCATACTTCCCGATCTCTCTACTGTAACCACTCCTCATCCCCTCCCCCAACACAGTTGCATTTGCAGAAGAAATAAATGAGTGTCATGGAAACTACAAACAATCGCCAGCATTCTGAGGCTGCAGTGAAGATGGTTGTTCTTTCAGGGGTGCTAGCAATGGCGAGAGCAGCAGAGCTCCCTAGGGTGGGCTGTTGGCCAAGGAGAGAAGACAGAGGGGCAGCAAAGGGGAGAAGCGCAATTTCTCAAAACACTTTTTAGCCACAAAGCACTGGCTGTAGGACGTGAAGCTCTCAGTAGAACAAGATTTGCTTCTGTGAACACACACACGTGCACGCACACACACAACATATATTGAAAGTGGCCTTTAGTACTGGACAAACAGCTTTCCCTGAAACATGAAACTTCTTAGCTCACTGCCAGCCAGGAGATAGAAAGCAGGGATCCCCAGCTGAGCAGCAAAGACATTGGTAAAGTTTTAGCATCTGGATGTAATCTAAAGAACCAGAACCCTTGAATAACCTCCTACTCGACCCACCCACTCCAGTCCTGCAAACACACTCAAGATGCATAACTTTGCAGACATCCTTCACTGAGTCTTTGCTTTAGGTTCTCTTTCTCTGTGAAGATGCCTTTCTCAGAGATATGAAGTCAATGAATTGGGAGCTCTAGGCCCCCACTGATTGGCTAATTCCCAGCTAGCATGCCCAAGAACAAGTCCACCCTCAACATAATCACATTCACATGCTTTCCAGGGTCCTAGCACTGTAAAGCCTGACGAGATCCATTTGCAGAATCCTGGCAATAGCAGGATTCTTCTCCTTCCAAAACTTCTCAGCAGCTAACTGGCCTAGAGAGAGATGCTGAACTCCTAAGGGCTAGTCCCAGTTCCTAGCTCTTTTTAGATACAAATAAGGCAGAGGAGTGAGAAGCATCTGTGCTCAGAGAAACATTCTTCTAGCGGCCTGCAGAGTAAGGGAAAAGATAGAGCCACTCTTACCATCATCATGATTGATTTGCTGGCCATCTACTTTGTCCTACTCAGTTTGCTGGTTTCTGCTAAGGAATTAAAATTGTCAGATTGAATGGAGAAAAAACACATAAAGAGTTTAAGAGCATGAGTGGGATTGGGAAAAGCTTCAAAGGAACTATCTAAAAAGGAAATCAAATTTCTTCTAGACACATCTATTGAAAAGGGAGTGAAACAAAGGAGTAAATGCAGAGAGAGGAAAGAGAAAGTTGAGATACAAAGGAGAATGTTAGCATTGTCACCAGACATGTCTCAGTTGGTTTCATATCAGCTCAAAAGAGACATGCAGTATCAGGTCACAGTGCAGACTGAGACCAATTAAGTCTTTCCCTCTTGGCATATGGCTGATCTCTGGACCCAGGAAGGATAGCAGCCCCTCCCGGGCATGACTACATCCAGTGGAACATTGAAGGTGAGAGCGTAGTTCCCAGTGGTCCAAGAGGGACATGAGGGAAGAATGTGAACCATTTCATGAGCAGCTCATAGGTGTACCTGATTAAGTCATCCATGTCACTAACAAATGCAGTGCATGTACATGGGTACGGGAGTATGTGTGATCCTTTCTACTTTCAGAAATACAAAACACTAGTCTTACTAGCTACTCTATGAAAAACTGCATCCAGCCACCTACTCACACATCCCCATAGGCCCATGGAGAACAAGTGAGAAAGGAGGCCAACTAAGCCACAAGTCCAGGAGAAGAGGAGACTACCCTTACCCCTTCCTCAGATGCACTGGTCAAGGAGGACTCGGAAACAGCAGCTCTCTCATGTGCCGCCCCTTCCCGCCCTGCGTAGTAGCACACCTCTTTGTGGAGTCTGGGTTGGGACAGTCGTTGGCACAGCAGCTTGTGAAGGAGAGAGGCAGCTCTAACTGAAGACAATTTACCCAAAATGAACACCAAAGAGCATGCTGAGTGATTATATCACTAGGAAACTGTACCCGTTATCTTGCCATATAAAAAAATTACAAAATGTAGTGACTTAAAACAACAACAGTCATTTATTTGCTCACAGATCTGTAATTTGGGCAGGGTCTGGTGGGGACAGCTCTTCTCGACTTCATACGACGTCTGACCAACTGGAGGATGGGAGTCATACTTTCAAGATGGCTTACTCACATGGCTAGCAAGTGAATGCTGGCTGTTAGCCAGAGCCGCAGGCAAAGAACTGCAGTCCCTCTCCATGTGGGCTTCTCCACAGGCTGCTTGGGCTTCCTCATAGTGTGGTGGCCGGGTTCCAAGAGCTGGAATCCCTTGATGTCCTAGCCTCAGAAGATGCAATTCATCATTTCTGCCAAAGGAAAAGCCCTGCCCCGATTCCAAGGCAGAGAATGTAGATCCCTACCTCTGAAAAGGAACAATCTCCACACCCCATTGTACCAAGTGCTGATGGGATGGGAGGCTGGGTCATAGCCATTTGGGAATGACGCAGTCTTCAAAATTTAACAAAAATGAAATATAGAAGAAATTCCTAGAAAGAAAGGGTTTGCAAACAAACCTTTTCTAGATCTTAGAATTTTTCACTTTAATTCCCACTGCTACCACCAAATTCTAGCCTATTTGTGAAGTAAATCATTTCACCTTGTTTTCTCTTGATGTGCCAGAGACCAGTCAGCATGTTTTAAAAGAACTTGGAAGAAGAGAAGAAAATAAACAAAGGAAATTGGATTTCGGAAATATAAATATCTAATCTTAAGATCTGATACAGAAGAAGTGGAGAAAAGCTTTGCAAGATTCTCAAACCTCCTTAGCATAAGAATCTTTCATTTAGGCTCAAAATGTTCACAGAACTTTGCAGGCATCTTGCTTCACTTCCTCCTCTCCCAGAGCCCTGCTGTTCTTTTCGGCAGGTGGCCTCTGTTCATAAGTTGTCTTTCTGGACTTGAGTAGCTATTTTAACAGTCCACTTTGCTCCTCCAAAAATAAATTCCTGAAGACTCTTTCTTATTAAAACTCAAACTTCATTATGATTCAAATTTCCCAGAATATCCAGTGTTCCCCTGCTCAGCTGCAATTCCCCCAAAGACCACATCATTGGTGTGGTGGTGGCGACTGGCCCAGAGACAGATCCAGCCCTCCCAACCATCTCAGGATCACTGGCTTTACCTTTCCTTCTTGGCTTTCCAGGCCAGCTCTGAAGAGTCTCAAAGAAGGCGTGTTTCATGATTCTGTGGCTTTATCTAAGAATGTGGAAAGGAAGTTCTCTGATTTGCATCACATTTTTCCTGCAGAACTTGGGGTCCTGATGACAGCCTTCCTTGTGCATTGTCCCACAGAAACACACTGCCATGAGTCATGAGCAAGTCGTCACTCTGCCCAGGGCTGGCTGTAGAAAATGTGATTACTGGACTCCTGGGCAACTCGGGCCCACCTGAATATGCTCTCACCTGCCCAGCATTAAAGGTCCAGCAGCGAGTTGCTGGAACAGATGGTCAGCAGCAACCCCCACTTACACACTCCGGCATTTAAGAGTCTAAAAGACAGCCAGGTTTCAGGGCTCTGTTGACTCATCTGAGCTCTGGCCTTAGCAAGTAGGGGGCCTGGGTCATTCTTTTGTCTGCATTGAACTTTCTCCTGTATGGAAGAGAGAGCAGATGGTAGTAGGAAAACGGAGAGGGATCTGAAGTTTCTGATGTGCTGTTTGTCTGTCACAGACTGTCCAACAGTCTCAAACAATAGTTTCTGCATCCCTGTTATGTTACATAGAAGGATAATCGAACCTGGCCTTATTCTAGAGTTCAAAGACTCTTGAATTGTCAGGGATTCTAGTAGAGTATAGGAGTTTCTGCAGAGGCACATGAAGTCATGGACTGAAGTCACTGGCATCACTGAAATTGGCAAAAGGTTGGCAGAGCAGAGGAGGAGGAAGTTATAGGGAATCAGCTGAAAAACAAGTCATGCCCTAGCATGACTCAAGAGGCAGAAAGATCAGAGACCTGGGCTCAAGAAGGAAGAGTTCTCTAATTTAACAAGTAACCACTGAACTGCACCAGGCCTTGAGAAGAACTTAAAATTGACAGGCCACAGCCTCTATCATTCAGAAGCTTAGCATCTAGCTCACAAGGTAAAGCTGACCCCCAGAAGAACATAATAAACTCTGTCAACATGGAATCTGGACAAAGACCATGTCCTGGGCTTGAATTGCCATAGAACCTGAAGAAGGTTGAGATAGTAGAGATAGGTGAGAGGTGAGTGAAGGAAGTAGGATGTGAGCTAAACCTTAAGTAAAGGAGGAAAAGATGGAATGGAAAAAACAAGACATTGTAATCCAGAGGAGCTGCTGGTCTGCAGCGCCCTGAGGGCCACAAGCTGGTCTGTCCAGTTCACTGCTGTGTCGTGCCCCAGGCACCTACCAGGTGGAGGGTGTTCGTCAGAGGTTTCTGGGGAAGGAATGTGCAGAAGTGGAAGTCGGTGACATGGCTGACAGGTCCACACACAAGGAAAAGGCTTCCATGTTCAGAGCAGAGATGATGTTAGAGCAAAAGGAGGAAATGGGTCAACTAGGAAAGGTGAGAAGGAGGAGTAAGCAAATAGGAGTAACACAAAGGAGTGCTGGGTTAATTAGAGAGGTAAGGAGGGAGGAAGTGAGAAACAGGTCTGGGCCTAAGAAAAAGCTCAGGAGAAAGCATCTCCCTTGGCTCAAATAAAACCAAGGGGTAAAGGAGGGGGCGAGACAAGCAGCCCAAGCAGTGGTGTAAGAGGGGGCTGTGCTTCTGCTTTGCACCCACAGAGGGGATAGGCTGTGGGTGGGGGAGGAGAACAAGCTTGGGAGCCACAGCTGGAGGGCCTTAGGGGGTCTATTTCTGGCACACATTCGACCCCCAGACCACTCATTCTTAGACCCTACGCACTTAGTTCTCATCCCCCACACAAAAGGGCCTTGTGTCTGAGTGCTAGGAGATGCCAAGTGCATCTTTATTCAATTGCCCCCCAGTTCTCCCCCAAGCCTTGGCATGAGCAGCGTTGTACCAGGTGCAGGAAACAGGAAAAGAGGGGCTGAGGACAGACAGGAACCAGAGGTCAGATGGAAATGTCAGCTCTCCCCGTGGCCAGTCTCCATTACTCCCTGCTGGCTCCTCTCTGACTCTTGTCCTTGGCCACCCCCATCCTCACCCCTGCCCCTTTGTCCCTCTCCCCATGCTTCTTTCGCTGTCCCCTCCACCGCCAGACCACACTTCTCAATCTCTTCTCCTTCTCTTTCTCTGCGTTCTGTTCCTTTTGGGTTTCAGTATGGCATGGAGAGCCTAGAGACAAAGCCGGACTCATTCCTGTAGAAAACATTCATGACAAGGCACCGCAGCAGCAAATTTCCGTGGCTCTTGGACATAGGAAATCAGTGCAGAGGGCAGGTTACCAGACTCCAAGTCAGAAAACCTGAGTCCCAAACCTGCCTTACCTCACCAGCACTGAATACTTAAGCAAGTTGTAACTTCCCTAAGCCTCGCTGGAAATTCCACTAATGTCCAGCCATTTAGACAGCAGCTGGCATTCACAAATGTGTAATGAGTGGCCTATCATGAGCCATGCACTTCACTAGGTGCAGGGTGAGCAATGCAAACATGGTTCTCACCTTCATAGAACATACAGTTAGCAGCCAATAGGTTGTTGAGAAGAATAGAGTGAGCTCAGGGGTTAGCACAGCGGCCAGTCCATAGCAGGTGTCCCAAGAGGTACTGTGTAGATTGGGCATATCAGAAGCCTGGTGAGGAGAGCTGCCTGGCCTGTACTGCCTCCATGAGGCACAGCTGCTACAGTGCTGGTTCAAATCAGAATAGGGTGCTGACCCTCTAGCCTTGCTTGCAGCCCAATGTCAGCCTCTAGGTGATTAGAAACTAGGGAATAGCATGAGATAGTGAAGACTCATTAAGAGATGGGATATCCCAACCTGGGAAGGCCCTGCTTTGCGGGAGATTCTGGTGTGTATGCTTGAGAAACAGGTGTCCCTGGGGTAGAATGGGAGAAATAGAAAAATAGTGATGGGGGCTATTCAGGAGGGAGAATTCATCCAGAGCCTGACTTCTGGGGGCTTAGACGCCACATTCCCTCCCCCTCCCTTTCTAGGAAACCAACTGTGGGGAAGCCTGTGGACTGGGGGTGGTCACAGCTGCCAGGGAAGCCCAGAGCGGGAGGGCTCTGTGGGTGGAGACCAGTTGGGGCACTGAAAAGAGTCTCATAGGGAACCCTGGACAATGAGCTGATAGAGGAGGAACGTGGGGAGCGGGGGGGTGGGGGGGCAGGCTGCTGCCACGGCTGCTCTCCTGGCAGCATCCCAAGGTTAATCCAGGGGCACCGAGAAGCCTCCGAGACATGCCAGCATGAGGGAGGCTGATTTGAAAAGAGCATTTGCTGTGGGGAGAAGGGGCCTTTCTCTGCCTGGGCTGCTGTTCCTTTGTGGAGGGTCTTTAGGGCCTGAGCTCCATGAAGTGGCATGTGGGGGGCGGGGGTCAGTGTGTATGGCTTGCCATTCATTGTCCGGGCAAACGGCTATACTTGGCAGACACGACGGGGGCCCAAGCTGGTTCAGCTGCCTTTGGGCCCTGAGACAAGGGTAACGGGGGGTCTCTGTTGGTGGAACTCGAGTCTGACTGTACCCCGGAAGCTGTCGGTACTGAGAGGCAAGCACAAAGGGAGACAAGGGGAGAAAGCTGAGTGTTAACTGAGCATTGGGTGGTACCGTTAGAGGGGAGGTCAGGAGCAACAGTGTAGGAGAAAGCCTTGATCCGCACCAAGCTCTGCGCCCTGCGTCCAGGCTGGATGTGTGACTCGATAGAAATACCAAGGCTTCTGTCACATGGCATGCCATCACACAGCACGTCAATACAACTGAAACCCACATCTCCACACAAACACACACATGAGCAACACACTGTGCACACACCTGCTACGGGGACCACACGCACCTATGCAAAATCACACACATAACGGCAGGACACTCCTGCCCACATGATGCCTCATAGGCAGAATGGCTTCAGAAAACAACACAAATGTCACATCTGCATCTACATCTACATAGTTCACATCCTCTTAAGCTTCTCATATGGGCATATGCACACTATATCTTCACATACACAAGGTTAACACACACTAGTTCATGTGTGCATGAGAACTCTGGCTTTCCCATACGGGGACCAACTGCTTGTATGTCCCTGGAACGTTCTTCTTATCTAAGTCCAATCCGAATGAGACTTGTTACCATGAAATCCACCTTCTGAAATTCACCTTGAGCCCAGAGTCAAGGTCGCCCTAGTCTTCACTATAATTCTTGTCTCCAGAGTAGCCAACTACCACCCCAACCTGTTCCAGTCACTAGGTAACAGGCACCAGCAGGTGGCGCCAGCAGGAACCTCATGTAACCAAGATAGGTATTGAGAACACATCCACATTCTGGGAAGAAAACGGTCAAACCCATCCTAAGTCCTCCTTACTATATCCAAGGCTGTGCCCAGTGAGTGGATCTACCAGGAGCACCAGGCCACAAGAAACTACTCCCAAGGAAGAGGAGGGAGAGGACAAAGGATTGGGAGCTCCAGAGAAGATGGGAAGCTGAAGATTAGGGATAGAAAAGAGGAAAGAGGAACCTAGAGTAGGCCCCTGTGGGGGCTTTCTGAGGTTTGGATGTGTGGGTGCTCATGTGTTAGTGTTTGCACACACATTGGGTGCTGTGCTATAATGCTGGTGGGTTACTTGTGTGTCAGTGAATATGGAAGAAGTAGGTGTGAACAGGCTTGAGACTGTAGGGGTATGTGTGCTGCATGCACTGTGACTCAGGGAGAAGTAAGGATGGAACCCAGCAAACGGCTCCTTATGACTACAGTACCACCCTCCTCACACACAGCACGGTTGTTAGCCCCCTCCCACACACTCGCCACACTGTGCGCACTCCAGGGACACACACCGCACTCTCACACTACCCACGCAGACAGGTGCTGCACTGCCACTTACAGACCTGCCCACCCACACACTTTCACACATCTATACAGGCCCTGTGCAGAACCATGGGAATACATATAGATTCAGGCGAGACACACACCGACACCTGGGCACATGTCAGCTCTGCACACGTGCGCACGTGCAGGCGCATGCACATTCTGTGCTGTGTCTGTAAGTCCCCAGTGCCCCCCATGCCCAGGAAAGGGGCAGAAAACTCTCCTGTACTGTATAACATCCTAATTTCTGAGCCACTCAAGGTCCAAGAGAGAAGTATGAAACCCGAGAGTCCGTCCCCTTGTTTGGGGCTGTGGGAAGGCAGAGAACATCCATCCACTCTACACACCCTTTGCTGGAGCATGAGTGACAGAGGTGACTCCCTGTCCCGATGGTCCTGCTGAGGTCCCCAGCACTGTGGACAGCACCTCGGCTAGCGGGTTATGTGAAGCCTCAGAACAGTTCTCAGAGGTTCAGGATGCAGGAGCACCCTTCTTTGCACACAGAAAAGCAACTACAGCCAGACGTGTTCAAGTCCCAGCTCCTTCAACTTTCAAGTCTTATAAATAGAAGATAAAATTTCATGCTTCTCGGGGCCGTTGTGAGGATCAAATGACTTGCAGACCATAAAGCATTGAACACTGTGCCTGGCACATACTAGAGGAGACTCTCTGTAGAGTTAACAGTTGCTCTGGTTTCTGTCCCCTTGAACTTCTGGACAAGGAGGTGAACAGCTTGTGCAAATCATCCAATTTGCTTAGTAATATGGTGTTTCCACGTGGTGAGCTATGAGCTGGATCTGAGTTCAAGCCCCAGCCTTGCAAAATTTTAGCTCTAACACCTGAGTAGGTCACTTACCCCATTTGAGTTTTAGTTTCCCCTTTTATTGACTTAGAACAGTGAAACAGCTAACACTAACTGTGTTTCCCACATGCTGTACCCTGGTAGAAACACTTTCTAAAGATTAAATCACTGAATTCTCATGACAATAAGTGGAACAATCTTTTATTGCCCCCATTTTATAAGAGAAGAAATGAAAGTACTTGCCGAAGATCATGCCAATTGTAGAGGCAGAGGCAAGGCTGAAACCCAGGCAGCCTGCCCCCGGAACTCGTGTTCTTAACAATGACGCTACACTGCCTCCTTCACAGTGTGTCATGTGCGTCGGATGACATCATGGGTATAAAAGTAGTTTGAAGATTGCAAAGCATTATACAATATGAGGGTATGTTGTTCTGCACCCCAGCCTGGCTCATGCTATGAGTAACTAACTGCACACGAAGTGAGGATTGAGATGAATACAAGGAACAGGGTGGGGACAGCTGCCATCTGGGACTGACACATCACACCAAGAAGGGAGAAACAGGGAGGGGATGGGCCAAAAGGGGCAAGCAGCTGCAAGCATCCTTGCATGGCTTTCAATTCTCTCCTAGTCAACCCATTACTAGCTCGGAGGTCAAACTACTTTGTAGAACATGAAGATTATCATTTTCAGGCTACCCTGAAAGGTTTCCCTTAATTCTGATCATTGTCTTTTCCCTCTCTGCACCCTCCATCACCATTCCTCAGCCAGTCTCTAGTGGCCCCTCTCCTATGTCCTGCATCATGACATATTTGAGACTCCCTGTTATGGGAAAACCACCATTCGAGTCTGGAGTATCCTAGGGCAGTTCTCAGAAGTACATGGGGGCCAGTCAAGAGGCTCCCAAGGATCAGAGCAGGTCCCCCACTATCTCAAAGAGAATAGAACATGCAGACCAAGGACTCCATTTGCAGGACAAAAGACCTCTGGACCCTCTTCTTGGTCCCCAACCTGACTCATTCTAATATAACCTACTGCTTCCTAGAGAAGATTCTCCAGTTGTCAGAAAGAAGTCAAAGCCCAATTTTTTTGGAAGCCCCATGCCCCTTGTCCTTGGTTGGCTACCATATAAGACAGAATAAACACTGGTCAGGTGAGACATTCCTTCAAATTCCTCTGCAACCCCCACCTCCTCCATTTTCCCAACCGTCCTATTCTTTCCAGAATCTCCCTCAGCATAGTCCTTCCTCCTTATCTCTCCTGGCTGATAAATCCATTAGAACAGCTTTCTCTTTCTGTGCCCCTCAGGCTGGCAAAATGAACCCAGGCATTTAATAGGAATGACTGTGAGCCTACCACCACTAGCAGTGCTATGAAGGCACCCAAGCACTGTTTTACCCTTGCTCCTTTCCCATCCTATCACATTCCCTTACAACTTAATATGGACCCCCCCTACTGCCTAAAAATGTTGCAATAGCTTCTTCTCTACATTTCAAGAAATGATATTCTTAAGGAGTCCCTACTAAACCTGAGGAGGCTGAAAACACACTAAGAGAGTCCCAGTGAACCCCAGAATAGTATGGGTTTCAAAAATTGTCATACTACCCTCCCCTCTTTAACCATGGCTTGGAGACTCCCCCACTCTCTCCAGCAGCTTTGCTTCTCTCTGCACCTGCTACAGGTAGACAGGATGCCCATTACACAAGTTTCCTCTTGTCTGGTTAGCTGCTTCCTGGGATCCTCACTTCTTCTTTCACTCCCTAAAGCTCCATTTCTCTAAGCATGGGTCCTGACCATATGCCTTAGAATCTCCTGGACCATTTGATGAAATCTCAGATTCCTTACCTCAGACACACCCCAGATGAATCACAACCTCTGGGGGCAGGGCCTCTCCAAAGCCTCTCATGGCTCAGATTTACTGCAGTTTGAGAAACTACTACACCAGTGTAGCAGAAACAAGCCTCCAAAGCCACCTGGGACACTCCCTTCCCCATTAACCTTGACCCAAGGTGAGTAAAGGTTTTCATACACATTCATGCTCTGCCTCTCTGGAGACTCACTGGCACTGGAGAAGCCCTGTTACAGCCCAAACCTGGCTCTAGACTGTGTACCCAGAGCAACCACTAACTCGCTATGGGAACTTTGGCAAGCCATCTGGCACGTTGCCTCCACTTCCTGGCTTCTCACATTGGGTAAGATACTTGTTCTTTCACCTCATAATCATGTCATAAGGTTCAAATGAGAAGTGAAAGCTTGTTGAAAAGCTACAAGTCTTGAACAAATGACATGTGTTTTTATTATTATGTAAGAGACTCGTGGGTGTAAAAGAGTACCTGTCAAGCAGATCAGCAAGGGAAAAACCACAAAGTGGCCTCAAGTCCCACCACAGGATGGGCTCTCTTCTCAGGGCCCAGCCTGAGCCAGGTGGGGATAGAGTCTGAACTGGCTTCATGTGGTCAAGGGAGAAGTCCCCAGGTCCCTTTAAATGAGTCCCCTCCCCCTGTGTCTCCTTTTCACCTCATCCAAGTCTACCCTAGGCCAGCCACCAGCCCCACTAAGAGCAGTGGACCCAGCCTTCTGCGTCAGCTTCTCTCCCTCTAATTACTCTTCACACACTCTGGCGCCAGGCCCTCCAACCAAATTACAATTGATTCTTCACTCCTCCTGGATCAATGTCATCGACCCAAAACAGGGAGCACGAATCCAAATTGACCCTCCAGGAAACTAACAACCCTGAGCAAAGCCCAGCAGAGAGACCTGCCCACCCAAACTCTGCATATGCACGACACCCACACACACATACACAGGTGCTTGAGAAGGCATGTGGTGAGTGTGTGCACAACATGTAGACACATAAATAGTTTGATATACGCACCTGGAGAGTCTCCTGTACGTCTTACACATGGTACACAAAAACACACACTCACACGTGGGCCACGTTCATATGCTATCGACCAGAAGAAGAGAGCATTCAGAACCACAGAAAGAAGACGTCCAGCCAAGATGGAGGTGTAGGTAGACACACTGTGCCTCCTCAAACAAACAAATTAAGGACAACAAAAATTTATTTTTTTTTAATTTTTTTTTTTACTGTTCATTCTTTTTTTTTTATTAATCATTGTTCATATACAGTTTTCTCCTTTTTACTCCCAATCCAGTTCCCCCTCCCACCCGCCCCCCTTCCCTCCCATTACCACCCTCCCCTTAGTCTATGACCATGTGTCCTTTAAGTTTGTTCCTGTGAACCCTTCCCACTGTCCCCTTAAATTCCCTCTTCTCTCCCCTCCGGTCACCATCAGCCTGTCCTCTATTTCAGTGTCTTTGGTTACATTTTGCTTGTTTCTTTGTTTTGTTATTTAGGTTCCTGTTAAAGGTGAGATCATATGGTATTTGTCTTTCACTGCCTGGCTTGTTTCGCTTAGCATAATGTTTTCCAGCTCCATCCACGTTGTTGCATAGGGTAGGAGCTCCTTCTTTCTTTCTGCTGCATAGAATTCCATCGTGTAAATGTACCATAGTTTTTTGATCCATTCATTTACTGATGGGCATCTAGGTTGCTTCCAGCATCTAGCTATTGTAAATTGTGCTGCTATGAACATTGGGATGCATAGGTTCTTTTGAATTGGTGTTTTAGTATTCTTAGGATAGAGTCCCAGTAGTGGAATTGCAGGGTCAAAAAGGCAGATCCATTTTTAGTTTTCTGAGGAAGTTCCATATTGCTTTCCATAGTGGTTGTACCAGTCTGCAGTCCCACCAACAGTGCACTAGGGTCCCCTTTTCTCCACAACCTCTCCAACACTTGTTGTTTGTTGCTTTGTTTATGATGGCCATTCTGTCTGGTGTGAAGTGGTATCTCATTGTGGTTTTAATTTGCATCTCTCTGATAGCTAGCGATATTGAACCTCGTTTCATGTGTCTTTGGATCCTCTGTAGGTCCTCCTTGGAGAAGTGTCTATTCAAGTCCTTTGCCCACTTTTTAATTGGATTCCTTGTCTTCTTAGAGTACAGTCGTGTAAGTTCTCTATATATTTTGGAGATTAGACCCTTGTCTGAGGTGTCATTGGCAAATATGTTTTCCCATACAGTTGGTTCTCTTTTTAATTTTCATACTGTTTTCTTTAGCTGTGCAGAAGCTTTTAATTTTGATGAGGTCCCATTTGTTTATTCTTTCCTTTATGTCCCTTGCTCTAGGGGACACGTCATTAAAAAAGTGTCTTCGTGAAATATCTGAGATTTTCTTACCTACGTTCTCCTCTAGGACTTTAATGGTGTCATGTTTTATATTTAAGTCTTTTATCCACCTTGAATTTATTTTTTGTATATGGTGTAAGTTGGTGCTCAAGTTTCATTAATTTTTTGCACGTGGCTGTCCAGTTCTCCCAACACCATTTGTTGAAGAGGCTATTTTTATTCCATTTTATGTTGCTGCCTCCTTTGTCAAATATTAATTGACCATAGAGACTTGGGCTTATTTCTGGGCTCTCTGTTCTGTTCCATTGGTCTATGTGCCTGTTTTTATGCCAGTACCAGGCTGTTTTGATTACAGTAGCCTTGTAATATAGTTTAGTGCCGGGTATTGTGATCCCTCCTACTTTACTCTTCTTTCTCAATATTGCAGCAGCTATTCGGGGTCGTTTATAATTCCATATAAATTTTTGAAGTGTTTGTTCTATGTCTGTGAAATATGCCATTGGTACTTTAATAGGAATTGCATTGAATGTGTTAATTGCTTTGGGTAGTATGGACATTTTGATGATATTAATTCTTCTAATCCATGAACACGGTATATGTTTCCATTTGTTTGTGTCTTCCTTGATTTCTTTCTTCAGTGTTGTGTAGTTTTCTGAATACAGGTCTTTTACCTCTTTGGTTAGGTTTATTTTATTTTATTTTCTAGATATTTTATTTTCTTTTTGCTATTTCAAATGGGATTTTTTCCTTGATCTCTGCTTCTGCTGTTTCATTGTTGGTGTACAGAAATGCCTTTGATTTCTGGATATTGACTTTGTATCCCGCTGTTTTGCCAAATTCATTTATTAGGTCAAGCAGTTTTTTGGTAGAGTCAATAGGATTTTCTATGTATACTATCATGTCGTCTGCAAACAGTGATAGTTTTGTTTCCTCCTTTCCGATTTGGATGCCTTTTATTTCTTTTTCTTGTCTGATTGCTGTGGCTAAAACTTCCAGTACTATATTGAATAGAAGTGTTGAAAGTGGACAGCCTTGTCTTGTTCCTGATCTTAATGGAAAAGGTTTTAATTTTTGCCCATTGAGAATGATGTTGGCTGAAGGTCTCTCATATATGGCCTTTATTATGTTGAGGAATGCTCCCTCTATTCCCACTTTGCCGAGTGTTTTTTATCATGAATGGGTGCTGTACCTTATCAAATGCTTTTTCTGCATCAATTGATATGATCATGTGGTTTTTGTCTTTGCTTTTGTTTATGTGATGTATTACATTTACTGACTTGCGAATATTGAACCATCCTTGCATCCCTGGAATGAATCCCACTTGGTCATGGTGTATAATCTTTTTAATGTATTGTTGGATGCGGTTTGCCAGTATTTTGTTGAGGATTTTAGCGTCAATGTTCATCAGTGATATTGGCCTGAAGTTTTCTTTCTTTGTTGTGTCTTTATTTGGTTTTGGAATTAGGATGATGTTGGCCTCATAAAAAGAGTTTGGGAGACTCCCATCTTTTTGGATGTTTTGGAATAGTCTGTGAAGGATAGGGGTTAGCTCTTCCTTAAATGCTTTGTAGAATTCTCCTGTGAAACCATCTGGTCCCGGGCTTTTGTGTGTTGGGAGTTTTTTGATTACTGCTTCAATTTCTTTTGTTGTTTTTGGTCTGTTCAGACTTTCTGCTTCTTTTTCATTGAGTTTTGGAAGATTATATTTTTCTAGAAAGTTGTCCATTTCATCTAGGTTTTCAAATTTTTTGGCATACAGTTCTTCGTAGTAATTCCTTACAATCCTTTGTATTTCTGTGGTATCTGTTGTAATCTCTCCTCTTTCATTTCTGATTGTGTTTATTTGGGTCTTCTCTCTTTTTTTCTTGATGAGTCTGCTTAAAGGCTTGTCTATTTTGTTTATCTTTTCAAAGAACCAGCTCTTGGATTCATTGATCCTTAGAATTGTGCTTTTAGTCTCTATATCATTTAATTCTGCTCTGATCTTGGTTATTTCCTTCCTTCTGCTTGCTCTGGGAGGACAACAAAAATTTAGAAACAAAAAAAAAACAACCAGAACTGATAGAAAATTGAACTGTACAGAAGTCTGACAACCAAGGAGTTAGACACATTCATCCAGTCCAGTAGGAGGGGTGGAGTTGGGCCACTGGGCAGAGTCAGGTGCCGGGCGGAAAGAAATCACAGTGCAGAAAAAAAAAAGCAGTGGCTTGTGGATCCCCCGGCGCACAGGCGGCAACTGGCAGACCCCGGGCGCAGGGTGGCAGCGGGCAGACCCAGTGAGGTGCGCAGGGCAGCTGGCTGACTGAGCGGCCCCACATTTGCACGCAGACAAACCAGGTGAACCTGGGTAGCAAGACAGACCTCACAACCCAGAGCCCCAGCTCAGGGAAATAAAGCCTCAAAACACCGATTGAAAACACCTGTGGGGGTTGAGGCACAGGGAGAGACTCCCAGTCTCACAGGAGAGTTCGCTGGAGAGACCCACAGGGTCCTAGAATGTACACAAACCCACCCACATGGAATCAGCACCAGATGGGCCCAGTTTGCTTATGGAAGCGACGGAAGAGACTGAAATCCAACAGGGAATGGAGTAAGCACCATTGTTCCCTCTCAGACCCTCCCCCACAAACAGCGTCACAAACCAGTGGCTGGATTGACCTGCCTGGTGAACACCTAAGGCTCTTCTCTTCACACATAACAGGCACGACAAGACAAAAAGAAAATGGCCCAAACAGAAGAACTGATCAAAGCCTCAAAGCAAATACTTTTAAGCGACAAAGAGATAGCCAGCCTATCAGATGCACAGTTCAAAGCACTGGTGATCAGGATAATCACAGAATTGGTTGATTTTGGTTGCAAATTAGATGAACAAATGAAGGCTACACTAAGTGAAATGAAGGAAAATGCACAGGGAACCAATAGTGATGGGAATAAAACTGGGACTCAAATTAATGGAGTGGACCAGAAGGAAGAAGGAAATAACCAAACAGAAAAGAATGAAGAAACGAGAATTCAAAAAAATGAGGAGAGGCTTAGGGACCTCCCAGACATCTTGAAACATTCCAACATCCAAGTTATAGGGGTACCAGAAGGGGAAGAGGAAGAGCAACAAGTGGAAAAGTGATTTGAACAAATAATAAAGGAGAACTTCCCCAATCTGGCAAAGGAAATAGACTTCCAGGAAGTCCAGGAAGCTCAAAGAGTCCCAAAGAAGCTGGAGCCAAGGAGAAACACACTAAAACACATCATAACTACATTTCCCAATATTAAAATGAAGGAGAGAATTCTAGAAGCTGCAAGACATAAGGGGACAGTCACCTACAAAGGAGTTCCCATCAGACTGTCAGCTAATTTCTCAAAAGAGACCTTGCAGGCAAGAAAAGGCTGGAAAGAAGTATTCCAAGTCATGAAAGGCAAAGACCTACATCCAAGATTACTCTATCCAGCAAACCTTTCATTTGGAATGGAAGGGCAGATAAAGTGCTTTCCAGATTAAAGTCAAGTTAAAGGAGTTCATCATCACCAAGCCCTTATTATATGAAAGGCTAAATGGACTTATCTAAGAAAAAGGAGATAAAAAATATGAGCAGTAAAATGACAGCAAACTCACAGTTAATAACAACCATACCTAAAACAAAAGCAAAAGCAAACTAAGCAAACAACTAGAACAGGAGCAGAACCACAGAAATGGAGATCACATGGAGGGTTAGCAACAGGGGAGTGGGAGGAGGAGAGAGGGGGAAAAGGTACAGAGAATAAATAGCATAGATGGTAGGTAGAAAATAGACAGGGGGAGGGCAAGAATAGTATGGGAAATGTAGAAGCTAAAGAGTTTATGACACATGGACATGAACTAAGGGGGGAAATGCAGGTGGGAGGGGGTATGCAGGGTGGAGGGGAATGAAGAAGGGAAATGGGACAACTGTAATAGCATAATCAATAAAATAAAAAATAATAATTATAAAAAAGAACCACAGAAAGCATGCCCTGGCCGAGTGATGAGCAGAACCCCAGCTTCCTACAAAACTCCTCCCACCACCCTCCAAGCAGCACACTCAGGATCACGCACTGCCTGTGAGTCATGATGTGACGAGCCCGACATGCCTATGACACCCACCTCAAGCAGAAGGTCTTCTGCCAGTTGTGTAGGACTCTGTCTCCTACTCCTCTGGGGTGTGCCATGTGTGCTAATCCCTTCAGGGGTGTTGGAGAAGTGCCCAGCCACTTCTGTACCAGACAGAGCCCCATTATAACTCAGCTGGGCTTTCTCTACACCTCCATCCTCAGAGGAGCTTGGAGCACATCTGCACCTGAGGCCTCAAACAACAGGAAGCGAGGTGCCAAGACTCACAGAAGCCAATGCAGCATGACAGCCACCAGCCTACTTTCATCCAACATAGATATGGGGACACAAAGAGAATTTCAAGCATAGAGAGAGAGAGAGAGAGCAGAAGGGGACCACCCACTCAATAATGCCCAAGCAGATGCCCAAAAACTCAGACTGCATGGCCACTTGGGGGGGGGGAGCTCCGCCCACAAGGCCCCACTGGCCACCATGGATGAGAATAAGTCTACCAAGACATGATCTGCTTGGGGAGGAAAGGTGGCTGATCTCTCAAAGGAGAAGGACCAGGAGCCTGTTCCTCAATGGGCTTTTATTGGGTTCATTTACACAAGAATTCAGGTAAAGCTCATTAATCATTGCCAGGCAGTAAGGATCAAACAATAGATAACAAAGAACTCTTAGGGTCTATTTTGAGTCAGGTTCAGATAGCTAAAGAGCTGTAAACTTTGAGGAACAAACTTACTTCTTGTTTGAACCCTTATCATTTACTTGAGAGCATTCTAAATAAAGCAGGTTTCACAGGATTTTACATATTCTTTCTTAGGCCTGATCACCAGCGGAACCTGCCCTTTCCAGCATAGGGCTGCACCACCCTCTGTCATTGTTTCAGGCTTAGGTAGAGCAAGGGAAGTAAGGCAGCCAAGAGATTAAAAGATTTTCTCACAAACAATGAGGACTCAGGCTATGTCAAAACCGAGGGGCGAGGGTCCATCACCCCCTTTTGCTGTAGCCCCCAAAGTCCTTCCTTGGGGGCCTTCCATGTGATCGTGCCTGTCTTAGATCGTTCCCCCCTTAGGGAATCTTACCGGTTATTGGCTAACCAACCAAGAATTGGGGGCAGTTATGGATGAAGTAAAAGGAGCAGAAGCAGCACTCCTGCCAGGGAGATAAGCTTCTGTCTCCTTGGTGGCTTACGGTCCAAGGTCGCTCCCTCAGCCTTAGCCTTGGCGGGGTTACAGCTTCTGAAACCAGTCAGGAAGGTT
Source organism: Phyllostomus hastatus (assembly GCF_019186645.2). Classification (NCBI taxonomy): domain Eukaryota; kingdom Metazoa; phylum Chordata; class Mammalia; order Chiroptera; family Phyllostomidae; genus Phyllostomus; species Phyllostomus hastatus. The sequence continues at coordinate 5,758,022 of NW_025334015.1, read as the reverse complement.
CCCAACAGCCAGTACCTTGTGTTCAAGTTCTTCTACTCTCCATCACACAACCTAGACCACTGGCCTCACAACACATCCATCTCCAGGTCAAGTCACAGAAACACAAAACATCAGAAATAGTAGGGTTAGGGTTAGAGTTTGGGGCCCACAAACTCTTAGTGATTGTTATCAGGTTACCCCCTCCCCATTCTCTCAAGGCCCAAATTTCCTTAAGGACATTCTCATCAAGGGACTGTCCATCACACTAAACATGTTCACTGGGACACTTTGGGAGATGGGAACTCTCATCATGCAGCCAGCTCTCTGGATAAACAGCTCTAAACTTCGGCCAAAGTCTTTCTCCCCTTGATGTCCACCAGTGGGCAGGAAGAAAGAAAGCCTTTTGATTATAAAGGGTTGGTTGTTTTACTGAAGCTCCTTATAGGAAGGAACCTGGTTTACAGTTCTACTCAAAGTTCTTGGTACAGGACTGTTCATGGGCAAATGACTGAGACCCTGGAGGTAATCTGACTCTCAGAAGGATGTGCAGGTGACTTTGACCTTTCATATGCAAGAGATGATCTTGAAAATGTCAGGCATAGCTTTCAACCTATGGAGGAAGCCCAAGTTGAGTTCGGGGAAGTTCCTTCTTGGGTCTCTCTGGGTTCAGCTTCCCTCGAGATAAAGAGAGTTCACAGGGTCACCGCAGAGGATGATACACGTCTGAGGTCTGAGGAGAATGTGTTCACCCTGCGCCATGTGTCTGTGCACAGCCCCAAGCCTTGGCTCCGGTGTTACAATCTGCACCTCAGCACGTGGAGTGGAATTTCTGAACTCATCCTCCACATGCTCGGCTTGAAGCTCCTTTGTGTAACCTGTTGCCACACCTCCCTCTCACAGACTGTCCCCAGCACCTCTCTTGAGGGCCTGAGGACCACCAACTTCTCTCCCCTGGGTCCCCCACCCCACACTAGCCATCACTGCTTGGATGGAGGGGCATTCCTTGCCTTTTATCCCTCACTTGCAGGCAGAATAATAGAGGATTGATCTGAGAAAGAAAAGAAGCCTGTGGGAGGTCCCCGTGGCTGCTCAGTCACCCACCATGTCATCTCCTACCACCTCCCCATTCCCAAGGAAAGGTTAGAAACCATTTACCAAACCTCCTTACAACTATGTTTCTGGGTGTAAATTAGAGTCTATTCATGCCAAGTGCTTGTACAATATTGTGAAAACTAAAAGATATGGAGATGCTCTCCCTTCAGACTTGGCTATTGATGGTTTTCAAGATCATCCTAGTTTTGCAGAGTTTCTAGTGTCCATTATTCATTTTCTAAGTTTCAAAAGCAGTAGCAGCAGCCTCTTCATTTGACTGTCTAATCCTTGGATTATACTGTACAGTCTCCCATCTCCAGGTCTCCAGAGACTTGTCTGGGGCTCATGGCTGCTCCAGCTGCAGTAGGCTTAGCCCCAGTGGCAGCCTCGGTGTTACAGAGTCCCCAGTATTGCACCATTGTAGGAGTCATTCTAGTAGCTCAACAAGGAGTTGACTTCTCCCACCCTTCCGACAATTGCATAAGCCCCTACATTTCTGTATTAAATTCCATCCTGCTTAAAGCCTCTAGAGTGGAGACATCTTCCTTCACTGAACCTTGACAAACAAGGTGAATCTGGATTAAGGCCAGCTTGACAGATATTTAATGAGTAAAAACCATTGACCCTACCACTGTGGCCATGGAGACACATAGGCACCTAAACACATCAACAGGTAAGCAAGGTCCTGACATGGCAGAGATAGGAAAGGCAATGGGGAACATAGGTCTCAAGATCAGTTGCCAGCCAAGCTAAAGGGAGACAGGCTTGTGGAAGAGAGGCCTTTGGAGTCAGAGAGATGGCCTTGGGTCCAGGTTTTGGTCCTTTCCATGCAATAAACTTGGACAAGTTGCCTACCCTCTATCTCAGCCGCAGCTTCCTTCCTTTATCCTGCTGCTCTTCCCCTCCTTTGTGCTCTTTGTCATTCATCCTCCAAAAGGCAGTACTCTCCCCAGGTCTTCCTGGGCCTCCTCTCTCTATGCCTCTGTCCTGTGCTAACCTCTCATAACCCCTTCCACATAGTTCATAGAGAATGTTCAGCTGATTGAATTAACCTGGTTCCCATTCCAACATTTCTCTTTCACGTGCACACATCCACACATAAGCACACATGCACAGATACACACATGCACACACACACACTTCTGGAATAAACTGACTGTCATCAGTCAGGTTCTCAAGATGTAGAACCTGAGATGGAGATTCTGGCACAAGGGACTTCTTGAAGGACAGTCCTCAGGAGGAACCTATGAGAAGTTGAGGGGAGCAGGATGGGCATGAGAAGAAGCCGAGGAAGCATGGGGCTCCATCAGAGTCCCCTGCTGTTGAAGCCCACTGTCCCCTGGAGTTGAAGAGTGAACTCCAAGGGTGCTGCATGACTGGCCCGCCTTGAGAAAAGGAGGCTGGTCTTTGTAAGCTGCATTGGTCAGTCATGGCTACAAGTCACCCCAGATCGGGGCATTACCTCCCAAGAATTTCCCCGCAGGGAAGGGTGCAGGTGTGAGCCAAGAATGGCCATCACAGCTGGGGTGGGTGTAGCAGCCCAACACAGGGGTCTGGGAGAAGCACTAACTGTCAAAGGTATAAAATGGAAGATGTACTCCAGGTTTGGACAGGCAGGATCAAAGGAAAGATAGGAGGTTCCTAATCAATTTGCCTTCCTAACATCAGATGAGCCAGAGCTGGGTGAAGCAGATTCTCACCAACAAAGCAAGTGGTCACGACAAAGAATTGGTTATGGTTGCAGGTAGCTGGAAATTAATAATGAGCTTATTAATTAAGAACATAAAGCTGCAGGGTGTGTTTTTTTATTATATGCCACAAACAGCCAGTGTTTAGGTTGCAGTGAATTCTGAGCTGTGTGGTGGGACTTGTGAGCCACCAAAGGGCACAAAGGTGGAAGACATCCAGGGCTTTGCTCCTGCCACTCTGCCTGAAATGCCTTCCAGGCCACGTCCTCTCAGCATCTTCCCAGAGGAGCTAACAGAGGGTCCATCCTGCCTTCTTCTGACAGCCTGCAGGGAGGTCTTCTTTCTCTGCAGCTGGAAGGCAGAGCTGTTCCTCCCAGAAGCCTGGGGTGGATAAGAAAAGCTTTGTGCCAGGAATACAGGGGCAGCCCTGTGAAAACACAGGGAATGTGTGACTTGGCCCGGTCCTTAGTAGCCCTTTTACCAGACAGAGAAAGAGCAGAGCTGCTCACCTCTGGCACTCCTCAGAGAGAAAAGACACAGCCCAGGCACCTAGACCCTTGCACTTTGGCCAGTACCACAATGCCACAGTGTCACAGTGCCACAGTGACCTGGTGCATGAGATGCTTTGTCCTGGTACTTGAGACACAGTGACCTTGTGCATGAGATTCTGTGCACAGGGGACTGACAGCACCATGTGTGTCCTGCCTTGTGGTGGATCTCCAGTCACCTCTACGCCAGGAACCTTGAGATCTATGCCCCCTACAATGGGCTTCAGGGAGGCCAGAGTCACCCAAATAGGAAAAGAAGTGCTCTGGGGAGGAGACGCTGCAGAAGTGTTTTTTAACCTGGTCTGCTTCCTCTGCCCTCAGCCTCACTGCCTCCTTGCTCCCTCCTATCTCTGTCTTTTCCTTCCCTGAACAGACCAGGTGGTGGTTATTCTCAGAACAGAATTGGCACAAGAGAATATCTCCTGTGGCAAAAAAAAGGAAGTGACAGCAACAGGTCCCAGAGAATCTGCCTGGAGACGTTGGATGCCTGAGCAGTTACCCACACCTGGCCCTGCCAGCCCCAGGTCCCTGGCGGGGTGCCCCACTCTTGTTCCTAAGGAGACAAGGAGAGTGGTGGTTCCCTGCTCACTAGCCTGGCATGGTAAGGGCACCACTGGCCTGGTTCTTATTTACTGGGTGAGCACTGAACCAGAGCGTTGAAGGAGACATGTTGCACAATAGGACATTCCCTATATGGTGAAAAACTGCTGGAAATGGAGGTTTGGCCAAGAAGACCAGACTTGGTCTCCACAAAAATAAGGGAGATGTAAGTGACAGGAAGTGGGTAGAGAGGGAGTGTGGAGCAGGCACAGGCTCTTCACCAGCCTAGATCAACTGATGGGCCCTGTCAGTGTCTCGGGCTGGCTCGGCACTCACCCTTTTCCATCCCTCCCATCCTCTGGCAAGCATCGCCACTTACCTCTTCACTCCAGGACGCTGCTTCCACCACGGCAAACACCACACTGGCTCCACTCCGATGATGGTTTCCTCTCACTTGAGTCATTTTCTTTTAATCCTCATCCAAGGACACATTTATCGATTTCAGAGAGAGGAGAGAAACATCAATGTGAGAAAGAAACATCAATTGGTTGCCTGCTGTATGTACCCTGACCGAAGACCGAACCCACAACCTAGGTATGTACCCTGACTGGGAATCGAACCTGCATCCGTTTGGTACATAGGATGACATTCCAACCAACTGAGCCACACAGTCAGGGCTCATGTGAGTCATTTTCTTAAGCAATTACTGAAAACTGGAAATGTTAAGATTTGCTGAATTTTGGGATCATGCAGAGGTCAAGACACTCATCCCCCTACCTCTAAAGAGGGACCCTCCTAAGTGTGAGGTGTTCTTCTGTTACTATGCATAGGTTGTGTTAAGATAAAAAAATAAAACTTAGCCAGAGACTCAGAGCCCAGCCTGCCTAATTCCTGCCCTGCCACAGCCATGCTAAACTCTACCCAGACCCCCTAGGGTTGAGAGAAAGAGACAGAGGGAGAGAGAGATGCATGCATGATAATGTCAGGATAAGGGATACTCTTGAAGTGTGTGCTGCCAACCCAAAACAGTCCCTGGGAGCAAGCTATGTACATAGTGGACCCCTTTGGCCAAGACTACAGGCAAATGTTCTTGCTTTTTCTCTCTAGGTCTACAGCCACTTGACCAGAAGCAATGCACAAAAATGAAAGTATAGTATTTCTTCTGAATGCCCCTGCCAGGAATCCACAGATCAGGACAGTCCACCAGTGGGACAGAAGGAAAGTCCTGGGACCCAGTATCCTGAGAGAGAGGAAGAGAGACAGACAGAGAGAAAGAGGGAGAGAGAGACCAAGCATATAGTATCTTGGCCCCAAACCAACATTGCTTTTGGCCATGGAAACCCATCATTCCTCCAGTGATATTATGAGGGAGGGAATAAGGGAGCAGAGAAAACCTGAAGCTTCCCCCTGATCACCAACATCCCAGGGAAACCAAGTCACTAAGTCGTTCAGCACTTCCTGGCACAAACGTTTTAGGAATCTAATTGCATTTCCAACGTCTTCAGGGTCCTCTTACTTTCACCTGAGCTAACAGGATGAGAAGCCAAATTAGTGATGCTGTGGGAGGCTTCAAATGGTGCTTCCTGTGGGTATTATTTCAAGCCTAATGTTGTATTAACACAGCTCTGCTTGGTGATTACTATATTATTATATATTAATCATAGGATAATGATGATGCACACTCACCCTGCCTCTCTCCACAGTCTGTTATGAAATCCCACCTAGATCCTGAGGCACCACGCCAGCTCTCCCTGTATCTGCACCCCGCATCCTACCCTAAAGGGCCAGCCTTGGGCTCAGCACCCTTTCTTGCAGGTAGAGTCAGAGGAAGATAATTTTCTCATGTCCACGTTCTAAGTTAACAGTATCCAAAGCCTGAGTTTGGAGCCCACAAATCTTTGTTACTCATTAGCCCCTCTTTTTTACCTCCAGGTGCGAAAAAGTCAAGGAAGCAGAATAAGGTCTAGAAACAATTAAAGACAGTTTGAAGGCTTTCTGAGATCCAGAAGATAAAGAGGCTGAAGCTTGTTAACTCATCCAAGTGCTGATTTAGCACTACTTCATGCCAGCACTCATTTGCTCATTTTTTTAAGTACCTGTTAAGCCTTGCTTGGTAAGTACTGTTTTAGGCAAAGTGAACAAGACAGACAAAGTTCTTACCCTTACGGAACTTCATTCCAAAAGGAGGTTCCATAGCAGGCCTTGGGATTACAACAAGCGACAGGTCTCAGTCCTTGACCACCTACTGAGGACAGTCATTTAAAAGTATGGTCCAGGTCCCCACTAGTGCACTGACTTGGGAGAAAGACACCACAGAGAAAGAAGACTCACTCCCTGACCTCAAGAAACATAGAGCCAAGAAGGAAAAAAGTACAAATAAGTACACTACAATTGATGAGGAGCAAGGGAATATGCTCCTGAGATGGGCCTAATAGAGTCATCAGGGAAGATACCACCAAGTATAACTGCTTGTTTTGGGGGTTATGCCACGTGCCTATGGTTTATTCTTTGCCCTTTCAGGCCTGTACATCTTTCCAGGGGTCCTTCTGTACCGTGAAGGTCATTTGTACATATTCCGTACCATTTGGCCAGGGCACAGAATATGACTTGCCTGTCTGGTACCCTTGCTTTTATCTTGTCCCTTCCCTAGGGCTGAGCAGTGCTACCAGTAGGACACTGTGGAAGTGATGGTGTATAACTTCCAGTGCTGTATCTTCAAGGCACTGTGGCTCCTGCCTTGGTCTCTCCCGAATGGCTCCTGGGGGGAAGCCATTGCCATGCCGTAAGCACATGTGAACAGCCCTGTGCAGGGTTGTACATGAAGAAAGCTGAGGACTCCCACCAAGAGCCAGAGCCACCTTGGCAGCCACGTGGTTAAAACCACCTTGGAAGCAGATCCTCCCACCCCAGTCAAGCCTTCAGAGGACAGTAGCCCGGGCTAACATCAGACTGCGATCTCTTGAAGGAGCCCAGGCCAGGACCAGTGAACCAAGCCACTCCTGAATTTCTGATTCACAGATACTATGAGAGATAATAAATGGATATGATTGTCTCAAACCACTAACTTTGGAGATGATATGTTATGCAGTAGAGATAACTAATATGTACCCCTAGCAATCACCTAGTTCCCAGAGCACAGCAGGTGCTCAGGAAATGTTTGATGAATGAATGAGTGAGTGAATGAATGAATGAATGAATGAAGTTTCTAGCAGAGGGATCATGCATTAAACATTTTGACTATTGGTGGGAGAAGAGAAGTGGCCATGACATGGAGAATCAATGGAAAGAGAGTAAAATCTTGGAAAGATTAAAAAATTTAACTCATAAGCCCTGGCTGGTGTGGCTCTGTGGATTGAGTGCTGGCCTGGGAACCAAAGGTTGCTGGTTCACTTCTCAGTCAGGGCACATGCCTGGGTTGTGGGCCAAGTCCCCAGTAAGAGGTGTGTGAGAAGCAGTCACACATTGATGTTTCTCTCTCTCTCTTTCTCCCTTCATTCACTTCTCTAAAAATAAATAAATAAAATCTTTAAAAAAAACTTAACCCATAAAAGTAGATATCCAAGACATGTCCTAATACTGCATTTTCTTTAAGTCAAAATAATTGGCTCTAAGTCATCATTGTCACTCAAGACCCTTCTCAACTCCTACTTTAAATTCACTCAAGAATCTGAGAAAGAACCCCACACAGGGAAAGAGCCTCTTCTCCCTACTCTGTTCTCATCACCTCTGATGCCTTCAAAGCCCACACATCATGAATTCTTACAGTCATGTTGCTCTGTATAGCTAGAGGGACTTCCATGGGAGTCTCAGTGTCTAGAATATGTCTCTTTAAAATACAATGAAGCCATTCTCTTCTGAGGTCTCACTCCTCATTCATTTACAAATATTGGGTACTATATTCATCAGGCTCTTCCAGAAAAACAGAATCAATAAGATATATAGAGAGAGATGAACAAATACAAGGATACAAATGGATAGATGAACTGGATGGATGACTGGCTGGCTGGATGGATATTTTTTTGATTGGCTCACATGATTGGAGCTGACAAATCCAAAAACCCACAGGGTGGAGGCCCAGGAAAGTGTTGGGGTTGCAGTGCGAGTCCCACAGCTGTCTGCTGGCTACGCTCCCCCTTCAGGGTGCCTCAGTCCTCTCTTCAGGCTTTGAACTGGTTGCATGAGGCCCACACACTTTTATAGAGTAATCTGCTTCACTCAAAATCTACTGGCTTAAATGTTGATCTTGTCTCAAAAATACCTTCACAGCCACATCCAGATTAATGGCCAAATATACGGGTACCATGATGTAGCCAGGTTCCACATAAAATTAACCATCATGGGTCCCATTAACTGATCTAGACACTGGAGCTATAATAGTAAACCAAAACAAACAAAATCTTTGGTTCTACTGTAACTTTTACATTTCAGGAGTGGGAAAATAAAAATAATAGTAATAACTGCATACATATGAAATATTATTACCAGCCAGGGGACCTGGGCCTGAGTGGGTCTGCTTAGGGCCAGCAGATAGTATAAGAGTTCTTGACTTTGTGTAGGGAAGATTTCACAACACATATCCAGGTGATTCTGAGAACATGTTTGTTAAAGCTGGGACAGTGAAACGAGAAAAGAATCAGGATAGAAGAAGTAACAGAAGAGCCCAGTCAGAGAAAAGGGGTCTTGGAGACAGGCTCAGGGCATGAACAACAGCTGCCCATTGCTCCCCTGATTGCACATCTCAGGGTCCCTTAGAATTTAGGAGATGTGCCTGCGTGGGAAGGAGAGAGGGAAGGAGAGGGGGAAGGGAATGGCACAGACTGCTCCCCAGAGGGAGAGTGCTCCTTCTGGGTCCTTTGTCTTGAGGATTTTATCTCTTCTTGCAGGTGGGAATTTTAGGGGCATCTCAAGGGAGGTCTCAGTAGACTATTCATCAGTTCTCCAGATACGCCCCCTTTCATGGTTGTGGACTCCACTGATTGGTCAGTGACAGGGCAGGGGGTCTTCAATCATTGCCGTTGGTCCTGGGGTCGCCCCCCTGGTTTTGCTGCTTTTCTGGGCCTGGAGTTGAAATACAACTGAGGCCTAAATGTTATCTCCAAGGAGGTGACCTTCTGTATCTGGCTGTAAATTGCTTGGCCAATGTGTTCAGTTCTGTGTCTCAGTTTTCCTATTCCCCGTGCCAATGAATTGCCTAGCTTCTCACTATCTTGTCTCAGTATGGTAGGTAGTTCTAATGTTAAGAAAAAATACAAGTCAGGTAAAGTGGAAGAAACTACTGAAGGTTGGTCAGGGAAGCTTATGCTGGGAAGGTAACACTTGAGTAGAGACCTAAATGAAGTGAAGGTGCAAGCTATATGAATACGGTGGGGGGACATTCTGGACTGAGGAAACCACAAATACAAGGGTCCCACTCACCAAAGAGCATGGGCAAGTGCCCTGCTCACGTACCTGAGGCTCCCTGTCCCACTCCCTACCATGGGGAAGCGCCTTGAGTCCCCTCTCACTCCACCTCCTCCTACCCCCAGGAGAAGTGCCCTGAGGAGCCCAGACTTGGAGGAAACAAAATCTGAGAAGCATGTTTGTCAGTAAGTTCTCTTTTGGTGATATAATCCGCATAAGCAAGGGAAGGCAAAACACCTGGCTACTTTCTTGGAAAGGGGTGAGGTGGGAAAAATTATAACATGATAAAAAATAAATTTCTCAAAACCTCAAAGAGGAATAGCAGCTACCCAACCCATCCCACCCTCAGCTGGAATCTTCAGGAAGATTTGAGGAAGAGGAAAGGGTGTTGGGGTGGGGTGGGGGGTGGCAGGGGTAAGATGGGAGAAGAAGCAGGAATTCTCTCATTTTTAGAACTCTTGATTCAGGAGAATTCATAAATTACCTGACAAAAACTAAGGCAATTCTCCTCAAAATGTAAGGCATCCCCTTCCCAAGAAACCCATCATGGATCTGAAAATCAGAGTGGCTTGGGGAGTGGGAAAGGCAAGAGAGTCACCCTCCATTCGCCCACCCTCAGATACTGGAACCAAGAGGTCCCTGGAGAGGAAGTCACGTTGAGTCCCCCTGCACCTGACTCCAGCCTCTAACCTGTGGTCTGAGAGCAGTCTTCTAGGAGTGAACCCAAATGAGATTTGCAGCCTGAGAAGGGGGAGTCGGTTAGGGGCACTGACCAAGTATGACTGAGCTGTCAGGAATTTAAAGTAGAAAAGCTGGAAGAGAGGTAAATTGACACCCAACACCTTCTGTAAGAGCAGTGACCTTAAAACCAGAGACCTGGGGGGCCAGAAGGCGGGGGAGGGTGTCGGAATAGCTTAATGCCAAGAAGTAATGAAGAGACCATTCTTCCCTGAACCTTTCTCTTTCCCTCACGTTCTTACACTTCAGCTGCAACACAAACACGTGCACACATGCGCGCGCACACACACACACAGCCCCTGGTAAATGTGGCATCTGGGAAATTAAAATCAATTGGATTCAACACACTTGTATGCATAGTTATCTGCTCTGCACAGGGTACCCTGCCAGGTGCTGTGAAGGCCAAGAGGAGCCAGTCCCCTCCTGTCCTCTGAAAGCTTATCCAAGGTCCTGGCAGGAGAACACTGTTGTCACAAATAAAGTGTCCTAAGGGCAGAGAGAAGTAAGGATTAATTCTGCCTTGGGGTTGTGAAGGGGTGGGGTAGATTTGTCAGAGGAGGCATCACATGACCCTTGGGGAGTGAGCTGAAGGTAGGGCAAAGAAAGCAGCTTTGTCCAGGGCAGGCGGCCAGGGTAGCCAGTTCTGAGGGTGGCGGGACGTCAGCCAGAGGGCACGCTGTGTTCAGGGAAGTGGACTCAAATGAGGCCTGGAAAGGGCTGTGCTTTGGTTGTGAAGGGCTTTGTGGAAGAACTTGACATCATTCCCACAGGCAGTTTCTTAGATTAAATGTCTTTATACAGGGAAGTGTTCCTCTGAACACCCTGGCAAACATAACTCTTGATATCTGCAATGCTTGGGGGCAAGAGGTGGGTTAGAGGAAAGATAGGCGGTAAAGAGAGAACTTGGATGACAAGAGGAGCCCAGGTCAGTGGTCCCTGCAAGAGGCTCTGCCAGGCCCTGTGATAAGGGATGGCAGGTCTGAGCAAGGTTTTGGGTGAAACATCAAAGCCTGGACAGCCAGGTAGCTGGATGTGGAGATGGGGCGCCCAGGGATCCCTCCCAGGTTTCTGACCTGCTTGGTGGAAGAAGTCACTCAGAGGACAAAGGGCCAGAACGTGAGTCCCACAAGGGGCTCATTCACAGCCAGGTGCTGCTCTGGCAACATCCGCAGCACCATTTGTGGACCAAAAGAGCAAGAGAATGAACGTGGAATGGTAGAGGAAGAACAGTCATGTAAACTCACCCAGGGTGACTCACAAAAGGACACACCTCACGGGCAGGACGCGCTGCAGACAACTTCCAGCGTCACCGTAGAAAACATTTCCCATCACTCCTGCTCAGTGGAGCCTTCAGGCCTGGCCCAGGGGTAAGGGGGAACAGCAGACTGTCATGAAATGAGAGCTGTCAGGAGGCAGAGTACAGCAGCCAAGGCAGGACAGGCAAGAAGAGGCAAGTGGAAGAACCAAAATCTATTAACAGCAGGAAATCCATAACTGGGGCCGAGGCCAGCAAAGGGATTTGCAAAGGAAATTCTATCCATGGTATATTTCCTTTTTATCACAGTAAATGGTCTGCCAAAGCAGTATTGCTCTGTATGAAAAACCTGCTGTCCTTTCAAAACTATGCATAGACACCCATACATTGTACCAACTGCGTGCACATAAAGAGAGAGACATATCCTCAGCTCCCATTTACCCAAGCCGGGCCTGAGGCATTCGGTGCAGGTGAGTAGGGAGCAGTTTCTGCATCGCAGACACCTCTCCCCCAAGCAGGACTAACACTGTAATTACAGATTATCCTAGAGCTCGTGCCTCTGCATAAACTCCACCTCTTCCTTTTTTAAAGATAGTTTTCTTTATTTTAAAATTATTATGCAGCAAAATTGACTCTTATTTCCTTTGGTGTATAGTTCTGTGATTTTTTGCATATGTATAGATTTGCATAACCACCACTGTGATCAGGATAAGTATGAGTTCTAATTCCCAAAATTCCCTCCAGCTACCCCTTTAGACTCAAGACCTCACCCAGTCCATAATCCCTAGCTGATTTGTTTTCCATCACCATAGTTTTGTCTTTTACAGCCTATCAAATAAATGGAGTCATCTATATGTAGCCTTTGAGACGGATTCGCTCACAATGTCTTGGAGATTCAGCAGTTCACGCTTTTTTCTGTCGAGTGACATTCCTCGGGCTGGACGGAGCACAGGATGGAGCTATTTGTCCCCCTGCTCTCCTGGTCCACTTGGTAAATCCTCAGCACCTTCGTCACAGAGGGGCCATGAAAGAAGGAGGAAAGGCAGCTTTGACTTCTCCTCTTTCACTAAGTAAGTGCTGACTAGGGGTCTGCATGGTCCTGGGCACCACTCTGGACAAGGGGGGGGGGGGGGAACGGGGTAGGGGCGGGGCGGGTGCTCATGTTTGAACAAAACCCGAGGCCCTCCTTGCCTTGATCTTTGATGAAACTTCAGTTCTGGGGAAGGAGGCAGGCGGTAAATCGCAAACCTGATAAATGAGCGGTGTGGAATGTTAGGAGGCGATGCTTGCTCTGGGGCACAGAAACATGAGCAGGAGTCAGAAGTGTGGGGAAGGGGTTGCAGCTTTAGAAATGGAGGAGACAGTAAAGCAAAGACTTGAAGAAGAGAGAGCGTGCTCCACTAATTCTGGGAGGATGAGCAGGCTTGCAGAGGAGACCCCTCTGCAAGAAAAGGCCTGGAGGGCTCTGTGGGGGCGGCACCAACAACACAGCAGGGTCTGGGAGGAGAAGGAGCTTCCTCAGGCCTGGAGCTCGCCTGTGCCCCCTTGTCCTGTCCCCTGCTCCCTGTGGCTGCAGCATCTCAGGACCCCCAGGATGGCTGGTTGTCACTCCCTTCTTGACAACCAAGCTGAGAAGAGTTTTCCCAGGCAGACTTGAGCATACACCCATGGTGGGGAGCCTTGGGCAGGCTTCCCTGAGCCCCATCATAACTACGCCCAAACCTCAAAACAGACTCACACACCAAAGACCCTCAGGCCCCAAATGGAGAAAGCACACTCTGCTCCCAGGAAAATAGTCATCTGGTTACACTTTGCCAGCAGTGCCCTGAACCCAGGAGCCAGCAGCGGAGATGCCAGGGGTCAGATGCAGCCTGAACACTGGGGCCTAGGCCTCAAGGTCATGAGACCCTTGACTTTGACAGATTTAAGTCTTTCTCCCAGAGCTAGTCCTAAGGGTGCCACACTGCACCTGAACCACTGGCTAGGGTTCCAAATCTTATTAGCATTTACAAAAGTTTCATTATTCCTTCCTTGATAATCTGGTGGTTGTTGATTTTTATTTTTAACTCTGGTTTTATGAAGACAAATACAGTGCCTTTGGCAACACAGATGTTCCCAGGGGTGCAGAAGAAGCGTGGATCAAAAGAGGTGAACTCCTAAAGCCCCAATTAGGACCATCTGCAGCTGGTAGAGACAGCTCTGATTGTCCTTCCTCATGAGCAAGCTAAAAACAAACATCAATGACCAGCCGAACACAGAAAGGAGGTGACATTTTGAGATGCAAATCAAGTGGGAAGTCCCTACACCGGACAGTGAGAGTGGCTAACCTCAGGCCCCTTAGCCTACCTGGCCTGAGGACAATTCGGAGGTCACCCACCATCCCCAATGCCACTTGGAAATCAGCACCGAATGGCAGCTGCCAGTATTCCAGCATCAGAACCACGATGGCATGTTGCACCCAGTGCCTTCGTAGTCAGCAAGGGCACCCTGGTCAGAGCTGGATCTGCGTGGTGAAGACAAAGGTGCCAATCCGAGCTCAGTCACTCACCAGCTGTGTGAGCTGGGACAAGCCACAGGCCCACGGCGCCTCTGAAGGCAGTGGTGTAAGGCAGGTGCAAGCCCCAGCAAGGGCCTGGGGCTTAACTGGGGCTCCACAAGCACTTCCTCTCCCTCAGAAGACAAAACCCATTGTTTAGAGAAATTAGTTTAATCAAAATAAAAATCTTGATTAAACATCTCATGCCAAGGGTTCTGCAGGTATATATGAGGACGTGTAATACACATTAAATAATAAATGTCCAGATCCTACTCCCACAGAGCTTAAAAATCAACCAGGGGTGCTGTAAACAGTCCACCGAGAGTGCAGGAACTACACACAGAGGGAACTGTCCACAGAGACTGTGCAGGTATCTACACTTCCATGTAGAGCTCACCGTCTGGCTCCGCTCGGGTCCTGCCCAGACGCAGCGGCAGGAGGGGAGGACGGAAGGCAGCTGCCATTCTGGATCTGCCTCTATGCCAAGCACACCCACCTGTGATATCGTATTCAATCCTCACAGGTTTGCAAATGAGGAAACTGGAACTCAGGTGAAATTGGTGACTTGCCCAAGACTGGGAATCGTCTGGAATTCTAGCCTGTGTCTGTCAGCCCAGAGCTTGGCGGCTGCTCTTCCTGCTGCCAAGACATATAGTGAAGAGACCTTCAGTCCAGCAGAGGCTCCGGGAAGGAATTCGCGGCATTAGCCCAGAGCCCGGGCCCTCCGCTGACCCAGCTCCTGGCTGCAGCCTCTCGGAGCACGTGTGAGATCCCACCAAACCTCCTCTCATTAGCCCAAACTCCCCAAGCCCCTTTCCTCAATGGCTCCCCTCAGCTTTCAGCGGGCTCTTTTCTGCTCAGCTCCTGAGCATAAGGGTCTGACAGTCTCCCAGCACCGCCACCACCATCACCAGGGGGGAGGGGTCTCAGCCCACTGTCCGGAAGCCTGCATCTGCCTCAGGGGTCCCCAGGGGGCAGGGGGAGACACTTATCCACGAGAAATCATCACCATCTCGTCCCTGGTGTGGGGGATCAGATGTGGCAATTGGCTGATTAGGAAGGCTGCATTAACACCCAGTCAAAACAGCTCTTTAAAACAAGCTTTGACAAAATTGTCACATTAGATGTATCTGAATAAAGTCAGCCGGGTGGCTGGCAGAGCACAATTCTACATCATTTTGACAGCCTGCATTAAGAAGCTGCAGGCACCACTGGGAAATTACCTCCAAGCTAAGCCCAAATTATAGCCAATGCAGCATATTCAGTCCAAAGCAGGGTGAGAGGCTGCCGAGGAGGGGGCTTGGAGGGCAGAGGACAGACATTCCCTTCTCTCGTCCCACGGTCTGGAGTGAAGACAGACACCATTGCCTGGTGGGGAAACAAAATGGATCTCAATGCAGCTAGGGGAGACCCTTCCTCCTTCCATCTAAGTGGGAGCCCCCATGCTTGAGCTTCTTCTGGTCTCCTGCTCTAGTTTCCTGGGAGAGGAAGCACTGGGCGACCCCCAAGTCCGAGCGTCTTCTCGGTCCCTAATGAGCGGTTTGATCTGGGACCACTTCCCTCCCCTCCCCGGCCCTCTGTGTCCTTCCCTTAAAAAAATAAAAATAAACAGACTGAAATCAATGTCTTCCGCACCATGCTCCTTAGATTTCCAGAAGGAATCCCCAAGGTGACTTGATGGGAGGGTGGGTAGAGGAGGCAGGATGCATGTTAACGAGATCTGCACTGCTTCTGTGTCATGTATACGGAGGTTCCAGGGTAGAGGCCTTTGAAGAAAAGGTTCTGTTGCTAATTTAAAAAAAAAAAAAAGGAAGGAGGGAAGGAAACCACCAGCAACAAGGAGCCACCAGACTTCTAATTGCTCCAATAGTATGTGCTCAAAGGGTCTCATGTTCTAATACTCAGTGGGCTTTATGGCAAGTGAGGGAACATTTGCATTTTGCATTTTTCCAAATGGGAAGATCTGATGGCCTGAGCCTTCTGGCCCCTGGAAGAGGGGAGGCAGTGAGAGCTAGGGGTTAGGACCTGCATAGGTCCAACCTTGCCAGGAGAAGGGGAGGAGCCCTGAGCTCTGAGGGCCTCTGCCCCCACCCATAGATGTCAGGAACACAGTCTGATGGATTAGGCAAAGTTAGGAGGGGGGCAGATGCAAAAGGGCATGAGGGCTCTGAATATTCATGATGCTAATTAAGCAATAGCTAATTAGAAAATGTTGAATTTTATTAAGACCTCAGACTTATATTGTTGCAACAGGCACCAACATAATAACAATCATCTAATGGGTACTTTGGGTTCTTTCCAGAGTTTCTTTCCTCCCTCCCTGGGTACTAACGTGCAGGAGAGAGCAAGCCAGCGAGTAGATGAAGCCGAGGGAAGTGAGCCTGATCACTTGGCCTGCGCAGCCCAGAAGAAGAATATTGGACCGGATGACCTGTCGGGACTCTTTCCCCATCATCATGAGTGGAGCTGCCGAAAGAGGATGGAGAGGTGTTGGACTGTGCTGCATCCCGGGATTCCTGAGATTGGAGAGGTAGAGAGGTATATATATCAGCAAAGGTGGGAGTAAGATTCCACACCTAACTTAATGCCTTGCACTCAGCAGATCATAAAGGTCAGATGATAGGGACAAAACAGGCTTTAGGAGGGAGTCGCTGAAGGGAGGTCTGCACCTCACTGGCTTTCTCTCCCATGGAGCTGGGAACCAGCGGCTCTGTCTCTGATCCTGGGAGGACACTCCTCAAGGTCTGTGGGTCAGGTGATCCGGTTGGTTGGAGCATCGTCCTGTACACCAAAAGGTTGCAGGTTCAATTCCCAGTCAGGACATCCGCCTAGGTTGTGGATTTGATCCTCGGTTGGAGTGCATAAAAAGCAGCCAATTGATGTTTCTCTCGTGTTTCTCTCCCCACCCCCCATCAATAAAACAACATATCCTCAGGTGAGGATTAAAGAAAAACAGCTCCAAAGCTGGGGGAAAGCCCATCCAATAGTGTAATTTCCACGCCCTGCGGAGAAAAACACCACCTGAAAAGGAAACACTGCAAAAGGTGAAGAGAGCCCTGGATCCTTTGAAAAATATCTCAAATGACATTGATGTTCCATTAGAGGACAAAACATAATCACACCTTCTCTATTTCGAGATTTGTTAAAACGGGGCAAGGTATGAAATAGAACAAAGAGGGCTGTCCTACAAGCCCCTTCCTGTGACTGTTTTTTACGGGGGCATCGGGGCTCAGCCATGCTTCAAGTTCACAGTTCCACTTTCACCATAGAAATGACGGAGAGGAAGGAGTAATAACGGTCTAGTTAGAAAATAAGACCTGAACCTTAGAAGCAGGGGAAATGGCCATAAATACCCTCTGATGAGTGGTGTATTTGATTAATCTACCTGATCTGCAGAACAGCCATAATCACTAGCAACAGGAAGCTGGTCCCTGGCACCTAAGACACAGTAAGACCCCTGAACGAGGAGCAGGCTGCCCAACTATTCCTGAATCCCACGCAAATGAGAGGTGACTTTCTTCCCCTGAACTGCCCTGCGCACCTCGCTTTACCGCCACTGTCCTGCCCAGTCCAGGCCACCCGCGCACCTACCTAGGCATGGGGCTCGGCAGCCCCACAGCCAGGCACTGGGGTGGGCAGGGAGCAGGTGGAATTTGTGATCGGGTGTGCCCAGGAAGAGGACACGGCTCCTTTCAGCAGAGAAGAGAAGCAGAAGCCTGGCAGCACAGTGAGCATTTTGAGGGAGGATTCACTAAATGAGGGACTTTTTCAGGGGAACTGTATTCTTTATTCAAAAGTTGCTAAGAGGCCTGACCTCTGAAAATATCCAGTGGTTTGCATTTTTTTAGCTGGTGACAAACATTTATTTTTAACAAGGAAAAAGTATTTTTTACATTTCATCAGAAAAATCAAGTTGGAGAGCAGCATTTTTATGCAGATTAAAAGCAAACAATATATTTATTTGATTTTTCCCCCATTCATTTGCTGTGGATCCTTGCCCATGCAAGGAAATGCCTCGCACCCCTCCTGTAGGATCTGGACTTAACGCTCCATATTATTCCTGCCAGTGGTTCCCTCACCCACTCTTATCTAAGGGAGCTTATCAAGAAAAGCATGTTGGTGAGGCTGTGGATAAAAGGTAACCATCACGCATTGTTGATAGAATATAAATGGGTACAGCCACTGTGGAAACAGTAGGTAGGTTCCTCAGAAAAACAAAAATATAACTACCATATGATCCAGCCATCCCACTTCTGGATATTTACCCAAAAGAAATGAAAACTCTAACTTGGAAAAAATGTTTCCACCCTCCTTTTCATTGCAGCATTATGTACAATAGCCAAGGTATGCAAACAACCTAAGTGTTCATCAACAAATAAACAGATGAAGAAAATGTGGTTACACACCCAGTGGAATATTATTCAGCCATAAAAAGAAAACATTGCCATTTGCAACAACATGAATAGGCCTTGAGAGCATTTTGCTAATTGAAAAAGTCAGACAGAGAAAGACAACAGCACATCATTTCACTTATATGTGGACTCTTCAAAAACAAACAAACAAAGACAAGCTCCTAGATACAGAGAACAGAGTGGTCATTACCAGAAGCAGGGGAGGGGAGGGGAAAGGAGGGTGCTAAATGAGCAAAGGAGGTCAAAAGGACAAAATAAATGTTGTAAAATAAATAAGTCATGGGGATACAATGCACAGCATGGTAACTATGGTTAATTACACTGCACTCTTCATTTAAAAGTTTCTAAGAGAACAAATCCTAAATACTCACCTCACCAGAAAAAAACATTTGTAACTGTGTGGGTGACGGATATTAACCAGACTTAGTGTGGCAACCATTTCACAGCAGATACAAATACTGAGTCCCTCTGTATCTGAAGCTAGCATGCAATGTCATATGTCAATCATACCACAATAAAATAATTCACAAATTCATTTTTAATAGAAAACAGATGATGAATAGATGAGTTTATGGTAAATAGACAGATGAATACAAATATAGTTGTAAACACAGGTGATAGATATCATTGTATAAAATAATGCAAAAGTTCAATGACAACAATACCCACAGCTCTTTTCTAAAATATTTTAAGGCACTCTCCCATCTTTCCTTAGAGCCCACAAAGGCGGCTGGGCAAGTGCTCTCACGTTTCCACAGGTAAGGGATGCCAACACACAGAGGAAGGTGTTTGCGCAGGGTGGCACGCCCCGAGTTCTTTCTCTTCCGATAAGGAGCAATGAGTCATGAGCATGTTCAAGCCCCGATTGAGGGCTGGGGACCACAAGGAAAATACAACAGATTTCATCCAGAGTGGGATCACTGCTGGAAGCTCTCCAGGGATACTGTGTCTGGAGCCAGAAAAAGCCACTGAGGCCAAGTTTCACTGAGTTTCCAGAGCCCTTCATGTCCTTTTCTCAAAGGCCCAGGGAGCCCCCTACCCATCTGTGCACCTGGGGGCCTGCTTAGGACATGCCTTGGCACTTTGGGGAATCAAAAGGGACCCTGCCCCGTGACTGTACACAGATGATGGTGTCAGATGGCCCTCCACAGCAGAGGCCCCCACAGCCACCTGCTCAGGCTTCCCAGAGTCCCCTTTTCGAGTCCCCTTTGCTAGTCCACTGCCAGCTCCCTGCTGTCCCACCTCAGGGGCAGGTTAAGTAAAAGAAGGGATGCCCCAGGGCCCGCCCCTGAGGAGCCCAGTATGCCTTCTAGGGGTGCCTTCCTAGACTCCGAATGCTCAGCGGTGGCCTGAAAGTGACCCTGCTCTTCAGGCACAAGTCTAAGAAAGAAGGAGGACCACACCACAGCTTCCCAGTAGTTGTGTCCATCCCGCACTGTCGCCCGCAGCAGCCCTGGGGAAGGCTTTCTAGTGGGACAGACTACAGATCTCAGAACCCCCTGGCCTGGCTTGGTGATGTCTGCCCTTGGCCCCAGCAAACCCGAGAAGAAGCTGGGACAAAGGCTCCATGGCATTGACCCAGCCCTGGCCCAGCAGGTCTCTGGGCCTCCTCTAGGTCTGTGCTAAGGGTGCCTGTTCATGTTACAGAACAGACCCGGGGTGGGGGTAAATGATATACTATTACCAAATGGACCTACCCTTGTATTCCGGCGGTCACCCAGCTCATACTAGGTTCGCCTTGCCTACCCCCTAAGAAAGACGTCTCTCAATTCCAGAGATTAGTGAAAAGGAAAGGCCTTATTTTTTTTAAAGTTACACAGATTTAGAGTACTGACTTAATGTCTTCACTGAGGTCCCAAAGTCCTTTAGAATACCCACAAACACACTGTCCTTCCTTCTCCCCTCTGCCCAGTCCGGAGTACCGTATCTCAGGAAAAGAAGTAGAAGTCCATGGTTCTCTGCCCAAGCCGTGTGGTCCCAGAAAGACCCCACATGGCTGCCTTGCCTGGGTTTAAATCCCAGAGCCAGTCTTCCTCTGCTACACCATTTCCGACTCCTCCCACAACTGACCACAGCTGCCAGCATTTCCGTATTTTTCCAGCTTTACTGGGCTGTCATAGTAAGTCTGGGCAGGCATGGTCCCATGGTGTGGAGCCAACCATCTCCAAGCTCTTACGCAGGCACTGTAACCAGGGGGAGTTGCCTCCCGGTTACATCATGGGTTGAAGTCACTACCATCCCCCTGGCTCAAAGCATGGCCACAGCTGTTTAACATATCCATGAAACCAGCTAAAGGTTATAGATACATTAAACGACCTTTCTGGAGGTTGTCTGCAAAACTGTTGCTATTCAAAACAACTCTCAATGGCCCTGCTCCATGAGTCCTATCCCCCAGCTCAGACTTGTGGCAGTGAGGACATCCTGTGTATATGTATATATATACTTCTAATATTTCCTGGACACCGAATTATGGACCCCATTACAAATCCCTTTTTTGCCCCCCCCCTTGGCTGTACCCTGTTACACTCATATGTGGGAAGAGTGAGTAGTGACCAGAGTCCAGGGAGGAGAAACCCTAGGCATCTGGGCCCAAAGGCCCTGGAGTCAGTCACAAGTCGACTCTGGGCTCTGTGTCACTGTTTAAGAGGGAAACTAGGCTTGTCTCCTCCAAAGAACCCTGGAGAGGTGGGTCCAAGCAGCAGGTGTTAGCCAAGTGGCACGGCCAAGGTGTTCACCTGAGAGCTCTGGGTCACAGCTGCCTGGAGCCCAGCCCTAGGAGCCCAGCCACCGCAACTGTCACAGCCTCTCAGGTTCAGCACCATGGGACTCACAAGTCCTCACACAGGCAGTCTGACAGCACAGCGACGGCCCCCACCACACCAGGCCACCTCGCAGGAATCTGCAGGGAAAAAGGGCCAATGTTTTCCAGGTTCCCGTGTTTTCTTCTTTCTACTCTCCACATGACCTGGTCGGCCAAGGCCTGCACTGCCCATCTCTCCCATGTGCCAGCTTCACCCACTGTGGATGTTGTCCCCACCAAGCCCCCAGGCTAGATGCAGACTGCTGTGCTGTGGCCTTTGAGAGCAACTGCCTTCCAGACACAGAAGCCTGTGGAATGCTGTCTGTCCAGTTGGGCTGTGTGTGGCTGGTCAAGTGCCCTCATTCCACCTACCCTGGGAACTCCCGAGGACAGAGTGCCTCTTGCCTCCTCTGTATTCCCATAGGGCCCCACGCAGTGCTGTGCACACACCAGCTGCAGAGCACCAGTCCTCTCCCCTCAGCAAGCATGCTTCAGGCTGTCACTGCCCCTGGTCACTTGCAAGATCCAGCAAAGGTGCCGGGGAGGCCACAGAGACCTCAGCTTGCCCTTCACTAGACTCCTGCGGACACTTCCTCAGCTCAGGCACCAAGAAGGAAAGCAGGCCCACAGCACCCCCACGCTGTTTTTCAGCAAAGAACTGCGGAGACCGAGCTGCCCTCCCCAGCTCTGTCTCTTGGGCCTCATCCTCCGAAGCTTTAGGTGACAGGTTTGGCTGCTCCTCACCCCCTGTGTGGCTGCCTCCCTGCCAGCCCTGGGTTTTTGCTCCCTCTGAGTCATCCTGACCCCAGCTGCCACTACCAGCAGGCTCTGTTGGCCACAGCCCTTTCCTCCTTGAGGGTGAAGTGACAGCGCTGTCACGTCACCACAGCTCAGGCAGCACACTGTGTCCTTGAGGACTTCCTGCTGCCTGCAGTGCGCACACACGGCTGTCCCCTTGCCCTCTGCAGCTTCCTCCACACTCCATGGGATCCTGTGCCCTTCACTCCGAATTCCCCCACATCTGGGGGAAACCTGAGCCGCCCAGCCCCGGCCAGCTCCAGCAACAGGCACAGCCTGGGCAAACTTCTGCCTCCTCCTCATCTGTAAAGAAGAAATTGCAGTGCATCCTTGGCTCCCTCATGAGACTGCTGGGCAGTGAAATGAGATCATGTATGTAGATTTGCAAAGTAAAGATTCTGGTTATTATTGTGCTTATTCCTGTACCATAACCCCCAAACCTGATCGCCATAAGCAAGGCTGGGGGCAGTTTTAATGCCTAGGCACAGTCGCCTCCTGCCTTCCCCAGTCAGATTCTGCAGGAGCCCCTCATGGCTTACCCCAGCAAGCTCAGTTCCACTCTGCTCTTGAACCACAGGGAGACTATCTGGACCCTATGTGATTTCGATGCTTAATTTTATGTGTCAACTTGACTGGACACAAAGCACCCATATATTTACTCAAACATTATTCTAAGTGTTTCTGTGAGTTGTTTCAGGGAGAAATGAACATTTGAATCTGTAAACTGAGTAAAGCAGATTGCCCTCCTCCATGTGGGTGGGCCTCATCCAATCAGCTGAAGGTTCACATAGAACAAAAGGTCCGAGCCTCCTATGAGCAAAGGGAGCTCCTCCTGCCTAATGGCCCTGAGCTGAGACATCAGCCTTTTCCTGCCTTTGGACTTGAAGTACAACATCAGTTCTTCCTGGGTCTTGAGCCTGCTGGCCTCCGACTGAAACTTGTGCCATTGGTTCCCCTCAGTCTCCAGCTTGCTGACTACAGATCTTGTCAGCCTCCATAACTGCGTGAGCCAGCTCCTTATAACAAATCTCTCTCTCTCTCTGTCTCCATACACACACACATACACATACACACACACACACACACACACACACGTGGGTGTGTGTGTATATAGTGGGTTCTATTTCTCTTCAGAACCCTGACTGACACACTGGTCCCCTGGTGGTCCTTACTAGACAGTGGGGGAACAGAAACATGTTGGGGAATATTTTTGGTTGTCAGGATGACTTGGGAGAAGAGGCAGCACTAACATTTAGTAGGCGAGGGCCAGAGATGTTGAATGCCACCTAATATCCATGCTTGCCTCTCCCCATCTGCCAATGGCACTCCTTTAAGAAGCTGAAGAGAGGCCCTGCTGTCCTCTCCAAGTCCACCCCCCTCCACTCTTGGCATGGCTCTGTCTGCCCAGAGCCGCTGAGCAACCCTGGCCTCCTTCTGTTTCTCAAGCACACCAAGCTAGGAATTGGAATTGGCCTTGGAATTGGTCTCCACCCACCACCGGACCGTTGCATGACTTGTTCTTTCTTGTCCCTTAGGTTCCATTCCACCACCTGGAAAGGGCCTTTCCTGACCATGTAATCCCATGTGGTCCCTCCACCAGGGAGGTTCTTTAATCCCATTTTACCTACCAAAAACACTCAATTTCCTGTAAAATAATTGTGTCCAGTTGCTTACTTGCTTCACTGCACTATCAGCTATCGATTTCTGCAAGGACAAACTTCCTGCCATTCACCCCTGTATTGCCAGAACTTAGCAGGACTCAGTAAATCTTTATTAAACCTAGACTGGGAACTTACAATGAGACAGACATGGTGCTGGGCACTGATGCTGCAAAGCAGGATAAGCTCTCCCCCACTATGGGGTAGGAGCAGGCTCTGGAATCCATTTGGCATAAGCAATCCTGGCCCCTGGTATTTGTGGACGAAAGTCCCAGGCACGTACCCATTCACTCACCAAGGAGTTTGCATGACCAAGTTTTAGCTTCAGTCCACTGTCATGCTGGTACCCCCACAGGGCATGCTGTGCCCTGTTTCCCTCTGGCCTGCTACCCACAGGCCCCTCTTCCTAGCCTTGCTGTCACCAGCTCCTCCTCCAGAGCCCCAGACCAGTCTGTCTCCTGAGTTAGACTCAGTGTGCTGATAACCCGCCAGGGCACTGCAGTGCGTCCCTGCTGGGCCCCACTGGCTCGAGTGGCCCTCCTCACCTTCGTCATCCTCAAGCAGTCATGGAGCATGGGCCCCTTTTCCACAGCCCCTACTCTGTCTAGCCCGGATTTCCCCTCCAGTTCAGGTTTCCAGAATCCTAGCCTGCCTGAGGCACAAACCCACTTAGGTTCCAGCCTACAGACCCGCCCTGACCAGGATTTGGTCTTAAGGAGAGCATGAGAACACTGACTGACCTTTCATTTGGCCCCAGCTATCTCCCTCCTGGCCCCAAGGCACTTCAGGCCAGCAAAGTGTCAGGGACTCATCGGCCAATCTCCTATGTGATGGCACACATGGAAGCCAAGTTCATGGCTGTCTGCCGAGAACAGTGGGCTTAAACAAGACAACAAAATTAAGGGGAAGCCTCAGATACACCAGTGACTGGCCCAGCCAGCTCCCCGATCAGCAGCCCCTTGCTGTGAACTGCAGTGTCTGCTCCATGCCTTTAACTCCAGCACTGTCTCCAGAAGCTTTGTATTAAAACCAGATGTTATTATGCAAACTGGGAGGAGTAAAGCCTCAGAATAAAATGATAGCACACTATCATTTTATCACACTAACAGGTAAATACCAGAGGAGACAGAAACCAGAACAGAAATAAGAGAAAAGGAAGGGGAAGGAAGTGTGGCAGACACATTTTGTTTCAGAATTTCGCCTTGGGTCACACCTTGGAGATAGATGTTCTCTCTGGAGGAGAGAACCCCAGGCAGGAAGGGATCCCCAGGCGTCACCCAGCTCACTTGACAGGCTCCCCCAGCTGTGCCCTGTTCTCCATGGGGGCACACCCACCAAGGCCCTCCCCGCCCCTCTGCTCCCAGTGCTGACGACCCAACCTCGGAACCTTCCCTGCAGCATGAACATTTGTCTTTTTGCTGTAGGTTAGTTCACACAAGGCTGACGGTATTTAGAGAGAATTCTCAAAATGTAAGAGGAAGAAAGTAAAAATAAGAAATCACAAAATGCAATTAATTGTTTTCTCCCAATACAAAATATCTCTTTCTACAGGTGGGAAAGACCTTGCTTACTGATAGAATTTTCAAGTGTCCTCAGAATTTGAGATTTCTGTTCACCAAAACAATAGCAACTCTACAAATGCCTTATTTTTCTTCAAACTAAGTTTTATTATGTAGTGACATAATGTGTTTATACAAAAGCAGTATATTTTAACAAGTAATATAAATTATAGTTAAAGTTTCTAATAACATATGTTGTTATTTATTCTATAAACTTTTATCAAGCACATCTAATATATTTGTGGAAACCACCAGGAAGCTGAGAACAGAGGCCTTACCTGGGCCCCAGATCGAAAGCAGCTTCTGGGCAGGTCTTCTTGGGCACCTAGTCTAGGCAGGCCTCCCTCTCAGCCTTTAGGCCCATGCCCGGTCTGCAGCAGGCCGACTGAGGGAGGGAATAATCCCTCTGGCCCACAGGCATTTCAGTCCTTGAAATTTAACCATGAGGATTCTTCCTGTGTCCTTCCTGCTTGATGGACCTATGGCTCTTAACCCCAAAAGCCTCCTCTGACTTCAGCCTTCTCCTTATCACTATCCCACTAAGGGCTGGACAGGATTTATATTTAGGATTAGTCTTGTCAATATAAGAGATGTCCAAACCTGTAAGAATTTTTATGAGTTTATTTGAGCCAAACTGATGACAGTTGCTCCAGATAACAACAGATTTTGCATCTTATTTTATACATTATAATCTAAAACGGAGGCTAAAAGGGTTACCTGAAATTCACTGGTGGTAGATTTGGGCAGCTGGAGAAAGTAAAGCAGGGAAGTCACTGGGATTGGATAAAAAGTAAAACAGAGAGACACACACTTCTTGTACATTGGTGGGGAAAGGATAGTTAACAGTCAACAATTAACAGAATAGCAATAACAACAAGGGGATTTGTCGTTTCTGTGCTGGGGCATGGTTGTGCCCTGAGGGGAGGGGTGGAGGGCAATTGCCCTGACATTCCAAAGGTCTGTTATCCTGGATACAGAAAGACAACAGACAGGCTCAGTTCCAGTAAAGACTGACCTTTGTCAGGGAAGATACCAGCCTAGGGCATGACTACCCACCATGACCTGCTTTTAGCTGGAAAGTTTTAGTTTCAGACTATCCTGTCTGGTAACTTTAGGCCTCTGAGTTTGTAAGGCCACCATGCAGTCCTCCCCTGAGCTTGTCAGGGCTAGTGTATGGCCCCCTTTTCATCCATAGCCTCTCTACTTTCTACAACGATGGAGGTGTGCAACAGGGTAACCACTCACCAGCTGCAGAGGGCTTCTCAGCACTTAAAATATACAAGAGCAAATACAACTGAGAAACTGAGTTCTCAATTCTATCTAATTATGATTAATTTAAATTTAAAGAGCCAGATGTCACTAGTGGCTCTAACGGAGCAGACAGGGGCCATTCATGTGGCACCTTGGTGAATGACCCAACAATTAATTCTGGAAGAAATGGTTTTTTTATGTACAATATCCCAACCTTGCTGGGGAACTCAGAGAGCACTTACACTCAGATCCCTGTTCTTCCCTGAGACACTGCATTTCCCTTGCTCCCCAAAAGGCTATAAGCCAAAAGCCCCCAAAACAGAAGCTCCCCATTTCCTTATCTGAATTTAACCCAGCTGTGCAAACAGTTCTCCAGGCCCCCTGGAAGGTACCAGAGACACCATCCTCAGCAGTAGCTCTTGCCTTCAGGATCGTTGTCATCGGCCTCCATGTCATAGCCCAGGAAAGCTTGTGCCATGTTACACTGGATCTTGGCGAAGTCCGGCAAAGACACAAGTCCCAAGAGTCCAGACAGAGTCTGGGTCTGCAAGGCAACAGGTCAGCATCTTGCGAGGCAGAGCTCTTGATGACTTCTGAGTCAGCTAGAGCAGCCTCAACCAGAGCAGCAGCAGCCAGAGCAGCCGCATGTCTCCTTCCTTACTCTACCGGGCTGCAAGGAGGGATCCCAACTACAAACTACACATCTGCTTGCTTACTCCTCCCTTCACACGGCTGCTACATCATTGTCTTCTTCCTCATGGCTCCCTGCTCACTATGTAATGGGGTACAGTCAGGGCCCCCAAACTAAGGATATGTAACAGGGTCCAGAACTCGGGATGTCCAGGAAATATAAAAATATAGGTTATCCCCATCCCCACAAGTCTGGGCTGGGGGATGGGACACATGGAGCAGGGCCATTGAGAGTTATTTTGCATATCAACAGTTGGCCAGCTTCACACTCAATATACCAAAATGGTTTCTTACATCTTTACAACAGCTGGCTAGCTTCACAGATATGTTAAGTAGCATTGGCCATGCTTTGAGAGGGAGATGGGAGTGACTTCCACCCATGAAGTAACTGGGAGGCAGCTCCCCTTGCCTGTTACAGTGCCTATGTGAGAGCTTGGAGAGAGCTTGGAGAGAGCTTGGAGATGGTTCGCTCCAAGCCCGGGGCCATGCCTGCCTGGACTTACTATGGCAGCCCAGAAACCTGGAAAAAATACAGGAATGTGGCGGGTGTAGCCAATTGTGGAAGGAGTCAGAAATGGGGTTGCAGAGGAAGATTTGTGCTGGGATTTAAACCCAGGCATGACAGCAATGAGGGGGCTAACCAGGCAGCTTGGGAAGCAGAAGAGACAATGCAGGACTAGGGGCGGGGACAATGTGAGGCCTTGCAGGAAGGAAAGGGATGAAAGGATGCTCTCTGGGGGCCCATGAGAAGGTGCCATGTGGGTTTGGATTAAGAATTGGAGATCTATCCTGGCAACACAGCTGATGGAGCTGGGAACTGTCGGGGGCCTGCCAGCCAAGCACGGATGACTGGGAAGAACCAGAGGCTGGTCGAGCCACGGATTTCTACTTTTTTTTTCCTGAGATATGGTGCCCCTGACTGGCCTGACTGGGCAAAGTGGGGAAAGAAGAACTATGTTTTTGTGGGTGTTTTAAGGGACTTGGATTATTTAACAGCAACATTCTGCCATTACTCTAAGTCTGTATAACTTTTGAATAAATAGTTCCTTTTCACCAAATTCTGGCATTGAGAGCCATATTTCCAATTCCCTGGTGGTGAGCGAAGAATCCACAGTGACAGAAGGACCCGTAACCCCCGGGTCTGTTCTGTAACAACACCCTTTGCAAACCTCACGGCAGCCCCATCTCACTGCTGGCCATGTGGCTCTTTCCCTCACTAATGCCCGGCTCCCTTAGTCTCAATCCTGACCCAGAACTTCCCCATGACCTCACCTCCGACTCCTCCCACAACGAGCTGCGTTTGCCGGTTTCCCCAAATTGTTCACCCTTCTCTCAGCAGCTATCCTTAGTCAGGACAAGCATGATCCAGGGGCCACCACCTCCCCTGGCTACATCACGATTCAGGATACACCCTTAAAGTCATGCACACCCCTTTTACCCACAAGGCGGTAGCGCAGCTATTAACCAGCTATAATCTAGCTACCAACTTGCCATTGTTTTAAGAAGTATCTTAACCTGTATCATCTGCTTCTCCCCTCCCTCCAACTAGGGGCTGTGGAGGTCCGTGCTCTCTACCCTGCTTCAAGGCTACCACATTAGACAGCACAGCTCTAGTTACTGACCACACTGTTGTGGACACCAGCAGTATCCTGGCCTTCTTTGCCTCATGGCAACGGCCTGCCCATCATACCCTTTAAGTTACAAGAACACTTACATCAGATCTTACATTTAAATCTCTATTTAGTCTAAGAGATTTCTTATTTTCATTATACTTGCAAAGCAGACTTTTATCTTTGACAAGAGGAAAATTCTGAGATGTCCTAAATTAAATCACAGTGGGCCAGAAAGTGGAGGAAAGAGACAGGGTAATTATTCAGTTAATAGCTGGGGGGAAAAACCAACAAAAGACTATTCACATTCCTGAATGTATGTTGGAGCTTTGAGTCGACCTCTAGGCAGCTATCTAAAAAGAAACAGCAGACCACCAGACACCATGCATCTGTTTATGCATGAACTTTCCAGACTGTGGCCCACAAGCAGTCAAAAAATTAGTAACATTTCTTCCTTACAGGCCAAGCACCTAATCTAGAGCTGTCTCTGCTTCACCTTTTCCTGCACCAGCCCCCTTATCTCTGGCCAATGCAAATTCTTTCAAAGCAACTTCCATCTTTAAAAGAGCCCTGTCAGGCCCAGGATGGAGGACATGTGTCTTCTCCATGTAGCCCTGATACTGGTGGTTTTAGGGTAGGTAGACAGGCATGAGCAGATCAGGACAACAGGCGGGTATGGAATGGCACCAGGGCAGAAAGTCCTGGGCACCTAGCAACGGATACCTAGCAACCAGCGGCAGAAATGGAAGAGCAAGTATAGGAAATGTGTTGTTAATGAAGACCTCACCCTGAGGCACCCTTTCCTCCCCTAGATCGTCTCAGGTCATCCAGGTCAGATCATGCCCCTGATCTTTTCTACCCTGGCATGTAGCTAGTCATGCAGTAGACCCTTCCCCCTTTAGAGAACTAGGGGTCTGGTTAAAAAGCCCCATGTGACTTCTATCCAATGACAGGAGGTGATGGGACAGGCCACCATAGGTCAGCTCAGGAGGAAAGCAGTTAACCCCTTACAGCAGTCAGTAGAGGCCACAACACTGAAAGGACACACCTGGGAAGCTGATGAATATTCCATTAGGACCCTCTCTCGAGACCTCCAGATGAACACCCTCAAGCCCAGAGGACCCAGTGCAGCCCCAGCGCAGCGCATGCCCAGGGAGCATGCCCCCACTCTTCCTGTCTCCTCTTCTCCCTGCCCCCAGTGCATTACCTTTACCTTTCTCTTGCCTAAGCTCCCAGGGGCCCCTTCTATGTCCCCTGTAGCTTGCTTCCTGAGTTCATTTCTTTTACTGCTCACTTCTTCTACCTCTGTGACTTTGTAACTAAACTTTCTCTTATACTTTGAGTCTTGGCTCCGAACTATTTCTTAGTCAGAACTCAAGAACTAAGGTTGCTGAACCAAGGTTTGGTCCGACGCCACTGCTCTAACACCTGGTTTTGTTTTGGTTTTTACCACCAAAAGTTTAGATTGTCTTCCCAGGTCCTAGTCATTTTTCTGCCTAGCATATGGCTCCATGAATCCTTTCTTTTTGAAAAACTTTCAGTTGCTAAGGTTTTGGTTTGATATCTTTAACTTTTAATTATACCTTTAATCTGCTGAAAAATCTGTTCCTTTTCA
Organism: Phyllostomus hastatus; assembly: GCF_019186645.2. Classification (NCBI taxonomy): domain Eukaryota; kingdom Metazoa; phylum Chordata; class Mammalia; order Chiroptera; family Phyllostomidae; genus Phyllostomus; species Phyllostomus hastatus. Next base: position 5,727,853 of record NW_025334015.1, on the reverse strand, counting down.
GTTTAGGTAATAAGCTGTGCCACTTCCCTAAGAATTGCTACCCACCCACACTACCTGATAGGAAAGGAAAAAAATAAAGTTGTGTTACGAAGAACCTTAATATTAGGAAAAGGAATTTAGATATGATGCCTTAAGAAGTAAAAAAAAAATATATTGAAAATTTCAGAGCTAAAAAGTGACAAATGTTGTAAGCTTTAAAAAAAAAAAAAGCCTAGGGCATTTACAACTTAGAAGGCCTAACTGAGTTCTCTGAACTATCTATGAATAAGTGACTTACTATTTTTGAGCCTCAATGTCTTTGTCTGTAAAGTGGGGATAATACTCATCTGTATTTAGCAGTGTTCTCCAGAGAAACAGAACCAATAGGATGTGTCTGCAGAGAGACAGAGAGATCTGCTGTAAAGATTGGTTCATGTGATTATGGAGGCTGACATGTCCAAAGTCTGCAGGGTGGGCTGGCAGGCTGGAGACCCAGAGAAGAGCCAGTGTCACAGTTCAAGTCCAAATTCTGTCTGCTGGCAGAATTTTTCCCCTCCAAAGGAAAGGGACTCCCTAGGAGAAAAGACCATTTTTAAGGGTCACAGATGTAACAAGGATGTGGTGTCTTATAATGTTAAAGCAATTTCACCCCAATCCTGCTGTTTGACCCCCTACAACAGCCTTGCCGTGGGGGTGCACTATAATCCCTATTCTATGAACTGGGTAACGGGCTCAGAAATGTTAAGTTGCCCAGGGTCACAGAGCCAGGCCTCACTCAGTTATGTCTCCATATGCCCTGATCTTTCTACCACACCACACAACTGTCTCCAAATAAGAGGCACGGTGCACATCCCTTGTGAAGTGTTCACAGTTTAGGGAGCATCTATCCCAGCGTTGTCTCCTGACAGTGATTGCTCTGCCCCAATTGCCCCAGGAGGAGGAAAGCGCGCAGCCGCTGGAACGATTGCTTTATGTGCACAGCGGACGATACCGCAGCCCGCCCTCCACCTTCCCGGCGCCGAGCCAGAACTCACTGCGTGGAAGGAAGGGTCCTCGTTTCGGTGTGTAAGGAAGGCCCTCCGTGACCTGGCCCCTGCCAGGCACTCTCGCAGACCTAATTTCCTCGTTCTTGCCTTTCCTCAGAACCTCCAAGCCAACCAAGGCTCCTTGTCCTTCCATAAGCCTGTCGGCCATGGACCCCATCTCACAGCCTCTATCTTTGCTGCTCATTCACCTGGGATTCTCTTTCCTCTGATCCCATAGGGCTTGTGTCTGTTAAAAAATAAAAAATAACTTTCTCCGGTGAAACCACCCTAATCAATCTAAATGTAATCTCATATACACACCCCCTACACACACCCCACACCACACATACACCCTAACCCCAAACATGCCACATATATTCAACATTACACACATCTTACACCACACACATACCATACACCACATAGCATCCCCCCACCCTACCTATACACCATACATGACACATGTGCATATACCACATGTCATACCATATGCACACACCCTACACCACACACACGCCACACACTATATGCCACGCCACATAATCATCCTGCACTACACGCACCACACACCCTATGCCATACACACACACTACAAACCATATCATATACACATAACCTATACCACATACATCCCACACACCACAAACCATAACACACAAACTACAACACACACACCCTATGCCACACACACATGCGCACCCCACACCACACATACCCAAAACACACACGTGCCATCTCTACTCCTTCTCACCTTGCCTTCCTTCCGCCCCATTTCCTTTATCACTACTTGGTAGTTCATCTTCTGTTCATTGTCTGTCTTCCCCACTAGCAAATAAGCTTCATGAAAGTATAAACTTTCTTCTTTTACATTGTATCTTCAATGCCTAGAACAGTGCCAGGTGCTTATTGGGGACACAAAATGTGTTGCTGAATGAGTGAATGAACCAATGAATTTGTAGAGAGGATGAGGAGGGGTGAGAGAGTGCAGGGGACACCCAAGGGATGCTCTGGTCCCTCTTCTTCAGCTTCTTCCTCCTTTCCTTGCTGTGCCTCTCCCCTGCTGCAGGCTATAGCTGTGATCTTCCAAATGTTGACTCAAGTGCCTTGTCGTGAAGCTTGGTTCTGCTAAATATTATGGAGCCCTCCTGAGCAGAACAGATGCTGAATGTCAAGAGAGGATTTTGTCTCCAGAACAAAAGCAGGAAATACTCTCACCATTCTCAGCCTCCATGTATCAGGGTCCTTATACAGAGGGAGTGGAGCTGGTGAGGAGTTCTCTTTCCCTCTCCTTCAGAGAGGGATGACCACCTCTTCCCACTCCCTGGTTTCTTCTGGAACTTTTTCCAGGGAAATGACTGCCCCTTGCCCTCCACAGCACTGTCTCCCCATCTACCTTCCTCATCGCCCCACGGATGTCAGAGGCTGTGGAGAGAAGGGCAGGAAAGGCCATTTCACTTCCTTTTCTCCTCATGCAAAGGAAAGTGGCTTTCTAGGAGAAATATTTCTTTAAGTATTTCAAAAGATATTTCCAAATGAAAAGTGCCCGGCACATAGTAAGTAGAAGCTTATTACACACAGGGTGGGGCAAAAGGAGGTTTATGGTTGTGAGTGTGTGAAACAGAGTTTATCCTTCTTTGTTTTATTATTTATTAATTATTGTATTATTTCCAGGGCAAACAAGTATAAACCTACTTTTACCCCACCTTGTACATTTCAAGAGAAAAAACAATGAAATATTGCCCACCTCCCTGAGTCAGGTGGGGTGGGCCAGGAGGGGATAACCACTGAACATCAGGACCTTCATGCTGAGAGGAAGCACAAATCTCCATTTTCCATGCTGGGACCTCGGTTTGGAGTCACAGGGCTGGCCTTTGACTGGCATTGGCTCATCTCCCTCAATGCCCTCATCCCCGCCTGACCCCAGTGACACTTGGTACAAGTCTCTACACAAGGAACTTTAAACAGGGAAAGAGGTAAGGCTGCCCTGGGAAGTCTGGAAAGGTATGGCTGCAGATCTTCCAGATCATTCACTGTCAACAGTGTGGTCTCTGAGCCCTGGAGCAAAGACTGTCTTCCAAGCAGAGAATCTGCTGCAGGGCGGGCAGCAGAGAGGGCAAAGCTGCAGCCCCTCATTCACAGCCAGTGTTCCTGAAAGCCCAGAGCAAGAAGAACAGAGAGCTGGGCCCCAGTGGCATGAACAGAGGCCAGGCAAGTCATTGCAGCTTCTCTGGGCAGGACAGAGGTGGGCGGGGGGCCACCTCCAGACTCCAGCAAGGAAGACCCACCCACCAGAGCTCTGAGGGCTTCACAGAGACCCATGCAGAGCTGAGGGGCCCTGGGCGGGGAGTCAAGGGACTGCTCCTAGTTCCAGCTGTGCCATGGATACACTGTGGGCTCATGTTTTCACCTTGCGGGGGGTGAGGACACACCCCTGAGACTGTGAGGACCAGATGAGGTGCTGCACACAGATGCCGAGCATGGACCCCGGCCCCTCCACACAGCCCTGACCCCACCCCACAGGGAATGACCCACACTGATCGCTCCCCCACTCCACCCCGCATGGTGCCGCAGCGCCCTTGGGGAGGAGACTCAGCCTCCTTGTCTGGGACAGGGATGAATGCCCACCCCCAGCTCTGCCCTACCCCTCCAGTCCTGATTTTCACCTTCGACACAAGGTCTAGTGCAAAGGAGAGGCCTTGGGACAGAGGGGAAGCCCAGGCAGCAGGCCAGCTACCACGCCCCAGTCTGAAGTACCTGTCCCCTTGGAGGGAGCAGGACGAGCAGTAGGTTTCTGGGGCAGCTGTCTGGAGGGATGAGGCGGAGGCCAGGGGTTCTCTGGTCCTTCTTTTCAGGTCTACGTGTTTGTTTGCTCCACATGAAGAAGCTGTGCCAAGGGCCCGACGGAAGCAAGGGGCTGGGGGTGTCATGGGGACACTGACAGGGATGTCCCACCACACCCCCATCACACCTTGTTTCTCCACTTGCCCTGGAGCCCATGAAATCACAGAGGGAGGGACAAAGGCATATCTGCCAGAAAAGGCTGAGACAAAGCTGGTCTGCTGGGTGCAGACCTATCATAGGTGTCATTGGAATCTCTGGGTGACCAGCCCTCTCTGCTTGCCAGGGACTGAAGGGTGGGATTTCAGTGCTAAAACTGGGACAGCCCTGAGCACACCAGGGGGCCAGGCAGCTCCCAGTCACAGCACTACAGCTTTGTTATTCTAAACCAGCCCTCTCTCTCTCTCAAATCCCTGGACTTCGCTGGAAGCCCTTCAGCCCCAACATCTCCCTCCACTCCTACTGTGGCAGCACCTGCACCAGCCCCGAAGAGAGAGGGTGGGGAAAGTTTGTGCCTGTGTCTTGGGCACAAAGGACAATTTCAGGGCAGGACTAGTGTCTCTTATCTGAGCAGCTGAGCTGCAACAAGGGATGAAGGCAGCACCCAGCGGTGGGTGGGAAACCAGAAGAAAGCCCTGAGCCATTTTATTAATTAAGTACCACCCACTTTTTAAAACAAATCTGGGCCCAGAGCCCCAAGATTTCCCCTTCGGGGCTCTGCCTGTTCCTGCTTTCTCGCTTACCTGAGAAGGCAGTGATGTTCTGCTGACAGCTGAGGCAGAGAGACATCTAACTCAGACCCAGCAGCAAGGGGGACCACACCCCCCTCCCCCAGGAGAGGACCTTAACACCCAGTGAAGGTCCTCCCTGCCCCCAGGAGCTAGGGGCCAGGAGCAGGGCTCCGCTGCCCAGGTCAGAACTTGTGTCAAAGAATCATAGCTCCTACTTTTAGAGCACTTTAGGCCTTTCTAAGAGCTATCATTCACATGCCACCTCTCTTCTTTTTTCAGAAGAGTTTTATTTTTTGTCAGTTTCGTTGAGAAATAGTTGACACATAACGTCATGTAAGTCAAATCAACATGTTGTACACCCTGAACATGTCACCTCTTGTCCCTCACAAACCCCGTGAGCTCCCAGAGCCTGGGTCAAGGTCACACAGAGGAGCCACACTGTGGCCCGGACTCCATTTGCTCCTCCTTCTGGGCTGTTGTGCTTTGCTTATAAACGCCATCAGCAAACAAGACCTTCCAGGCTCTGAGGTGGCCCAGGCAGACGAGGGCAGTGTCACAGGCACTGATGACCTGAGATGTGGTCTGGATGTGTGACTCCCAGTGGCCCCACGTTAGCTCCCCCGCCCGGCCTGAAGCCAGAGGAAACACATTACAGGACAGACTGCACCTGCAGACCTGTGGGCAAGAGCTCAGCAGTCTCTAAACACCTGCGCTCCCTCCGACATGTACTGAAACATAACAGAGGTGTCAGCTCTTTTGAAGATGCGTTTTCTAAAGTTTTTCCACATTAAAGAAGCTTCCAGCAGCATTAGCTTTTCTGAGTCACTTCCTGGTACATAAGAGCAGGGGAAAGTCCATACAGACATGCCCATGTTGATAGTGGAAGAAAACACGGTGTTTCCCACAGAGTACGTCCTCCCAGATACAGCTCTAAAGGGGAGACAGATGTAAAGAATCGGGGCCCCCAGTCAATTCCTGGGACCTTCTTTGAATCATTGTGTCAGTACCGTTCTTTTTCTCTTCAATTACAGTTTACATTCAATATTATTTTGTGTTCCTTTCAGGTGTCAGTGACAATCACACACTTTACAAAGCGTTCCCTGAAATTTTCAGCACCTACCTGGCACCACACATAGTTATTAGAATAGTATTGACTACACCCCTTGTGCTGTACTTTACATCCCCATGATTACCTTGTGACCACCAATCCATACTTCTCAATCCTTCACCTTTTTCACCCAGTCCCCCACAAACTCTCCACTTGCATTCGCCAGCCTGTTCTCTACACCTGCAAGTCTGCTTCTGTTTTGTTTGTTCATTTATTTTATTCTTTTGATCCCACATATCAGTGAAATCATATGGTATTTGTTGTTCTCTGACTGACTTATTTCACTTAGCATAATAGCCTCTGGTCCGCCCATGCTGTGTAAGAGTTCATTTTTTCTTATGGCCAAGCAGCTTTTCATTGTATATATGTATCACTGCTATTTTATCCACTCGTATATTGATGGGAACTTGAGTTCCTTCCATTGTTTGGCTGCAGTAAACATATGGGTGCACATGTGAGGTCTGTCTGAGAACAGTCCAGCCATTGTTAATACAACAAGAACGGTTTGCATGACATCAATGTAACCTGACAGCCAAGGAGAGCAGACTGGAATGCACATGCGCGAACAATGACAACTTCACTTTACTAGTCAGTGGGGTCAGTAGACACCACTGAGGTAGCATGTATACCACATGGCCGTCACATTCAAAATGACTGAGTGAGTAGAGAAACGATTCTGCATCAAATTTTACATGAAGCTTGAACATTCCTCCTCAGAAACTATTCAGATGATACAGAAGGCCACAGCTATGGGAACCTGGTGATTAGCAGCTTCATCAGGACAACACGCCCACTCACACATCACATCTTGTGCAGTTTTTTTGTTGAAACATCAAATCACCCAGGATACTCAACCCTGCTACAGCCCAGATTTTACACCCCTCAACTTCTGTTTTTTCCCAAAATTAAAATCACCTTTGAAAGGGAAAAGATATAAAACTGTCGATGAGATTCAGGTAAAGACAACTGGCCAGCTGATGGCAATTCCAACAAAGGATTTTGCAGAGAGTTTTGAACAGTGGAAGAAACGCTGGGAGCACTGTGTGAGGTCCCAAGGTGCCTACTTTGAAGGGGACTGAGGCATCATTGTTCTATGTACAATGTTTCTTATATCTTGTATCTTCAACAAATGTGTCTATTTTTTCTATTACATGAATACTTTCTGGACACACCTCATATCCTTTCAAATAACTGTTGTGAGTAGCTTTGGATATATTTCCAGAAGTGAAGTCTCTGGGTCATAAGACAATTCTATTTTTTTAATTTTTTAAGGAAACTCCATACTTTTTTCCATAGTGGCTATTCTAGTCTTCATTCCTACCAACAGTGAATGAGGGTTCCCTTTTCTCCACATCCTCACCAACACCTGTTGTTTGTTGATTTATTAATAATATCTTACTGTAATTTTAACTTGAATTTGAATTTCTCTGATGATTAGTAATGTTGGGTATCTTTTCATGTCTATTAGTCTTCTGTATGTCATCTTGGAGAAGTGTCTATTCAGGTCCTCTGATGATTTTTTAATTGTTTTTTTTGTTTGTTTTTTGTGTTGAGTTGTATAAGTTTTTTATAAACTTTGGATATAAACCCCTTATCAGATGTATCATGGGAAAATATCTTCTTTTATTCAATGTGTTGTCTTTACATTTTGTTGATGCTTTCCTTTGCTGTGCAAAACCATTTTAGTTTGATGTAGTGCCATTTGTTTATTTTTTCTTTTGTTTCCCTTCCCCCAAAGAAAGATATCAGGGGAAAAAAAGTTACTAAGAAAGTTTACTGCCTATGTTTTCTTCTAGGAGTTTTATGATTTTAAGCCTTACATTTATCTTAAACCCATTTTGAGTTTATTCTTCTATGTGGTGTAAGAAGGTGGTCTAGTTTCATTTTTTCATGTATTTGTCCAATTTTTCTAACACATTTTATTGAATAGACTGTCTTTACCCTATTTTATATTTTTGATTCCGATGTCAAATATTAATTGACCACATGGGCATGGGTTTATTGCTGAATTCTCTAGTTTGTTACAGTGATCTATGTATCTGTTTTTATGTCATTACCATGCTGTTTTGATTACTACACCCTTGTAGTAAAGTTTGATATCAGGTAGTATACTTTCAACTTTGTATACATTCTTATTTTTCAAGATTGCTGTGGCTATTCAAGGACTTTTGTGGTTCCATATAAGTTTTTGAAGTATTTGTTTTAATTCTGTGAAATACACCATTGGTATTTTGAGAGGAATTGCTTTAATCTATAGATTACTTTGGATAGTAAGGGCATTTAAAAAATGTTAATTCTTTCTATCCATGAGCACAGTATGTGCTTCCACTTACATGTATCTTCTTCAATGTTTTTCTCCAGTGTCCTATAACCTTCTGAGGATAGGAATTTTACCTCCATAATTAAATTTATTTCTAGTTTTTTTTGATGCAATTGTAAATGAGATATTTTCTTAGTTTCTCTTTCTGATAGCTCATTATTGGTGTGTAAAAATGCAACCAATTTCTGAAAATTAATTTTTTATTCTGCTACTTTACTGAATACATTTATCAGTTCTGGTAGTTTTTTGGTGGAATCTTTAAGGTTCTCTTATACACAGTAGCATGTCATCTGCAAATAATGACAGTTTTACTTCTTCCTTTCCATTTGGATGTCTTATCTTTCTTCTTCTTATCTGATTGCTCTGGAGAGGACTTTTGGTACTATGTTGAATAACAATGGTGAAAGTAGCTATCCCTGTCTTGTTACTGTTCTTCAAGGAATGCTTTTCATTTTTCCCCACTGAGTAAGATGTTGGCTGTGGATTTGTCATATATGGCCTTCATTATGTTGAGATATGTTCCCTCTGTTCCCACTTTGCTGAGAATTTTTGTCATAACCCAATGCTAGATTTTATCAATTATTTTACCTCTATAGATATGAACATATAATTTTAAGTATTTTTTATTGATTATGCTATTAGTTTTCCCAATTTTTCCTCCTTTATCCCCCACCCTGCTCTCCTAATCCTCCAGCACAGCATTCCCCGCCCCCTTAGTTCATGTATATGGGTTGTACATATAAGTTCTTTGAGTCCTCTGTTTCCTATACCATTTTTTATCTCTCCCCATGTATTTTATGCCTGCTAATTATGCTTCTTCTTCCCTGTACATTTCCCCCCACTTCTACCTTCCCACTCCCCATTGAAATTCTTCCATGTGATGTCCATTTCTCTGATTCTGTTCCTGTTCTAGTTGTTTGCTTAGTTTTGTTTTCATTGTTTTTCTTTTCTTTTAGGTTCATTTGTTGATAGTTGTGAGTTTGTTGTCATTTTATTGTTCATATATTTTATCTTTTCCTTAGATAAGTCCCTTTAACATTCCATATAATAATGGCTTGGTGATGATGAACTCTTTTAACTTGACCTTACCTGGGAAGTACTTTATCTGCCCTTCCATTCTAAATGACAGCTTTGCTGGATAGAGTAATCTTGGATATCGGTCCCTGCCTTTCATGACTTCAAATATTTCTTTCTAGCCCCTTCTTGCCTGCAAGGTTTCTTTTGAGAAATCAGCTGATAGCCTTACGGGAACTCCTCTGTAGGCAATGCTCTCCTTTCCTCTTGCTGCTTTTAAGATTCTCTCTTTGTCTTTAATCTTGGGTAACTTAATGATGATGTGCCTTGGTGTGTTCCCCTTTGGGTCCAACTTTTGTAAAACTATCTGGGCTTCCTGAAAGTCTATTTCCTTCACTAGATTGTGGAAGTTTTCCTTCATTATTTGTTCAAATAAGTCTTCAATTTTTTGCTGTTGTTCTTCTCCTTCTGGCACCCCTATAATTCAGATATTGGAGTGTTTCAGATTGTCCCAGAGGTTTGTCCTTTCACTTTTTAAACTACTATTTCTTCATTCTGTTCCAGTTGGATGTTTATTTTTTCCTTTTGTTCAAAATCATTGATTTGAGTCCTGGTTTCCTTCCTGCCACTGTAGGTTCCCTGAATATTTTGCTTTATTTCATTTTGGGTATCTTTCCTTTGTTTTTTCACTTTTCAACCAAGCTCAATCAGATCTGTGAGCATTTTGATTACCAGGGCTTTAAATTCTCCATCAGATAGGTAGGCTATCTCCTCATTGCTTAGTTCTCTTTCTGAAGTTTTGCTCTGTTCTTTCATTTGGGCCATATTTCTTTGTCTTGACACACCTGATAAGTTGTAAGAGAGGTGGGGCCTTAGGTACTAGCCAGGGCAGGACAACCCTCTTTGCAGCGCTGCAGCCTGTGGGGGAGGGGCCAGAGAAGGAACACTATAGCTCCCTTGCTTGTCTCTAGTCCCACTTTCCAATGGACTCTCCTGTGAGACTGGGAGTTTCTCCCACCGTGGCAACCACCATGGTCCACAGTCAGCTCTGAGTCTCAGTTTTGCCTTCAGCCAGCCCCACCCGCCCACTCCACCACCTCACCTTGGTTTTTCTGAGCTGGCCCAGCCCATGTAGTTTGCTGCCTTACTGGTCTGGTTATTCTGGTTGATTTTTTTCTTTAATTCCTTGGTTGTTGTCAGAGTTTTATGCAGTTTCATTTTCTGGTGCTTCTGGTAGTTTATTGATTTAAGATTGGTTGTAACCTCCTTTTGGTTGTGTGAGGAAGTGAAGGGTTTCTGTCTATGCCTCCTTCTTGGCCAGAACCCGAAAACTGGACATCACCTGTAAGCCGGAGGACTAAGGAATGGCAGGACACTCCAGACACACTGCACCCTGTGTGGGGGTCCCAGCACTCCCTGCCCCTCTGTCCCCAGCAGTTGACCAGTCATATAATTTTTAGCCTTCATTTTGTTTATGTGGTGTATCACATTAATTGATGTGTGAATATTGTACCGAACTTACATCTCAGGAATAAATCCCACTTGATTATGGTGTATGTCTTTTTTTTTAGATTTTATTTATTTATTTTTAGAGGGGAAGGGAAGGAGAAAGACAGGGAGAGAAATGTCAATGTGTAGTTGCCTCTCACGTGGACCCCGCTGGGGACCTGGCCTGCAATCCAGACATGTGCCCTGACTGGGAATCAAACCAGCAACCCTTTGGTTCACAGCCCATGCTCAGTCCACTGAGCTACATCAGCCAGAGCCATGGTGTATATCTTTTTAATGTATTTCTGGATTTGGTTTGCTAATACTTTGTTGAGGATTTTAGTATCTATGTTCATCAGGGATATTGGCCTATAATTTTATTTTATTTTTTTAGTGTTTTATCTGGTTTTGGAACTAGGATAATGGCAGTCTCATTAAATAAGGTTGGGAGTCTTCCATTCTCTTGAACTTTTTGTAATGGTCTGAGAAGAATAGGTGTAGGTACTTCTTTGAATGTTTGGTAATGTTCACCTGCAAAGCCATTTGGTCCAGGACTATTGTTCATTGGGAGTTCTTTATTACTGCTCCAATTTTATTAGTTGTAATAGATCTGTTCATATTTTCTGTTTCTTCTTGATTTAGTTTTGGGAGATTGTATACTTCTAGGAATTTATCCATTTCTTCCAGATTGTTCAAATTGTTGGCATATAGTTGTTCAAAATATTTTCTTTCAATCCTTTGTACTTCCTTGGTGTTTGTTGTTAGTTTTCCTCTTTTATTTCTGATTTTATTTGGATTCTTGCTCTTTTTCTCTTGATGAGTCTGGTTAAAAATTTATTAATCTTGTTTATCTTTTGTATATTTTTAGACTATTTTGTTTATTTTCACCCTGACCTTTATTATTTCCTTTCTTCTACTCATTTGTGGCTTTGTTGTTCTTTTCCTGGTTCCTTTAAGGGTAAGGTTAGGTTGTTTACTTGAGGTTTTTCTTGTTTTTTGAGGTGTGCCTGTATTGCTATGAATTCTTTTAGGACTGCTTTTGCTGTGTCCCATGGATTTTTTGTTATTGTGTCCCCATTTTCATTGGCCTCAAGTTATATTTTGATTGCTTCCTTGATCTCATTGTTAACCCATTCATTGTTTAGCTTCTGTGGGTTTGTTTTTCAGGGGTTTTTTTTTCTTGTAATTGCTTTCTAGTTTTATAACATTTTGGTCAGAGAAGATGCTTGATATGATTTCAGTCTTCTTAAATTTGAGACTTGTGTTATGTCCTAACATGAGGTCTATCCTAGAAAGTGTTTCATGTGCACTTGAAAAAAAATGTATATTCTGTTGGTTTGGGGTGAAAGGGCTCTGAAGACATGAATTAAATCTATCTGATATAGTATGACATTTAAGGCTGCTGTTTCCTTGTTGAGTTTCTGTCTGGAAGATCAATCCATTGATGTTGTTGGGTGATAAAATCCCATATTATGACCATATTACTGTCAACCTTTCCCTTGATGTCCATCAAGATTTGCTTTATATATTTAGGTGCTCCTATGTTGGGTCCATAAATGTTTACAAGTGTTATGTCCTCTTTTGAATTGATCCCTTTATCATTTTGTAGTGACCCTCTTTGTCTCTTACTATAGCCTTTACTTTAAAGTCCATTTTGTCTGATATAAGTATTGTTACCCCAGCTTATTTTTTCACTTTCATTTTCATAAAGTATCTTTTTCTACCTCTTTACTTTTAGTCTGTGTGTGTATTTCATTCTGAGGTGGGTCTCTTCTAGACACCATATATGTGGGTCTTGTTTTCTTATCCATTCAGCTACCCTATGTTTTTTCATTGGAGCATTTAAGCCATTTACACTTAAAGTGATTCTTTTTTGGTACTTATTTATTGTTATTTTATTCTTTAGCACTATGTTCCTCTTTTATTTCTTCTTCTTTTTTCTTTTTTCTATTTTTTATTTTAATCATTGTTCAAGTACAGTTTTCTCCCTTTTACTCCCATTCCAGCCCACCCATCCAACCCTCCCCACTTCCTTCCCATTACCACCCTCCCCCTAGTTTTTGTCAAAAATATGGAATGCTTTACGAATTTGCATGTCATCCTTGCACAGGGGCCATGCTAATCTTCTCTGTATCATTCCAATTTTAGTATATGTGCTGCCGAAGCAAGCACTTATTTCTTCTTCTTAAAGAAGACCCTTTAACATTTCTTATAATTCTTGTTTTGCTTGGTGATAATGAACTCCTTTGGCTTTTTTTTTTTTTAATCTGGAAAGCTCTATTTCTCCTTTAATTTTAAATTATAGACTTACTGGTTAAAGTAGTCTTAGTTGTAGGCCCTTGTTTTTCATTACTTCCAATATTTTGTGCCAATCCCTTCTGGCCTGAAATGTTTGTGTTCAGTAATCAGCTGATAGTCTTATGGGGTTCCCTTGTAGGTATCTACTTGTCTTTCTCTTGCTATTTTTGAGATTCTCTTCTTGTCTTTAACTTTTGCCATTTTCATGATCGTGTGTCTTGGTATGGGCCTCTTTATGTTCATTTTCTTTGGAACTCTCTGCACTTTCTGGAATTGTGTGTTCTTTTTCTTCACTAGTTTAGGACAGTTTTCAGTCATTATTTCTTCAAATAGAGTCTCAGTCCCTTGCTCTCTTTCTTTTCATTTTGGTATCCCTATGATGTGGATGCTGTTATACTTTAGGTGTCCCAAAGATCCCTCAAACTATCCTCACTTTTAAATTTTTTTCTTTCTGCTACTTTGATAGGATGCTTCCTAATACCTTGTCTTCCAAATCACTGATTCAATTCTGTGCTTCATTTAACCTACTATTCATTCCTTCTAGTGTAGTCTTCAATTCAGATATTGTATTCTTCATTTCTGACTGATTCTTTATGGTTTCTATGTCCTTTTCCATGCTGTTGAAATCCTCACTAAGTTCCATGAGCATCCTTATAACCCATGTTTTGAACCCTGTATCTTGTAGGCCACTTGCCTCCACTTCATTTAGTTCTTTTTCTGGAGATTTCTCTGTTCTTTCATTTGGGCATGCTTCTTTGTCTCCCCATTTTAGCTGCCTCTCTGGGTTTGTTTTGGTATATTACATTGGTTTGCTACTTCTTTCAGTTTTGATAGGGTAGCATTATGTCAGAACCCAGTGGTTCAGCATCCCTGGTCCCCTAAGCTGGGTGCTCTAGAAATGTCCCTTGTGTGGGTTATGTGAATCTTCATGTTGTATTTGAGTCCTGATTGCTGTGGTCTGTTCATGCATGGGGTCTACCCTCAGGCTAACTGACTATGGGGATCCACCTCAACCACAGCATACAAGCTGCTGTGCAGGTACAGACTACATACACAAAGCAGAATTAACCTCAGCAGGGTCTGGTGCCCTGCTGAGATCTTCTTTTGGATGTGCTGCTGATCACCTTTTAGATATGCTGCTTGTGGAGCTAATTAGATCCTGCTCTGGTGTTTTCTGAACACTGCCATTGGGTGTGTTGGTCTTGGAGCCTCTTGAGAGGGACTTCTGTGTAGGTCAATGTCAGATACTGCCTGTGTGTGACTGGTCTTGTTCAACCTGTTTGGAGCTATAAAGTGATCCAGTTTTGTGACTGCCTTTGCAGGATTTGGGTATTCATGGGAAGAGCCAAGCTGTGCACCAAGGCCAGCTTCCACCATCACCAAGCCCAGGGGCAAGTCAGCAAAAGGCACAATGCACCCTGGTTCTGCTTCCACCTGCTGGTTACCTGTTAGACTCAGTCACTGAAAGAGCTTCTAGTGGGACACAAGTTACATGAGGTAGTTTCTCAGTAAGTTGGCAGTAGGGGCAAGTGGTATTCACCAGATTCACCAGATTGAGGGTCTTATGTCACTCAGCCAAAGTCCCAGGGCACACCAAGGCCAGCTGCCCCCTGCCGGGTTCCCAAAGACCTTTGTGGTGGGGCAGGGTCTCAGGGAGTCATCAGGGAGAGGCCAGCAGCATTTATTAGGCTTAAACAGACCAAGAGTTGATTTTGTGAAGGAAGGGTTCTGCACCAGTCATGTGTTTGAGAGAAAAATGTCCTCTATCCTAGAGCCACACAACACAGTCTGTTCCAGATTCTGCCTGGACCTCCTTGAGAGTCTGAGCTCTGCGAGGTCATGCCTCCTGGATGGATGGTACCAGTCAGGCTCACAGGAAGGTGAGCAGAAAGGCTTTTGCCCCAGAGCCACACAACCCAGTCTCTGACCCCCCCGAGTCCATGTGAACCTCTACACCCTGGGCCCAGGCAACTGACTCCTCTTCAGGGTGTGAGCTCTGCAGGGCAGTGTGACAGGAGTAGGGAGGGAGGGCTATTGCATTTCCCCAGACTGATGCAGTTTGGAGGGGAGTGCTTGACCCAAGAAAGATGACGACTGTGGCATGTGGGGGAGAGGGACTCAGCACAGGGACTCTGGCAGCTGTCTCTTCAGCTCTCTCCCTGAAGCCACACAGCCCAGTCTCGTCTCACACAACTCTCATCCACTCGAACCTCCTCTCCCTCCACCAGAGCCCAGGGTGAGTGTCTGTGAATCAAATTATGTGTGCTGACCCTTTAACAGGACCCCTGGGTTACTAGCAGACTCTTGTTTCTCCCTGGTGGACAGAAGCCTGCTGATTTTCACAGCCAGATGTTATGTGAGCACCTCTTCCCAGCTCTGGCCTCTCGGCATACTCCTCAGGAGTAAGCTTTGCAGCTGAGATATCCCTCCAGGATCTCAGCCTCCACTCTTGGGAACAGTGTCAGCCCTTTTGTGTCTACACCCTTCCTGCCCGTCTTGATGAGGCTTCTTCTATAAATCCTTAATTACAAGACTTCAGTTTGTTTTAATTTGGTTATTCTGGTTGATTGCTCCCTATTTCAGTTGTAATTCCAGTTTGGTCCTGGGAGCAGGTAAGTACAAGTTCCATCTATTTCACTGCCATTTTGGATCTAGACCAATTCTTATTCTAAACAGAAAGCACAATCCTTGATGGCATACTGGAGAGTCTGGCCCATGGGCCTCAATCCCCACATACTGAGCATCATTGTTTAGAGCAAGGGGGCTAATTCAGGCCAACTGAATGGAACCCTAGGTCCTTCTCTTACAAGCTGGGTTGGCTTGTACATTCAAGTCTGTGCCTCAGTTTCCCCTTCATGAATTGGGGTTCTACATAATGCCCATAGAATTGTCATAAGAATTAGATGACTGAAAACAAACTGACCTTTTAAAAGAGTGCTGGCTTGTAGAATATGTCCCATAAATCTTGGCTGTTATTATTACTATGCACAGAGGGCATGGGCTGAGGTATTCAGAGGGGTTTCACATGTATTACTTTGTCTTATCCTTTTTGAAAAAGCCTGAAACAAATGACATTGATCCCTACTTTTCAGATGAGGAAATAGAAGCTTAGAGAGGTCATGGGGAGACTGGGGATGAAGGCAGGACTAGAGAGCCAAAGACGGAGATTATTTCTTTCAGTTCTGCTTGAAACCTCCCATGCCTTCTCAACACACTGAGCCTGGCATAGCCTGTGGGGCCCTTCACCAAGCCCAACTTCACTGGCTTCCTCAGGGCCTCCTCATGCCTCCCACATCTTTCCTTTCACAATGTCTTCATATATGGTTGTTCCTCTTCTCCAAGCGTTTACTACCCAGCCACATACTTGGCTGGTGCCTCCTCAGGGACCACCAACCCACAGGATAACTGTATGAATGAGGAAAAAGTATATATTTTGTCCTTGTTTGTCATCCTCCTCTAGACTCAGTGAGAGCAGAAACTACCTGACCTATGACTGTCCCTGGCACATAAGATGCACAAAATAAATATGAATTACATGAATGAATGAATGATCCCTAAATTAATGAGGTTACCTATCAGGATTCTGACAGCATCCCTGATTAAGGTAAAAGAATATTGCTAATGAGACCTTTAAAAGGGTACCAACCAGAACATCAGAACTTACTAATAGTGCTCCATATCATAATCTGAATTTTCAAAATAGTTGCTGACACCACAATATAAAAAGTAGAAAATTGATTTTCTTGCTCACAATTATTTCTCTAGTGATAACCACAGTCCCTGACATATGGTAGATACTTAATATATTTTTGCTAAATGAATAAATGTTCCTAATAGGTATGGTTTCAAAGCAGTCACATTTCCATGTTTAAGCCAGAATCCTATTTCCTTGCTCAAACTGGTGAACCATATTCTCTGCAAATTATCGGGAATCTCCCTGGAAAATCCAGGGTCTGAGCATTCGCACCTCAGGGTATTGAACGGGTAGATCTTGTTGCCATACTCCGTACAAACAACAGTAATACAATGCACACAAGAAGCACAAATCATCTCATCCACATTCAGTCTCCACCATTTTTCACGATATGTCTGTTGGAAAATACCTTCCCTGACCCTCAGTTTACTCATCTACAAATGAAAGTAATAAGAACACCTACTACCTAGGAAAGTTGAGAGGATTAAATTAGATATTAACTGGCTCATAGTAAGCAGTTATTATTATAAGTGCTTAAATAGTGGCATTATTTTAGAAGAAAGGTATTTAAAGCTCAGAGAATTTACAGTAGGAAAATGTATATACAGAAAAAATCATGAAATTCCTTGAAATGTGCAGTCCTGAGAGCATTCCTTCCCAATTCCACACCTCCCGCAATCAACTATTCACTTCAAGTGAATTCTGATTGAAATTATAAAAAAAAAATTGGCAACAAGAATGTATATTGCCAAACAAAATGTGTTGCTTTTAAAGTGATTTTGGAGCCTCAGTAATTAGTCTAGCAAGTTCCAAAGATACATTCTGTAGTCATCATTCAGTATTTGTTTCCTTTGGTTATCTGCCTCTCTAAAAAAAAAATAACAGTAAAAATAAACTGGGGGGAAACATCTGTTAAGAAGCTACCTGGGACTGAAGAGATACCCCGCCCCCCCAGGCCTTGTTGGGCTCTGTATTATAAGAAAACCCCCTTGGATCCCACATTCCTTCTTCCTGCCAGGCTACTCCTGGGTCACTTCTCAGCTCTTGTGGCTGCTGAAACAAGACAGATGCTGCTACACAAAATAGCTCAAGAACATACCAGAACCTGTTACTTGCAGCACTTGGAAAATTTGACATTCAAATATGCAAATATTTTATGGCATGAAGAGAAAAGAGAGAGAGAGACAAGGAGCTGGAAAGTCACATTTGAAATGAAACATAGCAGAGATGTAAGCAAACTGGAATTAACACTTCGGGATTATAATTAAACTGGTGCTATTATCCGAGAAGAGCACACGACCCACTGCGTCTCTCGGGACTGCGGAAGCCCGGGACGCACGTGGTGCCCAAGCTTCAGCGCCACCGGTGATGGCGATGGCGTAGCTGCGTAGGAGCCCCCAGCGCGCTTCTCCTCCTCCTTGGCCAAAAGCACCCGTGGACACAAAAGGCAGCAGGAAAATCAGAACCCTGCTTTACTCCATTCTCAGCAATGCAACATTTAAATTTATTTTTTAGTGGGATGTATTTAAAAATGAAGATTAAAATTCTGCCAATCGTGAGAGCGTCCTCATACACTTTGAGCTGGTGTTGCAGGAGCTGTGAGGGAATGCGCCAAATCAATCTTACTGTCTCCAATGGTGAAGGGAAAAGAAAATCAAACCCGAAGTCCAAAACCAATCTGGGTCACACCGCTAATAGCTGAGCTATTTTGATCAGTCCCTTAACCTCTTCAAGTCTCTACTTCACATTAGTAGAATGAGTCCACATGTTTTCAAAGTTGCCTTCCAGATCCTGGATTCTGTGAAAGACAGTAGTGGCAAGATTTGAATCAAGACAGACCTGAGCTTCAATGATGGCTTCATTATTTACTCACTTTCTTTTTAAAAAACTTGGGCAAGTTGCTTAATAGCATGAGTCTCTGGTTGTCATCCGTAAAACAGAGAAAATAATAACTCTTATCTCACAAGGTTGCTATGAAGCTTAGATGCAGTTATGTAAGGAAAGCATTTGACAAAGAGTAAAATGTGATTTTAGTCCGTCTTTTTTCTAATTTCTTCTTCTTTGTGATGGAAGCCAGCAGATACAACTAGATGAGATGAGAGACAGTTAGCAACTGGGATACCTGCAACATTTACCTCATCAATACTGCGTTCTAGTCAACTGAGGCAACTTTTAAAAAAAATTTATTCTTAGAGAGAGGGGAAGGGAGGGAAAAAGAGGGTAAGAAACATCCATGTGTGAGAGAAACATCAATCGATTGCCTCTTGTACATGTTCCAAATGGGGGCCAAACCCACAGCCCAGTCATGTGCCCTGATGGGGAATCCAACTTGTCACCTTTAACTTTGTGGGACAACGCCTAACTCACTGAAGCACTTTTGAAGGTCTGGATTTAGATCCAGTCACACACAAGACTAGTCACTTAATTGAAAGACCATCCATGCCCTTTTTAACTTATAATTGGCTATCCTCTGTGCCGAGGGCACTTCTAATGCCCTACCGTCGTCGGGTGGTGAGTGTTTAGTGAACAGCAGTTATCTTTTAATACTAATCTAGCAATAAAGAGTGGACCTTACTATCTGACTTTCCCCTCCTTCTATAAGTCACACAAAGATATCCAGAAATATTTTATTTTAACTTTATTTGTAATGCGATCCCCCTTGTTTGACATAGACACTGAAATTCATTGAATTAATTCATCTGCTTTTACTGGCATTTGCTCCATATTATTTTAAAGATTGTACTTATTTATTTTTAGAGAGAGGGGGAGGAAGGGAGAAAGAGAGGGAGAGAAACATCAATGTGTGTTTGCCTCTCATGTGCCCCCTACTGGGGACCTGACCCACAACCCAGGCATGTGCCCTGACTGGGAATAAAACCTGCGACCCTTTAGTTTGCAAGCTGGCACTCAACACACTGAGCCACACCAGCCAGGCCTACTCCATATTTTTGAATACTGAGACATACTACTTACCAGGCACTATGCTAAGCATTCAAAATAAATAAGAGGTATATTCCTCTGGTTTGGTAGGATAAAGGAACTCTGATTTGTCAATGGGCTTGGCTACATTAAAAGACATTACTGGAAAGGACACAATGAAAGAAACCTAGTGCTAGAGGATACCTTCTATTAGTTATCTATTGCTGTTTAACAAACTACTCCAAAACCTAGTGATTTAAAACAAAAGCATTTATTATTTCCCACAGCTTGTAGACTCCAGGAGGAATCCAAGAACTACTTAGTGAGAGGGTCCTGGCTCAGACAGTCTCACAAGACTGCAGTCAGATGTGAGCATGGGCTGCCATCATCTACAGGTTTGATGGGGGCTGGAGGAACCACCTGTGGCTGGCTTCCCCCAGAGGAAGTTATCTAAGAGAGCAAGGTGCCAGCCACAATGCCTCTTGTGACCTGGTCTTGGGAGTCACACTCTGTTACTCTGCAGTTTCCTACTGGTCACAGAGGTCAAACCCATGCAGGAGGGGACTATGAAAGACGTAGATGCAAGTGAGGATCGTTAAGGGTTCTCTGGAAGAATGACCACCACTCCAGTTGAAAGAGAATCCTAACGTTTGGCCATGGAGAGGGACACTGGGGCCTCAAGTCTAACCAAAGACAAAAGAAGAAAGGAACAAAGCTAAAAAAGTCAAAACTCTCCAGTAAGTTTCACCCTGCAGGCAGGGGTCCTGACCACCAGCAGCCTAACCACCTCCTCCCACACACACACACACACACACACATACAGGGGGGACAGGCAGGAAGGAGACTGTGGCGGGTCAGAGGCCATGGTCAGAGAGGGCAGCAGCAGAAAGGTGTGCAATGCAACTGTCTGCAAGGAAGCTCCTGGGGCACAGAGGGGAGATGGGAGGGTCTGCAGGTGGACAGGGGCCCACCTCCCAGACTGTCAGCAGTGGCCGTCTTTCATCAAAGGAAACAGCTCAGCCCTTGCCTTTAGTCCAGCCCCAGACTGGAGTTCTGGTCTTCCTTCCTTTGTTCTACATCCCACGCCCCAAAGTCTTCTCTCCGCATGTGATCCTAGGACATTCCCCCAAGTGAAGCCTTTATAAGACCTTTAATTGGGAAGTTTTACCTGGACATCAGCCTCCATGGGGCCCATCAACTTGGACCCTGAAACTGGGTCTGGCCAGATTTTTTTTCCCTTTAGTAATATATGCAGTAGGGGACAACATTAAGAAATTATAATAAAGTGTTATCCTGTAAGGCACCATTCCTACGGCCCAGTTTTCCCACTAAGCAGATCAATTTGGTGTCCTCAGGCTCTGTTGCCTCACCTGGGGCATATCCTTGGGGGAGCACCTCCTGGCCTAGAGGCCCCATCTGGAAGTCTGTCATGGGGCTACCCACACTGCTAGTGCTGCGTGGTACCCCATGGTCTCTGCCCTGCAGTGAGGCCACATGTAGGAGTCACTTGATCCAATGAGCAGAGGTAATTATGTCCCAGCTGCCTCCTTGAGAAGCTGACAAGTAATTAAGCTGACCCCCTCTCTCTCTACTTGGTCCAGCCCTTTCTTTCCCACATGAAAGAAAGGTAAGGAAGGAGAGGAAAAAATTGCCAGTCAGTGCATTACTCTCCTTCAAGGCTGACAGCAGAGAGCTGGTGTGATCCCCAGGGATCCCCAGCTCTGTGAAAAGAGATCTTATCTGAGAGATTGGTAGGTTGTGCTGACGCTGTTTACCATGGTGAATAATAAAATCAGGCCGATCTGCTCAGAACCACCTGGATTCTTTCCTTAGGGAGAACAGGGGCAGAGGCAGCTGACCGGGAGATGCAAGGGCAGCTGGAACCCTGTCATTCATGAAAATAATGTCATTTGACAAAAGAAACCTGTGGAGATCTCTGACCTCAGCTCCCCTGGGGGGAGGGCTTCTCCAACTGGCTTCCACACCCTTTGAGGGCCCAAGGTAGGAGTCTGGACTGGCCAGGATGCTGTGAATCCAGCCCAAAACACATTATGCAAATAATTGACCTGCCAGAGGATAAGTGGAAATGCAAATACAGAGGACAGCATACAGCATTTCCCTAAGTCCTTGGCCCAACAGAAAGATGATTCACCTAACACAGCAGTCCTCATTCAGGAATGGAGCATCTTAGTGGCCTGGAGAAGCCGCCAGGTGCTTCCCAGCTCCCCAGCCTCTGTCCCAGTGCCCGGCAATCACTGTAGACTCATATGGAAGACCGTGGCCTCTGCGTTTTCCCTTCTGTGTAACCTTGCTGCCTAAGATGGACGCAGTCATCTCACTTTTCCTGGGAGTTCTAAGAAGGTGCCCAGCTCTACTCTGGGCACCTTGCTCTGGGTTCAAATTTTGCCCTGATTTACAGCCATCTTGTCTCCACTATTCACTTTGTTTCTTCCAGCATAATGCTCCCAAAGACAAGTATCTGCATATTTTCCTCTTCAAGGAGAGAGGAAGGATATCTGTCTCTAATCCCTTACCTAATGGTCTAGCAAAGGCCCCTACCCTGAGAAAGGGGTCGAATAGAAGATAGATAGATAGATAGATAGATAGATAGATAGATAGATAGATATAGATGCATAGATACATATACACAAATTCTAAGGAAATAATATATTATAAAAATATATATTTAAACAATCTTTTAAAAGGCAGACATCCCCCCAAAAATGAACAGTAAACCTGAACAGGCAGTTCACAGAACGGAGTATCCAAAGGCCATTAAACACAGAGCAGGGCCAAAGGAGGTTTACAGTTGTTCAAATGGAAAACAAGACATCAATTAATAAGTAGTAGTAACACGAGAATAAACTGTCTTGCGCACTCACAGCTGTAAACCTACTTAGGCCCCACCCTACGTACAAAAACATCTCAGCTTCCAGTAGCTATCACGAAAATGAAAATTAAAACCACAAAGAGACACCACCACATGCATATCAGAGCAGTTAAAATTAAAAGGAGTGGTAACATAAACTTTTCACCAGGACGCAGAGCGGAGGGAATCTCACAGGCTGCTGGCAGCAGTTCCCCCCCACCCCCCCATACGGCCGAGGCAGGAAGCTGTCTGGCAGCCTCTAGTGAAACCGAACCCACACGTGTACTCCATGACTCGGCAGCCTTACTGCCAGACACAGCCTTGCAGCAGTGCATGCGCATGTCCTCCCAGAGACACACACCAGAACGGCAGAGCAGCAACATGCTTCTGAATAATGACTAAAACCAACCCAAAGGTTCATCACCAATGATACAAACAAGTTGTCACTCACATAATGAAATACTCTTCACCAATGAAAATACAAAGCAAAGTACAGCTATACAAACAACATGAATGAATCCCAGAAACATAATTATCAATAAACAAAAGTATATGCAAAGCATACATACTGAGTGATGCCATTTTTATAAAACTTATGTACATATAAGCAAACCTACTAGTCCTTAGGGATGGAAGCTTGGGTGGGTTTTATAATAGAAATATTTATTTTTACCTCTGGGGTGGTGGGAGAGGGGGTGACTGGAAGGGAGGAGCAGAGATTGGCTGCTATGGAACTGACACTATTTTCACTTTTGTTGGTGCATATTTGGATTTGTATATTTGGGGCAGGGGTTGTTCTTTTTTTATTTTTAATTGTTTTTATTTTTCAATTACAGTTGACATACAATATATTAGTTTCAGGTGTACAGCATAGTGATTAGACATTTATATAACTTATAGAATGATCACCCCAATAAATCTAGTACCCACCTGGCACCATACATAGTTACTATAATAGTATTGACTATATTCCGTATGCTATACTTTTCATACCTGTAACTGTTTTTGTAACTGGCAATTTATATACCTTAATCCTTTCCCCTTTTTCACCCTCCTCCCAGCCCTTCTCCCATCCAGCAGCCATCAATTTGTTCTCTGTATTAATAATTCATTGGGCTGACCATGTTTGTTTTTCACATTGTTCTGTTTGTGTGTATAGTTACCAATAAAAACAGTAAATTAAAGAAATCATCCCTGCCCTGGTTGGTGTGGCTCAGTGGACTGAGTACCAGCCTGTGAACCAAAGGGTTGCCAGTTCGATTCCCAGTCAGGGCACATGCCTGGGTTTTGGCCAAGTCCACAGTAGGGGTTGCGTGAGAGACAGCCACACATTGATGTTTCTCTCTTTCCCTTCCCCTCCCTTCACCCTCTAAAAATAAATAAATAAAATCTTCAAAAAGAAGAAATTATCCTTCCCAGCCCCACATGCTCCTTATGGGAGGTGGGTTAAGGACACAGGTGGGCTCAGATCCACCCATGATTAAATCAAGGCTCTTGTCTTACCACCTATGTTGCCAGGGCCAGATATTAATCTCTGTAAGCCTCAGTTTCCTTTTGCATATGACAGAGATAATAGTAATTAATTAATAGGATATATAACAGGGTGGGGTGTCCTATAACATGTTGAGAGCCCAGAACGATGCTAGAATAGGGACGGTACTCATGAATGGTGGCTGAGAGCTGGCAGAGTGGCAGCAGTTGTCTCATCTTGCTCTGCCTTGATCTATTCTGCTTATACTATGAGAGAGCGGAAAGTACTCTGAATTTGGGATTAACTTGAGAAAGCCATTTGTCTTCTTCAAGATTCAGTTACCTTATATTTAAAACAGGATAAATATACCCTGGCCATGTGGCTCAGTTGGTTGGAACACTGTCCCATGGACCAAAAGATCCCAGTCAGAGTTCATACCTAGGTTGCAGGTTTAATTCCCGGTCTGGGCACATATGGGAGGCAACCAATCTCTTTCTCTCTCTCTCTCTCTAATTAATAAACATGATCTGACAAGTGTGGCCAGTTGGTTGAAGCATTGCCCTATAAACTGAAAGGTTGTGGGTTTGATTTCCAATCAGGGCACATGCCTAAGTCTCAGATTCCATCCCCAATCAGGACACCAGTGGGAGGTGACAGATCCATGCCTCTCTCTCTCTCTCTCTCTCTCTCTCTCTCTCTCTCTCTCTCTCTCTCTCTTCCTCTCTCTCTTCCTTCCCCTGTAAATAAATAAACAGAAAAACAAACATACCCTTGGATGAGTGTTTAAAAAATAAAAATAAGTAAGATGGAGGCATAGGTAGACGCACCGTACCTCCACACACAACCAAGATTGGAACAACAACAATTTAGAGGCAGAATAACACCCAGAACTGACAGAAAATTTATCTGAATGGAAGTCAGACAGCCAAGAAGTTGAAATAGACCTGTTTATCCAGACCGGTAGAAGGGGCGGAGACAAGCAGCCAGGTGGGCGTGGGTCGCAGCAAGGAGAACAGGGAGAATTGGGCGCATAAGGCAACTGGGAGCACGTAAGGCATCTGGGGCACGCAAGATCACAGCGTGTGGACCCTGAGTACACAAGCAGCAGCTGGCAGACCCAGTGAGGCAGCGATTGTGGAGCAGGGCAGAGCTTGCAGCCAAGGATCCCAGGGAAGGGACTGAGGTCCCACAGAGAACGGAGCTACTGCCATTGTTCCCTCTTGACCCCACCCTCACATACAACATCACAATCTAGCGACTGGGGTGCCCAGCCCTGGTGAACACCTAAGGCTCCACCCCTCACCATAACAGAGCGACCAGACCTCCCCCCACAAAAAATGGATCAAACAGAAGAACAAATCAGTGCCCCAGAACTCATCCTTTTGAGTGACCAAGAGATAGCCAACCTATCAGATGCACAGTTCAAAACACTGGTAATCAGGAAGCTCACAGAATTGTTTGATTTTGGTTACAAATTAGATGAAAAAACGCAGGTTACCATAAAAGAAGTGAAGGAAAATGCATAGAGAACCAATAGTGATGGGAAGGAAATTGGAACTCAAAACAATAGAGTAGACCAGAAGGAAGAAAGAAACAACCAAACAGGAAAGAATGGAGAAATAAGAATTCAAAAAAAAAAACCCAAAAACGAGGAGAAACTTAGGAACCTCCAGGACATCTTTAAACGTTCCAACATTCAACTTATAGGGGTACCAGAAGGGGAAGAGGTAGAGCAACAGATTGAAAATGTATTTGAACAAATAATAAAGGAGAACTTCCCCATTCTGGCAAAGGAAATAGACTTCCAGGAAGTCCAGGAAGCTCAGAGAATCCCAAAGAAGTTGGACCCAAGAAGAAACACACCAAGGCACATCATAATTACATTAGCCAAGGTAAAAATGGAGGAGAGAATCCTAGAAGCTGCAAGAGATAAGGGGACAGTCACCTACAAAGGAGTTCCCATCAGATTGTCAGCTGATTTCTCAAAAGAGACCTTGTAGGCAAGAAGGGGCTGGAAAGAAGTATTCCAAGTCATGAAAGACAAGGACCTATATCCCAGATTGCTCTATCCAGCAAAGCTTTCATTTAGAATGGAAGGGCAGATAAAGTGCTTCTCAGATAAGGTCAAGTTAAAGGAGTTCATCATCACCAAGCCCTTATTTTATGAAATGTTAAAGAGATTTATCTAAGAAAAGAAGATTAAAAAAAAACATGTATAGTACAAGGACAGCAAACTCACAATTATTAAGAACCACGCCTAAAGCAAAACCAAAATAAACTAAGCAAACAACTAGAACAGGAACAGAACCACAGAAATGGAGATCACATGGAGGGTTAGCAACAGCAGAATGGGAGGAGGAGAGAGGGGGAAAAGGTGCAGAGAATAAGTAGCATAGATTGTAGGTAGGAAATAGACAGGGGGAGGGTAACAATAGTATGAGAAATGTAGAAGCTGAAGAACTTATAAGCATGACACATGGACATGAACTAAAGGGGGGGAAGTGGGTGGGAGAGGGTGTACAGGGTGGAAGGGAGTGAAGGGGGGAAATGGGACAACTGTAATAGCATAATCAATAAAATATATTTTAAAAATAAATAAAAAATAAAAATAAGTAAATAAATACATACATAAAATTGGATAAATACTACCTAGCTCAGAAAGCTCTTAAAAAAGATAAAGTTAACTAACATGTGAACATGTCTGGCAACATGGGAACACAGGAGAACTCCAAGTTTTTTCTCTAGTAGTTTGGGAGGTTTTGTTTTTAACTTGGGACCATCCATTAGGGAGGAACTACAGGAAGAGGACTGCAGGAAAAAAGACTAGCCCAGAAGACTGTGTTGCTATTCTGATTACCTGTCACAAATAACCTTCACAGTGCCCACAACTTGGCAGCTGAAAACAACAATTTTCTTTGTCTTATAATTCTGTGGGTCAACTGGACATTTCTCACTAGGGGCCTCTCATGCAGTTGCATTCAGATGTCAACTGAAGCTGCAGTCATTTGGAAGCTCAACTTGGCTGTATGTCCAAGAGCCCTACTTGCTTGCTGGCAGTCAATGCTTGCTCTTGGCAGGGAGCTCAGTTGGAGCCACAGTCTCCAATTAAGCACCTGTCTATGACCTCCCCGCCTGGTCCTCAAAACATAGTGACCTTAAGGCCTCAAAAGGGAATAGCCAAGTGGATACAGCAGAGGCCATTTGCTTTTCATGACCTGGCCTTGGAGATCATCTAGTGTCGCTTCCTCCAGAATCTGTTGGTCAAAGCAATCACAAACCTACCCTTATTGAAGGGATAAAGACACAGAATTTGCAGCCATCCTTGAAAACTCTCAAGGGTTCTAGGACCACTAAGATTACATGTGAATTCTGAAAACCTTCCCTCTAGCATTATAGGCAGCCTTGCAAAATGATTAAGAGTGCTATCTGAGTTCAAATTCTGATTCTACCACTCATTCTGCGCATCCTTTAGAGGTTACTTAAAACCTCTGTCTCTTAGATTCCTTGTTTGTAACTTGGAGATAATAGTACCATCTTTACTGGTCCTATCAGAAAGAGTGTGTGGTTCATGGTAAACATGCTCAATGTCAACATGAATGTTAACTTTAATATTGTTTCCACCCAGAGTTGTATCTAATTCTGTGATCTTGGAGCATAGCTATGTCATAGTTAGACCACCACATGTTTCCTATGGACATCACCTCCTTCCTAGGATCTATGCCATATGACTGCTCCGGAAAGGATGGAACCAGGCACTTACATTATAGTGAGAAAAGCACTTGAGTTGGGATCAAATGGTCCTGAGTCCAAATCCTAATTCTGCTTCTGTTTAATGGATGTGAAATAAGTTGTTTATTCTCTGACATGCAGCTTTCTCATTTGTAAAGAGGAGAAAACTGGGACCTCCTTGACAAAAGGGCTGAGAAAATTAAATGAGAAAGTGTTTATAGAGCCCTTAGTACAGAGGCTAGCGTTTCATGGGCATTTGGAATTCAGGCATATTTTTAGTTTTCAGAAGGAAGTGAACATGAGTCTCAGAGAAGGTAGTCAAAAAAGTGTTTCTCAGTGGTTAAAATAAATAACTCAAACCATCCTCTTCAACCAAGAAGCCAAGAAGCATAAATGCTTGATCAAGGATGATATATGGCAATTCCATCCCAAGGCATCACATCACCATCTTTCCCTTGCTTGGCACTTCCTTGCTCAGTCCCCTGTTTTCCCAGAGCCCTGGAACTCACACCTTCCAAACCCACTGTAAAAACGTACATGTTAAATAGGCAAGTTCAAGTGCAGAACCTGCTATCTCCACAGCACACCCATGATTCTCAATGGTTCTAACTCTTCAGTACTCTCTCTAACGGCTTGTTTTCTCACTATGGCTGCTTTGGCACAATCATTCATGGTGGGATTTTGGGGGGTTCTGCTCCTCAACGGAACTCCAATGTAAGCCACTCTGGTATTTATAGGAGTTTCCCGAAGGACAAAACATCAGGAAAGGAGTTGGGATCCTTGGTGGGAGCAGACATGTTTTTCTTCATCTGTTCTGCTTGGTGTCGAGGAACTCTTATTCTCTGCCTTTCCTCTTCCCCCCTATATTCATTCCTTCACTCATTCATTCATTACTGTTCATTCATGCAAAAGATATTTATTAAACACCTTCTAAACACAAAACAAACAAAAACCTCTCTTCTCCTGGCCTTTATTTTCCAGTGGAGGTTTTCTCCAGTTTCTGCCTCAGACAAGAACTCCCAAAAGAGATACAGCCCACTTAAATGGCCCAGGTGGAGCACTGCTGAGTTTGAGGTTTCTGCCACAGTTGAGCACAGGGTTGGTGTGGCTGTGTGAGGTGAGGTTAGGGAGTGCGGTGGCAGGAGTCCAGGTAGCCCAAGGCATAGACCTCTGCTAAATCTGTGGAAAATATCAATGCCAGAGTTGGATGGGGCATAGTGGTCAGAGGGAGAGCTGCACCAGGTTTAACCAGCACCCCCAGTAAAGAAGCCCAAGAGAATATGGGATCCAGAGACAATCACTTGTCTCTCTCAGGGATCTGGGACCTATAGGTGATGTCAGAGCATTCAGATGGAGGTTGAATGTCACTCTTCTACTGGGGCTTTATAACTGCCCTGCTCAGTTGAAGGCAACCCATCTAAAGAGTCTAGCAAAGTAGGAGACATTCTGCTTTTGAAGGCAGAGATGTGATTAAACTCAGAGCCCTGTCCCACGGGCCCTTCTGCCCTCTTCTCTAATGATTATGGGACACTGGGGGCCACAGGGGGATCTTGGCTCTGGGGAAAGCAGACGTGCTTCAACTTCCCTGGGTTCCAGCCTCCGATGGCCTTACCATTTCTCTGTCCATGAAACGTGAAGCACTTCAGAGTTTCCAGGTAAGGCCAAGCCCACCTACTCACAAAGTAAACTTGAGTGTCAACCTTTTAAGTCATGATTACATATATACTGTGCACATAGGATATTACCGTGTAGCCCTCAAAATGAAAACTACACAATTTGGTCAAAGATGAGCAAATAAGAGAGGTATATTACATTTTTCAAAACCTGCTCAAAAGTTCAATAGCACTCAGTTTTCATGAGTCACTTGGTGACCTCTAGCTCAATCCATCTCTCACAAATTAAAAATCAACATCACATTATCACCCCTCACAAATTAGAGGCAAGATGCTACAATTGCAAGGTGACACTGATCTGTACCTCTGTCCTTCAAGACATACAGACTTTGAAAATATTTTAGGGAGAGTTGTCTGAGGGACAAGCCAGGGACAGATTAACCAAATCATATCAGGGTGACAAACACACTTACCTTGATCTATGCGTGATATAAATGCTTAATGTATCGTGTTACCTTTTAAAACTCAGTTCCTTGTGTCCTGTGGAGGCTTGCCCATATCATGATGTCTGTTTAGACGCTTATTCCTCAAAGACAAGTCTTTGTCGAAAATAACAGTTTTATTTAAAAATATGCACAGTACGTGATTCTGAATGTCTTTCATCAAGAGTGATAACATGATCCTGGGTGCACCCTCAGGAGGAAAGCCTGACTGTCCCCTATTCACCATCCTCTCCTGTCACATCCTTTCCTTCTCCTAAGAGGAGAAGCCTTGATGGAAGCCTTATGAAATTTAGAAACAAGGTTTAAGGAAGTAGGATCCTCCTGCCTAAAGAGCAAGAGGCTAAGTATTATTTAATTGCTTTTGGAAGCCCTGGAGAAAATGGAGGGAATGTTCCAATGGTAAAATGTTTCCAGTAATTAGGAACAGACAGTTCATAACTGGAAAAAGGAGACTAGAGAAAATATTTGTCATGGACACATGAGTGAGTGCTATGAAAAACTAGGATCCTGGAACTGGGGTAGACAGAACTAGGAAACCATTATGGGAGATGGGGAGCCATCAAAAATTCATGCAAATTTTCCAAGTAGGGGGTGTGTTTTTATAATTTTAATTGTAGAGCACATGACAGATGCTCATTAGATACTTGCTACACTGTTAGACTGGACTGATTCAAAAATAAAACACTGAGTCTAGCCCTAGCCAGTCAGTGTGACTCAGTTGGTTGGAGTGTCGTCCCATAGACCAAAAGGTTGCGAGTTTGATTCCCAATCAGGGCACATACCTACGTTGGGGGTTCAATCCCTAGGAAGGATGCTTATGAGAAGGTAAGCAATTAATGTCTCTCTCTCTCTCTTCCCCCCCCCCCCCACTAAAGCAATGAAAAAAAAATGTCCTCGGGTGAGGATTAAAAAAAATTGAGTCTAAAACCAGATGCATTCATTTCTCCCCAACTCCATCAAACTGACTGGTAGCTTCAGGCTCCTGGAATGAGAGCAAGAGATGAGCACTGCAGCCTGGCTTCCCTGCCCTGAGGCTCACACCCTCTATGGAGAGCTCACACCCATCTCTGCATTCCTCCTTGATTGCACTGTTTCATGGGTATTTTTAGCTTGGCTTCTTGGCAGTTTCTCCAATGCTTTTCAGGATGCTTTTGGGCACATATTGAGAGCTACGTAGTACAATATTGGGGAGTTCTCCCAAAACCTACCCACTGCACTTTATTCTACATCCCCCACACATGAGGGTCACTAGCTTGCTCTCTGTCCCAGTTTTGCTCTGATGTGCTTGAGTACCAGAAGCCCAGGCTGGATCTAGCCTAATAAATCAACCTAAACTTTGGCATAAAATACAAGAGAAAGCTTTTAAAGTTATTACTTTTTTGTCATTAGGCAAAGAGTCAGTTTTTCAATGGACTGACCTTCATTTGACTTTAGGGTGGCTTATGGGCTTAGAAGTTCCAATTTGTAAACTTCAGCAAGAGAAGGCTAGACCAGAGGAAGGAAGGCCAGGACACAGAGAGGGCACAGTTGCTTATTTGACAACAAGGAAAAATACATAGGATGAGATCTCTTTCCTCTCTATTTGCTGGAAAAGTTTTAAAATGTGGCAGCAAGACAAATGAAAGTTAGATGGAAAGACTTTACTGATAGCATCTTAAGAGACTGAGAAACACTTTGGTCATTTTCTGTATACCAAGCTTAAAAACACTTTCCCTTATAAAATGTTTGGAAAAAAGAGAGAAGACTTAAAAAAGCAATTATACTGAAAAGTGAGTCTAGGGTGAACTAAGGTGAGTTGGAGTAGTAGGAAGAATGTTGAGGAAGGAGTGACTTGAAGTGATAAGCCCTTTGACACAGCAGTCCCCAACCTTTTTGGCACCAGGGACTGGTTTCATGGAAGACAATTTTCCAGGGACTGGAGTGGGGATGGGGGTTGATGATTTCAGGATGATTCAAGATCTACATTGAAGCTTACATCCTGCTATGGGGCCTGGTTCCTAATGGTATGGTCTGTGGCCTAGAGATTGGGGATCTCTGGACTTCGGGTTCCTCTTCTACTAAAAAGGGAGCTTAGGGGAAAATCTTTAAGACCACTTCAACTCGAACATGGTATAATTCTGGAGTTTGCATGCAGCTTGAGAAGAATTTGATTCTGAACAGTGAGTTTTGGGGTTAAGGTCACACCACTAGAAAATAGCAAGTCAGTTTTACCAGTTACTTGTGGTGGAGTGCAGTCCTGGATGCCACAAGGAAGACTTGGTCATGGCCAGGCAGAGTGAGGCCCACAGAAAGCCCCGTCGGCATGGCTATGGACTGCCAGTCTTCCAATTAAATGGAGGCCTTTTCACTTGGTAGGGGTTAGTGGAGATGGTGGGGCTTGGGGAGACAAAGAGAGTAAAATATGGCAGGAAAACCAAGCCCTTCTTTTGAGAACACTCCTCCACATTGGCACTTGGAAGGGATGATGAGGAAATGCCTATCTAAGGAAAGAAGACTGTGTGCAAAGGAAACTCGTGCATATTTATTCACACTCTTCCACAATCACAGAGTGAGCTGAGAGACACTGACCCTTTCATACT
The DNA here is from genome assembly GCF_019186645.2 of Phyllostomus hastatus. Taxonomy (NCBI): domain Eukaryota; kingdom Metazoa; phylum Chordata; class Mammalia; order Chiroptera; family Phyllostomidae; genus Phyllostomus; species Phyllostomus hastatus. The sequence continues at coordinate 5,695,675 of NW_025334015.1, read as the reverse complement.
ACTCATGCCCAGATCTGTAGTGCCCCTTTTAGACATGAGGTAGGTGACAGGGCAGGCAGACCCCCTGCTCCATGGCAGTGACAGGTGTTCCTGCTGCATAGTGTGGTCACTTGGGCGGAAAACATGGCAGGGTCTTAATATACCTGTTGGCCACTCAAATATGTGTGTTGTACCTGTTTGGCATCACCCTTCCTCACCTAGAAAACCCATCACTGTGCCCTTCAGTCAAATACATGGGCACTGGCTAGAGCCGTGCCACCTGGTAAGAAAGCACTGTGATGGGGAACTAGGTGTGAATATGCCTTTAGTCATGAGAGCTCACCGCTCTCTGTCACGTGGGAAATGACAGAGGTCAAACAAGCAAATCTGCCCTCCCCATGGCCTTCTAACCCCTCCTCTGGTCTAGCCTTCTGTTGTTGAAGTTAAAGAATCAGAACTTCCAAGCTTGTAAGCCATATGCTTACCCCCTAAAGTCAAATGGAGGTTACTCTTGGCCTCTTTTCATAGGGTGGTAATGTGATCAAATAAAAGAATATTTATGAGAAACTCCATGTTATTACAGGCTGTTATCCCTGCCCTCTCTACTGAGTGTATCTGTCATTTTAGTCTTAGTTGCCACACTTCTCTGCCTCTCACCACCTGGAACAGATATCTTGTTTCTCTCTGTTTTATTGGTTGCAGTTTTATTCCCTTCCTTGCTTTAAAAAAAAAAAAAAAAAACTCTTTTCCCTTGCTTATGTGTCTTACTTTCCCTCTTTCTTAACTGTTATTTCAGCAGCTCTGCTAGTGAGCTCCACGGTGTCATAGTAGACAGTTGGTGGGAAAGGAACTGTGCTAAATGACAGAGCACCGAAATCCTGGACTGGCTCCGTGGTGGTTAGAAAGCCCTCTTTACAGCTCCTTTCCATTTTATTGCTTTGTGGGGAGTTCCCTTTGGCAAGAGAAAAGAAAGCCCCCCTTAATCCCACAATTTCCCCACACTATACATACACACAAGGCTCCCCAAGAGGTTGTTCAGTGGGCTGTACTGCCAGACTCGCTCGGCAGAAGGAAAAGTGGCTACAAGGGGAACTTGGAGCGCCTGTCCCTGCTCTAGAGCCCCGAGAGCCTGACTGCCTCCTGTTAGAACATCTGCATGAGGCTTGCAGATTGTGCATATTCTTCTCAGCACCTTTGAACTTGGTGAAGCTGGAGGGTATGCAGGCTGCCTGAAGCGGATGACGATGCCTGCCCAGCAGTCACCAGACTAGAGCTCCACGCCAGGCTCAGCCTCTTCCTTCCTGGGTCACCCTGAGAAGTCACCTTCTTCTCGAAGCCTCGGTCTTCTGACCTATAACAGAGGTCACAGAACTCTGCTGGGAAATCACTGCCTTTGTTCATTTACCAAGAGGAGTCATGAGGTAGTAGAAAGAAAAGAAGCCTCAAATCAGATGGTGATCTAATCCAAGCTCTGGCACTACTAAGTGCTTGACCGTGGGGTCACAAAGTGAGACTCAGATGGTGAAAGGGGTAGATCTTCCACTCATGTATACATCTTTAAGCATTTCAAAGATAGAATATTATAACTAATGCCACACATGTCTGTGGTGAAGTTGGCCTGGGACGTTAAGACCCCTTACGTTCTAATAGCTCTCAATTCTATTTCTTCATAGACCCAAATCCTGAGCTAGGGTTCTAATAATCAGCAATTACTAAACCAAGTAGTTTTTGAAAACCTATTATGTATCACTCTACTCTTTCTCTTGAACTGTAGATGGGGTATATATTTTTCTATCACTAAAATATAAGCTAGCATATGCCAAACAGCAAATGGATGGAACTGTAGAAGCAAACCATTCTCCTGGATTTGGAGGAGGAAATGATTACTCAGGATGCCCATCCCATCCCCCGCATGACTGGGGGCTCCACTTGACTTTAACCAATATCCATTTCAGTCAGAGGAAGCCAAGCAAAATGAAGTATTGGGAGGATTAAAAAAAACACTTAAGTTTTTAGTTTTCAAAGATTCAGCAGGTGGTCCTCAGGCCGTCCATGAAGGCATATGTTTTGGGGAACAATGGTAATGGGATTCCCATGACGGCCTTGTGGGAGAAGGGGCACTGCTCACAGCTCATCTTCTTCAGTGGGGAACTCCAGCCAGCAGAGAAGCAAGGGCATGGTTTCCATCTAACCAATCACCTGGCCAGAGCCCAGGTCATAGTAGCTCCCTAGGTTTGTGAAAGGAAGCTGTCAAGAATTTTCCCCCCCATTTTGGAGATGAGGAAACTACAGCGCAAAGTAGAGAATGACATGAACCCAGATTTCAAATAAACTAGAGTAGAACCTTGTAGAGTGCTGCTTAGTCAGAACTGTGAAGGCCAGGCCTTCTGGGCAGTCTCAGAGATGAACCCTCAAGCCCCCGCTCCCTAACCACCCCTGCACCTCTTTCCACGGGAGAGCAGCCTCAGTGTGGCCGAGGGCAGGTACTCAGAGCCAGGAGCCGGCCTGGCCTGCCAGAGAGGAGGAAGAGGAAGAGCCCTGTGGAGCCAGCTACTGCTTTGCTGCTTGGTTGATGTGTTTGGAATAAATCACTTGGGATAATAATAGCAATGAAGGCGCTGGAGTGAAACATCGTGACAGGAAGTGTTCCCACTGGCATCTTAATCAACTGTGATTTTTTGGCTCAATGTCCTCTTGCTCACATGCAGAGGGACTCTTGACCAGACAAAGGAGAATTAGCCTCTCTTCCCCTGGCCCCCAGCCCACTCCATCCATCAGTAAGGGGCAGCCTCCCTCACTACCATCTCTACAACCTCAGTCTGACTTCCTAGGAGGAGGTCTCAGTGTGGATGAACCTTACTTGTTTTTGTTTGGTTTTCATGAATGTTTTAAAGGGAGAGGATAGTTCTACAGTTGAAAGGAACTTTAACTGTAGGAAGGGATGATCCCTTTAAGGAAGGGGTCATCCTGTCCAATTCTTTCATCTTTCTTTTAGGTAAGTTTTGGTGACATGTTGAGGTCCTATAGCTAGTTCACAGCCCCTGAGGCCCACAGCTGTGTCTTCTGACTTTCCTTGTGGGAGGGCTCTTCCCACTACAATGTCCTCTCCCCAGTGACAAGATCTCTCCCTGGGAGCCCAGTCATCTACTCAGTAGGGAGAGTGCCGATGAATTAAGGCAACAAGGCCCCTTGCCAGGGCTCCTTTCCTTTGCACTTCCTCAGGTGGGAGCAGGAGCAGTCTTCCCTCGTGCCCTCTTCTCAGCCTTATTAGCCCCTATTCATCTTCCGTTGCCCACCCCCAAGCATCACCTCCCCTCACAGCTTCCTGCTCCCCAGGTTGACTCGACTGTACCTCCATTTTGGCTTTAAACCTCCTTTTGCATAGGTCCATTATATGGTGGTAAAGTCACTGAGTTACCTGACAGCTTCTTCATTCAGCTGAGCACTCCTCTGAAGGCAGACCCTGCGTCAGGTGACAGAGCCTTGCAGCATAGTGCCTGGCACATAGCAGGTAAGCAAGGGAAGTTTGTTGACTATACACAGAAGTGTTCCCATTGCTAGCAGGTTTCTGGTCTGGGCACTAGGGAGCCTTTCTATGCTCTCCTCCAGTTTGGGAAAAAGAGCATTGCCAGATGGGGACAGCACAGCTTTGAGAGCTCTGCAAGGAGCAGCCTGTAGAAGGGAGGAGGCACCATGGAGGTGGATATGCAGAGGGAGCACTCTAGAGATCGCTGTGGGAGTAGTGATAATGACGAGACTATGGGGAAGGGAATGCCAACAGATACCACAAAAGTCGTGAGCCACCCAGATTGCAGGAGAAATCAAGAAGGCTGAGAGGAAGAGGGCCTGGAACCCAAGCAACAACACCAGGAGGGTAAAAGAGCAGAAAACTTTTGTGACTTTGTATTCAGAGTTTTGATCAAACTTAATGCTCAAAGTGCCATGTCCTCTGTGCATTTTCCCAAGATGCTGTCGGGCCCCAGCAGTCATCAGGATGCTCGACCCTTGGTCCAGGCACCAGATGTCTGAGATGAGTTCGAGGTAACTGTGTCTGGCAGGGTTGCTGTGCAACTACAAGGCTGTGCTATCAGAAACCAGGAGGGCCTGAGTTGGTGACCTGAGTGTTATTCTTCCTCATCTACCAAGGAGCAAGACCTTTGGCAAACCATTTCATCTCTCAAAGTCCATTCTCTAGTCTGGAATCCCAAACATATATTCCAAATGTGTGCATCCAGGGTCATCTGCCCCTCAAGCTACCCCGCCCTGAGTGTGGTCCTGTGCCCCAGTCCTCTGCCATGTCCCCCACACCTGGGGTGGCTAACATTGCATCTTCAACGCCTTACAGTGACAAGACTCAGCAGAGATCTGGTTGTGGCAGAAATACAAAATGGGTGGATTTTAGGAGAACCAAGATCCAAAACCACAAATCGAGGTTGAACAGCAGATATCTTTCTAGCAAAGAGGACAGGTTTTGGAGAGTATGTTGCCGACTGACTGATGAAGGGAGGAGACAGAGAAGAAGGCCAGCAGCCTGGGTCCAGTTTATGTCTTCCCTCCCCTTTACTTTTTGCTTCTATGGCAGTGGGGGAGGGATTGTAACCAAACCTCCTACTGGCAGCTGATTAACCCCTCCTCTAAGAAGCTAGCTTCTCCCTAGAAGAGACCACCTCAGTTCTATGACATTTCCTCCTTTTTTGCTTTGCTCTTGTTACATTAGGAGCTCAATCTATATGCTGATTGTCGTTACCCATGCATTAAATGGCAAGGGGCTGCAGCCCATGACTGGTAAGTGGGAGGAAGCTTCAGGGGAGAGTGTTTATTGCTCTCCAGCTAACAGAGACTGAGCTTATGTGAGGAGTAGAACTTTGGGAGAAGGACTGGATTCCTGGGAGAAATGAAAGACGATGCATGCTATCAGACCACCCCCACCAGGGAGGGGCAGACCTCCAGGTAGGTCTGAGAATGGGGATTTATTTCTGATGATCTCTAGGGGTAAGAATCTTGGTTATTTGGCCCCTCAGTCTGGTGTTTAAATCATTCTGGTCTTCAGAGCTCTATGGCCAACAGTCTGCATCCAGAATTCAGACAGGTCTGAAGCTCAGACCTACCCAGGGACACCCCTGGAGGGCACAGGTAAAAATGACCTCCGGTCTCCCCAAATTCACAGTAAACACTGGGGAATGGAAAGCAAGCTCTGGGTAAATGGTTTGCACCTGCTGATCAGGCTGGCTCACGAAGAGAGTTCCAAGAACCATCAGGCCGTTGTGGTTTTGTATCAGGATGAGAGAAGCAAACCAGGGCATGGAAATGGAGAGAGGGGTCTTGGAGTTGGCCCTGGTAGAATCCTAACTCCTGCAAGTGGGCCACCCTCAGCTGTGGGTCCTCACAAGAGCTCTGGGGCACTTGGGGACCTGTGCTCTGTTGGGAAGCACATTGCAGTCTCTAACTTATATGTCCTTTTTTTTTTTTTCAACAAATGGTAGCTTTTATTATTGTTACTGCTATTATTATTATTTTCATAGCACAAAGAAAGAAGGAAAATAATGGAAGCAACAGGAGGAAAGAAACACCCAGGGCCTGGATCCTCAGGCTCCCCCACCAGCTTGAGCTTACCAGGAATCCTGCCCACTCATGATAATGGTTGTCCACTCACGGCAGCCCCATTAGGGAGGCAGAACTTGGATTGTTTCTTAAATGATCAGATTTGGGCTTAAAGAGATTGAGTGACTTGTCCAAAGCCCCATAACTAATAAAGTGGTAGAATCTAAGACCTAAATCTAAGAACTTTTTATCCTTTAACCATACGATATCGCAACATGAAATTATACTACGTAAAAATAATTAAGGTAGTAAATTTTATGTTATGTGCACTTTACCACAATTAAAAAATAAGAAAAAAGGATATTACACAAGAAATAGTCTTTGTCAACACAAAATAGTCTTAGATGCATATTTGTTGATAATAAAATATACTCTTACTGTGTGTGAAAAGAAAAGAAAAAATGCCTCCTAAATTTTCAGTAGTCTGTGTAGTGGACTTATGGGTGAAATTTTCTTTCCTTTTTTAACATTTTCTTTCTAAGTATCATGTCTTATTTAATATTTGGAGAAAAGCAGATGTTATCAGAGAAAATGTAACGATCTTTATGTGACCAGTCTCGGACCCATTCCTAGGTTCCTTTGTGCATTTGCATGTGTGTGTCTCATGGAGACTTGCAGTCCGGGTGACATGGAGGAGATCCCACTGCCACTATAGCGGGATCCCAGCTCCTTGCTGGGAGCACTCTTGTCAGGTTGGGGAATTTCCCACTGTCACATCCACTCATTGTGCACATGTCATTCCCAACTCCCCCCCCCCCCCGCCCCATTCAACTGGATCTTGTGCCATCAAACTTGAAGACAGGTCTCTAGCCATTATCACCATCTGAGAACAGAGTGGAGAAGTCCCAATGCCCAGGTGGGGAATGAACATGAGTGCCTCCTGTCCTGTCCTGGTTGCCGACAGCCACAGCCTAGTCTGGGAGCTTAGAAGGGAAATCCACAGGTGTGGAGAAGAAAGTCTGCTGGGGGAGACAAGCTAACTGACTCATGATGCCCGTGAGTCCTTTCAGGCTCTAAAGTCTTTGGTCACCTGATTGGAATGTATATGACCTACCATTCTGCCTCTGCATTTTGATTCATTCCTGTGTATGTGGTTCTTTTTAAATCATTGTTCTTAGCCAGCATTGTCCAGTCCCTGCTCAGTCAGTTCCTGAGCTACTCAAAGTGGACCTGGGTCATTGGCATCTCTCTTTCAAGTTCAGAGAACAAGGAGGTAAGATGCCAGAAAATACTGCACTGACTCAGCTGTGAGCAGCTTTTTTTTTTTGCCTCTAGATTTTTTATTTTTTTTGTTTTTAAATATATTTTATTGATTATGCTATTACAGTTGTCTCATTTCCCTCCTTCACTCCCCTCCACCCTGTACACCCTCTCCCACCCACATTCCCCTCTTTAGTTCATGTCCTTGTGTCATAAGTTCTTTAGCTTCTACATTTCCTATACTATTCTTGCCCACCCCCTGTCTATTTTCTACCTACCATCTATGCTACTTATTCTCTGTACCTTTTCCCCCTCTCTCCTCTTCCCACTCCCCTGTTGCTAACCCTCCATGTGATCTCCATTTCTGTGGTTCTGTTCCTGTTCTAGTTGATTGCTTAGTTTGTTTTTGTTTTTGCTTTAGGTATGGTTGTTAATAATTGTGAGTTTGCTGTCCTTTTACTATACGTTTTTTATCTTTTTTTTCTTAGATAAGTCCCTTTAACATTTCATAAAATAAGGGCTTGGTGATGATGAACTCCTTTAACTTGACCTTATCTGGGAAGCACTTTATCTGCCCTTCCATTCCAAAGCTTTGCTGGATAGAGCAATCTGGGATATAGGTCCTTGTCTTTCATGACTTGGAATACTTCTTTCCAGCCCCTTCTTGCCTGCAAGGTCTCTTTTGAGAAATCAGCTGACAGTCTGATGGGAACTCCTTTGTAGGTGACTGTCCCCTTATCTCTTGCTGCTTCTAGGATTCTCTCCTTCATTTTTACCTTGGCTAATGTAATTATGATGTGCCTTGGTGTGTTCCTCCTTGGGTCCAGTTTCTTTGGGACACTCTGAGCTTCCTGGACTTCCTGGAAGTCTATTTCCTTTGCCAAATTGGGGAAGTTCTCCTTTATTATTTGTTCAAATCACTTTTCCACTTGTTGCTCTTCCTCTTCCCCTTCTGGCACCCCTATAATTCAGATGTTGGAACATTTAAAGATGCCCTGGAGGTTCCTAAGCTTCTCATTTTTTTGAATTCTTATTTCTCCATTCTTTCCTGTTTGGTTGTTTCTATTTTCCTTCTGGTCCACTCTATTGATTTGAGTCCCAGTTTCCTCCCATCACTATTGGTTCCCCATGCATTTTCCTTCATTTCACTTATCGTAGTCTTCATTTTCTCATCTAATTTGTGACCAAAGTCAACCAATTCTGTGAGCATCCTGATCACCAGTGCTTTGAACTGTGCATCTGATAGGTTGGCTATCTCTTGGTTGCTTAGTTGTATTTGCTATGAAGCTTTGATCTGTTCTTCCATTCGGGCCTTTTTTTTTTTCTAGTCTGGTCGCACCTGTTATGTATGAGAGGTGGAGCTTTAGGTGCTCACCAGGGCAAGGCAGTCCAGTCACTAGGTTGTGGTGTTGTATGTGGGGGTAGGGTCCGAGAAGGAACAATGGCGCTTGCTCTGCTCTCCGTTGGACTTCAGCCCCTTCTGCCACTTCCCCCAAGCAAACTGGGCCTTTTTGGTGCTGATTCCCATGTGGGTGGGCTCGTGCACATTCTAGGACCCTGTGGGTCTCTCCAACATACTCTCCCATGAGGCTGGCAGTCTCTCCCTGCACCTCAACCCCCACAGGTGTTTTCAATCAGTGTTCCAAGGTTCTATTTCCTGGCACTGGGACCCTGGATTGCACAATCTGTCTCACTGCCCAATTTCGCCTGGTTTACCTGCATGCGAATGTGGGATCGCCCAGACAGCCAGGTGCCTTGCACACAGTGCCTTGCTTCACAGTCACTGCCTCGCTGGGTCTGCCAGCCACCTGTGTGCCCAGGGTCCACCTACTGTGGTCTTGCACCCAGGATGCCTTACACACCCAGTGCCACCACTTTTTGTGCCACAACCCCTCTCCACCCAGCTGCCTGACTCCACCCTTGCTACCAGTCTGGATGAATGTGTATATTTTAACTCCTTGGTTGTCCGACTTCCATACAGTTCAGTTTTCTGTCAGATCTGGTTGTTATCTTGTTTTTAAATTGTTGCTGACCTTATTTTGGTTGTGTGAGGAGGCACGGTGTGTCTACCTATGCCTCCATCTTGGCCGGAAGTCCTTATATGTCCTTGAAGTTAAAAAAATAACATCCCTAATTCTGTCCATCTGCATCCCATGTTACTCATCCCATCTTTGCATTCTGGCGAGCACACAAAATCAAGTTTTCTTATCCTTCAGGATAAAGAAAAGTTGGAAAAAAAATAGACCTTCTTTAAAGCATATGCTTGGTACTTCCCCAGCCTTCCATGGAGCATTTATTTGTAAGCCCATTGAAGACCTAGCCCAAGCCCCATTATCGTCTGCTTGGTCTCCCCGAGTGACACCATGAGAACAGTGGACTGTTCTCACCAACGTGCTCACCTTGATGAATCTACACTGAGCTCTTGGATCACTCCTTGTTCTCTGGCTGAGGAATGAATAAAACTCTGAACCCAAGACAGAGAGCACCACCGCCTAGGTCTCCTCAAAAGCCAACTGGGCATTTTCAAGACCTGTGTACTTTTGGTCCCATTTCCAAAGGTGGTTGCCAATAATAAAACAGCCTCTTCTATTAAATATCTACTGTATTTTTCTAGCAATTTGCATCTTTGTGTCACTGTCTTACTGTTCACTGTGACAATACATAATCTAAACCTTGTTCTGCCAGTCAGTGTTTCTTGCTTCTCTTAGGAATTAGAGAAGAGAGAAACTGACGAAAAGTTAACACTGCCCTGACCGGTGTGGTTCAGTGGGTTGGGCATCATCCCACAAAGGAAAGGTCACTGGTTCGATTTCCGGCCAGGGCACGTGCATGGGTTTTGGGTTCAGTTCCTGGTTAGGGGAGTGAAAGCGGCAACCAATCAATGTTTCTCTCTCATGATGATGTTTCTCTTCCTCTCTTTCTCCTTCCCTGTCCCTCTCTCTAAAAATAAAATCTTTTCAAAAGACAAGAACAGTTAACCTTTCTTCTCCAAAGCACATGATTGGTGTTGCCTCTGCCTGGGATAGAGAAGTCGCTGCTCCTATTCCAGGTCTCATCCCAGCTCTACCGACCCCTTCACAGATACCCTCTCTTTGGGGCCTCACAGCACCCCCGAACACAACTTTCATTCTCTTTCTATACTTGAGGAAACTGAGATGAGAAAGCCTGGGTTACTTGCCCAGAGATAGTGAATACATTCAAACCCAGGTCTCTCACTGTGCTATAGCCTCAGCTTAGCTCTCCCAGTAGGAAGTTTCCCCCATTTATGACATGGGCACTGGCAGTGTCCCTCCTGGGCACTAGCTCCTGCCCCTAGTTCTCAGAGAAGATCAACCCCCCACCTCCTCATGTACCATCAGAAAATTGAAAGGTTAAAGAATAAAGGTTTGAGTCAGAGTCTCAGAAGCTCCTCAGTTTAAGAAGTGCTGCTTTTTAAACAGCCTCTGAATCACTCCCTTTTCAACCAGCGCCCCCTCAGGCTGCGAGTGGGGCCAAGAGGGGGGCGCCACAACAGCAGCCGCCGTGTGAGCCAGCCCCAGCCCTGACTCAGGGATGACGCCCAGGGCTTTCTCCTCCACACATTAATCACCTCCAGTTATGGCTTCTGACTGGACCGCCAGTCATTCACGCCGCCCCCTCCTCTGTCTGACCCGCGCCTCCCTGCCATCAGGCACTTATTTGTCCAATATGCTGGTTGCGTGCCCCACTTCCTGGTGCCCCAGAAAGGTACCCCAGCAGCCACTGACTCAGGAGTAAGGACCCACCCTCTTCCCCCTCACCATCTGCTCTCAGCACTTTGAGACTTCTGGGGGCAAAAACAAAAGGGGACATGAAATTGCTGCCCGCCCCAGCAGCCCAGAGACAACTGTGAACCCTACATTAGCTGATTGAATAATACTTGCTGTGTTTCTCCTCAGCAGCGACTCAGAAAGCTTTTACTTGTTCCCACTAATTACCCCCGTTCACAGAGAAGGATGTCACCAGGCCTGGTGTGGCCTGGAGGATGTTCCACGCTCCGCCCCTCATTCCCATCAATGGCCTCAGCCGAGCACCTGCCTCCCTGCCACCTTGCCAACCAAGCCCAGGGCAGCTGGCCCCAGTCCCTTCTGCTCCCTCTGTGGAATTCCTAAGCATCCTCGAGTTGGCTGCTGACCCAGGCACACACATGGGTACCCGAAGGCACTGTGCCAGTCACCCGCCTCCAGGGGTGTCACACTGGGCACCCTGCCCTGAGTGCCAGCTGAGCGGACATGAAGCAGGACTCAGCTTAGGCACTGAGGACATTGCTGCAGCATCACTCAGTTTGCACAAACTTTCCCAGATCTTGTTTCATTTGATCTGCGTGTAATCAGTAGTGACTAGGACACACACTTGACCCTGAAAAAATGTGATGTATTCTGACTCCTTCTCTTTAGAGGAGGGGACGCTGAGGCTCTGAGAGCCAACCAGCTTACCTCCACTCACTCAACAAGCGGTGGCACCAAGTCTAGAGCTTGTGTTTCTCCCCTGCGTCATGACCCAGCCCTAGCATCAGGACAACAGAACACCCCCTGAAAACCTTCTCTGTATGGCACATGAACTTGGGAATGAGACAGACCTGTGACCAAATCCTACTCTCTATTTAACACCAATTGATCTGGTGATAGGTACTGTTCTAAGCACTTTCAAATCTGATGTCAACTCTTTAACTTCCACAACAGTCCTTCAGAGTAGGAATGATCAGTGTCCTCAATGCACAGCTATGAGAACAGAGGCTGGGGCCACGTAGGTAACATGGGGCATGGTGAGGTCAGACTCAGGAGCTCTGGTCCAGGGCTGTGCTCTGAGACCCCACGCCCCTCTGCCAAGCTGCCCTCGCTTCTCCAGCTTCTCACTCTATAAACCTGAGCTAATAATCACTTACATTCTTTGGGGGTTTCAATATTCTCACCTTTGAAATGGCAATGGTAAGAGACTCTTCCTTCTAGTATTGTGTGAGGGTTAAATGAGAGGATGGGCAGAGTGTCTGTAAAACACTAAGCGCAGGGCCTGGCACACAGTACCCACTAGTGACTCGCACAGCTCACCCAGGGCAAAGCTGTATGACAGAGGAGGGCAGGAAGGGGAATATTTAGGGTGCATTAGCAGAAATACTCCCAGTTACTACTTCCAGAGGTGCACAGAGGGCCAATGGCAGATCTGGGGGACTCTGTGGATAGGGCCGGGGTGGCATGCCAAGTGCTTCCACCCTGCACAACACTCATTCCTTCTTCTAAGTATATCTCTGCACCTGCCTGATCAGCTGGTCCCTAACATTCTTCTGATTCTGAACAGCAAAAGGCTCTGTAATTAAGCTTCTTACCTAGTAGGGACTTAGTCATCTTTGAGAATTTGATAAAAACTATAAACGCTTTCTCTAGAAAAATTCACATATGCGCAGATACGCAAACTTGTTCTTGGAAGTTCAGGGGCAACAGTGAGACCGCTAAGGGGGTCTCATTTTGACCCCAAGCTTATGAGCTTCTTTCCTATATAATCAGGAAGCGTCCTTATCATTATCATGGTGAAGCCAGCCAAGCTTTCTCCCTTCCAACTTCATACCATGACTCTGACACACACAACACACACACACACACACACACATCCCAGTGCTCCCTACTTCTCCTTGCCCCCCACCACCAAAGTTTCCTAGGACACTGCTCCTGGCCAGTGCAGGAGTCGAAGCTGCGGTGGTGGTTGCGATGGCAGTGGCGATGGCTGTTGCTAAGGGAGCCGGGAGGCCAGGGTGGGGGAAGGCAAGTGGGCAGCAGCCCAGCAGGGCAGCCCCCCACCCATGCATGTCTGAGCGCCTCAGGCCCTGGAAACGGTGTTTCCAGCTGGCTGCTATGGCAACAGCAGGCTTGGAAAACTATTCATCATGGTCTGGACAGATTTCCCCAGCTTGCACTTGCTCTTTATTCTCCCTAAGTGGCTAATTGAGGTGTGAAAGGGTCTGCTGTGAGTGGACAAGGGCACAAAGGGCAAAGGGCTGCTTACATGTGTGTGCTGCACAGAGCAGGCTCCCTGGGGGCTGAGAGGCCAGTAGCGGGTCTGAGCCAGACCCCAAGCAGAGGGCCCAACTGCTGAGGAGGCAGCCCCAAAACACAAGGATGTGTTTTCCAAGGAAGGCTGCCCTTCCTCCTGCTCAGCAGTTCTCACTCCTTGCCCAAGGAGCCATCCCAGGAAGGAGACCTGCTGTGTGCCAGGTGAGCCAGCAACCAGCTGGGATGTGGTCACTTCCAGCACAGTCACTCAGATGATGCAGTGACTGTGGAGAGTCAAGTTGGTAAGAAGGGTTGAGAGATTGGGAATTGATGGTCACTGGGTCTAATTTAAGTGACAGTAAGGGACGGATGAGGTCAGAGGTTAATGAAGCAGGTTAAAGCCTCTGCAGTGCCAAGACCACCAATTCACTAGTCTGATTCTAAGGGCTGTTTAACATTCTCATCATCTAAAAGCACTGTCCTTGCCCTGGTCGGTGTGGCTCAGTTGGTTGGAGAGTCCCCATTAACAAAAGGTTGTGGGTTCAATTCCTGGTCAGGGCACATACCTAGGTTGCAGGTTCCGTCCCCAGTCTAGGTACCTACAACCCCTGGTCTGGGTGTGTAGAGGGGGCACCCAATCAATGCTTCTTTCACATTGATGTTTCTCTCTCCCTTCCTCTCTCTCTCTACAGCAATGAAAAAAAATCCTTGGGTGAGGAAATAAATAAATAAATAAATAAATAAATAAATATGCTATCCTTGTTACCAATAATGGGGTGGTGATTAAAGAGTGTACCTATCGCAATTTATTCTTTGAAGCAACATTCTGAGTGAGGTACCATCCTCATTTCACAGATAAGAAAACTGAGGCTTCAAGAGGTCAAGTCACTTGCTCAAGTCATGCAACCAGAAAGTGGTAAGGCCAAGATTTGAACTTGTGTCTGTCTGGCTACAAATCCTACACCTTCCTGATATGCCATCAGGTAGCCAAGTACACCTCTCAAGACAAGAGCAAGCTCCTTCATGTGGGGCTGTGGGTTCAGGGCCCCGTGGATGAAGGTTCCTTCTGCCACTCTGCATCCTGCGACAAGTGGTGTTAGAGCAGCACTTGGGTTCCTTTTGAACCCCAGGACCTACAACGGTGATCACTTTGCATCGTTTCTAAAACATGTGTATGAAGGCAGGGAGATCCCAACTGTGACCCAGGGCTCTAGGTGCCTGGCAGTGACTCCCAGGAGGCTCCCACAGGAGCAGGACCCTGGACAGGAATCCCCGGATATTCTGCTGCCCAAATAGCAGAGGCTGCAGCTTGAGGAGCTTGCCTGGTCTCTCTGCTCTCAGAAGCTTGGGAGAGCAAAAGGAGGTGGCCGGGTCTGGCTGCAGTTATGGAAAAGAAGGGAACTGCTATTCAGAAGCACCTGCTATGTTCTAGGAATTCTTCTACATTTATTGGTTTAATCCACACAGTAACTTCTTAAAGTTGATGTTGTTCCCATTCCACACTATAGAGTAAGAAACCAGGCTCACAGAGGTTAGGTAGTGTGGCCCAAGCCAAGCAGGACTACAGCCCAAATTCAACTGGTCCTCCAGTGTGTCTGGTTTCTAGTCTTTTCTCTGACCTCCTCATGGTTTGGTGAAGCCAGGAATTCCCAATTCAGCCTCTTAACTGACAGGCCAACCAGCCTCCTTCCTCAGCCCTCCCTCGCCCACACAGCAGATGGGCATCTTTCATTCTCCAGCTATTTTTGTTTCTTTTTTTCTGTTTTTCTTACCCTCCTGGCTCTGTCCAAGCAAGAGACCAGGAGTCACAGTCAACAAGCCAGAAGCCCGAGTGAGACTCTCATTCCATCTCCTCCTCCAACACCTGGAGCCCTCACCAAGCCTGAGTGCAAAGAGGGGTCCTCAGGGAAGCCTCGTGATGGGGTCTCCATGCTTCAGCTGGCCTCGATGCAGGCTGTGCCCTCTCCAAATACTGCCCCCAACTCTGCTTCCCGGGAAAGTCCTCCCAGCTGTAGGCCCTGTGGGGATTACAGGTGGGGAAGCAAGACCCTCAGGGGACCACCCGTTTTCAGGGATGGATGGTCACAGCATCTGCTGTCTTCCCATCCACATCAGTAGACCTCCAGCACAGCCTGGTTTTGGTGTTGTGTCTCCTTTTGGAATCATTTCTCAGGAGGTAGTTTATAGTCCTGGGAAAATTCAAGATTGGGAGAAAACATTTGTTCTGTTTCTACTTCTCTGCCAACCAGCTGGGTGATGTTGAGCAAGTAACAGTGTTTGGGGGCCTCAGTTTCCTCTTCTATAATCATTCAACCAATCGGTCCATTTTAACATTCTACATGGCTTCTCTGAGCTCTGCTGTTTTTAAATCCCTTCAATGTCTCCCTCCCAGACCCAGCAATGCCTTCCACCCCCGGCCGTCAGATGTTCCTATCCTGTCCAGATCCTGCCAAAATATAAAGACACAGGCAAGTGGTGCTGGTGTTAGGATTTCTTTTCAGGCAGGAAGTTGAATTTAAATTGTGCCCTGATCAGCACAAAAACTAGGATGCTCAGGTCTCCCACACAATGGAGTCTATAAAAACAGCTCACCTCTTACTTCTCTTTGTTCTTGCTCTTTTCCAATCACTCAGTCAAGTAACAGGTACTATTAAGTGGATGTCTGCAAAGCACAGAGCAGAAATGTAATCCAAAACAACAATGTCCTTGTCCAGGAGAAACTTGCAGTTCCTAAAGGATCCAACACAGACGGGGGCATCAGAGGCAGCCTGCTGCCCTCATGCAGTGGGCAAGGACAAAGGATTCCTCAATGCCTTCGAATGTCTCCTTCACCTACTGCTATTGTAATGATATCAAAGACAGGTGTTCTATCTCCAAGCTGCTCTGCCTCTGTCTTCTTACCTATGGAGAAAGTCAAGCTGCTCTAGGACATCCATCCCCTCTCCTGCCAGGGCCTCACCTTTATACCTGGATGTGTTCTCACATCTCTGCAACCCAAAGGAAAGGGTCTGTGGGCTGTGGCACACAGGTCGTGTCTGCCCGAGCCAAACATGGGGCTGCAGCTAGAGGCTGTGGGGAGTGTCTTGCCTCTCTTCTGAGGTCCGCATGCTGTCTCCAAACTCCCTCACTGAGCCTCTTCCAGGGTAAGCGCTGCCTGCTGCCTTCCTCTCTTCCTTTGGTCCCACGCTCAACACTCCACGTCTGCTCCATCAATAATAGCTTCTCTAGAGCTCTTTATAATTTACAAACAGCTTGCACTCATATTTTCTCATTTAATCTTCTCAACAATGCTGTGAGATAGGATTATTATTGCTCCTTCTTTACAGATAAGAGCCTGAGGCTCAGAGAGACTGAGTGAGTTGCCCAAGACCTCAGAGCTAGACTCGGCTGAACTGAGCTGGGACTTTCCTGAGCACTTTGGCCCTAGATACACCCTTGTGGCCTTTTGTCCTTAGAAGGGATCACCACTCTCCTAATGTACCAGGACCAGGGACAACTGGCCAGGGAGGGTTCCATCCCTGTATTCTGCACAAGGGCCCAGAGCTCCAGACACAAGAGACAGGGTTCAGTAAAGGAGAGAGAAGATGAGAACAGATGACAGAGAGCTGAGGGCTGCGCTGGTGCACACCCCAGCTGAGGACTGGATCCACAGGAGCTCCCTGCTGGGAGTGTTTAAAACATAAAGTGGGCTTTGAAAGATTTGTTAGTTTAGTTTAGTTTGTTTTTTTCTGGACAGAAAAACTTCATTTGAGGTAAGACATTGGCCCACGAGTCCCATGTGAAAACAAGGAAATACCTGGGTATAGAAGAAAAACCAAACCAAGCGGGGGAAGCAGAAGGCAGGGGGCTCAGGGCTGAGTCATTCTCTTCAGCCAACAGAAGGTGGCGCATGTGGCCAGGAGAGGGGGTGTCGCAGATCTCCTGGGGAAAGAACCTGCTGAAGGGACCCACGGCCTCAAGGTTAGTCTACATGTCTGGGGAGTAAATCTGCTGCAGGTATATGTTGGGTGGACAAAGCTAACCGCCCCGTGCTGTCTAAACCCTGTGACTTTAGACCAGAGTTGGGCTGTAGGGGAGGAATGGGACAGGCCGGCTCCTGTGCCTTCCCTGCCACCTTCAGGCTACCCCAACACTTTATGAGAGAAAGACAAACACCGGGAATACGGCTTATGAGGAGGTGGTCAGAGGACAAAGAGAGGCCAGGGAATGGGAAAGATGGAAGAGAACTGGGCAGAAGAAGGGCCAGACCCCAAAGATGCAGGGGAAAACAGGCAGGTGACCGTAAGGAGGGATGGAAAAAGAAGAAAGCAGAGAAGGAATCCTGAGGTCAGATAATAATAGACAGAGAAAGGAGATGGGAACAACAGGGGTGGGGGACTAACTCATTAACATATGAGGACAAGAGGACACAGTGTCCCATCCCCACCACCTGCCACCGATGGTTGTCATAAAACCAGCAGGCACGGAGGAGATGACAGACAACACGCTGGGCCTAGCCACACTTTCCTTCCCTGTTCTCCCCGTCATCCCGGTTTCCCACCCCTTATCCTTTAACCACACATAGCACACCTTTCAGGTCCTTTCTGTTCAGACACCTGCCTCGGTCCAGGGCTGGGAGGCCCGAAGCTGGGACTCCGATTCAAGCTCTGGTCCTTGAGCACCCGGCAGTGCTGGAGGAGTGGCTTCCAGTCTGAACACCAGTTTCCTCATTAATGCACTTCCCATGAGAACTGAAAGGGGATAATAGAGCGAATGTAAAATAGTTGTAAAGGCACTAAAGGATCAGACATTACAAATCCTAAGTTATTTCCAGCACTGAACTCTTCAGATCCTTAGAGGGCCAACCCTTGCCCCAGACAGGGCACCTGATCGAGGCACTGCAGCCAGTCTGGCTGCTCCTAAACACCTTCCAGCTGCTCTGTTCCAAATCAGAGAAGGGAGCATTGCGGAGAGTGAGCCACGTTTAAGTGGAAGGATCGGTGGGCTCACCAACACTTTCTAGGCAATTAATCCAGATGGAGGTCAGAGACAGAGTCCAGGAGCTGGCATCTAATAAGTTTTCCTGAAGCAGATCTAGGCTTTTAGCACAGGGAATGATCTAGGTAACTTTCAAGGAGCCACAGAATATGTATGGGCGAGAAAGTGAGAATGTGAATATGGAGGAAAACAACAGAGAAGCAAAAGGATGGGCAAAGGCAGAAGGTGGAAGGAAGACCTCAGGGACAGCGGTGTGAATGTGGCTGCATGGGGGGGAGCGGGGAGGTGAGAAAGGATAGGGAGCAACGAAGAGCAGGAAGGAGGATCTGTGAGAGAAATAAAGAGGCCGGGAGAGCTGAGCCAGGATCTGGCGGAGCAGCAGATGGAGCAACAGAGACAGAGAGCGCAGCCGGGGCGGAGCAGGCACGCGGTGAGGCCTGGCCGCCAAGCCCCGCGGGTTTCCGTGGGAAGCAGATGCTTACAGGGAGCACGTGGAGCCTTGTTGACTCCAGGCCCAGCGCAACTTCCTCGGCAGCTAGCCTGAGCCCGGAGGGGCAAACCGGTCCAGAGAGGCAGGTAAAGGGCAGTCGGCCTTGCAGGGCTCCAGTTCTTCTCCCTCCTCCTCCTAACAACTCCGGCCTTCCTTTGTCCAAGACAGCCTTAAGCTGCCACATCATATTGCGAAGGAAGGGTGCTGCTTGGAGGGGTGAATGTGAGCCTTGGCGCGTGTGCGCAGTGAGAGGGGCAGGGGGGCGGAGCCTTTACTCGGCCCGGAGCCGAGCGCCCAGCCTCCAGCCGCACTGAGGTGGGCTGGCCTCAGCAGAGCTCTGCTGGGGAAGGGGAGGGCCTTCCTTCTCCCCTCGGTGTGACTGCGGACATCCTGCAGCTGCTGCCACCAGCTCTGAGTTCAAGCCACCAGCCTGCCACACTGGGATTCTGAGGCAGGAGAACCTTGGGGCCTTCCTGGCCTCATTCGCTCCTGCTGCCACTCAAAGGTAAATTTCCTGTCACTGTTGGGGACAGGGAGAAGCATCTACAAGACTCTGGTTTCTGGGACCCCCCCCCTCACCCCAAGAATGGCCTCTGGTTGGAAGAAAGCTCAGAAGGTGCTTTTCAGCAGGTCCTGGCCCTCTGCCAGATGCAAAGGCCACACCCACGCTGCCCTCCACCACGCACTTCAACCCCTACTGTCATCCCCAGGGCATGGAAGTGACTCCGATGTCAGGCTCCCCGATGTACCTAGGCAGTTCCACAGGCTGGAGGAGTCCCCCACTGCTCCTCCACCCAAGGTCAAGGGCTCCTTGCCAGTGGCCGCTGAGTGGACAAGAGCCCTGCCCCAAGAGGAAGTGGCAGAGGGAGGGGAGCCGGGTGGGAGCCCAGAGGCAGAGAGGAAGCACAGCGCAAGAAAGGCAGGTACCATGAGCCAGATGGGCAAAGCAGAAACAGAAGTTAAGTAGGAAGAGACGGATAAACAGCAGACACCAAGGAACCCGCCAAGCATATGCTCCGCAAGCAGGCAACACAAGCACCCAGTAGGGTTTTGGGTGGGGCGGGGCTGTGGGCCCACAGGGAGGGGGCCGTGGGTTCCCTGCGGGCTGACTGCTGCTAAATCAGAGCTGGGATCTTGTCCTTGTCCAGGGAGCCTCAGAACAGTGGAGTTCAGCTAGTGCGGGGAAGGAAAAGACACTTGGGGGCTGGGGGGGCGGGGGCGGGGAGGCAGGCAGGGCTTGGCCGGGTTGCCCAAGGGATTGGTGTCTGGTGGAAGAACCAGAGTCCCAGACCTGGAAGTCCAAATAGCCAGCCACTATCTCCCAGACCCCAAAGCAGGGAGCCCCCCCCCCCCCCCCCCGAGCTGAACAGGATTTGGGAGAGGAGCAGACAACCGCCTCAGGGCAAACCCGGGAAGTCCTTGAACGCTGCAGGTGCCGGCTTTTCCGCTATTGAAGCCCATCCAGGCTGAAGCCTCAGTCTGGGTGATGTCATTCCTTTGAGCTCCTGGCAGAGAAGGGGTGGAGCCAGGCCCAGGATTTGCGGGGTTTAAAGGCTCCACCCCCAGACCAGCTAGGCTTCTGGGCCCTGTCTGCCCATCCCCCTCCTGGCTAAGGCTTCCCGCACAGCCTGCTGGAAGCCCCGAGCTGCTGCAGAGCAGAGGAGGGGGAAGGTCAAGCAGGATCACCTCCTGCAAAAGCAGGGCCCAGGCAGGGGCTGGGCTTACCTGGGGCCTTCATCTACCACATCCATGTTCTTTTCCAATTTCACTTAGTGGAGCCCTGAGCTTCCAAAGCCCCTAAGCCAGCTGGCAGGACCCCAGTTTTCTGGTACTCCAGCCTTCTCAACCCACAGCACATCGAGAAATGCTCTTCTCCACTGCAACGGGTTCCACTGAACTTTCTTCTCTGAATACTACTCCAGGCAGGGGTAACTGAGGTAGATGGGCACTACCCTGGGCTTGTTAATGCTGAGCTAAAGAAATAAAGCTGTGAGTTGAATCTGCGACTGTTCCAAGCCCCAAAGCCAGATAGCCCTCCCACAGAGCAGTCCCTTCACCTCTTGCATGCCCATGCTTGGTGCCAGCTGCTGGCCCCCTTCCAAAGCTGGCATTGGCCCCAGCATTCTGCCTCTCCGCCTCCAGGATACCCTAGCCTAGCCACTGCAAGTACTGAGGTCCCTGAGCTAGGCAAAAATCTGGCCTTCCCATTCCCACCTCAGACATCAAGGTGCTGTTGGGGGACACCACAGGCACTCACATACATTGCTGGGTCCTGGGACCAAGACACAGGTGCAAGAACCAGCCCTGACCTGTTCTGTGAAACTCACCAAACCACAAAGCCTCCTGTTCCAGACTCAGCTGCTTGGCACAGCCTTGGGGCCAGGGAATAGAGGGGAGCTCTCCAGGTGCACGTCTGGAAGCCAGGCCCACGCATGCCCATATGCCCAGGGCAGGTGCTTGGCTCAGTGCCACAGCCCTCTTGGCCCTTACTAAGCCGATGGCTCTGTGGCCATGCTGTCTGGGACAGACAGAAGTGAGGATGAGGGTGAGACTCGCAGGAAGAAAGGAGGGACTGGGTGTGAAATTTTTACTGTGACTCATTGACCCCTGGGCCAGGGGCACTTGGCAAGACCAGCACTAAGACCCCCTTTCTTTGCCAGTTGCCAGACCTCACACATGACACCAGTTGCCCTAACGGCCCATGTGATCATGCGTTTGCTCTTCTCAGGTGCTTTTCTTGTACATCAGCTTTGCACAGTGATGCTGGGGCTGGAGATAAAGCACGTGGTATTTCTATCCATTTTACAGATGAGGGAGCTAAGGCTGCATCTGAGCATGTATTTATTGAAGGTTTCACAAGACATGTTAGATTATGAGCAAAATAACTTCTTATGAACCTGGCTGAGCTGACAGCCTGGGCTCCCAGACTCCTAGGGTCACAGTCCTTCCCTTCCATGACACTGCTTGGAATATTCACCTGCAAAGAAGAGATCCTCAGAGGGACTAGGGGAGGAAGTTTCTACCCACTGCAGAGTTGTTTGAGGAAGTCATAAAGTACAGAGCACGAGGCAGGGAGTACACAGCGTGTGCACACATGTTGTGCAGTCTAGTCTCATTATGGGCACACATAGTGTGTTAAAGGTTGACTTAGCCCTGATCAGTGCAGCTCGTTTAGTTGGGCATCATCCTACAAAGCAAAAGGTCTCTGGTTCGATTCTCGGTCAGGGCACATGCCTGGGTTGCAGGTTTGGTCCCCAATAGGGACATGCATGAGAGGTACCAACTGATGTTTGTCTCATGCATCAATGTTTCTCTCCCTCTCTTTCTCCTCCCTTTCCCTCTCTCTAAGAAGAAATAATAAATAAAAACTTAAAAAAAAAGACTGACTTAGGAAAGGGTATATCCTGAGTTTGAGATAACTCATACTGCAGTTATTGCAGTAGCACCTAAACTAATGGTAAACGCGTGTGCAGAATAAGAAGAATGTGTTTATGTGGAGACATGAGCATGGTCTGTATATATTTTATTGGGTGAACCAAGAAAAAAATTATACAGACAGGTTCACAGCTGGGTTTGTTAGCATAAGCCTGGTGTGTGTGCAAGTATGCACCTATGTGTAGGTGCAGGTCGGGTGTGTGCCCACAAGTAGGTGCAGGTGAGAGGCTATGTGCCCACCTGTAGGCACAGATGAGGGGTATGTAAAGGAAACTAGCACCTGCTGGTGGAGGCATTTCCTGGTGCTCCATGCTAAGCCACTGAGTCTGGTGCTTCTCCACTCTCCTTTCCCAGATGTTCCCAAAGGGTCTTCCTGGGACAAAAGATGAGCACCTGACCCAGGGCACTGTGAACTGCACTACCTGGCAGCACCTGGGGCTCCACTCCCCTCCCACTTCCCTTGAAGAGGACCAGAGCAGACCAACTATAGCTAATATCATTTAAATTGTGACCTGGAGGTGCAGGGGCCAGAATTCTGAAGGAGGAAAAGGGGGTATGGACTCTCAGGGAGGACCTGGAATTAGCAGATCTTGTCACTCGGTGCCTGACCCTGAGCTCCCTGGTGTGGGTTGAAGCCATGGCTGGCCATAAACTTAAAGGCAGAGGGTGACATTAGGAAGGAAATGCCCAGGCTGCAGCTCGCAGTGAGCTGGGGCAGACAGACTCCTCTGCTCTGGCCTTCTCTGCCCTTCCAAACAGGTGCCCAAGCAGAGAAGGGCAAGGAGGGTCCCCATCTGTGCATGACACCCCTTCCCAAATATGTGCAATGAGTCTTTGGAGCTGAAAGCCCACTGCCCCTCCACCTCTGGGTGCTTGGACCTCACCAAACCATCCCCCAGAAAATGGCGATTTATGAGGTGTGGCCTCTGCCAGAGGAGGCAGCCTCCACTTTCCTCCAGGAACTGATGCTAAATCCCAAATCCCAGAGCAGGCACCCAGCAGTCAGCCAGCTACAGAGGGAGCAAGGGGACTGATCCCAAGGAGGAGGGCCTGAGGCCTGGGGGTGGCCGTGGGCACAGCTCAGACCAGCAGCTGGGAGTTTTTCTCTCCCAGGTTACAGCCCTAGCCCCTCTAAGGGCTGGAGCATTGGGAGGCTCTTTCTCCCACTTTCCCCTGAAGGGTACCCACCTGTATGACACCATGACAGAGATGCAGGCACATCGCAGCTGAAAGGAACCTCAGCACTACTTCAGTGTCCCAGTCCCCCTTCACTTCACAAAGAAGAAAGCCAAGACGAGACCCCTGGGGAAAGGAGAGGACTTGAGCAAGGTCCTAAACCTCATGGCAACGGCACCAAGATGACAACTCAGTAGGGTTTTTGCAAATGAGTTTTTCTTTCTTTTGCTGTCCTTTTTTTATTTTAAAGTATATTTTATTGATTATGCTATTACAGTTGTTCCATTTTTTACCCCCTTTATTCCCCTCCACCCTGCACCCCCCTCTCCCTCCAGCATTTCCCCCTCTTAGTTCACATCCATGGGTTGTACATACAAGTTCTTTGGCTTCTCCATTTCCTATACTATTCTTAACCTCCCCCTGTCTATTTTCTACCTACCACGTATGCTTCTTATTCCCTGTACCTTTCCCCCCATTCTCCCCCACCCCCGTCCCCAATGATAATCCTCCAAGAGATCTCTATTTCTGTGATTCTATCCCTGTTCTAATTGTTTGCTTAGTTTGTTTTTGGTTTTTTTAGGTTGTCACTTTACTGACATACTTTTATGTCAGTTTGTTGTTACTTTATGTTCATACTTTTTTATCTTCTATTTCTTAGATAAGTCTCTTTAAGATTTCATATAATAAGGGTTTGGTGATAATGAACTACTTTGACTTGACCTTATCTAGGGAGCCCTTTATCTGCCCTTCCATTCTAAATTATAGCTTTGCTAGAGAGAGTAATCTATGTTGTATGTCCTTTCTTTTCATGATTTTGAATACTTCTTTCCAGCCCCTTCTTGCCTGTAAGGTTTCTTTTGAGAAATCGGCTGATAGTTTTATGGGAACTCCTTTATAGCTAACTCCCTCCTTTTCTCTTGCTGCTTTTAAGATTCTCTCTTTATGTTCAATCCTGGGTAATTTCATTATGATGTGCCTTGGTGTGTTCCTCCTAGGGTCCAACTTCTTTGGGAATCTCTGAATTTACTGGTCTTACATTTCTATTTCCTTTGCCAGATTGGGGAAATTTTCCTGCATTATTTGTTCAAATAAGTTTTCAATTTCTTGCTCTTCCTCTCGTCCTTTTGGCATCCCTATGATTCGGGTGTTTGAACATTTAAAGTTGTCCCAGAGGTTCCTAAGCCTCTCCTCATTTTTTCGAATTCTTATTTCTACATTCTGTTCTAGTTGAATGTTTGTTTCTTCCTTCTTCTCCAAATTGTTGACTTGAGTCCTGGTTTCCTTCCCTTCACTGTTGGTTCCCTGAATATTTTTCTTTATTTCACTTTCTATAGCCTTCACTTCTTCCTTTACTTTATGATGTACTCAATCATTTCTGTGAGCATCCTGATTACCAGTGTTTTGAACTCTGCATCTGAAAGATTGGCTATCTCCTTGTCACTTAGTTCTTTTTCTGGAGTTTTAATCTGTTCTTTCATCTGGGTCATATTTGTTTGTCTTGGTGTACCTGTTATGTTGTAAGGGGCAGAGCCTTAGGTATTCACCAGGGTGGGGCAACCCATGTCTTTACATTGTGGCACTGTATGTGGGGGAGGGATCTGAGAGGGAACAATGCCACTTGCTCAGCTCTTGCCCTGCTTTCAGTCACTTCCCCTGCTACCCACATGCAGATTGTGCCCTTTCAAGTGCTGTCCTGATGCTAATTCCCAGGTGGGTGGGTTTGTGTACATTCTAGGACCCTGTGTGTCTCTCCAATGAACTCTCCTGTGAGACTGGGAGTCTCTCCCACCACCACAGGCTGCACAGGTTTTACCAGCCGGAAGTTTTGAGGCTTTAGTTTCCCATGCTAGAACACTGGGTTGTGCAGTCTGTCTTGCTCCTCAGTTGTTCCTCCCTGCTTTTCTGCACATGAATATGGGACCTCCTGGTCTGCCAGCCACCACCTTGCCATGCATCCTCTCCATCCCAGCTTCCTGTCTCCACCCCTTCTACCATTCTGGATGAATGTTTCTCCTTTAACTCCTTGGTTGTCAGACTTCCATACAGTTTGATATTCTGGCAGTTCTGGGGGGGGGTTGTTTGTTTGTTTGTTTGTTTGTTTGTTTTTAAATTGGTTGTTATCCTTTTGGTTGTACAAGGAAATGAAGTGTGTCTACCTACAACTCCATCTTGGATAGAAGCCTGCAAGTGGGTTTTTCCATAGGTTGGTAGAACTTGACTATTTTTCAGAAGGCTAGTTCATCTGGGCCAGCATTGCCTAATCTGTACTGCTAGAGTACTGTGGTTAAAATTCAGCTTCATACTTCTTGCTGGGAAAGGAAGTGACAGAGGCATCAATTCAGGCCAAGCAGCTGTGTCCCACTGTTAAAACAGCAGCTCTGAATCCAAGGTCCATGCGTAAGCATCCTGGGCTCCTAAGCCCCTCAAATTGCAGGTGGATTTTGGAGTGTCTGTGCACTAGACATTTTTCTGGAGAGAAGTTCACAGTGTTAACCAATTTACAAACAGATTCACGACATGGAAAAGGTTGAGAATCCTTGCCTCAAAAGCATCAGGAATCCAGAGCTTATGGGAAATCAGATTTTAGCCAACAGTTGCCAGGCACCTTAGAGCAGCATCCACAGATGCAGAAGTGTTGGGCCATTGTTCCCTGGATTTATGAGTATATATTTTGTGCTATGAAAGAAGTTCTAAGCTCTAGAATGTAAGTTCTTCAAGGGCAAGAAGGTACTTGTCTATTTGCTCATCTATCTAAGGTTTCTGTAGTGCCTGGGTTGGGACCTGAGGCAAATAAAGATCTAATTAACTTCCTAATCTGTACAGTACTTCTCACCTTTGTCCACTCCTACTTGGTCTCCAAAAATCACAAGAATTACAAACTAGGGGAAACCTGATGCCAAACCTGCAAGAACTATTTTAACATTTGATGTTGAACTGAAGGACCTTTTTTGGTCTACTATTAAAAGACTAGTCGTTTGGGGAAGTCAAGGCAGTCCACCAAACCCTGAGCCCAGATCCCCTGACACATTTTGTGTGGTCCCACAGCCACCCAAGAACCTCTGGGGAAGCTCTCGCTCCGTTAGACATGAAGGAAGCGCTCCTGGGAGCAGGAGCTGCTGTGCGGCTGAGCTCTGGGGTCTCAGTTCTCAGGTGTAAAAAGAGATTTCTAAGTGTGACCAGGATCAGGGGAGACCTCAATCTGAGGACAGGTTTCTACTCCTTGGCCTCTCTATCTGCTGTTCATCCTCCTTCCTTCCCGCTTGGTAGCCTCCACAGCTCTGCTGCTAAGACCTTGGGGGTTAAGAAGCTGGTGGCTTCCTGAGATGGAGGAGGAGGAGCTGGGTTATCAGCTCTCCCCTTCCTCAGCCTCGCCCACGGAGGCTGGGCCCTCCTGGGGAGAGAGGAGCTCAGAGAGGTGGTTACACAGCTGCTGCTTCTGTCTGGGGCTAAAAATAGCCTTCTCTCCTCCCATGTCCGGCTCAGGGCCAGACGAGCTGAGGAGGAAACTCACAGGTGGGGGGCACAGGGGGACAGAAGGTGAGGCAAGGCACACATGCCCCCAAAATAGGCCCAGGCCTGGGAGACAGGGGCAAGAAGGGCCCTGTCCTGGGTCCTGCATTTTGGCCCCAGTCTTCTCTGTACCCTGGAAACTCCTTTCGGAAAGAAAGAATCTTCCTCACCCCTGCCCTTCTGGAAGCAAAGTGGGGCACAGAGAGGCTGGGAAGGCTGACGGGCTTAGGAACCTAATAATATTTATCACAGACTTAGAAGGGGCCTGTTTCACTGCCTTTGGCACCATAGGCATAAAAGGGCCCTCCAATGATGAAGGTGTGGTTATTATTATTCCCATTAATAGTTGCAGAAACAAAGGCACAGAAACAAACTCACCAAACTCACAGAGCCAGAAAGGTAGGGGGCGGATTTCACAGCAGGCAGCCCAGGCACAGAGCCCACACCCCCACCCATGTTCCAGCCCACCCAAGGCACAGAAGGTGGGGGAAGGGTGCGCCCGCCTTCTGAAGAGCTCATTATAATCCTAGACACGTGATGTGGTCCTCAGCCCACCATTCAGTAGCCACATCCTCAGAATCTCTTCAAATTTTTAGGTAAACACTCTAGCTGTCCCTATTTTTGGCTGTTCCTCGCAGGCTGCCACTTCCCATTTTATGAAAAGGCGCAGGAACATGATGTCCAAGGAGCAGGGATCCCAGACTCTCAGAGAGATGAAGGCAGACAGTGGATGCTGCTCCCTGGAACAGGCGGGAGGCACAGCTGAGGACCTTTCCATCCTGAGTTACTTAGATGCTTAGAATAAAGCAGATTTGAGTTTCACAGACAGGGATGAAAGTGGAGAGAGGGGAGGCTATAAAGGGAAAGAGAGAGAGGAGAGGAGGGAGATAGCTGAAGAGGAAGAAAGAAGAAAGGGGAGAGGAAAAGAGTGGTGGAGGCAGCGGGTTCCAGGAGGCAGGCTGCCCGTCCACAGTACAGCAGCCCAGCGAGGGCAGGCTCATGCTGCCTGGCTGGAAACAGCAGCAGTGGAGAGAGAGCCCCGGCATCAGCAAAGAGTGGGACAGGGGGCCATGACAGCCACTGGACCTCAGGAGCTCTTAAACACTGCTTTAGTCCTGTCTGCTCTCCAGATGCCTCCGTAGGACCTATCTTGTTTAAGGCCAAAGCACACATTCTCCTCCTGCAGAGCCACTAATGCAATTAACAAAACATATTCATAAATCTTGCATGGCATGCTATCTCCTCTCCCCACGCACGGAGCCAGCCCCGCAGGTCCTACACAGACCTCTTTGACCAGCCCAGGGTCAGGGTCTCCAGAAGAGAGTGGAGGAACCTGTAACAGGACATCAAGACCCTGTCCCTACATGAACCCCATTACAAGGGGTGGGGGCTTCTTCCAACTTCTTCCGATTTCTCTCTTCTTCTCTGAAGAAGTATATGTGTTTGCAGGGAGCTGAGGAAGGAGTTCATGCCTTCCAAGCTGAAAATATGAGCAACGACCCAAAGGCCACAGAAGCATCTCTCTGGGAGGTCTTTTACTCTGGTGGACAGCATGTGAGAGAGTATGAGACAGGGCATCTGTGTGGGGACATGTGCCTACCTCGGTGGCATGCCTGGATGTTTGTGTTTCATGGGGTGTGTGAGTGTGAGTGCTCTCAGTCTGGAAACTGGTGACTCACTAAAAGGGGAGTTTCTTATCTGAAGAGCCTATTTTCAACTATTTTTGTTTCCTCTCATTTCTTGGCCCTTTTCCCGCCTTGTCTCTTTCAAATGTAGAGGAACTGGAGGCTCTGAAGGTTGTGTGACTCTAAGCTTGGGCAGAGATGTGGGAACCCCTGGGAGTGCAGGGACAAGCACACGTGTGGGCTCTTTGGACACAGCGGGGCACTGACACACAGAATATCCCTCTCTGGGGTGTCTGTGCATGGCTCACAAGTAAGTGTCAGTGAAGCAAGAAAGGTTCCTGGATGTTTCCACACCATCTGCCTGGACTCTCTGATGGGGCTAGTGTGGAACTCTGGGTACTCAAACCATTACCACCCAGCCTAGCCCACGCCCCCTCGCACCTGCCAGATGGGCACAGACCTGTGAACACATGGCCACAGGCAGAGTCCTGGGTCCCTATCCCAGGGTGTGGGTCTGGCCCCTGCATCTTCTTTCTTTTCTGCTTCACCATCCTCACCCCCAAATATTGCCATCTTACCAGGAAGCCTATCTCTGTTTCGACTGTCTGTTGGGAACAAGAAACACCAGCTGTTACACTGGGTTTCTTGAAACCCACACCAGTCCAGCAGCCATCCAGCTACCTGGGGCCAACTTGTGCCTGGGCTGGTGGGCCTGGCCGCTGCTGAAAGAGGCTGTTCTTCCTGCAGCTCCAGGAAGCTGGCAGAGAGGGGAGGAGAGCTCAGGCTGCTCTGCCTCGGGACCTGCCCCTGCGGAGATTGACCAGTGGCCAGTGTGGCTTCCAGGGAAGACATTCCAGAGTGCCCTTCTCTGCCTCCACTCTCAAAGGGGAGAGGCAGGAAGGCTGATTGCGTTCTTTAGGATTCTAGAATGCCCGCATGTACCTTGACCTAGATCCAATGTTGATATGACCACACATGTGCACACGTGTGCTAGCATCACAGTACAGAAATGCACATATGCTCAAAGAAGTAGGCTCAGTACATGACGAGTGCCTCAACATCACTACACACAGGCATGGGCCCCCAACCTGCCTCCCCACACAGACAGGCATGTTGACACACGCACCCCCAGGGTCGCACACCTGCATGCCTACACCTAGTGGCCCACAGGAGAGCCACTGTGGGAATTCCAGCATGTCGGGCTCCAGGCTTTCCCTAAGACTCAGCTCCCAGGCCCCCAGCCCCACCAGTCCAGGGGCCCAAAACCCAGCCATATGTGTCTCCCCAAGCCAGGTGTTCTGCCGAGGGCCTGCATCCTTTCAGAGGAGGGTGCCTTGTCTAGTTTCTCAGCAGCTCCTAGTGTCTGGGGGGGCCCTGGGTATGAGCCCTTGGAGGAGCCGGCCAGCCACCTGCCAAACCACCTCATCTATTCTGTGTGCATTCGAGGAGCCTGTGCACTGTGCAGGTCATCACCACAAGGATGGGGGGCCAGCAAAAACCCCAGAGCCTTCAGTCTGGCAGGGAAGACAGAGCTGCCCAGCTCAGCTGAGAGGATGTGCTGGAGGCTGTGTCTGCATCAACCACAGAGTGGGAGTCATTATTTCTTCCTGCTAGGGCCTGGGGCCTTCACAAAGAAGGGGACAGGGGTGTCCCCTGGGCCTTGAGCCTTGAGTGATGAATACCTTTCACCAGGTGGAAGAAGAACTGAGGTAGAGAGACTGGCTAAATGAAGGTGTGGGGCTGGGAAGAGAGGACAGTGACTAGGAAAGGTACCCACGAGAGTGGCAGAGAAGGAGCAGGATGGACAGGTCACAGGGGACGCGACCAGACCTGGCCAGCCCGCTCCCACCGTGCCCCAGGCTCCTGCGCTGCCCTGGCTGGTCTGTCGCTCAGTGGCCCCGCCACAGGGAGGTGAGATTTTAGATCATCTCCCTCCCTTCTTACCCCACATGGAAGGAAAAAGTCTTCACCTTTCTTGACGATCTGGATACCTTCTAAGCGATACCTTCTAAGCAGGTGTCTTCTCAGAATCTATGAAACAGGGACACGAGTAGGTGATGTTCTGGATGTCCCACGAAAGAACCCACGGACCGTTGTCAGCATGGAGCTCTGTAAGGACACTCTCGCTCATTAGCTACAATCTGGAGGTTCTGGGGGAGGGGGAGGGGCATTTATCAATGTCCGGAGACACTCTTTGTTGTTAGGGCCCGGAGTGGGGGAGCGATGCTACTGCATCCGGTTGGCAGAGGCCGCGGACAGTGCCAGTCATCCTGCAGCGCACTGGGCGGCCTCAGCTCAACGCAGGGTGCCTCCAAAATGTCCGGTGCTGCAGCGAGGAGGCTGGGCTGAGAGGTCTGCCTTTGTTCTGCTCACGGTGAAGTGATAATGACTTTTCAGCAGAGGACGACATAATGAAATCTAAGATTTGGAAAGAAAATTCCAGCAAAGATGTGACATGACTAGAGAGCTCAATTAGGAGGTCCCTGCAGATCTGCAGATAATCAAGAGACCGTGAGAGGGACTTGGAGTGGCCGTGAGGCCAGGAGGAGGGCACAGACTTGGGCTCGGAAGGAAAGAACTGGGAGAACCCGCCAGGCAGCAGCTAGAGGAACAGGCGTGGGGGATCAGGGGGCTCCAAAGCTTTCAGCCTGTGGGACTGGGTGGTGCCATCTTGCAACAGCTTCTGAAGAGAAGACCTGTTTGGCCCCAGGAGCACTAGCTGGGGCTGAAAGCATCTCCAATGACCATCAGCCATGTCCCCTCCGTGCCACCCACTCCCAGTCTCCCCCACACCATGCGCAAAGGGCTGCCCTTTAAGAGTACCCCTTACCATGCTCTCTCAGGCCCTCATAGTGCCCAACCCACTGTTGCCACAGGACTCCCGAGGCCCTTCAACAGAGAAGTAGAAGAACAAAGATGACTGCCCTGGGCCCCTGATGCCCAGCACCTGTCTTCAGCTTGTAAATGCCCGGAGTCCCTGTGGCCTGCGGAGGGCAGAGGAGGCACCTGGAAGCCAGGGCAGACTTAAGCAGCACTGAGCCTAAGCCGCCTTACAGCCCCATCCCCCAGCCCCTTTGAACAAGCTCTGACGACCACTCAAGAGGCCCCAGCGTGGTATGAGAAGCGCTGGGTAGGGATTGGACATGTTGCAATTGCTGCCCTGAGGCCGAAGGCAGGGCCCTGCACCTCATCCATGTAGACTAGTTCCAGTTGTCTGGATTTCAGATGGCGGCAGCCCTTCTGCCCGGAGCTCTGTGTTGAGAAGGATTCTGAGGCAGCATTCGGACTTGGCAGAAATGCTGTGTTTAATTAGTGATGCCCAAGGTAAATGCTGAAGGAGGCTGTGGCAATGATTATTACTTGTTAACCATGCCTGATTAAGAGCAGTGACTGGGGTCATTGGTAAGGACTCTTCCAGCTCTCAAATTCTGTAACTCTATGATTTAAACATTAACTTTCAAGGGACTGGCTGGAAATACACCAAGTCAGAGGAGGGAGAGATGTGTGTGGCTTTGAATCATCAGGGAAGGCTTTGGGAAGGAGGCGGCACTCTAGGTAGGCCTCAAAGGGGGGTGGGGGTGAGCAGCTGGAGGTGGGAAGACATTTCTGTGCATGAAAATGGGGCCAAGCACAGGCTGTCCTTGGTACAGGGAGGAGGGAGCCAGCACGCTGGAACGCACTGTCTTTGTTTGGGGCAAATAAGATTATATATGCAAGGCCGGTCACATATAAAAACAAGAGTCAGCATTTATTGAGAGTTTACTCTGTGGGGGGCCATAGAACAAAGACGATTTCCCCCATTTTACTTCATCCAATCCCAACAGCACGCCCTCCAGGTAGTCCTATTACTAGCCTTCTTTTAGAGAAGTGGACACTCGATCAGAGACGTGACATTACTTGCTCAGGGTCACACAGCTAGTGGTAGTAGAGTGGAATTATGAGTGCAGGCAATGTGTTCCTGACCTTTGCAGGCATGACCTCTGCTCTGTTGCCTCTCCTCCTCTTAAAAGCAGGGTAGTGAGGGAACAGTGCTGTTGAGACAGCACAGCAGGTTCTGTGCAGTCCCGAAGAGGGCAGGGAGAGCTGCATCCTGGGGAAGAAGGACCTCGGAGGTAGATCACACGCACAAACTCAAGCCAAGAACGAGGCAACATGGATACAGGTCACAGTAATCCCTAATGCCTGGGGTCCGAGCTCCTAGAGACTTTCCCCAAACCCCAATAGTCAAATGGATTATGTCCCAGCACTGCAGATAAGATGGGGGGTGGGGGTGAGCAGGGGTGAATTTGGGGCTCAGCGTGTAAGGGTAGAAATAGATCCTACCCCGCTTTTAGCGCAAGTCCAGAAACAGAAGGCAGCAGCCCTAATGGAGACCTCATTTCAGAAATCTTTGCTGCGCCCAGGGCTGCAGCCTGGCCAGCTCTGTCCCTGCCTGGCACCTGGTGGTGGGCTAGGGAACTTCTGTTCCTTCACCTTGTGTTTCTAGGGTTTCTAGCCCTCTCTGGTTCCTTCCTTCTCCAGTTCAGGAACAGCCCTAGCCTCTCCCCAGCCTGGACTCTTAGTACCTGGGGGGGCCCAGGACAGAGTAGGGGGCTACTGTCTGCTTGTTTTCACATCAGCATTGTACCTCTCATTCCCTCTACCCAGCAGCAGCATCTATGCCTGGCAAGCGTGGCTCAGAAACCTGGGGAGCAGCCTGAAGCCAGCTTGGGAACTCCCCAGTTCTCTCTTACAGCCTCCCTCTCTGCTACCTGACCCTGGCCCTCTTTCTCAGCTGGTCTCGCTCAGTCTCAGGACCCCCTTGACATCCTCCCTTCTGGTCTCTCCATCTGGCTTCAGCGAGGCCTCTGGCCCCCACGGAACTCCCTAGCACTGGAGAAGAGGCACAGCTGCAGTGGCAGGCTGGAGGCTCCCACCAACTACCTGCCACGCCTACCTTACCACCCTCTGGGCAAAGTTCTCACTCCTGCTGTCCGAGACATGCTCATTGGCTAACAGCCTGATTTTGTAACTCTCTTCCTAGAACCTTCCTCCTTCTCAGGCCATTGAGCCAGAGTAGCCACCCTCACTATCAAGAAATTCATTCTCATTTCCCAGCTTCATTTCTGAAACGCATCTATTTCTTCTTGTTCTGGGGGTGGCAGAGCCTGCTACTGCAGTGGCACTGCTCCTTAGGGCCCACCCCAAACAAAAGCAGCTCCTTTGCCCCAACCTTTCCAAAGCTAATGGCCCCAGCTTCCTGGCCCTGAGGCACAAAAAAGAACACCTTCTTCCCAGTAAGGAACAAGGTAGGACAAACTCCGGCCACCCTGGAGCCCTGTGGAAGGCCCTCGAGTCTCTGCAGACCGCTGAGCTTTCCTCTTTCTTCCCAGTGGACCCAATGGTCAGACTAGTCATCAACATCCAAACCTCTCCTCTTTCTTTCTTCCTTCTCTTTGAATAGATTTCCCTGTTTGCAGGGGCACGTGCACAGTCATTTCAGGCCTTATCTGGAGCTGCCTCTGACAGAACTCATGTTGTGATAGGCAAATTGGCTCCAGTGTCAGAGCCAGGAACCTGATGCTGCACTCTCTCTGCCTGGCGATAAGAGAGCAGAGATAGGGCTGCCAGCAATGGGGGTGGGGTGGGGGTGGAAATTGCAGCCAGGGAATGGCAGCCAGCACCCTGGGGGTCACCTGCTGCTCAAGTTCACACAGAGGCCGGTGTCCTCTGGTGCTGTGGAGCCCAGATTCATTCTCATCGCCCCCAGGTGATGTTGGGCTAATTCATGGAACAGAACACCCCCAGAAGGCATTGTGGTATTCCCATGGGGCTCAGGAAGATAACCTAAACCTTTTTCCAGTGACGCTGTGGCTCTTAGCCCTCAAAGTGCTACTTCCTAAGGGCCAGGCACCTGGCCCTGGGGTTAGGAGGGGCTGGAAGAGGTGAGTAATGTTGCAGAAAGAGCAGCAGCCACTCTGACCCCATCAAAGCCTTTTTGTCTCCAAAATAAAGGCACAGTTACATAAAGCTCCAGCTGACTTGGTATAAGCTATGACTAAGAAAACTTTCCAAAGACAGTTGGTGGTCCTCCACCCCACACTAACTGGTGAGAACTGCCCCCACGGAGGGAGCTGAGCAGAGATTAAGGTTCTGAGCTCCATGGCCTGACTCATCACACACATAAACACTCCCCAACACTCTTTCCCAGAACGGCTCCCTCCCACCTGTCCAGCCTCCCACCCAGGCTGGGTGACAAAAATGAATGCCCCAGAGATCTTGCCAAGTTCTGAGCCAGGCTGAGGCAGGGAACATGAAATTCCCCATAGAATGGGGGTTGCAGGGAGGCCAGAAACCCCGCTGGAGCAAATAATGTCCATTCAAAGTACATGAGCCTACTGTGATCACTGAATTATTTCTTTTTTTCTTTTTTAAATATATTTTATTGATTATGCTATTACAGTTGTCCCATTTCCCTCCTTCACTCCCCTCCACCCTGCACACCCTCTTCCACCTACATTCCCCCCTTTCGTTCATGTCCATGTGTCATAAGTTCTTTAGCTTCTACATTTCCCATACTATTCTTGCCCTCCTCCAGTCTATCTTCTTCCTACCATCTATGACACTTATTCTCTGTACTTTTCCCCCTCTCTCCTCCTCGCATTCCCCTGTTGCTAACCCTCCATGTGATCTCCATTTTTGTGGTTCTGTTCCTGTTCTAGTTGATTGCTTAGTTTGTTTTTTTGTTTTAGGTGTGGTTGTTAATAATTGTGAGTTTGCTGTCATTTTACTATACATGTTTTTTATCTTCTTTTTCTTATCTTTTTTTTCTTAGATAAGTCCCTTTAACATTTCATAAAATAAGGGCTTGGTGATGATGAACTTTTTAACTTGACCTTATCTGGGAAGCACTTTATCTGCCCTTCCATTCCAAATGAAAGCTTTGCTGGATAGACTGATCTTGGATGTAGGTCCTTGCCTTTCATGACTTGGAATACTTCTTTCCAGCCCCTTCTTGCCTACAAGGTCTCTTTTGAGAAATCAGCTGACAGTCTGATGGGAACTCTTTTGTAGGTGACTGTCCCCTTATCTCTTGCTGCTTCTAGGATTCTCTCCTTCATTTTTACCTTGGCTAATGTAATTATGATGTGCCTTGGTGTGTTCCTCCTTGGGTCCAGCTTCTTTGGGACACTCTGAGCTTCCTGGACTTCCTGGAAATCTATTTCCTTTGCCAAATTGGGGAAGTTCTCCTTTATTATTTGTTCAAATCACTTTTCCACTTGTTGCTCTTCCTCTTCCCCTTCTGGCACCCCTATAATTCAGATGTTGGAACATTTAAAGATGCCCTGGAGGTTCCTAAGCTTCTCCTCGTTTTTTTGAATTCTTATTTCTCCATTCTTTCCTGTTTGGTTGTTTCTTTTTTCCTTCTGGTCCACTCTATTGATTTGAGTCCCAGTTTCCTCCCATCACTATTGGTTCCCCATGCATTTTCCTTCATTTCACTTATCGTAGTCTTCATTTTCTCATCTAATTTGTGACCAAAGTCAACCAATTCTGTGAGCATCCTGATCACCAGTGTTTTGAACTGTGCATCAGATAGGTTGGCTATCTCTAGGTCGCTTAAAAGTATTGGTTCTGGGGCTTTCATTTGTTCTTCTGTTTAAGCCATCTTATTTTTCCCCTTTGGTCTGGTCACGCCTGTTACGTATGAGGGGCAGAGCCTTAGGTGTTCACCAGGGCAGGGCAACCCACGTTGCTGGGTTGTGATGTTGTATGTAGGAGTGGGGTCTGAGAGAAAACAATGGCGCTTGCTCCACTCTACGTCGGACTTCAGTTTCTTCCACCACTTCCCCCAAGCAAACCGGGCCTTTCTGGTGCTAATTCCCATGTGGGTGAGCTTGTGCACCCTGTGGGTCTTTCCAATGACCTCTCCTGTGAAGCTGGGAGTCTCTCCATGTGCCTCAACCCCCACAGGTGTTTTCAATTAGTGCCCGGAGGCTCTATTCTCTGGGACCCTGGGACCACCAGGTCAGCTAGCTGCCTTGGGCACAGTGCCTTGCTTCACAATTGCCGCCTCGCTGGGTCTGCCAGTTGCCACCCCTTGGCCGGGGTCTGCCAGCCACGACTTGCGCACCCAGGGTCTGCCTGCTGCGGTCTTGTGCGCCCAGGATAACTTATGCCGGTCCCAACTCTCTTTGTTCCAAGACCCCTCCCCGCCGCCCGACTCCACCCCTCCTACCAGTCTGGATGAATGTGTCTACTTTAACTCCTTGGCTGTCCGATTTCCATACAGTTCAATTTTCTGTCAGTTCTGGTTGTTATTCTATTTCTAAATTGTTGTTGTCCCTATCTTGGTTATGTGAGGAGGCACAGTGTGTCTACCTATGCCTGCATCTTGGCCAGAAGTCCCACTGTATTATTTCTCAGGTAGCTTGGACTACTCTCTCCCTCTAAAATCTCAAAGCTCTGTAATCATAAAATGTTAGAGCTTAAAGGAATCTGGAAAGTCATCCTTAACCTGTGCTCTCCTTCCCTGTTTTCATGCATCTATCCATCCACGGTTTTATTTTTTAATTTTTTTTATTGACTGATTTTAGAGAGAGAGGAAGGGAGAAAGAGAGAGAGAGAGAGAAAAAAAACATAGACGTGAGAGAGAAACACTGACCAGCTGCCTTGGATACAAGCCCCAACCAGGGATATAACCTGAAACCTAGGCATGTGCCCTGACCAGGAATCAAACCCATGACCTTTTGGTTCACGAGCAATGCTCCAACCAACTGAGCCATGACACTAGGACCCCTTCTGTGCATTTATCTGTCTATTCATTCATTAAATAGTTATTGAGTTCCAGCTATTTGCCATGTACAGTCCAGGCAACGGGGGCCTAACAGACATGGTCTTCATTCTTGGGTGAAGCTTATCAAAGAGGCATGCTGTCCAACTTGGGTGGGGAGGGGGGATGTTCATAGAGACTTACTGGGAGAAGTGATATCTGAGTCGAGATATGAAATAAAAGGAAATTACACTTCACTTGGTAATGAGTCTATTCAACAATTAAAATGGCCAAAGCAGTGTCAGGCATGCTACATAAAGAATAACTAATATAATATCTGCAAATAAAGTTTGTCACCTGGTAAGGGACATCACATAAAAGTACAAATGACTAGAATATACTATGAAGCACCATCCAGGAGAAGGCCCCATGGAGTCCTAGGGAGGGTTTCCAAGAATGAAGGGAAGTACCCGGCTGGAAAGATCAGAAAAAGCTCCCTGGAAGAACTGGAATTTGAGTTTATCTTGGGGATGGATAGAAATTAGAGGCACAGATGAAGTGGGGAGGGCATGTCAAACAAAAATAATGATATCAGCAAAGTTTAAGAACTAATGATATGCCCTGGGTGGCTCAGTTGGTTGGAGTGTCGTCTTGTACACCAAAGAGCTGTGGGTTCGGTCCGGGCTGGGCACCTACAGGAAGCAACCCACAGATGTTTCTCTCTCATATGATTGTTTCTCTCTGTCTCTCTCTGTTTCTCGCTCTCTGTTTCTGTCTCTCTCTCTCTCTCCTTCTCTCCACCCCTCTTCCCTTTCTCTCTCAACTCAATACACACATATCCTCAGGTGAGGGCTTAAAAAAAAAGTTTTTTAAGAACCAATGACATCTGTCTAAGGGAAGGAGAATGTATCAGTTTGACTAAGCACATAAGAGGAGGTAATGGTAATATAAATGCAGGCCTTCTGAATTCAACTTCAGTGGGTATTCAGCCACCTCCGTAAGTACTAGGCACGCGGGCTTCTCTCTCTACCATGCCTCAGGCCCACTCCTCGGTGGAGGAGCACTGTGGCCCGATTTCCTCTCCATCCGCTAGGGGGAGCTCTCACTGCAAAGCAAGCCGACCCCAGCAAGTCTCTCTGCACCTTCTTCTGCATTTTTCCGTGAATATGAAAATGATCTTAAAAAAGGGTAGAAAATCAATTCTAATAGCCTGGGTTAGAGTCTAACCCTGGCCCCGGCCCATCTCAATTTGAAATACTTAGAATTTCCGATAGCTAGCTCCTTTCTTCTTTCTCGCCCTTGCGCAAATACACTGACTTGTGACCTTTAGTGTTACCCCTGAACTGCTTCGTG
This sequence comes from Phyllostomus hastatus, assembly GCF_019186645.2. NCBI lineage: Eukaryota > Metazoa > Chordata > Mammalia > Chiroptera > Phyllostomidae > Phyllostomus > Phyllostomus hastatus. The sequence continues at coordinate 5,657,575 of NW_025334015.1, read as the reverse complement.
TGCATGCCCAAGTCTGTGCTCAGGTCCTCTGGGTGTTTCTGTTTACGACTGCAAACTCTTAAAATACTGGGAAGTTAAGTAGGGACACCTGTAATAGTGTCAACAATAAAAGCAAAGTTTAAAAGAATACCGGGTCATTGTACACAGAAGTCCCCTTGAACAACCAAGCACACAACGACAAAAACGGAAGCATTTAAAGCCCGCTTTTGGCATTAAAGGGCTGAGTGGATCGGAGATAAGGAATTGTAATAGTAAGAGCCGGCCCCAAGGTGGCGCCGAGAGGCTGGCGAAAGGGCTTTCCCAGGAAGGCAGCTGAAACTCCTCTTTGGGAGGGGGCTCGAGCTCTCCTAAGAAGGCGAAAGATCAAGCCTGGGCGGGATCCTGGAGCTCGGAAGGAAACTCCCAGGCGCAGTATTTGCGCTTTGCTCTTTTCTCCTTTTATAAGCCATCTGGCACCAGGAGCAAACTCGGGGGCCTCGGAGTGGGGGGTGGATCCAAGGGACAGGATCCCGCTCAGCAAGCCACCCATTAGATGGGAGGGGCAGCCGTACTGAAGAGCCCGGAGAAGGGCTGAAGCCTCCCGAACTGCGGGAGGAAGGGGGGGGGGGGGTTGTGTGTGTGTGTGCGTGTGCGCGCGCGCCTTTGAGATTTGACTTAAGGGCAGGGTCAAAGATGCTTTTTTCTTAGCCTGATGAGCTTCTTGGAAACAAAGTCATTTCTTGGAAGGAAGCTATACCCTGGATGTTTGCTGGCGCCCTAGAATGGGAAGTTTTAAGGGAGAGGGTTTGGGTGTTTCTGAGAAGTACAAGACAGATTCCTTTCTATTTTTCCTCCAGAATTCGTCCTACAGAGAACACAAAAAAACAAAAATGTCTCCCACCTCAGATCATGTCTGCTCTCAGATATACGTTTCTACCAATGTCATTTTCCAGCCACTCCTCAGAAGTACATCTATGCACCCAAAGACAGACACATACCCGTCTTCACCCCATGTCTGCCCTCTTCGTCTTTCCTCACGTGAGGTCCCGCTCAGAGTCCTGTGCGGTTATCTCATATGCATTTTTCCGCACAGAAAGATGCACGCCGGTGCACACGCTACTCCCCTCCCTGCCCCAACACCAGGCAGTAGGCACTGTGTATGCAGAGACAAGAATAACAATTCCTTTCCACAACGAGGGCCAAACTCCCTTTGGCCTCACGGTGGGAAGTTTATTTCCATCTTGCACATACTGCTTCTAAGCTCTGTTGCGGAGGTGCAAGTGAAGGAGGAGGAGGGAGAAGAGTCTGACTGCAACCTGCCTCAGCCTTGAAGGCAAAAATGGGCCTTTGATGTGCAGTTTTCTGTGAGGTTAGCAAAGGCTGAGTTAGACACACCCAGTCTCATTAGGAGCAGGAAAGGATGGCCTCAGAACATTGAACTTGGCCTTTGCAGGTCAACCAAAGGTCAGGGTGTTTGTTGATGGAAGAAAGAGAAGTTATATGTGGGTGGGTCTCTGTGTGTGGGGGTGTGGGGGGGGAAAGAGAGGAAAGCAAGGCAGGGTGGAGGGAAGGACAAAACCACAGGGTTAAAAGCAAGTACCTGAGCAAAAGTAAATTAGGAAGCAGAAGCCAAGGAATATAAACAAGGAATGTTCATCTACATGAGGGGAAAGGAATTGAATCCGGGAAGTGAGCAGAAAGAAAGGGACCAGAGCAAGAGAACTTGAAGGCAGGGAGACAGAGGAAGGAAGGAGCGGGCTCAGCCCCTCCTGAGAGCTGGCCAGGCCTGTCTGAGCACCTGCGGGGCCTCATCTGCTACTTACAAGCACAGCTTCCCTCAATCCTGATTAACAGGCACTAAGCGGCATATGGCTAATCCTTGCAGCCACAGTCATTAATGCTCCTCAGCCCTGCACAGGGAACCTGACCGCCTTCCTCATTCAGTCAGGAGGCCACCCCAGACTTAGGTCTCGGCCCCAGGGACCCTGGCAGCAGGGGCAGCTCCAGCAGATCCAGCCCAGAGGACATGGGGAGGGCAGAGTGGCTGAAAAAGCACTCAGTGCTTCCTTGAAAAGAATGCCCATCCTCCGCACGTGAGCCATTTGCCTTTCTCCTTCCAAACTGCGGTTGGGTCTGTTGTTTCACTGAAATCATCACAGAAAACCTGTGAGGGACAGGAGAATATATAATTCCCATTGCCTTGGCTGGTGTGGCTCAGTGGATTGAGAACTGGTTTGTGAACCAAAGGGTCAACAGTTTGATTCCCTGTCTAGGGCACATGTCTGGGTTGCAGGCCAGGTCCCCAGTACGGGGTGTGCAAGAGTAAACCACAATTGCTGTTTCTCTCCCTCTCTTCCTCCCTCCCTTCCTCTCTCTAAAAATAAGTAAATAAAATCTTTTTTAAAAGAAGAAAAGAAAAAATTGGAAAGCAAATCTGACAGAACTGAAAAGATTTGTGCCCTGGCCAAGTAGTTAAATTGGTTAGAATGTCATCCCAACGCACCAAGATTGGGGGTTCCATTCCTGGTCAGAGCACATACAAGAAGCAACCAATGAATGCATCAATAAGTGGAAGACCAAATCACTGTTTCTTGCTCTCTTTCTATGATATTCTTTCTCCCCCTGCCTCTCTCTCACTCAAATCAATACATTTAAAAATTTTTATTTTATTTTATTGATTATGCTATTACAGTTGCCCCATTTTTCTCCCCTTTATTCCCCTCAGCTCTATACCCCTTCTCCCTACAGCATTCCCCACCTCCTTAGTTTATGCCCATGGGTCCTACATATAAGTTCTTTGGCTTCTCCATTTCTTATACTATTCTTAACCTCCCCCTGTCTATTTTGTACCTACCACTTATGCTTCTTATTCCCTGTACCTTTTCCCCCATTCTCCCCTTTCCCCCTCTCTGCTTATAACCCTCCATGCAATCTCCATTTCTGTGATTCTGTTCCTGTTCTAGTTGTTTCCTTAGTTTGTTTTTGTTTTTGTTTTGTTTTAGGTTTGGTTGTTGATAATTGTGTTCGTTGTCATTTTACTGTTCATAGTTTTGATCTTCTTCTATTTCTTAGAAAAGTCCCTTTAACATTTCATATAATAAGGGCTTGGTGATGATGAACTCCTTGAACTTGACCTTATCTGGAAAGCACTTTATCTGACCTTCCATTCTAAATGATAGCTTTGCTGGATGGAGTCATCTTGAATGTACATCCTTGCCTTTCATGACTGATTTGAGTCCCAGTTTCCTTCCTGTCACTATTGGTTCCCTGTACATTTTCCTTTATTTCACTTTGCATAGCCTTCAAAGTGAAATAGACTTTTCCCTCTATTTTGCAACCATACTCAACCATCTCTATAAGCATCTTGATTACCAGTGTTTTGAACTCTGCACCTGATAGTCTGGCTATCCCTTCATTGTTTATTTCTATTTCTTTTTAGCTTTGATCTGCTCTTTCATTTGGGCCATATTTGTTTGTTTGGGGGTGGGGGGGCTGTTACATTGTAAGAGTGGGGCCTTAGGTATTCACCAGAGCAGGGCAACCTATATGGCTGCATTGTGGCACTGTATGTGGGTGAGGGGTCCAAGAGGAAATAATGCAGCTTCCTTGGCTCTCCTCTGACTTTCAGTCATTTCCCGTGGTACCCACAAGCAAATTGGGCTCTTCTGGTGCTGATTCCTGGGTGGATGGGTTCATGTACATTCTAGGATGCTGCGGATCTCTCCAATGAACTCTCCTGTGAGGCTGGGAGTTTCTCCCACCAATGCAGCCCCCACAGATTTTTTCAGTCAAAGGTTTTGAGGCTTCATTTCCCTGCACTGTAACCCTTGGTTGAGCGGTTTGCCTCACTCCCCAGTTTTTCCTCCAAGTTTATCTGCCTGCAAATGTGTGACCACCCAGTCTGCCAGCCATCCACCTTGCCCTTAGTCCTCTCCACCCCTCCAACCAGGCTGGGTGAATGTTTCTTCTTTAACTCCTTAGTTGTCAGGCTTCCATATAGTTCAATTTTCTGGCAGTTCTGGTTACTTTTTGTTTTTAAATTTATTGTTGTCCTTCTTTTGCTTGTGTGAGGAGGCACACTATATCTACTTATGCCTCCATCTTGTCCAGAAGTCTCAAAAAAAATTTTTTTAAGAAAATATTTGTAACCACAGAACCACAAAATGGTTCTATCCTTTTTGACAAGGTGCTGAGTTGTTTTTCAGACATTGGACCAAAACCACAAGTCATGTAGCCAAGCATGCACAAAGCAGAGAACTTTGACTTTTGGCTGCACCTGGAACTGAATCTACTCTCCACCTGTGGAACCAAAGGGCCAGGACAAAACCTGAACTTGAACACCAGAACCCTTCAAAGCCTAGGATCCATTGTACAGGAAGATCTGATGTTGATAATCCTTTAGCATAAATAGCCAAGTTCCAAGTTCCTTCAATTAAAACTGGTCCCACCAGCCCTTTGCATACCTCTTCTTCCTAATCTCTGAGAAAACCCTTAACCTAGTCCAGCGAGCCAGATGGATTTGAGGTACTACTAAGTCTTCTATTTTCTCAGCTGGTACCTTCTTGATCAATAAAACTTTCCTTATTCCAAACTCTGACATTTTGAGTTTGGGCCCATGGACTTTGGTCCAGCAATAGAGTTAACCAAGAACTACTTCATAGCTGAAGTAGGGTGTTCTCTCTCAGAGCCCAGCCTTGTATGTACAAGAGAGTAGCTGATTTGCTCCATGGCTAGGGTAGAAAAGAAAGAACAAAGAAAAGCAGAAAGAGAAGGAAGAGAAGGGGTTGGAAGCAGAGGAGGGAGAGAAGTAAAGAGGGGAGGGGAGGAAAGAAAAGAAAACAGAAAAAAGAACAGGAAAAAGGTGAATTTCTGATAGTCACAGGACAGACCGAGGTATACTACGAGCCTGGAATGTGCTTTGTAATTGAGGACTTGCTTGGCTCTGTCTTAGGCGAGACAGGAAGTGCACCTGAGGCGAGGAATTGTGTGGAAGAAAGTGCTCCCAGGGGACACTGGCAGAGGTGTGTGGGGAGCAGTGCAGAGAAAAGAGAAAAGCCATGTGAGGATGCATTTTCAGGGACAGTCCCCAACTTAGCCCATTCTTAGGGGGTTCAAGTCCTCTGGGTTTGTTCCAACTGGATGCAAGGAAGCAGCAGAACCCCCTTCTCCCATCCACACCCATACCACCCCCAATTCTACCCCATGCCCACACCCAGATGCATTTACTCCCAGATGTTCCAGTTAAATGAGCATAAGGAGGAAGTGCTCCAGGAGCCCCCAGCTGGTCTGCAAAGAGCAAAAGGAAAGGGAAGCTGGAGGAGAGACAGAGCACCTGTGAGCAGCGTCTGCTACTGCCAGAGAGCCAGCTGGTTTCAGACCCTCACCCCTTCACTAAAGGTCATCAACTCAGATTTCTAAAATGTTTCTTCACTTTAGAAGTTTGCAGTCCAGAAGAAAGACAGTTTCATTCTATATACATACGTACATAAGGAATGATATGATAACCCTGGACCAGTGGCTCCATTGGTTTGAGCATCATCCCAAGCACCAATAGGTTGTAGGTTCGATTCCCAGTCAGGGCACATACCTAGGCTGGAAGCTTGATCCCTGGGCAGGACCCATACAAGAGGGAACTGATCAATGTTTCCCTCTCTCTCTCTCTGTCTCTCTCTCTTATCAGTAAAAGCATATCCTCAGGTAAGAATTAAAAAAAAAAAAGAATGATATGATAGATGCTATTTCAGAGATACCTGTGTGGACAAAAAAGGGGCCACACACTAAACCTGACAAACTCAAGGGAGGCCAGCATGGAGACCTTGCAAACTCAGAGACTGAAAGGAACCACATAGGATGGTCTGAACATAAAAATTCCTTACTAAAAGTGAGTCATGGCAGGCAGTCACATCGTAGGCCTATAGCTTCCTTGACAGAGGTCAATCTTCACTTAAAAAGAGCTTGTCTATTGTCTTTTTGCATCTAAGATAACAGACCTTTGAAATGTTGGAGAAATTGCCTTTTCCAGACCCCTCAGGGCACGCCCACTTCACCAAAGCAGGAGACCACAGAGCCCCTCACTGTTATCTTACTGTCCACAAATCCTGCTGCTGGAAATGTTAACCACTAGCTGTCCTGTACCCACTGACATAAAAGCAGCCTCACCGTTTTACTTTTTACCAACCCCAGAGACTTGCCCCCTTTGCCTTCTCCCGCCTTCCTAATCTACCACCAACACATTTCATGTAACCCCTTACACCTCCTCCTTCAACTGTAATGTATAAAATAAGCTGTAAAACTGCCATTCTTTGGAGCACTTTTACAATTCATTGACATTTTGCTTCCCAGCCATTGTTGTCAGTTTGGCTCAAATAAACTCATAAAAATTCTCTACAGGTTTGGACATTCCTTACATTGACACCTCCAAAATATTTTGGAAGACAGTAAGTGATTGATGAAGCTGCCTGGGTGGATCAGGGGAGTGTAAGGAGGAGTCAGCTGTTAGAATGCCTACAATAGCTCTCATACCCTATAGAATAAATTACCAATCACTTATCCTAAAACTCAAAGCCCTTTCCTAGATACCCATTCACCTACTCCACTAATTTGCAAGTTGTATGTTTCACTTCTATCCTTTTAAGAGTTACAGTTAAATGTTTAAATTAATGCTTAAACTAAATGCCTTAAAAGTCTAAATTTAGTTTAAACTTTTGCCATCTTTCCCATGCTCTAAATTTTTCCCAGCTCTGTTTTTTTTAATGTAGTCTTATTGTCTAGTATTTTTTAAAACCTCACAGAACAGGTTATTATTATCATCAGCTGTTAGAGTCAATGTTTACTTAAATATGCCCACCTACTTACCGCATTTTTTGCTCATCATTGCTTCCTTTTACTGCATTGCTTTCTTCTGGATTCTGTTTTTTCCCTTTCTTTTTGTGCTTTCCTTTTAAATCATCCATTGATATTTCTTTCAACAAATAAACAGGAGACATACTCTTTTAAATGTTTTGCCCTAACATTTTTTTAAGGTTCACTTTATTCTCATGAGAGAGATAGAGAGAGAGAGAGAGAGGGGAAGGAAGAGGGATTGAGAGAAACATCAATGTGAGAGAGAAATAGTGATGGTTGCCTCCCATATGCGCCCCAACCAGGGATCGAACCTGCAACCTTTGGGTTACAGATGACACTCCAACAAACTAAGCCACACCAGCCAGGGCTATTTTTTGTTAAGTTTTATTTTATATGTTTTGTCCTTATTCTGGAGCCATAATTTAGCTGGCTACAGAATCCCAGACTGACTTATTTACCTCAGCACTTTGAAGTAATTATTCCATTTTTTCCAGCCTCTGCCATTACTGTTGTTCTTTTGTAAATAGTCTATCGATATTTTCAACCCAACTAACTTTGAGGTTTTTCTTTTATATCTAAGAATGACCCACATGCCTAGGAGTGGCTAAACAAAATGAGATAGTTCTTTACCCTGGGATATTGTGTTTGGGGTAGCTTCTTTAAGCTAAGCATGCATATGTTAAAGAACACAGATTTGCCCTGACCAGTGTGGCTCAGTGGTTGGGTGTCATCATGCAAAGCAAAAGGTGGTCAGTTCAATTCCTGGTCGGGGCACATGCCTGGGTTGCAGGTTCAGTCCCTGGTTGAGGTGTATACAAGAGGCAACCGATCAATATTTCTCTCCCTCTCTTTCTCCCTCCCTTTCCCTCTCTAAAAATAAATAAATAAAGTCTCTTTTGTAAGAACCTGCAAATTTAATCAAGTGAATTTGAATATGTAATTGACTTTATTAAACGGTTCATGAATTAGGCAGCATCCCATCTGGCAACTAGAAGGGTATTCTGAGGGGTTGTACAAAAATGGGTGATTTTTACAGAAAGAATGGTGGGGCAAGGAGGTTATTTAGCAAAAGAAAAGAAAGGATGTTTCAGTCTGGATGTCTTGACTGGTTAAAGGTCACATTCTTTGGAGAGGTTGAATACTGCAACTAAGTTCCGGTTTGCTGGCATGGAGGCAAATGACTACATTTTAAATCTGTTCTTTCTTTCTTTCCTTCAAACACATGTTGTTCATCAATTCTGAAAATTCCGAGCCATCGCCTCTTCAGTCACTGCCTTTGCCTTGTTCTTATTTTATTCCTCTACAACTCCTACTTTGTATTGCTGTGCATCTCCTACCACCTTCTTTCTAGGGTGCCAATTCTCTTCCTGGTTATATATGCCAACTCTGCCTTGTGGCCAGGCGTTAGCTAGTCCTCATCAGAAACTGCTTTATTCTGTGGGGCCCTGTATGTTCTCAGGGCATGCTAGGAAGAGTTGTGTGTTTGCTTCTACTGGTTGCGAGGCTTCCCCAGTGTGATAACACATTTTACATTCATTTTGGGGCTTGGGGAGGTAGTGTGAGTTCACACCCCACAGGAGAATGTGACCTAGGCCTGAAAGTTTGAGTTTCTTACAGGACATTTTTTTCCCCAGAGACTAGGGCAGAAACAGATGGATGGAGGTTTTTCCTACCTGTCCATTCCGGAGGGAACGAGGAACTCCAGTTCTGAAGTCCTGCTGCAGATAGGTCCTGAGGCCAGCTCCCTCTCCCACTTCAGCTCCCGTAGTCCTGGGACTCCCTCCTCTTCCTGTTCCCATTACCATGGCCCCAGTTTGCAAGCCTCCTGTTTTGACTTTAAATTTCTTCCTTGTTTCTGTCACTTGGGGATTTCTTCCTTATTTCAAGCTCAGTCTATAACAGGGTACAGCCAAGAGGGGGGCCCCAAATAGGGATTTGTAATGGGGTCCAGAACTCAAGGTGTCCAGGAAATATTAGAAAAATATACAGGATGTCCTCACCCCCCACCAGTCTGAGCTGGGGGATGGGACACATTGAGCAGGGCCATTCAGAGTTGTTTTGTACAGCAACAGCTTTGCAGCTAACCTCTGGCATTATCATTTAGCATGTCTGTAACCTTTAACTGGCTTCATATGTTAAATAGCTGTGGTCATGCTTTCAGCCAGGAGGATGGGAGTGACTTTCACCCAAGATGTAACTGGGAGGCAACTCCCCCTGGTTACAGCACCTGCGTGAGAGATTTGAGAAGGTTGGCCCCATACCATGGGGCCACACCTGCCCAGACGCATTATGACAGCCCAGTAAAGCTGGAAGAATACGGGAATACTGGCAGGTGTAACTGATTGTAGGAGAAGTTGGAAATGGGGCTGCAGAGGAAGATTAGTGCGGGCATTTAAACCCAGGCATGGCAGCCATGGGAGAGAGAACCATGCGGTTTTGGCAGAGTGGGGACCACGAGGCTTTGGGGTGCTTCCTTTTGCCATGTGGCTTAGGAAGCAGGAGAAACTATTTGGAAGAAAAGGGGTGAAAGGACTCTTGTTGGCGGACCATGAGAAGGTGCCACATGGCTTTGGATTAACTGCAGATTGTGGTGGTGACACAGCTGATGGTGCCGGGAGCCCGAATCACAGTCTTCTACTTCTTTTCCTGAGATATGGTACCCCTAGGGCAGAGGGAGAAGGAAGGACTGTGTGCATCTGTGGGTATTCTAAAGGACTTTTATTGTTTTAATGAAGACATTAAGTCACTACTCTAAGTTTGTATAGCTTTTAAATAAATACTGCCTTTTCTTTTCACAAATCTCTGGCATTGAGAGACATCTTGCCTCTGGGGGCAGGCATAGTGAACATAGTGGGGAGTAGGGACCCCTGGAGGAAAAGGGGGGGTCCTTGTATATTGTTCACTCCCCTCTGGTCTGTTCTGTAACAAATCTTCATTTAACTTTTCTGTTCTGCTTTATTCAGAATTTTCCTGTATGGTGCTGTAGAGTAGTGGTTATCCACATGAGCTCATTCTGTGAGTTACTTGACCCCAAAGGTGTAATTCTTTTTATCCCCTATTTCTCCCACTGGACTGTGGACTCCTTAAAGATTGAAACTGTGCCCACATTATTTCTGGTCCCTTGCTCAGTACCAGACAAAAACAAAATATAATGTTTGCTAGGTGGGTACTTAACTGCTGATGATTACCAAGGCTTATACAGGTATTTCTACACCTCTAGGAAGGAGACCTCCTCAGTCATTCTAAGCACAAAGATATTCTTTTATTATGAGGAATTGTTATAGGAAATTCTGTAACATATGTCATTATGACACCTATGTGAGTGTGTTTTTCTAAACATTCTAACACATCCATTGAGCAACCACTATGTAGTTGTGGAGCCCAAGAAAAAAGATTCACTTGATGGGAACCCTGAGAAGAACTTTATCTGCTGAGATGGACTCCCCATGGTCAACCCATAGCCCAAACTTTACGAATAGTCTGAGAAGAACCTCAGACTGAACATTTGGCTTCCCACACCATTGCCCGGTTCTTTTCATGTCACCTGAGTCAACCATTGTAGGTAAGCCCTGGTTTCACCTTCCTACCAATGGACTGAGACCTCCTGTGTCCAGTCAGAACTATGCCAATTGGCTCTGCCTGGATAGCTCAGTTGGTTAGAGCATTGTCCCAATAGGCCAAGGTTGTGGGTTCAATCCCTGGTCAGAGCACATACAAGAATCAACCAATGAATGCATCAATAAGTGGAACAAGAAATAGATGTTTCTCTCTAAATATCTCAAATAAATAAAATTAACTTTAAAAAAAGAGCTACACCAATGGTATCCTTATTTGCCCCTATATAAACCAATAGGAACTGCACAATTTGAAAACCTCATCTGCATAAAATTGGGAAATGGGTGGAAACTTTCTCCATGAATGATGGCCTCCTTTTTGACTTGAGCACAACTGAGGTTGCCATCTGAACGTGTTTCTCCTGGGCTGCAGCTCCTTTTGCTCAGATGAATGCTTTTTATTCTTTATTGCAGTCTAAAATTAATTATCGCCTACATAAAAGAACAAACATTGAAGAGCATTTGTGGAGGTACACACCTGCACGTGCAAGGCCACACTCAGGGTCCTTCCACTGGAGGAGGTGACATACAGGGCCTCGCTGTCACTCGATGTGGCAGAGACTATTGTGTTTGCCATGGTTTCATTCATGGAGAAGACTGTGTGTTTGGGAGAAAATCTTTAATAGACCTGTGTAGGAGAGCAGCTATGTCTCCAGGGAGCTTGAGAATGGAAGAAGCTGCTCTGAGTTAGGCAACAGTAGCATTTCTATAGTTGAGCCAGAGGGAGAAAGAGGGAGAGGAGTGGAGACAGTCAGAGGGTAAGAGCCCTGTGCATGCTTCATGATGTCGCCAGAGTGGTATGGCTCTCCTGCACCTGTATGCCATGTAGTTAGAAAATGAAGAGCATTTTGACAGAATTATAGTGAAATAATGGGACATCCATGACCATAGTGTGATATTGTGTGGAGTGGCTCTGCTTATGGGCTCCCCACCCCCACCCCCAGGTGAGAATAAGTCTACCAGCACGTGATCTGCTTGGGAAGGAAAGGTGGCTAGTCTCTCAAAAGAGAAGGGCCAGGAGCCTGTTCCTCAATGGGCTTTTATTGGGTTCAATTGGCACAGGAATACAGGTTATATATATATGTAAAGCTCATCGATCATTGTCAGGCAGTAAGGATCAAACAATAGATAACATACAAAGAACTCTGAGGGCTTATTCTGAGTCAGGGTCAGTTAGCTAAAGGGCCATAAAACTTTGGGGAAACAAAGTCATTATGCTTGGACCCTTGTCATTTAAATTGAGGGCATTCTAAACAAAGCAGGTTTCACAGGATTCTTAGGCCTGATCACCCTTTCCAGAACAGGGCCACACCACCTCTGGCATTGTTTCAGGCTTGAGTCAGGCAGGGGAAGCAATGCAGCCAAGAGATTAGGAGACTTCTCACAGACAGAATGAGGACTCAGGCTATGTCAAAGCTGAAGGATGAGAGTCCATCACTCCTTTTTCCTATAGCCCACCAAGTCCTTCCCTGAGGGCCCCTTCATGACCATGCCTGTCTTAGGTCATCTCTCCTTTGAGGAATCTTACCCATCATTGGCTAACTGGTCATCTGCTCGAGGCCAGGCTGGGTAAAGTAAAAGGGGGCAGAGGTGGTGCCCCTACTAGGAATATAAGCTTTGTCTCCTGAGTGGCTTATGATTCCAAGGTCTTTTTACTCAGCCTTAGCCATGGGGAGTTATGGCTTCTGAAACCAGGCAGGGCAGTTCCCAACAATATTTAACAAAAACTTTTCTAGAAACAGATAAAGTTAATAGGAAAGAAGAGTCTATATCTATATCTATATCTATATCTATATCTATATATATCACACTAATGAATTTATATTTAGAGCCCTTTACCCAATCATCAGGGAATAAACTTCTGTATTATGAATGGTCAGATAGAAATCATAAGGGAAATTAGAAAGTCCTTGGAAGCAAGACAATGTGTATTACACTGTGGATGTGAGATGTAGCCAGTGGAGTGCTTAGAAAGGAATTACAGTCTTGAGAGCATGTAATAGAAAAGAAGGAAGGTTGGAAACAGTATTAAACTCTAGAAGTCTGGAAAATCTACAGAGAAAATAGGGCATCACTGTACAATGGGATAAAGTGTAAAATGGGTACGTTTATAATACAGTGCATTATGGAGGGACAGAGGAGGGCCACTGAGTCATCTTGGAACACTGGGGTCTGAAAATCCTTCCATGAGGAGGACATGCTAGGAGCTTTCAGTGGCTCCTAGAGGACATGTTGGAGTTGGAAACTGATTGGGCTCAAGGAGGGGCGATACAGGCAAAAGGGACCACCCAGGGAACTTCACAGGCTTAGAAGATCTTGGCAAGTTTTAGGAAGTTCAAAGAACTCACGCAACTAGATTCACTGGTGTAGAGGAAGATGTAATCATGAGATGATACATTGTTATGCTTATGACCAAAAGGAGGCATTTCCGTTTTCTTTAGCCATGACTTTTTCATTCGTACAAGGGAATCAAACTTCATTCTGAAGGTAATACAGAGCCACTTAAGAATTTTAAGCAAAACAGCATGAGCTGATGTTCGTTCTGCAGGACACAGGAGTCTGACATTTGTTCATTCCACAGATATTTACTGAGCACCTACTATTGTTCTCTACCCTGTGCTGCTCACAGTTTTGAAAATAAAGGTCTAGATACAGAAGATATATGCGGGTTCCTGGAAATCAAGTTAAGAATCCAGATGAAAAAATGACAAAGCTTGCACTAAGCTGGTGGTGGCGGGTGGCCACCCCATGGGGGTACACGAGGAGGGTTTACTGCTCAGTGGAGCTCCGTGTCCCTTCTGTGGTCTCTCCTGGTAGGAGCTAGTGACAGGCCTGGGGTACACTGGACAGTGCAACTCTAGAGGACAACGACTGTCCAGATAACAAAATGTGGCCTGGGGAAAGTGACTGGAATAAGGCGAGACATCGGAGTGCAAAGAGTGCAGAGTCGTGGAGGTGTTTGGGGGTGGGGGGCGGGTGATTCGAGATCCCTGTCCTCTGAAGGCCTGAGAGTGGCCATCCCCACCAGGTACGGCTGCTGTGCTCCTGCATGCTCTGAGGATCAAATGTCACCCTGGAGGACCAAACACAGCCACTCCTCCCAGTCCTGAATCTGGCAGGAATGCATTCCATGGGATTAAAGAGAAATGTGAGAGTTTTACCTAGGGCATTATCCGATTGCTTAAGAGGCATGATAATAAATAATCTCAGAGGGAAAAAAAAGCTTCTCATGGTATAATCCTCATCATGTTCAACATCAGGGAAATGGAATCAAATGCCCCTACTGCCAGCCCTGGAACAGGATATCCAGAATCTCTTCAGTGGCAGCCAGAAACAACAGCCTCTCACTCCTGTGAAGGAGCAAGCAGAGCACGTTGCCACACCGGCCACCCTGGCCCTCCCTCCCCCACCCAGGCCCAGAGCCCTCAGGAAGAGCTTCCTTACGAACCCTGGAGCAGAGGCCTGACCCAGGAAGGGACTCAGAGAAGGGCAAGGCTTCATGGAAGTAAGTATACCCTGGATGGTGAAATTGGTGTGAAGAGAAAATTACCCCTGATTGGAGGGTTGGGATAAAAATATCTCCAATCTGTAAACAAAGTAGTTGTGTTGCCAGTGGAAGTGGGTCTCTTTCACAGGCTCGAAAAAAAAGCAGTTCGCCGACGCACGCTCAGGAGATTGTGGTATGGCAAGATCTGTTCAGGTGGAAGGCTGCCCCTGTGTCTGTGGCTGTGCTGGGTATGCAGGCTCCTGCCTGGAGGCTGCATTTGGAGTCTGCGAGGCCATTGGCCACGTGGCTGCTGGGAGCACATGGTTATGAAGAAAGAACATGGGAGTGCGTGGGGTAAGTATGGGTCACCAAGAAAGAGAGCTCTTCTTTGTTCCCTGGGGTTTGGGAAGGCCCAAGCGCTTTTTCAAAACAACCAATCAACTTCCCAAGCTTTCCAGGCTACTGATGGGTCCAACCCGTAACCAGTCGATCCCTTTCCCAGGTTAGACTAACAGGCCTCCATGGTCAAGCATCTCTCCCTGCACCATTTTGACTACTGTTGAGCATAAACTCACCTCCCTCAGCTCCCTCCAAAATCCGGTACTGGAGGAGGGAATGGAGGGGAGTTCATCCTTGGCAGGGCAATGCTATGATGCCCTGGAGGGTGAGAAGCTGTAGCTTTCTGGTAAAGCCAACAGGCTTATGCTCCATGGTTGATTATGCTCAACAATGTCCAGCTCCCTTTCCTTCCTTCCTTGTTAATAATCAGCTGTCTACAGTAACAGTTGGAGTGTCCAGGAAGCACACACCCAGGGCATGCCAGCGCTGTAGGTACCTCTGTGCTGGAGGTTAGGGTCCCTCACCACCAAGCTTCTCACCCTCAGCCTCACAGAGCAGCTGTTGCTGCTGGGCTTGGCTTTAAGACAGTTCAGATAGCATGTGTGTCCCAGTGCTCATCTGTGTCCTCAGCCTGAAAGCACAGATTAGGAAGAGTTCCTCACCTTCTCCCTGGGCCAGTGGAAATATTTACCAGGTCAAGTAGAGGGGGGAAAAAAAAAGACCTGTTCTGTTTTATCTCACCGCAGGAGTCCCTGCTGAAGGGGTCTGTGCAGTGTTGTTTACCGGCTGTCCCTGACACCTGTTCCTGGGTGTCTGTGTGGGGCACAGGGCCAAGCCTTGCTTCTCCATCTCCTCAGAGAAAGAACTGCAGCCGCCACCCTGACAGAGGAATCTGGGATGCAGGATTCCTAGGGCCTCGGCCTCGAGGAAGCAAACCCTGTGTCAGACTTTCACTGTGGGCATGCTATTGTCCATCCATCATTATGGCTGTGGCCGTGTGGTGCTACATTTCCATGTGCGTTGGTGAGCAAAGAGACCCTGGCTGACAGTGAAGCAAAGGGGACACTTTAACTTCTCCCCCAGCAGAGGTGAGTGATTCTTTCATCGATGGCCTGCATGACACATTTACTACAAACACACACACACACAATTTAGGACATGAACACCTATCCTTCTTTGGTTGAAATATGAAAGGTCTGCTAAGTTGCTTGTTAAAAAGACCTTTCTCTAGGACAGTGGTCCCCCACCTTTTTGGCACCAGGGGCCGGTTTTGTGGAAGACAATATTTTCATGGATGGGGTCAGAGGGGGGATGGTTTCAGAATGATTCAAGTGCATTACAGTTACTGTGCACTTTATTTCTATTATTATTACATTGTTACATATAATGAAACAGTTATGCAACTCCCCATAATGCAGAAGCAGTGGGAGCCCTGAGCTTGTTTCCTGCAGCTAGATGGTCCTGTTTGGGGGTGGCGGGGACAGTGACACCGGAGTGTGTTGCTTATGTCCAGTCTACTCCTACTCTCATTTTGGTTGCTGTCACTACAGAAAACCTGCTTCACAAAGACAGGAGGTTGGAAATGGCAGCAGGCTTTTCAGTGCTTTTATGGCAATCTCAGTATACCTTGACTTTATTTATCTTTTTTTTTTTTGCCTGCAACAATCTTTTATTTTCTTGCCTTTAAGGCTACTGAAAATCTGCTCAAAGACAAGGCCATTAATTCTCCTAAGAAACATGCCCCTGCCCACATGGCCTAGGTCTCCATCAGGTTCATGGTGAGCATGTGCTACGTCGCATTCTATGCTGCAGGAGCGTTTTCTTGTGAATCTGTGGGGTTATGGCCAATTCTTTCTGGAAATATCAGCTTCTCACAAACTGCCTTCTTGATCATTAATTTCTGTACTACTTCATTGGGATCCATGAAGAAGGGAGGAGGAGCATGCGTTACATTAGCAATTTTGTTCTCTCTGGATGTATATTCTCATAACATGCAGTCTTGTCAGCCTCTGGTAAAGTCTCATGTCATTCATTCTGATAAGCTCTCCATCAATTCTCAAAAAGAAAAAGAAAAAACTGCAACAGTAGGAAAAAGCTGGAAGACATTACTCTGATCTTTGCCCTTAGACTTGAAACTCCATGATCATGAAGTTCATCTCAAACAGGAGAACTTCTTCAAAAAACTGAATCTGTTCTCTGGCTTTCAATTTCTCTGTATTTATAAGATCTATTGTAGGTACCACCTTTAACTTGAGTGATTCTTCAAGTAACATTCCATTATAATCTGTTGTATAGGTCTCATCATGTGGTTTAATAACCTCCTTGGAGTGTTCACCCTCTGTCCTGCTTTCCTGCCGCTTTTCTGCAAGGCTACTTTGAGCATTTCTTGATAGTTGTTTACACATTTTAAAGCATCTGTAGCATTGAACTCAATCCCAAGGCAAGAACAGTGCTGGGTTCTTAAAACATTTCCAGCCCTGGCTGGTGTGGCTCAGTGGACTGAGCGCTGGCCTGTGAACCAAAAGGTCACTGGTTCAGTCAGGACACATGCCTGGGTTGTGGGCCAGGTCTCTGGTTGGGGGCGTGCAAGAGGCAACCAACTGATGTCTCTCACATACATCGATCTTTCTCTCTCTTTCTCCCTCCCTTCCCCTCTCTCTGAAAATAAATAAATAAAATCTTAAAAAAAATATTTGTCTCCAAACATCATTTCAAAGAGGGATGGCATATACAATTCATCAGCTAACTTCTCCACATCCTCTGACTCCATGATGTGGATCTTGGTAGATGTGGGTCTTGGTAGCCGTCAGCTTCCGGGGCCCAAAGGAGAAGTCCCAGTGGCTACTCTGGAAGCTGTGGATCATCATGGCTGAGGTGGGGCCAGCGTGGGTGATGTAGGACAGGCTGGAGTGGCATTGGCAGCGGACGCTGGTTCTCCCACCTTGCTGAGGCCCAGCCCCTCTCCCACTCACCACCTTGACTTTAATCTGCTAACCTCCTGCTATGAGGCCCATTTGGAAACCTCTGTTCTAGGAAGCCACTTAAAGCCAAAACTCTGGCATTAATATTGATAGGGGAAATCAAGAGTTAAGGATTTTAGCTGTAGTTATAGTTGCTAGGCTTAAGTGATTAATGCACGTGGAAAGCTGTTTATCCAAGAACTGGAATACAGGACGTCTGTCACTCCAGGAGGTCCACAAGCAATTAAACTTTTGTGCCCCAAGGGGTCTGCAAGTGGTGAGTTCGTATCTTAGCCATTGTGTTCCAGGGAGGGGATGTCCATGCTGTAGATAAAGGATTGCCGATCAGCAGATAAAGAAGTACTAGGAAATTGCCACCAGACTGCAACTCTGTTTAACCTTTTTTCCAAACCGCTTACCTACCCTTCCTTCTCCCTATGAAAAGGTTGAGATGAGATGTTAAGATGGTTTTTCAAGGTACATAACCCATCATCTTCTCAGTTTTCTGGTCATCTGAATAAAGTGCCTATAAAGATATTTTTAAAAAGATTTTATTCATTTATTTTAGAGCAAGGAAGGGAGGGAAAAAGAGAGGGAAAGAAACATCAATATGTGGTTGTCTGTCACACCCCCCACCTCCACCAGAGACTTGGCCTGAAACCCAGGTATGTGCCCTGACTGGGAATCAAACCTGTGACCTTTTGGTTTTGCAGGCCGGCACTCAATTCACTGAGCCACACCAGGCAGGGCTGCCCATAAAGATTTAAGCTCCATTTGTACTTACTGGTTCTGGTAGAGACAGGCAGCATGAACGCCGACTTTTCTGGTTTCAGCGTGACCATTTTCAATGGAACCACTATGGAGCAGAGAAATATGCAAATAGGTGGAACCACAGACCTTCCCTTCCTTCTATAGCACCAGCAGCATATCCTGCTGGAGTGGATGGAGGTTTAGATGGCCACTATTTTCTTAGATTGGGGGGTGGGCCCTCTTATTTAAATAAAATGAAAGAAATAGTTTTAAGAGAAAGCAGAGGAAGATAGTTGTGATAACATGTGAGAGAATGGAGTTGGAAATACGCAAGGAAGGTAGGACTTAAAGGGAGAGGAAAGGGAGCAGCAGAATCCTTGAGGAGCCCTGAAGAGGAATGCTTTCATGGGACTACAGTGGGTCAGAGAATCTCCTCCATCAGAGAGCTCCCTGCTCTCAAGCAGCGAGGGTTGACTTCAGGCATATAAGGGCGTGAAAGAACAGAAGCCATAGCCCTGTTACTTTTAAAGAATATAGTCACACCAAAAAATAAACACACCCTGATGTAAAATTCCTCTGTGTTTCTCATTCCTTCTGACACATTTGCAGGCTGAAGGTCCTACTTTTTTTTTAATCAGGACTCTCCAGGAATATTGTAACTGTTTTGTCTGAACCGAACTAAAATACTAGGAAAGGGAAGGGGTACAGCAATTGTCAATATGAGAAACATCCAAAGCTGTAAAAGTTTTTATGAGTTTATTTGAGCCAAAATGATGACAACTGCTGGAAAGCAAAATCTCAAGGGATTGAGAAAATGCTCCGGAAAGTGGCAGTTTTAGTTCTTATTTTATACATCAGAATCAAAGGGAAAGGTTTAAGAGGGTTACATGGAATCCATCGGTGATAGACTGGGGAGGCAGGAGAAAGCAAAGCAGGAAATCTCTGGGATTGGATAGAAAGTGAAATGACAGGCATACTTCTTGTACACAGGGGTACAGGATAGCTAACAGTTAACAATGAACATGATAACGATAACAGTGAGGGGACTTTGGTCTCTGCTCTGGTGTGATGGTTGGGTGATTGTGCTTTGAGGGGTGGTGGTGGGGAAATTACTCCGATATTACAAAGGCATGTCATCAGGTATATTATCCTACACGCAAAAAGACAATAGATAGGATCAGTTTAGGTGAAGATTGACCAATGTTAGGGAAAAACACCACACTAGGACATGACTACTCACCCGGAACAGTTTTTAGTTAGGAAGTTTTCAGTTCAGACCATCCTGTGTGGTTACATTGGTCACTGAGTTTTTGAGGCCACCCTGCAGGCCTCTCCCAAGTTTGGCGCGTTTACTGTGTGGCCTCCTTTTCCTTCACACAACAAACACATTCTGTTTCAGCCGTTTATCTCGTGTGATTTCCACATGACCATGTTAGGTGGGTATTGTTGTCCCTGTTCTACAGGCAAGGAATTTAAGGCTTAGAGAAGGTAAGTAACTTCCCCACATTTATAAAAACTGAGAATTGGGATCACAGTCCACCAGACTTCAGAGCCCACATTCCCCTTCCCGGACTACCGCTGCTGGGACTTCTGTGGGCTGCTCCGAGGCGAGACTCACGGGGAAAACCTCGCTCTTCCTTTGCCGCTTGATTTACACCTTATGCTGGTATCGAAAAATACTGCAAATGCTTTTGTTCAAGTGCAGCACAAGCATGTTTAGTTCCTTGAGCTCTTCTAAGAAATATGTCCCTCCTTAGTAAGCCACATATTAGAAATAAGCATATTGAGCCCTGGCTGGGTAGTTTAGTTGGTTCCAGCATCGTCCCCTTCGCCAAGGTTGAGTGAGGGCTCAATCTCCAGTCAGGGCACATACAAGAAGCAACTAATAAATGCATAAATGAGTGGAAAACAAGTTGATATTTCTCTCTTTTCTCTCTCTAAAAATCAATAATTTTTAAAAACATTTTTAAAAAGAAATAAGCAGACTCAGGTGGATGATGTGATGATAGAAGCACAGACTGTAGAGCCCACGCACTGAATGCTTTCAGAGCTCTGATTCCCTTCTGAACAGGACCGGAGCTCTCTGGGAGCTTTGCTGGAAACAGTAAAATCATAAGGAAGAGCAGACCACTTGACCACCCAGTGCATTCTACCCTGTCCTGCTGCCTTAGTGGTGGGCCTCCATTCCAGAATCGTGTATCTCAGCTACAGGTCATAGCTTGCAGACTTCATATGTAGAGGATTATCAATGTTTTACAATGAAGGACCTGCCTCCACTCTCAGATAAACCTCTGCTCCTTATAGGATATGCATGGAGCTGCTTTGTAATCTTGTTTGGACTTTTGAAAGATTTCCTAGTGGAGAAGACATTTAATAGGCAGAACTATTTCACAGTGCAAGCACAGGAACTCCAGTAGGAGAAAAGAGGCACAATTTCTGAAAACTGTACTGTGTCCACAGTCAGAAACCATCTTACATTCCTCAGGTAACCAAAATGGTCCCTTCAGTTAGGCAAATAACCCCTGGCTGTATAACCAGGAGCTGAAGAAAATAATAGAGGAAAGAGAGAGCAGAAGGAAAAATAGCCAGTGGATCTAAAAAGAATTTTTCTCTTTTAATTTCTTTATTATGTGTTTGATGAAGGGAGGCTACCACCATAAAATAATTTTCACATACTGTTACTTGTGACTTTGGATCATGATAAACCAGAATAGAAAGAAGCTTTAGAAAATGAAAAAAAAGTCCTGGCTGGTGTGACTCAGTGGATTGAGTGCTGGCCTGAGAACCAAAGGGTCACTGGTTCCATTCCCAGTCAGAGCACATGCCTGGGTTGCCAGCCAGTTCCCCAGTAGGGAGCCCACGAGAGGCAACCACACATTGATGCTTCTCTCCCTCTCTTTCTCCCTTGCTTCCCCTCTCCCTAAACATAAATAAATAAAATCTTAAAAAAAAAGCAGAAAGGGAAAAGCAGTAGTTACCTACAAGGGGGCTCTTATAAGACTATCAGCTGATTTCTCAAAAGAATATTTGCATTCTATAAGGGATTGGCAAGAAATATTCACAGTGATGAAAAGCAAGGACCTACAACCAAAATTATTCTATTCAGCAAAGCTATCATTTAGAATCAAAGGACAGATAAAGAGCTTCCCAGACAAATAAAAAAGCTTAAGGAGTTCATCATCACCAAACCATTATTATATGAAATGTTAAAGGGTTCTTTAAGAAGAACATAAGAAAATATGAACAATAAAATGTCAATAAATACATATCTATCAACAATTTAATCTAAAAAATAAAATAAACAAGCAGAACAGAAACAGAATCATAGATACAGAGAACATTTTGGAGGGGGGTTGGGTGGATGGATGAAAAAGGTGAAGGGATTAAGAAGTACAAATTGGTAGTTACAGAATAGTCATGGGACTGTAAGTACATCATAGGGCATAGAGTAGCCAAAGAACATACATGCAGGACCCATGGACATGGACAACGGTGTGGAGATTGCCAGAGGGAGTGGTGGGTGCTGGATAGAGAGGGACAAAGGGGCGGAATTTGGGACAACTGTAACAGCATAAAAAGTCAAATATAATTAAAATAAATAAAAACAATCCTTAGTGACTGAATAAAAAGACTTATAAAGAAAATTATATAATGATTGCATTTGAAACATGAATCTGGCAACAACCTCAATCTATTTGATGTTTCTTGATATTTGTATATAGTATAAATTGAAATATAATATATATAATTTAGTATATATATAAATTATACACACACTGTTCTACTTTGTAAAAACCAAAAACACCAAAATAAATTTAGGGTGGCTAAAAACCCTAAACAAACCCTCATATGAAAAATTGAAGTTCTTTAGTTATGTATTAAAACACAGTTGTTGGAAATTAACACACTTTACTAATCACTATATTCAAATTCTGGTTTTACTCATATTTCCTGTAACACTAGAGATGTACTTTCTATATTAGATATAATACAAGCTATTTCAAAATTTTCCATAGTATTAAATGACACTAAAAACCAACTGCATCCTTAAGTCCAATTTTCAGTATATTTTATTCTTCTCTTCCTCTTGTCTTCTTGTCTTCATAAGATTCTGCTGCATTTTCCTCCCTGGCCTTATCATTTTCCTACATTCGGAAACCAGGTAGTTAAATGTTCCTTCAGTTAGGCAAATAGTTAGGCTGGTTTTCTGCAGAAGAAACTATAGGTGTATCATCAGTTTTGACCTACCATGGAAACAAATTTTGCTTGTTTCAGAAAGATGCCACTTCTATGTACTGTAAAATGCGTGTGTTGGCTATGTTTTATATTGATTTTGGAGCTTTTTTTCTTTTATCAGATTTGGAACTGGGGCCTCAAACAAGGTGCAGGCAATAATGCTTCCAAGATAACTGGGCTGCATCCTTATTGGTAAAATGAGAAACCCTTCATTTTACAGTTTTTAATTGAGTGTTCCTTCTCTGATCTGTAGTGATGCACTCATTCTATAGCTATGGAAATTTACCCCACCTCATTCTTAAACATCCTCCTCCCACTCAATTCACTGAAACAGACGCCATGGGCGCAGGTCCAGGCATCCCTGCATCCAGCATAACCAGACTTCAGCTTCCTTTGTCACCATGGTGACTGCTCGCCGGGTCTGGTGGTCGCTATGGTAACAAGGGGCGGGTAGCCGGGTCTCCTCAAGCTGGGCGCATGCGCTCGGGGAAGCCTAGTTGCGCCGCAAACCCGCTGCCGCTGAGCTTTCCAAGACATGGCGCTGAGGCTGCAGCGGCGGGGGTTCCAGCTCTGCGCCCGGCTGCCCGACTTCTTCCTGATGCTGCTTTTCAAGGGTGAGTGTGAGTGTCCACTTTTGGGAGACAGGAGTCTAGGGGCGACGGGAGCGGAGCGGGCCCGCAGCGGCTGGATCCCGTCCAAGCGGGAATAGCGGTCCCAGCGTCCGCGGCTCCGGGGACTCCTGGGCTCGGGTGGTCCGAGTTCTCGGCTGCAAGAGCGCTCGTGTCCGGGGAGAGGATTCAGATCCGGGCCTGGAGGTGGGGTCCGGGAGGATGGGTACGGGGTGCGGGGGCCCGTGGAAGGCCCGTGGGGTCCCGGGCAGCCCGTTGCGGGTGATGGACTCGACCCGGGCAGTTGGCACCGCTTCTGGAAAGACAGTGGCCGCTTGGGCGTGGGCGCGGGAAATTGCTGGAAGACACTGGAGCGAGCGGCATGCGTGGAAGTGGATAGTGAGCGGCTTTCTGAAGGGTCAGCGGATGCACAACTCCATCGCCTGTCTGGCTCCTTATTCACGCTCTCTGGGGATCACTTGTCCCTTGCTGTAAACAAAGGGACTCAATTTGGCAAACCTAACTTTCCTTTCATGTAAATAAAATGTCACAGATCTCAGTCAAGTACTTTTTGTTGGTCTCCAGTTCGATCAGGAGACCCCGCAGGCCCTTACCCTGGGCGTTAGCATCTGGGCCATTTTGATCTGGACACACAGATAAAGTCGCGAGTTTTCATTTGTCTTTTCCACTGTCTGAAATTGCCATTAGCTTCGTGTGTCCCAGGACGATTGGACAGAAGGACTGAAATAGCTTCCGATTACTGAGCACATACTGTATACCGGGCACTTTGAACAATATCTTATTTAGTGTTTACAGCAACTTTGTGAGATGGGTTTTACTATCCCATTTTCACGTAAGAAAACTAAGACCTAAGCCAAGGCTCTTTTCAAAGGCTGTATTCCAAGTAAGGAGTGAAGACTCCAGCCCACCTCGATCTAATGCAGGATACCACACTTTTTCCCATGGCCGCTCAGTTCCTAGATCATTTTGTTGTTTGGCTTGTTCGCCATTGCCATCTCATGATGTTTTCCAGAATATACAAATTAAAACACGAAGTGACTGTTGGGGAGTGGGGGTGGAGGGACACGGAGAACAAAGCGCTGCCTGTGTTTGATGGCTGCTCCCGTGGGTGTTGGTAATGCTGGCAGTCAGAAGTGCGGCTGTGGGGCAGAAGCTGTGAAAACAGGGCTCTGGGATGAAGGGTGCGCTTCAGGGTGTAAATATTGACCATGTACTTTGCCTGAAAGTGATTTCCAGAAACATATGTGGTTGAGTGACATAAGTGGCCAAAGGCTAGCCAGGGGACAAGGGTGTCAGGAATGTCCAGCCCCCAGCTTTGTTGGTCACACTGACACTGTCCTATTCACAGACTGGAACAACTCTCTATTGTTGTGGAGGTCTATTCACATGAAAGTTTGCAGTTTTTATTTCAGGAACATTCGGCAATTTATTTCAGGAATGAGGATCTGTTGTGCTTGGTGGTTTGTTAACAAAATGAGAAGATGCTGAGGACTTCACACACCCTTTTATTCAGCTCCCCCGGAGGAGCTCGTCGTGTGGCTTTTTTGACATTAAGGGCTGAGGTTTACCTGGAGTGCATAGGAGAAATAATCAAATTTTGCAAAATAGGACCAATGACAAAGATCAAGGTGGTAGGGAGTATTAATTCCCTCTGAAGGGACATAGTTATCTTTTTTAGCAGGGAGCTCTGTTCTCATTATTTCGTTTAGACTCTAAATATACTTAGAGTAGCTTGAAACTTTATTCTTCCACAGGTCATGGCAGCAGTGTCTTTTTTTATTTTTACAATTATTCTTTTTTAAAAAGATTTTAAATTTATTTTAAATTTGTTCATTATTTTTTAAAAAGAGTTTGTTTATTTTAGAGAGAGGAGAAGGGAAGGAGAAAGAAAGGGAGAGAAACATCAGTGTGAGAGAGAAATGTCGATCAGCTGCCTCTCCTACATGCCCCAAATGGGGACCGGAGCCACACCTCAGGCATGTGCCCTGACGAGGAATCCAACTGGTGACCTTTCACTTTGTGGGACAATGCCCAAGCAGCTGAGCCACTTGGGTCAGGGCATGATTACTCCAATTGCTTTTGCTTTTCAGTATTTTCATTTAGCAAATGTTAGTTCCCTATATAATACAAACATTCTTTATTAGTTACCCTTTGCCAGGCTCTATTTTAAGAATTCAGCATATGTTCATTTAATATTGATAAAGAATCAAGAGGTGGTTAATATTATTTTTTCCATTTTGTAGATCAAGAAACAAGTACAGAGAGATTCAGTAACTTGCTAAGAGTAATTTAATCTGGAAATCTTCAACCATTTGTGTTAATCCAATTTTTGGGTATTTGTATTATTCCATTTGACAGAGGAGTTCTTATTATGGATCAATTTACCAAATTGTCAACTGTTCAAAGCTATGTGGTTTGTATCTAAAATACTCTTTTGTTGGATTGGTGACAGGTGCAGTTTAGGTTTATAAATGTTATGTCCCTGTTATGTTCCCTGTCGTTTTTGAATGATTATTACTGTCGGGCTTCTGAATCTTTTGATGTCCTAGAGGAAAGTGCTTCATTTAGAATTAAAACGGTAGGTAACAGTTTGTATTCTTAGAGTAAGACAATGTGCTAACGCCTAACAAAGTCTGAGAATCAAAATTTCCGGGACATTTTTTGAAAACCAAATTCTCAGTTTTCTCTTTGCATTTGTTTGGACTTTTGAAACATTTGAAAAAATAACCTATTCTTTTATGTTGTTTTAATTCCTTTAAATGATCTGACAGATACAGCCATGATTGGAATGTATGTGTGTTTTCAGAAGAGCAAGGGACACCTGCCTGAAGCTTGTGGTGCCTGAAGTCAGCTGTTCACTCCCAGGCAACTTGTTGATTGGCATTTGTTCTTCAGTGCTTCAGGCTGAGAGACCCAATGGACAGCTATTAGAGACACTTAGTCATAAGAAATTGTAGTGTTACATCCTGGCAGAATTACCATACACCCAACTTCTAAGCTCTCTGCAACTTGCTCTGAAGGCAGCCCAGTAGGGTAGGCTTAAATCGATTCTTTTGGAGGAAACTAGATTTATGTTAAGCGCACTTTCTGAAATGGCCAAATAATGTTACTGAAGAAGCTATGGATTTAGTACATCCAACTAGCAGCTGTTAGGGATGTGATATTAGCAAATTCCTTCTCTATAAATTCTTTGAATTTTTTCAAAGCACAAGTGGGGTAAAAGAAAGGAAAGTACCGTCCGTATGTGTGTGAATGAAGTTGGGATAGATGGAATCGGCTAAATAATACTCGAGTCAAGAAGTTGGATTCTCTTTCTTTTGTTTTAAGAGATTTTATTTATTTATTTTTTTTAGAGAGAGGGGAAGGGAGAGGGAGAGAAACATCAGTGTGTGAGAGAGCCATTGATCGGTTGCCTCTCACATGCTCTCAACCAGGGATCTGGCCCGCAACCCGGGCATGTGCTAGGACTGTGAATAAAACGACAACCTTTTGCTTTGCAGGCCAGCAGCCAGGGCAGATTCTGTTTTTTAAGATATGTTTGTAATCAGGTGGTATGAATATGGTGCAGTTAGGGCTGAATGCAGATTCCAAATCTTCTGTAACCACCCTCTGAATGCTAACATTATATTCACATAGCTTCACTGGAGTGTAGAGATGTGAGGGAAAGTTTCAGCAAGCACATTCTGCTACACTTTGTTTAGCAAGGGCAGAATCTGCTGTGGAACTCTGCATTGACAGCTAAACCCTTAATTTACTGCTTCTGCCGCTGGTCATTTTTTTCACTCAGCTTCCTGAGAATTAGTACTTATTTGTGATGTCAAGGAATGCTGTAGTATTCTGTGTTGGTGTGTTTTCTTTGTTTTTTAAGTTGTATCTATTATGTGTTATATATTTCTCATGAGTAGTTAATGTGTACAGCAGGAGTTTCAATGCCGTTTATGTAGAAACAGCAGAGTTTTTATTAAATTAGGACTATGCAAACATGTTTTTCTTATATCGCCTTTCATTTTTAGAGTATCCCACGGCTACTGTGGTTCAGCCTTCTTTCTGCAGATTGTTGCCAAAATCAGAATCTGCCATCTCCCTGCTCTCTGCTTTGCCTAACTTAACCTCAACTCAGAGTGACTTCCTGTCTGTAAATAAGCATAGCTCTTAGTCTGTAGTTCGGTTCAGTGCGGCGGATACTTACTGAGTACCTATCAGGAATGTGCCAGGCGCTGTTGTTTATGCTCAGGGTGCAAAATGAATAAAGCATTTCCAGCCCTCGAAGAGCCAGGATGAGTGCACTCTGAATTATGTTGGGCTTCCATTGTTTAGTGTAAATGCATTTTATCTTTTTGGTGATATTAAACATTTGTTGAGAACAGAGGCTGAATTTAATTTCCTTTGTATCTTTTCAGAGGTGATTATAGTAAATATTCTCTTTGTCACTCGAAACTCAGTTAACGTTTCCTAAACACTGCCTGTGTGTTTGGCATTTTTAATGTATCTTATCTTTCCTGTGGCCCAGAAACTTTTGGAAATGCTTAGTTTTTAACTACATTAGTGTTTGTGGAAGGAAAATAATGGGACGTATTTCTTGACTTGGTTTAATTTAAAAATCTTTCTACCATCTACTCTATGCAGCTATACAAGGTTAAACCGAAGAAGAATATGGGGAAATGATGATGATATAATTTAAGTGGCACAGGCTGCAGGTATGATTAGTATATATCAAATAGCTACAGTTACACAAAACATGTAATGCCTAGGGGTGAAAACATGGAAAAAATGAATTAAAATGTTGATAGGAGCTATTTTTGAATGGTACATCTTCTTTATGGCTGATGGTTTTCTGCTTCTGTCTGTTTTTCTGGCTGATTCTTTTGTCTTTTTAAGTTTTCTTTCATGAGGATTTAAAAATTGTTTTTAAAGGATTTTATTTATTTTTAGAGAGTAGAAGGGAGGAAGAGAGGGAGAGAAACATCAGTGTGCAGTTGCCTCTCGAGCACCCCCTACTGGGACCCTGACCTGCAACCCAGGCATGTGCCGTGACTGGGAAACGAACCTGGGACCCTTTGGTTCCCAGGCCTGCACTCAGTCCACTCACTGAGCCACACCAGCCAGGGCAGATAGTGGGCTTTTAAATTTGATGCTGGTAAGGATTTTCTTTTAAAATGGGAAACCTTTGCTTAATTTAATGTGAGAGCATGTGGATTGTGCCTTTTTCTAGCTCCTTAATGTCCATCACAGTGGATGGAGGGGCTGACTCGAAGTTCCGTTGTTTGATTATGCAGTCTTAGTGACTCATTTGAGAGATTTGTGGCCATTGGTTTTGAATGGGGAGCCAGCTGTGGCATCCTTGGCAAGTGGCTAACTGGAAAACTAAAAGGGCTGATGAGAGTATCTACCTCCCCCTACCCTGCTCCGCCTCCAACTGTTTAGAGTCAGCCAGCATTTGTCGAACGCCTGCTTTGTGCTAGCCGGGCAGCTCTGGGAGGGCCCGACCTTTGTTTTGGATGGAGGAATACCAGATCAAACTGGCCGCCTTAGAGAGTAGATGCTGAAAGATGTTTCCTGAAGTGTGCTGTCAGCTGATGCACTCTTATCACTTCTCCCTGCCCTCCACAGGCTTCCTTGTTGGATATCTTTCTGTAAGGAAAGTATTTAACGTCTTCAGAGTGAGGTACAGCTATCTGGAGGATCCCAAAGCAAAGAATGCAGCAAATCCTAAAACAGCTGCCTTTCCTTGTCTTTCCTTTCCTTCCTTGCCATGTTTTCTCCCCTAAAGTATCTCTGTTGGGATGCTGAATCTTAATCAGCGAATCCCTGTGTATTTGGCAATCTCCGTTTTCATGGCACCAAAGCTTTCTGTGGGCGAAATAGGGAGATAAAAGATAAGGTCTTTCCCATACCAGAAGAAACATACAGTTTAGAATGCTAACCAACAGTAGCATTTAGGGTAGATGTTTTCTGTGTTTAGAAGTGAGCGTACTTGCTCTGGGCTAGCCTGGGGGAAGAGAATTCAAGAAGGAGTGGAATTTTAGGGGTAATTTTGGTTTACATAGTGTACATTTGGGAGAATGGAGGTGTTGAGGCCAATTAAGTGAGGAAATAATATGAGCAAACGTGTGGAGTTGGGAATACATGCATATGTTGTATTTTGGGACCAATGAATTATTATAATGATAAAAATATTTACAGCTGCCATTTATTGAAAACCATGTGTCAGGCATTGTGTTGATAGGTTTACCTGGGCTGTCTTCATTGATATCATTGATACTGATAGACAGTCTGTCCTGACTGCTGGGAGCTGGCTGAGGGCGGAGGACTGGAGGGGCCGCTGGGGAAGAGAGAGGTAGGCCATGGGAATGGGACCAGGGAGCCACTTCTGCACGAAGCCATGCTCCTCGGGGGCAAGGTCGGAGGTTTGAGTGTGGTGGATGTGGCATGCCACCAATTAAAGAATGCCTTTGCAAACCACCTGGAGCCGTGGTGAGGACATTGAGCTTCCCGTGCAGTGCCGGGTCCTGCGAGCATGAGGCCGTGTTGCTGGGTAACCAGGCTCTTGCCTTGTGGACAGTTTGCCCCAGTGCGGACAGGTCCTGCTTCTGGCTGCAGGTGCCCCACCCCTTCCACTGAGGCCGCCCTCTGCACTGCAAGAGAGGCCCTGCAGGTTCCAGGGTCCCTTTACACAGGACTTTGGTTCTGCTGTTGCTTGTGGGCAACTTGCTGCATGCAGGGACTAGAGTGGGGTGTGGCATGGAGCTGATGGAGCACCAGGGATGTCCTCTCCAGCAGGAGGAGATTCTTATGCTGACCACACAAGGTTAGCAAAATAATTGGATAGAAGAACAAGCCCTCCTACCCTCTTTCAATACCAGCTTTAGGGTGGGACCAGGGAAAGGCAGGCACTTGTGCCATACGAGTCAAAATTGTGTGGGGGGAGGTGCTGGACCAAAGAGGCCTGTCAGTTTAGCCTGGGGAAAGATGGGATTGGTGAGGGAGGTGGACCCACCCAAAGCAGCAAAAAGTGTGGGAAGTTAAATGGTCATTCTGAGAAAGTACATGCCTGCCCCACACCCAAAACAAATATAGTCCAGGGGAACAAAGAAATGCCCCTCTTACTTGCCTCCTTCTGCTCATCACTTGCTGCCGGGGACCTGCACTCAGCACCAGCACATGATGGTGCTCTGGCACATCCTTGCCGTGGGCCACATGACTGTTAAGCATGGCCTCCAGTAGGGCATTTCACTCTCTCTCTTTCTCTCTCTCTCCTCACTTAGTGAATGCCCTGGCTGGTGCACTTGTGCCACCTTGTGTCCTTAGCTGCCACAAGGCCATGACCCAAGATACTCTGCACTCAGCCTCCAGGAGGGAGCCTGAAGCTAGACAGCAGGTGTTAACAAGCTAAGCTACCTGGATGCCTGCTCAGCAGCTGCCTCAGGCTCCAAAGAATGGTACTTTAAAATGGAGCAGGAACTCCACTGCCTTTTGTTTTGTTCTTGCTGAGGACCATGGGGTTTTGTCTGGGTTTTGTGGAGGAGATGAACTTTGAGACAGGGAGTCCTCCACTCTCTCAGATTGTTCAGCAACTGAGTAAGAACCTCTTTTCTTCCTCACCTGCCCCTGCCTCTCCAGCTTGCCTGGTGTGGCAGTAGGCAGCTGAACCCCGTTTCGTTTGATAACATCAACAGTCAGTTTTTGTAGACTTCACTTTGCAGCTGATGAATCTGAGGCTCAGATAGGTAAACTACCTAACCCAGGGCTATAGCTAATAAACTGAGGAGTCAAATTGTGCATTGAAAAGAACATTAGAGAGTAACTAGATTGTAAAGCACTTTCAGTGCCACGCTAAGAAATTGGGATCTTATTATGTAGGTTCTAGAAATTTATTTGGCAGTTTGAAGCAGGTAACTGTTCTGATCAAAAGGACTTCAGAAGTATTAATCTGATATTCAAGAAGACTGGAGAGGGAAGGTCAGTTAGAAAGTTTCTAGAATAGTTCAAGGTCACTTCCTTTAGGCTAGGTCTCTTGATGTCAAATCGTTTTTATTTATGTTTGAAAGTATGTTTGATTTTATCTTGTTTTTGATTCATAATTTTAGGTGGACAGTTATTTTTGTCTCATAGCCTGGGCCACGTAACACTGATGCTGCTTAGTTCCATCATTCCTGTTGCGAAGTCTTGCGGTCTTGCATCATTCACAGCCTCACTCTTCGCTAGGCTGCCTGTCTTCTCTCCAGCTACTTTACAGATCTTTTCCTTGTCTTTGGCATTCTGAAACGTTACTACAATGTGACTAGGGTGGATTTCTTTTTAATGATCTACTTGTTAATATGCCGTGCTTGTGTATTCTCACGTATTATAGTTCAGATACTGCCTAGCTTCTGTTCTCTTAATTCTCTTCTTCTGGCAGTCCTCGAAGATCTGTTCAGTCCCTCTATTGTTCAAGACTGTTAAACTTTCTGTCATAATTTCATATTCTTCTCTTTTTGTATTGTTCTGGGTTATTCATCCAATATTTAGCTTTGCTTTATAGTTATTTCTTTTTTCAGTATTTAATCTGTCAATGTATAGAGTTTTTAACCAATTATATTGTTCATTTCTAAAAAATTGTACTTGGTTCTTTTTCTAATTTGGTCTCTTTTGTGTGCTCATTTATTTTACTCCTTTATTTTTTAAACATTTCATGTACAAATGTTTTATATTATGCATCTGATTCTTCAAATATCTGAAGTTCTTGAGGATCTAAATCTAATGTTTGTTGTTTCTTATGACTCCTACTTATGGTGGTTTGATTTTTTTCAGTTGTAAACTGATACATGGTTGATCCCAATCTGTGCAAATCTGAGCCTGAACCCAGGAAGTTTTTTGTGGGAGAGCGTGTGTCTACTGGGCAGCAGCCCCCTGGGATGGCTTTACCCCTTTCAGGGACCCTGGCATTATTTGAAAATCTCAGGCTCAGCTTCTCTGCCTAACTGCTGGCCAAGGGCTCAGTCTCCTATGAGTCCAGAGATACATGAAAAACTATGATGTATGAAGAATCTTGTTGTTGGAGTAGAAGGGCCTTTCAGAGAATCAGATCCACTCCACTGCTGGAAACAGGAAACTCAGCTTTACTTAACCTTTTCACCCTTTTGATTAACATAAGAGTCACATACTTTTCTTTGCCTTTTTTCTTTTTAAATTACACTTGATGTACAGTATTATTTTATATTAGTTTCAGGTGTACAGCATGATGTTAGACATATAATTGACAAAGTGACCCCCCTGGTAAGTCCACTACCCCCCTGGCACCATCCATAGTTATTACAGCACAGTTGGCTGCGTTCTCTGTGCTGTGCTCACATCCCAAGACTGTGTAGTAACCGCCGATTCGTACTTCCTGATCCCTTCACCTTCTTTCCCCCGCAAGCCTCCCTCCCGTCTGGTAGCCGTCAATTTGTTCTCTGTATCTGTAAATGTGTTTCTGTTTTGTTTGTTCATTTATTTTATTCTTTAGATCCCACATATAAGTGAAATCATATGTTATTTGTCTTTCTCTGGCTGACTTATTTCAGTTAGCATAATATTCTCTAGGTCCATCATGTTGTTGCCCATGGCACGATTTCATTCTTTTTTATGTCCAAGAAATACTCCATTGTATTGAATATATGAGGTCTGTCCAGAAGGTTCCAGCCACGTACTATGACAAATAGAGACATTTATTGAAGAAGATATAAGATACAAGAAACATTGTACACAGGACAATGACACCTCAGTCCCATTCAAAGTAGGCACCTTGGGACCTCACGCAGGTCTCCCAATGGCCATGAAGCTGCACTGTGATATTTTCCTGAATCTCATCGACGGTCTGAAATCTTTTTCCTTTCAAAGGTGATTTTAGTTTTGGGAAAAGGCAGAAGTTGCAGGGCACCAAATATGGGCTGTTGGGCTGAGTCACCTGGGTGATTTGATGTTTCACCAAAAAACTGCATGAGACGGATGCATGAACGGGCACGTTGTCATGATGAAGTTGCTGATCACCAGTTGCCCACAGCTGTGGCCTTCTGAAGCATCCAAATAGTTTCCATGGAGGAAGGTTCAAACTTAAGACAAAATTTGCTGCAGATTCATTGATCTACTTGTTCAGTCATTTTGAATGTGGCGGCCACACAGCATGCATGCTCACTCAAGGGCATTTACCCCATGGACTAGCACGGTGAAGTCATTTACACATGTGCATTCTGGTCCACTCTCCTTGGCTGCCAGGGTACATCAATATTGCAGAAACCATCCTTGTTATACTAACAATTGGTGGACTTCTTCCAGGTAGATCTTATGTATGTATGTACCACATCATCTTCATCTCATCTTCTGTCTATGGGCATTTAGGTTTCTTCCACATCTTGGCTATTGTAAATAGTGCTTCAGTGAGCACAGGGCTGCACATACCTCTGAATTAGTGTTTCAGATTTCTTCAGATAAATTCCCAGAACTGGAGTTGCTGGGTCATAAGGTAGTTCTATTTTTGATATTTTTAGTTAATTTGCATTTCTCTGATGATGCATGACATTGAATATCTTTTCATATGTCTGTTGGCCACTTCTGTGTCCTCTTTGGTCCTCTGCCCATATTTTAAAAAATTGATTTTAGAGAGGGAGGAAGGGTGGGTGGTGGTGAGTGGGAGAGATCTGTTTTTTATTCATTGGTTCATTCTTCCATGTGCCCTGACTAGGGATCGAACCTGCAACCTTGGCACATCAGGACGATACTCTAACCTACTGAGCTAATTGGCCAAGGCTGCACATTTGTTTGTGTACGTGTGTGTGTTTTTGTTGTCTAAGTGCTTTGTGAGTTTTTGATATTATCCCCCTATCATGTATGTATCAATAGTAATCAGTGGTGAATATCCTCTCTCAATTGGTAGGTTGTCTTTTCGTTTTGTTGATGGTTTCCTTTTGCTGTGCAAAACTGTTTAGTTGATTTAGACCCAGTTTTTAATTTTTTGGTTTTGTTTCCCTTGTCCTAGAAGATACATCAGAAAAAAAAATAGTACTAACAGTAAAAAATGGTACTAATAGAGAGCTTATTACCTATGTTTTCTTCTAGGAGGTTTATGGTTTTGGGTCTTACATTTCCGTCTTTAATCTATTATTAGTTTACTCATATATATGGTGTAAGAAGGTGGTCTAGTTTAATTTTTTTATATGTATCTGTCCAATTTTCCCAGCATCATATCTAAATAGACTGTCTTTACCACATTGCATATTCTTGCCTCTTTTGTCATTAATTAATTGACCGTGTAGGCATGGGTTTATTTCTGGGCTCTGTATTCTGTTCCATTGATCTGTGTGTCTTTTTTAAAAAAATTTTATTCCATTGCTATTCTGTTGTGACTACTACAGCCTTGTAGCACAGTTCAATGGTGTGATACCTCCCACTTTGTTTTCTTCTCGAGATTGCTGTGGCTATTTGGGGTCTTTTGTGTTCCCATATAGATTTTTGGATTATTTGTTCTACTTCTGTGGAAAATGCCATTGGTATTTTGATAAGGACTGCACTGAATATATTTTTGGGGTATCATGGACATTTTAATTATATTAATTCTTCCACTCCATAAGCAAGGTGTATGCTTCCATGTATTTGTATTTTCTTCAACTTCTTTCTTCAGTGTCTTACATTTATTTTAGTATAATTCTTTACCACTTGGCTAAGTTTCCTTTTTTTTGGGTGTGATTGTAAATGGGATTTTCTTAGTTTTTTTCCCTGATAGTTTATTATTAGTCTATCAAAAAGCAACCAATTTCTGAATGTTTATTTTGTGTCCTGCTACATTATTGAATTTATTTATGAGTTCTAATAGTTTTTTGGTGGAATCTTTAGAATTTTATATATAGTATTATGTCATCTGCAAATAATGACACTCTGACTACTTCCTTTCCAGTCGGAATGCCTTTTATTTCTTTTTCATGTCTGTTTTCTGTGGCTAGGACTTCCAATACTATGTTGAGTGAAAGTGGTAAAGTGGATCTACTTGTCTTGTTCCTGATTAAGGGAAATATTTTATTTTTTCCCTGCTGAGAATGATGTTAGCTGTGGGTTTCTCATATACAGCCCTTATTATGTCGACGTATGTTTCCTTTACTCCCACTTTGGTGACAGTTTTAATCATAAACAGATGTGGGATTTTGTCAGATGCATTTTTCTGCGTTTATTAATATGATGATATAATTTTTGACTTTCACTTTGTTTATGTGGTATATCACATTAATTGATCTGAGGATATTAAACCAACCTTGCACCCCAGGGAAAAATCACACTTGATCATGGTGTATACATTTTTAAAAGATTGTATTTATTTATTTTTAGAGACAGAGGAAGGGAAGGAGAAAAAGAGGGAGAGAAATATCAATGTACAAGAGAAACATCTATTGGTTGCCTCTTGCACACCCCCAGCTGGGGACGTGGGCTGCAACCCAGGCGTGTGCCCTGGTTGGGAACTGAACTGGTGACTTTTCAGTTTGCAGGATGACACCTGACCCACTTAGCCACACCAGTCACGGCCATGGTATATGCTCTTTTGATGCATTGCTGAATTCAGTTTGCTATTATTTTGTTGAGGATTTTTGCGTTTGTGTTCATCAAGGATTTTGGTCTATAATTTCGTTTTTTAACAATGTCTTTGTCTGGTTTTAGAGTCACGGTGATGCTGACCTAGTAAAATGAGCTTGGGGGCCTTTCTTCCCTTGAATTTTCTGGAATATTTTGATAAGGATAGGTTAATTCTTCTCTGAATATTTCGTAAAATTCACCTGTGAAACTGTCTGGTGTTTCGTTTTGTGGGAACTTATTGATTACTGAGTCAATTTTCTTTATGTGGTGACCCTTTAAGAGAATGCCTGGGTTTCCAGTAGCCTCCTCTCACATATATGGTCAGAATCCTTGCGATTTTTATAGCCTGTTGTTATGCAGCTCCTCTTCCTGGCACTGGTGCTGGGGCTGAGACCCCTGACTCCTCAGTGTAGACCTCTGCAGGTGGGAAATCCCTCCAGATTCTCACGTGGGTGTGGAGCCGGTCCATTTTGCTTCCACCCTTCCTACCAGTCTGTATGTGACTTCTTCTTTATATCCTTACTTTTAGGACTTCTGCTCAGCTAGTCTGCAAGTGGTTATCCTGGTTGAATGTTCCACATTTTAGTTGTAATTTTGATGTGGTCATGGGAGGAGGTGAGTGAAGCTTCCACCTACTCCAGCATCTTGATTGGAACCTCCCAAGATGTTGCCTTTTCTCAAACTCAAGGCAAGATGCCCGACCAGCAAAAGTCTTATGATGCGACTCACTTTCTTGCAATACTCGCCTTACTACAGTGTCTGTAATTGAAACCACAGTATCTCTGCGGTATGCCTGTGCCCTACATATCACATCCGACTTAAACTTACCTGTACGACTTACAGTGCAGATTGAGGCTTTCCAAAGTGTCCACTTCATTGGTACTTACGAAGTGTTGCTCAAGCATTTTTTAAGTGTTTAAAGACCAAGGTAAACAAGGGTTTTTTAGGCTATATGGTAAGAGCTTTGCAGGTGGTGGGGTGGAAGAGAGTGGGCAATATGTCATTGGTAAATGTAGAGGACTTACCGATTTTTATTTTGGTGTCAATTTTAAACATATGCCACTGCTTTTGATATGCAATGAAACTCGGAATGAATCCTTGGGAGAAGCTGGAGGATTGGGTGGGGAGTGTATTAACAAAGTTGGGTTCTAGTTTCAGCTCTACTACTTAATGTTTATATGATCTAAATGGTTCCTGAACTTCTCTAGGCCTCAGCTTTTTGTTCTGGGATAATGTCTCACAACAGTGGTTCCCAGCTCAGGGAGAGACTGCCACACGGGACGTTTGGAAAGGTCTGGAGTTGTCTTTGGTTTTCATAACTCAGGGTGCTGCTGAGGGCATTTCGAGGCTAGGGATGGTGCAAAACATCCTACAGAGCGGAGCAGAGCAGACCCTCCCCCGCCCCCCAACAAAGGCTTATAGCCCAGAACGTCAAGGCTGAGAAGCCCCGTGGTATAGCATCCGTCAGCTCTAGAATGTGATACATCTGCATGAGCCGAGAGGAGTAAATATTACCTTTACAGGTAGAAAATTTAACACAAAAGGATTCGATGACTTGCCGAGTTATATTGTAAATCGATGGTAAAACCCTTTTCTTCTCATAATCAGTCCAGTTGTCGAGGAATTGGATTTGGCTTTAAGCGAGTGCCTTTCTCCAGAGAAGTCCAGCGTGAACAGCCTTTAAGGAAGAAGAAAAAATTTTAAAGGTCTCTTAACTAGCTGGGTGTGTAACAAGAGATATTACAAGTTTTTGTTCTCCAGTGGGTGTGTTCTAACTTTTAAACAATGATTAATACTTCCAGATTCTCAAGATTTCGACTAACACTTTGAGATGAATATGAAAATAGTCTATGAGACAGAAAGCTGGGAGGCCTGAGTTTAATGCCCCTAATGCTGTACTTTAAAGCCCAACATTGGGTTTATTTCTACGTTTTTTGAAAAATACTTTTTGTGCTTATGCAGAGGTATTTTACTTGTTGAGTTACAGAGTGTTTTCCCTTTTTGTCATACTCTCCCTTACTTTCTCCTTATATGCAAAAGAAAACATGCGCTTCATTTGAGCAGCTCCTGACAGCATCACATGACCTGCTGACCCCAGCAGATGAAATGCCTGTCGCTTCATTCATTTCACTAAGTGTTTGGGAAAAGGTGATACTAAACTCCCAGGTGGAAACACCCAGTGGACCTCAGAGACCTTGTTATTTGTATGGCACTTTCTTGTACTGAACTCATCCATTCTTCATAGCTATTTATCTACTAAGACGTTTATTTTTAGTGTAAACTCCATGATTTATACTGGCAGCTCCTTCACTTAAAGATATGCTGGAATTTCCACTTTTTATTATTCAAAGTTTGCTAGTTCAGTAACAAAAATTTCCCTCAGGCTTAAGATGTCTAATCTCTTCTACAAATATCACTGAACCACTATTTAATCCAAGAATGTCAAAGAGAAAGTTTTTTTTACTCTTGAAACTTAAAACTTGATTTTTGTTTTTTGGAAAAATTCTGGACACTAGTACTTCGGATAAAATATCTTTCCCACATATTAGAAAAATAAAAAACTTGCCATCATCAAAATAAACCAGGAGGGAAGTTTGAATATGAGAAAGTTCCTTTCTGTTAGGGTTATAACCTAAAGTTTTGGAGAGCCAGAAGACTAATGAAACTCTAGAATCCAGAGGGAATAAAGCAATGTAGAGAATGATAGTATTTTATGTTTGTAAAGCATCTTATAATTTGCGATACCACTTTCTCCATGTTCTCATTTGATATGTGTAACAATTCTGTAAAGTGGGTATTATAATCTCATCTCATAGTTTAAAAGAACAGGGTTCAGACAGCTACATCCTCAAACTCAAAAGCATCGGAGATCAAAGTGGAAACTGTGTCTTTTGACTCTAAACTACTTTTAATATCAAAATTGAGAAACATACAGATGAGACTGTAGTTTCTCATCTGTCAGGGCTGCGATGTGTTTGAACAGGAGTACTTGTCAGCCCCCTGCTCCTTCTCCCAAACCATAGCAAGGAAGAGACACTGCCCCCGGCAGGGGCACTGCCCTCTCATCAGTGAATATCCGCATAGCTCTTCCTCCCCAAGGTTCTGCTGGGCACAAACAAGGTGTCCGCCCTTCAAGCCACAAGCCAATTGAAGAGTGGAGACACACACCTAGGAAAACCATTCCCCTTAGTTTGCTAAGTTAGTGGGTCAGTTAACATCAGCGAATGAGGTTTGAGAAGGAAGACTGTGATTGGAGTAAATCTAAGTTTTATGGAGCCTGAAGCTGATACAGTATTCAGGCCTCATTCAGAAAACAAATACAAAATTAGGTACAAAGTGAGTATTTATTAAGAATGAGAACAGAAACACCAAAACATAATAGATTTAAAAAGTTAGCAACACAAATGCAACAAAATCTAGAAAAATAACGATATTTTTATTAACCCCTTAGTACTCTATAATCGTTCCTATGTGTTTTAGTATTTTTTAAAGATTTTATTTATTTATTTATAGAGAAGGAAAGGGAAGGAGAAAGAGAGGGAGAGAAATATCAATGTGTGGTTGCCTCTCACATGTCCCCACCTGGGGACCTGGCCTGCAACCCAGGCATATGCTCTGACTAGGAATTGAACCAGCAACCCTTTGGTTTGTAGGTCTGCACTCAATCCACTGAGCTACACCAGCCAGGGCTGTTTTAGTAGTTTTGATCACCTCATCATATGCCTGTGATTTTGAAATACTGTCTGTGGAAATAACAATCATTAAGACTTTCCTTTGGCATGGTTAATAACAAATTTTAATATTAATAGTTTAGGAAAGTTTCTCTTCACTTCCTATTTTACTATTCATTATTGGTAATATAAGAAAATGAAATATTCATTATTGGCAAATTATACAAACAAAGTGTTAAGGATTATTGCTAAATTTGGCCAAAGCTCTAAAATTTCTTTTGCATTTAAGCTGTAGGATTTCAAGGCATTTCATTTTCTTGTAGTGACTAATCTCACACTTTATAACACAAAAAATCCCCCCATCACAGACTCTTTCAATCCCCATCCTCATGTTCGTAGCATTATAGGGGTTTCAAAGTGACATTCACAGTGGGTCCTGCCACATCCTGTCACAGTCCCCGTGAGTCACATAGCATGGTAGGGTGTTCTTGGAAGCCATTCCTGCACCAGAACGGCTGGCAATGACAACCGCTGTACACAGCAGTTTCCATGGACCACACAAACAGTCCCACTGAACCAGAACTGAATGCATTCACAGGTCAACTCTCCGGGGCCAGGAACAAGTGCCTGTGGCTATTGCAGTGCCCCCGACATGAGATGTATGACAGTGGGGAAGGCAGAGTAGAGGAAGAGAGCAGTTGTAACCAATTAAAGCTAAGGCATCTAATAACTGTGAAATGTGAGGATACATTGATAGACTGGAACCCTGGGGCATTTGGAAAGGGGTCCCTTTGTAAATGAGGAGTCCAAAAGCTTAAGCTTAATAAGCTTCACTTTAAATTTGGCTTTGAATTACAGATCAAATGAATTATAGTCAAGTAGTCATGGAAGGAGCAGCAGCAGCAACAGTTAGTAGTAACAGTAGATCTCTACCACTTAGTAATGAAAAATGAAGCCAACACTGAGACCTTATTATGATGCCAGGTCCTCTGTTACGCACTTCATATGAATTACGTAATTAACTTGAATTTTATTAGTGTTATTTTTGTTATCATTTGCTTAAATTCTTTTTAGGAGCTTTGTATATAGTCACTAGTTTACAAAACAACCCACAGAGTTATACATTGTTACTACTCTGTAGATAAAGAAATGGGCTTTGACAAGTCACACAGCAGAGTTTAGGTTCAAACGTCAGTCTAACTTATGCTTCCCTGATAAGTAGGAATTTAGTTGAGGAAGTGATCACTCCAGGCTGGAGATTTTAAAAAGGCTTTACAGAGAAGTACAGCAGGTTGGATATTAGGGAGTGAGTAGGAATGAGTAGGAAGAGGATGCTCTTTATTTGGGGTTTATGGGCCATGGTAATAAAAAAGGAAATGATAATAAACAAGGATTATTCAGAAGACAGTGATGAAACAGTTCTTCAGAGCCAAAAATCATGTTCCACATCTTGATTTCTTTTTCTTTTCTCTTTAGATTTTATTTATTTATTTTTAGAGAGGAGAAAGGAGGGAGGAAAAGAGGAGAGAAACATTAATGTGTGGTTGCCTCTTGTGCACACCCCCTGCTGGGGACCTGACCCACAACCCAGGCATGTGCCCTGACTGGGAATCAAACCAATGACCCTTTAGTTTGCAGGCTGGTGCTCAGTCCACTGAACCACACGAGCCGGGGCTTGATTTCTTAATAAAAAATGAATCAATTAAAGTCTTATGATTAATTTCCTCCTTAGTACATAGCTATAATCTTATGAAGGAAAAGGAGAAAGCAGCATTTGTCTAAAATTCAATTCCCCTGTGGTAGATGTGGACAGGCAAAGAAGTGCCTCATCTCTGCAATCCAGCAACCCAACACAGTGGTTTTTTCCCTTACAGACAAGATGGTGGTTTCCACTGCAAACTAGGGCTATACAACAAGCAAATCATGTTATTATCCCACTACAGATGAGGTATGGAGAAGGGTAAGTCATGGGGTGCACATTGAAGCCTGTAAACCCCGGCTCATCCTCTTCCTCAAGGTTTCATTGGAAGTGGTGTTTAGAGATGTGAGCTGAAAGATGCTGCCCACACATAAGAACAGAAGCCCTCGAAGTTTCAACAGATTTTATTTCCTCTACATGTGGAAAATGTACTTGACTAGAAGAGCACAGGAAGTAAAACCCATGAGCTTACGAGAACCAAACACAAACATATACTACTTGAAAAAGTTACCCAGAGTTAACAAGATTATGTGCTCTCTGGAGGGTGGTTATTTCAAAGGTGTGTTAACATAGATACATTGAAATAATAGACAGGGCTTGCTTAAGGCAAAAGTAAATCCTTAACTAAAAAGTTATATGACATCAAAATTATAACTAAACAACCGTTGGAATTGAGCTGAGAGGAAGTCCTACAACTACAGAATTAAAGAAGAAAATACCGTGACTGGTATCAACAAATCTATCAACAGTTGAATCTAAAAAAAATTAGCAGAACGGCAACAGAACCATAGACACAGAGAACATTTTGATGGTTGGCAGATGGGAGGGGCATGGAAGGGGTGGCTGAAGAGGTGAAGGGATTAAGAAGTACAAACAGGTAGTTACAGAACAGTCATGGGGATGTATGGACAGCACAGGGAATAGAGTAGCCAAAGAACATACATACAGGTCCCGTGGAGATGGACAACGGTATGGGGATTGCCTGCGGGAGTGGGCGGGAGGCCCTGGGTGAAGGAGGACGAAGAGGGAGAATTTTAGACAGCTGTAATAACATCAACAATAAAATACAATGTTAAATAAAGTTACCCGACTGAACTCACACTGAGGAATTGTTAGTTGTAATTTGCAAACAGTGTGTGGGCTATTAGCCACACAATAATAGAACAAAGAATTTGTTCTGGCTTCAGTGAAATCCAAATCTCACATCCAATGTCAAGAAACCATTTTTAGGCCTGTGTTTTCATAGCTGTTACTTAAATGAAAGGAGAGAGAGTGTTCCGGAGAAAAAGACACAAGAGGAGAGGCCTGCTATGCATGGACACCAGAGATAGATGGAAGAGGAATTTCTGCAATAATTTTGTCTCAGTGTTTCATTCTGTTTTTCATATAGGTTAGCTGCACACCTCCTGGCGCTCTACTAACATGATGACACGGTGTGAAAATTACAGAATTAAGCATCTCTAAAATTGCATACATACATTGTTTACCATTTAAATCAAGGTCTTCACTCTCTGACTTACCTGCCGAGTAATTTAAAGTAGAAATGTGTAGCAAATACGACTGGTATTTGACTAACAGTCATCCAAAAAATAGTGTGACAGAAAAATCAGGATTACTAACGAGAGAATTAATGAAAAATTCAGAGAATACTACCTTTGTTTACCTCTCCTGAACTCTGTTTGCAGTTAGCATCCATCTCAGCAAACACTCATTTCTAAGGGTGTTCTCCCTATAGGGACCCTGGGCTCCAGAGCAGGTTTCTCCATCTGAGGTGAAAAAATGGTCTTCTGGGCGTTCGTAAACCCCAAACAGAAGTGTATAATATGTTTCATATGTGTATATGAAAGTACATTTTTGGGGAAAAGTGTTCATACTTTTCATTACTTCCTGTACCTGGTACATTAAAAACACTTAAATATTTGTTCCTACTGAATGCCTGCTCTAGAGATTCACAGCAAGGCTCTGAATCCATTCCATATCACCAGCAGCCTTCAAAGCCAGACCAAATAAGGTTAGAGTGAAAACTTCCTACCTGATACTAAGAAATCAGATCAAATTAAGAATACCAACCAAACCAAATAGCTATTTATTTTTTTCATAGTAAACAAACACAGAAACTCTTAAACACTAGACCTAGTAAGTACAGTTTAGCAGATTAAAAACAAAACAACACAGTCCTGGCTACGTTGGTCAGTTGAGTATCGTTCCACACACCAGAAGGTTGTGGGTTCACTCCCTGCTCAGGGCACAGACCTAGGCTGTGGGTTCGATCCCCATGATTGATGTTTTCACTTCAATATTTTTCTCTCTCTTCCTTCCTCTCCCTCTAAAATCAGTAAGCATGTCCTCGGGTGAGGATTAAAAAACAAAAACAGATAAACCTGAGGCTCTGAAAGATTAATTTTCCTAACCTCTTAGAGTGGAAGAGAGTTTCAAACCAAGTTTCCCTGTCTCTAAAACACTTCTAAACATTCAGAGTGGGAAAATATTTCTGTAAACTAGGTTTCCCAAATCTTCAAATGTGCTATTAATTAACAAATAAACTAATTCAGATAGTCAAAAATTCTCTTATATGCCCAGGAAAACAATTCTATAGATCTGAAACTCACACAGCTAGAGTGAGTTCTCACATAAGAGGAATGAACTGTGGATGTTTTGGTGAGAATGTGAGAGAGGTGGTGTTTAAATTACTTTGAAGTGATTTGAATTAAAACCAATATTATTTCACCAAGGCCCAAAAATGAATCACACTCAAAGCTGGGAGATGAATTGGAATGCCTGCATCGATGATGCTGTGCTCCTTTCTTCAGCCTGAAATGTACTGGAAAGGCTGCAACAATGCCTTCCTCAGATATAGTAGTTGGCTCCTCCTCACAGTACATGTGCTGAGCTTGTCGAAATGGGGATCTCAGATTCAGATTTCATCTGGAAAGCTCAAGATTACCTTTATATTTTGCCTCTGAATGTCTTCATCTACATTAATTAGTAGGAGAGTAACCAGCTGCTGTTTCAGGTGCCTGTCTAGTGTAGAAAAATTGTTAATTCTCAAAATTTCAGGTGCTGTATCTTGAAGGATGGATGATTGCTTCTCAGATAGCCATTCCAAGACAGATGTTATGTTTGTACAATTGGGATAGATGTTAAAATCATGTAACCCTGCCCCAACTGGTGTGGCTCAGTGGATTGAGTGGACCTGTGGACCAAAGGGCTGCCAGTTCGATTCCCAGTCAGGGTACATACCTGGTTGCAGGCCAGGTCCCCAGTAGGGGGGCAACTACACATTGATGTTTCTCTCCCTCTTTCTCCCTCCTTTCCCCTCTCTAAAGATAAATAAATTAATTTAAAAATCATGTAACCCATCCTGAAAGCAGTGATGTTTACCAAGAGTTATACAGCCCTTCCCCTCAAGCCTGTCAGGACCTTTGTGGGGGTATGTGTGCTCTACGAAAATGTAGCCAATATTTTAATTTGATTTTATATTTTTAAAATGCGAACAAAAGCATAACCTTCATAAAATGAACATATAAAGAAAGATGTGTGATGCAAAGGTTAAAGAGAATATTAAAAGAGACAAAGGAAAGCAGTTAGTTACCTACAAAAAAGCTGCCATAAGACTGTCATCAGATTTCTTAACAGAAAGGACTCGCACAAAATTTTCAAAGTGATGAAAAGCAGTACCAATAACCAAGACTACTCTATGCAGCAAAGGCTGCGATTTTAAATTGAAGGAGAAATAAAGAGCTTCCCAGACAAGAGAAGGATGTGAAGAAGTTCATCACCACAAAACCAGTATTACAAG
This sequence comes from Phyllostomus hastatus, assembly GCF_019186645.2. Taxonomy (NCBI): domain Eukaryota; kingdom Metazoa; phylum Chordata; class Mammalia; order Chiroptera; family Phyllostomidae; genus Phyllostomus; species Phyllostomus hastatus. The sequence goes on along the minus strand of NW_025334015.1, from coordinate 5,612,993 downwards.
AAATGTCAAAGAGCGTGTTTAAGAAAAGAAGGAACATAAATATGAATAATAAAATGGCAATAACTCTACACCTGTTAATAATCACTTTAAATGTAAATGGATCAAATGCTCCAATCAAAAGACAAAGGGTGACTGAATGGATGCCAAAATAAGACCCTTCAATAAGCTGTCTACAAGAGACCAGCTTCAGATAGAAAAACACACACAGACTGAAAGTAAAGGGATGGGAAAAGATATTTCATGCAAACGTCAACAACAACAGAAAAGATGGGTAGCAATACTTATATCAGACAAAATAGACTTTTTAAAAATATATTTTATTGATTATGCTATTACAGTTGTCCCATTTTCCCCCTTCACTCCCCTCCACCCTGTACACCCTCTCCCACCCACATTCCCCTCTTTAGTTCATGTCCATGTGTCATACTTATGAGTTCTTTAGCTTCTACATTTCTCATACTATTCTTGCCCTCCCCCTATCTATTTTGTACCTACCATCTATGCTGCTTATTTTCTGTACCCTTTCCCCTCTCTCTCCTCCTCTCACTCCCCTGTTGCTAATCCTCCATGTGATCTCCATTTCTGTGGTTCTGTTCCTGTTCTAGTTGTTTGCGTAGTTTCTTTTGGCTTTGCTTTAGGTGTGGTTGTTCATAATTGTGTGTTTGCTGTCCTTTTACTATACATGTTTTTTCTTTATCTTCTTTTCTTAGATAAGTCCCTTTAACATTTCATAAAATAAGGGCTTGGTGGTGATGAACTCCTTTAACTTGACCTTATCTGAGAAGCACTTTATCTGCCCTTCCATTCCAAATGAAAGCTTTGCTGGATAGAGCAATCGGGGATGTAGGTCCTTGTCTTTCATGACTTGGAATATTTCTTTCCAGCCCCTTCTTGCCTACAAGGTCTCTTTTGAGAAATCAGCTGACAGTCTGATGGGAACTCCTTTGTAGGTTACTGTCCCCTTATCTCTTGCTGCTTCTAGGATTCTCTCCTCCATTTTTACCTTGGCTAATGTAATTATGATGTGCCTTGGTGTGTTTCTTCTTGGGTCCAACTTCTTTGGGGCTCTCTGTGCTTCCTGGATTTCTTTGAAGTCTATTCCCTTTGCAAGATTGGGGAAGTTCTCCTTTATTATTTGTTCAAATACATTTTCAATCTGTTGCTCTTCCTCTTCCCCTTCTGGTACCCCTATAATTCGGATGTTGGAAAGTTTGAAAATGTCCTGGAGGCTCCTAAGCTTCTCCTCGTTTTTTTTGAATTCTTATTTCTGCAGGTTTTCCTGCTTGGTTTTTTGCTTCCTTCTGGTCCACTCTATTGTTTTGAGACCCAGTTTCCTTCCCATCCCTATTGGCTCTCTGTGCATCTTCCTTCATCTCTTTTATGGTAACCTGCATTTTTTCATCTAATTTGTACCCAGAATCAACCAATTATGTGAGCATCCTGATCACCAGTGTTTTGAACTGTGCATCTGATAGATTGGCTATTTCTTGGTCTCTCAAAAGGATGAGTCCTGGGGGACTGATCTGTTCTTCTGTTGGAGACATGTCTTTCTCTGTCTCTCCTTCCCTCCCCCTCCCCGTCTGGTCACTCCTGTTATGGTGAGGGGCGGAGCCTTAGGTGTTTACCTAGGCTGGGCACCTCAGTTTCTAGATTGTGACGTTGTATGTGGGGACAGGTACAGGGGCGAGAGGGAACAATGGCGGTAGTTCTGTTCTCCTGGGATCACAGTCCCTTCTCTGGGATCCTGGGTTGCACGCTCTGCCCTTGTCCACAATTGCTGCTTCACTGGGTCCGCCAGCCGCTGCTTGTGTACTCAGGGTCCACCGCTGCGATCTTGCGCGCCCCAGATGGCTTACGCGCTGAGTTCGCACCGAGTTCTTCCGATCACCGCACGCCACTGCTGACCTGCGCCTGCCCAGCTCCGGTCCTCCTACCGGTCTGGATGAACGGGTCTACTTCAACTTCTTGGCTGTCCGAATTCCATTCAGATAAATTCTCTGTCAGTTTTGGGTGTTATTCTGGGTCTAAATTGTTGTTGTTCTAATCTTGGTTGTGCGTGGAGGTACGGTTTGTCCACCTATGCCTCCATCTTGCTGGAAGTCCCGCAAAATAGACTTAAAAAGAGAGGCTATAATAAGAGACAAAGAAGGATGTTTCAGAATGGCAAAGGGATCAGTCCAACAGGAGATATAACCCTTGATAACATTCATGCACCCAGCATAGGAGCACCTAAACATAGAGATCAAATAGTGATGGACATCAAGGGAGAGATCAACAGTAATGGTCATAGTAGGGGATTTAACACTCCATTGAGATCAGTGAGTAGATCTTCCTGACAGAAGATTCATAGGGAAACAGTGGCCTTAAAGGGCACATTAAACCACATGGATTTAATTGACATCTTTACAGCACTTCACCCCAAAGCAGCAGAGTATACATTCCTTTCAAGTGCACAAGGAACATGACCATATGTTAGGAAACTAAACAGTCTCAATAAATTGAAGACTGAAATCATATCAAGCATCTTCTCCAACCACAATGGTATGAAACTAGAAATTAATTACAAGGAAATAAACCCTGAAAACCCAGAAACACATGGAGGCTAAATGACATGGTAAACTATGGATTAACGGTGAGATCTAGGAAGAAATCAAAAGATACCTGAGACAAATGGAAATGAAACACAACAACACAAAATCAGTGGGACATAAAGAAAGTAGATCTAAGAAGAAAACTCATAGCATTAAAGACCTACTTCAAGAAAATAGAAAAAGCTCAAATGAACAGTCTAACCCAGGGGTGTCAGACTCACTCTCACCAGGGGCCACATCAGCCTCAAGGTTGCCTTCAAAGGGCTGCGTGTAATTTCAACTCCTTAACAGTTAAGGAGTAGTTACATTTATACAGTCCTAAAATTATTTAGGTGTAAGGTCACCTTACACCTAAAGGACTGAAAAACAAACAACAAACAAAGCCCCAAGTAAGTAGAAGGAAGGAAATAATAAAGATCAGAGCAGAAATAAATGAAATAGAGTCTGAGAAAACAATACAAAAGATCAAGGGAACTAAGAGCTGGTTCTTTGAAAAGATGAACAAGATTGATAAACTTTATCCAGACTCATCAAGAAAAAAGGAGAGAGGACTCAAATAAAGAAAATCAGAAATTAAAGAAAAGTAACAACCAACACCACAGAAACCCAATGTATTATAAGAAAATACTGTGAACAACTTTATGCTAACCTATTGGACAATCTGGAAAAAAAGGGATAAATTCCTAGAACTATACAATCTTCCAATACTGAATCAAGATAATTCAAACTCTCAACAGATGCATTATAACCAAAGAAATTGAAGCAATTAAAAAAAAACTAACAAAGATACGTTTGGACCAGTAGTCTTCAAAGGTGAATTTTACTAAACATTCAAAGAGAAATTAACACCTATTATTCTCAAACTCTTCCAAAAAATTCAAAAGGGAAAAAGGCCCCCAAGCTCATTTTGCAAGATGAGCGTTAATCTGATTCTAAAACCAAAGACATTAAAAATATATACATACGCCAATATCCCTGAGGAATGTAGATGTAAAAACTCTCAACAATATTAGCAACCAAATTCGTCAGTACATCAAAAGGATCATACACCATGATCAAGTGGGACTTACTCCTGGGACACAAGCTTGGTTCATTATGTGCAAATCAATTAATGCGATATATATCACATGAACAAAATGAAAAATAAAAATTATGTGGTCATACTAATAGATAAGAAAAAAGAATTTGACAGAAATCCAGCACCCATTTATGATGAAAACTCTCAGCAAAGTGGGAGGGAACATACCTCAACATAATAAGGGCCATATATGACACACCTACAGCTAACATCATACTGAAAGAAACCCAAAACACTAATGCAAAAAGATATATGTATCTCTGTGTTCATTGCAGCATTATTTACACTAGTCAATATAACAAGGCAGCCCAAGTGTCTGTTGATAGACAGGTGGCTAAGGAAAATGTGGTACCTATAAACAATGGGATATTACTGGTCTGTGAGAAAGAATGAAGTTTTACCATTGTGACAGCGTGCATGAACTGAGCAGGTCTTGTGCTAAGTGAAATTAGACAGAGAAAGACAAATACCAAGTCATTTCACTTACATGTGGAATCTAAAGAACAAACTCAATGAACAAAGCAGAAACAGACTCACAGATGCCTAGTACAAATGGAGGGTTACTAGATGCAGGTGTTGAGGGGAGGTTGGTAGAAAGGTGATGGGAGGAAGAAGCACAAATTGGCAGTTACAAAATAGTCATGGGGATGTGAAGTAGTGCGTAGGGTAGATAGTTACAGTATTGTAACAACTACGTACGGTGCCAGGTGGGTACCTGAGTTATTGGGGGCATCACTTACTAAATTACATAATTGTCTAATCGCTATACCATACACCTGGAACTAATATGAAATAACACTGAATGTCAACTGTAATAGAAGAAACAAAATAAAATAAAATAAAATAAATAAATCTGTGAAATGCAATAAAGGAAACACAATAAAACCAGGTGTGCCTGTATTGGAAACTAGTCAGTTTTGTGCCAGTGAAGGATAGTAGAGGACACAGCACTGGAGTACAATGCCCATTTATTAAATGAAGTCAGTGTTTTACCTTGGGGTTATTCTGAACCTTCTCGTATTGGCTTATATGTACTTGTGTATTTCCCAGTTAATGGTTTTTAATAAACCAAAATCTGAACACATAGTAGCACTTAGTTAATTTTGTTGGGTTGTTATGTATCTGATATTTCAGTTTATCATCATATCCTGGGTTTTCAGTACTTAGAAAGTCATGTTTGGCTGCTGAATAGGAAGAGGAAGATATAAAGAAGGAAAACCAGATAAGAAAGAGCAAATTGGGTAACAATTGCATAAAATTAGCCATCAGAAAAGAAGCTCATTGTCAGGTAAGAAATCTTTGAACCTGTAATAACCATTTTATTTTAAATCAGGGTAGGTTTTTAATAACCAATGTCACCCCAATAAATTCAATTTAAAAAGTATGAAAAAAAGAAAAGTCACATTTTTGTGCAACTGAATTTATGATTTGTGGAAATTCGTTTCTAAACCTATGAATAAAAAGTAGTTTCTTGTTAAAAACCTTCCGCTTCCCCAAATCAGGGTGATTCATTTGAACATCCGCATTCCAGAGAGCTCTCGGGCTCTTCTGAGGACATCCCTCCCTGGGTTTGACTGTGGTCTCATAAGCAGAATCTTTTCTCTGACAGCTGCAAAACAAAGCCTTATATCTTTTGAAATCTCTCGATCACTGCAGTGTGGAAAACGTCAAATGCTGAGCTTCAAAGGTGCTGTTTTGAAAAAAAATCTATTGAAGTCTTTGTACCTGGATATAATTGGATTGTTACATAATATTATTCTGAACATGTACAAATTAAAAATATGAAAGAGCTCGAAGACCTAAAGTCAGGGGTTTGCAGACTAAGACAAAATGTAGAATGAGTCATTAGACATTTAGTATAATTGTTTGCCATGGTTATGTTAACTTGCTGTTTTTCCATTCTTCCTTCTAAGCACTTATAAAGTAACTTAAGCAAAAGTACTTCTCGGCTAAGGTTCATATAGGTTTCATTTCTTTTTTCACTGCGCATCAGTATTCCAAGTGGCATTTTCTTCTAGAAAGGTGGTGGAACTAATAGCTAGAAACTGTGAGTTGGCCTAGTACTGAAGGGAAGTTAAGAGTAGTCCTTTGAGTTTTAGCTTTGGTAGTAGAGTAAAGGGCCAAAAAGGAGTTTTAACTTAGGATTTATGGCAGACTAGGTGTGGGGTTAGTGTATACCCTGCACTTAAAAGAGTGGATTGAGCTTCCAATCAAGATGTTGCAGTAGATATATGCTTGCTCGCCTCCTTTTATAACCACATCAGAATTACATGTAAACTATAGGACAACCGTTGAGAACTTCCTCAAGTCTAGCTGTTATGTGATTAAAAATATTCAGAAGCCATGTTGAGATAAGTAGGAGGGGTAGAAATTCTAAATGGGTGGGTGGGTCCCATGTTCACATGTGGCAGTTAAAAATCAGGAGGGATATCTCGGCTGTGAAGGTCCCCCCTTAGGAGGTAAGGGTCCAAACCCTCCACTGAGCTCCCTCCACCAGGTTTCCAGTGCTGGGAAGAGAAGTCCCTGTAACTTCTGGCTGTGAAAACTAGTGGGGATGGTGGCTGAGTGAGACTCAGGGCCTCTGGAGTCCCAGGCATTTCTTCTAATGAGCCCAAGCATGGACTTACTGGCTTATGGACTCACTCAGTCTGAGCTCCAGCACTGGGGTAGCAGCTGTGCCAGGGACATGTGTGGGGCATGAGGGGGGACTGAACTGTCTGTCTTTAGGGTAAGAACCTGAAGAGAAACTTTTTGCAGACAGAAGTGTAGGCAAAAGCCATTATTACTTTGTTGAGCCCCCTACATCAAACTACAGGTGCAGACAGACGTCCTATGTGACCGTCCATCAACCTAACACCATTTGCCCCAGCCTGGTGATTCCTTGAGACCCTGCCCCTCTCAACTTTGGGACCCACACAAACCACTTCCAGTGACTTTTCCATGCAAATGGCCTGTGTTGGTACAGCTTTGGAATTTCCTAAAATTTTTTAGAAGTTCACAAATCTCAAACAAGCAGCATCTGGCATTGGGGTGCCATATACTTCTTGCAGAGCAGCCCCAAACCAGGCACTAGCAGCAGCATAGCCTCTCCCAGGCACCTCCAAGCCCAACACAAGTGGTAGCCACCTGCAGATTGTTTTATAGTTCATTCCCAGTGGCTCCAGGCAGGGCAAAGGCAGCAGCAGGGTCTGCACCAGAGCCCTTCCCAAGAGGCCTCAGAACAAACACACTGGGTGGCCAGCTTCAGTCCTCACCAGGGCACCACCACCACCTCTACCGACGACACACCCAAATGGCATTCTTGCTGGTACCAGGGTCTCACTTAAGCACATCCAGCTCCCTAGAGTCAGCCCCTGTACAGCAACTCCTCCATGTAGTTATGGCCAGTCCTCACAACCAGTCAGCCTAAAGGTCAGTCCATCTCATTGATAATGCCAACAGCCATCAAGGCTCAACTACAACAGGAGGGGACACACAAACTACACAAGAGGCACACCTGGAACACTTGGCTCAGGTGACCAGGGAGACTGCCACTGGGCCCCGTAGAACACCTAGTTCATAAGACCACTGTACCAAGACTGAGAGGTGTTGGAAATCTACCTAACACATATAAACAAACACAGGGAGGCAGCCAAAATGAGCAGACAAGAAACATGTCACAAGTAAAAAAAAGGACAAAACTCCAGTAAAATAGAGACAAGTAATCTACTAGATGCAGAGTTCAAAAACACTGGTTATAAGGATGCTCAGTGAACTTAGAAGAAAAATAGACGATCTCAGTGAGAACTCAAAGAGATAGTAAGCATAGAAAAGGACATGGAGAACATAAGAACCTGTCAGAAATGAAGAACACAATATCTGAAATGAAGAATACACTAGAAGAAATCAGCAGATTAGATGAAGCAGAGGAATGAAGCAGTGATTTGGAAGACAAGGTAGCAGAAAACATCCAATCAGAAGAGCAAAGAGGAAAAAAATTAGTAAAAGGATAGTTTAAGGGACCTTTGCGACATTAAGTGTATCAGCATCTGTATCATAAGGGTACCAGAAAGAGAAGAGAGTGAGGAATTGAGAACCTATTTGAACAACTAATGATGGAAAACTTCCCTAACCTGGAGAGGGAAATAGACACAAGTCCAGGAAGTACAGACTCCTAAATAAGATGAACCCAGAGGCCAACAAGACACATTGTAACTAAAATGCCAAAGGTTGAAGACAAAAAGAGGATCTTAGGAGCAGCAAAATAAAAGCAGTTAGTGACCTATAAGGGAGCTCCCATAAGATTGTCATTTGATTTCTCAACAGAAACTTTGCAGGCTAGAAGGAATTGACATGAAATACCCAGAATTTTGAAAAGCAAGGACCTAAAATCAAGACTATACTCTCCCCAGCAAGGCTATCATTTAAAATTGATGGAGAGATAAAGAGCCTTCCAGGAAGAAAAAGCTAAAGGAATTCATCACCACAAATCCAGTATTGTAAGAAATATTAAAGGGATTTCCTTAAGAAGAAAATAAAAGATGAAAAAAATCAAATAAAATGGCAGTAACTACATATCTACCAACAATTACTTTAAATGTAAATAGACTAAATGCTACAATCAAAAGACATGGGGTAGCTGAATGGTAAGAAAACCAGACCCATATATAGATTGCCCACAAGAGACAGACCTACAACAGATCAAAGATACGCATGCTGAGAATAAAGGGATAGAATAAGATATTCCATGAAAATGGAAATGTAAGGGGAAAAAGCAGGGCTAGCAATACTTTACTACAAAAAATAGACTGTAAAACAAAGAAGGACCCAGCAATTCTACTTCTCACTATTTATCTGAAGAAACCCAACACACTAACTTGAAAATACATAGGCATCTCTATGTTCATTGCAACATTATTTACAATCACCAAGATATGGAAACAGCCCAAGTGTCCATCAATAGATGAGTGGATAAAACAGCTGTGGTACATTTACACAATGCAATACTTCTTGGCCATAAAAAGGAAGAAAACTACCTTTTGCAACAGCATGGATGGACCTGAAGAATGAACATTATGCTAAGTGAAGTAAACAGAACATTTCGATGGTTGTCAGAGGGGAGGGTTTTGGGGAGATGGGTAAAAGGGGCAAGGGATTAAGAAGTACAAAACGGTAGTTATAAAAAGAGTCACAAGGGTGTAAAGTACAGCACAGGGAATATAGTCAATAATATTGTAATTACTGTGTGTATTTGCAGATGGGCACTACACTTACCTGATTGACTACTTTGTAAGTTATTAAATTTCTTATTGTTTTACATTTGAAAATAATATTGTATGTCAACTGTAATTGAAAATTTTAAAAGTTATTTTAAAAACATGTTTAATGATAGTAAGGTTGCATAAGGCAAGGGGAAAGGAGCTGCCACCATGGTGTGCTTGCAGACACTGTTTTTTTTAACAGTAAGAATAATTTATTGATAGTGTAAACATGGGAAGTTTAAAAAGTATACAAAAGAAAAGAATTATTCATAATCATATCAGAACAAGGTTACATTGGAAAAGTTTAGCATTGCAAATAAAGCTTAACATTTTCATATATTTACTTGCCATTTTTCTTTACATTTTTAGAAATAATTGAGTTCATATTCTCACTCTCCTTTTGTATTATGCGTTTTTTCATTGTTGCTTACAGTGTTTCAGGGGCTTCCTCTTGCTCTTAGTATTAAACTGAAAGTCTTGATCTTTTTCTGTCTCTGGCTGTGTCTCTCATTCTTCGCCTGTTTGTTCCTTGTGGTTCAGGGTCTTTGGCGTTCCTTCATGTTTTTCACGCATGCTCAGAGACGTTACATGGTCTTCTCGGTGCGTGTCGTTTGCTCTTTTCCACCGTTTCTGTAGGGTTGAACCTACTTACTCATCAGGTTCAACCCTAAGTGTCTCTTCCTTAGAAAATCCTCTCCTGATCTCTTAGATTTGTACCTCCTGTTATATGCTTCATAGCTCCTATCATTTTCTTTGTGCTGTTTATTACAACTGCATTAATTATAGGTGTAGACTTAGGGTGCTGTTTATGTATACATGGTTGGAATGCTTTTCCAGTGTTAGGTGCTTGAGAGGAGTTATTGTTTACTGTAGCTCTAGCACCCAGTACAGTGCCTGGCAGGTGCTCGTTAACATGCAGTATATGTTGAAAAATGAATGAAGACATGAATGAATCAACAGGTATTGTAGGCAGCAGCCTCTTTCCTTTATACCAATTCATTTGTTAAAATACATGCTTCGTATTGAATGTTCAAATGCCTCATAATGGATATTTTTCCAAGGAGCTAATAAATTTATTAAAATCCCTAAGTATTCTTCCCAGAGGCACTGCTGTTCTTGACCAAGGCAATGGGTTCAGGGTCTGCCTTATCAGACGTGGGGGGGTGGGGAAGGCACTGCCAAGGCTGGTGCTCACCTGTTGCTCCATACTGCTTTGCATATAGGTAAATAGAGCCAGGAACCTCCTCCACAGGCTCACTACTCCTTCCCCTGATTCTTATAGTCTATGTTCCAAGGTCAGGCAACCCGCCATGTTGGAACTTCAGGATGCTACCAAGAGCATCCTGAAGGGCAGGAGCAGGGAATGCCTTTCTTTTTTTTGCCATAGCAGCAGGACCTGAGCGAAACTTCAACGAGCTGTACCTACCCCCAAATCATGATCATCCAGGTGGGGTTCTTGACTTGGGACTCCCTGTATCCAAATGCCTAAGATAACAGAAGGGCAGAAGATGAAGTTCCAGGCTCTGAACACGGAAGGATTGACTTCACTGAATCACTGAATTGGGGGAAGAAGGGGCATCATCACTGCCGAAATATTTTCCAGCAGACACCGCCCTGAGCAGTGGCAGCACCGGGTGGCACTGCCATGTTTTAACCTAAGTAGTCATTAGGAAATGTGGTGGAGGGCCTTGCCTCTGAAGGTATGGTTTAGGGACCAGCAACTCATGAAGATGGGTGGTCTCTGGCTCAGCTCCAGAGACATGACTCAGAATCTTCACCAGGTGCCATGATTAACACACACATGAGCATTTGAGGTGCACTGGTTAAATTGCTGTAGAGTGTGTGGAGTGAGTGGTCGCAAGTTTTATTTAATTTGCCTGATTGTGTATTAGCACAAAACTTGTAAAAGTCTTATACCAGAGGAGGAAAACAGTAGTTTTCCTTATTTTGTGTATACAGAGATATTTAGAAGATATTCCAAATAGGTTCATTTTCTCATTAGATTTGGGTTATTTTGTTACAAAACCAAATTTTAGCAAGTGGGAGAACAAGGTTGGTTTATTTTCTTTTTCCCTTGAACTTCTTGCCTGTCACATTTGTTCAACATAAATCTGTAATTTAACATGTAGCAAATGAGTCATCTTTCCTTTGCTGGACTTAATAAGACCATTAACATTGTCTGGCCTTTAGAAGCTGTTTATATGTAGGCTGCTATCGCTGGACTGAGCTCTGAATTGAGTATAACTAGGCAAGGGCCTTGCATTCTCTGATATTGGTGCGTTCAGTTCCATTTAGAACTTCTGTGTCTGCAGAATAAATAGTACAGTGGCTTTGCATGTGGAGACAAACACCAAGGCAAGTGCTTTTACCCTTTGCTCTCCGGCACACTTCAGTCAGAGACTGCATTGTTTGGGAATTTCCTCTATTTTAAGGTTCTTCTCAAATCCAGGGACCAGTTGTTTGGGCAGGCATTTACTTGGACTAACCACCTGCTCTTCCTCTCCAGGACCAGCAGTCTCTTCGAAGCCTCAGTTCTGTTTTCCAGAGGCTGGCTCTGCATTTTCCCGCCCCTCGTCCTTCAGCAAAGGCTGGGTGTTTGCGTATTTCCTGCTGCCCTCTGCTTTGACCTACTGTCCTCGGGTGCTGGGTGCTAGGTTATCAGAAGCAAACACATTTGCATTCTTTCCTCTGGTAGATGCTGTGGCCAGAGGTCTTCTCTGCCTGTGCTGTCGCAGGCCATACTCCTCAGTTTGAGGTTTCTCAGAGCTCACGAAAGATAGCCTGTTTCATCTGGTTTATTGTCATTAAACGTTTGCTGTGTGCTCACACTCAACACTGTCGGAACTCTTTGGGGATGACTGGGAGAGCATGTCTGTGAGTCTCGGGCCTGAGGGAGAGGGCTGGAACAGAGCATGGCCCTTAACTCGTCCCTTTGGAGTGTGTGGTGTGGAAGAGCCTTCTTCACGGTCCGGCATGTCCTCTGCTGCCCAGGCAGAGCTGGCTGGGGTGAGCGGAGACACCGTAAGAGGAGAGTTGATGTTCCACATTTCACAACACTTTTGCGTAGTGGGTTGAGTCTTAGCTGGTCCCATTGATCTGTACATCATGCACACATGGCGACAGGTGCATCAGTGACACCTGCGTTTTGTCTTTGCAGAAGTCTCAACAAGTACCTCTGGAGTCTTCGGATGAAGCTCTTTGGAACATTATTGACAAACTGACCGTCTTCTGCAGAGACGTCTCTTTTTACATCTGATTAGTCTGGCGTTGAGGAGTGGGCCGAGTTCTGGTCGTGTTGTCAACTCTAGACTTTTTTCCTACTAGTGGAGAAAGAAGGCATTATAGGGAATGGAAAAATTCAAACTGCAAAGAATTAAAAACAGGTTAAGACTTTATTTTACTTTAAATAACATTTGCCCTATTTCTGACCAGATAATGTTTACTGCTGGTTAATTTCTCTTGACTTTTTTTTTGTATTACAAGATGCCACTTTATAAATCCCCCAAATCACAGAAAATAGTTTTAAGGAATCATTTTCAATGTCTTTTTTTAATTAAAAAATCTATTCTTAATTTTCTTTTTTTTTTTAAAGATGTTATTTATTTATTTTTAGAGAGGAGGAAGCGAAGGAGAGAGGGAGAGAAACATCAGTATGTGGTTGCCTCTTGTGCACCCCCAGCTGGGGACCTGGCCTGCAACCCAGGCATGTGCTCTGACTAGGAATTGAACTGGCGACCATTTGGTTCACAGGCCCATGTTCAATCCACTGAGGCACACTAGCCAGGGTTGTTCTTAATTTTCTTACCCCATTTATCTACTTCTCTCGGCACCATATCTACTTCTCACAGTCCTCAGAAGGGGATTTGAGGGTATACACATCACAAATCTGTTAGATCCTTCTGTTTCTCTCTGGTGGTAGTGGTGGAGGACGAGACAATATAGTCATTTTGGATATAATGTAACCGATTAGAAACTTATCAAACCTATACATCTGGCTAGAAGAGTACTTTGAGGTACATCCCCACGATGGCACTTTTTAGTTTCTTTCTCTGGTTCTTCAATGAAATGACCCCCTTTTTTCCTGATTCAGATAAGTTTCTGTGACTCTGTTCTGTAGGGTGCTTGTGGCTTCTGCAGAAGGATTGCTTTCCTCAGGATGCCCCACAGAGCCTGTCAGCCTGTCTTGCCGAGGAGGAGGTGTGATGTGGGAGAATCAGGAGTGCTTTTCTCATCTTCTGATTGAGGCACAGATGGTGGGGAGAATCCCTCAAGGAGCTGAAAATCCAGTGAACGGTAGCAGAACTACTTCAGGACCACTTTAGAGTTCCCACTCTCGTGTTTAGGGGCCAGAGTCCTGTTTCCCAACAGAGGGTGAGCTTCTCGGTTGAAGCCCTGATTTGTACACCACCAAAACTCCAGCACCCAAATGATGATGAGGATACTAATATAATAATAACGGCTGACACTGAGTGCGTTCTGTGTGTCAGGTACCATATGAAGCACTTTCAATATGCTATCGTACTTAATTTGTATAATCTTAAGAGGGAAGTATTGTAATTACCTCATTTTATGGATGAGAAATCAGGTTGAGTAAAGACTCCAGTTGCGAAAACCTGGTATGCAGAGGAGATGGAATTCAAGCATAGGCATTCTGGAGTAGGAACTCTTATCCCACGATATTGTGCTACTTCTTTACCAAACACTCAATTTCTAAAGGAATATTGTTACAGAACAGAACAAGGGGGGCCTGGGACAATATACTATTATTTAAAAGGCCCCCAGGTCCGTCACATCTGCCGCCCGAGGAAAGACGTCTCTCAATGCCAGAGATTTGTGAAAAGGAAAGGAAACGTTTATTTAATGCTATACAAACTTTAAGTAGTGACCTAATGTCTTTATCAAAAATCCCAAAGTCCCCCAAAACACCCACAGACAGACACAGTCCTTCCTTCCTTCCCCCTTTGCCCAGTCCAGAGTACCGTATCTCAGGGAAGGAAAATGAAGTCCATGGCTCAGACAGTCCTCTGGTTCTTAGTTAGTCCTCCTTCTCGACTGGGAGACCTCCCTGGGTTCCCGGCACCCTCGGCTGAGTCGCCAGGATCTCTGCTAAAACCAGGTGGTGGTTCCCCCTTCTAAAGCTGCGGGGGTCCCCGCTCTGTCCAGGCCTCGTGGTTCTCCCTTTCAGGGCTGCGGGAGTCTCCACTCTGTCAAGGCCGCGTGGTTCTCCTCCTCAGGGCTGAGGGAAGGGGAGAGTCCCCACTCTGTCCAAAGCCGCGTGGTTCTCCCTCCTAATGGCCGCCAAGTCTGGGTTTTAAATCCCTGCAGCCAGTCTTCCTCTGCAGCCTCATTTCCGACTCCTCCCACACTCGGCTTCATTTGCCAGAATTCATATCCTTCCAGCTTTACTGGGCTGCCATCTTGAGTCTGGGCAGGTGTGGCCCCATGTCCTGGAGCCAATCTTCTCTGAGCTCCCACGCAGGCGCTGTAGCTTGGGGGATCTGCCCCCAGTCACGTCTTGGTGGGGAAGTTACTTCCATTCCCCTGGCTCAGAGATGATCACAGCTATTTAACATATCTAAGCGACCAGCCAAAGGCTATAGATATGTTAAATGACCATGCCAGAGGGTAGCTGCAAGGCTGTTGCTATGCAAAACAGCTCTCAATGGCCCTGCTCCATTTGTCCCTTCCCCCAACCCACACCCTGGGGGTGGGGGGTGAAGACATCTTAAAATCTCCTGGACACCTTAAGTTCTGGACCCCATTTCAAATGCCCATTTGGGGTCCCCCCTCTTGACTGCACCCTGTAACAATATTTGCTGAGTAAAAGAATGAGTGTCTGAACTAAAAGTAATTTTCTGAAACCCCACAGTGACGTTTTATGTCCTTAGAATAAATTCTTTATTCTTCATGTCAGCGGTCATCCAGGATGCATGGTGCAGGCTTGGCACGACTCATAATTTGAGGTGAGATGTTGCCCCAGTAATAAATATCCAACATGGGGTACCAGTGTACACAACATAACTGTTTCTCCTTTTCCTGTAGCCTTTTCCAGACAAAACAATCGGGAGCAGTTTCGCAGGGAGTCTTGACTTACAAACTTAACATATATTGCTTACCGTCATGACAAGTTAATGCGACATTATTTATACAATGGTGCTGTCATTCAAGTACAAATTAAATGTAAATTTTCATCCGGGTTCTGTGTATAGTAAGTGGTGTGTACTGGGAACCACACAGTATTTTCCAGGGGGACAGCACTTCACTGGAAGCACAAAACATTTGATTTACTGAAAATAATACCAGAGTGTTTGTTCAAAGGAGGGTAGCAAGGAAGTGACTTGGGTAAGGATTCCTCTCCCTGGGGGAGAAACTTTGGCCTGTGAGTCAGGAAATCTACACTTTCATCTGTTCTTAATTTTAAATTTCTGTGGAGTTGGCTAAGGCATTCCTGCTGTTAACACTTTAGTATGTATTCCGAACTGCACAAGAAAACATAGCAACCTCCTTTGTACCTTCCTGACACACTGTCGTTTGGGCGGAATTTTCAGTTTTCCACCTTTTATCTTCTTAAAAAGCTAAGCTAATCATATTACTCCTCATTTTTTCATTTCTTCCGATTTCTGTTGAGTGCTATGAGTGCAATTGAGTGCAATTTCTATTGAGTTCTATTGAGTTCTATTACTATGGAATTGTTACTAGTCCTTCATATACAGTAACTCTTTAATTACCTCAATTACATTATGAGGTGGGCAGTGGCACCCACATGTCACAGATGAGAAAACTGAGACACAGGAGGACTCAAAGTGACATAGGAAGTGATGGGGCTGTTATCACACCCAGACAGTCCGGGCTGGAACCCACACTGTCAATTAGTACTTTACTGCCTGGCAGTGAAATATTTTTTTTCTCGGAAATCACTGAACAAGACATTTGCCAGCCACTACTATGCGTCAGTTACTGTGCTAGGACCTTGGGTTCAAATAGTCTCTCTCCCGGAATGCTTCTGACTGGAGTGCCCGGGGAACCCTCCCGGGGTTTACCCAGGAGCATGGGCCACTCCATTGCCGGCCCCTTACACAACAGGCGGCATAATAAACTTTCTTTGAGTCTAGCCTGGGACTTTAGGCCTCAGATGCAACAAGGTTTTCAGTGGTCACCTTTCCCCTTCCATGTGGGAAGATGTGCACAATGTAGGCGTCCTCTTACATACACCTCGTCAGGCAGGTCAGCGCAGCAGGGTGGGAGGAGCCCCTGTGTGGAGCCACCGCTGGGCCACTGCCCCAGTGCTCAGCAGCTGCATGACGTTCTGTGAGTCTTTCTCCTCCTCTGTAATGGGGCGATCGTCCCCACCTCACAGCATTGCGGGGCGGAGTAGGAGAGCCCAGTGCTTGTAAGGACCGTGGGGCTCGGCACATGGGAAGTACTCCTGGAGGTGTGTGTGTATGTGTGTGTAGTCAGGTATATCTGTGTGAATATAATTTATGTAGGTACATACACACATGTATAGCATTCTTGTTTCGAATATGATTATAGTTTGACTGGAAACCTGCACTTCCATTTCTGATCTTGAGTTTACAGCTCATTCTTTGTAGATTGTTTTTCTGTAATGTAAATGTTGCCACAGGAACCCTGGTTCAGTGGCTCAGTTGGTTGGGCGTTGTCCTGCAAACCGAAAAGTCTCCAGTTCGATTCCCTGGGAGGGAATGTGCCTGGGTTGTGGGCTCTGTGCTCTGCCCCATTAGGCATTTGCTTCTGCCAGTCAATTGATGTTTCTCTCTCACGTCGATGTTTCTCTCCCTTCCCTCCCTTCTACTCTCTCCCTAAAAAATATGTTGCTATATGAGGTAGATAGTTTTCAGATACAAGCTATTTTTCTAGTTTTAGAGAGCCTCTGTCTCCCTTGGTTCTAGAAATGCAATTACTGTGATTATGGAGGTTGTGGTAGGAAGGAGTGGTCAGATTTCAGCCCCTGAGTTGTTTGGATGCTGCGAGAATGCTGGGTTTCCATTGTAACTGTGAGAACTTCGGTTTGTGGCTTCCTACTCAGCTGTGGGTCTGCAGAACTTGAAAATGAAATCTGTCTGCAAAGAGATGAGTTATCTGAGAAGACCATGGCGATTCCTGTCTTACTTTTTATCTGGAATGAGAGCGACACTTCCCCCTAAGCTTCACTTTCCTTTTAACGTGTGATTTCAACCATTTCCCCTCTTCCCCATTTTCCTCCTTCTTCCTTGGTACACTGTAGGATCTCATTTTAAAGTTGAAAAACAGGGCCAAGGCTTAATTCTGGGGTGTTTGGGGAAGACCATTCATAGTATGGGAAAAACTGAGTTCCTCCCTTTGTAATACTGTGGTTTTCCCCAATACCTCCCCCTCCCCCTTAGGATCGTGCATATAAGACAGGAAGGAAATTGCTAAAATTTTCATTGGTGTCTCTCTGTGCCTGAGTGAAGCAGGGGATGTTTCGGGGTAGAGTGCGGTGTGTAGCACGGGCAGAGGAGGGATATGATAAGAACAAAATCATCGTCAAGAAACATGTGACTTTTGTATTTTTATGCCTTAAGCTTCTCAGAGAAGGAAAAGGCCGGACACCTGCATTTCTGTGCTGTTTTGGGAGTGAGGAATTCTGGTTTAGAGGGACTGCGTTCTTATTTGACAGATCACATTGTCAAAGGGCCATATATCAGAGGCCTGTTTTTCAATTTTGGACATTTTGGAGAATAAGTTATAATTGGCATATGATAAATGCACACATTTAAAGTACATAGTTTGGTAACTTTGGCATATATGTACGTTCTTTGAATTACCACCACAGTCAAAATACTGAACCCGCCCACCACTACCAAGAGTGTCTCGGTGTCTCCTTGCAGTCCTCCCCCTCGGCCCCCCCACCTACATCCCACTGTCCTCCCTGTCTCCTGGCAGCCACTTCTCTGTTCCTGTCATCAGGCACCAGTTTGGGTTTCATTGAGTTTTATATAAATAGAGTCACACCATGTGCACACTTTCTGTTGATATTCATCCATGTTGCAGCATGCATCAGCACTTCTTATTTGTTTTTTTATCATTTCTTTTTAAAAAATTGTATTTATTTTTAGAGGAGACGGGAGAGAGAGGGAAACATCAATGTGTGGTTGTGTCTCATGTGCTCCCTACTGGGGACCTGGCCTGCAACCCAGGTGTGTGCCCTAACCAGTGACCCTTGGTTCACAGGACAGCACTCAGTCCACTGAGCTACACCAGCCACAGCACATCAGTAATTCTTTCCCTTTTATTGTAAATAGTAGCATTCCATTGTATGGAAATGCCACAGTTTGTCTCTCTATTCACTGTTCATATGTATTTGGGTTGTTTCCAGTTTTTAGTTGTTATAATAAAGTTGCTGTGAGTAGTGGGGATTAGAAAGGTTGAATCAAATGATTGGTATGTTTAAATTTTTAAGAAATTACCAAACTGTTTTCCAAAGTGGTTGTACCATTTTACATTCCCATCCAAAGTGGAAGAGAAATCCAGTTTTTGACCTACTCATCCACACTTGATCTTGTCAGTCTTTTAAATTTTAGCCATTCTAATAGGTGTGTAGTTGTATCTTATTATTTTAATTTGCATTTCAGTAGTGGTTAATGCTGTTGAGCATCTTTTCTTGTATTTATTTGCCTCCCATAAGGTCTCCGTTGCAGTTACTCAGCTTCCATTTTAGGGTGAAAGCACCCATACGCAATACGTAAATGAACGGGCATGGGTGTGCATTTCATCGACACTGTATTTACCAAAACAAACCACCAACAGCAGCGACCAGAACAACAAGAATGACCCGGGAGCAGGATGTGCACGGCCTCCAGACTGTAGTTTGCTGACCCCTGACATAGCTGATCACGTTGTCTGCACGTGAAGACGGGTTTACTTCTTTTCCAATGTGGATACTTAAAAAAATTTTTCTGCCCAATTGCACTGGCTAAAACCTCTGATACAATGTCGACTAGAAATGGTGAGAGTGGACACCCTCGTCTTATTTCTGATCTTAGGGGGAAAGCATTTAGTTTTTCATCATTAATTATAATCTTAGCTGTAGGTGTGTGATAGATACTGTTTATCAAGATTAAGAAATTCCCTCGAGTCCTAATTTTGAGTTTAATTGAACCAGCTTTTAGTAAAAAGAAAGCTTCTCTTCCATTTTTTTCTGTTGTTTCTCTCAGGAAGTTTCTTTCTGTTCCCCAGTTTTTTTAATATCAGGAATGAATGTTAGATTTGGTCAAATGACTTTTATGCCTTTATTGAGAATGTCATATAGTTTTTCTTTTTAGTTTGTTAGTATAATGAATTATGCTGATTGGTTTTTAAATGTTAAGCCAACCTTGCATTCCTGGGATGAACCTCAGTTGGTATTTTTTAAATATATTTTTGGATTTGATTTGCTAAGATTTTATTGGGGATTTTTACATCTATGTGTATGAGATATATTGGTCTTTAGTTTGTCATAATAATTTTTTTGCTGGCCACATAAAATGAATGAGGTGGGAAATATTTCCTTATCTTTTCTAAAAGAGTTTGTTCAGAATTCGTATTATTATTATTGTTATTTTAAATGTTTGGTAGAATCCACCAGTGAAGCTGTCTGGACTGGGAGTTTTCTTTGTGGGGAAGATTTTACCCTCAATTAAAAAAATAAAGATACTCAGATTACTTCTTCTTGCGTGAGCTTTGGCAGTTTGTGTCTTTTGAGGAATGAGCTTCAGTAGTCTGTGTCTTTCGAGGAATGTGCTCCCTCTGAGTTGTCGAGTTTGCACAGTAAACTCAGGCGTCATGTTGTCCCCTGTCCTGTGACTGTGCGCACAGCTGCAGGGGTGTCACCTCCGACCTGGCTGTGCTAATGTGCATCTTCTCTCCATTTCCCTCATCAGTCCAGGTGGGGGTTGTTAATTTTACTGGTCCTCTCACAGAATCAGCTTTTGGCTTTATTAGTTCTCTATTTTTCCATATTTTGTCTCATGATTTCTGCTTTCTTCTCTGTTATTTCCTATATTCTGCTTATTTCGGATATAACTTTCCCCTGTCTTTCCTATTTCATAATGTAGAAGCTGAGGTCATTCATCTGAGACCTTTTTCCTTTTCTAATATAGGCCTTTAGGGCTATAAATTTCTTTCTCAATTAGTGCTTTAGTACCTTACTGCAAATTCTGACCTTCCATGTTTTTATTTTTATTCTGTTCAAAATACTTTCTTATTTCCCTCTTGATTTCTTCTTTGCTCTGTGGGTTATTGAAAAGCATGTTATTTAGAGTCCAGATATTAGGGATTTTTCAGATACCTTTCTGTTACTGATTTCTGTCATTGTGGTTAGAAAACAGACTTTGTACAATTTGAGTCTTTTACAACTTAATGTGATATGTTTTATGGCCCAGAATATGGTCTATTTTTCATGTACACTTGAAGAGAATGTGTCTATTCTGTCTCTGGGTGAAGCATTCTATACTTATGATCTAAGTTACATTGATAGTGCTTTTAAAAATCTAGATCCTTACTGATTTTCTGTGTACTTGTTCTGTTAAGTATTGAGAGAAGTATATTGAAATCTGCAACAATAACTGGATTTCTGCAGCTTTATTATTAGGTGCATCAGTGTTTAGATTTGTTATAGATGATTTGTTTTTAATCCTCACTTGAGGATATGCTTATTGACTTCAGAGAGAGGAAGAGGTGGGGAGAGAGAGAAACATTGATATGAGATAGAAGCATCAATCGGTTGCCTCCTGTACACACCCAAATGAGGGATTAAAGCTGCAACCTAGGCATGTGCCCTGACCTGGGATTGATCCTGGAGCCTTTTGGTGTACGGGACAGGGCTCCGACCAACTGAGCCACGTGGCCAGGGCTAGGTGACCTTTTTTATTCCTGGTAATATTTGCTCTGAGGTGTACTCTGGTGTTAATATAGCCAACCTGCTTTTTTGACTAGTGTTAGTGTAGTATATCCTTTTATTCCTAACCTATCTGTACCTTTACATTTAAACATGCTGTGCTTTAAAAAAAAACAAAAACCAGTTCGATTCCCAGCCAGGGTACATGCCTGGGTTGCAGGCCGTGACCCCCAGCAACCGCACATTGATGTCTCTCTCTTTCCCTCTATCTCCCTCCCTTCCCTCTCTAAGAATAAATAAAAATCTTAAAAAAAAAAAACTGATCATTAAAAAAAAACAAAAACCTGATCTGACAATTTCTGCCTTTTACTTGGAATACCCAGACCATTACATTTAATGTGATTATTTATATAATTAGGTTTAAGTTTATTCTGTTGCTGTTTGTTACCTATTTGTCTCATCTATTTTGTTCCCCTTTTCCTGTTTCCTTTGTCTTTTTTCAGATTAGTATTTCTTCTTCTGTTTTATCCCCTCTGTTCCTTTATTAGCCCTAAGTTGTTACCTTGAAACATTTAAAGAGCAGTTGTTAGGTGTTTTGCAGAATGCTCCTTAATCGGGGTTTGTCTGATGTTTGCTCACGGTTAGATGTGGGTTAATGGATGTGGGGTGTGGGGTGGGTAACAGAACACCACAGAGGGGTGCTGCCCTGCTTGTCGTGTACATCAGAGGGCCCTTAAGTCATCACGACACGTTACTGATAATGGTCCCTTGATCTCTCCTTTCAGGTAGTGTCTTCCAGGTTTCCCCACTATAACGTTACTGTTTTCCCCCTTTTGAACTCTTTTTGTTAGAATTCTAGCTTACCATGAGAGGCATTAGACTTCACTCTCTGGAGGAGCAGTATCAATTTGTAGACATGCGACAAAACCACCACAATAACTAATAAATATTTTGGAGGATCAGATATTCTGAAGCTATCCAAATATTCCGTTTCTCCCCAGGGGTGTTCAACCTTTTGGCATCTCTGGGCCACACTGAAAGAAGAGTTGTTTTGGGCCATATATTAAATACATAAACACTAACAAAAACTGATGAGCAAAAAAAAAGGTTTTAAATAAATACATGATTTTGTGTTGGGCTGCATTCATCACCAGCCTGGGCGGAGAACAGCCCGTGGGCCGCGGGTCGGGCACCCTGGCAAGCTCCGCAGGCGTTTCGATGCTCATCAGTGGGTCCTGCCCGTGGTGCTCATTGCTCTGGTGTCCACAGGTGATTTCCTGCTTCCCTCCTTTTTCTACGTTTATTCAGTGGAGTTCCTCCATGAAGAAAATTTGTCCTGTCATTCTCATGTATCTGCGTATTCATTCACTTATTTATATTATTATGGACTCATGGACATTTATTTTATTCTTTGTGTAGCAATCTGGTGCTATCCTAATTTCTGTTTTGCTCAGATCTTCCAGCTTTAGCCTCTGGAAGGTCTCGGCTTGGCTCCTGGTCTTCTTGTTGTTTTCCTTAGCACTTCTTCCCTTTCTGGTGCTCCCGCTTGCCCCAGGCTCCTCTTGTCTTTTCCCTGCACTAGCTCTGGAATCAGTCATTCTACCAGGAGCTCCGCTCTCTGTAGCAGAGAACGGCACTTAGAAACCAAGACCAGGGCACGACCATGCTCTTGTCGCTGAGGTGTCAGCATGTCTCGGTCTCTTCGTGGACAGGGCTAGGAGACATACGTATTTATGCTGACGCATGTACACACACAGATCTATATTTATTCCTCTGTTTGTTTATATATTAAAATAAACCTTTGTTCGTGCTGGTATCTCTGATTAACCCAGCACTACAGAATTAATTTAGCCTTTCTGCTTGCATATTTATAACTTCTTTCCTTGTCAGTGGGAAACTTGTCTCTCATTATCTGTGGCAAATTTGTAATTCTTATGTGTTCAGTACTGTTATACACATAATGTATTTTCAGAGTTGCTAACCCAAACTGCTGTGAGAAACAAATTTATCACCTAGAATACAGCATTTACGTAAAATCCTTCAGTTGGTAGCCTTATAATATCTAGTCAAAACATTGTTTTCCAAAGTTATGTCAACTCCTTTCTGCCCCACCCCCTGAAGTGAGGGTGTGTTACTTCTAATACAGTTAGTTTCATTTGTCAGAGCCTGCATTCCGTCCTGATTGCCTGGGCACCTTGGGCGATAAATATACTTTTTTCATTTGTGTACAGTGAAGTTCTGCCTTTGTGTGGCACAGTGTTAAGGGGTTGCTGAGCGCTTAGCCACACATCCCCCGGGACAGCAGCACATCCTGAGGATTCCACCGTGCAGCCCCTCTGTAGTTCACCCCAACCCTTTACCTCTCTAAAAAACCCCTTATTGAAATACATTTTTCATAGATCCTTATAGTGTGTTTTGTTACTAAAATAAACTGTAGAATGCTAAAATATTTTTTCCAAGTACATTTTGACGTGGAAAATTGTGAACGTTCCCAGGCCTGCTAGAGCCACTGAGGTGCGTTAGGCTGAAGCCCTCAGTGGAGGCGCCCGGTGGAGGAGGCCGTCGCTTCGTTTTCTTTTGTCGAGAACTGCGATGAGTCTTTGGTGTGGCTTCCCAGAGAATGCTTTCCTCTCCAAATGAGA
The DNA here is from genome assembly GCF_019186645.2 of Phyllostomus hastatus. Lineage (NCBI taxonomy): Eukaryota > Metazoa > Chordata > Mammalia > Chiroptera > Phyllostomidae > Phyllostomus > Phyllostomus hastatus. Next base: position 5,589,585 of record NW_025334015.1, on the reverse strand, counting down.
GAAAACGTTCCTATCCATAGGAAAGCAGTTGAAGATCGATGGACGTCAGTCGACCACTTCCAAAACAAAGTCACTTGTTAGTGACAACTGTCCAAAGCCTGCCACCATTAGCATTTCGGAAATCTCCCCCAGCATAACGCCGCCACCCAGCTGACTGTGTGTGTCTATGTCCATTTGCTTTCTGTCTCCTCCGCTCCACCTTGCCCTCTTTCCTGTCTGCTGTGCTCCCTTGTGTGTGCATTTGCTCAGTGAGCTCCGCACATCTAGGCCTGACTGTGTGTCACTGTACTGGCCTGTATTTTTCCTGTGTCCTTAACAATGGGCTTTCCTATAAAATTAAAATATTTGTTTCTAGCCTTAGTTATATTTATGGAATATCTATTCTGGTCTGAATTTAAAATATAAGCCAACTTGAGTATTTTATTTTTTGTTGAGATAAGAAAAAGCAAGTTAAATTGCTTTTCATGTGATTTGTTTTGTCTGCATATGTACCAGGGGTCATCAACAGACAGAAGGCTTTTCTCCCTCTGTGTTAAAGAGGAAATGCTTGGTAGTTTATAACCTCTGCTCCCACCTCAGGCGGGACTGCACGAAGATTAATGTGAGCACAGGAGGATTCCACATCTGGTAAAGACCATGCCCTCCACTTTCTCTGCACTCCAGCAGTCAGTCCCCATTGGAGTATTTCATAGCATTTTAGAAAAACATGTTAAAGCTAAAGCCCATGTGTTGTAGTTTGAATATTTTTCCTCTTATTGGTGTCAGTGGACTAAAACAAAACAAAACAGAAAACAAATAGCAAGCCCCTGTCTTCTATATAGTGGTCCTTGGCAGGTGAAATTCCATCCCTGTTCAAGCCGAGAGCCCTGTGGCAGCCTTCCCATTCAGGTTCTCGAGTCGGTGACCCTTGAGCCCTGCCCGCTCCCCCTCAGACAGTAAGGCTGTCTCCCTGGGTCTCTGACAGGTATCAAGACAGAGGGGCTCCAGAGAGGACCTGCTGGAGGGGATCTGCAGTATCTGCAGTTGAGATGCAGATGTAATTTTGAGTTATTTCTCTGTGGCGTAGGAGAGCACACCCCCTCTCAGAATTTTGTGACCCCAGAATCTGTAATCACACGTGAGATTGTGTTTCAGGACTGGGCTCACAGAGCACAGCTTTATGCCAGGGTCTTGCTCTCAGGGCAGTTGTTAGGGATGATTTATTTCCAGATGAGGAACTCACAGAACAAGAGAATGCCTCGACACGTGTTCTGTGTTTAGTCAAACATATTTGTCACGCCTCAGTACCTCTGAGATGGGTCTCTTGCAGCGACAGAAAATTTCATGTGTTCATCTGTGCTTCAGCGCCGAGAACACTTCACAGTCGGTCTAATTGGGCCACAATCAGAAAAAGTGATGGTGCCAGGCTCACGTGGAGATGGGGACCCCTCTCCACCCAGCCCCTGTGTCACTCTGGTGAGTTCCTTCACTGTGGGAGAATGCTGCAGTCTGATTTCCACTGCACAGACTTGTGAGCCATCGACAAAAGTGAGAAATCGCTGCACTGTTACAGTAGCAGTGGTGCCACTGTTCTGGGTTATTCCTTCCCTCGCCTTCTCTTTCCCTGTGCCTTCCCTTTACCTGCTCCCCTACCTCACTCCTCTCTCGTCCCCCTTTGTTTCCCTTCCTTCTCCCTCTTCCTTTCCCCAGGCCCTAGTGCAGACTATTTTACTCACACTTTTGCTTGGTGGTTTGACTCTGAAAGGATGTTTGAGGCCTAGCTCTTCTTTTTTTTTGGTGTCCTGCTGTGGCTTTCATTCCTATGACAGTAGTTTCTTCCCCATGATAATTCTGGACTTTCTGCTTAAACTCCATGAACCTGTGTATTAGAGATGGGCGGGGCTGAGGAGATGTCCTTCCGAGGTCGTCGTTTCTTCGGACACTTCTAGTGAAGGTGGCTGCCCAGTGGGCTTTTACTCTGCTGTTATCTGACTGACTTAGTCCTGCTCAGGTCAGGAAATCCTTGGTGGCTTTGGTTTGGAGATAGAGTTAAATAGAAACAAGTTAGTTTCAAATCAGTGGTGTCTCTCTGATGTCTTCCTGCCAGCGTAACATCAGCCTGTTCCATGGTGTTGCTCCAGCTCTGCGTTTAGGGTTGCCACGGAGAGTTTTTTGTGGAGCAAGAATACGTGCAGTGAGTTTACACAGACTTTTCTTGAGCTTACGCAGACTCTAAACTTGAGATTCAAAACAAGATGTGCCATAGCTATTGTATTAGGGTTCTCCAGAGAAACAGAACCGTAGGATGAATAAAACAGGATAGGATTTGTTTGCTTTAGGTTCACATGGTTGATATGTGTAAAGAGATTTACGGTAACGAACTGGTTCCTGTGCTGAGGAGGCTGGCGAGGTAAACCTGCAGGGCGAGCCAGCAGCCTGGAGACTGGAGAGCTGAAGGCACAGGTGCAGGGGAGGTGCGCCGGCAGCTGTCTGCTGGAGCAGGCCCTGTTGCGCAGCGACACTGCCTTTGAACTGATTGGATGAGGCCTGTCCACTTATGGAGGGCAGTGTGTTTCCTCAGAAGCTCACCAATTTCAGTGTTAATCTCATCCAGAAACACCTTGTAAGTTGACACATAAAGTGAGCCATCAGAGCCAGATTTATTTGGAATTCCATGATATTTGCTTGGGTCTTTTTATACTTTATTTTTAAGGGTCTCCTTGTACAACCATTTAGTTTAGCCAAAGTAATGACAGGCAGTCTGCTCTTGTCAAAACTAATATGTAATTGATTTACTCTGTATTCTTTGCTGTGGAGATGGATGACTGGGCCTGGAAAATATTATTGACTCATAGTTTCTCTCCTAGCACTTAAATTCCTTAAAGAATTAGTTACAGAACTGAGACATTGTTGAAAAGATGCTGTCTTAATGGGATCTTTCCTTCTCTAAGCTGGATTCCACTAGAGCAGGCAGAAGGATAAGGATGTAAGTATTCTCCACCGGAAGGCCTGCAGGGCCATTTTATATTTAGACCTGATCCCCAGGAGGCCAGCGAGGTCCCCAGTGAGCCCTGCTGACGTGTATTCCAGCCCTGGTCAGAAAGTTTCTTTTGAGCAGGAGACGGACTGGACAGAATGCCAGAAGCTAAAAATAGCTTGTTAGTGAGCCAGACATACATAAACGATTTCTTAGTGGGCAGCACATCTGACTCAAAGTGAAAACATTTTCTAAAAGAACTTCTTTCCCTCTTGGTTTACAGTAATGAGTATAAACCTGAATAAATTTAATTTTTCATGGAGAGGAGATAGCCACTGACTCTGCTCTTTTAGCTCTCTCTACAGTTAAATGATAATGGCCATTGTTAAAGACACAAGGGAGCCCCTTCATGTCCCAGCACCCCATTTCTGAGCCAGCAGGCAAGATGGGCTTTGTTCTCACAAGAGGAAGAAAAGACAGGTGGTTTTCACGGTGAGACCTGGGCCTGTCTGTATGTGGGCTGGATGGTCAGCGTCGGAAGTTAGTCTTCCAGGGGCTCTTGTTCGGCGTCAGGGTGTGCGCACCAGCGTGTTCAGGCTAAGGCTTTGGGAGACTAAGTCGCAGTCAGCCAGCCTCTGCTGAAGGGGACTTTGGGGGCTGAGGCTAGCATTACCTCAACATCTGCTGTGGCTCACATGTGTTGTTGGTCGTGGTACTTTATGTTGTTACTGGTTCCTCAAGTTCTTCAGAACAGGAAGAACAGCAGACGTCATCCTCATGCCCCGAGTTAGTGCTGTGCTTCTGTGGACACAGGTCGAGGCTGTGGGTTGGGCCCTGACATATGGATGACTTAGTAGGTTTCCCAAGATGGGCTGCACACAAAAACTGCCTGGGACAGTTGGAAAAAATTACAGATCCAGGCCTTTTCCAATGCACTGAGTTAGAACTTAGGGGTATGTGCGTGGGGGCGCTGAGGAGATGGGTCAGGAGTGGTGTTGAGACGTCGGTCTGGCGTCAGAGCCCTAGGCACCGGCAGACTTGCTGGAAGGCCTCTCGTCATGGGAATAGGAAACCGTGCTTGTGGACCGCAGCTGCTAAGCTGTTCCAGATCACCGAAGGGTAGGGCTAACAAAGACAACGGAGTTCCGGAGTTCCGGAGAACAACCGGAGGAGCCCGCGGGAATTAGGAAGGCCACTGTGAGAGTAAGCGTTTCCTCTCCTGCCTTATCACTCCCATCTCCTCGCCTCCTCTGCTCCAGCTTAACTGTTTTCCCAGCTTCCCAGGAAGGAAGGGATGGCGGTGTGGTAGATGCCCCACCATATGGTTATCATCTGGGGGCTTTTAAAAGAGGGAACTTCCTTTGCAAACTCATCTAAGAAAGGGTTTCAAGAGAACAATGGGATACAAGTTTAGGCTTAAGGTTCTGAGTCATGTTTCTCTTTTAGCTCCAGATCCTCTGTCTCTTTTAGTTCTGGATAGATTTTAATGATACGTTTCTTCCTATAACAAAGGCCATGAAATAGAGCAGGAAAGGGGGGAGCAGGCGTCAGAACTGCTGGTTCTTGGGTTGTGCTTTGAGCTTCTAGACATTCGCCTCCAGGTCCTGACCCTCTACCTGGGAAGGGTGGGCAGCCATTCTTACCTCCCTGGTGGGAAGCTGGGAGGTGTAATAATCACTGTTCAGGGTGTGCTGGGAGACAGCCCAGATTGTATTTGGGAGAATGCATAGTTCTTTAAATTTCCAGCATCCCTATGTGCTTACTCTTTAGTTTCCTCCTGCTTTGTCAATCATGAAAATGTTCCTTTCTCTGCATTAGGCATCAGTCCTGGAGGCTGGGTTGGCCGTTGTGTTTAGAGAAAAGTGCCTTAATGGTTCAGTTCTCCTTTTTAGCAGAATTGTGAACTGACCTACAAGAAGCAGCTTACCTATCCCATGTGCTACATGTCAAAATAATGCTCTTTGTGAGTTGCAGGTCTCACTTCTCTGTGTCTGTCTGCTCTTCCTGCCCTGAGCACTGCTGAGGGACTCCTTATCTCTGCACTCCATATGACCCTTCCCCAGCCCACCCTTATCGTCTCAGGAAAAGCATATGTTTTCCTCGTAGATCATTGTCCAGAAGAGGTGAGATATTTGTAATTCTTGAGCCCAGCTGCTTAACCAGTTGATGCTGGAACTTATAAATTGTCCCCAAGGTCCCCTGACTCTCTGACCTGTGTTTTCTCCCTGACCAAAAGAGGCAAAGGCTGATGTCACAGGCGGAGGTGTGGGTGCAGAGAAATGGCCACAGTGGGCTCCATTCCTGTGCCATCTCTCTCTCCTTTTGAGCATGTGGCGCAATGCACTGCAGGTGCCTTTACGTGCACCACTCTGTCATCTGTTTCTGAGAGCAGAGTGGGAACCTCCTGGCTGGGAAGGGGGTCACTGCAGGGCAGTCCCTGTGCTGTACCCTCACTGCAGGACTCCCAGCAGGGCACCTTCTCTCTGCAGAGCGCCTCACTCCTCCGCTCTGTCTTCCCGTAGCGCAGGCAGAGGCACACATATCCCGTGTGGGCACTTGGCTGGACTGGCCTGGGGACTGTATAGATGGAGGTGGTTCAGGAAGTCGGCGACAGAGCATGGACAGTAGAACGGCAGTTTCTTTGTAGGTCTTCCTCCAAAGAAGATGCCTGCCATATTCCGTTATTTATGGCACAGCACGTGTTTGGAAGGAAATCTGTCCCATGTATAACCTTCTTGAATCCTGGTTTTGTCTCTTCCTTCTCCAGCCATGCTGATTATTCTTGGCTGTTGAGCCTTAAGGATATCAGGAACTTCTTTCTCTCTAATCACGTGATATAGTTAGCATCAATATATTGGAGATAACTTGGCCCTGATGCCTTGTAGAGTAATCTCGCCTTTGGACCATTAGTGTCATTGTGGCATTTGGGTTAGATTGTAGAGGAAGGAAGAATTCTCAAACTTTTAAAAAAGTCATCTCTTGCCACCTTTCTTGTTAAGCATGCACACACATAAAACCAAACAAATATTAGTTAATTTTATTCATGGTGTCATGGGGAGAAAAGGGAATTGTAGAAAATACAGTGTAATGGAAAGAGTGTTGGACTTGCCCCCGCTGGTGTGGCTCAGTGGGTGGGACATCATCCTGGAAATGGAAAGGTCTCCGATTTGATTCGAGTCAAGGGCCATGCCTGAGCTGCGGGCCAGGTCCCTGGCTGGGGTGCATGCGAGAGGCAACCAATCGATGTTTCCCTTGCACATTGATATTTCTCTTTCTCTCTTTTTCTCCCTTCCCCTCTCTTGAAAAATAAAGAAAATCTTTAAAAATAAAGAGCATTGGACTTGTAATAGCTTACATATTAGCTTTATCACTTAGCTGAGCACTAGAGTTAGGTCACGTAGCCGCTTCACTTCCCAACTGAAAATGATACTGCTTGCCCTTATCTGAAGGCTGTTTTGAGGAATGAATTGGAATTCACTTTGCTCCCTTCCCCACCCCTGGAACTGTGGTATTTCTGAACAATGCCATGTGTTAAAGTGCGATGCCTCTGGGGTGGGCCAGGGGGGAACTTGGGTTAACTACAGTAGCATAATCAATAAAATAGAATTTTTTAAAAGCTTGAGGCCTCTGGAAATACAGAATTAGTTTAATATTTTTCAAACAAGCAGGCCCAATGAAAAATGGAGTAAGTACTGATGCTTCTAGAATATCATTAAGAAAAGCGCAGAGGAGAAGGAGCAGGCAGAGAGCAGTGTGGGTGTGAGGCACCTCCAGGCAGAAAGCACACATTGACTTGAACAGTGCACCAAGCAGTGGTGTTTTTCCCTTGTTAAAATAAAACCAGAGAGGCTTTTGGGTGTTGTTTACAGAAAAAAGAACAAAGAAGTAAGGAAGGGAGAGAAGAGGCTTTTCTTCTGGATTTCATCCTTGGCTTGACACTGAACTAGTTCTATAATTGTTATCAGCCTGAGAGCACACCAGCCTGAGGTCGAGTCTTTTCCTTAAAATGGTTGGAAATGTCATTCTGTGCAGTTTTATAAATTCTTTGTCATCTCTGCTAGCCTGCAAAGACAGCCTTCCCAGGATTGAACCCCACTGCCCAAATCCTCAGAAGTCATCTACTTCATAACTGGGATTAAATACCATTGAACCAGAAGACCATCAGCCTTTGCTCGCTATGAATTCTAGCATATTTTGATGCTGAAAAACTTAGAATTTCTGGATTTCTTGTAAAGTCAGGAATCCTCATTTTTATGTTTTCATTTTATATTTATGCTTTTTCTTGAAAAAAAATTGTATTTATTTATTTTTCGAGAGAAGGGTAAGGAGGGAGAAAAAGAGGGAAAAAACATCAGTGTGTGGTTGCCTCTTACACGCCCTTGTCAGGGACTTAGCCCAAATCCCAGGCATGTGCTCTGACTGGGAATCAAACCAGCCATGCTTTGGTTCACAGGTCGGCACTCAGTCCACTGAGCCACACCAGCCAGGGCAATTTTTATGCTTTTTCTTGATGTCTTTCAGTTTTCTCCTTTTCAGTTCTTCTTGCTTCCTTTATTTGCTCTTTCTTTCTTTCCTTCCTCCCCTTTTCTCTTTTAGCCTACCTCTCCTTTACCTGCCTGAGAACTCATATTGAATTTTCTTGGGATTCTAGTTTGTATTCTTTCACTCTTGGTATTCAGCATTAGTATATTTTCTGGTCTCAGGCCTAAAGTCATTAAGTTAGAAATTTATTGCCACTATTATCTTGATTCCAAAACCAGATAAAGACAATACAAAGAAAATTATAGGCCAGTATCCCTGAAGAACACAGATGCAAAAATCCTCAACAAAATATTAGCAAACCAAATTTAGCAATACATTAAAAAGATCATACACCACGATCAAGAGGGATTTATTTCTGGAATGCAAGGTTGATTCAGTATTTGTAAATCAGTTAATGTGATATACCACATAAATAAAATGAAGGATAAAAATCATATGATTATATTGAGAGATGCAGAAAAAGCATCTGACAAAGTGAAGCACCCATTTATAATAAAAACTCAGCAAAATGGGAATAGAGGAAACCTATCTCAACATAGTAAAGAACATAGCTGAGAAATCCACAGCTAAAATTACACTCATGGCAAAAAGCTAAAAGCATTTTCCTTAAGATCAGGAACAAGAAAAGGATGGCCATTTTCACCACTTTCATTTAACGTAGTATTGGAAGTCCTAGCCACAGCAATCAGAAAAGAGAAATAAAAGGCATCCAAATTGGAAAGAAAGTAGTAAGACTGCTAGTATTTACAGATGACAGAGTACTACATATAGAGAGGTCCCTAAAAATTCCACCAAAAAACATCTAGAACTGATAAATAAATTCAGTAAAGTAGCAGGATACAAAATAAACATTCAGAAATTGGTTACGTCTTTATACACCAATAATGAACTATCAAAAAGAGAAATTAAGAGAATAATTCCATTTATTATTAAATCAAAAAATAAAATACCGAGGGATAAATTAAACCAAGGAGGTAAAAGAATTGTACTTGAAGAATTATAAGACATCAAAGGAAGAAACTGATGAAGATACAAGTAAAGATAAAGATACAGTATTTGGATGTATGTACTGTGCTCCTGGATAAGAAGAATTATCATTATGAAAATGTTCACGCTGCCCAGAGAAATGTATGGATTCAGTGCAGTTCCCATCAAAATACCAGTGGTTTTTCTCACAGAACTAGAAGAGACAATCCATTACTTTATATGGAACCACAAAAGATGTCAATAGCCACAGCAATCTTGAGAAAGAAGAACAAAATGGAGGTATCATGCTGTCTGCTGTCAAAAATGTGCTGCAAGGCTGTAGCTATCAAAACAACATGTTACTGTCATAAAGATAGATATATAAATCAGTAGTTTCAGAAGAGAGGACCCAGAAATAAACCCATGCCTATATGGTTAATGCATCTATGATGAAGGAAGCAAGAACATACAATGGAGTAAAGACAGTCTCTTCAATAAATACTATTGGGGAAATTGGACAGATACATGCAAAAAAGTGAAACTAGACCTCCTTCTTATCCCATATACACACCTAAATTTAGGACTTGAAAGCATAAAACTCCTAGAAGAAAACATAGGCAGCAAACTTTCTGACATTTCTCTTAGAATTTATTTTCTGGTATATCTCTTCAAGCAAGGGAAACAAAATTTAAAAAGTAAACAAATTGGATTACATTAAACAAAAAAATTTTTGCACAGCAAAGGAAACTGTCAACATAAAACTGTCAACATTTTGCTGTTTTCACAGCAAAATGAAAACACAACATACTGGATGGAAGGAGATTTTTGACAATGATACATCCCATAAGGGGTTAATATCCAAAATTCATAAAGAACTCATATAGCTTAACACCAAAAAGACAGTCCAATTAAAAAATGGGCAGAGTGTCTGAATAAATACTTCTCCAAAGAGGACATACAGGTGGCAATAAAGATTAGAAAAGATTCTCAACATCAGTAATCATCAGAGAAATGCAAATTAAAACCACAGTGAGATATCACTTCACCCCTGTCTAAATGGCTATCATTAAATCAACAAACACCCAATTTTGGCAAGGATATGGAGAAAGGAACCCTAGCGCACTGTTGGTGGGATAGCACATTGGTGCAGCCACTGTGGAAAACAGTATGGAGGTTCATCAAAACATTAAAAAATGGAACTGCCTTATGACCCAGTGATTTTACTTCTGGGTATATGTATGAAGAAACTGAAAACCCTAATTTGAAAAGATATATGAACCCTATGTTCACTGTAGCATTATTTACAAAAACCAAGATAAGGAAGTATCCCAAGTGCCCATAAATACACGAGTATAACAAAGCACTGATACATATATACAATGGAATATTACTCAATCATAAAAAAGAATAGGAACTTACCATTTGCAACAGCATACTTGGACCTAGGGGGTATTATGCTAAGTGAATTAAGTCAGAGAAAGACAAATATTATATTTCATTTACATGTGTAATCTAAAGAACAAAATAAATGAACCAATAAAACAGAAACAGACTCATATTTTGCTTGTTTTATTGATTAGGTTCTACTTATAGAGGAGATCATATGGTATTTGTCTTTAACTGCCTGGCTTATTTCACTTAGCAAATAAAGGACACATGGACAAAGCCAAAGGGATAGGATGCCAAAGAAGGTAGGATTGAGGGGGGGAGGTGGGGATGGGTGGGGCAGGGGGGAGTGGTGAAGGGAGGGAATGGAGACTACTGTACTTGAACAACAATAAAAACAAAAAGAAACAGACTTATAAATACAGAGAACAGACAGATGGTTTCCAGAGGGGAGGGGGTTTTCAAAGGGGAGGGACACAGGAGCAGAAACGGATAAAGGATTAAGAAGTACAAATTGGTATTTACAAAATAATCATGGTGATGTAAAATATAGTGTAGAGGATATAGTCAGTAATATTTTAATAACTAAGTATGGTGCCATTTGGGTGTTTCCAATATCAGGGGATCACTTTATAAATTATATGATTGTTTAACCACTATGCTATATACCTGAGACTAATATAAAATAATACTGAATGTCAGTTGTAATTGAAAAAATAAAATTAAAAAAATTCTGAAACCTACTCTTCCTTGGGCCACTAGATAGACTTTGGTTCCTATATAGGAAATATAAAAAAATAAAAGCGTCAAAAATGTTTATTTATCTTAAAGTGTTGGTGAAAGAAGGGTAAAGATTTTCTAATCACTTACATTTGGGAAAATTAAGGGCTACAAAATCAACACTGACAGTCAGTATGAAAATTAAAAATGGGATTCAGATTTCTTGACAGTAGTACATAGTTTTGGCATAAAGAAGAGCCTTGAAAATGGAATCACAAGCACAACCCTGAACTGTTACTTCTGTTTTGGATTGGGCCACCTAATTCTTTTGTGTTGAAAACACATTTTTCAGTTCTACTTGAAGCAGTTAAGTCCTGGGAAATCGTGGAAGAAGCCAAAAATGCCACCTTCCCAATTTACAGTGAGAGCTACGTTTTCAGAAGAAACACTGAAAGAACAAACACAGTGAGTCAGTCAGTCTTAGGTTTGAATTGTGACTCGCCGGCCGGGTGTGTCACACACGCTGTAGATTTTTGACATGCCTCTATCATACTGTGTTGAACTTGTGTTACTCTTTTCTTACAATCAATACCACTTCCAAAAACTTCTTGCATCCTAAGGACGATGTTTGGGAACTGGAGGTGCAACGATGATGAAGAGTAGCTGAAATAAAAGATGAACAAAATAGTAGGAGCAGCAGTGCTGGCTTGGAGTGACATCATCACGAGGTAGAATGGGAATCTCTGGGCTCTTGTTCCCTCATAGAAACTTTAAAAAAAAAACAACAAAAGCTGAGTTGGCTTTGTAAGGGTTCCAAAAACAGTCAAAGGTTTATTGCAACTATGCAAATACCTAATAAAGAAGAAACAATCTTCAAAACGGTAGAAAAGTTTAATGACAATTATGTTCACCATGCCCTGCCCTCTGCTGAACACGGTGTTTCCCCACAGCCCTCCAAACTGGAGGGAGCAGAGCAAACCTTATTTGCGAATAATTGTGTACACCGCATGGGGACACCAGAAGGACTTATGTGAGGCACTTACCTTTGTGTCACCTAACTTTGAACGCAGGTGGGAAAAGCAGCAGCCAAGGTGACTAGAAATTCTCCATTTCCTGAAGAAATTTTAGGAAGAGGTATACAGTAAACAATAGGTTGTCTAAGACCTAGAAGATAAGTCATGGTGAGACTGGGAAATTCGGATTTTTTAAAACATCCGCATAACATCTCAGGGTGATCCTACACTCAAAGCCAGCCTAGCGGAAGGGTGCAAGAGTGCCCCTGCACAGAACTAATCTGCAAAGACTTGGAGAGGTGGCCGCTCTCTCTTTTTTGTTTTATTTATTTATTTTTGTTGTTTTGTGTGTTTATTTTAGCTTTTGGCATTCAAAGAAATTTTTATCAAAACATGACATTTCTGTCAGAACATTAGCAGAAGACAAGGTCAAGGAACCTCATGATCATGCTTAAAAGGGAATAGTGTTTGAGAAAAAAAGAAGTCTCAAAACAGACTTCTACACCCTTCAACAGTAGTTATTTTAGACACACATACACACAGAGAGAGCATCCCCTGGGGAAGGAGAATCTGTTTTCTAGAGTAACCACTTTTTAATAGTCAGATGCCCAATTTTCAACAACAATAAAATCACAAAGCGTAACAATAACCAGTAAGACCTGGCTCACTAAGAAGAATGCAGTGAGTGAACAGAAACTGTCCCAGAGGAAGCCCAGACTGCATACTTACTAGATGGAGACTTTAAATTATTTTTCTTGCCCTGGTTGGTATGGCACAGTGGTTGAGCTCTGGACTGCAAAGAAAAAGGGTTACAGGTTTGATTCCCAGTCTAAGGCACATGCCTGGGTTGCGGACCAGACCCCAGTGGGGAACGTGTAAGAGGTGACCACACATTGATGTTTCTCTCCCTCTCTATCTCTCTCCCTTACCCTCTATAAAAAATAATATAAATAAAGTCTTTAAAAAATTATTTTCCTTAACTGTACTCAAAGAGCTAAGAGAAAACATTGAAAGGAAGCCAGGGAAACATTATTTGAGCAACAAAGTATCAACAAAGTAGTAGAAATTATAAAAAGAAATTCTGGAGCTCAAAAGTACAAAATTGAAAAATGTACTGGAAGGGATAAATAGAATATGTGAGCGGGCAAAAGAAAGAATCAATGAACTAGAAGATAAGAACAATTTAAATGATCAACTCTGAGAAGCAGAAAAAAGAATGAAGCATGAATAGATCTTTTATTAGTTTGTTAGGCTTTCATAACAAAATACTACTGACTGAGCAGCTTAAACAACAAAAACTTATTTTCTCACAGTTCTGAAGAGTAGAAGTCCAAATCAAAGTGTTGGCAGGTTTGGTTTCTTCTGTGGCTTCCTCTTGACTTGCAGATGGCTGCCTTCTTGCTGTGTCCTCACATGGTCTTTCCTCTGTGCACATACATCATTTCTGTGTCCTAATCTGGATTTATGACAACACTAGTAAGGTTGGATTAGGGCCCCTAATGGCCTCATTTTAATTCATCACATCTTTTAGGGCCCTGTCTCCACATATAGTCACATTCTGAGTATCGGGGTTAAGGTTCAACATTAATTTCTTTTGTGTCTTGTGGTGGTGGGGGTGGAGGTACAGAATTGAGCCCATGACAAAGCCTAAGGGAATTGTGAAACAGTACCAAGGTGTCCAACATATGCTTTATCAGAGTCCCAGGAGGAGACGAGACAATGAAAGAGGCAGAAAGATTATTTGAAGTAACTTCCCCAATTTCATTTATGTCATGGATCTACAAATCCAAGAAATTCAGTGAACTCCAAGTAGAATAAACCTAATGGGACCCACCTTAAGAGACATAATCAAATTGTCAAATGCCAGAGACAAAGAAAGAATCTTGAAAGCAGCAAAAGAGAAATGAATCATCACATACAAGAAATCCTTGATAAGATAATTGCCTAATTTCCCATCAGAAACATTGGAGGTCAAAAGACAGTTGGATGGTGTATTTAATGTATTGAAAGGAAAAAGACTATTAAGTGGAAAATTTTATATCTGGCCAAACTGACTTTAAACAATAAGGGAGAAATTAAGACATTCTCAGATAAACAAAAGCTCAGGAAGTTAATTACCACTAGACCTACTCTCCAAAAATACAAAAACAAAAACACGCTATAGGAACTCATTCAGGTTGACATGAAAGGACACTAGACAGTAACTCAAAGCTGTGAAGATGTAAAGATCTTCAGTAGAGGTAATTACACAGATTAATGTAAAAGCTAGTCTTACTATAATTTTGGTTTATAACTGCAGTTTTTATTTTCTACAGAATTTAAAAGACAGATACATAAAAGTAGTTATGAATTTGTGTTATTGATAAGGCATCCAGTGTGTAAAGATGCACAAACTACAGTTTGTGTCATCAGTAGCATAAAGGGGAAAACAGAGTAGATTTTTTTTGTCCACAACTGAAGTTAAAGTGGTATCAACTCAAGTTTGTTATAACTTTAGACAGTTGGTGGTGTATTTAATGTAATTTTCATGATAACCCCAAAGAAAATATCTAAATGCAAAAATAAAATGCATTTGCACTCTTGGGCATTCATCTCAGAGAAAAGGAAATTTATTTTCATACAGAAACCTAACAAATGTTCACAACAATTTTATTGATAATAGCCCCAAGCTAGAACAGTCCAGATGTTTGTAGTGGGTGAATTGTGAAACAAACTATGGTACATGCATACCATCAAGTACCACACAGCAACAGAAAGGGATGAAGTGTTGTTATACATGAGTTGGTTGTATCTAAAGGGTATTATGCTGAATGAAAAAAGTCAGTCTCAACTTCCAGTCAAGATGGGGGCATAGGCAGACATGACTCATCTCTTCACACAACCACATCAAAATTACAACTAAAATATAGAATAACCATCACTCTAGAATGTCAGAAATCAAGCTGAATGGAAGTCTGACAACTACGAAATCTGAGTTGAGTGGAAGTCTGACAACTGTGGAATTAAAGAAACTATATCCATTCAGACTTGTAGGAGGGGTATAGGTGTGGAATGGGCTGGTCCCACACCCACATGGATAAAAATTTAGGACGGATATCTTGGGAGTCCCAGACCCAAACCAGGCCCCCCAGCCCAGGGTTCCAGTGCAAGGAAGATAAGTCTCCACAACTTCTGGCTGCAAAAACCAGCAGGGATTGAGTCGGTGGACGAAACTGCTGGAGACCCAAGTGGTTCTTCTTAAAGAACCCACACACAAATTCACCTGCTCAGTCTTACTTCCTCTGAGCTCCAGCACCGGTGTAGCAGGTTGTGAGGCACCAGTAGTATAAGGGAGGAAATGAAGTGCCTGGCATCAAGGTGAGCAGAAGCCATTGTCCCTTTGCCAAACCCCGCCCTCCACAGAGCCCGTAAGCTTGTGCCATATCTGAGACTCTATCAACCTGGCTAACACTGTTTGACCCACCTTGGAGATCCCCAGAGGCTCTGCCCCACCCAATTTACCGGCCCACCAAAGCTGCTTTTCCTTAAGAATGGCTTGTCTTGGCTCCTAAATCCTACCAAGCAACAGCTGGCTTCAGTGAGCCCTAGCTGCAACCAGATTACAGTCACAATTTGGCTTCACCTGGGAATCTCTAAACTCAGCATAAGTAGCAGCCATCTCAGATTGCCTTACACCTCAGGCACGGTGTCCCAGGCTAACCACAGGTGGGGGCTGACCTTGACCTGCACCACCTGGGAAACCCCAGGGCCAGAACACCAGTAGATAGCTACAGACCATGCCAGAGCACCTCCACCCTGTCCTGTGCACAGCTGATCCTCTACCGATGGTGGAAGTTGGTGGTCAGTGGTCACAGCCAATCCTTATGGTTGACTGGCCTGGGTAAATCCCTCCCATTGATCTACCTACAGCAATTAAGGCTCAACTACAAGAGGAGGGTGTACTCAGCCCACATGAAGGACACACCTCAAGTACCCAGTTTGGGTGATAGGGGAGGTTGTGCCACTGGACCCTATAGGACACCTACTACATTAGGCCACACTACCAAGACATGGAGTCAAAGCAGCTCTACCTAATGCATAGAAACAAACACAAGCATGTGGCCAAAAGAAGGAGACAAAGAAACATGGCCCAAATGAAAGAACTGATCAGAACTCCAGAAATAAAACTAAACAAAATGGAGATAAACAATCTATCAGATGCAGAGTTCAAAACACTGGCTATAAGCATACCCAAGGAACTTTGTGAGGACCTTGGCAGCATAGAAAAGACCCAATCAGAAATGAAGGATACACTAATTGAAATAAAGAACAATTACAGGGAAACAACAGTAGAGTGGACGAAGCTAAGAATCAAATCAATGACTTGGAACATAAGGAAGCTAAAAACAACCACACAGAACAAGAAGAAAAAAGAATCCAAAGAAATGAAAATAGTATAAACAGCCTCTGAAACAGCCTCAAGAGGTCCAACATTTGTATCATAGGGGTGTCAAAAGAGAAGAGAAAGAGCAAGAAATTGGAAATCTATCTGAAAAAAACAGTGAAAGAAACTTCCCTAATTTGATGAAGGAAATAGATATGCAAGTCCAAGAAGTACAGAGAGTCCCCATTAAGATGGATGCAAAGAGGCCCACTTCAAGGCATATCATAATTAAAAGGCCAAAGGTTAAAGATAAAGAGAGACTCTTAAAAACAGCAAGAGAAAAGAAGTTAGTTACCAGATGGTTGCCAGATTGGGGGGTGGGGAAGGATGGGTAAAGAGGTGAGGGGATTAAGAAGTACAAATAGGTAGTTACAGAGTAACCATAGGGATGTAAAGTACAGTATAGGAGATGAAGTAGCCAAAGAACTTATATGTGTGACTCATGGACATGAAAAATGGTGGGGAGATTGCCTGAAGGAGTGGGGGGTGCTGGTTAGAGGGGGGTAAGGATGAACTATCAGGACAACTATGATGGCATAATCAATAAAATGTAATTTAAAAAAAGTCAGCCTTGGCTGGTGTGGCTCAGTGGATTGATTGCGGGCCTGTGAACCAAAGGGTCACCAGTTCGATCCCCAGTCTAGGGCCCACGCCTGGGTTGCAGGCCAGGTTCCCAGTTGGGGGCATGTGAGAGGTAACCACACACTGATGTTTCTCTCCATCCCTTTCTCCCTCATTTCCCCTCTCTCTAGAGATAAATGAATAAAATCTTTAAAAAAAAAGTCAATCTCAAAGTCACCTACTATATATTTTCATTTATGTAATATTCTTAAATGGCAAACATTATTTTAAAGTGGAATCCTGAGTTATTTGGGAATGGCAAAATTAGGTATTACTGGCATACTTCGTTTATTGTTTCACAGATACTGTGTTTTTTTATAAAAATTGAAGGTTTGTGGCAGCCCTGTGTCCAGGAAGTCTGTTGGTGTTTTTTCCAACAGCATTTGCTCACATTGTGTCTCTGTCTAGCAAAGTTTGCTAATTCTCATATTATTCTACACATGCTCATTATTATTGCATATGGTATGGTGATCAGTAATCTTTGATGTTACTACTAGAATTGGGGGGGGGCGCACCTTGCACTGTACCCATGTAAGACGACAGACTTAATAAATGTGTGTGTTCTGACTGCTGCACCAGCTGGACCTTCCTGCTCTCTGTCTCCTTGGGCCTCCCTGTTTCCTGAATCATGGCAACATTAATATTAGGCTGATTAATAACCCTACAGTGGGCTCTAAGTGTTCAAGTGAAAGGAAGAGTCACGTGTCTCTCAGATCAAAAGCTAGAAGTGACTAAGCTTAGTGAGGAAGGCACATCGAAAACTGCGAAAGGCCGAAGCCTCTTGTACCAAACAGCAAGGTTGTGAACACAAAGGACACATTCTTGAAGGAAATTGAAAGTGCTAATTCCACAAAGGCTGAGAGAGGTGAGGAGGCTGCAGGAGAAAGTCTGAAGCCAGCAGAGGTTGGTTCGTGAGGTTTAAGGAAAGAGCCATGTCCAGAACATGGAATGCAGTGTGAAGCAGCGAGTGTTCCAGAGATGGGGCTAAGACAGTTCACGAAGGTGGCTGCCCTGAACAACGGGTTTTCAGTGTAGAAGAAACACTTCTAGATTGCAGAAGATGCCATCCTGGACTTCCATAGCTGGAGAGGCCAGTGCCTGTCTTCAAAGTTTCAAAGGACAGTCTGACTCTCTTGCCAGTGCCTACACAGCTGAGGACTCTACCTGAAGGCAGCGGTCCAATCTAAATGTTCTGGGATCCTGAAGAATGAGGCCAGACCTGCTCCGCCTGTGCTCCACAGATGGAACAGCCAAGCCCACATGACAGCATGTCTGCTTGCAGTGTGGTTTACTGAATATTTTAAGCCTGCTGTTGAGACCTACTGCTCAGAAAGTAAGATTCCTTTCGAAATATTCCTGCTCATTGGCAGTGCACTTGGTCACCCCAGAGCTCTGATGGAGATGTACAGTGAGACTGAAGTTTTCTTGCCTGCCGAAACATCCATTCTGTGGCCCATGGGTCAAGGAGTAATTAGTTTTGCCTTTGAAGTCTTATTATATTTGAGAACTACATTGTGTAAGGCTACAGCTGTGGTAGACAGTGATCCCTCTGGTGGATCTGGGCAAAGTAAGTCAAAACCCTCCTGGGAAGGATTCACGATTCTAGATGCTGCTGGCGATGTGGATGACTTGGAGGGGTTCAAGACTGCAGTGGAGGAACTAACGGCAGATGTGGTGGGGATAGCAAGAGAACTAGAATTAGAAGCCTGAAGAGGGGTCGGCATGGCTGCAACTTCGTGATTGAACTTCAACCGTGAGGACTTGCTTCTTACGAGTGAGGAAAGTAGAGGTTTCTCAAGATGGAATCTACTCCTGATGACGATTCTGTGGAGACTGTTGAAATGATAAAGGATTTTTATAGAGTATTATATAAACATCGTTGACGAAGCAGCAACAAGGTTGTAGAGGGTTGACTCCCATCTTGACAGAAGTTCTTTGGTTAAAGGCAGTCCAACAGCGCCGCAGGCTACAGACACATTTTTCCTGAAAGGAAGAGTCAGTGTGGCAAATTTCACTGTGGTCTTCTTTTAAGGAATTGCCGCAGCTGCCCCAGCCTTCAACAGCTACCGCCCTGGTTGGTCAGCAGCCGTCAGCACTGAGGCCCTCTAGCAGCAAAAATATTACAAGACACCGAAGGCTCAGATGATGGCAGCACTCTTTAGCAATAAAGTATTTGTTAGTT
Source organism: Phyllostomus hastatus (assembly GCF_019186645.2). NCBI lineage: Eukaryota > Metazoa > Chordata > Mammalia > Chiroptera > Phyllostomidae > Phyllostomus > Phyllostomus hastatus. The sequence goes on along the minus strand of NW_025334015.1, from coordinate 5,570,776 downwards.
GAGGTATGTATATATTTTAGACATATTGCTATTGCACACCTAGTACATTACAGTATAGTATAAACATGACTTTCATATGCACTGGGAGACCACCGAATTCATGTAATGTGCTTTGTTGCAGTGTTGGCCTCATTGTGGTGATCTGGAACTGAACCCATAGTATCTCTGAGGTTCGCCTGTGTAGGATATTTACAAACATAGGAATTGTTTAGGGAAAGAATGAGAATTCCAAGGAGGGACTCTCAGCTTGGGACCCATCACACCAAGGACCCAGCAGCTGTAAATAATCGCTTGAGCTAGAACTTCACTTGCTCGTTGTGGTCCTCTGTTCTTGAATCTTTTTGGGACACACTGTCTTCCAGGACTGGTCTGAGCAGGTGCCTGTGACACTCATCTTGGGGAGGTGGGCAGGAAGAGGTTAGGGCAGACGTTCTTTAAGGAGTACAGAGCATTCACTGCAGCTGCAGTGAGAGGGATAAGAGGGACGATTATTTCCATTATCTGGGGCTGTGTTACCAGAGCTGCTTTTTGGTTATAAGAAGCAAAATTGCTCAGTTTACCTGAGAGATTTATTGTAAAGAATCTGTCTTGCCCTGGCTGGTGTAGCTCCGTGGATTGAGCGCGGGTTGTGAACCAAAGTGTCTCAGGTTCAATTCCCAGTCAGGGCACATGCCTGGGTTGCAGGCCACAGCCCCCAGCAACTGCACATTGATGTCTCTCTCTCTCTCTCTCTCTCTCTCTCTCTCTTTCTTCCTCCCTTCCCTCTCTAAAAATAATAAATAAAATCTTTTAAAAAATCTGTCTTAGTTGGCTTGGTGGAGATTTGGTGGAGCCACTAGATTCACTTTGCTGTTATCTTTTTTGTGCTCTGGTTCATGTTACCAACTCTAGTGTTTGTACCATTTGGATGAGTCAGCCTATCTCTTTTTACTCCTACTCTGTTTTTCTGGTAACTATATAAACTCTCTAATTCATTCATTCATTCACTTCTTTTAGCTTCATACTTTTTTTACAAAAAGGTTTTATTTATTTATTTTTAGAGGGAGGAAGAGAGGGAGAAAAACATCCATCTGTGGTTGCCTCTTGTGCATCCCCTATTGGGAACCTGGCCCAAAACCCGGGCATATGCCCTGACTGGGAATTGAACCCATGACCTTTAGTTCGCAGGCCAGCACTCAATTGAAGCACACCAGCCAGGGATAGCTTCATACCTCCTAAAAGAAAGGATCAGATAGGGTTGTCCAGTTGGGCAAAGTTCTCATGTGTTACACTAAGTCCCTTTTGATAGCCTTTGGGTCAGAAGATGGTCCCTGGTCATGGTCATTTGTAGCCAGAGCTTCAGGGTCTCACCATCTAAATTACAGTGGTTTTATATAAATGTCTGTAGTCACTTTCCTCAAAAGGAACTTGTGTGGCCTTGGTAGACACTCAGGACATCATAGATTAGTCTCTACTCATGGGTCAGTGGGAGCTTTCAGACTGAGTGGGAAGTATAAAGTGCTGTACATGCTCGTGGTGAACAAAACAAAATAACATTAACTTATGCTGTTCTACAGCCTTTTGGAGAATGGAGTGTTTTATTTTATTTTTAGAGAGCTGGGAAGAGAGGGAGAAACAGAGGGAGAGAAACACTGACATGTGAGCGAAACATTAATCGGTTGCCTCTCACACGCCCCCGACTGGGGACTGAACCTACAACCCAGGCATGTGCCGTGACAGGGAATTGAACCAGCAACTTTTCAGTTTGCAGGATGATGCCCAACCCACTGAGCTACACCAGTCAGGGCAAGAAGGGCAAACTAATAGCAACTCAGATATATTATACTTCTGATTTTTTTTTATTCTTTAGAGTTTTTGTTATAATTATTGAATACTTACTAAATAAAGAAAGGATCAAAATGTGTGCTGGGATGTATAGATGTAGCTGAACCACTAAATATGATTGAAAAAAGGAAAAGAATGGATTGTTGTGACCTGTAGTCCACTTAATGTAAAAGGAATTAGAAAGCCCCTTATAGCAGTGACTTTCAGTTGGTGGCCTGCAAGAATTTTTACAACACACAGCACCTATTTAGTGAGGGGCATTGACCTCTCTTCTCTCAGATTGTCAAATAAAAAATGACAAAAGACAACACAGCAAGAGCCATCCAGTGTGCATGATCAAAATTATACCCATTTTTTTGTCAGATCAGTAAAAAATATATTTTGGGGATACCGCAGAATTTTACTAATTAGTTTATGTGTGCCATGAGATGAAAAAGGTTGAAAACATTGTCTTAGAGTGTAGGTCTTTCTGTACATTTTCTTTCTCTGATACTGTCCATGAAGACCCGCAGACCTTGTTACGAATTTTATGTACAAAGACCTTCTCTGGGGGAGGCATGTACCGAGTGCCTGAAGAGTGACATTTTGTGGGTGACCAGTGTGCCTACTTGATGTTCTCTGAGAAAATCGGCTGGGACACGTCGAGACCATGAAGAGCGGTTTCTAATGTTTGTTGAAGCACAGAGAGGTCCAGATGCCAGTTCCGAAAGGGGTTACCTTACGAGTTTTGATTTTGTCAGTAGTGTCATTCAGCTTAGCTTTACAATGCCGCCCCTCTGTTATTATACTTCCCCCTTTGTTCAAGCCTGGTGGAAACGGCTTAATGGAGAGGACTCCTGGGTTGGATGTGAGTCTAACACAGGAAGGAGGGGTCTCTGACAACGTGGCTGATGACCGTAGGCAGAGAGTGTTGACGCCCAGCACCAGGCCAAGGGTTTGGGCCATGTTGAATCTGCCCAGTGCCTTTGCCAGATTCGAGGCCTAGAGGAGGTGGAGAAGCGGGGAGGGGGTGGGGCGATGACAAGAAGGCGCCTGTTGGGGTCTGGACGATTGAAAGAATTAGCAACGACTCTAAGCAAGAAGGAAGCTCTCAGAGGAAAGGTCTTTAAAGCCTCAGGCGCTGCGTCTGGGACGGAGAAGGAATGTGAATTCTCTGAATTCTTCTCTTTCTCTTCATTTTTTCCAGTGAAGGTCAGACTGAGAGACAAAGCAGTCTACTTGCTGTATCCAGGGGTCTTTGTTTCAGAATACTATATATTTCTGCCCTTTGTGGTTAGTGATTAAAGCTACGTAGAAGGGGAAAATCTGATCTCAGTCCGAAGATCGGACTTTGCTGTTTCAGAGTCACATTGTCTCTGATTTTACTTATTTTTTTCCTTTCAGGCTGCTTGATAGGAGCTGTGAATCTCAAATCCAGCAACCGAAACCCCGTGGTACCAGAATTTGAAAGTAAGTACCAGGGAGACTGTGTATGAGGAGAATGGGCACCATCTAATGGACATTCTTCAGTCTTGCAGCCAACTCAGAACAAACATGCACATATGTGTAGTGCCAGAGAGATGTTCTGGCGGGTGGTGGCTCACCAATGTGTTTGCTGTGCAGGCAAGCCAGGGAAGCCCTGCTTCGGCTGCTCTGGGGACCTCTGCAGGGGTTGGAGTGGCCCAGGTCTGGCTCCTGTCCCGGCTTTGTACTTACACGAGAGGAATTCCTACACACAGGCGGAGTGTGAGGGGGAATGTCTTCTCTGTTTAGTAGGGGTTCTTGCTGATCATCTTTATGCCTTTTCTGGCTAAAATCAATCTCCTTAAAGCCTCTTGGAGCCTGGAGATGGCTGGGTTTTTAATCTGCATGAAAGGCCTCTCTAAAACTGCAGACAGCTCGAGTGGTCTGGGTATACAAGGAACCTGAAATCATTCCACGTGCCCTGAGAATTCTTTTTTTTTTTTCTTTGCTCCTTAGGTGTGGAGCTGTCTTGTATCATTACAGATTCACAGACACATAACCCCAGGATCGAATGGAAGAAAATTCAAGATGCCCAAACCACATACGTGTTTTTTGACAACAAAATTCAGGGTAAGCTCCTTTGTCTACAAGGCTCAGGCACGCCCTTGGGGCTAGAGACTTTCTTTCCTCCAGCTGGTCTGGCCTCCATAGCCCGACTGGTTTTTTGTTTTGTTTTGCTTTACTTATGGAAAATTTGAACCTGTAAAGGTATTGAGAATAGCATATTGAACCTGCCTGACCCTGTCACCCAGCTTCAACAAATACCAACTTATTAGGACTTTAATCTCTCTGCAAAACATCTCTGTGAAGTGTCAGAGTGAACATTTTCCTGGGCTGTCTTTTTACATGACCCGTGACGTTAGTGATGTGAGTTAATCTGAAGGATCGTGTGGAATAGCAAGGAGACAAGCATTCATGTTTGACGAGTGTTTATTGGGTGCAAGTGTACCATACAGAGAAAGCACCTGTGGACTGCTTCGCAGGAAGTTATCCTGTGGGGTTACAGGAAGTAGGCACAGGACAGGTGGCCATGAAAGGCTTCCCAGAAGTGACTGACCTTCAGGCAGACGTGCGAGGAAAGGCTAGATAGCCGGGCCAGGTGGTGAGGCATGGAGTGAAAAAATGGGTTGTGCAAGGAAAGAAGATTGTGTATAAAGATATAGCTGCAAATGGCAGCTTGGCTATTAGAGACACAGCATGGGCTCCCCCACAGCCGGGGCTTAGATAAGGGGGGGCTCCGTTCAGAGGGGCGCCAGGGCCAGGCAATGCACCCTGGTGAGGAGGGACAGGCTCCTGAGGGCCCGTGGACAGATTCAAAGGCAAGAGTGGCTTCGATTGCATTTATGCCCTAGAATGACCAGTCGGCCACTTTGAAGAGATTGGAGAAGGGCAAACCCTGGGGCAGGGCAGCAATTCAGCATTCTTTTGTGGGATCCAGGAGGGAGCTGCTGGTGGCCTGAGCTGAGGAGGAGGTCGAAGCTGTGGAGAGCAAGATGAACAGAGGAAAGCAGAGGCGGAGGCGGAGGCGGAGGTGTTACTGGGAGTTAGATGTTATGAGGGAGGGAGAGGAGGAGCCACCAGAGACCCGGAAGTGGGACAGGACCTCCAGTTGGGCAGGAGGGAAGGAGCCAGTGTGAGGCACTCGTGCAGGTGAGTTGTAAGTGGGCTGGTTCAGAGTTCTCAGAAAATCAGGCAGTTGAGGTTTCGGAGATGGGAAAGGGATTTTGTGTAAACAGCTTGCATTCATGGTCTTTCTGCTTTGGGTCCTCAATATCATCTAGGGTTACAGGCTCTTAAAAGGGTTTTGCTTTCCCACCAACATCGGCCCTTACCCCTTGTTTTTGAAGATAGAAATGTTATTCTCAGAAAACAAATCCGTTTTCTCTGGCAACTTAGCTGCTCCTGATAAGCCTTGTTCATGCAGTTTTTATCATTCAAGAAACCAAATGGGAATTTTCCACAGACACTTCCTGTTTCTGGGAATTAAACACCTTCCACTTAGCCCATAGGATGGAGAGACTATTCAGCACACAGGGTATGAGGGCTGGAGGGAAACTTCAGTCTGCATGGTCTTTTTCTCAACACAGGGCTGCACTGCAAGCCTCCCGATCAGCTCTCGTCCAGCATTTTCTTGTATGGTGTGAGTTCCAGTCCTCACTAATGGCCGCTGGATAGCAGACCTTCCTATTAGAAAATGCCTCAGGAATTGTTTGTCCTCTGTCCTAAGACTGCTGTTTGTACCATATTGTCATAAATTCTTTTCACGAAATAGCGGGTTTAGTAATAGTTAGTTTCTACTTTTTTGTGTCATTTCCCCCCTTTTTTATGCCATAACTCCTTCCCTTAGTTGTCATTCTTAAGCTTCTTCATGCTTCTTTCAAAACTGAGATGTTCAAACAGCATAGAACTCACTTTTTAAAAGTGTATTTTCAGCAAAGACATGAACTGTCATTACTGTCAAATTCCGGAACACTTCTGTTTGCCCCCCTAAAAAACCCCTATATCCATCAGTAGTCAGTCACTCCCCATCCCCTCTACTGTTCCACCCCCCCACCCCCTGCCTTTTCCAAGGGCACTAATCTACTTTTTCCTGACGGGGTTGCCTGCTCTGGATGCCTCATGGAGATGGAGTCACACACCATGTGCCCTTTGTGAATGGCATCTTCCACTGAGCATGCTGTTTCCAAGGCTCATCCATGTTGTAGCATGTCTGTACTTCCTTTTATAAAATAGGGATCAATAATATTTTATTGTTTCATCAGGTCATGGACATTTGGGTTATTTTCACCTTTTGGCTGTTATCAACAATGCATTTATTTACAGATTTTTGTGTGCACATCATTTCTTGGGGATAAATGACCACGAGGACAATTGCTAGGTCATATAGTAGTTGCCTGTATAGTTGTGTGTGTGTGTGTGTGTGTGTGTGTTAAGAAACTGCCAAACTGTTTTCCAAATTGCTGTACCATTTTATATTCCTTCAGCAGTTTATTTCTCTACATCCTCACAAACACTTGTAATTGCCCATCATGTTGATTCTAGCCGTCCTAGAGGGTGTGAAGCAGTATCTCACTGTGGCTTTGATTTACATTTCCCTGATGACTGAAGGTGTTGAGTGTCTTTTCATGTACTTATTGGCCATTTGCAGATCTTCTGAAAAATGTCTATTCAAATCCTTTGTCTTTTTTAATTAGGTTATTTGTCTATTTATTGTTGACTTACAAGTTCTTTATTACTGGTGCTTCGTTTTATTGCTCTTCACCTTATGGTGCTTTACAGGTGGTTGTGTCTTTTAACCAGTTGAAGGCAAGACCCTCCACCAACAAAAAGATTAAAACTTACTTTTTTGTGTTACTTGCTTTATTGTGGTGTCTTCAAAGTAGGCCTGTATTCAGGATACTAGTCCTTTGTTAGATACATCATTTGTAAATATTTTCTCCCATTCAGTAAATTGTGTTTTCACTTGCTGTGTCCTTTGAAGCACAGAAGTCTTTATTTTTATGCAAGTCCAGTGAAGGTAAATGTAACTGTGTGTGTGAGAGAGAGCTGCATGTTCCTCTGGTGTCATATCTAACAAATCATTGCCCATCCAAGGTCATGACGATTTATGTCTGCATTTTTCCTACGAGTCTCACAGACTCTGAGTTTCATTAAGGTCTGTGGTGTCTGTGGTGTGAGGTAGGGTTCCGGCTTCATTCTTTCGCATGGGAGACCCATTTGTTGCAGCGCCATCTGCGGCATGCTGGGGGTTTATTTAATGGCATTGGTTTGTTGTCTTTCCTTTTAGTGGGAATCCCCTGCTGAGGACGATGAGAAGGAAATGAGTCCCTGCCTTAAAAACAGACACATGGAACGGGTCCTCGACACACAGGCACTGTTTCGGTGCTCAATGTCATCAGGGAGCTCACCTCCATTACCAAGGGACAGAGATGGAAGCCAACCTGCAGTTGTCTTACTGTGGCACCAAGTGCCGGCCCCAGAAACCACCTTCTGCAAGTGGCAAAGACATCTTTACTGTGTCTTCTTTTCTGTAGGTGATTTGGCAGGTCGTGCAGAACTATTTGGGCAAACCTCTCTGAAGATCTGGAATGTGACCCGAACAGACTCAGCTCTTTACCGCTGTGAGGTGGTGGCTCGAAATGACCGCAAAGAGATGGATGAGATTGTCATTGAATTAACTGTGCAAGGTAGGGGCTCATATGAAGTTAAAGTAGGTTCCCCTTTCAGGCCTTGTGAACCTGTATATAGAAGAAAACAAAGATCAGCTCTTACTTTCTTTCCCTCTATAACCACATCCCTGAGGGCATCACATGACTTAGGGAGGGAGAGCTTGGGGACCTGAGAGTGCTGGAGAGTGCTGGAGGATGAGATGGAGGTGAAGCTTCTGCCACTTGCCTCCACCAGCTGTAGGAGGCGCTGCTCAGGAGGTGGAGGCCTTGGGAACAGCTGTGGGTTACACTGGGTGTAGGGGTAAGCGACAGGAGCACATTTCAAGTGGCAGATCTCATGCAGTCTGGAGGCTCATGTGACCATGGCAGTAGCAGTGGTGCAGATCCCTTGGCTGGCTTTCTTGTTTTGGGAGCAGATTTATTGCGGGCTCCAATGCCCGCAATATAGCTGTGTCGCTGATTTTAAATGCCACCCTGTGTTTCTCCTGCAGTGAAGCCAGTACCTCCGGTGTGCAGAGTACCAAAGGCTGTGCCTGTAGGCAAGGCGGCCACACTGTACTGCCAGGAGCGGGAGGGCCACCCCCCACCACATTACAGCTGGTACCGCAATGACTTGCCCTTGCCGAAAGATTCCAGGACCAACCCCAGATTTAAAAACTCCTCTTTTCTCATGAGCTCTGAAACAGGCACTCTGGTAAGATCCCTTCTGAGAGGTGAGGACAGAAACGTCTTTGCTGGGGCAAGGGTAACCTGTTGTGGAAAGAGCAGCTATTAGGAGAGAGAATGAAACCTTTTAAGATGGGAGCTAAGAACCCATGTCAGAAATTCTTCAGGAAAAGGTCCTGATGTGACTATCCAACTGTAAAACTTGTGAGACAACCGGAGACATCGGGTAATAGGCTGGATGCTTGAGAGTAAGGAATTGTCTGTTGCTTTAGGCATGATAATGGTATTGTAGTCATGATTAAAAATTACCTATCTTCTAGGGATGCTTATTGAAGTGTCTGTGGATAAAATGTGTCTAGAATTTGCTTCAAAAGAATCCAAACACCTTGGTGGGAAAGGATGGGTCAGGGAAGAGGTGGAAGCACATTGGTCGTGCACAGGGGACAGAGCACCTGGGGACTCACACCAGGCTCGGGGACACTCAGGACTGCAGACCTGCACCGTATCTCACTGCAGAGGGGAGCTGGCTGGACTGTAGGATAGGACCCTCCATGTTTGTGTTGTCAATGTGTCGCTTGAGGAACAATCATTATCAGAGTCCCTTCTCCTGAATGAAAGTCAGGCCCTGCCTCTCCTTCTGGATGGTGCTAGGCTTTGCTGTCTCCATATGCCAAGGGGCATCTGTTGTTCAGAGCTCTCAGGCAAGTGTCAGGAGAGAATATCAGGAGGGACCCCAGACAGTGACCCGGAAGCCAAAGGGGAACCAGGAGCCAAGGAGCAGACACTGTACTATGTTCTGGGCTTATTAGCAGGTCGGTGGGAGGGGGTTGGGGGAGGGCAGGGTCTCCTTTCCCAGCCCTTGGACATCTGCCCTGCTGATTGGTCTCACTGTTCCCTTGCGGTTTCCTGGAGCAGGATTTCAGTGCTGTTCACAAGGAGGACTCCGGCCGGTATTATTGCATCGCTTCCAACGACGCAGGCTCAGCCAAGTGTGAGGAGCAGGAGATGGAAGTCTGTGAGTTGCTTTTTGAAAAGATTTCCTCTGAAGACTGGCAAGTGGCTAGAACATGTTAAATTTAGTCTCAGATCATCAGTTTAGACAACTCTTCTGCTTTCTTCCATAGATGACTGGATCCACCCAAATCCACTTGGGCACATTGAAAGATGAGAAGCTCTGAATAATAGCTAAATGACTAATAAGTGGTCCTTGCAATATGTTTATCTCCTCAAAATAGACTTTTTAGAGCCTTGTGATGTTGGAAACGTGGCTAATTATGTAGCTTTTAACTGAGTTTAGTCAACCCCATTACTTTGTAATTGATAAAAACAGAAGGTTGTGTGAAGTCCTCAGAAACTGACCCAGTTGTAACCATTTTGCAGTGAGCTGAAGCAGAGTTTTAGCCCCTGTTCTGTGATGATGCCCTCTCAGCGGCATCGCTTCTGGAGGAGGAGGTGTCGAGGCCAGAATGGGGGCAGATGGGGCAGTCAGAAACACCTGAGGACTCGCCGCATCCCTCCCTCCTCCCCACGTGCAGACACCCCCGAGCAGTGTTTCCCAGACTTTCCCGGTCATGAGACTCGTTTGGGATCACTGTTTCACATTCAGATTCCAGCACCCACCCTGAGACTCAACAGACCCATCTCCAGGGAGGTCAGAAGTGTCTGTGTGCGAGACAGCGTTCCATGACCCTTCTCCTCTGTCAAATGAGGAGGACGTTTCCTGGGCTTTGCGTCGGACCTGGTGAATCTCTAGGGGTGGAGCTTGGGAGTTGAGATTTTAAAATCAAAATTTCCAGTCAGTTTTTAAATGTGCCCTCATACTGAGAGCTGCTCTACTGAGATAAGGGGGAATTTTAACAACCTCCTTCCGATGCATCCCCTGTACATCTTTCATTGCATTTTTGTTTGCACGAAGGAAACAGCCCTTAGTGCTCTCACGCTGAACGGGACCGAGTCCCTTTGCCCGAGATCCAGAGATGAGAAAACGGAGTCAGGGTTCCACTGGGGTGGGGCCTGTGAATGAGAGGCCCAGCAGCCAGCGAGGGTTTTACTCTCACCTCCTGTTTGTCACTGCTGGGAACTAGCCTTCTTTCCCCAACTAATCACAGCCAAGGGAAGCCCTGGAAATTAGGAATTTTTCTTCTGTAAGACTCCTGGCTCCTAATTCTGTTTTTACAGTGTATCCATTTCTTCCAGTAATAATATTTTCAGAGATTTAGCCAGAGGATTTTTGCGCCCATCATATGTGCAGTGCCAGACCCTGTTTATTATAGCAGTAACTGTAACAGCATCTGAACTATAGAGGTCTCAGTACTTCTCACAAGTGAAATCAGGGGTTATGGTGTCCTGTGTGTCTAGGAAAGAAAGAGTTTTACGTGTTCTCACTTTGTTCTTCTGGCTGGAGGAACCTGAGGGGCAGAGGGGGCGGGAAGGCTAGAGGCAGGGAGGAGGTGTAGCACGTGAACAACATGCATCCTCCCTCCTGTCAATCTTCCTTTAACCCAGATGACCTGAACATCGGTGGGATTATTGGCGGGGTTCTGGTTGTCCTTGCTGTCCTGACCCTGATAACCGTGGGCATCTGCTGTGCATATAGACGTGGGTACTTCATCAACAACAAACAGAGCGAGGAAAGGTGAGCCAGTCTTTTGTGGAAAAATAAAGTTCAATTTGGCATTAATACGGTAAGCAGTAATCACTGAACTCCCCTCTTCTCTTATTTCACAGTTACAAGAATCCGGGGAAGCCAGATGGAGTTAACTATATCAGGACAGATGAGGAGGTACGGAGGAGGGGACCGAGCAGGTATCACGTAGGAGACCTATAAGTCAAGGTGTTCCCAGCAGGGACAGTGACACTCCTCCTTGGAAACCAAGTTGGGTCCCCTAGGAAAAAAGATTTCCCAGTTATAGTCCAGACCCTGAGCTCCTCAGCGTTCACAGTAACACATCCATGCTGAGGGCACTTAGAGTTCTAAGCTTTTGATGCCACTTGTTCAGGATGATTCATTTGATTTGCTTCGCCAGTTTTGTCCTCCGGGAATGAATGGGGCGCTGGACTTGACTTCCACTTTCGTCCCCACGTCCCACTGGCCCCCGACTGGTGGAGGACAGCTGTGCTTTAACTTGGCGTTGGCTTTGCAGGGCGACTTCAGGCACAAGTCATCATTCGTGATCTGAAGCCGGCAGTGTGGCCGGGCACACACGCCACCTCCGCTGGAAACGCCTGCACGGAGCAGCTCGGAGTGCAGTGCCCTTGGACAGCGCTGGACACTCGTGCAAAAGCTTTTTGTTTTGGCCAAAGTTGACTGCTACTCCTTTCTTACTTTTTAACAAGCCACATAAATAAAGAATTTTCCTCGAGGGGCTCTGTGGCCCATGGAGGGTCCTGCTCCATTTCTCGTTAAAGGCTTTGTCGGTCAGTGTTGTGGTGTCCATTTTGGAGAATCTTCCTGGGTCAGCATTTTACAGACCAACCCAAACCAGAAAAGCAAATTGCTTGTTGGAAGCAGGGCCTCCCTACCTGTAGGAGCCCTGCTCGCCCACGGAGGTGTCAGTGTTGGAGGAGAGCCTCCACCTGAGCCTCAGTGTGAAATGGTACTCAAGGAACGTTCTGCTTTTCTATGAGTGTTTCTTTTACAGAATTTTATATTCTAAATTTTTGCTAAACATGTATTTTGGTTATTGAAAAGAAAATTTCTATTTAAACTGTAAATATGTTGTCAGTGTTAGATAACCTATTTTTTTTAAGAAAACATACAACCTTTGGTAGTAGTGCCAAGCTACTCGAGTTAAATTGGAAAATGTCAGCATTAAGAGTATCTTCACCCAAGGACTCCTCTCGAGGAGGCTTACCGGAACATTCCTTTTCCCACACGTGCTTTGGCAGTTTTCAGAAGAGAACTTGCGCCATCTATACAGCAGACCATTGTTGCTTAGGCAACCTTTAAAAATTCCGATTAAGTAATGTCAGAATGTTTGCCATCTCTCTCAAAAAACACACGGAGCTCTCAGCCACAACCTGTGCAAACCGTTAGCCAGCTCCCAGGTTGAGGCATCTGCCGCCTGCATGGGTGTTGGCTACTAACTCCTGAGGCTGGCTAGCCAGCCTGCCCCTCCACCTCTGACGCCCTGGCCTTGGCTCCATGCTCGGGTTGGCTTTAATGTCCTGTTCGTGTCCCACAGGCACTTGGCTCAGCCCAGGACAGTTCCAACCTGTCACTTCAGGAAAGGTGGATCCTCTCCCTGTGGCATCCCAGCCTTGGGATTCCCTGGGCTGAGCCCTTTTTGGTTGTGGGTGGCTCATGAAACAGAAGCCACTGCTGTTTGGCTTTTTTAATTCACTTAACTTATTTGTGTAGTTCATAAGACTGTCCGGGGCCAAAGGCAGTTTTGAATCAAATCTGTCAACTATAATATTTTTTAAAGAAAATGAATTCCTCTTGACGAAGGAAGAAAGCCCCAAGGCACCGCAGGCTCTGTCTCACCTCGCAGTGCAGTGTGGTGGCCCCGCCCCAGCTGGCCTGGTAGGCTGTCGGTAGGGCGCTGGGCCAGAGCCCAGGGCGAGGAGGGTGAAGAGCCCCAAAGGCAGCTTTCTAGCTCCGCCCACAACACTGCATGCTTTGTGGGGGACGTCAGAGACAGAAGCCTTTGTTCTTCAAGAGCAGATGTTCTTAGCCTCAGATATGATGCTGTGTTAACTCATAATGTGATTTGAAGCAAGGAGCTTGTCAGAGGAATGCCTTGGGTTCCATTGTGTGCTTAGAGAATAGTTTTTATATAAGAACATAGGCATCTTGGAATTAAACTTGCATTGTCTTAATTTTTTGTACTTTGAGGTTTTTACAACTTGAGACTTGAGACCTACACTGACTTAGAGTCTAAGCTGTGTGAAGTATTTGTTGTGGGATGGTGGGCAGCAGCCGAGGCAACTCTTCGCACCTTCAGTGGTGCCCACCGTCCTTTGCATTTGTGTCTGGAATGCTTACCATAGGGCTCTCCCTTCATCTTCACCTCTTCTTGGCGGAAAGGGATAGCTGCCCCTTTTCCTAATCTGAGGGGATCTTGGTTGGCACAGTGATAGGGTGGCCTTTTTGCCCCCTTCTTATGCCCTAAAACCTCAGGCCCTAGTGCCCTGTGGCCTGGGTCTGATGGGAGAGTCATGGAATGTGGAGTCCGGGAAGTGGCTGCCTTTACTGTAAAAATCAGGACAGCAAAGGAACGTTCGTGTGTTTCCAAATGTGATGTGACTAAGACTCCAGGCCTGTGCGAGGCTATGGTGGCCTTTGGTGTGGCTCCTGTGTACATAGATGCGGCAGCCTTGTACTAACACACCTGTAAGTTGATGTTTGTTAAACCTCACTTATAAAAGGTTTTTAAAAAAATCGACATTGCCTTATTATGTCTCTTTATTTCCTCTCGTGCTGGGTTTACGCCTTCTTCCTAGCGTTTTCTGTAGGTAAGTGCCCTCAGAGAGACTGCTACCACCACTGACAGGAGTGGGAAATGAGTGTGTCCCCTCAAAGCAGCTCTGCGAGTCCCTCTACTGATGGTGTGTCCACATGGGCCACAGCTCACAAACGGGAGGGCTATGGGGTGGGTCACAGTGATAGAACCCCCAGGCCAACCCCACGTTTACATCGAAAACACAGTAACCCTTTCTTTTGCTTCTGTAGTCCTGGGAATAAAAACTGATCCCACTGAATCTCTTCCTGGTCACTCTTGGAGAAAACACGCCATGCATGTGTGGAGGTTGCCTGGTGACACCAACAGCAGGCTAAAGCCATGCCGCTCGTGGGAGCAGTGCTTGGCAGACCAACACAAATCAGTGTTGGTGCTGTTCAAGGCCAGGGACAAGCAGCAGTGTCTCCAGAAGCAGGACTGGGTTTACACACTTGGACGGAGGGACGTGTGCTGTCAGGAGGCAGCAGTGTCTGTCGGGGGCCAAAGGCAGTGGACAGACGAACTGAATCTTATAGATAGTCGTTTTTCCCTAACAGGGAAGATTTCATTTTATTAATAACTTTTTAAAGTCCTCACCTGAGGATATGTTTATTGACTTCAGAGAAAGAAGGGAGAGAGGGCAGGATGGAGGAGGTGTGTGGGGGTGGGGGAGGAAGTGGAGAGTGAGACATCAATCAGTTGCTTCTGTACCGCCCCAACCGGGGATCGAACCTGAAACCATTTGGTACACTGGACAATACTCCATTCAGGGCTGGTTTTATTATTATTAAATATTGTATGTAAATTAAAATACTAACAAAGGCCATGTTCAAAAAAACAGAAAAATTCTATTGCCAAAGAATACTAGAAGGCTGTATTTATGCTTAACCTTTTTTATTGTTTAAAAAGCTATACGCTTCTTAAGGGAATGTGCAGCTCATAAATAATAGAAAAAATATTACAACCAAAATCTCGTCATCAGACATGGAGAACTACTGTAAAGCATTTGGTTAAAGAAAGCGAATGTGTGGTATTCCTTAAGGACCGGAATCAGTCCTTAAAGATCATCACAATGGACCTGATACTGTCGAGTGGAGTAAAGTTAAAATATTAAATAGCTAAGGCATTTCTCTATTATCTTGCACATTTTTTTTTTTTTTTTACCATATATCTCATAAGACATTGCAGAGGTTGGCAGCTCACAGGCAGAACCCGGCTGTCCTGGCTCCCACCACGCCGACACGCCCCAACACACGCTGATTCAGTTGGCTGTTTTCAGGGGGCTCTTCCGGAGTGACCGCCTACTGGGGACTGGGTTGTCTTTGTTTCTGGCCGGAGACTTCACGTTCCACTGCTGAGGCTGCGGAGGCCTAGGGAAAGAAGAGAGAAGTCATTCTGGAGCCAAGAAAAAGCTGATAAAACCTACCACAAAAGGAACTCTTGGTAACTTACGGTTTATCAGGTAATGATAAACATAAAATGTCATTTCCTTGATCCTGGGCTCCAATTTTCTCTGAAAGGGAGTGAAACACGACAAAATCAGACTTGCCAGGATTCCAGAGTGGCTAACGGGTGTTTGCCAGGAAGGGAACTTGCCTTTGACTGGAAAAGGAGTGCGAGGCGTGCCAATATAGCTGACTCCTGCTTCAAACGTGACCTCGGCGATGGGCTCTGGGCAGGGGAAGACAGCAGGGTTAGCGAAGGGCTGGGAAGGGACCTGCGTCCAGTGAATTACTGAGGGAGGTGAGCCAGCGTTTCTGCTGTGCTCTCGCTCAGTCTTCCACAGTGACAGCCTCCTGTCAGGCCTCACTGGACCTTTTTGTAGGACGTGAGGATGCTGAAGAGACCGCCTTTCGCACCTTTTTCTGACACTCCCCTGCTTACACTGTGTAAGGGGTGCCTAAGCACCGCTGTGCCCGATCTCTGGTTTCTACCCACCCCAAGGCTGCAGTCACTACCCACAGGCCCGGAGCCCTGGCTCCATGTCAGAGCCCTGCTCAGTCCTGCAGTGCCCGTCACCCCTGCCCTGAATGCCTGAGGATGTGACACTGCCAGCTCGGTCCGGTCCCTGTGCTCCTGCAGTCACCCCAGTGGCAGCTGGAGGCCACTGCCATGAGCTGTCAGCCCCCTCTGCTCCCTAACTGAGGCCCAGCACCTCTGCCTTCCTCCCGTCTCCACATCCTCTGCTTCTTCACCGGGGGGCTTCACTAGGCTCACCCTTGACCCATCACAGCGGGCACCTGCTTACAGCCTCCAGGGTTTGAGTTCTGGTTCTGTCTTACTGGTTGTGGGAACTACTCTAAGAACCTCGAGTCCCTTTACCTTTGAAATGGGATACAAATGTGCTGACCTTCAGACAGGCGTCAGGGTTAGATGAGATCCTTTTAAGTCCTTCACACACTGCTTGGTACAAGCTAAGTGCTAAAGATAGGTTAGCAGCTATTGTTACGGAGGAGGTATTATCCCCCATGTCACTTAGAGTAAATTGGTTTCAAGATCTGGTAAGGTGACTGCTCTGCCAAAGTCCCTTGCTGGCTCAGGGCATGCTGTCTGAGCTGGGCACCCAGCCACTGTGCAGCCCAACCCCTGCCACCCTCACAGCCCAGTGCACATGTAAGCCACAGGCCACTGGCCTCCAGCTCTCAGCACTCTCCAAGCAGGCGCCGGTGTGCACACCTGGTCCGCATGGGCCGTTCTACCTGGAGGCCTCTCCTGAGCCTGCTACATCATGCCTTGCCCCCTTTGAGACCCAGGTGGTGAGGCCTCTCCCAGTGTCTTCCTCCACCTCCTCTGTGCTCCGGACCACTTTGCAGGAGCTGCTATCACACCAGTCAGCACCGAGCCTGTGCAGGCTGCTGACTCTCCTGGCAGAGCCTGCTGTTGCTGTCCCCTCTGCAAGAACTCCTGTGCAGTAAGCTGCACAGTCTGAATGTCCCCCTTACACTGTACCCTTCCTAGGAGCACCGGCGAGACCTTTCCGGTCTGTGTCTGCAAGTGCAGCAGTGCGTCCGCAGGGCTGTGTGCCTGAGCTACCAGAGCTCGTTAACAGATGATGTAGAACTGTGTTCTCAGCACCACCATTCACACAGCTCCATTCAGTTTACTCCTCTTTCTGGGAGGCCTCCCCATGTGCTACAATTGAAGTTCCCCTTTCTCTTCCTGCTTGATAGCCTGTGGATGTCCAGGCAATAAGTCTCTGACCTTCACAAAAGCACCGATGCAGTAGCTCTTAAGATTCATTCCCCTGTGTGCTTGTAGAGTCTTAGAATCACAGGCAGAAGCATCTTTGCTGCCCAAGTTACAGCAGGAAGAAGGACTTGCCAAATCACCCCTCAGATTTTGTTAAAATCTAGCTCTGAAAAGTACTTATTTCAACTTAGCAAAACTACTTTATTCCTGTCGAGCACCATTGGTGGGCCAGAGTGGGGGAGCTGGGCAGCATTGTTCCTACTGGTTTTGTAGAGATGAACTACCTCTTGACAGTCACCCTGTCTAGGCTGTTAACAGAACGCATAGTTATAAACTACAGAGGAAGGGCAACTGAGTGCTTTTAAATTAGTAATTCTCCTAGGCACCTCTCACAGATGTGCAGATCACAGGGGAGTGACAGAAGCCAGCGCAACCCCCTGGCCACTTACTTTCGGGGGTGCTGATGGCTCGTCTGGCCACAGGGTCGATCCCTCCACTGGACTCCTGCTCCAAGCTGCACGAAGAGGCTGCGACAAGACAAGAAAGTTTTATCTGCTCAAAAACCCAAAACAATATCAAAGAGCAAAACAACTAAATGAGAAACAACATTTGGAAGATACATGATGAGGCTGATATCCCACATAAAGTGTTCTTATAAAGAGGTGATTCAGAAAGATGCTAAAAATAATAAAAATGAGAGGCAATGCCCATTCTCACTAGAATGCAAAGAAATGGAAATTAAAACCATAACCATTTTTGGCCTATAAAGCTCAACAGAGAACGCGGAAACTTACAGAGCCAGCGTCTCTAAGTAGGAATGCGCCACTCCCAGGCCACGGCAGGAGGGCAACACTGAGTCAATTCTAGAACATTCACGGCCACCGCACATGGAGTGCGGGGGGTTAATGCTTAAGATTACACATGTATAAGGGCATGTGTACAAGGTCGTTTATTGTGACCTCATTTCAAAAAGTTGAAGAACATCGTCATTTCCCAAAACAGGGTGGTAATACACAAGTAGGTACTTCCGCAGGACACAATGCTGCATAATTATTGGAAAAAAGTTTTGAAAGAAAGGTTCATGAACAACTTCACTCTGTTATTAGAAGTATGTGTAGGAGAGCAGGTTATGGAACAGAGTGCACACTAAGATCACAATTTTATAAATAAAACCAAATGTGTGTGAAGAGTAGAAGAAAAAAATCACTCACTACTATGGGTGAGTCTTCTATTTCACAATCTTTTCCAAATCTTTTATTACAAATATGCATTGTTTTATACCTATAATCCTACACCCTCAAAGTTTTTTGTTTTGAAGACAGTAAAACAGAAACTTTTAAAAGGAAGGAGAAGGAGCCTTGTTCTGTGTCTGAGTCTGAATTCACTACGAGGAGACGGAAACTGAGGTGCTCTGGGAGCCGCCAGGAGCGCCTGCAGACTCACCCCGATGCCGCGTTTTGTCTAGGCTGTCGGAATTCAGCGTGAAAGGCAGCACTCCTATGCTCCGATGACCACGCCTGCTATTCGACTCCACAGCTTTCTTGACCGAATTCAGGATTGCAATGGTGCTCAGAGACATGGACCTGTGGAAAACATGCCAGTGAAAGCAAGTCAGTGAAAACATGGAACCCATTATCCGCTTTCCTTCCAATGCACCCCCAGCCACACTCATTTCAAATATGAAAGGGAAGAGCGGGCAGTGAAGTACCAGTGCAAACACAAGGGCCACATGTGTAGCGGGAATGCATATTAGCTGATTCTGCAGCTGCATACCTGGCTTTGGGCATCAACCTCTTCACCTGCCCGGTCTCAGGTGAGACAGGCAGGAGCAGGGCTTGGCCAGGGCCTGACCTGTGTGCTGAAGCCTGGCTCGTACCACGGGGCCCAGAGGCATTTTGCTGGCCATCAGGAGCTGGCATTATTTCTAAACTTGGTACATCCTGTTGGAGAAGACAAGGAGTGTTCACCTGCTGGCACCTGACGTGCTAGGAGCACGTCCGCAGGTCACTGCTTCACAGCCTGCCAGCCCCGGGTGACCAGGGCTTTCTCTTCAGAAATGGCACTGCTGACAGACACCACATGCAGGTGTTGTCGTGTCAGAGAAAAAGGAGGATGTGAGTCTGTCTTTACCGTTTTAAAAAACATTTTAAAATTTTAAATTTATTTTTTAGAGAGGGGAAGGGAGGGAGAGAGGGAGAGAAACATCACTGTGTGGTTGCCTCTCACTCACCCCCAAATCGGGACCTGGCCCGCAACCCAGGCATGAGCCCCGACTGGGAATTGAACCCATGACCTTTCAGTTCTCAGGCCCGAGCTCAATCCACTGAGCCGCACCAGCCAGGGTGAGTCTTCACCATTTTTAAAGCAGCAGATCTGCCTGGACTTCTCAGGGAAGAAGCCACTCACTGGAAACACCCCTGGCTACAGAACGTTCTCAACAGAGGGTGCGGGGAGGACAGGCCGGCAGTGCAAGCAACCTCAGGAGATCCAGTTACCTACGGCTCACTCTGATCAAAGGTCAGATAAGACTGCTGCCAGCCTGCTTCCTGGGCATTCGTACATCTCCCCAAACTCGTATCCCCAAACTCTTATTGTAATGGCTTTGCACATAGGCTTGAGTGACAGGGCCTTGAGGGAAGGGACGCCTTCGTGACTCAGCTTCCTGCCCGCCCCATGTAACAAACACAGAGGGCCACGAGCAGCACTCCTGAAGCCTAGCTCAGACGGACCCCTGCACATAGGCACAGCAGAGGGAAGGGGAGGAGGGTGGGACCTAAGGGCTGCCCACGTACCTGAACACCTGGGGTCCCTGCAGCGCCTTCTTCCGCCATCCTGTTCCCTTCTGCCTGTCTCTCCAGCTCTTGTTCCTGGGCCAGCTGTTCGCTGTACTTCTTCATGTCATACTCGAGTTCCGACGCTAGTTGCTTGTCAACCGCAAAGAAATCGTTGATCTCATCTCGGTAATCCTGCATCACCTCCTAAAACAGACACAGAGGCATCCTTTAATGCTTTCTTAAATAAATGTACTCTCCAACACGACTTGATAAATAATAACAGAAAAAGTAAGACTTATTTTTGCTGAGAGAGGACTATTTCTATTACATCAACCATGGTAATTAACACAACAGTATTTTCCCAGGAAACATCAACTGCGCTTGACCACGCAAGCGAGTGAGCAGGATGTGAGAAAATAACTAAGAGTTCCAGTCTCTTAGGAAGCTTACTGCCTATGTGCCAGTTAACAGGTAATTTCCAGGTGCCAGATGGCAGAAAGGGCACGGAATCACACAAACTTAGCCTAAAGCAGAGCTTTAACAAGGCACAGAACTGCCACTATCAGCTACCCCTTTCTATTCCTGAAGGCTGGCAGGGGACAGTGAGGTATGTGGGTGGTCTGGCTGGGCTCTGGGTCACCACCCACTCAGAGGATCTTGCAGCATCACCGAGGAAGGCCCCTGAGAAATTCAAGTCAGGGATAGGTGGGGAAGTGACATGTGGCCTGTCCTGCCTCAGACAGGGCCTCTGGGGCACAGTACGGGAAGCAGTGCGCTCCAAAGCCACTCCTCTGTCCACACCAGCTTCCTCAGAGGACTCTGGCGCCTCAGCCCTCCTCGGTGGCCTCTTCTGCAGGTACGGAGGAAAACCTTTTTCTTCCTATCAGGGTAAGAACGTGCTCGGGTCTTAACAGGCTGCTAGGGACTAAACCTTCTCGCTAAGAGAAAGAAACCATCTCACCTAACAGTATTAGAGGGAGAACGAGATACACTGTAGCCCCAACTAGGCCCAGCAAAGGGAAGGGAGTGAGCCAACTGTCCAGCTGCCACCAAGAGTGGCTCCAGAGCTTGAAGAGGTGCTGCAGCCCCTTCAACAGAAGGCTCCGAATGCAGCTGTGCTTGGCTCTCTGGGGGCATGCTCGCAAACGGGAGAGAGACTTACTGCTCCTAAGTGTTTAAGCAAGTAGTCAATTTAGGATCTAAGCTCTTGCTTTTTTTCTTTTCTGAGATTTAATACAGAGCAATAAAAATAAAAGAACAACTAGAAATTCTCATTTTTCCAGACAATGAGCCCATCTTTCCCACATTAACTTCCTTAGTATAAGAGCTATTTGAAAAATTTTAGTCAATGTAATTTTGTTGTAGCTCTTTTTGAAAAAAATTCTTGGTGCTTTTTGAGAAAGGGAACAGCACAGTGCAGAAAGGAAAAGGAAGAAAAGTGCTGCATTTGTTTCTGATGAAAGACTTTGATGGAAAGGTCTGAGGCCTCATTCATGTTGCACTGAGAGTGTGCTCCTCCCAGCGCCTCAGACAGCAGGCAGCTCAGCAGGGCTGGTGAGGGCGGCCTGGCCTCTGGTGGGCATTCCCTGGTGGACACTGAAATCAGGCAGGTGTGTCCTGATTTGTAAATCAAAGACTGTGTTAAAGGAAATACCACCAAAGTAGACATGGGGACCAAGGTTCACTTTATCCCTCACCAGAGTGAACTTAGGTGATGACTTTGCCCTTGACCCCCATTGAGGAAGTCTTCAAAACAGAATCTAAACGGTCGATCAAGGCTGCACGTGCTCAGCAAGGGGTCAACTCTTCACACACTCAATTGCTCAAGAAAAGCAGCAACTCCTGTGCAACCTCTGGTCGACCTCTTCACCTTCTCCCCAGCAGCCAAAGGCCTGTCTGGCTGACTGAGGTCTAAAACAATGGGACTCTGGCTCAGAGGCATGTTAAGTTCTAGTGAGTCAGTTGTCGGTTGGTCACCAGATAGTGGCCCCCTCCTAACTGCCAGTGTAAGGACCTGGGGGCGGGGCCACCAACCACAAAGCAAGAGGCAGTCCTTTACCCTGAGATAGTTCATGAGCTCCCGCAGAGCTGGGATCTTCTTCTTCTCCAGCATGGTCTTCAGGGAGATGATGATTGGAATAATGTTTTCTATGAAATTCCTCTTCTGAACCTGCAGTAACACAAAGGCATGTGTTAGATACATAAAGTTCTGAGGACAAAGACTTTCCCCAGATCTAGTTCTTTTCTCTAGCAGATCTAGTATACTGTATCCGTTTATTTTTGATTTTTGACTATGGTAATTGTAGAGTACGCATTACCTTTGTTCTACACACTTTATAAGCATTACCTCAAAACACTAGGAATGCTCTGTAAAGCAGGACACAAATAAACACTATTCTTATTTTCTAAACAAGAAAAAGGAATTCGGAATATGTCAAATAATGTGACGGGAGGTTCCAAGCTCCCACACCAGCCCATCACAGACCCTTGCCTCCGCAGTGAGCTCCTCCCCTGAACTCCCTCCCTTTGGAGTGAAAATGAGGGCAACAGTAGCTATCCAAAGAGACATCTTTACTCCTCTTGGTGCAGTGACAACGGAAGAAGGTGAAGCTGGAAGCCAGTCAGCTCTGCACCTCTCCCCACTTCATGTGTCTTGGTGTGCACCTGGGAAAGTGCCAGGTGTTACCCAGTCCATGGTTTGACCGGGCCTTCACGCTCTTTACCGGGAATGAATGGTCACTAATCACAAACGCTTTGCAATAAATCTCTTAGAATCAAAAATAATTCATTATACTAGCATGCATATGTAAGATTTGAATCTGAAAAGCATTCTTTTTCTGAAAGTCATGAATGTCTGTTTCTTGCTTGTAAACCATCATTTCTAAAAGGTCTTACTGAGGTTTCTGAAAAAGGAGGACCACAGTAGAGCAGACAACTTAGTAAATACGCGTCCAGGCAGATGGCACATATGGTGGCCTAAACGCATTCTCTCAACAAATGTCATCAAACACCTTCTATGCATCAGACACAAAGCTAACCTCCGGGATAAAGAGAGGAATTCCTGCCTTCGAGTTACCTCTAGACCAGACTAGAAGTCTGTGTTTTGACGTGTGCCATGCTGTAGTGAGCAGGAGGGTATTAAGGCACTTATGGAAGAGGGATGCCTAGGAAGGAAGGGGTGAATAGGCGTATAAATCAGGGAAGGCTTCTTTGAAAAGACGGTCCTTAGGATGCGCAGGAATTAGGCTGCGGAAAAGGGAAGCCAGGTGGGAGCGGGCTCTGCAGACAGAGGCAGCCACGTGCCAAGACACAGAGGCAGGACCGGTGATTCAGAACAGAGACTGCAGAACGGACAGCAGCAGAGAGGGTGTGGGTGGCACAGCAGACAGGAGAGTTCTGTATGCCTCGAGGATCAGGATTTTATTCAGAAGATGACAGGACACCACCAACCTACTTGTTAAAGATATCTTAGTGGAGCATCTCTTATATACAATAACATCTGCCCATGTTAAGTGAACACTTCAGTGACCTAACAAAAATATGAAGGGGGAACAAAAAACCCCAGTATTTATTTACAAAAAATTGTGTATTTATTCTTACATGTTCAAACTTCAGTCACCTTCAGAGTACTCTCCATTGGATACACCTATTGAGAAGTTTTTTCCACTGCTGAAAAGTTTTTGAACTCGTCAATTTTGATATTTTTTTGTACTTCTCCTGTGTTTTGTTTCACCTCTTCCAATCAGCAAAAAGTTCCCTTTGAGGGCTTTTCTCATCCGGGGAAACAAAAGAAGTTGCTTGTGATCAGGTGAGTAGGAGGGTGGGGAACGGGGGTCATGCTGTTTTTGATCAAAAACTGCTGAACACTCAGTGCAGAGTGGGCAAGTGCGCTCATAAATCACCCATCATGAAATGGGTAAACACACTGAAAAAGTCTTCAAAAAAATTCACTGAAGCCGAATGCAGCCTCTCACAACAACGCCAGCTGGTACACTGATATAGATGGGTTTGTAGAACACTCCCCTAGCAGGAGAAGCCTGTATTACAAGAGTCCTGCCCTTCAGAAGATAATTACATTCTCTTTGGGTCCCCCCACATATACTGAGTAACCTAGTGCACAATCTAGATCATCACCCACAACCCATCACCCCAAAAGTTCCCTGCTGCCCCCTGCCATCAGTCTGCCTTTTTTTTGCCTCTTTTAAGCAGGAGGTCAAAATGACCAAATCTGTACTAGAGACAGGTGACTCGGGCAGCAAGGTGGCACACAGCCTGGAACAGAAGGAAACTAGAGGTGCAAAGGATGCTGAGGAAACTCCTGAGATGGTACAGGCTCACATAAACTCAGAGCCAGGGAAAATGTAAGACAGAGACGGACTAGTAAGCTCAAATGGACACATAGAATGGGATCAGTCTGTTTCTTTGGGTTCAAAGGTCTTCAGGGCTCAGGTGGGAAACAGGGATTAGCAATCCAGGCTAGGTATGAGAGCCCGTGGCCTAGAGAGCACAACAACCAGCTGCCCCATGAAGGGATGCAAATCCCAATTTTTACACTTGCTGGCTGAAGGACACGTGCCTGGCACACCAGAGTCTGGATGGGGTAGTGCCAGGCCCCCTTCTCCACAACAGAAGACTGTGGGAAAAGCGGGGGGAATAGGAGGAAGAACGGGAGAGCAGTGCAGTTTGGACAGAGGCAGGCTGAGATGCCCGGGCACAGCCAGGCAGGAGAGCAGAATGGGCTCACGCTCATGTGAGGCTGTCACTGGAGACACAGATGGAGAACCATCACCACCTGGGTGAGCTAAGGCCACTGCTGAGAGTGGCGTCAGCATCCCGCCACCTGTATTTCGGCGTGTGATCAGGCCCACTTAGAGCACACACTCACCTGCGAGATGAGCTTTTTCTGGGCCTCCTCCATGACCACATTCGCCAGGGCCATGTCATCTTCTTCCATCAGGAGGTCCTTATCTGGTTTTGATCTCATGGCCAAAAGCTTGATTTCCTTGGAGCTGAGGACGTCAAAAGTGTCTGAGAGTAAATCACTGGCTTCCATGTCCAGGGGCAGGACGCCATCGGCGAAGCACGCTGAGAGAGAGCACAAAGGAGGGGCTGCTGAGAGCCGGTGGGGCCTCAGAGGGCAGGCCCCGCAGAGCTAGGTGCGCATGTCTGGGCTGCAGGGGTCTGCAGGGCAGAGGTGGCATCCAAGCAGGCCCCCGAGCGGTCTTCCTGCAGGACCAGACCTGCCAGACCATGAACAATACAGCATTTCATTCTGAAATAGACATTTTACCCCAAACACAGCATGCCTACCCAAAATACTAAGGCAAATTTTGGAAGTGATATTGAATCGCTGTTCATCTGTGAAGTGCTCTAGAAGAAACTTGTAGATTTTCATTCGTTTCTCCTTGTTTGTCTTTCCCTTCAGTGAAAAAAGCCGCTTCTCTCTGGAAAACAAGACTGTTTCAGCTCGTCTCGTGGGCAAAGATGACTAGGACTTGAACAGCGTTTCGCAGCCCCCTCCCAGTACTCCCTAGGTGACAAGCACTTCCCCAGGACTAGGCACTGCTAAGAGGAGCACAGAGACCCTCGGAGTCCAGAGTCCACAGCCAGGGTCCAGGCCCGCTGCTTGCTGCTCGGCTCGCTGCTCCTCCCGCTGCTCCCCCAGCTCCCCAGGAGCCTCACTGACCTCTCTGACTGGGGGAACTTGTTATACTTCTCATGCTTCTCGTAGTTATTGAAGTGGAAAATACACTCAATGAAGTGTTGGAAGAACATGACAGGGTTCCTCTTCAGTAACAGGTGAGCCAGGCAAAACTCCCCAAAACTGCAAAAGAAGGAAACCGTTGGCTATTTGCAGACAGGTGCTAGAGAACAAGAACTTCTGTGAAACGGGGGAAGTGTGAGTTAGGGTGAGGGATGCTAAACCTATCCTAACAGACAGCTTCATTCAGGTCAAAACCAAGACATGAATGTAGCTTCTATTGTCCATTCTTGCACAACAGCGTCCTTTCTGAATCCAAGGTCAGCACAAAGGCTTTCCTCTCTTCCAGGTTTCCTTTCCAAATCTAACACAGTGTCATCACTCAGTGACACTTCAAATGGGAAAACAACTGACCTGACCCAAACCGCTTCTCAAAGCAGAGGCTGTGGTCCTGCAGGCTGATGCAACAACTACAACCAGCTGAAAGGGGACACCTGGGCTTTGGACCCTGGCCTGAAGTCTGCTGCCCACAGCAATAAACCAAAAGCAATTTCAGTAACAGGAACTTTTTTGAGAATTGATTAGTTACTAGAGCTTCACTGTTTGGGCAAAATGGCAAGAACCTTGCACAGGCAGCGACGGCTCTCCCAGAGCTGGCCTCCTCCGCCAGCCTCCGGCTCTCCTTCCTCCCGTGTGCCTGACGTGCAGGAGGCATCCAGCCGTACCCACCACACTACACGGGCGACCCCGATGTCACGGGCACCACATCAACCTGAAGGGCCAATGCTATGGTTTCCCAGCCCCAAGGAACATGACAGAAGGCAGACGGTTCACCCTCAGGGTCCCTGACAGCTTCTGTCTCATCAACACAGTCGGCGAGACAGTGCCAGGGCCTTGCTTCCCACTCAGGGCCCAGCCTGCAGGTGCGGGCTGGCCTGGGTCCATTCACACCGTCCACACCAGTGTTTTCACCTCATTTCACAGCTATGTGCAATTTCCACCTGCGTACGAACACCAGTCAACTCCCATCTGGACAGGAGCAGGGACAAGGACAGGCCCTACGTTCCGTCCCTGGCTGCCGAGCCCACTAGGGCCTGCCGGAGGCACGCCTTCCCTACGGCTTCTCCTCAGGCTCATTCACCTCAGCACCCGCGGCACTGAAAGTCACAGGGTAGTTCAGAAGTCATGATGCTGAAATGAGCTCAGGTGAAAGTTCTGCTCCAAATCACGACACTGACTATGTGCCTAGGAAATAAGGGAGCAGCCTGACATAATCATGAAAACAAAACCAATGGACCCCATTTAATGAGGGGCGCTCCCAGCAGAAATGCAGTCCCTGCCAGCGAGAAGTACCTGTTTGACCAGCATGTCCAGTGCACTCTACACAGCTGTGTTTCCTTGGAACCCAGGACAGAAAGACAGAGGAGGTCACAGCCTCAGATGAAGTTCTTTTTTTTTTTTTCTTTTTTTACGATTTTTATTTATTTATTTATTTTTAGAGAGGGAAGGGAGGGAGATAGAGAGAGAGAGAAATGTGCGGTTGCTGGGGGTCATGGCCTTCAACCCAGGCATGTACCCTGACTGGGAATCGAACCTGCGATACTTTGGTTTGCAGCCTGCGCTCAATCCACTGAGCTACGCCAGCCGGGAGATGAAGTTCTTTTTAAATCAGGGTTACTTTGGTAAACCTTCCGTGACAAGAATGAAGAAAGCCACTGAGTAAACAAAAAGCATCCCCCAAAGAAACCCCAAGACTTCACCTTCTCTGGTATTGTATCACAGCCAACCTACCAGGGCAGAGCAGCTACCTGAGTTTTCTTCTCAGACTTGAACTCATTCACATGAAAGTGTAAAATCAGAAAGAATGGAACCCAATAATTCTTCTGCAAGAGGGGTTGCTCTGGGCTTGAATTTGATGTAGAAATGCCCAGTTACTTAGATTTTGGGTCAAGAACACACACAGGGAGAAGTAACTACTGAACAAGATACTTCAGTGGATTCCCTAGTGAATAACAGGCTCACCAGCTACACAAATAAATTCAATGTGACATAAATTACACAGAGAAAGCCATCTGCTCGAGGCTGAGAGCAGACTCAGAGCTTCTGCACCAGGAGAAGCCAGCTGCCGCAGTCCAGGGCAGCGTGCAACACGACTAGCCTGCAGTGTCCTCTGCTGGGACTCACAGCCACGTTTCACCTCTTACAGGGTAGAGGCTCACAGACTCTCCTAGCTCAGTAGGTGGGAAGAGGAACTACTTCAGCTGAAAA
This sequence comes from Phyllostomus hastatus, assembly GCF_019186645.2. Lineage (NCBI taxonomy): Eukaryota > Metazoa > Chordata > Mammalia > Chiroptera > Phyllostomidae > Phyllostomus > Phyllostomus hastatus. Next base: position 5,543,241 of record NW_025334015.1, on the reverse strand, counting down.
ATTTGAAGAAGTTAGCACTCTCAGTAATGCCTCCTGGAGCATTCCATTGGAGTGGCGAGGGGCAGCACTTTTCAGGTGCCTGGGATAGAAAACTTCACCAGTTCTAAAGAAATCTCACTAAATTAAGAACTCCCTGCTCCTTATCCCTCAGGACAATGAATAGAAACCACACCTACTCACACCACCAATTCAGGGACACTGTCTAGAGTTTACACAGCAATAATTGAATTATGTAAAAAATAAAAGGAAAACCAGTTAAATCTGAGTAATAATAATCTTGTGGAAACAAATTATTACTCTCTTACTAAGAATCTAAGCCCAGATTTCCAACGGCTCTATAAGGCACAAAGGAAGAACAGTCTGTTCATGCCCATTTTTAGATTTAGTGGGCAACGAAATCCCGACTCCCTTCAGACGTCACCCCAAGCCAGATGCTATTCGGAAGCAGATCTGCTCGATGAAGGCTGCTGTTAATGGAGGCACAGCCCTAATCCGGTCTCTCTCAGGTTAGGACTGGGGGTTCAGGCCCATTTCCACCAGAATTCTATCTGAAACTTGAGGCAAGCTATCTCCTGTCTCTGTGTCATCCCAGCTGCCATCCAAACCCAGGCCCAGCATGGTCCGTGGCCCTGACCTCCATCCCATCCCTGTCTGTCACTGTGTGCTCCTTTCCTCCTGACCTCACTTCCCAGGACCCTTTTTTGGACCTGGGGTCTACCCCTGTGCTCAGCAGGCCCGGTTCCATGAGGGGTCGGGCTTGGACCCCTCCAGGCTCCCTCCTCCTCAACAACAGCTGTGGACACAGCCTCTCTATGGCTGTGCAGGGGAGGCCACCCTCCTCCCTAATCCCACAGCCAGGCCATAGGGACCATGGTCCCCCAAGGGCATTTTCCATTTACCAAATGTTCACTGAATGTCTACTCCACTCCAAGCTCTTTCATGGGGCCGCAAAATCTCTGCCCCCACCCCCAACCCAGAAGTTCATATGCTAGTGGACAGACAGATGTACACACAGTACAAAAGATGTTGTCAAAAGTGCTCTGAGAAAAAGACAGTTGGGGGAGGATGCAGGGAGGGGGTAAGGGAGGCTTGGCCACTGGTTAAAAACAAACATGACTTCTTTACCTGGTTCATCTAACAACACATAGCCTTTCTCTTGAAGCTCCTGCCATCTGTTTAGGCCTCTAATGCTTGGTAACTGCTTCCTAATTTTCTCCATTCTAAATCCTAACCTCACGGCTGTGGTCTGAATGTTTGTGTCTTCTGCCCCAAATTCCTGTGCTGAAAACCTAACCCCCAAGGAAACGGGGACTTTGGGGGTGACTAGGTCACGAGGACAGAGAGCCCTCGTGAATGGGATTAGTGCCTTGTAAGCAAAGCCCCAGAGAGATCCTGCGTCCCTTCCGCCATGTGAAGATACAAAGAGAAGTCTGCGGAGAGGGCCTTCACCAGAAAATCAGCCCCTTGGCCCCTGGCTCTCAGACTTTTGGCCTCCAAACTGAGAAACCAATCTGTTGTTTGCAAGCCACCCAGTCTGGTGTTTGTGATAGCCACCCAATCTCTGAGAGCATTTTCAACGTCCATACAGATGAGCTCATCTAACCCCTGACTTTCCATCTTCTTAACTTCATCGAATCCAGTGACCCTAACATTTATATTCTCATCACTCTGTAGACACACACTGGAACACCCCACTTCTGGTGTCGAAGAATCCACTTCCTGACCACACCCCCTATCCTTCGGCTCTGACCCCTCATCCCCATTCCACTTGTTCTACAAGGTCACTAGGCCCTGTAGATCCTCAGCTACTTCCTTTTCTCCCAAATCACACAATTCCTGTCTTTACTTCTTTTTCTATCTCAATGGTCCATTATTTTGGCCAGGATTTTTTTTTTTTTTTTTTTTTTTTTGCCTTGAACCTCTCTGGCTTCTGCCTCACATTTCTGCAGCATTTATCCAGTTAAGTGGAAACAATCCACTATTACCTGGCTGTCACCCTGTGACTACTACAAAGTACTGTACTACAAAGTCACCACCTATTGGGCAGAGGAGAAAATATATCATACTATGTTGTAGCCCCCAAATTTTGTGTTCATTACCATATGGCCAATTAAAAATAGCATACAAATTTGCTCATGCCAGAATCTTTGAAAAATTCAATTGGAGCAAAAATAAATTCAACAGGCTCTGCCACTATGGTCTCTTTGGAAGACAGGTATTAGCAGGTCCATGTGGAAAGAGTACCATGCCTAACGTAAGCAGACAGGCCTGACCCTTGGCCTAAACACAGGGGAACGGACTAGTTTAAATGACAGTTAGCAAAGCTGAAAATTGTGGTCCACATTTGACCACAGTTTAAGCAAACACAGAATTAGATCACTGGGAAGATTTAAAGGGGAAATATTAAAACATTATTAAGAGGTGCTGACAATCCTACTGTAGCGTAAATGCACATCTGTCCCTCCAATGCTGTTCTGAGTCATGCTCTGATCACCTGCACAACTGTGTATATTTTACACACTAACCAGTGCTCTTTCTAACATGTATGACCAGAGGCTGACAAAAGTGGGAGAAACAGAAGTGCAAGATAACCAATTCCCCTGCCAGGGTCACTATCTGAAAGTTCCCAAGCACTTCTGGCCGTGCCTGCTCCTGGCTCCACGTCATGTGAGGAGCCAGGGGAGCTGGTCTCACGGCACAGAGCAAAGGTGAGAAGGGATGCACAGCTGTCTCAGCCCCTTTCCCAGTTACAGAAACAAAGCAAAAGTAATAAGCTTAGCTTTTTGCTTCTGACTCTAGAGTGTATTAATTCAAATGTTAACCTCTATGAGTTTATTATATAAAATGTTCCTCTTTGGAAAATTATACCTAAAGGAAACCGAACAGAAATCTTTCAGGGACTCAGAGTAAATCACTGGTGACCACATTTAGAACCCGAGGGACCCATTATTATAAGCTATTTATAGTTAATGAACTTTAAGAAGAACTTTTCCCAATTGTAATTTTTGCCATGGCATTCAATATCCTATTTTCCAACTGCAGGTTTTATTTATTTATTAGATTTTATTTATTTACTTTTAGAGAGTGGCAAGGAGGGAAAGAGGGGGAGAGAAACATCAATGTGTGAGAGATATAGTGATTGGTTGCCTCTCACATGCCCCCACTGGGGAACTGGCGCACAACTCAGGCATGTGCCCTGACTGGGAATTGAACCAGTGACCTTTTGGTTCACAGGCCAGAACTCAATCCAGAGCCACACCTGCCAACGCACAGATTTGCTTTAAAAAGAATAATTCATACAAGATAGTAATCTAGGTTAGTAAATCCTGTGAGATCATTTTTCAAACCTTGAAAATAAATCTTAAAAAAAATTAATGAATGACAGGAATTAAGTGACAAATCAATTCCCTTCCCTTCCAATTCTTAAGAAACAGCCAATTCCAAGGAGCCTTGTAATTTGAATAGTCTATTTCATACTGTACAGTTGTGTCTTAAATCCTAGAATTTTTTCTTAAAATTTCTGCACTTAAAAGAAATTCTCAACTCTATCAGGACTCCCATTCTACTGGCCTAGAAACCAGAAGCCAACAGTTGATGGCAGCTACTCTATAGTTTACCGTGACAAAGGCACTTCTTTAGGAAGAGTAAACAAAGCCAGCAAATTTGGTCAATGCTGAGATTCTTCAATGGTCAATCTGAGTGAGTTTTTTAAAAACTTGTATGCGAAATAAAGCTTTGTTAAACGCTTAGTATTTTAAATATCTGCTAATTTTCTGGCAACTGTCAAAAGCTCACTGAATCCTAAATAACTCAACTCGAAGCCAGTTTTAAAGAAAAGAGATCTACTACAGACCAGAAGTTAGACAAATCATTCAGCTGCAGGACATGTGAGGGAGAAAATTTACCTGGCGATGTCTGGGTGTGGGTCTATCAGAGTGCTGACGAATCGAAAGAACAGAGAGCCCTTCCATTTCACAAATTCTTCCTGTACAAAGAGAAATGGCATGAGTAAGAAGGGTTTCTGATACAGAAACCGTGAAAGTATTCAGTCATAAATCAACTGGGAGCTTCCTTTTGCGTAATCTTACACCTGTCAGCCAGTTGCGTTGTCTGTGGCGCATTACCAGTTTGTTAGCCCTCAATTCCCAACCAACTCGGAGGCACCTACTAGCCCTTAGTCATGAGAGAAGTGGGGGAATATGGGGGCAGAACAAGATGGAATCTTCTACTGTTTTAGGACCATGACTCACAGTGCACGCCTTTAGAAGGGAGTGCCCCTGGTTTCTGTGGCAGGTCATTATGAAAAGATGAGTACACAGAACATCCTAGAATAGATGCACATCTTTGTCAGATGTCCTCTTTTTAAAGATCAAACATCGTTTCCCCTCCTCTTAGGCCTAACATGTTCTCAACGTGGAAAAGCTGTCTAATGCCCTGCAGAGCTTTACAGCTTGGAGTTCTCTTACACACTGAGAGGTCTCGCTGGATCCACAGAGCAACACTGTGCTTTTGTGCGACAGCCAGGGAAACACTGGGACCCTTACTTTACAAATGAGGACGTCACAGCCCTGGCTGGTGTAGCTCAGTGGATTCACTGTGGGCTGCAAACCAAAGTGTCGCAGGTTCGATTCCCAGTCAGGGTACATGCCTGGGTTGCGGGCCATGACCGCCCCCCGCCAGCAACCGCACATTGATGTTTCTCTCTCTCTTTCTCCCTCCCTTCCCTCTCTAAAAATAAATAAATAAAATCTTAAAAAAAAAAAAAAAGACAAACGAGGATGTCACATCTGAAACACCACCTTGCACAGAAGTCGAGAACAACAGAACTGGAACGAGAACTACTCGTTCACTCTGAGTGTGATTTTCTCTACATGGCATTTATTCGCAAAAGTGAAAATTTATGCCACTTGACAGGATATCTGAAAGAATGCCCAAAACAAATTTCAGGAAATAACAATCTGTTTAAAAGGCTGTACAAGACATTAGAAGAGTGATTATCTTAAACCAAAGACGAGGCTAATTATTTTTGGATTCTACTAGCAAGCAGCACATTTCCTATGCTATTCAAATGTTCCCTTAAACCAGAAGCAAAGCTGGAGGGAATCAAAGGACAGACAGGCCTCATTCCCCTACGAACCTGCAAGAGATTGGTAAGCAAGATGAGCGTCTGCTTTCGGATGAAGGGGTCTGGATCCTTCAGACACATGGAGATATTGGGGACATACTTGTCCACCATGACAGTGTACCGGATACAGAGATCACACAGAACGATGACAACATTGTTGCGAACCGCCATGTCTTCGCACACCTCCAGCTCTCTCACGAGGGCCGGGATGCTCTTCTTTGCCAGATCCTCATGCTGTAAACACAGCTTACCTGTCGCAGAAAAGAGGAAGTCATGGCTCTACTCTGTCCCAGCAGGCACAGGTGCCTGCACTTTCTCTGTAGATGTGCTGCTATGGATTTTATTTAATCAAGTTAAAACACGTCAATAATCACACACACACACAAAAAAACCCCCACAAGGGAAGGCAGACCCATATTAAATACTAGAAAATGCAAAATAGCTCTAGAAAAAACACCTTCCCCAGCCCTCCAGGACATGTATTCCTTCTCTATAGCAAAATTATTTTCCTCTTAAAGTCAGCAGTTGAATTTTGGAGTTACCTACTTCCCTGGAAAATGACCAATAAAATTAACAATGAACTTGAAATTTGAGCTAGGTAATTAGGAAAGAATGATAACTCATTTATTTTGCCTCTTTTTCACAGGAGAAAGAGGGCTGTTGTTGAGTTTTATTTGTGTGTGTGTGTGGGGGGGGATTGTGTGTATGTGGCCTATGGAATGTTTTGCTCTTAAAAAAACCATTATTACAAAAACATTCATGACTCTTATCCAACATAAAACAATCACAATAGAGAAAAAAAGAATGAAATTATAAATAGAGGTTAGTGTTTTCAAGGTTAACACCAATTTGAGTTCATGAAGAAATACACTAACTCATCTACCAGTCTGTAAAGTACCACATAAACCGTCTTTTATAAACTGAACTCAGCACAGTGCCTGGCACACAGCACTTGACTAACAGACTTCATGGTGCCATGTTATGAGTATAAAAAGATAAATACAGGGACAGGAATAACCATCCCAAATTAACATAGAAATAAAAGCGTTCTACAGGGAGTGTCTTGAGTCTGATGTCTTGGGCAGACCAGGGTGTTCCTTTCAGAACTGCCTCAAAACTCCCAAGAACTGGAATAAATGTGTGCTCAGCACTACGCAACCCGTTATTGGCTTATTTAAGACAAAAAGCCACCCAGGGAACAAGACTGCACAAGTGATGCTCTGCCCACACGCACTTCTTACTCACCAAGGGTAATGATGGCGTGTGCTCTAATCACGGAAGGCATGACAGAGCCTTTGAGCCGGGAGAGTGGCTGAGAGGCCGGGGCTTCGCTGCTGCCTTGAGAGTGGGTTACTACAGGGAAAGGAAGAAGGCCTTAGTGACAGGACTTCTGGGACTCCCCCAGACTTCAGACCACACCTGCAGAGGATGATGCTGAGTGCCTTACAATGATCTGCGTCGGCAGAAGAAGCCAGAATGGACTGGATCAGAAGGAAGGCTCGCTTCTCCACTCTGGTGGGACAAAGCTGGGCTATATCTCCTAAGGTAAAAATATACTTCACCTGCAAAGAAAATTGGTTTGCAGGAGAAGTTAAGCAAAAGAAAAGTTAACTCAAGCAAGACTAAGGACACATCAATGGAGTACTTTGTTTTTGTCCTCTGAGTTTAAAATAACTTTTTTTTCCCATAAAAATAGCCATTTTAAAAACTCAGTCATTACTTAATAAAATTAATCAAATATTAGGGTGACCAAATGATTTTATCTAGACTCTTCTGCAAGTAAAGCAGGGTGCTGCTCACACTGATGCTGCGCTAGCAGGCATCAGCCTGGACCGCTGTGGGCTACCCAGAGCACAGAAGTACTACTGCTCACAGTCCCGCCACCCGAAGGCTGAATCTTTATTATTTTTTGTATGCAACTTTCTTTTCAAAGTATTTTTAGTCACATGGCTTTATGTTTGCTTTTTTAATACACTTACCAATCGTGCTATTTGAAGTTTGCAATTACTACTTTCAATATTAGCCATCCTTTAGGGTCACACAGACAACAAACACATTTAGTGACTATGGCAGTACGTTATAAACTATGGGTGGCCTCGAAATTTGTTGTATCATCACACTGTTAACAAACATGTGTTGTGTCTAATCCTTTGCTGCTGCTTGCGTTAGCACTGATGAACACCTTTGTACTTTCGAGAGTTCTACTTCCTCCAAAGTGACATCCAGTGTTAAAGAACATACAAACTGCTATACATTTTAAAACACATTTCCAAACTGTCCCTCAGATTAGTTTACTATCTAGACTCCTACCCCAAACTTCGAAGTACTGCTTCCTCACAATCGCCACTGCTGTGTGTTTATCAGGGATATTTGGCTTAACAGTCAAGTAATGCTGCTTTTGGTAATCCCCGAAAAGGTTGATGCTAAAAAGTAACATGTTAAATAAAGGCTTATTTTAGATTAAGAAAGCCAATAAAAAGTCTGTGTTTTAAAAATCCCAAACATATTATATCTGTTAGTGAAATGAAGAAATATTTAAAGAATGAAGTGAACAATATATACAGGGTAAAACCTCTCTCTCTATATTTTGACTAAAGTGTAGATTTTGGTGACATATTTAACAGTGAAAAAAAGCCTTAGGGAGAAATACTGACTGGTCAGAATAAGCATTTTTCAGCCCTGGCTGGTGTGGCTCAGTGGATTGAGCACTGGCCTGCAAACCAAAAAGTTGCCAGTTCGATTCCCAGTTAGGGCACACACCTGGGTAGTGGGCCACATCCCCAGGTGGGGCGTGAGAGAGGCAACCAATCGATGTCTCTCTCCCTGTCTTTCTCCCTCCTTTCCTCCCTCCCTCCTTTATTTTAAAAATAAATCAGTAAAATATTTTTAAAAACAAATGGCCTCTACTGAAGGACATAACAACAACAAAAAAGCTCATTATTTTCTCTATTGAACAAGTGTCAAATGTTGGAATCAGAATTCCCACAACGTATTGCTATTGACAGATAGCCCCTCGCAGCAGAACACGGGCTCCGCATTCACTGGCTCACAGGATCCCGGGTGCTGACCCAGCTCCTAAAGCAAGGATGCATGCCAGGCAACTTGCTGCTCCAAAGTCATCTGTGTTTTCAATTTTCAAATGCCTTGTTTTACTTTAGACATGACTTTAGAACCACTCAGCACTATTCCCTAGTCCTATAGTCTAATATTTAAAAAGCTCAGCAGACACATTGTAATTTTAAAATCAAACCAATGAAAAGAACAAAAATTATACGCTTTATTATTTTCTCACCTTACTTACTATTTCTAAGCCTGACTCTGCCATGGGGATATGACACTTACTGTTTTCTCTATTGGACCAGGTATTGAATAGGATTTAACTGCAGAAAGTATGCACTGTTAATCACCGCCCCCCGCCCCAGATAACAAGTATGAAAGAAAAAAATGGATAGGTCATCAATAAAAAACACTCCTAAGAAAGGAGTAAGCTCTAGGCTAGGAAAACCCTTTCTTGCTAATAGTATTAGAAATATACACTACAAAGTCATCTTTAAAAACACCCCAACTGACATAATGAGAAAACAATGGCTAAGAAAAGTAGTTACTTACCAACAGGTCTTCATCCACATTCCCAGCACCATCTTCCTTCAGTACAATGTTGGAGAGGCAGTGCACACAGGTGGAGAGGACATCCCCACACACCTGGTTCAGTAGCTCCTGTGGCAAGTCATTATGATCCAAATATGTTTTATTCCAATTACAGTTAACATTTAATATTATTTTGTATTAGTTTCAGGTGTATAGCATAGTGGTTAGATAATTATATACTTAAACAAAATGTTTCTCCCCAATCTTTCCAATATCCACTACATAACTATTACAATATTACTGACTATATTTCCTATGCTGCCTTTTAAATCCCCATGACTATTTTATAACTACATTCTTAATCCTTTCACCTTTTCACCCAGTCCCCAACCTCCCTCCCCTACATCAACAATCAGTATGTATGAATCTTCTTCTGTTTGTTCGTTCATTTTGTTCTTTAGATTCCATGTATAAGTGAAATCATATGGTATTTGTGTGTCTCTAACTTATTTTACTTAGCATAATACCTTCCGAATTCATTCACCCTGTCACAAATGGTAAGATTTCATTCTTTTCTTATGGTTAAGTAATATTCCATTGTGTAAATAAATGTACCACTGCTTTTTTATCCGCTTGCCTATTGATGGGTGCTTGGGTTGCTTCCATAGTTTGGCTATTGTAAATAATGTTGCAATGAACATATGGGTGCAACTATCCTTTTGAATTAGTTTTTGTTTTTTTCGGATATATACCCAAAATTTGGAATCACTAGGTCATAAGGCTGTTCCATTTTTAATTTTTTGAGAAACCACAGTTTTCCATAATAGCTGCACCTGTCTGCATTCCCACCAAAATGCACAAGGGTTCCCCTTTATCCATATCCTCGCCAACACTTGTTCATTGATTTACTAATGATGGCCACTCTGACAGGTGTGAAGTGATATCTCATCATAGTTTTAATTTGCATTTCTCGGGTGATTAGTGGCATTGAACATCCTTTCATGTCTATTGGCTATCTGTTATGTCCTTTTTGGAGAAGTGTCTATTCAACTCCTTTGCCCTTTTTAAATTGAGTTGTATGAGTTCTTTATAAATTTTGGACATTAACACCTTATCAGATGTATCATTAGCAAATATCTCCTCCCATTTGTTAGGCTGTCTTTTGTTTTGCTGATTTCCTATGCTGTGCAAAACCTTTTTAGTTTGATGTAGCCCCATTTGTTTATTTTTTTCATTTCCCTTGCCTGAGGAGATATTTTAGGAAAAAAAATTGTTAATAGATATTTTACTGTCTGTTTTCTTCTAGGAGTCCTATGGTTTTGAATCTTTAAGTCTTTCATCCCTTTTGAGTTTATTCTCATATATGGTGTAAGAAGGTGACCCTGTTTTTTTTTTTGCATGTTTGGTCCAGTTTCCCCAACACCATTTATTGAATAGGCTCTTGCCTCCTTTGTTGTGTATTAATTGACCATATAGATGTGAGTCTATTTTATGGGCTCTCCGTTTTGTTCCAATGACGTATGTGTCTGTTTTTGTGACAGTATCAGGTTGTTTTGATCACGATGGACTTGTAGTATAGTTTGATACCAGGGAGAATGATACCTCCAACTTTGTTCTGCTTTCTCAAGACTGCTGTGGCTATTTGGGGTCTTTTGTGTTTCCCTGTAAATTTTTGGTGTATTTGTTCTAGTTTTGTGAAAATCGCCATTGGTAATTTGATACAAATGGCGCTGAATTGCTTTGGGAAGTATGGACGTTTTAACAATGTTAATTCTTCCTATTCACGAGCATGGTATATGCTCCACTTACTTGTATCTTATTCAATTTCTTTATTCAGTGTCTTACAATTTTCTGAGTACAGGTTTGCTACCTCGTTGGTTAAGTTTATTCCTCAGTATTTATTTTTAATGCAATTGTAAATGGTATTGTTTTCTTAGTTTCCTTTTCTGGGAGCTTCTTTGTAGTTAACTATCTTTCTCTTGCTGCTTTTAAGATTCTTTGTCTTTAACCATTGCCATTTTAATTATGGTGTGTCTTGGTGTGGGCCTCTTTTGATTCATATTGTTTGGGACTCTCTGTGCTTCCTGGACTGTGTCTTTTTCCTTCATCAGGTTAGGAAAGTTTTCAGCCATTTTTTCCTCAAATATTTTCGCAATTATTTGTTCTCTCTCTTCTCTGTTCTGGTACCCTCCCCCCCAACCCATGATGTGAATGTTGTTATGCTTCATTCTGTTCCTGAAACCATCCTTCAATTTTTAAAATTCTTTTTTCTTTTTGCTGCTCTTATTGGGTGTTTTCTGCTATCTTGTCTGCCAAATTGCTTATCTGATCCTCTCCTTCTACTACTAGTAGATTTAGTACTGCTACTGATTCTTTCAGTAGTATTCTTTCAGATATGTATTCTTCATTTTGGACTGGCTCTTTTCATGTTTTCTATTTCCCTTTTCAATGCTTCCTACCCCTAGGGAGAATATCATCTATGAAACATTCTTAAAATGAGGGTTGGTGTGAAGGGGAAGGTACTCAAAGCTAGCATAAGCACCTGGCCCACAGCTTATTAAAAGACACCCTTGCAGAGCTCCCCACCAGGGGGTGACTTTGTAAGGGTACGTCTTTAGCAGCCAATTTCTTGGAAAATACCAACTGCTTGTCGTATTAACTGTTTCCTTTTGTTGTAGTAATAGCTGCTGGGGACCACCCATCCTTGCAAGTTCTCTATAGAGAGCCCTTCTCAAAATTCATAGTACTCTCAAAAACTAGAGTACTGTATCTACTAAGTACAAATAATGATGAACATCCAGGAGAGTCTGTAGTGTACCTGTTCTTCTGCAGGTGTCTCTGCACACGCTCTACAGAGTCTTTGCAAAGTATCAACAGCTGAGCTGATCAACTCTAGAGACCACTGGAATCCATTCAGCTTACACTTGACAACATCTAAAAGGGAAGTCAGAATCCTTTAAATTTAACTGCTTCAAACACATATACATAAAGGGAGAGGCAATGCCTTTTCAAGATTCTCCAATAGACACTCACCAATCACCTTGTCCCGGGTGTTCTTTGGAAGATGCTTTGCAACATGCCCAATAACACACAGAATATGTCCTAAGGTGTCTGAATTGGGATTCTGTTGACTAAGAAAAGGGCAGAAGAAATATCATGTAGAACCAAAGTAAACATCACTGCCAACAAAATACTTTTTTTCTGGATTATTAACACCAGGCTAGCGTGGTTTGGGATTCACATTGAAAGAACAGTAAGGCACTTAAAGAACTTGGACAAAGAGTAAACTGAAAGCTTGAAAGTGATTCTTTTCATGTTTGTTTTTAAATCTGAAGTTAAAGAAAAGATCTGTATATACACATATTTATAAAATAGCCCATTTCTTTAAGACATGAGCTTTTTAATAAACATTTAAAAATTGTTGTTCAAGTACTGTGTTCTGCTTTTCTCCTCCACCCCTCCCCACCACCCCCGGCCTTCCCACCTTCCTCCCCTGCTTCCATCCCCCTTGAAGACATGAGCTTTATTTCCAAGAATCTTTCCTGTGCCCATCAGAAGCTCAGTTGCAAGCATGCAGACCTGCTGATTTTCTCCCAGGACTCCATGACTTTGGTGTAGTCCAGCTTGGGGGATGTGCAAGCAATCCTGGAGAGCAGCATCCAGGCTGGTGCAGAATGTTCCGTGCCAGTGTGGGATATCACATTATTTATAAAAGTAGATGAGAATTTATCTTTCTTGGACCAAATATAAAAAGCCTTATTTAAATAGCGGCTGGAAAAGAGATGAGAAAGCAGAATTGTAACTATAAATATCCAAAACTGTGGAGAGTAGCCCCACTGGTAAAAAAGGGCATCAAGTTCTGCTGCTCCAGGCTCCTCTGGCACGTGACTCACCCACAGAGAGGTTCCTAGTTAGGAGCACATTTGATACCAGACTAGGTATTGTTTCAATTTTTATTACACAGAATAAGGTATATTTACAGAAAGTACTTACTTTAAAGCAAAGAATAAAATTTCATAATTCATTTGAGAACCTTCTCATCCTCATCCCCTCCAAAATTTATATACAAACATATGGGTCATGTTACCAAAACAAACACATCCAGAATTTATAAAGTTTTAGTGACAAAACATGTAGACACTGTTCTTTTTTTCAATGAAGGATTGGAGAGAAATGATATCCTAGCATTTAAACACAGTGATATTAATGAGCTAAAATTTGTTATGACCTGCCAATACCACTCAGAAATACATATTTTCCAAGCCATTTAAAATTAAAACAAAAAAATGCTTGTAATGTAGTAAAGTTTGTACATGTCACTGTTGTTTTAAATAATTTATTTTCCTTCCTTCCATAGCACTGAATGAGATCTTAGGACTCGTGAGAGAAATACAATATTACATATTAAAGTAAAGAGAAAAAAACATTCCTTCTTCCAATGAATTTTTCTTCGACTGCTAGGAAAACACACACACACACACACACACACACACACACAACAGAGTAATAAGACTTTCTCATTAAATGAAAAAACAAAAAATTCTCAAAGTTTGCAAAAGGAAACTAAGAAAATAAGCACATCTACTCATAATAAGCATATGCATATTAATAAATGGCTTTATTAATATGTTAGCTATTCATTAAAAACCTACCCATATATATCTAGAGTTTTACTGAAGATACCTTACAACATCTAATTTTTATCTGATGGCTGTCCAAAAACAAGATATGTGCAATCAACAATATTTTAAAATTTATTAATAAGAATGACACACAAAATAAGTGATGTTTGCTATAGGAACAGTTTCTCCGAATTTCAAATTTGGCTCCTCTCTAACAACTCACCCCTCTGCATCAGCTGAGCAGCCCCCAGAAGTCTTCCCAGTTTGCCCCTCAGTCAGCTCCGCAGGTGAATACAAGCCATTCCCAAAGGAGTCAGAAAACGGTTCAACAAACAGTAACCTAGTTCTTTTGAAAAGCACTGCTGACCTCTATCCTGTTTCAAAACCAATAGACACTCTTCAGTTCCCGTTTCACAAGGCCTCTACAGGCCACTCTTTTTGCCTCTTCTTTCCCTTCACAAATCCCTTTTCTTCTAATCACCTTAATTGCAGATTTTGAAAAGCTCTATTCTAATCCTCTTATCTACAGTCTAACTCCTTCATTAGCAGGAGGTCTCCATTCAGACCTGCGACAAAGCATTGCAAATACGCATTTATAACCACATTTATAACGGGATTTCCATCTCCAGTCCTCCCTTGCCTCCCTTCTCCAATGGGCCCTGCCTCAGCTTTCCATATTTCAGTCTATGGCAACCCCACTGAGCGGTCATTTCAGTGAGAATTCTCAGAGCCTTCAGGCCTGTAAGCCTTTGCTCTGCTACTTTCTGCCTGGAAAACCTCACTATGGTTGGTTGCCTGGTTAATTTCTGTTTATCCCACCTCTGGAATTTCTACTTATTCACCTCATGCCACCATCTCTAGGTTGCCTTCCTATCTAAAAAAATAAAATAAAACAAAAAATCTGTTCCTGTAACTCACTGTCTACTAAAATTGTGAATTTATTTTGTTTCTTTCTACTAGACTGAGCAACTTGAACAGACCAAGTGCACTGATTTCCTTCAACCTTCACACCAAATCTTCACCAACTCTGCACTCTCACCTGTTACAAAGCTCTGTATGTAGCCTGTTCTTTCCATTTTCACCACCTTCACCTTGATTCAGGCCCTCATCACCTAACTTAAATCAGTTTGATGACAGCCCGGCTTCTCAGATGATAACCTTGTATCTTGGTCATCGAATACTTAGAACATGTACTATGCTTCCTCAAATAAAATCCTGTATTACTCCTCCACTTAAATTCATCAATGCCCTCTGAATCCCCTGCCCACCCTGTTTTCTACTTAAGGTCAAACTCCTTAGCATGCCATCTTACATCGCCCGGTATCTGGGCCCTGCTTACCACTCCAGGTTTGTTTTATGAACTCCCAGCGAGCGCCATCGCCCTGGCCACACTGAAATCCTGTGGGTCCTCCTCAGTAGACACTACTTTATGTATGGCTTCGCACTGGCTCTTTCTTACCTTTGCCCCATTATTAACCTCCAACATTCAACTCAAAGATTGTCTCATCTGTGAAGTCTCTTTTCCTGAACATTTCTTGATATTCTAGTAATTTTGTTTGTTAAAGAACTTATCACGAGATTTTGTTTATAAATATTAACAGAACTCTATTGCACTAATCCTACCATTCTCAATAATTCTATTTTTTAACTGACTTCCTAGCTCAGTGGCACTCATATTTTTTCATCACAGCAACTTTTAAATTCTTTAAAAAAATTTTTTTTATTTTAATCATTGTTCAAGTAGTTTTCTCCCTTTAGTTCCCATTCTAGCCCACCCACCCTAAATTCTTAAAAATTACTGTCTACTTTGAAATGCTTGTTTGTTAGAAATTAAATTGCCATGCTACAAATTAAAACTGAGAAATTTTAAAATATTTATCAATTTATCTAAAAATAATAAGCCAATTATATGTTAACATAAATAATGTATTATTTTACACAAAAAATAACTTTCTCAAAAGAAAATAACTTGGTCAGAAGAATGGTATTGTTTTACACTCTTGTAAACCTCTCTGCGGTCTGACGTGAATAGAAGACAGATGGATTCTCATTTCTGCCTCTGCATTTAGTCTATTCCAATACCATTACACGGCTTTTGGAAAACCACTGTGCTACTCTGAATGAAAGTGAGAAATACATATAACATCTTAGTATTATGATAAAAACCACCTGAGCTCAGGAATTCAGCTTAGTTTGAGAACTGATGCCCTAGCTCACTTCCTACAGTGGCTATTCCAAAGCTTCTTTACACTTGTGCCCCTAATTCTACCCCTTCCTTCCAAAATTCAGGCAAAAATATTTTTTCTTCAATTATGGTCAAATATATGTAACAAAATTTACCATTTTAACCATTTTTAAGTGTAGTTCAGTGGTCCTTAAGTACATTCACATTGTTGTGCAAGGCTCCATTTCTAGAACTTTTTTATCATCCTACACTGGAACTTTGTATCCACCAACACTGACTCCCTACCACCCTTCCATATCCCTGGCAAACCCCACTTTACTTTCCGTCTCTATGAATTTTGACTATTCTAAGTATCTCATATAAGTGGAATCATACAATATTTGACCTTTTGTGTCTGGCTTTATCACTTAGGATATTTTTAAGGTTCATTTGTGTTGTAGCACGCATCAGAATTTCATTACTTTCTAAGGCTGAATAACATTTGATCGTCACACTTTACTTACTACATTCATCAGTCAAGGGCATTTGCTTGTTTCCACCTGCTGGCTACTGTGAGTAGTGCTACAACGACACTGTTGTGCTGGGCACACTCTCTGATTATCACCTCACTGAGGGAAGGCCAGAAAGCTCTAGTGCTCATATTACGTCCTCTGCAAATTTCTCTTTCCCCATTCTCTGTTTCCTTTCATTTCTGAAGTTCTTTCCTCCTGCTTTATCAAGCACATTCTTTTTCAAAAACTTTAGTAACTATCTCTTTCATTCATCCTCAGTATTTCCTATCTACTTGGTTCTCTTTCCTTCTGATTTCCAAATATGAAAAGTTGTTTTCCCCCATCTAAAAATGAAAAAAGAAAAGCCTGTAAAGGAAGCTACTATAGAACTTAACTACAGGTAAATTAAAGACCTAACTGTAAAAGGGGGAAAGAGACTGTCAAATTTCTAGGAGGTTATAAGGGAGAATATCTATAAGACCAAGATGTAGGAAAAGATTTCTTTAAAAATACATTAACCATAGAGAAAACCACTGACAAACTGAACTCACCAACAGACACCATTAAGAGAGTAAAAAAGGCAAATCATGGAGTGGGAGAAGGTATTTGCAATGCGTATAAAAATGATTTGTACACAGAATATATAATGAACACTTTCAGATGAACAAACACAAGAAGGACAGCCAAATAAAACAAAAGAAAAGGCAAGAGACCTGAGCAGACTGTTCATAAAGATGAATATCTAAATACTAATCCATCTACGAAGAGCCTCAATCTCATTAGTTAGCATGGCACTGTAAATTAAAACCCAATGAAATACTAGTATTCATCCACCAAAATGGCTAAATAGGAAAAAATGATAACATGCAGTGCTGGCCAAGATACGCAGCAACTGGAATTCTCATAACTACTGGAGCAAAATGTAAACTGGTATGACCACTCTGGAAAAATGTCTGGCAGCTTATTAAAAATAAAGGAAAGCATTCTCAACAACTGTTCCTAGGTGTAATGCCCAACAGATTGCATGTGAACACATGTAATGCCCACACATGCATGTGCAGCAAAAGTTATGTATAGGAACATTCATAGCAGCATTATATACAATAAAAAACTTGATATAACCCCATTACATATCAACAGTAGGATGGATAAATAAATTGTGGTTTATTCATAAATGTCATATACAGGCAGCAAGAAAAGTGAGTAAGCTATAGATACACGCAATAACTTCAACGAATCTGCATTACGTTGAGTGGAAGGAGTCAGACACACAAAGAATACATACCATATAATGCCACTTATATGAAGTTAAAGAACACAGAAAACACATGTGGTATGAAAATCACAAGAGTGACTATCCTTGAGGAGGGAAGAGAAGTGATTAGAAGGGAGTGTGAAGGTGCTTCTTGGGCCTAGCCAACGTTCTACTTCTTAACCTGGATGGTGGTTGCATGGGTTTATTTTCTGTTTGGTATTTATTGATCTCATAGTTTATATGCTTTTCCCTGCATGTTATGTTTCAATACAAAAGCTTTTTTTAAAGAAAAATAAATGAATAGACCTCCTCATGACTTCTCATGAGCTGTAGTAGGCTTCTCCTGCTTTTTTTTCATGTGTGTGAGGAATGGCCCTGCCTTTCATTATCCCAAAGCTTTAATATGTTGGGTATGTGTAGTGAAATATCCCTAAGAAAAGCAAAAGTGTAGTTGATTTTATCACTGGCTAACTTTCCCTCCCAGCTAGGCTTTTAGCAAAGCATATAGCTGGTACTGAGAAAATAATGAGAGAACACATTTTCAGTTACAGCTTTAACACCAAACTTACATAACTTTACGAGATCACGTAATCCAACTGGCTGTTCTTACAAATCAGGAAACGAAGACCCAGAGCATTAAGGTGACTTGCCGGCGGGCCAAAGAACAGTATTTTATGACACCAAATCCCATTATTCTTTCTGTTGTACAATTCCTTTATAATTACATGAAAACAAATAGGGAAGTATTTCTTGTGTAATTTTTTTAAAAAGGAAAAGGCAGCCATGGTAGCACAAACACAGACTAATTCCAGGGTTGCTGCGGAACAGATTACAATTTATCACTCAGGTGCTCACTCCTCCCGACCATGCTTGCTGTGCACTGGGTGCTCGACATACACCAGAAAGTGGAGAAAGTCCTGCAGTGCTGAGTCAGCCAACACAACGACATGTTAGGGAATGTCGAACTTGTGAAAACTAGGGAGTTATCCTTCAAAATCACAGTATTGAGAAGAGCTCGTATTAATACGCCAGAGCTGTTGGTGCTTTCTATTACGTGTGTATAAAGATGAAGATTTAAAACTGGAGAACACTCAGAGAAAAGCAAAGGAAGTGATCAAAGGCTTCATTAAAAAGTCACCACAAAAATGCTAAGAGATAAACAGGTCAGAAGTAACGTACCTCAATTCCTGGCTTTCTGTGCTAAGGAGATCGAGTAGTGCCCAAGCCAACACCTGGCCATCATCTCCACTATGGAACTTACTGAAGTGCTTAACATTCTGCAACAGAAGCTGGTCGAGGCACTCTAGGGCCTTCTCCTGCACAGTGCTCTCACAGTCCATCACCACGGGCACAGCACCCCGCAGCCAGGCTTTCTGCATGGGGACGCATCCTGGGTGGGCCTTCAGGAGTTAAAATGATGGAGTCATAAAGAAGTCCGATGCTATTAACAGTCTGACTACAAACCAGTGAAGATGTGATCAATATTTTAAGACATGTTGAAAGTAGTTGTACACACATTAAGTAAACCATAAAAATTTAAAAAACACCCCACCCAGAATACTTGAACAATATGTGAAAATAAAGCTCAATCTCCAGTAACTGCAAATAAGTGTGTATTGAAATTTTAAACTTCCAAAGACATTATTTTAATAGTAATAAATCAGCACTTTTTGGTAATTCAAGATCAAGAACAAATAATATTTATCCCAAGAAGTAATTAGAATAAATGCTACCAAGGAAAGTAAAAATATGCATTGCTTAATGCCTTCTTCCATCGCAAAACAAAGAGAAAAACATTAAAATTCTTAAAATTCTTCAAGAGCTAATTACTCTGGCAGAAATAAATTATATGTAGGATTACTGGTTCTGCTCTTCTGGCAATGTCATCTATACAGGCCTTAATGAATAAAAATTAATCTAGGCCTCTGGCCTAACCAAATTAATTTTAAAATTCATATTTCTGTGTGATACTTGGGTTGAAGTCAAGAAAGGCTAAACATTAGCATTCTCTAGCATAGTTCATAAATACAGTATATGAAATGCAATCTATCATATGTAATCAAAAGGTACTTCTTCCTTTCTCTTATACTGTATAATAGACTTGGTAGGATTTCTACCAGTCAACAATATTTAGCAACAAGCAATTACTAGGATGAATTATTTTTTAATGCAAAATCCCATGCACTAGATCCATAATGCTTGTCCCTCACCATAAGGAGTTCAGTAAGAGACTGTAAGGCCTGCTTCCGGACAGACACTGCAGGATCCCGACACTGCTCCTGAAGAACGGATAGCTCTTCTTTCATAGCTGAGACGTTGCAGTGTTTCAAAACACTCACCAACACCTAGAGGGTGCATGTAGAAAATGAAGTGATGACTTATTGCATAGTCTAAATGCAAAAAGACAAACTACAGACGTAAACACTTCCTTTGAGTTTGCAGTTCTTAATATTTTTAAGGTTATTGATCCATCCCTCCTCCCAGGAGCACTCCACCCTTTAGAATCTAATGAAAGCTAAGGCTTCTCTCCTGAGAAAACTTGACATACATTTTATATAAACAAGTATTTACAAACATTTTCAGTTTCACAAACCATATCGAAATCTGTCCACGGTCCCCGAACTAACAATCCCTATTCCAAAAAAATGAAATAAAACATATAAATTCATGATTCTTAAAAAGCCAGCAACCCAGTAGGAAAGCTTAAAACCAGATAATCCGTCAGTTCATCTACGTAATTTAGGTAAAACAGGATCAAGATGACTGAATGTTAAATGAAGAGCAAATTAAGTAGCAAATATGGCAGGAGGAGTTTTAAAATATTCTCATGCATTTCCAAGTTTTTAGTGCTTAGAAAGAGAACATATTAAAGACTGCCTAGCAAAAACTCACACCTGGAGGGCAGACTTCCGAACGTTGGTCTTCTCATCCCTGATTCTCTTTCTCAGCATTGCCATGACACATCTTTCTGTCAGGAAACACTAGAGTTGTTAGAGTCTGAGAAAGACTACACAGCATCTGACATCTCATCACACAGAACAAGGAACTCTGAAAAACTGACTAAGCCTGTTTTATTTTTATTTGCTTATTTATTTTTAGAGAGGAGGGAGGGGAAAGAGAGAGAGGGAGAGAAACATTAATGTGTGGTTGCCTCCTGTGCCCTTACTGGGGACCTGACCTGCAACCCAGGCATGTGCCCTGACTGGGAATGGACCTGGTCACCCTTTGGTTCACAGGCCCAAGCTCAATCCACTGAGCTACACCAGCCAGAGCTAATTAGCCTGTTTTAAATCAGAGTATAAAATGAAGTGAAATAGAAAAAATTCAAATAATTAGATATTTGCAATAATGAAAAAGACAAAATTAGTGAAAAAAAAAAAGGGCAAACAATTTGGAAGATTGAAAATTCAATTTTAAATCCTGGCCCCTATGTCTAAAATTTTGAATAAATTATTTAGATCTTCTATTTTGTTTAGTTACAAGTAGAAATATTTCAAACATAGGGTTTTAAAAGACTAAATAAAATAATATAAAAACATAAGAGTAGCTTTAAAACTTTTAAATTAAAGGCCCCTTTACACTATTAAAAATTACTGAAGACTCCTAAGGGCTTTTTTAAAATGTGAACTACATGTTTTAATCTGAATTAGAAATTTAAACTGAGAACTATAAAACCAATAATTCATTTGAAAAAAGGCATGCCACTATAAAGAGTATATTTTAAATAAATAACTGTACTTTAAAAAAATTAGTAAAACAAATGGCATTGCTTTATATTTTTGCAAATTCTTTATTGTCTGGCTTAATAAAAGACAGCTGGATTCTCATTTCTCCTTCTGCCTGCCATGTGTCACATTGTCATGTCATGGGATCTCTGGAAAACCTCAATTTATACTTGTGGGAAAATCAAAGTGCAGAAGGTACATTATTTAATGTCTTGGTATTATTAGAAAAATAGTATTAGCTTCAAGGAGATGTGTTGAAGGAGATGTAGGATTCCAAAACACATCTTGAGAACTGCAGATCTCTAAGAAAGCAAATCAAAAAATGAACTACAGAGAAAATAAATGAAATTAAAACTAAGTTCCTTGAAAAAGGTAACAAAATTAACAAACTTTTTTATTTTATTATTATTATTTCCAGTTAAAATCTACTTCTTCCTTTTTAATTTTTATTATATTTTGTCCATTATCATTTGGTCCTCTCACATCCTCTGCCCCACAGCATTCATGACATTGTTGTCTACACACAAAGTTAACAAACTTTTAGACAGGCTAAAAATAACAGAGAAAATTCAACTGCTGAAATCAGGAATGAAGAGAAGAAGGGTACATTATTACTGGCTTTACAGAAATAAAAACTGCAAAAGAATACTATGAACAATTTTATGTTAACAAATTAAGTAACCTAAATGAAATGGACAAATTTCTACAACCATATAAATTATGGAAACTGACTCAAGAAGAAATAAAGTCTGAATGCACTTACAACAAGTAAAGATATTGAGTTCATCAAAAAACTTCCCATACCTGCACAAAAAGCCACACATTACTAAAGAATTCTAGGAAATGTGAAAGCAAAAATTAACACCAATTTACACATGCAGATATCTGCCTCTCCCACTGCTCCTTAAGAAATGAACTATATTTTATTACAGTCTGTATCTATGACTTCCAGACAAGATGGAGGCATAAGTAGATACACTGTGCCTCCTCGCACAACCAAAAGAAGGACAACAACAAATTAAAAACAAAGAAACAAAAAACAGAACTGCCAGAAAATCAAACTCTATGGAAGTCCAACAACCAAGGAGTTAAAGAAACATTCATTCAGACTGGTAGGAGAAGCAGAGATGGGCTGCAGGGACTCCAGGCAAGGCAGCGGCTGGAGGGCAGGGGCGGGCAAAGGGGAGGCTGGCAGTCTCACATTTGTGAGCAGATAAACTGGAACAACCTGGGAGTGAGACAGACCATGCAACCCAGGGTTCTAGCACAGGGAAATAAAGCCTCAAAATGTCTCACTGGAAAGTCTGTGGGGTTTGATGCATTTGGAGAAACTCCCAGCCTCACAGGAGAGTTCGTTGGGGAGAACAGGTGGAAAGGCACAAGGAATAAGAAGCCTAAGTGGTAGGTACAAAATAGACAGGGGGAGGTTAAGAATAGTATAGGAAATGAAGAAGCCGAAGAACTTATATGTATGACCCATGGACATGAACTAAGGGGGGGAATGCTGGAGGGAGATGGTATACAGGGTGGAGGGGAATAAAGGGGAGAAAAAAATGGTACAACTGTAATAGCACAATCAATAAAATATATTTAAAAAAAAGACAAAAAAACTTATCCAAAAAAAAAAAAAAAGTCTGTATCCACAAAGCCTACCACAGATTAGGGGGAACCATATGAAAGTTTATAAAATAAACTAATAAATCTAATTATGTAATTAATCCTCTACACACACATTCTCTTTCTTTCTGTGTCTTATCTATTTATCCATCTTTAGAATCACTTCTCTAAACATTATTTCCACAGACTCTGACAGCAGCCTCTGTGAACAATATGGAAGGCATCAGGATCAGAATGGGACATTTAGGGAGTTTGGTTAATTTCCACATCTTAGGTCATGCGCCTATTCTGGAACAGAATTGTACAAGAATTCAGACTGCTTCTCATTTCTAATCAAGTATTTAGTGTTTTCTCCACTATTTTGTGACATGTCATATTACAGATGAAAAAGGAGCTCAAAACCTTACAGCTACACAGAAACAGAAGCTGAGAGCAGGCTCTGGGCCTATCCACTACCTAGAACAAGTTTGCTTTTTCCCTCTTGAATCACTTAAACCGTCCCAGATTCAAAAAGCCAGTGAAAATGATCAGACATCGCTTATGTTCAGAATCCTGGAGTTGGAGTCCGTGGAAGAGAAGGCCCCATAATCATTCCATACAATGTACATGACCCATTACAAAATGGTTCATTTTGTTGGTGAAGGGAAATTACAGACTAAATTCTAAATTGTCTTTTTCAGTGGAAGCCCAGACTCACAGTGGCCAACCAGGTATTGAAAATGGACTCTTGGGTGGCTGAATGGGATCCATGATGACAGGGAAGACAAAGTAGTGAGGGACGGAAAACGGGAATTAGATTGGGGACGACAGTATTGTTCACCGCTGCCCCCATTTTCTTTCTCCAAACACAAATTCAATCTCTACTGTACTTTTCCTAGTAGCAGGTTCTCTTTTGTTCAGTAATCCCAAGAAATCACAACAATAAACTTCAATAAGGAAATAAAATGTCTGTTAATATTCTCTTAAATGTTACAGAAATAATGGGTTTCATTACATACATAAAATGTAGCTTATTCGTTACCTTAAAAATGATATATAGTGTGAGGACATCAATTAAAGATGTAATAAAATAGAAATGACTTCATTTTTCAGAAAAAAGATGTTCTGATTCTTAAGGGTGAGTTAATTGGAAAAAGAAATCCAAGGTTTTTAGACTCTGCTTATATTTATAACACCTCTGATTGTGATAAAATATGACATACCTCTAGATCCAATTGTTTCATCACTGGCCTCTGTATTAATCATTCCTGAGTCTCCAGAAGGATTAAGTGTTTGCTTCTGACAGGAAAAAGCTTAAAAATAATAAATTAAAAAAATAGCCTCAGTCATTAATGTAAAATTTTATTTCACCTTTTAATAATATAAACATGGCATATTAAACATTTACCACATACATCACTATTAAAATAATTTCAACTTCTCTGATGAAAAAAAAGTGCAATATGAAAACAGATATAGAAATAGAAAAAAATTTCAGATTATCAGCTAGTCTTTAAATAAAAAGGTAATTATTCAATACTCGAAAATATATTGACCCATTACCTGATGAATTTTTCAGTAAAGTGCCAGGGTGGCTCTCTGTCTGTAAAATTGTAGGACCTTAAAATAAGCAGAGAGATAAGAGGGGGGAAAGTCAGAATCATAAGCTCCAGTAAATACTCACAGAAGAATCAAAATAAGAACTGGGCCTAAAGAGAAGACAGAGTCTATGCTGCTGACAGCTGACTGTTCCTCCCTGGGTTTGCATGTGAAATAGACATCAGGCCCCAGACAGCCAACACCCTGCAGTGAGCACCGTGGTGGCAGCCCACATTCTCGCCTCTAACACGTGAACGTGTGACGTACTCAAAAAGGCCTTTCAAATGTATCGGGTTTGTCTAAAACATTATTCAACAATACCATATCGATTATTTTTGCTACAGGAAAGAATGATTCCCTTGCAGTCCAATTTCTGGACAAGCTCAAGATCAATTTCATTTCATGACGGTCACCACACTTACTGTTAATCAGGAATTCCAGTATGCTTTCCGATGCACTGTTCACAGACAACTCCAGGCAATGTGCAAAACTGGATAATGCCTTGCTGCGGACAGTCGGTGCCTTGTCTAAACAACGATCAAACATAATGTCCTGCACCAAGAACTTATGTTTTAAGAACCTCTGATGCTCCACGGAGAGTGTGCTATCTGCCTCTCTTTCTGGTAGTTCCAACAGAGCTAAGGCAACATCAAGAGTAAAAACCCTGTGTGGGATCTGGTAAGGCAAAAATCATAAGAATCTCCATCACATAGGAATGAAAACCAAAGGATCCCCAATGCATTCAGACCTGGTTGTCATTAGAAGGGTGCAGAACCAGGAACCAAGAGTTTGTGCAGATGCATGTCTTACCTTGGAACTTCGTGAATATCTGTACAGCCAGGCAATGAACGCAGCATATTCCCCACAAGGAAGCTTGCTGAGCAGCTGTACCAGGGCCTGAGCTGCATAGGTCCGATACTCTGATTTATCCACTACCTGAGATATAGACAGTGAGAAGCTGTTCACCTGGACAACTGAAACACGTTGTAACACAAGTGGAAAGCCAGTGAGCATAACTATAAATAGCTCAGTGCTCTTCAAGTGTTATAGAAACGACTGCCAAGTTTTAGGTTTCCTACCTCTGGAAACTAACCTATAAGAAATCTCTAGGTCCTCTTTTCAGCAATACGAATGTAATGCACGACTGAAGGGAGTTTATATACCCCTACAATCCATGGAGTCCAAATTAAGAATCATTCATCTGAACAGTTATAAAAACTTAAGAGATAATCCTAGGAATGTGAACATTAGGTGGATATTTGGTGATATTAAAGGATTACTGTGTATTCTGTGATTTTTAAGAGTTCCTATCCTTTAGAAATATATATAAATATTTACATATGAAAGAATATAATGGAATTTGTTTCCAAAAAATATAGTGTATATACATTTTTGGGGACACCACTTTTAGGGGGTCAAAGGGACATAAAACTGTTGAAGATGGGTACCCGTTACCCTATTCTCTTTATTTCTCCACATATTTGACAACTTCCAAAGTGAAAAGGTTTTTTTACTCCCAAGAGAACAATGTCCCAGAGAACATCCAGTGAATGTATTAAACAAAACTACCTTTAGTAAAGACAGAGACTCATTCCCAAGAACACACACACACACACATTTAACTTCATATATTACATATTTTTAAAATTATTATTACTATTATTATTAAAGCAACTGGTACCTTGGCACAGATGTGCTGGAGTAAGATGCGAAGAACTGGAAATATACTTTCCTTTAGTTCATCCACAAGTGAACTATTAAAAAAAAAATCATGTATATCCCGTTTACATATACCTATAATTACAAGTCATTTTTTTGACTCTTCTCAAAACCCACTACATCTCTGTTTTAGAAATCCTAAATATTAAACACAATCTATCCCCACATGCAAGCACTGCTTCAGTGAATAAAGAGTGACGACTTAAGTGTCACAGCAGAAAACTACTCCTGACTCCTCATGCAGGTTTTAGAGAGCTGGTGCCGAGTAGATGACTACACCTGCCAGGAGCAAATGTGCAATCCTCGTATGACTCTTTCGACTACTTAGCAACTTTCATATGAAAACTCTGAAATATATCATTTTGGGGTAAATAATAGACTAAGACACAGTACCACCTCATGGCAGCTCAGTGAAATGCAACTTACTTCAATGCATTTGTAACAGTACCTCTTCAAACTTTAACTCAAGAAGAAATTATTATAATGCCCAGATTTGACCAATTTTCAGTGTTGTTTATTTGTACCATTGTGTGAACAGACTACTGCATCATGAAATCTCATGGAAAAACCGAAGTGAGGGTGTCCACTTAAAATATTTGGGTTATTTAATGACAGTTTCTACCTGGATTCCATTTTCAAGTCTTCAACTACGTTATATACTGCATATGGACACACTCTCATGGGCTTACTGGCCACTCTTTTCCCACCACCAAATATCCAACAAGGGAGGAAAAGAAGCCAATAACAGCAAATATGTCTTCCCCAACAATGCTGAAACATGGAACTTCTTAGGGGAAGCTAAGTGACTCTTGAGGGAAAAATCAGTCTGTCAATTATTGCTAAAGAAGTAAAAATCAACTTAATTTTTTCCATAAGAAGTATTTTCTATAGAAGAAAAGGAATAGAAAAGTGAAAGGAAACAAGGAAGAAGTGGCAAGGAACCAGAGGAAGGAGCCTTGGGGAGAGAAACAGCAGAAGACCAGAAGAAGGCAGACTGAGGCTGGTCAGGACCGAAGCAGATGATGACACAACAGAGGAGAGGCAGCCATCCCTACTCAGAGGCTGACCTCACAGGCTGGAGAAAATCAAGCTGGAGGCTGGTGCTGGCCCACCAACTACAGTTCCCACCCCTTCAACAAGGCCCCAGGGCAGAGGTTACCAACACTGACCCAGACCACACAAACCGGTTGGGCTCTAAAGTGCTTTATTCTGACCCCCAGCCACAAACGTGTTACTTTCCAGAGGAGTCAGACATCTGGGTCAGTCCAGGGTCTGGAACACTGAGGCAAAGTGATAAAGAGTAAAAAAACCCAAGCTGTGTGCGCTTCACCTGACGAACTGGACTGCCTGGTTCCTGCTGCTGATGACTGGTGAGGTGATGGCGAGGGGGGCATGATGGGACCCTTCACCTACTTCTAACATCAGTATCACATTTAGCATTTGATGGAAAACAGAACCGATAACCTAGGAGAGAAAATAAAAACTCAATTTAAGGCGTAACAGAGGATCCTCAAAGACCACAGTAAACAGTTTCCAGCTGTCTAAAGATAAGTCAGGTTGACATAGTTTGGGGCTGAATTCCAGGGGTGTGTTTCTTAGACAATTATCAGGTAATCAATAAATGTACAAAGTAAACAGTGTGAAAACACAGCTTATAGATAATGACAGGAATATCACCTAGTTTCTCTTTGTGCCCCCTTCTACCGTAGCCCAGAAATTAAGGAAAAAAGAATTAGTTGTCACTTACAGATGGCACAGAATGCTAATGATAATCTCTTATAGCAAAGGTGGGAAAAGGATGGTATTTCACACTTGTATTTTATCTGAAGTTCACAAAGCACCTTCCAATACACCATCTCGTGTAATTTACTCAGATAATGCAGTCACTCACCCAACCATGCAGCAGTTGTTGCATTCAGCACACTCATATATAATACTAGATTCTACTATATTTCACCTTAAACCTCACAACCCCATGAGATAAGCAAGGCATTTCCATTTTATACATAATATTATTATTTCCAGTTTATACATAATAAAACAGACTCCGAAGATGAGTTGTCCCAAGTCAAATAATTTAAGGCCTGGCTGAAAATAAAGTTGTCTAACATCAAGTCAGTACTTCCACAGTTAAAAAGTACATCTTTAGAGACATGGTGGACCTAAAAGAACATATTTTCCATCCATTCTATTTTTAAAAATGTTAAAAAGGGCATGAAAATTAAAAACATCCTGTGAAATCTATCACATCATATCTCAAGCACACAGAAATAATAGTAATACAATAAATTATAAAATATGAATGCTTTTCAACAGCAGGCACTGTGTCCATCACCTGACAGGCAGTCTCTTGTTTAATGCCCTGGCCCAGCCTGTGAGGAAGATGAGCCTTCCGTCCCTTTCTGTCCAGATGAGAGCAGTGGCTGCTCTCACCAGGCTGAGGAAGTAGCTCACACGGACGCCCAGACAGGAAGGGGTGGAGCTGGGCTCCTGCGCCCAGGCACCCCAAACCTTCTCTTTAACCACCATGGTACTTACACTGCCCCTGGAAACTAAGTGTATCACAGCCACCCAAAGCCACTCGACTGTGGTCTATCCCATTTTTAACAAAATCTTATTTTATCAATGACAGCTAAGTTAGTAATACCATAATGCTTGAACAGCCCTTCTCCAATGTTTAGAGTAGGGATACTGTTGAGGTAACTGCGGGGGCAAAATCCATGTACACAAAAAGCCAAAGGGAATGATACCCAGTAATATTTCTGTAGAATTACCAACTCAAATAACATGAACACAAATAAAAGCATTAAAGCGCATGTCAACTGCCAAGGGAAACTAGAAAATTCTGTTTATTCTCCTTTTTAGAAAAAGTTGGTGGATATTTCTATAAAAGTAATGTTCTGTTCAGCAGCTGTCTGTTCTTCCTAATTTGTACTGAAATCATATTTTATGTATGGAACCAAATAATAATTTGCTGTGGCCACCAAGTATTTGAGTATAAGTTTTGTTATGAAGAGCAGGCAACAAACAGAAATGGTTACACTTTCTATTATACAAATGACGGATGAGGTCATGAAAATAACCTGGTAAATTAAAACGGCATTACATCAAATGCTTCTAATGCTTTCCACTATATGATTTGCACGCTTTCAATTTAACTAGTAACTAAACTAGATCCTTGTCCACTTTACCTTGTCTCCTTCTCCATGAATTGGGGAGCATAGCAAATACAGTCCATGATAGGCCAGTTCTGGTATGCACTTTGCTTGGTTCATGTCCCTGAAGAAAAAAGACCAAAGATTAATTAATGGACATGATTTTACTTTGATAGTCCCTTAACACTATCAGCCATATTTAAATGGATAAATTCTGCCTGTGTGTCAGGATAAAATGGCATTTGTACTTCTGCTGAAGCAAAGTTTATTTTACTATATTTATATTTTAGCATTTGGAAGGTTTAATGGCTCACCTGGCTTGTGTAATGTGAAATTCATGAAGCACTGGCTCAAAATTAGTTAATGCCACCAAGACCTAGAAAACAAATACCAAGAAGAGGCCTGATTTTTCTTACTCATTAAATATTAGCTGCATCTGTGCCCTTTGAGATTGCCCCAAGCTTCTTGGAATTCTCACTTACCTCTATACAGGTCTGTACACACTGTGGCTTTTCTTTCAGGGGAAACTTGGATAGAAGCCTTAAAAAATTCTTCAAAAGGTGAGAGATGGCTTTTCGAATTTGACAAAGGTCCCATGCGGAAAAACATATGTCCTCTTCATCTTCTTGTTCCTCTATAATTTCATCCATCTAGATCATGAAGAAATATACAGGTGACAGTAAAATACTGCCTAACACTCTGTCCCGTGGTTCTGGATGCACACACATCAAATCCAGTGAAATGCCTGGGCATTGCTGAGCTCCGAGGTGACCAGGTCACTTGACTGCTCAGGTCTCCATGGTCACGATGGTGAGCCACTGGAATAGATGATGGCTACAGCAGTGTCTAGCTCTACCGTACTGTGTCAATGAGTTTCCCATCAGTGAGTCCCTGCTGTCCTACCTAGTCATACAAGAATGTGGAATTAACGTTATTCTGTTACACGCTTAAGGATCAGAGTGAGGATACTTCAACCACTCTCTCTAATGGCAATAATGTGGCAAATAATCCTGTTAGCAAGTTGTTAAGCACACCTGGGTACCAGGCTGGGCGAGATGGTGGGGAGGTTGGAAAGCTGTCAAGGAAGAGATGTAAACGTACTCTTGGTCATATATGAAGCCCAGGAGGCACCTACTGAAGAGCTGATCATTATAATCATTATGTCCGAAACCATATTTTTAAATATAAATTCTTAAATCAAAATTGTGTTGGTACAGATATGTTTTATTAATTCTCTTACTTCTTACCTCAATATCTTCTTTCCTGGGTGGCTTTCCTCTTTTTCTATGCCCTCTTGGATTAGCCTGTGAGTTCTTAGGCTGTTCTTTTTTTCTTTTCCGACTCAAGTTAGATTCCTGAGGCCAGCTCTTCTTTAGAATCTGTATACATTTGTCAAACATCACTGGGTGGAAAATCTGATTGGCGACACTGCCTATTCATAAAGAATAAAGAATAAGCAGGTTATCTGTAATTGTCTTGAAATATGTAACAACAGATAAAAATTTAAAAGCAGCCCTGGCTAGTGTGGCTCAGTATATTGAGTACCAGCCTGCAAACCAAAGGGTTGCTGGTTCAATTCCCAGTTACGGCACATGCCTGGGTTGCCAGCTGGGTTCCCAATAAGGAGGCATGTGAGAGGCGACCACACTACTTCTCTTTCTTCCTCCCTTCCCTTCTCTCTAAAAACAAATAAATTAAAAAAAAAAAAATTTAAAGCCCTGGCTGGCATAGCTCAGTGGATTGAGCTCGGGCTGCGAACCAAAGTGTCGCAGGTTCGATTCCCAGTCAGGGTACATGCATGGGTTGCAGGCCATGACCCCCAGCAACCGCATATTGATGTTTCTCTCTCTATCTCCCTCCCTTACCTCTCTAAAAATAAATAAATAAAATATTTTAAAAAATTTAAAAAGCAAAAATGGGCTTTTCATTAACTTGGAGTAACAGTGACCCTTTCACAAAAAAATACCATTCACTTTTAGCCATACGTGAGCAAAATTGCTGATCAGAAATAAATAAGATTTCAAGCATCGCACGTTTGATTCCCAGTCAGGGCACATGCCTGGGTTGCAGGCCATGGCCTGCAGCAGCCACACATTGATGTTTCTCTCTCTCTCTCTTTCTCCCTCCCTTCCCTCTCTAAAAATAAAAATAAATTTTAAAAAATCTTAAAAAAAAAAACCTTTAAAAAATCTTAAAAAAAAGAAGAAAGAAAGAAGATTTCCATAGGTGGCCATGAGGGAGTAACTGGTTTTATTTGTCCTCCTGCTGTAAACAACTATAAGACTGGACAAAAAATTTTAAAATAATCAATTTATTACTTTTAAATAATTTAAGACATGGAGAGGAAGCATAGAAATAAAATCTCTGAGATATCAGAAACAAATGAAGTAAACCCTAAAATTGCTCTAGTTTTCGTATTTTGAGGCAATTTCTGGCAGCAGCAGAAAAATGGTGCACTCAAGCACATTATTACAGTTTTACTAAATTGAGACCACAGAAATCAAGTCAGAAAGGCAAAGGGAGCTAGCATTTATGAAGCAGAAGAGTGAAGAGAAAGCTACACAGAAAAAGAGCTCCAGAAATCTTCATAGGGCTGATTACAAGCTATGCATGCTTGGGCTAAAACTCCAGGAAAACAGGCAAAGAACAGTTACTGAGGAGTTAGAAGATGAATAATTTTCAGAATTCACACAAGCCTGAGACATATTTGAGGTCTTACCAGCCAGAGTGAAAACATCTTGTTAACTACCTGGAGCATTCGGTAGAGAGCTGAGGGGGGGGAACGACGACACACCTGAATAGCAGGGCTAAATTAGCTCCAGAGTAAAAGCTATTTTAAGTCTGCATTAAAACAAACTGCAAAAGGATTAAGTTAATCCACCATTAACTGACTAGTAAAACATACTTAAATACTATTTAAACAAAAACAACAAAATCAAGACACTTAATGGCTTAACATTCAAATGTCCAGCATCCAATAAAAAAGGACTGGGCATGCTACGTAGCAGGAAAATGTGCCCGGTCACAAGAAGACTCAGTCAACAAAATCAGTCTGAGAAACAACAGAGATAATAGAACAGGAAGACAAGAACCTTAGGGCAGATATTATGAATCAGTTCAAGAATTAAAAGTAAAAGAGTAGCAAACAAAAAGAGAAATGAAATTTCTTTTGAAAGAATTAAATGCAATTTCTTGATCTGAAAATGAAAAATTCGCTGGAAGGGCTTATTGGTGGATTAGAAATTGCAAACAAACAAAAATTTAATAGACTCAGTGACTTGTGGGAAAATATCAAATAGTCTAACATGAGAAATTCAAGTCCCAGAAAAAAGGAGGGAAGACTATTTGAAGAAATAATAACTGAAAATTTTCCACATGTCAAAAACTATAAATCCACAGACCCAGAAGCTCAATGAACCGAACCATGATGAACACACACACACAAAAATCACACAAAAGCATAATTTAATCAAATTGCTAAAACAAAGTAATAGAGAGAATCTTTGCAGTATCCAGACTAAATAAAAGGACGCAAAACAAAGAAACAATTTGGCAGTAGAAATTGACATAAACCAGAAGACAAAGAAATAATACCTTTAAAAAAATCTGTAACCCTAGACTTCTATATTCAGCAGAAACATTCTTGAAGGGGTAATAAAGACATTTTCATACAATCAAAATCCAAGACAGCTGATGGCCAGCAGAACTATCATAAGAATGTTGAAGAAAGTATTTCAGGCTGAAGGAAAATTACATGAGATGGAATCTTTTAAATATAGGAAACTTTTTATTTCAATTTTTTAAAAGATACTTCAAAGACAAATGTGGACAATAAGCTGTGGGGTTTATGACATGTAGGAATATAATGGATAACTAGAATAGTACAAAGAAGAGGAGGAAGAAGGTATAGGTATATACTGTTTTAAGGTTCTTACATTATCTACAAATTGTAGAATATTATCTAAAGGTAGATTGTTAAAAGCACTTACTATATACCTAAAGGAAGCATTTAAAACACACACATACATGTTAAGAAGTATACTTAATAAGCCAAAAGAAGAGATAATGAGATACTAAAAAAGACTCAATCCAAAACAGAAAGAAGGAAAAAATGGAACAAAGAAAAGATGGCACAAACGGAAAAGCAACATGGCAGAATCCCAATCATACTGATAGTCACACTCACTGTGATTATCTGAACTGTCTAAAATTTCTAATATAAAAGCACAGTGAATGATTGATCATCACAGTGGATGAAAAGTATGACTCAGTGTTAAGCAGTCTAAAACACACAAACAGACTGAAAATAAAAGCATGGAAAGGATGTCCCACTGAGGACAAATCATAAGATAACTAGAATGGGTATCTTAATATCAGACAAAGTAGACTTCAGGGCAAGGAAGACAACCAGACAAAGAGGGACATGACCTAATACTAACAGGTCAATTCATCAGTAAGACATACAATTATAAATGTCTGTATCTTGCAGCCCTTACTGGTGTCGTTCATTGGGTTGGGCGTCGTCCCACAAAGTGAAAGGTTGTGGGTTCAAATCTCAGCCAGGGCTCATGCTTACATTATGGTTCAACCCCCGTTAGGGTGTGTGCGAGAGGCAGCCAACTGACATTTCTCTCTCACACAGATATTTCTGTCTTTTTTTTTCTCCCTCCCTTCCCCTCTTTATAAAATTAAATAAATAAACTCTTTTTTAAAAAGTTTGCATCTTGCAGACTTCCAAAATACCTTAAGTTTTAACTGATAGAATTAAAAGAAAAAACAGATAAATTGACAATTATACTTGGAGATTTCAATACTTTTCTCTCACTAACTGATAGAACAAATCAACAGAATACCAGAAAGAATATAAGACGAACAACCCTAGCAACCAACTTGACACAATTGTCATTTACAGAACACTAGACCCACCAAAGGCAAGATACACATTCTGTTCAAGTGCAAACATAAGATTTACCATGTCAGATCCTATGCTGAGCCACTAACAAACAACAAAAAAACTCAGTAATTTAAAAGTATGTGCTACGATCTCAACAAAATTACAACAGAAATCAATTATAATAAGATTTCAAGTAAGTCCTCAACTATTTCAAAATTAAACACATTACTAAATAACTCAGGTATAAGTAGTAATCAGAAAATTAGAAAATTGCTTTCGCCTGAATGATAATGAAACAGGTCACCAAAATTTGTGGGATGCAGATAAAGCAGAACATAGAGGGAAATTTATAACATTACTCATGTGAGAAAGAAAGAAAATTATGAGAACAAAGATCTATGCATTCACCTTAGGAACTTAGAATAAGAACAAATTAAACCTAAAGTAAGATGGAAGGCAACAGCGATAAGATCACTGACATGAAAAGTGGGTAAGTAGGATATAATCAATATCAAAAGTGGGTTCTTTGAAATGATCAGTAAAATTAATAAACTTCTGCCTAGACTGATAAAGAAAAAAAAGGAAATAGAAATTACCAACATCAGACATGAAAGAGGACATATCACTACAGATGCCACAACCTTCTTTCAACGAAAACTCCAAGCCCAGCTGGCTCCACCCGTGAGGTCTATGGAAGATGCTGAAAAAAAAAAAATGAATGCTTTTCTTGCCGCCTTCTAAGTTCTAGCTGGGTTAATAATCAAATTAACAGAGAAAATTAAAAAGGACAAATTAACAGGAGAAAATAAAATTTTAATACTTGTACATGGGGAATTCACATATGCATGAAAATTCCAAAGGCAGCAATGGGTGTACACGGCATTTTGGACAAAGGAGAAAACAGGGGAAGAGGGTGAGAATGGGTGCTTCAAAAGTAGAGGAAGAGCAAGCACACATGACAGGAAAACTGTTGCTAGGCAACTCAGAAACCCGAAGCTCTTTCTATTTATCATACTTAGTTACAATTAGGCTAAGGAGAACATTCTAAAATTTCCTTCCTAAAGCAGGTTCTACCTAAACTCTCTTGGGCAGGAAAGGAGGAAGGGTCAAAGGTTTTTCCTGAGTCTTGTTTCTTAATAATCAGCTTAAAATCAATATCCCAAAAGACAGCTTCAGGGAGGCAAAACTTTGGTCTCATTTACTACCAAAAACTTAAGAAAGATAATCAATTCTTCCCAAACTTCCAAAACATTGAAGAGGCAACAGTACTACCCCAAACTCATTCTATGATAATAGTTTTGCCCTGAAACCCAAACCAGATAGACATCTCAAAAAAAAAAATCCCTTGTGAATATAAATGCAAAAATCTTCAACACAATATTAGCGAGCTGAACCTGGCAACATATCAAAATGATTACATGCTGTAACCAAGGTTATACAAAACTGGTTTAACATATGAAAATCAATCAGTGCAATATACTATATTATGAGCATAAAGAACAAAACCACATGATCACCTCATAGATACAGAAAAGCAAAAAAAACAAAATTTAATACACTTTCATAATAAAACACTCAACAATTAGAAATAATAACCTGAGAAAGGCCATCCTCAAAACACCCACAGTGAACATCCTAAGAGCAAAGGACTGAAAGCTTTCCTCCTGAGGTCGAGGACAAGACAAGATGCCACTTCCCTGCTTCTATTCAACACTGGGCTGGAGGTCCTAACCAGGGCAATAAGGCCAGAAAAAGAAATAAAAGGCACCCAGGCTGGAAAAGACAAAGTAAAATTATGCCTATTCATAGATGACATGATCTTATATATAAGAAATACAAGTAGAACCAATAAATGAGTTCAGCAAAGTTGCAGAGCACAAGATCAATAATCAAATATCAAATTGTACTTCTATACACTAAAAGTAAATAACCTGAAAATGAGAATAAGAAAAAAAATTCATCTATAGTAACATGAAAAGATGAAATACTTAGGAATAAATTTAACCAAAGAAGTGCAAGAGTTATACACTGAAAACTGCATAATATTATTAGAACAAATTAAAGGTCTAAATAAATGGAAAGACATTCTGTATTCATGGATTAGAAGACTTAGTGTTATTAAAATGTCACTCCCCAAATTGATGTACAGATTCCATGCAATCCCTGTCAAAACCCCAGCATTTTCCCCCAGAAATTGATATGTAAATCTTAAATCATATGGAAATACAAGGGACCCAGAATAACCAAAACAATATTGAAAAGGAACATACTTTTGATGTCAAAATTAAGTATCAACAGCATGCCAATCATAATCCAGGAGCATTTAGAAGCAGAAGATAATTGGGATGAGTATAGTTTCCAGGAAAGCTGCAAGTGGCCCTATAATGAGTAGCAGCCACCTCATCTCTTTGATCTGACAAGAATCTCAACCTTAATCAGAAATGGAGATCACATGGAGGGTTATCAGCGGGGAGGGGAAGAAGGGAATGGGGGAAAAGGTACAGGGAATAACGAGCATAATAGGTAGGCATAAAATAGACAGGGGGAGGTTAAGAGTAGTATAGGAAATGCAGAAGCCGAAGACCTTATATGTATGGCCCACAGAAATGAACTAAGCGGGGGGAACACTGGAGGGAGGGGAGTGCAGGGTGAAGGGGGGTACAGGGGAGAAAAAAATGGGACAACTGTAATAGCATAATCCTTAACATACACTTAAAAAATAAAGGAATGGCCTCTAGTCATAAAGCTGACTTTCTAATAACTGTCAATTTTCTGAGATCCTAATTACACCTAAACTCTTTAGTAATTGATTTTAAAAGTCATGGGAGTAATAACAATACAAATTCATGTTCAAAGCTTTATGTATCTTTTTACCAATTCCAAAATCATAGAAAATAAATCATTAGCATTCATTGCAAGTGCATTTGTGAAACCAACGACAGCAGCAAAGCTGGCTAATCCTGTGATTTTCTTTCCTATGTGATCTTCAGGTTCTCCAGCTACACCTCCTTTTAGGTGCAGCCCTCCTTTGCCTTGAGTTACCACAGGGAGAAGGAACGCATCCCCTGCTCACCGGACGATGGCCACCTATGTCCTCTGACAGTGAAGGAAGTGAACGGTGCTCATAGGTTGCTCCCCTGTACCTTCTGCCATCAAGTATTAAAGAAAGCTAGGCTACTTATGCTCTCTTGATTAGAATGGTTTAAATGTTGTCCACACCATACAGGAGAGAGATGACAAAAGGTGCCCCAGAGCAGTTTTTGTCAGTCTGGATGGGCAGTTGGGAGAAGAGAGGGAAATGCCAGAATGTTACTAGGTGGGGACAGGTGGGAGTGGAGCTCTGAGGGCTAGGAAACATTCTCCCTCCAGCCTTGTCCCTCCCGGATTATTTCTATTAGGTTACTGACACAGCATAATATTTTAAACACACACACACGTTTAAAGGAACATGAAAAAGGTACTTCTGGAGAACTTACGCATGTACCTATTGGATTTACCCTCATTTAAAGTCGGAGCACTCTATGAAATGCATTTCTGCTGCTCTGTTTTATGTCAGGAAACAAGTGTAAGAGCTCAAAAAGAATGTAGAAAAAATTTAAATGACAAAAGATATGTTCTATCACATCAAATTGCATACCTGGTACTTCTAGTAGCAGGAAATAAAGACTGGCAGCGTGAAGGCCATATTCTCGATGTTGCACACTGACGTTTTTCTTGTGGACTGTTTGAATGAAGTGATAAAACAAAGCCACCAATGCATGGTGAGAAATATTGTTTTCAGTGAAGAAGGTCCAAATGACCTGGGGGGAGGAGGGAATCACAAAAGCCAGTGACCACAGAAATGTAACAATCTCCTATTATTTGATTTTATTAATACTTAGTATTAATACTTAGTGCCTTATAAAAGAGGGGAATCGACCAGCCTGGCTCTTAATTAGAAACATTTGCCATCTTCAAAGGGACTAAAACAAAAAGTTAAAAATGTATTATTCAAAATGACAAAGTATATAAGAGCATTTAAATAGTTAAACTTAAAGAAAGTTCTGGTAAGTCTGAAGCACATACATTTTTGCAATTATTATAATTAAAAACTGCACTAAGACTTTCGGGACACTATACACCAGAGATTACTCAGATGAAGTACCCCTCCATGTGTGTTAAGGTGCCCAAATTCATCAATCACTTTGACCCCTAGCTGAGGAAATCAGATCAATTTTCTTAAATTTAAATATTCTATGGGCAATGGGAGTAAGAAAGGATCCTCCCTCAATTGTTTTCAAAAGTAGCCCACATGAGAAAGGAATAAACCTGAGAATATAAACCACAATTTTATTAATTTTGTCACTGTTCCATGCTTTCTCCTATTAAACACCCAAAGAAGAAATGGGTTATTTCTATAAATCAAATGTAGCAGGAACTAAATATGGTTTACTCTGGAGTCCCTTAAAAAACAAGCCCACAGAAGTTTAAGAAGTCAGACCACGGACCTCCTGCTTCCCTGAAAAGACAGGGAAAGTAGTAGGTAATGAATGTGTTGGCCTCGGCACAGTGCTTAGACTTGCCACTTTACAGAGGGGCCATTTAGAATTGTTCAGCACGCTCCTTTCCTTTACCATAGACTTGTGGAAGAAACCCTCTCCTGCTTTTATAGCAGTAACAGCCTCATTCCTAACACCACTTCAGCTCCTGTATGCCTGTCACGTAACCCTGGAAGTTGCCAATGACAATCGAAACACCTCTGCCCCCACTGCCTTGTCTCAGGACTCCACCTGCCCATCACCTTTGCAGCATTTGGTACCTGAGCCACTTTCTAGCCTCTGTCAGAATTCCCCACACCTCTGCCTACTCCTCCTCAGGTCTTCTTCAACCAGCTTTCTTAGTTCTGCCCTGCGTCTCCTCTCCCTCACTGATCTCTGTGATTCAAACAACATCTTGCGCCAAAGGACTCTCTCATCTATTCTGTTGAATTTTAACTTCTGTCCTGGTCTTCTGATCCATGTTTCCAAATACCAATTATACTGCCCTAAAGACCTGTTAACAAACCTCACATTCAAAGCCTAAAACTGAACTCATACTCTTTCTATTTGACCTTGCTTTCTCCCTTATTCCCCACTTGGCTGCCAGTGTCACCCTCCTAGCTTTGAAATCTTGGTGATCTTCCACATTTTCCTTTCTCTCACTCTCTACACTCAGCCAATAGAGCGCTTCCTAGATTAATATTGTAGATTTATCCGCTGTTACACTACTCACGATTCTCTCAGCCTTCTCCACATATTCCCTGTTGTTCCTTTCCTAGGAATGCCCTCAGACCCTAATATCTGCTAGTCATCACTCTACCCACTTGCGAATGCTCGCCTCTGGCTATGTTCTTTCTGGAACCATCCCATGCTCCCTTTCTCACATCCCTACTAAATGGTAGTACATCTCTCTCAACAGCAGTTTCCACAATGCAGCTCACCAAGTATTTCCAGCTCTTCCCCTAGACATTGGAGGCACTGTGCTGCTCCCCACTCCTGCAGCCCACCGTGGTCTCCAGACTTGCTCTGGCCAGTGAATGGGAGCAGGAGCAGGAGCTGTAAGAGCCAGTGCTTCATCCCCCACTTCCCCACACTGGGGCGGTCCCTGACGTAGGGAGGGGCTCTGCACTGTGATCATCACTTTAACTTCTAAGGTACTTAATGTAGTGCTTTACATTATGATTGATGTTAAACTAGATGACTGAATTTTTGAAAAGCAATGTGAAATTTGTAACTGAAACATTCTTTTAATTTAAACTTTTCAGATGTTAATATCTAAATATTTTTTGTTCTGGTACCTAGCCCTTCAGTTTTTTGAAAAGCAGTCAATGAGCTAAATACTAATACACATACTAAGTAGAACTCAATATTTAAAGAAACTCTTTATTCCGATTGACTTTAAAGAATTACTTTTCAGTTGAATAATACCAGATTTTCTTAAAGTTGAAGTATACTGGAATTGTTATTACATTTTTCTTGGCCTTCTTTTCATATTTGGTTTGATCTGGTTTTCTTCCTTGTTTTGGCTTTTATTCTTTTTCTCTAATTTGCTGTTTAAAAAAAGTCATGAATTTAAAAAAAAAGGCAGATTAATGCCTTGAACCTTCTGGAGGAAAGCAGTTAGGATATTCCAATAAATGATCCACATTCTTTATGCTACTCTCCTCATACTCTTTATGAATTATTCACTAACAAGACTAAGCTTTAGATGATAATAATGATAATAATAACTTTAAGATTCTACTTCTAACACCTAAAGATGGCTAGCTTGAATTTTCCTTTTTTTCCTCCCTTACCTCTGTAGATGCATGTTCTTCAGTGGCAAAGTGGAAAAGACTTTCATAGAGTTTTGTGAATGCATCCAATCCAGTCTCTATAATTTCTGCTTCTATGCTGGGATCCAAAGGTTCAGTCTCTGTGAAGTCCAGTTCCCAAACTGTGTCCACCCATTCTAGTGGAGGAATGCAATTAAATCAGTATGTGCTCCACAGCAAGTAAAAAAACAATAATTTTTAGACTCTGGGTACATTCAAGAAGAGAAAAGTTTATTAGTCACAACTCACATGTAATCATATAATACAGGTGAAGCCTAATTCAAGGAGAGCAGAAAAGGTTAAGAAAATCTTTTAAGGCCTGGCTGGAGTAGCTCAGTGGATTGAGCGTGAGCTGTGAACCAAAGTGTTGCAGGTTCAATTCCCAGTCAGGGTACATGCCTGTGTTGCAGGCCACAGCCCCCAGCAACCGCACATTGATGTTTCTCTCTCTCTCTCTCTCGCTCTCTCTTTCTCCCTCCCTTCCCTCTCTAAGAAATAAATAAATAAAATCTTTAAAAAAAAGTCAAATATTTTTTTTTTTAAAAAAGAAAGAAAATCTTTTGTTCCTTTTTAAATTACAACTGACATCTGGTTATTAGGTTGGTTATCTTCTAAAAGTATCAAAGAGGAAAACACTTTTTATATGCAACAGTTTGGGGGAATGACACTTCAAATCACTCAATGATCAGCCTTTCCCATACATTCAATTTGGAGAAGAAAGAAGTTAATCAAAGACTGTCCCAGGAGTCCCTTTGTAAAAACCTTGTAACAAAGTTAATAAGCCCAAATAAAATACTTTATTGGGCCCTCGGAGAATAATGTAGCATGTCAAAAAAGATACAATTTCCCCCAAGACGTTTAAAGTAGAGGAGGCAAGCCAGATCCACACTCAGAGAAATACTCAGTGATTTAAAAATACACTGATGGAAAGAATGTATGCTAAGGGAATGTAACATTAATGCAGCGTTCTTGCTGGTCTCTCTTAACTCTAAACCTTCTCACATGTTTATAACAAGTATCTTCCCCAATATTTTGCTGGTATAGCCTAAAACCTACTAAATTCAGGAGAGATGGAAACATGTGGACCTTTCCAGCATTACTAATCAGGTGCTCCTTCACTCCACCTTCTCGGACCTCTGCAGGAGAGAGATTCTTACCAGGCAGCAAAGACAGGACATCTCGTCATCCCAGGAGTAAAGCCTAGAGCTGAATAGCACTTCACCCACACCCACCCTCACCTTCACAGCTGTGAAGAGTAGGCAGCTGCTGGGGCAGAAGGGCTGGGAGAGGGAAAAGAAGGCAGAGGCTCAGAATCACAGCTGACCCAAGGCCAGCCCCTTTTAGGAACCCAGGGGTCAAGGTTCTCAGTTCAAGAAATTTTTAAAAAAGGGCTCAAATTAATGATGGTAGGTTGTATGATTCATAAGATAGGACACAGGACAGCACCACTTAAAAAAAAGCTTTCCAGAGGTGAGGTCACTGCCATCTTGATGGTTTTACCTTTACAATGGTGGTGGGGGCATGTGTGTAAGATTTTGTTTTAAAATGCCAATGGTTGTTGGGGAAATGCAAGCCAAAGGACATTCTCTGGAGCACTGGTACCTACATGGGCGGCTTCGTTGCCTCTCCTTACTGCCCTGTCTCCTGTGAAGAAGACATGGAGATACAGGAGTTCCAGCCAAGGTGGAGGCATAGGTAGAAACCCTTCGCTTCCTCGCACAACCAAAGGGAGGATAACAACCAACCTAAAATCAGTAAACAACCAGAAGTGCCAGAAAATCAAACTGCATGGAGCTCCGACAACCAAGGAATTAAAGAAACAATCAACCAGAACAACCAGACAAGCAAAGCCACAGCACAGCAAAGAGGGTGGCCCTGCCCTGGTGAACATCTAAGGCTTAACAGGTGTGCTGAGACAAAAAAAAAA
Organism: Phyllostomus hastatus; assembly: GCF_019186645.2. Taxonomy (NCBI): domain Eukaryota; kingdom Metazoa; phylum Chordata; class Mammalia; order Chiroptera; family Phyllostomidae; genus Phyllostomus; species Phyllostomus hastatus. Next base: position 5,501,029 of record NW_025334015.1, on the reverse strand, counting down.
AAAAAAGGCCCAAATGAAAGAACAGAGCAAAGCTTCAGAAAGAGAGCTAAGCAGTGAGGAGATAGCCAATCTATCTGATGGAGATTTTAAAGCCCTGGTAATCAAAATGCTCACAGAACTGATAGGGTCTGGTCGAAAAATGAAAAAATAAATGAAAGATACCCAAAATGAAATAAAGCAAAATATTCAGGAAACCAACAGTGAAGGGAAGGAAACCAGGACTCAAAGCAACAATTTGGAACAAAAGGAAGAAATAAACATCCAACTGGAATGGAATGAAGAAATAAGAATCCAAAAAAATGAAGAGAGGCTGAGGACTCTCTGGGACAACCTGAAATGTTCCAATATCTGAATCATAGGGGTGCCAGAAGGAGAAGAACAAGAGCAAGAAATTGAAAACTTATTTGAACAAATAATAAAGAAAAACTTCCCCAATCTGGCGATGGAAATAGACTTCCAGGAAGTCCAGGAAGCCCCAGAGAGTCTCAAAGAAGTTGGACCCAAAGAGGAACACACCAAGGCCCATCATCATTAAGTTATCCAAGGTTAAAGATAAGGAGAGAACCTTAAAAGCAGCAAGAATCTTAAAAGACTGTCAGCTGATTTCTCAAAAAGAAACCTTGTTAAGCTCAAGTTAAAGGAGTTTATCACCAAACCATTATTACAAGAAATATTAAAGGGACTTATCTAAGAAAAAGAAGATGATCAAACCCATGAACAGTAAAATGACAACCAACTCACAACTATCAACAAATGAACCTAAAAGAAAAGAAAAACAATGAAAACAAAAACTAAGCAAACAACCAGAACAGGAACAGAATCAGAGAAACAGACATCCCATGAAGGGATTTCATTGGGGAGGGGGAAGGGAGGAATAGGGCGGGGGGAAAGGTACAGGAAAGAAGAAGCATAATTAGTAGGCATAAAATATACAGGGAGAGATAAAAAATGGTATAGAAAAGAGAGAATTCAACTTATATATGTACAACCCATGGACATGAACTAAGGGGGGAAATGCTGGTGGGTTGGGGGGTATGGGTTGGAAGGAGGATAAAGGGAGAGAAATTGGGAAAACTGAAATAGCATAACCAATAAAATATACTTGAAAAAAGAAACCTTTCATGGACTTGACTGTTTTAACATGCATGCTTTAATTAATTACTCATTTACTATCTCCTTCCTAGTCATTCTAACCACAGTCATCTTCATAAAAATGTTCTTGTATCTTTCCTCTCACACATTCTTCCATTTATTTTATATACATATTTTAAATGTATGTTAATAAATGCACATCAGTATATCTGATCTCATTTCTGGGTGACAACTACAAAGTCCCAACGAGAAAAGAAAAGATGTGGTGACAGGAAATCAATCAATTCAATAAACAAGAGCTAGTACTACTTTTATGGCGGATGAGTGTTAAAACTGTGACAGATATGTGAAACACTAGCAAGCCTAATAGAATATATTACTGGGAGAAAGGGAGAGGAAGAGCTGGAAGGATGATTCTTCTTTATTTGGACCTAAACGTAAACGTTGAGGAGGGAAATAAAAGCAGAAAAGTGCATAACAAAGCACAACGGGAAAGTATAGCCTGATTGGGAATGAACAAAATAGTTACAGCATAGGGATTAAATGTGAACGGTGAGAGTTATTACTATAGTATTTTTCAGCAGTAGCAGGTACCGAATTAATCGTCACAAAACCCCCTGTGAGGGAGATATTATATCCCTATTTGACAGATAAGTAAACCAAGGCTTAGTAAGGTTAAGCCGCCGGATGCTTAGCAAAGTCTAAAACCAGTTATCTCTGACTCCAAAGATTATTGTCTTGGAAAAGACTGCAGTGAATAGTGAAGGCTCTTATACGGCAGGCCAGAGATTTGGTCATTTATTTAGTAAATAAAGGTGGAAACGGTAAAGGTTTAAAGACCTGACAGATGCATTTGTGTTTTCAAAAGTGGTCCTAGCGTCCAGATTTGCAGAATAAGAAAGGGAAGGCCGAGAAAACAGATGCAGAAGAGCCGAAAGATATCGAACAACATAAGCTCTTCTTTAACGTAACTTTTTAAGCTCTATTCTATTCTTGTCTCGCCAACATCCTGAAGTGCAGACCCAGAGGGCCCAGACCTTGCAGAGAGCCAAACGCCCCACCCCCACGACACCCCAGGCCTAGGCTGAAGAGCAGCACAGGCGTAGAGCACCACAGCCCTGCCTCCCCGAGGCTCGAGGCCTCGTTTCCTCACCTGGGCTGAGATCCACCGGACACCAGGGCTGCAGGCCGCTCCCAAGGTCCGGCAGCGCCACCATGGTCGCCCGGAAACCCTCACGCCTGCGCTGCGGTCAACTTTCAAAGCTCGCTCCCGCGCGCGCTCTGAGTCGTTCCTGCGGACCAGTCACGACTTGCAGGATTTCCCACGAGCCTATCGTCGCGCCCAGTCAGCTACGTCACATTAACCAATCAGCAGGGTCTTCTACCGCATGCGCAAAGAGTGGGGCGGGCCAAGGACTGTAGATTACGCCGAGGTTCCACGACCTGGTATTTTATTTTTCCCTTTAAAGAAGGGGCTAAAAAATCAGTTAAATTCTAATAGCGCTTTTCCGGCCTCATTTTTCTTAAGTGGGAGGGTACTTTAAAGAGAATTTGAGACAAGATACTTCCTGTAATAGACAGCTTTGCGCTCCTGTCAAGTGACATTTCTCGTGTCAAAGGACTGCCATTACCCTGTCAAACAGCAATCAAACGTTGTACATATCCAAATGGTAGACTAACGTTTATCGAACGGGAATAATAGAGGAAAAGCAGAATAAAGCATTGTGAAAGGAATTCTGCAGTTCTCTTTAATTTTGCAGGATGTTGTGGGCCAGGATTCTGGAAAGAGGCCGTAGCTACCATGTCAGTTAAGGGAAAGACAGGCCGCCCTCCTCCCACTGCACATGCGCAGTGAGCACACCTCCAGTGGCCGGGTGGCAACAGCTACAGGACCAGAGGCGTGCGCACGCGCGTGGCGTCTCTGGAACGTCCAGGCTGGAGGCCTCCTCCTCCCCGCCCCGCCGGCCTCCTTCTCCCCGCCCCAGCTGGGAGCGGCGGGAGTAGCTTCGGGTGTCGCACCGCGGAAGGCTGGCAGGTTCGTTCCGCTGCTCGGCGGCGCAGGACACCGGTTAGGAGGCAGCAGCCGGGGCACCTGGCTCTGCACCAGCCCGTTAGAGTTACATTGCAGCCCCCGCCCCTCAGCGTCTCCAGCTGTTCGCTCACGTTCGGGGCCGGGGGGCCGCTATACATCTGTGCTCCCGCCGCCCAGCGGGCCCTGCCCAGTCCTTCCCGTGGAGTGGGCAGTTGTGCCTCGCCCCCGTCTGGCCGCGCGTCTAGTCCGCTGGCCTTGCCTTAGGGCAGCCCAGCCCCGGAGAGCCCGGCGCGCCCGGCCGCCGGCGAGATGAGCTTCTTTGGCTTCGGGCAGAGCGTGGAGGTAGAGATCGTGCTGAACGATGCGGAGAGTAGGAAGCGGGCCGAGCACAAGACGGAGGACGGGAAGAAGGAGAAGTATTTCCTCTTCTACGACGGAGAGACGGTCTCCGGGAAGGTGAGCCTCGCACTCAAGCATCCTAATAAGCGTCTGGAACACCAGGGCATCAAGATCGAGTTCATCGGGCAGATCGGTGAGTCGGTGCCCAGTGCCTCCCTCCCTCGCCGCGCCCGCGGGCCAGGCGCGCTCTCCGGGTGGGGACCCCGCTGCTACGGTGAGGCCTGCGGGAGCTCCCAGTCCCCTGTGGTCTGAGGCCCGCCCGCCAGGGGCCGCCCCTGCGGTACCCTCTATCCAGCGCACAGGGACTGCGTGCCGCGAGGGGCGGCGGTGCGGAGGGCACGGGGGAGAGTCCCTGCTGTGCCCCTTCAGGGTGGGTAGCTCGGCCCCGGCAGGCCCTGGTTGTCTGTTCTACTTGCCACTCAGCTGGACTTCCCGCCTCCACGATTTAGGAGTGAGATGTTCCTGCCTTAGCCTGTAGGTGGGTTTGTTAGGGACTGTGCTGCCAGCGCTGCTTTTTGCCTTCTTCTAGCCCGAGTCAGGCTGGTCTTCGGTTCCTCACTTAGTTGACCTCACCTAGCCCTTGTTTCTTTTAGACAGGATGTGGGAGAGGTGGTTCTCTCACCAGTGTCTTCTGTCCTACCTTTCCTCTGGACTGCTACCTGGCCTGTATTTCTAAGACTTCTTTATTAGGATGCTCATTTTCAGTTGACTAATTTTTTCCTTAAAGACAAAGAAATGATGCTCCTAAGACTAAAATTAAATGACCCACACTTCTCAATGCTTCTCTAGTCTTTAAACACAATTATTGATATTAGAACTGGACAGTAAAAGGCAGTAACAATACAGAAGATTTTGGAAGCTGCCAGTCAAGATGCAGTTGTACTCCAATTCTAAGACTATTTGAAGCTTGGTATTTATTAAAACTCTGAGGTACTTCTGAAGTAAACTGTTTCTGTCATTATGTCAGGAGTAGGTTCACAGTTAATAACCAAGTGGATTAAAAAACCTCTGGCAGAGAATTCATACTCTATACCACATGCTGCATGTTTAACTCTGTTTTTAGGGACTTCCTGGGAAGGCTTGTTAAATGCTCTCATGTCCTCAAGAGTTCAGCAAAGAATCTATTCCCCTCCTTGAATAAAGACTAGAAACACCTGCCCAGGGAGGAGAAACCCCGAGGAAGGGACTGCCCGTAGCATGCCTCTGCAGACTGTCCTCAGCCTGAAGGATTTGCCTCTGGCATTTAAGGGAATGAAATCAGGTTGAAGACTGGCTGATCCTACAGGAACCATTTTGTTGTTATTTCAAATTAAGATGTGAGTGGCCTTTTATGTATTCAAAATAGTCTAAAGGGTGAGTTTCGTACCCTCTGCTCTCCTGCTTCTAGATTACATAGGGTTTCTCAACAACACACTGTTGACATTTTGGGCCTGATAATTATTTGTTGGTATAGAATGTTGAGCAGTGTCTCCTGTTTCTACTCCTCTGATACCAGAAGCACCTCCCAGTTGTAACCTCAAAAATGTCTTGAGATGTTGCCTTGTGTACCCTAGTAAAATACCCGATAGTAAAGAGCCATTGACTAGACGAATCCAAAGCATTTTATGCTGAGTGTCACGTAAGAGATAGCGGAGAAGTGCTTGCCTACTTAGCATTAGTATTTTCCAGGAGCAGTTTTAACATTGTTGCATGGATTCTTTGGCTCTGTGATGCCAGTGTGGACAGGCAGATTTAGTCTGTGACTGTACCATGGTTCCTGGTGGTGATACCTTGTCAATATGTGAAGATAACCAGAGTATCTGCTGCCCCCCGCAATACTGAATGAGCTTTTCAGGAAGAATGGTGTCCAGGCCTTCTTCCAGTCCAGTCTAAGTGAAAGGGAGCTGAGGAGTCTGCTTGCTCTGCCTGCCCTGCCGGATTTCTTATCTAACTCCTTAGATCCCAGAATAGCATCTCTGCTGAGTTTTCTCAGCACCTTTTATTGCTTCTATTGATAACTGCTTCCAAGCCCCTGGGCTCTCCGGGCTGTGTGGCCTTTGTGACTCTGGGGAAGCTTTGCACTTCTCTGGGCTGCTTCCTTTCCTTTGAGGCATGGATAACAAAATCGCCAAACGAGAATGTTGAGACGTCGGAGGATCTTGCGTCATGCAGAGTATGGTGTATCTGTGTGTACCTGAGACTGTGTGCGAACTGACCTCTGGGCACCGGAGTGAGGCTGATTTTGTTGAAGTTGTGGTTTTGTGGTTTTCTCCTCCATTGCACGCTGACTATGTATGAAGTGGGTGGAAGTTCAGATTCTGAGATCTGGCTGTATGGGTGACATACGGTATGGGACGTACTATCTGGGGGTAAGAAAGTTGATTGATATCTTGGTGATCTGTCCACCTTCCTCATTGATTTCCATTTCAACTCAAAATTTTTTTTATAAACCAGTCTCTTTGATTTGGTTCTTTTCTTCTCCCTCTTTCCCTTCCTTCCTTCTTTCCTTCTCTCCTCCCTCCCTTCCTGCCTTCCTCCCTTCCTCTCTCCCCTCCTTTCTTTCTTCCTTCCTCCCTCAGAGGAATTAGTTCCTTAACTTGACAATGAAGTGGTTTGTGTAATTAATCTTCTTGTCCTTATGATTAATTAATTTTTTTTGATGAGTGTATTTGTCCCACCTGTGTATTCATTAGAGGGACAGCCTGGAAAATGCAGGGTCAAGCAGACTGAAGGATGTAAATTAGATAATGCTCAGTTTATACTAATACATACTTTGCTAGGGTCAAGACTTTGTAAGGACTAGAGATAATATACATGGAGTGCAAGGCCTGGCACTCACAGTAGGTCATCAGTAAAAGGGAGTTGAGATAATCCCTGCCATTTCTCTTTCCCTGTTAAGGTGGACCCATGAAGAAGTTTCCAGGGCTAGACATAAAACAGTTCACCCTGCAGTCACCCCTGCTTCCTGTGCTGACTCTCCATGGGGAACATTCACCCCAGGTTAGCCTCCCCTGTCATCTGCCCGCCTGCCCACATAGCCTTCCCAGTGTCTTCTCCTGGGAGACACGAGAACCCCAGTAAACCTTACAGAAGGACTTGCAGAGACAGCTGTTTGGACTCCTGGCGCTCCATTCCTCAAGTGGCCTGGGCCTTGCTCAGAAAAGCTCTTTTCTTGGTGATGGTTTGGAGCTAGACGGGAAGAGAGGTAACTTTTGTCCCCAGTCCCTTCTCACTCCATGACTTGCTCTAGTAATCTCATCTGCACTTCTCAGCGTCTTCAGTGACTTCTTATACCCTGATGGTTCCCAAGTTCTTTCTCTGTTCTGACCTGAACTTTCTTTTGAGTTGCATGCCTGTGTTTCCCACTGCGCACTAGACATCTCCACCTGGATACCCCTCCCCACAGGTCCCTCCAAGATGCATCCAAAACAGAAACCCCCTTCTCCTTCTCTTCTGGCCCAGCCACTTCTCCTATGATTGGTTTGGTTTGGTTTGGTTTTTCTCTTTTTGGCTGATGTCACCTGGGCCCATCCAGCCTCAGAAGTTTGGGAGTCATCTTAGATTCTTTATTCCTCCTCTCACATATCTAATTGTCTTCTAGGCTTTGGTCTTCTCCAGCAACTCTGATGTATCTGAAGTCTATACTTCCTCTCCATTCTTAATGCAGGTGTTGTTGCTATTTGTAGCAAACAGTCTCCTAACTGGATTTCCTGCCTTTGTTTTTTATTAGTTCACCTTCTGTAAGAGTGAACTGTCTAAAAGGCAGTTCTAACGTTGTCAGTCCCCTCCTTAAAATTCTCATCAATTCCCTACTGGTTAAGGGAGGAAATATATCCAACTCCTTCCTGACCTGGCCCCTGCCTTTCTCTCCAGTGTCATCTCTCCCTAATCCTTCACCTTCACCCCTTGTAGTTTCTTCAAAGTTTCATGTTCTTTCTAGAATGTTGGCATCTTCTGTTTGTGTATGAATGTCTTTCGCATGGCCTGACCTTCCACCCAAGCTCCTATTCTTCAAGCCCAGCCACATGACATCCATCAGAAAGCCTTCCCTGACCTCCAGGCTGACCTCAGCACTTCTTTCATTGTGCTTCTAGAGGCCTCATTGGTACCTCTTTTCAAGCAGGATATGACAAGCCTGCTACTTATTTACTTATTTTAATTTGTCTGTGTCCCTCACTAAATTCTGAGCCTTCAGTCCATCATCAGTCTGGTGGCTAATCTCTAGTGTCAGTGGCTAGTACGTAGTAAGTGTTCAATAAATATTTGCTAACTGGATACACTGGTCAGAGCTAAGGATTTACAGAAGATATTCTCTAGATTATTTTTCTCATCTCCTAGGTAAACCAGAGTTCATTCTAACAACAGAAAGGGAGAGTGCAGGTTGGCTTTGCTGGTTACTGCTAAGAGGCTGTGCTTCCTGCTGGCACCTGTGGCAAGGCATTGACAAGTGAGCGAGGTGTAGCCCTCACGCGGCCACGGAGGACTCAGATGACTCACCAGCAGGCCTTCACCCACTTGTGCAGCACTTTCACTGGGGAACCACGGTCAGGAAATGCTGCAGCTGCATGTCGGTTCGCTTGCTTTTGCATCTTTCTTCCATCACACTTTCTTCTGCCAAGTGGAGGCTGTTTTGCCCCTGCGTGTAAGAAAATCAGAGGCGTAAGAGCTTTGGCCCATGCAGTTCTGCACTGACAGCTCAGATGTGTGGCTGTTGCCCCTCGAGAGTATAGTAAGTCTTATTTATTTACTTGTGTCATGTATGCTTTTCTGTTATCAGTAAGTTTTTGAGCTACATTGGGATTCTTCCTGCACCTCAGGTACTTTTTCTGTCAATGCCAACAAAGGTGCAGTGAGGGCATCTCCCATGTCACGCAGGCAGCTAATGGCCCACATTTTAAGAATGCAACGTTGTCTGTAAGGAGCATTGAGGAAGTTCTGTCATTGTTAGAAGAAAAGACCATTTTTCAGCTGGAATCACTGGGAGAACACTGATGGTGAATATAAGGCAGAGCTGGGCCACCATGGCGACTAAATAAACCAAAGGTAATTAGAAGGTTGAACTGGCAGAGGAGGGCCGACAGGAATACCCTCCAAAAGCCAAATAGATAATATCTGATTTTTTTCCCCAAGTTTTTAATGGTAATGGCACTGGATGTATCTGAACTCATCAGCACCAATCAAACTTGTGCTTCTAAAAACTCCGGAGGCTTTCCGTGTTTTAATTCACTCACCGTGAAATGCCAAGTAAAAGGCACATTGAGATTAAATGGATCAATTCTAGTCTGTCAATAAGCAGTTGCAGGGCTTGGAGCAGAGCTGTGCCTGGCTGAGTCTGGGTGGCTGGGGTACTGCTGCCCCTGCAGATTTACTAGGTTCTTGGAGATCTGAGTGGGTGTGGCCAGCACAAGTCTTAACTGGGTTGCCAGTCAGCGAACAATGTTTGGGAAAATCAGGGTGAAGAGGAGGCTCTTTGGAGGTCTTTGTGTCCTTGCTAGCTCAGTATCCTCCAAGACCACCACGGAGCCTGGCCCAGTAGCAAGGCCTCGGGGTGTCTTTCATGGGATGGCCCTGTGCTGCACAGCTGGCTCAGTTTCCTTCCAAAGTGGCAGATTCACCCCTCAGCCGTTGGTGGCAAGTTTCATCATGAAAGCATCCTTACTACAAAATCATTTCCTCCTGTGAGACCGAGAAGGAGGCGGGAGACAGGGAAGTTACCTTAACAGAAAAACGTGGTTGGTTCCAACTCTTAGCTTGAAATGACTGTTCCCTGAGGGCTTTGGAGGTCCGGAAGAACAAGGCGTGACTTGTGCCTGCATCTTTGGGACAGAACAGAGGTGGTTGACTGTTTCTTTAGGATCCAAACTTCTTGCTAGAACAGCCTTGGATTTTTTAATTTAATTTATGTGAGAGGAAACCAAACTTTCTGGCAAATAGTAAAATATGGTTTCTGTTTCTGCCCCTTTGCCTTACAGTGTTTGCAACAGTGTTTGCAAAAGCATTGCAAACAGCTTGTAAGTCACAAGTGAAAAGTCCAAGTCCAGCCCCACTCAGACTACACACTGAGCCCTCATCCATGACATTGGGGGTGGGAGCTTGTATTAACATGTGTCCAGGAAAAAAAAGCCTGAAGGAGAGCGTGATGCTATGCAGGAAGGACCTCCTCTGCCAGAGGTCCTGGCCTCAGCCAGGTTCCCCTGCTGGGGCAGACAGACGGTTGCTAGGGTCCTGGATGCTGGCAGCGTGGCTGCTCTCTGAACACTCTCAGATCCTCCACTGTTTTGTTTCTTTCATTGCCTTTGGGCCGTGTAATCACATTTGTGTATTTTTCCATCCCCCTTTTCCCATCTTGCTCTTGACTCTGGGATTTCCCACTTAAAGATCATGGACATTGAAGCCTTGCTCTGACTGCTTTTGTCCCCTGAAACTATGGCCAGAATCCATTGCTTGTGAATTAAGGCACCAGGTCCCTCAGTTGAGACCTGCACCATCAGCAGGGGCTCATGTAGCAGTGGACCAGCAAGAGTAAGTGGAGGAGCCCTTGACATGGGCTGGCCAGTGGCTCTGCTCCTACCCAGTCACTGCACATTGTTTTACGGAGGGGCACAGTTACTGAATTTTAAAACTAGCGTTGGTCACTCACCTTTCCCCCCATTTGGCAACTGCGTGGGTTATCACTCACTACCCAGAATGCTTCCCAGTACTGGTTCCATTTAGTGTTTGGAAGAGAACATGGTATGTTTGTAACAGAAGATGGATCAAAGTGTAACTACATAGGAAATCAGCAACAACTATAATCACAGAATCCAAAGTAAATTCTTACAGATACAGCAGCACTAGTTGGGGATTAACCACGCTACTGCCACCTTTATGAGTGGGGTGCATCTTTAGGACAAAGCCCACTCTGCTTTACAATGCCTCCTTGTCTGGGGGAAAGCAGCTTCCTGTGGAATAGGTTTGGTAGGGTCAGTTCCTAGGGCAGCAAGGGGTTAATTTAGCATTCAGACTGAAAGCACTGCTTGAAACCATTTTCTCATTCTGGGCACGATCCTCCCTGAGGGCAAGGCTGGACACTGCGTTGGCTTTGGGGAGGCAAGAATACTGGTTCTTTGGCCCAGAATGGCTTTGATCGTGTTGGGACTCAGACCTTGCACTGTCCAGGGTGGATCCAGAGCAGATGCATCTCTGCTGCACGTCCCCTGATGCTCAGGTATCCCTGAGAGATTGCTGTGCTGCTGAGATCTGGGACCAGGCCCATGGGTGGTTGTCCCAGACACTCCTCTCCATGGACCTTTCTCTTTGTCCCCAAGCAGCCAACAGCAGGAGTGGCAAGTGCACCTGCCTGCTTCCTTTTCCCATTTGGTCTGTCCTACTTCAGGGTGCAGCCTGGCATAGGACTGGAGCCCACAAACACCCAAGGGGTGAACCTTAGCTGTACTGCGCCGCATATTGTCACAGTCAGTATGTAATGTCCACTGTGCAGCCAGGGTGCGTTGGGGATGCCGGGAATCTGGGCATATAGACCTTACCCCTAGTGACCATGCATATAGCAAAAGTTAATACTTAAATAGCAGAGTACAAAAAGCTATAAAATAATATGGGATGAATGGGTGACATGAACTTATAATAAAGAAATATACCAAAACTATTTCCAGGGGAGAATGAGTTTAGAGCAGGTGCTTCTCAAGGTGTGGTTCCTGGAGCAGCAGGATCAACATCCTCTGGGAGCTTGTTAGAAATATAAACTCTCGGGTCTGGCTGGGTAGCTAGCTCAGTTGGTTAGAGTGTGTTGTGACCTAATACACCAAGTTTGCAGGTTCCATCCCTGGTCAGGGCACATACAAAAATCAACCAATGAATGCATAAATAAGTGGAACAACAAAAATTGATGTTTCCCCTCCCCCCTGTTCTTTTCTCTCTAAAAATTAAGAAATAAAGAAATATAAATTCTCAGTCCCCTCCACCAGGACCCCTGTATCAAACACTGGGGGTGGGCCCCAGCAATATGTTTTCATAAGCCCTCCAGGTGACTCGGACACACTGAGGTTTGAGAACCACTCTTTTAGATGGAGGTAGTGGCATTAGCACGCCTCTGTCAGGGTAGCCACAGGAATTCCTCATTGATGGGTAGTAGCAGCTGGCATCTCTTAGGTGCTCCTCTAAGTCCTGTACCTTCACTGCCTCCTTTAGTTCTCATAAAACCTTACAAAATGGGTTAGGTTTGGCCCTCATTTTACTAGGTCATAGAAATGGGTGCAGTCCAATGGGAGACCTTCTCCAGCCTCAGCTCTGCAGCCAGCTCTGTGACTCCAAGCCAGTTACTTAGCCTAGCTTTGCCTCAGTTTCCTTATCTTTTAAGTTAGTGATAAGGCCTGTCTTAGCTATCCCCACAAGGTTATTGTAAGGATGATAAGACTAAATACCTAGGAATATGCTTTAAAAGTTAGAAGTATATTGAGCACTGGCCTGTGAACCAAAGGGTCGCTGGTTCAATTCCCAGTCAGGGCACATGCCTGGGTTGTGGGCCAGGTCCCCAGAGGGGGATATGGGAAAATGAGCCACACATTGAAGTTTCTCTCCCTCTCTTTCTCCTTCCCTTCCCCTCTCTAAAAATAAATAACATCTTTTTTAAGAGTTAGAAATATTTTTTAAAATGTGTTTTTAAAAATGTGGTGTATTTGATAGTGGGTCCCCTGCGGTGTCCCTTCCTAAGGTGCTGCTGGATGTCCTGAGCAGGATTATACTGGGGTCTCACTGTGCCACAGATTTCTGTCTGTGAAAGGGAAGAGTGTCTGAGGAGAGGGGCGAGGTGGTGGGAGACCAGTGTAGGAGGGTTGCAGTGAGGCAGCTGGTCAGGAAAAGAGAGCGAGTAGTCAAAAACGAGATCTGTTAGAGGAGGGTCTTATAGGAGACAGTGCCACCCCCCAATGCCTGGAGCCCCTTGCAGGGCCCTGGCGCACGGGGTCTGATCGAAAAGGCTGACTGACGCTCTCTCTCCAGAACTCTACTACGACCGTGGGAATCACCATGAATTCGTGTCCCTGGTGAAAGACTTGGCCCGGCCTGGAGAAATCACCCAGTCACAGGCTTTTGACTTTGAGTTCACCCACGTGGAGAAGCCGTATGAGTCCTACACCGGGCAAAATGTGAAGCTCCGGTAAGTCATGCCCCACCTTGCTCCAGAAACTACCAGGTGTGGACTGGGACCTGGAGCTGTCCATATTCCCAGGAGTCTTTGCAAGGGCGTCAGGAAGGAGCCTTCCGAGAGCAGCGGTGTGCTGGTAGATGATTAGCGACAGGCCCGCTGGGAGGGGAGCTTGCAGGGCTGTGGCTGTGTTAGTCTCTGGAGTGCAAAGATTCCAGCCCTGGCCAGTTTCATGCTGCCAGCCGGCCAGCTCAGATTCAGAGCCCCGAGAGATGTCCTGTAACCACCTTTACAGGGCATTTGCATCAGTCTCAGGCACAAATTCCCCCGAAAGCAGAGAATGGCAACATAATTAGGAAGCAATGACTTCTCGGTATGTATTACCTTTGTTTTTAATTTCATTGTAAGTTTATATCATTTAATTTTAAATAATTGCTGTGTTTAACAACTGATTCAAAAAATTCCGGACATTCAGCCGTCAGCCTCCTCCAGGTTCTGCTCCCAGCAACAGTGTGGTCGTGGGCTCTGGCCTCAGCCTTCTCACCAGGAAAGCTGGCCATGGGTCAGATTCTAATTCTAGGTCTGCCCGCTCCATCTTCAGGGGTGAGAGAGAATAAAATGTAACTCTGTAACAAGTCTTAAAAGATTAATGAACACCATTTAAGTACATGGAATCGCTTTTATTGTTCCAGTCTTGAAACTCTGAGGACAGAGACTGATTTTTAGGGCTTCTGGGGTAAGGGGGGAAAAAAAATCCAGAGAAGCTATAGCTTCTTGAATATAACCCTAGATTTTGTTTTTGTAACTGGCAGTTTGACTTCTTCCTCCCTTCTTCTTTTTTGGTCGTCCCCCAGCCCCCTGCCCATCTGTCAACCATCAGTTTGTTCTCTGTGTTTAGGAGCCGGTTTCTGTTTTGTTTGTTTGTTTGCTTTTTAGACTCTACATTTAAGTGAAATCACATGGTATTTGTTGTTCTCTGTCTGACTTATTTTACTTAGCATAATACCCTCTAGGTCCATCTGTGTCCCAGATACAGCAAGACTCTTCTTCTCCTTCTTTCTCCCTGGCTTCCCCAATTCTGTCGGAAGAGTGGAGGTAGGCTCTCCTTTTTCAGTCTTTGCAGAGAGGTCTAAACGTGGACGTTACCCCAACCAAAGACAGTGTCTGGTAATTGACTTCAGAGAAGGCAGCACTTGGTCTTAGCTATGGGGTTTATTTTTCCTTAACTTTGTTTTTTTGCAGTGGATTTCTCAGAAAGATAGGTATTAAAAACAGTATGATCATTTCTTAAAATATTAAAAATAGAATTACCATATAATGCAACAGTTCCACTTTTGGGTACATGTCCGAATGAAGTGAAAGCAGTAACTCAAACAGATAAATGCATACCCATCGCATTCATCACAGCATACTCACAGTAGCCAGAATGTGGGTGCCACTGGAGTGTTGTCCATTGACAGATGGCTGTGTAAACAAAATGTGGACAAAACAACACATACAGTGGAATGTCATTTAGCCTTGAAAAGGCTACAACATAGATGAATCTTGAAGACATGCTAAGTGAAATAAGTCAGTTGTAAGAAGACAAATACTGGATGGTTTCATGCCTGTGAGGCACTTAGAGACATCAGAATCGCAGAGGCAGGAAGAAGAGTGGTGGGGACAGGGGCGGAGGGGAGGAGGAGTGGGGAGTGCTTGTGTGGTGAGTTTCAGCTGGGTAAGTTGACAAAGTTCTGGAGCTGGATGAGAGCAACGGTTGCACCACAGTGTGAATGTATCTACCGCCACTGAACTGTACATTTAATATTGGTTAAGTGGTAAATTTTACATTACATATATTGTAGAGGAGGAAGAAACTTTTTCTTCTACCCATCTTAGGCTCATCGCCGGGCCCTGCAAATTAGACTGACAGAAGACAGATTAGCGAGAGAAAGCCAAACGAGTGTATTCCATGTGCTTGTGCATGCATGTGGAACTCAGTGATGAGTAACTCAAAGGGGTGGTTGAAACTTGGGCTTCTGTGAACATTTACCAGATAAAAATATATTAAATAAAAGTGGCAAAACGAAAGCAGTTTTGATCTTCTAGGGGCAGCAGGTTGTGGGAGGGAACACAGGTGGCAAACCTGGAAGATAAGGGCCGTTTGAGCAAGTCCGTCCATAGATTTTGCTGGGGCGTCTCTGGGCTGATTGGAGTCCAGTGATGTCTCTGGTGACTGAGAATGGCCCGCTGTCCTGGGAAAGGGGGCCAGGGCAGAGTTTTCCTTGTGTCTGCTGCTTTCCAGTTCCTTTCAGCTCTATATAAGCCTTATGCCAGAGTGGCATATTTGGGGGTGGCATACGCTAAGCCCCTTCTTATGTTTTACTGCAGTAAAAAAAAATACAAGAAAGGAAGGTGCTGCTGTACAAATTAGATAAAGACTTTGGGATTCACGTTGAGAAAGAGAAGATGTAAAGAAGGGAAAAAGTTTACAGATGTAAATTGCAGATTAAGGACTTGTATCTTGTTTACGAAAGCTAGGGGAAATGTGAAAAGACCGTCTCGAGCTCTTTTTTCTTCATAGGCAGGGGAGTGGTTCTTTTGGAAGAATTTAAAGTCAGCATGTGGTATTTGATGGGTAGGTAGAGTGTGGAGATAAGACTGTTAGAAGTCTAGTGTGAGGCCCCAAGAGTTTGGACTCGATGGGACCAGGCAGAAAACCAGGAATTTCATACCTCACCAGAATTTACTAGTGAGAGCAGATGCAGACGGGACTGTCAGGAGGAAGAGAGGGTTGGTAGACAAAATGATTCATCCAGTTTTTAGAGTTTGGAGCCCTGGCAGAATAGAGAGGCATAAGAGTTCATGAGATAATTGGAAATACAAGCCTGGTGCCCAGGGATCCACTGTTGGAAGTCATCTGCCCAGAGGTGATCACTGATACACTTTTCAAGGACAGTTAGGACCTCCTGGGGTGGGGCTTAGCTGGAGGGGAAGAGGATTTCAAGGAGGAGGAACTGTTTTACATGCTAACCTAGAACCTGTGCTGAAAAAAGTGCTGCTGGATTTGGCAGCTGGGAGGCTGGGTGTTAACTTCCGGAGAGTTGCGTTTGCAGGGCGGGGAGCACTGATGCTGCCAGGGAGGAAGCTGCAGGCAGCCATTAGGACTGGATCCCTCCGTGAAGGCTGTCTCTGAAGGAAGGTCGGAGTGTAAGGCCTGGGGAGTATTCTGGGGATTAATGATTTGGAGACTTTTATAAACTCCAAGGGAAAAGCCTTCAGCTGGAGAGACATTGGGTATGTTCAGAAAATTGGAAAAGTTGAAGGATTAAGATGCCAGACAAGGCTCCCATGTTAGAATCACTTGGGTGGCTTAAAAAATGTTAATGCTTCTGTCTCTTTCAGACAGTTAAATGGCAGGTGTGCCCAGGCATCAGGATTTTAATAGCCCCTCCCCCAGGTGATTCTGATGTGCATCCAGATGGAGAGTCTTCCTGTCAGAGGGAGGAGGAGAAAAGGTCCTGAGAGATAGAGGTGCTGTTGGAAGGAAAGAATGGGCAAAGATACAGACCCATATAGTTACAAGCACAAAGCAGAGAAGGGAGAGAATTACAAATCTTAACTTGGAAGGCCTTCATCTTCTTAGTATAGTAAAAACAGTGTCTTCCAGTGGGAGGAGGAGTGGAGGCTGGGGAGCCTGAGCACTTAGGAAAGAGTTGGGAACATAGGTCTTGGGAAGTGCGAGGGAAGTCACTGAGGTGAATAAAAAGACTGCCCAGAAGCAGTTAGTGCGCACAGAGGATAGCAGCCTAATGCATTGGATCTGGTTAGCAACTTATCCAGGAGTGCTTGAAGGACTGGGGATTATCTGAGTTGTACTTAGAAGAAACTGTAATTTAAGGGGTGTTTCCTCCCTCCATGGGTATTAGCATAGAGTTAAGTGAAGGGGACAGGCATGCCGGAGAAGGCCACACTGAAGTGGCTGGCTGTAGAGGTCAGGCTTGGCATACTTTCTCATCAACCCCCTTCCCTGAGGACCCGAGTTCAGCCAGAGATTTTCTGTGTTCAAACATACCAAGTCTCTCCCACCTCTGTTGCTTTACTTACAAGGGTTGCTCTCCCAAGTGCCCTTTTCTCTCTCCCAGTGCTTGGTTACAGTATCCAAATCAGCACTTGGCAAGTGTTCCATTTGTACTGTTTACGTGCCCGTCTCCCCCAGCAGTGTGTGAGTTCCCACCGGATGACATCTTTTATGCATCCTGTGCCTAGCAGTGAGCATTCACTGATTGAACAGTTTAGTCTCCTCATTCCCCATTCCTCTCCTTTAGCTGTCAGGAACTTGAAAAAATGCTTCTTGATTGAAATGGACGGCCAAATATACAAGTATGAGGCAGATTCCTGTGCCCAAAGAGCCAGGAGTTGGTTGAAGAAAAAAAAGTAACTCAGATAGTGGTGAGGGCCATGCAAGGCAGAGGAATGCTGTGATACTCAAAGAGGGGCTGGGAGGAAGGGTCTTGGAACTCCCCAGAACTGTGACTGCAAAATGCTGTGTGTACGTGCCCACGTGCATTTTTTTCTGGCAGGAGGGTTCACAGAGGTCATTTCTCAAAGGCATATGAAGTCTCAAAGCCTAACTGCTATTCAAGTGGGTCGATTTGGTGCCTTCACCTAGGTAACATCTGGAGGCAATGGGTGTCCCTTCACAACACATCCATGTTCTCCAGGTATTTCCTTCGAGCCACCATCAGCCGCCGCCTCAACGATGTAGTCAAAGAGATGGACATCGTGGTTCACACGCTCAGCACGTACCCAGAGCTGAACTCCTCCATCAAGATGGAGGTTGGGATCGAGGACTGTCTGCACATTGAGTTTGAGTACAACAAGTCCAAGTAAGTGCCCAGGCCCCAGCTTGAGGGAGAACTGCTCAGGGAAGTTGAGGTAGGGCCTGATCCAAACACACAGGGAGGGAAGCCCCCCTGGCCTCGGCGAGTTGGCGGTGATGTGCTGGGGGAGAGATCACAGGAGGGAAACATGGAATGGCTGTGCCTGGCTAAAGGCAGGCTGCCTGGGAGATAAAAACTCATTTGACTTAAACCAAACTGTATTAAATTAAGGTACGTTTAAGTTAAACATCCTATGATCTCTTTCCAAGTCACATAAACCTAGCTTTAAGGCTATTTGTTTTGGATTCTAGGTACAGCTGTTTCCTTCTGCTGCTGAGAATCATCTCAAATCCCATTCTATTCTCATCTGTCTCCTGTGTACATACAGTGTGTCTTTAGAAGGCACAGTGAGGAAACTAAACACCAGCCACAGTTTGCTGCTTCCTCTCCAAACTAAACTGAATTGTAGCAAAGAATCCTGATGGCTTTTCAAAAAGGCCTTTAAATAATTTTAACTGCCAAATTGGGAAGGCATATATGTCTTAAACTGGGTTTACTGTTAGAACATAAAAATATATGAGCTTATAAATTGAAACATGAACAGTTCAAAAATGTACCACAGAATCTTCCTTTTCAGTACAATACATTCTCAAAAATGTTTGGAAACCAAATGTGCAAAAATTAAAGTGTATTTGTGCAGAGAGACCCTTACCACAGACCCACTGCCATCCAGAGTTCCGGGCAGAGGGGGCTAAACTAAGCCAGATGGCTCCCCTGTGGAGAGATTGGGAACAGGTGTTTTTACCACCAAGACTATATGTGCTTCTTAGAACAGGGCAAGGAAAAGGTGTGTCCTTTCCCCTGCTCTCTGGCTGGGAACCAAGTGGGGTGTCAGTAAAATGATCACTAAGACCCAGAGTGCGGCCTGGCTCCACCTGTGGAATGGGCAAGGCCATGTGGAAGGACCGTCGCTCTGAGGCTGGCAGGTACATGTAAGGGAACAGGCTTCTTCCCCCTTCTCAGCTTTGGGCTCTGTGGGCCTTCTTGATAAGGAGCCACCAAAGTGCTTGCCCACCCATGTCCCAGCCACCTGACAAAGCGGGTGACTGCCAGGCAGTACCAGCTTGTGGGAGCTCAGAATAGCCATCAGCCAGCAGTGTGTTACAGGACCAGACTTCTTACATGAAAGGCACTGAGAGTCATTTACGTGCTGTCAGGACTGGATGCTCCCAGGTTCTGGCCCTGTGCGCCCGCAGGCCACACTGTGTGAGAGTGCATAGTCTGTATGTCATCACAGGAAGAGCCTGACACTTGGAATCAGGCTTTCTGCTGCTGCTGAGGTCTGGGGCTGAGGTGAGCAGGTACTAAAATTTTTGTACCTTTGGTTCCTAAAAAATTAGGGGCTTGGATTAGGTTAGTGGGTTTTACACACACACACACACACACACACACACACACACATATACACACACGAAGGGTGAAGTGGAAGAGGAGCTGGGAGCCAGGGCTCCAGACCCTCCCCAGAGGAGCTTTCATGTTTCTTACATGTTGACGCTGCTGTGTGAGGTTTTATTCAGAATAAAGGCACGTTCAATTCATGAAAGATGGAAACCCCTTAGAATTTATTTCCAGAATGCTAAGTGGCCTATATTCGCTTTTGTAAATGTTCTTACTTCCCTACTCAGAGTGTCTACAGTCTTCCCAGTTAGATCCTTTGCCTAAAGCTGGAATGAAATAATAGAGAGAACAGGAGCTTAGGAATGAGGAACTTGGGTTCACATCCTGTTTCTGTCCCTTATTCAGATCCTGGTTATTTACCTTCTTTGAACTTCCTTTTCTTCACCTGTCATATAAGGAGATTAAATTCTAAAGTCCCTGCCAGCACTCATCCTCTGATTCTGAACAGCAGGTTAGGAGTTTTCCTCTACGCTCACCACGCTGGATGTAGGGCTATGCATATACCTGACCCAGGCAAAGGCACTATGCAGTATGGCTGGTTCCTGACAGCTCCCAGAGCACCATCCTTGTGAGCACAGCCCAGAGAGAAGGTGGGGTTGGGACATGACACGTGCTTCTTGCTCTGCTGCTCCCGCCTGGCCTGCCAGGCCCTTAGCACACTAATGAAGCCTATTTGCTGCCGCCATGAGGCTTAGAGAGAAAGAGCAAGACTTGCCTTCTGCATTTGTGGGATGGGCCTCTCACACCTTAGGACATCTTAAAAACGCATACACAAATACAAAGTGTATAAAAGAAGTTACAGTACTGAGCAGATAGATAAGATGAGCTAGCATGAATGGGTGATACAACATGCAGGAGAATCATCCTGAGTTGTATATGGAAGAATGGAAGGGACAGAAGTTACTTTGATTCAAACAAAGAACCAAAGGGCAACCCTAGCTGGTATAGCTCAGTGGATTGAGCGTGGGCTTGTGAACCAGAAGGGTTGCTGGTTCGATTCCCAGTCAGGGCACATGCCTGGGTTGCCAGCCAGATCCCCAGTAGGGGGTGTGCAAGAGGGACACTCCCTCTTGCATCAGTGTGCAACCACACACTGATGTTTCTTTTTTTCTCTCTGTCTCCTCCCCCCTTCCCCTCTGTCTATAAAAATTAAAAAAAAAAAAAATTCAAAGGGCCCTGTAAACTGAATCGTGGGGTTCAATCCTGCTCAGGGCACACGTGGTCGGGATGCATGTGAGAGGCAACTGATTGATGTTTTTCTCTTGCATCTGTGTTTCTGTCCCTCTCTCCTCCTTCCCCTCTCTCTAAAAGTCAATGGGCATGTCCTCCAGTGAAGATTTAAAAAAAAAAACCAAACCATAGGAAATTAGGCAGCAGTAGCAGTGTGGGTGGGAACATGGGCAAGGGTGCACAGTGAAGCCATTTAGCCAACATGCAGGACAGACCAAGCATCCATGAACGTACAAAGGGTTGGCTACTTACACACATTTTATTTCTTCTCTCTCTTCCCCAGATACCACTTGAAAGATGTCATTGTAGGGAAGATATACTTCCTACTGGTGAGGATCAAAATCAAGCACATGGAGATAGACATCATCAAGCGGGAAACAACAGGCACAGGCCCCAACGTGTACCACGAGAACGACACAATAGCCAAGTATGAGATCATGGATGGAGCACCCGTGAGAGGTGAGCCCTGTGGCCCCCAGTCACCGCACCTGCCCTCCCAGCCCCTGCACAGGACTTTGGAGGGGCCTGAGGGATTGACCTGTTAAAGCAAGATTTCTATTGACCTATAATTTCTTAGTCTCTGATTGGACACTTGGGATCTCAATAAGCAGGAAAAGGAGGGCTGAGTCTGTGAAACTCCAGATTCCTACCCCACCTTCACCTGTAGGAGCTCCACTTCTGCCTTGCTTACATAGTGGGCTGCTACTGGAGATTGAATGTCAGGAGTTATGCCTGTTAAAAAAAAAAGTTTGCAAACTGGTTTGAACATTTTGTTACTTTTGCCTATTGACATTCTGACATTCTTTGCTGCTAGGAGCCAAGAGATTAATACAGAATAGTCATTTTTGTTACGTCTAGCTCTGGTAGAGTGATTAATTTTCAGCATCCCATCTCCATGTATAAACACTCTGGCCAGCACTACCGGGGCTACAGACAGCCCCGGGAACAGGACTCAAACTGGTCTTCCCCGGCCCCATGGAGCTGACCCTGCATCTGGGACAGGCAGGGTTCGGTGCTCTGCTTGGGAACCCGTGTGATTATTTGGGAGTAGCCATCTCTTAGGCTCTTTACTGGCTCTGCAAGTTTCTCATTTAGAAGTGTGTGGTGATGCCAAGCTTTTTTCCAGTGTGTTCCCACAGGCTGTTGCATGCAGAAGGAGGGTGTCATCGACTTAGCAGCCCCGAACACTGGGGACAATGACAGCGTATCCTTGAGTATCACCAAGTCAGATCCTTGGGGGGAGAGGACTGAGCTCTCCAGTGTGTGTTCCATTTTTTCACCAGCTGTGCAAATACAGCCAGTCATCATCTTCCCTGTACGAATGAAATGGGTCAGTGAGAAACAGTGCAAACAGCAGATAATTAAAAGATCACTTATATTTAGCCTTAGACTGCATTATAGGTTTGGCCTTTCCCAGTGGAATTACTGCCCTGATTTTGTTCCATTTACACTAGGAAAGGCTTGACATTAGAACTGGTGGGGATCTAAAATATTTCGTAGCCTATTTATAGTTTTCCACATGAGAAAATTAAGGTCCAGGGAAATCAACAGACTTGCTGGTTAATGAAGAACTTGGACCAGAATGAGGATTTGTTGTTTCCCAGACCATTATGCCATCTTGCCACCCCATCTTAGAGTAGAGGTGTTTTTTGGGGGCATGCACTAACTAGTTAGGATGGAAGGAGGTGGTACTGAAATTGCTGGGTGACATGATGAGTTTGCTGATGTTTGACAATTGGCTGTTAAAAACCCAACAACTAGACACATTACATGTGATTCAAAGATGGTGGACAGTGATGCCCCTGTGCTGGTCACCAGCATGCCACACACTGGCCTTCATGTGTGGGTGGTGAGAGGACATGCAGGAGACCCAGCTGGACCTGGAGTGGGATGGCAGAGCCTCACTGTTGTTTCAGCAAGTCACTGGTTAGTGGAAGGCAACTTCTCAGCAGGCAGAAACAGCCTTGTCCTAAGTGTCCCAGGCCATGCTCAGATGGCATCTCCCTCCCCTGGCTGTCCCACTCCCAATTTTGCAGTGCCTGGGTGTGAGGCAGAGCAGCCACTTTATCCTTGGCTCTGATTCCTGCCTGGCCTTTACAGGAGAGTCCATCCCAATCCGGCTCTTCCTGGCAGGCTATGAGCTCACCCCCACCATGCGGGACATCAACAAGAAGTTCTCGGTGCGCTACTATCTCAACTTGGTGCTGATAGACGAGGAGGAACGGCGCTACTTCAAACAGCAGGTGAAGCCTGGGCACCTCCTCCAGACCCCTGGGGGCCCTACCAGCAGAGCAGGAAGGGCATCGTCCTTGCGAAGGTCAGGCTCCGCTCCTGCAGGTGAAGCAGTACAGTGGTAGTCTCCATGCCACTTGTCTGTTTACGCAGAGGTGGAAACCATGGGTTACTAGCGTCCCATGACAAGAATGAGGGTTCCCACTGGATACCTAGTCTGCTTTCCTGGACCCATCCCCAGTGAGCAGTCTGCCCTTCCAAGCCCAAAACACCCACAAGAGCCCTGGGATGGGGAGTGGACAGCTGCTGTCTTTGCTGAGACATGCAGAGGAGGATTTTGCCCAGCATCCCCAGGAGAAAGGTGGAGCCTCTGGGAAACCCACCCCCATGCCTTCCTCTCATGTGTCATGTTGCCCCACTCCCAATTTTGCAGGAAGTGGTGTTGTGGCGGAAGGGTGACATCATACGGAAGAGCATGTCCCACCAGGCAGCCATCGCCTCACAGCGCTTTGAGGGCACAACGGCCCTGGGTGAAGTGCGGACCCCCAGCCAGCTGTCAGACAACAACTGCAGGCAGTAGGCCCCCAGGGCCAGGGAGCTGCTGGGCTCCCACCCAGCACCCCTGTCTATCAAACACCAGCGGCTGAGGGAAGGGGAGGAAGGTGTGATGCTCAGCTGACCCATTACTTGCAACCTGAAAACAAATCATGTTTTTGACTTAAATTCTTTTTTCTGAAGAACCTTAGGGGCTTGAGCCAGGAAGCAGTCTCCCAGGGTTCTGCAGCTGATGTGGGACAGCGAGGTGGCATCCTGAGAGCCAGTGTCTCTCTGGGATTGGAGCCTTCACCGAGGCCCTGTGCAGGGGCCTCACAGCAGGCGGGGGGACAGGGCGCCAGCATCCTTGGCTCCAGCCTTCCAGCTTCCTGACATAGGATCTGACCATGTCCCTGGGATTCTGAGCTGCCAGCAGGGCCCCAGGTAGTCACATCTTGTCCCCACCTTTGTCCCTAAGGTAGTGGCAGGAGCTGGGCCTGCCCCACCCTACATGACCAAGGGGAGACTCGAGATTAGGAAGCTACCTCTCTGGGAGTCGGATGTGGTGCTTTCCACAAGCCACCTCCTTTCTGGCCTTTTTCTCCCTGCTGAGAGCCAGGCACCCCCTTCTCCATCTTGTATGGATTCTTGTCACTAACATCTTGGGGCAGAAGCCTGCAGAAGGGCCTCTGCCTCATGTCCCCTCATCTGTAAGGAATCCTGGCACAGAGATTGCTCACACAGACCCCCTGAGGTCAGTGTCACGTGTGGGTAGCAGCAGAGACAGACACAGGAGGCCATGACAGCCCATGAGGCAGAAGGATGCTCAGTGCATGGTAGCTGTTTGTCCCCACCACGTACCTCCCCTCGTCAGCCCTAAGGGTCCTGCGGGTTAGGGTGTTCTGGGTGCCCCAGCAAGCCTAAACAAGGGCATCTGTCTCCTTCGAAAACAGATTCTAGGAAGGTGACTTATCTCTTTGCTGCCCTAAGAATGAATCCTCATCACTCCCTGGTCTCTATTTAATTTCTGAGAATTGGGGCTGGGTTTCAAACAGTGGAAATCTGCTCTATGGCCCCATCCCCTTCACTCCTTACCTAAACCTGAAAGGCAGAGGAGCTCGATGAGGCCCTCAGCAGAATATTGCTGCACAACTTCGAGTAACCCTGCTTGCCTGTTGCGTCCTCACCCTCATCGGTTGACCACAGTGTAGGACTGCTGCTGTTGTCTTTGGAAACATGTTACAGGAACTCTCATGGCTATTTCCTTCCTCAGGAGGGGGGTCCCCTCTGCTGCGTTGCCCCGGGCCTGTTGTAGTAACAGTGTCAACGTCCTGTCCTGCCTCACCTGGAGATGACCAGAAATGACTCTCCTGGTGGCCTGCCTTCCCTTCTGGGAAGACACGCAGGCCCTGCTGGCCAGTAAGGGCTATACTGGATGGTCTGGGTTCTCTGATTTGGAAAGCAGAGGGGTTGGTTCCTGTGTCACTTTTCAGTTAAGTGTGGAAGACACGGATGGCTCTTCCTGAAAATTCTGCACAATCATGGGCCTTTGACTGAGCAGGGCTTGTGGATTAGATCCGAGACTGGAGGGAAAGACATTTGGGATATCACTTGGGGTCGACTGGGGACAGCAGTGCCAAGGTAAAGTGGTATCCCCCATGCCTGGCCCCGAGCTCAGGTGCAATGGACAGTGGCCACGGAAACAGGATCATCATCCAGCGGTCCCTGGATTTTCAAGATTGGAGCTGAAGTGTGTGGGGAGGCAGGTTCTGTGGTCCTTACCTCTTTCAGAGCATGAGACTAAGCTCTGGTGTGCCTCCCATAATAGATGATCTAACTGGAAAGGATCTGTCAACTCCTCTGCCTCCCACCTGACAACACAAATTCATTTTCCAAGTTTCTTAACATCGTAAACCTTTCTTCTGGGAGAACTAGAAGATAGAATTTGCTTTTTTTCTCTCAGGAACTGTGCACAAGCCAGATCTGATTTTTCCTACTCTGCTCCATTCTCCACTTACTGGTCCAACTGTGGAAGTGAGGGGAGGCTCCTGTCCCCCTCTGTTAAAGGTCCCCACACTTGGGAGTGCATAGGTACTAAACCAAGCAGTGCAACTTGTAATTAAGCAGCTGCAGTGTTTACATGTTTCTTAATGTATTGTCTTTTCAATGGCTGTATTTTAAAAAACACTTGTTTCAGTTGTTTCTCTGATTAAAGGAAGCCCCTGTGGCTTGGAGGCATCGTGCACATGGTCCACAAGGTTCTGGGTCTTTTCTGATTTACACTGTTGCACCTTGCATGCAGACTCCCACTGTAACCAGCAAAATGCCTGCCCTTGCTATGTGTGGCCCCTGGTGAATAAGGGTGGGTGCTTTAATACCATGTGTTTTAGCAAGCACGTGGCTGAGAAGCAAATTCTGGTCTAGCAACCTGCCCTGAACTGCTGCACAAGTTACCAGACAAATAAAACCATTCGCCTGTAGAGTCAGCTCCATGGCCAATCTTTAATCCAAGTCCAACCTTCAGTTCCAGCCCTGCACATTCTTACTGCACCTGCCTTGCTGTAGAGCCAGTGGGGGCTCATATCTGCAATAATGCACAGTCTAGGACAGACTGCAAATCAACCTCATTTTGACAAAAATCTTAAAAGCATGTCCTTGGTGCCACTGCTTTTTCACCTGTGCTTAATAATTTTATCCTGATAAAATTACTGGTTTAAATCTCTGTGGGGCCCACGTGACCCCAGGGGCAGGTGAGGAAGGCCGGCATGAAAAGACAAAGGTTCGCTTCAGTGGGTCTTAACAGACTGCATCCCACATGCTGATGTTTGCCACAGTGAAGGAAGCTGATGGAGGTGGCCCTGCACACCGCCAAGGGGCGAAAGAGCAGCCTGGACATAGAAGACCCACAGTGGAGGGTTATACTACACCCAGTGCTGTTGTAAAAGAACAGCTCTCCAACTTGAGATCAGGGTTTTATTGAGAAAAGTACAAACCTCGAATGAACATAACAAGCAAGTCTCACATCTGCTGTCTTACAAGAGCTTCATTTCTTCGGAGTAATGCCTTGCCCATCCCAGCAGTATCTCAGTCAACTTGGTTCCTTTTCCTCCAGGCTCAAAATAAAATCAAACTCCTCTACCAAAAAGAGTAAATAAAAAAAAAGGAAGAATTAGGTCTGTGTCTCCTCTTGAACAGGGAAGTTGTGCTGGGCATCGCTCCGGTTAGAGGCAGGTGGTCTTCATTCAGAAACCTGTCATGGAGGGTGACTACATGCCAAGCACTGTTGGGTACTGGGTACATGGTAATGGGCAACGCGGGATGTGTTTCCTTCTGCAGAGATGCTGCAGGTGAGGAGACGGACTCAGGTTAAGTCCTGTGCCAAGTGTAACCTGTTAGTGAGTGTGAACTGCCAGTGTCACCCTGGCTTGCAGGTGAGGAAGCAGGGGGCCTGCGCTTACCTTGGGTCAGGGGCTGAACTGAGAGTCTCTGGAGGGTAAAGAGTGCCATGTTTTTTAAAGGCCCGCCAGTGGCTTTGTGAGCTTGGTGAAGGGTTTTGAGTTCAGCCAGGGGAAGGAAACGCTTCATCATCCGGACAAACTGCACATCCACCTGACAACATGACAACAGCATGTGGGGCAGAAAGGCCCAGCTGGACTCTGTCCACTCTGTGTTCCAGTTGCTGCGGAAGGTTCCTGTGGGCAGTGCTGCCAGTGCTCTGCTCTCTCCAAAGTCAAGGGAACCACTTCCGAGTCGGCTGAGCTCTGTACCTCGACCCAATCAGACCCCAGACCTCCTTCCTCCCTTTGTCCAGCCTTCCCCTCGTGAAATAGGAAAAACAGTAGTCCTTACCATGGACCACTTGGGGTTGTCTTTTTTGCTGGATGGATCGTAATAGGGACTGCTTTTCTCAAACTGGGTGTGGTCTGGGTAAGCCTCCTTCACAATCTGCAACCAGAACCACAACCACATCTCCAATCACTCGCCTGTAGGGTCAGCTCCATGGCCAATCTTTAGTCCCAGTCCAACCTTCAGTTCCAGCCCTGCATTTTCTTACCCCACCTGCCTTGCTGTAGAGCCAGTGGGGGCTCAAGTATCTGCAATAATGCGCAGTCTAGGGCAAACACGACATCAACCTCATTCTGACAAAAACCTTAAAAGTATGTTTTTGGTGCCACTGCTTTTTCACCTGTGGATAATAATTTTATCCTGATACATCTTCTGGCTCGGAAGAGCTACCATCAGGATTGTCTGCGGTGAAAGACCAAGGTGTAGAAATGGAGGGAAGCCTGCCTGTGGGACCTGAAATGGAGGCCTGTTCCTGTAATCCTCGTCACACAGGAAGGGGCCCGGGCAGTTTTCCCATAATACTGAGCGCAGGGACAGGGAGGAGGATACTTTTTTCCTTACCTACTTAAGCTATATCACTATGTACCTACATGTGGAGAGGGGTACAGACCAAAGCCTGTACAACTAACCTTCACAACTCCTGCGATGCCTGGCTCTTTGCAGTTGCTATGGTAGAAGAAGGCTTCTTCCTCCAGCTTCATGGCTCTAAGGAAGTTCCGGGCCTGTCCCAGGAGAGAGGAAATAAGAACTATCGTCTCTACCAACTGGAAAACACCAGCTGTTAGCAGAAAGCAACTCTGCTTTTATTAAATGAGTGTTTCTTTAGCAGTTTCCTCCAATTCAGTTCTTGCTTTTTGCCAAGATACCCAGACTTGCATCAGGACACTGGCTAAAACACATACCATTTGCAAATTGCATGCCCTCAGAATAACTATGGTGTTTTTTAGTACATTTTTAGCTTGGGTTCTGGGAAAAATCAGCCTTGCCCCAGAGAGTTTGCCCCTGTGTAACTCATGAGGAGGAGGCAGGGACCGACCCCACTCTGGCCCTCACCTTACCTGATAGTTGCGAACACCATCCCAGCATGCTGTCTGCTTGGGCTCTGCTTTGAGATCCTCAATGCTGAACTAGGTGACAGGAAATAAAGCCATTCCTTAAATAACCCTGGGTCAATTGGTAAGGATATATGGAAACCGACCACTGCTTCCTGTACACCGGGAATACTACTGGCTACAGTGGGAGGATGTAGTTTACTTGGAAACAGCTCTACAGAGGCACTTGTTTTTTCTTTTTGTTTTTCCACCCAGCAAACTTTACTGAGTAGTTACAATGCATGACACTGCATAAAATGCTACACCTGCAATAATTAGACATGACTGTTGTCCCCATAAAGTTTACTGTCCATTGGGGGTAATTTTTTGTGAAAAACATTATGAAACAACGTAAGTAGAGTTTCCTATAGAAGGACATGGAAGAGGCAATGACATATGTCTCAGGTAATACATATGAATGGTCATGTTAATACACTTTTCATGAGAGAAAAGCACACCATTTTTTCGTATTTTTGTGCCTTGAAAACTAAGTATTAAGGTATTAGCTCATTTCAAGGGCTACCTGAATACAGAACTCAATCCAGCTCCTTGTCCTTCCTGTTACCAGGTGGGCAAAAGCAGGTTCACGGTTGTTCATATGGGAAATAATACAATAATTAATAAACAATAATACAAAAATAAACTACAGAAGCACTTGTATTGGGTGAGTGTAGTAAGCTTTGTGTTAACCTTAACTGTGCTAATTAAGAGGATTAGTTGAATGGATAATCCAGAGCATAAAGCAGTCTGTTGGTTATTTTTGTTTCATTTATTAAATATTATCTATTCTATTAACATTTCTAATTATATTTTCTCTGGGCTATTATTAAAATTGGTTTGCGTGAATTCCCTGGGAATGTGCCAGGAGGCAAGAAAAAGGCAATCTAAGATTGAAATGTCTAGATGAGGGGCTGGCACAGTACCACTTCCACAAGTCTAGCCCTAAGCCTGATGTTGTGGATCCTGTTTTATAGGAACCTGGCCACCATTTGTTCATCTTTGGCTCGGACAACTTTCTTGCAACAGCTGAGCTGCAATGGCAACTCTAAGAGCAAGGAGCCTAAAATATTTAGCATCTGGCCCTTTACAGAGAAAGTTTGTCACCTCTCCCCTAGCTAGAAAATTTACAAAAGAGATAGTTGATGGTAACAAATCCTGCTGGTTTTATTCCTCATTACCTTTTCCCTATCCTTCAAAGATATGAAGCTGGTAATGGAACCCTGTGGTGTCCATATTAATTTTTTATTTTTTAAAAAACTTGAAGGCATTAGAGACAGGAACATGATCTCACCTTCACATCCACACCTTTCTCTAGTCGGCTTTCTGGCTCTGACTTCATCAGCCAGTAGCTGCTTAAATTCTTCCCACATTTTTTAAGGGCTGAAGTCCTCTGAGGGCTGGAGTTCTCCACTTCAGCTGATGCCTCACTTGCATTCTTAGTCTTGGTACGCTTTCCTGCTGGTCCCTTCTTGTCTGCAATAGGAGAAGCAAAAAGAAGGGAGCTGTCACACTTGCTGAGAGGTAATGTTCCACGGTGGAAGAAGCATATGTTTGGAGTCGGACTGGATTCAAATCCTGGATCTGTCAGTTACCAACAGTGGCAGCTTACCTGCTGAACTTATTTCTATAAAAATGGGACAATAATGCCTACCTTACAGGATATCTCTGGACTATCTATTCAATGGGATAAGAGTACCTTACATGGTTGCAGTTTTAAATGAAAGGTCCTAGCTGAGTACCTGGGCATACATTAAGTAGTCAATGTTTTTCCTTCCCTCACCCACTCCTGTGTCTTTGCTGAGGCTGTTCTTCCCAATGAAGAAAGTAAACCCCTACTCCATGGCCTTGTTTTGAAGATTAATTAATATAATAGAAACAAGGGGCTTAAGACAATGCCTGACTTTATAATAAATAATAAAAATTAGCTATTACTGTCATCATCATTTCATACTTTCCTTCTAGATCACTGCTTTTATGGCCTGCCTCCTTTCTGCTGATGGCGCCAAGAGAACCTGGATGAAGCAACTCATTCAGTACTTTACACAGACATGATAAAGACTGGATTTTATCCTAAGTGAATTAGAGAAAATGTGTCTGGAACACAGTAGGAACTCAGCAGCTAAGTTATTAAATTCTTACTACGTGGCAAACCCCTCTGTTACCCTAACTAATTCTGTTAATCCATCTAATTTATGAGATGTTTTATTCATCTGGAAAATGTATCCCAGGTGACATAACTGGTATACGGTAGAATCAGGAACCTGTCACTCTGGTCTATCTGAATCCACACCTAATGACTATTCTACACAGCCTCTGAATGAAGTTAAAGTGGTCATCATTAAATATCATTTCTGGATGTCTACATCTCCGAACCTTCCTAGCGGCCCCTTTAGAGTTAATAGGTACACTGAACACCATGTGTTGTTAAATAACACTGTTGTAGTCGATCTGGAACCCTTGCCGTTCCCCAAAAAGGTATTTTCTCTACCTTGAATTGCCTTGTTACTGCTATTCCTCCACTCAGTGCTATTTATCTTTGTGAATATAAAAATGACACCTTGTTTTCTTTGCATGTGTAAAGCCTCTCATTTTTTAAGGCTGGACTCAAACTCCTCACAGACTTCTCCGTAATTCCTGCCTGCTGCTACACACCTAGCAATCCAGAGTCTTAGATCCTTTCACTTATGTCTGTTTGCATTCTTCCTTAAAGTAGGAACTGTACGTGCCAACCTACATCACAAATATTTGTTGTGCTTACCAAACAACTATTGCCTGAATGAACAAACGAACAGAAAGGGCTCTGGGCATACGCTTGGTATGGAGTAAAGAGAAAATGAAGAGCAACTAGGGATAACGCAAAAAATAATACACAAAGGATTCTCCCCACAGGCAGGAAGTTGAAAGGGAACAGTATTAAACACCCTAGAGAAAAGTCTTCTGTGAGGCTGCCTTTTTGCAACCTAGGTGCAAGCTCACCTTGCCCAGAAACCCCAGCCAGCCTCTTCCTCGGTCTCGGCATGGTCTACCTGTACCGGGTTGAAGAGCAGAAGACTCTGGAATCTACAGTGATACAAGAGGCAACTCTGTATCTGCCCCCAGAAACCTGCGCAGAGCAAGATGGAGACAATGAAAGGGAATTTAGAGTGTTTCAGCTCCGAGGCTCCTTTGCGAAGCACACAGACAACTGGGTTTCAACCCTGCAAATCTTTCCTCCCATTATCTACGACCCCATTTCCATCTCGCGTAACCTGCCCCTAAACTCCACGGATTTGCCCTCGACGCTGGGTTCACTCGTTCACCGCTTTCTCAGAAGCCTGACCCACCGCTCCGCAGACAGGACCCCAGCCAATCTCCCGGATGCGCTTTCAATTTGCTCTCTCGTCTCCCCCCCCACCCCAGCCCCGCGGGTCTCTGGGTGTTATAGTCCTTACTCCAGGCGCAGACCCGCCTGAACTTAGGGGGGTGGGGGTGGAAGGACGGGGCGGCGAACTACAACTCCCAGAGTGCACTACAGACCCCCCCAGGGCGCGCGGTGCGGGTCGGGATGCGGGGTTGAGGGCGGGGCCGCCAAGCTGGGGCTTAGACAGCCGCGCTTGCTTACGCGCTTTCGGTCCTCTGCTGCTCCTGGAACTGCTGGAATGTGGCGGAGCGGCTGCCGGCGCCTCGGGGCGTGGCTCTACTGCCCTCGCAATGGTCTCCGGGTCCCCGCCGACAGCGGCCGCCGACGCTTGGTCTCCTGCATCGACCGTAAGGCTCACCCGGGGGAACAGGTGTTCGGGACCCGGGCTGGGGCCGTGGTCTCCGCGCCCTTGGAGCGCTCTGTCACTCCGAGGAGGTCGGCACCGCCTTCACACCCGGGCCCGCTCCCTCTTCTACCCCCATTCCCTTTTACGCCCTCTTCCATACTTCCAGCAGGTCACCCCCGGTCTGGCTTCTCCCCCTGGCCGCTATCCTATCTACCTGGGGGGCCTTGAAGCCTTTCACTCTTTCTGACCTCAGTCCACCTGTTGCACCCCTGGTCCTCGTCAGCTACACCACTGCCCCGCCAGCAAAGGACCTGGATGTGAAGCAGGCTCCTGAAACGCGTGACCCAGGCCTTTCACTGGGTGCGGAGCCCTGTCCTTTCTCCGGTCCACCCCACCCCTCCACAGCTCTGATTTCCCACCCCGGCGCCACCAGCATTTTCAAACAAGCACTGCCTCGCTCTTTAGTCAGGGGCACTGACAATAGCTGTCTGGTGTGAATTAATCAAAACTATACCTATTTTTTCAAAACCATACCTATTTCTTGGTCAGATTGGCAAAAGTATGTATTTTTGGTGTGCCACAGAATATTAGTAATTAGTTTGTGTGTGCTGTGGAATGAACAAGGTTGAAAATCGCTTCTCTAGAGGAACTTGGAGATTCTTGTCTGAAACTGCCTTTTTACCGCCTGGAGACCCTGCAGCTAATACAGCTTAATCCTTTTTGTTAATACTATGTGTTCCTTTATTGTTCAGACCTTCCTTAAACTTAGTTGATGTTATCAACCTCTTGACGTCGTTTCATAGGTTTACTTATGAAATGAGTACAATAACTAAGCACTTTACATTTATCCTCACAACTCAGACACATTGTTATGATTCCCACTTTTAGACAATGAGTGATTGCTTAGAGAGGTGCAGAAACTTGTGACTTAGTTTTGTTTTTTTTAATCATAACAATAAGTCAAAAAGACAGTAAGAATGTAAAGAGTGGTTGGTGCTGGTGACAATAGATGAGAAAAAGCTCCAAGTAATACAAATTTACTCATGTATTTAGATTTTATAAATTTACACCTATAGCTATAAAACACTTTTACTGTTGAAATTCCTAAAGAAAAAAATATATTGCAAGTGGGGAACTACCAGCATTTACAGACCTGAAGGTCTTTCGGGACCAGGCAGGTGACCTGGATGGGAATACCAGGGAGGGGTCAGAAGGACCTCCGCTGACCAGGAAATCCCCAGCCACTTCGTGCCTCCGTCAAGCACCTAACCCCTTTTTCATTTGGAAATTCGTTTTTTTTTATTTTAAATAAATGACACCTCTTTTTTTTTTTACAGTGGAATAGTCTGTGAATACCCTTAGACTGATACTCAGCTCTAGAAAGTACACTGAGGTGTGGAATTCGGTTTTCTCCTCAATACCCAGCACTTCACAAGGAGCTGCCCTCATCTAGTGTTAGAACTTGGTACACAAGGTCACCCTCAGGCAGAGCAAAGCGGATAGGAAGTAGTTCTGTCAACCAGAAGGTTAAGTAGGCGTATTTCTAGCAGCCAGCAGTGTAGCTTCAGCCAATGAGGTACTTGTTCACATTTTTAAAATAAATTATCTTTTAAATAGTAAAATAAAAGGAAATGGTCCTTTCAATATATTGTCCTACTTGTTAAAATGTCAAACTAATGGAAGTGATCAACAAATATTTCTCATTGTTTCATTGCACATTTTAATGTGAAAAATAATTTTAAGAAAATTGTGATTTTATATTTCAATATATATTACACACATATAATTTCCTCATTTTGCAGGTAGTGTCATTTTGCAAATGAGGAAATGTATTCAATGTCTAGTGGAGCCCCTCAGTTGACAATGCAATAGCTAAGTTGACAGATGTACCAGACTTACTGGAAAATGCACAATTAACAATTTGAGAACCAGAGTTCAAATGACTATTTCCTTGACCAGTGCACTTTCACTATAACTTGCTGCAATTTCCCAAGCATTCCTTGAACACCAAGTTCTTAAACAGAACCATTGATTCTGTACATTGGATGCCTTTAAAGATTAGTATACTATTTGAACTTGTTCTCTGTGCGTTTTCACCTCTTGAGCTTCTGCTGCTGCACAGTGGAGACTTTCCTTCTCTCACTGGGACCCTTTTCTGCATAGCTTTGCCACTTTAGTGTGTATGTGCACATCGGTGGTGTGCGCTGGCTCCTCGACCCCCACCCATGACTTCACGAGGTTTCTCTTTTGTTTTACAGTGTATGTTTTCTGGAAATTTAGGTATTTTTAATTAGTAACCATGATATCTTGTGTAGATTTTGCTTTTTAACTTGTCTTTTCCACTTTTTTCCTCCATGTAATGCTTTCCTGTCATTAGTATCCCTTTAGCTAAAAATATCTGTTGTCTTTAAAAATATATCTATGTTGTATTTACTTATACATGATTTGCATAGACCTGTTCCCTGTTATTTACTTGGGATGCCATTAAAATCTATTTTTTCCTTGAACTACTTGTTTTACTGTCAAATACTATTAATAACAATAACAATAATAGTAACTGTGAACATTTATCAAGCTCTTTCTGGGACTGAAATTCTGTAACACTTCTCTTTACACAGTAAGATGTGTGCAGCGTTACCATTTATGTCGTCCTTCCTGTGGATGGGCTGGGGTCGTCTCTGAAATCCTGGCGCTGCTCCACAGTAGACATCAGCAAGCACCCTTGTGTGAATGGTCCGTGAGCCATGGTCTACACGGCCTTTCTGCAAGGTTGTGCAAATGAGTGGCCAGACTCCTAGCTGGGGAATCATGAATTGCTTCCCCCTAACGATGTTCCTGAGGATAACACCTAAGGTGCCTGTCTGCTCTAGACTTCTCAAGGTAGCCTAATCATTCTTCCTCACAACTACTCGTTTCTGAGTCTCCCCTTCAGATGAGAGCCCTGATGTAGACAGACTGCTTTCTCCTGCCTCCATGGGAGATGCCCAAATCTGCACCGGAGAAACAGGCTCTGCCACCCAAACTTGTTCTCTGCTGGAAGGGCTCTGCGGTGTTGGCATGAAGCACCGAAATGAAGTTTTGTTGAGTGTGGATCCGTGGTCTTTCTTTAGTGCTCCTTAGCATCACCCCAGAATGACCAGGTTACCCCTGCAGGATGAAACCTTACAGGCATGTCCAACCTGCAGCCTATGGGCTGCCTGCAGCCCCAGCGTGGCTGTGAATGCAGCCCAACACAAAAATCATAAATTTACTTAACACATTATGAGACTTTTTTTGTGATTGCATGTTGCAATGTATTTAATGTGTCACCCAGGACAACTCTTTTTATCCCAGTGTGGCCCTGACACACCAAAAGGCTAGACACCCCTGCAAGGTACCAGAGCCTGCATTTTCTCTTCTCCCTTCACTTTTACAGCTACTGTTGTGCCTCCTGGCGTTGCTGTGCCTCCAAGTCTAGGCACACACTGCTTCATTTCTCTTAGCACAGCTGAGGCAGGCGGTCCTTTCAAATGTCAGTACTAAGAAATAGCAAAAGAGAGTTAAGTGTGTAAACGTTGTAAGTCTGATTCACCCTGTGCAGGCTGCTGATGCTGCTATGGTGTTCTGGCTCCCAGAGCTGGTCCTTTCTTTTCTAAACTCTCTACACAATCCCTACAATGTTGTCGTCTTTCATGGGAGTTTTACCTAGGTCTTCACTTTTAGCTTCTGGCCTGCTTCTAGCTGGAAGTCTGAATCACCCTGCAAAACAGATGTATTTTAGACCTTATTTTACTGGCTAGTTGATGTACAGCTCTGCTTTGCAATTCAATCCTACCTTACTCTGTGCAGTTTTTGAAAAATGGGAAAAATTAAATAGAGTTCATGTCATTAGGAGAACTGACTCATTAAACAAAATTCGTAAAGTAATGATGTTGTGAATCAAATAGTCACTCTGTTTCACATAGGCAGGTATAGATGTTTTCCTCCTCAAAAGTGTCATCTCTGACAAAGCACTCACAGTGTAGTCTTTGACAAGATGTTTAACGTTCTAGAAAAACCTCTTCCCATGAAGCTGTACTACCTGCCTGTTGGAGTTGCTCAGTTATTTATTCATTGTCCTTAGCTCTTAAGTATCTTAGACCTACAAGTGAAGGAATCACCCAAAGTCACAGCACTGATAGTTAGGATAGAAAATGTTCTAAGAATTCCGAGTCCATGGGGTGAAAACAGATTCACAGATTGGTAAGGCCTTCACCATGTTTCAAAACTGAAACACTTTCATCAACATTGTCCTCCACAAATGTCTGAGACTTGCTAAATGCAGGGCCACATTCTAAGATCTTTTCCTTAATTTGGAGAGTAAGCCGAAGTATATGTATCCTCCTTTCCCAATTGAGACTTCAAAATGAGTGTTGGTGCAGAGAGACAGCAGCAGACAGATGTACGTAGATAGGGCACAATTCCAGGATATTGACACAGCCCAGGTAGGACAGCCGAACGGAAAAAAAATATTTACCATAATGTGTTCATCATTACTTTAATGTGGATTTATGAGGAGAATGAGATGAAGAAGGGTATTGAAAAAATAACTAGGAGGTAAATAACGTCAGTCAGTCCAGTTGGGAGTAAAGGAAGAAGGGAAAGGGAGATAATACTGGATTTGCTAAGAAGTTCATTTAGTTTTTCTGTATGATGGCTCTAATAGCTCTTGGTTGTCTTTAACGTCATTGGAAACGATTTTGTTAGGTTGTATTGTGACAGCTGTCATTTCACCATGCATTTAAAAAAACATCAAAATTGGTGGATTTTTGTGTAGCCATTTTAATACTGAAGATGCAATATTTTGGCATATCATACTTTATTATTTCAAGAAGGTAAAAACGCAACTGAAATGCAAAACAAGATTTGTGCAGTGTATGCAGAAGGTGCTGTGACTGACTGAATGTGTCAAAAGTGGTTTGCGAAGTTTCTTGGTACTACTGACATTTGGGCCAAATAATTCTTGGCTGTGGGGCTGCCTTATGCATTCAAAAATGTTTAGCAGCACCCCTGGCCTCTAGCCACTAGAAGCCAATAACAGGAGACAGCCAAGTACTCAAATATCAAATCAATAAAGTTATTGGTGAAAATGAAAAATTTGTATTTTATTTTACAGAAAACACTAAATGGACCTTGGCCAGCCCAATACATCAAAGAAACTGAATAACAGTGGGTGATGTCACTGTTTGGGTATTAAAGGTAGTGCTGTGTATGGGAAATGCTCTGACAGGGCCACTGTCCCAGCTTCGTGGTGTTTCTTGTTTAGGGCACTCTCCCTGGACCCCTGTTCTGGAACTGAATGAATGTGATCTTGCCCACAGCTTCCATGGGACTAAATGAAGAACAGAAAGGATTCCAGAAAGTGGCCTTTGACTTTGCAGCCCGGGAGATGGCTCCTCATATGGCAGAGTGGGACCAGAAGGTAGAAGTGTTTCTGTGGCTAGATATTCCAACAAATGCCTGTCTTCATCTCCTTGTAATCCTAACTGTTCACTGTTCATTCTCCACTTACAAATGAGAGTACTGGTAATGAAATTGTTCCTTTTTTAGAAGGCACTCTCATCATCTTGAAAATACTGGTTTTGTTTTTATTTTATTGTACAAGGATTTAGAGCTCTTCTGTAACCAAGGGAGTTGTTCTGATAATGAAAAGAAAACCAGTCCTTA
Source organism: Phyllostomus hastatus (assembly GCF_019186645.2). Lineage (NCBI taxonomy): Eukaryota > Metazoa > Chordata > Mammalia > Chiroptera > Phyllostomidae > Phyllostomus > Phyllostomus hastatus. The sequence continues at coordinate 5,463,701 of NW_025334015.1, read as the reverse complement.
TAGAATGCATTTCGACTGATACACTGTATACACGACAGATAAGCATATTAAGCTAAGAGAATCCCTATACTCCCAAATGCAAACATGCCCATCCCTCTCTGTGTCCTCTGCAGAAAAGTCCATCTGTGAATCACTTACTGATGACTCTGCTCCCTTTTGTGCATAGGAACTGTTCCCAGTGGACATGATGCGGAAGGCGGCTCAGCTAGGTTTCGGTGGGGTCTATGTACAAACGGATGTAGGTGGGTCGGGACTGTCACGGCTTGATGCCTCTGTCATCTTTGAAGCCTTGGCTACAGGCTGCACCAGCACCACAGCCTATATCAGCATCCACAAGTGAGTGCCCAAGCTTGGAAAGCACAATGCAGTGCTCACTGGGTTGCCTAGGAAATTTCAGGTAAATAGGAAAAAAGTATCTTTTCAGGTTGGTTGCCTTTGAAGAACCAAACTGTTAAAAGTTCATTCTAGGTCTGCTGCTACCTGTTGGACTTGAATTTGTCATTGTGTATGTGGTTCAGAGAATCAGGACTGCCTGCCTTCCCCCAAATCCCAGATCAAATGGCCCCAGACAGACTTCTCCTGTACAGTGGTCAGGATCCGGTTTTCCTTTTCCTCAACCCAAAAAGGAATCCTCCAGAAATTTGGGAAAGTACATAAAACTCTCAGAATTTTCAGGAGCTCAGTTAGGGAGCTAACTAGAAGTAGCATGAGCGTCCATGTGATAAACACTTTGGCCCAGGTTATCTCCGGGTGGTACACATTCTGGGAATATGTTATAATCCAGGTCTTTCCTTCAAAGTTGAATCTTCTTGATTGTGACTTTTCCTTTCCCACTCTCTCTTCTGCTTCTGTCTACCTTTCTGCCTTTGCTTTCCTCCCCCACTTCCCTCTCAAATTTCCTTTTCCATCTTTTCCTCTGTGAGTGCCTTTTGTCCTTGCTATACTTCTCAGCATGTGTGTCTGGATGATCGATACCTTTGGAAATGAGGAACAGAGGCACAGATTTTGCCCACCACTCTGTACCATGGAGAAGTTTGCTTCCTACTGCCTCACTGAGCCAGGTGGGTTTGCCATACTGCAGGTGACACCGTTACTCAAGTGAAGTCACTGAGTACTCGTTAGCAGGTTGGTATACACCACCATTGTTTGCCAGGAAGTTTCGTTATAGAGTAACAGTTTCTTAATGACTTGATGTTACAAAACTAAGAGAGCTCTAGAGCAGTTTCTCCAGGTTTATTGCAGGACAGTGTGACTGCTGTGTGCAATTTATACCAAGTACAGAGAGTTCCTTTGGTGGTCTCGATTTTGAAGTATCGAACTCTGAGCTGTTTGTCATAAGGGAAGGTTTCCTAGGAGATGGAAACATGCTGGAGCTCCCTTAACTTGGCTGACTTGCTCCCCTACCCTCTCTGCTTTCTGTCTGACCCCTGCCTTAGGAAGCGGGAGCGATGCTGCCTCCCTTCTGACCTCAGCTAAACGACAAGGAGATCATTACATCCTCAACGGCTCCAAGGTACCAGTGTGCTTTCCCAGAACAACTGGGAGAACAGTTGTCTTCATCTTTTGCTCACATCACCTGGATCCTTGCTATCTTCGAGTTAATATTCCCATGGGATTTTCACATGCTAGCGAGAGAACCCATGACCCACTTCCCTTTATCACCTTCACTGTTTCTCTCTCTTCTGTTCTGCTCCAGGTAATTTCATTCATTTTGGTCTATCCTTTTCATAGTCTCCTCAGCTAGATCCCTGATTGCCTAGTCAGTGCAATTTCTTTTTAGCCATCCTTAGTGGCTCTGTGCTGTTGTGCCACTTACTGTCCTGCTGTCCTGACCGCCATGCACCACCTCCCACCCCACAGGCCTTCATCAGTGGTGGAGGCGAGTCAGACATCTATGTGGTCATGTGCCGAACAGGAGGGCCAGGACCCAAAGGCATCTCATGCGTCGTTGTTGAGAAGGGGACCCCTGGCCTCAGCTTTGGCAAGAAGGAGAAGAAGGTAAGTGGCTATTGACAGGAAGCAGTTCCAGTTCTGATGTGGCCCCCACCAGACTGAGCTCTGCTCTGTTTCTGGAAACAGTTCACAGACTTTCTAACTTGCCTTGGAGGCAGTTGCTTCTAGTAGGATTTTGACAGGAACAGATGAAATATAATTGGGCCTCGTTAACAACCAGCAGGCCACTGGCAACAGTGACCGAGTTTACCGGTCCCGCCTATAAGCTGCCTGTTGTTCCGGTGCGAGCGACCTTCCTCTCATCTCTCCTCTTTCCATTTTTAGCCTGTGTTCCTTTTCCAGTTTTTTGTTTGGGTGCACTCTGTTATCTCAAGAAGAAATACTTATGGAAGATGTGGTGTTTACTAGAAGTCTCAGGAATGATATTTTTGGGCCACTTTTCTTCTTTTAATAAAAATAAAGTATGATTCTTTGGAGATGATTGTGGGTATTCCAGTAATGTTCAGAGGGTGGGTACTTCCATGGGTGTTCTGAGAAGACATTTTTAGGATTGAGAAATCTGATTGATAGCCAGACCATGAGCAGTGCAACCATAATGAAGTAACCATTGCTGGTGATAGGGTGAGACCCTTTAGATTTGTTAGGCCAGACGATCAGAATAGTCATCTACCTCTGACATGTACTGTTGTAGTTAGGATCTTGGGGGAGAAGTCAGGTAACGAAATCACCCCTGAATGTACTTCTTTCATAGCTCCTAGTACTTCCAAATTTCCCTGCTTGACCCTTCCTGATCCTTCATAACTTCCAAGGAGTTATTAATGCCCTTTTTACAACATAGCAGGTATTTATTTACTAGATGCATACTGTATGCAAAGCCTTAGGCTAACTCCTAGAGGAATACAAAAGTCACTCCTAGCCTTGTTTAGGATTATGAGGCATATGCTGTCTTATCTGTGTAAGACACATATGCTATGTGTGATGCATTGTGTTGGCCACAAAGTCTGCTTAGTTTCTTCTCTAAAATAAAAGACAGGTTTTTCATCTTTATCAATAACTTTATTGATTTGATATTTGAGTACTTGGCTATCTCCTGCTATTGGCTTCTAGTGGCTAGAGGCCAGGGGTGCTGCTAAACATTTTTGAATGCATAAGGCAGCCCCACAGCCAAGAATTATTTGGCCCAAATGTCAATAGTACCAAGAAACTTCACAAACCACTTTTGACACATTCAGTCAGTCACAGCACCTTTTGCATACACTGCACAAATCTTTTTTTTGCATTTCAGTTGCATTTTTACCTTCTTGAAATAATAAAGTACAATATGCCAAACATATTGCATATTTTTTTCATCTTCAGTATTAAAATGGCTACACAAAAATTCACCAATTTTCATATGGTTTTTTTAAATGCATGGTGAAATGACAGCTGTCACAATACAATCTAACAAAATTGTTTAGTTTAAAGACAACCAAGAGCTACTAGAGCCGTCTTACAGAAAAAAACTAAATGAACTTTTTGGCCAACCCAATATAAGACATATGGCTATAGGATTTCTAGGTCCTAGGAATGTCTGTTTTGGGTTATAAAACACAGAATGACTTATGTACCCTGACACGTAATTTTACAGGATCCAGTTGTAGTAATTCAGGTATTTGATGTAATGACTATTTTAACATACAAACTGAGGTCAGAACTTTCTGTTCCATTTTACATTAGGTGTTTATATTCTGGTTGGGGAGACAAGTTCACAGGTAGCCACCATATAGGCCAGTGTTGGAAAGTTCCAGACTTATGGTAATGAAACTGGGAGAAACGATCCCAGAGGCTCAATTGCCTGCCAGCACAAAAGCGACACTTGGGACACAGGTTCTGGTGAGAGGGAAAGTGATTTTATTTCAGGTGCCTGCGACCCAAGAAGATGGCAGGCTCATGCCTTAAAAACCATCTTTCAATAAAGCCAGTGATGTTTATAAGGGAGTTAATGGGAATTCGGGAGAGGGAGAATTCCTAGGGTGGCAGTGTGGACATGCAGTTTCTCTTGAGAAAGGGAATTGCAGGTGAGGGGAGCATAAGTGAAACAGGGTCATGTAGTTTTGCTTGGATTCGTTCCTCTTGTTCTGATTTTACATTGTGATGTGTGTCAGCCAGACCTCTGTTGTTCATTGTAGGGGCTGGTGCTCCTCATTTTGGAACAGGTTATTCCGCTATAACAGGACCTTGGCCAGAGGGGGAGCATAGGGTTGATTAAAAGCACAGGGTTAATTATACACTTCGATTTGTTACAGAATGAGTAACTTGGATCACTACACTAGGAATATGAAATCACAATGACAACTCTCTACTGTCAATTCTGGCTCCACTTCCATGGTGACTTAAAGACTAGTTTCTTGCAATTTATTAAGAAATAGAAGTTTTGATCAGAAGCAAAGCTTTTAGCATTGAAGAAAGGCATTTTTGGAGGTTCAGATAGTGTGTTACCAAATTTGCTAAAACAGCAGGTGATTACTTTAAATATAAAATATATGAAAAAAATCAGTATAGCCAGCCTAAGTTTTAGAATACTCCCCTAAAATAGACCTAATCCTATCTGGTATCCATGAAAACAAAGAAAGCTAATCTGTAATTCCTTTTCCCATTTCCTCAAGTGTGTGGTCGGTGGGGGGGGTGGGGGGGGTGCGGTATGGTGATCTAACGTTTGTTGGAACCATGCAGCCAGTTGGTGAATCTTAGCGATGCAGGTTTCTACTTGCTGGTAGATCTCAAGAGGGAACAGTTCTCCCCTCGGTTCCCCTGAACATGTTAAAAGTATCTGGAGTTGGAGTGCATTTTCCAATGAAACCTGCAGCTGAAGCTGCTGCCTTTCTGCAGAAAAGGTTACTTGGGTATGTAACTTACAGGGCAAGTCCTGTCCCAGCCCAGGGATGGAACATTCAGGCATGTAGAGGAAGCTGTGTGATGACTTAAGATCTCTGAGTTGGCCTTCTAAAGGCTGGAGAAAGGTCTTTTATTGCATCTGTCTGGTAATCCCTGCTATCTAGATGATTTCCTGACTTCTTTTAGTCATTCTTGTATTTAAAACTGAGTAAGTGCCTCCAGTGTCTACTAAGAAGTCAGTCAATTTGTTCCCCATTGTCAGTTGTATCTGGGGCTCCTAATGATGGGTCGGGAGGTGTCCAGAGGAGTCCCCAGGCCTCCTTATTTATCATCTGCCTATGTGTTTCTTTTTTTACTTATTTTTCTTTTTTTATGCCTCTTGCCAGTCACTCGAGGCTTTACACGTTGGTGACCTTTTGTACATGGCCTTGCTCTGGTCTTGTATAACTGCCTATCACATTCTTCCCCCAAGGATCTTGGCTCTGAAGCCTTTCAGGGGAAGGGTGCAGGATCTCTTTTGTAACTTTTCTGCTGGAGAGGGGTGATGTTTTTCTTCTGGGCCTACAGATTCTTGCTCTCTGTCAGAGGTGAGATGAGGACTGGCATGGAAAGGGCGGTGATGGTGTCTAGAGGTGGCATTCCCTGAGTACGAGTGGGGCTTGTAACGTGGTGGAGACAAACTGTGTTGCAAATCTCAATACTATATGGCAAAAGCTAGAAAATTCAGGATCCAGTTCATTTCATAAATGAAAAATAAAATTTGGAAGACAACTGAACTACAGTCTAATGTCCATAATTGTGTATATAGAGTCTTTGGAAATACAACTTTTCTTTCCCTAAAATCACACTTATTTTTATCAAAGAGCCAAATCAATTCATTTATTGCATTAACTCTGGTTTCAATTAAGCCTGATATTTGCATAAACACAACAAGGAATAGCAATTGATTATGTAAGCTTTCCTAAATCTGCTTTCCTAGAACCTTATGAGGAATTTTCAGATTGAGCTTCAATTAGCCTCTCAGGATAAAGAAGCCCAGCCACACAGTTACCATCCAGCTTTGCCTTTAAGAGCTACAGATTTGGGTGAGTTCCTCAAGTCCTTGAGGTCCCCAAAATGTCTTGTGGTTCTTCTTTGCTATGTCCCAAGAAAGCACCATCACTCCTTACCTGGAAAGCCTGCCATGAACCAACCACATGAACAAGCAAAGTACCAGGCCATTTCTCCAAGGGCTTGTATCAGCTTCAAAGTCAGTCTTCCTTCCTTAAAACTTTCTGGTGACCTCGAGAGTCTAGTCACATCTCACGCAGACATGGCATTCCAGTCAGTGTCTTGGTACATAAAACTGGCTTTACGTGTCCTCTTATGAAGAAATGAGATTCCTATTGTGTTTATGCAAACAAGTATATTGCTATAAAAATAGTAATTCTGGAGGGATTAGGAGGGGAGAAAAAAATAAATGTCTCTATATTGCGTATGAAAGTATAATTTACCAAATTGCTTTAAGAAAAAAAAAAACAACTTTCCTTATATCTGGAAAACAAAGGATTAAAAATTAGCAATATTTTCAACAAAAGGTTACAAAAATCATAATTCTTTTTAGTTAATTCAGTTTCATAACCAGTATTTGTTTATTCTGATTTGCCATGAATCCAGTTATTCTATAGAGTTCTACTAATCTTCATTCAGTTCAAAGGTTTGATCTGAAAATTTTTCTCAGAAATATGTAATTTAGAATAAGTCAGAGTCCTTTCCATAGATTTTTCTGAAGATGTAACATCTTTGCATCAGAGCAAAACAATGACTTTCTGTAAATGACAGAAAAAAACTTAAAATGACATAGATATAGATCTGATTATAATGCAGTTGACAAAGGAATTTGCTTTCCTGTAATAACCTTTTAAGATAACAATTAGAATTACAAATGAAAGTATATCAGAACTTTGTAGACTCTTGGAGATTTTTATATAATCTCTAAAACATTTATTTTAATGATAAAAGTACATGTATACAAATAAAACATACAATGGGTCAAACTAAAATTATTTTATTAATTTGACAAAGCTTCCCATGTACCTTAAGTATTTCAAAATGGCCTAATCGGTTTAAAATTTCTTCATAAGGGGAGAGAACAAATCCTTGAGGTATTCCAAGGGCCCATTGGAATGACTCAAAGCCAGTTCTAGCTCAAAAAAGTCTTAAAATGTAAACTCTGGGAAGGTTGTCCAACATACTTGACTAAATGAGTATATGTTATTATGAAACAATATTAAATATTTATTTACTCAAAGTCACAAGAAAAGGCCCTGACCAGTGTGGCTCAGTGGAGTGGGCATCATCCCACAAACCAAAAGGTCACCAATTCAATTCCTGACCAGGACACACACCTGGTATGCAGGCCAGGTCCCTGGCTTGGGGCATGATAGGGGCAACTGATGGAAGTCTCCTCACATTGATGTTTCTCTCCCTGCCTGTCTCTCTCCCTTTCCCTCTCTCTAAAAATATATAAATAAATTTTTTTTAAAGTGACAACAAAAATTTTCCAACACAAACACAGGTTACCAAAACTATAGTTGTTAGAATTAAAAAGATGGGTTTTTAAATAATTAAGTACCTGATTAATATAATATGACATAACTAATTTAATAATACATAGAATCTTTGCTTTCTAGGCAAATACAGGAAAAGCTTTTTTCCCTTTTAACAGACTGAAAAGGACCCAAACAAATTTTGTATTAGTTTACTTTTGATATTTAGATTAATTTACCTAATTAAATTTATTATTCAGCTTACCTATTTAATTTCCTATTAAGATTTCTATTTATAAGGCTTCTTATCCATTGAAATAACCAGCTTTAGAGCAATTTATTTTTTCCTTAACAAATATTGTTATACTTTGTATCTTTTATTATGAAACCATACAATTTCTTTCTAACTTAATTAGAATTCTTAACTGTTAGAAACCTTGATTTTTTTAGTGAGAACTGAAAGTAATTCACATTCTTTAGATTGCTACTTTTATGAACACATTCCATAACTTTTAGAAACACTTTTTATTTGCAAACACACTCACATTTTCAAAAGACTTACCTCAAATAAAGTACAAGATATATTCATGAACAGATCTAAATCTATTCTCTAGCTTCTTTGTGAAAAGAAGCCAAAAGTGGGCAAACTTAGATCAATTAATATTTCAGTATTGTTATTTCAAAATATCCAGATATTTAATAATCTTCACCATTTAACATAGCAAAACTCTGGTTTTAAGTTACCACAGACTTTGGAAAACTATGTTTAGATATATATAATTATTATAGAAAAGCTTTATCAAAAACCTTCCATTTTAGTTATATCTATTCATTCTGTTTTTATTTTTTTTAAATATTGTTTATGCTATTACACTTGTCTCAGTGTTTCCCCTTTTGCCCCTCTCCACCCAGCTTCCCCACTCTCTCATGCAATCCCCACAGTGTTGTTGTTGTTCACGGGTCATGCATACATATTTTTTGGCTAATCCCTTCACCTTCTTTTCCTTCCCCCAGCAGGGCATAGCAAGCAACCAGTGCCAAGAGAGAGTGAGGGATAGTTCCTGAGTGAATTCACTTGGCAACTGTTAGGGTCTCCCAAGGTCTATCTCAGGGTCAGTCAGCTACAGGCAGCCTAGGGAATCCCCTCCAAAGTCTAAGGACTTACTACAGGCTCTCATTTGCTCCTGGCTGGCTCACCAAATCTGAAACTGCGATAGACGACCCCCAGGCCCAATTGCCTACCACCACGAAAGCCAAATTCATGACACAGGTGCTGATGAGGAGGAAAAGTGGTTTTATTTCAGGTGCTGGCAACCTGAGAAGATGACAGAGCTTGAAAGAGAGCAAGATTGCTGCTGGCTCAAGTGACTGGGAAGACCTCAGGAGGCTTCATTTAACTAGACTGACGGATGGAGGTTGGGACTAGCTGGTATTTCCAGTAGAGGGAGCAGGATAAACAAAGCATGGGTTTAAAAACCCAGTAGCTCAGTGTGTTAACCAGCTTGCCTGGGGTGAAGAATACTTACAGGTGATCTCTAGAAGAGAAGGCTGGGAAGAGAGGGTTGGGCTACATTTTAGAAGACCTTAACTAAAGGGCTGAGGAATAAAGTTTATCTACCTAACAAAAGGGAGCTGTTGAATGTTTTTCTGTAAGGAAGTGGTAGTGATGTGAAGGCAGTAGTGTTTTCAGAGAGCTAAGGAACTGGGAGATTTTATATAGTGTTGTTTTAAAATCTGCATCAAAACCTCCGAGTTCTCTGAAGCCTTGGGAAGTACCTGGAAGAGGAAGTGAAGGAGTCAAGTAGTGAGAGCCCTATTCTATTTATATAGGAAACATTGGAATAAGATTTTATTTGATGAAAGTAGCTCTGCTGGCTTTCTAGTGCAATTCCCTTACATAAGGAAAAACCAAGATCACAAAAAAGCCCAGTGATTTGGTGAATGACGAAGAATACAGCTAGTTGGTTGCATGACATGGACTATATCTTAGGCATTCAAAATTTTTGCTGGGACTTGTGACTGACAAATTCAAGGATGATCTGGTAAGTCATCTATCTGGGAAAACCAACCCCCCCCAACCCTCCTAGTTTGCCAGTTTTTGTGGTGTAATGCTCCCACCATGGCTGATGTCAGGCCACCAATATCACTGAAAGCCAAGCTAAAGGAAAAGACGTGCTTGTCTCTTTGGAGCTGGCACTGGCACATCACCACATCTCTTTGCCGCTAATGCTGAGCTAGGTGTGGCCAACACAGTGCAGGTTATTTATAACATCCTAGAAGAACACTAAGGTTGTGAGAGGAGAAGTGTGGCTGTTGTTAATAATCAAATAATCCAAGTAATTCTTATGTATATCTTATAAGATGAATAATTCTTATATTATCTAAGGCATTGTACTTACATAGATGCACCAGAAATGATGACAGCCCCTCCTCAACCCTAAAAGAAATTGTGAGAAACATCTGTGAGTAGTTTAATCCAGTAGAGTGGACATTAGAATAGATGCTTTTAATATGTTAAAAATGGCTAGCTGAAAAATACCTGTCAAATATTTAAATCTGAACTTTAATTTTTCCTCATTTTAAGTTGTCAAGGGTCTGATCTCAGGGAAATGGAGCCTGTGCTGCCCAGGCGTTCGTCCAGCACTGCCCCTGTGGTGAATGCTTGTGCAGCCGTACACTCCCTGATTTTTGCCAGGTGGGGTGGAACTCGCAGCCAACCCGAGCAGTCATCTTCGAAGACTGCGCCGTCCCTGTGGCCAGCAGAATTGGGGACGAGGGGCAGGGCTTCCTCATCGCCATGAAAGGACTAAATGGAGGGAGGATCAACGTTGGTGAGAACACGAAGGGGCAGGTAGGGAGGCAGCGGAGGGACAGGTGGCACTGCTCTCCCAGCTCTGTCACAGTGTCGGCTCTCTTCCTTTCCAGCTTCTTGTTCTCTCGGGGCTGCTCATGCTTCAGTCATTCTCACCCGAGACCACCTCAATGTCCGGAAGCAGTTTGGAGAGCCTCTGGCCAGGAACCAGGTAACTGCCCAGGTGTCTCTGCTGTGCTTCCCAGTCTTTACAGGAGACCTTCTCTGGGGCCCACATTCTCCAGGAGAGTGGAATTCTGCCCCCATCTGAGCCAGAATTGGTGCTCTCTGTCTAGTAATAATTTTTCCCAGAGGTAATAATATAAGTGCAGGGCAAGTGAAGTGGACTTAGAACTTGTAGGCAGTACATTTTCTCTGTAGGAGAGGCAGAAGGCTTTGAGGCTTCGAGTCACTTAGGAAAGGTTCCTTATAGAGATGTCTCCCAGAGGGCCCCAGATCAGGTGCTGCTCTAAGCCTGTCTATCTTGTCTGTCTCTCTTACCCACTGTTGCTGTAGTACCTGCAGTTCAAACTGGCTGACATGGCAACCAGGCTGGTGGCCTCAAGGCTGATGATCCGCAGTGCCGCAGTGGCCCTGCAGGAGGAACGGGAAGACGCAGTGGCCCTGTGCTCCATGGCCAAGCTCTTTGCTACAGATGAATGTTTTGCTGTAAGTGGTAATGCCTGCTCTCTGGCTCTCCTGGGTGAACAGGGAGCACTGCTAGGTTGAGTTGTTTTGAGATGCTTAAGTTAACTCCTGGGATGCTTCAGGGATCGCCTTGGGGCTTAAAGATATAAGTTCACTCATGAGGGGCCTGCAGGGGAGCTCTCACAGCTGGCTCTTTACCAGTCCCATGCCGTTACATACTTTATTCTGTCATTGTCATTTGGTCATGGTCTAGATGGGATCTGCCTTTGGGAGAAGGTTCAGAATAGCCCAGTGGCTCTCGCCCAGATGTGCCATGTTTACAGTGTCAGGGGCAAAGCTATTTCCATGTGAAGGCTGTGTTGCCACTAGATGGTACCTGAGCTTCATAGAATCCCACCCATGGTGGTTGCAGGCCACTCCTCCCTACGAGCCAGAGACAGGGGTCTCTGCTTTGCCTGTCTGGTGGGAACCAACAAGTTCAGTTGGTGAACTCCTCATGTTGTCTCTGGCCGCAGAGAATATGGAGCCCCTTTTTGGCTTGGCTGGTTATCTGTAGGTGGTTCTTTCTCATATTAGTCCACAGCAGGCTGCCAGATTGGAGGTAGGGGTGGAGAGACAAGCCACTTGTTCCAGTCTTCCTGACATTCAAGATGCCTCATCCCTGTCTCCCTGCAGATCTGCAACCAGGCCTTACAGATGCACGGAGGCTACGGCTACCTGAAAGACTATGCTGTTCAGCAGTATGTGCGGGACTCCAGGGTCCACCAGATACTGGAAGGTAAACATTTCCAGAGGTTATTCTCTTCCTTTCGGAATGGTCGCAGCATCTCCAGCCTCGTGGCTGGTCTCAGTGTTCCACCTGGGTCTGTATGTCATGGGCATCCTCCCTCCTCCTGACCCAGCTCTGGAAGGGCCTGTTGCTGCTGTGCAAAGAGCACTAGGCAGGGAGTCAGGAGGCTCTGCTTAGTCACGTGAGTAGGCCATTGATTCACTTCACTTCTCATCTTTTTCTCTGTAAATTTTAGAGAAGGCGGAAACTGAGATAATACATGGAAAAAACATTTGAAAACTCTGGCAGTGACTGTTCTTTACTGTTATAAAGTGACTACTTGGTCCTCTGGAATCCCCAAACTTCTGTACAGTAATTCACAGGGTGAATGTGAGCCAATTTGATCACCATGGCCTTTACAAGTTGATTATCAGCCAGATGGTCTAAAACACAGTTGGCAAACACAAGGCCCTCAGGCCAAATCTGGCCCTTGATCTGAATCGGCCTTCTACCTTGTTTTATCTGGCCCGTGTTTCTACCTGGCAGCAGTGCCGAGCTCCTTGCCCTTCGCCCCTCATTAAGGAGTAGTTACAGTTATACAGTCCTAAAATTACATTTGGCCCTTCGAAGGCAACTATGAGGCTGTTGTGGCCCCCAGTGATGAATTTGACACCCCTGGTCTAAAAGATATATTGTCAATTTTGCTACTGGATTTTTCAGTAAAATCAATCCTAGAATGTGGGCATCTTCTTGGTAATCACAGACTTCTGGGAGGAGAAATGTGCAAGCTACTGGAGTCACACTCAGAGCATGGCCTTCTCCACTCACCACACCAGTGCATACGTCTTGAAATTACATCCCTGTGTTCCAGCTAGTGTAGGCAACTGGCGCTGGGACACCGTAGGAGAAGCCAGTGTGGCAAAGGCTCGTCTCAGTGACTCTCAGTGAAATAGTGTGGGGCTGCTTTAATGGGCCATAGCGGAAGCCTCTGAGCATTGGCGTCCCTGCCGCTTGCAAAGCACCCTTCTCAAACTTGAGCACACATGCGAATCATAGAGTCACCGAGTCACCAGAAGGGCTTGTAAAGACAGATTGCTGGGCCCCAACCCCCGAGTTTCTGACTCAGTGGTTCTTGGGTGGCCTGAGAATTTGCATCTGTAGGACATTTTCAAGTGAGACTGCTGCTGCTTGTCTGAGAACCACACTTTGAGACCCACAGCTCTGGAGTGATGTTCAAATCACAGGCTTCTCCAGGTTAGCCTCTGCCTCCCTGCTGCGTGCCTCATCCCTGAAGTGTGGTCATGAGCTTAGTTGCTAGTGCTCTGATTACCATATTTTGCTATGTATAACATGCACTTTTTTTGCCCAAATTTTTGAGGGAAAAATAAGGATGTGCATTATACACAGGTAGTAGTAATTGCATAGCTATATAAATGTTTTTAATTCTTTCATTTATGCTTATGCATTAAAAGTGTAACTCAAGAAAGCAATAATGATATCCATATGCAAAATAATACCCTGGAATACAAACATGTAAATATAAATAAATAAAAAATTGAAATAAAAAATTACAACAAAAGATTTTTTTCCTGAAAGTTTGGGCCAAAACTGTGGGTGTGCATTATACATGGCAAAATATGTTAAATTAGTCTTTCTCCTCTACTACCCCTACAGTTACTTTTTCACCCCATATTATGAGTGTAGGAGACTTTACCTTCATCGTAACCCTGTCTTTTAATCCTGGGAATAAATGGGAAAAGGCAGATACGTTCATTTCAGGCCACAGCATCATCCACTCCTAGAAAAATGTGGGCACTGATCTTGATCACTTCGTTGTATCATGGACTTTGTTATCAGGTAAATCTGAATTTTAGATTTGGGTTTTTTGAAATGTGGTTATTTATCCCTCATGATGGTTCATATTTCTCTTTGTCTTAAAGGACACTGTAAAAATGAGGTAAGTGTTCAACTCTCTTTCTGGGGAACATTTTAAAATTAAGTGTTCTGATTACCCAAGAAATTGGTGTATTTATTGTTGAAAACTTATAAAATAGAGGGAAAGTGAAAAAATCACTTACGTTTCCACATCCAGAATTAATACTTTGGACTCCTTTTATATTTAAGTCCAAAAATATCTCCTTTTTTTTCCTATGCTTTTATAGTTTATTTTTTTAAAAAAATAGAATTATACTATATATATACACCATTTCTTCTTCTTCTTCTCCTCCTCCTCCCCCTGCTCCCTCCTCCTCCCCCTTCTCCCCTTCCTCCATATAAGCATTTTTACCATCAGCAGAGGCTTTTTAAAAGTAACTCCATTCACTTTCTGACACTTTTCTTCAGTTCAGAGAGAAGTCTGCGGTAATTTGATCCCATGCAGGGATAAAGGCAACAGCTGTCACTCACATCCACAACTACCCTGAGCTAGGCTTGGAGCACCCTGGTCAGAGCCTTGCCGAGGTGGCAGACTCTGCTGCTTCTGACTCCTTCCTTCTTGCCCTGCCTTACAGGCAGCAATGAAGTGATGAGGATGCTGATCTCTCGAAGCTTGCTTCAGGAGTAGCGCCCAGGTTTGGTCTTCTGGCATGATGTTTAATGTGCAGCTTGACTTGGCCTCAGGCAGCTCCTTGTGGACGGTGCTGTTGCAGATGAGTCATGGATTAGATGGAAGGCCTCTTCTAGGCAGACCCTTCACTGTGTGTTGGCTGTGGTACAGCGTCTTCAGAGAGCCGGAGGAGCCGCCTTGATTGGGGGCATCACAAAAGGACACAGTACTCTTGCACACAGGCAAACAGTGCAGACACATCACCAAACCATAGGCCTCTCTTGGATCTGTGTCGTCTCGATTTGTCTTGCATTTGGCTGGATCACCGGGTCCTCTTCCAGGGATCTGGATATTTCTATGGAGGGTTTTTCCTATTTGTAAAGCAAAGGCATGGGAAAGGAAAATGGAGAGAAAATGGCCTCTCTTTTCCTGTCCTCTGTAGCTCAGCTAAAGGTGCAGAAGGGCTCTGTAGGTGCATTTCCTGTATAGCACACCTCTGAAAGCCAATCATGGTAAAATGAGTGTCAGGAAAACTTTGTTCCTGAGCTGTGATTTAGGGGTATCTGGAGTCTGGACTACCCGGCTGTCATGGACTAAGGTCACCTGGGACTTTGAGTATTTGTTGTTGCTTTCTTTTTTAAGAATCATGTAATTTGGGATGGTATTCAAAGTTTCTATAACCCTTTCTAATAAATACTTTGAGTATATTTTTTCCAATCTGTGTTTCTGTTTTCTTTTTTGAAGTTGCTCCTCTTTTTAAGTATTTTTAATTACTGCACTGATAAATGAACCTGCCCCTTTCTGTGCTATCTTGAGTTCTGCCAAACTTGATTTTTATTTTACCTCAGTAACTAAGCCTTTGCCACTATTTTTAACATTTTTATCATATTTAATTAAATATTTAACTAGATTTTGGAATAATAATAAAAAATCTGTCCTTGACCTAATTGGATTGAAAAAATAAGCCCCTTAAATTACTGATATCTTTGTAAACTAAGCATTGTTTATGATTTATGAAAATAGATTTAAAGTAATACTCAAAAATGGAGACTTGTCAGAGAACCCTGTTATAAACGATCACTACATCACTCTATGCCCTTGTCCCTATCAAAAAAATGTCCAAGTCACTTGTTAATTACAGGTCAGTCTTCAGAGAGCCCAAAATATACCTCTTTAGTTATGACGAGTATTTTCTTTTTTGAATGCATAGTTTCTGAAAGGAACCATGCTTGGCATTGCATAATTTTCTGCCTTTAAAGGCCTTATTTAGTAGTTGAATGCAAGGAAATGATCACTCTACAGAAGAGACAGTAAACTGGAAAAAGTGATAACATGGAAGGGATTCATGGAAATGGTTGGAATTCAAATTAAACTTTTATGAAAAGGGAACAGAGGAAGTTGGTTTGGGGCAGGGAAGAACCAGGATCAGAAAAGGTGAAGAATTTGTGTGGGAGCCATTGACACTTCGGTTTTTGTTTTGTCCTTTGGAGTTGGCATGGGAAAGAAAATGTAAGTGGAATCTGGGAGGGAGGGCCATGAAAACCAAGATTTGGGTTTTATTTGTCAGCAGTGGGAGCCACAGGAAGTTTTTAATGAGGATATGATGAGATTAATCCATTCATAAGAACATTCTGGAATGTATGTGTGGGATGAATATAAGTGGAGAAAGGCATATACAATCCATAGGTTCTTGAATTAGTCAAGGTCTGACGCAATTTGAACCTGAACTTGGAATGTAAAAAGAAAGAGTAGACGTGAGCAAGAATAGACCTGTGCTTAGGACACCTGCTGTGAAATTTGAAAGCCTTCCCAGTAAGTGGGCTGCTTTCTGGCATTTCAGTTCTGACCTGAAGCAAAAACAGGTGTTACAGTGTCTTACTATGTGTGCTTCTTGTAAGAGGCTGATGAAATACTAGTTATTACAAATGCATTCAGCACTACCCCCCTTAGCTATTATTCAGAGTTCAGTTTCTCAACAGGCAAGGGATTTGACCCCTGTATGAAGAATATAGTGAACTTTAAGCTGAACCATCATTGTTTGTTGGCTGTTCCAAAAATGTAACCAAAGAAGCAGAACAGACAGACATGTGATAAGGAAAACATCTGTGCCAGGCTCTATATTAGCTGTGCAATGCGTCAGGTGACTGAATAATTTAACTTGGCTGGACCTTGTAGACTGAGATGGCTGGTAACTAGGAAACAATTTCAGCATTTGGTAGCGAGAACGAAGATGTGCAGGAATGCTCTGGGGCACAAGTAGTCTCAATGGTCATAACAGGACAATGTCAGTCGAAATTGCATTTCCAAGTTGTCTGAACTCTTCAGTATCTCTTCACACCACCCCACACCACAATACCATCATGGCTAGAGGGGAAAGCTCATCGCTCTAATTATATGTACATTTCAACAGAAGAATGTTTAGGAATGTTACCTGTTAAAATTTCTTCTTCATGCTCTAGAGACTTGATAAATTAAGAGCACCTTATTTACTTATTGCTTTAGTGTTTATCTGGTTGTTCTTTTATTTTAAAATCACTAGGACTTCTCCCAAGCACTTTCCTGTAAATTATCCTATATATCTCTTGATTTTCACAAGGGAGTCCTCGCCTGAATAGGCACTCGAGAGGTATTTCTTATGTTAAATTGATTGGAATTGCATCGAGCAACAACCCTGATGAAAAGAACAACTGTGATAGCCGCTGTGAGGTGGGGCCTGGGCCCTGGGTTCAGACTCCTGTGTC
Source organism: Phyllostomus hastatus (assembly GCF_019186645.2). Taxonomy (NCBI): domain Eukaryota; kingdom Metazoa; phylum Chordata; class Mammalia; order Chiroptera; family Phyllostomidae; genus Phyllostomus; species Phyllostomus hastatus. The sequence goes on along the minus strand of NW_025334015.1, from coordinate 5,446,792 downwards.
CACATCTGATCGCCAGCTTTGCCACTTGGCGACTGAAGCAGACATTAAACCCTCTTTGGCTGTTTTCATCCTATATAAGTTGGAGATAAACTTCCTGCTTCATAGAAGGGTGAATGAATCAACTGAAAAAATACATATAAAAGACTCAGACCACAGTACACTAAGAACTCTCAAATATTAGTCACTATTATTAACCCAACTTTATAGATGACTATAATGAATTGTGGAGAGAGTAAGTGGCTTGCTCAGACTCACACAGTGGCATGCTGATGTTCTAGACACATCTCTTTCAAGAACCTTTAAAATATCTATGACCATGACTAGTAGTCAAGTAGTGCGATTACCAAGTATTTTTGGTCTGTTTCTCTTCCAGGAAAATGGCAGGATTACATTTCCCTTTTGCCAACTTTACAAAAACATATGAGCACATAGACAATTCACTAACATTTCTCCCAGGATCTTAGAAAGGGCCCAGATGCTTAAGCTTCATTAACTTCACAGTAAATTTCCCATTGTCCTTACTCTTTTCTTTACCTGCACATTTCCATATACATTCTTCTCGCTCAAATGTGGTTTTCCCTTCAGCACTCAGAGAGATTTGTTATTCCTAGGAATTACGATCAGCCAGACACTGCACGAATGAATGCCCTCCAGGTCAGTGTGGACAGGGAAGGTTGACTGCCACAGCACCATGTCAAAGAGGTCAGAACAGAATCGGTTGCCGTGTCCCCACCTCAGCAATCCCCAATTAGTAGCCCTCATTAGAAGGAAGAGGAGAGGGAGTCTAAGAAGCCAGAGAGTAGTAGAGTGGGACCCAATGGACAAGTCTTTCCAACTGAAAATCAAATCCCTAAATGCTTGGTGAGCTGTGACAAATGGTGGAGAAGGGAAAGAATGAATCAGGATAGACAGAATGTTCTCTCACTTTTTTAAAGATTTTGTTTATTTTTTGTAGAGAGAGGGTAAGGGCAGGAGAAAGGGAGGGGAACATCAATCAATTGCCTCTCAAACATGCCCCAAACCTGGGATCCCCCTGCAACCCGGGCATGTACCCTACTGGGAATCGAACTGGTGACCTCTCACTTTGTAGGATGACACTCAACCAACTGAGACATATAGTCAGGGCCAGAATGTTCTTTCATTGCTCAGAATGAAGCTAAATTCCTCATGACTAACAGGGCCCTAAGAGCTTCTTCCAGTGGCTCCAGGCTGAATTTTCTCTCATTTATTTTTTTTCCTTTTTTTGAAAATGAAAGAATTTTATTTTCTTATTTTTCCCTTCTTCAAACTTTACTCTTCCTGTGTTTCACGAAACCAAGTTAAATTAAGAAAAATAAGAATGTTTCCAGTAAAGTGCCACAAATGACTGAATATAAGGCAAACTTCTTCCAAATATTATCCCTCAGAAAAGACAAGGTTACCTTATATACAAGTTCTTACAAGATCTCTCATTTATTTCTAAATGAGGGTAATGCTATGTGTGTACCTAGGTCCTTTTATTTTTCCCTCTGGATACTTTCCTCCTTCCACCCAGTTTTCTGGGGTCTGGTGGCCCAGAGCAGTGGGGTCTGGTGGGAGGACTGGAATACTCACCTTCTATCAGCACACGCGGAAAGCAGTGCTAGCTCTGTGAGCCATCTGTGAGCCCCCAGCTCACAAGGAGAAACTGTCAGTTCTCTGTGGGCCCACAGAGGGGTGAGGGGATTTTGAGCCATCATGCTTTGGAAAAGCGGGGCCGGTACTTTATTTCCAGTGCGGTTCTATTCAGCTTTGGGTTGGTTCTCCCCCTCCCCAACTTGTAATGTGGGCATTACAGGAGGAAACTACAGTTTCCTCTGGTTTTGTAAAGTACTATATAAACAATACTCCAAGACAGTCTGCTGGTTACTACCTTCCTTAACCCTTACCCATCATGAAGACCCTGAGCAGATCACACTATTTGGGCCTTTCTACAGAAAATCTGGGAGCATCACTGTTTTCCATTTTGTCTATAAACCAATTTGTAGGCTTAATGAGCTGGGAGACTCTTCCTCAGACTTTAAGCTGATCAGAGTCAGAAATATATCTAACTCATCTCTTTATCCTCGATGCCTTTTTGGCATATAGTAGGAGCTCACTGTTTGTTGAATATGTAGAAAAAGACTGGCAAAACAAACCACCATTACGGATGCAATACTAATTGTAGCTGCTGGCAAATTCCATGCAGGATTAGACAAAACAGACCATCAAAAGGCAGCTAGACGTGCAAGAACATGGACGACCCTCCAGAGAAGTATGGCAAGTGTACAGGTGAACTCAGGAAGTCATGAACTGTGTGATCCCACTTATATAGCATTCCAGAAAGTAGAAGAGGAAAAACAGGTTAGTCATCACCAGGGACTAGATTGTGGGTAGGGGAAGAAGAGTGCCTATAAAGGGGCAGCATAGGGGGCTGCGGTGAGGGGGCAGTTCAGCATCGTGATCGGGGTGGTGGCCACCAAAGCCACACCTGTGATCAGTTGCCTGGAAGTGCACACACAGGCACGTGACAATGACTGTGTGTATGATGGGAGGCACCACTGTCAGTTTCATGGTGCTGAGTTTGCACACTGTGCAGGAGGATGCTGGTAATGTTGAGGAAGGAAGCGTGAGGTATGCAAGGGACCTCCGTGTGTGTTTTCTCTAACCACTTCCTGTGAATTTATAATTACTTCAGAACAAAAAATCTCAAAGTCAACCTGCTGGTGAGACTATGCTTCCCCAACCTAGTGTATGCTTTGCAGTTTCAGTCTCCCACGTCCCTGGCTGGCAGTGGTGGTGGCCCCAGTAAGGCCTTCACTGCAGTTCACTGAGCTTGCTCAGTAGAGAGCACAGCAGGTGGAGAGCTGGAGCCAAGGGAAGGTGGGAAGACTGGGGAAATGGGCAGAGGTGGGTCAGGTGATTTGGGCTGGGCTTTACTTTTCAAGCCAGCAGGTCTGTGCCTGAAACTCATACCCCCCTGAGAGCAGGATTCAGGAACCTCTTGCTGCTCCATAGCATCCCTTATGTGGAAACCAAGACCCTCAGAGACCCAAAGCTCTCAGAAGTTTATTGTCCTCCCTCCCCACTCCTTTTGCCCACAAGCAACATAATAAACTGTAAGGGGTCTTATGTGCCAAGGAGTTGCATTTTATTTATTTATTTATTCTGTGGTAATAAAGAGCACAGGGGTGGTAGGATGGAGAGGAACTGAAAAAATGTGCTTTGTCTAATAGAAGTGTAAAGACTGTACTGGAGCCCTGGCTGGTGTGGCTCCATGGATTGAGTGCTGGCCTATGAACTGAGAGGTCACCAGTTCGATTCCTAGTCAGGGCACATACCTGGGTGATGGGCCAACTCCCTAGGGAGGCATGTAAGAGGTAACCACATATAATGTTTCTCTCCCTCTCTCTCCCTCCCTTCCCCTCTCTCTAAAAATAAATTTTAAAAACCTTAAAAAAAAAGGCTATACTGGAGATAGAAATGCAGTTCACTATTGCAGTCGGCTGGAAGAGAGAGGGCGGAGGCCTGCACTGTGGCGGTGGAAACAGGGAATTGCAAACATCTGTTCAGAAGGAGAACTGAGCCCTGGTCAGGTGGCTCAGTTGGTTGGAGCATCATCCCACACACCAAAAGGTTGTGGGTTTGATCCTCAGTCCAGGGCACATACCTAAGTTGTGGGTTTGACCCCTGGTTGCAGCACATATATGGGAGGCAACCAATCAAAGTTTCTCTCTCTCTCTCTCTTCCCTTTTCCTCTTTCCCTAAAATCAATAAAAACAGTGCAAGTACAGGAAGCACAGAGAGTCCCAAACAAGACAGATTCAAAGAGGCCCACTCCAAGACACATCGTAATTAAAATAAAAAACGTTAAAGATATAGTGAGAATCTTAAAAGCAGCAAGAGAAAAGCAGTTCATTACTTACAGGGGAGTTCCCATAAGACGTGCAGCTGATTTCTCAAAAGAAACTCTGTAGGCTTAGATGGGATTGGCAAGAAATATTCAAAGTCATGAAAAGCAGGGACCTACAGGCAAGATTGCTCTACTCAGCAAAGCTATCACTTAGAATCAAAGGTCAGATAAAGAGCTTTCCAGACAAGAGAAAAACTAAAGGAGCTTATCATCACCAAAACATTATTAAATGAAATGTGAAAGGGACTTATTTAAGAAAAAGAAGATCAAAACTATGAACAATAAAATGGAAAAAATTACAAATCTATCAACAATTGAATCTAAAAAAAATCTAAGCAAACAGAATAACAGAGACAGAATCATGGATAAGGAGTGTTTTGATGGTTGCCAGATGGGAGGGAGTTGTAACAGAATGGGTGGGAGATGAGGGGATTAAGAAGTACAAATAGGTAGTTACAGAATAGCCATGGGGATGTAAAGTGCAGTATAGGAAATGGAATAGCCAAAGAACTTACATGTATGACCCATGGACATGAACCATGGTGGGGGGGGTGCCTGAGGCACAGAGAGTGCTGCGTGGAGAGGGGGCAAAAGGGGAAAATCAGGACAGCTGTAATAGCATAATCAATAAAAAATAATTTTGCCCTGGCTGGTGTAGCTCAGTGGATTGAGCGCGGACTGTGAACCAAAGCATCACAGGTTCAATTCCCAGTCAGGGCACATGTCTGGGTTGCAGGCCACGGCCCCCAGCAACTGCACATTGATGTTTCTCTCTCTCTCTCTTTCTCCTTCCTTTCCCTCTCTAAAAATAAATAAATAAAATCATAAAAATAAATAAATAAATAAAATGAAACCAATAAAAACATATCCTCAGGTGAGGATTAAAATAGAAAGGAAGAGAATGAAAAGACTTGGTCACAGGTTGGATGAGGAGGGGTGCTGAAGAAGGAGCGCAGGACAATTCCCAGGCTTGGAGAAATGGGGAACTTGGAGAAATGAGAAAACAGCAGAAGAAAGTCTGGGTATAGGAATAACAAGCTAAATTTTCACCAGAGTCAGACTGTGCAATCCTTTCCTTTCATTAGGGCTAATGTGCTATTACTTCCCAATCAGTTGTCATCACTCATGAATGTATTCACTGTCTTCTAAGACTTAAAAATCTACATTCTCTTTGCTGTCTTTTCACACACTTTCCACTATTTCCACAGTTCATCTATACTTTGCCAATCTGGTTTACCCATGAATGAAAGAATTTTCTGTATGTATAAGCCTTTATATATTTTTTTCAGCAGTGCGTTTAATGTGATGCAATAACCAGAACTGAAAAACAGGGAATTGCTGAAGAGGTATTACATTCCAAACCAGCATTTGTTATGGGGCAGACCAAAGCAATGTGTGGGTTGAAGGAGTTCATGTGATGGCTGTTGTGTAAATGAATGCTTTAGTCTGCTTGTCCTGCTTTGAAAAATCCCACAGACTGAGTGAGTTAAAAACAAACATCCATTTCTCACTCTTGTGGTGTCTCGGAAGTCCAAGATCCAGATGCTGCAGTCAACGTCAGGTGAGGACCTGCTCCAGCGTGACAGCTGGCTGCCTTCTTGCTGCTCCCACATCCAGTGGAAACAGAGCATCTTAAGGGCACTAGTCTCATTCATCAGAAGTCCACCCTCACAACCTAATCACCTCCCAAGGGCTCCACTTTTAAATACTGTCTCACTGGGGACCAGGACTTTAACATATGAGGTTTAGGGGGACACAAACATTCAATCCATAGCAAATTGCAATGCACACTTTTTGTTTTGGATACATTTCCATCAGTGTATACATCACAAAGTAATGCAGTGTTTTAACCTATCAGGCTCATGGGAGGCAGCTATGTTTTATTCTTCTGTGCTTTCCCATTGTACTAAAAAGTTCATGGTATATAGTAAGCAACCAAAAATGTATTAGACTGGCCCTGGCTGGGTAGCTCAGTTGGTAAGAGTGTCATCCCGATATGCCAAGGCAGCACATCTAATCCCTGGTCAGGGCACATGCAAGAAGCAACCAGAGAATGCATAAACAAGTGGGACAACATATCAAAGTTTCTCTCTTTCTCTTTCTCTCTCTCACTCTCTCAAAAAAAGACCAGTAAAAAATATATTAGACCAACAGAACTAAATTACTAGGGAAAAAATTCCTGAGGAAATCAAGGGGTTTACCTAAAGTAATCCAATTAGAATTAAGAAATCAATGTTAGAAATTAGGACTTCTGACTACTCTGAATTCAGTAGAATTTCCTTTTATCTATTTTTTTCTTGGGCACCCTTTATTACTTTGACAGTTCAAATGACTGTCCAATATGGCATTTCTTACACCTTTATCAGATTTACCAAGTTCTTTGTATTCTTGCGACTTTCTTTTTTTAAAGACTTTTTTTTCTTTCTTTAAACTGTCCTATTAAATTTCAAAGAGAACTGCTTTCAAAGCTTCATTTACTTCAGTACATTAGAGAACCTTGACTAAATCCTGTAATTATGTAGTACACGAGTTAATCATTTGTAGACATCTAATGATTTAGTGTTATTTAATTGAGTTTTCTAAGTTTTGCTAATCTCATAATGCAGTGTCAGATTCCTTCGAGAGTATCAACCTTGTCCTGAACTTCGGATGGATGGTTTGATTATTTTTATTGCACAGAAAATAGAAGACCTTCCTCTTGTTAAATGTTTGTAGAATTGCTAAGTTAGAATTGTTGCCTGGCTGGCATAGCTCAGTGGATTGAGCTTGGGCTGCAAACCAAAGTGTCGCAGGTTCGATTCCCAGTCAGGGTACATGTCTGGGTTGCAGGCCATGACCCCCAGCAACCACACAGTGATGTTTCTCTCTCTCTATCTCCCTCCCTTCCCCCTCTAAAAATAAATAAATAAAATCTTAAAAAAAAATTGTTGGAGCTCAGAGAGGCCTACAGAATGTTAAGAACATATAACCCCACCCTGTCAACCAGAATCCCTGGGACTTTCACACCTGGCTCTCCTTCTGAAACTGGCCTTGCTCACTGTCTCTCCCCTCCTCCTGTGGCTCCCGCAGAACTGTTTTCCAATGTCTTGTTGTTTATGCTTGTTTGAAATTAAAGTCGAAGTCCACTTGTACTTGTCTGATGCTGTGAATTCCGCCCTTCCCCATGCGCTGCTTCTTCCCTCAGAAGAGCTCTCTGGAGCCCGTGCTCACTCAAAGGACACTCTGCTTGGACTCCCAGGTTCCTTAGCGAGGGACAAAGTTTAGCGTGTCTTCTTATGTGAGAACAAGCTCTCTTCCAGGATCGTCATTCCCGAGAATCACCTGCAAGTGATCTTACCCACTCGTGCATTGTGGCACATCTTTGGTGGATTGGCAAGCACCAGCCCCACCGTCTTGTGCTGGCTGCCAAGGGCCCTGCCACCTCTCGGGTAAGAAGAGAGCCAGCAGTACTTGGGGAGGTTTCAGGCATAGCTGGTATGGTGGGCCATTCATCTTCCAAATATTTGTATTTTCATAGCTGAAAAATTGTTTTCACTACTCTTTTCAAGCCTGACATGGATTTCTGGTCTTCCTGTAAACTCCAGCTGCTTGTCCCAAAACACACAGTGTTTCGGCTTTGCCACAGATTCTCTGCTGTTGACCAGGAAACGCCCCTCTTGAGGAGAGTCAGTGTGATGTGGCCAGAACCTTGGGCTGGCTTCCCTTTTTGTAATATTTAGGGAATATCTTTGGGCAAAAATAAAAATACTACCTATCTCTTGCCATCAGTTTTTTTTTTTTAGTTATGAACACTCCCATGGGTTTCCTTGGACAGTTCTCCTATCATAAATCAAAACTCAACTTAATCTGAGTTATAGATGTTATGAGGTCATGATTTACATGCACAGAGGATAAAACTATGTCGATTTTGGCCTCTAGCTATTTTATTCTCTAAAACTGCAGGTCAGAAATATGTATATAGGCCCATCTTCTGAAACACTCCTTTAGGGTCTGATAACTGTTTTTTTATTGTCACCAACTATAAAGAGTCAGTATGAAAAGTTTGTGGCAAAGCTTAATGCAATTTTCATCACAATGCTGTTAAAGCATGTCTGCTTCTTTAGCCTAAGGGTAGATGCATTCATTTTTCAAAGATCAAAGTTTACTTTTTCTGCATGATTTTTTTGAGTCATTAAAGACAGTCCCTGGCCACTTACTGACCCCCAACTGTGCCCTCTTTTCCTGACGTCTTTGTTTCTCCTGATTGAGGAACATTCCACTTCATCAAGTGACACCCTGAATTCTGTTTTCACCTGAGAAGCACTTACTGAGAGCCTCTCACATGCCCGATGATGTGCTAGCTGACGGCCAGAGATGGATGTAAAAAAAGGACATAGACAAGGAAAATCACTTATGTTTTGGTAAGTACGGTAAATGAAACAAACAAATGATGGTGAAGGAGAAAACAGGAGGTGGCGAGGAGCTCGTTAGTTTGCTGGTGAGACCCACGGGGTCAGCCATTTGAAGGGCAGTGTTACCTTAGCCAGTCAGTGAAAAGCCGGGGAGTCTCCTGTGGGCCGGGATGGTGCAGGAGCAGGTTCTTACACTGAGTGCCCCCAAAACTAGAAAGGTGAATGGACAGGACCCCAGCGTTCCAAGAGCCAGAAAGACAGTTTGATAGAAAAAAAAGTCCTCCCCTCCCTATCTCTATAAGAACTGTGGGCTGGAGCTGGAAGGGGAGATGGTCTTTGAGATGGGGGACCACCATTCTCCTAGGTCATGCGGCACCTGAATAAACCTCTTTCCTTTTGCACCAGCACCTGTCTCACGAGTTTGACTTTCTCTCTGGCAGGGAGCCAAACCTACGTTTCAACAAGGCATTTGGATTTTCATCCTCAGTGCTCTGAGAGACCATCTGATGGGGATCAGAGTGAGACAATTTGATCAAAGCTTTAAGATCATTCTTGTTGTTTTGTGGTGAGTAGACTGAAGGAAGACAGGCATTGAGGTAAAGGAGAAAACGTAGTTTTAATTTAACTTCTTTAAGGGAACTTGATTCTCCTAGTTTGTGGGATAGATGACAAGAGAAGGGAGAAACAAGAACAATGCCCTCCTGGCTTTCCTCCCTGCCTCCCTGTTTCTTCCTTCTTTCCCTCCTTCTTCCTTACTAAGTAGCAGCTGTGGGTGTACAGCATCTCACTTATGTTCAACCTCGAACACTTCACTGAACATTAAGCTAAAACAAATATTTAGGAAACTTTTTGAATTGCAGTTAAACTGTGAATACTCCAGATATTAAGAGGATAAGATTTGTTGGCACATTGAGTAGGTTAAAATATATTTCTTTTAAAAAGCATGAGGTGGAAATGAGCTCTGCAGCCATGGAAAGACATGGAAGAAATTGAAATGCGTATCGCTACACAAAAGAATCCAATTGGAAAAGGCTATGTACTGTATGAGCCCAATCATATGACATTCTGGAAAAGGCAAAACTAGAGACAGCAAAAAGGTCAGGGGTTGTCAGGGGGTGGGGTGAAGAAGGCATAAATAAGTAGAGCACAGAGGATTTTTGTGGCAGTGAAAATACTCTGTGTGATAGTATAATGATGGATACATGGCATTAAACATTCGTCCCAACCCATAGAATGTACACTACCAGGAGGAAACCCTAGTGGAAACTAGGAGGTGTTGGTGATGATGTGTCAGTTTAGGTTCATCGACTCTGAAATAACACCCCACTCTGCTAGGGTATTTTGGTAGAAGAGGGCAGAGAATATATAGGAAACCTCTGTACCTTCCACTCAATTTTCCAGTGAGCCTAACAAGAAAGAAAGAAAGAGAGAGAGAGAGAGAGAGAGAGAGAAAGAAAGAAAGAAAGAAAGAAAGAAAGAAAGAAAGAAAGAAAGAAAGAAAGAGAGAGAAAGAAAGAGAGAGAAAGAAAGGGAGAAAGAGAAAGGGAGAAAGAGGGAGGGAGGGAGGGAGGGAGGAAGGGAGGGAGGGAGGGAAGAAAGAAAAAGTCTCTAAAATGAACCATGAACAGCCCTGACCGGTATAGCTCAGTGGGTCAGGTGTCATCCTGTGAGGCCAAAGGTTGTGGGTTTGAGTCCCATCAGGGCACATGCCTGGTTTGCAGGTTCAGTCCCCACTCAGGGTGCCTCTCAGGTTTGAGAGGCAAGCAATGGATCAATGTTTCTCTCTCACTTTGATGTTTCTTGTCCTCTTTCTTCCTCCCTTCTCTTCTCTCTAAAAATAAATAAAATCGTGTTTTAGAAAAAGGCATGAAGGAAAGAAATGAGGGGCTCAGGGTTTCTAAAGCCCTTCTGGATGAACATTTCCAGGATTCTTGGATTCCTTTTGTGAGTTTTTGAATCTTTTCTTTTTTTTTAATGTATTTTGTTGATTATGCTATTACAGTTGTCCCATTTCCCCCATTCTCTCCCCTCCCCCCTATACCCCCTCTCCCACCCACGTTCCCCCCCTTTAGTTCATGTCCATGTGTCATTCTTATGAGTTCTTTAGCTTCTACATTTCCCGTACTATTCTTGCCCTCCCCCTATCTATTATCAACCTACATTCTATGCTACTTATTCTCTATACCTCTTCCCCCTCTCTCCTCCTCCCACCCCCCTGCTGCTAGCTCTCCATGTGCCCTGCATTTCTGTGGTTCTGTTCCTGTTCTAGTTTACTTAGTTTCTTTTGGTTTTGCTTTAGGTGTGGTTGTTCATAATTGTGAGTTTGCTGTCCTTTTACTATACATGTTTTTTCTTTATCTTCTTTTCTTAGATAAGTCCCTTTAGCATTTCATAAAATAAGGGCTTGGTGATGATGAACTCCTTTAACTTGACCTTATCTGAAAAGCACTTTATCTTCCCTTCCATTCTAAATGAGAGCTTTACTGGATAGAGCAATCTGGGATGTAGGTCCTTGTCTTTCATGACTTGGAATATTTCTTTCCAGCCCCTTCTTGCCTGTAAGGTCTCTTTGGAGAAATCAGCTGACAGTCTGATGGGAACTCCTTTGTAGGTTACTGTCCCCTTATCTCTTGCTGCTTCTAGGATTCTCTCCTTCATTTTTTACCTTGGCTAATGTAATTATGATGTGCCTTGGTGTGTTTCTTCTTGGGTCCAACTTCTTTGGGGCTCTCTGAGCTTCTTGGATTTTTTGGAAGACTGTTCCCTTTGCCAGACTGGGGAAGTTCTCCTTTATTATTTGTTCAAATACGTGCTCCATCTGTTGCTTTTCTCCTTCCTGTTCTGGTACCCCTATAATTCGGATGTTGGAACGTTTAAAGGTGTCCTGGATGCTCTTAAGCTTTTCCTCGATTTTTTGAATTCTTATTTCATCATGCTTTCCTGCTTGGTTGATTCTATCTTCCTTCTGGTCCACTGTATTGTTTTGAGACTCAGATTCCTTCCTTTCACTATTGGCTCTCCTCCGCGTATCTTCCTGCATCTCTTTTATGGTAACCTGCATCCTTTCATCTAAATTGCGCCCAAAATCAACCAATTCCGTGAGCTTTCTGATCACCAGTGTTTTGAACTGTGCATCTGATAGATTGGCTATTTCTTGGTCGCTCAAAAGGATGAGTCCTGGGGGACTGATCTGTTCTGTTGGAAACATATCTTATGTCTTTTCCTGTCTCTCTTTTTTTTTTTCAGTCTGGTTGCCCTGGTTACGGTGTTCACCGGGGCTGGGCACCCCAGTCGCTAGATTGTGACGTTATATGTGGGGGTGGGGGGTGGGGGGTGGGGGGTGGGGGGTGGGGGGTGGGGGTGGGGGCGGGGGCGGGAGCGGGGATGGGAGGGAACAATGGCGGTAGTTCCGTTCTCCTGGGCTCAGACCCTTCTCTGGGATCCTGGGCTGCGAGCTCTGCCCTGGTCCACAATCGCTGCCTCACTGGGTCCACCAGCCGCAGCTTGCGTACTCAGGGATCACCGCTGCGTTCTTGCGCCCCAGATGGCTGTCGTACCGATTTCGTGCCAAATTTTCCCCGACCTCCATGCGCCACCGACCCACGCCAGCCTGGCGCCTGCCCAGCTCATCGTCTCCTACCAGTCTGGATGTACGGGTCTACTTCAACTTCTTGGCTGTCCAACTTCCATTCAGATAAATCCTCTATGAGTTCTGAGTGTTATTCTATCTGTAAATTATTGTTGTTCTAATCTTGGTTGTGCGAGGAGGCACGGTGCGTCCATCTATTCCTCCATCTTGCCGGAAGTCGAGTTTTTGAATCTTTTCAAACACTAACTACTGCATCACTGAATAAACCCATTCAGGGCACTAATCTAGGCCACCGATTAGGTCCCACAAGTTAACTGAATCTTTGATATTTGTGTTAATTTTCCCATTAGATTTGACTAACTCTTGGAAACAACTTAAAAATATTTCCCTAACAGACGTGAACTCTTGAAATAGAATTCTTTCTTATTATTAAGAATTTGGCAAATTTAGTAAATTGGGATATTAATAGAACTCAGTTTGAAGTTTTGATTGAAAGACAGGGGTTTGTATATAGGACCCCTTTAACCTAACAATTCTTTACAAACACTAATTTTCCTGGAGGGGCAAGTTAGCTGGGAATGGAGCATATTTGGTTACATACAAAGTGCTGTTTTGAGAGACTACCACTCGTGTTTTCAGCAGAAAACCTAATACCTGCTGTTGGATAAGTGCCGTTTGCAGGAAATGTTTGCACGTGGCATGGCGTAGGGAGAGAAGCAGAGTTAGGGGCAGAAAAATGCTTAAAATTTGACTCCCACTGTGAAAGAACTTATCCGTCGTCATCACTCAGGATTAGCTCCTGTGGCTGGAATCGGAGCCCTTGGTCCTGAGTGCCACATGCTACCTCCAGTGAGCATGGCTGGCCAGGTCCCTGCAGAGCTGCTTCAGTGGGCCAGCTCTGCGGGAGCTTACAGGGCAGGAGGGCAGGGCTGCAGCAGCAAACCCTCCTCCCAGGGCTGAGATGTCCCTGTGCCCACTCTCATCTGTGGTCTCTGACCTGTCCCAGGTTCCTGCCCTTTTCTGAGTGGGAGCTCACATCCCACGTCACTCCTGCCATGCAATCCCAGTCGAGAGGCTGAGCAGTAGTGTCTGTGCAGATCCTCAGAAACAGAAGGTGACGCTTCCTCACCCAGCAGACAGCTTATCTGAGAACCGAAAGCCTCCCAAACTGGCCTCAGATGCAGCCTGATCCACCCAAGTGGGTGTCGCTTGAATTATCTCCGCCCGGTAGTGAACCCTGCCTCGAGGCCCTTTGGGGACTGGGTGAAACCAGGGGCTGCTCTGGGAGCAGACAGGACAGAAGCTGCCTGCGCCTGGCCAGCAATGTTGAGGGGGGACAGGACCAGGCTGCCTGACCCCGGGGCAGGGGAGGAGTGTCCAGTGTCCCAGCCTGGGTTGCCCCTGGGGGCTGGCTCGCTGGCCTGGGAAAGGCACAGGGCAAACCAACAGGGGCTTAAGTGGGCTCGGGTATCCTGGCTTCACCCACCCAGGGAGGTGGCTTACAGGGAGGGGCCGGGATGACAGGTGAAACTGAGCAGGCTGATGGGCATGTGGGGGCTCAGGCCCACTCACACACGTGTGCACACGCATGTACACTGCACACTGACCCCAGGAAAGAGTGAGGTTGGAACATAAGGACCTGCAGGAGTGGGACCAACGGGACCTTCCCCTTCCAAAAGCTAAAGCTATCTTTCCGGGAAAGGATAACTAGGACAGTGGGGTCTTCCCACCCAAGCTGTGGAATAGGCTGCAGCCAGTCAAGGGTCAGCATTCAGTGCAATGAAGGCCTGAGACCACAAGCTGGCGTCCACATCCCACCTCGGGGCCAAGTGCTGAGACCCCCTTGAATTCTGCAAGGAGGCTGGAGAGCCTGCTAAAGGCTGAGCTGAGGGAGCAGAGAGGGCTTTTACTGTTGAGGCATCTGGATCCTTTCTGAGGGTGGGGGGCTGGGTAAGCTGAGCCATGAGGAAAGGGCCCTCCGAATGGAGGGAGCCCTGTGAGAACCTAGAGGTATGAAAGTGTGTTTGAGAGATAGTTCCCAGCTCAGCTGGACCTGAACTTGGATTTGTTGTGCATGCCCTGTTCTCATAATCTTGCACATCCCAACACCTTTGTTCTGGGGATACTTATAGGGCCTGTGTGCAGAGTTGGAGAGAGAGGGTCCTGGGGAGGTGGGCCTCTTGTACCCTGGGAAGGACCTTGTTTGGCACAGAAGACAGCAGGGGCTCTGAAAGGCTCCAGGCAGGTGGGGGAGAAGGCAGGAGGCAGGGTGGCTAGGGAAGAAGCTGGCTCCTCAGTGGAGCCACTGGGCAGGGAAGTGGAGCAGAGAGGGGCTGTCACCAGAGATAGTACCTGTACTCAGATGCTTCTGTCTGGGGTCTTCACTGTCTGGCTCCACATCCCTGCCTGAGGGTCACACAGGGCACCTTCTCCCAAACCAGTGCCCTGTGCCATGCTTGGCCCCAGGCTCAGTCTTCATGACCAAGTGTGGCCTCTCTAAGTCCCATCTTTCAGAGCTCTGCTAAGAGAGAGTTCGGGAGCTCACAAGTCAATCTGCGCCACTATATTAGCAGCTGTGTGTGTTCACACAGTGGTCTCTGGTAACAGGTGTTTTAACAGGAGCTTCTACATTCAGTGTCTTAGTCCAAAGGAGTTGCTGGTAGTGACATTTCAGGCAGGGCGGCAGGCAAGCCTGTCTGTGAGGCTGACCAAGTATGGAAGGCAGAAGCCTTCTGCATTCCTCACATCATCTCAGAGAAATAGCGCCAGCGTAAGAACCAGTGAAATCGGTGTCCTTTGGTCCTAGAACTCCTTTCCAGTTCCCAAGGCCAGCTCCTGCTTGGTTCCCAGTGACAGCCTGCTGAGTGGCTGACCTAGAATCACCACTCAGCTCTGCCCTGACTCAGATCCCTGCCTGCAGGGGAAAGATGGTTACAGTCTGAACCCAGAGCAAGGGACCGGTTTGCAGCCCAGTGACATGAGGTCATTTACCCAAGGTTCCATGACAAGTCTGCATCAGAGCCAGCCCAGCATCGGCTCTCCAGCTTTAAGACTGTTGACATAAGTAATTATTGTTAATTATTTGCCGACACAGTTTCAGAAAGAGGAGCAGATTAGCTCAGTCCAGTATGACTGGCATTTGGCAAAATCTAGAGAAGCGAGAGTTCTGATTGCTAAGGATTCTCCTGGGATACTCTTAATGCTTAGCCAGATGATACTTCGAACATAACCCAGGGATAGCTCTACAAACTGACCCACACAACTCCACAGAAGTTAAAAAGAAAGAAAGGAAAGAAATTTGCATGGCAAACAAAAAAAACACTATAAGCCAAGTCAAAATGATATATTGAAGGAAAGTATTTGTAGCAGATGTCAAAGATAAAAGACTAATATGATTAATATCTAAAAAACTCCTTAAAATTTGAGGAAAAAGTCCAAATTTTCAGTAGAAAACTGGGCAGAAACATGAATACGCAATTCAAAAAATTGAAATAAAATGGCCTTTAAACATCAAAAAAATGTTCAACTCTATTCATAACAAGAGAGAGGTAAATTGTAACTACACTGAAATGCTGTGTTTCATCCGCTGGATTGGCCAGCATTCAGGAGGTTGACGAGTCACTGCATTGGAGGGGCCATGGGAAAGAGGTGTTCTCACGCATGCTGGTGCGACTCAGAGTGGCGAAGCCCTAGGGTATGATGGGATGATATTGAACTCTGCGCTGAGCTCTTGCCCCAGCACTCCCATTTCTAGGAATTTATCCTGAAGATGTATTTTCAACAATATGAAAATATATATTTTCATTGGCATTCATTGCAAATTTTATGTAACAACGAAGTATTGGAAACTGCCTCATTGCCCGCTAATCAGAGGTCGCACACGTTAAATGTGGTGAGTCCACAAATGGGATAGAAGACAGCTGTGAGAAAGCAAGAGAGAACTCGGGAAACTGTTATGGAATGATTTCCAGATACATTGTTGAGTAGAAGAAATGAAGTACATACATAGTGTGCCTCTCCTGTATAAGAAACAGAAGTACACACACACACCCACACACACACACACACACACACCTACTTTTTTTGTGGGGGGGGAGAAGAGAAACGCAAAAAGGGTAGACTAGAAACTTATGAAACTAGCTGCCTACCGGTGTGGGTAGGAACAGAGTGGAAGGGAGAGAAGACACTTGCCTGACTAGACCCTTTCTCTGTAGCTTTGACAAACTTTTGGAAACTTTTGTGAATGTGTTACATCTCAGTAAATACAAGTCAGTAAGTATGTGTGGGGAAGTCAACTCTGAAATTGAATAAAGCCCAAACAAATGAACTGAGCTATATACCAAATGAATGACATAAGTGCACAAGAAAAAAAAGGAAAAAAGAACTAATTCAGTTAGCTTTAAATACAGGACTTTGACTTTACTCCCTCAATCTAAATGCAAAAATGAAAACAAAACAAAAAACCCTGCTAATAGTCTAGCACTTTACTTAGCAATGTTGTGGTTGGTAGAGATACAAATGTAACAATGTTGAAACAATGCTTGCATATCGTAAGACAGAAAATGAGCAAATATGTTGATACTGCCTAGAGCCGTCTCACTGTGGGAGAAAGGAGACATGAGTAAGAAATGGGAAAGGTGAGTGTGTTCATCTCCTAAGGCTACTGGAACAAAGAACCACAAAGTAGGCAGCTTTAACAGCAGAAACATTTGGTTCTGGAGGTGGAAGGTCCAAGATCAAGGCGCTGGCAGGGTTGGTTCCCGAGTGGTGAGAAAGGCTGTGTCGCAGGGGTCCCCCCAAGTGTCTGGTGGAGGGCTGGTAACTTGGGCATCCCTGAAGCATTGCCTCACTTCCGTCTTCATCTTCACACGGTGTTCTCCCTGCACAGGTTGGTGTCCACGTTTTTCTTTCTGTAAGGGTGCCAGCGGGATAGTTCTACACCGAGAAGGACGGTGCCCCTGGGCGAATGAGGGCTTTTGGGGTTGGGAAACAGAAAGTGCGTGATGCACCTGGAACTTTCCGCTCGGCCTGAAAGTGAGTAGGGACACAGGGACCTGTCAAAGGGAAGCTGAGCAAGTCCACCTGAGGAGGATGCTCCTGGCCAAATCTGGGACAATTTGAGCATCACAAAGGACGATGCTCAGTGACAGTCATGGCTGTAACACATTGAACCAATAAGAATGCATGAGTCCATACTGAGTCGAAAAATGGAACAAACACTAAATAAATTGGGGAAGATGAGAATGCTCTTCTTTCTAGTCGAGAGACAACCAATGCAGCAGGGATGTGAGTTAGAACACAAACATTTTGCAACCGTTTTCATGGAACCGATTCAAACAAACATACTGGAACCAGGCGGTTGGGTAATCAGATATTCACAATTTCAAGGCATCTCTGCAAAGAATAAGTAATTACAAAGAGAATAAAAAGATACCTTTTCAGTGGAGACACCTGGAGGGCACACCTTCCCCAAGTGATTATGGTAAACGCCAGAGACTGGACAGCCAGCCCTCCGACGCCCCCTGGTGTAACTAACGCGCAGATGCACAGCCATCAGCATTCCTGTCGAATGACGTCATCTGATGGACCTCTCCAGGAAACAAGTGCAAGCTGAGAGACTTCTCAAAACCACAGTTTGCATCCTTCAAATATCAGGAAACACAAACAAAGATGAGAAACTTCCAGATTAAAAGAATGGGATTTTTTTTACGGGACCTTATACATTTACCCTAAAATTTACATAGAAGTAAAAAAAATCCCTGAACAGGTAAGTCAACTTTAGAAAAGGAAAGCAAAGATGAAGGATTTACCCTATCAGAAACCCAGACGGACAACAAAGCCACTTTACTGAAAGGAAAAACAGCACAAAGAGACAGATCAATAGGCCAATGCCACAGAACGGAGCACCAAGACACAAACGTGTGTTTGGAAACTTAGTGCAGGGTGATGTGGTGTCACTAATCACAGGGAGAAGGTAATTGTTTTTCAGGTAAATGGTATTGGGAAAACTCGTTCACTGTGGGGAAAAAATAAAACTGTTTCCTTACCTAATGCCATTAATCTATTCCAAAGATAACTGGCATCTTATAAAAGACACTCAAAAGGCAAGTGGGTATACTCTGTTGAACTCATCAGTAATCAGAGAAAAGGAACCCCAAACAAAAAATATCGGTTTCCTTCACCAACGGGCTGACTAAACACCAGGTGCTGGGGAGGGGCAGGGGTCGGGCAGGGGCCGGGCAGGGCCCCTCTCGCTATGTGGGGGTGGGCGGACTCCTGCGGCAGGCCATCTGTCCATCCTCTGGGGCGACCTGCAAATTCTTCCTCTTATCCCTTAATCTGACCCAGTATGTGACCCGGCAGTTCCTCCCTCAGACTCCCTCAGGGATGCTCTTTGTGGCTTTATCTGTGGGGTGGTCCTGGAGAACGAAGCAATCGAAGACTTCAGGGCTTGTTAAAGGGACTCCACATTCAAGGTGAAGAAGCTTCCACTAGGGCACCATCACCATTAATAAGGATAATAGCTGCAGTTAATGAAAATAATCCAACGTGCTTATATTCAGGAATTTATAATAATACAAAAAAAACAACCAAGCACAAAAATTGATTATGTCCAAACAGCAGTAGGAAACTGCTTTATTATTTTGAAAGCAGATAAATGAGGATAAAGAATCAAGCATTTATCCTGCTTCTCTGGTATGAATTGTACCTCAGAGTAAAACCAAATAGGTGATGAAAGGACATCTCTACATACTTGTATATATTCCCACTAACAAACAAAGGAGGAGTGAGAAAAATGAACAGATTGCTGTTATGGACTGAATTTCACCCCTCCCCCATTCATATGTTGAAGCCCTACCAGCCCCCATGGTGTGACTGCATTCAGAGACACAGTCTTTCAGGAAGGAATTGGGGTTCAGTGAGGTCGTAAGGGTGGGGCCCTGACCCAGTAGGCTAGTGTCCCTCTAAGAAAAGGAAGATAGGTCAGAAATCTCTCTCTCTCTCTCATCTTGTTCACAGAAGAAAGGCCAAGTGCGCATACAATGAGAAGACGACCATTTGCATACCAAGGAGAGTGACCCCACCGGGAACCAATACATTTCTGTCCTTCATGGCACCCCGTCTGTGACACTCTGTCATCGCGGTCCAGGCAGATTAGCACAAAGTACCACTCTGCAACCCTCGGTGAACTGCCCATCCAGGCAGTGGTCATCAGTGGCTGGGGACACCGCCAAAGAGAGAGATCAGACCTGTGTACCTCCTAACGTGCTGCCTAGGAAGTCAACTCGCCACACCAGACGAAAAACAAGGTGTGGTAAAACAACCTGAGTCTGATTAAACCTGTGCTCCAGTACTGGGTTGGTCTAAATGTTTGTATAGTTTTTTCCATAAAATAAAATCATGTTTTTCACTTTCACCAATAACTTTATTGACTTGGATACTTTGAGTATGTCAGCTATTTCCCCCTTGGCATAATGTTAATTGTTCTCAATTAATGTCTCCATTTCATTGATATCTACCTCAACTGGTCTACCTGACCAGCATGAAACTTCGCAGACCACTTTGGACACGTTCGACCAGTCACAGCACCTTCTTTGTGCACTGCACAAATCCTTTTGTCCATTTCAGTTGCATTTATACCTTTCTCTAAATAATAAAGCATAATGTGCTGAAATGCTGCTTTTCTTCCATCTTCAATATTAAAATGGCTAAACAAAAATTCACCAATTTTCATAATTTTTAAAATCCACATTGATATGACAGCTGTCACAATACAATCTAACAAAATTGTTTCGAATGAAGTTAAAGACAACTAAGCACTACTAGAGCCATTGTATGGGAAAAACCAAACGAACTTTTTGGCCAGCCCAATAATTTACATGAAATACTAGGCACAGAGGAACATGTTAACTAACACCATAGATGCAATCAGCAAAATCCGGAGTGTGGGGAATTTGACAAGACCTGGTTTATTCAACAAAAAATTTACAAGGAAAATAAAGGAACACCTACAGATTAAATGAAACTGAGGAAACAGCAATCGCAATGTATGGACCGCAGCTGGATCTCAAGTCAACAAATAAACCTTAGCCAAAAAAATGTAGGACAACTAGTGTTCATAAACACTGATTTGGTTTTTAATAATATTAAGGAATTATTTAAATTGTGTTTATGTATGACGATGGTCTTTGTTTTATATTTTCTGAAGAGCCTTTTTTTTTAAAGATACATGCTGAAGTATTTACAGGTGAAATAACATGCCTGAGAGTTGGTTCGAAACCATCCAGAGGCTTAAGAAATGGGAGGAGGAACAGAGAAGCAACACACTGACCAGGGACTGGTCACAGCTGAAGCTGGGTGGTGAACACATTAGGTGCCATATTCTTCCCTCTACTTTTAAAAGCTTGACGTTTTCTATAATAAAACCTTTTGAGTACTTTGTATTTTAAAAGTAATAAACAAAATGAGATTTTTTGGCTGATCTGACTTAGATACATTAATTACATATATGTATATATTTTGTGTGTGTATATATACACAAATTTATATTGTGTATAAATTGTGTACACTTACTTAACAAGAACACAAACTGAAACACAGCTAACCTGTTAGAGCAGTTGGTGGGGGAGGGAGGGGCAGGAGTAGGGAATGGGAACAACGGGGTACTCACTAATTACTTAAATAAAGCTAGAGAGGGGCTTTGTAAAGACCCATGAGGACTGTGAACCACAGACTGAGGAGAGAGTTCAACACCGTCCTGTGCACCTGAGGTCGCAGGAGAGAAAAACTGGGGAGGTGGGAAAGCACAAGGTTGCACAAAAAATCACTGAGGCTCCACTACCTGGAGAGAAGTATTGTGAACATTTTAGTGTTTCCCTCTATGTTTTTTTCTATATCTACATCAAATTATCCTTTCCTTTTCACTCATCCTCTGGCTTTGGGGATGCATGGCAATGGGTCAAAATTCTGGATTTACTATTTTATTAGGGAGTTATTTTGGGCAAGTTGTTTCCTCTGGTCCATTTCAGGTTTCTCATTCTGAAAAGAAGGAATTATCATGACCAGCCTCTTAAGGCTGTGCAATGATGAAATGAAATCATCAAGGTGAAAAGGCACAGAACAATATGTAAATTCTGATTGCTCCTCCTCTTAGAGGCTCATGGGGCAGCTTCCCTGAGATCTTTGCAGGCAGAGGCACTGGGCAAAAACTTGTCCAACTGAAGGGACTTAAATCCCGAGAGAGCCAGATCTCATGTGTGGTTTTTCATCTCAAGGCCTCTCCCTTTCTTGCCAGGACGTAGGTGATGCTAAAAGGTAGGATATTTTTTCTTGTGTTCCATTCTCCTCAGTTACATGTGCGAGGAAAAGGAACTCACTCTTTTTGAGGCGTCCAGTTCACATGGAATGGTGTTTCTTATCATTGGTAACATTTTCCAAGGAAGAGTTCAAAGATGTGGAATTCGACAGAAATACAATGTTTTGAAGACACATTCAGAAAGGACTCTGGCTGCTGGGAATGAGGATGTGCACTCTGCAGGGCCTGAAAGCCCTTGGCAGTTTCCTGCCATCAGACTATCTGTTCAGGTGAGTCACCCTGGAAGCCGCCACATAGGGTCGGTGTCATTGTCCTGAGCACTGCTGGGTACTGGCTCAGAGTGGGGGCTTGTGTGCAAACTGGGCAAGCCTGTGTCTCCGGTGACTCCTGGGCGGCACGCTGGCCTCACCAAAGGTCTGACTGTCCGCAAATGTTGTCAGTTCAGGGCTCGGCATGCACCATTCGGAGGAATCAAGTGTCTGCTGGCCCTTGTGAATCTGGGACTTCTAGAAGTTCCTCGGGCACAGGCCTCATGAGTCTCAAGGGCCCGTCTGATGCCTGGCAGGTCTGGATCCCTGCACCTCCTTATCACTAGGCCTCCAGCGAGGTTCAGGAAACAACAGGGTCTTTGGTTTTGCTTTCCACCCAGTTCAGCTTTAGGAAGGCGCAGGATATGCAAACACAGGGCACACAGCAGGCCTCTGGCCTCTCCTCTCCCTTCAGGGACTAGGAGCCCACGGGCAGAAAGGTCAAAGGACGCATGCAAGGTCATGCAGAGGTGAGTCAGTTCATGCCTTGTGGTTCTGGCTTTGGGGAGACAGTGAGCTCGAGATCACAGGAGTGAACGTCAGAGGGCTGCTCCGGAATCCCAGACTGACTCCCCAGGTGAAGTGGCAGAGTCAGAGTGCTGGCTTTCAGAGGAACCACCCACCCCCCTCCCCCTGCACCTGCTGCCCTGTTCCTGCAGGCAGCTGGAGGCAGGGAGGGTGAAGAGCTCAGCCTTAGCTCAGAAGGGCCCAGATTCCAACCCCTAGGTGCATTTATTTCTGTGTGAATTTAGGAAAGTTATTCCTCTTCCCTGTTCTGGTTTTCTCCTTAGTGAAACCTAGTCCCCTGTAGAATTGTTGTAAAGATTGAATGACTCAAGGGGTAAAGCTGTGAGTACCATGCAGACACGATGTGTGTGCACAACTATGGCCCACAGTAGGTGGTGAGGGACCTCCCACTGGGTGACTGCCTGGAGTGGGGGGGAGCCAGGTGTGGAATCTCACAGGCTCTTTGAGCCTCTGCTCTTCTTCCTCAGGGTAAGGAGACCCACTCCATCACGAGGTAATGTGTGTGGAAGCACTTTGCTGAGTGTTAAGCACTGGCCCAATGCTACGGTTACTATTGGAAATGACCTCCATCCATCGTTCCACGGAGGAGGTCACAACACACCACCCCAACATATGCCAGTCTGGCATCTTAAGGATTTTGAGTAAAATGCACTTGAAAATCAGCAGGTGCACCCTGGCAGTGTTGCCCAGAGCAAAGAAGGAACTTGCCCAGGGACACATGCCCTGGTGGGAGCACTGGATTGGCATTCTGGCTGGCAGCGTGCACTCTCCCTCCCACAGCATGCCCTCAAGCTAAGGGTTCTGCTGAGGACAGACTGCCATCTGGACGTGGGCATGCTGCACTCTTGCAGGCTGAGCCCTCAGGGGTGTTCTTGCCTAGAGTCAAGAATGCAGTTCAAGAGGTCCGTTCCTGGGGTCAAGTGTTTTAAACCCACAGCTGCCTAACTTTGGTGGCTTAAAGAGACACTAATGTTACTACTATCATGTATTAACTCTCAGCACATTGCGCTACTGTTTAAAAGTCCTGCTCCCCACACGATCTTGTTTCACTCATCAGTCTCGCAAGGTAGGCATTATGGTTTCCACTGTAGATGAAGCTGGTCACTCCATCTGTAGTGACCGATATCCCAGGGTCTCTCCCCTGACCACAGAGGGAGGCCTCACCAGCCCTGACTCAGTGGCCACCCTGGGGTGGGAAGGGAGAAAGAGAGGGAGAGAAAGACCAGTGTGTGAGAGAAACATTGACTGGTTGTCTCACTCACCCCCAACTGGAGACCTGAGCCCTGCCCTCAACCCAGGCATGTGCCCTGTCCTAGAATCAAACCAGCGACCTTTTGGCTTGCAGGCTGGCACTCGATCCCCTGAGCCACACCAGCCAGGACCAGATACTGCTTTAAGAAGTGAGGATTTCTCTTTTTTCTTTTTTTAAAAATATTTTATTGATTATGCTATTACAGTTGTCCCATTTCCCCCTTCACTCCCCTCCACCCTGTATACCCTCTCCCACCCACATTCCCCCCTTTAGTCATGTCCATGTGTCATACTTATAAGTTCTTTAGCTTCTACATTTCCCATACTATTCTTACCCTCCCCCTGTCTATTTTCAACCTACATTCTATGCTACTTATTCTCTGTACCTTGTCCCCTTCTCTGCTCCTCCCACTCCCCTGTTGCTAACCCTCCATGTGATCTCCATTTCTGTGGTTCTGTTCCTGTTCTAGTTGTTTGCTTAGTTTCTTTTGGTTTTGCTTTAGGTGTGGTTGTTCATAATTGTGAGTTTGCTGTCCTTTTACTATACATGTTTTTTCTTTATCTTCTTTTCTTAGATAAGTCCCTTTAACATTTCATATAATAAGGGCTTGGTGATGATGAACTCCTTTAACTTGACCTTATCTGAGAAGCACTTTATCTCCCCTTCCATTCTAAATGAAAGCTTTGCTGGGTAGAGAAATCTGGGATGTAGGTCCTTGTCTTTCATGACTTGGAATATTTCTTTCCAGCCCCTTCTTGCCTGTAAGGTCCCTTTTGAGAAATCAGCTGACAGTCTGATGGGAACTCCTTTGTAGGTGACTGTCCCCTTATCTCTTGCTGCTTCTAGGATTCTCTCCTTCATTTTTACCTTGGCTAATGTAATTATGACATGCCTTGGTGTGTTTCTTCTTGGGTCCAACTTCTTTGGGGTCCTCTGAGCTTCCTGGATTTCCTGGAAGCCTATTTCCTTTGCCAGAATGAGGAAGTTTTCCTTTATTATTTGTTCAAATAACTTTTCTACTTGTTGCTTTTCCTCTTCCCCTTCTGGTACCCCTATAATTTGGATGTTGGAACGTTTAAAGATTTCCTGGAGGTTCCTAAGCTTCTCCTCATTTTTTTGAATTCTTATTTCTCCATTCTTTCCTGTTTGGTTGTTTTTTTCTTCCTTCTGGTCCACTCTATTGTTTTGAGTCCCAGTTTCCTTCCCATCACTATTGGTTCTCCGTGCACTTTCCTTCATCTCTTTTATGGTAATCTGCATTTTTGCATCTAATTTGTGATCAGAATCAACCAATTCTGTGAGCTTCCTGATCACCAGTGTTTTGAACTGTGCATCTGATAGATTGGCTATTGGTCGCTTAAAATGATGAGTCCTGGGGCATTGATCTGTTCTTTTGTTTGAGATGTCTCTCTCTCTCTCTTTTTTTTTTGGTCTGGTCACTCCTGTTATGGTGAGGGGCAGAGCCTTAGGTGTTCACCAGGGCTGGGCACCCCAGATGCTAGATTGTGACATTATATGAGGGGGCGGGGGCGGGGGCAGGAGGGAACAGTAGCTCCGTTCTCCTGGGACCTCAGTCCCTTCTCTGGGATCCCGGGTTGCGCGCTTTGCCCTGGTCCACAATCGCGGCCTCACTGGGTCTGCCAGCTGCCGCCTGCGTACTCAGGGTCAACCCACTGCAATCTTGCGCACCCCAGATGCCTTACGCACTCCCAGTTGCCTTATGCACCCAGTTCTCCCTGTTCTCCGCACGCTGCGCCCCTCGCCCAGCTGCTCCTCTCTGCCCCTCCTACCGGTCTGGAGGAACGGGTCTACTTCAACTTCTTGGCTTTCCGACTTCCATTCAGATAAATTCTCTGTCAGTTCTGGGTGTTATTCTGCCTCTAAATTGTTGTTGTTCTAATCTTTGTAGTGTGTGGAAGTATGGTGCGCCCACCTATGCCTCCATCTTGCCAGAAGTCTGAGCATTTCTCTTTAACAATAATAAAAAAAAGTCTGGAAGCTCTGGCAACATGGGGTCCACCCTGACTTTCCTCCTCTGTGCAGCACATCTCCCTTCTTTTTTCCGTCTGCTGGGCCTGGTTCCCACTGTCACGGTTCCCACAGCTGTGATGGAGCTGTGAGCCCCAAGTCTGCAGACCGCTCACCCAGTGGGGGAAGCCTGTGCTACAAGGGACCCACCCTCCTGAAGATAATTCCAGTTTTTGGGGTCCTCCCTCTTATATCAGTGGAACAGAATGGAGAGCCTAGAAACAAACCCACACTTTTATAGTCAGTTAATATTCGACAGAGGAGGCTGTCTGCCTTCTGGCTGCTGATCCTTTGACAAGGCAGCTTTGTGTCCAGAGGACTTGCCCCTTGATCCACTCTCTCACTAAAGAAAGCTTATGAAGCACTTACTCTATTGGGGGAGAGAGCAGGCTGTTTGTTTTTGTTGTTGTTTTTTAAAGACTTCATTTATTTTTCAAGAGAAGAGAAGGGAGGGAAAAAAACATTGATGTGTGAGAGAAATATCAATCAGTTGTCTCTTGCATGCCCCAACCAGGGACCTCGCCTCCAACCCAGGCTTGTGCTCTGACCAGGAATGGAACCAGCAACCTTTTGCTTTGCAGGATGATGCTCAACCCACTGAGCCACGCAAGTCAGGGTGAGAGCGGGCTCTTTGGAGCGGGCAGAACTGAGTTAAGATTCCCCCTCTGCCTCTTGCTGGCCACATCACCTGATTTGACCTCCTGAGCCTCAGTTTCCTTCCTGTATGAGGAGGAGAGCATGATTACCGCCCAACTCAATGACCAGATGACCTGGGAAATGGGCATGGCCCAGTGGTCCACATGTTCTGTACCCAGCAAGTATCCACTCCTTTATCCACCTCTCCAGGACTCTACAAACCAGGGGCACTTGAGCTTCAGTTATGGACAGGCCAGGCCACAGGCCAGCAGCGGAGCACTCAGAGGGCCCACCTGGATGCAGTGCCCGATT
Organism: Phyllostomus hastatus; assembly: GCF_019186645.2. Taxonomy (NCBI): domain Eukaryota; kingdom Metazoa; phylum Chordata; class Mammalia; order Chiroptera; family Phyllostomidae; genus Phyllostomus; species Phyllostomus hastatus. The sequence continues at coordinate 5,420,522 of NW_025334015.1, read as the reverse complement.
CGCTCTCACCCCCAGCGGAAGTGCTCACGGGAGCCCGGGGAGGACGGAGTCTGCTGTGTGTGTGAAGGGTCAAGGATGGTGTTTGCTTTCTGGAATATCCCTGTGCTTTGTGATTAGCATTTAATAGGTTCCTAGGAAGCTTTGAAGATAACAATATGTCTCTCTTCCCTTTCAACTGATGATCTTGAAGTGATACACTTATGTTAGTAATGATATTCGGAGGCTCTTGCAAGGAGTCAAGACTTGCTCTTATCTTTAAAAAAGGCTGAGAGGCTTAGTTATGAAAATTAAAGCCACAGAGTGGTGTGGCGCTGGGATGCAGCCTCAAGCATGGAAGTGTCTCCTCAAGCACTGCCTGTTTCGTGAGACAAGTGGTGGCGGGGGTGATGGAGTGAGTTAAGCCTCCTGACAGTTGTGGCATTTGTATCTCACTTTCAGTTTGCACACCTTTGACAAGGCCTTTGCACACCCCGTGTGTACCTGATAGTCTCAGGGGGTTGGTATCCTCTCTGGATGGCAGGTGAGCAGGCTGAGACTCTGAGGAGTGGCCTGTCCAGGTCACAAAGCTGCCAGGTGAGTTCCAGGGCCAGGAGTTCACTCTGCTCTCCTGAGTGCAGAGTCTCTGCTCTGTTGCCTCCTTGAAATATTTAGCTTTTTCCAAACATGTAGCTGAGCTGTCCTGGGCATCAGGAATTCCAGAGGAGGCAGTAGGACAGCTCAAATGTGGCCACAGCCAGGAGGAGCGGTGGCCACATTCCTGGAATTCTCAGGGCCTGGTCACAAAAGAATAATGCAGCCCTTGGGGCAGCCTCATCAGGGGCCAGATCTGTCCCTGTGACCCACTCTGACCCACTGGACGGGTCTGTCCTGCCGCTCTGCCCTCTCTCTCAGGAACCGACATTTCATTCCAATGTGGCACAAAAGTTCACATTTTAACCTTCTCATAGCTCCTTTCACTCTTGCCCAGGTTTCTGCTCTTCCTTTCAGCAGAACTCCCACAGGGCTGTCCTTACTGTCTACTCTTGCTCCGCCCTGCCTTGAGCTCTCTCCAGTGGGCCACTGGTCCTCAGCCAGCTCTTGCTCGCTAGTATTCGGGGTTCTACCTGCTGGAGAGCTGCTTCGCTTGGCCCTGGGCACACACAGGCACTCCTCCTTCCACGTTAGCGGCTCTACCAGACGGTTCTGTGGGTCCTCCCCTCTGCACGTGCCAGGGCCCGTGTTCCTGCTTCAGCCCCGGGCTCCCTCGTCTCCTCACCCGTCTGCGTTGCTCCTCAGGTGAGCTCACTTAGTCCAGGGCTTTCAGTCCCATTTTCACACAATGACTTGCAAGTTCACATCTCCAGCCGGACATCCCCTCCAAGCTCCAGGCTCATTTGTCGGACTTCCTGCCTGATACCCCCTCTTGTATTTCCAACACACACATCAAACTCAACGTGCCCCAGCCCCGAGTTCTGCCCCCACGCCTGCTCATGACTCTCAGTCAGTGAAGGGCCCTGCCACCCACTGCACCATCAACCTACAATGGCCCTCTTCTCACAGCTGCGCCCAGTCTAGTGCTGGGCCCACCTGGAGAGTCCTCCTATCTCTTTCTCATGTGCCTGCGTCCAGGGCTCCGAGTCTGGGCTGGGCTCCTGAGACAGGCTCCCGGTTAGTCATCTTCATCCCCCACACAGAGCAACATGAGTTAGACTGTGTCATCCTCTGTCCAAAATCCTGCAGCGACTTCTCGACACACCTAGAACTACACTGAAATGCCTAACTGTGGTCTCGGAAGGAGTATGTGAAACACCCACATTTAACAACTAGCCAGAGACTATATATTCATGTGTAGTTTTCCATACAAATAAAAAATTTAAATAGATTCCCTTCTATTTTTGAAATAAGCCAAAGCGTATCTATTCATCTACATAGTACAACTGCTTGTTGAATGATGTGAGCTGCCACCTGGTGCCCGTCCAGCCAGTCTAGCAACTTCTGGGCTATTCATGGCTCCCAGAGCCTGCCGCTGCGCCTTGTGGCTTGACCTGCACCAGCTGACTGAGCCCTTGTTGGAGCTGGGACTTGATGGGGGAAATGAGACAAACTCTTCCAATAACTTCCCCGTTAAATCTGTAGCCACTGGGTGACTTGGAGACTCAAAACAGAGAATTTTGGTTGGTAATGACACTATTTTGGGTAATGAATTATCTGTTAGCTTGAGTTAAGAGCAATTTCATGCAAACATTTTCTGATTCTTACAGTATTATCTGCGATGCTTACAGAGTCAGTGCCTTTCTGGCCCAATCACAGAAATCTCTGGGACGCCCTACTTCACAGGGTGGAGCCTGGTCCCTCCTGAGGAGGTCGTGGCAGGGCAGCTGCAGCTGTGCCTTCTTGGCCAGGCTACTCGGTTTTGACTCCAGCTCAGCCACTACATCAGCTTCCAGAGACCTCTCTGTGTCCATTTTCTTGTTTGTAAAATGTGGCTGATGATGATTACAATGCTCAAATGAGTTAACATGTTCAGAATAATACCTGGCTCAGAAAATGCTCCATGGGCCTTAGCTCTCACTTTACCAAGGAAACCAGTGCTGTTAGTGTCCTTAGCTGAAGGCTTGCAGTAGTTTTAACACACGGGTGCCCCTAAACAGAAGTGCAGTTTAGTAAGAATGGGGAAGAGAGTGAGCTGCACCCTGGGGTCCTTGGGCCCTTCCTTCCACTGGCCTCTCTCCTGTTCTTCCAGCAGAGGTCCACATGCCTGCCTAGTACCTGTGCGTTTGTTCTCTGTCCCTCACCACAGCCCCCCCACCCCCTCCTTGGCTGTTCCCCAGGCTCTCCCCAGCTCACTGGGATCCAAAATCCTGTGACAACCGTCATCTGCATAGGCAGGCATGGGTTAGTGGGCGGTACAAGGCAGCCACAGCTGGCTGGCTGGCTGTGGCTGATCCACCAAGTGTCCATTCTCCCTTCCTTTGTGGGAGCCAGTGACAGTGGCCAGGAGGTGGACCTACACAGGATGCACAGTACAGGCCGTGTGGGTGTGCTGGCCACACATCGCACTTCTGTGTTTGGGAGACCTGCAGCAGTCAGGATGCAGCAGCTCAGCACTCCGACCTTGAGGCCCGTGACTCTACCTCTCTCCCATGACTTCCCGGCCCCACAAGCTTCCTGTTGTTACTCAAGCACACCCAGCTGACCCTGCCTCAGGGCCTTCTCTCTCTCCCTGGGCTGTGCTCCCCCAGATTCTTGTCTGGCTCAGCCAACCCACTGTCAGAGAGGGCTCCCTGACGACCCTACGAAAATTCTGTTCACATCACTCATGTATCTCTCCAGCATCAAAGTGTTTATTACTCCCTAGTGTTATATTTTTAAAATATATTATTGATTATGTTATTATACTTGTCCCAATTTTTCCCCCTTCCCCCTCCACCTGACACCTCATTCCCTCCAGCAATCTCCCCCTTAGTTCATGTCCATGGGTTATACATGTAAGTTCTTTGGCTTCCCTATTGCCTGTACTGTTCTTACCCCCCCCTGTCTATTCTATACCTACCATTTATGCTTCTTAATCCCTGTACTTTCCCCCCATTTCTCCCTTCCCCCTCCCCACTGACAGCCATCCAAATGATCTCCGTATCTATGATTCTGTTCCTGTTCTGCTTGTTTGCTTAGTTTGTTTTTTAGATTCAGTTGTTGATAGTTGTGAATTTATTGCCATTTTAATGTTTATAGTTTTGGTCTTCTTTTTCTTATATAATTCCCTTTATCATTTCATATAATAAAGTCTTGGTGATGATGACCTCCTTTAATTTTATTTTGTCTGAAAAGCACTGTATCTGCCCTTCCATTCTAAGTTATAACTTTGCTGGATAGAGTAATCTAGGTTGTAGGTCCTTGCTTTTCATCACTTTGAAAATGTCTTGCCAGTTCTACCAGCCCTTCCTTGCCTGCAAATTTACTTTTGAGAAATTAGCTGACAGTCTTATGGGAACTTCTTTTTAGGTAATTGTATGCTTTTCTTTTGCTGCTTTTAAGATTCTTTTTTTATCTTTAACCTTTGGCATGTTAATTATGATGTGTCTTGGTATGGGGTTCTCTTTGGGTCCATCTTGTTTGGGACTCTCTGTGATTCCTGGACTTGTATGTCTATTTCCTTCACCAAATTAGGAAAGTTTTCTTTCATTATTTTTTCAAATAAGTTTTCAATTTCTTGCTCTCTCTCTTCTCCTTGTAACACCCCTATGATTCAAATGTTGGTACATTTAAAGATGTCTCAGAGGTTCCTAAACCTGTCTTTGTTTTTTTAAATTCTTTTGTTCTCCTGCTGTTCTGATTGAATACTTTTTTCTTTCTTGCATTCCAAATTGTTGATTTGATTCTTGGCCTCTCCACTGCTCATTCCCCATAAATTTTTCTTTATATCACTTAATGCAACCTTCATTTCTGCCTGGGTCTTTTTTATGCCATTGAGGTATGCATTAAGTTCCTGGAGCATCCTGATAACCAGTGTTTTTAGCTCTGCATCTGATAGATTGCTTATCTCCATTTCATTTAGTTCTTTCTCTGGAGTTTTAATCTTTCCTTTCATTTGGGCCACTTTTCTTTGTCTCCGCATTTTGGCAGCCTCCCTGTGTTTGTTTCTATGTATTAGGTAGAGCTGCTTTGACTCCCTGTCTTAGTAAAATGGCCTATTGTAGAAAAGTGCACCTATTAAGTTGTACAGGGCAGAGCCTTAAATAATCGCTGGGGCAGGGCAATCTGTGGCACCACTCTGTTGCTCTGTGCTGGAGAGGGCTCTCAGAGGGGACAATGCTGCTGCCTAGCCTCTAGTTTTGCCCGGGAGGAAGCCGTCTCCTGGGACTCACACTTTACTTTCTCCTTATATGCCACTGGTGCCCTTCTAGCTATTGCCCTGGTGCTGAGCCCTAAGTCCATTGTGAGCTTTTTAAGAGGAGTCTCTTGAGAGTCCCACAGTTCTTTCACCATCCCAACCCCCACTGGTTTTCAGAGCCAGATGTTATGGGGACTTATCTTCTTGGTACTGGAACCCTGGGCCTGGTGGTCTGAACTGGAGCTGGGATCCCTCTCTTCTGAGCTATCCTTCCTATTTTTTAGCCACTGCACACAGATGTGGGACTGCCTGTTCCTGTCTCCACAACTCTCCACCTCTCCATGTCTCTCCATGCCTCTCTGTGTCTCTGCCTCTCCTACCCAGCTAGACGAATGTAGCTTCTCTAGATCCTTGGTTGTCAGATTTCCACACAGCTCGATTTTCTGACAGTTCTGGGTGATATTTGTGCTGTAGTCTAATCATATTTTTTGCTATAGTTGTGTATGGAGAGGAGGTATGTTTGCCTATGCTGCCATCTTGACCAGAAATCCCTAGAGTTATATTTTCTGTCCATCTGTTTTCTGCTATTGTGCTGTATTGAATATGGCTAAAATAACAGACTATAAATACTGCTACGAAAACTTTGGAAGGTGTAGAAAATGCTAAAAACTTAGAGGAAACAAATATTGAACAAATTAAACAGGTTTGTAACTGGAAGGCTTGCTGCCCAATTAAAGAAAATATAGATATTTCTAACAAGTCTTTGCCCCTGGTACTCCTAGATTCTTTTTCAGTCATGGGATGTAGCAAGAACTATGGCTGAGGAGCCACTGATGGAACCATGCAGCAGGGAGTAGATGTTCTAAAAACTAAATAATTTCTTTCATGAAACAATACTCTGATAAAACGTCACCACATAACTATTGAAAAACTGGCTGTTTTGACTGTAATAACCAAGTAACGCTGGAATGACTGCTGGTGGTGCCATGGGTGAAGTGCACCAGCAGAAGTGTGTGCACTCCTACATCTGAATTAATCACTCCCAAGGCATTCTGCAGCAGTGTGTGCACTCCTGCACCTAAATCAACCACACCCATGGCCTCCTGCAGCAGTGTGTGTACTCCTGCACCTAAATCAACCACACCCATGGCCTCCTGCAGCTGTGTGTGCACTCCTGCATCTAAATTCACCACACCTATGGCCTCCTGCAGCTGTGTGTACACTCCTGCACCTAAATTAACCACACCCATGGCCTCCTGCAGCTGTGTGTGCACTCCTGCACCTAAATTAATCACACCCATGGCCTCCTGCAGCTGTGTGTGCACTCCTGCATCTAAATTTACCACACCCATGGCCTCCTGCAGCTGTGTGTGCACTTCTGCATCTAAATTCACCACACCCATGGCCTCCTGCAGCTGTGTGTGCACTCCTGCATCTAAATCAACCACACCCATGGCCTCCTGCAGCTGTGTGGGAACTCCTTTGTAGGGAACTCTCCTTTTCTCTTGCTGCTTTTAAGATTCTCTCCTTTACTCTTGGGTAATGTAATGATGATGTGCCTTGGTGTGTGCTTCCTTGGGTCCAACCTCTTTGGGACTCTCTGAGATCCTAGACTTCCTGGAAGTCTATTTCCTTTGCCAGATTGGGGAAGTTCTCCTTCATTATTTTTTCAAGTAAGTTTTCAATTTCTTGCTATTGTTCTTCTCCTTGTGGCACCCCTATGATTCAGATATTGGAATGTTTGAAGTTGTTCTGGAGGTTCTTAAGCCTCTCTGCATTTTTTTGAATTCTTATTTCTTCATTCTGTTCTGGTTGAATGTTACTTATTCCTTCTGCTCCAAACCATTGATCTGAGTCCCAGTTTCCTTCCCTTCCCTGTTAGTTCCCTGTGTATTTTGCTTTATTTCACTTTGTGTAGCCTTCATTTCTTCCTTTATTTTGCAACTGAGCTCAATGAATTCTGTGAGCATCCGGATTACCAGTGTTTTGAACTCTGCATCAGATAGGTCGTCTATCTCCATGTTGCTTAGCTCTTTTTCTGGGGCTTTGATCTGTTCTTTCATTTAGGCCATATTTCTTTGTCTTGGCGGGCCTGTTACTTAGGAAGGGGTGGAGCCTTAGGTACTTGTCAGGGTGGGGCAACCCTCTGTACTGCTTGTGGTGCTATGTGGGGGAGTGGAGTCAGAGAGGGAACAATGCCACTTGCTTCGCTCTCCTTCCATGTTCTGCTGCTTCCCCCACTACCCACAAGTGGATTGTGAACTCTCCTGTGAGCCTTGGAGTTTCTCCCACCGCCACCACTCCCACAGACTTTTTACAGCCAGGGGTTTTGAATCTTTAGTTTCCCATGCTGAAACCCTGGGTTTCACAGTCTGTCTCGCTTCCCTGTTGTTCCTTCCTGCTTGTCTGCACCCGAATGTGGGATCGCCCGCTGGGTCCACCACCTTGCCTTGCTGTAGGTCCTTTCCACCCCAGCTGCCCATCTCCGCCCTCCTACCTGTCTGGGTGAATGTTTCGTTAACTCCTTGGTTGTTGGAATTCCATGCAAATGATTTTCTGGCAGTTCTGATTGTTCTTTGCTTTTAAATTGGCTTTTATCCTTCTTTTGGTTGTGCAAGGAAGTGAAGCATTTCTGCCTATGCCTCCATCTTGGCAGGGGAGGGGGAACATCACTTTTCAAGATTGCTCAGACACCAACTCCTTAATCTGAAAATTGAAATACATCATTAAAGTCACCGTATAATAGAAATGGCCACAAACACATGAAAAGATGTTTAACATCAGTCATTAGGGAAATTTGAGTCAGAATTACAGTGAGATAGAGCTTCACACCCACAAGGATGGCTATAAGAAAGACAGACAACAACAAGCTTTAGAAAGGATGTAGAGAAATGAGGACCTCCATAGATTACTGGTAGGAATACAAGTGTTTCAACCACAGTCTGGCAATTCCTCAAAATGTTAAAAATAGAGTTCCCATATGACCCAGCAATTCCACTCCTAGGTACCCACCCAGGAGAACTAAAAACATGTCCACACAAAACCTTGTACATGAATGTGTACAGCAGCATTATTTACAGTAGTGAAAAGAGAGAAACAACCAAATATCTGTCAGCTGATGAATGGATAAATAAGATGTGCTCTAACCATGCAGCGAGATATTATTTGGCAATGAAAAGAAATGAAGTACTGAGACATGCGGCAACACGGCGAACCTTGAAAACATTTAGCTAAGTGAAAGAAGCTGGACTGATGGGCACACGGACACCTGCTGTGTGGCTCCAGAACAGACAGACCACGGGGACAAGGGGAGGACTAGCAGTCCCCAAGGTCTGAGGGGCGGGGGGATGAGGAGTGGCCACTGTGGCCGTGGGGTTTTGCGGGGAGATGTTCTGGAATCAGATGGTGGCAATGGTTGCACAGCTCTGTGAATAGACTAAAAACTCCCAGACTGTGCACTTCACAGGGGTGAACTGTCTGGTATGTGGTTTGCATCTCACTAAAGCTGTTATTTTAAAAAAATCACTGTATAGACTTGTTTGATTCCTGATTCAAACCAGCTGATTTTAAAAGACTTGTAGAAAACAACCTGGGAAGTATGAACACTGACTCAGCATTAAATATTAAGAACTCATTGTTAATTTTATCTGAGATGGGATAATGCTGTTGCAGTTATTTAAAAACTACCTCTTAGAGACACATCCTGAAGTCCTTGGGGCGAAACCACAGGACAGCGGGGTTCGCTATTAACTGCAGCGGGGACCGAGCACAGCACACCCGGCTGCACACAGGTGGTGTTTGTCAAAGCCGGGGAAGGCCACGTGTGTGTTCTTCACACTTTTCTCTCTACTGTTGTGTATGTTCTAAAATTTCCATAACAAAAATGCCTTAAAATTACTTTTCAGAAAGAAAACGAAGGAAACAATAAAGAAAAAAGTCAGTCCTTGAGAACTTGTTAATTCGTATCCATAAGAACCACCCTATAGGATCGTCTCATTCCTAGAGCCTCTGATTCCAGCCAGGCAGAGCCCCCGCTCCCCTGGGCACCCCCAGTGCTTGACTCCTGCTGGAACAGCCTTAGAGCTACTTGTACTCTTGTCTGTTGAATTACATTGACTGTATAAACATATATTGATTACAACTTCAATCCTCAAAGATTCTCAAGACTGGTCATCCTAAATAATTTTTCTTTTTGGTGATCGAGAGTTTATCCCTTACTTAAAATTTTAAACACTTTAATATTTTGGATAAAAACCTTTGTGAAGTATATTGCATGATTTTTACCCTCCTAGTAGTCAGTATTGATCAATTGATCTACCCTATGTGAAGTTTTTAAAATTAATCTTATGGAAATGAACCATTGTGCTCACTATAGTACCGTGGTTCTCACACGGGTTTTCAGCTATAAGGTTGCTTGTTGCCTAAACCATATGACCCCTGGTTGCTTTGAGATTTTTTGTTTTTTTTGGTTTGCTTTGCTTTTGTTTTTTAAATCCCTTATTTTTGTGGAATTTCTGTCCCTTCATTGTCTTTTCTCTGTGTCCTCAGAGTGGCCTTCCTTACCCATTTCTAAGTTGCTACTTCTAATTTAACATATATGTGAACGAAGTAGGTATCTAAACTTGTTAGAGTTACACATACAGTGACCATACTTTCTGTTTGTGTGGATTGTCCTAGTGCCTTTATTAATAGAACCCTTTAAAAATTCTAGATTGTATCCTGGGTTTCAATAATAAAGTATCCAATCATCCCAGTTATGTGTCAAACAAGAGCATATCTCCATCACAAAGTCTGGTGGGCTCACTTACCTGTCTTCCATTCAAGTGTTAAACTGTAAGGGTATTGTGGGTTCTCTTCAACATTCATTGAGCATCTGTTAGGTGCCATGCACAGTGCTGGTCCTTGCTCTCTGGCAGCTTGTAGTACAGCAAGGTGGTGAGAGAACTATTCACAGGTACCCAGAACACAATGCTCTGCATGTGTAAGGATAAAGGCAGAGCATGCACTTGGGTACCCTGGGGCCAAAGACCCAGAGTCACTGGTCCAGTTTGGTGTTTGTGAACCGCAGCATGACTGGTAGTTGTAACCAGGTAATTCTGGAGTTGTTGCTGTGGGGCTGCCCTGTGCACTGTTGGATGCTTAGCAGCATCCTTGGCCCCTACCCACTAGATGCCAGTAGCACTCCCCTAAGTCATGACAGAAAATGTCTCCAGACATTGCCAAGTGCACCCTAGGGGACAGAACAGCCCAGGGTTGAGAACTACACTAGTCCAAGAGGCATGAGTGCAGTGTTGGGAGACTGCAGGTGATAGAATGGGGCAAGGTGTTGTGAGTAGAAGCTAGTCAGACCAGGAGGGAAAGGGGTAGAGGAAAGGGCTTTGCAAGCAGAGCCTAACAGGTTAGGAAAGGGGAAGACTAGCAGTTGAGGGGACAGATGGAGTAGGGAGTGAGACAGGATTAAAATCAGGTCGGTACTATTAACCTACCTATTTTGTTCATTTTTGTACTTGTTTTCCTTGTTCTTCTGTGATTTGGTTAGTTCAAGGTCAAATTGACAGCTTAATTCTGAACAGATAAATGCAAAAGCACTTTGTGGACTCTGGGAAATATTATTTGTATGTAAATTATCACTATTATTACCTTTACAGCAGACAAAAACAATGCACTTTATGTCTTTACTCTTTATGCACTCTTCAGTCCTTAAAAATTCTGAAGAACAGCATGGTGTTACTGCACTGCTCATTAAACCACTGTTTCTCTGCTTCAGAGTCTACTCATACAGTGCACTCTGTTGTGATGCTCTGCAAGCCTCCTTTCTCCTTGGCCAGCCAGCTCCTTGTTCGTCTGGGCCAGGAGGGGGCATTAGAGGAAGAACTAGAAGGCTGGAACTGGGAAAAGGGACTCCTGGTGCCCTAGCTCTCAACGTCACCCTGAGGATGTTGTTTCATCCCAGCAGCTCGGTTTGTTTTGGTTGCAGCAGCTCATTCCGCTTTCCTGATGGACCCCTGAGCCAGCTTTGTCATATCTCTTCAAAGACCAGCACCATCAGCTTGGGATGTCCTCTTGCCCCTTCCTCCCAGCCTCTAAACGTTAGTAATTAAAAAAAAAGATTTTATTTTTAGAGAGAGGGGAAGGGAGGGAGAAAGAGAGAAACATCTATGTGAGAGAGAAACATCCATTGGCTGCTTCTCCTACATGTCCCAACTAGGGACCAACTCCAAGCCAGGCACCTGCCCTGACCCAGGATGGAACAGAAGACCTTTCACTTTGCCAGAAGTCGCCCAATCAACTGAGGGATGCAGGTCAGGGTGGACATTAGTAATGTCAAATTCTCCCCGAGATTCCCCAGAAATAGGGGTGGTAGTTGCTTCCTGTAGTTACTATTCTCATAATACGTCTGTTCCCTTTTCAACTTTTATATTAATGAATCTTCACTAAGTTATTTCCATTAAAATAATCGGTGTGACTTCTCTCCCCTACTTGAACTATAACTGCCATTTGTGTTTATTATTTCCAAGCCAGAAACAGCAGGACAGCCAGTGCAGAGGAAGAAGCAGGGAATCAAGCTGAGGATGTTCCATCTTGTGTGTGTGACCAGTCTCCACAAGTAGCTACTGGATCGATTGCTTCCTGAATCATACGAGAGCCACGCAGAAAAGCAGTCTGAAGTCTTTTCTGAATAGTGCAGAAGCACTTGAAGAATCTGAAAAACCACATCGTCAGTGTCCACTGACCAGTGGACAAGAAGGTGGCCAAGTGGGAATGACTTGGCACTGATTCCTTAACAATTCTGGAAGCTGCAATGAGGAATAAATCCTCCTGTTCCTGCTTGGGATCTGTTTGCATGTTTGTACTTGCTCTAATGTTAATCTGTACAATATGCTGGGCAGAATAACCTCTTTTGCTTTCCTTTTGTCAAAAAACATTGAGGTCCTATTTTGCACTCATAAAACAAAACAAAAATGAAAAATTCATTCTAACAAAAAGAATAAAATTGATAAAATTGAGTAGTAAGGATATTTTCCATTTTTCTGTACTCCCTATCATTTATTAGGCAACTAGTATTAAATCTTGCTTTGTTGAAGACAGCTACTCAAGTTTACTTGTGGTTTTCATTGGAATACTATGCAGCACTAAAAAAGAAGTAACTCCTACCTTTTGTGACAGCATGGATAGAATTGGAGACTATTAGGCTAAGTGAAATAAGCCAGTCAATGAAAGACAAATACCATATGATCTCACTTTTAAGTGGAATTGAATGAACAAATAAACTAACAACCAAAATAGAATCAGAGACATGGAAACATGGAACAGACTGAGAGCTGTAAGGAGAGTGGGATGTGGAGACTGACTGAGAGAAGGTGAAGAGATTGGTCAAAGAACATACATGCATGGCCCATGCATCTGGACAACCATGTAGCTATTGACTGTGGGAGTGGGGGACTGGCTGGGTAGAGGGGGGCTAAGGGGAAAAAATTAAGATAACTGTTATAGCATAAACAATAACAATTTTTAAAAATCTACTTGTGGTATTAATGTGAATTTAATTTCCAACACATTCCTTCTTTATTATTCTTTGAAGCCTTTTTATGTGAAATATTTTACATATACATAAATGTATGGTTTAGTGAATTATAAAATAAATATCTATATAAGCAGCATTAAAAGTCAGAAATAAAATCTCAAAAGCACTCTCCCCCAAAGTTCTGAACCTGACTCCCAGAGCTGACCATTCTAACTTTATGGTAATCACTACTTTGCTTTTTTTTAAAGATTTTATTTATTTATTTATTTATTTATTTATTTATTTTAGAGAGAGAAGGGAGGGAGACAGAGAGAGAGAGAGAGAGAGACATCAATGTGCGGTTGCTGGGGGCCATGGCCTGCAACCCAGGCATGTGCCCTGACTGGGAATTAAACCTGCGACACTTTGGTTCACAGCCTGTGTTCAATCCACTGAGCTACGCCAGCCAGGGCTACTAGTTTGCTTTTTATTCAGCTTTCTCCGCTACGAATGCATCCATGAATTTAACAGGTCAATTTTGCCAGCTTTAAATTTTTAGATATAAAATCATACAATGTGTATTTTTTTTACTCAGTATGTATTGTTAAGGTGCCTATGTGTCATTTCATGCAGCTGTAGTGCACTCATTTTCACTATTGTGCACTGTGCCAGTGTATGGAACACCACGGTTTAATGAGCCATCCTGTTATTTCCAGTTTGGGTGCACATGAACTCCCACTTTTTTAGGGTAAATATCTAAAAGTGAAATTACTGAATCACAGGATACACATATTCTAGCTACTGTCAAACCATTTTCCCAAAGTGGTTGCTCGACTTCACACTCCCATGCGCAGCTAGAGGCCTGGCTTTCCATCCTCTCCAACGCCAGACGCCATCAGATACTCTGCCTGTCTGGTGAGTATGGAGTCATATCCACTGTGGCTTTCATTTGTCCTCTTCCAATTAGTGATGAATTAAGCACCTTTGTAATCAATAAATATTTACTGGCCATTTGGATTTTTTGTTTTATTTTTTAAATTTCCATGGAATGAATAGGGGTGACATTGGTTAATAAAATTACATCGGTTTCAAGTGTGCATTTCTGTATTACATCATCTATATGCTATACTTTGTGTACACCAGCCGAAGTCAAGTTTTCTTCCATCGCCATTTAGCCCCCCTTTCCTCTCTGCTACCTCCCCACGCCCCCTTCATCTGGATTTCTTTTGTTAAATTCCTGTTCAAATCATTTGTCCATTCTTTCATTAGAGTCTTTCCCTTGATTTGGAGAAGTTCTTCACCTATTCTTGGCGATATTTGTTGCAAATATCTCCTTCCACTTGATGGCCTGCCCTTCCTCACTTCCCAGCTTTGGGAAGCAGGCCTGGCCTGATAGCAGCCTCACCAGAGCCCTGCGGGTCCCGGGGCTGCCCCGCTGCCCCATCCTCGACGTTCCCACCCTGTCCGCTTGAGCAGACGGTGTAGCCTCCCCGCGGTGTGACCTTGCTCAGGGCGGGCCACGCCGGCGTCGCTGGGGGCCTCGGTCTCCAAAGCAACGCGGGGAGACGCTGGCGGGCAAGGACCCGGGCGGTGCCCAGCGAGGCCGGGCGGGGCGGCGGCGCCAGGAGGAGTCGGGGCTCGGGGTCGCGGCGGCGGAGGAGCGTGGGGCAGGTGAAGGCGGTTGCACCCGGAAGGGGTGGGCGGTGCGCCCCGGGGACGGAGGCACGGAGGGGAAACGGGACCGGGACCGGGACCCGGGAAACCTCAAAGGAGCCAGTTCCCGACGGCATTTAGGACCCGGACAGGAAGGGCGGACCGCGGCCGAGGCAGGAACTAGGGTCTGGGGGCCTGGGGAGTGGGTGGGGCGACGCGCCCGCACCTGAGCCGGCTTTGGTGCCCAGACTCTGGGAGACCGCTCTGTCCTCGGTTAAGAGTGGTCTTGGGCTCCAGCCCCGTCGCACTCCGGCGCGTGTACTGGAACTTAAACCGCCCATGCTGCCTCCCATGCTTTGTCCATCAGAGAAAAAGCAAAGGGAGAAAACAAATCCGAACGCGCCTATGCGCAGCTTCTGGCCTTTTCCAAAACGGCAACTTTTTCTCTCCCATTCATCTCGGTGAGCGCAAGCGGGGTTCCCTTTCACTCGCCGCAGGAAATTGATTCCTCCCAGGGCTAGCGGACTAGACCCGCGGTATCCCTGTGGGTCTTGTTTACCGAGATTTGTCAGTCTCTCTAGGTCAGGAACTTAAGTAGAAAACTGTTTGGGCCGCTAGGGAGCCACCTCCATTACTTTGAAAATTCTCCCTTTTTCATTGAGCCGACCTACCGGCTTCAACTGCTGTAGGGCCGGCCCCGTGTGAGGTTAGGTAGGCCTCCGCAGGATACCCAGCTCGACCTGTGGTATTTGGCTTTGCTTTATTCCTGCACTCACAAACGTCGTTAATCTGTGAACAAAAAAAAGTATTACTTTTATGGACATTTTTTATTGATTAACTGCAACATACACTATCTCATTTAAGAAAAGAAGTTGAAGAGACTAATGTCATGAGGAAGCATTTTCCAAATTGAAATATAGTGACTGTTTTAAGCTTTTTCTTTAAGACCCCTAGTACAGTGACTTGAAGTCGTGCAGTAAAACGTTTTAAAACCTTCGGTGACTTGATTGATTTGCTGCTTTGTAAAAATGTCCTTAAAAACAACAGTTCATCAGCTTGCCAACTTTAAATTAACACAGTAGAATGAAATAGACGTTATTTTTAAAATGAGAGACAATACAGCAAACCAGTCTGTACACTCGACAATAATATTTCCATATGAATGTTACCTTTTGTCTGTTTTGTTTGCTAGGTGCTTTTCTCCAAGGAATTGATGATGTTTCTTGGGAACGTTAGCAACAAAGTCAACATAAGCAATGCCAGGAATAGGAGTAAGGTCATGTTTAATTAAAATTAGGATCTAGCAAAAAAAAAAAAAACCCCCCCAAAAAACCAAGAGCAAACCTTTTAAAGCAAATTTTGCAGTAATCTCTGATGTGGAAGGTTTCTGTAATCTGACCTAGAGAAAAAAATGTCATAAAGGCAGTGAGAGAGAAGACAGACCAGAGAGAAATGCTGGGTGGAGATGAAAGGGAGCACAATCGGAAACCATCATCTCCTTTCAGTCTGCGGTGAACTCAAAGCACCCTTTCCATAAACCGCCTTCTGGGCCCTCACAACAGCCTTTCAAGGCGGGGAGGGCTCACTTGCAGTGACAGCCTTAACAGAGTGAGAAGAGACCCCAGCTATTGTTCAGGCCGATCTCCCAACACCCCCTGGGGCAGCATCTCTTCCAGGTAGGTGGACATTCAGCCTCTGCTGTGAATTGCTCAGTGGTAGAATTCACAAGATGGCCAAATCTTTTGTTGAATAGTTAACCATTTATATATATATATATATATATATATATATATATATATATATATACACTGTATTGAGGTTGATCTCCCTGTAACGACCCCCTAAATTACACATTCTGATCTAGTAGCAACCTGGATACCAAAAAGACCTCCCAATGACGAAGCTAGCCAGTGCAGGTCTAGGGGTCTAGGAACCAAACAGCTTCCCTCTGTACAGTTCTGACTATGGAAACCACACTCTTGCTCTCTCTGCCTCCTCTGCTTTCCAGAAGACAGACCATGAACCTGTTTTATTGTGTCCATGAATACAACTGAACAATGGCATATTTGTACCAGTGCCCTGGGTATTTGAAATAAGGCCATCAAAGTCCTGTCCATAATTACCACTTGGCATGTCCAGGCTTATCTGTCAGAGGGCCTTGGAAGCTGGAGAAGGAATGTGCTTCCACAAGCCATTTGATTTCCTCAGTGAAGTAAGTGTCCCTTGATTACCCAGGCTGGTTTGAAGCTCTTCATCACATGTATTCCTCCAGAGAGAAAAACACAATGATATTGCCAATAGACCTTCCTCTCACACACAAAAGGGTGCATATGAAAGCCTGCAGATAATACAACAAGGTTTTTGTCCTCATCTAAATTTTTGATTAACATTGCAATTAAAGAGATTTCAGTAGTCACCGAGTAACATAAATGTAATTTTTTTAGGTAATGCTTTTGTGAACCACAACTTTAAATATTCAGCCAACTGCTCCTATCAACAAAAGTATCCCTGTTAATTTTTGTATTTTTCAAGATGAGTCATAGTAAATTAATTCCCAAGCTATCTGTTCAATCTCCTGTCTATCATGCCAACTTAAAAGTTCAGTCCACAAAGTTACCTTTTAAGAAAGAAGACGAACATCTGATTTCAAAAGACTCCCTGGAAGCTGATTCAGAAAGCCTCACTCAAGAGGTTAATTCCCCATCTGAACTTGAAGACAGAATCCAGGACCACAATGTGGAGACCGACAGCTTGGAGGAGGAAAGCCGTCCACAGGATAGCCTTAGTGAGACAGAAGAGGAAGCAAGCAGAAAAGCAGCTCAGGTGGCCAGCAAGGACAACCTCCGTTCTTGGGATAGTGGCATGAAAAACAGGTAAGAAGCTGTCTTGTATAAGATACCAGTGCTTTCTGAAATGTTACATAATTACGGGCCATAATGCTGTTTGAGAGTGAGGTCAGGCCCCCATAATGAGCCTGTTATGTGTGTGAGCTAGGTCTCCATGCATCAGATGGCAGCTCAGAGCCAGGCTTTTGGCCATAGTCATTGTTTATATTAAAAAATATGCAAAAGGCAAGGAGAGGTATTAATAAGGGCATTTGCTTTTCTTGTGTTCCTTACTTCCTGTCCATATTCCAAGTGTCTCCACTGCTAATATAGAAAAGTGCCATAGCTTGGAGTCAGGTGGCCTCAATTCGGTCCAGGCACTGCTGTTTAGTGTATGATGTAGAATAATTACTTATCTCTTTCACATCTCACTTTTTCTTACCTGTTAAATGAACCATCTTGTCTTTCTCCTAGGACTGCTATAAAGGTCTGTAAAGTACATTCTGGGGTTAGGTACCTCCCCCAGGGCTTATATAATCATATAAAGATTCAGTTGCTAATAATCAGTATTTTTGTATCCTCACCTCAGGACATTTTTTCATTGCCTTTAGAGAGAGGAAAGGGGAAAGAGAGAGAGAGAGAAAGGGAAACATCAACTGGTTGCCTCCTGTATGTTTCCCAACCAGAGATCAAACCCACAACCTGGGTATGCGCCCTGACTGGAAATTGAACCTGCAACCTTTTTGGTCTACAGAATGGCGCTCTAACTGAGCCACATGGCCAGGGCTCTAATAATCAGTGTTGATGAGGCATTAACTTTATGCTATGAGCTACCAAACTATAAGGAAAAATAAATTTGTGCAATATTAGTCCTAGTTTTAATGAAAATGTAAATGTGATAGAATATAGAAGTTAAAAGCTATTGATTAGAAAGATGTTTTAGTGCGGTGGTGAAGTACATAGAGTCTGAAACAGACCATGGGGTTCAGATTCTTCCACTTACTAGCTGTATGACCTTGGCCAAGTCCACTTAATCTCTCTGTGCCTCCATTTCCTCATCAGTAACAATGGGATAATAATAATGGTTACTTTGCATAGTAATTGTGACACTAACATAAATTAATATATAAAATATATAAAGTACTGAGAACAGAGACTGACTGTGTTGTATATGTGTTAGATTTTTTTTAAAATTAGGGGTAAAATATATTCAGGAAAGTTTATTGACACTCCTAGAACTTGGGTGGGTAGGGTTTTGGAGACAAGGTAGACTTGGCAAAACAAAACAAAACAAAACAAAACAAAAGTGATGTGTGTGACATAGTAAGGAAAACTGCTTGATGGCAGAGGGTCTGTTCTCAGTGTAGGGAAGGTGCGCTGAGTAGGGGCCTGATCATAGAGGCCATACTAGAGTGAAAACAGCTCCTACTCCAACAGGGCACCAAATACAGAACTCAGATGACTCATCCAGGAACACAGTCACAGCAAGGGCTCAGGGCTCTTTTGGAACAGAATTTGAGCATGGTCCTCAGCCTTTTTTTTTCCATTTCTTCTTTCCATCCTTCTTTTATTCACTGGGAATGTTGAGTTGAATCAAGTTTACAGGGGATCTCAAAATACATTACAAGTGAAATTCTGTCAATAAGGCACAGCCCCAGTGCTGAGGGCAACAATGGGCTCAGGAATGCTTTAGGCAGCCAGCCACACCTGGTGACTGGAGGGCCTGCCAGGAGGAAAAGATGCAGGTGCCTGGGGAGGGCAGTGAGGTAAAGCAATGTTTTTATTTAAATTATATTTTACTGATTATGCTATTACAGTTGCCCTGATTTTCCCCCTTTGTCCTCCTCTAACCAGCACCCCCCACTCCCTAAGGCAATTCCCCCACCATGGTTCATGTCAGTGGGCCATGTGTATAAGTTCTTTGGCTACTCCATTTCCTATACCACACTTTACATCCTCAAGGCTATTCTGAAATTACCTATTTGTACTTCTTAATTTGCTCACATCCCACCCATTCTGTTACAACTCCCTCCCATCTGGCAACGATTAAGACACTCTCCTTATCCATGATTCTGTCTCTCTTCTTCTATTTGCTTAGATTGTTTTTTAGAGTCAATTGTTGATAGATTTGTATTTTTTGCCATTGTTCATAGTTTTAATCTTCTTTTTCTTAAATAAGTCCCTTTCACATTTCATCTAATAATGGTTTG
The DNA here is from genome assembly GCF_019186645.2 of Phyllostomus hastatus. NCBI lineage: Eukaryota > Metazoa > Chordata > Mammalia > Chiroptera > Phyllostomidae > Phyllostomus > Phyllostomus hastatus. Next base: position 5,401,520 of record NW_025334015.1, on the reverse strand, counting down.
GTGATAAGCTCCTTTAGTTTTTTTCTTGTCTGGAAAGCTCTTTATCTGACCTTTGATTCTAAGTGATAGCTTTGCTGAGTAGACAAATCTTGCCTGTAGGTCCCTGCTTTACATGACTTTGATTTTTTTTTTTTTGCCAATTCCTCTAGTTTCTTTTGAGAAATCAGCTGAAAGTCTCATGAGAACTCCCCTGTAGGTAGCCAGCTTCTTTTCTCTTGCTGCTTTTAAGATTCTCTCTTTATCTTAAAGCTTTGGCACTTTAATTATGATATATCTTGGAGTGGTGCTCTTTGGGTCTATCTTGTTTGGGACTCTGTGCTTCCTGGACTTATATGTCTATTTCTTTCATCAAATTACGGAAGTTTTCCTTCACTATTTTTTCAAATAGATTTCCATTGCAGTCTCTTTCTCTTCTCTTTCTGGCACCCCAATGAGGTGAATGTTGGACCTCTTAAAGTTGCCCCAGAGCTGCTTATACTATCCTTATTTCTTTATTTTTTGGGGGGATTCCTTTTATTCTTGTTTGATTGCTTGTTTTTTGCTTCCTTATGTTCCAAATCAGTGATTTGATTGTCAACTTCCTCCACTCTACTGTTGTTTCCCTATAAATTGATCTTTATTTCAATTAGTGAATCCTTTGTTTCTGACTGAATCTTTTTTTTCAATTGGTTGTTTTACTTATTTATTTTAAATATATAATCTTCATTATAATTTTTTACATTTAGTACCTTATACCCCTATCCTCACAGCAGTCACTACACTGGTGTCCATATCCATGAGTCCTTTATCCTTTTTAATCAATCTCTCCACCCTCTAACCTCCCCCCGCCCTGCCCAACTAGTTGTCACCTGTTCTCCATCTATCACTCTGTCTCTGCTTTGCTTGTTAGTTCAGTTTGTTCATTAGATTCCACATATGAGTGAAATCATATGGTATTTGTATTTATTTGTATTTCTCTGACTGGCTCATTTCACTTAGCATAATGTTCCCCAGGCCTGTCCATGCTGTTGCAAAAGGTAAAATTTTCTTTTTTATGGTCAAGTAGTATTCCATTATGTAAATGTCCCATAGTTGTTCTATCCACTCATCTATTGATGGATACTTGGGCTGTTTCCATATCTTGGTGATTATAAATAATGCTACAATGAGCATAGGGGTGCTTATGTTCTTTTGAATTAGTGTTTTCATTTCCTTCTTATATATTCCCAGAAGTGGGATTGCTGGGTCAAAAGGTAGATCCAATTTTAATTTTTTGAGGTATCTGCATACTGCTTTCCATAGTGGCTGTACCAATCTGCATTCCCACCAACAATGCAAAAGGGTTCCCCTTCCTCCACATCCTTACCAGCACTTGTTGTTTTTTATTTATTGATGATAACCATTCTAACAGGTGTGAGATGGTAGTTCAATGTGGTTTTATTTGCATTCTCAGGTGGTTAGTAATGTTGAGCATCTTTTCATATGTCTATTGGCCATCTATATGTCTGACTGGATTTTTTTATGTTGTTGAGATCCTAAGTTCCTTGAGCATCCTTATAACCAATATTTTGAACCCTGCATGTGATAGATTGCGTATCTTCCTTTTGTTTACTTCTTTTTCTACAGTGTTGATCTGTTCTTTCATTTGGGCCATGTTTTTTGTCTCCTCATTTTGGCAGCCTCCCTGTGTTTGTTTCTATGTATTAGGTAGAGCTGCTGTGACTCCCTGTCTTGGTAGTGTGGCCTAATGTAGTAGGTGTCCTGTAGGGTCCAGTGGTACAGCCTCCCCTGTCACCCAAGTTGGGTGTTTGAGTTATGCCCTCTGTGAGGGCTGAGTATACTGTCCTTTGTAGTTGAGCCTTGGTTGCTGTTGGCAGATCAATGGGAGGGATTTACCCAAGCCAGTCAGCTACAAGAATTGCCTGTGACCACCGACCACCAACCTCCACCCTCTGTAGATGATCAGCTGTGCAGGGGTAGGGTGGTGGTACTCTCACATGGTCTGTAGCTGTCCACTGGGTACACAGGCTCTGGGGTTTCCTGGGTGGTGTAGGCCAAGGTCAGCCACCACCTGTGTTTTGCTTGGGGCCATCCTGCCTGAGCTATAAAGCAATCTGAGATGGCTGCTACTTGTGCTGGGCTTGGAGATTCACAGGTAAAGCCAAGCTATGAATCTAGTCTGTCTGCTGCTAGTGCTGGGCCTGGGGCCACTTAGTAAGAGGTATGGGGGCTGGGGGCTCACTGAGGCTGGCTGTTGCTTGTTTGAGAGGATTTAGAAGTTGTGAAGCATGAGCCAAGACCAGCCATTCATATGGAAAACTCTCTGTTAACAGCTTGGGTGGGTCTATAAGTTATGTGGGATCACCAGGGTAGGGCAAACTATGTTAGTCAGGTTGATGGAGTCTCAAATATGGCACCTGCCTGTTCTCTTCATGAGTGGAGGGCTCAGAACAAGGACAATGGTTTCTACCTGCCTTTCTGTATGAGAGAAAGCTGTCCCCCAGCTCTTGCCTCGATGCCAGACACTTCAGTTCCCCCTTGTATGCCTTTGGTGCCTTTCAAGCTGTTATCCCAGTGCTGGAGCTCCGAGGGAGTGAATCTGAGTAAGTCCATGTGTGGGTTCTTTAAGAGAAACTGCTTGAAACTACAGAAGTTTCTTCTAGAAATGCAATTCCTGCTGGTTTTTGCAGCCAGAAGTTATTGGGACTTATCTTCCTGACACTGGAACCCTGAGCTGGGGGCCTGGTGAAGGGCTGGGACTCATGGCTCCTGAGATATTCCTCCCAAATTTTTATCCACCACATGTAGCTTTGGGACCAGCCCATTCTATGTCTCCACCTCCTACCAGTCTGGATGGATGTGATTTCTTTAATTCTGTAATTGTCAGACTTCCATTCAACTTGATTTCTGATGGTTCTGAGTGATGGTTGTTCTATAATTTAGTTGTAATTTTATGTGGTTTTGTGAGGAGGCGAGCCATGTTTACCTATGCTGCCATCTTGACCAGAAGTCCCTAGCAATGTTTAAAGAACATTATTCTGCAAGCTGGCACATTTTGAATTAGAAGATAAACACACAAGGGACAAAGAGACTGCCCATGGTAAATTCCCAACAATGTTGACAACTATTAACATAACAATATCTCTTTGTATAGACCCATCTGTAATTTCACTTAATTCTTCATTGTCATGCTGTGAGAAAGTACAGTTACACATTCCCATTGTGAGATAAGGAAAATGAAGCTAACAGGTGAAGTAATTAGTCTAGTGCCATAGTGCTGTGAGGGGATATTTGTTGTTTTGCTCTTGATGTGGTTGTTTTCTTTTTTAATTTTGACAAAATTCTAACCTAGAGAACAGTATAGAGAAAATGGTTATAACCCTATTACCATATTTGTTTCAGATATATATTTTTAAAGACATAAGTTTTCTTGCTCCACATCCCAAATCCATTGTCCTGTTTTCCCCCTCAGAAGATAACCAATACATAATCCTTCTTAGCACTCTTTTATTCATTTCTGTCGTGGGTAATTTATAATTAGTGCAGATTATATATATGTATATATAACATACCCATGTGCGCGCACACACACACACACACACACACACACACATGAATTGGTGACAGATTAGGAATGATGACTGAAGGAACAGGAGAAGCCAAAGACCACTTTAAAGTTCTAAGCACAATAGCTGGCATTTACAGCATGCTTATCCTGGCCCATCACTGTGCTAAACACTTTACATGCATTACGTCATTTAATCCTGTGGCGGCTCTGGTAGGTGGTCACTATAATGATCCCATTTTAAAGGTTGTAGATGAGGCTTACAAAGGTTATATTATACCCATTTATTACATCTAGTGAGTGGTGGAACAGAAAACTCAGGCAGTCTGACTCTGTGCTTTAAACCATGTTTTTCTTATGGCTGTAATCTAAGGGAGTCATTCTCTTGGTGACAAACAGTAGCCATTTTATTTACAGAAACGAGAGCATTGGAAAGGGAAGCTCTTTGGCAAGGAACAGGTATTCTTGTCTGTACTTTAACATGAAGAAACCAGGACAAGGATTTATTAAGTGACCTCATTTCCCCAGTGTTGAGTTTTTCCTCTTTGAGTCGATGCTCAGAGACCCAATGCTCTTTAACTTTGCTCTTTACCCAAGGACAATGTAACTACCACTCAATATATTTGAAAATAAAAAGTAATACAAAAATAAAAATTATGGTTAGGGCCTTGGCCTTCTGATTTAGATTTCCTTAAATAATGCTATTATTCTTTGATTGATTAGCCTTGGAAATGTTTAATGATAGATTATAATCCCCAGGGTTAGAATGGGTTATACATTGCACAGTAGGAGGACAGTTCTCCACTACAAGGAACACAGAACTGAAGCATTCGGCTAAATTATGCCTCAGAAATAATATCCATGTGAGTGTTTAGTCATCAGCCCTTTCTCTGCCTACTTAGGTCTTGAGAGTTTGCCTGGGTGTGTTGTCGCTCAGATCTGGTAGTTCATGAGCCATGAAGGAGATAAATTGATATCATTCTCAATATAAAATTCAAGTATGCTTTCATTTCTGTAAGGTAGATGGCATTCTGGGAATTGTAGTTCAAAAAAACTAGTCAAAGTCTGGTCTTAAATCCAAGGAAAATCTTCTTCTTGCTTTTATTAACAACATTTATAAAAGCTGCCTCACAGGGGAGGTTAAGAATAGTATAGAAAATGGAGAAGCCAAAGAACTTATTGACATGAACTAAGTGGGGGGAATGCTGGAGGAAATGGGGGTACCGGGTGAAGGGGGATAAAGGGTAGAAAAAATGGGACAACTGTAATAGCATAATCAATAAAATAGACTTAAAAAATGAAATAAAACTTGCCTGACAAATCCATTGAGCCCTGCTCTTAGGTTTTCATGTTACTAGAACCTCCTCCAAGCAATTACTCCTTTTACCTCACCAGAGCCAAGCCATAGTTCAATGTACATGGATTAGAGAAAACATTTTTCTTAACAGAAATTGGAGCTGCACTGACTATAGTGAATGATTCAAGAGTGGAGGGAGGGTCTTCACATGACTGCCCACCAATGCCACTCCAGAACTAGCCTTATGACCTTCGGCACTCATGAAGAAGAGATCAGTGTCATCCTAGAGCATTAGAAATAACTGCTTCAGTTGGGGCCTTCTGAAACCCTCTATATTTTTAAAAAATCAGAGAGCAGCAGTACAGTGCCTAGTGTATGTGTTTGTATATGTGTGTAGTCTTGTTCACAGGCACATGAAAGTGTAATTAGCTACCATTTGTAGAACTATTTGCTTTATGCATGCTGTCTCATTTACCCTACAGGGGCCTCTTAGATAGACACGATTATCCCCATTTTGTGGCCAAGGCACTGAGGTCCTGGGAGCTGCATAAGTGTATGTAGTTGTTAAGAGGCAGAGGCTGAGCCTCTAATTATATGTATCTAGATAGGTGATCAAGGCTAATCTGATAAAAGATTCCATTTTACTATCCAACAAATAGTAACGGTATAACAATTTTAATATGGACTAAGCCAAGGCCAGAGTACAGATGCATGTAGAATTATTCTTTTTATTAAAGTCATCCAAATTTTGAAGGACTCTGTGTCCCCAGAATAAATGAGCATTGATCGTGTCTTTCTTAGGGCAGCAGAGTCGTAGTAGCCTCCGTTCCTCCTCCTGTCCTGGCAGATGGAGCTGCTCGTTCCTCAAGGTCCGCAGGTGTCTTCCTCTCACCTCCTGGGAACCACCGCCTGCAAAAAAGTTCCCCTATTCTGTCTAATAAACCTCCTTGTGCCAGAAATTACTGGGTGAGAGAAAGTCAACATGAGCAATTAAAAATTAAGTTGAATGGTCAGAATTGTCTGAAAGTAAGAAAGAGACTCAGTATAACAGCCTGCATTTTTTATTGTTTTATGGAGGTATATAATTTTTCCACGCAAATGCTTCCCTGTGTATTGTTTCAGATTAATAATACCACAATCAGGTGGAGTATTGAATGATGGTTTCTAGGACCTAAACAGCAGTACTAGATAACCAAGATGGATAGTGGGTAAGGACCAACACTCAGCATGTTCACTACCCCTCAAATTTCCCAGACTGCTTTGTATAGCACAGTGGAAACACTTAAGCTGAGGATAGACTACTTTCTCTCATAGGTGTAGAGATTTTATTTTTGTTTTTTTTAACTGATGGGGAGCATAAAAATGACACTTGAGGCTAGGTCTATTATTCTATTATTAAGAACATCTGAGAGTTTCCAGGAGTCAACTTTCATTTTTGGGGGGTTCTAGCAGTATTCATCTATGTTGATTTCTATTTTTAGGATAGATTGCTATCAAGTACATTACATTACACACCTTATTTTAGGGATTTCACACAGTATTGCAGGGATAGCTACTAGCATCGTAGCTATTTCAGATCATACAGGAATAGTAAGTATATCAGACATGAGACTTTTGGTGAGAGGTACTAGTTATTCCTCTTCTGTGTCCATTCATTTGCCCCTATTCTGTACTCCTCAGAGCAGGCATGGTGCCATTGTAACAGAGGAGTAGTCAGAGGAGGGATTAGAGAGTACTCGAGGGCATGAATTGTGTCTGTTAAGGGCAGAGTCCTTGCCAGAAAGCTACAGTCACAGGGACTCCTCAGGTTTATTGCCTTCCGAGAACAACCATTTTGTTTCTATCTTATTTCAAAACAGGGATACATTACTACATTAAAATAAGTAAATAAATAGTGAGTTTGAAACCTTACAAAGTATAATTTAAGTTTATATCACCGGCAAGCCCATGAGTTCATCAGGAGAATTAAGAAGATTGATACTATCCTGGCTGGTGTGGGTCAGTGCTGGTGTGAGTGCTGGCCTGACAACCAAAGAGTCATTGGTTCAGTTCCCAGTCAGGGCACATACCGGGGTTGTGGGCCAGGTCCCCAGTAGGGGGCGCATGAGAGGCAACCACACATTGATGTTTCTCTCTTTCCCTGCCCCCTGTCTAAAAATTAATTAATTAAAATATTTTTAAAAGGATTAAAAATATTTACTAAAATATTAAACTAAAGGTATAGTTTAATTCATGACCTTTATGGTTTTCATTTATTTCCACTCTGTGATGAGTTTGAAAATAGAGAAAGCTGTGATAACTATACTTTTTAATGTGTTGAATTTAAAATAAGTGCTTTTCCCAACACTTCACCATAGATTGCCAAGTTTTACATGATAGGCCCAACCCAGTTACTAAAATAGTGGAGTTTTGGAGCCATTGGGATTCTTAAAGTTCAGCCTAGTCCCCTTATCATACAACAGGGGAAACTGGCGCCTAGGGTCAGGGGAAGACTCACTCCAGTTCATACAGCTGTAGTCAGTGGCAAAACCCGGCCTGGGACCCAAATGTTGAGACCTGGCCCCCGCTTTTCCCATGACATCACAGCCACCTTGAAACTTCAGTGCTGTGAACATCTGGCTTTTAAAATGCAAGAAATTCTATCTAAAGAAAGTCCATTCATTGGTTATGCTACCTAGAGAAAGTGTAACATCCAGAAATTTTGTAAATCTGGGTCCCTGACTCTTCGCCCTTATTTCTAGAGAATGAAATGAACAACAAAGCCCCCCTAGTTTGGCAGAGCTCTGTCAACTCTCACTGAGTGCGAGGAATTGTGTTCTTATATGCTGTGTCAGACAGCGTTTCCTTTGCGAAAACACAGTGTTTGCTGCACAAAAGGTAAACTTAATAGAATTGAGGAACTGGAATTTCACATTGCAATTGCTGACATGCCCTCCTCAGGCCGTTTATTTTCACTGGACTCACAGATTGTCCTTGAACCAAGACTGTTCCTAACAAGTCTGATAATGTGGGACAAATATCTGGTTATTTCTCAGCCATAAACTTGTTGTCAAAAAAAAAGAAAGGATTTTAAGTGGAATTATCTGGAGTATGTAATTGCTGAAAATAAAATTCACTAGATGACAATCCAGTCCTCCAGTCCCTTATATTCCCGTGGGTGGTCTTCCACCTTCAGTTCATTGAACCACCCTTTTTCTATTAGAATGTTTAATTATTTTGTCAGAGTAAATGCCTGCATTAAATGAAATATTCTGGATTGTAAAGATCCTTCCAAAGCATTGCAGTGTATTTGAGGAACCATTTTATTTCATAATTGCAAAAGTCATTTTTTAAGCATTTGGGTTTTTTTTCATTTGATTTACTTAAAAGCTGTTGATAAAAGATTAAGAAGAGCATAGAATTCAGAAATCCTTAGAAACAGTTGTCAATTTTATAGTTCTTGAAAAAGCATTAAAAACTTCACATTTAAATAAAGATCGAATTTGCTCTTCATATGCATGAAAGATTTAATGGCATACAAATTGGCAATAATTGTTCTATTTAAAAGGATTAAATTAAACCTAAATCAATAATAACATGTGCAGTTTCAATTTAACCGGCTACTTTAAATAAAGTAGCAAATAAATAACTGCTAAATGATTAATAGCAATGCTTTTATTCACCTTCTCAACAGACAAAATGGCCAGTTATTGAAAATTTTATTATGTGTGCAAAGGATGTTAATTGTGCTAGAAACATGTTCTAATTTTAGTAATTTTTTGACTGAATACTATACTGAAAGTGAGGCTTTTCATTAAATGGAGATTTTATTTTGCTTTGTTTGAAGTTGTCACAGTCATTAATCAAATATGGTCCATTAAAGCCAGCAAGTGTCATGGCCCATGCATGAGAGACCCCCGCCCCTCCCTCCCTGCATCCATTTCTAACCCGGCATCTGAAGAGGAGACCTGGCATCTGTTGTCTGAACACGAACAAAAGCGTTTCGTGCTCACTGTTGGTGTAACGCTTCTGTCGAACGCAGAGGGAGAGAGGTGCATGTTCTGTGTGGAGATGATTACTGATGAAGGAGCACTTCACACTCGGTCTGTCCCCGCGTGTTGACCTGGACCACGCAACACAATTGAGCAACTCATCGCACAAGCCCAGCACAATGGGGTTCTTTAGTGTCGTGTTCTATTTCCACCATTAGACTTGCTTCTGTAAAGGATTACAGCTTTCTGTGCTGGTGATTTGGCAAAACATAACCTCCCGTTTGTACCAACATGTGATTTCCATCGAGAAAGGGAAGAGGGAATATTGTGAGATAGTCGACACAGGTGTAAACGGTAAAGTGTGATTAATGCTCTGTTAAGAGCTGCATTTTCAGATTCTGTCTCATATACATACATTATTAGAGTGTATCTTCAAACGATTGGTTCAAAAATATTTTTCTTAGCCAAAGTTATTCATTTTGTCTGATTTGTTTCAAAACCCTCTGTAGTTTCTAGATTCTACTTTAAACATCACTCTTGCTTTTATGGCATTTAAGAATGGAAATTTACTGGTGTGGCTCGGCTGATTGGAGCATTGTCCCAGAGACCAAAAGGTTGTGGGTTTGATTCCTGGTCAGGGCACATACCCAGGCTGTGGTTTTAATTCCTGGTCACGGCGCCTGCAGGAGTCAACCAACCAATGTTTCTCTCTCACATTGATTTTTTTTTCCTTTCTCCCTCTTTCTCCCTTCCTCTCTCGTTGAAAACAATGAAAACAAAATGTCCTTGGGTGAGGATTTAAAAAACAGAAATTTGTTGAGGCTAGAATTTCTGAAGGTCTAAGTAGTTTGATTCTCCTAGTTTTATCTTCCTGACCACTTTTCAGCAGTTCTTAAAATATTTTGTCTCGAAGAGACACTGACATTTCTTAATTTCATTTCCTAAATCACAGTTTTGACAGATCTGTCCATGACGTTTAAGTTGTGTTAAAAACTGGATTTTTAAACGTGTTAATTTTTTCAGGCCACTAAGTTGCCACTTAGTGCGTCACAAGACAACTTAGTACCCTAGCGATAATGTAAGCTCTGGGGAAAGAACCCCCAGAGGCCCGTCAGCAGGAAGCACAGTACACAACAATGTGGCCTTGTGGCCACTGAAGGTAATACACAGCAAGCCAGCGACCAATGAGAGAGCTCACTGAAGCGCCCTCAGAGCTCACCCTCACCAGGTCCTTACTCTGTGGGCATAGTCCTAAGTTTTATGCATTTATAAATTTGCTTAATCCTCTCAACCACACTCTGAGGTAGGTAATATTATAAACCATATTGTGTTATTGATAAGGAAGTAGAGGCACAGAGAAGTTTATTGACTGGCCCATACACACACAGGAACTGGTAGCACCAGGGACTGAGTGCCAGTAGTTGGATTCCAGGGCCCTTATCTTGAGATGCTCCGCTATGGCTCTTCTCAGAACTAGAGTACTCCCCGTGGTCACTCAGAGAAGCATGGCACCGGGGGAGTCCCTGGGACTGAGGAAGGTCTACACCATGACTGACTAGATGTCATGCCATTGTCAGCTGGTGCTGATTAAAATGATGACCAATCGGAGTGCCAGTATTTTCAGTGGTATTACTGCACAGATGGAACTCGGAATCCATTTCCTTCAGTCATTGAAGATCAACTACTTTTCTTAATAGTAGACATTCCTTGGTTATTGAGTCTTTTATCATAGGATCATAGAACAATAGAGGTGGAATGGACTTTGTGATGTATTCTAGCAACTGAATCTGCAAATAAGAGGTTAACATATTTTCAGTGACAAACAAGGTTATGTCCTATTTTAAATACCCATAACATTCTATATCTCTTTACCTATCTAATTTGTTAATTGATCATTATAGTTGGTACAACAAGCCGGTCTTCCTCACTAGCACTCAAGGTCCATCAGCCTGCTTCTATTTTGCTTACCACTCCATCTTCAGTGCCTAGTTCTTGGGGAGCCACTCAGTACATATTTGTTGACTGGCCAACTGACTAACTGATCAATTCACTAACTTCCATGAGGCAGGCCCTGTGACAATGTGTGCTTCACTGCCACCTTTGGGAACAGCTACATGATTAAGGGCCACCTAATGGACAGGAGCCAGGTCCTGGGACAGACTGCCAGGTCTATATCCCAGCCCTTCCATTTGTTAGCTCTGTGGCCTTGTGAAAGTTACATAAGCTCTCTAAGGCTCAGTTTCTTCATCTATTAAATGGGGATAATAATAGTACTGACCTCATAGTGTTGTTCTGGGAAAAAACTAAAGATTCACTCTAAGCATTCCCTAGATCACCACCACGTCCTTCCCCATGACTAAGAAGCAGAATAGTGATCCCCATGAGATGAGTCACTTTGAAAGGTCACCAGCCCCTACTTTAAACACCGTGAAGGACTACACGTTCTAACACCTTCCAACCCCTCAAAACCCTTACAACCTCTGTAGATAATTCCTTTCAAAAGTTCATTATTTTCACTATCCAAAAGTGTTTGTGTTATGATGTCTTTGCTCTAATTAAATTGTTTTTGCTAATTAAATTCAAACTCTGAAGTTAATTTAGTTGAGCCAAACTCCTTCACAGTGTTTATGAAGCCCTTCAAGATATGACCTCTCCCTAGTTCTGAGCTCTATTCCTCAACCTTCCCTGCTCCCACCCTCCACTTCACCCACACAGAATTTGTTCTTGGAAAGCACCATGTTTTCTTTCCCCTCCATTCTTTTCCATGTTGTCTCCTCAGCCTATCATACACTTCCTGCCCTTCTTGGCCTTAGGCCTCAGCTTTTCCTGACCCTGCAAGACGGGATGGCTATCCCTGCTGAGTTCTGAGGGCCCTGGTGTCACTCCTGTTGCCATTTCTTGTTTCCTAATCTGCTTCCCCCCACGAGGCTGAGAGCCCACTGAGGTATTCCTCAGGCTCACAAACACTCAGTAAATACCTGTCTGATCAATGTGTGAGCAAATGGATAAGGAAAGTTCAATTCTGTTGAGTTAAACACATCAATGAGGAGAGTTAAGTTCACTCTTTCCTTTCAATATATCATGGATACGGTGAAACAGCACCTTTCTTCATTAGAAAATGTCTTATATCTTTGCTTACTTGAAGCTGTACCTGGGGCGGGCCTTGCCTTTCATTCCTGCCTAAACGACCACAGTGGAACCTTACCTGTAACAGTGCAAGATAAGCCCTAAAATCAGTCACTAATTTGGTCCAATGCAAGAAGCTTTTCTGCACGTTTATGTTCTAATTTACTACTATTGGTTTTTTAAAATAAATATTGAATACTACATTTGCGTTGACTAGAGTATTTTTAGAGGCTCAGGTCTTTATTTAAGAAACCCTTACTGATTCTCTCGTCTCTGGCAGAGGGCAGAGGACTCAGTGAGGGAGGGGAGGCTAACTCGCAGTGCCCGGTGCCCACAGCCGTCACCAGCTGAGGGGACAAGGTCCCCAGAGTGAAAAGTGAAATAAGCCCAAATACAGAATGTTAGTTCAGATATAATGTCTCATTTTGATCCTTATGCAGTCCTGAGAAATAGAATAAATGTAACTCATCCTCACTTACAGCGGAGAGACACTGGCTTGAGGGAACATGATCTGCCAGCTGGTACTCAGGCAGGTAGTGACAGACCCAGAACTTAAGTCCAGGTCTGTACAGTCCCAAGTCCTGCATGTCCTGCTGGACAGCTCCATGCCCCTAAGACACACTCAGTGACCCTTAGAACAAGCAACAGGCAGAGCCAAAATTGTGGTGAGTCCCGTGAAGGGACATCAGAGAGGAAAGCTTATCCAAGCTCCAGAGGTGTCGGTGTGGTGGTGTGTAGGGCACGGTGAGTCACACAATCTGGCATTCAGTTTCCTGATAGATGAGGGCCATCTTCATCCAGGCATTTTGCTGGAGGAATATATCTGTTCTTCCCCTGATATGTGGCAAAGGAAGACCCTCCTATTCCAGAAAGTTTTCCATCTTAATATGTGAACTGAAAAATTCACGACAATTTAGCAAGACATGGGAGTTTTGGCTTTTTGTTCTAGTTTTTGCTTTACATCAAATCAAAGAAATCTAGGTCCATGTTAAGAAGAGTAAATTAGCATCAGGTGCACCATTAGTTTGTTTACTCAGCATAAAATTATGTCCTCAGTAAATGGGAATATCAAATAATATAAAAAAGCTGGCTGATTTACATTTTCCTTTTTGATTAGAGGATTGCATCTGCTGAACTTAAGGGAGGAAAATCTCTCCCATTTAGCTTTTGAAGATCAAAGGGACCATTAAATATGCCATATTACCAGCATTTTTTTCTTTTGGGGTTAAGACTGAAAGGTGCATTACAAATTGAGACTGCCGTGGGGAAAAGAGAGGACTTTATTTGGGGTCAAGTTCACTTCCCTCAGCCAGGACAATCAGTTTAACCTTTTATTCCAATAGGGCTGCCCTACACCTTAAAGTAAACCCTGACCTGTCTGCTGAGTTTTCTGTGCAGAGACCTGAGCCGCCACCTGATTCTAAATCTTGGGGATTGTTCTGTAGTGCATTTGATAAAGTCGACAAACATAAAATGAACTGAAAAGTAAAACCATCGAAAAGGAGGAGAACCTGTGTAGGAATTCAGTTGGGATACATCTCGTTTCCTCCTGAAAGGGAGTAGACAGAGACAAGTGTCTGGGTAATGTTCGTGTTTTCCTTCTTAGATAAATAGCCAAATGTGTGCATGACCAGCTGGAGCGTGAAGTCAGCTTCATCTTCAGCTGCTGAAATACTTATGGTGTACATGAGTAATAGCATTTCTCAGACCACAGTCATTGGCTGGTTTAACATTAGAGGCACTTGTTTGTCCGTTGTTTTCTGGTGTTTAGAAATTAACTGTCCCCAGTTTCTAGTCCCTGTTTTAATAAACTTGAATAATTAAGACCTTTTTCAAGGTGCCTCTAAGACCTTTTTCATGGGTGGTGTGCAGGACTAATTTGAAAATGCCTGAGATATGTCTTTAACATGTCGACAGTAAAAGGAAAATTTTCGGAGATGGGTTGAGATTGATTTCAAATAAAATGAGCAACTAAATGTAATGAGTAAATTTATCTTAAGTACTTGGCATGTCTTTTCTGCTTTGGGCAGCCAACACCCAGAAGAAGACAAATACTCAGATCTCCGCTATGACCCAAACTGGAAGAGTAAGAGAGGAGAAGGGCAGTCATTGAGTGTGGAAACATCGCCAGAGTCTCCAGACAGCTCCACAGAAAATCTGACTTTGGGTCCACTCTACCCTTCCAGGGAGACTTCACTGGAACTCCCAGGGGGGAAGGGTGAACAGAAAAAGAGCCCACAGAGCGAAGCCTCCTTACTTGGTAGTGAATTTTTAAGCCCAAACTATGAGCATGGTGCCCATCGCAGCAAGCTGTTTTCAGAGTTGAGCGACAATGACCTGGCAGAGAAATCCAGCAGCCACTCTCTGTACTCGAAGAGTTCCAAGTCATGTAAAGAGGTTTTCTCGTCAGGACCACGTGGCCCTCACCGAAGGAAGTCCAAACAATATTTTGTGGAAAAAAATAAGCTGACTTTGGGATTACCTACCCCTAAAATGGACTCTTACCTTCAACTTCACAATAGAAAAAGGGAGGAAACTCTCACAGAACAGGTATGTAGCAGTTTCTTTAAAATCTCACCAGAGTGCTCTCCCTCCTGGGAGCAGGCTCCCATTTTTCCCATCTCCCCACCCCACATTAGTTTTACCCTTCTCTCTCCTAAGCTCCAAGGGCCCCTTCTTTTGACTCTGTAACTTGTTTCCTGAGCTCGTTTCTTCTGCCACTCAATTCTCTTACCTCTGTAAATCTCTAAATAAACTTTCTCTTATAGTTTGAGTCTTGGCTCTGAATTCTTTCCAGGCCAGAACTCAAGTTATAAAGAAAAATAAGTCATCTGAAACACTAAGCACTAAACTGGAATTTGCCTTTGTTCGAAATGGTTGGGTATCACTTCTTTGAGATAGTGGTGGCAGTGTTAACACCTGCCTAAGTAAATCTAATGCCCTAGGGAATTATTCCACAAATTCCTAAAAGCAAAATAAAAGTCATGAATGGTTTATAGTTCTGTAATTGCTGCAATTCAATTATTATCTCTAAAATGTTTTCATTCAAGGAACTACAGACTTTATTTAAACTACACACTCCAATGAAGAAATCTTGATTCCCTGTGTCAGTTGCCTTTGCAGCAACCTGATTAACTGCCCCCAACACATTGGAGATGACAAGACATTAGATAGTGGCAACTCATGTACAGAAGTGATTCTCAGTCAGATGCTGTGTACTTACTGGTTGGGAGTGGGAGGAGGGCAGATACAACATGGAGCATTTTTTTAAATCCAAAACATTCTATTACCTTTCCAACTCCTCTTGATAATCCCTATAGCATCCTTTACTATCCTATCCTGATTAAACCTTAGTCTGTCCATCTATAAAATTAGGATAATAATAAATGTCCTCCCTTTCTCATATGACCATTTCGAAGGTAAATTGTATCCCAGATGATGGATTCAAAACCTGTTGAATCCAGAAAACTTAGTTCTATTTCATGGGTGCAGGTAAAGGTCATATCAACCCACCATCTAATGAATGGTTCCCCTGTGGACACGAGAAGAGAGTGTGGTTGAATCAGTGTCCACCACCCTTATTGGAGGAGGAGCTTGAAATTCATCATTTGCTATGGTGGGGTCAATAATAGAAGGAGACCTTATGACATTAAGTGGGGATTCCTGTAGGCCTATTCCAAACCTAAATTGGCCTTGTTTAACCTGTATTTTCTGATGGAACAAGAGAGATGGGGTGAACATTTGTGATTATTTTCTTGATTTAGAAACTCCCTTGAGAAGGAGCACCTTTCCAGTTGCTAGATAACATGCTGCCAATTAATGACTCACTTAATAAAGCCAATTAGATATTTAAATTTTAAAAAAGAAATTTCTTTTGTAGTCTTTTAAAAAATATTTTATTTATTTATTTTTAGAGAGGGAAGGGAGGGAGATAGAGAGAGAGAAACATCAATGTGCAGTTGCTGGGGGTTATGGCCTGCAACCCAGGCATGTACCCTGACTGGGAATTGAACCTGCAACACTTTGGTTCACAGCCCACGCTCAATCCACTGAGCTATGCCAGCCAGGGCTTCTTTTGTAGTCTTAAAGAATTTGTCACATCCTTGCCTTTGTGACTAATAATAAAACAAAGGAGTGGGTGTCATATATTTAGCTGAATTATCAAAACAAATATTTAGCTGAATTGAAGCAGAGTTTAAAAGATTTTGACCCAGTTTTAGATGTTTAATCTACTTTTTTGTTTCATAAAACTGATATGAAATTTTGAATTTTGATTGCTCATTTAAAATTATAAATAAATTTGATAGCCTAGTATATGTGAAAAATATTTATAGCTAATTATTTCTCTCAGGCTAGGATATGTTTCAATTTATTTTAAAATGTGTTGTCAAAAGAAGCTGATATAAAAGGAGAGGTAAATAGGCTAAAATAAGTAGTTATATTTCTAATAATAAAAAGGAAAAATGTTAAATATAAACTCATTGCTGATATTTGATTGTTAATTTTTTAGTAGTTATAACTTAATTTACTAAACATTATTGGGTTGAGTTGATTGTCAGTGATTCCATAGCACAGTTTTCATTATGGCAAGGGACTTTAAAGCATGTAGGCCCTCCCAGTCTTCAAGCTCGTGAATTAGCCTTTAGCCATTTACCTTGTCCATTGCTTTCTCCAGGTTCAAATATCTAAGGGCTGGTTGCTAATTGTATTCAAAATTGTTCCATAACCATTTCTAACATATATTTTCCTCATTTTATATTCTTTTAGAAGGATAAAAATTAGTTTGACCTAACAATGATATAATGATAATGTATAACTTTTTAGTCCATATTATAGTCGGTAGCATGAAACATATTACTTTAAAATAATTATTTAGTTTAAGAAATGTGTAGTCTTTTTGTGCCAGTGCAGATTTATATATCTTCTTATGAGCAGGAACTATGCTTTGAACATATATTTTTTGAAGATTTTATTTATTTATTACTAGAGAGAGAGGGAGGGAAGGAGAAAGAGAGAGAAACATCGATGTGAGATCACATCCATTGGCGGCTTCTCACATGCTACCAACTGGGGTCCTGGCCTGCACCCCAGACATGTGCCCTGCCTGGGAACCGAACCAGCAACCTTTTGGTTCACAGGCTGGCGCTCAGTCCACTGAGCCCCACCAGCCAGGGCTAAACTTATTTTTAATCTTCATAGTAACCAGCCACCCACACTACAAGGACTCAGTAAATATATAGGAATTGAAAGCTACATCTCTTCCATTACATCCAAACTTGATCCTCTTTATTCTGACTTGAAGTTTATATGGGGAAAAAGGTATTCCTAAAGCAGTGGTTTGAACTCCTGGCTGGATATTAGAACCTCCTGAGAAACTAAACATTGGGGGGAAAAAAAGTGATTCTCAGCTTCCTGCAGGCCGCTTCACATCTGTGAGTGAGAACTTGAGCATCAGAATTTTTTTAAAGACCCTCAGGTGACTCTGATGTGAAGCAGGTTTGAGAAGCTTTGCTTGAGACAGAGCAGAGGCTCTCACCCTTGACTTCACGTTGGAATCACCTGGAAACGTTTAAAAATGGTAACTCACTGTTGTGAAGCCCGAAATTCTGAAATTCTCATTTAATTCATTTGGGGTGCCCCGTAAGCACGGGGAGTTTTCAGGGCCGGCCAAGGTTGATCGCTGGTCCAGAGCAGTGGTTCTTAATCATTAGCACGAGTGAGATCATCTGAGGGCTCATTAAGCCAGGTTACTGGACGGAGCCCAAGAACTTCTGGTTCAGGAGGTGTCAGGCTGGGCCCAAGGATCTGAATTTTCTGCATGGTTCCAGAGGATGCCCCTTCTGTTATCAGGTCCACACTTTGAGAACCACTGACCTTTTGCTCCAACTTAAAAGTGCTAATGAACTACCTCAGGATCTTGTTAAAATACAGATTTTGATCCAGTAGGTCTGGGGTGACACAAGAGCTTGTGTTTGTAACAAGCCAAGGCTGCTCCATGGACCACACTTTGAATAGCAAGCGGTGAGAGTATAAAGAACATAAAGCATTTATCAGAAAGCTAAAGCCAAAGTGGGGTAAGTCAGTACCCACAAAGCTTTGGTGATGTCACTGGCCTCTAGGAGTATTCCTTTGACTGAGAGGTAGGAGGTATGAAGTTGGGATGGCAGGTTAGATTAAGCAGCATCCTTCTGTAAGTTTTTCATATTTGAACATCTATTTTCTTCTAATTTTTTTGAAAGAGATGACAGATGTCTTACAACTAGGAACATCGAGAGGATAAATAACATCTATTGTTGAATGAATGAATAAATAAATCTCAATTACTATTAAACACAACCAAGAAGACTCAGCTTTTTAATTTTTATTTTTTGTAAGCACCTATGCCCCCTTTGAATCAGACTTAAGGGTCTTAAGTAGTGTGTTGTACTTAGGAAGATTTGAAAGTGAGTCAAAGAAGCTTATAACATCCCAATAAAACTCTTGATAGTTTTCTTAAAATAAGACTTGAAAAGCTGATTATGAAGTTCACATGAAAAATTGGCATGAATGATAAAGACAGCTCTGGAAATTAAAAGTCCTGAAAGAATATAGCCCTACTAGATAGTATAGTGTATGATAAAGCCTCAATAATTAAATTTTAAGGTAGTATTTAATGCATATGCGGATAGAAAAATGGAAGAGTAGAATAGAAAGTCTAGAAATAGAACCAAATTCCATATGAGAATGTAAGATCTAAAATGAAGATTTGATAAAGGCGGGGTCGCAAATCAGTGAGGGAGTCAGGAGCTGCTCAGTGAAATAACTGGATAAGCCACCTGGGGAAAATTAAAGTTGGATCCATACCTCATGCCATACAACAAGATAAATTCTAAATGAATTAAATATTTAATTTTTAAAAGTCACAAAAAAACTATTAAAAATACGAAAATTCTCTATAATCTTAAAGTTGTTTAAAATCTAGAATCTATAGATGATTGATAACTTTGACTCCATAAATATCAAAAACTGCTATAGGAAGAAAGCATATGAAAGTCAAAATATAAAGAATAAACTAGGGAAAATGTTTCTAATTTATATCACAGACAATATACTAATATCTTAAATACCTAAAGAGCTCCTAGAAATCCATAAGAAAAAGACCAGTGCTCCAGTATAAAATTACACAAAATATATGAAAAGATAATTCACAGAAAAGTTAATACATGTGGCTATTAGGTATATAAAAGATATTCAACCTCAGTTATTATAAGAGAAATGCAAATTAATACTACACTGGGATTCCATTTTTTATCTATAATTAAACCAACAATATTTCCCAAGTCTGATGAACCTATAGGCAAAAAGTACAATCAAGCTGGTGAACGAATAAATTAGTATACTAGTATGGGGGAAATTTTGTTAGTACCTATTTAAAATATACATACATACACTCCTTGAGAAAATCAAGTGTAATGGCCAGGAGTGTGGACTTTGGAGACAGGTGGGTTCGCACTAATTCCTGCTAGCTGTGTGTCCCTGAGCAGCCTGCTGTACCTCTCGGTGCTTCAGTTTTCTCATTTTAAAATGGAGATAATAATAGTTCCTTCCTCTTAGGATTATTAAGCACGTTGAATAAATGAGTTAATTTGTGTAGAATGTACAGATCAATGCTTGGCTTAGAGCAAGCACTATATAAAAGTTAGTGATTATTATTTTTGTTTGACCCGACACATGCCTCACCTAGGAGTTTATCCTAGTTACATGTGTGCAGTTTTGAAATAACTCCTGTGTAAGGTCATTTATTTCACCCTTCTTTACAATAACAAAAGACTGGAAACCACTTGAATGTCTGTCATCTGGGAGCACTGAAGTAAATCATGGTGTATTCAAACAATAGAGTACAACTGCCGCTGCTTAAAAACGAGGATGCCCTGGCCAAGAGGCTCGATTGGAGCGTTGCTCTGGACGCCAAGGGGTTGCCGGTTTGAATCTGGTCAGGGCACATACCTGGGCTGTGGGTTCAGTCCCTGGTCAGGGCATGCTCAGGGAGGTAACCAATCAGTGTTTCTCTCCCCCCTTCTCCCTCTCCATCTCACTCTCCCTGCCTCTCTAAAGAATCAGTGAACATCTCACTGTTGTGGGTGAGGATTTAAAAAGATGGAGATGATCTTTATAAACTGTTATGGACAGCTTATCAGGATTTATTATTAAGAGAGAAAGGTCTAGAGTAGTGTGAACAGTGTAAAATGGTGGGGAGGTTAACAAATATAGATCATATTTCCTTGGCATACATAAAACCTTTGGAAGGGTCCACAGATGGTTAATTGTACAGGGTGGAGAGGAGCCAGCGGGAGCACAGCTGTGCACGCCACACCTTTTCCGAGCTCTCGGTTCTGAAGCATGACTGTGTACTTGTACTACACAGCATTTTGTAGGAACCCTTGTACCTTCATGCCCCGAGTTGTTCAGAGTCACCAAAATTGTGTTATTTCTGCTTGTAAGTAATGGCTCAGAGTAGAACCATTGATTTTTAAATTCAATTGCTGCACAACCTTTTGGGCATTTTTCATAGACCTGTCAATAGCACATTAAAATGCACTGGAAAAGTCACTTTGGAATTCACGGTCAGATCTTAGTCACATGATGCGTAGAGCCAGGAATTGAATAAAAACAACATACACTAGAGGGCACCTAAGCACCACATTTAAACACAAACTTGGCTGGTGAACATTCAGTGCTTGGATTCATGAGCTACTCAGTAGCCAGAAGGATTTGTCTGAAACTCATTAGAGTTTGAGTCAGTTTATGTTCTACCAGTAAAGGAAATTATGTCTTGAAAAATGAGCTACCTTTCTTTTCTATCTTGACTTTAATGTGACTTTTAAGACTGGTGATGCTGAAATTTAGTATGGGCTCAGAGAAGAGCGTTAAGTGCTTTATACATGTTATTCTTCTCTTTCCTTGTAATTTCTTGGAAAGAAAGTACAGATACTTTACAAATGTGGATATAGAAAGACTATTTAACTATGTAGAGTCTTCAAGGTGATATAAAGCCACTTATAGAATCCACTTCTCATTCTCAGGTTCAACATACCTTTGTGGCTGTTGCTGAGCCAGCAGGTCAGTCAGCAACAAACATTTATTGAGCAACAACTATGTGCTAGGTGCTGTCCCTGGTGCAGATGT
This sequence comes from Phyllostomus hastatus, assembly GCF_019186645.2. Taxonomy (NCBI): domain Eukaryota; kingdom Metazoa; phylum Chordata; class Mammalia; order Chiroptera; family Phyllostomidae; genus Phyllostomus; species Phyllostomus hastatus. The sequence goes on along the minus strand of NW_025334015.1, from coordinate 5,380,417 downwards.
TCAGAGCCCCATCTGGAAGGAAGGGGCTAGTCATGTGACACAGGCAAAAAATGTAACATGTAGCAAAATAATTTCAGGTGCTTCAAAGGAGGCTGAATAAACTATTTAGAAAAGGAATGAGGGGTGTCACTGGGAAAGTGCTCTCAAAGCAACACCATCGAGGCCATGCGTGAGTGGATCAGAGGAGAGCGGACTGTGCGGGCAGGCCCTGGGGGACAGCTTTGGTTTGAGCCAGCCTCGGTGGCAGCCTCTCTCAGAGCAGTGACCTAATGTAACAGGAGAAAAATGAAACTCAAGCAAACCCTGGTGTGGGAGTCCGTCATGGATTATTAAATCCTGGCTCTTAAGCATACTAGCAGGTAGTGCTTCCTGGATACTTGAACCACTGACTCTTTAAGCCTTATGTGCTTCATCTATTGTACGTATTCAGTTTCTGCCTGGAGGCTAGTAAAGGTTCCTACAAAACTCCTGGTGCCTGGCAGACACTCAGAAAAGGAAAGCTGTTATTACCACTGGGCTAGGAAAGGAGTTCATTCTGGGCATATGCCTTTCTGAACAGACGTTAGTTCAGGCTACAGTGCCTGAGAGTGTGTGGCTTCAGGTGGAGAAAGAACGAAGCGTAGTCAAAAAGATAGCCCCCTTATGGTCTAGCAGCCCATTCTGTGGTGTGGCTCCCAAAAGGCTGTTAGCAAAGGGCATACACCTAGTCACCCCTCACACTTGCCATGCTGTTTCTCAGAGTGGTACTGAAGGCCTCCGTGACCTTCCTGTGGATTCAGCCTCATCCTTTGTCACGCCACCTCCCTCCCTGCATCCCCAGGTCTCTTCATGCTGATGGACCCACCGCTCTTCCCTGACTTGCTTGCTTAAGAAAAGCCTACCTTCCTTTGGAGGTTCAGCTTAAAGGCCCCTGCCTCTGTGAAGACTCTCTAAACACCCTTCCTCCCATTGCCTCCCTTGTCCCAGAACAGCCAGCACAGTGACTAGTTAGTTTTGTTAGTGTGTCTGTATGTCTTCCCACGACTCTGAGCTCCATGAGTGCATGCGCTGACACCTCTGGCTCCCAGAGCCTGGCCTTCAGTAAGTACTGTTTTCAACAAAGGGATGCAATTTTAAATGTGGGGGGGGGAGTCCAGAATTCTATTATTTAAAAAATGAAATTATTTTTCCAGTAACTGTAGTTAGTTACTAACTAACTGTAGTTAGTAACTAAATTATTTTTCCAGTAACTGTAGTTAGTTACTAAACTAACTGTAGTTAGTTTTCCAGTAGAAAAACTAACTGGAGCTTGTGCTATTGACTTAAATATTGGAATTTGTATTCCTGTATTCAAAAGACTTGATTTGAGCCCTATTGTTATTGAAGCAATTTATCACTTTTAGAAAATCACAAAATCTTGCTGGGCCTTATTTTTCCCTAGGAGAGTGAGGTCACCAGTGTTTGCCCTGTAACTCAGACCCAAGACTACTGGGGTGACCAAACAAGGTACTTACTGTAGGTGAAAACTTGGTATAATCATATAGCCCTATGTAAAGGTCATATTTATTATTCAACATTTGATTTAAATTTAATTTCTTACCAGATAAGATCATTACCAAGTGAGATATTGCTCTCCTTTGCCATAGTTTTGAGTTTAGGGAAACTCTTAGTTGTCTATGAAATTAAGCTTTACCTTTATTTAGGTTATTATTTTCTAATTATATTCAGTTAGAAACATGGAACTCTTTTTTTATAGAATTCTTCTAGTTTGCTGGTGTTTTTGAGTTCCACCTCTCCTATTATACATGTAAAAATTGTTCTACAGAGTGGCTACTCTGTGTATGTTTATTGATTTTTAGATTTTTTTATTTTGCCCTGTGCAACTACAACAAGAGCACTTACTTAGGACAGTGTAATTTAAATTGAACTTTATGGAATTTTCAATACAAGGCATTTGTAAGGCATCTTTCTTGTGTGCACTGTTTATCTCTTAGTTGCCTAACTAATGATTTGTATCATCTATAAAGTGATGCTTCATTAATTCAACATTACTGATGACAGGTCTGTGAAAAGAAAACTTCGCACATAACTGAAGCATTCCCTTTTGAAAAGTGGAATGCCAACATACATAATCATTTCTATGGATAGTTTTCAAACATGTGCCTGGTGTGCCTGATAATTCTGCCTATTTCACTGGTGCCATATTGCACTGCTGTGCAATAAAGCCAGGAGCAAGGCAATGGGCATCACTTGGCCTCCTTATTAAATGCCCTCGTGTACTGATTCAGCCTCACTCAGTCTGGCATCACCCTTGCTGCTATTAGTGACTCTGCTCTTCAGCAGCTTCTGGCCAGTGGGAAGCAGGCATATAAACAGTACCAAGAGATAACCGCTGCACCGGAGACATGTGGAGTCCCAACTGAACCCACGGGAAGAAGTGCCTCCGCCTATCAGGGGAAGTCAGAGAGGCCTTCACAGAGGAGGCCTCACTGACCTGATTCTTTAAAAGAAGCAGAGGAAACAGGTGTAGGTGGGCAGCAAAGGAATCACAGGAAAAGGGAGCACAGCAATGGTGTAGAGGAGGAGTGGACACTATGTAAGTATTATGGAAGCCTGCTGGTATAGCAGGAACCCCTGTCACATTAGTTAGGAACTAGCAGGCCTTTAATCAGACAAAGTGTTTAAAGCAGAATGGGAAGTGATACCTATGTGTCTCACAACATAAAATACATGTGAATTTGCCGTTTTTTCCTGGGGAGCCAAGGCCTTTCCTGTTGGTGCACAATCTGCTGATTGGAGTCTCGCACTGTCTTTCTTTCATCAGTTTGAGAGCATCTGATCTCTGCTACTGATTTCTTGAAAATAGAAACTTAAAAAGCCTTTAGAAACAATCTAATAACAAAATCTTTACCGATTTTTATGGATGTTTCCACTAATCTTTTACATTTTTTTCCTCAACATGTTACTTTGCCATTTGCTGTTATTGGGTTATTCTATATTATTTAACTTAGTTTTTAGTGAAAATAACTATCCATACTCAGATTTCCCCATAGGGTCTAATATTTAAATAAATTCCATAACTTCAATACTTTCAATAAGAATAAACAGGCTTGGAAACAAATGTAAAAGACTCTTGGTAAACATACAAACTAACTAGTGGAAACAGAAGTATGAGGCATACTTATGAGTAGCTGACCTGCCGTGAGCATTCAGCTGTGGGCATTATCTGAGACATCTGAAAGGAGGATGGGGAAGTATTGTTTAACCCAGTACATTACTTAAGGAGAAGGCGGTATAGTGCTGTGCTGTGTGTAGCTAGATTGTGAGGAAGGGAGCATGGGTATTTAAGCTGGAGAAATTGGCAGGTGCCTTTCACATAGGCCCTTGTATAGCTTTTTAAAGCAGAGATTCTCAGAATGTGGTCCCCGAACCAGCAGCAGCACCCAGGAACTCATTAAAATTCAGATTCTTGGGTCCCACTCAGAACTCCTGAATCATACACTCTAAAGTGAGGCTTTTAAAACTCTGTTTTAAAAATTAAAAGGGTTTCCCTCAAGACAAGAACAGGATAAGGATGTCCACTTTTACCACTCTTACTCAACAGAGTACTGGAAATCCTAGCCACAGTGATCAGACAACAAGAAGAAATAAAAGGCATTCAAAATGGAAAGCAAGAAGTAAAACAGTCACTATTTGCAGATGACATGATACCATATAAAGAGAACCCTAAAGATTCCACCAAAAACTACTAGAACTGAAATCAGTGCCTTTTTATACATCAATAATAAACTAAACTATCAGAAAGAGAAACTAAAAAAAAAAATCCCATTTACAACTGCATAAAAATACTTAGGAATAAATTTAACCAAGGAAATAAAAGACCTGTACTCAGAATATAATAAGCCATTGAAAAAGATACAAGTAAGTGGGAGCATGTGCTGTACTCATGGATAGGAAGAAGTAACATCATTAAAATGTCCATGCTATCCAAAGTAATCTATAGATTCAATGCAATTTCTATCAATATGAATGGCATCTTTCACAAAACTAGAACAAAACTCCAAAAACATACATGGGACCAAAAAAACCTTAATAGCCACAGCGATCTTGAAAAAGAAGATCAGTCTTGGTGGTATCATGCTACCTGATATCACACTATATGTATAAGGCCATAGTAATCAAAACAGCATGCTACTGGCGTAAAAACAGATATAGATCACTGGAACAAAGTAGAGAGCCCAGAAATAAACTCATACCTGTATGGTCAATTGATATTTGACAAAGGAGGCAAGAACATACAGGTAAAGACAGTATTCAATAAATGGTGTTGGGAAAATTGAACAGATACATGCAAAAAACTAAAACTAGGCCACCTTATTACACTATATATAAGAATAAACTCGAATTAAAGACTTAAATGTAAGACTTGAAAAGAAAAGTTCTAGAAGAAAACATAGACAGTAAAATCTCTGACACATTTTAGCAGTATTGTTTCTAATATATCTCTTTAGGCAAGGGAAAAAATATAAAAATATACACATGGGACTATATCAAACTAAAAAGTTTATGCACTGAAAAGGAAAATATTAACAAGATGAAAGGACAACCTACTGATTGGGAGAAGATATTCTCCAGTAATATATTCAGTGAGGGGTAAAATCCAAAATTTACAAGAAACTCATACAATTCAACATCAAAAAACAATTCAATTAAAAAATGGGCAATGGACCTGAATAGATACTTCTTCAAAGAGCACATACAGATGGCCAATGGACATATGACAAGACCCTCAAAGACACTAATCATCAGAGAAATACAAATTAAAACCACAATGAGATATCATGTCACACCTGTCAGAATGGCCATCATCAGTAAATCAACAAGTGTTGACACAGACGTGAAGAAAAGGAAACCCTTGTGCACTGTTGGTGGGAATGCAGATTGGTCCAGCGACTGTGGAAAACAGTATGGAGTCATCTCAAAACATTAAAATGGAACTGTGTTATGACCCAGGAGTTCCACTTCTGAGTTTATATTCAAAGAAACCCAAACAACTAATTTGAAAAGGTATATATGCATCACTATGTTCATTGCATCATTATTTATAATAGCCAAGGTATGGAAGCAGCGCAAGTGCCCATCAATAGATGAGTGGATAAAGAAGCTCTGGTACATAGGTACAATGAATGGAATATGACTCAGACATAGAAAAGAATGAAATTGTATCACTCACAGCAGCATGGATTGACCTAGAGGGGAAATAAGTCAGAGAAAGACAAGTGCCATATGATTTCCCTTATATGTGGGATCTAAAAAACAAAATAAATGAACAAACAAAATTGAAACAGACTCATAGACACAAAGAACAGATTGATGGTTCCCACTTGGGAGGGGCCTGGAGGATGAGTGAAAAGGGAGAAGGTCCCGGGTCTGTAAAGCACAGCATGGGGAATAGAGTCAATAATATTGTACTGACTACATACAGTGCTAGGTGGGTGCTGCAAGTATCAGGACGACCACTTGGTAAAATATATGGTTGTCTAACCACCATGCTGTACATCTGAAACTAACACAAAATAATACTGAATATATAAACCTCTGAGCTTTAACAAGCCCTCCAGTGATTCTGATATGTTCTCAGGTTTCAGAGCCGCTGTGCTGGATCTGGGCCTTTTCTCAGTGATGTAGAGACACACTGAAGGGTCCGAGTGATGGGCTGTCTGAACACTGTGACCGTCAGAGGTCCCACTCAGACGGTCTTCACTGGGTTACACAGGGTTCAGGTCGCCAGCGAATCAGCCTTGATACAAGTTGCATGGGACATTCCTAAAAATCTCTCACATTTTTAAAATGGGTAATTTCTTCATCATTTATATGTATTTGTTAGGAGCTTATGATTTGTCAGTCATTGTCCTAGGATACATCATGAAAATAAATCACTGAACAAAAGAGACAAAAACCCAGGCTAACTTTCTATTAGGAGGTGGACAATAGACAAAGTATTTGTATGTGTATTAGTATGTGATACAAGTGCTAAGGCAAGAAGTGAAGCAGAGCAGAGGGCTAAGGAGTGCTGGGGGAAGTACTGATTTTAAACAGCTCACAAAGACGGTGAGGGAGTCCTCCTTGCAAATACGGGAAAAAAGAGTACGGTGTGAAAGGACACAGCACATACGAAGGGCTGAAGGGCCAGTGGGCCTGGAGCCTAGTAAGGGAAAGTGGAAGATGAGGTCCTAGTTCTACCTTACTTGTTGGCAGTTGGCTGCCTGGCTTTAATACCAACCACAAATCTAGCCAGACGAGGTAGATTGTAAGTGGAGACTCCCAAAAACCCAGAATTTATTTATACAAAATTGTGTACTTATTCTTACATATTTAAATTTCAGTCACCTTCAAAGGACTCTCCATTTGATGCAATACACCTTGAGATATTTCCCCGATGCTCAAAACAGGTTTTGAACTGGTCAATTTTGATGCCTTTTAGTGCTTCTGCCATTTTTTGTTTCACCTCTTCCACACTGGCAAAACATTTCCCTGTGAGAACTTTTTCATCCAGGGAGACAAACAAAAGTTACTCAGGGTGAGATTGGGTGAATCGGGAGGGTAGGGCGTGAGAGTCATGCAGTTTTTTGGTCAAAACCCATTGAACACTCAGCATGGTGTGGGCAGGTATGCTCTTAAATCACCTATTGTGGAATGGGCAAATGCACTGAAAGAGTCTTCAAAAAAAAAATTCACTGAAGCCAGATGCAGCCTCTCAACAACCCCAGCTACATACAGATTGGTTCCAAGATACTCACCTAGCAAGGGATGCCTGTACGACAAGAGGACCACCCTCCAGAAGATAATTCCGCTTTTGGGGGAGTCCTTCCTCATATATGTATTCTGATGTAAATGGAGAGTTCAATGAGCAATGAATGCACACTGGTTGTTTTTTCACTCAGTGATATTTATCAATCATGTGTGGGCCAGGCATGCGTAAGCTGCATGCAGCTTGTTTGAGGAGCGGGACTGGAGCAGCACAGCACACAGCCCTGCACAGATCCATTCTTCTGCTGCTTCTGGACTTAAAGTCCAGAAGGAAGATGAACATAACTACTAGGCTGATACTTGCTGCCAAAGGGAAAGTACAAAGTACTAAGGACATGTGCTCAGGTGCATCTATTTTAACCCCTAGGGTGTCTGGGAAGGCTTCCTGGAAGAAGTTTTATTTCAGCCAGACCTGGAACAGTGAACAGGATTGGTCAGAATAAGTGCTGTGAGAAATTTCTGGGCAAAGAATGGACCAGGCACAGCAGAGATGAGAGATAACAGCACACGTGGCCTGCCAGTGGGACCAACGGTACAAAATGAAGGGAGGAAGGAATTCAGGCTGAAGAGCAGAGGATGCATGCTCTTATAAATTTGGGGTGGAGGAGCTTATAAATTTTTCAAGATTGAGGCAGTGGAAAGCACTGAAGTGTCTTTAGGAAGGTGACTGGCATAATCAGTTTTAGGGTTGTAAAACTCACTGTATATGGAAAATGAATGTAAAATAACACATCCAAAGGTTTTCCTGTCGTCTCATTTTTGTTGAGCACATGTCTGCTAAATACATCATGAAATGTCCTATAGGAGTGGAGAAAGTGGCCAACAGCAGAACCAAGTTCTTTCACGTGTCTCGTCTCTACGTAGCTGAATAATTCAAACAGCTGTGCAAAATATCCGCTTTGGAGCCTTACAGGGCTACTCTCTTTGTATAGCCATGCCTCAGCTTCTTCTGCTGGCTGTTTATAAACACAGGAGGTAGCAGTGCTGACGTTAGAGGGCATGAACCAACGCAGCACTAGGTATTAGAAACAGGGCTGGGAATGAATACTGCAGCTCCCTCATTAACCAAGTTAACACAGAAATGCACCCTGAACCAGTGATTATGCCTCAAGGAGACAAACTCAATAACCGATGTGTTGGAATTGTGGTAAGGAAATACATCTTAAAAATCAGAATCTGGCCTGTTTTTATTTGGATATGTACTAGTTGTTAGTATCATCAAGGAATGAGAATAATAAGGAACCTAGTAAATTAATGTGAGGCCCCTCACAACATCTGAACATAAGGTCAGTGATAAAAAAATCAAGGAAAAAAAGAGCGAAATCTGCATTGATGGCTGACCATAACTACAATGTGCTATTTAAACATGTTTCAGTGTGTGCCTATGCAGAGACACTAATTCACATAGAGCACTTGGTAAAGCATCAACTTTTTGTGTGGCACTGATTCCCTAAGAATCTGATGAGTTTCTTTGAGGGAGCGGCAGCAGCCCAATCTAGCTCAGCTGTGCTCAGTCTGAGTTGCTTTCCTACCTACAAACCCTCACTTCAAAGCAAGGAACATAATGTACAATTTTTTAATGGCTCTAGACCCAGGCACTCAGGCTCCCTGCTCTGTGCCTTCCCTCAGTGTAAACACCTAATCAAGATTGCCTGCGCTTCCACAATAGCAGCCAAATGCAATTCGAGAACCACAAGCCTTTGAAGTCCTCCCAGCAAAGGCCGGTTTTCTAGTCTGGGATAATGACATGCCATGATTGCTGTCTTTGTTGTATCTTTTCAGTAGAGAAGCAATTATAGGCCCCAATTTAACAGAATAGACATTACACAGCTTATGATGCTCAAAATGCAATTTCATTTGATCATTTTCTCAATTTGATTGGTATTAATAGAATGGTTCACAAAAAAAAAAATAGCTGGCAGAGGTTGTGTCCCATTCCACTTTCAAAGAGATAATGTAGAAGCATGCTTTACTTGCCCAGCGGCGCCCACTGGGGTGGCTCAGACACTGAGTTCCAACAAAACAGCCTGTGGATGGAAGCACCATACCTCCCACATTCTCTGGGGAAGGAAGCGTAAGACAATGCCATTTTAATTTGTAAACTTTTTACCAAAGCTATGTAATAGATCCCATCATTGTCAATCAATATCACCAGTGAAAAATTGAATTAACTAAACCAAGTCCTCTTGACAACAGCCAGGGGATAAACTGCCCAGTGGCAGATCTAGGAATAAACCCGACTTTTCTCCTGTCATCAGGCTCCAGATAACAGCTCGTCCAAGATGTCTCAGGTTTGAGGTTTGGGAAAGGATGTTTTCTTGTCTCCTTAGGCAGCCTATTTAGATTTGTTTATACTCTCAGGTTTCAATTCTCACCCAGGACAGAGTTGATTTTTCTTTTCTCTTTTTAAATTATATTTTATTGATTATGCTATTACAGTTGTCCTGACTTTTCCCCCTTTGTCCTGCTGCCCCCAGCACCCCCATCCCACTTCGTCAGATAATCCCTTGTTCATGGCCATGGGTCACGTGTATAAGTTCTTTGGCTACTCCCTTTCCTATACTGTACTTTACATCCCCATGGCTATTCTGTAACTGCCTGTTTGCATTTCTTAATCCCCTCACCCCACACCCATTCTCTCTGTTACCTGCCCCCCCCAATCTCTTTATCTTTAACCTTTGGCATTTTAATTATAATGTACTTGTGGTGGCTCTTTGTGTGCATCTTGTTTGGGACTCTCTGTGCTTCCTTGACTTGCATGTCTATTTTCTTCGCCAAATTAAAGAAGTTTTCTTTCATTATTTTTTCAAATAGATTTCCAATTTCTTGGTCCTTCTCCTTCTGGCACCCCTATGAAATGAATGTTGGATTGCTTAAAGTTGTCCCACAGGCTGATTACACTATTTTTTTTTTTTGGATTCTTTCTTCTTATTGTTCTGATTGGTTGTCTTTTGCTTCCTTATGTCCAGATCATTGATTTGATTATCAGCTTCATCAACTCTACAGTTGACTCCCTGTAAATTGTTCTTTATTTCAATTGTGTACCCTTTGTTTCTGACTGGATCTTTTTATGCTGTTAAGGTCCTCACTAAGTTCCTTTAGCATCCTTATAAATAGTGCATTGAACTCTACATCTGATAGATTCATTTCATTTAGCTCTTTCTCCATTTCATTTAACTCTTTTTCTGAAGTTTTTATCTTTCCTTTCATTTGGGCCATGTTTCTTTGTCTCCTCATTTTGGCAGCCTCCCTGTGTTTGTTTCTGTGCATTAGGTAGAGCTACTTTGACTCCGTGTCTTGGTAGTGTGGCCTAGTGTAGTAAGTGTCCTGTAGGGTCCAGTGGCACAGCCTCCCCTATCACCCAAGCTGGGTACTCGAGGTATACCCTTCAAGTAGACTGAGTACACCCTCCTCTTGTAGTTGAGCCTTGGTTGTTGTTGACAGGTCAATGGGAGGGATTTATCTAGGATAGTCAGCTGCAAGGATTGGCTGTGACCACTGACTACCAACCTCCATGCTCTGTGGATGATCAGCTGTGCAGGGCCAGGGTAGTGGTGCTCTGATGTGGTCTGTAGCTATCCACTGGGTGCTCTGGCCCTGGGGTTTCCTGGCTGGTGCAGGCCACAATCAGCCCCCACCTGTGTTTTGCACAGGGCCACCCTGCCTGAGTTATAAAGCAATCTGAGAAGGCTGCCTTTTGTGCTGGGCTTGGAGATTCACAGGTGAAGCCAAACTGTGAGTCTAGGCTGCTAGTTCTGGGACTGGGGCTCACTGAGGCCAGCTACTACTTGGTGTTTTCTTTTAAGTGAGCTGTGTTTCATGACAATGAGCAATTGAAATCTAGGTAATAATGATGACAAAGTTGTAAAATCAAATACTTTTTTTAATGGGAGAAAATTTTTATTTATTTTGTATTTATTTATATATTTTTAGAGATAAGGGAAGGCCAGAGAAAGAGAGGGAGAGAAACATTAATTGGTTGCTCTTGAATGCACCCTCTCTGGGACTAAACCCCCAACCCACACATATACCCTGACTGGGAAGCAAACCAGTAACCGTTTGCTTTGCAGGATGAAGCCCAGTCCACACTGTTCAGGGCACCTAATACATTTTATAGTCATCTAATGTTTCTTGAGCTGGTACTGTGATACGGACCAAGAGATGGAAACATTAGAAATGGTTCCTGACCTTGAGCAACAGCATTTATCGTCCTAAACTCCCCATTTCAGCACGAGTTCAACTATTTCATGGTGCTGTGAAGTTTCCCCCTTGCAGAGTAGGTAATCATTTAAAACCTGTTGATTACTTCCATTTGTAATCAGAAAAATGCTATCACCAAATAGTTCTGGTAGTAGCAGTGAAAATTCAAGCAAAATTCAAGTGAAAAAAGTTCTATTGTCACTTTTTCCGATTTTCAGATTAACCTTTAAGTATCCAAACTTGCACGCCATCTGTTTGCACACACACAATGATTGTGATAAGTAGACATTCAGGTAGAGAAGGTTACATTCAAGATAAAGGAAACAAGATAGTGCCTTTGTTGTGCCAGAGAAGTTACATTAAGTTGTAAGGAATGAGGTTATCTCCATTGTCAACTGCTTACTTATTACTTAACATTTAATAAATATTATTGCTTCTTTTCATATTGAATGCTAGTCTGTGTAGCATGAAGAAAAAGGAAGCAGCAGATGGAGAACTCAAACAGGAACATGCAGAGTCTCAGTCCCACACTCTCCCAAGGGTCTCACGCTACTCAGCCTCCTGGGGAAATTTAACAAAACAAGTATAAAGTGCTGAATCTATATTTTGAAGTCAATCACATTAGCATTTAAAGGGAAGTCAATCACATTAGAAGTGGGAAGACGGATCAGAGTGCCCAAAGGAGCACCCCCTGAATGACCCATCCCAGGACGAAGGGCACAGAAGTTTCGTGGCTGATCCTCCAAATAAAAGCAGGCTTAGGAAAGACACTGTAGTCAGCTTCTCATAGTTTTGGCTGTTTTCTGACAGAGAGATTGGCTTATTCCATGTTATTTCAGAGAGCAGAGGGATAGAAAGGGAAGGAAGACATATTTCTGCTCTTGTAAGGAAGAGCTTTATAGCATTCAGGTGGCTCAGTGATGGAATTGCATCACTGAATGTTCACCATTCATGAAACAGAGATTGAGAAATTTAACATTTTACTCCAAGGGATGCTTGAAAGGACCAGGTCTCCCACAGAAAGGGAATACACGCAAGCCCCCTCCTCATTCACAGAAGATCCTTAAGCTTATGCTCACACAGACACACAGAGAGCTTTGGCCAGGAGAGGAGGCCCGTGTTTGGGCAGCAAGTGGATGAACTTATACCAGGGATGGTGTAGAAGTATCAGAGGCTGTGCTGGATCACCTCCAGAGTCCCTTCCAATATTATGATTATGTAAGTGTCACTTGATTTTTCTGAAATGTCATCTGCTGTAATTCCACATAGGACAGAGAAATCCATTTTTTTTTTAATTTAAAACAGATAGCTAATGGATAGAGATAATGAAGGCCCTAAGTCCCATGAATAGTTTTGGGACCTAAATATGATATAGCTGCCTTTATTTGTGGTTCCCAAACCTAGAGGTGGGAGGGTTAAAACATCTTAATATTTGGGGCCACCCACAGAATTTCTAATTCAATTGGCCTGGGGAGGGAGAGCATTGATAGTTTTGAAAAGCATCCTGGCTTATTCTAATATCTTACTACAGTTTACAACCACTGATGACCTACATCATTCAAATTCAGAGTGCCAGATGAGAAATTCTGCCAATCAAAGATGATATTCCTAATAAGTGAGTGAGTTTATCGAAACTATCAAATGTACAGGCTCTGGAGTTGCATATACTGCCTGGCTCCACTGTTTACTGGCTGTGGACTCTGAGCAGGTTACTTAACCTCTCTGTCCCTCAGTTTTCTCATTTCCAAAAGGATATTATAATAGCACATACCTGATAAGCTTGTTTGAAGATTAACTGATATATGCCAAGTACTTGGGACAGCTACTGACACTATGAGCATTCAAGGTATATTCAATACTGTTGTTATTTCTATTGTTGTTGGTGTCATTATCTTGCAGTGCAATGTTACTTCATTATATTCTTTTGTCTGGCATACGCAAGCATTAGTCGCAGAATCTGGTTCACATAACTCCTGTAAAACTGGGTCCCCTGAGTACGCACAGCATTTACAGTCATTAGTGTGACCTCAAAGCACTGATTCTAAGATCATGCCTGAAAGAGAAAACATTGTTTATTCCCATCTCTCTTGGTAACAACATAAGTCCCTGAGGACTAACATTAACCCTTGAAATGAACAGCAAGTAAAACAGTCCTTGCTAGAGACAGGAGGCCGTGGCTCTAAGGCCATGTCTCTAAGGCCATGTCTCTAAGGCCGAACCAAATCCAGTGAACCTGCTATGTGTTTCGCCCCCCTAGATGTCCTCCCCAACCAGAGGAATGGGCCAGATGTCCACCCAGCACTCCCACGAGAGGGGAAGAGTTGCCTTTGATCCTGAAAACAACTGGCACCAAAGAGCCCAGCAGCTAAAGGTTACTTGCAGGATTGAATTTTAAATGTGTTTCAAGGGTTACTGCTAAATATAAGCCATGTTTGTGACTCACTTCTTATCACTTAAGGGTTCATTCTTATGCCTGAGAACAGTCCCCTCCTCCCAGGGTAAGACTGGCTTCTGCCCAGATGGGCCATGGCTTGCCCAGCCAGCCAACCTGACCCATTTTCGCAAAGGTTCTACTTCCTAAAGGAAGAGTCATTTCACTCTCTAACATTCGAAGTTATAACCCCTTTGAGAAGAAAGGCATGGAGAAAATGGAAGGGGAAAAAATGCAGTTCCAAAAAATTGTCCAGTTCTGTGCCCCTCCTGGCCTGTTTCCTCTGGGAATTGGCGGTTCTGTTGCACCCCTGGGGGAGGGGGACCCCGACCCTCAACATGAGACCGGAGCCTCACTGCAGCCTCTGTGGAAAGGGAAGGCCTGCTCACTGCTCACAGAGCATAATGACATCCTTTTCTGCCTGTGGGTTTACTATCTTGAAACTATATTTTGTTTGTGGGAAGAATTTTATGAAAATGCCCCACTGACTTTTTCTCAAGGAATCAGGAAAAGCAGCTACAGCTGCCTTCTGGAGCAGTGTCTGCGGTTGTGTGGAGCGGTGTCTGCGGTTGTGTGGAGCGGTGTCTGCGGTTGTGTGGAGCAGCCGCGTGTGGACCGGGTGCCATCCCTGCTTAGGAAGGAACCATCCCTTTAGAGTCACCCAGGCTTTGACCTGGACTGTCAAACTATGTGCAGCAGTGGCAGTAGTAATAACAACAATAAGTTGTGGTCCGGTTTCAGAGGAATTAGATAAGAGGGACTGCCCCAACCATCCTTCCTGGGGCAGTGGCCTCCAGACCAGTCTTATTTTTATTTTTAATATAACTTGTATTTTAAATTACAGTTGACATCTAATATTGTATTAGTTTCAAGTGTACAGCATGGTCACTGGAAATGTATATAACTTATGAAGTGATCACTCCAGTAAGTCTGGCACCCACCTGACACCTACATAGTTATTACAGTATTATTGACTGTATTCCCTGAGCTCTACTTAATCCTCATGACTATTCTGTAACTTCCAATCTGTACTTCTCAATCCCTTCACCTTTTCCACTCATCCCCCCACACTCCTTACCATCTGGCAACCATCAGAATGTTCTCTATCATTGACGTTATTTCTGTTTTTCTTGTTCACTTATTTTGGTTTTTAGATTCCAAATATAAGTGAAATCATATATTTGTCTTTGTCTGACTTATTTAACTTAGCACAATACCCTCTCAATCCATTCATACTGTTGCAGATGGCAAAATTGCATTCTTTTTATGGCCAATCCATTATGTGTACAAGTATATCCAAAGAAAACCAAAACACTTATTTGAAAGAATATATGTACTCCTATGTTCATTACAGTGTTATTTACAATGGCCAAGATATGGAAGCAGCCCAGATGTCCATCAGTAGATGAGTGGATAAAAAAGCTGTGGTACATTTACACAATGGCAGTAAAAAAGGAAATCTTATGTTTTGCAACAGCATGGATGAACCTGCAGAGAATTATGCTAAGTGCAATAGGCCAGTCAGAAAAGGACAAATACTATATAATTTCACTTATACATGGAGTCTAACAAACAAAATAAACTAATAAACAATATAGGAACAGACTCATAGAGAATAGACTGACAGCTGTCATAGGGGAGAGGGCTGGGGGCTAGGTGAAAATGTTAAAGGGATTAAGCAAAAAAAAAAAAAAGCAAAACTCATAGACACAGACCACAGTATGGTGATTACCAGAGGGAAAAGGAGTAGGGGGAGGTAGAAGTGGGTAAAGTGGGTAAAGAAGTAGGTAAATGATGTGGGTTGGTGAACACAAAATATAACATACAATGATGTATATAGAACTGTATACCTGAAAACTATGTAATTTTATTAACCAGTATCACTCCAATAAATTCAATTAAAAAGTGAAAAGACAAATAGAGATAACAGTGAGGAATGTTGGGGTCATGTCCCCCTGGTACGGGCTGTTTATCTCTGAAGGTCTGGAGAAGAGATCATTCTGACATTTAAGCATCCTATCCTAGATGCACAGGGCTCGCTCCAGGTAAAGATTACCACACAGGCCTAGGACGTGAGTTCTCATTATGAGTAGCTCAGTTAGGAATTTTTATGAGCAGAACATCCTGCATGGTCACCTTCAGGTGTTGTGCTTGTTCTGCCTGCCAGGTAAGCCATCTTGTCATTTATAGTTTCCCCTTTTGGTCATAAATCAGTTGGAACAATGCCTTGATGACCAACCATTTGGGAATAATGTAGTCCCATGGTGCTAGGGAGGCTCATTCCGAGGAAGTCTTAGTGTCTGCGTTCTCTTGTTGAAACATGAGCAGTTGGGGATGGGACAAGACTATAACCATGGGATGTGAATTAAGGCCTAATTTTCCCAAAAGAAGAAAGGGCAGGTAGATGGGAGGCAGTCGGTCCTGTGGGCCTTCATTATGACAAACATTCTGGATCGTTTCTAACCCATGAGCTCCATGACCTGAGTTTTCTTGTTTACTTTACCCCTCATCCTTCTGTGTCTAATGTAACATTTACCTAACAGGAAGAGGAATAATAACGTAGTCCAATAACATACAATAAAAACATAATCTGCTTTAGGTAAGGATGAGCTTGAGGGAGGTAAACGTCTCAGCCAGTCAAAGAACGCTTTACAGGTGTTGTCATGGTTTTTACCAAAATAACAATGTGTTTTCCTCCATATATTGCCATCTGTACTTTATGAGAGGTTTGGCCCAATGAATGAAGACTTTTAGCTATTTCATGACCTAAATTTCTAATTTTTCTCCTGGCTAGTTTCCATGGAAATAACTCCATGGAGAGAATTGAGTTCAATTTCCCAGTACATTTGATTTTCAGTATTAATATTCTTATGTTTTGTTAGCCTGAGATAAAGTTCTTTACCTGTAATCTCTGTATTATACCATATTCCTGTAGCATTTAATATAAATTTAGTGTAATTATAATAGAAATGACTTAGAATAACAGGAATTTTCTAGTCCTTCCCAACAAAAATGGCCTTTCCCCATGTACCATACATTGTTACTTGTCAGGATAGATGCAACAGGACAGGTTTGGGTGAACTCAATTTCACATAGTTTGAGGGCATGACCATTTTACCTCTTTGATTTTCATAATCTGACAGTAAGATGAGCTCCCATGTACTGCAATCTTCTTTAATATGGCCCATCTGTTTCCCACTAAAAAGTGTTATTAAGAATAGTTTTTTTTGGACTTCCGGCCAAGATGGAGGCATAGGTAGTCACACTATGCCTCCTCGCACAACTAAAAAATTACAAACAAAAAACAACCATAACAGAGAGAAATGAACCGAATGGAAGTCTGACTACCATACATCCAGAACGGTAAGGAGGGGCGGAGTCGGAGGCCTACGGAGAGGGGTTGAGGGGTCCCAGCAGGAAAAAGTGGTGGCTGGCAGACGTGGGTGCGCAGGGTGCAGACGGCAGTTGTCGGACCCTAGACGGGCAGAGACAGCTGACAGACGGGTGTCAGACCCTGGGCAAGGGAGGCAATGAGCAGACCCAGTGAGGCACGCAAGGCAGCAGCTGGCTGTCTGCAGCCGCGCATTCATGTGCAGACAAACTAAGTGAAAATGGGCAGCAACACAGACTATGCAACCCAGGGACCCAGCGCCAGGAAACAAAGCCTAAAGGCACCGGCTGAAAACACCTGTGGGGGTTGAGGCTGGGAGATTCTCTCAGCCTCACAGGAGGCACCTTGGAGAAACCCACAGAGTCGAGAAAGTACACAAACCCACCGGCCCGGGAGCCAGCACCAGAGGGGCCCAATTTGCTTGTGGGAAGCAGCAAAGAGGACTGAAGTCGAAGAGAGAGCGGAGCGGGTGCCATTGTCCCCCTCGGACCCCGCCTCCACATACAACGTCACATCCCAGCGACTGGGTTGCCCCGCCCTGGTGAACAAGTAAGGCTCCGCCCCTCATACTTAACAGGTGTGACCAGACCAAAAGAAAAAAATAAAATAAAAAAGATAGCTCAAACAGAGTTAAAGCCCCAGAGCCAGTTTTTTTAAGCAACCGAGAGATAGCCAGCCTATCAGATGCACATTTCAAAGCACTGGTGATCAGGATGCTCACAGAATTGGTTGACTTTGGTCATAAATTAGATCAACAAATGCAGGCTATGATAAGAGAAATGAAGGAAAATGCACAGGGAACCAATAGTGATGGAAAGGAAACTGGGACTCAAAACAATAGAGTGGACCAGAAGGAAGAAAAAAACAACCAAACAGAAGAGAATGAAGAAACAAGAATTCAAAAAATGAGGAGAGGCTTAGGGACCTCCAGAACATCTTTAAACATTCCAACATCTGAATTATAGGGGTACTAGAAGGGGAAGAGGAAAAACAACAAGTGGAAAAGTGATTTGAACAAATAATAAAGGAGAACTTCCCAATCTGGCAAAGGAAATAGACTTCCAGGAAGTCCAGGAAGCTCAGAGAGTCCCAAAGAAGTTGGACCCAAGGAGGAACACACCAAGGCACATCATAATTACATTAGTCAATGTAAAAATGAAGTAGAGAATTCTAGAAGCAGCAAGAGATAAGGGGACAGTTACCTACAAAGGAGTTCCCATCAGACTGTCAGCTGATTTCCCAAAAGAGACTTTACATGCAAGAAGGGGCTGGAAAGAAGTATTCCAAGTCATGAAAGGCAGGGACCTATATCCAAGATTGCTCTATCCAGCTAAGCTTTCATTTAGAATGGAAGGGGAGATAAAGTGCTTCCCAGATAAGGTCAAGTTAAAGGAGTTCATCATCACCAAGCCCTTATTATATGAGTTGTTAAAGGGACTTATCTAAGAAAAAAAAGATAAAAAATATGAACAGTAAAAAAGACATCGAGGGAGAGGAAGATGGCGGCCTTACTGTAGGCAGCATTTTTCTCGGCTTCTGTGAAGAGGGGGGAAACTCGCGGATCGGTGGAGAGGCAGAGCAAGTGGGCTGGGTTGCCGAATCACTTTTGAAAGCAGGACATCTGAAATTATTGCACTCACTGGAAAACCAGACGGTAAGAAGACGGATACAGGACAAAAGGGGCCCAAGAATCAGCGCGGGGTCTGGGGTGCGCAGACCCCAGGCCCGCCCGGTGCTCCGGGCTCTGCCCCAGGGATCCCGGGAGAGGGAAGTTGCTGCTCCCTCCCTCCCCCGAATACGGGGGTGAGCAACTCCAGGGGAGAACGGGTTGCTAGAAGGAACAGATTGGCCAGTTGGACTGAGAAAAAATCGCCCAGGGAATATGAAATCCCGCCCAGAGGCCAAGAAGTGAGAGCCTCTAGCCAACAGGACCAGGGGCATCTTTAGCCTGGTGGAAGTGCAGAGCGGTAGCGAGCACAAGCCGGCCGCGCTCGGCTCGCGCCCCATAGGGAGGCAGGAATCGCGCGCTGTGATCCCAGGAGAGACGAGGGGCTGGGCGCGTTCCTTCAGTGGTGGCTCAGAGATTTCCAGCCAGCCCGACCGGAGAGCCGGGAAAGGCGCCAACATTCCGTCGGAGAGCCGTTTGGCGGGGAACACGGAGCTGGAAATGGCTGGGCTCCCGCACCTTCATCGGGAAGACACTCTCTCGCACCAGTGTGTCTTGGAGCGCCCCGGGTACCTGACAGACTTGCTGAGTTCTGGTTGTGAGAGAGAGAAGCATTTCAAAGGCCCCTCAGCCAGCTGAAGCTAGCAAGATCAGAAAAACTGGTCTGGCCAGTTAGAAACCAACAAGAGGTTTTTTGTTTGTTTGTTGTTTGTTTGTTTGTTTGTTTGTTGGTTTTGTTTGGTTTTTATTGGTTTCTCTGGCTGTTGGTTGACTGATTTTATCTTGTGTTTTATGTGACTTTTTTTTTAATTCTCATTATTTTTATATCGCAATCCCTTATGTTTCTCTTCCATTCAACCTAATATTATTCTTTCCACTCCAAATTTAGCTCTCCTGCACCACATCTTCTGCTTTTCTTTCCTTTTGTTTTAATCTTGCAAGTTACTGTAAATTTGTATTATCTTTTTCTCACTTTTACGACATTTTTTATTTTAATAATATTTTGGTACTCTTTTTCTTTCTGTATAATCTTCTTTGCTTGGCTGGTTATACTGTCATTTGATAGGTTCCCCCTGGTATCTCAGGCACAAGATGTTGATAAGTTACTATCCTTCATCTGAGTTCCATTAATACACTTCTCAAGGTTCTATACTCTTTATTCTTGTTATCTAGACCTCATCGATTTTGCCACAAGACTGTCACTTTACTATTACTGCTAGTAAGACCTAGTCTATACAATTGTAAATGCTTCTCAATACCCCTACCTGATCTCAGCCCACTTTGCAATTTTCTGAACTATACTATTGTGGGGGTTGTCTCTATTCTTTTACTCACTACTCCTATATACTAATCTTTAGTCCAACCCTACCTTAGAAGCTGACCTCCCACAGCCTCACAGCTTTCTAGATCCAACTAACAATCCTCTCGTCCCCAATAAGAGTCTTACCTTCTTTCCATCCTTTCTAAAAGGTGGATAGTGGGGTGGAGGATCACGGCTACACTGTAAGGAGCCAAAGGATAACCCATCTCTTCTCTACTGGCTGCTAAAGTAAATATCATAGTATACTATCTTGCTGTTTTAAACCATTTTGCCTTACTCCTCCAACTGATCCCAAAAAAGAGTAGGGGGAAGCTGTGACCACCAGGATACACGAAGGAAATTGCACCACTGAAACACACAAAAATTCTACCACAGAAGTTCACACCATAAATACAGGGAACCAGAACAGTTCAAATTAACAAACAAGAAGAACAAAGAAGAAACCCACGAACAATGAGAAAACAAAGAAACAACCCCCAACTGAAGGGAAACGAGGAAGCCTCAGGAAAAATGCTAAATGAAATAGAGGCAACCCAACTATCAGATAGTGAGTTCAAAACAATGATTACCAGGAAGGACAATGAACTCACAATGAGCTTTCAGAAATTAGAGGGAAACTACATCAATCTCACTGCAAACTATATAAACATGAAAAAGGAAATAGAAACTCTCAACAAAGGTCAAGAGGAAATGAAGAATACAATTTCTGAACTGAAGAACACAGTAGAAGGAATGAAAAGCAGGATCGATGAAGCAGAAGATCGGATTAGCGAGCTGGAGGACAAAGTAGAAAACAGCATCCAGAAAGAGCAAGAAAAGGAAAAGAAGCTCAGAAAGAATGAGGAGGGATTAAGAGAAATGCAAGACAATATGAAACGTAATAATATCCGTATAAAAGGGATACCAGAAGGTGAAGAAGAAGAGCAAGGGATCGAAAACTTAGTTGAACAAGTAATGAAGGAGAACTTCCCTAATTTGACGAGAGAAAAAGTCACACAAATCCAGGAAACACAGAGAGTCCCAATCAAGAGGAACCCAAAGAGACCCACCCCAAGGCACATCATAATTAAAATGACAAAATTTCAAGACAAAGAGAGAATCTTAAAGGCAGCAAGGGAGAAGAAGGAAATAACATACAAAGGGAGCCCCAATAAGGCTAACAGCTGACTTCTCAATGGAAACACTTCAAGCCAGAAGAGAATGGCAAGAAATACTTCAGGTAATGAGAACCAGAGGTCTGCAACCAAGGCTACTATATCCAGCAAGGCTCTTGATCAAGATTGAAGGCCAAATAAGAAGCTTCCCAGACAAAAGAAGTCTAAAAGAATACACCTCGACCAAACCAGCTCTGCAAGAGATTCTAAAAGGACTGCTTTAAGGAGGAGAGAAGAAAGAGAGAGAGAGAGAGAGAGAGAGAGAGAGAGAGAGAGAGAGAGAGAGGAACACACATACATAAAAGACAATGAATAAGTACCTATCAATAATAACCTTAAACGTAAATGGATTAAATGCTCCAATCAAAAGACATAGAATAGTGGATTGGATAAGAAAAAATGACCCACATATCTGCTGTCTACAAGAGACCCACCTCAGGATAAAAGACCTACACAGGCTGAAAGTGAAGGGACTGGAAACAAATCTTCCAAGCAAATGGTCAGGAAAAAAAAGCCGGGGTAGCAATACTCATATCAGACAAAATAGACTTCCAAAAAAGGTCCATAAAGAGAGACCCAGAAGGTCACTTCATAATACTCAAGGGAAGAATCCATCAAGAAGACATAAATATTGTAAATATATATGCACCCAACATAGGAGCACCGAAATACATAAAGAAAATCTTAGAGGACTTCAAGAAAGATATGGACAGCAACACAATTATAGTGGGAGATTTTAACACCCCACTATCAAAAATGGACAGATCTTCTAAACAAAATATCAACAAAGATATTGTGGCATTGAACAATACCCTTGATGAAATGGATTTTACTGATATATACCGAGCCCTCCATCCAAAAGAAGCTAAATATACATTCTTTTCAAATGTGCATGGAACATTCTCAAAGATAGACCACATGATAGGACACAAAACAAGCCTCAAGAATTTCAAGAAAATTGAAAGCATACCAAGCATTTTCTCAGACCACAAGGGACTGAAGCTGGAAACCAACCCGAAGGAAAAAAACCAAAAACGCTCAAAATCATGGAGATTAAATAGCATGCTATTAAACAATGAATGGGTCAAGAATGATATTAGGGAAGAAATCAAAAGGTTTCTGGAAACAAATGAAAACGAACTCACTACAACCCAAAACTTATGGGACACAGCCAAGGCAGTCCTGAGAGGGAAGTTCATAGCGATACAGGCCCACCTAAAAGGGTTAGAAACTTTCCAAACAAACAACCTAACCCTACGTCTACAAGAACTCGAGGAACAACAACAAAGACAGCCCAGAGCAAGCAGAAGGAAGGAAATAACCAAGATCAGAGCAGAATTAAATGATATAGAGACTAAAAGCACAATTCTAAGGATCAATGAATCCAAGAGCTGGTTCTTTGAAAAGATAAACAAAATAGACAAGCCTTTAAGCAGACTCATCAAGAAAAAAGAGAGAAGACCCAAATAAACACAATCAGAAATGAAAGAGGAGAGATTACAACAGATACCACAGAAATACAAAGGATTGTAAGGAATTACTACGAAGAACTGTATGCCAAAAAATTTGAAAACCTAGATGAAATGGACAACTTTCTAGAAAAATATAATCTTCCAAAACTCAATGAAAAAAGAAGCAGAAAGTCTGAACAGACCAATAACAACAAAAGAAATTGAAGCAGTAATCAAAAAAACTCCCAACACACAAAAGCCCGGGACCAGATGGTTTCACAGGAGAATTCTACAAAGCATTTAAGGAAGAGCTAACCCCTATCCTTCACAGACTATTCCAAAAAATCCAAAAAGATGGGAGTCTCCCAAACTCTTTTTATGAGGCCAACATCATCCTAATTCCAAAACCAAATAAAGACACAACAAAGAAAGAAAACTTCAGGCCAATATCACTGATGAACATTGACGCTAAAATCCTCAACAAAATACTGGCAAACCGCATCCAACAATACATTAAAAAGATTATACACCATGACCAAGTGGGATTCATTCCAGGGATGCAAGGATGGTTCAATATTCGCAAGTCAGTAAATGTAATACATCACATAAACAAAAGCAAAGACAAAAACCACATGATCATATCAATTGATGCAGAAAAAGCATTTGATAAGGTACAGCACCCATTCATGATAAAAACACTCGGCAAAGTGGGAATAGAGGGAGCATTCCTCAACATAATAAAGGCCATATATGAGAGACCTTCAGCCAACATCATTCTCAATGGGCAAAAATTAAAACCTTTTCCACTAAGACCAGGAACAAGACAAGGCTGTCCACTTTCACCACTTCTATTCAATATAGTACTGGAAGTTTTAGCCACAGCAATCAGACAAGAAAAAAGAAATAAAAGGCATCCAAATCGGAAAGGAGGAAACAAAACTATCACTGTTTGCAGACGACATGATAGTATACATAGAAAATCCTATTGACTCTACCAAAAAACTGCTTGACCTAATAAATGAATTTGGCAAAACAGCGGGATACAAAGTCAATATCCAGAAATCAAAGGCATTTCTGTACACCAACAATGAAACAGCAGAAGCAGAGACCAAGGAAAAAAATCCCATTTGAAATAGCAAAAAGAAAAAATAAAATATCTAGGAATAAACCTAACCAAAGAGGTAAAAGACCTGTATTCAGAAAACTACACAACACTGAAGAAAGAAATCAAGGAAGACACAAACAAATGGAAACATATACCGTGTTCATGGATTGGAAGAATTAATATCATCAAAATGTCCATACTACCCAAAGCAATTTACACATTCAATGCAATTCCTATTAAAGTACCAATGGCATATTTCACAGACATAGAACAAACACTTCAAAAATTTATATGGAATTATAAACGACCCCGAATAGCTGCTGCAATATTGAGAAAGAAGAGTAAAGTAGGAGGGATCACAATACCCGACACTAAACTATATTACAAGGCTACTGTAATCAAAACAGCCTGGTACTGGCATAGAAACAGGCACATAGACCAATGGAACAGAACAGAGAGCCCAGAAATAAGCCCAAGTCTCTATGGTCAATTAATATTTGACAAAGGAGGCAGCAACATAAAATGGAATAAAAATAGCCTCTTCAACAAATGGTTTTGGGAGAACTGGACAGCCACGTGCAAAAAAAATGAAACTTGAGCACCAACTTACACCATATACAAAAAATAAATTCAAGGTGGATAAAAAGACTTAAATATAAAACATGACACCATTAAAGTCCTAGAGGAGAACGTAGGTAAGAAAATCTCAGATATTTCACGAAGACACTTTTTTAATGACGTGTCCCCTAGAGCAAGGGACATAAAGGAAAGAATAAACAAATGGGACCTCATCAAAATTAAAAGCTTCTGCACAGCTAAAGAAAACAGTATGAAAATTAAAAAGAGAACCAACTGTATGGGAAAACATATTTGCCAATGACACCTCAGACAAGGGTCTAATCTCCAAAATATATAGAGAACTTACACGACTGTACTCTAAGAAGACAAGGAATCCAATTTAAAAAGTGGGCAAAGGACTTGAATAGACACTTCTCCAAGGAGGACATACAGAGGATCCAAAGACACATGAAACGAGGTTCAATATCGCTAGCTATCAGAGAGATGCAAATTAAAACCACAATGAGATACCACTTCACACCAGACAGAATGGCCATCATAAACAAAGCAACAAACAACAAGTGTTGGAGAGGTTGTGGAGAAAAGGGGACCCTAGTGCACTGTTGGTGGGACTGCAGACTGGTACAACCACTATGGAAAGCAATATGGAACTTCCTCAGAAAACTAAAAATGGATCTGCCTTTTGACCCTTGCAATTCCACTACTGGGACTCTATCCTAAGAATACTAAAACACCAATTCAAAAGAACCTATGCATCCCAATGTTCATAGCAGCACAATTTACAATAGCTAGATGCTGGAAGCAACCTAGATGCCCATCAGTAAATGAATGGATCAAAAAACTATGGTACATTTACACGATGGAATTCTATGCAGCAGAAAGAAAGAAGGAGCTCCTACCCTATGCAACAGCGTGGATGGAGCTGGAAAACATTATGCTAAGCTGAAACAAGCCAGGCAGTGAAAGACAAATACCATATGATCTCACCTTTAACAGGAACCTAAATAACAAAACAAAGAAACAAGCAAAATGTAACCAAAGACACTGAAATAGAGGACAGGCTGATGGTGACCGGAGGGGAGAGGGGAGGGAATTTAAGGGGACAGTGGGAAGGGTTCACAGGAACAAACTTAAAGGACACATGGTCATAGACTAAGGGGAGGGTGGTAATGGGAGGGAAGGGGGGCAGGTGGGAGGGGGAACTGGATTGGGAGTAAAAAGGAGAAAACTGTATATGAACAATGATTAATAAAAAAAAAAAGAAATACTCCACATGTATTTTCTAGCAGAAATCTGGATATATAATATGTTCTCAATACATGTTAATGGGGTCTAGAACTATTTAGTTAATTGCCAAATTTCACATGACATTCAATGATGAAACTGCTTCTTTGAATCTGATGCTGTTAGCGCTTTTGCTTTCAGCTTATATTCGTTGTTTATTTGGTTTCAAATAAACATCAATATGAATTACAAAAAAAAAAAAAAGACATCAAACTCACAGTTAGTAACAACCATACCTAAAACAAAGGCAAACTAAGCAAACAACTAGAACAGGAACAGAACCACAGAAATGCAGGGCACATGGAAGGCTAGCAGCAGGGGGGTGGGAGGAGGAGAGAGGGGGAAAAGATACAGAGAATAAGTAGCATAGACAATAGGTAGAAAATAGACAGGGGGAGGGCAAGAATAGTATGGGAAATGTAGAAGCTAAAGAACTTATGACACATAGACATGAACTAAAGGGGCGAATGTGGGTGGGAGGGGGTGGGCAGGGTGGAGGGGAGTGAAGGGGGAAAATGGGACAACTGTAATAGCATAATCAATAAAATATATTTTAAAAAAGAATAGTTTTTTTAGCAGCCAGTTGAATTATTGAAGATTTTAGTTTAGGATTTAGCTAGATGCCTGATACAGTATTGTAAGTTCCATTTTCTTTCTCCCCCACCACATTTTGTTATTGTTGTTCAAGTACAGTTGTCTCCATTCCCCCTGCCTCCCACCAATCCCCCCTACCCCAGCTATCCCCACTTCCCGCCCTTGATCTTACCTCCCTTTGGTTTTGTCCACGTGACCTTTATACTTGACCCTGAAAACCCTCCCCCCTTTTCCTCTCATCCCCTCCTCCCCTCCCACCGCCCCTCTGGTTACTGTCAGTTTGTTCTTAATTTCAATGCCTTTGGTTATATTTTGCTTGTTTGTTTTGTTGATTAGGTTCCACACATAGGTGAGGTCATATGGTGTTTGTCTTTCCAGCTAAAATTTTCTAAAGCTCAGGGAGATCCTAAGAGTCTTGTAGGTCTTTACACCCATTATAATTGGCCATTGTCTTCCAGCCATTTAAGATTCCATTTGTATTAACAGGGATACCAGGCCTTACTGAGTAAGGTGCATGCATTAATTAATAAATCAAGTGTAATTGGCAAAAGGTAGTCAGACTTCTGAGCCTTGTTAGTCTATATCTTCTTGATCCAAAAGGATACACAAGCAATTTATGGAATAGCAGAAAAAGAGTTCAAATCATTCCTAATTAAAAGGACATAGTGCTTGATAGATCATTTCTATTCTTTGCATCACCATAGTTTTAGTAGGAGTAGCTGATTTCAAGCAGGGGGAAAGACAATAGACTTTGAATCTGAATACTACAAAAAGGATCAGCAAACCTACCAATACCATAAAACTCTAACAGAAATCAAAACAATGTTCTTAATCCTGAAAGTAGCCAGCTAAACAAGTCATGTAGTGGGTCATCCTTTCTTTTTTCAGGTGTCATTTAGCTTGTTGAGTGGCCTTTTCTAATTAAGTCTCTATTCCCCCTGAGGTGTTTATGTAAGTGGAATAGGTGACATGAGCAACAGCACAAACTCCACCTTGTTTGGCCAGCAAGAAGTCAAGGGCTATGTGATTGTCAAGGACAACCCAAGCAAGAGAATTTAGAGACTTTTGTTGTTCAGCAACAGTCTTAGCCATCTTTTTAGCAATTTTCCAATGGCGGCAGGTAAATTTTTAATCATATCCCTACTGATATATATTCTGGCTCTTGGGATTAGCATGCCAAGTATACTTTATCCAAAGCTGTCATGATAACCAACCAGCATTTCCTTTTAAGGCCTTATGATCTGTTTTTCCTTCTGTTGAAACAGCTCTTTGTTAAAATAATTTGTCCTATGGAATACTGGGGATCCTTATGAATAGATAAAGGAGTGATGAATTGCCCCCCCCCCAAATAGAGTCCTTCCATTTGCCAACTGTTTAAACATCAATGTACCCATCCTTTAGTAGAAGGATCTTCTCCAATGCCATGAATAAAAGTAAACTTGGGTGGAGCACGAACTACCTCCCCAACTTGAGTGTCTTTGTCTATGGACCATTCAGTTATTATTGAGAGAATCCCTTTCAATAAAGGTGAAACCATTTATTATACATGTTTTCTAAAATCCATTGAGTTGATATTGGTTGGAAGGAATGAGTTTACATAATTTGGTTATATTTTTCTTTTCAATTTTGTCATGTAGACATTTAAAGATCAAGTAAGAAAGGAATCAGGGAGAGAGCCGAGTTAAATTCAAGTTTGGAGATGACAGGGGATAGTGAAAAGCAAGGGACGGATGTTCCTCATTCTTGAATAGATTCTACCTGAAAGGTGAAGTTGGACATGGGTTGGGAAGACAGTGGCATTGCACATAGTTCCAAAGTTGGTAACAGGTGTAACTAATGGTAAGGATTGGTTTCTTACTGACTTAAGAATTTGATGACATATCCAACAATCACTCTGATTTCCTTTCTTAAAGTTTTACCTAAAACCTTTTTAGGCATTAGAGTAATGAAAAAGAGACAAGGAAAAGGGAGCCAGTTGGGTTTGTTACCATCTTTGCCAACCTTCCTGTAGCATAAATCAAGATCAGCAAGGGATGAGGCAAGAACTTGAAGTTAGTCTCTGTAAAGGCTAGGGTGACGCAGACCTGGTCCAGTTTCTTGGGTACAGGTCTTCAGTTGGTGGCTTCTCCTTGTCAAGGAGTTTTTGACATTCAGTATAGGTGGAAATAAGTGTCACAGACAGGGCAGATGTCCATAACATTCCATGAACTACACCGAAGGCATTGCGACTATCAGTATAGATATCGGCTGTTTTTAGAAAAATTTGTCAAATTTAAAAGGACAAGAACCATATGATTTCACTCATATGTGGGATATGAACAGAAAGCAACAAATGAAGAAATAAACTCATAGACACAGACAACAGTATGAAGGTTATCAGAGGGGAAAGGGAGTGGGGGAAGGATGAAGAGGGTGAAAAGGTCAAATATATGGTGATGTAAAGAGACTAGACTTTGGGTGGTGACTCACATATGCATTACAGAATTGTACACTTGAAACTTATATAATATTATTGACTCATAGCACTGCAATAATTTAATTTTTTTAAAGGCCAAGCAAAAAAAATATATAGTGGCTATTTGATCTTTGACCAACCAACAAGTTTGGCTTAGAGCCATTAATTCAGTTTCTGGAGCAGATCTTATTTCAGGTAGATGTGGACTTTCAGTTATGTCCACCAGGGAAGTTGCTGCATATCCAGCTTGGTAATGCCCCTGTTCGTCTTTTAGATAAGATCCATCTGCACCTAAGTTAAGTCAGCATTATCAATAGGAGTTCCCTGTAAATCATTCCTAAAAGTATAATTTGAGGTTTCTTCCTTCTGTAAAGAAAGTAGTAAAGTTGCTGGGTTACGACTGTTACATTGAGAAAAGTCATATTAGATGAGGAAAGCAGTACTTCATAGGAAGCCAGTCCGATGACAGGGAAGCCATGAGTGTGATAGGAGTTCAGTAAAGGTTCAACACAGTGAGGAGAATGAACGGTTTGAGGACAGCCCGGAACGTGGCTGAGCAGCAACAGGCCGCATACAAGGAGGGAGCTCCAATTCCTTTAGGTCTATCATGATCTCCATGTTTCTGAGTTAAAACTCCTAAAGCATGTCCTTTATTTTTGTGTATAAAAAGGAAGAAAGGATGTTTATGCGTTGAGTCTCCCAAAGTAGGAGCTTTAGATAATTCTTCTTTAGAGCTTCTATATCTCATTTCCCTTGGTGAGTCCATTGGATTGGATCAGGCTGATCTGATTTTAATAATCCAGATAGAGGTTGAGGTACTAATGAAAAATTTGAGACCCAGTTTCAACAGCATCCAGTGAGCTCTAGAAATCCCCTAAGGTATTTCTTAGGTATTGGAAGAGGAGAGGCTAGAATTCTTATGAGTCTTTTAGAGTTAATTAGTAGCTAATTAGAAGGTGGCAAAGGTATTTTACTTGGGGTAAACAAAAAGAAAGTCTTATCTTTCAAGACATTATGTCCCTTTTTGGCTAGATGTTATAATGAAGAAATTGTGTCCTCTTGAAAGTCTAATGATATCCTGGAGTGTAAAAGTAAATCATCCCCATACTGAATCAGAGTGGAATCTCTAGGAAATTCAGTATCATTTAAATCAACCTTTAGTTTTTGAGAGATATATGTGGGACTCTCTGTACATCCCTGGGACGTTACTGTCCCAGTGAACTGAGAACCTTTCCAAGTGAAGGCAAAAAGATGTTGCCTGTCCTTTGCTACCAAAATGCTGAAAAGGCACTACCTAAACCTGTTCCTGAAAAATACTGTAATCCCCAGGAAAGGTAGATAATAGTGTATGTGGATTTGGGACCACAGGATGTCTGGAAATAACAATTTCATTGTAGCTCTAAGATCTTGTACAAATTCTTAGCCTTTCTCATTGGATTTCTTTACTGGAAGGAGTATTAGAGGAACTTGTGCATGAGTTATAAGCTCTCTATTTGAGTATTCTTTTATAAATTTTTATAATGGGCTTAATTATGGCCAGTGCATTGGGTCTCAAAGAGTATTGACAAATACCAGTGGAGGCAAAGTATTGTCAATAGTTATTTTGACATGAGTAGCTAACTTAAATGTTCAGCTTCAAAATTAGTTTCCTCTTTTTGAGCCTTCTTTAAAATCATTATTTTCTCAATTGATTCGATGCCTGATTTCATTTACTTCTAAATACATTGCACCCCCCTTTTTTTTCACTGACCAGGAATTGAACCTACAACCTCTTGGTGTATGAGATGACACTCCAACCAACTGACACAGCTGGTCAGGACTACATTTACCTTTTTGAGAAAAGGCTATGTGGGTGTCATGATTTGTAAGAAAGCCCTGTCCTATCAGGTGAAATGGAGCAGATTTGACTAGTAAAACTATGTGTTGCCCCTATCATCCCTGAGCTGAAAGGCAACAGGTTCTGAATTAAAAACAGGCACTAATTGGTTAGCTATCCCTACAACTTGTCTAGAAGTTTCACTCTGAGGGAGAGGGCAATTTCATTGGGTAGAGTGAGCAACAGATACAGTAGTCCTGGTATGTTTAAGAGCCTTGATAAATTTCCCCTTTATGATAATTTCAGCCTCCCCTAAAGTATCGGTAGGGGGAAGGCAACGTACTCTCGTAATTTTTGGAGTAGCCCTTATGCTTGCTTCTGTTTCTTTTCTTTTTCTAAAAGCCATTTCAGTTTTCTGTAGTCTTTCTGAAGATACCTGGCTTGTTACAGTAAAAACAGACTTTCTGTCCCCTTGTTGAAAGTCCTTTGAGAAGGTCTGACCTGATTGCTTAATTGTTAGAGCTGTAAATTCATGATTAGTAACTTTATCCTTTTCCTTCTTTTGAATAGTTTTAGATAACTGATCAGCCAGAACTCCTAGCTTATTAGTTGCATCTTCGTAGCTCAGTTTAATTTATGCTGTTTAATCTGAATAACAAACTCTTCATCTAATCCTCCCTAAACATGGCAACTTGAGAAATGGATAATTTTGGTGATTATTAAAAGTGGAGTCAGTTCTGAATATTGTTTGAAAGTTTTCTTAAAGTGTTCAAAGAAATCAAGTATGGTTTCATTGGGTCTTTACCTACACTGCTGGATTTTAGGGGGAAATTTTCCCCCGTCTTTTTTGGGGGGGAAATCTCAGAAATGACTTGGTGAAACCAATTGGCTAATTCCTTGCATTCATCCTGATCTATTTCTCTTTGTCTTAAAAAAATCTACAGGTTCCCACCCACAAAAACCTTATTTAACTATTGTGTTGCTTTATTGTCAGAAATGAATAGGTGTATCATTTGGGACCAATCTGAAAAGCCAGGATTGTGGAGTCTAATAGTTAAATATCTTAGCAAGTCTGATGGAGCCTTGGAGGGGATCAGGAACATCTTTGGTTAGATTTCTTAATTTTGTCCTAATCAAAGCAGTGTAAATAATTGCTGGTACTCCCCTTCCTGAAACTGGCTTTTCCCTAAAGGGAGCCACCAGAATTTCTGGTCTTTCTAGTTTGTCCTGGTTGGGTTATTTTTTAGTTTCTTTTTTAGTCGGTGAAGGTGAGGGCATCAGAGAAGGGAAAGAAGAAAGGGGGAAGGCAGGAGGAAGGGGAGTCAGTCCACGCAGGGAGCTCAGAGAGCAGAGGATACAGTGGAGTGGTTGGAAAAGGGGGAGGAAAAGTCATTGGAAAAAGTTGGATAAGATGGAAGTAGGTGGTTGGCAGTGAGTAGCTTTGGAAGCCCTTTTCAGTTGAGACAGTCTAAAACTTTCAAATTAACTTACTGGAGGGAAGAGAGTTTATCTGTGCCTTGTCTTGAGGCGCCTAATTTTCAAACAAAGTAAGCCTCCCATTCATTTCATTTAATTAGAGCTGGCCTTTTGCAGTTGTGCATGCAGAAAAGTCAATTGGAATAGATCAGAAGTTCCCCATTTTAGCCATCTTAAGCTGAGATCAATTTTAGTTAAATCTTTCCATTTCTGTAAATACTGACGAATGAAAGCTCTGTGTGGATTGGACATGAGTCCTCCAGGAATACTAGTAGGTGGCTGCCCATTTGGGGCTTGTCAGCCTGTAGACAGAGTTTCACATTTGAATTTAATTTCCTTTTGAATTCAGTGGAATTTGAATAAGCTTCTAGAAATATTATGTTGTGGGTTATAGTGTGCTGCTTGTGTGTTGACTTCCAAGACTTTTACCTCCTGAGTCTCTCGAACCTTCTTGTGTGCCTTAGTGTCTCTCTCGGGCTGTCAAATACAACTGTGAGGACTTGGATCACTGGATGGCCAGTCCTTATTGCGTGTCCCGGGACAAGTCAATTATTCAATTGCGATGCATTGGGACTCCCTATGGGACTACGTCATGCCTTCACATTTCTGAGACTCTGCCCCTTCCCACAGTGATTCTTAGTTATCTAAGAATACTCAGACTTTGAGCTGGAAGGAGCAGGTAGCCTTTTTCTTTGGAGCTGAATGAGTTCAGTCTCTCATTTAACCAACAAAGACTTTTTTTCAGTCAGACTCCCAGAAAGCAATCCCAATTGAAAGACTGACGTAAAACAGCCAACCTTTCTTCCTTTCCTGGGTAAATCTCAATTTAACCAACCCTTGTCTTTTAGTGCCACCTCAAGGATTTCCTAATAACAGCTCAAATAAAGTCAGGACCTGGGCCCAAAAGTAGGAAGGTCCAGGATTCCAAGAGCGAGCCCACCCAAGGTCACCCAACATGAATCGAGGGACCAGTGGGGCACAATGGGCCCCTGCTGGTACCAAACACAGGTCTGGGTCTGCAGGGTGGTCCTGGGTGGTTTCCTTTGGAATCCTGCTCATATCACCATATAGATGTCAATGAAAGGAATTCCAAACCCAAAGAGTAGCTTAGAGTTTATCCAAGTCTAGGCTGAGGGCCAGACCCAAAAGGAAAATAAAAGTGTCCAAGTGTCTGATTAGTGGTATCAGTTCTACTGAGGAAGAAAAGGAGGGCTTTGGTACCAGGCTGAAGGGGAAGGGGGTGTGAATACAGGGGTGGGCCTGATGATGGGTTTGGAGTTGCCTGTATCTGAAATGGGCACAGAATGCAGAAGACCACATCTGTGTTAGCAATACATTTGCATCATTAGAATTCACTGGTGACTGAAGCTGTCGGAATTGCTGAAATGCCCCAGGACTTGTAGGGCAGAAGAGAGAAGGGTCAAGAGCAGGGCCCTGTGGAGAATGACAGAATTTTAAGGGTTGACAGAGGTAGAGGTGGAGAGAGCAGGAGGGGAGTCTACAAAGGGATGGCCAGAGAGGTAGAAAGCTGACCAGGATAAATCAGTGTCATGAAACTGGAGACATGAAAATTTTAAGAAAGAAAAATCAGTGAACAAGGTCAAACTCCACAGAGAAGACAAGTAAAAAGGTGCCATGAAACTCAAATATGTGAGTTTCAAGTGATTCAGAAAAACTAAACAGTATCATAAACAATAGTGTAAATGTATTTGTGTGCCTATTTAGCAATATATGGAGAGAAGACAGAGTGAATGCCAAAATGTGGCAAAATGTTCAATATAGGTGAATCTTTATATAAGAATCTTTGGAGACTCTTTGTGCTATTCTTGCCATTTTTTCTGTAAATTTAAAATAATTTTGTAATT
Organism: Phyllostomus hastatus; assembly: GCF_019186645.2. Taxonomy (NCBI): domain Eukaryota; kingdom Metazoa; phylum Chordata; class Mammalia; order Chiroptera; family Phyllostomidae; genus Phyllostomus; species Phyllostomus hastatus. Next base: position 5,346,840 of record NW_025334015.1, on the reverse strand, counting down.
TTGAAAGAATTAGAAGTTAAAGAAAAAGGAACCCATAGGATTTAGCAACTGAGAGGGAACTGGTGGCCTGAGCAGAGCGGTTTCCATGGGGGCTGAAAATCAATGCTTGCCCCAGGGTGGAGGTCAGAAGAGAGCTGGGGAAATGAAGACTAGCACAGCCTGCCCTTCCACGCCTGACAGGGATCAAGAGAAGAGGTTTAGCTAGAGAGTGTGATCAAATGAGGGATTCTTCCATTTTTGTAACAGGAGAGTCTTAAACACATTTACATGCTGGAGGAAAAAAGGGAGAGAGAAACTAGAGATAGGACAAGGAAAGAAAGATGATAGGATGGAAGCAAGGTCCCTGACACAATTTAAGCCTATATATTTTCATTTTAAAAATACTGATAGTTGGCCCTGGCTGGTGTGGCTCACTGGATTGAATGCCGGTCTGTGAACTGAAAGGTCACTGGTTCAATTCCTAGTCAGGGTACATGCCTGGGTTGCAGGCTAGATTCCCAGTTGGGGGCACATGAGAGGCAACCCATAGACCATGTTTTTCTCCCTCTCCTTCTCCTCCCTCTGCTTTCTCTAAAAAAATTTTTTTAATAGAATAAAATAAAATAAAATAAAATACTGATAATTGATGGTAATTATTTTCTTATTTACAACCCAAGGAATCCCTCTTCATTTGACCTTTCCAAGTAGATCTTGCTGTTCCAAACCATTCTGTGTGTCCCTGGGAATCTTCACAGGTTTTCCAAACCCCACTTCCACTGTGTGCCCAGAACTGGACACAGTACGTAGCTAAGGGTCTAGCCCTCACTGGCTAGTGCAAGGGAGCTGACTCCCACCAGCAAGGAGTGTGTTGTCAGTAAAAGAAATAGAAACTTGTCCAATTAGGTAAAGCTTCAAAAGAATGAACTAGGATGTTTTCTTTCTTGACACTCCTAAATTGCCCTTGACTTTCTAGGCAAGGAAAAGGAGTGACAGTGTGAAAGGTGTAGAGGATCTCTGACTAATCTCAAAGCTCTGTGCTTCCTGGACTTGCATGTCTATTTTCTTCACCAAATTAAAGAAGTTTTCTTTCATTATTTTTTCAAATAGACTTCCAATTTCTTGCTCTTGTTCTTCTCCTTCTGGCACCCCTATGAAGTGAATGTTGGATTGCTTAAAGTTGTCCCACAAGTTGCTTACGCTATTGTTTTTTTGGATTCTTTTTTCTTCTTCTTGCTCAGATTGGTAGTCTTTTGCTTCCTTAATGTTCCAAATTGATTTGATAATCAGCTTCATCTACTCTACTGTTATTTCCCTTTAGATTGTTCATTTCAATTAGCATATCCTTCATTTCTCACTGGATTTTTTATGCTCTTGAGGTCCTCACTCAAGTTTTTTGAGCATCCTTATAATCAGTGTTTTGAATTCTGCATCTGATAGATTGCTTATCTCCATTTCATTTAGCTCTTTTTCTGGAGTTTTGATCTGTTCTTTCATTTGGGCCATGTTTATTTCTGTCCTCATTTTGGCAGCCTCTCTGTGTTTGTTTCTGTGTATTAGGTAGAGCTGCTAGGACTAGGGAGTCTTGGTAGTATGGCCTAATGTAGTAGGTGTCCTGTAGAACCCAGGGGAACAACCACCCCTATCACCCAAGCTATGTACTTGAGGTGTGCTCTCTGCACGGGCTGAGTACACTCTCCTCTTCTAGTTGAGTCTTCATTACTCTTGGCAGGTCAATGTTTGGGATTTACTCAGGCCAGTCAGCTTAATGACTGGCTGACACCGCTGAGCCCTCCATGGAGGGTCAGCCGTGTAGGGGCAGGGTGGTGGTGTCCCGACGTAGTCTGTAGCTGTCCATTGGGTGTGCAGGCTCTGGGGTTTCCCAGGTGGTGCAGGCCAAGGTCAGCTCCCACCTGTGTTCTTCCCAGGGCCACTCTGCCTGAGCTATAAAACAATCTGAGATGGCTGCTACTTGTGCTGTGCTTCATGATTCCCAGGTGAAGCCAGGCTGTGAATTTAGGCTTGTTGCTGCTAATGCTGGGCCTATGGCTACTTAGTAAGAGGTATGAGGGCTGGTGACTTACTGAGGCTGACTGTTGCTTGTTTAATAGGATTTAGGAAGTTGTGAAGCATGAGCCAAGACCTGCCATTCATATGAGAAAGTCTTGGTTAACAGTACTTTTAACCAAGTATTGGGCCAAGGGTGGGCCAGTAATTTGGGTGGGATGGAGTCTCAGGGGATCTTCAGGGTGGGGCCAACAGTGTTAGCCAGGTTGATAGAGTCTCAGATATGGCACCCACCTGCCGGGTCTGTGGCTCTATGGGATGAGAGTTCAGAAAAGGGACAGTGGCCTCTGCCCACCTTTCTGTTTGGGAGAAAGCTGCCTCTCAGCTCTCATCTTGATGCCAGACACTTCAGTTTCTCCTTGTGTGCCACTGTTGCCTTTCAAGCTGTTGCTCTGGTGCTATAGCTCAGAGGGAGTGAGTCTGAGTAAGGCCGTGTGTGGGTTCTTTAAGGGGAACTGCTTGGGATCCTGAAGTTTCTTCTACTGACTCAATCCCTGCTGGTTTTTGCAGCCAGAAGTTATTGGGACTTATCTTCCTGGCACTGGACCCTGGGCTGGGGGACCTGGTATGGGGCTGGACTCCTGACTCCAGACATATCCCTCCTGAATTTTTATCTACCACACATGGATGTAGGACCAGCCTGATCTGTGTCTGCCCCTCTTACCTATCTGGATGAATGTGGTCTTTAATTCTGTAGTTGTCAGACTTCCATTCAGCTTGATTTCTGATGGTTTTGAGTGATGGTTGTTCTATATTTTAGTGTTGTAATTCTGATGTGGTTGTATGAGGAGGTGAGGCATATTTGCCTATGCCACCATCTTGACTGCCATTTTCTTTTTTATGTTTTCTATCTAATTTTTTATGTTTCCTGTCTCTTTGTTGAGGGTCTCAGTAAGTTCCTCTACTCTTCCCCTAGTTTCATTGAGCATCCTTACAAGTGTTTTGAACTCTGCTTCTGGTAAATTGTTTTTCTCTATTTTGTTTAGTTATGTTTCTGTAGTTGTATTCTGTTATTTCATTTGGGACATGTTTTTTGTCTCCTCATTTTGGCTGCCTCCTGTGCTTGTTTCTAGAGCTGCTGTATCTCCCAGTCTTGACAGACTGGTCTAATGTAGTATTTGTCCTGTGGGGCCCAGTGGCACAAGCTCCCAGTCCCCCAAGCTGGACACTCCAGGTGTGGGTTGTGTGTACCCTTCTTGTTATAGTTGAGCCTTGATTGCTGTTGGCACATCAGTGGGAGGGATTTATCTCCAGGTCTATTGGTTTCAAAGACTTCCACAACTACAGTGGGGGATCTGCTGTGCAGGAACCAAACCAACACAGAAGGACTTGTTTCAGTGGCGCAGGGGTGCCCACTAACTCCACCCCTTGAGTGTGTCACTTGTGAAGGCAAGCTGCTGCTAGTGCTGAACCTAGGACCACTTAGCAAGATGAATGGGGCGTGTTGAAGCCAGATCCTGCTTGTTTAAGGCTTATGAACATTTGAAAGCTTTAAGAAAAGTCCACATATGTGCCAAGACAGGTCATCTGTTTGGAAAAGCCACTGGAAACAGCTTGGGTGGCCCTGCAAGCTGGGTGGCGAGGGGTGTCAGGGAATCTCCAGGATGGCAAATAGTGTGAGCCAGGTTGTTGGAGACTTAGATATGGCACCCTCCTGCCTTCTGGCTGTGTGGGAGGAGGGCTTAGCAAAGAAACATTGGCCTCTGTCAGCACTTCTGTCAGGGAGAAAGCTTCCCCCAGCTCTCACCCTGATGCCAAACAATTCAGTTCCTCCCAGTATGTGCCTGGTGCCTTTTGAGATGCTGCCCCAGCACGGGAGCTCAGAGCAAATGAGTCTGAGTAAGTTCCATGTGCAGGCTTTTTAGGAGGAACTGCCTGGAACTTCAGAAGCCCTCTGTCTCACTGAGCCTCAATCCCTGCTGGTTTTTACAGCCAGAAGTTATGGGGACTTATGTTCTTAACACTGGAAGCCTGGACTGGGGACCACTCACTCCTCAGTGGGGACCTCCATATTCAGTATATCTCTCCTGATTTTTAATTGTCACACATGGGTGTAAGAACCAGTCCATTTCATGTCTCTGCTTGTCCTACCAGTCTGTGTGTGGTTTTTCTTCATACCCTCTGTTATAGTACTTCTGTTCAGCTATATTTAAGGCAGTTCTGGATGATGGTTGTTCTGTAATTTAGTTGTAATTTTGATATGGTCATGGGAGGATGAGTGTACTGCGTTTAGCTACTCTACCATCTTAACTGAAAACTATTGTTAATAAACACTACAGAAACTTCTCTATCTCAGAACTCATCTTGGAGTCCAGACACAACACTCAAGACTCCAGGGTTGATCAGGGTAACTGCCGGAGAGGTAATAGGCTATATGTGTGCTCCCCTTATGAGCAAAATGGGTTTTGTTTGAATGCAGATGGACTTCTTGGTTGAGATCAGAGCGTATATTCTCCCTGTGCTTATGACATGCAAACAGCAAAGCCATGGGAGAGAGAGCCTCTGGGTACCCTTTCCCAGGGTTGGGGCAAACTTCCCCCAGAAGGCACACTGTGAACAAACATTAATAACTAAGTACGGCTCTTATTAAGAAATTGTTATGGTAGCATTAGGCATCAGGATTCCCCAATGCTAACGGTCCAGCCAAAGGACCCTGCTCTGTGTGTGGCAGGAAAACCCACTGCCATTAAGCAGTTATTCTGAGTGCATGGAGTATGGGCTGATTGTGCATGCTGGTAACAAAAGAGCCCCAGTGAGAGCTCGATGAAACAGAGGATTTCAGTGCTGATGGAGATTAAATGGCCTGAGAACCGCTTTGTGTGTGAATGTCAGGGAGCTCAGGTCTTGCCACCTAAGGAGTGACACATGACGCCTCCACTGTAGGGTAATAAACCTTGGTGAATGTGGATCTCAAGTGGGCTTCTGGGGAGACCAGAGAAACCACAGCGAGCCCATAAATGTCTTCTGCTCTAGGGACTGGAAGCCGCCTCTAGGCACTTACATTTGCATGAATAGCGAATTTAACACTTGAGACCATTGAAGTTTCATAAAACGATGAGTCCGTGGCCTTGTTGACCAAGCACCCTGTGAAGAACACTGTCATAACCTGAACTGGCAGCAGCAGAGGTAGCATGTGACCAAAGCCAAGTGGTGGCCTGAGACTTCAGGTCTGGTGCTCTTGGAAAAAAGTTTCTAACAGGTTTTTGTTTTCTTCTTTATTGATGGGAATAAGGAGGGAGAACTGAAACAAGTAGTTGTACAGCAGCAGAAAAAGAGTTTCTGGTCATGTATTTTCTAGCAATTAAAAGACTGAACAAGTAGTAAAAAGAATGATCTTATCAGCATCAATCAATATTTGTAGATCATAGCAAAGGGGGCCTTTTTTTGCCCATCATGGGCAGTCATGACAGTCATAGAAAGAGCCACTATGTTTCAAGGACACCCCTGTAAATTGTGCAGTATGGTTTCCTTAGGCGTCTACCGCAAGGACGGATGCTCTTGGGCTGTGGCAGAGCCTCTTTGCCCACATCTCCCCAACCCCTGCAGTGCAATATACTGTGTGGGAGGAAGAATCTGTATTTTTTCTTTAATTTTTAGTTGATTTGAGAGAGAGAGAGAGATTTGTTGTTTTACTTATGGATGCATTTACTGGTTGATTCTCATATGTGCCCTGACTGGGGATCAAACCCATAACCTTGGTGTATTGGGACAACACTCTGGCCAGGACCTATCATAATTGAAATACAGAAAGAGAAGTTTTCCTTTTTGCAGCACCACAGGTAAAAGTTAAAGTTTAGAGGAGCTGATCAGAATTTGGCCAGTCATCTAGAAAGCACAAATCCTAAGGAGAACATACTCTAAATTTCAAATTATAAACCATTCTGACTTAGAGATCCAATGTAAGAAGTAATATTGTTTATTACTGTTTTAAGTAGTCTCAACCTTATCATTATAATGAGATTTCATTCAAAATAGAATACCACTTAATATCATGCAGGAATAGGATGAGTCTTAGCGATTGTATCAGAAAAGTGAAATAAGAGTTGACCTCATCGCAGTACTTCTATCATTCTTTATAGCAAGCTAAAACAAATGGTGTAAACAGAAACATGACTTATTTACTTTAAGCTTTTTTCTCAAATGATCCAGGCAACTTGCATATTTTGATTAACGTTCATGAATACAGACCACAGAGATCTTGTACGTGTGTGTTCAGGAAGGAAGAAATGTGTTGCAGGTGCACAACATGCAGTTGCATACGGGCATCTTACTGCTTTAAGTAAGCATTTTATCATTCTTTCCAAAGGCCTCTTCACTCAGCTCGTTCTTCACAAAGTAATGAGTGCTTTATTCTTGGACAATGTTTCTAAATGACTTAGCACAATATAGTTACATAAAGTATCTATTATTTCAGGAGTACATTTTGTTGTTATAAGACTATGAAAAGCATAAAGACTGTGTGAAATTGAAATATTTCCCCCAATGTTTGATTGCCTAAATAAGCTGTATTAAGGGACAGAAGCAAAACCGCTCCTGTGGATTCACAGACATCCTATCACAGTGCAGACTCTCTTATAATTCTCTGAATAAAATCTGATTTGTTTCATCTGGTGTAGAGGTCATTTCTAGCTTCTGCACTATATGAGGGAAGAGATCTGATAAAGGAACTATATCTCATACTAAACTTGTACTTGATTAGCAATGCTTATCATTGGTGTTCTTTCTGCTTAATATTTTAAGATTTTCATATTAATTAAAATACACTTGTATTATTACAGCTCTTCAGAGAGAAAGCTTCTCTTGTTGCTCACCTGCCCAACGTGGTAACACTTAATTTTATGACATTTTAGGTCAAAGGCATGTCCTTGAAATAAAGCCCATGGTAAACTCCTATTTCTTTCTGGAAAATTCATAATCTAAAATTTCCAGCAGTAGTTGCTGTGCTATCTTATCCTGTTTGACTGAATTGGGAAAAAATCCTCTAGAGTCTTTATCTCCTTTCAATTCCCTGCTCACCTTCCTAGAAGTCAAGACTCCCAGTGTAAAAAAACACTAATTTAAAATTTGGGAAGTGTACCAACCTTTTAGCTTTACATTAACCAAAAATATCTTTTTGGGATTACCTCAGGAGCACTGGTCTCAATATGAAAGTGCAAGTCCAAGTACCGCACCAACAGGTCAGTCTCCCGAAACAACCGGCGGGCAGCAACCTCCCAGAAGACCAGCCACACACCACAGCCGCAAACAGCGGAAACGCAACCGTGGCCTGAAGTCTCTGGTAACTGAAGAGCTGGTCGTCAGTCAGGGACACCAGAAAAACACCCCCGGACAGCAACAAAGTCAAAATAAGCTTGTCGATGCTTCAGCAGAGCATGAAACAATTGTGATCATGAATGCCCCTAACTATGACTTACACCACTCAAGTGCACTTGGAAGCCAGGAGCCCAAAGTGGCCTCCAATAAATCTGCTCCAGCACAGCAGACTTCTGACAAGATATCATATAAACACTCTATTGGATATCACTCAGTGACGAATTTTGGGAAAGAAAGAAGACGCAAAAACCAAGAAGAGAAAAGAGTTTCATACCAGCGGCTACACACCAACACTCTTTCCCACGTGGACTTGAACTACCTTCATGGCCTTCCCGAGAGACAAGTGCCCCTGAGTCACACAGGCTCTCAGTCTCTTTCTAACGTGAATGTTGACCGAGCAGCTGGAAGTAAGAAGCAACGCAGACAGACTTATACAGAGACAAAATATAAGAACTTGGAAATATTATGGTAAGAATTCTTTTTTCTCAAGCTGTCTTCTGGGGGAGAAATGAGAAAATGGTGGAGACAGCGGGGAGGCAAAGTGGGAAGTTGGTGGGGGTGGGGGATGGGGGTCCCAGGATATCAGGTGAAGGGAAAAATTCAACTAACCACGTCCTTGGCTCTGATTTCTGCCTAAAATAGTCCACTTTTATGTATTTCTTTTCTTTTCCCCTGTCTCCTCTACTTTTTCCCACTCTAGTTAAACCAGAGTGGGGGTGGAGGGAGAAGCAAAGAAGGGTGAGAGACCCAGTCAGAAAAGACCACTATATTTTGAGGGTTACAGTAATGTTTGGAGGAAACAAATTACGTAACGGCCTGTCCTAAGAAAATAATCTAAAATACAGAAAAATATATATGCACAAACGTATCATTTATAGAAATGACCACAGTAATCTAACAATAAGGAAACACCTAGGTAAGTTGTGATATTTAACACCATGTAACCATTATTATGGTTATGAGGAAATGCTTCTATAAAAAGAAAATAGCAAGGTACAAAATTACACCTAAGGAATTTGTGCTCCACTGTATTAAAATGTGGGCAGAAGAACAAAAATGCACCAAAATGTCAATAGTGGTGATCTCTGGCAAGAAAGTTCGAGGGTATTTTCAACCTCTTTGTACTTTCTGAATTGTTTAAGTTCCCTACAGTGTAGATATGTTACTTTTACAATCAGAAAAAAAAAGTTATATTAAAAATCACTTCAGAGGACATTTCGTGATGTCACTCAATCAAATGTGTTTCTTACACAACTGATGTATGTTGAATATAGTGCTAAAATGCTACAGAAGATACAAAAGCAGTATGGTGCATGGGCACCTTCAAGGATCTCACTTTCAAAGTAGGGAGACAGTCTTTTACATGAATTGGTCGGAAGACATTTAAGTGCTACAGTTGGAGGTGTAGGGTTCAGAGTTAGCTTCCTGGGAGAGAGGGTGCCTTGTCTTTTCCCCTGAATTTAGAGGGAGTGCTTCTAACATTTTTAGCATTAAAAATAATATCTAATTTTTGGTAGATAGGGAGGGGAAGATAGGTAGGAAATTCCCTCCTATTCCTATTCCTATTGCAAAGAATTTTTATCATAAAGGGATAATTTTATTAAATCTTTTTATGCATCAATGAAAAAGATTGATGCAGAAAAATATTCCCTCTGTTCATACTTTAAGGAGGTTAAATAATTAACATATTCTAATGTTGCACTGTCCTTTTATTCCTAGGATTAACCTAACAAGTCATACTGTGTTCTTTATAAATTACTTTATTTGATTTGGTAGCGCTCTGTTTAGGATTTAACATTCACCTGCATGAAGTGAGACTGGCTTTAAGGTTTTCTGTCTACCATTGAACCCATATATATATATGTTATCAAGATTTCACCAACCTTATAAAATGAGTTGGGAAATATTCCCCCATCTTATATCCTCTGGAATGCTTCGGTTTGTTGTTGCTTACGGGCGGATTCCAACTTTAAGCTACTTCTGTTTATTGTGATAGTCATATATTTGGATTTATTTTTACCATCTAAATCTGTCCTTCCTTGTCATCCTTTTTTATGCATCTTCCTTTTATATCTGCTATCGAACTCATAGAATGTTGTTACTTTTTCCCTGTACTGATTCGGAAATATATATTTGTCTATTTTTTTAAAGTATTTTTATTGATTACACTATTACAGTTTTCCCAATTTTTCCCCCTTTATTCTCCCTCCATGCTGTCCCCCAACCCTCCAGCATTCCCCTCCTTAGTTCACGTCCATGGGTTGTACATATAAGTTCTTTGAGTCCTCTGTTTCCTATACCATTTTTATCTCTCCTCATCTATTTTATGCCTACTAATTATGCTGCTTCTTCTCTGTACCTTTTCCCTCCTATTCCTTCCTTCCCCCTCCTCAATGAAATCCCTCCACGTGATGTCCATTTTTCTGATTCTGTTCTTGTTCTGGTTGTTTGCTTAGTTTTTGTTTTTGTTGTTTTTTTTTTCTTTTAGGTTCATTTGTTGATAGTTGTGAGTTTATTATTTTATTGTTCATATTTTTATCTTCTTTTTCTTAGATAAGGTCCTTTAACATTCTATTCTTTTTTTTTTAACTTACATACTTAACTAGTCTGGTGTTAAATTAATATACCTATTCTTCTCCAGAACAAACTCAGAATCATTGTATTGTTATTACCCTATCACTCTTCCTGCCTTTCATACTATCTTTGTTCAGTGTCTTATCCAGAACCGTATATCTCCTAAATTAATCATTACTTTTATTATTGTTATATAGAATCAATGACATTTTATTCCTTATTTTATTTTTTATTGAACTTATTGGGGTAACATTGGTTAATAAAATTACATAGGGTTCAGATGTACGATTCTATATACATCATCTATATATTATATTTTGTGTTCACCACCTTAAGTCATTTGTCCCTTCTTTACTGTCTTCTACCTCCCCACACCCCCTAGCCATTCCCTCTGGTAATCACCATGTTGTTGTCTGCGTCTGTGAGTTTGGGGTTTTTTTTTGGTTTTGCTTAATCCTTTTACCTTTTTCACCTATACCCTCAATCCACCCTTCCCTCTGACAGCTGTCAGTCTGTTCTTTGTATTTATGAGTGTTTCTGTTTTGTTTGTTAGTTTTTCTTCATTAGATTCCACATATAAGTGAAATCATATGGTACTTGCCTTTCTCTGACTGGCTTATTTCACTTAGCATAATTTTCTCCAGGTCCATCCATGCTGTTGCAAAACATGATAATTCCTTTTTTTTTACAGCCAAGTAGCATTCCGTTGTGTAAATGTACCACAACTTTTTTATCCACTCATCTAATGATTGACACTTGGGTTGCTTCCAGATCTTGACGATTATAAATAGTGCCTCAATGAACATAGGGGAGCATATAGTCTTTCAAGTCAGTGTTTTTGAGTTTCTTCAGATGTGTTCCTAGAAGTAGAATTGCTGTGTCATAAGGCAGTTTCATTTTTTATTTTTTGAGGTAACTCCATACTGCTTTCCACAGTGGCTATATCAATCTTTATTCCCACCAAACGTGCATGAAGGTGCCCCTTTCTCCATATTCTTGCCAACATTTGTTTGCTGATTTACTAATGATAGTTATTCTGAGAGGTATGAGGCAGTATGTTATTATGGTTCCAGTGTAAACTTCTCTGATGATTAGTGATATTGAGAATCTTTTCATATGTCTATTGACCATCTGTATGTCCTCTTTAAAGAAGTGTCTATTTTGCTATGTCTATTTTTAATTGGATTATGTTTTGGATGGTGAGTTGTATAAGTTCTTTATAAAGTTTGAATATTTTACTCTTACTAGATGTGTCATTGATGAATACATTCTCCCATTCAGTGGGTTGTCTTTCCATTTTGTGGATTATTTCCTTCACTGTGCAACAGCTTTTTAGTTTGATGTAGTCCCATTTCCTTATTTGTTCTTGTTTCCCTTGCCCGAGGAGATATCAGAAAAACATATTGCTACAAGAAGTACCTGAGATTTTACTGTCTATGTTTCCTTCTACAACTTTTAAAAAAGATTTTATTTATTTTTAGAGAGAGAGGGAGGGAGGGAGAAAAAGAGGGAAACATCAATGTGTGGTTGCCTCTCATGCACCCTCTCTGGGGACCTGGCCTACAACCCAGGCACGTGCCCTGACTGGGAATTGAACTGGCGACCCTTTGGTTCACAGGCTGGCGCTCAATCCACTGAGTCAAACCAGCCAGGGCTCCTTCTGCAACTTTTATAGTTTTGAGTCTAACATTTAAGGAAGCCTTTAACACATTTTTAGTTTATTCTTGTGTGCGGTGTAAGAAGGTGGTCTAGTTTTATTCTTTTGCAAGTATCTGTCCAATTTTCCCAACACAATTTATTGAATAGACTATCTTTACCCCATTGTATGTTTTTGCCTCCTTTATCAAATGTTGGTTGATCATAAAGGTGGGGGTTTATTTCTTGGCTCTCTATTCTGTTTCACTGATCTATATGTCTGTTTTTATGCCAGTGCCATGCTGTTTTGATTACTATGGCCTTGTAGTATATTTTAATATAAGGTAGCATGATTCCTCCAACTTTGTTTTTCTTTCTCAAGATTTCTGTGGCTCTTCAGGGTTATTTTTTTTGTAGTTCCATATCAATTTTTGGAACATTTGTTCTAGTTCTGTGAAATATGCCATTGGTGTCTTGATAGGAATTGAGTTGAATCTATAGATTGCTTTGGGTAGTATATACATTTTAATGATGTTAATTCTTCCTATCCATGAACATGGTATGTGCTTCCACTTATTTGTATCTTCTTCAATGTCTTACAATTTTTCAAGCATAGGTGTTTTAAATTCTTGGTTAAATTTATTCCTAGGTATTTTTAATACAGTTTTAAGTGGGATTGTTTTCTTAGTTTCCTTTTCTGATAGTTCATTATTGGTAAATAAAAATGCAACTGATTTCTGGATATTAATTTTGTATCCTACTACTTTATGAAATTCATTTGTTCATTCCAGTAGTTTTTTAGTAGAGTCTTTAGGGTTTTCTGTCTTTAGTATTATATCTTCTGCAAATAATGAGTTATTTAAATGCATTTTACCTCTTCCTGTTGTCTGATTGCTATGGCCAGGACTTCCAGTACTACATTGAATAATAGTGGTGAAAGCTTGTTCCAGGCTTGTTCCTGATTTTAAGTGAAACACTTATGATTTTTGCCCAGTGGTATGATGTTGGCTGTGGGTTTGTCATATATGGACTTTGCTACATTAAGGTATGTCTCTTGTACTCCCACTTTCCTGAGAGTGGTTATCATAAATGGGTGCTGGATTTTATCAAATGTTTTCCTGCATCTATTGATATGATCATGTGGTCTGTATCCTTCAGTTTGTTTATGTAGTGAATCACACTTATTGATTTGTGGTATTTTACCAAACTTGCATCTCTGGAATAAATGCCACTTAATTTTGGTGTACGATCTTTTTAATGTATTGCTGGAACCAATTTGCTAGTATTTTGTGTTTTTTTAATATATTTTATTGATTATGCTATTACAGTTGTCCCATTTCCCCCCTTCTCTCCCCTCCACCCTGTACCCCCTCTCCCACCCACATTCCCCCACTTTAGTTCATGTCCATGTGTCATACTTATGAGTTCTTTAGCTTCTACATTTCCCGTACTATTCTTGCCCTCCCCCTATCTATTTTCAACCTACATTCTATGCTACTTATTCTCTATACCTTTTCTCCCTCTCTTCTCCTCCCACCGCCCTGCTGCTAGCCCTCCATGTGCCCTCCATTTCTGTGTTTCTGTTCCTGTTCTAGTTGTTTACTTAGTTTCTTTTGGTTTTGCTTTAGGTGTGGTTGTTAATAATTGTGAGTTTGCTGTCCTTTCACTATACATGTCTTTTCTTTATCTTCTTTTCTTAGATAAGTCTCTTTAGCATTTCATAAAATAAGGGCTTGGTGATGATGAACTCCTTTAATTTGACCTTATCTGAAAAGCACTTTATCTGCCTTTCCATTCTAAATGAGAGCTTTGCTGGATAGAGCAATCTGGGATGTAGGTCCTTGTCTTTCATGACTTGGAATATTTCTTTCCAGCCTCTTCTTGCCTGTAAGGTCTCTTTGGAGAAATCAGCTGACAGTCTGATGGGAACTCCTTTGTAGGTTACTGTCCCCTTATCTCTTGCTGCTTCTAGGATTCTCTCCTTCATTTTTACCTTGGCTAATGTAATTATGATGTGCCTTGGTGTGTTTCTTCTTGGGTCCAACTTCTTTGGGGCTCTCTGAGCTTCTGGGATTTCTTGGAAGACTGTTCCCTTTGCCAGATTGGGGAAGTTCTCCTTTATTATTTGTTCAAATACGTGCTCCATCTGTTGCTTTTCCCCTTCCCCTTCTGGTACCCCTATAATTCGGATGTTGGAATGTTTAAAGGTGTCCTGGATGCTCTTAAGCTTCTCCTCGATTTTTTGAATTCTTATTTCATCATGCTTTCCTGCTTGGTTGATTCTATCTTCCTTGTGGTCCACTGTATTGTTTTGAGACTCAGATTCCTTCCTTTCACTATTGGCTCTCCTCCGCGTATCTTCCTGCATCTCTTTTATGGTAACCTGCATCCTTTCATCTAAATTGCACCCAAAATCAACCAATTCCATGAGCTTTCTGATCACCAGTGTTTTGAACTGTGCATCTGATAGATTGGCTATTTCTTGGTCACTCAAAAGGATGAGTCCTGGGGGACTGATCTGTTCTGTTGGAAACATGTCTCTCCCTGTCTCCCCTTTTTCTTTCTTTTTTTTTCCCGGTCTGGTTGCTCTTGTTATGGTGGGGGGCAGAGCCTTAGGTGTTCACCGGGGCTGGGCACCCTGGTCGCTAGATTGTGACGTTATATGTGGGGGCGGGGGCGGGAGCGGGGATGGGAGGGAACAATGGTGGTATTTCCGTTCTCCTGGGATCTCAGTTCCTTCCCTCGGATCCTGGGCTGCAAGCTCTGCCCTGGTCCACAATCACTGCCCCACAGGGTCCGCCAGCCGCAGCTTGCATATTCAGGGACCACTGCTGCATTCTTGTGCGCCGGATGGCTGTCGCGCTGATTACACGCCAAGTTTTCCCCGACCTCCGTGCGCTGCCGACCCGCGCCGGCCCGGCTCGTCTTCTCCTACCAGTCTGGATGTACGGGTCTACTTCAACTTCTTGGCTGTCCAACTTCCATTCAGATAAATCCTCTATCAGTTCTGGGTGTTATTCTATCTGTAAATTATTGTTGTTCTAATCTTGGTTGTGCGAGGAGGTACGGTGCATCCACCTATTCCTCCATCTTGCCGGAAGTCCCCAATTTGCTAGTATTTTATTGAGGACTTTAGCATCTATGTTCATCATGGATATTGGCCTATACTTTTCTTTCTTCATAGTATCTTTATCTGGTTTTGGAGTTAGGATAATACTGGCTATGTAAAATGAGCTTGGGGGTCTTCCTTCCTCTTGAATTGTTTGGAATAGTTTGAGAAGGATAGGTGTTAGTTCTTTGAATGTTTGATAAAATACAACTCTGCGAAGCCATCTGGTCCAGGATTTTTGTTTGTTTGGGAGTTTTTTGACTACTGCTTCAATTTCAGTAGTTGTAATTTGCCTGTTGAGATTCTCTGATTCTTCCTGATTCAGCTCTGGAAGGTTTTATGTTTTTAGTAACTTATTCAGTTTGTCCAGATTGTCCAATTTGTTGGCATATGGTTGTTTATCATATTTTCTTACAATCCTTTTTTTTGTGTGTCAGTTGTTACTTCTCTTTCACTTCTGATTTTATTTGAGTCCTACTTTTTTCTTGATGAGTCTAATTAAAGGTTTGTCAATCTTGTTTATCTTTTCAAAGAACCAGCTCTTGATTTCATTGGTCTTTTATATATTTTTTTAAGATTCTATTTTATTTATTTATTCTCTGATCTTTACTATTTCTTACCTTCTACTCACTTTGGGCTGTGTTTGTTGTTGTTTTTCTAGTCCCTTTAAGTGTAAATTTAGGTTGTTTATTTGTTTTTTTCTTGTCTGTTGAGATAGATGTATAATGCTATGAATTTCCCTCTTAGGACTGCTTTAACTGTGTCCCATAGATTTTGGGTTATGTTCTCATTATCATTTGTTTCAAGGAATCTTTTTATTTTTTTCTTGATCTCAGTATTAACCCAGTCATTGTTTAGTAACATGGTATCTAGCCCATGTCTTTGTGTGTTGTTCAGTTCTTTTTTTGTGATTGATTTCTAGTTTTACACCATTATGGTCAGAGAAAGTGCTTGATATGATTTCAGTCTTCTTAAATTTATTGAGACTTGTTTTGTGTCCTAACATGGTCTATCCTAGAAAATGTTCCATGTGCACTTGAAAAGAATGTATATTCTGCTGCTTTGGGATGAAATACTCTGAAGATATCAATTAAATCCATGTAATCTAGTGTGTCATTTAAGGCTACCATGTCTTTGTTGGTTTTCTGTCTAGAACATCAATCTATTGATGTCAATGGGGTGTTAAAATCCCTACTCTGACTGAAACAAGTACAGTTGGATGGAAGCAGAAAATGAGTTTCTGGTCACCAATTTTCTAGCAATTAAAAGAATGAACAAATATTAAAAAGAATGACCTCATCAGCATCAATCAATATTTATAGATCATAGCAAAGGGAGCCTTTTTTGCCCATCTTGGCCAGTCATGACAGTCATGGAAAGAGCCACCATGTTTCAAGAAACCCCTGTAAACTGTGCAGTATGGTTTCCTTAGGCGTCCACCACAAGGATGGATGCTCCTGGGCTGTTTGCAGAGCCTTCTTGCCCATGGAAGCAGCCTGGGCTGTTTCCCCCCTGCAGTGCAATATACAGTGTGGGAGGAAGAACTTGTTTTTTTATTCATACTGTAGCTCTTCAAGGGTTACAGGCTTCCTACAGGCATCTCAGTTCTGACTCTGCCCCACATGGGGCCATGGTCTCACATATCCAGTGCAGGGTTAAATCTCAGAACTCAGGCTTTTAGGTCCAAAACTTTCTCTAGGGAAGCCATCACCTTATGCAAAATCTGCTTTAGTTTTAGGGTGGGTTTTTTTTTTGTTTTGTTTTTGGTCTTTGAAGAGTCCCTGCTCCTTTAACAAATTCAACTATATATTACAAAGGATGTTTGTTTAATTTAATCCAACATTTTTAGATATTTTGGAGTGGGAAGTTCTTTAGTTTTTCAAAATTGTGGCTTTTTTTCTATTTTAAGTGCATTAAAGGAAAGTTTTAAATGAGAGCCAAATATCATAAAGAAAAAAAAACAGAGCATTTTAAGATAAGAAAGAAGTGTTTTTATGAAAAAGTTGAGCTAATAGTCACTATTTGATTTATGAAGTAATAAATACATCAAAATAATGGTTTATAAAGACTTTTCTGGAGACTTCCGGCAAGATGGAGGAATAGGTGGACGCACCATACCTCCTCGCACAACCAAGATTAGAACAACAATAATTTACAGATAGAATATCACTCAGAACTGACAGGATTTATCTCAATGGCAGTTGGACAGCCAAGAAGTTGAAGTAGACCCGTACATCCAGACTGGGAGGAGAAGATGAGCCAGGCGGGTGCGGGGCTGGCGCGGGTCGGCGGAGGTCAGGGAAAATTTGGCGCGAAATCGGTGGGACAGCCATCCAGGGCGCAAGAATGCAGCGGTGATCCCTGAGTACACAAGCTGCGGCTGGCGGACCCTGTGGGGCAGTGATTGTGGACCAGGGCAGAGCTTGCAGCCCAGGATCCCAAGGAAGGGCCTGAGCCCAGGAGAACGGAACTACTGCCATTGTCCCCGCCCACTCCCGCCCCCGCCCCCACATATAACGTCACAATCTAGCGACCAGGGTGCCCAGCCCCGGTGAACACCTAAGGCTCTGCCCCCCACCATAACAAGAGCAACCAGACCGGGAAAAAAAAAGAAAGAAAAAGGGGAGACAGGGAGAGACATGTTTCCAACAGAACAGATCAGTCCCCCAGGACTCATCCTTTTGAGTGACCAAGAAATAGCCAATCTATCAGATGCACAGTTCAAAACACTGGTGATCAGAAAGCTCACGGAATTGGTTGATTTTGGGTGCAATTTAGATGAAAGGATGCAGGTTACCATAAAAGAGATGCAGGAAGATACGCGGAGGAGAGCCAATAGTGAAAGGAAGGAATCTGAGTCTCAAAACAATACAGTGGACCACAAGGAAGATAGAATCAACCAAGCAGGAAAGCATGATGAAATAAGAATTCAAAAAATCGAGGAGAAGCTTAAGAGCATCCAGGACACCTTTAAACATTCCAACATCCGAATTATAGGGGTACCAGAAGGGGAAGGGGAAAAGCAACAGATGGAGCACGTATTTGAACAAATAATAAAGGAGAACTTCCCCAATCTGGCAAAGGGAACAGTCTTCCAAGAAATCCCAGAAGCTCAGAGAGCCCCCAAAGAAGTTGGACCCAAGAAGAAACACACCAAGGCACATCATAATTACATTAGCCAAGGTAAAAATGAAGGAGAGAATCCTAGAAGCAGCAAGAGATAAGGGGACAGTAACCTACAAAGGAGTTCCCATCAGACTGTCAGCTGATTTCTCCAAAGAGACCTTACAGGCAAGAAGAGGCTGGAAAGAAATATTCCAAGTCATGAAAGACAAGGACCTACATCCCAGATTGCTCTATCCAGCAAAGCTCTCATTTAGAATGGAAAGGCAGATAAAGTGCTTTTCAGATAAGGTCAAATTAAAGGAGTTCATCATCACCAAGCCCTTATTTTATGAAATGCTAAAGAGACTTATCTAAGAAAAGAAGATAAAGAAAAGACATGTATAGTGAAAGGACAGCAAACTCACAATTATTAACAACCACACCTAAAGCAAAACCAAAAGAAACTAAGTAAACAACTAGAACAGGAACAGAAACACAGAAATGGAGGGCACATGGAGGGCTAGCAGCAGGGCGGTGGGAGGAGAAGAGAGGGAGAAAAGGTATAGAGAATAAGTAGCATAGAATGTAGGTTGAAAATAGATAGGGGGAGGGCAAGAATAGTACGGGAAATGTAGAAGCTAAAGAACTCATAAGTATGACACATGGACATGAACTAAAGTGGGGGAATGTGGGTGGGAGAGGGGGTACAGGGTGGAGGGGAGAGAAGGGGGGAAATGGGACAACTGTAATAGCATAATCAATAAAATACATTAAAAAAAAGACTTTTCTGGTATGTGCCTATCCAAATTTTATTAACAGAATTATGTTTTTTTTTTTTCATTAAGGAAGTTCCATTCTTCCTCAAACAGCCGACCTGCGAGCGTGTCTCCAGACTCGCGGCTTGCCCAGGTCATGGAGCAGCATGAGCACGCCTTGCTGCAGCTGACTGAGGTGCAGCCGCACGAAGTGACCTTGGCCAGTGTCACCTTCCCACCTATATTGTCAAGAATAGAAAGTGAATCCCAACTCAACTCAGAGAAAAGCCAAAGACACCAAATGAAAATTAGTCGTAGCAATTCTGAAGGCTATCTGTTTCAACTGGAAAAAGGGAAAAAGCATAGAAAAAGGAGCGTTAAGGTAATAAAAGCCTTTTACCAAGTAATCTTTTAGTTTTGATAATATAGATGGACCTTGATTTTCATTCCCATCATTAGAGCCCTGCAATCAGGATGGTCACTACTGAGCTGCTGCCACATCATCAGGGTGGTCCACGTCCTGAGGAAGTCCTTTACTGAGCCCTTGCTACTGCCTGGAATTTTCCTCCTCTTTTCTTGAAAGTGGTTTCTATCAGGGATGCCTGGGCCCACTTCCTTTGTGCTTCATGTCAGGGAAGGGTCTACATTTGCAGAGGCAACAGTCCCCCTTTGGCACAAGCTTAAATGTCACATGTCCAGAAAAGCTCCCCCCACCCTCCTCAGCCCCAGTCCACGCTGAGTCTCCAGGTATCGTCTCAGAGCCAAGAATAAGAGGAAGTTGGGCTGGGGCAATGAAAGCTCCAGCTGCTGAGTATTTCCCTCCCACCCACATGGCCTCCTACCCGAGAATGCCTCCTGGCCCTAATCTCACAGCTCCTGCAGGCAAGTACACAGGGCAGCCAAGGACTGGGCTCTCTTCTGAAATGCTTGCCAATCTTAACCGAGTTCTTTGTTCCCAGTAAGATTCACTGTGACTTACACCTTTGTGCACTTAAACCTTTCTGATCAGGGCTACATTGTTAAATAAGGGACATTACAGGGAAGGGTGGCAAAGGGAAAAGTTTCCAGGGAGAAACAAAGGGGCACTGAAGGAGCCTTTGTATTTCTCTGCCCTTACGGGTAGTAAAATCCCCTCTGGGAAGATCCCTTGCTTCTAGTGTCACATAGTCAGGAAAAGGCTGGAAACAGCACTCCGTGTCACAGGGCAACATGGGCAGAGCTGGCTGGAAGCAGCAGGCCTGTGGTGTGTTGGGTCCCTGGGGAGAGACCCTGAAACAGAGATGTGCATGCAGGGGGTGGGGATTGCCAGCTGCTTCCCATGGGTGAGGACAGAGGCCTACAGGGCTGTAGAGGGAGTGGGCGCACTGTGTTGTTGCAGGTGCCACATGTGCCTCAGTCAAAGCTACACGGGTTCTGAAGTTGGGACGGCCCCTGAAGGCGAGGGACCCAGATTTCCTGACCCTACACGGGCCAGCCCTTGGCTACAGATGCCCCTGGGGAAGGGCTCTACCTTTGGGCACAGCAGCTCCCATTTGGCCGAGTGCCGTTCTTAGGGAGAAACTCAGCTGTGACCCATGGCAGACAACAGACTCAGCAACCTGGGGGCGTGGGGCTCGTCCAGAGGGGCCTGCACTACACACAGTTTTAGGAAATCCCCCCCCTCTTACTTCAGTTTGACACATACTTGTTGAACTCTGGCTAGAGATTGTGTTGGGATGTGAAGAGAAGGAGCCATGACCGTCCCCAGCAGAAGTTTACAGGTGATGTGGAACCAGGGAGACACATGTGTGAACGGCCTCAGTATAATGGTGCAATTCAGAGAGGGAGCGGAGGGAGCAAACAGAGCAGTGGTGAGTGTGGAGAAGGACACAGCCCTGCCTGGGGGTTGAGCAGAGGTTCAGGACATGACTGTGAGCTGCGTCGGAGAGGACGATGCACAGGTTACAAAAGCAGAAAGACTGCTCAGCAGGTGGAAGCTGGGGACAGCATGGGCACCCGGGAACAGGCAGCGCTCCAGCGCTGCTGTCCCTGCAGTGGGGCCCAGAGTGCTGAGGGGTGTTCAGAGGTGGGCAGGGGTTTTGGCAGACCTTGTTTCTCATGTGAAGACGGGTACTTTATTCTGTGGGTCTGGGGAGGGACACATGAGAGCATTGACTATGGTGAGGTTGGTGCGTGGGCAGACACCAAGCATTCCAGAAAGTTAGGGGATCACAGAGTCAGTGGGCCCTTGCGTGGGACCCCCAAAGGAAGAGAGAAAAGGGCGGCTTTGAAGGGAAGGGGAAGCTGGCCTGGAAGAGAGGTGGGTGCTATTGAAGAGAAAAGGAGGGCAGGCCTGGGCTGAGATGTGACTGCTGCCGGAGGCCTCTGCTCTGCTGGGGTCCCACTCCTGCCTGGCTGGGAGCTGCAACTGGTGGCATGGAGCCAGTGTCCCCTGTCTCACGGTAAACACGCAGAGATATGTTTCTGGGATCACAAGTCACTTTTTCCCACAGAAACATCATTGCCTGGTACGTTCTGAGGCACCATTAGTACTGTTTCCAAGCACTTTACAAGTGAAGCAGGTTTCATGGGCAGGGCAGGGCAGGGCAGCCAGGCACCTGGGGTCCCGGTTTAGGCTGAGGCAACCCCACGAGCATCACAGTCAAGTCACTCACATGGATGGCTGCATTTCCCAGCGTGTGTGAAACTTGTTTACACCACACTGCCATCTATTAAGTGTGCAGTAACATGTCTAACAAAACAATGTGAATACCTTAGTTTAAAATGCTTTGTTGCTAACAAATTCTAACCATCAAAAAAGGAAAAAAGAGAATGCAAGCTTTAACGTCAACACATGGTGAGCAGGGTCAGTGGAAGTGGTGGCTCAGCCATTCCCGAGGCCTCGTCTCTGCCCCGTCACTGCAGGGCTCCGTGACTTGGGCAGATCATTAATCCACCTGCACCCCTTCTTTCCTCATAGGCACAATCAGAATTGTCCTTCCTTTTTGCAGATTTGGTATGCTAAGGATATTAAATAATGTATTAAAGCCTTAGCTAGCAAAGAACAGACATCAGCTAAATTTTAGTTTCCCTTCCTCCTTCTCTTAATAATTTGAATTTAAGTTTTACTGAGGAAAGGTAGAGGGGCGTACCCTAGAGACAGTGTGTATCACTGGAAATCTCAGAGCATGGGAGGGCAGGCAGGAGAAAGAAAAGAGCTTCTAGTTACTGCTTCCTAACCCCTCCTTCCACCATGGAATCCCCTCTTCCTGCCTTCTTTCAGAAATGTTACGATCTCCACACATATCCACTTTCTCCACCCAACACCTTCAGCCCACTTTGGACAAGCACACAGAAGCAGGCTTTGTCCTTTAAGCTGTTCCAGAAGCTGAAGTGATTTAGAACCAAGCTATTTGTATAGGACAGCGGGTAGCCGGGGCACCAGACAGAAGGAATCACTATCCAGGTCATGCCCATTTGCTAGTCAGCAAATCTTGTGGTTTCCAAGGTAATCAACTTGAATCCCATTAACAATCTGAGGATTTGTCAAGATAATAGGTCCAATCACCCCCTCCTCTCCTCGAAGTTCTGTTGTGACTAATTTGAAAATACTAAGCATTGCCCATGCCTTTAAATCCAGGCGTCAGGCAGTAAGAGATTAACACAATGCAAGAGATGACATCCAAAAATCTCTGTCACAACCCAGCACAAAATAACTGCTGACAGAGTTCTCCGACAGCTGACTGTGTGGAGCTGAGCCACAGCGATTAACTCTCATGTTTGCTCTCACAGACAACCTGGGTGTTACTGCCTGACTGCCTCTCAGAAGAGGTTTACTTGGATTAAATTTAGCAACCACAGAGCAGATTTCCTTTGCTCGCTGTCCCTCAGTATTTGGGCATTGTTTGTCCTCTTTTGGAGTAACTTTCTCACATTTGCTCCCCTGAGGAATGTTTGGAAGAAAGCCCTGGAGTGCCCCACGGCGGGCACAGGGTGTCCGCGCTAAAACAGCCCTCATGGACAGCCGGTGTCATTTCCAGCTCCAACTCACTTTGCCCCAAGCTTACAATAAGAATCACTCTTCCGGCTTGAGAAGAAGTGTCATTAGTTCCTTCCAAGAATCTTCCATGAGGAAAGCCGTATGCCATCATCTGCTAAGGAGATCGGTGGTGAACACCAGTTCAGAGGGGCAGGTTTGGCCTTAGCAGCAGCCACCCAGAGCCAGGGAACCCTCTGTGTGTGTGTGTGTGTGTGTGTGTGTGTGTGTGTGTGTGCGCGTGCGTGTGTGTGCGTGCGCGCACGCACATCTCCTGCAGGGACTAGCAGTAGATCCTCAGGGCTTTGCTGAGAGCTCTGTGTTTGGAGACCTAACAGGACTGTCATTGTTGAATTTTTTTTTTCTTTTGGCATCATGCTATTGTGACCTTTCAGTCTTATAACAGCCAAGGAGAAGTAAATCAAAGTAAATTCTAGGGATTATTTTACTATAAAAGCCTTTTGAAGACATGGAAAGTAGATTAGTGGTTGCCTAGGGCTGGATTTGTAGCGGAGAAGGAGAGTGATTGCTAATGGGTGTGGGGTTTGTTTTTAGGGTGATGAAAATGTTCTAAATTTGCATTGTGGTAGTGTTTGCACAATTCCCTGGATATGCTAAATAATCATTGAATTGTGCAACTTCAAATGGGTGGATTGTGGTGTGTGAAATATCTCACAAAGCTGTTAACAAGACTTCTGATGGAAAGCGATCAAATTTACAGCGCTGTGAGCCAATCAGGATTACTTGAACCAAAGTTACGTAAATCCTGGATTTTTCACTGCCAGTCACCCAGAACAAACTCTGTTAGGAGCCATCGCTCTCCTCTGAGAAATGTCTCTTTGCTAGAAGCAGTTTATCCCATAAAGGGGTGAATGTCATTTGGAGAAAGTCTTGTTGGGGCTACACTCTTTCCTCTCAATACGTTATGCTAGACCCTGGGCTCTGTCTTCTGTGACAGCCAGGATATGTTTATTCAAGGTGATAGGAAGAACCGGGACCCCAGGGGTGGCAAGCATTATTCATGCTTCACAGTGTGTCTTTTGTGAGTCAGTGCAGTGACTCAAGTTAAGCCGCTTCAGACTAAGCATGTGATTTCAGGACACTGATCATTACTTTCTCATCCGTTTTGGACAAATTGGATATATGACTTCGATACTAGTGGGGTTCTCTTCTCCTATTTTGTTTACTTTGGCAAATAGACAGCACCTTAGTCATTGCAAAACAATGGTACAGAAGGCATGTCAGAAAAAGAACAAATTTGCAGTTGCAAAAATATAAGATCTCAGTTAATTCACCTATTAAAAATTAGCAAAAGCTTTAACATGTGATGATACACAGTGTAATGCAGGTTTAGACAAAAAGAGCATTCCTGGTTTTTTGGCTTTTGAATACCATATGATTTTTAAAATGTATTTTATTTTTTAATTTTTCAGGTGTACAGCATAGTTGGTTACACACTCCCTGTGACTATTCTGTAACTACAAATCTGTGCTTCTTAATAATCCCTTCACCTCTTTTACCAATCCCCCAACCTCCTCCCCTCTGGAAATCACCAGTAGAGTCTCTGTGTCTATGAGTCTGTTTTAGTTTTTTGTTTGCTTATTTTGTTCAAAATGAGCATTCTTATACATTTTTAATGAAAGTGTTCATTAATAACCTTAAATAGGTTCATGATTTGTGTCCATAATCTCACTTCTCTTAATTTATCTCAAAGAAATCATCAGAGTGGCCCACAAACAATACTGATCCCTAGTACATCTTAAATGTTCAACATCTAGAGAAATAGCTAAATAATTCAACTACAACTAGACAATAAAATGTTATGCATAAAAATCACATTTTTGATTAGTGATGTTGAGCATCTTTTCATGTCTATGTCTTCTTTGGAGAAATATCTTTTCATGTCCCGTGCCCCTTTTTCAATTGACCATTTCTTTTTTTGTTATTGAATTGGACGAGTTTCTTACGTATTTTGGATATCGACCCCTTATTGGATATATCATTTGTGAATATATTCTTCCATTCAGTAGGCTGCTTTTTGTTTTATTGAAGGTTTCCTTCACTGTGCAGAAGCTTTTTAGTTTGATGCAATCCTGTTTATTTTTGCTTTTGTTTCCCTTGCCCAAGGGGACATATCCAAGGAGATATTACTCAGACTGATGTCAAATACTTTATTTTCTATGTTTCCTTCTAGTTTTATGGTTTCAGGCTTTACATTTAAGTCTTTAACCCATTTTAAGTTTATTTTTATATGTGGCATAATAGAGTAGTCCAGTTTCATTTTTTAAGGAGGCTGTCAATGCTCCAATGAATATTTGTACTTTATCATACATTATTTGACAGTACAAGTTAAGGTTTATTTCTGGCTCTCTATTCTGTTCCATTGATCTGTTTTTGTGCCAGTGCCATACTGTGTTGATTGTACCATACTGTGATTATTATAGCTTTGTATTATAGTTTGAGATTGGTATGTGTGTACATCCCACTTTGGTGTGTCTTTTTTTTTTTTCAAGATTGCTTTGGCTATTTTGGGGATCTTTTGTGGTTCCTTATATCCATGTTATATTCCTCCATTTATTTGCATCCTTTTCAATTTTATTCCTCAATGTCTTATAGTCTTCAGAGTATAGGTCTTTCACCTTCTTGGTTATGTTTATTCCTAGGTATTTTATTCTTTTTGATGCGGTTGTGAATGTTACTATTTTTTATTTCTCCTTCTGATTGTTCATTATTAGTGTATAGGAATATGACAAATTTCTATATATTAATTTCATATCCTGCTACTTTGCTGAATTTTTTAATTCTCTTAATTTTTTGGTGGACTCTTTAGGATGTTCTATATGTAGTATCATGTTATCTGCAAATAGTGACATATGAAAAAATGCTCAACATCACTAATCATCAGGGAAATGCATATAAAAACCATAGTGAGACACTATCTCACATCAGTCAGAATGGCTATTATCAAAATGTCAACAAATAACATACACTGACAAGGATGTGAAGAAAAGGGACCCCTTGTATACTGCTGGTGGAATACAAATTGGTGTAGCTCCTGACTACAAGATTGCCAGACTGTCACATGGTGACAGAAGCTCCAACTCTAGGAATCACACCCACATTCCCATATTTGAGACTCCTCAAAAAACTACAAATAGATATATCATATAACCCCACAATTTCACTTCTGGATATTTATCTGAAGAAAACAAAAACATTCACTCAAAAAGATATGTGTATCTTATGTTCACTGCAGCATTATTTAGCACAATCAAAATATGAAAGCAACCTAGGTGACCACTGATAAATAAATGGATAAAGAAGATGTGGCATACACACACATGTGTATTATACAATGGAATACTACATAGCAATAAAAAATGAAACCCTGCTATTTGCAACAACATGGATGGCTCTAAAGAGTATTATTCTAAGTGAAAAAAGTCAGAGAAAGGCAAATGCACTATGGTTTTACTTACATGTGGAATCTCAAAACATAGAAACAAACAAACAAAAAAACAAAACCAGACTTGTAGAAACAAAGACCAAAGGAATCATGATCAGAAGAAAGGGGGGAAGGGATAGGTGAAAATCGGAAGGGGAATATAGTGAAAATATTGTGATGAATTCACATGGTGACAGATAATTACCAGAATTAGTGGGGTGATCACACTGTAAGGTATAAAGATGTTCAATCACTGAAACTAATACAACCAATATAAGACTGTATACCAACTATACTTAAATTTTTAAAAATTTTTTGTAGACAACATTTTCAAAAATATTTAGTGATAGGAAAATACAGTGTAATGCTAAATTGTTTAGTGAAAAAATAACACTGGCCCTGGGGTATCCTGAGTGCTATAGGCCAAGGTCAGTCCCAACCTATGTTTTGCCAAGGGTCACCTTTCCTGAGCTATAAAGCAACCTGAGAAGGCTGTTACTTGTGCTGGCCTTGGAGATTCCCAGGTGAACCCAAGCTGTGAAACTAATTTGGCTGCTGCTGGTGCCTGGCCTGGAGCTCACTGAGGACAGCTGTTACTTATTTGATAGAATTTAGGAAGTTATGATATAAGAGCCAAGACCAGCCATTCACATGGAAAAGCAGCTTGGGTGGGCCTGTAAATTTGGTATGGTGGAGTCTCTGAGACAATCCAAATTGGGTCAAACAAGTGTTAGCCAGGTTGATGGAGTCTCAAATATGTCACAAGCCTGCTTGCTATGTGGCTCTATGGGGGGAGGGGTCAGAAAAGGGACAATGGCCTCTGCTTGCTCTGATGCCAGACACTTCAGCCTCTCCCAGTATGTCACTGGTGCCCTTCAAACTGCCATCCTGGCATTAGAGCTCAGAGGGAGTGAGTCTGAGTAGGTGAGCCCATGTGTGGGTTCTTTAAGAGGAACTGCATGTGGATCCTGCAGTTTCTTCCACCAACTCAATCTCTGCTGGTTTTTGCAGCCAGACATTGTGGTGACTTATCTTCCTGGCATTGTAACTGTGGGCTGAGGGGCCTGGTATGGGGCTGGGACTCCTCGCTCCCGAGATGTCCTTCTGGAATTTTTATCCACCACAGAGAGTCCAGCCTGTTCCACATCTGCACCCCTCCTACCAGTCTCGGTGGATATGGTTTCTTTAATTCTGTAGTTGGCAGAATTCCATTCAACTTGATTTCTGATGGTCCTGAGTGATGTTGTTCTGTATTTTAGTTGTAATTTTGATGTAGATGTGTGAAGAGGTGAGCCATGTTTACCTATACCACCATCTTGAACAGAAGCCGCTAATGATTTTAGTTCAAAGGCTTCTTTAGGAAAGGATTTTCTCTCACCTTTTAGAATTAGATGCACTGAGTTTTGACTATAAATGTTTAACATTCTAATTAGCAAATTCTATTTACAGAATTTGTAATCCTTGCACTGTAGAAGTGCTGCCAATGTGATACATGATTTGGGCCCTTTGAAGCACAGAGATGTACCACAGAAAATTTCTATAACTATAGAAATTTTGCCTTCAGCTACAAGTCACAGAATTTTTATTTTCAACTACTTCAAAAGTATGGGTTCTTTTTCTTAAAATTAATCTCCAAGAAAGTTGTTGCTGGCATGATGGTTCTACAACTCAAAACATCAGAACCAGTCTTTGAGTGATTCTTTTTTCCTCCTCGCCTACAAGATTGCCTTTGAAGCTCCAACTCCAGGAACCACTTCCACATTCCAGCCAAGGTCAAGGGAAAGCGGTGGGGTGGGGGGGGGGGGCAGGCTGCACCATTCCAAATAAAAGTTTCCTAAGATGCATCCTCTCTCCAACCAGAAAAACCAGAAAACTTTCCCTCATTCCTCATGGGCCAGAGTTCAGTGCTGGAGGCCTGGGGAAAAGAGTGTTTGGGTCCAAGCCTCCACAGTGGGAAGTGATAGTGGAGACTCTAATGGGCATGACCGCTAGGTGGTCAGTCAGCAGGCCACTGAGAGTACAAGGTGTTGACATGAGTTCACTGTTAAGGTCTGGGAATTATATATAGTAGCTGTATCTAATGTGATGAAAATATTTTTTAAGTCTCTGGACTGTCTGCCAAATTCTGTCTAAGGAAAAGATACATTAAATACATTGTAATCTTAGGACTCAATCATTAATTGACAGAAGCTTCCAAAATGTACCCTGTTGTTCCCTGGAGTCAGTGCAGCAGCGCCCCCTCCCTAGCAGGGCTCCTCCTCCTCCCTCCCATTCTTCCCACCGACTGACCGAGATGTGCACCAGGATAGTTACTGTCACCCAAACCCTCTCTCTGGCATTGTCCTTCCTACCCTTCCTGAGGAAGGAAACCAGATAAACTCACAGACTCAAAGGAAAAAGGGTTTGCTTTCCCCACAAGGGCATCTGCTGCAAGTACAAGTCAGTGTCAATGCCAAAAGCAGCAGTTTGAAAAATGTCTTCATCTGTCCTATAGTC
This sequence comes from Phyllostomus hastatus, assembly GCF_019186645.2. Lineage (NCBI taxonomy): Eukaryota > Metazoa > Chordata > Mammalia > Chiroptera > Phyllostomidae > Phyllostomus > Phyllostomus hastatus. Next base: position 5,318,350 of record NW_025334015.1, on the reverse strand, counting down.
AGGAGAGCATTAGAATTTTTCCTGCCTATTATTGGGCTCAATATCACAATCAGTTAATTAAATTGCCTCACATTACTTTGCGCCTTTCAAGACAAAAATACTAATCAGTTACATAAAATTATTTGGACCTTTTAAAATATCCAAATCACACTGAATATGACTTTCTCAACAGGTCCTGCCTAGACTCTTAACTCTGAAATATTCACTTTGTTTTGAATATTATAATATCACTAGACAGGGTGCTCTTATTTGAAGTAATGTGCTGGCCTGGTTCATTCAGATTGCCTCTTCTGGGGCCATGATTTGATGCAGTGAACTGAATGAGACTAGACACACTAGTAGCAGCAGCAGTGAGGTCGTAATGTACATGTTACATTGAAATGTTAACAAAACAGCACTTGGCTCACTTGAAATTGTTTATTCATAATATTCACAATTTCAAATTCTTTAATTGCAGAAGTGGAAAAGTCAAAACATGTTAGCTAGTCAGCTACAAAATACCAAAGAAACTATTGCCAGTGAGCACCATTAAAATGGATGAGTTGGCAGGAAGTGCACCGTTCTCCACTGCCCTCCCTCCCTTCCTCAGGCAGCACAGTGACACCTGTGGGGGGCATTTGAGTCCTTAAGACAAACTGTCTCCATGACTGTGTTTTCAGAGTTCCAAGCTGAAAGGTTACCAGAAAAGAGACGTGAAGCTGGGAGGCCTTGGACCTGACCTTGAGTCCATCAGAGACAAAGTGAGTGGGGTGTGCACCCAGTGTTTTCAGGCATGGATTGGCCCATCTTTTAGCAAAGATGTATAAGATGCCCCCAGAACCAAGTTCTAATTCAAATGTCTCTGAATGGAGACACTTCTGAAATATCACTGGTAACAGTTAGAGACCCAGGCATTCTTTGACTGAAAAATGAAATTACTTAGCCAGTATTGTGTTGCACACCCACTTTCAGTGTCGAAGGCCCGCGCACGGGGGAGTGGGGCCTGCACACATGAAAGGAGAGGGTGGGCTGTGGGCTCATAGGTCTTTCCCAGCAGAGTCATCGTGGTAATTTTGAGCAGCAGCTACAGAGAGGACACTCAGGGTAAGGGTTTCCTGACCCACGAAAAATGCATCCACTTTATTCTCTGTCCTCGAGGGAAAGCAGATCTCCGTTTAATGTGTTTTAACTGCAGTTGCACTCAAGGCATAGAAAGAGAGTCTAGTTCAAAGTTAGACGCAGAAATGAAAATAAATTGGGTAAATGCAACAAAGAAGAGGCTGGATGTGATTTAGCCGATGTTAAGGGAACACTGGGTGGGCTGCTGTGCAGATGTTCTGCCTCAGAGAGACTGCTTCCCAGAGAAACATCGCTTAACTGCTTCCCTGCTGTCTCCCCGGTGCTGCTGCCAGTGGGCCTGGCTCGCTGCAGGCAGTGCCGCTTTAAATAGAGAGCCCAGTGATCCAGCAGGACCAGTAACTGTGCTTCTCTGAACAGATGCAGAAATTAATACACCAAAAGGAATATGCAAAACAGGTTAAGGAGTACAACATGAAGGCACTATCCATTCTGTCAAAACCACACACAACAAAAACAGAAAATAAATCGGTCCTCTCTCGGCAGAAGGTAAGAAATTCTCACAAATGCAGTTACCTTCTCAATTAGAATTAAAAAGAAACCTTTATTACCTCACGAGGTCATGAATTCCTTCCCAGTTTGTGAACACACGGGTGTTTTAACTACCATTCATCACTGACAGACACGGATGTAAAAACGGCACACATACCTACGACGCCGTGACAGGGTCAGCCTTTGACTTCTCCTGAAGTTTATTATTATCTTTATTCATCCACAGGTTTTCTTCTAAGTGTAGTAGTCCCAGTTTGTCACACATAACAATCAAATAGGTGACTTGCTAGTGAATTGGGATTGATAGTTTCCCCTATTGATTTCATTTTCTACCACTGAGTGAGTAAGGCTTGAAAGGAAGTTAGTGCTTTCGTGCTGTTTATGTGGCTATGTCAAACAAAAGTCTTTGTTGTTCCTCTCAAACTTATTCTCCCATGTTTTTCCTAAGGGGTCATCATATACAGCTTCCTCTGTCCAAGAAAAATGATTTCATAGACACAGAATGCTCTCTCTCAGTCAGAGTCATCCAACTACAAGTCTTGACATGCAGGAAGTATGTTCTGTGGAGACACGGAGCTTTGCAGAGCAGGTCTCTGTCTCCGTCCCAATGAGGACGACAAAGGACCCTTGGTGCCTTTAGGAATTTGTACTTTATGTTCTCATTCACAGACCATCTTATTTACTTATTTATTTATTTACTTACTTACTTCTGTGAAATAGGGAGGGAAAGAAGGAGAAAAACATCAATGTGTGGTTGCGTCTCACATGCCCCCGAATAGGGACCTACCCTGCAACCCAGGCATGTGCCGTGACCAGGAATCAAACTGGCGACCTTTTGGTTCGCAGGCCAATGCTCAAACCACAGAGCCACACCAGCCAGGGCCAGACCAGCATATTTTTTATTTATTGCCTTTTGTCTTCAGACCTTGAAAACCTCAATCCACTTGAGTTTTTATGGTGCCACTTTTTTTTTTCCTCCAATTCATTATTTTTTCATGAAGAGATTCAAGGCAACAAATCTGTAATTAGAAATTCATACAAAGTCACCTACACAAAACTGAGAAGGCTGGAGTTTTTCTGTTTTGAGGGTATTTTTTTCCCTGTAGGACCTACCATCCACTCCTATTTTAGCCATCAAGAGACTCTTTTCAAAATATAAAACTGATATAAAAGCAGATTTAGAAATCTTATTTAGTCATTTTATTTTTATTGTAATGCCTTTCAAAATCGACATCAGTCAGAAAAAAAGAATACTGCCTTTTCCAGTATCCAAGTCTATATAGGTATACTAAAAAAAGAAGAAAGAATCATTTATAATTTCTAAGAAAGACTTATTAGATTTCTAAGTGCCTGAGAACAAGAGAAGTTGGTGTAATAATGGAGGTGCAGTTTTATATCAGCTACACTGATGTCTTTGGCCTAAAGTGATAACAAGTCCTCTTTGGATAGAAAGGCCTGTTAATGTTGCCTTATGATAAATTTGGTTTTAATAAGATCAAACACAAGAAAATTCTACTTTCAAACACTCAATTAAAATTCTGTTTTATAAAGAAAACATTGAAAGCTACAACTGTATGTCCCCTTTTCAACCCTTTTTCACAGCAAATCCTTATGTGGCGAATTTATTTTGTTTAAACCTGTAAGTTATACCACATTATTTGCATTTTCTGTTTGGTTTCCATTTCCATCCATGTCTTTGTACACTATTGTATCAGTAGTCTTCGCTTATATTATCAATAAGCATTTCCTAAGTCTAGACTGCATTTAAGGAATCCAGGGCTCACTTCCTATTTCAAATACAATTTTCTTTATGTCTTCAGGCTTTGGAATATGCTAAGACCATCCCAAAACCCAAACCTTCAAATCTGACTGACCACATGTCAAAGGATAAGAAAGATGTAGCCTATGCAGGAAAAGAAGACACTTTGCCTGAAATTTCCCTGCTGGAAATACTGCAGAGCAGACACGAAAGGGAGAAAAAAGCTGTGGCTGCTTTCAAAGTCCTTCAAATTGTCTAGGCCCATGTGCAGGGGACCAAAAACGCCCTGAGAATGGACACGCAGTGAAGAAAATCCAACTAGCCTCTCTGCATTGAGAGTGGCGAGCTGTTATCAAAATCAAACTGTAGTCCCTCTTTGCTTTGAGTGTGATTTAAAATATGGAGCCCTGTTACATTACGGTGCCATATTTTACCTTCTAGGAAGAAAAATTTAAATTATTTATTTTCAAATCAGTTAGAGTTTGGGGCTAGGGAGTAAGAGCTAGGGAATAAAGCCTTTTGGTTTTATATTGGATCTTTTGATTTCTTAAACAATGTCTACCCTTCCTTAGCATAATGAAAACTTGGAAATTATCCAGAAATAAGATTATCAACTTGTGTTTCTCCCTTTTACATTCCTGACAATAAAAATGTATAAATACTTCAGTTTCTGCTAAAACAAACTCAAATTGGACTAATCACCAGCATATTTTGAGATACTATTTCCAAAATATTTCTAAAGTCTTTAAATTTAGCAAAGATTTTTCCTATAAAATTAGAAGAAATGAAGATACATCTGGAGGCGCCTACTCTGGCAGGACAAATCTGAGTGTTCCAACAAAGCATCAAGACGCTAAAGAGAAACCCTCCGAGGCCAGGAGCACCGACTCAGGCAGCTCAGAGAGCCACACTTCGTCAGGGCGACCTGTTCCAGACTTCGAGTTGAGATGGCAGCACAGGTAAACACAGTCCTTGCCTCGTCCCATGGCCACATCAGAATTACAACTAAGCCACAGAGAAAGTGTCCTTCAGAACCATTTGAAATCTGGCTGAATGTAAGCCCTAAAACTAGAATTTAAAGAAGCAGCCACATTGAGACTGGTAGGAGGTGTGGAGACACTCACACATAGTGGATAAAATCGGACGGATATCTTGGCTGTGGAGATGACCCCTGAGGAGCCAGGCCTCCTAGCCTAGGCTTTCAGCGCCAGGAAGAAAGTCCCCATAACTTATGACTGTAAAAATCAGCCGATTGTGGCTTAGTGAGAAGGAGAGCTTCTGGGGTCCCAGATGATCCTCTTAAAGGGCCTGTGCCTGGATTTACTCGGACTCACTCCCTTTGAGCTCCAGCACTGGGGCAGCAGCTCGAAAGGCACCAGGGACACACAGGGAAGAACTGATTTTCTGGTGTCAGGGTGAGAATTGGGGAGACAGCTTTTTCCCTGACAAAAGTGTGGGTAGGTGGGCACCACATCTGAGTATCAATCTGGCTTGCACTGTTTGCCCCACTGGGGTGATTCCCTGAGACTCCTGCCTCACCTGACTTTCTAGCCCATCAAGCTGTTTCCAGTGGCTTTTTCATACAACTAGCCTCTCTTGCCTTATGCTTCAGACTTTCCAAAACAAACAAACAAACAAACACAGCTCTCAAGAAAGCAACATCTGGCCTCAGTATGCCCCAAACGTCTTGCTAAGTGGCCCCAGGCCCAGCACTAACAGCAGCAAGATTTGGTTTGTGGCTTGACCTCACCTGGGCATCTTCAAGCCCAGTGCAAGTAGCAGCCATCTGCAGATCACCTGGTAGCTCATGCTGGTGGCCCCAGGCAGGGCACAGGCAATGGCTGACCTTATATCTCCCAGGAGGCCCCAGAGCCAGTGCAGTCAATGGATGGCTTCAGACCTTGCTGGATCTCAACCTTACCACCTCCACAAGCGACACACTCAAGGGCCAGACTCAGTGAGCACTTGAGCCCCACTGAAGCAAGTCCTACACTGTAGGGTCCACTCCTGCACAGCAGCTCCTTCATATAGTCGCAGCTGGTCCTCACAGCCGATCAGCCTGGGTCAGTCCCTCCCAGTAACACCAACAGCAATCAAGACTCAACTACAACAGGACAGAGTATACAGCCCAAACAGGGGTGCACCCGGAGCACCCAGCTAGGGTGACTATAGAGGCTGTGCCACTGCACCCACAGGACACCTACTGCATAAGTTGCACCAGAAAATCCAGGAGATACAGCAGCTGTACCTAACACACAGAAACAGATACAGGGAAGTGGGCAAAATGCAGAGATGAGGAAACAGGTCCCAGATGAAATAACAGGAGAAATCTCCAGAAAAAGAACTAAATGAAATGGAGGCAAGTAAACTACCAGATACAGAGTTCAAAACAATGGTTATTAGGATGCTCAAGGAATTTAGTGAGAACTTCAGGGAAATTAGTGAAAACTTCAACAACATGAAAAAGGGCATAGAAACCATAAAAAGAACCAGTCAGAAATGAAGGATACATTAATTGAAATTAAGAATAGTTTATAGGGTATCAATAGTAAAGTAGATGAAGCCGAGAATCAAAGAAAACACCCAATCAGAACAGACTACATGTATAAAATATATACTTATATATACATATTTATACATTAATATGTATATATGAATACATTATATAGTCATATTAATATATAATAACTTTTCATTATATATGTGTGTGTGTGTGTGTACTCCAAAAGAGCCTCTAGGACAACTTTAATCATATCAACAGTTGTATCATTGGGGTTCTGGAAGGGGAAAAGAAGAGAATGAGCAAAAAATTGAAAACTCATGTGAAAAAATAGTAACAGAAAACTTCCCTAACCTGGTGAAGGAAATAGATACACAAGTCCAGAAAACACAGAGAGTCCCAAACAAAATGAGTCCAAAGAGGTCCACACCGAGACACATCATAATTTAAATGCAAAAACTTAAAGACAAAGAGAGAATCTTAAAAGCAGCAAGAGAAAAGCAGTTACCTACATGGGAGCTCCCATAAACTGTCAGCTGACTTCTCAACAGAAACTGTGCAGGCCCCAAGGGATTGTCAAGAAATATTTAAAGTGATGAAAAGTAAGAACCAAGAGTAACTGAGATTACTCTACACAACAAGGATATCATTTAGAATAAAGGGTTAGGTAAAGAGCTTCTCAGACAAGAAAAAACTGAAGGAGTTCATCATCACTAAACCAGTACACATGAAATGTTAAAAGGTCTTCTTTAACAAGGAGAAAAAAGATAAAAAATATGAACAATAAAATGGCAATGAATACATATCTATCAACAATTAATCTAAAAAGCAAAATAAACAAACAAGCAGAGCAGAAACAGACTAAAAGATACAGAGAATGTTTTGTCAGTTGCCAGATGGAAGGGGTTTCGGGGGATGGGTGAAAAAGGTGAAGGGACTGAGAAGTACAAATTTGTTGAAATTGGTTACAAAATAGTCATGGGGATGTAAAGTACAACATAAGGGATACAGTCAATGATATTACAATAACTATACAGTGTCAAATGGGTATGAGATTTGTCAAGGTGATCACTTAGTAAATCATTTAATGTCTAATCCCTGGGGAGTACACCTGAAACCAATATAATATTGTATATCAACTATAGTTGAAAAATTAAAAATAATTTTAAAAAAGTTACTCCAAGTATATAAATTTGTTGGGCATCTTGCCATCACAAATATCTTAAAATATTATCAAATATGTACTTTTACACAAAGAAATAATATTAGGTAACACAAAATCATTCCATAGTTTACTATGGATGTCAGTATTAATAATTATTTCTACTTTTTACAATATTTTGAAGTTGAATGAACATTATAAAATTCCCAGGTCTCAAAATGAACCTAGATGATTTCATGTTTTACTTGCCTGTGTTAGATGGGCATCACATCGTTAGATGCCATATCCAGAAATGGACAGTTTTAATAATGATTGAAGACAGATCTGTTTTTCTACAGAGGCGGCATAAGGACTAACTTTGGAGATCTACTTCTATGTGGTATGCATTTTACATAAGCCATGATGAGGCATAAAAGCTGCCCATACTTAATTTTCTCTTAAAACTGGAAGCAATTAGAATCACAAGTCTGGGAAGATAACAAATACCTTATGATAAAGAGTAAACTGACAAATTATGTTTCTGTGGTGTTTGGAAAATCATATCATACATGAGGGGCAAGTTTAGAAAAATCACAGCTTGGACGGCTCCTAAAATATATTTGTAAAAGAAGAGGAAGCATCAGCATATATGGTCAAGACTTTTCTAAGAAACATGACATGAAATGATTTTTAATGGCTTCAAATTTAAACTTACTCTGGAAGATAAAATAGTGCTCAGAGACACTTCCATGTTTTTATATTAAAGGGACAGTGTAAATCTTTATAAATATTTCACTTCCACTAGAATATCTTAAAATAATTAAGAGCTTGGAATAGGCTTCTCTTGTTCAACCACCAGTTCTTCAGGAGAGGAAACACCAATTGGAAGGAGGCAGTCCTGCTGAGCAGCCAGGTCTGAATCCGGCCTTTCCACACCTAGGACAGCCCTGCTGGGTATTTCTGTATGGGGAGAAGTAGTTCTTGTTTTACTGGGTGGGCAGGAGCATGTAGTTGATACGGATTTCAGTTTTAGACTTGAACTTCCATAATGCAGTTCCATATTCTGAAATATGCATTCCTGTGTACCTTATCAAACTTTTAACATGTACAACCCAGCAACTTCATTACTACACTGATAAAGCTGTAGGAGATGTGTATAAAGCAACTCAGAGGTTAACCAATAAAGGGGATGCTATTTCTTCTCTTTCCAGAACATTTAAAAATCACCCCACAACCATTTCTCTGTTAGCCTAAGCATTGTAACTCCTTCAGGTATTTTCACACATACTATCAAGAATACACAGTCAGTTAACGCTGGTTAAAAAATTCAGTCAATTGTCATACAACATTTCACAGGGTCTTTCTTCCCAAGGCAAGTCTCTGTCATTGGGCCTATAGGACTATAGGACATCAAAATTCTCTGTATGGAAATATTTAGAGTGACAAACAGCACCTAAAATGACTTTGGCTAAAGAAATAGGACCTATTTGTTGAACACTTGGGTTTCAAATGAAAAACTGGATCACAACAGGCCTTCCTCTGGCCCCAAGGGACCTCGCAAGACCCAGCAGACTATCACTAAGCTACTATGACACCAAGACAGGGAAGAGACTGCAAAAACAGTGAGTGACAAACGATGTTTTGCTGTTCCTTTAAAGTAAATTGTACTAATGACAATATTAACCTTATATAGACTCATATGGATCAGTGATTTTTTATAGTTGTTCATTTCAAATATTTAAGAAGTAAAAAGAATCTGCCTACAAGAAAACAAGGGACTTTAAGTGTGTGTGCTACAATGACAGAGGGCCTGCATTTCACCAGGTGTTATATGTGCCACTGAAAGACACAGTGCCTAATCTGCCTGAGCGCTAGAACGGGGGTAAATAAGGGACCTTTAAACCACACATTATCTCTTATTACAGCCTCCTTTTTTATGGTGTTGTTTCATCTTGAGGTTCCAACGAGACATCCTCTTGGAGCGTTTTTACAAGTAGCTGAGTTTAATGACAGCTGTCTTCATGGTATTGTTTTGTACAGAAAGGAGTCTCTTGGGAGTTATCTAGAAACTCAAGACAAGACAAGGTTGAGGAACAAATAGAAGGTAAGCCTAGCTAAGGCCTCAATGCCTAATGGCTCTAATTGGGGCCTTATTATTGGTTAATGAATCATTGTCAAAACATCACAGCAAGCATGAGCACTCACAGTCTAGTCTACAGTGAGAAAATAACTCTTCCTCCCAACGGTTATTATCTGGGAGTTGTTCAAAAACACACCGAGTAATTATGACAACACTAGACCTAATTGAGAACTTTGAGTTGATAGCAAACGGGCTACAATAGCAGACTAGATAAATTCAAGAGGGGTTCTTTTTAATTACTTACTGAAAAATAGCAGAAAATGAATTAAATTGTGAGGATAGTCTGCAGATATCAGGGCAAGTTTAGCTAATTCTCTCCAAGATGTGCTTCAAAACATGTATTATTATATTAGAAGTAGCATTTGAAAATATAAAGTTCTTAAGGAAAAATCAAAGTTGCTATCCTAAGTATACCTTTTTTTAAAGATTCCTTTTACCTGTTAGAGTAAGAATCTTGAATGCTCTGTATCCCATCCAGCTCTTACCCATTCATGGCATTGCAGACTTCTCCCTAATGCTAAATGTGTTATCATAACTTCTATTCCTAATGGGTAAGAAGAGAGACAAAAAGATACAGGAGCACTGTATTTACCTCTTCAGTTGTTTTCCCAGTGAGGAAAAGATTTAAAGCAGTAGCACATACAGTAAAGAGATCAGTGGTTGCTAGGGGTTCAGTGGGAGGGCGGGTGGGACGAACAGTTGGAACAAAGGAGTTATTTAGGGCAGGGAAGCTATTCTGTATCATTGGATGTACACCATTGTACACAATACATTTCTCAAAACCTATAGAATCTGCCACACAAGAAAATGAACCCGAATGTGAACTGTAGGATTTGGCAATAGTTAATGATACTGTTTGTCAGTCGTTACAGATGTACCACACTAATGTGAGCTAATGATGTGGGAAGCTGGTAGGTGGTAAGAGATCACATGGAAATTTTATGTACTGCCCACTTAACTTTTCTATAAACCAAAATCCATTTGATAAATAAATAAATAAACAGTAGCACAAAGTGAAATTCTTTAAATGTTGTTGATTTTGTTTATCCATAGGGTGTCCTTCCCCCTCTATCCCTGATTATAAGTTGTCTATATTGTCAGATAAAACTTACATACTGTCAAGGGAAAATAAAGAAGAAACATGTATCCTAGTAAAATTTCATTTAGACATTTATTCCACTTTTGTAAATATGTTGGAGTAGGCTCACAGAGGAGCTAAAACCCTGAGACTCGGCACTGTCCCCTCACCCCGTTGCCTCCAGACTGAGTACAGGATTTGTCTCTTCTCTCCACGTAACCTCACTAAGCGAGTAACACAGCTTCCACACAAAGGTACTGAGAAAACGACGTTTCCTCAGCAAACATTTGGTCAATGAAAAGCAAAAAGTTTTAGATGGTGGATTTTTCATTCATTTTAAAATTTTATTCCCTTGTCTTGAAGATTCCTCTTCTTCATGGTTACTTGATTTGGACTTAGTGAAATAAGTGGAAAGTTGGGGTTTCCCTAAAATGAAAAAATCACATCACAAGATGCAAAGTGAACAGACTTTTCAGCTCTCTCCACCTCTCAAATATAGGGGCTCTTTGGGTATTATGAAGAGAGGAAGCAAGAATTTGGCGGGCAGGGTTTATCTCCCTTGCTGCCTCTCCACTGCCCTTTCATTTCCCCTTGCCATGTAAGTAATTAATTTTCAATAAGCTGCATAAATGGTCTTCTGCTATTAAACAGTCTTAACAGGTTGATTACAATGATATGAGCATTTCAGGCAAATGCAGTGTCCAGCAGAAGTAGCACCTGATTGAGTGTGGTTGGTAGGGTAATAATATGGGTGTAATAATCTATAGTTTTAATTTGAACATTTCACCTAAAATGTCACATGTGCTTCAGTGTGGTATTGTTGTTACAGAATTACATGCTTATGACTTTGTAATAAAAGATTTTTTAATTAAAAAGGGGGCATTATTTGTGCTAGACCCCTGTATATTTAGTGAAGCCTTGGAAACATCTGAAAAGATTCCACAAATGCCCTTCACTGAGCTGACAGCTCACAGAGGCCACCTGACACGGGCTGCTGACAGGCCTCCCAGGGTGTCCTCTGTCACTAGGGTCCCAGGCTTTTGCAAGAGGTATTTAAATAGTAGATACCCTCATGGTGCAAATTTGACAGTGGAGGAAACAACCTTCAGACATTTAAAATCCAAAGAGTGCACAGGGGAAGGAAGTAGAGAACAGAATGAATATCCAGTGAACAAAAGCAATGCAGGTCTCTATGCTAAACAGTTTGGGGCACCAATGTACCCGTTCCTCCTCTATGACAGATTTGTCTCCCAAATCGACCCTGATGCCTTCTTTCCCATCCAGACTCCTACCAAAGCCACCATCATGAAGCCAGTTGGCCTTGCCCCCCACACCTTGCACCCCAGCGGATCTGATGTCTCTGCTGCCTCCATGCAATGGGAGCATTTGATGCAGTGTTGATGAAGTCCCTAAATTTGTTGTCTCTACATAAAATTGACAATCCCCTATCATACAGACCTCAAGCACCTATTTTTAATGAAACCTTTAGATGAATATCAAAGAACAATTTAGCCATGTCTAATGTTTTAATTAGATTATATTCTCAATTTAACCCATTAAGCCTCCTTTGATGATCCCTGTATTTGGGGCTTAGCCTCAGATGCACGAGGTAATGAATACTGGACCTTTTGATTTAATGAGAATTTTGGCTCTTTCAGCCTGCGCTTCTTTGTATACCTTTTATTTTGCTGGCTATAGAATTCAGTTAATTGAAGGAGTCTCTTACCATCACACATTAAGGAGTATAAATTAGCATTCCCATTCGGATTGGAAAATGCAAGCGGCCAGTATGTCTTTGATCTGAGGATGGAGCTGAAGAAGACAGCCGCCCTCTGAAAATGAGCTGATGGCCTTGTTATCAGGGCAAAATGCAGATGCGTCCGTGTGCCACAAAACACTTAATGTCCTAATTGATCACTTTCTAATTCTCCCTGTCCTGTCTGCCGCATGCTCTTTAGGAGCATGTGTGTGTGCGCGTGTGGCAGTGTGTTTGTGCTCCTGTACCTCTGTCTTGCTCTCTCTGTGTGTTCTTTCTGTTTCTTACTCAGAGATTTAGGGACCTAGGCTTCAAATTAATTTGAACCAAGGAAAATGAAGTAGCATAAATTTCCTCACCTGGAGATTTTTAAGAATATCTTGTGAAATCATTCAGGACCTTCCACAAAGATTCTTAAGGATTAACTCTGACTTCCAATGCTCTTAAACTGAGAGAGCCCAAGCCACTTGCATGGCATCATTGACTAGGAGGTAGGAAGGGCTATTCTGTGCTCTGGCAATGCTGTCAGCCTTTTTCATCTGTTCTGATGATGATGCAATTCTCCTGAACCTCAACCAATTCAGTTACATAAAGGAAACACCGAGGTAAAAGATCAACACCTCCTCACTCACAGTAAAAGCCAGAGCATAATAACATGAAATTCAAAACATGAGGTTTCTGGATAAATACAGTACTCTGAACACACACAGACACACACACGTTTCACTTTCTTGGCAAGCCCCCACTAAAATCCCAGTAAAGGGTGTTTTTAAGGCATACACAAATGATCTCACCTATAAGTGACAATCAACAAAGCAACAAAACAAAACAAACAAGCAAGCAAAATATAACCAGGGACATTGAAATAAAGAACAAACTGACAGTAACCTGAGAGGGGGATAATGGGAGAAAGAAGGGGAAGGGTCATCAAAGAACATGTATAAAGGAGCCATAGACAAAGCCAAAGGGGGGCAGGATCAGGGTGGGAGGAAAATAGAGACAACTGTACCTGAACAACAATAAAAAATAAATAAATTAATTATACTTGGTGATATTCTATTTTAAAAAAGGCATACACATATTAAAATGGAAAGAACAGGAGCAGGGACAATAGTAACAAAATTCTGAAAAATGAAAAGCAGATAAATGAGTTGTAAAAAAAAAAATGGCAGACTCCAAAAATACTAACTTCTAACTTAGCAAAGAGGGCAGCCAAGAATTGATCTGACTTATATTGAAGAAGACCCCCAACTGTTCAGGAATTGATGGTGTCAATTATCTTCAGAAGTGGGGGTGAAGGGAGGTGAGGAGGACTGAGTGAAGGATACCTACCCCCCCGCCCCGCCCCCCCACCCACCAGCCCAGGGAAGGATTACCCTCCCCTCTGCACGGGCGGGAGGGTGTGTCTGGAGCGAGGCATGGCTGACTCTGCTAGGAGCCACAGAACTGCAAACAGCCGAGAGTGAACATGCGTGTTCTAAACACAGAGGCCTCAGCTCCTCTTCTGCCACATGGCCCCCAAATGTTGGGCCTTCATCTTACAAATGGGAATTTGGAAAATCTTCTCTGAGTAATCTGGCCAGGCTAAAAGAAAAGACCTAAAACTCCTGAGTTTAGTAGTTCTGCAACTAAAGAACTCAACCATGTCATGCTACTGTAAAGCTGACAGTCAACAAGTCCCGCTGTGTATTCATAACTTCCTATCAGGTTTCTCCTTTCTCATACTGAAATATAAGCAGACAGCCATGGATTCCTAAACATCTGAAAATGCTGGAGAAAATACGATTTTTAAAAAAGCAGGAGGATAAAGAAATTAAAAGAGGTCTCAGGAATTAGAAATATGATAGAAGAAATTTAAAAAACTCAAAGCCTAGAAGATACCATTGAGGAATTCTCCCAGAAAGCAGAGCCAAAAGGTAAAAAGATTATAAATTTAAAGAATAAATCCAGAAGGTAAAATCTAAATAATGGGAGTTCCATAAAGAAACATAGAAAAAGAGAAATAGAAATAATCAAATAATTAATTTGAGAAAGCTTCCCACAACTGAAATAGATACACTTTCAGACTTAAAATGAGGGCCTATTGAGAATCCAGAACAGGGAGCAGAAAATAGGTCTCTAACCAAGGCACATAATTGTAAAATTTCAGTATACTACCTACAAATAGAGTATTCTACAGCCTCAAAAAATAAATAAATAACCAAAGCAAGACAAAGAATCAAGTAGCTTTAGATTTCAAAACAGCAATTGGAAGCTAATATTAAATTGAATGATGCCTTCAAATTTATTCAAAAAGATTTTTCATTTAGAATTCTGTACTTAGCCAAATATTAATAAACTGTGAGACTAGAAAAAAGACATTTTTAGACAAGGATCTCAAAACATATGACTCACACAGCAATCAGGAAACTATGGACATTCTTCACCAAAGTGAGAGAGTAAACCAAGAAAGAGGAAGATAAAGGAAACAATAATAAAATGAAAGGACTCCAGCCCTGGCTCATGTGGCTCCAGTAGATTGAGCACCAGCCTGTGAACCAAAAGGTCACCAGTTCGATTCCCAGTCATAGCACATGCTGAGGTTATGGGCCAGGTCCATAGTTGGGGGTGTTCAAGAGGCAACCGATTGATATATCTCTCATACATCAATGTTTCTGTCCCTCTCCTTCTCCCCTCCCTTCCCCTCTGTCAAATATAATAACTAAATAACTAAATAGATAGATAGATAGATAGATAGATAAAATGAAAGGACTCCCTGGGATGGAGGAAAGGGAGATGAATTAACAAGAGAATCCAGAATGAAACAGACCAATGGCTTTGGGAGAGATTTATTCAGGAAAGTGAAATGTTAAGAATACATGAATATCTTAGGAGGAGGATATACAAATGGTGAGGAGCTTGGAGTTAAATTAGTCACAGGTACATTAAAAATTACAAATAAAACAAGTATTATCTCCGAGAAAAACAAAAAGTCTTGCAGAACAAGAAAAGTAACCATAACTGAGTGCCCGGTTTAGCTGCAGCACATCCATGTCATAACAGCGATGCAACCAAAATGCCCATGTTGAGAAAAGAGACGGAGAGGTGCACGTGTGGTAGGAGCAGCAGACAAGGAAAACTGAACCTTTCTCTTTTATAACATGAAGTACTAGAGAATCCCTAAAATAAAAATATCAAAAAGCAGCAATTCAGTGAAATAATTTGGAAGCATTAAGTAAACACAAAATAATCAGACATTACCGAAACCAGTTGCCTGTGCAAACAACATGGGGAAGGGGGCAGGGGACTACTCCCCTTTCTAAATACCCCTTATAGAACTATGTGACTCTTTAAACAACATGCATAAATAACTGACAAAACACAAATCTTTTAAAGTTAAAAATAAAGAGTTTAGGAATTGAAAGAGAAAAATAGATGGAAAAAGACCAAAGCAAGCACAAAGTGTTAGTTTTCTGCTCTTAGTTTATAAATTATTCCCATTTGAAACTCAGAATATGGGGTCATCCGTCTGTCCCTTATCCCCATTGCTTTTCACAGTTTATTTCCCATCCATCCCAAGTCAAGCACTGAGAAAGTATAATGACTATTTGGCCATTCTTTAACTTTTGGCTAGAATATTGGTAAGTGTACTTATTATCCCATCATGTGTAACCATGGAGGCTAGGGAGAAAATGGATGCTCCAAATATTCAGATAATCCCCAAAGGTTATACTAGTCAATATTTTAAAACAACTCTGGCTTATTCTTGTTGTGGAGGTATATTCATACAGTGTGTCTGTTTAAACTAAAAAAAAAAAAATCTTAAAAGCTTAAGATAAAAGCTTAAATCTTGGATTTTCCTAGTAGATTCTATGCTGGAAACATAAGCAATTCTTTATCTTTTAAGAAGACTCCCATGGATTTGAATTCTAACTTCCCTCCCTACACAGCATTATGTCTGTCAGTCAGGAATGGCAGAAACCCCATGCAGGATTGAGGGGGGGGGGTGGGGGTGGCAGTTAGGCACTGGGGAGCAAAAGGGCGTTCTACATGAAGCATCCTCGGTGAAACTTTCCGACTCTATTTCATCCAGGACCCACCCATCCTCTCTGAGTCCAAGCAGTAGGACAATGACAAAAGAGAAAGTAAGATGAAGTTATAAAAAAATTCCTTGGAAAGACGCATAATAACCCTTTTGTAATAATGGTGATGGAGCACAAGACTAATGATACATTAGAGTTAACCATATTTTTACAATAGTCCTATGAAGTATGGTATAAAGGACCAAAGTGATATATTTCATTCTATAATTTATTATCTTCCTCTAGCACTTTTCATGCAGGATCTCACAGTAGGTACTTTCATATCCCTTATCTCACATCCCTCTTCATTCTTTACCAACTTATAAGGCACTCTCCTCATTTTTCAGATGCCAAGTAAGAGAAGCAATATACAATGGTACCTTGGTCCTTGTCATTAATTCATTCCAGAACTTGTACCGAGGGCCGAAACTAGTGAGCACCAAAGATGAAGCATTTTCACTTGCGGGGTAGCGTCACACCTGTCCTAGCAAGTGCAATGAGTCCCAAGCAAGCGCCAAGTGCTGGAACAATTTTTCCTCATCAAAGTGGGATGGAGTACAGAAGTTGATGAGTTCTGAGGCCAACGAGTACCAAGGTACGACTGTAATCATTAGCGACAGTAAGATTAGAATTTAAGTCTCTAAGCCAGTGGTGATGATGCCAAATCTGATTGTGGCTATTCAATATTATAAAGACAGTAATAAGATAGTAATAAGAAAAGACAGAATTATAAATAAAATCATGGAAGAAAGGTTATTTGGTGTGCACACCAGGAATTCTAAGAGAGAAGAAAGCATTAAAACCAGAAAATACAATGAAGAGGATCTGACTGGAGAGAAAACATGAGAATTGTTTCAGATTTCCATCTCACTCCTGAATAGTTACTGGAGGTCACTTCTCTGACCTCTGCATGTATTAATTCTGTAACTCACCAAATTAAGAGGCTATGTGACACTGGGCAAGTCAACCTCTCTGACTCTCAGTTGCCTCATCTGTAAGTAAAGGAGATTAGGCCAAAGTTTTCAGAGTAGAAAAATGTGGAGATCTGAAGTAGCTTAGAGAGGCCATCTAGCTCACCCCATTGAAGATGTGAATTTCTTCTAAAACAGCTCTGCAAGTGGTCATTCAACCTTGGCTTGAATGAAAACATGGCTTACGGACCTGGCACCTCCTAGGAAAGCCAGTTCAAGTTTCAGAGAGTTCTTAACCAGAAGTGTCTCTGTAAACTGATCTAAGATTTTACCAGATAATTTCCAGCTAATTTTTTAATCTTGACACTATTACAGATGTCTCTCATTTCCCACCCCCTTTCACTCCCCCCTTGACCACACTTTACATCCAAAATTGCTATGCAAAATCCTCTCCTCCACATAATACAATGATAATAACCCCACCATCGTGAATTACTTGTAAGGTGTGATCATCAAAATTGACTTTCAGTCTTAGTTCTGCCGCTTTCTACTTGACATTGGTAGGACGTTCAGTATGCCTGCATCTTAACTTCTTCTCCATAAAGTGAAGGGTTTAGAGTGTGTCAGGTGTCTCTTCTGACACCCACAACCCCTTCCTGACTACATCTCAGTTCTGGACTCAGGGGAACACCACTTTGTTTTCACTTTCTAGAATGAAATTTTTGAGGTTTCTTTACTGAAGAGTGTACTTTTCTTCTTTTTCTTGTGTCTCTTAACTCTTCTGGTTGTTTTAGATATAGTTACTTAAATTAGAGTATATGACCTGAAATCTTATTCATAGTGAGTTGACACTTATAGTTCCTTTACAATAAGAAGATGATAGAGTACTAGGATCTTAAAGGTTAGAAGGAACCACACAGGATATCCAGCCCAATCTCCCCCAGAAGAAGAAATCCATCAGAGAGCATCCCCAAGGTCTGCCTTCCAACTTCTGTTCAAACTTTCCTAGTGAAAGGAGTGTAGAGCTCTGTGGACTTGGCCTGTTCTGTTGATGGAAAACACAGTGCTTGACCTATAAAAGGTATTTAAATGTTGTTCAAAAATCTGCTTCTCTGGAACCATCCATTGGTTCTGGTTCTGCTCTCTTAGCATGGCAAAATAGACATGCCCCTTGACACACTTAAGAGCTATGCAGCCATTCGACTACAATTCCCTTAGCTAATCTCCCCTCCCACCTGTCTCCAAGGCCTTGCTTCCTCACACTGAAAAGCTTACATGTCTTCATTTGTTGTTTTCCACACCTTTTACTATCCAGGTTCCTGTACATTGTGTGAATTTTAGCTTACTTACATTCTCTTTAAAATGTGATTCCAAGAATATAACAAATAAAATATAAAGTATTTTTATTATTTTTTCAAGATTTTATTTATTTGTTTTTAGAGAGAGAGGAAGGGAAGGAGAAAGAGAGGGAGAGAAACATCAATGTGTGGTTGCTTCTTGCACAGCCCCTACTGGAGACCTGGCAAGCAACCCAGGCTTGTGCCCTGAATCAACCCTATGACCTTTTGGTTCACAGGCCAGCACTCAATCCACTTAGCCACACCAGCCAGGACAAAATACAAAGTATTTTAATTAATTCATTGTTTTTGCACATATATCAAGCCCAATTCAAGAAAACCAGGGAGTCATTGCTTCAATTAAATATGTTTATTGCATGATTCTCTTAGCACCAGAAAGCATTCTGTTTGCTCTTTGCCTTCATATCTCTATCTCTAGTTAGCAAATACGCCCACACCAACCAGTTCTCTGGCTTTTGAAGTGGTGTCATGGATTTCAACTAATCATTTCTTGGTGTCACTATCAGCTTCATACTTGGCTGAATGGTGTGGTGGTCATTTCTTATGTTCTTAGGTTGTGTGAGCAGAAATATTATCAAGAGCCCCTCTCTGAGAATCTATGAAATGAAGTCCATCACAAACAACATGAAGAACTAACATGAAGCAAATTATTTACCACAGTTGAGATTATAAATGGGGTGACTTTCCCACCTTGGCTATTTTTAGATGTTTTTGCCCCTTCAGAATCAGACCTATGTATTTCTGTCTTTCAGATGTCATAATGAGATTGGTTTTATCAGGTCTTCACCACCAAGTGAAAGTGAGTTGAGGCAAAAGCCTGGGTCATTCAGACAAAACACCTCTTCGGCCTATGGAGGCTTTGATCAGTATTGAAGGCCAAAAACAAAAAGTGTGATTGTGTTACATTAAATTGAGACTAAACTGTGTCTATCCACTACTACTATCACTAACCCCCTGTGTATAGCAAGGGGAAAGGAAGGGAGGGAGGGAAGGCAGGGAAGGCAGGAAAATCAAGAGAACTTTGCTGCTGAATTGCTAGCCCACAACCTCAGGGAACACTGTCTGATGAGTGAACAATGCTGCGGTCCATATAGCTCTTCCCTCCCCGCCACCCTCGTCTCACCAGGAACAGCTACCAAGGAAGGACAAGGAGGGCAAACGAGCATCTTTCTATGTTTCCTGCCCCTAAACCAAACACACAGGCAGCCATTCCCTGAGCTCTGGGATTCATTCTGCCTCCCACCAGGCAGAGCTGGGCCTGTGCTAATAAAGCTTCCTACCTACCTGCCTTCCTTTCCAAAAGGTTATGAAATGTGACGAATGTGCTCCTTTTAGACCCAAAATAAGCCCTGGCATATTCTTGTGAAGACAGAAGAAAGATAAATTTCTGATTTGGGGGGTATGTGTTAACCATCTAATTTAATTTTTTAATTTCCCCCAAAACATAGTATTTCTACTTACTTGAAAAATTCTCCCCAAATTCCTTTTAGTGCCTGTTCTTCCAGGGATTGCAAAAGTTTGAGGGTTTCCCCCCTTTGTATAATAGTATCTACTTTCCTTTCCAGATTACTAGGAACATTCTTATTCACAAATCACATTTTTCCTAAAATCAAGTTGTTTTGTCTTATTGTAAAACATTTGTCAAAAACTCCTGCCTTAAAGCTGTACTGTCATTATCTGAACAAAAAGAGAAAGGAGAAAGCTGAGCCTAAATTTGCTTGTAATAACATATCTACACAAACTATATAAATGACAAAGGTATTCTTATAAAGTAAGAGACAAAAATGCCAATCAATGCATTATAACTAGAAATAAAAGTGTGCTGGGCAGAGAAATGAACAAGGAGTCAGTATATATATATACTGTGTATATATATGTATGTGTGTGTATATATATTTGTCCTGCTTTGGCTGTTAGCTAGTCCTGATTTCATGGGTACATCCTATAATCTTACCAAGCTTCGCTTTCCTGAACTATGAAAGGGAAAATAATTCTTGTTGTCTGTGACTCACAAGATTGTTGATTGATAAAGAGCACTTTGGAAAATCCAAACAGCTATACAATTCTTATGTTTTTAAAGTAGTAGCTTTGCCTCCTAAATGATGCAGAATGGATAAAGGTCTCAGTCTGACATTTCTCTTTTTTTAAAATAATGTTTTCCTGAACAAACTTACTGTAAAAAAAAAACCCAAAACAAACAAAACCCAAAAAGCCTATTCCTGCGTTCATGGAATCATAGAACTTAAGTCTAGAAGGGCTTTCAGGATTTATCCTCGTACCAGAGAAGCAAGGAACAACAACAGCAAAAAGATGAAATGTAACAGTGAACTCACATGGCTGCTGTCCACATGCTGACACACCTCGTTTTATTGCCCTTCACAGTTGTTGCGTTTTTACAAATTGAAGGCAATGCCCTCCACAGGCAAAAGGATCAGCATCGGCTTTATTGGGATACTCGTTTTATCACAATGGTCTGGAAGCGAAATGCCCTTTTTCCCAAGTGCCTGTAATTTTTATTCATCATTAGAACCCACAGGACGGGATTCCACCTCGCCACTCTTACTCCTTTCCAGCCTTCCTGGGCTCACTCACCTTAATACACAACCAGAGTGAAAGAAAGATCGGAAGCTGGGAAGTCGCCTCTGGCCTGACTGACACACCCGATAAGTGTGCTGGGCGTGCAGTGTCCTCAAGTAATTCGTTAGCGTAATTTCGAACCCCAGATGTTAAGAGAGCTGTGTCTCTTCCGCATTCCAGAGTCAAAAAATATTATTTCCGTGACCTTTTCCATGTAGGTGGAACTCAAGACTATTATTAAACGGTTAAAAACTCAAAACTCGGGGTGGGGAAGACGCGATCTGTTAACGAAAGGTCAAGAGTTAGCGAGTCCAGTCCGGGGGAGAAAGGAGACGCCTGGGGCGGAGGGGAGGGGCGTGCGTAGGTCGGACGCCGTAACAAACGGTTCCCAGAAACTTGTGTGTGTTCCCAGTTTTGCCCGCGAGCCCTTTATTAACTAAAGAGACTGCAATCCCCAGAGGACAACAGAGGACTCCCCGGGCAAAGGGAGAGGGGCCGCGTCCAGGGCGCGTCCGACTCCAGCCCCACCTCGGAAGTCCCCAAACAGGTGCTCTCACGAGGGGAACGAGCCTTCCCCTTTAGCCTCAGTCTTGCTAAAAGGCCGCATTCCCTTAAAATGCAACGAGAACGACCGTTTTCACACACACAACCCAAGGAGCACTCACTCAAAATGTCAGTAAGCCGAGGGACGCGGAGCAGTCGCGGGACAGGCGCACTACAAGGTCGGGAAGCAGAAAGCTCTCGGTGGGCATTTTGCGTCCCACCTTCTCGCCGAGCGCAAGCGCCGCTCGGTACCCGGCCGCGCCGCGGTGGGGGGAAGGAGGGGCTTTGGGGACTCCAGTGGAGGGGACCAGAAGCTTGGGAAGGGTGCCAGGGGGCAGAGCCCCCACCTCTTGAGTGGGACCGTGACGTGAAAGGACGGAAGCGCCGCTCCGAGAAGGAGGGAGTCGCTTTAGTATCTGAGTTAGAGACGGGGCTGGGGACCAGCGCTGGAGGTCAGTGGCGAGCAGGGCGCCAGTCGGTCGGCGGTGGACGAGTTCAGGATCTGGTCGTGGCTCAGCCTGGTTCCCCCGCAGGGCGAAGACCCAGAACCGACCCCTTACTGCAGACCACCAGTCTGACCGAGGAAGGGCCTAGGGTCCAGGTGGAGAGGCCGCGGAACCTGGGCCGCAGAGCTGGGGACAGGCGGCTGAGAGTTTAGGGCCCTAGTGATCTGCAATCTCCGCGACGTCGTCCCCCAGCGCATTGGCAAGCCGAGAGAACAGCGTTGCGTTTGGAGCCGCTGATGGCGCAGGGAAGAGCCGCCCCAGAGCACACGCACCCCCGCGGGCACCCCCGCGGGCACTGGCGGGGCTGGAGCTGGGAGGCTCAGCCGCGGTCGCGCCGGTTCAGCACGGATTGGAGGGCGGACCGGGGACGTTTGGTTTGTCTTCCAGGAGCGGATCTCCGAAGCCCGCCCGAGTCTTCAGGTCCCGGAGGGAACCGCACCCGCCCCACGATCTCCTCCTCGCCTCCCCCAGCCGGGCGGCTCAGAGCACCTGCGGCTCCGAGCCGAGCTCCCCCTCATCCCCGATGTCCACCTCGTCCTCCGGCTCGGTCAGCACGAAGGGGCCGGCGGGCAGGCCCAGCCGAGCCTCGGCGGGCACGGCTGCGGGGCCGCGGGGACTGCCTTCGGGGCTCTCGGGAGCTTCCGGCGCTTTGGGTTCATCTTGACTTTTCCTCAGCTGCTTTTTATGCTTCATCCGCCGGTTCTGGAACCAGGTTTTCACCTGATTTCAAGGAGAAAGACATAAAACCACGTCATTCCTTCAGACGCACAGCTATTGGCCCTAAGAGCTAAGCGATTGCTGGGGTTTAGGAAAATAAACTACAATCCACTGACAAATTGTTCACGAGTTGTGACAGTCTCACCCTGCCTTAAGTCACACCTGCTCTGCTCAAACGTTATCCTCTTAGGTTAAAAGAGAATCAACCTAAGGCTCCAGAAGTAATTGTCCCAACATAACGATGAGGATCAAAATAACGTGGTTAGTAATACTAGTCCTGTTATTAATTAGAATTCCTAATAGTAAGTGCTGCGTGGGTGTCTCATCCATGTTCGACACAATGTAGCTCTTCTGATTATGACATCTGACTACCTGTCCAGCAAGGCTCCTGGACAGGCAGATGGGAGTCAGACCTGCTGCTTCTCGTCAGAGAAAACCCCTGGGGCCCAGCGGGGCTAACGGTTTCACAGCAAGGTGGGTGTCCGGGCACACAGAAGATAAGAGAGGGAGTGGAGAAGGACTTTGGAGGCGGCACAGCATCTGGAGGAATCCAAACGGTTCTTCCACTCAGGACAGGGCAATAAGGAGATGCTTACATTATGTGTTTTGGGGGAGGGGACGATGTAGGTATGAAGACTTGAAGCTGTGAGAGATTAAAATAAAAAAGCAACAAGCTCCTTGCATGGACCTCTCTCAGGACAAGAACCCATCTGCTCTGGCTCTGGGCCGGACACGGGTTCTGCCCGGAGGAAGAGAAGTGGGGAAGCTGCCGCCGCCGCAGCCCTCCCACGGGCAGCCAGGGTCAGCATCACCAGAGGGTTTTTTCCCCCGCGTCCGGAGACCCTGGGGAGATTTTGCTTTGGCAAGTCTGACATGAGCTGGAAGTGGCTGTACTTGGCTAAGGATTTTTGGGGACACCTAGAATCAAGGGGAGCGGGGTCATTCAAGATCTCTGCCTGGGAGCAGAAGGGGGCAGGAGTGGAGCTGAGAGGAGCCAGAGCAGAGATGGGGCCTCCCTGGGGTCTGGCCCACCTGCGTCTCGGACAGGCTGAGCGCTGTGGCCAGCTCCACCCGCTCTGGCGTGGACAGGTAGCGCTGGATCTCGAATCTCTTCTCCAGGCCAGACAGCTGCGAGTCGGAGAACACGGTGCGCGCTTTGCGGCGGCGGCAATGCTTCCCCGGGAGCTCCGTGTGCGGGGCGTGCGGGAACAACGCGGGGACCGGCACCCCTGGGGAGAGAAAAGCGGCCGTGTGAGCAGAGCCCACCACGCGCAGGCAGCTCCCGCTCCACTCCCCACCTCTGTCCCCGGCACCCCCCTCAGCCTCCCTTGGCCACCAGCCCCTCCTCGCCCCAAAGCCTCCGGAGCCCTGCTGCCAGGAATTGCAGAACATGGGGATCGCAAGAATACAGCTTGCAGATCTTTAGCTGGAAGCCATCTAGAAATGCAAACAAAAACTGTAGGAAGAACTGAAAAGAAAAATATAAGCTGGTGAGGATGTGGAGAAAGATGAACCCTTTTGCACTTTTCAGGGGAATGCAGACTGGTGCAGCCACTGTGGAAAGCAGTATGCAGATACCTCAAAAAATTAAAAATTGCACTGCCTTTTTATCCAGCAATCCCACTTCTGGAAATATATCCGAAGGAACCCAAAACACTAATTCAGAATAACATAAGCCCCGTATTTTCATTGCAGCGTAATTTAAAATCGCCAAGGTATGGAAGCAGCCCAAGTGTCCATCAATACAGGAGTGGATAAAACAACTTTGGGACATTTACACAATGGAATTCTACTCGGCTGTCAAAAGAAGAAAATTTTACCCCTTGCAACAGTATAAATGGTTTTGCTAAATGAAAGAAGTCAGAGGAAGACAAATACCATATGATTTCACTCATACGTGGAATCTAATGAACAGACTGAACTAACAAGCAAAACAGAGGCAGACTCATAGACAGCAGGCTGACAGCTAGTGTGGTGGAGGAGGGAGGTTAGGGGTGGAGGTACTGAGCAAAAAGGAAACAGGACTCATGGACCTGGACAACAGAGTGGCGATTGCTGGGGGGAGGAGAGTATAGGGGTACTAAATGGTAATGGGAAAAATACAATAAAGATTAAACAATTTTTAAAGAAAATTATAAAATAAATCCAGAGGACTTTTCAAAATACCTTCCTGGAGAGACTTTTGAAGCATCTTCCAGAGTCTAGCCTCCTGAAATTTTCTTGCCAACATCACATGGTCCAGGAGCTGCCTCCTTGCACCCCCCACCTGCCCCACCAGGCTTCCAGACCCCTGGTCCCTGGTGACACAAGGGTTCTGAGGCTAGGAGAATGGCGGACAATATCTCGCCTCCCAAACTCACTAAAAACCACCTTTCTCTTTCCCGAGCTGCCCCCATTTTCCCACCTGCAGCCCAAGGGAACAGGTCAAAACTCTCATCCAGGAAGTCTCGGGAGCGAGGACAGAGGGGCAATTCTACCCTGGCAAGTTTTCTTGTCAGATTGTGGGGAACACTGGGGACCCGGCTCTCTAATCTCCTCACTGGTTTCCTTTCTTGCCCAGTGACCTCCAACAGGACTGAAGTGCTTTTCCACTGCGGATCCGGAAGACTGTTGAACAACAAAATCTTTCCCCACTTCGCAGGCTTTACTCTGTCGGAGAGGCACCAAGCAAGCAAACTGCCATAGATGCCAATACTGGCCAACTCAGGGAAAACCAACCAAAACAGAAACAAGAAGTCCCCGTGCCGGGGACTTTGGCCACTGCTATTAGAGGGGAACATAGGTAATGCTGGCCAGTGCTGAGGCCAAAACGGAAATTTGGGCTTCAATGTAGGCTTTGTTATTGCCCTTCCAGCTCAGTGTCCCGATGTCTGCGGTTTCCCGAGTCACAAGCACTTTTAGCTTTTGTTGTGGGTTCCAGCGCCCACACTTCACAAACTGTCTCCTGTCTTTCTTTCCACAGCCCTTGCTGGGACCAGGTTTGTTTTTCCAGCTGCCCTTTGCACTTGGACTCAACGAATTCTGTTCCTGTTGGAATGAAAATGCTGGAGAAGAAAGTGTGAACCTGACCTTTCAGAGAGAGAGAGGCGGTGTAAATTTGAGTATTTCCCAGCATCTCTCTAGTTGCACCGACTAGACTCTCACTCCTTGCCACATCTGCCAAACCAAAGTACTTGTGTGTGAGGCTCCAGTGATGCCAGCAACCAGGGCAGGGAGGGAAGCCGAGCCTCAGATTGTGAGTTAAGGACTAGAGGTTGGGAGTAAAGGGGGTTAAAGAGGAGCAGCATCTCTTCCTCTGTGTTTTCTAACCCTTTCTCCCTTATTCCAGCCAACCCAAACCTTCAGTCCTCAAATATCCCAAACTCTCTTTCACTTCTAAATCTCTACAGTGTGGGTGGTGAATGCTCAGCACCTGAGAGGGGAAACCGCCCCCCTCCCCAAGTCTCCTGAGCTTCCCTGAATTGCAAAGTTGATACTGTTCTGTGGGGTGGAGTGGTCAGGGGTCTACCTCAGAGCAGGCAGAGACAGAGAATCGGGGCTGACATCTGGGCCAGAAGGACCACAAGGAAGGAGACTATGCTCAGCCCGCCCAGAATTTTGTCAAAGCCTCTGGCTACCACTTGGCTAGGCATGTTTCCTGCACTGCAAAAAGTACAGTGACCATGAGTTATCCCCATGGGTCGGCATGCTTCAAGGTAGCTCTGCGTGTTCTCGCTCACATCCCATGTCCCACCTCCTGCTGTTACTCAGGGAAGGCAGCCACCAGCCAGGCTGTACCAGCTCTGGCCTTGTCCAGGCTCCATCACAGGTGTAGGGCCTGCGTGGAGGACTCGCTCTCTTGCTCCCTGTGCCTTGAAGCCCCTGTTTACTTACCCGAAGTGGTGAGGAAGTAAGGGTGGTGGTGGTCTCCCTTATGCAGAGGGTGATGGGGGTGAGGAGCCAGGAGGGTGGGTGTGGGCATGAGGGGGTAGCCATAGTCTAGCAGAGGCACCCGGGAGGCCAGAGAGCTGGCAAAATGGTCGGGGGCCACCTCCCTTAGTGGCTTGGGCTTGTGCAGCAGGATGTCCTCAATGAAGAAGGATGTGGGCCTCTGAGAAGATGCCGGGTGCAGAGGGGAGGTGAAGTTGAGATTCATCTTGGGCCGAACGCCTGACACGGGGCGAGAGCCGAGGAAGAGGTGTAGGAAGCAGGCAGCGTCTCCGCAAGCCTGTAAAGAGGCGAGAGTCCAGGGCCGACCACCACCCAGCGAGGCTTGGGTCCCCGCGGCTCTTTCCCCGGCCTGGGCTACCCCGGCCGCAGGAGAAGCGAGAAGACTATCTCCGGGGTAGGTTGGGTCTAAGTGGAGGAGAATTGGCAGCTTGGAGAGGGGAGCCGGGAGAGCCAATGGCAAGGCTGCCAGCAGCAGAGGGGAGGGTACGGTGGGCCGGGGCGGGGCGGGGAGCTGTCCGCGGTGCTGAATTCAATGGGCCAGGCCTGGGAGAGTGGAGTGGACCAGGTTCTTGCTCCTACCAGGATTCTGGACCTCCATTGCGGCCCCTCCACTGCAGGGGCTGCTTGGCTTCCAGCTGTTTTTAAAGCAAGCAAAAAAATAAAAAGTCTCTGTCCTCTGACAAACTCCTCTTTAGAGAGCAAAAGGTACTTAAAGGGCCCAAAGCCGCAGGGATAAGGCACTTATTTCGGCAGGGGTCTGGGCTTTAAAACTTTGTAAAAATGAGAGCAGAGGAGAAACGGGAAACAGAAGGAGAAAGGGCGTCCACGTCTGCCAGACCCGGCGTAAACGGATGGCTGAGGAATGACTAGATTGTTGAGGTAGATAAATAAAATGATGACCACGACATTCTTCACCTCAGTTATAGAGGGTGGTGTGAGGGAAGCGATACCTACATTAGTCAAGTAATGTGGCCTGTCTAAATATGCCCAGGCTGCCTCTTAATGCCAGTCTCCACCTCCTCTCAAATGTTCATCGTCCCTCCTCGTCCCACTTGCAGGGCTTACTGTTTGTGCCATAACTCCCCTTTAAACCCTACCCCCCTCACATAATTCTCTCCCGTTCCCTTTTCCAGCCTTTCACGTTGCTCCCTTCCAACCTTCTCTTCCCCTGTTTTTCTTTTTCTAATCTGTCACATTTATTTCCCTTGAGTCAATTTGCTAAAATTAAGGTGATCATCTACAGCACAGCAGGGGTAACTTCAGCTTGCATCTCCAAAAATTGCTCTAATTATTGGTGTTAAACTCAGGGAAATTAAAAGAAGCCACTTCTCTTCCATCTCCCCATTTTTAAGCTCTAATTTGTTGAAATCTAGTTGTCATCACAATTCCAATCACTCCTGCTAATAGTAAAAGTGTTTTAATAGAGACTGAGTCCTCACAACCCATGCTATTAGATAATTAGAGGAGGTGTTAGAAAGCCAAGTGCTAATCCTTGGGCACATGGGTAGAATTTTCATCCGATCTAGCAGGTAAAACAAATTAATTACCAGAATCAATTAGGCCCCAAACTGCAGTGCTGCAGGAAGTAGGAGCACTGTATTCCATATGGATGACCTGGTAAAAATGGTACACAGATGAGGAGAGTGAGAGGAAGGAGGAAGAAGGGAAAATGACTTTAAAAAGGGGTCTTGGCAAGTAGGCATATAAACAAAGTCAGAACGCTTTGTCCTGGAGCCTGAAGTGTGGTTTTTGTTTTAAGTTTATAGTGGTAAAAACTGAAGACCTAGAGCAGGCCCTTGAGAGGGGGCCACGGAGAGAGAAAATGGTAGACTTTCAGGAGTTGTTCCTTAGTCCTTCACCCTGGTGAGGAGGCCCAGGGCAGCAGTGCACACTGTACTGCATCCACCGTCTCCCAGTGAGACCTCCCCTCGAGTGGAAACCAAGCAATCCTGTCTCCTAAGATCCCAAAGGCTGAGTGGCTGTTGAGGACATGGCGGGCATATGGCCAGACACTGGCCTTAGCAAAGAGTCTTCCTGTGTCTGCTCACCCCACTTCTCTGATTGCACATGGATGGAGAGCAGATTTGTGCTCAGCCTTAGGGGTGGGATTTCAACTTCTCTATGGGTTAGGGCTAACTTCCCCCTCAGAAATCGGAGTAAAAAGATTATTGAATGTCTCCTTGGGAGCAGAAGCAGTAAAAGTTGTTTTGGAGTGACAGTTACCTTTGCCCCAAGGCACTGCAAACCCCTTCTCAGAATTTAGCCGTAGGCATTTCTCAGTGTTGGCTGGATCCAAGGAGGGAAGGGAAGGGGTAGGTAGACCGCCTGCAGGGTCCTAACCCTTCCCCCTTATTTCATAGATCCTGGACTCAGCTCCTCATTCTCCCCCAAAGCTAAGTCTATTTTCAGGGCCCTACTGCCTAAGTGCAGGGGAAGAGGCCAGCCCCTCAAGCTCCCCTTTCTCAGTCCTGCTTTTTCTAGCACTTGCCCACCTGCCTTCATAGCCCAGTGTGGCCCACTCACTAGGAAACTAAGAAGTGAGAAATGGAGGGAGAAAACTGGGTAGCTATGGGAAGTGGCAGGACCTTGGGGACTGCCGAAGTTTTACTTCCCCTTTCAGGGATTCTGGGAAACAAAGCTGCAAGGCTGAGAAAGTAGATGCCACCAGCACCAAAGCAGGCCCTTGGGGAAAGAGGTGAGAATAGAGGCTCCAAAGTGGAGGCAGAGACAGGGATTCCTCAGTCACCACAGCCAGCACCCTGTTCCATGAGCCAGACCCCTTCTCCCTGGGTGCTCAGTAATCAGCTGGGGCCTGCCATGGGACTGACTGTGTCCGGCACTTGAATAGACAGGCTGTGCAGGCAGGTGTTGTCCTGGAAAAGTTCCTATGGGGTCAAGCTTCACATCCAGGACCCAGACCCTCTGAAAAATCTAGAGATCAAAAAGCTGGAAGTGTCTCCACGGTGGTGTGGCCACAGGAAGCTCTGGGGTTCCCAGAACCCAGCCCCTGCCTTCCCATCAGGGCTCAGGCCTGGCCTGCTCTACTTCTGAGATGGGTGACTCCAGCGCCCTTTGGAGATTCAGTTCCTGATTGTCCTGGGGTTTGGAGGGAGAGGCATTCCAGAGCCCACAGACCTTCCTCTGCCCCACCCCCTCAGGCCCTCAGGGCCATTCTGGGTAAGAGGTAAATGTTATATTTTTAGATAGCTTGTAAACAGTTTGCTCCTTAAAAGCAGAAATGTTTTATCGCCTGGATTATCTGTAAAGTCTAGACCAGCACTGTCCAATAAAAATATAGGAGCCACATAGGTAATTTTACATTTTCTACTAGTCACATTTAAAAACTAAGAAGAAACAGGTGAAATATTAATATATTTCATTTAACTCCAATATGTTAAAATATCATTTAACATGTAATCGATAGAAATATTATTAGTGGGATATTTTTTCATTCTTTTTAATACTAAGTCTCCCAAATGCAGTGTATACTGTACACTTACTGCACAACTCAATTCAAACTGATCATACTTTATGTGATCAGTAGCTGCACATGGCTCGTGGTTCCCTGCTGGACAGCTAGTTAACAAGACTAGTTAATTATAATAATCCCTTTTACCCTTCTTCAATGCAGGTAGACATACACAGAGAAAATTGAAAGCAGTTTCAGAAGTCAGCCTAGCACATTCTCAATGCTTGCCCTTCATCCATGCATTCTATTTGATTATTGTGAGCATTTATTGAGCATCTACCGCACTCCAGGCTTCTCACTACACATCTTCCCAACCTTAGATTTAGCAAATGCACTCACATCACATTTATTTCCAATTCTCATTTGACTAAAATCTGTCACCAGAAGCAACAGGCTGTAGCTGACATATAAAACCAGATCCTGAACACTGCCCTGAACAAAAACAAACAAACAAACAAACAAATAAGAAAACAAAAAGATCAAATGAACCCTCCCCTCCTCAGCTTGCAAGACAACATACAGCTCCTGCTTATGGTTTCAGCAGAAGAATTACTAATTTAAAGAGAAAAAAAAATGTTTTTCAGAGAGCAAATAATTAAACAATCCTGCTCCCTTTCATGTCAATCTCATCTGAAGCTGTCATCTGAACTGGGATTTAGTTTGCCGAAAAGATAACCCTATTGATGATCAAAGGGAAAGACTGGTTCCATTAGCCAAGTTGCCTATACTGTGGCCTTCAAAATAAAGGGAGAAATGTATTTTAGAAGGATCTGAGTAATGCACTTTACTCATAACACTTTGTATTATATTGCTTGTTGTCTGCTCCAACTTACCCTCTGAGTATTTTATTTTAAGCACTACCAAAGTGGATGACATGTCTAGAGAAAGGGCTGGAGTCACTGAATGCTTCCTGCAAATGCATCTCCTTTTACACTGGAAAGTAGGCTGTGAATTCACGTGAGAACACATTCAAGGATAGGATACTTAAATCACAGTATTCCTCATATCAGAAGGACTAAACCCATTCAGTTTGCTCATTCAGGACTGGGCCAGTCTTTAAGGGCAAACATTTTCATTTCTTTTCTCCCTTGAAGTTTTCTATACTGCCTTTGGCATCTCAATTCAAAACATGTTTCGTAAAGTTTGTGATAGAAAGAAACACCTTAAGGGAATTAAAGGTTTGAAATATGAGAAGTCATATATCATCATTTCTTAATCCTCTAAGAGGTACATGGGAGAATGAGAATGATCTTTAAATCAGTTTCTTGTTAGAATTTCCCCATTTTCCTCATCAAGTCTCAAAAGAGTAGGCAAATATATTACCAGAAAAAAAACCCAATAAGCTAATACAAATGCCTTTTAAATATTCTTTTCTTCATTCTAAATCACCCAAATTCTATTATCAGGGTTAAAATTTAGCACCTAATGACACAATTTACTTCAAACTGTAATAACAAACTAGCATGCATAGTTTTGAAAATAAAGGAGCATGAATTGCTACAACTATATATGGTGCATTACTGATGTTAGAGATTGTAAGACCCTTTCAAACTTTACTTTCAGGTATAGCATTGAACCTATAAATGTTCCCCAAAATGACCTCATGCTGGAACTAATTTTTTGTATGGTTTTCTTAAAATACTGAATCATTTATATTTTGTTTGAAAATACTGTTCATGAAGCTAAATTGATTTTCATTCTTTTAATTCTCATTTATAATGCAATGAAGTAGGTGGGCCAAAAAGATAAACAACTAATGAAAGGCGCAAATATTGGCACCATGAGAGGACAGTATTGAGTTTGTCTCACAATGACCGAGATGGTCACTCATCTTAAAAGGAAGCAGAAGAAAAAATATTGAGCAAATTTTCTTAAATAAATTTAAAATAGGAAGAGCTATTCTATGTATAATACAAAAGCTTGGAAGCCATAGGAGAAAAATATTAATAAAATTAACTATATTATTTTTAAAAAATTCTTTATGACAAAAGCTATCATAAGCAAAGGAAAATAAGGCAAATGACAAACTAGAAGAAAATGTATGCAACTCATATACCAGACACAGGAGTAATCTGTTTTACATAAAAAGCTACTACAAATCAATAAAGGCTAAAAGCACAATGTAAAAATGGGCAAAGGATAGAAAAAAACAGTTCACAAAATAAAAAATATAAATGGCTGTTAAACATTTTTAAATGCTGATAATAATACTAAAAATAAGACTAATAAAAGTTTAACTATACTGAGACAGCATTATTAACTACTAAATTAAATTTTAATCCTATTAATTTAAAATGCACTCTGAGCAAAAGCATGGGGGAAAGAATCACTCTCATACATTAATGCAAAGAATGCAAATTTATACAGTCAACGTAAAGAACATTTTGGTAATGTATATCAAAATTACAAATGTACACTGATATTTATCCAATAGATGTGATTCGCACATCATAGCTAAATTATTCAAACACAGATTGAAAGAAGCTCTTAGATGCATTGTTAAGTGAAAAGGGCCAAGTAAAAAATTTTAACATTTATTTTAATGGGGTTGGGAAAGAGAAAACTAACCAAATTTGATTATATATACTATACATACCTATGGTAAGATACCTAAGAAATTTACAGCATTGGTTGATTTCAGAGACTGAGGTGCTAGGTACTTGGGGGAAGGAGGTTTTTCCCCATGTGCCCTTTTGTACTTTTTGAGTAAGAATCCAATGAATGTAATATTTACTCAAAAGTAAACATTAAGCCCTGACTGGTGTGGCTCAGTTGGTTGGGTGTTGTCCTGAAAAGTGAAAGGCCACCAATTTGATTCCTGGTCAGGGCACATGCCAGGGTTACTGGCTCAGTCCCAGTTGGGGTGCATGAGAGGCAAACGATTAATATTTCTGCCTCACATCAATGTTTCTCTCCCTCTCTTTGTCCCTCACTTCCCCTCTTTCTAAAAATAAATTAATATCCTTGGCTGTTGTGACTCAGTTGTTTGAGTGTAGGCCTGTGAACCAAAGGGTCACCAGTTTGATTCCCATGCAGGGCACATGCCTGGGTTTTGGGCTAGGTCCCCAGTAGGGGGTGTGCAAGAGGCAACCACACATTGATGTTTCTCTCCCTCTCTTTCTCCCTCCCTTTCCCTCTCTAAAAATAAATAAATAAAATCTTTAAATAAATAAAAATAAATTAATACATTATTTTTAAATAAATAAATATTAAAATTAAAACATAAAGGAAAAAAGTTATTTTGCTTTAACCCAAAAATATCTGAATCAAAATTCACAACATTATTTTTATTATGCTTTTAGTTCTTCTCTGTAAATTGCTGGATCCAAATTAGTACATAGTTGTGTTTAATTGACACTTGCTTATAAGAGACATTAAACTTTCATTGCTTAGTAAAAGTTCTGCAATTTTTTACTTTCATGTTACACGTGATTTCAAAAAGTTAATCACAAACACACACACACACACCATTCCCATCCAGAAATTAGGGAAAATATCTATTTAATCACTTTAAAAAAAGGGTCTTTGAAGAATGCATTTTTACTATTTAAATGATGGTGTTATGGATATTGAGGTGGATATCTTGCATTTATAATATACATTATAGTCCTGGCCGAGTAGCTCGGTTGGTTAGAGCATAATCTGGATATTCCAAGGTTGCAGGTTCAAACCCCAGTCAGGGCACATACAAGAATCAACCAATGAATGCATCAATAACTGCAACAACAAATCAATCTCTCTTCTCCTTCTCTCTCTGCCCTTCCCTCTCTCTCTCAAATCAATAAATTAAAAATTTTTATAATATACATTATATTTTTGCTCTGCCTTTCATTTGAATATCACAACCCTTCTTCTTTTACACATTAAAAAAATAAAAGATCACTTAGATAGAGTCATGAGCTCAAGATCACTCAGGCTGGGATATGAACTCAGGTTTCCCTGACTCCAGAGTCTATACTCTGTTCTTCTGGCCACATCATCTTTAAAAAATAAACAAGTAAAACAATAACAGATGCTCTTATTTCTCATCTGAAATGGAGCTTGGAACTGTAGTCCTTGCTTTAAGATGACAGTATTTTCAATTCTTATCAGAGTGTTTATAAATTCATACCACAGCCTGCAATAACTAGAACCTAAAGCACCAGAAAGGATACTTTGAGATTTTAACGTCGGAGTATAAACACACACACTCACGTATGCACATATGCGCGCGCACACTACCAGCATCCTGTCAAGGTGATGAGAGTGGTACATGTTACCAGTGATAAACAGGACAGGGCTTGGAGTCAAACTTACCAAGATTAGGGAGTTGGCTCTATTACCACTTCATACAAGCTGTGTGATCTTGCAAATTTTGCTTACCCCCTGCAAGTCCTACTGTCCTCACTTACAAGATGGGAATAATAATAGCACTTACCTCATAGGACAGTTCTGGGGAATAATTAAGGTAATGTATGCACCTTAAACATATATAATGCCATTTGTCAATTATATCTCAATTTGTAAAAAGGTAATATATGTGAAGCATTTTGCTCAGTGCCTGGCACATAGCTAATGCTCACTTAAGTAGCTCTGCTCCTGCTGCTGCTGGCCATACTAACTGAGAAAAGCAACCCCAAATGATTAATGCTGGAACCTTGGGCTACCTTGGACAAAGAGAAAGAGAGGGTGGGGGGGGGGAATGTATCGAGAAGGAGGTGGTGAGTACTAGGGAGTATTCCCTGGTACAGGTGCAGAATATCTATCTAATTCTTGAAGATAATTTTAAGAAACTTGACATCACCTTATTGGATGGCTGCACTGTTCATGTTCTGACTTCCCCCCAGCCAGAGTTCAAAAACATTAAATTGGAAAATAACTTAAAATCAACCCCAAGGCTATCTTGTTCTGGCAGGGTATGAAGAGAACCAAGAGGCAAAGAGCAATTATTGAGTATTTACTAGGGATCCTAACTTTGCAAGCCTGAGGAAACAGTTTGGAGAGACAGGGTAGAAATATAGGAAAATGATGAGCCTTACATCTGCTTTAAGTACACACACATGTACACATCTCTAATACATGCAACCAAAAACATGCAAACCAAACACACAAAAACAACCAAGAGCTTCTCTGTGAATTTTACTTGATTAGGAATACATTTTCATCATGAAGATGATACAGGCTCAATTATAGAATGGAAAATAATATTGGGAGACAGGGAAGCCAAGAGCTCTGTGATCTACTCAATTTATTTCTGCAAGCATTTAGTGAACCTTGTAAAATGTTTGTATACATGTGAAGGATTATATAATGTCTACATGTTACCTCTACTTTTAAGCCAAAGGGTTTAATTTCATCTACTGTGTCTTTAATATTTCCAGTGCATAATATTATATTCCCAAAATTGACATGAAAATACTTCTACTAAACTAAATCTTATAGTCTTATACCAGACTAAAACAGAGCCTCCACCTTGTATTCTGAGGTCTTAGCCTCACAAAACTCAGTTATTATTCAAAATTGCTTTAATCCGTCTTCTTTCTGGAAGGATCAGTCTCAGCACCTCTTCATCTACATAGATAATCTCCATCCAGATCAAGATCCAGTTCATCCCTTTCTCCTCAGAAAACCCACTCTTGCCTGCAGGGATGGGTACCCTCGCAATAGCAGATGCCCCACTCCATGAGCTTTTGGCGTAGGCTAAATACTACATTCATATGTTTTATCTTTTTTATGTCACCATGTTGTGTTTTTCCAAGGAGGATATGCATCATTTTTTCTATAGGTAATATACTTAAATAATTCAAAACTCAAAAACTACAAAAATTATATATAGAATGAAAAACCTCTCCTATCCCTTCCATATCCCTCCATTCTCCCTTTGGGGACAAACACTGCTATCACCCTCTAGGTATCCTTTCAGAGAGGTTATTTATATATATATATATATATATATATATATATATATATAGAGAGAGAGAGAGAGAGAGAGAGAGAGAGAGAGTCTGTATATGCTTATATATGTGTGTGTGTAGTCTGTATATATACATACACATATATGTACATTTATACTATATATACTACACTATATATGCTATATACACTATACTACATATACTATATACACTATATATACTATACTATATATGCTATATATACTACACTGTATATATACTATATATACTATATACACATACATATAAACAAAAATTTTATGTCTATATCCTCACACCTATACACTTCCTTTCTCCTTTTTATACAAAGGTTAGCATACTGCATATTCTTTTTTCTTTTCTTTTCTTTTCCTTTTTTTCTAAATGTTGAGTTCTCAGTCAGGCTTGAAAACACTTTAAAACAAGTTCTTGGCCACCTCCAAATTATTCTTGGTGACTTAGACATGTGTCTGGCAATAATCTTGGGATCAGAAGGACATGTAAAAAGTCACCTTGGAATACTAGATATTCTTTTGCACCTTGGTTTTTATAGTTAACACCTCTTTGGGGGGTTGCATGTTTTAACAGTTGTGGCTGTATCATGATTTATTTACCTAGTCCTCTTTGATGGTAGGATATTTAAGATGTTTCCAATCTTTTGCTATTACAAACAATACTGCAATAAATAAATGCAATAAATAGCCATACATATTATTTTGCTTATGGGCAAGTATACCTATAGAAATTCTTAGACAAAGAATTCCTAGATCAAGTTTGTAATTTTGATGGTCTTTACCAAACTGTACTCGATAGAGGTATTATCAGTTTATGCTTCTGTCTGTGGCATATCAGGGAGCCCCAGGTGACTCTCATGGAAATGATTGAAGGACAACACTTTTGTTTTTAGTATGTCTGTTACTTCCTGAGAGCCTCAGTTATTCTATCTGCAAAGTGGGGATAATGTCATTCACCTCTGAGATGTCTTGTGGGAATTGTTTCATGAGAAACATATATAAAAACTGAACAGCAGGACAAACATGTTAATTATTATTAGGGATGATAGCTTATAGCATTTTGTGATAGGTATTCTATTATAGCCTTTAATATATTCCCTTTAATCTACACTGCAGAGTAAATAGAATTAGTTTAGCTTTACCTTTCAAGAAACTGAAGCTCAGAGAAGCAACTTACAAGATCACACATCTGGTAAGTGGCAAAAGAGTTCTTCAAACCCAAATTTGCACAAGTTCAAAGACTGGGCTCTTTCCATTGAGACTTATTTTGACTTATAATGAAAGTAAATAAGCTACTGGTATTGCATTAATTTTTATAAAATTTTATGTAAATCATCTATCAAATATAGAACACAGTTTTTTTTTTTGCAGGATTCTGAAATTACCATTAGTAGAGTGAATCTGGACTAGTATTTCAAAATATGGTTATGCTCTTATTAATAAGTACTTTGAGAGATAGTCAGAAGACTTTATTTTTACTTTTGAGGACAATGGGGTGAGCATAGGAGCCATTGAAGGTGTTTTGAGCAGAGATGAAATTTAGAAAATTTCATGCCAAGTCACTATGCAGGAGGAATTAGAGGAAAGGTACTAGAAAGTCCAGAAAGTAAATTATTGGTGTTTCCAGAAATGAGTCCATTCAGCCATTCGGCCAATAAACAACCATTCTTTGTTCAACAAATATTATTAGTCACTTGTACGGATGCAGGCATGGTAGTAGCAGCGTCACAGAGGAAGACGCCTGGTCTCTGCTTTGAGACTTCCGCACCTCCTAATAACGGTGCAATCTTGCAGCTCCCAGTGTGGCTGCTCCTCCGGTGTCTCTCCAGCCCTTCCTTCCCAGGCCTGAGTGATGGCTCACTGCACACATATGATTGCTAGTCCCTGCTTAAAATCCTTTGGTAGTATTTATGTATATTTTACCACAATAAAATGTTTTTCTTAAATCTTTGGTAGTCTCTTAGTGCTCTGAACTCTTTAACATGCCACATTCTTTCCCATCCCAGAGCATTAGAATATTCTACCCTCTCTGCCAGGAACATTTATTACTCCAGCCACATCTCATTCCAGTGTTGGCTTATTTCTGTGCAATTCTCAATGAAAACAAATCACCTCCTGGAAGTTACCCCTAATGCCCGCAGGTGTATTAGGTGCCCTGCCTCTATGCTACCATATAGTTCTGGTATCATAATATTTTTCTCACTGTTTCGCAACTGCCTCTTTAACCACTTTTCTCTCTCCATAGAATAAACTACGTACTCTGCCTGAGGAGGACCAGTTCTATCCCACACATCTACTTCAATGTCTGGCACATGTCTGGCACAAAAACTGACTTACTTACTGAATATCAAATGGGGCAGAAATCCTAGCTGGCAATAGTTGGGATGGCTGGTTACCCAATAACAATTGTGAGGAGGGTGGCTGCTATGACAACCATAAGCTTATTAAGCACCACAGGCCTCAACTGCACCAGAAAAACCCAGAGTCAAGCAGGTTCAAGATCTTTAGGCTCTGACTACCTGGTCTATATAGTTCTTTGTATTTTTTTTTAAGATTTTATTTATTTTTATTTTTAGAGAGGGAAGGGAGGGAGAAAGAGAGAGAGAGAGAAACATCAATGTGTGGTTGCTGGGGTCTGCAACCCAGGTATACGGCCTGACTGGGAATCGAACCTGCAACACTTTGGTTCACAGCCCGTGCTCAATCCACTGAGCTACGCCAGCCAGGGCAGTTCTTTGTATTTTTTTAGAATCCTAGAATGCTAAGGCTGGTAGAACCTTAGAGTTTTTTTCCTTTTTGTATTACTTGTTTACAAATAAGTTCCAGAGAAAGTAAGCAATTTGTCCAAAGTCACAATGCAAACTAGTGGCAAAGCTGAGGCTAAAAAACCTGAATAACTCCACACCCAGTGGAGTATCAACATTTTATGACTCCCAACAGTGTATCTATCAGTCACAGGCAGGTTTGCAGAATTTCTCATTAGGCTGAATTCTTCATATTATTTACTCAAAACCTCATGCATGAATCTATCCAGTTATTCATTCACTCCTTCAACCAGTGTTTTAATGTTACTACATATCTTGCACTACTAAATGCTGCACAACACAGGACTGTGCAGCACAGGCTCCTTGGTCCTCACGTGAGTTCAGCTGGGGAATGAGAGAAACTGGACAGTGTGTAATGACAAAGTATCGCCCTGTAGATTACTTGCTGTTCACAATGCGATCAGGCTGTTGCCACTTCCATCCTGTGGTCAGTCTCAGCATCCCTAATGGCAGGACAACCAGCGTCACGTGGGCCCTGACTGAGATGCTACGTGAGGTATACACCAGCACCTATAAACTATGCCTCCCAAATGTTTCACCTGAATCCAGTCAGGTCAGACCCAGCTTCAAGCTACAGAAAACACAAAGGACAGAACAGCAATCTAAAACTACACTGCATGAAGGCCGTCAGACAGATCCAGGAGGGTCAGCATTCTGAGAGACAATTCCTTCCTTCCTTCCTTCCTTCCTTCCTTCCTTCCTTCCTTCCTTCCTTCCTTCCTTCCTTCCTTCCTTCCTTCCGGCTATGCCAGGAGAAAGGCGACATAAAGTGAGGACTGGTGACTTACGTGACAACATCAAATGCTATGCATCATCCTTGATGGAATGTCACTTTGGACATACCAACCATAAGAATACTTTTGGAGAAATGGGAAAATTTGAATATGGATAAGGTATTAAATGACATTGAGCAATCATTGTTAATTTTGTTAGATGTGATAATGGTGTTGTGGTTATATAGGAAAATATTCTTTTGTTTTTTTTAAAAAGTGCATCTTTAAAAAAATTAATCTTTACTGTATTTTTTCCATTACCATTTAGTCCCCTGATACACCCTTCTCCTCCAAAAAGATGCATTCTTAAGTAATTAGGGTGAAACATAGTGATGTCTGAATTTACTTCAAGCTTCAGTGGAGAGGGGATGAAATAAATATGACGAAAGGGTAAATTTTAGTGGTTGATACATGGACGTTCCCTGTACTATTTTCTTTATTTTTCTATTTGTTGAAAATTTCCCTAATGAAAAGAAAAAGGTAAGAGTGAAAATACCATCTGGCCATAAAAAGAAAGCAGAACAACGGTAAAAGTCAGAGTATGCTCATTGCCCTATGTCCCTAAAGCAACACAGAAACACAGGCAAAGCTCTCTAGAAGTCCACTGGAAAAGAAGACGTCTTGGCAAAGAAAACTTCCTGGAGGAGGGAACTCAAAGGAGTGAAATGGAAACATGCGCTGGCAGAGCCATGGGTCAGCAAGCCCCGCAGAGCTGGGACAGCTCCAGTTTAAAGACACACTGACCTCTGTCCTCCCACTGTGGGCTGCAGGAGGAGCACAGTCTAACCCCCTGAGATGCTGAGCCTCCTTGTCTAACTTGATATTAACAGTTCACTCACTGATGAGCTCAGAGCCTGACCTCCCACCATGCACCCCTGCAAGCTCCCAGCCAAATAATCAAAGGGAACTGCAAGCATAAAGGGATGCTCACTGACAAAGAAACAGCCTCCAGCTACTTGTTGCACTAGTTCAGGGGTCACCTCAGCCCAACCCAGTTAGTACTTTCCGGAGATACCGAGACACCCCACCTGTCCCAACAGTGGGCGCTAGGTCTAGCCCCAGCCACCCCCCACCCGGAGCCTCTGAAAGCCGGAGGGGCATGTTTACTCTCAAGCTCAACATTGCCCGTTTTTACTAGCCCTTGTCCCTTAAGAACAAATCTGGCGAGTCCACATCAAACAAAACAACAGCCGAATGGATGATGTTGCCATTTATATGCTCTGACTAATGCAGTTCCTGATTTCCCTTCCAAATTAAATGCATTTCGCTTAGTACATTTTCAACAGACGTTACTCATCTGCTCGATTAATGAGTTTGCTGTGAAAGCGTACTTTGGTAGCAATTTGAAACAAAAGGACCTTAACGTGACTGAGGCTTTGCTTCCCCTTCTCTCTACATCTTAGCCTCTCCTCCTCCCCTCCCTCCCCAGGGCACCTACTTCACCGAAGCGAGGACCGGGAAGCTGGAATTGGCTGAGG
Organism: Phyllostomus hastatus; assembly: GCF_019186645.2. Classification (NCBI taxonomy): domain Eukaryota; kingdom Metazoa; phylum Chordata; class Mammalia; order Chiroptera; family Phyllostomidae; genus Phyllostomus; species Phyllostomus hastatus. Next base: position 5,277,294 of record NW_025334015.1, on the reverse strand, counting down.
GTTCTCTTCTGTGTCACTACACTACATTAGGAATAAAACCTTCCACTTAAACACTTAAATGAAAACATCGAGAAACTAATTTACTATTTGCAATCACATGATTTAAGCCGAAGCTGCCTTAATTTCCTTCCCATTTTGCTTCATATTCGATGTGAGCGCACACTAGATTGGTCTATGAAAAGGCTGTCTTCGAATCACAACACTTAAGACCTCTTTCATTTTCTTTTTGATTAAATAATTGAAATTCCTGTCAGGGCCTGCACTTTACTGAGGCACAGATTTGGTGTGTGAGGATAAAGACTGCTTTTTGTTTGCTGCGTGGGTCTTAAAAGCCAGCAGGCTTTACTTCATTGAAGGGCAGATAAAATGGACCCATGCTATTCACCCATTTCACAGAAATTTCCTGCGCCCATTAAATGATCACTTGAGACAAGGCACGGAAAGCACCTCCTCTCATTTAACCATCTCCCTTCACTGGAGGCCTCTGCCTGCTGCAAACAGCTCAGCCACCCAATGCCAACTGCTTCCATTGGGAAAATAAAGACAGAAGCCCACATGCATGTGTACACATGAAAACAAAACACACAGATACCAAAAAGAAATAATTAGTCACAGAACCCTTCATTCGCTTCACCTACAGAAAACTGAGGTGATTTACATTCTGTGAGGGGCTGTGGCAACAGCACGGCCCAGCGTGGCCGTGGGCCTCTGGGCTCTTTGAGGTTGAAGCAGGTGCATCCTATAGGGGTAGGGGAGGCCCTTACTGGAAAGGTAGGCTGAACCACCCTTTCCCCAGTACTGTCACCTGAGGAGCCAGTGGACTGCCAGCAGCAGGTGCTGTGTGGCTCCGTTCTTTGACACTGGATTTCGTAACACAGGCACAGCCTCACTTTGGAATGTGCACCGGAGTTTAAATACAGATCACTCAGCCTTGCTTATCAGCCAATCCTGAGACATGCCTGGATGCTCATCCTGGCTCCACCCAGCTGTGTGCCCTTGGGAACATTCCCTGTGACCTCGCAGTCTTGGCTTCGTCTATAAAACGGGCATATAAGTAAATTGCCCCTCCTTACAGGATGGTTGGAAATATTAAATGAGACACTGACCGGAAAGTGGAAGTGAGACTGGCACGTGGTACTTGCTGAATAAAAGTTAGTCAGTACCATTACCTGCTTATGCAGCTTTAGATGGTGTCGACATCTGCACCATGCTCACCTTCTCTCACATAGTGTCCTTTCAGAGGATGGTCTTACCCACATTTCACCCAATAAAAAACAAATAAAGAAAAACCCACATTTGGGTACAGGAGCAGAACCACATACTATACACACACATGCACACACACCCACACATATGCATCCACACACAAGCATGATGTGTGTGCATGTGTACATGCAGCATAATTTTATAGCAGGAAATGGCCTTAAAGGATATCAGGTCCAACCTTCACCCGAATTAAGCCTCCCACCAAAAGATCTGAGACAGTTCACATATGAAGCCTCCATGTATGAAGCCTCAGTTTACTTTGGGAGTAACCTCTATGACTGACCCCTATACTAACCTCTGTAGTCACATAGAAGAAAGCTCACTGCTACAGAGAAGTCTTTCCAGTATTTGTTTAAAATTCAAAACGTTTTAAAAAATTCTGTTTTCTTTGAGTGTCCTCTTACAAGCCTGTATGCCTGCATTGCTCCTTGTGACATGCTACATGAGTCCTCTCACCACCCGGAACTCTGACTTTACAATGGTGCCTGCCTTGCATGAAACATAAACTTCCAAATAGGACCTGAAAAATGCTGGCTAGAGACATAGGTTGTATTGACAGCAGAAACTAAGCTAGTCACGTATATGGACAAATATATTAAATAGCACAATAAATGCTGTGCAGAAAATATCACCTCTTCAGCATGCTGACTACAGTTAATATCACTGTACTGCACATTTGAAAGTTGCTGAGAGTAGGTCTTAAAAGTCCTCATCACACGAAAAAACGTGTGACTATGAAAGGTGATGCATGTTGTCAGTTTACTGTGGTGACCATTTATTTCACAGCATATGCAGATATCGAATCGTTGTGTGGTACACCAGAAATGAATAAATGTTGTATGTAAGTTATATCTCAATGTAAAAATAACTTTAAAATCCTACACATTGAGAAGAAAAGTTCACCTCTTGATGGTGCCTGTTGGAGACAATGCATGTTGGCCCATTACATTCAACCATGGCTTTTAGGATTATTCATTTTGTTCTCAGTGGTTATGGACTAAGAAGCCACAAATTTGTTTTCACCTTAGTGTAAGGAATTTAAAAAAATGCAACTCCCTCAAAAATTCCTTGACACTTCTCAGCGTTGAACAAAAAGGTCTTGCCATTGTACCATCGCCCAGGCCCCTGCTTCATGGTGAGAGCACAAGTGACTGAGAATGAATCACACAGGTAATGAAGAAAGTGAAAGGAGACTTAACAAGGTGAGATTTCCACAGAGGAAGGCTTCTGTGGGTGGTGAGTGGGCATTTGGACAGGGAGAGGAGCGCCCCCTGATGGCAGACCACGGAGAATGGGGCAAGCATGGCCCTGCTTGGAGTTCCCAGGAGAGGTGGGCCTGCAAGGCCCCCAGTCAGCCAGCCAGGCTTCCCCTTGCTGAAGCAGAGCAGAGCAGAGCAGAGCAGACGACACTGGGTATTTATTTCCAACTGTCAGGCTATGACAGGGATGGGGCCTTCACATTTCCACATTCAGGATGTCTGTGGCCCCTGTGGGGTTAACCCAACAGCCTCCCAGCCTCAGACCTTTAAGTCCGCTTCTCCTGCCATGCTCCTAGCTCTTCATTGTGCTTCAGGTATAATTTTTCAGTGTTTGAATCATTTGATTTCCATTTCGAAGCCTGCCGGACAGCTCAGCAGGTGAGATATTAGCCAAGCAAACCTGTGTCTCTGAACTACCCAGTCACGGCTTTGACAGAGGGGGTGATTTGACACTTCTCAGCACTGAACAAAAAGGTCTTGAAGAAGTGTGACCCAAACAGCCTGGGGAAAGAAACAAGCACCGTTGCTGTGACAGTGGCCTGGAGAATGTGCTTCGCCCTTTTCTGTTCTGAACAGACTTGTCCCAAGAGTGGGTCCACAGATGACAAACAGAGGATGTAAGATGGGTCCAAAAGCCATACTTGCTGTGCCAGGTGACTCTTCTGAGGACTCAGTTTCCCTCAGAGTGAAATGAACTTAGGCTCTCACAGATGCTAATGAGCTCCAGCAAACCAAAGATGGAAGGCTGCTCAGAAGGCTTTAGAGACGCACCAGTGATGGTGTAGAAAGAGCAGGTGAAGCAAAGTGATATGCAAAATGCCATCTTACCAGTTGGATGTACAGGCCAGAAGTGTGTACTTACAGAAACTGGCTCTTGCTACCTGGCGGCACAGTGTACACTTCGTTTTCCACCCCCCACCCCCCAACCACGAACCCCAGGCCCTGAGAGAGTTCCGACTGCATCTTAGTTTTCATCTGATCCCTCCTGCCTGAGGAAGCCCCCAGGCTCTCTGCCTGGAAGCAGACGGATGTGTCAGGTTCAGAGTTCCCACATGCTGGTCTGTGGGCCAACGATGACACCTGGCAATATTACTGTTGATGAAGATGAAAGGGAACAGTAAAGTCCCAGTACTGGGTCTTTTATAGATTTTGATTTATTTCCCTTACAAGAGCTGTCCTTTACTCTGAGATTATGCTGTCAGAATGTAAGTTCCAAGAGGGCAAAGACTTTGGTTTTCTAGTTCTGTGTTTTCACCAATACCCAGAAGACTGCTTGTACAAAATAGGCACTTGATAAATATTTACTGAATGAATGCGGGAATAAGTTATTTCCTACTTTCCTAGTATTAAAATATCCTTTGGTCTCTGAAATGATATTAATAGCATCAGAGTTTTTAAATAATATTTTTCCTTGGGAAAAATTAAGGTATGTAATTACCCTTCAAAAGGTTCATTAATTTATTATGTTTAAGGTTGGGAATCTACTAATTAGATAGTCCATTAAAGAGTATTCAATCCTATGATCCATCAGTCACTGAGCAGGAACTTGTCCAAAGTCCTTTAGCCACATAATGGCAGAGACATCTCACATCCAAGGTGCTAGAGACAGGGAGGATTCAGAGACAGGCGTGGATTCAGAGACAGGTCTGGATTCAGATCCTGGACAATATATATTAGCCAAAGGACCTTGGGTAAGTCACCATAAAGTGGGAATCACACTCCCTTCCCCCGCCCCCCATCAGTGGAGAAGCTCGTGCCATTTGTGGTTTTCTAGTGCTGGGAAGACAGGAAGAAACTTCGAAGTTGTCCTATCAGCCTGGCTGCCTGGAGGTTTTCTCCACCTTCTCTGGGAAAGATGTTTCCCTTTCAAGGGTGGCACCTGCATCCAATAATCCCTTTAAAGAGAGAAAGAGCGCCTGACCAGTGTGGCTCAGTCGGTTCGACCTGAAAGTTGCAGTTTCAGTTCCTGGTCAGGGCACATACCCAGGCTGCGGTCCGATCTCTGGTTGGAGTATATGAGAAGGCAACCGATTGATGTTTCTTTCCCTTCCTCTCTTTCTAAAAGCAATGAAAAAATGTTCTCGGTGAGGATTAAAAAAAAATTTTTTTAAGAGAAAGAGCACATTTGTTTCTAAATTGGGCACATTCTTGCCTGTATGAGGGGAACCTGAAACAAATCCTACGGCAATGATTTGAGCAAAAAAAGTGAGTTTTCTTTTAAAACTAAACATATTTCATTTAAAGGACTGTTCTTTATTATATATCTTTGGTATTAAATCTTTTTATTCTATTATTATATGATGGTGATAATAGATGGTAGTTGTTTCATTTAAAATTTAGGAATTAACCAAATTTAAAGTTTCCAAAATAAAAAAAACAAGAATCTATGCTGTTGTTTCAAACTGACCTAGGATACCTTGGTTATGCACAATTATTAGGCTCTTTGTCCTAGATGTTGGTAATCTCCGAGAGTTGAGAAGAATAAGGGTCTAAGGTTTTTTCCCTCCAACTTTGCCATCAGATTGACTATTCCAGTGAAAGAGAGGCACATACTAAATCCTGCCATCCATGCAAACATTTGCAATTAGAGCCAAAAGCCGCCACAGAGCAAAATCATCCCTGGCAGAGAACCACTCACTCCAACAGCATCTTGCAAGCCAGGTTCACTCACGGTAGAATCAGATCACTTCTTTTTTGAAATAATAATAATAATAATAATAATAACAATAACAATAATTATAATTATATTTATAATTATAATTATTATTATTGTTGTTGTTATTGTTATTATTATTATTATGTTTGCCCGGACCTCCAGTTCCTGCCCTGTGCCTCACTCAGCATGGCAGAGAGCCCTTTGGAGAGGCAGAAAGGCAGTGTGAGCTATCTTAAGCTCTGAGCCTGGGGTTCTCTCCCTTAGTTCTTAAGCAGTCACATTTCCAGGGCAATATCCCACCCATCACCCACCACACCTGGAACCCCTTTCCCAGCTGCTAGGTGGGACCACTTGCTCCCTCTCCCCCAAACCCAAGGAACAGTCAGCCCCTCCCTCTGGCTGCCTAAAACTCAGGCTGAACTGTGTACATTGTGGGGTACCCACCCCATGGGGGCCCTTTTTGGTGCCCACTGGGGCTCTCACCAGGGCAGGGAGCTGTACTTCCAGGTTGGACTGGTGGAGGCAGCCCTGGCTCCCACCGTGGTGGCCCAGGCAGGCGGCCTGCCTCCCGCTCTCCCCAGCCAGGCCATGGACAGGGCCTGGCTAGGGTATAAGTAGGTCAGACCACTGGGCTTTGTCTACTTTTCCTGTCCCCAACCCTCTCTCCTCAGCACTTCCTCTCTCTCCAACTGACCCTAACTGATGCCATGGTGTGCCTGCCTGAAGAATGCCCCGGGTGTGATGGTGCCCACCTTCCACAAGGACTCAAACAAGGAAGATGAGAAGTTCAAGCTCAGTAAGTCAGAGCTAAAGGAGCTGTAGACCTGTGAGCAGTTCAGCTGTTTGGGGAAAGGACAGGTAAAGCAACATTCCAGAAGCTGATGGGCAGCTCGGACAGCCTCGAGGCCCACGAGGCCCACCCGGCAGACTTTCAGGAGTGCTCTGTCTTCTCCGCCTGCGTGGCTGCTCTGTGCAGAGAGTTCTTCCGGGGCATCCCCACTGACAGCTAGGGTAGGAATAGGGGCTCCTGAGACATGGCTGGGCCTGCCAGCCAGGGTCTTCTCTGTGGGTAGTGGGCACAGAGCCTCACCCTGGCTCCTCCAGCCACATGCAGGATGCAGAGAAAATTCGATAAAGATTTGTAGAAGAAATTAATTAATTTTTAATTTTTAATTATAGTTCACATACAATATCGTTAGTTTCAAGTGTATACCTGGTACTTAGACATTTGTATAACTTACAAAGCGATCACCCCACTGAATCTGCCACCATACCTAGTTATTACAGTATCATTGACTATAGTCCCTTCACTGGAGCCACATGCAAGGCCCAGGGCAAGCTTCCTGAACGGCGGTGGCAGCGTGCTGCGCCAGGCAAGCGTATCGTGCACTCCATGTTCACCCATGAGCAGCTGCACCTGGTTCGTATTTCTAAGCAATCCGCATATCTTCATTGCTGTGTATTTCACCAGAAAACAATCATTTCTGAAACTAACTGTGCATATTAACCAAACTGGCATTAACCGGAGATAAGATCAGTAACGTGCCTGTAGTAGCCTCTTTGGGGGTATGGACTTTCAATTAGATTTTCAAATGCTAACTAACCAACCATAAAGTATGAGAGGTGCATCATGTTCTTCCTGCTGAAGTCGGCCTAAATAAAAGCGACAGAACAGCTCAATATGACAGTGATTTAGACACCCCAAATCTTTATTATTTTGCAAATGTTATTGATGCACAAAATCCAAAACACTGACCACAACTGCCCCATCAAACTGCTCCTTTGTGAAAGCCTATTCAGGAGGAAGCCAGTCCCTCCAGGGGGAGGGGCTCTTCCCTCACACTGTTCCTGCACATCATTCGTGCCAGATTTCAATGCAAACCCATGTCCCCAACCACTTTTCCCAAACGACAGAGAGGCTGGTTGAGAACAGGAGTCAGCCTGGATCTCATCTTGGGGATGAATTGCATGATTGCCAACCAGAGTTTATTTCTCAGTGAGTCTGTGTGTATAAGAATGCACAAGTTGCAATTAATTCCCAGCGAAGTCACTCCTTAAGTTAATTAGAAATGCAAAGTGTGAGTCTAAATGTTATGAGATTATAAAATGGCTTAATAATGGGAACAATGAGATTGAAGCATATGCATTCTGGCCATGTAAATATTTCACAACAGTGCCAATCTCAGTTCATTTGCCTAATCATGCCATTGATATGCAGCTGCCAGCCTGCAAATAGAAAGGCTGAATTGCAACAGATCACCCTTCTAATGTCATAATTATTAATATTCGAGGGAAATGGAGCTGCCACACTCCGATGGAAGCTGCTAGGCCTTTGGAATTGAGAGGGGGACGGCACTGCTGAGGAACGAGGAGGGTGATAGACACCAGCCCTGATGTCCCCATCCTGTTTATTGGCCAGAAGTATTTAGGCAATTAGGCAGCTCAACAAATTACAGTGATGAGCATGTCGGAGAGAAGAGTTGCAGGGCATAAATTCCCCAGCCTCAATCAAACTCATACTGAAGCACACAGGCAACTTCAGGAAAGGAAAGAGAAGAAACACTTTGTGGCAATAAAGGATTCTGTGCAGGAGAGTTCAGCCCAGGGCTGGCTGGGGCTGTAGGGCTGAGCTGTGGGGCCGAGCAGGGCAGCAGCTTCCCTCCCCTTCGACTTCTATGCCGTCAGCACGTTCTATATGCTCTGTGCACAAATCTCTTTTATGTGCCCACCAGTGTACTCCCCTCTAGATGTTTGAGAACTGCCTCTCCTTTGTCTTCAGTTGCACTGCTTTGGGACACGTCTTCCAGCATTAGCTCACGTTCCCATGGTCTTGCTTCTCTACTTTAGGTGTAAGGAACATCTGGTCTGGGTGCTCTCTTATTCCTCCCTGCCATTAAGGGATGTGTCCCCAATACGGTGGCTGGACTGACGCCACCGGCAGTGGTCTGAACTCCCTTAGGCAGCGCAGTGTAAAGGAAGGTGCTGCAAGGAGCTTGAGAAGATGTGGGTTTGGGTTCCTGCCCTGCTCCACACTTGGGCAGGTCACCTAACTGCTGCGTCATTTTCTCCATTTGTAAACTGGGGCTTGCGATGCCCATGTCTGCTGGGAGCACTCGCTGTGCAGGAGAAAACTGTCACATTGCTGTTTATTTAGTGACACAATGCCTTGTTCCAAGTAGGATCTGGGGCAACCAAAAAACACTTAACAAAATATCAACTGTTATGCAGAAGTTTTATTTATTTATAAATTTATTTTATTTATTTATATTTTTAGAGTGAGGGGAAGGGAGGGAGAAAGATAGGGAGAGAAACACTGATTGGTTGCCTCTCGCACACCCCCTACTGGGGACTGACCAGCAACCCAAGCATGTGGCCTGACTGGGAATCCAACCAGTGTCCTTTAGGTTGGCAGGTGAGTGCTCAATCCACTGAGCCACATCAGCCAGGGCCAGAGGTTTAAAATGAACATTTTCAGCCTTAAGCTTCTCTGCTTCCTTTTACTCCAAGCGGTCTCTCCCTAGCCAAACAGGTCATTACCTGAAAACAAATGCTAGAAGAGTTTCCTTTTAAAGAACAGTCCTTACCCCCAGGATTTCTTGTCTAGAAGATTCATTGATATGGGCATAGGATTATGTTAAGTCCAGGCAGCACATCTTTGTTCTTTCTAAAAACTGACTAAGCAAATTACTTAACTTCTCTAAACCTCAGTGACCTTGTCTGTAAAATGGAGATAATAGTTCTTGTCACAAAAGATTAATGTGAAGACTGAGATAATATATGTATATTTAGTATGGTACGCAACTCAGTGAAAGCTCTCCATATATGTAACCTTTACTCTTATTACTTTTAATTAATTTTATTATTATATTGTACTATATAATAAATATATTAGTGGTATTGCTAATTATTATTAATTATAAAACCATAAGTGGAGATATAACAGTGAGCTCCAGGAAAGCCAGAAAGTTAGAGATATTGCCACAAATATACTCTTGATTAACTTCTTGAGGTCAGACTGTATTCAGAACTGTAGATTGTGACTATATGTATCCAGAACTTGTATAGTGTATACTATGGAAATAATAATTGTGAAGACTTATATGGCACTAAATCTGTGCCAGACACTCTCCTAGGCACATATATGCACATAACTCATGTAATTCCTACAATAGCTCTCATGTGGTAGGTCCGACCATTCTCGCCATCTTATAGGAGAAACCCTGACCAGGGAAGGCATAGAACTTGTCCAAAAGCCCAGAGGCAATAAACAGTAGATCCGGGATGGCCCTGGAGTCCATCGAAGGCTCTGGAGTCTGTCCGTGTCTCTGCAGGAGCCCAAAGCACTCGCACTGTGTCCTTGCTGTGAAGCAGCTAACAGGCAAGGGGATATTCTGGGTTCACTGCCATCGTTTCTACCCCTTGGGAACTTCCAGTGGTCAGCCCCCAGGGATTCTGTCCCTCCAGCTGTGTTTTTACCCTGAATGCCTGTAGACAAAATGTATGCTCTTCACGTGAAGGCAGACAGCACTGCTCACTATGTCTTTGACCTGCCTGCCTCTGGATGTGTGAACGTGCCATCCTGTGCTCTGAGAACAGAAGGGTTGGAATCTTGCCTTCGGAAGCAGTTTTAGTCCGGGGAGGGGTGAGGGCATAGGTCTTTGCTGGCAGGGTTGAAATGATAATAAGTTGCGACATGAGAGACGGGTTTTTTTCTCATTTTTTTCTTTCTCAGTACTCACCCTGAGGCTGGAAACTTGGCAAAGGTGAAAGCAGCAGGGGCCTCACCTCCTTTGCTAGGGTTCCAGGGGTTGCTTTTAATGGCAGGTGTTAGCTGGCTTTTGCTCTCCTCGGTCCTTGGCACATCCTGTTTCCCCACTAGAGCATGTGTCCCCACAGCCCACTTCTCTCTCCTCCATGTCTCCCTCTGCAGTGAGGGCTGAGCTCTCTGTTCAGAGACCACCCCTACCTGATGCTCCTCCAGGCCCTCCCTACAGGTAACCAGATCACCAGCACCCGTGCCTGCTGGTTTCTCAGCAGCAGCCTGTGGACTTGAGTTTGGCTTCTGTGTTGCCACTGACGCAACAGCTGTATGCAGCTCTCGGTGTACAGCAACTGGGCGGCTGAGAGAGCCATGGTCCTGCACAGCAGTTTTGAAAACCAGGGGGCGGCCACAGGAATGCCGATTCCCAAATCCTGGTTTTCCTTTAGTTTAGTGTGTGCAAATACTTCATACTTAATCTTTCAATTTTCCTTGTTTTTAAATGAAAATGAGTAAGAATGCTTAACTTGGGCCCTGACTGGTTAGGGCTCTCAGGCTGGGTCCAAGTTAGGCATTAGGCCCTCAGCGGTTTGAGTGCTGGCCTGAGAACCGAAAGGTGGCCTGTTCTATTCCCAGTCAGGGCACATGCCTGGGTTGCAGGCCAGGTCCCCAGTTGGGGTCATGCTGGAGGCAATCACACATTGATATTTCTCTCCCTCTCTTCCTCTTTTTAAAAATAAATAAATAAGTAAATCTAAAACAAACAAACAAAAAAACTGCCTAACTTGGAGAGTTTTTTTAGTGATTAGATCAGCTCATCTTGGTGAAGCACTTAGAATAGTGGTGGGTGCATAATAAGTGCTTGAGAAAGACTCACTTTTATTATTCTTCATTGCCTGTAGGGCCATCCCGGGGTACAGGTTGTTCTGTGCTGACCTCTGACCCCTCCGGCCCATTACCCTTTCTCTTGATGGCCTTCCTCTAGCAGAGCTCCTTCCCTTTCTCCCTCCTTCCCTCTTCTCTTGGGGTACAATTAACAAATGTTTTCACAGCAGAAGTTGGACTCAGTTAAGACAAGATCTCAAAGCAGATGCTGCTATGAGCAGAGGATGGAGTAAAAGAATTGGCTTCAGACAGCTCCGGCCTGCTTGTAGAAGATGCTGATTGATTTCTTGCTGCTAATTTTTCACCCCTAAGTGAACAATAAAGGGCATCTCAGAGGTGCATCTGCTTTACAGTGGATCAAGCAAATGAATATCTGTGTCCAGGGAGAGGGGAAGATCGTCTTTCTTTCCTCTTTCTCTCCAAAGGGAACATAATCTCGATTGTCCCAAGCAAAGATTTGATTTTTGTAGGCCTGCTAAGCTGGAAGGGGATAACAGGTCACCTCCAAAACTGAGGGGGGCTCTGACTCATGCACACTCCTGAGAAGTCCTAAGATCATGGAGGCTTGAGAAGAGTCAGTAGTCCTATTATCACCGATGACTTTGGGTGACGTGAAGAAAGCTCAACTGTGAGGGGTAGGGACCATGTTGAACAACAGACAAGTGTCCCTGAGAACTCTGTCTCTCATGTGTGTATTGTTGCAGCATCTGGCTGGCCCGGATAAGTCCAGTCATATGGCCTTGTCCTTGAGGGGTGGGGCTTGTCTTATACGTATGCAACAGTAGCAAACACTTACAACCACTTACTACATGTTCTATTCTACTGCTCTGTGTCCTTAACCTGTTTGAACTCATTGAATTCTCAGAGCACTTCTGTGAGATGGGTCCAGTCATTATCTTCATGTTCCAGTTGAAGAAACTGAAAGGTAGGGGTCTCATATAGATTGGACCAGGATGCCAGGTAGATTCACAATCTCTGTTCTCCTGCATCTCCAAACCCTCATGCAGTGTGGCCTCAACACATATATTGACCCAAGCCCAAAGTGCCACAGAAAGTGCTGCTGTTGATGCTGTGAGCATATGACACTAAGGGCTCCATAGCTATTTAGCAAGGAAGTGACCAGCCAGAGGCTCTGCTAAGGAGGTGAGTGGTTAAAAGCTGTGGTCCTAAGACGAGGCTGCTACCTACCTGGAGATAACACTAGGAAGGAGGAAGAAACCATACTCCCTAGCTGCCTCGCCTCCTCGTTGCTGCCAACCAATCTTTGTAACTTGATCTAGCTTCCCTCACTTGGGGCACTTGAGTCTCTTCTCACATCATCCCTCCTTCCCATTCAATAACTGGTTACCACCTTGCACTGATGAATTAGTAACACTGGTCATCTCCCATCTCTCTAAATTTCAAACCACACTATGTATATTGGCTAGATTAATCTTTCCAACCAACCACATTGAAAATGTGCACTACTCAGTGCCTTCCAAGTAAGCTGAAATCCTCTGCCCAGCATTCCAGGCTGTCTATACTCTCCCTCTGACCATGCACACTGACCTCATGTTCAAACACACTTTTGCATATTCGTGTCTTATTTCAGGACTTTCCAACCAAGTGTCCCCATCTCTAGGTGTCTATGGTGGAAGAACAGAATGGGAGGGGCACCTTAGAGTCAGACAGACCTGAGATTTCAATCCCTGCCCTTCCATCGAGTGTGGAACAACTTATTCAATCTTTCTGGGTCTTAGATTCCTCATTGGTAAAAGAAAACTAATCACAATTACCTTGCAGGGTAGTTGAGAGACTGGAATTAATTCCTTAACCAGTGTTTGTTGAGCACATGGTAAGCAGCAGGCATCATTGTAGACCCTGGAGAGGCAGCAGTGAACCTAACATGGGGCTTGCATTGGAGTGAGGGTGAAGGGGAGACACAAACCATTACAACCAAGTATTTGTCAAGTGTCTAGTGCATGCCTGGCACATGGTTGTCTCTCAATAACTTTTTTCATGTAATTCAAAACTCTTAATAACAGATATACATTTATCTTTCCAACATAGTCAAGTTTCTTTGGTTTCAAGTGGAAAACTCAGAAAACTTCTTGAAGGGGAAGCATCTCATGTATCAGTGTGCTATCCATGGGTTCCAAGTATTGGACACAGTACCACACACATAGCAGGTGCTCAATCCTTGTTTGTTGAATAAACATTGGCTGATGGGTGATAATCAGGAGCTTTAATAGACCATTTGTCTTTAATTATAAATAGAAAAATGTATTATTTAATAAACTTTTTTAATAGGCAAAACCTTTTGAGTGTGGCAATGCAAAAAGGAAACCTTAGGCCTCAGAACCATAGCTCCTGGAAAGCCCTCTTAGCTGACTTTATGTACCAGTAACCTCCTCTGACTGCAAGGTCCAGGCTGACTTCCTCCTTGTCCACGACCAACCGGTGTTCTGACTTCATCCATCACATGTGTGTCTGCTCATATTGAACCTCTGGAGCACTTTTCAACATGCAAGCTGTACAGCATAACCATCTGAGGCTGAGTTTTGTGCCATCTTAGGCTACAAACTCTTTCTGGACCTACCTCAGCTTTTTACACCAAAGCAACCAACAAAATGCCATGGTCTTAGAAAACACACTGTTATGGTCACCCCTTTGCTTCCTCCTCGCTTTCCTCCTGCCCTCAGGTATCATGACTAACTCAGTCTCCTCATAGTCTCCTAGGCAGCTCCCGCCCCGCCCCCACCCCAGACTTCACTCCCATTGCTTGCATAAGTGGATGAGCTGGAACAGCAGCTAGTCAACAAAGGAAGCAGCTGCTCATTCAAGTAACAGTAAAATATGATGAGGTTCAGGATGTAAGCTCTGAGTTGGACTAATGAATCCCAACTTCACCTCCTCATGCATCTTTTACTGTGATAATGGGCAATTTGTTTTATCCCTGGGGACCCCAGTTTCTTCACCTGTAAAATGGGGAAAATAAACAATAGCACATATTTTATAGGGTTGTTTTTGTAGGGTCCTTCATAGGATTAAAGGAGATAACATGTAAAAATCTTAGCATAGTGCCTGGTATATTATAAGCACTCAGGAAATGTTAGCTATAACTATAACTCAAGGGCAACTAAAAGGCCACAAACCCCAAATGTCATTGACCACCTGCTGGCTGGTACCTCAACGCTACAAGGTTAAGGGTGTAGGCTGAGGAGAAACATTGCCTTGGTTCAAGATCTACTCCTCTACTTCCTGGCAGCACAGCTTTGAGTAAGTCCCTTAACTGGGAACTCATTTTTAAAACAGAGTGATGCTGACAATGTACTCCCTCTTTAGTGGACATTGGAGCCTCAGGTAAATGAATATGTGTAAACTGCTTAAGATGGTACCTAATTCACAGTAAATGCCCAACTAATATTAGGATTAATGGTGTATGGTCACTACCCATCCCATTTCCAGAGGTCATATCCCTTTGTTTACACGAGAAGAGAGATAATCTGTTTGTCTCAGTCTGCCACCTACCCCACAGTGAGAATGACTCTTCAGTTCTACCCTCCCAGACAAAGGTGACCAACATCTGAAGGCCACGGAGATTGAGATGTGACCCCTCCTTGCAGGAGTATTTCGTTTGGTCCAGTGGATCTGTCAGCAATGGCTGATAACTATGGAGCAGCTTGCAGTTTAAAAAGTTCTTTCCCACTGACCACCCTGTGCTTGTTCACAGCCCTGGAACATAGGTGTCGTCACTCCATTTTGTAATTGAGGAAACAGGTTCTCTCAGTATAAACGACACACAGAGGTCACTCGGCCAGTGCAGGGCTGAGTCAGGATTAGAACAAGTGCCCTCCACCTGGTGTGCATGCAGCCCCCAGAGAATGGATTTCGATCAGTGGGGGGACTTGGAATTGCTGAGGAAGCCCAGAAGGCAGCTCCGAGTGCAGAGGAAGTACAGGGTGCGGCAGTAAGTTCCTCTTTCTTCCTGTCAGCAGTGGAAGGCCAGCTCCAGGCAGGTGCTGGGGAAGTGTGGGGAGAGGCCTCCCCTCCTTCCTGCCCACCCCCTTCCAGTTTTGTCAAAGGGCAGTCAAGCTCCTCTCTCCTGTCTGAGGAAGTGGCATTTGTCATTCAAGCCTTTTAATTTCGGGCCTGCCACTCTCCTCCCTTGTTTAGTGGCTAACGAGGCCTCCCCTAATTAGAGTTTTATAGTCACCTATAATTAGGCCCCACTAGTGCTTTTGAATAAGATGCTTCTAACCTGTTTCACCTTGTAATTGGGGGCATCCACCCGGGTGTGCCCACCTATGAAGCAGGCACAGATGTGGGCAGAGGGTAAAGTGTCTGGGTCAAAGGCACATATGTGTGTGTATATATGTATGAATGTATGTGTGCTTATTGGGTGCATGCATGGGGATGTCTGCAAATGCAGCAGATCCACGGTGGCCTTTGTGTGCATACACGGGCTTTGTGGTTGTAAGGGAGGACATTTGGCTGCAGGTTTACTGTTTAAGTGTACGTGTAGAAGGAAGGGGTGTGTGTGCGCAAGGAATTGTGTAAGTTGTTAAGGGAAGGCAGTAGGGAAGCAGGAAATTGTTGTTAAGCTCCTACTATCTCTCTTCAAAAAAAGCATTTATTTTTCACAGATATTACAGGCACATAGATTCAAAGTGCAGAAGATACACAGTAAAATGGGATCTGCCTTTCACCCTGCCACCAATGGTCTGATTCTCCTCCCAAAAGGCAATCTTTATTCCCGGGAATATTCCGTACCTACAGAGTGTACATTTACAAGTATCTTTTGGGTAACAGAGTGATAGCTAAGTGTTCTTAACTCATTGAGTTCTTAACTCATTGTTCTGAACCTTGCTCTTGTCATTTAAAAATACATCTGTTGTCTGTTATTGTTAATGATCTTGGTCTGGACCACATCTATATATAGAAAGGATTTTTCCCCTTTTTAAAAAAATTATCATATGCCCTGAGTTATTGTGTTCTTAAAAAATCCTCACCTAAGGACATGCTATTGATTTTAGAGAGAAAGAAAGAAACATCAGTTTGAGAGAAAAACATCAATCAGTTGTCTCCTGCATGTGCCCCAACTAGGGACAGAACCACAACCCAGGCATGTGATTTGAACAGGGAATCAAACTGAGAACCTTGTGGTTCGCAGGCCAGTGCTCAATCCACTGAGCCACACTGGCCAGGGCAGCTTTCCTGTCTCTTTAATGATTATACAGTATTTTGTTTCCTATCATCACTTAATTAGCATACTCATGTGAAGTAAATATGTGCCTTTCCAATTAAAAATATGCATTTTTTCACCCTGACTGGTGTGGGTGAGTTGGTTGGGCATCATCCTGCAAAACAAAACGTCACAGGTTCAATTCCCAGACAGAACACATGCCTGGGTTGTGGGCACATTCCCCAGTCAGGGTGCATGCAGGAGGCAATCAAGTGATGTTTCTCTCCCTCTCTTTCTTCCTCCCTTCCCCTCTACCTAAAATAAATACATAAATTCTTTAAAAATAAATAACAGTAAACATTTTTCTCTCATCTTCCTCCTAAGGAAGCTGTTTGCACTTAAGCATGCTCCTCAGAGCAACTCAGGCAACTCTATACCAACAGTACCCACAGAGGAAGTCCCACCGAGGGTGACAAAGGATCAGCCCCTGCCTGGTTTGAGCTCTGGGATTCCAGGGAGCCGAGGGGCCCAAAGGCGCCTGTGTGGTTATCACTTCCTGGGGCAGCCAAGCAACATGAAACACGCACTGGGCCCATGCTGTCTTTGTGACATGTTGCTGCATAACAAACTGCCCCCGAACTCAGTGGTTTACACCAGTGACAGTCATTTCTTTTCTCCTGATGTGTGTGGATCAGGCATTAGAGAGCAGCTTGGTCGGGTGGCTGGGGCTCAGGAGCTCTTGGGAAGCTGCAGTCAGTGTGCTGGCCCTGGACACAGCATTGGGAGACTTGATGGGCTGGGAGGGCCAATCCCGAGATGGGCCTCGCACAAGTTTGGCAGCTTGGACCTGGCTTTCACTGTAGGCCTTCGTTCCTCTTCATGTGAGTCTCGCCACAGTGCTGGCTGAGTTCCTGTATTAGTTTTTTTTTTGTTTATTACTGCATAACAAATTACCACAAACTTGGTAGCTTAATATAGCACTCATTTATTGTCTCGTAGTTCTGTAGGTCGAAAGCCCAGGCAGACTCAGCTGGGTTCTCTTAAGGTCTAACAAGTCAAAATCAAGGTTCTAGCTGGTCTGGGCTCTAACCTGGAGGGTCTGGGGAAGAATATGCTGCCAAACTCATTCAGGTTTTTGGCAGAATTGTTCCTTGCTGTTCCATGGGACTTAGCTCCCCATCCCCCCTCCCCCAACCCCACCCCCGCTTTTTAAAAGATTTTATTTATTTATTTTTAGAGAGAAGAGAAGGGAGGGAGAGAAACACCAATGTGTCCAATGTGTGGTTGCCTGGCCCACAACCCAGGCATGTGCCCCGGCTGGGAATCGAACTGGCAACCATTTGGTTTGCAGGCCCATGCCCAATCTACTGAGCTACACCAGTCAGGGCAGCATCACCTTTTCTTGCAGGCTGTCAGCTGAGGGAGCTCTTGCTTCTTGAGGCCACTGTCAGGTCCAGTTAAGTCAACAAGAGTGTTTTGCATGTCTCTGATTCCCTCTTCTGTCACCAGCTGAAGAAATTCTGCATTGAAAGAGCTCCTAGGATTAAACTGGACCCTCTCAGATAATTCCCCCACCTTAAGATCAACTGATTAGTAACCTTAATTATATCCACAAGTCTCTCTTGCCATGCAACAGTTAATGATGGAAATACGCTTGAAGGCCAAGGTTATGGAGACCAGCAGGATATGAGAATTGCTTCATATGCCCCCAACACTTGGTATTATTTGTCTTTTTCATTTTCATCATTCTGGTTGGCCACTTAATACCATTCATTCAGCAAACATTTATCAAGTTCCCACTACCTTGGGCTGAATGTAGTACCTAAAATGGTGTCTAACACAAAGAAGGTGCTCAGTAAATATTTTTAACTGATTTTGTAGATGGTAGAGATACAAAACTCAGTTAGATGTGGAATTTGCCCACAGAAGTTTAAAAATAGATATGGAGGAAAAGATTGATGACCATTATGTAAATAACCATACCGCAACAGAAAAAGCAGTAAGGACCATGAGGGCCGTGCATTAGAGTGCTGGAGAAATTTAGAGGAGAGAGAAAATATTTTCTAATTTAGAGAGAGAAAAAAATTAAAGGAAACTTCCTGGAGGAGGTGGCATTTAAATAGATTTATAAGAAGGAATTAGCATTTAGACATGCAGAGATGATGGAGAACAAATTGTGACAGCTAACATTCCAAGCAAATAGAAGAACATGAGCAAATTACAGATTATTCACAGAAGAAGTTTAAGAACTAAAAGCTGGCAGCTTTCTGGACACAGATGATGCCCAGAGGTACTTTGTTTGGTCTACTCAATGTTTTTTAAAAGTTTAAATTTGAATGCATTTCAGAAGGGCGTACACTTCCAATTCTGGTTTAGTCAACACCACTTCCTCTTGTCTTACACCAGCTCTTCAGCCTCTTCGCAGACTTTGCCTTATCCCCCTGGCTCCTGAGAGATTTGTGCTTGAGACCATGAAGTTCAATAATCCCTTCTTATTACACAAAAGAAAACCGAAATCCAGGACAGCTCTGTGACCCCTCAAGGAGGAGGTGGAATTTCTACGTGAATTCTCTCCGAGCCTCCATTGCAGAGGCCAGGGGACCCCGGACCTCAGGCACTTCCTGTGAAAACTGTCTATTGCAGCCATCAGCATACCGCTAGCTTTGTTCTTTGTTCTTCTTCGGAGCAAGTTTTAATTAAAGTGAAAGGAAAGGAACCTGAGGGTTTTAGGCAAAGACAAAGACAGAGGCTAACCGGTGCTTCCTGTATTATTTTTCCGAGAGCTGAGCTGAAGACATAAATGGCAAAAATTTTCTTAACTAATTACAAAATGCAAATAGAATGTCTCTCTCCTTCTCAGAAGTGAAATTGCTTTCCAAAGCCAACCTAAGCCCTGGAGAAGCTGACAAAAAAATAAAAACTGAAAAAATTGAAAAAGGTAAAATGGGACGGCGGTAGAGTCAGAGGCGCCACCTGGTGGCCTCTTTTAACCCAAGAGAAAGGAAAAAGGGTTGATGAGCTGTTAGACTCAGGTCACACTGACATTTGGCACGGAAACCTCCCCACGTGTGAAAGTGGTGTTTACCAAAGGGCTTTATTTGGGCTGAGGCCAAACAGTGTGAAATTCAGGCAGGTGGGCCAGATGGACATTCAGGACTTTTGAAGTGCTTGTGAGAATTTCTTCCCAGAACTCTACAGGGAGAGGTGATACAGGAACAGGGAGGGCGTTGGGGAAAGAAGGGTAACAAAAAATCCGGCTCCAATCTCCCTACGGCCTCCGGGGAACTTAGCCTGGGACTCTCTCTCCAGGGCTTCTGGGTAACGTGAGAGAAAGAGACTGTTCTATATCCTTGATGGGGTTTTTTAATTTAATAATAGCATCTACTATTAATAATAATAACAGTAACTATTAATAGTAACTAATAATAATAATAACTATTGGTAATAGTATCCACATCCTATAGCTCTTATGAAATTTAAATAAGTCATTTTATAAAGTACTTGGAATAGTGCCTGGCATACAGCAAGCATCATAAAATAAATGGGAACCCTTGAGTGAGGGGGCATCTAACGTAAGTGTGTGGGGAAGGAGAGTACTTAAGAAAAAAAGGCCAGAGCAAGTGACATGTAAGCTGAGATTCAGAACTTCAGTGTACAATTCAATAAGTTTTAGTATATTCACAATGTTGTTCATCTATCACCACAATCAATTTCACCACATCTTTGTCACCCCAAAACCAACCCTATGTCCATTAGCAGTCACTCCACATTTGTCCCCAAACCTCTCCCCCAAATCCCTACCCCCAACACTAGGCAGCCAGTTTCTGTCTCAATGGATTTGCCTGCCCTGAACATTTCATATAAATAGAATTATATGACATGTGTTTTCTTTTTGTAACTGGCTTCTTTTAGTGCAATGTGTTCAAAGTTCAAGTGTGTTTTAGCTTATATAAGTGTTTCATTCCCTTGTATGCTTGCGTAGCATTCCGCTATATGGATAGGCTGCATTTTATCCACCCACCCATCAGCTGATGGACATCTGGGGTATTGACACTTTTTGGCTATTATGGATAATGCCACTATGAACATATGTGTACAAGTTTTGTGTAGACATGTTTTTATTTCTCCCAAATACATAGGTAGTAGTGGAATTCCTGAGTCATATATTTAACTGGGTCTGTGTTTAACTCTGTGAGGAACTGCCAGACTGTTTTCCAAAGAGGTTGCACCACTTTCCATTCCTAGCGGTCGTGTATGAGGGTTCCAGGTTTTCATCATCCTAATTGGTATGAATGGGGTCTTACAGCATGGAGTTGCATCTGTCTGATGCTAACAGTGTTGAGTATCTTTCCATGTATTTCTTGGCCATTTGTATAGCTTCTTTGAGGAAGGTCTGTTCAAGTGCCTCCCCATATTTAAATTGGGTTATTTTTTATTGAGTTGTAAGAGTTCCTTATGTATTCTTGATACAAATCTCTTATCATATATATGATTTGTGAAATTTGTCTTCCATTCTTTTCATTGCCTTTCACTTTCTTCATGATATCTTTGACATGAAAAACTTAATTTTGATGATGTTTTATTTATATTTTCTTTTTGTTGCTTTTGTTTTTGGTGTTATATCTAAGAAACCATTAACCAAATCCAAGGTCACAAAAATTTACACCTATTTGTTTTCTAGCAGTTTTCTATTTTTAACAATTACATTTATGTCTTTGATCAATTTGAGTTATGTTTGTAGATGGTGTGAGGTAGGGGTCTAAATTCATTGAAGGTGGGTATCCAGTTGTCCACCTGGATGGGATTTTGACATGAATTGTGTTGAATTACTCTCAAGAAGAACAGGGAATCAGATCTAGGGGAGAACCCCTGAGCAACACTATTAGTTAATGAACAGCAGAGAAATGCAGTTATGCCAAAGCGTTTGGGAAGTGGGCAGGAAGCAAAGAGAAAATCCCGGAGAGTGTGGTGCCAGAGACTCCAAGGAAAGAAAAAGTTTTGTAGAGGGGGGAGAGTTAACAATATCAAAGTTCTCAAAGTGTTCAAGCACATAAGATCTGTGAGTATTCATGAAATTAGTGACCAGGGGTCACTGTAATAGAGAGAGAGAGCTGTGTTAGTAGACAGAATCAAGAGGGAAAGAAATGAGGAGGTAGAGATGGCAAAAGTAGACAAATCTTTGAAGTGGCTTGACTCTGGTGAATGTTATGAAAGTCTGAAGTAGAGCAATGAATACTTATCATGCCTCTGTGTCAAGAGCTTCCACATGTGTCCCATCATTTATTCTCTTCAACCACCCTATTATTTTAAGTCTCACTATGCACAGAGTGTGGCCCTGTTTTATAACAATCAGAGTGGAAATTATACCTCATCCTAGTTTATTGTCTTTCAAAGTCTCAGGAAACATTTTTTTCATGATTTGTTCTAGAACTATGCCATGATCAATTTCAAGATTATGGGTCTATATTTTGCAGGATTCCCCTTCCCCTTCCATGTTTACCTGTTTTTTTCTTTTTTGCACCAAATTGTTTAATAATTCTTTAGCTAGGACTAATACTGTTTCTATGATGAAATGGATTCAATTATATGGTTTCAGAAATACACAGGACCTAGAATAAATACCATTATGTCTTTCTTCTTCATTTTCTACTGTCTATAAATCACATCCCCGACTCCTCATCAGCTCAAAAACACAAATTCACACATGTCTTACAGAGGCTCCCAAATTTCCCTTCCTAACATTCAACGCAGCTTGACATGAAACCCAAGCCAAAAGAAAGCGGGAGATTCCATTCCTCTGTTCTGTGTTGCTCACTCCCCTTTCCCTGGGGCCCACTGCCTGGTTTCTAAATCGGTCCAACTCAGATTATGTTTAGGCACATGGAGCCTAGGCTGATTTTCTTTTCTTCTCTTTTTTTAATATTATGAATTTTATTATAACATTATAATTTAATTGTATATAATTTGAGAGTTCTGAGACCTGTTAACATAAAGTCCATAAGTACTTTTAATTATTAACAGATAACCAATATACATAAAACAACCTTGAATATTCCTAAGGGCTCATTTTCTGAACTTGTTTTCAGCACAATAGACCATTCTCACTTCACACACAAAAAAAACCCATCAGCTTTCTTCACCTGCTCAGAGATGCAGCCACCATCTCCCTAAAAGCTTTCTGCAGCCCACTAAAAATATCCGATGTTGACAGATGCAAGCTATCAATACAGAGACTCAGATCCCAGGGTGAGAAGTGGCCAGAGGCAAAGTCTTGATAAACAGCTCAAATTGGCTCTTACTCCACAGGTGACGCCTAGTTTATCTGGGTAATTGTAAAGGGCATTTTACAGCAAATCAATTAAATGAAAATCTTTTAAACCCTTTTTAAATGGGGGAGAAAAGGGAGGGTGGAAAGGGCCAACCTTTGTAAGCTAACAGGTGATTTTAATTGGAACCAGCAGTGTTACACCATGTTTTTGACCCATTTGGTAAAGGCAGAAAAAGAAATCAATAAATTTCCATCAGCATTTGCCCTCCTGGAGTCTTATAAGTAGAATGGAGACACGAACCCCACTTAATGGCTTCATCAAGCACCTCACTGATTCTCTAACAGAATTAAATAGGTCGAGGGTCCCTCGCCGTTGTCCTCAGATGGCCGCAGTATGCTGGGTGCTGCTAGGTGCTGCGTCGGGCCCCAAGCTCCCCTCTGTGAGCACAGGCTCTCCTGCCCGAGGCCAGGCCCAGTCATGGCCAAGCCTCCAAGGCAGTCCTGTGTTAGAGATGTGGATCCACACACTGATCCTTTGTTAGAGACGAAACATAACAGCTCCACACTCACTCTTGGAGACAGATCCACAGAGAGTCCGCAGGGCCTCACCAGCAGGCAACTCGACTTCAACCACATGTCAGCTGTGCAACCTTGGGCAAATTACTTAACCTCTCTCATCTGCCACTTTCTCATCTTTATAGGGGGCAGAATGACACCACCCCCTTCCTCACCGTGTTGTGGTGAGATGAAATGTTGTTTATATCGATACACTTAAAACTCCATGCAAAGACTTGGACAGAAAAAATTGGAGTGGCCATCCCACACATGAGATGATGCACTAACTCACGCACAATAAAAGCGATAAAATCAAAACTGTACTAAGATGCTACTTTTCATCTATCAGGTTGGCAGAAATCTCGAGGTTTGTGAAAATATTATATTAATGAAGTAGTGGGGAAAGAGATCCTCATTCATTATTGTTGGAGACCCAGGAAGGCAACACCCTATCAGAAGAGGATTTGTAAATATCTGGAAAAATATGTGCATTTACTCTTTGACCCACAAATCTCACTACTCACTCAGTACTAGCGAATTTCACTACTAATCCATCCCAAAGATACAGGAGCCATTACTGCAAATGACCGGCCCACACAGTTCATCCCTGCAGCATTATTTGTAATGGCAAATGGTTGGAAACAATTCAAATGTCCATGAATGGCTAGTTGCATAAGTGTGGGGCCTGCAGGCAGTGGAGCACTCCGAACCTGTAAAAGTAATGAGAGAGAACTGTACTGATGTGGAGTGATCTCCAGGACATAGAAAGTGGGAAAAGCAAGAACTGGAACATTTGTGTACAGAGGATGCCACTTTTTGTTAAAAATAAAAAGAAAAGCCCTGTTGGTGTCGCTCAGTGAATTGAGCGCCAGCCTGTGAACCAAAGGGTCACCAGTTTGATTCCCAGTCAGGGCTCATGTGTCGGTTGCAGGCCAGCTCCCCAGTGGGGGGCATTCGAGAGGCAACCACACATTGATGTTTTTCTTTCTCTCATTCTCCCTTCCCTCCCCTCTGTCTAGAAATAAATAAAATAAAATCTTTAAGAAAAAGGAAAGGGAAGGAAAGGAAAGGAAACAAGTGCAAATATACATATGTGTTTGCTTATATTTACAACAACAAATACTGGAAAAATAGATCGAAAGCTACCAAAAGTGGAAGAATTGGCATGATTGTGGTTATAAGTCAGATTTCTTTACATAAACCTTGTATAAATTTCACTTTAGACACACATAAATATTTTATATATTCAAAAATGATATATAAAAATTAAAAATGAACAAAATCAACTATAAATCAATTTGATGAATAAACACTTGGAGAAAATAAGTATTCCAAGTGACTTTAGACCACAGTGATAGAGGAATATATTCTAAAGATAAATAAAGCTGGAGAGAAATTTTAAACTTCACTTGGTAGTTTAATTATTAGTTTCATTGCTTTAAAACTATTTTATTTATTGTAGAACAATGCTAATGAGTAATTATACTAATGTTGGGAAAAAGAATTTTCAGTGTATGGAAAAACATCTAAAGAAGACATTTTTCAAAGCTAGTTAAGGACTTGAAAAATAGAAAGAGAAATGCAATAAATTCTAGTTTCTTCCTCTTTCTTCTTTTCTTTTTTTAGGGGACGTTAGGGGAAGAGATCCCCTCTCTGGGGGACTAGGTGGTTTTGAATACATTGAGAGGCTTCCCTTGGCTTGGGTTCTCTTACACTGAGTACTCCTTACAAGCCACAGAAATAGACTCTGGTTGCCTGGAAGGGGAAAGGGCCTATTAGAAGAACAGTCACAAGATCAAGATGGGTGCTGCCCAGTTATACCTTGGGCGGGGGTGGGGGGGGGGTGGGGCTTGCAGCAGTACACCCCAGGCCTGCTTTATTTATGCACTGCAGCATAACAGGCCACCACAAAACTTAGTGGCTTAAAACAATCACAACGCATTGTTTCTCACAGTTTTGTGGATTGGCTGAAAATGATTTTGTTGATGTCTCCAGGGCTCACCCATGTGACAACATTCAGCTGGCGGATAGACTGGTGCTGGGGTCATCTTGGAAGGCCAAGGAGACTGGACCTCCCTGTCCTCATGGTCTTTTATCCTCAGGGAGGCTACACCAGGCTCCTTCACAAGGTGACGGGGTGATGGGAAATGTCTCAAGAGGGCACAAGTGGACCTAGAAGGCCTATCTTTGCAGCTGTACATCACTTCCGCTGCCTTCTGTTGGTAAAAGACTTTCACCTGGATATCCCAGATGCCAACAGTTGAGAAAACAGACCCCACTCTTAATGGGAAAGACCACAAATAGTTTGTGTCTATTTTGCATTAATCAGAGTCTGTCCTCTGGCCAGTTATTTGCAGCACCTCTCATCGGAAACGGAGTCCACATTTCTACCCGGACTCTGGACGGGCTCAGCAGACTGTTCTGAATGGGAGAATGCGGGCAGGGCATTTCCAGAAAACCCCAGCACCGGTCTATCCACAGTGTCCCAGCAAGGCTGGCCCTTTCTCTCTTGGCACGCCATCTTTGCCGTGTGAACATGCTTGGCCTGGGCTCCAGAAGGAGGCAAGACCCCATGAAAAGAAAGTCGCTGCAGTCACTGTGCCACCTCAACACCGCTGCACGGGTGGTCCAGGGGAAGAGCTGTCCAACCAACTCACAGAGTCGTGAGAAATAATAAATGGTGTTTCCAGACACAACATTTCCAGGTCGCTTGTTACACAGCAAAGAAACCTGCTACCGGGGTTTCTGCCGCAGTAGCCGTGCAAGTCATTGACATGACTGCTCCACAGCCCGGTGTCCAGGTCCCTGGGCTCCGTGCTGGGGGCAGGAGTCTGCCTCCAAATCAGCCAGCTATGGCTGGGGTGTGAGGGGCCCCATCTCCTACCTCAGACAGAGGACCTAGCAGTCACGCACGTTCATATCTCCCATCCCTGCATGCTGTGTCCCAAGGAGTTTGCTGTCTCTGTTTTAACCTTCAAACCCAAGCCCAGGTAGGCTGATTCTCCTTCCTTGCTTCCCTTTAGCACAGCTGAGAAACTTTGAAACAAACAAACAAAAATTGCCAAAATCTCAAAAGGGACCACAGACACTAAAACAGAAAATCGAGACGATTATAATGATCTCATTGACAAGGGTTCTGATGTGTGCTGGCCAGACGGCCAGACAGTGCTGTCAGACGTAAGACTGCTATCAGTTCTCACATCTTCTTACATGTCGAGCATGTGCACCTGCTGCAGATCTGACAGCAGGTCAATGTCAAGGCCACACAGAGCACACACAGACTGAGTGTGGTCCATTCCGGGAACTTGCTGTTCAGAAATCCCACTGGGGGAGTTTTGCTGGGGGAGACAGCACTGCACAGGGCTTGATGTTAGAGACTAAAAAATCAGACAGACTCGTCCCTTCATTTGTAAAGTGGGAATAAAATGCAGATCATGGTGCGGATTAAATGCAAAAAACACATGCATAGTATTTAGCATGGTTGGCTAACAGTAAGGGCTCGAGAGTTCCTTGTTAACAGCACACTGAGAACAGCACTGAGCACAGGGATGCCGCCCTTTCGTCTCTGTGCCCTCAGAATCTGCCACCCAGCATGTAGTAGGGGCTCAATAAGCGTTCACTGAATATCACTTTGTCAGGGGTTAGGGGGTCAGGGAGCATGGGGACACCAGCAATAGAATCATTGGCCCAAGGTCACCACACCACACTGCCACTTCCAAGGACAGCTTATAAATCTCTGTAGTGCAGGTTTCCTTTCAGTCCCTTTTCCTGAGTGTTTGGATCATACCTGACTGAGCATCAGTCTTCGGGAGAAAGATTCAATCAGAGCTCCAAGACTGACTCCTATTCTAGCCACAAATGAGCAAGTGTCTGTCTCTTCTTTTCCCTGGGCCGGTGGCAATCTCAACAAATAGGCTTTTAAATTAAGTAGTGATTTGGAATGTAAGTGAGTACATTTAAGATGATAAGAGACAGAGAAATCCTAATGGCTGAAATATTTGTCATATCACAAGTAAACGGAGTGTTTCGGGAGTCACTAATATAACTAATTTTTCCAAATCCTTCTCTGCTCTGTGAGAGAAGATGAGGTCAGTGCGGTTCAGCCAGCCTGCAGTGAGCTGCTGCCAGGGGACTAGGGAGAATACTGATGGATGCTGAGGCGCCGGACCGCCTTCCTCAGGAAACCAGAGCCTGATTGTTCAAATTAAGCAGTGGCTGCCCAACAGCAGAGGCAGGTTGCTGCAAAACAAAATGGTGGAGAGATGAACATGCAGCCTAGATGGCTTTTCCCCGGCTGGTTTGGGCTTGGCCCAGTGCTGTGGGCGTCTGCAGAGAAGTTGGAAATAATCTAAGGCAACTACCTCCCCCACATTCTTGCCCCCCCCCCCGTTTTTTAATGTCCTCTGCAGCAAGCCCAAATGATGTTAGTCAAACCTCTTCTCCGTGTTCCCATGGCCTTGGGTCTCACTACTCCCAGGCAGTCCATTGCGATCCGCACGCCCAGAGGGACCCAGAGACCTCTGGCATTGCAGCCAGACTGACACTCTGCTTGTGTCAGCAGTGAACTGAAAGGCAGATGGCCAGTCCTTTGGGTGTGGTGCTTGGAGGGATGAGGTTTAACACTAAAACCTGACTTCAAGTCTTGCCCTCACCCTCAAATTTGCTGTTCTACCTTCCGGGAGGAGTGACACTTGCTAAGATCCTTCTGCTTTGCAAAAATGGGAATGATGTCTACCCCACAGCCTTGTCCAGTGGGGAGGGCAAGTGGAAAGGGAGAAATGGTCATTCTACCTGA
Source organism: Phyllostomus hastatus (assembly GCF_019186645.2). Taxonomy (NCBI): domain Eukaryota; kingdom Metazoa; phylum Chordata; class Mammalia; order Chiroptera; family Phyllostomidae; genus Phyllostomus; species Phyllostomus hastatus. Next base: position 5,249,687 of record NW_025334015.1, on the reverse strand, counting down.
ACCTCACATTCACGAAGGGCATCACATGCAGATTTTGGTGTTATCTCAAAATAAATATACATTCAGCCCTGGCTAGGGTGGCTCAGTGGATTGAGCACTGGCCTGCAAACCAAAGGGTCACCAATTCGATTCCCAGTCAGGGTACATGCCTGGGTTGTGGGCCAGGTCCCCAGTAGGGGATGCTGAGAGGCAGCCACACATTGATGGTTCTCTTCCTCTCTTTCTCCCTCCCTTCCCCTCTGTCTAAACATAAATAAATAAAACTTTAAAAAAATAAATATGCATTCAGCCACAGAGAAACACTAACAAGACTGTAAGGGATGCTGGCCATTCAACTTGACATCCCTGTCACTTGGAGCAGACCTTCCGCAGTGTGCTTTAAGGAATTTTTAAAATAAATTTGTCTGGGACAAGTATACTGCAGGCATTTTTTAGCAGTCATTCATTCGATTTAAGTATGCCACAATGCTTGTAATCTCAGATTGGCATTTCTTAGCATTTGAGAGCCTAAAAAAATGGAAATGGCTTAGGTCCTCTCTCTGAAAGGCTCTGTCCTGCCTGCTTATATGATTCTTGTTATAATCAAGTAAGATTAATAATGTAAATTGGTTTGTTATTAAAAGGCCTTATAGATTATATGTGGTGTCCAGAAGAGTCAAACTTTTAGAAACAGAAGTGGAATAGAGGTTGCTAGCAGCTGGGGGAGGGGAAAGGAGGAGCTATTGCCTCATGGATGTGGAGCTCTAGTTTTGCAAGATGAAAAAGTTCTGGAGGTCAGTTGTACAACAACACACACACAAAAAATGTGTACTGAATGATACACTTAAAAACTGTTGAGATTGTAACTTCATGTTATATGGATTTTAGTAGAATTTTTTTAAAAATTGAATTAATTTTTTAAGTTTTAATGTAAATATTATATTGCTGCTATTAACAGGACTAACAGTAATTATATCTCAGTCTTTCTTGAAATATGTACTGAGGATCTATTCTGTGCAGTACCAGAAACTGTGCAAGGTAGTAGAGACTTTCAACTCTGCTGGTGAATGAAGTCACACAGAATTCCACGAGGCAGATAACAGGAAATTTATGGAAATGTGAAAGAAACCAGCACGTGAGTGTTGGTAGGTACATCAGTATGGGAATCTGGTCCACTCCTGTCAGTACGGCTGTAACAGCATACCTGAATGGAAGTCAGTGGCCCAGACTCTGGCTGGGCACTGCTGCCAGTTAACAACAGAGGGAACATGATGACAAGTAGTCCCTCAAGCCAGAAATCTCATTCTAAATTTCAGCTCTGCAGTTTACTACCTGTGCGACATTGGGCAAGTTACTTAACCTCTCAGTATCTCAGTTTCCTACTCTAACAAAGGGGGAATAATAATAGTGCTAACTTGAAAATGCTTTTATGGAATTTAATGAGCTAATATTTATCATAGTATTCAGAACACTGTCTCACATATAGGGAATCCTATACATATGGGTTAAATGAAATAGCATACTTTCTAGCAAGCCAGTTAGTTTTCTGGACTTTGGTAAAATAATGAGGTGCAGTAAATGACTTCTAAACATACTTTCAGGTCTATAAATTCTGCAATTCTAAATGTTAAACAATGAAGACTTTGTAACCTCCCAAGTCATGCATTTAGTTTTTAACCAGTCTAATTGGTTGTAGTAAAAGCTTTCTTTTTGAAAATATTTTATTTATTTATTTTTAGAAAGAGGGGAAAGAAAGGAGAAAGAGGGAAAGAAACATCGAATCAATTGGTTGCCTCTCACACACCCCCAGCTAGGGACCTGGCCTGCAACCCGGGCATGTGCCCTGACTGGGAATCAAACCAGTAGCTTTTCATTTCACAGGCCAGCACTCAATCCACTGAACACCACCATCCAAGGCATAAAATCTTTCTGGATAGTAATTATGCTGGGGTCTGGTTAAGAAACCAGAGGCTTCCAGTCAATATGGCAACATAGGTAAATGCAGTACTTGCATCCTCCCACAAACACATTGAAAACACAACCAAACTACAGAACAACCATCATTCAGAATCCCCTGAAATCTGGCTGAATTTAAGTCCTACAACTAAGGAATTAATAAGAAAGCCACATTGAGACTGGATAGGAGGGGCAGAGACACAGAACAGACTGGTCCCACGTGGCAGATAAAAATGAGGAGGAACATCTCTGTTACAGAGGACCCCATGAGCAACAAGGGGCCCCAGTCTCATACCAGGCCTCCCAGCCCAGGGTTCCAATGCCAGAAAGAGAAGTCCTCATATACAGCAGGGATTGTGAGTGAGTGAGACAGAGTGCTGCTGCAGTCCCAGGCAGTTCCTCTTAAAGAACCCACACATGGACTGGCTCAGACGCACTTACTCTGAGCTCTGGCTGAGACAGCAGCTTAAAAGCCACCAGGGGCGTTCATGGAGTAACTGAATTATCCAATGAGAGCTGAAGGGACAGCTTTCTCCCAGACAGAAGAGCTAGCAGAGACCATTGTTCCTTTGCTGAGCCCTACCCCTACAGAGCTAGCAGGTGGGCACCATATCGGAGTATCCAAAAATCTGGCTAATACCATTTCCTCTGCCCTGGTGATTCCCTGAGGTCCCGCCCCACCGAATTTTTTGTCTACCCAAGCTTTTTCCAGTGGCTTTTCCATACAAATGGCCTCTCTTGGCTCATTCTTTAAACTTTCCTAAAATCTTTCAAACAAGCAGCATCTAACCTCAGCATGACCTGTACCTCTTGCTAAGCAGCCCTAGAACAGGCTGTAGCAGCAGCCAGCCTTTGTTCAAAGTTTGGCCCCTTCTGGGTACCTCTGAACTCAGCACAAGTAGCAGCCATCTGCAGATCACTTTGTAGCTCATGCCAGGTGGCTCCAGACAGAGCACAGGCAGTGGCTGATCTTGCAATGCACCACTCAGGAGGCTCCAGAGCCAGTGCGTCTAGTGGACAGCTTCAGACCATGTCTAAGCACCATCTACCACCTCCAAAAGTGACACACTCAAGGGGAAGACTCAGCAGGTACCAGAGGCCTGATGAAGTAAGTCCTGTTCTGTGGAGTGGGCTCCAGCACAGCTGATCCTCTACAGTGGTCACAGACAGTTCTTTCAGCTGATGGACCTGGGGTCAATTCCTTCCCCCACACTGGTGTGCCAACAGCAATTAAGGCTCAACTACAATAGGAGAGTGTAACAGCCCACATAGGTGGTGCACCTAGAGTACCCAACTCAGGTGAACAGGGAGTCTGAGTGCCTGGACCCTTCAGGACACCCACTACATTAGGTCACTCTACCAAGCCTAGGAGATGTAGCAGCTCTAGCTAATACACAGAAATAAACAAAGGGAGGCTGCCAAAATGAGGAGACAAAGAAACATGTCATATATAAAGGAACAGAATAAAACTCCAGAAAAAGAACTAAGCAAAATGGAGATGAGCAATGGACCAGATACAGAGTTCAAAACACTGGTTATAAGGATGCTCAATGAACAACTGTAAAGGACACATGGACAAAACCAAGGTGGGGGGAGGGAGGGATAGCTGGAGTGGGAAGGCAGAGTTGGGGGTGTAAATGCAGACAACTTTACTTAAACAACAATAAAATAATTTAAAAATAAAAAATAAAAAAGAAGGCTAATCAGAGGAGTGTTACACAAAATAAATAAAACAATGTAGTAAGCCTGGAAAAAAAGAATGTTCAATGAACTTAGGAGAAAAGTAGATGAACTTAGAAAGAACATAAACAGCATTAAAAAAGGACATGAGCTCTGGCTAGTGTGGCTCAGTGGATTGAGCACCAGACTGCAAACCAAAGGGTCACCAGTTCAATTCCCAGTCAGGGCACATGCCTGCACTGCAGGTCGAGTCTCCAGTATGGGGTGCTCGAGAGGCAACCACACATTGCTGTTTCTATCACTTTTTTTCTCCCTCCTTTTCCCTCTCTGAAAAATAAATAAATAAAATCTTAAAAAAAAGGGACACAAAAACCATAAAAAACAACCAGTTAGAAATGAAGGATACATGAACTGAAATAAAGAATACTTTACAGGGAATCAATAGTAGAGTAGATGAAGCCAAGAATCAAAACAGTGATTTAGAATATAAGGAAGGAAAAAAACACCCAATCAAAACAGCAAAAAGAAAAAAAGAATCCAAAAAAATGATAACAGTGTAAGGATCCTCTGGGACAACTTCAAGTGCACCAACAGTCATATCATGGGGGTGCTAGAAGAAGAGAGACAGCAAAGCAAGAAATTAAAAATCTATTAAAAAATAATGATGGGAAACTTTCTTAACATGGTGAGGGAAATAGACATACAAGTCCAGGAAATGCAGGGAGTCCCAAACAAGGTGAAACCAAAGAAACCCACACCAAGACACCCCATAATTGAAATGCCAAAGTTTAAAGACAGACAATCTGAAAAGCAGCATGACAAAACCAGTTATTTACCTACACAGGAGCTCCCATAAGACTGTCAACAAATTTCTCAACAGAAACTTTGTAAGCCAGAAGAGATTGGCACCAAATAATCAAAGTAATGAAAAGCAAGGACCATCATTCAAGGTTATTGTATCCAGCAAGGCCTTCATTTAGAATCAAAGGGCATATAAAGAGCTTCCCAGACAAGAAAAAACTAATGGAGTTCATCACCTCAAAACCATTATGACATAAAATGTCAAAGGGTCTTCTTTAAGAAGAAGACCAAAAAATCAAAATGTGAACAATAAAATGACAATAAACACATATCTATTGACAACTGCATCCAAAAAACTGAAAGAAAACAAACAAGCAGAACAGAAATAGACTCATAGATACAGAGAATATTTTGATTGTTGCTAGGTAGGAGGAGAGTTGGGGGAATGGTAAAAAAAAATGGTGAAGGGATTAAGAAGTACAAATTCATTGGTACAGAATAGTCACAGGGATATAAAATGCAGCACAGAATATAGTCGATAATATTCTAATATCTATGTATGGTGTTAGATGGGTACAAGATTTATTGGGATATCAGTAAGTTATCTAATGTATAATCACTGGGATGTACACCCAAAACTAATGTAATATTGTATGTCAGCTGTAATTAAAAAATAAAAAATGGTTTAAAAAAAAGAAAAAGAAACCAGAAACCACACTAAGGATCTCAATGGAGAGAATTTCCTATAAGAGAGTGAGTAAATAGTTATTGATAACTGCCAAAGCTAAAAGGGAAGACTAAGATAATAATTTCTGGAATGGTCATGCCTTCTATGGCTGGGTCATGAAGGGAAGGAGAGGGGCTGTCACAGCCTAAAGCCTTGGAGGACAAGCCCATCGGGCTGGAGCCAACTCTCCGGGGAACGGGTGCTGCTTGACTGCTGCTGGTGCCTCAGGAGCTGGAGGGGAGTCCCCCGGAGGTGGGATTCAGACTCTGAAGAGGGATTTCACTGACAACCTCTGAAAGGGCACTGGATATTTGTCTGAGATGTGATGGAAAAAAGCTAGAAACTAGAACCAACTGCCATCATCATGGTGGAAGGCCATTGCTGGGCAATGCTATCAGTAACAGCAAGCAAGAGGGGAGGCCCTTATCCTTCCTCCTGCTTTCTAGTCTCCACTGATGCCCCTTCAGGGGGACTTAACAGAGACATAGTTGGCAATGAGAAATGGATTTTTTAGAAACTGAGCTCCAACCCCCCAAAATCAGAATCTAAAGGAATGGGTTTGGAGGTAGAGACTCAGCAACTGTCATAATGGTCCTGAAACTGCTTCCTACCACTTCAATTCAGCTATGGATGCCAGTTCTGACCTCCGGGCTAATACTGAATATATTCACACTCTGCAAGTATTCAAAAATAGCTATCCTTCCCTCCTCATGCTTTCCTTTTCTAACCTAACAGAGCCTTCTGTTAATTCCTCCACTGTGGGCTCCCTAGGACAGGAAGCCTCTTAGGCTCTTCACCTCACCCCTCTGCAATCAGCATAACCCCAAAAACATGCCAGGTGCTTTCTCAGCACTGATGTGAATTAACAGATTGCTCTAAATGTCAAGAAATCAGTCCTTGTGTTGAGGTCAAATCAGCCTGCCCTAAAGCAAGTGGCCTATCCAATTTGGCAAATTACCTGACCCACTCCAGACCTGTTTCCTCAGAGTTCAGACATCCCCACCCACCCACCCCTCCATCTCTGAAGAACTCTGAATCCCTCACTCAAGGGAGGAAGTAAAACCTTGGTACAGTTCTTAGAAGAAAATTGTATTTTAAATAAAGCATTTTCAGAAGGAAAACTTACTGAGGTTTGCACAGCTGGGGCACTATGGAATCCAAACCCCAGAGCTCTGACTCTGGTCCATGAATCCCAGAGAGACAGGGCCTGCAGCATACACAAAAATAAAGAAGACACAGTTGCAATCTCAGAGGAGCTCACTGACAAATGGGGGAGACAGCCAGGCACCCGAATGCCTCTAAACTGTTTGAAAAGTGCTATACTAAAGATGCAAATTGTACAGGAAGCACTGAGTCAGGGAGTCACCAACTTTGCCTAGGAGAGTTCTGAAGAAAAAAGATTTCAGGTGGCTCTTAAAAAGTGAATAGATTTCCAGGTGGAGAGGAAAAAACAAGCCATTCTAAATCCACAGGATTTTATTCTCTCTTGGCTCTACCCAGGCTACCTTGGATAACTGCATCTTGCAATACTTCTTACTTCTTCAGTTGCACTCATTTCCTTTAAATGGTGAGACCATGCTCCTATGTTCATTTGCATTAGTCCTCTTCCTCCATCCTGATCTCTGCTGGAAGTTTTATTATGGATAGGTTGTTACACTCAACAAATTTATCCTGACTATAAGCACAATACCCAAACCCAATCTCTGGACATTTAGGAAAAACCCAAAGTTAACATTGTATGTTATGGTCAAATATTAAATGCTTTTCTCCTAAGATCAGAAACAAGGCAAAGATATCCACTTTGGCCAGAGGTCCTAGCCAAAGCAATAAGAAAAGAAAAAGAAGTAAAAGGTATACAGGCTGTAAAGGAAAAAATAAACCATCTTGACTCACATATAACATTATTGCTTGTGAAAAAAATCTTAAGGAACTCCACAAAATCATTACTAGAATTAAGAAGAGAACTGAGCAAAATCACACTATACATGGTCAATATTTAAGTTCAATGGCATTCCTACAATGTAGAAGCAATTAATTGGAAAATAAAATTTAAAAACAGTTCTATTTACAATAGCATAAAAGTGTAACTGGAAATCAATTTAATAAAAGATGCAAGATTTCTTCATTTTAAAGTACAATACAAATAAACAAACTATAAATTTGATTACAATCACATATTTCACTCATAGTCAATCATGGTCAAACACACACGAATGCATGAACATTGAATAATCATTGATCGACATTTCGTCATCGCTTCTCATCGCACAAATGACACGCGCGCGACATTACAATACACCCTCGAAACAAACATACAGACAGAGATTCATCTTATTTATATACTGTTTCTTACATACTCACGATTATCCAACGTCTGAATGAACATTATATTGATATTTCAGCCACTTCCACAGCTGAGAGCTTCACCACACAAAGAAAGCAACTCATTGATGAACCAGATACTTCATTCACACTTCGACAACTGATTATTCATCACAATACTTGATGATATCCGAATAATATCAACTGAGCAACCACGACGTGAGTACAAACATAAAAGATATCCACGCCATGGTCGATTCACAGCTTTGCACACGCATGTTCACCACCGTTGTCACACACACATCATGCTACAAAGAGATTTTAGATCTTTTCGACAACCCAAGACGTCTTCACCACAATTTGAAGATACGATGCCAAACGGTCTCATGTCAAACATGAACACATTACACCTTCATCCACGCACCACAACGATTCGTCAATCATTCATGATCCACAAGCAGATTTGTCGGTTTATTGGTCACGCATCATCCACGCCAAGATTGATGATTGAAACCTCATCACGCCGATGAATGCGCTTGATCACACAAACCATTATCTTCCTTACGCCGATCTTCCGCATCTTGACATTGACATGTCATGACAAATGATTCGAATGGTATTGACTTATTGAAGATTCAAACCACACGTCCTTGAGAATTCAATGATACGAGTTTCCAAAGATATTATCGGTTTAGCGATTCATCACATAACGCGCCGCTCACAGACACAAATTTATTCATGATGCGCCAGAAGATAGGCAAGACAACATTTGCATCAAACACCTGATATCATAAACCGTTGAATAACCCACAGATATTTTTCACATTTCATTGTTATTTCAGCATTGAAGATATGGCTCAAAGAGATCCAAAGACTTCAGTTTCATTATTTGAGTTGATTGTGCGAGGGGGAAGGGAGGAATGGGGGGAAAAGGTACAAGGAAGAAGAAGCATGATTAGTAGGCATAAAATGGATGGGGAGAGATAAAAAATGGTATAGAAAACAGAGAACTCAAAGAATTTATATGTACAACCCATGGGCATGAACTAAGACGGGGAGAATGCTGAGGACTAGGGGTGCAGTGTGGAGGGGGGATAAAGGAGGGAAAACTGGGACAACTATAATAGCATAGTCAATAAAAATACTTAAAAAAACTACAAAACATTGCTGACAGAAATTGTAAAAGACCTAAATAAAGAGATATATACCATGTTCGTGGATTGTTAAGATGTCATTTTTACCCAATTTAATCTATCCTATTATTAAAATACCAATTATAATTCAAGTACATTAATTTTTTTAAGAAATCAAGTTGATGTTTAAAATTTACATGGAAAAACTCTCTGGCTGGTGTGGTTCAGTGGACTGATCACTGGCCTGGGGACCGGAAGGTTGCTAGTTGGATTCCTAGTCAGGGCACATGTCTCGGTTGCAGGCCAGGTCACCGGCTGGGGGTGCGCAGGAAGCAACTGATCGATGTTTCTCTTGCATGTTGACATTTCTCTCCTTCTTTCTCCCTCCCACCTCTCTAAAAATAAAGAAATAAAATATTAAAATTTACATGGGAAAGCAAATGATCTAGAAGAGTCCAAACAAACTTTAAAAAGAAAAACAGACTTGGGGGACCCATGCTATCTGGTTTTAAGACTCACTATAAAGCAATAGTAATCAAACTGAATCCGACACAAACTTAACTGAACATAACTGTTCCAGTTATTTGTTACTAAGTAACAAATCACCCTGAAACAGTAAATTAAAAATATAACAATCACGTGTTTTGCTCAGGAGCTGGGAGTTGACTGGTCTCACCTGACCAGTTCTCGCACAGGGTCTGTCCCACAGGGCAGCTGAATGTCCCGAGGACCCGGTGGAAGCAGCATGCATTTAATGATCCAGACATGGAAGTTACCTGGTGTCAGTCCACACACTGCCTATTAGAAGTCAGTCCCTGGATATGGCCCTTACTCTCCAGGGGAATTGAACCCCACACCTTGATGAAAGCAGCAACAAACCATCACACAAACCAAACAAGTGAGATGAAAGTCACTCTTGGCCTAACAGAAAGTATGGTGGAATCAAGGAAGAATCTGATAAAACGATGGGAAATGCCACACAGGACTCTTCGAGTTTCTTAAGTCTCCTGGTGAGATTTACCACAATGGCAGGTGGGGAGAAGGTAAGAAGTTGGGTTTGGGGAGGCACTTTTTCCCTCCTCAGAGTGTTGGCCTTACTTCACCAGATGAGGTTCCCCAAATTTCACGTAGCTTCTCTCTTTCGCTTCCAAGCCTTTGACATATGCTCTTCCCGTGGGTGAGGATGCTCTTTCTCTTCCCTGTGACTGTCTTCTACTCATTCTTCAGGTTCAATTTAGGCATTTTGCCCTCCAGGAAGCTCTCCTTGACCCCCAAGCAGGGTCAAGGCCGCTTCCATGGGTTGCCATAACACTCTGTACTTTGCTTCTTCTCAACGCTCATTAGTATCTTGTTGCTACCTGTTCACTTATTGATACCTCTACCCTTTACTAGAGTGGAGGTAACCTGAAGGCACAAGGCAATGTTTTGTACCCCTTCATATTCACAGTGCTCTAGTAAGTTTGATGAATGACTTAAATGAGGGTGTGGAATATTCCTGAGCTAAAGTAGGACTCAAAGTCTCACAAGGAGGTGGCTGCAAGATCTCTTGCTTCATCCAAGGTATTGGGCATCACCTCTTTGCAGATGCAAACCAGAACCAGGCAGAGCAGATCTGACCAGGTGATTAGCTAGTTTCTTAGTGCAAATAGCCAACAGTGTGATCTGCTCAACTGTGGCCTCCCGCCAGCCTCCCCAAATCAGCCAACTTCCCTTCCCAGCTCCTCTCCCAGAGTAGATCGACCTGCTCCCCACTAAAACTATAGACGCGATAATAGGAGGGAAAAAAGGGTCGAGGGTTGGACAATTGGTGGCGACAAGATGAACATAGATTAATGCTGCGGACCTTGCCCTGACACCCCAGCCTGGGCTGGGGAAGGTTCATAGTTGATACCCATTAAAGGGCTTAATGAAATAATTACAATTCACACCCCAGAGCATCAGGGAATCAATACTGGGGAACTCTGGGCCACTCTGGTGGTGGCCTCCCACTGGCTGCACAGCTCAGCACAGCTGGAAGTGCATGCGGTCGACATGGAAGTTGCATTAAAAGAGGGCAATAGTGGATTAAAAGCTGCCGGGATCCTGGGGACTGGCCGTTATCCTCTGCTCCCTGCCTTGCCCCATTTCTGCCCCTCGGTGCACTGTTAGCCCAAATCGATGGGCTGTCAGGCGACATGGCCAGCTCCAGCATTAATGCGAGCTCACAAAGGAAGCCTGGTCCTATATTATCACTTCTCTCGCCTCCAAATTACCACATAATGCAGGCCACGGGCAGCCTGTGACATGTTAATACTATACTCGATTTGCTGGGATTGGACTAAACATTTCACGGCTAAAGATTTCATCAGAGACTCGATGACAGAAATAAACTGCTGCCCACGGGGAAATCACTGGAAATAATAGAATTAGGCATTGTTTGGGAATGCGGAGGAGGAAGGCTGGGAGGGCGGGGAAGGGGGCTGCTGCCCACAGCTGGTGGGTGGTCTGCTGTGGGTCCTGCTTGGGAGAGGCGGATTGTCACTAACAGCCTTTTTGCTGGCCCCCAGAAAGAACAGGTATTTGACTTTAGTCTAGGACTTACTTTCTATTTTTGTGCAAAAGCTGGGGAGAGGCTTTGTCTTCTATGATAGCAGGGGATGTGATTGTCCTGGGTTGAATTGTGTCCCCATCCCATGCCACCACCACCAAAAACAGATAGAGTGAAGTAATAATTCCCACTTCCCCACAATGATTTGACCTTATTTGGAAATAGGGTTTTTACAGAGGCAACCAAATTTAAAAATGAGGCCATTTGGGTGGGCCCTACTCCAATATGACTGGTGTCCTTCTAACAAAGGGGAAATCGGGACACAAACACAGACGTGTGGGGAGGGAGGACAACGTGGAAGCCGCAGGAAGCAGAAGGCCCTGTGACCGGGGTGATGCATCTGTGAGCCCAGGAACACTCGAGGCTGCCCGAAGCCGGGAGAGGGACATGGGACGGCTCCTTTCCTGGTGCCTTCAGAGACCGCGGGGCCAGCCAACACCCTGGCTCCAGACTGCCACCTCCAGAGCTGTGAGACAGAACATTGCTGTTATTTTAAGCCACACAATGTTGGTACCTGGTTACATCAGCCTTAGAGAATGTTAATCATGATTATTATTTAATTACTAGTTGATAATAGCCTTTACTGAGCACATACTCTCTGAGCCAGGCAGAGCTAAACACTGGCTCGTTTACTCCTCATAACAAACTGAATGGTGGAGGCTCATAGTCCGGTGTCACGGGCAAAGAAAGGCAGCTTCAGAAAGGATAGTGAGTTTGAGGTTTCACACCTAGCAGGCAGCAGAGCGGGTCCCTGCTTGACAGACATACTGGAAACCCTAAATTGACAAACAAATGGAGAGATCTCTGGTGAATATTTCCAGTAGTTTTTCAAGCAGGAGCTTGCCTGCAGCCTGCTGTCTTTTCAGTCCAGTCTAGTGTTTTCAGGCCCTGGCTGTCAAACCTATACCTCCTTGGTTTGAGAGTCCAGGGTCACAAATGACGTGGACAATGACAGCACAGGGGGTGGGGAGACGGCTGGGGGTGGGGGTGGTGATGAACGGGTACACCCTTCCTGTTATAAGATAATTCAATAGCTTTTGGGGGTCTGAGGTACAGCATGGTGAGTATTGTTAACAAGACTGTCTATGTTCTTGAAAGTGGCTCTGACAGGAACCCCTAAATGTCCTCACCTCAGCCCAGGCTGGTGTGGCTCAGTGGACTGAGCGCTGGCCCGTGAACCGAAAGACTGCTTGTTCAGACCCCAGTTGGGGCACATGCCTGGGTTTCAGGCCAGGCCCCCAGTTGGGGGCACATGAGAGGCAACCCATCCAGTATTTTTCTCCCTCCCTTCGTATCTCTCTAAAATTAAATAAATAAAATCTTTAAAACATATTCCTTTTAAAAGAATGTTTCCACCACAAAAATAAAATGGTAATTTTGTGAGATGACAGAGGTATTAACTAACCCTATTGGGGTAATCACTTGACAATACGTTAGTGTATCAAATCAAGACTGAACTTATGCAATATCATGTGTCAATCAAGCTGGGAAAAGGAAAACAGCACAGCTGTGATTGCTCCACTCCTTCAGAGTGAGGGTCTTATGTCTTCTCTTGTAGTTCTATTGTTCCTCCACCTCCCTCTGCTCAACTGCCCCAGCAGGACACACATTCTCATTCACATGTCTCTTTCTCTCTCTCCTTCTTTGGAGAAGCCAGTTCTGCAGCTTCTTTGATCTCTCTTTTCTTAAATTAAAAAAAATCATAAAACTGCCCAGCTGGTGTCACTCAGTGGATTAAGTGCTAGCCTGCGAACAAAAGGGTCACCAGTTTGATTCCCAGTCAGGGCACATGCCTGGGTTGCGGGCCAGGTCCCCAGTAGGGGGTGCTCAAGAGGCAACCACACACTGATGTTTCTCTCTCTCTCTTTATCCCCTCTTACCCTCTCTAAAAATAAAATTTTTAAAATATATTTTATTGATTATGTTATTACAGTTGTCCCATTTCCCCCTTCACTCCCCTCCACCATGCCCACCCACTCCCACCCACTCCCCCCACTTTAGTTCATGTCCATGTGTCATAAGTTCTTTAGTTTCTACATTTTCCATACTATTCTTGCCCTCCCCCTGTCTGTTTTCTACCTACCATCTATGCTACTTATTCTCTGTATCTTTTCACCCTCTCTCCTCCTCCCACTCCCCTGTTGCTAACACTCCATGTGATCTCCATTTCTATGGTTCTGTTCCTGTTCTAGTTGTTTGCTTGGTTTGCTTTTGTTTTAGGTGTGGATGTTACTAACTGAGTTTGATGTCTTTTTTTACTGTTCATATTTTTTATCTTCTTTTTATTAGATAAGTCCCTTTAACATTTCATATAATGGCTTAATGATGATGAACTCCTTTAACTTGGCCTTATCTGAGAAGCACTTTCTCTGCCCTTCCATTCTAAATGAAAGCTTTGCTGGATAGAGCAATCTTGGATGTAGGTCCTTGCCTTTCATGGCTTGGAATACTTCTTTCCAGCCCCTTCTTGCCTGCAAGGTCTCTTTTGAGAAATCAGCTGACAGTCTGATGGGAACTCCTTTGTAGGTAACTGTCCCCTTATCTCTTGCTGCTTCTAGGATTCTCTACTTCATTTTTACGTTGACTAATGTAATTATGATGTGCCTTGGTGTTTTCCTCCTCGGGTCCAACCTCTTTGGGACTCTCTGAGCTTCCTGGACTTCCTGGAAGTCTATTTCCTTTGCCAGAATGGGGAAATTCTCCTTTATTATTTGTTCAAATAACTTTTCCACTTGTTGTTTTTCCTCTTCCCCTTCTGGTACCCCTATAATTCGGATGCTGGAACATTTAAAGATGTCCTGGAGGTCCCTAAGCCTCTCCTCATTTTTTTGAATTCTTGTTTCTTTATTCTTTTCCGTTTGGTTGTTCCTTTCTTCCTTCTGGTCCCTTCCATTGATTTGAAACCCAGTTTTCTTTCCATCACTATTGGTTCCATGTGCATTTTTCTTCATTTCACTTATTGTAGCCTTCATCTGTTCATCTAATTTGCGACCAAAATCAACCAATTCTGTGAGCATCCTGTTCACCAGTGCTTTGAACTATGCATCTAATAGGTTGGCTATCTCTCAGTCGCTTAAAAGTACTGGCCGCAGGGCTTTCACATCTGTTTGAGCCATCTTTTTTCCCCCTTTGGTCTGGTCGCACCTGTTAAGTATGAGGGGCAGAGCCTTAGATGTTCACCAGTGCAGGGCACCTCAATTGCTGGATTGTGACATTGTATGTGCGGACGGGGTCTGAGAGGGAACAATGGCGCCTGCTCTACTCTCTCTAGGACTTCAGTCCCCTCTGCCACTTCCTGCAAGCAGATTGGGCCCTTCTGGTGCTGGCTCCTGGGCGGGTGGGGTTGTGTACTTTCCAGGACTCTGCGGGTCTCCCCAAGGAGCTCTCCTGTGAAGCTGGGAGATTCTCTGGGCCTCAACCCCCACACGTGTTTTCAATTGGTGCTTTTAGGCTTTGTTTTCTGGTACTGGGTCCCTGGGTTGCGCAGTCTGTGTCACTGCCTGTTTTTGCTTAGTTTATCTGCATCCGAATGCATGACTATGGACAGCCAGCTGCCTTGCACACCTCGCTGGGTCTGCTGGTTGCCTCCCTTGCCCAGGGTCTGCCACCGGGTCCATCAGCTGTCCCTGCCTGTCTGGAGTCCGCCAACGGCCACCTGCACCCTGCATGCCCGTGTCTGCCAGCCACCGCTTTTTCCTGCTGGGACCCCTCGACCCCTCTCCGTAGGCCTCTGACTCTGCCCCTCCTTACTGGTCTGGATGAATGGTTGTCAGACTTTCATTCAGTTCATTTCTCTCTGTTCTGGCTGTTTTTTTGTTTCTAAATTTTTGTTGTCCTTAGTTTTGTTTGTGTGAGGAGACACAGTGTGTCTACCTATGCCTCCATCTTGGCTGGAAGTCTAAAAATAAAATTTAAAAAATATTTTAAAATATATCATAAAACTGCTTTATTGAGAACTATAATTCACACACCACAAAATCCACCTATTTGAAGTGTACAGTTCTAGCCCTGGCTGGTATGACTCAATGGACTGAGTGCCAGTCTGCAGAATGAAAGGTTTCCAGTTTGATTACTGGTCAGGGTACAGGCCTGGGTTGCAGGTTCATTCTTTGGTTGGGGTGTGCATGAGAGGCAACTGATTGATGTTTCTTTCCCTCGAGTGCCCCCAGCTGGGGGGCCAGTTCCCTAGCTGGGGGCACACGAGAGGCAACCACACACTGATGCCTCTCTCCCTTTCTATCCTCCTTTCTCCTCTCTAAAAAAATAAATTTAAAAAATTTTTACAGTGTACAATTCTATAGCTTTGAGCAACCATGACTACAATCAGATTCGAAGATTTCCTCATCGCTAAACAAAACCCCATACTCATTTGCAATCACTCTGCACTCCTTAACCCTTTTTTCCCCCAGCCCCAGACACCCACCAATCTACTTTGTGTCTCCAAACATTTGTCTGCTCTGGACATTCCATGTAAACATAATCATATAGTAAGCAGCCCTTTGTGATTGTCCTGTTTTCAAAAATCACCCACGTGGATGTGAGGGTGATCTGGCTGCGACATCTGTCACCCCATTGATGGCCAGGGTCAATTCGGCTCATATGGAGGGCTGGATGGGTGCCCCTCCCACCTATTCATGTGTGTCCCTCACTAAGCTACGCCCTCAGTCGAAGAGGATGACTTTCCCAACTACAGGAGAGGGCTGGTCTTTGGTCAAGGGTACATGAGTAGCGGCACTCACCTGCTAGAATCTCCAAATGAGCTCTCAAAAATCACCCATGTTACCAGGTATCAGTACTTCATTCATTTTTGTGACTCAGCAACATTTCATATTGTTTATCCATTCGTTGTCAGCTGGTGGACATTTGGGCTGTTGACACTTTTTGGCTGTTGTAGTTATGCTGCTGGGAACATTTGTGTACCTGTGTTTGTGTGGATGTATGTTTCGATTTCTGCTGGGTACATAATAGAGTGGAATGCCTTAGTTAAATATTCATTCTATGTTTAACTTTTTGTGGAATTACCAGACTTTTTTCCAAAGTGTCTGTACCATTTTTTTTTTTACCCTCACCTAAGGACATACTTACTGAACTTAGAAGGAAAAGGAAGAAGAGAAAGGGAAAAAAACATCAATCAGTTGCCTCCTGTGCACACCCCAACCAGGGACTGAACCTGCAACCTAGACCTGTGCCCTGCCTGGGAATCGAACCCATGACATTCTGGTTTAGGGGACGATGCTCCAACCAACTGAGCCACACCAGCCAGGGCACTGTACCATTTTACCTTCACACATCAGTGTATGAGGGTTCCAGTTTCTTCACATCTTTACCAAGTTGATCTTGTCTTTCTGATTGTAGTCATCCTAACAGGTGTGAAGCTCTATCTCGTGATTTTGAGTTGCATTTCACTGATGGCTAATGACATTGAGCATCTTTTCATGTGCTTATTAGCTATTTGTATATCTTCTTTGGAGAAATATCTGTTCAGAGCTTTTGTCCATTTTAAAAATTGGCTTGTTTTTTTATTATCAAATTGTTTTTTATATATTCTGGGTACCAGTCTTTTATTAGATATATGACTAGCAAATAGATTCTTCAGTTGTGTGGGTTGTCTTTCTTTACTTTCTTGAGTGTGTCCTTTGAAGTACAAAATTTACAATTTTAATGAAGTCCAATATATCTATTTTTTCTTTTGTTGCTTGTGCTTTTGGTGTCATATCTAAGCAACCCTCACCTAGTCCAAGGTCAAGAAATTTCGCAGCCTTTCCACAGGGCTCTGGGGCTGGCATGCTCTGACTGTTGTGAACTGTGGCCCAGCTGCTTAGGACGGACCCCATTCCTCCAGGTAGGCCCTGCCTGGGTGTCCTCTCCGGTAGCAAAGACTGGCTGCACTGTCTCTGCTCCTCTCCTCACTCCCCATACTGCCCAAGTCTCAGGGGCAATCTGAAGGCCTCAGTGGTCCTTTAGCTCAAAGATTTCGGCAGCTGTTTTGCCAGCTTTCATGTGGCTAGTACTGCTCCAAGTTTGGTCCATTTGCCTCCCATCTCATGCAACTCTAACACCGGCTCCTCACTCTGCACGGAGCAACTCCAGCAGAGACCTGTGGGGGAACCGGAGGCCGCCCGCCAGCCCGCAGCCACCACCCAAAGAGCCATGGCCATACCTGAACCCTCAGAAAGCCCAGAGGGAACAACACATTCTGCTACTCACCTCTTGGGTGCCTGCTCCCAACCCAACAAATGAATAAACACACCTCTTATTCATTCTTTTGATTACAATTGTGTGCTTATAATGTACCAAGCACTGGGAATATAGGAGTTCGTGAGTATTCTATTCTTGGGTTCGAAGTAGGTGGGGAACGCAAGCACCTTAACACAAGTGTGATGAGAGTCTTGGGAGCAGAAGTTCAGGGGTGGTGAGAGAAATCACATAGGGGCTTAACCTAGCAAAAGTAGGTCAGGAAAGGCTGTCTCCTGTTCCCACAGAGGCTTACGCTTTTTCCCCTCCTGGTTTCAAAGCTCTGTCCCCATCCCTCCATCCCCACACAGAATGGGTGTGGGTATAAAAGCCACACCCCCAAGCACATTAGCTCAACCCCTCGGGCGTGGCCTGGAATGCAGAAAGAGTGCACGGGACTGGCTTCCTCCCTCCGGGTCTGCTATCCCTCCACTGGGTCAGCTTTTGAAACAAACAAAGAGAACATGCCTTGGGGGTGGGGCAGGTAGGAGAGGGTAAAGGGCGGGTAAATGGTGACAGAAGGAAACTTCAGTTTAAGTGGGGAACTCACAATACAAAAGAGTGTGGGGCAAACGTAGGTTTACTGTTGTGAATATGTGAAACAGTTTATTCTTGTATTATTATTTATTAATTACTGTATTATTTTCTATATGAACAAACCTACTTTCCCCTACCTGTATAGAGATGATGTATTATAAAGTTGTATACTCAAAATCTATATCATTTTATTAACCAGTGTCTCCCCAACAAATTCAATTGAAAAAAAGCCCACAAATCTTAGTGAAAATTGGTCAACTCCCCGTCTCCGCCCCAAACCTGTTTTATAAATAGTTGCTGCCATCTAGTGGACAAAGATGTCCTTACACCCATATACAGACTTCAAGGAAATGAAAACTCCCCAGCCTTGCCTATTTATGCCCCACCAGTCACTCCATTCTACCTTAACAAAATCCAAAAGTTATTTTTTTCTATGAAAGCACAGGTCCTAGAACATTGTAGGTACTCAGTAAATATTGTTTGAGGAAAGGATTGTTTGGGAGCATTATCACTTTATTTCTTTATATCGCATTTTAAGTATGTAAATATTATAGTAACACTGTTGGGAGTAATTGTATTGCTGTGGCTTTAAAGGCAAAAGTTAGTCCCTTAGCAATTTAAAATTGTAACAATTACTGTTGAGTTAAGCTATGGCACTAAAAATGTATTTTAAAAGACAATCATGTTATTGCTAAATAAGTCCAGCAAAAACCAGCATGTAATTATTTTTTGTCTGTTTGCATGTGACTCTTAAAGCTGGACATGTAGGTTGAGGGATGGTGAAGTTTTTGCTCCCTCCTCCCAACCCAGTAGTGCCCTGTGCAGATCTCAGAGCCAGTATCTAAGTCAGGGGTGTCAAACTCATTTTCACTGGGGCCACATCAGCTTCTTGGTTGCCTTCAAAGGGCCAAAATAATTTTAGCACTGTATAAATGTAAATACTCCTTAACTGCTAAGGAGTTGAAATTACATTTGGCCCTTTGAAAGCAACCGCAAGGCTAATGTGGCCTCTGAAAGTGAGTTCAACACCCCTGCTCTGGGCCATGGCATCCTAACAACCACAGCCTCCTTACAAGAATCCACATAGAAACAGAATGCTCTTGCCTCCCTACATAGATTTAGGCATGCACAGCTAGATGATCCAGCCATTCTCCCCTGATAAGCTTGTTAGGAAAATCAAGTCAGAGAAGCGGAAGCCATTTTTTAACACTAAACTGAATGGGAAATAGTAGAAGATATTGGTGTTCCCGTGGCTGCCTTCTCTACGTTTTCTCTAAACCAGGGTGTCCGATCTTTTGGCACCCCTGGGCCACACTGGAAGAAGAGCTGTCTTGGGTCACACATTAAATACACAGACACTAATGAAAACTGATGAGCAAAAAAAGGTTTCAGTAAATTTACCATTTTCTGTTGGGCTGTATTCGTTGTCATCCTGGGCTGCGGGTTGGGCACCTTTCTCCAATAAATAACATATAATGCTCTTTCCAGGGTTTCCCCACAATGATTATGCTATTTTGTATATTCTAATCTCACTTTGTAATTGTCCTCAATTCATCTTGTGTATGTCAGTCTCTCCTGCTACGCTGTAGACATTTATGAGGCTGGAACAAACCTTTACTAGCTTTTTATCTATTCCCCAAACCAGGGCTCAGCCCACAGCAGAAGCCTAATTAAAAACAAAGTAAAAGACAAAAGTTGATTTGAATCACGGGGATCCTTGAGTCCCCAGATTGCTCAAGACTTCTACTTGCACAGGTCAATCTGCAACTGTGAACCCTCATACTACCAGGAAGGAACATGGTGTGAAAGCCAACTGCAACTGGATAAATACTGGGGCCTAATTAAGTATATAAATTGCACCTGCTACTTTCGTTTTTCCAATAAGCATGAATTCTAGACACGAAAATACCAGTTTGGAGAAAAGTTGCTGTTTGTGGACATGAGCCGATGCTTCGTAATTCACTACACTACTATGCAGGGACAAAAATACAGGTCGGAGTCAAGTTTACCCGACTTTGAATGCCTGGATCCCTGCCCCCATGTTGTTTGGTTACTCACCTCCTCTGAACCTCAGGGTCCTCATCTGTAAACACTCTTACGCAGATTGACTCTCCTCACAAGCCCCAATTCTTGCTTTGAGAGTAACTTTATTAAAGCTGGGGGACAGTGAGACAAGGGCTTGGAGGCAATGAAGGGGGCCTTGGAGACAGTCCCGGTTAGCCCGGACATTGGTGTGCTCCCGGGAAGAGGGTTCCCCCAGTTTTCCATCACACAGACCAGCGATGTGTTGTTTCTCCTTCCCATATAAAGAAAATATCGCCATTTTTCTCTCTCCAATTTCAATTTCACTGATGAAATTTAGACATAATAAAGGAAAATTGACTGCAGCTGTTTCATGAACTGCACTCACTTGGTTATGTTTACCAAACTAGATTAATGCTGAAAATTGTGGTTACTGGGAACTTCCGCTGAAATCCCGTCACAGTAGCCTATAAAATGCTACCTGGGTTTCACTCAGTTACCACAAAGGCATAGGAGGGAGGGCTCAGTCAGAGGTTAGGTCCGGTTACTCTGTGAGCCTAAATTGTGGCCTAACTCCCCATGCCCATGCTCAGTGATAGTCTGAACCAGCCACCAGGTGGCAAGCCTGCACCACTAGGCCCTGAATAGGCTTAGCAACCACTTTGTTCAGCCTTGAGGAAATGGAGGCCCAGGTGGGCAGTGCTGCACAAAACCTGATTCTTCGCTGGCAGAGAACCATGAAGCTTTTTGCTCCTAAGCAGGCGTATCTCAAGGCAGTGGTGGTTGGACAGATTTGGTAAACAGAACTGTGCTCGGAATCAGCTTGTCTCTATTAGATAATTTTATGGGTTAGGTTGGCTGCAATTAACTCACATCCTAAGACTATTAGCTACTCAACACCTTTCCAGACCCATTTTACTCACAGGTGAGAAGACCCTCACCAGGTCAACTGACAGCCAACCTGATTTACCACTTAGCTGCTGGGAGTGAACAGTAACAAAGAACCTGCTGTGAGCAGTTTGATGGGAGGACCGACCCTTAGACGCCAGGGTATTGGATTCCAAATGGCTGTTCCTCCCCAGTGGCTGTCCTCAAAATTTCCCATTACGCGTTGAACACACCAAATATTTCAGAATTGCATACCTGTAACCTGTTTTTAACCATTACCCCATTCAACTTGAAAAAAACTGAGCCATTTGTTCAGTAACTCAGTTGGAACATTGAACATTTGGGATTCACCCTCCTTCTTAAAATGTCTTAATTTTTAAAAAGAGAAAGATGGACTGCCTCCTGCAAGACAGGCACTTATCCTGCAGCCTCTCGGGCTGCAGGACCACACCCAACCCAGGGAGCTCCACCCATCAGGGAACCCTCCCTTCTCCCTAACACTTCCTTCCCAAGAACTTACCCAACCCTCAAGAGCATTATTTACTGTCTCTGTAGTTCAAACTGTTTCAGGTCTAGTAGTGGCATATAGTAATTTCAGCCTAGAAAAGCCCGAACTACAGGTTCTCCCATTTCCTTTTACTTAAAACCTTCCTCAGGTATTTGCCGATGTTGAGCAACCAAATCTGCATTTTATATGCCCCAGATGCTTAGGCCAGGGGTATATATCCAACCCCAGACCCAATGTCACCCCTGTAAACACTGAGCCAAACAACTTTATGGTGCCAATTTAAATAGTTTATTTAAGACATCGCATTTTCCACTTTACAATACAGTGCTTATAAAGTGCATTATTTCCCTGTGCACATAGTCCATGTTCAAGTATCAAGAATGCTGTTTTATTATACAGCAGCTCAACTTTTAAAACTGCCATGGAATTTGCTACAAATTTGGGTCCTTCAATATTTTATGTGGAACAATGCTAAATCAATGCAAGAGGGTTGGCTTAATCAACCTCTTCAATGGTGGGCCCAGAGGAGGCACCCCCAGATGGAGGGGCTCCACCCCCAGGGAAGCCCCCAGGCATTCCTCCTGGCATGCCACCTGCACTCTGGTACAGCTTGGTGATGATTGGATTGCAGACTTTTTCCAGCTCTTTCTGCTGATGTTCAAATTCTTCCTTTTCTGCGGTCTGAGAAGAGAATACAACAGTATTTTACTATCAAACGAAGGAGAGGAGGTTCCATGCATGACACAGTCTGGTAAGACACCAGACAGAGAAACCTACTACTGTCACAATAACAAAGCCTATGTACTAATTTGGGTCACTCAGACATCCAAGGAAGGTAGTTGCCAACACGACTTGAATTCTGGTGGAAACCGCGAATGTTTGGACCATTCATCCTTGTGACCCTGTACATTTACAAATGCACCTATACCCACCCAACTCAATTACATACCTGGTTCTTATCAAGCCAGTTGATGATTTCATTGCACTTGTCAAGGATTTTCTGTTTGTCCTCATCATTGATCTTGCCTTGAAGTTTTTCATCTTCAACAGTTGCTTTCATGTTGAATGCATAGGATTCAAGTGAATTCTTGGAAGACACCTTGTCCCGCTGTTTCTCGTCTTCAGCTTTGTACTTCTCAGCTTCCTGGACCATGCGCTCAATGTCTTCCTTGCTCAGACGACCTGTGGAGTTATTTAGGTATGTCCTGTTAATATTGGAAACCTACAATTCCCAACTCCATTAGTGATTACATGTAATCATCGGATAAAAGCCCTGGGGGAAGGAATGGCAGGAACATTTAGAACATGAAATCACTGAGACTGAAAGCATGGCACAAGACCAGATGACATCAACACACTTGTGCTTTAACTTACCTTTGTCGTTAGTGATGGTGATCTTGTTCTCTTTTCCTGTACTCTTATCCACAGCAGAGACGTTAAGGATGCCATTGGCATCAATGTCAAAAGTGACTTCAATCTGAGGAACACCACGAGGTGCAGGAGGGATGCCTGTGAGTTCAAACTTGCCAAGCAGATTGTTATCCTTGGTCATGGCGCGCTCACCTTCATAAACCTTGGTAGAAAACAGAAATTACTGCTTTGACCAGTGTGGCTCGATTGTGCCATTCTGCAAAATGAAAAGGCCACCAGTTTGATCCCTAGAGTCAGGGCATGTAGTAGTAAAATAGTAACTCAAACTCATTGTTTCTTTCTTTCTCCCTTCCCTTCTCTCTAGAGAAACCAAAATGAAACTTTCAAAAAATCCGAAAATATAAATTACTAGAAAACCATCAATTCTTGTACTACTTCTAAATATAAAGCTCTACTAGGGAAGACTGATCATCACTCAGACATCCAAGGAAGGAACTGGCCAACACAAGACTTCTGGTGGAAACTACGAATGGTTTTGGATCCATCATCACAGTGAGCCATGTCTTCCCTAGGTTTCCAGGACCTCAGGTGTGTCAAGGCCAATCAAGCTAATGAAGACACATACCTGGATGAGTACCCCGGGCTGGTTGTCTGAGTAGGTGGTGAAAGTCTGCGTCTGCTTGGTGGGAATGGTGGTGTTGCGTTTGATGAGGACAGTCATGACCCCGCCCGCGGTCTCGATGCCAAGGGAAAGAGGAGTGACGTCCAACAGCAGCAAATCTTGAACATTTTCAGATTTGTCTCCAGAGAGGATGGCTGCCTGGACAGCTAGATTAAAAAAGAGTAGTTTAAAAAAACACAGCAAAAACTCATGTTTTCATGAACAAACCTCAATCGCTCAGACATCCAAGGAAGTCAGGCTATCATTAGCTAAGCTTATAGTGGAAACTACGAATGTTTGATAAGCACTCATCACAGCGAGTCAGTTTGAGCCTCAATTAAGAGGCTGCTTCTTAGAACTGTTCAATTAAGACAGTAGAATTACCTGCACCATAAGCAACAGCCTCATCAGGGTTGATGCTTTTATTCAGCTCCTTTCCATTGAAGAAATCCTGCAGGAGTTTCTGAATCTTGGGGATACGGGTAGAACCCCCCACCAGGACAATATCATGGATCTGGGACTTGTCAAGCTTGGCATCCCGAAGAGCTTTCTCTACGGGGTCCAGGGTGCCACGGAAAAGGTCAGCATTCAATTCTTCAAATCGGGCACGGGTGATTGAGGTATAGAAGTCGATTCCTTCATAGAGTGAATCAATCTCAATACTGGCCTGGGTGCTGGAAGAGAGAGTGCGCTTAGCTCGTTCACAAGCAGTACGAAGGCGACGAACAGCTCTCTTATTCTCACTGATGTCCTTCTTGTGCTTGCGCTTGAACTCTGCAATGAAATGGTTGACCATTCGGTTGTCAAAGTCTTCTCCACCTAAGTGAGTGTCACCAGCTGTAGATTTGACCTCAAAGATTCCATCTTCAATTGTGAGAATTGACACATCGAAGGTGCCACCTCCCAAGTCAAAGATCAGCACATTTCTTTCAGCTCCAACCTGCCATTAAAATAAAGATTTATTAGTTATCTTAATTTTTGATGGCTCAACTTTCATTGAGGCTTGGCTTAACTCAGCCCTGGCTAGTGTGGCTCAGTGGACTGAGCACTGGCCTGGAAACCAAAAGGTCACTGGTTCAACTCCCAGTCAGGACACGTGTCTGGGTTGTGTTCCAGGTGCCCAGTTAGGGGAGTGTGAAAAACAACCAACATATGTCTCTCTTAAGCACTGGTTTCTCACCCTTCCCACCTTCCCGTCTCTAACAATGTAAAATCTTAAAAGCCCCTCAAATATGTCTAACAAATGGCACATACCTTCTTGTCTAAGCCATAAGCAATAGCGGCAGCAGTTGGCTCATTGATGATTCTAAGTACATTGAGACCAGCAATAGTTCCAGCATCTTTAGTAGCCTGACGCTGAGAATCATTGAAATAAGCAGGTACTGTGACAACAGCATTGGTAACAGTCTAGAAAAAAAAAAAAAAGAATTAAAGCCAAACCATCAGTCACTTCATAAACATGTTGGCAGTCACATACTACTTACTGGAACATATACTTGAAACACAGGACATTACAGAAAACATTCCAGTGAAATAAACGGACCAATTTCTTGTTACTACTATATTCTTGGTCAAAACCGAAATTATTCATTCACCAGGGGGGAACCTGGTATCTAATGTTTTCCTGTCTCTACCTATCTATGTCTTATCCCTATAACACTGCATTACTCACCTTTCCAAGGTAGGCTTCCGCGATTTCCTTCATCTTTGTCAAAACCATAGATGACACCTCTTCTGGATAGAAGCTTTTTGTCTCTCCCTTGTATTCTACTTGGACCTTGGGCCTGCCAGCATCATTCACGACCATGAAAGGCCAATGCTTCATATCAGATTGCACAACAGCATCATCGAATCTTCTTCCAATCAAGCGTTTGGCATCTGCAAAACGATAAATACAACCCCAAATCTTTTCTCATACCTTTACAAATACTCTAGCTCTCCATTATTCAAATACTAAAATGCCTTATCAACCCAAGTCCACGGTAAATGATCTTAACTTTGGAACACCCAGCACTTTTTTTCAGGTTTTCCTGATATCCTAAGATCAATTGCATTTTTAGCCTAAGCAGTTATCAAAGGATTATGGTGCGAGGACTAGTTCTAGTTCATTTAAGGCTTAAATGATTTTCCCAATTACGGGGACTTTCCTGGCTGCTGAATCATTTAATCTTCAGTTTCTCTTGCCCTGGCTGGCGTGGCTCAGTGGTCTGAGCCCCCTGCCTGTGAGCTGGAAAGGTCACAGGTTGGATTCCCAGCCAGGGCACGTGCCTTGATTGCAGGCCAAGCCCCCCAGTCGGCGGCACGAGGGGCAACCGATGGATGGGCCTTTGCACACTGATGTTTCTCTCTCCCTCTTTCTCCCCCCCCCCTCTGAAAAGCTTCAGTTCCTCAAATTACTTGCTTCCTAGCCTAGGTTACTTCGTTATATTTTTTAAATTAGGGGCTTACCAAACACTGTGTTGGTGGGATTCATTGCGACCTGATTCTTTGCAGCATCACCGATCAATCGTTCGGTATCGGTAAAGGCGACATAACTTGGGGTGGTTCGGTTTCCCTGATCATTGGCAATTATTTCCACTTTTCCATGCTGGAAGACACCCACACAGGAATAGGTGGTGCCAAGATCAATACCAACTGCAGGTCCCTTAGACATGGTTGCTGGGAAAAGAAATGTTTAAGCACTTAGAAGCATTTCCTTTGTTAAATGTCAAGTCAGACTATGAGGAATGACCAGTTAGATAACCCCTTAAACACGGCCCTTGTGGGCAATAACCACGCGGTACAATCAGCAAATAACGCTTGTCTGCAGTTCAGGCGGCCGCGCCAAACGCAGCAGAGCCCGCCTCTGGCTTGACAGAAGCACCTGCCAGGAGGGTCTGCGACACTGACGACCACGTGGTCTCCAGCTCCGGGCCGCACCTCACATCCCTCCAACATTCCCGCACAGCCCGGGGGCACCGGGAGCCAGCACCGCCCAAACTCCACTGCTGTCAGAGGCCCCATCCCCCGCCTTGGGCGCAGGCCAAGGAGGGCTGCCTAGGCAGGACGGCCTCTCCCAGAAGCCGGCGTCCGCCCGGCGCTCCACTTCCTGCGCCCGGAAGGTGGACAAGGTCCCCTCCCCGCCCCCCCCCGCCGGGAGAGCGACCTCCCCAGCGGGACTGCACGGCCGCGGCCCCAAAAACCTGCAGCGCGGGCGCTGCCTCCGCAGGGAACAAAGCTCCTGGCGAAGCGCAAAGCTCACCGCGCTCCGCCCACGGAGCACTCGGCCCTTCCCGGCCAGGCCAGGCCAGGGGCGCACGATCCTCGGACTGTCTCATAAACTACCAAAGGTTAGAAAGACAGAGGCCTTACCTTGGTACGCGCACGGCCCGCAAAGACCTAAAGCAGCACAGCTCCCCTGTGTTCAATGAGACCGGTTTCCGGCTGCCACCCTGTCTCTTATACCCTGCCGCAGAACCTTCCAGAAGGGGCCCGCCCTGCCGACTGCCCGTCAAGCCTGCTTGGCCAATGGGAGCGTGGCTGCTTCCATAAGCCCCAATGACGACCCCGGCTCCGCCCCTGGGCCTTGCCCCGTTCCGCCCCACCCAACTCCGCCTCGCGATGACGCACTCCCCGCAGCGTTCTGGAACTTTCATTCTCGCCCCCGCTCTCCGAACCGCCCGGGGGACAGGGCGGGTGGGGCCGAGGGAGCCCGCGCGCGGGAGTCCTCAGTCACCCCCAGCGGGGGAAGGGCGCGTCCGCTTCTGCGCCTGCGCCCCTCGAGAGCACGGGCGGGGGCTGGGGGAAGGAGAAGGAAGAAGGCGGGCGAACTTGGTAGCGACCAATGATGGCGGCACTGTCTGCCATTTGGGTCGAGGCGGTACCGGGGGAGGGCTGAAAGGCAGGGCTCCGGATCGGCGCCGGGGAGAGAAGACGGAAGTTGAGCTAGGACAAAATGGCCGCGAAGGTTGTCGCGCCCTTCCCCCACCTTGGTCCTCATTCTGCTGCCCACAACGCCGCCTGGCATTGCAAAGGGTCTTCCAGACCCTGAGGGTTTCCACAGACCCAGGTTTCTAGCTGGCGTGCCTTCGGGCTAGGGCTGGCCTCAAGGGCCCGGAGGCAGGTTCCGACCCCTGAGCTCTGTTAGGGTAACTTATCCGGGTGCACCCAGAGCTGGGGCTTGGGGGTCATCTGAGCGTTTGCGCAGGGTGGGACAGGTTAGCCAGGCAGGCCCCCAGAACCCTCACTTCACTGTGTCAGCTAGGGGCCGACAGCTCCCGTTGCAGAGATTTGAGAGGCTTGACTTCTCAGCACGGCCCCCGCCCAACCCCAGGGCCGCATCCTGTGATCCTGTGTCCCTACTCTCGGCTACCACAGTCCCCGCCGCTCCCCACCTGCCGCCGAGGACAAGCTGGGCTTCTGGGCTCAGCTCCCTCTCCCGGTTATTAGGAGGAGGAAAGGTAACGAGCTTTTTCCTTATAGGTGAGCCAAGCTTTAGGAACCCGAGTTTCTGTAGCCCCGTGTCCTTGGGTTAGACTTGCAGCCTCTTATTGAGGTAGTGTCTTTCCTGTTACGACTTTTATGAAAAACTAAGGGAGATACTATACAGACACGCTGTGAAAGCACTACTGATCGAGTGCACTAAACAACAGTATTTAAATTTCGGCCTTGTCACACTCAGAGCCTTTCTCAGTACCTTGAATCTTTCCAACATGTTTCAGACGGGCAGGGCACCTTGTCCTTGTCAAAGCCGGTAAGGAAGGTCTAGACACAGATTCAAACATAAATTTTCTTTCTATATTTGCCTTTTGGAGGGAATATTCCATTCAGGCAGGTACTGAACTTCTCTCTACCTCTCAAGAAGTTACATTTATATGATGCTGTGAAAGCAAGGTGTTGCTTTCATTTGTTACCTCATTTAATCATTGAAACAATATTCTTATATTATTCATCCCTGTGTTACAAAAATGAGGTTCATTGATGTCATTGTGGGAAGTAGCTAGCTGAACTAGTCAAACCTAGCCTTCTTTATTTCATATTCTTTGCTCTTTTTTATTCGTTCCGCAGTAGTGCAGTTTCCTCTCCAGAACCACTAAGTCCGACTCCAGAAGGGAAGCAGTGTCCTGTGACAGGCTGCTTTCAATTTTCTTTGGTACCTGCAATCTTCCTTTTCCCACCCAGTTTAATAAATCCCGTCTCTGAACTACACCCTATATTTTGCATCTTTTGTGATCTCTGAACTATCTAGAACATTTTAACCATTGAGCCAGTGGAAAAATAGAACTAGGGCTCAAATCCACTGGTTTGGAGTATTCCACCAAAGGGCAGTGGTTACAGAAAGTGGAACAGAAAACCTCTGTTTCTGATCACTCTCAAAATGCATTCTAGGACTGGGACTGTGTTCTGATGAAATAGGATGACTGGATTGATGCATTTAAAGTTCAGGATGTGATGCCTACCCTGCCTGCACTCTGCAGATGCAGAGTTTCAAACATGGGTAGTATCTAAAATGAGAGTTTGGGCGGCAGTGGAGGGGTCCAAGGCCTAGGGCTTCTCTCTGGGGAGGAGGGTTGTGATGAGCACTTTGGCACGCCTGTCACCTGCCAAGCACCTCATTTAATTTCGTGAAGTTTTTTCAGATTTATTTGAATCCCTAGTGTTTACTTTTCTGTTAGTATTTTACCTTGGCATAAAATACTTGCTTAGTAAATATTAATTGTTATTTTGATAAAGTCCTTAAGGGCAGGAACCCTAGCATGAATTCTCATTACTTGGAGATACCAAGTACTACTTAGCATCTTGCTCATGAGTACATACTTGGTATATTTGTGACTGAAATCAATAAATAATAGACCTCATTCAGTCTGAGTTCTTCTGTTCTTCAGCTGGCAGAAAGCTAATGAACAAATTTCCAGTGTGGGTTACATGAGCTTCAGCCTCTTCTACAGTATCACCCTTACTTATTTTTTAATTACTGATACAAACTCATCTGTAATAAATATTTGGTTTTTGTGATCAAAGTTCTGATTACAAGGCAACTTAGAAGACTAAAGTATAAACTGTAACAAAAATGAAGCAAAAGGATGTCTCTTTGCAACAGCAATTCTGAACTTGGTTTTGTATAGTGCAACAACAAAGGCATCGACTTCATTAATTTACAATTTTAAATTTATATATTTTATTGAAATTGTTACTCTCTAAACATTCACATCATTTTGTTTATATCTTCTTCCTACAAACATTTTTTCTTCTGTCATTTGGTTATTTTATCCTTTGTTTCATAATCAAGAATCAACTTTATTCGACTTACAAAGTTAATGGAATGTGGTTTGAAACCAGCAGTGGCTCAAACTGTATCTCAAGCCCAGATCCTGTCCTGTCTGAACCCAAAACTCTGACTCAAGGAGAACTGCACTGTCATTGCTAAGACTCCAGTATCTTATCTCTTGGGATCTTCAGGCCCTAGAATTTCTCAGATTGTAGGTAGTTACCAGTTCTGTGACTTCTTTGTTGATTTGTATTGGAATAATTTCCAAAATAAATAATTTGGTTATTTAACTGGTATTTTAGTCTTCTGACAACCATGTGTTTAAACTACCTAAATATCATTTTTATGCAAAGTGGACTGATCCCTGCTCTCAAAGGCACGGGTGGGGAAACCTTAGGTTCAAAGGTAGAAAGGAGTGCTCACAGCAAAATTGTTAGTGGTGGTAGAGCTGCAGCCTCCACAGTGACCTTTGGCTCAGGTACTCCGGGAATGAGAATTCTCAGTATTGTGTAGCAGAAGTAGTGATACGTTGCTGGATACCACTACCAGAAGAATAAAAAGTAAAGTAAGGGATTTTATTTCTTACAAGGAGGCAGCATTAGTATGAGAAACATTCCAAATATGCTAGCCCTCTTAAACTAACACCAGACATTCTTTACACTACTTCCTCAATGTCTCTTGTTTCCCAACTTTTTTTAGAGTACGACAAAGTGCAGATGAAAACTTTCTCCCGAGGGTAAACCCCTGTTTCTTACAGGGGTTTAGAAGGAAATGTGTTTGCCCTGTGTGAGGACACTGTGGTAAGAATTAAATGTAGAAATGGAAAACCAGAGAAATGGAGCACAATCCCATATCGGCCTCTTCTGTTTAAGCATCTGATTCCCATTTTAGAAAGCAGTGGCTTTACCACACTCAGCATTACCTTTTCTTTTTTAGAGCCTGCTGCCTTTTTAATAATAAATCTTTTACTCTTCCAATAACTGGCTCCTCGAACTATTTCAGGAATAGTTCAGGTTTCAGCATAATTAGTGATTTCAGGTTTTGAATTCTTGCCATAGGATGAGTTTGAGTGGCAGAGTAGTCACAACTATTAAAAGGGCAAGTTATCGCACTTGGAGGCTGCTGTTAGTTTTTCTTGTTTTTTTTTTGTTTGTTTGTTTTTTACATTTTCCAGACATCTTTCTTCCCCCGTGAATCAGCTTTTCTGAGAGCTACCCTGGTGAATCATTTCTGCTACTTCTTTCCAAGATACTGACAATTGAAATGTTAATGGACAATCAAGCAGACCTTTCCTGCCATTCACTAATTATGCTGTCTCTTCTGGAAGTGTTAATTCCATTTCCTCATACCCCAGAGCTACACTTCCGTAGAGGCTACATTGGTAAAATGCTGAATTTCTCTGTGTCTCAACTTCTGAGGCAGGGATGATTTTGACATGCAGTGCCATTAGGAAATGTTGACAATCCTGATCTTCCTGTAATGTAAGGCCTAGAATCATCAAAAGTCCCAGGTTCACAACCTTTTTCTAAAACGAAACAGAGAAAGCTGCAAGTTTGGTGCAGTTCTAAACTTCCTTATACCATTCTATGACACATTAAGAAAATTGGTCTAATCTCCCTTTCTAGTCTAGAAGCCTTAATATTCTGGTTTTGTATGTTCTCAGAAAAACTGTAATGGTATGCTGGGTAATCTTTCAGCATCTTTAAGAGACTTGTTTCACGGTAAGACTTCTTTATAGGGACATTGTCAAATGGCATGTAGTGAATGTTTTCTTTCTCCAGAGATACCCAGAAGGGAAGTCTGCAGAGACATCTGATTTGAGGGGAAACCCACACCTGTCCCAGGATACATTGCTGACATTTGTCAGTGACCCTCTGGACATCATTAGGATGAGAGGTTTTTCACAGTCCCCGTCACACATTTTTGGACTCTCTTTGTAGTTCTCTTGTAGTTCAGTATAAGTAGGGGGAAATTAGTGGTGGATAGAGTGGGAGGAACTCAACTATTGTCCTCTGTGTCCCATTATTTCAATTCC
This sequence comes from Phyllostomus hastatus, assembly GCF_019186645.2. Classification (NCBI taxonomy): domain Eukaryota; kingdom Metazoa; phylum Chordata; class Mammalia; order Chiroptera; family Phyllostomidae; genus Phyllostomus; species Phyllostomus hastatus. The sequence continues at coordinate 5,217,999 of NW_025334015.1, read as the reverse complement.
TGTTGAAATCTATATCCAAACCTAGTGGTAAATGAAGTCAAGATGGAATAGAAGAGACCGTTCCTTTTTTGGAGTTTCTCAGAAGTAGTAATCTCAGGACACAGTGCAGAGGGGTGTAATGTAAGGCTGTGGGTTCTGCTCGACTCTGGATAATCAATAAGCCATCTTATAGAAAGGCATAGGAAATCTATGAACAACTCGTTTCCTCATGACAATCGTGAATTGAAGTATTGATACAAAGCATCTCAGGTGAGTTTTTTTGTGGGTTCACTTCCTCTTTCCTCCGACTTTCTCACCCCAGGTCCTGCTCCACAGATAGGTTCAGACCCCTGCTTTCCCCCACTCTTGTCTGAAGGCAGGAGATGCCGTTTTGGAGATGGTGGGCTCACACCCTGGTTGGGTGTGCTCTGAGGAGAGTGCTCATTTGAATCTGTCCAGTGCAGCGCTCCCTGCTAGTAGATGACCTCTCAAATGACTGGGGGATGGTGTGGCTGGTGGCTGGGCTGTGACGACTAGAAAACTCCTAAGATGCTGACCCCAAGGACAGCCTGGGAGTTCAAGTGCACCATAATTCAGACAGTTTGGAAGGGCCGGCTCTGGCTGGGGCCCGTGCTAGGTGTGGCTTCTGCCTCGGTCAGGGCGGCAGGACGCAGGTCCTCCGGCGCTGCACCTCTTGCCCCTGGCCCTGCTCGGCCGTGCGCGCGGGGGGCAGGCCGCGGCGCCGCCTCCGTGGACAGTGTCCGCTGGCTGCGGGAGGCGCTGTTGGCAGTGGAGCGGGTGGAGGCAGAGCCGGAGCGCGAGCTCCGGGAGCCCGAGGACGAGGAGCTGGGTTTCACCAGGCGGGCTTTGGGCGCCTCTGCGTCTTCTCTGAGGAGGAGAAAGAGTGAGGGTAAAATGTAATACAGGAGACTCTGATCATGTCCACTACGGACGCTTCCTTCTGAGGTTCCCCTATGAACATAAGCTGTAATTTAGGGAACTAGGGACTGCCCCATTTCCTGGGACTGAAAGTTTGGCTTGGGCAAAGGGACCCTTTGTCAGCCCAGAGGGCTGGACTGCAGGCACCTTGCTGTGGGGTTTATGACTGAACCCTTTCATGACCAATAGGTTATGCCTGATGCTCTTTGTAAGCAGGAGTGAATTGGAAGTAATGTAAAGTTAATTTCTCTTCCCCCCTAAACATTTAATATTTCCTAAAAAGAAAGGGACATTCTCTTATATATACACGGTATAATGATCAAAATCAGGAAATTAACCATTGATACAGCACGATTAGCTAAATCAACCAACCTTATTCAGGTTTCACTAATTGCCCTAGTAACATCTTTCACAAAAGTGAAAATCCCAGATCATGCATGACATTCAGTTGTCAGGTCTTTTCAGTCTCCTTCAGGCTACAGCACTTCCTCAACCTTTCCTTGTGTCTCAGGACCTCAGCATTGTTACTCAGTAAAGGCCAGTGTTTACGTCGTCTCTCAATCTGGGTCTGACGTTTCCAGGATTGGAGTCAGGCATGCATTTGGGTCAGAACATCAAGGGAGTGATCTCTTCCGTCTGCGTCAGGGATGGATAGTTTCACAATAAAGGTTGGCCAGACCTTTTGTTCTAGGCTGGAGTTCCTGACTTACCAGATTGGATTTCTGGTTAAGAGAACTGTGGGACATTTATGTTCGCTGGCCACTATGGAACTGGCCCTAGAAGGGAAGCCGACGGGCAGAGGAGCTTGTGCAATGAGGCTTACCGAATTTCATTAGGTCTCTCTTCCTCCTCATATCGCTCTTTGTCTTTCTTTCGGATCAGCAGCCACACCAAGAGGAAAATCAGCAGTGCACCGGCCACCATGCCTGTCACGGCTCCTGCAATCATGCCCATGCTTTGTGCATCTGTTTTCTCAGAAGCAAAGGTGGGAACAGAGTGGAACATAAGCTAGGAAATACATGGACCTGAAAACCACAAGCCTGGACAGGTCGAAGATTTCCAGGTCTTTATATCTCTCTTCCTGAGTTCCCCATTTACCCCCACTTGGTGCATGACTATCCTGCTTGATGGGGAAGGGTAGTAGAATATGCCACCCAAAATAGGCCTCGGTGACTTTAAGATTATTTTAAGCTGAATATTTTCGAGAAAGTGCAGACACAGGAAAAGCTCTGAAAATAGAAGTACCCCTTTATGAAGGAAATCTCCGTTTGGTTCCCTCCTAGAAATAATAAATTTCTTTCGGGGAACTGGTAAATTCATACATAATTATACGTAGAGAGTTAACTATAACTGTTGAATCTTTCCTGCAACTATCAAATTTATTTTATTGAGAGCCATGCTTTTCTGGAAATAAAGACTTTTACTTGACCTTACTCTTATTCGTGATTTAACATGTTTTACACTGAACTACAATGCAAAGAGATAGATAAAACACGCTCTTTGGATACTTACACCGCACAGTGACTCGCACCACACAGCTCTCCTTCCCAGCCTCGTTGCCTGCTGTGCACTGGTAGAGTCCAGAGGCGGCCATGGTGAGGTTCTGCAGCAGAACGCGCCCTGGGTTGCGGTTGTCTGGGCAGGCAGAAAGAACGCCGCACTGCTCTTAGTGACGGGGTCTAGGCATATTGCTTATTTTACTACATCGCTGATTTAAGATTCTCTAACACAGTTTGGTAAGGATGACATAGATGACAGAGTAAATCCCATTTGGGAATGGGGAGGAAGGGTGAATGTGCTTTTAAATTTTGAGGATTCTCGTGAATCCTCAAAAGTTACAGAAGGTTGTGAACATTTAAGAGATACTAACCACGATAATTAGATTTATATGGTACATTTCTTTCTAATGTCTTTTACCACTTTTACAATTCATTTGAGGAAAGAAAAGACAGTCCCAGTTTATGGATGAAAAAAGGAAGTTGGAAGAGGTTCAGTAGTGTACTCAAGGTCAGAGAGTGAGTTGCTGTCAAAACCAGATTTAGAATTCATGGATGGAGTCCGTCCTGTCATCTCAATAGACTGGTAGAAAGATGACTCACCAATCCTAGATTTGGGAGGCAGATACTCATCCTCCCCCTCCTTCTCCGGGACTCGCTGCCAGTTATACATGATGGGCTTCGTGCCCGAGGATGACTGACACTGCAAAGTCAGGTCACTGCCTTCTGTCAGTTCTCCCTCCAGCTCACACTTGGGCTTTGATGGTCTTACTGGCAAGGAAAGAAAGTTCTGAATCAAAGATCTCCAAACAGTAGATTCCATGGGAGAATTATGTCCTGTTGAGTTGTTTCTCCAGCCATTCCTTCTAGTTAATTTTGAGTAGGGGATTCGACAGCCTTACCCCGTTATCTAGCCCTGGGTTAGGTTGCCCCCCCAGAAATACATCCACCTCTGTCCATTGTACACACATACACCCAATTCCAGCTGCTTCCAGCGATGCTGTTGTAATTTTCAAAGGCTGCTCAGAAACTACATCATCGCTTCTCAAAGAAGAAACACATTTTAATTGGGAATTTTAGGAAAGTTAAGTGTGGTTTTACTAATACTGATATAAGGATAGAAGTTCACAAATTTGGAGGATATTAAGTAGAACTTAGTAGCTCCTGCTATTAAAAAACACACACACAAATGGAATTGAATCACATCTATGAGAGAGATTTAAGTTAAATAATAAGGATATTATTCAAATATTAGAGGATACTTAATGTTTTTATTTTATTTTTTTTCCATTGATCTGACAGAGGGAGAAACATCAATTTGTTGTTGCACTTGTTGATGTGTTCACCGGTTGGTTGCTTCTTGTACATGCCCTGACTGGGGGATTGAACCTACAACCTGGGTGTATGAAGACAATGCTCTAACCGACTGAGCTACGTAGCCAGAGGGATATTTAATATTTTTAATGGGCTACCATGGAAAATTGTGATTATTTTTTCTTCTTTCATTATGGCTAAAATACACAACACACTTCTTCCCAGGGAACTAGAGTAGGTGACCTCTGAATAGAATCCAAATACCGAACAAGAACTTTTGTAGCACCATGATGCATTTGACTGTCCCTCACACAGACTTTATTAATTAGATGTAGGCATTTATCACTCTTGGGTTCCAACCTACTTTGCGGTGAAATGGCTAAACGCACCAAGAAGTTTGGGACCATTGGTAAATACAGCACCCATTATGGCACCTCCCTCAGGAAAATAGTGATGAAAATTGAGATCAACCGGCACGCCAAGTACACTTGCTCCTTTTGTGGCAAGACCAAGAGGCAAGCTGTAGGGATCTGGCACTGTGGTTCTTGCATGAAAACAGTGGCTGGTATGCCTGGACCTACACCACCATTTCTGTTGTCACAGTCAAGTCTGCCATCAGAAGACTAAAGGAGCCTGGCTGGTGTGGCTCAGTGGATTGAGTGCTGGCCTGGGAACCAAAAGGTTACTGGTTTGATTCCAGTCAGGGCACATGTCTGGGTTGCAGGCCAGGTCTGCAGTTGGGGGAATGCAAGAAGTAGCTGATCAATGTACCTCTCACACATCAATATTCCTCTCCATCTTTTTCTCCCTCCCCCTGGCTCTAAAAATACATAAATAAAATATTTTTTAAAAGAAGACTGAGGGACTTGAAAGACCAGTAGAACCTTTACAATGTGAAACATTGCTAGCCTATAATAAATGGGTTAATTTATGAAAACGAAAAAAAAACTAGGCATTTACCTTGGCACTCTATCTTACCTAAGACTTTTAAGTTGACATGGCTCCACACATAGCGCCCTGAATTCTTCACCTTGCAGGTGTACCGGCCCTCATCACTGGGCTTCAGAGGCTCAATCTGCAAGGAAGCGTCTCCTGCCAGGAAATTGGAAGCGAAGGCCACTCGGCCCTTCTGTTCCTCAGTCAAGTTATTGTAGACATGCTGGCTGGAGTACGTGATTACCTATGGGACAGACCAAGGCAGGGTCAAGCAGTGTGGTCTCACCTTGCTCTCTGGCTGCTGTCAAGGCAAGGAGTGGGACTACTGCCAATGGGACACAGCAGTAGAGCCTGGGCTGATACTAAGGATCCAAGAGACCTGTTCTAAATAAAGTTAAAAATACAATGTTTGTCTAGGCCCTGCTTTTCATTTTAGGAATAATAACACCTCATATTTGTGTACCATCTTAATATAATAATTTCATTACATGGGTGCAGGACCATCCCATTTTATAGGTAAGGGATTTTAAATGTGAGTTACATCATTGAAGCCACATAGAGGAAAAGCACAGTAATAGTGTTAAGAGTTGACTCTGAGGAGACTGGAGAGAATAGAGGAGAAGGGTGTAGAGCAAGACTTACCTTCCCCTTTTTAACTTTCGCATATTCTACCAATGCCATGTGATTTACTCAAAGAACAAGTACAGTCCCAGTGTTAGGTGCTTTTACATCTCGTTTATTTCTCCCACAATGTTCCCAAGTAATCCTTGTCCCCATTTCATAGACAGGTAGCAGAACCTGATTTGAACATGTCCACCTGAAGCCATCTAGTTCATTGCTCTGGTACACCAGTTACCTCTCACCCTTCCTTTTCCTACCTGTGTTTATTTTAATACTCATTAACTGCTCTTTCAGAAAGTTTAGAAATGAAGGAGAAAAAGTAAAACCAAAAATATTAACTTGTTTTGTCCTCACAAGTTTAGAGTCCAGCTGAAGGGATTAGAGAGCTAAGGAATAGAAGTTAATGGTTAAAACACAGGTCTGTATTGAATGTCAACTGTAATTGACAAATACAATTGGGCGGGGTGGGGGGGTAAGCGGTAATGGAAGGAGAGCTGACTTGGGGCGGTGCTCACGCAATACAGGGTACAGATGATGTATTAGAGAATCATATCCCTGAAACCCATGTAATTTTTTTAACCAATGTCACTCCAATAAAGTCAATACAAATTTTTAAAAAATTCAGGTCTGATACTGAGGGCTTTATTGTTTGGTTTCCCTTTTCTGATTTCACTGCAGATTAGTAAATTAGATGGGGAAAATTGTGTCCTTTCCTTCCATAAAATACACATGAGCTTCATGTCTTCATTTTTCCAGGTGAGGAAACCAAAGTTTAGCTTTCCGCAACAGAAAAAAAATAATCTTGAGTTTTACTGAATTTTCTTCTGTCTGCACCACAACCCTTACTTCTTGAACCCCTACTGATCTTGTCTACCAAGACTTCAAGCTCCTTAACTTCAGTTTCCTCCCCCTTGCCATGTAGCAGTCACAGTCTTAAAGTCATTGAATTTAAATGTCAGCAGACGTTTATGGAATGAATGATTCCCATCAGGTCAAGAGTCTACTCACATGAGTAAAACCCCCTTCTTGTCATCAAGTCATTTATAATCTAATAGGATTAACAAAGAGAGAAGGACAAACATAGAAAAAGTAATGATTAACCCTGGTTGGTGTGGCTCAGTGGACTGAGTGCAGGCCTGTGAACCGAAAGGTCACTGGTTCAATTCCCAGTCAGGGTACGTGCCTGGGTTGTGGGCCAGGTCTCCAGCTAGGGACGTGCAAGAGGCAACCATACATTGATGTTTCTCTCCTCTTTCTCCCTCTTTTCCCCTCTCTCTAAAAATAAATAAATAAAATCTTTAAAAAGAAACAAGTAATGATTAACTTGAAATTGTGTCAAAGAGAATGTCCCAGAAAAGTTGGTGGCATTTGAGTTAGGCTTTGAAAGATGAGTAGACTTAGAGGCAGGGAGAAGAGAAATGGAGGGAGGATTCCAGATACCCAGAGGAGCACTAGCAGAAGGCATGCAAGTGTGTGGGAGTGCTGAGCACATTTCTGGCTGCAGCTGTTTACTTATTTGTATTTAATTTTATTTAAAAAATATTTTTCTTCTTTTTGTTTGTTTTTTTTTTGCTGCAGCTGTGGTAAATTGTTTCACTTCTACTTAAGCCCTTAACCCAATCCTCAATCATGTGATGCTCTGCAACTCATTAATCGCTTTCAGAAAAGATTCAAAGCCATCCAATGAAATGTCCATTAATTCTTTCTCCATTATGTACTGTTCTACAGTCTCATGTATTTTGCCCTTACCACCTCTCTGAAAAAAGTGTCTTTTCCTTTCTCTGCATATTCTGTTTCTTCAGCTAACATTTATTGAGCTCACAGGCCTGTGAGGATGGAATAAGACAGTTCCTACCCTGAGGAACCCAGTCTTGTGAAGAAAAAAAAATAAGGGAGAGGCAATTAAGAGAAAATTAAGGTTAACACTGTAATGATCATATACTTTAAAATTTTTCAGTATACAGCTTTGCCCCCTCATTTCAACCAACACAATTGTGATAATTACCATATCCTTCTCTCTGGTTCCAACGTATTTTTGAGCTCCTGTTTCATATTTCCAGCTGCCTGGCAGCTGTGTATTTCTGTCCTTTTGGATCACCCACATAATAATGTAAGTTAGCACCAACTTCATATTAACATAAAACTCATGTTAGCTCTTTTCCAGCTCAGAAACCTCCCAGTACCCCCAGCTGTTGGGAACTGCCCTGCCTGGTATCAGAAGCTGTAACCCCCACCAAGGCTAAGGCTGAGGGAGTGGCCTTGGACCGTAAGCCAGCAAGGAGACAAAAGCTTATCTCCCTGGCAGGAATGCTGCTTCTGCTGCTTCATTCATAACTGAACCCCAAAGCTTGGTTGGTTAGCCAATGACAGGTAAGATTCCCCAAGGGGGGAACGACCTAAGACAGGCACGATCACATGGGAGGCCCCCAAGAAAGGACTTTGGGGGCTACAGCAAAAGGGAGTGATGGACCCTCGCTCCTGGGCTTTGACACTGCCTGAGTCCTCGTTGTCTGGGAGAAAATCTCCTTATCTCTTGGTTGCCTTAGTTCCCTTGCTCCACCTAAACCTGAAACAATGATAGGGTGGTGCAGCTCTGTGCTGAAAGGGGTGGGTTCCCCAGGTGATCAGGCCTAAGAAAGAATATGTAAGATCCTGTGACACCTGCTTTGTTTAGAATGCTCTCAGTTGAATGATAAGGGTCCAAGGAAGAAGTAAGTTTGTTCTTTAAAATTTTACAGCTGTTTGACCCTGATTCAAAATAGGCCCTCAGACTTCCTTGTTATCTGTTGTTTGATCCTTACTTCCTAGCAATGGGTAATGAGCTTTTACCTGAATTCTTATTCAAACGAAACCAATAAAAAGCCTCTCTAGAGGGGGAACGGTGCACTCTCCCCACCAGGGAGGGTGGCCAAGTGGCGCGCTCCCCACATGAGGAGTGGCCCTGCTGTTCCTATTCCCCCACAGGACCTGGTTGTCTCTGTGTATGTTTTTTTTCTTGTGTGTTGACGAACATCCGCAGCCAAGATGGATACTGCAGGCTGGTATCCATCCACACCCAGCACCTCTCAGTGACAGCCAGCCTCAGACCAGAGGCCTTAACACGGTGTGTAATCCACCTCGCGTGCCTGGGCGCAAACAGAGTACGCAATTGCCCTTTTATAAATGTGAGTTGTGCCTTCTCTGTACTCACATGCTTTTGCCCACTGCATTTTTCTGTTTAGAAACTCCCTTTTCTCTACCTGTTCACATGGAGATTCTCTCTAAGTTCTTTCACCCCAAAATCAATATTAATTCCTTACTAAATCTTCCTGGATACAAACTCGAATGGCCTTTTTTTTCTTAGCTCTCATCCACAGCATTTCTTTGCACCATTTTTATGTGAGGAGAAATTGTGAAAGACTTCAGACAAACAGGTTACTGGGTCCTCTTTCTCTAATGCTGGGCGTGTCCCAGAGCTCCCTCCAGGCCTTCTGATTTTGTCTGTTGCCCTTGATTGTCTGGTTAGGCTGTTTTGCAACACTGCAGTCTTTTAGTCAATAAACATGTATTACATTTTGAACATATTCTGTACTTGGCACTCTGCTAGAGATCATAACAATACAAAGAAATGAGATTTACAAGTAATGTTGTTAGGGACCAGGACCTGCCACCCTAAAATATACCACTTTGCATATGCATAAGAATTAATTTCATCTGAAGACATTTGAACCCTGACTGGTGTGGTTTGGTGGGTTGGGTGTTGTATTGCAAACTGAAAGTTCGCTGGTTCAATTCCCGATCAGGGCACATACTTGATTTGAGGGCCAAGTCTTCCGTTGGGGCAAGTGAGAGGCAACTAATTGATGTTTCTTTTGCACATTGATGTTTCTCTCTCTGTCTCTCTCTCCTCTCTCTCTTTCTCCCTCCCGTCCCCTCTCTCACTTCAAAAAAAAAAGACACTTGAGCTTCTGAAAGTACTTATCTGCCTAAAATAAGAGCCTCACAAAAGAATTTAAGTGTCATAAATGCCTTCCTCCAAAACAACTCTAATCTTCTCTTCTGGGAGAGCAGAAACCTGGCACCATACCCAGACAGTCCTATCACAAACCAGCCTGTCTCCCATCTGTCCTAAGGACCAGTTTACTTTTCCAGAAAGCCATAAGTTCCTTTTCTCACCCTCCCTTTTCCCTGCTAAGTTAGCTGTATGAGCCCAAATTCTAACCTCCTCTCTGAGTTATTCATCTCTGGGGACTCCCAAGTGTTACAAATGTGATACACAGGTTAATAAATTTCTGTCTTGTTAATCTAATTGGCTGTGCCCCAACCTAAGAAACTGAGAAGATTGGGGGGGGGCGGGAAATTGTTTTATTCCCTTACAGTCTTAAAGAGTAACTTTTTTTAAAAGTAAACCCACAACATAGAACATGAATATGTATCAAGTATTTTCTTTAACTCGTTAATGGTGTTAAAACAGGTTCAAATGAGATTGGACTAAAAGAGATTCCTACTGGCCTTTGGACAAAATTCATTTGCATCTCTGTGAACTAGAACAATGTGCTCCCCCATGGATGGGAAACATGGCACTGCCTTCCGAATTCCACAAAGTAATTTCAATTTCTGTGGAAATTAATACACGAGGAAAATTACACCCTAATTCATTACCAGAAACCCTGGACTCTAAGCGTGAAGATCACATTCAGGGGCGGCCATCTGTGGAGTCCGTGGGGAGTGAGGCACGCTTTCAGGCCGGGGTGGCCAAGGAAATAGATCTGCTGCAGGCTGCTCCCCTTGCTCCCACACCCCTACTGCCTCCTCCCTTAGCATGTGGTTTCCCTGCTCACTTTCTGGATCTCTGTGTTAGAGCTTGTAGGGCTCCCAGGCAAAGCATGGACTAGGATGAGGGGTGGGGCAAAAAGGAGGGATGGGGGCCTCTTCTCTAGGACAGAATTCTCGGGCTGCTCTCAAAAGCTAAAGTGAACTCTTCAAAAACATTTTTCAGCAAATTGGTAAGCATGACTACTCAGAGAAAAAAGAAAGAATAGGCCCTGACCAGTGTGGATCAGTGAGTTGGGTGTAGTCCTACAAAGCGGAAGGACTCCGGTTCAATTCCCCTCAGGGCACATGCCTGGGATCCATATCCGGGCGCACGTGAGAGGCAACTGATCAATGTTTCACTCTCACATTGATATTTCTCTCCCTCCTTTTCCCTCTCTAAAAATAAATAAACAAAACAAACAAACGAGCAAAACAGAACCAGAGGCTTGGATACAAGGAACAAACTGACAGTGGCCAGAGGGGAGGGGTGAGGGGGAAACAGGGAAAGAAAGGGAAGTGCCTAAAGAACAAGTGTAAATGACCCACAGACGTGGACAACAGGGTGGGGAATGACTGTGGGAACGGAGGTGGGCAGAGGAAGCAGTGGGGGTGGGGGATTGGGACAACTGTAATAGAACAATAAAAAAATTTAAAAAAGAGAGGATAGAAGAGTCCTCATCCGGAGGCAAGGCTGGAATATATTCTAGTGACGGGAAACAGACAGAAAGATACGCGGGTGTTTCACAGTATGAAACACTGTGAAAATAATGGAACCAGGAAGGCGTATTGTGGGCTAGGGGGACAGACTGCAATTCTTTAAAAAAGGCTTTATTTTTAGAGAGAATGGAAGGGAGGGAGAAAGAGGGAGAGAAACACTGATGTGTGAAATACCAACGGGAATCGAACTAGCAGTGGATTGAACCTGCAGCCTTCTACTTTTTGGGACAACACCCAACTGAGCTACTCTGGCCAAGGCCAGATTATAGTTTAAATAAGGTGGTCAAGGGAGACCTCAGCAGAAGGTGACATTGGGGCAAACACTTGAAGGAGATGCTGAACTAGCCTGGGAGCAATCTAGGGAAAAGAGAGCCAGTGCAAAGGCCCTCAGGTGGGGAGGGTCCTGGCATGCAGGAGGAACGGCAGGGGCCAGGCCTCCAGCCTGAGCCAGGAGAGGAGTGGATGAGGTCAGGGAGCAGGCCCAGACCATGCAGTGCCTCGAGGCCCACTGTGAAGATGATGGCTTTTACTCTAAGGGAAACGGGTCGGGTGGGGGCCCATTCCCCTTACAGGATTTTGAGCAGAGGAATATCATGATATGATTTATGTCTTGAGAATGCTGCAGGAGGCCGAGTTCAAAAATAGGAAAACAGTCAAAGGCTGTTGTAGTGAAGGTTCAGGATGGTAGCAATGGAAATGAGAACAGGTGATCAGATCCTCAATGTACTTTGCAAACAGAACCAAATGGATTTTGCAATAGACTGGCCACCTCGCCTAAATGTACACTTTGGTTATGAGAAGAGGGAGGTCAAAGGCTACTCCCAGGTTTTTGGCATGAACCAGAAAGGAGAGACTCGTCATCAATGAGGAGGAAGAAAACTGGGCAGAGCAGTTTGGGGGGCAGTGTATATTGAAGCTGGGAGGAGGGTCAGGAGTTTAATTTTGGACTTACTGCATTTGAGATACCGGTTAGGTGCCGAAAGGAGGCAGTGAGCAAGCAACAGCGTATATATCTCTCTGCTGTTCGGGGGTGAGGGTGGACTGGAAATTAGCATTTGGGAGGAAGCATGTGGATGGCATTTAAAGCCATGAGATTGGACAATACGCATGAGGGCACCAAAATAGAGGCCAAGAAAAGACAAGAAAAAATAAGGCTATCCAAACAGAGAATATCTAAGCACAAAGATGAGACTTGTAGGCAAAAAAGGGGGTGTTCTATAGGAAGTAACTCCCAGGGTGATCTGATCATAAATTCCTACCTGGGCAGGTCACGGTGGGTAGTCACACCTCATAGCTTTGTGGTGACAGGGTTACCTTTGCCTTAAGTGAGCCCTGTCAGGCTTTCTCTGCATCCAGGTTACCACACCTTTGAAATAAGCCATAACCACCCTCAAGAAGGCACAGAATCTCATTAACTGTCCTGTAATCCAATTCCAGCCTGATTTTCTCCTGACTTTCTAAAATATTCCTTATATCCTTCTTTAATTTCAAATACATTAAAAAAAAAAAAAAAACCACACACACACAAACCGTTTTTCCCTGAAGAATTTATCTCAGTCTGTTGAGATCTTGATTCCAGGTGTACCCTCTTTTGGGCTCAAGTACATTTTTATAAAAATTCTCTGCAGGTTTGGATGTTCTTACAGCGACAGAACTACAAACCCCAGAGTCAAATAAATGACTGTCACCTTGAATCTCTTTAGCTTAACATTCAAGTCCAGCCTTTGTTTACATTTCCAACCTTATCTCTGGATAAGACTCCTTCCTCCCCGCCTCACCTTGGTAAGGGAGGAGGCCCTAGAGGAGTGGGGGCAGGGGGAGCAGCACTTAAGAGATCTACCTCCCTTCCTTATATATCAACAGGGGACCTCTCTCTACACCCAACCTGAAGATTTGTCCCAGCCCCCCACATGCACCCTAGGGAGCTGCCTCCTAAACATGATCTTCGAGTGAGGAGTATTATGGGAAGTGTATAATAAGTGTACAGGAAGTGTATAATTTCAGTCGAATGTTCCCTGTCGATTCCCAGACAGACATCTTGTCTTGGATTTCTGCATTCTTTTCAAAAGCAACTGCAAGTTTTGAAGGAAGGGGCAGAGAAGAGGGAAGGGACTTAGTTGTAGAAATCTTGGGTTCAGAGCCTAGCTCTGAAATCTATTTAGGGTAAGGGCTTTCACCTTCTAAAGTCTAAAAGGTTTAGATTACAAGTTTGTTTTGAAGAGGAATTAAGGCCTCCTTCAGCTCACATGTAAAAGAAAATTTGTACCATAACTCTTATCCTATCAACTTTACGTTATAGTTATCCCTTCGCTCAGTGACTGTTCCATGACCCTTGGTCCTGCAGTTAGGAATGCAAATTAGACCTAAAAAAAAAATTATCAACACAACAACATTCACTCAGGGTTTTTTGTTTTTACTTAACATGGATGTGGTATTTATGTTGTGCTAGACACTGTTCTAAACACTTCACAAATATTAACTCCTCATGTTCAAGGGACTAAAAAGGCACAGGGTACAGCAATAAGTTATAGACAAGGTTAAGGGGATTCAGAAGGCCATCCCTTTGTTTAACAAAGGCTCCCGGAGTGAGGGCCAGGCATATATGTTAATGTGAAACTGGGCCCCCATGGGTAGATCTTGCTAGAGTGGGGTGGTCTTTTGGGCCCTCCTGCACTCACTGATTCATGACTGAGTTTCCCAGGGAGAAGTTCTCAGCGCCAGGGAGAGGTTGCTATTCTATTTTTATCCTTTAACACACAATGAACCTCCTGGGCCAGGCTGTGGCCAGCACCATTTCTGAGTCATTTCTTAGACCCATTTCACTGCTAAAAGTCTGACTCATAAAAACACACCTAACATTATTTTGCAAGTATTTCCAGAGGGTTCCTATCATTCAACTTAAAGGCCCGAGCTTCACACTGAGACCTGAGGAGCTAGGATCACAGCCCTTCTCTCACAGGCTACTTGTTTTAAATGTTTACAGGGCGTTCCTGGCCCCACATCCTTGCCCTTGAGTGTGCACTCCACAGGAGTGATTGGTGTGGGTGGCGGGTGCTTGGAAGAAGTGACCATAGAAATGCCAAACCAAATCAGTGGAACATGGGGCATGGAAGAAATAGATTAGCAACAGGAAAAAGTGTTAGAGTTTATCTCCTAAGACTGAAAGTGGGGGCTGATGTCTGAAGATAGAATAAGTGAGCTTGGAACACTTAATAGGAGCTCAATTCATGCATGTTCTCTCTTTCTGACTCTTTAATATCTGTGCACCTTATACAACAGATGAGTAATCACCCACAAGGAAGTCAGCTGTGCTTCCTACAGAAAAATGAAGAGATTCTAAATGTAGAGATCAGTAAAGACCTGGGTAACTTTTAGGAACTTCGGGTTTTGTGGGCTTTGGGAGTTTGGTGACCCTTTTTGGTCAGGGGGATTTCTTTCTTGTTCATTTAAATATTTGGACTAACATCAGGGAATACCTTTGTTTTGAAAGATACATTTCATTTTAGAGAGCCTTAGTAGGTGTGGACTCTGGCTGCTTTATTTACTTATTTTATAAGAGAAAGTTTATTTAGGGTGTCCAACCTTTTGGCATCTCTGGGCCACACTGGACAAAGAAGAGTTGTCTTGAGCCACAGATTAAACACACCGCAACATGTAATCACACACAAAAACTCTCATAATGTTTTAAGTAGATTTGTGATTCTGTGTTGAGCCACATTCATGGCCATTCTGAGCTGCATGTGGCCTGTAAGCCGCATATAGGTTGGACACCCCTGATTCTTTTGTCTCTGTAACTTTTCAAGCTTCAGAGGCAAAAGAACAGTTCCTGAAGTTTAGGAAAGATAGGGAAAGGTACCTCAATCAGCAATTTTCAACCTTTTTCATCTCACGGCACATAAAAACTAATTACTAAGATTCCGTGGCACACCAAAAAATATATTTTTTGCCGATCTGAACAAACATAGGTTTAATTTTGATTCATTCACACCCAATGGCTATTGTGTTGTCTGTTGCCATATTTTTATTTGACCATCTAAGGGAGAAGAGGTCAGGGCTGCTGACTCAATAGCCAGGCACTGCATGTATTAAATGTTCTGTGATGCACACTGGTGGAAACACGCTGCTATAGACTGTTAGAAGTACACCACAGTAGGGGCTTTCACATATTATGAACAGACTCACATAAAGAAATACAATTTTCTTCATGAATTGGCACCCACATAGCATACTCAAATGTAACTGAAACATACGTTTCACAAAATAGTGTACGCACCACATGCTCTGGTGTTTTCTAGTCTTTTAAAACAAAATGTCTGGTCCTCAGGATCCACTTCGGAGTCCTGACTTTGAAAAGAGCTGCAGCAAGGGGCACAGTGGTTGAGGGAGCTGCCGGGAGGTGTAACAATGGCATTCAAATGGGTTCATGCACTTACAGTTGTGTGCCTGGGTCAGTCAACCTTTGGATCTTAAAAAAAAAAAATTAATTAACCCTTCTAAACCTTAAGGTCCCCCATTGTAAAATGGGCCTAAGCTACTTCATAGGATTTTTTTGAAACGAGACAGTAAGCACCCATAATTGCTTTCAGAACCCCCCCTGAGGTTTCCACAATTGTTCAGTCCAGTACCCCCAGAATAGCAACTGTTCCACACATGTGTAAAGATTCCCCAGCTGCAAGCTCCCATTCCCCTCACCTGTGTGTGCAGTAGAATAAAGCGCAGCCTCTGAAGGTGGCGCCTAAAGCCAGGGTCCAGCCTGAGCCACACCTCATCTTCGGCAGGCCCTCAGATTCCTTAGGAGGCTAGTCCCTAAACCCAGTATCCCTTCATGCCCAACAATGTCCTCTGCTGTGTCTTTGTCTTGGGTCCTGCTGTCTTCTCCTCCTGATATGGCTTTCCCTCTTTTATTTTTGCTTAAACAGCACCCACAAAGGCCTTAAGACCAAGCCCAAGAGTTGTTGTCTGTGGATACTGGCTGTCCCGGAGACGGCTCTTCTCCCCTTTCTCCAAAATCCTGTGCTAACGTTTAGTGAAGAAAAAAGAGACAACCGCATGCAAGTGTTGGCACCTCTGGAGGACAGAGATTGTACGGCTCCAGAATGATCGTAATGTATGTACCCTTGGGCACGGACTGGGGCTCAGTCACACCCCTGCAACTTGGCTCAGTGTTTTTCAGACATACATTGAGTCTCAGATGCTTGTGTGTCTCTGTTTTATTTTTAGTTTCAGAAAATGTAGTGCTGAGTCTAAGCGACTGTAATGGGAGAACAATGAACATAAATTTAATTTTCTAGCAACCAAACACAAAATTAAATGTATGAATTACAGCTGTTGAGGGAGCTGTTTGTCTTATGACCTTCCTGGTGGATCCATTCCAGATGCATTGTCAGTGAGAGGAGGCAGGACAGCGTGTTAGAGTTTGTATGGAACAGATGGGTCAGCTCAGCTTTCTGGCAGTTGCTCTGCCATCCCTGGCCCTGCATGGCAATTGTGAAACTCTGAAGGAGCCAGATGTCAGGCCCTCCTTCCATTTTGCTTCAGGATGTTTCTAGTTGACTTAGAGAGAAAGGGGAAGGGCTGAAGGTGTGGCCAAGAGGTGGGGTGGGGAGGGGGTTGCTGGACCACCTCTATCTTCATTCCTCCAACAGAAAACTGGAGGGGAAGGGTTCTGTTGGGTGCTCCTGACCGACCCTGGGGGAGGTGGCCTCTCTTTGGAAATTCGACTGTGTTGCCATCCCTGGAACCAGGACGAGTGCTCCAGAGTCCTAGTGGTCATCCTATCAAGGCTGGAATTCAACTCTGCCTGAGCCTGCTCACCCACCCCCACAGTTCCCTGCATCTCTGAGCATCCTAGACAGAAGGAATGAAACAGTTTGGCTCAGATTAGAATGCAAAGATAGGCTTGGGATCTGGGTCACTGATTAGCTTATTTTAAGCTCCACATCGTGTCCAGTAACCCTTCCTGTATCCTCTCTTTCTCAGTCAGCCTTACACTCATTCTCAAGTCCCTGGCAATTAAAAAGTTTTGGCACCTTTACTCACTAAATTTTCACCCCTTCCTTACATAACAACTGCCCATGGCTGCAGCATCAGCCCTTACAGTACCACCTGATGCTGTTTAACTGATACTGCTCCTACTCAGGTGTCCCCTAAACCAGTGTGCCACCACACAGTGCCACAGGGGGTGCTGTAAAATGCAACGAGGCCCTTTCACTTGTGACATTCTTCAAGAACTCCATAACACAGCAGGGACAGTTCTGAGCTCCCTAGTGTGGCACACGACACCTTTCATGTGCTGGCTGTACAACGCCTGCAGGCCCACTATCTGCACTTCCCCTGTTCCAGCTGCTTGTGGCTTCCCCGAACTCCCAGCCTTGGTCTGTGCTCTGAGATTTCCTCAGGGCAACGCCTTCCACCAGCTTGCAGGTGTGCCCTGTTTTTCCAGTGTGTTTTTTTCAGATGTACTTTCTTCCATGAAACCTCTCCCCTCCTCCAACTACTCTTGGCCAATAGCTCCTCCTTTGTATTTATCTAGAACACTCTTCTTATTTCTAGCATGATATTTACCTCTTCAATGAACTCCTTCGGATAGAGTACCTGTATAGTGGGAATCCACATTTATTAAAATTACTAAATAGATTTTAAAAATAAAAATTTTCAGGTAACATTGGTGTATACTAAATTGATTTTAATCTTCTAGCCCACCTTCCAGCATCAGGGTCTTTGCATAATTAGTTTTGTCTGGAATAATTTTCTCCTCAAATCTTCCTTTGTTCTTTTTTTAAAAAAAAATTTATGTAGTTATTTTTAGACAGAGAAAGGGAGGGAGAAACAGTGAGAAACATCAGATATATCGATAGGTTGCCTCTCGCATACTCCCAGCTGGGAACCTGGCCCACGAGTCAGCCCGCAGTCCACTGAGCCACACCAGCCAGGGCTCCCCCTTGTCGCCTGCACAACATCTTATAATTTCAAATTATTTATGAAGGTGCTTTGGCTAGTGGCAAACAACCCAGGTACTGACATCAGAGTGCCTAATTTCAAAATACAAAATGGGTGACCTTACACTATTTTCACGCTCTGTTGTGTCTGTGCTTCAGTTCCCTGTTTGTAAAATGGGACAGACAAACCTCTGAGGAGTAAGTTAAATCACATGCCATGTGCTGAACAGACTGTGCCTGGCATGGAGCTAACACCTATTGTGCTCTACTTAAAAATATGTATATTTTATACATATTTTACATGTATTTTACATGTATTTTATACATATTTTATACATATTTATACATAAATATGTATGTATATTTTTAAGTTACTGAATGCTATTTAACTGGAAACTCCAAAAAGCTTGGCCTCTGATATCTTTTTTCATTTTATTAAAATTTTTTATTTATTGATTTGAGAGAGAAGGAGGGGAAGAGGGAGAGAAAGAGAAACACCAATTTGTTGTTCCTCCTACTGATGCATTCATTGGTTGTTTCTCATATGTGCCCCGACGGGAGCAAACCCACAACCCTGGCAGATTAGGATGATGCTCTAATCAGATGAGCCACCTGCAGGCACTGATGTCTTCTTTACCCTTGAATCCCAGTGCCGAGCGTGGCATGCCAGTAAGTGCAAACTGAGTTTGCATGATCTAAATAAGTGAATAAAGGTCTACAGCCATGCCACCCTGAACACGCCCGATCTCCTCTGAATGAGTGAATAAAGGACACTCCTTGCTTCAGAATATTAACTGAAGATAAGGAGGAGTTGTGACTGCTTATCAGGGCGCTATCAGAAGCCGTATCAGTGGCCTTCTCAAATCAATGATTAACTTCCTAACCCTTATGTTCACTAGGCTACAAGACCAACCTACTCTTTTTTTTCCTTTAGTCCATATGAAAACATTTGGGTGAAAGTTACATGAATGGAGTTGTTCTCAGGTTTTTATTAGAGGAAATTGTGCTCCTATTTACTTCATTCAGAACCGGGACTGACGAGGATGTTGTTAGAACAAGCCTGCTCAGGTTAAGGTGACCTTGCTCTGCAGAGAACAGAGAGTCAGGGCGATGCACTTGAGGACGAGCTGAGAGGCAGTTATCAAAATCACAGGGTGATGGAAGCAGCTTTTTAAGCAGGTGAAACTCCAACAGGGGCTTTGTAATTTATTTTTAGTGAGATCTTAGCCTCTGTCCATAAAACCCATCTTATGAAATTAGTGGTATAGACATTGGAAAGGAAAGGACACCTTTTTACTTTTTAGTAGGGAAAGAAGTAAAGTTCTGTAGAAGAAGGAAAGTCTAAGGTGAGCCTTCCTAGGTTATAGATATTTTTAAAAAAGCACAAAAGTTTCATCAAAAGAATTAAAAAAAAAAGTCAGTGGGTAAAGGGGGTGAGAATGCTTATGCTAGAAAACCTGGGTCAAGGAAACAGACAGCAGCTGAAAGAGCCAAGGCAGAAAGGATCCTAACAGTAGGTCACTTAGTTCCCATTCTCTATGAAGACCAGCTGGGAGACTGGCAGGAACAGAGTGTTACAAGTTCTGTTCACACTGCCGAAGTCGGTCAGGACCAGTGGACCCTCATGGTGGCCCTGTGCAACCTGCACCCTAAAGCCAGGGCCAGCCCTTCATTTCCAACTTCAGAATTAGTGTCAGTTCTTCTGCTGGCCAGCTCAGTATGTGTTAAACACTTTTATTCACGTCCTGTACTTGCTCCTCTGTACCATACATTTACCATATTACACCATCTTAGATCTCGGAAGTCACAACTCTGTGCAAGGCTGCAGCACAGGCAGGTGGTTGTGGTTTCAGAGCACGAGCAGAAGGAGGAGCAGGCTTCCTGCCAGAGGTAAAGGGCTGGCCCCTAGACTACAGCAGCAAGCAACTGCAGTGTAGTCCCCTTAGAAAAGACCTCTGTAGTGCAGAGTCCCTCTTTGGGCAAATGACAGGTGGCTTTCCAGTAGGTCTTGTTTCCCCAAAGGACACAGAATCTCTTGTCCTGACAACCCAAATACCCTTTCTGTGTACAGTTTTGTGTCTAGCGTCTTTAACAGCAATGAAAAAGGTGATTCTAGCCCTTTCTGACTCAATGAGAAAGACTGGAGCTGAGGGAAGGCCAAGGAAGGAGGCGGGGAGGGGCTCTAGCAGGCATATACTTACCACCTTTTGGTTCCCTTCATTATCTGTGAGCAGCCACTCGATGTCCAGGGTGTCTTTTTCTGGAAGCCCCAACTGATGATGACAGGGCAAAGTGACCTTCTCCTCTGCCACTCTCCTGATCTCTGTGTGAGTCCCCGAGGTTCCAACATAGTAGGACACTGAAAAAGGGAAACCTTTCATGAGTACTGCAGAAACTTCGAGGCAGTGCGTGGAAGCAAATATTACACCGGATTGTTATTGAGTGTTCTTGTGGGTCGGGGCCAAGTCCAGGTATTGGAAGAGCCCTAGATCAGAAGTGCTAGAAGTCCCAGGATCTCACACCACGGGCTCCTGCATTAATTGAATTCATCATAGTCCTTAACTGCGTGCGCCCCCGCCCCTGAATTACACTCCTACCAGTGTCTGTCTTTCCTGCCTTAGAGGGGTTTTTATGAATAATGAAATCACTCAGGTCAACAGCAACTTGTCTTTTGATCTTTCTCTCCCCTACTAGCAGAGGCTTCCAATAGGACAGAAACCAAAGGGGAAGGTGGAGGTTAGCATCCTCCCTCGACAGGCTCCGGGCACAGCTTTACTCTCTTAGAGAACCTTACCCTCCCTAGCCTCCCAGGAAAGCCTCAGGTAATAGGCGGGCTCTTGAGGGCAGGTCCTGATTCCTCTAGGAACACACATTCTCTCATGCCCCAACCTACCTTCATTCTGTATAGTTTCATATCCTACGGTTTCAACCGTTTCTATCCAAAGTGAAATTCTGAGTTACCACATTTGGAATCTGTCCCTCCGTGGATCTGATATCCATTTAGCCAACGGGAATTCATTTCCACTTTCTGCTTTCTTTCCCCGGAACCTTCATCTTCTCCTAGGGATGGTATCCTGTCGGCAACTTTGGACTCCAAGTTCACCTTCTCTCCTTTCTATTAATCTCTCTCTTAGTACCTGGCCAAGGCTCTGACACTGTTGACTATTAAGTCTACAGTATTGATGACTGATGAGTTGGTATAATAAAACCCCACCTAGATTCTAGGTATGATGTGTCTGGCATTCAAGGTGTGCTTTATCTTTGGATCTTCTTTTATGTACTTACACAGTGATAAATAAAGAAGCACAGTGTGAAAAATGATTTCCTTTAAGCCATTCACAATACAACAATATTATACAATCTCCAAGTTAAAAGAGCCCCAAGGGCCGGGCTTGTGTTGTTGGGAACTGCCCTGCCTGGTTTCAGAAGCTGTAACCACCCCATGGCTAAGGCTGAGTGAGAGACCTTCAGACCATAAGCCACTAAAAAAACAAAGCTTATCTTCCTGGCAAGGGCACCCCCTCTGCCCCTTTTACTTCACCCTGCCTGGCCCCCAATGCTTGATCGGTTAGCCAGTGATGGGTAAGATTCCTCAAGGGAGGGACGACCTAAGACAGGTATGATTACAGAGGCCCCTAGGGAAGGACTTGGGGGCTATAGCAAAAGGGGGTGATGGACCCTCACCCTTCAGCTTTGACATAGCCTGAGTCCTCATTCTGTCCGTGAGAAGTCTCCTAATCTCTTGGCTGCCTTACTTCCCCTGCCTGACTTAAGCCTGAAACAATGACAGAGGGCAGTGCAGCCCTGTGCTGGAAAGGGCGGGTTCCCTGGGTGATCAGGCCTAAGAAAGAATACATAAAATCCTATGAAACCTGCTTTGCTAAGAATGCTCTCCATTAAATGATAAGGGTCCAAGCAGGAAATGAGTTTGTTTCCCAAAGTTTTGTAGCCCTTTAGCTAACAGACCCTGACTCAGAATAAGCCCTCACAGTTCTTTGTATGCTATCTATTGTTTGATCCTTACTGCCTGACAATGATTAATGAGGTTTACCTGTATTCCTGTGCAAAATAAACCCAATAAAAGCCCATTGAGGAAAAGGCTCTTGGCCCTTCTCCTTTGAGAGATCAGCCACCTCTCCTCCCCAAGAAGATCATGTCTTGGTAGACTTATTCTCATCTGTGGTGGCTGGGGATGGCCGGGGGCTGGGGGTGGGGGCGGTGTGGGTGGAGCCCTCCCACATTGTACAAAGTCCTTTCTCATAGAACAAAACCACTCTGCCACCTTAGAAGGGTTTTAAGACCAAAGGCCAAGGATCACGACTAACAGAAACACAGAGGCTATTTCTTATTCCCTGCTCATTCCCCAGAATTGATTAGCAGCAAATCTGTAGGGAGGAGGAGGGCCTGTATCTTGCCTGCAGAAAAATGAAATGAGGAAGAAGGGAGCAGGGGCCTGTGTTTCTCTCTGCAGGGCTGATGTGGTCAGAGCCCTGAGTGGCCTCCACCCTAAGAGCAAGAGTGGGTGGGGGGCAGGGCCGGCGGGTCCCAAACTCCGTGGTGAAGAATGCAGCCCATGGAAGGAGCATAGGAAGGAGCCTTCAGAACCAATAGGAGAAGTCCCTTGTAGGGTCTCACTGACATTCTCAGCAAGGCTTCTGCTGTTTCTGTTTAGCACTTGACTCTGCAGTGGGTGTGGCCTCCATTTAGTGAGCACTGCCTGTGGGTCAGCTCTAGAATGAGCACTCAGATCTACAAAGAAAGGGTTACTCTCCAAATCTGCTGAGGGAGTTAGCAACTTGCCCAAAATCACAGACTGGCAAGTAACAGAGCAGGGCCTGCCCACACCTGCGTCACCGCACAGCTCAGGCTCCGACATCACTCATGCCCGGTGCTTCATGTGGCTTCCTGGAGGCCTGGCTCTCCCATCAGACATAAGCTCCTGGAAATTAAGTGCGGTCCACCACTGCACCGCCATAGCACCGGGCCCTGGTCTCACACACTGCAGGGACTCAATAAATATTTGCTGCATTGATTTGAATTGAAGCCATGCACAATGCACAAACTGAGCCCTGGGGGTAAAGGAGTCACCCAACACCCTACAGCTCATTTAGCGGTAGAAATAAGCCACATAAAACCCACCCTCCCTCAGTCCCCATAAAGCAGCTATACAGCAGCAGGAAATTGGCCAGCCTGCACTGTACTAAGCTAAGCTTGTGAGGGGGAGCTCTGACTTCTGTCCCTGATCACTTTCCACAAGACACAACAATGCTCAAATGAAGAACCCAGCACCACTTTAGTGCAGACTGTAGGCACTTCCTATACATTGAATAAATAAATGCAAAAATCAGCTATGAAAGTGCTGATTGGAGCCACTAGAGGGAATCAAAGGCTTAGGTTTGGTTGATGTCCCAACAGGAAAGAAGCACAGTGGTGAGTGATGTGCTTTGCCAGAGCCAGGTTCTATTTATACCATACCTAGAATTAAGTCAGTCAGTGCAGGGAGGGCACCACTCGGCAAATACAAATGACTTCATCAGATAGGGAGCCTCAGGGTCAGCGCATGCATCTCTAGTCTCCCCTGAGTTTCAGCTCCCCAGTATCGAGGAGGCTACTGGGATCCCAGCAGATTTCTGAGGTCCTTCTCTCCTTTTTTAGCCCATAGCCCTGTTCCATAGCCTACGTGGATAAGGTCCTGGACTCTGCATGTAACCAGGTTTGGCAATGCCAGTAGGGGCTCCCGAGCATAGGTGTGCTGCCTGGCAGGGGAATGGAAAGGGGCCATCTGAACACCCAGTGGCCAGCCTGGGGTTCCCTAGGCATTCAAGTACTCATCATTGTTAGTACTCCTCCTATTCAATTTAGGAGGAAACTACAGCCTGAAGAATTGAAATGTCAAGGCACAAAAATCCAGTTAGTGGCAGAACCCCAAGTCAGGGAATAATCCAGCTGGGAGTCTGGCACTCCTGTGGCACTGCCGGGGTGGGGGAGGGGGTGCTGGGGGCTGGCAGTGTGCTTGTCCGTGTTCATGCACACCAGGTGGTCACGTCTCGGGGGCTGTGGGCTCTCCCTCCGGGGAGACCTCTGCATGCAGCTCAGGCACTGCATGAGGACCGGGGAGAGCTTGGGAGAAGTGCCCTTGTGGAGCCCAGTGCTCTCACCTGCAAAGCAGGAATTCAACAAAAGACCAGGGTAAAGCGCGGAGGCATCTCTGTGAAAATGCTCTCCTCCCCTAGAAGGGCTTTTCCTCGGCTTAGTGGCGCCTGCAGCCAGTTCAGATTAATTTAAGGTTTTATTCTCTAAGGGGCATTAACGTTTATTAAAGATCTCTTGAACCTTCAAGACCTCTTCAAGGAGATGGGAGCAGAAGTAACTGTTTTGTTTTGTTTTTTCAACATGAATACTTTTATATAAAACTGAGCCACATATTCTGAAGATGAATCCACACAGAAGATAATAGTAAATTATTAAAAGGCAATTTCTATCACGAGTTGACGCTTTCATTCACATTAAAACACTCATTAGTGAAGTCTCTTTAAAACTATTCTGTACGAGCCGGCATTGCTTTTGTGGTCAGGTTCATGTCTTGGATGACCCTTTTAAGGAAGTTCACTTGGTCCAACCTAATGAAGCCCGTAGCCTTCACACACCGGCGGAAGCTGTCTCCGTCACAGATCCAGGCCGCATTTCTGCGCCAAACCACGTGGGCCGAGCAGCAGTGAGAACACTGGCCAGACTTCCTTCGATAGCTCCCCACGGAGCCACCGGTGACTCATCTTGCTTTAGAAAAAGGCCGGGGGTAACTTTTAGCAGAAACTAGGATGCTGCACCTAAAATATCTGTTTCTCTCTCATCTCCCTAATGGAGAATTATTCTGCTTCTCAAACATGGGCTGAGTGCCCGCAGGGCATGTGTGCCAGGGATCTCGAAGTTCAGTCTGTGTGCGGACTCTGCCGAGAATGGGCCTCCAGGGCCATTGTCAGCACAGGCTCCTGGCAGTCCCCAGGGTCCCACCTAGGAGAGGCCATAGTGCTCGGTGCACAGGTAAGAAGCAGGTGGTTCTTTTTCAGAACTGAGTTCTCCTTTACCAGGCTGTGTAGACAGGCAGTTTATGAATAATAAAGTTAGAGAGCCATAGTAGCTGCTATTCCTTGTCGGGGCAGGAGATGTGCTATGCACCCTAACCCACAGCAGGGCTCCCGTATCCTGGGGGACACAGTCCTGCCGGCACCTCCTCCACTCACTCGGTGGTCGCACTTCTCTGAACGGACCGTTCACTTACCCTGGGGGAGTGGGAAGATAATTTTCTTGTATTTTACTTTACATGGAGTATTTGAGAAAGTCTCAATCACCAAAGTCATCAAATGTCAGTCCGAGAAATAAAAAGGACTTCGGAAATTTTAAAATCAACTTCTCTTATTTTACAGATCAAGAAATTGAAGCTTAGAGAGAAGTGACTCACCCAATGGCGTTCTGGTTTACAGACTGATACACATAAAATTCTGGAGGGGTGTTCACGCATGTGTATGTGTCTGCGTGTGTGCAGCATGTGCCTGTGCAGACTGTTTCTGGAACACGGTATGCGATTCAAGATTCAGCATGATGCAACAGTATGAGCTTTGGCATTGGACAGATGCAACTTTAAGTAGTGGCCAAAACCCGAGGGAAGTCCCTGGCCGCTCTAAGTCTTTTCTTCTCTAAAATGAGCATAAAGCATCCACGGGACAGCCTGCTGAAAGGATGTATGTGAAATGCCTGGCATTGGCACGTGGTATACAGCACACACTCAAAAATGGTAATTATTATTAATAATACTTGTACACACTGGACTTTTAAAAGATAAGAAAAACCAGAAAAAGAAGCTGAGAAGGTAAAGCAGAATTGTGAGGAGTTGGAAGGTCATTCTACTTGATAACTGTTACTGTTTGGCCATATTGGCTTTATCTGTGTGTGTGTGTGTGTGTGTGTGTGTGTGTGTGCGTGCAATTTTTTTTGCTCCCTCCGCCAATTGGATGTAAGTCACAGATAGCACGACACTACATATTACCTCTAAATGTAAAAATATGGCTGTTCTCCACAACCACAACCTCACTATGACACCTAAGAAATTAGGAATATTGTACAGAAGGTCATTTCTGACTAGAGTGTTAAGGAAGACTGGGCTGTGGGACTGAGCTAGATCTGGAAGGACAGACAGGCTCCCCCTGCAGGGATGTGAGGGTGTGCAGCGCGTTTGTGGTGAAGGGAGCCCCTGTTTCCTGCTGGACAGACTCCCTCACTGCGGAGGAGGAGGAAGTTTCTCTTCTGCATCTCCTGTTGTCTCACCCCAGCCCCAGAGTCCCTCTAGTCTTCTCTCTGGAGACTTCTGAAGTCTTCAGAAAAGAAAAACCACACTTGTCTGGAGCCGACCAACAGCTGACCCTTGACACAGTTGGGACGGACGAGATGCATCTGCACAGCAGAGGCGGCTGTGGCTGGATCTCCTGTCTATCTCCTTCTGTATGCCTGACCCTGCTAGCAATTGGTGGTGGGATTTTTGGACACCTGTGCATTAGTTATAACAAAAAATCTGCATGATGCCTCTGATTCTGTGTGAAATGACTTACTGACCACAGAACAAAGTCCCTAACAACCCTAATACTGCCTACTTCCCTCACCTGGAAAGTTAAGGACAAAATTAAACTATGGGCAGACCAGCTGCCAGAACGCTGGAGGAAGCTGTTGCTAAGAATGCTCCCCAAGGAGTCACCATGTAAAAGCTCAAGATTTATTAGAGCCACTACCCCTCCCATACCCTGGACAGGAATATTTATTGATGGGACCAGGTGGGTAAATAAGGAAGCAGTTTTAATTAAATATAATAATCTCAATACATGGAAGAAAATGCAAAAAATGCCCCCACCCAAGATGTACAAGTCAATAGACCTAGGCAAAAGACCATTTATCTAACTTAGACAATCTAACCTCAATGAACAATAACTGACTTTTAAATCACCCCTTGTACCCTTTTAATTTAAACCAATCTATAGAACCTTAATAGACATCTAGTTATTAATTGGCACCTGAAAGTTTGTGCCCAAATAGCTTCATTGGCTAGCTGATTGATAACCCTCTTGGTCAAAGTAACCTTTGTTTAACATCATTGATCTATAAAACCTCCTGTACTTTTTGAAGTTATTTCTATGGTAACCTTTTCTGTTTTAATAATCACACTATGTACCTGCTCCATTGAGTATTGTATAACCTCCCCTATAGAAATAAAGATTGATTCTTTTTGGGGAGTCAGTCAGGCCTAGAGAACCTGGCTGTCCTCCGGCACCCCACTTGGTGTCTGTTTCCGTCACCGAGCCGTTCCTCCTTCGAGGACCCCAAGACCCGCTGAGGCTGGACCCCAGCATATACTCACTGTGAGCTGCTAAGGAACTGAGACCTTTAAATGCCTTCTCAAATTCAAATGTTATTTGGTGTTTAGAGAGTGAAGCTTGCAGATTACGAGTGGAATTTCAGACACCTGGGAATCAGGGTGGTGCCTTGTCTGCCCCCACCCCCAGAGGTGAGGATTTGTTCCTGCAGCCCCTAGAATTAGTGGTGTGGGTGCTCAGACCAAGGGGGCAGCCTGAGCTTGGGCTTTGGTCCGGGCGAGGCGGGTGGAGCAGACATGAAGCCCCTGCCCCATTTTCTGTGGAAGGAGAGAGGAGAGCTGAAGTTTTTAGACTAAACACAGACTGATGAAAAATGATCAACTCCCTTCCCTTCTCCTGTGTGAAAAGCTGTCTCACGGTGTACTTTGCATGTATTTAAAAAACTACGAGCTCTTCACCCATCAGGTTCTAAGAGTTTCTCCTCCTCCCTCAGGCCGTTAGAATGCTAATGACTAGCACTACTTTACATTCACTGAGCCCAGCTCATCGAAACTCACCATGAGCTCATAAGGAGCTCATGGCATCACCTCTGCTTTAGAGGAGAGAACTGAGACCCCCCAGCTGAGGCCACATGGCTGAAGGGTGCCGTGGGGACATGAGCTCACCTACAATTTTTATTCTGCTCTGGTTCCCACACAGAGGTCTTCATCTCTGAAAGTGGCTGGTTGGAAACACAGAGCTCACACTGATGAAATGCGGACAGCACAGAGCTAGGTAGCTGGCTGGATCCGATGGGACACACTTGAGCTCTTAGGAATGCTAGCTGGGGTCCTGGTTTACAGGGACAAATACTCAAAGTTGCAGCTTTACCTAAGTATAGGGTGGGAAGGACGCAGAAGACCCGGGGACAAGATTCACAGTGACCAGGAGTGTGATATGGCTCCTGAAGATGCCTGTGGAGCCCCAGCTGCATTCCAAGAGGTTTGACATCCCGCACAGGGGAGTAACAACTCTGCCGTGCACTGTGTCAGCAAAGAAAGCCAATCCAGAGCGCCCCTTCTAGATGGTGCACACTGACAGGGACACTGACCCAAACGGTGACATCCAGAGGGTTGTGACCAGGAGACGATGGGAGCAAAAGACATGTTGTAGGAGGAGCAAATGACACAATTATGGGTGAAAAGGGCGGCATGGTAGTCACCCTCCAACATTTAAAAAGCTACAAATAAGCAATGGGCTCGTGGGGTGCCGTTCCTGAGGGGCGGAGTTAGGTCCAGATGGCCTAATAGCTTCCACCCTAAAATCCCAGGCTGGGAGCTCTTCTTCCAGCTCTGAAATGGTCAAATTCCCTTACAAATCCATTTGGGCTCAATGTGCTGACAGACTTTCTAACAGCCCTGTCTGACAGGAGAATGAGCTGTACCATTTAGTGAGTTTCTCATTATTAGGCTCAATCAAGTGGGAGTGTGTCAAGGACTGTGAAAAGGATTCTTATGCATGGTTGCTGAACTCAGTGTTCAGTGCCCCTCCTAACTGTAGAATTCTGTGAAATGGTCACCAGTGCTCAGTATGTTCAAGGCACTGTCCTAGCTGAATGGGGTGGCAGCACGATACACATATGCATACAGCTACCTGTCAGTATAGCTGTCACCATCAGTGGTACAAATGGTCCAGCTTTGTTGCACTGTCATGTCAACACTGCTTTTAAACGTTGCTGCTGGGCTCTTGGGAAGAACTAGAGGGAACTGGCCCATGCAACTGTAACGTCTTTTCCTCTGTGAATGTTTTAATCCACAAGGGGGCAGAGTTTACTTAGAGAGGATTCTGCACTCCTAACCTTTAATATAGTTCTTACATTATTAATAGAAAGGATTATAATTGACAAAGACTTATAAACTATCTTGGATTTAAGATTCAGAAGCACTTTGTTGCCATATGTGCTTAAGTGCTAAATTTTAAACCCTCTGCATTTAATTTTCAAGGGCTGTGGAAAAAGTGGAAATCTTAGAAAATATGGTCAGAAATTCAAAAGAAACTTTATCAAGGAAATAGAAACATATACACTTTTAACAACTTCACATCACTGTTTTGACTTTTTCCAACTGAATTACATACTTACTGTGTCTAATACGAAAAAACACCCTTATTTTAATTGCAGAATTTATGGTAAAACAAATCAGTTACCCTGGTACTGTGAAACACTGTCTGCGGAATGTCAGTAAGAACAGGCAAAGAGGGAAGGAACAGAAATCCGTCCCAGGTGGCTGCAGCGGCGTCCTACCTGCGGCCCAGGATGGCTGTGAATATGGCCCAACACAAAACTGTAAATGTACCTAAAACATTATGAGATTGTTTGGTAATTATGTGTCACAATGTATTTCACCTGTGGCCCAAGACAACTCATCTTCTTCCAGTGTGGCCTGGAGATGCCGAAAGGCTGGGCACCCCTGAGAGGCTGAGCAATCGGCAAAAGAACTCTCAAGGTCCCTTGGGTCTTGAAGTTTTGTCTTTGTTCTAGGCCAGTAACTTCCTGAATGACAAAACCCTGAATGCTGTGGTTATATGTAGTCTGGAATCTCAAGCTGGGGAAGGCCTGCGGAAGGTGGTGGTCTATTTACAACTCATCTCCTGAAATGTATGAATTTATTCATGTTCTCTTATCACCACTGATAATCTGAAACCACAGTAAAACTGTTCTCTAAGATCCCGACAGGTCTGTTGTATCAACTTTTATTTGTAGTATGTCACACAATGTCCAGGGACACTGATTTCTATGGCGTTTCCTCACACAAACACCTTGTCCTCAATGCTTCAGATTCTAGGGGCTACGCATGCACCGCTGACAAAATAGTTGGCACCAGAGTGGAGGAGCCAGGAGCGCACATTTGCTCAATGAACATGAGTGGCCCTCCTGTTACCACACTGGGTGCGGCTGGAGACACAGAGGTGGACGGCATTGTCCTTTGTCTGAGAAGAGACTACAGTAACAGAGAAGCAGAATAGCAACCCAGCGAGCCCGATTCAAGGCAGTGGGTGATGGGTATTGAGGTCAGGGTCAGAGAGTGCTCTAGGAATCGGGAGGAGGAAGATCCCGTGGTGGCCAGGGACAGCTCCACAGAAGAAGGTATTTTACCTGTGCCTTGAAGATCTTGAGGCCATGTAGCAGATACATATGAGGTAGGGGCATCCCAAAGGCCGGCTGGCAGCTTGACTGTGTAGGAAGCCAGCAGCTAAGCTGAGCTCAGCACCTGAAGCCAGGAGTGTCACGGTGGACCCTTAGCTTCTCAGACTGGTCAGTAATGCCACATGATCATCACGTCAGCTGTGTCACGGTCCTACAGCACTGGGGTTGCTACCTGGGAGTAATGTTGCGTCCTGGGATCTCCAGTAAAGTGGTCTGCGGGAGGACGCTGACCTGGTCCACAGGGTCACTCTGCCACCGGAAACAGCACATCCCTCAGCATTGTGTCCTCGGTAATATGCTGGTACATGTTCCATGCACGTGTTCCATGTTCACATGCATAGGAAATGCACACAGCTGTCTACAGACCCTGATGAGCACGCCGGAGTTGGGGCACAGAGGAGACAAGAACGTGGGCCTTGATTCTGAGACTCTGAGAGCCGTATCCCTCGCTAACCTAGTTCATTGGCGTGTCTATTTATAGCCTCTATCTCATTCCAAGTGTGGCTCTCTAAATCTAAATCTTTCATTACCTTTTGCAGAGAGATTTAAACGGAGGGGAGAAATTAAAAATGGACACAGGCTTACTACTGAGAAGGCAATAGTCCATTTTTAGGCATCGCAATGGAGAGTTGAGATTTGCTGACAATTAAAATCCACTGATAAATTAAAGCCTCGTTTCAGCCTTTAACTTTATACTGCCCCCTTCACCTTCCAAGCAAAGCCAGTGACAAAGAGACAACTGGTCTGCATTTCATCTCTTTCCCCCTCAGTCACTCTCTCTAGGGACAGATAGAAGGGATATGGAACAAATAAAAAGACAGACAGTGCAGGTTTGTCATCCAATGTATTTTACACCCACTACGGGAGCTGCTTTTGATAATAGCTAACACTTTCTGAGCATATATGTGTATTGTTCTACTCGAATTACAGTCATTTCTATTTTTTGATTTTTTAAAAGACTTATTTATTTTTAGAGAGAAGGGAAGGGAGGGAAAAAGAGAGCAAAACACTGAAGTGTGAGAGAAACATTGATTGACTGCCTCTTGCACACACACCCCCAGCTGGGGACCTGGTCTGCAACCCAGGCATATGTCCTGACTTGGAATTGAACCAGTGACCTTTTTGGTTCACAGACTGGCACTCAATCCACTGAGCCACACCAGCCAGGGCAGTGATTTCCATTTTTAATCTCCACAGTGTGCGAGGTAAGCACTGTTATTATCCTCATCCTACAGGCAAAGACACAGAGACGCAGGCAGATAACTTGCCCAACATCACACAGTTACTGGGGAGTACAGCCATAACTCTAACCCAGCCATTTTCACTCTTAACACCCATGCCCCTGATAGCACCTTATACTGACTCTCTCTATATATATTTAACAAAAACTTTATTGGTCTAAGCTTATGCTAGTATTCTTGTGCATTCCCTCAGAGCTTTTCATCATCTTTTTTTACTCTTTGAAAAAATGTCTTTGTTGTTGACACTATTACAGATGCCTCCCATGTCACCCCTTTGCCCCCTACCCAGCCCCTACTCTTTTTTTTACTCTCGATCATATACAGGGAAGCTGCTATAAGTCCAGAGAGTGGTTACTCTTGGAGGAAGGGATAGTAAGTAGAGGAGACAAAGGGAGGCTTCTAAGGGTCTAGTTTTGTTCTATTTCTAGATTTGGGTGCTTATTGCTTAAGTAGGCTAATTTGGTGAAATTCCTTACACTGTACACCTACGACTGAGCATTTTCTGTACATATATTGTACTAAATTTATTATGCATTGCTGTATAGCACATTGTCCCAAAACTTAGTATCTCAGAACAACAAACATCTTTTTTCATGTGTATATTGTAATCAATTTATTTGTTATTTATTTAAAAATATTTTTCTTGTTTTACAGTGTCAACATTTTTGTAAAAATTTAATTGACTTTATTGGGGTGACATTGGTTAATAAAATTATATAGGTTTCAGGGGTACAAGTCTATAACTCATCATCTGTACACTGTACTGTGTGTTCACCACCCCAAGTCAAGTCTCCTTCCACCACCACTTACCTGCCTTTACACTCTCCTACCTCCCCCACCCCCAACACACATATCGCATCTCATAATTTCTGGGGTCAGGAGTCTGGGCATAGCTTTGCTGGGGCTCTGTCATGAGGTGAGATGAAAGTGCTGGCTGGGGCTGTGGTGTTGTCCGAAGGCCTCACTGAGGCAGGAGGAGCCCATTCTAATCTCACACCTACAGGTGTCAGCCCCTCAGCCCATGGACCTTTCCATGGGGCTGCCTCACCCTAGGCAGCTGGCTTTCCCCAGGGGAGCAATCCAAGAGGGAGCACAAGAAAGTGCTCAACATAAAAGCTCACAGGGGACATCTCATCGGTGTTGCCATATTCTATTTGTTATAAGCGATAAAATAATTCTAACCCACATTTGAGGAGAGGGGATGCTAAAAGGCAGGGGTGATTGGAGGCAATTGGAGAGGCTGCCTACCACACACTTCAATAAAGTTAAAAATAATTGTACATTAATTCCTCCACCTCACCACTCAAAGTGATACTCACTGGCTCACAGAATTAAAAATGCTTTAACCAATTCACTAGTTCTTTTTGTAATTATAACATTCCTTAGAGCACAAGTGTCAAACTCATTTTCAATGGGGGCCATATCAGCCTCGAGGTTGCCTTCAAAGGGCCGAATGTAATTTTAGGACTGTGTAAAGGTAACTACTCCTTAACTAGAGGCAAGGAGCTCTACATTCGGCCCTTTGAAGACAACCACAAGGCTGACGTGGCCCCCAGTGAAAATGAGTTTGACACCCCTGCCTTAGAGGTAGATTCTGACATGAATTTTTTCTGTTGTATAGAAATGTAATAAGAAGCTGAATACTACACTTTTATATTTGTATAGCACTTCCTAGATTTCACAATTCTTTCCCTACATGTTTTGAGTTTTGCTATGCAGAATAAGTGGAAATTGTAGTTTAGTGGTAGTTTATCTGAAAGTTATAAAAATACTTTATAATATTTAGCATTTCTTGAGTGCTTACTATATGCTAATTACTGTATATTAAGGGATATATATATATATTATATGTATATACATATATACTTATACATAAAAATCCACATGATTATTTAATTCTATGAGGCAGGTTTTGCCTCATTTTTCAGAGCAAAACCTAAGACACAGAGAAGCTAAGTGATCTGCTAAGGTTTCAGAGCTGACAACTGGCAGAGCCAGGATTTGAACTCAAACAGTGTGACTTCACACCTCCTATGAGCTTCAAATGATGTAAACAATACTCTTTATATCACACTGGTAACACATTTTCCTGCAATATTTCATGGTGAAACTTTTACAGAAGCTGTGCCGCCTCATATTGGGAAGGGGGAGGAGTTATCTTCAAAGACTATGACTGGTAGAATGTGAAAAACAGTAATTCCCCATGTGGCATTTGTATCCAGCATTACAGACTAAGGTAGTCTCTCTTCAAAAGGCTGATGGTGTTGACCTAATATCATCCAGGTAAAGTGCTAGAATATGTTCTTACCAATGTGTTCATGAAAAGACGACCACAGCATCATACTATTTATTAATTATTTTAAATTTTCACCCCAGGAATCAAACCTGCAACCTAGGTATATGCCCTGACTGGGAATTGAACCCTCAACCCTTTGGTGTAGAGGATGATGCTCCAACCCACTGAGCCCCGTCATCCAGGGCTATTTATTTTTAAATTTTTCTTTTTATTGATTGATTTCAGAGAGAAAGGAAGGGGGGATAGAGAGAGAGAGAGAGAAATATTGACTTGTTGTCCCACTGATTTATGCATTCTTTGGTTGTTTCCTGTGTGTATTCTGACCAGGGACAGATCCCACAACCTTGATGTGTCAGGATGATGCTCTAACCAACTGAGCTACTTGGCCAGAGCTCACTTGCCATACATTTAACACAGACTTGTAAGAGGGCTTGTAAAAATAACTAGGGTATTAGAGAAGTTCTTAAGGTCAATAGCTTTAATATGCTTCTTAAATCAAGTGTGTGAGCAGAACTATAATCTGGCTTAGCTCATGTTTCATAAGGAACATCTCAGAGCTTCTCTTCCCCCAGAGACAGGTAAGGGCAATTCGAAATCTGGACCTTGATCTGTATACTCCTTAATGATGGTTCACAGACAAATTGCTCAACCAGACTTCAGCTTCTCCGATTAAGGTGGCAAGGATTAAGAAAAAAAGTGGCAAGGACAGAGTCAGTGATGCAACTTGGCTTCTTACACGTAGTACATGCATATCCCTGCAGGAAATGTCAGGTCTCAGCAAGGGTGGATGAGCAATGCCAAGTAATTTCCCCTAACTTTACTTTTTTCCTATCATTCACCACACCCAATGACTCAAATGGCTGCTCCACGCTCATTTATCCATCTACACTCATGTAATTACTCAAATGACCCAAAGATGAGTCTTTGGCTTCCCAGAGGACTGTCTTCCAGATGATCTTTGCATTTTCGCCCTGGCAGCAAACAGGTCTGGCTGACCTTCCTTTCCCTCTGCCTACAGACTCAGAGTGCTTCATGCTTGGGGGGGGGGGGGGGGGCAGAGAAGAACAAGAAATTGTCCAAGTGCTGTATTATTTAAGATGGGTGATTCCAAATCCAGTTAATTATTAGCACACTTAAAAGGCTTTAAGAACATTTTTGAATAATGTACTCTAAGCATGTGTTAAACATTCAAGCAGAACAGAATGGCAGCCAGTGAAAAGTCAGTCCCCACTCAGTTTTCCTGCTGCAGGCAAGCCTGCCACCAGCTCACGTGAGTTCTGTGTCTCACATTGGATGCTGGTGCACCTGGTGCAGAATGTTAGGTGGGGTAGAATTTTGACTCAAATTTCAGAAGGCTCCGTTGACTTCTAGCTTCCAGAATTACTATTGAGAAGTCTGATGCCACCTTTAATTCCAGTCTTGAAAGTGACCTCTTGTCCTGGTTGGTGTGGCTCAGTTGGTGGGAGCATTGTCCCATCCCAGAAGGCTGGGGGTCGACCCAGTCAGGGCACACGCCTAGGCTGCTGGTCCGATCCCCCACTGGGGCCTGGGAGTCGGCCAGTTGATATTTCTCTTTCACATTGATGTCTCTCTCTCTCATATCAATACACATATTTAAAAAAAACAAATAAAAGTGACCTCTTGTTTCTCTCTGGACATTTTTAGGGTTTCTTTTTTCATCTATGGGGTTGTAAAATTTTACCATGATGGATTTTTGGTGTAGGTCTTTTTTTTCCATTCATTTATTTTTGGTTCATTTAATCTGAAAACTCATGCTATTTAAATGCCAGGAAATATTATTAAAGCTATTGAAAAATGATTCCTTCCACTTTCTCTTCTTCTTCTTTGTACCTGTATGTGTCAGATGTTGGAATTCCTAGATTGATCCTACAATTTTCTTATCTTTTTTTCCTCAGGTTGCTTGATTGAGTTGTTTTAAAAGTTTTTTTCAAAGGATCTCTGGGGAGCACTATATGGTAGTTGTTAAGGGATTCGAGTACATGTAGTACACCTTCCTTTGTTGGCAGGTTCCTCAACCTCTCTGCGCCTCAGTTCTCTACAACATGAGGGAATGACTGTACCCAACTCATGGGCATTTCATGAGGATCAAAGCATGTTACCAAGATGCAGTTAGTTTAATACATGCCTGGAGCACAGCAAATGTTCAATAAACTTTGCTGTCATCATTTTCTCTACCCTCTGCATAACATTCTGCAATTTCATCCCTTATATCTCTGAGGCTATTGATCAAAAGGTTCCTTGCATAGTCTCTGTTCCTATTTGTCTTTCTCCTACTTTTGTCAAATGTCTGGTGTTGGGTACAGAGTTATTAAGAAGCTGTTTGGAAGCTCTGTGAGGAAACGAGGTTTCTTCCAAGGGATTTCTCTGTAGGCTTTTTGATGGTGGAATTCCCAAACCGCAGGGACTCTGAAGCTGTTCTGTTTCTCCAGAGAAGAATTATTAAATCACCCACCTGTCAAGGGGAGGTGGATAGACAGCTAATGATCTCTGGGGGGATGGGTAAGGCGTCAGGGGTGTCCTGTTCAGGTTGCAAATCAGACAGCCTCCGAGAAAAGGCCTGCAGGCCCTGACATCAGGGATCTCCATGGTTACAGCTTGGTCCTCTGCTTTCTGTGGTGCCTGGTATCTGGTTCTCCCAAAGCCCTCCTTTTGGGGGAGGGGGAGGGGGAGGGGCTTCTCTGTGCAGGGTACAGAAGGAGAAACTTAGCTATCTAACTGTTCTTTTTAAAAGATTTTCTTCTGATTTCCTCATGCCTCAGCTCAACTTTTTGTCGTACCTGTGTAGCTTTTTAAAAAAAGATTTTATTTATGTTTTAGAGAGAGGGCAAGGGAGAGAGAAAGAGAGGGAGAGAAGTATCAATTGGTTGCCTCTCACATGCACCCCCAACCAGGGACCCGGTCTGCAACTCAGGCGGGTGCCCTGACTGGGAAGCGAACCAGTGACCTTTTGCTTTGTGGGATGTCACCCAACCAACTGAGCCACACCAGTCAGAGCTGAGTCTTTTCTTGAATTGGCTTGCCTTCTATTAGCAGTGGGGTTTGGACCACTGTGATTTGGTAAGTCAGTGTCTCTCCTCCATCTCCTTCTCTGTATCCAAATATTTGTTGACCTTCTCTTTCAAATTTATTTCCTCCCCATTGTCTTGTCCTTGTGGATTTACATTTGTTTATTTCTCTATTCTTACCTCATTGGCGTTTGATGAGGAAACAGAAAAACACCTGTGTTCAACCTACCACTTTCCTAAAACACCAGTAAATAATTGGGAAAGAGAGAGAGGGGGCAGTAATTGTCTTCAACACATTTTTTTCTGCTCCATTTAAAAAAAAATAACCATTTATTTATTTCCAGAGATAGGGGAAGGGAAGGAGAAAGAGAAGGAGAGAAATATCAATGTGTGGTTGCCTCTCACATGCTCCCAATCATGGACCTGGCTCTCAGCCCAGGCATGTGCCCTGACTGGGAATTGAACAAATAACCTTTCAGTTCACAGGCTGGTGCTCAATCTAGTGAGCTACACCAGCCAGGGCTCTGCTCCATTTTGAGAACAACTCAAAATGATAATGTCTGTGACTTTTACACTGTTCAACAGTCATCTGTGCAGAGTGTGCCCCTGGATGGTGATACTGTTTGTCTGAGTCTACAATGATACGACAGCCCTCCAGGACCAGAACTGCTTGTCCTTGTCCTCAGGAAGTTCAGGTTGGAGACAGGGGGGTCCCACTTCTGCTAGAGACATTTCTGCTGCAACACGCTTTGCTCAGAAGGATAGAAAAGGAGAGAGGAAGCTCCTGGTTCCCTGCGGTTTCTCCTCCAGGTGACCTTGTCTGAGAAAAGGGTACCAGGAAAACATGAAAGCAAGTCTCACGTGGAAGCAGGAAACTGAGAGTCATTTTTCTAATTCTGACCACAAAGAAAAAGTGTGTGGGATTTTAAAAATGTCTCCTTCTTTCCCTCCTTCTTGCCTCCCTCCCTCCCTTTCTTCCTGTTTGTCAGGCAGGTTGTATTTAAACTACTCTGGTTCAGATTGGGAGAAAAGGAATCCAGGATTTCATGAAAGAGGTACAGAAATCCTAGGGATGAGGCCACCGTGCCCAATGTAAATGAAGCCCCATTCTGCCCGAAGAGCTCCTTCCTCCACCCTCAGCGCTTTTGCTGTGTCTGCAGCTTGGAAACCCTACCAGAGACTGAGGCCTTCCTGGGATAATATTTGTTTAAGTCCTTCATTTTCTCTGTGTCTTTGAAGGCCCCTGTGGTTTTTAGTGCTGGGATCAGCTTTTCTGGGCATACCATTTTGGCCTCCAGCTGTGATCGTTCTGGGGACATGAACTCTACAGAACTTCAGCAGAGATCTGAAGATTCTTGCTCATGAGAAATTGATGGTGAGCCCTGTGAGGAGCTGCAGGGGGCCTGCAGGCAGGTTTCCTTGACTTCTAGCTCCCTTGTCAGCCAGCGAACCTACAACTAGGCCACATCTGATGCTGCCCAGGAACACCGTGGAAGCTGTGAGGTACAGTCACACCAGGGTCCCAGTTCCTGCCCTCCCAGAGCATTCAATGGTACAGGAAAGAAGCACTGAATACCATAAGACAGCCCAAAGTTGGCACAACCTGTGAAACCACTGGAGCTTAGAGGAAATGGCAAGCAATGGATGATGAAAATCAGTGAAGGAAATAACACTTCTGGTCTGAAGAACCATTTCAGTAGGTAGGACAGGTGACAGGTGGAGGGGAGCTTTGTCAGGACAGAGGCAAGAATGGGTGCTACATGTCTGAGCAGCAGTGAACTGATGACTCACGGCTGGGCTGTGAGAAAAAGAGGGGCGGAGGGGAAGGTGTGAGTCATCCGAGGAGAGGTTTAGGAGAAGGAGACTTCTAGAGAAACAGCAGAGGACAGCTCTAGTTTTTTTGTTTTTGTTTTTTTGGTTATTGTTTTTAGCTTAATAATAGCCTCTGTTTTTATCTACAATTCAATTTTCCCTGCTGAGTGCTTCACCCTTTGAGATTAATTCAGAGGTAAGACAAGACCTGCGTTTGCTCCCCACCTGCCCAACCCCTCTTAAATCTCTGAGCTTTTGGTGGGCTGTGGTGTCCAAGGTGAGTGGATTAAGCTGAGGATTTATTTCATGTAGTACAAGCCTACCTGGCAGCAGAGGCCTGAGGTGCCTAATCCCCACTCTGGGTTGTGCTGCCTACATACCCTGACAGCCATCTACCCGTATCACTTTATAGAACATCTGGCCCTATCCTCTCATTTGATGTCCATCATTCATTCACTTAATAAATGCTTACTCAGCACCTGCCAAGGGCCAGACATTGTTTGAGGTGCTGGAGGTACAGTAGTGAACAAAACGTATATTCTCCTTATTTTGTTCTCCTCAAAAAGATTTGCTTATCTCCACAGAGAGCTATAGAATAATCACATAATCAGGATTTTCTTGGAGTGGCATTTTACTAAATGGTAAGTAATTGAAAACAAGGATCTGTATTTAAGAAAAAAAAATATATATATATATATATATGGACTTCCAGCCAAGATGGAGGCATAGGTGGACACACTGTGCCTCTTTACACAATCAAAATTAAGAACAAAAATTTAGAAACAAAAAAACACACAACCAGAACAGACAGAAAATTGAACTGTCTGGGAATCCAACAACCATCCAGACTGGTAAGAGGGGCGGAGTTGGCAGCTGGTGGAGAGGGGTTTCGGCAGGAAAAAGCGGTGGCTGGCAGACCCGGGCACGGGGAGGCAATGAGCAGACCCAGTGAGGCATGCAAGGCAGCTGGGTGTCCACATCACACATTCGCACACAGATAAACCAGGTGAAAATGGGCAGCGAGACAGACCTCACAACCCAGGGACCCAGTGTCGGGAAATAAAGCCTAAAAGCACTGATTGAAAACACTTGTGGGGGTTGAGGTGCCAGGAGAGACTCCCAGCCTCAGGGGAGAGTTCACTGGAGAAACCCACAGGGTCCTAGAACTTACACGAGACCACCTGCCTGGGAACCAGCACCAAAAGGGCCCAATTTGCTTGTGGGAAGTGGCAGAGGGGACTGAAATCTGAGAGAGAGCAGAGCAAGCACCATTGTTTCCTCTCTGACCCCACCCCAACATACAGCGTCACAACCCAGTGACTGGGTTGCCCCACCCTGGAGAACACCTAAGGCTCTGCTCCTCATATGTAATAGGTTCAACCAGATTCCACCCTCCCCCCACCAAAAAATGGGCTCAAATGGAAGAACAAATCAAAGCTCCAGAGCAAATACTTTTAAGCGACTAAGAGATAGCCTACCTATCAGATGCACAGTTCAAAGCACTGGTGATCAGGATGCTCACAGAATTTGTGATTTTGGTCACAAATTAGATGAACAAATGAAGGCTACAATAAGTGAAGTGAAGAAAAATGTACAGGGAACCAATAGTGATGGAAAGAAAACTGGGTCTCACATCAAGGGAGTGAACCAGAAGGAAGAAAAAAACATACAATCAGAAAAGAATGAAAAAACAAGAATTCAAAAAAATTAGGAGAGGCTTAGGAACCTCTAGGACATCTTTAAATGTTCCAACATCCGAATTATAGGGGTACCAGAAGGGGAAGAGGAAAAACAACAAGTGGAAAGTTATTTGAACAAATAATAAAGGAGAACTTCCCCAATCTGGCAAAGGAAATAGACTTCCAGGAAGTCCAGGAAGCTCAGAGAGTCCCAAAGAGGTTGGACCCAAGGAGGAACACACCAAGGCACATCATAATTACATTACCCAAGATTAAAATTAAGGAGAGAATTCTAGAAGCAGCAAGAGATAAGGGGATAGTCACCTACAAAGGAGTTCCCATCAGACTGTCAGCTGATTTCTTAAAAGAGACCTTACAGGCAAGAAGGGGCTGGAAAGAAGTATTCCAAGTCATGAAAGGCAAGGACCTACATCCAAGATTGTTCTATCCAGCAAAGATTTCATTTAGAATGGAAGGCCAGATGAAGTGCTTCTCAGATAAGGTCAAGTTAAAGGAGTTCATCATCACCAAGCCCTTATTATATGAAATGTTAAAGGGACTTATCTAAGAAAAAGATAAAAAAATTTTTTTTCTTGTTTCTTGAGGTAGGTCTGTGATGCTATATGTTTCCCTTTTAGGACTGCTCTTGCTGTGTTCCTTTGACTTTTTGTTCTCATTCTCATTTGTTTCAAGCTACCTTTTGATTTCCCCTTGATCATTGTTAATCCATTTATTGCTTTGGTAACATGTCTCCATGTATATGTGGGCTTATCCATTTTTTCCTAGTATCTGATTTCTAATTTCTTACCATTGTGGTCAGAGAAGAGGCTTAATATGATTTCAATGTTCTTAACATTTATTGAGACTGTTTTGTGTGCTAACATGTGGTCTATGTTAGAAAATGTTCCAGGTACATTTGAAAAGAATGTATATTCTGCTGCTTTGCGGTGAGATGCTCTAATGGTATCAATATAATTTATTTGATTTACTGTGTCATGTTAAGGCTGCTATTTCCTTATTGATTTTCTGTCTGGAAGATGTATTCATTGATGTCAATGGGGTGTAAAAATCCCCTACTCTATCTGCAATACTGTCAATCTCTCCCTTTATGTGCATCAAGATTTACTTTATATATTTAGGTGCTCCTATGTTGGGTGGATAACTGTTTACAAGGGTTATGTCCTCTTGCTGGATTGTTTCTTTTATCATCATATATTGTACTGTGTGTCTTTGTCTCTTATTATAGCCTTTGTTTAATTATTTTTTAAAATTAAAGAAATGTTAAGCCCTCACTCAAGGATATGTTTATTAATTTTAGAGAGAGAAAGGTGAGAGGGAAGGAGAGAGAGAGAAACATCAATGTGAGAGAAAAACATCAATCAGTTGCCTCCTGCATGTGTCCCAACCTGGCATCCAACTGGTAACCTAGGTATCAGTAATCTAGGTATCTGACTGGGAATCAAACCCACAACCTTTTTTGGTGTATGGGATGATGCTCCAACCAACTGAACCACCCAACCCAGGCTACAGCCTTTGTTTTAAAGTTTATTTTGTCTGATATAACTATTGATACCCCAACTTTTTCTCCTTTCTATTTTCATGAAATATCTTTTTCATCTTTTTACTTTTAGTCTGTGTGTATCATTCACTGTGAGTTGGATATCTTGTAGGCAGCAATATATATGGCTCATGTTTTCTTATCTATTTGGCTACCAGGTGTCTTTTGATTGGAGCATTTAAGACATTTACTGGCTTGAAGTGATTATCAAGCCCTAGCTGCTGTAGCTCAGTGGATTGAGTGTGGGCCTGTGAGCCAAAGGGTCACTGGTTCAATTCCCAGTTGGGGCACATACCTGGTTGTGGGCCAGGTCCCTAGTAGGGGTCTGTGAGAGGCAACCACACACTGATGTTTCTCTCTCTCTCTCTTTGTCCTTCCCTTCCCCTCTCTAAATATAAATAAAATCTTAAAAAAATAAAGTGATTATTGATAGGTAAATATTTATTGCCATTTTATTTTTTATAACTATGTTCCTCTTCCCCCTCCTTTATTCTTCTTAAAGAAGACCTTTTAACATTCCTTTTAATACTTGTTGGTAGTAATGAGCTCCTTTAGCTTTTTCTTGTTGGGAAGCTCTTTATCTCTCCTTTAAATTTAATGATAGTGTTGGTGGGTAAAGTAGTCTTGGTTGTAAATCCTTACTTTTCATCACTTTGAATATTTCAGGTCAATTCTTTCTGCTGACAGTTCTATGGGAGTTCCTATGTAGGTAACTGTCTATCTCTTGCTGCTTTTAAGGTTCTCTCTTTGCCTTTAATCTTTGGAATTTTAATAGTGATGTGTCTTGTTGTGGACCTCTTTGGGTTCATCTTGTTTGGGACTCTATGGGCTTCCTATAATTGTGTGTGTTTTCCCTTCACCATGGTAGGTAAGCCTTCAGTTATTATTTCTTCAAATATGTTCTCAATCCCCTGCTCTCTATCTTCCTCTTATGGTATCCCTGTGATGTTGATGTTGTTACACTTCATGTTGTCACAATTGAGGGTCCCTTGAGCTATCCTCAACATTTTTCCCTACTGTGATTGGGTGTTTTCTGCTATCTTGTTTTCTAAATAGCTGTTGTGATTCTCTGCTTCATCTAACCTACTGTTTATTCCTTTAGTGTATTCTTCTCTTAGGTATTGTATTCTTCATTTCTGTCTGCTTCTTATTTATGACTCATATGTCCTTTTCCATGTTGTTTAAATTCTCATTAAGTTCCTTGAGCATCCATATAACCATTTGTTCTGAACTCTATATCTGGTAGCTTGCTCACCTCCATTTCATTTAGTTCTCTTTCTAAAGATTTCTCTTGCTCTTTCATTAGTGGTCTGTTTTTTTGTCTCCCTACCTTTTCTGCCTCTTTGTGTTTGTTTCTGTATTAGGGAGATCTGCTATGACTCCCAGACTTGGAAGGGTGGCCATATGTATTAGGTATCCAGTAGGACCCCATGGAATAGTCTTCCTGATCACCTGAGCTGGGTGCTTCAGGATGTCCCTTGTGTGTGGGTTATGTGAGTCCTCCTGCCTCCTGTTGTAGTTGTCTTTTTTTCTTGAAGCATATTTTTAAAATTATTTATTTATTTTGAGAGAGAGAGAGAGAGAGAAACACTGATTTGTTGTTCTACTTATTTATGCATTCATTGGTCACTTCTTGTTTGTGTCCTCACTGGAGATCAAACCTGCAGCCTGACTGGGGATCGAACCCTCAACCTTTGCATATTTTGTCAATGCTCTAACCAACTGAGCTACATGGCCAGGGATGTGGTTGAGTCTTGATTGCTGTTGGCCCATCCCAGCATGGAGATGACCCTCAGGCTGGCAGATTGTGAGGATCAACCCTGATCACAGTGTATAAGCTGCTGTGTGCTTGTTGATCACAGGGAGTGGAATTTGCCTCAGCATTGTCTGGTGCAAGTGAAGATCCCCCTTTCAATGTGCTGCTGTGGAGCTAATTGGATCCTGTTATGATGTCTGAAGCCCACCTCTAGGTGTGTTATTTCTGGAGCCTTTTGGGAGAGACTATGGTACAAGTCAATGTTAGACGCTGCCTGTGATTGGTCCCGGGCAACTGCTTTGGAACTACAATGAGACCCACAGTTTGCTGCCTCTGTGGGGTCTGGGTAGGTATGGGAAGGGCCAAGCTGTGCACTAA
The DNA here is from genome assembly GCF_019186645.2 of Phyllostomus hastatus. Lineage (NCBI taxonomy): Eukaryota > Metazoa > Chordata > Mammalia > Chiroptera > Phyllostomidae > Phyllostomus > Phyllostomus hastatus. Next base: position 5,173,976 of record NW_025334015.1, on the reverse strand, counting down.
GGTAGGCTTCCACCAGCGTTGAACCTGGGGGCAGGTCAGCAAAAGGCCCAAGGCACTCCAAGATCTACTTCTGCCTGCCTCTACCTGTGACTGCCTGCTGGTTCAGTCACCAAAAGAGTCTCTGAGCAGCCTTCTCTCTGCTGGAGTCCAGGATGAGTGGCTGCACTGGTCCTTTCAGAGGGCACCTGGGTTTCTAGCAGACACCCTCCTTGGTAAACAGAATCTTCACTGATTGTCACAGCCAGATATTATGTGGGCTCCTCTTCTTGGCTCTGATGATCCAGGTTGGTGGTCCTGGCATGGTGGTCCTGGCTTGAGATCCCCACACCCCTCAGGGGCACCTTTGCAACTGGGATATCCTCCAGATTTTCAGCTGCCACCTGTGAAAGCGGGGCCAGCCCTTGCTGCATCTCCACCCTTCCTGCCAGTCTCCATGTGGCTTCTTCTGTCAATCCTTGGTTATAGGACTGCTGTTAAGCTAGTCTTCAGTTGGTTATATATTTATTGATTTTAGAGAGAGAGAAAGGTAGAAAGAAAGAGAGAGAAAAACATTGTTGTGTTGCCCCCCATACATGCCCCAACCTGGGATCAAACCTACAACCTAGGTATGTGCCCAGACTGGAAATAGAATCTGTGAGGTTTTTGGTATATGTGATGAGGTACCAACTAAGCCACCTGGCCAGGTTGATTGTTCTATCATTTAGTTGCAATTTGGTTTGGTCCTGGAAGGAAAGTGTGCCTTCCACTTGCTCCACCGCCATCTTGGATCTCCCTGCAGTGAATACTCTAGGTGAGTAAAGGCTTTGTCCGTAAGTCTTAGACACTTAATTATACCTGGTGTGGGCATTCATTCAGTCACTTCCTAACTCTGCTTACTGATGTTTTATAGGTGAGACCACACCCTACTCCCCATCTTTTAAAAATCATGTTTAACTGAGCATCTAAACCTACTGAAATTTCAGTTCAAAAGATGTAACTTACTACATTATAATATTAGAACCTAGTAGACTTGTTTACAATTTTTGCAACTGTAGTTCCCACCTTCTTCCCTAAGAGAGTAATTGGAACAGTTGGATTACTCTACATTGAAAGAAGCAGCTTAGAGAAACTAACCAACTTCACTAACATAAAACCTGTTATACTTGTCAAAACAGTTGGAGTTTATATATATCCAGTTACTTAAATTTTAAAGTTTTCATTTCTTACACATTTGATGTTGTGTGGTAGATTCTGAAGTGTCAGATTTCTTTTGCATGGTTTTACAACCAATGTAAATGAAACTGTTCTGTTTTGCATGGAATCTTCTGAGAAACACTAGAAGCAAGCTCTCAGGCTGGTAGTTTGCATGATTTATGAAAAAATTTCCTTCCTTTAGCACTGTTTTCTCTGTAGCCACACAGTCTTTTGTTCCTTTTACCTTTTGTATTTGTATAAAACAGACTCAGTCATGCAGTCAAGACACTGAAATATCTTGCATTCCTTTCTCTTTTCTAATTTTTAAAGAAAAAATATTAAAGACTATTGTACAAGATGTTAACAGAGAGAGAGTGTGTAAGAGAGGAAGAATCTCAGTCACGTTTAAAATCCTGAGCTAATCCTTCCTGGAAAGACTACAGCAATGCGACACCAACTCTTCCAGAAGATAAAGGAAGGGACACTTCCCAAACACACTTTATCACTGTGGCTCTGATCCTGGAAACCAGACAGAGATCTCTCTCTCTCTCTCTCTCTCTCTCTCTCTCTCTCTCTCTCACACACACACACACACACACACATACACACACAGGAAAACCACAGACCAGGGTCCCTCAGGACCATGAGACCTCCTGTTTGTGAGCCGCAATCATCCCTTAACAAAGTCAAATCAAGCAATAAATACAGAGAATTATGCACCAGACCCTGTGGGTTTTATCCTCAGAATGTAAGGTTCATTTAACATTAAAAATTAATCACTGTAATTGTTCATATTTATGCATAAGGAGAAAAACAGTATCATTTCAGTAGATGAAAATGAGAATTTTACAAATTAAACACCGTTTATGACAAAAACTTTGAGCAAATGAGGAAGGGAACATTTAAAAAAAAATAAAACATACCAAAATAGAACTAAAAGTTAAAAAGTAAAAAAAAAACAGTTAAAAATTTAATTATCAATGATCTTTTTTCACATTGAGTCATAAAATGCATAGCGGTGGAAGGAACCCTGTGAACTTCCATGCTAAGAGCTAACTTAATTAAGCACTTGCTAAGAGCTCTATGAACATTATCTTTTTAAAACCTTACAGCCACTCTATAAAATAGGTACAATTTTTATCCCCATTGTACAGGCGATGAAACAGGGGCTTAGAGAGCTCAAATAAACTGCCTAAGGAAAACAACTAGTAAAAGGTGCAGCCACTTTTCAACCACAGGTTTGTCATTTGCAGTTTGCGTCTTAACCCTCATTCAGTACGACTTCTCATTGAGCCACTTCACCTTACAAATCAGGCAACTGAGGGGCTGGCCACGCTGCTACCTGCAAGGCAATGATGAAGCTGGGACTAGCAGCCAGGATGTATGTATATAAGACACACAGGGTGCTGCTTTCTTCCAGAAACTAAGTGTTGCTTTCACATCTAACTTACCCACCCACTCCTTTTTAACAAAACACTCATTTGTCCTTTTTGGAAGCCTGAAGCCCAAAATACTAGAGAAATAAATACCACTTAGAGAGCCAACGACTGAATTTCATCTCCCGCTCTGCTTAGCAGTCAAAACCACTAAGCCACACGGAGAGTGGAGAATGCTGCCCGCACCAGGAAAGAGTGCCTTAGAGCAGGATTGAGTGGAACCTCCCTTCCCAGAAATGTAGATGGCGAAAAAGGTAAAGTATTAACAGGAAACAGAGGTAAAGAAAGTTAGGGGTGGCGGTGAGAACACTGCATGGCATTCATTTCCTGGAAATTTAAAACTCCGAGGCCTGAACAGGGACAGCAAGGGATGTAAGTGCCCCCGGAGCCTGGCCCACATCAGTTCCCGCCGTCTCAGGCACCAGGGTCTCAGAACAACCGGAGAGGTGCTGGGAGGGGCTGAGGGCATGGAGGCTCAGGAGCTCTGCTCGGCCCTGCACCGGGAGGGCTTGGCAAAGTTAAAAAGGAGGGAAAAAATTGTTCACAGTCAGAGCAACGTGAATTCAGAAGAAAATGGTATGGGCTGGGTGGCATCTGTGCAGGCCAGGAGGGAGAGGAACGCTCAGCAGCCTGCCTTTACACCAGCCAAAATCCTCTGAGTGACCGCTCTCACCTAGACCAAGGGAGCCCAATGTTGGGGCAGGTGGTCTCTTCCCACCGTGAGCAGCAACATTCTGGGGTCCTGGACCATGTGGGAAAATGGAAGGCAAGCATTTTGAAAACGGTTGACAAAAACGCAGTTCAGAAGTTGGATAGTAGTTCATAAATCTAAAACTTGGTTGTGAGTTGCCTCTTTACACCATCACAGTACATGGTACACATGTGCATGTTATACTTCAGTGCAGCAGAAGGGTCCAACCTTTGATTTTCTTCCTCAGATGGAGTTTAAGTAGAATATACTGTATGGTCGTTTCTCAGTATCCGAGGGGGGACTGGTTCGATGACCTACTGAGATATCAAAGCCTTATGTGAAATGGCATATAACCTACCCATCTCCTCCCATATAGTTTAAGTTATCTCTAGACTCCTTCTAATACCTTTACAATGTAAATGCTACATAAACGGCTGTGATACTGTATTGTTTAAAGAATAATGACAAGGAAAAAAGTCAGTACAGACCTAGCCTAAGAATTTTAACCCTAACTAGTACCTTTTTTCAAACTGAGTCATAAAATGCATAGCGGTGCAAGGAACCCTGTGAAATTCTATGCTAATAGCTAACTTTATTGAGCAATGCCAAGAGCTCTATGAACATTGTCTTATTTAAACCTTACAAACACTCAGCCCGCCCTCCTAGTGCAGTAGGCAGTGTGTCAGTCTCCTAAACCTTACAAACACTCTATAGAATGGGGACGATTTTTACTCCCATTGTACAGGAGATGAAACTGAAGCTTGGTGAAAGCAAATAAACTGCCCAAGGAAAACAACTAGTAAATGGCACAGCCACCTTTGAACCACAGCTTTGTCATAACAGCAGCGACATAACAAACGTAACACTTTTCCCCAACATTTTCCACCTGTGGGTGCTTGAATCTGTGGGTGCTGATCCCGCAGATACAGAAGGCCAACTGTATAATGTTCCAAAGTAAGATGTAGGTGATCATTTTTCCATCCCTGAAAATTGATCATTTAGTTTCAGCTCTTTGTTCTCCTCCCTCAAATATAAAGGGTATAGATATTTCACTTGCCACATCTGTTCCATTACGAAGTATTTTTCTGGCCCTCACTGCTGTGGCTCAGGTGGTTGGGCATTGTCCCGCAAAGTGAAAGGTAGCTGTGAGGGCACATGCCTGGGTTGTGGATTTGGTTTCTGGTTGGGGAGCATATGACAGGCAACCAATCAATGTTTCTCTCACACTTTGATGTGTTCCCTCCCTCCCCTCCCCTCTCACTAAAAATAGTCTTTAAAAAAGAAAAGAAATATTTTCTCGTAGCCATAGAGGTTAGAACATAAATATGAAAAAATAATATTTTGCATCTTAGAGAATATTCTTAACTTCTGTTAATTTAATTTTGTGTATTTAGGATTAGGAGCAAAACAAAACAAACAAATGGACAATAACAACAAACAAGTGCAACACTGACCTCCTCTAAACTCCTAGAGTCGTAGGTTTAAAAACAGTGTGGAGAGTGATCACCTCAGCGGGCCTGGCTGTACCAGACTGGTGTTCTGACACTGCCACACACTATATGGCCTTCGGTAGGACCCTTAACTTTCCGAAACCTAGTTCTATTATCTGCCAAATGCAAATAGTCCTCATTGCACAGGACTATGGTAAGGCTTGGACACAGGAACACTTGTTTTAAAGCACATAGCACATAGTATGAACTGTATTTTATCTGCCACTATAAGGAGTACGAAGTGGAAATTAAAAGTCCCATGGGGAAATGCCCGGGGACACAGCAGGGCTGACCGCGTGCTGAGGCAGGGCCCCTGGAGCACAGGCAGCACCTCTTCGGAGCGCACTGCAGATATCATTTATAGCTTCCTCCGGGCTGATTCCGTCCCATGCCCGGCGCACAGCCGGTGGGTGGGCAGAGCCCTCACTAAGGGACACAGAAAAGGCATGATTGCTTTGGGGAAATGTCAGAGACAAATACTGTATGGTTCTACTTACATGTGGGGCCAGGGAAGCTGTTGGAGAGTCAGCATAAATTACAGTTAACCCAGTATTTCCTATTTGCCAGTGCTCTAAGGTTAAGATTGCCCACTGAGAAACTCCAGGGTTGCTGGGGTGAGTTGAAAATATATTCAGGGAAAGACGAGAAGCTTCTAGTGACTTCAATATAGAATTTGTAACGATGGAAAATTGCAACAGTAGGAAATTGTAACTCACCCCACCATTCTTTTGACGTTGTTTTTGTACGTGCAGACACAGACTAACATGTAGCTTGTAGATAAACAGCAGGTTTGTATAAGAGTCCTAGGAACTAACTTCAAAAGACACATCCTCCAACCTTCAGGCATCCTAGCTCTGGGAGATGACCTTCAGCCTTAGAGCCAAGACGACATGGAGCCAGGATGATTAAACCAGGATGACGCACACAAAACCATCGTTTGCCTTATCGGAATGCAGTGTGCTGGTCTGCACACAGAGAGCTCTGCAATCCTCTCCGTCAATCTCTTTGTTCTGTTCCCCTCTCCCTCTCATGAAAACCTCTGTCGCCACTGACAGGTGGAGACGGGCTTTGAGACATGAGTCCCCCATCCTCCAGGTGGCTGGCACCTGAAAACAAACCACCTTCCTTTACGTCAGCACCTGCATCTCAAGCATTGGCTTTCGCAGCGGCAGGCAACCAGACCTGAGTTTGGTTACAAATGGACAGAACCTAATAATTGGAAATAAGCTGGAAGGTTGGACAGGTCCAGAAAGGAAAAGTGTGCATGACATACTAAGGAAAACAGAGTTTGTCCTTGATGCAGAGGCAATGGGGAGCCAAAGGCAATTAAAAAAAGATTTTATTTATTCATTCTTACAGAGAGGAGAAGGGAGGGAGAAAGAGAGGGAAAGAAATGATATGTGAGAGAAACATCGATTGGTTGCCCCCTGCACATGCCCTGACCAGGAACCAAACCAGCGTCTTGAGGGTCAACACCAACCAACTGAGCCACACCGGTCAGGGCCAAAGGCACTTTAAAGCAGGGGTGCTGCAAGCTCAGATTGACACTCCAGCATTTACACTCCAGCACGAGGACTCTGTTGGCAGTGTGAAACCAGGACTACGAGGGGAAGGCTCGGGTTTCCTGCAGGCCAGCTGCCCACAACCCAAGAGTAGCAATAAACAAGTTAACTGTTTTTCTTCCTGTGAGATTTTCCTTTTTCCTTACTCATCTTGAAACAAAATATCCAAAGAAGGTGTCACGCATCTTTGCCCATGCTCTCCAAGGTAAAGAATTCCAGAGAACACGGCAATTCTAGAGTGTAGAAACCACACCCATGTAAGGTGAAGGCTCAGACGGACGATTCACGTCCCACGAAAGAACAGTGGAAAAAGTTCTGAATGAGGTGTCTGTCTGTCATAGGTTTTTTCAGGAGTACGGGTTGTTGGAACTAAGGCGATTGCCCATAGGTTTTTATTTTCAGTGTAACATTTCATGCCTGGAACCTGGGTTGCTACTTTTAAGCAATCAATACCTTCTGACAGGTAGTCCTGAAGTATAACCTTAATAAATGGAGTCTTCCTTACAGGCTGGCTAACAGCCTTTGGTTTCAGATGTGAAGAGCTGCCAACATAGACTGACAGGTTTGCCCTGCCCCACACTGGGCAGGTGGCCCTCCCACGCCCAGTTCCCTGGGCCCAGAGGCCTTCACATGCACCTCTTCTTTCCTAGAACATAAAAATAACTGTCCGCGTTGAAATTTGAATTTTCCTTGCAGACTCTTAAAAGTTCATAAAGGAGTATCAAATTCAGAGGACTCCCTTTCCGGAGGAGGGAGGGAGGAGGCAGTGAAATTGGAGGAGAGGCTGGTGGAGTTTCGGGTCCCTGAGGGGACCGGGCCGTGTCTCCAGGATAAACAGTTTCAGAGAGGCTGGGCTGGGGACATGTGCTCGCTGTTTGCTTTGGCCACTGTGGGCCAAGAGGTCTCAGGGTGAGTTCTCCCCAGGGATCCCGAGCAGCTCTGAGCAGCCCAGCTTCCCCAGTGTGCAGCTTGCAGCCTGTCGCCTGGGGCTGTCCCGCAATTTCCAGCCTCTGATCTAAAGGGGACAGTCTACAGCTCAGAGGGTGGCCACCCTCGTTGGCCCAGCTCCCTGCAAACAAAGAATTCAGTTGGGCGCCGAGCTGCTGGGCTTCTGCGCTGGGCGGAAGGCGCCGGCTCCTGATGCAAACCACATGTGCTGGAGGTTCCCAGGTACCCTGGGGAGCAGGCTTTGACCTCAGGCCTCTGTTGTCTCCCTCTCCTTCCAGAGCCGGACCCCTGGGCCCCAGACCACCAGTTCCCTGGCAGACCAGCAGTGGTTGGTTTTCATTTTTATAAAACGGCAACTCCCCAGCCCCCACTTACAGAAATCAACGGAGAAACCCTCAAGGCCTGGGGCCTCTGCCTACGGAGCCCACTGCTTGGTTTCTCTCCCTGTGGGTGAGCCCCAGGCTCCCTGGACAGGACAGTACGAAGGGTGGGTCTATGGTGGGGCTGGCGGGAGGGGGCAGTGAGGGATAATTACCAAACTAGTATCATGTATCTTAATACACATGAACTCTTTTCAAATCTAAAACTTTATGAAGTTGCAAGACTAATGCACAGGGACATGTGTTCTCATTACAAAAAAGTGGGAACACGTCCAGGCCTCCATGACCCATGCTCTGCAACCCTCCTCCACTGCACAAGCCACCCCTGATACTAACTTTATGAATAGTCTAGGTCTTCCTTTGTTTTGTTATATGTACAGAAATATAAAATTTTGTTTTGCCTTGAGCAAAAACAGGATTTTAGTGCCTGTGTTGTTTGTAACTGCTTTTCAGTAGGTTTTTCAAAGTTTTTCCATACTAGCATGTAGGGATCCACCTTCACAGTGAGAAGGCAAGATAGAGGGTTAGCTGGAGCAGAAGATCAGCAGTGCTGGCCTACGGGCCAAATCTGGCAGCAACCGTTTCCAGTCCCCTCTCCCCCACCTTTTGCATGGTCTGCAGCTAAAAATGGGTGAAAGAAATGAAAGAATAATGTTCTGTGACACATGGCAGTTACATGAAACTTAAACTTAGTGTCCATAAATAAATTTTGCTGGAACGTGGCCACACTCACTCACGGCTGTGTCGTCTCTGGCTACAGTAGGCACACCACAAGGCAGGCAAAGCAGGGTTACAGTTGTGAGTAGGTTCATGAAACACAGAGTTCATTCTTGTACTGTTATTTACAAATTATTGTCTTATTTTCCATACGGACAACTGTAAAACAACCATAAACCTACTTTCACCCCACCCTGTATTTGGGGCAGAAATCACACGACTTATAAAACCAAAATATTTACTCTCTCTGCTTTTACAGAAAGACTGCAAACCTTTGAGCTAAAGAAGTTTTCAACTCAGTAGGATGCAAAATGTTCAAAAAGTTCTTGCACTATTAGACACAAAAAATGAAGCAGAGGAAAGAGGGCTGGCCTGAGTTAGGGGCCTGGGTGCCAGGGCAGTTCTGCCCTGTGGTAACCCCTGTGGCCTTGGGTAGTCAAGTGCAACCCCTCAGGGCTCAGCTCCCACAGCTGCAGTACAAAGGGTTAGATGAGATCGCTAAGCATCCTTTCAGTGGTAGCACTTTAAGATTTTAACTTTGGAATTTCTACATTTGTTAGTGGGTTGTCATTAGCTGGTGGCGTGAACCCTCTACGTCAGTGTGTGGGCCGATGGCCTGGTGTCTCTTGTTACTCAATCTGCCTCTTTTCTGTGTCCTTCCCTGGCCCCAACCCTCCACCCATCTGCCTTGCTGAAAGGCTTCTTCTCTGCTTGCTCTAGATCAGAGGTGTTTGCCTCCAGCACTTTTGGCGCCAGGTAATTCTTTGTTGGTGGGGGCTAGCCTGTGCAACAGCATCCCTGGCCTCTATCCACTACATGCTAGTTGTCCCCACTCTATAACTCCAGCTTCCCCTCGGGTTGTGGCAATCAAATATTTTCAGGCTTTGTCAAGGGTTTCCCAACAAACAAAATTGTTCCCATTGAGAACCACTGCTCTAAATCTGGGTCTCTTACGATGCCTGCCCACGCAGCTTGATTCTGGTTCATGATGGGCTCTTCTGTCTGCACAGTGCTAAAGCATCTACCTTGTACTGTAACTTATTACTGAATTCATTTTAATACTTTTCATGAGGTGGTTTACACTGTTTTGCGTTTGTCATTTGCAATATACATTCTTCATCCCCAGAAGCAGAGTGAATGCCTTTGGAAGTCAGGGGCTGTGCTTCAGGGCTCCTGTGATTTTGCACTTGTACACAAAGACTTCAATTGCACTTATTCAGGAAAATTTCCTTCTCTCCACTGTGGCTCGGCAAATGGGCTACTGTCCCTCGTAGAGCCAGAGAGAGAGAGAGAATTAAGCTGATCGAATCAAAATTCTTCAGCTTTGACCTTGATCCTGGTGTCAGAGATAGGACAGGAGAGGCAATGAGAAGGTGGATTATTTAGGATACTATAATGATCTTAAAAGTTGTTGAGATGTGAGCCCAAGATTAGAGAGTGACTCTTTAGGCAAGTTTCCATGGCACCTGGAAACCACGGCAGGCACCGTGGCTCAGAGTCCTATAGTCAAAGTCCCAATGGGTAAAGAAGAAAATTAGGGGTTAGGGATTCCTGGTGTAAAATCACCTAGAAAAAGTTGTGCATGAGGTTCTTGGCTGGGTAGGGTTTCCTAAAACAGGCAGTTTACTCCTGGACATGAGCCCACACTTTCTTATCTCTGGGCCAAAGTCCCACATCTCAACACTGGTATCTCTGGTCCAGGGAGGGACACGTCAAGACCCCAATGGAGGTTCCTGACAACCTACCTTTGGGCCAAGCCCCTCTCCTGCATGGGGGCACGGCACTGGGGAGTCTTATTTCCAGCTCCCCGTCCTAAGTTTTTTAGCAAGCTGCCTAAGGGCAGGGTCCATGTGCCACAGTTCCTATAATACCACTGAGGGGGACAGGCCCTAAGGTGGCCCCCATGATCCCTACTTCCTGGTATTCATGTTTTTGTGAATAAAACACCTGGCCCTTGAGTGTAGGTGGGAGCTGTGACTTGCTGCTAACGAACAGAATGTGGCCAAGATGATGGCTGTCCCTACCACGATGGCGGTGAATTACACGACGCTCCAGCCAGCAGATGAGTCAGGTGCTGTCCTGCTGCTGTGCCGTGAACTGGCTACGGGGAGGGAGCTGGGGCTGGTCTCTGGTCACAGCCAGTGAAAAACAGAAACCCTCTGTCCTGCACCTACAAGGAACCGACTGCTGCCAACAGCCATGTGAATGGGGGGGAGGGGATGGGCATCCTTCCCCAGGTGAGAAACCAGCACAGGCCAAGACTCTGACTGCAGCCTTGGGAGGCTCTGAGTGGCAGAAGCAGCTAAGCCTTGCCTGGACTCCTGGCCTAGAGCCATCCTCAGATAATAAACATCTGTCATTTTAAGCTGCTAGGTTTGTGGTAATTTGCCACATAGTAACAGATAATGGATTCATACATCCATTCAGTTTGTGTGTGGAGGGCTTTTTGATCTGCAGTGCAATGAACATGTATAAGGCATTACTGGATCCAATATCGAGCACAGTGTGTGCTCTCGGTAACTGTGGGTGGTGATGTTCTTGGTAAAATGAGGCTGCAGTGGGCAACACAGTGAGCATCATAACAGAAAAGCATGCAAAGGGGATCACAACGTGAAGCAACAGACTGTGTGTTTTTTAAAGGCAGGGACGTCCTGCACCTTGTGGACTCACGGGCGGGTTGCACACGGACTTTCTCTCTGACAGTGTGGGCTCTGTCCCCGCTCCCCTGCCTGACTGTGTGATGGACCCTGGCCACTGCTGCTGTCCTACCCCTCAGACTCAGTGGGCTTAGGAGCTGGGCTAGCCACTGAGCCGCACCTGGCACTTGCGTTCTTGAAATGTGGCTAATTGGAATTAAGATGCACTACAGTTATCTTAACTATAAAATACACACTGGATTTTGAAGACTTGGTGAAGTAAAAAGAGAGTAAAATATGTTAACTTTTTGTACTGATTACAAACTGAAATAATATTCTGTATACTTAGGGTTAAATAAAATATAGTATTAAAATTAATTTCAACTGCTTCTCTTGCTTTTTTTAGACATGTCTACTGGAACAATTTTAAATTACATGAGACCTTGCCCTGGCTGGTGTGGGTCAGTAGACTGAGCACTGGCCTGTGAATGGAAAGGTCATGGCCAATTTGGTTCCCAGTCTGGGCACAGGCCTGGGTTCTGGGCCAGGTCCCCAGAAGGGGGAGAGTGAGAGGCAAACAAAAAGCAACAGAGAGGCAACCCGATCCATGTTTCTCTTGCACACGGATATTTGTCTTCTTTCTCCCTCCATTCCCTTCACTCTAAAAATAAATAAATAAAACCCCCCAAAATTACATGTGGCCTTGCATCCTATTTCTATGCCTTTAAAAAAAAATACTTATTTACTTTTAGAGGGATGGGGAGGGAGGGAGAAAGAGGGAGAGATACATCAATGTGAGGGAAACACCAACATGTGGTTGCCTCTCACATTCCCTGATGTCCCTACCTGGTGACCTGGCCCAAAACCCAGGCACGTGCCCTGGCTGGGAACTGAACCAGCGACCTCTCAGTTCACAGGTTGGTGCTCAGTCCACTGAACCACAGCAGCCAGGACCCATTTGTACGTAGTCTATTGGGCAGCGTTGCTCTAGAGGCACACTGAAGGGCTAGCTTTGGGCTCTGATCTGTTCCCCTGACTGCTAACTGTGACAGGCGGGCTGAGAGCTGCTGTCCAGCTGAGGGGTCTTCACTGTGCTGTGGCAGCTGGGCTCCTCACTGCAACATGTGGAGAAACTGGCGGCGCTTCCTGGCCTCGGTGAGCGTGATGAGCACCCTGGGAAGCAGCGCCTGCAGGGTCACCCCGTCACTGTCGAGTTTCTTCTTGCTCCTCAGCACACACGAGAGCCCGCCCCCAGCAGAAGACTTGTGACACCAGAGGACTGGGTGGCACCCAGCCGCCTTGGTCTCCGTCCCTGCTACTCCTCTATGCGTGTTAGGGTCTTGGTGACAATGCCACCCACACGAGAGGCTGTCAGTCACACCTCCCAGCATCACGCCCTCGCAGTTCTAATAGTGAGGCTTTGAATCCCAACAGACAGTCCTTTATAAAGGCTTCTGGATGTTTTTTCCTGTGAAAACCCAGGCATCCCTGGGAGGAGTGATCACTTCAGCTGTTGGCTTTCATTTGTTCCAGGGGATAAAGCGAGGGTGCTGGGGTCTGCCTGAGCCTGAGAGGAAGCCCTACTCCTTAACAGCTGTATGGGTTTGAACAGGCCACTTGGGTTCTCTGAGCCTCACTCCCATCCACACATGCAGATCTGAAGACATTGAACATGAGGTCTATTCTCTTAATGAACATCTACAGCGCATCTGTGACCCAGTGTGGTCACCCAAGGCACAGTGTTGCGCAGTGGAGTGAACTCACTCACTCCGCTGAGCTCTGAGGAAGCTGTGCCTGTGATTAGCATGTCCCCCCACCCCACCCCCCGCCAGTCCCTGGCCACCACCTTTGGTTCTATGGATCTGACAATTTTAGAGACCTCATAAAAGTGGAATCACACCACATTGGTCCTTCTGTGGTGGCTTATTTCACTTAGCACAATGTCCTCCAGGTCCATGTCTCAGACTGCAACACTCCCTTTTTAAGGCTGAATAATATTTCGTGAAAGAACAGCATGTACCTAATTGTGTGGTCGTTGAGAATGAAATAGTTTACAGATAGGGTTTCGTGCTTGGCACATGTATGCACTGAATAAATGTTGGTTTTCTATGATTTCTCTATTCCTCTTGTATTAAAAGCCTGCTGTTTGGGGAAAACAGACATGGATTGGGCACAGCCCTGTTCTCGAGTCGCAGTGTTGGTGGGGAGTCAATGTGTGGACAAGTAGAAGCAGGCCCACCCCTCGGCTCTGGGACTTGTCTTCATTCTTAACCCTTAGCTCGTGTGACACCCTCTTCTCGAGGGTTTCCTCCTGCCTGGTCCCTGTCACTGGTTCTTCTCTCTCGTGAGGATGGCCTGTGAATATCAGGATGCTGGCGCAGACCGACTCTCCGTCTTCAGCTCTCTTTCATTCCTCCTTCCACACAGCCCCCTGGTCTTCTCGTCACCTGCAGAGCTTCCATGCACCTAAATGCTGATGACTTAACTCCCAAACTTAGCTTTCCCACCCAGACCTCTTCCTCTAAGACGTGCAGGTTCAGCTGAAGTATCTCTCCTTGGGTGTCTCACAGGCACCTGAACTTGGAGGGTCCCCAGTTCTGCACTCTGCCCCACCCCATGCTCCTTATCTGATTGAATGGCACATCCCCTACTTGCTCAACCAGAACCAGGGAGTCACGCTTGCTCCCTCTCCTCCTTTGCTTTACATTTACTCTGCCCCAGTTCTCCGGTCCTATAGATTCTACTTTCTGAATGCCTTTGACTTTGACCCTTCTCTATCCTGTCTGGCCCACTGTAATGCAGCCCCCACAGGGTCTTCACTGAGTTACCTCCACAATGGACTCCTGGCTTTCAGTTTTATATGTTCATATTCCTCATTACTTGCTTTCTAAAACACTATTTTCTCCAGGTTCAACTTCAATTCAGTATGGTGAAAGGATGCTTGGAGATCTCACTCTGCTTGGCTCACCAACCTCATCCCTTATGACGGACGGTCCCACCCCTGTGCTATGTTCTAGCCACACTGGTGGCTCCCTGTTCCACACAGGAACTGCCAGACCTCTGTCTTGGCACTCACGACTTCCTCCCCCTAGCGCTCCCTTCCCTACCCTTTCATCCTGCCTGTAGCCCCATGATCACCCTTCTACCAGCCCCGTGAGACCCAGGGGCCACCTCCTGCAGCACGCCTCTCTTGACTGTCCCTCCTCTGTCTTCCCCAAGGGCTGTCTGCACACCTCCCTCCTAGCACTCTGTGTTATGATGCCTCCCCCACTGGACTATCAGTGCCCGAGGGTCAGGGCCATCCAGCGCCTTCCTCACTGCCTCTTCAGGACCTGGCGCAGTGCTGTCACAGACAAAGTGTTCAGGAAATGGTTTCCAAAGAAATGAGTGGAGGTCGTGTAACTTCCTTTACAGGGAGGCACTACTGAGTGGTTCAGTACACTGAGTCTCCAGTCAGACTGTATAAATTCAAACCTTGGTTCTGCAGCTTACCTAGAGGCAAGTTACTTCATCTTTTCATGCCTCATGATCTTCATCTGTAAAATGGGGATAATAATGGTACACAACCTCACGCGTTTAGTGGTGAGAATTAAATGAGTTTGTATCCAGAGGACACCCAGAATGGTTCCTGGCACATTGTAAGTGCTACACAAGTGCAGCAGTTATATCTAGGACTGCAGAGCTGTAGTAGCTTTCAGGGCTGGCATTCGACCCAGCTCTGCCTGACCTCAAAGCTTCTGCTACCTCCACTGTGCCATGCTGTTGCAGACCTGCATGGCCTCTGCACGAGGGCACTGGGATGCAATCTGAGTAGAAGGGGAACGAGCATCAGTGGCCTGAAGTTCTGGCAGCTGAAAGCTTAGCATGCAAGGGTGTGCCTGCTTATGGCAAGAGAATGGGGAGAAAAGTTGACCCATAATAGGAACATCCCAAACCTGCAAGTTCATGAACTCTGGTTTCTGTCCTACTTTCTATTACTCATACTACAGCCACAGATTGTTTTCTGGCTTAACTTAGCAGTCAGGAAGGGCACTGATGTCGAGGGGGGTTTCCTGGGGCAGTGGGGATTTTCAGCCCCAGGCTTCCGGCCTTCTAAGAGATGACAAGATTCTGCACTGGAGAACTCTAAGGCAGAATGTCGAATTCTCTAAACTTCTGCCCTCATCCCATAAAGTCCCACCTGTGTCTCCCTGACTTTTCCAATGAGAAGAGAGCCAATTATGTGCATGGCCCAGGTTCTGGTCAATACTAAAATTTTAATAAATTATCAAGACCTCACCCCAGCCAGTGTGACACAATTGGTTGGAGTGTCATCCTGTAAGCCAAGAGGTTGTGGGTTCGATTCCTGATTAGGGCACATGCCTGGGCTGCAGGTTCAGTCCTCAGTCGGGGTCCATTTGAGAGACAACCAATCAATATTTTTCTCTCACATTGATCTTTCTCTTCCTCTCTTTCTCCCTCCCTTTCTCTCTCCCTAAAATCAATAAGCATGTCTTGGGGTGAGGATAAAAAAATAAATTAAAAAAATCTAAAAATTGATCAATCCCTTTTTTTTGACCACTTACTGCCCCTGAGTATTCCCCAGAATAATCTAGAAGCTGAGGCCCAGGGCATGAGCCTGATGTCTGGCTTCACCTCGAAGCATCAGTCCCTTGTTAGAGAGCAGAGTAAGGCAGCTTCCACCCCACCATGGCCACATCCTCACGCAGCATGCACTCACTGCTGCTCAAAGCCAAGGTTCAATTTCATCTCCTGCATAATCAAAGCACACGCTCAAACAAGGGGAGGTGGGCTAGGATGTGGTGGGGGGGAGGTGGTCCCATGTCGGATGCCTTGAATTTTCCGGAAGCAGATGTCTACACGATCACCAGAGGACGTGGCTCTGAAGGGCGTGCTGCAACATGTGGCTCTGAAGGGCCCACTGAGCACCTTCGCACACTCGCTGTGTGCACGAGGATGGGACTTGCTTTGGTAAGGAGGGATGGGATAAAAGCAACACCAGTCAGGGAGGTGTGGCTCTTCCCATGGGCAGGATAAATTCCTGGAAGGCAGGGCCCGTCTGCTACTCATCTTTGTAGTTTTCCCAGAACCTACTTTCTGAAACAAACCGAGTTGGGAGCCCCGGTCACGGTTAGATCGCAGGGCAATAAAAGAGCCCAGGAAGTGACTGCAGCCCACTCGGACTCTGGATGGATGCCATGAGAGAACAAGTCACACACACAGATGTATTTGGTCCTTCCATCTTATCTCTCCACCTTCTACACCCAGCCTTGTCCATTCAGCAGGCATTTTGGGAGCCCTGCCACAGCGTGTGGATGGTAGCAGAAAGGTGCAGGAGACCACCCAGCAGTGCCTGGGAAAGGATCTGGAGCACTAACGGGGTGGGGCCATGGGCAGAAAATCACTGCTTTCTGCCAGGAAACCTATTCCAGGCACGCCCCCCTGGGGGCCACATAAGGCTGTAGAACAAAGTCCACCTGTGAGAAAGGCCTGCGGAAAAACTGGAGGTCAGGACCACTGACTTTAGAATTTTTGGTCTCACAGAGGTTTTTGTTAGGGTGGGTTTACCTACTTGCATATGAGACTGTCTTGGGGACACCTGTGACATTACTCGTACTTGTCCTCAAGCCCCTTCACATTGGTTGATGTCACCCTTTCCGTCCCTGGTAATGGCGTCCCAGCAACTCACTCCTGCTCATTCACCCATTCACTCAAAAGGTAAGCATTGTGCCTCCCACACCCAACAAACTTAACTAGGTACTGGGTGTACAAATGAGTAAAGTGCTGCCACTTTCCTGGAGGAACTCAAGGTCTAGTGGGGGGGAGAGATGTATAGACACATAAATCGAGTGTGACACAGCGGGCGCTCCTGAGCACAGGGGAACGTAGCAGCGCGATGCCCCCTGTCTAGTCCCCAGGGTCAGGAGGAATCCATAGATTAGTTCATGCTGAGATACAGACAGACGTCTTTCTCTTCCTCCCTTTCCCTCTCCCTAAAATCAATAAGCATGTCTTGGGGTGAGGATAAAAAAATGAATTAAAAAATTTTTAAAAATGATCAAGACCTCTCCTTTGACAACCCAACATGTTGCCCTTCCCAGGGGTATGCCCGCTCATTCCACAGCATCTTTATTTTTGGCGTGTTTATTAATCAGAACCAACACAGTCAGTCTGTTCAGATTTTTCTAGGTCTAGTACCACTCCCCTAACTCAGGCTTTCATTACTTCACTCCTACAGCTCCCTGCCCACACACCCACCCCCGACCCCACCACAGCCTGCCAGATGCATGTGCCTGTAGCTCAGTTCTGATCGCAGCCCTCACGCCTGCTGGCCACGCAGTTTAAGCTCCCTCCACCCAGTCTTCTCATTCATAGAATGGTTATATAATGCCCCACTCACTTCGTTACATGGTTGTGCAAAGGAAATGAGATAATATTATGAAAACTAGTAATTGTAAGAGGCTATACACCAATGTTATTCTTGTTGTTACTTCATGACCCAGTGGGAAAGCCGTCAGTGAGAGGACATGGCCCTGCCCCCAGCCCTCTGCACTCCATCGTCAGCTTGCTTTCTCAGCCCTTCTCTTCTCCTCTCCCAGAGGATGATGCTCCAGTCTCACAAGACTGGTCCAGACCAAGCCTCTGGGTGTGTCTGTGTAGAGCCCCATCTGACCCACTTTCCACGCTCTTCCTCTCACCTGGAGGAAGAGCTCCTTCTCCCCACTCCCTCACTCCACCCTTACGCAAATCTTACTCTCCTTTCCAGCCAGCTCAGTTCCCACCTCTCCAGTAAAGCCTTTTTTAAACCCCACTGATCCACGGTGATTTCCTCATCTCCTGAGTTCCTGCCCATAGTTCCCACAGCACAGCAGCCTTATTGATGGATTCATGTGACTTTTCACATGGGTGTGATTGTTCTCCTCTAAACTAAACATCCCTTTTTATGGGCTGAATTGTGTCCCCTCAAAATCTGAATGGCAAAGCCCTAATCCCCAGTACCTCAGAATGTGACTGTATTTGGAGAGAGATCTTCAAAAAGGTGATAAGTTAAAATGGGCCATCCAGGTGGAGCCCTGATCCAATGTGACTGATGTCCCGATTAGAGGAGGAAGTCTGGACACAGGCAACACAGAGGGAGGGCCATGTGGAGACAAGGAAAGAAGACAGTCACCTGTGAGCCAAGGAGAGAGGCCCCAGAAGAAACCAACCTGTCCCCACTGTGATCTTGGCCTTCTAGCTAGCTCTGAGAACTGTGAGGAAACACATTTCTGTTGTCTAAGTCAGCCAGTCCGTGGTCCTTTGTCAGGGTTGCCCAAGCAGACTGCTGCTCCACGTCAGGACAGCCACTTCTAATTTTTCTCTAAAGCTCAAAGTAGGGAAGTATTTGCCAAGCATCTTGTCATTTCCCCCCCTTCCCCCCATAGGTTCCCCTGTATCTTTTCATGTATATCATCTACGGCCCGCCCAGACCATAAATTACTGAAGTGCCAGGCTGTGCCTTCTATTGCAAACTCACTAGGATCCGGTTCGGGACTGTGAGCACAGAGATTGTGTAAGAAAAAGGCCTGAAGGGCCAGCATGTTTCGAGAGTGTCTCAGCCACCGGGCTGATGGTACAGATTGCCCTCAAAGAAGTTCACTGAGGACTTTTCTTCTAAAGGTTTTCTCTATAAAACTAAATGTCTTGTCACGAAATGCATCTGGCTGAGAGAGTCCAGAGCAACGACACTGAACATAAGTGACATTAAAGCATCTCCCTGGTCGATGCTGACGGAGCTCCTGAGCTTGGGGCTGTGTTGCAGCAAGCACTGAGGTTCAAGGTTGCCCACCGTACATGTGCCCGGCACTGAGCTCTCCTCTCCCCAGGCACAGAACAACCTCCAGGGCCTGAACAAACAACAACTCCAGCTATTTTCTGTCCAGGAGGAAAGAAGGCATGATGGAAAACTTTTATCTGCTCTTTTTCTCGGAACTTCCTCTGTTCCCCTGCCAGCTTCTCCTTTGAGTCCTAGGGCCATGACCACATCTATCCCCAGAGACTTACCTCTCCCACTTAAGAATTTTGGCCCAAGTATGGCAAATAGAAAATCCTTTTTTCTTAGGCCCTTTAATTAAGCTGAGGCAGGTTGGAACATCCAGAAGGAACTTTACTGTGAACTACATCGGGAGCAAGTACTAACGCTTAGGCAGAGTGTGCCAACATTTATGAAGTATTTGTTTTGAAACAACTGGCCCATTGAATTTGCTCAAAGGTGTTATTCTTTCGATCTCTAGGCTGAGGAGATTCCTCTTTAATTCATAGGCTCCTCTTCCTCTGATTCTGTTCTTTCACAGAAGGCATGGGGACTGGACACCTGTCACATCTGTCATAAACTGACCTTCTGCTGAAAGGCGGGTTGTGGCCCACCCCAGGATGCCTGTGGAGCCCTCTGCCTTCTCAGCTCTTATTCTCCATGGCAGGACAAAGTATATGGTGAACCATACTCCTCGCCCCTCCTCCACTTGGGTAATCTTGAGACTGAGGTCCTGTCCCCTATCTTGACTGTGACTTTCATTTGTCAGCGAGAATCTGGTTCCTCTTTTGATTGGATATGGGCCAGCAAACTTGAAGACACAAAACTGGCTCCCTTGCTTAATGCTCTCAGTAAACAGCTCTAGAATTTACAGCCTAAGGTCTAGTGGGGCAGCCCTCCGAGGATGCCGCCTGGGAAACGGCCTTTCTGTGGTACTTATGGGCCAACATCTGTGGGGTGGAGGTGTTGCCCAT
This sequence comes from Phyllostomus hastatus, assembly GCF_019186645.2. NCBI lineage: Eukaryota > Metazoa > Chordata > Mammalia > Chiroptera > Phyllostomidae > Phyllostomus > Phyllostomus hastatus. Next base: position 5,154,177 of record NW_025334015.1, on the reverse strand, counting down.
TTGTGCTCTTCGCACAACGGGGCCCTGAGATGGGGTTTACCCCGGAGTTCACAGTGCTAGACTGGAAAAGACCTTAGATCACTCACCATGTCAGATACCATGTCAGAGACACAGCACAGCGTGTCAGGTCAATACGGTGACCACTTAGAATTAGGGAATGATCGTTGGTTTGGAATCAAGAAGTCCAGGTTGGAGCCCCAGTTCTGTCATTAACTAATCTAAATGACCTTGGGTAAATCCCCTTCACCTTCCTGGGGCTTTAAAATGATAATTACTTTGCCTTCTACTGAAATTACCACAACTTGTATAGAAAGACTATGACCTGTCACTGACCAGAAGTTCTGATAGGCAGTTATATAAGCCTTTGATAAAAATAATGGGAAATGACATACATTGTTCATGTAGTTTGGTGGTCAAAAGTACTTCAAAAGATGGGCTCATTGGGAGAAAAACAATAGAAAGAGCCTTGGTGGTTAAAACAGTTGAGGACTATTACAGTAGGTGATACAGATGTTTCTCCGACATTCCAGGATTCTTTTATTATTTTTGTAAAGATTATTTATTTATTTACTTTTAGAGAGAGGGGAAGGGAGGGAGAAAGAGAAAGAGAGAGAAACATGGATATGAGAGAGAAACATTGATAGGCTGCATCTCGTATGCCCTGACCGGGGGGACCAAACCTGCAACCCAGGCATGTGCTCTCACCAGGGGTTGAACCAGTGACCTTTTGCTTTGTAGGATGATGCCCAACCCACTGAGCCACACCAAGAATTCTTGTTTTGCATTGTCATTGCACAAGAAAAGTATGTGAAGCCTGGGCAAGCAATGAAGGTGGGAATAGCACGGTGGTGAGACTAGGGAATGTTAGGGATGAAAAGAATATTTACTTGATGACCATTTGCAACACAGCAAGTCTGTTCTATCATTAAATATGCCCATCCTATGAGGAAGGTATTGTTCTACTGAAGGAGAAAGAGACTCAGAGAGGTTTGCTTTTCGCATAGCTTTGAAGTGGTGGAGCTAGGATCTGACTCTAGCTCCAGATATGCTGCTTTTCAAAATGAATGTTCTGCCTCTGATACCATGAAGTCTTGTCATACACAGACGTGACAGCCGGGTCCCGGATGGCCTCCAGGGACTCCTGCCTCCTGGCATCACAGTTCTTCCCTACCTCAAATATGACCGACTTTCATAATTCATAGGATCTTGCAGAAAGGACGGTGTGTGACTTCTGAGTCTAGATCATAGGACACATTGTGGCTCTATCTCTCTTGGACAGTGCCTTCCTGGGGATGCCAGGCGCTATGGCATGAGGATGATAGGGCAACTCATGGAGAGGCCCGCATTGGGGGGAACTGAGGTCTCCTCTGGCCAGCAGGTAAGTACCTTGGAAGCTGTTGCAGACCCAATGTTTGGGCTCCCGCCCCCAATTCCTAACCCTACAGTGTGGCTACATTTGGAGACAGGGCCTGTAAGGAAGTAATTAAGGTTAAATGATGTCATAAGGATGGGGCCCTAATCTATAGAATTAGTGTTCTTATAAGAAAAGACACCAGAACAACCTCTCTCTCTCCCTTCCCACCTCTACCCCTACCCCTTTCTCCCTGTGCCCATGGACCGAGGAAGGGCCATATGAGGATACAGGGAGAAGGCAGCTGTTTGCAAGCCAGGGAAAGAGCCCTCACAAGAAACTGAATTTGCTGACACCATGATTATGGACTTCCAGCCTCTAGACTGTGAGGAAATCAATGTCTGTTGTTTAAGCCCCACAATCTGCGATATGTTATCATGGCCACCCAGGCGGACTCACACAGAGACGCAGATCTTCAGCCCCAGGCAAGCCCTCAGATGACTGAAGTCCCCATTTGCCTGAAAACTCACAGGCAATCCTGAGCCAGAACCACAGAAACTACAAAATAATTATAAATGTGTAGTTTCCTTATCTGTCAGGCGGTGATAGGTAACTAATGCAAGGAGTGAGGGAGAGGCAGTGAGCACCAGGGGGCACTCTGCGTACCTGGAGGAAGGAAGCTGAGTTGGTGAGACTTCACCTGTGGGACAAAGCCCAGCAATGCCACCTCCTGCGGGTACAGCCCCACAGGTGACGACGCCTCTTTTCCTCTAGCTTCGCCAGATGGAGGTGCTACAGAGATACCCAGCTGTGCTCCACTGCGCAGATAACCTCTCCCAAATGATGCTGCCTTCCTCCCAGGAAGATCTTCTAGGCACCCCCAGCACGGTGCACACGGCTCCAGGCAAAACCTCCGAGGGTCTCACCACAGGGACACTGTCTTTCCAGGAGTCTATCTTTTACTTGGGCTATCAATTATTTCGGTGAACATTTCTACTGAATGCTGAGACTGATGGCCTGATTCCTGTTTAATTGTTTTAGGAGCAGAAACAGTAAGGAATTGTTATACCCAGGAGGAATCAGAGGAGTGAAATATCTGGGACCCACTTACAAGCTGGCTCTGCATTCCAAAACAAAGTGGCTTTAGACGTCAAAATAAGAGGAACCTGAGTGGCTTTAGACGTCAGGCCTAACCTCCTGATGCCTGAGAAAGGGTATCTTAGAAACCATCCAGGAAGCCCTCTGTAGTTCATGAATCGAGACAAGATAAAGGCCCAGAGGTTGAGTCACTTGCCCAAGCATGAGTGATGTGTGTGTGATGGAGCAGAGCCTGGCTGCTAGCCTCTGCGATTGCAGAGCACGGCTGAGTTGCCCTCCAGGGCTGGGAGGAGGGTGGGAAGCAACACCCGGAGGTTCTAAGGGGGACCTTGGCCCTGACTCCGCTCTGCACCACTCCTGTCCCTGCAGCCGTTTCTTCATTAGATAAAATTTTCCTGCTCCTTTCTCCGTGGTCCCCTTTGCACCAAGCCCCCAGGTTCGGTCTCATGGGCTCTCTCACACAGATCACTCAGCTGGCCTGAGAAGCAGGACCGCATGCTTCTTTGCTCAAACTCAGGGTTGGAAGCTAGTGGAAGGGAAGGCGTCCTGACGGCAGGGTGGGATGACTGGGCTGTAATATCAGCCACCTAAGTTCCACTCTGAGATCTCAGACAAGTCACTACTGCCTGTCAGCCTCCAAGTGCCTTTCTAATGGTAACCTGCCATCTCGTCAGTCAGAGGAAGTGAGCGACGTAATGAGTTCGCCGGCTAACTCTCAGTATCGTGCCTGGATAACAGAATGAGGCCATCTCCATAAAATGCCTCTCTCCTGGAGAAGACTGTTTAAGAGAAGAAGCAATAAGGGAGGATTCAGGACCTGTAGACAATTGCAGTACCAGTCTCCACTGCTAGGAATCAGACTCGGGGACCACAGGGACAGTGATATGGGGGCCCACTGGCTCTGGTGGACCCCCATGCGCCTCGCTGGGTCTCAATATCTCCCTCTTGAAAAAGGCACTGTTTGTTATTTTGTCATATGTGTTTGGCTGGTGGGTGTGCTAGTTTAGTTTAGCAATAACTCACAAAGCCAGTAGGCTGCTCAACTATTCACAGTCCCTAAAACCAATGGTAGTTCAACTGTTGTCCCGGTATTGTGCTATGTCAAACATAGGGGCTTCGAAACTGGACAGACCTGGGTTCAAAGTCTGCTGTATCTCGTCCTGGCTGTTGGGCTTGGGCAAGTTACTTCATCCCTCTGAGCCCTAGGTTGTTCGCAGCCAACAGAGGGACTCCACAGTGCGGCCCAGAAAAGTGTCCAGTGAATATTAGCTGTGATTACTGCTCTTCTCTATCTGATCCATTAGCCCCCTTTGTGTGCCAGGAGTTGTGCGGGGCCCTGGGGGTCAAATAGGAAGGAGGGTCATTCCCATAGAGAGTTCATGAAGCAGTTGCTACACAGGCCTGGTTCTAAGGCATTTGCAACATGGAGGAAGGCCAGTGACTTGTCAAAGCCTTAGAGAATGAACGTGCTGAGAGATGGATTGGGGTGTGTGTGCGTTATTTTAAAAAGTGACTACAGCAATGTTTGGGAAGCCCAGCAAAATCCCGGTCTCTCTTGGGAACTATTTAACAGTTACTTTCAGTAAGAAGATAACAGGCTATGAACCTTCCAGAATGCGCTCGTACCAGGTTCCCTGCAGGCTGCCGTGCAGGCAGAACTGTGCTGCCCATCCTGGGGTGAGCCTGGGTATGAGGGCAAGGAGGAGGGAAAAGGTTAGGGTTAGGGTTAGGGTTAGGGTCAGAGGCCAGTGGGTGAGAAGGGTAAAGAGCGTCCCCTTATGTCTCCTTTAGATCCTGCATTGCAGGCAGCAAAGGATCCCGGTCAAGCAGGCATGGGCACCGTCTGAGTGTGTGTGACAGCGGCACATACAGCCCATCACACAGAGTCACAAACACTAAGAAACACTGTAGGGTGTTGGTTTTCATTTCAACTGTCTCTATGGCCTGTCTTAGGATAACTGTCTTATGCTTAATCGAAAGGGGGACGGTCGACTGACAAATTGTAAGGCAGTGAGCTAAGTGCTGTTAGGGTGAGGAGGTGCCTCACCACACTGGGGCACGTGACAAGGTGGCTCCCGGGGCCCAGGGGATGCCCCAGTCTCCCAGGGTGTTCAGGTGTTTCCCATGATTCTCTGCAAATACTCTCAGTTGGTGAATAATTGTTGCTTTAAAAATTCTTTTCAATTTTTAGCCCAAAAGGGAACAAAATGAAGAATTCATCCATTTTTTTTACATCTACCATGTTTGTTTGTTGTAAGGACCTCCTGCCTAAGAATGACAATGATATTATCATGAGCTAACAAATGCTCCAAGAACCACAAAACAGACCCTGCTGAAGGGAATTGATTTCAACAATCCACCTATGTTCTCAGGAACCTTTCTTACCCTGAGCAGATCAACAAATACTGACATTTTGGGGAGGACATCCTGAGAAGCCCATTGTGCTGAGCAGCTTCTGTGCAGGCCTGAATGACTTCCTAGAGGCCGGCTCACAGAAATGCTGACGGCTCCTTTCAGGAGAAAGGTGGAGAGCACAGCAGACATGCAGCACAAGGGCCTGGGGAACAGGAGCCTTTGGATTATGCTGGTTTATTTGAGATGGTTCTGGGTAGAGACAGGCTTTCGCTCTTCTTTCCTAAGATGTAGAGAATAAATGGCTAGGGCCTCCTTCCCGGTGAACATCTCAGGGACAAATACTTCAAGAAGTCGACAAGGAACTTGCCCTCCTCCTATTCAATGATTGAAAGAGGCAACTTGGGTTTCCTGGGCTCTCCTCTGATAGCAACACTGGGAAGGGACAGGAAAGGCAGTTCCTTGTCTGATAGTATGCACTAAGGACAAACTCCGGCCCAGCCCTGGCTCTGCCTGATGGAATTTACAAGAGAAGTAATCTAAGACTTGGTCTCTAACTGTAAGTCACTTATCTACTTGGGGAGCTAGAACTAAGGTAGGTGGAGCAAATAATTTCATCCGTTAAGTATTTACTGAGCCTGTCCTGTGCTAGGGCAGTCCACCCCACCCACCTGTGGGAAGCAGCGCTGTTTCTGTCCTTCAGACACAGCGTGGCTGGGCCTCAGCCCCAGGCCACGGTCCTCTAAGGGCCATTTTCAGACCACCGTCAAAACCATCTGGGAACTCGTTACAGAAAACAGTTGTTGGTCCCATCCCACAATCTCTGGGGGTGGGACCAGCACTTGGTGTTCATTTGTTTGCTTGTTTGTTTTTAATCCTCACCCAAGGACATTTTTTTTCATTGCTTTTAAGAGAGAGAAAGGGAGAGAGGAAGGGAGAGAGGAAGGAAGAGAGAGCATCAACTGATTGCCTCCCATACATGTCCAGATTGGGGATCCTGTGTGCCAGGACCAGGGATTGAACCTGCAACCTAGGTATGTGCCTTGACTAGGAATCAAACCTATAACTTCTCAGTGATGGGATGATACTCCAACCAACTGGGCCACACCAACCAGGGCAGCAATCTGTGTTTTAACACACCTTCTAGGTGCACGTACACTCAGATCTGAGAACCATCAGATTCAACAGGCCTGGCGTGGGATGTGGAGATTTGGGCTCCTGAATGTTTCCAAAGTTGCAGAGAGACATCGATGAGTGGCTGGGACTGGGGACTACTGTGCTGTGTGCAGCAGGAGAGCTGAAGGGATGAGGAGTGCAGGGCCCTGGACATGAAGGAGCTCAGTCTCATGGATGGTGTTAAACTGGTGCTCATCCTATGTCTCAAAGTGGAGCAGGATACCAAAGAACTGCAAAAGCACCTTTCAGAAGGACAGGTGAGCAAGAGGGTTGGAGGCAGACAGGCATGGGAAAGGCAGACGGCAGCCTGTGCTTTACTCGGCTCTGAGGAAAGCATCCATTTACCCACATTTTGCCATGTGTAATCCGCACCCACATTTTTTGCCCAAGCTTTCAGGAAAAAAAAATTTTTGTTTTAATTTTTTGATTCATTTTTTACTTATTTATTTTTACATACTTGTTTTTTGTATTATAAAAGGATTTTAGTGGTTTTGAACATATTATGGTACAAGAAATTTTACATAACAAATAATTATAAAACACAAGAACAGATACAAGGTATTTCAGGCACTACCCATGTATAATGTGCACTCTTATTTTTCCCTCAGAAATTTGGGCAAAAAACTGCGCATCATACATGGCAAAATATGGTATTTACTTAACAATGTCTACTCTTGCAGATAATTATGGATCATGTATAGCTCAATGATTTCCAAAACGGATTGGATGTGGCTTATGATGCTGAAACACATCTAACACAGGAACACGAATAATGCAAAGAGAGAAGTGTCTGTGAAAGGAACTGGCAACAGATCATTCAGACACCTGGGGTGAAGTAACTGAGGGTTTGCTGGGAGCCAGCCTGGGAGAGGTCCTGCAGGGCTGCTGAGAGAGAAGAAGGAGCTTGAGCCCACAGGGAAGGAAATAGTGCACACAAGTAACCATATTTAGGCAAACAGGTATATGGCAGTTTCACGCTCACTTCCAGCAGTGGAAATGGGTGTGGGTGCCAGAGAAGAGGGAGAGAGTTTGGGTGCTGAGATTAGGGCCACAGCTGGAGCATCAGTGGAAGAAAGAGTCCCCACAAAGTCCCTATGCAAAGCAGCAGTGAGCTAGAGCATGGCATAAAGCAATGGGAATCATGAGACTTCTTATGTGGGAAATGCTGAGGCTCAGTCTCAGAGCGTCTTGACTTCAGTGGGAGACATTTGTGTCCAGTTTGCTGGTCAGTGGGGAGTTGCTGAAGGCCTCGCAGCAGAGAGTAATAGGGAGTCATATTTTAGGAAGATGAGTGTAGCAGAAGCATGGAGGATGTGGAAGATGGGGAGACTACAGGTAGAAACCACTTAGGACCAAACTTGGACGAAGTAAGGAGGGCCTGAGCTGGGGATGGCAGGAGCAAGAGGAAGGAAGGTAGTTGGAAGAGCAGCTCTGGGGTTATAATGGACAGCTCGCTATTCCAGGTGTGGTCCTCAGGCCACAGGACCAGCATCACCTGGGACATGTTGGAAACACATGACCTCAGGCCTTATCCCAGGCCCTGCAGGACTCAGGATCTGCATTTCAGTAAGGGCCCCTGCGGGTTAGCAAACACAGCCAAGTCAGAGATTGCATTGACTACCAGGACCTGACAACTGCTGAAGGTTGGGAGCGTAGGGAAGGAGATTCTAAAAAAACGTCAGATAGTTTAAGGGTTGGACCATAAGGGGTTGGAGGTAGGGTCAGAGTAAGTTTGCACTGAGGCAGAGAAGATGGTCCAAGAAGACACTCTCTTGACCAGCTAATGGGTTGTGGGGTCCCCAGGTAGAAAGATATTTTGAGAGTCAGAGTATGCTTAATTTTTGTATCTTTACTCCAAATCGTTCTGAGGTAAAGCCACTTAAGTCTCACTGTGTACACATTTTTCTCTATAAAATTGAGAAATTACAGTGTTGCCCAAATTTTATAAGGAAAAACATCAAAGGTAATCCACCAGAGGGTTGTTGACAACCACAATAACAGTGATAATAATAACAACATATACCTCCAGTGACTGAGTGTTTGCTCTCTTCCAGATAAAGTGCTGAGTCATTTACTGCGAGGCACGTCGGTGGTGATGTGCCTAACAAAACTGCCCTGATTTGCTACAGATTTTGCCTCCTTTGTTTCATATCATTTATCTACTTACTACTTGTCTCCTCTCATAGACTCTTGTCAAGTTTTCCCAGTACTTTTTTTACTGAATGAAACCATTAGGGTGAGAGCAGCTGTCTGCCTGGAGCATTAAAGATCATGATGTTCAGGTGTTTCTTACACCGCACTTATTTCTGTATCTGCCTCATGTAGAAAGAGACAAGTTGAGTTCTTCTCCTGATCCTAGTGCTGGACTCAGTGTCAGGCATATAGTAAGTGCTCAGCAAATGTGGATAAGTAAATGAGTCTGTAGTTTGTACTAAAATGTTTTTAGGTTAGTAAAAGGGGCCTCAGAATTCTCAAAACTGAAACTAACCAAAGAATGTTGTAGCATAATCAAGCACATTTTTATTTGGCCAGGGAAGAAAGGATGTCATAACAGAAGGGTCATGATCTCTATGAAGTCTTAGAAAAATTAACCAGAAAGATGAGATTTTCTCAGTGTCTCTTCACAGTGTACAGGGAAAAAGCTGTTCTAATAAAATCAGACACCTCTTCAACCTGAAGTCCACTTGGCTAGTCACAGCAGCCTGCTGGCAGGGCTGTCCTGTGTGCTGCAACAAATTTCAGTCCGTAATCTGGCCTCCTGAGGACATGTGTCCCCCATGCCACCCCAGGGGAGCATTCTGAACAAGTAACTAACCGTGGTACAACTGCTAATAAGAACCTGAGAGAGCAGGGGGAAGTTCAAATCCCAGTCCCACCACAGACTAAGTCTGAAACCTTGAGCAATTTACTCAGCCTCCATGAGCCACAGTTTCATTTGTAAAATAAAGAGACTAACCCACCAAGGTTATGAACATTAAAAAATAAAATAGTGCGCAGAGAGCTCCTGACCCAGTATCTGGAACCTAGCACAAAAACGTCATCGCTCCTTGTCTACCCCCTGACCTCGCCCATTCATCCTCCACCCATCCCCAGGTAGCATCCCTGTCATGCTAGCCAGATATTATTATTGCTCTGCAGTTTTGCATGTGCATGCAGGTCTGTGGAGACCTCCTCAAAGTACTATTTCCTGACTTGCTAGCAATTTACCCAGCTGGCATCGAGGGCAGTATTCTTTTCATCTGGCCCTGAATCTGCAGGCCTATTTCTAAACCCTCCTCTTAATCTCGAGTCATCCTAGGCACTTAAGAGAGCACACGGCCTCCAGAGGAGCCCTGTAATGCAGTGCCACCCTCAAAGCCGACACCCTGGAAACCACAGTGGCGCAGAGATAGACCTTGTCTTAATTCAACGACCAGACCGGACTGTGGGAGCTCTCGAGCCATCTTTCCCTTTCCCCAGATCTGTTACAGGATTCCTACGTCCAAACTTCATAAAATGGTCTTGAATTACATTTCAAGGGAAGATAAAATAAAAATTCAAGGGCATAGGGCCCAAATTCAGGATTTGTGCCCACGATCCTTCCAAGTCTTATATGTCCTCCAACCTCCTTTCAGCACTGGTTTGCTCTTACAGCTCAGGCCTGAAGGGGGAGCAGTTAAACCCACATTCTGGGAAATCCCCAGAGTTTGGCGTTAGGGAGGTTTCTGGTAGTTTCCATAGCTTCCCCAAGGCCAGGTGCCTCTCCTCAGCTTCATCACTTACATTCAATCCCAGGGCTACACTGCGTCTTCGGAGGGATTGACTATAAATGGTCATCAGGGGGAAGAGGCCAGAATGCCAAGAGCTACAAGCCTGACAGAGCTTGTGCATCAGCCTGACAGCTTCAATAGCCCAGAGTCTACATGGAATCCCAAACAGCCCTGTTTCTTCCTGCCCAGCGACAGGCCGCCTGCCTGCCTCCTGGACCTTGTTTAAACAAGATGAGAGCAGGCTGTGTTTGGACTTGGTGACTTGTCCCCAGTGTGGGAGAGCAGGTCAGCAAGTCACTGCTCAGGCTGAATGCAAGCTGCTCTCTTGCTTTTATGTCTTCCTGGCGTCCAGAAACTGGGGACCGTAGGACTTCCATCATCTCAGGGGTCTGCTGCCCAGGGGAGAAGTGCCCAAGATGAGCGCAAACTGTGTGGGTCTGCACGTAGTAACAAGCCAGTGAACATGACTGTGTGCCCGTTGTGGCTCTGGGTGCTTTGGGGTAGCGCACACACCGCCCAGCAGGACACACCAGGTGGGAGGGACTCAGTAAGTGCCAGCTGTTTTTATCCGTGATCTATGGGTCAACCTAGGGAGAGGTATTATTATCATTTATTTTCTTTCCTTCTCTGGTTTTTTGGGCCTGAGGAAACAGACACTACGGGAAGTTCAATAACTTATCTGAGGTTTCTTCGCTATCAAGTCAGAAAGACAGATGCAGCTGGGCCTGTGCAATCGCAGAGACTGTACCACAGTCTCCTCTTGTGCCACTGTTCCCCGGCTCACAGGGGATGACCACAGATCCCCGCCCAACTCTGGAGAAGCCACCTCTTCACATGAGGGCTGCAGGGCGCGTTACAATTAATGGCCTCCACACATCCCTTCCAGCACTGTCTGCTGTGAATTCAGGTTGCAGCTGCAGGGATAGGGGGGCTCCTCCCACCCCATGCAGATGAGGCAGCTGCCCACAGGGAGGTGATCACCTCCCAGAAGAAGTGGATGAAGACGGGGCCTTTCTCATCAGGCTCAGGGAAGAAAGATGGACAGATGACCTGGGATAGCGGAGGGGTCAGAAAGCAGAATGCCTATTCTCAAATTGATGGAAGTGCGCCAGGCTGCCAAGCTCAGGGAACAAGGTGGGACCGGAGGAACGTCTGCCAAAGAATCTGAGCTGAAAATGCTGTCAGATGTTGGAAACCTGCCACCATAATTTCCTCCTTCCACTTCATACCCGGCTCTCCTCTAGTGCACGAAGAGACACACGTACTTTTTTCACAGAGCAAGCTACAGGGCGGGGGGTTGGGGTGAGGGGTTGTCTGACCAAGGCAGTGCCATGGCCCTACACACATCCTGAGGCTGGGGCCAGGGCCCTCCAGCCTCAGCCACACAGCACAGGGGACCACCGCCCCCACTGGGCTCTCCACATATACATTGGGATTCATTTGGCCTCCTTCTGCAGCTTTTCTCGGAAAGCCCATCTTCCCTTCCAGACTTGGAAGCAACTGTGGTCACTGGGCTAGTTACTTTGGAATGAGATGGGGCTGTTCTTGGGAGCCTGAGAACCGGGAGAGCTGCTTTCTCCTGCCATTTTGTCACCCTGCAGTGCCTCAGGGAGGAGCAGGCCAGCGGTCCCACCTAGTAGCACCCTCCCAACTCCAACCCTTCCCTGTGCAGCTCTCCCAGAAGTCCTGAGAGTAGATCCTGCGGCACTTCCTCTAATCCTGTCTCCTCTCCCTGGCACCTACCAGGCTTATATGCTGCTAGTGATGTTCCCTTTTACATTCCTCTGAGGTTAGTGCTCTCAGGTTTCTGCTTTTTGGTTTTCCTTCTCTAATATTCCATTAGATTTAAAGTCCTTTAGGAACCGAAAAGCCCCTAGGGTCCTCACCACCCTCAGCTCCAAGATTTGCAGCATCCAGCCTGGGCTTTACGTGGGGCTGTGCTGCATCCAGGCAGCAGGCTCCCTTGGCCAAATCTCCAGGATTGGGGCTGTGAGAGGAGTGGAGGGGAATCCCTGGGCTTCAGAGACTCTGGATATGAAGGGCCACTGTAAGGAGGGGAGGGGCAAAACAGAGGACCCTGAAAGTGAACTGTCAGGCCCCTGCTGAGGACAAGCCTTCCCAACACTGGACTCAAGCAGCCCTCAGACTCAGAAGGTCCAGGAGGAGGTTCAAGGAAGGGGAGATTTTACTTTGGCTGCGGGGGGAGGGGCTCCGGGACTCCCAGGGGCTTGGGCCCTCACATATATTTATGTGAACTTAAGATGCTAATGAGCATTGTGGAGCCAAGAGCTCTGCTGGGCTGTGGGAGCAGTTGGCCCTGCTCTTAACACAGTCTCCTTTGTCTGCAGGGCTGTAGGTTCAAATTACAGGCCTCGGTTTGGCTCTGCAGCCCGCAGCCCACGTGGAAACATGCCTGGACACCCTATGGGCCCCAGGACAAAGCTTCCCGCCCTGTGTCCTTGGAGAATACACTGAAGCCTGGGTCTCGCTCAGGTCACCTTGTCTACCTTCCTGTCTCCAATAAGGACAATGACCAACTCCTCTTACAGAGAGGTTTTTACCCTATTCTGAGGGCATTTCCCTACCCCAATCCCTCACCTACCCCAGTGACAGCGACCTGTGGAAGTTCCTCCTTTTGGCTAACTTAAATCTATTTTGCTACACATGCAGCCTGCTTTTTATTGCTGCTTTTAAGAATGAAGGTCAATCCACAGCCATCTTATAAATGCCATCTGCTTGGCTTCAGAGGTGCCTGCTGCTTCGTCTGCCCCAGCTCAGCGACCAGCTTCTTTCTATTCATCACTGGGCAGCTTTTCTGGGCCAGGCTCCGGGCATACCCAGACAAATGAGTCTCAAACTTCATCCTCAGAATTTTATAATCTTATGTGGGGAGGGGTTGGAGGGCAACATATTAAATTACCAAAACAAATTACAATATTTACTATAAGAGAGCTATGGGCAAAGTCTTTGAGCAAGTCTTTGAGAGCAGAGCCAATAGCAACAAGCTCTGTTGGGACTAACGGGTACAGTTTCACAGAGGGGCCCTCTCTGGACTTGGACTTAAAGGCAAAGCCAGTCTCTCCCAGGCAGAAAAGGAGGGGAGAGGGTAGTCTGAGCAGCAGGGGGGCCATGCAGGAAGATCAGAAGGTCTGAACGGGGCTGGCCTATGTGGGAAACAACAGATCATTCGAAGGAGTTGGAACCCTATCTCCTAGTCTAGAGGCAACAGTTAGCCACAGCCTGTATTAATTAGAGGGTATTACACCTGCTCGCCTTAGACTCATAGAAGATAACTTGGGAGATAATGCAGGCTGGGCTGGGGAAGGGGTGGGGTGGGCAGAGGAAGGGCCAGTGGGAGACTGTTGTACTAATTCAGGCAAAAGAGAAAGCCATTTAAGTGGCACTTGGCTAGTTAAGCAATCTTTAAAGGGATGTTTAAAAACTAAAGTTTATATGCAGTTATTATACAAAACTTGGAAAAGAGAGATTAAAATATTGAAGAAAATAACCACCTGTAAAATTTCCTTCTAGTCCTTCTCATATGCATAGATTAGAGATTTTTCTGTATACGTAGTTCTGTAGTATTTGTATTATTTTCTATATGTGAGCATTTGTCTGAGTCAGGAAAATTCTTTGTTATCTGTGTCACTAACACTGTATTCAGTTGTTGGGTTCACGAGCTATCATTTCCTTCTTTTGGTACATTTAGTGTGCGCCGGAGTTTTCACTGCAGTCAACACTCTTGTCCATAAAGTTCTGTGTGTTCTATCTGGTTTTTTCCTCAGCAGAGGTTCCTAACAATGGAATTATGGGCCCAAGGTTATGAATGCTTTTAAAACTCCTGGCGCAGACTTTTAAACAGTTCTTTAAAAAGGTTTGTGCTGTGTGCACCCTGCCAGCAATGTGTGAGCATGGCTGAAAGGACATGGTGAGAGGGCTACCATCCTCATCAATTTGGTGACACCTTGCCAGATTGTCAAGCAACTCACACCTTGCACCCTTGGGTGGCGACCAGGCACTCCACTCTGCTCCTTATCATTTGCTGAAGGTCAACACCTTTTCTCAGACTTCCTCATAAGGATGATCAGTAAGAGCAGATATGGTTTACTTGAACCTCTTACAAAGAACTCATGGCTGGGACAGGACAGCAGCAGTAGGATCGTCCAGAGTGAGAGCCAAGTGTCACTCATGCTGAGACGGTTGGTGCTGGCATCAGTCGGAGCAGGAACCACTCTCTGGGGTCCAGGCCTGCTTTCCCTCAGGCTGGAGCTCTTGCACAGCCCAGATTTCTGGGAGCTCCTGGCTTTGTCCTACAAGTCCTAAAGCATCCTCATACTAGTCAGACCAAAAAACTACTTAGATCTGTAAAGCACAGTCCCACAAAAATGTGCTCACAGACACACACAGATGTGGGCTGACACAGCTGCTGTGCATGCCAGATGGGAGTCCGTGCCTACAAACCACAGGGAACGACTGCCCAGTCCTGGCTCACTGCACGCATTTCAGTGCATATGACCTCATCTTGGTATGCTCAGAGAAAAGAGCAGTAAGATACATAGTAGGCTGTGACGTAGGCCAAATTTCTGAACCTTTGAGAGCCTGACCTTACTCCTTTCTAAAATGGCAGCTAGTATTCTCATTTTGCAGATAAGAAAACTGAGGCTCAGCAATAAGTAACTTACCTGAGGTTATGTAGCAGATAGAAAATGGAGCTACCCAGGGTTCCCCACACCTCCACCATATTTTTAAGTTATAGCCCTATGGATTTATTCCTGTGATGCAAGGTTGGTTCAATATCTGCAAATTAATTAATGTGATATACCACATAAATAAAATGAAGAATAAAAACTATATGGTGATTTAGCCCTGCCTCAGAGTGTGAATCAGTGGATTGAGTGCCAGCCTGTGAACCAAAGGGTCACAGGTTCAACTGCAGGTCAGGGCACATGCCTGGGTTGTGGGCCAGTTCCCCAGTAGGGGGCATGTGAGAGGCAACCACACATTGATATTTCTCTTTCTCCTTCCCTTCCCTTCTCTAAAAATAAATAAATAAAATCTTTAAAAATATTATATGATGATTTAATTTTTAATAGATGCAAAAAACACATTGGACAAAATCCAGCACCCATTCATGATAAAAATTCTCAGCAAAATGTATATAGAGGGAACAAGGTTCAACACAATACAGGCCATATATGACAAATGCACAGGCAACATCATACTCAATGGGGAAAAGCTAAAAGCATCTCCCTTAAGATCACAAACAAGACATAAGTATTCACTTTCACCACTTTTATTCAACATGGTATTGGAAGTTCTACCCACAGCAATCAGACAAGAAGGAGAAAATCATCCACATAGGAAAGGAGGAAGTAAAAGTGTTATGATTTGCAGAGGAAGTGATATTATACATAAAGAAATCTAAATATTCCACCAAAATCTACTAGAACCGATACATGAATTCAGTAGAATAGCATGATAAAAAATTGATATCCATAAACTGATTGTAATTTTATACACTAGTAACAAATTATCAGAAAGAGAAATTTAAAAAATCCCATTTACAATTGCATAAAAAATACCTAGAAATACATTTAACCAAAGAAGTAGAAGACCTATACTGAGAAAATTATAAGACTGAAGAGAGAAACTTAAAGAAGTTACAAACAAATGGAGGTATAGACTGTGCTCTTGAGTAGGAAGAATTAACATCATTAAAATGTCTATACTATCCAATGCTATCTATACATTCAAGTTGATCCTGATAAAAATACCAATGCCATTTTTAATAGAACTAGAACTAGTAATCCAAAAATTTGTGTGTAATAATAACAAAAGACCCTCAATAGCCACAGCAATCTTGAGAAAAAAGAACAAAGTTGGAGGTGTCATGCTACTGGATATCAATTTATACTGTAAGGCTATAGTAATTCAAAACATCATGGTACTGGCATATAAACAGACATGAAGATCAATGAAACAGAATAGAGAGCCCAGAAATAAACCTATGTCTATATGGTCCATTAACCTATGAGAATGGAGGCAAGACTATAAAATGGGGTAAAGACAGTCTCTTCAATAAATGGTTTTGGGAAAACTGGATAGATACATGCAAAAAATAAAATGAGACCACTTTCTTACACTGTATACAAGAATAAACTCAATATGGATTAAAGACAAATATAACACTGAAAGCCACAAAACTTCTAGAAGAAAATATGAGCAATAAACTCTGACATTTTTCTTAGCAATTTTTTTCTGCTATACCTCCTCAGGCAAGGGAAACAACATAAAAAACCAACACATGAGATTACATCGAACCAAAAAGTTTGCACAGCAAAGGAAATCATCAACAACAAAAAAACAACCTAGTGAATAGGAGAACATTTTCACCAATAATATATTCAATAAGGGGTTAACACGTGAAAATTATAGAGAACTCATACAACTGAACACCAAAAAACAATCCAATTAGAAATGAGCAAAGGACCTGAATAGATCCTTCTCCAAAGAGAACACACAGATGCCCAATAGTCATAGGAAAGTTGCTCAACATCACTAGTCATAAGAGAAATGCAAATTAGAACCACAGTGAGATATCACCTCACACCTGTCAGAATGGTGATCATCACTAAATCAACAATCAGCAAGTGCTGACAAGGATGTGGAGAAAAGGGAACCCTCATTCATTTTTGGTGGGATTGCAAACTGGTGCCACCACTATGGAAAACAGTATGGAAGCTCCTAAAAAATTAAAACTGGAACTACCTTCTGACCCGGAAATTCCACTTCTGGGTATTTATCTAAATAAATCCAAAACATTAATTCAAAAAAAAATGCATCCTTTTGTTAATTGCAGTATTATTTACAACAGCCAAGTTACAGAAGCAACCCAAGTGCCCAATAATAGACAAGTAGATAAAGAAGTGGTGCACGTATACAATGGAATGGGACTCAGCATAAAGAAAGAATAAATCTTACCATTTGCAAGAACATAGATAGACCAAGAGGGTATTGTGCTAAGTGAAATAAGTCAGGCAGAGAATCAAATACCAGGTGGTTTAACTTATATTTGGAATCTAAAAAACAAAATAAACTAACAAACAAAACAGAGACAGATCCATAGATGCAGAGAACAAACTGATGGTTGCCAGAGAGGAGGGGGGTTAGAGGACAGGGTGAGAAAGGGGAAGGGATGGAGAAGCACAGATTGGGAGCTACACAACAGTCAAGAGGATGTAAAGAATCACATAGGGAATATAGTCAATAATATTGCAATGACTACACATGGTGCCAGGTAGGTACTAAAATTATTGGGGGGACCACTTTGTAAATTATATCATCATCTAACCACTATGCTATACACCTAAAATGAATATAAAATAATACTGAATGTCAACTGTAATTGAAAAATAAAATTACAGCTCTATGAGTCTAAACTTTTATGATCCTTGTCCTTCAGAGTAAGCTCTTCCCACACTTACTTAACTGTTCTTTCTACTACAGTATGCCTACTTGTATTTTCCTCCAAATCTAGTCATTTGGGAATAGGAAGTAGTTTGAAAATTTTCATACTGTGCACAATAGGAAGTTCCAACTGCATCCGTCTCACCTAACCAGGGGAGCAAGATGGTTAAGAGGAAGGGATGACACGAGCCAAGGTCAGAGGGACCTAAGTCACATTCTAGCCTGGATCTGGCTCCTTTTGCATCTGGACGCTGAGGCACTGTCTCCTGAAATGTCATATTTCACAACTAGGCCTGGCATTGGGTCTTCCTGAGCTGATTTGTCAAGCACTGAAAAAGTAAATAGGGGAGCCTATCCCTTGCTTCTCCCTTTGGCACATCTGGTCTCTGGGGACACCACAACGGATGAGCTTGCTGGTCTGTCTACATTCTGAAACAGGCCCTTCTATCCCAGAAGTAGCACCCCAAGGCCCTTTCAACTCTCTTTGTAGTTCAGGCCCCCACAAATTTTCTTTAATTTAGAAATTAGAAAACTCTTAGTGTTTTTTTAAAAATCATCATTGTTTAAGACCCTGTTCCTCAATCATGATTAATTCATACCCTATTCTTCCATCCAGCACTTTTCCCCTTGGCTTCAGCTATCTGGTTTGTGTTCATCATAAAACATGATAGTGAAGTGATGGTTAAACTTGAAAGAACAAACAGGGATCGGATAAAAAGACGTCACGTTGTAAAAGCGGTAGTTTCCCTTTCATCTTTCATGACCCGGCACTGTAGCTGGAAGCACTTGGGCTTTAGCTAGAATAATTCTAGCCAAATTTATCCAAACTCATTTTCACCAGGGACTACATCAGCCTCTCAGTTGCCTTCAAAAGGCCAATTGTAATTTTAGGACTGTATAAATGTAACTACTCCTTAACAGTTAAGCGAGAGCTCAGCAGCACCAGGTAGAAACAAGGTGCGGGGCTGCATAAAACAAGGTGGAGGACTGGATGCAGCCCGCGGGCCTTGTGTTTGCTACCTGTGGGCTAGATGATGATCTACTTAGGCTATTGCATTTGTTGACAAAAGCTGCATGCTTGTGAGTCTCAGTTGCAAGTGGAACCAAGTCAGTGGGTCCCAATGATTAAAGAACACTTCAGAGGAAGAGGCTTATGAACTGGATCCTTCAGACAAACTTCAGTCTGAAGGGTCGTGCCCTGGTCTCCACAGCAGGTAGAGATGTTAAGGTTCATAGAAGCTCTGGCTCCTAGGGCTGTGAGGTACTTTTGGATTTGGGACATATTTAAAAATTTCTTGATTGTGGTGATGGTTTCATGGGTGTACACATATGCCAAAACTTAACAAATTCTGGACTTTATAAGTGTGTAGTTTATTGTTATGCCCATTATATCTCAGTAAAGTTTTTTTTAAGTACTTAGAATTGGTGTCAAATAAACTCCTCAATAACAATGCCCTCATAACTCCAGGCCCTGCTTTCCTGCTCAGAGTCAGACCCCTGCAGGCGCTGTGCAGGCTCAGGGATTCTGTGGGGATGCCAAGCCTCTGACACAAGGAAGATCGTTCAAATGGGAGAGCATCCAAATTTGCACCATTTCTCACTCTGAGTCCCACAGTCCTCGTTCCAGCCCTTCACCCCAGCATTGTTCTCATTTTCACAGTCTCTGAGACCCAGGCTCAAACCCCCACTTTCTGTCACTTACTGAGTGACATCAGACATATTACTTCTCTGAGCATCAGCACTGTGCTTGTGTACAAGATGGAAATATCTTAGGGTTCTTCCAG
This sequence comes from Phyllostomus hastatus, assembly GCF_019186645.2. Classification (NCBI taxonomy): domain Eukaryota; kingdom Metazoa; phylum Chordata; class Mammalia; order Chiroptera; family Phyllostomidae; genus Phyllostomus; species Phyllostomus hastatus. The sequence goes on along the minus strand of NW_025334015.1, from coordinate 5,135,200 downwards.
AAAGTAATTCAGTCTACCTCTTGGGTGCCTGGCACATAATAGGACTTCAGTTAATGACGATCAGTGCAATCATTACGATAAGTGGAGAGAAGGATTTAAGGAAACAGGAGTGTTCCGTTTGTAGAAGAAAAGAGCAGGATGGGAGACAATCATACAAGGACTTTCTCTGACTGTTTACAGGGCTTTGGATAGAAGGACGGTGTGCGGCTCTGGTGGAGGAGAAACGTTGTCTTGGAAGTTCCCTGGCACCTGTCCTGGGGCAAGTCCCTTAAACCCTCCCCATAAGCCTCAGTGTATTTGTACAGTGGGGTTCGGTTCTATGTACCTCAGGGTGTGGTTGTGGGTATTATATAAGGTGACATGTATGTACATGAAAATGTCCAGCACAGTGCCTGTTACAGATGAATGTTTTTAAAACATCACTTTATAAACTGGAGGGCCTTTTACTTGTACGGTGATTATGACATTTACTATCCTCTGTCACCTTGGCTGCTGGCAGTTCCTGGAAAGGGCAATTCCAGCTCCGAATGGAAAGTCCTTCCAGTAGTAAGAGCTGTCTTAGAGGGCAAGGGCCCCTTGCATGTACTGAGCTTCCCATGGTTTGCTCAAACAGTTGTCTTCCGGAAGGGGGTTTATGCTGGTGGAAGGTGGAATAGATAGATGTGGAAATTTCCAACAGCTCTACATTTAATCCCCTGTGTCAGGAAGAAAGAAACTGGGAAGGTTGAGGAAGGGTGGACTTTTCTTCTGCTGTTTTTAAGATTCTCTGTTTTTAAGCTTTGGTATTTTAATTGTGAGCTGTCTTGGAGTGGGCCTCTTTGGACCCACCTTGTTTGTGACTCTCTGTACTTCCCGGACTTATATGTCTGTTTCCTTCCCCAGGTTAGGGAAGTTTTCCATCATTATTTTTTCAAATAGGTTTTCAATTCCTTGCTCTCTCTCTTCTCCTTCCAGCACCCTCATGATGCGACAGCTGGTGTGTCTGAGGTTGTCCCAGAGGATCCTTAAATGAGTCTCATTTTTTTAATTCTTTTTTTCTTTTTGCTGCCCTGACTGGATGTTGTCTGCTTCTTTATCTCCCAAATCACTGATCTGATGCTTTGCTTTACCTACTCTACTATTGATTACCTGTAATAAATTGTTCATTTTAGTTAATGTGTTCTTCATTTCTAACTGGTTCTTAATGTTTTCTATCTCCATTTATATGTTTCCTCTTTGTTGAAGTTCTAAGTTCATCTACTCTTCTCCTAAGTTCATTAAGCATCCTTACAACCAGTGTTTTGAACTCTGCATCTGGTAGATTGCTTGTCTCCATCCTGTTTGCTTCTTTGTGTGAAGTTTTACTCTGTTCTTTCATTTGGCCCATGTTTCCTTGCTCCTCATTTTGGCTGCCTCCCTGTTTGTTTCTTTGTATGAGGTAGAGCAGCTACTACTGTCAGTCACATCAGAGTAGCCTTATGTAGTGGGTATCCTGAAGGGCCCAGTGGTACAGCCTCCCCAGTCACCTGTGCTGGGTGCCCCAGGTACGAGTATGTTCTTGTGTGGGCTGTGTACATCCTCCTGTTGTAGTTGAGCCTAGATTGCTGTAGGCAGATCAATGGGAGGGGTTTACCCCCAGGCTGATTGGCTGCTTAGGCCTAGCCTTGACCACCATGGATGAGCTATTGTGCAGGGGCTGACCTCACTAGCAGAACTTGCCTCAGTGGGGCTCTGGTACCTGGTGGTCTGCCCTTTGAGTGTGTCTCTTGTAGAGGTGGTTAAGTTTACCTCTATGGCATGGTCTGAAGCTGGCTCTGGAGCTTTCCAGGAGGTGTAAGCCAAGGTCAGCTGCCACCTGTGCTCTACCCAGGGTCACTCAGCATGAGCTACAGTGCCATCTACAGATGGTCAGTACTTGTGCTGGGCTTGGAGGTGCCCAGACAAAGCCAAGCTGCAAACCACAGCTGCTGCTGCTGCTAGTGCCAGGCCTGGGGCCACTTAGCAAGAGGTGTGGGTCATGCAGAGGCCAGATGCTGCTTGTTTGAAAGATTAAACACAAACTAAGACAGGCCATTTGTATGGAAAAGGCACTGGAAATGATGTGGGTGGGCCGCAAGTTGGTTTGGGTGAGGTATCAGGGAATTGCCATGGTTGGGGGAACAGTGTGAGCCACGCTGATGGAGACTCCGATGTGGTGCCCACCTGCTGTCTCTGTGGGAGGAGGGATCAGCAAGGGAACAATGACCTTTGCCAGCACTTCTGCCTGGGAGAAAGCTGCCCCTCCAGCCCTTACCCTGATCATAGCAGTTCATTTCCATGAGGCAGAGGGAGTGGTGGTGGGTACACTGGAGAACACACACCTAGATGGCTGAGTGTTTGTGCTGGAAGAAGTCTGGGAATCCTGGAGCAACCATTTTTGTCTCTCAAAACAAGAGCTGTCCTGCTCTGTTATGGGAAGCCCAGGGACAACCAAGTCCCCTGGCTGTGATGAGCTGGGGGCAGAGGTGAGAATCGCCAGCCCCCTGGCAAGCTCTAATTTAGGCATCTATATTCCTGCAAATGATCTTTGAAGATGTGTTTATGTTTTCTTTTTCTTTATTTTTAAATTGAATTTATTGGGGTGACATTGGTTAATAAAATTATATAGGTTTCAGGTTTACAATCCTATCAACTGTATCATACATACATCAACCATATATTATATGGTGTGTCCCCCACCCTGAGTCAAGTCTCCTTCCTCGGTGTACGTGCTTTAAAATCCTCGGGGCTGCTAAACTGTTGAAAGAGCTTTGGGCTGGGAGCCAGGACCCTGGGCTAGAGCCTCACATTAACCAGCTATATGACCTAAGGAATGCCACCTAACTTCTCTGAGCCCCAATCCCACCTTCCATCTCTCCTTTCCTTCCTGAGGAATATTTTCCACACATCAGCAGCACTGGCTGGGAACTTGTGGGAAACCCAGAATCTCAGGCCCCACCCCACTCCCACTAAATTCAGATCTTGTATTTTAACAAGGTCCAAGTGAATCATAAGCACCTTAAAGTAGGAGCAGCACTGGCTTAGATGACTTCAATAGTATATTATCTTATGGTACCAGTGTTAAGGTCAGACTGCCTGGGTTCAGATCCTAACTCCATAGCTCACTAGCTGTGCATAACCTTTGGTAAGGATTTACACTCTGTTACAGTCGGTGCCAATCTCTGTTGTAAGGATTAAATGAACTAATGCACACAAAGAGCTCTGCTCACAATAAAGGCTAGAAAGAAAACATAACAGGATGAGGCAGAGGCTCTGGTCAGACTGGAAGAGTGGGTGGAGCTCAGGAAAGATCTCTTAGAGGCAATATTTGCACTGAAACCTGGAAGGCAAGGAGCCAGCCTTGCAAAGATCAGGGGAAAGAACATTGCAGGGTGAGGGAGAAACAAATGCAAAGACCCTGAGACAGGAACGAATTTGACATCTTCAGGAGAAACAGCAATCATAGGTTGGACAAAATGTGTCTATTCTAAGCAAGGGAAAGCTCTGGGGGCAGAGCCAGGGCAGTGGCAGGGAGCCTGGGGGAGCAGGGAGCTTGTGGTGCAGGGAGCCTGGGGGTGCAGGTGGGAGCATCAGCTCACAGCCTGCAGTGAAGCACAAGAAGCAATCTGCAGAGCAGAAAGGATCTAGAAATTCTGGGTTCCAATCTCCCCTTGTGCAGGGTGAAAACTGTAAATGAGTGAGTTGCCCAACGTCATTTTTCAGCACTGCCTGGGGCAGGTCCCAAATTGTTCTGTAAACTATGAATGTGTGTTATTTCCAGAATAACTATTTCACAACTGTCTCCACCCTACTCTCTCCTAAGAGTTCTTCCCCCACCCCCTTCCTACCTCCATGCTCCTGCCCTCTCTCCCACCCCTGACACAATGCCCTTAAGCGACTGTGTGTGTGTGTGTGTGATCTCACATTACACATATTCTTGCTTCATTGTTAGCCAAAAAAAAAATCTTATACCTTAATGACTATTCTTTTCCAAAATTCCCATTTCATTTCCTGTCTGTACCAAACATTTTGGCATTTAATTACGTTCTGTTTGACATCTTTCACTACTAGCTTTTCCCTCTGTCAGTCTGGTCCCCCAACCAGACTGTGGTGAGCTGCATCTTGGGTTATGTACAGCTTGCCAGTCCCACCGTGCCCCTGCCCTAACCTCCAGTACCAAGCACACGGGAGCTGCTCCATAACAGAAATCTAGATCTTCTTGTAAAATCCACCTCCACCTACACCTTTGAGATCCCAGGAAAACAACCCACACACACACAAAAAGCTACAAAAGCAACGTAGATCAGAGACATCTCTCCGTATTACAAGAAAAGTGATGGCCTGATCTCTCGGTGCCAGGGTGGGATTAACGTCACAGCAGAAATCAGCTTTGTCTGAGACACTCTCACGGAAGGGATGACTTGTCACCTCCAGGCCTGCCTGTCACTCCTCCCTGGGGCTGCCCTAGAGCAGGGTCCCTTCTGGGCACATGACTTGGAAACTAACAACCGTGGGTGACACCACTCGTAGTCTGAGGCTACTCATAAACCCCAGAATTGCAAATGTCTTCTAGTTATTTTAACATCTGACAATTGGGTTTGAGGGGGAAACAAAGATGAACCAAGACGGCACACCACCGTCATTTAAATCACCTGAACAACTGCTTGGACCCAGGTTTCCTGAGAGATAAACCAAGGCTTAGAGAGGCTGCTGAGGCTTGAGAGGAGTTGCTGGCACCCCTGCCCTGTAGCACAGAGGGGATCCTTTTGTTTGTGGTTCAGCAAAGACAGGAGGGTAAGCACTGACATCTTGTTTGCAAAGCTCATTGGGTTCCTGTGCTGAGGAGCCCCGCATCCAATGGGAAAACGCATAGATTTGGAATTCCACTTTTGTAGCCTCCCTGTTCCTTCAGTAAATACCTACTGAGAGTCTACTATTTATTTGCCAAGCGTGACACACACTCTGACCTCTGTGCTTTCCTCTCGAGTGTCTGAGTCCCCAGGCCCCGGGAGTGCAGCCGGCTGCTGTCCTTGAGCTCACTCTGGCTAATTTGCTGTGCCCAGCTGACAGCTCCAGCCTCTCCCCGGGAAAGGGTAGAGCAAAGCCAGGAAACTTCAGAGCCCTTATAAGAACATCCTTTATCAAGGGCAGATAGAGAATCTCAGCCATTAATCACTTCATGCTCATATGACATTTCACCATGAATGGGTTAAATGTGGGACCTTCCTTAGCCTATAAATCTGGTTTTGTGTATCCACATATGTCAATGGAGGCCAAACAAAAGCTCCTTCCAGGTCAGATAACTCAGGTACAAGTCCTCCATTTCCCCAGCTCCTGTGAAAGGTGCGCCAGGTGTTGTTCTAGAGTTTCTCAGGAGGTTTTAGACTCATATTCTACGGGGTTCTTGCACAGATCTTGCAGATTCTGGTTCAGGGTGTCTGGGGTGGGGACGGAGATTCTGCATTTCTCAAACGCTCCCTGGTGGTACCACTGCTGCTGGCCTGAGGACCACACTTTCAGTAGTAAGATACTGTGCCACTGGGGCAAGCACTCAAGTGGCTTCCTCAGGACTGTCCTGGTTTTAGCGCTGAAAGTCCGAGGCAAATCACGAGGATTGGTCATGGTACATATCAATTCTCTGAACCTCCTGGAAGCTCGTTCCATGCCCACTCAGTGAGTTGAGGCAGCGATGGAACAACAGAGGACAGAAGCCAATGCAGAGCCCTGCGGAGTCTGGTGAGGTACGCTGCCACTCACAGGGGACTGTGGCTGTGTGCGGGAATGGATGAGCAATGATCTGGAAGCCCAAATGACCTGCCTTCATTTTTCGGGTTCTGCTGCTAACTAGCTGTGTAACACCAGCAAAAATTCTCAACCTTTCTGACCCTTTTCTCTAAGCTGGAGGCTGACAATATTTGCCTCACAATGCTGTCATGAAGATGAGAGGGGCTAACATATACATAAGCACTAATCCTGGAAATAATCTTTTCTGAACCTCTCATCACTCTGTGATTGTTAACTGACTTGTGTTTCCTCCTCTTGCCCAGCCTCAGTGATACCCTGGCAGGGTTAGTGATGAGCAAGGCGAATCCACAAAGACAGAAGACAAAGAGAAAAGAGAAAAGATGAGGAAGAAGACCTTTAACTCCACATGCCGGCAAAGGGACTCCTTATTGGCTAAGCACCCATACAGAAACCTTGTCATTCACCCCCAGAGGACCTGCAAAGGAGTGGGAAAGGAGTTGGTCAACATGGTTGGCCTAGTCCTCTAATCAGGCCAAGCTCAGAATAGTACTGGAAGGAGAAGCTGCATGCCCCCCCTCCCCAAATTATTATGTGGAAAATAAATCACTCAAGGGCTGGACTTCTACAGCCTTCCCATGATGAGATCTAAAACCAAGGGGTTGCACACTGTCATACTGCCCACCCATGGACCTGCTCACTGCTTGGCTCTAACCATCTCCTGCCAATGACGGTGAGCTGTCCTGTTCTGGGAGCAACTAAGAGTGGCTGGCCTGCCTCCCAGGTGGGACAATTTTGAAGCACGCTAGACAGGCCCCTCTGCCTACAACAGTCCCACCATCTTCTGTGCCTAAAATGATCATTTCCCCTTTTGGGTTTTTTTGGTGATAAAGAATCTGCATTAAATACATCCTAGGGAAGTCCTAGCCAGAGCAATCAGGCAAGAGAAAGAAACACGAGTCAACCAAACTAGGAAAGAAGAAGTAAAATTGTCACTTTTTGTAGATGTGACAACATGATTCTTCATACAGAAAACCCTAATAACTCTACCAAAAACCATTAGAAACAATAAACAAATTAAGTTGTAGGATACAAAATCAATGTACAAAATTCCATTGCATTCCTATATACTAACAATGAAATTTCAGAAAAGGAAATGAAAAAAACTCCTTTTGCAATTGCGACAAAAAGAATAAAATACCCCCAAAATAAAAAAAGAATAAAATACAGAGGAATAAACTTAACAAAGGATGTGAAGGACCTACACACTGAAAACTACAAAGCATTATTAAAAGAAATTGAAAAAGACACCAAGAAATGGAAAAATATTCTTGTTCATGGATTGGAGGAATCAACATAAAGTGGCCATATTACCCAAAGTAATATATAGATTTAATGTAATCCCCATCAAAATCCCAATGACATTTTAAAAAAAGAAATAGAACAAAAAAATCACCAGATTTGTATGAACTACAAACGACTCCACATAGCCAAAGTAATCTTGAGAAAAAAGAATAAAGTCAGAGATATCACATTCCCTGACTTCAAATTATACTACAAAGCAACAATAATTAAAACAGCATGGTACTGGAAGAAAAACAGATGCACCAATCAATGGAATGGAATTGAGAGCCCAGAAATAAACCCACATATACGTGGGCAAATGCAGGGTGGTGAAAAAGTAGGTCTACAGGAGGTGGTATGCAAAACACAGAGTTTATTTCTGTATTATTATTACTCACTATATTATTTTCCATATGAACAAGAGTAAACCTACTTTTGTCAAATTCTGTAATTTTCAATAAAGAAAAAACATACAATAGAGGGAAAACAAAGCCTCTTCAATAAATGATGCTGAGAAAATTGAAATGCCACATGCCAAAAAAGGAAATTAGACTGCTTTTTGTCACCATGTACAAACAGGAACTCAAAATGGATCAAAGACCTGAGACAATAAATTACACAGAAAAAAACATAGGGACTAAACTTACAAACCTTGGTCATAACAAGGATTTTATGAATTTCATGTCAAAGGCAAGGGAGGTAAAAATGAAAATAAATGAATGGGACTATATCAAACTAAAAAGCTTCTGCACAGGAGAAAAACAAACAACAAAATAACCTGTCAACAAAACAAAAAGGCAGCCAACTGAATGGGCGAAGGTATTTGCAAACAACACCTCAGATAAGAGGTTAACACCCAAAATACATGAAGAACTCATACAACTCAACAACAAAAAACCTAACAATCCAATTACAAAATGGAAAGAGGACCTGAACAGAAATTTCTCTCAAGAAGACATACAAATGGTTAATGGATATATGAAAAGATGCCCAACTTCACTATTAGGGAAATGCAAATCAAAACTACAATGAAATGCCACCTCCCACCTGTTAGAATGGCCATGATTGATGAGACAAGTAATAACAAGTGTTGGAGAGGCTGTGGAGAAAAAGGAACCCTCGTTCAGTGGTAGCAGGGATGTAAACTGGTATAGTCACTGTGGAAAACAGTATGGAGGTTCTTCAAAATATTAAGAATAGAGTTACCATTTGACCCATCTTCTGGGTGACTATGTTTACTAACAAATTTTAGTAACAAATTTACTGACAAATTTTAAATGTTTTGAAATTTGAAAACATTTATGCACAAAGATATATGTACACACTCCTATGCTCACTGTAACATTATTCACAGTGACCAAGACATGGAAACAACCAGAATGTCCTTTGACAAGTGATTGAATAAAGATGTGGAACGTATATACTAGGAAATACTACTCAGCCATAAGAAAAGATAAAATACTGCCATTTGCAACAACATGGATGGATCTTGAGACTATCGTGCTAAGTGAAATAAGTGAGACAAAGTCAAAAACCATATGATTTCACCCATATGTGGGATATAAAACTGAAAGCAATAAATGAACAAGACCAACAAACAAAAACTCCTAGACCCCGACAACAGTAAGGTGATTACCAGAGGAGAGAGGGTTGGGGGGAAGTAGAAAAGAGTAATCAGGGCCAAATATATGAAGAAAGGAGATTCGACTTTGGGTGGTAAACACACAATACAATATATGGATGTATTATAGGCTTGTACACTTAAAACTGGTTTAATTTTATTAGCCAGTGTCACTCAAATAGATTTAACATTTTTAAAAAAAGGTAAGCTAGGAAGAGGTAACAGGTACTTGATACTGTAGCAGAGGTAATCTCTTTATTTTTATAAGCTTACACTTTACACTAACTTGCTTCTTTATGTGTTCACTCATTCATCCATTTTTCAAGTATCTAACGTGGGCCAGCCACTGGGCCTGGTGTTACAGACAAAGCAACATTGTCCTCTGCTCACATTCACACAGGAAAAACAGACCCTGACTATAATGTAACATGACATAAGCTATTCCAAGGACTGGCCAAGAGGCTATGGGGTCCAGACGGGTGAGTGGTGCTCTCCACCTGCAAGTGTCAGGGATGCCTCTGCAGGTGAGAGGAGAGGAGCCCACCATCTTGTAGCATGGGTGGGAGCTGGTCTGGGAGAAGTGGTGAGAGGCAACCGGGCAAATGGGAAATGTAGGGTCCAGGCATGAAGGTGTTATAAAGCAAGGCATGAGGCCTGAGGGCAGACCAGGGGGGCAGAGCACTGCCACTAGCAAAATGTTTCAGGAGCAAGTTCTTTGTCCAGGTTGTGGGGTGTGAATTTGGAGAAGTGGGAGGGAGGAATAAAAAGGAAAAGAGTCAGTATATGAAAAATGAGCTTTACAGAGTTCACACTCTTTTCTTCTCTCTTGCCTTCGTGTGTTCTGTCTCTGTGTCTGTCCCTATATCTCTGTGTGTATCTCTACTTCTGTTTCTGTCTTTTTCTCTCTGTCTTACTCTCTCTGTCTCTGTGTGTGTCTCTCTTTTTTCTGTGTCTCTCACTTAGTACAGAATCTGAGAGAAGGCCCTACTGAGCCCAGAGAAAGAGCACCAGGAAGGTCAGCAAAAGTGGCAGACATGTGAGGGGCCACCTGGACTCCTCAGAGCTTGGGAAGCTGCAGGACTCCGGGGACAGAGAATGAGAGGCGATGGAGCAGAGAAGGTGGCTGCAGAGAGGTGGCCCCATTTCCAGCCTCTCCTTCTTTAGGGGTGGAGAGGTGGGAGGGCCGAAGCTTGCTGAGCTTCTCTATTATTGGCTGGAGCAAGGGCAGCACGGAGCTCCACCAGAGGAAGCAGATGGAGACCCGGACCATGGAAACCCAGACCCTACTGCCTGGCCCAAGAATTCATTTGGAGTGGGAATTCTAGGTCTGCAGAAATCTGGGACATGCAGCTTGGCCCCTTTTAATAGAGAGGGAAATCATACTCTTGGCTGTTCAGGTCAGTGGAAAAAAACAAACATTTTTCTTTCACCTTGAGGTTTTCCTTTCCTTCCAAATTTAAAAAGGAAATATCATTCAACACATCTTGGGTATGGGAGTTGGGCTCACTGGGGCCTAATTTTGGTCACAATAAATGACTGCTGGAAAACTGGTGAATGCGGGAACTTGCACCTCCTTACTAGGCAGACCTTTCAGAGACCAGGTGGATCGGGTCCCTGAGTGGCCTCTGGCTGGGTGTCACCATATGTCTGCTATTTGTCTGTCTCTTCATTCTTGTTTTCCCCAGATCAGAGGTGAAGCAGAAGGCAAACTCAGTTCCAGTCTTCTGTTTTGCTATATTCCATTGGTACAGCCCTAGGACAGAACAGCTCACCTCTTAAGTCTCACTTTCCTGACTCACGAACTATGGATAATAATACTTGCCTCATGGGTTGCTGTGAAGATACAAGAAATGACTCCTGTGAAAGTCCTTAGCATAGTGCCTTGTACATAGTTGGTGCTTAATAAAGCAGGGCTTGACAGCAAAAGCTCAGATGAACCATCCAGGATTGCCCAGCTGGATTGCCCAATCCTGCCCATCCAGGATTGCGCAGCCCAGGTGCACACAGGGAATGGGTGGAGAGAGGGCAGGGCCGAAGAAAAGCAGGCCCGCACACTGTGACAACGCTTTGGCAAGGAAGGGCACCTCTGGCCTCAGACTACAACACATGAGTTTCTGTTCCAGAGCAGCTGCAGTTGGGGCACAGATGCCATTCTTGGGGCCCTGGAGCAGGGTGACATTCCCTGAAGGACATTTGGGAACTCATCTGCAGGGTGGAGAAGTAGCAGTGGATGCTGCCCTGAAGGTTGGCCCTGCTCTGTAACACCAGGAGGTCAGCGGAGTGCAAACAGACCCTCCAAATATCTGGATATCTGGAGGCTAAGCCTCTCCCAGCAGGGAAGGTGAAGTAACTGGCCCCAGGCCACACGATGATGAAGAAGAGGAAGTGGCTGAGTCAGGGTCTGAGGACCCCGGGGCCAGGCGCTTACAGAGGTTGCTGTGTGGCTGGTCCACATGGAAGCCTCATATGCCCTCAGCTCTCCCCTCAAAGAGTGATTGGAAATAATTGGAACTGTCACTGGAAGTAATGAGAAGTGACAGAGGCTGGGTTAGAAGACTTATTGCTCCCAGTCTGAATGATTGCCACAAACCCAAGCCTAAATTTAAGCAATGAAGTCTTTGGGATTTGATCCTCTCCCTCCCTCACACCCGCCCAACAAAAGAAAAAGTACGACTGTCAGGGGCTGAGTCTCTATTCAATGTTATGGGTGTCTTCTAGAACAGAAAATTCCTTCTTGGCTTGATCCTATTTGCTTTCCATGTGGACAAGCACCATTAAAACCTTGCATGAACAGGCCACCATGCTTAGCAATTAAGAGATACAAATTTATTGATATATCTCTTTCTCTCTCTTTTTAAAAACATCTCACGAGGGATGAGAAAATTGGAGGAGCTATTTCGCTGGCAGGCTGCGATGAAGAATGAGACCATAACTTTCCATAGGCAAGGCCATCAGGAGGTTCAATCCCTCCAGGAAGCACCTGGCTGAATGCCCAGGACATGCACCACTTAACTATCAGTTCTGATGACGATGGGGGCGATCCATCAACACCCCTCATGAATGTGCAAGTGCTGTGAGGGGTGGGGGAGTCTCAGACACAGTGCTGGGGACCTCCTGGGGGAGAAGTGCCCCATCTGCACAGGACAGCACATGCTGAAGGGGCTGCCTCCATGGGGCCCTGAGAAACCTGGGTACTTTCCCCATCACGGCATTTCCATGTATCCATAATTCCTTCTTTAGAAATACGTCCTGTCCACTGGATGTTCTCAGATGGCACAACAGAAACTCTGCTTTTTATATAACTGGAGTCTCAGAGCCTAGCCAAGGGCCTGAACTACAGACAGCAGCTCCCTTCCATCATGGTTTTGCAAGTGAGAGTGCATGAACGAGGTGGAAAAGTTACAGCACACATGTGAGTGCTCAAGCGGATCCTCGAAGGGTGCTCCAGGAGCTGCCCCTGCCCTCTGCAAAGAGAATGAGCTCAGAGAAACTGCCCGGTAAACACAGGCGGGCAATGACTTCAGCTTAGCTTTTTCACCCTCTATTGTTGCTGTTGCTACACCTTCCTCTTTTTCCTCTTCCTCCTGGTCCTCCTCCTTCTCTCCTCTGTCACCCTGAGTGCCTGAACTCTCCATATCCCCTTTATTGCCTGGCTTCAGGAAAACCTCCCATACTCCACACTGGCCAACGGAGGGACCATCTGAAGACGTTTGGCCATTCTCCCTTCTCTACGCGAGACTGAAGGAAACAGCTTCCTCCCTGATTTCCACGCAAGCAAAGCGTCTCTAGTCTTATCACCCTCAGACTTTGGCTCAGGCCACATGCCCAGTGACCTGACTGTCGCTGACCAAATCAAGGTGGTTTGATTTCAGCCTTCTTCCCCATTGTGGTCCCCATGGTGTCAAAGGAAATAAACTTATTTTCCAGAGTCCAGACAGCTAAGAAGCTCAGATAACCAAAATCTTTCTTTTTTGCTGCTGTCTGCATTTGGGGGCAGGAGATTGCGGAGGAGAAGTCTAAACCGCTGAAGACAGGAATTAAACTAGAAAAAGCAACAGGTATTGCAGTCTTGCCTGATTGTTCGTGTCCCCACGCACAGGACTGTGTGTTACAAGGGGAGTTCCTGCATCCAACTCCAGTGCAGGGCGAGGTCTGCGTAGCAGTAACCCTGACAACCACAAAGCCTCCTGATTAATTAGTAGTCCACGTCTGACACATGCAGTCATTCTGGGATATGAACCAGAGGCATTAACCCAAACACACCATTTCTTAACCATCTGAATGAAGTGGAAGCAGAGGGGGTGGGACAAGTGTTCCGTTTCTCCCTGTAGGACTGATTCTGTGAAACCCTGTAAAGTGCGAGTCTGCTTCAGCCTGCTCCTCTCTTCTTGGCAGCACAGATGCCTCCATTTCAGAAGAACTGTGTGCCTCCTGGTGAATGGGAAGCAAATGGTCTTAGAAACCAAAACACTAGGTTAGTGTCCTGGCTCAGCTGTTTGTTAACAGGGTAGTCTTCAGAAACACTTCATTTCTCTAAGCCTCAGTTTATTTCTCTGTAAAATGGCATGATAATGACACCTGTGCTCCAAGAGTGATTTTAGGATGAAATAAGGTATGTTAACATACTTTGTAAACTGCCAAACCTTGTACGAATGTTGGCACTGAATTCTACCATCGTAATAATCCATACTATTCTCTCTCAGTGCTATAAGTGAACTAATAATACATAATTCACATTTCAAAACCCAACTACGAGTTCAAATCTAAGCAAGGAACCCATTAAGCAGCATACTTGGTGGGTACATATTATGATATATAAATTATGCCTTCCTTTTAAAAATTAAAAAAGTGCTTAATTCTTACAAATTGTTTCACACAACAGACCCTCTGTGCTGAAGTCTACCCTGGGTGTCCATGCTTGGGGATGTTTTGGAGGTAACTCTCCTTAGGATGAGGTCCTTCAGGTATTTCAGCTACTTAACTTCCTGGGCAGGGGTTTCTGGCCATGCAGCCTGACCCTGAATGAGGTTTCCTGGTTAACAGTGCCATAGTGCCACTCCAGGATGGAGTCACTATGGCTCTCTCACATTGGGTAGTCAGCCCTGTGGATTTATAATCATAGGTAACCAACTGCCATGCGTGGACAAGTGCCTGAAAATGCCATATAAGTATGGTGACACCTATGTGTTCCTGATCACAACTACACCTAGACCAGCCTGCAAATTCTCAGAATTAAAAAAAAAATCAGAGACTGTTTGTGGTATAGGAAATGTAACAATAACCTTAGCTAATAATCTCATTTTACAGAGAAAGAAACTGAGGCTCAGAGAGATATGACTTGCCCAGAATAACCCTGCAAAATTATGAAGGGGCTATAGCCATTGAGTTTTCACTGTTTCTTCTAGGCACTCACTCACATGGTTGGGATTTTGGGTCTCTCTTTCTCCTAAATACACAAGACATTACAGAAGTTTCCAAGATTTCAGTTACGATGGCCAAATTGAAATGTTACGACATCTGCCCTATTTTTCAGGCAATTTCTCAACATAAAAGCCAATGCCAATTATTCAGCATTTAGCTCATTTAACCGAAGCTTCTGAAGAGCAACTGTGATCCTGGAGCTTAACTGTGTGAGCTGGAAAGGAGGGAGAAACATTTTCTATTTCAAGAATATGTAATTGGACAAATCCTGGAACTGGGGTTCTCGTCTCGGCCCTCCTACTAAGCTTGCTGTATAACTTCAGCCAAATCTCTCTAAACCATCGATTTAGATCGTCTCTTAGCTTTCTCCCACCTCTGACCCTCTTGCACTTTACCTTTTAAAAATGTCATTATTTTATACATTCTTGAAATGCATGCACATGTACACTGCCCAGCTGAGCATGAGACAAAAACAGAATGAGACACGGCACGTGCCTACCGGGAATTTGTCGTTCTTATTATACCCACCATCACCAACCCAGGAAGACGAGGCAAGGACACAGACCCCTCCTAACACCTGTCGCCAGACTGCAGACTGGCAAGCTATGCACTCGAGACTTCCTTAAATGCCTTTTCTGGGAAACAAAGCTCCTTGCCTGCCCAGGCACAAGCTTCCATGAAAAAGTCTATTGTTAATCTGGCACTAACATAGTTGCTATAACAAAGTAAGTTTGTATAACGGTATGCTTTCTGGTCCCTGCCCATTCTATGTGTGGGCATTCTATGTGACATTCTATGTATAATTAAAAAAATAGCACTGATCCTGGTTTTGCATGAACGGACAAGGAAGCACAGAAACAAGCTGCATGAAAGCCAGGCTCCTCAGAATCGTGCCATCCCACTGAGAGCACTGATCCTCCAGATCTTTCACCTCTCTTGACTGTCAATGTTCCAAATGCCTCAAATATCCAGTTATCTTAACAAAGCATTCACCAGTCTTTAGCCCAGGTGGATGGGACACTTACTGTCCACACGGAACTTACACTCTGAGGGGTATCAGATAAGCATTCAGATCATTATCCCACACACACAGCACAACAGAGAGGCTACTGGGATTCAAAAGATGGAAAGAAAAGATATACTGTTGGTGAAATCATGTCTGGGCATATGGAGGAGGTGGTGTCTGAGGTGAGACTTGGAAGGTCAACAAGGTTTTGATGTGCAGGAGTAGAGGGTAAGGGTGTTTTTGGTGGAGGGTGATCATAAGCAGAAGCATAGAACCGAAAGAAGCAGGGGACATGTTTAAGGCACGAGACAAAGCCCAGGTTCTCTGGACAGTTGTCTGGGAGTAGGGAGGAGAGGAGAGGAATGATGTTCTATAAAATCTCTGATATGAGAATGAAGTGTTTATGCCCAGCATTATAAGCAGTAGAGACTGATAGGTTTATGGAAGAGGGGAGTAAGGTCACAGGATTACAGAAGTTTTGAACTCAAGATCCCTGCGCCTTCATTCTACAGACAAGGGAGTCAGATCCCAATTCTCTGCACTGCAGCAGCTGTGCTACAGGGTGACCCTGGTAGCAGTGTGCAGGGGGTGGGGGTGCTAGGGGTGGAGAAGACAGAGTTCAGGCAGGACAGTGGTGTGGCAGCTGTTACAGAGTCCAGGAAAGTGGTTCAGGCGGGCTAATGAGGACCTGAGCTTCAGGGGGAGAGTTGAAGGGTGGTAGTCACAGGAGGGGCTGGGGTTTGGGGAGCCCATCAAGTCCCCCTTCCCTCTTCTCCATAGGGCTGAGGGTAGTAATTTTTCATTCACATCAGAGAGGCAAGCATTTGATTGGATTCACTGGCAGGTCCGGAAAACAAGGAGTGAATGGGTCCATCCTTCTTCTGACTATGAACTCTTAGCCCTCCCGAATCCCTTCCAATACTGTGCAATCTCTAGAAAAAAAAAGAGGCCAGAAACCACGCCAGGGATGACCAGTAGCAGCCCTGGAACTAACTGTCCCTTCAATGGACCAGCAGATGATTTTAGGATTCAGGCAACTCTGAGGCTTTTCTTCCTGGCTTTGCTAAAGAGTGCCCAGGCATACCACGGCCCAGAGTCACTTCACAAATACGGACCTTCCAGCCCACAGGGGTGCTCCCCTGAGGGTTTCGACCCACACAGGGATGGCAGAAGCCCTCCTTTGGGGTAGTTCCCTGCAGATGCCTGTCTCTGGTTCACCAACCTCTGCTTGGGGCTCCTGCCTTGTCCCTTGTCCTGCCCTTCAGCTCATCCTCTCTGTGACTTCTTATTTGAACTGGCTCATCAACTTAAAGCCAGGATGTCATGAGTCTGTTTGACAAAGGCATAGCTGTGGCAAAGCTTAACAGTAGGTGTGAACTTGGAGCTTCCAGTTGTGCAGAATTCTGAGTCGGCAGTCCATCTTTCCTCTTCGACACGGCCTTTTGTTTGTAACAATTCATAAAGACAACCAAGAAAGAAATCACGAGGGGTGGTTTCTGTCATAAAGACAGAGTATCAGCCTAACAGATCATTTTCTCACCAGCGCAATGATTACACATAGTAGCAACCCAATAAGGATGGACAGTGAATCAGTGACTCTTTTGGTCCATGCCATGCCTTGGTAAGTTCCTCTTTCTCATGAACTAAGAGGAGAACTATCATCAAGTCCAGTTGATTTCAACTAACCTGGTGGGACGAAGTCACCTTTCACTTTCCACTATAAACTATTTGCAAGGTTGTTGGTGTCCTCTCCCCCAACCACCCTGTACGGGACGGGGGCACAGGACATCTTAGGCTCCATGTGGAGGACCAAACTGGACCTCACAACAGAGGACACCTTTAGGAGTCCTTTTGTAGTGTCTGGAGGTGGTAGATTGTGGTGGTTTTGTGAGCAATCTCTGGAGGCAGACAACCTGCATTCAGATCCCATCTCTGCTAAGGATGAGCAGATGGTCTTGAGCAAGTTACCTGATCTCTTTCCACCCTGCTTTCTTCATCTGCAAAATGGGAATAATAAAGTGGGTATCCAACAGGGTTGGCACACAGAAAAAGTGAATCAACAAGATACATAGTGCTCAGCATAATAAGCACTTAAGAAATTCCAGATGTTTTTAACAAGGAAGCTCTGATGTTTGAGTCTACTGAACATCTCGTGACCGGTAGCTTAGGGGCAGAGGCCAGTAAAGGTGACAAAGGTGCTCTCTGGGCATGCTGGCTGTGCACAGGAGCAGTATTGCAGTACTTGGCAGTATCTAAAAGGGCTCAGAAAATAGTGGCCCTTCACCTGCCTCCTTGAGCAACAGTTCTGGCTAGTCCACCCCTGCAGCCTGCTCACCTGGGCAATTACCGGCATGAGGCTGACCTAGACAGGCATGCATATGGCCTGATTGGTTTGTAAGGTTTCAAAAAGAAAAAAAAAAGGGAAAGAGAAAGAGACAGACAGGGAGCTCTCCAGACAGCTATTTCAGGGGGACTTTTTAGTGCCTTTTCACTTTTTGGGGTGGGGGGGTGTTTTTTCTAGACATCAGGCCCTGTCAACCTCCTTGCGTGTTAGGCTGTTCAGCTTGTCAGACTTGGGTGGGGGTTGGGGGGAGACTTAGGAACCATCTGCCGGTCTTGTTTTGGAGCTAAGGAAACTGAAGCCCTGGGTAGTAAATAAATTGCCCAAGGTCACCCAGTTAGTCAGTTCAAAATCAAGGCAAGTTGTCTGGCAGCCTGGTGTCCAGGGTAGGGCTCACTCTACCCCAACAGGCTGGCTCTTTGGTTTTCTGAACTCCGCTGACTTTTGGCCCTGTTTCCAGGGTCAAACTCAGGTGAAACCCGAGTTTGCTTGTGCAAATCGTGGCTTTTCTTCAGTTTTCCTGCCTGCGACCCCTGCCCCAGTTCCCTGCCCCGGGCATCCCGATATTCACACCTCCCTCTTGTCGGCCCCTGGTGCACACTCCTCGATGTGTTCTGTCCTGCCGGCTCCTGAAAACCTGCCTGCTTCAGCCCAGAGGAATCTGTGCCTTAGGGCGTCTTAGGCTTCCGGAGTCGTGCCTGGGTGACACCCAGAAGGGACACACCGGAGGGTCCAGTTCTCTCTGCCCCGAACCTGTTTCTCTCCGCTTTTCTCTTCCACTCCATTTTTTGTCTTCTTCCCACTCTCCTTGCTCACTCTCCCTCAGTCTTGCTCTTCTGCTTCATATTTCCCTTCTCGTCCTCTCTCCCTTCCAATCCTTGTCCCTTCCCTCTTCTTCCTTCCCTGGGTCATTTTCGAGTTTGCATCTTCCTGGTTCTCCGGGTGCTCTACCCCTTTCCTCTCCCCATCTCTTCCCCCTTCCCTTCCGCTGACCCTTCAACACATCTGTTTCCAATCTGGGCCCCGGAGGCGCCTGTTTGAAACAAAAACCTATCCCCGCCCCCCAACCCCGCAGGAACCTGGCACGAAAATTCCTGAAGGAGCCTTTCCTTCCCCAATCCTCTAGTTTCCCCACATACTCCTAAAATTGAACATCAATCCCCCAAAAGACACCCCCCACAACGGGTCACAGCCCAGCTGGACCAGAAACCACCTCCAGCCCCGAGTGTGCTCCGTGGCCAGATGTGCTCCTCCGCAGCCCGGAGGCCGGGGGTGAGGGGCCGGCTCACTCCAGGGGCTGCCGCACCACGGTCCGGAGCCAGCGTTCGTCCCCGGACGCAGGCGTGTGTTTGCCCTGGTCCCCCGTCCCCCGCCCGCCCCGAGGCACTCACCTAGCCAGAGGAGCAGGAGAAGGGTCATCCCGACGCCCGACACGGGTACCTCCGTTCAGCCTCTGCTTGGCGCTGGGGCGGCAGAGCGCAGCCGACGGACCTCGGGCAAGCTGGGCGCGGCGCCTCCGGAGTCTTGCGGGGTGACTGCGGCCATGTGCCGCCGCCGGAGCGGCCCCGCGCCACGCGCTCCCGCTCGCAGACTGGCCTTCTGCGCGCGCCCCACCAGCTGGCGCCCAGACGGGAGCGGGGACCAGGGTTCGGGAGGAAAAAACGAGGCGGAAAGACTCTACCGCTCGTGGAACACTTTTCCCTGTTTGGAAAGAAAGAGGAGTGGAGAAAGAAGGGGAAAAAAAATACAGTGAGCTGGAACCACTTGGTTGCCTCCTCCCTGCAGCCCCTCCCTCGTGGCTCGCCCCCGCCCTCCCAGCTCTGGGTTGCGCCGCGGGGAAGGGGCCGGGCCCGGCTGCACCTCGGGGCCGGAGGGGACGGGGCGAGCGGAGGCTGCGTGACTGCGTGGGCGCGCAGTGTAGGGTTGAGTCTGTGTAGGACGAAGTCAGGGGTATCCCAGCTAGGAGCTGAGGGATGAGGCCTTGTCAGTGTGCCCTGTCTCTGCTCTCACTTTGACCTCTCCACGCCTCTCTTGCATCTTTTTCTCTCTAACATACACTCTGCTTTCATTTCTCTCTCTCCCCATCCCGGCCCCCCCCCCCGCCCCATTTACATTCTTCTTGCCTCTCCCTTCTCACCTCCTGCCTCCCGTTTTTCCTTTCTCCTTTTCTCCTCTCCCTGGCCTCCCTGTCTGGTTTCGCCTGCTCGAAACTGCAGACCATACACAGCACTGCGCGTGGAAGTGGCTACTGAGACAGCGAGGCAGCAGAGTGATTGCTGCCCTCCTGACTCACCGCCTGTGCGTACACCGCAGCCACCTCCGCCTCGCTGTCCCTCGGGCTTTGGCCCTGGCTCTTCTCTGGTCTGTGGCCAGAGTTTACTGTGGCCCACCCCAGATGCGGGCAGAGCCGAGCTGGCCACCACCGGGGGTTGCGGGCCAGAGCACAATGGACGGGATCTGTTATAGGGAGCAAGGGAGCAAGCCGCACTGCAATGGGCCCTGGCCAAAACGTGAAACACCCCTTTCGGAGAGAAAAGAAAGCAGAAAGCAGGCCTCTCTTCAGGCCTGAGAGGCGGTGCTCCCGGCTCCAGGAACTAGGCCCAGGAGGGGAAGGGGGCACGGGGCCGCTCTAGGGGTCTTTCCTTGAGGACCCTGCAGCAGCTAGCCCGCAGGAGGGGGCTAGGAGAGAATGGGGCAGTGACCGCAGCGTTCAGGCCTCAATTGCCCACAGCTCCAGCTCGTGCCTCGCACCCGTGTCCTGGGGCTCCCGACCACATTCTCTGGCCCTGGCCTCCAGGCGCCTGGAGCGGTGGCTTCTTCCGCCACAACTGGCCTGAGGAGCTGCTCGCTTACCTTCCTCCTCATCAGTGCCTGTACTGGGAGCGGGTCGGAGCTCTGAGAAGCGGGGTTGTCGGACGAGATGAACCCCAGGCTAGACAGGCTGTTGGATCACACATCTGCCCCGTTTTTTTCCAGCCCTCTCTCCAGGGTCTTAGATCCCAGGAGCTGCAGAGTCCTCTCTAATTAGCTAGTCCTTGTTGGAATGAAAATCAACCCATTTCACAGCCGAAGAAAGCGGAGGCCTGGAGAGGTTAAGGGGGTCCTATGAAATCACTCAAACGGGACGTGAAAGCAGGGCTGTTGGGCTCAGGCAGGGTTGCTGCTTTGTCACCGTCACCGTGTGTTAGCATCTGCTCTGCGCCAGATGCTTTGTGTGTGTGCGGACACAAAGCGCATAGAACTCAGTTATTGACATTTTTAAGCATTTGGAACTTTAATATCATGGCACCAACATGAAGCAGGAATTATATTAATTATCTAATATTTATCTTTTTATTTAATTCCTATGAAAATGCTAAGGGATGGGCATTTTTAAATCCACTTTAAGGAGGAGAAAACTGTAATCTAGAGAGGTTAGATATTTTGCCCCAGATCCTACAATATAAACCCTCTCTATTACAATATTAATATTCTAAAATATTGTTTGAAATAAAAATATTTTTATTTTATTTTATTATACAATATTTTTATACAATAAAAATAAAATATTTAAAAGTTCTCTTTAGCTTTTCCCATTTTATACTTCTTGTCTAACACGAGGAAAAAATAGTCATAAATATAGTTTGTATATGAATGTGTTAAAATGTTAATTCTTCTTAAAGGCTGAGGAAGGTGGAAAGGCAGCTTTTCATGATTTCTGCTTTAAAATTTTATTTAATATTCTAATATACTTTCAGACTTACAGGTTTGCAGAAAAGTGACAAAAAGCATATTCTAATATACTTTCAGATTTACGGAAAAGTACAGAAAATTCTTAGATACTCTTCAGCAAAGTCCTCCTTTCATTTCTTTCTAAAGGAAATGTTTTTGCACAAGTTTTAAGCCCCATCTCTAGTGCCCCTCTGCTGGTGGCCTTTCTCATGGATCTGGTCACAGCACGTCTTGCTCGAGGGTGGGGTGCTCATGACAGACATGTGCGCGTGTGGGCAGGAGTGTGTTTAAACCCACGTTGCTCAAGCTAAAGGTAAATAGATGCTGGCAGCTTCAGTCATCAGTCACCAGCACAGGAAATGGTTTCCCTAGGCTGAGTCTGGGTCATAAGCATTTAGTTTTCCCAGGTGCAAAGTCCTCTCGCCAGTAGATATTTGGCATGTATTCCTTGGGGAGAGTCCTTGACCCTTAGAGATTACTGTCCCCAAACTCAAAGCCTCTCTTCTGTTGCGCATTTGTGGGTCAGAAGAGTGGGGAGCCCTGGGGATGGTGCTGTGACTCAGCAGCCCCCGCCTACCTACCCCATGTCCCACAGTGACTGGGTTGGGTGCCATGGGGACCCAAGAGGCATGTGGCGGTCCTTACCGTAAATGGACATCTCACTCCAGTGGGAGAGAAAACAGCAACATGTGAAAACTTTCAACAAAAATACTCAAAAGTTATGTGGTTAAGCAGCAGAATAGTCTGCTTACCATGACAATAACAAACACAAGTATTCCAAGAAAGGACGGAGCCCTGCAGGCTGGGGTGGCTGTGGAGAACCCCTGGAAGAGCACTTTTTGAGCCAGGCCTTAAGGAATGACTTTCATTCGACAAAAGGACCCGAGGAGGACCACTGTGGGGCACCCCTGAACACATGCACGGAGCTGGGTATATTCAGGCGGCCCTGAATGAAATGATATATGGAAGATGAAAAATTCGTGCCGTAGCAAAATGTCCTGGAACAGTTAGCCTAAAGTGAACTTGTGAAGAGTCCTGAATGTGAGGCAAAAGATTCTGGACCTTTCCCAAACTCACTGAGAAAAATTCAGCAAAACGGACCTTGATGAGGACCATAATTTTAGAAGTGTAAATTGGCAGCTTTTCCCCAGAGGTGACCCCAGAAGTTAGCCAAGGATGGAGAGCTTTAGTACCCCTTTTATATCATCAAGCTCCTACCCCATGCTTTAATATGGACAGTGGACATTTTCTCAGCATTTTGTAAAGAGGTATGGATGTGCGGCTTCAAGACAAGTTCCTTCTTTTCCACTCTCTATGGAGAGCCAGGGACTGCCCTAAACCTCTTCTCTAGAGGCTTCTAGAGCCACCTCAGTGTGTGCATAAAAGATTGGGAGAATGTGAAGCAGAGGAACTGGTTAGGACCTGTTACATTTCATGGGGAGATGAGATGAGGGCGGTGATACTCAGAGGAAAGATTCGACAGGTTAAATATCTGGTGGTCATTATGGGAGAGGAAGTAGAAGACAAAAGAGGCACCAAAGATAACTCTACATGACCTACTGTATTTGATGTGTGCTAAGGTTAATAGCAGCTATTTACTGACCTCCTAATATAGAACAGGGATTATGAATGTTGTTAGTGAGCCTCACAATGCCATACTACAATGAGGAAACTGAGGTTCGGAGATATCAACCAATTGCTTACCACTCCCGGGTTAGTAAGTGATTGAGGCTGGATTTAAAGTTGGGAGATTGAAAGCCCCTCCACCTCACTCTCTTTTGATGGCATTGCTAACTAACTGGGGAGTCAAGTGAGTTAACTTGTCAGGAAGGGAAATACAAGTTTAATTTGATACATGGTAACTTTGAGGGGAAGACAAACCATTATCCATTTATCAGTTTATTCATTTATCCATCCATCTTTGAAGTTTTTTAAATTGATAATTCATGGAATCTTGTTTAAGCACCCAGAACCTGCCAAGTCCTGGGAAGTCAATGGTGAGCAAAGCAAAAGTTGTCCTTGACATCCAGGTGCTTATGGTGAGTGAAGGATGAAGGACAACAAACACTCACAATGTGGATTGGGAACTGCTCTGAAAGGGAACATGCAGAGTGCTGTGAGGCTGGGCGTGGACTCCTGCACCTCGGGGAAGAGCTGTCGGGGAAGCCCTGTGAGCTGAGCAGGAGGGGAGCATGATGAGGAACGGGAAGACCTTGCTGTCATCTCATGTCAGAGGGTCCTGGATCCGAGGACCACGTCTTTCATTCCCTTAGAGCTCCAGTGTCCAGCTATGCCCAGGCAGCCCCTCGGGCTCAGGAGGGCAGGTGTTGCAGAGAAGGCAGCCATGGGGTAGTGGAAGATCTCTAGGCGGGGAAGGCAGATAGTTCGTGTTCTCAAGGGCTTTGAGGAGGTCACTTCAGCGAGCCTCCCTTCCTCTTTTCCTAACACTGTTGTTCTGAGAAAGAATAAGAATAATGAACATACCTACCACAGTGTTTAATACTTAGGAGACTCAGTAAATACTTGTTCCAACTAAAACCTGAGTTCATAAGATTCCATCCCCTGAAGAATAAAAGAGCCAACTCTGTCTCATTCCCTTTTCCTATTAAAATAAAGTTTTACATGGCATTTCCTGTCCTACAAGGATACTTACTGACTCGGCCATCAGCATGCCATCTTTTCACCACTGGACAGTAGGAGGTCCCTGCCAGCATTCAGGGTCTTGACTGGACAACAGTGATGGAGGCTGCACCTGGGGAGCCCCATGTGCTGATGGCGGCTGAGGGAAAAGGAATTATCACCAAGGTGGGGAAAGCATTTGTTTTCTTCTCAGAGGGCCTGGGAGTGGGGAGAGGTGAGGATGGCTGGGCCCTGTTCTGTCCCACACCATGAGAGGACAGCCCCCAGCTTTGATCTGTATGGCCAGGAAGGGATTTTGGGGGACAAGTGTTCCCTGTAGGACATTTGTTAGAGAGGAAACAGTCTCCATCTACCTGCAAGGCCCCAAGATCCACAGGCCTGTCCTTTGACCCCAGTGAAGGTTTTAGGGTACCAGGGGGAGAGTCAAGAGCCAAGATGAAAAATAGAGATGGTTTACACAGCGGCCAAGCCTAAGGATTTGCAGCCAGGGTCTCGCTCTCCTGCCACCTCTTCCTTGAGGTCAGCTGCTCTGGGCTTTCCCAGTCCTCCCCACACCATACTTTCAATTCCTGCTACAGTAACCCTGTCAGAGTTCAGGCTTTGGAGGAAGACCAGCTGATTTTGTTTTCATAAACAACAATTTTATTTCTCACAGTTCTGGAAGTATGCTGGAAGTCCAAGACTGGGGTGCCAGCATGGTTGGATTCTTGAAGAGATCCTCTTCTGAGCTGCAGACTGCTGAGTTTTTGCTGTGTCCTCATGTAACTGAAGGGCCAGACAGGCTGCTTTTGAATTTCCCTAGCCTCCATACTGTGCCTAATTTGGGCAAGTTTCTTACTCTCTCTCAGCCTACGTCATTTCATTAATAAGATTTCTCTTATGGTTGTTAAGAAGATTATGTGAGCCCCGCGAGGTGTGGCTCAGTTGGTTGGAGCATCATCCCATTCACTAAAAATTTGCAGGTTTGATTTCCAGGCAGGACATATAACTAGGTTTTGGGTTTGCTCCCCAGTCAGGGCATGTATGGGAAGCAACCGATCGATGTTTCTCTCCCTCTCTTTTTCTCCTCTTTCTCTAAAAGCAATTATATATATATGTGTGTGTGTGTGTGTGTGTGTGTGTAATCTCATATATACATAATCTCCTCTGGTGAGGACTAAAAATAATACAAAGGGAATATGGTCCCTATGAGCTTTTCATTCACTCAGCCCTGAAAGAGAGTTCCAGCCTGTAAGCCCTACATTAGTTCCACTGCTGCCTCCACTGCCAAGCTGGATGGGCCCTTCGAGTTCTTTTTGGTCAAACTTCCTCATTTTTAGACTGAGACCTAGCCAGGGGATGTGTTATGTCAGGGTCACACTCAAGTTAGAGACAGAGTCAAGCTTGAGACCAGTTGCTTAGCAACCCACCCATTCTCTTTCCAGCAGTGTGGAAAATTATCACATAGAGTGGCTCTGTCTCTTCCTGAAAGGTCTGTAATGAGAACAGAAAACTCCACGGTGTCTGCTGGCAAAAAATAGGTGTGATGGGGTCGAAGGAAGAGCTGGGATTTTTATCTAGAAATGGATGAGGCTGTTGAAGCTATGGAATAAAACTGAGGACAATATATTCAAAGCCTGAGGAGGCCACTGCTGTCCTGTGAGGAGCTCAGACTTCCGTAGGCCGAGATGCTGGGAGCAGTCAGCAGCTGCTCACAGCTGCTTAGTGATACAACTGATGTCTGTGGTGGCCAAGCTGAGAACACAGGATGGGAGGAGAAATAACCCTCACCTTCCCAAGTACCACACAGCCACAGGCACATGACACAAACTTAGGCCACTGTCTTGTAGCTTCTTGCATCGTCTTGTATCTCTCTGCACTGTGCTGCTCTGGGGGATCGGGGAGGCAGGGGACAGCTGTGGCCTGAACCACTGTCTGAGAGGTGTAGAGACTGGGAGGCAGAGTATGACTGACAGACTCCTTCCCGGAACTGTCGCTTACTGAGTCATCTTGACAAATTATTTAACCTGAGTCTGTAATCTAAAGAAATAGAGATGCTAATGCTTTGTAAGCTCTTTATTCTTTATGAATGTAAAGTATTATTAGGAATGTCAGAGGTGGTCGTTCTTCTCTGTTCCCCACATTTCTGAATTGGAGTAGAGGATCACTCAACTGAGGAGTGGTTAGTGTGTACCTACAATAGACACTGAGGGGATCCCCAACCCAGCACAAGGCTCAAGTTGGGTCTCTCCCCTCTGACTTCCCAGGAGATGTGCTGAGCAGAAAGACAGCTCTGGAAGACGCTGTTCACTGGCTCACCAGTCCTATTCACAGCACGCCTCCAACATAGAGGCTAAAAAATGGATACACTTTTATAGTCTTGCTTGCCACAGGAAGGCCAGGTGACACAGTTCTATCCAATGAATCAAGAGCAGGAAAAGTTTGATAGGGAGCTTTTGGTAAGCATTTGCTTTGTACTAGGTGCAAACCAGAACTGGATTTTGCCTCTAAGGGGCATCCAATTTAAAGTGGGATATGCTCTTAAATGACTATAAACCAAAGGTAAAACACAACCTTTGGCCTAAGGAAAGCATAGGTGAAGTGCTGCTGACTTTAAAAAGGAGGGAGTTATTTCTTCCTATGTAATGACCAGGGATTGCTTCATGTAGGAGGTGGCATTTGAGGTGGGTAGGGCTTAAACATCCAAGGTTGGGAGATTCAGGATGGTTTCTAGTCCCAGTCTCACCAGCCCTGAGCTTCCCCATTATTCTGAACCACTTTATAGGGAAACCAACAGTTCTTGCCAGGTGATGTAACTGTAACATCAGATATAATTACATCTTATGTGCACAGAGCGCCTTCTTCAAAGTCCTTTAAAGATACATCTCACTCATCCCTTTGAAGTGGGCAGGGCTAGATGAAGAATAAAGGAGGAAGCTCAGAGACATGAAGTGACTAGAGCTGTTTCGGAGAAGAGCCTGCTGATCCTCTCAGCCATATTATCCTCCTTGGGACTTGCCACCTTCACCTTTACCCATGTAGACTCACACCCTCACCTGTGTGTGCACACACACACACTGTCTAGCTATAGAGGTTCCTTTATCCAGTATGCACCATGTAATGAATTCTACTCAAAGTAAAGGTGTATGAACTTCCTATGAGGAGAATCTGTATTTCAAGTTCATTATTCTGAAGAGTGAGTCATGTATTTCCTCAGGGTATTCAAGTGCTTTCCCTGGTCACTGGCAGATGCTTTTTTGAGATTCCTGACTGGACTTAGAGCTGGCATGTCAAGTGGAAGCTAAGCTGGTTTCACTAGGACCAATCTTCAACCCTTCTGAAGAAAATGACATGGACGACCATGAGTTTAAAAGTTGTCCATTTACACACTTGTTAGAATGACTAACATAAAAAAACCCAAACAAACAGAAAATAAGTGTTAGTGAGGATGTGTAGAAATGAAGAACTTTCTGCACTGTTGGTGGGAGTGTAAGATGATGTAGCTGCTGTGGAAAAGAGTGTGATGGCTCCTCAAAAAGTGAAACAGAATTATTGCATGACCCAGAATTATTGCAGCACCTCTGCCTTCAGGTGCCTGCTCAAAAGGAGGGAAGGCAGGGATCAAAGAAACACTTGTACACCCATGTTCACAGCAGCAGCAGCATCTGTGGTAGCCTAAGGTAGACATAACTCAAATGTCCACCAACAGCTGAATATATAAACAAAATATGGTCTATACATGTAGTGGAATACTATGAGGCCTTAAAAAGAAAAGAAATTTTGACACATGCTAAAGCATGGATGGACCTTGAGGATATTATGCTGACAGAAGTCAGTCACACGGACAAATGTTGCATGATTACACTTATATGAAGTACAGGCAGCAGTCAAATTCCTTGAGACAGAAAGTGGAATGGTGACTTCCGGCATGCGGGAACAGGTGGTGGTGGAGGGCTGGTGTTCCACAAATGCAGAGTTTCGGTTTTGCACGATGAAGGGTTCTGAAGGTGGGGGGGGGGGGTGGTCCTGCTCACAGTGTAAGCACACTCACTGCCGCTGAACTGCACGCTGCAAAATGGTTAAGTTGATCAACTTTACCTAATGTGTATTTTACCACAATAAAAAGTCATTTATCTATAGCATCATTTTCTTTTAAAAAACTTGCCACTAGACTGTCTGAATCAGATGTGACTTAGTTTATCTTTTGGAGATCATCATAGTAGAATTCAGAGCCTAAACTTGGAGCTGGAAATCTCAGATTCAAACCTCAATTCCACTGCTTGTTAGATACTTGATCTTGTTCTTACTGAGCCGTATTTTCCTTGTCTTTGGTTGGATATAATAATATCCAACCCAAAGGTATAATAATACTTTTGACTCTTTCTCTGGGCATATCTGAAAGTCCAGTGAGATAATTCATGTGAATGTGATTAGTAAACCACAGAACACTAAACAAGTATAAAAGAATTTTGAGAAAATGATGAGGTTCTCTCTGGGACCTATTGCAATATTTTCCAACTTTTCTTGCCAAGAAGTTCCTTCCATCACACCTAAATTCCTTCTAACGCAGCTTCAGCCAGCTCGGAAATAGACTTGTCCATTGGGACATTGCCACATCCCCGGTTTAGAGATAGTTCTGTCTGGCAAATGTCAGAGGGGACAGCAAGAACCATAAGCAGAACCGTTTGGAACTACTAACTTTTTGGGCCAAGGACAGAATTTGTCTCCAGGTCCGGTTTGGTTTGCAAATTCCGGGCTGTCATAGCAACTCCAAAAGCAAGGGAGGACTGTTTAGTGTCATCTTTGACTGCAGCCTGGGCTGGGAATTCACTCAGGTTGCCCCAATAAGCAGAGTTTATCGGTAACCACTCTGTTCCCCTCCCTTTGGGTCCCCACAGCTTCCTGCCTGGTGCCACTCAGCTCACCATATGCTACTCCTCACCCTGTGGCTCTAATGCATCCAAAGTGGGGAGGGAGTTTCTGGAATTACCTCCTGCCCCTGGTGTAAAGATGTACAAGGATGGCTTCTGTGTGTGGGGGTGATGACATTTCCATGGGACTTCAAGTATCCCCCACTGATTTCGAAGTTGAGCTCTGCTAGTCTGTTCAGACACTTGCAACCAGGGCAGTTTATCTCTAGGGCCAGTGTTGAAGATCTCATGAGGAAGACCGAAAAAAATGTAATCTTCACAATATAAGAAAAATCCATAAAAACAAAATTAGTAAGTCCTCACTAAGTCTACAAAGATAATATTTTCTTCAATTGTTATATTTATCATAAGACTTTTTAACCTATTTGAAAACAATTCACAAGCTAATTTTTCATTGGCAGAATTCTGTAAGTAGTAACATTTTATGGGAGCACATGAAACCTGTGGGTGGATATAAGCCCAATAGGGTAGAGTTGGGCCAAATCACTGAAAAAGAAAATGTCTAGGCTTTATTCAGCAGGCAAAGGAAGCTATTAAAGGATTTTTAAAATATGTTTATAGACTTTAAAGGGAGGGAGAGAGAGAAACATCAATGTGAGGAGAAACATCAGTTGGTTGCCTCCCACACAGGCCCAACGGGGAATCAAACCCCACAACCTATGTGTGTGACCTGACCTGGAATCGAACCCCCAAATTTTGGGTGTATGGGACAATGCTCCAACCAACTGAGCCACACTGGCCAGGGCTGTTAAGGGTTTTTATCTGGAGAACAATGTAGTCTTGATGAAGATTATTGGTGGGATTTACTTGTGAGCAACTCAAAGGAAGGGAGTGAGATTCAAAGTGGTAGAAGGGGTGGGGAGTGCGTTGGGACTGGAGATGAGATGTTTAAGGCATTCAGTGTTCCAAGTGAGAGGTAAAGAGGGCTGGGCTGGGACAGAGGCCATGTGCTAGAAGGAACAGATGAGTATAAGTTGTTGAATAGAGTACTGGGATGGTTGTCCAACCCTTTGGTGTCTCTAGGCCGTACGGGGAGAAAAAGATTTGTCTTGGGATACACATTGAATACACAAACACTAACAACAACTGATGAGCAAAAAAAAAAAGGTTTTAAGTAAATGTACGATTTTGTGTTGGGCCACATTCATTGCCATCCTGGGTCGCATGCAGCCTGTGGGCCATGGGTTGGACACCCCTGAACGCATGGAGGATGGAGAGAGATAGAGATAAGTTAATTATAATGTCAATTTCTAGACAAGATAACAAGAATTATGGTTCTAAGACTAGTAAGAAACATAAAAGACAAGAGGGTGCTGAAGGAATAAGGAGAACCCAGTGAATTCATTTATGTTGAGCCTGAGGAACCTAAATAACACCCTTATGGTGTGGTCCCTGACTTTCTAGCTTGAATTTGAACTATTAGTTAAGCTGCATTAGGGAAGGGTGGCCAGGCAGAACCAGAGCTGCCCGCTGGAACAAGGTTGCTGCAGGACAGTGAGGACTGATGAGCAGACAGGGTGGTCAAAAGGATGCTGGGATCTCCAGGTACCACCACCGAGGACAGTAAAGCAGTAGAAGGGTCCCAGGTGGAAAAGCAGTTTGACCCAAACTTGTAGAGTTGGAATACTCTTCTAGGACAGAGTGGCAGCACCAGCCACTGGATGCTAAGTGGTGGCCTGGTGCAGCAACTCCCATACCTGGCTGGGCAACGGGGTCCCAGGGGAGCTTTTAAAATTACTTCTTCCTACCTCCCCCACCCCCAAGGCTGGTTTAGTACATGTGGGGCGGGGCCTGGAAATCGGTGTGTTCAAGTTTCATGTCAGATGTTGGTTCTCAAGTATGAGTCTAAAGGGGAGTAGCAGCTCTTCTCTCTGCTTGGAACTGGCCTTGCTTCCTGACTGCAGGGCAGACTCTGCAGAAGACAACCTTTTCATCCTGTCTGCTTCTCCTCCTGAGCAGGGTGGAGAGAGTTACAGAGGGAGGGGGCACTCAGATTGGCAAGAGCCAGCAGAGAGGTGAAGATGAGAGCCTGCCAGGGGCCTTCTGCAGAGAAGGGATGGTGAAGGTCTGGCTGTGACCAGTGACAAAGGACAGAGCAGGCAGTGAGGAGCAGAACCAGGCATGAGCACCGTGCATCCTGTTGTGTGCTGATTCTCTCCCATAGCCTCCTTTGTAAAAGACAATATAAACTCCACGAGGGTAGGCATTTCTTAAAAATCTCTGTGGAAAATTTCCAACCTAAAATGAAGGTAGAGAGAATAGTGTAACAAACCCCCATGTTCTCAACACCCACTTCAATAGCTAGCCACACAGGGTGCGTCTTGTTTCACCGACACCCGGCACTCCTTTCTCACCCTCCACCACACTGCAGCGATTAGAAAAGATATTTTACATGCTTTTACAATATCCTATTTTACAATACAACAGCCCTTTTGCTGGTAATAAAAACAATTTCTGAGAATGGAAGAAGGAACCTAGAAAGTATGATCAGCTTACCCCGATTCCTCTTTTACCCATGAAGAGGCAGTCACGAAATTTGCTTCTTCAATTGTCACCAAGTATCTGAGCAGCGCATGCACACTTCGACAAAGGGAAGTGCACAAGGAGCTCTTCCCTGGATCAGTTAGAACCCCAGGGCAGCGATCTGAGTTTACTAGAAGACTGTCTGCATTTGGCAGCCTGGTCCCAATCATAAACAAATGATAATTCTGCCCCAGGGGTAAGGCCCTGGAGAGCAGAAGTATGTGGCTGGTTCAAGGGGCCCAGAGCAGTAGATAGAAGCCATGGAGCCTGGGTGGTCTCCCAGCCACGGGTGTCAGAGGCTGCTCTTCCTTCTCATGGAACTCTCTCTGTTCTGAGTCTGCAGTGCAACCTCCCCTGACCTGTTCCCTTCCATTGCTCTACTTCCGTACCCAATCACAGTACAGAAAAACTAAAGGGAGCAAAAACATTAGAAATTCTGGAAAAAAATCAAGTAGTTATACATCTCTGTAAGCCAGCTAGCTCTCTGGGAGTCAAGAAGGGGTCTGGCTGGAGGCTCGTGGGTGATGGGAGTATGTACCAAGGGAAAGAGCCACAGAGAAGGCTAGACAGAACTGTGGGATTTCTGCACAGGGCGAGTCCTCTTTTGGGCCCCACCCAAAAAGTTCTGGTTCCTGAAGTGCCATGAGGACCATGGTCAAGTGTGGACTCTTCTGTGTAGCAGCCTTTGTCACCAACACACCATTAGTAAGGTGCTATTATTCAGTGATTTGTAGACTGGGGCACTTAAGCCTCTTGTGTTAAGAGAAAATATGGAACATCCTGATGGCATTAAATTTTAGCAAAGCTTTTTTTTTTGAGGGGAGATGATTATTTTTAATATTAAACTAATCTTGGTGCCCTGACCGGTGTAGCTCACTGGGTTGAGTGTCATCCTGGAAACCAAAAGCTTACCATTTCGATTCCTGGTCAGGGCACATGCCTGGTTGCTGGGCAGGTCCCCAGATGCGGGTGTGCAAGAGGCAACTAATCAATGTTCCTCTCCCTCTCTTCTTGTCTCTCTAAAAATAAATAAATAAAATATTTTTAAAAACACAATAAAACAATCTTGGGTATATGATGGAATAGAACATAAAATTTTCACGTATTTGTAACAATGAACACAGAAAGTTAAAGAAGTATCCCAATTGTAGTGGCCTATTTGGAGAGTTATTTGCTTTCTTCCACCTTTAGAGATATCTGGGGTGGGGGGATTTGACAGGCACTGCCCTGATGTGCCAGGGGATGGGCGAGTTGTGAAGATTTTGCGATATCTGCCCATCTGACTTGTCAGCTCTGGTCTCCTGTCAGCCTCTGAGGCTGACAGGTCTGTGGTCCCCTGAGATGGGCTCACCCTTCCTTTCTGCAAGCTTTTATCCGAGCTGTCATTTTGGTTTGGGACAACCTCCCACCTCCTGACAACCATATCACACTTCTTCCTCTCCTTATAATGCAATTCAGGGTCACTTTTTCCAGAAGCTTTTCCTAAGTTAAGAGAATTGACTCTCAAAAGAGAGTGTTAAAGTAGCAGGCTGGGATGCCAGAACTCCATTCTGATGCTACATACCTGTAAAACTTTATATAGGACTCGGTGCATAGAATTGCCAAACACGCATCATGTTTAGTGTCCATTAAAACCCTAGGAATATATAGGGCTAGGTTTGGTATTTTCATTATTAGTTTGAATATTTATTACATAATAAAAAGACAGTATTGTGAATATATTGGGTTAAATACATTATAATATTTTACCTTTTTGGCTTTGTTTAATGTGACAACTAGAGATTTCTTATTGAGATATGATTGACATTAGTTTCAGGTATTCAACACAGTAATTCAATATACATATCTACTGTGAAACAGATAGCACACAAGTCAAGTTAGCCCCCACCACCCGCACATAGTACAAATTTGTGTGTGTGTGTGTGTGTGTGTGTGTGTGAGAACTTTTAAGATCTACTCTTTTACAATTTTCACATGTACAACCAACTTTTGAACAGCAACCAACTTTTGAACTGCTCAGGCCTACTCATACACAGAAGTTTTTCAACACGTATGCAGTCAGCCCACCATATCCCCAGTTTTATCATCCACAGATTCAACCAACCTGCTGTGAAGAGTCAGTCATATGCACTGATCCACGTGATTTTGTGTAAGGGACTTGAGCATCTGAGGATGTTGGTGGAGGGGGTGAGTCGGTGAGGGGTGGTCCTGGAACTAGTCCCTTGTGGGTAGGTGCATGTGGAGACATGACTGAAGATTTTAGGGAGTCAAAGTTATATGTGGATTTTCCCATGTACAGGGGATCGGCACTCCTAACCCCCACAGCATTCAAGGGTCAACGGCGTGACATGGTGTTGTTAACAATAGTGCCCCGTGCTACACACTGCATTCCCAGGACTAATTTGTTTCCTAAATGAAAGTTTGTGCTTTCTGACTGCCCTCACTCATTTTGTCCCCTCCCCACCCCCCGACTCTTTGGCGAGGGTTATTTTTCATCATTTTCTGCCATTCAGACAAGGGAGCTTCACAGAAGTTGGGTAACTTACCCAGAAGCACACAATGGGGAAGCCGTTCTTTCCACTTAGTGGAGAAAAATGACCTTGGAGGCAGAACCATGCACAAGTGGGACCGCATGTGCTCTCAGTGTCCCTGTGGGGCAGTTTCCTGAGTTCCATAGGCAGGGCAGCTTCTGTGGTGCAGCATGGGTGGCCGTCCAGGCCCACCCTGGGGAGGGCCCGTGCACTTGCTCTGCTGTTGCTGTCTTGAAATTCTTAACAATTTTTGAACCAGGGGCCTTTAACTCATATTTGCCCTGGGCCCAGAAAGCCATGTAGCCAGTACTCTCCCTAGAAGGATAAACTGATTTTTTATTTTACTTATAGTTAATTAAGGGCTCAGCCTCTGTGAAGTTGCATGTGAACTTGTAGATGTGGGTCTGGTAGAGATGGAAATAACCTCTGCTTTTATTGCCCCATGGAACATTAGATTTGTCTTTATCTTAAAAACAATTATCTCAGTGTGTTACTTCCTCAACTGCTCTTGGAATCAGCGTTCCCACCTCACTGATTCCTTCACAGTGTTACTAGACAGGAGCCTGGCCCTGAGTGGGTCTGCCTGGGGCCAGCTGTAATGTGTGGGTTCTTGGCTTCATGTAGGAAAGATTTCACAACACGAGTCCAGGTGACTATGAGGAAACATTTATTAAAGTTGGGGACAGTAAAGCAAGGAAGAGCTTAGCATAGAAGAAGCAACAGGAGAGCCTAGGCTGGGCTGCCTTAGCTCAATGGGAAGTCAGAGAAAAGGGGACTTTGGGGACAGGTTCAGGGAATCAGCCTGGGACCAGCTGCCAGCTGCCCATTGCCCAGAGTGTAGGAGAGCCATGCTTGTAGGGAATGGCACTGGATGCTCCCCAGAGGGAGAATACATT
Organism: Phyllostomus hastatus; assembly: GCF_019186645.2. Lineage (NCBI taxonomy): Eukaryota > Metazoa > Chordata > Mammalia > Chiroptera > Phyllostomidae > Phyllostomus > Phyllostomus hastatus. Next base: position 5,100,517 of record NW_025334015.1, on the reverse strand, counting down.
GGGCTCTGTGTTGAGGCCTTTTTCTTTCTTGCCAGCAAGAATCTTAGGGGAGATCTCAGCAGAATGTGCATCAGTTCTCCAAGTGCACCCTTTCAGGGTCCTGGTCTTCTATGACTAGCCAGTGACAGGGCCGAGGCTCTTCAGTCATTGCAATTGGTTCTGGCGTTGCCCACCTGGTTTTGCTGCTTTTCTGGGCCTGGAGCTGAAATCTAAGTGAGGTTTAGATATTGTCTCCAGGGGAAAGGTCAGGGGAGGAGAGGTTATGCTGGAGGCAGGAGTTCTTGTTTTCCCAGTTATGCCCCTTGCCAGGCAATTGGGCCTTCTGCCTCAAGAACCATCTGCACCTGGCTGTAAATTGCTCAGCCATTGTGTTCAGCTCTCATTCTCAGTTTCCCTACTCCATTGGCCAAGGAATTCTCCTAGCTTCTCACTATCCTGCCTCAATAGTATCTCATTGCAATTTTTACTTATATTTCTTTTACTAATGTGAAGCATTTTCTCATCTATCTGAGCATAAAGCATATTCCTTTTTAGGAGAACTGTCTGTTTATATCCTCTGACAATTTTTCTGCTGGTTTGTTGAGATGTTGAGCTTTTTCTGTGCCCATCAACCATGCTGCCTGCATCCCTGGCCGCAGTGTGTGCTCACATCCCATCCCGCTGCAGCCTGCCAGCGCTTTCTAGTAACACAGCCCTGCAGCGAGCAGTACATTTTACTGGAGACTACACATTCCATGGAGCTATTTTACTTTTGCATGTTTTCATTACAACTTAAGTGATTTCTCTGCACTGAGCCCCCACAGGAGGAGACCCCAGGAATGATCATCATCCCCTTTGGCTTCATTTCAGTGCTGGTCTTTATTTGTTTATTTTTTCCTTTGGTGTCTTGAGACATTATTGCCATAAAACACACGTGCGTTTAAGGAGTACAGTGTGATGATTAGACACTGCGCAGGCTGCAAAATGATCACCACAATAAGGCTCATAACGCCACCATCTCCTCACATCACTATGACTTTTTGAGTATGTGGTGGTGAGATCTCCTCTCTTACCACCTCTCAAACGTATAATACAATATGTCATTTATAATCACCACGCCATGCATTTGATCCCAGATTTTATTTGCCTTAGAGCTGGGAGTTTGTACTCATTGACCAAAACCCTCCCCACTTCCCTATCCCCTAACCTGTGGCCACCACACTCTTCTACTCTCTGTTTCTATGGGTTCGGCTTCTTTGAAATCCATCTTTCAGTGTCAGGTTTAGGGATCCCAAATGGCCTGCAGAGACCTTCTTGGGTAAGAAAGTTGAAAAGTGATGACTTTCTCTTTGTCTTAAAACCTGAAATAGTCCCTTGGGGAGCGATTCTCACACAGTCAGGAAGCCAGCCTGACCGTAAGCACCAGCGGGGAGGGAAGCAGTGGGGAGGAAGAGCCAGGCATGATGTTATCGATGCTCCAAGGAAGGTTCCCGCAGGGACCGGTGTAGGGGGACAGAAAGAGATATTGCAGCTCAACTGAGGTCAGACAGGCTTTAAAACAACAACAACAATAACAACAACAACAACAACAACAACAACAAAACAGTATTAGTGATTACCCTGCTAATGTTCCAAAAAATTTCTTACGCCAGTGTCAGGATCTCACTTTGGCATTTTTGGAGTTTGGTTAGAATTCTAAGGGGTTAAAAGAAATCCTAGCATTTGGCCTAAACACCCATAGAATGCCCTCTCTCTGCCAGTGTTTAACACCTCACAGGAAAATACATGAGCTCATCGGAATCACTGCAAAAGGGCACAGCAGTTTCTCACACTTCTGCTGCCAGCGAGATAACACTTTAATTCGGGCCTCCGACTTTTTCTCACCTTTTCTCACCTGGCAGTGGAGGTGGGGTTGCTTATTGGGCCCTGGGACCTCCGCTCTGCCTGCTTCTTTGGTGTTAGGATGAGAAAGCCTTATTCTAATGGTTTGACTTCCTATGTTCCCTAGAACCTGGGGTTACTACTGCAGTGTCTGGAAGTAAAGTCAGACACAGGGTCTCAAGGCCTTTTTGTCCATCCCATTCTATTGCCCGCTAGTCCTTGTTAAAAGTCTAGCTAAGAAAATAAAAACAAACAATGTAGGTTTAAAAATTCAGATAAAACTCTCTTTTAAGCTTGTGACCTGATTTTTTTTTGACGGGGGACTCAAGAGTTGGAAAATTGTAGTTTTAGGTAATTGTTAATAAGCTTAGTAGTGAATGCATGTGAAAACCTGTTGTTTCAGGAAGTTAAGGTATGACCCACTCTGACTCCAGGAGACCACAGGCAGTTCCCCTCTCTGTGCCCCAGGAGGACTGTAAGCCCTGGAGATGGTGTCAGAGACTTTGTGGCCCAGGGAGGGAATGTCTGCCCCTGGACACAGAAGAACCACCCAGGACACAGATGCCCAGGATACAGATAAAGAATGACTAGTCACAGGTAAAAGGGTACTAGGGAATTGCTGGGCCACAGCTTTCCTGAATTCCAAATCTCTTACCTACACATTTACCTCCTTACAAAAAAGGAATGGAAATGTAAGATGGTCTGGTAGGGTACATAACCCGCCACCTTCTCAGATCACCAGCCATCGGAATAAAGCACCTGTAAAGATTCAGTCCCTCTCTCTGCTTATTGGGTTTGGTGGTAACAAGCAGCCCGAATGCTGGCTTTTCAGGTTTACTTTCTCTTTTATTTTTATTTTTCAATTACAGTTGACATTACTATATTATATCAGTTTCAGGTTTACAACATAGTAATTAGACATTTGTACAAGTTACGAAGTGATCTTCAGCTTGATGCTTGTTGGCTCCTGAATATCAAGTTTCTGGTCCTCCTTCATGGTTTCTTGGACCAGTGCACTGTGTCAGACAAGAGTGCATCGAGGCTGGGTCTGTTTTCCTCAGCAACTGTTGCAAAGGATCACATGCCAGCTATCGGACCTATAAGAGCAGCACAATAGTGACCAAGTTTCCTAACCGAAGATTCCTGGTCTTCTTCTCTTCTGGGTTTATTTGCCTCAGTGCTCTGACATAGCCAAGCCACGCCTTTCCATTTACACATTTCTTGACCCAAACATTAGAATATGAAGTAACAAGGAAGAGAGCCAGCTGGAGCGGCCATCAGTTCAGCAGAGCTGGCTCTGGCCATGAGCACACACACCCTTCTCTGACCAGACTTCAGACACACCCGTGGTGTGGGCCACGCTTTCCTGGCTGCTCTTCCAGATCCCACCTGGTTTCATTAACTTCTTGCCTGCAGGCAGCCCCATCCTCTCTCCACAATGCTCAGCTCTGTCCTTCAGTCAGCCCCAGTCTGACCAGAGCTGTGGACCTGGACTCACATTTGAAATTAGACCCACCACAGCTCTTCAGGGCACCCTAAGAACATGTAGGTAGAGCTCACAAAGTCCTGGGTGCTGGGGGGACGGAGTCAAGACATGCACCTGGGTCCTGAGAGACTCTCAGAGGCTCTGCCTTCAGCTCAGCCTTTATTTGAAGGAGAGAATTCAATTCGGGGCTCCTGTCTCTGAAGGAATCTTAGCAAAGATTTAAAGAAAGCCCAGAAGAGAGGAGAATATGATTGTTTATGCAGTGGCCTCTATGTAGAGCGGAAGAACTAGACAAACATGGAAAAACAGCCACCTGAAGGAGCACGGACGGTTTCTTCTCCTGCCTCTTCCAGTTGCAGAATCCTTTCAGCTCCTCTCCTGGTCCTTGTTTATTGTAATTATACACTGGTGGGCTTGAAGCACACGTGGGCATTGTGCTGTGCTGTCCTGAGCCTCGTTCTAGGAAAAGAAGCCTTGGGTTCTAATTTAGCCATCAGGTTATCACATGATTTTGGGCAAATGTCTCAGCTGGCCTATAGGATTCATGTCTTTGGGAAAGTGCCCTCCCCATCTCATTAGGATACACATGTATATAAATCTACACATACAGTGAACACACACCTTTTACATGGTCATAATACTGACTGAGTTACTGTTTGTTGAGCACTCCTTACATGTCAGGCATGGTGCTGAGTGTCTTACGTACGTTATCTTGTGGATCCTCACAGTATTGTTGCGAGACAATGGATAGCACCTTCTCCTTCCATCACCATAGTACAGGGAAGGAAACAGGCCTAAAGAGAAAAAGAAATTTACTCAAACTACAGAGAATGTGTGTGCACCATGCTCGACAGGCCATGGGTAGTAAGGATTTCAATGACAGGAATGATGCTTCCCTATCTTGATACAGCTTTCCTATGATGTCACCATCCCACAGCAGGAATATGGTCTCCGACTGCAACAGGAAAGGTTAAGTTGCTGGAAACCTTGAATCTGCTGTGTGCTGCTCCGATGGCCTTGGGCTTCGTCCCTATTTTGTCATGTAGGTGGGTGATGGATTCGGTGACAGGAGAGAGAACCTGGGGACAGTCTCCTCTCAAGGGGCTTGGGAGCTCCTAATGAAATGTTAGTTAATGGAATCCCCCCATGTACTGGGGCACATAAGTGCAAAAGGCATGTGTAAATAGGCTTCTGATGTGGACGCCGTTTGCAGAAGTGAAAATCTGCAAAAACGACCAAGTATCTGCTGGTAGGTGACAAGTGTTAGAAAACGCACAGCAGCCAGTGTCAGGGTCACAGGTTCGATGAGGCCTTCACTGGTGGGTATAGAGATGGCACCCAGGAGCAATGTAAATTAGAGAAATTCTTCCAGTGGCTTGAAGTCTGGAGCCTTGCTTGCATTGCTTCATCGTCCAGAATTCACAAACATTTCCATCTTTGCTCCTTACCCTTCTTCCTCCTCTACTCAGTGCCTCTGAAAATGAATTTTGCTCTGTTCTGAGTACGTGCTCCAGGCCTTCCCCATTTCTGCTTTGCTTGAATTCTTTGCTCCATCTGGAATGCCCTTCTGTCTCATTCTTTGCCAAATTTCTAAATATTCCTGATCCTTAAGGCCTTATGCAAAGTCCCTTTTCTCTGTAAGTCTTCTCTAAACTGTTTAGCTGGAAATGGTCATAACACATTCTCTAATTTTTAGTGGAACATTCCTTATTTCTTCGTGTAGACATGTTCTTTCTAAAGGCTAATTTCCTATCTGTTTTATCTCTGTATTCTCAGTCTGTAACATGGACTTTGTATGTAACAGCCATTTATTCATTTAGTAAATGAGTGAATAAATAAATGTACAGTTCTTGAGAGAGTGCTGAATTTTGTGTGGGACTAGGTTGAAAGACGTGCCAGGAGAATTATCTTTGCTCATTTTTAAGCATCTACTGGGTTCAACTTCCTCTGCCAAGATTTATTACAAAATCCCTTCTGTCCTACAATTTATAGTGTCTATCAAACAAATATGAGTAACAAAAAAAGACCTCACAGTCTGTAAGAGAAACACATAAAAGCAAAGTAAAAAATCACTACATTTGTATGTTGGATAAAGGGGGAAGGGTAATTGTGATAGAAGTTGCAGTTGGGAAAAAGTGTTCCAAGGTCAAACAAAGAAGAGGGAAGATAGAATGGCTAAAATAAAGATGGGATTTGAATACTGATTGAGAACCTACAAGTTGTTATCAGATACAACACACATTTTCTCTCTAAGACCCTTTATGGTAATGCAATGTGTTTGGTAGACCACCTACTCAACCTACAAACATCTGTTGAGAAAGAACCTTGAATTAGGGGTTGGGTACGAAGATCAAAACTGCCTGTTTCTCACCTTTGAGGAGCTCATGGTACAAAAAATAATGGCTGTGGTGAGGGTTTACAGAAGTTGGTTTAGGATGCTGGGGGCGGGGTATGGGGAGAAAGGAAGAGCTTTTGCTGTCTCCCTTCAGGAGGGTAGGGAGGTTTCACACAGAAAAAGTCCCTGCAACGAGGTGGAGGAAGCAGCATGACATGAGGGTTGGGGGGTGGGGAGTAAACCAGAGTCAGACGGCGAGGCAGCAGTCAGACGGCTTCCTCTGGGATCTGATTCCACCACCTGCAATTCTGACACATGCCCAAGCCTCAGTTTTGCCTTCTACAAGTGGGATAATTGTATCACCTGCACCACAGAGTTACAGTGAAGATTGAATGGGAAACTCCTAGCCTCAGACTAACTCTTCATTCAAGTGAAAGTGTCTCCCAGTTCACTCAGGAGTTGATTTTTGTTTGTCTGTTTATTTCTAAACCCAGAAGTTGGCATCCAACAAAAGGTAGAGGAGCCTAGCAGCTAACTTTTCTCCAAATATCAACATGGGGCTAAGTGATTTTACAGCCAACTGTAAAAATTTGACTTTTCAAATTGGCACTTATGTAAAAACGACAGCTTAGAGGTGTAGACACCAGCCCGTGCCTCAAGTGAGCAGACACGCTCCAGTGTGTTATTGGGCGAGGCGAGCAGAGAGTGAGGAGCTGTAGGACTGTGAGTTTAGCCCATCAGTTTGTGTGGGGAGGATAAGGGACTTGTAAGAGCACTCCCACCATGTGGTATTGCTTAGCAGAGAGTGGATGACTTTTTTTTACTTGTATTTTTCTTTTTATAGAGCTCACTGGCATCCTACGGCAACGAGTGTTGAGTGTTTATTGCAACACCAACTCTGGGTTGAGTGAGCAGTGGACCATTGAAGCTAGGCAGAATGCACCTATGGCTCTAATTTCTGCCTTGGGCAAGAACTACTTTGACTTAGACTTTATGATAGCAACTGTGTATATTTATGTTCCTATAAATAATATGATTGAAAGCAGTTGCAGATTAGAGATTATTAAAGCTGTTTCTTTCTTTTTTTTAAAAGATTTTATTTATTTATTTTTAGAGATGGAAGGGAGGGAGAAAGAGAGAGAGAGAGAAACATCAATGTGCGGTTGCTGGGGGCCATGGCCTGCAACCTAGACATGTGCCCTGACTGGGAATCGAACCTGTGATGCCTGGTTTCGCAGCCCATGCTCAATCCACTGAGCTGCGCCAGCCAGGGCCTAAAGCTGTTTCTTGAGGCAGTGAGAACTGTGTTTCTGCTTAGTGGTAATCTGTCACAAATGGACATTTTGTATTTTATTGCTATGATGAAAGATGGAAAACTAAACAGGAAGATAGGAGGAGAGAGGAACGACTAGAAAAGAACAAAAAAAGATGTAGAAGAGATGGTAGGAAGGGGAAAGAGACTGGGAGGGAGTGTGGGAGAAAAAGAAAGTAAAGCCAGTAGAGGGGAAAAAAAGGTTTGGAAAGTGGGGTTGCAGCACATGGCGGCTGTGATTTCTAGACAATGTTAAGAAGGCCCCCAAAATAAGGTATACATTCCAAAGATCCCCTCATTCTTTTTCTTTTTAAAAATATTTTATTTATTTACTTTTAGACAGGGGAAGAAGGGAGGAAGAGAGGGAGAGAAACATCAGTGTGTGGTTCCCTCTCACGTGCCCCCAACTGGGGACCTGACCTGCAACCCAGGTATGTGCCCAAACTGGGAATCAAACCGGTGACCCTTCGGTTCCCAGGCCAGCACTCAACCCACTGAGCCTCACCAGCCACGGCTAATATGGACATTTTAAAGATGATAATTCTTCCTATTTGTGAGCATAGTATATGCTTCCATTTATTTGTACCTTCGTCAATCTCTTTCTTCATATCTTATATTTTATGAGTATAGGTCTCTTATCTCCTTGGTTAAATTTATTCCTAGGTATTTTTATTTTGTTTTTTGATGCAATTATAAATCTAATTGTTTTTTAAATTTCTCTTTTTGATAGTTTGTCATTGGTGTATAAAAATGCAGGGGATAGAGATCTAAGATGGTGGCAGAGTAGGTGAAAGCTACACCAACCTCTTCCCAGGACCAAAGAGAATTACAACTAAATTATAAAAAATTCATCCCCAGAAACCAACTGACTGCTAGCTGAAGAGAAGCCTTATAATCAAGGACAGACAAAAGGAGCCACTTCACCACATCGAGACTGGTAGAAATTATGGAGGCACAAGAGGGCTGGCTGGGCTCCCCTGAGTGGCAGCTGAAGTTCCTGGAGGGATATTTCAGAGGCTGGGGGGTTCCCCTTGATAAGTGTGGGGTTTAAGTCCCAAGCTAGGGTCCCCAGCCTAGACCACCAGAACAAGGAAAGGAACCCAAATCACATCTGGCTGTGAAAAGTACTGGCATTTCTGCCTGCCAGGGAGAGATGGCTAGAGATGCAGAGAACCTCTTAAAGGGCCAAAGAACAAAGTTTCATTTGCAGCCACTTATCCTAGGCTCCAGCACAGGGAGGGCAGAGTCACAGGAGGAAAGACTGGGGTTGGTGGCTCTGGGAAGAGAGCTGAAGGGTCTGCTACCAGGATCCCTGTGCTGAGTCACCCCCCACACTGCAGAAGCCAGGTTTCTCAAGTAGAGCTCTTCCCTTCAGTCACCTCAGCTGGGGGGAAGCAACAGCTCCACCCACTGGCATCACTTTTGCCCATCCACGTAGAGATTAAGCCGGGCTGCTGAGAAATACAGCTGGAGGCACTTTCAGTGATTAAGCCTAACAGGAAGCTTGCAAACAGAGGCAGATCTCTGGGCGATTTGAGACTTTAGCTACATAAGAAGCATGGCACATCAAGGCATTATTTCAGTTCCCTAAATGACACATATGTGGTGTTTTGTGCCTACTTAATTTTTGATTGTATTCATTCTCGTATTAGTCTGCACCCTCCTGAAAGGCTCCCATGGTTATATCTTCTGTGCTTCTTAACCTCTCTGGAGTGGTATCTTTACAAAACCACAAGAGCAGAACTCTCTGCTCCATCTCTCAGTTTCCCGCCTTGCTGTCATCCAGTCTTCCCCCCCCCACACCTCAGGAGGGAGCAGGACTCCTTTTCTGGTCCTAAGCTCATGCCTGGACCCCCATGTCTCTGCTCTGGGCAGCCCCTTACCAGAGACCTCATTCATATGCAGTCTATCTTCTACCTTCTGTACTCCCTCAGCATGCAACAATGCTTCTCGTACTTAAAAGAATTCTGCCCTTCCTTAACCCCAGCTCCCCCATATCCTACCTTTCTCTTCACATCTGAGAGATTTGGAAGAGGAAGTTTTACTTGAAGTCAGCTCACCCTCAGGGGTTTACTTCTCTGCTTCAGTAACTAGGAATCCGATTGATCCTTGTTTTTCTTATTTATTAAAAAGTAAAAATCATCATATTGATTTTCTCCTGCTCATAATAGTATATTCTCATTTAAAAGTTCAGACAATATACAAAGAAAATCAAAGAAAAAATAACAATAATCCATAATCCCAGAATTCAGAAACAACTGCTATAGGCATTGCTGGGTATTTCACCAACAGCCACCCCCTTACATCATCCCTTCCTGGCAAACTTTAGGTGTGTACCTCACCCCACACCCCACATGTGAGGCAGGACATATTTAGATTTGTCTAAGCAACGATTCTCAAACTTTTTGGTCTCAGGTCCCTTTTGCACTCAAAGATTATTGAAATCCCCAAAGAACTTTAGTTTTGTAGGTTATATCTGTTTACTGTATTAGATGTTTTAAAAAATTAAATATATATAATTTACTTTAAAATAACAATAAGTCTGTTACAGGTTAAGAAATATGACATTTTAATGAAAAATAATAAGTATATTTTTTCTTTTATTCCTAGTCAAAAAAGAAAAGCATTTAATTTTTTCTGAGCAATTGACATCACAAAACAACTCTGGATTAAATCTCATGCAAAAGAGACCCATTTCCCAAACTCTACATTTTTTTGTTTTGTTTTGTCATTTATTTATTACCTTTTATTTTTTCCATCTCCGTTTATCCCCCCATGCCCTCTTCCACCTCTACCTCCCCAAATACATATTTTCTTTTATGTTTTATTTTTATTATTGAAATTTATTTTATACTGTAACTTTTGCCCTTACCATTTATTCCCCTTCTACACTCCTCCCCCAGCTATCACCACACTGTTGTCCATGCCCATGAATCTTTTTTCCTTTCTGCTCAACCCTTCCACCCCCTAATGTCTTCCCCCACCCTAGCTATCATCTTGCTCTCCATCTATGAGTCTGTCCCCATTTTCCTTGTTAGTTCAGTTTGTTCATTAGATTCCACATGAGTGAAATCATATGGTATTTGTCTTTCTCTAACTGGCTTATTTCACTTAGCATAATGTTCTCCTGATCAATCCATACTATGGCAAAGGGTAAAATTTTCTTCTTTTTTATGGCCAAGTAGTATTCCATCGTGTAAATGTCCCATAGTTGTTTTATCGACTCATCTACTAATGGACATTTGGGCTGCTTCCATATCTTGGTGATTGTAAATAACACTGCAGTGAACACAAGGATGCTTATGATCTTTCAAGTTAGTGTTTTGGGTTTCTTTGGATTAATTCCCTGAAGTGGGATCTCTGGGCCATAAGGCAGTTTCATTTTTAAATTTTTTGAGGTATCTCCATACTATTTTCCATCACCATTTACATACTGCTTTTCCATTACCATTTATGCTCCCACACCCTTTTTCACCTCTGCCTCCCCAAATACATTTTCAAAACAAAGAATATTTGGTTGCAAAAGTGACACAGTTTCACATTGTTGCAAATCTTTTTAATTTCTAGCTTAATAGTTGGACTTTCATATCTACTTCCTCATTCAATTTGTTTGAAAATCTTATTTTGGTTAAAAATATATGAAGAAAACGTGGTATCACAGATAGGTGGTTAGAAGAGAAAGGAGTCGCCCTGGCCAGGTGGCTCCATGGTTTGAGCAGTGCCCCACACACCTATGGGGTTGCACGTTTGATCCCCAGGCACGTGTGTGCAGGAGGCAACCGACTGATGTTTCTCTCTCTGTTCCTTCCTCTAAGATCATGAACATAATCCTCAGGTGAGGATTTTTAAAAAGTTTAAAAAAAGAAAGAAAAGGGAGGAGTATTTTAATAATCCACTTAAATAATTGTTGATATTATGGTTTGGTACCATATCACAACTCAAAAAGTGGTAGTTTCATATCTATGAACTTTTTATACTTTCTGTATACTTGTAAGAACATGAGAATGAAAAAGGGAAAAAGAACTGAGTTTGTTATGAAACTAATTTTGACCTCATAGACCTCATGATAGTGTCCTGGGTTCCCACAGGGGTTCCTGGAACACACCTTGAGAACCACTGGTCTAAACCAGTGATGCTATTTCCTTCACCACTGATTTAGGATAGACATGCAGCTCACATCAGACAAAGGAAAAATGAAAGGAATTCTCTAATCTCCTTTGAAGTTTTCTGAAAGACAAAAAGGGCCCCACTAGAAGACAGAGCTATGCCTCTTCTGCTTGTCAGTTGTTTTTGTGCTTGCCTTGGCTTTGCAAGGGGAGCTGCCTGAGGAAGGCAGAGCAGATGGCACTGACCAGAAGTAACCACACTTGAATCACCTTGGACTTAGAGTTCTGTGAAATTAATCTTAGGGGAGGAAGGAGGGGAGGGAGGCTGTGGTGAGCAGCCTTTCCGACTTTCGTCTAAATGAATGATGTGTATAAATCTTCACTTCTCGCACTCAGCTCATAGTAATGCCTGGCCCCTCTCAGTGCTTAATAAATGTTCTTTGAAGGAATGAGTAAGTGAATGTGTGGAGTTTATTGACTGACAACAGCTTCCTCTCACTCTATCTTTTGTGAGGACGAACAAAAACAGATCACTCTAAGAATGACAACTTTCCTGGGTGCTATGAGACATATCTAAACAGATATCTGTGAAAAAGGCGATTTTCTCTATTTTTAGATACCAAACACCCCACCTCGCCAGCATTTTGTATCCTGACAGAAGTCAGGCTTTTACCTCGTGGCACCTGAAAATGTGCCACTTTCTGCTTCCAGAGTGGCTTTCAGTTTACAAAGAGTTTTGGTATCTGTCTCAGGCCTCACTGTCAGGCTGTGCTATGGTGCTGTCATCTCCCTTCCAAAGACAAGGAAAGAGGAACAGGAGAGGCTGAGTGCTGCATAGTCACACAACCAACCAGTAGTAGGACAGGTCTGGAGGTGTCAGTCTAGTGTTCTTGGACATCGAGCCTCAGGAAGCTCTGTTGAGGGCTCTGTCATCAAGGGGCCTCAGAGGATCAGCCGGGGTGGGAAGGGAGGAGGTGCAGGGAAAACTGGCCTTCACTGAAGTCCCCACCCTAGGAAATTCAGCGTGGCCCTGTGATTCGCCTTCAGCGAATGGCACAGAAATGACAAACCCTTGTTCTAAACGACTTTACCTGGAGGTGATCTCTTCTGCTAGACTGGCTATGACATTAAAAATGGACGAGGACAGAGACATTTCCCACTCGGAGCTCAATGGGAACTGGCAAGTGTCAGATCTGAAACTGCTCACTACAGCTCACAGGCTTTGGCTGACCTGGACTCGAAGGCTCCAGCCTGGAAACAATTCAGAACTGAATGTTGACAACTCATCGGGGAGGAAAGTCCATAAAATGCCTGATCATGACCACAGCAAAGAACTCGAGTCTTCACCCTCATTGTAGGCAAGTGGGAAATGATGCAGCCAGGGGCCAAGTCCTGCCTTCTCCATCTGGCATTGCCACTGCTTGGTTGTGTGACCCAAGGCAGATAACTTACCCTCTCCAAACCTAAGTCTCCATACTTAAAACAAAGAAAGTAAGAACTAGATGGTCTCAAAGGAGATAGTATTGGAAAGTGCAGGAGTTCTACATAAACTTATGTTTATTTCTTTTTTTAAAGATTTTATTTATTTATTTTTGAGAGAGGGAAAGGGAGGCAGAAAGAGAGGGAGAGAAACATCAATGTGTGGTTGCCTCTTGCATGCTCCCAACTGGGGACCTGGCCTGCAACCCAGGCATGTGCCCTGACTGGGAATCAAACTAGCAACCCTTTGGTTCATAGGCAGGCACTCAACTCACTGAGCCACACCAGCCAGGGCTATGTCCATTTCTTTAAAAGAACATTTACTCATATAACAAAAAGTGAATTGGGACACCCACATCTATGGCAGTCTCATAGATGAGACAGATAAATGCTGGGAAGGTAGTTCATACCTGCTGCCTCAGGTTTTACCTGAGCCCTAGTTTACTTGTCTGTCTCCCGCACTCCATCCTCAGCATCATGCATGGAGTCTATTCCACACACACACACATGCTTCTGAGTGGGTGAATGTGAGTGGTAGTGCTCAGGCCCTCACTCCTCTGTCGTAGCCCAATGAAATGGAAAGTGATTGGAAGTCCAGTGTGCCTGGTTTCAATGTCCAGCTCCGTCATTGGTCAGCTATGTGACCCTGGGCAGGTTCTCTGTGACTTCACCTGCAAGACAGGGCTGTTGTGAGGAGGAAAGATCATTTGTGTGAGTTCTCTCCAGCAGGCCTGAGTCTAGGGCAGGAGCTCAATGTGTGGTAGCTGATATCTGTGACATGGGCAGTATAAGCTCCACACCTGAGCTACAGGATAGCAGAGAAAAAGGTAATTATTTTGTGTTAACCAGGGAAGAGTTTCTGGGAGAAGCACTTAAGTAGGGCCTAGAAAGAGGACTTAGGGTCCCCAAGTTCTAAAGGCAGAGATGGGGAAAGCAACACAAGTGAGAAACAGCAAAGGTGGGGACAGGAAGGGCAATGAACACTGAGGCAGTAGAATGGAGGTTTGTTTGGACACAGAGGCTGCTGGAAAGGTAATTTGGGGCCAAGTTTTAAAGTGTACCATGTGACCGGCAGAGCATTTGGACTCGATCTGGTGGAAAGTGCAGAGCCATTGGAGGTCTTGGGCAGAGCAGGGATAGATTTAAGAGGCTACATTTCTATCCAGCAAGTTGTGGAAGAGGTCACCAGGAGTGACAACTGGGAGAAAAGATCAGTGCGAGTTTCAGAGATGGACCCCAAAGCAGGCCTTACTGAAATTATGCTGCACAGATGCTATGGTGAAAATGACAGAGGCACTCCGGAACACCAAGCGGGTAACAAAAGTTTTGGAAGAGAGAGGTTGGTGTCATCTTGGATAAAGTGCAGTAGGACAAGGTGACTTAGGTAGGATAGATTTTTGGAAGGCAGGAAATTCCCGGAAGTATTTCTGGTTGTCACTGCCATGGTCTTTAAATGGATTAGTCGTGTAAGATCTGGAGTGTGGACCCACAGTAAGAGTCATCAGGGACTCGGGGCAAGGCAACTTCACTTTAGCAAAAAGCACGTTCTCTAGCACGGAGTAACACTGATGTGAGGTAACAGTCCCCGAGCACAGGCATAGAAAGGTGAGAAAGAAAAGGGACAAGAAGGAATAAGGCAGGAGGGAGGAACAGGAGAGAAAAGAGGAGGGTGCTGGAGAAAAAAGAAAAAAAGAAACGTGAGGCAGATCGTATCCCGGGGCTGAGTTCTGCTCAGAGTGGGTACACCCACCCCACTCCTGGGGCCCATCTGGGCCTCAATCAGCCTCAGAAGGAGGCAAAGAAGCATCAGTGGTGCAGGAAGGAGGCTCCCAGCACCTGCAGTCGGTTTCACTTTTTGGTTGTAAACAATTCAAATGTAAAAACGTTGGACTGCTTGCTGGCTCAGTCTGACAGGAGCAGGTCTAGTCATCAATCTTCGAGCGATTTTCACTTCTGGGGTTGTCACCCATGTCAGAGCCATCTGAACCTTTCTGCTGTTTTTTTTTTTTAAATGCCTTTGCCAGGAAGAATAAATATTAAACACATGTACATGTAAAAGACTAGGACACAGAGGGAAGCTACTGGGTGTTAGCATCCATTTCTTTCTTTTTCACGAAGCCCAGGTGTTCATTAGCTTATTTACTTTTCATTCATTCACTTATTCAACACCTATTCCATGGTGCCCGGTGCAGACCTGGCACACTGGCAGGTGCTTCTGGCAGGGCTACTCACGCTGTGAGCGTGAGAGCACACCCGGAAGAAAGAACAACAGAGAAGATATTGCAAGATATTCCCCTAGTTACATTTCTGGTAACAAAACAAAACCAAAACAAAGCTCACCCTCGGGAACGGCTCCTCACAGCCGGCCATGGTTCTGCTCTGCCCGCTTCCCCTGTACTGCTCACTCCCTGTGCGTCAGAGCCCTTCTGCCTGAAAGTAGCTGGGAGGCTACATAACCCCACTTCTTTAGTAGTCAGTCTTAAAAACAGGATTTTCTTTTGTTTCACTCTGCTTCCCATCTTTACAATGCTCTCATTTATAATGGCTGCTAGTTATTAAGTCCTTCCTAGCGGTTGGGACTTTTTCATTATCTTTAAGTCTCCTAATTTCTTAAAAGAAATTGAGACTCAGCAAGTTCTCACTACTTGCCTAGAAAGCTGAAAAGTGGGAGAATCGGGCTTTGAATCTTTGTCTATCTCACTTCCAAGAGTAGATGCCTCCCCAACACAATAAGGCCTCCCCACCCCCACCTGTGAGTTATTTCCCCCGCTCTTGCCCTTGCGGAGGAACCAGAGAATTTCAGTGGAGACTGCCCCTTGGTTCCCACTCAATTAATAAATGTTTGATTGATGCTAAATGAGCTGTCACTATGTCTTGGAGTGAGAATAACAAGCAGCTCCATAAGCAGATTGTGAAGCGACAATCATGTGACCAAGCCGTTACCATGACAACAGCTGAGGTGGCCTAATGTTTCCTCCTGGAGATGGGGAGGAAGGAGACCAGAGGGTGTGGGGGAAGGGTCGGGTGTTCCTGGCCTTGTCAAGGCTTTGGGATCAACCAGCCAGTGTTCCTTTTGCTCTCCCAGTCTTCTGATTTTTTAAATAAAAATTCCTTAAGCCCAAACTCCCTATTGCATTGAAAAGTGACACATTTTGTTTCCCGAGTTCTCTTGGGAAACACGAATGATAAAGTGTGAACTCCTATCACCTGTGAAAACTTGTTGCCTGGAGATCTTGGCCCAACTCTTCAAACATAAGGCATTTATACAGTTTTTTTCCTGGTGATAACCGTGAGGTTGCTTCCCTGAATTCCGTTTCTGGCGCTCACGTCCAAGGTCCCCTGCCCGTATGGGAGCAGTCCTGACACGCCAGAGGTGAAGGGACACCGAACATCCTTGCAAAGCAGCCTGAACGCATTGGCAGCCTCATGCGATTCAGCAGAGTGGCTCCAGCTGTGAGGCCTTGTTCAAGTCCTTTCATCTGTTGGAACTTTACTTACCTCACCTGTAAGGTGCTGCTGCTGCTGCTGCTGCTATCCACTCGACAGTTTTGGTAAATGCAGTGTCACAGGTGCAGCACCGCACTGCCGCCAGCCTGCCGGGCACCTCTGTGAATTAGAAAAAGGCTGCCCTCTCTGTGGACGCTCCTTTTTAGAAGCATAGGCCAAGCAATGTGCAGAATTATATAAATAAGTTCACCTTCTGCTGGTGAACACAGCCCCAGGTGAGGGGCAAGGTGTGCTGAGGGGAGCCTCCAGCTGAGCTTTAGCTCTGCTCACACCCTACTCCCCAGCCACACATGGCAAACTGGTCTCGTGGCATGTTTCACTAGTCAGGATTTGGAAAGTGGTATTATTTACCATATGTTCTTCAATACCTGGAGAAAGAGAGGAGGCAAAAGGCCTTAGGGCCTCCTATCATTACCAATATAAGGAACATTGTTCCCTCTACTGTTCCCATTTGATTTCAGTGCTGCCAAGGATGCTGTGTCCCTTAAGGCTGGTCTGAGAATAAAGGTGAGGTGGGGGGAGTGGGGAGATGCTGCTGCTGCTGCTGTTTCTGCTGCTGCTGGGAGTGACTGTGGGAACAAAATGTCACCCAGAGGCCCTGTTTTCCAAGGTTCCAGGTCTGCTTTGAGGTTTGAACAAGGTAATTTATAAAAAAGTGCTGTGAATTCTGCAAGGCACACTATGCATGGAAATTGTCATCTCTCTTCATGTATTTGTTAGGCCTACAAAGGCAAGGAGGCATGCTTTTGGATGATGAGAGTCATATGGGCAGGGACCTGAGCTTTACCCTTCTTTCCAGTCCAAAGCCTACACCGTTCTGTGTGGATGGGCCTGGCCTGCTGGCAGTGCTCCTGTGCAGTGCCAGCTGGGCCTATGGGGATCTCTTGGGTCAGGACCTTTCACAGAGCCTTGCAGATAATGCTTGGCTGTCTTTGATGGTGCATCCTTTGCCATTGGCCAATCGAGACAATCTATATTTCTTATTCTGAAAAGAGTAATATTTGTTAAATCTGTGGTTAATTTGTCATATCTACCCTTTAGATTTAATGCAAATTCCCAGAAACAACCTTAGGGAACCTCACCTGAACTCTTAAAACTTTTCCATCCTTCACCCCAATGCACTCTTATGTTCACAAAGCTGAATCATCACCACAAACCCACACAGGAAAATTAACACTTGAATCACAGAGAGAGTGAATTAATAGTTCATTTTCATAAAGTTTGGCTGCATCCAACACTGAGATGCTAAGAATCTATGACTTCACCTCTTTTTGTTTTTTCTGGAGCACTTCTTAAAGTGCAAGACTAGACATAGTTCCACCAGGAAACTGTGAAACTACGGAAGTATACACAGGAAGTACAGAGAGCTCCTGGGGAGGCACTGAGAAGTGAGACTTCGAGATAGCTTCCACTGAGATTTGACTTTCTTTTTCTCAATTGATGTTCTCTATTTTTAGTGGATTTGTGGAACACGTATCATTTATGGTTGAATCTATCAGTTTTTCCTTCAAGGCAGGAAAAGTAAAAGGTTACTATTATATTATTATTTTTTAAAATATATGTATTGATTATGCTATTACAGTTGTCCCATTTATTTCTCCCCTTTATTCTCCTCTGCCCTGAAACCCCCTCCCACCAGCATTCCACCCCTTAGTTCATGTCCATGGGTTGTACATGTAAGTTCTTTGGCTTCTCCATTTCCCATACTATTCTTAACCTCTTCCTGTCTATTTTCTATTTACCAATTATGCTTCTTATTCTCTGTATCTTTTCCCCCATTTCTCCCCCCCTCACTCCTGCTGATAACACTCCTTGTGATATCCATTTCTGTGATTCTGGTCCTATTCTAGTTTTTTACTTAGTTTTTTTTGTCTTTGTTTTGTTTTTGTTTTTTTTAGGTTCAGTTATTGATAGTTGTGAGTTTGTTGTCATTTTACTGTTCATGTTTTTTATCATCTTCTTTTTCTTAGATAAATCCCTTTAACATTTCAAATAATAAGGGCTTGATGATGATGAACTCCTTTAACTTGACCTTATCTGGGAAGCACTTCATCTGCCCTTCCATTCTAAATGATAGCTTTGCTGCATATAGTGGATGTAGGTCCTTGCCTTTCATGACTTTGAACACTTCTTTCCAGCCCCTTCTAGCCTGTAATGTTTCTTTTGAGAAATCAGCTGTTAGTCTTATGGGAACTCCTTTGTAGGTAACTCTCTTCTTTTCTCTTGCTGCTTTTAAGATTCTCTCCTTAACTTACTCTTGGTTAATGTAATGATGTTGTGCCTTGGTGTGTGCTTCCTTGGGTCTAAACTTCTTTAGGACTCTCTGAGCTTCCTGGACTTCCTGGAAGTCTACATCCTTTGCCAGATTGTGGAAGTTCTCTTTCATTATTTGTTCAAATAAGTTTTCAGTTTCTTGCTCTTCCTATTCTCTTTCTGTCACTCCTATGATTCAGATGTTGGAATATTTCAAGTTGTCCGGAGGTTCCTAAGCCTCTCCTCATGTTTTTGAATTCTTGTTTCTTCATTCTGCTGTGGTTGAATGTTTATTTCTTCCTTCTGCTCCAAATTGTTTATTTGAGTCCCAGTTTCCTTCCTTTCACTGTTGATTCCCTGCATATTTTTCTTTATTTCATTTTGCATAGCCTTCATTTCTTCCTCTATTTTGTGACCATACTCAACCATTTCTGTGAGCATCCTGATTACCAGTGTTTGAACTGTGCATCTGGTAGGTTGGCTATCTCTTTATCTCTTAGTTCTTTTTTTGGAGCTTTCATCTGCTCTTTTCATTTGGGCCTTATTTTGTTGGTATCAAGATGCCCATTACAGTGTAAGGGGTGGAGCCTCAGGCATTCACCAGGGTGGGGAACCCACATTGCTGTGTTGTGGTGCTATATGTAGGGGAGGGGCCTGAGAGGGAACAATTCCCCTTGCTTGGCTTTCGGCCAGCTTTCAGTCACTTTCCCTGCTACTCACAAGCAAATTGGGTTCTTCTGGTGCTGATTCCTGGGTGGGTGATTTTGTGTACATTCTAGGACACTGTGGGTCTCTTCAATGATCTCTCCTGTGAGGCTGGGAGTTTCTCCCGCTGCCACAACTCCTTCAGATTTTTACAGCCAGAGGTTTTGAGGCTTTATTTCCCATTGCTGGAGCCCTGGGTTGCTCAGTCTGTTTTGCTCCCCAGTTGTTCCTCCCAGTATATCTGCATGTATATGTGGGACAACCCATCCTCCAAGGACCACCTTGCAGTGCCTCCTTTCCAGCCCAGTTGCGTGTCTCCACCCCTCCTACCAGTCTGAACTAAAGTTTCTTCTTTAACTCCTTGGTTGTTGGACTTCCATACCATTCAAGTTTCTGGCAGTTCTGGTTACTTTTCATTTTTAAATTTGTTGCTGTCCTTTTGGTTGTGTGAGGAGGCAAAGTGTATCTACCTATGCATCCATCTTGGCTAGAAGTCAAATTATTCTATTATTATTATTATTAAAATATATTTTATTGATTATGCTATTACAGTTGTCCCATTTCCTCCCTTCTTTCCCCTCCATCCTGCACACCCTCTCCCACCCACATTATCCCCCTTTAGTTCAAGTTCATGTGTCATAAGTTCTTTAGCTTCTACATTTCCCATACTATCCTTGCCCTTCTCCTGTCTATTTTCTATCTACCATCTATGACACTTATTCTCTGTACCTTTTTCCCCTCTCTCCCCCTCCCACTCCCCTGTTGATAACCATCCATGTAATTTCAATTTCTGCGGTTCTGTCCCTGTTCTAGTTGTTTGCTTAGTTAGTTTTTGTTTTTGTTTTAGGTGTGGTTGTTAATAATTGTGAGTTTGCTGTCATTTTATTATATATGTCTTTTATCTTTTTTTTCTTGGATAAATCCCTTTAACATTTCATACAATAAGGGCTTGGTGATGATGAACTCCTTTAACTTGACCTTATCTGAGAAGCACTTTATCTGCCCTTCCATTCTAAATGAAAGCTTTGCTAGATAGAGCAACCTGGGATATAGGTCCTTGCCTTTCATGACTTGGAATACTTCTTTCTAGCCCCTTCTTGCCTACAAGATCTCTTTCGAGAAATCAGCTGACGGTCTGATGGAAACTCCTTTGTAGGGTACTGTCTCCTTATCTCCTGCTGCTTCTAGGATTCTCTCCTTCATTTTTACTTGACTAATGTAATTATGATGTGCCTTGGTGTGTTCCTCTTTGGGTCCAACCTCTTTGGGACTCTCTGAGCTTCCTGGACTTCCTAGAAGTCTATTTCCTTTGCCAGATTGGGGAAGGTCTCCTTTATCATTTGTTCAGATAACTTGTCCACTTGTTGTTTTTCCTCTTCTCCTTCTGGTACCCCTATAATTTGGATTTTGGAATGTTTAAAGATGTCCCAGAGGTACTTAAGCCTCTCCTCAGTTTTCTGAATTCTTGTTTCTTCATTCTTTTCTGTTTGATTGTTTCTTTCTTCCTTCTGGTCCACTCCATTGAGTCCCAGTTTTCTTTCCATCACTATTGGTTCCCTGTGCATTTTTCTTCATTTCACTTAGCATAGCCTTCATTTTTTCATCTAATTTATGACCAAATTCAACCAATTCTGTGAGCATCCTGATCACCAGTGCTCTGAACTGTGCATCTAATAGGTTGGCTATCTCTTAGTCACTTAGTTGTATTTTCTGTGGAGCTCTGATCTGATCTTCAGTTTGGGCTATTTTTGTCTTGTCACGCCTGTTATGTAGTGAGGGGTAGAGCTTTAGATGTTCACAAGGGTGGGACAACCCAGTCACTGGGTTGTGATGCTGTATATGGGGGCGGGGTCCAAGATGGAACAATGGTGCTTGCTCTGCTCTCTGTTGAATTTCAGTCCCTTCTGATTTCAGTCCCTTCCTCCACTTCCCCCAAGCAAACTGGTCCTTTCTGGTGCTAATTCCTGTGTAGGTGGGCTTGTGCACATTCTAGGACCCTGTGGGTCTCTCCAATGAACTCTCCTGTGAGGCTGGGAGTCTCTCTGCGCCTCAACCCCCACAGAGTTTTCAATCAGTGCCCCAAGGCTCTATTTCCTGGCACTGGGACCCTGGTTTGCGTGCTCTGTCTTGCTCCCTAGTTTTGGCTGGTTTATCTGCACACAAATGTGGGACCACCTGGTCAGCCAGCCACCTTGTGTGCAGTGCCTCACCTCGCAATTGCCGTCTCACTGAGTCTGCTGGTTGCCACCCTGCACCCGGGGTCTGCCAGCCACTGCCTACACACCCAGGGTCTGCCCGCTGCTGTCTTGTGTGCCTGGGATGCCTTATGTGCCTGGTTTCACCACTTTTTGTGCCAAGACCTCTCTCTGTCCAGCTACCCCAGTCCACCCTTCCTACCAGTCTGGATGAATGTGTCTATTTTAACTCCTTGGTTGTCTGTCTTCCATACAGTTCAATTTTCTATCAGTTCTGGTTAGTATCTTGTTTCTAAATTGTTGCTGTCCTTATTTTGGTTATGCGAGGAGGCACAGTGTGTCTACCTACACCTCTATCTTGGCCAGAAGTCTATTATTTTTATTTTTGTTAGAAGAAAATGGAAGCCTGTAGAAAGAAAGCAATTTGCTTGAGGCCCCAAAGGACACACATCTCAAAGGTGTAGACCAGTGAAACGTGTGCATCAGCAGTGAGTTAGGAGTCAGGAAGTGTTAGCCCTCTTCACTGCCTTCCGCCTTCAGGAACCACTGAGTGGGCTGATTGAATTGTCATTTCATGACAAGTTCTTCTAAGACCAAGGTGTGGCATTGTCTCCTGTGGTGAAATTACCTCCTGGGGAGTGTAATTATGATCAGAGATGCTGATTTAAACTTGAGCTTTGGAAGAGGAGAAATACTAACCATCAATCATGTTTTTATGCTTCAAATGAAGAAACTAATAAAATAGGAAAGTTGCAGTTGGACTACCCAGGTATGTATGAGAATGTGATGATGAATTTCTCTTTTTCACTAAAGTCTAAGAATGAAAAACTGTGCACTAGGAGAAAGTTTAAGTCAGAGGGAAACTGGAAGAAATCCTTGGACACAAGTGGTCTGGTGTACATGGTGGCCTGTAATTCCTCTTGTCTTGCACTTTAATTTCTCTCTGTCTCTTTAAACTTGCTCATTATATGGACCAGAACATGGTGTACTGAGCCAGCACCTGTCCCACTCAGAGCAAGCTTTAACATAGAAGCCTCTCTCTGGAGCCCCACCTGTCTCCAGTCATGCCAACACCACACGTTCCCATGGAAGGCATTTGTGTTCACAAGCTGCCTACCTTTGGTTTCTTGCTGGAACTGTCTTCTAGAAAAGATTGCTGGGTGAGGGGGGTACTTTGGGTATTTGGTAACAGAACTCCTTTGCATTGGTTTCTGGACCAGTGTTTTTGAGCTTAGTGAAATTTTGCTCCCTAGAGGGTATTTGGCAATGTCTGGAGACATTTTGGTTGTCACAACTGGGGGTACTACTGGCATCTAATGGGTAGAGACCATGAGTGCTACTAAATATCCCATGATACACAGAACAATCCCCCAAAATGACTAAATCCAAAATGTCAAAAGTGTCAGGTTTGAGAGACCCTGTCCTGAACCAACTGAAGAGTTACATATTCTTGACTAAAGCAAGCAAAGGGGAGTGGGATTATTGTGCAGGTTGTCTCACACTGGCTTTAGTCTCACCTCAGTGATGTACAACAGTAAACTTTGACTTTTGCTCATGAGGCTAGAGGTCAGCTGAGCAGTTCTGCTAATCTGGGTCAGGCTTGGCTGATTGTGACTGAGCTCACTCATGACTCTGTAAATCAACTGGCAGTTTGGCTGTGAGCTGGCAGGTCTAGTATGGGTTAATTTTTGTGTGTGATGTTTGGTGGGGTGGACTATTGGCTAGAGTAACCAGGGTGACAGGACCATACAGTGCCCAAGCTTTTCACACATTGATGTCACAGAGAGGGAGAAAAAGGAGACAGAGATAGAGAGAAGCAGAGAGACAGAGAGAGAAACATGTGAGGTCTCACAAGGCCAAGGCTAACAGCTGGCACAATTTCATTTCCACCACATTCTACTGGCCAAAGCAAATTACAAGATTTTTAGGGGATGGAGAAATAGACTCAAATATTTCATGAGAAGACTGCAAAGACAACTGCAAGGGGCAAGAACGCAGGGAGGAGTGAAAAACAGTGGGCATTTTTGCAATCTATCCACAGTACGCTCCTTCTCTAGGTCTAATGTACATTTCTGCTGTAGAATCCAGCAGAGCAGTGCCTCTTCCAGGGAGTGTTACCTGCCCCTCCCAGGTCTCCCATCTGTGTCCTGGCCAACAACTTTCACAGTACCCCTCAATCTGCACCACAACCTCGAGCACTGCCACTGGCCAGCACCCACACAATCACAGGCCACCATGTGGTCCCTGCACTCTGGGACCAAGAATGAACATGTGGCTTCCTCAGTCTGTGTGTGTCCTCGATGTCTGCACGTGGACTCAATGTCTGTAAGTCCTGCTGTAGAGCATTGACTTAAAGAGTGGCTATGCCTTGATTCCAACCCTACCTTTGTCTCCTACTAGGTCAAGTGAAGCAAGCTTATTAATCTCTCCATTTCTCTGTACAATGGGGATATTTACTGTTACTAAAATATGCCAGAGGCTTGTGAGGCAAATGAGGTAATACAGGACAAGGGCTGCAGTTATCCTACCATCATCTTCAGTGAGGCAGTATTTGTCCGTAGGGACGTCTCACTCACCACTTCCATCTGGCAGCTAGAGAATCATGACTCTGTTCATTAATTCTTTACTAAGACATAGACACTAGACCCTGTGCTCCTCCCTACGCAGCAAGAGAGCAACCCCTGCCACTGGCCACCTGATGTCTAGGGGTTACATTCACTTGGCTTGGTTCAGCATCCCTTCAGTCACTGGAAGAGATTACTATTTCCTTCTCCAAAGGTAGCTGGAGCTGAGAAAGTCCCCTAGCTGCCCAAGGACACCATGCGCCCCAGGCAGTGAAGGCTGCCCCTGCTTCCTGTCCTTACCTGCCTGACTCACTGGGGGATGCTGGCTGGGCTGCAGACTTCCTCCAGCTCATGGGGACAATGAAGGGAACTGTGTGGGAGGGGTTTGTAGGAAGCTCAAGAGTGGAAGGCAGTGTTGCTGTACCATTTTGGGAATGCTGAAAATAAGACACATGTTCCCTTTCAGACAGATTTTTAAATGGCAGCATAAAACAGCTGCTTCTGCTTGAGGCTGCATTGGTGGACTTTACAACTGCAAAAAATGGGAAGGTGCCTCAGGAATGACTCACTGATCCAGTGCTGTGAGTTGCGACCACCTGCCAGGGTGACCATGTCTATCCTGTTTAATATCCTGCACATTGGCTGGTGTGTCTCACTTGGGGGATCTTAGTAGAAAAGGACCTACCAGCCCCTCCCAATCTCCAAGCTGCCAAGTCGGTGGCTCTTGCCTGGCCTTGAAGTGGTTCTTTGTAAAGGCTTTGGCGTAGAGCTGAACACTCTAGAAATTGCAAGAGGTTCTCGGTGCCTGGCAGAAGCTGGGTTACGACAAGAGAAAGAAGGGCAAGCCCAGCCTACGCTGAAGTTGGATATGAATTCTGATGGGCCACTTACCAAATGGGAATTTACCAAGCCCCTGCATCCATACCAATGGATTTAATTTCTAAGATACTTGTGGGTTGTATAGTCAGAATAATATAAGTTAACACTAATCACACTAGGTTTTTTAAAGTATATTTAAACATTTTCATATGAGCTCCCCTTGCTTTCACAATACGTATTTAGCTTTCTGAAGGCGATTATCATGTGTCTTGTTTTCTCTACAATCCCTGGCACCAAGCTAGACATATCACTTGATTCCTACCTGCCAGTTGTCATAAACTAGTAACCACAAATTCATTTTGTTTGATGGTTTTTGTTGTTTTGCCTCAGGGCAATGTTGTAAAAGGTAATAAAATTAGGTGGAATTTACACAGGGTCCATATATGAACAGCAGACAATGGATGTTATATTACTGGTCACTTCATGTGTTCATGTGCCCACCTCTGCTCTAACTTCATGAGTTTGAAATGTTCTTTCCATTACCCATCCCTACCTAAGTCTTGCTCTACTGCAAGGGGCACCCCTAGTCCTATCTCCTCCATGAGACCCTCTTTGCATGACACCCACAGGGTCCCTCCCTCCTCTGAGCTGTACCAGCACCTACCCTCACTGTAGTTCATTCAGTAGCTAGTGCATATTCTTTGATCTTCTTCGTAGGTATTCATGTATATGTGTTCCTTCTTGCCAGTTAAGCTATAGATCCTTTTCAAGCGGACTGGACTATGCTTGGTAGCCCCAGTGACGTCCTATGCAGAGTATGTACTAGGTGTGTGTTTGTAGGCAAGTGAGGCTGACAGTCAATTATCACAGGCACTTTCCTGGGAGGCTTGGCAAATCTGGTAGCCACATTGCTCCCATCCCAATCTCCATGTAGCATTTGATTGCAATCCTTTTACCTTTTATCCTTTATAATCATCATCAGTAACAGCAAACCTCTAAGATACCTCTAAACCTGGACTCTTTCCTTTATCCTCTCAAAAACCAAAATCAACTCTCCATCTGTTTGTTAAACATCTGTCAGCTTTCTCTTGAACTAGTTGGATGTTCCTGAATTAGTTCAACTGCGGGAGACAGACTGTAGCAAGAATGTATCACACACATCTGGTAGTGTCATGTTCCTAACAAATCATCATTCAGCACCCACTCTGTGCCATGCGCTGAGCAAACACCACTGGCAACTCACGCCTCCTGCTCTCAGGTGCTATCAGTTTACGTGGAGAAACCCTGTGCACCCACGTGAAATGCATGCATGATTCACTGTCTTATTTATAGTACTTAAATGTCAGTAAATGCTACGAATTCCAAGGGGAGCAATGTCTCTAAAGAGCAGGGGAAGTTTTCAGGAGGAGGCAGAGTTAGTTCTGGGCCTTGAGCATGAGCAGAATTTATAGAAGTGAACTTGAGCAGAGAAGATATGCCAGGAGTATGAGGACACTATACAGCAGGAAGGCTTGATGCTTTAGAATCACAGATAATCTGACACTTAATGATTATGTCTCAAGTTCCTGAGTCTCATTCATTGTTTGAAAAGTATTGTGTGTCATTGTCATGAGGATTAAGTGGACAAAGTATAAAAATGACTCATAGGTGACCATAACTGCTTATTAGCTTTATAGCAACTGTTAAAAGTGATTG
The DNA here is from genome assembly GCF_019186645.2 of Phyllostomus hastatus. Taxonomy (NCBI): domain Eukaryota; kingdom Metazoa; phylum Chordata; class Mammalia; order Chiroptera; family Phyllostomidae; genus Phyllostomus; species Phyllostomus hastatus. Next base: position 5,074,201 of record NW_025334015.1, on the reverse strand, counting down.
AAACAGATATGTGAGACAGGGGACAGGACTGTCTTATTGGAACACAATGGGAGTGATGGGACATGAGGTGACACAGATTCCCTGTTAAGTCACCTGGTGGATGTCGTAGATGTCTAGATAAGCGTTTGGGCTTCCAGCAGCAGGCTGGGGTGTCAAGGGTGGCACCAGTGAGTTTTAGCAGATTTTGGAAGTTCCTAATTTGGAAAGCACATATGCAGAGGCACCGGAAGTGGTGGGTGGCAGGAGACGGCTACGTCTCGGACTCATTATACTCCTGTGAGTAAGGTTTTGTCTCCAATGATTTGAGAAATACTTAAGTAAAGGCAAGGCTTCTAAAATAGGAAAATCCTAAAATACTAAACCCTAAAATATAAATTTAAAATGATCTAAATCTAAAATATTAAAATAAAAGTACTGAAAATCCATGGGACCTCTCCACCACTCTCCGGAGCTGACAACTCTGAGCAATTCCTTTCTGAATCTAGAAACTTGTTCTGTATTCTAGAAATGGGGCATAATAGTGACTCTCTAACTCTGCCAAGTTGGAATCAGTTATATGCAAAAGTACTGATTAACAGCTGAAGTTTTCTCTGGTTCATCAGCTCTTACAGAACATAACTTCTATGTGAAGCTGCAGTTGGTGACAGGTGTGTTCCACACTGCTGTGTTGCTGCTGTTGTTCTCAGACTAACACTAAGAAGAACATAATCACTTTCCTGAACAGGACTGAATGAATGGCTAATATGCCATTTTAGTGAATGAGGGATGGTAGTGAGGAAGAGGAATGTGAGAAGCATTTTGCAATTGTATGCATTCTGCTATTTTAATTTATTGTTATCAATCCTAAACTATATCCAAAAACTATATTTACAGATCAGAAGAAAGTACCTTACTTTATCTTTGTTCAAGTTAGAAAAAAAGTAATCAATTGGCTCAAACAGCATACAAATGAAGAGGTAAAGTAGAAGGAATAAGCTTTAGAATGAAAAGGCACATGTGAGTTAAGGTCTGTGTTGAAAACTGCTAATTAATCTGAAGAGTCTAGCAGAGTTGTCAGAAGGCTTTTTGCACCCAGTTGGTTAGAACTGTTTCAGATAACTTTCCTGTAAAGAAGCTCCTGTGATTCCCAGCTTGATCTTCTTGTCGAAGGCCAAGACTTCCTAACCTGAGAAATAAATATAAGAAGATTGACAGAGTGCGTACCCCACTGTGATATTGTGTGACGTTTAACACTTGACTTGGAAAGAAATGGGGTAATTATCCTATTGGAGGACAACTGATGAACCCCCTTAAAAAGCTTGGTGGTGTCTTAATTCTTGACTATAGCTTTTCACTCCAAGAGCTTCTGATATGACTCTGTACATCCAGGTTTACCCTCGAAGGACTTACCTGTGGACTATTGTAAACAAAACCCAGTCTTTCTTGCAAGCCCTTGTCAAAGTGAGCTGGATTTATTGAGGGCCTGCTCTGCACCCAGCATGTGCTGAGTACTGAAGATATGAAGACAAACCACACTGTCCTAGTTTTAGGAATGTGACAAGCCATGAGACGGACACACAGAAGTAATGACTATTATATAGCAACATAGGCCAAATATAAAACACGTAGTACAGCAGCGCTGCTGGGTTTTAGGTGGGAAGCTCAGCAGCATGCTCAGGGACAGCGAGTCTGCATCACTTTAGCTGGAATTGAGGGCTTCCACACCAGAGCAAAATGGGTGATGCTGGCATGGTGGTTGGCAGCTGGACTGGCATCCATGGCCAGCATCACCTCAGCTTTGCAGGCAACCAAATCCATGGAAAGACTTGGAGCAGAAGAATAAAACCGCCTTTAATTCAGGAAGATAAACCAGGCAGCAGCATGCTGGCTAGACCAGAGTCAGGCAACAAGGCTTTTAGGAGCATTAAAATAGTCTGGGTGGCAGCTGGAAGGGAATAAGCCAGACAGGACCGGAAGGAGACATGTGACAGGAATTTGGAAGAAAGAAGCAGGTCTTGGTGCTCTCATCCTTCCCAGCTTGTTCATGGCTACATCATGGTCAGTTTGGGCTGCTACGAGAAGGTACCATAGACTGTGTGGCTTAGGTAACAAGCATTTATTTCTCATGATTCTGAGGATAAGGTGCTAGAGACCCAGTGTCTGAGAGGACTGCTCTCTGGTGTGCAGACAGCCTTCTTCTCTGTGTATCCTCTCAAGGCCAGAGGAAAATCCTCTCTCGAGGTTCTTCCTGCAAAGGCACTAACCCCACTCATCAGGGCTCTGCCCTCATGATCTAATCACCTCCCAAAGGCTCTGCCTCTTAATACCACCACGTTGAGTGTTAGGGTTTCACCTATGAATTTTGAGGGAACACAAATACTGTTACCATAATTATTAATATGTCTACCTTCCTGTTCTGATTAAATTACAAGTTTCTTCAAGGCAATGCCTTGTCTGCAGAGGAGGCTCAGCTGGTTCCATTAAAGTGTGTACAACCAAATATGTTAAAATTAGATTTATTGCACATTCATTCATTTCAGTTTATCTGGTTTTCACATGAGAGACAGATTATTCAGCAAGCATTTCAAAGCCAGGTCAAACCCACGCTCTGACACTTGCTGTTAAGGAAAATCTGTTGAACTGTTCCCCAAGATGTAACAACTATGAGCTGTTTAGGGTTTAAGATTATTTTATGTAAAAGGTATATTTCCTGACAGCTTGGATAGACCCTCCAAAAAACCTCACACAAACACACTAAAAATACTCAGAATCAAAATGCTGCTTGCCTAATAAAACAGAAAGAGGGTGCTAAAGGAAGCAAACTTTCATTTTGAGGCAGAGACCTAAAAACTGTGGGGGTGCCAATCAGTTTCTCGGGCATTTAAGCCTTTCATCACATTCTGGTTTTCCCTTTTTAAATTCATCAAGTCTCCAGGCTGGGGATTTCTGATCTATAAAAGTGTTCTAACAAACATCCCAACAACCTTTTATATGAGTACCACCTTTCCTGAGAACGCAAGAATAGAACCTGCCTTCTCTTTTGAATCATGTACAGCGTTCCAGTCCATGAGGCATTTGACCTCTAGCAGCTGCTCCCTCTAAGCCTCTGGCTGGGTTCTTGCAGTGTCTGCCCTCTCCCCCAGGAGCTGCAGGTTCCATGGGGTGCTGGGGGCCCTCCCGTATGAATGGCAACTGCAAAGCCTGCTCACACTGCTTCTGTTTGGCTTTTGTTTAAAAACTGCTTATCTTTACACCTGTGTTCATTTTAGCTCCTCTGTTCTTCTCACATAGGAGGTAGACTATTCAAGCACCTTGCAGGCAGCTCAAATCCAGGCTCTGACACTGGCTGCGGTGGGGGAGTGACCTGGATAAAACCACACTGCAGGGAGGGTTTGCTTCCTCGTTTGAAAGTCAGGATAGCAAAACCTACCTTACAGAATGTGTGCAGGTTAAACAAAATGAGGTAAGCAATATAAAGCATCCAGCACCCAGCTGTCTCAGCAACACATGCCTCTTTTCCACATTGGATAGGTATTTGTTCCTGAGTGTTCTGTTGTTTAAGGGTAACACAGTGAGTGGAGAGACAGATAAACCTTCTGCCCTGTGCTAACAGTGGGTGTGGGCCCCACTTCAGTCCTGCTGAGTCAGAAACTTCGAGCATGGGGCTGACAGCCTGTGTCAACAGCTTTCCCGGTGACCCCGAGGAACAGCAAAGCATGACAGCCACACTGCTAGATGAAGGCCCACGTGGTGTGTTTGTGAGTTTATACCCAGGGAAATGGAAACACATGGGCATGTGGATGTGTGCATGTGTGTGGTGCTGGTGGCAAGGTGGCATGTTGATCTTTACTGTTCACAGACACGGCAAAAAAAAAAAAAACTCACGGAGGTAGAACTGGAGAGTAGTTAAATCATTCAGATTCAGTCTTCAGCATTCGGTCACATTGTTTTCTTTTCGAGCGAAATCCAGGGTTTTGGAGTAAGTACCGTGTCACTCCTATGGTCTGTTGAGATCTGGGAATCAGGTGGTTTTGAATCTGGCCTCAGAAGTCACAGATCTGGGGCCTCCGATGGGGCTTCTTTGTTTTTGAGGGGACTGTTTCCCTCTGGGAGAAGTGGGGGAGCTCAGAAAGGAAGCCACTCTGTTACCCAGATGATTTTTAAACCTAGGTCACCTTCCCCTGTGGCTCTGAAATGAGACCTGGTGTTTAATGTGTGATGGTCAGGGAGGTCCTGAAAGAGTTAACACTAAATGCTGTTCGCCTCCTATGAAAGGGACTTCTGAAAATGGGCACCAGTTCTGACCTTTTAGTATTTGGGGTCAAAATGGTAACAAAACAGACACAAAAAGTAATCAGTGGCTAGAGATCTCAGTCTCTACCCTGGGTACCACCACACTTCAACCTGAGCTCAGCTTGCAGGTGGTTGCATTCTGCCCCCTTGTGGGCAGTCAGTCTTACTGGGCCTTGCCGGGAGCGGGGTGCCTGCCGCTTACCTAGTGCAAACTTCCTCAGGGTCACTGGTGAAATGTCCAGCAGGGGCTCCGGACCCGCGGCCCATGGGCAGCACGCAGCTCAGGATGTCTATGAGCGCGGCCCAACACAAAATCGTAAATCTACTTAAAACGTTATGAGATTTTTTTGTGATTGCGTGTCGCAATGTAACGTGTGTGACCCAAGACAACTCATCTCCTTCCAGTGTGGCCCAAGATGCCAAAAGGTTGGACACACCTGGACTCTAAGGCTGGCCTTTTTCTTTCTCTCTTTCCTGCCCTCGGCTTCTGTGGTCATTTTACTTGTCACGAAGCTTGTGCTGGTTTTGGGAGAAAGGACGCTGGCACCAACGGGCCCGCTCGCAGTTGCATCAGGCGTCCACGGGCGGCTCCGGGTGAGGAGCTGCAGGCAGGTGCACCACACTTCACAATCAAAGTTTTCTTCAGTAAAATGTTTAAATGTGGATTTTAAAATAGAAGTATCTTAAACCTTTAAAATAGTTTACAGGTCATATGTTTATTTTAGAGAAATAAAAGCTACACTCACAGTTCTGTCTCTCACCAAAGAGCTCTTCTGTTGTGTCATTCCAACACACCCTCCTCCTGGCTTTTCTCTTACCTGGTTCTACTTTAATATGAGCTTCTCCCGGGAACGGAGCAGGGAGAGACGGGGGCGGGGTAGACACGGACAGAGAGCAAACGATGCTGACTCATTTCTTTACCCGCCAGGGGGACAGCCCCTCATGGCGGGTGGTTCGGCCTGGTGATTTCACCACCACCTAAGTGACATCGTCCCTCCGCCTACTGTTTTGGGCTCTTCATTATCAGTTCTATCTGCAGCCCCACATCCTTACCATCCTTCTTTCCATCAACAGCAGAGAAAGAGCAAGGCAATGCCTCAGCGGCGTCTGGGCTGAGCCTGTTTTCTGGGATCTTGGCTGAGAGTGTCTGCAGCTTGCTTGGGGCTTGGGTCCACTCATATTTTTCTTGCTGATAAATAAAGGTTCTTATATATTGGAGTTATTAACCCTACATCTGCCATAAAAATTATTTTTTTTAATTAATTAGTTCAATAAATGTTCAGCACTTACGATGTGTCAGGTGCTATTCTGGATTCGGGGGGTGCAGTGATTTCAAAAGGATAGATGGAGTGTCAGCTTTCACCAAGGGAAGAGAAACGTTAAAGCAAATAGTTTCAGATTCTGGTGAGTGTTTTGAGGAAAACAAAACAAGGTGCTGGGGAGGTTGTTACTTTAATAGGGGGTGTAGGGAAAGGCCATCTGGGTAGGTGAAATTTAATCTGGGAACTAATCATGTCAAGCTGAGGAAAGTCCTCACTGGAAGGAGGAGCAGGTGCAAACCCTTTCTCATAGGAGTGGGCTTGCTGGACCCGAGGGTCTAAAAATGAAGACTGTTGAGGCCAAAGCAGAGAAAAGAGGAGGGAGAGGGGGTCTGGAGGTAAATCTGGTTCTTATCCTAGAGGAGACTGGAAACAATGGAATAATTGTATGGATGTAACGTGATCTCAGTTAGTTATCACAAGGCTGTTCTGGCTGCTCTGTGGCAAAAGGCCTGTAAGTGAGCAAGAGAGCCCAGGCGGGAGACCAGCGAAAATGTAGCCCCTGGCTGCCACAGTGTGATGATGGCTGGGATGTGGGTGCACGCCAGCAGGGTGGCGAGGGGTGGACGAGCTCTGAAAGCACCGTGGAGGAAGATCTTGCAACTGAGCTGGATTTAGGGAGAAAAAGAGGAACCAGAGATGTTTGCCCTTCAATGTTGTTTTTGTTTCGGGGGCTCGGGGGGTGTCTTACTAACTTACTTTTTTTTTAAGATTTTATTTATTTATTTTTAGAGAGAGAGAGAGAGAGAGAGAGAGAAGCATCAATGTGCAGTTGCTGGGGGTCATGGCCGGCAACCCAGGCATGTACCTTGACTGGGAAACGAACCTGCGACACTTTGGTTCACAGCCCGCGCTCAATCCACTGAGCTACACCAGCCAGGGCCTAACTTACTAACTTTTAAAATGTACAGTTGTCCCTCAGTATCTGCAGGGGACTCGTTTCAGGAACCCCTAGACACTCAAATTCATGGATACTCAAGTCCCTTATATGAAGTGATGTAGAGCAATGCATATAGTTGACCCTTCACATTTGCAATTTCCAATTGTGGATCCAAAAAACTGTTTTCCATCTGAGGTGGGTTGAATCCCCAGAAGTGGAACCTGAAGATGTGAATGGCTGACTGTATTTATTTATAGTAAATTTTTCATAGCAAGAAACTGTGCCCTGAATGATTCTGGAGGGGGGGGGGGTGTTCAGTGCTGTATTTGTTTAACAGACCAATGGCTGCAGAAGTTTCATCAGCTAAATAACTCACCTCGTTGATTTCCCATTTCTTCAAAACAGAGAATGAGAAATAGAGTGATAGTTTCACTTAAGCAACTTACTGTATATTCAGCCCAAGCCTGGGTTTTGGAAAATAATGAATCTGATACCATGGAGCTATTGATGGCTTATTCTGGTTTTTAAGAGCCTTTTTCTCCTGAAAGCTTCATTCCTCTTCTGATGCTAAGAAAAAGATCAATGCAGCCATCACATGGGGCAGCAGCACTTTTCCAATGCCCGGGTCCAGTGCACTCTCTGAGGGGGAGATCCAAACACCGATGGCTGCTTGTCTGCCACTCAGGGTTTCCCTTGACATCCTTACACTGTTTCAGTTGTGTTTGTGATCACTCCGGTGGGACAGTGTGTGTATGTGTGTGTGAGTGTGTGTGTGGCACTTACTTGGGCAGGTGTGTGAATGGGGGAAAGACGAAGGGGAGAGGAGGCAGAGGCACTGAGGGAGAAAGCCAGGGACTGAGACAGAGATGGAGAGAGCAGGGCAGAGAGAGGGAAGAGAGATGGAGGGAGCAGGGGGGAGACAGGGAAGAGAGATGGAGGGAGCAGAGCGGAGAGAGGGAAGAGAGATGGACCCCTGAGCAATGGGTGAGAAGGAGCCTTATTCCCACAGGGTCCTAGGTCATAAAACCAGCACTGAGGGAATGCTGGGGCGTTCCCATGGTCTGCAGGGTCCTTTCATGTTGGGCTACTTTCTCTGTGCTCAAGAAAAGCTGAAACTTGTAGTTGAGTGAGTGGGTGTAGCTTAGGAAGAACATAGCAGCAAGTGTGATAAAAGACTTGGAGTTTTAACCTCGTGGTGTTACAGGTTGGATTGTGCCCCTCACAAAAGATATGTTTAGGTTCTAATCCCCTCCACCCGTGAACATGACTTCATTTGGAAATAGGATCTTGCAGACATAATCAAGTTAAGGCGAGATCACTAGGGTGGGCCCTGATCCCGTATGACAAGTGTCCTTGTGAGCAGGGAGAACATCACATGCTCACTGAGGCAGAGGCCAAAGCAAGGCAGCTGCAAATCAAGGGATGATGGCCACCTCCTTAAGCTGGGAATAAGCAAGGAAGGGATTCTCCTCTTTTGTTTTGGAGAAAGCATTGCCCTGCTGACACCTTGATCTTGGACTTCAAGCCTCCAGAATGTGAGGGAATAAACTTCCATTGTTTTAACCTACCCATTTTGTGTCCTTTGATATGGCAGCCCTAGAAAATGAACACAGGTAGTAAACCCACTGTGAGTCATCAGTGCAATGTGGCGACCAGAAAGTACACTGTAAGTCCTAGCCACACCAGTGGGTGTGCACACATCCAGCACGACGGAGACGGGTGGTGTGTTTCCTTCCACACCTGTCATATCACATTTATTTCTGGGCAGTAGATTCAGCAGGACATTGACAAGCTAGAAATTGTTCAGAAAATACCCAGAGTGCACAGGGGAGCCTGGAGTCCTGCAACATCGACACCTGGACTATTGCAACCGTGTGCCAACCTGCTTTATCGTTGTAACTTTACCTTACACACTTTCATTTATATACTCAATATATATGTACATTTTCAGTCATTCGTTCAAATTGACATGAACTGTTTCCCAGGCAGCCCTCTTCTCTCATTCTGATGGCTTCAGCTTGCATCTCTAGCCAGATTTCCTTCTTGAGCTCCATGTCTATTTATTTACCTAACAAACTGCCTGCCATCTCCACTTCGGAGAGTGACCACCAGAGCTCAGCTTGTCTCAGACAGGACTTGTGGTCTCCACTGTCTCCTTCAGACCAGCCACCTTCCCTGGGCACCCTGGGTCAGGGAAGGTTACCCCTGCCATGTGACTGCTGGAGCTATAACTGTGTCCCAGCTGTCCTCGCCACTGCATGTTCCTGCGCTCTGGGCCCTGGCCTGCTCTCTCCCTGCATTTCCATCTGGCTTCCAGGACCAGTTGTGCTCACTGTGGACACTCACCTGAGCAGACAGATCACCTCTCTCCTGCTTTAGCCCCCATGGAAGAGACCCCAATTTGGGAATAAATAGATCTTAGTGTGTGGGACACCACAAAAGCTCAGGGATTTGGCAAAACACAGATTTTTAGGGTCTATTTTAACAGACTGGTGATCAGAATGGTGCAGTAGAACATATGATTCCTTAGAAGTAAAAGTATATATATCAAAGTAGAAATATTTGTCCTGTGATATTGACTGATAGTGAACTCATTGGGAAGGGCACTGGGACCTACTATCCCCAAACTTGAAGATTGTTCCAACACTGTGGCATTACCTCCTCCTCTTAGACCTCTAGAAAGAGTTGGACCATACATACAAATAGCCAGGAACCACTCAACTCCTTGCTTTAGGTTTGAAATCATATTCTTGGCCCCTCCTTCCCTCCTCACTTCCTTTCTCTTTCCCTTTTTTTCCTTCCCAGTCTTGTCTGTGGTTCACAGTTCCTCTCTTTTCCACTCTGCAGTCTTCTGCCTTCTGAGTTATCCTTGCACAGTCCCTTTCACCATCCCCAAACACACCTCTCACTCTCTCAACTGCAATCTCTCTCTCAACTTCCTTCTGTGGGCAGGCACAGCTGCCAGGCTTCCTGAGAACTTCTATTTAGGTCATGGAAGTAGCTCAGGGTTCATGAACACAGGACAGCCTGCAGGGTGCACTTATCAGAGAAAAGCTGGTTTATCCCTCAACTACCTTCATCCTTTATATATAATGTTCACCTTGAGTATCACAAACTTGCCTTGGAAAACAGTTTCGGTCCCTTTCCATCTCACGAGTCTGCATTGCCAGGGTAGCTGGTGACAACACGGGAGGTGTGCCTGGTAACCAGGGAACGGAGACAAAGGTCAAGGGTGTGGGCAGAGCCTTCTGGCAGATGAGAACGAGTATGGTGGGGATGTTTGGTGTATTGGAGGGAAACCTGTATAGTGAAGGGAACCTAAGGCTTTGGAAATGAAGATCCCTGTTTGAATGCTAGCTCTGCCAATTCAGTGCTGTGTGGCTTGGTTAAGTCATTAAATTTTTCACCATAAGTTACTTTATCTGTAAAATGAGAATATAATAATTATTTCAGTTAGATGTTATGAGGATTACCGTTTTTTCACACCATAAGACACACCTAGGTTTTAGAGGAGGAAAACAGGAAAAAAAATTTTGAAGCAAAAAATGTGGTAAAATATTTAATAACATAAATAACATAATATTTCACCAAGGTAAATGTAAACAGAACTCAACAGCCATTATTACTGACTCTAAGCTTTAAGTATGGAAACTCCTCTAATCATCAGGAAACCCCAAGAACTCCTCATCACTACCATCCACATTTATGAAGCTCAATTCCTCACTCTGTTAATAGAGGATGTCATCTTCAGAGCTGTCTACGGCATTGCTGATGCCACATTTTTTGAAGGACCTCACAACGGTTTCATCCTTAACTGACTGCCATGAGGTTTTCACCCACTCACAAACTTGGGTAATTGTGGGCCTTTTATTCATCCAGTTGGTGCCGGGTCATGATCTCCACCAGCCATCCATTTGTTCCACTCTTCTGTCATGAAAACTTTAAATGGCTTGTTGATGGAAACATCCAAAGGTTGCAACTGGCTGGTAAGTCCCCAGGCTCAATGGGATTTCTCTTCTTTAAATCTCTCTTTTTTGTGGCTTCAGTGATATGTGCCCTAAACTGGTCAAGCACTAATAGAGCAGGTTTTTTCAGAAGCCCTCCAGGACGTTTGGACCACACTTTTTCTATCCATATCTTCATGCTATTTTCATCCATCCATCCTTCATCATGAACATGAACAATAACTCCTCTTGGGGTTGCCTCTTTTGGCATGTTTTTTCTCTTGAAAATCAGCACTGGTGGCAGTTTGGTGCCATCTGCACAGCAGGACAACACAACTGTGTAATGGGTTTTATCATGCCCTGAGGTTTTCACAGTTATGGTTTGGGCACCTTTCCCATCAACAGTCTTCTTTGATGGAACATGAAAAGTTAATGGGACTTCATCCATGTTCCCAATCTGGCTTATTTAAAATCCATTTTTCTTTCTTGCATCCAGTACAAATTTGTAAAAAGACACAATCTTGGATTCATATTCTACACACATTGTTTGTGCAACCCTAGTTTTGGTGTGCACAGCAAGACCACATGTCTTCATAAATCTGTGGCACCACGTTGATGATCCAGTGACGTCCTCAATGCCTTTCTCTGCAGCAGGACATTTGGCTTCACGCATGATCATTTCAGTAGATACTGAAAAGCCATTCTTCCTGTGATGTGTAATCCACTCTTTCATATGCACTTCTAACCATGGCCATTTTGCAGCATGCCCACAAAAACACTGTTTTGTTTTTTCTGTTTTTTTGCAGTTAATCCTCCTGTTTCCTCCATTCCTGTATCATTTTTTTGGATGGAGGTGGCCCAAAGTGTATCTCCGCTGCTCTGTGCCCATGTTCTTTGGCGTATTTCACTACCTCCAGTTTAAAAGGGCTTTTATATGAAATCCTTTTCTGCTTTGACATCTTTCCACAATTACAGTAGATTCAGCAGGAGACTATGGTGCACTATCGTATCTTTCTACAACAAAATACAGTAATGACAGGACTGTCAGCACTGTGTCCATAGTTATGGGGGCCCTGTAGCTGAGACCACCAGTGGATGACGCGTTGTTATGGGGGGATCTGCTACTGACACTGTTATGGGGGGATCTGCTGCTGATATTGTTATGGGGGAGATCTGCTGCTAGAAGCCACAGGTTGTGCAACACTCTTGTGTGGGGACAGCAGTTTTGCATGACCTGTGTGGCTCTGCAGCTGTTGCCAAATTACAGCTCCCGTCATCCTGACCTGTCTAAGCATGCTGGGAGTTGTAGTTTTGCAACAGCTGCACCACATTGACAGGTGACCCTGTGGTGGAATTTGCCTATGTTGATGTTAATGGGGGACACACCTGTCATATGATGGAGGCACATATGGGTGCTGCAGGCTTTCTTCTCTTAACGTGCCCACACCACCTGTATCCTCCTCCCTAGCACTATAGTATGTGGCAGAGGGGACTCTGCTCCTGCCTCCCTTGCTTCACACCGCAGGGACACCCCCTCTTCTGAGCCCAGGGCCCACAGAATCACCCCACTCCTGCCACTGCCGGCTTCCTGCAGCTGCGACCCTGCTCCTGCCTTCTGTGACCCTGCTCCACAACCATCCCCTGCTCCACAGCGAGCCAGGTAAGCTACATTCAGACTATAAGACGCACCCACTTACCCCCCAAGTTGGGGGGCATGGAGTGCATCTTATAGTTTGAAAAATATGGTAAATAAATAACCATATAGGAAAAACATCAAGTAGTGGGAACTTAACTGGTCCCAAATATGGGAACTTAACTGTTCATGGTCCCAGTCTTTTTCATCTAGATTCTCGATCCTTTTATATATTTATTTTCTGCTCCAAACAATCTTGAAGGGCAGAGGTTGTTTTACGTTTGTAAAAGGTTGTTTTACATTTGTTGTCAGTGCCTGGCCCAGGGCAAGGTGTCCGTTAGCTGTTCAAGCCAGACTGTGGGGCACTTGAGGGCACAAATGGGTGTGCCCAGGGTGGGGTCTGCTAGAACTTTGGTCCACTGAGCTGCACCCTGTTCTCCTTTTTGTCCCCTACTCCTACGCCGTGTCCTTTTGTCTTCTGGTACTTTCCAAAGACTCTCCCATCACAGCCTGTTTCTGGTCTCCCATGTGTACTCATATGAATATTTGGGAATATTCCTCCTCTGAGAACTCATTTTGACTCTCTAGCAAGTGACTCAGACAGCCAGTGTAATTGCAAAGATGTTAGGTTAAACTTTAAGTTGACTGACTTCATTCCAAGAGTGAATGGGTGAATTTCAAATGGGTGGAGTCTGAATTCCTGCAGTTGTCATGGCAACGACAAGCCTCGGCTAATATCCTCCGCTCTGCCCACTCTTCCCCACAACACTCACACCTTCACCCCAGAAGTCCTAATCTAGTCTTGGACAGATTCAGGCCAAGAAGTCTAGGGGCAGGGACATTCTTTGAAATGGATTTAGGGATAATTGGATTGAAAGTAAAGGTTGTCTCACTCTGAATGAAAGTGGTACATCTGAGGCAAGAATTTGTGGTAGCCTCCTATTTTACCAAGACACGTTAGGCAAGGAAACAGGACGTTGGTGGCTTTTGCTTTCTTCACCCCTTTAAGCTGAAGCCACCGATGCCCCTCCCCACTCCACCCCCAAAGCTGCAGCCTCGGCTCACCAGTTTCCTGAAGAGCACTGCATCTAGCTGCAGGTTCACTCATAGACTCAGGCCTGCCCGGGCCTAAACAACGGTTGGAGAAGAGAAAGTGGATTTGACAAATATCTTTAAGAGGTAGAATGAGTGGAACTTGTTAATTAGAGGTAGGGGATAAGGAAGAGTGACCGCCAGGTTCCTTATTAGGGCAGCAGCATGGAGAGTGGTCTCCACTAAGACCCCACTAAGACTAGGAACCCACCCAAGTTCCCAGCAGAAGAGGAGCAGGTAGGGTAGAGGAGAGGATTTCCTCTTTGCACAGGCCGAGGCCCCAGAACAAAGCTTAGGCCTAAAGCAGCCTGTTTCAATTCTGCTTTTTCACACTGAGCTGAAGAAAAGCACTTCCCTATCCCCAATCCTGGCTGACTAGAGGAATCAGATTGAAAGGAGAGAAAAGGCTTTATTCAGTGAAAATGAATTCAGTTGTTTCTATGTAATACATTTAGAAATTAGAAAAAAAAGGTAAACATTTTATTTTGAAAATAATATGGAGTGTTTTCCAAAGTTTTCCCACATTGATGATCTCAGTCTGACCCTACAAAAGCTCCGTAAGATACAGGAACCGGGGGTCCATATTCCAGACGTGGAAACCAGCCCAGGGAGGCTGGACTTGCCCAAGGTTGCCAGGTGAATCAGCAGGAACAAGAACAGGCATGTGTAGCCCAGGCTGTCTACCAGGCGCCTCCACCCACACTGTGTCACTGTGAGTGGTTACCGTCGTCATCACAGCCAGCTTTATTAATAGATGAAGAAGCTAAACCTCAGAGGGGTGACTCGCCAGAGACCAGGCAACTGGAAATAGCTATTCTTTTTTTTTTTTTTTTAATTTTTAAAAGTATATTTTAGGGCCCTGGCTGGCATAGCTCAGTGGATTGAGTGCGGGCTGTGAACCAAAGTGTCGCAGGTTCGATTCCCAGTCAGGGTACATGCCTGGGTTGCAGGCCATGACCCCTAGCAACCGCACATTGATGTTTCTCTCTCTCCCTCTCTATCTCTCTCCCTTTCCTCTCTGAAAATAAATGAATAAAATCTTTTAAAAAAAGTATATTTTATTGATTATGCTGTTACCGTTTTCCCAAATTTTCCCCCTTTATCCTCACTCTGCCCTGTACCCCGCAACCCTCCAGCATTCCCAGCCTTAGTTCATGTCCATGGGTTGTACATACATGCTGTTTGAATTCTGTTTCCTATACCATTCTTAACCTCTCTCCATCTATTTTATGCCTAACAATTATGCTTCTTACTCCCTGTGCCTTTCCCCCATCTCTTCCCTCCCCCTACCCGCTGATAACGCCCCATGTAATCTCCATTTCTCTGATTCTGTTCCTGTTATAGTTGTTTGCTTAGTTTTTGTTTTGTTGTTTTTCTTTTTTCCTTTTCTTTTAGGTTCAGTTGTTGATAGCTGTGAGTTTGTTGTCATTTTACTGTTCATAGTTTTTGACCTTCAATTTTTCAGATAAGTCCCTTTAACATTTCATACAATAAGGGCTTGGTGATGATGAACTCCTTTAACTTGACCTTATCTGGGAAACACTTTATCTGTCCTTCCATTCTACATGATAGCTTTGCTGGATAGAGTAATCTTGGAGGTAGGTCCTTGCCTTTCATGACTTTAAATATTTGTTTCCAGCCCCTTCTTGCCTGTAAGGTTTCTTTTGAAAAATCAGCTGATAGTCTTATGGGCACTCCTTTATAGGTAACTGTCTCCTTTCCTCTTGCTGCTTTTAAGATTCTCTCCCTATCTTTAATCTTGGGTAACTTAATGATGATGTGTCTTGGTGTGTGCTTCCTTGGGTCCAACTTCTTTGGGACTCTCTGGGCTTCCTGGACTTCCTGGATATAAATAGCTATTCTGATACCAGGTGGTAAACTTCAGTTCAATTCGTCATTCATCGCCCGGAATTGCAGACCCCTGAGTTAAAGGCATCATCCCCAACAAGATTGCCCCGACTTAGGTGTCAGATACCCCAGGCCACCCACATTTCCAACCAACAAGCTATGATCTGTGGAGTTCTGACAACCTCCCTCAAGTCTGATAATTTGTTAGATGGCTTCAAAACCTCAGAAAAATCCTGTATTTACAATTACAGTTTTATCGTAAAAGACATGGATCAGACCAACCGAGCGAAGAGACACACAGGACAAGGTCTGGGAGGGTCCCCAGTGCAGAACTTCTGGGCCTTCTCTCCATGGACTCAGGGTGAAATCGGAAAAGGCAGCATTCATGCTGCCTCTGTCTACTAGCACCCGTAAGTACAGACAAGGATGGAATCTTTACGGGAGCTTTACTCAGATGCCAGTAAACTGAGAAGTCTGCAGGTTATGTACCCAAAAAACCATCTTAACATCTCATCTCAGCCAACCTTTTCATAGGGAGAAGGAAGGGCAGGTAAGGGCTTTGGAAAAAAAGGTTAATTGGATAAGAGTTGCAATCCAGCATGATTTTCCTGGCATTTCTTTATCTGCTATCAACATCCCTTTACCTGAGTCATTCCCTCCCTGGAACTCAATGTCTTACATACCATCTCCATCTTGTAGACCCACTGGGGCACAAAGGTTGAATTGCTTGTCCACTTCTTGGAGTCAGGTGGTCACATATTCCAGTTCCTGGAACAACAACAGCTTTCCACTTGTGTTAGTCATTTCAGCCCATCAACTGTGGCTAAGGGTAACATCTTTACCCTGGGGTTCCCCTATCAAGAGTACACCGTCCTGCTGGCACTTCACTATGCTCACCAACCAGGAGGCTGACTGAGTTTCAGGGTCCTGAGCTTTTGCAGGGGTTTCATCACACAGGTATGATTGTGCCTTGACTCCCTGTAGGCTCAACGCCTCAATCCTCTACTCACAGGGTTGGTCTTTCTGAGGACCAGCCTCCATCCTGAGCCATTGCATTGTCATTACTCAGGTGTGATTCAAGGGGTTCATGAATAGCAGACATTACTTCACTCAGGAAATTCCAAGGGTTTTAGAAGCCCCCCATGAGTGACCCAGGACAAAGACCAGGCAAATTCTTTATTATAGTGAGGCAGGGTAAGAAGAAGCTAGGGAAATTCCTTGACAAGTGGAATAAGGGAACCTGAGACAAAGAATTAAACAAGGCCTAAGGACTTGAGCAATTTACCATCAACTAGTGAGTCACAAGGTTTTATCTTCCCTAACCAAGGACACTTAGGAGCTAATGGTTTACACATTCCAGACCATCCTGGGACAGAACGGCCTAGGTCCCAGCCCCTCCTCAATGACGTTCTTGATGACGTTCTTTAAACATGAAACTATTCAGAAAATAACCCCTGACCCCTCCAAATGCACATTTTGAGGAATCAACACAGTGAAGGACACACCTGAAAAGCTAATGAATACTCTGTTACAACCTTCTCCTCAGACCTCCCCTAGGATTCCAGCTGGCCAAAGAAAGATAAAATACCTCAACACAAAGCATTCATGGCATGCTCTCGCCAGACCACACCAGCACCTTGTGTCTCTCCTGTTTTTCTCCTAAACTCAAAGGGTTTTCATGAGACTTGCAACCAGGGGCAGAAAGACCAGCAGCGGCAGCTCACCCCGGGCCAACACCCTGACCCTGTCTCCAAGGGCCCCTTTTTCTCCAACATTCTCTCTCATGTTGCTTCTTCTGTCCTAAGCCCTTCCTTTGTTTCACTGCCCCCAGCTTTAATAAACCTTCTCTCAAGGTCACCTGGACTAGTGCTGTGAAATTTTTCCAACATGAAGTCAAGAACCCACACATTACTGGCAGGCCCAAGGCTGACACTCACCAGGCCCAGACCCTGTCTGGGAACAAGGTAACAGTAGCAGAGCCAGGTCTTAACCCTCACCTGCAGAATCCAGGTCAAGTGATTGTCCCTGTGCCTCATACCAGACCCACAGCACCTGGCTCCTACCTGGCTTTTTAGGAAAGTGAAAAATCAAGACACAGTCTGATCTCCTGAAATCTGGAAAGAGGCCTCAGGTATTTGAAAACCACATCCTGTTCTCCCATTTTGCCCACCTGAAGCCAGACCAAGCTCATCCATGATCCAGCTTCCACAGTTCTCAGGTGATAGCGCTAAAGCATAAATGATGCTTGCTGGCCGCTGGGCAACCCTCTTCCACCTCCACAGAGGGCTTGTCTCAGGGCAGCATGGGTGGTGCAGGATGGAGCATGCTTGTGGACGTCTGTGCTGATCTTTCATCCGCCTTTCCGACAGCCCTCCACCCCACACAGCTGTCTGCCCTAGGCAGCTGTGCTCCAAGCCTGCACACCAAAATGGAATGGTGGATGAGACATTTCAGAGGGTCAAAATCCTGGGCAGGCAGGCAGGCAGGCAGGCTGCAAAAGAGCAGCACACCCACCTTAGTGACCGGTCAAAGCCCTGCCACTCGGGGAACAGGGAAAGGGTTTTCAGGAACTGCACACCGATCACAGGCAGGCACTGTGCTGGGCACTTACGGAGGCCACACGTCATGTAACCCTCACAAAGTATGCCTTTCCATCTTACTTTAGCAGCTGAAGAAGCAGGCTCTAGGAGACTGAAGAACTTGCCCCAAGAAATGCAGGTAGGAAGAGGCAAAGGTATGATCTGAACCCATATGCAGCTCTGAGACCCACTCTTTTGCCTATACTGGACTGGCTCCAGTAGCTGGTGTTAGCATGCGCAATGCTGCTGTCATTCCTGTTTGCTTGGTGCGTTATTTTTATTTTTATTAGTGTACAATTATGTAATTAAACTGTGATCCCCAAAAAACCTGTAATTCTGATGATCCAGGGAGATGGAGCAAAGCTAATCAAAGAAAAGCTTCATTGACATTGATCCTGCTGGGAGATCAATCAGGTCACTTCTCTGAAAGCCCTGGTGACTTTTTTTTTTTAATCATAGCCTAAACATTAGGCTATTTTCAGTTCTTAAACCTCTGCTAATTCAGGCCTCTGGTGCAGAACAAATGCGCTGTTAATGATAAAAGTTTCAATCACATAAAAGGTTCTCTGTGGGATTATGAGAGCAGCCCTGTGTCCGCCTCCAGTTTTTATTTTACCTCCTGTTACTGGCCACTCTTGGTAAATGGGGTGGCCCCTCAGGGTGGGTGGGCAGAAGGCCAGAACCCACATTAGCTCAGCACTAGCGCCACCTCGTGGGCGGCCCAGGTGTCTGCGGGCCCTCCTGGGGTTTGAAATTGCAGGGTGGGTAAGGACCCTGGTCTCGGCCTTCTCCAGGTCCTCAAACAGGTGTCTTGCAGCAGCGCAAGAGCTCCCGTATTTGTATGTAGGAAGGAGACTAATGAGGCAGCCACCTGTACCTGCCAAATTATAAGCAGCCGTGATGACAGAGTTTTAGACATGGACAGTTTTGCTAATTTTGACTGCCTGCAGGTTCAGCATGGGAATGCCTTGGTCCCACTGCTATCTGGCCGTGAGCCCCACCTGTGCACAGCGGGTGCCCCCTTCTTCGATATTCATGCCTGCCACTCACGCCACAACCCAGGAAGAACCGTACATCCCAGACCCTCCACCAGCTGATTTTATGTCCTCCCCAGAGTGTCCCTCAGGCACCTGCGGGGGTAAGAAGAATCAGAGACATGCCCTCAGCACTACTCCTGACACATGCTCTGGAGCCTCGCCATGGGACATGCCTGGAGTGAGTGCTGAGAGGGCCAGCTTGTCAGTGACACTTCCTGACTCCGAGAGAGGCAAGGCTGGTGGGCAGGCGGGCTTATTTGGGTGGGGTCGCAGTAGGAGACCATCAACAGCAGGCAAGCAGCGCCAGAGTAGGGACCATAGGGCCAGTTCAGGGCTGGCATTCAGACTTACCTGGGCTTGAATCCCGCAGTCCTGGCTCTGTCCAGTAATTGTTGTACTTCCTGCAAAATCATTTGGCCCAAGTGTCAGTTTTCTCCTGAGAAATAAACCCAGTTCTGTAAACAAGTGAGGCTGACTGAGTGAGAACAGACAGAGCTGGTCAGTTACCTTCCACTTCTGATCATTTCTTGTACACCTGCCTCCTCCTCCCTTTTTCCTTGAATCTAGAGATGTGTGGGCCTGGAAGGAACCAGTCAGCCCCTTGCTCTGCAGTGGTTGGAGCAGCCTCTGCTTCCCCCTCCTCTGTCTTCTATCCAGAACAAAGTGGCTCCTGGAGAAGTTTCCAGTTCTTTCCATCATGGGGGGAATGAGGAGGAAGGTGTGGAAGCAGGGGTCCTCTTCTGCTCCAGGCAGGATCTCCCCAGTATACAAAGTTGGACTCTTCTTTGAGATTATTGGGCTGGAGATTTGAACCATCCCTTTTGGGGGACAGGGCAGGGCCCTAGCTTTATCCGGAAGCTATGATCTTTCAGAGATAGTACCAAGCACTGGGAAGGCTGAAATCAGTCAAACATGGTTGCTTCCCTAGAAGAGTTCCTACCTAGTGAAGGGACAGGGTCCAGCCCATTAGGATGATGTGAGTGTGAACCTACATTGAAGGTGTCAAGGAAGCACTAATGCCAGACTTTCCCAAGGTCTCAGAAGACTTTCCATAGTTGGTGGTGTTCAACTTGAGTCAGAATGGTGAAGAAAGGAGAAGGCACTCCAGGCAGAAGCCAACACTGGTAAGGTGGGGCCACAAGGGCACCTCCATTTAGCAACCTCCAAGGATGTGTGTGAGGCTGGGCAGAGGTCCAGAGACAGTGTGGACAGGATGCAGCTCTGGGATGATAAACTTGCAGAGGTGGAGAGGGACCAGCTCCCACGGATGACCCTTTGCAGAGACAGTGGGAAGTTCGTGCAGGGACCTGACCCAGCCTGCAGTGTGAAGGGGCTCGAGTGACAGAGGGGGCTGGCGAGGTTCCAGGCAGAAAAGCTGCTGAAAGCCTGGGCTGTAATGCTCATTGGTGGCTTTAAGGATGCAGAAGAAGCTTTCCTAGGCTTCCGTTGCTCAGGAGTGATTCAAAGCAGCAACACAAATAACCTCTGCGAGTGGCTCCTATTTGGCTGAGGCACCTTGTTAGACCCAGAAAAATCACACATGTCAAGGATTGTTAGGCACCCAGGGATCAGTGTGCATCAGGAGTCCTGTTATAAAACCTGTGTACAGGTGAGTGATGACAAGGGTCAGAATTAGCCTAGTGGCTTTGGGAAATGGAAAGGATGCATCAGCTTTGGGAGGCTGTGCAAGTTGTGGAAACTGATGAGGGAAATAAGAGAGTAGGAGCCAAAAGCTTCCCAATCTTTTTGTTAACAAAGACGAGATGGAGGTGCAAGTTGGGAAGGCCAGCAAAGGAGCAATTTCAGTGCCAGCTGTTGCTGTCTGAACAATGCACGGTCTTTTCCTTTTGTATCTGTGCTGCTGGGGTCGTGGGATGGAGCCGGACTCGGGCACCACTCTGACCTCAGGTGAAGATACTGAGTGTCAGGGAAGGAACCACAGAGAAATGAGGGGTAGAGGCTCTGAGGACAGTTTGGTTTCTGGCAATAACTTTTTGTTGCAACAATAATCACAGTAGTACTTCATTTATTTTATATTCCTATTTGAAAATGTTCTGCTAGATAGGCTATTTTAGTGAGAATACAGTAAAACTGGTCTGTTAATTCACTCTTGGTAGACTGTAAGTTAGTATACTTTGGAAAATAATACAAGAATATGTGGCAAGTCCCACTGCTAGGAACTTATCCTAAGGAAATACATATTTCTAAAGCAAAAGCTGATAGCCCAAAGTTCATTGTTGTCTGTACTAACCAAAAATAATGAAAACATGAAACTTCTGTAGAAGGAAATGGTTTGATAAATGATGCTATGACAATTCTATAAAATTTTATGAGCCCATTAAAATGCAAAATACACCTTAATGTAATTTGGACACATGAAAACATGTTTGATGTGGTGAGTGGGAGGGGAAAGAACAGAGTACAAGTGCTTGCACACATTAATATGACTGTAAACATGTGTGTGCTGATGGATGGAGCCTGGAAGGCAATTTGAAGAAATGAAAGCAGGTATCACAGTAGATTGCATAGGCTCAGGGTCAGAATATTGGGCTCAGACCCCATGATTCATTTACCTGTGACCTTGGGCAATGCTTTTAACTTCTCTTAGCTATAAATTGGGGGTAATAAATGGGTTTAATAAAAAACCCACTGCAAGGAGTTGAGAGTTATTTGAACAAGATTATGCATGTAAAGTTCTTAGCTCTTGCAAGTGCTCAACAAATGATGTCTATTATCATGGGTTATTTCTACTTAAAATATATAATAAAGATCACCTCAATGTTTAAAAATAGGCACAAGTGCTATATTATCACCATCTTTAATGTATTTAAGTAAACCCAAGTGAGATTAAACAAAACACTGTGAAGAAAACGTTAGGTGTTGGGTTGCCTGTTTTGTCTTAGTGGCTTTGTTTCTGTTTTGTCCTTTCAATTTAACCCTGCTTAAGATAGGAGTGCTCTGGCTGGTGTGGCTCAGTGGATCGAGCCTACAAACCAGAAGGTTGATGATTTGATTCCCAGTCAGGGCACACGCCTGGGCTGCTGGTTTGGTCCCCAGTTGGGGGCTTGCAAGAGGCAACCAATTGATATTTCTCTCACATATTGATGTTTCTGTCCCTCTCTTTTACCCTCCCTTCCACTATCTCTAAAAGTAAATAAAATTTTTAAATAAAAGTAAATTTAAACATTTAAAAATAAAATCTTAGAAGAAAAAAAGATGTAAGCAACTCTGGAAGTGAAATAAATATAATACCAAATTTTTTTTTTTTTTTTTGCTCTGTACCTCAGCCAGGACTTTTAGCTTCTTTCCACCCTGACTGCTTGAAGCACAGATTTAAATAATTTGACCTCATTTCCTTTCCTTCCCAAATGGTAGGTGCAGAGGGTGTAATCTGGTAAGGGGTACCCCACCCCCAGAAATGGGGGAGGTATTGAGTTGCACATTCATGCATTGCCCTGGCAACTAGGGTGACCAAAATGTGCTGGGCCTAGTAAGGGATTCTGGGGGAGATTTTTTAAAAGGAGAGCCAAAACTCTGCTTTCTTTTTTGGATCTCCCGTCCTTCCCAGATGCCAGGGGCTGGAGGTCCTGGAGACCCTGAACATTATAGATGGTAATAGGGAAGGGAAGGAGGATCAGTCAGCAGCAGGCCCTGCACCCATCCACAGTTTGGCCCTGCCAACAGTAGCCAGTGTGGACCTGTGAGTGGTGGTAGGAATAGGACAGTGGTTGCAAGAAGCAGGCCTGGATGCACAGACTCCGACAGATCCCTGAAACTAGGCAGCAACTGGAGACTAGTTAAGCCACCTACATTTATGATACTTTTGGGTAGAAGAAGAGTTTTTGGCACAACCTTGAACCCAGCTGGCAGAGAGTGAGTGATTTTTCTTTGGGTGTCTTAGAGGAAATGAGCTTTGAAAATTTTTAAATAAAAGATTCTTTTCCTTTCCACCAAAATCTGTCTCTGGAGTTTTTTGCCTAATAGGTGGTGAGCTGTAGGACCCCTTCTACTGGTTGTGTTCAGTATACAGACGTCAGCCAAACAGCTGCAAAGTGGACAGAAAAGGGCACAGATGAGGTAAGGACAGCCTGTGAACTTGAACTAGGTTACTGCCATGTGAGGCTGGTGCTACTGGACAAGGAAACAGAGAGACTGTCAGTCATTTCCAAGCAGTCCCAGGGGTTGTCCCCAAACTTGACATATGTGCCATCATGACTTCCTCTGGGCTTTTGGAGTTGATACTATCTCTCTTCCACTCATTCTGTAGGAAGTATATTCAGAAGCACTTACAAAGGCAGGGCATTGTTGTCATGTGGCCGTCCTATTCATGCTCAACTTCAGAGATAATGAAAGCACAACCTATTCCTCTTCAGTGTCACTGCTTCTCCCATCATTATAAAAGATTTCGGACTCTTGCAGTGTAGACCCTGCCTCACCTTCAGCTGTACATCACTGATCACTTTGCTTTGAGCACAGTCTTGGAATCAATGCTCTTCTCTGGACAGGAACCAGTGCCTCCATCTGCATCATGAATAAAAGGCTCTGTTTTCCAGCATCAGGTCTCTGAGATAAGGTTGGACATAGATCTGTGCAGGTAGCACCTGCAATAGCTCAGGTACCTTCTGCTGCCTGCATGCTTCTGAAGACAGGGAACCTTAAAATGCACACCCAGCAATTATAGTACTTGAACTCACTGTTCAAAACATCCACCAATGTTCACAGATATGTTCACCATAGCATTATTTTAATAAAAGGAGTTGGAAATAACCCAAATGTCTATAAATAGAAGATTGATTAAATGTTATGCACAATAATAAAAAAATAAGCAAAAAGTTATCTCCACACTGATATGATAAAATATTCTAGATATCTAGGTTAGTTAAGAAATAATGACAATTCAGTGGGGTGTGCCTATAGGAGTACTTCTACTTTCTATAGCATTTGTTGTTTGAAATTTATACATTTAATTTTGTAATAAAAATTATTTAAATTAGAAAGAAGTTGAGAACACTTGTCTCCTCATTTACATTCCCACTAACTGAAACTTTTCTATCTGGTTAGATGATGACCAGCCCAAGCATTCCTGATGTCTTCCCAGCCTCTTCACATTCATATCTAGGGCACAGCTCATGCCATTTTTCTTTTTTAATAGGACAGGAGTTTTTATTTTTATTTTATTTTTTATTCCTATTGTTTATTCTATTACAGTTGTCCCAATTTCTTTTTTCCCTTTTGCCCCCGCCCCCCAGCCCACCCCTCTGCCCCACAGGCAATCCTCACTCTGTTTTCCATATCTATGAGTCATTCATACATGTTCTTTGACTAGTCCCTTCCCCTTCCTTCCATGATTCTCCCCACTTTTTTCCTCCCCTCCTATAGCTATTAGTCTGTTCCATGTTTCCATGTCTATGGTTCTATTTTCCTCATTAGTTTATTTTGTTCTTTAGATTCCAGTTATAAGTGAGGCCATATGGTATATGTCTTTTGTTGACTGGCTTATTTCATTTAACATAGTACTCTCCAGTTCCATCCATGTTGTTACAAAAGGTAGGATTTGCTTCTTTCTTTTTGCTGCATCATATTCCATTGTATAAACATACCAGAGTTTTTTAATCTACTCATCTTCTGATGGGCACTTGGCCTGTTTCCAACACTTGGCTATTGTAAATTGTACTGCTATGAAAATTGGGGAACATAAGTTCTTCTGGATTGGTGTTTCAGGGTTCTTAGGGTATATTCCCAGCAGTGAAATTGCTGGGTTGTAAGACAGTCCCATTTTTAATGTTCTGAGGAAATTCCATACTGTTTTCTGCAGTGGCTGCACCAGTCTGATTTCTACCAGCAGTGCACTAGGGTTCCCTTTTCTCCCCATCCTCACCAGCACTTGTTGTTTGTGGATTTATTAATGATGGACATTCTGACCAGTGTGAGGTGGTATCTCATTGTGGTTTTAATTTGCATCTCTCTGATAGTTAGTGATGTTGAGCATTTTTTCATATGTCTATTGGCCCTCTGTATGTCCTCCTTTATTTTTATACAGTTGTCATTCCAGGGATTCACATGGAATGGGCCCCAGCCTCCCAGACTCCTTTCTATTGGTCCTCATACAGTGTGCCTTTCTGGGCGGAGCATGCTGGAGCTTTCTTTTTGACTTCCTTCTTTTTCTGATCATTTTTTCACACCTCTCAGGAAGCTATCTTTGCACTTAGAGTGCTTAATATGCTCAATACATACATTAATTCTCTTGGCAAGAATCTTGCCCTTAAGTTGTTTGTTCACAACAATGCCCACTGCACACAGGTGACATTGTAGATGTCTCCAGGTTTACTGCCATAACATTTGTGGGACATTCCCTTTGATCAGTGCCCTTCCCTTGATGTCTACTGTATCACCCATCTTCTAGATTCTCATGTGTGTGACCAAAGAGCAACTCCCTGTTTTCTCAAAGGCCTAGAGGATGTGCAATGTATGCTGCTCCTCTTTCCCTTTGTGTTAGTCTTTTGGTGAATTACTGGCAGATGGCACTTCCAACCTAAAGGCTGGGAAGTTCTGATTGATACCATTTTGACTAGGGTCTAATTATGAGTTGACCTCAAGAAGAACATGGACTTATCCTTCTCATCTCCAGTTCACTCACTAAAAAAACTTTGGAGGGTAACTCTCCCAGTTTGGTAAAGCATGTCCAGGCCACAGTTATGCTTTGAATGAGACATTTTATGACATAATACTGTTACGATAGTTTTATAAGATATAGAATCTCTAATCACAGAGATTTCACAATGACTGTTTGCCAACCAGGTGAGATATTTTAATTTCCAAAGGTGTTACATTATTTTGTAGCCTCACAATAATACTTGATTTAGGCAAGAATCACCAATGGATGCTAAAATCATTGGGAGAACAATTTTGGGGAACAGGATACTCACATGGTCTCAGAGTATTACATCACAGATTACTAAATACAAAGAGAAAGTGTACTTTTGATATGCATAACTCTGGCAGAAGTTGCTTTAACTAAGATCCAACTTAATATTACCAGTAATGGGACAAAGAGCATCATCTGCCTCCCAGGGAGATGGACAAGAACATTGTGTCAGGTGTATAGTACCCCTATCAAAAATGTTTAACCTGGAGGTATCATGAGGAAACAATCAGACAAATCCAAATTGAGGGACACAGTGCAAAACAACTAGCTGAGTACTTTGAAAATATCAATGTCACGAAGGACGGAAAGAGACTGAGGAACTTTCCAGATTAAAAGATACTAAAGAGATATGACCATACATGCAATGTGTGATTCTAGACTGGATTTTGGATTTTAAAAAAAGAAAAAGTTAAAAGTACATCACTAGGACAATTGGGAAACTTACATTATAAACTGATCATAGCATTGTGAAAAAATAAATTTCCTTGATGTGATGATTTTAACATAGTTACATAGGAGAATGCCCTTAGGTCTTAGGGGATATTTGTTAAAATACATCTAGGGAAAATGTGTTACATAAATACACTCACCTGTGTGCTTAATACAATAGAGAAATATATAGAATAAAAAGTCTAATTCAGTATTACTTTAACAACTATACATGGAACCTCTATTATATGCCAAAGACTGGGTAGGCACTGTGGGTACAAGTGAAGGACAAACATAGAAGATGCCTGCCTTCATCAATGTGTTTTCTGAGGAGAGAACAGCAACCCCAGGGACATGTGGCAGGCCACCCAGAGTCCTCAGGGCCAGGGTGTGTGTTCCTCCCACACTGGCTCACACCTCCATCCCCCTGGGGCTGGAAACACCCCCCCCCCCCCATCCAGTGACCAGCTGTTTGGCGCTTCAGAAGCCCAAGCCCCTGCCCACATTAGGATAAACCTGGCTGGCCATCTCAGCTCAGGAGCTTCCAGTGATCTCTCCTGAAACTGCTTCCCTGGTTCCCATACAGCTGCTGTCTCTGAGGGCGCACCCCGGTTAACTTGCTGCACTCCTGTCTGCCTCTCAGTCTGTTCCCTAGGGAACCCAACCTACTATGCTACCAAATTACTGTGCACAATGGTAAGCATAAAGATGCAAACATGGGAAAGACCAGGTAAGCACCAGGTCGACACAGTCTTTCTTCATAATCTTGAACAAAATCTTGGCATAATTTCCTAACAAGAAACCACATTCCCAAAATAAAACAAAAACTATTTTTGCTCCAGTTATAATGTAATCTTATTCCTCTTCCCAGCTTCTGCATAGTTTTCAAATTGGTAATATTTGACTAAGTAATTGGGCTATCTTTT
Organism: Phyllostomus hastatus; assembly: GCF_019186645.2. NCBI lineage: Eukaryota > Metazoa > Chordata > Mammalia > Chiroptera > Phyllostomidae > Phyllostomus > Phyllostomus hastatus. The sequence continues at coordinate 5,047,317 of NW_025334015.1, read as the reverse complement.
AACTTCATTTTTTTTTTCTGGCTTGGTTGAAACAAACCAGCAAGAGGTAGGTTCTCAGATTTAAGCCTAAGGGGTGGGCAGGGGGTGGCAGGAAGCAAGATATTCGTTGTCTACTTTTGTGCCCCTAACCTTTCCTACTCTTACTATTTTTAAATAAGAGGACACAGCAGGCCAGCCTTGGCAAGTGGTTATTGATAAAGGGTGTGCAGAAGGTCCACCCGCCCACCCTCACTATTTATGGCTTTGTATTGCATCACTTCTCCATCTCTTGTTATCCTGTTCTCTCTTTGGCCTTTATTTTCTGTCAGGCATAGCAGGATGGCCACAGCCTGCTCTGTTTATGAGGTCTGTCCAGAAGGTATCCAGCCACATAATATGAGAAATACAAACATTTATTGAAGAAGATACAAGATACAAGAAACATTGTACATAGGACAATGACATCTCAGTCCCCTTCAAAGTAGGCACCTTGGGACTTCACACAGTTCTCCCAATCGCCATCAGCTGCCCCATCATATTTTCCTGAATCTCATTGTTGGTCTGAAATCTCTTGCCTTTCAAAGGTGATTTTAGTTTTGGGAAAAGCCAGAAGTCACAGGGCACAAAATCTAGGCTGTAGGGGATCTGAGTCAACTGGGTAATTTGATGTTTTGCCAAAAAACTCTGCATGCAATGTGCTATATGAGTAGGAACGTTGTCCTGATAAAGCTGCCAATCACTAGTTGCCCATAGCTGCAGTCTTCTGAAACATCTGACTAGTTTCAGTGGAGGAATGTCCAAACTTAATGCAAAATTTGATGCAGATTCGTTATTCTACTCACTCAGTCATTTTGAATGTGATGGCCACACAGTGCATGTGCTCACTCAACAGCATCTACTGTCCCCACTGATTAGTACAGTGAAGTTGGCAATATTCACACATGCACATTTCAGTCCACTTTCCTTGGCTGGCAGGTTACATCGATGTCATGCAAACCGTTTTCTTTATATTAACAATGGCTGGACTTTTTTTCTGGACAGATCAAACAGCTTAGAACCACCTAGAAAAGAAAAATATATGGCTTTACCAATAATTCACAAAGAGTCACAAGTGCCACACTCATTGGCTTGAAGGGAGTCCATGCCTCCCTGATGGGATCAGGGAGATGGAATATTTGCATTGCTCTGGCTTAGGGCAGAAGTACACTCAAAGACAAGCCCTGCCCCCAAAAGCACTGGTTCAACGAATAAAAGCTGAATGTTGCTAAGGGTGGAAGGGTGTGGGTGCCAGTGTATGAGGAAGACTACCTATTCCACTAACTAACATTTCAAAGTTGTGCTCAGAGGGCAGAAATATTATGAACAATGACAAAACAAAACAAAGCCCCCTTATAAATCTAGCATATTTTTTTTTGTTCTGGAAAATCTGAATGGCCTCAGGTTTTTTATGTCTATTATTCAGACATATTTCCTGTGGGCCTACCAATGGGCAGACCTACCACTCCAGGGATGCCCTGTTGTGGGGAGGCCCAGAAACCCACCGCTGCCCTCTAGCACAGCGGAGACGATGGCACCATGGCCTTTCCCATTGGTTTCCTGGATGGAGTCAGGGCCTGGGAGAGAGGATGGAGCAGTGATCTAGATGGAGGAGAATATGGGGGAGAGGACAGAAGGGGAGGTAAGAAGGAAAAGGCCTGTCACCCACAGCCACATACTCAGTTTGTCTAAAACAGATGAGAAAAGCGATCTTCCACAGGGGGCTCTGGGCTCCATGTGGGTGTGTGGCAGTAAGATTTTAGGATTGATTTAACTTGAATCCCTTCCCAAGTACTGCAGACAGAATGGGCAGTTACACCATGTAAAAAGGACTAAGAGGCTTCAGAGGGGAAGAGGTGTTGACCTCCACCCATTTTAAAGAATGAGTAAAGGAACATTTGAAGCAGAACATTTTAATAGCAGGGTAGTAATTTTGATTTAGGGATACAGTTTTAAAAACTCTCCACAACTAATAGTCCTTCCATCTCTCAGCAACAGCTGACCTTGGTAAGCTAAGGGTAGGAAGAGCTGAGCTGTAGTTGCACTTGTGTACAATTACCCCTCCCCCACACTTCCCACACAGCACACTTCCCCCTACCCTTTCCACCTCCAAATCTACCAGACATTTTCCATGAGTGTGGCAGAGTGGGGTGCAGGAAAGAACTTCAGCTTTAGAATCAGCCCACACTGGGTTTGCACATGGGCCTTGCCATTATTAGCTTGTGATTCTGGGCAAGTTGTTTCACTTCTGTAGGTCTCAGTTTTCTTATTGGTGAACTGGGACTAATACAATGCACAGGACTTCTGCCGTAATGGAGGGGGAGGCTGCCTGGGAGTAGCTGGGCTCTTCCAAAGGCACTCAGTACCCATGAATTTCCAGGCCTCCCCCTTTCTGAACAACAACAACAAGGACTGAGCAACCTGGGGCAAAGGACAGGCTCTCCCCTGCACACAGGTGGTGCAGCCAGGCAAGCCTCCCCCTGAGCAACCCACAACCCTGTAGGCAAGACCAAAATTTTCCAGAGAACAGCCAACCAGCCATTAGTTCTCTTTTCAATATTTCCCACTTTTCTAAGGGATACACAAAAATAGGAAGCAAGTCTGTGCCAGGATTTATATGTAGATACTGAGGTCAAATGTTGATGGATACTTGAGGCTGAAGTGATATTAAAATTTAATTATACAAGAAGATAAAATTTCTCTGACATGATCAGCTGTCAATAAATTCCTAATCTTAGCAGGAAAAAATGTTTCTATTTACAGACATTGAATCAGCTTGCCTGCCTCCAGCACCCTGCACTTGGCACCCACCCACTTTATCCTACACAGGTATTCACCTTCCTCCATGTTTCACCCAATTCCCCTCCAGCTGCAGAATCCTCAGTTCCTATGGGGAATGCTACCCTGCACCTTCCTCACCACAGCCAATATTATCAATGTGGCACATTACCAGCTTCTCAATTTAACTCGCACACTCCCTACTGCCCAAATCGCTCCTCTTCTCCACTTGGCTGTGATCAGACCCTTCAACATTCAACTGGCTCTCAGCCCCTGAATGGTGTTTCCAGCAGGCCACAGCCTAAATGAACTTCTCGGCTATTGAAATCCTTGAACAATGCTTGTCTTTATATTTAATTTGCATCCAGTCTTCCTGACTGAATGACAAATTTCTAAAGTGCAGAAATTATTTCTATTAGAGACATGCATTTGCATCTCTAGTGACTCACAATGTAGTATTGATAACAACATTCATATGGATGCAACTTTTTCAGGATCTAATTTATTGTAAAAAGGTTCATGTCCACAGGCATTTAACTCACATGAAGACAGGGGAGAAAGCAAGGGTAAGAATAGAGTTGTGATGACAATTTAAAGGTAAGGATCTGATCAGTATCAGGGGTTAGTTGGAGATCTGCTGTGATACGTAGCAACCTTGCAGCAATACTAGAAAAGGACTCTGCCTTTTTTTGCCCAGGGTGTATAGTACGATCTTATCTAAAGTAGTCAGGAGTCCACCTTCAAAGAGCTATATAACAATATTTAAGGACTGCCTGAAAGCAAAACAGACCTGACCCACACCCTGAGATGAGAAGTCTACACAGTTTTGTATGCAGGGAGTTCAGGTAAAAATAGATGCTGCTGTGAATACTAGACCAGACTGGGAAGTTCGATATCAAATTCTAGTTCTTTCACCCTGAGGAGATGGTAAGACTCAGTGTGGTCCAGATAGTGACCTTTGGCTTGATTTGTTCTGTTGCTTTGTGGGCTTGCCTTTTCCAAGTTTTCTCAAACTTCTGTGTTGTGCCATTCTTCTGTGGTTTTGTGCCATTCCAGTTCTTGGTTGGGGCTGTTGCTTCTTTATTTCAAGCTGTAACTAATATGTTCTTAATCCTGGGTGTGTGAGGGACCTGACCAGGCAACTGAATCTGTGTTTGGTCACAGGGTTGATCAAGTTCATCTGGCTGATAGGCAGGTAGTCCATTTGTTCTTATCACCCACATGCATCTCTCCTAAAATTCTGATGTCCCAGGATGACTGCCCCTTAGAGAATGGCTGTCCAGTTAGGTATAGCTTTTTAATCTTTGCTCCCAAATTCTGTATAGAATTAAATGTAGATTAAATATGATGTATCTCTGCAAAGACTTCACTTCCAGCTGCTGTGCTTGGCAAGATGCTCACTGCTGGCTTTGCTGGTTTAGTCCAGGATACGATTCTCTAACTTCAGTCCTCTTTATTTCATATCTTAGAGCTTGAAAATATTCAAGATTAATCTTTAGAATAACCTTCATTATCTTCCTTGTCAGCATGACAGGAGTGGAAGAGAGTGGCATTTTTCTCTCTTCGGCAAGAAGAGTCATGTCCTGTTTGGAGTACCTGTGGAAAGAGATTTCCCACTTGGTGCACTGCACTATGACCCCTGCTGCCCCCCACCTCTACCCCTTCCCTTGCAAGGTCAGATCTTCTTTAATCCCCACAACTTCAGCATTAAACCCAGTCTCCTGATAGCAAGTCAGAACTGTAACTGCCCAACATAGACTATACTTGCACCATCTCAAGTACAGAACTAAGATACACATGGGAAACAGAATAAAACAAGATAATACATGAAACAGAGTCTGCAGTAGGGGAAGGACAACAGGAGAGATCCTCAAGAGCTGAAGTGGTAGGAAAAAAATTTAAAAGAGTACAATTAAGAACCACATGATGGGTTATCAGCAGGAAGGGGTGGGAGGAGGATGCGGGGAGGATGGGGGGAAAGGCACAGGGAATAAGAAGCATAATTTGTAGGTACAAAATAGACAGGGGGAGGTTAAGAATAGTATGGGAAATGGAGAAGCCAAAGAACTTACACATATGACCCACGGACCTGAACTAAAGTGGGGGAATGCTAGTGGGGGAAGGTGCAGGGCAGAGGGGAATAAAGGGGAGAAAAAAATGGGACAATTGTAATAGCATAATCAATAAAATATATTTAAAAGTTACTTCTGACCTGAAAAAAATGAATATCCGTCCCCCAAAATAAGAACTGATTCTGAAGATACACTGGGGAAACTAAGAAATGACATGTGCCGGCACTATGTGCAATGCTAAAGACCAGAAACAACACAACATCAGGAGAGAACTGGCGAGTGATCTGTGGTTCATGTACAAGATGGAACACTGACCAACCACCACACAGAGTGAGGAGTGAGGACTGCCCCTGTGTTCAGCTTTGGAATGGTTTTCAGTAAACAATGCTAGTTGAAAATGGCAAGGTTCAGAAGAGTGTGTGTAACATACTTTCATCTAAGGAAGAGTGTATGATACAAATATATACATATTTGCTTATATTAAAACTAAAAGCAATGGAAAGACAAACTGACGAGTAAAAATTGGTTAACTTAAGGGGGTGGAAGAGACAGGAATGAAAACTAGACTGCGCTGAATGTATCTGTATTAGTTATGGACCTCTGCATCATGGATTATTCCAAAAATTTAGTGGCTTCCTATAAAAATAAACTTTTAAAAAAATCTCAGATGAGTTCTGAGAGCCAGGAATCCTGGTGCAGTTTCACTGGGTGGTTCTGGCTCAGGGTACTTCATGAGTGGGTCTGAGTGTGTCATCTAAACATTGACTGGGTGAGGATCCACTGTACAATGGCTTCTTCACCTGGTTGTGTGCAGAAGCCTCGATTCCTGGCCATAGGGACTTCTGTTTTCATGGTGTTGCCTGAGCATCCTCGTGACATGACAGCTGGCTTTCCCCACACAAGTTATCCAAAAAGAGCAGAGGAAACTGTGACACCTTTTGTGGCCTAGTCTTGGAGACACACTGCATTCGTATCTTATTTTATTCAGTAAAAGCAACATGCTGAGTCCAACCTGCACTCAAGGAGAATTAGGCTTCACCTTTGGAAGAGTGTGTTAAAGCATTTGTGGACATACTTTAAATCACTGTAGTATCTAATTTTATATATTCAAGTTTGGATCCACATCAAAGTCTTCTACAATTATCAAAGTAAAATGCATGTAATAGAAAAAGAAAAAATACAATGTCTAAAGATTGAGATCAAACTGAAAGAAATGAACCTGAACACATATCTAGTTGATTTAAACAGAGATAGTAATTACTGGTATTTTAATTATTTTATAACAGTAATTTGACTATACATCCCTAAAAGAAACTGTTTTCAGTAATTATAATACAGTATTATTATTCTGAAACTATTAAGTGTGTATATTTCAGAATATAGCTATTTTGTTATGTACATACTATGTTAGTGTTATGCTATATAATACATATTTGTAATATTTTAAATGTACTATGTTAGTCTAACACTATTAAGTAATATGTGTGTGAATGTGCTTGAATATTAGGATATATCAAATAAATAATTTGTTAATACACTTAGGATCCAAATCTTTTTTTAAATAATTTTTCATTTTTCAATTACAGGTGACATACAAAATTACATTAGTTCCAGGTGTACAATTCAGTGATTAGACATTTATATAACTTACAAAGTGGTCACCCTGATAAGCCTAGTACCCCTCTGAAACCACACATAGTAATTACAATATTAATACTACATTCTCTATGCTGTACTTTACATCCCCATGACTATTCTGTAATGACCAATTTGCGTTTCTTAATCCCTTCACTTTTTTCACCTATCCCCCTAAATCTTTCTCATCTGGCAACTGTCAAAATGTTCTCTGTATCTATGGGTTTGTTTCTGTTTTGCTTGTTCATTTATTATGTTTTTTAGATTTCATATATAAGTGAAATCATGTAGCACTTTTCTTTCTCTGTCTGACTTATTTCACTCAGCATAATACCCTTTATATCCATCCACATTATTGCAAATGGCAAGATTTCACTTTTTATGGCTGAGTCGTATTCCATCATATATATGCATCACCTCTTCTTTATCTATTTAGCTATCGATGGAGACTTAGGTTGCTTCCATATCTTGGCTATTGTAAAAATGCTGCAATGAACATATGGATGCATATGTCTTTTTGATGTAGTGTTTTGAGTTCCTTCAGCTAAATACCCAGAAGTGGAATTTCTTGGTTCTTCATTGTTTCTTGTTGTACCCTTTGCTTTAAAGTTTATTTTGTCTGGTATAAGTCTTGTTACCCCAGGCTTTTTGTTTGTTTGTTTCTATGTCCATGAAATATCTTCTTTCATCACTTGACTTGCAGCTTGTGTGTGTCTTTTGATCTGAAGTGAGTCTTTTGTAGATGGCATATGTAAGGGTCCTATTTTGTTATCCATTCAGCCACTGTATGTCCTTTCATTAGAGCATTTAATCTATTTGCATTTAAAGTAGTTGTTGATAGAGAGAGCTTCCAGGCAGTGAACACAGGGAGGTTCCAGGAGACTGGCCTGGAGAGAGCGTGGGAGCTCTGTGCCCTATGTGTCTCTTTCATTTGGCTGTTCCCAGGTTATATTCTTTTTTTAAAAAATCATAATCTAACTTCTGGTCAAGATTGGGGAATATGTAAACACACTCTATCTCCTTGCACAACTACAGAAAAAATTACAACCAGATCTCAAAATAAATAACACCCAGAACCGTCAGAAAATCAAGCTGTGTGGAAGTCCAGCAACCAAGGACTTAAAGAAGCCAACTTCATCCAGATGGGTAGGAGTGGCAGAGACTCAGAGATGGGTAGAGAGGCCCATAGATCCAGTATGGCATGGAGAGGCAGCAGAACAGGCAGTCCCACATTCACATGTGGTAGATAAAAATTGGAAGCATACCTCAGGAGTGAAGGATCCCAGACCAAGGCCAGACCACAGAGCTCAGGGTTCTAGCACCAGGAAGATAAATCCCCATAACTTCCGGCTATAAATACCAGTGGTGGTTGGGGCAGTGGAAGAAACTGCCGGATTTTTAGGAGACTCTGCATAAAGGGCCCACATGGATTTAAAAGTTACACAGACCCACCCACTCTGAGATCCAGCACCAGGGCAACAGCTGAAACGGCACCAGTCATATACTGGGAATGAGTGAAATGACTAGAAATTGGGCAAACCTCTAGAAGCCAGGCAACAGAATTGTCCCCTTCTGGAGCCTCCCCTCCCCCTCCAACAGAGCCACAAAGTGGTGAAGTGGGTGGCCCTGCTCTGGTGATTACCTAAGGCTCTGCCCCACACAATTTACAGGTGCCTTTTCCACAATAGGCCATACTACTAAGAGAGTCAGAGCAGCTCTACCTCATACACAGAAACAAACACAGGGAGGCTGCCAATATGAGGAGACACATATATATGTCCCAAATGAAAGAACAGAACAGAACCCCAGAAAAAGAGCTAAACAAAATGGAGATAAGCAATTTATCTGATGCAGGGCTCAAAACACTGGTGATTAGGAGGCTCAGAGAACTCGTTGAATATGGCAAAAGTGTAAGGGAAGAAATGAAGGCTACACTAAATGAAATAAAGAAAAAGCTACAGGGAAACAACAGTGAAGGTAAGGAAGCCAGGGTTCAAATCAATGATTGGAACATAAGGAAGAAATAAACATTCAACCAGAACAGGAATGAAGAAACAATAATTCAAAAAAATGAGGAGAATTATGCTAAGTGAAATAAGTCAGGTGGTGAGGGACAAATACTATGTGATCTCACCTTTAACTGGAACCTAATCAACAAAAGAAAAAAGCAAGCAAAATATAACCAGAGATATTGAAATTAAGAATAATCTGACAGTAACCTGAGGGGAGGTGGAATGGGATAATGGGGGGAAGGGTTTTCAGGAACAACTATAAAGGACACATGGACAAAACCAAGGGAGGTTGGAATCAGGGGAGGGAGGTGGGGATGGCTGGGGTGGGGGGGAGTGGTTGGGGGTAAATGCAGACAATTGTAATTGAACAACAGTAAAATAATTTAAAAATAAAATAAACTCATATTAAAGGTGATTTGAAAACAATGAAAAAAATGAGGGAAGTATAAAAAGACTGTAGAACATCTCCAAAAGTGCCAACATCTGAATCATAAGGAAGACAGGAGAAATGGAAGACCAAGAAACTGAAAATTTATCTGGAAAAATAATGAAAGAAAACTTCCCTAATTTGATGAAGGAAATAGACATACAAGTCCAGGAAGCACAGAGAGTCCCAAACAAGATGGACCCAAAGAGAACCACACCAAGACACATCATAAGTAAAATGTCAAAGGTTAAAGATAAAGAGAGAATCTTAAAAGCAGCAAGAGAAAAGGAGAGAGTTACCTACAAAGGATTTGCTGTCAGCTGATTTCACAGAAGAAACTTTGCAGACTAAAAGGGTCTGGCAAGAAGTATTCAAAGTGATGAAAAATAGGGACCTACATCCAAGATTACTCTATCCAGCAAAGTTATCATTTAGAATGGAAGGGCAGATAAAGTGCTTCCCAGACAAAGTAAAGCTAAAGGAGTTCACCATCACCAAGCCATTATTATATGAAATGTTCAAGGGATTTACTTAAGAAAAAGAAGATCAAAACTATGAACATTAAAATGGCAACAAATTCACAACTATCAACAACTGAATCTAAAAAACAAACTAAACAAACAACCAGAACAGGAACAGAATCATAGATATGGAGATTATTTGGAGGGTTATAACCTGGGAGGGGGAATAAGGAAAAGGTACCGGGATTAAGAAGCATAACTGGTAGGCACAAGATAGACAAGGGGATGTAAAGAACAGTATAGGAAATGGAGAAGCCAAAGAACTTATATGCACAACCCATGGACATGAACTAAGTGGGGGAATGCTGGAGGAAATGGGGGTACCGAATGGAGAGGGGCAAAGGGGGAAAACTGGAACAACTATAATAGCATAATCAATAAAATATATTAAAAATAAAAATTAAAAAGTAGTTATTGATGGATATGGCTAGATAATGGATAGATAATAAAAGGCCTTTTATTATTCATATTTTTCTTCTTAAAGAAGACTCTTTAACAGTTTTTTTATAATACTGATTTGGCAGTGATGAACTTTCTTGTCTGGGATGCTTTTCATCCTTCCTTCAATTTTTACATGATAGCTTTGCTGGATAGACTAATCTTACTTGTATGTCCTTGCTTTCCATCACTTTGACTATTTTATGCCAATCCCTCTGGCCTGCAAATTTCTCTTGAGAAATCTGCTAATAGTCTTATGGAAACTTTTCTCTTGTTGCTTTTAAATTCTCTCCTTGTCTTTAATCTTTGGCATTTTAATTATGATGTGCTTTCGTGTGAGCCTCTTTGGGTTCATCTTATTTGGGACTCTGTGCTTTATGGACTTCTGTATCTAGTTCCTTTACTGGGTTAGGAAGTTGTCCATCATTATTTTTTTAAATAGTTTTTTAACTTTTTGCTCTCTCCCCTCTTCTTCCAACACCCCGATGATATAAATTTTGGTACACTTGAAATTATCCCAAAGGCTCCTTAAATAATTCTCATTTTTTGGATCCTTTTTTCTTTTTGTTGTCTGCTTCCTTGTCTCCCAAAATTGCTGATTTGATCATCTGCTTCATCTACACTATCGATTCCCTGTAATGTAGTGTTCATTTCAGTTTTTGTAATCTTTATTTCTGACTGGTTCTCTTTTATGTTTTCTATCTCCATTTTTATGTTTCCTATTTCTTTGTCGAATGTCTCACTAAATTCCTCTAATTTTCTCCTAAGCTCATTAAGCATCCTTATAACCAGTGTTTTGAACTCTGCATCTGGTAGATTGCTTGTCTTCATTTTGTTTAGTTCTTTCTCTAGAGTTTTGCCCTGTTCTATCATTTGGGATATATTTCTTTGTCTCCTCATTTTGGCTGCCCCCCCATGTTTGTTTCTATGTATTAGGTAAAGCTGGCATATCTTTCGGTCTTGGTAGAGTGGGCTAATGTAGAAGGTGTCCTATGGGGCCCAGTGGCATAGCCTCCCTGATCACTTGAGCTGGGTGCTCCAGGTGTGTCCCTTGTATGCACTGTGTACACCCTCCTGGTGTAGTTGAGCCTTGATTACTGTTGTTACATCAATGGGAGGAATTCACTCCTGGGCTGATCAGCTGCAAAGGCTGGCCTCAACCACCGTGGAAGATCTGCTGTACAGGAGCTGACATCATGGATTAAGACTCACTTCACCAAGGCTCTGGTGCCCAATGAGTCCACAGCTTGAGTGTGCTGCTCATGAAGGTGGTTGGGTGGTGCTTCAACATAGTCTGAAGCTGTCTACTGAGTGTGCTGGCTCTGTGGCTTCCCAGGAGGTACAGGCCAAGGTCAGCTGCCACCTGTGTCCTGCCTGCAACCTCATGGAATGAGCTGCAAAGTGATCCATAGGTGGCTGCTACTTGTGCTGGGCCTGGAGGTGCTCAAGAGAGACCAAGCTGTGATCCAAGGCTGGCTTCCACTAGTACTGGGCCTGGGGCCACTTAATAAGATACACAGGGCTAGCCAGGGCTAGATGCTGCTTGTTTGAGAGATTTTTGGGAAGAGTGAAGCAGGAGCCAAGAGAGGCCATTTGTATGAAAAGGTACTGGAAACAGCTTGGGTGGTCCACAAATTGGATGGGGCAGGGTCTCAGAGAATCACCAGGGCCAGGCAACAGTGTGAGCCAGGCTGATGGAAAGTCAGATCCATGGGGGAGGACTCAGAAAAGGAACAGTGGCTTCTGCCAGCACTTCTGTATGGGAGAAAGCCACCCCTCAAGCCCTCATCCTGATGCCCTACAGTTCAGTTCCTCCCCATATGTCCTTGGAACCTTTTGAACTACTGTTCCAGAGCTGGAGCTCAGCAAGTGAGTCCAGGTAAGTCCGTGTGGACCCTTTAAGAGGAATGTCTGGGACTCTAGAAGCCCTCTGTCTTGCTCAGTACCAATGCTCACTGTTTTTCACAGCTAGAAGTTGTGAGGACTTTTCTTCCAGCACTAGAACCCTTGGTTGGTGGGCCTCGTGTGAGGCTAGGACACTGTGATTCTCAGGGGGGACCTCCCTCCACAGCCAAGATACCTCCCTCCTGATTTTTAGCTACCTCATGTTGTTGTGGACCAACCCATTCATCTCCACCCCTTCTTTATAATCTTTAGTTATACAACTTCTGTTCAGCTGTATTCCAGGTGGTTCTGAATGATGACTGTTCTGTAGTCTAGCTGTGATTTTGATGTAGTTGTGGGAGGATGCAGGTACTGTACTTACCTACGCCACATCTTGACTGAAAGCTAGGATCCAAATCATTTTCAGAGTCAAATGGAAAATCCTATAATCTTAAATTCTATTTGGAAAATTAATAAGAACTTGCATACTTCTTTTAAGAAACAATGTTTCCTTTCTCTGTTTGTTACTGGACAGGGGCTTGGCTCTGAGTGGATTTGCCATAGGCCAGCCTGTAGCATGTGGGTTTTTGACTTTGTGTAGGAAAGATTTCATAACATGAGTCCAGGTGATTTTGAGAGTATTTTTACTAAGGCTGGGAACAGTGAAACAAAGGAAGGACTTAGGGTAGAAGAAATAACAGGAGAGAACCTAGGCAGTGCTCTGCTTTGGCTTCCTAAAAATGTTATAGGAAAGGGAGTGAGACAAAGTGGGGCTGCTGTTGGCTCTGGGAAGTCAGAGAAAAAGGGGGGCTTGGAGGCAGGACCAGGGGTGAGCCTGGGTGGAGCTGCCGCTGCCCACTGCTCTCCTGGTTGCAAGTCTCATGGGCACCCTCAGAGTTTAGAAGGAAGTATAAAGTTCAAGCCTGGGAAGGTATACAGGTGTGCTCTAGAGGGAGCCCACACTGAGTCTTTGTCCTGAGGGTTTTTATCTTTTTTTCTGTGGGTGAGAATCTTAGGGGATGGTTCAGCAGAATATTTATTAGCTTTCCAGGTGTATTTTTAAATGCTGATGTGTCAAAATGAGCATATGGTTGGGGAAGTTGGGAATATTCTTTGGTCTGCTTTACTGTTTTACTTTTATCTTGGGTCTGTCTGGCTTTTAATGAGGTTTTTGTTATTTGTTCCCCTGACTTCATCTGTCCTTGGATCAGCTGGCACAAATGGCATTAATTGGGTCTCTGTTCTCTCTCTCCCAAAGCAGGAGGATTTAAACTCTGTATTCTCTGGTCAGAGAGGAGAGATATGAACCATTTGCTCTCAAGTGTCCTTGGTTAGGGGAGATAAGGTCTTGGAATTCACCAGCTGACTGCAAGTTGCTCAAAGTCTTTGGCCCTGTTTAATTTTCTTGTCTCAGTTTCCCCATTCCATTTGTCCAGGAATTTCCCTAGCTCCTTACTACTCTATCACACATTCACTGAAAATGTCTAAAAGCCATGACTAAGCCCAAAATAATAAATATCCCAATATGCAGATAGTGTTCTCAAAATAGAATTTCCAACTAAAAGAACCCATGAGTCTCTGGATAAATGCTGATTTTGAGGCCAGAACAGGAAACATGAAAGGGGCCCTGGATCTTTCTGTTGTGCTGGAAGGCAAAGAAGCTGCCACAGAGCATAGGGCTGGTGTGGAGAAGATCCAGGAGCCCAGCTGAGTGACCTCCCACTGGACAGAGATAGGTAATGTGAGCACTGCTCTAGTAATAATCATGATAGTAATAAGAACCACGACACCACAGCAGATGTGATAAAACCCATTGCTTCATAATGATACTCATAAAGTAAATAAATAAAACTCAATGATCACTTTGGGAAGATGCTAAGGAAGAAAACTAAAGGGAAAGAAAAAGGTATTCATTTTACTTTTCCTATTTAGACTGCAACTCAGGAATTTCTGTTAAAAATTTCAGCACAGTAAATGCTACAACTGGATTACCACCATTTTGCATCCCTAATGATTAATGAATCCACTGCCAGGCTAGAGCTTGAAGCCAGCAGGACGGGCTGTTGGGAAGAGAAGATGGATGTAAACTGCAGGAGAACTAGAACAAGTTGGAGTCTGGAAAGATGGACTGAAACCTGGGACAGTGCTGCCTCTGACGTGATAGTATGGTGTCCCACGGAAGTCAGGGCTGACGCTCTCACCAACACTAGCCCAGTGGTGGAGAAGCTGACAGAGTATCCGGGAGGCAATGTGGCTGCCGTCTCCTGGCAAGGAGGACAGCTGCAGACATGTGTGAACTGCAGAATGGGGCTGCCCACTCCACCTCCATCTGTCCCACCAGCCTCCCTTGTGCCCCATTTTAACCAGGGACATATTGGACAAGGGAATGCTCAGAAATACAGTCCTTCTGAGCCACACTGACAAATGGCGAAACCACCACACTCATCGGTGCCTGCTGAAACCGCCAAGGGAGAAGCAGTGTGGGAGTTTCATAATGTAGTGGATTCAGCTGGCATGCCCTGAATCCACTGATGGAAGTTCACATCTCAGAAATAGAAACACCACAGTCACGTGCCTTCTACTGCAATGCAATGGGAGCATGCAACCATGCCACAAAATATTCTTACAAAAAAATCAAACTGGAATCTGACTCCACCCTCAGGATCCAATCACCAGGATACAAGAAGTACAAGGGAGAGGGAAGTGTTAAATAACAGTACAGAGATGCAGTCAACCACATTTAAGATGTGGTAGATGGCACAGAACTCTCACGCTCAGCTTCTTTAGTAAACAAGTTACAAAGAAAACAATAGGGGCATAGATATACTGCAGATAAAAGGGGCTTGAGAGACATAACCCAAAACAATGGGTGAAATGAAGCAACTTAAAATAGAAATAAATAAATAAATTTGTACATGGGATTAATTTTATTTCTGAGCAGATATTTGATGATATTAAGGATTTACTTGGTGCTGTATTTATTTATCTATTTACTTTTAGAGTCCTTATCTGTCTGAGATTTTTTTCAAAATAATCAGTATGCAGGTGAGAGTGTAAGTGAAACAAAGTGGTCCATATGTTGCAATCATTAAAACCGGCTGACGGGGACCTGGGAGTTCACTATGCCAGTCTCTCTGCTCTTGTATATGTTTAATTTTTTTCATTAACAAAGAGGACGCTCCGAATTACAGATATGACCAACAATTACTTAGCAGATGCAGGTTTGATAGTAAATGGAGATATTGCCATTCTGGTTAGTATTTTTTCCTGTGAATCTGGTAGGCATGAGCCAAATAAGCGGAGCGGGAAGTTGTCAGATCCAGTTCCCAGCCCTGCAAAGCTGATGACCAGAAATGGCAACAACTTGCTCAGCCACCCCCGGGCTGATTTCAGGCCTGGAGCACTGCCTAGCATTTAGTTAAGTGCTTAGTAAGTGTTATTGCTATTATTAGAAAAACATTGCCAATTTTTTGTTAAAATATTTGTATGGCCAAGGGAATTTAAACAGGAGAGGGTCTGCACATTTTTAGCCCACATGCGTCATCTCCCTGGTGAAGCAGCACGTCCCTTGAAGGCAGAGACCTGGCCATGCAGAGGCTCTGCCAAACGTGTGCTCCGCATCTGTTAGCTCTTGAGGAGTAAGTACCCACCTGGTGCTTGAAGGGCTCTTTCTGAGGCTGCTGAATTCTGAAAGAGGAGACTGAGTTTGTCTGTTGTTCTTATCACTCCTTCCCTTCAGCGTTTTTCTCCTGTTCAGTCCCAGTCCCACTGTCTTTTCCCCTAAACCCTCAATTAGGCAGTTCAAGTTCAACTCTTGCCTCCTTATAAGTCTCCGGGCTGTGTTCCTAGGACAGCACCCATGCAGGCCCATCACAGCCTTAAGCCTTGCATGACCCATGGAAGAGAAGAGGAGGAAATGGCTAGGTGAAAGGTTATAGCAGAGTGATAATACGCAGCTCATCTGTCAGCCTTCTATTGATAAAGTGAGTATCTAGCCCTACTTGAGTGCGGAAGGTAAGCTTAGGCAGTGTGACAGATTTCTGTTGTGTGTGATCTAGAAAATTTCTTGCTTTGCACTTTCAACATGCACCACACAAACAACAAGCTAACCTAGGAAAGTGGGCAAATTGCCTTTTGGTGACAGAGCCCAGGCTTTCTGACACTGAAAGACGGGAGTTGTGGGCGGAGGGCACAACCTTGCCGTTTACTTGGGGTGCAGTCCTGGCCCGCCTCCTGTCTCCTTTCCTGTCTGTGAAATAAGGATGGTCACAGGAATGGGAAGGGACAGTGAGCAAGTCCACATGCTGCATGTGTGCATGGGGGTCAGGTGTGCCTAGAAGACGCTGATTAATCACTGCTGACTTCCATGAACAAACAGTGGACTTGGATCTGGTGACCAGTGGTTTCCGAGCTCCGGAGTGTGCCGGGACCACCGAGAAGGCTTGCTAAAAACATGGAAAGCTAGGACCCGCCACAATTTTTAGGTCAGCAAGTCCGGAGAAGATGTTGATGATGCCAGTCTAGGGACCCAACCTTGCATCAGATTTGGGAGGGAACTCTGTAGCGGCTGCTACAGGAAAGACCAGCAGATGGCAGTGTTGTCGAACCTAGGCCTCCTTGGGAGCCAATGAAAATGTGTCAGTTCGGGACTCAACCCACAGAAACAGGTTTTCCGGAAGCTTGTGGGGGTGGCTGTGGCCAGGCAGGCTGCTCTGGGGAGGAGAGCAGAAGGAAGCCCTGGGAGAGGCTGGTGTGGGGGAGGAATCAATACCTCTTCAACCACCTGGGTCTCCTTTCCCTGTTGATTTCCCTCAAAGCAGGGCCCTGGTCTCTCCCACCATCCCCATTTCTGCCTGTCCAGAAGTCAGAACAATGGCATCAGTCACAGGAAGTAAAATCTCAACCCCTTGGAAATAGTTTTTTGAGCTTTCTTTTTAGTAACTCTATTTTGGGACTGAACCCTTATGAATAAGAAAATTCTTCCAAAGTTTAGTAAAAAATATCACATGTAATAGATAAAGCCCTAACATTCTTTTTTTCTCCCAATCTGCCCCCTGTTTCTTGTCCCAGTATTATCTTTTTTGAAAATTATTTTATTGTTTATGCTATTACAGTTGTGGTGATTTTCCCCCATTGCCCCCCTCCACCCACCATCCCCCAATCCCTCAGGCAATGCCCCCACCATTGTTCATAGCCATGGGTCACGTGTACAAGTTCTTTGGCTACTCCATTTCCTATACTGTACTTTATATCCCCATGGCTGTTCTATAACTACCTATTTTTACTTCTTAATCCCTTTACTTCTTCAGCCATTCCCCCACACTCCCCTCCCATCTGGCAATCATCAAAATGCTCTCTGTATCCATGATTCTGTCTCTGTTCTTCTTGTTTGCTTGGTTTGTTTTTTATATTCAATTGTTGATAGATAAATATTTTTGCCATTTTATTGTTCATAGTATTGATCTTCATTTTCTTAAGTCCCTTTTACATTTCATATAATAATGGTTTGGTGATGATGAACTCCTTTACTTTTTTTTCTTGTCTAAGGATTCTTTATCTGCCCTTCAATTCTAAATGATATCTTTGCTGGGTAGAACAATATAGGCCATAGGTCCCTGCTTTTTCATGACTTTGAACATTTCTTGCCAGCCCCTTCTAGTCTGCAAAATTTCTTTTGAGAAATCAGCAGACAGTCTTATGGGAGATCCCTTGGAGGTAAATAGCTTATTTTCTCTTTCTGCTTTTAAGATTCTTTCTTTATCTTTAACTTTTGGCATTTTAATTACAATGTGTCTTGGAGTGGGCCTCTTTGCATCCATCTTGTTTGGGACTTTCTGTGCTTCCTGAACTTGCATGTCTATTTCCTTTACCAAATTAGGGAAGTTTTCTTTCATTATTTTTTCAAATAGATTTTGAATTTCTTGCTCTTGCTCTTCTCCTTCTGGCACACCTATGATGTGAATGTTGGACTCCTCTTGAAGTTGTCCCATAGGCTGTTTATACTATCCTCATTTTTTTGGATTCTTTTTTTCTTGTTGTTCTGGTTCTTTGTTTTTGCTTCCTTATGTTCCAAATCATTGATTTGATTATCAGCTTCATACACCCTACTGTTGTTTCCCTGTAAATTGTTCTTTATTTCGATTAGTGTATCCTTTGTTTCTGACTGGAACTTTTTCATGCTGCTGAGGTCCTCACTAAGTTCCTTGAGTGTCCCTATAACCAGTGTTTTGAACTCTGCATCTGATAGATTGCTTATATTCTTTTAATTTAGCTCTTTTTCTGGAGTTTTGATCTGTTCTTTAATTTGGGCCATGTTTCTTTATTTCTGTGTTTTGGCAGCTTCCCTGTGTTTGTTTCTATGTATTAGGCAGAGCTGCAATGACTCCCTGTCTTGGTAGCATAGCCTAGTGTAGTAGGTGTCCTGTAAGATCCAGTGGCACAACCTTCCCTATCCCCCTAACTGGGTACTCAAGGTGTGCCCTTCAAGTGGACTGAGTACACCCTCCTCTTGTAGTTGAGCCTTGGTTGTTGTTGGCAAATCAATGGGAGGAATTTACCCAGGCCAGTCAGCTGCAAGGACTGGCTGTGACCACTGACCACCAACCTCTGCCCTATGTGGAGGATCATCTGTGCAGGGGCTGGGTGGTGGTGTTCAGACGTGGTCTATAGTTGTCCACTGGGTGCACAAACCCTGGGGCTTCTCAGGTGGTACAGGCTAAGATCAACCTCCACCCATATTTTTCCTGGGGCTACCCTGGCTGAGCTGTAAAGCAATCTGAGATGGTTATTACTTTGCTGGGCTTGGAGATTCCCAGGCAAAGCCAAGCTTTGAATCTAGGCTGGCTGCTGCTAGTGCTGGGCCTGGGTCCACTTAGCAAGAGGTATGGGGGCTGGGGGCTCACTGAAGGCCAGCTGTTGCTTGTTTGGGAGGATTTAGGAAGTTGTATAGCAGGAGACAAGACCAACCATTCATATGGAAAAGTAGCTTGGGTAGGCCTGTAAGTTGGTTGGGGCAGAGTTTCTGGAGATCAAGGCAAGTCAAACAGTGTTAACGAGGTTGATGGAGTATCAGATATGGCACCAACTTGCTGGTTCAGTGAGGGGAGGATTTAGAAAAGGGACAGTGGCCTTTGCTCACCTTGATGCCAGAGAATACAGTTTCTCCTTGTGTGACACTAGTGCCTATCATACTGCCACCCTAGTGCTGGAACTCAGAGGGAGTGAGTCTGAGTACATGAGTCCATGTTTGGGTTCTTTAAGAGGAACTGCTTGGGCTCCAGAAGTTTCTTCCACTGATTCAATCTCTGCTGGTTTTTGTAACCAGAAGTTGTGGGGACTTATCTTCCTGGCACTAGAACCCTGAGCTTGGGGGCCCGGTATGAGGCTTGGATTCCTTACTCCTGAGATATCCTTCCTGAGTTTTTATCCACCACATGTGGGTGTGGGGCCAGCCCATTCTGATTCTGTGTCTGCACTCCTCTTTCCAGTCTGGATAGATTGGTTTCTTTAATTCCATAGTTGTCAGACTTCCATCCAACTCGATTTCTGACGTTCCTGAGTGACAGTTATTCTATATTTTAGTTGTAATTTTGATGTGGTTTTGCAAAGAGGCCAGCCATGTCTGCCTATGCTGCCACCTTGACCAGAAGTCCTAGTATTATCTTTCTATCACTGCTGCAGGCACATGGTTCAGAAGAAAGAACATAGAGTAGAGTGGCTGCTTTGGCTACCAGAACCTTGGATCCTTCATGTGCCACCAGGGAAACACTACCCACTTTGAAGAATTGTTATGAGGGTTAAATGAAGCCACACTTGAAAAATGCCTTCTACAGTGCAAGGACTCAGGATACATCAATGAGGCAGTCAGGACAAGCCAGGGTCAAATACCAGTGACACCTCTCTGAGGTCAGAAACTGGTCTTGGGTCAGTCTGGAACTTCCTGCTGCTCAAATTTCCCAGCACAGTATCCACTAGCCACATGAGCCTCTTAAGCACTTGCTATGTGGCTAGAGTGACTAAATAACTGAATTTTGTATTTTCTGTAATTTTAATTAATTGGGGTTTAAATTTTGGACTGCATGGGTTTAGCAGAACATCTGGCTGGATCATTTGGGGTTCTGAAATGCTGTCCCTTAGTCCTACTTGCATGGCTGAGAGCCTCACAGAGCAGCCACCTCTACCAGGCACCACTGCAGACCACAGGTGTGAGTGAGAAAGGGGCAGAGAGGCGTTGAGCAAAAGCTACAGCAGACAGACAGAAATCAGAGACTGTTTTGCTGAATTTATAAAGAATGTCATCATTTCTTTCTGGATCTTTGTCTCCCTCTGTGGTGTCTAGCAAAAGTGAACCACTGTCCACCTGCTCTCAATTTCTGTAGCCAAGTGTGTATGTGTTCATGTGAGAACATGCAAGGGAGTGAGGGAGGGGTGGGGAGACAGAGAGAGAGAAATGGATGGATGTCACTTAGATGATGAGTATCCTACTTGTGCTGAAACACAGCACCTCCCAGGCGCTGTGTGTTGGAAGATTACTGCTGGGTATAAGAATGTGGAATAAACATCCTCTTGCAATTGATTCCATGGTGAAACTCTCAGATAAAACCCTGTCTGTAACCTTTTCCCTGCCTGGAACCTGGTGATACATCAAAAATCACTGCTGAGTGGCCACTTGCAGCTCACTGCTGCAAGAGCAACCTCTGTGACTAGAATGGCTTTGGACAGAGAACAAGGGGGAGGAGGGAACATAGGCTTTCCAAGGAAGGGACTTGTGTTTCTCCATTTTCCCTCTGTACTCTCCAAGTAAAGCCAGCTCTCCAGCTCCAACACATTACAATTTATTTGATGTTGTCTCTGCCCACATCATCTCCCAATCTGTCCTGACTGTACCCTCCACCATATAACCCCGCTCATCTCCTTGCTGCATTGGGCACTGAGTGAACCTTGTGGCTTAGCTCAGGGCCACTCCCAGTAGGGGTGGTACAAGCAGGTAATCTCTAGTGTGGGCTGAGAGGATCATATTCTTTCCAGAGGCTCCTATTAAAATAATTACATACAGAGGCTCCTATTAATATAATTACATTATGGGGGTGGGAGTGGGGAGGAGAATGGCAACACTAACCTGGCAATATTCCTGGGAAGGAATATTCTATTCCATCAGCTTCACGAGACCTCACAGAAGAAGGGAAGCTGCAGGGTCCTCAGATGATGTCACAAGGACAGTGTATTTCAACAGGGGGCAGCGTGAGGAAGAGAGTGGGGGAAACGAGGGGAAAAAAAACAGAAAGGAAGAGTGAAGCTTTCTGGAGCACAAGAAGTGTTGTATTTTGAATGGGAGAGGAAAGCAAATGAATCCTGGGTTTTCTGAATCAGATCAACCTGAATTTACACTGTGACTTAGCCTCTCACCATCGAGGTGGACCCCATGGAAGGTCCTTGAAGAAGTTTATTTTCCTCAAGGGTGTTCAGTTGTGAGGAGTACATGAGATTTTTTGTGTAAAGCCCATGCCCACACCTTAGAAGGCACATGCATCATTTTTGCCTGAGGTTGACCATCCTTCCTGTATAGAGAAGAATTATTGCATACATTGGTGTAGATCTCTTCACTGCTCAGAGCACTTCCCAAAAGATGGACATGATTGCCCAGATGTAATACCTTCAGAGGCAGGCAGCCTCTGAGGCTGTACCTTCAGAGAGCCTTGGACAGGGAGAGGGACCATGTTAAGACTCCATCGGCTCAGTGGTAACTGGATCAGAACTTTCGCATCTTCTGAGCACTGACCTGAGCTGCTTCTCCCAGGTTCACTTGCCAACCCATGCTCCTCTTTTGGCCACAGAACAGTTAGTGCAGCTTTTAATTAGTTGGTCAGAGAGTAACATTTTAAAGACACTGATAATGCAGCATTGTTGTCTGGGTAGATAACACGTGCTCTGCATTGAGAAGAGCAATGTCTGCATCCTTTGGGGAAAGAAGCTCTTGACACTATTGTTTTCCTCTGGTGCCAAGTCAGCCAGGAGGAACGTTGCCAGGTTCTTGAACACTTCTTGGACCAGCTTAGCTGATGAAGACATAGTAACCTAAAGGGTTTGATGAAATGGTTTGCAGGCTAATTTGGGTTCAAGTCTACATTGGCATGAAGCAAACTTCAAGTGCTGGGTGTGAAGCAGAGCACCAGACAGTGGGCAAGAAAGGGGGGAAGGCAGCAGGGAGCAGTGTCATCAATTACCACTGCCTTTGAACTGCAGCAAACACCACCATCTGTGGGGCAATTACTATGTGTCAGAACTGTGCTGAGTGTTTTTCATGCATCATTTCTTAATCATATATTTTTAGTAGCCCATTTTGCAGGTGAGGAAACTAAAGCTCTCTTAGCAATGAAGAACTAGCCTAAGGGTATGTAATGGTAAATACAGACATGAAGGCATCATTTGAATACATGCATTTCCATCTTCAGATTATTTGTTTTTTATACTTGTATTACAGTATCTGTCACCAAACTGATAACAAATTTGTTTGTCACCAAACAGGTGATAAATGACCTGGTTCACAATTAATGTCAAAGAGTGGAGAACATTCTGTGGCATGGGTATTTTATTGGATAAGGTTGGACCATGTTCACTGAAAAGGCCAGGTGAATTCCCACCACCCACAATAGTGCTACCAGAGTCTTAGGTCACACTTTGCCCTTTTTAAATTCCCCTAACCAATGGAACACTCAGGAAAAGTCCACAAGATTGGTTACAATTTAATGACTTTGTCCAAGGTTCCCAAAGGGTTTGGGTGTACAGTGGGACAGGGTCATGGCTAGGAAGAAGTAATAATTGCCCTCGGGATTATAATACTATGAGCTATCAATCATTGAGCTCATTGTACTAGCTTCTTTACATGTGTCAACAATCTTCAGAACCCCATGAGGTAGGTATAATTACAAATCTGTGAAAAACACTAGGTCTCAGAGAGTTTGAATAAGCTGCCTGAATTCTTATAGGATATGCTGCCCCTGTGGTTAGAACCCAGGTTAACTTGATGCCAAGCCAAGCCACTTAACCTTGATGGTCTTGTACTACCACCTTACTGTAGACAGTCAGTCAGAGCTCCTGGGATCCTCCCCCACCAACCAAGATGGTGCAGCAGGAGGTTCTTACACTGAGTGCCCAAAGGCTAGAAAGATGAGTGGACAGAAAAAAAGCCCTCCCTTCCCTATCTCTATAAGAAGCATGGGCTTGAGCAGGAAGGGGAGATGATCTTTGAGATGGGGGACCACCATCCTACCAGGTTGTGGCACCAGAATAAAACCTCTTTCCTTTTGGACCAGCACCTGTTTCAAAAGTTTGGCTTTCACTGTGACAGGCAGCTGTACCTGTGTTTTCGGTTACAACAATTCTAGGCAATAAATACATGTTGTGTTGATTTGAGAAATAATTATCCCCACCACCCTCTTTCTGCAATAGAATGAGTTACCTGTGGATCTGGGGTTTCTAGTCACTCAAATGGCTTAGCCAGCGAGCCTGTCCCAGAGAGGTCACCTGGAAGAGGGTCCGACCGTGCTATCCCTACAGTCCCACCAGATCCATCAGCTCTGGTGACTCAGTCTACTTCAGGAGTGGGCAGGGTAGTTTCAGACCCTCAGAGAGCCATGCTGGCAATTCCCAGAACATCTTCTCAACTCTAAGAAGTAATTTTGGAGCAAAGCTCCAAGCTGTCCCTGCCACCTTATTGTCCTTTTCCTGAGACCAAGGAGCTGGGAGCCAAAATGATGTCCCTTCCCAACCCCTACCATCAGTAATTACTGCTCAGCACCCTTGGCTCATCCTTCTAGAAAGAAGCCTCTCTCTTCCCTCTCAACCTTGCCTCAGCCCAGTTTTCCTCCCAAGAGTCCCTTCCTTTAACTATATCTTGAAATAATAAAGCTAAAAACATAGAAATTCAATAAAAATGGAAGCTTTATTCACCTCGGCAGGTCTCAGAAGTATTTAATAAGTGTGGAGAGACAAAAATAGATCATGAGGTAGCTGATAAGAATAATAACATTCCTTTTGGAGAAAGCCCAATGCAAAGGAGAACTAGGGGAGAGACTGGGGGCAGGGAGAAAGAAGGAGGGAAATAGACAGAGAAAAAGAGATTCAGTGGCCTTGATAGTTGGTGAAATAAGGTTTGCTCTTTTGAAAAAAGGAGAGGAAATTGTTTCTGTGGATACCCATAGAAGAAACAGGCTGTGGGGGGTCCAGGGAGTGGAAGGAGGATTGCAGGGGGTGGGAGTAGCAAGAGAGTTTCAGGAGAGACCCATACCCCAGGGCAGCCTGGGAAATAATTACAGCCCTAGAAAAATCGATCAGCAAGCTTTTACTGAGTGCCAGGGGCACAGTGCAATGTGAAACTAAAGACTAGGCCTATTTGTAAGGCGAGTGCAGTGTACTGGGGAGATAAAAATAGCACACTTGAAATAATTAGAGAGCAATTAATGCCAAATTGTCTGGTTCAGACTGGAGTCCAACACGGCTCGAGAGTTGGAAAAGACCTGGTAAGCTGGAGTTGTCAGCCAGGCGAGGGCAGGAACATCTCCCTGCAGTGCTGCAGTCCTGGCAGGGAGTGCTTTGAGGGGAAGGCTCTGTCCCTGTGGGATGCTCAGCCTGGCATTGCCATCTATCCACAGCCTTGCCCTCCCAGAAGTTTCCAGTTAAACAGCAGAACACAGCTTTGTGAAATAAATGAATGAAAGAACAAGTGATTGGAGGCCTAATGTCACTGAGCTGTCATCCACAAGACCCTAATATTTCTCAGCACCTGAACTATGTCATGTGCTATGCCGGCTTACAGGCACTGCAAAGGTTCCTGAGCATGATGACCAAGGTGCTGAGCACAAAACCAAGATGGGGTGGAGCATCATGTGGGGAAAGGACTGTGTGCAAAAGGGCCGAGTGCAAAAGAAGTGTAACTGTGCATGCCTAAGAGGATTTAATCACTCCACACCACAGGCTACAAATGCAGAAGGCTCCTTCCCATTTGGGGAGAAGGTGCCATTAGAGCGAGTGCTCACCCTTCTCCATTCCTTGATCAAAGAACAAAGTTTCTTCTCTGCTTTACTGAACTCAGTCTCATTGTTGAGCGAACAGCACTGGGCCTTGGTTGGAGTCCCTGACCCATGATGGTGGGTAACACTAAGGCTTCTTAGTGACCACCAAAGAAGAAGGACAGGAATAGCACAGTTGCAGAAATATCCCTCGGCTTTCCATATACTTTTTGAAGGCAAGGACTACATCCCCAATCCATACCCACCCTGTGCTAGCCTTGGGGATGAGGGCTGGAGAGGAGTCAAACACAGACATAGCTTCCAAACCCTCAGAGCAGACCTTCTGGAGCTTGGTTGTTTGCATCACACCCCAGGTTACTGGGGAGCTTGTCCTTTAACAGATACGGACCATGTCAGCCATTAACTCTGTAAATAATTTTCACCACTATGTGCTAGGTAACGTGACAAGGACTGGATACAGGCATGAAAAATGTTTCTGAAAGACCACATACTTTATGACTTTAACTACAATATTCTGGAATAGACAAAACTATGGAGAATGTAAAAAAAAACCCCACAAAACTCAGTGGTTGCCAGGGATTGGGGCAGGATGGATAAATAGAGCTCAGGATTTTTACAGCAGTGAAAATAATCTGTGTGATACTGTAATGATGGATACATGGCATTACACATTTGTCCCAGCCCATAAGTTTTACAACACCCAGAATGATCCCTGATGTAAACCCCGCACTGTTGGTGATAAGGAGGTGTCATCGAAGGCTCCTTGATAGTAACAACTGTCCCGCTCTGGTGCGGGGCATTGATGATGGAGGAGGTTCTGAATGTGTGGGGACAAGGGCTGTTTAGGAAATCTCTGTACCTCCTTCTCAATTTTGCTATGAACCTTAAACTGCTCTTAAAAATAGTCTTAAAAAAGAGACAATGATTTTTTTCTAAGGAGAACTTATTGTGATGTGGGGAGATAGATAGCCACGTACATTTCCTAGGGTATAATTGTGTAATTGCTTTCATGGCATGTTGTGCAAAGTCTAGGAGGAGTTTAGGAATCACCTGGGCTGTCCAGAGAAGTGAATGATGACCTCACAGAGGAAAAACACTTGAGTGGATGCTGGAGTGAGCTTCATTGGGGGCAAGGTGTGGCAAAGTGGGAATAACACGTAAGCAGATGAAGTGGAATGTGCAAAATCTGGAGGTATGAGAGAATATAGTAACATGTTCTGAATGCTATAAATAACTGAGTGCCACTAGAGCACACAGTTCTTGAGGGGGAGTTGTGGAAGATGACATGAGACAGATCAGCAGGAGCCCAATTATGAATGACTCTAGCAGCCAAGCAAATGGGATAGATTGTGTCTTGTTAATGATCTAGAGGCTGTTGAAGGATGGTGAGTGGTGGAATGATAGGGTCAGATGTGTGGAAGACAGATGAAGTAGGGGTGGGGGCAGTGGGGAAGGATAAGCAGAGACAGAGAGGCCAAAAGGGAAGTCATTGCTGCTGTCCATGTAAGGGAGCCTGGTCCAGGGCACTGGCTGTGGAGGAGGAAGGACAGGATCTGAGACCTGAGCACTACTTACAGACTGAAATCCACATGCCTTCCTTACAACTGGATGTGGGGGTGAGGAAGGGGGAGGCCGGGGTGACTGTGGACTCAGACAGAAGTGCCAGTCCCAAGGGTTACTGATCAGTCCTCATGGCACTTGGGCCTTTCCCCTCAGACTCCTCTTTCTCCTCTAGGACCTGTGGACACCACAGTAAATAAAGTCCCTCTGTCCTGAAGCTCCCCATGGAAACCTGTCTCCTCCTGGTTGGAATAAAAACTTGTTCTTACCTGAGGTCACTGCTTCATCAACATTCTCTCCTCTGGATGACTCTCACACTCCTGTCCCCAGGTCCCACAGTACCAGCTGATGTGGAGTTTCCCTGTCCTGCTTCCCACCCATACCTTCTCAGTCCTCATACAGATGTTGGTCCTCTGACACCCTCACGCCTCACTACAACCATTATCATAGCTTTTTTGCTGCCTGGGTGCCTCACTCAAGGTTTCCTTCTCCACCCCAAGGACGGCCACCATTGTGACTTCTCTGTCCACAAGGGACTCCTCTCTAATCGCTCAGCTTTGGCATGACATTCACCTTCATCCTACTTCAGCCACTCTCACTGATGGCCATACCCTGGT
Source organism: Phyllostomus hastatus (assembly GCF_019186645.2). Lineage (NCBI taxonomy): Eukaryota > Metazoa > Chordata > Mammalia > Chiroptera > Phyllostomidae > Phyllostomus > Phyllostomus hastatus. The sequence goes on along the minus strand of NW_025334015.1, from coordinate 5,020,330 downwards.
CTTTGTCACCTGAAAGGGTTTCATCTCTGAGAACTTTAGCTCCCACACCCACTCTCCCACCATAGTTTCTGATCTGCCCATTTCTTGCACTTCTTTACTCCCTCCCTCCAGGTGGTCTCCAAGCCCCACCAGTTCTTATTCTCTTTCCCAAACATCTCTCCAGTGGGTCTCCTCCTCTTTATCCCCACTGCCCTTGCCTTGGTTCTGAGTCTCAGTATTTTCCTCTGTATTAATGCTGCTTAGTTGATCTCCCTGCCTACAGCTTTGAACAATGAAGGTCAAGACAGTTTTCTAAACTATGCTCTGACCATATCTCTGTATCATATCATACGATCATCTGACCATATCACTGTAGCCAGAGTGATCTTTTAAAAATACAAATGCAATCATATTGCTTTCCTACTTTCAGTATTCCTACTTCCAAGGCTGTGCAAACTCTTTATCATCACACGGGACCCATTCTAATTGGACCCCTGCTCACCTTTTCAGCTCCCTCTCTCTCTATTCCATGTGAACCTCATCTCCCTCATTCTGTCATCAGCCTCAAGTCTTGCAGATTTCACAGTGGCTCATGCCTTCTCTTTGCTGCACATACTATTTCCTTTACTTCTTCATTATATGACTAGTGATTTTTCAAGATGCAGCTGATGTCCGGCCCAGAATCTGGCACCATAATATATGCTCAACAAATAGGACCTTTACAAAAAGTTCCAAATATTTATTCTACCTCCCTGAGTATTTGAATTAGCTGTTGGTTTCAAGTGATCCTTGAGATGTTCCATTATAATGCCTTTTCCATGTTGTCATAGTCTTCTGTTTACTTTCCATCTTCCAAACTAGCCTGTGACCTTGTGAAGAGCACTAACCTTACCTTTTCCACCTTGGTATGCCAAACATCCAGCTCAAGGCTTGCTTCAAGGAGGCATCCAGTGACTAGTTATAAATGAATGACTGATCGAATGGGCAAAGGCTTGAGTTTCCTCCTTGCCCCAGGCTATGCTGCTGTCCCAGCTGTTGGGGGGGGGGGGCCTGGACTGTTGCCTTCTTCTAGAGACTTCTCATGTGTTAGAGACAATCATTTCTATATGCCCTGGGAATATTGGTGTCTTAGTTGAGCATGGATTCTAAACCTCACCTTTCAGTGGAGATATATGTTGATGTTGCTGCCATTACCCCAGCAGGCTTCCTCATCAGGCGCCTGAGAGGAAGATCAGGAGAGATTACGTACTGGGGAGCCCTGTGAGGAACCAGACACAGCAGCTTCCTTGAAATATTTCCTTTCCTGCCTACTAAAAGGGCCCCGTAGGTACCAAAGGCAGGCATACTGCAAAGTGAGTTAAAAGAATCTGCGTTTTATGGCCTCACCCTGTCCCTGCTGCATCCTCCATGCAGCCACCAGAGACAATGCCCTAAAACACAGATGTGATCCAGCTATTCACTTACTGAAAAACTTCAGTGTCTCCCCACTATCTACAATCTGAAATCCATATCTTTTCATACAAAGCATACTGCCGTCCGGTGTCACCCTACTTTCCCAGCTCCTCTGCCCCGCACCCGAACCCAGTCCCATGCTTCTATCAAGATGGTCTACATCTTTTCCTGAGTAAGCCACATACCTTCCCACCTTATACTATGCCTTTATTTGTTCCAGTTGAAAAAATGTCCTTCTCATGTGTTTCGGCCTGAAAGCTGCAGAAAGTTTCCTCTGAAACTGTCCTGTTCTAGCAAAGGCCCCAGACCTTCTCCTTCTCTTCCCTCATGACCCTGTCTGAGCCCTCACAGATGTTCCTCTGTGCTGTTCTAGAAGTTCTTTCTTTCTGCACAGAGACTGTTGCTCCAGTATTCCACTTAGATGCTTGCATGTCTGTCTCCCTGGGCTGCATCTGTTGCTCCATGAGAACTCCAGTGGGCAGCTGTAACATTTAAGGGAGTATATTTGTATCTGTGGAGTTCATAGTCTCTGTAATAATGAGATAGGTTTTTCTGGGCTTTATTGGTTCAGGTTATAGAGAAAACGCCATTGGTATCAGAGTCAGACAGATACCAGCATATCACTTAGTGGTTGACTTTGGTCTCTCAGACTCTCAGACTTAGTTTCCTTATTTGTAAAATGGGAATATTAACAACAACAACAACAACAACAACCTTAGAGGATTGTAATGGGGATTAAAAACAATAATAATGTAAAGAACTCAGTCCAGTGTTTGGCCTATAGCAGCTTATGCCAAGGAAAATTAGCGTCACTCCCCTTCCCATTTCATAGTTCTTCAAGGTTCACACTCGAAAAGCTGTTGGGCAGCACTGTTTCATGTGGGCTGCCCCTCTGCCTTCCTGTCCAACCTTTCCTTCACTCTTCAGACTCTTACTATTGTTTTGATCACTGCCCTTCGTGGGACATCCTTCAACCTCTGCACTTCACTTTCAAACTGTGGTGACTCTTCAAGCTGCACACTCTCAAAATGGCAGTAGTAGTAGCAGTCCCAGTATTGGTAGTAAAAATAATAACAGTAAGTGATACTTCCTGGGGGCTTACTAAATGCTAGGCTCCATGCTCAGCTCCTCATGCATAGTGTCCTTCTGCCCCATGATGTGGGTGTTCTCCCCATTTCACAAATTGGGGAGCTGCAGCTTAGAAAGGAACTTGATGGTCAGGTAGCTAGAAAGTGGCAGAGGCCAGAGCACAGACAAAGTCCATGAGTTCCCAAGTTTAAAAGCCTTGCCCTTCACAACACATTCCTCTAATGCTCCAAGAGTGCTCACAGCCACATGGATGGCCACAGGCAGCCCTCAGACCAATTCATAGGCTGTGGGTTGGACCATCTGTGATGCTTCCCTGGTGCTTGTATTGGAAACTGTGGCCTCACAGGACAAGATGACACCTGTCAACCCTATCCAGAATGTTCCCAAGAGTCAGAGAGAGTCCAGGATTCCTCCTTCTTTTCCAAGTGTAAGCACTTTCATGAATGCACACTGTTCTCCTAGGGCAGAAATGCCAGCAGCAGAGGTGTGATGGGGTGCTCTGACTCAGAAATGCAGAAATGCAACAGGGGCAGGCCTGCCCAGGAGTGAGTGACCGTTGTGTTGTGGGGTGGGCATGCCATGCTGCAGCTCTCCAGTGAGGCTTCCTGTGACTCCTGCCAGCCACAGAGAACATTCAGTGCTTGGAACTCCTGCCAAATATCATACTCGAGAGCTGGCCTGGTTTCACTCTTGTCCTTTCTCTAGGGCCCAACTGTCAGATTCATTCCCTGTCACTGTCCCCAGCACAGGCCTCAGCAGCATGTTGGCTTCTGCTGCCTTTCCTCCATGATCCAGGCTGGCTAGGAGCTACTACCATTCCTCTGTCTCCTCCTCTCACTTCTTCTTTAAGCCCCTTGGCCCCTCCATGCTATGGCTGCCACAGGGACTCTATGTCTGAAGCCCCTCCAGTGTGAGTTCTCCTTCTCAGACCTCAGCATGGCCTTCCTCCCCTTCTCCATTTAGATCTGAACTCCAGTGTCCCTCCTCCAGGAAGTCTGCCCTGGCTGCACTAGTTGTGAATCCCCTCTCCCTCCTCAATATTGCATCACCCTATAGGTACTTCCAGTTCCTATAATTATCTTCTTTATTTTTACATTTACATATTTATTATGGCTCTTGCCCGAGTGGAATATAAGCTCCCTAACAGTGGGGTCGCTTGATTGGTGTTGTATTTCTACTTCCTAAAACATTGCCTGGTACATGGTGGACCCTCCGTACCTATTTGTTAACTGTGCACATCACTGATGCAATGAGTGACTGACCGGAGGTCTGGATGTGTAGGCAAAGAAAGTGGTGATAATGAGAGCTATCATTTACTGAGGTGGGCCTTTACAGGCATTGTGCTAAGGGTTTGACATGCATTGTCTTAATTATTATTCCCATTTAACAGATAAGAAAACTGAGGGTTAAAAAGATTAAAAAAATAAAAAAAGCCCTGGCTGGTGTAGCTCAGTGGATTAAGCACAGGCCTGAGAACCAAATGGTCACCAGTTTGATTCCCAGTCATGGTACATGCCTTGGGTTGCAGGCCAGGTCCCCAGTAGGGGATGTATGAGAGACAACCACACATTAATGTTTTGTCCCCTTTCTTTCTCTCTCCCTTCTCCTTTGTCTATAAATAAATAAAATCTTTTTTTAAAGAAAGATTTTTTTAAAAACTTGTCCAAGAAATATACCTGCTTTAGTACTCTGAATGGCACAGTGAACCCAAATTTAAGACTCTGTCATCAAAGTAAAATGCTTTTAACTATTTCATTTAAGAAATCACCAACTTCCCACTGCCAAGAAATCACTCACTGACAAGGGACCTGAGAAATACTGGGTAGGACAATAACAAGTGTTGCCAAGGATGTAGAGAAATTGGAATTCTCATGCACCACTGGTGAGAATATAAAATGCACAGTCACTTTGGAAAACAGTTTGGAAATTCCTTAAAAACTTAAACACAGAGTTACCATATGATCCAGTCATTCCACTACTTGTTATTTACCCAAAAGAACTGAAAGCATATTCACTGAAAAACTTGTACACGGATGTTCATAGGAGAATTATTCATAATAGCCAAAAAGTAGAAACAATCCAGGTGTGCATCAAGTGCTGAATGAATGAATAAAACATGGTTTATCCACACAATGGAATATTATTCAGTCAAAAAAAGGAATGAAGTATTGATTCATGTTACAACATAGATAAATTTTCAAAATATTATGCAAAGTGAAAGATGCCAGACAAAAATGGAGAAGTATTTTATAAGTTATATTTATATGAACTGTCCAGAATAGGCAAATCAATAATGACAGAAACTAAATTAGTGGTTGTCAGGGGCTGGAAAGAGGGAAAATGCAGAATGAGAATGACTGATAATGAGTATAGACTCTCTCTCTCTCACTCTCTCTCTCTCTCTCTCTCCCCCCCTCCCTCCCTCCCTCCCTCCCTCCCTCCCCCTCTCCCCCCCCCTCTCTTTCATTCCCTCCCTCCCTCCTTCTTTCCTTCTTTCCTTCTTTCCTTCCTTCCTTCCTTCCTCTCTCTCTTTCCCTTCCTCCCTCCCACTTTCCCTCCCTCCCTCCCTTCCTCTCTTCCTTCCTTCCTTCTGAGGTTAAACCAGAGTGTTTATTCTAGGTTTGATAAAGATTGGAAAGTCATGGGAAAATGTGATTGAACAAAAAAGGCTCTGAGCTAAGTGCAGTACACTAGGAGAAAGAGCAAGACCTGTTTCCTCGGGTTCCTGTCGGCATCTCTGTTTTCAGAGATAAGGATGTTCTGTTCCCACAAGCATAGGAAGACATGCTCTCATAAGGGTCTTATGACCTGCTTCAGAGGAAGGTCAGAAAGTTCTTGTTGTACCTGCTGGTTCTCAAATTCCTTCAGCTTGAGTCAACATGCCAATGTGTCGCACTTGGGGTAGTATGTCCTGAACCCAACACCACCTCCTGCACAGCTCCTCCACTTCTCACTTGTGAACCCCTAGCAGTCCTGCTTTGCACATCAATCCTCTCCCTTCTAGCCTTCAGGTTTTCCTTTCAGATTTAATCTCCTCTGAAATTTCTTTAAAGGAAATTAAAATATTCTGGAATTAGGGGTGATGGTCACACAATTTTGTGACTATACTAAAAACTACAGAACTATATACTTTAAAGGATTAAAATGGTGAATTTTATGTTATGTAAATTATATCTCAAAAATAAGAAAAAAATCACTAGGCTTATCTGTCTGTAGAGAGATCAGTTTTGGGAGTGCAGGTGTAGCAAGGGCTCAGGGAAGCAGTCGACCAAGAGGCCCATCCAAAGGGCCTGAGACCTGGCTCTGAGGCTCTCTAAGTGGCATTGCTCCTCTTTTGAGTGAGGGAAAGGGACTAGTAAGTGCAAGGTGGGGCCCAGCCATACACCAGGACTGGGTGTTAGGTAGGTTTCTGGGACTAGCACTTGGAAGGAGGTGTCAAAGGAGAAGCCTAGTCACATAAGTCAGAGTGCTTGGGAAATCTTGGGAAAGAAGGCCTGGCCTGGCATTCCATTTGCAGGACAGAAGAGCCACATGATGGGTAATGTGGGTACAGCAGGAACTCAGGGACCCATATTGGAGCTCTGGGGCCTGGAGTAGACCAAAGGGCTGAGTATTCCAAGATCTGACCTCCCTTTGGTACATTTCAGCCTGTTTCAGGATAACTTGACTCAGAACTGGTCAAGCAGAAATGGTGGGGCTGAGCAGCTGGCCTTGCAGAAGATGAAGTCAGTGGCTCAGTGGGGTGAAGGGTGGGGATATGGGGGAGTAGCCAGCCAGCAGACTAACAGGTTGAGATAGCAAATTCCTCCAACTGAGAGTTGTTTCTCAAGTTCAAGGCTTTGGAGTTTATTATAACACAAATGCCCCTGAAAAGTTAGATAATAAACCCCAGATCACACAGCTAGAAAGTAAAAAGGCCCTTATTAAAGCCAGATTTGCCTGGCTTCAGTATCCTTGCTTCCAACTCTGTGGATGAGAGGCAGTCCTATATGGTGGTTCAGAGCACAGGCCATGAGTTCATATCCTAACACTCTGTGACATTGGGTAAGTTACTTAGCCCTCTGTGCTTCAGCTCTCTCCCCTATAAAATGTGGGTGGCAATGACTCTGCCTATCTCAGGTGGTAGTGAAGTGAATACAAACTGTTCAATATATACAAGCATTTAGGGAAGTACCCAGAACCACATAAAAGCCAACCATTATTAGCAGCATGTTCTCCTTCTGTTGGAGAGACCAGGCATTCCCATCCAAATGTGGTTGACATCACAGTTTTGCCTAGCACCCTATCTGTTTTTGTTTTGTTCTTCTGTACCTTGTTCTGGAAAGGGCTGCTTTTATTTATGTGTTTCTCCAGGGGTCAAACTCAGTCTGTAAACTCTCAGAGAGTGCCAGACATTTGGCTGCTCAGTAAGGGCAGAAATTATCAGTCTAGAGTATCAATTCTAGATAAGAGTTGATGCCCACCCCCACCAAGCTAATCCTCTATTAGAAGCTGAAATAATTTCTCCTATAAACTTATTGTGCTAATAAAGAAAGACCTTCTTGGGTAATAAAGGAAAAACTTAAAAATGTTCAATTCACAGGAGTATGTCACTGATCAGTCAAGCACATTTGCTGTGTAGTTGAATGCATTTGAATTATCTACTGTCATGAGGTAGTACTCGATCCTCACAGAACCTCTGGAGAACAGCTTTAGAGCTCCTGCCAGCTAGCTAGTTAACTCTTACCATCTTCCTTGGAAAGAGGTCCAGGGGGCCACCCCTTGTGGCTATCCCTGAGGTCCTATGATCCCTTCTGGGCCCATCCCCAAAGTTACCAACCAACTCTCTCCCCTATTCCCCAAGTTGAAATCAGTCACTCCTTCTCTGTGTTCTACATGTACATTTTCCCTCTATTCTAGTAAGTTGCCTTGTAGTATAGTTCTAGCCCCATGTCTGCCCCAAGTTTTTGGTGTCATAAATGGTCATATGCATCTCTAAATCCCATTTTGCCTGCTCACACACACCCAACATTGGCCATCACTTGGGCTTTATTTGCATGCTGAGTAAGCCTCCTTGATATTTTGATACATTCATCTAGAGAAGTCATCTGTTCCAGCTGAGAACCATTCTTCTTCTTCTTCTTTTTAAAGATTTTATTTACTCATTTTTAGAGAGGGAAGAGAGGGAGAAAGAGAGAAAGAGAAACATCAATGTGCGGTTTCTGGGGGTCATGGCCTGCAACCCAGGCATGTGTCCTGACTGGGAATTGAACCTGCGATGCTTTGGTTCGCAGCCCACGCTCAATCCACTGAGCTACGCCAGCCAGGGCAAGAACCATTCTTCTAATAGTGTATGCCTTGCACTTGGTAGGAATTCTACATATGTTTGCTGAAATAAGTGGAAAATACAACAAGTTAGAAAAATTGGGCAATTTGACCCAACCTGCAAAGCTAAGATGAACGGTAGAACTCTGCAGAGTTTCAGCTATGCTGTCAAACTTGTACCATTGCTGTGCAAAGATGTTGCTGCATGGTTTCCTAAATTTCCAGATGGGACCCTATTGTTTCCTCCTTCTTTCTTTATTTCCACACATGTTTACTGAGCAACTATTACATACCCAGCACTGTGCTAGAGAATGGCGATTCAATGAGGGGCAAAAGCAAACACCGTGTTTGTTCTTAGAGTGCTATACAGGAGGCAGTTGTTGATCATGAATAGTGCTGAGAAGGGATGTGCACTGACTACCTGAGGGCAGTGTCCTGAGGAAGAGGGACACTGACTCAGAACTACTGGTTACAAAACAAACTAACCTGCCTACGTGGGCTCTGTGTGGTCAGGGAAGATTTCATGGTGGAGGAGGGGGAACAGTGACTGTATTGAGAGCTGAAAGAGAAATAAGAATTAAGACAGAGGGAGTGGTGGAAGGGTCAGGAGCCGGAGTACACAAAGACTTTGTGGGGGGAATACTTTCGCATTTCAGGGACAGAAGACCCAGAGCATCTGGCTGGAGCCCAGAGAAGATACAGGAAGTGGTTCCATATGAGGCTTGAGCATTTACACAGGTGCCAGAATATATGAGGCCAACTAGGTTAAGTTAAGAGGTTTTGCACAGTGGGAAGCCATTCAAGTTCTTGGGCAGCCTAGGATGTAATCAGATTGATTATGGAGGTAGCCTGGCTTCTCTGTGAGGAACAAGCTAGAATATTGGGGAGAATGCAAGAAAGAAGTAAGACCACTTAGGAGGCTTTGATCAGGGTGGTGACAATGAAGATGACATATAGATATCCAGGATGTAAAATTCTCCAGGGTTTGGTGAGGGAGTATCTCCAAGTCTCTTCTCACTTTGCCCAGCTGTCACATCCACTGTGGGGTTCTGAGTAGCAACTGGGCACATATGGGGGGGACTGAAAAAATCCCCAGAATTTATTTATAAAAAATTGTGCCTTTATTCTTACATGTATAAACTTCAGTCACCTTCAAAGTACTCTCCATTTGATACAGTACACCTATCAAGACATTTTTTCCACTGTTCAAAACAGTTTCCAAACTCGTTGATTTGGATGCCTTTCAGTATTTCTGCTGTTTTTTGTTTCACCCCTTCCACATTGTCAAAATGTTTCCCTTTGAGGGGAAAAAAAATAACGTCACTTGGGGAGGGATCAGGTGAATAGGGAGGGTAGGGCACAGGGGTCATCCTGTATTTGGCCAAAAACTGCTGAATACTCAGCACTGTGTGGGCAGGTACACTCGTAAATCACCCATCATACCCATCATGAATGGGCAAGTGTGTTGAAAGAGTCTTCAGAAAAATTTACTGAAGCCAAATGCAGCCTTCACAACAATCGCTGCTGGTGCACTGATACAGGTGGGTTCCTAGAACACCCACCCAGCGGGGGAAGCCTGTACTATAAGGGGCCCACCCTCCAGAAGATAATGCTGGGGTTTTTTGGTCCCCCCTCATATTTTCAGTACCCTATTTTGCAGGTGATGAAACCAAATCTCCCTTAGCTTCTTTAAGTGTAAAGTTTGATGGTTTGTTTGAGATTTTTTTTCTTTCTTGAAGTAGGCCTGTAATGTTATGAATTTCCCTCTTGGGACTGCTTTCACTGTGTCCCATAAATTTAGGGTTGTTGTTTTCTCACTTTTATTTGTTTCAAGGTATCTTTTGACATCTTCCTTGATCTCATTGTTAAATTATTCATTCTTAAGTAACATATTATTTAGCATTCACATGTTTTTGTATTTTTCAGTTTTTTTCTTGTAATTGATTTCTAGTTTCATATCATGGCTAGAGAAGATGCTTGATATGATTTCAATCTTCTTAAGTTTATTGAGGCTTGTTTTGTATTCTATCATGTGGTCTATACTAGAAAATGTTCCATGTGTGCTTGAAAAGTATGTATATTCTACTGCTTTGGGGTGAAATTCTCTGAAGATATCAATTAAATCCACACAGTCTAGTGTCATTTAAGGCCATTGTTTCCTTGTTGATTTCCTGTCTGGAAGATCTATCCATTGAAGTCAATGGGGTGTTAAAATCCCCTACTATGACTGTATTACTGACAGTCTCTCCCTTTATGTCCATCAAGATTTGCTTTACATATTTAGGTGCTCCTATGTTGGGTGCATACATGTTTACCAGAGTATTATTCTATTATTGGGTTTATCCTCTTATCATTATGTAGTATCCTTCTTTGACTCTCACAATAGCCTTTGTTTTAAAATCTATTTTGTCAAATGTAAGTATTGATAACCCAGCTTTTTTCATTTCCATTTGCATGAAATAGATTTTCCCATCCCTTTATTTTAGTCTGTGTGTATCTTACATTCTGAGTTAGGTCTCTTGGAGACAGCATATGTATGGGGTTTTTTTCTTATCTATTCAGCTACCCTATGTCTTTTGATTGGAGCATTAAAGCCATTTATATGTGATTATTGATAGCTACATATTTATTTTCATTTTATTCTTTATAACTATATTTCCCTGCTGGTTTTTTTCTTCTTGATCTTTCTCTTTTTCTTTAAGAAGACACTTTAGCCTTTCTTGTAACACTGGTTTGGGGGTAATGAACTCCTTTAGCTTTTTTTTTTTTTTTTTTGGTCTGGGAAGCTCTTTATTCCTCTTTCAATTTTAAATGATAGCTTTGCTGGGTAAAGGAGTCTTGTTTGTATGTTCTTGCTTTTTGTCCCTTTGAATATTTCATTATCAATCCCTTCTAGCCTGAAATGTTTCTGTTGAGAAATAGCTGACAGTCTCATGGGAGCTCTGTGATAGGTAACTAACTATATTTCTCTTGCTGCTTTTAAGATTCTCTCTTTGTTTTTAAACTTTGCCATTTTTATTATGGTGTTAGCATCTTTGGGTCCATCTTGTTTGGGACTCTCTGTGCTTCCTGGACTTGTGTGTCATTTTCCTTCACCAGGTTTGGGAAATTTTCATTCATTATTTCTTCAAATAGATTCTTGATCCATTGCCCTCTCTCTCTTTTCCTTCTGGTACCCCTATGAGGAGGATATTGTTACACTTAGTATTGTATCAAAGGTCTCTTAAACTATTTTCATTCTTTGAAATTCTTTTTTCATTTTGCTACTCTAATTGGGTGTTTTCTGCTACCTTTTATTCCAAATTATTGGTTTAATTTACTGCTTCTTCCAACCCACTGTTTATTCCTTCTAGTGTATTTTTATTTCATAGTGCTTTCTTTATTTCTGACTGGTTCTTTTACATGGTTTCTATGTGTGAAGGATAAGTATCCCCTATCAATTTTTTATATATACTGTTGAAGTTCTCACTAAGTTCCTCAAGTATCCTTATATTCACTTTTTTGAACTCTATATCTGGTAGATTGCTTGCCTCCATTTTATTTACCTTTTTTTCTGGAGATTTCTCTTTTTTTTTTTTTCATTTGAGGCATGTTTCTTTGTATCCCCATTTTGGCTGCTTCTCTATGTTTCTGTGTGTTAGGTAGATCTGCTATATCTCCCAGTCTTGGTGGGGTGACCCTTTGTTGTAGGCATCCAGGGGGGCCCAGTGGCACAATCTCCTTGATCACTTGAACTGGTTTCTCAAAAAATGCCCCTTGTGTGAGTTATGTGAGCCCTCCTGATGTAATTGAGTCTTGATTTCTCATGGCTCATTAATGCAGAGGTTAACCCTCAGGCTGGATGACTATGAGGGTTGATCCTGACCACAGGGCACAAGCTGCTGTGCAAGTGCTGACCACACAAAGCAGAATTTGCCACAGTGGCGTCTGGTGCCTGTCAAGATTTCCCTTTGGTTGTGATGCTTATAAAGCTAATTGGATTCTGCTCTGATGTTGTATGAAGCTGGCCACTGAATGTGTTGGTCCTGGGGTCTCTTAGAAGGGCTCTAATTCAATGTTAGATTCTGCCTGTGACTGGCTCTGGACAACATGTTTGGAGCTACAAAGTGATCCACAGTTTGTGGCTGCTTCTGCTGGGCTCGGTATGTGTGCAAAGGACCAAGTTGCGCACACAGCTGTTTTCACCAGCACCAAGCCTGAGGGCAGGTCAGCAAAAGGCCCAACACACCCTGAAATCTGCCTCTGCCTGCCTCCTCCTGCTGGCTGCTTGGTAGGCTCAGCCCCTGAAAGAGCCTCTGGCAGTACTCAAGTTGGGGTGGTCAGTATTCAACAGATTAATGAGGGCTCAAATTTGGTGCCAGTGCTGTATGTGAGGTCACTCAACATAAGTCCCAGGGTATACCAAGTCTAGGTGCCACCAGCTGGATTCTGTGGACCTGTGGGTGAGATGAGTTCTCAGGGAGTCATCAGGGTGAGGCCAGCAGAGTTTATCAGGCCCAAACAGACCAAGATTAGGCTGTTTGAAGAGAGGGCTCAGCAGCCCTGGCCAGGTGGCTTAGTTGGATGAAGTGTCATTTTGTGCACCAAAAGGGTATGGGCTCGATTCCCAGTCAGGGAATAATACCTAGGTTGCAGGTTTGATCCCTGATTGGGTCTCATATGGGATGCAACCAATTGATGTTTCTGTCTGACATCAATGTTTCTCTCTCTCTCTCTCTCTCTCTCAAAAATCAATAAACATATCCTTGGGTGAGGAAAAAAAAGAGAGAGGGCTCTGCACTGACTGGGCACAAAAAAGATAAATTGCCTCCCTCTCAGAGACACACAACTCAGTCACTGACATCCTGTGGGTCTGCCCAGACCTCTACATACTGTGCCCAGGCAGCTGACTCCTTCACAGGATATGAGCTCCCTAGGATGTGGTGACTGGGAATCAAGAGAGGGTGGGGCTGTTGCATTCTCACAGGCTGATGCCATAAGGAGGGGAATGCTCCACCCAGGAAAGATCTTGTCTACAATGTGGGAGAGGGAGTCAGCACAGGGACCCAGCACGGGGACCCTGGCAGCTGTCTCCTCAGCTCTCTCCCTGGAGCCACAAATCTAGTCTGTCCTTACACAACTCTAGTCTGCTCTATCCTTCTTTGCCAGAGAACAGGGTGAGGGGCTGCAAAGGAGATTTTGTGCACTGGCCCTTTAAGAGGGTGCCTGCGTCTTTCCCTGGTGGACAGAAACTACGAAGGATTTCACAACCAGATGTTGTATGGGTGCCTCTTCTCAGCACTGGTGTTCCAGGCTGGGGAGCCTGGAGTGGGATTGAGATGCCATGCTCTTTGCAGCTGAGATTTCTCTGGATTCTCAGCCACCACTTGTGAAAGGAGGGCCAGCCCTTTTTTTATCTCCACCCTTCCTGCCAAGTCTCGATATGGTTTCTCCTGTAAATCCTTGATTGTGAGACTTCTGTTCAGCTAGTCTTTAGTGGTTATTCAGGCTGATTGTTCTATATTTTTGTTGTAATTGCAGTTTGGTCCTGCGAGGAGGTAAGTGTAGCTTCCACCCACTCCACCGCCATCTTGGATTTCTCTTTATGTCACACTTTAAATTCATTTTGTTTTGCATCCAACAGTTTCCTGGGCTCAGAAGAAATATGAATATGAATGTGACTGAATCATCAGGACACACCCTGACATATCTTGAATTCTATAAATAACCACAGTGCTGAGAGATTGAAAAAGTCATTCTGCAAAATGAGCTTCCTCATACCAAAGGTGGAAAAGGATCCAAACTCCCTCAAAGCTTTATCCAAGGGTTGCTGTTCTTGGGGAGTATTAAAGTGTTGCTAATGATTTCCTGCAATGAGTCAGCTCCCTATATAATCTTATTCCTCCAAAAACTTGGAAAATTTCTCTGCTAACAGCCCACCCCTTCCTCCACCTTTTCCCTTTCATTCCACAAATCTGGACAGACCAAAGGATGTAGAATACTGTTCCATTTTTAAGAATGATATTATGCCTTTCTCTGCTATTTAGTCTCTGTTCTTGTTAAACATTGTCCAACCTAGTTCAATCAATCAATCAATCAACAAGCATTTCTTAAGAAGTTTTTCATGTATGCATCCATCCAACAAGTATTTATTGTGTACCCACTATGTGCCAGGCACTTCTCCTAGCACTGGCAGTCCACCAGTGCTCGAGTCAGCTTGGGCTGTTTAACAAAGCGCCATAGACTGGGGGGCTCAAACAACAAACATCAATTCCTCATAGTTTTGGAGGCTTGAATCTAAATGAGCATGCTGGCCCAGACAGGTTTTGGTGAGGACCAGGTTGCAGACCTCCTCTTCTCATTGTTCTCTCACATGGTGGAAAGGGAGCTAGAGTGTTCTCTGGGGGATCTTTTAGAAGGCCAGTGATCCCATTCGTGAGGGCTTCCCCCAATGACCAAATCATCTCCTGAAGGCCCACCTCCTAATACCATAACGAGAGGGGTTAGGGCTGCAATATATGAATTTTGGGAGAACAGAAACATTCAGTCTATAACAACCAGTGAATAAAACTAAGTGAATTTAAAATGTGGTACATATTCTCCTGGGAATATAATCTCTCTCTCTCTCTCTCTCTCTCTCTCTCTCTCTCTCTCTCTCCACACACACACACACACACACACAGTGAAAAATTAAAAAAAATGAGCAAGATGTTTTCTACTCATTGACATAAGATGGGTTCTGCTTTATCAGCTTCCGAGGAATAAAAACATTCAGGAAATGAAGAGATAGTTATAGGCTGAAATAACATAGGAGGGATCCATAATGGGGATAATATTTGAGTTGGGCCTTCAAGATAGAGGCAATTTAGATACTGGAGGGAAGAGCCTTTTAGACAGGGAGCAGATGAGAACATGCACAGAGGTGGAGACAAGTAGGCAGGATGTGTCTGAGATAGAGTAATAAAACCAGACTGACCCAAGAGAGAGGTGTCTGTTAGAGTGGAATATTAAATCAAGTTGAATGAATCCAGTAGGAAAAAATGAGAACAAGCCTTCAAAATCAAGCAGGAAAACTTACATGAGATTTGATAACAAAGAGGGAGAAACTGAAGGCTCGTGAGCCAGGACCGATGTGTATTGAAGGATGTTCTCTGGAGTACAGAAGTGCTGAGTCTCAAATGTGGGAGATAACTACATCCCTCCTCCCTGACCTGCTCAGGACAGCTCAGGAGTCACAGTTGCATTCTCTAGTGGGTGATACTGCAGGAGAACAAAGAAGTGAGTACATTCAGAGAGAGCAGTTAAGGCAGTGGAAGGCTTAAGACAAATTCGTGAGAGTAGAGGCTGAAGAAAAAGAGGAGACTTGAGAGCTTGAGGAACAAAACTCCCTTCAAATGTTTGAGGGTTTTGCTGGGACTGCACTGAATTGGTAGAACTAGGACCAATTCCAACACTTTGGTTCTTTCTAAGAAAGAACTTACTGAGAGTCAGAGCTGCCCTCGGGAGGCAGTGAATCCCCCATCTAGCAGACATGCTGTGGAAGGGATATGAATATCAGGCTGGTGGTTATAATTTGAAGTCCCCAAAGCAGGAAAGTCTGTGTTTCTCAACCCAAATTGAAGTCCTCAAATATCTGTGGTAGGAAGAACCCTATTGGGTTCAGATCACACTGTTTCAGAAAAATAGGCCCTGGTGGGAGGCACCCACCACCACGCTCACCTGGGGCACCTGGAAGGCACACTCTGCTTCCCCTACCCATAACCCCCCCAAAAAACAGGGGGTTGGGCTTACCCCACATAGTAGATGCTGGGATTGTAGGGTTGAGTTTCATAACAAAAATAAGGCCCTTGTTTTTCACAGAAAAGTGTGGGGTTTTTGTTTTGTTTTGTTTTGTTTTTGGAGGGTTATCAAATTTTTTTTTAACCAAGGAGAGAGAAATAAGGAAGAAAGGAAATTTATAATGTGGTTCTAAGTGATTTTACCACTTAGATACTTCATTAGCTCTCTAAGGGAAAGGTAAAACCTTAATCAGATCACTTAAGAAGGTACACACATAGAAAGGAGACTTGCTTAACTATCGATTGGAAAATGTATCTAAGCTGGAAAGTATCCTTTTTGGTGTAAGTGGGAGACAAATATTATATTATGGGAAAATTCATGCTATTAGTGAGTCCATGACTGTAATATGGCTTTACCTTGCAAATCACGTCTTATTTTTAAAGACATTAAATCCTTGGGTGCTTAATTTACCAAATGTGCGATATCTCCACATTGCCATTCACACACCAACCTTAAAATAAATGCAGCAAAAAGAAACCCTCTTTGGGACAGAAAAGTCATCAGAAAGCCTCTCTGAGTAAGAACACATACCAAGTCCTCACTTTTCAGTCTCTCCTTGTTTCTTAACTCTCTGAAGCTGGACTGAAACTTTATTTTCAAAGATTGTCAGCTACTTTCTAATGACCAGTTCCTGTGCCTTTCCCCTTTGTCCTCAATTCTTTTGTTTTCTCTGCAGCATTCTATCCCACTACCTTCCTGAAATTTTGTGTTTATTTAGCTTTTGAGTTGCTTCCCACTTCTGATTTTCCTACTATTCCTCTTCAGCACATTGTGAAAACTGAAATCCAAGATTTTACCCTGACCCTTTCTCATATCTCTTTATCTCAAATCTCATTCACTATGTGCTTCTTCAGCAAGCACAGCTGTGTAGAAGATTCCCTGAAGCAAAGAGCAACTTATTTATCTCTGTACCTTCATACCCAAACACACACCTCAGTGGGTTCTAAAAAGCAATGAGTTCCTATGATTACATATGGAGCACTTATTTTTGAAGTTTATTTTTCAGTTCCAGTTGACATACAATATTATATTAGTTACAGGTGTACAACATATTATTAGATTATATAACTTACAAAGTGATCACGCTGATAACTCCAGTACCCATATGACACCATACCAAGTTATTACAATGTTACTGACTCTATTTCCTATGCTATACTTTATACTTCTGTGACCGTTTTTGTAACTGCCTATTTATACTTTCAACTCTTTCACCTATACCTCCAACTGTTGGGGGCCACCCTGCCTGGTCTCAGGAAGCTGTAATCCCCTGTGACTTAGGCAGAGTGAAAGACCTTCAGACCAGGAACTACTGAAGGAGACAAAACTTATTTCCCTGGCATGAATGCTGCCTGTTCATATGCCTCATTCCTCATGTTTGAACGGCAGTCAATGACGGGTAACAATTCTCTTGGATAGAGAATGAACCTAGGACAGATGCGTTCACGAAGGAATGACAACAAGATTTACGGGGCTGTGGAAATGAAGGGGTAATCAGACATCAACCCCTGCCCCCTCGGCTTTGTCAAAGCCTGAGTCCTTAGTGACACTGAGCGTCTTTTCATGTGTCTGTTTTCCTCGTAAAACTGTCTATTCATGTTTGCTGACCATTTTTAAATTAGATTACTTTTTAGGTTATGTAAGTTTTAAAGGTATTTTGGCTACTAACCCCTTATCAGATATATTATTTTCAAATATCTTCTTCCACTTAATAGGCTGCATTTTTTTGTTCATACATTCCTTTGAAGTACAAAACTTCTCAGTTTGATATATAGCCATCATACTAACTTATTTTTATTTTAGACCTCCAATTCTTGGTGCTAATTTAAACCTGGGTCTTCTCAACCTCAAAAGTTCTAAAACCAAATTAATCATGTTCAGTAAGCTCAACTGTCAGAAAGCTGCACTCTTTTTTTTTTTACATACCTGTATTTCATTTTATTTATTTAAATTAGTTTATTGTTGTTCAATTACAGTTGTCTGCATTTTCTTCCCACCACTTCCTGCCCCCAGCCAAACCCACCTTCTTTCCCTGCTTCCACCCCTCCCCCTTGATTTTCTCCAGGTGTCCTTTATAGTAGTTCCTAGAAACCCTTCTCTCTACTGTCCTCTCCCCCCTCCCCTTTGGCTATTGTTAGGTTGTTCTTAATTTCAATGTCTCTGACTATATTTTGCTTTTTGCTTGTTTTTTTCTTTTGTTGATTATGTTCCACTTAAAGGTGAGATCATATGGTGTTTGTCCCTCACCACCTGACTTATTTGACTTAGCATAATGCTCTCCAGTTCCATCCATGCTGTTGCAAAGGGTAGGACCTCCTCCTTTCTCTCCTCTATGTAGTATTCCATTGTGTAAATGTACCATAGTTTTTTGATCCACTCATTTGCTGATGGGCACTTAGGTTGCTTCCAGCACTTGGCTATTGTAAATGGTGCTGCTATGAACATTGGGGTGCATAGGTTCTTTTGGATTGGTGTTTCAGGGCTCTTAGGGTATAATCCCAGCAGTGGAATTGCTGGGTCAAAAGGCAGTTCCATTTTTAGTTTTCTGAGGAAATTCCATACCTGTTTTCCACAGTGGCTGCACCAGTCTGCATTCCCACCAACAGTGCACTACGGTTCCCTTTTCTCTACATCTTCTCCAACACTTGTTTGTTGATTTGTTTATGATGGCCATTCTGACTGGTGTGAGGTGGTATCTCATTGTGGTTTTGATTTGCATCTCTCTGATGGCTAGTGATACTGAGCATCTTTTCATATGCCTCTGGGCCCTCTGTGTGTCCTCCTTGGAGAAGTATCTATTCAAGTTTTTTGCCCATTTTTTAATTGGGTTTTTTGTCTTCCTGGAGTAGTGTTGTGTGAGTTCTTTATATAGTTTGGAGGTCAAAGCTTTGTCTGAGGTGTCATTGGCAAATATGTTTTCCCATATAGTTGGTTTTATTTTCATTTTAATGCTATTTTCTTTAGCCATGCAGAAGCTTTTTATTTTGATGAGATCCCATTTATTTATTCTTTCCTCCATGTCCATTGCTTTAGGGAACATAGCAGTGAAGATGTTGCTGCGTGGAATGTCTGAGATTTTCCTACCAATGTTTTCCTCTAGGACTTCTTTGGTGTCACGACTTATATTTCAGTCTTTTATCCACCTTGAATTCGTTTTTGTGTATGGTGTAAGTTTGTGATCAAGTTTCATTTTTTTGCACGTAGCTGTCCAGATCTCCCAGCACCATTTGTTGAAGAGGCTATTTTTACTCCATTTTATGCTCTTCCCCCTTTGTCGAATATTAATTGACCATAGAAACTTGGGTTTATTTCTGGGCTCTCTGTTCTGTTCATTGGTCTATGTGCCTATTGTTATGCCAGTACCAAGCTGTTTTGATTACAGTGGCCTTGTAATACAGTTTGATATCAGGTATTGGGATCCCTCCTGCTTTGTTCATCTTTCTCAAAATTTCTGCAGCTGTTCAGGGTCATTTATGATTCCATATAAATTTCTGAAATGTTTGTTCTATATCTGTGAAATATGTCACTGGTACTTTAATAGGGATTGCACTGAATCTATAAATTGCTTTGGGTAGTATGGCCATTTTGATGATGTTAATTCTTCCAATCCATAAGCTTGGTACATGCTTCCATTTGTTTGTATCTTCCTTAATTCTTAATAAGACCTGTACCCAGACCTCTGAGTACAGGTCTTTCACCTCCTTAGTTAGGTTTATTCCTAGGTACTTTATTTTTCTTGTTGCTATATCAAATGGGATTTTTTTTTCTGATTTCTGTTTCTGATATTTCCTTGTTAGTGTACAAATATACCTTTGATTTCTGAGTATTGACTTTGTATCCTGCTGTTTTGCCAAATTCATTTATTAGGTTGAGTAGTTTTTTGGTGGAGTCTATAGGATTTTTCTATGTATACTACCATGTCATCTACAAACAATGACAGTTTTACTTCCTCCTTTCCAATTTGGATGCATGTATTTATTTATTTATTTATTTGTCTGATTTCTGTGGCTAGGACTTCCAGTACTACGTTAAATAGGAGTGGTGAGAGTGCGCATCCTTGTATTGTTCCTGATCTTTTTGAGAAAGCTCTAAGTTTTTGCCCATTGACTATAATGTTGGCTGTAAGTCTCTCATATATGACCTTTATTATGGTGAGGAATGCTCCCTCTATTCCCACTTTGCTAAGTATTTTTATCATAAATAGGTGCTGTATCTTATCAACTGCTTTTCCCCCATCTATTGATATGATTTTGTCTTTTGTTTTGTTTATGTGGTGTATTATGTTTATTGATTTGCAAATATTGTACCATCCTTGCATCCCTGGGGTGAATCCCACTTGGTCATGGTGTATGATCTTTTTAATGTATTGCTGGATGCAGTTTGCCAATATTTTGTTAAGGATTTTAGCATCTATGTTCATCAGTGATATTGGCCTGAAGTTTTCTTTCTTTGTTCTGTCTTTATCTGGTTTTGGGATTAGGATGATGCTGGCTTCATAAAGAGTTTGGGAATCTTCCATCTTCTTACATTTTTTCGAGTAATCTGTGGAGGATGGGATTTAGCTCTCTCTTAAATGCTCTGTAAAATTCTCTGGTGAAACTGCCTAGTCCAGGGCTTTTGTGTGTCAGAAGCTTTTTGATTACTGTTTCAATTTCATCAGCTGTTATTGGTCTGTTTAGGCTTTCTGCTTCCTCTTCATTGAGTTTTGGAAGATTACATTTTTCTAGAAATTTGTCCATTTCACCTAGGTTTTTATAGTTCTTGGCATATAGTTCCTCATAGTAATTTCTTACAATCCTTTGTACTTCTGTGGTATCAGTTGTAATCTCTCCTCTTTCATTTCTGATTGTGTTTATTTGGGTCCTTTCTCTTTTTTTCTTGATGAGCCTGCTTAAAGGCTTGTCCATTTTGTTTATTTTTTCAAAGAACCAGCTCCTAGGTTTATTGATCCTTAGAATTGTGCTTTTAGTCTCTATGTCATTTAATTCTGCTCTGATCTTGATTTTTTCCTTCCTTCTACTTGCTCTGGGCTGTCTTTGCTTTTGTTCCTCAAGTTCTTGTAGGCATAAGGTTAGGTTGTTTATCTGAAATGTTTCTATCTTTTTTTAGGTAGGCCTGTATCACTATGAACTTCCCTCTCAGGAATGCCTTCACTGTGTCCCATAAGTTTTGGATTGTTGTGAGTTCATTTTCATTTGTTTCCAGAAACTTTTTGATCTCTTCCCTAATCTCATTCCTGACCCATTCATTGTTTAATAGCATACTATTCAATCTCCATGAGTTTGAGTGTTTTGGGTTTTTTTCCTTGAGGTTGGGTTCTAGTTTCAGTCCCTTGTGGTTAGAGAAAATGCTTGATATGATTTCAATTTTCTTGAATTTGTCGAGGCTTGTTTTGTGTTCTATCATGTGGTCTATCTTTGAAAATATTTCATGTGCATTTGAAAAGAATGTGTATTTTGCTTCTTTGGGTTGGAAGGCTCTATATATATCAGTTAGGTCCATTTCATCTAGGGCATTGTTCAATGCCACAATATCTTTGTTGGTATTTTGTTTGGAAGATCTGTCCATTTTTGACAGTGGGGTGTTAAAATCCCCTACTATAATTGTGTTGCTCTCAATATCAGAAAGCGGCACTCTTTTTAAAAAAAGTTGTATTTATTTATTTTTAGAGAGAGAAGGGAGGGAGAAAGGGAGAGAAACATTCATGTATGAGAGATAATTGATCAGTTGCTTCTCACACACCTCCAACCAGGGACCTGGCCCTCAACCCAGGCATGCTCCCTGACTGGGAATCAAACCAGAGACCCTTTGGGTCACAGGCCAGTGCTCAATCCACTGAACCACACCAGCCAGGGCAAAAGCTACACTCTTGTCATTACTTGCCAGCCAGGAGAAAATTTACACGGCTTCCTTTTCTGACTTTCTTATTTCTTTTACTCACACTCAGAGTCTCCAATTCATCTTTGTCTTGTTTGACACTACCCTCTTTCAAGCCAGTATCTTAGTCCTAGAAATTATCCCCTGACTTCTTCACTTTCTTTTCTGTCCCTTCTTCTCTGTTTATCACTGGCCTAACTCAGGATTTTATTTCCACAGGTTGGAATTATGATCACAGGGCTTCAAAAATTATTGTACTTAAAGCATAACTCAATGAAGGAAAGTTCATCCTGAGGTTCAATCTATCTTGTTTGCCATTGCCAGATTAATATCCCTAAGAATCTTTTTTTGGGTCATCTATCAAATCCAAATGCTCAAAAATTTTGAATGGTTCCCACTGCCAACAGAATCCAATACAAACACCTTGACTAGTACTCCAAGCTACCAGCATCTAGGTTTTGTCTTATTCCCCAATGCACATTCCTCCCTCCACTTCAGCCAGGACTCCCCTGTCACCGTTTCTTTTCATGCCTTGGGCATGCACATCACTGCTCTTCCTGCTTTCTGTTTTAGAATACTTCATAGTGAACATTGGAATTCTACCCCAAGTCTTTTCATTTCTGGAAAGACTTTTCAACCAACAACATCTCTTTCAGATAATTTATGTTTGTTTAATTTTTAATTTTTAAACCTTTTAAAATTTATTAAGTATATCTTATTGACTATGCTATTACAGTTTTCCCATTTTTTTCTCTCTCCTTTATCTCCTTTCTCCCTGCACTGCCTCCCCACCCTCCAACATCCCCCTCTGCCCTTAGTTTATATCCATGGGTTGTACATATAAGTTCTTTGGCTTCTCCATTTCCTATACTATTCTTAACCTTCTCCTGTCTATTTTGTGCCTACCTATTATGCTTCTTATTCCTTGTACCTTTTCCTCCCATTCTCCTCCTCCCATTCTCCGCTGATAACCCTTTATGTGATCTCCATTTCTGTAGTTCTCTGCCTGTTCTAGTTGTTTGCTCAGTTTTTGGTTTTGTTTTTTAGGTTCAGCGGTTGACAGTTATGAGTTTGTTTTACTGTTCATAATTTTAGATCTTCTATTTCTTAGATAAGTTCCTTTAACATTTCGTATAATAATGGCTTGGTGATGATGATCTCCTTTCACTTTACCTTATCTGGGAAACACTTTATCTACTCTTCCATTCTAAATGATAGCTTTGCTGGACAGATAATCTTGGATGTAGGCCCTTACCTTTCATGACTTCGAATATTTCTTTCCAGCCCCTTTTGACCTGTAAGGTTTCTTTTGAGAAATCAGCTGATAGCCTTATGGGAACTCCTTTGGAGGTAACTGTCTCCTTTCCTCTTGCTGCTTTTAAGATTCTTTCCTTATCTTTAATCTTGGGTAACTTAACGATGATGTTCCTTGGTATGTTTCTCCTTTTGGTCCAACTTCTTTGCAACTCTTTGGGTTTCCTGGACTTCCTGGAGGTCTATTCCCTTTGCCAGATTGGGGAAGTTTTCCTTCATTATTTTTTAAAATAAGTTTTCAGTATCTTGATTTTCTTCTTCTCCTTCTGGCACTCCTATGATTTGGATGTTGGAATGCTTAAAGTTGTCTCAGAGGTTTCTAAGTCCCTTCTCATTTTTTTTGAATTCTTGTTTTTTCATTGTGTTCTGGTTGGATGCTTATTTCTTCCTTTTGTTCCAAAGCATTGATTTGGATCCTGGTTTCCTTCCTTTCACTGTTGGTTTCCTGCATATTATTCTTTATTTCACTTTGTGTAGCCTTCTTTTCTTCCTTCATTTTGTGACCAAGCCCAATCAATTCTGTGAGCATCCTGATTACCAATGTTTTGAACTCTGCATCAGATAGGTTGGCTATCTCTTCATCACTTAGTTCTTTTTCTGGAGTTTTGATCTGTTCTTTCATTTGGGCCATATTTCTTTGTCTTGGTGCACTTGTTATGTGTAAGGAGCAGAGCCTTGGGTATTCCCCAGG
Source organism: Phyllostomus hastatus (assembly GCF_019186645.2). Classification (NCBI taxonomy): domain Eukaryota; kingdom Metazoa; phylum Chordata; class Mammalia; order Chiroptera; family Phyllostomidae; genus Phyllostomus; species Phyllostomus hastatus. The sequence goes on along the minus strand of NW_025334015.1, from coordinate 4,996,806 downwards.
GTGGGTCAACCCTCTTTGCTGTGTTGTAGCACTGTCTGTGGGGGAGGGATCAGAGGGGGAACAATGCCACTTGTTCTGCTCTGGTCCACTTTCTGTCACTTTCCTTGCTCCCACAAGTGGATTGTGGCCTTTCAGGTGCTGATTCACAGGTGGGTGAGTTTGTGTATGTTTTAGAACACTGTAGGCCTCTGCAATGAACTCTCTTGTGAGGCTGGGAGGTTGCCCCACCACCACAACCCCCACAGGTCTTTTACAGCTAGGAGTTTTGAGTCTTTATTTCCCCATGCTGAAACCCTGGTTGTCAAGGACTGTCTTGCTCCCCCATTGTTCCTCCTGGTTTATCTGTGTGTGAATGTGGGATTGCCAGAGTGGTCTGCTACCTTGCCAAGGGTCCTCTCTGCCCTGGCTGCCCATTTGGGACCTCCTATGTGTCTGGGTGAATGTTTCTTTAATTTCTTGGTTGTTAGACTTCCATACAAATGATTTTCTGGCAGTTCTGGTTGTTCTTTGTTTTTAAATGAGAAGTTATTGGTTATGTGAGGAAGTGAAGTGTTTCTGTCTACACCTCCATAGTCAGAAGCCCTTCTTAAAACATTTCTAAAGCTTTTATTTAGTGATTTTTAGAAAGAGGGGGAGGGAGAGAGAAAGAAACATCAATGTGTAGTTGCCTCTCATGTGCCCCCTACTGGGAACTTGGGTTGTAACCCAGGCATGTACCTTGATTGGGACTGGAACCGGTGACCCTTTGGTTCACAGGCCTGCACTCAATCCACTGAGCCACACCAGCCAAGGTACTTTCAGATAATTTCTTAAAATATTAGCATATTTTGCCTCAGTTTAATTTTATTTTTCATTCTGTGTGTATATTGTCTTCCCAACTATGTTATAATCTCTTTCTAGGAAGGACCTATGGCTTTTAATATTTGATTTATTCACAATTGACTGGCATGTCACCCTGCAAATAGACCACATAAAAAGCAGTTATCCACTTTCTTAATTTTTACCAGTTTGTAGGCACCAACTAATATCAAAGAAAACAGGAGATGTTGTCCTCCCTTGCAAGGTTACTGATAGAGGATTGTAAGACCCAATGGACTGCAAAAAATGATGATATCACAACATTGTACTCTAAAAAAACTTCCAAGTGTCACACTGCAGTGATCTTTTGTTGTTGTTGTTGTTGGACCTTAAATTCAAAGGTACAACATCCATTAAAAAAAGTCATCAGGTTTCTATCTTACCACTCCACTGCAGGTGATGTCACTGGGTCATGTTGACTTGCTCATTGCCAAATCAAGTGATTACATCATAACTTTTTATCTCATTGGACCTCTTTAAGCAATACCTCTCAATTCCTTCTTCAGACTTTTCCACTCTTTTTGTTCTCACTCCCTCCTTACTTTTCTGATCTCTGGTCCATTTCTTTTGATGTTGTCATTTCCCCAAATATAATTCTGGTCCTCCTCCCCAGTGCCATACTCTCTCTTGATGATCACAACTGTGTTTTTGATTTGACTAGTTTCTGTACTTGTGTGACCTCCAACTAACACATCTCTAGTTCAGGCTCCTCTGCTAAGTTCCAACTGCCTAAAAAACATCTTGGCATGAATGTTTTATAGAAACCTTAAAATCAGCACAACTAAAATGGAACTATATGAGAGATTGGCCCAGCACTGTGGCAAGCCAGCTGCTCTTTGATTCAGCCTGGCTGACTACTTTAAACAAGTGATGATCAACAGTTTTGCAATTATATCTCCTAACATAATTTGGAAAAAGGATATACATTCTTCACATTTTTAAGTTGACATCTAAAATTTTTTTATTTTAAGTTTACATATTTAAAGAGACACCATTTTTTACATATTGTGAGAATTAATTTATTTAAAAATAAAACTATTATAGCATTAAAAAAAATCTCATCCAATGGAATCTTAATTACCAATTTGATACTCGGAATAATTCATTTGAAAATGCATGAATGAGTCCCCTTTTAATTATTAAAATTTTTACATATCTTATCTTTTAACTTACTTTTTCATTTAACTTTCACCACTTTAATGCTTGGAAATCTTTTATTGATCACCTTTCATAGTTCTCTGAAAAAAAATATATAAATTGAAGTTAAAAATGTTTATTTGATGCCATACATATCTAAGTGTTCAAAATGAGTTATTATTATCATTAATACACCATCAACAAAACATAAATATATTCACTTTTTATAATTATTAAACATAAAAGTACATTTTATTGTGAATGCATCACTTAATGAGATGGGTGGGACTTCTCTTGTTTTTCCCAGTTTATGTGTCTATGGTTGGATATAACTTATTATTAGAATAAAACAGGGCTCAGGTCTATTTCTATTTTACTTTTGCTAATTTATATGTCACAAGTAGCATTGTGACCTATCATTAAAAATATATTTAGTGATCTATCCAGTGACAATTCCATTTTGTCTTTTTTAATTGCAAAAAATTGGAAACCACTTGACATAAAAAAGCATTTGTTACCTGCTCATATAATTAGTCACTTTTAAAAGACCAACTACAATATTTTAAATAGTCCTCTCCCTCTCTCTCTCTCTTCTTTTCTCTCTTTCTTCCCACAACCCCCTTTTTCTGGATACTCCAGAAAATTTTTTCCTGAGGCAGGATGCAATGGTAATAATTGGAACAGATAAGAGGTGTGCCTCTCTTTTGCACAGTGCAAGAAGAGTGATTAAGAAAGGGGAGTTGGAAAGAAGCTAGTTTGAGGCCTTGTCTGTGGGAAGTTTCCAGGCAGATAGTTGACTCAATCAGACTGAAGGAAAGTTTGCATTCCTATTTGTGAGGACAGATCCTGTCTCTGAGAGGCTGTGAATGGTGAAGCATGTGACCTCTAACTGTGCCACTGGTAGTCATCCTGGGTCTGGGTGGGGGACTCACATTAGGATGACTGAGGCCAGTGGTGCAGAGAGAAGGAAAGGGGCCAGGGCTTCTGATGAACCAATCCCAGAGCCTCCCCTGCCTCTGGTCTTATTTTATGAGGGACCATAAGTGCCCTTATTTCCTAAAACAATGGCCTGTGCACCCACACATGGGTGAGCAAGGAAATAAACGTGCAGTTTTAGGGGTTCTTAGTTTCTCTTGCCTGGGTGGTTGTGCCACTCTCTCAACGGATCTTCCTGTTTCTGGTCTATTTCCTGTCCCATCCATCTGCACAAAAATGGTGCTCTTACACCATTTTTTCTAAAAAGCCTGCTTAAAATATTTGGCAATTCCCAGAATCTATAGAATAAAACCCAAGCTCTCTGGCTTTGGCAGTCCACCTTCTGCAAATACTGAATGAACCTTGCCCACATTTCCAGTTATCTCCTAACATTCCCCAGTACTTGAGAATTACATGGTAATGAAGGGAAAGCATAGACTTGTGAGTCAGAAGGGCTTCAATTCAACACCTGACTCCCCTAAATGACCAGCCTTGTGATGTTATGTAAGTTACTTAACCCCTTTGAGCCTTATCTAGTCTTCTTGATCTGCAATCTTAAAGTAATGCTACCTACCCTGGAGGGTCATTGGGCAAGTTGTAAGTATGGGTAAAAAGTGTGGAGCTTAGACATCATCCTAAAAGATAATGGGAGTTGTTATTGTTCTTGTTACAGCATACATATCAGCTGCTCCCAGGCTGTTGGCCTTTGTGTAAACCTGTGAAACCATTACAATGGCCGGGATGCCCCAATTTCCATCCTTCTTTTCTCTGACCTCTGCTGTCTGGAGAACTACCAAAGTTGAATCCAAAGATTCAAAACTATCCAATGTCACCTCCACTATTGAGCCCTCCTAAGGACTTTGGTATCAGTAAGTTCTCCCTTTATGCTTCTCTAATGCTTTGCACCCATATGTGCAGTTTACATTGTAAATATTTACAAGCCTGCCACTAGTCTATCGAATTCTTGATGACCTACATGCTATCTCAATCATTTTTGAAGCTTCATGCCGTAGAGTAGTGCCTGATATACAACAGATACCCAGTAAATGTCCAGTAAATGATAGGCAAGAGCTGACATTGTGGACTGTAGGAAACTTGTCCAGGAAATATAATGGAGAAACAAGTGCTAAATAGCAACAACAGCAGTAATAACATCCAACATAGATGTACTCCGTTTCAGGTTGTGAAGCACTTTACATACTTTGCCTCATACATTCCTTAAAACAATTGTACAAGGTGCTTTTGTGAAGATCCCTACTTTACAGATGATTAAATTTAGGTTTACAAGGATAAGGGTTTACTTCATGATCAACAACCAAGAAGTGTCTGAATCAGAACACAAAGCCAAGATTTCCCAAAAGAACTCTGTAAATGAATGACTTGGGCAACAGGCTAATATTCGAGAAACAATGGGAATCCAACATGGGATTTATGTATGAATTTAAAAATATAAAACAAAACCCTCCAACCCTCCATATTGTGATCATATTGAGTGGTTGAAATCCCATTTATATGAAAGTTGAGGCATATGGGTACAGACTTTTTCTGTTACCAAATGTTTGGGTAATTGGGGCCATTTATTTAACTTTCCTAGGCATGAAGAAGTTCTCAAGATGACCTCTAAGGCCCTTTCCAGTTATAAAAGTCTTTAATTAGAAGGTAGCTGAGACATAACTGACTTAGAGGTACTAAATATATTTTAATGATTTCTGTTAGCATAGTTTTCCATAGCGTTAGACTAAAACTGATAGGAGACAGTGGTATGATGCTATGGAAGGAGGAACTAGCAGACAAGTGGGGAACAAAGTGCCCCAACTCTGCAGACTGTGCTGGTGATTGCCATTTGCTTCAGTCTGGCTCCAGAGATTTCATCAAGAATGAAAATGAAACATTTCCCTGAAATGAAAGAGGAAACAACAATGTCTCTTCTCCTTTCATTAAGTCCTTTAAAAACAGAATAAATTGATTCGATAACATTAATTAAAAAGGATGCATCTTTTCCCCACCACAGACTTCTTGACTTCCAGCTCCAAATAGGAAATCAGAGAAAAATTAGCATTGAAATCTGCTTTTCAAATTGGTCTATATTGCATTTTAATTTAATTTGTTAGAGTTTCACCTTTTGCCTTTGGTGAACTCACTAGATGAAATAAAATTATATCTGGGAGCATCTAAGTTACAAAGATTGCTTAATCCTTCCTTTTGAGGTAAAACTGTCAAGGCCATAGAACGTCCTTGGGGAACTTCCCAGATTACCACCTACTCTGAAGGCTTCAGAGTGTGTGCATCTCTTATATATAAATAGACCCAGAGCTCTCTTAACTGCAGAGCCAGACTGCCTGCCATTAGATGCTTCTAAACTGTACATTTGCAAAAGTGGGAACTAGTCTGTTTATTCCCAGCATTTTCAAATAGTTATTTAAATCATAAAATTGTCTAAACCTTGGGACTTAGGGCAGAGCCTGAGACACAACAGCTCCCAAGAAATATTTGTTGACCAAACCAACCTAGTCCAATCTCCTTCCTAATGCAGAAAGCCCTTCTGCATGACCCTTGACATAATCATTGCGCTTCTGGTCAAATGCTTCATGGACAAGGAATGCCATGGAATACCTTGCTTATTCAATTGCTTTCTCCCTTCCCCCTTTAATCCCTGTTCTAGAAACAGAACAGTAGCATTTGACACAATTGTTCCTGTTGGCACACTATCAGCTCTAATTGACATCTGTTGTTTATAATCAGTTCAACCTCCTCTCCCCCTTCTATTTGTAGCAACATCTTGCTTCTCTTTGGGGAACTCAGCAACCTCTTCTCCATCCTGTGGCTAACATTTGGAGGACTGATAACCCAGAGTTAAAATGGAAGTCCTCCTACCATACACCTGAGTAGTTAAAAATTATAAATTGAGCAAACAAAATTGTTACATAAAAGGTGCTCTATAATTTTACTTTCAGAATGCCAATTTTTAAATGATGTGTAAAACTATGATTTTTCAAACTTTACTTTTCAATTATAGTTTACATTTAATATTATTTTGTATTAGTTTTAAGTGTATAAAATAGTGGTTAGATAATCACATGCTGTATAAGGTATCTCCCTGATATTTCTAGCACCTGCTTGGCACCATACATAGTTGTTAGAGTTATTGACTATATTTCCTATGTTGTACTCTATATCCCAGGGACTATTTTGTAACTGCCAATCTGCACTTGTCAATCTCTTCACTTTTTTCACCCAGTCCCATTTCCCCATAGGAACCATCAGTCTGTTGTCTGTATCTATGCCTCTGTTTCAGTTTTGTTTGTTTATTTTGTTCTTTAGATCACACATATAAGTGAAATCATATGGTATTTGTTTTTCTCTGGATGATTTATTTCACTTATCAAAATATCCTCTAGTGCCATCCATGTTTCACAAATGGTAAGATTTCCTTCCTTTTTAATGGCTAAGTAACATTCTATTGTATTTACATACCACAACGTTTAATCCACTTGTCTACTGATGCACACCTGGGTTGTCTCCATATATTGGACACTGTAAATAATGCTGCAAGAACATAGGGATGCATACATTATTTCCAATGAGTGTTTTAGGTTTTCTTGGGCACATACCCAGAAATGGAATCTCTGGGTCACAAGGCAGTTCCATTTCTAATTTCTTGAGGATGCAAGTCTGCACCAGTCTGCATTCTCATTAACGGTGCACTAACGGTCTGGTAGTATGCAAGTTGTGTGAGATAGGTTCTCAGTGAGGCACTAGGTAGAGGAGATTGGTGTTCTCCAGATGGATGCATATTCAAACTTCGGGCCAATGCTGTGTCTGAGGCTACTCAGCAAAATTCTCAGGGTATACAAAGCCAGCCTCTACACATGGGATGTCCACAGACCTTTGGTGGGACAAAATGTCAGGTAACCATCAGGGCAAGGCTAGCAGACTTCATCAGGCACAAACAGACAAGATCTGGCTGTGTGAATGGAGGGCTCTGCACAGGAACGCTGGTGCCAGACTGTCATGCAAGGGACAAGTGGCTCCAGGCCTAAACACAGCTCAGTCTCGCCTTGAGTCTTCCCAGGCCTCCTCAAGAACCTTCCAAGAAAGTCTGCATAGTGAGCCCAGGCTAGCAACAGCCAACTGACTCTTCTGCAGGGCACAGTGTTGGCAGGGATGTTCCACCTGGAATCAAAGGTGTAGATTAATGAATCACTTTGTGGGAGATAGTACCAACCAGGCACTGGTGACGAAGGGCAGAAATGACCCCACCCTAGAATCACACAGTTTAGTTTCTGAAAACCTCTGTGTCTGCTCAGACCTCCTCCAGAAGCCTTGAAGAAAGTCTGTACCAGGGGCCCAGGTAGCTTACTCTTCTGTAGCCTGTGATCTTGGCAGGATAGGGAAACATGTAATCAGGAGGGTAGGCCTAGTGCATTCTTCTAGACTGATGTCTTATGGAGAGGATTGTTCAACCCAGGAAAGATGGCATCTGTGGGTAGTATGGGAGAGGGACTTAGCACATGGACCCTGGAGGCTGTACCTTCAGCTCTCTCTTCTGAGCCACACAAATCAATCTCTGCTCTCATGACTCCAGTCCACTCTGAGCTGTGCTCCCTTTAAAGGGGCCATGCCAAATGGTTGTGAACTAGATTTTGTACACTGTCTCTTCTAGGAGTCTCCTAGACTCCTAGGTTTTGTCTCACCTTGGTGGACAAAATCCCCACCAATTTTCACAGCCAGGTGCTTTGTGGGCTTTTTTCCTAGTTCTGGTACTCTGGAATGGGGAGCCTGGTGTTGGTTTGATACCCCCCACTCCTCAGGAGTGACCTTTGTAGCTGAGGTATCCCTCCTAATTCTCAACCACTGCATGTGGGTGTGGGGCCAATCCTTTATATATTTCTGCCCTTCCTACCACTCTTAATGTGGCTTCTTCTGTAAATCCTTGGTTATAAAACTTCGGTTCAGCTAGTCTTCGGTTGGTTATTCAGGTTGATTGTTCTATAATTTAGTTATAATTCCAGTTTGGTCTTGGGAGGTGAGCATAACTTCCACTTACTATGCTGCTATCTTAGACCTAAAACTATGATTTTCATGTGAGTAAAAGTCAGCAAAAAATCAAAAACAACTAAGTCAATTAAAAACTGATTCCTGAATAACAGAATGTTCTTAAACAAATGCGTGGTGCTTATGTGAGTCCAAAGCAGGACTGGCCAATAAACATTTTCTATTTCCTTGGGCTAAGTATTAGATTTGGGGTTGTGGGTGTAATGCAAGTTAGAACAATGAGATCAGCTTTAGGGCTTTATTGGGATTATTAGGAAAATGAAACTCTTTTCCCATGGAATTGTTAAAATGGAAGATAGATGTAAGGTTGGAGCTGCTGGCAGCCACCACTTGAAGAGAGCTTGCCTGGGAGTGAAAACTGACACCAATTTCGAGCCAAGAGACAAAGACAGACTGACTCACAACATCATTATTTAGCATTTTGCATCCTGCTATGTTTGAAACCTGATATATTCCCAGATTTTTTTCAGTTATGCAAGCTATTAAGTACTTTTTTTCTGTTTAATCCAGTTTCATGTGGATTTCTGTCACTTCTGACCAAAAAATGTTCCAGTTAATATATGATATTCTGGACACTGGAATCTAGAGCTTAATGAATTTCTCAGTATTGCCTGGTCTCCTATGCCTTTGAAGATTTCTTGAAAATTCAGTAATATGTCCCCTAAAGCAATGGACATGGAGGAAAGAATAAATAAATGGGATCTCATCAAAATAAAAAGCTTCTGCATGGCTAAAGAAAATAGCATTAAAATGAAAATAAAACCAACTATATGGGAAAACATATTTGCCAATGACACCTCAGACAAAGCTTTGACCTCCAAACTATATAAAGAACTCACACAACACTACTCCAGGAAGACAAAAAACCCAATTAAAAAATGGGCAAAAAACTTGAATAGATACTTCTCCAAGGAGGACACACAGAGGGCCCAGAGGCATATGAAAAGATGCTCAGTATCACTAGCCATCAGAGAGATGCAAATCAAAACCACAATGAGATACCACCTCACACCAGTCAGAATGGCCATCATAAACAAATCAACAAACAAGTGTTGGAGAAGATGTAGAGAAAAGGGAACCGTAGTGCACTGTTGGTGGGAATGCAGACTGGTGCAGCCACTGTGGAAAACAGGTATGGAATTTCCTCAGAAAACTAAAAAATGGAACTGCCTTTTGACCCAGCAATTCCACTGCTGGGATTATACCCTAAGAGCCCTGAAACACCAATCCAAAAGAACCTATGCACCCCAATGTTCATAGCAGCACCATTTACAATAGCCAAGTGCTGGAAGCAACCTAAGTGCCCATCAGCAAATGAGTGGATCAAAAAACTATGGTACATTTACACAATGGAATACTACATAGAGGAGAGAAAGGAGGAGGTCCTACCCTTTGCAACAGCATGGATGGAACTGGAGAGCATTATGCTAAGTCAAATAAGTCAGGTGGTGAGGGACAAACACCATATGATCTTACCTTTAAGTGGAATATAATCAACAAAAGGAAAAAGCAAGCAAAATATAGTCAGAGACATTGAAATTCAGAACAATCTGACAATAACCAGAGGGGAAGTGGGTGGGAATAATGGGGAGAAGGTTTTCAGGAACACCTATAAAGGACACATGGATAAAATCAAGGGGGTGGGTGGAAGCAAGGGAGGGAGTTGGGTTTGGCTGGGGTTGGGGGGAGGGGTCATGGGTAAATGCAGAGAACTGTAATTGAACAACAATAAAATCATTTTAAAAAAAAGAAAATTCAGATATCTAGCTCCCCACATCATACCCACCCTTTACTTTCTACTCATATAAAATTTTTAGATCTTGCCAAAGTAATTGGCAGAGAACTATGGTAAATTTTACTAGTCACTCTACCAGAGGAGAAAAAATGAAAATGTAATTGCCTCAGGGCCATGATTTATGGTATTTCCTGTACTAATTAACCCCTTTGTCTCTAACCACTTAATTATTGCAGTAATAGCTCCAATTCTTCCATCCTTCCTGTATCCATGTCATTTTTCATGTGGCTTCATAGAGTCTTCCCACTTTGACTCTGGATTTGGCCATGGCTTTGACCAATGCAATGTTAGCAAATTTTTCAAAGGCTTGAAAAATATGGATTTCCATTTACTAGTCTTGCCTTTTGTCATATCCATAAGAAGGTTATGACCTGGTTACCCTGGTAGAGAGTAAGAGACACATAGAACAGAATTTCTTCACCTCTGTCATCCCAGCTGGGATGTCTTATGTTTTACATCAGCCAAGCAACACCATGCAGGAGAGTGAACCTGGACAACATAAGTAGAGTGACCTAGCCAACCTGCAACTGACTGTAGACCCAAAAGTCAGCCCAGCTCAGACCAGGTAAACCCTCACAGACTCAACAGCTACATAAATGATTATTGTAGTATGCTACTGAGGTTTTAAAGTAATCTGTCACACGCATTTACTATGGAAACTGATACAGCAGGCCACAAATGCTACTACATCTGGCAGATTTTGTCTGCTTTGTTGGAATCTTGGTTTTGGTTTTAGTCTTTTAGAGGTCAAGCAGAGGAGACTTGAAATATCACCTCTCTGGACTTGAGATGCATCTGCACAATTATGGTTATACTTAGTGTGATAAAAATTTTCTTGAAGCACAAAAAATATATAAGCATCTAGATTAGTAAGAAAGAAATAAAATTCTCTTTATGCATATGATTGTGTTGGTAGAAAATGTGATAGAATTTACAAAAAGATATTAAAACAAATATGTTTTCAGGATACAGAATCCATATTTTAAAAATCTTATTTCTATTTGCTAGTAATAAATTGGTAACTAAAATAAGAAAAAATACTTACAATTATATTTTTAAATGAAATCAGAGGAATAAATTTTACTAAAGATGTGAAAGGTTTGTACACTGAAAACTATAAAACATTGATGACAACATAAATACCTCAATAAATACTACATCCAAAGATCAGAAGACATACTATTGTTAAAATGTTAATTCTCATCAAATGATGTCTATAGTCAATGCAACTCCAATCAAAATTCCAGCAGACTTTTTTAGAAAGAAAAATTGACAAGGTGATTCCAAAATTCATTTAGAAATGCAAAGGACTACAACAGTCAAAAACAACTTTGAAAAAAGAACAAAGTTGAAAGACTAATGTTACATGATTTTTAAGATTTATTATGAAGGCAGTGTAGTAATTGGAAATCCATATGCAAAAAAAATTATACTCTTATTCATACTTTGCAGCACACTCAAAAGGTAACTCAAAATGGACCATAGACCTAACCTGAAAACATAAAACTATAAAACTTTTAAAGGAAAATACAATGACTACATATTTAATCACAAAAGCGTGCTTCATTGAATATATATATATATATATGAACAAATAGACCTTTATCACAATTAAAGTTATCTGCTCTTCTAAAAATATTGTTAAGAAAATAGAAAGAGGGAGGGAGGCCCAAGATGGTAGTATAAGAGGATGTGGAACTCACCCCTTTCCATGAACACATGAAATGCATACCTATATTTAGAGCAATTCCTTTTGAGAGAAAACCGAGGGACAACTGAGCAGGTCCTACAAAAAAAAGAGAGAAACTACACAGAGAAATTTGGGGAGCAGTGAAAGTTCTCCAGAGTCTGATTGAACCCATCAGGGTCAGAGGGTCCAGTGAGCACTGTTGTTTGCATGCCTTCTGAACTTGGATAGCATGAGTGGAAACTCCACCTGGATGCTCTAGACAAACCTGCCAGCCTACAGTAGGATGTTCCTAGCCACCTCTCCTGGAGGAACAAGAGGGTTCCACAGCAAGCATGTACAGCTCTTCCTCCCTCCTGGAGCTAGATTCAGTGGGCCCAACACAGGCTAAGGCTTGCCCACACCAAACCATGGCTACAGGCACCCACTGGACTGCCCCTACCAGAGCAACAGTAAAACCAATGGGGACCCACCGTAGTGCCAGGTTGGCAGCCCATCTCAGAATTAGAGGGAATTAGGGCACTGTGGTGATCATGCCTGTGAGACAGTATACCTTGGACAGGGCTCCAGCAGCAGTCATTTAAAACAACAGTGCATGCCTCTCATGGGCACACACCTGGCAGACCCACCCAGATTAAGAGCAGGATCAGCAGGGCCTTATAGCACCCAACCAAAAGGCTGTTCTGTCCAGGGCATAGGGGCTCACAAACACACTGCCTTGCCCTAACTGTGGCCTGGCCATAGATAGCCAGAGTAACAGGAAGCTACTACATGCATATGCAAACTAGGCTGCTCACCCCAAACCTACTCCTGTGGGTCAGGCAGCACCCCAGACACTGACTATATACACCCACCCTGTTTCCAACCAGCCTTCTAAAACCACTCCATACACAATTTACATAGAGGCCACTTCTACACAGACAACATTTTCGAGATTGGAAGACATAATTATGTCATCTGACTCATAGGAAAAAACAGAAAGTCAAACAAAAAGAGGAGACAGAAAAACATGCCCCAAATAAAGGAACAAGAAAAAACCTCAATAAAACCTCTAATAAAATGGAGATAAGTAATTTTTTTATAAAGCATCCAAAGAAACTGTCATAAGGATGCTCAACAAACTTGAGAGTTGAATAGAAGAATTCACAAAGCACTTCAACAGAATTAGAAAATATAATGAAAAACCAGTCAGAGATGAATAATATAATACCTGAAATGAAGAACACATTAGGAGAAAGTGACAGCTGGTTGGTTAACACAGAAGTAAGAATTAGTGACTTGAAAAACAGGATATTGTAAATCACCCAATCTGAACAGCAAAAATGAAAAAGGAATTTTAAAAAATAATAGTTTAAGGGACCTCTGGGAGAATATCATGCACTCTAACATTTGTATTATATGGACTCCAGAAGTAAAAGAGAGAGGGAAAGGGGCAGAAAGTATATTTGAAAAAATAATAGCTAAAAACTTTTCTAACCTGAGAAAGGAAACAGACATCCAGGTTTAGGAAGCACAGATTGTTTCAAACAAGATGAATTCAAAGAAGCCAGCACCAAGATATATTGTAATTAAAATGACAAAAGTTAAGGATAAAGAGTCAATCTGGAAGGCAGCAAAAAGAAAATGAACAGGTCACATACAAGGGAAATTCCCTAAGGCTATCGGCTGATTTATCAGCAACAAATTTACAGGCCCAAAGGGAGTGGCAAAAATATTTAAAGTGCTTGAAGAAAGAAATACACAATCTAGAATATTATACCTAACAATGTCACCTTCAGAATACAAGGAAAGACAAAGAGATTCCCAGTCAAGCAATAACTAAAGGAGTTTACCACCACTAAAGTGGATGTATGAGAAATGTTAAAGCATCCTTTTTTATGCATAAAAGAAAAGGCTGTAACGAGAAATAAGAAAATACAGACAATAAAAAATCTCAGTGGTATAGGCAAATACATAATAAACACAATGACTCAACCACTTAAAAAGCTACTATAAAGGTTAAAAGACAAAGGTAGCAAAGTTAGCTATAAGATTGATAAATAGGGGATACATAAAACAAAATAATAAAAAATATGAAATCAAAAACAAAAAGTATAAAACATGATGTTAAAATCATAGAGAATGGAGGGGGAAGTATAAGTGTAGTACAAGTGCGTTTGGAACCTAAACATCTATCACCTTAAATAGCCTGCTAACGACCTAAATAGATATATTTGAACTTCATGGTAACCACAAACCAAAAACCTACTAAAATACACAAAAAATAAAGAAAAAGACACATTAAAAATCACTAAAGAAAGGCAGCAAATAAAAAGGAAAGAGACTGAGAGAAGAATAAAGGAAGAGAGAACAACAAAAAAACCTCCCCCAAAATTAACAAAACGACAACAGGCACATACTTATCAATAATTACAATAAGTGTCAATAGTCTAAATGCTCCAATCAAAAGACATAGGCTGGGACTCCAATCAAGACGGTGGTATAGGTAAACCTGGCTTGCTTCCTCCCACAACCACATCAAAATTAGAACTAAAATATAGGAAAACATCATGCAGAACCATCAGAAATTGAGTTGAATAGAAGTCTGACAACTAAGGAATTAAAAAGACCATGTTCATTCAGACTGGTGGGAGGGGCGCAGACACAGATGGGCTAGTCCTATATCCATATGTGGTAGGTAAGAATTTGGGAGGGATATTTTGGGAGTGAGGAGTCCCAGCCCCATACCAGGCCCCATAGCCCAGGGTTCCAGTGCCAGGAATATAGGTCTCCATAACTTCTGGCTACAAAAACCAATGGAGATTGAATCAGTGGAAGAAACTGCTGGAGTCCCAAACAGTTTCTCGGAAAGAACCCACACACGGACTTACTCAGATTCACTCCCTCTAGTACCGGGGCAGCAGCTTGAAAGGCACCAGTGACATTCAAGGAGGAACTGAAGCATCTGGCACCAAGGCAAGAGCTGGGGAACAGCTTTCTCCCAGACAGAAAGGTGGGCAGAGGCCACTGTCCCTTTTCTGAACCAAACTCCCACAGAGCCACAGAGCTGGCAGGTAGGTGCCATGTCTGAGACTCCATCAACCTGGCTGAAACTGTTTGCCTTGCCCTGAAAATCCTGTGAGACTCCATCCCACCCAACTTATGGGCCCACCCAAAATGTTAATGGTGACTTTTCCATATAAATGATTGGTCTTGGCTCATGCTTCACAACTTCCTAAATCTTCTCAAACAAGCAACAGCCAGCCTCAGTCAGCCTCTAGCCCCTGTACCCCTTGCTAAGTGGTTCCAAGCCCAGTACTAGCAGCAGTCAGACTATGTTCACAGTTTGGCTTCACATGGGAATCTCTAAGCCCAGCACAAGTAGTAGCCATCTCAGATTGCTCAATAGCTCATGCAGGGTGGTCCTGGGCAGAATGCGGGTGGAGGCTGACCTTGGCCTCCACCATCTGGGGAACCCTAGAGCCTGAGCACCCAGTGGAGGACTACAGACATGTCAGAGCACCACCACCCTGCCCCTGCACAGCTGATCCTCCACAGAGGATGGAGGTTGGTGGTCAGCGGTTATAGCCAGTCCTTGCAGTTGACTGACCTGGGTAAATGCCTCCCATTGACCTGCCAACAGCAATCAAGCCTCAACTACAAGAGAAGGGCATACACAGCCCATGTGAAGGGCACATCTCAAGTACCCAGCTTGGGTGATAGGGGAGGCTGTGCCACTGGACCCTATAGTCCATCTGCTACATTAGGCCATGCCACCAAGACAGGGAGTCATAGAAGCTCTGTCTAATACATAGAAACAAACACAGGGAGGCTGTCAAAACAAGAAGACAAAGAAACATGGCCCAAAAGAAAGAAGAGATCAAAACTCCAGAGAAAGAACTAAACAAAATGGAGATAAGTAATCTATTAGATGCAGAGTTCAAAACAATGGCTATAAGGATCCTCGAAGAACTTAGTGAGGACCTCAAAAACATAAAAAAGATTGAGTCAGAAATGAGGGATACACTAATTGAAAAAAAAGAAAAGAACAATTTATAGGGAAACAACAGTAGAGTAGTCAAAGCCAAGAATCAAATCAATGATTTGGAACACAAGGAAGCAAAAAAAAAAATCAGAAAAAGATGAAAAAAACGAGAACAGTATAAGCAGCCTATGGGACAACTTCAAGCATTTCAACATTCACATGATAGTGGTGCCAGAAGGAGAAGAGAAAGAGCAAGAAATTGGAAACCTATAGTGTAAGAAAACCTCCCTAATTTGGTGAAGGAATAACCATGTAAGTCCAGGAAGCACACAGAATCCCAAACCAGATGGATGTAAAGAGGCTCTCAACAAGATACATTATAATTAAAATACCAGGCTTAAAAATAAAGAGTCTTAAAAACAGCAAGAGAAAAGCAGTTAGTTACCTGTCAGGGAGTTCCCATAAGACTGTCAGCTGATTTCTGAAAAGAAACTTTGCAGGTTAGGAAGGACTGGCAAGAAATGTTCAAAGTCATGAAAAGCAGGGACCTACAGTCAAGATTGTTCTAACCAGCAAAGATATCATTTAGAATCAAAGGGCAGATACAGAGCTTCTCAGACAAAAAAAAACAAAACAAAAACAAAAACAAAACAAAACTGAAAGAGTTCATCATTACCAAACCATTATTACAAGAAATGTTAAAGGGACTTATTTAAGAAAAAGAAGATCAAAACTAGGAACAATAAAACGTCAATAAACATATATCTATCAATAACTGAATCTAAAAAACAAACTAAGCAAACAACAGACAGAATCATGGATAAAAAGAGCATTTTGGTGATTGCCAGAGGGAGGGTATATTGGGAAATGGGTGAAGAGGTGAGGGCATTACATGTAAATAGATAGTTACATAATAGCCATGGAGGTGTAGAGTATAGTATAGGAAATGGAGTAGCCAAAGAACTTATACACAAGATCCATGGACATGAACCATGGTATGGGGATTGCCTAAGGGAGTATGGGGTACTCAGTGGAGTGGGGCAAAGGGGAAAAAATTGGGGCAACTGTAATAGTGTAATCAATAAAATATAATTTAAAAATAGACATAGGGTGGAAAAATGGATTAAAACTAAGACCCATCTGAGTATATGGATCACTTAATTGCATCCTTTATGATCACGCACATGGGAGGCCCCTTCTGGGAAGAGTCCTAAATCATATGAGAAGTATCATTCATCCAGCATATGGGACCAGCACATGACAGCTTCAGTCACATTTTAGAGTGCTGTGGCCCACCCAAGCTGCACATGGGGGCCTGGAATCTCTTTGAAAACATGGGTGCTTACACCATTGCTGCTGCTTCTACTTTCAGTGGATTCCAGAGACCGACATGATGTCAGGGCCAATGTGGCAACTGATGTAGCCAGGTCCAGAATCACGACCTTCCAGCCGCCTTGGAGGAGCAGGAGGTCAGCACTCTGCCTGTGTCCCATGCCTGGGACAGTGGGGCGAACACCATCCAGTAACCTGGGCTTCAGTTTGTAGTTCTGTGTAGATGCCACTCTTGTAGCTCTTACTGCCAGGGAAGCTTGAAGTAAAGGATTTGAGGGGACCATTTAACTTAATTATTGCCAGTTTTGAAATGTCTTTGTAAGTACGTTAGGCCCAGATGGAACATTATGGAAGGCAAGGAGATGGGGTCACACTTATCTGTGTTCCTATGGAAACTATTTCAATGTTTTTATAAGGATTTTTATTCAGCTTTCAAACACTCCTGAAGAGTACCTTTCAGCTACCAAGCAAGCACTTGTAGCTTGTACATTGGCAGAATGGGTCAGAATTTAGTGTTACCGTTTAAAAGATAAAGTACCATGAAAATGAAAAGAAAATTAAGATCCATCTACAGGTTGCCTACAGGAGACTCACTTCAGATTGGAAGTCTCACACAGTTAGAAAGTGAACGGATGGCAAAGATAGTCCATGCAAATAGAAACAAAAAGAAAGCTGGGGTAGCAAGAAACATAGCAGACAAAATAGACTGAAAAACAAAAATGTAAAAAAAAAGGACATTACATTATTATTAAGGTATCAATCCAAGAAGAGAATGTAATAATTATAAATATCTATGCACCCAACACAGGAGCATCCAATTATGTAAAGCAAATATTAGTGACCGTAAAGGCAGAAATAAACAGTAATACAATAATAACTTTAATATCCCACTTACCTCAATGGACAGATCATCTAGGCAGAAAATTAAAAAGAAAATAATGGCCTTAACAGTCACACCAGAACAGATTGATTTAATAAACATTACTAGAACATTTCATCTAAAAACTACAGATTATATATTTTTATCATGAATTACTTTCCAGGATAGATCACATATATTGGGCCTCCAATTATTCTCCAGAAATGAACAGATCTATTAGAATCATAGTGAGGCTGTGCCTTGACAAATGTGGCTCAGTTGGTTGGACATTGTTCCACAAAGCAAAAGGTCACCTGGTCAGGGTACATGTCTGTATTGCAGGTTTGGTCCCCAGTCAGGGCATGTTTGAGAGGCAACAGTTCGATGTTTCTCTCTCACGTTGATGGTTCCCTCCCTCTCTTTCTTCTTCCCTTCCCCTCTCTCTAAAAATGAATAAATAAAATCTTTGAGAAAAAGAATCATAACAAAGCTTATGTTTTCTCAACATTCTAACCTGACTACCTAGAATTTCACATTTCTCTGTTCAGGAAAGAGAAAGCTTTCCTGGTATCGATACTTGTCTGAACTGCACCTAAATTTTCTTCAGCCATAGGCTCTGGGCCTATGACTGCCCAGGTGTTCTTAATAGCTCAGACTTTCTGTCTAAGACAATTTCTTCTGTCTAGTCCAGGACTGCTTCATTGCTCCAGCCTTCTGCTACTGCTCCCCACCCCAGTCCCAACTCACCTCAAATGCTGCCAACTACATGAAAGGCATCCCTAAGCTTTCTGTTCTCATCACACAGAGGGGTGAGTCCCTGTGTACCAGATCCCTCGTGGCCCAAAGGATCCCTTGTTTTCATTCAGTTTGTTTTTTACTTGTGCTGTAATCCTATGCATATCTCAAGCTTCCTACTGATTGCAAATTCCTTTAGAGTCATCTCACTTCTTGTAACACTAAAGGCTGTGATCAACAAATGGAATTGAATTAAAAAGAAAACAGTTGGTGTTTTTTTTACTATTGGAATTTAATTAAATGTAATTTAATTTAAAAGACAACAGTATTTTTACTATCGGCATTTTGGTAACTGTGTGCCCCACCCCAGGCCTCAGATAGGATAGGGCTTAATGGATTGGAAGACTTTGGGAACTCAGAGAGAAAAAGCCTTGTGTTGCTGGTGTCAGAGAAAGATGTTTTGCTGGGAGCAGATACCGATAGCATACTAAATGACAGTAATAAAGAAAGAGCCAGATGCTGGACTTAGACACCTGTAACTAAAAGATGTTTCTGCAGCCTGCAAGGAATTATGTTATCATTGCCTTTATTATTAAGCAGCTGGTGCTCCTGAGATGCCCCAAGCTTTTTCTTCCTTTATACTCTTAGCAGGGATATTTATTATTGCTGTCTCCTCTCATTTGTCTGCTGGGATTATTATCCTGCATGACTCTGTCTCCAGCCTAAACTGCTCCTTGGGGGCATATAAATATGCCAGACCCTCAGGAAGAGAAATGGTTTCCTAGTGCAGACTCAGTAATTGGTGCCCCCATGAAATCAGAAGTCAGTCTCTTGGCATAAAACTGTCATTTCTATAATCTTTGAATTTCATGAAAGTTTTTTTCCCCTATTAGAACTCTCTTTCCTAGGCATACTAAGAGGGAGGGAATGCCTCAGAATCCTTTGGAAGCTCTTTTTCTCATTGCAGCATCTGGCTCCACTCCATATGAGTAGTGATAGCCATGTTTCCAGGGCCCAGTTAATGAATGAGCCAGGTGCACCCACACTGCCTTTGCAGGTGGTGCAGGAAAAATGGCCCAGTCCAGGAAGGAGTGGGCCCACCAAATCTGTGGCCTAGAAGCCATGCAATGATCAAGAAACCCCATTAGACTATAAGTGTGGTGAGACAGGCCAAATCTCATAAAAGCTCCCCTGAGGCTGAAGTTCCTCCTGCAGCAGCCACTACCCTATCACGGATTTGCCTGCCCTCCTAAACCCTGCTGGCCCTGCCAGACTTGATTACAGACTGGGTGCAAAGACAGTGTCTTTTATCCAGTCAGAGCTGCAGTTCATGCATATGGGAGCCAAGTTAGATCTGTGATGGGGATGGCCATTACGGGAGTGCAACACGAAAGGGACTGTGCAATTCATAACCCTACAGGGAGGGGCATGGTATCACCAAAGAGAAGGCCAAAGCCAAAAGCCCAGTAGTGCTTCATTAGAATTCTGCCCCAGGGAGCTCTGGCTTACTTTGAAAAAACTGAAACATGAAAATTAAAAATGAATGTGTATTAGCTGTAAAGCCAAAGGTAGCATCTATCTCTCCAAAATACATCCTGAATCTGACTACTGCACCTTCTCTCCCTGGACCACCCTTGTGCAAGCCACCAACTTTTCTCCTCTGAACAAACACGTTGGGTTTCTGACTGCTTTCCCGAGTCCATTCTTGTTCTATCTCCAAACAGCTCTTCACCCAGCAGCCAAAGAGATCTTCTTAAAAAGTAGTTTGAATCAGGTCTTTCTCCTACTTAAATTCTTCTGTTGCTTTCCCAGGAACAAATATCCAAGCTCTTGGCCACAGTCCATAGAGCGCCACAGAGCTGCCACTTCCTCTTGCTGGTCTCCACCATCTTTACCCTGCCTCACTGTCAGTCAGACACAGAGGCCTTCGGGTGTCTGAAGCATGCCAAACTCACTCAAGATTGGGCATAGTGCACTGCCTATTCTCTCTTCCTGGAACAACTTCTCCCTGGGTCCTCACATGCAGCCCCTCTCCTTGCCCCGGCTTCACTCGAATACCTTGAGAGAGTCTTTCCCCACCACTCAGGCTAAAGGAATCCTTTCCCCTAATCCCTCTCTCTTTGGTGGCTGTGCTTAGTTTTTTTCTTAGCACTTACCCTTATTTGAAATTTTATTTGTTTACATGTTTGTCTTCTGACTCTTTCCAATAGACACAGTGAGAGAAAAGATGTTTAATTGTCTTGTTAACAAACATCCCATGGGGAAGATGCTTAATTAATGTTGTTTGGATAAACAAAAGGTCTACACCAGGAATTAATGAGGGTGTTCTGACTCCATAGTAAACCTATCTGAATGCTACATTCACTGATGTTGGCAAGACTGGCTCTTAGAGACTCTAGGCTGACTCTGCTCTGGCAGCATTAAGTTACATGTTTAACCTTCTCTCCTGCATTGTGATAGAGATCTTTCCAATCTCTGCTTTTCTGGAAACTGCAGCTGAGCTCAGGGCTTTGGTCCTTTACTTTCCCACAATTTTTCAGAATCATGGGAAAGTTTTTGGTATGCTTGCATTTGGCATGTAATTTCAGCATTCTGGGATGAATTTGTCCAAGTCTGGACACTTGCACTGATTACAGACACTAGACTGCCCTTAGCGTCCCTTCACTGAATTGGGCTTTTGCTCCCTGGCTCTCACCATAATTGCCCCGTTAGAACTCACCAGAGAAGCTCTATGCATAAGGATTTGTAGGTGCACATGGGCCAGGAGTGATGCTGTAATGACATCTTGGAGACCTGTCAGGCCCCAAGTTGCCTCACCGTGGAGATCCAGCCCAGCTCCGGGAGGCAGTAGAGTGGGTCAGTATCCAGGATCTGGGCTCTGGCTCCCTGAGTAGGCATCCGACAGCTCTGCCACAGGCAGGCAACGCCAACTTGGTCTTCAGTTTTCTCATCTGTCAAGGGCCCTGACTTCATAACCTGCCTAGAACCAGTTCTTGTGGGGCAGCCCTCTGTTTGTTCTCACTAGCCCTTTTGGAAGCTGGGCACTTTCAGGAGCTGGGCACTACCTCCTATTACTAACCACATACCCCCACATGGCCCGTGTTCTTTTGCTCCATCTTTAGAGCATCTCCTCTTTGGGGACCTTCATGTTGGGATCACTGCCTAGTGCCTGTCATCATCCTCTCCAGATGTCATGTGCCATCTGCCTGAAAGAGCATCCCTCATTATCTGCTGTCCTGTCTATCCCCAGGCACAGGATCCATCTGTGGCAGAAACCAACTTTTGAACCCTAGATCTTTTTTTTGGAAGGTCCTATAGCCAGATTTCTGTTCTGATAGCCCCTATCATTAGGTGAAACACCTGGTGGCAAAGAAAGAGCAAGGGACATTAACCAAGGAACAGGTATGTCATCTATCATTACCTAGGACAGGCCTTGGTGATTGCTTGTTGCTACAGTGCTGTACTTAGTGCTGCACAAAGCTGTCTGGTCAGACGCAGCACCCACCTCTAAGATTTATAGTATATCCTAAGGTACTGGGTTGGCTTCCTGACACTGCTTTTTTCTCACAGGCTCTGATTGGCTCCCTTTTAGCCTTGTCTTATTTCTTTCAGACCAGGGTGACTTAGAGTCAGGAATAACCCTCTTAAAATAAAGCATCTGTCCTGCTGCTGTTCTCAATAGCCCTGGCCTATCAGGGACAGAGCTTCTCTGTGAGGCAGTTCATGTCACAAAGCTTATCAACCATGTTTGTGACTAGCTAATTGCCTGGAACCTCACAAGGGTTCATTAGTTTTGTTCTTTGTATTAATCAAAGAGGAAAGCAAAGTCAGAAGGCAAATAAAGATCTAACCCTAAGATGGGGAGCCAGTGAGGCTCAGTGGAGAGCAGCTGTGAGGAGTCTGGGTCAGGACACAACCTAGCACCCAGGCTCCAGGCACTGGCTGCTTTGAGGCAGAAGGGGACACTGGGGTCATCCTCCAAGGTTAAAGACTCTGGCCCAGCAGCCTGTACATGTGCCTGCCATGTCAGGACAATGCTCAGAGTCCTAGAGGATGGGGGTTGTGCGTATTAGAGTCACCAGGACAAATGCTGGAGTGGGGGCATGTATAAGATGGGGAGCAGTCTTGGGCTGTTTATTACCTATTCTCCTTGGAAAGAGCTCCTTGGGGGACTCCTTCCATTTCATGCAGCATGGGAAGAATTGCCTAGTGTCCACGTAATTCAACTCTCCATTTTTGTACATAGGAAAAGTGAAGCCTAAAGAGGGAACATAGCTTCCCCTAAGTTCAAACAGCTTGTTCCCAATGAACTTTGTACTTGAGCCTCCAAGCTGGTACTTATTCCCCATCTCAGACTGCTGCAGTTCCGCACCCCAACTCATATCCTTTTGACTCTATCTTCACCAGCGTGCCACAACACGCAGTGGGGAAAGAGGGAGGAGGAAGCCATTCTAAAGTCCCCAGTCAAATGGGCCCCTGCAGAAAGGCCTGGATGCCCTGTCTTCTCTGTGGCTGGACTTTAGCTGCAGTTTTGCTTCAAAGCCAACAGCAAACCCTGCAGGGTTGGGTGATAATCAAGGGAAATGCTCCTGATTGAATAGAGGGACATGGTTGGTTCCTAAAACCGAATCCCATTGGCCTCACTTGAAAGAAGGCTCTTCAAAGCTCAAATCAGTTGGTGACACAGGCCAGATGGGTGCTTCTGGAGAAGGGGTGGGGAAAGAAGACTCCTTGCTTGATGAGGAAGGTAGAAGACATGGCAACCCCTCCCTTAGCCAATCTGGCTTCCCTGGTGCCAGGCTGACAAGGGCCAGCTGGTGACGCTGGCAGGAAAATGGGCAGAGGAATTAGCCAAGTGCCTGTGGGCCAAGGCCAACTTGTAGGAGGGGAGTGATGGTCCAGAGCACCTCTCCCTCAAATACAGGTGCTTACCATGGAGTCTCCCTTATGTGCCTGGCCAGCTGGCACTCCAAGGCATCCATTCATCAACACAGCCTGTAGCATCCTAGACAGCCACCAGCCCTTTTGCACTTGGACTTTGGATAAGGCTCCCCAGGTTCAAATCCTAGCTCTGCCCTCGCTGGCTATGTCATCTCAGGCAGATTATTTCACCTCACTGTTCCTCATTCCCTCATCTACAAAACAGAGACAATAATTGTGTATTATCACCATCATTATAGCACATGCTATTATGAACTATTAGATAGCATGACTCCCAATTAAACAAGTAATAACTAAGTGCATGCTTTTATTACTATAAGCATTCATCTTTCATATTGTTTCTACACAGGAAAAATAGAACATCTGGCCTGAATTTCTATGAGACAGAGGCAGAGGGGCTCAGCTCTGGGACCTCTGCCCAGTGAGTAGAAATTCAGGGGGTTCTTCCAGCTTTTCTGTGGCTTCTATCTTCCCCCAGCATTGGCCCTTTGCAGGGACTGGCTGGGCCATGGGAATTTATCAGAAACTTCTTTCCAGGATGCTGTGTTTTCTGATTCTTGGGGCATCAGGATCCCAAAACCTGGAAAGAGTCTGTTTCGCTAAAGTGACTGAGTGGTAGAAAAGTCTTAGATTCAAGACACAACCATATAATTTTCTACCTGTTTGACCTTAATAGAATTCACCTCTCTGAGCCCCAGTTTCCTCAGATGTGAACTGGAGGCCGCATTTGATATACCTCACAGGATTGTTTGCTATCCAATAAGGATACAATTGACATGTGAGGTAGTTAATATTATTTGTCATAGAAGAAGAATTAGAATCCCACACCGAATATTGTGTGGCTTCAGACAAGTTACTTAACTGTAATTAAGACTCAGTTTTCTTGTCCATAAAGTGGGCTGACTTCACAGGATTATTGCAAGGATTACAGAAAATCGTGTACTGATAGCACTGCATCTGATCTGTTGTAGTAGTTATTAAAAAAATGTAGGTGTTTCACCCACCTCACACCTGAGCCCCTTAATATGCACACAAGCACCCAGGAGATGTGTCTGAGGAGGATAGAGACGTGGACCCTCCGACAGGAGAATGCAGGTGTTCGGGTGGCTGTCCTCTACAATCTCTGCCATGTAGGTGTGATTTTGTTGCAGAACTTTCATCTTATATTTCACCTGGAGGAAATAACAAAGCTTTTCTCTCTTCTTCCCTCTTGCCTTTACCCTCTTGTGAGCTTGGTTTTTCTCCAAATTCCCTTTTAAAAAACAGCCTGGTTGTGTCTTCTGCCAGAAGTTGCAGTCAGCTGTGGCTGCCTGTAGGGCTTTGACCTCCTGGAGGAGGTACAAGTAGATGCTTTCTCCTCCTGAGGCTGCTACCAAAGGGAGTCTGTTGCTTTGAGTCGACCCCATTAGGAGCGGGCTGGGAACAGTGAACTGCAGTTAATTTGGAAGGTTTCATTCAGAAGGCATTGTCCCAGGGCTGGCTTCTGTGCTGGGGTTAAAGGGTGAGGTGGGTGTGGAGGAGTTCAAAAGGACATTTTGGTGACAGCGAGAGGAAAAGAGGCAGCATTAATTCCCTGTCCTGTTCCATGTACCTGGGCTCTTGTTGGCAGCAGAAGGAAAACTGTGTCTTCATTTCCTTCTTAACATGTGATAGCTGGTACCATAGTTCCCTTTGGTGTGCTACAGGGAGTATTCTGTACCCTTCACATATCCTGTGCTAACAGGTAGAGTCCAGCCAATGGCCCTTGGGGCCAGATGATTGCTCCAATGGGGCCAACAGCTCAGCTCTATTTCTTAGTAAATTGGGCAGTAAGTAACACCTGTTCGACAACTGCTCCTTCCCGGACAGAGAGAACTCACCCCAGACCCATCCAGGCCCTGTGCAGTACATCCTAATCCACAGTCTGCCCGTGATCACTAAGGGCTGATGAGATGGGCCCAGGGAAGCTGCTGGTTGTTCATTTTATCATTGGCTTAATTTGGCCTCCTGCCCATAAACTGTGTGAACTTTAGTTTTGTTATTTTCAAAATGGGGAGGTGGATACCTCCCTCTTCAAGTGATTGTGGAGTACAGACAGATACATAGATAGATAATGAATATAAATATTAATATAAATCACCTAGCACAGTGCCTGGCCTGGAGCAGCTGCTCAGTTAAAGGAAGCTTTGCATTAGATTAATGATTACTATCTTGTCCTTCATTTCTGAGCTTGCTCACAGAGTATCTTCTATTCATTTCCTCCCAGCCTTGAGGGAACAGAGCAGTTGTTGGAATGATTGTAAAAGGCTGAACACTGCATGGGGAGAGAGAAAAGAGAAGAAGAATTGTGCTTTCAGATTCAGCAAAACTTTGCTGTATCACCAAGGTATGCGTCGACAACCAAGTGCTCCACCTACTCTAGTACTACCACTCTTATCGCCCTTAGTTACCCTACTTGAGTCTGGGTGCTTGCTCTGCTCCAGGCACTGTGTCAGAGGTCTGAGTGCAATATTGCTGTATTTTTATCCAGCATTACTATGCTGATTTTATAAAGGAGAGAACTGAGGCTTAAGAGGTTAAGCAACTTGCCCAATATCCAAGAAGTAGTGAGAAAGAGATGGGGTTAATATCTTGGACTGTCTAGCTCAAAAGCCCCTGTTCTTAACCACTGTGTGTACAGCCTGAGTAGCCAGGAAGTTGCCCGAGCCGAAGCAGGGAAGGAAGAACTGCACCCTCATAGCTCTGTTCAGTCTGTCAGCCGCTTTCCTCTTCCCTATGCCAAGCCAGCTGCTTAAGGAAAAGGGGGCTCATGGTGACATGTTCCCCTTTCATCTGAGATTTGCATATACAAGAGGACTCCCCTGACCCAGAGAGGGGACTGACTGGTCTCCTCTCTGGAGGTCATGCAATCTGGGCAGTTCCACTGGCTGACCACGCTTCCAGGGGGCAGCACCATGTTCCCCAAGGATCTGTGTCTCAGATCACTAGTTTCCCAAATGCTCTGTATGAGAAAGGGTTTTCTGATGGGATGCATTTAACAAGTGAGGTGCATTATAGCCCTCCCTTGGAAACCCATGATGCCCAGAAGCAAAAAGGGCCCTGAAAAGTCTTGCAGTTAAAAAAAATTACATGGTTTACTTTACTTAACCCATTATTTCTCAAATACACTTGGCCATAGAGCCCTTCATTAAAGTGCCACCTGTTAATATGCCATGAAGCAGATGGCTAGAAAGTGTTGCCTGTTGAAAGAACACTGGCTAATGAGGCAAGAAATCACCACCATTGTAGCTTTAATAGTGTGTGTGAGTCAGTTATCCTCTCTGGGTTGTAAAATGAGAACATTGACCAATATAATCTCCAGTCCTCCTTCTGGCTCAATGAATCTGTGACTGTGAGTACATCTCTAGAAGGTGGTGAAAGATTAACACACAAGGAAAGCACATTCCTAGCTTCTGGGAATTTAAAATCCTATAAAAAAATACAGTATGGGTGGACCTGGAGAATGTTACATAAAGTGAAATAAGCCAGTCAGAGAAAGAAAAATACCATATGATCTCACTCATATGTGGAATCTAATGAACAAACTGAACTAACAAGGAAGATAGAGACAGGCTCATAGATGGAGAGAAGGATGATGGCTAGTGGGGGGGGGGGTCAGGGGTGGAGGGATTGAGCAGAAAGGAAATGGGGCTCATGGACAGGGACTACAGTGTGGTGATTGCTGGGGGGAGGGATATAAGGAGATTAAATGGTAATGGAAAAATACAATAAAAGTATCTTTAAATAAAAGAAATACATGTGTGTCAGAACAGAGCACAGTGAGTGCCTGACATTACATTGTAAGTCTTTCACAAATTTTCCTAAGTGAATGAGGGAATGTAAAAAAGTTGTAAATACATTTAAATAAAGCAAACTGGTGCAACAGGATCTTAACTAAAGGATAAATGAGATCTGAGTAATTGAGAATGTGGTAGGAATGTTTCCAGGTAAAAATAAAATTTGAGCAGTTTCAAAAGGGAAAAGGATAATTACTGTGTAGCCATCACTATGTGCCAGATAATTTACATGTGTGAAGGTAATCTTTGCAACCCTGTGAGGTTTAGAAATGTTAAGGAACTTGCTCAGGATCACACATCTGCTAACTGCAGATGAAGAGGTTGGTGCTAGCACACCTTGGATGTTTATCTATGTAACAGGCACCATGTTAGAGGTTTTGCGTGTACAATTTTATTTAATCCTCTCAGCAGTGCTATGAAGAACACATTATGATCCCCATTTTCGAGGTTAAGCTAGCTTGGATTCAGGGAGGGATTAAGCAACTTGATCAGATAGGTCTCTCAGAGGGTTCTCTGGCCCTGGATAGTGATATGAACAATATAAATAACACCAAGGCACATGAAGTTCAGGTGGTCTGCATGCAGAATCTCACCCACTCCCAAGGCAGGATCAATTGCTTTCTCCATTTTTCATTCAGACAAACCAACGCTTAGAAAGATAAGGAAATTGTCCAAGTTGACAAATCTGGTAGAGTGGGCCTGGGGCCCTGGCTGGGTGACTCAGTTGGTTGGAGTATCGTCCCATACACCAAAAGGTTGTGGGTTCATCCCCAGCCAGGGCACATACCTAGGTTGTGGGTTCAATCCCCGGTCAAGGACACATATGGGAGGCAACCAATTGATGTTTCTCTCTCACATCAATGTTTGTCTCTTTCTCTCCCCACGCCTTCCATTTTCTGTCTAAAATCAGTTAACAACAACAAAAAAAAAGAGGGTGTGGCTGAAGTACCTACTCCAGAGTTCAGACTCACTCCCTCTGCTACCTGCTTCTCAAGGGCCACATTTAGCAAAGCAACTCTTCTTGACTTACAGTGTAACTCCAAGGGCACTTCATCATTCTCTGAGTTACTGTAGTACATGCAATTGTTAAATAGGTAGGATAACTTTCCAAAAAAGGATATATGAATGCATGCAGAATATTGTACCCCACCGAGCAGGAAGGGAGGTGGCTCTGATGGCACCAATGAATGCCATTGCCCTGGGAAGCAGCCCAGACAAGCTCTGTCACCGGAGTCATGAAATGCCCCGAGGAAGAACATCTGTGAGTGAGCCAACTCTGACTCTGCCAGGGGTGAGCGTCTGGGAAGGCAGTTAGTGCTAGAGCCCTCAGCGGTCCTCCAGTGAGAAAGCCCTTTTGAGGGACAGGCTGATACTACCAGGTAGCAACTTAGTGTAGGCTAAGAAGCAGGTGGGGGAAATGTATTCTCTTTTATGGTTAGTGTGAAAATATCTGTGTCAGACTGGTCAGAATGCAGTGGGGAATGGAGAGGAGTGTGGAAAATAATAAGGGAACAATGGGGGTTTTATACAGCAGATACTGTTGGCCGGGTCTTTGGGAGACAGCAATGAAAAAGGACTTTTCATTTCACTCTTTTGTGGCTCCAGCATTGCTGCACCTTTGGTGTTTCTCATTTTTCACAGCTTTCCTGGGAGAGGGGAGGGTTCAGCAGTGGCCATGGTAAGAGCAGAGGGTTAATCTGGAAGTCAGTCAATTATGTTTTTTTCTTGGTTGGCTCGGGTGGCCTGCCAGAGGGACATGGGTGCCCTGGGCCACTCTACAGCAGGCATGTTCTGTTTCAGGTGTGGAAACTTGGATGCGTGGCCCTGGGATACCTCAGCTCTCCACTTCCGTAGCTAGCAGTGTGATCCTGGGCGAATCCGTGCACCTCTCTGAGCTTCAGCTTTCTTATCTGCAAATACAGCGCTTTGACCGTGATGGCTCCCCAGGTTCTTGCCTGCTTTACAGTGGCGAGATTTCAGCCCCTTCCTGGAGACCCCCCAGGTCACCTGTGGACCCGCGCCATTGGAGTTCCCATTCCCCTTCTCCAGGGCAGGTGTGAGACGGGAGTCTAGTTTCCAGATGGGCTGATACCTCCTCGAAGCCGCCAGGCAGTGGGGTTTCTGGGACTGTGTCCGCAGTAAACTTGATGGCTTTAAAGGCATAGTCTGTCCCCGAGTTACCCTGCGGTGCTGAAGGCTGGAGCGAGGCAATCCCAAGTGGCAGGTAGCCGGCTTGGCCTGGGGGGCAGGTGAGGCGAGGAGAGAGGTGACAGGCTGAGACTGAGCGGAAAAACGGAGGCGGTCAGGGGCGACACGGGGAAGGATCGCAGAGGCGCGGGGAGGGGGTGTAGATATTTATAGTAAGAGGGACGGAGAAGCGGCAGCAAATAGATCCGGGGGCTGCAGGGAGCCTCACCGCCCACAGAGGGGGGGGGGCATACCCACCAGCTCGGTTCTGGTGGCGCCCTCTGGCTCCGCTCCCCTCCCTGCTTCAGAGGGGGCTGGCTCTGCTCTCTGCAAAGCCAGGCTTAGGGGAGCACCGCGAGCGGTAGCCAGCAGCCGGTGCTGCGCCCCGGGCCGCTGCCGATCCGGAGAGTCCTGCTGATCTGCCCCCATGAGTGCGTCCCCTAGCAGACCCAGGTAAGAACTTCCTGACCTTCCTGAGCCCTGGCAGAAATGCGCCTTGATGCAGGGTTGACAATGAGGGATGCCGGGGCTGCTGGAGGCTGTGGAAATACCAGGGTGGGGGCGGGGCCTGCTGTTCTCCTCTGAATTTTCTTAGCGCAAGCTCCAAGTTCCATAGAGCACGGTAAAGCTATTAACATGGACTATAGCCTGGCTGTGGTGCCCCACCTGAGAACTGGTGTCCCCAGGAAGCCACTGGGACAGACTGCCTCTTTCATGAGTTTCCAGAGGAGACTAAGCTCGCTTTTCTTCCATTACTTCTGGACAGGCGCTTGGACAAGTGGTGAGGGCAAGGCTGTGGGCTTGAGACTGCTTCTGCCCCTCTTCAACATCCAGCAAAAGTTTGAACTGGGGACCCTGGCCTTCTGTCTTCACGCAGGACTTTCCTCCCACGTGACCACCCTCATCAATGTCATGCCTAGTGCCCTTGCTTGTGGAAGTTCAAGATTTGAAAGACAGCAAACATCATGGGATTCACCCCTAGTTAGACTAGGAAAAGGTTCTGCATTTTCTGATGTCCTCCTAGGGAGGAGGTGGGCCAATTAGGAATGCTTGGCTTGAAGCTAGAGATGCATGAAGTCCCATCCCAGAAGAAACCGAGTTATCATATGGAGCAGATGGAGGCATGAGAAGGTGTGGCCATTAATTAGAGTGAAGCTGTTGGAGAGCAAACAACTTGTTTGCATCCATCAGCCAGCTTCAAGTCTGGAGACATGCCGGTCCTTGAAGAGTTTGTTAGCAGGGCGCACAGGCTCCAGGGCCACCTAGGGACAAGCTGGTGATAGTGTGCTCCTGGGCGGTGTATCCTGGTGGGTCTGCAGCAGTGGTGAGCAGTGACTGCATCCCCAGCCCAGAATTAAAGAGGGGCAGGGTGCAAGGATTGTGCATATCACATGTAGTTAGGAAATCCCTCCTTTTATCTCAGGATTTTTTTTAAGACTTATAAAAAAATAAAATGTTTTCATGACAGTAGCAGTTGTAAAACTGCCCCCCCCCCACCCCACCCTACCCCACTCTGGCCGAGGACAAAGAAACTTGCATGAGAAGCTGAGCTGTATCCTCTGCCAGCACCTCAGTGGGCATGAACCTTTGGGAGATGCAAACAGTGTGCTATAGATGAGGAGCCTGCAGCCTGTGGCCTTTTCAAGAGGGGCATATCTCAGCTGGGCTTCTCTCTTTAAGCTCAGAAAACTAACATTAGAAACAGTTTGCAAATGCTGCCTTTGTATCCCCCCACTCTAAGGTCCCAGTTTGCCCCTAACTGATCTTGAGTCTCGCTGTGGAACAGGTACCCTCAGAGAGAGACATCCATACTCCTCCAGTGTGAACTACTTTCTCTCTCTCCCTCCCTCCCTCCCTTCCTCCCTCCCTCCCTTCCCTCCATCCCTCCCTTCCTCTCATTAAACATCATTTAGCAGGTTAGAGGGCAAAATACAGACGTGTTTCTGGTGTGAGCAAATCAGTCTTGTGCTCTGGGTGAAGTTAACAAACATTCCTTCTATTCAGTGGTGCCCCCGCCTCTGTTCCTTACTTGAAGATCCTGTCTCTTGCTCACAGCTGGTGTCCCTAGCCATGCCACCTTACCTTCGCAGCTTCTCACAGCTTGAACTGGCTGCCTTTGACTGAGGACAGTGAGGTTGCAGGTGGGGTCACCAGTGTTTGTTTGAGACCCTCTCCCTTTGGCTCCTTTACTTTGTAACTTGCCCAGAAGATCTTGTCTGCAACATGCAATTTGGGCCAAGAGTTTTGATGGGCATTGTGGGTATTCAGGAGACCCAGGGTGTCCAAAAGGTATGTGGAAATTCTTTTTTTTTTCCCTGTCCACCCTCAAAGGTTGTTTGGCTTTGGAAATTTGGGGCTGGGCTTTCGTCCTCGTGTTGGGAAGAAACCATTCTGAGCAACTTATCAGTTACCTAGGGAGAATGGGGTGCTGCTGTGGGGCCCCACTTTGACGCTGTCACCAAATGTGAGTGCCTTGTTTCATCTTTTTAAAGATCATAGCTATTTTTAAAGATGATAGGCCTTGGATGAAATCACATTCTAGACGTTGTCCCTGCCACCACCTTCTAGCCTTTACTTTTGGACCATACCCGTCATTCGATGTCTCTGTGGATCAGCTCACTCTTGACTCCCGTCAGTGCTGTCCCATCACATACATCTGGAATCTTCCACTGTAACTGCAATTGTCACCCCAGGGGTGCAGCTATACTCCAGAGGGGTTTCCACTGCTCTGTCCCCCACCTCCAGCTATTGCTCCACACAGGTGTCACGCAGTTGTTGGCTGCTTGTGGCTTTGAGTTATGTACAATTCTGCTGTGGATTGTCACCCATTCTGCTTGCCCAGTTGATGGAGTGCTTTCTCTTGGGGTGCCTTCTGCAGTTTATGCTGTTTTTATTTTCATTGTTCGTCAGCTTAATTAGGATCTTTTCTTCCTTCCATTTCCCCTCTCTACACCTGTGGAATCATGTTTCATTTTTGCCTAGGTATGATCCTTCTTCAGATTGTACTGAAGTTATCCTTGCCTTGATTTGATCCAGAACCCTAATGTGCACACAGCAGAAACACTACGTGTACCTTTTAGGTGTCCAGGTTCTATATCCCCTTTATTTTGTGGTACACAAGACTCTGGCTTCTAATGGATACCCCAGTGTCTACTCTGCTTTGCACCTGTTGGGTATGCATTGCACATCTTCATAACGAATGAACATTTCCAATAAGAGGCAGGTGGAGACAGTGTTACAGCAGATAGTCTGGGGTCTTGAGTAGGCATGTGCTGTTCTGGGGGTTGCCTCATTTGGTGTGTGTGAAGATAGAGGTCTTTAGCTAGGGGAACCCTTGTCAGTGGACTTGTGTACATATGTGTAAGGTAGCAATAAAAACAGGAATTTAGGTTCTTTTCTAGAGTGAGTTGATGTTGATTAATCTGTGAGTTAGTGATCTGCTAACCATCTTTTCCATTATGCTTTCCTCAGACCAACAGTGAGGTTCTCTTCAGAGAGAAAGTTACTAGTGATTTACAGGGCTGGGGAAGGACGGCTCCTTGTTCATTGCTGCCACAGAAGAGGAGCCTGTTCTAGCAGAGTGAAGAAGTTAAACTGCATTGGTTCCATCAGCCATACTAGCAGACTTGAAGCAGTCTGAACCTTTGGTTTCAGACTAGGTCAAATGTTGGACCCTTTCTGAGATTCTAATGGACGTGAAGCAGGAAGCCTCTCTTCTCTGTCAGCACCTGCACAGCTTTTGGTGCAGCTCTGGAGCCCCTGGCTAAAGAGAATTTCACTTTCTGAGCCAGAATAAGGTTGAGGTGGAGTTGGCTCTTGGCTCAGGGGTCAGAATTAGAAAGTGCAATTTGAATATTTGTTTTTTTAAACTGCACAAAACTAAAAAATGATTTATCCAAAACACAAGACCAGTGAGGTACTACCTGCCTTCCCAGCCCACTAACACTCACCCCCGCACCCCACCAAAGTTGCTGAGGTCCATGAGTAACACAGTTGACTAGATGAGGGGGTATGAAAAGGGCAGTCCCTATGGCTCATCTACCCTTTCACCCAACTGATCTCTGAAATTCCGTCTTTCTAAACATTTTCAGTGTGTGGGACTTGGGGAAGAGTAGGAGACAGAGATGGGAGAGGGGAGGAAGGCAATTCCTAGAAAAGTTCATGAGACCAGGTTGCCTGGAGACAGACTGCCCTGGAAAGCAGGGGTGGCACAGGCCGCATGGCAGTGTTGGAGGAGAACCAGTCCTGAGAAAGAGGAAAAGAGAAAGGCCACAAAATGATGATGGGCAGGAGGGCCGGGCGCTGAGAGAGGAAGCAGGTGAAGTGGGAGGAGAGACAGGAAACAGATGGAGTAAGAGGAAGACACAGACAGTAAGTGCAAGAAAAAGCAAAGCGGGGGAAAGAGCAGAAGACAAATGAAAGCAGCACCTTGCTTTCCTGATTTTTCTTCCTCCCTTTTCCCCTGACAGAGGGATAAAGTAAGTGACCAGCGGGACACGTGGTTTTTGTGCTATTGGAACCTCCTCATTGAAGCTGTCAACCCTTCGTGGCAGCTCATTCTATTTTTACATTTTGCAGAATTGAAATTAAACAAGTGACCTGTGAGGGCGTTTTCATGAAGATTTTATCCTGCACACCCACACAGCTAGTGCTGAGGTGGCTGAATATTTAGTATAATATTCTATTTAATCAGATAAAAAGGCATCCTCCAGAGAAGCTGGGCTTTGCTAGCCTGTGAAGAGCTGCTTTGACGAGGGTGAGAGAAGACAGAAAGGAACCTTGTTCTCTGCCTCCTTTGGGCTTGGTAGCAGGAAGAATTCCAGTTAACTGAATTCTGGAGGACCTTAGCATTCTTTCTCCCACACTTTTATTTATTTCTTTTTCTTTTTTGTATTGGGTTTGATTCCAGCCTTTTTGGTTCAGTTCTCCTTGGAGATCTCATTGATGACCCCCCAAAAAAAAGAAAGAAAGAGGAAAAAAAGGTTCCCTTTGCTTGCACTTACGCTGAGTGAAAGCCCCGGCACTTTCCCTATCTGCTGGCCTGGTCAGGGTAGCTCACCAGTCTGCTGGTGGGACAGTGCTTCGGCAGCAAGAATAAATTGTTTTATTCCCCCTCCTCTGTTAGAACAGAGAAGATAAGGAGTTTGTTGGTTTAGACACAGACTTACTACCTTAAATCCCAAGACACTCAGTAGCAATTAAATGTATGCCCCTTTGCACATAACCATTCTTTTGGAGAAAAACAACAACAATAACAGTATGTGTTAAGGGGACCAATTAATAAGACAAGGTTGGTTGAGTAGATGTAAAAATGTGAGAATGTTCAAAAGACCTGTCACTCCCATATGCATATTTATGTTTAATAGGGTATTTTGCCATACGTATTGAAAGTGTGTGTGTTCCACTTTCTATTAACCTCTAAAATGCTGTTTTGACAAATCTAGTCTCTAAGATGGATATTAGTAAGGTATAGATGGATAGTAAAGGCTATTTTTGAGTCACTTCTGGCTTCCAAAGGAGCAGTTTGTCAGACAGAGGTACTCTAGAGAAAGCATCCCTCCCCCTCCAGCCCCAAGAGGCTGCTGTTTCCAGCTGGGGTGAAGCGGGCTTCCTGGTCAGAGAATGTGCCCAACAGCCACTATGAAAGGTATCCTGTCTCTGATGCAGAGAGTGACTGAGAGCCCTGACACTAGCCGTATGGATGAATGTTCCCAGCCCCTCCATTGGGCACCCACGTGCGTCTTCTCTCAGCACTCTTTCTTCCGGGCTGTCTGGTTCTGGCAGGTACCCAGGTATGGGCTCTGAAGCCCAGGAAACTTTGTGTGCATCTTGGGGGGAAAGGGAAACAAGATAAAATCAAGTCAGGACTTCCTTTCCCACCATCAAAGGTCTCAGCATGGAGCGTGATCACCCCCTCCTCCGGGCCAGTCCCACAGCCCTGGGGGCCCAACATGACTGTCCCATCATTGTTTTGCCCTTTGTTTTTTCCAGACTGCTTTGCTTGGACCCTGGGACTCTGCACCCAAGTCTTCATTTAAATGAATCCCCAGAATGAGTTCCTGAGCTTGTTTGCAAGTAGAGCGATGACACGAAGTCTTTATCTGGAAATTCTCCTTTCCTGGAGAGGATGACCAGTTAGCTATCTCATGTGTGTGGATAGGGAAGAAAAGCACCCTGAGCTTTTCATTATTATTATGTTATTGTCACTAAAATAGCATTCACATTGTGTGTTATTGCTCATAAATCTCTTTTGTTATCTTATTTAATCATTATGAGTGCCTTATGCAAAAGAAATTATTATAATCCACATTTTATAGTTCCAGACATGAGACCCGAGATCACACAGGCACTAAGTGGTAGAGCCAGGACTTAAACGAGCATTCTGGTCTTCAGTATTAGATACTATTCTTCCTCCTGTGGATTCCTCCTTACATTTTAAGTTCCTTTTTTTCCTCATAGCCTTTCCCATCATCTCTCATTAGTTCGCTGTCTCTGAAGGTAGGATTTACAAGCACCTCCTTTTAGTTGACGCGCAGAGGGATTCTTTAAATTATGGACAGCCATGCAGACCCAGTGAAAGGACTTTAGAATAGCGAGGTAGACCATACCATTTCCATTGGGACCTACTGCCTTTCTTTCAGGTTTTGGTATTTTAATCACCTCCAAATTTTCTTGACATTTAAGTCAGATAAAATACTGAACAAAAGTTAGCATTATACCTACTCCTTACTGTTATGATATTCCTCTTTTTTTGTAGATTATTCTGAAGGAAAAGTCCTGCCCCATAGCCTGCTTCAGCTGAATCAGTGGCTAAATAAATGTCTGTAAGACAAGAAATAATAAGAAAATTTGGGGGAAGCTACCACCTCCAACAGAGAGCTGCGCAAAGTCCTTTAAGATTCAAGTCTATAAATCAGCCTTTTGAGGTTTTTCTTCATCTTAACTAGCCATTCCCTCCCTCTGAACTCAATAGGTGGAGATCAATTGAGAATGCTGATTTCTGGTCCTGGCTGGTCTGTTGCATGCATGAGCTTCCTGCTGTTTGTGTAAGAAAGTACAAACCCAGGTAAATAAAACTGTGCTGTTTACTTTATTTAGCAGTTAGACCAACCCAAGCTGAAGGCTGTAGTTTGGGTTGTCAAGAGGCAAGAACAAGTTAGCAAGGGCAGTAGGGCTCTTTTCTTAAAAGCATTTGCCTAGCTAAGAATGAGGCAGGAGGACTTATAAAACTAGATTTTAAAACTAATTTTACTTACTCCTTTTTTTTCTTCCAAAGTTTGATCATTAACATATCTGGATGCTTCATGAACGAGACTAATGCTAGTGCTGGGCCTGACTCTTTTATCTGAAGCCTGATATCTGTTAGCAACAGCTGAATTTAATTTAGACATGGGCCTTTGGGCTGTCTTATTCCTGCATTGATGACACTGTGATCAAGTTTGGACAACAGACATATAGGGAGGATGAAAGTGGTGCAGACAGGCCTGAAACAGGAAGCATCCTGATCTCCCGGTCTTTTCTACAAGGGTATCTTATCTCAACCAGTTATGGAAAGAATGTAATTTTATTCTGTTCTTATTTCTGTCATTTTTTTTTACCACATCTTCTCTTCATAGTGCTACAACAAACATTTGTTAAACAAGAAACCAGATGGTTATTGGGATACTGTGTTGAATAAGATCATTCTTTCTTCAAAGATCTCATAGTCTCTTGATGAAAGATAAAGTAAAAGAATCAACAACACCTTGTTAGTCATTAAGAGGTTAATAATTAACCTCTTAATGTTAATAAAGAGGTAGGAACAAGGGAGTAAAGGCTCACCGAATCCAGAGCAGGGAGTCGAACAGCCCAGGTCAATCTGGGAAGGCTTTTTTCAAAAAACTAAATAAATAAGTGTCCCAGGTTCGATTCCCGGTCAGGGTACATGCCTAGGTTGCAGACCATGACCCCCAGCAACTGCACATTGATGTTTCTCTCTCTCTCTCTATCTCCCTCCCTTCCCTCTCTAAAAATAAATAAATAAAATCTTAAAAAAATAAACAAATAAAAAATGGTTGTAACTGAGCTGCGTTTGGAAAGGTGATTAGACATGCTCCACTTAGAGAAGGGTGAAATTGTATTTCAGTTAGATAGCATGTGCCAAACCATGGAGTCAAGCTTGTGAAGAGTGATGCCATCACATCACAAGGTGAGCTTCAGGACAGGGGAGGAGGCTGGAGCAGCGGGCGAGCTGGAGTCAGACTGTCCAGGTTCAGTTAGGTGGTGTGGACCTAACAGAGGCAACTGGGAGCCACAGGCATTTTTCAGCAGGAGGGTGAAAAGAGCAGGTTAGTTTTAGTGTTAGTTTGGACAAAACTAACTCTGGAAGCAGTGTGGAGGATGAATAGAAATGGAGAGTCCAGAGGCCGGATGCCATATGGAGTTGTTGGGTAGTCCAGGTGAGATCTGATGAAATCTCAACTCTGGCAAGAAAGGTTGGCAAGGATTATTCAGATGTGAAAATTAGTTTAAAGAAGAGTCATCAAAGTTTGGTAGCAGGTGAGGCCAAAGGAAGGAAGGGGAGGAGCCACAGGTTGCATTAATGTTCTAGGTAGCCAAGAGTTGAGATGTGAATGCTAGACAAGAAGCAGCACTGAAAGAGAAGGTAATAGATCAAAATTTGAGCAGGATGAAGATTGAAAGGAGTCAGAGTCAAGATGCAGGGGTCACTCACAAACTTCGTAAAAACAGTTTCAATGAAGTTTTTAACAAGTTTTTTTAAATTTTTCAATTACAGTTTACATTCAATATTATTTTGTATTAGTTTCAAGTGTTCAGTGAAGTTTTGAGAAAAGATGGGACAGTAGCAAAATTGTACCATTGCCCACAGCTTAAGGAGTTGAAGAAACAGAGAGTTTGGGGATACTAACTAAAGTCCTTTTAAAGAAGGGAGGGCATAAGGCTTTTGAAAAGAGTGGAAGCTCTTGAATATGCTTGTCAATAAGGGGAGAATAACTGGAGAGAAAGGGAGAGATTAAAGATACAGAGGGTGGAAAAGAGACAACTAAGAGAGTAGGGTCTTTAAGAATTCAAAAGGTAACTATGTTGTATTAAATTAAATGTATATAAGTGCCAGCTGGTGTGGATCAGTGGATTGAGTGCTGGCCTGTGAACAAAGGTCACTGGTTTGATTCCTGGTCAGGGCATATGCCTGGGTTGCGGGCCACATCCCTGGTCAGGGTGTGTATGAGAGGCAACCAACCGATGGATGTTTCTCTCTCACATCAATGTTTCTCTCCCTTTTGTTCTCTCTCCTCTAAAAGTAAATGAATAAAATCTTTGAGAAAAACCTAAATATATATATATATGTTTATATATTAAATTTATATGACATATATAATTATATATAATTGAATTTGTAGAAGAAAGAATGAATGGGAACCATGCTTGTGGCCTGCCAAGCATTGGGCCAGGTATCTTACATTTGTTGATTTAATTCCAATTAAAACCCTATATAGGGAGAGAATGAAAGCCCCTTTCTTGGAGAAAGTAAGAAAATAGCAAAAAATGAGTGTTACTTTTTGAAGTGTAAATATGAAGAACCATTGGAAGTCACTTCAAGAGATAACTTCAAAAGGGAACTTTAATCAATAATTTCTATTTCCTCCATGAAGAAAAGTGAAGTCATCTTCTGAGAATAAAGTAGGAAGTGGAGTAGGGAGTTCAAGAAGAATGGAAAAGTTTGGTGTTGTTTGTTTTTAATGGGAAAGTTTAAAGAGTCAAAATTAGTGACTGTGAGTGAGTGAAAAGATTTCTGCCCAGTGCCGAAAGCTTTGGAGCTGAAAGCCCACCTGTGTGGCCCTGCCAATGCAGCCTGCACTCTGGCCACAAGCTGAGCACAAGACAGCTGGTTGGATCTCTCTGGAGCAGGACATGAATTGGGGAGATATGGCAAAACCACAAGGCATTGGGCAGAGCTAGGGGGACTATTGGTGAGGAAAGTGACCTAGAGGAACATAAAGCCAGAGGACGGTTTTAAGGGAGGGGTAGAATGAAAAATTTCAAAGGATTAGAGGTTGAGATGCTCACAGGTCCTCTGAGATTCTAGGGCTGATGTCTACATACAAGGTTTTTTAGCAGGATATATGTCAGTGACCACCTATCTTCAGTTAGCGTTGTCAAAGATATTTGTATTATTAAAGAGGAAACGCCTTTTTGTCAAATGCATGACCAAGAAAGGAGAAAGGCTGTGAAGTTTGGCACTAGGCAGTCCCTATCCACCTGGGATGAGGTAAGTGTGGGCCCCTCTGGGAACAGAATGCTGTGCTAGGTGACATCACCAAGTCAGGATTCTGTGCAGGTGCAGAGCTCAGCAAACAGGTATTTGAAGATTTTCTAAAACATGTCATTTTAAGCTTTTCCTTCCTAGGACTTTTGAAAGTTTAAGCCACAGAATTATTATTTTTAAATGGGCTTTATTGTTTTATTTTATGTCATCAATGCCTTAAAATAAATTTCTCTCTTCCAGAGAACAGTTCCTATCTCTCATCCTCATGAAATTTTATGTTCATGAAGTGAATTTTGTAGGCCATTCCCCACACCTCCACTACAGCCAAATAACATAATGGTTTCCATTTCTATCCAGTCCAGCATATTCTGTGGGGCTGATTCACCACCAAGCCACATATTTTCTGTAAGTGTTGGCACCAGAAGTCAGCAGATGCTGAGCTTGTGGTGGCCAACATTCAGGAACAGTGCAGCAGGTGATAAGCCACATCTCTCTGGCCCCTTCTGACTTGCTCTGTGAGAGTCTCTAGGGTTTGCTGTCCTGACTTTGTTCTCCTCACACCCCATCTCATAGCAGGCATCTCCTGCTGCCAGGGGCTGTTTGCTGCATCATCATCACATCTGCAGCTTGCTGTAATCACATGTCTTGTTCTATATGCAAACACCAAGAGAACACGAGTCTCAAGGTATCCGTGGACAATCTCTGTCATCCGAAGAGAGCTTTAGAAATCAGAAAAACAAATGTCTCAGCTATGCCTCATCTACCTGTTTATTTGTTCACTTTGACTACAGGGAACTGAAGCAAGGTTTTTAAATGTCCCTTCTATGTCAGCCTACTATCCTTTCTTCCAGGTAGGTCTGGTTCTTCTATGGCTATTACACTAGGAGACTAAATGTAAGGCTTCAATGTAGACATCAAACACGACTACCCAGGAAACAATCTGTTAGAGTGCTCTTCCACTGATTTAACCATTACTTAGTGTTATGATAAGTTCTGGATTAAAAAAATAGTAAAAATTAGGACTCAGTTGCCTTCCATGCTTTACTTTTGCACATTTCTGTCTATTTAGAAGCCTGACTATTTAGAATCATCTAATTTAACCATCTACAGATTAGGAAAATGAGCTCCCAGAGAAGAGAAGTCTGTCATCCAAGTTCATAAATGTGGTTGATGGCAGGTTTGGAACTAGCACCCTTATCTCCTAACACAGAATTTAGTGCCAGAGAAGGATACTTTGAGGTGGGGCAGAATGGTGTTCCCATTTAGGTGGCCACTTGTGGGGCAGCAGGCCAAGTACTCTGGGCCTCAGTTTGCCTTACATGCAAATTATCTTAAAAAGTTCTCATGCGGCACCCACTGAAAATATCCTCTGCTTCTCTAATCCTCTGTGACTGTGTGCTTAAGGAAGAGTAATTTGAGCAGGTAAATTTGTTTTACCACCACACATTTAAAAATCATAGGCACACTCAGCAAATAAAAATAAAGCTTCTGATTATTATAACAGGGCACCCCCTGTCAACAAGCAGAAAGTTGCTGTGATCATTGAAAGCAGGCCCTTTCTGCATTACTGGTCTCATACAGCAGAGAGGCCGGAACCATGTATTGTGGCAGTAGGCCTTACCAGGTCTCAGCCAGATGGTTTGTGGGTTTGGGTGAATTTTCAGTAATAGCACAGATTTCCCTGGTTGTCAGTCTCTGATCACCTCGCTGCTGGCCTACCAAGGTGTGACAGAGACTGTGTGACCTGCCCTAGGAAGAGAAATCTGAACCTCTGCTTCTTTCAGAAGTGGACATTCTCCCCAGTTGTTGTCCTGTTGGTCAGTTTGGTGGATAGATGCTTAGAGCTGCAGAAGCCAGTGCTAAGCGAGTGTCCCTAACTCAGACTTTTGTCACCCCCCCCCCACACAGGAAAGGCATACTAGCAAAGGGTAAAACATGCTTAGAAAGAAGGACATCTCCAAGTTTTACCTCATATATATATAGGTGGGAGAAGATCACACACAAGGAAATGTATGGGAGCAAATTAAACTGCTCATAAGAAAATGATGGGAATCTTTTGGGAAAATTTCCTGGTCTCCCATCTCTGGCTCCCTGGAACATGAGTTAACAAGTTATATTGTGAAACCCTCAAAGGAATCATACAGACTCTTTTTGCAGGGTTTGGAGTCCCCAAGAGTTTAGCTGTATAGAACTCATGGTCATTTTGGAGAATTATTTCCTATATTGTTGATTATTTTACCCTCTGATTTTGCTTTCCCCTGAGAGCCTCCCATCTGGACAAGACATCAGTTAACAGCCACGTACTCAACCATGTTAATAGCTTTACAGAACATATATTCAGACATGCTAGCCAGGAAGAGAAATGTGAACTGTGGTGGGTGTTGTAATGTATCGATGGTCTCTATGCTTTGACTGTTTTCCTGGTCTGTACAAATCTAACTGCTTTCAAAAATGTTATAAATGATGTGTTTGTTGTTTGGTTTGTCCCTGTGCTGTCTGTGTTATCATTTCTGTCTGTTTTTAAATTACCCATTCAATAATTTGTGTTCTGTCCATCCAGTTCTCCCCTGCCCCAGTGAAACTGAATCTAGTTTTCCAAGGTAGACCATTTTGCTGTTGTCTTTCAGACAGAAGATGGTAATGTAAAGTAACATTGCTGCTTACAGCCCCCTTCCTCTCATAATAAACCACTGTCTCTCTTGAACTTCTAACTGAAACCATAGTCCAGCATTCCAAGGAGCCGTCTCTCAAACATGGGTATCATTAAGGTCCAGAGACTTCTGACCACAGATTTACTATTTTTGGAATAAAAGCTGGAGGGCAGCCCAGCTCACACCCAGTGCAGGAAGGGCAAGTTAAATACAGTTTTGGCATCCTTCAGATCACTGACCCTACGGGCCCTGCAACCTTCAAGTTTTACTTTGAAGAGAGCCTCCCAGTGCACTTGTTTAGCATTTATTTAAATTACTGCAAAGCAACAGACAGTGACCCTCTGCTTTATTTCAAGATCACCTGGTACAGAGCTAATGGGCTCTTGCACTCTGCTGAGTGATTGGGTTATGAGATGACAGATGTGGGAGAAGAAATGCTAGAAATGAGCTATAGAAAAACATAATTTAAAGCTCCATTGCTCAGTTGCCCCAGCTTAGGTGGGGCATGATGCTGTCTGTGTTCCCCAATGTGTCAGAGAGCAAGAAAGTTCTCTTCGGTGAGTGAGCCTTTTTTAAAGTAGTCACAGGGTTTCAATAAAAGATGTTTATTTGACCTTGGCATTGATCCTGGTCTGATCTATATCTAAAGAATCATCATTTTCATTATCATGAATAGCTTTTATTGAAACTTTTACCATGTGATAAACACTTTGCTAAGCACAGTACATTAATGATCTCACTTAGCTTACCAATACCACTGTGAGTCAGAACTATTAGTCTTCCAATTTTACAGATGAGGAAGTCAAGACATGAGATATTTAATGATGTTCTTAAGGTCATTTCACTAGTGTTCAGAACTGGGATTCAAATCTAGGTCTAATTCCAGAGCCTGAGCTTTCAACACAACTCTTATGTGAAACAAAGTCATCAGAAAGTCTGTACCAGGCAGCTCCACTCTGTAAGGTGCTAGATTGTGTTTATGGGGCTGGGTGTACAAAGGAGTGTAAGATTCCTGCTATCCCCACATGGCTTCAAATGTTTTTGGGCAAGAAGCCACTTTAAAAATAATCTAAAATATGCTAAATATCCAATATGTGGAACATAATAAATAATATATTAATAAGGAGGAAGTCTTGGAGAAGGTGAAATTCACACTAGGCCTTGAACAGTGGGCAAAACTACATAGATGGAAAATAAATAGGAAAAGCATCTCACACTAGACAGGTACAAACAAGTCTGAGGTTGAGCATTTAAACACAAGGCATGCTATATTGTGGGATGGTGGGGCTGGGGTCGTTGTTGGGTTATCTAGGAATGAAGCATTTTTGTATTCATCTGTTTGGTCAACATATACAAACTGAATGCTTACTCAGAGGAGGTGTTTTGTAGGGAAAGAATGAGAGATAAGGTAAAAAATGCAGGGGGAGCCATGGCCTGGTTGTCCTAATCTGCATGTGTTCCCACAGCCACCACCTTGGTCTCTGCTGCACAGCCTGCAGGGTGCCTTGGGCTCAGCGGTCACTGGGGCTCCTCACTGCCGGCACTCTTCCCCACCTCGGCTGCAGCCTGTGCTGGGCCGTGACCCCAGCCCCTCTGGCTGCACAGGGGCCCTGCACCTGCAACTGTGGACCATTGCACCCTGAGGGGACAAAGCTTTTGTTGAATTTCTGAGTGATGCAATTAAGGAGGAAAAGAAGATACAGATGCATAAGTCCCTCCCCAAGATGTCTGAGGTTGGGAGCTGGAAATGAATGGGACAGAAGCCAAATTCTTGTGGAACGTTGTTGGAGAAATGATCACCATTGCTTTCAGCATTAGCAGTAGCATCCCATTAACATTTGTCCAGGGGGAGGAGCCCTGCCAAGAGCAAAGATTGAAGAACAGGTGCCTTCAAAGTGGGATTTATAAGGAATGGTGACAAGAAGGCCCTTGTGCTGGACTGTCACCATCCAAAAGACTGAGGTTGGACAAGAAGAGAGGACGAGAGTGACATTTTCTCCATTAGGGCAGTGAGCTT
The DNA here is from genome assembly GCF_019186645.2 of Phyllostomus hastatus. NCBI lineage: Eukaryota > Metazoa > Chordata > Mammalia > Chiroptera > Phyllostomidae > Phyllostomus > Phyllostomus hastatus. The sequence continues at coordinate 4,952,531 of NW_025334015.1, read as the reverse complement.
TCAGTCCACCAGTGAGTATGAATGGAAGGGCATGAATTACACCCTCAACACTGTTACCCTGGCCTGGGGCTTATGGGACCACCTAAAGGGTATCTTTGCAACAGAGGGGTGAACAACACTTTTGCAGATGAGCAGGTGGAGCTCAGCACAGCCCAAGAGCCCCCAGAGCCCTCAAAGGTTTGGTCAAGAGCCAGTGGCACAGAGAAGATGCTGAACACCTTCTATTTATGGTAGGCTTTGGCCAGGGAACAAAACCTACTATCTTGTCAGATATGTGCTTTGAAATGTTTTTCATCCTAATATGGAAAATAATTCAAATTTAAATTATTTCTGTTGTCCCCTTATTTGCTGTCTGTTTATTTACTTATTTATTTGTTTCTTCCTTACAAATCTCTTATTTTTAGATTTTTGTATAACATAATGATGAACAGTACTTTTGGTTTATCTCCTCTAAAAGAAAATGTAGATTAGAGCCTCGATGATGCCAAGTGCAGTAGTTGGGACTTTATCTTGTAGACCCAAAGTTTATAATCAGTTGTGTAGGAGCTGTAGATGGATTTAAAACCTTCTCTGACAAAGGTCCAAGCTGGTTACCTCTGTCATGTCCCCCTTTGCTAGGTTTTTTGGGGCCTCACATTGTGGGGTGGGCATTCCTTTGACAAAAACATCCATTACTTTATATGAAGAATACTCATATTTAGGCGATTGGAGGAGAAGGAACACCTATTAAAAAGTCATAGAAGGATGGACTGGGGAATCTGGCTACTGTCAAGTCACCAAAGCTCAGAAGGAGTCTGAAGAAAGTGTAGAGGGAAGGGGGTCATGAGTGTTATTTGCAACAAAGAGAAGATAAGATTACAGACTATGAGAAATTTGATGATTTTAAATTTGATGACTGATTTTGATGATGGGTCTATCAGTGATCTTGGAGAACATATTTTGGTAGCACAGGGGGAGGGGTTAATAAGTAGAAGGACAGATGGTGGCCATAGTAGTGTAGAATGTTTATTTTAAAAGTTCAGTGGCCAAGGGAGAAGAAAATGAAGATGATAACTGGGACACAGAAATGATTAAAGTTTTTTTTTCAAAATGGGCAAAACCAGTACATATTTGAAAACAGAGGATATAGACAGAAGAAGAAATTAAAAAAAAAACAAAAGATGTAACAAAAGTAACTCTTCCTGTCCACTGGGATTTCATAGCTTTATATTCTAATAACTACATGAGTAGAACTTTTAAAAACTGGATTCATCAGTGCAGTTATTACCTCCTTCTTATACCACCAGCTCCCAACTCAGTTCTCTGCCCTTACATTATAACTTTATATTATCCTTAAACCCTTCTGTCACTGCGTGATGACTTTGTGGCAATAATTGTCAATCTATCGTTAGAACCATCATTTTTTCTCAAGCAGGTGAATTTCCTTTTGAGTGTGTTTACCACATTTTAAGGAAATTTCTTTCTATTTGGTTGTTTTTCTTTAGCTTCCTATCTTTGTGACAGCACTTTTGCATTATTGAAGCTTTGCCCTTTTGTAAAGATGAATAAATAAGTGAGTGAGTGAATGAGTGAGGCAGTGAGTGAATGATTATTTGGCACAAAGATATACGCACCCAGGAACATATGTGCATGTGTGTGTGCATAGACTCATCTGAAACCCAATGTATTTCAACAGTTACTTACTGAGTCACTAACTACTGTGTACCAGCGATTGTGCTAAGTGTTAAGGTTGCAAAGAAGAGTCAAGTTATAGGCCCTGCTGTCAGAGAGACTCACTCTTTAGGGCAGAAGTCAGGTTTGCAAATAGATACTATATCTCTAACATGATCAGGGCAGAGATAGAAGTATGACTGGGCACCACAGTAATGGGAGGGGCACTTAGCCCTGCATGTCAGTGTGGAGAAAAGTTTCCTGGGTAAGGTGATGTTCGAGCATTTATATTTTGAAGACTAGGTGAGAGTAAGCAAAGGAAGGTGGGAAAAGCATCCTAAGCAGAGAAAACATGAGCAAAGTCACAGGGGCTGAAGTGTAGTTCTTAGAGAAAACATTGTTATTTGAAACTACTAGATGTAAAGAGGGACAGCTTGAAGGAAATGAGATACATTTGGTAGGTGCACTAGGTATGGTTATAAGGGACCTTAGACACCATGTCAACATCTGTAGACTCTGTTATATAGACAGTGAAGAGCTATGGAAGAATTTGAACTGGGTAATGTCGTAATCATATTTTTGTGCAGATCTAGTCTGGTTGCAAATTATTGATTCAAGAGAATGATTCAATTAGGAAGGTCTTTGGCTTTACTGAAAACCCAACTAATAGCAGCTTCAACAAATATGTGATGGTTTTTTTCATGCATAAGAAGTCCAGAGAAAGGTGGTTTCTGGCATTGGTTTAGGTACTTGACAAGACATTTGAGGACCAAAGCTCAGTTCCACCATACCATCCTCACCGTTTTTGCTTTTGATCCTTATGCTATTAGTCTGTGGTTTTGAAGGGCTGCCACTGCTCAGTTGTCATGTTCATGTTTGAGGGAGGAAGAAGAGGAATGTGGTGGTGCCTTGTCTCATTTCAAGGAGGTGTGGTTTTCTCAGAAGCTTATCTGGTTTATCCCCAGGTTGGTTGCTGAAAATCGACAAATCCAGCTTTCTGCTACACAACTGACTTCTCTTCTACCTTTTTGAATGTCTTTCCAGGGTTTAATACTTATTTATCCCAACATCATACTGACGTTAGACGTTGTGGGAGGACATGTAGGTTAGAGCCCAGGAGGTCACAGAACAGGAATGAGGACCGAGTTATCCTCAAGTGCTTGTGTTCTCTATGTGAACAATTTAAACACTGTGTACGAGAAGGTAGGAGCAAATGCTGCTACTTGAACAGACCCTCAGTGTCTGTATCAAACTTTGGGCCACAAGTCTGCTACAGACTGGGTTCCAGTGACTCAGGGTCAAATGTCAGCACTGTACCTTTCTCAACAGTATTTTGAGGAGTTGTCTGGCTGGTCTGCCTTCTACAAACATGTCAGGAATCAGTGTTTGGTCAGAGCCCCACCCCTCCTTACTTTCACGAGTATACACATGTGCTGAAGTATACCCTGTCTCTAATCTGTCTTCCCATCCAGTACATCAGAACGAAAGAGAACAGCTCTGGCATAGCCATCTTATTGACTTGTTTCTAAATTTGAAAAAATATCGGCCCTGGCTGGCATAGCTCAGTGGATTGAGTGCGGGCTGTGAACCAAAGTGTCGCAGGTTCGATTCCCAGTCAGGGCACATGCCTGGGTTGCAGGCCATGGCCCCCAGCAACTGCATATTGATGTTTCTCTCCCTCTTTTTCTCCCTCCCTTCCCTCTCTAAAAATAAATAAATAAAATCTTAAAAAAAAAGAAAAAATATCAAAGCAACAGGGCAGTATTACAAAAATGTTTTTAAAAATGGGCAATCACCCATAATCCTAACTCTCTGATAATCCAGGGCATAATCTCTCATATTTTTACCATGGAAATAATGATTTGTGTGTGTGTGCCTATAATCAGAGTGTGCACAATCTTGCATCCTGCTTTATTTGCAGAGCTAGAGCTCATGAACATGTGATGAGTGAATGAATGTCCATGCACAGTCTTCGTAAGAACAAGATGCATAACCTCATCCCCACTGTTGTTTCTAGAAATTGTTTTCTCTTTTCTCTATTTAAATGGAGATGGGACAATAAAGATTATTTGACACACTATTTTTAAGGTGCAACTTAGTCCTAATACAGACAATAGGAAATACCTTCTTAGGAATCAAGAGACGTGAGAAAGATTGGAATCTGGGTGAGCAGGAGTGAGAACAGGATCACTGTAACACCATTCATCCCTAAGAGGAATCATTTAAAAAATTTTTATTGTGTGTTTTTTTCCCATTACCATTTAGTCCCCTTATACCACCCTGCCTGCAATCACTGCACTATTTTCCATATCTAAGTCCTTTTTCCTTTTCACTCAATCCCTTCACCCCCAACCCACTCTCAGAGCTGTCAGCCTGCTCTCCATCTGTGAGTCTGTCTCCATTATGCTTGTTAGTTCAGTTTGTTCATTAGGTTACGCATATGAGTGAAATCATATGGTACTTGTCTTTCTCTGACTGGCTTATTTCACTTAGCATAATGTTTTCCAGGTACATCCATGCTGTCAAAAAGGGTAAAATTTTCTTCTTTTTTATAGCTGAGTAGTATTCCATTGTGTAAATGTCCCATAGTTGTTTTATTCACTCATGTAATGGTGGAAACTTGGGCTGCTTTCATATTTTGGCTATTGTAAATAACACTGAAAGGAACATAGGGGTGCTTATGTTCTTTTGAATTAGCATTTTGAGTTTCTTCTGGTATATTTCCAGAAGTGGAATCGCTGGGTCAAAAGGCTGATCCATTTTTATTTTTTGAGCTATCTCCATACTGCTTTCCACAGTGGCTACACCAATCTGCATTCCCACCAACAGTGCAAAAGGATTCCCCTTTCTCCACATCCTCACCGGCACTTGTTGCTTGTTGATTTATTGATGATGATCATTGTGACTGGTGTGAGGTGAAATCTCATTGTGGTTTTAATTTGCATTTCTCTGATGATTAGTGACATTGAGCATCTTTTCATATGCCTATTGGCCATCTGTATGTCCTCTTTGGAGAAGTGTCTATTCAGGACCTTTGCCCATTTTTTAATTGGATTGTTTGGGTTTTTTGTTGTTGAGTTTTATAAGTTCTTTATAAATTTTGGATATTAACCCTTTATCAAATCTATTGGCAGAGATATTCTCCCATTCCATGGGTGGTCTTTTCATTTTGTTGATGGTTTCCTTTGCTATGCTAAAACTTTTTAGTTTGATGTATTCCCATTTACTTATTTATTTTTCTTTTGTTTCCCTTGCCTGGTGGCATATATAAGAAAAAATATTGCTACAAGCAATGCCTGAGATTTTACTGCCTATGTTTTCTTCTAGGGTTTTTTTGGTTTTGAGTCTTATAAGTCTGATCCATTTTGAATTTATGCTCATATGTAGTATAAGAAGGTGGTCTATTTTTATTTTTCTGCGCATATCTGTCCAGTATTCCCAACACCATTTATTGAATAAACCACCTTTAGCCCATTGTATGTGCTTGCTTCTTTTGTTGAATGTTAATTGACTACAAAGGTGTGGGTTTATTTCTGGGCTCTCTATTCTGTTCCATTGATCTATGTGTCTGTTTTTTTTTAAAGATTTTATTTATTTATTTTTATTTTTTAAAAGACTTTATTTATTTATTTTTAGAGAGGGAAGGGAGGGAGAAAGAGAAAATGAAACATAAATGTGTGGTTGCTGGGGGCCATAGCCTGCAACCCAGGCATGTGCCCTGACTGGGAATCGAACCTGCGATGCTTTGGTTCACAGCCCACGCTCAATCCACTGAGCTACGCCAGCCAGGGCTCTATGTGTCTGTTTTTTAAAAAATATATTTTATTGATTATGCTATTACAGTTGTCCCATTTCCCCTCCTTCATTCCCCTCCACCCTGCACACACTCTCCCACCCACATTCCCCCCTTTAGTTCATGTTCATGTGTCATAAGTTCTTTAGCTGCTATATTTCCCATACTATTTGTGCCCTCCCTCTGTCTATTTTCTCTCTACTGTCTATGCTACTTATTCTCTGTACCTTCCCCCCCACCTCCTCCCACTCCCCTTTTGCTAACCCTCCATGTGATCTCCATTTCTGTGGTTCTGTTCCTGTTCTAGTTGTTTGCTTAGTTTGCTTTTGTTTTAGGTGTGGTTGTTAATAACTGAATTTGCTGTCATTTTACTGTTCATATTTTTTATCTTCTTTTTCTTAGATAAGTCCATTTAACATTTCATATCATAAGGGCTTGGTGATGATGAACTCCTTTAACTTGACCTTACCTGAGAAGCACTTTATCTGCCCTTCCATTCTAAATGAAAGCTTAGCTGGATAGAGCAATCTCGGATGTAGGTCCTTGCCTTTCATGACTTGGAATACTTCTTTCCATCCCCTTCTTGCCTGTAAGGTCTCTTTTGAGAAATCAGCTGACAGTCTGATGGGAACTCCTTTGTAGGTTACTGTCCTCTTATCTCTTGCTGCTTCTAGAATTCTCTCCTTAATTTTAATCTTGGGTAATGTAATTATGATGTGCCTTGGTGTGTTCCTCCTTGGGTCCAACTTCTTTGGGACTCTCTGAGCTTCCTGGACTTCCTGGAAGTCTATTTCTTTTGCCAGATTGGGGAAGTTCTCCTTTATTATTTGTTCAAATAAGTTTTCCTCTTGTTGCTCTTCCTCTTCTCCTTCTGGTACCCCTATAATTTGGATGTTGGAACATTTAAAGATGTCCTGGAAGTTCCTAAGCCTCTCATTTTTTTGAATTCTTATTTCTTCATTCTTTCCTGATTGCATGTTTTTTTCTTCCTTCTGGTCCACTCCATTGATTTGAGTCCCAGTTTTCTTTCCATCACTATTGGTACCCTGTGCATCTTTCTTCATTTCACTTAGTGTAGCCTTCATTTTTTCATCTAATTTGCGACCAAAATTAACCAATTCTGTGAGCATCCTGATCACCAGTGCTTTGAACTGTGCATCTGATAGGTTGGCTATGTCTTGGTCGCTTAAAAGTATTGGCTCTGGGGCTTTCATTTGTTCTATTTGAACCATCTTTTTTTTTGGTCTGGTTGCGTCTGTTACATGTGAGGGGCGGAGCCTTAGGTGTTCTCCAGGGTGGGGCAACCCAGTTGCTGGGTTTTGATGTTGTATGGCGGGGGCAGGGTCAGAGAGGGAACAATGGTGCTTGCTCTGTTCTCTTGGATTTCGGTCCCGTCTGCCGCTTTCCACAAACAAACTGGGACCTTCTGGTGCTGGTTCCCATGTGGGTGGGCTTGTGTACATTCTAGGACCCTGTGGGTCTTTCCAGTGAACTCTCCTGTGAGGCTGGGAGTCTCTCCCAACACCTCAACCCCCACAAGTGTTTTCAGTCAGTGCTTTTAGGTTTTATTTCCCAGTGCTGGGTCCCTGGGTTGCATGGTCTATCTCACTGCCCATTTTCACCTGGTTTATCTGCGTGCAAATGTGTGGCTGCAGACAGCCAGCTGCCTTGTGAGCCTCGCTGGGTCTGCTCGTTGCCTCCCCATGCCGGGGGGGTCTGCTAGCCACCACCTGTGCGCCTGGGGTCTGTCGACAGCTGCCTTCTCCCTGTGCACCCGGGTCTGCCAGGCACCGCTTTTTCCTGCTGTGACCCCTTTCTGCTGGCTTCCAACTTCGCCCCTCTTACCTACCGGTCTGCATGAATGGTTGTCGGACTGCCGTACAGTTCAATTTTCTCTTTGTTCTGGTTGTTTTTTTGTTTTTAAATTTTTGTTGTCCTTAATTTTGATGGTGCAAGGAGGCACAGTGTGTCCACCTACATCTCCATCTTGGCCTGAAGTCTATGTGTCTGTTTTTATGCCAGCACCATGCTGTCTTGATTACTATGGCCTTATAATATACTTTGATATTAGGTAGCATGATTCCTCCAACTTTGTTCTTTCTCAAGATCACTGTTGCTATGTGGAGCCTTTGGTGGTTTCATATAAATTTTTGAAATATTTGCTCTAGGTCTGTGAAATATGTCATTGGAATCTAGATGGTAATTGTGTTGAATCTATAGATTGCTTTGGGTAGTGTGGACATTTTAATGATGTTAATTCTTCCTATCTATGAACATGGTATGTGCTTCCACTTATTTGTATCTTCTTCAATTTCTTCCTTCAGTGTCTTATAATTCTCCAGGCACAGGTCTCTTATATACTTGGTTAGATTTATTCCGAGGTATTTTATTATTTTTGAAGCAATTGTGAATAGGATTGTTTTCTTAATTTCATTTTCTGATACTTCATTATCAACATGTAAAAATGCAACTGGTTTCTGGATGTTAATTTGTATCCTGCTTCTTTGCTGAATTCATTATCAATTCTAATAGTTTCTTGGTGGAATCTTTAGGGCTGTCTATGTGCAGTATCGTCTGCACACCTACATTTTTACTTCTTCCTTTCTGATTTAGATGCCTTTTATTTCTTCTTCTTGTCTGATTGTTTTGGCTATAACTTCAAACAAATCATTTTAGGTGCAAAGACAATCTCTCTCACTTGTGACTTTGGGTGTGATTCTCTTTTTTTGTTTCTATTTACCCACATCTTGCCCTTTGTCTGTCAGCTATTCAAGGAACAGGAACTTTCTTTGAAGGAAATGGAGGAACTTGGATCAAGTCCTTGGAATATGAATTCTCTCTTCCCACAGGGATTGTATCTGGGTTGCTATCCCTGCTCACTCTGTGATTTAGGTAGTTGGTATGTTTTAGAATTGCCATGGAGTTATGGGAGTTCAGTAACTGCTAGTTAACTAAAGTAACACATAGAATTTTATAGTTCACAATTCTTGTAGTTCAGTTCTGGGAGTCTTAAACCCACAAAATGTTCCTGAAGTCCCACCTATATTAATCAGCATTATCCTTTTTCCTTTCCATCCATTCTTGAATCATTCCCAGGAACCGCTCTAAAAGAACACAAGTGTCTGCTTTGACAAACAAGCTATGCATTCCTCCAACCATTTCTCCTCTCAGTTCCTGAAATTTCTTGGACAGGCTAATAAATAGGTCCAGTAAAACTAGATTATTGCATTAATTTCCTTTAGACTGATTTATCCTGGGAAACATCTCTTCTGTCTTGTCTGTGCACCTCGCACCATGATGGGAGCTATCATAAAAATCAAAGATAAATTTCAAAACATCAGCAGCCAAATTAATTGCAGAATTTATCTCACTCATGCAAACTGAATGATCAGTTTTCCAGTTTGATGAAATGTTCTGGGCAGAAAAAGCATTAATGCTAAGAGGGCAACATGTGTGCTGGGTGCAGGAAACGGGTTGTTTCCTTGGAGGACCTGAGTCGAGGAGTCTCTCAAGTATAACCTCTCCATGGTAGCAGCATCAGAAAAGAGGAGAAGGTAACACATCACCAAGGAAGCTGGGGTGATGTCTGGTGATGAGGAGGCGGGGGACAAGCTCGAAAAGAAAGGGTAGGTCATCATCATGCACTTTTTATCCATTCCAGCTTTAATGAAGCTTCTACAGTGAATTTAATTTCATTTTCTGATACTTCATTATCAACATGTAAAAATGCAACTGGTTTCTGGATGTTAATTTTGTATCCTGCTTCTTTGCTGAATTTATTATCAATTCTAATAGTTTCTTGACAAATCTCTGAACCAGACATGCTCCTTGCCCTCTGGCCTCAAGTACCATCCAGAGTAGCTGGAAGCAAATATCCACTTAGAAGTTCTAGTGGCTTTCTGTTACTCTGTGTACGGAAGGCCCTAAAGTAGGAACTTGATGAAAAAAGTAAGATATCCAAAGAGAAGCCTCACAAAAGACATTGAACTTGATTGAAGTGACTGCCCTTCATGGCCACATGCTCCCAGAAGAAAGAGGGCATCTGTGCGAATGGCAGTTGTTCTGCCATTTTGTGCGTAGCCCCTGTGTACTTTGGACCAAGTGTGGTAAAGTGTTTGGCACATTGCAGGCACTTTGTGTGTGTTTGTTCCTGCCCTTTGTTCCCCTCAGCATGGATCTATTTCATTTCCTACAAGCACAAAGCCAAGGGCCTGGGTGTTGTGTTGGACGGAATGCTAGACATGATAATAGTTATCAAACCTATCACTTACTGAGCATAGCCTCTGGGATAGCAATGTAGGTGAAGGTATTATCTTTCCCATTTACTTCTGAAGACAGTTTGATTTGCTCGGGATCATGGAATTAGTTGGAGGAAGACTTGGCGGTAGAACGCAGTTTCATCTGATTACAAAACCTGTGGGTATTTACTCCTATGACATTTTATTCTGTGACATGGTGTCTCCAGGAAACCAGAAGAACTGGTTTTTATTCCCAGCTCTGCTACTTCCTAGCTGAGTATTTCATGGCCCAATTTATTCACTTGTCACATGAAGGGGTTTTGCTAGTATTGCCTGACATTCCTACTGGCTCTCAAGTTCTGTGCATTGTCTAATGCCTATTCTTAGGCAGAATTTTCATCAACATAATGTTAATCAGTTTGGAATGTATGGGGGAAGGACAAGAGAAATTCTTACTTCATTTAATATTACTATGTATTGAGTGCCTCCCTGGGGATACAACAGAGATCAGGTCATCAAGGTCTGGCCTTTGGAACTTACATGTAGAGCAGGGAAAAACAGACAATGACTATATTATAAGCACTGAGTGTTATACAGAAAGATAACAGCATATGCAGACATTTGTGAGGCTAATTCATGTGAACCCAGATCAGTCAGTTCAGTGAACATCTGTGTGTGTTCCAGAGCAAGCAAGCAATAGGGACCCAACATCAGAACTCAACAGTCACAGTATGCCACCTCAGTTCAGTCTTCTTTCCTATTATTCTTTTCTTTCCTTTCTTTCCATTGTTCCTTTTTCCCACATAACCCAGTTTCAGTGGGGGATTATGGTAAGAGTGTCAAGCAATGAACTGTGTCAGCCTAAAGAGAAACAAAGGAGGGGTGACAAGGAAGAAAGGAGAGAGGGAGGGTTAGAGGGCCGTTAGAGGTGTGGGAAGGTAAAAATAATGGATTATAGCTTAACATCTTCCAGGTGCTCACTGAAGCAGACAGTGCATGAAAGGCTAGAAGGAAGGGAAAGAAAGAAACACAGATTCACAGTATCTCTGATTTGGAAGGGACCCAGTAAGACAGAAGCTCCAACCTAATCTAATTATTTAAATCCCATCTATAGCTTCCCAACAGAGCTTTCTCACTTGAATGCTTCCATCGAAGGCCATGTGACTGCGGGACAGCTCTGGCTGTGGAAAGGGCACTGACTGGTATTGAGCTGACTTGTTAAAGAGTAACTTCTATTTTCTGATTTTAATTCTGTCCTTCTAGAGATCTGATTCAGTTTTTCTTTCTTCTTCTTCCTCCCCTGACCTCCCCTTCCCCCCTCCTCCTTCTTCTTCTGACTCCTTCAAATGATTGAAAGGAACCACCATGTTTCCCTTTGGCTCCACTACTATGAACTAAATTCCTGACCTTGATTTTATCATAAAACAATGTTTTGTAATCTTTTCATTCTCTACTCCAGCCACATTGTTCTCCTCTGTAAGAACTTTGGTTGGTTAGTGTCCCCTCAAAAGTGGAACCCCCGGAACTAAGCACAGTGCTCCTGGATGGTTAGTTGGAGAGTAGAGCAGACTCTTTTCAAAGACTTGGACTTGGACGTAGTCCAAGGTCAAGGTAGATTTTTTTTGCAGCTGCTTTACTCTTGTGTCATATATCAAACTTAAAGTAAACTAAACTTGTGTACCTTTCATAAAATAGCTACAACTCTTCCTAACATACGATTATTTTGTATATATTTCTTTATCCTGTTAACAATGACATAAAGATACTGTTGGATCCATGACTAAAATCTAGATATTCACTGTATTTTACAACTCCCTAATACATTATTGTAGTCTAATAACTGTACCTGAAAAAGCAATGTGGTTCATTTGACATTCCTTGGTTTTAGTGAAACTTTACTGGTAGCTATTGGCAACCACTCTGCTTTCTGAATGTTCTTAAAACCATCTTGTGAAATAATAATAGTTTTGGAATTCTGCTAGAGATCCATTTCATGCTCGCTGCTCTATAATTTGTAGTCTCTGCTTTTCTTCCTTATACTTTTTTTTTGGGATAGTTTGCCACTTTCAGTTTTACATAATCTTTTTTATTTTTCATATTTTACACACATACACAAAGCCAGTGGGAGAAAGTGTGTATGAAAGGGCAGCAACATGACATCAGGAGCATTCATGGGGAAGCACACGATCAGCAGTTCAGCGGAGCAAGGCCAAAAGCTGAGGACTGGGAGGAAGCCTTCAAAAAGGGCTCTGGGGACCAGGGATGTCTCTTTAAATGAGAATCTGTGTTACCACACCCACTTCAGGGCCAGCTCCAGGGGATGCAAGTGAAGCAATTTCCTCAGGCACAGACATCTAAGCAGGTGGCAGAAAACTCAGCAATCAAGATAAATACTAATGCAATGCATATTTGAAGTAATAATAATGTAAAAAGCCATGGTGAACAAAATACCAAAACTTTAAATAAAGGCAGGATTAGTTTTTAGTTAATTTCACTGACTTATGCAACCATCACAAATAAATTTTAAAACATTTTATCACCCCCAAAAGAAGTCCTGCACCCAATAATAGTCATTCCCTAGTTCCCCTTGATCTCCCCAACCTTAGGCAACTAGTACTGTAATTTATTTTCTGTCTCTGTGGATTTGATTTTTCTGGGCCCTTCTTACAAGTGGAATCATACAATACGTAGTCTTTTGTAATTGGTTTCTTTCACTTCGCATAATGTTTTTTAGCTTCATCCATTTGTGGCACATATCAGTATTCCATTTCTTTTTATCAGTGAATAATGTCTCATAGGACATGTGTTTATACCACATTTTATTTATCCAGTTACCAGTTGATAGACATTTGGGTTGTGTCTCCTTTATGGCTGTTAAGAATAATGTGGCTATGAATACAAGTGTTTGCATCTCTCTTGGGTATACACACCTGGGAGTGGAATCGCTGCATCATATGTTAACTATGTAAAACCTCTCGATGAATTGCTGCACTGCTTTTCAAAGTGGCTGCACCATTTTATATTCCCACCAGCAGTGAATGAAGGACCATTTCTCCACTACCATCACTTATCTCCATTACCAATACTTATCATCTGTCTTTTTTATTATAATTATCCTAGTGGGTGTGAAGTGGTAGCTCATTGTTGTTTTGATTTGTATTTCCCTGATAGCAGATGATGGTGAATATTTTTTTAATGTAATTACTTGCCATTTGCATATCTTATTTGGAGAAATGTCTATTTAGAACCTTTTCCTATTTAAAAATTCTTTTTGTCTTTTTATTATTGAGTTATGAGTTCTTTATATATAGCAGGTCTTCAAATAACATCATTTCCTTCAATGCCATTTTGTTGTAATGTTGATGAGATACTGTAAGAATTTAACTATTGTTTATATCAATTAACCTAGAGTAAAATTTGTTTCATTATATATTGTTCTACTTAAAACCATAGACCCTAACAACGATGTAAAATAAGGACTTACCATTTTCTAGATGCAAGTGCCTTATCAGAAAATTTACTAAAATGCTCTCTAATTCTTGGAGTTGTCTTTTTACTTTCTTAGCACAAAGGGTTTTAAGTTTTGATTATGTCCTATTTATTTGTCTTTCGTTGCTTGTGGTTTTGCATGTCACATGTAAGAAACTGTTGCCTAATCCAAGGCCACAAAGATTTGTGTTAATGTTTTCTTTTGAGAGTTTCATAGTTTTAGCTCTTATATTTAGTTTTTTTTTATGCTTGTGGTCTGTTTTTAAAAAATAAATCACCTGACATTTAAGACTCAGATACCCCTTTCTCACTCAAACTTCATGAGACATCAAGATTAGGAGAAAAAGAGTTCAGCAGAATCCTTTCTTTCAGGTGATCCAGAGCACTGTGGTTTTACAAGACAAAGATTTATAAGACATCTGCAGAGATTCTGTTACTATTGCAGTGCTTGATTTTGAAGTGTTCAAATGCGGAAATGTGGGTGATAGACTGATTAACTCCGCAGTTGGCCCAAGGTGATGAGAAGTGTAGGAGGCTGCTGCCTGTCCCCATCTGAACACTACCCTCAGGTGAACTAGCTCTCTGCCTACGGTCCTGTCCTTCCTCCTCCAGAAAGAACCTTTGGCCCGAGATTCCCCTCTTGTCCTCAGAGTTACTCACAAATGCTGGGGTGCCTCCACCTCAGGCCCCCAGTGCCTCACACGTACATGTCCACCCCACCTTTCTCCTGACTCTGTGACCAAAGGCAGCTTGGTTTGCACAGGGCCTTTTAAAGATGTCTCAGGATAATGATCAGCTCTGTTTCTTCCCATGTGAGCCCCACTCCCTCCTCCTCTGCCTGCCTTCCTTGGAGCTAATTCATACATATCTCAAGATGCTTCTTCTTTTCAATTTTTCCTCTGGCTATAGATAGAACTTAGTAGGTTTCCATGGAAACCCCTGGCCAGAGGCAGGGGACTTTAGAACAGGGTGAGATGATCAAGCTTCCCTCATTTCTGTGGGGCTCTGAGAGTGTCTCCCTCATTCTTCCCCCCACTTCCTCCCAGCCCTTCTTTGGGCAGCTCTTACATCTGTTTTTGTATATGCTCTAGGATCCTTTGAGCCTGTTCAGTCTTAGGACTGAACAAATGGTGGTGACAGTGACCCTGAGAGCTGCTACTCTCTGAGGAAGGTCCCACTGGGTGCTTGTCTGGCAGTTTTAGGGACAGTTCTTAGTGGCAATCCAGGTTCTCCCTGTTGTATCCTGAGGTAAGTCCCAACTAGATGAGTTGGGTCCCAAATCACTACAACTGTGTTCATGTTATTGGACAGAAATGGAAAGCCACTCCTGTAGCTCCTGATGGCACTGCATTTAATCTGACACTTAAGCTAATTAACCCAGGTTCCTTTCTCTATGCTGGACAGAGCTATTCTCAGAAAGATCTGGGGCTTTGGGTTTGACACCTGGGTTGAGCACACCTGAGTCAATCATAGCTTAAAAATCTAGTCCAATGAGTGAGGACTTTTTTTGAAATGTGATATTTTGAGTGGGAAATGTTTAGTTCCCACTAACTTCCCAGAGATCTAGGGCAGATTGGGGGATGGATGTGTGAACTGCAGCCTTTAGTGGGACCTCCTCCTTGATATTAGATAACACTTGCTTGAAGGCTGTCTACAATGCTTCTCCCTAAAATCTCAGACTGCCTCAGGAATTCGAATCTAAGCTGTGGTTAGATCTGGGGTCCAAAGTGAGGAAAATTTGGCCCCTGGTTCTTGATAGATTAGGTCTGACTCTAAATAGGGACTTACATCTCTGAGACTTCAGGCCATTCCTTATAATGCTTTGGGCCAACCCCAGCGCGGGCAGATACTGAGATTCTCTCATGCCAGGTCTCAGGCATTCACATAAAAAAAAACCCCACATGCTGGAACTAGAAGGGATTTTGGAGTCCAGAAGTTCTAACATGTGGCTAACATGTATGAAACATTTCTTAAATGTTCCCAGGAGACTCCAGGAAGCCATGCATGCCTGAGGATGATCTGTGGGCCAGATTCATAAACAAGGGCACTCCCTCTTACGACTATACTCTTTTTTTCATGATATAAAGTAACCCTCATGCTTAATAAAATTGTGAACTACTGATTTATGGTAAACCCGTCATCTTACAGATGAAGTAAACAGGGGACCAGGTAGGGAAAAAGAGTGAGGAGGTAACTGGTTTGAAGTCACAGCTAGGACTGGAGGCTTCAGATGGGATATGTGTGACTGGCAGTGCCCAGTGCTGTGCTGCCCACCCTGTGGAGGATGCTGTGTCCAGTGCCCAGAAGCCTTCTCTGATCAGCAAGGTGTGCTCAGAGCCTGAGAAACTACACATTACAGGTAAAGCGTAGGTGGTTTCACTTTCCCAGAAAAAGTGAATGACATCAATTTTAAAACTATGGGGGTTTTGATAGGGAGGGTGAAGAGAAGGGGGAGAATGAGGAAACCGCAGTTCTGAGGGTTTCTATTTGTTCATTCCCTTTTGAAAAGCAAATTAATATTTAAATTAAGTTTCTATCACAGAGTGTGAGTCATAACAGAAAGACTGGCTAGTTTCACATTCAAGTCCAGAACTGGGAAGAGCTGTGGGTCTAATTGTAGCTTCAGATCTGGTGCATTTCTCTACTTCTGAAGCAAGATCAGTCAAATCCAAGATTTGTTTCTTAAAGGGATATTTAGGTCCATAATTAAGCATCATTGATTCTTAAATTGCTCTTGGTGTGAAGTTTAAATTGATAGCGACCTCCAAGGTTCAGCTCAGCACTCTCATACTGTGAAAAATGCCTCACATTTTCCATTCTGAAGACCTGGCAGTGGGTTGATGTACATGTATGAAGAGATATTTAAGTGTGTGGGAAATGGATGCATGTGAGGTGACTGTTACACATCACGAAAAAGCATTCAGGATCATATGTGACCATGTGGCCTTTCAGGCTTGACAGGACACAGATAGCTCACTTCAGGTAATGGGGAAGAGTTTAATAAAGAGACTCTTTTCAAAGATGTGTGTGGGGTTAAGGGAAGTTGCAAAAGGATGACAAAACACCCTGGAGGTTGGCAATGCTGTCAGAGGGGCTGCATGACAGAGCTGGGGTATTTAGCACAAGATGCCCTTGGTCCCCCATGATTCAGCAAGGAGAGGGTCAGGGTCTGTCTAGTCCACACCCCCATTCTCTCCAGCCATTGGAGAGAAGCTAGACCCAAGGCTAGACCCAACCAGAAGCCGGAGGGCGAAGGAGCCAGTTACATTGTTCATGAGGGTCAACCTCCCAGGTCACAGAGCAAGATGGAGAGAATAAGGTAATAGATTTGAAGGGCAAATGGGAACTATCTGCACTTGGCCAGAGTTAAATGTGGAATTGAGGCTGTATTTTGAGAATACCTGGGCTCACCTGGACTTGTGCCTAAGTGTTTTTCCTTCAGAATCTTTTTTCACCCATTGGTTTTTTTCCTCCTATATGGTAGGAAGAACCTTATGTCCAAAGTGTGGCATTTTGATTAAGTGGAATGTACTTGGACTCTGGAACTAAATAACATTAGCTTGAAATCCCAGCTCTACTACTTATTAAATGTGGGTCTTGGGTAGTTGCTAAACTTCCAAGTTCTGGTTTTCTCGTTGGTAAAAGGTAGGGAATATTAAATTGTCAGAGTTGGTCTGAGATTCAAACACCACTTTTTTCTATTTATGTAATGTCTGTTTCTCCCAGTATGGTGGTTGGCTTCTGCTAAGTGTCTAATAAATGCTGACTGCTCTCATAAATCCTCTGTATCTGCTCTGGGTAATGAATTATTTCCTCTTTCCTAAATCTTCCCTATCTTGCTCTCTAGTGGTTCTTCTCTCTTTAGAAATACACTTACATCCTCCTGACATTCAAAAAGAAACCTCTCTCTCAACATTAGCACCCCTCTAATATGCCATAGCTTGGCCATGGTTCTCTTTTTCTGTTGTTCTGATTTTCTTTAAAAGTCAGCATACACTTATTTCCCCAAGTTCTTCACTGCCCCTCAACTTCACTTTTTTATACCGGCTTGTTTTCCGCCACTGTACCAAAAACTATCTCAGAAGTCTCTAACTCCCAAATGCCAAACCCAATATCCTCATTCCAGCTTCTGCCTGCTTTACAGTATTGTGCAGTCCCAGTCTTGTCTTTCTTCTTGAAATACACGCCTGGTTTCTGCATTGGTGTGCTTTCTTCGTTTCTTGGTTGGTCTTTCTCAATATTCCTGTCCAGGGTTCCTCCCTCCCATTCATTTCTCTTTTCATTCTCAGCTACAATATGCAGATGTTGCTAATAATTACTTATATAATTTTTCCTCCTATTGTTTCTACTGTTCAGGAGAGTGGGACCTTGTCTGTCTTGTTTATTGTGCTTTCCCATCACTTGACCCAGTATCCCAGTGCTTGATATAGAGCAAGCGTTCAACGAATACTAGTTGAATGAAGAAGGGTGGATTGTAATATTCCTCCAATGTTTCTTTCTTAGTCTTCTTTTCAACTATATGCACCCAAATGAACATTTCTGACCTCTTTTTTGGACTCTAGGATTGGAGTCAGCAAACTTTTTCTTAAAGCAGCTCAGGTACTATAGAGTAAAAGCAGCCATTGGCAATAAACTTACAGGTGTGCCATGTCCTAATAAGACTTCATTTGCAAAAACCTACTGCCTCCAGTCCATAATTGGCAGACTTCTTCACTCGGTCATGTTTCTAATCAGTGGATACGGCCACCTGATTGACTTTGTGCCACTTCAGAGTCAATTCAGAGGACCTGAAATTATCTCCTCTTCCTTGATTCTCCAAAAGCCTATCCACTAGCTGTGATATTTAGCTCAGTTTCTATTACCTCTATTCTGCCAGTTATCCATTATAGAAATTTGAGTTAGTTCATCTTTATCCTCTCCTTCTCCTTGTGCAATCAATGACCAAATTCCCACCAACACATTTCTGCAACTTTTGTCACTCAATCACTGCTGTAGTTCAAGCTCTCGTGAACTTTATTGATTTTTACTTTAAATATTTTTTTATTATTTAATTACAGTTGACACACAATATTAATTAGTTTCAGGTGTACAACCCAGTGATTAGACATTATATCATTTACTAATTTGATCACCCTGATAAATTAAATCCCCATCTGACACCATACATAGTAATTACAATATTACTGACTATATTCCCTGTGCTGTACTTTACATCCCCACGACTATTCTGCAACTGCCAATTTGTGCTTCCTTTTCCCTTCACCTTTTTTCATCCACCCCTCCAGCACTCCTCCTACCTGGTAACTGTCAAAGTGATCTCTGTATCTATGAGTCTGTTTCTGTTCTGCTGTTCATTGATTTTGTTTTTTAGATTCCAATTACAAGTGAAATCATATGGCATTTGTCTTCCTCTGTTTGACTTATTTCACTCAGCATAATACCCTTTAGATTCATCCATGTAATTGCAGATGGCAAGATTTCATTCTTTTTTATGGATGAGTGATATTCCATTGTATTTATGCACCACTTCTTTATTCATTCATCTACTAATGGACACTTAGGTTGCTTCCATATCTTGGCTATTTTAAGTAATGCTGCAATGAACATATGGATGCATATATATTTTTGAATTATTGTTTGGATAAATACAATAATCCAAATTGTAATTTGGAAGTGGAATTGCTGGGTCCTTTTTGTCTCCTGTTATATAGCCTTTGTGTTAAAGTCTATTTTGTCTGGTATAAGTATTGCTACCCCAGTTTTTTGTTTGTTTGTTTATTTCCATTGATCACTGACTACTAAACTTTTTCCTCTGTGCAGGATCAACTGTAGTGGGGCCCACTCCACAGAGCACGCCTTATTTCAGCATAGCTCTGTTGCCCACTGAGTTTGCCCCTTGAGTATGTTGCTTGTGGAGGTGGTTGGGTATTGGTGCTCCGATGTGGTCTGTAGCTGTTCACTGGGTGCACAGGCTCTGGGGTTTCCCAGGAGGTACAGGCCAAGGTCAGCCACTGCCTGTGTTCTGTCTGGGGTCACCTGACATAACCTATACTTTATAGTATAACCTATAACCTATACTTTAGGTTATAGACATAACCTATAGATATAACCTATGCTTCAGGTTATACTTTATAACCTATAAAGTATAGGTTATGTCAGGTGGCCCCAGATAGATCTGCATATAGCTCTGCATATAACTCCTACTTATGCTGGGTTTGGAGGTGCCCAAGCATGGCTAGGCTGTGACTCAAGGCCAGCTGCTGCTAGTGCAGGGCCTGGGTCCACTTAGTAAGAGGTACAAGAACTGGAGGCTCTCTGAGGCCAAATGCTTCTTGGTTAAAAGGATTTAGGAAAATCTGAAGCTTGAGCAAAGACAAGCCATTCATATAGAAAGGCCACTGTTAATACTTGGGTGGGCCTATGATTTGGGTGAGGTGGTGCTTCAGGGAATCAACAGGGCAGGTCAAACAGTGCAAACCAGATTGATGGAGTCTCAGATATGGTGCTCACCACTCTGTGGCTCTCTGGTTAGAGGGCTCAGAAAAGGCATAACAGCCTCTACCAGCAGTTCTGCCTGGGAGAAAGCTGTCCCCCAGCTCTTGCCCTAATGCAGACACTTCAGTTCCTCCCTGTATGCCACTGGTGCCTTTCAAGCTGCTGCCCTTGTGCTGGAGCTCAGATGGAGTGAGTCTGAGTAAGTCCATGTGCAATCCCTTTAAGAGAAACTGCTTGGGAATCCAGCAGTTCTCACTGACTCAATCCCCACTGGTTTTTGTATTCAGAAGTTATGGGGACTTACCTTTGTGGCACTAGAACCCTGGGCTGGGGGGAGGTGCTATTGTGGGGCTGGATCCCTTACTCTCGAGATATCCCTCCCAATTTTTATTCACCACAGGTGGGTGTGAGACTAGCCCATTCTGTGTCTACGAGTCTCTGCCTCTCTTACCAGTCTGGATGGATGTGGTTTCTTTAACTCTGCAGTTGATGGCTGTTCTATAGTTTTGTTGTAATTTTGATATGGTTGTGTGAGGAGGCGAGGCATTTTTACCTAGGCTGTTATTTTGAGAATCTCTCTTGGTGCTTTTAAGATTCTCTCTTTGCATTTAACTTTTGGCATTTTAATTATCATGTGTCTTGGTGTGGGGTTCCTTGAGTTAAAGTTGTTTGGGATTCTCTGTGCTTCCTGGGCTTTTATGTCTATTTCCTTCACCAGATTAGGGAAATTTTCTGTCATTCTTATTTCACACAGGTTTTCAACTCCTTGCTCTCTCTCTTCTTCTTCCAGCACATCTATGGAATGCTTGAAGTTGTCCTAGAGTCTCCTTTTACTATCCTCATTTTTTTAAGATTCCTTTTTGTTGTTCTGATTGTTTTTTTTTTCTGCTTCCTTATCTTCCAAATCTCAGATTTTATCCTCTGCTTCATCTATGCCACTGTTGATTCCCTGTGGTATAGTCTTCATTAGAGTTAATATATTCTTCATTTCTGACTAGTTCTTTTTTTTTAATTAGTCCTAATCCAAGGGTGTGTTTTTAATTATGGGGGTGGGAGGAGTGAGGGAGGTTGCGGGGGAGAGAGAGACATTGATGTGAAAGAGAAACATTGATTCCTTGCCTTCTGTATGTGCCCCAACCAGGGATTGAACCTGCAACCTAGATATGTGCCCTGCCTAGGGGTCCAACCCACAAACTTTTTGTGTATGGGATGATACTTCAACCATTTGAGCCAACTGACTAGAGCTCTGATTGGTTCTTTTTTTATGTTTTCTATCTCCATTTTTATGTTTCCTGTCTCTTTGTTGAAGTTCTCAATAAGTTAATTTACTCTTCCCCTAAGCTTATTGAGCATTTATATAACCAGTATTGTTTTTAAGATTTTATTTATTTAT
Source organism: Phyllostomus hastatus (assembly GCF_019186645.2). NCBI lineage: Eukaryota > Metazoa > Chordata > Mammalia > Chiroptera > Phyllostomidae > Phyllostomus > Phyllostomus hastatus. The sequence goes on along the minus strand of NW_025334015.1, from coordinate 4,931,473 downwards.
TTTTAGAGAGGAGGAAGGGAGAGAGAAAGAGAAGGTGAGAAATATTGACAATGAGAGAGAAACATCAATCAGTTGCCTCTCATATGTGCCCCAACCAGGGACTGAACTGGCAACCCAGGCATCTGCCCTGGCTGGGAATCAAACTGGTAACCTTTTGCTTTGGGGAACAATGCCCAACCCACTGAGCCACACTGGTCAGCGCATGACCAGTGTTTAGAATTCTGCATCTTGTAGATTGTTTGTCTCCATTTTGTTTTATGCTTTGTCTGGAGTTCTCTGTTCTTTCATTTGGGACATATTTCTTTGTCTCCTGATTTTGGCTTCCTTCTGTATTTGTTTCCTTGGATCAGGTAGAACTACTATGTTTCCCAGGCTTGGAAGAGTGGCCTAATGTAGATGGTGTCATGTAGGGTCCAGTGGCACAGCCTCCCCTATCACCTGAGCTGGGTACTCCAAGTGCACCTCTTCTGTAGACTGTGTGCACCCTCCTGTTGTGGTTACTCCATGATGGCTGTTGGGATCTCAATGGGAGGGATTTATCCCCAGACTGATCAGCTGCAAAGACTGGCTGAGACCATGTGGAGAATCAGTTGTACAGGGGATACCCCACAGAGCAGAACTTATTTCAGCAGAGCTCTGGGGATGATTGAGTCTGCCCCACTTGTAATGGTGGTTGGGTGGTGCTTCAGTATGGTCTAAAACTGTCCACCATGTGTGCTGACTGTGGGGCCTTGCAGAAGCTGCAGACCAAAGTCAGCCACCACCTGTGTTCTGCCTGGAGCCACCTGGCATGAGTTACAAAGTGATCTGAAGATAGCTGCTACTTGCACTGGGCTTGGAGGTGCCCAGGAGAGACCAGACTGTGAACCAAGGCCAGTTGCCACTAGTGCTGGGTCTGGGACCACTTAGTGAGAGGTATGGGGCACCCTAAGGCCAGATGCTTCCTGATTGAGAGATTTTAGGAAAGTCCAAAGCATGAGCTAAGATGGGTCATTCGTATGAAATACCACTGGAAACCATGGGAGTGGGCCAGAAAGTTGGTGGGGCAGGGTCTCAGGGAATCACCAGGGCATAGCCAACAGTGTGAGCCTAGTCACTGGAGACTCAGATATAATGCCTGCCTGCTGGCCTTGTGTGGAGAGGGCTCAACAAGGGAACAATGGTCTCTACCAGCACTTCTGTCTAGGAAAAAGTTGCCCCTCCAATTCTCCCTCCAAAGCCAGACACTTTAGTCCCTCCTTGTGTGTTACTGGGGCCTTTCAAGCTTCTGCCCTAGCCCTGGAGCTCTGAACTAAATAAACCCATGTGGGCCCCTTAAGAGAAACACCTGGGTTCCTGAAGCCCTCCGTCTCACTCAGCCTCAGTCCCCACCAGTTTTCACAGCCAAGAAGCTATGGAGGCTTCTCTTCCTGGCACTGGAACCCTGAGCTGGGAAGCCTGGTATGGGGCTGGGACCCCTGGCTCCTCAAGGGGCACCTCAGAAACTGACTTTTATCTGTTATATGTGAGTATGGGATCAGCCTGTTCTGCATCTCCACACCTCCTACCCATCTCGATGTGGCTTCTTTTATGTATCTTAATTGTAGTACTTCTGTTCAGCTATATTTCAGGTGGTTCTGAATAATGGTTCTTCTGTAGCTCAGTTGTAATTTTGATATGGTTGTGAGAGGATGCAAATACCACATTTACTTATGTCGCCATCTTGACTAGAACCTCTGGTGAACTTTATCTTGAGGACAGCACTTACCTCCTCATCACTAATTCTCACTGTTCTTGAGCAGTTCTGAGTGAGCCACTCTACTTACCTGCTCACACCTCTTTTAGTTTTCTGTTGTCTACCACATGCATGTAAACTGTTTAACATTCTTTCAGGCCTCTTCACCATCTTCTTGGCTTCCACTAGTTCCTTCATGCCTTTGTTCTTTCTTTCCTTTCATTCTGGAATATCCTTTCTGCCTCTACTACCTATGAAGGTCTTTATACTTCAGGACCCAGGTACAATGCTGCTACTTATCTGGAGGCCCTCCTCAGCCTCTGAGTCCTGAGTGAACTTCATATCCCACTGCGCTCCCATCCTGCCTTGTAGTGTGGTTGGCTGTCCATGCTCATCTCTCCTCCCCAGTGCTGCAGGCTTTTGAGGGCAGGGGCCATGGCACATTCATCCTCATAGATGCACATTTAATTTAAAGCCTTGCACACTGAGGTATTGTTTGTTGAGTTCAAGTACATCTTTGGCCAAAAAACTCTTTACTGGGATCAAGGGATGAGTCCTACTGGTCAGTGGATATCATAGGTCACAGGTGGCAAACACAAGGCCCATGAGCTGTATCTGGCCCTCCACCTTGTTTTACCTGGCCTGGCACCTTGCAGCACTGAGCTCTTGCTTAACTGTTAAGGAGTTAGTTACATTTATACAGTCCTAAAATTACATTTGACCCTTTGAAGGCAACTGTGAGGCTGATGTGCCCCCTGGTGAAAATGAGTTTGACATCCCTGTCATAGGTCCTTGGCTACAGTACTATGTGGGTATGTATAGGCCAATTATATCCTTCCTACATCTGCCTCTATTGTTTCCTTCCTGTCTTCACCATTATGCCTTGAGGAGTCTCCAGTGTAGGTATGGGAAAATACTCTCTCAGTTTCCTCATCGTTGTCTGTCAAGCTGACTTCCTGGAATATCAGGAAATTATATAGGTTATGAAATTCCACAAAACTGAGTTGGAATTCTAGTTTTTGACCTAGCTGACTTTGAGCAGATTATTAAACCTGCTTATTTTACCATTTGTTAAGTGGGGTCCTATACCAACTTTATAGGGTTCTTATGAGGATTAAATTAAGAATATATATATTCTTGCCCTGGCCAGGTGGCTTAGTTAATTGGAATGCCATCTCCTATACCAAAAGATTGTGGGTTCAATCCCCCAAGTTGTGGGTTTGACCCAAGATCAGGGCACATATGGGAGGCAAATGATTGATATTTCTTTTTGTTTCTCTTTCTCATCAATAAACATATCCTTGGGTAAAGATAAAAAAAATATATATATGTATGTATATGTATATATATGTATATGTATGTGTGTGTGTGTGTGTGTGTGTGTGTGTGTGTATATATATTCTTAACAATAAAGAAAAGATGGCAGAGGGAAGGCAGATAGAGAAGGAGAATGCCTCCTTTCTGTTGTATTTTCTTTCTTTCTAGAGTATTGGACTTGTTCGCAGGGGGTGACTCCCAGCATTCTATCTCGTACTTTCAAGGCACTCAATCTCCTCAAACCTCAGATTCTTAGCATTTCCCTTTGAATGTGACTAATGATGTCCTTCCATCTTAAGCAACAGAAAGCTGCCCAGTCTCTCCTGGCTACCATGAATGACAAATAGGGCAGGAGCTAGATAGAGCACATTTACCAAGGAATCCCTTTCATTGGCTGTAAAGGATGTCTAGCAGATCATTTACCCAGCGCCCCTACCCCCAGCTCATCTGCAAGTGGAGGGTGGTAACATGAGCTCCTGTTTTGATATTTGCAAGGGAAACAGGCAGTGTGCCTAGCCCATTCTGTGTACATTGAACCCATGCACCACGTTCCTTGAGGTCCTGTTGGACAAGATTGTTGCCTTTTGTTAGGTTCTTGGAGGGCCTTTGTGGTTAGGCATTTTGTGTTTCTTTAAAGACAGTAGGTGAGATGGGAAAGGCTGAAGTGGCCAGAGGCAGTTTCTGAGCCTCCCAAAAGAGTTACAAATCACCTCAGTTGTGGTGTGCAAAGCTGTTGACTACCAAGATGTTGGCATTTTAAGAAGCGTCATCTGGCCTAATGAGTAATGGCTCTAAATGTAAAGTATCCCCAGGAAGATTTTTCCAAAAAGAACTAATTTGGCACAGTCCTCATATGGAGTCACAGCTCAGAGTAGATTGCCACACTCTTCAGAAAGACAGCATGTTTGCTGACACACGGGCCCACACACATACACATACGGTCCAGTGTTTATCATCACAGACAGACTGTATTTAGTAGGAAAGGAGGAACAAAAACTCCCCAAAGACACTGCTTTAGCATTCTTTGTGTGGCAGATGAAAGATGGTCATTCTAGGGAGTGTGGTGGAAGGTTCAGAGTATCCAGCCCAGCCTCTGCTCTCCTGGGCCAGTTCCACAGAGCAAGGGCTGTGATAAATTCCTTGACTTCTTAGATTTAGACACTAGCATCCCTAGAGGTCTCAAGGTTTTATTTTCTGGCCCTCTTCTGTGCATGAAAACAAGCACTAGCCTGCTAGTGCCACCAAAGTGCCCTGTCTGACCTAGTGTCATGGACTGAGAGTTTGTGTCCCACCCAGAGGCATATATTGAAATGTAATCCCCAGTGGGATGCTATAGGGGGTGGGGACTCTGGGAGGTGATTTGGCCATGAAGGTGAAGCTCTAATGAGTGGAACTCGTGCCCTTGTAGAAGAGACTCAGAGAGCTCACTCAACTCCCACCATGTGAGGACAGAGGGAGAAGCTGGCTGTCTGTGAACCAGGAAGCAGTCCTCTCCAGACATTGAATCTGCTGGTGCCTTGATCCTAGATTTCCCAGCCTCCCGAACTGTGAGAAATAAAGTTCTGTGTTTTTTTACGAGCCACCTAGTCTATGATATTTTTGTTATAGCAGTCCCAGAGGACTAAGGCAGAAATTGGTACCAGGAATGGGGTATGTTGAGACCTTCCTTCTAAGGTGAAGGATAGGTTGTTGCATCTGACTCCTCCTACCACCAAGACAGAGGCAGAATGCCTCATGGGTCTCTTCAGATTTGGGGGGCAGCGTGTTCCTAATTTGGCATCACCCTAACCTATTTACTGAGTGATCCAAAAAGCCAAAACGTTCTGCATGGGGTGCAGAGTAAGAGCAGGCTCTTCAATGGACCCAGGCTGCTGTGCAAGCTGCTCTGACACGGGACCACTGGACCAGCACTTCCAATGGGGCGTAAAGTGTGGGTGGCAGAGAGGGATGTCATCTGGAGCCTCTGGCAGCCCCGCAGAGGATCACAGCACAGGCCTTTAGGATTTTGGAGGAAGGCCCTGCTGTCCTCCGCAGGTAACCACTGTCTTTTTAAGAGTTAGCTCTTGGCCTGCTTTTGGGCCTTCACAGAGACTGAACACCACCCCTAGGACACGAGGTCACCATGCCACCTGAGCCACCACCTGCCATCAGCCGGATGTCTTCTAACCTACAAGTCATAAAGTAGGTGTACAGGGCCACCATCACACGCAATATTTGGGATCGGGTCCCAGGAGGGCCTGCAGGCACAAGTTACATGAAGAATGGCTCAAATGGCTATGGTCCCCTCTCTGTTATGCTGCCTTGCCTCTCCCAGCCTGAATCTACGGCCTCTTGCAAAGTTCCCTGTGATCAGTGGGCAAAGGGAGAAAGGACTGAGGCCTGGCTTATGGGTGGTTCTCCTGTTTAGAAGCTGGAGACCAAGAAAGCTGGTGGTATAGCTCAGTCTCAGTCTGAAGGCCTGAGAGCTGAGGGAACCAGTGGTATGAGCCCCAGTTCAGGGTAAAGGGCCTGAGAACCAGGAGCACCAATGTCTGAGGGCAGCTGGAGATGGGTGTCCTAGGTCATACAGGGACAAATCCGCCCTCCCTCTACCCTTTTGTTCTGTTCATGCCATCAACCTATGGGATGGTGCCCACCCACGTTGGGGAGGTTGATCTTTATTCAGCCTATAATTCAAATGCAAATCTTTTTCATTCTCACAGACATACCCAGAATTAGTTTTTACCAGTCACATGAGCATCCCTTAGCCAATCAAGTTAACACATAAATTGACCATCACAATGTGCAACACTTTTTCTTTCAAGTAACCAAACCCACAAACGCAGATTATACATGATAATTTAAAAATAGCTGTGGTTGGTATGGAAGGGAGGAAAAACAGTAACTTTGCAGTGGGATACTTGACATACTACCCGAGCCAGCTGATTAAGGCCAACATTATCAATAATGTCATGTCGGTAGTATGTACTCTTCACACGACATGTTCAGCATGGCATGTTCAACACCACCTCTGTGAGAGAGACCAGAGAAAGATTCCAGCTGAGAGACAGTCCATAAGATACCTGAGTCAGTACTCCTCAAACCTGTTGAGGTCGTCCAAAATTAGGAGAGTTTAAGAAACTGTCAGTCAAGAGGAGCCTAGGAAGACATGATGAATAAACGTGTAATGAGGTGCCCTGCATGGGATCCTACAGTGAAAAAAAGGACGTTAGTAAGAACTGAGGAAGCCTGAATGAAATATGGACTTTAGCTAATAATAATGTATCAATATTGGCTCAATAATTGTGACAAATGTACCATGTGGCTGTACAATGTAAACAGTAGGTGAAAGTTGGTATGGAGTTTATATGAACTCTGTATTGTCTTCACAACATTTTGTAAATCTAAAACTATCCTAAAATTTAAAAATTTATGTATAAAATATCTATGCTCAAATCAATTCATTAAAAAATAAGTGAGGCCCTCTGGCTTGGTAGGAACCTTAAAATCCACCTAGTCCTAGTGTTCTTTTAATATCTTTTTTAAACAAGAGTACTTTATTTATTTTAAAAACTGACTTTGTTTAAGTAAAACATTAATCAGAAGTCCAGCTATTTGCAAATAAATGTAGATTTGCTGTGGCTGAAATGGAGGGGCCCCTGTGCTCCACTGGTTTGGTCTGGTCCTCCCCCATTGCCTGCCTCTGAAGCCACAGTGAGGAGCATCCCCCCCCCCACTGGCTCTCCCCTAGGCCCTGGTCTCCCATAACACCCAAGTCCCTTCTTAAACACATCTATAAATGGGTGCCCCCCAGGAAATCAGCTGTTGGTATTTTTATGACTGTTATGATTCCTTGCTTTTTTTTCAACATTGGGTCAAACCTGTTTACAATATCTACGGCTTCAGTCTCATATAGAATAAATGTCAAATAGAGCTTTTCACAGTGATTTAAAAGAAAATTTTAGATGATGGATCATATTTCTTCTTCACAACTCCATGGCTCAGTTCTTATATAGCATAGATATTCCCTGTCCCTTCAATTGGGTGATAGTGGCAGGGTGGCACACCATTGTTCCTGGTCCCCACATAGGCTGATTTCTTGACTGCTCTACATGACCCCATCTATAAACTCCCTCTTGGATTTATTTTCTTCCCCATTCCAGTTGAATCCAGGAGGCTTTTTTCCACCCATTTCTTCCTGATAACTTTAGCTCTCATGCTGCTTTCCTTCTTAGTGAACCTACCTTGCATACTGGCTTTTCTCACAGGAGCTATTTCAAATCTTCCCCACTCCTTTCCTCAAACCCATAATCCTACCACTGGTCCCCCTTTATCTCAGCTGATCAATCCTTAGTACTACTTTAAAAATAAAATAGAAGTCATGAGATGAGGAATCCTTCAACTTTCTAACTCTGTGCCTTGGAGCTTACCTGCAGCTCTGATCATCTCTTTCTCCTCACCTCCTAAGGTGCCCATCTCCTGTCTCAGGCTAATTTTACCATCAATGTTTCCGATCTTATCACCTCCTGCTTTATCAGACCTTGTTAATCTACTGTCCCTTATATACCTGATCCGTCACTGAAATTGCTCCTGTCAAGATTACCAAAGTCCTAAATCCTGTCAAACAAGAGGCCACTGGCCTCAGTGAGCCCAGGCTAGCACTAGAAACAGTCAGCCTGGATTCAGAGCTTGGCTCTGCTTGGAAATCTCCAAGCCCAACATGAGTAGCAGCCATCTCAGATTGCTTTATAGCACAGGCAAGGTGGCACCAGGCAAAACACAGGTAGAGGCTGACCTTGGCCTGCACCATCTGGGAAACCCCCAGGGCCAGTGCACCCACTGGACAGCTATAGACCATGTCAGAACGCCACCTGCACAGCTGATCCTCTATGAAGGATGGAGATTGGTGGAAAGTGGTCACACCCAATCCTTGCAACTAACTAGCCTGGGTACATCCTTCCCAGTGATCTATTCATGACAACCAAAGCTCAACTACTGGAAGAAGGTGTACTCAGCCCACATGAAGGATGCACCTCGAGTACCCAGCTTGGGTGGTAAGGGAAGCTGTGCCACTGGACCCTATAGGACACCTACTACATTAGGCCACACTACCTACTAAGACATGGAGTCTAAGCAGCTCCATCTAATGCATAGAAACAAACACAGGGAGACTTCCAAAATAAGGAGACAAAGAAACATGGCCCAAATGAGAGAACAGATCAAAACTATAGAAAAAGAGCAAAACAAAGTGCAGATAAGCAATATATTGAATACAGAGTTCAAAACACTGGTTGTAAAGATGCTCATGAGCCTGGCTGGCGTAGCTCAGTGGATTGAGCGCGGGCTGTGAACCAAAGTGTCGCAGGTTCGATTCCCAGCCAGGGTACATGCCTGGGTTGCAGGCCATAACCCCCAGCAACCGCACATTGATGTTTCTCTCTCTCTCTCTCTATCTCCCTCCCTTCCCTCTCTAAAAATAAATAAATAAAATCTTTAAAAATATATATTAAAAAAATAAAGATGCTCATGGAACTTAGTGAGGACTTCAACAGCATAAAAAGATCTAGTCAGAAATGAAGGATACACTAATTGAAATAAAGAACAATTTACAGGGAAACAACAGTAGAATGGATGAAGCCAAGAATCAAATCAATCATTGGTAACATAAGGAAGCAAAAGCCAACCAATTCAGAACAACAAGAAGAAAAAAGACTCCAAAGTAATGAGGATAGTCTATGCAGCCTCTGGGACAACTTTAAGGTGTCCAACATTCACATCATAAGGGGGCAAAAAGGAGAAGAGAAAGAGCAAGAAATTCAAAATCTATTTGAAAAAATAGTGAAAGAAAACTTCCCTAATTTGGTTGAAGGAATAAACATGTAAGTCCAGGAAGCACAGAAAGTCCCAAACAAGATGAACTCAAAAAGGCCCACTCCAAGACACATCATAATTAAAATTCCAAACGTTAAAGATAAAGAGACAATCTTCAAAGCAGCAAGAGAAAAGCAATTAGTTACCTACAGGGGAGTTCTCATAAGACCATCAGCTGATTTCTCAAAAGAAACTTTGCAGTCTAGAAGGGATTGAGAAGAAATGTTCAGTCATGAAAAGGAAGGAGCTACAACCTAGATTACTCTATCATTTACAGTAAAGCTATCAAATGAGAGCAAAGCTATCATTTAGAATAGAAGGGCAGATAAAGAGCTTCCCAGACAAGAAAAACTAAAGGAGTTCATCATCATCAAACCATTATTATGTGAGATGTTAAAGGGACTTATTTAAGAAAACGAAGATCAAAACTAGGAACAATAAAATGCCAAAAAATACATATCTATCCACAATTGAATCTAAACAACAAACTAAGCAAACAAGAAGAACTGAGACAGAATCATGGATACAGAGAGTGTTTTGATGGTTGCCAGATGGGAGGGGGTGTGGGGGAATGGGTGAAGTGGTGAGGGGACGAAAAGGTACAAATAGGTAGTTACAGAATAGCCAAGGGGAAGTAAATAGCCAGTATAGGAAATGGAATAGCCAAAGAACTTACATGCATGACCCATGGACACGAACAGTGGTGTGAGGATTGCCTGAGGAAGTTGGGGGTGCTGGATGGACGGGGTAAAAATCAGGACAATTGTAATAGCATAATCAATAAAATAGGAAAAAAAGATGACCAAAGTCATCCTTGGCATTTTGATTATTTTGATTTTACATAATTTATTCTTTTATCAAATATTTACAAAGCAACTGCGATGTACCAGGCAATGTAGTATGCAGTGTGGATTCACCAGTGAAAGGAGCAGTGTTTGTGTGTGGGGTTGGGGATATGGAGAGGAGATAATAAACAAATGACCGAATAAATGTATAAAATGTCAGGGAATGTGATAACTGCAGAGATGAAAAATAAATCAGGGTAAGGAGGGCTATTATTTTAGCTAGAGTGATCAGAGAAGTCCTCTCTGAAGAGGTGGCATCAGACCTGAGATCTGAAGGAAGGAAAGACTGGACCCTTCTTGAATCTGGGGAACAGCATGACAGCTGGTGGGAAAAGCAAAGACAAGGACCCAGAGTTAGGAATGAGGTGGTATATTTGAAGAATGACCAGAAGACCCAAGCATTTGGATGAGAGAGGGGTAGAGAGGAGATTGGAAGGAGAGGTGTCAAATCACATACCCTTGAACTTTGATGTACACTTTTGGTTTAGCTTCCAGGTTTTTCTCTGACTTCTTGCTTTTCCTACTTAGCCTCTTTTGCAGATCCTCTTCTCTGCTGGTTCTTTATGTACTGATATTTGGCAAGATTCTATCCTAACCCATCCTCTCTGGACATATTTTTCCTAGACAAACAGTAGACACTTAATAAACATTGAGAATAACATTATGTTATTCTCAATACTTTGAGTACCATGTCTATTCTATTAAGTCTTCTCAGACCATACTCTGGTTTCTCTATAGATGAATTGAATCCTGGCTCAATATTCATATATAATCTTACCAAGCAAAGATGACAATGGCATTCTCTCCTCCATTATTTTTAGGTCCTACAATTTAAAAAAATGTAGGCTATGTCTGTGTCTTAGTTATTGCAATAGCCGCAAGGTCTCATATGGTGCCTGGCTGATTGTAGAATGAATATATGAATCCACTAACATCTTGTTGGCCAAGATGGACACATAGGTAGACACACTGTGCCTCCTCACACAACCAAAAGAAGGACAACAAATTTAAAAGTAAAAAACAACCAGAGCTAACACAAAATCAAACTGTATGGAAGTCCGACAATGTAAGAGTTAAAACACATTCATCCAGACCAGTAGGAGGAGCAGAGACATGCAGCTGGGCAGAGGACTTGCAGCAAGGCAGCAGCTGGAAGACCAGGGTGGGCAAAGCTGCAGCTGGTGAACCTGGTGAGGTGGCAGATTGCAGACTGGGCAGTCCCACATTCGCATGCAGATAAACCTAGATTTATCTAGGTTTATTTATTTAAACCTAGATTTATCTAGGTTTATTTATTTAAACCTAGATAAATCCCTAGGAACAACTAGGGATTGAGACAGACCTCGCAACCCTGGGTTCCAGTGCGGGAAACTAAAGCCTCAAACCTCTGATTGAAAACATCTGTGGGGGTTGAGGCAGCAGTGGGAGAAACTCCCAGCCTCACAGGAGAGTTCATTGGAGAGACCAACAGGGTCCTAGACCATACACAAACCCAAACACTCGGGAATGAGCACCAGAAGGGCCCAATTTCATTGTGGGTAGCTGAGGAATTGACTAAAAACCGGCAGAGAGAGGAGCAAGCCACATTGTTGCCTCTCAAACCACTCCCCCACATACAGCATTACAACACAGCAATGTGGGTTGCCCCACCCTGGTGAACTCCTAAGGCTCCACCCCTTACTATGTAACAGGCATGCGGAGACAAAAAAAAAAAAATTGGCCCAAATGAAAGATAAGATCAAAGCTCCAGAAAAACTACAACTAAGCAACGAAGAGATATCCAGCCTATCAGATGCACTGGTAATCAGGATGCTCACAGGAATAGTTGAATATGGTCACAAGTTAGATGAAGAAATGAAGGCTATGCTAAGTGAAATAAAGGAAAATGTACAGGGAACCAACAGTGATGGGAAGGAAATCAGGACTCAAATCAATGGTGTGGACCAGAAGGAAGAAATAAGCATTCAACCAGAACAGAATGAAGAAACAAGCATTTAAAAAACTGAGGAGAGGCTTAGGAACCTCCAGGACATCTTTAAATGTTCCAACATCCAAATCATAGGGGTGCCAGAAGGAGAAGCGGAAGAGCAAGAAATTGAAAACTTATTTGAAAAAGTAATGAAGGGGAATGTCCCCAATCTGGCAAAGGAAATAGACTTCCAGGAAGTCCAGGAAGCTCAGAGAGTCCCAAAGAAGTTGGACCCAAAGAGGACCACACCAAGGCACATCATAATTACATTAGCCAAGATTAATGAGGAGGAGAGAATTTTAAAAGCAACAAGAGAAAAGGAGACAGTTACCTACAAAGGAGTGCCCATAAGACTGTCAACTGATTTCTCAAAAGAAGCCTCACAGGCAAGAAGGGGCTGGAAAGAAATATTCAAAGTCATGAAAGGAATTTCAGGGGAAAAGGGGAAGGGTTTACAGGAACAAGTATAAAGGATACATGGATAAAAACTAGGGGTGGGTGGAAATGGGAGGGAGGAGGGGAGGGCTGGGTGAGTGGGTTGGGATGGGAGTAAAAGATAGAAAATTGTACTGCAACAACAATTTAAATAGAATTAATGTTGCTTAACACACACACACACAAAACAAAGTCATGAAAGGCAAATACCTACACCAAGATGACTCTATCCAGCAAAGCTATCATTTAGAATAAAAGGGCAGATAAAGTGCTTCTCAGATAAGGTCAAATTAAAGGAGTTCATGATCACCAAGTCTTATTATATGAAATGTTAAAGGGGCTTATCTAGGAAAAAGAAGATAAAAATATGAACAGTAAAATGACAACAAACTCACATTTATTAACAATCAAACCTAAAACAAAAACAAGCTAAGCAACTAGAACAGGAACAGAATCAAGAAATGGAGATCACATGGAGGGTTAGCAACAGGGGAGTGGGTGGGAAGAGAGGGGTAAAAGGTAGAGAATAAGTAACATAAATGATAGGTAGAAAATAGACAGGGGGAGGTTAAGAATAGTGTAGGAAATGGAGAAGCCAAAGAACTTATATATATGATCTATGGACATGAACTAAAGGGGGCGGGCGGAAATGCGGGTAGGAGGGGGTGCAGGGGGGACAACTGTAATAGCATAGTCAATAAAATATATTTTTTAAAAGAATGAATATAGGAATCCAATGAAGAAAGACAGAATTCTTTTGTTGGCACCTCGTTCATAATATTGATTAATAATGAATATTACTCTTAACATATACCCTAATGTTCCTAGAGATAAATTTTCAGACTATCTTCACAGGCTATCTGTCTGTGTTACATTTTGTCCTGTTATATTTGGCTTATATTCTAGGGTTTCAAGATATTTAGGCATTTTGCTTCAACCATGGCAATCACTTTACCTCTGATTTTGACAAGAATATCTTTTACATCTTTAATTCATTCATTGATAATACTGATGAAGATGTGAAGCCGGAGAAACAGAGAGCCCTCCAGATAATGTAATAGTTTCTTTTTAAAACTTTATTTTTAACTTATATTTTATTGATTATGCTATAACAGTTGTTCCAATTATTCTGCCTTTGCCCACCTCCACCCAGCACCCCCCCCTCCCTTAGGCAATCCCCACACCATTGTTCATGTCTGTGGGTCATGAATATATGTTCTTTGGCTACTCATTTCCTATGCTGTACTTTACAACCCCTTAGCTATTCTGTAACTATGTATTCATACTTCTTAATCCCCTCACCTCTTCACCCATTCCCCCACACTCCCTCCCATCTGGCAACCATCAAAATACTCTCTGTATCCATGATTCTGTCTCAGTTCTTGTTTGCTTAGTTTGTTGTTTAGATTCAATTGTGGATAGATATGTATTTTTTGGCATTTTATTGTTCCTAGTTTTGGTCTTTTTTTTAAATAAATCCCTTTAACATTTCATATAATAATGGTTTGATGATGATGAGCTCCTTTAGTTTTTCTTGTCTGGGAAGCTCTTTATCTGCCCTTCAGTTGTAAGTGATATCTTTGGTGGGTAGAGCAATCTTGGCTATAGGTCCTTGCTTTTCATAACTTTGAACATTTCTTCTCAATCCCTTCTAGCCTGCAAAGTTTCTTTTGAGAAATCAGCTGATGGTCTTATGAGAACTCCCCTGTAGGTAACTAATTGCTTTTCTCTTGCTGCTTTGAAGATTGTCTCTTTATCTTTAACCTTTGGAATTTTAAATATGATGTGTCTTGGAGTGGGCCTTTTTGAGTCCATCTTGTTTGGGACTCTCTGTGCTTCCTGGACTTACATGTTTATTCCTTCAACCAAATTAGGGAAGTTTTCTTTCACTATTTTTTCAAATAGATTTTGAATTTCTTGCTCTGTCTCTTCTCCTGGCACCACTATTATGTGAATGTTGAAATACTTGAAGTTGTCCCAGAGGCTGCTTACAATATTCTCCTTTTTGTGAATTCTTTTTTCATCTTGTGCTGTTTTGTTGTTGTTTTTTTGTTTTTGTTTTTGTTTTTTGCTTCTTTATGTTCTAAATCATTGATTTGATTCTTGGCTTTGACTACTCTACTGTTGTTTCCCTATAAATTGTTCTTTTCTTTTTTTTCAATTAGTGTATCCCTCATTTCTAACTTAATCTGTTTTACGTTTTTGAGGTCCTCACTAAGTTCTTTGAGGATCCTTATAACCGTTGTTTTGAACTCTTCATCTGATAGATTATTTATCTCCATTTTGTTTAGCTGTTTTTCTGGAGTTTTGATGTCTTCTTTCTTTTGGGCCATGTTTCTTTATCTCCTCATTTTGGCAGCATCCCTGTGTTTGTTTCTGTGTATTAGGTAAAGCTTCTATGACTCCCTGTCTTGGTGGCATGGCCTAATGTAGCAGATGGACTATAGGGTCCAGTGGCACAGCCTCCCCTATAACCCAAGCTGGGTACTTGAGGTGTGCCCTTCACATGGGCTGTGTATACCCTTCTCTTGTAGTTGAGGCTTGATTGCTGTTGGCAGGCCAGTGGGAGGCATTTACCCAGGTCAGTCAGTTGCAAGGACTGGCTGTGACCACTGACCACCAACCTCCATCCTCTGTGGAGGATCAGCTGTGCAGGGGCAGGGTGGTGGTGCTCTGACATGTCTGTAGTCCTCCACTGGGTGCTCAGGCTCTAGGGTTCCCCAGATGGTGGAGGCCAAGGTCAGCCTCCACCTGCATTCTGCCCGGGACCACCCTGCATGAGCTATTGAGCAATCTGAGATGGCTACTACTTGTGCTGGCCTCAGAGATTCCCATGTGAAGCCAAACTGTGAACATAGTCTGGCTGCTGCTAGTACTAGGCTTGGGACCACTTAGCAAGGGGTACAGGGGCTAGAGGCTGACTGAGGCTGGCTGTTGCTTGTTTGAGAAGATTTAGGAAGTTGTGAAGCATGAGCCAAGACCAATCATTTATATGGAAAAGTCACCATTAACATTTTGAGTGGGCCCATAAGTTGGGTGGGATGGAGTCTCACAGGATCTTCAGGGCAAGGCAAACAGTTTCAGCCAGGTTGATGGAGTCTCAGATATGGCACCTCACCTGCCTGTGGCTCTGTGGCTCTGTTGGGGGAGGGCTCAGAAAAGGGACAGTGGCCTCTGCCCACCTTCTGTCTGGGAGAAAGCTGTTCCCCAGCTCTCGCCTTGGTGCCAGATGCTTCAGTTCCTCCCTGAATGCCACGGGTGCCTTTCAAGCTGATACCCTGGTGCTGGAGCTCTGTGGGAGTGAGTTTAAGTAAGCCTGTGTGTGGTTCTTTAAGAGGAACTGCCTGGGACTCCAGAATTTTCTTCCACCCACTCAATCTCTGCTAGTTTTTGCAGCCAGAATTAATGGGGACTCGTTTTCCTGGCACTGTAACCCTGGGAGGGAGGGCCTGGTGTGGGCGTGGACACTTCGCTCCTGGGATATGCCTCGCAAATTTTTATACACCATATGTAGATGTGGGACCAGCCCATTCCATGTCTCCACCCCTCCTACCAGTGTACTTGTCAGACTACCATCCAACTTGATACTTGACAGTTCTGAGTGGTGGTTGTTTTATGGTTCAGTTACAATTTTGATGTAGTTGTGCAAGGAGGTGAGTCATGTTTACCTACACTTCCATCTTGACCAGACATCTCCCAATAATGTGATAATTTTTAAACCTTGTTCTATTACTAAAGTGCTCTTTTATAGTAATAGAATCATTTAATTAGGATGCTAGAAGGAACACTGAATATCATTAGTCTGGCCTGTGTATTTTGTAGATGAGGAAACCACAGCTCTTAGATATTAAGTAATCAGCAACGTCACATGGCTCATTAACAGAGGCCCTGGGATGAGGAACCAAATTCCATTTACTTGAATTTCCATGTGCAATACATTTTTATTCTTTCCTTTTTATTTCTGTGATCTACTATTTGTTACTGAGTAACAAATTACCCTGAACCTAGCAGCTTAAAACAATAATAAACATTTTTTATCTCACAGTTTCTTTGGGTTAGGAACTCCGAAGCTTGGAGGGATGATTCTTACTTAGGATCTCCCATTGGATTGTACTTGGACAGCAACTGCAGTGGTCTGAAGCAGCAGCTGGGCTGGAAGATTCGATCAGAAGATGGCTCACTTGTAGGGCTCGCAAATTTGTTCAGAAGATGACAGGTCTCAGTTACTCACCACATGCACCTTGCCATGGGGCAGTGTGAGGGCCCTTACAACATACCACCTGACTTCTCCCAGACCAAGTGATCCAAGAAAGTGAGAGCAGGGAAGAAGCCACATTGTCTTCCATGAGCTGGCATCAGAAGCCACACTCATCATTTCTGTAGTGTCCTATTGGTTACACAGGTCAACTCTACTCAGGGTGAATACCACAGGGGGGTCATGGGGTACCTCACAGACTGCCTACCATATTTGGCTGGCACCCCAGTTGAGGCTCTTTATTTTTGCCCAGAGTAAAATTATAACTTCTGAATGATCTTCCCATCTCTAATTTTTCCACCCTTTTGAGTGAAAATCTCATAGAACTGCTGATGAGTCTTGGTAAAATTCAGCTCTGATAATATTATCCTTACTCTACTCCTTTTCCCTTTGTTTTTTTTAAAAGTGAAAAGGTGATTGTTGCTAAAATTATTATATAATTTATTATCCAAATCATAGGACTTTTGAGAGTGAAACAAGGTATTCTTAGCAATTATGTATGAATCAGAGATATAAATTGATAATGTCTGGAGAAAACCAGGATTTATAGTCATCTATCACTTACCAATTGAAAATAAGAACATTATTCTCTCCATTTTTTGTAGTGACAACAGTTTTCTCTTCCATCATTTTTCTTTCTGTCACTGTTGATATTTCTTCTTCTCTATCCAATGATACTGTTTTGTGTTTCTCAAACATTGTTAGGCTTCAGTACCTTCTTCCTGCTTTTGCATATACTATTTCTTCCAAATGCAGTTGCCTCTCCATTTCCATGTCTCCCAACTCCAACCTCTTCTGGAAGGCTGCAGTGGCAACAGCTTCCCACACACTGTGCTCTTTTATCTTGAAGGAATTTTTTTTTACTTCTTCCATCCTTCCCTTCTTTCCTCCTACTGCTCTTCCTTTTTCCTTTTCCATATAATTACTCAGTGTCTTCAGTGTGCCAAATGCTAAGTATCTATGCACTTAGCATAAATTTTTTCTTGTGGTTATTTGTGGAACTATTTTGACTGCCATACAAGTTTTTAAGTTTATTTTTATTTTTCAATTACAGTCAACATATAATATTAGTTTCATGGGTATAACCCAGTGGTTAGACATTATAAAACTTATTAAATGATCATTCCAATAAATCCAGTACCCCTTGGCTAGTAGCCACCTGGCACCATACATAATTATTACAATATTAATGACTGTATTTTCTATGCTGTACTTTACATTCCCATAACTATTCTGTCAATACCAATTTGTACTTCTTAATCCCTTCACCTTTTTCATGCATCCCCCCAACTTCCCTCCCTTCTGGCAACTGTCAAAATGTTTTCTGTGTCTATGACTCTGTTTTTATTCTGTTTAATTGTTTATTTTGTTTTTTTAGATTCCACCTATAAGTGAAACTATATGGCATTTACCTTCATCTGACATATTTCATTTAGCATAATACGTTCTAGGTCTGTCCATGTCTTGCAGGTGGTTAAGACTTCATTTTTAGTTTTTAATGGCTGAGTCATATTTCATTGTAGATATGCACTACTTCTTCTTTATGCCTTTATTTATTGATGGACACTTAGTTTGCTTCCATATCTTGGCTATTGTAAAGCTGCTATGAGTTATTTGAGTTTTGGGTTTCTTCAGATAAATACCCAAAGGGGAATTGCTGTGTCCTCCTTTGTCTCTTGTTATACTCTTTAAATTTATTTTGTCTGGTATAAGTCTTACTACCTCAGCTTTTTGTTGTTTCTTTTCATTTTCATGAAATCTCTTTTTTCATCCTTTTTCTTTCAGTCAGTGTGTTTCTATTTGAAGTGAGTTTCTTTTTTTTAACATTATATTTTATTGATTATACTATTATAGTTGTCTCAATTTTTCCCTTTTGTCCACCTCCACCCAGTACCCTCCCTCCCTCAGGCAATCCCCACACCATTGTTCTCGTCCATGGGTCATGAATATAAGTTCTTTTCTTTTTCTAATTTTATTTTAATCATTGTTCAAGTACAGTTTTCTGTCCTTTACTCCCATCCCAGCCCACCCACCCTGCCTCCCCACCTCCCTCCCATTTCCACTTCCCTAGTTTTTGTCTATGTGTCCTTTATATTTGTTCCTGTAAACCCTTCCCATTCTCCCCTTGAAGTGAGTTTCTTGTAGACAACATATGTAGAGGTCTTGTTTTGTTATTTGTTCAGCCATTGTGTCTTTTGATTGGAACATTTAATCCATTTACATTAAAAGTAATTATTGATAAAGATGTCTTTATTGCAATTTTATTATTTATGTATTTTATCTTTCTTTCTTCTTCTTCTTAAGGAAGACCCTTTTAACTTTTTTTTTTTTTTTTGTAATGTTAGTTAGGTGGTGATGAACTCCACTAACTTTTTCTTGCCTGGGAAGCTCTTTATCTCTCCTTCAATTCTACACAATAGCTTTGCTGGGTAGAGTAATCTTGGTGTGGGTCTTGGCTTTTTATCACTTTATTTCTTGTCAGTTCCTTCTGGCATGAAAGGTTTCTATTGAGAAATCAGATGACAGTCTTAAGGGAGCTTCTTTGTAGATGACTAATGGCTCTTTTCTTGCTGCTTTTATTCATTTTTTAGTTTATTTTTATTGTATTTTTCCATTACCATTTATCTCCCATATTCCCCCCTCCCCTGCAATCACCACATTGCTGTCCATGTCCATGAGTTCTTTTTTCCTTTTTGTTCAATCCCTTCATTCCCTACCCACCACCCAGCACTGTCAGCCTACTCTCTATGTATGAGTTGGTCTCTATTTTACTTGTTAGTTCAGATTGTTCATTAGATTCCACATATGAGTGAAATCATATGGTATTTGTCTTTCTCTGATTGGCTTATTTCACTTAGCATAATGTTCTCCAGTCCATCCATGCTGTTGCAAAGGGCAAAATTTTCTTCTTTTTTATGGCCAAGTAGTATTTTATTGTGTAAATGTCCCATAGTTGTTTTATCAGCTCATCTGCTGATGGACACTAGGGTTGCTTCCAAATCTTGGCAATTGTAAATAATGCTTCAGTGAACAGAAGGGTGCTTACATTCTTTTGAATTAGTTTTCAGGTTTCATTGGATTAATTCCTGAAAGTGGAATCACTGGGTCAAAGGCAGTTCATTTTTAATTTTCTGAGGTATCTTCATACTGCTTTCCACAGTGGCTGCACCAATCTTCCATTCCCACCAACAGTGCACTAGGGTTCCTCTTTCTCCACATCCTCATCAGCACTTGTTTTTTGATTTATTGATGATAGACATACTGACTGGTGTAAGGTGGTATCTCATTGTGGTTTTAACTTGCATTTCTCTGATGATTGAGCATCTTTTCATATGTCTATTGGCCCTCTGTATGTGCTCTTCGGAAAAGTGTCTATTCAAGTCCTTTGCCCACTTTTAATTGGATTTTTTTTATTGTTGAGTTGTATAAGTTCTTTATAAATCTGGGATATTAATCCCTTATCAGATGTATCAGTGAGCATGTTCTTGCATTCCAAGGGTGGTTCTTTTCATTTTGCTGATGGTTTCCTTTGCTGTGCAAAAATATTTCTGTTTGATGTAGACCCATTTGTTTATTTCTCTTTTTTCCCTTGCCTGAGAACGTATATCAAATAAAATATTGCTGTGAGCGATGTCTGAGATTTTACTGTCTATGTTTTCTTTCAGGATTTTTATGGTTTCAGGTGTAACATTTAAGTCTCTCTTGATGCTTTTAAGGTTCTCTCTTTGTCTTTAAACTTTGACCTTTTAATTATGATGTACCTTGGTGTGGGATTCTTTCAGTTAATCTTGTTTGGAACTCTCTGTCTTTCGTGGACTTGTATGTTTATTTCCTTCACCAGTTTACAGGAGTTTTCTGCCATTTTTTCACATAGGTTTTCAATTCCTTGCTCTCTCTCTTCTCCTTCTACTACCACCATGGAATGCTTGAAGTTGTCCCTGAGGCTCCTTACACTGTTTTCATTTTTTGGATTCTTTTTTCTTTTAGCTGTTCTGATTGGGTGTTTTCTGCTTCCTTATCTTCCAAAATCTCTGATCTAATTCTCTGCTTCATCTACTTCATTGTTGGTTCCTTCCGATGTATTCTTTATTTCAGTTAATGTATTTTTCACTTCTGTCTGTTTTTTTATGTTTCCACCTCAATTTTTAAGTTTTCTATCTCTTTATTGAAGTTCTCACTAAATGCCTCTACTCCTTCCCTAATTTCAATGAGCATTCTTATAAGTAGTGTTTTAAACTCTGCATCGGGTTGATTGCTTGTCTCCTTTTTATTTAGTTCTTTTCCTGGAGTTTTGTTCTGTTCTTTCATTTGGGACATGTTTCTTTGTCTCCTCATTTGGCCACTTCCCTGTGTTTTTTCTGTGTATTAGGTAGAGCTGCTATGTCTCCCAGTCATGTCAGAGTGGCCTTATGAGGAGGTGTCCTATAGGGCCCAGTGGTGCAGCCTCCCCAGTCACCTGTGCTGGATGTTCTAAGTGCACCCCTCTTGTTGGCTTGTGCACTCTCCTGTTGTAGTTGAACCTTGGTGCTATTGACATGTCAATGAGAGAGATTTATCCCCAGGCAGATTTGCTGTGAGGACTGGCTGAGCCCACAGCTGAGAATTAGGGGTGTAGGGGCTCTTCCACCTACCAAGCCTGCCTCTTGAGAGTGTTGCTCATGGAGGTGATTGGAAGGTGCTCTAGCATGGTTTGAAGCTGACCACTGAGCATGCTGTTGCCTGGGTCTCCCAAGAGGTACAGAGTAAGGTCAGCTACTCCCTGTGCCCTGTCTGAGGCCTCTCACTATGAGCTACAAAATGATGTGCTAATGGTTGTGGCTTGTGCTGGGCTTGGAGGTTCCAGGAAAAGGCCAAGCCATGTCCAAGGTTAGCTGCCACTAGTCCTGGGCTTGGGGCTCCTTAGTAAGAGGTACAGGACATGCTGAAATCAGATGCTGCTTGTTTGGGGTTTGTGAACCTTTGAAAGTTTTTAGGAAAGTTAGCAGCATGAGCCAAGAAAGGCCACTGGAACCAGCTTAGGTGAGCCCACAGGTTGGGTGCTGTGAGGTCTCAGGGAATTACCAGCGCCGGTCAAACAGTGTGAGCCAGATTCATGGAGGCCTTCTGGCTTTGTAGGGGAAGGGCTCAGCAAAGGAACAATGGCCCCTGCCAGCACTTCTATCTCAGAGAGAGCTACCCCTCCCTCCCTCTCTGGACAATTCAGTCTCTCTCCATATGTCCCTGGAGACCTACAAGCTGATGCCCCAGCACTGGAGCTCAGAGCAAGTGAGTTATAGTGAATCCATGGTAGGCCCTTTAAGAGGAATGCCCAGGACTCTAAAAGCCCTTGTCTCACTCAGCCACAATCCCTGCTGGTTTTCACAGTCAGAAGTTATGGGGACTCTCCTCCCGGCCCTGGAGCCCTGGGGCCTTGTGTGGGGTTGGGACCCCTTGCTCCTCAGAGTGGAACTCCACAGCTGAGGTATTTCTCCTGATTTTTAACCACCACATGGTGACTGTGGGACCTGCCTGTTCTGTGTCTCCACCCCTCCTATGAGTCTCCACTTGTTTTCTTCCAAATATCCTCAGTTATACAGCTTCTCTTTACCTAGAGTTCAGGCAGTTCTCAATGGTGGTTTTCTGTAGTTTAACTGTAATTTTGATGTGGTTGGGGAGGAGGCAAGCATAGTTTACATACTCCATCATCTTGTGTCCTCTGAGTTTATAATCCCTTGAGTATAGGGTTATATCATATGTATTTAGCAAAACCTCAATAAATGTTGACTAAACCATTAAACATTGTAGGTCCTTAACAAATTTTAATTTAATGAAATCAGACAGATTCTGGAAAAGAAATCTTTTAGAAGATTTTGATCTTCATACTAAGGGCTTTTTCCATTCAAAGTGGTTTTCCTTGCCTGCTGCAACACAAACAAAGTTAAATTGTAAATTTTTGAGAATGTATGGAACCCTTACATGTATGGAATAAGGAAAAGTGAACTCTTTTTCCTTTTGAAGTCTTCAGATACACCTGTCCTTGGTATACAACTAAGTGATGTCTGGACTCACTTCTCAAGGATGGAGTTAATTATTACATTGTTTCTTTCCCCTATTGCCTGCCTACCCAAAAGGACAAAGGAAATATTAGAGTTTCCGTAGGTAAGATGTGGGTTTTACTTATTACCCAAGAAGTCAAATATGTTCAAGCAGTGATTCAACCTTGGCTACATATTAGAGCCCTGAAGATTGTTTGCCAATCCCAGTGTCCCGACTGCATCACAGACAGAATGTGTCAGGATCTCCGGGGGTGAGACCCTCAGGTGATTCCAATGAGGAACCAGAGGTGAGAACCCCTGTGCTCAGCCAAGTGACCCAATTTGTTCATGATCTTGAGTAAGTTTTTTTTGTCTCTTTTGACTGTAGTCCATCTGTGAAATAGGGTTTCCTATTCAATTTTTTTTCTGTCTGCTCTACTCCACTGTTGAGAGAATCAAATGAACTATCAGGGAGAAAAGGAAACTAGAAATAAAGACTCTGAGAATTCTGTTACCCCAGTGGGCTCTAGCTGCTGTTTTGCACTACTAATGGTGTGGTCATTCTTTGGAAAAGTGAGATTGGGTTGACGAATGTATCTTGCTACGGTGGAGATAAAAGCTTCTCTTCTCTTTACCACACTTTTCGCCCCCTCCCTTATTCACCACAATTCCACAGAAGAGTCTGCTTTCCCTTTACTTATCTCCATTTTCTGTGGCTTAGAGAGGCTTCTCCATGTGGCCTGCTGCTCTACTGCCCCCCAAATGTGATGGGTCCAGAGAGGACTGCCTGTCCTTGATCCTAGTGGTTACAGTTCATGATCTGCAAGTATATTTACTGCAAGATTTTGCTGTCCTTTGGACAGAGAGGAAAAATAAAACTTTTCTAATTGTCTGGCATTGTGGGGGTAATAATAGCTAATATTTGCTAAATATTATGTGTGAGCCAGGATCTTTACTTGCATAATCCTACTTCATAGTCACGCCAATCCAGTGAGCTGGGTTCTATTATCATTCCCATTTTGTAGATGAAATAAGCAGAGATGTAGAGAGGCAAAGCAACTTCTCCAGGGCTGCTTAACTGTTAAGGGAATGAGCAAGGACGTGAACTCAGAAAGTCTGAAAACAGAGCTTTTTTTTCATCAGGCATTGTTCAAAACAATTTGTATTTTTTAACTCACTTAATCTCTGACAATCATATAGAGCAGAGGCTCTTACCTTCATTTTATAAATGAAGAAATTAGAGCACATTGAGGTTAAGTGACCTGCCCGTGGTCACAAAGGTAAAATGAAATTGTTTGGGCAATAACTTGAAGGAAGACTGAGGAAGCTGTGTGGGATTTTCTTACATCCCCTGCCCTCCCAGAAATGAAAGCAAAAAAAGCAGAAGACAGCTGGCTATTCTACCAGAGGCATCACAATGACTTCCGACAAGGGTGTGAGGCTCCCCGGCTTCCAAAAGCTGTGTGAGCCCACTCAGAGCCTCCTCCTCACAACAGCCCTGGGAGGCAAGTGTGCATCATCCATCCTGTACAGAACTCATGCCCTTAACCACCCGGCCCTCCAGCCTCCCAGGGCCAGTACTTGTCCCAGTGGCTGCTTCCCACAGAGTAGCTCCAGTGACCAGGGGACAAACTAGTGGTGCCCTGAGGCTGCCTCCACCTGGTGGAGAGAACCAGGCACAGACAGACCACTGGATTGACTTGATGAGTGCAGCTGTGATGAGAATGGCTTTGGCTTAGCGCTTCTTAAGGAGGAGGAAGAGTGAACTGAGATGTACACATATCCATCAGGAGTCACACTGGGGAGAGGTAGTCAGTGGCTTACCAAGCCACACTTTCTACAGCCACCCTCATGACTAGTGTCCCAGAGAGGGCATGCTGTTGTATTCCTCCTTTAGAGAAGAAATCTGGCCCTGACCTGAGTAGCTCAGTTGGTTGGAGCATTGGAGCATCATCCTGTGCCCCAAAAGTTCATGGGTTTGATTTCCAGTCCTGGATGGGGCATGTACAGGAGGCAACAGATCTCTCCATGTCTGTCACTCGCACTCTTGCTCCCCCTTCCACCCTTCCTCTCTCTCTAAAACTTAATGAATGTCCTCAGGTGAGGATAATAAAAAAGAGGGGGAGGAAGGAATTGGGGATTGATTGGAAGAAAGTGAAGGGATTGGTCAAATAACACATATGAAGGACCCATGAACATAAACAATGATGTGGGGAATGACTGTGGGAGTGAGGAGCAGGCAGGGTGGAGGGGTACAAAGCGGGGAAAATTGGGACAACTGCAATAGCATATACAATAAAAAATAAAGTATAAATTTAAAAAATAAAACTAAACAAATTTTAAAAAGAAGAAGAAAGAAACTTTCTTCTGGCTTACTTTGATTCACATTAGGAACATCCTAATAACCAAACAGATAATAACAATGATAACAGTTATTAGTCGTAACCAATATTGAGTATACAGTGTGCCAGATCCTCCACTAAGAACTCTGGTGAGTTATTTCACCATCGCAGCATTCGGGCAGCAGCTATTACCTCCACTTAGCAGGTCAGGAGAGTAGGATGAGAGCTAGCTGAACTTCCTAGGGCCACAGCCAGTGGGTGGCAGTCAGGACTCAAGGCCCAGTCTGCTGCCCTCTGCCTCCTGCTGAATGGTGCTCAGAGGAGAACCCCCCTCCCTGGAGGGCATTACAACCCCTGGAGCTTTCCAGAACTAGCCACCCAGAACACAATGTCCTTGGCCTGTGAGGAATTAAAGGTGATTTTCCTACTCACTCAGTTTAAAAAATTACCTTGCTATAAAATAAAATACAGACATAGGTCATGACATGCGAGCAATGAAGCTCCATTGGCTATTTTGGAAGCCAGCCCTTCTCTGTGTCCTGATTTAATCACAACTGCCCCCACCCCCAGGAACCATCCCCCCCCCCCACTCTTGTTGCCTTATACTTTTCTCAGCCAACTGCAAATCCCTTGACATTCTAGTGTAGTCTTTTCCATTTAAAAAATAATCGTCATGTCTTAAAAGTCTCCGTTTGTCTCCAGGTTCACCTGTCATCAGTTTCTTTTCCTTAAACTCTATTTCTTGAAGAACTCAGGGCATTTGACCTGTGAGTTTCTCGCAGTCTGGCTTGGGCTGCTTGCTCACTCTTAATTTGGTTCATGCCTTTGTCCTCCTCGTTTTCTGCAAATTGGTTTCTGGACCCAGGTGTTTGATCTGAGTGGATCATTTTGTCAAGATTGTGGGTGATACTGTTTTCTTCTCATGAAGCCCATGATGTCTGTCTCTTTGTGTGATCCATTGTTGCTCAGTGTCTTGATTCATCAATTGACTGGATGTTGCAAAATGGTGATATTCCATCATTTCTTTTTCATTTATTTGTTAGGATACTTTTCAAAAGAGGTGCTTACTCTGAACAACTATTCATTTATCTGATGTTGTTGTTGGGATAGGGGGAAAGAGGATAAATGCTTGATTGTTTTCCTTTACTTGCCAGTTTTCAACATAATGAATTAATTACTTGAATTATTGAAGGGACCATTGAATGTGACCAGTTAATTTTTTTTTAATTTAATGTCTCATTTTAAAGTAACTGAGAGCCAGAGAGGTTCAGTAACTGACTCACCACACAGCACACTGGGGTCACAGATATGGGATAGAGGAGTGCGCACCTGCCTTTCAATTCATTTAAATCTCCCCCTTTCAGTAGCAGAACCCCAGGCCTGGAGCCCTAGGCTCATAGGCTGCCCCTGAGAATATCTGAAATGGCCAATAAGGATTCAAAGCATTGCCCAGCTTCCCTGCTGGCTCCCTGCCTTCACTCCTATTTCCTGTAGCCAGGTTGGGACTCATCTGTAAGGGCCAGGATCGCCTGCAATTTGTGAACTGCTTCTGAGAGGGGAGAGTTGCCAGCCCTGGACATTCTGCCTGGTGTCAGGGAGTCGTGGGAATGTGCCCAGGTTGCTGTGGGGAGGTTTTCAGCCCTGGCTGCCACAAAGCACTCCCCTGCCAAATCCTGTCTTGCTGATTCTCAGCAAGAAAATGGGAAGTCAGAGTAGAAAGTTCCAGCCTGTCAGAAGAGAAATAGTGGAGACACCGTCTGTCCACCATGTTAACTCTCTTAGCTTGAGAGCGATACAGAGAGGAAGAATATTTGGTAAAGGAGGTCTGGGAAAGAAATGAAGGAACAAATAAACAGGAGAAGGGAGAGTACATCATAACCCAGTGTGAACATGCCCACACCAGAGAGAGAGGGAGAAAGAGAGACTGCCCACCTCCTGAAGACTGTTCAGCAGTCCATCTGTTCACACCTACTTATGTAGCCGATGACCTCAGACCCACACACTTGTCCTCCTCTCCCCTTCCCAGCTCTTTGTCCTGCCTCCCAACCCCCCTTCCTGGGCTGGGGGAGAGTGACGGCAGCAGAGCAAGGCTAGTGAGAGATAAGAACATAATATTTTATGTAAGGAGGCAAATTCCTGCTCACTTGTGGGCTAGAGAGCCAGTCAAGGACAAGAACAAGGCTGCTGCCAAGGGCCCTGGTGTGTGTTCAGAAGCACACTGTTGTGTTTACCCTGGCTGGAAAGGAGGGCTGCTCACACTGCAGTCTTGGAAGTGAAATGAGACTCAACAGTGGGAGGCACTGCACCCTCAAATTGGGATCTTTGGGCCAAGGGTGCCAAAAGCTGGTCACTCTAGTTTTCCTTGGCAGAAGGTTCTGGAGGACCAAAGCCTACGCAAGAGGAAAGGATGTAGTAGGCAAGGTGCTAGAGTGGAATGTATTTTTAAATTTCAAGTTGTGAACTTAATTCAGTGAGATGTGATCAGCATATTATAAAAAATGAAATAAAATAGACAATAGACCAGTACACATTACATGAAGAGGGCAAATATTATTTCATGAAACCTTTTTTAATGTTGTGTGTGTGTGCGCTGGGTTATAATGTACTTTTTACTGTAAGTCACAGCCAAAAACTTTGAATATCATTGTTATTTTAGAAAGTATCGGGGTGAAGACGGATTCACTACAGGCTCCACCATGAAATTGTTGTGTGATCAGTGGTCAGTGGTTTAACCTCTCTGATCTTCATTTCCATCATCTGTGAAGAGAATGAATGGAGAAACCAAAGGATGGGATCAGACTGATGATTTCTAAGGCTCCTTCCAGCCGTCAAATTCTATCATTTTTAAGATAAATGAGAACTCAACCCATGTTTAAAGGTTCTCTGGGAGGAGATGACATCCTCTTCAGCATTCAATAATCTCCATGAAGAAGAACATCTTTTCCTTTAGGCTTAGTCCACGCATCAGTTCCCCAGGTGTGGGTTGTTGTGTCAGACACTGTTCAAGGCACTAGGGCACCAGCACTCAACACAAAACCTTCACACATGTGGCACTTACCTTACGAACCTATGATTCAGTTTATGTGTTTTTTTTTCATTTATCTCACATTTAAAACAAAAATAAAAATAAAACTGAAAACCTTCTGTGGGCTTAAGAATATGGTTATTATTTTTCAATAATTGGCTGTGTTCTTAGTTTTTTCTTCTGTGAAGTGGGAATGTAATCATGGAATGCTAGCAATATAGTAAGACCTCGCTTAATATTGTCGATAAGTTCTGTGACTTTAAGTGAATGAACATGTAACAAAATCAATTTTACCATGATCTAACTGATAAGAGCGAGAGTTCATCTCCTATGCTACCTCATTAACTTTATAATGCAATGACTTGAATGAAAAACAACGTTATTTCAGGACCTACTGTGAAGGTTTGAAAGGGCTTCTGAAGGTCTTTTATACTGAGAAGGGTAACCTGACCTGACAACCCCAAATAGATAGAAATCTGAATGTTCCAGACTAGAAATTATTTTCTTTGAATGGTTATTTTCTAGGAGCTCTTAGAACCACAGACCATTCTTGGAAAGGAAATTTACTTTAAAAGTTTCAATTTCAGCTTTTGACATATTCATCTGCTCTCAGTACAGAGAGGAGAAGACTCCTTCAAGGACTCCAGGAATGGGGTGACATCTTTCTGGCCTGTAGACCAATGACTCCTGATGTTGCTGGTGGAAGTGGGGTTCTTGCAGTGTCACAGGAAAGCATTCCAGGAGACCCACAAGGGAGGGTGAGGTCTGGTGATAAGGTTTATTTGTGGTGCCAGGTGCAAAATGAAAGGAGTGGGCTTCCATCCCACCATGGAAAAAGTCCAATTTTGCCTTCATCAGGCCCAGAATTAGGGCCAGTGTCCAGATTCTGTACCATGCCAATGCTAGTCCAGTCCAGCCTTTGTCCCCATCTGGCTAGCTTGGTCTGTGTTCTCGGCTGCGCTTCAGCTGGCGCTGTGTCCAGGCCCGCACTTGGAGCCAGTGTGGTCTGCCTTGGGCCCAAGGCACTGCAGAGGCCACATGGCTGCGATGGAAAGAATGTGTGAACCAATGGGGTGAGTGCTTGTTATGGAGAGAGAGGGAGAGAGAGACAGAGAGAGCCATTATCTTGCACTTGGGATGAACTGGGCACTTTTTCAAAATAACCAATCAACTTCCCAAGCTTTTGTGGACTTCTGATCTGTCCACCTGCTAACCAATCTATTTCCTAGATCTTCCAGCGTTGTGTCCCTTATCCAATCCATTCTTTCCCCAGGCTAGACTGACAGGTCTCTATGGTTGCCGTCTTGGCTCCTACTGTGCATGTACTTACCTCCCCCTTTATTGTTCTGCCCCCTCCCCCCACCCCAGTGATCTGTGGGGACCAGACTGCTGATTCCCTTGTTGGGGGGGTGTGAAGCTGTAACTTCCTGGTGAAACAAACAGGCTTATGCTCCCTAGTTTATTATGCTTAATGATGTCTGATTCTCTTTGCTCCTTTTCTTTATTAATATCTAGCTACCTATGCTAACACCTTGTTTGAAGGAAGTGTTGGGTAAAATGAAACCTTCAGACTCTTGGCTACCAAGATGCTTAAATTAAAAGCACTAGTAGTTCCATGATAGCTTCAGAGCCTGAAATCAGCCTGGCCTCCAAAGGGTATAAGGCCTTGTTGTTCCACACCACCCAGTGATTTGCCATTTCTGTCTAGTTATAGCCTAGCAGTTTTAAACAGAGCTGGTAAAATAACCTTTTCAAAGGAAGCTGGGCCAAGTCAGGGCCGCTGAATGCCAGGGCTATGAGGAAATTGAAAGGCTGACACTTGTCTCTCTCATCACCCAAATTTAAATGTTCACGTCCATTCACTCATTCAACAAGCATCCTTTGAGTGGTGTTTACATACCAAGCACCAAGTAAATGCTGTGAACCCAACCTTTATCAAGGCAAAGCCTGTGGTCTCCAGGAGCTCATGGTCTAGGTTTTTCCACAGACAACAGGAAAATGTCTTGGTGCCCCAGGTTCTAAATGACCCTGAATCCAAGGTTATAAAGCTTTCTATAGTGAGGTGCAGGTTCTAGGAGTTAGGCTCATAATCTTAGCAATTTCAAATGAAACCATATAGGATTTAAGAAAGTGGATTTTTGATGCCTTTGGCATTACAGCTGAACTTTGGACTGCCAGTTGGAACTGTGAGGCTTACAGCAGGAATCGCTGTTTTGCCATGTGAACTTGCAGTTTAGTCCTTCTGGATGCAAGTTTTCTCAGATGTTCTCAGAAAAGGTCAGGACACTAATAGAAAACTAAGTGACATAGGAGAGAATGATATCACAGACATTGCCCCAGTGCAAAAGACCAGCTGGGGCCTTGCCGGTCTCTTTGTTATCTCTTTACAGCTGGCTCATTGTTGTGTGGATCCCCTGCCACCTGTCTTCTTTTGTGGAAACACAGGGTAGGGGTTATGTTAAAACTAGTACTGTGACCCAGAAGGGTCAAACCAAGGGAGCAGATTTTACTTTATTTTTCACAATAATTTGGCTAAGTGTATAAATCGGTTCTACGTTATAGTTGACTACTTTCTAGGGAAATAGAATACAATCAGGAAGAATGGCGGGACCCACTTCTCCCACCCAAACCTTTGAGCTGGGGTTGTTGTCCATAAGGCAAACTCAAAGAAGTCTGGCAGGATTACCTACTCATTAGAGCGCTGATGGGCAGTGAACATTTATAGTCAGTGGAGTGACTGGGATGCATAGGGAGTCTGCTAGGACAATTTGGACTCTCTCTAGGTTGTTGAGCATGAGTTCACGCAGGATAACTCTGCCTCCTAACACTAACACTGCTCTAGCTGGTCAGTTTTTATATTCTTGGCCTTTCCTATACCAGACCTCTGAAGATTGGATGTACTCTTGAGTCAAAAGCCCACTGCAGCTGAAAGTAGAATGTTCCTTCTGTACAGCCCAGATACAGAGCAGTATTTATTGTTTCAGAAGGCAGGGGTAATACAATGAGGCTGAGCTGGTCTGAGAGGCTTGTCTTCCTTTTAAGTCTTCCAAGTATTTGCCCAGAGGCAGCACTGATTAGAGTAATCTTTATCAAGAGCTGGAGGAAAAAGAAGTTTGGTTACAAGATTAGGTTACTTAGGCATTTGTGGGGCTATAGAAAACACAGAGTTCCCAACACTGTCATTGTCTTACTAACCACATAACTACCAGGCAAGCACCCTTGATAATTACGGTAATTTGGAAAGGGCACACCTGGGCTGGGAGTCCTCCCTTTTCCTTGTACTGTGGGACTCATGAAAGTCTTATAATTTTTCTGATCCTTTCCTCTCACCTACAAAGTAACATTATACCTGTTCTATTTTCCTTCCTGGGGTGTTGTAAAATCATTCTGTTTGTGTAGAAGGGTTTCTCTTCCAAAGGTCTGTGTAGGTGTGGGTTTTTATTTTGGCAGCTATGTCTCAGTTTCTTATCTGGCCTCTGAACTGCCGAATTCTTGCCCCCTTGACACTACTGGACATTTACACTTCTTGGCTGGGGCACTTCTGGCCTTATCTGTTTTATATGCCCTCCTTGCCCTGACAACTAGACAGAAGTTCCTAAAACTAAGATCACTTTTGTCAATTGTTTATTTGTCTTTGGTTTTTAAAACATGCCCATTGTGCAGGATTTTTTGGTGCCGAGTTGCCAGAAGAGCCTAATTACCTACTGGCAGACGTGCTGGCCTGAAACTGAAGGACTTCGCCTGCAGCTGGTGTGGCTCCCTGTGAACAGTGTGCCTGTGAGACCAAGGCCTTATTTCTGCCTTCAGAGTTGGTGAAGTGGGTGTCTGAAAGGATAGTTCACAAAGAACAAACTAACAACAACTGTAACAAAACCCACAATAAATAAGCAGCATAGCAAATGACTTTACAATATTTGTGATCTTCTTTCTCCAAAGGTAGCTCTCTTTGCACGTTCCTTCAGTGGTCAATAACAGGTACCTGGCACACCCTCTCTGAGTTCTAATTTGTTTTGAACTGTGGTGGAGTTATAATCACTGGGTCACAAGGACAGGTTTTAAGAATCGGCCTCTCCATTCCCACCTTTCCTTGTCTGGCTCCAAGATGACCAGCTGTGATTCTGGTACGTTCAGGGAGGAGAAGGAGGTTGTGGAGGGAGGGTTAGGGTCATGAGGCCAGGCCTTGAGGCTCTCAGGATTCTTGGCACAGAAGCTTTGGGGACAAAGAAGCAGAAGAAGACACAGGAAAAGGGGAGGAAGGATATCTTACTGAGAACAGGAGGAAAAAAGTGCAGGAGGAAAAGGGGAATGAAGGAGTCAGGAAGGGATCAAAGGGAGGAATATGAGGGTCCAAGGAAAAGACTTCTTTGTTCCAGCCTGCTACTGAAACAGAGCAGAAACAAGTATTTCAGAGCAAAATCAGCTGTGCCTAGATGCCCTTTAGATGTGTAGATGTGTGGCTCTAAGATTACCAGAGATTCATGACTTTGTGGACCCTAGTTTTCTACCAACACAAGAACCCAAGCGTCACTAGTCCCTGTTTCAAATGGCATGGGGGTGTGCACCTACATCCCATAAAGGCAGTGTATCCATTTGCCCTTCTTGAGAATTAGAATGTCACATGCTCACTTGGAGTGTGAGAAAGGACAAGGAAGACCTAGAAAGATGCCGGCAAAGAGAACTTCCTGATCACTTCATGTAGGGGAATGCTGTGAGAGATGATGCAAGCAGCGAACGTGTCATCAGAAGACAAGAGTTTGGGTTTCTTGGCTCTGCCACTTAATTTCTGAGCAACTTCTAAGCAATGCTTATATATATATATATATATATATATATATATTTTTTTTTTTTTTTACCTATAAAACACATCTCTGCCCTGGCTGGCGTAGCTCAGTGGATTGAGCGCAGGCTGCGAACCAAAATGTCGCAGGTTCGATTCCCAGTCAGGGCTCATGCCTGGGTTGCAGGCCACAGCCCCCAGCAACCACACGTTGATGTTTCCCTTTCTCTCTTTCTCCCTCCCTTCCTTCTCTAAAAATAAATAAATGAAATCTTTAAAAAAATAAAAAGTAAATAAAACACATCTCCATCTTCCTGCTTACCTATGGTTTATTGAGATAATGGATGCATACCCTAGATTACTTTGGTTACTTTTATGGCACTTCCCACTGCCTTGTGTTTAAATGTTTGAATAGCTTATCTTCTTTAGCAGGATCTGTGCTCATCGAGACTGAAATGCAGATTCATTACCTAGCACAGAAGCTAGAATATAGCAGGTATAACAAATGTCTGCAACAGATCTCTAATAATTAAATAAACAAAAGGTAATGGTTTTTTTTTTAAGCAGTTCTGTAGGTAGATCTCTGGAAATCATAATGTTAGCTCTGGAACTGATATGCTACTCTTTAGGCTTGATGTGGCAAGTGCGGGCCTGGTGTTGCTGGCTTAAGTTATATCCCCTTGGAGATGAAGAAATACCTTATAACATTCCAAATTTTTTTTCATTTTAAATTAAGGATTAAATTCAATTAAACATTTCTTAGATTAAACATATTTCATCATCTTAAAACAAATGAGCAAGTGAAATCTATAATGATACCACTGTCAGGGAAAAAAAATTTCCACTCTACTCTCCTAGGTTCTTTTGGCTGATTTAATAATTGAATTGACATGAGACAGATTAACTGGAGAAAATAAAATTTAATTTCATACATACAGGGGTTTCACAAGAATATGGGGGTCCACAGCCGGGCAGGAAATTGGGGCTTAAATACCCTTCTGAACTAAGAAGAGGTAGGAGTCTGGGACTTCAAAAGGAGAGAAGGCAATGCACATTGACATAGAAAAACAAATGTTTGGTGTAAAAAAAGTGTACAATGGGCACAGAGAGGACTTGCTCAAATAGGCCCTTGTTAGTTTCCTCTTTGTCTATGACACCTGAGTCACACTATACTACTGTTATCTGTGGTGACAGGTCCCTTCTTGGAACAGGTACCCTAACCAAATTCTTTTAGAAAGTTAGAGGGAAGGTCAAAGTTTCTTCCTCAGTCTTTGTTTCCTAAAAATAATCAGCCTGAAATAATCCTTATGCCAAAGATACATATTGGAGTGGCAAAATAGCAAAATATTGCTCCTCAACACCATTTACTATAACCAAGAAAACTACACACAAACACAATGTTGTAATTTTAGTGTGTGTGCACAACACCTTTCCACTTCCAGCAAATGTTTGTTTACAAAGGGAAACAAATATAACCATAAATGTTTTAAATATATAGTAGATGTAAGTTTACATTTTTAAATAGTTGCATTTTTCCTTTAAATGGAAATACCATGATTTCCTTAGTTAGTCTGTTGTTTGATATTTTAGTTGTTACCAACTTTTTACTGTTCAATAAACATCCTCTCTTGTGTAATAAATAATTGTTATCACTGTTTAAAAAGTTAAAAGCCATTTGTTGATTATGTGGCGTGCCAGGCACTTCACTTGTACTGCATCACTGAACACTCCCAGCCCACGAAGTGTTCATTATTCCTCCCCTTTTGCACAGGAGCAAACTGAAGCCTGGGGAGGAAGTGCCTCTGCTAAGTCACATGGCAGGTGAGTAGAGAGCAAGGGTTTGCTCTCAGATTGCTGAACTTCCCAACCCCTATTCTTCCAAACCACAAATCTCTTAGGAGCAGGACTGTAAGGTCAAAAAGTATTACTAGCTTATGGCTCTAACTACATTCTTCCATGTTGCTTTCCAAAAACCTTGTGCTATTATATAAAAGCCCACTCCTTGAGTATACTATTTTCCCCATAATTTTGTCCAACTTCATTTTTTTTAAATTGATTTTTAGAGAGAGAGAGAGAGAGACATTGATTTGTTGTTCTACTTATTGATGCATTCATTTGTTTATTCTTGCATGTGCTCAGACTGGGGGTCAAACTCGCAACCTTGGCATGTTGGGAAAACACTGTTAACCAACTGAACTACCTGGTCAGGGCCTGACTCACTTTTTAAGCTAAGAAGCTCAGAGACCCACATCTTCTCTTTTTATTCCCTTATAAGTACTGCTTTTAGACCGAATCATCTTGAACTTGAATATTATCTGCCTAAAATGGAGCGCCAATTATATTATAGTCTGCCCTGAGCTCACCTAGTTCTGGGTTGTCTCCCCTATTCAAAGGTGAAGCACTTGCATTTTCCAGCTCTCCAAACCAGCAATAGAGAGAAATTACGCTTCTTTTTAAAAATGTATTATCACCCCCATTTCATCCCCTTCATCCCTCTGGAAAATGTGGCAAGGCATTAGTCTGTGCCAGTGAGAGACCAGGCACTCCATCTTCCTGTTTGCCTCGCTGCATTAATGCCAGTGCTAGGGTGACCTGTCTGGAGTAGAGAAGTGACCAATAAACATTAGGAAATGTGATTATAGGAGAGAGGTCACTGGAAACTTCCACAGAACTCAGCGACCATTTACACATTCCACTCTCTTCTTTTGACATTCAGGGATAAATTTAATGTTTCATTAAGTACATGGAAAAAGGGATCAGAGAGAAAACACAGGGTTTCCCTTTACTGGTTTCTCTCTGAAGGGCTGCAGAACACACTCAGTGGGTGAGGTTCCTTTAATTACTGACTTTTCCCATTATGCTTCAGTGACCAAACCATGACTTTGAGGCTTGCTCTTAGTGTTCCCCATTAGAATAATCTCACTTTCTGGCCCCATGATGCCCATGAGGGTTCTACACATGCACACATGGCTGCCATTGCTATAGCTCAGCCAAGGGTTAAATTGGTGTGTTATTATTGAGGTTTTTTCTTTCCTGCACCAGGCTCTTGTAAGCTTTAGAAATAAATGAAAATGGTTTATCTCTGGTTCAGAGAGGATTTTCCCCTGCAGCTGATTTTACTATAATATATAGCTTAATATAAAACCTCGCATTCTGAATGCACTTAGTCTCAAAGTGGATTAGGGCTGTTGGGTTTTGGGCATTCCCAAGGCCTGAGCTGCAGCACGTTGTGTTCACATTACCAGTTGCTTCTCCTGTAATAGAAAGACAGCCCATCTCAGTAGAAGACCCAGATCCCATCTTTAACTTCCATGGAGTGTGATGGAGATGATAACTGAGTGGCAAAACCACTGCCATTGTCAGGAAGCAAGGATGCATTCTCCTGTTGCTTCCTGTAGAAGTCAGAGATGCTGAAAGCCCAGAGTTCTATTCACACTGGTAACAATAACAACAATAATAACCGTCATACTTGTACCAATTGTTACCATTTTCCATGCCCTTCTTCTCCACAGACCTTAAAATAAATAAACCTGTATTTTAAGTTATTAAGTTGACCTCAGTGTTTACCCATCATTTTTTTTGCAAGTGGAAAGCTATTAAAATGATCAATGGAATTCACACATACAGCCTGTGTGGCAGCATGTGAGTGGGCTTTTGTAGTGCTTTGAGTGTGTGATGTGTCTGTACAGACATGCCTTGATACCCAATGGCCTTTATTACATTAGCGATGGATATGCGATGCCATACACACAACTGCAGACATAACAATACAGCCATGGGCTTTTCCTCGCACTTACTACATGTGAGGAGCCATGTTAAATGCTCTGTGTGTGTTACCTTGTTATTTCTCACAAGCCCATGCGAGGGGCACTGTGCTTATCAATCTGATTTTTCACATGGGTTAACTGAGCTACTGAGAGATTAATTGACTTGTTAATACATAGTAAATCCAAAATTTAAACCCAGACAGTTCAATTCCAGAACTTTAATTGATAATCATACTGTTTCCCTTAAGGAAATAAATGAATATGATAAGCTTAATATAATTAGAAAGTGTGCTATAAATGTCAAAGATATGCAAATATGTTTGCCAAGCTATGACAGGAATCCATTTGCTCAGCAATGTGTCTGCCCACACCTCATTTACACTGATCAAACAGGTCATGTGACAGATGTTAAGAATTCACATGATATTTTGTACGAGGCACGTGCAATAATTGTGTAGCATGGGTGTATGAATGAGTTATCAAATCAGGACAAACATTAAAGATCAAGATCATTCCAGAGCAGAGGGGACCAAGCTAACCGCAGGAGAACATGACCCCTGGCCGCCCACTGCTCAGTTTAAACCACAGCACAGCCGCTGACAGCTGAGACTTCAGGTGATCTTTCCAAGCCTCATTTTTGTCGCTTGAAAATGGGGATAACAACTAACTCATTAGATTGATTTAAAGATTAATTGAGATCATGCCCGATTCACAGTAAGTATACAGAAAATGTTAGTGTTATTCTGATTATATTTAGACATTCCTCTAATTCAAACAAAATTTTCTTCCTATCTTCAGCATAAAACCTGCATACAAAAGTTGCTCTTTGTAACATTTCCCCTCAGAAAACAAGCAAACTGTTCCTGAACTTGGGCCAAACACCCATATAAGGTACTTAGTGCCAATAAAATGGAAAACAAGTTACTCTGATGCTGTGCCTTAGCCCTGAGTGGACACAGTTAGTAAAACAGTAACAGGAAAGATGAAGTAGTTTAGCATTTACAAGTGAGTAGTGACCTCTGTAAATCTAAGACTGTTCTTTTAAATTTATTTTTTATTAGTTGACATACAATCTTATGTTAGTTTCAGGTCTACAATGTAGTGATACAACTGTTCTTAAAATACAGTTTATTTTTTAAAAAGCATATGACTATGTGTTTCTGGACTCAGCTCTTCCGCAATTAATGATTTAACTTCCTCTTTTAGCACAGAAAACAGGCTAACAAAGGTAGCCACAGAGCAGACACATCTTGTGCCTAGTTTTTTATCTAGAAGATGCAAGGTTGGCTTCCTCTAAGGTGTTTTTCCACTCTGAAACCGAAATGGAATGAACAGACATTTAGGGGAAATTAAATTGTAGCTTTACGTTGGCCTTATAATCAGGGCTGGCAGGCACCCGTGGGCGGGAGACTGTGGGAGGGAATAGCTCTTTTTCTGGAGTGCAGGGAGCACTAGGCCTGTTGGGAACTTGCTTACCTGGAGGTCTTTGAAAGAGGACAGAATGAAATCCCTTCTCTCAGGAATGGTTAAGCAGAGGCCCTCACTGATACGAGATAGAGGCTAGTTAAAATCCTGCTTTCTTAAGGGTTGATAGGTAAGCAGCTGTTTCCAAGTGCATTCTTATTCCTTCCTTTAATTGCTCCCCAAAGAGCCACAGTCCAAACACCCGTACCTAAGAAACCTGAGCTCTCGGTTACTTGGGAATGTACACCCTGGGCCAAGAGCATTCCAGTCCCCCATGTTTCTCAGGGGCCCTCTGCCAAGTTGGAGGCTGATGTGACAGGATAACCCCGGGGAGAGCAGGACCACAGTCACGGCTGCCCCGAGAACACCCAGGGCCCGGCAGATGATGGTGCATAGAAGGGCACGCACGCCTCCAGAGAGTTTACAGCGGGAAGGAGTTGCACCACCTGCCCCTTCAAACCTCCTGACCTGTCCTCCCATGCACCGTTCCACCACCCACCGTGTCCTTGTGCACTGCTGTTTACTGGGCTCACACCCATGGGCCCAGACATTTGGGCAGTGAGCTTGGACACAGGATGGCAAAGATAACTGGGACATAAGTCTTGCTTCGATGGCATGTGTAGTCTGAGAGGAGGTAGAAACTCACTCAGTAATTATGACACAAGATGAGAAATGAAATGTTGAAAAGCAGTGTGGGCAAACTGCTCTAAGACTTTTTTTTTTAAATCTTACTTATTGAACAGAAATCCTTAATTTTGGTGCAATCTGATTAGCCAATTTTTCTTACTGTGATTATTTTTGAATTTTTGTACAGGTTCATGTGAGCCAAGCTAACAACATATGTAGGGGGTCTCAATTGCTCCCTCCAAAACATTTTTATATCACTGAGGATTGATTGCAGTGAATAGGGTGGGCATCCTCAAAGGAAGAAAGGAAGGCCAGTCATGAAAGGACAAGGAGAAAAGCAAGGGTGTGTGTGCACTTGTTGCAGAACCTCGGAACCCCAGGAGTACTGCAGAACTTTAGACCTGGAGGTGCCCTGCGAAGTTGTTTGTTCCCAGTATGGATGTGAGAACGTGCCCAAAAGGTTCAGTCTCAGTTGATGGGGGCTCTCCGTTTGTTCTGGGTTAACCGTGTCTGGTCGCTGAAGGAAGTGGATATCTTTAAGAATACTGTGTGTGTGTGTGTGTGTGTGTGTGTGTGAGAGAGAGAGAGAGAGAGAGAGAGAGAGAGAGAGAGAGAGAGAGAGGAGAGAGCAAGAAGGAGAGGGAGAAAGAGGCAGGGAAGTAACCTGGACTTTCCATGTCCTCGAGGGCCCTGCCTGAAGGACACTGCACTGATGTGTGCCAACTGGTTGTACTTTGAGTGAAGCTGGGGAGATTTTATTGTAGTGGGGATGGCACCTAATGTCCTGGCTCCAAGGTCCAGAGATTCAAGAGTGAAGTTGTACTGAGTGAGATCATGTGAGCATGCCTTCAAGAACAGAGACTTTGCTCTGTCCAGCAAGATTTAAGCCATTGCCTTGCAACATCCTGGATGCAAGTTAGAGCTACCTTGGAAGCTAAAGTAGAACCTGATGGCCATGAAGAAGCCACCGTTAAAGGTATTTTAGTGATTGCTGAGCTAGTATTTCAAGCAAACCAACTCAGTGTCACCCGAGCTGCCCTCCTCCTAAGAGGCCGAGGTTGCCCTTTGTGCACTGGCAGGGCCTGCTGGGAGCGCTGTGTGGACAATCCTTAACAACAGGAGCTTCCAGCAGGCACCAGCACTTGCAGAGCCCCATTGACTCCCTCCGACCTATACAGGCTGACTTCATGACAGGTAAGGGGCATAGAGTCACGTGGGTGGAACTAGGAATTAGGACTACACTGACATTATTTATTGCAAATGAGAAACTGCTTAGATGGTGCCATAAAAAGTATTTCTAGCAAGTATTTCTGGCAAGCGAGTTCTGCTAAATAATTGAGATGATGTTTCTGTTTCAAATAGTATTTAGAATTCAGTAGAAACTCCTAAGAAAGTCGAAAACAGATTGAATTGAACAGGGAAACACAGTGCATCAGTTTGCAGAATTGTAATTCCAAATATTAACTTATTTATCAAATAGCAAATCAAATAAAATTCTTCACAAAAAGTGGCAGAGAGAACCAGTTTGAATGTGACTAAAAAATTATGTTTTACAGGAAGTTGAAATAGAGTAATACAGTGAAGTGGAGAAAACACTGGCTTGGGATTCAGAATACCTAGGTTTGAATCGCATCTTGATGCCTAAAGTTCGTAATCAATCTGGGCCTGTTTCCTCATCTCTGCAATGGGAAAAAACCCTTACCTCATAAGATTTTTGTGAGGCTTAAACGAGAAAATGCAGTGCGTGGCTGAAGAAATCTTAGGTTGACACTGACAATTTTTAGGACAATGGAACATTTCTAACCTATGCCTGATGGAAGCAGATTTTTGCGTTTGGTTCAAGTCCTCATCATTCTCTGTTAGCTTTGAAGGGAAAGGCTGAGAGCAGGGAAGCTGATTGTTGACAGGTATACTTTATTAAGCAGTGATGTTGAAAGTTGTGTATAAATCAAATAACACTTAAAATGCACTAGGGAAATTCCCCACATAAAGGAATTCTATGTGTGTAAAGCAAAGTCCTTTCCAAAAGCAAATAACCATTCTGTTGTAGCTTTTGTGCAAACCTACAAGTTGACAGGTTGGGAAGCTTTCTAGAGAGGTATGTGTGTTTCATGTAACTTCTTGCTCTGGGTGGGCTTATGAGGGAATTAAATGTGTAAAGAATGTTTTGGGGGGAAAAGAATGAGTGTTTGGACTCCTTGGTGCCATTTGTTCTTAAATTATTCTTTGCGGTGGAAATGAGGCAGGCTAGAAAAAAGGGAAAAATCCGAGGAGTGGAATGAGGAAGCAGGAACAGATGCCTCTTACTTGAGTCTCCCCCACCCCATTCCCCATCCCCCGTCACCTCCCAGCACCATCAGAGGGAAATACAGTTCAGGGGCTGGCTACCCCTGCGGTGTTCTGGTGGTATTGTTGGTCGGTGGTCTTGGAAGTCACAACAACAGGAGTCCCTCCCCCCGGAAGGCGGAGTCAGAATTTGGTGCCACAAACCTGAGGGACAACCCCTGGGCCCCGGGAAACACACACAGTCCCAAGAGCTAATTAACCATGGAAGAGGGCTGGGTCCACAGTCCTGTTCACTTCTTCCTCAGTGGCACTGGGCCTGGCTTCTTTTTTCTGTCTCTATTTGAATAAAACTTGCTTTATTCTCACTCCCATTTGTCCTTGAAATCTTTCCTGGCGAATCAAGAACCAGGTGGCCCCACACCGAAGGTCCCCAACCAGAAGCAGCCGGATAACAAAAATACTACTTCCAAAGCAGCGCTGGGGAGAATTTGACCAAAAGACAGTGTGGTTTACAGAAAGAAGTTTGAGCTCCAGCCTTACAACCTTGGTCCAAGATTTCCCCTTCTGGTGCCCCTGTTTCTCACCTGTGGACACTGGTGGGACAGGGCAGGGGAAGGATGGGCGTTTTACTCTGAGATTTCTTTCAGAACTCTGGTTCTGTCAGCTAAGGAAGGACTATTGCTCATAAAATTTTCCAACTCTCAGTCCTCCAAAAGCACCAGCTTACATCACTGGGCAGTTGAAGGTGAGGGAAATGAAGTGCTTTCTTTTTCCTAAAAATGCTTAATGTTTAGTGATATTGTTACAGAACAAACAAGGGGGGGCCTGGGACGATATACTATTATTGAAAGAAGGCCCCGGGTCCGTTATGTCCACCACCCTAGGAAAGACGTCTCTCAATGCCAGAGATTCGTGAAAAGGAAAGGAAATGTTTATTTAATGCTATACTAACTTAAAGTAGTGACCTAATGTCTTTATCAAAAATCCTAAAGTCCCTAAAAACACCCACAAACACACACAGTCCTTCCTTCCTTCCCCCCTTTGCCCAGTCCAGAGTACCGTATCTCAGGAAAGGAAATAGAAGTCCATGGCTCAGGCAGTCCTCTGGTTCTTAGTTAGTACTCCATCTTGACTGGGAGACCTCCCTGGGTTCCCGGCACCCTCGGCTGAGTCGCCAGGACCTCTGGTAAAACCAGGTGGTGGTTCCCCCTTCTAAAGCTGTGGGGGTCCCCACTCTGCCAGGCCGCGTGGTTCTCTCTCTCAGGGCTGTGGGAAGGGAGAGTCCCACTCTGTCCAGGCCGCGTGGTTCTCCCCCAATCGCTGCCGTGTCTGGGTTTAAATCCCCCGCGCCAATCTTCTTCTGCAGCCCCATTTCTGACTCCTCCTACACTTGGGCACACTTGCCCTCAATCTGCTGTCTTCTCCAGCTTTTCTGGTCGCCATTGTGGGTCTGGGCAGGTGTCACCCCATGTCCTGGAGCCAATCTTCTCCCAGCTCCCACGCAGGCGCTGTAACTCAGGGGACCTGCCTCCCAGGTCCCATCTTGGGGTGGAGGTCCCTTTCCATCCCCCTGGCCTTGAGCATGGCCATAGCTATTTAGCATATCTAAGTGACCAGCCAAAGTCTATAGGTATGCTAAATGACCATGCCATGGATTAGCTGCAAAGCTGCCCTGCATGTTCTTGCTCTGTGTGCCCCTTCCCCCAACTCACACCTGTAGGGGAAGGGGTGAAGACACCTTAAAATCTCCTGGACACTTTGAGATCTGGACCCCATTTCAAATGCCTATTTGGGGTCCCCCCTCTTGGCTGCACCCTGTAACAATATTTCATGTTTATTTGGGTGCTCAAAGTTATTCAACAAGGGTCTTCCTCAGAGTGTGACTTATTGAGATTAATTGAATAAAAATGTTCATACAGGCAAAGGAACAATCTATTTTAATAAATTCCTTTTGTAAAACGAATGATTTGTATTATATGATCATTCCAACTCATACATTTAAAAAATCTGCATTTTCATACACCAGGTTTCCTTAAAGCCAATTGCTTTTTTTTTTTTAAAGTATGTTTTATTGGCCCTGGCTGATGCAGCTCAATGGATTGAGTGCCGGCATGCAAACCAAAGGGTTGCTGGTTCGATTCCCAGTCAGAGCACATGCCTGAGTTGTGGGCCAGGCTCCCAGTGGGGGGGACACATGTGAGAAGCAACCACACATTAATGTTTCTCTCCCTCTCTTTTTCCCTCCCTT
Organism: Phyllostomus hastatus; assembly: GCF_019186645.2. Classification (NCBI taxonomy): domain Eukaryota; kingdom Metazoa; phylum Chordata; class Mammalia; order Chiroptera; family Phyllostomidae; genus Phyllostomus; species Phyllostomus hastatus. The sequence continues at coordinate 4,888,538 of NW_025334015.1, read as the reverse complement.
CCCCTCTCTCTCAAAATAAATAAATGCAATCTTTAAAAATAAATAAATAAAGTATATTTTATTGATTATGCTATTACAGTTGTCCCATTTTTTTCTCCCTTTTATTCCTCTTGCCCTGCACGCCCCCACCAGCATTTCCTACCCGACTTAGTTCATGTCCATGGGTCGTACATATAAGTTCTTTGGCTTCTCCATTTCCTACACTACTCTTAACTTCCCCCATCTATTTTATACTTACCAATTATGCTTCTTAATCCCTGTACCTTCCCCCCTTCTCCCCCCACCCCCTCCCACTGATAATCCTCATATAACCTCCATTTCTGTGATTCTGTTCCTGTTCTAGTTGTTTTTTTAGTTTGCTTTTGTTTTTAGGCTCAGTTGTTGATAGTTGTGAGTTTGTTGTCATTTTACTGTTTGTAGTTGTGATCTTCTTTTTCTTAAATAAGTCCTTTTAACATATCATATAGTAATGGCTTGGTGATGATGAACTCCTCTAACTTGACCTTATCTGGGGAACACTTTATCTGCCCTTCCATTCTAAATGATAGCTTTGCTGGATAGAGTAATCTTGGATGTAGGTCTTTGCCTTTCATGACTTGGAATACTTCTTTCCAGTTCCTTCTTGCCTGCAAGATTTCTTTTGTGAAATTAGCTAATAGTCTTATGAGAACTCCTTTGTAGGTAACTCTCTCCTTTCCTCTTGCTGATGTTAAGATTCTCTCCTTATCTTTAATCTTGGGTAGTGTAATTATGATGTGTCTTGCTGTGTTCCTTTTCGGATCCAACTTCTTTGGGACTCTCTGGGCTTCCTGGACTTGCATTTCTAGTACCTTCACCAGACTGGGGAAGTTTTCCTTCATTATTTTTTCAAATAAGTTTTCGATTTCTTGCTCTTCCTCTTCTTCTTCTGGCATACCTATGATACAGATATTGGAACATTTAAAGCTATCCCAGTTTCCTAAGCTTCTCCTCATTTTTTTGAATTCCTGTTTCTTCGTTCTGTTCTGGTTAAATGTTTATTTTTTCCTTCTGTTCCAAATCTTTGATTTGAATCCTGGCTTCCTTCCCTTCACCTGTTGGTTCCCTGTATATTTTTCTTTATTTCACTTTGCATAGCCTTCAGTTCTTCTTCTATTTTGCAACCATACTCAACCATTTCTGTGAGCATCCTGATTACCAGTGTTTTGAACTCTGCATCAGATAGGTTGGCTATGTCCTCATCACTTAGTTCTTTTTCTGGAATTTTGATCTGTTCTTTTATTTGGGCCATATTTCTTTGTCTCAGCATACCTATTATGTTGCAAGGGGCAGAGCCTTAGGTATTTTGCAGGGTGGGGCAACCCTCTTTGCTGTATTGTGGTGCTGTCTGTTGGGGAGGGGTCAGAGAGGGAACAATACCATTTGCTCGGCTCTCATCCCACATCAATTCACTTCCCTTGCTCCCCACAATCAGACTGTGCCTTTTCAGGTGCTGATTCCTAGGTGGGTAGACTTGTGTACATTCTAGGACCCTGTGGGCCTCACAAGAAGACTCTCCTATGGGTCTGGAAGTTTCTCCCACTGCCGCATCCCTCACAGATTTTTACAGTCAGAAGTTTTGAGGCTTTAGTTTCTCACACTGGAACCCTGGATTCTGTGGTTTGTCTCACTACCCAGTTGTTCCTTCTGGCTCATCTGCACCAAGTGTGGGATGACCAGTCTGCCAGCTGCTGTCTCACACACCCTGGTCTGCCATCACTCGGCTTTCTGTCTCTGCCCTCCCTATCAGTATGGGTGAATGTTTCTTTAACTCCTTGGTTGTCAGACTTCCATGCAGTTCAATTTTCTGGCCCTTCTGGTTGTTTTGTTTTGTTTTGTTTTGTTTTCTCAATTGGTTGTGATGCTTCTTCTGGTTGTATGAAGCAGCAAAGTGTATCTACCTATACCTCCTCCATCTTGGCCACAAACTCTCCAAGCAAATTGCTTAAACTTTTCCAGTTCATAGACTCAGAGCTACAATGGAGACTTTAGGGTTCACACAGCATGACCAATCTCCAAACCCCAATTCCAGGATATTAAAATGCCCTGAAGTCACTGGGTTGAGGCCAACTGTGAGATCAATCATCCAGAAGAGGGGTGGGTGGTGCAAGCACGGCCCTTGTGAATCAGGACAGCTCAGAGCACAGCCAGGGTGGAGGCAGAGGGACTGCTCTTGAAAAATGGGAACATCTGACAGTCAGACTTGCATGGATGTAAGAGCTCACACCCAATGCAGAATTTTACAGGAGCAAATTATTTACAGTTACTGCCTCCAGATGCATTCCTTGCAGAAAGATGAACAACTCGGGTGCAGCAGGAATGGTTGTCCAGAGCTGGATTACAGGGGCTGCTACTGAAAATCCTCCACTGAATCCAGCCTTCTTCAGCTTCTTTCTGTGTCATAACCAACAGTTCCCATTTTTTGTTTGAATTGTGTGTAAAAATTAATATTCCCTGGTACCTGGCAAACAGCTGTTTTACCGCATCAGAACTAGCTGGGCAGTTTTTACAGTGTCAGCATTATATCTCCAGGTAGTAAGTTACCACTGTTCTGCTCAATCCCAGAAGCAATTAGGAGCATGCCACTCAAAGCAGCTCAGCCTCTCTGGGTCTTGGTTTGCTTGCCTGCAAAAGGGGGCTATTCTTCTGCTTTAGGGGAGGTGCGTTCTGCTCAGAAATAAAAGCTCAGGTGGTGGTTTCGGCACTTGAAAGGAATCATTTCCTAGAGCTGTGGAGTCACTCTTTTTGAATGAGTTAAGCTGTCCACTCTTTGAGCCTTGGTCCTTGCAGTCAAAGCCCTGTATCATCTGGGAAGCCTTGCCTTTTTGATATGTGATTTTAGTAAATATCTGTTAAAATAAAAAAGTCCCCGTGTCTATGTTTTCTAATTTCAAAAACAGAATGAATAGTGGAGATAAAGTGATGATCAGACCAGGTCTTGGAAATCTTTGTCTCGTGGTTCTGAGATTTTGTAATAACCAGGATATAAACTCCTCCAGGACACAGACTTGTCTTCGGTACCCCTGTGTCCCAGCACCTAGAACATACCCTGCTCAAAAAAAATGTTGAACAACTGAACAAAAGAAGATTGATGGTAGATATTATCTCTTGCTCTCATCCCTCATCCAACTGAACATTCTGGTCCAGTCAACTGTTCTTTTTGTAATTCCAAGAATGCACCATGCCCTCTCTGACACGTCAGTGCCTTTGCACATGTGGTCCTATTACTGTAGGTAGTTAACTAGTTGTTAATAGTAAAAAGAGCAAAGGGAATTAGACACGGAGTTTAAGAAACTGGGGAGCATGAGACTGCTTGCTTCACCAGGAAGCTATAGCCTCACTCCCCAGGGGATCATAGCATTTCTCTGCCAAGAGGATTAACATTCTTTCTTCCCTGCTCTGGTAGTGGATTGTTAGGGAGGGGGGCATAGAGGGAGGTGCTTGACCATCCAGGCCTGTCAGCTTAACTAGGGGGTGGACCTATCAAAGGCTGCAAAAACTTGGGAAGATGATCAGCTATTTTGAAAAGGTACCTGGTCCGTCCCAAACCCAAACTAATATAATCCCAGGGGAGCAAAGAAGCCCTCTCTCTCTCCGTGACCCACACTCATCCGTTGTGTCTCTGCATTCTCTCTCACCTGGGAGCACAGGACCACGTGGGTCTGGCAGGTGCTGGGGCCCACAGCAGACTGCATGGACTCCAGTGGACTAAGCTTTAATATGAAGCAAAAGGGCTTTGCTGAGGACACAGTTGGACTCTCTCCATGGTGGGACAGGGGGCACACAGGCAGCCTTCCACACGAAGAAACCATCTTGCCCCAACATGGTCTCCACGCGAGTCCTTGGAATGTTTTCCTCACACTCCTGCAGAACAACCTGATCTCTGTGTGCAACAGTCCCTCTGCCTGGAAACACCGCCCCGTGGTTTACATGGACAGCCTTGGATAGGGGCTGCCTCCTCCCTAAAGTTCTCTCTGGATCAAGATGTCTCTCCTCTGGGCTCACACTGCATTTGACACAAGTGTCTATTGCAGTGGGTTTTCTTACCAAACTGCAGCTCTTGAATGGGTTTTCTGCTTCCCTCTCCCACCAGATTTGAAGCAACTGAGGCTAGGGTCATCTTTGGTGAGCATTTGAGAATTACTTTTTGGAATACATGAGTAGTTTCACAGAAACTTTCAGGCACCCTTTACAGTACCCAGTATTATGGCGTGTTTAGAGTTTGGACATATTAAATACTTTTTGATTGATTTGCTAGATTATCAGGTACTATCAAGCTTCAATTTTCTTAGTAGGTACAGGCAGAATTTCGTTTTAAATGGCATAATCACACCATCACATTTTGTTCCTTTGAAACATACATCTACCAACGATAAAAGACACACACACACTGATTTTTACACTCTCACTCCAGATCCTAGAAGAGTGTTTAACACAGACTGTTTGGTAGGAAATAGACGTCCCTCATTCCTTTCACTGCCTGATTTCCGGAGAGAGCAGTGCAATTTGTGCGGCCTGCACTTTTATTCATTCCCTACTTACCCTTCAACACACAGCAGCCGCATCCCTCCCCTGGAATTGCTTTCTCAGACATTGCCAGTGACCTAATGACAAAATCTAACACAATGATAGCAGCCTTCCTCCTGACTTTATTACAGCATTTGGCATTTTTTATCTTTTTGAAATGTGATGTATTTGAAAAGCATGCATTTTAAAGTTTTAAAGACTCTGGTTTAAATTTGTGCTCATCTGCCTCTTACTACCTGCACGAACTGGGCAAGTCACCTATTAAAATCAGTCACCCTCCTCAAATGGTGCTTTCAATGTCTGTTTTGGGTGGCTGAGACTCAAGTGGGATTCTGAGCATGGAGCACAGAGCCCAGGGCCTGGCAGGCAGTCGTCATTCAGTAAATGCTGCCTCCTTTCCTCCCGCGATGTCTGGATCATCACTTGTTCTCGGTTTTCTTCCAATTCACTTCTGTGAATAAGTCTTCACAGGCTTTTCTTTGCCTTGCCCACCTGTCTCATTCTGCATTTTTCTCCTGCCCAGTTTCAGATTTTCTGTTCTCTAAACTGAATAATGTGCTATGTATAAAGTTGCTATTCCAAAAACATGGACTGATTGGATACTAGTCTCTGAATTGGCCTCTGTATGTCCTCTCTCTTTTGCTTCTCCCATACACATTTCACACTGTCACCAGAATTGATGTTCTTCATATATAGGTTGATTATGTCACTGACCCCCCCAAAAACTTGGATAGCATCCCATTGTCTAAAGAATAAACTCCAAACTTTTAACACTCACTGCACGCTGACTCCCCTGGTGGTTCGGCCTTGTCTCCTCTGGCATCCTTCATGTGCCCTGACTTCTCTCCCTCTTTTCAAAAACCCTCCACCAGTCTGTGATTCCCAGTGCCTTTACTCAAACTGTTCCTTTATTCCAGCATACTTTATTCTTCTTTTCCACTGAAATTTATACTTTAAGTCTTTTTTAAAGATTTTATTTATTCATTTTTAGAGACAGGGGAAGAGAAAGAGAGGGAGAGAAAGATCAATGTGTGGTTGCCTCTGCACAACCCCCACCAGGGACCTGGCCTGCCACCCAAACATGTGTCCTGACTGCGAATTGAACTGGCGACCCTTTGGTTCATACTTTAAGTCTTAAATGCCAATTCCTCCATATAGTCTGCCTAGGTTGAACTTTCCCTGTAGTTAAAATGTATCTATATTTCCACTTACATCTTGTTTGCATTTATATTTTGCACTTAATTAACTCTGCCTTGCTAGACTGTATGCTCCGGTGCACACACTATTCCTTTTAAAAATTTTTGTTTATTGATTTTAGAGAGAGGGAGGAATGGGGAAAGAGGGAGAGAGAGAGAAACATTGCCTTGTTGTTCTACTTAATTATGCATTCATGCATTCATTGGTTGATTCTTGTATGTGCCCTGACTGGGGATCAAACCTGCAACCTTGGTGTATGGGGACAATTCTCTAACCAACTGAGCTACCAGGCCAGGGTCACACACTTTCTCTTATTCATCTTACTATACCACCAGCACTCAGTAAGGAGGCTCACACAATGCTCTAGCTTAACAATTCCTTATAGTATTACACTGAAATGAATATCAACATGAATATTGTTGATATACAATACCCTTCCCAACAAGGGTATTGTAAAGGAGACTTAATTGGATGTAATGAGGACTAACATTTACAGAGCACTTCCTATGTGCCAAGCACTGTTCTCATAGTGACAGCAACTCTCGAAGGGAGACTTTACAGATGAGAAACTGAGATACAGACAAGTTAAATAATTTATCCCCAAATCAAACAGCTAGTAAGTAGAGGAAAGGGGTTTAAAACTCAGACAGCATACCTTTGGATCTGTGTACTTAATGACTACTGGGTAGTACAGATAGTATTCGGGGGATCTTCCGAGGACAGCAGCAAAAGCATGCCACCTGCCTTCCTAGGGATGGGTGGCAAGGAGCCAAATGGAGCAGCCTCAGGAAGTCTGTTCCCACCCCAATTTGCACAAAGACTGTCCTTGTAAGATTGGGAGGACAAGGGATGATGTTGATCTGTGCCTTGGTATCCTGGTGTCAGGAGCAGGGGCAGCCAAATGTTGTGCATTCTTGTTAGCCTTTGGATGAGCAATTAAACCAGGGAGGCTTATCTGGTGACAGTCCTCCTGCAGTGACGTTACTGCTCACCCTGGCCCCTGCCAAAGGCCAACCTCGTGCATTCCCAAGGCTGAGAGCCTTCAGCGGCCCTCTGTCCTCAGGGACAGAGATTCCATACAAGGGCTGCAGCATTTTCTCCCTCTTTCTCAGAAAGAGAGGCTGGGTGTGGTGGCCAGTAAAATGTGTTTTATGCAGATTGTGTTGGCCAGCACTCTCCATCCTTCTCTAGCCACACAGACTCAGAATACTTTCCTCTGATGTCTTCAGCAGCCAGCTTCTCCATGGGAGAAATGAGGGAGGGATCTGTAAGAGTGACCAAAATGAGACACCATGGGGCTGGGGAAGCTTCCCCTCTCCAGTGCGTTCTCTCCACCCCATGCCCAGTCCCTTGCCCCATCACCCTACTGGCTGATCCCTAGATTTCTCTCTTAGTATGCAAGATATCAAAGCTGCTTGGGGGATCCATTGAGGTGCTTAGTATCCAATAACCAAAATTCCTGGGGCCAGGAATATGTCAGTTCAAATGAACTTTGTTTTAGGCATAAATGCATTGTCCTTCTTTTTTTAAGAGAAAATCTGGGCCTCACAGACCCATGATGAAAGGGTGGGGACTGGCCCTTAAGAGAGAACTCTGTCACTGCCTCTAACTAGGCTCTAGTTACCTGTAAAGGTGTGCAGAGGAAGTCACTCTCTAACCATTCTTGGTCACACACTCCAGTCCTTAACTGGCCTTACTGTCAGTAAATGTTTCTTATCTAAACTGAATCTCCCACACTGAACTCCACACCAACTCACTTTTTCTTGCTCAGCAGCACCAGGAGAGCTAGGGAGTAAAGTCTGAACACCCTTCCTTTTGTAGCTGAAGACAGCTCATAACACTGCTCTCATGGTATCTCTCACATTTCTGTCAGTGTCTCCTGGGTCCCCAACAGTGCCAAGTCCCACTGCCCATCTGCCCACTGCTGGCGTCCTTCCCTTGCCCCTGAGCCAGACCTCGGCTTGGCCATTCTGAATTCAGCACCCATATGGGAGGGGATACTCTCGTCTGTGCTTTTAGGAAATGCCTGCCCTTGCATCCCCTGGCAGGTGGGGCGGGGGCGGGGGGGGGGGGCCTGCCCTTTACCGCTCCCGCTTGGGTGTGCTCCCAGGAGAGGGCAAGCATCACAGCAGCTGTTTCTCGCTTATATTTCCTTCTGGAAACTTCAGCTGAACAATGGCCTCTGCGGTTTGTGGGTCTCCAGAAGTAATAGACAGGTGTTAGGTGTCTTGTGTCTGTAGAAAAGGAGCCTGAACAACTGAGAACAAACAACAGCTGCTTGGTAACACGAGCTCCTCGCACTTAAAGTCGGAGGCCTGACAACGGCTGGGGAAGGGGAGGCCAGTTTGGCTGGCCACCACCTGCCTGGGAGGCCAGAGGTGAGGTCAGTTTCCCAGAGAACCATGGAGTCCGCTGAGAGGGCTGAGAGCCAAATGTGGGAGAGAGGTGGGATTGGGAGAGAGGCTTGCAGAAGAATGCAGTGTCTGAGATTCTGAAACGCGTCGTGGACACCAGATACTTGCAGAAACAGTTTTTTAAAACTTTGCCTTTCCATTTTAACAATAAAATAACTGACATGTTATTTCATGATCTATCTGATAAAATCGGGGCTGTGAAAATGCTGGCGCTACCTGGGACCTGTTTTTCAGAGCTCACACTTTTGTTGGGATTTTGAGGGACATCTAATGGGTTTCGGAAGACCCGGGTTCAAGTTCTGGCTTTGTCTTTGAGTATTGTTGTTGTTATTTACCTATATCCTTGGATAAAGTTCTACCTTACTCCTAGGTTGCTGGGAAGATAAAATGTTATATAGGAAAGCCATTTACAAAAGTGTGAAGTGAAGTTTACTATACCAAACATACAGGACACTAGAGAGAATCAAAAGGAGAAACTTGGTTCTTCCCTTAAGGTGCTTATAGTCTAAACAGTATGGGTGGCTCACAGCTGCTGGACATGTCATTTTCCAGAGCAGTGTCCCTTGTACCATCTGACTTGATAGTGCTATAGTAAAAAGCAAACAGAAACAGCTGGGGCAGCGGGGCAGGGGATGTGTTTTGAACAGGGTTTTAATGGATGAAAAAGTTATGGCTTGAAGCAAACAGGGGACTGCAAGTGGAAGTGAGAGAGGGCAGTGTTAGAGACTTGAGGTGCTCTGGGTATCTGCCTCCCAGCCACGGGAAAGCATTTCAGACTTAGTTTGGAGGGGGTTTTTCCTCAGGCCAACTAAAAGGTAAATGATCACTCTCAACTCCTGCTGTCCCCAGGGCTTCCATGAAATCTCCTAGTACTTCAGATTTTTAGTCTGCCACCTAACGAGGATGGACAAAGTGGCTGAAGTGTGTAGGAGTGGGGAGCTGGTGCTCATTGTTCCTTTAAGAGGCATACATTTAAATTCAGAGTGCTGGCCATGAACTTCACTGGGGTGCTTCCTCCGAACCTCCCTTTCCCCAAAATACCCTTCCAGTCGTTTGGCCCCTCTATTGTGGATCCATGTGTCTGGTTTGTTTCTGGCCTCCAAGTGAAAGGTAGTACCCCAGCTTCCCTTCTCTCCTTAAACACCTGAGACGCCAGTCTCCTCAACAGGTAGGTTCCTTGAACTGGGAAGTTATCAGATCCCTGGCACAGCGCTTGTCCTTGGTGGAAATCCAAGGCATTGAGCAATCTGTGGTGCCTTGGTGTAGCTCTGGATCCTGAAGTTTGGAGTTACAGCTCAGCCTGGTCATTCCTGGAACTGGAGCCAGAGCTGGAGCCAGAGGAAGTGTCCTGCTTCTTGCCAGGCCTGACACCTGATGGGGAGAGGTTTCTTCTTTCTATGCCACCTCCGGAAGTCAAAATAGAGTAATGAAAAACTACCCTCAAGAGAGCCAGTGGCCGGATGTGGAGATTCAGAAATAAGATGAAGCTGATGTTCTGGGGAGTCATTTATGGATGGGCCCTCCCTTTGCTTTTTTGGCCATAGTATCTCTCTCCTGAGTGAAAAGTACTCCCCTGTTTCCTGCCACCTCTGGGAGGTTGTGCAATGTCACGATGCCTTTTACTCCCCGCTGTGTGTCATCACAGGGCACGGTGGACCCATGGCTACCTGTCACACTTGACATCTTGCTGAATTGCAGGGACATTTTCTCCTGCATTGAATTCTTGTGACCATTAGGGATGTGATTCTTCCCTCAGCTTTGGGACACTTGTGAAATGTTCCCATGACCTTCACCCTGGCAGAGAAGCTGGGCACCAGCTCCCAACCAGAAACTGGACTTACACAGGAACAGAGAAGATGAGTGTGGATTGAATGGTGTATTCTTTTCTGTTCCACCTGGTCTCTACTTGGGTTCTCATTTGCAGGACTGTCTGGAGAGGCAAACACACTGTGCTGGGAGGGAGGAGAATGGGGCCATAGAGCCTCTGCTCTGAAAACTGGGCTGGTTTAGACTCATTCTCAACAGAGCCTTCGGTAGGGTGCATCACTCCTAGAGCCACTCTCTCAGGTTGTACTTGGGTCTAGGGAGTGAGCAGGTCTGCACAGCTTAGGACACAGCAGGACTGACCCAAACTTTCTAGGCCCCATGAATGGGGACATACTAGACATTTTTGTGACCCAGTCCATGCCCCTTGCAGGTTGAAGCAGAATTGAATCATCCCCCAGGAATGCAAAGGGAGCAAGCACCCTCAGCCCCCTGATCCCCCTCAGAGCTTCCCTGGATGCTGTGCCTCTGGGTGCTCACCCTCTGATTGGATTCTTTGATTGGGATGGGGCTACGGTATTGCTGGGGTAGCTCGAGATGTACAGGGATCGTCCCTTTTCCTTACTGGTCCTGTGCATTCTGTGTCTTCAGATTGTCTGTCCTTCCTTGGTATGTCATGTCTGCTGTCTCAGCTTACCCTGCAGAACTGTCCTCTCCTCACAGCTCCTCATTCGGGAAGCAGCCTCCAGAAACCCGTGGTCTTCTGTCAACTACTCATCCCCCTGTGCCCCCACCTGCACTCCAAATAATTCAAAGAAATCACCTTTTTTAGGAGCAGAGAGCCAGTGTGTGAAGTCTCCTGGTTCTCCCTCAGCCCTTTGTCAAGGGCGGCCTTGGAGAGGGACTGAATCCCTTGATTTCTCCCTTCTGCTGGCCTGCCCTCTTCCTTCAGGAAAATCGGGGCGTGAGATTAATGAGCGCTGCCTGGCCGGCTGTCGCTGAGAGAAAGTTTGGTTCGTGATCCTATTTCATTAGGCTGATTGGAGCAGCCTTCACCCGGAGGTAGAGTCCCTCTCCAGGGAGTCCATGTACAGTTACACTAGCTGTCACTGCCAGTGCCCGCCCTTTCTGGACAGATGTGACCTCCTCTCACCCCCCTCTTCACCCCCACTCTCCCTCCTTCCTTTATTTTTATCCAGCGCCTCGCTTCCTCTCTCTCTTTCCTTCTCCCACCTCTGCCTCTTCCCCCTGCCCTCTGCCTCCCTGCAGCGCCAAGCCGGGCCCTGCAACCTCGTCTGCCGCACGCAAACCGCTGAGAGTTGGCGGAGCCGCCTCCTGGGGCCCGGGCAGCCGCGGCCGGCTAAGGCGTCGACGCCAGCAGGCGAGCGAGAGCCGCAGAAGAAAAACAAGCGGGCGCGCGCGGGAGCCCCGGGAGGGTGGCCAGCCGGCGGCGGGCAGGCGCGGACGGCGGAGGACCAGCGCATGCAAAAGTTAGACTCTGGCAGCCGCGTGCCCAGCCCCGAAGCTCCGAGCTCGCGGCCCTCGGGAGAGGAACTTGATCTTCCTGCAGCTGGAGTCGCGAGCAGTGCCCTACCTAAGAGGGCGGAAAGCGCCGGGCGAGCGTGCAGCGGGACGCAGCCGGTGGGAGCGCTACAGCGACGAGGACCCATGCCGGCGGCCAACCTGATGGAGAACCTGCAGCTGCCAGCCTTGCAGGTGCCCGGGCCGCAGGGCGCGCCCGAAGGCAGCCCGGTCCGGTCCAGCTCGTCGACCCCCACGCTCCGCCGCCGGCGCTTCAAGATGCACCGCACAAAGAACGTGCTGGAGCAGAGCCTAGAGGCCGGGCTGGCCCGGGACATGCCGGGCGTCTTGGCTCCTGGCAAGGAGTTCCTGCAGCTGCCGGCCATCGAGATCACGCCTTCCAGCGACGAGGACACCCCGTGGTCCAACTGCTCCACACCCAGCGCCTCCCCGCGCCGAAAACGCTTCCTCCTCCGCAAGTGGCTGAGGGTGAGGGAGCGGAAGGAGTGCAGTGAAAGCAGGTACGTCTCTGTTCTGCCCCGGCCCTTCTTTCCAGCCTCCTCCTGTCACCATATCCTTCCCAGCCTTCTCATCTCACCAGATCCCCAGAGCCGTCGGGGCGCCAGGGCACCTAGGCATCAATTCGGGAAGAATGCAGAAGCCCTTCACCCCAGTGCGCTTCAGGCACTGAGGCACCTGATGTAGGGTTAGTGCACTTTAGCTCCTGGCAACCCAGGGCCAGGGGCCAGTGACTTTAATAGAGTAAGTCCATCTAACACATTGTCCAGAGACTTAAGCATTGCATCTCTGATCCTCACAGCAAAATGAATAATAAAAACCATACCATGTGATGTTTATTGCTCCCGTGTCATGTGCCAGTCATTATAGCAAGCACTTCACTGTCTATCTCTAAATTTAATCCTCACAAAAACTTTAAATTAGGCATTAGTATTTCCCCCATTTTACAGGTAGAGATAGTGGAAGTGGAGAGATGTTAAGGGGCTTCACCACTTAGACTTACCTTTCTAAATACTCCATTTCAATTTTTATTATTTTATCTTTGGCAGCACTGGGGTACCTTTTGTGAGTCTGCGTGCCAGCAACTTTTTGGCCTGGGTAAAATGTGACATCTGAGTAATGGGGGGAGTCTGCTTTCCCTGTGCAGAGAATTGATGTGGAAAACCATAGGCAGCTCTACACAGCCTTGGCCAGAAGTGGTGCTGGGGCCAAGGCCAAGGCCATGCATGGCCTTGCGGAGGACCTCATTCACTTATGTTCAGACTCTAGGGCCCAGGCCCTTGACAGCGGATTGTGCCCTTGTGTGGGGTAACTAGCAGTTGGCCACCTTCCCTGAGACTTCTCCCAGTCTGATCCATTTCACTCATTTCAACTCAACAGGTACTTGTTGTATGTTCTTGGGAGCTCAGCCTGCTACCAGCTCATGGTGACTGCTTGGGGGCAGGGGAGACAGGGCTGGGGAGACTGAGGGCAAGTGAAGTTAAGAAGAGAGACGGGAGGAGACTTGGACAAGACACTGATATTAGAGAGATGGAACCACAGAGAGGCAGTCTCGGCGTGCCACGTGGTCCTGACTGCAGGGAAAGACAGGAGAAGAGCTCCTGGAACGCAGAGGCTCCAGCCGTGACAAACACCAGCAGGCAGTGTGAACTCGCAGGAAAAGTGAGAGGGCAGGCGTGCCATCGGGAAAGGGAAACCGTTGGGACAAAGGTGTAAGAACAGGGTAAGCCAAACAAAAGATAAAAAATATGAACAATAAAATGGCAGTAAATGCATATCTATCAACAAATCTAAAAAAAAAAAAAACAAATCTAAAAAACAAAATAAATGAACAAGCAGAACAGAAACAGACTCATAGATACAGAGAACATTTTGATGGTTGCCAGATGGGAAGGGGGGTGGGAGGACTGGGTGAAAAAGGTGAAGGGACTAAGAAGTACAAATTGGCGGTTACAGAATAGTCATGGGGATGTAAAGTACAGCATAAGGGGTGTAGTCAACACTATTCTAATACCTATGTGTGGTGTCAGATGGGTGTGACATTTATTGAAATGATCACTTAGTAAGTGATATAATGTCTAATCACTGGGGTGTACCTGTGAAACCAATATAAATTGTTCATGAACTGTAGTTGAAAAATTAAAAAAATAATACCTACTAAAAAAGAAGAACAGGGTGAGCCTTGTGTTTCTGGGGGACATTGTGGGATCCGCAGGGTCACACAGAGGATGGGTGTCCTGAGCCTCCCAGGGTTTCTCTTTTCCTGGGTACAGGGATAGGTGCAGTTGTCCCTCTGCAGGCGCAGGAGCAGAGCTTTGTTCTGAGGCTTGTGTGGACCTGGGAGAACAATTCTTTTTGTCTGCTACAGTGCATCCTGCTGTCTTGCCACAGTGTAGATGGAAGTGGGGCACTCGTGGTGGGAGCTAATCTTGAACTGAAATAGTTCATTATGGTTTGCGAGCTTTCTCCTCATATGTGAGAGACCCTAAAAGAGACCCTGTTCTGATGTTGAGATTCTGTCATGCAGGCTGAGGACAAAACATGGGGAAAAGAGTCCTGCGTTGCTGGCCAGGGTGGGAGGGGGTGGATTCGGTTAGATTTAAGAAAGACTTTCCTGGTTTTGAGAATAGTCTTAAGAGTTCAGTGAAATCTTCATTTTTGTTGGAGTAGGGAATGTACTCTTAAAATCATGAAGGATTTAAGACAGTTCTTTTAAATGGTCGCTTGTTGCATTGGAAGAATACACACATATATGCATAAAAAGGCAGACTCTGTATTCAAACCCAAGTTTGTCCAATTCAAATCTCTGTTCTTAACACAGTTGTACTGCCTCTGTTGGAATCTACCTGGATTGTGGCTAAAACAAGTCCCCATAATTTTTAGTCCTTGGAAATGGAAGCCTTCTTGGAAAGAAAAGAAGCAATCAAGTGTAGGTGCCCATTGAGATTCTCTGAGAAGGAGACAGCATTTAGAGGCATTTGAGTACAAAGTATTGTTCTTAAAGCCAGGAGACTTAGATTTACATTTTAGTTCTATCATTTATTAGCTATGGAGTCTTGGACCCCTCGCCTGAACTCTGTGTCTCACCTTCTCCACTTGTGGAAGGGATATTTGCGAGCTAATGGGAGGTCTTGAGAGTAATACATGTGAAAATGCTTTGTAACTTACTCTTCCTGTGCATTGCCATGATTCTGTGAGTGTCTCACATGGAGTGGGTGTGTGCTTGAGAGCAGGAAGTTACACACTCACTGTGGCCTGGAGTCACACCTGGGACTGCTCACACACGACAGGATTGAGGAACGATGATCAGAAAGTGACTCTGCTATGGATGGGATTAGGGGGCATCAAGCACACTGGGCCCAGCGTGACAATTTCACATTTGCCACCCCAGTCTATGTCTCCGCATGCACAGAAAAGCACCCAGAAAAGCACTGATAGGCCCGCCATGCATTCTCTCTGACATGGTAGAAGGCAGGGGCCAGGAGTACGTGTGCATTTTAACTGCTAAACTGAAAATACAAAGAGGAACTGAGACCCCTTTCTTCTCCTTCTTAGCCCTGGGAAGGAAGGAGTGGAGAAAATGGTCATGTATTGGCATGGTTTGGGGTGTAAGGACCAGGGGTTTAGCACACAAATATTCCATTCTTGCCTGGCTCATCTTTGTATCTTCATGTCAGGCATTATGCTTGGCCTTTCGTATGATCCAAAGATTTTTGCTGATGAATAAAGTAATAATGAGCGAGTAAATTATTCCTTTTTCTATACTGTTTGGAATGGAATTCTCTTTAGTCATGAGTCAGGGAAAATTTCCTTGAGGAGAAAAAAAAATGAGGATTTTTTTTCTTTATTGAGATATAATTTACACACCATGCAATTCACTCATTTTTACAGTATGCAATTCAATATTTTCTAATCAGATTCACAAATATGTGCAACTATCACCATGGTAAATTTTAGAACATTTTCCTAATCTCAGAGACAAAGCTTTACCCTTTATATATTACCCTTAATCCCCCTATTCCTCATCCCTCCAGCCCTAGGCAACCTGGAATCTACTTTCTGTGGAAGTGGAATTTTGAATGGGGACCAAATGTGTGTTGGTGACAGCAGTTTGGATATGATAGTTTCAAGATGGGGATGGGTGACCAAGTGTAGTCTTGATGAGGGATGTGGAAAAAAGAGGATGGGGAGGCGATGGGCTGACAAACTATGATTTATACAGAAGAGATTGAATTTCAGTTAATCAGTCAGCGAACAAAGACATACTGAGAGTCTACAAATAGGGTGCTGTGCACACAAAAAGGATTCGGCCCAGTGCGGAACCATTGTATGTTCTGGAACCTGGGAGATACCTAATCTGAGCTCTTTCTTGCTGTTCAGTGTGAACAGGATGGTGAGGTGGAGGCCAGAGCCTTGCATAATGTCCTAGTGGTCCAGCTGGGATTTGTGCGAGGCAGCATTTGACCTAAGATGGCTCTGGTTTGCTTTGTGGGCCCTGGTGCCTGCTGAGCTCTCTGCATGATGCAGTCGAAGTTGGTGAGGCAAGCTCTAAGAATGCATCCTGCATGTCTCCCAAAGTCCCACGGCCATAATTGCTTGTGAGGATTGTTCAAAACCCAAAGTGAGGATCAGAGCTCCTCTCTGACCTGCTGGATGATGGCAAGGTCAGCAATTAGATGGAGCTGCATCTTCCAGGATGTCATCCTGTCATTCTCTGGAGAGGAAGGGGGAGCTGACCAGGGCCAGGCAAGTAGGTGCAGATGGCTAACTGCAGCACAGAAGCTCTTCTCTGCCTCTCACTACCTAGGCCGCCCTCATTGGTGTTGCCATTTACACCATCTTTCCCTCAACTGTTCTGCCCTTCTTCTGTCTGACATACCTGCCTGTGGTGACTGCTCACAGTCCAGCATGCTGACAGAGAGAGAGTCTAGTTGGCCTGGAGCCTCAGGATTTTGCTTAGCTGCACTTCTGACCCTGAGTTCTACCTCTCACGGATTCTGTCTGGCCTGGATGACCACATTACCTACGTGATGCCAGCCTAGCTATAACGTGAGTTTGCAGGTGAGGAGTAAACATTCTTGTTATATTTATCTTGATTCTTCATCCCCTTCCTCTTACCTTTAGGGCTTGTCTTGCTTCCGGTTTTAGCTTGGGTTTCTAGGGGGACAGGTGATTCCAATGGTCCACCCCTTAGCTCTGTGTCCACCCTGCAGTGTCTGAGAAGCACAGGGAGTGTCGGAGAGGAAAAGTCTTAACACAAAGCACCGAACAACTGCACAGGAAACCAGCCATGTGTCAGCAGGTTAAGTCATTCATCAGTGCTGCATAAAGTGAAACTAGCAACATGTCCACTAGACCTATAGTTCCTTGAGGGTGGAGACCGTGTCTCACTTTGTGCCAAGTTTTCTGCTATGTGCTTTTAGTACACAGTCACAGCGAATCCTCAAAACAACCCCCAGGTGGGGTTTAGGGCTGAGGATCCTGAAGTTCAGAGGTTAACTTGCTCCTGCTGACCAGAAGTGAGACTTGACCTAGACACTGTACCATTTCCCCAGGGCCTGGAAACACAGGCCCACATGATTTTGATAAGCACACAGGTGGAGGGGGAGGTGCTGAAGGTCAGAAGGCAGAACAAGGTCAGAAGGGTAGGGAGGCTGCTGAGGAGGAGAGTAGAGGGGTCGTGGGTAAGCACAGCCCTGTGTGGGACTGGTGCCACCCAGCCTTGGTGACCTGCTCTGTGAGGCACAGCCGACCTCTGGCTATAAATGTGGCCTCCAGATTTGGGCTGTTGGTGGAAAGTGAGAAGGTAGAGATGGAGCCCTGCGGGCTGATTCACACCGGCAAGCTTCCTCTCTGGCAGCTGGTACCTCGAGAGTCTCCATGGTGGTTACGCACTCAGAGGGTGCCCATTACATGTCAGGCAAGAGACTGGGAGGAACCTGGGGCAGATTAACAGGCAGTGATTCTTCCCTGCTTGGTTACTTACTCCCAGGTATTAGCTGTGCACCAGTTGCTGTGCCCGTCACTGATACTGGTTTCTAGGGCAGCTCTGAAGTTGTCATTGAGGCATCCGAATGACTAAGCTGCTGGAGGGGAGTTTCCTTCCTGTCCCCATGGGTGAGCCCTGGCCTGCCGAGAGCCTGGGCTGGTTGCTGGGTTGCTGTGTGTACAAGAGCTTTGTGGAATCTGAGGGCTTTTCCAGGAGCCTTTGCCCTTTTGTGGTTCCTTCCTCCATAGTCCAGATCAGTGTGTGGCTCTCTGAGGGTCTGTTGTACCTGCTGTGAAGGAAGATGCAGCTTTTAAACGTGTTGGGGAGGAGGGGGTCTGTGCACTCTTGACTTGTGACTTCAGAGCCCGAGGAGTCGTCCTTCCCTTGGGGGAGATGGGACAGCTTCCATCAAGGTGACAGGTGGAAAGCAAATGGGGACCTTCAGGTGGGAGGAGGGAGGCAGGCCAGGGATGCTTTGAGCTGGTGAAGAGACGCTAGGCCATGGCCTCCCAGCCCTAGTGCCACTGTGGGTAGCCACGTGCCACCTCCTGAAGGCAGCCCTGCTATCAGATACTCTCCTCCATTTTCAGACACTTCACATAACACTGTTCAGAGTCCTCAGCAGGAAAGCGTGTTTGTGTCCCAGCTATGACTGGTAGGGGTGGGGAGAAGAGGGGTTGGGAAATCCACGAGTTTCCATTCCAGGCCCTACCCTGAGGCACCGCTTTAGCCTGAGGACACAAGCTTTTTGCTGTATCTTCACTCCACACTCTGACTGGGGTGAGACTGATTGTTACCTCTTGATGTGTAGCCGAGATAAACAGAAAAAAGGGCGAGTCCCCTCTCGGTGGTGCATCTCCCTCCATGATGGCCTGGGACGTGGGCCTCACACCTGAAACCTGGGCCAGTTTCTTTCAGGTCTCTGGAGCTTCCCCATTCTCGCTCAGGTGTCCCTACATCAACACACTGGTATGATGACGCTGTTCCCGACCTGCCCCTCTCACCTGACAGCATGACCCCAGAGGTTCCCAGTCCTATTGCTTCTGCTTAGCAGGTTTAGTCAGGAGAGGAGAGGTCTGAATGAAGGGACCAGAAAACACAAATAACAACCCACTTGGTTTCCCCCTTTCTTTTGCAACTATGGGACCCAAATTTGCCTGGGGTCCTGGTTTAGGGATGGGTAGTATGATAAAGTTTTCAATATTCTCCCAGCAATAAGGAAAATACTGGAAGACAGTGGACAGTTATGTTAGTGACACATTTTTGAGTCTCTCCAAGGGTCTTCCAGCTCATTGCCTTAAAGTGTACTTCTGCATTGTAAAAGTCAATGGATATTGCATGTGTAGTGAAACAGTGAGTTCATACAAACATTTGGGGTAGCAGGGAAGAGGAAAATAAGTCAGTCGTTTTATCATGCTAGCCTGACCATCAGTGTGCATGCTGGGCGCCCTTATCTCCCTGGGTGTGTTCTCACTCCTACCTGCTTCTTAGTTGAAGGCCTTCTTTTCTCTTTCATCCTCTCTTCTCTACCTGGCACCTGTGGAAGGGGAGGGAGAACATAGGTCCGGAGTGAGGACTGGTAAGTCTGTGAAATGAAGGGAAAAATGAATTTCTGAAGCACTGCTTCTGGAGCAGCCATCCCCTGGAGATGCTTCTCCGATGTGGGTTGTCCTCTCACTGGAGAAGAAGTCATATGGCCCCATCCTTGTGGCCTCCATGTCCCACGCTGCTATGTCAGTGCCGGTCTGACCGCTCGGAGCAACCTGCCTTGACTCGAAGGATGTCCGCTTCCTAGCTGGGTCA
Organism: Phyllostomus hastatus; assembly: GCF_019186645.2. NCBI lineage: Eukaryota > Metazoa > Chordata > Mammalia > Chiroptera > Phyllostomidae > Phyllostomus > Phyllostomus hastatus. The sequence goes on along the minus strand of NW_025334015.1, from coordinate 4,869,287 downwards.
TTACAGTCTGAAGCTCTTTCTGACCTTTTTGCTGATCCTCAGGGCTGGATGGTGTGGAGGAAATACAAGTCACTCTGAACAGGGTGGGGCTTCCCCACAGAGCAGTGAGCCTTTGCTTGGTGATAACAGGTTTTCTCCATCTATGTCTGTGACCAACCACATCCTCCGGACATGTAAAGATGTCATTAAAAAAAACCAAAAGATTCCCAGAAAAGAGGATTGCACCACCTCTCTCAGTTACTTCTTTATGTCTTCAAACCATCCACCTGAGACAGTGCTGTTTAGAATCTAACTGAGACCCGCTGTGGTACACTTCAAATTCACACACTTCAAACTCATTTTCTTTTGCTTTGTCCTTAGTGAAGATGAGAGAATATCTGGTCATTGCCCTTTGAGAATATTCCTCAGTGTTAGTGAGTTGGGCTGTTTCTTCCAGATTCTGAGGGCAGCCCTGACTTTGTACTACCTGCTTGGACCTCCCTGGTCCTCCTGCGTGGGCTGGGCGGCCCTGTTGGATGCCTTGGAGGAATGCCTTGGCAGCCACACATGTCAGAATACAGGGCCAGTCTTCGAGGTGAGCAGAGTAAAAAGTGGGCTGCCCATTCAGACAGTTCTCAGGAATGCGGAGAGGTTCCTGTCCCTCTGGTGACAATTCCATCCTTGAATTGTTTTCCCAAATGCCTCTACTAGTCATCATGCCTTTTGTTTAGCATTCAGAGAGATTAGGCTGGTAACATAGTTACCTCAGGAGAAATAATTCTCATAGTTCTGCAACATTCATCGGGTGCTTCCAGGGAATCAGGTGCTGTGCTGTGTGCTGCGATACAAGAGGAGGAACTCACAGCCTGTGTGGGAGGTCAGCATGCAGAGGTAACTTCAGTAGAATATGGAATTTAGACTAAAGCGGAAAGAAAAACAAGTCTGAGGAAAAGATCTGCTGGGAGGGAGAGGAGAGAGGAGGGTCCTGGGACCTAGATTTCACTGCCACATCTTGCACTTAGCTGTCCTTTGCTAGTAGCTACAGTTCTGGTTCTGCATCTCTCTCAGAAAACCTGGTCTTTGCGGTGGATAGGATTTGTGTGGTCACTTCAACTTTGAGTGAACAGAGCAGCCCAAAACCATGAAGCTGTGCAGTGGCAGAAATGCCTCTAGCGTACAGGTCTCCCACAACCCAACTACACGTTCAGTTTACCCCCCTACCCAGGGAACTCATCTGTGCCCAAGATGGAGCCATATCTTCATCAGTGCAGCCAGAAAACTCAGGCAGGCCTTGTGTGTCTTTGAGGACAGGCAGGTTGATGGTTTTTCCTGGGACAACTACCCAGCACCAGTCCACAGGGCCATCTGCAGCAACAGAGGGTGCAGGCTCTGGGCCCGCTCATCCCTTCTCTGCATGGTCCTGGGCAGGCTGCTTACTCTCTGGGCCTCCTTATCTCTCTCATTTCTTAGGTGGACAGAGTACATTTCTTCTTTGTCTTGTGAGACAAAAGTGGATGGATTTGAAGACTTGTGTCCTTAACATTAGTTAGTAGAAGTGAGATCTTGGGGGGTGGTCTGGGAGGCCTCAGAGTCGACTCCTCTGGTTAGTGTCAGCAGTGTAGTGGTTCATTGTGCCTCTGATTATTTGTAAGATGTCACTCTCCAATCTGGTAGACGAGTTTTTATTGTCTACAGGCTGCTTGTGTCTGTCTTTTTAGTGTTGGTACACTTACAGTTCTAACTCCAAGCTTTTAATTTTTCCTCCTCCACCTCTCCCTCCTTCCCACTTCCTCTCTCTCCTCTCTCCAAATCCACATGCTCTTCTCGGGGTATTTCATCCACTCTCTTGGCTTTGATTATTCCTATGTGATGCCAACTGTCACGTTTATCTCTTTTCTGAGCCTTAGGCTCATACACAGGGCATTTCCACAGGGATGTTCTTCAAAACTCAGCTGGTCCAGTCCCTACCTGAACCTATCATCTGTCCCTCCAACCAGTCTCGCTCCATTCCTTGCATTAAGGATTGGCACCCTTCAGTGTCCTGAGGCTTCCCTGCTTTGGGGGAGCATGCTCTTCAGCCTGTTTCATCTCCACCACTGGTGTACCTCTCTAGGCCATCAACGCCTCTCCGGGGTTATTCAAGCACCCTCATACCTGGCTCAGTGACCACCTTGCAGCTCTTCCCCTTCCTTTTTTGTCTTTGAGAAAGTGATCTCACATGCTCCCAACCAGGGACCTGGCCCACAAACCAGGCCTGTGTCCTGACCAGAAATCGAATCGGTGACCTTTCAGTTTTCCGGACAATGCCCAGTCCACTGAGCCACACCAGTCAGGATGCTTCTCCCCTTTAATTCTGCAGCCTGAGGGTTCTTCATGATCTCATGCCTGCTCTGCCTCCTGCTCTGTGTAGAGCTACACCCAGGACTCTGCCTCCAGACAAACTAACCTTTCAGGGCCTTCTTCTATTTCCAGGTCTTCATAGATGCTGTTCCTTGAATAGAAATCCTCTTTTGGGATACTGACCCAATTTGCCAGCCCCTGTCCTTCTCCTTTGAATCTTAGCTTAGTTATACTTTCCTCTAGGACATGTGTCTGACTCAGGTTATTTATTATATTTGTGTTTCTAAATTGTGATTACTTGGTCATGTTGAATCCTTTACTGGATCATAGGATGGGAGACAGAGCCATTTTATTCAGTGTCTGTTTTATCTATTAATTTTTTAAATTTTTATTTATTGATTTGAGAGAGAGAAACATTGATTTGTTCTTCCAGTTATTTATGTATTCATTTGTCAGTTCTTGTACTTGCCCTGACCAGGGATCAAACCCACAATCTTGGCTTATTGGGATGATGCTGCAACCAACTGAGCTACCTGGTCAGGGCTTCAGTGTTTGTTTTATTTGGTGCCTGATGAACAAATAATCAAACAAATGAAGGACTATAAGGAAATTTGATTATCATGAAATTCTATTAAAAATTATTCTGCAAAGCAAGAAGTCCTGTTGCAGCTGAGTAATTACCACCTCCTATGCCGTTTCTGTAAGTCTGTATTTTCTGTGTTGGTTGGTTTGTGTGTTTTAAGCCTGTTGGTTTCTTTCATGCTTTTTTCTTTGTCTGTGCCTTCCATCAGATTGCAAATGCCCAGAGATCTGAGACTGCTCTTCTGCTAAGGGTGGTCTCTGTTTGAGAGTCGGATTTGGCATAGTTAGATGGAGAGTGGTTGATCTGCCTCAAAACAAGGCCTCAGACTGCAAGGTCACATTGGGAGCAATATTTGGGCTCATGGTCAGCCTGGGCCCAGGTAAAATCTGCAGATAATGGTTAGCCTTTTTCCACCTTTGAAAAACGAGTTACTTGGACACATTGCTGAAAGGGAATTGGTTTATTTTCTGAAATTTGGACATCAGGAGTTGTGTAAGCAGTGTCTTGCACCCTGATTTGAAGAGAGATGGTAATGGGGGAGGAGCTGGGTGCTGACAGTGGCCACTGACTCCTCTCCTATAGGGAGTGGGGCTTCATTTAATCAGTGACGCATTCTGGAATGCAGATGCATTTGTTGCTCTGCCATCTTCCAAGGACCCAGGAGAGGATGGAATTAGCTGGGTCTCTCTCTGCAGGTGTCAGATGCCGGAGCAGTTGTTCTGATGTATGGATTCTTTCCTCCTCCTGGCTCTAGTGGAAGCCAAGAGTCAGAGGGTCACCAAGAGAAATGGCCCTCCTTTATGCTGTGTAATGACAGCCTTGAAGGCGGGCCACAGATGCTAGTAATTGAGGCGCCATAGGCTGTGGAGCCTTGAACTAGGAGCCCAGGGAGGAGGTACAGAAGAAAGAAGGGACCCTGACACTTGTCACTGGGACTTACAGTGGCAGAGAATGGTGTCTGCATGGACACAAATGAGAACAGTGTTGGCAACAGCCATGTATCATAGTCTGTAACCCTCTCAAAGTGATCAACTAGGCCGCAGGCTGCGGGAAGGCTGCACAGAGTGGAATTATTCTTTGTATTTGCCCAGCACTTACCACATTGCCTGACACAATAACCTGCCTAAGGCACGAGAGCCCATTACTTCATTTGTTCCTGCATCCTCTGAGGCAAATGTGATGAGCATGTCCACTTGGTACATGGGAAACTGAAACTCTGAAACACTCCCACATTATGCAGCTAAGTAGTGACATTCTGTCGTGTCACTTTTAATGTAGGCCTTTTTCTATACCGTGCATAATATGTGTGGCATTGCACTGAGGTTGTATGCATGGGCTGACAGTGTGGGTGACTGAAATACACAGGAAATGGAAGGTAAAGCCCAGACACTGTCAGCAGCTGACTCAGCACGCCTTCACTCCTTTCAAGCAGCAGCCCTGTGAAAAGCTGTGAGTGGAATCTACCTCCCCTCGGTCCCTTCCCACTTGGAGGGACACATTCAATGTTCAGGCTGCCACAGTGAGAAGTGTCCACATTCTGCAATTGCTTGCAGCTTAGCTGCTGTGTGCTGGCCCACTGAGCCTGACAGGCTTCTGCTCTTCAAGGATTTCCTGTAGTTTATTTAGTGTCCATTCATTCATTTGCACAACAATAGATTTTTATTATGCATCTATTAAGCAGTCATGTAAATCATCCTAATCCGTGTAAAATTTAAAAGTGTAACAGATGCACCCAAGGAGAGCACGAACTGATGGTTCCGTTTGGGGTACTGGCAGTTGGCCAGATCTGGTTGTGAAGGCTGCCTTCTCTAGCAGAAGGTGGTCCTTAGTAACTAGTCCATTTATTCCACAGAATAGACAAGGATGGCCATACTCTACTGTCTGGGGAATCCCAACCATGGCTAGGGATCTCCAGTCCTTTTTGCTTTGCTTTTTTCTTTCTGTTAGATAAAGGACCTTTTTTCTTTCTGTTTGAACTTCCCTTTGGTTTTTCCAGGAAAGGATGGGCAGTGGAAACAACAGCTCATTTTTTTTATCAGCACCATTAATGTAAAGGATTCAAAAGTTACGCACTTTCAGGTTATTATCTGTATGTATTTCTGACTTTATGTCTCAGAGCCATGGAGAACCTAGAGTCCTGAAGCACCTGCCCCTTTTGCCTACTAGGTTAAGGCTCCTTTGGGTGACAGGTGCTGTTGGGAAATAATTCACTTTCACTGTCTTAATCAGCTCAGTAGTATCCTTAGAGTATGAGTAGGAGATAATTGGCATGCAGAGAACTCTGAACAGTCATTCAGTTTAATTGCATAGGTAGCTAAGGAGATGAATGAATAAGTGAATAAATGAATGAATGTATGAATCATTGGAAATAAATGTACATTTAATATATATAAAAATTACACATGTGTGTGTGCATATTTTCAACCCCAGGGCAGCTAAGTTGCTCTTTGGCCATGGGATGATGACTCAACTACTATCAGCAATAAATTTTCATTTGGCTGTTGAATATGATACTTGTCTTCATGTCAACAGTTGGGTTAGATCCATCTACTCCAGGGAGACTCAGAGACTTGGTCTGCCCTCTTCTAGGTGAGGACAGGATGGCTCAGCTAGGGCTGAGTGATGGCATATCTGAAGGCACAGGTGGCTACCATTGTGAATTTGAGAATGATTCAGAACAGCTGAGAGTCCAGTGTGTTTCTGCTTCTTCCAGGGTTATCTTTGAAACATACCATTGATAACAGCCTGGGCTGACACTGGTCCTCACAGGCAGGGGACTTCCCAGTGGCTACGGTGACTTTTATCCGGCAGCAATTTGCAGGCCATTTTCATGGAGTAAAATCCCAGCCTGGAGCAAACCCCCTGCCCGGGGCTGCTCTGCAGGATCAGTTCCCTCCTGCACAGAGCAGGGAACATGAGGATACCTACTGTGTGGGCTGGACTGAAGATGAGATCATGATGAGGCGTCTCTCAAGGTGCCTGTGTACAGACGGTTCTCACTGTGGGTTGACTTCCTTTTGCTGCCCGCCCCCCGCCCCCCCTGGGCCTATTTAGGGAAAGAGGTGTTTTCATACTGGTGTCCTTTCGGGCCCATTTATCAGGGCTGAAGAGCCGGCACTGGGGCTGCGGTTTGTCACTGTGGCACCTTTGCTGAGTCATTTGGTGTTGACAGGCCAGGGAAAAATAGTGGTCCAGAGGGTGGTTAGGGTTATCTGTCATCAGCTAAGGCGGCCTGTACTGTCATGTAGGATTTCCTGGTGGCCTCTGGAACCTGACCCCTTTCTGGTAAGGAGACCAGTAACCAGCTGTGCGGGTGGCGTCTGTATCTGAACTTCCCATTATCTGGCTTCATGAAGCTTTCATTTCAGCCTTCTCAGTAGGGTCTGTCAGGCCTCGTGAAGGAATCCGAGTGAATGGAGGGCAGGCTTGCCTGCCGAGTTTAGGTGCGTGGCATTCTGTGGTACCAGGTGTAATTAAGAGAGAAGATTCAGGGTGAGAACTTGTAGAAAAATGAGAAGCTCTGGCCAGGCTGCTCAGCTGGTTGGAATGTGATCCCGATATGCCACCATTGTGGATTCGATCCCCAGTCAGGGAACATACAGGAATCAGCCAATGAATGCATAAATAGGTGGAACAACAAATCAAAGTTTTCCTTTCTGTCTCTCAAATCAATAAATAAAATTTTTTTAAAAAGAAAAATGAGAAGAACTTGTAAAAAGAGTGCAGGTAAGATTTAAAGACGGTCTTTACAAGAGACAAGGCATTTGTGAGGTCAGAATTGGTTGTGTGTGTGCTCTGCAGCGCTCCTGCCATCTGTCTGAGCCTGTGTTTGTGGAACGAGATTCCAGCAGTTCTCATATTTTGAGAACTACTTTAACTCATAATAGATGAACATTTTGTGAGCACCTAGTCTTATGTTAGAGTATTATGATCTGTTTTATCCCCACCAACATCAACAATAAACATCATTTGAATATGTAATGTGTAAGAACCACATTTACTATTTAGGAGAGTAGGAAAGCAAACATTTAAATTCATTTTGGTCTTAATAGATAGATATATGGAATAAAAGCAGAAGATATTTGATTAAACTGTAAGTTATTGTTCCCTTATGACTATGCAGAGATGCATTAGGATGAACTGAAATCAAACAGAATTCACTAGAATCTCCCTCTGAGTTCCTTCCAAATTAAAAATGCACAGGGACTGGCTGATTTTATCCATTCACATCCAATCAGTCATTCATTTATAGCATTTGTTACGCAAATGAAAGTGCTAACCACTTACCATAGCCCACTGGGTTGAAATTTCAGACTGATTCATTTAAAATTCAACTCCTAGTGCCTTGGCTGGTGTGGCTCAGTGGACTGAGTGCCAGCCTGTGAACCAGAAAGTTGCCAGTTTGATTCCCAGTCATGGCATATGCCTGTGTTGTGGGCTATGTCCCTGGTTGGGGATGTGTGCGTGGCAACGCATTGATGTTTGTCTCACACATCCAATGTGTCTCTCCCTCTCATTCTCCCTCCCTTCCCCTCTCTCTAGAAATGAATAAATAAAATCTTTAAAAATATTCAACTCCTAGGGGGCAGGTACAGGGGGGATAAATGGTAATGGAAAAATACAGTAAAAATTTTTTAAAAATAAAATAAAATTCAACTCTTATGAGAGGTGAAAACTATAGTTAGGTCAGGTATTAAGCCTTGGTAGGGCTTAGCCCAAATGACTCCATTTTGGGTCTATTGTTTCTTTTTAACAAGAACATCCTAGATTTTTTTCCTCTTTTCCCATCACCTGCAGTCAGTCCCCTCCTAAATCTCTCCATCGTATTCTGCTCCCTTAGCCCAAGCCTTCATCCTGTGCACTCTGTTGAGAAGGAGAGTCATTTCAAATGGTATAGAAATGCCTGAAAGAATTGGGGCAGGAATAAAGGCCCTTAAGCCATCTTGGGTGACCTTGGATAAGAGAATGGTTTGTATCAAGCAGTAGAGATGGAAGCTTGATTGCAGGGAGTGAAGAGGGAGTTGAGAGGAAGTAGACACAGCTAGGGGAGAATGGAAGGAAAGCAAAAGGGACAGATGAATTCAGTACTTGAATATGATGAAATCAAAAGTAGTCTGAGCCCATTTTGTGTATTTTTCCTCTTGGGGCAACTGGGCACAAAAATGCCAAGGTATGTCATCCAAATGAGCTCAGGAGTGGAACCTGCCCATTGCAGTTTCATTTATTACCCTCTGACTAAAATCTCCCTGAGGAGACAATGGCCACAGGGAAGAGTGTGAAGCAGATTGCTTTTTGAGATCTAAAGGACCCTAGATAAAGAAACAGTGAAGGACCAGGGTTGTTTCCTGCTCCTCATGACCCCCTACCCCTTCACTGCTCAAATGTGAGCAATGAACAGAAGAGACTGAGAACAGGAGAATTTTGAGTGATAAGAACACATAGGGTATATATGTGTATATATGTATATATATATGTATATATGTATATATATGTATATATAGTGTTAATTCTACAGATGGGCAATTACAAATAGAAGCAGAGCTTCTTGTGGGACCAGACCTTTGTATTCCTGTAACGTTTCTCTATAGAGTTGTGTTCCACACTACAGAATGGAGTTTGAATAAATTCCAGAGAGATAAATATTATTTTCCTCAAAAACTTTTAAATGAGATAGTATGGTGTGGCTCAGTGGGTTGGGCATTATCCTGCAAACCAAAATGTCACCAGTTTGATTTCTAGTCAGGGCACGTGCCTGGGTTGTAGGCCAGGTCCCTGGTTAGGGGCATGTATGAGAGGCAACTGGCTGATGTTTCTTTTGCACATAGATGTCTCTCTCCCTCTCTTTCTCCCTCCTTTCCCCTTTCTCTAAATAGATAAAGACTTTAAATGAGTTAGAACATGATAAATACATACAGTAGGCACGCAGTACACATCAGTTTTCCCTTCTTCTATGTTACAAATCTTTTAGTTGTTTATAATTAATTATTTTTAGACTTCAAGCCCATTTCTAAACACACAGTAAGATTCTTGAGGGCAGGCCTAGGTCTGAGGGTACTTTGTGTCTGCTGCCTGATTGCTTTTACCTAGCCTATCCAAAGCTTTCTCACCTTTGCTCTGCTTACGGGCTGCTGTTCACGTTATTCCTTGAATATATTTTGAACAAGTGAACAAATGATGATCCCCTTTGAGTATCATTAGGATCATTTTTATGCCCTTGTCTATGGGGGTGGGTCCCAGAGCCGAACTGGAAGAGGCTTAACTGGATATTGGGCAAGAGAGTGATTGTGTGTGTGTGTTTTGTTAATATTCTGAAACCAAAAACAAACGATCTGTGGATCTTTCAACTTCTGTTCTTTATTATTGTTCGGTACTCTGAATCATCCAGTACCTCTTGCCTTTCTGCTAATGAAAAGTGACTGCGAGTGGGATATACCTTGGCAGGAAGTTGTCAAGGTGCTTGGCAGAGAACACACGGCCTTTCATCCTGTGTGGGAAACGGCAGGAAGGGAACTGATCACACTGCTGACCCGGTGTCCTGTTTCTTCCAGGCCCTGGAGCAGCTTTCTGAGACTTGGTAAATGACCAAAGTTCTTGGTTTGGACTGTTTTTATTTCTTCTGGAAAGTGGGAAAAAATGCATACACAGGAGGTACAGTTTTACCATAAACCAATTTTTTGTGGGCCTAATGTTGATGAAGTTGGGTGGGGGATGGGGACAGGAAGGAGGTAGGGAAGGGGGAGGTGGGGAAGCTGAAAAGGCTCTTTCTGGGGCATGCAGAGCTCACAGACTTCCTACACTTACTTCCATGACCAGGACCCCAGAGCACCTGCATTGCTCTCTGCAGCTGGCCACTCTCCTGAGTCCAGCCTGTGACTGAATGGGGTGGTGCTGGCCTCTTAGAAGTCTCTGTAGGCCTGGCTCCAGCTCTAGGAAGTCCTGCCCTCTCCCTGGGCACATTGTTTTGTCTTAGTTGGCTTGCCTATAGCCTTTCACCAGCAGGTTATTGAGACAGCTCGACTCTTTGGCCTAAGTTGTTTTTCTTAGGTGTGGTCAAAAACTTGTTTATTTCTACTGTATCATAAGTGGCCTTGTGACCTTACAGTAAGTGCCATTATTTGCAAACTGTCTCATCTCACATCAGTGCCATTGACTGATTAGGGCAAACTTATCCTTTTTTGTGTCAAGATTTTTGCTGCACTGGACTCTCCAGATGTTCTTGCTTCCTGACCATGAGCTGCCTCCTGCAGGCAGAGAGGAGAGATGGTTTCAGTAGAATGAACATTCAAGCTCTTCCCAGCCCTCCCCTGAATCCAGATCTCACTCTGTCCTATCACTGAGGTCTTTCCTACCACCCACCCCTTTGTAGCTCCAAGTAGAAGAACAAAGATTTCAAGAGCAGGAAACCTGGAATGAAAGTCTCACCCTTTAGCTTTGCTCTTAGACAAGTCATGGTTGTCATCTTTAAAATAGGGATCAGAAGATATATATATACACACACATTCCTTATCTACTTTGTGACTTTGGAAAGATCAGATGGAAGAAAGAATGTTCATGGGCGTACTTTGTAGACTGGAAAGCACTGTTTAAATGTGAAGATCTATTGTTAGAATTAAATACACCACATTCATATGCAGTATCCTGAATACAGTAGATACTGAAGAAAAAAGCAGCCAGTGTTTACAGCAGAGCTACCATTATCACTGCTGGTTGGATTTGCCACAGCCAAAGGGAGCAGAGCTCTGGGTCAGGCAGGAAAAAAAGGAAATCCCTGAATTAGGCCATGAACACATCCGAGGGCAGAGACAGCCAGGCTTCTGTGTGATGTGGGGCTCAGTTGGCCCGAATGGAAGATGCGGTCATGAGGTGGGGTCTGTGGGGTCAGGCAGAAGGGACATTTGAAGCAGAGGGACAATGTGAGTGAAGCCGGGAAGAACAAGTGCACGTGTTTATTTGGGGAGCACAGCTATTCCGTGCACATAGCTGCTGGGGGCTTAGACCATGCTCTCTGCAGAAGAGGTTGAGGAGCTGGGAGGAGGAGCCTGGTTTCATGTTGCAAGGCCTTGTGTGAGGCAAAGATCTTTAGACCGTAACCTGTGACTTTAGAGGAAATGGTCCAAGACTTTTTACCTAAGAAGAGGCATGTTTGGAGCTATTTTAGAAGATGACGTGTGGTTGAGGCCCAGTCATGTCCTGAAGCCACTGGCATGTGCCAGGTGTGACTTTAGTGACGTCATGTCAGCAGCTTGAAACCGACTGTGGTAAGAGTTTTACAGCATGAAATGCAGCATGTGATATAAATCAGTCCCCTCCCTTCCCTCAGCTGGTTAAAATTTATCATCACAGTCAAGGGGCCATTCTAATGGAGTAGGACTTCAATAGCTAGTGCACCTGGGTTGTGTGTTAAAAAATCCTCCAGGCCCCGTCCCAGACCCCATTAATTAGAATCTAGGGCAAGTGAGAGGGTGGGAACCTATTTTTTAAAAAGTTTCCAGGCAATTCTCATGCAGCCAGTCTGGTCCTGGCCTTTGGACCAGAGTAGGGACAGTGGGGAGAGAGAGAAAGGGATGTATATAAAACATGTTTCAGAGTGGGAGCAACAGAACTTAGGGATAGGTTGGAGGCAGGGAGCAGAGAAGAACTTCCCTGTTTGGAGAGCTAAGTAGATGGGTGGTGATGCAGGGGGCTGAGGTGAGGAAGGCAAAGATGAGTTACTTGTAAAAGAGGCTAGAGTGAGCATGGGAAAGGAGTGAGGGGGGTTTTGGACACCTATTTGAGGAGCCTGGGGTGTCAGGGTTTTGGCGATGCCCTGTAAACAGGTGGATTCAAGGTGCTGGTGGTTGGTGGAACAGTTGATGCTGGTAGTGGAGATTAGCGAGTCAACATGTGGGTTGTTGATGTCAATGCATTTGGATGACACTGTTTAGAGATGGTGTGTTGAGAAGAGAAGGGGACTGTGGTCAGAACTCTGGGAACAACTTTTCAGAGGTCAGTAAAAGAAGAAAAGCCAAGAAGAGCTGAAGCAAATGGTAGTTCATCTATATTTATCAAAGTTAATGGTTCCTAGGAAGGAGGGTTTCCTTTAGCAGTTTCCAGAATTTTCAAAAGCCTAACAGAAGCCACATGTGCATTTTTCTGTATTAAGACAACCTAAAACATTAAGTTTGCTTGGCTTGAATTCTGTCAACCAAGTGTGGTGAGGATGTGACTGGATGCTGACCTGAAGTTCTGAGGATGGTTGTGTACCTTTGATTTGAAAACACACACACACACACACACACACACGCCTCTTAGCTAGGGGGTACATTATGTTTCATCTGTTGCCTCTTTGAAAACATAGTTGAGTGGATCTGCACATGTACTGATACGCCAAGGATTTGGAAAAAGTAGCCCAGGAGTTCCAGCCACGATGGAGACCTAGGTAGAAATGCTTTACTTCCTCATACAACCAAAAGGACAACAACCAATTTAAAAACAAAAAAACAACCAGAACTGCCAGACATTCAAACTTCATGGAAGTCCAACAACCAAGGAGTTAAAGAAACATTCACCCAGACTGGTAGGAGGGGCAGAGACAGGCAGCTGAGGCAGAGAGGAAGCACAGCCAAGAGGTGGCTGGTGGACTAGTTGGTCCCACATTCATGGGCCAATAAGCTGGGAAAAACCACTGGGAAGCAAGACAGACCACAAAACCCAGGGTTTCAGAATGGGAAACTGAAGACTCAAAACCTCTACATGTAAAAATCTGTGGGAGTGGTGGCAGTGGGAGAAACTCTCAGGATCATAGGAGAGTCTGTGGGAGAGGCACACAGGGTCCGAGGACATACACAATCCCACCCATCTGCAAATCAGCATCTGAAAGGCCACAATCTGCTTGTGGGAAGTAAGGGAAGTGACAGAAAGTAGGACTACAATAGAGCCAGTGGCATTGCCCCCTCTCTGACCCCTCCCCAACAGACAGCACCACAACACAGCAAAGAGGGTTGCCCCACCCTGGTGAATACCTAAGGTTCTGCCCCTTACAACACAATAGGTGTGCCAAGACAAAGAAATATGGCCCAAATGAAAGAAAAGATCAAAACTCCAGAAAAAGAACTAAGCAATGAGGAGATAGCCAACCTATCTGATGCAGAGTTCAACACACTGGTAATCAGGATGCTCATAGAAATGATTGAACTCAGTCACAAAATGAAGGAAGAAATGAAGGCTATACAAAGTGAAATAAAGGAAAATATACAGGGAACCAAAAGTGAAGGGAAGGAAACAGGGACTCAAAACAAGGATTTGAAACTGAATGAAGAAATAAACATCCAATTGGAACAGAATGAAGAAATAAGAATTCAAAAAATGAGGAGAGGCTGAGAAAGCTCTGGGACAACTTTAAATGCTCCAACATCCAAATCGTAGGAGTGCCAGAAGAAGAGGAAGAGCAAGAAATTGAAAACGTATTTGAACAAATAATGAAGGAAAACTTCCCCAATCTGGCAAATGAAATAGACTTCCAGGAAGTCCAAGAGGGTCAGAGAGTCCCAAAGAAATTGGACCCAAGCAGGAACACACCAAGACACATGATAATTAAATTAAGTTACCCAGGATTACAGATAAGGAAAGAATCTTAAAAGCAGCAAGAGAAAAGGAGAGAGTTACCTACACAGGAGTTCCCATTAGGCTATCTGCTAATTTCTCAAAAGAGACCTTACAGGCAAGGAGGAACTGGAAAGAAATATTTGTAGTCATAAAAGTCAAGGACTTATATTTAAGATTACTCTATCCAGCAAAGCTATCATTTAAAATGGAAGGTCAGATAAAGTGTTTCCCAGATAAGGTCAAGTTAAAGGAGTTCAGCATTACCAAGCCCTTATTATATGAAATGGTAAAGGGACTTCTCTAAGAAATGGAAGATGATCAAAAGTATGAACAGTAAAATGACAACACACTCACAACTATCAACAACTGAACCTAAAAACAAAAGCTAAGCAAATAACTAGAACAGGTACAGAGTCACAGAAATAGAGATCACATGGAGAATTATCAGTGTGGAGGGGGAGGGGAGGAATAGGGGGAAAAGGTACAGAGAATAAGTAGCATAAATGGTAGGTAGAAAATAGACAGGAAGAGATTAAATATAGGGAATGGAGAAGCCAAAGAACTTACGTATACAACCAATGGACATGAACTAAGTGGGTGGGGAGGTGGATGCTGGAGGGGGGATACAGGGAGCAGGGGGATAAAGGGGATAACAAAGTTGGAAAAATTTAAAGAAGAAAACATCATAGTTGAGAGTATAGATTCAGGGGTGTCCTGGGCTGCATATTGCAGCCCAGGATGGCTGTGAATGCAGCCTGGTACAAAATCATAAATTTACTTAAACATTATGAGATTTGTTTGTGAATATGTTTTGCAATGTATTTAATGTGTGGCCCAAAACAACTCTTCTTCCAGTGTGGGCCAGAGACGCTCAAATGCTGGACACCCTGGAAAGGTTACTGCTGTGGAGGGAGTAGGGACGCATGGCGAACACAAGCAGGGGCTCTCACTGTGTCTGGAGAGACCCCTGGCTTGCTCTGTGAAAGGGAATCAGTGGAAAAGGAACTGGAACTGCTCACTTTAAGCAGTTGGGTAAAGGGACCAGGATCAAGATGATCGTCCAAAATGATTTTGGGATCATCTATGGACAGTGGCTACTGGTGAGTGTGTGGCATTTGAGAACTCTGCAGCTTCCCAGCATTTCCCTCCTCCAAAGTTAAGGTTCTGGTTTGGGAAGCAAGGGGTTTTCTAAAGGCAGGAGGGGCACAGGGAGCTGAGGAGGAAGGAAGTGGGGTACAGAAGTCTGGCCTCTGAGACTCTACTGTCCACAGTATCAGTGGATTCTCAAGACTTCAAGTTCTGGGAAGCTCCTTGGTTACTCACATCACCACTAAGTGACCTGGGTAATTTGCATTTTCTCCTGTAAGAGGGCCTAAGATTTCCCTGTGAAGCTAAGTAGTGATGGAAGCCGAAGAAACTACTAGAATGTGGGAAACTGGAAAAAAGCAGTGTGTTCCTTTAGCTAAGAGCAATTGAAGAGAGGTTAAGCTAACACAAGTTCTCCTTCCCCCTTTTTTCAGACCCCTTTGAGAATGTAATGGGGTTGGTGTTCTTTTAAGTGTGTGTGCTGAGAGGTCTAGAATTTTACTGGGGTGAGGGATCCTTTACCCTTTGTAAAAAGATACTTCCCTCCCCCTCCCTCCTTCCTTCCTGCCCTCCTTCCTTCCAAGACAGAGACATAATCATGCGTACAAATGAAAGAACTATTAAATAGAGAAGTGTTGATGAGTTGAAATGAGTTATAAAAGGTATGTGTTTAACTGGAATCTGAACCCCTGAATTGCTGACCAGGTAGGCACCTTGCAGGTTCCCATGGAGCCATTAAGCAGAAAGTCCTGCTGACACCGTAAACAAATAATCAGTTTTCACCCAGAGCACACTCTTTTCTAATTAGTTTTTGAAAATAATCAGGTGTGCTGTGTGAGAAGCTGACAGTCATCGGCAGTGCCCCCATCACATCTGTTTACTTATTTCCTATTCTTAGACTTTCCCACACTTGCCAGATGACAAACAGAAACTATTCTCTTTTATTCTCAGCTTCTGTGCAACCTGCCTTTCTTCTCCCACACATCTTTTCTACTTAAACTGAATGGGTACAATCAATGCCAGAGTCATCTCACAGGTGTGTGCAATTCAGCCTGAAAACACAGCATCCCTTTTGTCAGTGATGGCGTGAGTGATTCTGCTTTTCAGGTCAGGGTCTCTCAACATTTTCACCATAAGGGTCTCTCCTATTGTCTTCCTCCCAAGCATTTAGTGTTTGAAAATACTTATGTGCCAAACTAACTGTGAATGTTAAGTACAATGGATGCCCGCCACTTTGGTGGACCCACCAAGGCCCAGGCCCTGTCTGTAAATGATCTCTACCATTTCTAATCCTCACGGCAGCCATCGAAAGCCTGTGTGTCACACCCGTATCCAACACTTAGGAAAGTTAAATATTTTGCCCGTTGTCACCCTCAGTGGCATAGTTTGAACTAGAGCTTGTGTCTTTCTGACTCCAAATTCTGTATTCAGATGTTGTGATTGGATTACTCACAGTCTGATCCTTGACACCGAGGTACGGCACCATCCCAGTCCTCTGGGCACTGGCTAAAGGGGCACAAACGTCTTGGCCAAGGTTGCAGGGCTGGGAAGAGCCAAAGCTGGGGCAAAACTCTCTCTGCCTGTCTCCATGCTGTTTCTGTGACTATAATAATTCATTTCCTCATTTCTATTCTTCAAAGACATATATCAATCAAAGCAACTTTGAGGCTTCTGAAGATTCCGGTTAGCATGAGGTAATTAATTGATGCTAACACACTAGGTTGCTCAGATTCAGCCAAAAGCAAAGAAACGTGATAAATTAGTCCACACATTTAAATTCGTGGAGATAAATGCACAGTTTTCATTAGACTCAGGAAATACTAAACTATAGCTCATACATCCCCATAGCTGCTTGGAATTCCCTGAATGTCTCAAAACCCCTTCTGGACTTAGGAGGCTGACCATGAGAGAAAGAGCTCTTCCTACTTAGGGAGCACTGACTCAGTCTCCACAGCAGTGCCTGCACTGTCCAGAGGGCAGAAGGATACCTCCCTGTCCTTTCTTCAAGGGTCCCAGGTCGGGGGAGGGAGGACGGGTGAGCAGTGGCATTGTGGGAATCTGGCAGCTGGCATAGCCGAGCTTCCCGGGTTAGCCTTCGAGTTTCTGCCCTTTGAAGTGTGCTTGGGCTCAGATTACAACGGGTTTTTCTCAGTTCTTCCTTTGTAGTGTTGCTAGTCCAATGTGACCATAGAGGATAAGCTCTGAGCGCTAACTGGCTGATGAAGAACAAAACTGGGGTTCCAGATTCATGTCATTTCAGCTGGTTTCCCACAGGAACATTCTGGAATTTAAAGAAGCACTTTCCCCACCTAAGTAACAGAATTTAATTTATACAGCAATTTTTACCTGAAGCTTGAATTTGCAACAGGAGGAATTTGAGTCAGCCCACATCTTCTCTTGCTGCCTTGGGGAAAGGCAGCGGTTGCTTATATAAGTCCCCTTCCTTGCAGCCGTAAGCCAACATTCAGTCATCTGGCACCCAGGTCAAGTCATTCCACATTCTTATTTAGAGGCTTCTTTCAGCTGTTAGTGCCCTCCGCTGGACTTCCTCCGAGTTCTTCTCAACTTCCATCAGCTGTAGAGCCCAGACTGGCCCTGTCTTACCAAGGCCTTGGCTGGCATGGAGGGGTTGGGAAGGTGGCCTTGACCCCTGCAATCGCCCTAGTATGGTTGTTGCTTTTTTCATGAGCTCAGGAGACTTATTGATTCATTTAGGGAGCATGGTGAGCTGCCTGGTATCCAGGTGGTCTGTGTCATCTGAAAAGGCTCATATAAGAGTTTATGGGAGTCCTGGCAGCTGTGGCTCAGTAAGCTGGGCGTCGTCCTGCAAAGCCAAAGGTCTCCTGTTTGATTCCTAGTCAGAGCACATGCCTGGGTTGCAGTTTCGGCCCCTGGTTGGGGTCCATGCAAGAGGCAACTGACCGGTGTTTCTCGCTCACACTGATGTTTCTCCCCTTCTCTTTTTCCCTCCTTTCCCCTTTCTCTAAAAATAAATTTTAAAATATTTTTTAAAAAGTGTTTATGTGAGAGGATGAGGCAATATCTGAATCTCTGGACACTCTGCTGATCAATATTATTTCATAGGGTTAAGTGGAGGAATAGTTGGCACACACCTCACTGATTTCAGATTGTTGAAAAGACAAGGACCAGGCCCCTCCTGTGGGCTTTCAGGGAGGGAGGACCCTGTGCACTGACAGCTGTTGCCTTCAGGGATTACCTGCAGTTCCTACTGCTCAGTGCTCACCTCTCTTGACATCCCCCCAGCAGCAATTCCTGCCATCAGCACCGCACCGAGTAGGGCACAGTGACTGCTGTGCCTCCGAGACGACGGGCTCTTCTGGTCCCCATCTCTGAGCACAGGGCCTGGCATGCGCTGGCTGGGTGGCAGTGGAGCTGAGCGGGAACGCCTTTTCTGCTCAGGCTGCTTGTCCGGAACCTCTCCAAGTTTCGAGTGTTGGCACACAACTCCTTGTTGTGGAGAAGCTCTTCTCTTGCCTACCCTGCAGGGAAGTGCTCTCTCTCTCTGCTCTCTGTTTTGGTAGCATTTCATATCTCCTGCCAAGAGTTATCCTTTTCTACTCTTACACGTAGTTATGTATGTTGATGCTTACTTTCCAGAGTGTAAACACCTTGAGAGAAGGATCCTTGTCTGACTCGCATTTTTATTTTCTGTGACCCACCAAGCAATGCCTGCATGTGGCAGTACCAGCACTTACACAGCAGTTAACACGTGCGAGGCACTGTCCTCCCTGCTTCACACGTGTCCATTCTTTAACCCTCACAGTAGCTGCACAAAGTACAGACTGCCGTGAACATCTGTCCCATTTTGCAGCTGAGGAGAACTACACGGAATGATTTGCTTAGGGCCCTGTAACAGGAAGTGTGGGAGCACATGCCAGAGTCCAGACATCCCCACCCTTTCCACACTCCTCCTGCTGGCCCTTGCGCTGGCCAGTGCGCATAGAGGGCATTGTAGAAATACTTGTGGAATGCACATGAGCTGACATTGCTTAGTTATTTGGAAGCATAAGCAGTTGAAGGTGATCCATTGTTGCTTCCACTCTACCATCTGAACTGTTTTCTAAGCAACGGCAAGGCCAGAACCGGTTGCCAGAGGTTGGTTGGTCCCGTTTTCCTTCTGGAAGTGCAGGATGGGTTGGCCTCCTGGGGTTCTGATTTGGAAGTCAGCAGTGCCATCTAGTGGGATAATTTGCTAATATCAGTCCAGAATTATTTTTCTGAAACTGGTAAATCGTTATTTAGTTCTGGGATCCTCTTTATTAGCTTCACTTTCAGTTTTGATTGCCAGAGGGAGGGTAGGGTGAGAAGGAAGAAGCAGCTCATGTCAGGAGTGTCCAACCCCTGGGCCGAAGACTGGATGTGGCCCAGGATGGCTGTGAATGTGGCCCAACACAAAATCGTAAATTAACTTAAAACATGATGAGATTTTTGTGTGATTCCGTGTCACAATGTATTTAATGTGTGGCCCAAAACATCTCATCTTCTCCCAGGTTGGCCCAGAGACACCAGAAGGTGGGACAGCCCTGGGAGGCCAGGTCTGATCTCTCCCTTGGTGAGGCATCTCGCTGATCCTGTGGTTCAGGGCAGGGTGAGCCCTGTTGGCAGGCTCCAGACTCCCCACCCTGCACCCCCGCTACTGCTCACAGGCGCTCCCCACAGCCTAGACTGTTCCTCCTCTCTGGATGCTTGCCTCTGGAGCTGCGTCTGTTTTGAAATTTGAGCTCCATTTTCTGTGGGTTACCTGCTGTAGTATAATCCCACGTTGCAGAGAAGAGGGTGCTGGATGCACAGAACCGGTCAGTCGCACTGTAAGAAATCCCACGGGTGGACAACATGGAAGTATAGTTTTGTCATCAGAAATTTTTAATGTGCAAGTGTGGGAGACCTGGCAAAGGGGAGAGGACGAGTGGTCACTCCAAAGCGAACAAGCGGCACAAGGCACTCTGTGTCAGCCTTGTCACAGGGCCATCCAGCCTTCTGGTGTCTCTGGGCCACCCTGGAAGAAGAAGAGTTGTCTTGGGCCACACGTTAAACACATTGTGTCATGTAATCACACAAAAAAATCTCATAATGATTTAAATAAATTTACGATTTTGTGTTGGGCCGCATTCACAGGCCTGTGGGCCACATGCGGCCCGTGGGCCACGGGTTGGACACCCTGGAGAGTGAATGTGGAGAAAGGGATTGTGTCCCTTCTTAGTTCTTGCCACACAACTGAGGGCTTTGTGTGTGGTGCTCTTCTGGTACCTTGTTTGAAATTTTGAAATAAATTGCTTCTCAGTTCATTTAGTTCTTGTTAAAGGAACAGACATCTGTGCATGCTTACAAGTGTAACCACAAAAACCCTGTGCTCCTCTGACTCCAAGTGTGCAGCCCTGGAGCCGCGTAACCCACCCCAGGCTCAGGTTGTGCCCCGGCCCGCCCTCCCCGGGGCTCCAACCCCAGGGACTGGCTCTAGTGTGTTTCTCTACGGTGGACAATTCCGTCAGAACAAGGACACAGTTTTGGTTCTACTGGAGCCTGGGTTATAATGATATGTAAGGTGATGGGAATTGATTATTAAAATCTGTGCAAAGCAGGGGTTTGCTACCTTTTTCTTTAAGAAGACGGGGGTGAGTATTTTAGGCTTCGTGGGTGTAATGGTTTCACGAATTCAGCTCAGCCTTCCTCTGCCATTAGAGCAAAACAGCAGCCATAAATAGTGTGTGGTGAATGGTTTTATAACTCTGCAGTTTGAATTTCATGTAATTTTCACATGTCATGAAATGGGTTTTTTTCCTTGTTTTTTTCCCCAACCATTTAGAAAGGCAAATACCAAAAAGAAAAAAGAAAAAACCAAAAGGCAGATACCACTTCTCAGTCGGCAGCACCAAACACACTGCTGCAGGTCTGGCCCCGGGGGCTGTAGTCGGGGACTCCTGATTAGAGGCCTAGAGTAGTTAATAATTAGCAGATAATAAAAACATGTGCTCATAAGCTCTGTGTTTCGTGTCGTGAGGCGTGTGGGCAGCTTTTCTCTGTCCGGAGTCCGTGGAGGGCTGCTGCCCGCGGGGCTGTAGGGAGCTCGAGGCTCCGCCCTCCAACCCTGCGTGCCCTCCTCAGCCCTCCCTGGAGTCACAGACGCAGGTCAGCTACCCCCATCCCGTCCAATCTCTAGTCCTCCTGGAATATCCCTTCCTTCCAGACCTCTTCTTCCCGTCTCCGCCCTGCCCTCCCGCAGTCTACAGAGCCCTGAGAGTCTGGTGAGGGTGAAGGATGGGATGGCCGTCCCGGGTCCTACCGGCAAGAGGCCCAGGCCCGGAGGGCGCTGGAGGCACATGTTCGCCCAGCTCCTGCAGCCAGGGAAGAACCAGGACAGACACTTCCTCTTCAGCTTTAGGTGTGTTGGGTTGGGTATTCACCAAATTTGTGTCATTTCTCAGATCCACTGAGGTCAGTACACTCTCTGTACAAATTGACTTGACACGGGAACTTGCATTTTGAAAGTTTTGTAAGCCCGTTTCTTTGTCAAGTGGAGTCTCTGTGACCTCCCCTGGGGTTGGGAAAGAAGCTGGGTGCTAACGGCCGGCCGTGTCCTGTGTCTCCGCAGCAGCCAGCAGAGCAGCCAGCAGAGCAGCCACGACGATGACTCCAGCAGGTTCCTGAGTCCTCGGGTGCAGGAAGAAAGGTGAGGGCGGATGATGGGGTGGGTGACGTGGCGGAGGCAGGTAGTGCATCCCCAGTGAGTGAGCCAGAGCTGGAAGACTGCAGAGAGGTGGGAGACTGCTCACAGACCGCTTCCAAGGGAGGGACTGACATGAAGGGACAGAGCCTACAGGCTCTGGTGTGCGGTAGGGGAGCCAGCACGATGGGCAAGCCAGATGGGTGGGCAGGACTTCAGAGTGGCCTGGGAACTTGAGACCCCCTCTGAAGGCTCCTGCAGTGTAGACTGGGGTGGAAGGGGTGTCTCATGCCTGAGGAAAGCTGCATGTGTGGCTCCCAGGGCAGCAGAACGCCAGGACCAGAGTGGCTGCAGGTGTCAGGGGTGAATGGGGAATGAGGCAGGAAGCGCAGGGCGCAGTGTGCAGTGAGAATAAAGAAGCTCCCAAACTCTCCTCTGCAGATTTGAGGAGTGATTGTTCAGCCCTCGGGCTGTGAGTGTTGCAGGAAAGGAGGCCTGGCCCAGAGCTGCTTTGGCTCACTGGGAAGTCAGAGAAGAGGGGCCTCAGAAACCCAGTCAGAGGGTGATCTGAGGACCAGCTGCTGCTGCCCACTGCTCCCTTGGCTGCAAGTCTTGTGAGGATCCCTAGAGTTTAGGAGACACGTGCCTGTGGGGGAAGGGGAGGGGGGAAGGGAAAGCATGGACATGCTCCCCAGAGGGAGAGTGTGTGCTGGGACCTTTGTTTTCAGGGTTTTAAAGGCTGAGAGTTATTCCCTTAACTTCAGATAAATGAGATTTATTCCCTTAACTTCATCTCTTTTTGGGTGTGGCTGGCAAATGGCATTAATTGGACTTCTGTGATCCGTCTCCCTGAGGGGGGTGAGTTAAGCTATTTGCCCTCTGGTTAGGGAGGAGAAGTGCAAAGCACTTACTCTCAAGTGCCCCTCGTTAGGGGAGATAGGACTTCCTGGATGGCTGTAAACCACTTCTCTGTCTCTGTCTGCCCGTTCCACTGTCTGCTGCTTGGCCTGGCTCGTGGGGGACAGCCAGCCCCTGTTACATGGTGCCAATGGACCCCAGACAGAGCTCTGTGGTCACAGGTCGCCCAGTGTGCAGGGAAAGTTGGCTGCATTGATGTTAGAGAAAAGGAGGTCTCACCTGGTGTCCCACAAGGCTCTGCTCTTGGTCTAGCTTTGACTACCATTTCTATCAGCCAACTGGATGAAAACCAGAAGGTGCTTTTACTTCATTATCAAACTCATGGCAGACACACAGTTGAGGGAATAGAAAACACCAGGATGACAGAACTGGATTTATTATTTCAAATAGAACTATGGGTAGAAACAAGGAGACTTTCATGTTTAAAATCAATGTGCGATTGCATGTTTATATTACACTTAAGTTGCACATTTATAAATTCATATGAGAATATTTCCCAAGTGTTGGGTCGTCACTGGGGGCCAGCAGTCCCCAGCAGTGACAGCATGACAGGATTTCACATGAAAAGGGGTTGAGGGTTTTATTTACTCATCAAATATGAGCCAGTAATAGGACACAAGTATCAAGTGACCTTTGAAAGTCCGAATTCATTAACAGAAGTGTGATGGAAGAGATTAAAAAGAAAAAAAAGTTTCACTGTGGTCTGTTCTACTTTGGCCATATCTATGTATTCTGTCCAGTTCTTTGGCAATGGGTACTGATAAATTAGAGCCCAGAAAAAAGCAATGAGGGGGATACAATATCATTATAAGGATTGGTTGAAGGAATGGGGCTTAGCCTGGAAAGGAGAAGGGCCAGGGTGACTAGTAACAGCATTTGTCAAGTATCTGAAAGCCTAAGAACTAGAACCAGAGGGCCAGAAGTTACAGGGAGAAGAGTTTCAGCCCGGAGTAAGGAAGAGCTTTTCCATGATGAGATCAGATCTTCACTACAGTGGAACAGGCCTTGTGAAGCTGTGACCTGTCCCCTCCACACATGGGTTGAAGCCATAGCTAGCTGGGGTATCTAAAAGCATCTGCCCTGGGCCAGAGGCTGGGACCTCTGGAACCCTGCTCCCTTTGTTTAGTTTATGAAGTTTTGTGAGTTCTGCCCTCAGTCTCAGTTGTTTTTTGTTCATAGTAACCAGAAGGAACAGTTCAGATCATCAGTTTAGAGGGGAGAGGCGTGGGGCCCCCAGGGAGTGAGACACTTGTTCAGATACTTAATCAGGGTCCTGTGGCAGGTCCCTCAGTCTCCAGAGTGGCCTGCATTCTCTTTTCAAAGCCTTCTGGGTTTCAACAGCCACACTCTCAAGATTAGAAGGGGACTCAGAGCGCCCCTCGCATGACTCCCTTCCCTGTGTGTGTGTGCCAGGCAGACCCCCTACTGCAGTCCTGAAAAAGGTCCACATGACAGCAAACGGGGAAATGTCTCCATGTGGCGTCCAAACCTAAGGGCTGCTGAGAACTTTTCCCTCATCCAGGCCATTTTCTGTCCTGAAGGAAAAGACCCCTAGGAACCACGACGGGGGCACTTCCTGAGCAGCTGTGCATCGGGGAGAAGGGCTGATTTTAGGACAGTAACACTTTTTGGGACACGGGGCTTATCTCAGAAAGAGGAATAATCCCCCCAGTTTTCTAGTAGAAAGCAAAATAGATCTAACTTCCCGAGGTATGTATATGCATGTGTGATCCATTTTTATCCTTCTAGGTAAAGTCAAGGATTCACATAAATAACACTAGTTCCTAGATTCAGCCCAAACTGGAGCAATTGTTAGGGTTTCGCAATAGCAGGAACTTTCAAACAAAGCCAGAACTGCAGAAAAAGGAGCTGTTTTACTAAGGGCCATTTATGTAACAATAACTGGTTTCAACAGAACATTACCAGTTAATGTAACAATATGAGTTTCAATAGGACAGGGTCTCAGTTAACCAGGAAGCCAGGAAACCTGTTAGTGTAGGAAAATTGAGACCTGGGCAGGTCTGGGGTGTAACCGAGCACCCAGGCAGGGCCACCTGCGTCACATATTCACTTCCGCCCGCAGGCACGGGGCACACACCTTGGTGAAGGAATGTCTGCTACTTACCGGAAGCCTCCTGGAGTCTGGGCTGCAAGATGGGCAGGAGCTCACTGTCCACTGGTGGGCACTGTGGTGGATTGGAAAGAGTGAAAGAAAGCCCTTAAGACAGAACAACTTAGCTTCAACTTTTACTGTGCCTTTTAAAAGCAATGTCCTTAGTTTTCCTCAACCATGGGTTCCTCATTTGTGGAAGTCTTTTCTTGTAAAAAGTAAATGAGACAACATGTGTGAGGTTCCTGGAACCTAGTGAGTGGTAGCTGATTATGGCTGTCATGAGACTTGCTCTCAGTCTCTAGCAGTTCTGTACTACTCTCTGCAAAACATCATTTCAGATACTGAGGATACCTGGGTTAGGCACGGTGTTTCTCCTCGAGAACCTTACTGCCTCATGGTAAGACATACCTACAAGTACGCAAGTAAAATATATTATAATGACATGCAATTATAAAACAAATTATACATTTGTTTACTAGAGTGCCTCAGCCTGTGCAACGAGTCTTGTATACACTTTTAAATAAAATCCTCTCAACAGCCCTGTCAAATAGATGCTATTATTATCTTCATGTTAGAGTTTAGGAAACAGAGACTCACTGGAGGTATGAAATTTGCCATTTGTGTGTGTGTGCATACTATGGGGAACTCCCTGGTTCTTGAGTATTTAGCAGTTTTTTAGTAAGTCTTTGGGATAGGAAGTATCTCTCTAGACACCACGCAGAGAGCGGAAAAATAAAGTGATTGATATACTTAGGTATATCAGAAGAAAACTATAGTTTTATTGGTTTTTACATACCTTTGCCTGTTTGTTAGAATGGTGTACATTATGTTATTAATGAAAAATTTGATAAACAATTTAAGTACAGTTAAAAATATTTGCCCTAGAGAAACACAGGTACTCTCACAGGTACTCTTCAGGAGACAAAGGTGGGGGAGGCCTGGGGTGAGGCCTGGGGAGAGGTGGTTTCCAGAAAGACCCCGTGCTGGCAGGGTGGGGCTTCTGCTGAGAGTTGCAGGATGAACGGCAGTTTGTCTAGGCACCGCCGCCCTGCGCAGGAGCAGTGATGTGAGATGAGAGCGGGGAGGTGTGAGACAACAGTGTGTGTTCAGGAACTGCAGATACTTCAGTGTCACTGAGGGTTCTGAGGGAGGAGGTGCCTGGGTCACTCCCAGTTAGTGTGGGAGAAAAATCACTTTGGTCCTGGTGTGGAAGATGCATTTCAGGGGCAAATGCCAGCCACAGATAGGGAAGGAGTGAGCCTGGGGCACTTGTCGGCACTCTTCATTCCACATTGAACAAGTATTTATTGAGCACTCTTGCAGGCATTGAGGTTACAGCTGTGAACAATGTAACTATTGTCCCTCCTTTCATGGTGCTTACTCTTTAGTAAGGGGAGATAGATAATAAACAAGAAAACATCAAGTAATAATTGTGCTATAAAGAAAATGAGCTCTGGCTGGTGTGGCTCAATGGACTGAGTGCGGGCTTGTGAACCAAAGGGTCACCAGTATGATTCCTGGTCAGAGCACATGCCCGGGTTGTGGGCCAGGTCCCTGGTTGGGGGCCTGAAAGAGGCAATCCATCGATGTCTCTCTCACACATCGATGTTTCTCTACCTTTCTTTCTCCCTTCCACTGTCTCTAAAAATAAATAAATAAAATCTTTTAAAAAATGAATGAGGATGACACCTTGGACCCAAGCATTTTGAAATTACATTGGGTGAGAAGGGATGATTAGATGTAGTGACATTTAAGCTGAGGCCACATGGGCACATTTCTGAATTGTGGTATAATAGTAAGGATAAAAAAAGATGGATGCCCCAGCTGGTGTGGCTCTGG
This sequence comes from Phyllostomus hastatus, assembly GCF_019186645.2. NCBI lineage: Eukaryota > Metazoa > Chordata > Mammalia > Chiroptera > Phyllostomidae > Phyllostomus > Phyllostomus hastatus. Next base: position 4,843,163 of record NW_025334015.1, on the reverse strand, counting down.
ATTGACCGTGAGCTGTGAACCAAAGGGTCGTGGTTTGATTCCCAGTCAGGGCACAAGTCTGGGTTGTGGTCGAGGTCCCCAGCAGGGGGTGTGTGAGAGACAACCACACATTGATGTTTCTTCTCTCCCTATCTTTCTCCTTCCCTTCCCCCCTCTCTAAAAATAAATAAATACAATCTTTTTTTTTTTAAAAAAAAAGAAAAGATGGAACCAATGGAAGAAATGTATTTAATAAGTTTGACAAGACTTGCATCTGTGTTGAGGAAGGGTATTTAGTGTGAACCTGAGGTTTCCAGTTTGGGCAGCAAGTAAAAGGCAGCACATTGTCTAGACATTGAGTGCCTGCCTGGGCTGTGATTGTGCTTCCACTGCATGCTGTGCAATCTTGGGCAAGTCACTTCGCCTTTGTGCCTCACTCTCTTCGTCTATAAAATGGGTTAAATATAGTTCATACCTCCTAGGGTTGTTGAGGAATGATGATTAGTAGAGGACGCATACCTGGCACGTGATTAGTCTTATATATGTGCTTGCTGTTATTATTAATATTAATATTATGTTGTTTATTATTAAAATATTTGATAAAGGGGGAGAACTTTTTAAAAATATATTTTATTGATCATGCTATTACAGTTGTCCCATTTTCCCCTCTTTATTCCCCTCTGCCCTGCACACCCCCTCCCACCCACATTCCCCTCTTTTAGTTCATGTCCATGGGTGGTACATACAAGTTCTTTGGCTTCTACATTTCCTATACTATTCTTAACCTCCCCCTGTCTATTTTCTACCTACCATCTATGATACTTATTCTCTGTACCTTTTCCCCCTCTCTCTTCTTCCCACTCCCCACTGATAACCCTCCATGTGATCTCCATTTTTGTGATTCTGTACTTGTTCTAGTTGTTTGCTTAGTTTGTTTTTGGTTTTTATTTTTTTTAGGTTTGGTTGTTAATAGTTGTGAGTTTGTTGTCATTTTACTGTTCATAATTTTGATCTTCTTTTTCTTAGATAAATCCCTTTAACATTTCATACACTAAGGGCTTGGTGATGATGAACTCCTTTAACTTGACCTTACCTGAGAAGCACTTTATCTGCCCTTCCATTCTAAATGATAGCTTTGCTGGATAGAATAATCTTGGGTGTAAGTTGCCTTTCATGACTTTGAATACTTCTCTGCAGCCCCTTCTTGCCTGTAAGTTTTCTTTTGAGAAATCAGCTGATAGTCTTATGGGAATTCCTTTGTAGGTAACTCTCTCCTTTTCTCTTGCTGCTTTTAAGATTCTCTCCTTATTTTTAATCTTGGGTAATGTAATTATGATGTGCCTTGGTGTGTTCCTCCTTGGGTCTGACTTCTTTGCGACTCTCTGAGCTTCCTGGACTTCCTAGAAGTCCATTTCTTTTGCCATATTGGGGAAGTTCTCCTCCACTATTTTTTCAAATAAGTTTTCAATTTCTTGCTCTTCCTCGTCTTCTGGCACAATGGGGAGAAATTTGAAGGGCAAGAATGGTAGCGTGTTTAATTTAGACATGTAGAGTCTAAATTCCCCATGGAGAGTGTAAGTGGAAGAATACACTAAGTGTGGGGGCTACAAAAGTTAATACATTTTCTCCCATCTTCTAACTTCTAGATAGACTAATATATAATAAATTAAGAGACAGATTGATAGGAGAAAATCAGATTTTAATTCCTGCACATAGGGGATTTGCATATGCACGAAAATTCCAAAGGCAGTGAGGCAACACTGGGCATCTATGACATTTGGGACAAAGGAGAAAAGGAGGGAACAGGGTACCAGATTTCAGAAGTGAGAATGGGTGGTTTAGAGGGAGCTGAAGAACAGCAGGAATTCGTGTGGCGGGCACATTCTTGCTGGGCAATTCAGAAACAGTGGGACACAGAGGGCATCTGGCTAACAGGCGCCTGCCTGAAGCCCTCCTATTTACCATACTTAATGCAAATTAGGCTAAGGGGAATATCCTAGGATTTCCTTTCTGAAGTGTGTTTTTCTATCTGAATCTCAGATGGGAAAGCGGGGAGGATCTTTTATTTCTTGATAAGTAGTTTAAAATAACTATCTCAAAAGGCAGCTTCAATGTGACTAAACTTTGGTTCCCTACACCAGCTGTCCCCAACCTTTTTGGCACTAGGGTCGGTTTTGTGGAAGAGTTTTCCCATGGACTAGGTAGGGGGGAAGGTTTCGGGATGATTCCAGCAAATCACATTTATTGTGCCCTTTATTTTCATTATTACTACATTGTAGTGTATAATGAAACAGTTATGCAACTCCCCATAATGCGGAAGCAGGGGGAGCCCTGAGCTTGTTTCCTGCAACTAGATGGTCCCGTCTGGGGGTGGTGGGGACAGTGACACCCGGAGTGTGTTGCTTATGTCCAGTCTACTCTGTACTCTCGTTTTGGTTGCTGTCACTGCAGAAAACCTGCTTCACAAAGACAGGATATTGGAAATGGAAGCAGGCTTTCTGGTGCTTTTGTGGCAATCTCAGGATATTCCACCTTGACTTTAATCCAGAACGTATGGAGATTTGAAGTTGTCTCAAACATACTTTGAAGGCCACCATCATTTGTGATCTCAAGCAGTTGGTCCTCTTTTAGCAAAATATACAAAGTTGATTTACCTGGCTCATTCACAAATGGTTCGTAGGTCCATTCCTTCCACTTCAGGGGTCTTTTGTGGTTGGAAAGTGATGTTGAACATCTTTTGAAAGCTGAGACAGGTGATCACACACCAGCTGGGAGAAAGAAGGCCCTGACTCAGTCTTTTTCAAAATCTCTGCTATTTGAAACATGTCAAAATCCCAATGTTCACTCATTGCCCTCATAATTCCAGTTTGGCTTTGAATGCAGCATCTTTATCAGCTGACTTGAACACAGTTGTCATTCTACCCTGAAGTGACAAAGTGAGTTCATTGAGCAGGTCGAATATGTCACACAAGTAAGCAAGTTTTGCGACCCATTTTGTGTCACTGAAATGTTCTCCCAGTGGTGACTGTTTTTATAAAAGAAATCTCTGGAGCAGCTCTTGTAACTCAGAAACTCTGGCCAGTGATCCACCTTTAGAAAGCCACCTCACTTCTGTGTGTGAGAGAAGACGTGTGTGCTCTGCGTCCATCCCCTCACAGAGCTATGTGAATAGACGTGAGTTATGGGCATGTAGTTTAATGTGGTTGATAATTTTAATGACATCCTGCAAAACGTTGTTAAGTTCAGGTGATGTTTTTCAGCCAGCCAGCTTTTCTCTGTGGATGACACAGTGCACAGACTCACATTCAGAAGCAGCCTCTGTGACCTGAGTAATGAAACCAGAAAGCTGTCCAGTCATGCCAGCTGCTCTGTCTGTGCATATACTGATGCAAAATTCAGTTTTCCTGATATGTAATCATTCAAAGATTTGAATAGTTCTGCAGCTGTGGTGTTGGTTGGCAACAAAAGTGCACATAACATATCCTTGTGCATATCCTCCTGAAAAATATACCGCACAAAAACAAGCATTGTTGCCTTGTTGTCAGTATCAGTAGATTTATCAACCTAGATTGCATACTACAGTGACTCATTAACCCTCTCTAACAATTGTGCCTGTATATCCTCTGATATTTCATCAATTTGTCTACTTCTGGTGCTAGCTGAAAGAGGAACATGTGCCACCTTTTGAACTGCAGCCTCTCCTGAAAGTTCATGACAAATGTCCTTAGCAACAGGATCAACTAATTCTTCACCAATAGTCAAGGGCTTCTTAGTTTTGGCAGTGTGGTTAGCCACCAAGATTAATGTTCTCAGTGCAGATACATTTGTAGAAATGGTGGCCTTCAATAATTGCTTCTGTTCTTCATGTTCACAATTTTTTCTTTTGGAAAATTCGAAAGGCTTGTCTTTTAATGCAGGGTGCTTGGTCTCCATGTGGTGAAGCCATTGTGAAGGTTTTGTGGCTTTGTTGGATAGCCGGTCACCACGTGTTGTACAAAGCAGGCTTGGAGAATGCCAGTCGCCTGTTGCAATAAACCCATAATTTAAGTAGGACTATTGGTATTTTCTTTTAAATGCAGCTTTCTTTTTGTAATCAGTCTTAAAGTCTTCTACTGTCTCATCATTGGGTCTTTTCCCTTTTCAAAGAAACTCTCCAGTGACATTTGTTTTTACTCATTTTGGCTAGGGTTAGGTGTGGGCTTACAAAACTGTGACAGAGACAAGTGCACAGTGTGGGAAAGAGGTGCAGATGGAGGTAGTAAATAAAATAATGGGCTGGCCATGCATGGACTAAAATAAGTGTCAGATTCTCACTTAAAGCCTGCCACCACATGCAGCTGTACATTTGAAGTACATCAACTCATTTGCCACTATAAGCCTCCCACCAGATGCAGCTTAATTGTCACTTGCCACTCACTGATAGGATTCTGATATGAGTCTGCAAGCAACTGATTTATTATGGTCTCTGTGCAGTTAAACCTCTCTGCTAATGATAATCTGTACTTGCAGCCACTCCCCAGTGCTAGCATCACTGCCTCAGCTCCACCTCACATCATCAGGCATTAGATTCTCAAGGAGCGTGGAGCCTAGATCTCTCACATGTGCAGTTCACAGAAGGGCTCACACTCCTATGAGACTCTAAAGCCACCACTGATCTGATGGGAGGTGGAACTCATGCAGTAATGGGGGTCATGGGGAGTGGCTGTAAATATAGATGAAGCTTCACTCACTTGCCTGCTGCTCAACTCCTGCTGTGCAGCTTGGTTCCTAACCGGCCACAGGCCAGTACTGGTAGTGATCTGTGGCCCAGGGGTTTGGAGACACCTGCCCTACAGCACTAAGCAGTTGGCTATACCTGTTTGGAGCTCAGGAGACAGAACTAAAACTGCTTGTTTGGACATGAGACTATAGTTGAGGCAAGAGTCTTGCAATTAGCAAAGTTCAAGCAGAGGTAAAGGGAGGAAGAATTTACAATAGACTGATGCCAATATAGTGAAGAAACTGAAATATCACAGAAGTAAGAAAGAAGTCAAAAAGATGCTAGAGACAGGCAGGATGAGAACCAGAGGAGACCTTCTGCAGTGGCAATTAGGGGGTCATCAGTGACTGGAGAGCAGCTTTAGAAGAGTTTGTGAGGATAGTAAAAAGAGATTGGACATGAAGAATTCACTTCATTCTAGGTGTTTGCCTGGATGAAGACATGACACCTAGTGGAGAAGCCAGAGGTGATTGGGGCAAATTTGCATTTTAATACAGGACACACAAGCACTTTTTAAATGTCTGAAGTAGAAACCTGAAGGTCAAGGATGAGACTTTTAGAGAGGACATAATTCATTCGTTCACTCAACAAACCACCAATTATGCACGTGTTCTCAAGTTTTCAGTCTGTGGAGGTGACCATATTAACACAACTGAGTGGATGACTGAGAAGATACACACTAAGATATGTGCATTAAAGGAAGGGAACTTGGTTCCATGAGAGAGTGTGTCAAAGAAGTTAGACCAGGACAGGAGGGACCAAGAAAAGCATAGGCATGCTCCACAGGGAGCTCTCACCTACTTGCTTTATCTTGAGGAGTTCTCTCTGTTTTCTAAAGGGCAGGGCATTTTAGAGGAGATCTCAGGAGAGGATCTTAATAGACTATTCATAAGCTTTCCAGGTGTGTCCTTTCAGGGTCCTGGTTTCCATTGATTGGTTGGTGCCAAGGCAGGGGGTCATTAGTCAATGCATCTGGTCCTGAGGTCGGCCATGACTTCGCTCCACCTAGTTTTGCTCCTTTTCTAGGCCTGGAGCTGAAACACAACTGAGTCCTAAATGTTATCTCTAGCTTGACCAAAACTATGCCTCCATGGTCAGCAGACCCGGGGCTTTGTTCCTAAGATTATTTGATGTGGGTCAGAACTTCATTGTCCTGAGTGCCCAGTGCTTAAAGGAGGAGTCATGCAAGGACTTACATGGGAGTCACATGAGGCTCTTGTCCAGCCCCCTTGTTTCTCCTCGAAGTGGGTCTGCCGCATGACTAGCGGTATGCTAGGGGAGGAAAGGTCAGGAGAGGGTCTGAACCACACAACCAGTGATATGAAAGGTTAAGAGAGGGTCTGAGTGGTACAACCAACCATATGAAAGTTCAGGGGATTTAAACCACATGACTAGCAACATGCTGGGGGAGGAAAGGTCACCCTGGGGTGAGGTCCTTGTTTTTCCAGTTTTGCTTGTTGCTAGGCACCTGGGGCTGTCTGCCCTGGTGACCTCCCGTACCTGACCCACTGGCCTTGCTCTGCTCATGTCTGTCTCACTGTTGATCACAGCAGGGTCAGATTTGCATTCTGAAAAGATGGCAGTGTGTAGAAAGAATGGAGGCAGCCCTGAACATAGAGATACCAGCTTGGGCAATTGAGGTTCTTACAAATAGTCCAGGCAAAGGGTATTGGTAGCTTTGACTTGAAATGGTGGTCATAAAAAAAAGGAAAAGTAGGTGAATTCAAGATATATTTAGGGGATAAAATACCCAGAACTTGGTGATGGATTAGACATAAGGTGTGAGAAGGGAGGCCTCTGGAGTTAGTCCTGAGATTCCAACTTGCTCAGCTGGGTGTTGCCCCCTATTGAAAGATGGGGAAGCAAAGTTTCTGGATGAAGCCAGAAAAGATATATCAAGATCACAAGTGAAAGGGTTAGCTTTGAACAGGAGATAATTGGTGTGGCTGCAGGGGAGTCCACAGGTGGGAGGAAGGTGAGGTCACCAGCAGCAGGATATATTTTTTCTGAGTGGTGGGAAATGAGATTGTCTCTTTAGATCATGGAAGGTAGAATGGGGGTAGTATGAGGTTGAGGTGTATTTAATTTGGCTACTTCTTATATTGCCTTTTCTCTGACTAGCTTACCATGTCTTACCAGAACTCACCATCATCTCTTCCAGTTGGTAATCTGCATTGCACCTGATTTATAGAGGTGCAGGGATAGAGGCCATGGTTAATTCTGCCCAGCACTTGCTCAGTGATATGCACTCTTTGGTTTGGTTTATTTATCTGTCTCCTACTAGCCCTTGAGACCCTGGAGAACAGGAACTGTGTCTGCTTTGTTTGGCACAGAGTAAGTGCTCAGCAGATGTCTGTAGAATTCACGAATGAACAAACGGGGAAACCAAGGTAACAGGATTTAAGCAAAAGGGCAGGTCCCTGGAGTTGAAGCAAGGCCAGAGAGCAGGCTCACCACTTCTAATATAGACCCAGCCACCATCTTCCTATTAAAGAGAAAAATATTTTCAGTTCTGCTTATTCTGTCCCAGAAATTGTCCCAAAATAGCACATTTGCAGAGCACTCTAGCTCCATCTACCTGCTTGGCCATGGTCCCTGGACACTCAGGTGATCCCTCCAGGCGGAAGGAGCCAAGCAGTAGACCCTCAGGGAGCAGTGCCCGCCAGCCTGCCCCTCCTCCTGGCACAGCAGCTGACATCACATGCAAGTACAGCTCCATCCTCCCTCTCTAAGGACAGGGGAGGAGAGGAAGCTCACCAAGAGCCCAGAGTGCTGCCAGGTGTTGACAAACGGAGAAGGGCTCTTCTCAGAGCTGTGTCCTGGGCCGAAGGCAGAGGGGATCCTGGTGATACAGAGCCTCAGGCTCCCCCACATCTCCCAGCCCTCCACCTGCTTCTGTCTTGTGTTAAACATCATTGGGGCTGGTGGGGGAGCCCATTGCAAGAGCCACGGGGGACCAGACCGCTGAAGGAGCCACAGGGGCAGCCTGTGTAGGCAGCTCTGGAGTGACCCCCAGCCTTCGGGGCCCCGGCTGCCATGTGACGGCCCCCCTGAGCCCAGCATGGTGCACACCCTGCACTCTGAGACTGTGTCTTGCAGCACAGCTGTGAGGCAGGCCTGTCACCACCGCGTCTCTTCCCTGAGGAAGAAGCTATTCTTTCTACGAGCCAAGTAGGTGGCAGGGGGCCCCTGGAGATTAGGGCATAAGGAATTGGCCCTGGCTGGTTGGGATTACCAGACACTTCTGACAGATGGGAGTGCTTTGGGGGTTGACCCCTGGTTTGGGGATATTGCAGCCCCTTGCCAAGGTATAGGGTCTCAAAAGGGAGATAGTGATTTGTTGCAAGAAGATGAAGGTGCAGGATAGATGTCGTGTGGCTTTTGGTGTGGATAGAATGCTTGTCTGTGTGTCTCTCAAGGAGGTGACTTCTTAGCTAGCTGGGATCATTATTTTCCTCTTTCATGGTGAATTACTTTAGTTGGCAAAGAACTTGAAGGTCCCGAAAGAAAGATGCTGTAGAGAATGGTGTATTCTGCCTGAGTTAGGGTGCCCTGGCATCTTTGGGGGTGCTGATACTTCCCTACAGGGATAGGGACTGAGGAGTGAGGCATCAGGGGTGTTAACTCTGTGCTCACTTCTTATGTCCACCCATCAGGGACTCGGCTCTGCCTGTAGAGCTGCTGGTGCAGGATGCTCGGGTGTCTGAGCACACTCCAGGCGGGGTGTGCTTGGTCTCATTTGGGCCCGACACCCGGGATGCTTGTAGTGTGGTGCTCCTTGCTGAACTTGCTGTCTCTTGGCCTTTGTGACAAGTAGAGGGGAGGAAGTATCCTGGAGGAGGAAGGGGTTCCAGCCCCTAGGATCAGAGTTAATTGTGGGTGGGCCATGGAGAGAGAGGGGCATACTTATGGGCAGATCATGTTATTTGTTTGTTTGTTTATTTATAAATAAATAAATGTTCCAGTTATTCATGCGTTCATTTACTCATGTAACAAATATCTATTGAGTACCCACCATGTGTCAGGCTCTGTAGTAAGGGCCGGGTACACAGCAGTGAATAAAGGAAAAGTGGTACCTGCTCTCATGAAGTTTAGGGACTAGTGGGAGAGACAGATAACAAACAAGTCAACAAGCAGATGCAATTATAACATGATTAGTGGTAAGGTGAAGAGTGAAACAGCTGTACTGAAAGGGAACGATGGCACACAGGGACTGAGGAGAGAAAAGGAAGAAGAAAGGTAGTGAGAGACAATCAATGGATTTCAAAAGTAAGTAGGGGCTACAGGTAGGAGGTGACTTGTCTTGATTCTGTCACTCACTCTCATCTTTCACACACACACACACACGCATGGACGCACGTGTACGTGCATACAGGCATCTATGCACCTAAGTGAGGAGCCAGCTGTTAACAAGAGCTTTGTCCCAGGGGTGGTCTCATGGCAGGAGTTTTAGGATGGTGAACCGGAACCGAGTCCTGACTTCTCAGGGACCAACTGCCCAGTGCTGTGCCTGCGCCCCACACCCAGGAGACGGCAGACAGGTGGTGACAGAGGCAGAGTCCTCGGATCCTGTGGTGCAGTGCTGGTGGTACTCTGCAGTTGTCAGGTGGGACTCAGGGATGCTTGGAGAACCTGTGACCTTTGTTTAAATGACCTTCATTTAAATGACCTTTGTTTAAATTCTGTCTCTACCACTTCTTGGCTGTGGTGCTTCACAGAATTGTTTTATCCTAAGTCTGTTTCCTTCCTTAAAAGAGGAGATAATAGCATCTACTTTGTGGAGACTGTGGGGATGAAAATGAGATAAAATGGGAAAAGCACTTAGCACTGTGTCTGACACTCAACAAATGGTACCTTTGTTATTATTTTTAAAAAATCATCTATTGATTTTTAAAGGGAGCAAGAGAGAGAAACATCAATTTGTTTTTCTACTGATGCATTCATCAGTTGCTTCTAGTGTGTGCCCTAACTAGGGATCGAATCTGCAACCTTGGTGTGTAGGGTTGATTCTCTAACAAGCTGAGCTACCTGGTGGGGATGCTTTTGTTATTATTATTGTCAGCAAGCAGTACAGTTGAGCCTGTGAAGTAAGTGGAAGGTGAGTTTTAAGCTACTAAAGAATTGTAGGTTGGAGAACTTGGTTTCGTTAAGCCATGAACCAGCCCCTGAGAGGTGACATTTTCTGACTCCTTAATTGCCAGGGGAAACCAGTCACGTAAACCCAGTCCTCACTGCCCCGGCTTATTTTCCATCTTACCACTAATCATGTTATATTCACATCTGTTTGTTGACTTGGTTGTTGTCTGTCTCTCCCACTAGTCCCTAAACTTCATGAGAGCAGGTACCACCTTTCCTTTATTCACTGCTTCGTACCCAGCCCTTAGTATGGAGCCTGACACATGGTGGGTGGTCCTCACTAAGTATTTGTTACATGAGTAAATGAACGCATGAATAACCATCTAAGACTTTTTGCTAGCTCTAACACTGTATGATTATGGGATTCTGTGACTGTGCCCCAAATCCATGTCTGCTACCTAGCCCTTACACCTCTATTAATCTCTGACATTTTCATGGTCATGGAAATGGTTCAGTTTGTGACCTCCCCCTCATGCGTCCTCCTTTCTCTGACTCACATACTCATTTGCTTAGGGCAGCAATTTCCCACCAGTGCACTGCAGGAGTTTTTAAAACATACAGTACCTGACTATTTAGTCAGGGGCACTGACCTCTTTTTCCTTAGATTGTCAAATAAAAAGTAACAACAGCCTACATAATTCTAGCTGTCTTGACTGACTAAATAAAAATTATAACTATTTTTTATGTCAGATCAGCAAAAAAAATCTTTTTTGGTGTGCCACAGAATTTTAGTGATTAGTTTGTGTGTGCCATGATATGAAAAGTGTTGAAAATAGCTGGTCTGGGGGACCGCTTGGGCTTGTGAAAGACAACATGCATAGCTGGGGTAGGGAAGGGGAGAACCTTACTTTAGGTCTGACTCTAGGCTAAGCTCTCACTTTGTGGGACAGGGTGGAAAAGCAAGTGGGCCTCCTGGCTCCCCTCCTCCCACAGTTTCCAGTTGCAGTTCCTCCATAGCAGTCTGGCTGCTTCTGTTGCTGTCAGCACAACTGTCGGCAGGTGTAGCCATCACCTGCCCTGCGTTTCTCCTACGGCTGCACTTCTCCTTTCTGCCCCACAAAGGGGATCATAAATTAGAGCTCAGCAGATGGCTGTCTCTGCTGACGCCATAGCTGAGATGTAGGTTTGGACAACTGGCTGGATGGTTGGTAAATTTTACTTCCTAGCTTCTCTGCTTCCTGCTGGGAGCAGTCCCACCTCCTACTAACCAGGGTGAAGGAGGCACTAGTAGGTGATGTCTCCATGGCGGAGGCTCCAGCAGACTCCACCACAGGCCTGTCCGGCTCTGGCTACATTCTTTGCCTCCCTTGTACTTCACTGTTGAGATGTGGTCGGAGGCCCAAACCCACAGGTTCTCTTCTCAGTGTGTCTTGATTCCTAGTAGCTCAGTGCAGCTATTTGCACAGGCCACTTGCTGCTTTTCCATCCACATGGTGAACAGGTCATTGCACTAGGAGTCACCGGGACTCCAGCTGGGTTGCAAACCTCTGTCAGAAGAAATTTCTGAACATGTATCATCAATAGAATGTATGAGTGTATTTATATCGATCATATATGTACACTACTGTACTAAATATTTTGTTTTTTATATAATTAGGCAGAAAATTTTAAAAGATAAGATTAAAAAGAAATGTAAGTGGCCCTATCCAGGTAGCCCTATCCAGGTAGCTTAGCTGGTGAGAGTGTCCTGATGATGTGTCAAGGCTATGGGTTCAATCCCCAGTCGGGGCACATACAAGAATCAACGAATGAGTATGTGAATAAGTGGAACAACAAATCTCTCTCTCTCTCTTCCCTCCTCCCCTCCCTGTCTCTCTCTAAAAATCAATAAATGAAATTATAATTGTGGCTGCTGTAGCTCAGTGGATTCAGCACACACTGCCAACCAAAGGGTCACCAGCTGGATTCCCAGTCTGGGCACATGCCTGGGTTGCAGACCAGGTTCCACAGTAGGGGGTGTGTGACAGGCAACCACATACTGATGTTTCTCTTCCTCTCTTTCTCCCTCCTTTCCCCCCTCTCTCTCCCTCCCTTCCCCTCTCTCTAAAAATAGATAAATAAAATCTTTTTAAAAATGAAATTGTATGTGTGTGTGTCTGTGTGTGTATATATACATCTCCTAATATTTTCTTGCTGTACTGCCAGGGTAAGTGCTCATGTCCCCTTGATAATGAGGAGTTCACCAGTGTTCTAAGACATCAGTCCTCAGCCTTTTCAGGGGTTTCAGAGTCCCATGAGCTGAGTCCATGTATAGAGTCCAGGACCCTTCTCTTCAGTTCTGAGTCACATGGACCTGTGCAGGCCTAGGAATTTGCAGTTACCATGGGTCCCAAGTGATGCCGACTCAGGCGGTCTCGGATCACACTTGGAGAGACTTGCCCTGTGCTCTGAAGCCTCCTGTTACCCAGCTCCAGCCAGTATCAAGCCCACAATTTAATAAGGATAGGACAGGGAGGGCCAAGTATCCCATTCCTGGCCTGTGACATCAGTTTCATGGAGCCTCTAGTGGACACTTGGAACCTTTCCACCCCTCGCCTGGGGAACTGGTGTCAGTGCACAGCTTCCATTTTCCCTGAGCTCTCCTGTGTGGAGCCCGGGAACCCCATTCTGCACAAACAGAAAGGTGGCTGAGGGGTGTATGTAATTAAATCAGTCACTTCATCTTACCTGCCACCAATGTATGTGGTGGCTCAAAGCTTCTTTTCTTCTCTTCAGTGTGAGTGGCAAGCAGCTAACTGCTGGGCTCCCTCCTCTCTTTGCCATTCTCACTTGTCTGAAGTGACACTCTTCCAACGGGTGTGGAGAGAAACCCACTGTGACCCTGGTTCAGAGGGCTCTGGGGCTGGAGAGGGCTGAGGGGTGCAGAGAGTCTGAGTGTCCCCTCCCTTCCATGTGCACACCCAAAATCTCCGTCTTGTCAGTCTTTCTGTGAGCCTGGTGAGTAAGTAGATTTCAGGGTTGGACTTCCGAAACTCTTGCTTTATTAATTTAGCTGCACAACAAACTTGCTTTGGGATCCACAATGCGAACAGTTTTACCTTCTCGGCTCCCTTCCTTCTAGAAGTGAACCACAACGATCCCATTTCCTTCTTTGGCCACCTTATACCATGGGTGGATGCTCAGTTGGCCAGGAGACTGTACATCCTGGTTCACACAGATCAGGTATAGAATGCAGATCTGCAGCATAGATCAAGGAGCCCTTAGGAAGGGATTGAAGGGGTCAAGTAGCCTGCATTCTTCCTAGTTCTTGAAGTTCTTCTTCAGTACCTACGTCATGTGGTTGGTTATCTGCCTTTCTGTGAATAACTTCTACTCTGGAAGCTTTGCTAAGGGTAGTGGTTGAGGTCTCTTTCTGGGAACAGACCATTCATTACAGGAGACGACGGCAGATCTGCCAGTGAGGAGAGCCAGCCTGGGACTACAGTGTCTGTGCCTAGTTTGTGAGGGCATAGTATCAATTCTGAGGCATCAGCTGTGACTGTTCAAAATAACAATAGCTGCTCTAACTGAACCAGGCAAGAATACAGAGACTTAGATTGTCCACCATCATTCCTTTTAAGGGGCAGAGCTGAGAGTCCCTCCACAGTGTGCTTTGCTTTGCAGCCCTTGGTGACTTCCCCTTGGAAAGGATACAGTTGGCTCTTGGGACACTTGGGGTCCAGGGCAGACCTCGCCACTCTCCTTGCTGTCTGATGGGTCTTCCTTTGCCAGCTTCCTAGAATTGAAGCTCTGTGCCTGGAAGTCCACAACTGAGTTTATCAGTGCAGGTTTCCTCTGGGAGAGCTTCGAAACCAGACAGAGCAGGAAGCAAAGTGACAAGGAGGGGACGGACCCCAGTCATTCTGGATGATCCAGTTAAATATGCTGGAGGACCAAATAATTTGTTAAAAACCTTTTAAAAGTATGTTTCCAACGCCTTGTTGATTTTGAGAAGTGCCTTGGGATTTTTACTAAAATGTTACATGTGGGAAGGATCCAGGACATCTCCTTGACACACTTTCTGATGCTCTTTCTTTTTCAGTTTCACGATTCCTAAACTGCAGAACAGAATTGTTATTCTTCATTGGCCACAGGTACCAACAGAAGCCCCTGTAGGCATCTGCATGGCCTGTGGACTTTTCCACCCTCCCTCTCTTTCTGCACTGGACCCACCAGCACCCTCAGTGGCTGAGGCTTTGCCGGGAGAGGAGGGGGAGGTTCATTTGATTGCTTCTAGCCCCTCGGCTGTGAGCTCTGTCCTGAGTCAGCAGGCAGAAGGCAAAAGGTGAGGCCTGGACTCCACACCTTCAGCTGTGCTGGGCAGGGTATCTGCCTGGCCTGACAGCTCCCACCTCTTGGGAAGCAAGTTCACTGCCCATGGAAAGGAGGAAGTACAGGCTAGGGTTGCTATGTGGATGGGTTTGTGTGTTCTTTTTAGACCCTCTACCAAGATTCCTCTAGGGCCAATAATTCTTCCTTGGATATTTACACAGCATTTTTCTTGGTCCTTCTTTTCTTTTCCACCCCACCCAGCTCCTGTAGCTTAACGGTTTCAGGATGCAGGAGTGGCAGCGGTAGACCACATCGGAGCCAGTGTCCTTCGGAAGGACACCTAAGGATGGTCTGGAGAGCGTGGTAGGAAGCACACAGCCCTCCATGTTTTCCTCTGTGTGCTGCTGGCTTTGCATCTCCTCTCTAGCCCCAGGTCCAGGACTTGGGGGCCACCTGGGACTGTCTTTCCTCCTTGTTCCCCAGACGAAACCTGATTGCTGAGGATAGCACTCCACACATGCAGACTTTTCTCAGTTCCCACTTACGGCCGCTGGCCTGTTTTGACAGTTGCACAGGAATAGGGGAGAGTGAAACCCAGTCCTTCAACAGGGACTCCTCGCAGCATGGTCCAGGGATCTGTGCCCACAGTCTGTCGCCTTATCTTGTTTTTCTCTCAGCTTCAGCCGTGGTCTCTCGAGGGCTCTCCAGTGTTCTGTATCCAGTGATATCCCTGTGGCATTTTCACAACCCCTGTGTCCTCCTTCCTAACTCTCCTATCTGCCCGCACCTCTCTGTTCTGCAGTGCAGGGTTGGTTGTACAATGGAAGCGCGTGTGGCTCCTGCTCACCACGCACCATAAAAGGGTCAGGCGATGTCACTGGCCTTTCCCCCACCCTCTCTGCTGACTCCTGCCCAGGTGATCCTGTGGCTTCCCATACATCCTCACCCTGAACCCCTGTTTGAGGGGCTCTGAAATCCTCTGCAGTCTAGCACTGGTGGAAGAATGAACCTCCAGGACAGGGAGTGGGTAGATGACCTGCCTTATGCATTTGTGACTCTTGCCAGTTTTGACACACTTGCACAATTTTGTCACTTGAAAGTACAGTACAGGGACTGCTGTCTGGAAGTGGCATGATTGTGTGTGGGGATTATAAGGAAGGGAAGGAATTGTGTAACCAGACCCGTGCCAGCTCTGCATTGGCACCGAGTATGGATCTAAGGTTTGGGGGAACTCATGGAGTTCCCATCATTCCCAGCTCCCCAAGTCCTCTTCAGGTAGCAGTTGTAAAGACAATGTTATTTTGGTTAACATTTATTGAATGTGCCTATTAGTCAATCACAATGCTTATCTAAACTTCAGCATTTTTTAGTGAAATATTATCTCTATTACCTCCATTTTATAGATAAGAAAACAGGCTTAGGGAGGTTTCCTAACTCATATAAGGCTGCACAGCTATTCAATGATGAGCTGGACCTGAATCTAGGCACTATGACTCTTGGCTTTAACCCCTCTCCTACACTGCCCTGTCCATCTCTAGAGGTGGACTGTGAGACGATGCCAGCGAAGGTCCTGGTGCTTGGGAGGTCTTACAAATGGCTCACAGCTAAGGCAGGTGGGTCTCCCCTTGGCCTACTTTTTTTTTTTTTACCATGAGGAACCTCGATGTAAAACTGCACCGAGACCAGGACAAACCCCTGGAGTCTTGCCTGAGGTCTGAGCTACCCTAGGCAAGCAGCTCTGGGGGACTTCCATCCTAGCCCCGGTCCTTTCTCTAGCCAGCTGGGGCTTGCCTTGAAGAGCCCCTCCTCGCACCTCCCTCTTCTCTCCTCCCTCTTCTCCCCTCCTCCCCCCTCCTTCCTCTGACATCTCCTGCCCAGGTTGGGGTGCAGAAATATAGGTGACTGGTTCTTTCCTCCTAGAACCTTAAATCTTAAACCACCTGTCTCACTGCCTCCCTGTCCTGCCTTCCCTGCCCTACCACACCCCCGACTTCTCCAGAGAGCAGTTCAGCATTGCAAGACCATCAGACTCCAACTTGGCAGGATTGGCTGCCTTCTCTCTAGTTTCTGCCAGCTCGTGCTAGGCAGTGTCTCTCCATCCATAGCCCCTCTCAGATGCTTTAGTCAAATCCTCCCATGGAAATTTCCACTTTGAGTTTATAATTGCTTAGTCTCCATTCCCCTCCCACCTCCAACTTGATCACTTTCCCTGAATTTCTTTGCAAGTCTTTCTTGCCTTTCGTTATTTTCATGTGGACTCCTTTATTGTTCACTGGTGGCCTTTTCCCCTCAATTCCCCTTAATGTCCACTACGATTCAGCATTACCTGAAAGCGTTTCCTGCTCTTGTACTTTCCCTTACTCCTTTTCTCCTTTCTTCTTATTCTAAAGACTGTTTTGCCTCTCTGTTTTGATGTCTTGATGCACGTAAAAAAGCAGGTGGGTATGGCTGCTCTCTCTCAGGAGCCCACACATGCCTTTCCCTGCTCCCTCTGCCCAGGGCAGGTTTTCTTGTCTCTCTCTTCCACCTAAGCTCTAAGGACTCCCCCTCCCCTTGTTTTTTTTGCCTCTGTGCCTTATTTCCTGAGCCCATCTCTTCTTTGATTCACCTCTTCTACCCCTGTGACTTCCTAAATAAACCTCTTATGGTTAAAAAAAAAAAGGAGTAAAACAGCAGGTGGGTTTGTTTTCTGCCCAGACTACTTCCACCATTACCAACGCTATAGGGTTCTTACAGTTTCGTGGGGCAGGGATTTTACTCGGACATCAGGCATATCCTGTGGGTTAGGGAAGGCAAGAGGTGAACTACCGAATTTAAAAAAATAAACTGCCCAACACAAGTAGTTTTATTGTAATTGTGCCAGACACAGTTCTCAGCCCCTAACATGTTACCTCATTTAACCTTCATAGCAGCCTCTGAGGTAAGATGTGCTATCATCCCTGTCTTAGAGATGAGGAAATGGACCCAGAGAGGCTAAGCAACTTGCCCAAGGCCACGTAGATGGTGAGCTGTTGTGTCAGAATTCAAACCCAAGTACATGGGAGGCCTCTTCTTCCGGCTCACTGCCTTCTCTAAAGAGTTGACGGTTAATAAACAGAAAAGATGAGAAGTCACCTTCCAAACAATCAGACACACACAGTACACACACACACACACACACACACTCACTGTCCTTTTTCTCCTTCACGCTCCCTCTCTGTTCCCTTTTTCTTTCTTTTTCTGTCTGTCCTCTCAGAAGAAGCTGCCACTTTCTGCATACAGGGAGAGGACATCAAGTGACCTCTCAAAGTCTGTCATAGTTATAGTCTGCTGTAGTTCTGTGAGTGTCTCCCTGTTTCATTGCCATCTTTTCAGCTATAGTCAGCACTCAGACACTAGAGGAAAGGAATTTCACCTTGTTGGCAAAGACATCCAATCCACATTTGTACTGTACTCTGATGGACAGGAGAGCGACCAAGCTGCACATTTTCCAAGCAGTGCCAGCATGGCCGAGCCCCTGCCCTTTCTCAGAGAACTACATGTCCCATAGTGCAGCAGGGCAGTGTATTAGCTAGGGTTAGGGTGGAAACAGCATTCCTGGGTTTGCTTGCAGCCCCTCCCACCAAAGGGCAGCAGCCTAGAGAAGGCTTTTCCTAAAGAGGCAGGTGCAGCGTCCAGCTTCGGAGCTATCTTCAGGGGACTGGGGGCCTTCACCTCCCACCACACATTAACCACCCTGACAAAACTTGCTGCAGCCTCTCTTCAGGCACCTGGTTCCCCTCATCCCCTTCCTTCACTTGGTACACAAGTGCAGTGATTAAGGAGTTAGAGTATAATACCTAGGGTAAAGTAATTAATACAATTGCCCTGGAAAGAAAATGCCATTATAAAGTGGTCTATCTGGTTACTTATCTTTTCACTAAATGTTAGGCAAAATGGAATGGGATGGAATTGTAGAAGAGAGTTTCTGGGCTCTAGTTCAAAAAGCAAATGCATGGGATAGGGGAGTTATTTCTCCTAAAATAGGGGAGTTATTTAAATTGATTCCTTTCAGGTGAGTAGCTGAGGTGCTGATTCAATGCCTTCTTAATTAGATACTCTGCATCAGTTAATCTTCCCTTTTTACCTTTGTGTCACTGTCTTTTCTGTCTTCCTGAAATTCTCTTTGGACTCGGGAACATGCTTCTTTATCCTCTGTCATTAAAACTGCAAGTGATGCCCCCTGTGCCCCTCCCCCCCAGGCATTCTCCGCTGTGTTTTGAGTTTAAGACGTGAATCACTTTGTGAAGTCGATGTGGAGGCTCTGGCTGGGCAGCTCCCTGAAACGCCATCCTCTGTGCTCACACTCAGGGTTGTGTGGCAGGTGGGGGCCTGGAAAACTGGAGTGGGCCAACATGTTTGGTCATTTGGGAGATTGGGTAGAGTCCCATGAACATGAGTCCTATTTCAGTATGGTTTTGAGGAAACAGAACATCCTCATTCTTGGGGACTAGCCTCCTGCTCTCCATCTGTTTGTACACTTGACTGCCAACCCAGGAGCAGAGAGGACTGAGGGACACAGCGACAGCCAGAAGGAACAGTTCCAGGCCTCCTAGCAGAGATGCAGTGCGTGGAATGGCATGGCTCCCACGCCTTTGTTCTGTGTATGGGGGTGGGGGGGTGATAGAATACCTCTACTGCAGTACGAGTAAAGCCTCTTATCTTTTCCAAGTTGGTTGCATCTGTGACCACTGTCTAGGCTTACAGAAACCAAGCAACAAGTAAAATATCCATAGGTGTCAATGATGCTGTATTATTCTCGCCCCTCTCCTTTTATATATGGGTTTATGGAACTTGGCATCCTGTGACTAATAGCACATGTGATAGGAAAGGGAGAAGTGATGTGTTCTGTGTTTGTGTTGTCTGGAAAATAATGTACCTTCAGAAACTAGAGCACACATCCATTTTTCCCCCTTAATTTTAATCTTGATGGTCGGCCAGTTTGGTCAGGTGTCTTGTTGTACTCTTCTGCCTAAATATAGTGAACATGAGTGCATGCTTGATGACTCTTTTTAAAATCAGTTTGTTTGGACACAGATTTGTTACATGTATGCACTAAACTCTGGATAGGCCTGAGATTTCCCCCTTACACTTTATAATGTGTTTTCTTATAATTTTAATTATAATTTCACCATCTTTGAAAAAGAGGGGTTGCCAAAAGGAAATATCAAATGTATTGAAATTTGATAATCTCCATAATAATGGGAAGTGGGGGTTGGGGACAGATTGAAGGGGGAAAGTGAAGTGGTGGGATACTTGGTAGAATGATGTTTAGTGGCAGGGAGTTGAATTCAGTGGGCATGGGTTTGAGGCCCAGTTCTGCTATGCTGTGTGACCTTGGGCCAGTCACTTAAACCTCAGTGTCATTACCTTTGAAGTGGGGAAAACAATACTGACCTCGCAGGGTCCCTGTGTTTTCTAAGTGAGGTAATAAATTTGAAATCCACTGCAAATGATGGAGCACCTACCTGTACAAGTGGGAGTTATCGCTTCTGTTAACGGTGGAGCCAGACACACAGATGCTGGTAAAACAAACTGGTAGAGGTATCGGCGTCATTCCGATGGAGGGTCTTCCCCAGTCTGCCGGTCTACCTGAATGTGTGGTTTAATTGTGAAGTCAGCTTTGAACAGAAGCAGGCTTATAGAAAAGAATGAGGGAAAGTGTAGGTGGGTGTTTTATGTTTCAGGGGCTGGATTGGAGGGAGGGAAAAGGGGGTAAGAAGAATTCAAGGGGCATCCTCTCTCTCAGGAGTCACTATTTCTGAGGGGGATGATGCCTATAGCAGCAAGCCTGGGCTAGCACAGGAGGTGAGCTGGTGCAGCTGGAGCTGACAGAGGGGAGATGCTGGGAGGAGGTGTGCACTCAGGGATGCCCAAGGATATTGGTCTGCTTGCTTTTCCGTTGTTTATCCCCTCTGACTGGGAAAGATATCTCTAAAGGCTGGAATGTGTTTCACTTTTTCTTTCTTTGCATTTATGCTGGTGGCAGCTCCAATGAGTGCATGTAGTGAGCACATGCACTGTGCTTTACTTAGAGATGTGAGCTGCTCTCTCTCCTCTTCCCTCTAGGGCCTGGGGCACTCTGGCCCCTTTGCCCTGGCTGCTTGTCCACACAGCCTATCCCAGGCTGCTGAGTGGAGTGGGCCAGGGAGGAAGCTGTAGCCGCTGTGAGCAGAGCGCTGTCCCTGCTGGGCAGGAAACCTAGAGTGATGAATGGGGCCGGATGAAGTCATCCCGTTCCTCCAATCAGGCCGCTCCGAGCGAGCCGGGGCCTTTGCAGACCCAGCCCGGCTGGCTGCGCGGCTCTCAATGTATCTGTAGACAGAGGCCGAGTCTCTGGGAGGGCGGTGGGGGCTGTGAGCCGCCCGCTCTTGGCTCCTGTATAGGCCTCAGTCAGTCTGAATGTTACTGCAAGGTGAGTGGCTTCACCGGGCGAATTCCTGTCCCTCTGCATCCCGCACCTTGCCGTGCTGGCTCCGGCCGGGGGGCTTCAGCACCTCCTTGCACAGCACCTTCTGCTTCCATCTGAGTGCTGCACCTTCCTCTTGAGGTTCTCACACCTGCCCCTCAGCCTCCTTCCTTCCTGCTACCCTCAGCGCCGGCTCAGTTGGCCTCTTCCACATGCTCCCCTCTTCCTGACCCATGGGGACCCGTTGGTGGGGTGATGGGAGGGTAGGGCCTCCGCCTCTGTGTGCGCTCTCCCAGCAGGGGGCGCCCTGTTGAGCCCCCACACTTTACTCCTGGAAAGAAGTACCAGGCAAGGGGAGATGCCCCCTGACTCAGCCTACTATGGGCATCTGTGGGAACACGTAGCCACGTAGCCCCCCCCTCCAACTTTCTGGGGGCTGCAAGTCTCTTTCCCCCCAGCAGCAGAGGAGGTCCCAAGGGGCCAGAGAGTAAAAATGAGTCTCATTCTCCCTGACCTTCCAGAGGGGTGGTTTGTTCTTTCTGGTGGACGTTTGTGACTCTGCCTTTTCTCTCTGGACGGTGCCACTGCCCCCAGGCCAAGCAGAAATCATGGAGCCGGCTGATATGGCGACAGCAAAGGTAGGATGGAAATGCTGCCGGCCGCACTGTGCGTAAGTGGCTTCGCTTGGCAAGTTCTGCCTTTGGTTCACTTTTCTCTCCCCTCCTGTCCCTCAGCCCACCACTCCTGAGCATCCAGGGGCTGTGCAGAGAGCAAAGGGGAATGATGTGAGCAGGAGGAGCTCAGGAGAGGGAGGCAGGGCTGGGTCCCTCCCAGCACACTCAGCTTCCTGTGCCCGCAGTCTGAGCGGGTGTGGGGGTGATCTGTAGCTTTGTCTGGGCAGACTTAACTTGTCTCTTTCTCTTAGCTTTGCCTTATTTTCCATTTCTCTTTATCCTGTCTCTTTGTAGTCACCCCTCTCCCTTACCCCTCCCCCGAACTACCGTGCTTTCTTAACCCATTGGCACCATCTCCACACTTCCTTTTCACCTTCTGTGATTCTCCTTTCCCTCTGATTGTCTGGTAAGGAATAGGTGGGGTCGCTGTGGGCTGGACAGTCCTGAGAGCAGAGACTGCCTCTCATCCAGCAGCAGATGCTGGCCTTGGGATTGGCGAGGAGTGTGTGTCTCTGAGTGGCAGGTGCTGCTGCTGTTCCCTCCCACCGCTCATCTGATGCCCCAATGGAAGCACGGGTTTGGGCGCCCCCTGGGAATGGTGCTACGGTGCTGTGTTGCGTGGACCCCATAGGTGCACTAGAGGGCGTTCCTGAGATAGGTTTCTGATCTCTCCTGAATCCTGCTTGAAATTTGCAATTTGTTTTTCTGTGCCTCTTTCCAAACAAGGAGCTTGAGCCACTGAGAGTGGGTGGAGGATCTAAGGATGCGCTGTGTGTAAGCCCCAACTCCAGCCCCTGTATGCAGGGAGAGACCTGTAGTTTTTCCAGAGTATCTCAGCCCTTGGGTTAGGGGCCTACCTTTTTGGCCAGGTGGCTGGGTCTCCTTTCTCTCAGACATGCAAGGCTGTACTGGGCTCAGACTTCTGGAGCAGGTTGGATATCTTGTGTGTATATGGATGGGAAGATGTGATCGGAGGCCAAAGGAGCAATGATACTGAGGGACACTTCTCTGGGAATCACAGAACTAGGTTCTTGGCTCCTTTCTCCTACTCCCACATGCTGTGTGATTTGATCCAAGTTACTTAACCTCTCTGGAGGTTCTGCACATTGGTGAAAATTACATGCATCTGTTTTTTTAATTAGCTGAGATCTGTCAAATTTGCAGAAAGGAGTTGCAGAGAGACAAATCAAATGAGAACAGGCCTTCCTGGACTCTTAGACTCCCTGACTCACTCCCTCTTTCCTGCCTCAGTCCCCACTTCCCCTGCCTTTTCAGTCCTTCTACAGACATCTGAGTTCTAGCTTTGAGGACAGGCAGCACAGGTGCTGTGTGCCTTGGCAGTGCGCAGGGGGAGCCGTGAGAGCAGGTGCCTGTGCCTGTGCCTGTGCCTGTGTTTGAATCTGAAACCATTTGCTCCAGGTGCTGTCTGGCTCTAATGCTGCTGTCTGTGATGTTGAGTGTCATTTCTCACCAGGCTTACTCTCTTACAAAGCTGCCACTCAGCTAGCTCTTGAAGTTCTAAGTGGTTTGAGATCAACCCACTGGCTCTCGAGGGGAGGCAGTGATGAGTGTTCTGGGAAAGAGTGGTTCAGGGGGATTGGGGAGCTACTCTGCAGTGAGTTTGGATGCCTGCGATTATGTCTGCATTTTCGTACGGGGTAGAAACAGAGATGGCTTTCTTTTTCTCGGCCCTTGCCATCCCTCCATCCAGACTGCAGATTATCCAATCAGGGGTGGAGTCACACCTCGCAGCTGGACCATTCCTGAGACTAGCATTTGCTCCTAGGACCTTGACCTCAGAGCAGATCTGACTGGCCACAGAAACAGATGTGTTTAACCCCAGCACTGTAATTCTTTTTCTTTGACCTTCTCTACCCCAAACCCTGTGGAGGGACCTCAGTTCATGTGTTTCAGCCTGGGCTGGCGAACCGCTTCGGGCCTCGGGTGCACTTTAGGAGAGGGTCTGCCAGCCTCTGTCATTTGTGGCCAGAGTCGTGTATCTGTGTGCATTTTCTGGGAAGAGTATTTGTGGCTCTCATGAGGTCTCCACCAAGTGACTGAGCTGCTCCCACAAAGGCCCCGTTTGCAGTTTGCAGTCCAGGTACAAAGAGAACCTCTGTGTGTGGCCGAGGGACTGAACCTGATTATGTGTAGATGCAGTGGGACTGCTGAGTAAACAGTCTTACTGTGACTCATTGGGAAGGCATTTACATATGATTGGGATATCGTTTTTTTTTAATGTCCAACACATGCACATGCATCCCCCTTACCTAAGCCTTTCCCCTTTTATTTCTGAGGTACTGTTCCCAGGATTCCTCTTAAACCCCAGTGAGTTGAGTTCAGTTACCTGAGGAGGAGGTAGCTTTTGGTCAGGTGTGTTCACTGGACGGCGATGCTGCCCCTTCAGAGTGCACAGTGCCCAGGGCAGGGCTGTGGGCAAGGACTTCACCTCCTAGAGTCAGAGGGCACTGCCATGATGCTCCTTTTTTTTAAGGTTACAATTTCAGACTTGGACCCATCTGATGTCCTGACGTGACTGTGTGAAGATAAGTAGGTCAAGCTCTGACCAGTGTGGCTCAGTGGGTTGCGCGTCATCTTACAAACCGAAAGGTCTCCTATTCGATTCCTGGTCAGGGCACATGCCTGGGTTGTGGGTTTGGTCCCTGGTTAGGGGGCATGTGAGAGGCAAGTAATCAATGTTTCTCTTGCACATGGATGTTTCTCTCTCTCTCTCTCTGTTTTCCTCCTTTCTCCTCTCTCTAAAAATAAATAAATAAAATCTTTTAAAAAAGATATGTAGATGATAAAGTATGTGGTGAGAGTTTCTGTTTCAACCTTAAGAGGTTGATAGCATTCATTAATTCACTCATTTAGTGAATATATTCCCATATGGAAGTTTTATCTTTTATTGATTTTTTAAAAGATTTTATTTATTTATTTTTAGGGAGATGGGAAGGGAGGGGGAAAGAGAGGGTGAGAAACATCAGCTGGTTGCCTCTCACCTGCCCACAACCCAGGCATGTGCCCTGACTGGGAATCAAACCGGCAACCTTTTGGTTCGCAGGCTGGCGCTCAACCCACTGAGCCACACCAGCCAGGGTAGCCGTATGGAAGTTTTAGATGGATGGCACATGATCACTGTGAACAAATTGCTCATGGGTCCTTGAGGGAGCCTGGTGAGTAAACAAGTTATGAAGGCACCAGGTAATAAGGGTTGTAACCAAAGGTCAAGTCACCACAGAAGCACAAAAGATCTGATGTTGCCTGCACAAACAGCAGGAAGACGTGAGAATGTGTGAGAATTGAACGTGCGAGAATGTGACGTGAGAACAGAAGTGTGGGTGGGAGTCTATCAGGGGACAGAGAAGGGAGGTGACCTAGTTATGATCTGGAGTTGGACATGCCTGGGTTCACGTGTTGGCACTGCCACTCTCCAGTGTTGTGAACTTGAGTGAATTATCTTGACCTTTCCTAGCCTCAGTTTGTTCATCTGTAAATAAGGGTGATACTATCGACCTTATAAGACTGTTGCGAGGATTAAATGAAGTGACCTTGGTGAAAATGCCTGGCACACCACAGGCGCAACATGAGCGAGGGAGAAGGGGGCGGCACGAACGTGGCAAAGTCCAGGTCACTACAGGTCATTGGGCCTGACTTGCAGGTAGGACACATGTGGATGATGGATGAATCTGCAGATGTACACAGGCATTAACAGGCCATGACAGCCTTGTAGGGAAAAGGTGCTCCCCACAAACAGTTCTGCTGGTGGAAAGTGCAGGTCCATGCACATTGGCTACAGGCTAGACAGTGACTGAAAATTTTCCCATTTTGTGCCCATCTGTACACTATTTTTTACATGTCTGTCTTTCCCCATTAGACTATAAGGACAGGGGTCATGTGTTTTTGCTTTTTAAATAACAAAACCTCTAGCATCTAGCATATTATTTGGTATGTAATAGATACTCAATAAATATTTGGTGAATGAACAAATAGGAGAGGTAATTACAACTGCAAACCTTAAACTTGAAAGGCAAATGAAAACTGATAGCAGGAAATAGATTGTAGTTATATTTAGGGATCTAGAATTGACATGACTTTCTATGTCATTCAATTGGAGGTGGCAGGGGAGGAGCCAAGGATGGATCCAGGTGTCTGACTAGGTGACGTGGTTGTTAGTGGTGCCATTTATTGAGGTGGGCACCAGAAGTCAGAGGTAGAAGGAGACGTGGAAGGCAATGACCAGTCCAGCTGTCCTGCCAGCTGGGAGGGGCCCGTGAGGAGTCTCGGTAAAGGTGTTCAGGAGCAGCTGGAAACCTGGGTCTGAGGTTAGGGGCATGGTAATAGCTGTACATACACATTTGGGAAGCACAGCCATCTCTCCAAGGGGTCATTAAAGCATTCTCGACTAATCTAGGTCATTGTAAGAAAAAAATCGTGACTGTGTGGTGCTGCATGTTGACTGGGTTTAGTGTGGTGGTTGTTTCACAATGTGTAGCCGACCCTTGAGTGATGGGGCGTGAGGGGTGTCAACACAACCCCACCTCACCCTGCACAGCTGAAAATCTGCATACAACTTCCCACTCCCCCAAAACACGACTTCTAAAAAGCCTAATGTTGACCAGAAGGAAGCCTTACCACAGTCACTTAACACATATTTAACACATTTAACACAGTCACTAACACAGTCACTTAACGCATATTTTGTGTGCTATATGTATATACTGTATCATACAATAAAGTCTTCTAGAGAAAAAATGTTATTAAGAAATTCATAAGGAAAAGAAAATACTTTTATGGTACTGTGTGTATACAAATAATGCCCTTTTTATTACAAAATCATTTATTACACAATCATAAGCATGTAATTCTCTAACATAACAATATCACACTCAAGCACACTATATGTCATTTTGGTAAAATGTTCAAATTGCTGTCCATCTTGTGTGAGACATTCACCTACCCTACCAACCACACTCAAGCAAGCCTTACTTCTGCCGGACCCTGTGTGTGTCTTCATAAAATTCACATTTAAGTGGACTGTGCAGTTTAAACCCAGAGCAGTAGACATACATGGCAACACCGTGCTATATATCTATGTATCTTGACAGACCTAAACTAATTCAGTGTTGCATAAGTCAAGTATATCTCAACTGAAAAAAAAAGACAAGGCCTGGAACCCCTGTGGCCCAGGTGACCCAAATGATGCCCTGACGACAAGGGTGTGGAGCTGCAGGGAGTGCCCCCACCCGCCAGCAGCTGTGGCTGGGACTTCCCCACAGGGGGTGTGAGGGCTCAGGACTGAGCAGGCCTTCTTCACCGGGGGTCAGAGCCTGTGGATTTTGTACAGAAATTGGAAATGGTTGGTGGATAGAAACTGACTGGCCAGATATGTATGTAAACTATACTAAAATACAAACTTACCACCACCATTATTTATATTTAAAGCATGCTTTAACACAAAATTTAAAAGGACATGTTATCAGAAATTAAAAATTTAGTATATTTAGCTTTTGAAACTTATCAGGTTTATTTTTCTTAACTGTTCACAAATCCACATAAAAACTTCATCATGGTATGCACCAGCACTTGGGTGCCCCCAAGTCCTCAAAGGTAGTTGGTGGCTTAGTATGGATGGCCACTGGAGTGTTTACTGAGTAGCTGTAGGCAGACAGGTGGTACTGAGCTCTCAGGTTTACTCAAGATTATGCCAGGCTCGTCATGGCGGTTGTGAGGTTAAGAGAACATAGTAGATATGGGGATATCTTTGAGCATTTTTTCAACCTTAGGGTGTGATGAGAAAATGTTCTGATGATAGGCAATGAAACATCAAAATCCACCTGATTAGATGCAGTCTGCTCCACCCAAATCAACCTGAATTTATTGGCAGTGATAGTAGCAATGTGTGCCAAAGGCACCATGGCCGGACACCGGCATGCAAATATAAGAAGTTCTTGAAAGGATGACA
Source organism: Phyllostomus hastatus (assembly GCF_019186645.2). Classification (NCBI taxonomy): domain Eukaryota; kingdom Metazoa; phylum Chordata; class Mammalia; order Chiroptera; family Phyllostomidae; genus Phyllostomus; species Phyllostomus hastatus. Next base: position 4,815,972 of record NW_025334015.1, on the reverse strand, counting down.
GATATTGGATCCTTTTTCTGGGCAACTGTTTTGTGTTAATAATAAAAAATAATGACCCCAGACAGACTTGGTATAGGTTAGCTGAGAATATTCACCATTACTCACTAGTTGATGGAAAGACTGGCACACTGATCTATGCTCGTTTGGAAACCAGAAATACTCTGTCCAGCCTCTCTGAGCCTCTCCTTATAGAACTTGTTGCTTTCAACTGTATGTTTGCATTATCTAATCTAACTACTTAGTGTACATCTCTTACTGTTCTTTCCAGGTGAAGCCTCTAGAGATCAGGGAGGATATTGGATTTATTGTTGAAATATGAACAATATGATTGATTTGCATGGGGCATGGACATATTAGGCACTCAGTAAGGGTAGTTATGGTTGGGTAAATAAATAGCTGATCGATCTAACAGAAATATCACCAAATAAAATTACAAAAATACTCCCAACCAAATGTTATTCAGGTGGAGGAGAACAAGTATATCAGGAGGCACAGAAGTGGAACCTGTTCTTCTTGCAGCAGAGAGTGAAGGACGGGGGACACTCGTTGGGAATATCCATAATACTGGTTAAATGTACTGGGCACATGCAGATGTCATGTCGTGTGCTGTGCCATTAACCCCTCCTGACAACCTCATGAGTTGTTGTCACTGTCACCTTTTCATAGATGGAGCTGAGGCTTAGAGGAAATGCAGTGACTTGCTCAAGGTCACCCAGCTGCTAAGCAGGGATTTGAACTCGAGGCTGATTTCAGAATCCCAGTGCTGTAGCACAGAACACACCTCTGGGACTGGGGTCAAGCCCTTGCCAGTTAAGAATACAGTCGTTGTAGCCTTGTCACATTAGCAAGCAGTTTCTGTGCCAGCAACCAATTCTTGCCGTGTCCTTGGCCAGGAGACTTCCACTGTGGAAATCAGTCAGCGCTTAGTTTGTCTGTTTGTTAATGGCAATTCTTCTCTGTAACTTAGTTGAGAAAGGAGAACTCTGCATTTGGTGGGAGGAGAGAGAGAGGAAACAGCTGGCTGTAGTGGTGTGGGTGCTGCCTCCCTAACAACCTGAGTTTATGAGCACCCTCCTGGCTCCCTGACACCATCCGTCACCCTGATTTTCTCCTGAGAACCAACTAGGAGGAGCAGTGGGGTATTAGAATTCTGCCTTGTTCTTCCATCTGGCAGGAGAGATGCTCCGTTTGTTGTGCATGTCATTAGCATGAGTGAGATCGGAGCTTTTCACCTGAGGGGCTGCCCTCTGTCTAGCAGAGTTGTGACCCAGGACACACTGATGAGGAGACAGACAGACAAACCAGAGCTCTGAGTCAGGTAGTCAAGTGTTCAGGGAGCTGGCAGTGATTTTTTTAAAAAATATTATTGATTTATTTTTAAAGAGAGGGAAAGGGAGAGAGAAAGAAAGGGAGAGAAACATCGGTTGGTTGCCTCACATGCACCCCAACCAGGGACTAACCTGCAACCCAGTTATGTGCCCTGACAGGGATCAAGCGACACTTTTGGTTTGCAGGATGATGCCCAACCCACTGAGCCCCACTGGGCATGCAAGGAGTGATTTGGAGATGAAGGGGAAGGTGAGATAATGGCAGGTGTCTTTTTGGGGTTTTCATTGCCAAGCATGAAGAAGCCTCCATGAAGAAGGGGTGTCCAGAGCTCCTTCAACAGGGACGGGGGATAGCTCAGCTGGCTTCAGCCTGAAGCAAACGAGGGAGGTAACTCCATCCTGGTTCCCTAGCTAGGGTGAGGTGAGGACTTCATGGTAACCAGGCATAGGGCTTTGCCTTCTAGGTTTTCCTCTTTCCTCCATCTTCCACCTCATGTTAGGCTAGGAGCAGTTCCTAGTATCTGTGGGGTGTGGGTTTAGCGATACCTCACAGGAATACACAGGAGACCACTTGAAACTCTAGAGTGGACAGACAGCCATCTGTGGAAACCTCTGGCCACCTCCAGTCTGTGTCAGTAAAATAACCAGGGGGTGAAGGAAGCCTGCTGGAGCTTGGCTTTGACCTTGCCTATCCTGTTGGTTGCCTGAAGGAACATTCTGGGTTAGCAGATTGTGAAAGAGCAGCAAACAAAGATGGGGGTGGTAAACCTGTCCATGTTTCAGTTTTTTTAAGTCCAGCACCCTAAGTAAATCCCTGGGGTCATAGAGGCAGAAGAAGCATTCCTGAAATGAACAGAATCTCTCAGGCTTTCTACACAAGCCTCTTGGCCTCTGCTGCTCCATAGCCTCTGCCTGCCCCCCTTCCCCACCCCTTCCCCCTCTCCCTCCCTTGCCTCTCTTCCTCTGGGCAGCAGAGGAAAGATGGGGCTGGAGGTTGGGTGTGCATGGGTCCCTAAGGTAGGGGTGGGCTAGGAGGGCTGGGGGCTCCCAGTGTGGGGAGGTGGCTGGCACAGTTCAGAAAGCAAGGACAATGCCTGCCACCAGCACCCCAGAGCCAGTGACTAATAGCCGCAGAGGGTGGGGAGGTGTGGGGGGGAGGGAAAACGGGAGTGGTGGGGAGCACCTGATCTGTAGTGGCTTTGGGGCTCTGGCCATCTGCTGTCCCCGCACACAGGCTGTGTTGGCTGCAGTTGGGAATCTGGGAGCAGATTCTGGCTGGAGGACGAAGCGGAGGCTTGTTGCTAAAATGGAGTGTTTAGGAGGCTGCTCCCTCCCCCGCTGCCCTCTGGAGCTTCCTGACCTCCAAAATGCTCCTTAAATATAACACTCTTGCGCCTGCCACTCCCCTGCCTGAGCTAGGAGCTTGACTCGCCAGCACTCCCCAGCGTGACTGCAGCACTGCTCTGGCCCAGTTTGCAGCTCTGCCTCGGCTCAGCTCTGGCTCCAGGAGCCCTGCACCCTGCCTGGTGCTGCGGCTCTACCCCTCTGGAGCTGGGTGAAGGGCCGGCACAGGACTCAGGAACCTGAGAAAGAGAGCCTCAGGCATCATGTCCTCTTGGGTGTTCTCCCCAGATTTGTTCCCAGTGACTGCCCAAGGTCAAGAGGAGGCTGGAACTGGTGGGGAAAGAGGGAAGTGGACGTGAGGAGGGCAGCTTCTGCCTGGGTTCAGGGCCCAGGCCTTGGGTGTCTGCAGAGGAGGGCCCCAGCAGGGAGCCCTGCTTGAAAGACTCTCTCCCCATTCTAGTCCCTACTTAAGGAGGAGGCAAAATCCTGTTCTCCATGGATTGGGAGGGGAATAGCACCAGGGCAGGTCAGACCTCAAGGCCAAGACAAGGTCAAAACATCTAAAATCAAAAAGGAACTTTTCCAACATTCATTCCAAACCCAGTGGCATTGGGAAGAAACCATCGCAACAAGAAGCTGGGAGCCATACAGACCAAACTTAGGTAAATCCAGCCTTGTCCACATGAGGAGCTTTTGAACCCCCCCTAAGTCTGGGAAAGTACCCCACCCCCCACTTTCCTCAAGTCTGCTCACAAAAACCCAAAGGAGGCTGGCGTCAGGTGTTTGCTAAGTAGTAGGTTTATCTTTAAAGTGTTTCTGCTACATAGATGCAAAAATTATTTATAAAATATCAAATATGTGTAAAGTAGACCTTTTGAAAGAAGAAACAATAAACACAGGGTACTTCTTACCTGTTCTTCTGATCCCTGTGTCCCCACCTACCAAAGGTGCCCTTTCTGAAGGTTGAGTTTGTGGTCCCCTTGATTTTTCATTTTACGGAGACAGATACAGTATCCAGGGGGGCACATTCTAAGATCCCACCATGAAATCCCCAAACCATGACTAGTACTGAATCCTGTATATGTTTTTTCCTTTGAATATGCCCCATCTTTTCATGTTATGGCCCATCTTTGTCATGTCCGCATTGCCAGCATCATTGCTCTTGTGCTTTGATGCCACTATTCAGTGAAATAACAGTGACTCGAATACAAACATCATGGTGCCGTGCAGTTGATATGAGGCCAGGTGGCCCACGGGTGGACCGCACAGGCAGCGCGGACGTACTAGACAAAGGGGTGACACACTTGTCCCAGGCAGGTCAGAGCAGGATGGCACGAGGTTTTGTCATTCTTCTTGGAATGGCGTGTAGCTTAAACGTATGAATTGTTTATTTCTGGAAGTTTCCATTTAGTAGTTCTGGACCATAGTTGACCAGGGGTAACTGAACTGCAGAAAGTGAAACTGTGGATAAGGAACTACTGTATCTATATGGATATAAAACTGTCTGTCTTGTTAATGTAAGAAACATTCAAACATGTAGAGAATATTTGTGAGTTTATTTGAGCCAAACTGACTGCAATTGCTGGGGACCAAAACCACAACAGAGTGAGAAAATGGAAGTTATGCACCTAATTTTATAGATTACAATGAAAGGAGAAGGCATAAGGGAGTTAGATGAAACCCACTGGTGATAGATTAGGGAGGCGGGAAGAAGCAAAGGGGGGAAGCTCTGGGATTGGATAAAAAGTAAAACGATAGACACACAGGTGGGCACAGCATAGTCAACAGTCAACAGTTAACACATGAGAATAATAACACCAAGGGGATTTGTGGTCCCTGCCCTGGCGACAATGCCTTGAGGGGTCCAGAAAAAGGAAAATTACTTTGTTAACTGTAAATAGCCTTGTTTATCGGGTGTGTTATCCTAGATGCAAAAGGACAACAGACAGGCTTGGTTAGGTTGAATACTGACCTTTGCCAGGGAGAAATACCACACTGGGACATAACTACCCACCACGAACCACTTTTAGTTAGAAAGTTTTCATTGCAGGCCATCCTTGGTGGTTCCTTTAGGTCTCTGAGTTTGTCAGGCCACCACGCAGGCCTCTGAGCTTGTCAGGTGTCTGTATGGTCTCTTCTCTTCCACATGATCTAGTCTGTCTATTGTTTTATGTTTGTTCTGTACGTGGAATCATACTGCATGCATTCTTCTTTGATTTTCAGTCAGTGGGGAACAGCCTGTGAGGTGTTAGGGGATGTAGTTCTTAACCATTACTACATGATACCAAATAGTTTTCTTAGGAAGTTGAACCAGAAAGCACTTCCTGTAGGTCCTTTCCACCCTTTGTATTGTAAGACCTTCTAATTTGTGCCTGGTAGATGGCCAGGGTGAGAGGGCATCTTGTTGGAATTTGAATTTGCAGTTTCCTGAGTTCCAGTGAGGTTAAGCGCCTTTTAATATACTTATTGATCATTTTCTCTTCTGAAAGTGCTGACCCAAATCATTGGTCTATTTTTCTAATTTTCTTCCCTTTTCTTATTGATTTTCAGAAATTTAAGGTATATTTTGTGAACAATTGCCTTTTCAGTTACATGTGCTATAGATATCTTCTCTCAGAAAAGCCATGCCTTGTCTGTTTATATGATTAGTTTTGTTGATCAGACGGTTTTAACGAATCAGTCTTTTCCTTCTGTACATTGTTTTTTTGTGTGTGAATTTTCAGTAAGTCAGGCAGTGATCTGTGTGAGGATTAGTTTGTAATCATGATTTGTTGGGGGAGATTGTTTTTCCTCCTTCCCTCACTGCTGAGGTCAGTGACAGGCGGATTTCCTTTCAGGTCCTCAGCAGCATTTGTGAGTTTCTTTCAAGTGTGTTCTTGTTTTCCTGGACCTCCTCTTACGCCCAACACATCAGTGGCTGCAGGCGTGGTCCTCACCCATCATGCCCTGTGAGAGGCCAGGAGAACCACAGCCCATTTCCCAGGCTCTGTGGATGCCCTCTCTAGAAAATGCATTGAACTTCTGTCCTCACTAAATGTGTGGCCTCCACATATTTCTTATTTAGATAAGATTTTGATAGGTCACCACACATTTGAAAAGATGTTTTTCTTTCTAAGAGTTTTATTTTATCCAGTATTTCTAGTTAGTTGTTTTTAGCAAGAAGTTCCATCAGGATGTCTCATCTGCTATATTGCCAGAAATGGAAGACTTCAGCATTTAGGTTTTTTTCTAAAAATTCTTGCCCTTCCTAAAAGATGAAGATCAAGGAGAAGCCAGATTGAAGAGTGAGGCAGATCAAGGAGAACTGAATGCACCTGCCTGGTCATCAATCTACAGCCACCCAAAGTAATCCAGAGTTAGGTCAGTACTGACAACTTACCTGTCGGGAACTTCTAAACCACACAGAACAGGCTGCCCACTATGAGAACACAAAAGAGGGAAAATACACTAGACGGAGACTGTTTCTTCACTTTGGTCTTACTCTTTAATTTGCTTCAGGGAGAGACAGTGACCCCTTGGCTCTTCCAGGCTGTGTTTAGGTTATATTTTGAGTTTTCCTTTTTGGATCCCAAAGTGCAGCCAGGTTCTAGAGCCTTGTGAAAAACCCTGGATGCAGAAACAAGAGCCAAATGGGGCTCAAGGTAGATGATTGTCTCCTGACCAGTGAGGCTCCTCCCTTTCACGTGTCTCACGCTGACACGTCAGCCAGTTACATATCAGGGATGGAAGCAGCAGCTGACGTGATTTAGTCTTTTACCTGTTGCCTGGATTCTTTCTGTTGTGGGAGCATATGAGCCCTTATAAGTCAGTTTGGTAGAGAACGTTTTTTGGTAAGCGTACATGATGATGAAAACACAGGGTTCTGGAGCTGGACATGCTTCCATTGAAATCCTGAGCTGGCAGCTTGCTGGCTTTTTGGCAGTGGGCAAATCAAGATACTATACTCTTTAGTTTTCAGCTGCAAATAACGTAGTCACTACTGAATAATGTTGAGGTGTGGATTAAACGCAATGATGCAAGTAAAATACTTAGCATGATGCTGGCAGAATAAGCTCCTGACAGATTCTTACTAATATAGTTGCAAAGGAGAGTGTTTTTTTTTAAAAGAATGGGTAAAGAGTAAACACTGAAGAACTTTAACATTTACAACAATATGTTTCTAATGTAATCGTTGGAAAGTTTTGTCCAAGTTTCCTGTGTTTCTTGTGATTGGAGCAGTGAATGCAGCAGGATGAGCACATTCTCATCCACTTGCAATACCCCAAGTGACATTTGTCTAGCAGGGGTATCCAACCCATGGCCCATGTGCTGCATGTAGCCCAGGATGGCTACGAATGTGGCCCAACACAAAATCGTAAATTTACTTTAAAACATTATGAGATTGTTTTGTGATTATGTGTCACAATGTATTTAATGCGAGGCCCAAGACAACTCTTCTTTTTCCAGTGTGGCCCAGAGATGCCCAAAGGCTGGACACCCTGGTCTAGGGGCTGGGTCACAGGACCTGGGAGGCCAGTTGAGTGGCTTATCTAGCTCACAAAGGAGAACTCTATGTACTTCTGGTATCTATTACATCTTTACAATACCTGTGCTGAGAGGATGGCCTGGCTCTAGGCTCAAGGAGCTTTGAAAACATGACCACAGATTATTTAGAAGTCTTAAAAGTGTTTCTATGTTTTCTGGCACTAGAGCTGAGGATGCAGGGAAATTCTGCAGCATAGTGCTGCTTGTAGGTACATCTCTGAAAGCTCAGGATACCTTAAAGAGTATTTCTGCTGGACCAGCTGAACACTGGAGAGACACTGCAGTGCTTTAATTAGGTTTGAATAAGGTCACTCCAAAGAAGCTCTTGCTTATAGTACCCCTGCTGTATGCAAGCCTTTCTGGTCAGCAGGGAGATGGCGCTGACCAAGATACATAGTTTCCCCGGCCTTCATGGAGTTTGCCATCTCAAAAGAGGAAGGCAGATGATAAGCAAGGTATCACAGGTACTCTGAGTGTCACCCACTGGGGTCTGCACTCTGGTTTCTCTTAAGAGCATTACTTTGGAGGGTCTGGCACGGATGCCTTGCATGCAAACTGTATGCTTGTGTGTAGATTGCTTTGGGGCAAGTTGCAGGGTTAAGGCTCATTATGGTTCAGTTGAAGGTTGCTATTTCATAATTAATCCCCTCTTTGTTCCTTGTCACCCATCCGCATTACTGACCCAGATAGTGTGCAATCTAGGGGAGGACAGGCAAAAGCTATGAAACAGCCCGGGAAGTTGTTGGGGCTGGAGCTCCTTCCTGGGTCCCCAGCAGGAGGACTTAATAAGAACCGTTTCCACCTTCCTCATGAATTGTATGTTTGAGTTGAAGTTGCAAGTCTAGTCCCTCCTCACTTGAGGCTGTGCCTGGTCTTCATTTTTGGGAGCCCGGCACTGGTGATAAAATGTTTAAATCCCACACCCGGCCAGTGGCTACCTTAAAAAGATCCCTGGCCTCAGGTGACTGGGGGGTGGGGGTGTGGGGGGAGCTGCTTTGCCACCGTAAGTTGCTGCCTCATCACACACTCCAGAAGTCGGCCAGGTAATTTCCCCAATAGGGGAAGAGAGCTGTGTGCTGTGTGCTGTGAACTGCGACGCAGCCGTGCTGGCCCCGCCCTGCTGGGAGAGGGCGAGGACTCTATTTAAGGTGGTCTTGTGCAAGCAGCTCGCCTGCTTCCCGACACCTAGACACCCCCCACCCAGCCTTTCTGCTCTGCTCAGCTTCGGATTCCCAGGTTTGCTGAGGGTCTGGGACAAGGCTCCACTCCTCCCCAGGTGGATGTCCGTGGGCTTTTAACCCTTCAGTGGATGCCCTTGGAAGTGCTTATCTTCAGATATTGCCACTCTTCTCCTCTTCCTCCTCAGAAACTGCATTGCTCACCTACCCTCCCCCTGACTTTCTGTCCCATCCTGGGACAAAACATGTGCTATGTCTTTAAGTGGGCGGAAGTGGCTGGCAGTGCTTTGCTTGGGTACTGCATTGATTAGGAGATTACATGGAGCTGCGGGAGCTGCCGCCTGGGGGAAGAGAGGTGCAGCTTCTGCTAGGTTTTCACTCTCCCCTGGGGCTCTCCTTGGGTTCTCTGAGCTGGCATGCGGTGAGGGTGGGTGGCCAGCCTGCCTGTGGACAGCAACTCCAGGGTTCTTTGGCAGCCCTGCCAGCATTACCCATCCTCATCAGAATTTGGCAGTGGCAGCGGCAGCTCAGCCAGGCAGCTCCGGCCCCGGCTGGGTTTGAAGAAGCTGCCCTTGGCCTCCGAGCCGGGCAGCATTCAGCTGGGAAGGGAGCAGAAGGGGACGCAGAAGCAGTTCTGGCTGCCGCTTCCTCTCTCTCTTTCTCTTTTCTTTCTTTCTGTGTTCAAGTCACATTACATGGGATTCTGTTCTTTGGGGACTTCATCATCTTTTCAAACATGTCCTGGGACCTCTGGAGCTGTAACAGGGATGCTAAAGACACGGTCAGTGGATTATCAAGACTGTACTAATGAAAGGATTCAAGCTCTCCTGGTAAGTGGAGGAGGCATAAGGCACCTTCCTCTTCAACCCACGTTCCCCGCAGCATCCTCAGGAACCTCCTTCAGACAGGGCCGGCTCCTTCAATTGTATTGAGGGGCCACACACTGTGAAGTTGAGTGCTCCTCTCTGGCTCATCCCAGCTTTCCACACCTCTGGTATCTTCTGCCAGCATCTCCCTGGGGTTGGTGGAAGTAGGGGGGGCCCGTGCAGAGAACCAAACTGAAGCTAAAAAGAGTCTAACTTTGAAGGGCATGGGATGGTGCCTGCTGAGGGAGCTGGGTAAAGAAAGAGCACTTTCACGCGGGCCTGTGTGTCCGCACCAGGCTGGGGGTGCTGTGCACTCTCCCTCACCCCACAGAGAGGCCTCGCCCAGCCGGCTCCTCAGGACACCTTCACCCCTGTGGGCAGTTTCTGGCCAATCAGAAGCTTCTGTCTGAGCAGAGAGTCTTGAAGGGCCAGGTTGCAACCTCCAGCCTGGCTGGAGTGCAAAGGAGAGCGGAGTGGCCCCACCGCATGGCCACCGCCCCCACGTACCATAGTTTGGGGCTGTGCAGGCACCTCTTCCCAGACTCCATGTTGAAAATTTGAGCCCCATCATGCTTGGCGTGTGGGGTGGCTGTATTCCAGCCACAGTGTTAGTTGGGATCCATTTACTTACCATTTTAAAGGTAAAACCTTTACTTTTCCTTCTCCTTTGAATCAGATAGGTAGGTGAGTTGGCTTTTTCTCTGCTTGAGAAATGAGGTTTTGCTTGGAAAACTTTGTCAGACCAGGGCCATGGCTCTCCCTGCCGGGCACCTTGTGCAGCTCAGGAGACAGGGTCCTGGGCTGGGGATGGAACCCTGTCGTCTCTCGCAGGTGGGGGTGGTGGGAGGAGGAGAAAGAGCTGAAAAGAACTCCCTGCAGTGCCTCTCTTGGAGCCAAAACAGTCCAAAGTGGGGTGGTGAGGGGGTCATCTCTTTGACTTGGAGCTCGATTTTCATAGTCAGTGGTAGGTACTGAGTGCACACATGCAGTCCTCACCTGCCTGACTCAAGGCCATGCCTGGCTTTGCTGAAGCCCCTACTCTGAGTTAAACCCAGACAGCACTGGCCTAGTCCACCATCCTTCCTCCCTGAGGCGGGAGTGCCTTGTAGGGGTCTTGAAGGGGTACATTGCAGAAGGAAAGGGTGGAGCTTTGTTCATGCAAGCTTTGCTCTTGTTCTTATAAACTGTGAGGTCCTCAGTAGTGGACACCGCTGACCACACAGCCTGTCGTTTCTTCTCCTCCAGATTTGCTCTCTTGCTCTTCTGCTCTTGTGCTAACAGGCCCTCTTTCTTGGGGCTGGGTCCCCTGTTCCTTAGTTGGAAGGCATTAGCAGAGTCCATCGACACAGGGAACTCAGCCCAGTCAGTGTCTGAGCTGTGCCTTTACTCCTCAGCAGAGCAGAGCTGGGCCTGTGACTCAGTTGAGGCCCCCAAGGAGGGCCCAGGTGCTGCTGGGAGTGTGGCTGGCTTGTCCTCAGAAGTTCCTGGGCATCCTCTATGCCCAGGCTGCTGGCTCAGCCAAGCTGGGACTGAGGGGCACTTACGCGCTGTCTGTCCTTCAGGATGAGACATGGCTCTAACACAGAATGCTTCTGTGCTCAGCCTCAGCTGGTTTCCCAGAGATGTTTGCCTTTAAAAATCTGTCTTGAGTATCTCTTGATGCGTTTCAACAGAAAAGCAGTGTTAAGCTGGGAACTGTAATTGGTGTAACTGTATCCTTTTCGGCCAAATAAAATGTTACAAGATGGGAAAATTTTGTCACATCCGCCTGGATGCTGTTAGAGCCTGTGAGCTATCTTGTTGTTGTGCTGTGGACTCTGGGCTTGGCACCCTTTATCAGGCCACGCTACTGTCCCAACAGGGAGCACTGGTAGAGACGAGATGACCAGACACATTGGTTGCGTTGTTCTGGATAACAACACCACCTGCCTATGGAAGAGGATGGAACCAATTGACTTTCTAATGTTTGAATTATTTCTAGAAACATTTCTGGAATGCCTACTCTCTGTTAGTGATATTACAATGATAACACTGATAATAACAGTTATAATGGCAACTAACATGTATGGAATGCTCACCACGTGACAGGCGCCCGCCTGGGCACTTCACCTGTGTCAAGGCCCATGGCGCCTGCAGCTTTAGGATTCAGGTCCCTGTCGACAGAGGGAGAAAACAGACCTGACAGGTCATGGGACTTGTTTGAGGGCAGACAGGTAGGAATCGGGCTTTGGATTGGTAGGTAGCTCTGCCCAGTGGTCCGCCTGTCCTTGGTTGCTGTCCTGCAGGGGCCCCTTGCTCTGCATGTAACACCATACCAGAGATTGACCTTTTCCACCTTTGCCATCTCTTTGCCTTATATTTCTTTGGTTAGTCAATCAGACTTTTAAAAGGGTATGGAAATGCATTGTCTTATTCCGTCCTTACTATAATCCCACAGAGCTGGGCATCTACATTTGAGAGGCATAGAACCCGAGGTACAGAGTAGTAAATAAAGCATTTTAAATGAATTCGTGCAGCTGCTTCGTGAAAAAGCCAGGTGCCAGCCCTGGCCATCATTTCAGTTTTGTGACTTTGACAGCAGCAAGAAGGTGCAGGCCTGCTTTCCCAGGGAGTGGGGTCAAGGTCTGTACGCTCCTTACTCGGCAAGCTCGTTACTCTGCAGACATTGGCCATGCAGTTATTGCTCTCGCAGCCCTGCGCGTAGACATTGTGGGGGCAGACATGAGAAGGCCATGGCCTCTGGCTCCTACAGACTGGTAGCCTTACAGATAGAGTGAGCCCCAACTCTCCTCCACGCTCACACAAAACCTATAGAGCAAGTCAGTACATGCTGAGGGATGGACACATGCAATTCACCGCAAGCTTTCTAAGAATTCTGAGGAGTCCAGAGCTCCCTTCAGCTGGGTAGCAGAGAAGCTTCTTGGAGGAACAGCACTTGAATGGGGGAGGGAAGGCTGCACGCACCTTGTGGAGTTGGGAAGTTGTCACCCGGGATGCTTGGGAATGAAGCTGATCAAGATGAGTGTCTGTGATTAGCAAGTGGCTGGACTGTGAGAGAGAAATCCTCCAACCCACTCTCTTCTCTCCTTAGGGCCAGGGCTTCTGGCTCTCTCAGAGCCGATTCTGTGATCTTGTGTCTTCTTTTTTCAATGCTATTTTTTAGGAATAAATTGTAGGATTTTAAAGTATTTTTTTTTAGATTTTATGTATTTATTTTAGAGAGATGGGGAAGGGAGGAAGAAAGAGAGGGAGTGAAACATCAATGTGTGGTTGCCTCTAGCACACCCCATACTGGGAATATGGCCTGCAACCCAGGCATGTACCCTGACTGGGAATCAAACCAGTGATGCTTTGGTTCACAGGCCTGTGCTCAATCCACTGAGCTACACCAGCCAGGGCTGATCCTGTGTCTTGATGACGTAGTGAGCGAGGTCTGGACAGTGGGGGCGGGAGGGATTGGCACTGGCACACAGACAGCTGGGCCCATGCAGATCTGTGGGGCACAGGAGATTTGGAAGCCACATAACTTTTTAGTATCAACCACCAATGACCTCAGCTGCTACGTGGTGAATGTTTTTTGTGTGTATGTATGATGTGAAGCTCTTCCTAATTCCTGTGGAACTGCACATCTTCAAACACCAAGTTTCCCAGTTTTGTAGCGGGCCCCTGCAGACTTATCTTGGCCCCCACAGGGCTCTGCAGGCTGTGGTGCCATTGGTCTGGATTCTCAGGGCTCCTGGTCCTTAGCATCTGTTGGGGTTGGTGGTGGAGCCTCCACAGAGCATGGAGGCTGTGAAAGACCTTCTGGAAAGTCAGTGTGCTGGAAGAAGTTTATTCTGTGGAAAGACAGAGACAGTGTGGCTCTTGCGACATAGTAGGCGGGATATGCCTGTGGCTGGGTCCCCAGGTGAGAGGGACCCAAGCTCCGCTTCTTGCCAGAGTGGCTGTGAGGGTGCAATCTCAAACAGTCCTGTGCCTTTAGGGATGTGATGCTGTGCGAGGGGACCGCTCGCTCACTTTCTCCCCAGGTAACTGGGACAAAGATGTGGTTTTGCACTGCTCAGTGTTTCTTGGAGATGAATGGTTTTTTAATACTAAAGGTCAATCATCTGATGTGCCTTTTTTCATCCAGGCTATTAATGCGTGGAGCGCCATTCCTCCTCCAGCTCTGGTCTAAGTCCATGAAAAGAGAAGGGGGAGGCTGCAGCAGGGAGAACTTAAGTTAGACATAAAGAAGCTGGGAATTTCCGCCTCTGGAGTGTTCACATCAGGACATAGATTTATCTTTTGAGATTCGTTCTGTAAAAAGTTTATTCTACAGGAGGAGGAAGCCTGGCTTTGGCCTCTGTGCACCTGTCTGAGAACCAAGTGCCCAGCTGTTCACATCTCCCAGAAGGTGGGCTGCAGGGAAGGGTGCGGTCTCAGTAGCTTGAGGTTCTGGAGAGCAACCTCTGATCTGAATCTTGTGACCACCCTTTGAGTTGCTGTGTGGCCTTGTGGGTGACTTTGGTTTGCCTTGGGCAGGGGGGTGGTGGCCATTGGGAAAGTGGGATTGAATAACAGTGCTGGACAGGGGTCTGTCTCCCAGCTTCCTTTTTAATTATGGTTTAGAAAACGGCCACAGTTGTGATAGAGGGGCCACTGGTGTTGTGGGCTGTTGGTACTCTCTCTTAGCCAGCATGAAACACTAAAATAAACCTTGATTCGAACATAGTAAGTGTTCAGTTACCAATATGCCCCAGCAGGCACACCTCCTGCCAACAGTGCAATATTTGCTTTACTTTTGTGGGAATGAGAATTGGGAGTTGCCACCCTCCAGAGCATCCTGGGCACTGAGTGCCGCCTGCCTAGGCCTTCCAACTCCTGGAGCCATCGGCACGCCTCAGGGGAGAGGCTCGAGCTTCTGCGGAGGGTTTCTTACAAGGATGGGCCGTGCCCACCTTGCACCCAGGTTTCCATTCTGCCTTGAAATAAGCAGCAGTAAACATCACTTGCTTTGTCTGTTTTTCGTTTTTTTTGTTGTTGTTGTTGTCATCCTTATTACTTTAAGGAGATTAACTCCATTGGAATGTGGGCTTCAGAATGGCAGGGACTGTGGCTGACAAATCAGATCATGGGTACTTGAGGTTCTTCACTGCCGGTCATTATAACTAGTCACTGAATTTTATAGCTGGAAGAGGGGACTGAGGGTTTCTCATGATAGAACCTGAAGAGAAGAACTCTTTTGACCTTCCGCTAAATTGTCCAGAAGGCTGGACGTTCATTTCCCGAATAAGTTGTCGAGGTGAACAGAGGTGGCAGACTAGATGTGGCCAGACATCTTTCTGTTCACTGACCCTCCTGCCGTTCTTTGGTTTGTGACTGCAGACAGGCGCTCACTCAGACTGGACAGGCTGCTCTGTGACAGCAGACGCCACCCCAGACCCACCGTGAACGCAGTAGCTTAACTTGGTCCCCCCGAGGCTCTAGAGAACTCTCCAGACAAGTATCCTGCATTTTGGTGGCTCGGTGATCCAGGTGTCGCCTCCACTGGCCCCCTGTCCTGGTCACTGAAGGGGTGGAGAACATGGCTCTTCAGTGCTTCTCCTTGGAAGTGAATACAGGGCCCTGCCTGAGTGCGGGAGCAGGGCTCAGGCTTCTGAAATGTGGGTGGGAGTGGCTGGGCATGCTGGGAGCCCCAGCTGTGCCCACTGTAGCTGCCTTTGTGGAAGTGCAGCACGGGACCCCCAATGAGGGCCTGAGGGAAGGGAAAGAGCCCAGCAGCCTGACCCCAGGGGAGCATCGAAGTGGTGGCGCAGGGCTCACCTGCATGTGGCCTCCAACGCAAGCTCAGGTGACCAGAGAGCATGGCCTGGGTCTTCCCAGCACCCTGGGCCAGCTGCTCTGGGTCCGAGAGCTGGGAGTGAGTGCACGGTATGGGGGCGCGTGTGAAGAATAGCGTTAGACATTATAACAATGCTCCTACGAGTGTTTTTTTAAAATCTCATATAACCCTTACTCAACCCTACAGGAAACGTGGCATTCATCCCACTTTATAGGTAAGGAAACCGAATCTCAAACGGGTTTAACTACCAGTCCCAAGCCTGCAGGCTGGTGGCGCAACAGGGGTAAAATCTACAGCCTGTGCTCTGGACCTCTGTGCTTTCGGCCTGGACTTGGTGAGAAAAGAGTATTTATTGGGTGGAAAGCTGGAGCTTTAAACTAACAGTTTTGAAAAGGTTTGCCAAGGAGGTGGGGCAATCCTCCTGGCCAGCGATGCTCTTTCTCAGTTGATCTCACAGTGGAATCTTTTTGTCCAGTGTCCTCTCCCCAGTGCTGTGCCATGCCCCCAGTCACCGCCGGTCCAGGGGCTGCCACGTTGGGCTGGGTCAGGGTTTATTTAAATAAGGGTTTGTTTTTTTTTAATTTGTGAAGTGTATTATGTATACAAATGAAAGTATTTAATGTATCTGCACAGCTTAAAGAAATACAGTTTAACTTTGAACAACACCAGTTTGAGCTTTGTGGGTCCACTTATTATACATGGGCTTTTCTCAATAAATACTGTAAATGTGTTTTCTCCTCCCTATGATTTTCTTAATAACATTTGCTTTCTCTAACTTACTTTACTGTATGAATATAGTATCTAATGCATACAACATACAAAATACATGTTAATGGACTATTTATGTTATCTGTAAGGCTGTTCGTAGTTACGTTTTGTGGGAGTCCCAAGTTACATGAGGATTTCCCACTGAGTAGGGCTCTGTGCCCCAAACCTCTGTGTTGTTCCAGGGTCAAGTGTAATTAAACAGTGTCTGTGCACTGTCCAGATCAGCATTAGAACGTTATCTAAACCTTTGAAGGCTGTTTAGTTGTTCTGTTTGTGTCATAAGATTCATGAAAATAGTCAAAGGCTGAAAGGACAAGCCCTGCCCCCAAATACAAACTTTGGGAAGTGAGCACTGACTGGAATCCTGAGTCGGGGCTGAGGGCTGTCCCGGGGAAGCGGGGTTTGCTTCCCAGCCAAGCACCTCTTTGGTCTAACACGGGCAGGTGGCCGCTCCCTCCAGCTGTGCCTGACTGAGGGACACTCACTGCAGGTGCTCCTGCTGCTTTCTAGCTGTGGGGTGCTAGGCATGCTACTTCCTCCCCCAGCCTCAGTTTTCTCATCTGTAGAGTGGTGCTAATCACAGTCCCCTCGTCAGGACAGAGGATCAAAGGAGATGATTCCTGTCAGTGCACTGGGAGGAGCCCCTGCAGGTGCACTGCACCCACCTTGGGCATGGGAGCTGCTGTGACAGTCTTCGTTATTTCCTGTCCGGCACTGCTCAAAGAGAGTGCTCCTTGTCATTCACATTCCCAAACCCACAGTTGTTTCTCATGCTCCAGAGCAGCGATTTTCCCCAGGAGCCCCAAGGATTTTTAGCACACGCAGCGGCCGACCACTTGCAGGGCCGCCGACCTCCTTCCCTGGGTTCTCGAGTGAGGACGTTACAGCAGCTGGCACAGCAGCAGCCATCCAGTGAGAGTGAGTCAAAGTTATATCTTCTTGGTGGAGGGTCGGATTGGCAAAAAATATATTTTTTACTGCACCACAGAATTTTAGTAATTAGTGTATGTGTGCCATGAGATAAAAAAGGTTGATAATTGCTGCTCTAGAGGTACACTTAGGAGAATTTGACCAGAAAAAGAAGGCTGAAGCCAACAAGAGAAACATTCTGTAGCTGCACACATAATACTCCCAGCATTTGGGAGCTCAGAATTTACTATGAAAATCTGAGCACTGATTTTTGTAGAAAGGACTGTCCTTGCAGCTACAAATGTAGCAGTTTCTACAGACTGCTCAGTGGCTGAGTGGCAGGGCTTAGCTCCTATTACCAATGGGTCTCACTACAGTAGAGATTTATTTTGCTTCTTTACATCAAAAAAGGCAAAAAACTAGAAGTAGAAATTGTTGGTTCATGAAATTAGAGGGTCAAAAAAAATTATTTGAACATGCCAGAGTCAGTAGAGGCAGAATAATAAATATATTTAAAAGGTACATTTTAGCCCTGGCTGGTGTGGCTTAATGGATGAGCACCAGCCTAGGAGCCCAAAGGTTGCTGGTTTGATTCCCAGTCAGGGCACATCCTGGGTTGCTGGCCAGGTCCCCGGTGTGGGGCCCACCAGAGGCAACTGTTGTAGTCTTGCACATAGACATTTCTCCCCTCTTTCTTCCTCCCTTCCCCTCTCTCTAAAATAAAATCTTTAAAAAACAATAAAAGGTACATTTTAGACCAAAGGGTGGCTAAGGAAAATAATGTGCAGCCAGCAGAGCAGGTCACCTCCAAAAGCCAGTGGTATAGCTCCCCAAATTTGCATCCTCGGGCTTGTCAGGGGAAGCCTCCAGAAACAAAGAAGTTTTGCATGTCAGGTCCTAATGTCACTGGATACCAACTCCCACCATTCAGTAGGGATGAAAAGTTGAGGTCGCTGCAGGGAAGCTATTATGACACAAGGAAGCTCCCACTCTCAGGAGAAAGGGTCCAAAAAAAGATCTTAACCAAAAGATAAATTTATTTGCACTATAGTAGGAGAGGCATCTGAGCTAGCTGTGGAATTCCTACCATAGGCAGGCCAGGGTAAGACCCTGCCTAGAAGGGGGTCCACCTCTGGGTCCCCCTCCCTACTGTGGGCAGGACCAGCTCTGCTCATCTTGTGCTCCAGCCTCCCAGCCCAGTGAAAGTTCGCGCTCAGCAAATGTTCCTCACATAAACACACGAGTGCATGAATTAAAGAGAGGTGAGACGAACCCAGTGGGAACTTGGGGAGAATATCAAAAGAGCCTCTTACTTACTGGAGCCTGAAGTCAGTGAGGATCCATAAGAGATAAAATTTGCTGCTCAAACCCACCTGTCACCTTAATGATGAGGGTGCTGGTCACTGCGTCAGTGATGGGACAAGTTCCAGCCTCCAGTCAAGGGACCAAGTGACCGTACCCACGTAGACTGGAGTACACAGTTCCAGCAATGACACTAAAGCACAGGATTTGAAAGGCCGTTAGCCTGAACAGAGAGGTGGAGGAAGCCGAGAGCAGCCTACTGTTTTTCCTGGCTACTCCAGAACAGTGATCAGAGTTTTCTGCATCCATCTAGGGCAGCGACTTTCAGCCTTTCCCATCTCACGGCTCACATAAACTATAATTACTAAAATTCTGCAGCACACCAAAACGGACTTTTTGCTGATCTGATAAAAAAATAGATATAATTTTGATTCATGTAGTCTGGAGGGCTATTGTGTTGGTGCTGTCATTTTTTATTTGACACTCTAAGGGAACAGAGGTCAGGGCCCCGACTACACAGTCAGGGGCTGCACGTTGCAGAGATTCTCGTGGCACACGGGTTGTACCTCAGGCCTGAGTTGGGGCCACTTTTGAACTGGTCAGTAGAGCTAAAAATAATGAGCAATTGTCCTCACCAGCCACAAAAGACCCATGGCCACCACTGCCAGAAGGACCATCAGCCCCAGGTCTGGACCTGCCTCTGTCTGTCCCCTCACTTCCTGGAATAGGCTAAGCTCCTCCAACTCACTGCATGTAAAGCAGATTAATAGCAGCTTTCCATCCAATGTCCTCTTCAGGTGCTCCCCTCCTAGTCATTCACACTGGAAACTCTGAGCTGTTTCCTTTTGCTCCTCCTCATGCCCCATGCAGTCAGCTCTGATTTGGCAGCCACTCTCTGACTTGTTCCCCCACCCTGCCGCTGTCCATGACCGCTCCCCCACTGCAGTTCATAGCCTTCCCGTGTCTTGCTTGGCTTGTTGCATTAGCCACCTGGCTAATTTCTTCTCCTTTTTATCTTTAAACAGCTTTATTGAGATGTAATTTACAGACCATACAGTTAACTCATTTAAAGTGTATACTTCACTGGTTTTAAGTGTATTCACAGATATGTGCAACCATCACCACAGTTGATTGTACGGCACTTCAATCACCACAAAAGAAGCCCTATCCCTTTAACTAGCAACCCCCAGCCCCCGCAGCCCTCCCAGCCCAGCCCTGGGCAGCTACCCATCTCTATCCCACTGTTCTGGACTTTCATGCATGGAATTGTGTGTACATACATACAAGGGGGGGGGGCAAGAAACCCAGAATTTATTTATAAAATATTGTGTGTTCATTCTTACGTGTTTAAACACCAGTCACCCTGAGAGCACTCTCCAGTTGATGGAATACACCTGTTGAGACTTTTGTCACTGCTCACAACAGTGTTTGAACTCATTGATTTTGATGCCTTTTAGTACCTCTGCTGTTTTTTGTTTCACCTCTTCTACATCAGTAAGACATTTCCCTTTGAGACTCTTTTCATCTGGGTGAACAAAAAAGTCGCTCAGGGAGAGATCAGCTGAATAGGGAGGGTGGGGCATGGGGGCATGCTTTTTTTGGTCAAAAACTGCTGAACACTAATTCAGCTGTGGGCAGTGTGCTCATAAATCACCCATCATGAACTGGGCAAACATTTAAAGAGTCTTCAGAAAAAATTCACTGAAGCTGAACACAGCCTCTTACAACACCTGCTGGTGCACTGATATTGATGGGTTCCTAGAACAGTCCCCTAGCACAGAAAGCCTGGACCACGAGGTGCCTGGCCTCCAGAAGATAATTCTGGAGTTTGGAGGGATCCTCCTTGTATATGCAGACTTTTGTGACCGGCTTCTTTCACTTAGAAGAGTGTCTTCAAGGTTCATCCAAGTCATAGAGTGCACCAGTATTTCATTCCTTTCTTATGACTAAGTAATCTAATGGCTTCTTGTAATTCTCGGGTGCATTTTTCACTCAGCTGTCCTGCAGGTAAATTTCCAACCCTTCTTTAGAAACCAAGTTTGGTTCCTTGTTGCATGACACCTTGGCCTAGCATTCAAGGCCTTCCCTGTGTGGCTCTGTCCTGACTGTCCAGCACTCATTCATCCTTCCATGACCTCTGTCCACACTGTCCCAGCCCACTTTGCAGAGGATGTCGCATAACCTTTTCATGTCACTAGTCTCAGGTTCACTGCTTTTTTTCCTTCTGCTTCTCCTTTCTCTGCTTATGGATATCTTATGTATCCTCATAATTTACCTTCGCTTTCATCTCCTTGAGGAAGTCATCCCAGATTTATCTTATCCCCAAATAGGAATTTGTTCCTCTTCATTCTCTGAGCACTTTGCTTGGATTCCCAAATTAACTCATTGTCTTCAAATAGATGTCATTCTATCTTATAACATCAAATCTGTGAGAGTAGAGAGTTATTCTAATTTATGTTTTATATACTCCTTGTACTTTCTACAAGGCTTTACACATAGTTGGCATTCAAAAAATATTTGGTGGGTAATTGGTTACCTTGAATTTGTATAGTCCTTTTTGCTTTTCAAAGTTCTTTCATATATTTCTTCTCTTTTAAACAACTTTTAAAGAAAAAATATCAGTAGTTTTAACTTGTTTGTTTTTTTGGCAATATGTTGTCATTGGACATTGTGGAAAAATTAGAAAATATAACACCCAAAGAAAAGGAAATTAGTCATAACCACCACCTCTCAGTGATGATCACAGTTGACATTATGGTTTATATCCTTTGAGCTATTTTTTCTATGTTTGTTATACATCAAAAGATATGGGTAGATAAAATTTATAGTTTATGCTATATACTGTTCTGAAATTTTTTAGTTTAATATTTGATCTCTATAATAGTAAATGTTGTTTTCTGTAATTACTTTTAAAGGTAACATTACAAATACATAAGTTTGTCCATTCTC
Organism: Phyllostomus hastatus; assembly: GCF_019186645.2. Classification (NCBI taxonomy): domain Eukaryota; kingdom Metazoa; phylum Chordata; class Mammalia; order Chiroptera; family Phyllostomidae; genus Phyllostomus; species Phyllostomus hastatus. Next base: position 4,794,980 of record NW_025334015.1, on the reverse strand, counting down.
GCATCTGACATTTAGGTTATTTCTAATGCTTCAAGATAAAAAACGATGTCATACCAACATTTTTGAGATGAACACTGAGAAGCCAGATTTCTGGATCCACAGCTTTTAATGCACAGTGCCAAGTTACCCTGTGGAAGGGTGGTCCAGATTTTCACACCCAGCAGCACATCACCAGACGGTTTGTTTCTTCCCCGTCCTTGCTGGCTCTGCATCACCCATCTCGTCAGCCTTTGCCAACCCGATGTTCCACAGTGGGATCTCAGAGCAGCATTAATCTGATCATTGGTGATGCGCTTTTAATTTTCTCATTACATGTTTACATTTCTTCTTATGAGTTAATGCCTTTTTCCTCTGCCCACCTTTCTGTTGAGGCGTTTGTCTTTTTTATTGCTCAGGAGTCTTTAACATAAAGGTGCTAGCCCATAGTCGTACATGTTATGAGTATTTTCCCTAGAATTTTTGACTTTTAACTTCAGGCTGATTTAGGGGGACACAGAAGTTTGTTTCATTGCTGGAATGGATCAAGTCAATCCCTCTTTCCACTTATGGCTTCTGTGTTTGGTATTATTTGTAGGAAGTTCTTCCCAACCTCAAGAGCGTACATATTTACCTAGGCTTTCTTTGAGTGTTTCTGTGGTTTTGATTTTAAAACTGAATACATTGGTCTATTTAGATACAAAACTGTATCTACTTTTATAAAACCCAGGTGACTTGAGTTTTCAGTCATGGGGCTAGAAGGGACTGTGATAGGTCATGTCCATTTCTCTAGCGTCAGCCCTGGTAGATGAGGACGATAGCCTGCCTCTCCCCCGTCAGTCGCCAGCGTTCCATAATCCTTTCTGAAATCACTTCTTACTATGTGCAAGTGACATTAATACTATCTATCAACTAATACTATCTATCTCAGGCTGGTTTGAGGATTAAATGAATTTTCAAATCAGATAGATGGCAGTTTGTAGCACACTGCTTGGCACTTGAACGTTCCACATATGTTTTGTTGAGTGAATGAGTGAGTGAGTGAATAAGTGAGTAAGTGAGTGGTGGTGTGAACAGTGACAGCCAGACACCAAGGAGAGTGGAAGATGGCGCCAGCTCCAGAATGCCATGGGGAGTGTGGAAGAAGGAAAGGTTGTGATGTGGGTTTGAAGAAGGTGGCAGTCTAAGGGTTAAGATGGAGCCCTTAGGCTCACATCCACCACACAGAAGGCTCATAAGCAAGTGTGAGCCACACTGGGGAATTGCAGGGGATGCTGCGCTTGATGTTTGGGGGAACCTACCAGGTAAGTCTCCCTGGGGTAGATGCACTGGGAACAGAGCTATGAAGGAAGGCTAGGGCCATATAGAGTGGATCTGAGGAAAGAGGTCATTTTATGCAGAGAGAACGATGTAAGCAAGCAGTATTTTTTAAATTGGAAATAGTGATTGTTTTTGCTTATCTTTCCACCTCCTTTGCTTTTGATCTCACCCTTTCCTCATTATTGGCTTTTCTTTTCCTTCCTGCATTTAGTGCCTTTGAGAGATTGCCATTATAGTTATTAGTAAAGTTGAGAAAGTTATTTTTTTCCTTCTTTTCAAATGTATTTTATTGATTATGCTATTAACAGTTGTCCCATTTTCCCCCCTTCATTACCCTCAATCCTGCATACCCTCTCCCACCCACATTCTCCCTTTAGTTCATGTCCATGTGTCATAAATTCTTGAGCTTCTACATTTCCCATACTATTCTTGCCCTCCCCCTGTCTATTTTCTACCTACCATCTATGCTACTTATTCTCTGTACCTTTTCCCCCTCTCTGCTCCTCCCACTCCCCTGTTGCTAACCCTCCGTGTGATCTCCCTTTCTGTGGTTCTGTTCCTGTTCTCGTTGTTTGCTTAGTTTCTCTTTGTTTTAGGTGTGGTTGTTAATAATTGTGAGTTTGCTGTCATTTTACTATACGTGTTTTTTATTTTCTTTTTCTTAGGTAAGTCCCTTTAACATTTCATATAATAGGGCCTTGGTGATGATGAACTCCTTGAACTTGACCTTATCTTAGAAGCACTTTATCCGTCCTTCCATTCTAAATGAAAGCTTTGCTGGATAGAGCAATTTTGGATGTAGGTCCTTGTCTTTCATGAGTTGGAATATTTCTTTCCAGCCCCTTCTTGCCTATAAGGTCTCTTCTGAGAAATCAGCTGACAGTCTGATGGGAACTCATTTGTAGGTAACTGCCTCCTTATCTCATGCTGCTTCTAGGATTCTCTTTTATTTTTACCGTGACTAATGTAATTATGATGTGCCTTGGTGTGTTCCTTCTTGGGTCCAACTTCTTTGGGACTCTCTGAGCTTCCTGGACTTCCTGGAAGTCTATTTCCTTTGCCATAATGGGGAAGTTCTCCTTTATTATTTGTTCAAATAACCTTTCCACTTGTTGCTCTTCTTCTTCTCCTTCTGGTACTTGTATAATTTGGATGCTGGAACATTTAAAGATGTCCTGGAGGTTCCTAAGCCTCTCCTCATTTTTTTGAATTCTTATTTCTTCATTCTTTTCTGTTTGGTTGTTTCTTTCTTCCTTCTGGTCCACTCCATTGATTTGAGTCCCAGTTTCCTTCTCATCACTATTGATTCCCTGTGCATTTTCCTTCATTTCACTTAGTGTAGCCTTAATTTTTTATCTAATTTGTGACCAAATTCAACCAACTCTGTGAGCATCCTGTTCACCAGTGCTTTGAACTGTGCATCTGATAGGTTGGCTATCTCTTCATCACTTAGTTGTATTTTTCCTGGAGGTTTGATCTGTTCTTTCGTTTGGGCCATTTTTTTTTTGTCTTGTCACACCTGTTACGTATGAGGGGCAGGGCCTTAGGTGTTCACCAGGGCCGGGCAACCCACATTGCGTTGTGACACTTGTGGGGGAGGGGTCTGAGAAGGAACAATGGTGCTTGTTCCACTCTCTGTTGGATTTCAGTCGCTTCCGCCACTTCCCCTAAGCAAACTGGGCCCTTCTAATTCCTGTGTGGGTGGGTGCATATTCTAGGACCCTGTGGGTCTCTCTATCAAACTCTCCTGTGAGGCTGGGAATGTCTCCTGGCACCTCAACCCCCACAGGTGTTTTCAATTGGTGTTTTGAGGCTTTATTTCCCTGCACTGGGGCGTTGGGTTGAGCAGTCTGTCTCACTCCCCAGTTTCACCTGGATTATCTGCATGCGAATGTGGGACCTCCCAGTCAGCCAGCCACCTTGTGCACAGCACCCATCCACAATCCGCCACCTTACTGGGTCCGCCCGCTGCCGCCTCAAGCCAGGGTCTGCCAGCCGCCACTTTTTTTTGCCACGACCCCTCTCCATTCAGCCGCAGACTCTGCCCCTCCTACTAGTCTGGATGAATGTGTCTATTTTAACTCCTTGGTTGTCAGACTTCCATACAGTTCAATTTTCTGTCAGTTCTGGTTGATTTTTCTTTCTAAAATTTTGTTGTCCTTATTTTGGTTGTGCGAGGAGGCACAGTGTGTCTACCTATGCCTCCATCTTGGCGGGAAGTCCCAAGAAAGTTATTTTTGAAGGGCTTGAGCTCTCAGGTAGAATGACTCCAGGGAGCAGGAAGTACATAAGGCTCAGCAGCCTCTCTCTGGCTCTGCTCCAGGTGGAGGTATACTCAGTGTTTTCTGTGGTTTATCCAGCACAGTGGGTGCTCCCCTCTTTCATTAAATCGGTGAATGAGTGAAAATACGCATGGGTTTCCTGAGATGCCCAGCTGGGTAAAATGCTCCCAGTCCCAGGGTATAAGGGCAAGAAGTAAGCTTCTGCCTTTATATCTTCATTACAACTCCCGTAGGATTCACCATGACCTCCATTAATGCCGTCCTTTATTTCAGGGGTCAGCAAGCCTCAGCCCACTGCCTGTTTCTGTAAATAAAGTTTTATTGGGACACAGCCACATTCGTTCATTTACATGTTATTTATGGCTGCGTTTAACTCCACAGCTGGAGCTCAGTAGTGGTAATGGACCGTATGGCCTGCAGAGCCTGAAATGTGTTCTCTCTTGCCCTTTACAGAAAACACTTGCCTACCCCAGCTTTATGTTATAAATAGATGACTAACTTTGAGTTGTTTGTCCATGAGAATCACCATTTGCATCACCCTGTGAAGTTTTTGAAATGAACGCCCCATGTTTTTCAGGGGGCATATTTGCAAGATGACTTTCTGGAACCAGTGGTATGGTCTGGGATTTAGGCTCTGAAAACACACTCTGACCATCTGAGCTGCTTTTGAGACCCCCATGGAGTGTCTAGGACCCTAATAATAGACATCATCAGTTTCCAGTGTTCATTTCCACTCAGCATGTGCCAGGCTTACAGAGCAATGGAGGCTCAGGGAAGTTTGGAAAGGTGTCCCCGGCTATATAACATGGCAGGATTTGAGCCCAGTCTTTGGGGGGAAAAGGCCCTTGCACTGACCACTGCCCTGGACCTCCGGCCATCTCCCCTCACGCTTTCTCCATCTGTCCTCTGCGCCCTACCCTTACTCCTCTGTGATTTCGGGATCAAGAATTCCCTAACCTTCGCTCTTCTGGGTGAAATGTTTCCCTCGGAGGAGTGTCCATTTCTCACTCAGTTTTCTTTCTCATCCCTCTCCTCTTCTTGCAGTCATTCTTCTGATTCCCTGCCCCTCATCCCACTGCCTCTGACTCTCCCTGGGAGGAGGATCGTTTTGAAAAGCAAATGAGATCCTGGGTCCCCTCCACATGAGCGGTTCCTGCCCTATCCCCTGGAGTGGCAGCGGTCACCCTGGTGCCCTGTCTTCTTGGAAAGACAGCAGGAGCCAGAGAACCAGTGGGAAGGGGGAGCATGGCCCAGGGCCCTGGGGCACCGAAGTGGCCTGGCTGCACGCATGGCAGCTGCTGGGCTGGCTGAGCTGGCATTTCTGACCTTTGTGGAGAGAGGGCGTCCTTAAAGGGACAGTGAGCTCTTTTCTTTCCTGGTGGCCGACTGCCAGTTGAGATGCCAGGGATTTGAAGAGGCCATTGTTCTGGCAGTGGGAGACGGGGGCCCAGACCTCCCAGTCGATCTCTCCTTTCCCATTACCAACCGCATGTCCCTCCGTGATGTGCAGCTTGTCCAGTGTGGAGGGACGGTGAGCTCTCAGCAGTCGCCCACCCACGTCCCTTCCTCCTCCCCAATCTGAAGACAGCCTTGTCACCAAGGCTGCAGAGCAGAGTGGCGTTCACACAGGCCCTGGCTCCCTCCCCAGGGCACCAGCCCCTGAGGGCTGTGTGGCCTCTGCAGGCTGGTGTGGTGTCCATGTGAGTCGCTTACTCTTCCCCATGTGTGGAAGGAGGCAGTAGGACAAGCTTTGCCCAGGTGCCTTTGCTGGACGACCTGCATAGGAGTCATCCTGGTGCCTGTTAAAACCAGAGGTTCTTGGTTCCAGTTCTGGAACTTCTGAAGCCCAGGAGTCTGAAAGTCAGCACACACACCGTAGTTGGAGAAGCACTGACTGAGCTCACGGCCCCCAGCCTGGCTGCTCATCAGAATCATGTGGGATCACACCGAGTCGGAGTATCTGTGCAGGGCCCATGAACTTGAGCGAGGCAGCTCCTCTGCCAGGGCTAAGAGCAGACACCCTGGAGCTGGCCCCCTGGGTGTGACTCTTGGTGCCACCAGCTACTGTCTTTATGATCTTGGGTGAGTGTCTCAAGCTCTCTGTGCCCCAGTTTTTCTTACCTGTGAGATAGGGATAATTTAGTATTTACTATATAGGGTGGCCATGAGGAGTTTATATTTGTAAAGTTCTTACAACAGAACTAGCACATCAACAGCACTTCACAGGCTTTCATGACCTTTTTTTTTTTTTTTTTTGGTAGACTGCTTTGGAGATCACAGTTTGAATAGTCTTGGTGACAGGTCCTTTGGAGAGGCCTTGCACTTTATCAGGTGACTGGCAGTTCTCAGGTGCGTGTGCGTGACCGGCTGGGAGAAGGTGGCCCTGCGGTTGCCCTCCTTCCTGCTGGCCTGCAGAGTGCAGGGAGGAGCCCCTGCCTGACTTCCAGCTCTGGAGGGGGCACAGTGATGCCCGTGAATGTTGCCCTGTTATCAGGAAAACTGGAAACCACATCTGTAAAGGCTGGCTGATCTCTTCAGAGGGAGCTCAAGGGAGGGAAAACAAGCTAGAGGCCAGAAATAGCTAGCCATAAATACCAGGTCTTATAATTACTGTGCGCACCCAGCCCCGTCCCTTGCACAGCCCACCGGACCTCAGGGACGGAGAAGGGACAGAAGTGTCTGCAGCATGTGGGGGGGTTGTAACCAAGGGTACGTGGGTGGCATGCCCTCAGGAACACTGCTGAGCCTAAAGGGGCGCCATGGTTTAGCATGCTTCTAAGTTTTTATTATAACTTTTTGGTTTTGCTCAGCCATTACTTTTCTGAAAATGATCTCTGTTGGACTAAATCTTTCCATGTTTAGCATCCAGCTCAAGGCTACTTTCTCCCTATGCTCTCTAATTTCCCTTTGCATTCATCACTCAGCAGTCACATTTAGTCAGCTCTTGTAGACATGGACATGACATGAGGTTAGAGGAGGTTGGGAGAGACATCTAGCCTGGGAGGGTTGGACTGTTCTGAATCTACCTGCCCCCTGGGTGTTCTGGGAAATAAAGCTGGACAAAAGGTCATTGGTCAGAGAGAGAATTTTAATGCAGTACACCCAGGCAGTGGTATTTAATAGATCCTAATACAAGGGTTTTTGGTGGGCCAGATGCTAGATTATTCAAGAGAAAACAAGCCAGTCCTGCAGGGCACATCTCATGGATATTTTCCATCCTGACTGTAAATGTCAGCATACAGAGAGCCCAGCAGTGGGCAGAGTTCTCCCAGCATCCACTCACTCCCACTGAGCATATTTCACAAGACTTCCAGGAAGCTCACAGCGGTGTTTCTGTTCTTGGTGGGGGGTTTCATTACTTTTGGTGGCTCTGAGACCCACAGTGATGGGAAGGAGCGGCACCTCGTGGTTTCAGAGCCAAATTTTGTCAGCCTCTCTTGGGAAGAGGATTTGGCCTCCTCCCTATTACTTAAGAATATGAATGCATTATTTTGGTTTCTTTTTCTTCTCTTTGGAGAAGCTGCAGAGGAGATCACTGCTTTGGATGGGAAATTGGGCCGAGTAAGACCCAAAGACCTTCCTGCTTTGGAGACCCGTGGAGTCTGGGAGTATATTCCCGGCCCCTTAACAGTAGAGGGAAGACAGATGTTACCTTTCAACCCAGGGAAGAAGGATCCATAGAGTGGAAGTAGAGGAGATCCCTCATGGTTTCCAGAACAGAAATCAGAAAGCCCTGTGCTTGGTCCTGCACTGGAGCCTTGCTTGGGGTCCCCTGCGACTGGGCACTGCTCAGCCACAGATGATGGCTCAGAGTGGGGAGATTTTGTGAGGTTTTAATGAGGATAGGAAACCAGCCCCCTTGGCTAGGAGCTCCTCGTCTGCAAGCTACCCTCCTGCCATGTTTGGCTGCGAAAAGTCTTAGAATATTTCCTATTATTTCAAATTCAGTTTTGCTATCTGATAACTTCCCTTTGGAGACACAAAAACTGAGACTTTTCTCTCCTTTGGCTTTCTGTCTTCTCTTCCTCTTTTCAAAAATTTGGTATGCTGTTTACATTATCTCCCATTCAGTCTAAACACCCCTATTACTTTACAGTTTCGCATGGGGCAGGTTTCCAGACCGCACTGTCTTATTTATCTTATCTGGACAGTAGACCTCACAAAGTGTGGTTGGCACTCTCTCTAGGTTTGTTCCCACTGGTATTACTAGCCTCCCTCACTTCTATTGATGAGGCCCAAATATATTTTAGTTATTCTCGTGGCCACATTGCAGTGTTGGTCCATGCTGAGCGTTGTGGCCTTTGCCCCTGGTAACTAGACTTTCACACCCCTTCCAGCGTTGTAGGAGAAAGGTCCTTGCCAGAGATCAGGGTTTATTCTGCAGGACCCCTTACACGGGCAGGCTCCAGTGCCCGGGCACTTGGCTGACAAGCCACAGCATGGGGACTGTGGGAGGGAGTTTGGTTTTGACTGGAGGCTGTGGTGCTGCCAGCATGTTGTGGCCGTTGTCCGTGGTGAGTCAGTGCCCCAGCTTGCATTCTCCCCTCAGTCAGCTCTCCTCTGTTCCCACCTGTTCCCTTCCAGCAGCCATTAGGTTTTGACAAAGAGTCGTGCTGTGCTAAGATTCTGTAAGGAGAGTTGGTTTAGAGCTGAGAAGGAGGGGGCTACCCAGCTGGCCAGCACAGCCACCCCTATGGCTCTGCAGCTCTTCTTGGGGGACACAGAACATGTGGAAGTAGGAAGAGGCGAGGCTGATAGTTCAAGGCAGTGATGTGGTCAGAAGAGAGAAAGTGAAAGGAGAGCAGGACTCATGGCCTGGGTCCTGCGCCTCAGCACTGCCTTTTTTCTTCCTCACTCCCTGGCCACCGAGCTTATCTGTTCTGCTTCCTGTCAGCACGCAGAGATGTGAGAGGTGAAGAGTGATTCTGGACCGTTGTGGCAGGAAGTAACTGAGCAGGTCTTCTAGACCAACCTCTTCTGATAACAGGTGGGGGCACTGAGGCTCAGAAAGGGTGGGATATTCCAAGACCTTACCCCAGTGTCATCTCTGTGCCCACCTCGCAGGAAGGCAGTGCTGTCCTGGAAAGGGAGCTGCGGATTGTGTCATGTCAATGCTCCTCTGTGAGGCCAAATGGTCTTCATCAAGAGTGGAGTGTGTGTTTTGTCCCCAGCTAGTAGGAGGCCTGTCTGAGGAGCAACAGCATCAGCAGCCCAGGTGCTGCCCTTGGGGAGGACGGCAGAGCAGGCTAGCCGCCACCGCAGGACAGTCTGGAGGAAATGGGTACTGAGAAGAGACGTCCATTGTGCAGATACTCCCCATTGTAGGGGGGCCCAAACAGGGTCTGGTAGCCTCTCAGAGCACTTGGGCACATGGGCAGAAAGCCAGGCGCTGGACAGCAAGTCCAGGAGTCCAGTGCTCCCCTTAGGAAAGGGAGCTCATGGAAGTTCTCTCAGCACCTGCGTAAAGGCCCTTCTGTCACCCTCTGCAGAGTCTAGGCTCAGTGCTTGAATAGTGAGCTCTGGCACTTTGCTTTTTACCTGGGTTTTTGTTCTGGTTGGCCCCATTGACCAGCCAAACTCCTGAAATGCAGGCATGTAGAAGAGAGTCAGGGGGCAACACCAAGGACCCCCAATGGCAACAGGGTCATTGCTTTGATGAGCATGCCTCCCTAAGTCATCATGACCCCTCTGCACCCTGCCCCCCAACACAGCGCTCTGCATCTGTCTTCCCCACCAACTCCCACGCAGGAACCTGCCATGGGGTTTCGTGATCTGTGCCCTGATAGTGCCAAAGCTGATTGGCTCTCTGGGTTAAAGGAGGGGTAGGCATGGGGTGGAGGAAGTAGGAGGAGGTCTTGGCACCCCATGCCTCGGGCCAGTGGCCAGAAGGACTAAGGTCTGTTCTGTTCTTAAGTACAGCATGTCAACATCTTCTAGGGGCACCACTAGCAGGCTTCCCTCTTTAAGACCTTAATCCAGGATTAAGGAGAGGTCAGTTACCTCTGCCAAAAGGTGATTTGGAAAGGGGCTTAGTCTCTCTACTGTCCTGAAGCGGACAGACGTAGAAGCCATTACATGGTTGTCTGCCTACCCCAGGGGGGCGGGACTCTCTCTAGAAGCCGCAGTCTGGTACTGACTCCTGAGACCGAGATTCGACCTTTCCCTTGAACTTGAGCAGTGTGTCCTCCCTACTCAAGCACATTCCTCCGTGGGAATTCGTATATACCAGAGGTGGGACGAGGCCTGGGAAGGACTTGGAGACTAGTCTGCTGGTAGGGGGTTACTGCGAGGTGCTCTTGGAATGAGCCTTTGTGTGAGGGAGAGACTCAGAGCTGGGCAGAGGTGTGAGTCAGACCTGGATGCACTGCCAGAGGCTGTGACTGATCCCATGAGAGGCTCTGGTTCTGGAATGGCCCCGCTGAATTATTCCAAACTGAGGCAAAGGGACAGTTTTTTTCTAGTTGTAGCCATCAGGTATGGTCTGTCCTTAGGAGGGGTCATGCCTTTGGTTGTGGCAGCCCCGCCCCTGGCAGCTGGGGTGTCAGTGCATCGTGCTGCAAGGAGCCACACACGGGCATCCATTACCCATGCTCTTTCAACACATGTCACGGACCCTAGACGTGGTGCTTTGCCTTGCACCTTTTCCTCCTCACAGCCACCCTCCTACAGAGTGGGTGTCAGCTCCCTTTGACAGAGAAGTCACAGCTGAAGGTCAGAGGTCATTAGTGGCAGATCTATTCAGACCTGGGTGGCTCTTATGTAGTGGAAAGAACATTGGATTAAGTGGGTTAAGTTATTATTTAATCCTCTTCCATGTTCACTTATGTTGACCCTGGCATTGTGGGCAGGAGAAACTACTTTAATTTGCATATAAATAATTAGATTAGGTCTGTGCCCAGATTTTAAAGTTCTCCAGTCCCATTGGTAGACACCTCCTGGCCTTCCAGCTGGGGCATTTGGGGCTGCCTTCTAGGCAGAGGACCACCTGCCTCCTTCCAGTAAGTGAGGCTCCAAGTCCTGCCCTCGGGTTATTGGTCCCATCTGTCATTCTCTGCACTTTTCCTTTTCTGCTTTTCCTTCTCTGTGTCTCTCTGCAGTTGTGGCTTCCACATACACTCCTGCCACCACCTGCTTCCCGTAGATTATTTACCGTAATTCATCCTCATTTTCCTCAATCTAATTTTTCCTCCCAAGGAACAAACTCTGTCTAGTTCCTTGCGCATACCTTTCCACATACAAGGCATGTGGCGCGGCTTGTGCAACAAGCTGCCTTTTCTTTGGGGCACATCTGGTGCCTGCCATCTTGTGCAGGCTCTTGTGCTGTGGCCGCCACACACCCACTCTCATTCTGAAGATGCAGGAAAAGTGCAGTTTTCACTCTCTTTTCAGTACATTTCAGAATATCAGCAGACTTATCTACATGGGGTTATCTTCTCTTGTAAAGAGAGCAGTTTTCAAAAGCAAATGTAATTGGGTGTAATTAAAGCCAAAGATCAAGGATGGGGAAGATAACAAGAGAGAACAGAGCATTTTAAATCTGTTAACGCCTCTAGTATTAGAGGCACTAGTCTAGGGTGTGCTGACTAAACTTGTAGGTGTGCTCATGATCTCTTTGACTCAATTCTTCTTCTGTAGAATTGTAATAATAAGATTAAGAGAGATATAACCCAATGTACCCACTGTAAAGTGCCTAGAACAAGGCTTGGCACGTAGTTCTCCAAGAGGTTTAGCTCTGATTATTAACATGTGAAATCATTTTTAAAAGAGGAGAAGTGACTTTAAGAAAATAGTTTGACTTCTACAAAATACTGCTCACCTGACTACAGTTTCAGAAGTAATTCTTATAGGACATTACTAGAGAATTAAGGTACACTTGTGTAGACCAATGATTCCTAATGTTTGCTGCAGGTTGCAATCACCTGGGGATCTTTAAAAACATGGCTGCTGCCTCTCACCTGGACGCTCTGATTTTATTGGTCCAGGCGTGACCAAAAAAACCCCCATGTGTCTGCACCGGGAGTGTGCAAACTCCTAGGTGATGCTTGGGTGCAGACCATTCAGCAGATTCATAGTTGACTCAGGCTAAAAATGTGGGCTTGGTAGTTGGGAACATTTAGAAAAGAAGAAGGTGCCCTGACCTGTGTGACTCAGGGGGTTGAGTGTCGTCCCACAAACCTGAAAGGTCGTTGCTTCAGTTCCCTGTCAGGGCACATTCCTGGGTTGCAGGTTCAATCCCTGGTCTGGATGTGTATGAGAGGCAACTGATTGATGTTTCTCACATCAATTTTTCTGTCCCTCCTTTCTCCCTCCCTTCCCCTCTCTCTCTCAGTAAATAAACAAACAAACAAACAAACTCTTAGGAAAGAAAAGGTGGTTCCTAGGAGCTAATTACTCTCCTTGGGTTGTAAGTAAACTGGGAGGGTGTGTTGGCATGTGTGGTGAAATGGGCTTTGAGAAACAGGTAGAAGGAGCCCTATGCCAGCAAGTTTTCTTCCCAGAACTGGGTCTTTTCATCCTGCTGGGTTGCATTTGGCCTGAGGGAAAGCTTTTATACCTGCTGAGGTTTGGCCAGCAGGGTGAACTTTGGCTTGGCGGCACTGCTGCGTGCCATAGAGTGAGAGGGGCGAGAGAGCTCTCTGAACCCTGAGCCCCCTCTCCCCACACACATCTGGCCACTTCTGGCTTCAGGTTTTAATTACATAGGTGCTGATGCTCCTCATGTGAGAGATGCAGTATTCATGAGAGATCTTGGGTTACAGCTGGGTCGGAGGCGATCAATAGGTCCATTTGGACACCCCTGACCTGGCTTCTGTGGATTAAAGTATGGATGGGTGAACTGGGAGAGGGCAGAGTAGACATCTACGGGTCATCAGTTTTCTCGCATTAGTGGCTCATCAAACATGATGGTGTCCTGAGCACTGATTCTGGGAAGAGCTCTTTCCGAGGCCCCCTGCGTGCCTGGTCACCAGGCGCAGTGGCTTGTTACACTGCAGGGATCAACTCCAAAGACCTTCAGTGGCCCTTCCCACTCTTTGAATTCTTTAGAAAAATATGGACTTCTCTGGCTAACAACTTTTTTCTTCTTCCAAATGTTGTGAAAGACTCTTTGACTCTGGCTGCCGCCAGTTGATGGAGACAGCCCAGCAGTGTGGCTGAGAGTGGACCCTGGAGTCAGGGCTTAGAGGCAGACCCTGGTTTCTCAGTCTACTGTATGATTAGGGAAAATTATTTACTCTCTGAGGTATCTCAGCTTCCTCATTTTTGAACCAAGGGTGAAGTGAGGATTAAATGAGGGAATACATATTAATGTATGAAAAACTGTGTCTGGCTCGTCGAGTGTTCTAAGAGCTTTTAGTCATTTTGTTACTACAAAATCACCTGAGCACAGGGGTGATCTCTTAACTCATCTGTGCTGCTTTTTGCTCATCTCTACAGTATATTCAGTGAGCATGCAGTTGGAAATAGAAGCCACACCAAGAATTTGAATAGAGAAAATTTCTTACTAGGGCTCACTAACAAATAGAAGGATACAAAGGACTCGGGAGAATGCAGGATGAACAGGTGCAAGGGGCAACTGCTACCCCTGGGGTCAAGCAGAGCACCCAGTGAAGGAACACCCTTGGAAGGGGGCTCCCCACACCAGCCTAAGATTCAGAGCTCACTGAAAAGTGAATGGCCACGGCCCCATGGTGGCACAAAAGGTGCTGCAGGCTGGGCAGATACACTGGAAACTACCCACTAGGGTGTCAGTGAGACTCACAGGAGGCTGGGGAGGCAATCACAGGTTGTGGCTCATGCCTCACTGGCAGGGCAGTGGGCACCTGGAGCTGAGGGGCAGCAAGTGGATCACTGGCCTGAGCAGGAACAATGGAACTTTGCAGGGTTGTTTGAAGGATTTGTCACAGTATTATGGTTGTAACTCATCATGATTAAATGCAGTAACCTCTGTTTGAAGCTCATTTTACTTAGTAGGTAGGTGTTTGATAAGTAAAATAGAATATATGCTTAGCACGTGGCCGATTCTCAGAAAATGATGGATTGCTGTTTCTTTCCTTCTCTTTTCTTTTCTTTCCTTCTCCTTTTCTCTTTCTTTCTTTCTTTCTTTTAGTTTTTCTTTCTTTTTTTTTTTTTTACTCCACCACACTTGAGGTCTCTCTCAGACATTTATATTTTATAAAAGCATCTGAGGCTTGGATGATGACAGTAATATAATCAGGTTCACTTTTGCCTGTCATCCCCCACAATTTAGCAAATCCTTACCATGTAAAAGTCTTTTGTTTTTGTTGGGATGGAAGTCGGATTCAAAGCTAGGAGAGATATCATCGCTACCTCCCCTCGCTGCCAGCAATAGTGAGTAAGCCCTTGAGGCGAGCAAGGAGGGTGTAGTGTGGACCTTCTGTTTACAGAGTGTGGCTGAGCAGCCTGGTTGAATGGGACTCTGGTGCACTAGATCTGCAGGTGCACCTTAACCCTCTTCCCTCCCAGGGCCTCCAGGGTTCTGCTCTCTAGAAAATGCTTTTGATGCTGCACAGGATTCTCAGGAGCCTCTTTTCCTTTCAAAAATAGAAATGAATGTCAGTTTTCCATATCTCTAAGGGAAAGATTTAATTCAGACAATGGTACCTACTTTTCCCTCAGTTTCTTAAATTCATCTACAGAAAAGTAGTGTGGGAAGTTAGGCACCCGATAGCGTAGCTGTTACACCGTGGGGACAGAGTCAGGTGCCTCGGCTGCTCCCGCAGAAGTCTGGTTCCTGCGGTCACAATCGCAGTACCTGCTCTCCACCCAGCTGGCCTCTCCAAGTCCGGGCCACTTTCCAGGAGGATGAGGAGAGCAGGGCACGTCCACAGGCACTGGTAGGGAAGAAGGCCCACCCTCCATGGCCATGCATCAGCCGCATCTCCTCATGCACAATGATATGGTTAAGAGCAGGACACCAGTAAGACAGTCTGGGATTCAGACACCTGCCCTCCTTTATGCCAGTCACACACCCTAAGAAGGTTCTTAAACCTCTGCCTCTTAGTTGCCTTATCAGAAAAATGGGGCTGACAAATTCCTGTTTTGTAGCCTTGCTGGTAGGATTATGTGAGATCATCCACATTAGAGACTTAGCAGATTACACTGACCATAGAAGATATTCTCTATTGTCACATTTTATGTAGCTCAAGTGAGGAGTTTCGGATCCTGAAAGAAAGACTTCTATTTATAACACAGTAGACGTAGTTCAGACTCTCTGATGGACTTTCTCTGTAACTTTCTTATTATTTAACAAGGCCTAATTTGGAAGGACATGGCAAAAAACTCTTGGGTATCTGAGAAAATAGCACACACACACCTTACACATCCTAAGGAACTGAGATTTTCTTAGACTCAGACTCAATTGAAGGCTTGGGAATACCTGTGTTACCACTAGAAGATTTCCTTGTGTCTTTCAGAAATAGCTATTGTGTTTGACCTATGCTGGTAATAGTTTTCATTTGTTGTGCAGATACTCTGTGGCAGATACAGTGAAGAGCTTATTACAAGAATTGACCTCATTTAATTCTCACACAATTCAGTAAGATTTGTTATTTTTTGTGTGTGCGTAGCTACTTTACAGATTAAAAAGTCTGAAGCTCAGTGAGGCTAACTTTTCAGAAGCCACAGAGTCAGTGACCGGGAGAAGCAGCACTTAAGGTCGGTGTGTCCAGTCTCTGTGCCTGCCCTTCTGCCCCACTGCTGTCAGTCTAAGTCATGGAGACGCCCGCACCGCAGGGCTGTGTAGGGCTCTTCTGGGAGCAAGTGGGTCTGTGCACTTTTTAGTGGAAGAAGCACAGCCTCAAAGTTTGTATGATTTGTCCAAAGTCACGCAGTGAGGGAGCGAGGCAGCCAGGGCTGGGTGGCTGGCGGGTTGAGTCCACCCACCCCTGTGTTTACTGTTTAATGGAGTACAGGGCAGTCCACACAGATACTTACTGAAGCCCTGTGCGTACCCAGCACTCCTACGTGCTGGAAGGACATGAAGGGCACAGCCTACAATCTTCTTAGGGGAGATAAAACCGACAGAGTGAACAACAGACTCTGTAATTAAGTTCTAAACTGTGTACTGTGGTTTACAAGGACAAAGTTGGGGAGAGGCAGCCACCTTCTCTTGGGTGCTTTTCCATGCCATTTTAAAGTTTCATCATTTTTTTCAACATTTTAAGAAAGGAAATACGTATTATTGGCTTTTTCGGAGGAAGAAACTGAGTTTGAGTTGGAGGTTGGTGGGTGATTTGATCAGGGTCAGGGTCACAAAGCCAGAGAGCAGCAAAACTTAGCTTCGAATGCAAACCTAACTCCAAAGGCCAGGATCTTTCCATGCAGTAACAAGAACAGGCCAATGGATTGTCCAAAGCAAGGAAGGCATTTTAAAACAGGCAAAGCTTGAGCCAGACAAGAGGGTGGGTAGAACTGGGGCAGCGCTTGGGTCCAAGGGCACTACCAGTGCACCATTCTTTGGAGCTGAAATCCCTGTAGGTAAGTGAGATGGAAGCCAGGCAGCCCTAACCCGTGTGCTGCACAGATACACGAGGCTGCTGTCCCATCAGCAGGCTGCAGACAGACAGTCCTGTCACAATGAGCCAGTAGGCAACCCCAGAATGAGACATTTGGCCAACAGATGCCCAAGAGGCGTTAGCTACCCTCAGGAATCTGGAGTGCAGGACCCAAGGTGACATCAGGGGACTGTAATCACCATGCACCTCCAGCATGCTGTCCTGTGCAGCTGCAACAGACAGACAGAATTCCATCCACCCCTTAAGAACATTCAAAGAGTGAGAACACACACACCAATCCTTTGCTACTCAGAGTGTGGCCCATGGAATAGCAACATGGCATCACTGGGCATTTGTCCCTGGGCCCATTGTGTCTGAACTTGTGGTTCAACAAGGTCCTCAGGTGAGGACAGACTGAGAGATGCCGAGCTAGCTGAGCTAACCATCATCATTGCTTTGCTGTTGTTTGATCTCAGCAGCCATCTGCAGATCAAACGTGCGTGGCAGGGCTATGCGAGCCATGTGTGACTCTCCAGAGTTCATTCATGTTGTTGACTAGAACACCACTTGTCTGACCGCATTCTTCTGGGGCTGTTTCAGGACCAACACTACATTTCACTGAATGCACAGGAGAAAAGACAGTTTTAAGAGGTGCAGCTTAGAGTTTGAAAACTCAGGTGACCTTGCTTTGTTGTGAATGTAAATGCCTGACTGGAGTGCTGTTTTTCTTATCTCTGAGAGCCTGGGCGGGCTGGGAGGGCCACCAGAGGAGCCCTCCACTGCTTCCCTTTGCCTCTTTCCTCTTTCCCTCTATCCCTAAAGCTCAGGCAGGGGGAGCAGCTGTCAGCCTTTGAAAGATGCAAAAGGGTGTTTTGAGCCAGGAGTCTGTGTTTTGGTTTCACTTCACCTCCTTGATAAAGGTTGACCTAATGGGCAACCTGGGAAATAATTACTGGCAGCAAAGGGAGCAAAATCTCTCCGGATCATCATGTAGTGTTTTTCCTGATTTGGGGACGAAGAGGAAATGACGCCTGCTGCCCCGGTGGCTCTGTCCTCCAAGCTGGTGTGAATAATTGAGAGCTGGCAAGCCGACAGCACCACAGAGTTGCATGATGTAAAGCGGCAGGCAGCAGGGTGCGTGCGCGCCCGTGTGCGTGTGTCTGAGTGTGCCTGTGCGCGTGCGTGGAGAACAGCTGTCTGTGAGCGAGTCAGAGGGGGAGAGAGAAAGGGAGCAAGGGTGAGGGAGAGAGGGACTCTCTCAGCCTGCATGACCACACCAAATAGCTGCAGAGGGAGGTGGGGGGGAGAAAAGAAAGGGGAGTTGTGTTTAAAATTCCGGAGCAGTGTGAAACAGCAGAGAAAGGAAGCTCCCCCAGCTTATGAGAACCCTGCCCCCACTCCCTTCCCCGTTAGAAACAGGGCTGTGAGGTAGGCATGGAGGTGAGTGCCCCCCAGCGTCCTCAGGGGGGGGCCTCCTCCCCACCCCACCCCACTGCCCAATGCATGAATGAATGAGGGCCTCTCTGCACTGCACTCTGCTACCGTTCCTAATGGCTTCCAGGTTAGTGCTCACTTGCTGGCGCTCGTGTGTGTGTATGTGTGTGTGTGTGTGTGTGTGTGTGTGTGTGCGTGCGCATCTTTGTTTCCTTGGGGTTTTTGCAGGGGTGGCCATGCCCAGGGGTCGGGTCAGGGCCCTGGGGCTGCAGTGAAGACCTGCATGCCTGGCTGCGTGCTTGCTCCAGCTGGTGCAGGCTGCTCAGAACTGCCGAGAACACGAACCTCTGAAAGCAGAGCACATCGGAGTCCATGTTGTTTGCTTCTGTTCTGTGTTGGGGGATCTGAGAGCAGCACTGTGACATCATGCTGCAGAGGAGCTACGTTCTTTTCTCTCCCATCTTTCCTCCCTTTCCCCCTTCCTCCTCTCCTTCACAGTAGCACCGCTTGAACTGAGCTTTGGAGCACTGTGGGGTGGGCCCGGCTCAGGTGGAGGGAGGGCTTGGTTGGGCTGTTGGGATCTTCGTGACCACAAGCCTCATTCAGGATCCTGACTTGGAGGAAGGAGGGCAGAGGATTGAATTAGCAGTGCGTCATGGAGAGCTGGCCCGAGCTCCTGGGGCAGGTGTGGGCAGGCCCTGTGCTCCAGCTTTGCACCCACCCGCTGAGCTCTGGGGGCCCCTGAAGGACAGAGGGGAGGCAGGCCACCCTCTCTGAGACAGACAGATGCTGCTTCTCCCTTGGGGAGAGATCCTTGGAATGGGCTTCCGGAAGGAGAGGATGAGAGGAGAAGTGGATAGCTCTCCTCTCAGGGAGATAAAGGGTTTGTTTACTCTTAGGCTTAGTGGCATTTGGCTCAGAGATTTGCCATGTGTTTTCAGAAAACAGATAGTCAGTAGCTGGGCATTACTCCCCCACACCTCCTTACATTGTTAGTTTTTGCTTGATTGAAGCAAGTGGAGGGGCGGGGGAGGACTTGGAGCTCTCTGTGTCCCTGGGGACTCAGCCAAGCCCCCAGCCAGGGCTAGGGACAGGGATCTTTGCCTCTTACCTGCTCTGACACTTGCTGGTGCAGTGGACACCCCTGGGCTCCTCTGCTTCCACCCCTCCTCCCTCCATCGGGCTTCGAGCAGTGGCGCGTTTTCTCCTGTGCCTTGGATCACACTCCACGGACTACACAAGTTCAGGACCAGGGCGGGCAGAGCCGGCCTAGGGAGATGGGAAGGGGCAAGTGGCATTTTAGGGAGCTGCTTGTGGCAGGAACGTGTCAGTGTCCAGGCCGTGGAAAGCAGTACCCCACTGGGGGAGAGTGATGGAATGGGAGCTTGTATCATCCTGCCTGCAGACCACACCTCCTCTCGTCACATTCCCTCTGCAAGCAGCAGCAAGCCTGCAGCCCCTTCCCTCAACCTGCAGAGTCACCAAGCACAGGCTCCCTGTCCGTGGGACACAAGACACCCTCCTCCCCAACTTGGCCGAAAAGAAGCAGGCCCACAGAAAAGACATTTTCACGGTCTTACCTCATGAGACCAGGGGTTGGCCAGCTGCTTTTGTAAAGGGCCAGGCAGGAAATATTTTTGGCTTTGTGAGCCATGCTGGCTCTGTTGCAATACCTCGGCTTTACTTTGTATGGTGGAAATAGCTGCAGACAACATATGAACTAATGAGCATGGCTCTGTTCCCAATAAAACTTTATTTATGGACTCTGAAATTTTCATGTCATGTAATTTTTACATGTCACAGATATTCCTTGGGTTTTTTTCCCAACATTTAAAAATGCGAAAACAAATTGGTGGTGGGCTGGGTGGGCCTGAATTAATCTGCAGATTAGAAGGTCCTGCTGATCACCTGAGATGCCCATAGAGAAGTGTGAGGGTGCAGGCAGCCTCCCCTGCAACAAACCTGCACATCCACGGCTGTCTGTTCCTGGCTGCAGATGAAACAGGGCCAGATGCAGTTTGCCTCATAACTTCAGAGCCTCGGTGTTGCTCTCGTTCAGTCAGACAAAAACCTCAGCTCATCAGGCAATAAGGGTCTAGAAACAAATGTTTGGACTGGAGGAAGAAAGATGTTTGCTAGGACTTGACATCTCCCAGTGAGACAGTCTCCAAGGGCTGTGGTTTTACATCTGGCCTGGACATCTTCACACCACATTGAGGATTCTTGTGCAAAAAGAGTTGGGGTGGGAGCTGAGTGGATTTATCATCCTCTCAGACGTCGGGTTTGTCATTTGTCTAGACAAACGACAGAGAGTGGGAGGCTGTTCCTTGTGGGGATGCACATACCTTACACCTGTATGCGTTCCCCTTGGCCTGCAGGCTGTAGCAAGAAAAAAACGGGGACTAACCCTAGATTCCCCCGATTCAGAAGGTGACTCCAAAAATACATGTTTGCACTCTGATTCCCAAAGCACAGGGGCGATGGTTCTGCCCTACTGTGGGCGCACCAGAGCACTTCTCTGCAGTATTGCAGCCACTTCTGGGCCCCACAGTATAAGGGGGATTGAGATGGACTGGAATTCATTCAGAGGAGAGTGAATGCAATGGCTGAAGAACCCACAACCAAAGCCACGCTGTGTGTGGAATGGCTAGGGAACCAGCAAGCAGAGGGGCAGGGACCGAGGGGGCTGAGAGCCATGTTAAACTGCACATGGAAGAGAAATTAGGTTTATTCTGCCACCACCAAGCGGGTAGAAATTGGACGTTTGGTAGGAGACCTTTGGAAATAGTTTAAGAGCTGCCCAAAGATGAAATGAGTTACATCATTAATTATTTACATCTATGTCACTTGAGATATAATCTAAGTGAAGATTTGGGGGAGATGTAGGAGAAGTGATATTTTAACTCCTGAAAACAGGTTTGAGGAATTAGAGTCCACCCAAAGACAGGAAGATGTGGGGGATGAGGGGTTATAGCTGATGAAGCAGCTTCAAGTCTGGCAAAGCTGGAATCAAAGACAGTGGCATTAAGTGCATTACAGCTGGTTTTCCTTTTAATCGTAAAGAACTCCCCGAGGCAGCAAGAGATGGTGACTAGGATCACAAAGGGAAGCCCCAGGTTTGTGCCCCGAGTATATTTGAAATGAGGGTAAAGCCTCTCTTGGGTGACTTTGGTACCTGCCTGCAGCCCACTTTGTTCTGAAGTGTCTATGATTTTAACGTAATGGGTGTTCCTCAGCCTGTCTCTGCTCGATCTGTAGCAGAGAAGTCAGTCAGAGTTGGGTTTGAATTCACAGGGGTCTGGAGGGGCATCAGTCTTGCACTTGGCTCTTAAAGCCAGGCTAGGGAGGAGTGCTGCGAGGGGAAGGGGTACCAAAGGCCGTTACTCACCTCTCGTCCTCCTGCACCCTGCACGCCCCCCTGAGTCTCTCTGGCTGGGAACAGCCTCTGGTGCCCATGGTGGGGTAGCTCTGACCAGGCGGGAACCTGGAGACACTGACTTAACTGGAGACTCAGACAGCCTGGACCCTCTGCCTAGTTTGGATCTGAGCGGCTCTGTCTGAGAGAAACTGCTGCTTTCAGTAGTTCATGGTGCAGCCTTTGCACCTCTTTGTCATCCTCCCCTGGAATCTTTTTGGGGGTCGCCCGCATCACACCCATTCTTCTCACATAATAGAAGCTGAAGCTCAGAGACTATATTTGCCCCTAGATCACACAAAGGGAAGGAGCTGAGTCAGGAGGGCCTGCCCCTCATGACAGGTGCTGAGGGGAGATGTTTTGATCGAATCTAAGTAGCTCCTATTGTTTAGTGTTAGCTAATCACACGTCTGTTTCTCCCACCAGATGGGGAGCTCATCAGAGGCAGAGCCCGTGGTCCTGTCCCAGGACATCACCTGGACCGGAACACGGCCTCTTCTGCTATTGGAGGGGCGGATGGAGGCTGCACAAGTCCCTTTCAGTTTTAGCAGCCATACTTCTCTTGCTGAGGTTGGGGGAGGGGCCCCTGCATCGCACTTGGGAAGCTGGACGTTCTGTTCAGTTGGACTCGGCCCCGCCCTCTTCCAGCAGTTTGTGGCTTCCAGGGGAGTGGACATTTCTCATAAGGAAAGGGTGCCCCGGGGTACCTCAGCACCTTTCTGCTTCCACAGAGGCCCGTCCTCCTGGGTGCCGAGGCTTCTGAAATACTCTGGATGGGATGATACTTAGATTTGGCTGAGACCAATAGTGAGTCGAGTGTAAAAGCATGGAGCCCCTGCTGTGTGCCCAGTGTCATGTTTAATAGTGTGTATTTAATCTCTGTGTATCCACAAAGAACCATGTCACAGTTGCTACACGGGTGCTGCCCTGTGGGGCCCTGAGATGAATACCACAGAGTTGGAGGCACATAATAGGTGCTCAGTAAATGCTTAATGGCATAGAATCAGTGAGGTTAGCTTAATTTCTGAAGACAGTGAAGCTGAAAGAGAGCTGGATGGATAATGCTCACCAAGAATTTTGGAGAAATTGGGACCACAGACACAGAGACGTAAGGATCATGGCACCAAAAGTTCCTTTAGATCTGCTCAGACGTGTATGCGGCCACCAGTGAGTGCTTTCTCAGGCAGAGTACCGGGGGCTGTCGTTGGGGCCCTGCAGAGGGAATTCCTGCACCAGGTGGGAGGTCAGGCTGTGTGAGCACTGAGACCCCTTCCAAAGTACTGACCAGTGCGATAGACCTGATCAGCCAACACTGCCTGCCGACCCAGTGGGACCATCTCCCCAGGGGTACGGTCTGCTCTGCTGCACGCACTCTCAGGGAAGGGGAACCGTCCACCACCTCTAAGTTCCTGTGCTTAACTTCAGCATCTTCTGCTTCCTGTTGACTCTTTCTCCTAGCCTGGTGGAAGTCAGGGTCAGCTCAGGGCTAGAAGAGCGGCGGTCTGGATTCTCAGCCCTTGCCACGCAGAGAGGGCAAAGGTTAGAAACAGGATTCAGTTTCTGAACTGGGATTCAGTTTCAGTAAACTGGGAGTTTACTTCCTACTTCTAACATCTTTTTTTTATTCCATGAACAATTAGAGGAAGTCCTTTACTTTGGGGATCCATTATCTAATTAGGTTATATATTTTAAAACATTCTGCCTCTCACCCTGGTGAGGTGTGTGTGATCATTCCACAAAGCACACAGGTGTGCAGAAAGAAGGTGGCTTTGCTCAGGGGCACAAAACAACTCAGGATTTAAACTGAGACACATTCACGGAGGGCAGGACGAAGGGGCTGGGCCAGCAGGGTCTGGGAATGATGTCGTATTTTCGTTTTTGTGGGCCCAGTAGTCCTAATAAGAACCAGTGGGCTGGTGTTATAAGAAGGCAGATTTGCGACAGGCTTAAGAAAGAAATACCTAACAGAGTAAACACACAATGGGATGAGCAGCTTCTTAACAAGTGCATTCCTTTGTGCACACAGTGCATTCTGTGATCCCTGCGTGCGCCTGTACTGGAGAACACATGCAATGATGGCCCTGGCACAGGAGGCTACTGTTGATGGAGTGGCCCTGCAAGACAGGCTACTCTGGGGAGGTGACACTGGAGCTTTGATCTGAAGGTTGAAAGGAACCAGAATTCAAAACTCTAGAGTAAGTTTCAGGCAGAGGGACTGGCAAGTGAGTTCAAGGAACGGAGAGGCCTGAGGAGGCCAGAATCCAGTAGGGGAGAAAGTGGTACAAGGGGAAGTTGAGGAAACAGTGCTGGAACTTGTATTTCTGGAGCTGGGTTGCTGGGTGATGGGTGCGTCTCTGAGAGGACAGGGACCTCTCCAGGTCAGGGCAGCATGCAGAATGGGTTTGGTGCTGCCTCTGTGCCCCTGGGGTGAAACAATTCAGTCTGATTTCTGACCCTGGTTCAGTAGCATCATCTGAGTATTCAAAGGTTGTCATCACTCGCTCCTCTTCAAAATGTCCCTGGAGATAACAGTAGCCCTGGCTTCTCCCTCAGCGCTGACAGGACCCAGTGTGACTTCCTTTGTTTTGGTCGGACGGGGAAAACTGGGTCAGGCTGTTTGGGCATTTCAGGCATGGAGTCCTGGTTCTATGCAGGCCCTGGTCTCCATGGAAATGAAAACCAGTGCTTGTCATGCCTGTTCCTGGACTGAATTCCGAACTCTGGGCTGAGCAGGGGCTGCAGGAAAGCCAGGAGTGGGGGAGTGGGATAGATGGATGCTTTGGCCGTTGTGATGAGGGATCGCTTCTCCTGGCTCTAGTAGGAAAGGCAGACAACCGCCTCCTGGTCTCTAGCCCTCCACCCATCACCTGTCTGCACCAAGCACAGCAGCAGGAGGGGAACCGAGTTCTGCTTTGCTCCGCTTGGGCAAAGACCCTTACATTAACTGGTCAATAAATTCATCAACAGCTGAAGTCACTGTTAGCTAGGACTTTCCACACAGCAAGTAATTCATTCCAGGTTTATGTAGATCCCTAATGAGAATGTGTCTGGGTATTAATTATTCAGCGGGATGCAACATTTTATCTGGGCTCTGCCATCCTTCATTCCCCTTGCAAGAGTTAAAAAATTTTTTTTCTTAAATTTTCTGTAGACACTTGAATAAGACAGGGAAGGAGAAAT
The DNA here is from genome assembly GCF_019186645.2 of Phyllostomus hastatus. NCBI lineage: Eukaryota > Metazoa > Chordata > Mammalia > Chiroptera > Phyllostomidae > Phyllostomus > Phyllostomus hastatus. Next base: position 4,770,858 of record NW_025334015.1, on the reverse strand, counting down.
GGGTAAGCGGAGCTTGTTGGCCACATGAAGTGCCCAATTATCTACATAGTGTTTACAGTCATGGGCACTGTGAGGGACCGAGTGCTGAGCGAGGGGAAGGCCTGGGTGGGGTGGGCCTTGTGGGCTGATGCCTGGGTGACTGGGGGCTCATTAGTGAGTCTGGAGAGTGGTCAGGCTTCCACAGTAAGTTGTCTCTTCTCTGCCACAGGAGTCCGAGCTGGAACGAGTTCTCATTCCACTTCCTGGTTCCAAATTTCAGAACAGACAGAACCTGTCCCTGAATACCTTGTGTCTTTTACCCAAAGGCCCGACTTGGAAAGCCCCCAGGGAAGTTCAGCAAGCTACCCAAACCCAGAGTACAAGATGTTCACCTCTGTCAGAATTGTGCCCTGTGGCACCTGAGGGAGGCCCCTCCAGTGCAAAGCTCTGCAGTTGTCCTGGTGTGAACTACCAGGGAGCAAGGCATTATTTCAGGAGCTCCCTCCTCCCCTGCCCTTGCTGAAAAGCAGCTGCTGCTACATGCAGGCCTGAGTGTGACATGCTAGGACCAGGCTGAGACTCTGCTTTAACATAAGTTGGGAACAGGACCCCTATGCCAGTGATTTCCAACTGGTGTGCTGCAAGACTTTTTAAAACATGCAATACCTGATTATTTAGTCAGGGGCACTGACCTCTTTTCCCTGAGATTATCAGATAAAAAAATGACAACAGCCAACACAATAGCCATTAAGTGTGAATGAACCAAAATTATATCTTTTTTGTCAGATTGGTAAAAAATACAATTTTGGGTGTGCCACAGAATTTTAGCAATTAGTTTATATGAGCCATGAGATGAAAAAGGTTGAAAATCACTTCGCTACACCATTAAACAAAAACAAAGCAACAACAAAAAGCATGTCTCCTGGAAGTGTGTGGCCCCTTTCCTCAACCAGCTACCACAGTTTGGTACAGAAGGCACAGCTCCTTCTCCCATAGGAGAGGACTGGTCCTGGTGGAGGACTGGTGGAGCCGCTGCCAGGTTTAGTCCAGGTGGCAGGTGCACAAAGGGTGGGTTCCACACCTGGTCAGGGGGAGCGGGAGCACATGTCTCACTCTTTCACACCCCCACCCCATCCAGTGTCCCAGGAAGGGGGGCAGAGGGAGCCCCGAGACCCACACTGTGCCGACACTGTGCCGCCGGCGGGCAGTCCTGTGCTCTTCTCTGGACCTGTGCTGCTGCTGTGACCGTGAGGGTGCAGGGCCAGGCAAGCCCTTGCCACTGTCTCTGCACCCTCATCTCTTGGGGTCCTGGGACTGTGGTTTTATTTCTGTGGGTAAAGGGGCCCAAAACCAGGAGGCCCAGGATGTTATAAGAAGGCATGGAGCAGGCCTGGGAAGATGTTTTTATTAAGTGACTTGGTATTTTGCTTTCTAAGGAGGCCGGTCCAAGGGGTGTTTAGGACCTTGCTGGGATTTGGGATTTGGGATTTGGGCCATTTCCCCCTCTACAAAGTTCTCATTGGGTATGTCCTTTCCACCTCCCATGCTGTGGGGAGAATACAGTGACACTGCTAAGTGACAAGCAGAAGCACAAAGCAACTGAGAAACAGCCGTCTTCAGGGAGACATAGTAAACTCTGAATTTAGAACCTGTTTTGGTGGACAGACCTCAGGGATGCATTTGCAGGAGCATGTAAATTTCATGCAAATGTTATGCAAATACACCTGCAGTTTTTCAGTCTCAGACACTTGAGCATGTGCTATATGGGAAGATTCGAAGTAGAGCTGGCTAGTGCATGTGGGTACCTGCAGTGATGTTATAAAGAACTGAGGAGATCACAGGTGAATCTTTGGAATTGACATGGGGATGGAAGGTATGTAGCTGAATAACAGGATAGTCACCTGTTAGGAAATAGGGACCACTAGGTATCAGAATCAGCTTTAACTAGATGTTGCCAAAGGCAAGAAGGGATGATGTGCCTATAATGGGGAGATGGGTTCTGCTGTTAATTGTTGGGCTTTTACACCCAAAGGAAGTGACGTTATCCCACCGGGTACTGAGCTATATAGCCTTGCCTTGAGAACCATGTCTTCATGCTCACTCCCTGTCAACCCTAGGTTCCTCACCTTGGGCAGTTTGTATGGCAAGCTCAACTGACTCTCTGTTCCAGCAAGTTCCCCACCTGGTAGACACTGAAGAGCTGATACATTGAAAGAGTTGTATGCAGGTTTTGGTCATCAGGAGCAGATCTGTCACTCATTCCTTGATACATGTAAGATTAGTCCTTGAGAACAGTAGCTCTCAAATTGTAGAGTGTGTCAGAATCAGTGATGGTGCTTATTTAAAATGCAGGTTCACAAGACCATCCCCTGGAAATGGTCATTAATTGAGTGAGGGTGGGCCTGGAATTCTGCACTTTAAGGAACCATCCCAGGTGCATCTGGTCCCCACTATGGGAAGTAATGTTTGGGAAGTAAGAGGGCAAGAATACTTGTTCCATATTTTACAGAGGGGAATAAAAGGCTTTGTAATAGTAGTAGTAATAGCACCTCTGTAATACTTTTTGAGCATTATATATCAAGCATTGTACTAAGTATTTTACTTACATTATTTCATTTAAATATTTTATTTACATTATAACACAACAGCCCTATAAGATAAGTATTAGTATCTCTCATTCGTCTGATAAGAAAATTGAGGCTTAGAGGCCAAGGTCACACAGCAAGTGGCAGATCTGGGACTCAAACCTGAGCCTGCTGACACCACAGACTGGCAATTAATCCTGACCTTGGAGGGCTCCAGCAGGCCCTCAGCAAACAAAGGTTTCATTTGAAACAGCTTTCTAGATTTTTAATTGAATGCTCCTTCCCTTAGGTTGGGTCAGGGTGCCTGGGTGGGTATTGGACAGTCTCACCAAGGCCCCTCATACCCTGGCACTGAGGCTGTGATCGCCAGGCCCAGCACTGGGCTTGGGGCAGCAGTGAAGGGAACACGAGGTGTCCGGAGCTGGATGGGGGCTGGGTGGGATTGGGAAATTGCTGGGACAATGGCACTCTGTGGCCGGAAAGTGGGAAGGAGCCACTGCAATCCGGAGGTGGGGGCATGACAGGCACATATTTTGCCATCTCTGGGCAGAAATAATTGATTTCCTTGAAGACAAGTTAACTTGAATGAGGAACTCTGGAACAGCATCTAACCATTCTGTTCTGCCCAGGGTTCTGAACAAGGTATGGGTGGCTGCCGAGGGAGCTGGCCTGCTGTCAAAATCGACCTGTGCCCGTAGGGCATAAGGATGGGAAAAGAAAGCCAAGCAAAGCAGTGTGAAGGTTCCCATGTCTTGAGTGGGGGTGGGAGATGCTTCAGAGAGTCGCCGCAGAAGGCCCAGGGAGCCTTCGTCCTCGTCCCATATGTCCCTGTTTTTCAAGGACTGGAGCCAGACCTCACCATAAGAAGCAGGATCAAACTGTAGCAAGAGGTATTGCAGTCAAACTTCAGGCAACGCTCTTGGTCAGGAAGGTAACCAGGAGAGGAGTGGATGGAACAGTCTTTGCCAGGGACCTTACAAATAGGAGTGGGAAGCGAGTGAATGACCCCTTCGATGGGTTAAAGGTGGCTGCTACGTGGCTCAGGGAACCTCTTATTGGGGATGGTTGATTATAGGACCATCTTAAACATTAACTTAAGCATGTTATGCTTCTGGAACATAGTTTCTTCCAATGCTCTGTGTATTGTGTGCTAGTTAGACATTCCCACCTGTGTTCATATTGGGGTATTTCTTTATTTGAGGGGAACATTCTCTTCTCTCCTACTATCATGTCCATTCAGCTGGCTAACACATTTTTCAGAACTCAGCTTAAGTCTCAAGTGCTATAACTCAAGACAGCCTTTCTTGGTCCCTCCAGTCTGACTAAGATTTCCTTACTCACTCCTATCACACCACTCACTGCTTATGTTGAAACGAGCAGAGCACGTGTCAAGCTCTTCCTGACTGTAATGTCCCCAGCACAGGATCCTTTCTTAATCACCAATATGAACTTGAACACCCTAGCCTTGTGCCAGGTACCCAGTATATGTTTGTAGAATGGAAGATCCAGACAGGAAGTCATAAGACCTTGGCCAGGAACTTAACCTGCCTATTTCTTGGGTTTTTTGTAAGTGAAGTTAAAAGGTAGGTATATTAATTCTAAACTCTGGAAGGGAATCTTATCCAATAGCCCCTTCAATACGAATCTTTATTCCCTTTCTGCAGCAAATCTGATGTCATCTTTAGCCTTAAAATCCCAAGATTTTGAAATGTAATGCAATACTATTATTAATAATGGTGGCAGGATCAGATTAATGGCACATCTTAGAGTCTGTGTGGAAGACACAGTACTGCAGGTTATGAGGTACATGGGAATTGCTTTTATTTGCTCAGCAGGGCATCCAAATGTATAGGATAACGGGATGCCTTTAAAAAGGGTTTGGGGAACCTAGCAAGTCTAGTACTGGTTTTGCTGACTTGGAACTGAAGCTCCAAAACTGTCTTGTACACTGAAGGGTCCAGGGTGCAGGCGAGACATGCGGTGGGTTGGGGGCTGCCTGGGAAGAAACCACAGAGGGCTTTAACCACGGAAGAGGATTGTCAAAGTTGGCGAATTTTCTTTTTAGAAAGGTCATTTTGACAGCAAAGTGGAGACTGGATTGAAGACTGGAGACAGGAAGTTGATCGCTTCTTTTTTTCTATTCACCAGGCTGCCCATCCACCCCAGCAAGCAAGCATTTCTGAATGCTTGGCTCTGAGAACGAACCCTGTAATCAGATTGGCCGGTCTTTCAAATCCTGTCCTGCCACTTACCCATCTGTGTGACTTTGGGTGAATCACTTAATTCAAGGGTCCTCACCCCTGGGCTGCTGGCTGGTACCAGTCCATGGCCTGTTAGGAACTGAGCCACACAGCAGAAGGTGGGCGGCAGGCCAGGAGCAAAGCTTCACTCATATTTCCGCCTGAACTCCTCCACCTGTCCACCCCCAACCCCAGCCCTGTCCGTGGCCCATGGAAAAATTGTCTTCCATGAAACCTGTCCCTGGTGTCAGAAAGTTTGGGGACCACTGAATGAGTCAATAATTCAATTTAATCAACTGAAAAACAAGACTAATGATAATATCCATTAATGCTTCCTAGGTTGGTTGGGAAAGATTAAATAATAATAAATGCTTGGCACTATGCCAGAAATGAACCATTCATAAATGTTTTGCTATTTTGTTAATATTGACAGGTTGGTGGTACAGATTTGGTAGATATTATGGTACTGGGGATGGTGTGACGACCGTCACTACAATGAGATTCAAGTTGGCATTTGCTGCACATGTACAACTTACAGAGCATCGTGCTGGGCAACGAGGGCTGTGCGGAGGTCCATGCCTCCAGACAGAATGTGTTACCTGCTGTAATTAGCGCAGTGGTGGAGGTTCAGGAGACTTGTTTGGAGAAGGTGGGGTTTGAGATGGGCCTCCAAGGAGGGATAAGACTCCATCCAGTGGGCGGACATGAAGGGCAAGGACTCTTCGTGCACAGGCAGTGAGTGAATGGCAGGGCAGTCAGGAGGCAACAGCATGAGAACACATAAAAAAAAAACCTGGGAAGACAGGTAGGACCAAAATATAGGAATTCTCTAGGAAGTATAAGGAGAGATAGAGTATTAAAATATGGGTAAGTGTCAAACCATTTTCAGTAGAGAATTTTGAATTCCATTCTGAGGATCTTAGACTTTACTGTGAATCCCAGGAGGGGGCAGAAAGATAATATTGGCTTATATTTAGACAGATTTCATGACAAAGCCATGAATGAGTGTGGAAGAGGAAAAGGAGATGGAGGAGACCGAGTAGAAGGCTATTGGAAGAGTCGAGGGCACCGAGAACCTGAATTATTGCCCGAGGAGGAAGGAAAGGATGGGCTAAGGAGCTTTCCCAGAAAAGAAGTGAAGGGATGCAGTGACTCATGTTTCGTGGGGTGAGATGGAGGAGGTGGGTTTGCAGCCTGACAGACCAGGAAATGATAACACTGTTGAGAATGGGAAGTGGGAGGGGCTGGGAGGAAAAAAGGTTTTTAGTTGGAGGTGCTCCTGAGACATGTGTTTGGAGAATACATCCTCATGGCTGCAGACCATTGGACTGAAGCAAGTCAGTGTGAGCAGGGTCGGAGCAGGTAGAGGAGTCCCCGCTAAGGCACAGTTGAAGTCACAGAAAGCAGGAGGTGGCCAGGGTGGAGAAGGACTAGCCTTTGGAGAAGGACTGCATTTCATTCGGAGCACCAAGAGAGAAGGGAGTGGCTGAGACAGGAGGAAGAACAGGAGAAGTGTAGGTCACATGGAGAGGAGGAGAGATTTTCAGGAACAATGCAGGCGACTAACAGTCTTACAAGCACAGAGGCCAAAGTGACAAATGACATTCTAAGTTGTTTGTTGATGGATGGGTTGAAAGCAGAATTTTAGGTGTCTTGGGTGGCATATATAGGACCCGCCAACATGGGGCCACTAGGAAGTGAAGAAGTGATGGTGTTTTGACCAAGTGTCTGACATTCATGTGGCTTCTGGAGAGCTGGGCTGAGTTTCCTCTAGGTAAGAATGTTTTGCCCACCCCTCGCTTAGATTCCCCCTCCTTAGACAGTTTCAGTAGGGATTCAGAGTTGAGGAAGGATAAAGAGATGTCCTCTCCATTCCTGAGTCTAAAGAGATGAGATGTCCTCTCCATTCCTGAGTCTGAAGTCACCATGTGGGAAGATGTCCTGTATCTAACATAAGACAGAAGCTGAGCTGTGGGTTCACCGTGTCTGGCGTGGGCATGTGCTAAATGTTAGCCACCTCTGGTATTTCTCCCAGAAAACCAGCAAAGTAATCCTAGAAGGTAGTTTAAAACTTGGCTGTAGGTTGCAGTTGGCCCCAGAGAAAGGAAGCTGCCCCGAAAGGTGAGCACTTGAGTCTACGCTTCAGAAGCTCCCGCCCAAGGGTGTGGGCTAAGATCTGCGTCCACCATCCGAAAGCTCAGCTTTGCCAACTAAGGAAAAGGAACATCTTTTTCTTTCCTAGGGTTTGTAGTAGCAAATGAGTTCAGAGAGCCAGAGGATAAGGGTGTGGGTGGGGTGAGAACCTAAGAGCCTCATTTTCTAAATCACAGTTCATGTTAGTATAATAAGTGAGTTTCTAAATTTAAATTCTGTTTTGGGATAGAGCAAAAAAAAAACATTGGGTTCTATGTGTCTTCACACATCCTGTGGTCACATTTGTCTTTCTTTTCTCTGGTCTCCTTTTCCCCCTCCCTCCATCAGTTTTCTTCCAAAAGTCAGAACACTGCCCTCTCCCCACTGCTGTCCTCCCTGCAGCTGCTGCGTTGGGTCAGGACCTTCCTTTCCATTCTCTTTGTGAAGGATCCCGGGGTGGAAGTTTCTGCTGAAAGGAGCACGATTTTCATTGCAAATGGGTCCAACAGGACATCTGACATTGCAACTGGGTCTTCATGCAAATGACAGGGATCCCCACCCTGCCCTCCCCTTGTCTGGGGAAGGTGAGGAGGCTGCGAACCCTCACAGTTGGGCTCCCGTTGTTTCCAGAGCCTGTCCTGGCTCTCTGACTGCTGAGTGGCTTTGGGGTGTAGGGGGGGTGGCGGGAGGGTGTGCCCTTGCCTTTCATATTCCTCACCTTGTGCTTCTTTGCCCTTCCAGGCTCACACTTGATTTCCTTCCCATTTCCACGGTCTCTCTTCTACTCTTCCTTTTCCTTTTTCCATCTTCCTTTCATCCTTCCAAAGCAAACACCTATTAAACCTTTCCTGCATTTAATTGTGTCTCCTCTTTCATCTCTTCTCCTTGCAGCTCATTAAGAACACAAGCGAGTGTCCAATTGTAAATACTTACACCACTGATAAGTGCTGCTGGAAATGGGTCTGGCACTGTGGGGTGTGCAGGGCGTCTGCTGGAGAGGCATTTAGGGGGCAGGTAGTATGGAAGGTGGAAACTGCTGCTGTGTTCATCTATACCCTGGGCAGGGAAGCAGGGGCCAACATGGCTTACAAGGAAGTAGTATAGTGTGGTGAGTTACCAGTCAGGAGACCAAAGCTTGTTTGTAAACCCTTTGTGATCAGAGGACACTTAGCTCCTCTTTGGCAGGCATTGGTCTTCATTTTTAAAAGAGGGATCTTGGTATTTGATTTAAGAACCCAGTGAAATAATATGTATGTGAATGCTTTGAAAAGTAGGATTATTATTGCTATTTAAATGGACAGAACCTCACAAACAAAATGTAAAAACTGGATTCGCCACATGTGTAAAATGAGCTGATGGTATTGGATGATCTCAAACAAGTCTTCCAGCCCTTATTCTGTTTTTTTTTTTCCTGGACAGTTCTACACATATAACACAGGCTCTAAAATTATTAGGATGGATGGACGGACAGACGGACGGACAGACGGATGGATGGATGGATGGATGGATGGATGGATGGATGGATGGATGGATGGATGGATGGATGGGCAGACGGATGGACTGACATCTAAATGTCCAATTACCCTCCTTACCCCTTCCTAGTCTTACTTCCATTTCACATGGACACCACTGCCCTCTTCTGGCCAGTATCAGTACTACGGTGCATTGAGCGTAGCTGGGCCCTCTTCTCCCATTTCTCCCGAGCCCCAAACCCAGGCTCCCTGAGCCGGCCCTCTGGGACCGTCCTGGCCTTGGTTACTAATGGCCTTTTCTCCTCCTCTGCCCCCTCCACCCTGTTCCTTGTACCCCTGCAGCACTGCCAGTAACTCCAACCGCAGCACGCCGGCCTGCTCCCCTATCCTGAGGAAGCGGTCTCGCTCGCCCACCCCGCAGAACGCCGACGGCGACGCCATGGTGGAGAAGGGCTCGGACCATTCCTCCGACAAGTCCCCGTCCACGCCGGAGCAGGGCGTGCAGCGCAGCTGCTCCTCGCAGTCCGGCCGGAGCGCAGGCAAGAACTCCAAGGTGAGCTGGCTGATTTGTTGGCCAAGGGGGACAAGTGGTATTGGGTACTGTGAGGGAGACCACCCCTTCCTGGAGGGGCCCGAGTGTCTCAGGAATAGTCTTCCCTCCATGAGGCGAGGCAAGACTGAGCAGGCAGGGGGCCCCCCAGTTATAGTTCATCTTCCCAGCTAAGCGCCCGGAGAGGGGCTGGGCACTGGTAAAAGAAGTCCACAGTGACTGCTACTCTCCTTAGCAACTAGGGAGCCTCAGGTACCTTGATAATGGGAAGAGGGATGCTCCGGGGATCAAAAGGGGTCATCTGCTTAACCCTTTTAACTGTCCCAACTTTGAGGTAGAAGGGGGCCCTTGTTTGGGATGACTGTAGTACCAGGAAGGGTCCTCAGGGAGCGTGGCAGAATGTTGTTTTCCACCTCCACGCTGACCATCACCCATTCTTCCCTTCCTAACCTCCATCTAATATGCATCTGTCCCAGGACACAGCCACAGGGCCTCTCCACCCCTCCTACGTGGTCAGCACTGCTGCCTGAGCATGAGCCTTGACCGGAGCATAGGCATAAAGTAGCCCCAGGGCTAGACCACGTCCAGTGCCCCACCCCAGGAGGCTTCTTCTCCCGTCACTCCTGGGGATGTGGGGCACACATATCCCCAGATGCCCCTTCACCACTGGATCACAGGCCCTGGGGTGGCATGGGGGGCTGGGAGGCATGGAAACGGGCGTCCCGCCTGAATTTGTCTTTTGATTTCTTGTTCTTCCTCTTCTTCCCCACCATTCCCCAAATACCTTCTTTGCATGCATGGTCTTAGTCTCACAAGCGCCTCTCAAAAGTAAGCCATCTTTCGTCTCTGTCTTTGGTCTCCCTCTGACGTGGAATTGTCTGTAGTGCATTGCATCCTTCCCTCTGCCCCACCCATTCTGGCCCTTGTCTTGCTTGGTCCCTTTCCTGGAAGGCCAGCCCCACTGCCCTTGGCAGGCTGGCTTGACATTACTGAGGGACCATTTCCTCTGCATCTGGAGTCGGAGAACAGACCTGCACCCCCTTCCCCCATGTCTGCCTGCTCCCCAAACACTGCCTGGGGCTGGGGATCTGTTCCCTCCTTACATGGTGCCAGCTGGAAGCAGAGTCTGGCCAGGACTGTTTCATTCCTTCAGGGGAGGGAGGCTCTATCCACTGGGACCTCAGTACTGATACATCCTTAGATCTTCAGTGAGTGATTCCTGGTTCCCTGATTGAGGGTCCTGAATTCCCGTAGGTGAGTGCCATGATGCACTGAATGACCTTGGGAGCCCTACCTGGCACCTCCTTCCTTGTGCCTGCCTTCCAAGAGCCACCCAGCCTGAGCACCCCATGCCCCTCCCATCCATTGCCAGCAGGGGCCCCTCTTGTTCCCTAAAGGCTGGAGAGAGCTCACCAGGGCATCTCCTCCCAGCAGGGCATGGCACCACACCTGGGGCTGGTGGGTGTCAGTAGCAGCCCCTTCAGGCTCTGCAGAGCCATGGCCAGGTCTGGCCAGGTCCAGTGCCTGGAGTCCTCTCAGGACCCAGGATCCCTGAGGCCTGAGGAGAACTGGGAGGTTGAGCAGTAGGTGTCCTAGAGTGTCAGGGTCAGGGTATGAGCCCCACAGGGAAAGGGTATCGCCTCAAAAAGAGAAAGCCGAAGGGTGACTTCATAACAGTCTCAAGCCTCTGTAAGTGTTTTGGGGAGGAGGAAGGTGAACAGCTGTTGTCTTTCCTGCAGAAGGACCTTCAGGTTGAAAGTACATCTGGGTTCCAAGGAAGGTCAAAGACTCGCGCTGGCTATGGACAGGGGAGGCACTCCACGTGGAGTAAGGAAGCCAGGAGGTGTTCTGGGTGTGTCTGGGCGGCTCAGCGGGTGCAGGCTCATCTAGTGACAGGTCTTCAAGTTGGCCTCTGCCTGCCCTCTCAAGCCCCCAGCACCCCACCTGGGGAGAGAGCAGATGTTGCTGGAAGGGGCATCAGGTTATTGCATCTCTCTGAGTCTGCCCACAGTGTTTGCGCACTTTGCCAACCTAAGGGGAAGCCCTAAGCTTCCTTGCCCTCTGCCCAGCAAGGTGCTTGATGAACAGAGAGATTCTTATTTATGGTCATTAGTCGCCACCACTCAGAGTGCCTCTTGTCCTCAGGAGGCAGGTTGAGGGGAGTTTTCAGTAATGAGGATTTGTTAAAATCTCCCAAGTAGGTCTTTGGAAAAGGAATGTGAAACCAGATTCCTCACCCTCAGGCAGAACACAGTCGGAGAAGGGGGATAAGAAACTACTTAGATTATCCACAATCAAGCCTGAAAGGAGAAGCCCTGGTGTAGCTGGGTGAGTTCGGGGGCGGAGACTTGTTTAGGAGCAGGTGGCTAGATATGTCTCAGAGAGCCAGGGCACTGAGTCAGGCCTGGGCTCTGAGATTTCGGAAAGGCACCATGGGGCATGAAGAAGTGACCATGAGCTGAGTGTGAATTGAGCATTAATTTTGGCCCCTTTCATAAGGAGCTAAGGGGGAGGTCACTGAAAGACTCGGGTTTTCCTTCCCTCTGAGGAGCGAGGCTGAGGCAGTGCCAGCCCCAGTGGACACACACCCTCCAGTCCCTGGCTTTGGATGGCCACCTCTCCACCACATTCTCCCACCAGTCATGACCGTGCCACCAACAGCACCATCCTTTAAGTGCAGTTAAAACAAGGCTGACGTGGGGGAGGGGCACCCTACACTCCAGGTCTGGGAAATGGGTGTGTGGGACACACAGACTTTAGAGTTAGGTTTTCCCCAGGTCACGGCTGGGAGCAGGAAGTGAGGGAAAGTGGTAGAGGTGAGGTGGAGAGAGAAGGAGAATGTGCTTGTGTGGTGGGGAGAGACCCCCTCCCCCTCTGGGGGCATGGTCTCAGGTGGACCGCGTGTTTCTGTGGCAAGGGGGCTGGTGGCTGGAGCTCCTGTCAGTGTTATCCCAGCCAGGCCACCGCACTCCCTGTCTCAGTCCACCTCCTGGAGGAGGCAACTGCATTACTCTTGGCGGGACTGGAGAGAGCTTCCACCGCCCCCAGAGCTGGCCTCCCGCTTAGTGTCTGTCTTCCTTCCTCCGGCCTCCATGTCTCCTTGGGCCTCTCTGTGGGGGCTGAATTAGTGGATCAGTAGTGTCCCTCCCCTGTAAATCTGAAACTGCACTGATGAGGCTGGCCTCGGGGGCAGCCCTGACCAGTGCAGTGGGGCTAAAAGACGTCAAGGCTCATTTCTACTACCCAGGACCCTTGGAGTCTGTGCTACCCGCCAGCTTCCGCTCTGTAGTGCCGGTTTGGGGCCACTAGAGGGAGCCAGCGGCCGTCTCCCGCTCTTACCAGCTCCCTGATCTAGGATGGCCGCTGGGTGCGCTGCGTCACCTTGGCTCTGGGTCCCTGGGCCTTTTTTCCCCTTGACTTTTCCCGTTTTTCATTCCTCATTTTTGTGGTTTTCTTTTCAGTATGACAGACTTAACCTGATCAAAGTAAGAAGTTTTTTTCTCCTAACTTCTATTAGATGTAGAGCTACTCCTACCTGCTTTTGCCCCCTCATCTGAGTCTTCCAGTCCCCGGACCCCCTGCACTGGGGAGATGATTTTAGGGGACTGTGTCTCTGCCCAGGGGCCTTGTATTCCCGTAGGTGCTTGCTCTTCAGACCTCTTCTAGGAGGCAATAGAAATGACCTCTGCTCAGCTCCCCACCCGTGGCAGCTCCGTCTTTGGGTACTTTTCCTGACTCCTTCTGTAACTTAACAAAACAAAATAATGAGGTTCAGCTGCCTGCCACCATAAAGCCAAACTCAGGAGGCAGATGCTGGTACAGAAGGAAAGAGGGTTTTATGCAGGTGCTGTACAACCTGGGAGAATGGTGGGCTCCCGTCTCTGCCATGGAAAATGTCCAACCGTGTCCTCAGCAAGGCCAAGACAAAGGCCAGTGTCCCGAGTTCCTGGTCCAATTTCAAGTACAGCCCTTCAGAGTCTGCAGGCAGCTGCTTAGCAGTCATAGTCCCAATCCAGTTCGTGTAGCTTGTCCCAGGCTGCTGTGCATTTAAGGCTCTGCCCTGGAGCCTGCGTGTAGAGTCTGCACGGCCATGGGCTATGTGGCTTCCAAGGCCAAAAGATCATGTACTCCCAGGAGAGTACCTACTGGCCAGTGCCTCACCAGGAAGGCAAAAGTGCGTGCACACGAACGAGGGAGGGGAGAGGAGAGAAGAGAGGTAGAAGGAGGAGACTAAGAGACTCCCTCCTGGAGGCTATGCACTCCGAGACTACGACAGCCACGTGGCCCATGGAGAGAACAGGTGAGTGCACTGCGCAAGTCTAGTGCATGCACAAGCGCACGTCACAACAGAGCACACGCGCTCTGTTCCCCTGGGACTACATTTGTTTTGGGTGTGGGCAGGCCAAGTGCTTTCTCAAAATAACCAATCAGCTTCCCAAACTTTCGAGTACTTCGGGGAGGCTCACCTCCCAAGCAGTCTGTTCTTTCCGCAGGCTAGGCTGACAGGTTTCTCTGGTCTAGCACTTCTCCCTGCACAAATTTTAACTCCTATGGCACATGTGCCTGCCTTTCCCTGGTCCCACCCCAATCTGGTACCAGAAGGGGTGGGTAGGGCTATCTTTTCTATCAGTTATCTTGCTAGCTTTTTGTGCTCAGGCCCTATTCATTGATATTTCTAGTTTTCTGTGCTCTCAGTGTAAGAACCTCCCCCTGCCATTGTCTTGGCCAATAGGGGAGCCTCCCTGGAACTCCAGACAGTCTTTCTACTGGTAACGCCTCCTCCCCTATTAGCCAATTCAATTTACAACTTGTTAGAAAAGCCCTCACTCCCATTCTGAGGTTCTGGTCTCCCCATGCCTCTGGCCCACGAAGGGGCATCTCAGTGAGCTCACAAAGCAGGCAGCCTCCCTCCTACCAACAAACTACCCTGCCCTCGCCTGCTGAGGCCCCCACAAGCTGCGCGCCCCTCCCCCTCCCCAGCCCATCAGGACTCAGTCCTGGTAGAACAGAGCCTTCAGTCTCTAAAATTTGAATTCAAGAGGCAGGTCAGAGTTCAGAAACTCAAGCCCACAATGGGTATTCTCAGGGACTACCATGGATTAGGCTGGAGGAGGGTGCCTAGTGTTTCCAGTGGCACCTCAGTGGTAGCAGATAAGAATCTGCCCAGAAATAGCTGGGCAGAGGTGGCCCATGCTGAGGAACAAGATAAAAATCCTTACTCTCTATGGTATATGAGGGGGAACCCCCCCAAAAACTGGAATTATCTTCTGGAGAGCAGGCCACTTGAGTATAGGCTTCCCCCACTAGCTGGGTGTTCTAGGAACCCATCTGTATCAGCATACCCGCTGGTGGTGTTGTAAGAGGCTGTGTTTGGCTTAAGTCAATTTTTTTTTTTGAAGACCCTTTCAGTGCATTTGCCCATTTCATGATGGGTGATTTACAAGCACACCTGCCCGCACCTCACTCAGTGTTCAGCAGTTTTTGACCAAAATGGCTTGACCCCTGTGTCCCACCCTCCCTATTCACCCAATCTCACCCTGAGGTACTTCTCTTGTTTACCCAGCTGAAAGAAGTCCTCAAAGATGTTTTGCCCATGTGAAAGAGGTGAAACAAAAAATGGCAGAAGCACTAAAAGGCATCAAAATTAACGAGTTCAAAAATTGATTTAAGCAATGGAAAAAAATCTCAATAGATATACTGCATCAAATGGAGAGTACTTTGAAGGTAACTGAAGTTTGAACATGTAAGGATAAATGCACATTTTTTTGTAAATAAATTCCAGTTTTGGGGGTCCCTTCTCATATTTCCTGTTTTTGCCCTTGAGAACACACATTTTTAAGCCCCTTCACAAAACAGCAAATGTTTCACACAACGAGATCACAAGGCGAGTCAGAGGAGAGGCACAGCTCCTGTTGTGGGTCTTTGACCCTTAGAAGTTCTCTGTCACAGATTTAGAAGGGACATGCATTTGTGTGCCAGGACTTCTTCTGTTGCCTGAGGCAGAGGGGAGAGCACTGCGTAGCAGTAATCAGGAAGGACCTTGGGTCCCCCTACCCAGCCCAAGTTCTGCTGCCCTTTTCCTCCCAGGGTCTTATGTGAAGATTAGGACAAGAAGGTGGCAGGGAGCTAGGGGCAGGTGAGAGAGAGGTTCTCAGCTGTGAAGCCGGGGCAGATGATCTGGCTGGGGTGATGAAATACAGGCAAACTATTGGCCAAGGGGCGGGCAGCTCCCAACGCATGCCTTTCACTGCTGGGGAAAGTGCTTGAATGAGTATCTGCGCAGCCTCAGGGCCTGCGACCACAGCGTCAGGGCCCAGGAATTCAGTGTCCCAGTGTGGAAACACCTGCAGGCTGACTTTCGATTCCACTTCAGGATTCCCGTGTGATAGTAAGTCCCTCGGTGGTGAGGTGGTTGGTGTCAGACATTTGGATTTGGCCCCTCTACCTGCTGTGGCCTTTGGTTCACAGGAGGAGACGAGGCAATGGTGGGAGTACGTGACTTCCAGGTGGGCCATAGCGGCTGCCTCTGTCTGGAAATGGCCTTGGAAAGCATCTAGCTGGGGAGATGGAGGGCCTGCCTTGCCTTCTGCCCGTCTGGCCATATTCTGGCCATTGAGCTCAGATATGAGGTTGAAACAAAGCCAGTCAGAGGCAGCAGAGCCCATGCCTGTGTTCCTCACTCACACTGCCCTTCCAGGTGATGGGGGAGAGTCTCTGTGGAGCTTCTGCTGGAATAGGAGAGCTGGGGAGGGGAGGTCCCATGGCCACGCCTTCCTCACCACACACACGCTCACTCACCCTGTACCCACTAGCCGCTGCCCGCAGTGGACATTCTGAGACAGTGGGCCCTTAGCACCAGAGGGAGGGGACAGGGGCGGTTAACTATGCCCAAGATCCGCAGCTCTGCCCACAGTTACAATGTCAAGCTGCAGGCAGCGTTCCCTTCCCCTAGTGACTACACCTGGATTACGCCCTTGGCCAGCTTTTTACAACTGGCAACACTCCAGCCCCAATCTGAATGTGTTGGATCTGCACCTCGAAGGATGGGGCCTAGGCGAGTGTTTGCACATGTGTGCACACGTCTGTTCCTCAGTGCCGTCTGCCTTCCTGGTGGGATGTGCGTGAAGGCCCCCAGGCCCATGAGATCAGAGAGACAAGGCATAGCCTTAGCCTTCCCCGCTTCCCCCTAAACACCTTTCAGTTACCTGGGCTGGGAATGGAGAGCACTGGCATTCTGGAGCTGGGGTGGAGTCTGGTTTTGCTGGTTGAATTGTGGTGCTGCACTTTGGGGGGACAGTTAGCAGTTATGTGCTCTAGCTTCCCTCCCGGTGCAGAGCCCCACCCCTGCCGGTACCACTGAGGACACAGTCAGTTGCTGAGCAGGAGTGGGAACAGGCTCAGCTGCTCGCTGACAACGGGATTGGGAGGGTTCCAGGCAGTCCCTTCCCCCCTCACACCCAGGCATTCTGCCTGCCTTCTGCAGAGGGGCTGACAGCAGCGGGAGGCCGGTGGTC
Source organism: Phyllostomus hastatus (assembly GCF_019186645.2). Lineage (NCBI taxonomy): Eukaryota > Metazoa > Chordata > Mammalia > Chiroptera > Phyllostomidae > Phyllostomus > Phyllostomus hastatus. The sequence continues at coordinate 4,754,385 of NW_025334015.1, read as the reverse complement.
TCCCTCAGCACTTTGCTTCTGGTCAGGGCCCATTGGGGACTGGGTCTTGGATGCCTGCCCCGCATCCTGTCCCCCATCAGAAGAACCTTGTGATGGGGCTCCGACTCCTTTCTGGTTGAGCTCTGGCTGGTGCTGCCACTGCCTGTCCCCCCAGCGCGGCAGAGCTGCCAGCATGGGCTGCCCCCGGCCTTCCTTCGGAGCTGCCTTGAGAAAGGAGGGCTCTCCTGAGCAGCCCTTGGGGAGTGTTCAGCTGCATTTGGACTCCTCGCTGCCGCCCTGCTGTCTGTGTCACCTGCCCTCCAGAGCCAGGAGAGCCTGGCTGCGCCCACCATCTCTTCCCTGACTAACGTGACTTCCTCTTTTATTTTGTCCTTTCAGAAAAGCCAGAGCTGGTATAATGTAAGTATCCCATTTCTGTTCTTGTGGGTGCGCGTGAGTGGGAGGGATGGGGACATGGTTGGGGATGGAGAAGTGTGGCATGCGGGAGGGGGCGCTGTCTGTGGTCTGAGCAGACGCAGGGGCTCAGGCAGGTGGGCCTCTGCCCCGACCAGCCCTCCATCAAACACCAGACATGGCAGTGCTGCTCTGCCACAGGGCAGGGCTCCTGGAAGGGCGGGTTTCATTCAGGGCACCCAAGGGGGCTGGGCACACCTCATCCTGCCCTGGACTCCTGGCCATGCCCCTGCAGACAGACTTCCTGGAAGAGACCAGCCGGGGCAGACCAACAGAATTCTGCCACGGAGACAGCCCTGGACACAGCTGAGGGCTCTCGTGTCTTTAACCCCACATGTCTACGTGGGGAGAGATGCAGGGAAGAATTTCCCCCAGTAGTACAGAGACTGTCCCATGTAGTGGCATTTGGACCCCCACCCCTGGGTGTACCTCAGAAGCCCCTTCTAGAGACACCCTCACAGTTGTGTCTGTGGTGGAGCTGAATGAAGCCTGGGGGCCTCTGTGGGGCAGTTTGGCCCGCTGCCCCAGGCCCGGAAACTGCATGGTGGGGCTGCCTCTCCTCACTATGCAGACGGGGCCTCAGGTTGTTGACATGTCCCCGGAGGAGTGGGGAACCGAGGTCTCTGCTGGCCTGTCGGGGGGGTGGGGGGGCTCCCGCCTGGGACTGCACAGTGGAGGAGCTAGCCATTTGCCCCGTGGTCTGACCTCACCTCCCTGCCAGGCCCCTGGCACTGCTGCTCCCACTTGATCCTGAGGGGTCACTCGGTCGCCATCTTCCCCTGTTCCTGAGCCCCAGGCTCTGCTCCAGCAGGTCACGTGGGCTTGGACAAGGGGTGGGACAGGGTGGCTGTGGGCGACAGAAGTTGAAGACACTCTGGGGATGGGATAGGGAGACGCTTGGGTTTAAGGCAGGGACTTGGGTCAGAATCACTTGGGGGGTGGGGCACAGGGATGTCTCTACTCAACTCAGTGATTCCCCAAATGTTCCCCACATGCCAGTGGCCGGCCCGAGGCTTCCCGCCTGCTCCACAGCAGCCTGCCCACCCCGGGGCGGTGGCTCCATGCATTGATCAATCTGCCTGACTTAGCCCAATGAAGCACAGACAAGGCAGAGGCGGGGGCTGTACCGATGTGGGGAGGTGAGGGCTGAGATGGCCTATGGGGGCACAGGGGGAGCGGGCAGCTTCAACTCTTCCTTCCCATCCTGCCACCTTGGCCGCCCCCTCCCCAGGCCCTTCCCTGGCCTCACGGCCTCCCTGCTGCATAGAGCACAGGTCCTTTGGGGTAGGGGGAGCAGTGAAGGAGCAAGAGGTGGGATTTCACATCCTTGACCCCACGAAACCTTCCACCCTTTTGAGCTGTCTTGCAAAGTCCATGTCCGAGTGGACCGGAGACACTTGGCTGTGGATGTTAGTGGAAACGCTCACACCGGGGCCCGCAGGCCTGTCCTGGTGGCTGCACTCTCCTCCTTCCTTGTCGCTTTGCACCAGGCCCACGTCATGCTTTCCCTTTCCCTGATTCCTTCCGTGCCCTTTCTGCTCTGACTTCCCTTTTCCTTCCCCACCTCTATTTTACCTCTTCCCTCTGGTTTCCAGTCTCCTGGCTGGCCCTCTCTCTGTGATTCTTGCGGACTTTGCTCTGTCCTGTCTTTCTCCTGTCCCTTCACCTCTGACTTCCTCTCCCTCAGCCCCGCACATACGAGCTGGCATCTGAGCACTCAGCAGAGGGACAGCTAGAAGTACATGCAGCCTCTTGGCTGCAGGGTGAGCTGCCACCGAAGGGCCCAGGAGTCAAGGGTTTTGATGACAGATACATGAGGGAGATCAGGGGAGCTGGGCAGGGCTGGGGACCTGCTTCCTGTCTGACTACCCCAGCCACTGGAGACGTGTGGAGGCAGTCAGCCCCGACTAACTCTGCCAAGCTTACAAAACCATCTGCAGAACACGTGGATCCCAGGCCTTCCCTGCCTCTCACCCTCTTTTCACCCTCCGCCCTCACCCTGAGTGAATATCAGGAGCATCATATCAGTGGCTGAGTGTGCAGGGGCCTCAGGCTGCCGCACTGGGGGTCCTTCCACATTCTCAGTGGTACCAGCCATCCTAGGACCCAGCTGGAAATGTCCTACTGCTGCTCCCTCCTCCTCTGCTCCCCGATTTAGGGTCACCAGGCAGATGTGGCTCCTGTGTCTGCTCTCCAGGGCCAGTTACTGCCCTCTTCTTGGTTGTGCTAATCTTCCTCTGAGGCTGAAGCTGAGAAATGACAAGGGACCTCCAGCTGGCCTGAGCCTCGGATGTCAGCTGTGTCCAGTTTACCTTCTCATTCTTTTGTCATGTGTTTTTATTTAAAAAAAAAAGATTTAATGTGTTTATTTTTAGAGAGAGGGGAAAGGAAGGAGAAAGAGAGGGAGAGAAACATCAATATGTGGTTGCTTCTCATGCACCCTCTACTGGTGACCTGGCCCACAACCCAGGCATGTGCCCTGACTGGGAATCGAACTGGCAACATTTCAGTTCAAAGGCCAGCCACACCAGCCAGGGTTGTCATGTGCTTTTATGTCCAAAGAAGAGTCAGCACCTGCCACAGTGGTTAGAGCCCTGGAGAGGATGCTTCAAGTACCTTCGGGCCCCTCCCCTGCCCAGTGAAACCCTTGCCCTCCCAGGGCCCAGACCAGAGCTCTGGCTCTGGCCCTGGGCTCTTCCCTTCGGGGTATCTGCTCCATGTGGCAGGCGTCACCCCCAGGTGTGCCCAGTCTGACGGGACCCTGGGCTGGAGTGTGGCTCTTCTCCTCATGTGATTGCCTGGTTTCATCCAGAAGCTGTGACCTGGGTGTTATCTCAGAGCCACCTGGGTCCCTGCACGTGGGCACAGGTGCCCTTGGGTGGCTACCTTGCTCCTTCAGTGCAGCGTGTGTGTGTCTGCTCTGGCGTGCAAATGCCCCACCAGGAAACTTCAGCTCAATCCCCCCCACCCCACCACCGGGCTGCAGAACTGCCTCCCAGGAATCTCTCCACAGTTTTTAGGAGGCCCTTGCCCTGCCCCTGTGGCTCTGGCCCGCTTCTCTGTTTTCCCTTCACCTGCCCAGTCCCTGTACCAGCCTCTGTATCTCCTGGACGGCTGGACTCTGACCCATGTCCCATTCTCGGCACCGCTGACGTCCTCTTTACAGTGTCCCTCCTGACACTAGTGGAGTGGTGGCAGCTTCTGTGCAGCCAGAGGCCCCATCCTTGCACTGGAAGTCCTGAAGATAGGTGAAGGCTTTGCAGGCCCAGCCCGAGGGACGCATGGAGACGCCCCGGCCAGACTCAGGCCAGCGGGAGTCAGGGCGGGATGGCCGGCCCACTAGGTAGACAGGCTGGGTCTGATGAGAGAAGCCGCCGCCCAGCACCTCTCCGCCCACTCACAGCCGCCTCCTTCATCTGTCTGTCTCTGCATTTTATCCGCTCATGATGACAAAGTACCTTGGCTTAAACAGTGGATCACAAGTGGTTGGACCCCAGGGGCACGGGGCGAGGCTGAGGCAGGGCTGTTAGGTGAAGGGTGAGGTTTGAAGGTGGTGTCCTCTGCAGCTGGCCACGTCCATCCCAGGCCTAATCACAACTACGTCTCTCACTCCACCATCCCAGTTTCAGCCGTCATGGCCCCCAGCGTGGGGGATGCAGCCCCAATGCAGCTGTGATGGAGGGATAAGCAGAAAGGGGGCTTTGGCTTCAGCAGGGGTCCGAGGACAGAGCTGGAGGCCAAAAGGCTGCAGGCTGTCCCTGAAGATGGCTCTGCGGGGTGCAGTGGGCTTGTGTTGAGGAGCAGGAGGCAGATGGTGGCAGAGGTCATCTCCCTGGTGCCTCGGGTAGGCGGAGGCAGCATCCTCACGTGCCTCACCTCTCTCTCTGGGGTCCGTCCCCTCCAAAGCCACCCGAGGAAGGAGCGCTCCTATGCTCAGAGGACAAGCGCCTGGACCCTGGCAGCTGGCCTGGGGTCAGAAGCTGGCTCTCCCAGTGAGGAAGGGGCGGTGTCCATGTTGCACTAAGGCCAAGGTATCTGGCAGGCCTGGGATTAAGAACCAGAGGAAGAGAGCTTTACAGGAATGAAATGGGCACCCTTGGGAACCGGAGTGGCAGTGCAGCACCCTGCTGCTGCCAACCTTGGTAGCCTGCTGTTGTTTTCTGGGGACTGACTCTGTTTCCCCCACTTCTGTTTGCCTCCCCTCTGTTATTTCCCCTTTGTTTGGAAGAGTCTTCCTGTCCCCCTTCAGTTGTTCTTAACTTGCCACAGAGTGGTCCAATCTCCTGGGGAGACCACACCCCTCCCCACTGTACTGTACCTTCTTGCATCACACCACTCCCACCCTGTGGCTTCTCTCAGGGCCCAGTCACTCCCCCACCCCGTCTCTTTATCTCCCATCTGGCTCCCCCCGCCCCGATTTGGTTGGGTTGAAAGGCCAGGGTTTCCTTTGAGAGTCTTAACTAGTGTCTTCCTAGATGAGGCCAATTCTCTGCCAGAATCTGCCTGTTTTTCTCCTGGGCTCCTTCCCACCCTGCCTCCCCCTGCTGTGCCCCAAGAGGGGGCACCACTTGGTCCCAGCGCCCAGTGTTTGCCACAGAGTTAATGTTTAGCTCAGGGCTAGTTCCCTGTGCTCAGACGCCGACCGCTGTTGCCCAGCCCGGCCCTGCCCTGCCCAGCCCTGCCTGGCTGACTGTGGGAGGGGGCGTAGGAGACAAAGGCTGACCCTGCACCTGCTTTACTCCGTGGCAACCCCAGCGGTCATCTCCACGTTTGGCCACAGCAATAGTCAGATGTTTCCGAGGAAGCACTGTAGAATGAGCCCTTGTGGGCCTAGGTCTTGGGGTCTGTGTGGCCCAGGACAGAAGCACCTGGTTGCCTGGCAAATGGAGCTCATGAATCTCTCTTTAGACCGCGAGGACGGGGCTGACACACGCAGGGCAGGGAGCAGCTCCAGTGTGTGACTGGGAGAATGTGGTGGGGACTGGGCACCCCAAGCCCACACGTGTGCGTCGGGGAGCCTATGGGCGGGTGCACGTGAGGCACTGGGTCCGCAGGAACAGTGTTGGGGGTGGTGGGGAGCACACTCATCCCCTGCAGTGTTTCTGAGCAGCCAGCAGCTGAAACAACCACGCTGAGTGCTGTAGGTGCTTTAAAGCTGTTTGGGCATCCACCCTCCCTGGAGAAGGTGGTGGTGGGATGGAGGGAGACCCCAGCCGGGCCCAGGGGTATACGCTGAGAGGAGTAGAGGAGTCTGCAGAAGTGTTCAGACTTTTCCTCTGCTTCCTCCAGCACTGTTCCCCGGAGAGACCTTAGGTTCCTCTGAGTCCCAATCTTTGGGTTTGGGAGTCAAGATTCCTCACTTTCAGTGCATTCATGGGTCATCTTTAAGCACAGGAAGGTCTGAGTGCTGTGCATCAAATTGCTGAGGCTCCTGGGACAAAGGCTGCAGCCGTCAGTCATCCCAGGCAGGTGTGAGACCCTCCTGGCACAGGGGGCAGCGCTAGGTTAGGGTGTGGGAGGGGCCTGTTACTTTCAAAGGTCTGGCCTTTCCAGGGAGCGAACGTCTCCCCAGCCTGTGCTATGGACTCCTGCTCCCGCTTCTCTGTCTGGAGCTCCTGTTTCCCTCACTGGCAGGCTCCCATTTCTCCTGGAGATCTCCGCACACTTCTGTGCGTTGGGCTCTCTCCTTTTGACCTGGAGCCAAATTCTCTGTTCTTAGTATTGCCACTTGGCCCTCAGGTTGTGAGCTGCCTAGGAATCCTCCTGACCTTGATCCCCCCCCACTGCTAGTGCTGGAGGCAGGGCAGGGCCTCTGGAAAGAAAGGAGATGCCTCAGGGGTGGTGGACCTCACCTTCTCCCTGCAGCACCATCTGGCAGCACATCTGCAATGAGAGGAGTTAAAGTTCCAAATCTGCTGCTGCTGCTGCAGCTGCAGCTGCAGGGAATTTAGTGAATGGTCGGATCGGCAAGGGGAGAGTGTGTCCCTAAAGAGTCACTGGCTGTTTGCATCTCAAACTTCAGATTTCATCACAACAGCAGCACCCCGTACCTTCACATCCCCCTCCCCCACTTGGCACAGAGACCAGCTACTTTCCATTGCAGGAAACATCTGCTGGAGGCCAGGCCAGGCCAGGCCAGGGTTACTGCAGGACATTGGCCAGCACCCTCACCAGATTCTGTAACGTGAAGCATGTGTAGGGCTCTGGCCCTGCCCACCCACCCATCCTGCCTCCACCCCCGCCCCCCTCCACAGCGAGTCTAACAAAGAAGTTGTTTGCTGGCCAGCAGAGAGGAATAAGGTCCTGGAGGAAAGGGGTGTGTGCAGGGGTGGGGTTGAGCACAGGCTCTGTTGCCAGAGGCACTGGTAGCTGCTCTGCCGGGTGAGGGCAGTGAGTCACAGTGACCCGTGTCCGCCCAGAGTAGAGACTGCACACTGAATGGACTGAGTACAGGCCAGGCCAGACAGAGCTGCAGGGCTGGGCGCTGGTTCTCTCCCTGGAGTTTCAGAGCAACTATGAGCCACTCTGCCATGCGTGAGTAACCTGTGGGGTGGGCCTCTGGACTTGGCTGTGGGGTCACACTCTTCCTGTGCAGTTTGCCTGTCTACCTGGGGCTTGCCATTCAGAGTCTGCAGCTAGCCCTGTGTACCTGCCGTGTCAACTACTCTTCTGGCCTCTGCTGGCATCCCGGAGTGGCTGTGCCCACTGACCAGGAGGAGGGGCTCCAATCCATCCCCTCTGGGTCACACTTGGCTCGAAGACCGACGCACTGTGGGGGACAAGCGGGGTGAAGCAAAACCCAGCCATGGGAGCCCAGTGAGCAAGTCTGTCCAAAGAACCGTGTTGACCACACCCTCCCACCTGTGAAACTGTGCTGAGAGCAGAGCTCTAGGAGACCCCCCAGGGGCACATAGACCCTCTGCCTCGGAGCCAGGTCACCCTCCTGCATTCAGCTCAGGCGTACCTGTTTGCATCCTGAGGGGGCAGCAGGGAAGCAGGGCTCCAGCTGCTGGGCTCCAGTGAGAGGTGTAGCTCTGGGGAACGATGGAATCTCTGGCGGAATCTGGGGTGCTCTCGAGCCTCCTGCTGGAACTGGACGACCGGCTTCCGCAGTGGTGCCTGAGGAAGGCTGTGGAGGTCCCTGCTGAGGTGGAGCTCCGCTGCTGGAGTGGACCTGAGGACGTCCCAGCCGTGAGTGTGTGCCCTCAGGTCTCTGTGTCTGGGTGACAGGCCCGTGCACCCTGTCACTCCCCGCTTAGCCCTGCAACTGGGGAGGGGGGTCCAGACTGACTTCGTTCTCTTGTCAGTAATGTAAGGGTTTGGATTAGATTGTCTCCCACCCCTCCCCCCATCAAAAGACCTGCCTCTGGGCAGGGGAGTCTGTGGGCAGCCCCGAGCAGGTGAATGTCTCCTCCCCAAGAGAGCACGACGATGGGGTGTCTCTGTCGTTTCACACTTACCCGGCACAGTGACCCTGAGGCCAGGCGGAGTGATGGGTTGGACTCCCTGCAGTTGTAGTCTACACTCCCACGTAGTGACCACAGTTCTTTGGGCAAGTTGCTCCACTTCTTTGTGCCTCAGCTTCCTCATGTGTCAGACAGGGTAACCCACACCCTGCGGGCAGGTGGAGCGCTGAGTGCGAAGGGCCCGTGGCAGTGCCAGGTGCATGGCGGTGACTCATCCCCTGCAGCTGGTTGCAGCTCCGGAGGTCACGCAGACATAGTCGGGAATGGAGTGAGCGTCCACTTGGGCTCTTCAGTGTGGTCTCCGTCCTGTGAGGCCAGACATCCGTGGAGAGCGGCTGTCTCAGGGTCACTGTGGAAGTAAAATAGGGGCCAGACACATGTATTCTGGGGTCTTTTCTGGCCACAGAAATCGTAGGGTTGGCTGGCTTCCATACAGTCACCCCCTAATACTTGGTTCAAACACATGGCAGGTGATATTCAAAGTTTAGGATTCTGCAACACAGAAGAATCCTAACTGGCTACTACTACCTTTGGGGTAGTAGCCAGGCGTCCATGGTGGCAAGTAAAACTCCTTTTATAAGCAAGCCAAAACAAAAGTTTAAAATTCAAATTAATTCAAGGGAAAGCATTTAACAGCATTCTCTTCCCTCTCTCACTTCTGGAAAGCGTCTCCACATGGGAGTCACGTCACTTTCTTTCCCTTGTCCAAGCTCCTGGGATGCTCCTGTGCGGGCACAGGAGCCGTGGGCTGCTCAGCTCCGCTGTCAGTGCGCACTGTGAGTGCGGCAGGGCCGCAGCCCCCACTTCCCTGTGGGCCATCCACTTTGCAGAAAACAAAACCTGACGTTTGAAACCCATGCCCTGGCCGCAGACCTGTAGGCTGGGGGTCCCCGGGACAGTGGGTGAGAAGGTGTAAATGGCCACGACTCGTCTGCCCACCCCCCAGGCCCTGGGACAGCTATCTGCTCGCATGTGCTCCTGGGAGAAGCAGGTCAGCCGTCTGCCGGGTGGAGCGCAGGCGCCTCTCAGCTGCGGTGCATGGCTCTTCCTGCACCGTTATGGTCATTGGTGCCTTTCATCTGCAGAGCATTGGGTTTTTTTGTTTGTTTGTTTGTTTTTAAGTTTGTGAGCTTTGAAGGAGCAAGATTTTTGTGTGTCCAACTGGCTCATGGTATTGGGTTGGCCAAAATTTTGTTTAGTTTTTTTTTTTTTTTTTGCTGTATAATGGCTCTCTGGTAGCACTTAACTTGCCTTGAACTTCATTTGAAAAAATTTTGTTAGATTGTATTGTGACAGCTGCCATATCAGTATGCATTTAAAATTTATCAAAATTGGTGAATTTCTGTGCAGCCATGTTACTACTGAAGATGGAAGAAAATACACAAAATTTTAGTGTATTGTGCTTTATTATTTCAAGAAAGGTAAAAACACAACTGCAATACCTAAAAAAAGACTTGTGCAGTGTATGGAGAAGGTGCTGTGACTGATTGAATGTGTCAAAAGTGGTTTGTGAAGTTTCATGCTGGAGATTTCTCACTGGACGATGCTCTGTGGTCAGGTAGACCAGTTGAAGTTCATAGCAATCAAATCGATACATTGAGAACAATCATTATACCATGTGGGAGATAGCCGACATACTCAAAATACCCAAATCAATAAAGCTACTGGTAAAAATGAAAAAATGTGTTTTTTATTTTGAGGAGAAAACTAAATGGACTTTTTGGCCCACCCAGTATTTCTGAGGAGGATTTGCCAGGATAATTTACGTTAGTCTGTAACTGAGACACTCCAAAAGCAAAGCTGACACAGGGCATCTGGAAGCACAGGCAGTGGTAGGAGGTGAGCACGGGACCAGCGATCGAGAGATCTGCCATTGACCAGCTGGGGGACCCTGGGCAAGGGGAGACTTCTCTCTGGCCTTAGTTTCCTCAGTGATAAGGGTTGAATTAGATAATCTTACAAAGGATGGTGAGGGAATGAGTTTGGGTGCCTCTCGCTGCCAGATGTAGTTTTAAATTCTCTACTGGGTGCTTATCCTTATACCAGTTTTGTGACTTTGGTTAGTACAGTCTTTGGAAAAGTAGGACTCCTCCCCATGATATGACTGATGTGTATAACATTGTACTAGTCTTATGTTTTATTATGTTTTTCCCAGTCATGAACTTCACACGCAGCAAGTGTTATCATGATACCTTCTTCTGGGGACTGTGTTGAGCACTGTGATGTTCTGAGTCCTGCTGGGGTGAGGGGTAGGCAGCCCCTTTGGGCCCCTGCTTCACTGTCAAGGGAGTGCTCCTGCCAGTGGAAGGCAGAACAGCTATAGCTGACATGGGGGGGTGCCAGGGGGCTCCCTGGAGGTGACCCCGTTCCTCTGTCTTCTTGGGCTTTCATATGGGCCCACTAAGTGGTATGTTTGACTTTTTCTCATTGATGGGCATTGGGTACAAAGCCTGCGACAGTATCACACTCTCTCCACAGTGGCCTCCCCGTGCCAAGCTGCCTTTGCCTCCCCTGGCCTCTGATGGTCTGTGGGATAATGAGCCCCATCTCTGCCTTCTGAACACATAGGCAGGCACCCCCCCTGCCCCTTCCTCCCCACCACCCAGAACAAGGACGCCCCACTAACTTTGTCCACTGTCACACAGGTGTTAAGCCCCACTTACAAACAGAGAAACGAAGACTTCAGAAAGCTCTTTAAACAGCTTCCAGACACGGAGCGCCTCATCGTTGGTGAGCCTGGTGGTGTGGGAGTTGGGGCCCGGGAGGAAGTCTGGGAGTTCTGGGCTATCACTCAGACCTCCTCTCCCTAGAGGTTCCTCAAGTAAGGAAGTCCGTCTGGGAACAGGGAGAGAGGCTATCCACAGCACTGACCCAGTGGCTGGGGCTCGGGGCCAAACACCATGTGCGTGGTGGCTTCGAGAGAGCCCCACATAGCAGGTGTCACTCCCTCCTTTCTCTGCAGATGGCTCAGCAGTGACGGGCTGGGGCAGCTTCAGGCTGGGGAGGGGTGGTCTATGGTGCTATAGGCTTTTTTGGCTCCTCCGCTCTCTAGGCAGCTGTGTATTTCACACCCTTCACTTTCCTGATGGTGGGATGCTAGGGACTCCCTGGGCCATGAGCTCACACACACCCGGGTGGTGGTGGCTGGGTTCCCTGGTGCTGGTGGGCGGGATGGCAGGCCTGATTTGTGGAGGTGTGCGGCGAGTACTTCCTGCCTCTGAGCTCTGTCCCCCTCCCCATCCCACAGATTACTCATGTGCACTCCAAAGAGACATTCTTCTTCAGGGCCGACTCTACCTCTCTGAAAATTGGATCTGCTTCTACAGCAACATCTTCCGCTGGGAAACCCTGGTAAAGACCGGGGGCCGCCTCCGTGGGCCGTCCCCTGGGCTGTGGCCTCCTGCTCTCTGCCCATGGTTGACTTCACGCTCCACCTAGCCTTTGCGTAATTAGCAAAAGCACGTGCCTGAGTCTAGGTGGCTAGATCCCCCCTACCATGTCCTCCCCTCCTACCTGCCTGGGTGTAGAAAAGAGTGTGGAGAGCACTTGCTGAAAACAAAGACTTGGCAGGAGTCACCGCAGAAGGCAGGACAGTGGAGGAACAGGGCATTGGCCTCGGCACTCAGAGAAACTGGCTTGTATGCTTTCTGGATCCTGCCACTAATAATTAATTAGCTGGATGATTTGAGGTTCGTCCTGCATTCTTTGCCTGTTTCCTCATCTGATAAAATACAGTGGGAAAAGATAAACTAGGTGACTTTTATGGTCCCATCCAGGGCTACTGCCCCGTGTTGCTGTGACACTGTAACAGGACCTCTGCACCTTTATTAGATGGTGCAGAAGTGAGCAGGGGGCTCCTGGACCACAAATCGAGGTGCCCGTGGGCTCCAGGCAAGGCTTGGGCCCCACCTCCCTGTGCCCTCTGAGATCAGGGGTGAACCAGGGGGTCTCTCAGGAGGTTTCGAGACACCTAGACACACTGGGTTCCTCTGTCTGGACTGTTCCACACGAACGCCCTTCACCTGACTGTGCTAACGCCTGTCGTTGCTTCTGATCCCCTCTCTGTCCCGGTGGCAATGCTAGCTGACTGTCCGCTTAAAGGACATCTGCTCCATGACGAAAGAAAAAACAGCTCGCCTCATTCCCAATGCCATCCAAGTTTGCACCGATTCAGAAAAGGTAAGCGGAGTCTCATCTTGGACCTTGCTCCCCGTCCCCTAAACCCCCGTACCCCGACCTGTTATTTCTGCCCTTACTTAGCTTACATTAATGGAGCGGGGAGGCATTGGACTGGGGTGAGAGACGGGATCTGCTTCCATTTGGTTTGTGTTGCAGCCCAAACGTGCAGAATAGTGCCCAGCACGTGCCAGTGTTAGAGTACTTGTTGTGTCGTTGAATAAAGGAGTGAGTGGGTGAGGGTGGTCTTCTCCCCGCTCGGGCTGGCCCACATGCCCAGCCCCAGCAGGTAGTGAAGGAAGTATTTTGTGGCCATGAAAACCTCAAACATGGAGAGGAAAGCAGGTGACTATGGAAGGACGTAAGCCCAGTGGGGACTGGAGGCTGTGGCACATCCGTGGTCCTCACTGCTGGCACACCTGTGCCACAGTCACAGGTGACTGTCGTCCATATGTGCTGGTGACATCAGTAGCAGGAGCACTGTGACTTCGTTCATTATGTTGTAAGTCTTAACTTACACCTGTTGGACTTTCCCTTCCGATGTAGCACTTCTTCACTTCATTTGGGGCGCGGGACAGGACGTACATGATGATGTTCCGGCTGTGGCAGAACGCGCTCCTTGAGAAGGTAAGTGCTGCCCTGCTACTTCTTCAGCCTGAGGATGAGGCGTGTCCAGCCTGGGTGTTCTTTCCCCTGGACCTGGGCCCTGGGTTGGGGGAGGGCTGCGCTTTCCTGGGGCGTGGGCTGGTCCCAGGGGCCCTGGAAGTTTTCTCACCCTCTCACCAGCCAGTTCACCGGAGTCCTGGGAGGAGCCTGTCTCCATGGGAACAACCTTTCTACAGCCTGGAGCTGGGTCCCAATCAGCTCTAGGTGCTCAACTCACCTTTTCAAATGTGCCAGGACTTGTTTTAATGGGGTGTGATGAGACGTGCAGATGGAGAAATGACTCTGTACGTTTTTGAACGTGCAGATAGCCCACGCAGGGCCCCGTGGGGAAGCACAGAGAGCCTGGGGAAAGCTTGGGCAAGAGCCTGCAGTGTGGTTTTTCCAGGGGAGGGGAAGGTATGAGGCAGGGGAGGGAGGCAGGGGAGGGGAGGGTAGATTGGCTAGTTTGAATAATTTTGTAACAATATTGACTGCTCTTGTGTTTCCTAACGTTCTTGCCCTTCCTTTTCACATACTTATCCTTGCCACCTTCTACTCCTCCCAAGCTGTGACACACTCATGGTCTCCACCTCTGGTCTTAGTTCTTTGACATTCTGTTGCCTCTTTCCCAACACTTTGAACTTCATGAGAGCTAACTTTTGTTAGGACGGTGCTTTTGAGCAGGAAATGTAGACACCCAGTGAAATAAGAAAAACTGGAACTGAGACATGGAGCTGTCAGCAAACTGGATCAAGGATAAGAAGGAAGCATTTAGGTAGTCGAGAGAGGCTCCGGGCAGTGACCTTTGAGGCCCCCTAAACCATGAGAATGCAGGCCTCTCTCTGAGCACAGGGACTGCCAGCTGCGGAACGGGCCACCTGTGGGGTCATGCCTCGTTCTGGGATGCGACACATGCAGCAGGGCTTGCCTGGCCTCGGTTAGTGTGGAGAGATTTCTGCAGTGTCCACTAGGCTGGCTCAGGGGCTCTCTGGTGCTCGTTCCAAGTCCTGGTCAGAAGCTCTGTGGTCGCCTGCTCCACAGTGTCACTTCTTCACGCCACTTCATGCTGGACTGCATCCACGCCAGTGAAAAGCAGACAGTTATTGTCCCTGGGGGCTGGGTGGTCCCACATGGACACCTGAGCTGTGTGCACACGCCAGGTTTCTGGCTTTGCTGAAAGACATGCTCTCGGGCAGAGGGTGTCTTGTGGAGACCCTGGGAGGAGGGCAAAGCCGTCACAGAGGCCTTGGTCGCACTCAGTTCAGCAGGGCAAGTGCAGCGTGGCTGTTCTTACCCCCATGCATAGAGTGGGGTCCCGAGGAAGGCAGGGTCAGCATCTCTGTTGTCGCCTGCAGCCCCTGTGCCCCAAGGAGCTCTGGCACTTCGTCCATCAGTGCTACGGGAACGAGCTGGGCCTGACCAGTGACGACGAGGACTATGTGCCCCCCGATGACGACTTCAACACCATGGGGTGAGAGGGGTGGACCAGGCTGCCCAGGGGCCTTTCTCGGGGGGCTGGGTTGGCAGTGAAGGCTGCTGGGAAGTGACACTGAATGAAGGCCTAAGCAGGGGAGGGAGGAAGCCACAAGGACACCTCCGGGCAGAGGGGACGGTGAGCCCAGCCGCTGGGAAAAGGGGCAGGTGGGAAGTAGGGAGGTCAGGAGGCAGACCCTAAGGGCCTCTAGGCCAATGAGATGACTGGCTTTTACTTAGAGTGAGCTGAGAAGCAATGGGAAGGCTTTGACTACATAGTTGATAATATCTGAGTTAACATTTTAACAGGATCGTTCTGGCTCCCGGGTTGCCAATGGACTGAAGGGGAGCACGGGCAGACTGGCTACGAGGCTACTGAATAATTTAGATCATTTAGATGAGAGATGATAGTGGTTTGGATCAGGAGGGTAACAGCAGAAAGGCCAATGAGCCCTGGCTGATGAGGCTCAGTGGATTGAATGCTGGCCTATGAGCCGAAAGCTTGCCGGTTCAATTCCTGGTCAGGCCATATGCCTGGGTTGCGGGCCAGGTCCCCAGTGGTAGGTGAGCAAGAAGCAACTGATCAACGTTTTACTCTCACATCGATGTTTCTCTCCCTCTCTCTCTCCCACCCTTCCCCTCTCTCTAAAATAAAAAAAAAAAATTGTTAAAGATTTCAAACGAAGAAGAAAAAATGACAATGAATGTATAGTTTCTGAGTATATTTGGAAGGTAGAACCAGAGAAGGATGTTGAAGGATTTTCTGATGGATCAAAAAGGAACCAAAGGTGGATTTAAGGTTTTCTTGGATTTACCACCTGGAAGGATAGAGTTGTTCCAAACTGAGACACATGATAATATATGACTGCAAATTTGCGGGGAGGGACAGGAGGTTGGTTTTGGCTGCTTGAGTTTGAGATGACTGTTCTTCAGGGGGAGATGTCGTGTGGGCATCTGTGTGTGAGGGTGGAGCTCACCGGGGAGTCTGGGCTGCGGACGAACACTTGGGGTTTCAGTGGACAGCCATCAGGAGACTGGCTGCAACCACCAAGAACTGGTCCTGAGAATACTCAACAAGAGGAAGAAGCAGCAAGAGAAATCATGAAAGAATGTTCAATGAGGCAGGGGGAGCATGGGGAGTTTTATGCCCTAGAAGCCAGGAGAAGGGTATTCTAAGGAGAAGGTGTATCACTGTTACCACGTGCTGTTGGCAATCGAAAAGGGGCGGGGGACTGCAAAGTCACACCAGCACGCGTGAGGCTGGAAGGTAGGGGAGGTTTGGTGGTAGTGTGAGAGGCACAGAGGAACAGAACTCGAGGAAGGAGCATTGAATGTGTAGTACGCAGACCTGGGCTCAGGGACAACTTCTGGCACTGAATGGCGGTACCACTTAACTTCTGTGGGTGTCATTTGATGATGTCTCAGACACATGTAACAACTTACTCAGATGCCTCCAGATGTGGTAACATGTAAAGTATAAGTCAGATGTTGATGATGACGACTATGACTTCTCCCTTATTAGAGGGTGTGGTAACATCCCTGAAGTGTCCCTAGAAGGGCACCTGCCTCTAGCTCAAGGAGCATTCCCCTTGGGTGTACAATGATGAGAAGTTGGCTAGAATGATGCAGAATCTGGACAGGCCCCCGAAGGGAACTCATGTCTGGAGTTCTGTCCTAGTGTGGGACACTGTGGGAAAGAAAATGTGGGCTCAGAGCCCAGGTGTTTCACTCAAGTGGTCAGGTTGGGATGGGACAGGACGGGACGGGACACCAGTGGGAGAAAATAGTTTATGACAAACAATGGTCCTATTTTAGTAAGGACAAGTCTAAGGAGGGTGTCTAGAAAAGGTAAGTTTGGAGCCAGACATTTTATGTGGGGGCTGGGGTGTAAGGTAGGAAGGAGGTTTTAAAAGAGCAATGGTAGGGAGGGGCGGGTAGTTGCGTAAGATCGGGTGCAAAGCTGAGGTGCAGGAAAGCCACAGTTTTGGATGCGTAGATGGGTCTGAGGTCCTCAGGACAGTTGTGTGCACTGAGGCTGACATGGGCTCATGGTGTCTATTTCTAGCTACTGTGAGGAGATCCCTGTGGAAGAGAATGAAGTGAATGACAGCTCATCCAAAAGCAGCATAGAGACCAAGCCGGATGCCAGTCCGCAGCTGCCCAAGAAGTCCATCACCAACAGCACGCTGACATCCACGGGGAGCAGTGAGGCCCCCGTCTCGGTATGGGCCTCGAGCCCTTTGCTCGCACCCCTGACCCAGTGGCTGGCGTCACCCGGCTGGGTTGGTCCTGCGGGGCAGTAACCTGGGGAGTGAGTGGAGGGAGGTGTCATGCAGGCCATGGGCCCACTCCGTTCTGAAGGTGCGGTCCCGGATCCCGGGCTGGGCTCTCCGTGTCTCAGGTAACGACTTCAGCTGTGAGCAGTGAAAACCGTCCAAGTGCATTGCTCCAGATGAGCCCCTGGGAGAGCTTTTCCGGGCCCCGCTCTCACTGTGCTGCTCTGATGGCAGAGTTGTACATGAATATAAGACTATGGGAAGGCTGCCTGTTTATTCAGTTAGTCAATCAGGATGGTTTCGAGTCCCTAGTATGTGCACTCTGATTTGTTTCCTGCTGTGCTAGACTTTATGAAAGAGAGAAAAGCGTGTGACAAGGCTCTCTGTCCTCTGGGGCTTGGTTACAGAGGGAACCGAGGCTGGACGGAGGCAGAGTGGCCGGGGTGAGCTGGCAGGTGGCAGAACATGTGGGTTCCCAGGAAAGGCAGGCGTGTGTTACAGTGGCTCCCAGGTCTGCCTACCTGGCCTTACAATGTGATCGTCGTTCATTTCACGCCAAGTCTCCATTTTCTGCCTCTGGGATCATCTTTAAAATGTCAGGAATTGTATCTATTCCCTTCCAGGGCTAATGGGAAAATGAACATGAAACCTTTTGAGCCCCTTAGAAAAGAAGATGGTAGTGAGATGCAGGCTGACATATCACAGTGGAGGTACGGCTCCGGGACCGGGCCTGCAGCTGTGGGAGCTGAGTCTGCCCCCCCACAGCCCCCACCCAGGCTCGCTGTGCTCTCTGAGGGCTGGCTGGATGAGGGGGGTAGGGCCTTGCACAGGGCCCTCACCTCCGGGGTGGGACTCCCAGAGCAGGACTCGAGCACAGTTCCCCGAGGTTGCGAGGGCTCCTGGGGCCAGGTCCCGGCCTTCCCTGTTGGGTGACTGTGCTGTCCCCACCCCAGTTCGATGGCCTGCCCCTGGAGGAGGAGGTGCTGGAGGGCACCGGGTCCCTCGAGAAGGAGCTCGCTGTGGACAGTGTCCCTGAGGAGAAGATGGAGCTCATGGCACCGGTGAACTCCCCGTCCCTGGACTTCCGAGACAGTGATGGCATCCCCACCGAGCTCAGTGACTCTTCCGACACCCACGATGAAGGTGGGGCTCTGAGAATGGGGGAAGGCTAGAGGGATGTCCCTGTGTGGACACTGAAGTTGGTCTCTGCTCTGACGCAGTATCTGCTGGGTGGGTAGCAGAGTTTTTCTTTAAAAAAAAAAGTATATTCGTTATTAATATACACATCCCTTTCTCAAGAACGTACTTGCATGAACCTCATCATTCTATGTGTGTCTTTTTTTCTCAATATGTAATGCCGTTCTGCTGTCCAGTCTGGTCACTAAACATCCCCCCATGGACACTGGCTGGCCTTGCCTCCCTGCCCCGCACATAGAGGTCTGGCCAGGCGATGTTTACCTGCCACCGGACAGGGCCAGCCTACTAGCCAAGACCTGGAAACAAGTAGATCATGATAGGAACTTGCTTTAGAGACTCCAGCATAGGGATGTCAGACCAGGCAAGAAGAAAGCTTGGGCAGACTCCGGAGACTCCCCATTCTCTGCAGTGTTGCTCAGAGAACTTCTTCCCTGCCTCCCGCAGAGGGTTAGCTCCTGGGACCTCACTCGGGAGCACCTCCACCGAGTGGGTGGTAGGTTCCTGCCTAGTGCTCCAGTGCAGACGGTGCTTTTTCTCCCGGCTACTGGAAGGCCCCTCTGCGGGTCCCCTATGGTGGTGGCTTCACCATTGGCTGGTTCCCATCCAGGATGCAGGGCCAGTGCAAAGACTGTGCAGGTTGGGTCCTGCGTGACAGCAGGTGTGCCATTCATATAAACTGAGGGCTAAAGATCCCCCACCACGCCTGTTCTGTGCAGCTGCGGGTTGGACCTGGCAGGATGCTCCTGAGGTCCTGTCTGCATCCTCGGGGCTCACGGGGGCCGAAATGTCAGCCTCCTGTTATGATCATACAGCAGCCCGAGAAGGTGCAGTGATTGGGGACTGTGGGGGGCTGAGGACTTGGGAGAAGCACTGGGGCTCCGGCAACTCACCTGTACCCTCAGACACATTCTCCAGCAGCAGATGAGAATTTCCAGAAATGCAAGGTTATTGACACCATGGGAGAATTGGGTGCTTTGCAGAAGGAGGGCAAACCTAGAGATCATGGTCCTGCAGAGCAGCCTAGCCTGAGAAACGTTTTTTGTTTTCTTTCTTCCTTCCTTCCTTCCTTCCTTCCTTCCTTCCTTCCTTCCTTCCTTCCCTCCCTCCCTCCCTCCCTCCCTCCCTCCCTCCTTCCTTCCTTCCTTCCGAGGGGAGGGAGGGAGAAAGACAGGGATAGAAACATCGATGTGCAAGAGAGACAGCGATACATCAATTAGTTGCCTCCTGTATACCTCCAACTGGGGACCCGGCCCACAACCCAGGCTTGTGCCCTGACTGGGAATCAAACTGGTGACCTTTGGGTTCCCAGGCTGGTGCTCTATCCACTGAGCCATGCCAGCCAGGGCTCTGAGAAACGTTTATGCACACAGAGCATTGCAGATTGGTCACTGTTGCTCGAACAGACCTTTGCCATGAGTTGCATGCCATTTGTTGTCACTTGTGGTCAACTTAGAGACACTAGATAACTGACCCTCTGTGTTTGTGCAAGCTCAAGAAGTGGCCATTTATTTAATTTTGTCCAAAATTACTTAATTAGGGAGGCTTGAAAGTGCAAAGCAAATAGTGCATCCCCAAATTCTGTAAAGTCTTCATGAATGGCATGCCTCTGGAGTCAATGGTGTACCTGTCGGAAGGATGGACAGAGTTCAGTGGCCCAGCTCCCTGGTCTCCTTGGACATTGGGGGACCCTTCCCACATTAGCCACATAGACACAGAGCTCGGGGGATTTCCTCAGGGCCCCCTACGCTCCCTTCACTGCCTATTCCTCATCCTCTTTGTGCAGGGGAGGTCCAGGCCTTCTACGAGGACCTGAGTGGTCGGCAATACGTGAATGAAATTTTCAACTTCAGTGTGGACAAGCTCTATGATCTCCTGTTCACCGACTCACCCTTCCAGCGGGACTTCATGGAGCAGCGACGCTTCTCAGGTTTGCTCTTCCCTGGGCTGGCGCCTCCCACCCTTCTCCCTTCTCTTCCTAAGCACCCTCCTTTTCCAGGCCACCCAATGGCTCAGGGCACCCTCCCTCTGGCCTTACTCTGTGCCTGAGCTCCCTTAGGACTCTGTGAGCAACTCCTTCCCCCAGTGCCACAGCGCAATGCTTACCCACTGTGCCCAGGCACGTGGTGCTGGGCCCCCAGGCCTCAAGAGAGGCCAGGGCCCTACAGGACTCACTGTCTCATAAGGAGTAGCAACCACCACTTACTGGTTAGGCACCTGCTTTAAGCGAAGAACGTGACATCATCTCATTTAATCCTCAAATCTGTGCTGTATGTGAGTACTGTGACCCACACCATGCCTAAGAGGAAGCTGGACCTCAGACTGCCCGAGGTTGTGCAGCTGAGAAGAGGCTGAGCCAGGATTTGGGTCTGGGGGTCTCAGAGTCCATGCTCTGTACCTCGGTGCTCCCGCCTCATCCCTCTGCCCCTGTTCAACACACAGTGGGCCCTGCAGCTCTGCCCCACCAGCTGCTAAGCATCTGAGTCTGTGCAAGAGCTACTGGGCATCAGCAGACCCTGCTCCCAGGAGGAGTGGGCCGGCCAAGGGCACAGGGCGGTCAGCCTTAGAGGGGAGTACTTGTTCTCAGGCTCCCAGGCCCTCATCACAGTGGCTCCAGTGTTGCAAGCACCCTGTAGGTGGCCCCAAGGCCTCCGCCCTGGCCAGGAGCGATCAGAGTTCAGGAGCCCTGCACAGATGCATGGCACTGCCACAATGAGGCTCTTTCTGCCTCAGCTCCCCGCCCCCTGGCCCTCCTTCCTGGCCTGCAGCCCCTGTGGCTTCCTTTTGGAGGCCAGTGGGCAATGCACTGCAGCCCAGAGAAGTTCACTAGGAGGGGACACTCAGTGTGGGGAGGGCATGCCTCTTTCCCTCCTCATTCCAGGGCTCTCCACTACCCTCAGATATCATTGTCCATCCATGGAAAAAGGAAGAGAATGGAAACCAGAGCCGTGTGATCCTTTACACCATCACCCTTACCAACCCTCTGGCTCCCAAAACTGCCACTGTCAGGGAAACACAGGTGAGGTGGGGGGAGGTGCGTGGTGCAGGCTAGACGGCCTCTGTTCTGGGGCATAGGAGGCAGGGCCGATGCTGGAGGAAGCTTCTGGGTGCAAGCGTGGTTCAGCCCTGAAATGGCAGCGTCTCCCATGGTTCCTGGTCCTCGGTTCCGAAGTGGGGCGTCAGGTGGAGAGAGCAGGGAAGGGGGCTCTTTTCCTGTCCAGCTGTGTCCAGTGGCCTTCCTTCCCACAGACTATGTACAAGGCGAGCCAGGAGAGTGAGTGCTACGTGATCGATGCGGAGGTGCTCACCCACGACGTGCCGTACCACGACTACTTCTACACCATCAACCGCTACACACTCACACGCGTGGCCCGGAACAAGAGCCGGCTCAGGTGCAGTGTCTCAGGGTTGGACGGGCTTGTAGGCTGTTTCCGGCAGGAAGTGCATGGGGCCCTTACATTTGGGAACATTCACTTGGTCCTGAGGACGGAGGAGGAGCTTGGGAAATTGGCCTGCCAACGCATTCTTTCTTCTCCCTTCCATCGTGTCCTCCATCGTGTCCTGACAGTCTCTGCCACGGGTTCTCTTTCCTGCTCTGCATGTCCCTTTGGCACCACTCATAACTACTGCCACTTACCAGTTTATAAGGTACTGTGCTTAAAGTCCATTCTTTAGACTGACCAAAGGAGGTGGATTAATTCTCATTTTTCAGATAAGAAAACCTAGGGTCATATAGGCTAAGTAACTTTGCCGAGAGTCACGTCCAGTGAGTGCTGAAACCCGGGTCTAGAAACACAAACCCGGGCTCTCCATACCACACCGTGTGCATCGTGACCACCACCCATCCCGTTAGCCAGCTCGAGGCGTGCAGGAAGCCCGACCCACTCACTGCTTTATTTTTACCACTCAGCACAAGCCTGCACATACCAGCATGCAGAAATGTCCGAATGAGCGAGGGAATAATTAGATTCTGTTTGTGAGTAGAGTCCTGTCCTGGGCACTGTGATGTGCATTCAAGGAAGGAAGAAATTTAGACCCTGAAATTTAAGAAGCTTGTAATCTGAGCCCTGGCCGGGTAGTTCAGTTGGTTAGAGTGTTGTCCCAATAGGCCAAGATTGTGGGGTTGATTCCTGGGTAGCTCAGTTGGTTAGAGCATCATCCTGATATGCCAAGGTTGCAAGTTCAGTCTCCAGTCAGGGTACGTGCAAGAAGCAGCCAGTGGATGCACAAATAAGTGGAACAACAAGTGCATGTCCCTCTCTTCCTCTTTCTCTCTCTAAAATCAGTGAAAAAACAAAAACAAAAAAAGCTCATAATCTGAAAAGTCGAGACATCCACCAGACATCCCACTCATTTGAAAAGGATTGGTGTGGATACCTGTATCTTAGACCAAGTTCTTTCGGTGGTACAGAGCATAACTTCACACAGGTAGTTAAAATAAATAGGTGTTTTGTAAAAGGCTGCAGAGAGGTCTCTTAGGAATCAGGAAGATCTGAATACTCACACCTCAAAGAGGGCCTGCATCTTTCTCATCATCTTAAAATAATTTTTTTTTCTTGGTTACTCTTTCTTCCTCTCTTCTCTTTGCCCTCCTGTCCACAGTATCGGGATTTTCATTTCCAGCTCCCCTGGAGGAGCTTTTGCTTAGATGCCCATTCTGTCCAGTTCACACAGAGGTGGCCTGTTGTCTCAGATCGACCCTGACAGAGGGTGCCCACCCTCAATCCAGTACACAGCTCTCGGGCAGGAATTGGGGTGGGGTGGTGGGTGTGGGGTGAGGTGGCTGCAAGTAGAGGCATGCTCCTCTCAGGGTGGAGCTGGTGTCCCTGGGGATGGAGGTGAAGGTAAGGCAGCCAGCCTTAAATGTGCAGAGCACAGACCGGAAGAATGACAGGCAAGGGTGAACCTGAGGCGAGGCAGAGTGTAGGGGCGCTGGTGGGAGAGGAAGGGCTGAAACCTGGGGCAGGAGAGAGACTTATGACTGTGAGAGGAGGCGCAGAAAAGGCGGGACCTGGGGAGTAGAATGGGGACAGGGAGAGGCAAGAGCCAGGACCAAGAGCAGCTGATGCTCTGAAAGGTGGGCTTGATGAGACCCAGAGCCTGACTTGGACGTAGGAGTCTCTGGAGGAGGAGAGAAGGGCCCCGCAGTGGGCAGGGCTCTGGCACCATCAGAAGCCCCCTGGGAGGAGGCAGTGGGGCATCATGAAATAACTGTGGGCCCTTGTCATTAGCCTTTGGTCTGCTTAAATATTCTAAAACCCAGGTTGTTACATATAAAAATGAGGATAAATCTGCTAGCTTTGAGGTCTTGCACAGACCTCAAAGGGTGGCCCTGGACATGAGGTGGTGATAAGGTGAATGTGAATGGACTTTTTACCTCCTGAAGTGAAGCACAGGCAGGAAGCTGCTGTGGACTTGAACCTGAATTTACGTTTTCCCAGCAGAGAAGGGTTTGCCTGGCTGACCTTGCCTCTGGCCTGTTTCTCAGGGTCTCCACAGAGCTGCGCTATCGCAAACAGCCCTGGGGCTTGGTGAAGACCTTCATTGAAAAGAACTTCTGGAGTGGGCTGGAGGACTACTTCCGGCACTTAGGTGAGCATCACCCTCACTGCTGGCGGGCTGTGGGACCGTGGAGAATGAGTGGGGGGAGGCTGAGACAAAGGGGCCCCTAAGTCGGCCTCAGGAGTGGAGACAAAATTTGGCATGTATGTGAACACATGTATTTTTCCAGAGACAGTACCTGTAACTTTCATGAGAATGTTAAGGCTACCCTGTCCCCCTGGAGTGAACCTCAGGTCTAGTTGCACTGGCGGGTGATGATAAGTTCTGTGGAAAGGACACAGCCTGTGAACTCGTCCTGCGGGAAATGGGATGTGTCCCACGTTGTGTGTATGTGGATGCCGGTGTCAGGAACGTCGGTTTCTCCACAATGGTGAACAGCCCGGAAGAGGGGTGTGGGCTGGGCAGTACGCCCTGAGGCTCATGGGCATCCCTGAGGGACCCTGCCATCCCTGTCAACCTCCCTGAGCACAGTAGAGAGGGTGCTTTCCTTATGGAGGACCCAGCTAGTTCACAGAGTGGCTTCTGGAGGCCAGGGTGCTGGGTTGGAGGTGTGGGCAGGTAGTCTCGATGTGGCCCTTCTGTCTCTGACAGAGAGCGAGCTGACCAAGGTGGAGAGCACCTACCTGGCTGAGATGCACAGGCAGTCTCCCAAAGAGAAGGCCAGCAAGCCCCCAGCAGTGCGGAGGAGGAAGCGTCCCCATGCCCACCTGCGGGGGCCTCACCTAGAGGAGGTGATGAGCCCCGTCACCACACCCACCGATGAAGATGTGGGCCGCAGGATCAAGCACGTGGCAGGTGTGTGCCAGGTGGGGATGACGGGTGTGTCTGGGATTTGGGCTGAAGCTGCAGCCTGTGCCGGTGTGCACTCTCGAATATTGATGTATGGGATTTGCATATAGCTCATTAAACCTAAGGCTCTGAATGCTCTTTCTGTTTCCACTTGCCTTTTAAGTTTCTCAGCCCCTGCCTCCCCAGCTGAGTGCTCTGCTGAACAAACCTTGCCTGGGGGATTTCGTGGCCCCATGCTGCCTGTGCTCCAGGTTCACCCGGATAGGCTCACATGTGCACCTTCCAAGTTCTTGGGAAATGCTACAGAGAGAAGCCAGAGCTCGGACCCCAGAGATGTCCTTGGCATACAAAGATCGGGGGCTGGGGGATCCAAAGCAGCCCCCCTCCCTCGGCCTCCATGGGCCCTCCTGGTGGTGGGTTCCCTTGATATGTCTCCCTCTCCCCATCCAGCCATTCTCCACCTCACATCTTTCCTCAGTCATGGAAACTTGCAGCGGTAAGAGGCCTTAGGGACTAGCCAGTCCGGTGTTTTTCACCGTGCTATACCCACACCTGGGTGCCCATCTGAGCTGGGTGGGACAGGAGAGCAGGAAGTGGAGGCCGCAGGCCTCGGTGTTCCCCCCGCTGCTCCCCCCAGAGGATTCCTGATGGCACTGCACTTGGATAAATTGACTCTCAGAGTGGTCATGGAGCCCATGTGGAGAGAGCCGGAGCTCAAGCTGTGTCTGGTCCCAGCACAGCGCAGTCTCTGCTTTGTCCTGTACCTGTGTGTCCTGGCTGTGGAGCTCTACTGATTTCTTACTTGTTCAGTGACTTCAGTATTCACCTTGCCTGACCTAACCCATGACCTTGCCTTGAGGATCTTGCCTTTTACTTTTGGAAGACTGGGTATGACACTGTTGCCATGACAGCATCATGGATGGTTCTCTGTCATTCCCTGAAGTTCTGTGCATAACCAGTGTCACATCAGCCATTGGCAGTAACAGCCTCTGTATTTTCCTGCAGGTTCCACGCAGACCCGGCATGTCCCCGAGGACACCGCCAACGGTTTTCACCTGCAGAGCGTGTCTAAGCTGCTGCTGGTCATCAGCTGTGTGTAAGGGACTGCACTCTGCTCCCTTCCCCCACCCCCCACCTTCCACTCCCACCTGCCACCTACCTCCTCCCGGTCTCTTCGGGCGCACAAGCTCCCCCAGTGTCATCCCTAGTCCTTTCTCTCCAGATCAGTGCTCTGTCTGTCATGTCTCGC
This sequence comes from Phyllostomus hastatus, assembly GCF_019186645.2. Classification (NCBI taxonomy): domain Eukaryota; kingdom Metazoa; phylum Chordata; class Mammalia; order Chiroptera; family Phyllostomidae; genus Phyllostomus; species Phyllostomus hastatus. Next base: position 4,729,102 of record NW_025334015.1, on the reverse strand, counting down.
CTCTTTGCTTCATCTCCTGTGTTTTATTCAGCAGTTACTCTGTGCTAGGGGTCCAGGATTCAGAAGAAAGTACTGTACACAGCATCCAGGCCCTTCAGGAACTCAGTCTCCAGTGGGTAATACAGATGGAAAATTAAAAATTACTACACCATTGCACAGATACCAGCCTAGAAATGTTCCAGAGCATTTTAGGAGCCCGTTTATTTGTTTGTGAAAGATGTTCTGGGAGTCTGCTCTGTGCCAGGAATGAGGACCGTGCCCTCGTGGGCCCCCACTTGCAGGGGAGCCAGGCAAATCCATGAGTACAGTCCAGGAAAAGTATATGCTTATTTTATTGTAAACAATTGATAATGTGGGCGAGAGCAGCTGCCACACTGCAATGAGGGACCGTAGCTCAGAGGCTGCTGACGTCTGGTTACACAGGGAAGGAAGAGGACTTCCTGGCTTCCGTGTCTGCAGGTGGTTTGTGTCATACACAGAAATCTGGACCTCAGTGAGAAGTTGTCAGAGACGTGCTGTCAGTTCCAGGTGTCCCTAGGTTGCCATAGGTTACCCAAACAAAGGTGACTGGCAGACAGTTGTCTACTTGTGGACCTGGGGCTGCGGAGAGTTCAGGCTGCAGGTGCAGAATTAATTACAGGTAGCACGGAAGCTGTGGGCATGAGTGAGACTGCCAGAGGAGGACCCAGGGGTGAAAAGACAGTGTGGCTGAGGACAACCCTGGGGCCACTGGAGGACAGGAGCCCATGAGGAACGCAGGCGCCTTGCTGATTTACCTGACTTAATGTGCATGTTGGGCAAAAGTAGGCTTACAGCTGTACTGTGACAGACATTCTTTGAGTTACTAAAGCCCTTGTCATAATCCTGACTGTCTGTCTTCTTCATGGACAGCTGTAAACCTACTTTGTGCATCCACATAGCAAGAAAGTAGATGTAAAGTTCTGCTGTATATGGCATAAGAAGCCAAACTATTTTTACAATGTTAAATATAAAGACAACTGCAAAACTAGTAAAATTCACTTTTATCATCGTCACTTTAAAATTGTTGTTAAAACTAAATCTCTGATGTTGAGTTGGGTAGATAGAAGACTAACTGTGGGTTAGTTCTGTGTTAACCTCTCTCTGCATTTTCAGTCATGTAAGTAGAGGAGGCCTGCTCACCTGAGTGATTGCATAGCGTGATATTAATGAACTTCGGGGCTTTGCCACTGTATGGTGATCAGGCCTCATTGGTCAGCTCCAGCAAGTCCAGAGGGGTCTGCTGATGCATACGTGTAGGTGGACAGTAAGGGTTGGTTGCCCCTTGTCTGGCCGGTGTGAGCCACCATATGCCTGCCCGTGACTACCTTTTTCTCTGGTCAACCACTTCTGAGCCCCCACTCAAACAGCAGGCAAGGTGTCCCATGACCTTCACAGAGCACAGGCAGGACTTTTAACACAGACCCACAAGCAGCTGCTAAGAGTGTGCAGCTCATACCAAAAACATGGGCATTCTGACGATGCAGTGTGTGCTGATAGGATTGCAGACAGAATTGTTGATATTCAGCGCAAAATTGGCAGATTCTTGTGGAGAACTGAGCACCCTGAGACCACAGCTGAGTAGCCTCAGGAACTTGCAGGGGCCAATTAGAAGCACAGGTGAGAGATTCAGCATCGTGTATACACACATACACGCACACTACAAGCACTTTGTAAGGTCAAAGGTGCACATAAGATTTTCTTTCTCTGTTGGTCTTTTCCATCTATTCCTTTTATCTTCCCATTTTGTCATTTTTTTCCCTGATGTACACCTGAACCTCCTACTTTGGTGAAGGTAACTGCCTGTTGCAGAGGGCCTGCTGTGTGCAGGGTGCATCATGCACAGCCCTTTGAGCCACGGAATAGTCCCAGCTTTCTCAGGCTACCTCTCACTGTCCAGTGGAGTGGGCTGGGTTTCGGAGAAGCTAGCGAATTTGATCAAAAGTGAAACTTGTAAGTGGTGAGCCAAGAACTGTAGCAGCCTCTCTTTACCTGAGTCTTCTTTGCCTCATCCTGGAAATGTCACAAAATGATCTTTAGGCAGCTGCTGAGGCTGAGAGCAGAGACTTTCCTGTCTCTCGGGGACTTTCCATTCCCCACCGGGTCCTCTGACCCCTAGGTTGTTCTGGCCTCCTCTCTCACACCCACCAGTTCTGGCCCCTCTCTGGGAAACTGGAGGTGGTCCAGGTGACCCTGTGGGCCAGCAGCAGATGCAAGGAGGAGGCTTCAGCAGCTTTGGGACGATCCTGCCAGCATCTGGCAGGCTCACCAGGGCAGAGCTGGGAATCCCTCTGAGTTCCTCTTACAGGCTCACCCTCCAGTTGTGTTTCATGTTGTGTTGCTAAAGGAATCTTTTTTTTTTAATCTTCACCTGAGGACATGCTTACAGAGGAAGGAAAGGAGAGAGAGGGGGAGAGAAACATCAATGGGTTGCCTTGTGTACAACCCTCAACCCAGGCACGCACTCTGACTGAGAATCAAACCAGCGAACTTTTGGTTTACGGGAGGGCGCTCCTACCAGCTGAGCCTCTCCAAACAGGACCAGGATTGGGGAGGGAATCTGACCTCAGCTGATCATCCTTGAGATCTAAGAATCCATGTGCAGCTGGCTCTCCTTCTCCTGAGCTGGACGCTGTCCGTATGTCTCGGCTCTGGTGCTCCTTTCTCAGATTGTCCTCTGGCCCGTTCAAGGGCAGCCTTCCCCTCTCCCCACAAGTCTGTTTCTAACCTGCCTCCTCCCCCTTTTTCCTCCCTGCTCCCGTTAGGATCTGTTTCAGGTACTGGCTCTTTTACACTCTCACCTCGTTTCCTCTCCACCTTAACCTCGCTTCCCCAGGCACTCAGAGTCTGGGTGACTTCTGTGTGTCTCTCCTTACTAGTGCCCTAGCCCCAACCCCTGTCCACAGCCCTGCTGGTCATCTGGCCCCTGCAGATTAGAGTGCTTCTCTCTCCCCCTTGCTGCATCCCTCCGCTCACTTGCTTGCTCATTGCAATGTTTCCTGTGACCCACTGGTCAAGGACAGCAGCCTCTGGGGTGGGGGTGTCCCTTGCTCCAAGAGGGATCCTGCTTTCTCAAGTGGCTTCTCATTGCTGTTGCCTCCTGCCCCCATCTCCCCTCTAGCCTGGTGCTGCTGGTCCTCCTCAACGTGATGCTCTTCTACAAACTCTGGATGCTGGAATACACCACCCAGACCCTCACTGCTTGGCAGGGCCTGAGGCTCCAAGAAAGGTAATCCTGGCCCCTTTCCCCACTTGCCACCACCCTCACTCCCCTCGTACTGAGCCCTCACTCCCGAGTCCTAGTCTCCTGGGGAACAGCCCCACTGCCCTTGGCCAGGGCATAAGCCTTTGTGACAAGTCTGTAAGCAAGCTCCAAGGACTTGCATATCGTTTTAGTGTGCTTTTGATTCAGGACACAGGCCAGCAGGGGCAGTGCACAGAGGACAGAGCACACTGATGTGATTCTTTGTCCTTTAGCGGTCAAGGAGCAGGGGCAGTCCACCGAGCATAACTGCAGCTGCTGGTCTCCCCCTCTTCCACCCCACAGGTTGCCCCAGTCTCACACAGAATGGGCCCAGCTCCTAGAGTCCCAGCAAAAGTACCATGATACTGAACTCCAGAAATGGAGGGAGATCATCAAATCCTCGGTGATGCTTCTTGACCAGGTGAGACACCCCCTTCTCTCCTTGTCCTGGTCTTCTGGAGCTGGAACTCCTTCCTAGTGCCCTGAGAGGACTCGCCATCACCGCCCACTGGACCTTGTCCTCCATTCATTCTGTCCTTAGGCCTCCCATTGTTCTAATTTTAAAACCATCCTTGAGGGAGCTGTTGGAGACCCAGGTGTGTTCTCCCCAGTAATAAAACAACACCCTGGATTTGCAGCAGGAAAGCTATAGGTTAGATGGAAAGAAGAATTAATTGTGGGGCCCACCCAGTGCCATCTGGAAGACATTTGAAGAGAGAATCCCCTTTTGCTGAGAGCTGTCTTCCCAGAAAGCACGTTTTCTAATTCCGTATGATGCATACCGCCCCTGCCCGGTGGTCCCAGCCTGCACACAAGCAACCGCCTCTGAGGTGCACCTTCCCAGACTGCACTGACTGCCTGGGAGGGTGGCTGTGCTGTCCTTTCGATGTCTTCTCCCCGCACCATTGCCTGTGTCCTTCTGAAACATAGGTGCATCTATTGACGAAGATCGTTCTGGGGCAAACGTAGTAATTAGCTTGGTTTTGTCAGGGGAGGGAGTTTCTTCCTTCCCCAGAAGAATTGAATGTCAGTGAAAAGCTCGCATGTGGTTGCCAAGATGACAGAAGGGGCCGTTGGATGCAGGCAAGAAGCACGGGAGCCAGGGGTTCATTCTGTTGCGGTGGAAGTTCTGTTTCTGAGGGGTTTCTTTCTGATGTTTGTGGTCAGCCAGGCCAGAGATGGAACCCTAACCTTGACCCTGAGGAATTTTGTGACCTTGAGCAAGGGATTTAATAGTAGTGACCTTCAGCTTCCTCACTTATAAAATGGGAACTCTAGTCATTGCTTCATGAAATTGCTGTCGGGATTTGATGGCAGCTGGGAGGTGCTCATTTGCACTGAATTTTGTTTTCCCTTCATAGTTTAGTCTTAGCTCTAAATGAAGGAGGCAGTGTTTCAATGCTGCCATCATGATCTCTTATAATGTGTTTAGAGTACCACGTTTAGCTTTGGGGCCATGTTTAGGGAGGGATATTTTTAACCAAAAGCAGGTAAACAGCATAGTGAGGAGGGTGGGAGCCCCGTCCCATTAGGAGGGGCTGATGGGACTGAAGACATGTTCAGGAGAGGGGAAGGCTGGGCCAAGGGGGACAGGACCACTGTAGACATTGCCATAGACATTGAGGTCCAACAGGCTAGCCTGCTCGTGAAACTCTGGAGGGCTGGACGGGGGCTGGACGTTATAGAGAATTGGATTTTCCAGTTGTCAGATAAAAGCAGGCTACTTATGGTTACAGCTGCTCAGCCATGGACTGGCTACTCTGAAGGCCTCAGGGTCTGTCCCCGAAAACCCTTTAGGAGGTGACAGGAAGGAACTTATGAATTAAATGGGGTGGGAGGGGCACTTGGACTGGGTGACCTGGTTCAATTCTGGTTCAGGGCAGGTCCCCCTAAGTTGGGGCTGTCAGATTCAGACAGGTGTTTTGTTTCCTTACCTTTGAAAGTAACTTGTGAAGAACAGTAATGGGCCCCTCATCTCTATTAAGCGGAGGATATAGAAGAACTGGAGAAGAAAGTGCTCTCTGGGGCAGAGCAACCAGAGGTTCTCAGAGTGGACGGCCGTCACCTATGACGTGTTCGCCCTGCCTTGCTGTAGCAGAGCAGCTTCCTTAGACAGAGCATTTAGGTGTGCTGCGGTCTGGAGGGCCATTTAAGATTCTTCCGCTGGGACTGCCCCGTTCAGACTGTCCCATAACCCGACAATGTTAATGTGTCTGTTTCTTAGAGGAGGTTAAGAAAGTCATTAAGGTTAAGTCAGTGGTGTAGATATAGCTAGAAAGCCTACTCAATTCTCTGCTCGGCACCCGGGGCGTATAAGAACGTGATGCATTGCAGTCCCAGGTTTCAGTGAGCAGTGTGTATGAGAGGCCAGGAAGAGAAGGATGACTGGGAGCCAGAGGAAGCTTGGGCTTGCTCTGGGCCTTGCCAGGTAGGCAAGGTTGGGATAGGCGAGAGAGACGAGTCCCAGGCTGCGGGGACACTGCTGCAAAACGCACAAAGGCAGGAATACGAGGAGTCCAGTCCAGTCGGGATTCATGGGGAAACCACGTGGAATGAGTACAAGAACAAGTACATGGCGGTCTGATGTGGGTCCTTTTAGCAATGGAATGCTTTAAGAGACTTCTTAAAATTCAGCGATACAAGGGCCACAAATCATTAGGACATGGCGAGCCTCGAGCTAGGAGCCCTCAGTGCTCGATTGGCTGTGCCTCTCTGCCCAAGACCGTGTCCCTGGAGAGTTCCCCTGGGCTAGGAGCCCCCTGGCACAGGGGGCCTGCCACAGGCAGGTGCAGCGGGTGCTGCTGCTTGGAAAAGCCCACTGAGGGCACGCCCCCGGGCGGGATGGGTCCCCTGTCTTACAGATGAAGGACTCACTCATTGATCTTCAGAACGGCATCAGGTCCCGTGACTACACAACAGAAAGCAGCGAAGAGAAGAGGAGCCGCTACCACTGACCAGGCAGGAACAGGGCGGCAGCAAGAGGCCTGTGCAATACATGTACATAGACCATATAAATATATATATAAATATATATATACAGAATATAAATATATATATATATATTATATACAGATTTTAAAAAGAGATCATGCCTATGTACCAGGGAGAAGGAGCTGGACCGCCTCCCGTGCTGGCCAGCGGTGGGCCGAGGAGGGCAGGGACCGCCTCTCAGCACCACCCTCCCCGACCCACTGCCTCCCCTCCTCCAGTCCCCTCCCTTCCCCTGGCCGCGCTTGGCTCCAAGAAGGGGAATGTCGTTGAGCCAAAGTCATGCCTGTGAAGGCTCCAGAGTCTTGAAAAGAAGTCTCTGGGGGGGGCATTGCTTAAGGTGCTTCATTCCCGAATCCCCTTTGGATTTGTTTTCAAAATAAAAGAGAATTTTTTCTTCCCCACCCCACGCTTCCACAGGGGTTCTCTTGGGAACAAGGAAGCAGCAAGGGCAGGAGCCCAGTCCAAACTCTTCCTGTGAGGCTGCCCCTTTCAGAGCCCACGAGTCGGGAGGCAGGCAGGGAGGACTGCTGGGCAGCTCGGGAGGCTGCCTATGCAGGTCTGGGCTCTGCAGCCACAGACTCCCAAGGACTCGTGCGTGAAGGGTGTTTCGATCAGCCCCTCACCTTCCTCTGACCTGTGTGGGGTATGGACCCAATAAGGGCTGGGGATTTCTTACCTTCCCACCCCCACCCCCTTCTCTCTGGTCTTCCCCCAGGCTGGATCTGGAGGAGGCATCACTTTCTAGTGCCTAAAGCCCTATTTTTTTCTCTGTGCCCTAAGAGCACATTGTTTCTTAGCCAGGGGGAAGCATTTTTGATCTTGTTAAACTGTTCTAGTGGTCAGAAGTAGTCAGGTCTATGGCTCTGATTCCTGCACTTTGAGCTGTCAGCTTGGTTTCTGGGGTGAATCAGGGTATTATAGGAGCTCCAGGGTTTGAGGGTGAATGCCCTCACAGAGCAGGACTGTGGGGTCTAATGGAGAAGGCTGTGTGAGTAGTGGGCTCCAGTCCCCAAGCACTAGCTTGGCTGCCAGCATCATTTACTCTCAGAGAAGAACCAACATTAGTTAAGGGAGACGACTGTCCGAGGCCCTTGGCACATGGAAGAAGACCTCAGAAGACCTCAGTCCTTGGAGGGAATGATTTGGCAAAGTGTGTGTATTTGGGCCTAGAGAAGCCTAATGGAGCCTCTGCCCTAAGAGGGCCATCCCAGATCCTCAGTTCCTCAGTTCCTCAGCCATGGAGTTCTGGCAGTGGGAGCAAGATCTTTAGTGTCTGTACCAGAGCGCTCGGATATCACCGAGGAGCAGAAAGAAGACTTTAGGTTGGGGGCGTGTGTCATCCAGGGGCCTTCCAGGGCTGGCTCCCTGGGACCCATGTGTTTATCTGACTTTGTGGGGACCCTTCTGGGCACGCTTACCATCCTTCATACACTGACTGCTGTTTCTCCATGTAGCAACCAAAGGACTCCTACCCGCCACAGGTAGAGCTCACAGGGTTTCTCTCAATCGGGAAGGGGCCACGCCTGCTTGGCGAGGAGAGGTCTTCCCAATCGCTTGCGCTCCTGGTCAGCACCCTGATGGAAGGCACAGAGGAAAGGAAGATTCTATTAGTGATTTAGCTCAAAGGAAGAGCCATTCGTATTCTTCTCTCAGAATGGCCTGAGCATCCCTCTTTGATGATTACACACTTTTGACTTTTCAGTGTCTCTGAGAATGCAGCCTTGTTATTGCCATATGGGTGGAATAAGAAGACAAAGGTGTGCCCTGGGGAATGGCATGGGAAGGCTCTGTGGCAGCAGCTGGGGTGTACAGTGTATATCCCTAGGACAGGGCTTGAATGTCATCATTCTACTGTCAGGGGACAAAGGCTTTGGAGGAGTTGAAAGGTGCAAATGCCTCTCAGCCAGTGGGCCGCTACTCACCCCTGCCCAGGACGTGGAAGGGGAGACCTGGGAGGTGCAGGCTTCTGGGCCCTGAGCCAGAAAAGGGGGAGCAGTGCAGACTGCTAGATAGTTGCTTATTGGAGTAACCAGAAGCCAACATTATCCCCAGAAACCTTTAAAGACAAAAATGATAAATTCTCTAACTTATTCCACACTTATTTATTTATTTATTTATTTATTTATTTAAATCATGCACTTATTAAAGGGCCCAGGTGGGGCCTTTGGTGTGACTTAAGAAGCGTTCTTTCCTGGGAGTGAAGTGATGTGAGTTGCTCTGGCTCTAGGGTTATTGTGCTTCCTCCTGACTTGTCAGGCCCATTCCAGGGAACAGCAGGTGACAAGGAGGGCAGTACTTACTTTGCACAAGGAACGCTCATGATTTCTGGGGCTTTGAACCCGGAGACAATGTGTGCCCATCAGAAACACCCCTGGCCCACCTCATTTGTAAGCATCACAGATCTCCTATGGGAGTCAGCTGTTCTAACAAGTTTCTCATTTTCAAAAAACAACTCTCTTCACTCCCAAACAAAGCTTAGCTCCCTTATTTAGTAACCTGTCAAGGGCACTTGGCCTGCCGAGAAGTCAGGGAGTAAAACCCCTAAACAACATTGTAGCTCATGGCAGCAGCTGGGCACGCAGCTGCCTGCAAGGGTGCGTCAAAACCATCCCCTCTTAGGTTATTTCTTGTAGCCATTGCTTCTTGGTTTTGTTCATGTAAAAACTTGTAGTCTTTCTCTGAGGATTCACATGGTTTACACTTGAGAGCTTGCCCTCAGTTGCAAAGATTTTGCAGAGTTTCTAACCAAGCGAAGAACAACATTAGGGTCTACACTTCCCCTCCAGCTTACTGTGGTGGAAAAAACAAGATCGGTCTGTAGCTCCTCCCCTTTCCTGCCTCCACCTGCCTGGTACAGGGGAGAACATCCACAGCAACTTGAAGCTCTTTGTAAGAGCACGGAGTTGAGAGACTGGGACCTGAGTGCCGGCCCTGCCTTTGGACAAGTCCCTGCTGCTCCCTGAGCTCCAGTACCTGCATCTGCAGCAGGATGGGCCTGGTCTAGACCCCCTCTAATGTAGGTTCCAGCTTTGGCATTGCCTTGGAGGCTGTACCACATACTGCAAGGCTGGGCTTTCTTAGACTCCAAGGTTCCCTTCAGGGCTAGAGCTTCCTTGGTGTTTAGGTGAGTGGAAGGACAGGGTCTGGGTCCCCAGGAAATGAATGAAGGGTAGTTAAACTTTCTTTTCTTTTTTAGCTAGGAGGGTTAGGGAGAACCAGTAAGATGCAGGGTGGAGGGTGGGGAAGGGGAGGGTGGAGGCAGAGAGATTAGGCTTGCTGTATTGCTCAGTGTTAACCCAAGATGGTGTTTCCTCCTTTGCTGGCCTAGTCTTAGACTGGGGAGAGACCTCCCTTTGGGTACTCTTAAGCTGGGAGGAAAAGGATAATGGCAAGAAGGGCACCATGTCTTCTGTTCCTAGGCTGTGAAGCCTTTCATTTGCCATCCTTCCTCCCTCTTGCTAGAGGAAACAGTGGAGAGAAGTCACTCCTGGTTCTAGCACTTCTCTTTTGGCTCAACTCTAACCTTGCTGGGGTTCAGATTAAGTGTGAAGTTTAGGTGAAAACCCTTGGGCTGCCTTAGAGCGCTCACACTAAGAACCTGGATGAGAAGGAGTGGGGGTAGAGGACCGAGAAACCTTGAGAGAAATGCTTTGTTAAAAGGGATGCCCCCCACGCCCTGTCCCCGACCACACTTGGACCACGTCTGCTACAGTCACTGGCAGCACTGCTCGGGTGGAGTCTTGGAGAAAGGACTAGGAGAAGAGTCTCTGTGGACTGTGTGTGGTCTGAGAAGGTTCTTTCTGTGCCATACTGGGCTGCTTTTTTAGCTCTGCAGGGCAGCAAAAAGCCAGCCCTTCTTCCCTGTCCCGCCCCCAAAGAAAGAGCACTCCTCCCCCAGATGGAAGGACTGTGCACTCCTCCTGGTTCTACCTGCCTGTTCCAGTACAAAACTTGAGAACCTCTCCTCCCCACTCCCACCCTTGTCTGTAGGCTGTGGGATAATCATCCCATCCACCACTTGACATCTTTAACCCTCATTCCCAACCTGCAACAGGCTGGTCCCACTCTCCTCCACCTCTACATTTTCTTCCAGAAGAGTCGTTTTGGGTCCGAGAGGAGCGTTTTCCTGGAAGGCCATCTTGTAACGGCCCTGCTTCCCTGATGTGGAGCAGGAATTTGCACAAGCTGTAGAGAGCTGTCCTTCCCTCTCTGCCCAACCTTGTTACCTCACTCCTGCCCCAGCCTCAGCAGGGAGGGGCCTGGCCAGCTCCCTGTTTTGTTCTGTGAGATAGCTCAGAGGCCTTGGGCATTGTTTTCTGCTGTGACTTGAGGTTCTCCGCAAGCCTGGGGGCCTGATGGCAGCCGGCTGCTGGTGAGAAGCACGAGCCTGCCTGCCTGCCTGCCTGCCTGCCTGCCTGCCTGCCTGGAGGAGCTGAGGACCATCTGCCTGGTCTGCCTGACACAGGAAGGCATCAAGAGCATTGTCTTCTCTTCAAGACAGTGAGACCTGCAGAAGCAACTTGTGGCCTCTGCTGTGGGCAAGACAGCTGGCTGTGTCTGGGAGCTGGCCCTGAGCTGGGGTGCCACGTGCTGAGATCACATAGTATAAGCAACCATTCTTGCCAACAATAGTGTGTGTCCGAACATTTCCCTGTGCTACACTCTGGGGCCAGACCACTCTCTGCATGGACCAGAGCTTCTTCCCAAACCCATGGTGCTGCTGCCCCAACACCCCTCAGTCTAGGCTCCACGGTGGGGAGGCCTGAGTCAGAGGTGGCACGGCCCCTGGATGATTGATGTGGTGGGAGTGGGGTGAGGCCGAGGGAGCAGCCCTTACCTCCTGCACTGGCTGCTGTATGGGGAAGGACACAGGTTGATCACAGCTGAGTTGTCTGGCCACCTGGATCTGGCTCTGTAACTGTACTCACCTGGTGCTGTGCACAGGGTCTGAAACCTTACTGCTAGTACCTAGAAACATACAAGGCTTCCCAGCAAATCTTAATGTAAAGTAGCTAGAGCCACGGAAGGACAGTATGAATTAAAAGAAAAAGTATTGAACTTGAAATAATAAACGGCGTGTGTGTGTTTATTGCTTGATTCATTAGTGCTTGTTGTCCCACGTGTGTGTGGTCTCCCCAGCTGTGGCAGCATTTGTGGGGAGGCTCCCTTACACCCGTCTGCACAGCTGTCCTCCCAGCCTCAAGATCCTCCCAACTTTGAGGACTTTCTGCCCAGGGCAGGGAGGCAGCCTGATAAAGTGGGATGGGCTAGAAGTTTTGGAATCAGACCCGAGTACTAACTGTATTGTCACTATTTGCCAGCTGTGTCACCCATTCATTACTCCAAACCTCAGTTTTTTAGAGATAATACAAAATGTGTGTGTGTGTTTCTTAGTATAGTGGCTGGCACCACACTAAGGTCATTTTTTACTTCATTGTTAATCATCACTTTTGACATCGTAGGAGAGCACTGTGGGCTGTGGTTGAATCCTGATGACAGTTCCTTGAACTTTCCCCCTTGGGGCCTTGGCACTTCCGGAAGATGGGCACGGGGAGCCAGCCTTGCTTTATGGCCATTTGCAGACACGGGTAAGGGCGTTCAGCCCCTCCTGTCACTAGGTGTCCCTTGCAGTCAGCCCTTTGCCACCGGGTAAGAAACTTATTTGATGTCAGGCAGGTGGGAACTCAAGTGACTCTTGGATTCCTTTGTATTGGGGCAGGAAAGAAAAGGGGACACAAGAGGCCAGGTGACATGTTTATCATACAGTTAATTCTAGGTCACTAATTCTATTGTTTATCCTGTGGGCATACATGCACTGGCTGTGAGTTGAGGAATTGATGCGGCTGGGAGGTCTGAAGGGCCAGAGCACATTTAACACACACATGCTGTATGGTAGTAGAGGGAAGCCAGAGCAGCTGGTGTTCAAGACACTTTATTGACACAAATAGGGAGTTTTCTGGAAAACACTACATAACCAGCGTGAAGTTATTGAAAGCTTGGGTGCTTAGCAACCCTTCCAATGTTCAGAAAAATATTGGCTGTGCAACATCAAGAAAAAGCGCTGTGAAGGTGATGGCATGAATATGAGTCCCACCAGCTGAGAAATTAAGTTTGCTACTTGTGTTTGACGGAGTTTCACAAACCGAACTCTTGTTCCTCAGTAGTCTCCCCCATCGTGCATTTCTGACTCCCCGAGTTACCGGCTTTGAGGCTTAGCTGGCCTGTGATGGGGTTGGAGTCTGATAAGTAGCTCAGACTTGTTTCAAGTACTTGTCTACTGGGCCCTACTATAAACTCAATAAGGGGGAAACTGAACATGAGTTACTCACCGGAGTAGAGTTTCAGAAATTAGGAAAGTCTTGCATGAGGATATTTTTCAAATCCAAAACTGTGGGCACACTGAGGGTGTAGGTGGGTGCTAGACACAATGGGTGCTGCAGTGTGGGATGAATGGGCGACCAGAGTGATGACCACAGCAGACACTATTCACATATGTTTGCAGGGATTAGATGAATATATGGCATTAAAGATCTTTCATTTATAAAAGGTAGTAAGAGGAAGGCTTCTTTTGTTTGTTCTATTTCATTTCTGTGTTAACTTGAGAAAGGGGAACCAGGGTATATGTATCTGAAGTGTGTCTAGCTCTTGCTGCTGCTTCCTGCAAAGAAGCAGTTTACAGCACATAGCCTTGCCCTCTGGTGTATGTTGGGTGGGCTCACAAACTGGGACAGTGTGTTTTCCAATTGGATCCAGTAGTTTTGGGGGTGGGGCTGCTGTCTTTGAACCATTTACTGCTCTGCACATGTTTCCAGCATATTCCTGCTTTGAAAATTTCCTTTCCTACTAACATTTCTAGTGTGGCTAAGGAGAAACCAGAAACTCAGAGAATCAGAAATCTGAGTGTGTAAGTGGGGATAGAAAAACTATAAAGAACAATGCTTTTTAAACAGACTGGAAATGAAGGTTGGGGTGGGGACAGGCACTGACTATCAAGGTGTTTCCACACAGGGTTGGGACTGTGATGTACCAGACTGGGCTAACAGTAGAGGTCACTAGGTCAGAGTGCTTATGGGGTCAACTGAATTGAGCAATCAAGTTCATGGCTGTTAAGCAGTAGGAAAGAGACAATGAGACCCAGCCTAGCTTGGCCTTTAGAGAACTGTTGTTGAGGATCAGTCATGGGAAGTATCCAGCACCAAGACAATAGATTGGGCTCCTAAAGTGATAATAGCCCTTGAGAACATTTCTAAGCCCTTTAATAAGAACAGCATGCAGATAAAGCTTCCAGAACAATGCACATTGAGTCTGGGTCCCCTGTGGGAATGTGGGGAGAAATGGAGTGGGGGAGGATTTGAAGTAGGCTGGTGATCACAGTACCTTGCAGATTTATAGTCAAGATCAAGTCTCCCAGGAAGTTTAATTGCAATTAAGGAGAAAGTGACATGCATACCAACTATAAAGGTAAAATCAAAATGAGACGGACTCTAAAAGCACATTTCTAGTATCTGCCAAGAAGCAAAGTAGTAGAGAAGGAGTTGAGTGGGATTTGGGGTGAGAGGAGATGATGAATATCTCAGGACAGCAAGAGAGGCAAAGATAAGACGCAAGTTAAAAAATGAGAGGAAAGGAAGCAACTATGATCTAAGAGTAAAGAGAAGTGGGCTGGGAGTGAGAAGGCCTGGGTTCCAGCTCTCCAGTTGCAAACTGCATGACTTTAGGGTATGATAAAGCTCCTTTGCCTCTGTTTCTTCATTTGTAACATGAGTATCAGTAATATCTATCTCACAGGGCTAGTTGTGGGGAAGAAATAAGATACTTGAAGTGAAAATGCTTTGTAAACCACATAGTTCTAATGAAAGTATTAAGGATGAAACGAGTCGAGAAATTAAAAAATGAAAATAGGGAAGATTACTTATAAAGGATGAATTTTTTTAAATAATAGGTATCATTCAGCTTTATTAAAAGCACCCAGGAAACATTTGAGTTTGTTGTTATTTTTTTTTTAAGAAAAGAAAGCAGTCGTGCCTATTTCTTGAGTACAAGGTAGATGCATGGTCCACTGGAACCAAGAGGAAAATGGTGTTGTAAGTAAGGAGCTTGCTTCTGCCACCAGCTCTGTGGTCAAGCTGCCCCGTGGCCAGGAAGACCTCAGTTAGTCAGCCCTATCTTCCCAACTGTAGAATCAGAAACCTCTATCTGCTGTCCCCTGAGAGATTCTTTGGGAAATTACCAAGGAGAGGGGCCTTGAATTTATTGAGAGTATTTTCTTCAAGATGTGAACAAGGACATATTTAAGTACTTCCCCAGGGATGGAAGAGATGAAAAAATGAGTTTGTCAGATCAAGCCCAAAGCCAGTGGAATATGATGTTCCCCCATAATTTCCTCCAGATCTAAGGGACCTCTCCTTCATCAAATCCCAGTCCCTTTCATCTTATATTTCTTAAAGCACCCTTCTCCATCTCATCACTAAGTGCTGAAGGATGTCATTGCTTAACCAAATCAGTCAATCAAAATGAAACATGAGATTTTGACTAATATCTAGTGTTCATCTGCCCTCCCAAAATCTAGTAAAAACAAACAAACAAACAAACAAACCCTGGACATTATGGGTTCACAGGTAAACTATTATGAAGCTACCTAGCCCATCCCTCCCCTATTACTTCATTCATTTGTTTATCATCCCGGTTTCATAAATATCATTCCAAGATGCTTTCTTCTGCAGGATGTTCCAGCCTCACAAATCCTTTCACTGAGGAAGTTCTTCAAGTCTACTTCATGTCTTTCTCTCTGCCTTTTCAGCCAACTTCTAGCTACCAGAATCAGAGTTAACCTCAGCCAGGCAATCCACTCAATGTATACTTGTGGAAGAGGCATGGCCATAGCCAATCTTAATTTCAAAGTCTTCAAAACCAAAATTACCCATTTTAGGAAGTTTAACCTGGGAAGCATCTAAGGCTTGTATCTGCTCTAGTTTATCCTCTGAAGTCCAGTTGATCTCTGAGCTTCAGCTGACTCCTGTGCCTTGAGTAATAATACCCACAAGATTCTGCAAGGAAAAACTTTGGAATTTCAGCTCCAGTGCCCTCAGGGAAACAATGCTTCCCAGCCATCTCAAGTGCTGTGTTCACTTTGGGTAGGGGAAGATACATACCAATAGGATCGTGAATGTGTTGTGTGAATTTCAATAGCCACTTAAATTACTGAATCCCTCCTGAGTCTCTTGTCCTTGGCTTCCTGAAGGACAGAAACTTACCCAGGCCTTAGAAACCTAATGAGTTCTAGCCCTGGAGTACCAAGCTCCAGAGAACATTTTAGTCCATGCTGAACGAACTTTCTATCAGTAGAGAACCTAGAAAAGCATGTTTTGCTCTGACACTCTAGTAAGGTTTTCAAGGCCTTGGAAAAACTGATGTCAAAACATTCTACCTCATGACACTCTTTTGGTTTAACCTAATCACTCCTGCTTTCTTCCACTAAAAAGATCCATTCACTTGCAATAGCAGAGAATGAGCCAGTTCCAGACAGCAACGGACAGAGGCGCATGTCACCTCCAGCACTTGTACAAAGTCATTTGGAGCACAGAGGAGAAGTCCAGGGGACATGGATGCTGCTTGCTCAAAAGCTAGGATGAGGAGAGGTTGAGTCTGTGTAGAAATGTTGGTTCCTCCATTCTGGCAAAGTCCTCAGGTGTGTCGAGGTCAGATGCAGTTAGGGGGTCAGTGGTGAGTGGAGGTGTGATGTGTAAACTAAAGGGTGAATGCACGAAGGGAAGCAATGTGGCCTCTGCTGCGCCTCCTGAGGCTGTGGACATCACCACACCTGGGGTGTCCGGTCCCTCAGGGCTCCAGTCACCTGTCAATGATAAAACAACTCACTGAGAACTTCCAGTCCAGCCCAGCTGAGCCAAAGACTCTGACCAAATCCATGATCCTTACAAAGGGCGGGAGGGATTACTATGCCTTTGTTACTACAGGTAAGGAGTTCAAGTTGCCCCAACACTCAGGCCAAAGCAATTCACCTTCTGAAGGCTTGACATCACACAGAGCTTGCAATTTGGCATCAACTTAAAGAATGGTCCTGAGGGTGGGAATTTGGGTAGGGTAGAAATTAATCTAAGGGGTTAAATTTAAAGTCACTTGATAAAGGGTCACTTGTCACTTGCACAACCTGCCATCCTTATCCATCTTCCCCTCCCCTCTCCTGTACATCACCTCGAGTCACACCCCTTCTATTCCTCTACTGGCACCACAGAGTTCTCTTTGTTCTCTGATGGGATGGCAAGGTAGTCAGACCTGCGGGAGGACAAATGGGGAAGAGAATCAGTACCTTTGTACCCAGAGGTGGGGGCGCAAGGAAAGGGAAGAAGCAAGGGCACAGGAGCAAGGATGTCTGTGAGACAGCTCTGCATTTCCTGCCGGCTGGGTTTCCCAACAGGAAACTAGAATGGCCCTTTCAGGGGACTAGAATAATAGGAGTTTTTTGTTTGTGTGTTTCTTTGTGTTTTACTTCCACCAGCAGACTGCTCATTTATCCACATTGTTCTCAGGAGGTAGTATTGCTACATTAAAATGTTGACCTACCTGATAGGTGAAATTATATTTTATAGTTGCCTTAATGTTCACTTCCTTGATTACTGGTGAAGTTGAACATCCTTTTATAAGTTTACAGGCTATTTTGGTTTCTACTTCTATAATTTTTTCATTTGCTTTACTATTTTTTCTTCTTAGATAGCCTTTTTCTCCTTGATTTCATATCTTGAAAATATCTTCTTCCAGTCTATTTATCTCTAAACTTTGCTTAGGGATCTTATAGTGAAAAATTAATTTTGACATACAGGGGTTGGCATAAGCAGGCTCATAGTTGTGAGTATGTAAAACACAATTCTTGCATTATTACTTATTAATCATTGTATTATTTACCCACTTTTGCCCACCCTTGTGTATAGTATAATCACAATGACCATTTTTCCTCTTTTGCTTTGTGTTTGAAGAAGTCCTCTTGATTCCAAGGGGATAAAAATATTCTCTTATATTCCCTTAATAGAACTTTTAAGTTGTGCATTTTACTTTGTTTTAAGTCCACTCACAATGTATTCTGGGTGGTGTGAGAGAGAGAGGATGTAATTTCTTTTCTACATGGGCAGGGACTTGTCCCCCATACCACTGATCAAACAGTTCATCCTTCCTTCAGTGACTGCACTGCCATGTCTGCCACACACTAGTGTTTATATATGTATTAACGTATTTGAGGGCTCTCTGTCTTATTCTGTTTGCCTGTGTCATATGCCTGCATATGTATCACAGACTCCTTACTCTGATGGTGTTATAAGGAATCTTCACATCCGATAGGAAAAAGCCCTACCAGCCACTTCCTCCAAACTTACTGTTCTTTCTTTGAAATCAGCAAACTATGGCCCATGGGCTAAGAATGGTTGTTACTTGTTTAAAAGGTTGCAAGCAAAGGAGCAAAATCAAAGATAATATGCAAGAGACTCTGTGTAGCCTAAAATATTTACTACCTGGCTGCCCCTTGGTTTGGACTAACTTTGGCCCTTTGGCCTTCCATGTGACTTTTATTTTTAGCTTTCTAGTTCCTTGAACCATTCAATAAATATTTTAATTGGAATTTAATTTAATTTTCAGATTAATTTTGGAGAGAACTGCTGTTCATAACAGTAATGTTTTATTCTCCATTTAAGGCTTTTAAGTCCTTCAGTAAAATTTTGTCCTTAAAAGTCTTGGTACATTTTTATCAAATTTATCCCCAGGTTCTGGAGAGTATTTGTTGCTATTATAATCAAACACCTGGCTGGTGTGGCTTAGTGGATTGAGCACAGGTCTGAGAACCAAAGAGTTCACGGTTCGATTCCCAGTCAGGGCACATGCCTGTGTTGCAGGCTGGGTCCCCATTTGGGGGCACGCAAGGGGCAACCACATATTGAAGTTTCTCTCCCTCTCTTTCTCATTCCCTTCCCCTTTCTCTAAAAAATAAATATTTTTTTTAAAAAAGAGGAATGCATTAATAATTGAACAGATTTTAATGCTTTAAATATGGCAATGCTTTTCTAAATTTTTCTGACTGGAATATGGGTGATTTTTATATTTTTATTTATATCAACAAACTTGTGGAATATTCTTGCTAGTTCCAATAGTTTGCTGACTCTATATTCCCTTAGATTTTTTTATGCAGGGAATCATAGTGGGTATGAATAATGATAATTTAGTTTGTTTCCTTCCAATTGCTACTTTTTTCTTTTAGCCCATGGCCTAGGATCTCCAATATAATATTGAAGAGAAACAGGGAGAGTGCCCTTGACATGTCTTTGATATTATAGGCAATTCTTCTGAAGCTGTAACCCACAAACGATAATTGCTGTAGGTTGGCTTGGTAGCTGCCATCTATCAGTTTAAAGATACCTGCCATTTAGGTCTAGATTCATGTGTGTTTACCCCGCTCAGGACGTGCTGTGCTTCCTAAGTCTGAAGAGTCCTGCCTCGCCTTAGCCACATGTCTGAGTAGTGCTTCTCCTTTTTCCCTGTTCTGTTTTAATGGATTTTTCTCACTTTTTTCTTCAGGTTTCTTTGTGATAATTCATCTTTTTATAGCTCTAGTCTTCATTCTGTGTAACACCTTTACATTTATCTTCTGGTTATCTATCTGGTGAGCCAATCCATTGAGTCTTAAATTTTATTGACTGTATATATGAGTACATATAAATACACTTTTTGGTACTTCCTGCCAGACCTGGAGGCCCAAGCCTTCACTGCTCTCCAGGCTGCTCCATCTTTTCTTACCGCTTCCCAACAACACCAAGCACTTACCGACCACCCTCTATGCCCTGTCACTGTGGAGAGACAGACACTGGCCTCTCAGGCCCTAGGGACTTCAGTTGCAAATAAATAATTTTTTTTTTTAAGGCTGAGGATTCCAGACAACTTGGTAGATCAGAGCAGGTGGGGCAGAAAAGCCCCTAGGCTGGGTGTGGTTTAGGAGGAAGCTGGAGAAAGGCCAGGTCTGACTACTTTCCCGTGTTGATGAGTCGCCACCGTCAATCACTATCCAGGAAAAGCTGCTGCTTTAAATCCCCTGGAGGGGCCATGTGAAGCCTGGAGAACCTGACCGGGAGATGGACGGTGCCCACTTCATGGTGACCTTGGCAATGTCACTTGCCCTCACTGAACTCCAGTTTCTTTTACTTTTTTAAAAAAGATTTTATTTATTTATTTTTAGAGAAAGGGAGAGAGTAAGAGAGAGAGAGAAGCATCAATGTGTGGTTGCCTCTTGGGCGCCCCCGACTGGGGATCTGGCCTAAAACCCAGGCACGTGCCCTGACTGGGAATTGAACCTACGACCCTTTGGTTCGCAGGTTGGCGCTCAATCCACTGAGCCACACCAACAAGATCTTCTCTTCTTATTCGTATTCTCCTTTTTGCTAGCACTTAATGTTGTCGCTATTTATTTTAATTTCATTTATTTTTATTCCCATTCCCCCACCACCATTCCCTTTGGCAAAAATACATATCTATGTATATCTTCTATAGGTATAGGTCTTTTCTGTTTTGTTTTGTTTATTCATTTGTTTTTTATATTCCACATATGTCATAAGTGACATCATATGGTATTTGACTTAATCAGTCTGAATTATTTCACTTAATGTAATACTCTCTAGGTCCATCCATATTGTCACAAATGGCAAGATTTAATTGTTTTTATTGCTGAATAATATTCCATTATATATGATATAATTTCTTTACCCATTCATCTGTTGATGGTCATCCAGGCTGCTTCCATATCTTGGCTATTACTGGTAATGCTACAATGAACATAGGGTGCATATATCTTTGAGTCAATGGGTTTGGGGGGTGGGGGTTATTTTTTATAAATACCCAGAAGTGGAATTGATGGTTTGAATGGCACCTATAATTTTTAATTTTTTGAAGACCCTCCATTGTGGCTGCAATGATTTACAATCCCAACAGTGCACGAGGGTTCCCTTTTCTCCACATCCTCACCAGCACTTGTTGTTTCTTGATATATGTATGATAGCTATTCTGACAGGTGAGAGGTGATATCTCACTGTGGTTTTAATTTGCATCTCTCTGACAATTAGTGATGTTGAGCATCTTGTCATATATGTCTATGGGCTGTCTGTATGTCCTCTTCGGAGAAATATCTGTCCACATCCTTTGCTCATTTTCAAATTGAATAGTTTCTTTTTTTTGGTGTTAAGTTGTGTGAGTTCTTTATACACAGGGTGGGGCAAAAATAGGTTTACAGTTGTAAGTATGCAAAAAACAGTTTACTCTTATTATTTATTAATTATTGTATTATTTTCCACTCAAACAACTTTAAACCTATGTCTGCCTCACCCTGTGTGTTGGATGTTAACCCCGTATTGGATGTGTCACTGGTGAATATCTTCTCTCATTCAGCTCTTCTCAGTTCTTTATTGTACTTTCTAACTCTTTCTTGAAGTCCTCCCTAAATTCTTCTAGTCCATGCTCAAGTTTCTTATAATTCTTTATCAGGCAAATTACTTATCCCCGATTTTCTTAGGGTTTCTTTCTGGAAATTTTTCTTGTTCCTTCATTTGAGAAATATTCTTCTGTCTTATCATTTTGTTTGACTTTCTATTTGTTTATATGAATTAGACAAAACAGCTATCTCTCCAAGCCTTGGAAAAGCAGCCCCTGTGTAGGCTGTGTGCCAGGAGGTTGGAGATTCTGCCAGGCTGGTTGGGGCCAACTGGGTGCTTAAAGTGTCCAGGTGGGGAGGCTGGGAGCACGTAGTGTTGTCTTGTTGATTCTAGTTGCTCCCTTTGCTCAAGAGCCCAAATGGGCTTCAGTGATGGGTGCCAGTATGCACTGCAGTGACCTTGCAGGTAGGCCAGACCACTTGGATAGAGCCCTGTAAGCCCTCTACAGAGGTGGGGGGAGTAAACCATGGCACTCAGGGGCACCTGGCCCTGGAGCACTCCTGCAGTGCCCAAGCTCCTGTGGCTCCCTGCCTTTTTTATACAAGCTCTCCCTTGCTTGTTGAACAGAGAGTGGCTTTGTATGTGCCCAGTGGGTTTGGGAAGCCCACTGGAGTCAGGCTGGGCTTCCACTGCCTGAATCACTGGCTTACATGGCTGGAGTGGCTCCCCAAAGGGAGGCCAGGTGCTTGTTGGGAAGCCCTGTTGTTTCCGCTTGCTCCCAGAAATGTAGGGGGTCTTGCAGGTGGGTCACAGAACTCCTACCTGCCCAAAGGAAGTGGATTGGTACGTAGACAATAGCGCTCACTCCCTGCTCCTTTGGCCCAGAAAGTCCCCACGGGGCTCCCTCCTGTTCCCAGTCTTCCCAGCTGGGTCTCTTTCTTTTGTTTGTTGTTCAGAAGCAGCAATTCAGCCCTCAGTTGTCTCCCAGGAGTAACTGCTGCCTAGGGAGGGGCCGGTTCAGTACAGCTCTACAGGGCCTTCTTGTACCTCCCGCCTGTACTTTCCATTTCCAATGTTTTTTAATTTCTATTCAAATCTGCCTGTTCTGTTTTCTTAGCAATTTATTCTTATGCTTTTGGTTCCTTCTTTTATTGTTTCAGCTCTTTTAAACAAACTTACTTTCTATATTCTATTAGGTTCTTCTTGTGCCTGAAGTTTCTTGGGTTTAATCCTGCCTCATGCTCATGTTGCATGGTTTACTGCTCTGTCTTTTAATTTGAATCAGACTGTGAAATCAGACTCAGCATTGCTTTGCCTGGGGAGTCCTGTTCAACCTCAGCTCAGGATGGGCTCCGCAGAACGGTTCTTCACTTGCTTCTACATGGCTATCACTGTCTGGGGACTCTTTTTTTAAAGTGATTGAAGTTCTCCGCTGTGAGGTTGCTGGATCATCTGGGT
The DNA here is from genome assembly GCF_019186645.2 of Phyllostomus hastatus. Taxonomy (NCBI): domain Eukaryota; kingdom Metazoa; phylum Chordata; class Mammalia; order Chiroptera; family Phyllostomidae; genus Phyllostomus; species Phyllostomus hastatus. The sequence continues at coordinate 4,706,974 of NW_025334015.1, read as the reverse complement.
CGTATGAATTTAAACCCCAAACATTGTGAGAGCAGGCTTGTGGTTACTAATTCTCAAGAATCTTTTATTTTTTTCTCCTTGGACTTAGGCCAAGATACATGAGTTTCTTTGGTTTTTCCCTGGGTTGGTAGACTGATTATTTTCTTATCTATCCTTGGTGTGAGCTCTCACTCTCTGAGGATGCCAGATCTCCTGAGGGCCCCAGTCCGAGCTCTGTTTCCTGTGTAGGCCTGGCTGTAGGCACTTTCTGTCCAAGCCTGGGGACTCCCTGTCCACATGTGGGCACTTCCTGTCCAAGCACTAAAATCCAAGCCCCCCTCTCACCAGGGGCAACAGCCTCCCCCAGCAGAGCAATGCTTTCTATCCCCATATCTGGTCAGCTGTCATTTTTTCTTCATTAAGATCACAGATATCATGCAATTATGCTTTATTTTTTCCAGCATTTCTAGATGATAATAGCCTGTGGGGTTTTAGGTTATTACCTCAGCAAAGTTGCTAGCCTTGTAAATCTGTGAGGGTTCTTTTCTGTCTTTCCTCTTCCCCAATTATCAGGCCAGCATGGTCTCCTAACCCCTCAGACACCATTACTGCCCACACAAGCTCACTCCTCAGTGATGAGGGCCTCGACAGAAGCAGCAAGGTGTCGTCTGCACACTGGGAAATGAGACCCCTCCTCTGCATGCCTGGGAGCTGCCAAGGTCTGGAGGAAGAACCTGTTGTTCCGAGCAGCGCAGGCGACCTGAGAGTGTGGTCGTCAGGAATGGAGAGGCTAAGGCTCAAATCCCTCTCATCACCTGTGCAGCCTCTGTGAGCCCCTTACCCTCGAGAAGTCTGCTCCAGCATCTGTGTTAACAGTCATAACAGTGCTCATTTTATGGGGATCGGTGGCAGCTGATAAGCTCTACATTAGTGGTTAAAGGTTCAGGCCAAGACCTAGCAGGCCTGAATTCAAACCTCGCTCTCCCTCTTTCCCTGGCCTTGGGCAAACCCTCCCAAGCTTGGTTTTCTCACCTGTAAAATGAATATATTGATGCTGATACCTCAAAGATTGTTGCAAGGAAAGTAGATGACCATGTAAATTGCTTAGCTAGCATTTTGCCTGTGAGAACAAGCCTGGGAAAGGCGCTCCCCATTGTTATCATCTTGGCACCTTTGGACTTACGCATTCTCTTGAGCTGCCTCTTCAGCCTTTGAGACCTTCCGGTAACAGTATACCATCTCAATGAGCAGCCACAAGGTGAGGAAGACCAGCAGGATGTACATCATGATTTCCGAGACGACAGAGGTGAAGTCCTCTCCAGCTGCAAGAGTGGGGAGGAGGCTCAGAATGTGCATGTCCAGTACACCCAGGGCTGTCACTGAGGTCAGAGTTATGTGGAGCCTCTTTGGAGTGTGGCTTCAATGCACACTGGGTCTAAAGGACCTCAAGAGGATGTCAAAGGAATTTCATGCCCTCTGACTATCCTATCTGCTGGCTTTCCTATTGACTTTCATCAGGAGTTTGAAGGGAGGGGTGAGCGAGAGCGATGGGGGTGCAGAAGAAGTTGTAAAGCAGTGGACGGAGTCCTAGAATCAGGGGAGATATCTAGAGCGGGGTCCCAGTCTTGCTGCTTACTATTCACAGAGGTCTGTGAATAATCATATCCTTTATTTGAGACTCAGTTTCCTAATTTACAAGGTGACAATAATAATTTACACTATTACATTACCTAATGGATTGAAGACTAATTTGTGAAATTTAAATGTCTACACAGATGTAAGGAATATGTCTCACTCAGTTCAACCTGGTCTATCGTCTGAGCTCAGGGTGGAGGAGGTGGTGTCTCTAGGAATAGAATGATGGACACGTGTCCAGGGCCCATGCAGTCAGCCCACCCCATGACGTGGACATGCTCTCTACAAGTCTGGATCAGAAATGTGGGCTTCCCCAGCTCATAAACCCAAACAGAAGTGAGTACTGGAGGGTTCCATGTGGGAACCAGACCGCCCTCAAAGTTCTGCCTGTGAAGCACAGATCTGAGCCTACGGTTCCCTTCAGTGTTCCATCCCACCCTCGGAACAAAGCCCAGTTTCTATTAACACAGCTTGCAAGGCCACACACAATCCAGCCTTTCTTGTCTAATTTCCATTCAGTTGCCCAGCAAAACTTCTCTTCATGTACACATTGTGGTCTCTTGTAATCTGTGGACATTTCTTCTTCCTCTTCCCTCTTCCCAGACTGTATTTCACATCGCAGTGCTACCTCCGTCCCAACATTCCCTCCTGTTTTTTGGTCTCCTGATCACTCTGTTAGACTCCATGGAAGCTCCCGCTATTGGGAAACCTTCCTCAGTGCCTCATGCAGTTGTTCACATCCGTCCTCAGGTACCTCGTGCATCCATCCACTGTAACACTTCTTGGGCTATATTGTGATGTGTTGATCTCTCTTCTCTAGAGACTGCATGCTTACTGAGGACATCTCATTTCTGAACTATCGACATATTGTCTAATCCTAGAATATTCAAAATATTCCATAAGTGTTTGTTGAATAAATATAAATATTGCTTTTTTGTTTCATGACCAATGAAAATGAGAATTAAAACATGATGCATGGCAAATGTCCTGACACATACTCCTTCCTCGTGGCAAGTAAGGCTGCAGCCATGCCTACTCCTGCCAGCTCCCACCAGCCAATTAGACTCCTGGCCTTTTGCTCATACAGCCCAGGTCACCGGCAACACTCTGCTTTTTAAAAGCACAGGCAGCCAGCCAGTCATGACCTTTAGCTCCAGGGCCCTCCAGGTTTCCTAACTGGAGCCAGAGGCCATAGACACGGCCTGAGGCCCAGGAGGCTCAGGAGAATGCAGCAGACACCAATGTCTTCTCACAGGCCTGCAGTGGCCAGGTGGTGGTGTGCTCAGCTGGAAGCACATTTGCCCTTTGTAAATGTGGGAGCCCAGAAATAGTACCACAGGAAGCTGTCCTCAGTATGTTCAGTCACCTCTAGATGCAGGGGCCTCAGATTTCAGTCTTACAGTTAAGAGGTGGGAACCTAGAGCAGGATGAGGCCAGCTTGAACAGAGAGCACCAGGAAGACAGTCAGGGCACAGGCACGAGGAGAGGGGGCGGAGCCCACAGTGGGGTGCCGAGCTCTGAGCGATTGAAGAGAGCAGTGAGGGTCAGCATGGGGTCGGAGGACTGCCTGGAGGTCACAGAGGAAAAAGAAGGAAGCAAACGCAAGTGGCAGGAGCTAGGCTGTCAATGGCAGGAAAAGATGCAGTGGAGACAGAGCTAGCCTGATAGGTGAGAGACCTGGATTGCATCTGGTGCCAATTCACTTCCTGTCCTTCAGCAAGGCCCTTCTTCCAGTGCTCTGTTCTCCCAGCTGCACCGGCTTGGCACCCTGCACTCAGCTAAGGAGTCATTTCAACTTGCCTTTGCCAGACACACCCCAACCTCTAAGAGTGGTGCAGAGAGAAAGCCCCACAACTCCTGGATTCAGTGGGGAGCCATGCTTCCTCCCAGCCCAAACAGCCCAGGAGGCACTGTGGCTGACAGTAAACTTGTTTTCCTTCTATTTTTACTCGAACCTTGCTCTGGTGCCTGGCGTGCACTGGCTCAGCTTGGCCATTCTTTCCATCGGCTTCACAAGGGTCCCTGGAGGCAAAATCCTGAGAGAGCAGGAGGTGGAGACTGGCCCCTTCTGAGTTTCTGGCAGTCATCAGCCAACAGTTCCTGGTGGTAACAATAGAGGGCACCAGGCGCCCTTCCCTGGGGATGACTGGTGTGTAAACAGAAGAGGATAATGGAACTTGTGAACAGAAAAATGCCTTAGCTTGCAGTCCAGCCTCTTCATTTTACCCAAGAGGAGATGGGGGCGGGGCAGGGGATGGAGTGGCTCCTCACGCCTAGATACAAGTGGCCTGAGAGTCCTTCTGCACTTTCCGAATCCACCTACTTTGTGTTTTAGTCATCTCGCCTAAATCATGACTTCTGTCGTTTGCATCCAAGTTTGCTGCATGAATTTTATCACAAAACATGACAAAAACTAAATGTGTGGCCCAGGAGCTGGAGTTCTTGGGACCCCTTCCTAGGAAAAGGCCTATCATTAATTTGACCTCTTCTTTCTTTCACATCCCACACCTTTTGCCTGTTCACCACACTGCATCTTGGGGTTGCAGTAATGCTGAGAATGTGCTGGAAATAGAATGAGAGAGGCTAAGTGAAAGGGAATCAGCTAACGCATGATGCACTTATCGCTACTCTGACATGTGAAAGGCACATTTGCAAGGGGCTCGGAGCCCTGTGGAGAGCAGAGCAAAAACAGTGCATGGGGGCTTCTAAGCACTCCCTGCCCCATTTCTGAATGGGAGTCACAACAGAGCCGTTGGGAGTCAGGTTGACGAAAGGGCTTCCCACCATAACCAGGAACTTGCTGGGGGGGGAAGCTGAAGATTTTAAATTACAAACTAGAGAGCTATCGATGTTTCTCCTTCTCCCAGCAGAGAATGAGGTTATGTATGAGAGATGCCACAATGGGAACGGGGCTGCCCGTGCAATCGCTGTGCAGAGAGACTGCCAACAAAAACCGTCAGCCTCTGGCTAGAGCAGGGGTTCTCGCGGTGTGGCCCCTGCCGTGGAAGCACCCCCAGCACCCTGTTAGACACACTCAGGCTCCACCTGCAGAGTCAGAAAGGCTGGGTTGTAGAAGTCCTGCGGGGATGTTGAGGCTCACTAAAGTCGGAGCAATGCTGGTTTGGAGGTACGTATACACGGCTTAGGCGTGGGAGGGCGTGTTTCTCTGAGGCCACTGAGTCAGGCCAGAGAAGATGCCGGAGCTGATTTGGCAGCTTCAGGCTTTGAGGAGGCTGTCCTCTGTCTCTAGGGAGGAGAGTCAGGGGACTAGGACGAGGTCATTTGTCATCTGCTCCATCACCAAGCCCTTCTGCTTGAGGAAAGGCTGGTTGGGCAGTCTGCATCCTGGCCACTAAAGGGAGACAAGTCAATGGTGACATTTTTAAAAATCACCACTCCAAAATACACAGGTGTTGTACTCTATAAGGGTCTTGTCTGTGTGGAAACCCTCTGCTCATCCTCCCCCAGGAGCAAGGAACCCTGGAGACCCCATGCCCCAGCCTCACCCTCCTCGGTGACTCGGAGGGGGATTAGCCGTGTGGTCTTCACAAAGGGGCGATGACCCTCAAACTCAAACTCCCGGGACACGTTGCAGGTGTAGAGACCCGAGTCATTCAGGGTGACATTGAGCACAGTGATGGACACATCCTGCAAGTCCTTGCTCCCATTCCACTGCAGGCGCCCTAGGAAGGGGCTCTCCACCTCCTGGTGGCCATTCCGATACTCGTAAATCTGCAGGGAGAGAAGCAGAGGGTAAGGCCCTGAGGGAAGATGGGGCAAGAGAGCAGGGCTAGGGCAAGACCAGAGGAGAGAAGCTCGCCTGTGCAGCACAGGAGGAAAGGGGACGATGTCACAAGGAGCTCCAGAATGTGGGGGTAGGATGAGAAGTCTTAGAGGGAGGAGGGTGAGAGCAAAGACTGGGAAGATGGGCAAAGACAAACAGGTATCAGGACATAAGGTCCTGTGCAAGGAGAGAAAGCACAGGAGGTGAGAGAAGCATACAGGAGACCAGAGTGGGGAGTGGGGGTGGTGGACTAAGAGAGACAAAAGACTGGGAGGGGATAGAAAGAACAAGAAAGAGAGTTGTGTCATGAGGTCAGCCAGCAAGAGGACAAGATGTCGAGACCGAGAGAGGCAGGCTCATTAGTCATGAAGACATCTGAAAGCCCTGGCCTCAAGCTTGACACTCTGAGCTAGACCCCTGTGAGAGGGTGTGGCCAGTCTGGGCCAGGCCACAGAGGAGTATCCCAGGGAAGCAGAGAGCTACCGGCTGAGGCCCACATCAGGGTTTTTGCTTTGGGCTTATTGTAAGTGCAATGTGGTCTCTAAAATTCTTTTCTCAAACACTTTCACCTTCCGACACACCTTTTCTCTGTATAGCTGTGCTATCCATTCTAGTGTCTACCTGCCACATGTGGCTACTTATATTAACTTTTAAATTACTAGAAAGTTAATAAAATTTAAAATTTGGTTTCTCAGTTGCACTATCCACATTTTAAGTGCTTAATAGCCACATGCAGCTAGGGGATACTGGACAGCAGGAATATGGAACATCACCATCATCACAAAATTTCTATTAGCATTACTCTGTGTTTGCAGCACCATTTTAAATGTTTCCCTTCCTCCTTGGGAGACTCTCCTCAGCTTGGGCAGGCCTGGAAGCAGAATAGGCAGCTGGCCCATGGTCAGGCCTGAGTCCCAGGGGCGCCTTTGCATCTGGCCAAGACATCCAGGTTCTCAAAACCTGGGCACTGGCCTCAGTCACAGCCAACCCTGAGCCAAGCACTGAGAGGTCTGCTTGTTCTACTTTTGGCGCCTGATTGGAGCAAACCTACCTCAGGTGGCACATACAGCCTAGTGGCAGCTCTGACTTGCACTTGAGGAAAGCTTGGCAAAAGAGCATGTGAAACCCAGCTTCACTTGATGCTGTTTCCTTGAAAAGTCTCGTGGAGGGAGCTTGCCTCCAAGAACATGGGGTCGTGCAGTAACAAAGGGCTTGTGTCAGCTGTCCGACGTCCCGGTTCAACCAGAAGCTCTCTTCCTGCCTTAACTTTTTTGAGCCCCAGTTGCCTCATTGATACATATATTTTTCTTTAGCAGACACTTATATAGTGCTTCCTATATTCTAGAACTATCCCAAATGCACTAAAAATTAAAGCTCATGATTCCTGGTAACAACTCTATCATGTAGCTGTGGGTTATAGCCCTGTTTTAGAGATGAGTAAACGGAGTCACAAAGAGGTTAACCAATCTGTCCAAGGACATCCAAAGCTAACAGTTATGCACCCAGGCAGCCTGGCTCCACAGACAGTAGAAGTGTGAATAATGGTTGTCCCCAGGGTGGCAGTCCACGTTTAGCACAACTATTTTGGCACTGGCCCCAATCAGTTAGAACTGACTTTGGCCAGCACAGGAGCAGAGTCTGGGAGGCTCCCGGCTCTGTCAGGCACTGCTTCTTTCATTTCCAGGTGATAAGTAGGTTTAGGGGTTCCCAATGGGAAGGGGGGGTGCCTGGGTGTTTTGGTGCAGGCAGCACCCACCACAGAACTATGTAAACATTTTACCCACCGATGTGGCTGCACTGCATGTACCAGCTGAGGACCAGCCTTAGCCATCCCTGTAGTTCTCATTTTACTGGGGCAGGGAGTTCAGTGAGCTAACCTGTGCTCTCTTATACAATGATGCTCAGCGCCATGGGGGTAGCGAGTGAGAGGACAAGGACCAGAGAGGCAGAGGCAGGCTCATCAGTCATGAGGACATCTGAAAGCCCTGGCCTCGGACTTGACACTTGGAGCTGGTCCCCTCCGAGGGTTCATGGGCGGTCTGGATCAGGCCACAACATTAAATTTTTCTACTAGTTTAATCCATCCAATACGACACTGTAGAAGATTAAATGAAAACCCTGCAAAGTGCCTAGTCAAGTGAGTAGCACACAGTAGGCTTTGAGTATGATTTGTCTCTTTCTTCCTCTCCTGGTGTGCCCGGGACTGTGACCAGGACTGCCAGCAGCAGGCCGAGCATCCTTTCTCAGAAGCTGGGGTGAGCAAAGGCTGCTGGCTGCCGGCTGCCAGCTCTCCTCCGAGGAGCTGCCCAAGCCTTGAGGAGGAAGGACCGGTGTTTGTTGGATCCTCAGTTTCTAGCCTCTTGGGAGCTGCGCCCACAGCACAGAGACCAGAGTCACAATGAGACATACCAGGAAGTCTTTGCCGCCCTCGGGCCTGTAGAACCACTCCACCACCGTGGTGGCCTCCACTTCCTCCCGCTTCATGCAGGAGATGCAGCGCAGCTTCATGGGGTTGCCCTGGACGGCCTCAGTCTCCGAGGGCACCTCCACACACACGGGGAAGCACACACTGGCTGCAGAGAGGCCGGGCAGCAGGGAAGGGATGTGGGTAGGGGGGCGATGGAGAACAAGAGGGAGAGAAGGGACAGAGGAGGAAGGATCGTGAGATAAGCTTGAAATTACCACGTACAGGGGTGTGTACCTGTCCCTGTGCTCCCAGAGTGTGCATGCTCACAACAGGCAATGAGGGGGATCAGGAGGCAGGGGTGATATCTCCCAGGAAGCAGTGGGGATGAGATGCAGCGCACACTGAGCCCTGCCCTCGAAGGCATCTGATCTGGGTGGGAGACAGGGCTGCATCCGTCCTTCTGCTGACCAGCCACGCACTCGTCATCCAGCCAGCACCACTGACTGAATCTGCTCTGTGCCTGGCTGGTGCCCGGCAGAGATACAGAGAGAAGCAAACACTAGTTGGGCCCTGCAGACAGCTGTGATCCAGCAGGGAACACATATTCCTAAGTGTCCCTAAACCAGGCCCTGGTGAGTGACAGACTAGTGGCTGCTTGGCCCGGAGGAGGGGAAGTGATTCCTGCTGAGTCTGGAGAGGGAGAAAGGGAAGGATGCTGGGACCTCAGGTGGAAAAGACTCATGTTGCGCAGACCACTGCATGTGCTTCACAGTGTGAGGGGTCAAGTGTTTCAAAGCCTTGGAGAACTGTAATGATATCTGTGTGTTAAGAAAAGTGTGGGTAACTCTTATGCATGGTGGCAGATGGGGCAGCTAGGAGGAAAGTGGTGAGCTGACTGGCCACAAGACTGGAGAACAGCTTTAAGCAGAAGTAGAGAAAGACAAATTTAAACACTTGGAGAACTTGGGGACACTTGCATACCGTGTGGAGGTCTGGACTCACAGTTTCTGCCTCTAGAAATGTATAGCCCAAAGGAAAAGGCCAGTACATGAGACTTCGGATCCAGGGTGAGTCCATGATGGGCTGTAGCTGGCAGCAAGGCCAGTGCACACATGGCGGCATGAGCAGGTGAAATGTGAGAAAGAAGGGGAAGCCGTTTCTCTGCCCTGTGCAGAGCACATCAGACCTTTAGGACCAGTCTAGGGTGTCTACCATTGCAAAAGTAGGGGGTCAACGAGGGCATGCTCAGAGGTCATGCCCAGAGGGCAGCAGGGTAGAGAGGGTCTGGGGTCCCGGCCTGGTGAGGAGCAGGTGGGAGGACATGGGGTACTCAGCCTAGACACGGAACTTACTTGTCTTCAAATATTTGAAGGCTCCTCTGTGGAAGATAAAATAGATTCTGTCCAAATGTTACAAGAAATTAAGTTTAGCTCAATTAAAAAAAAAAAAAAGAATTTTCTGGAGCTGAAGCTGTTCACCAGTGCAAAAAAACTATTTGGTAAGAGAGTTTGCACTTCACTGCACAGAAGATTCAAAAGTGAGGGGACCACCAAGGGTTCCTGTATCAAGACCTCTGAGGCCCCATCTGATGCTGCCTTCTCAGGAATTCGTAATAAAGACAGAGCCCCTAAAACTGTAAAACAACACACATCCTTGACATTTGAAAACTAGTCCACTGTAAATAGTCAGTTTGCTCCTCTACTGGCAGACAGTTATTTCTAAAAGCAGAGGAAAGCACCCTGACCACTGTGGCTTAGTTGGGTGCTGTCCTGAAAAGCCAAGGATCATAAGTTCAATTCCTGGTCAGGCACAAGCCTAGGCTGTGGGTTTTGTCTCCAGTCATGGTATGTGCAAGAAGCACATGTGAGAGGTGTGTGCAAGAGAGAAATCAATGTTTCTCTCTAACATCAATGTTTCTCTCCCTCTCTTTCTCCCTCTCTTCCCCTATAAGTAAGTAAATAAATAAATAAATAAAATTTAAAACAGAGGAAAGCTTTATTTAGAGCTTAAAATGAGACTGATCAATTAACTTTGAATAAAAAATGAAATATCATATTTCACTGACTAAGAAGGCAAAAAATTTCACTTTGAAACACAAAGTCTATAAACAAGTGGCCCTAACATAAAGTCTAACACAGTCAGTAAGAGGCTCTCTTGCTTCTGCGTGTGGGTCATCCCTTTAATGGGCACATGTCTCAGGAGAACTGGTCTGTGATGAACTTGAAGCCGTGATTACAGGCCTGGTTAAAAAAAGGGAAGAAAGAAAAAGGAGGTGTGGTATATTCATAAGTTTGGGAGTGCATAGAGATGTAAAGGGTGTGTACTCACATTTAGTGAGATGTGGTGAAGATAAGTTAGTTCAATTATGATGGCTTGGAATGCAGAATAGAAAAATGTCCCAAGGATTGTCTGGTCAGAACTACAGAGGCAAGATGAAGATGGTATTTGGCAACTGAAGGACTGGGTTTGAAAATAATATTTATCTAATAGATTTTTCATGAGAATTCTATAGAATAATTTGTAGAAGTGTGCTTTATACCAATATCACTCATTAATGTTGTTTTACCCTTCATTAATTTGGTCACTACTCAGCAGGTATATTGAGTGCTTACTGTGTGCCAGCATTGAGAATACAGCAGGGAACAGAAGCCAGCCATCTCTGCTCTCATGGAGCCAACATTAGAGTGGAGACAGAGAGAGAATAAGCAACTTCAAACTGTAGTAGGTGCTGTGAGATGAAACAAAACAGAATGGAGGAGAGAGAGAGTTCATAAGATCATTGGAGACTGCCTCATTGAGAAGGGCAAAGCAAGCAGGTGCTGAGGGCAAGAAACAAGGGAGCAAGGTATGTGGCTACCTGTGTGAAGGTTTGCCAAACGGAGGACAGCGGGGCGTAGGGGCCTAGGTGAGGGTGTGTTTGTGGAAAGCGAAGAGCACAATAAAGTTCAGGGAACAAGGTGAGGCTAGGAGGAGATGAGGCAGGAGACACAGCCAGGGCCAGATCACAGCGGGGCTTGTAGACCGTGGTTAGAACTTAGGCTCTTGCTTGGAGTGACAGGGGGAGACTAGAGGGCTCTAAGTGGAAGAATGACTGATCTGATTTACAGAAGATTGCATGACCTGACTGCTATGTTGAGAATAAATTAAAGAGGCAAGGAAGTGAAGGGTAAGAGCAAAAATAACAGTTAAGAGGCTGGTACAGAGATCAGCCTGAGAGACGTTCAATGGTCTTGCTTAGATGGAGGTGGTAGTGGAGCTGCTGGGGTTTGAAAAGGAATAGTCTGGTGTATTAACATCCTTGAGTAAGTGAGAGGTGATGTGCTCTAGTGGAAAAAAAAGATGAGTTGGCCCTAAACAGGAGCACAGTTAGTTCATTTAAAGTTAAAGGAGGAAGGCAGAACATGGGCAGCTGGAGTGGAGAACATGGTGTGGTGGCCCCACTTTGCCCTGTGTTGCCCCTGAGGGAGCGGTTATCCCAGCTTCCTTCAGAGAGCACGCCCCACCAATCCCTGCTCTCTGAAGGTTAGCAGCCCAGAGACTCCCCTCATGAAGCCCTGGGCAGTATTCTGCAAAGTGGCCTCGAAGTCCTCTCGCCTGTTTGCCTGCCCTTTGCACCATGACTGGCTGCCCCTTCCATCAAGAGGTGAGTCTGGTTCTCCAGCCCATGAATCTCCAGGATACCCCACTTCTCTTTCTTTGAACTCCCCTAGGTGTCCAAGAAAAGACCGTGCATGGTGCAGTATGGGAATGGCGGGTGTTCCACCCACATTGCTCACTGTATATAACAAGTTCCTGGAATAATCTGGATGAATCACTTGACCTTTGGTCTCCTTTTCAATTTCCATAGCATTAAACAATAAGGAAACTTATGAAAAGGAAGACTGACATATCTATGATGATTTTATTTAACTGAGGAATAGCATCCATCTATTATGAAGTAAATAGTAATGCATATTGAATAAACTCCTCTAACACCCCCAAATCTTTCTCTTCTCTGGACACTGCTATATTGCCCCGCCTGAGCTTGCTCTAGAATGCTTCCCATTTGCACTAAGATAATAGATGCTTTGATTGGGATATAAACACTTCCTAAAAGGAGTAACAAATAAAGTTACTTGCAGACATTAATACCCTGTAATGACTTGGTCTGTCAGATTAGCTAGTCACTTAGCAGAGCCTTGAAAGAGCAGGATACAAGGTGGGTTACTGGGGGATGCAAGGAAAACACTCCCTGTCAGTGGACATCTGGGATAGTAGACCAGGAGAGGCAGAGTAGAGAATGAACAAGAAGCTGAAGGATGAGTGAGGTCCTAGAAAAGGCAATGGCATAGGGGAGGGGAAAAAGGGTGGTTCAAAAAAGAAATGAGAGGGAAGATGAATACCTGGCAATTTTGCATAGCAGCAATGTGTTCATGAGAAGTGCTAGAACAAGCACTGGAAGACTCAAATCAGGATACAAGACTTCTCTAGCAAGTACTTTCCCTTCCTGAGCTCATGTTCTCCTCTCTGAATTAGAAATAATACTATTTCTCCTGACTACCCCATAGGGTTGATGTGGGGACCAAAAAAAATAATGGCTGGAAAAGTAATGGTATTTTGTAAATTATAAAGCCCCAGGCAAGTGCAGGGTTGTTTCTTTCATTATTATTATTATTATATGAATTATTAAAAGTAATAAGGGAACTTTTTTCCAATATATGCAGACAGTAAAAGAATGTAAAAGATTCTTTGTATTCATATTTGCATCATATGAAAAATCAGCTTGGGCAAGGAAGCTCTGTCTAAGGTAAGTACTTTCCAATACTGAAATTACATGCAAATGAAACAAAATTTCATGTGTGAAGCCATACCCCTTCTCTTACATTTAATGACCAGGTTTCTTGGACTGTCCCTCTTTTGCTTCTGCATCTTTCCTGTTCATTGAACCAATGTTCAGATTACAAATAAGCTGAGAATGAGCAACAATGGGTGAAATGTGCACACTTCTTCTACAGGTGTTTTTTGGGGGTAGAGTGAGTGTAGAGAGGGGAATGAGCATTTTGCCAATTTTAATAATATTCTGTAAGTATTTCCGTACCATTCAGTGTGGAGCTGAAAAGGATGTTAGATATCATCAGCACCAACTTCCAAACTTCACACATAAGGAACCAGATTCTCTAAGGTTTCACATAGCAAGCTAGTTGCAGAGCTGAGACGCCAATCTAAACTTTTCAAGTCCTAGTCAAAAGCTCTTTGGTCCGTGGAATGTTTTCCTCATCCACTGGAATTCAGGCAGGGACCCTAAAATTTAGATTACAATTTGGGAAGAAAGGCTTTACAAAATCTCAGCCCAACCCTGCTCTACCTCTTCCTCTCCCATGTCCCCAGTCTTAGCTTCCCCTGAGAAAATCCCAGCCTTAAATCTTTAAGGCAGCTGAGATCAGTGTCTGCTTCATCTGCAGGTCTAGCCTCTTCCACTGGGTATAGATGCGGAGAGTCTGTTCTTGGGACTGGCATTTCTCCCCTGCTCTCATTCTTTCCAGATGGTCTTATCTAACATTTTGTTCAACAGGAAGCTTGCCTCTTCATGTCTGGTCACATGCAACATCCAGATAATGTTGGCAGTCAGAGTTAGTCTTAGAGGTTTGATAAAGTGATGTTAAGGCAAAGAGGAAGGTCCCATGAGCATGTCCAACCCTGAACAAGCACAGTGGGTTCATGCCAACCATGGGGGCATAACTCCACATGCTTAGTTTCAATAGGGCTGATGGGTACAATTACTTCTAATTTTACTGGTTATTAATTCATAGTGTGGAGGAAGGTAACTCCAATCACGTACAAGCCATATATCAACTGAAAAGCACCTATTTTCCCCCTGAGGACCTAAATAGAGACACCAAGACAGACCCAAAATTACACAACTACCTACACACAGACATCCACCCCCCCCACTATATCCTCTTCAGTCCATTCAGATGTCCATACTAACATGCTCAGACACACACTAGCACACACACTCAGCCACTGAGGGATACACTGATACACAGTAAAGCATTCTCTCAACTACATATTCAGCTATTATCATGTAGCCTCATTAACTGCCCCTGCACAGGCAGGCACCCCACTCCAAGCCCATGTCTGATACCACTCTGCTTAACCTTATTGCTGCAGCTGCAGGGCTCCCTTAGCCTCCCTTACTTGGAGGAAGAAAGTCACCTCAGTCCCTGGAAGCAGACAAGCAAGAGTGTATTCATCTTTGGAGGCAGAAACCCAGCTCCCCAAACACCAAAGCACCGTAGCTCCCATGTTTGTGGGGGCATGGGTTGAAGAAAGATGCAATCTTGGATGCTAATTTACTTCACACAAGCAGTAAAGGACTTAAACCAGTTTTCCTCCCATTCCTTAAGATTAAGCTGATGGATCAATAACTAAAGCATTTTAAATCTCAAAATCCATGTCTCCAGTTATTTTTAATATATAGAAATTCACTTGAAGATTCAATAATGTTTCCTAATTCACTCCTCACTGAGACATAACCAAAATGGTTTGTGACCTCATTTTGTTTTAGCAAAGGGGGGAAAATACTTCGGAATAATCAGCAAACGGGCGGAGGGGTTCGAGAATCAACCACCCAGGGAGGTTCAGGAATAAAGCAGCGACATAGGGGTGTTGGGGAGGCGTTTTTCCAGTCTCCGAATCCCAGCTCTCAGGAAACACTATGCAGCTCCACGTCTGACAGACATCATAGGAGGAAGCCAACCCGGGACCCTTTTTGTCACCAACGACATCAGTAAGTGTTATTAGTGTTAGCATTATTACTGCTATCAGAGTAGCAGTGATAATCGCACACGGCGGGGCGCCGTTACTCACCCCAGAAGACGAGCACGAAGGAAGCCAGGGGAAACAATCTGTTGAAGGCAGGCATCTTCTTAGGCAGGTGGCTTCCTGGGCTAAACAGAGAGATTCCCTCGGTCAAGAACTGCGCCCTCTCAGATGCTTTCGAGGAAACCCTTCGGGACGAACTGCCCCAAGGGGCGACTTTCGGCTGGAAGGAGGGCCCGCGCCGGTGCCTGGGGAGACTCCGCGGGGCTGTCGAGTGGGCTGCGCTTTCCGCTGGAAGCTGCCCTAGCAGGCCGCCTCGATTCGCGGTCGAGAATCAGCACCCGCGCGCTCCCTGCGAGCGCGCCGCGGGCACCCGGATCAGCACCGCGGACAGCACCTTCCCCGCCCACCCCGGAATTTCAAATCCCGGTTACGACGCGGCTTCTCAGCTTCGCACCTCGGTGAAGGCTCACTCAGCACGGCTGGCTCTAGGCGGTCCGGCTGTCGGAGGGGACCATGTTGATCCACCCCTCACCTCCCTTTGGAACAGCTGCGCTCCGACCAGGATCCACCAAGACGCGGGAGCGCCGGCTGCATCCGCTCTGACGGGCTGCTTTAGCTGGGCGTGCCCCCACACCCGAAGCCACCAGGGCCGTCGGAGCTACAAAATTCGTTCCCTTCTGCCGCCTACACCCGCCCTTGGCTCTCCTGGGAGGCCTGGAAGGACCAGGAAGAAGGTGGCTGTTTCTGTCTCGCCGGCGATCTCAGGGATGGGGTGGGGTTGAAAGGAGGGTGGACCCTTCCCCGGGGCTCGACCCTGGATCTCGCCGGGGCCCCGACCCTGGGTGGCCGGTGACCAGCTGCCCTTCTCCAGGAGCCCCTGACTGTGTGCGGTCAGTTGATCTTGACATGCGCAGGCAGCTCTCCACTCCCACCACCACCCTGGGCCCACCCACTGGTGCACACACTCCCCACCCCCAAGCAGGCGTGCCCCTCCGAGCCCTGCGCTGTGCGCGGGGCGGAGCTCGGAGCGGCGCAAACACCTCCTGCCCGGGAGATTTCCCTGCGGGCCCTCTCTCTCTAGGCCTCCCTTTCGTATCTCCGCACCTCTTTCCACATCTCTCCCCACGCGGGCACCTGGTCCCACAGCTCACACCCTCCAGGCAACCCCACTCCTGCTCCCGCACAGACTTTTGCCTGCCTCTCTGGGAAGGGGAAGGGCAAATGTCTTTCAGGCAATTACGTCATCTCCAATGTACAGGGTTCCTGGCTCCATGCCTCCCCCCCGACCACGCCCCATCCCCTCCTGTTCTCCCGTTCTAGCCTTTGTCTGGCCTTGATTAATTGGTTGCGAGTACATTGACGCCGCAAGATAATTCCTGCTTAGGAGAAGTGAGGCAGGGCTGAGGGTCAGGCGTTCCCTTGTTCACCTCCTCACCTAGTGAGGTGATCCACGGTCAGTGCAAGAGTGGTGTTGAGCGTGGGAGCAACACCCTCTTGTTCTATTCATATTTATTTGTTTGTTTGTTTGTTTATTCGTTTGTTCGTTCATTCAGTTTAAAAGTAGCTAGACTGTGGTTTGGCTTCTTCCAAATATTAGCGACTCCCTCGTCCCAGCAGCTGCTCCAGTACTTCTTCTGGAAAGGAAACCTAAACCCAAATTGAGTAACAGGTTAGGAATGCCTGGAACTGAAGTGAAAGATTAATTCAAGAACAGTCCACCCCACCCCCTATTCCATCCTGCTCTTTCCCAAAGGGGCAGCTTAGCTGGTGTCCCAAAAAAGCACGTCAGAGTATCAGCTGACTGTAAGTGAGCCACACACAGGAAATTCTCCCTCCTCACATATCACAGACCAACAGAATGTCCCCAAGATAGAATGTTCTTCTTGGACGGAGAGCCACCAGGCCATAAACTGTATGATGTTTTGAAGATCAGCCTTTGAAGCACAGTGTGTTAGACTTGAATGAGAAGTTGAAGTTGATTTAATTCAACCTTCTTTCCAATTTAGGAATTCCCCAA
The DNA here is from genome assembly GCF_019186645.2 of Phyllostomus hastatus. Lineage (NCBI taxonomy): Eukaryota > Metazoa > Chordata > Mammalia > Chiroptera > Phyllostomidae > Phyllostomus > Phyllostomus hastatus. The sequence continues at coordinate 4,690,348 of NW_025334015.1, read as the reverse complement.
GAGCATTCCTGATGAACAGGCTTGACCTTTTTCAGGAATGAGAGCTTTCTGCTTGGTCGGTCAGTCCCTTTCATTGTTTAAGGGAGTTCTTCCCTACATTCTGTTAAATTGTATACACTCCTCCCTCACAAACTCCGTTAAGTGGTCCTCAGTGTGTTTTCCTCAAAGAGCGATGTTTCCCCATGTCCTTCCTGCCCCACACTTTTTTGTTTGAGGCTGAGCTTCATCAGCTTCTTTGGGTGGACTTCCTGGTAGTTTCCAACCCTTAACCACCACCTTGAGCATTTTCTCAGTAGGGTGTTTAGTTTGTCAGCATAATTCTCAAAGTGACGTCCACAGCCGGAGCTGACTGCTCCCTGTGTGGTGTGAACCCCATAAATCCAAGGTACTCATGGACATGTTTGCTTTAGAAGGTATGTCTATTTAAATACGTTTACGGCCATATCTCACTCATAATGAGTTTATGGTCAGTTAAAACCCCTAAGTATTTTTTTACTTAATCTGGGTTGCAGAGTCATTTTGTACTTTCCGGGGAATTTTAGAAAAGTTAATATGAAACTCTGTGTTTACTGCTGTTAAAATTCATTAGTTTGGCCTGGCTGGGTGGTGCAGTTGGTTGGAGTGTTGTCCTGTACACTGAAAGTTTGCAGGTTTAATTTCTGGTCAGGGCACACGCCTAGGTTGTGTGTTCCATTTCAGGTTGGAGCAAGTATGGGAAACAACCAATCAATGTCTGTCTGTCTGTCTCTCTTTCCTCCCCCCTTCCTCTTTCTCAAAAATCAGTAAACATATCCCCAGGTGAGGATTACAAAAATGTATTAGTTTCAACCAATTATCATAACCTGTTAATACTTTTATGAAATCTAGATTTCAAAGAATTCTTCCTTTTGGCATGATCTTAGAGACCACATGCCAGCTTGACAAAGGGCTGTGAGTTGGACTTCTTTGGTATGGGTTTTGGTATAAAAACCCAGTGTTATCTCCCTAATTCCATGTTTGTACCATGGCACACTCAGAAAACTTCAAACAACATATGTGACAGGAATTAGCCTTACAATGATTCAGAGAAAAGAGGTAGGATCTGTGGTTTACATATAAATAGATTTTTAGCAATGTATTTCAAAAGATTCCAACATGAAGAGAATTACCTTTTGTTATGTTCAAGCAGTTGTTACCCAAACAATTACTGGGATATTGCAGAAATAGAAACTCTTCTATAGGATATAAGTTTGAAACAGATTACTGATAAGTTTCCAATCATATTTGAGACTCTGATTTTATTAAAAGGCTTGTCCAAATATGTAGAGTTGCCAAGACTTTTTCTGTCTGATAATTTTCTAAGCTATCACTTCAACCGCCAACCAGCTGCCACCACCACCACCACCACAGCCACAGCTGGCTTAGCTTTACATAATTTCTTCTTGTTGGGAACCACCCTGACTGGTATCAGAAGCTGAAACCCCCGCCTAGGCTAAGGCTAAGGGAACGCCCTTGGAACTGGAAGGAGACAAAAGCTTATCTTCCTGGCAGGAATGCTGCTTCTGCTGCTTTATTCATGACTGAACCCCAAAAAGCTTGGTCGGTTAGCCAAAGATGGGTAAGATTCCCCACGGGGTGAACAACCTAAGACAGGCACGATCACTTTGGGAGGCCCCCCAAAAGAAGGACTTTGGGGGCTGCAGCAAAAGGGGGTGATGGACCCTCGCTCCTCGGCTTTGACATAGCCTGAGTTCTCATTGCCTGTGAGAAAATCTCCTTATCTCTTGGTTGCCTTAGTTCCCATGCTCCACCTAAGCCTGAAACAATGACAGGGTGGTGCAGCTCTGTGCTGAAAAGGGCAGATTCCCTGGGTGATCAGACCTAAGAAAGAACATGTAAATTACTGTGAAACCTTCTTTGTTTAGAATGCTCTCAGTTGAATGAGAAAGGTCCAAGGAGGAAGTTAGTTTGTTCCTCAAAGTCTTACAGTTCTTTGACCCTCACTCAAAATAGACCTTCAGAGTTCCTTGTTACCTATTGTTCCTTACTTCCCCTTAATGAGTACTGTACTTTACCTGAATTATTATGCAAAAACGAGCCCAATAAAAGCAGGTTTGGACGGTAAATCGGCATGCTCCCCACTAGAGGGGGTGGCCATTCCGTCCCTACTTCTCCACAGAAACTAGTTTGTCTCTGTGCATGTTTTTTCTCGCGTGTTTATCGTCGAGCCATCCACAGTGTTCTGTGGTCACTGCTGTCCGGTGACCCATGCGCAACATCTTCTCACTTCTATTTGTGCTTAAGTGTTCTTTTATAAATATTTTCTGACCCCAATTTTAATAGTCACTTTGAGGATTTTACAGGAGGTTTTAGGAACAATGAAATTTCCTCTCTTCTATTGGAAATAGACTCATTTGGTCTTTTTGGTGTTCTGACATTTCCCTGGCATGTGGGTGGTGGCTCTCAGTCACTTCTGCGAACACCTTAAGTTCCTTGAAGTAGATTTGACCTTGTTTGAAGAGTTTTTAACTTGTTTAAACTCTTTGTTATTCCTTTTTTATTTCTGCCAGTTTGGCCTCAGTCCTTGCTGTTGTTTTTTGGTTCTGTATGTTTTATTTTTAGTTTTTCCAGTTTGATGTTTGTCTTCTCCTTCCTGTTGATGGGTGAAACCATCTATTTCAGTCTCCAAACAGTAGCCAGAACACTCTGTGAAATCATGCATCTTTCTTGTGCAAAGCTGTCTCATGGCACCTTACTGCACTTAAATAAAATCTAGACTCCTCACCACAGCCTGACGAGGCCTCCCCTGAACTCTGGCTCTCTCTTCACACTCATGTCTACCATTCCCTGTCTTGTCCACAATGTTATAGCCACACTTAATTTCTTAAAATGCACCTCAAATTTACCAAGTTCCCCACCCACCCCATTACAGAGCTTTTGTAGCAAACACCCCCCTGCCCAGACTGCTCTTCGTGCTGTGGCTCGTTTCTTGTATTCAGGTCCTGCTTCAAATGATTTCTTCTTAGAGTGGCACTCCCTGGGGCCTCTTTCCAAGCCAGTTTCTGCCCACCTTCCCCACCTGGAGCTTCTCTATCTCATTACCTTGTTTCTTGTTCTTCATATTTTCTCTTACTATCCTAAATTATTTTTACTTCCAATATATGTGCTTGTGTCTTGTCTGTCTATTCCCATCAGAGGAAAGCTCTATGAAGCGGCCTTGTTTGCCCTGTTCACTGTTGTCCTCCTGTACCTTGGATGGGGACCAGGCAGAGAGTAGGTCACCTATAAATCTTGAATGACTGGACGGATGAGCGAGTGAGAACTAAGTGAAGAGGTGAGGCCACAATTAAGAGAGGAAACTGAAGAAGGATAGTCAAAGAAATGGGTGAAGATCCAGAAAAGTGAGACACCACATGTTACAAGGAGAGAGAACCTCTATACTTCGGGGCACTGCTGCATGGAGGAGACTCCAGCTAATTATGCTCAGAGGTCAAGAGCAGGATGGGAGTTTGGGGACTGAGGTACTTAGAGATTTTGAGGGAGAGAATGACTCTGATGAGAGAAGAGAGAACAGCCCCTGAGATAGGCAGGGAGAAGTTAGTTTCCCTTTGGAAAGAAATGTATTCATTGTACTAGGAAGAGTGAGAAGAATAGAGACAGCTGTAGCAGCAGCAGTGCTGTGAATAAAGATAGCATATGAAAACCTTAGACACACATAGATCTTGGTAAAGCAGGAAGCAAAATTACTCACTGAGAGCAGGGACTTGGGGAGTGGGTAGGGGAATGAGGGCAGGTGGGATGATCTGGAATCTGTGTGGGCCCCTTCTTGATGCAGAGAACAAATGCCAAGAGAAGCACTTCAACATCAATAGACACCGGCACTGAGCCAAGAGGCAGAAACCAGAGCCCCACACAGGCAAGTCAGGTGACCTGCTTATGCTATTCTAAGTGGATTTTGAAAAATGGCACATGCCCTATGGGACACAGGGAGGGAAGAAACACGTTTATTTAAAACAGCAGCCAAAAAACACGTGTGGGACTGAGAGATAGCGGGCTCCCCCACATTGTTCTCTAATCCTGTCTGCCAGCGTGGGACTGCTGTCACCTGCCAAGGGAAGTTCAGGGTCAGAACAGGAAACAGTGACATGATGACCAGATTATGTGGTCCCTTCTTGGATCTGCATGAGACAGAGGACCTGGCAGGTAAATGGAGTTCAAAGTGTGTGCTGAACTGAATTTCGTCTGAACGATTGGGGAAGGCAGAAGTTTCCTGCCATCCAGGAGGACCCTTGCCCACTGCCGCCACCCTGTGCACAGGAGAAGCCACTGTCACACTGCTCTCAAGCAACCTCCAGGAAGCCCGTGTTATGTTTCTGTGAGAAAGCTGTCACAGGTGGCTCTGGCAATCAAACATTTGAATGGGAATAAGAGAAAAATATAATTTCTGACAAGGGACTGCAAACTCTTCAGGAAAGAATGTCTAATATGTTTCAATTCCTGCTGTTAGCATGGGATAATTTTTTTTAATGCATTCCTGGCATTCATGTGACTGGAGCTCTTAGTCTAGGCAGAACGAAAACATCTCTTGGAGAAATAAGTATCATTATTACCTTTGCTGCTGATCTAAATACCATTGTTTTTGGTTTGGGGCAGGAGGAACAGCTGAGCCCTGTCTGCCTCAATGCTCATCAGAAACACTAGCCCTGGCTGGTGTGGCTCAGTGGATTGAGTGCCAGACTGCTAACAGAAGGGTCGCTGGTACCATTTCCAGTCAGGGCATGTGCCTTGATGTAGACACCAACCCGCAGTGTCTGCAGCATTATGGATGAGATACAAGACAAATTCACATGGACTACCAAGTCCTGTAGAGGAAAAGGGATGGTGTGGCCACTCTCTCAAGGGGAGAGTTCCCTGACCCTTGCCTTGGCAAGCTTTTATTCAGTTCAATTTGCACAGGAATAAAGCTCATCAATCATTGTCAGACAGAAATGATTAAACAATAGATAACATTCAAAAACTATGAGGGCTTATTCTGAGTCAGGGTCAGATAGTTAAAGGGCCATAAAACTTTGGGGGACAAACTCACTTCCTGCTTGGTCCTTTATTATTTAAATTAAGGGTATTAGCAAAGTAGGCTTCACAGGATTTTTATGCATTCTTTCTTAGGCCTGATCACCCTAGGGAACCCGCCCTTTCCAGCACAGGGCTGCACCCACCACTGGCATTGTTTCAGGCTCAAGTCAGGCAGGGGAAGTAAGGTAGCCAAGAGATTAGGAGACTTCTCACAGACAGAATGAGGACTCAGGCTATGTCAAAGCTGAGGGGCCAGGGCCACCACCCCCTTTTTCTGTAGCCCCCAAGTCCTTCCCTGGGGGCCCCATGATCGTGCCTGTCTTAGGTCATTCCTCCCTTAAGGAATCTTACCCATCATTGGCTAACTGATCAAGCACTGGGGGCCAAGCAGGGTGAAGTAAAAGGAGAAGAGGTGGCACCCCTGCCAGGGAGATAAACTTTGTCTCCTTAGTGGCTTATGGTCTGAAGGTTGCTCACTCAACCTTAGCCATGAGGGGGTTACAGCTTCTGAAACCAGGCAGGGTGGTTCCAAAAGTGCCTGGATTTCAGGCCAGGTCCCCAGTAGAAGGCACATGAGAGCCAACCACACATTGATATTTTTCTCCCTCTCTTCCCCTATCTTGAAGAAGAAGAAAGAAGAAAGAAACCACAAAATTCGGCCCCTGTCAGCCCCCAGTCAGGAAAGGGGACTATGCCCAGGCCCAGTGCTGCTGTAGATATGGTTTTGATTTTGTGATGTCTATAAAACCAAGGGATGATGGGCTCCTGTTTAGATTGTTTCTTTAATTTTTATAGGATATGCTCAGCATGATGAGAAGCAATCAGCTTTTCATGATTTATAGTCACCTCCATTATCATTTTCTTCTTCCACATCATGATCATAATAATATTTGAGGGTATACTTTGCCCCCAGAATAATGCTAGGCACTTTGTATGGATTAACTCATTGAATCCTCCCAACATTCAACTTATATATGGTGGGACTATTTCTCAGACTCAAGGCTCTTTGTCTACAAAGCCTTAAGGACTTTTCTTCTTACAGATCTGTACCATCAAAATACACCTGCACCCTGATTGGTGTGGCACAATGGGTTGGGCGATGCCCTACGAAGCAAAAGGTCACTGGTTCGATTCCCAGCCAGAGCACACAACTGGATTATGGGCCCAGTCCCCAGTTAGGGGCCTGTGAGAGACAACTGATTGCTATTTCTCTTTTGCATGGATTAATGTGAATGAAAACCTCCCCATTGTTAAACTGTTTTGTTTTTCCTTTCCATTTATTGTTTGTAAAAGAAACAACTGCTTGGCTTCATCTAATGGTTTTATTTATTTTTATTTTTTTATTTTATTGATTATGCTATTACAGTTGTCCCATTACCCCCCTTCATTCCCCTCCACCCTGCACACCCTCTCCCACCCACATTCCCCCCATACTATTCATGTTCATGTGTCATAAGTTCTTTAGCTTCTACATTTCCCATACTATTCTTGCCCTTCCCCCTGTCTATTTTCTACCTACCATCTATGCTACTTATTCTCTGTACCTTTTCCCCCTCTCTCCTCCTTCTGCTCCCGTTGCTAACCCTCCATGTGATCTCCATTTCTGTGGTTCTGTTCCTGTTCTAGTTGTTTGCTTAGTTTCTTTTTGTTTTTGTTTTAGGTGTGGTTGTCAATAATTGTGAGTTTGCTGTCATTTAACTATACATGTTTTTTTATCTTCTTTTTCTTAAATAAGTCTCTTTAACATTTCATATAGTAAGGGCTTGGTGATGATGAACTCCTTTAACTTGGCCTTATCTGAGAAGCACTTTATCTGCCCTTCCATTCTAAATGAAAGCTTTGCTGGATAGAGCAATCTGGAATGTAGGTCCTTGTCTTTCATGACTTGGAGTACTTCTTTCCAGCCTCTTTTTGCCTGCAAGGTCTCTTTTGAGAAATCAGCTGACAGTCTGATGGGAACTCCTTTGTAGGTGACTGTCTCCTTATCTCTTGCTGCTTCTAGGATTCTCTCCTTCATTTTTACCTTGGCTAATGTAATTATGATGTGCCTTGGTGTGTTCCTTCTTGGGTCCAACTTCTTTGGCACTCTCTGAGCTTCCTGGACTTCCTGAAAGTCCATTTCCTTTGCCAGAATGGGGAAGTTATTCTTTATTATTTGTTCAGATAACTTTTTCACTTGTTGCTCTTCCTCTTCTCCTTCTGGTACCCCTATAATTCAGATGTTGGAATGTTTAAAGATGTCCTGGAGGTTCCTAAGTTTCTCCTCATTTTTTTGAATTCTTATTTCTCCATTCTTTTCTGTTTGGTTGTTTCTTTCTTCCTTCTGGTCCACTCCATTGATTTGAGTCCCAGTTTCCTTCTCATCACTATTGCTTCCCTGTGCATTTTCCTTCATTTCTCTTATCATAGCCTGCATTTGTTCATCTAATTTGTGACCAAAATCAACCAATTCTGTGAGCATCCTGATCACCAGTGCTTTGAACTGTGCATCTGATAGGTTGGCTATCTCTCAGTTGCTTAAAAGTACTGATGGGGAGGCTTAGAATTCTGTTTGAGCCATCTTCCCCCTGCCCCCGCCTTTGGTCTGGTCGCACCTGTTACATAAAGGGGTGGGGCCTTAGGTATTCACCAGGGCAGGACACCCCAGTCACTGGGTTGTGACGTTGTATGTGGGGGTAGGGTCCAAGAGGGAACTATGGCCCTTGCTCTGCTCTCTGTCAGACGTCAGTCCCTTTTGCCACTTCCCCTGAGCAAACTGGGCCCCTCTGGTGCCAATTCCCATGTGGGTGGGCTTGTGCACCCCGTGGGACTTTCCAACGACCTCTCCTGTGAGGCTGGGAGTCTCTCCCTGCACCTCAATCCCCACAGGTGTTTTCAGTCAATGCCCTAAGGCTCTATTTCCCAGCCCTGTGATCCTGGGTTGCATGCAGTGCCTTGCTTCGCAATTGCCACCTTGCTGGGTCTGCCAGTTGCCACCCTTTGGCTAGGGTCTGCCAGCTGCCGCTGGTGTGGTCAGGGTCTACCTGCTGTGGTCTTGCACACCCCTGACACCTTACTCCCCTGGTCCCAACACTCTCTGCTCTTCGCACCGCAATCCGCGCCTGGCAGCCCGACTCCGCCCCTCCTACCAGTCTGGATGAACGGGTCTATTTTAACTTCTTGGTTGTCCAACTTCCATACAGTTCAATTTTCTGTCAGTTCTGGTTGTCATTCTGTTTCTAAATTGTTGTTGTCCCTATCTTGGTTGTGCGAGGAGGCACAGTGTGTCTACGTATGCCTCTATCTAGGCCGGAAGCCTAATGGTTTTATTTTTAAGACATGCAACAAATTTCATTAAATTCTCCAGACATATATGTGAGATATGAAAGACTAGTCATCTATTGTAAAGATTACAAAAACTGATAGCCTGTGATAGCTAGAGAGATTCAATAATGGGTATACTGTTATAGTTCATTTATTCATTCATTAAATCAGAAAACTTTAATTGAATGCTTACTCTCTGCCAAGTATCTTACCAGTCTCTGGCTTTAAACTGTAAAATTGTGTGGTGAGGACTATTGTATACAAATGGCCTGGAAGATAGAGTCATGGGTTAAGCTTAGGGGCTAGTGGAGAGAGAGACAGCTGGGAAAGTTTGGAAATAGGTCACACTTGAGTGCAACCTTGACAAGGTGAATAGAATTTCCCAAAGAAGAGGAATTTCCCAAAGAAAAGGAAAGGTTGGGGATCAATGGGTGTTCTGAGAGGCCCACCTTGTAGAGGCAGATGTTACTCTCCAGTTCTTAATGTTGGAACTTTGTCCTGAAGGCCACTGCCACTTCTAAGGAAGGGTGTGGTTTGGAGTGGCTGAATGGAGTGATGGAGAACAGCAAAGTCTTTGGTATCAGACAGGTTTATTTTGGAGCCTCTGCTTGTTACCTCTGTAACCCTGAGCAAGTTATTGAATTCCTCTGAGCCTCAGTGTCTTCATCCTAAAATAAGAATAATAATACTACCTACCTTGTAGCTGTTCATAAGAATTAAATGAATTAAACATAAAAGTCACCTGGTGCAATGCCTGGCTCTTAGCATAAACTTAATAAATGCTATTTTTTACTGATTTGTCCATAAATAAGGACTAGGCATTATTACTATCTTCTTCTTTTTTTTTTTTCAATTTGAATTCAAGAGAAGTTCAATAGCTTGACCTCACAGCTGCTATGGGGCAGAACCATCTATTCTTTGATTTTCATCCTCTGCTGCCCCTCACTCAGTGCTCTAACAGACCTGGATTTCCCCATCGCCAGGTGTGGCCAAGAAGAGCCTAACATACCAGCTCCAGGACTTGAAGGAGGAACAAGAAGAGCCTCTGTATCCAGACCATGTAGAACAATAACATAGCTTCTAAAAGTGATGGCACTTCTGTAAGTACTTGCAAGAGAATTTTACTATGTCAAGTGTTTGGGAAATTTGTGTTTCAGAATAATTAATGAAGTCAGACCAAGACAACTTCACAGAGCTGAGTAGCTGCCAAGTTCCTTCTGCCTTCAGACTCATGTTTCCCTGCTTCCACTCCCTGGGCTCTTACTGTGCCCACACCACATGCTTCTACCATAGCTTTGGTCAAGTAAATGTGTAACTGGGTGCTTTGGAGTCTGTCTTAATCACTAGTCTACAGTCTTCCCTGTGGGGCAAAGATTTGCAATCCGAGTTCCAACACAGGGATATAAGAATGCACACTCTCTCTCACCAGAACAGTAAAATGGCCTCACTTTCTCTATGTTCTTCATCCTTTAAGGAGTTGTAATAGGAATTCGCTCAATTTCTGGGTGGATGAGAACCCTGTACTGGAGAATAAGGAAGAGAAACTTAAATACAGGCTTTCTCTGGATAAGGAGGTTTTGTACAATATTTCTTCGGGAATGTAGGGAAGATGAAAGGTAGGTTATATGTTTAACAGTAAAAGGTACATGATGCAGGAGCATTAAAAACCTTTCTGAAGCAAAGATAGGATTTCAACAGAAAAGGACTGAGAAGTATGGCATTCTTGACAGGAGAACAACATGAACAAAAATGTAGAAGTGGGAAAGTTTCAGACCTGAGATGGGGAAATTAATGACTTAGTTTATCTGGCCAATAGACACATTTAGGGAGATGGTAGTGGATAACACTGGAAAGTAGTTAAGTAAATAGTTAATAGTTGAGTAAATAAGTAAATAGTTGAGTAAATAGTCTTTAATGACTGTTAAAGGGCCTAGACTTAGTTTGATAGATAGATGGGAGCCATTGGGGATTTTAAAGCATGCAAATAGATAATAAAAAAACAGCTTTGGAAAAATTAACCTGGCAGAATTGGAGACATGGAATGGGAAAAATAGGAGAAATGATTGCAGTAAGTGTAGTAAGAGGAAAGAGGGCTAATGTGGGGTATTGTGAAGGGGAGACATCTGATTCTGGAGAAAATGCGAAGGTATGATGTTGGATTTGGGAAGTGACTGACATAGACCAAGGCAGAAAAGGTCACTCAGTCATGGCAGGTGGGAAAACTTTTATGCCATCATAAATTACAGAGAAGATAGCAGGAGTGGTGACTTGGGAAGAAAAATGATGGATCATGGATCTTATTTGGTATATTTTGTGTCCCAGATATGGTAAGTCATCTGGAAATTTAAATTTAGTCTTCAGAGAGGCAATAGTTTATAAATGAAGATTTGAGAGTCATTCCTATAGAGTGATGATTAAAATAATGGAAGTGGATGATATTTGGAAAAGAGATACAAAGAGATAAGAGATCTAAGGACACCTACATTCATGAGGGCAGGGGAAGCAGTGGAACGAGGGACAGAGATGGGGAAAGAGTCATTAAAGTGACTGGAGATGAAGATAGTACTGTGTCAGGGAGTGAAGGGAAGGGTGAGTCTTGTGACAGCACCAGGGCAGAGCTGATCAGGATAGCAATTAGCTGGGAGACTTGATAATCAGAAAATCACCAATGACCTTGAGAGGAGTTTCAGTGGAGGGGAGGGGGACATTACATCATGGAAAAATGTTAAGCAAGAAGAGTAGGTACAAAACTAGTATATGTGATTGGTTTCATTAGACTTTCAAATCATTTGATAGCAGGAATAAATGAGGGATAGGAAAGTGATGAGAAGAGACTTTATGGACAGATGATAAGTAAGGGTTTGTAGAGAAGGTCATATAAGCAAAGACTTGAACATCAACTCAGAGAAAGACTTAAGTTGCAGGAGAAGGATGATAACTGATGGAAGGACCCAGTACCAAAGAGGAAGGGGGAACTTGGACTAAGAACAGTGGCTGGTGGTTCAACCTCAGATTTAGGAAATGGGAAAGGGAAGAAAGAGGAAGGATACACAGAGGTGTTGAGGTAAGAAGAAAGGAATTTGAAGTTGCTCAAATGAGAGAGATTATATGTCGGTAAAATAAGCAATGAAGTCATGTGCTATGATGTTGGGAACCGCCCTGTCTGGTATCAGAAGCTGTAACCCCTACCTAGGCTAAGGCTAAGGGAACATCCTTGGAACCGTAAGCCAGCAAGGTGACAAAAGTTTATCTCCCTGGCAGAAACGCTGCTTCTGCTGCTTCATTCATAACTGAACCCCAAAGCTTGGTCGGTTAGCCAAAGATGGGTAAGATTCCCCAAGGGGGGAACGACCTAAGACAGGCACGATCTCATGGGAGGCCCCCCAAAAGAAGGACTTTGGGGGCTGCAGCAAAAGGGGGTGATGGACCCTCGCTCCTCGGCTTTGACATAGCCTGAGTTCTCATTGCCTGTGAGAAAATCTCCTTATCTCTTGGTTGCCTTAGTTCCCATGCTCCACCTAAGCCTGAAACAATGACAGGGTGGTGCAGCTCTGTGCTGAAAAGGGCAGATTCCCTGGGTGATCAGGCCTAAGAAAGAACATGTAAATTACTGTGAAACCTTCTTTGTTTAGAATGCTCTCAGTTGAATGAGAAAGGTCCAAGGAGGAAGTTAGTTTGTTCCTCAAAGTCTTACAGTTCTTTGACCCTCACTCAAAATAGACCTTCAGAGTTCCTTGTTACCTATTGTTCCTTACTTCCCCTTAATGAGTACTGTACTTTACCTGAATTATTATGCAAAAACGAGCCCAATAAAAGCAGGTTTGGACGGTAAATCGGCATGCTCCCCACTAGAGGGGGTGGCCATTCCGTCCCTACTTCTCCACAGAAACTATTCTGTCTCTGTGAATGTTTTTTTCTCGCGTATCGTTGAGCCATCCACAGCATTCCGTGATCACTGCTGGCCGGTGACCCATGCATCACTATGAGTGGGAAGCTTGGCAGAACTGGGACCTTGAGGAGAATGAGAGATTGAAAAATTTCTAGAAAATGGCATGATTAATTAATGAAAGTTGAATAAAAGCAGATGCGAGTATCAGTAGACCGAACAAAGAATGGATATGTGGTGAATCCAGTCCAGATTGATTCAAGGCTTTCTCTAGGAACACTTGGCAAACCATTCTCAAAGGCTGGAGCATGGCAAGGTGGAGCAGGAGGAGCTCGGGGTGTTGAGATATCCTGGAGTGGCAGTTAAGTTCATTTGTGAAATGGTTAATTATATGCCAAGTCTAACAGATATCACAGAAAAGACATCTGGTGGTAATGTTACAGGGTGCAGCCAAGAGGGGGGACCCCAAATGGGCATTTGAAATGGGGTCCGGAACTTAAGGTGTCCAGGAGATTTTAAGATGTCTCCATCCCCCCACCCAGGGTGTAGGTTGGGGGAAGGGACAAATGGAGCAGGGCCATTGAGAGCTGTTTTGCATAGCAACAGCCTTGCAGCTACCCTCTGGCGTGGTCATTTAACATATCTATAGCCTTTGGCTGGTCGCTTAGATATGTTAAATAGCTGTGATCATCTCTGAGCCAGGGGAATGGAAGTAACTTCCCCACCAGCACGTGACTGGGGGCAGATCCCCCAAGCTACAGCGCCTGCGTGGGAGCTCGGAGAAGATTGGCTCCAGGACATGGGGCCACACTTGCCCAGACTCATGATGGCAGCCCAGTAAAGCTGGAAGGATACGAGTGCTGGCAAGTGAAGCTGAGTGTGGGAGGAGTCGGAAATGAGGCTGCAGAGGAAGATTGGCCGCAGGGATTTAAAACCCAGACTTGGCGGCCATAGGAGAGAACCACACGGCTTTAGCAGAGTGGAGACTCCCGCATCCCAGAGGGAGAACCACATGGCTCTGACAGAGTGGGGACTCTCCCCTTCCCACAGCCCTGAGAGGGAGAACCACGCGGCTTTGGACAGAGTGAGGACTCTCCCTTCCCGCAGCCACAGGAAAGAGAACCACACGGCTTTAGCAGAGTGGAGACTCCCGCATCCCAGAGAGGGAGAACCACACGGCTTTGACAGAGTGGGGACTCTCCCCTTCCCACAGCCCTGAGAAGGAGAGCCATGCGCAGCCCTGAGAAGGAGAGCCATGCACAGCTTTAGAAGGGGGAACTACCACCTGGTTTTAGCAGAGATCCTGGCGACTCAGCCGAGGGTGCCAGGAACCCAGGGAGGTCTCCCAGTCGAGAAGGAGGACTAACTAAGAACCAGAGGGCTGCCTGAGCCATGGACTTCATTTTCCTTCCCTGAGATACGGTACTCTGGACTGGGCAAAGGGGGAAGGAAGAAAGGACTGTGTCTGTTTGTGGGTGTTTTGGGGGACTTTGGGATTTTTGATAAAGACATTAGGTCACTACTTGAAGTTTGTATAGCATTAAATAAACATTTCCTTTCCTTTTCACGAATCTCTGGCATTGAGAGACGTCTTTCCTCGGCCGGCGGACATGACGGACCTGGGGGCCTTTTAAATAATAGTATATCGTCCCAGGCCCCCCCCTTGTTCTGTTCTGTAACAGTAACAATAAGTGTAAGACACAATTGTAGGGGTTGCAAGTATTTGAGAGAGAAGGAAGGGCAGGGATAACTGTCAGAGAGGAATTTGAGGGCTTGGGTGTCTTCAGTGTGGAATCTCTGTAAGCACATCTGTGTTTGGGGGGCCTGCTAAGTGACTGGGTACATTGCAAGTAGAAGATATCTTGGAGTTCAGGAGATCAGAAACAAGTAATTTTTCAATTTACATGTTTCTGTACAAATTTGAATTATTTTTGCAACAAGCAAATATTACTGCCAGAATTTTTTTAAACAGTGAAATCAAAACAAATAAAGTTATAACACTCAAAGGAACAAACAGAGAGAGAAATTTCAGGTTCGCATCCAGGTTAATAAATCAACAATTCTTTTCTGAACTCACTAAACATTCAGCTGGACTGGATGGAAAGTTGGTTTATGTTTGCAGGTCTCTGGAATTTAAAAGAAATGAAAAGAACACGTGAGCTCAGCCTATGAGAAACATTTTTAGCATGAATCATGGACAGTTCCACAAGTGATGGGGATGAGAAGAGACAACAACCATTGTTCAGGAGGGGAAGTCAGTCACTGAGAAAAAAGGGCAAAGTACAGGGAAGTTGGTAGAGAACTTTGAGGGGGATGCAACAAAGCAACATATTGCCTTTTATGAGCTCCATAAAGGAAGAGGCAGTTGAGCCATGTGGACAAAGCAATGATCTGAACATGGCGATGGGGAGCAGGGGTGATGAATGCCTCGCTTCCAGGGGAGTACAAGTAAGTGGAGCATACAGCCTCCTTGGAAAGGATTAGAAGAGGTTTAGTATTGTTGAGGCTGAGGAACGAGTATGAAAAGACTCCGTTAATAAAGTGAAAGACTGAAAAGTCAAAATTGGGGAAAGCTTGTTCATAAAAGGAGAAAGCAGAGTTGTAGCACATCCTAGTCCCTCTGTTTCTGGCATTTATGATGCATAGACGTAACCCAGATCAATAAGCCACTGGACATTGCTGTCAGGCCCCAAAGACCTTGAAGGCCTTGAGAGTGGAGCCAAATCTCAGGAGGGAGAGGAGATGCCTCTTGTTTTCATGCAGGAGGGAAGGGATGCACCCTCGGCCCTGTTTTCCTGTGTAGCTGAAGTGGAAATGAGGAGGAAGTAAAGGGTTTATTCTTTAAATCTCCTTGCAAATGACCCACTGCCTTGGCTTTCACCTTTAGGTCGGAGTGAAAAGAGAGAAGGGAATCAGCACTTTTCTGAGACTGACCAAGTAGGGGATGATGTTTTGAATTTTTAGTAAATTAACACAAAGACCTTAGATTTCTTTAAATTCTACTTTGAATAAACAGGAAGTTGCTAAAAAAAAAAACAAACCTCATGCCATACAGAAAACAAAGAAAATGGCTTAATAAAAGAGAGAACTAAATTTAGAGCCTAATTCATACTCAGCTTAAATTCAGCAGAAATTCTAGTGCCAGGTGCATTGCAAGTATCACATTAAGTGTTTGCTATTATATCTGTAACTGAAGTTCATTGAGCTTATAACTGTGGAACATTATATATATAATTGCATTTAATCCTCACAGCCACCCTAATAGCTGTGCATCATTATTATGCTCATTTTATTACTTCTGAGGAAACAAGTGTGGAGTGGCAAGGAAAAGTCTGTTGTCACATAGCTAATTGGTGGAGAATCTGGATTCATACTCAAGTGTGTCTGACTCCAGGAGCAGGGTGCTTATTACACTATCCTACACCACCTGTCTTTGTACGAACAAACTTCATCTGTCAGAGGAAGAAGTAAACATGAGTTGAGATTAAATGGTAGTAACAGAAATTGGGGTTTGAGCTAAGGAAGAACTTCTGAGTGCTTAAAGGATAGTGAAAATCAAAGATAGCCATGTCTTCTTGGAGGGGTTCAGGCCTCCCCTTTTCCCTGCTACCTTCCTGCTACCCCTCTGTTCCTTCTATGAATGTCTTAGCCCTGCACATGGTAAGCCAGAAGTGCGTGAGAATTAACACCATAAGGAGCACAGAAATACGGCTGATCAAGAGCTCAGCCCCCTGGCCTCTTGGGTGTGTGTCCAATGGACCCTGTGTGCTGAAGTTCCCCAGGGAAGTGGAGCTCCAGGTGCCCCAGGGGTGACCTGTTTCATAACATAGCCCTTATCACCCTCATTTCCTTCCCTTGCCCATCCCCCTCCCTATCTCCAAGATGACCTGCAAGTCTCAAAGTCTCATCTTGGGGCTTGCTTCTGGGAGAGTTCCCCTGAAGTCTCAGCTTCTCTGTGGCTGGGCTCTGGTCTGCCTCTTTGACCTCATGTCAGGCCACGACCGTGTCACTCACTGCACTCTGGTGACACCAGCTTTTCAAGTTTTCTCCCCAGTTCAGGTATTGACACCTGCTGTTCTCACTCTGTGGAATATTATTTTTTTATCCTACATGAGCAGCTTTTTCTAATCCTTCATGTCTCTGTTTAAATGTCACTGAAAAAATGTGTTCCCCATGCAGGCTGAGCTCAGTCTTCTGCACTGCAATCTAGTCTTGCCATCTGCACACTTGTCACTGTTGGTTACTAAAGCCTCCCTGCATGTCTACTGGTAAGAAGTCTGTCCTTACCTGACTGAAGGCTCCTTGTACTTCTGTCTAGAGGTCAGCTCAGTTTCCAAAGTTTGCACTTAATACTACATGTTTGTCAAAGAGAAGAAAAATAACTTGAGAACAATGAGGTGGGCTCTGAGGGGTACCAGGTAAAGTGTAATTGGAAAATGAGAGAGGTTGGGAAGGGCTTTATGTGGAACAGCACTCACCTGTGAGGAATAAGTAAGATTCAGATGAAAAAGGGTATTTGTCCGGTACCTGCTATGGGCCTGGCATGGTGCTGTTTTAACAATGTGCATTATATAATGTAAGTTTTACAAACTTGCAAAACTATTCTAATTTTAAAAACTGAAGCTCTAAGCATTAAGTAGCTTGCCCATCGCCACAAAGCTATCAAGTGATGGAGCCATTCTTCGAACCCAGGTCTTTTTCTTTTCTTTAACCAAAGTACATTCTATTTTCAGTTCTACCTCAAAATTCCTGTGTTGATCAAACAAGCAACCAGATGCTGAGGGATGGATGAAGTGGAGTACTCCACAGTCGCTCCTGGGGAGAAGCAAGCATCTGACCTGGTAACTGGAGTCAGGGGCATAGTTTGTGTTGAATTCCAAGTGATGAACTGGAAGACCTCTGGGAACAGAAAGCTGTGTGGAAGCTGAGACCAAGTTTGCACCCCTGCAAACATGACTATACACCATGCTTTGCTCACTTCTTAACATTGTTTTGAGACTCAAATACAAAATCATATTTGAAAGTACCTTATAAATTTCAAAATTCCTTATAGATTCAGGTTGTTACACTGGTGTTCTGTCTTTCCAGATAGCACCTAAAATCACCCAGTATGCTTGGATTATTAGGAAATAGCAGTGAAAGAGTTTCTGGGTGTATGTAAAATGGTAAGTGAGGAATGAAAGGACAATGACAAATAATTTAGTTCATCTACCAGTTTCCATAATTCCAAAAAGTTTTACTAAAGTCAACTAGAAAGGAAGTACCTGGATAGCACTTTATTATGTGAAGCCCTGGCCAGTGTGGCTCAGTTGGTTGGAGCATTGGCTCATAACTGACAGGTTGCAGGTTTGATTCCTGGTCAGGTCACATACCTAGGTTGAAGGTTCAATCCCCAGCCTGGGTGATATAGGAAGGTAACCAATTGTTGTTTCTCTCTTGCATTAATATTTTTCTCTCCTCCCTTCCTTTCTCTCTAAAAGCAATAAAAAATGTCTTTGGGTAAGGAAATAAATAAAGTGAAGACAACTTCTTAAGACTAAATGTTCTTTAAAATCAAAAGAGCCAAGGAATTTTATAAACAACAGAGTCAGAATGGCAATGTTTATTGAATATATCTCTTGAGAATAGATCCTTTGGGGGATTAGCTAAGTTGTAACTTTCCATTTACCTTGCTTTTTGATTAATAAGTACTTAAAATATGGAGTAGGGAAACACCTAACTTAATCGTCTGTCAAAATAAAAGGAGAGCAATGTGATCATTCTCTTCTCAATTCCCAGCTTTTAACAGCATCATACTGACAGGTAAAAGTCGAGCACAATGCAACTGCCATCACAGCCTTGTTCTTGCTTTTCAGCAGGTTGTCTGGCTCTTCATGGGTTTCACATCCTTCTCTGGGTTTGTACTCATATCACTTGCTTCCACCTGCACACTCCTAGAGAATGGTGTCAGATTGTACAGTGTTAACTTCATCAAACTGAGAACTCTATTTCTCAGAACTTCCTACCCTATGTGGTTCTTGCTTAGAGTTTACCAAGAGAAGAACTTGCATGAGATTTGGAAGTCAGAGTGAAGCAGCAGCCATTATCCTCAGAAGTTCATGGCAGTCAAACAGACAGAGAGGTGCCCCGTGGGTCCTGGGCTGTTTTTCCTCTCCTCTGCTCTGTATCCGGCTCCCGTTCCAGACAGCTGGCAGCCCTGATTCTAAGAGCAACCCCAGGGCAGGCTGTGCACTCAAGAGGCGGTGCTGGCATAAAGATGGTAGCTCCCCACAGGCCTCCTCAAAGCCTTTCCCTGCAGTTCCACCTGAGTGGCTCAGTATGAAGGCTTCTCAGGATTCCTGACCAGCCCAGGCTTGTCCACCATGCCAGCCTAGCCTTCAGGAAGACAGTTTACTTACTCTTCTTTTCCGCTGATTCTCTAAATCCTCCTTCTAGATCTTTATTTCTTTAGCTGCTTGTACTTTTGTGTCTAATTCCTATAATAAAGTTTAAGGTCTAAAAGAGACCTAATTCTTATAATAATATCTTATATCCATAATACTCATAGTACTCTTTCTCTGACAGATGTTTTATTGGAACCAAATGTGAATCCAGAGGATGAGAACCTGAATTTGCTCTCTGATTTAGCTAAATTCAAAGCTGGAAATGATGTTGCCACTGGAGATACTAGCAACCAAGGACATACAAGAGCAAAACAGTTATGTAGTGCACACCTGTAGTTACCTGGAGGAAAGTGTCTATGGAAGGTAAGGCTCTGATCAGGAAGATAGTGCTGTAGAACATTCAGGTGTATAAAAAGGACTGCCATGGTGTTTGGTTTCTTTCAAGTTCATTGGAGAACTTGGAAAAAGAAAATAGTGAGATCCAGACTTACATTTTTAGCTCAAGGTTCAGATAAAAACCGGAGAGTTTCTGTTACTTCCCTGAAATAAATCTTTGTCTCCTGTAGTCTTGAGACTTAAATTTCTGACAATCAAGTGCAAAGTTTAATTCTTCAAAGGCTAAATGACAACACAAATTGAATTCACAGCATTATAGGATCTCTCAAAATAAAGTCAGGGCATTGATAGGGAAGACAAGGGACCCTGAAAATTAGATTAGGGAACATACGGGCAGATTCTGGTGAAACAGAAAAAATGTTGCCAAGCCTCCCTTGCTTGTAGAAATGGCCTTCCCTCTCTGTCTGAGAGATTTCACTTACCTTACCTAAAGAAGCTTTAATGGCCTCTCCAGAGGTAATTGTATGGGAGTACTGGCCCTTCTGAAGACTCAACTTGAACTACCCCTTGCTGCTTCTAGATCCCTATATTTAGGAATGGAAACACAAATTCTGGCAGCCCCCAGGGATATGACAAATGAGAAAATACCATACATACCCAAAAGTTACAAGATTTTGACAGTTTTTATTGAAAAAAAAAAAAAACACCCTGAGAATGGTTGGATCAGGGTGAATTTATTGATATGGGTGCGCTGACCAGAGATAATGTCCTCAATGTTTTAGCTTGAATGACTGAGAGTTGCCTTGATGGTTTGCAATGGTGGTTGACTTTTCTACCTGTGCAGAAAACAGGCAGATCTTGAAAAATGATAGTGAATCACTGGGAATGTTGTCAGTGGTGAGTTCTGTTGTAGCTGCTGCTTCAGGTGTGGTTTCTTTACTATAGCAAATCAATGTCATTGGGTGTTGGGAACCACCCTGCCTGGATTCAGAAGCTGTAACCCCCTCATGGCTAAGGTTGAGTGAGCAACCTTCAGACCCTAAGCCACTAAGGAGACAAAGCTTATCTCCCTGGCAGGGGTGCCACCTCTGCCCTTTTCACTTCACCCTGCCTGGGCCCCACTGCTTGATCAGTTAGCCAATAATGGGTAAGATTCCTCAAGGGAGGAATGACCTAAGAGAGGCATGATCATGGGGAGCCCACAGGGAAGGACTTGGGGGGCTATAGCAAAAGGGGGTGATGGCCCTGGCCCCTCAGCTTTGACATAGCCTGAGTCCTCATTCTGTCTGTGAGAAGTCTCCTAATCTCTTGGCTACCTTACCTCCCCTGCCTGGCTTGAGCCTGAAACAATGCCAGTGGTGGGTGCAGCCCTGTGCTGGAAAGGGCGGGTTCCCTAGGGTGATCAGGCCTAAGAAAGAATGCATAAAATCCTGTGAAACCTGCTTTGCTAAGAATGCTCTCCATTAAATGATAAGGGTCCAAGCAGGAAATGAGTTTGTTTCCCAAAGTTTTGTAGCCCTTTAGCTAACAGACCCTGACTCAGAATAAGCCCTCATATTTCTTTGAATGTTATCTATTGTTTGAGCCTTACTCCCTGACAATGATGAGCTTTACCTGTATTCCTGTGCAAATTGAAGCTAATAAAAGCCTATTGAGAGATCGGCCACCTTTCCTCCCCAAGCAGATCATGTATTGGTAGACTTTTTCTCATGTGTGGCGGCCGGGAGATAGGGGGCCCTGTGTGCAGAGTCCCCCCCCGCCCCCCACAATCGGGGACCTGACATGCAGCCTTTGATCTGGTTAATGGGTTTTTTTTCCTTATTGTTGTTCAAGTATAGTTGTTTCCATTTTCCCACCACCACTTTTCCCCTCCCCACCCAACCCCACCTCCAACCCTCAATTTTTTTTCTTAATACCTGTTAGCAAAAACTACCCCTAACATACCAGCATTTTGATAAGTGAATATTCTATTGAGAATTCAGCACACTATTTTATACTTTCAACATTTACATTTTATTTTGTGAAGGAGAGAGTGAAAGAGGAAAAGGAGGAGGAGAAGGAAGCGGAGGAGAATAAGAGAGAAGGAATGTCTTGGAGTGTCTTTCTTTACAGTTACACCCCAGTGGGGCAGGAACAGGGGGTTTCACGGTGGTACAAACACCCAGACAAGGATGGAGGGATTCCAGTGCAGGGGGCTCCTAGTGTGACCAGATTATAGGAAGAAACATTTAGAGATATAGGAAAGGCTGAGGCCACAAATCAGATGTGGTGTTCACCACAAGTCCTGGGCTCTTAGAACTAGGTGATAGCTCGGCACCACTTAAAAAGGTATCAGCTAGGGTCCTATCTTGGCTCCACCATGAATGTGTGTCCTTGGGCAAGTTACTCTTACTTTCCTGGGAATCATTTCTTACCAGTGTAACGACTGTTAGATTATTTATTGACCCTCCCAGCTCTCACATTTATTTATTTCAACAACTCATTCCCCAAATATCTGCTGAACACTTGCTACATGCCAGGCACTATATTTGGCACCAGGGATACAGAGATATAAAAGAATCTTTGCTCTCAAGGAGATATGGCCTCCTGAAGATGACATGCATTTAAAATAAAACTGCAGTGTGACATTGGAGGCACATCGAAGTTTTAGGAGGTTACAAGTTGGAGAAGACACCTGGATTCTGGCATCAGAAGTAAATTCTGTTACTTTATTTCTTTTGAACTCAGAGATACCTATAACTCAGGAATATTTGGAAGATATAATATTCAAAATCAGATATTAAAATTTCTTAGAGTTCATGTAAAAGATAAATGCTCAGTAGTGAGCTGGTAAAAATGGAAGAGCCCTGGTCTGTGGAATTTACCAGTTTCTGCAGTGGAACGACCCCCATCAGGGCTAATTCTGAATTACCAATGTGATGTCTCTGAACATGGACTTGGGAAGAAGTGCACACGTTGGTCTTGGGAACCAAAGCCAGTGCCAGCACAGCAGTGTTTCTGCTGCCAGTGCCCCAACTCCAATCTGGGTTTCCCAGCCCCTCTCCTGGGAATGGCTACAGAAGGCCTGGCTTCAGGCTTGTGTGCTTGGACACTGATCTGCTGGAGATACACTTCCCATCTTCGGGCACAAGGAACCTTGGAGCAGAGGAGATGGAGCAAGTCCTCAGTCCCAGAGTTCTCTTGTTTTTCTTGGGGAGTGGCTGGTCCGCTTTAGTCTCTACTTACAGTCACATCATAAAGAGAGCTGCTGTTTCCCCTGAAGAGGTTTCTATGGCAACCTCATCCTGAAGGCAAAGAACAGACTCTAGGCTTCAGCTAAAAGGTTAGGAGATAAAAATAAATTCTGATTAATCCAGGACCCACATATGTCTAAGACTGAGGAATTACCTGAAAACATAAAATCGGTCAGGGTGAAATTTACATATTTACCCTTCTTTCTTAAGAAAAATAAAACCCATGGACCAACAAACTGATGGCTCCCTGAGCAGCAGGCATCTCTGAGGCTGGGTTTTGCTGGGAGCTTTCCTCTCTGCCTGGACATCATACTGCAAAAGGGGCTGTGCACTAGGAGGTGACAGGGTCCAGCAGGTTGACAGTGAACACAGTTCACAGCTGAGAGTTGACTATTGCAGCCCGGGGAGACTGGAAAGGCTACTAGGAAGATGCCTGGGGCTGAGAGGGAGGGAGGATGGGGGCCAGTGGGGCCCTGCTGGCAGAGGTGGGGGGCTGTAGACCTCAGGGAACAGGGTCCCAAGGCTGAGTCATCTCTCTGGCCCTGAGGGTAGTCTGTGTGCTCTTGTCCCAGTGTGATTCCCTTCCTCTGCCAATCCCTCCTCCTCACAAAGACGTTCTCCTACCCACACCTGCACTTGCTCCGGCCTATCTGTCCCTTCTACTTTCTCTGGGCTCAGGCCTCCGTAAACACACAGCCACTTTCTGACTTCAGCTCTGCAGCTTGCTTCTTCGTCCAGCCAGAATAGCTACAGGAGACATTATTCTTCTCCTGTAGTTTCCAGAGACAGGGCCTGCTTACCTTGGTTTGCTTCAGCTGCTGCCTTGCTTTGGGCTTTCTTTTGAAAACAGTATCTAGCCTCAGCCAAAGGAAAAGGCTGTCTTGCAGCTATTTTAGTGTGATTTAGCAGACTAGGAAGCCTTTACAAATTTGAGGAGGTAGTGTTACAGAACAAAAGGGGGGCCTAGGGTGATATACTATTACCCGAAAGGAACCCCCACAGTTCATTATGTCCACTGCCAGAGGAAAGATGTCTCTCAATGCCAGAGATTCGTGAAAAGGAAAGGAAATGTTTATTTAATGCTATACAGACTTAAAGTAGTGACCTAATGTCTTCATCAAAATCCCAAAGTCCCTTAAAATGCCCACAAACACACACAGTCCTTCCTTCCCCCTTTGCCCAGTCCAGGGTACCGTATCTCAGGAAAAGAAATAGAAGTCCGTGGCTCAGACAGCCCCCAGCTCTTCCCAGTAATCCATCTCCACTGGTAGGCCTCCCTTGGTTCCTGGCACCATCAGCGGTGTTGGGATTTCTGCTAAAGCTGAGTGGTGGTTCCCCTTTCTAAAGCTGTGGGGGTCCCCACTCTGGCAAAGCCATGTGGTTCTCTGCACAATGGCTGCGTGAGTCTCCACTCTGCCCAAACTGCGTGACTCTCCCCCTGCGCAATGGCTGCCATGTCTGGGTTTAAATCCCTGCACCAATCTTCCTCTGCAGCCCCATTTCTGACTCCTCCTACAATCAGTTACACCTGCCAGCACTCATATCCTTTCAGCTTTACTGGGCTGCCATCATGAGTCTGGGCAGGTGTGGCCCCTTGTCATGGAGCCAATCCTCTACAAGTTCCCACGTAGGTGCTGTAACTCAGGGGACCTGCCCCCAGTTACATCTTAGTGGGGAAGTTACTTCCATTCCCATGGCTCAGAGAAGGACCACAGCTACTTAACATATCTATGTAACCAGTTAAAGGTTATAGATATGTTAAATGACCACACCAGAGGTTAGCTGTAAAGCTGTTGCTATGCAAAACAGCTCTCAATGGCCCTGCTCCATGTGTCCCTTCCCCCAACCCACATCTGTGGGGGAGGGGTGAGCGTAAGATTTTTCCACCAAGGAAGGAAGTCAAATCAGCCACGAAGGGGGCAAAACCAGGACTTTATTGGGCCTGCACTTCCGGGTGAAGTTCTCTGGTCCAGAGTAAGGGGGGCCAGAGAAGTCACGCCCGGGGTAGAATGGGGGGATTTTTTATACATCTGGGTGGGGTAAGGCTTGTCATGTCTTAGGGGGTTTGGGCACTGTAGTCTCCTTGGGAGACTGAGAATGGCTGACCACCTAGGCACTTGTTGCCAGGAAGATTTTGGAGGTTGCTTAGCTTGCAATTTTCTTTGTTTGGTGCCTGCCATGGGTGTTAACCCTTTCATGTCCTGTCCAACCCAACATTCTGACCTCTTTGATATGATATGGGGCGGCGTTTCTTTCTGGCTACTTCCTGTTGACCTGGGGGCGTCGAGGGGATTGGGACTCAGAGGTCAGAGGTTCAGTTGGGATAGGAGAATAGAGGTGAAGGAGCATTTGATTGAATGCTACCCAGAGACTTCATGAATTTGTGCCTGTAAAAACTTTAAAAAACAGGGACCAAGCATTAGTAGTATGCATATGATCAGAAGGGGGCCTATTATGGGGGCTAACCAGGTAAAAAGGAGGGACCGCCACCAGGGGTTAAGGTCTCTGGGTTGGAATCATCTTGGTGGAGTTTGTCCCATAGATTTTATAAGGCGTTGATGTTTTCTTCTGCTAGCCCGCTCTCAATGTAGAAGCAGCACTGCTCCTGCAAGAAGAGACAAGTGCCCCCCTTTTCTGCTGTGAGGAGATCGAGGGCCTGCTAGTTTTGGGGTGCCACCTGATCAATGGACGTTACCTGTCTTTGCAAAGAGGCCAACGAGGTAGCTGAGGCATCAGGGGCATGTTCCAGGTCTGCCCGAAGCTGGTTGGTAGTCCAGAAACTGTGTCAACCCGGCACTGCTGGCCCCAGCGGCAGCCAGGGTGATGGCAAAGGTTAGCCCTACTAGGACCAGGAGGAAGGCCACCATTTTTGCCCTGGGCCTGTTCAACTTGGTCACGAGATCTCCCTCACCATAATGCATGAGTTACGGGGCAAGGCTACCGGGAGGCAGGGGTAAGCAGATGAGGAGTTGATGGTCCTGACTAGAGAACCATTGCACCAAAAGAAAGTACCTCGTGGGCTGGTGAGGGAAGTGGTCACTGCTATAGTTTGGTTGCAAGCTGGGGGACTGGGAATTATGGTATTGATATAGCAAACTTGAGGTTTTTCTGTTGGCTCCTGGAACAGGGGAACATTATTTAGTAAGAAGGGGATGGTGAGGGAAGTGGTGGCATTAAGAGCAGCAGGTATGGAGATAGCTGTTATAGGAGAACAATCTAGGAAGGCTCAAAGGAAGCAGTCACTGAGGTCTCCGATGCCAGTTAGGTTGAAAGCTGTACCCTCTGTCTGACTAATTTTAGCCAGGCGTAGGGGTTTCTTTTTTCCTTGGAAGTGAGATGAGTTTTCAGGGATTCTTCTTGTGTGAGGATGGTGTTTGTCAAGTGAGTAAGATCTGTCACCTTTAGGAGGGTAATGGTAAGGGACCTGTAGATGTATATAGAACCCTGAGGGTTTGCATAAGCAAGGGCTTGGTATAGTTTACCTGGGACACCTTTTTCCCACCTAGAATTCCATGGATCCTGGATGGTGAATCTCTAGGGCTGAGTTACACTCCACTCGTGGTAATTACAGAAGTAATATGGACACCCCCTGTATGTGTTGGGCCACCATTGGCAGCGTTCTTCAGTTTGATTATAAAGGAAGCACATGGCATGCCAACCCCAATTTCGGTTCTAGCCTCTGAGACTCCTGAATTTGTTATTTGGAGCACTTAGGGTGATGGGGTGGGAACACCCAGTTGGTGGGCAGTCAGCTGTGGTGATTGTGTGGGTTTTGACTTTGCCATCCTAAGAGTGTGTTTCTCAGATGAAAAATCACCACACAAATTTCTTCTCCAGTTTAGGCTGTGGGCTGGCTAGTATCGTCTAGGTAAGGAGAGAAAGAAGAAGGGTCACCCGAAGGGGAGTCATGGTGGGAAGCCAGGTTCCGGGTGGAACGGATCCTGGTGTCTCCCAGGATTTTGGCCGACCACTCGCTGCCAGCTGGGGCTAGTTTATGGCGGGAGACATGAACCCTAAAAGCTTGGCTGCTGTAGGGGTGGTGAGTATTACTGTATGGGGTCCCGTCCACTTAGGCTGGAGTG
Organism: Phyllostomus hastatus; assembly: GCF_019186645.2. Classification (NCBI taxonomy): domain Eukaryota; kingdom Metazoa; phylum Chordata; class Mammalia; order Chiroptera; family Phyllostomidae; genus Phyllostomus; species Phyllostomus hastatus. The sequence goes on along the minus strand of NW_025334015.1, from coordinate 4,664,073 downwards.
GTCTGGGTTTTCACTCCCTGAGTAATACCTGGTCCCCTTGTTGGAGAGGAATTGTGTGGTCTGCCCCTTGTGGTCCTCCTACCGGCGGGAGGGTTCAGTCAGCATGTTCTCTAAGGAGATGTCTTAGGAGGGAAAGGTAGGGCAGGTAGGAGGCCAGAGGTGGAGGAGAAATGGGTAAATTATTGTTGATTAGAAAGGGCCTACTGTAAAGCAGTTCGAACAGGCTTAATCCTGACAGCTCCCTGGGGGTGGCTCTGATTCTAGCCAGGACTAGTGGGAGGCATGTAGGCCAAGAGTTCTTTGTTTCTAGGATAAGTTTGGTTAGGTGTGACTTGAGAATCCCATTGGCACGTTCAACTTTACCTGATGACTGAGGATGGTATGGGATGTGAAACTTCCAGGTGATGCCCAGTGAGGTGGAAACTTGTTGCACAACCTGGGAGACGAAGGCAGGGCCATTGTCTGACTGAATGAAAGCAGGCAACCCGAAGCGCAGGACAATGTGCTTGATGAGGAGAGCAGCGACGGTGTCAGCTGTTTCCCGAGTGGTAGGGTAGGCTTCTATCCAGCCTGAAAGGTAACAACAAAGGTTAAGAGATAATGGTATTTCTTGTGTGTAGGCATGTGAGTGAAGTTGATTTGCCAGTCCTGGCCAGGGAGATGTCCTCTCATCTGGTGAGTTTGAAACCAGGGTTTAAGGCCTCCCTGGGTTGATGTTTTAGAGCAGACCCAGCATTCAGCATGCACCTGCTTGATGGACTGAGAAGACTTGGGAAGGAGAAGAGGGGGATCTAGGAACTTGAACAGAGCCTTGGGGCCAATGTGCAGTGACTGGTGGATTTCTGAGAGGAAGGGAACAGCCTGCTGCTGGGGAATGGCAATTTTTCCATTGAGGAAGATTCAACCTCTGCTGCCAATGTGGCCACCCCAGGCATACAGGGAAGAGTATTCCTGAGGAGTATAGGAAGGAGGTACAGGGGTGGACAGGAAGAGTATGGGGGAGGGAGAAGCTCCAGTGGTCAGTTTTCGTGCTGCTGCGTCAGCCCGGGCATTGCCCTGGGAGACGGGGTCTCGTGAGGTTTGATGCCCCTTGCAGTGAACAACAGTTACTTCTGCAGGTAATTCTAAAGCTTGGAGGAGTTCAGAGATTAGAGATGCATTAATGATAGGAGAGCCTTTAGATGTGAGAAACCCATGTTCCTTCCAGAGAGTAGTGACTGTGGACAATGAGAAAGGTGTATTCAGAATCTGTGCAGATGGTTACTCACTTGTTTTTTTGCCAGAGAGCGAGCTCGGGTGAGAGTGATGAGTTCTGCTTTTTGTGAGGTGGTGCCCTCTGGCAGCAGTTGTGCTTCTAGAGTGGAAGCAAGGGTGACCACTGCGCAGGCCGCCCTCTGCCTTCCATTGGCCCCACCACAGAACTGCCATCGACAAACAGAGTGAGGTCAGCATTGGGGAGTGAAATGTCAGACACCCTGTCTAGGGGATGCCTGAGAAATTCAAGAACTTTGGGACAAGAGTGAATGGGTTCAGGATCGATGGTAGGCGCTGGTAAGAGGGTGACCGGGTTGAGCCAAGGGGAGAGGCTAAGGGATAAAGCAGTACTCTCTGTTAGCAGAAGGTGCAGCTCTTGGAGGCGTGAAGGGCTCAGTAGTGAGAGGGCCTGGTATGAGAGCAGATCAGTAAGACAGTGGGATGAGAAAACGACCACTGGCTGGCAGAGAGTCAGCTTGAGGGCCTCCTTGCCTAACTCTGTGGCACTACCCAGGGCACGGAGACATGGCAGCCACCCCCATAAGGTTGGATCTGGCTGCTTGGAGAGGTAAGCAACCGGACGGTAGGAGGGGCCAACAGGTTGGGCCAGGACACCAATTGCTATGCATTGATGTTCATTGGTGAAAAGGTGAAATGGATGGGTGGGATTGGGAAAGCTTAGAGAGGGGGCCTGCAGGAGTGTGTCCCGTAACATGGTGAAGGCTTTCTCTACCAGCTTGGAAGAAGTAAGGGGTCCCATAGGAGTTTCTTTTGCAGTGTCGTACAGGGGCTTGGACAAGAGGGCAAAGCCAGGAACCCAGTGCCTGAAGAACTCCACTAATCCCAAGAAGGAGAGAATCTGATCTCCATTAGTTGGGGGTTGGAACTCACGGAGGAGGTGAGTGTGGTCTGCAGTGAGACTCTGTGTGGTAGGGGTTAGGGACAGATCTAAGTAGGTGATGGTCTGTGTGGAAATCTGAGCCTTGGTGGGGAAAACCCGATATCCTTTGTCTGCTAAAAAGTTAAGGATGAGGGCTGTGTGTTATTGGGACTCTTGTAATGAGGGACTGCACAGGAGGAGGTTATCTACATACTTGAGGACAGTGCTTGAGCCTAAGTCGCAGGCGGCAAGATCCCAGGCAAGAGCTTGCCCAAAGAGATGGGGGCTGTCTCTAAAGCCTTGGGGAAGGACTGTCCATGTCAGTTGTGAGAGGTTGGTGTCAGGGTCAGTCCGGGTAAAGGCAAAAAGAAAATAAGAATCCTGGTGGAGGGGGTTAATAAAGAAGGTGTCTTTGAGGTCCAGAACAGAAAAATAGGTGGTGGTAGGCAAGATGCGGGAGAGGAGAGTGTAGGGGTTTGGGACCACTGGGTGGATAGGGACTACTGCTTCATTAATGAGCCTTAGGTCTTGAGCTAACTGATATGCTCCTTATGGTTTCTGAACTGGAAGAATTAGGGTGTTACTCGGGGCCGGAATTAAAAGTCCCTGCCCCATAAGGTGGGAGATGATAGGTTTGAGACCTCTGTGATGGGTTTCAGAGATTGGGAACTGGGGTCTAGGAGGAAAGATGGTGGGGTTTTTCAGCGTGATGGTGATTGGGGTGTGGTGAGAGGCCACAACAGGCTTGGAGGTGTCCCGCACCTGAGGGTTGACTAGGGTAGGTGAGATTGGAGGTTGAGTTAATGGGGTAGGGTCTTGGAGCAGAGGAAGGAGAAGGTGGGAGGAGGGGTTTAGGCTCACTGTGATCTGTAAGGAGGCCCCTAGGAGCTGCAAGATGTCTTTTCCTAGGAGTGGAATGGGGCAGGAGGGTATGACCAAGAAGGAGTGTGTGAAGGGGACATTATCAAGGCTGCAGTTTAAAGGAAAGGTATGAAGGGGGTGTGATGGAATTCTGTCAACCCCCATGACCGAGATCTCGGAAGGGGTAAGGGAACCAGAATGTGATGGCAAGACTGAATAGGTAGCCCCCGTGTCCACTAGGAATGAGATGGACTTACCCACTACCTGTAGTGTTACCCTGGGCTCAGCAAGGGTGATGGGGGTCTTTGAGTCTGGGCTGTGTCAGTTGCCCATGAAGCCAAGGAGCTCGAAGGCCAGAGAGGAGTCCTCACCTTGGCTGGCTGGTTCCCCACGTGGAGGCGCCGGGAACGAGCCTTTAAGGGGACAGGCATCTCTTCAATGGCCGAGCTGCCAGCAGTCAGAGCACGGTTTGGTGGGCGGTCGAGGGTTTGGACATTGGCGGGCCCAGTGTGCTTCCTTATCACATTTGAAGCAGGCTTCTGGCAGCATTCCTCTTGGTGGCCCAGACTTTGACTTGGCCCCTGGGTTGTGACGTCCTGGGTCTTCGGCCAGCCTCAGGGCTGCTACTATAGCCTGGGTCTGCAGGGCTACCTTCTGCTGCAGGTGGGCTTGGCGCGCAGCCTTAGCCTTTTCATCCTGGTTGTTAAAAACTTTAAATGCCATGTTTACCAGATTTCGGATGGGGATTTGAGGACCGTCCTCTGCCTTTTTCAGTTTTTTTCCAAATGTCTGGGGCTAACTGAGAGATAAAATGTGTGGCTAGCACAGTGGCCCCTGCGCTGGATGTAGGATTTAAACGAGTATGGAGAACCATAGCCTCAGTGAGGCGGTTAAGGAACAGGGCTGAGTTTTTTTCCAGGCCTTGGTTAATTTTTCTGAGTTTGTCATAGTTAACTGCCTTCCGAGCTGACTATTGCATTCCTGCTAACAGGCACTTAACCGTTTGGTCACGGCGCTGTCTGCCCACCTGTCCTGTCTGATAATCCCACCCGGGGTCTGCTTCGGGGACCGCCTCCGCCCGAACCGGCATGAGAAGGTTGGTAGCGTGAACCTGATCGGCATGTGCTCTAGCCGCCGTCTGACACTCTGGAGCTCATCTGGGGTTAGGGTAGATGTGAGAATGATGTGTAAGTCATGTCATGTAAGATCATAGGCCAGGACCAAATACTGAAATTTTTGATGAAGCCTGTAGGGTTGGTGGAAAAGGAACCTAGACGCTTTTTGATAGAGGAGAGGTCTGACAGAGAAAAAGGTACATGAACCCGGATGACTCCTTCCACCCCTGCGACTTTTGGGAGTGGGCAGAGGAGGGAGTTTGGGGGTGCTGGAGCCAAACGGGAGAGCGTGTGTGCGCTAACTGGAGAGGATAAGGCATCCTAGGGAGGGAGAGCTCCCGTGGGCGGTGGTGCGGGGGCAAGGGGTTCGGAAGGAGGGGGCGGTAAGGAGGTGGAGAGGAGAGGTCTTCGGCTGGGTCAGTAAAAGAAGAGAGGTTGGGGGTGGAAGCCTTAGGGGCATGAAGGTTCGGGGGGCGCTCCTGGCCAAGAGGACCTGGGCCATGGATCACGAACGGGAGTGCAGCGCCCAGAAACCCTGAATATAGGGGACCTCAGACCACTTGCCAGTTCGTTTGCAGAAATTTTCTAGATCAGTAAGGATAGCGAAATCGAAAGTCCCATCAGGTGGCCAGGTGTGGCGGTTATCTAAAGGATATGACGGCCAGGCCGTACGGGACAGGAAGATTAGCTGCTTTCGTTTCAGACCTGGGTCAATTACAGGCAAAGTTTTCAGGAGACACCCTAAGGGCGTCTTGGGGTCTATTTTGGACTCCTGTCCTCCCATATTTCCTGGCCCCACGGAGGTTAGGGATTGAAAATTGGAGTCCCGTAGATCAATCCACTAACCTTTGGGACAGGGTAGGGTTTGGTGCCTGGGATGACTACCTGTAACCCTGAGGAATAGAGAGCAGCCTCTCTACGGATGGGTTACCCCGACGTAGCTACGATTTTCGGCCGGCGGCCTGGTGCGGAATCGGAATCGAGTCAGGAAAGAGGAAGAAGGACACTTACCCTGGCTGCCTGAACTGGCGAGTGGTTCCAGAGGCTTTCCTCGGGGAGACGAGGAGGAGTGGCCCCATCGGACAAAACTCCTCCCGGGTTTCGGCACCAAAATGGAAGATTTTTTCCGCCAAGGAAGAAAGTCAAATCGGCCACAAAGGGGGCAAATACAGGATTTTATTGGGGCTGTACTTCCAGGCGAGATTCTCTGGTCCAGAGTAAGGGGGCCAGAGAAGTCGCACCCAGGGTAGAATGGGGGGATTCTTCATACGTTGGGGTGAGGTAAGGCTTGTCATGTCTTAGGGGGACTGGGCCCTGCAGCCTCTGTGGGAGCCTGAGGATGGCTGACCACTTAGGCACTTGTTGCCAGGAAGATTTTGGAGATTGCTTAGCTTGCCGTTTTCTTTCTTTGGCGCTTGCCATGGTCGTTAACCGTTTCATGTCCTGTCCAACCCAACAGTGAGGACATACTAATATTTCCTGGATACCCTGAGTTCTGGACCCCATTCCAAATCCCTATTTGGGGCCCCCCTCTTGGCTGTACCCTGTTACAGTATCATTCAGTATGTATTCTTTTGAGACTTTTTTTGTTTCAGTAAGCATAATATGCTGAGGTCCACCCAGGCTGTTGCACCTATCAATAGTTCATCTCTTTTTATCTATAAGTCCTACTTTGTATTAAGCAGCTGTAACATTTATGTATAGGTTTTGCCTGAATTTAAGTTTGCATTTCTTTGGGATAACGCCCGAGAGTGAAACTGCGGACTCAAACGCTAGTCACACGTTAACCTGTTTTCCACAGTGGCTATAATATTTTCCCCTCCACAGGCAATCTGTGAGTGACCCAGTTTTTCTACACCTTAGCCAGCTTTGGTGCTGCTGGAACAGGGAATATGGAGGTCCCCCATATCGGAATTCTGCCACTAACCACTTGGCGGAAGTGGAAGTGGACCAGGGCCTTTGAGAGTTACTTCCTGGTGCTAAACATGGGCGGGGCTTTAGCTCCTGATGCCACAGTAGACTTCCGGTTGCTGTGCATGCGGGTGAGGAAGAAGGCGTTTCACCTGCGTCATGGGGCCAATCCCACTCAGACTAACAATAACAGCCAGAGAAAGGCAGGAGAGAGCAGAGTTCTGGCAGAGGTAATTGGCGTAGGAGGAAATGGGGCTCTGGAGGAAGGCCCACCCCGGGATTTAAATGCGAGTATGGGGCCATCTTGTTTTCTGTCTGAGCCATGTGGGACCTCTCTGCGTTGTGCCTGGGCGAGGAGGAGGTCTTCGAGATGCAGTTTGCAAGGGTGGAGAGAGGCACCCCACAGCGCGCCATGAGGAGGATCCCCGCCGTTTTGGACTAAGAGCGGGATCCTAGCTGGGCACAGGTTACTGGGAGAAGTCAAGAATGCCGAGCTGAGACGGGGGAATGACGAGCTGTGGACTTCCGTTTTTTTCCCTGCGAGATGGTACCTGTAACTGGCCTGGTTTGGTAAGAGGACACAGGATGTGTGTCTTTGTGGGTGTTTGTTTTTAAGGGAGTGGGATTTAATGGGAATATTCGTAAGACTGTAGCATTGGGAGTGACTTTTTTCAGTGACAGGCAATAGAACCACGCGAGGTTCTGTTTCATTCCAATAGTTTTGTTCTTTTAGCTGTTTTAAAAGGTGTGCAGTGATATTATATTGTGATTTTAAGTTATTAATGGCTATGGTGTTGACCATCTTCATGTGAGTATTTGCCACCTGTATTTATTTCCTTTTTGGTTAAATGTCTGCTGCTATCTTCCACACATTTTTTGTTTTGCCTGTTTTACTAATGTGGATTTTGAGAGTTCTTTATATAGTCTAGGTACAAGACCTTTGTCAGATTTGTGATTTACAAATATTTTCTCCTGGTCTGTAGTTTTTACTTTCATCCTTTGACCAAGGTTTTTCACAGGGAAAAACATTTTAGTTCTGATGAGGTCTAATTTGTCAGTTTTTCTTTTTATGTATTATGCTTTTGAAGTTATATTTAATGTCTTTGTCTAGCCTAAAGACTCCCTCCCATGCTTTCTTCTACAAGCGTTAAAGTTTCACTCAAATTTGAGTCTGTACTATTTTTTGAACTAATCTCTGCATGTGGTGTTAGGTGTGTGCCAGCATTTGCTATTCTTGTCTATAGGTGTCTGATCGTCCCTTCACCATCCCTTGAAAAGACTGTGCTTCCTTCACTGAGCTGCTTCTGCGCCCTGTCAAGTCAGTTGGGCGTATCTGTGGCAACCTGTTCTGGGGTCTCTGCTCGGCTTCTCCAGTCTGTGTGACTCTTCTTCCACCAGTGCCTCCCTCTTTTGGTTACTGCACCCGCGTGATGTCTTAGCTTAAAGCACAGTGATTCTTCTCACTTTATTTTTATTTCCCCAAATTATTTCTGCTACTCTTTTGCCTTTTCATATACATTTTATAAATAAGTTTATCTATATCTGCAGAAGTTCTTGCTTGGATTTTGATAGGCATTGCATTAAATCTATAGATCAATTTGGAAACGGCTGATATCTTTATGATAGTAAGTCTTCAAATCTTTGAACATGATATGTCAATTTATTTACATTTTTTAATTTATTTCATCAGCATTTTCTATTTTTTGATCTATATGTGTTTTCTTAGATTTATTCTAATGTATTTCATTCTTTAGGAGTCATTGTAAATGGTATTGTGTTTTTAGTTTTTGTTTTCTACTTGTTTGTTGCTAGCACATAGGCATACAATTATTTTTTTATGACTAATCATTTATCCTGTGAATTTGCTGAATGTACTTATTAGTTCTGTAAACTTTTTATTGATTTCTTGGGTTTTTCTACACAGATAATCATGTCATCTGAAAGTTTGGATAGTTTTATTTATTTATTTCCAATTAGCATGCCATTTATTTCTTTTTCTTGCCTTTTTATTCTGGCTAGAGTAGTCAGACTGGACATCCTTGTTTTGCTCCTCATCTTAGGGAGAGAGTATTCAGTCCTTCATTGTTAAATGAAAGTTAAGTATTGATTTCAATTATGAAGTTCACTGTTGATATTTATTTATTTCTAGAGAGGGGGGAAGGGAGGGAGAAAGAGAGGGAGAGAAACATTGATGGGAAAGAGAAACATCAGTTGGTTGCCTCCTGAATGTGCCCACACTGAGGATTGAACCTGCAACCCAGGCATGTGCCCTGAGCAGGAATCGAACTGGTAACCTTTCACTTTGTGGGTCAACATCCAACCAATCGAGCCACACCAGTCAAGGCCACTTTTGATTTTTAGAGATTTTTAATAACTTTGAGGAAGTTCCACTCCATACCCAATTTCCTGAGAATTTTTTACCATGAATGGATGTTGAGTTATTTCGAATACCTTTTCTAAATCAATTGATTTTAAAATATTTAGTCAGCCCAGCTGGTAATTCCAGCCATTATTGCTCTCGACTGGTATATTGTTATATTTATATTTTGCTGGATGTAATATACTAGCATTTTTTAAACATAATTTTGTATCTAAGTTCATGAGTTACATTAACCTGGAGTTTTATGGTTTTGGGTTTTTTTTTTGAAAATATGTAATATTTGTCTGGTTTTGGTAATAGAGTTATATTAGCCTCATAAATAGGTTGGCAAGTAATTTCCTTTCTTCTGGTTTTTGAAAGAGATTGTGTAGATTTGATGCTAATTCTTTTTTAAATGTTTGGTAGAATTCTCCAGTGAAAACATTTGGGCTTGAAGAGTTCTTACAAAAGCTTTCAAATGATGGATTCAGTTTTTTAATAATTATAGGACTACTCAGATTATCTATTTTTTATTAGGCAAAGCTTTTACCATTTTTGAAGTTTGAAATCTAGGTTCCCCAGAAAGTGGAATTGGAGAGCCAAGGGGATGGGCTGTGACTTGGCCACGGGGTGAGATACCAGGTGGTGAGAGTGAGGGAAGGTGGGTGGAAGGGGACAAGAGAGAAGCTACACAGGAGTGCTCTACTGAGCTCACGACCACTTGATGTGAAGCAGGACTACGTGCTTGATTTTACAGGACTCCCCAGTTACCAACTGCTTTCAGGATGGTTTCTCTGGAGGAGAAATAGGAGAGCTAATTCACTGATACCTGTCTTCCGCTGGCCAGAGTTAATTTCCCCCATGCTCCTGAGCAGATTATGCAAAACTGCCCACCTCGTCCCATGGTATCTTACCTCATCATTGAGGGGGAACCTCCTTGTGGACAAGACCCACTTGGCCCCTGCACAGATGGGAGGAAGGCGCAGCTGAACTGTGCTGCATGAGCTGGTCAGTGTAGGGGAGCTGGGAGTTGCAGTGAGCAGGACGGAAGGAACCATCCATGGCCGCTGAGATGATGAGGCTGAGAGGGTGAAGAAGAGGTGACTGACATCATTGAAAAGCAGAAAAAGGGGTTTAAAAATAAGTTAGTTGGGTTACTTTCAGGAAATCTCAAAAATGTCTCCTAATGTTTGTACTTAGTCTTCACTTGAAATCTAAGCAAAGTGGGGTCTGACTTTCTCTCTCAATCTTCCTTCCTTTGGTATAATTTACCTCCACCTTTTGTAACCAGGGGTGGAGTTTATAAGTCTCCTTCCTCTTCCCTTCCCACCTGAGATACTCTGTGTTCCTTTCCAGAAAGGAGTTCCTATGGACATCACACATGCTCTGTCAAAGAAGTGCCACACACAGGAAGTAGATGCTTCCAGATTCAGATGGGTCATTCAGAATCTTATGTGGCTCGAGACAGGGGTCTACATTCTGAATGAGCTTCCTGTCTGATATATGAAAAATCAACTCACACATCCCCTGAGACTAATCTTCCTATTTCCATGGTCCTTGGTCTAGAAAGCCTGTTTAAGAATCACCAGGTGATTGCCCTGACCTGTGTGGCTCAGTGGGTTGGGTGTTGTCCCACAAAGCAAAATGTCACCAGTGTGGGCACATGTTGCCTTGTGGTTTCAGTCCCCAGTTGGGGTGCCTGCAAGAGACAACTGATTGATGTTTCTCTCTCACGTTGATATTTCTTTCCCTCTCTTTCTCCCTCCCATCCCTTCTCTCTAAAAATAATAAAAGTCATCTCTGTTTTATCCCTCTCCAGTCCTAATGTGCAGGATAGGAAGAAGCTAGGAAAAGTCTTGAGACAAGAAAATTCAACAGGCCAAAGGAGTTGAACAACTTATAGCCAGCTGGTGAATCGCAAGACCTTATCTCTCCTAACCAAGGACACTTGAGAGCAAATGGTTCATGTCTTTCCTCCCTGACCAGAGAATACAGAGTTTAAATCCCCCTGGTCTGGGAGAGAGAGAACAGAGATCCAATTAATGCCATTTGTGCCAGCTGACCCAAGGACAGATGAAGTCAGGGGAACAAATTACAGAAGCCTGATGAGAGCCAGATAGACCTAACATAAAAGTAACACAGTAAAGCAACTGAAGAATAATCCCATACTTCGCATACACTCGTTTGATCAATCAGCATATCAGCACCTGGAAAGCTGATGAATATTCTGCTGAAATCCTCCCCTAGGATTCTTGCCTGTAGAAAAAAAAGATAAGAACCCTCATGACAAAGACTCTGAGAGCTCACTCTAGAGCAGGCCCCGTGCCTCTTCTGGGCGTGAACTTTTTACTTCCTCCTAAACTCTTGAGGATCCTCATGAGACTTGTAGCTAGGGGAGCAGCCAGCAGTGGCAGCTTGTCCCAGGCTCCTTTTCTCTGACTTCCTAGTGAGCTGCCCCGCCATGACTCACTTTTTTCTTACAACATTTCTAGGGAGCCAAAGCAGAGCACCGCTTGGGCTCTCTCCTGTGACTTCCTCTGCCCCAAGCCTTTCCCTGTTTCAGTGTGGCCAGTCTCAACAGACATACTCTCAAAACCACCTGGACTCGTGTGGTGAAATCTTTCCTACACAAAGTCAAGAGACACACATGACAGGCCAGCCTGAGCCAGACCTGCTTGGGGCCAGTCCCCTGTCTGGAAACAGAAAATACCGTTTTTCATTACAAATTCTAAAGAAAACGTGGTAAAATATTAACATCTCTTAAACATGCTTATATATATTTATTATTTTACTGTGCACTTTTTAGTGTTTAAACCATTTGTAATTAGTTTTCTTAAAGGGGAAGATTAAAATAAATAAATGTGAAAATTCCCATTTTTTTGATGGAACACTTTGGAACAGGAATTTAAAATACTATAAAATTTTAAAATAAATAAACAAATAAGTGTATATTGCTGCCACAGGAATATAAAAGGTTAATCATGGTTACAAAATACAGTCTGGCCTGTGTCAGACCTGCTCAGGGCGGTATCTGCCCCATCCCCTCAGGACAACCACTTTAATCTCATTTAGCTGTTTCTTCTGATGTTGGGTAATCTCTTTTAGCTGTTCCTTCTTCCTCCATATATCAAACAATACCCTTGTGCCACTAAATCTTCATTTCTCAATCTTTTATATATGCCAGTTTCCTGTTACAGACGAGGGTTCAGCACATTCCCATCCTGATTTCCCCTCTGCCTTCCTGAGCGGGCTCCGGGAGTGGTGTCCCAGACACTGCATGACTGCCAGAGAGAGCAGCAGGACAGTAGCCCACTGCTGAGCCACACCAGTGTGCATCAGACAAATATCCTCATCCTTTGTTTGTTGTTATAAAGTAGCAAACAGCCTAGAATACCAGAAAAATGCTGAAATTCTAGAGCTAGACTTCCTGAGTTCAAATCCAGCTTTTGCTACTGGTAGTTGTGCTGCACTCTGAAGCAAATTGTTTAATTACTCTCTGCCTCTGGAGGGGATAATAACAGTGGCTGCCTTGTAAATTTTTATGAGAGTTAAATGAGCAAATACAGGTAAAACACTTGGAGTGGTGCTATAATAAGTCATATGCATGCTTGCTATGATTATTATTTTATGATTATATTATTACTACTATATGAAAGGGGAACCCCCCCCCCCCACTGCAAATGGAATTATCTTCTGGAGGGTGGTCCCCTGGTAGAACAGGGTTCCCCTGCAAGGTGAGTGTTCTGTGAACCCATCTGTATCATTGTACCAGCTGGTGGTGTTGTGAGGGGCTACATTCAGTTTCAGTGAGTTTTTTTGAAGACTTTAAACCAGTTTGCTCATTTCATGAATGGGTGATTTATGAGTGCACCTGCCCATACCATGCTGAGTGTTCAGCAGTTTTTGACCAAATATGGTGTGACCCCTCTGCCCCACCCTCCCTATTCACCTGATTTTACCCCAAGTGATTTTTTTGTTTACTTGGATGAAAAAGGTTCTCAAAGGGAAACCTTTTACCAGTGTGAAAGAGGTGACACAAAAAATGGCAGAAGCTCTAAAAGGCGTTAAAATCAATGAGTTCAAAAAATGCTTTGAGCAGTGAAAAAAAAATCTCGATAGGTGTATTGCATCAAATGGAGAGTTGAAGTTAGTAATCCACTCATTTAAAAATGTGTTCACTTTTTTATGACCCCAACACTAAACCTTCCCACTCTTCAAAAGAAATATAAATTCCCCTTCTTATAATGTTCCTATACAGTCTCAAATAATCAGGTATTATTCCAGTTCCAACCTTTTCCCCCTTTATACTGGGTATATTTCTATGGGAATCCTTTATGATCCCCCTTCCGAGTTTTCCAGCTGCTCTCTAAACCTGTAGTGCAGTTGCAGCACTGGACTTCGCATCGCAAATCTGCTGCTAGAAGTCTTCCTCCCCAGTGCAATGCCTTCTCTTTTGGTTTAACCTGGGGTCCCTCAGTCTTCCCACTGTTGACATTTTGGGCTGATCACTCTGTTGTGGAGTTTGCCCTGTGCATTAGAAGATGTTCGGCAATATCCATGGCTTAACCTACTAGCTGCCAGTGACACCACCTTCCACTTGGGACAACCCAAATGTCCCCAGACATTTGTACATGCCCCTGAAGGACAAAATTGCCCCTAGTTGAGAACCTGTGGTTTAATCCTTCATTCTATTGACTCATGCCTGACAATGGCTCCCTGAGAAGGGTTACACAGGATATAAGCTTTTCAAGGCCTTGCATGAAGTGTCTTTAATCCAACTTTATGCTTGATTGCTAATTTTACTTGTGTAAGACTGTAGGTTGAAACCATACACCTCCATCCTCCCTGGCTTTTGAAGCTATTGCTCCACTTTCTTTTAGCTTCTAGAGTTGTTGTTAAGCCTGGCACCACTCAGATTCATTTTTTTTCTATTTTAGCAATTATTTTAGATAGCAATTGCTGTATACCACACCATATGTAACTTACTGGTTTAAAACAGCAAACATTCTTTTTCATCATTCTGTGAGTTGGTTGGGGTGCTTTGCTCTCATTTGGGGCCTCTCGTGTGGTGTGCCTCTGAGCTAGAGGACAGATGGGTGGGCATAGACCAGCTGCATTCATGTATCTGCCCTCAGCCAGAGACCTGTAAAGGGGCTGAGCCAGGAGGGGCTGAGCCTCTCCCTCTCCGTGCAGCCTCAGGACCTCTCTCTCTCTTCATGATCCATTGGTGTGGTCTGTCCAAAAGTGTACCCAGACTTCTTACATGGCAACTCAGGGCTTCTCAAATCAAAGCAGAAGTTGCCACGAATGCCTAAGGCCTGGGTTCAGCATCACTTCCGGGCCGGATGGTCAGATGGAATTACAGGGCCAAACCAGACTCTGTGTGGGGGGCTGAGCAAGGGCATAGACGCTGGGAGACACAGCTGATTGGACCGTGTTTAGTGATTAGCCACCAAAGCTGCCACATTTTAGTTTCCAAGAACTCTTTGTGATTTTCTGAGGGTTTATTTTTATAGCCTTCTGTTTTTGCTTCATGGATGCAGTATCCACTCTGAGAATATTAATTGTACATTTAATATCTTTTTCATCTCCATTTCCTTTGACTTTCATTTCTTCTGTTTTAATTTTTTGTAGTTGAATGGAAGCTTTCTTCAAGTATCTGGAGATTCTTAAGCTATCCATTTTCCAAGCAGGGCTCTACAAAGCTGATTGGAATCTCAGAAATGAGATTGGGCATGGCTTGCCATCTCATTGCTTTCATTCAGGGTGATTGGCAGATAACCAGTTATTATTTTCTAGGTATTTTAAATGTCATTTTTGCTTTTTGTGTTTCTCCTCCACTTCCTCTTTAGAGGTCTTCAGTTTCTCCAGAGAAAGACTATCCAGTCTTCTGCCTGGAGAGAATTCGTTTGGCATTCAGCACTCTTGAGGCCAAGCTGCTTAAGGGGGCTGGATGCCGAAGGTATTTTTTAGACTTCCCCAAAATCCCCTCTTCCCACTGCTGTGCCTCATCCCTGTCCTCCGCTGGGATGGTATCCTGTCTGAAGACTCTTGCTTTGGTTTTACCAGAGGGTAATCTTGCTCCTTCTGTGACAGAGGGAGGGCATCCCCTGACTCTTCACACTGGAGGAGAGGACCTGAAGGACCAGCTGCCCATTTTGCTGGATCTCAACCCAGTCCTCCTGTTTTCCGTGTCCCCTCTCCCCATCTGCATGTGTGGTGCCTTCAGGGTTTGAGGTTGTCAAGATGCTTGACTGCCAGTCTGCTGGACTCTCCCCAGTGTTCCCCTCCACCAGTGCCTCAGCCTTAGCTTTTCAGCTGTGTGAAGTCAGTTCTAATGCTCTATTTGTACTCCGTTTTCCACGGAGTACAAACTCTGTGGATATTTCTTGTCTGCTTGTTTCCCCTCTGTGTTCTATCTGCCCTGTGGGTTAATAACTTTTATGTTAGTGGGAATGCAGGAAGGAGTGTAGATAAACAAATGTTTATTCACTATATATAACCCAAAGATTTCTAAAGCCCAAAAGATGACATTTATATATAGTTTATTTTCAAGATCAAATGATTTAATCAATAGTAAAAATTCCAGCTTCATCTAAGCTGCCGCAATGCATGGTATGGTAGTTCTTAACTCTGGCTGCATGTAAGAATTGTCTGTGTAGCTCCGAAAAATGCCGGTGCCTGTATTTTACCCCAGACCAGACTAATGAGAATGTCTGAAATGGGCACATGCAGTAAATAGATTTTTCTGATGCGGCACCAGGGTTGAGAATCAGCAGTGTGGCAGCTGGGGGCAGTGGTGGTGCTGGACAGCAGTATCTGAACTCAGAGTATGACCCTAAAGTCTGATGACTCTTGCAACACACACACACACACACACACACACACACACACACACACTTTCTCATTGACTTCTTTGCAAACCTGTCCATGCCTAGCCTTGGGAAAAGGAAGTATTTGGGATTGTTGCTACTTGTCCTGATTTTTACCTTCTCTGAACCGCTACTGACCTCACAAACACGAGGGGGCACACATAACCAGACCTTCATTTCAATTACCTATGGGGTAAGAAATCTCAGTTCTGCCTCTTCTCCGTTACTTACTTTACTTTGTGCTGAAGGGAAGCTTCAGGGCATCTAGGATTAAGACAGAGCAGATTGTGAAGGCAAAGGAAACATTTAAACCAAATGATCTTTCAGGGCTCCGAAACTTCACAAATTTGATCTTCTTCAGTTTTTGCATAGATGTTTTAAATTAGGATATATATATAAAGATTCTTTGGAAAGTACAGTGTGCTCCAACTTACACCATATACAAAAATAAATTCAAGGTGGATAAAAGACTTAAATATAAAACGTGACACCATTAAAGTCCTAGAGGAGAATGTAGGTAGGAAAATCTCAGATATTTCACGCAGAAACTTTTTTACTGACTTGTCCCCTAGAGCAAGGGACATAAAGGAAAGAATAAACAAATGGGACCTCATCAAAATTAAAAGCTTCTGCACAGCTAAAGAAAACAGTATCAAAATTAAAAGAGATCCAACTGTATGGGGAAACATATTTGCCAATGATACCTCAGACAAGGGTTTAATCTCAAAAATATATAAAGAACTTACAAGACTGCACTCTAAGAAGACAAGGAATCCAATTAAAAAGTGGGCAAAGGACTTGAACAGACACTTCTCCAAGGAGGACATACAGAAAACCCAAAGACACATGAAACGATGTTCAATATCGCTAGCTATCAGAGAGATGCAAATTAAAACCACAATGAGATACCACTTCACACCAGACAGAATGGCCATCATAAACAAAGCAACAAACAACAAGTGTTGGAGAGGTTGTGGAGAAAAGGGATCCCTAGTGCACTGTTGGTGGGACTGCAGACTGGTACAACCACTATGGAAAGCAGTATGGAACTTCCTCAGAAAACTAAAAATGGATCTGCCTTTTGACCCTGAGATTCCACTGCTGGGACTCTACCTTAAGAATACTGAAACACCAATGCAAAAGAACCTATGCATCCCAATGTTCATAGCAGTACAATTTACAATAACTACATGCTGGAAGCAACCAAGATGCCCATCAGTAAATGAATGGATCAAACAACTATGGTACATTTACACAATGGAATTCTATGCAGCAGAAAGAAAGAAGGAGCTCCTACCCTTTGCAACAGTGTGGATGGAGCTGGAAAACATTATGCTAAACGAAACAAGCCAGGCAGTGAAAGACAAATACCATATGATCTCACCTTTAACAGGAACCTAAACAACAAAACAAAGAAACAAGCAAAATATAACCAAAGACTCTGAAATAGAGGTCAGGCTGACAGTGCCCACAGAAGAGAGTAGAGGGAATTTCAGGGGACAGTGGGAAGGGTTCACGGGAACAAACTTAAAGGACATATGGTCATAAAGTAAGGGGAGGGTGGTAATGGGAGGGAAGTGGGGAGGGCTAGAAGGGGGGCCTGGATTGGGAGTAAAAAGGAGAAAATTGTATTTGAACAATGATTAAAATTAAAAAAAAGTACAGTGTGCTAGAATATATTTTTAAAAAACCTAAAGCATGTGATTTTACAAGGACTCCCAACAAGGTCTTAAATTAATAGTGAAGTTAGCAAGTTATATAAAATCTTTATAAACTAAGTCTCAAAAAGAAAGCAGTAAAACAGTCATTTAACTAGACAGAGACCTGATGATGAGATGCCCACAGTCATGATGTAATTAATTTTTAAAATTTTAACTTTCTTTGGCTGCTCAGTCTAAATATCACATCAGTTGATTTTATAGTTCCCGTTATTTACATGCTTGTTTTCTCAGATTTTGAGATTCCTAAAAACTAAATATATTTTTAGTGTTCTGGACATGATATTTGGATATAAGCACAAGGGTCAATGATTTCTTTCCAGCTGTAGATGTATTAAACACTGTTGGCATGATATCAAGAAAATTAGTCACACTTAGCCACATACTCAGTCATGTATGACATAGATGTGTTTCCCTCCCCTGAGAAACTGGTTGCTCTATTCTTATAATTGTGTAGTTTGTGTGTGAGTAAATCGTCAGCTCATGCTCATTTGTGCACTTGAAGAATAGTGATTCAGCACCACTCTGTGCTCAGAACTCTTCCAGGTGATGGGAGTGAAGCAGTGAACAAACAAACAAAAATCTGCCCCTCGTCCAACTTCCATTCTAACGAGGTCTGTAACTGTGCTTTGACAGGGTACCTCATTTGCCTGTCTACCTCAGGATTCCTGACCTAACATGAATTGGAATGATGACCCAAGACTCTCTCAGATAAACAGCAAAATGCTTTTGGTTGGGTCCCTCAGATCCCAAGACACATGATCCCAAGTAAAGAGAAAATTTCCCTTAAATTGCATCCACCAAACCAACTTTCTAAAAGGAACAGTAATATTCAAAAGTTAAATGCAACCTTTAGAAAATATGTGCTCATTGAGGTTAGCCTCATCGCTGCTCATTGCTCCCTTATGCTGTCAGAATCAGGGCGAGCTCACTACACTGTAGATATCCCCTCCTCTCTAACCGTCTGGCAGCACCAGGCACCGGTGGTGGTCCTCCTCGCAGACCTACCCGGCCACTGGTCTGAACACGCCACCTGCTGGTGTTGTGTCAAGTGACTTCTAGGAACACTGCAAATGGTTGTCTTTCTCAAATTACCTTTTTCTAGGCTCTTTTGAAGATGTCCAAAAGGGAACTGGGTTCTGGTTTTGACTGTTCTTTAGTAGAAGAACCAAGGAAAAGATCTCTTCTTTCTCATCTGGGTGCATAGTAGGAAGCTTGTGTTCTGTCCTTTTACCCCAAACTCAGTAACCTGGGAACAGAGCTTCCTGAAGATGCACAGGCAGAATAAGGATGAATACATGCCTCTTCCTGATGCTTGCTGTCGTCTTTACAAATACACTTTTATGAAAAGACAGCAGTGTACATGAGCAGTGACCATCTTACAACAGCCCACAAATGGATTTTACTAGCTTAGCTTTTCCAGAGGAGCATCTGGGACTGAGCCAGTCTTTGCAGTTGTTCTCTGATGATAGCAATGACTCAGGTTCTGGTCACCATTTACAAATCTTAGCCGAATGCTTTCCACTCAAGTAACTTGTTCTGATTCCTTCTACCTAGATGACATATTCCTAATCTCAAAATTTCATTTAAAATCTTGACTACTCCAAAACTGGGAATTGATAGGACAGGCAGTTCCTGTTCCTACAGTGTGCAAGTGTCCAGTGTAAGCCAAACTAAAATGCTTCCAGGTAACTAACACATTTGCTATTATTGGAATTGTGGCAGAGCTAGTTCCAGCAGCACAATACTAGCACACTACTCCCGTATTGCCCTGAAATGTCCCCACCATTTGCGTATACCTCATCCAATACTCAGAGACAGACATCATTACCCCTAATTTGCAGGTAAGGCAACGGAAGCCTAGGAAGTTTAAATGACTCATTGCTAGCACCTGCTTGAAGTAGGACTTGACACCTGTGGGTTTTTTTCTAACTTGTGGTTTGAAAAACTGATAACAAAGTTTATCATCTCAATCATTTCTAAGTGTACAGTTCACAGTTAACAATATTCACTTTGTAGTACAACAGATCTCCAGAACTTTTTATTTTGCAAAATTGAAATCTGCACCCATTAAATGGCAACTCCTCATTTTCTCCTGCCCCAGGCCTTGGTCACTGCCATTTCTACCTTCTGTTTCTATGAATTAGACTAACTTAGACATCTCATAAAAGTGGAATCATACAGTATTTGCTTTTTATGACTGGCTTATTTCACTTAGCATAATGCCCTCAAAGTCCATCTATGTGACAAGATTTTCTTCCTTTTTAAGGCTGAATAGTATTCCATTATTTGTATATAAATAAACAAACATTTTGTTTATCCATTCATGTCGGTGGACATTTGGGTTTCTTCCACGTCTTGGCCATTGTGAATAGTGCTGCTATGAACATGAGCGTACAAATATCTCGTGGAGAACCCGCTTTCAGTTTTTTTGGAAGTAGAATTGCTGGATCATTTGCTTGGTCATGGGATAATTCTACTTTTAAGTTTTTGAGGAACCACCATATTGTTTTCCATAGAGATTGCGCCACTTAACAATCCCACTATCGTTATGTGAGGGTTCTGGCTTCTCCACATCATCAGGGACACAATTCTCTGTTCTTCATAGCAGCTACTATACTGGGTGTCAGGTGATGAAACTATTTGTTATTGCAAGTCCAGTGTGGCTCACACCACAGCAGAGCAGCTGTTCCACATCACACCGACCACAGCTGCCTACAGAGCACAGCTGAGACGTAGCCATAGATGAGTGTGGTCCTGCCCCCAGCAGGTCCTTCTGTCCCTGAGCAGGAGGGTCCATATAGTAACAGTGTATCTATAGTACAACCCCTAACCACCCCCCATCTCCCCTCAGTATATGGAACCCCTAACCCTTATGGGTTGGTATGTGAAGGTGGGACTTTGGGAAATAATAGGGTCGATGAGGTCATGAGAGTAGTCCCCTCCTCACAGGACTAGTGTCCTTATAAGAAGAGACACCAGACCACAGCATGCTCCCTCCATCCCTGTGGTATATAAAGAGGGGGTCTGTGAGAACACAGCGAGAAGGTGGCACCTGCACCCTGAGACAAGAGCTCTCATCTCAAACCAACCATGTGGCACCTTGATCTTGGTCTTTCAGCCTCCAGACTAGGGAAAATAAGTGTCTGCTGTTGAAAGCCCCCAGGCAGGGGCATTTTGCTGTGGCAGCCCGAGTGGACCGAGATGAATGCCGTACCCACTGCTGTCATCCTTAGACCTATCCACTGTCCGCCAGGTATGGTGAATAGGGCCTGCCTGCTGGTCACAAAGCTGCTAAGTTCAAAATCTCATTGAGAAACAGAGGCTCAGGGTACAGACTGTCATTAATAATCAGTAATCTCAGATGGACCAAAGCTGGACACAGTATAGAGGTCCTGCCGTGTATGGATAAGACTGTAGGACAGGGTTTGAAAGTAAAGGTTTAGGAGGATTTTTAGCAGTAAATGCACATGGTTAGTAGTTCTGCTGGAAATAGAGGGCCTGATCATTGTATACGTCTCCATCCAGTGACTCTCTCATTTCTCCTCCCCACAGTTCTCCAGAATTCATCCTGTAAGAGCTTCTGAGATGCAAAGGAGACTTTAAACTGACTTCATGATACTCCTAAGCCCTTTGAATTTAGTCTTGGCCCATATTCTTGGCAGAAAACCAAGTCTGTGTTTGCCATGCACAGAGAGGGAAAGGGGCATTGGGCAGCTGGCTGCTCTGAGTACCGTTGGAGGCTTTCTCCAGTCACATGCACGAGGAGGGTAGGAAGTATCTTATTTCACAGTTTGTATTGATTTCCTGGTGGTACCTGATACCAGCCTGTGGATAGACTTAATGGCTACAAAGAAGTGAGGCTTGTTCAGTGAGCAGAAGTTGAAAAAAATATTTTAAAAATACCTGCTTTGTGCGGGTACAAACAAACAAACATGAGCTTTTAGGCTGCAGTTTGCTCCAGCCCAGCCAGCCTGGGCCCTGGGGAGAATTTAAATCATGATCACGTGTCGTGAGGCCCAGAAATGAAATTCAATTACTGCTGCTCCTTGATGTGGGCCAAAGGTGAAGGGACCCTCCCCACAGCTGCGTCGACACCCTGCCCTCCTGGGGGAGCCCCTCTTGACCTCCCTTTAATGCTGGGATTCTGGGCTTGGCACGAGCGATGATGAGCAGGAACTGTTTGAACTTTGTCCAGATTGCGTTCTTCTCTCTGACCCTAATGCTCAGCCTTCGCAGCCTCGTGCCCGTGGGTCATCACTTGTCTGCATTGCCTTGTGTTTCTTTTTCTGTAATCTATCTGCCAATGAGATTGCAAGGTCTTTGCGCTCGAGAACCAGGTCTCTTGTTCTCTGTGCCTCTGGGAATGTCCCCATTGTGTCCTATGCAAGAGCAGCACGAGGTATGATCTGCATAAGACAGCAGTAAAGGACAGAGGAGGCGGTCACTGACATGGCTCTAGAAGGCTCCTAGGAAGGGGGAAGGGACTGAGAGGGATACTGAGGTGAAGTTGCAAGGAGCAAGTACTATCTGATGTGAAGACCATGGCACATGGTTAGCAGGAGAGCACACATGGTGGGGAGATATTCAGTAAAGCACTTCCTATCAGGAAGGTCCAATGGGAATAATGGGTGTGTTTTCCTGGACAGAGAGAACACAGTGATGGAGAAGCTAGGAGAAAGACACATTTGAGGGCTGAAGCAGACCAAGGCAGAATCAGGGCATTTCTCATTAGGTAGCAGAAGCCTAGCCACTGCATAGGTGTCAAGGACAGGGTGCCAGCCCCAGAGGCCTGATGATGGGTTGACAAGAGCACAGCAGAGCCTAGATTCAGAGGGCTGAGCTGTAGAGAGTGTGTGTGTCAGGTGGATGTGTGAGCTCAGAATTCAGTTCTGTAGGTTATTACACCATCACTGGCTGTATTAACTTTGAACATTTACTAATCTTCTGGGGTCTCAGTTTCTTTGTTTGACAAGTGGGAATCATAACGGCACAGATCTCATAGTTCACAGGAATCAAACTGCATGATCCATGAGAACCAAGAAGGAGGGCCCCTGGTGTATGGAGACATTAAGTAAATATTGGGTGCTATTGGTTTTATTATTACTGCTACTATTATAAGATTGCACCATGTGAAATGGCTGATACTAAACTATTTTTGAACTGTAAAAATGGATTATTTCTGTTAGTGAACCTAAAGCTAGTCAGGTTACAGACAGATAACCAGGCCTAAGGGTTAGAATACTATCTACCATTTATTATATGATGCAATTTGGTTAATCCTTTTAGTAGTACCAGTCCTATGGGATTGCCTCCATCTGGCAGAGGAGGAGTGTAAGGCACAGAGTTAACCACGTCTGGTTCCTCCCCATTTGGGAGCTTCTCCCTATGTCACAGTGGCCAGTAGACAAAAGAGAGCTCAGCAGGAAGAGGTTTACATTAGGCAGGGCACTCAAGTACACTCAGCCATGGACAGAATTATGGGGAGTGGACAGAGTCCCACGATCAGTTCCTCTTCAAAACAGGAGAGGTCAGTCTTCCTAGTAGCAGCAGCAAGACAACATTCACGGAGGGTTTACTTTGCTCCAGACATTTATGCAAGTGCTTTACCTGTACTGACTCACAGTTTCACAGTAACCCCATCTCACAGGTGAGGAAACCAAGGCATGGGGGGTGACACTGCTAGTTAGGAGCAACTGAAGATAAGCACCCTGGTTCAGAATGAGTCCTGTATCCAAAGGGCTCAGCTGAAGAGATGGTATTTTATAAAATGTTTGAAGGAGAAGGACCAGAGGTGAAAAGGCTAGAGAGGCAACCACATGTGTGTGGTCTTTGACCTCAGGGAGTGGCTGTCCTGCCACTGTCTTTACTTGATGAAAACTGACAATGTGGCATCACTAACAGTTTAAGTAAGGGCTTCAGGGGACAGGGAAGAAATCGGAAGCCCTGCAAAGGCCTGGCTGTGGGTGCCTCAGTGGCCACACAGGTGCAGAGTCCTCAGGCTGACCTTGCAGGTGGCTCATGTGTCACCTCCAGGAAGTGCTCTCCTCAACAGGCAATGGCCATCTGGCTGAAGTGGTCTGCTGGGAGGCAGCAGGGAGCAGGAAGTTTGGGGGTTGCAGGCCGTAATGGGTACAAGGAGGAAAATTCAAGAATGGGCCAGGGGACAGACATCTGATTTTATGGATAAGGGAACAGAGTTCTAATGGGTGACTTTCCCAAGAATATCCAGCTAGCAGCAAACACTGGGAATTGAAACTGAAGCTCACCTCTGAACTTTTGCTTTGTTTGTTAACAAGTTAAATTGAGTTCCTATTTGATGTGGGATTTCTCCCGGGGGGGGGGGGGCGGGTGGTGCTGGTGGAGCAGTGTCTGAGGTGGAGAGAAGGCCTGTTCTGGGAGCAGTGTTGGGGGTGCCCCACAGGGCCCCCAGCTGGGTTCTGGGCAGCAAGCACAGCATGGCTGTGCTCTTTCAATGCTGCCCAAGGTGGGCATCGGGTGAAGCTCTTTTTGCTAAGAACTTACAGAGAATCCCAATATGTAATGTTTATTTAAAACAAATAAACAAACAGACACACATATATCACCCTGGCTGGTGTGCTCAGTGGAGTGAGCAACGTCCTAACAGCTGAAAGGCCACTGGGTTAGGGTAATTCCTGGTCAGGGCACATGCCTGGGTTGTTGTGGGCCAGGTCCCCAGTAGGGGGCATGCAAGAGGCAGCCAGTTGATGGTTCTGTCCTCTTTCTCCCTTCCTTCTCTCTCTCAAAAAATAAGTAAATAAAGTTAATAAATAAATAAACAAACAAATAAATAAAATAGCATTTTCGTGCCACAGCCCTTTCTGTGAGACAGAAACAGTCTGTCACTTGCTTGACTCTCCGAGGTCGGCTCTGCCACGGGGTCAGCTCTGCCTCAGCCTGGGGAGGCTGGTTGGAGCTAGCATCCTGCTCGGGCAGGTGAGCACAGTCTCCTGGGAGGGAGCACAGCTGCGATTAGTAGAGTTTGTGGTCAGGAGAGTGGAAGGAGGTCCCCTGTAAGAGTTTATCTTCTGTACCGCAGCCGCCCCCCCCCCCGCCCCGCCCCTTCACCAGTCTTTAAATCACTCTCCTATTCTTTCGGAAAAGACATAGCACACTCCTGTTCTGTCAGGCGTTGGCCATCTGGCGATGAGCACCATCAGGCACACCACACTCCCTGCGCTCAGAAAGCCCGTGTTTCACTGCAGAGACGGAAAGTAGTCAAGTAGACCAGTGAGTACATAGTACAGTGCCAGGAAGTGGCACGTGTCCTTAAAACGTAAAGTGTGATGAGGGGCTGGAGAGTGACAGGATGCTATTATGTAGGGTGTCCAGAGCGTTCTCCCCGAGGCAGTAACAACTGGACAGAGACAGGAAGGCACTAAGGGATTAGTGGGCATTCAGGGTGGTCTAAGAGAGGCTGCAGAGAGCGCGGCCTGGGGACAGGAATGGGAATGGCACAGCTGAAGAACAGAGGAAGCCCATGTGCTTGGTGTGCAGAATCAGGGCAGAAACAACAAGAAATGACATTGGAGAGGCATCACAGACCATGGTAAAAACTTTGGATTTTGTTTTAAATATGATGGGAAGCTAGCGGAACGTTCTGAGAAGGGACCTATGTGGTGAGATCTGTGTTTAAATGATCTTCATGGTTCTGTAGATTGTAAGAAGCAACACGGGATGGCAGCTTAGAACAGGTGATAGTGGTCAAGGTGGACGGAAGTAGATTCCCAATTTTTTTATAAGAAAGAATTAATAACATTTGCTGACTGGCTGTAGGATATGTGAGAAAGAGAAGTCATATTGACCCCTAACTTTTGGGATGTGGGGAACACTGGGGAAGGAGCAGGTTTGCAGAGGGGAGTGCAATAAAGAGTTCTTTGCACCTGTGAGGATTGAGACCCAGTTCAGCATGCAGATGGACATGTGAAGTAGGTTGTTCCATGACAAAGGTTTAGAGGAGAGGCTGGGATGGAGATGTGAGTCTGGGAATTATCAGTGTGTTGGTGGTTCTAAAACCACCGCGGGAGCTGGATCACATTACTTAGGGAATAAGAATAGATAAAGAAGGAAAGGTGCCAAAGGACTGAGCCACGGGCTCTCTGGTACACAGAGGTTGTAGGAGGATGATGACCCAGGAAGGAAGGCTGAGAGGAAGTAGCTGGCAGAGTAGGAGGAAACGCAGGAGGGGGTGACTTCCAGGAGGAAGTGCCGGCCTGTGTCAGATGCTGCCAGGGTAGGGTAAGAACTGAGAAATGATGCAGGGTTTGGCAGCCTAGACAAGGGTATTTTCAGGAGAAGCATGAGAAAAGAACTCAGACTGAAGAAGATCTAAGAGAGGGTTTCTCCTTGATAATGGTGGTGTTTCTAGTGGATTGTTAGAGAGGTTTTCTATTTTTTAAAATCTGTCTTTCTGTAGTTTCAGGGCTTGAAAACTAGTAGGCTGAATAATGGTCACTCAAGGAGATCAAGTCTTAATCCCTGGAAGTTGTAAATATTACCTCATTTGGAGAAAGAGTGAATACTGTCTTATAAGGTAGCAAAGGTTGATTAAATCAGATTATCAGGGGTCAGTGGGTGGGTCTTTGTATGGGTGGCCTAGGGAGGCAATGCACACACAGGCCTTAACAGACAGAGACAGAGGTTGTGGAGATGCAGCCACAAACTGGGAATGTCCTGTAGCAGCTACAGAAAGCCGGGAGAGACGAGGAACAGACTCTGTCCTGGATACCCCAAAGGAAGTGCAGGTGCTGTGACAAGTTGGTTTTGGCCCAGTGGTACTGGGTTTGGACTTCTGGTCTTCAGAACTCTAAGGGAATAAATTGCTGCTGTTTTAAGCCACCATGTTTGTGGTCATTCGTTACAGCTGTGATTGCAAACTCATGCAATCCAGGAAAGAGCCAATAAGGCCAACTGTACTCCATCAAAGACCAGCAGCACATTAAATCATCAGTACAGAAAATGAAATTAGGGACATGGGCAAGGATTGCAGAGGTCACAGAAAAAAACAGGAAGAACTTCTGTTGGGGAAGGGGTAGGAAGATGGAAAGAGCAGAGGGAGAGAGGGAGGCAGGGGTAAGCTGTTGACTCTAGGCTGTGGCAACTTGCCAGAGTAACACCTTACTCTAGAGAGAAGACAGGCCTACCAATTTGATCCAAATTTTAAAACAATTCTCACTGAGGCTATGCTGTTGATTTTAGAGAAAGAGGAAGAGAGAGGCAGACACAGAGAGAGAGAGACAGAGAGACATCAATCAGTTGCCTCTTGTACGCACCCTGACCAGGGATTGAACCTGCAATCTATGGGTATGTGTCCTGAACAGGAATTGAACCCACAACCTTTTGGTGTAGGGGACAATGGCCCAGCAGACTGAGCCACCTGACCAGGGCTAAATTGAATTATTTTAATGCTTTAATTATATTTTGCTGAAACTGGGCTTATCTTTGTCCGGGTCTAAATTCAGGTCTTGAAACCCTTGGTTTAAACTAGGTGGTTTCCTAATGCTGCTGTTCTTCTGCTCAAAGTTGACTTTGGTTGGCCAGCAGTTCCCAAATATCTGACCTTTTTTTTTCTTTTTTTTGCATTTGGGTTTGGCCTGATTTGACATGGCAAAAATGCCAGTCTCCCTGTCTGCCTCCCCAGCTCCAGTTGGCTGTGAGCACTGCAACCTTTCCTCATGTATTGACTTTTTTGTGTATTTTAGGGAGGCAGGCTAGGGCAGTGGACAGAGCACAGGGTGTGGGTTTAGGATCCTGTGTAGCACAGTGGTTAAGAGAACAGAACAGATTCCGTAGTCACACTGACTGGATTCAGATATTGGCTCCATCACTTCACTTCTGGGTGGCCATGGGCAGTTATTCAACCTCTCTGGTGAAGCTCATCTACTTTCCAGTTGACCTGTTTGATATCAGGTCTATGTGTTATTCATTTATGAATTCTTAATGCCTGGCATAAGCCTTCCACTATATATTGGGTTGGCCAAAAAATTGTTTGTTTTTTTCTGTATGATGGCTCTGGTAGTGGTGAGTTGTCTTTAACTTCATTTGAAACAATTTTGTTACATTGTATTGTGACAGCTGTCATGTCAGCATGCATTTAAAAATGTTATTAAAATTGGTGGATTTTTGTGTAGCTATTTTAATATTAAAGATAGAAGAAAATACTTAATATTTTTAGCATACAATACTTTATTATTTCAAGAAAGGTAAAAACGCAACTGAGATACAAAAAAGATTTGTGCAGTGTACAGAGAAGAGCATGTACTCTGAAATGTATTCAAAGAGACTTGAGTAGCCAGGCAAGTAAGGGGTAAACTTAAAAAATCAGAGTGAGGTATTGTGTTAAATTCATGAAAATAGTTTTTTGTTTGTTCATTCAGTCAACAAATACTTATTGAGCACATACTAGGTACCAATCACTGTTACAGATACTAACAACACAAAGCTGTCTGCTGTAAAACCTGACTGCTCTAAGAAACCTATACTGACTCTGCAAGTTCTAAGTTTTTGACCAGTGCCACACAGAAGACAATCTAATTGCTGCTGGCCCATTCAGTTCCTCAGTGGAAACCCATGAGATTCTGATGCCTAGGTCTATAAGAAGGTGTAAGAAAGCTATATTTTAAACATGTACCTCAAAAGTTGCTGTAATTATTAATTTCCTGCTAATCATGTTGGAGAAATAAAACTGCAACAAATTTGAGCTTCATTTACCTAGACCCCTGGTCATCTCAGAGGCTGTGTCTACTTAAGAATCCCTGATCACAACCCTGAGACTTCTGTTGAGTAGCATCAGACCCAACACTGGTACCACATTTGAATCTGCATAACCTAATGTGAACCACTCCTTTTTCCTTGTGACTGACTTCGATCCTGCTTCAGGAAACTCATGTACTACCTGAAACTCTTTCAGTAGCTGAGACTAACAAGCAGCTGGCAGATGGCAGTGAATCTCGAGGTACCTTGGGCATTTTTCTGACCTGTACCAGGACTGGCACTGGTGGCAGTCAGTCTTGGTACACATCTTGGCCCCTACCATGCACAACCAGGCCCAGCACAGGTAGCTAACAATTGTGGATCATCTTGTAGTGCCTAATAGCTAGACCCGGACTGGTCAGAGGCAGCACCTGACATCCCTCTCAGAAGGCCCCAGAACCAACACACCTGGTGGCTAGCCTGGAACCACATCAGAACAAGACCTGATTAGCTCCACAAGTGGCGCACCAAAGGGAGGTGTTGACAGGCACCAGACCCTGCTAGGTAAATTCCACTCTATGGGGTCAGCACCCACACAGCAGCTTGTACACCGTGGTCTGGTCAGTTCTTGCACTCAACCATGCCCATCAACAGTCCAGATTCAACCAAAACAGGAGGGCTCACATAATCCACACAAGAGACACTCCTGAAGTTCCCAACTCAGGTCATAAGAGTGACTGCACCACAGCCCCACAGGACACCCAGTACAGAAGGCCACCCTACCAGAGCTGAGAAACAAAGCAGATCAATCTAATACACAGAAATAAAAACAGAGGAGCAGCCACAATGAGCAAACAAAGAAACATGCCCTAAATGAAGAAACAGGAGAAACCTCCAGGAAAAGAACTAAATAAAATGGAGGGAACCAATCTACCAAATACAGAGTTCAAATCAATGGTTAGAAGAATGCTCAGAGAACTTAAAAGAATTGATGACCTTGATGAGAATTTCAACAAAGAGATAGTAAGCATAGAAAAAGACACAGGGAACATAAAAAAGAACGAATCAGAAATGAAAAATACAGTATCTAAAATAAAGAATACAGTAGAAGAAAATAAACAGCAGATTATATGACACATAGGACGAAATCAGCAATTTGGGAAGCAGGGTGGCAAAAAAAAAACAACACCCAATAAGAGCAGCAAAAAGGAAAAAACTTTGAAAAATGAAGATAGGCTAAGGGACCTCTGGGACAACCTGAAACATAACATCTGCATCATAGCAGTAGCAGAAGGAGAAGATAGAGAACAAGGAATTGAAGACCTATTTGAAGAAATAATGGCATAAAACATCCCTAACCTGGTGAAGTAAAAAGACACACATGTTCAGGAAGCTCAGAGAGTTCCAAACAAGATGAGCCCTAAAAGGCCAACACTGTAACATACTGTGATTAAAATGCCAAAGGTTAAAGACAAAGAAAGAATTTTAAAAGTAGTAAGAAAAAGATAGCTAGTTACCTACAAGAGAGCTCCCAGAAGACTGTCAACTGATTTCTCAACAAAAACATTTCAGGTCAGAAGGGATTGGCACAAAATATTCAAAATGATGAAAAGCAAGGATCTACAACCAAGACTACTTTGCACAGCAGGGCTATCATTTAATATTGAAGGAGAAATGAAGATTTTTCCAGACAAGAAAAAAGCTAAAGGAGTTTGTTACCACCAAATCATTATTACCACCAAATCATTATTACAAGAAATGTTGGTGGATTTTCTTAAAAAAAAAAAAAAACAGAAAAACAGAGGAACATAGTTAAAGAATAAAATGGCAATAATTATTTACCTATTAGTAATCACTTTAAATGTAGACCCATATATATGCTGTCTACAAGAAACCCACTTCAGAATGAAACTTATACAAATTGGACTTTAAAACAAAAAGTTTAGAAGTAGACAGAAAAGTACATAGCATAATAATTAAGGGCTCATTATGACATGGGGATGTAATTCTTGTAAATATTTATGCACCCAACATATGAGCTCCTAAACATATAAAGCGAATGTTGGTGGATGTGAAGGGAGAGAGTGACAGTAATGCAGTCATAATAGGGAATTTTAACATCCCATTGACATCAATGGATAGCTTTTCCAGACAGAAAATCAACAAGGAAACCACAGAATTCAATGATACATTAGGCCAGGTGGATTTAATTGATATTTTCAGAGCATTTCACCCCAAAGCAGCAGAATGCATATTTTTTCAAGTGCACATGGAATGTTTTCTATGATAGATCACATGTCAGAATACAAAACAAGTGTCATTAAATTTTAGATAGAAACCACATTAAGCATTTTTTCAGCAACAATGGCATGACGCTAGAAATCAATTACAAGAAAAACACACAAACATGGAGGTTAAATAACATGTTACTAAACAGTGAAAGGGTTATAATGAAATCAAGCAAAAAATCAAGTTACCTTGAGTCAAGCCGGGGTGGTGCTCTGCAGCATTCTGGACCTGTGCTCTCAGATTGAATATTTTTTTTTTTAGATAATAACAGAGCATAAAAAGGAATTATGGAGAGTGACATTGAAGGAATGTCAGCATGAGAGATCTGCTTGGTTTCTACCCTTGAAGTTTTAACAGTTTGAGCAGCTACAATTCAACAAAGGATTCTGTGCTCAATGCACAAACACATCTGAGAGATTTGAGCCTTTAAACATCTAAAGATGGGCAGGTGAGAAGGGGGAAATGCTGAGATGAGCCACAAATGCAGCCCCACAGCTGAGAGCTCCCAGTTGGGCTCAGCCTCGAGAGGGGAGGATTCAGGTGTTGTTGGGACTGTTCAGCCAAAAGGAGAAAAGAGATTTGGTTGGGCATTTTTCCAGGAGTGGGCAGTATGAGCTGCACCTGAGCCAAGTGATTTGGGTAGGAACACAGCACACAGGTGCTGTGTCAGCATCCCAGACAGAGAAACAAAGCCATGGAGCCTGCCAAGCCTCACCCTCCCAGAGTTGCCTCCCTGCACCATTGGTGTCTGGTCACAGAGCACATTATCTGCAAACCTGAGAACTGGTGCTAGAAAATCCCCTTTTTCCTGAGCAAAGGGCACACTCTGTGACTGGCCCTGGAATCTGGGGCACAGGTGGGACTCTACAGAGGTCCGAGGTTGCCATTACCTGGAGGGCAAAGCAACTTAAAAGGAAGCCAGGTCACCCCAGCCAACCCCACGCATCATGGCTACACTGACAGCAGCTTCTGGTTGTGGGGACAGTATTGGGAGTTCATGGATTTGGAGCCCCATTGCCCACAACTCCCACTACAGGATTGGGAACTGTGGTGACCAGATAATAGGAGAGTTGCCCACCTTCCAGTTTCCCATCACCCCACAAAGATCTGAAAAGCCAGAGATGTGCAAGAAAGCTAAAAACTTGTGATTCAGTGCCACCTACTGTAAAATAATAGAAATATTTGTATCAACCTATTGTATTAGAAAAGTGCCTCTCATACATATGAAGGGGACCAGAAAAAAAGGAATTTATTTATAAAAATTGCTTATTCTTACATGTTCAAACTTCAGTCACCTTCAGAGTACTCTCCATTTGGTGCAAATCACCTATCAGGACATTTTTTCCACCACTCAAGACAGTTTCTGAAGTCATCAATTTTGGTGCCTTTTAGTGCTTCCACCGTTTTTTGTTTCACCTCTTCCACATCAGGAGAAGTTTCCCTTTGAGGATTTTTTTCCATCCAGGGGAAAAAAAAAACAAATGTCACTTGGGGTGAGATGGGGAAAGCAGGGAGGGTGGGGCACAGGGGTCATGCCATTTTTGGTCAAAAACTGCTAAACACCCAGAACAGTGTGGGCAGGTGCACTTGTAAATTATCTATCATCAAATGTGCAAATGTGCAAATGTGTTGAAAGTTTAAAAAAACAATAACTGAAGTTGAATGCAGCCTCTCACAAAAACACCAGCTGGTCCACTGATACAGATGGGTTCTTAGAACACTCCCCTAACAGGGGAAGCCTGTACTACAAGAGGTCCACCTTCCAGAAGATAATTCTGTTTTGGGGTGGGGGTTACCACCTCATAGATGCCTAGACAGTAGGGATCCATCAAATATCATGAACAGCCAAAGTAGCACGGCAGCTCAGAAAGAAAATTTTTAAATCTCCAGATAACAAACTTAAAGACTTGAAAATACGTTACTTGAATGACAGAGGATTCAAAACTGCAGTTTTGAAAAATTTCAATGAGATGCAGGAAAATACAGATGGGCAGTTTAATGAACCTAGAAAATAAATTAACAAACAAAATGAGTACTTTAGGAAAGAAATTGAAATTTTTAAAAAAGAAACAAATTTTGGAGATGAAGTACTAAATAAAAGAGAACAAGAATGAACTAGTGAGCACAGGCAAAAGCAAACCAAGTGGAGGAATGGATCAGTGATATCAAAGATAAAAATCTAGAAATGATGCAGAGGGAAGAAGAGAGAGACTTGAGCATTTAAAATAATTAAAGAACTCTATGAGAACTATCTGACTTCATCAGAAAGAGCAATATAATCATAGATACATCTGAAGAAGAAGAAGAGAGGGAGAAGGGAATGGAGAGCCTATTCAAATAACTACTTGGTAACTTCCCAAACCTGTGGAAAGAGCTAGATCCTCAAATCGAAGAAGCAGACAGAACACGAAAAAGGCTTTTCCCAAGGCACATTGAATTAAAAGTGTCAAAAATTAATGACTAAGAACTCTCAAAGAAGCCAGGGAAAAGAAGATAGTAACTTATGAGGTCTGTCCAAGAAAATCCAGCCATGGGTAATATAACAAGAATGGTTTGCATTATATCGATGTAACCTGGCAGCCAGGGAGAGTGGACTGGAATGTGCATGTGTGAACAATGATGGCTTCACTGTACTTGTCAAGTAGGAGTGGTAGACACTGTTGAGTGAGCATGTGTACTGTGTGGCCATTGCATTCAAAATGACTGAGCAAGTAGAGCAACAAGTAGGCATCAAATTTTGTGTGAAGCTTGAACATTCCTCCATGGAAACTATTTGGGTGGTTCAGAAGGCCACAGCTGTGGGCAACTGGTGACTGGCAGTTTCATAAGGATATTGTGTCCACTCATGCATCACATCTCATGCAATTTTTTTGTGAAACATCAGATTACTCAGGTGACTTAGCTCCCTTACAGCCCAGATTTGGTGCCCTGCAACTTCTGGCTTTTCTCAAAACTGAAATCATTTTTGAAAGGGAAGAGATTTCAGACCATTGATGAGATTCAGGAAAATACTGTGGGGACAGCTGATGGTGATTAGGAGAACTGTGTGAGGTCCCAAAGTGCCTACTTTGAAGGGCCTGAGGCATCATTGTCCTACATACAATGTTTCTTTTATCTTGTGTTTTCTTCAGTAAATGTCTCTGCTTTTCATAGTACATGGCTGGACACTTTCTGGAGAGACCCAATTAAAAAATGGACAGAAGACACTTTTCCCAAGAAGACATACGAATGGCCAACAGATACATGAAAAGATGCTCAACTTCACTAGCTATTACAAAAATACAAATCAAAACTACAATGAGATTCCACCTCACACCTGTCAGAATGGCTGTTATCAACAAGATAGGTATGAAAATAATAAGCATTGAAGAGGCTGTGGAGAAAAATGAATCATCATTCACTACTGGTAGGAATGTAAACAGGCACAACCACTATGGAAAACAGCATGGCAGTCCCTCAAAAAATTAAGAATAGAGGTGCCACATGACACAGCAATCACTATCTTGGGTATCTATCTGAAAAACTTGAAAACATTTATTTGCAAAAGATATATGCACCCCTATGTTCATTGCAGCATTTTTCACGGTGGCCAAGACATGGAGACAACCAAAGTATCCTTCGATAGATGATGGATAAAGAACATGTAGTGTGTGCACACTATGAAATACTACTCAGCCATAAGAAAAGACAAAATATTGCCATTTTTTGACATTTTGGATGGACCTTGAGAATATT
This sequence comes from Phyllostomus hastatus, assembly GCF_019186645.2. Classification (NCBI taxonomy): domain Eukaryota; kingdom Metazoa; phylum Chordata; class Mammalia; order Chiroptera; family Phyllostomidae; genus Phyllostomus; species Phyllostomus hastatus. The sequence goes on along the minus strand of NW_025334015.1, from coordinate 4,630,366 downwards.
ATGCTAAGCAAAACAAGGCAGTCAGAAAAAGTTAAGAACCATGTGATTTCACTTATGTGGGATATAAAACTGAAGTCATGGACACAGACGACAATATGATGGTTATCAGAGGGAAGGAGGGTGGGGGGATACTAAAGGGTAAAGGGAGACAAATATATGGTAAAGGAAGATGATTTGACTGTGGGTGGTGGGCACACAATGCAATGTACAGATCATGTATCATATAGAAATGTACACTTGAAACCTATAAAATCTTATTAACCAATGTCAGCCCAATAATTTTTTTATCTTCACCCAAGGAATTTTTCATTTTTAAAAAAAGATTTTATTTATTTATTTTTAGATAGAGGGGAAGGGAGGGAGAAAGAGAGGCAGAGAAACATCACTATGTGGTTGCCTCTCACATGCCCTACACCGGGGAACCTGGCCTGCAACCCAGGCATGTGCCCTGCCTGGGAATTGTACCAGTGGCCCTTTGTTTTGCAGGCGGGCGCTCAATCTACTGAGCCACACCAGTCAGGGCTCATTGTTTTTTTAGAGAGGGAAGAAAGAAAGTAGGGCGGGAAGGGGAGAGGTACAGAGAGAGAAAGAGAGAGAGAAAGAGGGAGTGAGAAATACCAATGTGAGAGAAAAATATCAATGGGTTGCCTTTTGTATGTGCCGAGACTGGGGATAGAACCCGCAACTCAAGCATGTGCCCTGACCAGGAATGAAACCAGCAACTTTTTGGTGTATGTGCTGGCTCTCCAATCAACTGAGCCACACCAGCCAGAGCCAAAATAAATTTAATAAATAGTTATTTTGAGACAAATGAAAATGAATGCACAACAATAGAAATTGTATGAGACACAGCGAAAGCAATACCTAAGAGGGACATTTATAGCAATACAAGCCTATCTCACAAAGTAAGAAAAATTTTAAGTAGATAATCTAAACTTACACCTAAAGAAACTAGAAGAACAATGTACAAAGCTTAAAGTGAGTACAAGAAAGAGTATAATGAAGATCAGAGCTGAAAGAAGATACATAAGGTCAATGAAATCGAAAGCTGGTTCTTTGAAAAAATAAACACAACTGATAAACATTTAATCAGCCTCACCAACAAACAAAAACAAAGGACCCAAATAAATAAAATCAGAAATGAAAGAGAAGAACTGACATCACAGAAATACAAAGGATTTTAAGAAAATACTACAATCAATTATATACCAACAAATTAGACCATCTGGAAGAAATGGATAAATTTCTAGAAACATACAGTCTTCTAAGACGAAATAAAAATGAAACAGAAAATCTGAATAGACTGTTTACAAGTAACAAAATTTAATCAGTAATTCAAAAAACTTCCAACAAACCAATGTCCCAGACCAGTGGCTTTACAGGTGAATTTTACCAAATATTCAAAGGCCAACACATACCTATCTTTCTAGAACTATTATAAAAATTTTAAGAGAAGACCCCCCAACTTCATTTTATGAGGAAAGCATTATTTTGATTTCAAAACCAGATAAAGACACTATAAAGAGAAAAATTATAGGCCAATATTCCTGATGGATATAGGTAGATACAAAAACCCTCAACAAAATATTACCAAACCAAATTCAATGAAACATGAAAACAGTCATACACCATGATTAAGTGGGATTTATTCCTGGGATGCAAGGATGGTATAATATTTGTAAATGAATTAACACAATAAACAAAATGAGAAGTAAAAAACTATATGATCATATTAATAGATGCAGAAAAAGTATTTACAAAATCCAGCACCCATTCATGATAAAACTCTCAGCAAAGTGGAAATAGAGGGAACCCACCTTAACATTAAAAAACGCCATGTTGGAAAAATCCACAGCTCACATCACACTCAGTGGGAAAATTCTAAAATTGTTACCTGTAAGGTCAGAAACAAGACAGGGATATCTACTTTCATTGCTCTTTAGAACATAGTGCTGGAATTCCTAGACACAGCAATCAGACAAGAAGAAGGACTACAAGTCATCCAAAGTGGAAAGGAAGTGTAAAATTGTCATTATTTGTAGATGATATGATACTATATAGAGAGCACCCTAAGAGTACACCAAAACAACAACAACAACAACAACAAACTAGAACTGATAAATGAAGTCAAAATAAATAAATCATTTGAATTTTTAAAAAAATATTTTTAAGATTTTATTTCATTTCATTTTTTAGAGAGGGAAGGAAGGAGAAAGAGAGAGAGAGAGAGAGAGACATCAATGTGGGGTTGCTGGGGGTCATGGCCTGCAACTCAGGCATGTACCTTGACTGGGAATTGAACCTACGACACTTTGGTTTGCAGCCCACGCTCAATCCACTGAGCTATGCCAGGCAGGGTGAAATCATTTGCATTTTATACACCTATAATGAACTACCTGAAAGAGGAAATAAAAACAATTTCATTTAAAATTATATGTAAATAATATCTAGAAATAAATTTAAGGAGGTAAAAGATCTGTACTAGGGAAAATATAAGACATTAAAGAAATTAAAGAAGAAACAAATAAATGGAAGCACATACCTTTTTCATGGATAGGGAAGAATTAACATCATTAAATGTGCATACCACCCAAAGCAATTTATAGATACAACACAGTTCCTGTCAAAATACCCATGATATTTTTCACAGAACTAGAACAAATAATATTAAAAGGTATATGGAATCACAAAAGACCTCAAAGAGCCACAGCAATATTGAGGAAGAAAAATAAAGTTAAAGGTATCATGATACCTGATAACAAACTAAACTACAAGGGTATAGTAATCAAAATGGCATTGTACTGGCATAAAACCAGACATATGTGTAGAAAAGAATAGTGATCCCAGGAATTAACCCTGGCCTATAAGGTGAATTAACATAAGACAAAGAAGGCAAGAACATACAATAGGGAAAAGTCAGTTTATTTAATAAATAGGCTTGGGAAAATTGGACAGATACATGCAAAAGATGAATCTGGACCACCTTCTCACACCATATACAAGAAGAAACTCAAAATGGATTCAAGAATTATATGTAAGACTTGAAACCATAAACTCTTAGGCCGTCAAATATAGCAAATGAAACTACATCAAACCAAAAAGCTTTTTGCACAGCAAAAGAAACCATCAAGAAAACGAAAAAACAACTCACTAAATGTAAGAACATGTTCACCAATGATACCTCTAATAAGGGTTTAATATCCAAAATTTATAAAGAACTTCTACAACTCAACACAAAATAACCAATCCAAGTAAAGAGTGGGCAGAGGACCTAAATAGACACTTCTCCAAAGAAGACATACATATGGCTAATAGACATAAGATGCTCAACCTCACTCATTTTCAGAGAAATGCAAATTAAAACCACAGTAAGATATTAACCTCACACCTGTCATAATTACCACCATTGATAAATCTACAAAAAGCAAGTGCTTGGGAGGATGTGTAGAAAAGGGGAGCTTTGTGTACTGTTGGTGGGAACGCAGGTTGGTGCAGCCACTGTGAAACATTGTATATAGTATCTGCCCCTCACCCCTAAATTTAAAAATGGAACTGCCTTATGACCCATTGATTCTTCTTTTCTGAATATAACAGAAGAAACCTGATACACTAATTTGAAAGTACATGTGTGCCCCTGTGTTCATTGCAACATTATTCACAATAGCCAAGACTTGGAAGCAACATAAGTGCACATCAAGACACGGGTAAATAAAAAAATTGTGAGATATTAGTCATAAAAGTGAATGAAACTTTATCACTTGAGACAGCATGGATGGACTTGAGAGTTTTATGTTAAGTAAAATAGGGCAGAAAAAGACATATACCATGTGATTTCATTTAAATGTAGGATCTAAAGAACAAAATTAATGAACAAGCAAAATAGAGGCAGATTCATAGCTACAGAGAACAGACTGATGGTCTCCAGAGGAAAGGGGGGCTTGAAGGATGGTTGAATCAGGTGAACAGATTAAAGAATACAAATTGGTTGTTACAAAATAACCCTGAGATGGAAAATACAGCTTAGGAAATATAATCAATATTATTGTAATAATGTATGTATAATTCCAGGTGGGTAGTTAAAATATCAGGCAAAGCACTTTGTAAAGTATGTGACTGTCTAACCACTATGCTGTATACCTTAAACTAATACAAAAAATATTCAGTGTAGACTGTGATTAAAAAATAAAAAGAAAACCTATAGTAAAATGCATACCATTTTTCAAGGAAGCTGGATTTGGGTGTGTATGTTTGACTATAAGTCTCTGCAAACAGTGAACCCTGTGAACCTCTAGCCTCTATTAGGGTTGCACATAGAACAAGATGGTACTAGGTAAATACTTTTTCATGAAGCAAACTGAAGTAGAAGTGTGGTGGCCAAGCTTACTGCTTTTCTCAATTCTTTTTTCCCTCTAACCACTACTCCTCAGTCAGTGTACTGCTAGGAAAAAATGTTGCAATGGTGGATAATGTTTAGAAACCTGGTAGGGCCCCTTCACCTGTGGATACAGTCTCTGTGCAGCTTAAGGCCTGAGAGCTGACAGGCTGTGTCCCCTCAGACTCTGCCACCGTGTCGGAGAGCATGGGCCTGGGAGGCAGTGCCCTTCTGGGCAAGGGCAGTGGGAGGTGCCTTAGACTCACCATGTTCTGAGCACTGGGACATACAGTCTCTCATACCTTTTCTCTTGTACTCCTTGTGAGACTGATTCTGGAATTTCTTCCTGTTGGAGTGATAGGATCTGAGACTCAGATTTGTGTTTGGGGGTGAAGGTAGGACATGAGGTTCAGCCAGTTTCACTAACGTTCTGTAGTAGAGTTTGGGGCTAAAGCCTCTGCTAATTACTTTCTTTTCTGCTGACATCTCCCTTAAGGAGCTTGTGGTATGCAGTAATTGCTCAAAGGAAGTGTTCTCTGGTCCTTTCCCCCAAATAACATCTTCTTAAATTGGTGAGTCAGGGACTCTATCTTTTTATCTTTCGTTATGAGTACATCAGTCAATTTTTACACATTCTCCAAACATTTTCAGGCACTAAATTATTCTTCAATAAACATTTATGTTCTCAGTAAATATTTCAATCCTAAAGCTAAATGTTGAAATAACGAAGTAGCGAATTGCTGAGATACAAAAAGTAAAGGAAAGAATTGATTTTCTACTGTGTACCAGGAATTGCGCTGCATGTTGGGCAAACAAAACCAAGAGGAAAGTTAACAGGTGATTACAACACAGTGTGTAAAGGGTCATGTGGAAAATGTATGGAGGGGAAAGGAGAGCACACTCTTGGAGGATATGAACTATAATTTGAGTTTTTGAAATAAGAAGAGCCCTGTTTAGTATGGCTGAGTTAGTTGGGCATTGTCCCACAAAGCAAAGGGCAACCATTTCGATTTCTGGTCAGGGCACACGCCGGGGTTATGGGTTCAGTCCCCAGAAGGGGAGCATATAAGAGGAGGCAATCAGTTGATGTGTCTCTCTCACATCAAGGTTTCTCTCCCTCTCTCTCTGTCTCCTTCTCCTCTCTCTAAAAATAAACAAATAAAATCTTAGAAAAATAAGAAGGAATTGCCTTGTCTGGGTGGCTCAGTTAGTTGGGTGTTGTGTTGCAAATCAAAAAGGTCACTGGTTCAGTTCCTGCTCGGGGCACACGACTAGGTTGCAGGTTTGGTCCCAGTCGGGATGTGTATGAGAGACAACAGACCAATGTTTCTCTCTCACATTGATATTCTGTCTCTGCCCCCTCCCCCCCCTAAAAATAAATACAGAAGACCTTTAAAAATAAGGAGTTAGCAGATAAGAGTCAGTAGGATTGGGGCATAGACAGAGTGAGGGATGGGCAGAAGCAGCTGCATGCCAAGATAAGGTGTTTGTATTCCATCTTGAACATGCTGGGGAGCTGTCAGGCATTTTATGATTACAAGTAATAGGATGTGATTTAACATTTAAGTTTTTGCTGGCAATCACGAGAGGATGAATTATGGGGGATCACACTGTTGGAAGGTCATTGCCCCAGCTCACCTGATGAGGTATGAACCTTTGCAGGGGGTGGGAGGAGGAAGAGGGGAAATGAGAGGGGAAATGTGGATCATTAAGGATAATTTAGAATGCGGAGAGAAAGGGACAGGAAACAATATAGGACAAATCACAGGACTTTGAATTGGCTCAGTGGTGGCCAGTCACTTTCAGGAAGAATAGTGTATTTGGGGGTATTGGCTTTAGTGAGGACACAGTGCCCTCCCCTGTCTTTACCTCATATTCTTTCCATTTTAGGAGGATGACTAATAGAGGTTTGATGCAATAAAAACAAAGGCTCATGGGCATTGTACTTTTTTTTTTTTTGTATTGCATTGCATTCAGTGCTCTGATCATTTGTCTGTTTAGATTACGCAGGTCAGAGTCCCAGTTTGACTGCACAGGAGGGTTTGAGGTCCAAAGTTCTAACTGGGCATGAGCAGCCCAGTTTTCCACACACATATCTCTTGAAGATTTGATGCAGCCATAGGGAGCTTTCAAAAAATTGGGATCCCAGATATTTCCCTATTTCTTCCCACTTAACACCTTGTTTTGCAGACCTCGAGTCTCTGTGGAGGGAACAAGCCTCCACCATTGGGAGTCGACCTCTAGTGGTAGTTCCTTAAACTTCAAGTGGAAACACAGGTCTGCAGAAGAGCTGAACCTGACTTTGGATTCATTTGCTAGGCCCAAGGTGGCTCAGAGGTGAGGCTTTGGTTTGGTGGTGTCAGGCACAGCACACACTACCCTCAGGTTCCCTTTTTTTGTTTTGCAGGTGGTCAATAAAAATTACTAGAACTTTGAAAAAAATAAATGTTTTAAGGAAGTTTGTGGTAATTATTAGGGCATCCCTAGAAAATGAACACAGAAGGGTTCTTATAAAGAGTAAATTAGTGAACACAGGTGAAGCACTTAGGAAATTGACACAGAGTGTTTTCTAAGTGTGTGCTTTCAGTGACCCCGAGTCACATGACTGGTAAATAATGGGGCCAGTTAAACTCAGACTGTCATGCAATACCAACTTTGCAAAATGGGAAATATCTGTATCTCAATAAAAGTGGGGAAAAAAAAACCCTTTGAAAATAGTAAGAGTAATGAATTTTGGAGTGATCCAAGATGGTGGAGGGGTGACTGGAAGTTACATTGACCTACTCCCAGGACCAATCTGGAATTGCAACTAAATTGCGCGGAAATCACTTGGAATAAACAACTGAACAGTAGTGAGAGAGAAGCCTTATAAACATGGACAGACAGAAGAAACAGCTTCACCACAACATGACTGTTACGGAGTGTGGAGGGGACTCAAGAAGGCTGGCTGGACTCCCACCGGCGACAGCTAAAGTGCTGGAGGGATATCTCAGTGGCTGGAAGGATCCCCCTGAGAAGTGTGAAGTCTACACCTCAATCTGGGCTCCCCAGCCTACAGCACCAGAACATGAAAAGTACAGATAACATCCAGCTGTGAAAAAGAGGCAGGGTTTCTCTCTGCCAGAGTGGCATCAGGCTGATGAGTGGCATCAGCTTGAGGGAAAGCAGTAGATGCTTCCCTCAGGAGATGCTTTGCCCCACCTGTGGTGCTTAAGCCTGACTGCTGAGTGCAGAGTAACTAGGTTAACAACTGGAGTCAGTCAGAGACAGTAGATCCCTGGTAGTCTTGAACAGGCTGCCTGAGGCCAGACTGGGACACCATCTGACCACCAGGGGCAGATCCAGAAAGAAAAAGCAGTGGTAAATACGAGCTGCTACCAAGATGAAATCCACTGTGGTCTTCTCCGTGATTTGTGATATTTTCTTTTCTGTATAGTTTTTTAACATTCATTTTTTGTCTGTCAAGTTTGTGCATATTAAGTCACTAGGTTTTATATTTATAGTTTATTTCAATTCTCATATTTTGCTCCTCCCTTCTCTTACCCCATTTGACCTTATTATTTTCATTTTAAATTTTGTTTTCTCTCTCGATACAACTTGTTTCCATTCCTCACTCTTACTATTTCTGCCCTGTACAGCCTCCCAAAACCAATTTTCTTGTCAATGGTCACCTCACATTCTTTTTCCCACTCTTAAAATACCCACTCCTCTCTGCCTTTAGCAGTGTTTGCTTGCTGGTTGTGGTTAGGATAGTTGTTGCATTTTTTCAGTATTTTCTCTAGATCTTCACTATTCTTGTATTTCAAATTTCGAGTTTTACCATACACATCTCCTACTCCATTCTGCCTTCATCCTGCCTCTTCTTTTTCATCTCAAATTTTAACTTTTCTGTGTCTGAGACTGTTTTTCTTTCATCCTGTCCTTTCTTTTTTTTATCTCAAATTTAAATTTTGCTCTTTCTTAGGTCTGGTTTTAATTCCTCACTTTTAGTATTTCCTCTCCTTCTATCATCTCAAAATCACATCCCTCTCCTATAGACATCTCTTAAGCTTTTCTTTTTTAACCCTTATTTCCATCACACCTATATTAATCTTAACTCATTTGTTGTTCATAGTGATGAGGTGAATCATTTTCTCCAGCTTCTTTCCTATCTTTTTATTATTTAGTTTTTTTCCTTTTTATTTCTCTCACTTTTTAATTTTTTCTTAATTTTAAAAAAATTTTACTTATTTATTTTTAGAGAGGGAAGGGAGGGAGATAGAGAGAGAAACATCAATGTGCGGTTGCTGGGGGTCATGGCCTGCAACCCAGGTATGTACCCTGACTGGGAATCGAACCTGTGACACTTTGGTTCACAGCCCACGCTCAATCCACTGAGCTACTCCAGCCAGGGCTTTTCTTAATTTTTTAAAACTTTGTTTAAACATAATAGTATACACTTCCCTTCTTACTCCATTCCACCTTCTTCATTCCCTTTTTTATGATGCAAATTTTATTCTCTTCACATTGCTCCGATTCCCTACTCTTATTAGTGTTCCTCCCTTTACCCTCTCCAAATCAATTCTTTCAGTTAGTCATGTCATATCTGATTCTCTTTTTTTTTATGTCTTAATCTCTTTACACCCTTATTAATACGGGTTCACTCACTGTTGATAGTGGGATTGTGAGTGGGAGTTATTTTTGCGGGTCTGGGTTTGTTTCCTGGGCTGTTTTTGTTCTGGCAGAACTTGCACAACAGCATACAAGATGTGGTGCGTGGAGAGACCCTCAGTCAGCCAGCTGGAGGGAAGGACCCACAAAGAATGACCCAACAACAGTCAAAACCCAATTATATCCAGGGAGCCAGCATAAATGGCATAAAGGGCATCCCAAGAGCATCAAGTTCAGGAGATCAAGGAGACTGCACTGCTGAATCCCACAGGTCTCCTACCACAGAAGGTCACACCACAAAGACAGGGAGTCAAAGCAGATCAATCTAACACATAGGAACAAACAAGAAGAATCTCCCCTAAAATGGAGAGGCAAAGAAACAACCCCCAATCCTTCCAAAAGGTAAGGAAGAGTCCCCAGAAAGACTGATAAATGAAATAGAGGCAAGTAAACTATCAGACATTGAATTCAAAACAATGGTTATAAGGAAGCTCAGTGGGCTCAGTGAGAATTACAAAAAACTACAGGGAAGCTGCAAGGAACTTACTGCAAACATCTGCATGAAAAAGGACATAGAAACTATCAATAAGAGCCAGGAGGAAATGAAAAATATAATTTCGCAATTGAATAATAGAGTAGAAGGTATTAAAACCAGGCTAGATGAAGCAGAGGATTGAATCAGCAAGCTGGAGGACAAGGTAGACAAAAATTCCCAGAAAGAGCAAGAAAAGGAAAAAAGACTTAAAAAGAACAAAGAGAGGTTAAGGGAACTGCAGGGCATCCTAAAAGGTAATAATATCCGTATAATAGGGATAACAGAAGGAGAAGACGAGCAGTGGACAGAAAACTTGTTTGAAAAAGTAATGATGGAAAACTTCCCTACTTTGATGAGAGAAAAAGACACAGAACTCCAGGAACCACCGAGAGTCCCAATCAAGATGAACCAAAAGAGGCCCATTCCAAGACACATAATTAAAATGGCAAAATTCAAAGACAGAGAGGGAATATTAAAGGCAGCAAGGGAGAAACAAGAAATGACACACAAGGGAGTCCTAATAAGGCTAGTAGCTGACTTCTCAACAGAAACACCACTACAAGCCAGGAGGGAATGGCAAGAAATATTCCAAGTAATGAAAAGCAAAGGCCAGCAACCAAGACTACTCTACCCAGCAAGGCTCTCAATTAAAATGGACGGCCAAATAAGGAGTTGCCCAGACAAAAGAAAGCTAAAAGAATATACCTCCACCGAACCAGCATTGCAAGATATGGCAAAGGAACTGGTTTAAGATGAAGAAAAAGAGAGAACACAGGTACAAAGGGGAAAATGGCAACTTGAAAGTATCTATCAGTAGTAACCTTAAATGTATATGGATCACATGCTCCAATCAAAAGATATAGAGTAGCTGAATGGATAAGGAGAAATGACCCACATATATGCTGCCTAGAAAAGACCTACCTGAGAACAAAAGACCTACACAGGCTAAAAGTGAAGGGTTGGAATGAAATATTGCAAGAAAATGGACAGGAAAAAAAAAAGCCAGGGTTGCAATACTTATATCAGATAAAGTAGATTTCAAAACAAAAGGCCATAAAAGGAGATACAGAAGAACACTTCAGAATACTCAAGGGAAGAATCCATAAAGAAAACATAACCCTTGTAAATATATATGCTCCCAACATAGGAACACCCAAATATATAAGGAAAATCTTTGAGGACTTCAAGAAATATATAGATAGCAACACACTTAACCGTAGGGGTATTTTAACACCCTATTGTCAACAATGGGTAGATCTTCCAAAGGAATCAACAAGGACATTGTGGCATTGAATGACACACTAGATAAAATGGACTTAACTGATTTATACAGAATGTTTCACCCCAAAGAAGCAGAATACACATTCATTTCAAATGCACATGGAACATTTTCAAAGATAGACCACATGATAGGACACAAAACAAGTCTCAATAAATTCAAGAAAATTGAAATCATATCAAGCATTTTCTTGGACCACCAGTACTTGAAAGTAGAAACTGACCTCAAGGAAAAAAACTCAAAAACAGTCAAATTCATAGAGATTGCATAACATGTTATTAAACAATGGATGGCTTAACAATGAGATCAAGGAAGAAATAAAAATGTTTCTGGAAATGAAATAAATGAAAATGAACACAGAACATCCCCAAACCAATGGGACACAGTGAGGGCAGCCCTGAGAGGGGAGTTCATAGCAATACAGGTCTAACTAAAAAGGATAGAAACATTTCAAATAAACAACCTAACCCTACATCTACAAGAACTGCAAGAATAACAACAAATAAAGCCCAGAGTGAGTAGAAGGAAGGAAATAATATATTCACAATATTCACAAATAAACATACTTCACATAAACAAAAGGAAAGACAAAAATCACATGATCGTATCAATAGATGCTGAAAAAGCATTTGATAAGGTACAGCATCCATTTATGATAAAAACACTCAGCAAAGTGAGAGTAGAGGGAGCATTCCTCAACATAATAAAGACCATATATGGGAATCCTACAGCCAACATCATACTGAACGGGCAGAAAAACTAAAAGCTTTCTCCCTAAGGTCAGAAACAAGACAAGGGTGTCCCCCTTCTTGGCTATATCCATTTTCCACCAACAATTCATTTTAAAGCATGCTTATGTTCAGCCTTTCTGTGTTCCATTTGGGCTGTCTGTTCGACCATTTGTTTCCTCATTCCACTTGCCAGGGAATTTCCCTAGTTTCTTACTAAACTGTCTCAGAGGTAACTGTTACACCAAACAATTTAAAATATTGATGTGGAAGCGTGCCAAATTATATGCACAGTGTATCATCATTTATAAGTTCTTAGCCCAGCTTTAGGTTTACAAAACCACCACAGGGCACAATTAATGCTTGGGAGTTGCCGTCCTTCCTGTGAATCTGGTGAATCAAAATGGCTTTTTTGGAGGGGGGGTGGGGGATAACTTCACTTTCCTTGTGGAAAGGGGTAATCTACAGGCTGCTGTCCTTGATGTCAGGTGGCACTGGGAAGGCCAATAAAGGCCTCAACCCAATTCTGGGGTCCAGGTTCTTGTCATGACCTGATAGGATTGGAGAATATGACAGATTTAGCAAAAGCACAGTAAGGACTCAGGGAGTAGGGTGATCTTGGTGAAGGAGATGCCCCAGTGGGCTCTAGGAAGAAAAAAATTTAAGATTAAGAAAAAATTTAATTTGAGAGAGGGAGAGATATTGATTTGCTGTTTCACTTGTACATGCATTTATTGGTTGCCTCCTGTATATGTCCTGACCAGGAACTGAACCCACAACCTTGGTATATCAGGATGATGCTCTAGTCTAAGTAATGGAGCTACCCTGCCATGGCTGGTTTTGATTAAACATGGGTGGCAGAGGTGAGGGGGTAGAGGAGGGTTAGGGTGGTCCTTGCCTTCTGGTGCTGGTGGGGTGACTGCCCACGTGGCTTGTCCTTGATCCTCCTCTCCAGATAGCAAGTTGGTTCTCTCAATTACAGGAAATTGGGGAGGGGAGAAGCAGGGAACAGATGGTTAGTGATGGTCATGTCTGCACTGTTCCAGCCAAAACTGAAAAGGTGGGTGGGGATGAGAGCTTGAGGCCCTATTTTCCTGCCTCATCCTGACCTGAGAGGACTGAAGCAAACCGTCTCTGCCAACTTTGCGGAACTCAGTAAGGCATATTCTTGTTCACTCTTCTGCTTCATGCAGAGAAGGCATCTTCTATTAGACTCCATTTGAATGGGGCTTTGTTTCTGGTATTTTGATAATACAATAAATGAAATCCCCATAGTTCATTAGAACTGACTAGATTCTGCTGTAGTTTGAAGCCCAAGTTCTGGATGAATAAAACAACACAACACATACTTTGCCTTTACCTTTTTCTATTTATTTCTCTCAGGACTTTGGGATGGAGAAAAGGCTAAATATTCTTTGGTTATTACTAAGCTAGTGCCCAAATATTTGAATGTTGTTGTGACTTTGTGACTTTATTTGCTTATCGTTCCATCATTTCCAGCAATCTAATAATTCTAGGTTTAGACCACTTTATAATTTCCTCCCAGTATCTTCAAAATCCTGTGTTTTTTCTTCCTCAGAAACTACTATAGTATTCAAGAACATCAGGATTCAATGCATAACACAATTCTACAGGGAACCCCTTACCAATGACAAGAACATGTGCTCCACAATCTCCTGTTCAGCTGTTTTGCTACTTGCTTACTCCAGGTTTTTTCAACTTGTGCTGGCCCTGCTGCTGCACACAGGGCCCACTTGCATTCAAATTTAGGAGAAATTGTGTCCCTCCAGCACCCTCAGAAAATGCAGTAATTCATAAATGATCAGAGATTTAGTGTTAGCACATATGAAATTTTGAAGGTCGTCAGCAATACAATATTCTGTCTCAACCAACTGGGTCAGTCTCTCCACTTTCCCTTATGTGGAATTCTCTTGACAGATGTTCATTTATTGCACTTAATGCAGATAAATAAGCGAAATTAAAAGGCAGCTTGTTCCTTTACTTGTGCCAATTTACTAAATTCTTGTGCCAGAATTTAGTCAACTTATTAGCTAGGAGAAATTACCTTTTGAGGGTGCGATATTCTACCTAGAAAGGATTGTGTAGACCTGTGGTTCAGCAGTGTCTGCATGCTAGGATTCTCCTCTGCAAACTCCAGGCCCAGGCCTTACCTGTGCACCAGTATTCCACCTGTGCCGTTGCTAACCATACCAAGCTTCTCTATCCTCGTGGAAAACTACTCTGCACTCCCTGATCTCTTTGAGAGTATAAATTATGTTTAGAAGAATCAGCAACCAGCAGCCCTGGAAAGTGAATAGGTAAAATGGAAAGTTTCAGAAACCAAAGAACTTGGCTGCCAGTGTTATTTTTACTTCATGTGTATATTTCTAAAGGACAATGGTTGACTGGTATTAAAACCAAACCAATTAAAATATCACCACTGACCAAAAAGAGAATTTCCTTGTTGGGCTGTTAAGATTGGGGTCTTATTACCCTGCCCGTATTCCTCTGGTGTACCCTGGTACACATGCATTGGAAAACAGCAAAAGAAACCAGACACAGACATCTCCCTTCTCATGCTTTAATCCCATACCCTGTGCTCCATTCATGGAGGACAGTCTCCCAGTCCTTGCCACTCCCAGTCCTTGCATCCCACAATCAAAGCAGTGATGGTCATACTTATTCAGCCTCATTTCCATGGTACCTTTATCAGGCAACAGATCCTTGGGCCATGATACTACTATTTAGTTCTTACTTACATGGAAATGAAATAACATAAGAAAAAGCAAACAAGGCAAACACATGAAAGCCATTTACTCCTGGTAAATTCTTCAGGGTCCCAGGTGCTGGGATGCACTTTCCCTGATATCAGGGACCAGGGTCAGGATGATGAGGGTTTGGTGTCAGATAGTCTTGATGGCCTTGGCCAGCAGCAGTAGCTTTTTCTTAGTTTTTCCATCTGATCTCAGATCTGCGTTTCATTTAAGTGAGGTGACCCAGTCAGTCATGATTCTGTAATTAATAGTGCCCTTATAAACTGACACTCTTCAAAATTCCCTCACACCCCTGTGAAGAAGGTGGTGTGAGTGGGTTGGTACATATGTGGGAATGTAAATGCTTTCATTATGACTTAATTATGCTTTACTAAATCCCTCAGCACCCAAATGCTACATCTCACTTGTGGTAGGAAAAGTGCTAGGGACAAAACTGAGACTGGTAGAATAGTAGGAAGGCTAACAGCATGAGTGTTCTAACAAAACCCCCCCCCCCCCCCCACACACAAGGAAAGAGGCTTCAGACTAGGTCCTCCTTTCTAGCAGTGTCTGGCACTTGGTGTGACTTTGACCATGGGGAAGGGAGCACCCTGACAAGGTCCACATGAAGCAGCTTTGAGGTTTTCACCCATCAAACACTTCTCCCAACTCTCCCCAGTATCAAGGAAAGTGCATGGTGAGGAAGTGAGTCAGTGAGATGTGTAGTTATCCTGTGATGTGTGGCAAAGCCATCAGGATGCAAATATCTGGCCTTGAGTTCAGGGCTGTGTGCTTTAAGATCTGAGCCCAGGAAGGACAGAGTCCTACAGGCTGGTCCCTTACAAAAATCTAAATGGTTGTTCTGGGCAACTTTAAACTTCAGGCTGTTGAGTAGTCTTTAGAATAGCTAACAGCCAATTGGGAAAAACAGAATAGCCATAACTCTTAAGTCTTCTAATTCCCCTACTTCATACCCATGACATAGAGGCAAGAGCACTCTAGTCAAGGAATGAGCCTCAACTCAAGTTATAATTTTGGGCAAAATAGCTTCTCAAGGAGAAGTTGAGAGGTTCTGCCTGGGGTGGGGATTGGAGGTTATGTCGATCTGGGCAAGTCAGGGAGAATCCCTGGAAAAGGCCTCCCCAGGATAGCCAGAGGGCTTCTCCAAGCCCGTGCCTGGGTCAGAGCTGAGCGCAGATATCCTAAGTTGGGCTTCTAGCTAAGAGGTCTTTTCTGAGTGGGTCCTCTGATGCCTGATTAAGTGATAGCCTCTGCTGAAGCTCTTCCCACACGTCGGGCAAGTGAATGGCTTCTCACCAGTGTGTGTTCTTTGGTGCCTGACAAGGTGGTCCCTCCGACTAAAGCTTTTCCCACACTCATCGCAGCGGCAAGACCTCACTGAGGCATGTCCTCTCAGGTGCTTGGCGAACGCAGCACTATGGGTGAAGCACCGCCCACACTCACTACAGAGATAGAGCTCGTCGGCAGTGTGCGTCTTCTGGTGTGCCAGGTATCGCCTGTGGTCACTGAAGTCCTCTCCACACTCTCCACACAAGTAGGGTTTGCCTCCAAGGTGGATTCTTTGGTGTGTTGTTAGCACAGATTTCTGGCTGAAGCTTTTGCCACAAATAGTACAGAAGAAGGGTTTTTCCCCTGTATGTGTTCTGTGATGCCTCACAAGGTCTGAAGTCCAACGGAAGTGTTTGCCACAATCATCACATCTATAGGGCTTCTCAACAGGTGGAGTTCTCGCAGCCGGGACCAGAGGGGATGTCTCATTCATATTCTTCCGGTTTAGGGGAAATTTATAAGGTGTGCCCAGTTTGTGAACCTTTTGGTGCCTGGCAAGATGAGAGCTCCGTGTGTAACTCTTTCCACACTCCATACATTTATAGGGTTTCTCTCCTGTGTGAGTTCTCAGGTGTCTAACAAGATGGGAGTTACATGTAAAAGTTTTTCCACATACAGAACAACCATGATGTCTCCCTAACAGTGGGTGGATAGGCGTGGTTTCCTGAAGATTTGTTAAACTATTAACTTGAGAAATATTTCCATCAAATCTTCTTTCATTAAGTCTATCTGGATCATCCTCAAAGACGATTTCCCAATCTGGAGTCTGGTGGATTTCTGGATCTCCTAAAACAGACATGTGTAGGTCCTCCAAACTCAGATCTTGCTCAAGAAACTCTTCCTCGTCTTCACTTCTATCTCCTGAAGATAGGACAGGAGGAGAAAAGGGAAAATTACATAGGTAATGACACCTTCTACACAATGAGGGAGATTCTAAAACAGTCCTGGAAGGGCCAGACCAAATAGCAAAACTTTATTTTGTAACTGTGGGGGTTGGGGAAGAAGGAAATAATCAGTCATCTGAATGCCTGTGATAGCCTAGGCACTTGTCTTATGTGACCTCAAGCTGTTAGAAAGCCTTAATGTGGACAAATACCCTCATTTCACAAATGTGGAGATTGAGGGTATAGAGTTTAAATGAACTGCTTAGTAAATGATACAGCCACAATTCCAGATGTCCTGTTTTTTTTTTTCTCCCTCCTTTCACATATACCTCAAACGAATGATGGGCAGGGTAAGAGGAGGAAAAGGATGAAGAATGTGGCATATGGAGGAAGACAGTAGTGATGCCGGACAGATTATAAGAACCGAGAGGGGTACCCCAGAGGGTGGGAGCAGCAGTGACTAAAGGCACTGCCAGCTCAGGGGAGGAAGGTTGCCTTTGTCTTTTCTTACCTGTGTAGGTAAAACTCAGGATTTCTGGCTCTTGAGGCTCTAGAGTATCTGGAACCAAAGGTTCTTCTCTAACATGGGAAATCTCATCTAGTCTGGGGATTGGAAATGCTGTTCAAGAGAGGGAAACAGGACATTAAGACTGGTTAGACAACTCCGTGTTAAAAGATCAGCCAGGTTGGTCAATCAAATGTTTGGTTTCTGTATCTTCAGCACCTCCAACCAAGCACTGCACGCCTTTTTTGCCTTTCACCTACAGCTCAATAATTATCTCCAACTTTTATTGTTTCAAAAACTCATGCTTACCTCAACTATCCTGAAGCTGTGATATTACAACTTTATTTTCTTATTAGAAGTTTCACTTTCTGAGCATTTCCTCTTCCCTTTAAATTAGAAGCGTATCACCTTTCTCAGCTAATCCTTCAGTATCTTTGGTAAAATAGGCATAAGTGTAGTACATGCAGTCTCAGCTCTAAGACTACCATAACTACCAAAAAGAGAAAGATCTCTGTGCTTAGAATATCCCAGAAACATCTGAAATTTCTTACACAAGGAGACTACAATTCCACAGTCTTCTTCCAAGACATATTCTCCATAGAACTCTTTCTGTGTTGGATCCAGATCATTCCACTGGTCCTCGGAGAAGCATACAGCCACGTCCTTGAAAGTTACCAAGCCCTGAAACGACAGTGGGACCCCATTACAATGTGATGCCTCAGAGAGCCTCCTACCTCGTTCCTGGAGTGAAGGTCTCTGGTATAGGCAGGAGACGACACAACTCAAAGGGGAGACCTGGCTCCCTTCCAGGAAATTTGTGTCTCACCCTCTGCCACTGCTTCCAGACTTTCTCCTTTCACAAATGCCCTGCTACTGCTCTCCAGCCTCACTTTCTCTAATAACTTTGATGTTCTTCGAGGGTACTGCTACAAAAACAGTCTTAAAAGCCATTGTTCAACTCCTTTTTTGATGCTTTAATGTTTTTCACATTTCTGTACAAAGTCATCTTTTCTAGGAAGCTTTCCCTAACTGACCTTCTCTAATTGCCCTTATCACTTATAAAGTCTATATGGTATAAACAGGACTTTTTCATTCAGGGAGACTGCAGTCTAAAAACTCGAAGTCTTACTCTTTCTTCCTCCAGTCACACAGCTTAGCTTCCGGCTCTGCCTATGGTCAGCCTTCATCCATGCCACAGCCTGACTGACTGCAATCCCCGGGAGAGCACAGCATACAGTTTCAGAAACTGTTTCTGCAGCAGTCAGTCCTCCTCACAAATAACTTACCAAGTTAATTCCTAAAAACCAAACAACTGCAAAGTTGTACTGGAGTGTGTACTACAATATAATCTCATTCAGCAAGTCCTTTCTGGTCAGTGGCAAATAAAGACTCTCTGGAGCCTGCAGATCTGAGACTATTACAGTTTATCTCATTAGATGCAACTGCCCCAACCCCTCAGACAAAGGGAGAACTGAGAATTTAAACAGACAAAAGGAGAGTGGGTCTGAACCACTGAGTGTCCAGCTAACAAACCCTCTGTGGACAGAGGAGATGAGGGCACACCTGTGACAGGGCAGTCAGAAGGGCCGCCATCTCTGGGTTTCCTGTGCTCCTCTCTTCAGGAAGGCTTGGCTCCTGGGGCACTGGAACCTCTACAAAGGAAAGAAGGCAGAGATCAGCAACATGCAGTGCACCCCCATGACTGGCCAAGAGCTGAGCATCCCCATCATCTTTGGTGGGAATGTGGGAATCAACAAAGTGGCCTAAGGGCAGCTGAAGTTATCCCAACACCACTATGTATAACACTATCAGATGCCAAGAGAATAACCAAGAATACTGCTCTCAAGCTCAGACTTAATCATGGGGGACTCGAGTGAGTACTGCCTTCTCTGGACACCCTGGATTCTATGAACTCCTCTTGCTACAACCTGCCCAGGCTTGCTGACACAAGAGAAGCACCCCCGCCCCCACTCTTCCTGCTGAGGCTTCACCGCTCTCCTGCAGAGGCTGGAGCTCCAGGTCACGGCACAGGCTCTGCTCTGCTGTGGCCCCCAGGGCTGGGCTCTGAGTGGTCTCCTCACAGGATTCCTCGGGGCTCAGGGTCTGCGCAGGATCCTGCAGCTCACTAGGTGACTCAGGCTCTGCTCCTGGATGCTCTGTTTCCTCTGACAGGACTTCCTGGCCATGAACATGGACAGTCACCTGGGAATAATTCCAACTTCCAGTCACCATGAAGTCAGGAGGAAAGTCTTGGTTGTCACCAGGGCTTATTTTAGGCGAAGCTGCCAACAGAAAAAACTCCCAGAGGGACCCGGATGAAGAGGGGAACTCCAGTTCCACTGGGGCATGCGAGTTGTTGTTGAAGGTTGTCCGCACAGAACAAAGCAGGGATGATCAGATACTGCACTGCTTCCTCATGTCCCTCCACCACGTCCCTGTCAGCCTTCCCATTTCCACCTATCCCACCTGCTCCACCTATCCCACCTGAGCAGCGATCCTCGTGGTTTGCTTCCCTGTCTTGTTGTCCTGAGCGGGGACTCAGTGACTGAGGGGTTATGAGACCCTTTGAGGAAGTGACAAAAATCTCCCTCACACAGAACTGGAGATTCAATATTCAAAGAGAATACCAACCCATGTGACCCTGGGGTGATGAAGGCACTTAAGATAGGCCCTAGGCAGGTGTTAACCAGAAAGTCACACTCACACACACACAGACACCACCTCTGCCCATGGGGCTTATGGATCTAAGTGCAACCCAATGGCAGAGCTAATCAGATTTAAAGGGTGGTTTATGGGGCCCTGTAAGCCCACCTACTCCCAAATCCATCCTTCCAGCAAGTAGTCCCCCTCCACATCACACAGATCAGGACTCCCCCTCCTCACCCACCGCCTTGGTCTCCTGGGCTGTTTCTGCAAACCCTCCACCAGCGTCACAGCCTCCTCGCCACTTTCTGGCCGCTGGCCCCGCACCCAGCTCTGCAGCTCTCCGGGCAGGACAGTGAGGAACTGCTCCAGCACGAGCAGCTCCAGGATCTGCTCCTTCGTCCGTCTCTCTGGCCTCAGCCACTGGTGACAAAGTTCTCGGAGTCGAATGAGAGCTTCGCGAGGGCTTGCTGCTTCCTGGTAGCGAAAGCGTCGAAAGTTCTGGTGTGAGGTCTCAAGCACAGGGTCATCCCTCTGTAAGACAGACTCTGGCCTACAGGTGAAATCATCTTCCAATTTCACCGTTAGAATCCCTTCTTCTTCCCAAAGATCCTGGTCCTCTGGTTCCAAGGCTGCAGCCATTGTCTGGCTTTGGGCTGGTCTCACACCATCTAGAGCTCACACTGCCATCACCCCCCAGTCTCAGCCTGGGCACCTCGAGGAGTTTCTCCCAAGGGACCTGGGTAGAGAAGTAGAGACAAACAGTGTAAGCATGAAATTCTACACAGGAACAGCAGTTCTGAACCTAATCGTAATCTTGTATATACAACACTTCTTCAAACTATTAAGCCCCCTTTCCCCTCATCTCCATAACCACATGTTGTAAACAGATCTGGTTGGAACAGGATGACCTATGCCTGGAGGGATGTTCCCCACCCCATTTCCTAGGCAAGGCTCACACCACCTAGACAAATAGGCATTTCCATTTTTCACTGAGACTTGTAATGATGAAAACAGCAAGTGGTAAGGACATTCATAACCACTTGCTGAAAACTGTGGCACTAAGGTCCGTTGTATACAAACACATATACATATATTCTCTGAAGAGCCTCACTCAGCAACGTGGCTGAAATAGGGAAGGCCTTATCAAAGTTCATTCCGAACTGAGTCATATCCAGCATAAATTTCTTCTGTGAAATGGGAGCACTGAAGAGATGCAAGGTGAGGATTTTATGGATTAATAGTGAGGAAAGCCACTTACAGTGGCTGGCACATAGGCACCCCAAAAAGCAACTTTCCTCTTGTTAAGACATCTTTAGTTGGAAGACCTACAGGCACTCCAACCCCAGTGTTCAAAACTGAACGCATTATTCTTACTCACAAACCCTCTCCTCTTTGTGGAATCCAGCCTTGTCCGGATCATCACTTGTTAAGACTCAACTTTGTAATCCTTGAGTTCAACTTGGATTCTTCCCCAGTGCTTACAGCTAGCTCATTAAACCAATTCTAACTCTTAGGCCTCCTCTTCTTTCCCACAGACTGCTTTAGTTTGGGTCCTCATTTCTCACCTGGACCACTGATGAACCTTCCTAATTGGATCCTGGCAGTACTCAACCGTGGGCCAAGTGCAAGAGTTTCACCTGGGGAGCTTTTGCAAAACACAGTATCAGACATCATTCTTCTGGATATTCTGATTCAGTCAGTCTAGGCAATGGTATCTTTAGAAATGCCATGTGTGTCCCTATGTGCACCTTGGTGGAGAAACACCTGGGTATGTAAGGTTAAGAGGGAGAGTCCTGGAGCCAGGATGCTAGGGTTTGAATCCTGGCTCTACTACTCTTCACTTGGCGGAAGGCCATAGGCAAGTTCATATTCTCACATCTGTTCCCCTATTTATAGGATGGAAGTAATAGGTATTTATCTAGTAGTTACTATGAGGATTAAATGTATTATTATCTGTGAAGTGCTCAGAAGAATGATGGCACCCCAATGTTAACTTTTTAAAAATTTCTAAATTATAGATCCAACTGCATCACTCAACATTTAACAGTAAGATCAGTTCCAATATCCTTAGCATGGCACATGAAACTGTTCACAACCAGCCCTCAAGTTATGTTTTATGCTTCATATCCCACCCTCTTCTATTACCTGGCTATAACAAACTCATTGCCAGTCTCCCTACAACAGTGTTTTTCCAGGCCTCCGTACCTGTATGAAGGCTGTTCCTTCTGCATGGAATACTCACACCCAACCCTCAATGCTGCATGGTTTGTCTCTATTTTTTCACAGGTGCCCTCTTCTTCATCCCCATGATTTGCAGGTTAGGTCCTTATCACTTCTCATCTGTATTATTGAAAGTACCTCCAAATGTCAGCTCTCTGCCTCCAAAGTTGTTACTCTCAAGTTACCAGTCACAAGAGTGAGCGCTTTTGGCAAATCTGGTCCCTATTTAAGACTTTCGCTCACTCCTCCCTGTCTTATGAGTGAAATGCAAACTTTTAGGTAGCATATATTAGGCTGAATTTCATCTTATTCCCTTTACCCTTCTCTCCAATCTTTTCAAACACATACACACCTGAGTGCATGCGAAGCACACAAAAGCCTGATACTGTTTAGCTTTTGAATGTGCTGTTCCTTCTGACTTTACTGTTCATTTGGTTAGACTTCACTTATCTTTCAAAATACATAGCTTAGGCATCAGGTCCTCTGAAAGGTTTTCTTTGGCCATTGCATTCAAAATGACTGAGTATAGCAATGAATCTGCAACAAATTTTGCACTAAGCCTGACTGTTCCTCCATGGAAACTATTCACATTCAGAAGGCTGCAGTTATGGGCAACTGGTGATTGGCAACTTCATCAGGACAATGAGCTTGCTCATGCATCACATCTCATGCAGTGTTTTTTTGTTTGTTTGTTTTTTTTTGGCAAAACACAATCACCCAGGGGATGCAGCCCTTAGATTTGGCACCCTGTGACTTCTGGCTTTTTGCAAAACTAAAATCACCTTTGAAAGGGAAGAGATTTCAGACAATTGAGATTTAGGAAAATACGACGGGGACAGTTGTTGGTGATAGGGAGAAATTTGTGAGGTCCCAAGGTGCCTACTTTGAAAGGAACTGAGGCATCATTGTTCTGTGTACATTGTTTCTTTTATCTTGTGTCTTCTTCAATAAATGTCTCTCTTTCATATTACATGGATAGATACTTTCTGGACAGCTGCAATGCATTTAAATAAATAAACCTCCAGTTTGAGGTTTTCTTCCTACTTTAACAGGAAGAATCAGTCTTTTCCCCCATTATGTTCTACTTGGTTAGTCCCCCAATCTTGTGAATTCTACTTTCTAAATGTCTTTCAAATTCATCCATCTCATCTCCACTGCCAGTCCCCTGGTCGAGCCATTGACCCACTAAAAGGCATTACTGTAATGGAATCCTTTAAAACAATGATATTCCCAGCTCCTACACTTCACTGACACAAAACAGGTGCTCAAGTGTTTAAGGAATGATTGGTTCAAGTTTTACCACTGGTATTCCCAGGTCCTGCCTCCTCCAGACCAAGATGTAGTCTTCACACTTAACTTGAGGAATTCTTCATTTTCCAATTTCTGCACTTCAATAGAACTGCTTCAGATTCACCTTCAAGATTATTAGTCCACTCTTAACAGCTGTGTATAATGTGCTGTTGCCCATCAAATGAGTCGAGTTTAATTTCAATGACCCTATTATTCACTTTTATTATCTATATCACATTGCTCATGCCCATTTTCCCATTATCCTAAAATATTTACTATACACTTTCATAGTATCTCTAGATATTCATATGCTAGTTTCCTGCTTATTGAGTCTGCTGTCTCTATCTCATGGAAATTTGTTTTCGCAGGTGGTTTGAAATTTTTAAAATTTCATGCCCATCTTCAATGAGATTGTTTTTACTTTGGGAGTTCTGAGAGCCCTAGGTTATAAAGAGAGCTTTTTAATATAATTTCATGTGCTTTTACCTAAAAACTAATGGTTCCAAAGCTCTTGGGTCAGTTTTTATGTTAACTTCTCAAGAGTATTCCTGAATTATGCTGGTGTATTTGTGCCTTTGCCTGTGTGTGATTTCTGTCCTACCCAAGGTTATACAGGCCTCCTTCCTTATCCTTTCCATTTATCACTAGACAGATTTCCACGGAGGGGGCAGCCGGTCAAGGCTCCAGGCTGTCAGATGGTTGAAGTCCACGTACCTCCCCTATCTCCACCAGCTGACCAGTTCACGTCTCCTGGCTGGTGCACATGCATTAGAACCCTGAACTCTGGGAGACTTTATTGTGATTTGAAATCTCCTTGGGCTGTGGTGGAGTTAGCTTGTACTTATTCCTCTAGTTTTTAAATTTCTGGAACCTATACATTTTAGGCTTTTTTTTTTTGTGGGGTGGGGCAAGTGGGTACAGAAATTTAATAATGGGCAGGAGCCCCCTCAACATTAGTTGCACCTAAAATATTGAGGGAAGGTCTGACGTGAACTTTCTAATACACAAAATCAGCCAAAGGCTTCACATTGTTTACAGAATAAATTTCAACTTACGATTTGATTTTCAAAGTCGTTCAAGGCCCTTCCCTACCTCTTTTCTCCTGTGATTGCCACTCCCACTGAATGTCACTGCTTAAAAGTACCATTCTGTCTCTTTTTTTCTACGCCCTCACTGGGACTTCAAGATGCCATTCACTCTGGCTGAAAAACCCTTTTCTATCCCCTTTACTTGGTTAACTACTCATCCTTCAGGTTTTAGCTTTCCCAGGATGCCTTCCCTGACCCTTCAAGATGGTTTCCGTGGGAGCTGCGCCACCCCACATCCCAGCACACACATACCTATTTTTTCTGTGGTAAAATTGTTCATCTTGCTATTTAACTCACCACACTGTAAAGCCAAGGCCAAGGGTCATAAAGCACCCGGCTCAATGCCTATCACAAAACAGGTGCTCACACATAACATGCTTCTTAAGTTTTTAAAAGTCTTTCTGTGGAAGAATAGATATCATGTCTTATTCTTACTCATTTGTTTATCCAACAAACCATGTGCTGCACAAAAGAATAAGTAAAAACCATTGATTACTTGGGTTGTAATACTCCTAGTGGTTCCTAATGTGATGAAACCACAGCATCACAAGGAATCTTCCAGTTGCCCTGGGATAACCCAAATCAAGTCACAAAGTTATACATTCGGGGGAAAAAAAAATTCTTTTCCTTTGAGGATTTAAATCAACTTTAATAAGCACAAAACCAGACATCCAGTAATTTAATGAGCTACAATAATGACGATTTATCCAGACAAAGCTTCCAATCCCGTCCCCCTGCAAATCTTACAAGGCAGGGAGAGAAGGTGGAATTCATACATAGGGTCTCTTGGCTTAAGGGACCTCTGCTATCTTAAAAGTCTGAGAACCCACATCCAGTGAGGTGGACTAGGAACCCCCACTGTTTTCATGCTGCACTAGCTACAAGAGATTCCCTACTGTAGATTCTACAGATCATGCATTGACTGAAGGGTTCTATTCTCACAGGGCTTTGTTTTCCAAACGGGGGAAAAATATAACAGCACCACATTAAAACCACCATTTTTAAATACCCTCCAGAATCATGAAGTGAGATTTCCAATGCTTTTGTGTATTTACTTTGGCAGTCCAGGAGAATGAGGTAAAAGCAAACAGATCAAGAGCAGCAGAACAAAGGAAGAGGAGTCCTTGGTGGGGCAAGACATGGGAAGGAATGGGAGGCAGGTGGTGCTGTGGAAAGGGCACTGGATTATGTATCAAAGATGAATGGTCCAGCCCCAGATCCTCCAGAAACTGGAGCTGCTCTAGGGCTTTATGAAATAGCACACATGAGCACTTATATAGGGTAAAGCCCTCTGCAGGTAACCAATCTCCTAACTCAAACAGTGAACTGAGATCTGTTCAGTTTATGAACTAAAGTGGTTACAAATGTCAGGTATCTATATTAGAGACAGAAAACGGACACTTTTACTCTGTAATTCATGGGGTGTACTTACACTGCAAGTCTGTCTTGCAGATTTGTTGTCCTGACTCTTCTAATACCTTTCCATTCAATGTCTGTCCTTGGAAGTGTTCCGCATTGACAGATAAAAACTGAACAGGATAATAGGGAATGTGAAGCCAGGCCAGGAAGAGTGAGACCTGATCCCAGAAGGCACTAAAATAATGTGTACAGAGGTGTTTCACAAGCCCGGGCCTCATTTCCTAGTCTTCTGAGTGTGTATTTCTAGTGAGTACAGGGCAGAACTGAGGGAAAGATGTGAAAAAGATGTGAATCGTTCTCCAATCTAAGGTCCAGTTGTCCCTGCCTCTTATCTGAATGTGTCAGAGGGCTGTGAAGATCCTAACTCAACTCCACTCCACTTATCTGCTTCTCCACCTTAAAATGTTACTACTTGTGGTGGTCTTTCTGGAGCCTAAATGACAAGGTTTGTAGTCACATATTATCTATCTAAAGGAGAGATGGTGACCTATTTAGTAGCAAAAAATCAATTTTCAGAAGAAAATGGTGATCAAAAAGGTTCCAAGATTACATTTAACAGACTTCTACATCCCTCCCACTCTCTGTTCTTGTCTTTTACACTAATGCAGGCCCAGAACCTACAAATTTGAATGACTTCAAATGGGTCATTTGAAGAGCTCTTGTCATTCTGGACTAGAAGTCAACTAATAAAAATTGTTAACTGCACTTTCCCAATGCTATATTGTTCTTTAAAACCAAAGATTATTCTGGTATGTTCCCTCCACTGGAAAGATTCTTTTGTTACGTTAATTGTCCTATACACAAATGGTCACCCATGCTTTCCACATAATGGTTAGGGGCTTTAGAGCCCTGGGTTGGATCCATCTCCTCCCTTATTAGCCATGTGACACTCTCTAAGTCTCAGTCTCATCCTCAGAATGTGGCTCATACTACTTCACATGGTCATTCTAATGAGGAAATGAAGTAACAGAGAATCTCTCAGCACAGAGCCTGGCATAGGGCAGATGATTAATATATTCAGTTCTTTTTCAACTTGCTTTAAATCCTTTTGGGAAGAAGGCAAGATTTAAATGTTAAACAAGCAAATAGACCGTCATTTCATTGTAACTATAAAAAAGATTAAAAATATGTACAGGAAAAATTGCAGTCTGTTTACTGTTATATCCAAAGTAAAGTGTGAAGCCAGAAGAAGAGTCCTTGCTCTAAAGGCCCCTATTAAGCTAGGATTGGATAAGACCCTTTTCCAAGGGTGGGAATTTAAAAACAGGATTTAAATAAACTTTAGTAAGCACGGTTACACTAAATCTTGCTAACCATATTAGCAATGTTTCTACTTACCAATATCATAGTCCCCACTCCTTCCTGTAACCGGGAGGAGGCAATTTGGGGTAAGCACAGTTAGTATACCCAAGAAGTCCCTTGAAAAATTAACTCAAAAGGCAAAAGCAATAAAGGGAATGAATTTACTGACTTTTGGCTTTCAAACATCATGATCAGTATACATCAAACTGTATTTAAAAAACTATTTTTAAAAAGCATCTTCAGACTTCCAGCCAAGATGGTGGTATAGGTAAACATGGCTTGCCTCCTCTCACAACCACATCAATATAACAATTAAAATACAGAACCACCATCACTCAGAACCATCAGAAATCGAGTTGAATGTAAGTCCAACAACTATGGAATTAAAGAAACCACATCCATCCAGACTGGTAGAAGGGCCGAGATGTGGGACAGGCTGGTCCCACATCCACAGGGGTGGATAAAAATTACAGAGGGATAAGTGAGGCATCACAGCCCTACACCAGGCCCCCCCCCCCACCCAGGGTTCCAGGAAGTTAAGTCCCATTAATTTCAGGCCACAAAAACCAGTAGGGATTGAGTCAGTGGAAGAAACTTGTGAAGTCCCAAGCAGTTCTTCTTAAAGAACTGACACACATGGACCTACTCAGACTAATTCCTTCTGAGCTCCAGCACTGGGGTAGCAGCTTGAAAGGTACTAGTTGGCATACAGGGAAGAACTGAAGTGTGTGAAATCAAGGCAAGAGCTGGAGGACTCCTTTTACCCTGACAGAAAGGCAGGCAGATGCCATTGTTCCTTTTCTGAGCTGCACCCTTTCCTGGGTGCCCCCCCTCCCCCGCCCTGCCCAGAGCCACAGATTCAGCAGTTGGCTGCCATATCAAAGACTTCATCAACTTGGATAACACTGTTTGCCCCACCCAGAGATCTCCTGAGATTCCATCCCACCCAACTGATAGGCCCACCCAAGCTGTTAAATGTGACTTTTCCATATGAATGACTGGTCTTTACTCATGCCTCAGAACTTCCTAAACCCTCTCAAACAAGCAACTGCTGACCTCATTGAGCTCCCAGAACTCATACCTCTTACTAAGTGGCCCCAGGCCCAGCACTAACAGCAACCAGCCTAGATTCACAGCTTGGTTTTGTGTGGGAATCTCTAAGCCCAGCACAAGTAGCAGCCATTTCAGATTGCTTTGTAGTTTATGTAGGATGGCCCCACGCAGAACATAGGCGGGGGCTGACTTTGGCCTGCACCACCCAGGAAAACCCAGAGCCTATGCACTCAGTGTACAGCTGCAGACCATGTTAGAGCACCACCACGCTGCCCATGCACAGCTGACCCTCCACAGAAGGTGGAGGTTGGTGGTCAGTGGTCACAGCCAGTCCTTACAGCTGACTGGCCTGGGTAAATCCCTCCCATTGATCTCCCAACAGCAACCAAGGCTCAACTACAAGAGAGTATACTCAGCCCACACAAAGGGAGGACCTGAAGTACACAGCTTGGGTGATAGGGGAGGCTGTACTGCTGGACCCTATAGGACAACTACTACATTAGGCCACTATACAAAGACAGGGAGTCATGGCAGCTCTATGTAATGCATAGAAACAAACACGGAGGCTGCCAAAATGAGGAGACAAAGAAACATGGCCCTAATGAAAGAATAGATAAAAACTCCAGAAAAAGAACTAAACAAAATGGAGACAAACAATCTATTAGATGCAGAGTTCAAAGCACTGGTTATAAGGATGCTCATGGAACTTAGTGAGGACCTCAACAGCATAAAAAAGATTTAGTCAGAAACAAAAGATACATAAATTGAAATAAAGAACAATTTATAGGTAAACAACAGTAGAGTGGACAAAGCCAAGAACCAAATCAATGATTTGGAACATAAGGAAGCAAAAAATATCCAATCAAAAGAACAAGGGGAAAAAAAAACGAGGAGCCTCTGGGACAACTTCAAACATTTCACCATTTGCATTATAGGGGTGCCAGAAGGAAAAGAGAGAACAAGATATTTGGAAATCTATTTGAAAAAATGAAAGAAAACTTCCTTAATTTGGTGAAGGAAATAGACATTCAAGCCCAGGAAGCACAGAGTCCCAAACAAGAAGGGCCCAAAGAGGACCATGCCAAGATACATCATAGTTAAAATGCTAAATGTTAAACAGACAGTCTAAAAAACAGCAAGAGAAAAGCAGCTAGTTACCTACAGAGGAGTTCCCAGAAGCCTGTCAGCTGATTTCTCAAAAGAAACTTCGCAGGCTACAAGAGGTTGGTAAGAAATACTCAAAGTCATGACAAGCAGAGACCTATAGCCAAGATAGCTCTACCCACCAAAACTATCATTTAGAATTGAAGGGCAGTTTAAGAGCTTCTTTCTCAGAGAAGAAAAAACTGAAGTTCATCATCACCAAACCATTATTATATGAAATGTGATAGGGACTTACCTAAGAAAAGGAAGATCAAAACTAGGAACAATAAAATGGCAAAAAATACAAATCTAACAACAACTAAAAAACAAAGCAAACAAGAACAGAGAACAGAATCATGTATATGGGGAGTGTTTTGATGGTTACGAGATGAGAGGGGGGTATGGGGAAATGGGTGAAGAAGTGATGGGTTTAAGTACAAATAGGTAGGTAGAGAATAGCCACGGGGATGTAGAGTACAGCATAGGAAATGGAGTAGTTGAAGAAATTATATGCATGACCCATGGACATGAACAATGGTGTGGGGATTGCCTGAGGGAGTGGGGAGTGCTCAGTGGAGGGGGGCAAAGGGGGGAAAATTGGGACAACAGTAATAGCATAATAAATAAAATATAATTTTAAAAAAGTATTTTTTCCCCTTAAAGGTTTCTCTCCTTCATTAGATTCAACATAAAATATTTGAATGGCATGGGAAGAAGTGGCTCGAAGCTTATTATAACAGGTTTCAAAGAAACAAAATGAAGTATAGAGAAGGGGAAGACAGGAAGGATAAAGAGGCCAGGTAAGTAGTGATGGCACAGTGAAGCCAGTGGAGGCAAAGCTATAAGTATCTTTCACCCTTAAATTCTGTGGTTAGGGTCAAAGTATAAAACGAGTATAAAAATGTCATTGAGTGTAAATGTGAACATGAAAAATAAAGCTATTAAGTTCTTAACAGTTCACTTTATTTTTTTACTTAAAATGTTTTCTGTAGGAGTGTACCAAAGGTTCAGAGGTTGAACAGTTGATAGTCTTGCCTTTGGAGGCAGATGACCCATCTTCTTCCTTCCTAAAGATGTGTCATCTTGGACAAGTCACATCACCTCATCCTGAAAACAGAGATTATTCTCTCCTTAAAGGCAGAGAGCTGGATCAGCTTTTGAGAACCCATCCAGCTTTATGAGGTGATAAAAGAGGTGTGTTGAGAGAAACAAGTATATATGGCTTCCTTACTGAGTACTTGCTTGGGCCGTGACATATTAGCCTAGGATGGTGAGAAGGATTCATTTTGGAGTTAAGGCAGGTTAGAGGCCAAATACAGATTTTTAAGAGTCCAGAATTAAATATGTGGCCATCGTGATCATATTGGTTGATCTCCAACATGAGGCTAGACTTTTTAACCTTATATGGATTATTACCCAGAGGTAGTTAATGATCTACATAAAGCAGGCATCTATATGCCCTGGGTTAAAAGAGAACCCAACCTAATCTGAAGTAGGAAAGGGCAGTCATCAAACCTGACCCCCATCCTGATGGCAGCTGCTTTCACCTAGCAGCCCGAGTTCAAGTGGCTGTATAAATGAATTCCTACCATGAACGTGGTCAGTGCCAATCACACAAAAACAATTGCTTGATTGAAAAAAATAACAGAATATTATAAATGCAGCCTGACCTAAGGTATAAATATGGAAGATTCAGAACACTCTATTCAAAAGTCATTCACTCGATTTTTAGTTTTGTAATGGTGGCTTCCTCTGGTTTTGCCTGAGGCTCCGGCACACAGGTGATAAAGGATGGAACCCATGAGGGCTGGGCCAGAGGAATCCGAGAAGTATCAGGTTTCCACTGCAGAGTAAACTGTTGTCCAAAGCAGAAGTCCCAGGATGCCATTCTTGCTTTGGACACTGTTTAGCATCTTAATCTCCCACTGTGATCTCTGCCCCTGAGGGCAAGGATCTCCTTCATTTTTGTTTCCAGGAGAAAAGGCACCCAATAAAAGTATGTTGAATTTAACTAAACTATTTCTCTTCCAACTTGGACACAGAAACTGAAATTCAGAATCACTGAATGCCAGGGACAGTTATGAGCATTTGACATTAGGGTTTATTCCAATCTCCTGGGGTGATCAGGTGGCATAGCCATGTACTGGTTTACTACGTTGCATAGGATTAGTGGAGAAAAGCTTGTTCAAGGGGCAGGAAGGCAGGGGATGGAGTTTATTCATTCCAAATATCTACTGAGCATCAATTTTGAGTCCCACACAATTCATGGTGCTAGGCAGAGAAAGATGAAAACAGCACAGGCTCTTACCTTACAAAATTTAATATATAGTTAAGAAATAGCAGAAATTTTACATACTAGGGATTCCCAGCAAAACCTAGTATATAGGTTATAGGATCAAAACAAAAACTACCGAGAGAAAATTAAGGGGAAAACTTATCAATATTTCACCTTCAATTTAGCATAAGATGATACAGCATTTGCAGGTTTTTTGAAGTACACTTTCTTAATTCTACAAACAAAAGAATTCAGACCTCAGTGGTTACATTACCCACACAAGATCATATTGCTAGTTTCCAGTACACAAGTACTCACCCACAAGTAAACCGCTGCACGGTTTATGTGAAGAAGTCTGGACCAAGGCCTTGGCTCTCAGCGTGAGAAATCCAGACCAGCAGCACCAGCAGCTAAGAACTTGTGAGAACTGCAAATTATCAAGACCCAGCCCGGACCTATTATCAGAAACTCTGGGGATGGCCTCAGCAGTGTTTAACAAGCTCTTCGGGTGCTTAAGATGTATAAGTTTGAGAACCAGTACCTAAAGCAAGGGAATGCTTGAACAAGTAAATCTGAGGTTCAAGAAGAAAAGATCCAACTTTTCCAGTGTCGGACAAATTCAAAGGAGGATTTGCGAAAGTGAAGAGTCTGGGACTGTTCTGTTTTATGCCTGTGCCAAATTAAATGGGCAAAGCATGCTGTAGATCTGTAACCGACCTCACCTGTATAATTTGCAATGCCCAAGAGTCTCTCACACCGTAGTAAACCTTGCTGTACCTTTGCAATGACTGCTGCAATACAGTATACAGAAAAAGAGCAAAAGGAGTATAGCTGGAGGAGAAAGGGGTGAAGATTATGAATCTCAGGTATTTGGTCCTGGAGGAAAATTCCCTTACTCCCTCCAAACCTGGCACCGTCTTGTGCGACCTAGTAAGAGCAGAAAGTTGCTAGGGACAGGTGGCCACAAACCCTAGCAGCTATGCCGTCACATTCCGCAACAACAGGCCTCCCACGGCTACCTACAGCCTTCTGAAGCGGCTTTCTGGACCAAGGCGCACACAAAGGGTGGCTTGGAAGAGAGGTGGGGAGGAGTTATGATGGTCTCCATTAGTATTCCTTGCAGCTTCTGAGTGAGGCTGCCCTGGGTGTCACCTGCAGTGTGGACAGAAAAAGAGCAACAGGTCGAAGCCTAGCCTCCCAGCGGGAGCCTGGGTGTGGCACTGCTCCCGGGACCAAGGCGGTGGAAGAACGAACGATAGGCTAAGAGCACCTCTGGGAACGTCGGTACAGCAACCGAGGCAGACAGGGTCATCACAGCGCCTGAGGGCACGAACATCCACGGCCAGAAAAATGAAAACTGCGCCGAGACCTCTGTGAGAGAACACAACATATCCACGGCACGCAAACCAACCAACTTTTAGTCAAATCAGACAGAAGGCAGGGGTGCGCGCACTCCTGCGGAGGCTAACGGTGGTGATGGGAAGAAGTGCCAACACCGGCGGTGAGGCGTCGGGGCAGGAGGGCTGCAAGAGACAGCAGCCGCTGGCTCGAACAGAGGCTCGGGTCTGTCCGAGAGACAGCGAAAAGTCACAAGCCAGACCGTCTCCAAGGCCTCCAAGACCACAGGTGAGTAGTTCTGCGTGTGCCAGACGAGGGGTTAGCGGTGGAGACGGGGTTTGTCCGGATAATCTGAGAGGGGGGATGAGAAAGCGCTGGGAGAAGTGGGCCTAGATCACTCCTCCCTCGAATCCGAGGGG
This sequence comes from Phyllostomus hastatus, assembly GCF_019186645.2. Taxonomy (NCBI): domain Eukaryota; kingdom Metazoa; phylum Chordata; class Mammalia; order Chiroptera; family Phyllostomidae; genus Phyllostomus; species Phyllostomus hastatus. The sequence goes on along the minus strand of NW_025334015.1, from coordinate 4,597,117 downwards.
CCAGCTGGCGCAGAAGAACGGAGAGGTACGAACGAACTGCTTTTCTGCAGGCCTCTGGAGAGGCGGAGGGCGGTGGCTGGAAAGAAAGCCGCTGGGTACGCCACCAGCGTCCGCCGAGCTCCCAGCTCCGGCCTCCAGCACTAGTGAGGGCCCAACGCCTCGCGCCCCTCACCACACTGCCGCCGCCCTTTCCCCAGAACAGCGCGATCTCCCCAAAGCTCCGGGGGGCGGGGTCTCCGACCTCTTCCCCTCTCCCCTGCCCTGTGCGGCCCAACTCTGCCCGATCCGGCCCGGCCCAGCCCGCCAGCACTCACGGCTCCGGCTCCGACAGCTCCTGCAGCTGCTACACAGCCCGCTTCTCCCCCACCCACTCTCAGCGGGAGCAGCGCCACCGAACCCGAGCCGCGCTGGGCCTGGCGGGTCGGAACACGTGGGGCCTTTGCACCCGGAACCGGAAGCTGCCTTCCGCCCCCGCCTCCTTGCTATGCTGAAGCCTTTCTAGGCACTGGGAGATTTGGTTCTCTCTATGTTCCCAGCGTGAGTTGAGTCTCTGAGCCCCACCAGACCTGGTGCAAAAAGGCTCAGGCCAGACCGCATCCGTCCGCACCTCCGCACTTCTCTTGCTTCCTTTTTGTCTTTCTGTTTTTGATCTTTTGTTTGTTTTGATTAGGATGCCTGTATCTCTACTTGTTTTTCTTGATCTTTTTCCCCCCCTCTGAATTGTCAGCGAAGCGGGGGGGAAGAGAGCGGTTTGGGGTTTGACACTGGCCCTTGCATTTACCCTCAGCTGCAGGCCGGCTCTCAACCTCAGCGCCCGTTCTCTGAAACGGGCGTACCAATACCGTTGCTCTGATGACTAAATGCCAGTGCTTGTAAACTGGGAGCTTAGTAAGAGAAGCCTTATGGTAGCATTGTTCTCTGTTTTCCTTTGGGCATTTGCTCATTTTTGTCTGGGTCAGTGGCATTTCTGCCTGTACCTGCCATTTTCTCTCTTACCCACTTTCTCTGTCCCTAAGTCACCATGCTCCAGGTGGCATCTGTTCTAGCATCTAAACTGTCTCACTACTAATATGTAACAAGTGATTTTTACTTATATAAAACATACATGTGTGGACAAAAATCAGCTTTTAAAATATATCTATAAGTCAAGAATTTTCTTTCAGAATATTAGAGCATGGATTAACTTCTTATGAACCCACCAACTGGGCTTATGTAGTATGTACCGTTAATAGACACTGTTTATTTTAAATGATCTTATGGATTCTTGACAGCTAAACCATCACATTACAAGGATAATTCTCATTGCTGTAACAAATGTGAAAAAGTAGTTTTCTATTCATAAAGTGTACTTAGTACTTTTAAGTCCATTAAAAACCAGCACAAGAACGAGCCAAATCACTGGTCAGGGGGCAGTGCTTGCTTCATGCACATGTGTGTGAAGGAGGCAGAGTGTCCTGGAGGACTTTAAATAGAATAATCAGAATCTTTTTTCTTTCCTTTTTTTTTTTGGTCGGGGGTAGGGAGGAGAGGTTTAAACTGCATTTGAGTGTGGGATTCTAAGGTGCTACTTTCTTGCCTGATTTTCTAGACTATCCAGGAACATGAGAAATGGCAGAGCAATTACAAGGTTCATTCTGCTAGGTAGGCTTCCCTGGTGTCCAAGGACTACCAATCCCTCTCTTCCCAGTGACCTTTCTCATCTACGTGTTAAACATTGCAGGCAGTGGGCTCGCTATTGCCCTTTTCTGGGCTCAGCCCAGGCTACAAATTCCAGTGGACTTTTCCCTTTGCAACTTGTCCTTCCCTAGAGATCCGGTTCTCCACCACAGTCACCCCTGAACCGCTAGACAACTTGATGGTGGCAAGAGCAGCAAGCTGCACCCCCTGTGCTTTCTGCAGGCCTTCTTCCACTTCTTCTCACACCACTGAGTTCTTTTATCATGTCTTTTGCCCGTTACCTGACAATCTGCAAGCCTCTTTGCTACCCTGCCACATTGACCAGCAACATCTGCCCACAGCTGGCCTTGGCTCCTGGGCGTTAGGCTTCACCCTTGTTTTTTGGCAGATGATACAGCTCATCTAGTTGCTATTCTGTGGCAAAAATGTCATCCAGTGATATTGGTCCCATCTTGAAAGCTGCTTGGGAAGACACAAGAATGTTGGAGCTTCTGGGTCTCTTATCCACTGTCTTGGTAATCCCAGGGCCACTGCTTTGCTCTGTGATTTCCTAGGCCTCTATTCCTCTGCCACCCTACAGATTCCCTAAGCTGCTGGCTGCCAGAAGGTGTTCTCCACCAGTGCCTCTCACCTGAGAGTTGCCTCCCTGGCTATGGAGCAGTTTTGTTCATGTACCTGAAACTCACAGTACACTGCTCCTTTAATAAGGTGGTATCTGTGCTAAATATCATCCTCACACCTTCTGATTCCTTTTATTTATACAATTAGAAACAAGGAGGTGAAAAAGCCCTAAGGAAAGCAATGGCTTTTCCAAAGACTTGTCATGCAGAGTAAACCACACAACACATCAAATTACATTTCAGGTAGATACAAAATTAAATGTGAGAGAGGACTGGGCAGAAGATAAAGATGTGAAAGCAAACTGTGATGATTAGGGTCCCCTATAAGAATTAGTTTCATATAAAAAAAGTTAGTTTCATATAAATGAACCAGAAATCCTCCTTGAAGAAGAGATGTGACCTAATTCTTTAACAAGGAAACAAGGAAATTTCAGAATTCCCTCCCATTCATGAGATAGAACTGAGAACTTCAATTATAAGTTGAAAGTAGGAGGCCACTGTAATAAAAACAGCCTGGTACTGGCATAAAAATAGGCACATAGATCAATGAAACAGATTAGAGAGCCCAGAAATAAACCCAAGTCTCTACGGTTAATTAATATTTGACAAAGGAGGAAGAAGCATAAAATGGAGTAAAAATAGCCTCTTCAACAAATGGTGTTGGGAGATATGCAAAAAAAAAATGAAACTTGATCACCAACTTACACCATACACAAAAATAAATGCAAGGTGGATAAAAGACTTAAATATAAGTCGTAACCCCATAGAAGTCCTAGAGGAAAATACTGGCAGGAAAATCTCAGACATTCCACACAGCAACATCTTCACTGATATGTCTCCTAAAGCAAGGGACATAAAGGAAAGAATAAACAAACGGGACCTCATCAAATTAAAAAGCTTCTGCATGGCCAAAGAAAACAACATTAAAATGAAAAGAGAACCAGCTATATGGGAAATCATTTGCCAGTGATACCTCAGACAAGGGTTTGATCTCCAAAATATATAAAGAACTCACACGACTCCACTCCAGGAAGACACAAAAAAAAAAAAATTAAAAAATGGACAAAAGACTTGGACAGACACTTCTCCAAAGAGGACATACAGAGGGCCCAGAGACATATGAAAATATGCTCAGCATCACTAGCCATTAGAGAGATGCAAATGAAAACCACAATGAGTTACCATCTCACACCAGTCAGAATGGCCATCATAAACAAATCAACAAACAAGTGTTGGAGAGGATGTGGAGAAAAGGGAACCCTAGTGCACTGTTGGTGGGAATGCAGACTAGTGCAGCCACTGTGGAAAACAGTATGGAATTTCCTCAGAAAACTAAAAATGGAACTGCCTTTTGACTCAGCAATTCCACTGCTGGGATTATATTCTAAGAACCCTGAAACTCCAATTCAAAAGAACCTATGCACCCCAAAGTTCATTGCAGCACAATTTACAATAGCCAAGAGCTGGAAGCAACCTAAGTGCCCATCAGTAAATGAATGGGTCAAAAACTATGGTACATTTACACAATGGAATTCTATGCAGCAGAAAGAAAGAAGGAGCTCCTGCCCTTTGTGACAGCATGGATGGAACTGGACAGCATTATGCTAAGTGAAATAAGTCAGGTGGTGAGGGACAAATACCATATGATCTCGCCTATAAGTGGAACCTAATCAACAAAACAAACAAGCAAGCAAAATTGAACCAGAGACACTGAAATTAAGAACGAACTGACAATAGCCAGAGGGGAGGGTGGAGGTGACAGTGGGGGGAAGTGTTTTCAGGATATACTATAAAAGACAAATGGACAAAACAAGGAGGAGGGTGGAAGCAAGGGAGGGAGGTAGGTTTGACTGGGGTAGGGGAGAGTGGTGGGGAGAAAATGCAGACAACTGTAATTGAACAATAAAGTAATTAAAAAAGAATACATTAAAAGGAATCAACATCAGATTAGAAGAAGCACTGGATCACATCTACTACCTTGAAAAACAAGGTAGTAGAAAGCACCCAATCCAAAAGAAAAAATAAAAACATAAGGAGAGTTTAAGGGACCTCTGAGACGACATCAAACACCATAGGGGTACCAAAAGGAGAAGCAAACAATGTATTAAAAGTTTTTTTGAAAAAATAATGTCTGGAACACTAACTGTCCTAAATTAGAAAATAGACATAAGTCAAGGATGCACAGAGAGCCCCAAACAAGGTGTATCCAAAGAGGCTTACATCAACATATATTATAATTAAAATGGCAAAGGTGAAAAACAAAAAAGGATCTTAAAAGTAATAAGAGACAAGAAATTAGATATGTACCAGGGAGCTTCCATAAGAGAGAAGCTGATTTCTCAACAGAAACTCTGCAAACCAGAAGGTATTGGCACAATATTCAATGTAATGAAAAGCAAATACCTACAATTAAGATTATACTACTCAGCAAGGCTATCATTTAGAACTGAAGCAGAGATAGTTTCCTAGGTAAGAAAAAGCTAAAGAAATTCATCTCACTAAATCAGTATTATAAAAACGTTAGAAGGATCTAAAAAGAAAAAAGAGAAAGAAAAAGTAAGAACCATTGAAGTCAGGCACAACTGTCAGTAACTTTAAAAAACAAAAGTACGAAATTCAGTCTCGCTCTTTGTTTATGATAACTCCCTCTGTGTCGTCTCCTTGTCAAAGGTGTAAGGTGTCCCAGACATTTCATTTTCTTACACTCAAGTAGGGAAATGGACTAAACTTTAAGTCAAAATTCCAAGGCAAGCTGAATCAGGATCTAATATATTGAAGCATCTAATAAATTTATATTGGCTAAAGATCTGTAGACACCAACCTAAAAAATTGAAAAAGCTACCAAATGCTAAGGATAACACACTGGAAATCCTTGAATGTATATTCCTATCAAAATCTTCCTTTGTGACTAAATGTCTTTCTGTGCCATTTTTTCCTGTTTGTATGTGCAAACTTACAGGCTGAGACCTTTCTCTCTGTTGCATTAAAATTCACTAGAAAATTAGTAAAACTACTTCCTCTCTTATTAAGAATATTCTTCCATATGGTTCTTCTTTGCAATGGGCAAAATAAATTACTACAAGACAAATTGTACAAGTTTTAAAATATGTAAGGAACAGCATGGAAGAGGCAACTCACAGTATTGATATGTTGCATAATTTTTTTATAAAGTCCATGAGTTGATTTTATTAGCAAGAAAGGTATTCCACAAGTCTTATAAAAAGCATAATCTGTTCATTTACTAACAAATTAGGAGGGATGAAATTTCCTGTCTTCTTAGTTGTTGAGGGTATGCATATGGTCTTTTTAAAAATTAAAAAAATTTTTTTTACTGTTCTATTACAGTTGTCTCAGTTTTTTGCCCATTGCTCTTCCCACCCCCACCCCTTATCCCCTGCTCCCACAGTCAATCCCTACCCTGTTATCCATGTGTATGGGTCATCAATACTTGTTCCTTGACTAGGCCCTTCCCCTTCTTTCCCCACTTCTCCACCTCCCCACTCCCCTCTGGTCACTGTCAGTCTGTTCCTTATTTCCATGCCTGTGGTTCTCTTTTGCTTATTTGTTTATTTTGTTCATTAGGTTTCTCTTGCAGATGAGATCATATGGTATTTGTCTTTTGCCTCCTGGCTTATTCACTTAGCATAATACTCTCCAGTTCCATCCATGCTATCGTGCAAGGCAGGAGTTCCTCCTTTCTTTCTGCTGCATAGAATTCCTTTGTGTAAATGTTCCACACTTTTTTGATCCACTCATTTACTGATGGGCACTTAGGCTGTTTCCAGCATTTGGCTATTGTAAGTAACACTGCTATGAACATAGGGGTGCATAGATTCTATTGAACTGGTATTTCAGGATTCTTAGAGTATAATCCCAGCAGTGGAATTGCTGGGTCAAAAGGCAGTTCCATTTTTAGTTTTCTGAGGAAATTTCATACTGTTTTCCACAGTGGCTGCACCAGTCTGCATTCCCACCAATGGTGCACTAAGGTTCCCTTTTCTCCACATCCTTGCCAGCACTTGTTTGTTGATTTGTTTATGATGGCCATTCTGACTGGTGTGAGGTGGTATCTTGTTGTGGTTTTGATTTGCATCTCTCTGATGGCTAGTGGTGTTGAACATCCTTTCCTATGTCCCTGGGCCCTCTGTATGTCCTCCTTAGAGAAGTGGCTGTTCAGGTCCTTTGGGAAGGGAAGGAGAAACAGACATCAATGTGTGGTTGCCTCTTGTGTGCCCCTCTACTGGGGACCTGGCCTGCAATTCAGTGTCCTGGGCTGGGGATTAAACTAGCAACTCTTTGGTTCACAGGCTGGTGCTCAATCCACTGAGCCACACCTGCCAGGGCTGATGTAGTCCCATTTGTTTGTTCTTTCCTTTATTTTCCTTGACCTAGGAGATATATCAGTGAAGATATTGCTGCATGGAATATCTGAAATTTTCCTGCCTGTGTTCTCCTCTAGGACTTTTATGGTGTTGTGATTTATATTTAAGTCTTTTATCCATCTTGAGTTTATTTTTGTGTATGGTATAAGTTGGTGGTCTAGTTTCAGTTTTTTTGTATGTAGCTGTCCAGATCACCCAACACCATTTGTTGAAGAGGCTATTTTTACTCCATTTTATGTTCCTGCCCCCTTTGTTGAATATTAATTGACCATAGAGACCTGGTTTATTTCTTAGTTCTCTACTCTGTTCCATTGATCTATATGTCTGTTCTTAGCCGGTACCAGACTGTTTTGATTACAGTGGACTTGTAATATAGTTTGATATCAGGTATTGTGAATCCTCCTACTTTATTGTAGGTCTACTTTATCTCAAGATTGCTGGGGCTATTCAGTATCATCTTTAGTTCCATATAAATTTTTGAAATATTTGTTCTAAATATGTGAAGTATGTTATTGGTATTTTAATAGGGATTGCATTGAATCTATAGATTGCTTTGGGTAGTATGGACATTTTAATGATAATTTTTCCTACCCATGAACATGGTATATGCTTCCATTTATTTGTATCTTCCTCCATTTTTTTTTTTCAGTGTTCAGTAGTTTTCCAAATACAGGTCTTTCACCTCAGCTAAGTTTATTCCTAGGTACTTTTTTTCTTATTGCTGTTATGTTGCTTAATTCTATCCCTATGTGAGAGAACACTAATTCTCTGAGAACTTAGAGTAGAAAATACTTCCATTCCCTCATACTCTTTTCTAGACCAGGGAGGAATTATTCTTTTTTCATAATATGTGAGCTCCAGTTCTTTTCCATGAAACCCTAAGAGACAGAAGAAATGTGAGTTGGCACTAACAGGAATGCTCCGTGAGCCCAGTCACCGTATGTAGGGATGTATCTTCACTCTCTATGCTGAGGAACGTGGCAGTCTCATCTGGCCAATAAAGATTTCTAAAGGCTAAACACAGTTTATAATTCATAATTAGACCTATTTTTTCTATAGGGATTTGCTGAGAATTAACTATGTCCCAAGTCCTGCTAGGCAATTAGGAGCTTATAATTTAGATAGGGAGATAAATGATATACAATAATTACAACATAACTCAGGGAGTGGAAGTATAGAGTTGTGCACAGATTGTTTTGGAAAGACCTCAAAGGGTCCCCTCACCAGCCTGGGGAGGGGTTAAAGAAGGTTTCCCAAAAAGAAAGTACCTAAGCTGGGTCCTGGAAGAGTTCAACAGGAGAGGGGAGGGGGGGAAGTGCATTTCAGACAAGGCTTCTAGGTTTGTGAAGTTGAACGAGGGCAGGGAATCCAGCTGAAGCTGGGAGTTCAGGCACTTCTGATCATCTCTCAGGTCTCCTGTGAGTTAGTTTTTGTGATGGATTCATGAGGCTTTTGGAGGGGAGAATCTTGAGTCAGGGAGTTTGCTAACATGGTGTGTGTGTGTGTGTGTGTGTGTGTGTGTGTGATAAGTATAGTGTCAGCCTTCTTCTATAACACATGTACACATTTGTCTAAGCTTTATGGAGGAATGGGCTGCAGGTGATGACTGAGTGAACTCTTTTGAGATGCTGGTCACAGACAGTGCTGCTGTAGTGTCCCACTAACAAAGTGGGGGATGTACATGGAGATGCAGATTCTTTCTACTTTTGTAAGTAACATGGCTTGGCTTGGGCACTACAAGGAACTGGAGGAGTGGCAATGGTGCAAGTAGAAGCAGCTGAGCCTGGTCAGAGCAGTGGTTCCAGCAGAAGTGGCAGTAGTGCCCAGCAGAGGGGATGCAGAGCAGAGCAGTGGCAAGAATTGGGCAGCCACCATCTGGACAGCTGACTGCCTTGGGTTGTGAGGATGTGTGAAGTTTTGTAAGATTTGGAGGGAGATCGGATATCTCAAGTTAGCAGGTAAAAACAATATTCAGAGAAACACAGGGAAGTAATGTTAGAAAACTAAGATTATAGAGTTAAAATACTGGAATAAATACTTAAATCTATATTCTTATTAAAATTTAATAGTACTTTTTATTTCTTTTAGAAAAGTCACAGCATACAGAGTCATACAGTGTTCCTTTTCATTTCCCCATATCACTCAGTTATATTCTCCTGTCAGTTGCCTCATTATTCTCCAGTCTCTTCCTCTCTTTCCATCTCTTCTAGGCTACTTCAGTTCATGCCAGCATCTTTCATGAGGATCAAAATACACACTTCTCAATGGATTCCCTATCCTCGGACCTCCATACTCTTCCTATCCATATTTCTAGCTGTAGCAAGGGTGGTCATCCTAAAACACAATACTGACCACATCACTCCTCAGAACCTTGATGGTAATGTGCAAACTCCATGGCATGCCATTCAAGGTCCTTGATTATCTGATCTTGACCTATCCAATCTCCCAGCCCAATCTTCGGCCATTTTTCCTTCTTCCTTCCCCATTCTATGCTCCATACTTTCTGAATTCCCAGGTTCGGAGGTCGGCAAACCATGACCCTGTTTTTGTAAATAAACTTTTACTAGAACACAACCACACTAATTTGTTTGTATTGTCTGTGGCTGCTTTTATGTAAAGCCTCAGAGGTGAGTAGTTCAAACAGAGACCACATGGCCTCAGATGCCAAATATTTACTATTCCTTTGCCTAGATACCTTCCTTACTCTCTCCATTATTTGGCTATGTCTGATCTGACTTCTAGATCTCAGGTGAGCACCCAACTCATGGGAAGCCCCCCCAACTTCTCATCTCCAGTGCAGTTAAGGTGCTATTCCTACATGCTTCCAAAAACACTATGTGCATATTTACATGTGAACACTTAGAAAATTGTATTTACTCTGCTTGGCTTCTTCTGTAAACTCTAAGGCCCTTGAGAGCAGCATAGCTGCTGTAGGGTGTCAACACAGGGCTAGGCACAAAGCAAGTCCTCAAAAGATATTTTCTGAATGATTATGTAAGTGGCTGGTTTGTTTACATTGTGTCCCTTGTTACCTACAACTTTAAGTAGACAGATACGTGCATATGTTTACAAAATCCTACTATCCATTATATTCAAATGCTGGAGACATGATGTAATAGGAAATATTTGCTGAATAATTTGTCTCCAAGTCTGCTGCTGCTGCTTCCAGCTTTTCTCTCTGCAAAGCTTTCTTCTTCGTCTCTGCTTCCTGCCTGTCTTTCCCAAATCAAGGAGATGTGTTTCTGACCGGAGGGGAGAGAAGAGGGAATTTAAGGGGACAGTGGGAAGGGTTCACAGGAACAAACTTAAAGGACACATGGTCATAGACTAAGGGGAGGGTGGTAATGGGAGGGAAGGGGGGAGGGTGGGAGGGGGAACTGGATTGGGAGTAAAAAGGAGAAAACTGTATATGAACAATGATTAATAAAAAAAAAAAAGGAGATGTGTTTCTTACTGTGTCCTGGTTATTCTCCCCATTCTCCAGACTGCCTTGAGTACAGAGAGCTTCTTAACTCATTTAGTGCTTAATGGTTTGAGATGGAGTTACATCATTTTTTTCTGACCTATGTTGATGCAATCAAGCATCCTTCATTTCTCTTAAACTTTTCATACTCTCAAATAAAGAAGAAAAGTAGATAAGCATTAACACATTTCTTTTATGAATTTGGGCTAAGAGTGATATGTTTCAAGTCTTGGTTTTGTTTGTTTGCATATTCATTTTGTGTATGGTGGCCAATTTCAATTTCTAAGACTTTCATCATGTAGTAAATTTGAAGATGCCCAATAGTGTTCAGCCTTAAAGCAGGGGCACCCAAGAATATATATATATCTACAACCTCCGCAAAGGAAAGTGCATCAAGAGCCATTACTTGAGGGACTGTCCTAAACTAAAATGTGAATAAAGACTGCCAGTTTGAAATGCATCTCAAGGATTGGTAGTTCTGGATAAGATTCACTGAATTAAGACATCTTTATTTTATTTATTTATTTATAATTTTTAAAATTGTTATTTAAGCCCAGTTGTTTCCATTTTCTAGCCACCACTTTCCCCTGACCTCCCTCCCCCCCTACCTCGCACCCTCAGTCCTAGCCTCCTTTGGCTTTGTCCATGGGTCCTTTATACATGTTCTTTGACAACCTTTCCCCTTCTTTCCTCTTTGTACCACTCACTCCCTCTGGTTACTGTCAGTTTGTTCTTTATTTTCATGTCTCTGGTTATATTTTGCTTGCTTGTTTTTTTTTGTTGATTAGTTTCTACTTATAGGTGAGATCATATGGTGTTTGTCTTTTACTGCCTGGCTTACTTCACTTAGCATAATGCTCTCCAGTTCCATCCAAATGGCTTTCTTTTAGGAAGACCCAAGTTCAAGTTATTTTTATGACTTTTCTACATGAGGCTGAGATTCCTTTACTTGACTTCATTTCAAAGCATCGAGGTTAGCTGCATCTATTTATTCTAGAGAAGGGAAAAACTTAGCCCCAAATAGTGCTGTCACTCTCTTGTTGGCAGAGTAACACAGCACTTACGGTTCCCAGGGAAACACTTCCAGTCCCGAGGTATGTCCTTGTCAATGAACGGGCTGAAAGAAGGAACTGGCTAAAGGCTATCTAACTGAAATGGAAACACTTCCTTTTCCTTTTTGTGCTAGAAAAATGAAACTCTTTCTAGAATTTAAGGCAAGGGCCATTACACATTGCTGAATTTCACTCATGAAGTTTTCGAGAAGTGGGTGCTGAAAGTGATTAATAGCCAGTTCACACTAGGTTACAATTTCTTTTCTTAAAACAACGATTTGTTGGCAGGACTTTCACAGTTTCCTCTGGAGCCTCATTCCCCACGGAGGTGCACCAGGGCCCCCCAAGGAGAAGGAGAAGCTCTCACTAAGAGTTCATTTTTAAGTCCAACTGAGGAATTGGCAGTTCTTTAAATTCTAATTGGTATTAATCATGTTTGCACTCCTGAGATAATTATCAAAATCAGAGAAGCCACAATTTTGTGGGTTTTAAATCTTGAATTTCTCAATATCTCCAATAAAGGAAATCAGTGGTTGCAATAATTAAATGGATCCTCTAATAAATGGAATTGAATCAAGGGTAGGAAATCTGACTAATACAATGAAAAATGACCAGATACATGGGAATGCGAGAGTGAACAGAACAGAGCGGTGCTTGATTTTCTTGTGGCAATGAACAAAGAGGCAGAGGTCTACAGTGCCGAGGGTCCCACAGAGGGCTGATGGCTATAGTGTGCATGATTAATTTTGGAAACAATTTTCTGCAAAAAATAAAGTTGGAATTGCATTTTTAAAAGAATAAACTTAAATGAGGTTTAATTTTCACAGAATAAAATGCAGTCATTTAAAGTACAAAGTTCAATTAGTTCTGACAGATATATACACCTGTGACACTACCACTTTAAGAGTTAGAATGTTCTCAGCACCCCAAAACTTCCTTTTGGCCCATTTTCAATTACCTACCTCAACATCCTCTCTCCCACCCCAGCCACCACTGATCTGATTTCTATGTCTGTAGATGACTCTTGATTATGATATGCTTTTATATAAAGATTCATCCACATTGTTGAGTATGAAAAAGTTCCTTTCTTTTAATTGCTGAGTAGTATTCCACTGCATGAATTTACACCTTATTTATTCATTTACTAGGTGGTGAGCTTTTGGGTTATTTCATTTTAATTGTTATACATAAATAAAGCTTTGATGAACACTCATGTAGGAATCTTTTTGTGAGCATGTTTTTCATTATTTTGGGTAAATGACTAACAGGAAATCTCCTGAGAATAAGGTAAGTGTATGATGAAGTTTTAAGAAGAGTCAAATTGTTCTCCAAATGAGGTTGAACCATTTTACAGTACCGTCAACGAATGTATGAGAGGTCTAGTTGATCCACATTTCACCAACACTTGTTATTGTCAATAAAAAAAGATATAGGGGTGGAATTTTCTCCTTATTCATTTAATCAGCATTTCTGCGGTGACTAGTAGTACTGAGCAAATTTTCAAGTACTTATTGCCTGTTCACATATCATTTATGATGAATTGGTTTAAATCTTTTATCCATTTAAAAAATTAGATCTATTTTCTTTATTGTCATAAAAGTATTTTTAAATTGTGTTTCTTAATTACACTTTACATTCAACATCATTTTATTAGTTTCAAATGTACAGCACAGTGACAATCACGTACTTTACAGAGTATCCCCTGATATTTCAAGCACCCACCTGGCAACATACACAATCATTACAATGTTATTGACTGTATTTTCAATGCTGTACTTTAAATCCTTGTGAATACTTAACTGTACTTCTCAATCTGTACTTCTCAATCCCTTCACCATTTTCACTCAGTCACCAACCCCCTTACCCTCTGGCAGCCATCAGTCTGATCTCTGTATGTATGAGACTGTTTCAATTTTGCTTGTTTCTTTAGTTCTTTAAATTCCACATATAAGTGAAACCACATGGTATTTGTCTTTGTCTGACCGAATTATTTCACTTAGCATAAGTGAAATAAATTCTAGGCCCATCCATGCTTTCACAAATGGTAGAATTTCATTCTTTTTGTGGCTGAGTAATATTTCAGTGTGTATATGTACCAGCACTTTTTTATCCACTCCTCTGTTGATGGGAGCTTGGGTTGCTTCCCTGTCTTGGCTATTGTAAATAATGCTGCAGTAAACATAGGGTGTGTATTTCTTTTGAATTAGTGTTTTGGTTTTTTTAGAATATATACTTGGAAGTGGAATCACTGGGGCATAAGGCAGTTTCATTTTAAGTTTTTGAGGAACCTCCACACTGTTTTCCACTGTGGTTACACCAATCTGCATTTCTTCTAGCAGTGCACAAGAGTTCTCTTTTCTCCAAATCCTTGCCATCACTTCTCGTTTGTAGATTTATTGATGATAGCCATTCTGACAGGTGTGAGGTAACATATCATTGTGGATTCAATTAGCTTTTTTCTGATGATCAATGATGTTGAGCATCTTTTCTTATGTCCATTGGCATAAGATATGTCCATTATGTCCATTATGTCCATTATGTCCGTGTGTCCTCTTCAGGGAGATTTGTCTTTTCAGGTCCTCTGCCCACTTTTTAATCGAATTGTTTGTCTTTTTTTGCTGTTGAGTTAGCTCAGTTCTTTATGAATTCCTTGTTAGATATATCATTGGCAAATATCTTCTCCCATTCAGTGAGTTGCCTTTTTGCTTTGTTGAAGATTTCCTTTGCTGTGAAAAACTTTCTAGTTTGATGTAGTTCCATTTGTTTATGTTTCTTTTGTTTCCCTTGCTTGAGGAGATATATCAGAAAAAAATGCTGCTAAGAGCAATGTCAAAGATTTTACTGCCTATATTTTCTTCTAGGATTTTTATGGTTTCAAGGCTTTCATTTTTAGGTCTTTAATACACCTTGAGTGTTTTTTGGTATATGGAGTAAGAAGGTGGTCTCGTTGCATTTTTTTTTTTGCATGTATCTGTCCAAATTTTCCCAACATCATCTCTTAAATAGATTGTCTTTACCCCATTGTATGTTCTTTCTTTTTTTGTCAAATAATAATTGACATATAGGTGTGGTCTTATTTCTGGGATCTATATTTTATTCCATTGACCTATATGTCTGTATTTATGCCAGTACCACACTGTTTTGATTACTGTGGCCTTGTAGTATAGATGATATCAGGTAGTGTGATACCTCCAACTTTGTTTTCTTTTTTTTTTTTTCAAGATTGTTGTGGCTATTTGGATTCTTTTGTGAATTTGTATTTTTTAATGACTCTGTTTTTGTAAAAAAATCATTGGTATTTTGATTAGAATTGCATTGAATCTATAGATTGCTTTGGGTAATATAGACATTTTAATGATGTTAATTCTTCCAATCCATGAACACAGTAAATATTTCTATTTATTTGTATCTTCTTCAAGTGTATTATAGTTTTTTGAGTACAGATCTTTTATCTCTTTTGTTAGATTTATTTCTAGGTATTTTATTGCTTTGATGCAATTGTATGTGGGATTGTTTTCTTAATTTCTCTTTTTGATAGTTCACTACTAGTGTGTGAAATGCAACTGATTTCTGAATGTTTATCTGAGGGGGACCTTGTCCCACAGCGTCTCTTGGAGTCACAGATGGAATGAGAATAAGACTACCAAAACGTGATCTGCTGGGAGAGAAAAGGCAGCTAATCTCTCAGAGGAGAAGAGCCCCAAGCATCTTTTCCCTGGGGCTTTTTGAGTTTAGCTTGCATAGGGATCCATATCAAAGAAAGGAGATATGGTTTACAGATAACATTTCAGGGGTCATGAGGGTCCTTTTGAGTCAGAGTCTGGTAGACCAAGTGATGCCAATTGGCCATAAAGCCTGGGGAAACAAACTCATTTTGTGCTTGGACCCTGAACATTTAGTATGTATCACTTGAGGGCATTTTTAAAAAGGGTTTTTAGAGAGAGAGGGAGAGAAACATCACTCTATGGTTGCCTCTCACATGGTCACCACTGGGGACCTGGACTGCAACCCAGTCATGTGCCATGATTAGGAATCAAACTAGTGACCCTATGGTTTACAGCCTGTGCTCAATCCACTGAGCTACACCAGCCAGGGTGAGGGCATTCTTAACAAAGCAGGTTTGACAGGATTTAATGCATTCTTTCTCAGGCCTGATTGCCCCTGGAAACCACCTGTTCTATCTAGCACAAGACTGCACCTGCCTCCGGCATTGTTTCAGGCCTGAGTCAAGCAGGGAAAGCAAGGAAGCCAAGAGATTAGGAGACTTTTTACAGATAGGATGAGGACTCAAGCTATGACAAAGCCGAGGGGTGAGGGCCTTTTGCCCCTTCTCTCTAGTCCCCTAAGCCCTTCCCGGATAGCCCCTTCGTGACTGTGTCTATCTTAGGTTGTTCCTACCTTGAGGAATCTCACCCATCATTGGCTAACCAGTCATCCTCCAGGGGCCAAGCAGGGTGAAGTGAAGGGGGCAGAGGCTGCACCCCTGCTTGAGCGGATAAGTTTTGTCTCCTTAGTGACTTATGGTCCCAAGGTCTCTTTACTTAGCCCTAGTCATGAGACCCTTTCTTCTATTTTCGAGGCTATAGTTCCCAAAACCAGGCAGGATGGTTCCCAACATTTATTTTGTATTTTGTTACCTTACTGAATTCATTTACCAGTTTTGTAGTTTTTTGGTTGAATCTTTAAGATTTTCTCTATATAGTATGTCTGAAAAATAGTTGTTATATATTTTTTCTAGCTATTCATAAGTATTTACGGTGGGAGTATTACTCTAGTAGCATTACTTTGCTTTGGTTATTTATTAAATTCTTTCAAAATATTGAAAT
The DNA here is from genome assembly GCF_019186645.2 of Phyllostomus hastatus. Lineage (NCBI taxonomy): Eukaryota > Metazoa > Chordata > Mammalia > Chiroptera > Phyllostomidae > Phyllostomus > Phyllostomus hastatus. The sequence continues at coordinate 4,581,097 of NW_025334015.1, read as the reverse complement.
AGAAATTTGAAAATGCAGTGGTCCCCATAAAATGATTTATTCAGAATTGAAGAGACTTGAGATTGTTTAAAAACAGTCACTGGTGTCACAATAATAGGAGGCTTAATTTCTCTGTTGAAAATAAGAGAAGAAACTTCTCTTTCCTTTTCTTGGACTATTTACTTTAGAAAGTTTCTCATTCTGAGTTATTTCTTTGTCTTTTTGAAGTATGCATGAATATTTTAGAAATTTCATCATTAATATTATTGATATTGTTTTCTTGTCATCTCACAGAGCTTCCTTGATCAAATATTCTGCTTTCTTTGGCAACTGCATTTCCCTTTCCCCAGCCAAGTTGACTCCTTTCCCTCTCCCATAAAAAGACACAACTCTCTATCTTAGAAACAAAACTTTGACCAACTAGCTGTTGAATGTATTGTATTGCAAAATTTCTTACGTAATACGTAATTTCACCTCTAGTTCTTTGTGCATCTTTAGTTTCCTGAGATTTGGTTGTTATTTCATAATTTTATTGAATTTACATACTAATGATCATTCTTAAATTTTATTATTTTTCAAATCAAATGAATTTTCTTAGTGCTCATTTTAAATCATAGAGATCTTCTTAGTGCACATGAATCTGTAGTAGTCAGTGACATTGACTGCCTTCTGTCTAGAAATCTCTTGTTTCCTGCCTTTTATGACAGCACACACTCTTGCCTTCTCTCTTTGTCCCTTCTCCTTGTCTTTTATTCTTGAAGAGAGGTTCTCAGCTTTTCTTAACCTATTCTTTCTTTTGTGTAAAGCTAATCAGTCCCAATAATGACCAAAGTATTTCTAACTGCATATCTTGTTTAAATGAGAATTTTTTAGGTCCATGTATGGGATAAGATAATAACATCCTTTTGGATTTTTCTGTATGTTTTGATTAGACCATCCTTTTGTTATATATTATTCAGCAAACTCCTCATGTATTTCGTAACATTGGATATACATTTAAATCAGATTGCTAGATCATATATGTTGGTGTAACTCAGGTGTGGGAGTTCCAATGGGAAACAATGCTTACTCATAATTGCAATATTTATAAATATATTTAGAGTTTGAGGTGGTTCCTGAATGAAATGAATTACAGGTAAGCATTCTGTAATGTGAGAGAAATTTATAAGATATGGTTGGCTTATCAGCAGGACAATTTTTTAGAGAAGACAGTGATGTTTTGGTACAGGGTAGAGCTATACTTGCTCACTCTCCTGGCCCAGCAATCTTTCCATGCCTTGTGCATGTTTTCCCCTGGAGTGTTAGTGTGCCCAGGTAATGAGAGAGCTGGAGTGAAATGGACAGCATTGTGTTGAGGGAACTAAATACCCTGAGGAATTGTTCCTAGAAATACTCCCCAGGCTGACCACCTGGGCATTATGACCAAAAGGAACAGGACTAGAGCTTTTTCTAGCAATCACTGGAGTATGTGGTGTAAAGACAAATACAAGTACAAAAAGAAGAGGCTTAATTCTTCCTTGTTGAAAATAAGGGAAGAGACTTTTCTCTTTTTCCTTGAGTGTTTACTTTAGAAAACTTCTCTTCTTTAGAAAGCTGTAACTTCTTTGTGTTTTTGAAACATGTATGAACATTTTTTAGAAGCTAAAAGAGCCTTTTGCCAGGTTATGACCCAGGAATATCTCAAGAACCTGTAAATGTCAGCGAGCACTCTACTTCAGTTTCGGTGGGGGTCCATCTTCCCTGGGTGCCTTGCTCCAAGTTGCAAACCCACCTCCTGTCATAAAGATATGAGAAGATTGTTTTTCCTCTGGATAAAGCCAATCAGCTAACAGAGATGGTAACTCCAACTACCAGGTAAATCTAGGATGAACTATGTGTGACAAATGGTGCTGTGAAATCCTCCTGAGGACTAGTTATTGTCTATCTTGAAAACATGCATGTAATGACTTGTGTTTGGTTATAGAAAAGGGTGAGATTTACTTCTGTCTTTGCAAGCTCTTAGTGGATTGCCTGTTATAAGTATCACATTCTGGTTTAATGCTTATTTAATACTAAAAGTATTTTTTGTCTTTACAGCCTTTGTGGAAAGGTTTTCTGCTTTGGGAAATTTTCTTTTAATTGTCTTTTCCCAACGGTAAGTAACAGAGGAGAAACAAAATTTAATATGTTCAGAGCCCAGACTGCTCAAAGTGAGAAATGAGTCTGGGAAAAATTTATCTCCTTGTTGATCATGTGAAACTGTAAGCAGGCAGTTTCGTTGATGCCTATTTGAAGCAGAAGTTCGGCTGCCAAGTGTATACTTGGTAATGCGGTATGTACAATTACAGTGCATTGTAGAGGTTTACCGTAAACTTGACAAAACCATATACATTTGCTTGTTGTGGGCCACCCTGCCTGGTCTCAGGAAGCTGTAACCCCCCATGACTTAGGCTAAGTGAAAGACCTCCAGACCAGGAGCCACTGAAGGAGACAAAACTTATTTCCCTGGCATGATCGGCAGTCAATGATGGGTAACAATTCTCTAAGAAAAAGAATGAACTTAAGACAGGCGCGATCACGTGGGAATGCCCTGAGAGAAGGGACTGTGGAAATGAAGGGGTGATCGACATCAACCCCTGCCCTCTTTGGCTTTGTCAAAGCCTGAGTCTTTGTTCTTGGATGTGAGAAATCCAAGTCTCCTGGCTGCCTCTGTCTCCTGCCTTTCTAAGGCCTGCAGGGGCGAAATAGTCCAGACCAGAAACGGCCGACCCCTGGGGTAATCAGGCCTGGGACATAGAATATGCAAGATCCTGTGAGATCTGTTTGCTGGAGGATGTTATTAACTTGGAATTTAAAAGCACAGGCAGGAAACTTTTGGAACCTGAACCTCTTTCATATGTTAAAGACCACAAACCTTGCCCGGAATCTCAGCAGGAGTTCTGTCCCCACCTTTGTAAGTTGCCTACATCTTTTGATCTTTTCTGCCAGACTGTGAATCCACAAACTAAGTCTGTTTTCTCAATAAAAATCTGCTTGGGTATGGACACAGCGTGCTCCCCACGAGAGGGAGTGGCCATGGCACCCTCTAGGAGAGAGGGTGGCCATAGGCGCTCCCCACATGAGGAGTGGCCCTTCTGTCCCTATTCCCCCACAGGACCTGGTTGTCTCTGTTTATGTTTTTAGCATGTTTCAACGAACATCCGCAGCCGAGATGGATATTGCTGGCCGGTATCCATCACATTCGCTTATTACAAATAATGTGTTATGAAACTAAAATGACTTCTCTAAAACAAGTACATTAAAAATATATTTCAGTTAACTGTGTTAGAGGAAATCTAAATTAACTTTTCACTTTCTGTACAGAAAATGAAATTACAAAATCATTGAATAAACAAAAATGTGCAGCTAAAACACAGGAGCATCAGCTAATAAAATAGTGTGTTCTTTTCTGGATTGTGCGATATATTTAGTATTTTGTTGACTTTTCTATTATTTAATATTTTTTCATTTTTTGATTGCATTGACATATACATCACAAATGTACAACATAGTGATTAGACATTTACATAAATTATGAGTTGATTATTTTCATTAAGTCTAATAACCATTTGATACCATGTAATAGTTATTACAATATTACTGGCTATATTTCCTGTGCTGTATTTTACATTCCCATGACTGTTTTACAAGTATATCTGGTAATTGGTGCACCTTAATCCCTTCCTTTTTTCATCTATCTCCCCAACCACTTTCCCATCTGGCAACCCTCAGTTTGTTGTCTGTATCTATGAGTTTGTTTCTGTTTTCTTTGTTTATTTATTTTGTTTTTTAGATTCCACATAAAGTGAAATTTTATGCTACTTATCTTTCTCTGCTTTAATTATTTCACTTAGCATAAAAACCTCTAGGTCCATCTATGCAGTTGCAAATGGCAAGATTTCATTCTTTTTTATGGCTGAGTATTATTCCATTGTGTGTACTACTTGTTCCTTTTCCAGTAACCTATTGATGGACATTTAGGTTGCTTCCATATATTGGCTATGTAAATGATGCTGCAATGAATATAGGGATGCATATATCTTTTTTTTAATCAGTGTTTTGGATTTCTTTGAATAAATACCCAGAAGTTGAATTGCTGGATCATAACATAGTTCTATTTTTAATTTTTTGAGGAACCTTCATACTGTTTTATATAGTGTCTGCACCAGTTGCATTCCCTCCAAGAGTGCATGAGGGTTCCCTTTTGTCCACATCCTCACCAACACTAGTTGTTAAATTATTGATGATAGCCATTCTGACAGGTGTGAGGTGATATCTCAGTGTGGTTTTAATTTGCATTTCAATGATGTTTAGTGATGTCGAGCATCTTTCATATGTCTACTGGCTGTCTGTATGTCCTCTTTGGACATAGAGAAATGTCTCCTCAGGTCCGTTGCTCATTTTTTAAATGATTTTATTTATTTATTTTTGAGAGAGGGGAATGGAGGGAGAAAGAGAGGGAGAGAAACATCACTGTGTGGTTGCCTCTTATGCACCCCTACCAGAGACCTGGCCTACAACCCAGGCATGTGCCCTAACTGGGAATCAAACAGGTGACCCTTTGGTTCTCAGGCTGATGCTCAATCCACTGAACACACCAGCCAGGGCTGCTCATTTTTAATTGGATTTAAAATCCAAATTGTATTTAAAATGAATTGTATGACTTCTTCATAAATTTGGGATATTAACCCTTTATTGGATATATCCTTGGTGAATATCTTCTCTCATTTGGTAAATTTTCTTTTTATTTTTCTGATGGTTTCCTTTGCTGTGCAAACACCTTTTAATTTGATGTAGTACCATTTGTTTATTTTTTTCTGTTGTTTCCCTTGTCCTAGAAGACATATCCCTCCTCCCCCTAAAAAAACGATAAGAACAATGTCAAAGACTTTATTGCCTATGTTTTATTCTAGCAGTTTTATAGTTGTGAGTCTTACATTTAAGTCTTTAATCCATTTTGAGTTTGTTTATATCGTATAAGAAAGTGGTCTGGGTTCATTTTTTTTTTTTGCATGTATCTGTCCAGTACTTCCAATACCATTTAATGAAGAGATGTTTATTAGCCCATTATATATTTTTGCCTCCTTTGTTACAGATTACCTTACTATATAGGTGTGAGTTTATTTCTGGGCTCTCTATTCTGTTCCATTGATCTATATGTCTTTTTATGTTAATGCCATATGTTTAGATTATATACTTGTAGTATAGTTTGATGTCAGGTAGTGTGATATTTCCAACTGTCTTCTCAAGATTGCTGTGGCTATTCAGGGTCTCATGTGATTCCATATAAATTTTAGAATTGTTTGTTCTAGTTCTGTGAAAAATGCCATTGATAATTTAATGGATTGTACTGAATATATAGATTGCTTTGAGTATTACAGACCTAATAACTATGTTAAATTTTCCTATTCATGAGCAGGGTATATGTTTCCATTTATTTTATATCTTTTTTCAATTTTTTCTTGAATGTCTTATGATTTTATGAATATAGGCATTTTACAGCTTTGATTAAATTTATTCCTAAGTATTTTGTTTTTATCTGATGTAGTTATTAATGAGGTTTTCTTGCTTTTTCTTTGTGGTAGTTTGTTATTGCTGTATGCAAATGCAACCAATTTCTGAATATTAATTTTGTATCCTGCTATTTCACTGAATTTATTTGTTCTATTTTTTGGTAGAATCTTTAGGCTTCTCTCTATATAGAATATGTCTTCTCCAAATAATAACAGTTTTACTTCTCCCTTTCCAATTTGGATGCTTTTTATTTCTTCTTCTTGTCTGATTATTGTGGCTAAAACTTCCAATACTATGTTGAGTAAAAGTGGTGAAAGTGGACATGGTTTCCTGGCTCCTGATCTTCAGAAAAAAGCTTTTAACTTTTTACTGCTGAATGTGATGCTGGCTGTGGGTTTGTCATATATGGCCTTTATTATGTAGAGGTATATTTTCTCTGTTCCACCTGTGCTGAGAGTTTATATCATAAATAGATGCTTAATTTTGTCAAATGCTTTTTTGTATTTATTGATACAATCATGATTTTTTTATCTTTCATTTTGTCTATGTGGTATATCATGGTAATCAATTTACAAATATTGAGTTAACCTTGAATCCCAGTAATACATCTCACCTGATCATTTTACACACACACACACACACACACACACACACACACACACACACACACACGTATATTTTATTGATTATGCTATTACAGTTGTCCCAATTTTTTCCCTTTGCCCCCTCCACTGGGTATCTCCTTCCCTCTAGCAATCCTAGTTCATGTCCATGGGTCATGCATGTAAGTTCCTTGGCTTATCCCTTTCCTGCACTATTTTAATATTCCCCTGTCTATTTTGTTCTTACCAATTATGCTTTTTTTAAAAAATTTTATTTTAATTGTTGTTCAAGTACAATTTTCTACCTTTTACTCCCATCCCAGCCCACCCCACCTCCCTCCCATTTCCACCTGCCCCTAGTTTTTGTCCATATGTCCATTATATTTGTTCCTGTAAACCCTTCCCCTTTTCCCCTGAAATTCCCCTGAAATTCCCTTCCCTTTCTCCTCTGGACACTGTCAGCCTGTTTTCTATTTCAGAGTCTTTGGTTATATTTTGCTTGTTTCCTTGTTTTGGTGTTTAGGTTCCTGTTAAAGGTGAGATGATATGGCATTTGTCTTTCACTGCCTGGCTTATTTCGCTTAGCATAATGCTGTCCAGTTCCATCCATGCTGTCACAAAGGGCAGGAGCTCCTTCTTTCTTTCTGCTGCATAGAATTCCATTGTGTAAATGTACCATAGTTTTTGACCCATTCATTTATTGGTGGGCACCTAGGTTGCTTCCAGCACTTGGCTATTGTAAATTGTGCTGCTATGAATATTGGAGTGCATAGGTTCTTTTGGATTGGTGTTTCAGGGTTCTTAGGATATAATCCTACCAGTGGAATTCCTGGGTCAAAAGGCAGATCCATTTTTAGTTTTCTGAGAAAATTCCATACTGTTTTCCATAGTGGTTGTACCAGTCTGCAGTCCCACCAACAGTGCACTGGGGTCCCTTTTCTCCACAGCCTCTCCAACACTTGTTGTTTGTTACTTTGTTTATGATGGCCATTCTGACTGGTGTGAAGTGGTATCTCATTGTGGTTTTAATTTGCATCTCTCTGATAGCTAGCAATATTGAGCATCTTTTCATGTGTCTCTGGATCTTCTGTATGTCCTCCTTGGAGAAGTGTCTGTTCAAGTCCTTTACCCACTTTTTAATTGGGTTTCTTGTCTTCTTAGAGTGGAGTCATGTAAGTTCTTTATATATTTTGGAGATTAAACTCCTGCTTCTTGATACCTACACCCTTTCCCCCTTTCTTCTTTTTCTCTCTCCTAGCTGATAACCCTGCAAATGATCCCCATACCTATGATTCTGTTCCTGTTCTGGTTGTTTGCTTTGTTTGTTTTTGGCTTTGTTTTTATTTTTTAGATTCAGTTGTTGATAGTTGTGAGTTTGTTGTCTTTTTAAAAATGTTCATAGTTTTGATCTTCTTTTTCTTAAATAAGGCTGTTTAACATTTCCGGTAATAATGGCTTGGTGATGATGAATTCCTTTATCTTACCTTGCTGGGAAGCACTTTATCTGCCTTTCCATTCTAAATGATATCTTTGCTTGATAGAGTAATCTTGGGTGTAAGTCCTTGCCTTTTATCACTTTGAATACTTCTTGACAGCCCCTTCTTGCTTGCTAAGTTTCTTTTGAGAAATTAGCTGATGGTCTTATGGGAACTCCTTTGTAGGTCACTCTCTTGTAAGATTCTGTCTTTATCCTTAACCCTTGGCATTTTAATTATCATATGTCTTGGTGTGGTTCTCTTTGGTTTCAACTTGATTGGGATTCTCTGTGCTTCCTGAACTTGCATGTCTATTTCCTTTGCCAAATTAGGGAAATTTTCTTTCATTATTTTTTCCAACAGATTTCCAATTTCTTGCTCTTTCTCTTCTTCTGGAACCCCTATGATGTGAATGTTGGACCTCTTGAAGTTGTCCCAGAGACTGCTTCTACTACCCTCATTTTTTTGGATTCTTTTTTCTTCTTGTTGTTCTGCATGGCTTTTTTTTTGCTTTCTTATTTTCCAAATCATTGATTTGATTCTTGGCTTAATCCACTCTATTGTTGTTTCCTTGTAAATGGTTCTTTATTTTAATTAGTGAATCCTTTGTTTCTGACTGGATCATTTTTATGCTGCTGAGGTCCTCACTAAGTTCCTTGAATATCTTTATAACTAGGGTTTTGAACTCTGCATCTGATAGATTTCTTATCCTCATTTTGTTTAGCTCTTTTTCTGAAGTTTTTATCTGTTCTTTCATTAGGGCCATGTATGTCTCTTCACTTTGGCAGCATCCCTGTGTTTGTTTCTCTGTATTAGGTAGAGCTACTGTAGTTTCATGTCTTAGTAGTGTAGCCTAATGTTGTAGGTGTCCTGTAGTGTCCAGCGGGACAGCCACCCTTATCACCCAAGCAGGGTATGCAAGGTGCACCCTTCATGTGGGCTGAGTGCGTACACCCACCTCTTGTAATTGAGACTTGGTTGCTGTTAACAGACCATTGGGAAGGATTTACCCAGGCCAGTCAGCTGTAAGGATTAGCTGTGACCACTTACCACCAACCTCTGCCCTCCATGGGATCAGCTGTTCAGGGGCAGGTTGATGGTGCTCCGATGTGGTCTATAGCTGTCCACTGGGTACACTGTCCCTGGGGTTTCCTGGGTGGTGCAGGCCAAGGTCACTCCCCAACCTGTATTTTTTCCTGTGGCCACCTTGCATGTGCTATAAAGCAGTCTGAGAAACCTGCTACTTGTGCTGGGCTTGGAGATTCCTAGGTGAAGCCAAGCTGTGAAACTAATCTGGCTGTTGTTAGTGCCTGTCCTGGAGCTCACAGAAGCCAGCTATTGCTTGTTCGATAGGATTTAGAAAGTTGTGATACAAGAGCCAAGTGTGTCATTCATATGGAAAAGCAGCTTGGGTAGGTCCATAAGTTGGGTGGGGTGGAGTCTCTGGGGATCTCCAAGGTGGGTCAAACAGTGTTAGTTAGGTTGATGGAGTCTCAAACATGGCACCAGCCTGTTGGCTTCATGACTTTGTAGGGGGAGGGCTCAGCAAAGGGACAATGGCCTTAGCTTGCCCCAATGCCAGAGACTTCAGCCTCTCCCAGTATGCCACTGGTGCCTTTCAAGCTGCCACCCCAGTGCTGGAGTTTGGAGAGAGCGAATCTGAGTAGGTAGTCCATGTGTGCGTTCTTTAAGAGGAAATGCTTGGAGCTCCAGATGTTTCTTCCACTGACTCAGTTCCTGCTGGTTTTTGCAGCCAGAAGGATGGGGACATATGTTCCTGGCATTGGAACCCTGGGCTGGAGGACCTGGTGTGGGGCTGGGACTCCTTGCTCCCAATATATTCCTCCCGAATTTTCATCTGCCACGTGTGGGTGAGAAGCTGGCTTGTTTCCATATATGTGCCCCGGCTCCCTTACTGGTCTTGATGGATGTGGTTTCTTTAATTCTGTACTTGTTAGACTTTCCATTCAACTTGATTTCTGATCATTCTGAGTGATGGTTGTCCTATATTTTAGTTGTAATTTTGATGTGGTTGCAGAAAGTGGTGAGCCATGAATGCCTGTGCTGCCATCTTGACTGGAAGGTCTATATATCTTTTTCATATATTGCTTTATTTGGTTTGCTAATATTTTGTTGAGGATTTTTGCATCTTTCTTCATCAGGGTTATTGGCTTAAAGTTTTTAAATGTCTTTGTCTGGTGTTAAACATTACCTTTGTCAGGTAATGCTCACCTGGTAAATAAGCTTGGGAGCCTTATCTCCTCTTAAAATTTTTGATATAGTTTGAGAAGGATTGGTGTTACTTCTTTGAATGCTTGGTAAAATTCACCTGTGAAGCCATTTATTCCATGACTCTTGCTTCTTGGAAATTTTTTGATTACTGCTTCAATTTCATTAGTTTAATTGGTTTGTTCAGATTTTGTGTTTCTTCTTGACTTAGTCTTGGCAGATTGTATGTTTCCAGGAATTTATCCATTTCTTCCAGTTTGCTCAATTTGTTAGCATAATTTTTTTTGTAGTATTTTTCATACCCCTTTGTATCTCCATAGTGTTGGTCATTACTTTTGTTCTTTTTGATTTTTTTTTGGGGTCCTCTCTATTTTTATTTTGATGAGTCTGGTTAAAGATATTTCAGTTTTGTTTTCAAAGAAGCAGCTCTTAGTTACATTAATCTTTTATATGTTTTTTGGCCTCTATTTCTTTTATTCAGCTCTGATCTTTATTATTTTCCTGCTTCTACCCACTTTGGTCTTTGTTCTTTTTTTATTTCTTTTAGGTGTAAGGTTAGATTGTTTGTTTAAGATTTTTTTGTTGCTTGGAGTAGGTAGGCCTGTTTGCTGGATTTCTGTGTTATAACTGCTTTTGCTGTTTTCTTGTTATATAGATTTGGGATTATTGTGTTTTCATTTTCATTTGTCTCAAGCCATCTTTTGATTTCTTCCTTTCATTTTAAACTTAATTCTTGGTTTATTTAGCATGTTATTTAGCCTCCACATGTTTGTGTATTTTTTGGTTTTCTTGTATGAGATTTTTAGTTTTAGTGGTATTAAATGTGTTTACTTTTTTTTAACCTGAGAAACTTTTTATTTTTCTTTCAATTCAAAATTATAGCCCAGATAGGTACAGTAATCTTGGTTGTAGGTTCTTGCTTTTATCACTTTGAATATTTTGTGTCACTTCATTGAGGCCTGTGAAGTTTCTATTGAGAAATCAGCTAACACTCCACTGGGAGCTTCATTGTACACAACTAACTGCTTTTCTTTGGCTACTTTTAAGATTCTTTTTTGCGTTTAATTTTTGGCACTTTAATTATTATATATCTTGGCAAGGGTCTTTTGGGGTTCTTCTTGTTTGAGACTCTCTGTACTTCCTGGATTCATGCTTATTTTCTTCACCAGACTAGGGAAGATTTTCATTATTATTTCTTCAAATAGGTTTTCAATTCTTCCCTCCCTTCCTCTTCTCCTTCTAGTGCCCCTATCATGCAAATTTTGTTACTCTTGATGTTGTTCCAGAGCTCTCTTAAACTATCCTTTTTTATACATTTTATAATTTTTTATCATTTTAATAATTCTTTTAAAACTGCTTTTCCTGTTGGGTGTTTTCTATTATTTGTCTTCCAGATCACTAATCAATACTTTGCTTCATCTAATCTACTTTTGATTCCCTCTAATGTATTTTTTTTTTAATTTCAGTTACTGTATTCATTTCTAACTGATCCTTTTTTATGTTTTATATCTTCATTTTTATGTTTTCTATTTTTTGGCTAAAGTTCTTATGACTTCATCTACTTTCCCCCTACATTCATTCAGCATCATTATAACCAATGTTTTCACTTTTGCATCTAGTAGATTGTTTTTCTTCATGTTGTTTATTTTTTTTTCTGGAGTTTGACCCTGTTCTTTCATTTGGACATGTTTCTCTGCCTTGTCATTTTGAGTGACTTTCTGTGTTTGTTTCTGTGTAGTAGATAAGTCTGTTAAATCTCTCAGTTATGGGAGAGTGGCCTTATGTTTTTGATGTTCTATGGAGCTCAGTGGTGTAGTCTTCCTGTCCACCTAAGCTGGGTGCTCCCAAGGTGTCCCTGGATTGAGTTATGTATGTTCTCTTCTCATTGAGCCATGATTGCTGTTGGCTTGTAAGTGGGTAGAACTGACCCTCAGGCTGACTGGCTGTGAGGACTGGCTGTGACGACAGCAGATAAAGTATTTTGCAGGGTCTGAATCTAGAGAGAAGGACTTGCCTTTGCACAACTCTGGTGCCTGCTAACTTCACCTATTGAGTGTGTTTTCTTTGGAGCTGGTTGGGTGGTGCTCTGGTGTGTTCTGAATCTGGCAACTAGGTGTGTCATTCCTGGGGCCTCTTGTGAGGGACTGTGGTACTAGGCAAGTTCAGCTGCTGCTTGTTCCAAGTCCAGGGCCATCTGGGAGGACCGAAAAAGTGATCTGTATTTGCTGCCTATGCTGAGTTTGGAGGTGTCTGGGAAAGTATGAGCTGCAAACTAGCTTGCCACTAGTTCTGGTCTTAGACCACTTAGCAGGGGCACCCCAAGTTCAACTGCTGCATTTTTGGTGATTGTGGGTCTTTGAGATATTTTAGGAAAGTCTGAAATGCAAGCCAAGGAAAGCCACTTGTATGGAAAAGCCCCTGAAGAGATTTGGGCTGGGCATGTGAATTGGGTGGGGCAGGGTATTGGGGAATCTCTTGAGCAGGATGAACCATGTTAGGCATGTTAGTGGAGAGCTCAGATTTGGCACCTGTCTGTGCTTGTTAGCTGGGTGGGAAGAGAGCTCAACAAAGGAACAGTGCCATCTGTCAGCACTTTTGTTCCTGAAGAGAGCTGCTCTGACCTCTGCACCTGCAGCTCTCAGGCTGTACCTAGCTAATTCAGCACCTCTCCTTATGTAACTGGTGTTTTTCAAGCTGCTGCCCCAGCACTGGAGCTCGGAGTGAGCAAGTTGGTGAGCAGATAAGTCTGTGTGTAGGCCCATAAGAAGAATGCTTGGGACTTCAACATTCCCTGGTGTCATTCAGCCACAGCCTTTTCTGGTTTTTATAGCCAGATGTTTTAGGGATTTCTGTTCTCCCCACTGGAACTCTGGGTTGGGAAGCTGGGGTGGGGCTAGGACCTCTTGACCCTTGAGGGGGGTTCAGGGAACCTCTACAGCTGAGATATTTCTCCCATTTCTTAACTGCCAGACCATGGTTATGGGACATGCTTGTTCTGTGTCTCTGCCCCTCATACTAGTCTCCATATGGTTTCCTCTTTATATCCTTAGTTATAGGAATTTTGTTCTGCTAGTCTTCAGGTGGTTTGCAATGATGGTTGTTCTGTAATTTAGTTGTAATTTTGATGTGGTCCTAGTTAGCATAGCATTTTTTTCTCTGTCATCTTGACCAGAAGTCCTCTTTTGCTGATTTTTGAAATTGCAAAATCTTGTGATTTTCTCCCTCATTTAAAATACATACTAATTTTTGTACCTAATCCTTACTAGGAAAATGATTTTTGTTAGAGTTTCCTCTGAGTGGGCATCCATCTCTAAGAAAACATCTTGGTTCTTTCTAGCTATTGAAACATGAAGTGCAATCTTTCATTGTTTTGGAACTCAGGTGCCTCAGCGTGGCTGGTGAAATTTTTGGGTTTGGAGAAAAATTTAGGTACAGCAATTAGAAATGGTATATAGAATTAGAAGCAAGTTAGGAAATTTCCCAGTGCTCTTTTAAAAGTGAGATTAACTTCTCACCACATTTACAGAGATTTGGAGCATTATTCTGATGTGTCAATTTCCTGTTCTACAAAGATTCACTGAGCTTACAAATTCAAGTGCAAAATTTTTAGTTGACCCAAGTCAGAAGGGAGTGTGAATTTCTCAAAGGAGAAGATAAAGAAGAATTTTTCTCAATTGAAAAAATAAAATAAAGGTAATGATAATCAAGGCAAACATTTGTATAGTGCTTACTGATTGCCAGATATTCTTCCAAATGCTCTTACAAGTGCTAAGTTTTTGTAATCTTTGCAATAACCCAGTGAGGTAATGTTACTATTGTCATTCTGTTTTATAGATGAGGATACAGAGACAGAGAATGGTGAAGTAAATTGACCAAAGACGTACGGCTAGTAAATAACAGAGTTTAAACCCCAGAAACATGGTTTTAGAATTTTAGATAGAAAAAACAGCATTCCTTGAAGAAGAACTTGTATAAAAAGAACTTCAAAGTGGTGCTGTGTCATAGAAAAAAATGTTCTTGGCTTCTGCATGCTTCCTTTTTTACAGCAAGAAAATCCTCTTCAGATGCCTTTTTTCATCTTATTCTGACGACCCAATCTGACCTGCAGCAGGACAGATGGAAGATCCTAAGATCAAGTGATTTAGTTTCTAGTTTCAGTAAATTCTGGAGATTGAGCTTTTGCCTGGACCCTGAGATCCAGAGCATTTCTTTGCTCCCCAACCTTCCACCAACTCAAAGTGACATTTGTAACAGCTGGGCTTCTCCTAGATCCCTTCCTAGTGTTGGAGTCTTTCTCTAACACCATCTTGGTAGCTGGAAATTTTACTACTGGTCAATTATCTACCTCACAGGTGGCAAAGACAATGCCTGCGGGCCAAATCTGTCCCTCTACTTTGTTTTACCTGGCCCAGTACCTTGTTTCTACCTGGGGGCAGTGCTGAGCTCTTGCTTAACTATTAAGGAGTAGTTACATTTACACAGTCCTAAAATTACATTTGGCCTTCCTTTTGAAGGCAGCGGAGAGGCTGATGTGGCTCCGATGAAAATGAGTTTGACACCCTGATCTACCTGGATGCTAAATGCCTACCTGTTTTGCTCCTCAGTATTACCTGTCTTAGATTCTCTCTTATGGTCTATTCTTACTTTTTGAGATCCTTTGTAATTTTATTTTGTTCCATCTGTCATTCTTTTTCTTTTTAAAAAGATTTTATTTATTTGTTTTTAGAGAAGGGAAGGGAAGGGAAGGAGAAAGAGAGGGAGAGAAACAGCAACGTGTGGTTGCCTCTTGCGTGCACCACACTGGGGACCTGACCTGCAGTCCAGGCATGTGCCCTGACTAGGAATTGAACCAGTGACCCTTTGGTTCACAGGCTGGTGCTCAAGCCATTGAGCCACACCATCCAGGGCCATCTATCATTCTTTCAAAGGATATGTTAATTGCTGAATTCAGATTCCTCCTGCCTATTCTTTCTGCTGCAAATAACCAGAAATCACCACTATTTTCAGGTGTCTGACAGAAAAAGTAAATAAGATAAATATTAGCTAATGTGTATATATATACATACATGTACATTATAATTATATATAATAATATAATTGTTATATATTATATATATTATATGAATATTAGCTATATATATAGGAAAATGGCTTGAAACCACAGTAATCTATATAAACCAGACAAGACAATTATAACATTTATAGAGTGCTTATAATTTCCTATTTCCAAATTACATAACTGTAGTTAGTTTTACAACTTTGTAAGGGAAACAAGGCCCTAAGTGAATATTTCTATAAGATAGAAATCTAGCCCTGGCTGGTGTGGCTCATTGGATTGAGCACTGGCCTATGAACTGAAAGGTGGCTGGTTCAATTCCTAGTCAGGGCACATGCCTGGGTTGCAGGACAGGTCCCCGGTTGAGGGCCTTATGAGAGGCAACCACTATCTCTTGCACACATCTCTTGCACACTGATGTTTCTCTGACTCTCCTTCTCTCTCCCTCTTTCTGAAAGTAAATAAATAAAATCTGTACAAAAAAAGATAGAAATCTGGTGTGATTTCATAATACCAGGTCTGTCTAGAAAGTATCCAGACATGTAATATGAAAAATAGAAACATATATCGAAAAAGATACAAGGTACTGTAACCAGAAAAGACACTGGTGTTCGGGCTGCCTGTCACTACCAAATCCAATAAGCAATGACAGCGATTGAATCCTTTATGGGTGCTTTATTCAGATGGCCGGTGATCCGAGAAGATGGTGGGTTCATACCCCAGCAGACCATCTTCCCCTTTCTTTCCTGGCCAGATCTTTTTATAAGGGGGGTGGGGAAGGGCAAACAATGTGTGGTGAGAGCTTTGAAATTCAGCAGCTGCAACATTCCTGTCCTGGGCAGTCAGCTGTCTCCAAGGGGGAGGGGTAGTCGCCTGCTTCTTCCTGGTATGGATGTCTCTAGGCGGTAATCTCTAGCTAGTGCCCCAGGAGATCGGCTGCTCCTCCCAGGTGCCAGGATGGGCCTTATCTGTAGTTTCTGAAACAAAAGCTTAACATACACATTACCTTCTAGATTTATGGCTATTTACCTTAAGCTAAAACTTTCCAAGTCTTGAGTCCCCTTTCAGTACAAGAAACATTGTACATAGGACAATGACTCCTCAGTTCCCTTCAAAGTAGGCACCTTGGGACCTCACACAGTTCTCCCAGTTGCCATCAGCTGCCCCGTTGTATTTTCCTGAATCTCATCAATGGTCTGAAATCTCTTCCCTTTCAAAGGTGATTTTAGTTTTGGGAAAAGTTGCCAAATCTGTGTTGTAGGGGGATTGAGTTACCCGAGTGATTTGGTGTTTTGCCAAAACACTGCATGAGATGTGATGTATATGCTGGCATGTTGTCATGATGGAGCTGCCAGTCATTAATTGCCCACAGCTGGGGCCTTCTGAATCATCTGAATAGTTTCCACGGAGAACTGTACAAGCTTATGCAAAATTCAATGCAGATTCGTTGCTGTACTCAGTTGTTGCATGTGACAGCCACACAGTGCACATGCTCACTCAGTGGCATCTACTGCCCCCACTGACTAGTGCAGTGAAGTCATTATTGTTCACATATGCGCATTCCAACCCACTCTCCTTGGCTGCCAGGTTACATCGATGTCATGCAAACTGTTCTCGTTATGTCAACAATGGCTGGACTTTTTCTGGATAGACCTCGTATGTAACCATTAGGCACAAGTGATCTTTTCGTATGTTTGTTTTGAACCATCACTTGTAGTTTTAAATTTTCTTGTGCTATAATTTGGGCATGAGTAGACAAAATCTTGGGCAAACTCAGTGTAAATGGTAAGAGTTAGAATCCATGAATTTATAGTGGTTGAGGATACCGCTGTTTTCTACTGTAGCAAGGTAGGGATTTCCTTACCTGAAGTCAGACTATGAAATGTTACAGGCATAAAAGTTTAGCAGAAGCAAGGTGGCCACCTGACCAAAATCTTCTATCCATGCAGATCCACCACTGGGGAGTAATTATTTTTGGTTTTGGATTATTCTGAGACTTTTATAGTTCTTCTTTAAGTTCAAACATCTAAAAGGTTAGGATAACACTTAAAGTTATTATTTGCAAATATACTAATGAGGATCTTATCAGTTAGTTAGGAAAAACAGGTGAGTGGAGTTGAAGGCAGTGGAGTGTGAACCAGGGCAGTGAGAGGGATCCCAAAGTGATAAGAATATGAACTTTGCCAATGTAAGAAACGTCCAAACCTGTCAGAATTTTTATGGGTTGATTTGAGCCTAATTGATGACAATTGTCGTGAAGCAAAGCCTCAACAGATTGAGAAAATGCTCCAGAAGAGTAGGCATCAGGAAATTAAAGGAAATCCATTGGTTATAGGTTAGGGAGGCGGCAGAAAGGGAAGAGGGGAATCTTTACTTAGGTGAGTACAGGATAGTTACCAGTCAACAAACAGCAAGATAATAACAAGGAGGGGGATTCTTGGTTTTGGCTGCCCCGCCCACTCCTGTGCCTTGAGGGGTCCAGGGAAAAGGAATTCTGACATTCCAAAGGTGTGTGATCATGGATCAAAAAGACAACAGACAGGCTCAGTTAAGGGAAAGACTGACTCCTTTAAGGAAGAATTTTGCCCAGGGCCTGACTGCCCACTGTGACTGATTATTAGTTAGAAAGTTTTCACTTCAGACTGTCCTATGTGGTTACTTTCAGTCTCTGAGTTTGAAAGGGCACCACCTAAGCCTCTGGTCAGGTTTAGAATGTGGCCCATTTTCATCCACTATTTTATAAATCTTTAAAAATTTGTGGGAAATTTTTGAAGAATCACTCCTGGCTACACAATTTTTTGGCACTATATTTCTATTAGGTATGTGAGTAAATTGGGTTCCAACCCTATATTTCTTGAGAACTAAGACTCAAACAAGTAAACATTTTTTCCTTTTATTTGCCTCAGAACCAATGCTTAACCCTTACTAATGTCAATTTTATAGATATAAAACTTATTTTCATTTTATCATTTAGTACAGTACATGATATATACCCTGCTTACAGTGTTCTTTTCTTCATCAAGCCGTATCTCACCCCAGCATGAAGGGTCTACAAACTTGAAGACTCCACCTCATATTCATGTCCTAACTACAGTATTTGTGAAATAGTATTCATGACTTAGTAAATAGGCACAAAGTTCTTTTAACTAAAGTGTTCCATGTGATTACAACCTGGACAAACATAGAGCCTTTGTCAAGTGATTTAAAATGATCATTTTTTTTGGTTCAATACGCTCTACAATAATTTAAGCCCTCCTCACATTTCTTCCAAAGAGTTTTCAGGGAAATAAATCACTGACACAACATGCCTTCAAGAAAATAATAAAATAAAGTAAAAGAAAATGAGAAGAAGAAGGCCAGTCCACCTGGGGATGCAGGATGCATGAAGGTGGAATGTCTGAGAATGGAAGAAGAAGCCTTCACTGCAGCAGTGATAACGCGTCCTGTCAAATTAAATGTAATTTCAAAACAAACTTGAGTGTAAAATGATTTACATAACAGAAGGATTCCCCTATAGCCCCAAATTCTCAACTGTTTTAAATGAGATAGGACAATGACCTGGGAAATATGTCTCTACAGAAAGTCTTCCTCGCTATATTTTTATAGAAAAAAATCTGACTTGTAAACTTTTTATGGCTCATTTAACCCTTTTTTCTTTCATTTATTGAGGGTTGTGGGAATGAAACTGCCACCCTTCCTGTTGAATTATGGGTAAATGTGCACAACACCTTTGTGAGCAGGAAGCAAGGAATAGCAGCAGCAGCAGCAGCAGCAGCAAGGACAACAGCCAACCTTGGCCCCCTCCTGAGATGGAGAAACTGCCCCTGCCATCCCTGATCAAGACAAATGAGGTAGTCCTGTATAGTTAGAGTCCCTGAAGTAAATTAAACATTGAGTAACTTCTATAAACCACTGGCTCCCTAACAAAACCAACTTTGTTTCTAGTTTCTAGTCTGCAATGCTGATGCATAAAGATATGTGATGGCTTTTTAAAAAAGTTTATTTTTCAGTTACAGTTTACACTCATTATTACTCTAATAGTTTCAGGTGTATAGCATACTGGTTAGACAATCATATGGTTTACCGACTGTTGCCCTGATATTTCCAGGACCCACCTGGCACCACACATGGTCATTACAATATTATTCAGTCAATTCCCTATGCTGTACTTTACATCCCCATGACTATTTTGTAACTACAAATTTGTCCTTCTTAATCCCTCCACCTTTTCACCCAGCCCCCAAACTCTCCTGTTCTCTGGCAATCACCAGTCTTTTCTCTGTATTTGTGAGACTGTTTCCATCTGTTTAGTTGTTTATATTGTTCTTCAGATTTCACACATAAGTGTATCACATGGCATTTGTTTTTCTCTGACTGACTTCACTTAGCATAATGCCCTCTAGATCCATCTATGCTGTTGCAAATGGTAAGATTTCATTCTTTGTTTTAAGGCTAAGTAGTATTTAGTTGTATACACGCACCACAGCTGTTTTATCCACTTGTCTGTTCACAGGCACTTGGTTGTTTCCACAGCTGGGCGATTGTAAATAATGCTGGAGTGAACATAGGGGTGCATATATTTCTTCGAATGAGTGTTTTCAGTTTCTTCGTGTATATACTCAAAAGTGGAATTGCTGGGTCATAAGTCATTTGATTTTTAATTTTTAAAAATATTCTCACCTGAGGATATTTTTTAAATTGCTTTTAGAGAGAGGAAGTGGGGTGGGGAGGGAGAGAGAGAGAGACAGAGAAACATTGATTGGTCACTTCCCATTATATGCCAACTGGAGATGGAACCTGCAACCTAGGTATGTGCCCTGACTGGGAATCAAATTTGCATACTGTTGGTGCATGAGATCATGCGCCAACCAACTGAGCCACCTGGCCAGGGCCCATTTTTAATTTTTAGAAAAACCTTCATACGGTTTTCTATAGTGGCTGCATCAGTGTACTTTCCAAGGAACAGTGCACTAGGGTTCCCTTTTCTCCACATCCTTGCCATTGCTTGTTTGTTGATTTATTGATGATCACCATTCTGACAGGTGTGAGGTGATAGCTCACTGTGGCATTAATTTGCATTTCTTTTATTTTTTATGTAATTGTTGTTCAGGTATTGTAGTCTCCATTTTACCCCCACCCCAGCCATCTCCACTCCCCACCCTTGATCCTACTTCTCTTTGGTTTTGTCCATGTGTTCCTGAAAATCCTTTCCCCCCATTATTCCCTCCCCTCTGGTGACTGTCAGTTTGTTCTTAATTTCAATGTCTCTGGTTCTACTTTGCTTGTGTGTTTTGTTGATTAGGTTCCACTTATAGGTGAGATCATATGGTTCATATGGATCATATTTGTCCCTCACCACCTGACTTATTTCACTTAGCATAATGCTGTCCAGTTCCATCCATGCTGTTACAAAGGGCAGGAGCTCCTTCTTTCTTTCTGCTGCATAGAATTCCACTGTGTAAATGTACCACAGTTTTTTTATCCATTCATTTACTGATGGGCACTTAATTTGCTTCCAGCTCTTGGCTATTGTAAATTGTGCTGCAATGAACTTTGGGGTGCATAGGTTCTTTTGAATTGGAGTTTCAGGGTTCTTAGGATATAATCCCAACAGTGGAATTGCTGGGTGAAAAAGCAGTTCCATTTTTAGTTATCTGATAAAATTTCATACTGTTTTCCACAGTGGCTGCACCAGTCTGCATTCCCACAAACAGTGTACTGGGGTTCCATTTTCTCCACATCCTCTCTAACACTTCTTGATTTGTTTATGATGGCCATTCTAACAGGCGTGAAGTGATATCTCATTGTGGTTTTAATTTGCATCTCTCTGATGGCTAGTGATGTTGAGCATCCTTTCATATGTTTCTGGGCCCTCTTTGATCTCCTTGTCTGGATGCTCTAGGTTTGCCCTTTCTTCTGTTCGTGTGGGCTCTCTTGTACTTGGGTGTTTACCTTTTGGTAGTTCAGTTGTTGGTGGGTTCTCTCCTCTAGCAGGTATATTGATGTTCACAGCTCCCACCTAATCTTGTATGTGATCAGTGGTAGGGGGAAGGCAAAATAGATTAAGACAACAGGAAAGTATTCTGTGGGATTTAAAGTACCTACAAGTAGAGAAGAGATAGGAGATTTTTTGGGTAAGTATAGCATTAACTGTGATATTTCACCCAACTAGCCACTTTTTACAAAAGGTGAAAGAGAGATAAGACTCTGGTTAGAGGGGAAAAGGATTGTGAGCTGATTCCAGAAAATAGAGGACTTGTGCAAGGGTTGGATTATGAAACATAGTAAGAGTAAAGAGTAAAGGACAGAAAACAGGCATAGTGTGTCAGAGAATAGAGTTAACCACAGCAGTAATAAAGTTCTGGAAGACAGTGAAATGGGCTAAGATCAGGGAGGGGTGTGGTGTAGTATTTACAATTTTGTGGAACAACAATTATTTACAATAATACCAGAACAACAATAATATGACAAGAAATATATGATTTGGATAACAAGAATAGAAAGTACACGAGCAAGAGTAATGTGCTATTGGAACACAAGTGAAGTGATAGAGGGCAAATTAAGATTAAATATGAAAGAGAAAATAAGAATAAGGAAAACCAGTTAAACAATGCAATTAAACAAAGATAAAATGAAGAAAACTAAGCAGAAAGAAGAGAAATAGAAAAATACTAATAAAATAAAAGAAGTAAAAATAATGAAAAAGTTATAATAATATAAGTAAACAATAAAATGCAAGTTCTATAGGATAGGAAAGTCAAATTGTCTCAGTTTCTCAGTTGTTATGGTTAGCCTTGTGCCCCCTTTTGGATCTCTGTCTCTGGATCTTTCATAGCTCCAGGTCTTAGTGCCTCACTTACGGGAAGAAGGAAAAAAAAAAGGAAAGAAAAAAAAAAAAGAGACGTGGGGGAGAGGAGCCTCCTGCTGACTTTAAACCCACCGAGCAAGATCTGCTGGTATTCCTGGATGCCACAGGCTGAGGGGGGCCTGGGCTTCACTTTTCTCCCTTCCTTTTTATTTATTGGTGAGAGACAGAGAGAGAGAGAGAGAGAGAGAGAGAGAGAGAGAGAGAGAGAGAGAGAAACCACACCTTTTCATTGTTCTCCTTATTTATGTATTCATTTATTGTTTCTGTATTTGCCCTGACCCATGATTGAACCCACAGCCTTGGTGTATCAGTGTTACAGGGTGCAGCCAAGAGGAGGGACCCCAAATGGGCATTTGAAATGGGGTCCAGAACTCAAGGTGTCCAGGAGATTTAAGATGTCTTCACCCCTGCCCTGGCTGGCGTAGCTCAGTGGATTGAGCGTGGGCTGGGAACCAAAGTGTCCCAGGTTTGATTCCCAGCCAGGGTACATTCCTGGGTTGCAGGCCATAAACCCCAGCAACCACACATTGATGTTTCTCTCTCTCCCTCTCTCTATCGCCCTCCCTTCCCTCTCTAAAAATAAATAAATAAAATATTTAAAAAAAAAAAAAAAAGATGTCTTCACCCCTTCCCTCACAGGTGTGAGTTGGGGGAAGGGGCACACAGAGCAAGAACATGCAGGGCAGCTTTGCAGCTAATCCATGGCGTGGTCATTTAACATACCTATAGCCTTTGGTTGGTCACTGCTAAATAGTAATGGCCATGCTTTAGGCTAGGGGGATGGAAAGGGACCTCCCTGCCAAGATGTGACTGGGGGGCAGGTCCCTCAAGTTACAGCACCTATGTGGGAGCTCGGGGAAGATTGGCTTCATGACATTGGGCCACACCTGCCCAGACTTTGATGGCAGTCCAGTAAAGCTGGAAGCATATGAGTTCTGGCATGTGAGGTCGATTGTAGGAGGAGTCAGAAATGGGGCTACAGAAGAAGACTGGCGCGGGGATTTAAACCCAGACTCGGCAGCCAAGAGAGAGAGAACCACTCGGCTTTGGCAGAGTGGCGACCCCCCCGCCGCCCCGTTCCCCGCAGCTTTGTGGGGAGAAGCACTCGGGTTTTGGCTGAGTGGGGACTCCCATGGTCCTGGGAGAGAGGACCATGGGGCTGGAACGGTGGAGAGAGGACCACATGCCTGTGTCAGAGTGGGGGCCCCCACAGCTTCAGTAGAGGGGGCATCACCCGACTTTAGCAGAGATCCTGGCGACTCAGCTGAGGGTGCTGGGAACCCAAGGAGGTCTCCCAGTCAAGATGGAGTACTGACTGGGAATAACCAGAGGACTGCCTGAGCCATGGACTTCTATTTCCTTTCCTGAGATAGGGTACTCTGGACTGGGCAAAGGGAGAAGGAAGGACTGTGTCTGTTTGTGGGTGTTTTAAGGGACTTTAGGATTTTTGATGAAGACATTAGGTCACTACTTTAAGTTTGTATAGCATTAAATAAACATTTCCTTTTTCATGAATCTCTGGTATTGAGACCTCTTTCCTCTGGCAGCGGACATAATGGACCTGGGGGCTTCTTTCAGTAATAGTATATCGTCCCAAGGCCCCCCTTGTTGTGCTTTGTAACATCAGGACGACTCTAACTCTGAGCTACCCAGCCAGGGTCTAGGATTCTTGATGGCAGGTCCTGCAAGTGCCTTCCAGCCCCTTTCACTGACCCTGATATTATTCACTGTTGGGAGTGCCAGGGGAGTCTCTCCCATTGGCCAGGATGGCACAGGGGGAGGTTCTTACACTAAATGTTCCAAAAGATGAATGGACATCTGTCTCTGTCTCTCCCTTTCCCCTCTTTGCTCTCCCTTCCTCTATCTCTTTCAAATCAATAATAAAAAGAAGATGAATGGATAGAGTCCAAGTGTGCCAAAATCTAGCAAGAGAATTGGATAGAAAATATGCCCTCTCCTCCCTATCCCCATAAGAACCGTGGGCTTGAGCAGGAAGGGGAGATTCTCTTTGAGAGGAGAGTCCACTGGTCTCCCAGGTGTGGCATCTGAAGAAATCTCTTTCATTTAGTACCAGAATCTGTCTCATGAATTTGGCTTTTGTTGTGGCAAACAACCAAACCTGTGTTTTTTTGGTCTCACTTCTTTCTAGTCACTTTGGGCTTTGTTTGTTGTATTTTCTCTAGTTTTGGGGGTGTAAGCTTAGATTGTTTATTTGAGATTTTTCTTGATTCTTGGAGTAGACCTGCATTGCAATAACTTGTGATCTTAGAACTACTTTTACTGTGTCCCATAGATTTTGGGTGCTTGTGTTTTCATTTTCATTTGTCTCAAGGTGTCTTTTGATTTTTTTAATCTTATTTTTAACCCATTTGTTGTTTAGCAACATGTTATTTAGCCTCCATGTGTGTGTTTTGTCATTTTTTTTTGTAATGAATTTCCAATTTCATATTGTTATGACTGAAGAAGTTGTTTGATATGATTTCAATCTTCTTAAATTTATTGAGACTTGTTTTGTGTTCACACGGGTGGTCTATACTGGAAAATGTTTCATGTGCACTTAAAAAGTATATATATATCCTGCTGGTTTTGAGTAAAATGTTCTGCAAATATCAATTAAATCTATCTTGTCTGTTGTGTTTTTTAAGGCCACTGTTTTTGTGTCAATTCCCCTTCTGGAAGATCTGCCCATCGATGCCGCTGGGCTGACCCCAGCATCCTGCTGTGACTGTATGGCTGTGGACCTCTGTCTTTATGTCCATTAGTATTTGCTTTGTATATTTATGTGTTCTTCCACTGGGTGACTGATTTTTGCAACATTATGTGATGTCCCTTATTGTCTGTTATTATAGCATTTGTTTTAAAGTCCATTTTGTCTGATGTAAGTATTGCTACCCCATCCTTTCTTGTTTGTTTCTATTCGCATGAAGTACCTTTTCTCATCCTTTTACTTTGAATATGTGTATCTTTCATTCTGAGGTAGGTGTCTTTCAAACAGCATATAAATGGATGATGTTTTCTTAACCATTCAGCTACCCTATGTGTTTTGATCAGAGCCTTTAAGCCATTTATGTTTAAAGTGAATGATGATAAGTATGTAGTTATTGTCATTTTATCATTTACAATTATGTTTCACTTTTTTCTTTCCTTAATGAAGTCCTTTCTTTCCCCAATACGGGGTTAGTCGTAACCTACCTTATGTTAATTTAATCATTATTCCAGTCAAAGACATAGAAGGGTAGAAGAAAAAGTTTTCCTCTTCTATACATACATATTTTTCTGTTTTAGTTTTGTCTTTCTTTTTTTCTAAAACTACTCTTATCCCTATTAACCCTTTGGGGCATCCTTCTGAAAATGTTTTTTTTTTGTTTATTAATTTACATACTAATATATAAGATCATAAGATGTATATTTTCCTATTTGCCTACCTATTTTTATTGTTATTAAAATGTATTTATATTTATCTTGATCTTTAATATTTTTATTTTTATAAATAGAATAACACGATTGGGGCTATTGTGACCAAACCTATACAGTATATATTTTTAGTAGATAATGTCAGAATACATTACAAAAATACTGGAGCAAGTTTTCTTTTTTATAGCAATTTGGATTTGTGATTTTTTTTCGCTCTATAGCTTGCATTAGTTTTTATCAATTTTAAGAAAAGCTTTCAGTGTTTCATTTTAACATCTTTATTCACACTGGATGTTCCTTAGACAAAGGTAATCTTATCTTATTTTCCTTTAAAAAATTTTTTTCAAGTGTAATTTATTATGTTATTACAGTTTTCCCAATTTCTCCCCCTTCTTTTCCCCTCTACCTTGCCCTACCCAACCCTCCAGCATCATTTCCTCCCTTGCCCTTAGTTCGTATCCATGGGTTGAACATATAAGTTCTCTGAGTTCTCTTTTTCCTATGCCATATTTTACCTCTCCCTGTCTATTTTATGCCTACCATTTATGCTTCTTCTTCCCTGTACCTTTTCCCCCAATTCGTCCCTTCCCCCCTCCCCACTCAAGCCCCTCCATATGATGCCCATATCCCTGATTCTGTTCCTGTTCTAGTTGTTTGCTTAGTTTTTGTTTTCATTGTTGGTCTTTTCTTTTAGGTTCATTTGTTGATAGTGTGAGTTTGTTGTTATTTTACTATTCATAGTTTTGATCTTCTTTTTCTTAGATAAGACCCTTTAACATTTCATGTAGTAAGGGCTTGATGATGATGAATTCCTTTAACTTGACCTTATCTGGGAAGCACTTTATCTGCCCTTCCATTCTTAATGAAAGCTTTGCTGAATAGAATAATCTTGGATGTAGGTCCTTACCTTTCATGACTTTGAATACTTCTTTCCAGCCTCTTCTTGCCTACAAGGTTTCTTTTGAGAAATCCCCTGATAGTCTTATGGGCACTCTTTTGTAGGTAACTCTCTCCTTTCCTCTTTCTGCTTCTAAGATTCTTTATCTTTAATCTTGGGTAACTTAATGATGATGTGCCTTGGTGTGTTCCTCTTTGGGTCCAACTTCTTTGGGACTCTCTGGGCTTCCTGGAAGTCTCTTTCCTTTACCAGATTGGGGAAGTTTTCCTTCATTATTTGTTCAAATAAGTTTTCAATTTCTTGCTGTTGTTCTTCTCCTTCTGACACCCCTATAATTTGAATATTGGAATGTTTTAGGTTGTTCCAGAGATTCCTCAGTCTCTCTTCATTTTTTTGAATTCTTGTTTCTTCATTCTATTCCAGTTGGATGTTTATTTCTTCCTTTTGTTCCAAATCATTGCTTTGAGTCCTGGTTTCCTTCCTGTCACTGTTGGTTCCTGGAATATTTTGCTTTATTTCATTTTGAGTATCTTTCATTTTTTTCATTTTTCAACCAAGCTCAATCAGTTCTGTGAGCATTTTCACTACTGGGGCTTTAAATTCTTCATCTGATAGGTTGGCTGTCTCCTCATCGCTTAGGTCTCTCTCTGAAGCTTTGCTCTTTTCTTTCATTTGGGCCATATTTCTTTGTCTCGATACACCAGTTTGGTTTCACTGTTTGACTGTTTCTTTAATTCCTTGGTTGTTGGAGCTCCATGCAGTTTGATTTTCTGGCACTTCTGGTTGTTTATCACCTTATTTTCTGTTAGATGAATATTATACAGTCTTATTTACTGAACAATTTATTTATCCCCTTTAGTAGAATTGAAATAGTATATGTATCAAAATGATGCAATTAAAGATTAGTCATTCATTTGACAAATATTTATTGAATATTTAGCATGTGCAAATCTCTGTTTAGGTGCTGGCAATTCTTGGAAACAAACAATCCATTCAACACCTGGACCAGTTTCTGAACTATATTTTATAGCCATGATTAACCTTTTATATTCCTGTGGTGGTAAGATAAACTTATCTGTTTATTGTATTTATTTTAAAATTTTATGGTATTTTAAATTCCTGTTCCAAAGTGTTCCTGTCAAAAAAATGGGAATTTTCACATTTATTTATTTTGTTCTTCCCCTTTAAGAAAATTAATTACAAATGGTCTAAACATTAAAAAGTGCACAGTAAAATAATAAATATATATAAACATATTTAAGAGATGTTAATATTATACCATGTTTTCTTTAGATATTTGTAATGAAAAACTGTATTTTCTGTTACCAGACAGGGGACCGGCCCAGAGCACGTCTGGCTGAGGCCTGCTTGTCGTGTGTGGTTCTTCACTTTGTGTAGGAAAGATTTCACCACAACAGTCCAGGTGTTTTTTGGCAGTATATTTATTAAAGCTGGGGACAGTGGAACAAAGAAAGGGCCTAGGACTGAAGAAATAACAGGAGAGAACCTAGGCAGTGCTCTGCTTTTGTTCCCTAGAAATGTTATAAGAAAAAAGTGAGCTGAGATGGGATGCTGTTAGCTCACTGGGAAGTCAGAGAAAAAGGGGGCCTTGGAGGCAGGATTGGGGTGAGGGGTGAGCCCAGGTGGAGCTGCCGCTGCCAGTTGCTCCCCTGGCTGCAAGTCTCCTGGGGATCCTTAGAGTTTAGGAGGAAGTAAAATGTTCATGCCCAGGGAGGGGCACAGGCATGCTCTAGAGGGAGCCCTCACCTAGTCTTTGCCCTGAGGTTTTTTATCTCTGTTTTTTGGGTGAGAATCTTAGGGGAGAGTTTCAGTGGAATATTTATTAGCTTTCCAGATATGTTTTTAATATGCTAATGAATCAAAATGAGCCTTTTGTGGGGAAGTGGTTAGGAATTATTCTTTGGTCTGCTTTACTATTTTACTTTATCGTGGGTCCGTCTGGCTCTAGTGAGGTTTTTGTTATTTGTTCTCCTGACTTTATGTGTCCTTGGGTTAGGTGGCACAAATGGCATTAATTGGGTCTCTGTTTTCTCTCTCCCAGACCAGGGGGATTTAAAGATTTAAACTCTGTATTCTCTGGTCAGAGAGGAGAGATATCAACCATTTGCTCTCAAGTGTCCTTGGTTAGGGGAGATAAGGTCTTGGGATTCTCCAGCTGGCTGTAAGTTGTTTCAATAGTTTGGCCTGTTGGATTTTCTTATCTCAGTTTCTATTCACTTGCCCAGGACTTTTCTTAGCTTCTTCCTATCCTATAACATTTTCTGCCCCCCCCGTCCCTGTGTCTTTCCATCCTGTACAGGCAAAACCTCAGTCCTTCCTACTGTGCATTTCCTTCCTGCGTTTCTCCTTAGGACTCACACAGAATACTTCATTTCTGGTCACCAAATGGGTAGGAAATTTTTCCCACACCAAGCAATTCTCCATAACACCAGCTGGGTGTTCTATAGTTTAACTCAGTTCTGACACTACTCTGAGATAAAAATCAGATGTTACACGTCTGAGCACTTGCTCAGTCTCATAAGATTGCATCCCCTACCCTCTCAGATGCCAATGCTAAGCATTAGGTCCCAGGGCTAACCACAACTTCTGTCTAATTTGGCTGAAAATCAGAGGTTCCATGACTGCCTCCTTAGATTTGATTAATCTGCTAGTGCAGGTCTTGTAACTCAGGGAAATATCGAGTTGACCAAAAAGTTTATTTGTTTTTTTTTTCTGTGTGATGGCTCTAATAGCACTTAGTTATCTTTAACTTCATTTAAAACAATTTTGTTAGATTGTATTGTGACAGCTGTCATATCAGCATGCATTTAAAAAATCTTACCAAATTGGTGAATTTTTATACAGCCATTTTAATATTAAAGATGGAAGAAGATATGCAACATTTTCAGCATATTATGCATTATTATTTCAAGAAAGGTAAAAACTCAACTGAAATGCAAGAAAAGATTTGTGCAGTTATGGAGGAGGTGCTGTGACTAATTGAAATAGTCAGAAGTGGTTAGTGCTAGAGATTTCTTGCTGGACGATGCTGCACAGATGGGCAGACCAGTTGAAATTGATAGTGATCAAATGAACACATTAATTGAGAACAATCAATGTTAACAATGTGGGAGATAGCCAATATACTCAAAATATCCAAATCAATGAATTTATTGGTGAAGATGAAAAATGTGTCTTTTATTTTATGGAAAAAAACTAAATAGACTTTTTGGCCAACCCAATAGTTATGTAATGTTCACCAGTTTATTAAAAGCTTTGATAAATGATACTGATAAATAGCCAGGTATAGATACCAAAGGTTGTTGGGAACCACACTGCCTGGTTTCAGAAGCTGTAACCCCCCTATGGCTAAGGTTGAGTGAGCAACCTTCGGACCATAAGCCACTAAGGAGACAAAGCTTATCTCCCTGGCAGGGGTGCCGCCTCTGCCCTTTTCACTTCACCCTGCCTGGCCCCCAGTGCTTGATCAGTTAGTCAATCATGGGTAAGATTCCTCAAGGGAGGAATGATCTAAGACAGGCATGATCATGGGGAGCCCCCAGGAAAGGACTTGGGGGGCTGTAGCAAAAGGGGGTGATGGACCCTCACCCCTTGGCTTTGACGTAGCCTGAGTCCTCATTCTGTCTGTGAGAAGTCTCCTAATCTCTTGGCTGCCTTACTTCCCCTGCCTGACTGAAACCTGAAACAACACCTTAAGCCTGAAACAATGCCAATGGTGGGTGCAGCCCTGTGCTGGAAAGGGCGGGTTCCCTAGGGCCATCAGACCTAAGAAAGAATATGTAAAATCCTGTGAAACCTGCTTTGTTTAGAATCCTCTCAATTAAATGATAAGCATTCAAGCCAGAAGTGAATTTGTTCCTCAAAGTTTTATGGCTCTTTAGCTATCTGACCCTGACTCAAAATAGTCCCTCAGAGTTCTTTGTATGTTATCTATTGGTTGATCCTTACTATCTGATAATGATTAATGAGCTTTACCTGTATTCCTGTGCAAAACAAACTCATTAAAATCCCATTGAGGAAAAGGTCCTTGGCCTTTCTCCTGTGAGTGATCAGCCACCTTTCCTCCCCAAGCAGATCATGTCTTGGTAGACTTATTCTCATCCTTGGCAGCCAGGGCAGGGGGGCCCCACAAAAGATGAGGTCTGGGAGGCTCCCAAGTGCAGGAGCTTTTGGTCCTGTGGAATTGGGGTGCATCTTCCAGTACGTGAATGTGTGCACCCACCTGAAACCTTTTCCAAATTCCATACTATTTGGATTTACACATAGACTTCATCATATCAGCACAATCAATTATTGGCTCATTTCCTCCTCTTTGGAATCTTCCAAAGAGGAGGATTCCAGGCTTCTAATTCTGGCTTTGTCTTTCTGGTGACCAGCTCCCATTGGGAGCCATTAAGAGCCACCCAGAATTTCCATAATAAAAGAAAAGATGTTTCTAGAGCTTTTATCATTTAGAAATTTATAAGGATTTTAGGAGCCCTTTGTCAGGGATGGGGGGCAAAAACAAATATTAGAACAAGACATGCTCTTATCACTTAGAAAATTACAAGGGTTTTAGGAACTCTGTGCCAGTAGCCAGGGGCTGGGGCCAACACATACATTTTCTGTTGTCTGCAACATGTTTCTCTTAGAAAGAAAGGAGCACTGCAGGTAGTGCTAATGCTTCTCTCTTCCCTTTCTGCGCCCCTTGTTAGAGGAGCTGCTTTTCAAAACTTGATATGTATCAATCCAATGCACATTTTTATATTTTTGTTGATATATATCCATAAATAATATACACTGTTATTTATTGTGTTTGAATTTAAAAAATTTTCAGGATTACACAGCTCATGGTATAATGAAAATTACTGCACCCACTCTCTCATCATGTCTTGTGCAGAGTGTTTCTGGGTTTAAGATGTCTTGGGGTGGGCATTCCTGGGCTTAGGTTGCTAGAAACTGAATGCTTGGTCCTTTCCATACTTCCTGTGTTCAAATCCCAACCCCCCAACCTAATTATATCAGGGAGTGAGGCCTTGGGAGGTAAGTTACAAGAATTGAGCCATCATGAATAGAGGTAGGGCCCTTATAAAAGAGACACCATGGAGTTCCCTTCGTCATGTACCATGTTGGGAACAGTAAGAAGACTGCTGTTCGTGAACCAGGAATCAACATCTCAGCAGACACTGAATCTGCAGGTGCCTTGATCTCAGATTTCTCAGCCTCTAGAACCATGAGAAAGAAATGTTTGCTGTTTAAGCCACCCAGTCTATGGCATTCTATAATAGCAGCCAAAATACACTAAAACATAAGTATTTAGTTTTTCATGATCACTATTTAATTTTACACCTTAAGGGAGAAGAAAAACAGTCACCTTAGAAATATAAGATATATAACCTTATGGTTAAAAAAAAAAAGCAAAACCTCACAGAAGTACAAAGCACCATTAACAAGAGTTAGCTGAATCTATAAGTGGCAGAACCAGGCTCATAAAGACTGGTATTAAAATATCAGATATATCAATTCCAACAAATATGTTTAATGTGTTTTCTTAAAATTAGTGGTATAAAGCAACAAAAATGCAACTGAGTTGATTTTGGAAGTCTAATTGACCCTACTGAACAATTCATGGATCAGCATATCATATAGCAAATAGAAAAGAGCTCCATCTAGCTGCAGAAAATGAGTTTTTTTTTTTTTAAGACAGGAAAAGAAAAAAAGAAATTATGAGCAAAAACTATGCATTATTTCTACTTCTTAATCCCTTTCATTTTTTTCAGCCTTCTCTCCAAGCCTCCACAAATTGCCAATTACAAAAATAGTCACCAGTATGTAAAATGCAGCATAGGAATAGTATATAGTCAATAATATTGTATGAACTAGATACTGTGTTAGATAGGTTCTAGACTTATTGGAATGGTCACTTTTAAGGTATGTAAATGTCTAATCACTATTTTGTATACCTGAAAGTAACATAACATTATATCTCAACTCATTGAAAAATACATGAAAAAAATGCATTGTTTTAGGCAAGATACCCTCCTACCTAGAATAGAATGAGGTCTCCCAGCATATTTCCTAGTGTTAACCAGCAAATTCCAGGATGGCTGTTAAAAGTCACATTACTAGGAAAGACTAAAACTGTAATTTGGGCCCTGTCTGGTGTAGCTCAGTTGCCTGGTCCTCGTTCTGCAAAGCAAAGGGTGGCTGGTTTGATTCCCCCTCAGGGCATGTGCCTGGGCTGAAGGCCTGGTTCTGCTTGGCGAGGTATGAGAAGCAACGGGCTGATGCTTCTCTCACACATCAGCATTTCTCTCTCCCTTTCCATCTTTAAAAATCAATGGATTTTTTTTTTAAAAGCCTGAAATTCAGTGTTAAGTCTTGGTTTTGCTAATGTGAGGCCTTAACACAAGAGACTATTTTGGGCTTATCGTCTTTTTTATTTTTTATTTTTAACAATAGGAATCAAAGACGTGAGTAAAGATCTAGAGACAATAAAAAACAGTCAAGTAGATTTGAAGGCTTAGATGAGTTTTATAGAAAAGCAATTAAGCAAATTAATGGTTGAATTAAATAAAAGGTTAATAGAGTTGAAGAGACTGGTAAATTTGAAGGCAGATAGGAAGGAAGAAATTACTCAGAATGGAGAGACAAAGAAATGGAAAACAGGAAAACTATATAAAAGACA
Organism: Phyllostomus hastatus; assembly: GCF_019186645.2. Taxonomy (NCBI): domain Eukaryota; kingdom Metazoa; phylum Chordata; class Mammalia; order Chiroptera; family Phyllostomidae; genus Phyllostomus; species Phyllostomus hastatus. Next base: position 4,548,356 of record NW_025334015.1, on the reverse strand, counting down.
TAAAGGCCAGCTAATAAATATTTTAGGTTTGGGGGCCTTCTGTTTTCTGTCGCAGTAGCTCACCTCTGCTGTTGTAGCCTGGAAGCATCCATAGACAGTTCATAAAGTGGCGTGGCTATGTCCAGCAATACTTTCTACAGAACCAGGTTCGTTGCAGTGGGCCCAGCGGTGTGCTAACCCTTGATCTAGAATGTTGTGACAACCATTTAATTGTAATGATAAACTGAATCAAGAGAATAAGGGCTCCCACTAAAATACATTTTAATTAAATATCTAAGTTTAGGATTTAAAAAGGACGAAGTTTTCTCCATAACAATAAAACATGAGCCAGGAGAGTTATGGTGGAGGTAAAGTGTTCTAAAGTCATTGTATTGTTAAGAGGGAAGAAATATTGGTTAATTTAGACATTTTAAATTACACTTAAAAATTTCAGGGGTTCCCCACTGACAAAAATAGAAATCAAGTATAACAACTTTCATATCAGTAAATGGGAAAAATGAAGAACAAAAAACCAAAGCAAAACAAAACCTTAACAAAGAAGGGAAAAGAAAAAGAAGCACTGAAACAGTAGGACAATGGAAAATGGAAGACAGAAGCAGAAATTGATTCAAATATGTCAACACTTTAAAGAAGTGTAAATGAATTAAATATGTTAGTTAGGAAATATAGAACATCAAACTAGATTTTTAAAAAAGAAACATATGCCCTGACCAGTGTGGCTCAGTTGGTTGAGTATCATTCCATAAAGCAAAAAGTCACTGGTTCCCTCTCAGGGCACACACCTGGGTGGTGGGTTTGGTCCCCAGTAGGGGTGCATTCAAGAGGTAACCAATCTGTTTCTCTCTTACATCAATGTTTCTCTCCCTCTCTCCCTTCCTTCCCCTCTAAAAATAAATAAAATTTTAAGAAAGAAACATACATACTACATGACATTTCCAGAAATACATCTAAAATATAAGAACAAAGAAAAGTCAAAGCAAAAGAACAAAAAGTGACATACCAGGCAAATATAAAACAAAGGAAAGCAGGCGTAGCCCAATGAATATCAGCTAAAGTAAAATTTAATACAAATGTGTAATTTTAGGTAAAGTGTGACACTGTATAATAACATTTAATTCACCAGAAGATAGATTCAATAGGAATCTAAAGTTTTATGCACCAAATAAAATACCTCCAAATTATATAAATAAAACTAGAAGGAGTACAAAAAGACATTGATAAATTGATCATTATAACAGGAGATTTTAACATATCTCTCAATAACTTATAGATTAAGAAAAAAATAAGATTATAGAACATGGGAATAATACAACCACATGCCTGACTTAACAAACATGTATAAAATTCTCCACTGCCCCACATAGAGAATATATATTCTTTTCAAACACTCATAGTGCATTTACAAAGAACATAAATCAAATCATTAAAAATATTTTAAAAATCAGGCTCATACTTGATCACAACTTCTCAGACTACAATAAAATTAAATGGAAGGAAAAATTAAATGGAGAAGGAAATTTTTAATGATAAAACATAATTAAAAAATCCTCCTATACAGGAAAATTAAAGATCATACTTCTAATAAAAAGGTGATAAAAATCATAATATATATTAGAAATTACTTGAAATTAAATCATACACATTACTCAGATTAATATAGGCTAATACATGACTTTTGCTTCTCCACCAACATGCATTACCAGAAATCACTTGATGTCTCTAGAGGTACATGAGTTCATAGGCAAAAACAAACAAAGAAAAGTAAAGTTTAACAATACCACATGCCAGCTGATATAGAATTAATGATTGAACAAGAATTTAAAATATGCAAAATATGAGTACTCAAAGGAAACCAAAAGGTGGTAGAAAAGTAAAAGAAAAAATAAAACAAATCACAAACAAAAACCAAATAGGAAATGTTAGTTTGTGAAATGTAATATCAAAATAAATATAATAATTTAGTGAATGGGTGTAACTAAAGAACCATGAATGAGTTGGAAGATCACACTGAGAATTCTATAGAAGGCAATAAGATGGGATAACAACATATAACATATTAAAAGAAAGCTAAAAGATACAGAAGAGTTCCAATAAGAGAAGAAAAAATGCAGAGAGATTATATTTGAGGAAAAATGGAGACTTATTTCCCAGAATGAGAAAAAAAATGAACAATTTCTATGGGAGGGGCGCTAGCGTGCCAAACAGGAGAGCGTGTTGAGATGGAACTCCTGTGCCACATCTCCTACAGAGGAGGACTTCCAGGTAAAGACCACAATGTGGAAAAAGTAAAATAAGCAAAACTGGGAGGCTAATAGAAAATTAAAATAGGGGAAGTTTTGATTAAAATTAAAACTTTGTAATCTGGGGAAGGCTGCTTTTGTTTTGATGTTAAACTAAAGTTAAAAGTAAGGCAAAAATTGATAAATTTATGCTGCTGTTGTGGGAGAAACTCAGTTCTTGATGATGCAGTAAAGATCACGAAGTCTATCAGTGTGCAAGCAAAGTTTTTTAGTGCTAAGTTCTCAGACAGGACAAAAGCCTAGCTAAGGTGGGTGTGAAAGGCAAGAGCTTGGGTAGCAAAAGCAAAGGTGGCAAGAGCAAGGGTGGCCAGTGGCTGGGTGGCCAGAGAGAGAGCAAGGGACAGAGAGAGAGAGAGAGATCCTTTGTTCTGAGGACTGATACAGTTGAAGAAGTTATACATTGACTGATGGGTAAAGGTGGTGGCAACTTTCTGGTGGTTGGGGGAGGATGTGATTACCCAAATGAAGATACATGTGGGGGTCTGTTAGCCCAAATCCTTATCTTGCTCCAGACTCCATTTGTTCATTTTGTATATGTGACAGGAGATAGGCAATTAACCAAAATTGTTTTATGGGGTTTTTCTTTGTGCACTGTGGGCCCCCTCCCCTTCCATCTTTTGGGCCTTGGGATGAATATACAGTCTCGTCTGTGTATTTCCAGCTAGAGGAAATGATACACTCAGACTTTCAAGAACTCACCTCCTCCAGCACTATCATAGTTTTGCTTGTGATGTTGGAACACTTGGCAATAGTATCAGGCCAGGCTCAGGACTCCTGAGTGAGTGGGTGGAACATGTCTTCCTTTGCTTCTAGCCTCCTGTATTAAGTTCTTTGTTAGATTGTAATGGCGAGGGCCCTGCCTTTATGTCCCCTCTAGCTACTCATTCCTAGCTGCTACCTAACACAACTTAAAAAATGAAGGCTTTCTTGTCAACAATGCACACTGTGGACAAATTGAACTTACAACTGACAGATTGGGCGAAGATATTTGCAACATCTAAAAATCAACAAGAATTTAATAGCAACCCCAACAGAAAAATGAGCTGAAAAATAAGAACACATACTTTACAGGAAAGTTAAAGAAGAATGTGCATATAAAGATATTGTCAACTTGATCAGTAATCAAGGAAATGGAAAGTAAAGTGAGAGTAGATAGGAAAATTGTTGTAAAGCAGATTGTAGATTATTAAACCACAGAAGAAATGGAGAATTAGACATACATATAAAGACTGCCTATATCCATGAAATATAGTTCTCAGTAAAAACAGGAAGAGAAGTATAATATGGTATATGAAATAATGTAATTTATGTAAATTAAAAATATGGATCCTGTCAAAGTAAAAATGTGTGGAGTTAAACAGGTGAGGAAAACTTTACTCAAGGCTATTACAGTGGGGGAGAGAGGACAGAACCCAGTCTGGACTGAACTCTGCCAAGAGAAATGGTGGGAGGGCTGTGAGCACGAGGGTGAGCTCATGTGAAGAGACCAGGAGCTGTTGGAGGGCAGTTGATCAATGGCGTGTGTCAAGCATATGGAGTAATTTCTGAGTTTGCAAATGGTTTTTCTGTGATGAGGCCATCTGTATTTGGCAGTTGGCTCTCACTGAAGGTAGGCTTCTATTTTTTCACACAGAATAGGAGCTGGGGAAGCCATGTTCCTTGATAATTACATTTTGAAGGGATAGTTCCCAGGTTCTTAAGAAAGACCTTCCTAAGCTGGAAAACTGTCAAGAGGCTTTTATGAAGGTTTATGCCTTAAAAGGGATAGAGAAAAATGTACAATTAATGTTTTTTTAAATAAATACTCCACGAAAAGAAGGCTGGAGTTAGGATGGGGTAGCCCCACCCCCATCTCTGCCTTTTTCCGTCCCCTATAATTTAGTTAAATTGAGGAGAACATAAAAGTCATCTTGGTCAACAACCAACAGTAACATGTATGATATAAGAAGTTGTACAAATAATTGGTGCTTGTGGGTAGAAGCAAGGAATGGTGGTGCAGAATAAGCATAAAAGACCAGAGAGCTGAGGGCCTTGCCTAGGCCAATGCAGATAGCATGTCTCACTTGAGGTATGTGGTCCTTGAACTCACTCCAACTAAGGACCAAACAATAGGGAGGGGAAGTATGGATCAAAAAGGGGCTCTACAGAAAGTGGCCTCACAGGGTGATCTGGTCATTAGTCACTAAGTGGGTAGGTCACAGTGGGTAGGCATGTCCCGTGCATATAACATTTTTAGTAAGAGGTTTGCCTTTGTCTTACACAGACCCTGTCCATTGCTTTTTTGCATCTAGGTTCACACACCTTTGAAGTAAGCATAACCACTCTCAAGAAAACACATAATCTTTTAACTATTCTGTAATCAAATCTTCACTTTGCCTTCCTCCCACATTCATGTAATCTTCTTAGCTTTATTCCATAATCTCAAATGTATAAAAGAAAATGCAGAGAAGGAAGATGGCAGCAAGATAGGTGGGAGCGGGGGTCCACTTCCCCCTGCACACGGGTGAAATACCTAGCTGATCTTCTGGGGAACAAATCGAACAGCCAACAGCACCCCAGCATATATGAAGATTGGAGACCAAAAATTGTAGACATTGAAAAGTCAAATGGTAAGGAGAGTGCTTCAGGACAATAAAGTCCCTGGGTCCAGTGCAGGAACCAGGGTGGCTGTAACCCCAGGTCCAGTGCCTGCCAGGTGTGCCGCAGGGTTCTTAGGAGAGAGCTGGGTCAACAGCTCCCTCCCCTGCCAAACAAGGTTTGAGCAACACCAGGAGAGACCTGGTTGCGTGAAATTGCAGGGAGGAGAATAAGGATGAAGTGGCAAACATATAGGGGCTGTGTGTACCCATGGAGACTGGGGATGCCAGCTGCAGTAGCTGCCTGGCTTCCTGCACCCCTACCCCTGTGCCCATACCCAAAACCTGGGGAGAGTGCGTACCTAAACCTGTGGGACTGGTGGCTGCCCGTCCTGCCATACCCACAGGCCTGGGATGGAGCATACCTGACCCTGCTGCTCAGAGGCACCGTGCACCCAACCCCTGCACCCCCGGGGAAGCAGCAGAGGAGATGTGCACTTGCATCCTCCTCAGTGGCAGCCACAACACTCTAAGAGGAAGGCAGAGATGCCCTGAAGTCAGCAATCCCCAGGAAGACTTAACTCAGTGGGGGGTGCTGAACTAGCCTGAAGGGGTGCTGAGAGTCCCTAGCATCTAGGACACCAAACAGCAAGAAGGTGGTGTGTGAGTTGCCCCTAACTGGTACACCTCAAGGACAGTGCAAGTGGTGGACTAAAGGCCTAGGCTGGGCACAGAACTGAGGAACTGGGCTGGAGGCTGGGCAAGTGCCACTCAGGAAGCAAGAAGAGCAAAACCAATTCTTCCTCAGCCTGCTGTAGCCAGGAAGACTAGCAGAACAGGCTTGGCTGGTTTGAAGCCAGCAGGAGGCTTTTTTTTTTTTTTAAGTAAGTTTTTTTTCTTTTAACTCCTTCTTTTCTTTCCTTCTTTTTTAATTCCTTCTTCCCTTCTTTATTTCCCTTTATATCTCTTTGCCCTTCTTCTTTCTTCTTCTTCTTCTTTTCAAAATCCCCACAAGTGAGACAATAAAACCTAGAACTGTGAAAAGACCAGAGAGGGGTCATCCCAACAGCTGAGACAGTGAGACAAATTGCACTTTGCTACTCCAAAGCACTTGCAAGTTATTGTATATTTGTATTATTATTTTTTCATTATTCTTACATCTTTCATTTTATTAATATTTTTGTATTTCTCATTTCTATTTAGTCTTCTTTGCTTGGCTGGTTAAATTGCATTGTTTGACTGGTTTTCCTTGTTCTCTCTTTCATAGTGTATTTTTAATTTACCGTCTTTCACTTCACTTGTGTTCCATTAGCACACTACTCTAGGCCCTATACTTCCTATTCTTGTTATCCAGATCACATAGATTCTGTCATATGATTGTTGCTCCATTATTATTGTAAAGAATTGCTGTTCCATACAATTGTAAATACTACACAGCACCCGTCCCAGATCTTAGCCCACTTCACTGTTTCCTGAACTTTGTTAATACTGTGGTTAACTCTATTCTCTCACACACTCCACCTATTTTCTATCCTTTACTCTTACTTTACCTCATAATGTGACCTCCCACAAGCTCACTGCTTTCTAGATCCAAATCGCAATCCTTCCCCCACCCAACAAGAGTCTTACCTTTTTTCCACCCTTACTAAAAACTGGCTAGTTGGGTGAAATATCACAGTTAACACTCTACATATCCGACGGATCTCCTATCTCTTCTCTACAGGTTGGTACTTTAAATATCATAGAATATACTCCTGCTGTCTTAAACCATTTCACCTTCCGCCTTCAAATGATCACAAAAAAGAGTAGGTGGAAGCTGTGAACATCAGGATACCTGCTGGAAGAGGGAACCCACCAACAAAGGAACAACCAATAGATAGCAGAAGAAGGTGAAGGAGGGAGTGGAAGTCACACTAACTCAACCCAGGACCTATATAGGAATACAAATAAATGGTGGAGAAATTACTCAGAACAATTGAACAAGAGCAAGAGAATCCTTAAAACCTAGTACACATGGAAGAACCAGCTTAAACACAACCTGCCCACACCTGCACAACAGAATACAAGAGGTGGAAAATGGAGTGACCCTCAATTAACCACCTGGAGGGAAGGACCCACCAAAGAAAGATCCAACAACAATCAAAGTCCAAAGACATACAGAGAGCCAACATAAGTGACACCCTAAGACCAGTGAGCTCAGGAGATCAAGAAGACTGCACTACTGAATCCTACAGATATTCTACCATAGAAGTTCACACCAGAAACCCAGGGAACCAGAACAGATCAATTTAAGAAGCACAGGCTGACAAGAAGAGTTTCACAAACAATGGGAAGACTAAGAAACAATCCCTAAATGAAAGGAAAGGAGGAAGCCCCAGAAAGAATGCTAAATGAAATAGAGACAAGTCAACTATCAGATATTGAGTTCAAAGCAATGGTTATAAGGAAGCTCAATGAGTGCACAGAGAATTACCAAAAGCTACAGGGAAACTACAATGAACTCACTGCAAACTATATGAACATGAAAAAGGAAATAGAAACTATCAACAAGGACCAAAAGGAAATGAAGAATGCCATTTCTGAACTGAAGTACACAGTAGAAGGAATCAAAAGCAGAATCAATGAAGCAGAGGATTGGATCAGTGAGCTGGAGGAAGAAGTAGAAAAAAAACCCCCACCCAGAATGAGCAAGAAAAGGAAAAGAGGCTAAGAAAGAATGAAGAGAGATTAAGTGAAATGCAAGACAACATGAAATGTAATAATATTCATATAATAGGGATATCAGAAGGAAAAGAAAAGTAAGGGATAGAAAACCTGTTTGAAAAAGTAATTAGAGAAAACTGTCCTAATTTGATGAGAGAAAAAGTGACACAAATCCAGGAAACACAGAGTCCCAATCAAGAGGAATCCAAAGAGGCCCACTTCAAGACATATCATAATTAAAATGGCAAAATTCCAAGACAAAGAGAGAATCTTAAAGGCAGCAAGGGAAAAACAGGAAGTATTATACAAGGGAGCCTGGAAAAGACTAGTAGCTGACTTCTCACTGGAAACGCTGCAAGCCAGAAGGAAATGGCAAGAAATATTCCAAGTAATGAGAACCAGAGGCCTGCAACCAAGACTACTTTATCCAGCAAGGCTCTCAGTTAAAATGGAAGGCCAAATAGGGAGCTTTCCAGACAAAAGAAGCCTCAAAAAATATACCTCCTCCAAAACAGCTTTGCAAGAGATGCTAAAGGGTTTGCTTTAAAAATAGGAAGAAAAACAGTGAAAGAGAGAAGAACACAGGTATGAAAAATGACAATGAATAAGTACCTATCAATAATAACCTTAAATGTAAATGAATTAAATGCCCCAAACAAAAGACACAGAATACCAGGATGGATAAGAAAACAAGACCAACACATATGCTGCCTACAAGAGACCCACCTCAGAACAAAAGACCTACACAGACTGAAAGTGAAGGGCTGGAAAATAATATTCCAAGTAAATGGACAGGGAAAAAAAGCCAGGGTAGCAATATTCATATTGGACAAAATAGACTTAAAAAAAAAAAAGAGCCACAAGAAGAGGTCCAGAAGGTCTCTTCATAATACTCAAGGGAAGAATCCACCAAGAAGACATAAACATTGTAAATATATATGCACCCAACATAGGAGTACACAAATACATAAAGAAAATCTTGGAGGACTTCACAAAAGATATAGACAGCAACACAATTATAGTAGGGGATTTTAACACCCCACTGTCAAAAATGGACAGCTCTTACAAACAAAATATCGACAAAGATATTGTGGCATTGAACAATGCCCTAGATGAAATGGACTTAACTGATATACATGAACCTTTCATCCCAAAGAAGCAAAATATGCATTCTTTTCAAATGCACAGGGAACATTTTCAAAGATAGACCACATGATAGGACACAAAACAAGCCTCAACAAATTCAAGAAAATTGAAATCATATCATGCATTTTCTCTAACCACAAGGGACTGAAACTAGAAACCAACCTCAAGGAACCCCCCCTCCCCCAAGCTCAAACTCATGGAGATTGAATAGCATGGTATTAAAAAATGAATGGATCAAGAATGAGATTAGGGAAGAAATCAAAAAGTTTCTGGAAACAAATGAAGGTGAACTCATTACAATCTAAAACTTATGGGACACAGCAAAGGCAGTCCTGAGAGGGAAGTTCATAGCGATACAGGCCTACCTACAAAAGTTAGAAACATTTCAAATAAACACTCTAATCCTATGCCTATAAGAACTTGAGGAACAACAACAAAGAAAGCCCAGAGCAAGTAGAAGGAAGGAAATAACCAAGATCAGAACAGAATTAAATGACATAGAGACTAAAAGCACAATACTAAGGATCAATGAATCCATGAACTGGTTGCTTGAAAAGATAAACAAAATTGACAAGCCTTTAAGCAGGCTCATCAAGAAAAAAAGAGAGAAGACCCAAATAAACACAATCAGAAATGAAAGAGGACAGATTACAACTGATACCACAGAAATACAAGGGATTGTAAGAAATTACTATGAAGAACTATATGCAAACAAATTTGAAAACCTAGGCGATATGGACAAATTTCTAGAAAAATATATTCTTCCAAATTCAATGAAAAAGCAGAAAGCCTAAACAGACCAATAACAGCTGATGAAATTGAGACAGTAATCAAAAAGCTTCTGACACACAAAAGCCCCGGACCAGATGGTTTCACAGGAGAATTTTACAAAGCATTTAAGGGAGAGCTAAGTGCGATCCTCCACAGATTACTCAAAAAAATTCAAGAAGATGGAAGACTCCCAAACGTTTTATGAAGCCAGCATCATCTAATCCCATAACCAGATAAAGACATAACAAAGAAAACTTCAGGCCAGTATCGCTGATGAACATAGATGCTAAAATCTTCAATAAAATATTGGCAAACCACATCCAGCAATACATTAAAAAGATCATACACCATGATCAAGTGGGATTCATCCCAGTGATGCAAGGATGGTACAATATTTGCAAATCAATAAATGTCAAACCCCACATAAACAAAATGGAAGACAAAAGTTACATGATCATATCAATTGATGCAGTAAAGCATTTGATAAGGTACAACATCCATTTATGATAAAAACACTCAGCAAAGTGGGAATAGAGGGAGCATTCCTCAACATAATAAAGGCCATATATGAAAGACCTACAGTCAACATCATACTCAATGGACAAAAACTTAGAGCTTTCCCACTAAGAGCAGGAACAAGACCAGGATACCCACTTTCACCACTTGTATTCAACATAGTACTGGAAGTCCTAGCCATAGCAATCAGACAAGAAAAGGAAATAAACAGCATTCAAATTTGAATGGAGGAAGTAAAACTGTCATTGTTTGTAGATGACATTATAGTGTACATAGAAAATCCTATAGACTCCACCAAAAAACTACTCAACCTAAAAAATGAATTTGGTAAAACAGTGGGATACAAAGTCAATACTCAGAAATCAAAGGCATTTTTGTACACCAACAATGAAATATCAGAAACAGAAATCAGGAAAAAAATGTCATTTGATATAGCAACAAGAAAAATAAAGTACCTAGGAATAAACCTAACCAAGGAGGTAAGAGACCTGTAGTCAGAAAACTATACAACACTGAAGAAAATTAAGGAAAGCACAATCAAATGGAAGCATGTACCATGCTCATGGATCGGAAGAATTAACATCATCAAAATGGCCATACTACCCAAAGTGATTTATAGATTCAATGCAATCCCTATTAAAGTACCATTGACATATTTCACAGATATAGAAAAAACATTTCAAAAATTTATATGCAACCATACACGACCCTGAATAGCAGCAGCAGTTTTGAGAAAGAAGAACAAAGAAGGAGGGATCACAATACCTGATATCAAACTGTATTACAAGGCCACTGTAATCAAAACAGCCTAGTACTAGCGTAAGAAGAGGAACATAGACCAATGGAACAGAACAGAGAGCCCAGAAATAAATCCAAGTCTCTATGGTCAATTAATATTTGACAAAGGGGGAAGAAGCATTAAATGGAGTAAAAATAGCCTCTTCAACAAGTGGTGTTGGGAGATCTGGGCAGCTACATGCAAAAAAAATGAAACTTGATCACCAATTTACACTATACACAAAAATAACTGCAAGGTGGATAAAAGACTTAAATATAAGTCATAACCTCATAGAAGTCCTAGAGGAAAACATTGGAAAGGAAAATCTCAGACATTCCACACAGCAATATCTTCATTGATATGTCCCCTAAAGCAAGGGACATAAAGGAAAGAATAAACAAATGAGACTTCATCAAATTAAAAAGCTTCTGCAAGGCTAAAGAAAATAGCATTAAAATGAAAATAGAATTAACTAAATGGGAAAACATATTTGCCAATGATACCTCAGACAAGGGTTTGATCTCCAAAATACATAAAGAACTCACATGACTCTATTCCAGGAAGACAAACAACACAATTAAAAAATGGGCAAAACCTGGCTGGCGTAGCTCAGTGGATTGAGCAGGGGCTGCGAACCAAAGCATCGCAGGTTCAATTCCCAGTCAGGGCACATGCCTGGGTTACAGGCCGTGGCCCCCAGCAACCGCACATTGATGTTTTTCTCTCTCTCTTTCTCCCTCCCTTTTCTCTCTAAAAATAAATAAATAAAATCTTTTTTTAAAAAATGAACAAAAGACTTGAACAGACACTTCTCCAAGGAGGGCATGCAGAGGGCCCAGAGACATATGAAAATATGCTCAGCATCACTAGCCATCAGAGAGATGCAAATTAAAACCACAGTGAGATACCACCTCATACCAGTCAGAATGGCCATCATAAACAAAGCAACAAATAACAAGTGTTGGAGAGGATGCAGAGAAAAGGGAACCCTAGTGTACTGTTGGTGGAATTGCAGACTGGTGCAGCCACTGTGGAAAACAGTATGGAATTTTCTCAGAAAACTAAAAATGGATCTGCCTTTTGACCCAACAATTCTGTCAGGATGGGCAGGGTAGGACAATTGGGAACCTAGTTACAATTAGCATTTTGGACTACAAATATGGCCACCATTTGGACTACAAGTAATATGGCAACTGAACTCTGACCCAGAAGAGGTGACTGACGTCAAACCGGGAACCAGCAATGATATGTTGCTTCTTTGTTCACCAAGAACCAATCCTTGGCTCCCCTGCAAAGTCAAGCCATATAAAACTCCCACCCTTTCCCTTCTCCTGGGAGGTCTTTTCTTAGCCCTTTCTCCAGGGGGAGAAAACGTCGCCCGGGAGCACAAACTTCCAAAGTAAAGCTCATCTGCCTGTTTCCATGGCTAATTGCCTGTTTATTTCCTCAGCGGGGTCTAAGAAAACCTTACAAATTCCACTGCTGGGATTATACCCTAAGAGCCCTGAAACTCCAATCCAAAAGAACTTATGCACCCTAATGTTCATAGCAGCACAATTTATAGTAGCCAAGAGCTGGAAGCAACCTAAGTGCCCATCAGTAAATGAATGGATCAAAAAACTATGGTACATTTACACAGTGGAATTCTATGCAGCAGAAAGAAAGAAGGAGCTCCTACCCTTTGTGATAGCTTGGATGCAAGTGGACAGCATTAAGTTAAGTGAAATAAGCCAGGCAGTGAGGGACAAATACCATATGTTCGCACCTTTAACTGGAAGATAATCAACAAAAGAAAAAAAGCAAACAAAATATAACCAGAAACAGTGAAATTAGGAACAATCTAACAATAGCCAGATGGGAGTGGGGAAGAGACAGTGGGGAGGATTTTCAGGAAGTACTATAAAGAACAAACAGACAAAAGCAAGGGGGAGGGTGGAAGCAAGAGAGGGAGATGGGTTTGGGTGGGGTGGGTGGGGGAGTGGTGGGGAGAAAATGCAGACAATTGTAATTGAACAACAATAAAGTGATTAAAAAATAAAATGAAAAAGAAAGTGCAAAACTTATTTTTTAGAGCATTTGATGTGTTGCTTTGTGGCAATTTTCAGTTTTGGCTCAAATAAACTCATAAAAATTCTTTACAGGTTTGAACATTTTTCTATCAACAAAAGGTAGGAAGAGGCAATAAAAAGATAAAAGGACAACAAGAACAAAAACCCAAAACAACCTAGTGCTTCCTGGTCAACTGGGAAATTCCAGGTTATCTTGTTATGCTTCAGACCATCATGATATATTAGTTTTCCTATTTCTTAATGATTAGCTGCACAGTCCACTTTAAAAATGCAAATTCCCTAGGGTTGCTTCCTTTTTACTGATTTGAGTTCTTAGTAGTGCTCATACCTTTTGATATTTGACCCAATGTGCATTGTGAACTCAGTTCTTCACAGTTTGCAGTTCTGCTTGGGACCTTGTCAAATTTCTTGGCTTAATCTCTGCAATACTCACTTGTCTTCTTCATCTCATCATTTAAAAGAGCAATCAGACATGCAGGTATTTTCCATTTTATTGATCCTGACTAAGAATAGTGAACCAGCAAACCTTATCTGATCTCAATAATGGGGATGAGTGGGAGGGGCTGTAGGAGGAGATTGCCCAAGGCAACGGTAAACAGCCTAGGATGGAATTGGCTGAGAAGTTGAATACCTCTAGAGCTCAGGGCATTATGGGCCAGACCACTTAAAAGAAAAGAAGGGCTCTGGGGCTTTCTTCCTTGAGGATGCCTGCATGATCATTCTGCAGCTGCCTGTGTTTCCCAAAGGAGGTATTTTGGATTGGAGAAGAAACTCCAGGTGCAGCCTAGGATCAGGCTGGCCTGGCAGAGGGTGGCAGGGTTATTCCTCTTTGGGTGTTCCAGAGGGAACAAGCTGTGGGGCAGAAGCCTGCTATTCTTCCAAAATTGGGTAGATTTTGTATCTTACATTGTTTTAGTTTGTACAGTAATCCTATAGAAATAAAATAATTAAAAACTAAAAGGGAGAATTGTAGGAGAACTCAGGCATTAAAGATTTTAGCCTTAATTGATAGACTTAAATGATTAAAGCTATAAGTGACTAATGTATGTGGAAAGCTGTTATTCCAAAATTGTGTAGCTTTTGAATAAAGACTCCATTATCACTAAACCTTTGTCTCTGGAATTTTGCCTAGAGGGTGGCAGCAGGTAGCACCACTTGTTTGGTAATGATTACACAAAGTGTGATATGCAAATAAATAACATCAAATCTCATGGAAGCTAATTGGAAATGCAAAATACTGAGTCTCACTCAAGTCCTGGTGAATTAGAACTATCATTTTTGACAAATTCTTTAGAACATTTCTGTACATGTTTAAGTTTGAGAACCACTGTTATAGGTTTGGGTAAAGCCTTGGCATGGTAGAAAACAACCACTTTATTTTATAATTGAGGCAACTGAGAAAAATAGAAATTTAGTGACTTATGTGAAGCTAGTGATTTAGTTTGTGGCTGGGCTATGATTTGAACCCAGGATACCTGGGTATTTTTCAAGACCTATTTCTAAACTACAGTGTAGTCTTTCACTTCCAGGTTTCCTGGAGTTAATCTTTGGTCGGCTTTTACTTCTCTAATATGTATCAGTTTGTCATCAGCCTCAGCTGTTTCTGTCAGTTGCTCTTATTTCTAGCAACCCCCGTTTTGGTCCACGTGTAGGAGACAGCTGTGTATTCCGCCTGCCAATGCCCTTCCTGGCACTGTGCACTTGCAGCATGTTCTCATGCATCGAGAACAGAGCACAATTAGACTTTCTGTCAATATGCACTGTGGCACAGGCCCAAGTCACACATTTATGTCACCTACATCTTAATGATATTTGTAGAAATGAGAATACTTTTATGAGTTTATAAAATTGGCTTCTGTGTGACTTCCTTGATACACCTGATATAGGAGACTTCTGTTTTTCAATTTCTTAAAAATTATTCTTTGTTATATTAATCAGGCTTTCATTCTGTGAACCTGATTCTGCTCTGAAACCGGCACCCTTCTAGGTTAGCAGTTAAAATAAACTCCTATGTGAATTACTGATTTTTCAAATGCCAACTATTTTTAAAAATTATCTTTAAAGTATTCATTACTAAATTCCTGTTATCCAGTAGATAATTGCATGCAATAAAAACTTTTTAGTTGCTCATGTTTGCTCAATACACTTCTGTCAAAAATTTCAGACTTGTGTCTCAGGTGAAATTTAGTAGGAAAAGAGGTGGCTGAGACACATAACAAATTTTCAGTTTTGTGACCAGTTGCCTACAACAGTTGCAGCCTCTCCCATTAGTCCCTGGAGGATAAGGCCAAGAAAAAAGAAAACCTCTTTGTTACTGGCATTGGAGCCCAAACTCAATGTTTCCTTGACGAGCTGGTTTGGATAATGTGAGGCATGCTAAGGCTCCTCTCGCTCTTGCTTGTTAGAGAGTTGGATTCGTGACTAAAACCAGCTTCAATTCGCATCTTAGGTTCACACTTTAATTTTTTTTAACCTTACTACTCTCATGTCATAAAGAAGCATAGAATGAATCAACATGCAAAAATCAGTTGCATTTATATTCACTAATAATAAACTATCCAAAAATAAATTCAGTAAACTATCCATTTACAAAAGTATGAAAAAAATATGATGCATAAACTTAACCAAGGAGGTGAAAGATGTGTGCACCAAAAACTATAAATCACAGATGCAAGAAATTAAAGAAGACATAATAAATGGGAATACATCCATGTTTATGGATAGGAAGACAATGTAGCCAAAATGTTTATCCTACAGTTTCAGTTTAATTAATACAATCCCTATCAAAATTCTAATAGCATTATTTTACATAAAGGAAAAATGTCTAAAATTTATTTGGAACCACATAGGACACCCACCAGCCAAAATAATCTTGAGAAAAAAGAACAAAGCTAGAGGCATCACATTTCTTGTTAAAATATTCCAAAGTCACAGTAATCAAAACAGCATGATATTGGTGTAAAAACATAAGAGATGTATAGACCAATGGAATAGAACAGGAAGTCCAGAAATAGACCCATACATGTACACTCATCTGATCTTTGGCAAGAGTTTAGAATACACAATCAGAAAAAATTCTTGAGCAAATGGTATTGGGAAAACTGAATATCCACATGCAAAATAATAAAGTTAGACTCATTTTATTTTGCACACAGAAATCAACTCAAAATGGGATAAATATTAAGATAGAAGACCTGATAAACTGTAAAATTCCTAGAATAAGGCATAGGGAAAAGTTTCATGACATGGGCTTGGCAATAATTTTTTGAATATGACATCAATACTACAGTCAACAAAACCAAGAAAAACAAGTGGAACTACATCAAACTAAAAACTCCCACACAGCAAAAGAAACAACAGAATGAAAAGACAATAAACAATGAGAAAATTGCAAACTATCTGATAAGAGTGTATCCAAACTATAAGGAACTTCTGCAACCCCATGACAACCCCTCCCAAGTAACTAATTAAAACTGGGCAGAGGAGCTTAATAGACATGTCTCCAAAGAAGACATAAAAATGGCCAATAGAAAAGATACTATTACTGATCATCAGGGAAATGCAAATCAAAACCATAATGAGATAACCTCACACCTGTTAGAATGATTATTTTTTTTAAAAAAAGATGAGGTATTGGTGAGAACATGGAGAAATTGGAGCATTTGTACACTGTTGGCGGGAGAGTAGTTTAGTCACTATGGAAAAACATGTGGAGGTTCCTCAAACAATTAAAAATACAACTACCATATAATCCAGCAATCCAACTGCTGGGTGTATATCCAAAATAATTCAAATTAGGATTTTGAAGGGATTGCTGCATCCTGATGTGTTCATTGCAGCACTCTTCACAATAACCAAGATATGGGAACAACCTAAATGCCCACTGATGAATGAATAGATAATGAATATTGTGCTATATACATTCAATGAAATATTATTCAGCCTCAGAAAAGAAGGAAATCCTGTCATAGGCAATGTGAGTGCAATCTCACATTGCCATACTACTTCTTCTGGCTGCTCTAGTAATCAAATTGTCATGAGACAGAATAACAGGAGAAAATAACTGACTAGTATATGTGTACACAGTGGGATTCCCTAAGACTATGGAATCTGAGCAGACATTGGGCAGTTTCTACATATGTTAACCACTTTCAAACTTCTAAGGCATTCTCAGCCACTTCATTTCCAAGAATCCTAATACCTGACTCTTCTTTGTTCGTATTAAGTAGAGCAGTACCAAGCATGTACACAGTCCCTTAGATGTGTCATTTACTCAGAGGACAGGTGCATGAGCTAAAAGGGATGTGAGGATTCTTAAGAGCAACAAAGTCATCTCAAATATGCAAATATACTCACTGAGTTTAATTGATGCTGACTGAATTCTGTTTGACTTATGTGCTTAGAGGTCACAGATAGTGACTAAGAATATGTAGTACACTGGTGGGCAAAGAAATTGAGTCAATTTATGAGAATTTTGGCTGGAGAAGGGGATTCCTGTGGGAAGCTCCAGGTTGGGAAAAATAATGTGGCACCTGCTTCAAATATTGGTGATCTAACCAACCCATGCAGATTCATTTTTAAGTCTTATAAACAGAGGGGTCATTGGAAGAAAGTAAAGAGCCCTTTAAGACAAGCAACTTCTGTGCCCAGGCAATGGAGTAGGAATAGCGAGGATTCTCCTAACTTTGGCTTGAGATGATCTTAATGCCCCCTTAGTGCAGGAGTCTTGGGGAACAGAGCAGTGAGTGTACCAACTCAATGGTCCACTGTGTTAGGGTCACTGAGAGATAGCCTTTTTGTCACTGACATTTGCCTTCTCACAGGGGAATGACTGCAGTGACCTCGAGAATGCTATGCATTCAAAGTGGCTTCAGAGAAGGTGTAAATCAGCAAAGGGCAGCCAGAGCCAGATAACATTAGGTGACATTTCATAACTATGTACAAAACACCTTTTGGGAATTCCAAGAAACACTTGGTAGTAGTTGCACAAAAGACTGAGAGCCTATGGTATGTGTCTGTGTGATAAGGTCAAGATCCAGTGACATTTGGGATTTTATTGTGACTTCCTTTGTGTCCACAGATTGGCAAATTCAGGAGGAAACTGAGTCCCAACTTCTGTTGCATGCAACAGAAAGGGTGGAAGGACCAATGGAAACCGTCTTTTACAGGCATTTTGTATACAGCTCATGCTTTTGTATTTCAGGCCTAACACATTTCCTGCAAAGTTCCTCGTGTAGTGTTTTAAGGGTGTGGTGTCATCATGGCCAACCTTGTCTAAGAATAATGGTTGTTAGCAAAAAGTAAAATGTAAGTAAACAAGGACTTTTAAATCATAAGAGGGTAGGACAAAGAATGGTTATAATGAGAACAATTATGATGCTGATTTCCCTCTGAGTGTATTTATATAATAAATGCTCTTAATCATTTTGGTGTTAATCATTTACTGATGTAATCATTAATCACTTTACATTCTACATTCCTGGGTACATGGAACATATTTTTTCCTTCCATTTTTAAAACTGAGGTAACATTGGTTTCTAACATTATATAAATTCTGTATACTCTATTGTATGCTCACCACCAAAAGTCTAGTTTTTTTTTATATCCCATGTATGTATAAAATCATACATAAGGAGAAAGTTCTGTATACTCTATTGTATGCTCACCACCAAAAGTCTAGTTTTTTTTATATCCCATGTATGTATAAAATCATACATAAGGAGAAAGTTTCATACATAAGGAGAAAGTTCATACATACATACAAAAGGAGAAAGTTTTTTCTCCTTTTCCAGTTGGCTTTTTTTCATTTAGCATAATACTACCCATGTTGTCACAAATGACAATATTTTATCTTTTTATGGCTGAGTAGTATTGTATATATGTACCACTTCTTTTTAATAAATTTAAAAAAGTTTTTCTATTATTGTTGACATTTGATAATATATTAGTTTCTGGTGCACAGCATAGTGGTTGGATATTTATATAACTTTTGAGGTGATCCCCCGATAACCCCTGCACCCACTGACACCCTACATAGTTATTACAATACACATGGAACATATTGGTAATAGTTGCTTAAATATTCTTTGCCTAATAATTCCCATGATTTCTGGGTCTGTTTCTTTTGATGACTTTTCTCCTGGTTTTATATTACAACATCCTGCTTTGCATACCTAGAAATTTTTGTTTGGTTGCTAGATGTTGTGTATCTTACATTGTTAAGTCATAGATTTGGTTTTATTCTTAAGGTGTGTTAGATCTTGTTCTCCTAGGCATTTAAGTTACTTACAGGCCAGTTTGACCACTTCAAGTCTTGTTTTAAAGCCTTTAAGAAAAAGCTGGGTTTGCTTTTGCTCTAGGGACAATTTATCCTCATTACTCTGTCGAATGCCCCACATATTAAAGTTGTTTCTACTCTGGCTGTTAGAAAGAAAAACCGTTTCCACTCTTTGTGGTCACTGGGAATTATTTGGCCTACTGGTTTCTCATGAGGAACTTCAGGTAATTTCTTTTTCACGTATGCTTAGGTACACATTCAGCCAAAGTCTCAAAGCCTCTGCACATTTCTAGGGTTTTCTTTCTAGGCAACTCTCTCAGCTCTCATTCTCTTCCTTGCAAATGCTAGTCACCTGGCCTCCATTGATCTTGGCTCAGTTCTACGACACTGGTCCGACTCTGCTGGCATGCTCCCTCTCCAAGTGACAGCCTAGAAGCAGCATTCAGGTTGCTGGGGAGGGTCAGTTGGAGGGCTCACTTTGTTTCCCTTCTCTCGGTGGTCACAGCCCCGCCATGCTTGTTGCCCGAGGTCTGAAAATTGTTGCTTCATGGATTTTTGTCATTTTCTAGATGCTTAAGTCAAATGGTTAATAAAATCTCTGTTCCTCACCATGGCTCAAATCAGAACTATTAATTTTTTTTATTTTTAGAATATATTATTCTATATCATATTCTCTCAAATTAAAACATGACTCACTTAGGGGGAGAGATCCTATCTTGCTTATCTTTGTGTCTTTAGCACCTCCTATGGAATTTCACACAGGGCCCTAACAAGATAGCTAATATTTATTCAGTGATGCACTGATAAAAGTGCTTTCAACTTTATGTTCTGATAATTACAATATAGAAATTATTATCAAGTTCATTTTATAGACAATGAGAGTGAGGTACAGGGAGACTAAGGAACTGGTTTATGGTCACCCTGGTAGTGACAGAATGAAGATACAAAGAATGGAGATTCAAAGACTATGCTATATTGATGCAATAAGTGTGCCTACTGTATCTTTTATTTAAAAAACTGACTGAAGAAGGAGATCTGAGGGAAAATGATCATGACCTACACAATGGGAACCAAGCCATATAATTAAACAAAACCTTTTTTCCCCCTCAGACACAGAAAAGCCAGAGAGAAGATATAGGTCCCAATTGACTTAGGTGACTGCTGAAGGCCCGCAAATCTGGGCTTTAGTTTAACCGTCGGGCTCCCTTTGGTCAGAAAGTCCCCTGCTTCACTGCCGGGTGCCCCAGGGCTCACAGAGGGCAGAGTCCTTTGGTAGCCATCTCCAGTCCTCTGGCAAAGCACTTCTCCACACACGGGAGCAAACTCAAGGTTTTGTAACTAATTCAACTCCTTGATGTCAATAAATCAACAGGTATAATTAAGTAGCTATGATAAGAATGATAACCATAATAATAATAATACTCTATGTTACATGATTTTAAAACATTAGGTATCAAGTATGTGTAAAAGCAAACTCCTGGCATTATTTATTCAAGGCTCTCCTTGAGCAGGAGCAATGGTGCACACATCCTAGGGAGAATGTGCCTGGCTCTCACTGAGCCCTCAGTGCTCAAACATTTGCTTACTTGGGCCTCATCTGGAAAGCTTGTTAAGACACAGACAACTGGGCTTCTTTTCCTCTGGAGTTTCAGATACAGTTGCCCTGGGGTGGTGCTTGGGAATTTTCATTTTTGACATATTCTCACTGCTGCTGGTTTGGGAATCAGATTTTGAGAATGAGTGTATTAAGCAATGTTGGGAACTGCCCTGCCTGGTTTCAGAAGCTATAAACCCCCATGGCTAAGGCTGAATGAGAGACCTTGGGACCATAAGCCAGTAAGGAGACAAAGCTTATCTCCCTGGCAGGGGCACTACCTCTTCCCCCTTTACTTCACCCTGCTTGGCCCAGGGCAGATGACTGGTTAGCCAATGATGGGTAAGATTCCTCAAGGGAGGGATGACCTAAGACAGGCATGGTCATGAAGAGGCCCTCAGGGAAGGACTTGGGGGATTATAGAGAAAAGGGGTGATAGACCCTCACCCCTTGGCTTTGACATAGCCTGAGTCCTCATTCTGTCTGTGAGAAGTCTCCTAATCTCTTGGCTGCCTTACTTCCCCTACCTGGTTTAAGCCTGAAACAATGCTGGAGGGTGGTGCCACCCTGGGCAGGAACAGGCGGTTCCCTGGGTGATCAGGCCTAAGAAAGAATGCATAAAATCCTACGAAACCTGCTTTGCTAAGAATGTCCTCAATTCTCTGATAAGGGTCCAAGTATGAAATGAGTTTGTTTCCCAAAGTTTTATGGCCCTTTAGCTAACTGAACCTGACTCAGAATAAGCCCTCATAATTCTTTGTATGTTATGCATTGTTTGATCCTTACTACCTGCCAATGATTGATGAGCTTTACCTGTATTACTGTGCAAATTGAACCCAATAAAAGCCCATTGAGGAAAAGGCTCCTGGCCCATCTCTTTTGAGAGATCGGCCACCTTTCTTCCCCCAGCAGATCATGTCTTGGTGGACTTATTCTCATCCATGGCAGACAGGAGGGCTCTGCAGGCGGAGCCCCACATAAAGCAACTAATTCTTAAGTAAATCATCTGGTTTGTTTCTATTTTGGATGTTTCTTTTAAAAATTAGCCCTGGTTGAATGGCTCAGTTGGTTGTAAGGTCATCCCATACACCAAAAGGGTGCAGGTTCAATTCCTGGTCAGGGCACATAGCTAGGTTGTGGGTTTGATCCCTAGTCAGGGCATGTACAGGAAGCAACTGATGGATGTGTCTCTCTCATACTGATGTTTCTTTCTCTCATCAGTGTTTCTCCCCGCTTCCTCTCTCTCTAAAATCAATAAACATATCCTTGATTGAGGATTAAAAAATGTATAAATTAGTCTTTAACTTCAATCTTGTTATGAAAGGAACTCATCCAAACAGATCAAAATAACACTATGGATTAATCATGTATGGTTTTGCTTAAGAATAAACTTTCTTACATGTAATCAATATGTATTATTTATATGTGGCTGGGTTTAACAGTCAGTTCTTTAGCAACATGGGATTGGTGTGGCCTTGTAGCTACTTGGTTTTCAGGTCAAGGGCTGAGTGCTGACATTCTTGGTTCTCCATCCTGGTGTTCGCACTGGCCCGGGAATCTGGCAGTGGAGGTTCTCAGATGATTCTGTGGCTAGTGGCTGTAGTTCAAAAGCTTGCTTCCCTCACTGTCACCACAGTTTGGGGGCTTGGTTCTACCTCTGGGTAATATTCTTTTCCTAGATATCTACAGGGTTTACACTCTTATCTCCTTCCAATCTTTACTAAAAGGCGAAGAGAAGGCTTTCTTCACTGCCTTAAAATCAAACCTCCTATAACCCTATTTCCCTTTCTGCTTTATTTTTCTCTATTGTGTTTGTCATTGTGTAACTTTTCATACAATTTCTCTCTCAATTATACTTATTGCACATCTCTTCACTATAATTTAAATCCATTGGGAGTACAGATTTTGTCTGTTCCGTTCAGTGGTACATTGTAGGCATTCAAGCAATATTGGGGAAATAGATGAATAAATGATTAATTTCTGTTGACCTGCATACATTAACACATTATATTACTTGATGATGAACTTAGTTCATTTGCTCTACTACACAGGCATTGTTAAAATTATATTTATACTTTTCTTTGATCTTTTTTTACCAGAAGTTAGGTGCTAAGCCTCTTCTTAAGATTCACTTTGGGCCATGCATCAAAGGGGATTGTGACAATTTTTATCTTGTTGTTACCTGACATGGTTTCACACCTAGATTCATCCATCTCTGTGTATCAGTCAGCAATAAAACCTTCTGCCACCAACTCTCCTACCAATGTTCTCGATGTCCTCACCTTGGGCCATATCAGGTAAAACGCATCATATTGGTTATTCTTGCTCTCCTGTGACCCCAGCCTGTCTTCACTACTCTACTCTTCCAATATTTTTAAAAAGCAAACACCTCTTGTTAGAAAATACCATTTTTTAATCCATGTTTTTTTATATTATAATACTGTTTTTCTTCTTAGGCAACCTTCTTGAAAGTGTTCCTTATATTTATATTCTTCATGTCTTTATGTGTATATACTATTCTACCTTCATTATTTTGGCTTTTACCCCCCAATTTGTCATTCATGACCTGCTGCTACCAAATGCAACAGATACTTTTACTCCTTTTTTTTTATCCTCACCTGAGGACATGCTTATTGATTTTAAAGAGAGAGGAAGGGAGGGAAAGAGGGAGAGAAGCATTGATGTGAGAGAGAGGCACCAATCGGTTGCCTCTCGTATGCACCTTGACCGTGAACTTTTGGTTTACAGGAGGACACTCCAACCAGCTGAGCCACACTGACCAGGGTGATACTTTTACTTCTTCATCATGTTACTTGAAACATTTCCCCCTTTGTCTTTCACCTCATTTCCTGACACCATACTCCCCTGGTTTGTCTTTCCTTTGGTTACCCATCCTTGTTCTAATTTGTGGGTTGTCTGCTTTTATTATTTTCCTGGTGATCTCAGCCATTTCTATGACTGTAATTATCATTAATATATTTGGTGATTCATTAAATGGTATTTCTAGCTCATATCTCTTTTCTAAGCTTCAAATAATGATTTAACTGACAACTTATAAATGAATGTTCCACAGGAACTTCCAATTTGATAAAGTCTGCCATTAACCTGCCCTTCTTCTGTTCCTTTTCTCATTGCATATTTGAACCACGCACTCAGGTTTATAGCTAGAGGCTTGATGTCACCTTTGGACTTACTTCTGTAACCCTCACTCCTCACATCATATTTCCTCAATCTGGCTAATAGGTGTGAAAACTGATTCTCTTGAAATACTCGAGAGCACCTAACAAAAAGTTAAAATTTTTAATTTTTTTATCACATGAGGATATGTTTAGTGATTTTAAAGAGGCAGAAGATGGGGAGAGTAAGATGGTGCCAGAGAGAGAGAGAGAAACATCAGTGTGACAGAGAGACATTGATCAGTTGCCTCTTGTATGTGCCCTGACCGGGGATGGAACCTGAAACCTAGGTATGTGCCCTGACTGGGAATCAAATCTGCAAACTTTTTGGTGTACAGGATAACATTCCAACCACCTGAGTCACCTAGCCAGGACAAAAAATTCTTAAATTTTACATGTCTCTTTACAAATAATGATCCTTTGCTATTATTTCATTTAGAGATGGAGACATTGAGGCTCAGATAAATTGTGATATGGTCTAACTCACCTGGAAAATAAACTGATTTAGCCAAGACTAGATTTGTAGGTCTCCAAATTTCCATTAGATAAATTTTCATGTTTTTCTGGTTTGGAGATACCATATAGTTTATGGATTAGATTTTTCTCAGACATAGGCAGAATTTTCTTTCGGTTTGGTATGATCATGGCTTGTCCTGTTGACACAGTCTTGGGTTTCTAATGTACCAGCATGACACTATATCCATGCAGAATGAAAGCTGAACATAAGGAATGTTATGTGACATATTGTACTAAATGCTAATGTGTTTTCCTTAGTATCAAGAATATGATTCTATCCATTGAGTCTCTCAACACTTCTTACACCTTGTCATTTCTCAAGCTATAAATGAAAGGATTCAGAGAGGGGTCACTACTGTAATGAGGACAGCAGCTACCTTGTCAAAAATCCAGTGAATAGTTCTGATTGGGTCTTACATACACAAAGATGTTGCTCCCATAGGCAATGGAGACAACAGTGATGTGAGAAGCGCAGGTATAAAAAGCTTTTTGACGGCCTTGGGCTGAGGGGATACGCAGGATGGTAGAAATGATGTAGGTATAGGACCCAGTAGTGAAGGCCAGGGAACTCAGGATGACAAGGGCAGATAGGAGGAAGTCTATCTTCTCAATGAGGTCCATATCTATACAGGCCACTTGCAGAAGAGGGGCAATGTCACAGAAAAAATGATTAATTTCTTTGTGACAGTAAGGTAGCCTTGTCACTACAATGGTTGGTGCCAGCACAGACAAGAAGGCCCCCACCCAGCAGCCTAGAACCAGCAAGAGGCAGACCCTGCTGTTCATGATGATGGGGTAGCCCAGGGGGTTACAGATAGCCACATAGCAGTCAAAGGACATCACTGCCAGCAGGATAAATTCCACTGTCCCCAGGTAAAAATAGAAGTATGTTTGGGTGATGCAGCCAGCAGGAGATATGGTTTTCTTCTCTCCTAGGAAGCAGGCTAGCAGCTTTGGGGTAACAACAGTGGTATATAAAATATCCAGAAAGGACAGATTACTGAGGAAGAAGTACATTGGGGTTTGCAGGCGATTATCCGTCCATATTAGGGAAATGATGACAATGTTTCCTGTTGCAGTTAATGTGTAAGTGAACAAGAGAACTGCAAAGAGGAAGGCCTGAAGCTCCGGGAGCACTGGGAAGGACGTCAGGGTGAATTCGGTCACCGTGCTTTGGTTCTCCATGGCTGGTGCTACATAGTGGGCGGGGCCTCCCTTCAGAAACAAGACAGGGATAGTCGGCCTTGAAGGTGCTTTAGTAAATATCCGTTGGAAATGTATTGTGGAGGGTGCCTGTTACTGGGAGATGACTCATGGGCTATAGTTGATCTAGAAGTTGTTTTTGTGCAACCTCAGGAAAGTAAAAGTGCCGTTGCCACATGACAATTTCTGTAAAATGAAAGGATAAGATTGGATTTAAAAACAACCTCTCATTTAATGAAGCTTCTCTTCTTTTCAGCTTGTCCAGCTTTATCTCCCCAGCTAAAAATTTGCTTAAGTATTGACTCATACTTTAATTAGAACTTGTTATTATTCTGAAGTTTACAATCCCTAAGAGGGAAACCCTTTTAAATACTTGCTTGCCTTTTCTATAATAAATTTTCTTTCTCTTTGGCAGTGCATATTAGAGACCTGCCATGAGTAAGAGATAGAGATGGATTTGCCAATATTTGGTGATCTCCAGAGTTTCCCATTTCTGAAGTCTTTTCCCGGCATATATCGATCTGTGGAAATAAAGCAGGGGCGTTCAAAAGGAACAATGTGCCGTGGTTCCTACTAATCATGCCCATAGACACATCAAAAGGGAATAATGAATATTGGTTATTAGATTTCATCCTGTGTCTGAAACCTAATTCCCATATGTTCTATGACACAATATATATGTCACACATCTGGCTGCTGATTATTTGAGAAGACATTAGATAATGTGATAAAGTCAGAGAGGTACAAATTATACATAGGAAAGTAAAGCAGAGGACATTCAGTCTTCTTCACTTACTTGATCAATTGAAATTATAAAACTACATTAGGGTCATTCAGTTTGTCACTTATCCCAGTATCGGAGACAAGGTTCTTTTGCACAAATTTCCCCATTTCAAGTTAAAATGACCTATTCTTTAACTCCTACCTCAGTGTTCATCTAGATTCCACTTTGCTCCTTCTTAACAAATGAGTCATAACTGCTCCCCTCATTTTCCTTTTTCACCTCTCTTCCTACTCTCCTTCCAAGATAAAATACTTGTCTTCCTATTTAATTTTTTATTTGTAGTTTATCCTACTATAAAACTACATTTCTCAGTGCAAAGAATGAGAAAATGCAAGTGCAAAAACAAAATTATAATCTGTAATTAAATCTGTTGCAGATACAGTGGCAAGCTTTTGTTGAATATATTCCTAGGCTGTTTCAAAGTTCAAATTATATACATATTCAGGGTGGGGCAGAAGTAGGTTTATAGTTATTCATATGGAAAATAATACAATTATAAATAGTAATACAAGAATAAAGTCTCTGTTTTGCATATTCACAACTGTAAACCTCCTTTCGTTCTACCCTGTATATATGAAGTCATGCTAACATTGCTCTGTAACTTTTCTCATTTTTCTTTTTTTACTGAAAATATAATCTTTTCATGTCAATTAATAAAAATACATACAATCATTTTTTTAAAAAAACAGCTTTTCAAGGTATAATTAATACACAAAGAGCTGCACATATTTCATATGTACAAAGTGATGAGTTTGTGCACATGCAAACACCATGATACCACCACAATCAAGGTAACAGACACATCACATGTCTCCTAGTGTTTTCTTCACAGTCATTTTTAAGGGTCTGTCCTGTTTCTATGGATGAAGCCATGCTATATTTAGCCACTTGCTTGTGTTTGTAATTTAAATCATCAGCATTTCTTGCTTGTGGAGATAATGATCAAATAAAAATTCTTACTCATACATCTTTGTTCAGTTGTCTTATTAATTCCTTAGAATACTCTTATTTTCCTTTGGGATGTTTGTTTTCACTATTTATTTTGTAATATAAAAATCCAGAAAAAGATTCAGTCTTATAACATTAGAATTTACCTTACTAGAACTGTTGATCATGTAAAATCATTTATAGATAGCTATCATGTTTCCCTGCCCACCCCCTCCAGAGGTAATTCTTCTACATCACACTGAAAGCTGGGTAGCTTGAGCCTTTAACCAGATTAAGCTTCTGTGCTTACAAAAAAAAAAAATCTCCTTTTATGTTCTGGACTTCAGTTTTCTTGTCTGAAAAATTACAATGTTGGACTCTACATTTATAGGGTTATAGTTTTATTCAGTTGTCACCAGTTACTTTTCACCTTCATTCTCCACCTCAAAGATTCTAACTTCTTTTATTCTCTAGTAAACAGGCTTCCCCATGATTCTGTAAGTTACTGTACAGAAGTGGCAAATTGTGAATGCAATACCAATATAATAGTGTATGAAATTTCATGTGTCTTTTCTGTCTGGGGTATTCTGTTGTCTGTTTTTAAAAATTATTATTTCCATGAGGTTGTTCAAGGTAAATGCTATTTCACATCTTAAAATTCAAGTATTTGATTAATTTGAGATAGAAAACTGGGTTCCAGTCCTAGATTTTACCTTTTTTATTTTTGTCACATTAGATTGAATACTTCAATTGAGTCATAGCTTCTTTATTTAAGAAGTGAAGGTAATTATAACATTTAAAATGAGCTTCTGTGGAACTTAAATTAAAAAATATATGTGATAATATCTGACAGATTTTTACTAAAAGAAATATGACTCCATTTAGAAGGATTGAGATGAACTTAAAGAAGATGAACAATTAGAGCTAATTATTTATTATTTAAATACATAAATTATGAAAAGTTTAATTTGTAACAGAGGCATATTATTAATGTGTACTGAATCTAATCCCCTCAGACTGGCATCTGACTCCACTAAGAATACTGACAGATCAGAGACTACACACAGAAAGATAAATTTAACAAAGTGATATATTAATAAATAAAACATGGGTCAAAAAGTATATTTACATTTCACCAATTATACAGATGATATAATATTCTTCCAACAGATTTTGAATGTGCAGACATAGTAAGAGGCTCAAACTTTGGTTGTGCATGAATGAATTAATTCTAAGCATTGTATTTTGAATTTTTTGCCAATTCTATTCCTATTTCTAGCTAACAGAAATAAAATGTCTTAAAGATAAAAATAAACCTGTCACTGAACTACCTAACCCCAGTAAAAGTCGCTCTGATTAGCATCCCTACCACATCCCCATTCAGCCACTGCTTGGAGGACTTCAGTGTTGGAACATCACTGTCTTGCTTTAGTACTGGCTGAATGAAGAGCTTTTATCTCAAATGGAAGATCCCTGTAACTTCCAAATACACATTCATGTACTGGCCTTATAGGTAAAATATTAAACTTTTTCATCACAATGGCCCTCAAACACCTGTATGATCTAGATGCCCCCCTTGCCTCACAACATCCCTATGAGTTCAATGTAACATAAATTCTAGAATCTGTTTTTCAGGTAGAGAACATAGTAGTTGTGGTAACTTGAAGAACTTTCAGAAATAAGTCAGACATATCTAGATTAGAGTATGTCTTCTCTCACTCCCATTAAAAAAATTTATCTTGGAAAATTGATTCTCAATTCTCAGGAATTTTTCATTTTTTTTGTTTTTTTTGTTAATTCTGAATAACTTTAATCATTTAGTAACTGGTCTGTTTTATATATAGAATTTCATACAACTAACTCATCTATATGTGGCAGTTGCAGAATCCTTCTTATGGCATCTTTACCAAGTGATGGCCCAGTAAAAGGAATGCAGAACAGTTTTTGGTATTTTATAGTTACTAGAATAATAATCTTTCCATTGAAGCTTTTTCTAAATGGTCTTGAATACTATGAATCACTGGATTAAAGGTGACTTGAGTTATTTTTAAAGTTACCCCTTCCTTTTCTCTTTACGGTAAAGATTTTTTTCTTGCATGAATTTCTTTTTCCCCAAAGAGGATGAACTGTTTTTTTTTCATGAGCTTATTTGCCTTAGAGGTTTAGAGGAGAATAACTCTTGGGAATATGGATCAAAAAAAGTTAATTAATAGTATTGTTATAAAAGAATTTTTATCCTGAATTATCTAATCATGCTACAAAGTTTTAGAAGGTGCCAAATAGACCTGTTAGGGGCTCCTTGGGGATTTACTCAGATATTTTGTTCTATCCACTTAAAAGAATACTTAAAAAATATATAAGAAGCTAAAAGTACAAAATTTTTATTGTTCTTAAGTTGTTGATACAATGGAAAATATTCTCCAACAATAAATATTCTGGAGTGTTAGATACCATGTAGCACCCCTCTCTGTATCGGCATCAAATTTTTTGGTTATCCTCACCGGAGGACAGTTTTTCATTGCTTTCAGAGAGAGAGAGGGAGAAAGAGAAACAGCCATGCTAAAGAGAAGCATCAACTGGTTGCCTTCCCTGTATACACCCAGACTGGGGGTTGAAACTGCAATGTGGGTATATGCCCTGACCAGGAACTGAAACTGCAACCTTCTGGTTACAGGACGATGCTCTAACCAATTGATCCACAGCAGCCAGGGCAGCAGCAATTTTTAAAAGTTTTTTAGAGTTCCAGATACAACGACTTGCATAATGTTTCTCATCCTTGACTTTTCCCTGTTTAAGAAGAGAAGGCCTATATTGAACTCAGCTTGGTTCAGCTGTCCTCCATTCTCCTGACTTATCTCACACAGTTGAAAGCTTGCCACAAACTTCCAGTTTTCTTGTATATATTAACACATCAAATTTTCAACAACAATTTCTTTCAACATTGAACTCTTAACTAAAAACATTGTGACTTTTTAGCCTAACATAAACACGACTTTCACCCAAGGACACTGGTTCCACTGAGGCCCTTTCAAATGAGAACTCACATCCTCCTTTTTCTGGACCTCAGGGCTGGGGCACTGTGGGAAGAGCAGCTCGTGGGCATTGTGGCTGTTGGTGCTGGCGTTATTCTGTTCCCAGGCTCCACTTTCAAATCACTATTCCTTGGTTTCTGATAAAAGTCTTCCAAGACTCATATTATACAACCTTGTAAGTTTTTTTTTCCTGCCATTTGCTGCCTATGTTTGAAGAAGTAAACAAACAACTACCATAGAGTGTACAAAAAAAAAAGATGGAGTTTTTTTTTAAACTGAATTTGAAAACATGAAAATCATTTGTGACACTTTAGTAAAGACTTTTTCAGTGGTTCATGGTCTTCTGTTTCCTCCTAAGCACTGGCATCAGTGTGCGTTGTGGTTAACCTTAATGTCTTTGTAAACAACTGATAAAAGACAGTAAAATTTGAATTTCTTAATCTTACTCCCCATGAATATCACTTCCCTTCCTCTTAATCATCAATTTTGTTATTATAACCTGGATTTTTTCAACATATAAGAAATTTTTTTTTCTGGATAGGTTTTATTAAATTGCCTTCATGTTTTTCACCATTTTGTATTTATTTTTTAAAATGACTAATCAGAGAGGCTTAATAACAACCAATCAGAATAGTACTTTTTGGAACAATCAAAAATGTGCCTGTTTCCAGTCCTTGTTTGTCAATCAGGGGCCACATGTGGGAGTTTTTCTTTATTAAGTGAACTTCTTCTCTGGGTGGAGCACACTTTCAGTTTTCACCAAAAACTGAATTTCCCTCCTGGGGCTGTCTCACCGGATCTGCCTTACCTGCCTTACCCTGGTGCAGTGTGAGCTGCTGAGCTGCTTCCCTTGAATTGCTTCACTTGAACTGTTCTGCTCGAGCCATTTCACTGGAATGAAGTTTCTCCCTTCCCTACACGCCAGACTGGGGACTCCTGGTGGCATCAACTTTTTGTTTTCAACATGTAGACACATGTATAGATATAGATAAGGTAGATGAATGAAATTTCTTCTTATAAGCTAGTTGGACTACAATGTTTTGGTAAAATGTAGTGTTTTAGAAACAACCTCATAACTCTTTCTCAAGTTATAGGGAAAAACCAAGTTTGATTTAGGATGAATTTTGTCCTAGGCCAGACAGGCAATGACTCATCCCCCAAAACAGTGACTCTTGGAAAAAGTAGAGCATTTTACTTAATATCAATACATGCTCATAAATACATGAAGACAGCTCTGTAACTATAAAAGGAAAAGCACAGTCAAGATCTTACCAAGATCATCATTATTAATGTACTGCATTAAATCTTTCTCTGCTGTGTTGGCCACCCTTTGGGAGATTAATACTCAGCCTCAGGTGTTTTCCAGAGGTCACTGTAGACTGCCAATTCTCTTGTCTGCATGTGCACAATATGGACATTGCTACGAAGGTCAGCTGCCATGATGCAGGAATATGTAACATTGGTGGTGGGAATTCTTACTCTTCCTGGGGATCAGAACCTGCCTTTACATCCACTGTTTTAACCAAAGTTAAATGTCCCTGCTGTTTGTCTTAACTGTGTTAGCTAACCAGATGCTTGAGTGGTTTTTCCCAGTTTCTACCCTGAGAAAGGACTCTCAGCCCTCGTGTCTGCCGTGTGCTCCTCACTGTGAGCTAGCTGAGACTTCTTGAGAGTACTTGTGTAGGGGAGAAAAAATTTTCTATTCTTTCCTTCTAGGTTCTTTTGCTAATTTAATAATTAAATTAATATAAAACAGTAACAGGAGAAAAAAATAATTTCATAGGTATATAATTAATTAAAATATTTTGTTAATTTAAAACTAATAAAACTTTGAGACAAAAAAAAGTTACTAAAGAAGTTTTGTAAAAAGTTACAAAAAATAAATTTGTGAATTGACAGGACAAAGGATTTTGAGTTTGTAGTGTTAAATTGGTGAGTAACATGGTTTGTTTATACAACCTTCTCAGCCCTACATTTCTTTTTTTTAACATTTTTTAATTGTTGTTCAAGTACAGTTTTCTGCCTTTCCCCCCACCCTTCCCCACCTCCTCAGCCCTCCCCACCTCCTTTCCCTGTTTCCACCCTCCTTGTTATTCCATGTGTCCTTTATAATTATTCCTGTAAACCCTTCACCTTATTCCCCTATTATCCACTCCCCTCTCCCCTCTGGTCACTGTCAGCCTATTCTCAATTTCAGTGTCTTTGGTTATATTTTGCTTGCTTGTTTGTTTTGTTGATTATGTTCCAGTTAAAGGTGAGATCATCTAGTATTTGTCCCTCACCACCTGGCTTATTTCACTTAGCATAATGCTCTCTAGTTCTATCCATGCTGCCACAAAGGGTAGGAGCTCCTTTCTCTCTGCTGCATAGAATTCCATCATGTAAATGTACCATAGTTTTTGATCCACTCATTTACTGAATCAGCCCTAAATTTCTGATCTCTGGTGATGAGGGTGCCTTCTGCCCTCCTGGGACAAGGAGGGTACCTTTAACATGGGAAATTTATTTCCTGCCTTCCGGGAAAACTAAGGAGCCTCAGACTGTCTTACTTGCACAGGCTGTTTCTCAAGTAACTTTAACTGAAAATAACTAATGTGTCACAGAGACACACTTTGTGGTGACATGTCCTCTTCCCTTCACTTGCATCTTTGCTTCAATTCTCTCCTGTTTGGGACTTATGCTGTTTTTTCCTCTAATCTCATTTTTCTCTTACTCTCAACCAATATGCTTTCTTTCTATTGTTTTAAACTTTTTTTTATTCTAAAAAGATACATAGTGAAAGTGAATGAATACTGAAGTTTTGTTTAAAAAAAGAGAGGTTACTTGCTCCTTCTTTCCACTTTTTTTTCCTCACAGAAATTCCCTATTTCTCATAGGGAATTATTTGAAATACTTTTGACATTGTCTTCTAGTGTTGCCTTCATATTTTAAAACAAAAACATATATCTTTTAAAAATTTATCAAATTTATACATTATCTCTAAGATTTCTATTGTGAAAAATGAATTTTAAGTTCTTTGCTAATTTTCTTTCTCCTCTCTCTGCTATACAGAGATATCATAATTTTTGATTGAATAAACTGACTTTTTATAACATAATACTATTTTATGCTAATAATATTGTTCATCATTGATCTTGGAATGGTATTATAATTACTTCCCTGTTTCTGGAAAGATACTTTAAAAAATTCTATGGTTTTTAGGAACTTTTTTAAAAGAGGCATTTTAGCAAAATTCAGAGGAATGTACAAGTT
Organism: Phyllostomus hastatus; assembly: GCF_019186645.2. Taxonomy (NCBI): domain Eukaryota; kingdom Metazoa; phylum Chordata; class Mammalia; order Chiroptera; family Phyllostomidae; genus Phyllostomus; species Phyllostomus hastatus. The sequence continues at coordinate 4,514,736 of NW_025334015.1, read as the reverse complement.
CTTTCACATATTTCCCGCCCCTACACACGCATATTCTCCCCCATCACACACATCCCCCACCAGAGTAATGCTTTTGTCACAACTAATAAACCTATACTGACACATCATTATCACACGGCCCAAAGTTTACTTTAAACTTCCCTCTTGGTGTTGTACATGCTTTGGTTTTGGACAAATGTATAATGACATGTATCCATCATTATGGTGTCATACAAAGTATTTTAGTGCCCCCAAATCTTGTGCTTTATTTATCACTTCCTCCCTTTCCCTCCCTGCAACTCCTGATCTCTTTACTAACTCTGTAGATTTTCCTCTTCCAACATGCGTTTAAGATTTCTCCATTTTTTTCCCCCCGGCTTGGTAGCTCATTTCTTTTTAGCAGTAAGTGATATTGCATTGTCTGGGTGTACCACAGTTTATTTATTCACTCACCTACTGAAGGAGATTTGGGTCACCTCTGAGTTTTAGCAATTAGGAATAAAGTTTCTGTAAACATCCATGGGAAATTTTTTGTGCAAGCATAAATTTTCAATTCATTTGGGTGAATAGGATCACTCTGGCTGGACCAGATGGTAAAAGTATGTTTAGTTTGTAATAAACTGTCCCACTATCTTCCATAGTAACCATATCAATTTCTAGAATTTTTCATTCAAACCATTTCCTGTCTTTTGTTTGCTTATTTAGCCCTTCAATTCTACCACAGATTAATCAAATAACCCATTGGTTCTATTCTTGCTTCTGCACTCACCAGACTGTCTTCCTGTGATATCCTGGCCTGGTTGATCTTGCTCCTGTCTGAAATGATTGGTCTACATGGGCCATTTTACAGCTGTTGTTCACCATTACTTTTGGACAATTTTTTTTTTTACTTTATTTATGGTTCATCAATTAATTTCTAGGATTGTGTGTCTATCTTATATCGTTGAAACATAAACCTCCAGGAACTTCTTAAAAATGTATGAGAAGTATATTTTTTTATAGTTTCTGCATTTCTGAAAAGGTGTTTATTCTATGTTTAGCCTTACTAATAATTTGAATAGGTATATAATTCTAAATTAGAAATAATTTTTTTCTGCAGACTTTTGAAACAATATTTCCCCTGTATTTCCACTCTAATGTTCTTGTTATCACATTGCCATTTTTATTCCCATTTTTATAAAAATAAGCCAGTTTTATTCCCTTTTATACAGTCCTTTGTATATATTTTTTCCACTTTAGAAGCATTTAGCTTGTTTGCCCAGTTTTTGAAACTTCAAGATGCTCATGGGCTGTGTTTCATTCATAGTGCTAAATAATCAGCATACCCTTTAACTCATGTTTTTGGTTAGGAGATATTTTATTATGCTCTTTTCGTTCTCATTTTTTCCTAAAAATTCTATTATTGGGGTGCCAATACCATATGAAGACTAATATTGTTCTCACTTTCACTTTTCTTGTCCCCCTCATTTTCTGGGAAATTTGTCATTTTTTTAAGTTAATTGTTGTTCAAGTACAGTTGTCTCCATTTAATTTTTTATAAATTTATAATCTAACTCTCCTGTTTTATTTATGTTTTTTAGTATTATATTTTCAACTTCAAAGAATGTTTTCTTGTTCTCTAATTACATCTTTTTTATTGTAACCTATTATTTTTTATTTTGTTTTGCATTTTTGGGTGAAATGTATTATCTCTTGTGAGTATAATTATATATAATTTTGAAAATCTATTGCCTGTATATTTTTTCCTCTCCAGATTTATCATTTTTCTTGTATTTTACTTTGAATTTTAATTTTTCATTGTGAGCTCCCTAGATCTATCCTGGTGCTCCTTTCCCCACTTGTTATTGAGCAAGCCATGAAAATTTCGTTGAAACTGTGTGAGTAGATAGGACTTACTGATCGGGTGTCAGTGTGTGCAGTAAGGTGGTGGATTTACTTTTATAGTATATGGGTTTTTAGTGGTAACTATCTTCAAGCTGTTCAGAGGGGATATTTAATTTCTCTAGAAACTTCCTGAAATCCTACCTAGGGAGTCTGTGCTGGCTGCTGGAATGAATTATGGTAGCAAGGTTCAGTGGGAGGAGACCAGTTATTCTAATAAGACATGCAGGCTTTCACTTAATTCCATTGTTTTCAGCCTTTCTCCTCACGTAGTATCTGGTACTTTTGAACTTAAAGAAAGACATTCCTGTTTCAGCTTCACAGCCCACTGTTTCCCACTACACTAGCTATTCCTATGTCTGCAGCTTCTCATCTTGAATCTTTCCGGAGGCAAAATCTTTGGTCTACAGTTACAGGGGATCAAACGGAAACCTTTCTGTCATCTGCCATTCTTCCAACCATGTAAATGACAGACATTCTTTATATTTTAAGATTTTCTGAGTTGATCAAGACACTTCTCAGAGTGATCTCCCTCCATAGGCACTTACATCTTAGCTTAGGTTAGTTACATTCTATAACATCAGTAAAATAGGTCTCTATCCTCTAAATATTGTTGTAACCTCTTACCACTTTAAAGAAGTCGTTCTTTTATTTTTTGGCCTCCATTCTTCCTTTCTGTGTTTAAAAAAAACTGTTCAGCCCTGATCGCACAGCTGAGTTGGTTAGAGCATCATTCTAATACCTTAAGTTTGGAGGTTCCATGTCCGGTCAAGTCACATACAAAAATCAACCAATGAATGCATAAATAACTGAGACAACAAATCAATGTTTCTCTCTCTCTTTCTCCCTTTCCTTCTCTTAAACCAGTGAGAAAAATTAAAAAATTATTCAAATGCAGTTGACATTCAATATTATTTTATATTAATTTGTGTGTACAGCATATTGGTTAGACATTTATATAATTTACAAAGTAATCCCTCCTATGATTCTAGTACCCACCAAGAGCTATACATAGTTATTGCAATATCATTTACTATATTTCCTGTGCTGTTCTTTACATCCCTATGACTATTTTGTAACTACCAATTTGTACTTTTTAATTTCTTAATTTTTTCACCCAACCCCCTGACCCTCTGCCGTCTGGCCACTATCCATTTGTTCTTAGTATCTACGAGTCTGTTTTAATTCTGTTCATTTATTCTGTACTCTAGTTAAACATGTAAGTAAAATTATGTTATTTGCCTTTCTCTGATAGAATTATTTCTCTTCATATAATACCCTCTAGATCCATCCCTGTTGTTGCAAATGGTAACAATTGCATTCTGTTTATGGCTGAGTAATGTTCCATTGTAGATATGTACCACATCTTCTTTATCCAGTTGTCTGATGTTGGCACTAGGGTTGTTTCCATATCTTGGCTAAAGTAAATAATGCTGCAATAAACATAGGGGTATATATATCTTTTTGAATTAGTGTTTTGTGTTTCTTTGAATAAATATCCAGAAATGGAATTGCTATGGCAAAAAATAGTTACATTTTAATTTTTTGAGAAACTTTCATACTGTTTTTCATGATGATTACACCAATTTGCAGTTCTATCAATAATGCATGAGAGTTCCCCTTTCTCCTCATCCTTGCCAATGCTTGTTTGTTGATTTATTAATCAGCCATTCTGGCAGGTGTGAGGTGATATCTAATTGTGCTTTTTATTATTTTTTATTTATTTATTTTAAAGTATATTTTATTGATTATGCTATTACAGTTTTCCCAATTTTTCCCCCTTTAACCTCCCTCTGCTCTGTACCACCCAACCCTCCAGCATTCCCCCACTTAGTTCATGTCCATGGGTTGTACATATAAGTTCTTTGAATTCTTTGTTTGCTATACCATTTTTATCTCTCCCTATCTATTTTATGCCTACTAATTATGCTTCTTCTTCCCTGTACCTTTTCCCTCTATTCCTCCCTTCCCCCTCCCCACTGAAAACCCTCCATGTAATGTCCATTTTTCTGATTCTGTTCCTGTTCTAAGCTGTTTGCTTAGTTTTTGTTTTCATTGTTTTTCTTTTTTTTTTTTAGGTTCAGTTGTTGATAGTTGTGAGTTTGTTGTAATTTTACTGTTCATATTTTTTGTCTTCTTCCTTTTCTTAGATAAGTCCCTTTAACATTTCATATAATAAGGGCTTGGTGATGATGAACTCCTTTAACTTGACCTTATCTGGGAAGCAGTTTATCTGCCCTTCCATTCTAAATGATGGAACAATCTTTGTGTGATAGCTTTGCTTGATAGAGTAATCTTGGATGGAGGTCCTTGCTTTTCCTGATATCAAATACTTCTTTCCAGCCCCTCCTTGCCTGTAAAGTTTATTTTTAGAAATGAGCTGATAGCCTTTTGAGAACTCCTTTGTAGGTAACTCTCCCCTTTCCTCTTGCTGATTTTAAGATTCTCTCTTTATCTTTAATAAAAAAGGTTTATCTTTATCTTTAATAAAAAAAGTTTTATGATTTTTGTCTTACATTAAGTTCTTTACTGTATTTTGAATTTATTCTTGTATATGGTATAAAAAGTGGTCTAGTGTGTTTTTTTGCATGTATTTGTCCAGCTTTCCCAGCACCATTTGTTGAATAGACTCTCTTTACCTCATTGTATATTCTTGCCTATTTTATTATAGATTAATTGACAAGGTAGGCATGGGTTCATTTCTGTGCTTTCTATTCTGTTTTTTTATGTATTTTTTAAAAATGACAGTTTCATGCCATTTCAGTTACTATAGTTTTGTAGTATTGCTTGATATTAGGTAGCATGATTCCTCCAGCATTTTTCTTTCTCAAGATTGCTGTGGCTATTTAGTTCTCTTGAAGTTCCACATACATTTTAGAATTATTTGTTCTATTTCTCTGAAAAGTGCCATTGGTGTTTTGATGGGGATTGAATTGAATCTATAGATTGCTTTGGATTAATAATTAACATTGTTAAAATTATAATATAAAAATGTTTATTATTTCTATGTATGGGCACACAACCTGCTTGCACATATCTGTGTTTTCTTCAGTATCTTATAATTTTTGAAGTACAGGTTTTTTACATCCTTACTTAAATTTATTCCCAGCTATTTTTTGATGAGATGTAAACAAAATTATTTTCATTTCTCTTTATGAGTGCTTATTATTAGTGTATAAAAAGAATCAATTTCTGAATATTACTTTTGTACTTTGCTGCTTTACTGAATTCATTCATTAGTTTTAGTAGTTTTTTGGCAGAATCTTTAGTGTTTTCTCTCTATAGTACCATATCATCTGCAAATCATGTCAGTCTTCTTACCTTTTAATTTAAATGCATTTCATTTTTTTTTCTTGTGTGATTGCTGGAACTAGAATTTTCAATGCTATGGTAAATAAAACTGGTGATAGTGGACATACTTTTCTTGTTTCTGATCTTAAGAGAGAGAGCTTAGTTCTTTTAGAGCCCATGTCATCTTCTGTGGATCTGGTAGCTGCTAGGCCCACATGGTCACATTCTCTCAGGTGAGAGAGCACACGAACAAACATGTGAGTGCCTCGCCAGGTAGGCAAGAGAGAGTTCTTTGTTCCCTTAGGGTTATATCCAGGAGCTTGACTTTGGGACAGACCGGGTGCTTTCTCAAAAGAACAAATCAACTTCCCATGGGCTTGGAGAGGTTTACACTCCATAGTTTGACCGACAAGCCACTGTGGTCCAGCATCTCCCTCTGAGTACCCCCAACAATCCAGTATTGGAGTTGGAGAGGAAGGGGTGTTTATTTCATTGGTGGAGCAATGCTGTAATCCCCTGGGGTGTGACACTATAGCTTCCTGGCTAGCAAACTGGCTTTTGGTCCCCACTTTATTAAGCTTAATGTCTAGTTGCCTTTGCTCTCATTTTTAGCTAAACACTGATTGTAACAGTTAGACAATTATATGCTTTATAATACCCACCTCTCCTAGTTGTTACTTATGATTCAAAAGATCCAATGATATTCAAAGTGTCCATGGCAAATAGGAATGCTGTATATAACCTCTGGCAAGTGTAAACAGAAGGATTTAGGAACAAGTCTATGCTGTCTTCTGCAGAAACCTATTTTCCTTTAGAGAAATATTGTTTTTTGGCTTGTTAGTGGGCCTTCATAGAAACTGACTACATAGCTACTGGCCATCAACTGACCAGGCAATATGAACTCCTATCATGAACTGAGGCCTGTCATATCCATTTAGCCATAACATTGGACATGCATAACTGCAAAGTCATAAAATGGAAATGGCACAAGAAGGTATGAGTTTAAGTGGCAGAAGCAGGCAGCACAGTTTCCTTTAACACACACTCTGTTAATTTTTCTCCTTTTCAGCAATCTGTGCCTATGTGTTCTTGGGGTGTTCTTTTGACCAGTTGGCTGAGAAAGAAAAATTTCAAGCCTGTTTTACAGATGGATCTGAACATCATCATGGTGCTACCCAAAATGGACAGCTGAAGCACTGCATTCCCTGGAAGATGACATTACAGGAAATCCTTTTAAGAACAGAACTTTGAGTGGTAGTTTTTGTTATTCACTACATTTAGAGTGAGATGTGGATAGAAGTAAAAATCTACACTGCTTCCTGAACTCTTGCCAATGAATTGGTGAAATGGTCAGAAATGGGAAGAAGCAGGATTGGAAGATTTATGACAAGAAAGTTTGAGGAAGAAGTATGTGAATGGCCCTCTGTGAATGAACACAGACTGTGAGAATATGTGAATGCCCATCAGAGGGTATTGTCTATAGAGGAGATTTTAACTAATTAGGTGTGGGTGAACTCCATCCTGCAGAGCTCTCCTGGCCATCGAGGCTGAGAATAAATCTACCAAGACTTGATCTGCTTGGTGAGGAAAAGTGTCCAATCTCTCTGAGGAGAAGGGCCTTGAGTCTCTTTCTCAATGGGCTTTTATTGAGTTTAGTTTGCATAGATATATATAGCAGGCATGTAAAGCTCATCAATCAGTGTCAGACAGTAATGATCAAAGAAATGAGATAAGGTTAACAGATAACATACGTAGGATCATGAAGGCCTTTTCTGAGTTAGGGTCTGCTAGACAGAGTGACACCAATAGTCTGTAGAACCTTGGGAAACAAACTCATTTTATGTTTGGACCCTTAACGCTTAAATTGAGGGTATTTTTAACAAAGCAGGTGTCACAGGATTTTATGTATTCTTTCTCAGGCCTGATTGACCCCCCACTCCCACTGCTGGGAACTGCCTGTTCTGGCACAGGGCTGCACCACCCTCTGGCAAGTTTTCCAGCTTGAGTCAAGCAGGGGAAATAAAGCAGCCAAGAGATTAGGAGACTTCTTACAGATAGAATGAGGACTTAGGCTAAGGCAAAACTGAGGAATGAGGGTCTTTTGACCCTTCTCTATGGTTCTCTGCGTCCTTCCATGGTGGCTCCTTTGCAACCATGCCTGTTTTATGTTGTTCCTTCCTCAAGGAATCTTACCTGTTATTGGCTATCCAGCCATCTGCCAGGGGCCAAGCAGGATGATGTGAGGGACACATTTCCCTTCTGGCACAGTCCCTGCCAGAAGGACAGGTTTTGTCTCCTTAGTGGCTTATGGTCCCAAGGTCTCCTAGCTATAGGGCCTTTTCACCTATTGGCAAGGTTACAGCTTCTGAAACCAGGCAGGATGGTTCCCAATGATTAGGTTACTAATATAATGTGTTATGTGGATATTAAGTGGCCACTTTCTTCAGTCACCCCAGTGCTTGTTTACCTGTCCCATTAATGAAGTAGCACAGTGGTAGGGATGGAGTCTATGTGTGAGCTTCCCCTTATGGAGGCTGACCTACCTATTGCTGGGGCTGAGTGCCTAACTTTTCAACAGAGACCAATAGTGAGTCCTCATAGCAGAGACAACTACCCCTGAAGGCCCAGCTAGCTACCTGGTGATAGATGGATTATACTGGACCTTTCTCATCATAGAGGTAAAAGAGGTTTGTCTTTGCTGGAGTAGAGACATATTCTGCCTCTGAGTTTGCTTTTCCCACCCATCATGCTTCAGCTGTTATGGGCTCATAGATGGTCTTATTCACCATCATCCCACAACATCCTGTCTGACCAAACAACTCATTTTGCAGCAAGGGGGCTAGCACTGGACTCATGCTCACATCATTAATTGGTCTTAACACATATCCTATCACCTAGAAATGGCTGGTCCCACTGGAAAGGTATGGTTTATTGACAGCTGTTACAGCACTTTTTGAGGAACAATGACCTGTCTTAAAAAATACAATACAGCCTTTGAACCAACCATTGTGTGATACTGCCCCCTGCCCCCAAGGCTAGAACCCATGGTACTGGAAACCAAGGGGCAAGAGTGGCAGAGGTCATCCCACTTCACATCTCAAGTGCACAGAAGTCTTGTTAACCTTCATGGGAATGTTGAGCTCTGCTGGTTAGGAGGTCTTAGTCCCCTCACATTGATGTGAGGGAAAATTTCCACCAGAGAACCAACAGTGTTCTGCTGAATTGGAAAATGAAACTACCATCTGGCCACTTTGGACTTATGTGACTGAGCAAAAGGGTAAAATAAGCTTTATTCCTGGCTGGCATGATTGATCCTAAATACCAAGAGTAAATTGACTTACTTGTATATAATGAGGGCAAAAAGAATAGGTCTGAAGCCTAGGGGATTCTCAGGATGCCTATTACTACTTTAATGTCCAAAAGTAAAGATTAACGAAAATCAACAGCAAAGATTCCTACTTCAAATTCTTATAAAAAAAAAAGATTTTATGTACTTATTTTTGGAGAGAAGGGATGGGAGGGAGAAGGAGAGGGAGAGAAACATTCATCAGTTGCCTTTCCCATGCACCCCGACCCAGGATGGACCTGCAACCCAGGCAAGTGCTCTGACTGGGAATTGAACTGGTGATCTTTCATTTTGTGGGATGACGACCAACCAACTGAGCCATGCCGGTCAGGGATTCAAATTCGTATTTTCATAGTCTTGAGATAGGCAGGCCACTTGCTGGCCTAGCTGGCAGGAAGCCCAGATTTGTTTTATTGCCCTAGTGCTTTTCCCCCCTCCTTACAGCCAGTCAGTGGTTAGACTGAAGGAGTCTGCTGTCTGCAAGATATACTTTAGGGGCCTAGGGCAGTGATCCCCAACTTTTTGTACCAGGGACCAGTTTCTTCGAACACAATATTTCCACAGACTGGGGGTTGGGAGTAGAGGGACACAGGTGGGTAATGCCAGTGCGGCTTCCCTCTCTAGCCTGCTGCTCACCACCTGCTGTGGGGCCTGGGTCCTAATAGGCCACAGACCAGTACAATCAGGTCTGGGGATTGGGAACCACTGGCTTAGGGTCTTGCTTTTGCTCATGCATGCACAGTAGCAAGAAAAACTGTCATTTTAGTGATCATCCCTCACTTAAATGCTAAAAAACACCCTTGGGTGGAGATTTAACATGCTAATGAAATATGCAATGCATGAAGAAGCATGTAGTTACACTGTGCAAGTGCTTAAAAACTCCAGTCTCTACTCACTTTGGGGTGACTTTTCCCACTGAAGTCTCTTTGAAGTTCCCCCCAGCCTTTGCTGAGGAGCCAGACCATTCCTTTTCCCCTTGCCATGCTGGATTCCCTGTGCACAAACTTTAATAACCACTCTGCCTGTATTTGTTCCTGGTGATTCCTTTTGATTTCTATCTGGGGCGATCATAAGAATCAGGATGGTTCAGTAGGAAAAATCTTCCCTGCCCCCTGGGAGGCTCTGCTTCCTGGCCAGTGAGCCAGAAGCAGCCTGTTTCCTTTCCCTTAGGGATGACTTCTGAACTCCAGGAGCTGGTGGCCATCCCATTATCATATTCTCCTGATGTGTTGTCCTTTAACTCTTATTTCAGGTGTGCATGGCAGCCCATGTGTAATGGTGTTTAACGTCTCTATAAACCTTCCTCACCAGACTGGTTCACCTACGCTAATGCAAACTGGGCTTTGTGCTAAGACACCCTGGCCTCCTGCTGCTCAGGTCCCTAGCCCTCTCCTTCACTTTGCACCACTTTAACTGGCACCAGTGCTAAGGGGACAGGTTACAGGTGATCGAGCCTGAAAAACTGATCAGAGCTCATATAAATTGAATGTACTCATTGTGGTCCTTTTACAGTTAAAGGAGTTGGCAAAGCATTGGGATGTCACTAATCTTTTATCATGATATGTTACAACTGTACTAGATATTTTTGTTTTTGTAATGCCATTTTTACTTGCCCAGCCTTTATTTAGGCAGTCCTACTTTGACGATTATCTAGTTCTGTTATCTAACCTTTTGTTTGTGAAGCTAATTTCCTCCCAAACAGTACAGGTATTCTTTATGGTTGCTTAGTTAAAATATAGTCCTGTATTACATTTTCAATTTTTAAATATGGATCAACATTTACTAAGTATGTTACATATTTTCTGCAATTCAAGACAGAGACTGTGACCATTAAAAAATACCCCATACAATTTTTCTCAGAGTACCTTCTTCAGGTTCCATTTTCAAATTGATACATTCAAGAAAAAAAGTTCCTAGAGAATTTATTTACATTAGTAAGTTAAAAATAATTGGGATCTTAATATACAGAAAATTTTAAGGATTTGTATCTATCTTTATGGAGGGATCTCAACTTAAGAAGGTATTCTTTATGAATCTTGCTGGTGGAATTCATATTCTTTCACAGAATTTCATGGAAAGCATTCCAGGGACCCACATATGGGAGGTTGTGGTGTGGTAACATTTATTTGGGAGGAAATAAAAGTCTTCTAGATTCTCAATGTCTCATCTCTGTCCATCCTGCCATGGAAAAAGTTCAACCTTGTCTTCATCAAGTCCAGAACAAAAACTAGTGTCCAGAGATGTGAAAGCTTAGTTTTGTGGAGCTGCATTGTCTACCATGGGCCCCAGGTGGCTGCTACACCTGCATAGCTGCTGGGGAACAAGTGAGTGCAAGAGTGAGTGCCTGTTGGGGGAGGAGAGAGAGGGACTGGGGGAGAGTGAGGGAGAGAGAGCAAGCGCAATCTTTGTTAGCTGGAATTATATTATCTTGGGCTTGGGAAGGACCTGGAACGTTTTCAAAATAACCGATTAATTTCCCAAGCTTTCCTGGTCTTCTGATGGCTTCTACCTCTAACCAATCCATTTCCTGCATCTTCTGGGGTCCTGTGTCTTTTCTCTAATCTGATCCTTTCCCCAGGTTTGACTGACAGGCCTTTATAGGTGCCATCTTAGTTCCTATTGTGCATGTGCTTACCTTCCCCAGGTCTGGGTTAGTGGACTGGTGAGATTGAAAAGTTGGTTTTTCCTCTCTATATGGGGGAGAAGAGGTGTGAGCCCCCTTTGTGGCAATTCTGAGATCCCCGGATTACCTATGAATGCTGCAACTTCTTGGCAAAGTAGGCATATGCTTTCTAGTTGATTATGCTTAATGTTTAATTTCTGTTGCTCCCTTCCTTTATTAAGATGTAACTACTTATGCTAACAAATTTATTTTTAAACTAAACTCAGTTTCTTTCTTTTGAATTGTAAAATAAAATAAATAATTATTAACTATATCTCCTGCTTTAGGGAACACCTAAATTTGACTATATTTCTAATATATATTTGTGTTTAAAATTATGTTTATAATTTCTTTCCTATATTAAAAATTAACACATGCTTCCAAAACTTTATTAGTCAGAATTCTCTGGAGAAACAGAACCAATAGCATATATATATATATATACAGGTGGTTCTTGAACAACAAACATAGATCTGAACCGCATGGACCCACTTATGTGTGGATTTTTTTTTTTTTTCAGTAAAATCTGTACGGTTTTCTCTCCATGGCTGGGAGTCTGTGGATGCAGAGGGCTGACTCCATGCATTGACTTATGTCAATTTTTACAAGGGACTGGAGCATCTGCAAGTTTTGCCATCTGCAGGGGGTCCTGGAACCAATCCCCTATCAAAACTGTGGGGCAACTTAAGTTTTGATGGAGTCAAAGTTATAAGCAGAATTTTTACTGCATTGGGTAGTTGGTGCTCCTAACCCCCATGTTATTCAAGGGTCAACTGTGTGTGTGTATATATAATTAAAAAATCATCTCATGTGATTATGGAGGTTGAAAACTCTCACGGTCTGCCATCTGCAAGCTGGAGACTCTGGAAATCTGGGGTGTAATTCTAGTTCAAGTGTGAAGGCCTGAAAATCAGGGTAGCCCATGGTGGTAGTGCAAATCCAAGTCCTAGGGCAGGGGAAGACTATTGTCTTAGCTTAACCAGGCAGGCAGGAAGGTGACAAATCTTTCTTGTTGTTGCTGTTCATTCTACCAGACTCTGAAAAGATGGGATAGCACACAACCACACAGGGCAGGGCAATCTCCTTTAAAGAGTCTGCATGCTGGAATGGTAATCTTATCTGCAAACCCTCTCAGACACACCCCAAAGGCCCAGCCAAATTTCCACATAAAATTAACCACGACAGTACCCATCATCCCACTCATCAACGTAAGTGCTTAAATGTGTTGTGAGGTGTGTTTTCTTTCAGTTTTAAAATGACCTTTCAAATATAAGTGACCCATGTTTAAGCAAATGAGATGTTAAAATACTGCTTCTAGAGATTAAAATGTTTGTTTCAGTTTAAAGATCTGTATTTTATCTCCATCACTTATCTGCTATGTTATCACCATAGCAGAACCAATTCTTTCTTGAACTTAGTGGAATAAATTTACCAATAGGGTGAAACAAATTTCAGGGATACATCCAGAATATAGCCTTATCTAATCCATTCATATCTCCTGCTGCAAAAACAGGATGAGACATAGACAATGACCCATCTCATTTTATATCTACTCTTCTGAAGTTGAGTAATGACTCTTGTGAACAGAAGAAAAAGGGTTCTATGGAAAGTAATCTCAAAGGGTGATTTGATCATAAATTTCTAATTGGGTAAGTCACGGTGAGTAGTCACACTCCAGGCACAAAACTTCTTTAGTTAAAGGCTTATCTTTGCCTCAAGTGACTCCTGCCCATTGCTTCTGATCTAGGTGAATGCAACTTTGGAATAAACTAACTATCATCAAGAGAGCAAATAATCTTGTTAACTATCCTGTAATCCAATCCCTGCTTTGCTTCTCCCATCTCCATGTAAATTTATGTTTCCTTTTTAATTTCAACTATGTTGGGTTGGCCAAAAGTCTATATGGTTTTTTCCATAAAATACTTTTGTTCATTTTCACCAATAACTTCATTGATTTGGATATTTTGATGTCAGCTATCTCCCACATGGTGGAATGTTGATTATTCTCAATTAATGTCTCAATTTGATCGCTATCAGCTTCAACCAGTTTACCCAACCACAGAGCGTCATCCAGTGAGAAATCTCCAGCATGAAACTTCACAAACCACTTTTGACACGTTCAATCAGTCACAGCATCTTCTACATACACTGCATAAATCTTTTTTTTGTATTTTAGCTGCATTTTTACCTCTCTTGAAATAATAAAGCATAATATGCCAAAATGTGTATTTTCTTTAATTTTCAATATTAAAATAGCTACACAAAAATTCATCAATTTTGATAAGTTTTTAAAAATGCACAGTGATATGACAGCTGTTACAATACAATCTAACAAAATTGTTTCAAATGAAGTTAAAGACAACTAAGTGCTACCATAGCCATCTTATGGAAAAAACCAAATGAACTTTTTGGCCAAACCAATATAAAAGAAGCTGCAGAATGTTTATTCTCCAGAGCATCTGAGATCTTGTTCCCCAACATATGTCATCAGTTTACTCAAATAAACTCTTGCAAAGATTTTGTATAGACTTAGACATTTCTTACATTGACACTCTGAATTCTGCCTTATATCAGGAGGAAATATATTCCTGTACATGAAGAGATTATATAATTACCAATATAACTAGGGTAACTTGGTATTTTATTTGTGGTTCATATCTAGTAGTTCTCTTATTTAACATGTTATTTCAAGCCCCTTTCAAATATAAGTGACCCATGTTTAAGCTTATGAGATGTTAAAATACTGCTTCTAGAGATTAAAATATTTGTTTCAGTTTAACAATCTTTATTATCTCCATCACTTATTTGCTATGTTTTCACCATAGCAGAACCAATTCTTTCCTGAACTTAGTGGAATAAATTTGCCAATAGGGTGAAACAAATTTCAGGGATTGTATGGTTATATGATGGCCACTTCTTTTCAAGATCTGTATTTGGAATGGCTAAAGAAACCTAAAGTAGGTTGAGTCAAAAATTCTTAATTACTGAAAATTTTATAACTAGAAAGACCTTATACATTATCATTTTCAAAACAAGAGAAACTTATTTTTTGCCAAAAGCTGAAAAAGAGAAAGCATGTCAAAGAGTAGATTACTAGTTAACTTTAAACAACATCTTAGGAGGTGGCCAGCAATCCTAGATGATATTTTTTAATAAAGGGTTTTTAAAGTTTACGGAAGAAAATCACAACTGTGAAATGTACACTACAAATACACATAGCCACAAACACAGAAACTGCTTTTTAGTACACTTTGAGAATGAGACAAATGTTGGGCATTGTTATACATTCTGCTTTGAGTTGTTGAGAGAACATTTATAAAGTGGAGCACAGGAAAGGGATGGTGAGCTGAGGTTAAATGACAAGCCACAAGAGGAGCTGAATAAAGTTTATTATGCAGGTCTTGAAGGAAGTACCTGGAATGCCTAGAGGAGCCATGTGGCGAGGTCAAGGCAGAGGGCAGATGGAGGTCAGACCTGGGCCACATGCTTTTATTAGGGCATGTTGGTGGGGTGCTTTGGAGTTCCTGGGCTAAGTCCAGATTGCTGATTCATGACAAAAGAATGAATTTTTGGTGAGTTGCATGTTGGGAACAAGGAAATTAAGAACTAAATTTAATCTTAATAGACAAGAACCACATTGTAGCTAAAAAGAAATGATAAAAGAGCCAGAGTACAGTTAAGCAAACATCCTGTGTCTAGCAGATGCTCTCCCCTGGGTAGGCTAGATAAACAATGCTTTGTAGTTTTAATCAGAAAATAAGAACCTAGCTAGCTAGAGCCAGGAGATTACTAGGTTAATGAACAAACATCCTGCCTTCCCGCCTTATGAAAGAATGCTTGGTTTGAAATTCCCGCACGCGGTCTTTGTAAGCGAATTACTAACTGCCACGTCTGCTTCTGTATAACGCTTGCTTGCCCGCCCATATATAAGAACGTAGTTGTAAGCACTCAGCGCGGCTCTCGTTTGCAGCTCCTTGTGGGCACTGTGTCGCTGGACACTTTGAGAGTTTGCCCCTGCGCAGGTTAAATTTGGCCAATAAAGTAACATCTTTGATACCCTGAAAGTCTCCGATATTTGTTCTCGCGTTTGCTGGATGCTACATTGCATAGGGGCCTGCTCTAAGGAGAGCATAATGTGAACATGTTGTCAGGTGGGGAACTGCTGAGCACAAGAGCTATTAGAAAAGTCATCTCAGAAACTTACATGTGCTTGTGACTCTGTAGGCCACTATCTAGTGCATTTGCTTGAATAAGGGGCTAGTGGCAGTGTAAGGCCCCTTGCAGGCTGCTTGCCCAAACAAAATGGATGCCAAGGGAGCAACACTATGGAGTATCTTAGCTAAACTCTTGAGACAGCCACAAATAAATCATTTGGTATATTTCACTGTGATCCTTGAGAATTCTTGTGATGTAATTGGGATGTATGTTCATGGTTGTTCTCATTGAATAATCTGTTACAACTGAGCCAGGATGAAAGAGTATGTGAGAATTAGCTAGTAAGTGGCAAGATCAATGAATTTATTGCCTAAGACTGAGGTTCTCTGGTTGGGATGCCCTCCATCCATAGTTGGAGAGATATAATTCATCTAGCAGGTGGATATTGTTTAAAATTTTTACACGTTATTTTGGCCTGTGTCCTCTTACAGGGGAAAAGGAAGTTCAAACATTTAGTCTAGCTGAGTATAGAAAAAGTAAAAAAGTGTTCAAATGTCTCAAATTTTAGAACAACTAGTTCCTGTCTTCCGATGAACCCAACTAATTAGAATCAATTTAGAAACAAATGTCATCTGCTGTGGGGAACCAGGCCCCCAGGAAGGGGTCAAGAGTTAGGGTCCTGCATTGTGAGAATGATGCTTGGGCCTGTTCCTTGGCCTCGGGGGAGGTGACCTGACACTACCCCGGCCTTGTTTGTTATTGGATTGTTCCCAAGAGAAGGACGGGGAGGTGCCGGCGCCTTGGGGCGGTGCGTCGTGTCCTTGGAGTTAATCTAAACCAGGATGTTTGTCATGTCTCGGGATGTTCTGTACGTGACCTGAAGGGGTGTGTAAACTTTCTTGAACAAAGACTCTCATCGCGTAGCAAGCATTCTATTTTTAGAACATCTCACTATATAATGACAGGAGTTTTCAATAAACTTGCCTTTTGCCACCAGAGCATCTGGCCGCTCTCTCTTTTCAGTCCGTCACTGCGCGTCTCGAACCCACTGCCTCGCTGGCCGCGGCAATCTGCTATTGTAACAATGTTGATAACCATCATAATAATCAATATCAAAGTAAAGTAGTATGTTCAAATTATTTTCTAGAGTTAATGAAGTCTTTTTGCATTTTCAGTTTCAAGGCTAGCCCAACCTTGGCCAGTTCTACTTGGGTACCGAGTAATGAAATCATGTTGGTACCCAATTATCTTATTTGTTCAGGATTTCCTTTTCTGTAGTAATAACAGAATGGGGCTTTTGAGAAAGTAAAGATTTATTTAAAAGTTAAAATAGCACAAAGAAATAATTATATTCATCTCTATGTAACAATTATTTAATAAAACCGAACAGCTAATTAAAATATGTAGGGGAGGTGAGGGAAAGTAGAGGAGGGTGTATGGGCGGATAAATGGTGCTAGATGGGGACTTGAATAAGGGTGGTGAGCACACAGAACAGTGTAGAGATGATGTGTTGTGGGATTGTGCTCCTGAAACTTGTGTAATTTGGTTAACAAGTGTCACCCAGATAAGTTTAACAAAAAGGAAAAAATATGTATTTTCCAGATATTTTGCTGCTTTTCACCAGTCCTTCATACTTTGGGGCTACAAATTCTTCTGTTTGCAAGTAATGAAAGAGAGGGTTTAGGATTTAGTATTTAAAAGCCATACCATGTCCTCTTTTTTATTTTTACTATCCTAGATTGTTAACACGAGGAATATAATTTTGGTAATCAGAATAGTGGCACCCAATGAAGTCGGTGCTCTAATCCCCAGGATCTGTGAATGTGCTACTTTACTTGGCAACAGGGACTTCGCAGATGTCACTCAGGATATATACCATGAGTTGGTGTTATTATCCTTAATAATTTAGGTGGGTCAAATCCAATCAAATGAGTCCTTAAAAGGTAAAAACTTTCCACAGCTGAATCAGAGAGGAAATGGAAGAAAAAGGAGGAGAGATTTGAAACATGAGACACTTGCCCACTCTTGTTGGCTTTGAAGGTGGAGAAAGGGGGCCTATGAGCCAAGGACTACAGAACCTTCTAGAGACTGGGAATGGCCCTTTGATCATAGACACCAAGAATATGGGACGTTGGTCCTACAACTTCAAGTAACTAAGTTGTTCATATTTCTTGCTCTTCCAGTGTGTAGAGGCACATTCCTTGGTTCTGGGCCCATTCTTTTTATTTTTTTTTTTAAGATTTTATTTATTTATTTTAGAGAGTGCAAGGGAGGGAGAAAGGGAGAGAAACATCAATGTGTGGTTGCCTCTCATGTGCTCCTTGTTGGGGACCTGGCCTGCAACCCAGGCATGTGCCCTGACTAGGAATTGAACTGTCAACCCTTTGGTTTGCAGGCTGGCACTCAATCCACTTACCCACACGAGCCAGGGTATGGTTCTGGGCCCATTCTATTGTTGAAGACAGCAGCATAACATCTTCCAATTCCTCTGCTTCCATTGTTGCATTCAGCATTTTGCCGTGTATAATGCTTACCCATGTTTTTGTGCGCATTATATATGGCATTATTATACCCATTATTATACCCATGGTATGAAATGATTATACCCATGTGCATAATGTGCATTCTTATTTTTTTAAAAAAATTTGGGCAAAAATGTGGCATTATACGTGGCAAAATATGGTACCATCGTTTCTGCGATAAAATCTCCCTTCTACCTCTATCATAGGTTGACAGGTAATTGTAGTTAGGATCCACCTGGATAATCCAAGATAATCTTCCTATCTCAAGGCCCTTAATTTAATCACATCTGCAAAATCTCTTTGCTGTATATATTTTACCTGTTACTTTCATAGGTTTTAGGTGTTAGGACCTTTGGATGTCATCTTTGGGTAGGACATCTTTGGGTATCATCATTTGGCCTACCACACAAGATTTAAACAGATGAACAGTCATATGGAGACTGACCCTAGAGAGAGCTAGGGAGAGATCAGAAATTAAGAGGGAAGAGGTTATCTGCCTTAGATCCTTAAGTATTTCTAGTTCCTGATTCTAGTCCCTCAGCAGGTCCTGCCATTTCTTCCCTTCTGAGGTTCTGTTTGGCACACTTGACTATTTTTTATAATAAAGCCTGTTTTACTTAAGCTAGCCAAATCCTAGGATACTTATTCTTTTTTTCTAAGTATATTTTATTGATTGTGTTATTACAGTTGTCCTATTTTTCTCCCCTTTATTCCACTATGCCCGGCAACTACCTCCCACCAGCATTCCCCACTTAGTTCATGTCCATGGGTTGTACATATAAGTTCTTTGGCTTCTTCATTTCCTATACTATTCTTAACCTGCCCTTGTTTATTTTGTGCCTACTATTTATGCTTCTTATTCCCTGTACCTTTTCCTCCATCCTCCCTTGTTCCCCTCTCTGCTGTTAACCCTTCATGTGATCTCCATTTCTGTGATTCTGTTCCTGTTCTAGTTGTTTGCTTAGTTTTTGTTTTCATTTTAGGTTCAGTTGTTGATAGTTGTCTGTTTATTGTCATTTTACTGTTCATAGTTTTGATCTTCTTTTTCTTAGATAAGTCCCTTTAACATTTTGTATAATAAGGGCTTGGTGATGATGAACTTCTTGAACTTGACCTTATCTGAGAAGCACTTTATCTGCCCTTCCATTCTAAATTATAGCTTTGCTGGATAGAGTAATCTTGTATGTAGGTCCTTGCCTTTCATGACTTCGAATACTTCTTTCCAGCCCCTTCTTGCCTGCAAGATTTCTTTTGAAAAATCAGCTGATAGCCTTATGGGAACTCCTTTGTAGGTAACTGTCTCCTTTTCTCTTACTGCTTTTAAGGTTATCTCCTTATCTTTAATCTTGAGTAATGTAATTATGATGTGCCTTGGTGTGTACTTCCTTGGGTCTAACTTCTTTGGGACTCTCTGAGCTTCCTGAGCTTCCTGGACTTCCTGGAAGTCTATTTCCTTTGCCAGATTAGGGAAGTTCTCCTTTATTATATTTTCAAGTAAGTTTTCAATTTCTTGCTCTTCCTTTTTTCCTTCTAGCATCCCTATGATTTGGATATTGGAATGTTTAAAGTTGTCCCAGAGGTACCAAAGCATCTCCTCATTTTTTTTGAATTATTGTTTCTTTGTTCTATTCTGGTTGAATGTTTATTTCTTCCTTCTGTTTCAAATTGTTGGTTTGAGTCCCCATTTCCTTTCCTTCACTGTTGGTTCCCTGTATATTTTTCTTCATTCCACTTTGCATAGCATTTACTTTTTCCTCTATTTTGTGACCATACTGAATAATTTCTGTGAACATCCTGATTGCCAGTGTTTTGAACTCTGCATCTGATAGATTCAGCATCTCCTCATTACTTAGTTTTATTTCTGGAACCCTGGGTTGTGTGGTCTGTGTCACTCCCTAGGTGTTCCTCCTGGTTTATCCTCATGCAAATGTGGAACTGTCAGCTGCTGCCTTGCCCCCCTGGTCTTCTAGCCACCACCTTGCTGCATGTCCTCTCCACCTTGACTGCCCATCTCTGCCCCTCCTATCAGTTTGGAAGAATGTTTCTTTAACTCCTTGGTTGTTGGATTTCTACAGAATTTGATGTTCTGGAGATTTTGGCTGTTTTTTGTTTTTAAATTTTTGTTGTCCTGATACTTATTCTTCTGTAGATAATGGCCACATTGCCAAGCTGCCACAGATGACCAGTCTAGACTCATGCCTTTATGCCCTCTGAATGATTGCTTGTCTTTTTGAACCAATTGCCTCTCACAGTCTATTCTGACTGTATCTACATATGCCCTGATTGACTGGTTGGCCAGATTATTTGGGCAGGCCAAGAATGCTCAGGCCTCAGAAAAATGGAAAACTTTCAGGTTAACTTCTGTTTACTCTCTTAAGTTTCTTTTTGTTCCATACTTCATGATATAGTGAGGTGATAAAGTAGACTGGAGTTTATATACTCTAAATTTCTGCCAGTGTGCTAGTTTGGGGCAAGATGCTTAGCCTCTGTGAACCTCAGTTTTCTTATCTATCAAATGAAGATAATATCAGATTCTCAAGGTTGTCAAGAGGATTAAACAATATATATATGCACATATTTAACCATATTGTACAAACCCTGAGTTATGTTACTCCTCTTCCTTGTTGTTGTTCTTATTATTATCCATAACATTTAGCTGTCACCTTGCAATATCTGTAAAGACTCAATAAGAAGTGTTCACTTTCAACTATATGTGGTTATAGTTCTTGGACCATCTAAGTTAAGCCTACAATAACAAAAAGTAAAAGAAAAAACATAAACTATAGTCCCCATTTTACAGATGAAAAACTAAGGTTCAGATAGTCTAAATGTAACCAGATAAAAGTTGTAAATCCAGGTTTCATATTCAGTTTTTCTGACTTTGGTTCAGTATTTTTCACTGACCCGTGATTTTCTGTGTGCTAGATGGTCCAATGATAGTGCTTAGGACATGCTATTTTGTCTATGGCTGAGTTGCCTCCTCTGGAGCTTGACCACAATGTTTCTTCACATCCAATGTGGCATGAAGCCTTTTCCTATCTTCCCACAGATACTTGATTTTATGGTCTTCAGACATGCCCCTTTGCACATTGAGTCCCAGTGTTGAAAGTTGCCATTCTTAGCAAATAAACTCTCAAGTTTCCCCTGTGCATTAAAGTTTCAAGTTCTCCTACACAAGGACATAATTTGGTTTACCGCTTCTCGCACAACTTCTTTTACCTTTTCATTCCTGAGGCTATAAATGAAGGGGTTCAGAAGAGGGGTCACCATTGTAGTGAGAACAGCTGTCACTTTGTCGAAATCCAGTGAGTAGTCCTGGCTGGGCCGCACATACATGAAGATGTTGCTCCCATAGGCAATGGAGACAACAGTGATGTGAGAAGCACAGGTGGAGAAGGCCTTGTGACGGCCTTGGGCTGAGGGGATGCGCAGGATGGTAGAAATGATGTAGGTGTAGGAAATGGTGGTGAGCACCAGGGAGGTCAGGAGGATGAGGGAAGATAATAAAAAGTTTACCATCTCAATGAAATGAGTATCAATACAGGCCGCCTGTAGCAGAGGGGCAATGTCACAGAAGAAGTGATTAATTTCTTTGTAACAGAAAGGCAATCGGGACACAACAATGGTTGGGCAGAGCACTGACAGAAAGGCCCCCACCCAACAGCCCAGAACCAGCTGGAGGCAGGCCCTGCTGTTCATGATGATGGGGTAGCGCAGGGGGTTACAGATGGCCACATAGCGGTCAAAGGACATCACTGCCAGGAGGATAAACTCCACTGTCCCCAGGAAAAAAAAGAAGTATGTTTGGGTGATGCAGCCAGCAAAAGATATGGTTTTCCTGTCTTCTAGGAGGCAGGTTAAGAGCTTTGGGGTAACTGAGGTCGTGTATAAAATGTCCAAAAATGACAGATTACTGAGGAAGAAGTACATTGGGGTTTGCAGGCGATGATCAACCCATATTAGAGATATGATGACAATATTTCCTATTAGAGTAAGCATGTAAGTGAACAAGAGAAACAGGAAAAGGGAAATCTGAAGGTCCTGGAGCACAGGGAAGGCAGTCAGCATAAATTCAGTCACTGTGGTCCGATTTTGTACCTCCATTGCATGCAATGTCCAGAGGGCAATGTGTCTCTGAAGAAGTAACAAAATATAGGGATGAAAGTCAGCGTAAACACATTTTTAACTCACAATATCAATGATAAGATGAAGTGAAAAAAGAAAACCCTTTGAGTTAAGATTTCAGAGTAAGTTGGTTTCCTCCTGCCTGGGACCCTAATAAACGTGTGATGCATTGGCTAAAATACTGGACTTCTTCTGACCTCAGTATTCTTATATTTATGGTTTTGGGTTGAATGAAATTATCTCCAGGGTGTCATAAAACTCTAGTATTTATAATTTTATTTTCTTTTACCCATTGCTCCTTCCCTTCTGTCTCTCACTCCTGCTGACCGATTTTCCCAGCTAAATTCTGTACCTAAAAAGAGAGACTTACTTACTTGAGAATCCTGTAAATTTGGAAAATGGAGGAAGGTAATATTAATAAAAGTTGAGTTACTTTTTCCAAAGTTATTTGAACTTTTTAGGTAGTATCTAAATAAAAGGGCAGAAACTATGAAAGTAGGCCTAGATAGTCAAATAGAAGGGAACCTGTATTCATCTCTACTCAGTTTTGTTACTGATACTGTGTTGGGTATCAGTGTAATATCTAGTTGGACTCAAGATATTTTGGTGTAATAATAATTGATCTCTTTATAAGGCTACATAAGGTTGTTTTTATTTCTTATAATGATATACAGTTTTGATGTGCACACTGTTACAGAACAAGTAGGCCAATGATATGTAGTTCATAATTTGCAAAAATCGTTGTATATATTGGAAAAAAGTCTTTTGGGAACATGATCAGTATGTTTCTTCTTTGTTCCTTGTAACCTCATGTCTACAGCAGCATCCAGAGGAATAAACAACTTTTTCCCTCCCCTTCCCCAGCTGATTCTTACAGATTCTCTCAAATACATACCTTTTATTGTATATTGTTTTCAACCATTTTAAGATCAGCTTATTAATAGTAGTGCAAAAAAAAGTGGATGCAAATAGGTGGTGCTTGAAACTCTCAGTTTAATCTTTAAATAGTTCTCTACTTTGCTGAATATATAGTGCATGTCTATATAATTCAGTTGAAACACACTGTCTTTGATGTATTATTTTGTGGATAATCCTTTAGTTTTAAGTTAAAAATGACCAATTTATGAACTCTGACCTAGTTTCTCCCTGAGTTTGGAACCTATCCAGCTCCTCTGTAAAGGGGTCATTTTCCTCAGACTCTCCCTGGGAAGAGGACTTCTTAGTTACTTTGCATGAAGGACTTTTTTTTCTGAACAGATTTTCATATGCAAAATTAGCTGTGACTTTTTGTGGTCCCTGTGTTGCCTCATTATTTCTATTTAGTGTTCATTTATCCTACAGATCAAGTTAACCTTATTTTTTAATAAGAAAGTTTTTATCTTTACCTTCTTTGTTCTAGATAGGGAAATACTGGTTTCTTAAAATTATTTGCCATTTCTAAATTGTAAAATTTTGTACAAATGCATAGTGGTATCCACCCATCTAAGGGTAATTTTCAAATGTAATTAGAGCTGAGTAATTTGACTTGCTGTTAAATTTGTAGAATTCTATTTACTTTCTGTTAAATCCTTAATTTTGGCCTTCGTTTTAACATTTATAAAAGAAAATCATCAATCATCTATATATTCCTTTCCAGTCTACATATTTGTTTTGTTTTCAGTGAAGGCAGGCACCCTATCTACGTCACCCCCATTTATTGAGTGCAAGAGGTGTTCATTTATTTATTAAATAAAGAAATTGGAATTTAAGGAGCTCCCCTTTTAAGCATGGGGTTGCAGCTGCCCCAAGGTTAAGTAATGGTGAACTCTGCAGTCTGCATTTTCATGTACCAAATACAGACATTTAGCATATTCTGTATCGTTTTGGTGTGTGTGTGCCACTTTTTCTCTAGTTTGTACATGGAACCTATATAGTTCTGGATAACTATGCTGCAATATTAGTGCTGGTGATGGGGAAGGGATGCAAAAACCAAGATGCCTAATACATTAGGTCTTTCATAGTTTAGAGATGGGGAGGATTACAAGCAGGGAAAGCCTAGGATGGAAGAAACAGTTTACACTAACAGATGCATATTCCATTTCTTATGGTAATCTTCAAAATGATTATGAAGCATTTTATTTAATTTTTTCAGTTATCAAAATACTCCAAAGGTTCTCATCTATTAAAATAGGACCTTGGTACCAGCAGAAACTCTTTCCACTGCTCCTGCACCCAGACAATAAACTTCTAAACTGATACTGTTGCACAAAAAGGCATTACCGTATCTGGATGGACAAGTATTAATGTTATTGGGGTCTAATATAAAAACAATACATCATACCGTGTAGACAAGTAGAAATGCTTTGCTAATTCCTTTCATTCATCCCTACCCATCTTCATCACTGACAGCACTATATACTGTGGGTTCTTGTGCAGCTGCCTATCATCTATTCCATTATTCCTTCCATTTATCTAGTTAATTGTTTTGCAACATTTATATTAGTGCCCTCCATTTTCTTTCCTGCCTACATAGTCTTTAATGGCCCTGAGAGGAGCTTGATTCCCTCTGGTTTTGTAAAAGTGAGACAGTGTAGAACCTTCAAAAGCATTATGCCATTCTTGAACTACAAAAACCTGGGATGTTTGGACACCCATGGAGTTGCTGTTTGCTGTGGTTGTCACAGTGTCCTGTAATCATGGGAAAAATGGCATCGAGAGCCTCTTTCCGGCTGCATTTGGATCACATGCACTTCTTTGAGAACAGAAGACATAGCATTGCTCTCCTCTGTGGAGTTTCAACTTTATGATGGTGAAAAAAACCCTTTGGGTTTGTTTCAGTTTTCCTACATGATCTCTGCTCCCACAGGAGCCCATCATGTCTAGAAGGAAATGTTCTTGACAATGACAATATTGTAGAGAGCAATTTAATTGTAACCTTGCTAAGTTAAGGCTTTCAAATTTTTTCTTTTAGTATTTTTCTTCAATACCATTTCTGTGAATCTTTAAAAATTTTCATATAATTGCACATTTGCACTTTTCAAGATTCCAGATATAGTCTGGAAAAGTGTTAAATAATGGAGAAAGTATAGCAGGTTTTAAAATCAGAGAACCCATGTTTTATTTCTTGTTTGGCAACTCATAGCTTTGTACTCTTTAATAAGATGCTCAAGCAACCTGAATCTTACCTTCTTCATTTCTAAAAGGAGGAGAGCCTGAATGCCTGAATCAAGGGCCAGAGAGAGGGTGTACTACAGTGATGGAGACCTCTGTCATGTTCCATCGATGTTTGGGAACACAGGGCTGGGGAAGGATGAACAAGAAAGAACTAAGATGTGGTGAGGGAGAGGTTTAGTGATAATTCGAGATCTGTGTGACTGGCCATAAGTAAAATGTGGAAAAGTTTAATTGTAACTAAAGTATATTAAAAACACCTATTTACATACACTAAATCTATGATATTTGACTCTAACATTACTAAAAAAATTTTGGCAGAGCAGTAATCTCACTTTAATTTGCAAAATATACATGTAAACAAATTTAGTAAGACTCTGATTAACATATAAATATGAATAATTACATAATAAGTACATTATAAAGTACACTTAATAAAGTATATTATTACATAATGAAGTATACTTACATCATATTGATTGTAGAACTGTTGGCATTTTTTCATTCAAATATGTTAAGAAGCTTGAACTTTGGGTATTTTTCACTACTTCATTCCATCCATTATTTCTAAACTACTTTTGTTCCTTTAGTTTTAAATTCCATATGAATCTCTCTCAGTCCTTGTCTGAGATTCTTGCCAGCATGCTATTTAACCCTGTTTTCAAAACCACACCAAGTGGTTATTATCACTTAGGTACTCTTTCTTTCTTCATTTGAGTAAAAAACTGTTTTTTCATAACCTCTGCTTACTTTTCCCAGTTCTTTTCTTATTCTCCTGGTAAAAGTCTAAGTCTTGACTTATACTAAGAATGTCTGTGTGTTACGTTATCATTTAACCTTTTCTTTTATACACTTAGTGTATCTCAGTTTTAGTATATTCCTCTGAGTTTCAAGTAATATATATGCAGGGTCGCATTTCTGCTAATGGAGCTGAATGACTGGTTTTGTTGACTAATCTAGAAGTCATACAAAGTTGAATGAAGGGCAGGTCCTCTGACTTGTACTTTACATCTCTGGTGAAAGTGATGAAAGTTTCCCACCTCTTAGATTTTTTTTCAGTTGTAGTAATGTAATTTCCTGCCTGTTCAGTGGTTTTCCATTTCTTCTGTGGCTCTATTTAGAAACTTGGAATTATTCAAAACTATAGGATGTCAGATTAGAATAGAAATTTAAAGGGCATATGAGCCAACCTGGTCTTAAAATATCCTGCAATGTCTCTGCCAAGTTGTCCAGTGATGTTAAGCTCACTGTTTCTTGAAGCATCATATTCTACTTGAATGGCCCTGATTGTTAGAAAAATTCATGGTTGCATTCATTAAAATGCCACTCTAAACTTTCTAGTTTAGTCACTCCTGGTCATTCGCCAGGCATATCATGACTTAATTTTACATGTATCTACTTTATTTAGCTTCTCCAGAAAGTAATATTACCTTGCTAGTGTTAAAGTGATTGCAAAGGGATGAATTTTGATAATTAATATTTTTTGTCCAGCTGTAGAGATTTGGTTTAGAATTGCTCTTGGGACTATGGCATAAAAAGATTAATTATTATTATTGCAGTCACAGAATGTTAGGATTGGAGTAACTAATCACAGTTATAAAGTTCAGGTCTCTTGGGAAACTCTCTTGGGAGCATATTTTATTTATTTAAAGAAAAACTTAGAGAACTGCCTTAATGTCTCAGGGAACCATAAACTTGGAAAACAAAACTTTTTTCTGAAATGTTTCTAATGTGTTGAAATATGCTTTAATCTGCTTTTTACACTGACAGTATTTATATAGATGTTTATCTCTAGTTAAATATTTTAAAACCTGTTTTATTGAGATATTATTTACATACAAAAGACAGTTATAAGTGTATAATTTGTTGAGTTTTGCCAAAGGTATATAGTCATATAACCACCACCTCTATAGTAATGGATTAAAATATTTCCATTGTCTTCAAGAGTTCCCTTGTACCATTTTACTCTAAATGCTCCCCTCTCCCAGCCTCAGCCCATGACAACCACTTAGGTGTTTTCCATAAGCAAATTCTGAACTTTTCAGAGTTTTATAAATTCATTCCTACAGCATGTAGTCTCCACTCAATCTGGTGCTTTGAAATTAATTCAAGTATTTCAAGTATTGCAAACTTCTTCCTTTGTATTAGTAAGGATTACCTATTATATAAATTATATAGATATGTTATAGTTTTTTCACTAGATAATGAACACTTGGGTTACTGTAATTCTGATTTAATTTGTAATAATCTTAGTCTGCCTTAATGATGTAATCAATATTTGTCTTAACACCAGTGCAGTAAAGAAGATTAACTTCATTGACTTTTAATAAAACCTACAATAATACTGATATTGATAACCAAATTTTTATAATACCAATAACAATAATAAATTATTGGGAATTGAATAAACAACTTTCTTTTTTTCTTTGCCTAATGAGATATATTAGAAAAATATTAAGAGAAATGTCAGAGATTTTACTGTTTTTGCTTTCTTCTAGGAGTTTAATGGTTTCAAGTCTTAGATTTAAGTCTTTAGTCTATTTCAAGTTCACTCTTGTATATGTTGCAAGAAGGTGGTTTATTTTCATTATTTACATGTTTATGTCCAATTTTCCTAAACCATTTATTAACTAGATTGCTTTTACCTTGTTGTATGTTCTTGCTTTCTTTTTCATAGATTAATTGACCATATAGGCATGGGTTTATTTCTGGGCTCTATATTCTGTTCTATTAATCTACGTTTCTGTTTTATGCCAGTACCATGCTATTTTACTTATAGTTTGATTAGTTTGATTACTTATAGTTTGACAGGTGATATGATACCTTCAACTTTGTTCTTTGAGGTCTGTTGTGGTTCCACATAAATTTTTGGATTGTTTGTTCTAGTTCAGTGAAAAGCACCATTGGTATATTGATAGGAATTGCACTGAATATAGATAGCTTTGGGTAACATGGACATCTTAATGATGTTAATTCTTATTTGTAAGCACCATATATGCTTCCATTTATTTGTATCTTTTTCAATTTCTTTCTTCAATGTCTTACAATTTTGTGCATATAGGTTTTTTACATTTTTGATTAAATTTATTCCTAGGTATTTTATTTATTTATTTATTTTGAGGCAGTTGTAAATGGGATTTATTTTTTAGTTTCATTTTTGGACAGTTCATTATTGGTGTATAACAATGCAACCAAGTTGTTACTATTAATTTTGCATTTTGCTATTGAATTCATTTACTAGTTGTAGTAGTTTTTTGGTGCAATCTTTAGGGTTTGCTATATACAATATTATATCATCTGCAAACAATGACAATTTAACTATTCTCTTTCCAATTTGCATGCTTTTTATTTCTTATTCTTGTCTGACTGCTTTGGCTAGGACTTTCTGCACTGTGTTAAGTAAAAGTGGTATAAGGGACATCCTTGTTTTGTCCCTGAACTTAAGGAAAATGCTTTTATTTTTCTTTGTTGAGTATGATGTTAGCTGTGGTTTTGTGATATATGGCCTTTATTATATTTAGTTATGTTTCCTCTATTTTCACTTTCCTGAGAGTTATTATTATAAATGGGTGCTGGATTTTTTAAATGTTTTTTCCCTTTGATATGATCATATAATTTTATCCTTCATTTTATTTATGTGGTATATCACATTAATTGATTATATCACATTAATGAATATTGTACAAACATTGCACCCCAGGATTAAACCTACTTCATCAAATTTGGTTTGCTAATATTTTGTTGAGGAGTTTTTGCACTGTGTTCATTAGGCATATTAGCCTATAATTTACATTCTATGTAGTATTTAATTCTAGTTTTTGAATTAGGGTAATAGCTGGCCTTGTAATATAAAATCAGGGATCTTCTATTTTTTTTTGAGATTTTTTGGAATAGTTTGAGCAAGACAGGTATTAGTTTTTTTTAAATCCTTGTTAAAATTTATCTGTCAAATTTTCTAAGTACAATTAATGAATAGACCTTATTTACCCTATTGTATGTTTTTTCATTCTTGATCAAATATTAACTGACCACATAGGTGTGGGTTTATTTCTGGACCCTCTATTCTGTTCCATTGGTCTATTATAGGAGACCGTTCTGCATGGCATGGACCCAGCTCCCAGTGGAAAGCGAGGTCTGATGCACAGGACCCACACTCATGGATAGGTTCGAGCAGCTAAGTACCATAAGGGCGCTCACCATAACACTGTAAAAACACTCACAAGTCCATCCCCATGGCACAACCCCAAATAGGTCTGGGCTCGGGAGAGAGAGCAAAGATTTTCCCTTTAATCAGCTTTAAAAACATCAACTAGTTACAGGACAATTTACAAGCATTTCAGCAAATTCTTTTAAGCTGTCTCTTGCAGCCCCTTCAGTTTTGCCTTTTCTCTCTTAGGCAGGTGGCTGCCCAAGGATTTGAAGGTGCAGGTGGAGAAAGGGCAAAATTGAGACTGGTTTTGTAATCATTGTGCTTGCGGCAGGAGAAATTTCAGAAAAAGGTTCTTTTATTTGTTAAAAAATTTCTTTAAAGATTTCTGTGAATCCTCAACCACGGGGAACGGGCTCTCTAAGGAACAAGAGCAATGTTCTAAGCTAATTCAGGAGCTTTTTAGGGCTGCTGAATATTTCCCTGATAAGGGATCTTTAGACTTAGTTATTCAGGAAAAAGTTGGGCAAAAGTTGAAATAACACCAGGTGGTGTGAAGTAAGATTCTAGGTTAGTGTCTCACTCCCTCCTTTAGAAGATTTAATTTGAAATTACTGGTTTTCTTGAATTTTGTTTTTGTTTTTGTTTTGAAAGGAATGGCTTAGTCTCAAAATATTTTGCTAAACCTCTGGTAAATAGAATAAGATCTCTAATGTTGTTACATCATAAGGATTCTACTCAGAAAGAATTTAAATTGGTTGTTTAAAGAAAAAAAGAATCTCACTTCCCTCAGACAGTAAAAAGCACAGGAAGAAAAGCAATGAGAAAATGTGTCTTTTAACCACTCTGAATCTTCCTCCTGAAGGCTCAAGGACTGCTTTGGTCCTGGGAACAAGCTGTGCTAAGATTAGTAACACCCTCTCTCTTCTCCAGCTTCCTTAAAGTTGTCAAGGGCACTAAATAATGAGACAGCTCACTTGGAGCACACTCAAAGAATGCAGTAATCAATAAGAATTAACAAAAAATAAATGAATGTATTTTCCAGTGGAGAAAAACCTGTTTCTGAAAGTTATGAATGTGTACATAAATTTGTCAATCTAAAGCATGCTATAAGTGGGATGGGGTTGTGATGTGTTAGAGAAATATTAAGAATTCTCCTTGTTTATACCAGGGCTGTGACCCTTTATTGTAAAAATGAGATATAGGTGTACTGTCTCCCAGGGAGAACTTGTCCTTCTCCGTGGAAGACTACGTACCATTTTTTAACTCAGTACCTGTGAAAACGGATTGTTTCCTTGGGGAAGAATTGGCTATTCTCCTGGAGGGAACAGTTAGTCAATTGAGTCACAAAAGGCCCGTGGCACGTAACCACTTTTGTCTAAAACATATTTGAGTAGAGCACCCCATCTCCTCCTCCCTGTCCCGCCCATCTTTCCCACTTTCCATTAAAACTCTAAACCTAGGAACTATCAGGTCCTGAGAACAACAGGGCAGTCAACTTGCTGCTTAAACTCATTGCAGTTTGCAGAAACAGCAGGGGACCTGTGTTTCCCAGATAAGCAAATTATTAAAGAATGTCCTGATTGCCAAGCCCTTAGCAAGGCACCCCCATCTATAGGAGTTAATCCTTGAGGACTAAGTTCTCGAATAATTTGGCAAACAGATGTCACTCATTATGCTCCCTTTGGAAAATTCAAATACATTCATATTTCTATTGATACTTACTTTGGTGCCCTACTTGCATCTGCTTTAACAGGAGAATCTGCTAAAATATATAAGCCCATTGACTTGAAGTCTTTAGTTATTTAGGACAGCCTCGGCAAATTGAAACTGATAGTGGCACTGGATACCTTGCCTATTCTACTCAGGTTTTTCTTCAGCGTTGGAATATTCAACATAAAGCAGGAATACCTTACAATGCAACCAGTCAGGCAATTGTAGAATGGGCTCATCATACTTTAAAAAATCTTCTTAAAAAACAAAAAGGGGGAGTCATAGTCATGATTCCTCCCCCCAAAATTTGATTATGTTAGCCATGTTTACATATAATTTTCTAAATTGTGATGAATCACTTTGTACTCCAATTGAGAAATATTTTCAGAAGAAAGAGCCAAAGTCATCTTATCCTCAGGTTTTATATAGAGATCCGCTGGGAGGTGGATCTTGGCAGGGCCCTGTAGATCTCCTAACATGGGGAAGAGGGTATGCATGTGTTTCCATCCCTACAGGTCCTGCCTGGCTACCAGCCAAAAGAGTAAAGCCTTATCATGAGCGAAATAGACACCAAGCTCCGCTACCTGGAGGTGAGAACCGATCAACTAGCAGGCCAGATGGCCCAGCTGACCCTGAACAACCAGAAGGAAAACAGATACTGGCACCATCACTCACGGGCCTGGGTTGCCAATGGAGGAGGAAGGGGCCTGCCCCAATGACAGGGGTCAAGTCTCAAGTGTCGCCCACAGAGGGCAACAATCTCCCAGTGACCCATAATGTTCTCTTTAGTCATGTCCTCACCACATGGGGAGACATCAGGGTTCTTAATGCTCGAGCAAAGGCCTTACTGAACAAAAAGTATTCTAGACCCTCCACAATAATCTACAATAGCTGAACCCTAAAAACTGGTTCAATGGACTGAATTTACAAGTTTAGGTCATGGCAGCTCTTGGATGCCTCCTGTCTTAATCCTTATTTGTGCTTTATGATGCATATGGAGGTTGTTTGCTCGATTGCATTCGGGAACAGCAAATAGTAGGTTTCACAGGCTTTACAACTACAATTACATTCACAAACAAAAAATGGGGAATGGCAAATAGTAGGTTTCACAGGCTTAACAACTACAATTACATTCACAAACAAAAAACAGGGAGAGACGATGTTGGGAACTGCCTAGTCTGGTTTCAGAAGCTGTAAACCCCCCATGGTTAAGGCTGAATGAGAGACCTTGGGATCCTAAGCCACTAAGGAGACAAAGCTTGTCCCCCTGGCAGGAGCACCACCTCTGCCTACTTTACTTCACCCTGCTGGGCCCCCAGCGCATGATCGGTTAGCAAATGATGGGTAAGATTCCCCAAGGGAGGGAATCTAAGACAGGCACAATCACGAGGAGGCCCTCAGGGAAGGACTTGGGGGGCTATAGAAAAAGGGGGTGATGGACCTTCTTCTCTTGGCTTTGATATAGCTTGAGTCCTCATTCTGTCTGAGAGAAGTCTCCTAATCTCGTGGCTGCCTTATTTCCCCTGCTTGACCTAAGCTTGAAACAATGCCAGAGGTGGGTGCCACCCTGTGCTGGAAAGGGCGGGTTCCCCAGGGTGATCAGGCCTAAGAAAGAATGCATAAAATTCTGTGAAACCTGCTTTGCTAAGAATACCCTCAATTTAAATGATAAGGGTCCAAGCACAGAATGAGTTTGTTTCCCCCAAGTTTTATGTCCCTTTAGCTATCTGACCCTAACTCAAAATAAGCCCTTATAGTTCTTTGAATGTTATCTATTGTTTGATCCTTACTGCCTGACAATGATGGATGGGCTTAATCTGAGAATGTGGGTCTTTGGAACTGCTGGTTGCTTACTGATTATAATAATGTTCTGTGTACTTGGATGCATTTGCAAATTATTTTCCAAGGGTTGTGTGAGAGACCAGCAAGTATCAAGCTTTGTGGGAACTATAGTGGTCCTAACTAAAAACAAGGGGAGAAATATAGGAGACCATTCTGTGTGGCATGGATCCAGCTCCCAGTGAAAAGTGAGGTCCTATGCACAGGACCCATGCCCATGGATAGGTTCTCCCGTGGTGAATCAGACCTGAATTGTACCTAGGCTGCTTTGAGACTTGCTTTTTGTTAAAACTCCCTCACCCTGAATTGAGACAGGAAGTGCTTACTGTAACTTTCTAAAGTCTGTGCTAAACCTCTCCAGTATGGAGTGTAACCAGTTCAACCACTTTTCTCCTTGATCTGCAATATCCTTCTCTTTGAAATAATTAGCAGCATCCTCTCCTTTGTTTTCTGTAAAAGATAACCACCTAAAGAGAACCTGTGCATAGTAAATGAGGACCATCATGTAATGTGCCCAGAAAGGCAATAAGAGCTTGTCAAGGCAAGGGCTGGCATGCTCTCCCCTTGAGAGAGTGGCCATGCCATCTCTTTTCCTCCACAAAACTTGGTAGTCCATGTGAATTTGTCTCGCGTCTCATCTACAATGCTGTGGACACTGCTTGCTTGAATCAGTCTATATATGTCATTTTTGTGCCAGTATCATGCTGTTTTGATTACTACTTCTTGTAGTTTTATATCAGGTCACATGATACTTTCAACTGTGTTCTACACACTTAAGATTGCTAAGGTTATTTGAATTTTTTTGTGGTTCCATATAGAAGTTTGGATCATTTCTTCTAGTTCTGTAACATATACCATTAGGCTTTTGACAGAAATTCATTAAATCTTTATATTGCTTTGGGTAGTATAGACCCAATGATGTTAAGTTTTCCTATCCATGAACATGGTATATGCTTTGATTTATTTATATCTTTTTTGATTTGTTTCTTCAGTGTGTTATAACTTTCTGAACATAGGTCTTTTACCTGCTTGGTTAAATTTATTCCTAGGTATTTTATTTTTGATGCAATTATAAATGGTATTATTTTATAGTTTTCCTTTCTAAGAGCTCATTATTGATGAATAAAAATTCAACCAATTTCTGAATGTTAATTTTGTATCCTGCTACATTACTGAATTCATTAATCAGTTACAGTAGGTTTTGGTGGACTCACGTGTTCTCTGAATACTCTATCACGGCATCTGCAAACAATGAGAGTTTTACTTCTACCTTTTCAGCTTGGATGCCATCTATTTCTTCTTCTTGTCTGATTATGGTCTTTAGGACTTCTAGCACTATGTTGAATAAGAGTGGTGACTGTGGACATCCTTGGCTTGTTCCTAATCTTAAATAAAACACTTTTAATGTTTCCCCACTGAATATGATATTAGCTGTAGGTTTGTCATATATGGTCTTTATTATGTTGTGGTATGTTTCCTGTGTACCTTTTTTTATGAGAGATTTTGTCATAAAAGGGTGCTGGATATTGTCAAATACTTTTTCTGCATTTATTGATATCATCATGTGATTTTAATTCTTCATTTTATTTATGTGGTGTATTACATTAATTGATTTGCAAATATATCAATCTTGCATCCCCAAAATAATTCTCACTTGATCAAGGTATATGATTCTTATAATGTATTGTTGGGTTCAGTTTGGTAATATTTCATTGAGTATTTTTGCCTTTATGTTGATTAGGGTTATTGGCATAATGTCTTTATTTTTGGTGTAATGTTGTTACATGGTTTTGAATTAGGATAATGCTGGCTTCCTAAAATGAGCTTTGTAATTTTCCCTCTTTATGAAGTTTTTGGAATAGTTTGAGCAGGAGGGTATTCCTCTTTGTCTTTTTTTTTAAGATTTTATTTATTTATTTTTTAGAGAGGGAAGGGAATGGAGAAAGAGAGAGAGGGAGAGAAACAACAATGTGCGGTTGCTGGGGGCCGTGGCCTGCAACCCAGGTGTGTCCCTGACTGGGAATCGAACCTGAGACACTTTGATTTGAAGCCCACGCTCAATCCACTGAGCTATGCCAGCCGGGGCCTCCTTCTTATCTTAATATTAGTAAAATTCGCCCATGAGACGTTCAGTCCAGGACTTTTGTTTTCTGGGAGTTTTTGTTATTACTGCCTTGATTTCATTATTTATTATCAGTCTGTTCAGATTTTCAACTTTTTTTAAATTTAGTTGTGGAAGATTGTGTCTTTACATTGTGTCTTATGTTCTGAGGTGGTTTTCTTGTAGACAGCATACATGTTCAGGCAAAAATATGTTTACAGTTGCGAGTACACAAAACACAGAGTTTGTTCTTGTATTTTATGTATTATTGTGTTATTTTTATACAAACAACTCTAAACCCTGTTTTGCTTTATCCTGTTTGTCTTCTTATCCATTTAGCTACCCTGTGTCTTTTGTGGTTCCACATAAAAGTTTAGAGCATTAAAGTCATTTACACTGAAAGTGATTATTGAGAGGTATGTATTTCTTGCCACTTAATTTCTCTAACTATGTTTCTGTTTTTTTTTCTTCTTCATAATGAAAATTCCTTAACATTTACTTTAATGTTGGTTTGGTCATAATGAATGCCTTTAGCTTTTTCTTGTCTGGGTAGCTTTTAATTTCTTTTTCAATTTTAAATGAAAGCCTTGCTGGGTAAAGTAGTCTTGGTTGCCAGCCTTTGGCATTCATCGCTTTGAATATTTTGTGTTAATTTTTTCTGGCCTGAAATGTTTATGTTGAAAAATCAGCTCACAGTCTTATAGGAGTTCCTGTGTAGGTAACTACCTGTCTTTCTTTTGCTGCTTTTAAGATTCTTTCTTTGTTTTTTACCTTTGTCATTTTGATTATGATGTGTCTTAGTGTGTGCCCCTTTGCACTCATCTTGTTTGGGACTATGTAGGCTTCCTGAACTTGTGTGTCTTTTTTTTTTTAATTGTTGTTCTGTTACAGTTGTCCCCATTTTCCCTCATTGCTCTCGCCAGCCATGCCCAACCCCCACTACCAAAGACAATCCCCTCCCCATTGTCCTTGTCCATGGTCTTTTGTACATGTTCCTCTTCTTTCCACCACTATTCTTCTCTCATCTCCCCTCTGGTCCCTGTCAGTTAGCTCTTTATTTCCATGTCTCTGGTTGTTTTTTGCTCATTTGCTTGTTTTGTTGATGAGGTTCCATTTACAGGTGAGATCACATGGTATTTGTCTTTTGCTCCCTGGCTTATTTTACTTAACATAAAAATCTTCATAATCTTGTGTGTCTTTTTGTTTCACCATGTTAGGGAAGTCTTCAGCCATTATTTCTTCAAATAGGCTCTCTATTCCTTTCTCTCTCTCTCTCTCTCCCCCTCTCTCTCTCTCTCTCTCTCTCTCTCTCTCTCTCTCTCTCTCTCTCTCTCTCTCTCTCTCTCTCTTTTTGGTACCCCTATGATGAGGATGTTGTTATGCTTCATGCTGTGCCAGAAGTTCCTTAGACTACCCTTATTTTTCTTTTTAACTTTTTTTTTTGCTGCTGTGATTGTGTGTGTTTTTTCTTTTGAAGCCCAATTTTAAATTGATGATTCAGTCCTTTGCTTTGTTTAGCCTGCTGTTGACTACATCTAGTGTATTGTTTATTTCGGGTATTGCAGTCTTCATTTCTGACATGTTCCTTTTTATGGTTTCAATGTCCTTTTTATGCTGTTGATGTTATCAATGTTATCACTAAGTTTCCTGAGCATCCTTATAGCCAGTATCATGAACTTTGTATTTAGTAGCTTGCTTGCCTCCATTTTATTTAGTTCTTTTTTGGGGGGGGGATTTCTCCTGTTCTTTCATTTGAGGTTTCCTTGTCTCATTATTTTGACTGTTTCTCCATATTTGTTTCTGTGTATTACTTTGATATGCTATACCTTGAATGGTGGTCTTATAGAGTATGTGTCTTGTGGTGCTTGGAGGCAGTTTTTCTGATTGCTTAAACTAGGAATGTCTTTTTTGTGTGTTGTGTGAGCCTTCCTGTTGTATTTGAGTTTTGATTACTGTTGGCCCATTGGTAGGGGTGTCCCTCTGGCTGGCTATGAAGGTCAACCCTGAGAGCAATGTATGAGTTGCTGTGTGAGGGCTTGCTCCACCAAGCTGAATTCACCCCAACAAGGTCTAGTGTCTTCCAAGATCTCCCTTTTTGTGTATTGCTTGTCGAGCTAATTGGGTTGTGCTCTGATGTGGTCCAAACCAAGGGTTGTGTTGGTTCTGGTGCCTCTTGGAAGGTCATCCAGTGTAGAGCAATGCCAGGCACTGCCAGCCATGGGCCCTGGGCTACATATTTTGATCTTACAAAGAAATCCACACTTTGTGGCTATCTCTGATGGGCCTGGGTGTGCATGGGATGGACCTATTTGCATACCAAGACCAGTTTCTAACATCACCATGCTCAAAGGTAGGTCAGCAAAGGCACAAGGCTCCCTGAGATTTGCCCTCACCTGTTAGCTGCCTGTTAGACTTGGTTTCTGAAAGAGCTTTTGTTGGTAAATGAGTTACGTGAGGGAGGCTCTCAGTGAGTCACCTGGAATAGGCGAGTGGTATTCACCAGATTAATAAGAGATTCAAATTGGGCATCAGTGCTGGGTTTGATGCCACTCGGCCACAGTCTCTGGGTACACCGAGTTTAGCTGCCACTTGCTGTGTGCCCATGGACCTTTGTGCTTGGGCAGGGTCTCAATGATTCACCAGGGTGACACCAACAGTGTTCATCAGGCCCAAAGAGACCAAGATTTGGCCATATGATAGTAGGACTCTGTACAGAAAGGTTGGCATTGGTCTCTTTGTGTCTTTTGTTCTGAGATGGGTCTCCTTTAGACAGCATATATATGGGGTTTGTTATATTATTCATTTAGCTACCCCATGTCTTTTGATTAGAGCATTTGATCCATTTACATTTAAAGTAATTATTGATAGGTGCGTATTTATTATTTGTAATTATTTTTTTTAAAGCAGTCTTTTAAAAATTTTTAGTGATACTGGATTGGTGGTATTGAACTCCTTTAGCATTTTCTTGTCTGGGAAGCTCTTTATTTCACTTGCCTTCAATTTTGTTTATTTGTTTGTTTGTTTATCTCTTTTGTTTTCTTTTTTGCTGAATCCCTTCACACTTGCCCCCACCCCCGCCAGGCTCCCAATCCCCTACCCTGTTTGACAGCTGTCAGCCTGCTGTTTATGTATGAGTCTTTACCCTTTGCAACAGTATGAATGGACCTGGAGGGGAGATCTACCTGATACATAAAACAAGTAGAGAGAAGCAGCCAAAATGAGGAGACAATGTAACATGTTTCAAATAAAAGAACACAATAAATTCTCAGTAAAATAAATAAATGAAATGAAGGCAAACAAGCTACCATGCAGAATTCAAAACAATGGTTATAAATATGCTCAAAGAACTTGATGAGAACTTTAACAAAGTGATAGCAGCATAAAAATGACAGAAAGTCAGAAATGAAGAACACAGAATGACAATGAAGAATACACTAACAAATTCAACAACAGATTAGATGAAGCAGAGGACTGAATCAGGAATTTGGAACACATAAAACATAAAGCATGTAACAACCAATTAAAGCAGCAACAAAAAAAATATTAATCATGATAGTCTAAGAGACATGTGGAACAACATCAAGCATAACAACACCCACATCATAGAGATACCAAAACAGGAAGAAAGAAAGCAAGGGATTGAGAACGTACTTGAAGAAATAATGACTGAAAACTTCCCTAACCTGACGAAGGAAAAAGGCAAACAAGTCCAGGAAGCACAGAGAGTCCCAAACAAGATAAACTCAGAGAGGCCCATACCAAGACACATTATTATTAAGATAGCAAAAGTTAAAGACACACAGAAAATCTGAAAAACAGCAAGAGGAAGACAGTTAGTTACCTACTAAAGAGCTCCCATAAGACTGTCAGCAGATTTTTTAACAGAAACATTTCAGGCCAAAGGGATTGGCGTGAAATATTCAAAGTGAAGAAAAGGAAGGACCTTCAACAAAGACCACTCTATCCAGAAAGTCTGTCATTTAAAATCGAAGGTGAATCTATCTCTGTTTTGCTTGTTTGTTCATTTGGTTTGGGTTATATGTTTAATTGAGTCTCTTACTCCCCTTCCCATCTATTCCTAGACCAAGTTTTCACCTCAAAGGCTTAATCATCTCACCCCTGGCCACTGTGAATACCATGATCATCTACTAACTATCAACTCAGACTCTATCTGTATTTCTTTTCGGGAGTATACCAAATCTTGAGTTCCATCTATGTCACATGGAAACTAAGGATGTCTGGAAAGCTAATGTCTCAGCCCATTCTTTGTCTCACCATCCCATTTCTTTTAGATAATTTGATGTGACCACCTGCCAGGTTGTTTTGTGGACAGCCTGTGGGGCTAGCT
This sequence comes from Phyllostomus hastatus, assembly GCF_019186645.2. Lineage (NCBI taxonomy): Eukaryota > Metazoa > Chordata > Mammalia > Chiroptera > Phyllostomidae > Phyllostomus > Phyllostomus hastatus. Next base: position 4,475,476 of record NW_025334015.1, on the reverse strand, counting down.
CATTCACAAGAGGCTAACTGTAAACTAGGAAGAGGCCTTCTGCTCTGGGCTTTCCCCTCAGTTTACCCTCAGAGGCAGTGTAGTAATGGAATATGGAGACACACCTCTGATCATCTGCTCCCTCTGCTTGAGTATTCCTTTGTTTCCTCTTAGTATTTCCTCTTTTTTTCCCTGTGTGACCAGGACTTCCTTTAGTTAAAACTCTTTGTTCTAGTAAGTTTCTTAGGCCTAAATCTTGATGTGTTAAGGGGTTATAAAGGGAAATTAAAAAAATCATTTTTTCTCAGCTAACAGCCAAATTTTATAGCTACTATTATCTTGATAAATAGCTCAAAATACATTTAAAAATCAAATAAAATTTTAATTTTGCAACCTAGTAGGAATATTTCCTTTCACATGTGGCCCTCAGATTTTCTCCCACCCATGGGCTTGTGCCACCTCAGGGCATCTCTCAGGGCCCGCTTCACCTTATCATTGCGGAGACTGAAGATGAATGGATTTAGGAGGGGTGTGATGATACAGCTCAAGACTGAGGCTCCTTTGTTGAGCAGCATGGATTGAGACTCTGACAAACGAATGTAGAGAAAAATGGAGCTGCCATAGACAGTGATCACCACTGTAAGGTGGGAGGCACAAGTGGAGAATGCTTTCTTTCGCTCGGCAGCTGTGGGGGCCCTGAGGACAGTGGCAAGGATGCAGGCATAGGAGACTGAGGTCAGTGCCAGTGAGCCCAATAATACTGATGTGGAGAGCACAAAAGCCACCAGCTCTAGCAGGCGAGTGTCCCCACAGGAGAGCCTTAGCAAGGGCCAACTGTCGCAAAAGAAGTGGTCAATGCCATTGGGGCCACAGAAAGGTAAGCTAGCCATGAGGATGGTAGGGCAAAGGACCCAGAGGAATCCAGCTAGCCAGGAGGCCAGCACTAGCTGGGAACAGACATGACCACTCATCAGGATCTCGTAGTGGAGTGGTCGGCAGATTGCCAGGTAACGGTCCAGAGACATGACAGCTAAGAGGAAGAAGTCAGTGGTTCCTAGGAGGAAGTAGAAGTAGGACTGGATGATGCAACTGGCAAATGAGATAGAGCAATCCCCTGTGAGGATGATGACAAGCATCTTGGGAACCACAACAGACACGAGCAACAGCTCCAGGAAGGACAGGTTCCTCAGGAAGAAGTACATCTGTGTGTGTAGGCGTCGGTCCATCCAGCTGAGCCAAATAATCAGTAGGTTGCCTGTGGCTGTTACAATATAGGTCACCATCAACCCCAGGAACAGCAGGGACTGCAGGACATGGCTACTGGGGAAACCCAGAAGGACAAACACTGTTACCTGAGTCCAGTTTTCAGGATTCATTTCCAGTCACCTGAAAAGAAAATAAAAGAAAAGAAAAGAAAAAAAAAGAAAAGAAACAATTTTCTAACGGGGTCCATAATCACCAATCATCATTTAATCAATGAAATAATAAGCACCCAACACTTTCTTATATTCTGAGAATATATTAATCTATTTTTGTGCCTGCAAATGACTTACAAGGAGTAATCTTACAACATGATAATAACAAGCAGTATACCAATAATAACATAGATAATGGATAATATTGAATATCAAATATGTGTAAGGAAATTTATATGCACTATCTCCCCTTGCTGCTACCCTTAAGGGTAGCATTTCTGTTCTTATAGATAAAGGAAGAATGACTGAAGAAGTAAGGAACTCTTCTATGATTAAATAGGGAGCAAGTGGTACAGGCAGGATTTCATGCCAACCTTTGTGGCTCCTATGCTCATACTGCATCCCCTGCTACATGTAGGCTGGGTACCACATGAGCAGTGTGGCCTTAGAGGAACACAGAAGCGTGAGGGGTTGGAGAAGACCTTGCAGAATAAATGCACTGTGGGCAAAATTGTTATCAGTATCAAGAACTCTCCATGTTTGTGGTCTTTCTGTGTTCTGGCTTAGCTTAAACTAAGAGTAAAAATCTGGGGTGTTGCATCTTTAAAATTTTATTTTTCTTAATCAGCCAGTGAGCCAGTTGGGACTGGACTGTGCAGAGGTCTAGACCTGTCATACGGTGTTGTTGTTTTTATCAAGACTTCCTTTTACAGAGTACAAGATATTCTTGTTCCTAGGGTAATATTTCCTAGCCTCCTCTCAATGTCAGCTCTCCCAGTATTCTTATGGCATGATTATGGAGAGTGGGAGGAAATGTTATGAAAAGAGACAGGATACATTGACTTGCTTCTGCATCTTTTGTCTTCTTTTGGAGATATGTTCATTTTCCTTGGAGCTTTTGGCATCTCATGAAATTCATTTATAAATTTTGAAATACTGAATTTCACTAGGTATCTTGTTTCTAAAATTCCTTTCTCAAATTCAGCGCCAAATATTCAGAATTACAAAGATCCTACCTGTCAATTAGTGAAAATGTTGGAAACCATTCTAAGACAAAAGAATGCCAATGGTCATCAAGCTACTTTGTTTAATTGTCAGGAAATGCAGTGTTGAGAACTTTGATGAAGTGTAATCTAGGCTCATGTATTACTCCAGACTTTCAGCATGAAAGATGGGATATGCGTGTAATTTTTCAATTCTGTGTTAAGACACCTTTGCAAATACTATCAGCAAATATTCCAGAGGTCAGAAATCCTGGTTCTAAGGCTGAAGGAGATAGGCAATCAGGATACACCCTGCTTTAGTCCATTTTAGCAGGAATATGTCCTGAGATTTAAGTAGCTGTCTAATAATAAAGCTTTATTCTGCAAGCCTAGAGCCCATATGTCCAAAATCAAAGAATACCTCAGTAGATAAACCCAGAAAAGGGTGCTAGAGCACTATTTCAGGATAATATAATCATCTTATTGTATTTACTTATTTTTTAAAAAAGATTTTATTTATTTATTTTTAGAGAGAGAAGAAAGGAGGAAAAGAAGGAGGGAAACATCTATGTGAGAGAGAAACGTCAATTGGTTGCCTCTCGTATGGTCCCAGTGGGGGATCTGGCCAGTGTTCCATCCACTGAGCCACACCAGCCAGGGCAGAATAACATAATCATTTTAAATAAAGGAAATATGTTAACTGTGTCCCTTTACAAAGTATTCGGTAAATATTATAATTTAAAGTATCTTAAAAAGCCTACCTGTCAAGCATTCAATATTACCCTCAGCTACTGTTATAAAATACACACACTAACATCTGTTACTGAGTATTCCATGGGCAGTTCACCTGAATAATTTCTTACAAGTTCCCAAGTAACTTTGTTAGTTGTCTAGCTGTCTCTTTTATTACTCTAGATAATAACAATATAATCCTTGTGTATACATATTTAAAATTTTGTCACTTTTAATCTCAAAATAATCTTGTTGACTGGCCTATCTGATGTCTAGGAAGACTTGTCTAAAGCCACACGGTCAGAAATTGTTAATGTTGTTCGAAATGATTTCTCGTTCCTATGCATTTTGCACTAAAAATACAGCTTGGCCAAGGGAATTAGATCTTTGAGGGACACACACATACACATTTTTTATGTGATCTACATAATGACTTAATTCACACAACAAAATAGCTATTATTTTTGTCTACTTTACAGTTGAGCCAACTGAAGCACAGCAAGTTTAAAAAACCTCCGAGGGAGAATTAAGATGCATGCTTATGCTTGCCTGACTGTGGCACTAGGAAATATGATTATTTGAACTTGAAACTTAAATGTACCAGGGGAAGAAAGGGCATTGATTTGGAATGCCACATATTATAATGACCTGTAATAATACAACTATCATTTATTGAGTAGTTACAATGTGCCAGGAACTTTTTATTCATTTCATTGTTAAATTTCTTTAACAATTTACCTTGTAAAAATTTCTTTAACAATTTACCTTGTAAATTTCTATACAAGGTAAATGTTACTTTCATTGTATAGGCAAGGGAATTGAGTTAGAGATATTAAGGACCCATATCTAGTGAGTAGTGAAATTAGAGATTGGAATTATAGAAAGTAACTTCAGAACCCCCACTTTTAACTACTTAGCCATAATGTCTTAGATGAGCGTGTCTGTGACTACACATTGTGATATCAATTTTCAAGTGATACCTTACTTTATTTCCTAGTGATAGAAATTCTGTACGTGAAAGTCAATGTGGTAGTTTACAGCTGTGATCCTGAAAAAATGAAACTCCCCTCAGGATGTGTGCTAGACTGGGTCTTATGCCCATGGCCCTCAGTTCCTCCTTCACAGCAGGGAAGGCAGGTGTTCTGGCCCATCACCAGTCCCCACCCCCAAAGTACAACTACCTTACTTGAACACACTAAAGAAACTTATTCTGCAAATTTTATCACAGGGAATGCAGCTCTCTATCATGCAGAAAGTGAAGTATTCTACTGGAATTGGTCTAGACATAGAATCACAGACACTATCTACCTATTTTATCAATCCCAGTAAGTGTTTTCTCTTGGCATTACACATTTGGCTTAGGATCCCAAATCTACCTGGAATCGATGAAGCCCTCCTATCTCCCTTCTAGAAGATGGGATGCTCCTGCCAGGCCTTATCGTTGACTTGTGCTTATCAGACCTTTTCCAGTTCTTTTCATCCACATGGGGCATTTGGTTTGTAAATTGCTCCTGGGCCAGCTGAGGTACGTTTCTGTGCAAGTTCAGTCTCTGAAGCCTCCTCACCTCTCATGCAGTGCTCCTCTCATGTTCCTCCTGGCCAGACCCCTCTCATTCTACAAGGAACACACTGGTTTGCTTTGCTTCTCTTTTCCTCTTTTAGAGATACACTCCCAACATCTTGAAGTTTCACTAAATTTTATACCATATTAATTGTGAATCTAGGTTTACTGCATTATTTCCTAAGAGCATGCATTGGAATTGTTTAGTTTGCTTCTTAAAAACATGGACCATTCTCTGGGGTTAGGGCTAAGGAATATATAATATAAATTTTTAAACAATTTATCTAGGTTATTTTTAATTAACTTAAAGTTTGCAAAGTGTTGGATTTAGGAAGAAAAAAAGCATACTGGGCAGGTTGGAATATGGTTAGGAAAAATGACTGAAGTATAAGAAAGGGCTAGGTTGTAGGCAGGATACAGAAGAACCCAGATATGAGAGGTCTAGTTTTCTAAACTACAAATGTCACCAACTTTTTAATGTGGTGTTAGAGCTAACTTTACATTTGACCCAGAGCAACAATAAATCCAGGCTCCTGAATTCTCATAACACCCTGATGCCTGCCGTTTCAAGTTCCAATATGCCCATAGATATACAGAGATTAGTTTTCTTAGGTGAGATTAGATTAAATTGTGGGCATTTACTACGTGTCAGGTACTAGGTACTAGACATACAGAGTTGAATAAACTGCTGGTTGTGTAGTAAGGGTTAGATATATGCAAATGATAAATTCCATTAGAATTAAATGAAGGCCACAATTAAAGTAAAATCAAAGTCTTGTGGAGGAGGAGAAAGAAAAGCTACAAATTTTGTCTGGGGGCAGCATGGAATATTTCCTAAGGTTTATAAAATTTAAGTGAGCATTTAAGGATGGATTTTTGGAGTTCCAGAAGGGATGTGAGTCTTCTAGGTTTAAAGTAACCTAAAAGTACCAACATTTTTGAGTTTCTCAATAGGAAAATGATATTATAAAGAAAATTCAATTTTTTCATCAAATGATTGCTTAAAATACACTCATAGTTATCATATAAATATATTCTGCTTTTAAGGTAGCAAGACCAGAGCATACTATTATTGAATGAAATAATGATTTAAACCTGATGGGTTTAAAGCCTCAAAGGAGCATAAGCTGAGTTGGTCTTGAAACAAATTTAAACCTCATCTTTAGATCTTTCTCATCTTTGCTAGGAGTGCCATAATATACCTATTATGTGGTATTCTTACTTTTAGGTAATTGTCAAGTAATCTTATGTTAATTAAAAATAGATGTGAATGTTTTTGAATTATTTGCCTCTTAATAGGAATAATTTTGATCCTAAAGGCTTTAAGAAATAATGACTAATACAGTTAATTGTGAAATAAATATTTTCCCTGTAATAGTGCAATTTTGGGGTTGGGAGCTTTGTCTTGTACTCTCTCAAATATATTACCAGTTACTCTCCTGCATGCAAAACTTGACCTTTACATGAAACTTTAATGAGAAGAATAAAGTTTTCAAAAACTGGGACTCAGTACTCCAGGTCTTAATAAAAGAGGAAGTTGTTAATCTCCTCATTTGGGTATTAAAACCTAAAACTCAGAACTATCCTTTCCTAGCCCAGGTGTTGGTCTTTGTACATAGAACTCAACAGCTGATGGGAGGAACAGAAGGTCCTAATTCTTATTTTCCCTCAGAGAAACAAACAGTGCTCTGTGCAATGAAATGTGCCACATCTTTCTAGTCCAAATCTATATGCTTTAGATGTATGCATAAACAAAACTTAATTCTAAGTTCAGTCCTGAGTCAGGAATAAGAATACCAAGTGTCCTGAGATAGGGGGATGATATAAGTTGGTTCTTGTACCTGTTCCAGTATTGAATCTTTTAGGCTTCTTCACCTGGACAGGTTGCAGAACATGAACGCAGAGGACTTGTTTGGCTTCTGTTTATGGTCAGTGGAGCACACTGAAGGCTTCCTGCATCAGCAGGTCTTTTTGCTTCATGTGGTATCAAGCAAAACCCCTTTGCAGTGTTGAAAAGAATTTTCTATAACTTAGGATGAGTATTTCTTTTCATACCAAATCACTTAAGATTTATTTTAACTTGCTATAAACTTGCTTTGAAATCCCCAAAGGGGACAAGATTGACTTAACTTTCCTAAAAACAAAGAATGTAATTAAGTCCTTTGAGGCTATAGGGAGTGAGTTTGAGACTTGTCATAGAGTGGCAAAAACCAGATATTTCTTGAGAACAAAGGTAGATGAATATTTGCTACTGCATTCAAATTTTGGGAAATTCTCTTAAGCAATGTAGTGATTCAGTGAGGCCTAGGTATCTTAACAATGTAATGACATTATACATATTTTATATATATGTACACAAACATGTTACATCTTATATACACATATGTATATTATCAGCACTAATAACAAAACAAAACTTATTTTCTTTTAAAATTTATTTTTAATTATAGTTTTTATATAATCTTGTGTTGATTATATTAGTTTCATGTGTATATTATAGTGAGTCAACATTTTTATACCCTGCACTGTGGTGACCTCACTAATCTCAGTAATCATCTGTCACCATGTAAACTTATCACAATATTGTTGACTGTATTCTTCTTCTCCTTTTCACACATCCCCTAACCCTCCCTTCTGGTAAGGATACCTCTGGTCTCTGTTTCTATGAGTCTGTTTTTGTTTAGTTTTGTGTGTTTTGTTTTTAGATTCTACATATAAATGAAGCCATATGGTAGTTGTCTTTCTCTGGCTGACATTTCACTTAGATTAATACTCTCCATGTTGTCACAAACGGCAGGGTTTTATTCTGTTTTATCAGCATATAATGTTGTATTATATATATCTAAAACAAAACTTGTTTTCAATGCATACTAGATGTTGGGTCACACACTAGTTATGGCATATACTAGTTGCATGACTTTGGCACATTACTTAAATTCTCTGAGCTTTAGTTTCTTCATTGGCAAAATGGGTTTCACAAGGCTGTCAAGGAAATGATATGTATAGTATGCACCAAGGTGATCAAAGGAGAATAAAAAGGTCATTTGAATTTTACTCATCATCAAGATTAAAAATTTTCTTCTAGCCCTGACTGGCATGGCTCAGGTGGCCTGGGCTTCATCTTACAAAGTGAAAGGTCACCAGTTTGATTCCTGGCCAGGGCACATGCCTGTGTTGTGGGCCAGGTCCCTAGGTGGGGGCATGTGAGGGGCAACCAACCAGTGTCTCTCCCATATGGTGATGTTTCTCTCCTTCTCTTACCCTATCTCTAAAAGTAAATAAAATCTTTAATTTTTTTTCTTATAATAAATTCTATAATCTCAAAGTATCCATTTTCTCTGCCTAGTTCATGCCCCCTTTCCCCTAATAAATGCAGAATTTGAAGTTCATTAAAACAATACTGTGAACCATATGATGTCACTTATAAGAAGAATCTAAAGAACAAAATAAACTAATGAGCAAAATAGAACCAGAGTCATGGAATCGTGGAACAGACTGACAGCTGTAAGAGCAGTAGGGCGAGGCAGGGACTGACTGAAAGAAGGAGAAGGGGTTAGTCAAAGAACATACATGCATGGCCCATGGACATGGACAACAGTGAGGAGATTGACTATGGAAGTGGGGGGCTGGGGAAAGGGTGGCAAAGGGAGAAATTTTGGGACAAGTGTAATGGCATAAACAATAAAATATTTTAAAAGCAATACCATGAACACTTATGAACCTATGCATTTCTAGGTATAATCTACTGAAAGATTTGCACACAGGGGAGTGTGAAGTGGATTTCAAATAACATTTGCTTATAGAGAGCCAATAAAATTCAAAGGCTATCTTTAAAAGTTTTATGGATGGTTGTCTAAACTTGGATGAAATTAGAAAATATGAAGTCATGTCAAATTGTGTAATGGCAATTTTCATTCATAGTAAATTATGTTTTTTCCTTCTTTCCTCAAAAACAAAAAGCTATTCTGTAATACTCTTAGGGGTTTATATGCTAAAGAAATTATGTATTAAAATCTGTAGTAGATAAATAATTTTATACTGTTCAGAATTACCTAAGGAAAACAATTTTAAACAATCTAACATTCTCAAGTGATGTCTCATTAAATTAGATAGAATGGGGAGGTCATTAAAAACTCCACTTTTAATATGGAAAAGCTGGGTCAGTGAGGAGCCAGCCCAGCCCTGGTTTTCAGGAATTAGATACAGTGTGTTGTCCCAAGAGTGTTGAACACTGTGGTAGTTAGTGTGGCTAAGCTCTTCCCACTGTACTCTACACCCCTCATGAACACATCTGTAAAGGACCTGGAGTCAGTTCTGGAGGCCCTGCCTGGAATCCAATTCCTAAGCATATCTGGTGAGTTTTGTAAGCACTTTTTACCCTGTCATTGTCCTCTTTGCTTAAAATTCTGAGCATTATTTGTTTCTTTCACTGAACCTTACTGATAGAAGTTTTAATTAGAGAGGGATTTCTATAAATGATGACAATGATCTTATTAAGAGGATGATGTTTTGCTGCCCTTCTGACTCCAAATCTTCTCTATATAAACAGGCCAAAAAATAAGAAATCAGTTTATATGGGTTGTTCAATAATATACCTGATGATATCTATATTCATTCTGAGAAAAAATACCCTTTTGTGACAATATTTGACCTTAAAATAAAGGTGGGCTAACAGTCTGCAGTAAGATTGGTATAAGGGGCTAACAAAAACTAAAGCATCAAATTGATGAACTGAGTTAGCTCAGTAACTACTCTATAACATTAATTATTATATGAGATATTGCCTGAAATGAAAATATATTTTGAACTATGTGAAGGTTATCTTTGATAACTTCTAGTTTCATTCTTTTATCTGATTATCTTCCTTCTAAGAAACAACATAATTTAGTAGCTATGTAAATACTCTTGTGGAATGCTCCTATTCTTTTTTTCTATCTAAATTTACCATCATTTGTCATTGCCATAAAATATATACAAAAAAGGGATGGATTACAGACAATGTGATTACACTCCCAGTTACTAGTATCCCCACCCCCCCATAAAAAAAAAAAGAGGTTAGCCTAAATGGGGACCAGACTGGTAAAATTTCAGGAAGCTTTAAAAATGAATGATTTTGATTTCAATCAGAATTGCAGAGAGAGACTGGATTTGAATTCATTCAGGTAGAATGAATTCATCTAGAGAGTTATCATTTCTCCAAATAGGTTCTCAATTCCTTGCTGTCTTGCTGGTACCCCTATGATGCAAATGTTGTTATCTTCCTGTTGTCCCAGAGATCCCATAACTATGTGCTTCTTTTTTTTTCTTAATTCTTTTTCTTTTTTGCTGCTCTGATTGGGTGTTTTCTGCTACTTTATCTTGCAAATCGCTGATTCTATCCTCTGCTTCATCTAATCTTCTATTGATTCCTTCCAATGTAGTCATTATTTCAGATATTGTGTTCTTCATTAGTGGCTGTTTTTTTTAATGGTTTCTATGTTTTTTAGTGATTTCAAATTTTATTTTTTTAAAGATTTTGTTCATTTATTTTTAGAGAGAGAAGAAAGGAGAGAAAAAGAGAGGGAGAGAAACATCAGTGTGTGGTTGCCTCCTGTGTGCCCCCTACTAGGGACCTGGCCTACAACCCAGGCATGTACCCCAACTGGGAATCAAACCATGACCCTTTGACTCACAGGCCAGCACTCAATCCACTGAGCCACACCAGCCAGGGAGTGATGTCACATTTTAATTATTAATTTTAAGTTGTTGTTTGTTTTCTTCTAACAATTTATATAATTATTATTGTCTATTTAAACAAAGTCACATGCAAAATTCAGCAGGACTGTTGAATATAAATTGAATCATCAAAGTATGTTGTATGTAGAAAGCACATTAATCTGAAAGACTTTTTATATCAGATACTAATGTGCAAGAGGAGTGAATTGAGATGAATTTATTATAAGTAGAATAGGCATCTACTTTATGAGCATAGCATTTTTTCTATAAAAGAAAAATATTCAAGCCATGATTAGAAGTTCATGCATTCATAATTCTAGGAACTTCTTTGGGATTATTATAAGATCCACTTAGAGTTAAATTTTTTCCATTCTTATTTAATACAGTTATGTAGTTCACGTAACAAATTGCTAGACAATGGACTTTTTAGAGTATTCTCAACATGTTCCTGTTCTCTAAATGTAGAAAAAAATTCTGAGAAATAAAAGTTAAAACACATTTAAAGTTCCTTAAATTAACAGCAATCTTTTCCATGGGTTGCTAAAGTACCATTTTAAGGGCTTAATGTTAGATGTGCTGTGATGGTGTAAGAAGAGAGCAAAATCTGAGCTGCGGGCTGCCTTACCCCTGACATCAGTGTGGTCCAGTTGAGTTTTTTGCACTGATGGAAATGTTTGATATCTAAGCTGTCTAATACGGTAGCTACTGGCCACACTGAACACTTAAAACAGGACTAGTGCAACAAAGGAACTGAATTTTAAATTTTATTTAAATTTAAATATCTACATGTTAGCTAGTGGCTATCATATTAAGCAATATAGCCTTAGATAATATTTTAATCTGGTGTGAACTGGTTCTATGTTAAACTATACCAGAGCCACCTGGAGAACTAGTGAAAGGTGCAGATTTCCTGCCCTGTTCTGGCAGATCGTGATTTTAAAGGGTTTGGTGGTAGTCTTTAGTATATTTAGCCACTCCAGGTGATTTGAATCTCTTCTATATGAGAAAGTGTCTGGTTTGTCCTCAGGGTGGATATGACCTGTTGCTGACAGGCACCATGTCACCTTGAGACACAATAATACATACAATCTTTAACACAACTGCACATGAAGTGCCAGGCACTGCTAAACACTAAGCCTGGAAGTAACTGTGAACCTGTGTCATCCTCAGGGCCCAGAGTGCATCAGAAGAAATGGAGAATGTGTCACCATCAGAAGAAATGGTGATTACAATTTTGGTCCTCAGTCAAATCATGATACAGTTCTTAAAGCAGCTGTTCTCTCAACATTTTAAGTCCCAAACCGCTGCTATGTTGTTCAACAGAAAGTGACGGAAGAAGACAGTCGAGGCTTGTAGCTGGAGTGAGTGACCGTGGGCAATATGGTTATAGAAGCAAGAGGGGAGATGGCTTCACAGGCCTGGCCATACCAGGCACATCAAACTTGGGCAAGCAGGAGATGGAGCTTCTGTTACAAGTCTCAGGAGAGAGAACAGAAACTAACAGACAACCCTGTGAGGCTGCAATCTCTGAAATCTCCTGGAACAAGGGAATGTATGTAAATAATTGTGATTTATATTCCAACTCCCCAGTTGTCAGTGAAAAGTGGGTCCCTTGAAAGGGGGGATATATTTAATAATTTAAGCAAAAATGGAAATACCATTTATCCCCAAAGTTTAGAGATCACAGGAAATTTAAGAAATTGATAAGGCCCTCTTAATCAATGAACCATTCACTAACAGCTTTTCAATTGTTGCCTAAAAAGACATTTGTGATGTATCAACCAATTTCAAATCCTTGTACAAATTCAATTGTATTTGTTTCGTGGAAATTGAAGGCAGATATAGTGGTGGCATACTGCATATATCTGTTAGGTATCTGTGAGTCTTTACTGAAGCTCACTGCATAATAAAGGTGAATCCTTTCTGCTTTGTGTTATTAGTGTAGAAATTTAATTAGTATAGAAAAAGTCCCATTTTTTATCACTTCCCCCAGTAATGCCATAATATAAAAATCACAGTTTTAATTGAATAAGGTATTTCACTCTCTGGATGGTTCACTCAGTGTTTGAAGAGTTTTCTTGACAGTTGAAGACAGTCCCAACAGACACACATTTCCAAAAAGTTTTCCTGGTGATATTAGAACTAAATAGTCACTTTGTAATGCTGCCACATTTTCATGAATTTTAGTTAAATAAGTATTCCATTGAGATAAATGTCTTTAATAGATTCCTTTAGATCTCCAGGAATATTCAGACATTTCCAAAGTCCCTAGTGTATCTTTCTTTCCACAGCCTTTTCTTTTACATTTTTGGTCATTTCTTGTTTGACCCAACTGTTATGACCACCTCAGGCAGTTTCAACATTAAACACTTGCCACTGACTGAGGCGAACACCCTGGGGAAATGCTGTTTCCAGTGAGAAAGTCCTAGGTCAAGTTAACTAAACATGAGCCCTGCAAGTGGGGGTTTCTAGTTAGTTTTCAAGTGTGTCAAATAATGACAATTCTGTGAAAGTAAGCTTTTGTGGGAGTTTCAAACCCATTCTGCTTCTTTGGTTAGGCTGCAGGGCAATGAGGATGGTGATGGGACAAATTAATGCCACTCACTTTTGTGTTCTTCCTGATATGTAGCTATTTATCTCTAGTGGTCCTCAGATTGTTTCAAGACCTTAATTAACTTCTAGAGTTCTGAAAAAAATTGATTATGACTATTGGAGTTTCTTTCTAAACCATTGTAGAAGCACTTCAGTCATTATAAGATGTATGAGGGATTTGAATATTAAGAACCATAGGTAAATTATTTGGAAGTGATGCTGGAGTGCACCCTGGGGCAGCCAAGTGAGGCCTCAACCTGATTGCAGTGTCTTGGTCCTCATAACTACACAGGAACTTGAGGATGAGACAGAAATATTCAGCAGAGCACACTGAATTTATCAAATAGATAATATGCACTCAACAAGGGAGTGCAGGCAAACTCAAAGAACTAGATGGCTGGTTGGGGTGGGGGTAGAAGGTTGGGTGGGGGTAGGGTGGTTCTTAGCTTCTGATGCTGGTGGAGTGACTGCTGATGTGGCTTGTCCTCATCCCTCCTCTCCACATACCAGTTTATTTTGGTCTTCCCAGAACTGTCATGGTGATTCATGCAGCAGAGAGGTTCCAAAACTTCAATGTAACTTTATTATAATGACTTTGTAATGGCCCTATTGGTCACTTGTAGGTCAATATGGAGGATAATCTAAGTTTGAGGACTCCTATTCAAAGTTTGGGGAGTTCAATTTCAAAGAGAAGTTCCCTTGAATAAAGAGTGGTAAAACTAGAGTTTGGTCATCTGACTCCAAAGCTCACACATCTTCACCACAATCTAGTCTTGCAACCTCAAGTGTTCCAACATGCACATCATAGGGGTGCCATAAGGAGAAGAGAAAGAGCAAGAAATTGGAAATTTATTGGAAAAAAATAATGAAAGAAAACTTCCCTAATTTGGTGAAGGAAATAGACATGCAAGTCCAGAAAGCACAGAGAGTCCCTAACAAGATGGATGCAAAGAGGCCCACCCCAGGACACATCCTAATTAAAATGCCAAAGGTTAAAGATAAACAGAGAACCTTAAAAGCAGCAAGTTACCTAGAGGAAATCCCCATAAGACTGTCAGCAGATTTCTCAAAAGAAACTTTGCAGGCAAGAAAGGACTGGCAAGAAATATTCAAAGTCATGACAAGTAGGGACCTGGGTAGATTGCTCTATCCAGCAAAGATATCATTTAGAATCAAAAGAAAGAAAAAGAGCTTCCCAGACAAGAAAAACTAAAGGAGTTCATCATCACCAAACCATTATTATAAGAAATGTTAAAGGGACTTATTTAAGATGACAAAGATCAAAATTATGAACAATAAAATGGCAATAAATACATGCCTGTTGACAATTGAATAAAAAAACAAACAAACTAAGCAAACAAGAAGAACAGAGACAGAATCATGGGTAGAGAGAGCATTTTGATGGTTGCCAGATGGGAAGAGAGTGTGGGGGAATAGGTGAAGAGGTGAGGGGATTAAGAAGTACAAATAGGTGGTTACAGAATAGCCATGGGGATGTAAAGTACAGTATGGAAAATAGCCAAAGAACTTATATGCATGACCCATGGACATGAACAATGGTGTGGGAATTGCCTGAGGGAGTGGTGGGTGCTGGGTGGAAGGGAGCAAAGGGGGAAAAACTGGCACAACTGTAATAGCATAATCAATACAAAATGCTACTTTATTAAATTCTAGCATTGGCAGTGAGGGGGAGGCACAACTACATAGTTTGAAGATCTTCATATTATTTAAACAATAGCCTGAAATCATAAATCACTTGCATATTTATTATTTGAATGCCATTGCTATTATGAAATTCCTTCATTCCATGAGAATATTTCATCTACCAGATTGGATGTATCTTAATTTCCTTTGTACACTCTACCTTCAGGAGTACTGGTAAACTTCTCCCTCAGAAGCTTCATGCTCTGGATGACCAATAAGAATGTTAAGTAAGAATGCTTAGTTAGTCACTCTTGTAGCATGTTCTGCCCTGAAATTATCCTGTCCAAATAACGGTTTTGTTTCCTGACAATTTGACATATTCATTATAAAGGAAATATCAGTTTATGTCCTATTTGCATTGTAAGGAGACTGGAAAAATAATAGTCTTATTTAGTTGTCTTCCTTTTCTCATGTATTTCTTTTTATTTTAATCAATACTATTTAATTCTATAGTACCATTTAAAAATTTCAAGTGAACCTGTGATACGATAAATATACCAAATTTCTTAAGTTTAAGAATCAAACCCAGCCCTGGCTGGTGTAGCTCAGTGGATTGAGCGCGAGCTGTGAACCAAAGTGTCGCAGGTTCAATTCCCAGTCAGGGTACATGCTTGGGTTGCAGGCCATGACCCCCAGCAACCGCACATTGATGTTTCTCTCTCTCTCTTTCTCCCTCCCTTCCCTCTCTGAAAATAAATAAATAAAATCTTTTAAAAAATCATTAAAAAAAGAATCAAACCCAAAGATAGAAATATCTAAAATGAGAAAACAATAGGGATTAACAATTTGTCTTCTTCCCTTATTGGATTAAAGGCAAATTCGAGACTTGAGAAATGTATTGTGAAGAATATGTATGTATATTATTTTATTTTCCAACCTTGAATACTGTGATGAACAAATATTTTACTGAGTTATCCTTTGTTTGAAACACATACTATATATAAATAGTGTGTGTTTTTTAAGTTCTTACAGTGTAGCTATGCACATAAAATGTTCCATAAAAATACAAGGCAGGATACCTTCAGTGCCATTATGAAGGTCCACCAATTCAATAAAGAATCCATGCTGTCTGAGTCAAATATAAAGATGTAGGAGTAGAGTTTGAGAGTAAAGGATTGTTACTGAGTAGACAGATACAAAAGTTTTAAGGCCAAAGTTGAGAAGAAGGGAAGTTGTATGAGACTGGAGTTTGCATAGACAAAATATTCTTCCATAATTTATCCTATCAATACAAGAAAGCAACCATTTGACAAGATAGAATAATACTTTAGGACAGGACTATAGCTTGTTGTAGCACTATCTCTCCTGTATTTGGCTTTCCATATATTCTACCTGTGCTTAAAGCCTGCTCTGACAGCAAAAACAAGTTTGCTTGGGTTACTTCTGTTTACTTCCTATAGATATATCGTTTTCTCCAAGATACTAGTACAAAGAAGATTATATCTAAGTTTTGAATCAATGCTGCATCTTCACTGCTTCTTTCTTTTGCCTTCCTCCTCCCCTCCCTCCCTCCCCCTCCCTCCCCCTCCCTCCCCTCCCCTCCCCTCCCCTCCCCCTCCCCCTCCCCCTCCCCCTCCCCTCCCCCTCCCCCTCCCCCTCCCCCTCCCTCCCCATCTTCTCTTCTCTTCTCTTCTCTTCTCTTCTCTTCTCTTCTCTTCTCTTCTCTTCTCTTCTCTTCTCTTCTCTTCTCTTCTCTTCTCTTCTCTTCTCTTGGATTTGTCTTTACAGGAATGCCAGATTCAGAACTGCACTTATAAAGAACTAGGCACTGTTTAAAGGTCAGGGAATTCTTGACTCTGAGACCTATAATGTAATTGGGAGTTCATAAACAGTGGGGGTAATTTGAGTCTCTCTAAGGTATTCCTGTATGATCAAAATGTGTGGTCTCTGAAGCCATACAGATTTGAATGGAAATCCTGGCTTCAAATATTATTGGTTGCATGACCTTGGAAAAATTACTTCAGTTCTCATAGACTTGGTTTTCTTATCTGTATAATGTAAATAACATTGTCTTAAAATACAGATCTAAGGAGGAATAATATAGAAAATAACTGACACAGTGCCTTACACATATGTGAGCCAAAATGATTATGTTTATTATTTCAGTTTTAACAATCTTTGAATTTTCCCCTTCTTCTCTTTTTTCCCTTTAAAATACCTATAACATAATTTCATAAAATATCTATTTTCAATTTCATCACCCAAGTTAAACAATGTTTTCTCTCATGTCCAGAATGTTATAATAGTCTGTTAACTGGTCATTCAAATACTTGCCTTGTTTTTACTCTCTCTTCTCATTTATCCCATGATTTAGTATTTAAAGGATATGGCTTCTTATTTTGATAGTTGAAAGAAAAGGAAGGGGAGCGGGGGAGGAAGAAGAGAAGAAGAAGAAGAAGGAGAGAAATAAAGAGGCATAATACCCACTGCAAAACCCAAATTTTTTACTCTGGCCTTTAAAAGGCCCTTTTGTCCATGGAGTAGTTTAAGGTCATTCGATCACTTTTTAAAAAATATAGTGTTGGGAACCACCCTGCCTGGTTTCAGAAGCTGTAATCCCCTGTAGCTAAAGTGAGTAAAAAGACCTTGGGACCATAAGCCACTAAAGAGACAAAGCTCATCTCCCTGGCAGGGGCACCACCTCTGTCCTCTTTTACTTCACCCTGCTTGGCCCAGGGGGATGACTGGTTAGCCAATGATGGGTAAGATTCCTCAAGGGGAGAATGACCTAAGACAGGCATGGTCACGAAGGGACCCTCAGGGAAGGACTTGGGGGGCTACAGAAAAAGGGGGTGATGGACCCTCGCCCCTTGGCTTTGACATAGCCTGAGTCCTCATTCTGTCTGTGAGAAGTCTCCTAATCTCTTGGCTGCTCACATCCTGCAACTGACTTAAGCCTGAAACAATGACAGAGGTGGGTGCAGCCCTGTGCTGGAAGGGAAAGGTTCCCTGGGGCCATCAGGCCTAAGAAAGAATGCATAAAATCCTGTGAAACCTGCTTTGCTAAGAATACCTTCAATTTAAATGATAAGGGTCCAAGCATAGAAAGAGTTTGTTTCCCCAAAGTTTTATGGCCCTTTAGGTAACTGACCAAGACTCAGAAGAAGCCAGTCATAGTTCTTTGAATGTTATCTATTGTTTGGTCCTTGCTGCTTGACAATGATTGATGGGCTTTACCTGTATTCCTGTGCAAACTGAACCCAGTAAAAGCCCATTTGAAGAAAAGGCTCCTGGCCCTTCTCTTTTGAGAGATTGGCCCCCTTTCCTCCCGAAGTAGATCATGTCTTGGTAGACTTATTCTCATTTGTGGCTGATGGCAGGGAGGGGGCACTGTGGGGGCAGAGCCCCCCACAATATAGTACGATGAACCCAACTATATGGCAAGGTGCTTTAATTTTAATCTTGAGTTATCTTTTGTCACCTGGGAGTCTAGAAATATCTTTTTTTGGTAGTTGCTCTTTCCATGTTCAGTGAGGGTATCACAACTCTTCCAGTTCTTCAGAGACTGTTCAAATCTTAGCTTCTATAATGAGTCCTCTTTGACTTCTTTAAGCCGCTTTGTAAGAAACAGATTACCTATTTTGCACCAGGCCCTTAACAGAGTTTTTATAAGATGCTCCAAAGTAGTTATTTTTAATCTCACTATTAAAAAGGACACTGAAACACCAAGTAATACAAAATTTGCACCAGATTATACATCTAGTGACTGGTCAGATCAGCTCAGATCATGTGACTGGCAGGTACAACTGACTTCAAAATCCATGACATTTCTACTGCTTAGTTAAATGCCATCTTGAGTCAGAGAATAAAGACAATGACACTTGCTAAGTGACCTGGGGCAAGTCACTTTTCTCCTTGTAGTTGTATTTTATTATCCTGGAAATGTGTTTTTTTTTTCTTCTTCAGCAAGGTGATACATGCGCAGTTTCATCTGTTGTTGAAACATATTTTTGTTAGCAGCATTTTTAAATGTACAGTATATTTAATGAAATTATTTCACACAAAATAAAAAATAATCATTTAGCAAAATAAATGAGGATAGGAATAGCATTCACATACCTCTGAACCACTGAACATAGATAGCTATTTCCATAGATCTTGGAAATATTCTAGACGTCACCTAATCCATTTCATAGATGAAGAGTTTGTGGCTGAAGCCTTTGAGACATGTGTCTGGGCCAAAGGGAGGGGGAAAGTTCGTGGCTAAGCTGAAAGTCTTATTCTTATTTCCATTTGAATGATGTGCCTTCATTTCGCTATGAGGACAGTTGATTTCCTGGAGGGACCATCAGGAGAGTCCCAGCACAGGCTGGTGGGGTGGGCTGCCTGCGGCAGACCCTTGGCCCAGAAGTCTCCGCAGAGCCTGCTTCATTGCCTTGTTCCGCAGAGTGTAAATGAAAGGGTTGAGCGCTGGTGTGACTATTGTGTAGAAGACCGCTGGGGCACCGGCTCCTGCCCCGCTGGAGCGAGGCTGCAGGTAGATGCAGACAGGCGGTATGTAGTACAGACACACCACCGTGAGGTGGGAAGTGCAGGTGGAGAAGGCACGCTGTCGGCCCTCGGGGCTGCGGATCTGCAGCACCGCCACAGCGATGAAGCCGTAGGAAAAGATGATGATGATCAGGCAAGCTACTGCCACGATACCAATGCTGGCAAGCATGGCAAGCTCATTGATGGCTGTGTCTGCACAGGCCAGCTTCAGCACAGGCGGGATGTCACAGAAGAAGTAAGCAACATGATTAGGGCCACAGTAGAGCAACCGGAAGGTGAGGGAGGTATGGATGGCAGAGTGCACAGCACCGAGGGCCCAAGTGACTCCAGCCAGCCCTGTACACGTCCGCCTGTCCATGGCAACTGGGTAGTGCAGGGGTTGGCAGATAGCTAGGTAGCGGTCATAGGCCATGACTGTGTACAGGAAACACTCAGTACTGGCTAGGAAGTGGAAGCAGTAAAGCTGCACCGCACAGCTCTGGAGGGAGATCACCTTTCCATCCAGCGACAGGAGGCCAGCCATGACCTTGGGCACTGTCACTGTAGACAAACTTGCGTCCAAGAAGGAGAGGTGTCCCAGGAAGTGGTACATAGGGGAGGAGAGATGAGGGTCAGAGGCCACAGTTATGAGAATGAGAAGATTCCCAGTCAAGGTGATGGTGTAGATGAGGAGGAAAAGGAGGAAGAAGAAGCTGGGGTGTTCAGCTGTGTACATCAGACCCTCCAGGAAGAAGTGGCTTACCACAGTCTGGTTGGAGTCTTCTGTCGCCATGACTGTCACACACCCAGAGCAGCCAGTTCTTCCCTCTGGAACAACAGTGACATCAGCAGACATAGTAAATAGCCATTGCCATGTCCTGAAATGCCATTAGCTGTTAGATTGTGCCATCTCGGTCTTGTCCATAAATGAAACATATGTAAGTTCAATTCACATTGAGGCCTGTTCCAATGTTTTCTTGCTGCTCTTTCAAAGTGAATCTTTCAATGTGGGACCCACAATCTTTTGGAGACACGCAAAAGACTGTAAAGATTATTTGGAGAAATGAAATTCCTAAATGATGGCCATACAAATGTGGATTAAATCCTGCTCACATGGAGCATATCTATTTTGCAAATATTCCAGAATTGTATGACTCTGCTGTCCTAATTCCTTCTGTCATACTGAAGATGTGGATAAGCAAGTGCATATTGCCATGTGTCATCAGGAGTTACATGCCATCATCTGGGGAGAATTGCCCAGAGTTTAGGTGCCATTACGTCAGCCAGGAGCACAGCAGTCCCATCCACCTTTCACCCAGAGGGAGTTTTTTGGGATTGCAGCAGCCCAAAACCAACTCTCAGGTGTATGATGATGAAGCCCGAGAGATTTGACTGAATAACTATCAGGACAAATTATTCAGTACCTTTCATACTCTTCCTGCAAAGCTTTACTCCAAACCTTTTGGGAAATTTTTCCCTATGCCTTTATTCTTGAGCGTGAATCAATAATTAAAAGTTTTCTTTAACTCTTTTCATCCTTCACCTCCTGAACCTAATTAGAGGTTGCATTAGGTGAATTTTTTTTCTCAAGATTTTATTTATCCATTTTTAGAGAGGGAAGGGAGGGAGATAGAGAGAGAGAGAGAACATCAATGTGTGGTGGCTGGGGGTCATGGCCTGCAGCTCAGGCATGTACCCTGACTGGAAATCGAACCTGTGACACTTTGGTTTGCAGCTCGCACTCAATCCACTGAGCTACACCAGCCAGGGCAGGTGAATTTTTAAAAACTGCTAATTTATGTTTTATCTTCAATTCCCATGAATTTTGCTTAACCCTGCCTCTGCATATTTTATAACTAGATTTTCACAGTGGTGTTTTATGTCCATCACTCATGTGCTTTTTTAATATGTCAAATGATTCTGTATTCAGTTTCTTTGTCAGTTTCCTTAAAACAACATGTTTAATTTATCTCTCCTCTTTACTGTTCCCCACTACCTAAGGCATAAATTGTCTGATAGATAAAATTATGTGTATACTGCTTCTATTATTATCACAAAATTTTTATCTTTCTGAAGAAACTCCTCTTATCTAGGATGTTGTTTGATCTCAGTTTGCCATAATCTCTCTCTGACTCCATTTTTGGAAAGGAATGGATTCCTTTACTCTACCATCATACATCTGCTCTCTATGGTTAAGTTTGAACATTAATTTCTTTACACGCCCTTTATAAATGTTTTACCTCACAGTGATTTTTTCCTTCCTGAAACTTATGGTATATATCGTAATTATGATAACTATCTTAGCATGTGCTACCCTGGACAACTTAGTGTTCCTTGTGCATTTTTCTTGACTTCCTAAGAGGAACACAGGGAAAATATCAAATGATTCCCCTAGTTTCCTATCAATTTTTGGGATGGAGCAGTAGAAATCACAAGGGGTCACATTTATTTGGATTCATATAAACATAAGTTTAAATCTATGGTCAACTACTTAATAGCTGAAAGAGAGGGACCATGGTGCTGAATTTCTCTTTTCCTCCAAGTCATCAAATTTAAAATGAGGATATCATTATTTGTAATAGCTATTGTTTTATTTCAGATAGAGCAGGACACATATCATGTAACCTTAAATTTCTTAATATTATTATTTTATTCAATGCAGTGATATTTTCTATGATGCCTCAGACAAAATAATAAATACCTTTTGCTTAAACAAATGCAGTAATCTCTGTTTCACAAGAAAGTTCATTCCAATGTTGGGTCAATATATTATAAAGTCCTTTACATCAGCTGTATACACAGGGTATATTAACCAAAAACAAGACACTCTTGGTAGGTATATACTAAGTTACTTGAATAAAAGACTGGGCATATCTTCTTTTGAGGTAGCAAGATTGAATCAAATGTGGATGATAACTATTTTAAGAATAACTTATAAATTTACTATAAGTTTAATTAAGATGCTAGCATATTTACTGATTGTTTACTACTTGGCAAAATATTTGAAAACTAACAAATAAAAATGAGAAAATAGGTGGAAATTATCTGAACATGACATGAATATATAAGTGTAAGTAAGTAGTCCTACTGGGTATTTAAGAGTATTTTAAAGCTTCAGCTATTTAATAGAATGTGTATATTATGTATAAGAGGGGACCTCAAAAACCTGGGGTTTATTTTTTTTTAAATTGTGTATTTATTCTTACATGTTTAAACTTCAGTCACTGTCAAGGTACTCTTCATTTGGTGCAATACACCTATTAAGATATTTTTCACACTGCTCAAAACAGTTTTTGAACTCATCAATTTTGATGCATTTTAGTGTTTGCTGTTTTTTTGTTTCACCTCTTCCACATTGGCAAAACAGTTCCCTTTGAAGACTTTCTATCCAGAGAAACAAACAAACAAACAAACAAACAAAAACCCCCATGTTTCACAGGGAAAGACAGGGTGGACAGGGAGGGTGGGACCTGGGGGTCATGTTGTTTTTGGTCCAAAACTTCTGAACACTCAGTGCAGTGTAGGCAGGTGTGCTTGTAAATCATCCTTCATGAAATGGACAAATGTGTTGAGTCTTCAAAAAAATTTGCTCCTTCCTCCTCTGCCTTGTACCTCTGACTGATGCTGATGCTTTCCCATGTGGCTCCTATTTCAAAAACGACTCAAGATGGAGGAGGAATAAGTGAAAGCTACACCAACTTCCTACCAGGACCAATCTGGAATTACAACTAAATTGTAGAGAAATCATCCTGAATAACCAATGGAACACTAGCTGGAAAGAAGCTTTATAACCAAGGACAGATACCAGAAACCACTTCACCACAGTGAGTCTGGTAGGGAGTGCAGAGAAGACATGAGAGAGCAAGATGGGCTCCTATGGGTGGCAGCTGAAGTGCTGGGGTTTTATTTCAGGGGTTGGGGATTCCCCTGAGAAGTGTGGGGTCTAAACCCCAAGCTGAGCTCCCCAGCCTACAGCACCAAAGCCAGAGAGGAGCCCAGATAACACCCAGCTCTGAAAAGCAGCAGGGTTTCTATCTGCCTGGAAGAGATGGCTGGAGACTCAGAGAGCCTCTCAAAGGGCCAATGCATAAAATTTTGTTTGCAGTCACCATGGGCTCTGGCAGAGGGAAGACAGAGTAACCTAGAGATGCTTCTTGAGGAGAGTCTGGGGTTGGTGGCTGTGGGGAGAGAACTGAATGAATAGCTGTCAGGATTCTTGTGCTGAGTCATTCCCCATACTGCAGGAGCCATCTCTCTCAGGCAGAGCACTCCTCTCTGAATTGCGTCAGCCTGAGGGGAAGCAATAACCACACCTACAGGAATTACTCTGCTGCCTGGCTAGTGATTACAGCTGGATTAATTTTAAGAGTTGATCAGCTTAACAATTGATTAGTTTAACAACTAAGGTGGAAAATGCAAAGAAGCAGCCACCAAATGAAAGAACAAGAGAATTCTCCAGAAGAATAACTAGATGAAATGGAAGCAAGCAATTTATCAGATAGAGAGTTTAGAGTAATCATTTATAAGGATACTCAACAGCATGAAAAAAGACATAGAAACCATAAAAAAGGACCAGTCAGAAATAAAGAATGCAATATCTGAAATAAATAATACACTGGAAGGAATAAACAGTAGGTTAGATGAAGGACAGGATCAAATCAGTGTTTTGGAAGACAAGGTAGAAAAAAAAACACCCAGACAGAGAAGCATAAAGAAAGAAGAATTTAAAAAAATGAGGAGAGCATAAGAAACATTTTGGACAACATGAAGCATAACAGCATCTGCATCATGGGAATAATAGAAGGTAAAGAGAGTGAGCAAGGGATCAAGAACGTATCTGAAGAAATAATGACTGGAAATGTCCCTAATATGGTGAAGGAAAAAGACACACAAGTCCAGGAAACTAAGAGTGTCCCGAACAAGTTGAACTCAAAGAGACCTACACCAAGACATGGTAGCATAATTAAAATGACAAGGCTTAAAGACGAGAGAATCCTAAAAGTCACAAGAGAAAAGCAGGTAGTTACCCACAAGGGAGCACCAATCAGACTGACATCTGATTACTCAACAGAAACATTTCAGGCCAGAAGGGAGTGGTGTGAAATACTCAAGGTGATGTAAAACAAGGACCTACAATGAAGGCTGCTTTACCCAGCAAGTCTATCTTTTAAAATTAAAGGAGAAATAAGGAACTTCCCAGACAAGAAAAAACTAAAAGAGTTTCTTAACTAACACCAAACAAGTACTGTAACAAATATTAAAGGGCTTGCTTTAATAATAAGAAGAAGAAGAAAAAGAGAAAGAAAACAGAGGAAAACAGTCTAACAATAAAATGGCACTACATATGTATCTATCTATAATCACCTTAAATGTAAATGGCTGAAATGCTCCAACCAAAAGACAGATGGTAGCTGAATAGATAAGAAAACAAGACCCATATATATGCTGCCTCCAAAGACCAATCTTAGATAGAAAGATATATACAGACTAAAAGTAAAGGTATGGAAAAGATATTTCATGCAAATGGAAAAGAGAAAAAAAGCTGGGGTAGCAGTACTAATTCCAACAAAATAGACTTTAAAACTAAGGCTATAGTAAGAGACATAGGACACTACATAATAAATGGAACAATCCAACAAGAGGCTATAACCCCAGTAAACCTTTATGCACCTAACATAGGAGCACCTAAGTATGTAAAGCAAATCTTGATAGATATAAAGGGAGACATTGACAGAAATACAGTCATAGTTGGGAATTTTAGCACTCATTTGATTTTAATAGATAAATCTTCCAGACAGAAAATCAAAAAGGAGACAGCAGCCTTAAACAACAACTAGATCATATGGATTTAATTGATACCTTTAGAGCATTTCACCCCAAAGTAGCAGAATATATATACTTTTTAAGTGCACATGGAATGTTTTCTAGGATAGACACAAAACAAGTCTCAACAAATTTAAGAGGATTGAAATATCAAGCATCTTCTCTGACCACAATGCTATGAAACTAGAAATCAATCACAAGAAGAACACTGAAAAACATACAAAGACATGGAAGCTAAACAACATGCTATTAAACAATGAATGGGTCAACAATGAGCTCAAGGAAGAAATGAAAAGATACCTTGAAACAAATGATAATGAGGTCACAGCATTTCAAAATCTGTGGGACACTGGGAAAGCAGTCCTAAGAGGGAAATTCATAGCATTACAGGCCTACCTCAAAAAAAAAAAAAAAAAAGAGAGACAGACAGAAAGCGCAAATAAACAATCTAAATTTACACTTAAAGGAACTTGAAAAAGAACAACAAACAAAGCCAAAGTGAGTACAAGGAAAGAATTCATAAAGATCAGAGCAGAAATAAACAAAATAGAGACTAAAAAGTGTTTCAAAAGATCAGTGAAACTAAGAGATGATTCTTTGAAAAGACAAAAAGCTAGAAAAACCTTTAACCAGACTCATCAAGAAAAAAAGAGAGAGGACCCAAATAAATAAAATCAGAAATGAAAGAGGAGAAATAACAACTGACACTAGAGAAATACAAAGGATTGTAAATATCAAAATATTATGGACAACTATATGCCAACAAACTGGACAATCTAGAAGAAATGGTTAAATTCTTAGAAATATGCAATCATCCAAAATGAAATCAGGGAGAATCAGAGAATCTGAATAGACAGATTACACTTAGTGAAATTGAAGCAGGAATTAAAAAAAAAAATCTCCCAAGAAACAAAAGCCCTGGACCAGATGGCTTCACAGGTGACTTTTACCAACAATTACAAGAAGAACTACCACCTTTCCTTCTCAGACTGTTTCATAAAATTCAAGAGGAGGGAAGGCTCCCAAACTCATTTTGCAAGGCCTGAGTTATCCTAATTCAAAAACCAGATTAAGACACTACAAAGGAAAAAAATTATAGGCCAATATCTCTGATGAACAGAGATGCTAAAATCCTCAACAAAATACTAGCAAACCAAATACAGCAATGTATAAAAAAGATCATACACAATAATCAAGTGGGTTTTATTCCAGGAATGCAAGATTGGTACAATATTTGCAAATCAATAAATGTTATTCACCACATAAACAAAATGAAGGACAAAAACCACATGATCCTATCAATAGGTGTAGAAAAAGCATTTTATAAAATCCAGCATCCATTTATAATAAAAACTCTCAGTGAAGTGGAAATAGAGGGAACATACTTAAGTGTAATAAAGGCCACATATGACAAACCAACTGCCAGCATCATACTCAGCAGGCAAAATCTACAAGCTTTCCCCTTAAGACTGGGAACAAGACATGGATGTCTGTTTTGACCTCACTTATTCAACATCGTTCTGGATGTCCTAAACACAGCAATCAGACAAGAAAAAGAAATACAAGGCATCCAAATTGGAAAGGAAGAAGTAAAACTGTCTTTATTTGCAGATGACATGATACTGTACATAGAGAACCCCAAAGATTCCACCAAGAAACTACTAGAACTGGTAAATGAATTCAGCAAAGTAGCAGGATGTGAAATTAATACACAGAAATCAGTTGTATTTTGTATGCCTATAATGAACTAACAGTAAGGGAATTAAGAAAACAATCCCATTCACAATTGCTTCAAAAATAATAAGATACCTAGGAATAAACCTAACCAAAAATGAAAAAGACCTGTACATGGAAAATTATAAGACACTGAAGAAAGAAAGTAAAGAAGATACAAATCAGTGGAAGCACATACTGTGTTCATGGATAGGAATAATTAACATCATTAAAATGCCCATGCTACCCAAACCAATCTATAAATTAATGCAATTCCTTTCAAGATTCCAATGATGTATTTCACAGAACTAAAACAAATATTTCAAAAATTTATATGCAACCACAAAAGGCCCTGCATAGCAACAGTGATGCTCTGAAAGAAGAACAAAGTTGAAGGAATTGTATTACCTGATATCAAACTATACTATAGTAATCAAAACATCATGGTACTTGCATATAAGCAGACACATAGATCAATGGAATAGAATAGAGAGCCCAGAAGTAAACCCACACATTTATAGTCATGTAATATTTGACAGAGGAAACAAGCACATATAATGGGCTAAAGATAGTTTATTCAATAAATGGTGTTGGGAAAATTGGACAGATACATCAGTAGAATGAAACTAAACCAACTTGTTACAGCACGCATAAGTTTAAATTTAAAATGCATCAAAGACTTAAATGTTATATCCAAAACCATAAAAATCTTAGAAGAACACTTAAGCAACAAAATCTTGTACATTGCTTATAACAATTTTTGTATTGGTTATGTCTCCCTAGGTGAGAGAAACAAAACAAAAAATAAATTAATTGGACTTCATCAAAGTAAAAAAAAATTTCACAGCAAAGGAAATCATCAACAAAATAAAAAGATAGAATGGGAGAGCATATTTGCCCATACATCTGTTAAGGGGTTAATATCCATAATTTATGAAGTGCTTACAAAACTAAACACCAGAAAAACAAACAACTCAATTAAAAAACAGGCAAAGGACCTGAATAGACAGTTCTCCAAAGAAGACATACACATGTCCAGTAGACATATGAAAAGATGTTCAATGTCACTAATCATTAGAAAAATGCAAATTAAACCTCACACCTGTCAGAATGGCTATCATCAATAAATCAACAAACAACAACTGCTGGTGAGGACATGAAGGAAAGGGAACCCTTTTGCACTGTTGATGGGAATGCACATTGGTGTAGGCACTATGGAAAATAGTATGGAGATACCTCAAAAAACTAAAAATGGATCTATCTTTTGACCTAGTGATCCCATTTCTGGGAATATATTCAAAGGCACCCAAAACACTAATTTAAAAGAACATAAGCACCCCTATGTTCATTGCAGCATTATTTACAATCACCAAGATGTGGAAGCAGCCCAAATGTCCGTCCATAGATGAATGGATAAAACAACTATGGGAAATGTATACAATGGAATTCTACTCAGCTGTAAAAAGAAGAAATGTTTACCCTTTGCAACAGTATGGATGGACCTGGAGAACATTATGATAAGTGAAATAAGACAGTCAGAGAAAGACACCATGTGATTTCACTTATGTGGAGTCTAATGAACAAACTGAACTAACAAGCAAAACAGAGACAGACTCATAGATGAGGAGCAGATGACAGCTAGTCAGGGTGAGGGGAAGTTAGGGGGTGGAGGGATTGAGTAAAAAGGAAAGAGGACTCGGACATGGACAACAAAGTGGTGTTGCTGGGAGGAGGGGGTTGTAAGGGTACTAAATGGTAATGCAAAAAGAAATACAATAAAAGATTAAATTAAAAATTAATTTACTGAAGTCATATACAGCCTCTCACAACAATGCCCGTTGGTATATGGATACAGATGGGTTTCTAGAACACTCACCTAGCAGGGGAAGCCTGTATGTAGTACAAGACACCTGTCCTCCAGAAGATAATTCATTTTTTTTGTATTCCCTCTCATATATATGTGTACATGTACATATGTATATAAAAGAATAATCTGAAATAAGGTTAAGTACATATAAGAATTTAATGTATTTAAAAGGTAGTATATTAAGCATGTGTGTGTGTATGTGTGACAGATATTAATAAGTGTAATGTGCCAATTGGCTGGCCATATGGGAAATGAAAATTAATATAATTTTCCAATTTGCTTCTTTTTCTAATAGACAATTCTAGTTGGATAAATGATCTGTTTTAAAATATGAGGCCAGGGAACTACTTGAATTTAAAAATATGAAGCCCAAGCATAGAAATAAGCCAAAGAACATTTAATATTCATTAAGTAGTTTGTTCTCAGTTACTATTTTTGAAACTGGAGAAATATTCAGGCTAATTACTTTTTCTCTTCTGTTTTATTTTTTCTCTTTCTCAGGGTTAGGTAACCTCAAAACATCTTGAAAACAAAATACCATGTTAAGAGATGAAGTTCCATAAAATTATGACTTTTATATGGTTCTTTCTAGTGGGGAGTCCAAATTCTGGGCTCAGACTTAGGTTTACATATCAGCTCTGTTGCTGTTTTATTTGTGGATAAAAGATAAAGTAATAGATATTTTTTGTTTTTATGAGGTAAGTTTCTTAATTTAAAATGATGTGATATTTTATATTTCTCTTTTAAAAGCTAAACAAAACACACAATACAGTGTACAGATGATGTATTGTAGAATTGTACACCTGATACCTGTAGAATTTTGTTAACCAGTGTAACCCCAATAAACTCAATAAAAAGGAAAAAAGTTAAATAACAACTTAAGTATATTTTTCTATTTATTTATTTATTTTACTTTAAAGTATATTTTATTGATTATGCTATCACAGTTGTCCCATTTTACCCCCTTTACTCCCCTCTGCCCTGCACACCCCCTCCTACCCGCATTCCCTCCCTTTAGTTCATGTCCATGGGTTGTACAAATAAGTTCTTTGGCTTCCACATTTTCTATACTACTCTTAACCTCCCCCTGTCTATTTTCTACCTACCATTTATGCTACTTATTCTCTGTATCTTTCCCTCTCCCTCTTTCCACTGCTTCACTGTTAACCCTCCATGTGATCTCCATTTCTGTGATTCTGTTCCTGTTCTAGTTGTTTGCTTAGTTTGTTTTTGTTTTTTGTTTATTTTTTTAGGCTCAGTTGTTAATAGCTGTGAGTTTGTTGTCATTTTACTGTTCATATTTTTATCTTATTTTTCTTAGATAAGTTCCTTTAATATTTCCTATAATAAGGTGATGATGAACTCCTTTAACTTGACCTTATCTGGGAAGCACTTTATCTGCCCTTCTATTCTAAATGATAGCTTTGCTGGGTAGAGTAATCTTGGATGTAGGTCCTTGCCTTTCATGACTTGGAATACTTCTTTTCAGCCCCTTCTTGCTGCATGGTTTCTTTTGAGAAACCAGCTGACAGACTACGGGAACTCCTTTGTAGGTAACTGTCTCCTTGTCTACTGCTGCTTTGAAGATTCTCTCCTTATCTTTAATTTTGGATAACTTAATGATGATCTGCCTTGGTGTGTTCCTCCTTGGGTCCAATTTCTTTGGGACTTTCTGAGCCTCCTGGACTCTCTGGAAGTCTATTTCCTTTGCCAGATTGGGGAAGTTCTCCATTATGTTTTCAAGCAAGTTTTAAATTTCTTGCTCTTCCTCTTCTCCTTCTGGCACCCCTATGACTCGGATGTTGGAATGTTTAAAGTTGTCCCAGACGTTCTGAAGCCTCTCCTCATTTTTCTAAATTCTTATTTCTTCATTCTGTTCTGGTTGAATGTTTATTTCTTCCTTGTGCTCCAAACTGTTGATCTGAGTCCCACTTTCCTTCCCATCACTGTTGGTTCCCTGTATATTTTTCTTTATTCACTATTCACAGTCTTCATTTTTTCCCTCTAGTTTGCAACCTTATTTAACCAGTTCTTTGAGCATCCTGATTACCGGTGTTTTGAACTGTGCATCTGAGAGAGTGGCTCTCTCTTCATCACTTGGTTGTATTTTTTCTGGAGTTTTGATCTGATCTTTCATTTGGGCCTTTTTGGTCTCAGTTCACCTGTTATGTAGTCAGGGGCAGAGCCTTAGGTGTTCACCAGGAGAGGGCAACCTACATTGCTGCATTGTGATGTCGTATGTCAGGGAGGGGTCTGAGTAGGAACACTGCCTCTTGCTCTGCTCTCTGCTGGTTTTCAGTCTTTTCCTTTGCTACCCACAATCAAATTGGGCCCTTCTGGTGCTGCTTCCCTAGGCGGTTGGGTATGTGTACAATCTAGGACCTTGTGGGTCTCTCCAACAAACTTTCCTGTGAGGCTGGGAGTTTCTCCCACTGCTGCCTCAACCCCCCATAAGTGTTTTTATTTAGAGACTTTGAGGCTTTATGTCCTCATACTGGAACCCTGGGTTGCTCAGTCTGTTTCGCTCACCAGTTGTTCCTCCAAGTTTATCTGTATGCAAGCATGGGACCACCCTGTTTGCCAGCTGTCACCTTGCCCACCCTGGTTCTTCAGCCACTGCCTTGCCACACGAGTCCTCTCCTCCTCAGCTGCCTGTCTTCGTCCCTCCTACCAGTCTGGATGAATGTTTCCTCTTTAACTCCTTGGTTGTTGGACTTCCATACAGTTCAATTTTCTATTAGTTCTAGTTGTTTTTGTTTTAAAATTGTTGTTGTCCTTCTTTTGGTTGTGCAAGGAGGCACAGTGTGTCTACCTATGCCTCTATCTTGGCCGGAAGTCCAACTTAGTTATTTCTATGTGACCCTTTATTTTTGTGTGTGATATGTCAGTGGCTGTGATGAGAAAGAGGTCCTCATGTTTTCTTTAACCCTACTTCCAGGTGGTCTCTGCTCTGGCCCAAGAAGCATATCAACTAAGTTTTGCGTCCCTTTGTGCCATGGAATGTTTAGAGGCTCATGGCACCACAATTTTGTATGTTTTCCAGATAGAATTTGTAATTGCCTTGTGCCAGCCCCAGGGATGCTCCTCCTAAGGTAATTAGATTTCTCTAGAACATTATGCTAGAATTATTTTGAATGGTTTCTGTTGTTCCTGTCACATAAAAATTCAGTCTACTCCTTTACTCTGACTGACTAGATTTTAAAGACCTTCTAACCATAGATTACCCTCCCTTTTCAGAATGCCAGCTTTACAAATTCCAAGCTTAATGATTTATTTCTTTCTCTTTTCCCTGAATTACTACAATATTTATTGTACACTGAATTATAGCAAGTATTTCTTATTCATCTACTAGTTATATAATATATCTCTATGCCTCATATGTAAATGCATTTTCTATTCATAAGATTATAAACTCATTTAGAATAGATAACAATGTCATCATTTTGGAGTTATAATGAATACATTTTTGTTGCGTTGAAATGTATATTTTTACAAGAAAGACTTTCACAAGAAAGACCACTTAGAACAGGTTTTGGGTCATCTGCTTGCAACTAGATATGTGCTCCATCCCATCCTGCTCCATATTTCATACTCAACAGTTGTGGAAAAATATAAGAATGGGATAGTGCGTACATTCTTTTACCATCTTATATTATCTATTTCATTAATATCCATGGAAACATCATGGGCACTTAATCTATGCTTATGGAGCAAAGAAGCTTATCCTCTACAGACCTATATCAACTTTATGGAAGTGGAGTCCCATGCAAGCTCAGAAGGCTAGAACTACTCAGGTCACAATGCAGGGCACATATAATGGCTCCTTCACATTGTGGTAAAATTGCCCCCTCAAGCTCATGTTCCTGTATCAGTTTTTTAAAAGGTTTTTATTTATTTATTTTTAGAGGAAAGAGAAGGGAGGGAGAAAGAGAGGGAGAGAAACATTGATATGAGAGAGGAACATCAATTAGTTGCCTCTGTCACAGGCCCCAACCAGAGACCAAACCCACAACCCAGGCATGTGGCCTGACTGAGAATCAAATTGGTGACCTTTAGCTTTGTGGGATGATGCCCAACCAACTGGGCCACACAGGTCAGGGCTCCTCTACCTTTTTTTTTTTTTGTCAAAGTAAAAGACAGAGAGTAGGGAGTTTGGAAAAGGCACCTATTTTCTGAACTTTAGTTTCCCCACAGTTCTTTCACCATCTGAGAAGAATAATACCTACCTCACATAATTGTTGTCCAAGTCAAGTCAGTTGGTTTGCGTAAAGTTTATCTGTGACCTGTAAAAAACTATATGGGTATCAATACAGGGATTAGAAGCAGTAATATACATGTAGGTAGATGTCACAGACAAACAGAGCTTTGATGTGAATATTTTACTTATCTTGGATATTTCCTGCAAAGTTCCATCCTTGCTGAGGTGCTTTGCTTGATTTCCATTGGTACAGAGGAAAGAAATACAGAGTACTATGTTTGAAAGCAGGTCCAATGTGGAACTTACAAGTGTTCTCACCTCTGTACCTAGAAGTCCTTTACTCTACATGAATCCTTCCCTCTCTTTCTGTCTTAAATCTTCCCAACTATTGGGTGTCCCATTGGTGCTTTAAATTTTGGTATCTACTGTATGTCTGGGATGTCTGGAGTCAATGAGGCTGCAAATCCTTCCCCGCTCCCAGCCTCCATATCGCTGCCTTCATTTCTTTGTTGCGCAGTGTATAGATGACAGGGTTAAGTAAGGGAGTGATGACAGTGTAGAAAACAGCCACCACCGCATCTAGGGGCTCCTGTGAGCCAGGACGAAGGTAAATGAAGGTGCAAGGCACATAGTAAACAATGACGACAGTGAGGTGGGCAGCACAGGTGGAGAAGGCATTGCGGCGTCCATCAACAGACTGGATTCGCAGGATGGCAGCCACTATGCAGCCATAGGAAGTGAGGATAAGCACAAAGCAGGCGAGGGCTAGGAAACCAATGTCCACAAAGGTGACCAGTTCATTGATAGTGGTGTCAGCACAAGCTAGACGCAGTATGGCAGGAATGTCACAGAAGAAATAGTCAACCCTGTTTGGACCACAGAAAGGCAGGCGGAATATGAAGCTTGTCTGGAAAAGTGAGTGGAGTGTGCCTCCCAGCCAGGTCCCTAGAGCCAAGTAGTTACAGATGCTGTGAGTCATGATAGTGGCATAATGTAAAGGCTTACAAATGGCCAGGAAACGATCATAAGCCATGAGTGTGTAAAGGAAGCATTCAGTGCAGCCCAGGAAATGGAAAGAAAAAAGTTGGATTACACAGCCCCCAAAGGAGATAACCCTGCTCTCCAAGAGAAAACCAGCTAACATCTTGGGGACAATGGCAGAGGAAATGGTCATGTCCAAGAAGGAGAGGTGGCATAGGAACCAGTACATGGGGCGGTGGAGCTTGGTGTCCACCAAGACTGTGAGAATAATGAGCCCATTGCCACAGACAGTGAGGGCATAGATGGCAAAGAAAGCTAGGAAGAGTGGTACCCCCAGTGGTGGTGGGTAGTGCAGGCCCACCAAAATAAAGTAGGACACAGAAGTGTGGTTTCTACTTTGCATTTCCTTGCTGTTTACATCTGCAAAAAGAAGGAGCAGAAGAGAAGTCTCAAATGGTCTCCAAATACTCTGGGCATAACATATGTTTTTCTGTGTCCTTCCCAAATATGAACAGAAAGGATCCAAGAAAGTGATCTCAAAAAGAGAGATCTTGCTCTGGCTCTAGCTGTTTTTCTTAGCCATTTTTTTCTCCTCACATTCCCCACAAGTCCATATTCTGAGTTCATCCTGGTTCCAGGGAAAAATTGTTCCCTCCAAGGTTAAAACCTATGTAACAGATTATGTGTATACAACTCAGAAGAGCAAAGGAAAGACCATACACAGAGCTTTTTATTTCAGGAAGAAGTATAATCATATAAAACCTATATGAATCTATAAAGAACAGACTGGTCTATCATTTTCCTTGTTTGATCTATGATCTACATACCAGAGAATTACGTTTACAGCTTACTTTTTTTTTTAAATGAGAGTTAGAATTATATTTTCTAGTGTAAGTGTACCCAATAAAAACCTATGTAGATTTTTGAAAATGTATTATCTGGGGTATACAGAGAACATAAAATATTCAGAATGCTTGGAATTATGGCTAAAATATCTATTTTAATAAATTCTATTTTAAAAATACACATGTTCTTTAAAATATTTTGGGATAGTGAAGAACACAAAATCTCAGCCCTAGGGCATCTGTTGTCACTTCTTCTCTCTGCCGCTGGATCAGTAAAGTCCATCTATTTATTTGTTCATCCATCTGTCTACTTAGTACAGTAGCATATATTGTATTTTGAGAGCATGGCCTAAAATGTCAATATCCTATCTCTTCCACCTACATTCATTGGTGATCTTGGAAAAGCCATTTCACTTATCTTTTTCTATCTCTATAAGTGGAAACAATCATAGTGCCTACCTCCTGGGACTGTTGTAAGGGTTAAATAAATTAACTCAAATAATTCAGAGAAGCATGCAATAAATATTAGCTATTATTTCCCACCAACCATGTGTTGTGGTCCTGTATTGTTAGAAACTCTAGTCATTATATTTATGCCTCATGCCTGAAGTGAACCTGTAGCTTCCAGTGAGTTGTCAAAAAGCAGATCTGAGTCCTCAAATGTGAAGCAGTGTTACAGAGCCCTTTTCTCCTGGGACTATTGGTGGCCAGCATCAGGCATAGGGTGAAGAAAAAATCAGGAAATGTCTAGGGGGGTGACACAAGTCTTCTAGACCCTAAGGGGTCATGCGAGGTATACTCTTCCTAGTGATACCTTCTTTCCACAAATCTTTGCTCTAATAGTCTGTTTACCAATGGGGACACATATCCAAAGTGGCGTGTCATCTTGCTGAGGACATGAGTGTCACTCAGAATCATGCAGAAGGCTTCAGGTGGTGTGGAATAAAATTTGGTTCCCACCTGGATTCCTAGTGGGCAAAAGACCCAAGATTACAACTACAACTGCCATCTTACCACTTCCACTATTTCTACACCATGAATCACTGTATATCCATGTTCTTATCCCTCTTAATCTTCACATCCACAAGGATGACTTTTATCAGTGAAAACAAATTTTCTGGAGACTTAGCTATTTTCTTGTTAAACCTAGGAGAGTCCAGGGCAAATTGAGTCAGGTGATCACCATAAGTAAGGGTCTAAACCACATAGGAACTAAATAATCTCTCAACATGTAGCTACAGAATCTATTCTTAAACAATTTCTGAGAAAATTCTTAGAGATTTCCTAGACAATTCCTTGATTATCAACCTTGGCATTTTAGTACCCAAAGGGAAAGTCCAAACTTATTGGCACAACATGTAGGAATAGAGAGCCTCAAATCTGGTGTTGACCTACTTCCCTAGCCTTCCCTCTCTCTGCACTCTGTGCCATAAATTTGTGCTCTAGCCAAACATTCTTTGCTGTTTCCGTATCCAGGAGTGTCCAGCCTTTTGGCATCTCTGGGCCACACTGGAAGAAGAAGAGTTGTCTTGGGCCACACATTAAATACCCAAACAAATAATGAAAACTAATGAGCAAAACAAAGTTTTAAATAAATTTACGATTTTGTGTTGGGCCAAATTCATAGCCATCTCACAGATCACAGGTTGGACACTATTGCTGGGTGTTAGTCCTTTTAATATGGAATGGCTTTGCTCCTTTGATGCCTGATTCAAGATAACACTTTCATGTGATCTCCTAAGTAAAGCCTTTCCTCCCAGTGGTCACTTGTGTTTCATAGCTTCCACATTACTTCACTCATGTTGCTACAGGATTACTAAGCATGTTGCAGTTATACCCTATATGCCTGATTTCCCCCATTAGACTGTGAGCTCCTACAGGGACTTTGTCTCATTTTTCTTTTCATCCCAAGTTTGCAGCATAACTTGCACAGACAGATTCTTAAATCTAACTGAATAAATGCATTCCCATTTGTAAGGATGTCCCTGTTATTTAGACATTGAGTTCAGGCTAATGTCAGTTAGATCTTATAATCTAGCTCCTAAAGTCACGAGAATTTCAATGCTGAGACTGTTACTACTAATTTATTAATTAGCTACATTCTTTTGAATAAGTCTCTTTAAAAATTTTAGTCTTATTTTGTCAATTTCTCATTTGTAAAAAAAAAATAAAAAAGGATGGAGGAGGAGTTGGTGTAGATT
Source organism: Phyllostomus hastatus (assembly GCF_019186645.2). Taxonomy (NCBI): domain Eukaryota; kingdom Metazoa; phylum Chordata; class Mammalia; order Chiroptera; family Phyllostomidae; genus Phyllostomus; species Phyllostomus hastatus. The sequence goes on along the minus strand of NW_025334015.1, from coordinate 4,438,697 downwards.
CCAAAAAAGAAATACAAATTTCTTCTGCTGCCATATCAATTTACATTTTAAATTTTGTTCTTACACACAGAAAATCCATTTCCTCCTCATCCCAGTTCCTTTTTGTACTATACTTTTCCTCTTGTCTCCCACCTGCCTTAATTCTCAGTCCTTATTCATTTTTATAATTTATTACTCTCTTTGCATAGAAATAATCATTTCTTTTTTCTGGGAAGGCAAAAAATGCCCCTGGTTTACTCATTAACAACTAAAACTGCTCCAGGTACAGTGTATACAGTTTAGTCAGTACCACATTTTATTATCAGCATATCATATATTCATCTGTGGAACAGGGAAAGAAGCAGTTTCTACAAATAGTCTTGGGGAAAGGGCATTAGTTCTACCCATATACTAGCTTTATCTGCCCATTTCACATGCTGTGTGAACTGAACTGGGCTTAAGGTTGACTCTGAAACTTACCTGGGGCAGAAAACTGAGAGGTAAATTGGCCTTTGTTGGGTAGATTACAAATGTTTTTGTCTCCCCCTTAAACTTATTTATAAAGCATAATACTATTAAGAGATTTCAGCTGTCTCCTGTGTTTTCAATGTTTCTAACATACTTTTAGTAAATATATATTTCAGGAGAATTTCCATCACTACCCCTGTACTTCCCTCTGGAGTCGCTCCTGCTTGTGGCCACCACCTGGGTGTAAATCTGCGGTGAGGCAATGGCCTGCTGCTTGCTCCAGTGTCCTTGTGCTCTTGCTGTTTCCTGTGGAGACCCCTTGGTCTCCTCCTCTGACATGCCACTTCTTGACTTCGTCACTGTGTTCTTCCTGTACACTTCTCTGGCTCATCCCTCCTCCAGTAGCCTTTTTGAAAGTATTGACAGCAATTTTCCTAGACTTTGGCCTCCCAAGTTTTGTGTTCTAGCAAGTAGCTTCTTCCTCTTTTGAGTCCCCATGGGGTGGGAGCAGGGGGCTGACATCACTTCTTCACCCTGTGGGAGCAATTAACTTGCAGGGAAATACACTGCAGTGGGAAATACACTGCAGTGGGAAATACATTGCATGGGCTTTGTTAACAGCAAAACATGAACTACAGCTATTCTAGGAAGTTTACTTAGTTGCTTTTGACGATCCTATAGCATGGGATCCTGCTAAGATCATACACTTGATCAGGAAGGAGTCAGGAAGGATCACTCCTTCCACTTCTCTGGGTTTTGGTTTTCTCATCTGTTAAGTGAAGATAATATTTTTTTATCCTCTTATCCCATAAAGGTATAAGGATGGAATTTGAAAGAACTTTAAAGCCAAAAATTCTACATGGATATCATATGGTCATTACTTTGGAGTGGGAGCGGGGTGGAAGTGGGCAAAATGGGGATCGGGACATCTGGAATAGGGTCAATAATAAAAATAAAGTTAAAATGTGCTCTTTTAATTTAAGTCATATTTGACATAAGCACCCCAACATTCATAGCAGCACAATTTACAATAGCCAAGTGCTAGAAGCATCCTAAGTACCCATCAGTAGATGAGTGGATCAAAAAACTATAGTACATTTATATAATGCAATACTATGCAGCAGAAAGAAAGAAGGAGCTCCTACCCTTTGTGACAGCTTGGATGGATCTGGAGAACATTATGCTAAGTGAAATAAGCCAGGTGGTAAAAGACAAATACCATATGATCTCACCTATAAGTAGAACCTAATTAGCAAAACAAACAAGCAAACAAAATATAATCAGGGACATTGAAATAAAGAACATACTGACAGTAACCTGAGGGGGAAGGGAGGGAGATAACAGGGGAAAGAAGGGGAAAGGTAGTCAAGGAATATGTATGAAGGACCCATGAACAAAGCCAAAGTGGGGTAGGATTGAGGGTGGTAGGTGGGGGTGGGTGGGGTGAGGGAAAGTGGTGGTGGGAAAATGGAGACAACTGTACTTGAACAACAATAAAAAATAAAAAATAATTTAAATCATATTTGAAGAGCAAATTATTAGGACGTTGCATCAGAACAGGCAACATTATTTTAAGCAGAGCTGTCTAGATATACAACTATATAAATAGAAGACTAAGCTAGATGGAGTATGAAAAACTTGTCAATCCCTTAAAAGTCAAACACATGTAGATTAGAGCTTCAAGGCCCTTTAGAAAAATGATCTAGAGCATACCCCCATTTTATAGCTGAAAAAAAAAGTTCTAAAGAGAATAAGGACTTTTCCAAAGGTGCATGATCGAACTTGTGTAGATAAAGTATCATACAAATCTATAGATATATGATATGAAATTACCCAGTTATGAGAATAAAGGAAGTTGTAGCTGTAAGACAGTGCTGGGAAAATTATAGATAAATATTTGTTAAAACAATTCTTGTCTTTTAATGTTTTACTTCTTTACTTTGAACCATTGTTGGTGTGCAATTTTCCGGGTGGTATATTGTGAGTGACACCATTGAACTCAGTCTGTTTTTGAATGTGCCACTTTCCATGTGAGGAATCATACAGAGTCAGCACAGAGTGTTTCAGTCTGTGGTTATTAGTGCATTTACCTATTACATGGACATGGGTTCCTAGTTTTTAAATATTTTCCATGATATTAAATTTAAGTCAGATTTAAGGTTCTGATAAGAGGTAATTCTACATGTAGAAAGAGAAATGGAAGAAACTTAAGACTTTAAACACCTAATCTTCCCCTATCACAGGAGGCTTTCCAGTTCTGTGATATTCCTGATGGGAATACATATTTGCAGAGAATAATATGAGGCAAAGGAACACCTGGTTACAAACTGTGGCTTTGGTTCCAAATTCCAATGCAGATCCTTGGCCTGGGGAAGTTAGAAAAAACCTTTCATCCATATGAGGGAGGCTAAGTGGCTGTCTTTTCACTCTAGACCTCCCTGTGCTTTCCATTGGGTTTTCTCTGTGGATGGGGTCATGGGAGGTCTGTGGGAGGGGATGGCAATTTCTAATGCAAGTAAAAACTTACAGGCAGGGTCTGGGAATCTGAAATCTGCACATTTTCAAATAAAGACACACTGAAGCCTAGGGACATTCTATGACTATGATAAAATAATGTCTTATTGTAGCAACAGGGATAAAATAGCACAAAACAAAACACATATTTTGAATGTGGATTATTAAGTTATAATATCAGATAAACTTCTTCTTTTGCTAGTACTCTCATATAAATTAGAAAATTATTAGAAAAAAACCCCAGAGCTCTAAGAAATGGAATAGGGATTAGTGGCAAGATATCGGTAATGTTGTGCCGGAGTCCCTAACCCCACACTGAATCTGTCTACCCAGGAAACAATGACCCCCCTTGCCCTGTCTGCTGAGGCTGTTCTTGTCTTGCTTGGGGATCCAAAAGACCTCTCCTTCAAAGAGGGAGAGTTCTTCTCAGTGACTCCCCTCAAGCCTCCTTCCTTCCCTTTCATTCCATGACCCACCCCCCATTAGCTTTAGTCAGATGAAAGTGAATTCCAAAAGAGTTTGACCAAGGAGAAAAGAATGTAATTAACTATTTGAATAAGTTATCAATGTGCCCTTTTCAGAAGTTCTGCACTCAGTGTGCTAGCTGGTCAGATGATAGTAGTAGCCTCACTCTGCTTACTTACTGATTGGGTGACTGACACTTGGACTCAACAGTGGCTTTTGCTGAACCAAGGCATAGGGAAAGGAATGGAATGACTTGAGAAACTGGAAATGTGGAGAGGATTTATCATAAATATGCACGCAGCCTGACCACTCATGGGCAAACCATGTGCCCTGAGGGAGTTGATTATTACCTTCACTGAGGCTCTAAGAATTGTTGAGAAAGGTCGCCATAAAGAGCCAAGAATAGTAGTTGGAACTGACTCTGTTGAAATGAGCTTCTAATTTTTACAATATTTAACAATCACGAGTAAGGCCTTAACTGCCAAACAAGAGCTGGGAAAGGTTATCAGGGTGAGTAGCCAGAGCAATGTGATTATCTAAAATGGGCCAGTTAGCAAATGAATTTGCCAAACCAGAAAGTGCTTCCTTCATGGTTATTATAACAAAATTCTACCAGGTCTCATAACTAGAGGCCCCAAGTGAGCCACCGTGAGGCCCATTGCCCTTAGCCAGTTCCTGCTTGAGTCAGTTCACTGCTTCAGTGCCAGTTTAGAGAAGGGAAGGACAGGGTTTTACCCTACAGCAATATCAGAAGCGTGTCCTGTGCATATTCTTCCTACTCTTCCCCAAATGGGCCTGTGTTCCTACCATAGAGTACCTAGTCAAGGAAAATATCCAGACCACTTTTAATTTATTAAACTCTGGCTTTGTCAGGTGGTAAATGGGGCTCTGAATCAAGTCCATTTTGGCAGAGTGTCAAATTACCCTGCAATTATTTCCTCTGTCATGAGCATGGAGCTGAAATTTATGTTCTCAGCAACTGGGAATCTCCACACTGTTGTCCTGACCCAGGAGAAAGTAGAGACTGTTTTGATAGAAGAGCCATGTGGAAATCCTCGGTCTTCCCACTTCCAATAAAAGAGTCATAAGAAATTCTATGTCTTTGGGGAGGCTCACAGATATTCATACTACTATCAGAGATTTAAAAGACTCAGGATGAAAATTTTTTTATCACATCCCATTTAACTCTGCAGTAGTGTGCAGTAGTGCAGTAGTGGTAGTAGTAGTAGTAGTAGTAGTGCAGTAGTAGTAGTGTGCCTGCAGAGCCCCCTACCCCTGTCCGCCACAAATGAGAATAAGTCTACCAAGATCTGATCTGCTTCGGGAAGAAAGGTGGCCGATCTCTCAAAGGAGAAGGACCAGGAGCCTTTTCTTCAAAGAGCTTTTATTGGGTTCAATTTGCACAGGAATACAGGTAAAGCTCACCAGTCATTGTCAGGCAGTAAGGATCAAACAATAGATAAAGAACTATGACTGGCTTCTTCTGAGTCCTGGTCAGTTAGCTAAAGAGCCATAAAACTTTGGGGAAACAAACTCATTCTGTGCTTGGACCCTTATAATTTAAATTGAGGGTATTCTTAGCAAAGCAGGCTTCACAGGATTTTATGCATTCTTTCTTAGACCTGATCGCCTTGGGGAACCTGTCCCTTCTAGCACAGGACTGCACCCACCTCTGGCATTGTTTCAGACTTAAGTCAGTTGGGGAATATGAGCAGCCAAGAGATTAGGAGACTTCTTACAGATAGAATGAGGACTCAGGCTATGTCAAAGCCAAGGGGTAAGGGTCCATCACCCCCTTTTTCTATAGTCTCCCAAGTCTTTACCTGAGGGCCCCTTTGAGACCATGCCTGTCTTAGGTCATTCCCCCCTTGAGGAATCTTACCCATCATTGGCTAACCAGTCATCCCCCCCGGGGCCAAGCAGGGTGAAGTAAAAGGGGACAGAGGTGGTGCCCCTACCAGGAAGATAAGCTTTGTCTCCTTAGTGGCCTATGGTCCCAAAGTCTTTTTACTCAGCCTTAGCCATTAGGGGTTACAGCTTCTGAAACCAGGCAGGGAGGTTTCCAATAAAGTAGGACAGGTGCAAATGACAAGGAACTGTAAGTTTGATGAGGTTGTGACTAATATCTTGATTTAAATGTGTTCTTAATAGAATATAACAGTACAACTATTAGTATAGCAATCTCCAACTGATAAATGATTTGAATTTGGAAAAGTTTTCAGAGACAATACAACTATTGTGGGTAAAAATTTCCATGTATGAAATACATACATACACACATATAAATAATGTCATAACAAAATATGTGTAACCAAAACCCAGTGCAAGAACAAAATACTACAAGAAACTCTGCAGCATGCTTGCACTTCACTCCTGCAGCATCCTCTTCTCTCCCTATGAGAGATGATACCTGTTTTGAAATTTCTGCTAATGCTTCTTTTGACTTTCTTTTATAAGTATACCACTTATGTGTTTATGCCTATCTGAATTTTGTATATATGGAATCAGTAGAAGTATTCTTACCTAAAAGTTATGTTTTTGAAACTCACTGATTTTGATGGCTGTAGTTTATTCACTTTTTTACCTATGTGGTATCTGTTTTATGAATAAGACACATTTTTCTTTTGTCTCTATCTTTTTACATCTCTCCTTCTTTTCCCAAACAACATTTGAATTTTTAACTGTTTTTGCTCTATGCAAGCAGAGCTGCTATAAATATTTTTCATACATGATAGGAAATGCACATGTACAAAACTTATGTAGATTCCAGGAAAGGGGCTGTTGGACCATAGGGTATACAAGTCTATAATCATATTGAAGGTCTAGTGTTTGTATTAATTTTCACATTAACTAAGAATGTAAGAGAACTCTTTTGGTTCACATTTTTGCTAGTACTTGGTATGTTCAGATTTTAAAATTTTATTTCACTAATATCAAAAGTATGAAATTATATCTTATTGTAGTTTTAATATACAGCTCCATGATTACTCATGAGGTTGATCAGGCTTTTGTTGGTCTTCAGCCTTTCTTGTTTTCCATTCTCCGAAAAGTCTGCATGTGACTTTTGCAGAGTGACTTTATTTTTTATTTTACTTCTTGATTTAAATATTTTTCTATATTAAAATACTAATTTTTATTTTCTCTTTAGTGTATGTGGAGTAAATATCTTATGTATAACAATCTTTTCTCTTTATGATGCCTTTGATACTTCAACCATATTAAAACAAAGAGGTTCTATTTGCTTTTCTTTGTCTTTTAAAGAGTAATCTTTCACTACCTCTTGCATTTACTACAGGCAGTATTTTGGACATTGGTTGTTCAGTAACAAGTCAATTGGTAGTAACTTTTCCACTCACTAACAGAGGGTAATATGTTGGTTGACTGTATTGGTAACATCACACCAATAGGACTTGATACACAGAACATTCAAAGTATCTCAGATGCTTTGCAAATTCATATCTGTACCCAGTTGTGGGAGAAAAGCCTATGGAAATGAAGAAACTGTCACCTCGAAGACATATCTGGTAATCTAATCACCTCGAGGCGAGTTAGGCTGGTCCCCAAGTCTAGTTCAGTTTTCACTATGTTGAAGGACAGCAGCCTGTGTGGTGCTGAAGGGTCTTGCACGTCATGATGCCCCTGGAGTGCCAGGTGCGTGCTCCGGGATCTTTGAGGTGCGGACACGGAGCCGCTGACTTCCGGTGGCCTTCCTCTTTTCACAGGGAGGGGTCACCAAGCTTTCATCTTCTCAGCACACTGCTCAGTGAGAAATATCTGGCCTGCCATGTCAACAAGAAATTGTGGAATTATTGGCCTTTATTCCCCTACTGAACAAAATATTTGTCCTAATGTATAAGGCCATAATTTTGCTCATTTGTCCTCTACCCAGACAGTGAATCTAGGTAATTCCATTGCATGAGTACAACTATATCCAGAGGTAAAAATAAATGGCTGCAACCTAAACTGGCAAGATTCAAACGTGTCTGTATCTTGCAAAAGTAATGGTTTGATTCACTCCATTTGTCAATATTGATGTGCTTCCTGATAAGAAAATGTGTTAAGACAGAAATGAATGTTAGCTATTACCTCATAGCCACTGCAAAATAATTATTTTAAGTTTATGTGTATTTTCTGCATTGCTTTGGCATATATATATGTGCAAGTTTTAATTTTCTCTCCTTCATGCACTCTGTTGTTAGGTATAAGATGTATTAATGTAGCCGAAGGAAATAGGATTCTTCCACAGTAACATAGGAAATGCATTTCAGAGATACACACAGAAGAGAATTTGAGCTATAGTGGCAAGATTTACCAGAGCAAAAACAAAGGAAGGGCTTAGGCGATGGCCCATCCAGGCCAGGGGGCTCAGGAACTCTCGCTGTGGAAGAAGTCCAGCCTCTGGGGCTGCAGGTCTGAGCTTGTCCGCACTGAGCCCAGGAGGAGGGCCATCGCCCAGCACCTGAGGCCCCGGGAATCCAGTACATCCTCTGTTCCCTTCCGCTTGCCATCAGTGCTGCACTTTGGCCCCCACTGCTGCTGAAGTGAGAGGGAGAGTGAATGCCTTAGGCCTTTGTTAAGTTTTGATTATATTCCTTGGGTTTGGGCAAGAGCAGGCTTTTTTTAAAACTATCCAGTTCCTTTTTTGCGTCTCCCCAGGCCGTGCTGGTGCTGCCCAGAATCCCTTTTCCCAGGACAACCTCCCCTCTTTCTTGTGGCCATTTCTTGCTCCTAGTGCGCATGTCTCAGGGAAGGACATTCTCCTCACTATTTCTCCACTCCCCCACCCCCCACCTTAACAGGGGGGAATGTGTCAGTTGTTCCCCAGGGAGATTGGAAAGCAGGCCTTTTCTGCCCACTGGGGGACTAGCATCCATGTCAGTGTGGCAGAGGATGCTGCTGTCCTCTGGAGGGTCTGTGACACTGCCCCTTCCTAATCAATCTGAAACTGGAAAAGACATCGGCGTTTGGGCTGCCTGTCACTACCAAACCCAATAAGCAATGACAGCCATTGAATCTTTATGGGTGCTTTATTCAGGTGGCAGTCAACCTGAGAAGATGGTGGGTTCATACCCTAACAGTCCATCTTGCCTTTTTTTTCCAGGCCAGAGAGGGAGTAAACAAGGTGCAGTGAGGGCTCTGAGGTTCGGGGAGGATTAGGGGATAGAAGCCGCAACATTCCTATCCTGGGTAGTTAGCTGTTCCCAGGGGCAGTGGTCATCTGTTTCTCCCTGGAGCACAAAGGCCTGGGTGCCTCCACTTGTCCCCAGGTGGTAATCTTGTAGTAGTGCCCCAGGAGGCTGGCTGTTTTCCCAGGAGCCAGGATGGGCCTTATCTGTACTTTCTGAAACAAAGGCTTTAACATATACATTACTTGCTAGACATTTTACCTTAAGTTAAAATTTTCGAAGTCTTGAGCCCCCTATCAAATCTGCTTACTTAGATGCCTGGCTCTCTTCTTTTTTGTGAATATTTAACCAGCTTCCTACTGTAACATTAATGGTACCTTTATGATTTTGCCCATAGGTAACATGATACTTGGAATTATCTCAGAACCAGATGTGTAATCAAAATCACTCAGGTCTGCTTCTGGATGAAATAAATGGTGATACTGATGTATTGGAATGGCTGTCTCTTGAAGGGAGAGAGGAATAATGTTGCACTGCATTAGGCACTGACATTGTGTGTGTAAATAAGGGGGAAGGATGAATGCAAATGATGTGTGGTTTGTGTGATACACTGTCATGGGTCTTTACTGGTATATTTACTTAATCATGTATTTGGCTGTGTATCTTTTAAACTCTCCTTTTGTAAAGGGGGCTGACTTCTACTATAGAGGCTGAGACTCACTCTGGCAAATATGGAACAGGAACATGGGATCTAGGCTGGACTGTTACAATACGAGTATATCAACTTAGCCTTTAGATTAGATGCAAGCAGCAGCAAAAGGCACATACATGGGAAGACGAACTTGTCTGTGTCCTCCTGTGGCTATGCCAGCAGCAGAGTGTTGAAGTGCAAGGCCACCAATACACCAGTGGTGCTCTAAGGGGCTCCTGTCTGTAGTCCTGGCTGGAGGTCCCTCTGTGGATTCCATGGAAACAGCGGTGGACGCGTGCAGCAGATACTGATTACGCCCAGTTTTTCAGTCATTCTGCCTGGCCTCACGTTTCCTGTGCCTTTTGCAAGTTTGATGGTTTGGCTGTTCTGGGTTGTTTGAGTGTGCAGGGTGTGTACGTTTTAACTAAAATATATATTTTTGTTTAACTTGCTTTTCCACTGAAAATATGTATTATGGACATCCCTATAGGTCAGTAGATCAATATTCAATTCCTTTATTTTTTCTGGTTTCTCTATGCATACATAATGTGTATATTTTTAAAAGTAATTAGATTATATCATGTATGCTACTTTATTTTCACCTTTTAAAATATTTGTTAGTTTTTTTTATCACCACCACCCCTCAACCCAAACTAACCTCCTTTATGTTCTGCTTGTTTCCCTATTCTTCTGTACTATACAGTTGCCATTGTTCATTTTACAAAAAGTGTCTCAATGCTAACCACACTTCCATGCATTGTGTTTCTGCCCATGAAGGTATCTCATAAAACTACTCTAAGTTGACTACTTAATTATTGTAGTTATAACTCAACTTTTTAAACTAGTTGCTTAATATTTCATGATGTAAGGGTACCATGATTAACTCAACATTTCCTTTTTAGAAATATTCACTTGGCTTTCAGTTTTTTGTCACTATAAACCATGTATCAACACACATTTGAATAAATATACTTATGTATTGGTCCTTTATTTTCATGAGATAGACTCCTAAAGTGAAGTCACTGGATTTAAAAATATACACACACATACACATGCAGGGGGACCAAAAACCCCCTGGAATTTATTTTTAAAAATGGTGTAATTATCCTTACATGGTGTATTTATTCTTACGTTTAAACTTCGGTCACCTTCAAAGTACTCACAATTTGATACAATACACCTATCAAGATGTTTTTTCCACTGCTCAAAATAGTTTTGAACTCATTGATTTTGATGCTTTTTAGTACCTCTGCTGTTATTTGTTTCACCTCTTCCATATAGACAAAACATTTCCCTTTGAAGACTGTTTTCATCTGGGGAAACAGAAAAAAAAATCGCCCCAGAAGAAATCACATGAACAGGGAGTGTGGGACACAGGGATCGTGTTGTTTTTGGTCAAACTGCTGAACACTCAGTGCAGTGTGGGCAGGGATGCTCGTAAATCACCCATCATGAAATGGGCAAATGTGTTGAAATAGTCTTCGAAAAAAATTCACTGAATCTTAACACCACCCCTCACAACAATGCCAGCTGGTACACTGATACAGATGGGTTCCTAGAACACTCACCTTGCAGGGGAAGCCTGTGCTACAAGGGGCCTGTTCTCCAGAAGATAATTCCTTTTTTTGGTCCCTCCATATATATATACATATATATGTGTGTGTGTGTGTGTGTGTGTAAAATTTAATAAATATTGTTGTATTGCTTTCCCCACACTTACTCCAATAATATGTGAGATAAAGCCCACAATAGATTCTGATATTAGCAACTTGAATTAGTATTGTCAATTTATAAAAGTTCACACATATCAATAAGAACTGAGCATTATATTAAAAGAAAGTTTAATAATAATAAAGTTTATTAATAATAAAGTTTATTAATAATAAAGTTTATGAAAAGCTAATTTATAAAATAAGATACATTATGAAATATTATGTGTTACTTATAAAAGCAATAAAAGTTGTAATAGCAATGGAATCTAATTATTACTTATATAAATGGGAAATAATTGTGTATCCTTAGATATTTCTTTAGAAAAAGACACTCTAAACCTTTAAAAAGCAAAAAAAAGTTGGGAAATATAAATGTTTTAAACTGCCTTAAACTTGTGAAAGAATGATATCGAGACGGAGAGTACAAGCGGGTGATGGTCGTTGATGGATTCTGGACAACGCTAAGTCGTGAGTCTACCCACATCAGTGATGTGGAAACAATAAACTGAGTCCTCCTTCTTCTCTCTTAGGTATAATTACTCATTTCAGAAAGACACGAAATCTTCAGGAGAGTTCAAATACCAAACACATAGAAAAATACATGCATGATTATTAAAAACGTTCAGTTAGTCTCTTCCCATTATTTTTCTGCTCATCAAGGGAACCTGAAGACCCAAGAATAACCCTGTCCTCTGAGACACTAATTTAAGTGAAGGGCTTATGTACCTAGCTCTGATAGTTTCCACTTCCTGAACTTAAACTACTTGGGTCTTTGAATAGAAATGAACTGCAGCGACGTGGCTAGATTGGTCAGGTCCCGAGAGAAGGGGACCAGGGACTGAGAAATAAAGAGACAGAGTCAAAGTGGGGTCAGGTGGAGTCCCTTCTCTGGGATGCAGAGAAGGGAACTGTTTATTGGTGAAGTCAGCATGTATGCATTGAGTAGGCTTTGAAGCAGAGCGTCAGAAAGAAAAACTGCAAGGCTAGTTATATTTTATTTTTTAAGAACATTTGCTGCTCCTTCTTGGTACACTCATATAGCAAACAGCCAAGTCATTATTTTCTTACAACAATCTATCAGGCAGTCTTCTGTGGCCTAGGGCAGCTGCGCTGAACCCGAGGCCTGCTTCCAACTCCCTTGGCATGTATTATCCTGCTTGGCTCTCCACATGCACCACCCTTGCTCATCAAAAATGACAGGTGTGTCTATGCTTTTGCGTAATTACTTGCAAACTAGTGCCTCATCATAACACATAGAAAGCGAAAGATTCAGGAAACAAAACACAGATGAGTTGTATTACTGAAATTATTCACATAATGTAAGGTCAGTTCTTAGAAAGCTAGAATTCTATTATTTCCACCTGCTTTCCTCTTAAATTTCTATTCAGAGATAAGACATTTGGGTTTGTTACACTTCCCTCCACATTTGGTTCTCTAATTCCTACCCCCCAAAATATATTAGGCCTTGTAACATGTACAGCCACATATTCCTCCTGCATTTGGGTGCGGCTGGTGTAATAAATCCACACACTGCCATTCATACAAAGAGTACAGAGCATGCAGTTATGTACATAAAACTTGGTAATGATAATATATATTTTATGTATTTACTATACTATGTATTTACTACCCTGTGGTTTATGTATTTACTATGTATTTTTAAATTTTTTTGAGTGCACACTCTCTACTTAGAAAAAAGTTTGCTGTTAAACAGTAAGCTGTGTTGTGCCGGCATACTCATAGATTTTGTGTTTACTCTGACTGCATCATTTTCTCTTGTGCTTGATTCAATCTATGTTGTTTTATACATCTAGTGTAGCCTAAGTTTGCAGCGTGTATGAAGGCTACAGTGTTATAATGTCTTATAATGTCCTAGGCCTTCACATTCACTCTTCACTCACTCAGTCACTTCCCCAGAGCGACTTCCAGTCCTGAGTCATCTCCATTTTTGGTGAGTGCCCTATATAGGTGCACCACTTTTTATCTTTTATTTTTACTGTACCATACTTTTACTGTACCTCTTGATGTCTAGACATGTTTAGATGCATACATACTTCCCTGTTGTTTAAAATTATTTACAGTATTCAGGACAGTGGCATGCTGTACAGGCTTGTTTGTAGCCTCAGAGCAATAGGCTCTACCACACAGCCTAGATGTGTAGTAGGCTAGACCATCTGGGTTTGTGTAAGTGCATGCTATGATGTTCGCACAATGACAGAATTGCCTAAGGATGGATCTCTTAGAGTGGGTCTCATCGTCCAGTGGTGCATGACTACACAGACACACACACTCACTTTGGGGCTAAGTTACTGCAGCACGGGCAGAGAATTCAGGTGCAGACTGGAACTCCTGCATTATGTCTCAGGCTGTCTTGTGATTCAAGTGACTAAAATTTTCATAGTTTATTTAATTTGAATGTGATATTATACTGATGATGGGATTCTGTTGATGCAGTAAAAATTTCAGTTATGTGTCCCATTTTTTAATTCTGATATTCATGTAGGTATTTAGGGTAATTCTGTCTCTGCTATTTATTCTCTTATTTGAAAAATGTAACTTTAATATAGCTCAAGCCACACTGCCTGGAGATAGGACACATTTTGTCTGAGCTAAGAGCAGAGATCCTTGTTTCTCTCACATAACAAATGATTAAATTCTTGCTTCTTTAACTTCCCTGTGAACTCTGGGGAGAAAGTAGAATTCCAAATAGCCCCTAAGATCCCTACTCCCTGGTATATACCCCCTGTTAAATTGTTCCCCTTGAGTGTGGGTAGAACCTGTGAATATAATGGGATGTTACTCTCGTGATTACATTCTGTTATATAAAGCGTCACCGTCATAGCAGGCTAGAGAGAGATTTTCCTGGTAGCTTTGAAGAAGTAAACTGCCATGTTATCAGATGACCAGGTGGCTAGGACTTGAAGGTGGTCTCTGGAAGCCTAAAGTGATGCTCCCTGCCAGCAGTCAGGAAACAAAACAAAACAAAACAAAACAAAACAAAACAAAACAAAACAACCAAGGACCTTAATCTTAAAACTGCAAGGACCTGAACTGTGCAACCAACCTCAATAACCTTGGTAGAGGATCCCAAGCTTCAGATGAGATTACAGACCCAGGTGACAAGTTGGTTTCAACTTGGTGAAACCTTGAACAGAGGACCCAACTCATTGACTCAAAAACCTCCAAATAGTAAATTCGCATTGCTTTATGCTGCTAAATTTGTGGTAGTTTATGATACACCAGTATAAACAAATGCAAAGGATTTCTTCTACCTCCTTTTGTATATATGTGTGGGAGCCTCTTTTGTGTTTGTTGTGTGTGAGAAGAGAATGATGATGATGATGATGAAGTCACTCCATCATCTTTTCTAAAGATGTAATAAGTAAAGTTTTGTAGTAAGTGAAGTCAGGATTAAGTCTGGAATAATCTACCACAGATGGCGCAGGTGGGACATGGAGAGTGTTCTTTATATTCTCATAGGGAGAGGGACCAAAGTTCTGGAGAAAAGACAAACCTCCCCCAGGCACTGGCGCTGGACACCCCCTTCTCTTTGGAACCTTCTTGATTTATGTACTCACAGTGGTAGGGACCCTCCTCACCCTGCCAGTGATCAGAGTGTATCCCCACCTTCACACCCCCATGTCCTGCCTCCTGACCAACCTGTCCTTCTTTGACATGTGGCTCTTCTGGGTCCCTGTCCCCAAAACGCTGATGACCTTGGTCTCCCCAGGGAGGCAGAGCTAGCTCCCTTCACAGCTGTGTAGCCCAGCTCTACTTCCTGCACTCTCTGAGAAGCACCGAGTCATGTCCTAGGACCGCGGCCTGGCCATCGCTTACCCGTGCAAGTATGGCCAACCTGACGCAGGGAGGATATGCGCCCTCCTGGCCACAAGCATGTGGCTCAGGGCCTCTCTGCAGTCTGCTGTCCAGAGAAACCGATGTTCTGTCTATTCTGCTGTGGATGCAGCCGGATTGAGCATCGCTCATCCTCAAACTGGCCTGTGCAGACACCTCTGCCCACTGAACGTGGCTTTCCTCAGCGTCCCAGGAGTGCCCTCTAGCTGCTTCCGCGCACTGGACTTGTTCCATGTGTCCACATCTGCGCCATCCAGAACACCTGCTCCTCAGAGGGCACACGCAGAGCCTCTCGGACCTGCGCCTCCCCTTTGTTTTTTGTTCCCTGTGTTTCCATTTACTTGAGGCCGGATTCCAAGCGTGCGAGGGCAGGGCCGTGGCAGTTTTCCACCACTTGCTGACCCAGTGTCTAAGCCCTGTGGTGTGCACTGGAGGAACAGGGAAGAGAAGAAGCGCGGCTCAGGCTTCCAGACAAAGCATCATTTTCCCAGGGCAAATAAGTGCTGCGATGTAGGTATACACTCATTTTTATGTACAGATGGGGTGGTACATTGTGATGAAGCATTTAAAACCTAAATCAGGTGGAGGTAGAGTAGATAAGGTACTTTTCATATTCTGTGGGGAGAAATAAATGTAGTTTGAAAAATTCTACCTTTGGTATATAAAATGCACATAACCATACAAAAATCTAGTATAGAAAATTTAGTATAAAATTTACTATTTTAAAGAAATTCAGCAAAGTTATCATGTAGAATGGAAGGGCAGATAAAGTGCTTCCCAGATAAGGTCAAGTTAAAGGAGTTCATCATCACCAAGCCTTTATTATATGAAATGTTAAAGGGACTTACCAAAGAAAAAAAAGAAGATAAAAATTCTGAATAGTAAAATGACAACAAACTCACAACTATCAACAACTGAACCTAAACTAAAACAAAAACAAACTAAGCAAACAACTAGAACAGGAAGAGAATCACAGAAATGGAGATTACCTGGAGGGTTATCTGTGGGGAGGGGGAGGGGAAAGAATGGGGGAAAAGATACAGGTAATAAGAAGCATAAATGCTAAGTACAAAATAGACAGGGGGAGGTTAAGAATAGTATGGGAAATGGAGAAGCCAAAGAACTTATATGTATGACCCATGAACATGAACTAAGGGGCGGGGGAATGCTGGTGGAAGGAGGGTGCAGGGAGGAAGGGCATAAAGGGGAGAAAAAATGGGACATCTGTAATAGCATAACTAATAAAATATACTTAATAAATAAAGAAAGAACTACAATTCTGCAGTTATAAAATATTCATGGGGATGTAAAATATGGCACAGGGAATATGGTTATTAATATTATAATAACTATGTATGGTGCCAGGTGGTTATATAAGACCTATCATGGGGAATATTTCATAATATTTCAAATTATATAAATGTCTAACCACTATGCTGTATACCTGAACTAATATAAAATAATACTGAATGTCAACTGTAATTGAAAAAAAAACAAAAGAAAATAAAGCAAATAGGGCATAATGTTAACATTTCATAAAGTTGGGTGATGTGTACACAGGTGTTTATTATGTTATTTTGTATTTCTTGTGAATGTTGGAAATATTGTACAATAAAATAAACAAAAGAAATGAATGGTATTATATAGTACTCTAAATTTTATTATATTAGTTTTAAGACATTTATTATATTTTAACAAATGTGATTAAATGGTGAGAACAAATAGAAGAAACTGTTTAGCAGACAGGGATTTTAAAAAATCATATTCTGGACCTACTTATGGACCCAACCAGTCATTTGCATAATGCCACACACAGACGACACCACTGGAGATGCACATGAAACTGTTTTCATTCAGATGAGCATGTTCAAGCTATATAGTATCAAATCACAGAGCCCAGGTTACACGACGTTTTTGGCTTTGTGGTTTCCTTAGAGAACCTTGGTCTAAGTTTTTGGAGTGTACGTGGACAATACTATGAGGCATTACAGTGAGTTTTTGCAATGAAATCACTTCAATAGAGCTCCCAGATTGCTGTGTATCATGACTTTCTTTGGCAGAATTCATGGATTGCTTGTACTGTAGAAGACACAGGATTCCTGGGGAAAAGAGAAGGCAGGGGAGGGCAATGAATGAACAATAGTCACAAAAACATATCCCTCTGTGTTGGCAGGGAGTCCCTGACCCCAAGTCCAGTGGATTTCTTTTGAACTGTCTCCCAAGCCATTTGGAATGTGGGTGCTTTAGTGTAAGAGACCAAAGTATGCAGAATAGCTTAAATGCTTCTTAACTAAACAAAATTGAGGATTCTTTTTGAAAAAGGACATGCTCACATGTTAGAAATTTCTAAATAAAAGTTTAAACCTTTCTTTTTTAAAGAACAGTCTCTGGTGTTGGTGCCTGGACATTTAATATTAGATATTGCTCTGCTCTGATCTAAAGCTGCCTTGGCACTACACTGCCTACCCAGGGTTACTGCCCCTCTCCACAGGAGTGAGCATTCCATATTAGCCCTCTCCTTAGTCTTGACTTTGATGGTTATCTCTTCCTAGAACTGGGGAGGGAGTGAAAGACAATAGAAAAGGCAGAAATAAGGAGCTGTCCTCTGAGGCAAGCACACTGAACCACTCATGCAGTCCTAATATCCAGCTCTCTCCTTACAAGAATTGTCACCAGGGAGTGAGTCCAGTTGAACTCTAGCCCTTTAACATCCAAGGGTTGGTACCTTTTACTTCATTCTTTCCTATCCTTTCACTTTCCCTTCTATCAGGTGTGAATTTGTTCTTATAACCCATCAAAGGCCCTGAAGACACTCACCAGAGGCAAAAAGGAAGAAAACACTTAAGTAGGCAGTGGAAATGATCCAGGTGATTTTGTACCCAGAATAGTACACGGATTGCCCTTGCCTTAGCTTCAGGTGATACAGCAGGAGTGCACAGAGCAGAAGGATGCCTAAAGTCCAAACAAAAGGAGAAAAAGCCCCTTCTGGGGAACCTCAACTCTTCCATTCATTCATCTTAATCCCAGATATGCATAACTCTAAGCCTCCACAACCTACAAAGGCACCTTATCCAAGAACCAGTCCCACTTCAGTGGTTGATCCAACTCAGAAGCTGTATATCTGAGCCAGAAATCTGAGAAGGTGACATGAGTCAAAAACCACAGGCTGGACCACAAACCAAATTTACCTTCAAGCTCATGTTAGGGGAGCTAGGATGTTACCTGTGAAGAAACTGAGGAACACAGTGATGAGGAAGATACATTTAGTTTGAGGAATCATAAAGGTGAATTCCAATCCCAGGAACAAGTTATGGAAGAAGGAAAAGCTGATCACCAAAATCATCATGATCCTGATCACTTTCAGGTCATCTGTTGGGAAGCAGAAGCTATATTGAGAGGTCAGATGTTTCTTGTAGGCTCATTTCCACCCAAGGGCCAAGGGCCACAAATCTCTAAGTAAAAATGAAAATGGGGAGAAATATTTGATTAAACAATGAAGAGAAATGGGGCAGAAATAACGAAGCAGAGAACCATAAGCTGAAT
The DNA here is from genome assembly GCF_019186645.2 of Phyllostomus hastatus. NCBI lineage: Eukaryota > Metazoa > Chordata > Mammalia > Chiroptera > Phyllostomidae > Phyllostomus > Phyllostomus hastatus. The sequence continues at coordinate 4,420,344 of NW_025334015.1, read as the reverse complement.
GGGAGAGAGGGCCAAAAGAAACCATTCTCTGTCTTGATATCTCTGTAAGCTTCTTTCTCCTTTTTCCTTTTATCAGAATTCATTCCTCAATTTATCCTGTTCATCTCTGATGCCGATATAACCTGCTTTTCTTGTTGGCAGTTCTCTTTCTTTTATACCCTTATGTTCCTGCTGTGCTGGTCACCCTCCTGCCAAGGCTTCTCAACTGTCCAGCAAGTAAGTCTGCAAACATCTAAACTTTTCACCAAAACAGAAATGGTGGGGTTTTGGATTCTGCCTTGGTTGGCTGTGCTGATTATGGAAGTGGGCACACTGCAACCTGAGGAAACTGCACCAGAGAATAATGAGTCAGCTGGTAAGGCAAACGGAAGGAAAGATGAGCCCTCCCTCCCCATCCATCTTTCCACAGTATGGCTCTTACCTTTTGGCCAAATAGTGGTGTGTATCCATGGACTGTGGCTTTGCATATTTGTTTTTGTTCCAAAATTCAGTGTAACCCAGTCATCGACCATAATTCCGAATGATAAGAAGACTAAGGCCCAGGAGGAGAAGAGCATGTTGAGGGCCTGGATGTTCCTGGTTGATAGCTGCACCACTGGAGTGGAGATGCCAAGCTGAGACCACCCACCACCCATATCTCCCATGTCCTTTCTTTGATTTGCGTAGTCACAGGAAGAAGGGAAATCTAGACTTTCAGTGATTGCTAAGGCACTGGCAGTGGCAGGAGCTGAAGTAGCCTATGTAAAAGAGAAGATAACTCCCACTCCTCCCCATGCTTCTATCTGGGCCACACGGCTGTCTGAGCTGCCAACTGCCATGGAATCATCTGTGGGACTGACCCTTGACCTGGGGTTTGCTACAGTGGAAGGTCCTGGAAAAGCTATCAAATATAAAGGGAGATACGATATCACATATAGAGAGAACTATCAGATACATGGATAGCTAGAGGCCTCGAAAGAAGTTAAATGTGCAAGACTTAAGAGGCCTAATTTTAGAGACAGAATTACATGTTCCAAGACTAGTTGATAGGTAGGGATCAGTGAAGAGTAGAAGGGATTCAGACCGCTGAAATAAGTAGTCAGCTAGCAGCATCACAAAAGGGAATGACCATTCAAAACCCAGGATGTTTTTTAAAGTATATTTTATTGATTATGCTATTATAGTTGTCTTATTTTTTTCTCCCCTTTATTCCCCTACACCCAGCACTCCTCCTCCCACCAGCATCCCTCCCACCCTTAGTTCATGTCCATGGATCATACATACAAATTCTTTGGCTTCTCCATTTCCTATACTATCCTTAACCTTCCCCTGTCTATTTTGTACCTACCAATTATGCTTCTCATTCCCTGTACCTTTTCCCCAATTCTTCCCCTCACCCCTCCCTGCTGATAACCCTCATGTGATCTCCATTTCTAGGATTCTCTTCCTGTCCTAGTTGTTTGCTTAGTTAGTTTTTGTTTTAGCTTTTTTTGTTTTGTTTTGTTTTGTTTTGTTTTTTGTTTAGGATCAGTTGCTGATAGTTGTGTTGTATGCTCATTGTAATTTTACTGTTCATAGTTATGGTCTTTTTCTTAGATAAGTCCCTTTAACATTTCATATTATAAGGGCTTAGTGATGATGAACTCCTTTACCTTTACCATCTCTGGGAAGCACTTTATCTGCCCTTCCATTCTAAATTATAGCTTTGCTGGATAGAATAATCTTGGGTGTAGGTCCTTGCCTTTCATGACTTCAAATACTTCTTTCCAGCCCTTTCTTTCCTGCAATATGTCTTTTGCAGTTGACAGTCTTATGGGAGCTCCTTTGTAGGTAACTGTCTCCTTTTTTCCTGCTGCTTTGAAGATTCTCTCCTTATCTTTAATCTTGGGTAGCTTAACGATGATGTGCCTTGGTGTATTCCTCCTTGGGTCCAATTTCTTTGGGACTCTCTGAGCTTCCTGGACTTCCTGGAAGTCTATTTCCTTAGCCAGATCAGGGAAGTTCTCTTTCACTGTGTTTTCAAGCAAGTTTTAAACTTCTTGCTCTTCCTCTTCTTCTTCTGGCACCCCTATGACTCAGATGTTGGAATGTTTAAAGTTGTCCCAGAGGTTCTGAAGCCTCTCTTCATTTTTTTTGAGTTCTTATTTCTTCATTCTGTTCTGATTGAATGTTTATTTCTTGCTTCTGTTTCAAATTGTTAATTTGAGTCCTGGTTTCCTTCCCTTCACTGTTGATTTCCTGTATATTTTTCTTTATTTCACTTTTCATAGCCTTCCCTTTTTCCTCTATTTTGCAACCATACACAACCATTTCTGTGAGCATCCTGATACCCAGTATTTTGAACTCTGCATTTGACAGGTTTCCTATCTCCTTGTCGCTTAGTTCTTTTCCTGGAATTTCCCTCTGTTCTTACATTTGGGCATATTTCTTTGTCTCAGTTCACCTGTTACGTTGTAAGGGGTGGAGCCTTAGGTATTTGCCAGGATGGGGCAACCCAGGCTGCTGCATCATGGTGCTGTCCGTGGGGGAGGGGTCCTAGAGGGAACAATGCCACTTGCTTGACTCTTGGCTGGCTTTCAGTCACTTCCCCTGCTACCCACAAGCAAATTTGGCCCTTCTGGTGCTGATTCCCCAGTAGGTGGGTTTATGTATGTTCTAGGATGCTGTGGGGTTTTCCAATGAACTCTCCTGTGAGGCTGGGAGTTTCTGCCACCACTGCAGTTCCCATAGGTTTTTATAGTCAGAGGTTTTGAGGCTTTAGTTTTCTATGTTGGAACCCTGAGTTGCATGATCTGTCTTGCTCCCCAGTTGTTCCTCTCAGTTTATCCTCATGCAAATGTGGGACTGCCAGCTGCTGCCTTGCTGTGCATCCTCTCCATCCCAGCTTTCTGTCTCCATCCCTGCTACCAGTCTGGGTGAATGTTTCTTCTTTAGCGCTTTGGTTGTTAGGCTTCCATACAGTTCAATTTTTTGGCACTTCTGGTTGTTTTTTGTTTTTGAATTTGTGATTGTCCTTCTTTCCGTTGTGAGAGGAGGTAAAATGTATCTACCTATGCCTCCATCTTGACTGGAAGTCCCCAAGCCCAAGATGTTTTAGAGAAACTTTGTTCCTCATCTGGAAAACCTAAAGCAGTTTAATCAGGTAGGCAGGCATCTAGGAAAGCAGCCAGTCTCTTGACACCAAAAGAAATGGACTGATATACCAAATCAGGCAGTCCAATATCACTTATAAGGTATAGGCAATTATTTGTCAAAATTGCCTTTGTGTCTAGGCAGAGTAAACATTTTTGGATTCCTTGGACAGGAAACCATGGAATGCAATAACTCAGAGTCAGAAAACTTTTCCTGAACTAAGATGAAAGCCATCTCCAAACTTCTTTCTGTCTACTTTGCAGTATCTGTAATTTCTGGGTTTCTCTCATTATCTCAGATATGTTATGGTGTCTTTCAGACCTCTATATTCATCTTATTATGTTTTATTTATATTTTTTAATTTTAAAAACAATTATTAATATATTTAATATTACAAAGGAGATGTTTTGGTTAATGAAATGGGCTCAGGATTCTGATTTTAAATCCTGGTTCAACCACTAAACAGCTTTCTCATCTTAAAGATAATAATGTTTCCTAGTACATAAGGATTTTGTAAGGATTAAATGAATTTAGAGATGTAAAGCCCTTAACAGTGTTCCCAGCACAAAACAAATGATACATAAACAATTACCATAGCAGTAATTTGGATTTTCTGGGAAGGAGATACTGAGGCAGAGATTTGTATGTGGGGAGTTACTGGGAAGTATACTCAGGTACCACACCTGTTAAATGTTTCGGGGAATCAAGCAGAGCAGATTTCCTGAAGTTGAGACTTCAACACTTAAGAGCAGAAGTTAAACTGAGATGCAGTTGCAACACAAGAAATGTTGGCTAACACCACTGAAAGCCTTGAATCTGGGATGGCCCTTTGGAGTCATCCTGAATGGAGCAAGATTGTTCAGTTTGTCACACAATGCAGGCTGCCTCAGACAATTCCTTTGTCTTGGGGACTGCAAGTGTCCACAGTCAACATTTCCGGTGGCATGGGAATGAGTCCTCAACCTGCACGTCTTCTGGAGCAGGGCCAGTGGGCTATTAGGGCTGCAAGCTGCCATAACATTTTTCTATTGGTTTGACCCTTGACCCTTGGGTGAAGCAGAAAGACCATGAGTGTAATAGGAAGAACACCACAGCAACTTATGTTATCATATTCTTACATGTTGATGCTTTTACTTATATGCAATAGATCCTTAGGTGTAGGATTCCTGGACTGAAAGATTTGTGTTTCTTAAATTTTAATAGGTAATGACAGTAAAGATATAAAGATGTGGCCAGATTAGAAAAATGGATAGAAACTGAGGGATTTAGTGAGACACAAGTTAAAAGAGAAATCCAGTGTCCAGCCAAAGAGAACAGTGGGCAATGATGTCATTAAATAAGATGACAAATAGGAGGAAACACAAGCCCAGTGAGCAAGAAGTTAGCTGGTGCTAGTGTGAGTCACACAGCATATGACGCCTGCAGGGCGCACAATAGATAGAATTAGTCCAGGAACTTGACCACAGAGTAGGGGTATCAGGCAAAGGATGGCACTTCAAATATATGTGGGAATGTCACTGTATAGGAATATCACACACAACAGTAATTTTGTTTACAAATACAGACAGTTTATTTCCCTTTTATAATCTCGATGCCTTTTATTTTGTCCCTTGCTTAATCATCCTGTCTAGAAACTCTGGTGCAGTGTTGAACAGCAGTGGTAAGATGGACATTCTTCTCTTGTTTCTAATCTTAGGGGGAAAACATGCAGTTTTTTACTAGTAGGTATGATGTTAGGTGTGAGTTGTTTGTTTTTGTTTTCTTTCTAATAAGTTGAAAATAATCCCTCTATTTCTAGTTAGCTGAGAGTTTTTATCAGGTGGATATTTGAATTTTTCAAATAAATTTTCTGCATTTATTGAGATGATCATGTAGTTTCCCCCTTTTTAAAAATTTTGTTACTATAGTGAAATATGTTGCTTTAGTTTGGAATGTTAAACCTAACTTATATTTCTGGAATCCATACCTCTTGATCATGTTGTGCTGTGGATGGTACCGTTCAGCAGTATCCATTTCAGCTGTGGATGCTTGTTGAAACATGAGAAAAACATGCACAGAGACAATCAGGTCCCATGGGGGAATAGGAACAGAAGGGCCACTTCTCATGTGGGGAGTGCCTTTGGCCACTCTCTCTCCTGGAGGGCACCCTGTGTCCATACCCAAGCAGATTTTTATTGAGAAAACAGACTTAGTTTGTGGATTCACAGTCTGGCAGAAAAGATCAAAAGATGTAGGCAACTTACAAAGGTGGGGACGGAACTCCTGCTGAAATTCTGGGCAAGGTTGTGGTCTTTAACATATGAAAGGGCTACAGGTTCCAAAAATTTCCTGCCTGTGCTTTTAAATTCCAAGTTAACAACAACCTCCAGCAAACAGATCTCACAGGATCTTGCATATTCTATGTCCCAGGCCTGATCACCCCGGGGGTCCGCCATTTTTGGTCTGGGTTGCCCCTGCAGGCCTGAGTTAACAGAGAAGACAAAGGCAGCCAGGAGACTTGGATTTCTCACATTTAAGAACAAAGACTCAGGCTTTGACAAAGCCAAGGGGGCAGGGGTTGATGTCGATCACCCCTTCATTTCCACAGCCCCATGAGTTTCTTCCCAGAAGCCTCCACGTGATCATGCCTGTCTGAGATGATTCCCTCCCTGGGAAATCTTACCCGTCATTGGCTAACTGATCAAGCTAGGAGGTTTCGGTACAGAACAGGCAGCGTTCATGCCAGGGAAATAAGTTTTGTCTCCTTCAGTGGCTCCTGGTCCAGAGGTCTTTCATTCAGCCTAAGTCACGGGGGTTTACAGCTTCCTGAGACCAGGCAGGGCAGTCCCCAACATTGTATAATCTTTTTTATATACATTGAACTTAATTTGGTTAAATTTTATTAAGAATTTTTATATCCTCATTTATAAAGAATATTAATTGATAGATTATTTTGTGTAATATCTTTGACTAGTTTTCATATCAAGGTAATGTTGGAATCACAGAATGAGTAAAGAAGTTTTTACTTATTCAGTTTTCTTTGTATAAACTTGACATTATTCTTAATTAAATATTTTGAAGATTTCACCAGTAAAACCTTGTGGCCTTGCTTTCTAAATTAATTCCTTTGTAGTCAGAAAGAAAGGACACACTCATCACTTTAGGCTTATTGAGACTTGTTTTATGGCCCAGGTGAAGGTTGATACTTCTGGATGTCCCATGTACATTTGATAAAAACATATATTCTGTCCAAACAAGACCATGGTGTATTCTATAAATGTCAACATAGTCAATTTAATTCATAGTATTCTTCTAACCTGATTGGTTTTCTTTCTAGGATCTATCAGTTACTGAGAAGGAATATTAAAGTCTCTAACTATAATTAAGAATTTGTCCATTTCTCCTTCCTGTTATATCAATTTTTGCTTCATATGTTTAAAATCTAATATTGTGAGTTTACACATTTAGAATTTTGACACCATTATTAATGGTTACCTTTATCATGATAAAATTTCCCCTAATTCCAAGTAATATTTCTTGTTCTGAAGTCTACTTTATCTGGTATTAATATAGTCACTAAATCTTTTATAATCAATATTTAAATGATATATCTTACATTTTACTTAAAACCTGCCTGTATTTTAAAGTGGCATGTAAAGTGTTGACAATATCCGACTTTTAAATAAAATGTTTATATCTTTTACATATAATATAATCATTGATCAGGCTGGTTTAGGCCTACTATCTTACCTGCTATTTTGTTTACTATTTGTTCAAGATATGTTCTTTGTTTTTCCTTATATTACTTTTGTCTTCCATATTACTAAAATGTCTTTATTTTTATTTATTTTTTATTGTCTCAATTTGTCTTTATTATTTGATTATTCCTCTGCCTTATTTTTTAGTAGTTTCTTTAAGCATAACAAAATCCATTTTTAAATGATTAGATTTTACTTTCAAATTTTGCCACTTCACATATAATGGATGAATCTCAGGGCAGTACAGTGTCCATTCCTGTGCTACTGTTGTGTATTTCACTTGCACACGTGTGATGAACCCCACCCACAGTGCTATTAGTTTTGCTTCAAACAGTGAATTGATCTTGTCTGGCACCCCTTTCCTATAGATTCAAATTTTCATTTGGTTTCATTTTCCTTCTGTGGAAAAATCTTTCATTAACATTTCTTTTTTTTGTCTGAAGAGGTTTGAATTCAAAGCATTGAAGTTTACATAATATTTGACACATAGAGAAGGAGACACACCCACATAAATACATATACTTGACATGTGTTGTTGTCATGTGTGATACATCTGCAGATTTAAGTGAAAAGGATGGAATATTTAGAATGGAGTATTTAGAAAAGAGGATGAAATATTTTCCTTATGACATAATGATATACCTTCATGTTTTTGAATGAGAAAAAGAAGAAATGGATTATTGAGCTAATAAAAATCTTACAGAATGTTATCAAATATCTCAGGGCATAAAAATACAGTCAAACCTCAGTTCCCGAACATCTCGGTTCTCGAACTATCTGGTTCTCAACCATGTTGTGCACAGAAAGAATGTCTTGGTTGTCTAACAAAACACCAGGTCTCATTCTCCACCCAACACCCCTTTTGTGCTAACACTGGTGTGATCAGTCACCATCTCTCAGGTCACAAATAAAGGAGATTCGGTTTTCAAACAAATTGCTTCTCCAACAGTTTTCCAGGATGAATGAAATCCAAGAATTGAGGTTCCACTGTATTTTGTTCCCATTTCATCCCGTGTATTATAGCTTCCCATATGATACTCTTTCTTCAGGTCTTGCCTCCCTACATAGTCAACTGATTTTAGTCGCATCCAGAGTAGATTATGTAGCATGCAAAAAAATAAAATTAAGACACTTAGAATTGAAAGGTCTTTAGAGGTTACCTAGTTCATTTTGCCTTGTTGTGGAAAATCCCATGCTTCTTTACATTTCCTCTAAGGTCCATCTACTACCAATAAGCGCATGTCTTAGAACACCAGTCCAGTTCGTTCATGGTTACTATACTCTCACACACACACACACACACACACACACACACTACCTTGTGTTTTAGAACAAAATGAAGTCATAAGTAAGCTTATTTACTTATATAAAATGAGGTTTAATTACTCATGTTTTACTATATAGTTATTTAAATATGTTTGTTGAAGCTTTTAGAATCCTGTTTTTAGAATAGAATAAGTTCAAAGTGTAATAGCAATTCTATTTTAAGTGATTTTTATTTAGATGGAATTTTCAATTTTTAAATATTTAATTTTTTTTAGGAGAACTGCTGATTATAGGGACATTCTTTTGCAGCAGTGTGTGCCTGTTACTGTCCTATGGCAGAAAAATATAATAATAATAGTGATTTTTTTCATTAAATTTACTGAGGTGACACTGGACAATATAGGTGTTAAGTGTACACATCATCTGTACATTGCGTTGTGTGCCCATTATTCAAAGTAAAGTTTCCCTTCACCATGTATTTGACCTCCTTTGCCCTTGACTACTTCCTTCACTCCTTCCCTTTTGTAACCACCATACTGTTGTCTGTGTCTTTGAGTTTTTGTTTGTTTTCCTGTTTGCTTATTTGTTGCTTTCAGTTTTATATTTCACATGTGAATGAAATCATATGGTTCTTGACTATTTTTGTCTGACTTATTTCACTTAGCATGATATTCTCATGATCTATCCACATTGTCACAAATGGCTATATTTCATCTTTTCTTGTTGCTGAATAGCATTCTATTATACGTATGTGTTGGGGACCACTCTGTGTGGTTTTGGAGATTGTAGGCCCGTGAGAGCAAGCTCTGAAAGGGGCTGGTAAGTCTCCCTGAAAAACCAGGTCATGATGTAGGTGGCAGGAATGACTAGATTCTAAAACCTAAGGTCCCATGGGAATGAGACCTAAAATGTACATTTTGTCCTTTGAAGCCTGCTTTTCCCAGCTATAAGCTCTGTCAGTGTAACCTAGATGTTTCAGTTGAAGGCATAAGGAGTAAAACTCCCTACTTCATGATATATGCCTTTACAGCCATCTGGTGCCTGTATGTCTCAAAGACCCCAACCTGAAAAGATTTCTGTGCTTCTTTAATTGTTACCTATAGATAGTGTTAGTTTTTTATGACTACAGCCTGTTGGACATTGATTGATTATCTGTGCACTTGTACTATATCCCCTTGCACTTCCCAACCCTAATAAAAGCCTGTAGGCTTAGGGCATTCTCCATTAGAGGGAATCACCACCCCTTTTCCCACCAGAGCAACAAGATTGCGGCCAGGCCGACTCTTTATTTCCATCTGTGGTGGTCCAGGGAACCAGACTGGCCGAAGTTCCCCTTGTCTGCTACCTGGACAGGGACAGAGGCTATGAGCCATCACAGAGCACATATCTACTTAAGATGTGATTCAGCACCTTCATCCCACAGGTAAAGGAACAGTGGTACCAGAGCTTTCTGGCTATACCATAGATGAGTGTAAGATAAGGGAAAAGGAATTCTTTCAAAGCCACCTTCTTTGTGGCCATTTTGCAGTGGGTTTTACCATCTGTCCTCTGCACCCTCTTTAGTGAGTAGGAGTCTTGCTCTCTCCCAAGCATTTGCCGCACCCCACAGACATGGGTCCAGCAGTTAAAAGCCACTAGGGTGCTTCCAGCTAGAACACACCTGTGAAAGGATAAGCTTAAACGTGGACAGGGACAGAACACTAGGTTTCCCACCAGCCACAAGCAAAAGTCCACACAATGAGAGGCACACTAGAAAAGCACTCTCAAGCTCATCCCCTTGGCACAATCCCCACCTAGATTTAGGCTTGGGAGAAAGAGCAACGACTTCCCCTTTAATCAGTTTTAAAAGTAGCAACTAGTTACAGGGTTATTTACGAGTGCTCAGGTCCAGCTGGACTCTGAAGACAGGAGGCACTTCCTTCCCCCCAGCCCAAATCTTTGGGTGTCCCTACCTAAGTAGGGGTCCTGCTGTGGTGTCTAGGGCCATTCCCTGAGGTTTGCAGGGGCCTCATAGGGAACTCCATCATGGTAATTAAATTTTGGCTCACCCGGGGAAGTGCACATAAGGATTGGTCATCCAGCACTCTGAGCCCCCCTGGTTGTTCTAGACAACCCCGGGGAGAAACCAAGGCAGTAAGAGAGGCAGGGATGACCAAGGGTGACACCTCTGGGAGCTCTCCTCACAAGCAGTGCATTGCAACACATCACATTTATTTCTTCCCCAGCAGTTAGTCAGAAGAGGCTCACAGAACTATTAGGAGGAGTGAGAGCAAGGAAGCACGAATCCGAAAGCAACTATCCCTCCCAGCCACCAACATGGGTTCAGGACTTTCTAAGGAGCAGATGTATTCTCTGCTGCTTCAGCAGCTCCTTCAGGCTGTGGGATGTCAGGTTAAAAAACGGAATTTAACTAATTTGTTGAAGACAATAAAGATGGATGGAGCTGGAAAGCATTATGCTAAGCAAAACAATCCAGGCAGTGAAAGACAAATATCATATGATCTCACCTTTAACAGGAACCTAAACAACAAAACAAAGAAACAAGCAAAATATAACCAAAGTCACTGAAATAGGGGTCAGTCTGACAGTGACCAGAGGGGAGAGAAGAGGGAATTTCAGGGGAGAATGGGAAGGGTTTAAATTTGTCCTTTAAAGGAACAAATTTAAAGGACACATGGACAAAAGCTAGGGGGAGGGTGGTAATGGGAGGGAAGTGGGGAGGGTTGGGTGGGTGGGCTGGAACGGGAATAAATGGGAGAAAACTGTACTTGAACAATGATTAAAATAAAACTTAAAAAAAAAAAGAGCTACTATCAGTGGTTTCCAGATAAAGGCTCTCTAGATTGAGAAGTGTGGGAAAAAGTAGGACAGAAATTGAAGTGGTACAGGGAGAACAGGACACCAATAGGACATTGAAATGTATTGACCTGGAGCCTGGTTAGAACGGCTCTCGTCCCTGAGCAGGAAAACTTAGAGGAAAAGGAAGAGAGACCTGTAGGGCAAAGGCAGGCATAGTTGCTAAACCTGATAATAGAAATCCTCAGCCCCTGCAAATGGAGGAAAAGGATAGGCCAGAAACAGCAGGGGGCCTACCTTTCTAAGCACAAGTAAAAAGCTGCCATTTTAAATTGCAAGCGGCTGCTCAGCTGCTCATCCCGCTGCTCATTCGCTGCAAAAGGAGGAGGGGGCACCCCTTCTCACCGCTCCCTCAGCCCTGCTCTGGGATGACTCACAGGAGGAGCTGCTCCTTCCCCACCCAGCTAGCTGCTCCAGCTTGAGCCTCTGAAATCTGCCCACACCTCCCTCCTCCATTAGATCCACCCCCAGCCCCTGGGCAGACTGCCACGCTGTACAGCATTGTCTCTCAGAGGCTGGGAAAGTGGGATATTGGGAAGCATTATCTGCCTTCCCCATTGTCACTGACAGATGGGGAACCCAGCACAGGAGCCTTTGCCTTTTGAGATATACAGGAATTTAAAAAAGAGCATTAAAGAGGATGGGCTTCAGTCGCCTTACACTGTAGGGCTCCTGTCAGCTGTCACTGAAGGGTATCAGATGGCGCCCCGTGATTGGTTTGCCTTAGCTCGCAAGGTCCTAACGCTCCTGTAGTTTTCTGTGTGGCTTTCAGAATATACTGATCCCTGCCACTGTCAAGCAGTGGAAAATAACTGAAACCGTATCTGGAAAAGACACCGGCATTCAGGCTGCCTGTCACTACCAAACCCAATAAGCAATGACAGCGATTGAATCTTTATGGGCACTTTATTCAGATGGCCAGTTACTGAGAAGATGGTGGGTTCACACACCAACAGACCATCTTGTCTTTTCTTTCCAGGCCAGACCTTTTATAAGAGACAGAGTGTGGGCGGGGAGGTGGGGGTGGGGGTGGGGGGGTTCGAGGGCTTTGAGATACAGAAGCTGCAACATTCCTGTCTTGGGCAGTGAGCTGTTCCCAGGGGCGGTAGTCATCTATCTCTCTCTAGAACACAAAGGCTCGGATGCCTCCAGTTGTCCCCAGGTGGTAATCTTTAGCAGTGCCCCAGCAGATCAGATGTTTTCCCAGGAACCTGGATCCACCTTATTTGTAGTTTCTGAAACAAAAGTTTTAATATACATATTACTTGCTAGACTTATAACTTTTTACCTTAAGGTACAATTTTCCAAATTTTGAGTCCCCTATCAAAACAAAACATGCTTCTGGGAGTGGATAAATTCAAAGCCACTGAAGAGCAGGCAGAAATGGACCCTCTGGTTTTCATTCAAAGCTCCCAGGCAGCTCTCAGTGCCATAAAGATGGTCCCGGTCCCGGAAGCTGCAGAGGCTTATTTAGACTTTATTGATAGGCTACAAGAAGCAATTAAAAAACAAATTGAGAATCAGGAGGCAGCTGAGACCCTTTTACTACAATTGGCTTATGAAAATGCAAATAATGCATTTATAATAAGGCTGTACTCAGTCCCCTCAAACTAACCACCACTGGTATCAGTCAATTTATCAAGGCTTGCCAAAACATAGACACCAAACAACCTTGAGCCATGTTGCTAGCAGCAGCCATAAAAGGAGAAATAAAATGCTTTAATTATGGCAGACCAGGAAACACCTGTTGGGAGTGCCAGAACAGACAACAGGATAGTCTAAAACACCTCTCCAGTAAAGACTGCCCACAGTGTGGCAAGGGTAAGCACTGGGCAAGTGAGTGTAGATCTCCATATGATAAAAATGACAAGCTGCTCCCACCTCAGTTAAACGGGTGGAGTGGCGTACACTCTGGTGCCCCGAACCACAACAGGAGTTATCTCCACAGCAGCAATCAACTGCTCTGGCCTCAGGAACATACTGAGTCTCCGACCTCTGAGCTGCTACAAGAGGGAGTGCAGGATTGGACTTGGTCACTACCCAAGAGCTCGTCTTAAAAGAATAGGATAAAATCCTCATAGATCCTACAAGGGTATGGGGACCATTGCCTGAAGGCACTGTTGGATTGATTTCAGGAAGGTCTAGTAGTACCACTAAAGGGATTTTAGTACAGCCTGGAGTAACTGATTCTGATTATCAGGGAGAAATCAAAATTATGATCAGAGTCTTTGAATATCATGTCATTCCTGCCCAAACTTGTATAGTCCTGATGCGGACCCCAGCTCGTGCGGTGTGCCACATTGTGGATGAGACTAGAGAAATTCACATAGATTACTGAGTCCTTTGGAGGAAAAGGAATGGCTATGCTTCTCTCTCAAGAGAAGAAAAAACTCGGAGCACCTTGGTCACTCTCTCAAGGGGAGAGTGCACTGACTCTTGCCTTGACAAGCTTTTATTGGGTTCAATTTGCATAGGAATAAAGCTCATCAATCATTGTCAGGCAGAAATGGTTAAACAATAGATAACATTCAAAGAACTCTGAGGGCTTATTCTGAGTCAGGGTCAGATAGTTAAAGGGTCATAAAACTCTGGGGAACAAACTTGCTTCCTGCTTGGTCTCTTATTATTTAAATTGAGGGTATTAGCAAAGTAGGTTTCATAGGATTTTATGCATTCTTTCTTAGGCTTGATCACCCTAGGGAACCCGCTCTTTCCAGCACAGGGCTGCACCCACCTCTGGCATTGTTTCAGGCTTAAGTCAGGCAGGGGAAGTAAGGCAGCCAAGAGATTAGGAGACTTCTTGCAGACAGAATGAAGACTCAGGCTATGTCAAAGCTGAGGAGTGAGGGTCCATCACCCCCTTTTTTTATAGCCCCCCAAGTCCTTCCCTGGGAACCCCCATGATTGTGCCTGTCTTAGGTCATCCCTCCTTTGAGGAATCTTACCAGTCATTGGCTAACCAATCAAGCATTGGGGGCCAGGCAGAGTGAAGTAAAAGGAGCATAGGCAGCACCCCTGCCAGGCAGATAAGCTTTGTCTCTTTAGTGGCTTAGGGTCCCAAGGTCTCTCACTCAGCCTTAGCCATGGAGGGTTACAGCTTCTGAAACCAGGCAGGGCAGTTCCCAACATAGCCTAACTTCTTCTTCTTCCCTATACAGTGCCAAATACTCTAAATATTAAGAGAGAGGAAGGAGGCTTTGGTAGTACTAATAATCAATCAAAATAGAAATTAGCTTGCCCTCAGACAAATTATTACAAAACCTGTCAATTCTCAATATTCATCTGAAAGAGAAAATTAATAAGAATGCTATCTCCAAAGCAAGGACTGTTTTTTATCGATGGCTCAGGAAAAATAGGGAAAGCTGCTATCACCTGGCAGGAAAATGAAGAGTGGAAACACTGTATTTCTTATGGTCATGTTTCTACCCAATGGACCGAGCTCCGAGAGCCATTATGGCTTTCCAACAGTGGCCCCATGAGCCCTTGAATCTAGTTTGTGACTCTGGTTATATTGCATATACTCTCCTTCACATAGACCAGATTCTCCTTAAGGGGTCCATTGACCCCTCCTATACTCAGCCTGTTTTGAACCTTGCAAACTTTGCTAGACAAAAGGAAACATATTCTGTTTGTTACTCATAAGCATTCCCATACAGGCCTCCCTGATCCTGTGTCTGAAGGCAATGCCCGAGGTGACACTCTAATGAGCATGGTAGAATCCTTTCAAAAGGCTGTTGCCTCCCATCAGTTTTTTCATCAAAATAGTCACACACTTCACAAAGAGTTCAAACTCCCACATTCTCAAACCAAACAAATTATTAGAGAATGTCCAGAATTTCTAGGCCTTAGGTAAGTCATTGCCCCCTATTGAAAATTAATCCTAGAGACTTAGAGCCATAAATAATCAGGCAAACTGGTGTCACCCATCACCCCCCTTTTGGGAAGTCTAACTTTATTCATATCTCTATTGATACTTTCTCTGTAGCATTACATGCGTCCGCCCTTATGGGCGAATCAGCTAAAAACATCCAGGCCAGTGGCTTGAGGCTTTTAAAACCATCTGGGCCATCTACAAGTTAAAACTGACAACAGATCGGGGTATACAGCTGCATCCACTCAAGGTTTTTTTTACAAAAATGAAGAATTCAACACAAAGCAGGCATCCCTTATAATCCCACAGGCCAAGCAATTGTTGAGTGTGCCCATCATACTTTTAAAACTCTTCTTAAAAAAACAAAATGGGGGGGAGCCAGGAAACCTCTCCCAGAAATCTCATAATGTTGGCCATGTATACTTACAATTTTCTTAATTGCAATAATTCTTTTAATACACCAATCAAGAAACATTTCAATCTACAAAAGGTAGATAATAAGGGGCCCTATCCCTTAGTGTTATACAGAGATCCTTTAGGAGAAGGAAAATAGGAGGGGCCACTTGAATTGTTAACATGGGGAAGAGGGTATGCCTGTGTTTCAGTACCTACAGGCCCTTTGTGGCTACCTGCTAAAAGAGTGAAACCCCACTATGGGAGACCAACCCCACCAACCCTTTTGGACAACTCAGAATGAGAGGTTCCAGCATCACGAGGACCTGACCAACCAGCTGCTCCAGATGGCAGATCCGATGTCGGATCTGAGCCTGTCACCAAAAGTGGGGGAAGCAGGCCACAGAGACCACTCTACCACCTGAACCCAAGGGAATAACATGGGGAGCCCTTAATAGCAGGGCTGAAGAGGTCATGAGGATGTAGGGGTACAAGACGCTCCTGGAAATCGATTTCTAGCCTATTTGTTGGTGGTTTCCTCAAATTCCATCAAAGGCGTGTTGATACTTTGTTCTGTTAGCTTGTTTTGGAGGCTTGGGTCTTGCTGCTGAAACTCAGCATATTTACCGGAGCCATATCCTTGATCCATCCATATTTAAACTCTACACCTGGTGGAATTCAGAGCCTCCTTTATCTAGCAACAATATCACCTGGACAGGAGGCGCTTGGTTCTCACCAGACAGCCCTTTACAGGAAAAACGACATTGGTTGTCCATCGCTACAAATACTGTCTATGTGTCAGAACACTTGCCTGCTTGTTTTTCCACACTGTCTGACACTCTGTGTTTACCTATAACTTTTAAATGGTGTGCACATACCACTGACAGTAAGGAAGTTCAAGGTAACATCTCTCTCATTGGAGCCATAGGCTTTAAAGGAGAAAAGGATGGGGACAATAGTAACCCCCCAGACATACCCATTTGTAAAATTAAGACAAAAACCACTGAGCCTGTCACTTGGTTGTTGTGTAGAGATCAACAGCCCTCACTCATTGATATTCCTAACACCCCATTAACAACTGAAAACTGGGGTGCCAAGTGGAAAGTGTATGCTAGTGTGGGTTCTACCACTGTCACTGCCAAACCTAATACTATATACTGGAGTATGGGATGGCAGGGTGGGGGAACTGGAGCTCCTATCATAAGAGTCACGTCCCCAAACCACACTATCCCTTGGCATACTAATACTTGGAAAGTGGAACTCCCATTCATAGAATGCCTTCTAGGACACCTTCAATATAAAAAGGAGGTGGGGACTGGAAGGAATGTATATTTTATGGAGAATATTAGTAGTTCCTGGGTCACTGTATGCACTTCTCACCCCTATCTTTTTCTAGCCATCCCAGGGATGCCTCATTTAACCTATAATGATAACTCTAAGGTATTTAGTTTCTATACTTCTCCTGACTCTAATCTATGCCAGCTGTCTTACACACACTAATGTTACTCAACTCAATCTCACTATAGTTTTTGTAGTTTGCAGACAAACAGAAACGTGGCTGCCAGTTAATGTTACCCACGAATGGGAAGATCCAGGAGGCCTGGCCACCTTCATCTGTGTTCTCTCTCAAGTGAGGGTGCAGCACTTCTTAGGGACTCTTGTCACTTGTATTGCTTCTGCTATCATTATAGCTGCCTCTGCTGCAGTGGCTGCCACTGCTCTGGCTGAAACTGTCTAGACTGCTAATGCTGTTGATACCCTCCCCACCAATACAACTCAAGAAATGATCCAACAAACACGTATTGACCAGGAGATCCTTGCCAGGCTCTCAGCCATAGAGTCTGCAGTAATATGGCTGGGAGAATGGCAGGATGTTCTTGTCACTCGCCAGCAACTTACTTGTGATCCAGGATTCTCTAAGCTGTGTGTTGTTGGGAAGCACCCTGCCTGGTTTCAGAAGCTGTAACCCTCCAATGGCTAAGGCTGAGTGAGAGACCTTGGGACCCTAAGCCACTAAAGAGACAAAGCTTATCTGCCTGGCAGGGGTGCTGCCTCTGCCCCCTTTACTTTGCCCTGCTAGGCCCTGAGTGATGACCGGTTAGCCAATGACTGGTAAGATTCCTCAAAGGAGGGATGACCTAAGACAGGCATGGTCTCAAAGAGGCCCTCAGGGAAGGACTTGGGGTGATATAGAGAAAGGGGGTGATGGACCCTTGCCCCTAGGCTTTGACATAGCCTGAGTCCTCATTCTTCTGTGAGAAGTCTCCTAATCTCTTGGCTGCCTTACTTCCTCTGCCTGACTTGAGCCTGAAACAATGACAGAGGGCAGTGCAGCCCTAGGCAGGAATGGGTGGTTCCCTGTGTGATCAGGCCTAAGAAAGAATGCTTAAAATCCTATGAAACCTGCTTTGCTAAGAATGTCCTCAATTTTCTGATAAGGGTCCAAGCATGAAATGAGTTTGTTTCCCAAAGTTTCATAGCCCTTTAGCTAACTGACCCTGACTCAGAATAAGCCCTCATAGTTCTTTGTATGTTATGTATTGTTTGATCCTTACTGTCTGACAATGATTAATGAGCTTTACCTGTATTCCTGTGCAAATTGAACCCAATAAAAGCCCACTGAGGAAAAGGCTCCTAGCCCTTCTCCTTTGAGAGCTCAGCCACCTTTCCTCCCTAAGCAGATCATGTCTCGGTAGACTTATTCTCATCCATGGTGGCCGGGGTGGGGGGGCCCTGCGGGTGGCACTGCGGGCAGAGCTCCCCCACAGTGTGTCACTCCCCTGCAGTGGGACTCCAGTCAAACCAACATCACTTTCAAGGGGCCTTTTCCTCCAATCTCAAAGGACAAATCAATCAACTCCAGCTTGAGCTGCACCAGCAGTTTCAGGATATTAAAGGACTCACTGACCAAGAGGTCTTTCAGACCCTGCATTACAATTTACAATGGTTCAATCCAAAAACTTGGTTTGAAGGACTGAATTTGCATGTCTGGGTCATGGGGGCTATAGGATGCATCCCAATAATTGTGGTCTTTTGTGCCTTGAAATGCATATACAAATTGTTTTCCAGGGATTGCATATAGGAAGAGCAAGTACCAGTCTTCATTGGACTTACTGCTGTGTCCACAATAACAAACAAAAAAGGGGGAATGTTGGGGACTGCTCTGTGGTTTTGTGATTGTAGCCCCATGAGACAAGCTCTGAAAAGGGCTGGTAAGTCTCCCTGGAAAACCAGGTCATAATGCAGGTGGCAGACATGACTTGATTCTAACACTGAGGGTCCTGCGGGAATCAGTCCTGAAATTTACATTTTTGTCCTCTGAAGCCAGCTCTGCTCAGTGATAAGCCGTGTCAGTAAAACCCAGATGTTTGAGTTCAAGGCATAAGGAGTGAAACTCCCTACTTCATGATATACACCTTTACAACCACCTGGTGCTTGTATGTCTCACAGACCCCAACCTGAAAATATTTCTGTGTTTCTTCAATTGTTACCTATAGATAGTGTTAGTTTTTGAAGACTACAGCCTGTTGGACATTGATTGATAAGCTATGTATATGTGCTGTATCCCCCTGCACTTCCCAACCCTAATAAAAGCCGTGTAGGGGAAGGGCTCGGGGCATTCTCCACAAGAAACCACTATCCCTTTTCCTGCCAGAGCAACAGATGACTCTTTATTTCTATCTGCAGCAGCCCTGGGGAACCTCGCTGGCCGAAGTTCCCCTCACATACGTACCACATTTTCTTTATCCAGTCACCTATTGAAGGGCACTTTAGTTGTTTCCATGTCTTGGCCACCGTGGACAATGCTGCAGTGAATGCAGGGGACGCATATGTCTTTGCTTCCCCCAGTGGCTGTCCTAGTTCACATTCCCACCAGCACTGAATGAGGGTTTCTGTTTCTCCACATGCTCTCCAACAGTTGTTACTGGTATTGTTGACAATAGCCATTGTAACAGGTATTAGATGGTATCTCTTTGTAGTTTGTATTTGCATTATCATAAGACTTAGTGAAGTTGACCCTCGGTTCATATATCTGTTGCTATTTGTATGTTTTCTTGGGATAAGTGTCTGTTCAGGTCCTCTGCCCATTATTAAATTGGATTGTTTGTCAATGTTAGTTGAGGTCATGGGAAGAGTAGAATGTCTTTTTACCCACATGGTAAAGTGCAAAACCAGGAAACAAAAATACCAGGGTCCGAACAAGGTTCCACTGGTAATACTCTGTGTGGTTCTGAGTAAGTCAGTTTGACTCCATGACCTTGACTTCCAACACTTATAAACTAAAGAGTTTGGATGAGATCATTTTTTAAAATATATTGGGGTGACATTGGTTCCCCAAATCTATGTAGGTTAAAAGTGTGCAACTCGATGAAACATCATGTGTGCACTGGCCCGTGGGCCTGCCACCCAAGTACAGTCTTTCCCCATTTCCATGCTGATTTCTGTTGCCTACCTTCTCTTACTCACCAGTCCCTCTCCCTGGTTCTAAGACAGCACTGTCTTCTGTCTGTAAGGGTTATGTCTATACATTTTTTGCTTAGTTCCTTCACCTTCTTTCACCAACACTCCCAGCCCCCTCCTGTCTGACAGCTGTCAGTCTGTTGCATGTATCCATCCCTATTTCTATTTTGTCTGTCGGTTTATTTTGTTCATTAGATTCACATGTCACATCTCTGGGAATATGTCCTAAGAAACCTGAAACACTAATTCGAAAGAATATATGCACCCTTCTGTTCACTGCAGCATTATTTACAATAGCCAAGATCTGGAAACAGCCCAAGTGTCCATCAGTATTTGAGTGGATAAAAAAGCTGTGGTCCATTTACACAGTGGAATACAATGTGGCCATTAAAAGAAGGAAATCTTACCTTTTGTGACAGCAGGGATGATGGAGCTGGAAAACATTATGCTTGGTGAAATAAGCTGGTCAGAGAAAGACAAATACCATATGATCTCACTTGTATGGATTTGATCATCTTTAAAGGATTCTTTCACATTTAAAAATTGTGTACCACCATAAAAACTCTTACTGAGAATCAGTTTGTCATAGCATGGGGAAAAAGTGTCCAGAGGTCAAATAATTTCTGATTTTGATGGAGAAATGGCTACCTTTTGCTGTACTATTTTTTTAATTAAGAAATTATTGAGACAGTTGACATATAACACAGGCTGAGTTTAAGGTGTACAACATGTTGGTTGATACATTTACATATTGCAATATGATTGTCACAGCAGTATTGGCTATTACCTCTATCACATTGAGTAATTGTAATTTTCTTTTTGTGGTGAAAACAATAGCTAACTACTCTTGATTTTAAATCCTGCCCTTGACATTGGACTCAGAATCAAGGTGAAGTTCTCCATACTGGCCAGCAGACAGCAGCATCGGACCACTGACAAACTGGGTTTCTCAAATCTTGTACCGACCAGGCTGCAATAACGGAGCTGTTTCACTGGTTCCCAAAGCCTCTCCTGTCTGGCAACCATCCGTCTCTTCTCTGTATCTATGATTCTGTTTCTGTCTTGTGTGTTCACTAATTTTTTTCTTTAGATTGCACATATAAGTAAAATCTCATGGTATTTGCCTTTCTCTGACCAGCTTATTTCACTGAGCATAACACTCTGCAGGTCCATCCATGTGATCACAAAGGTAAGATTTGCTTCTTTTCTATGGTGGAGTAGAATTCCACTGGATAAATGCACCACAGCTTTTTTATCCACTCATTCACTGATGGGCACTTGGGCTGCTTTCATATCTTGGCAAAAACAAACAAACACACACCTCATGGACACAAGCAATGGTGATTAACAGAGGGCACCCGGTGCGAGCAGGTAGCAGAGTGTAAAGGGGGGAACCGTGTCAGGAGGAGACTCGACTTGGGGTGGCAATCACACAGTACAATACGCAGATGATGTGTTATAGAATTGTGCAATTCAAACGTATATAATTTTAGTAACCAGTGTGACCTCCCAAATTCAATCAAAATACCTTTTAAAAGACTGTGGACCTGGAAGGGTAGGCTGACGAGTGGTCGAAAGGGTGACCAGCATTGCGTGAGAGGCTTGCGGGGCTCTGGGTTTCTGATGGCGCTGCCGCTCGGGGTCGGCCCTCTGGAGGAACGCCGGGCATTTTCACATGTGGGCGACACTCTAGCACTGTCTTCCTCTGCCGTCAGACTGGGCGCAAGAAGTTCTTGAGTAAGAGAAGAGAAAGTCTTGAATGAAGGACGGCTGCAAGGGCCACAGGACCCAGCCTTGCGCTTACAGAATGCCAGGGAACATCTCTCTGCTGAAACGCGGACTCACCGCCCCTCTAGGCTGCAGGGGGAGGGACCTCGGACTTCCGGGGGGACGGGCGTGGCTCCCTCGCCCAGGAGCCCCTGGGGTCGGTTTGGCACAGCGATCCTGTGAGGTTACATGATGCCAAGTTTTAGTCCCAGCAGAAGGAGACAGCGGAGAGACTTTCCTAGCTACAGCATACCATTACTGCTCCTTGACATAAACGTCGATAAAATCTGAAAGTTTTATGATATGAGAAGAAAGAGAAGCCTCTTTTTTTAAATTGAGTTCTACAGCTAGAAGCTGACTTGGTTCTACCCTTTTCACTCCCTTTTCTTTCCCTGTTTTCCCACAGTTTCTGTTTTGCTTTCCCTAAAGCATGACTGACACATATCTTTCCCTCTCTACACCAAGCTCAAAATGCTGAGCAGACTTGCTATTGATAATGTAAATAATGGACTTACTTTCTCCCCCATTTAATCCTTGGTTGCAAGTAAACACAGAATATTGTATGTCTCATATTTCACTCGTTAAGAATTTTCTGTTGTTTTTATTTGCCATATTTCAAATTGTAAGAGTCTTTTTGTGCTAACTTGTTAAATTCTCATGCTTACCTTGAAAATTTTGCCTCTTCTATTAATGATGACTAGCAAGAAGAATCTCAGAAAAAGGAAAGAGAGAAGAGGTTTTCTCTGTCTCAATGGCTTCAGTGATACACAGCACTATGAATCATAAGGGCCCTTTTGAGAAAATAGTAAGTAAAAACATTTACAAACTCAGAATCCTGAGAAAAAAGTAGTGTTGTGTTTGTTTTGATTTTTATAAAATTGCTCTTGTAAAAATTACTTTAATAATGCAATCTTTTAGGACATCCACCTGGACTGGATAAATTGTGCTATTTCATCTGAAATACAATTTAATTTTATTTTTTTTAATTGAATTCATTGGGGTGACATGGATTCACAAAGCCATACAGGTTTAAAGTGCATAACTCAACAAAACACTATCTGCACACTGCACCATGCACCCATCCCCCCAGGCAAAGTCTCTTTCCATCCCCATTTCCCCCCTTTGCACATGTCCACCTGCCCCCAGCCTCCTTTCCCTCAGGCTATCACTACTAATGTGTATATATATACTATATTTATGTGTGTATATATGTACTATATATGTGTGTATATATGTAATGCTTTTTGTTTAATCCCTTCACCTTCTTTCAACTAGTCCCCTAACCCCACCCACCCCCCACAGCTGTCAATCTGTTCCATGTGTCCATGTTTCTGTTTCTATTTTGTTTATCAGTTAGTTTTGTTCATTAGATTCCACATATAAGAGACCATATAATATTTTTATTTCTCTTTCTGGCTTATTTCACTTAGCATAATGCTCCTCCAGGTCCATTCATGATGTCACAAAAGATAAGATTTTCTTTTTCTTATTTTGAATACTTTTTTTACACAATAGGATTTCACTGTGTAAATGCATCACAGTTTTTTTATCCACTCATCTACTGATGGGCACTTGGGCTGTTTCCAGATCTTGGCTATTGTAAATAATGCTGCAGTGAACATAGAGGTGCATATTTTCTTTCAAATTAGTGTTTTGAGTTTATAGGGTGTATTCCCAGAAGTGGAATTGCTGGGTCATAGGCAGTTTCAATTTTAATTTCTTAAGGAAACTCCATATGGTTTTCTACAGCTGCACCAGTCTACATTCCCACCAACAATGAACGAATGTTCCCTTTTTTTCACATCCTCCCAGTTCTTGCTGTTTCTTGATTTATCACTGACAGCCATTCTGACAAGTGTTGGTGGTATCTTATTGTGGTTTTCATTTGCATTTTTATGATAATTAGTGATGTTGAGCATTTTTTCACATGTCCATTGGCCATCTGTATGTCCTCCTTGGAGGAGAGTCTGTTCAAGTCTTTTTTTAATATATTTTATTGATTATGCTATTACAGTTGTCCCGTTTTCCCCCTTTCACTCCCCTCCACCCTGTACACCCTCTCCCACCCATATCCCCCCTTTAGTCATGTCCATGTGTCATACTTATAAGTTCTTTAGCTTCTACATTTCCCATACTTTTCTTACCCTCCCCCTATCTATTTTCAGCCTATAATCTATGCTACTTATTCTCTGTACCTTTTCCCCCTCTCTCCTCCTCCCACTCCCCTGTTGCTAACCCTCCATGTGATCTCCATTTCTGTGGTTCTGTTCCCGTTCTAGTTGTTTGCTTAGTTTCTTTTGGTTTTGCTTTAGGTGTGGTTGTTAATAATTGTGAGTTTGCTGTCTTTTTACTATACATGTCTTTTCTTTATCTTCTTTTCTTAGATAAGTCCCTTTAACATTTCATAAAATAAGGGCTTAGTGATAATGAACTCCTTTAACTTGACCTTATCTGAGAAGCAATTTATCTGCCCTTCCATTCTAAATGATAGCTTTGCTGGATAGAGTAATCTTGGATGTAGGTCCTTGCCTTTCATGACTTGGAATACTTCTTTCCAGCCCCTTCTTGCCTGTGAGGTCTCTTTTGAGAAATCAGCTGACAGTCTGATGGGAACTCCTTTGTAGGTGACTGTCCCCTTATCTCTTGCTGCTTCTAGGATTCTCTCCTTCATTTTTTACCTTGGCTAATGTAATTATGATGTGCCTTGGTGTGTTTCTTCTTGGGTCCAACTTCTTTGGGGCTCTCTGAGCTTCCTGGATTTCCTGGAAGTCTATTTCCTTTGCCAGATTGGGGAAGTTCTCCTTTATTATTTGTTCAAATATGTGTTCAGTCTGTTGCTTTTCCTCTTCCCCTTCTGGTACCCCTACAATTCGGATGTTGGAACGTTTAAAGATGTCCTGGATGTTCCTAAGCTTCTCCTCATTTTTTTGAATTCTAATTTCTTCATTATTTTCTGTTTGGTTGTATTTTTCTTCCTTCTAGTCCACTCCATTGACTTGAGTCCTAGTTTCCTTCCCATCACTTTTGGTTCTCCGTACTCTTCTTTCATCTCTTTTATGGTAACCTGCATTTTTTCATCCAATTTGCGCCCAAAATCAACCAATTCTGTGAGCTTCCTGATCACCAGTGTTTTAAACTGTGCATTTGATAGACTGGCTATCTCTTGGTTGCTCAAAAGAATGAGCCCTGGGGCATCACTCTGTTTTTCTATTTGAGACATGTCTGTCTCTCTCTCTCTCCTTTTTTTTTTTTTTTTTTTTGGTCCGGTCACTCTTGTTACTGTGAGGGGCGGAGCCTTAGGTGTTCACTGGGGCTGGGCACCCCAGTCGCTAGATTGTGATGTTATATGTGGGGGTGGGGGCGGGAGGGAACAATGGTGGTATCTCCGCTGTCCCGGCACCTCAGTGCTCCTTCTGGGATCCTGGGTTGCGCGCTCTGCCCTGGTCCACAATCGCCGCCACACTGGGTCCACCAGCCGCTGCTTGCGTATTCAGAGTCTACCCGCTGCGATCCTGCATGCCCCGGATGGCTAACATGCTCCCAGTTGCCTTAGGTGCCCTGTTCTTCCTGCTCTCCGCCCTTCCTACCGGTCTGGATGAACAGGTCTACTTCAACTTCTTGGCCGTCCAACTTCCATTCAGATAAATTCTCTATCAGTTTTGGGTGTTATTCTATCTCTAAATTGTTGTTGTTCTAATCTTGGTTGTGCGTAGAGGTATGGTGCGTCCACCTATGCCTCCATCTTGCCAGCTCAAATCTTCATCAAATTAAAAAATGGGTTTTTTTTTAGCCTTTATGTTTACAATGTGCCAGCAAAAGGCAAAAAGCTGGCCTGGCAGAGAGGCAGGAAAAGAAGAATGGAAGGGATCCATGGTAGGAGGCTTGGAGGGTGGTGGGCTACTTGTTGGAGGAAGATTTGGTGGAAATGCGGAGGACTTGGCCAGAAAGGGGAGAGAGAGCCTGTTCAAGTCTTCTGCCCATTTTTTAATTGCATTGTTTGTTTTCTTGGTGTTGAGTTGTATGGGTTCTTTATATATTTTGGATATTAACTCTTCATCAGATGTATCATTGATGAATATATTCTCCCATTAGGTGGGATTTTTGTTTATTGATGTTTTTCTTTATTGTGCAAAACCTTTTTAGTTTGATATAGTCCCATTTGTTTATTTTTTTTTTGTTTCCTTGCCCAAGGAGATACAACAGAAAACAGGTACTGCTAAGAGAAATGTCAGAGATTTTATTGTCTATGTTTTCTTCTAATAGTTTTGTAGTTTTAAAATTTAAATTTAAATTTAATCCATTTTGATTTTATTCTTGTGTATGGTGTAAGAAGATGGCCTAGTTTTATTTTTTGCATGTATCTGTCCAATTTTCCCAGCACCACTTTTACAGTAGACTACCCTCCCCTCATTGTATGCCCTTGCCTCCTTTGTCAAATATTAACTGACCATGCAGGTACGGGTTTATTTCAGGGCTCTTTTTTTTTTTTTTAGATTGTATTCATTCATTCATAGAGGGGGAGTGAGTGAGGAAGAGAGGGAGAGAAATACAAATGTGTGGTTGTCTCTCATGCATCCCCTACTGGGGATATAGCCTGCAACCCAGGCATGTGCCCTGCCTAGGAATTGAACTGACAACACTTTGGTTCTCAGCCCACACTCAATCCACTGAACTATACAAGCCAGGTCAGGACTCTTAATTTTGTTCCTTTGATCTATATGTCTGTTTTCATGCCAGTACCATGCTGTTTTGAGTGCCATAGTTTGTAGTATAGTTTGATATCAGGTAGTGTGATACCTCCAAATTTGTTCTTTTTAAAAAAAATGTTCAAGATTGGTGTAGCTATTTGAGGACTTTTGTGGTTCCATGTAAATTTTTGGATTATTTGTCTCACTTCTTTAGACAACATCATTGGTATTTTGAAATATTGATTGCTCTGGGTAGTATGGTCATTTTAATGTTAATTCTTTCTACACATGATCATGGTATATACTTTTATTTATTTGTAACCACTTGAATTTCTTTTTTCGGGTTATTATAATTTTCTGAGTACAGGTCCTTTTTCTCCTTAGTTAAATTTATTCCTATTTATTTATTTGAAGCACTTGTAAATAAAATTATTTTCTAGAGCTTCTCTTTCTGAAGTGCATTATTAATGTGTAAAAATTCAACTGGTTTCTAAATATTTTGTATCCTGCTACTTTAATGAATTTACTTATTAGTTCTAGTAGTTTTTTTGGTGGAATCTTTAGGATCCTCTCTCTATATAGTATCTTATAATCTGCAAATAATGACAGTTTTACTTCTTCCTTTTTAATTTGGTTGCCTTTTCTTATTCTTGTCTGACTACTGTGGTTAAGACTTTTAGCTATGTTGAAGAAGAGTGGTGAAAGTTGACAAACCTGTCTTCTTTCTACTTTTAAAGGAAAAACTTAGTTTTTCCTCATTGAATGTGGTGCTACTTGTGATTGTGTCATAAATGACTTTATTATGTTTAGGTATATTCCCAATATTCCCACTTTATTGAAGTTTTTTTTAATGTTATTAATGAGTCCTGAATTTTGTCAAATGCTTTTCTGCTTCTATAGATATGATCATATGATTTTTATTCTTCATTTTGTTCATGTGGTATATCATATTAATTAATTTGTGAATATTGTATGAACCTTGCACCTCAGGATTAAGTTCCACTTGATCATGGCATTTTATCTTTTTATGTATTACTAAATTTATTTTGCTAATATTTTGTGGAGGATTTTTCATCTACCATCATCAAGGATATTGGCCTATAATTTTCTTTCTTCATAGTGTTCTTATCTGAGTTTGGAATTAGGAGAATGCTGGCCTTGTAAAATGAGCTTGGTATCTTCCCTCTTCCTGAAGGTTTTGGAAATGTTTGAAAGGAGAGGTGTTACTTCTTTGAATGTTGGGTAAAATTTACCTGTGTAGCCATCCAGCCAAAGACTTTTGTTAGAAGTTTTTTTGATTACTGCTCTGATTTTGTTAGTTATCATCAGTCTCTTCATATTTTATGTTTCTTCTTGATTAAGTTTTGAAAGATTGTCTGTTTCTAGGAATTCATTCATTTCCTTCCAGTTTGTCCAATTCATTGTCATATTCATCATATTTTTTATAATTTGTGGTGTTTTTTCTGTGGTGTTATAATCTGTGTATTTCTCTGGTGTCAGTTGTTAATCCCCTTTCACTTCTGATTTTATTTGTGTTCTTGTTGTTTTTTTCTTGATGAGTCTGGTTAAAGGTTTATCAATGTTTAATTTTTGAAAAAGTCAGGTTTGGTTTTATTATTTTTTAATTTTATAGATTATTTTATTTTCACTCTTATCTTTCCTCCCACTCACTTATTCTTCCTCCCACTCACTTTTTACTTTGTTTTTCTTTTTCTTTTTTCTTTATTTATTCTTTTTTCTTTTTTTTAAAGGGTCTTCAGGAAAAAACAATCCAGCCCATGACTTGATCTCAAAATGCAAGCTGCCAGGACTTCCGGCCAAGATGGAGGCATAAATAGACACACTGTGCCTCCTTGTACAACCAAAAGAAGGACAACAAATTTAAAAACAAAAAACAACCAGAACTGACAGAAAATCAAACTGTATGGAAGTCTGACAACCAAGGAGTTAAAGAAGAAATATTCATGCAGACAGGTAGGAGGAGCGAAGAAGGGGAGCCAGGTGGACAGGACTCACTGCAAGGCTGTGGCTTGCAACCAGGCAAAGTGGTGGCTTCTGGACTGGGTGGCCCCACATTCATGTGCAGATACACCTGGAAGAACAACTGGGCAGCCAGGTAGACCACACAACCCAGGGTTCTCATGCAGGGAAATAAAGCCTCAAAGCCTCTGACTAAAAACCCCCCAGGGGTTGAGACGGCAGTGAGAGAAACTCCCAGCTTCACAGGAAAGTTCATTGGAGAGACCCACAAGGTCCTAGAATGTACAAAAGCCCACCCATATGGGAATCAGTACCAGAAGGGCCAAATTTGATTGTGGGTAGTAGGAGAAGTGACTAAAAACTAGCAGAGAGCAGAGCAAGCATCACTGTTCCCTTTTAGATCCCTCCCCCACATACAGCTTTACAATGCAGTCTGTTTTACTTCTTCTAGTTCCTTTATGGGTAAGATTAGATGTTTTATATGAGGTATTTTTTTTGTTTTTGGTGGCAGGCCTGAATTGCTATGAATTTTCCTCATAGGATTGCTTTAGCTGTGTCCCATAAGTTTTGGTTGTTGTGTTTTTATTTATTCATTTATTCATTTATTTTAAAAAGATTTTATTTTATGTATTTTAAAGAGGGGGGAAGGGAGGGAGAGAAGGAGAGAAACATCAATGTGTGGTTGCCTCTTGTGTGCCCCCTACTGGGGGTGGGTGGACCTGGCCTGCAACCCAGACTGGTGCCCTGACTGGGAATTGAACTGGTGGCCCTTTGGTTCCCAGGTCTGTGCTCAATCCACTGAGCCTCACCAGGCAGAGCTTTATTTTTACTTGTCTTAAAGTATCTTTTATTTTCTTTCTTGATCTCCTTGTTAACCCATTCATTGTTTAGTAACCTGTTATTTAGCCTCCATGTGTTTATGTGTTTTTCAATTTTTTTCTTATAATTGATTTGTAGTTTCACACTATTATGATCAAAGAAGATGCTCGAGATGGTTTCAGTCTTCTTCAATGTATTGAGATGTGTTCTGTGACTTGACATGTGGTCTATCCTGGAAAATGTTCCATGTGCATTTGAATGTATATCCTGCTGCTTTTGGCAGAAGTGCTCTGAGAATATTAATTAAGTCCATCTGGTCTAGTGTGTCATTTAAAATCCTGTGGGTTTCCCAACTGCAGGATTTATTTATTGATGTAGAAGGGATGTTAGAGTCACCAGCTATGACTGTATGATCAATCTCTTCATTTAAGCCCATCAAAATGTGCTTTATATGTTTAAGTGCTCCTATGTTGAGTGCATACAAGTTTACAAAGGTTATATCCCCTTGATGGACTGATCGCTTTATCATTATGTAATATCATTCTTTTTCTCTTATTATTGCCATGGTTTTTAAGTTCATTTTGTCTGGTATTTCTACCCTAGATTTTCCTTTCATTGCCATTTGTATTAAATATCTTTTCCCATCCTTTAAATTTCAGTCTGTGTGTCTTTTTCCTGACTTGGGTCTCTGTAGACAGCATATATGTGGGTTTTGTCTTCCTATCCATTCAGTTAGCCTCTATGTTTTGATTGGATCATTTAATCCATTTATATTTAAAGTGATTATTGACAGGTACATATTTAATCATTTTATTTTTTATACTGCTGTTCCCCTTACCTTTTTTTTTCTTCTTAAAGAAGTCCCTTTAACATTTCTTATAATATCAGTTTGGTGGGAATGAACTTCTTTAGCTTTTTTCCTGGGAAGCTCTTTATTTCTTCTTCAAATTTAAATGATAATCATGCTGGACAGAATAGTATTAGATGTAGGTCCTTGCTTTTTATCACTCTAAATATTTGTGCCAATCTATTCTTGCTTGACATGTTTGTTTTAAAAAATCAGCTGACAGTCTTATAGGAGCTCCCCTGTAGATAACTGTTCCTTTTTCTGCTTTTAAGATTCTCCCCTGGTGTTAACTTTTGCCATTTTCCTTATTCTGTGTCTTGCCTTGGGCATTGTTGAGTTCATCTTGTTTAAGACTTTCTGTGCTGCCTGGAGTTGTGTGTCTTTTTCTTTCACCAAGTTAGGATAATTTTTCATTCATCATTTCTTCCAATACATTCTCAATTTCTTAATCTCTCTCCTCTCTTTCTGGTGCCCCTATGTTGCAGATCTTGTAATGCTCATACAACTCAACACCAGGAAGACAAATAATCCAATTAAAAAATGGGCAAAGGAACTGAACAGACACTTCTCCGAGGAGGTCATGCAGATGGCCCAGAGACATATGAAAAATGGTCAACACCACTAGCCATCAGAGAGATGAAAATTAAAACCACAATGAGATACTACCTCACACCTACCAAACTGGCCATAATCAATAAGTTAACAAACAACAAGTATTGGTGAAGATATGGAGAATAGGGAATCCTAGTGCACTGTTGATGGGAATGCAGACTGGTGCAGCCATTGTGGAAAGCATTATGGAATTTCCTCAAAAACCAGAAAGGGAACTGCCTTTTAATCCAGGAAATCCACTACTAAGAATATACCCCAAGAATCCCGATACATCAATTCAGAAGAACTTATGCACCCCTATTTTTATTGCAGTGTTATTTACAATAGCCAACTGCTGGGAACAGCCTAAGTACCTATCAGTAGATGAGTGGATCAAAAAACTGTGGTACATTTACACAATGGAATACTGGCATAGTAGAAAGAAGAATGGAATTCCTGCTTTTTGCGACAGCATGGAAGGGACTGGTGACTATCATGCTAAATGAAATGTCAGTAGGTGAAAGACAAATACCATATGATCTGACTTATAACTGGAATCTAATGAACAAAATAAACTCGTGAGAAAAACAGAACCAGAGGCATGGAATCATGGAACAGACTGACAGCTGCAAGAGGGCAGGGGGATGGTGAGGACTGACTGAACAAAGATGAAGGGATGTCAAAGAACATATAAGAAGGATCCCTGGACCCAGACAATGGTGTCAGGATTGACTCTGAAGGCTTGGGTAGGCTTGGGGGACAAAAGGGGGGCAATTGAGACAACTATAATAGCATAAACAACAAAAAAAGAAAATGAACAAATATTTTCAGAGCTAAATCTTTTTTAAAGTACATTTTATTGATTATGGTATTACATTGTCCCAATTTTTTTCTCTCCTTTATTCCCCCTTCGCCCTATACCCCCCACCCTCCAGCATACCTGCACCTTAGTTCATGTCCATGGGTCATAGGTATAAGTTCTTTGCTTCTCTGTTTCCTATACTATTCTTAACCTCCCCCTGTCTATTTTATGCCTATCAATTATGCTTCTTATTCCATGTACTTTCCCCCATTCTCCCCCTTCATTATCCCCACTGATAACCTTCCATGTGATCTCCATTTTTGTGAATCTGTTCCTGTTCTAGTTTGTTTAGTTTTGTTTTTTAGCTCAGTTGTTGATAGTTATGCATTTGTTGTAATTTTACTATTCATAGTTTTTGATCTTCTTCTATTTCTTAAATAAGTCCCTTTAACATTTCATGTAATAAGGGCTTGGTGACGATGAATTCCTTTAGGTTTACCTTGTATGGGAAGCACTTCATCTGCCCTTCCATTCTAAATGATAGCTTTGCTGGATAGAGTCATCTTGGATGTATTTCCTTGCCTTTCATGACTTGGAATACTTCTTTCCAGCCCCTTCTTGCCTGCAAGATTTCTTTTGAGAAATCACCTGATAGTCTTATGGGCACTGCTTTGTAGGTCTCTCCTTTTGTCTTGCTGCTTTTAAGACTTTTCCCTTATTTTTAATCTTAGGTAACTTAATGATGATGTGCCTTGATATGTCCCTCCTTTGGTCCAATTTCTTTGGGAATCTCTGGGCTTCCTGGACTTCCTGGAAGTCTATTTCTTTTGCCACATAGGGGAAGTTTTCCTTCATTATTTGTTCAAATAAGTTTGCCATTTCTTGCTCTTCTTCTCCTTTTGGCACCCTTATGATTCAGATATTGGAATGTTTAAAGTTGTCTCAGGGGTTTCTCAGCCTCTCATTTTTTAAAAAAAATTTTGTTTCTTCATTTTGTTCTGGTTGGATGTTTATTTTTCCCTTTTGTTCCAAATCATTGATTTGAGTCCCGGTTCCCTTCCCTTCACTGTTGGTTCCCAGTACATTTTGCTTTATTTCACTTTGGGTAGCCTTCATTTTGCGACTGAGCTCAATCAATTCTTTGAGCACCTTGACAACTCGTGTTTTGAGCCCTGCATCGGGTAGGTGTCTATCTCCTTGTCGCTTAGCTCTTTTTCTGGGGTTTTAATCTGTTTTTTCATTTGGGCCATATTTCTTTGTCTTAGTTAGTGCACCTGTTATGTTGTAAGAGGTCAGAGACTTAGGTATTCACCAGGGCAGGGCAACCCTCTTTGCTGCATTGTGGTGCTGGCTGTGGGGAGGGGTCAGAGAAGGAACAATGCTGCTTACTGGCTCTGTTCCAGTCCTACTTTCCAACAAACTGTCCTGTGAGACTGGGAGTTTCTCCTGCTGTCCCAACCCCCGCAGTGTTTGTACAGCCAGAGGTTTTGAGTCTTTAGTTTCCCAGTCAGCCAGCTGCTGCCTTGCCTGCATGGTCTGCAACCTTGCCCCATATCCTCTCCGCCTGGCTGCCCATCTCCACCCCTCCTACTGGTCTGGATGAATGTTTCTTTAACTCCTTGGTTGTTGGAGTTCCATGCACTTTGATTTTCTGGCACTTCTGCTTACTTAAGCA
This sequence comes from Phyllostomus hastatus, assembly GCF_019186645.2. Taxonomy (NCBI): domain Eukaryota; kingdom Metazoa; phylum Chordata; class Mammalia; order Chiroptera; family Phyllostomidae; genus Phyllostomus; species Phyllostomus hastatus. The sequence goes on along the minus strand of NW_025334015.1, from coordinate 4,387,480 downwards.
TTTCTACCTCTGCCTCCATCTAGGCCAGAACTCTCCAAAGATATATCTTCTGTTTAGTAATCTGTTATCATCAGTCTGATATCCAGTTATATATCATATTGAATTTTTAAATTCATTATATTTTTAAGACTTTTTTTGGTTTCTTTTTATACCTTTTGTTGCCATCATTTCAGTATTTCCTATTCTTATTTCATAATAATATCTCTTTAAATGCCATTTTATTTTAGTGGGGGAGGTGGTTGACAAGCTTTTTATTAAAGGACCAGATAGTAAATATTTTAAGCCTGAGGGGCCATAGATTTGCTATTTCAACTATTTAATTCTTCTTCTTTGTTAGATCAAAAACAGCCATAGACAGAATGTAAACAAGTGGGTATGTCTCTATTTCAACAAAACTTTATTAACAAAAATAAAACCAGCTGGCCCTTGGGCTTTCATCTGCAAACTCCTGGTATACTGAATAGATGAAGTACATTTTAAAAATAAAGATGCAGGTAGATTAAAAGTAATGTGTACCATGCAAATACAATCAGAAAGTTGAAGTGACTAGATTAATGTTAGACAAAGTAAATATCTGGACAAGAAACAAGACATATTTACCAAAAAGAAAGAGGAAATTTTATCATAATAAAAAGTTTGTCAAGAGGGCATACTGTCCTAAACTTGTATGAACATAGCTATGATCATAATGAATTTCTAAAAAGATACAAAGAAAAAAGAAATAGAATTTAAAGGAGCAGTAGACAAATTCACAGTTATAATCCAGTATTTCAAGTTTCCTTTTTCAACAACTTAGAAAATGTAGACAGAAGTCAGTAAGTAAACAAACCTTGAATAACTATAAAATCCAGACTGTCCTAATTGACATTTGTAGAACATATTCTCAATAATTGCAGAATATACATTCTTTACCACTATGTGTGGGGCATTCTCCATGGAAGACCCTGTACTGGGCCATAAAGCATGGTCTCAGTAAATTTTAGAAGGTTGAAATCATTTAGAGTATGTTCTCTGTAAAAAAAACCAGAATTGTCACAAACTAAATAGCAAAAATGTATGAAAAATTCTCAAATATTTGGTAATTAAGCACTACACTTCTAAATCACCTACGAGTCAAGAAGAGGTCACAAGGGACATTGGAAAATATTTTGCACTGAGTGGTAAAACACAAATATTAAAATCTGTGGAATGTACCTTAAGCAGGGCTTACAGAGAAATTTATCATTTTAAGAGAAGGAAAGGCAAATGGAATCCATTCATAACTGAAAACAAGGAAATAATATAAAAACAGAAATCAGTATTTAAGAAATACCTAAAATAGAGAAAATCAGTAAAAGCAAAAGGTGGTTATTTGAAAATATCAATCCAGTTGATAAATTTCTTGCCAGACTGATCAAGAAGTGGGAGGCAGGGAAGAGAGAGAGAGAGAGTTAGTTGAAGTAGGCAGTGGGGAATGTTGCTGATGACAGCCTTTGACTTCTGGCCTGCCCGCTGTCTTTGTCCCTGGTGGCATGAGTATCATCCTTGGATCTCTCTTCCCATTGTGTGGGATTCCCTTTTTCTCTCTCTTGTGTTGAAGCTGTTGTTGCTGAATCCTATTTTTAAGGCTTTGCTCTCTCATTTTTGTGGAACCAGTCCATTTTGATATTTATATTTTAAATTCATTTAGTTGTCCTAGCATTTTTATTTCTGAAGCTGTGCTTATTTTTTGTTTTTGTGTATGCTCTTTTAAAGATGATGGGTTTTTTTGACTCTACAAAACATTTCTCAGCTGCAGGACCCTCCTGTATGGTAATTGTTTTGTGACATCACACTGGCCCATTGTGAGGGCGGCTCTGGCCTGAGCTTGCTGGATTGTGCAGCTTTGGCCCAGCCTCCTTTGCAAAGGGCAGCTCTGATGATCAGCCTCAGGTGAATGATACCCAGGTTGTGTCTCAGTATTTCCTGTTTCTTGTTTATAAAGAAATCCTTTTTTCTTTGTTTTCTTCTATAGTTATATATTTCATACAGTTTTTCTATAATTTCTCTGTATTTAGGGAAAGAGATCAAAGTCTCAAGATACACTCTCTCTTTCTTCTGGAATTAGAAACTCAAGATTTTATTTATTTTATGTTTACATTATAACTTCATAAGCTTTTGACACTTCAGCTTTATTCTGTGATGACCAGTGGTAAAACCTTTGGAGTTAAAAGGAAGTGGTGGATGTGTCTGACTGCAGCGTAAATACACTGAGGCATTTGCTCCTTCTCACACTGGGATAGACGCCCAAAGAGAATCCATCCCAGATGGGAAAAGCAAACAGTGAGAGCTGGAATAAGAGGACACCACAGGCTGATTCCATGGGGCTTTAAATGCTTTTATTTAAAAGGGTGTATGGCCAGCAAGTCCAGGATCAAGAAGTGGATGCAGGCAGTACTAATGAACTAGAGGCCACATGGGTCCCCAAGAGTAGTCATTGGAAACCTAACAGCTGTGCTTATCACCCAACTGTAAGATAAGCTCGGGTGTGTCCTAAAGAGATAAGAGGAAACTGATCCCCATTTCAATCCAACATTCACTGTTTGACAAGATATCTCACTTCCTGAGTTATTACCATTTATCTCTGAGGACTTTTAGTTCCCTTAATGACAGTGTGATTAGGTAAATTTTTATTTCCTGTCTCTGGTTATTTTGTTACTTTTTAGCTGACTTTGCTACAATATTTAGGAGTTCTTGGGTGAATTGCTTCTGCTGACCCCATAACTGTGGTTAACAGTATCTGACCTTGGCTTACACTATTTAAAAGTAGGTTTTCCTTTATGAGGACAAATGAGAGGGATTTGCAGATATGCCCCACCTTTTTTTTTCTTATTATTATTTCTTTTTTACCCTTCCTTCAGTGGAAACAGCTTAGTTCCCACTGAGAACCTCTACTAAAACTCTCTGGGCTGGGCAATATGAAGAGAACAGAAGGAGAATTAAGGACACAGGAAGTCTAATCTTGAAGTCCCTTTGCTGTGCGGCAGCTCTGTGTTCCTCAGGCTGCAGCCTAGCCTACCCCTCAGCCTTCCCTCTGCCTCGCTGGGCCATCTTTCTCTGTGTGTGCTGGCAAAGGACAGTTGTCCCCAGAGCTGCGTGTCCTCCCTGCAGCTCTGAGCTCTGCTCTGGCCCTCCGATCATTTTGATACCTGGAACTCCTGGGAAGAGTTCTCTAGAGGGACCCTTTCTCTTCCAGCAAGGCACCCATGGAGGAGAAGGTGTAAGGACATCACGGTTTTACAAACTCACAGGACACTATTAACGCAACACCTTGCTTATCCAGCTTTAAATGTTGACACAGCAGGAGCAGCACAGCACGTACAGCCTTCACACTTCAACTGAGAATACATGAAATGTTAATGGGAGACTCAAACACTGGAAAATTTTTAGTTTCAGGTGATAGCCAATACGCTTAGTAATCAATGTGAGTAAAAAGCTATTGTTCCAGGAACTGAAGGTATGACCCACCTTTACTCCAGGAGACCACAAGCAGTTCCACCTTTGTGTCTCAGGAGGACTTCGAGCTATCAAGGTGGTATCTGAGCCACTGTGCTCCAGGGGGAGATGCCCACCGCCCAGGACACAGATAAAGATGACTGCCCAGGGCGCAGAGGAAAGAATGCTGCAGCTTTTATCTGATTAAACTTTTTCCCTGGACTCCAAACCCCTTACCTACACTTTTCTTCTCCTTATGAAAAAGGTCAGTTTAAAATGGGATTTGAGATGGTCTGTTAGGGTACAAACCCGCCACCTTTTCAGATCTGAATAAAGCTCCCATAAAGATTCGATCCCTGTCTCTGCTTATTGGGTCTTGTAGGTAACAGCAGCACAAATGCTGGCTTTTTGGTTTCAATATGAGTAGTTCCCACCCCGCTTCCAGGCCCACCCACTGTTGTAAGAGGTGAGGCTAACTTACTAGGATTCCTTAGCACAGGGCAACCAGCATTCCTTGTTAATCACGTCATCCTGCATAGGTGTGCGACTAGCTCTCAGTTTTCCTGCAGGGGATCACATGAACTCTTTTAAACAGAGGATCTTGAGAACTGGATTCTGGTCACCCTAAGAAATGTCACAAAGGGTCAGACAACCTCAGAAACCTGCCTCACTTATGATCAGTTTAGTACATTCTGTATGTAAGTGTTGTGATTTGTTTTCATCCCTGGCCCTGGAGCAGAGAGAGACACTCCAGTTTTTCCTTCCAGTGGGACTGTCCACACTTCTCTGTACTGTTACTATTGCTTTTTTCTTTATAATATTCCCCACAATGTGGTAAAGCTATCCCAGGCCTCTTAATGGGTGGGCTGGAGGGGTTTATAGCATATAAAATATACACTTGAATGTTAGTTTTTTCATAGTACAAGGAAAATTCATCTGAGAAGTCAAATCCTTTGCAGATGAGTCACTGACCTTTGGATGCTCCAGTTCTTAATCTCATTTCATTCCCTTAGGCCCACATCTTCCTGGGCAGTCTTCTTCGAGCTCAGCCATATAACTAGGAATCACAGTGCTACAAACCTAATCCCTACCCTTAAAAACAAATCTTTCTCCACCATTCTTCACCTGCCAGGCAGTACTGTCTCCCACCAGTTTATTTCACAGTCTCCTTTTTTTTTCTGATCTTAATGTCTGTGTGGTTGTCATTGAACTAGAGCCTTACAAATCTCCCCAGCACGTTCATATTCAGAATCAATGTAGTCTACACTGATAATTTGCAAGATTGTCTCTCACACAACAAAGTTAGTATTTTGCACTATTAGAGCATTTGAAATTTATACCTTACGTTCTCCATTTTAATTCTGTCTTTATTGTGCATAAAAATAAGCAACAGACTTAAGAATCATACAATTTTCAATGATCTCAGACTGCCTGCTTTAAATGCACATTATTAAATCCTCAGGCACCAGTGACAAACTTACTTCAGTAATAGAGTCAGCATGCATATCAAATAACATTTTATGTGAAGAATAGTCTTTGAATTTTGCTCTTTTTAATAGATCAGATCCAAATAGAAGATAATTTAAGATCATTTGCACTCACACGAGCACAGAGATGCTATCCGATTTTGTCAGTCGAGGTGAAAAATGCGTTAGAACCAATGTTCTGACGTGAGGGTCGGATGCTTTTCAGGGATGTTCAGCCCTGACGCAGACTTCCTCCCTATGCTTTCTCCATGGAAATAAGAAAAATTATTTAGTTTGGGGGTGATCAGATGATAAATAGTAATTAAACACCTGTTATTCACCTAGTAAACTATATTTACTTGTAAAGCATGAGTACTAGCAAATATTCACACTGGGATATAGGATTTAAGAAAGAAGTTAAAGATATAGTACTAATTAAAGCACAATTCCTTGAAAGCTGCTAAGAAAAGAATAATAAAGACTTCTCTTTGCTGTACTTTATATCCTCATGACTATTTTTATAACTTGAAATTTATACTTTTTAATCCCTTTTCTTTTTTCACCAAACCCCCTTAACTCCCTATAGTCAATAATATTGTAGTATTATTGATGGGTCCTGGACTTATCAGGATGATCACTTCATAAGTTATGAAAATGTCTAATCACTATGTTGTAGCCCTGAAACTAATGTAATATTGTCAACTGTAACTGAAAATTGAAAAGGGTTCCTCCAGAAGTTCTAAGTCTTGACATTTATTTTTAATGATGTTTGTCTTTTATTGTTTTATTGGGAACTCGTTTCAACTTCTGTTCCTCAGGCTAGAGGTCAGGTTGTTTGATGAGAGAGTTGCACAGATTCAGTAACCAAATCACAGATACAGGAGAGCTCTGTTTGTAGCCACAAAGAAATGCAGTCTGGTGGGCAATGCTGGCTGAGAAGGCTCCCTGCATGCCCTGTCTGCCCTCTGCTGAGAGAATTTTTGCAAATGTAAGAATGATGAAGCAAAAAGAGAGAGAAAAGGCCAACATGAGGCAACTCTGTGCTTGCGTGGGTCACAGGCTAACGTCAGGAATGTGATGACAATAATGGCTCCCTCTTTGGCAGCGGATTAGGCCAGCTGCAAGGTGAAGAGTCTGGACATTGCCATGTAATTCTGTCCAGGTCCCTGTGACGAGCAGTAGATCAAGTCCGCACATCACACTGCAGGCTGTGGAGACCAGACAGTGCCCTTCCAAGGTGATGTGCATCGGTGTGGGAGGCTGGACTTGGACTGGGGTGATGGCTGGGATTTCATTCAGGAGGCCATTCATAGCATGTAGGATGGCAGTTAGGAATGAGAGAGGGTGATAATTAAGAACATAGTTAAGAAACAGGGTATAGAACTTTATGAATCGTCTGTTGAGAGTTAGTGTGAGAAAGTAAAGTGCTCTTAGTTTCCGACTTGGGCACTTTGGCATGTCGTAATGTCATCACTTGAAAGATGGAAGGGAGCAGGGGAAATGCTTACTCCTTATGTAGTGTATTTGTCTCAGAAAGGCTCTGATATTTCATATGGAATTAATCTTTTGTGTTCAATAGAAATAACAGCTTGCACACACTTGGAAAATGTTTGTAATGCTTCTTTATACAGGTTAGGCTAAGGTTATAAAGCACTGTAAACTACATTCTATGTAAATCTACAAGTGTATCTATAAGCAACCTGGGCTGTGTAAAGTATCATAGCAACCAAGGATGGAATAATGGAATAATGTATACTGAGGGAACCTAATCTTTCTGCCCATTTTCTCTTCTCTAGGTACTAAAGTCAATGAATAAACATAAAAATACAATTGAGAGTCAAAATGATGTGTTGGCTTTACTACTAGGAAAGCTGGACTAAGAACGCAGTTGAATAATCTATCTTCCTCCTTCTAAAACCTTGAAACCATCACCATCTTGATTTGCCCTCCACCTTCTGTTGGTGGGAAGCAAGACATTGACTTCAGCCAGCTGGTTGCCAGGCAACCCAGGGAGCTCTGCCTCAATCATTCAGCAGGTTCCTGCCGGTCTCTCTTCAGAACAGAACATAAATTGATTTAATATCAAGGACACACGGCACCCTCAGCCAAAAATTTATTTTCTATTTCTCCCTACAAATTATATCTAGTGATGTTTTTCAATATAGCTCAGCAGAAGAAGCTGTAAAAAGGAGCACCCACAGCAGTGTGGAAATATGCTAAGTAGTATAACAGCAACATCAAGTGGCATATGAACATCAGTTAAGAAAACAAAAATTTTTATTGTTAAAGTTTTAGAAAAAAAATAATATATAATATGAAGTACGATCTTGTTTTATAGTTGAATCCAAAGGATTAACAGTTCAGAACTCCCTCCACAATTTCCCATTCATCTCACTCTGAGGGGCCATATTTGGAGTCATGGTTCCTCTTGACTCCAAATGTGCGTGTGCCTAATTTCTGGCCTCTTTTCTGATGAAATGAGGTGAGGTTCCTTTACCACTTTCCAATTTGAATTGCTCTAGTACAAGGATTTTAAACAATTTCCACTTTTCCAAATGGAAAATGTCATTTTCACAAAACCAGCCTCATACCTAAAGTATTAAAAACAAAAGTAAATTCTTAGACATATAGTAACATTCCAAACAGAATAATACAAGGGGAAACCACCCCCCGCCAAAAAAAACCTCCAGAATTATGTTCTAGAGGGCAGGCCCCTTATAGTACAGGCCCCCCCTCCCCAGGAGAGTGTTCTAGGAACCCATCTGTATCAGTGTACCAGCTGGCGTTGTTGTGAGAGGCTGTGTTTAGCTCCGGTGAATTTTTTTGAAGACCCTTTCAACATGTTTGCCCATTTCATGATTGGTGATTTATGAGTCCACCTGCCCACACCTCACAGACTGTTCAGCAGTTTTTGACCAAAACCAGCATGACTCCTGTGCTCTACCCTCCCTACTCACACAATCTCCCCCTGAGCAACTTTTTTTGTTTTCCTAGATGAAAAAAGTCCTCCAAGAGAGGAGGTGAAACAAAGGTGGAAGAGATGAAACAAACAAAAAACAGCAGAAGCACTAAAAGACATCAAAATAGATGGGTTCAAAAACTGTTTTGAGCAGTGGAAAAAAATCTCAACAGGTGTATTGCATCAAATGGATAGTACTTTGAAGGTGACTGAAGTTGAAACATGTAAGAATAAAAACACACTTTTTAAAAAATAAATTCTGTTCTTTTTGACTCCTCCCTCATATTCTCAGGACTCTGTACATGATGTCATTGTGCCCTGACTGCTATTCCAGCCAAGAACTATGTGAAAGGCCTTGTCACTCTGGGCTGAGGGGCACAGACAGAGAAAGTGAGAGGAAGGAGACCGTCTTGACTGCCAGTAGGCTGCTTAGAACCCACCAGCTATGGATTTGGATTCAAATTTCAGTTGTGAGAATGAGCCTAGTGAGAGGTTGGTTTTTCTATTAGGCTGCCATGTCCTGGGGAAGAATTCACTTAACAGATATTCTCTTTAGTAGAGAAATTTGAGATAGTTCAGATTTTGGCAATACTCAGAAATTTACGGTGGTGACATTAGTATCCCTTTTGTTTGATGTTTCTTTTCCCCCCTTTAACTGAATTTGTTGGAATGACACTGATCAACAAAATGATACAGGTTTCAGGTGCACAATCCCATGACACATCATCTGCACATTGTATGGTGTGTTCACCACCCCGAGTCAGGACTCTATCTGTCACCATTTATCCCCTCACCCCCACCAACCCCCTACTGTGTCCACCTCCCACACACCCCCACCTCCCCTCTCTCTGGCTGTTGCCACACTATTGTCCGTGTCCGTGACTGAAACTAAATGCTGAGCGAGATGAACGATGAGATTCTGGATGAAACTTTGGGACACAACTCCTTTTCTAACTCTGCTGCACCTCATTCAGGAACGTACTCTTGGGAGACTCCGTGGGCCTCAGGGTCTGAGCACAGTGGCTGAGGACCCTGGAATGACCTCAGTTTACTGTGTCTCCCGTGCTGTAACCGTACCGTGTAGTTGTGTAGCACTGAGACTGATGAGGTCCACCTGTCCCCAGCTGAGGTATTTGGCAGGACGTATATGCAGGAGTGGTCTAGCCTCATAAAACGTTTCCTTATAGTAGAAAGTCAATTTGTAACTGCAGTAGGAATAATTAACTTGCAAAATAATTATTTGGCAACTTTATAATCATTGATTCAGGCAATCATCACTGATGGATGCTAAAACTAGCACATAAAGATATAAGGAGTAACAGGACATTTACATAATCACAAAGTACCCCTACTCCTAAAAATGCCACTATTAATTAGGAAAGTAGGAAAGTAACTTTGTACTTGAGCAATCTGGCAGAGCACCTTAGCAAAATGGCCAACATGAACCTCACTACTAGGGGGGTAAATCCACAGCAAGTGTCTCCTGCTATGATACACTGGGAAGAGGAAAACATCATTTCTGAGTTAGTCCCTCCCCCAATCATAGCCTGAATCTAATGTGGAGGAAACATCACACAAACCAAAATCGATGGATATTCTAAAAATACCAGGCCTAAAACCTTCAAAAATGTTAATGTTCTGAAATATAGAGTATGACTCAGGAACTATTCTACATAAAAAGAAACTGAAGAGAAGCAACTTTATGGAATACATAATCCTGGATATTTTTTTTTTGCTATAGAATACGCCACTGGGATAATTAGAAAATCTTGTATGGCAGACGACAGAGCACTAGTGATGGGAGCCCCTGTCCCTGGCGCCCAGTCGATGTTTGCTAACAGCTGGCCCCGAACTCAGCATCCTGCTCACAGTTTCCACCCACAGAGTTTCTGTCAGTCGCTTGGCTGATAGACAAGAGGGCAAGAAAAATAAGATCATCATTCTATTATTTAGAAAATTCAATTTTACTTCTAAAATACAGCTTTTTGGGGATTTGTTTTAATGCATTATTCTCTGCTTCTTTCTAAAATGGACTTAAGGACTAAGGTGGCTTACCAAAAGCAGCCATAAACAACTGGTACATAAGATATAAACAAACAACTCCCCCCCCCAATCAGGAAAACAAAAATGAGAATTAGACAAACCCATGAAAACTGGGTCTGCGGGAGGGCGGGAATTCGGGCAGGTCCAGGGCCTTCAGTAGCGAGGCTCCGCAGAACGGGAGCGGCCACAGCGTGAGTCAGCCTCAGCTTCCGTGTGCCTCAGCTCCAGGCACATGTGTGGTCTCTTTGGCCGGGTCACATGGCCACTTCTGTGAGCAGGGTACAGGGTACAGTGGAATGGAGATGGGCAGGTCTCCAAGAGGTAGGGCAAGGGCCTGTTGCCAGGAAAAAGGGGGAAGAAACATGTTGAGAAGTCAAACACAATCTCTTTGAAGTATGTCTTATGCTACTTGTCATCTGTTAAAGCTCTTAAGTTAGATGCATTGCATATTCAGTAAATATTTTGGGGTGGGAACTGCCATGTTTCTCAATGAATGTGTTTATTTGTTTTTGCTTATTTATGCATAGATGGGCTTATTCATTCCAGTGAGTGCTGAGGGCTGATTATGTGGGCGGGGCAGTAATTTTTTTGCCAGGAGAGGCAGACAGTCAGGTTGGGGGTTAGACAGAGTCCCTCTGCTAGAAACACTTAGTCTCCCTGAAAGGAAAGAGTCGTATTTAACTTCATAAACCGCGTAAACTGCTCTTCAGCAGAGGACGAAAGTTAGGATCAAAGGATTTAAACAATTTGTCCCAAATCATGGAGTACACTCAGAAAAGAACTGCAATTTGGAACCCTCTTTCAGACTTTTGGCCATGCAACTGATTGTCAAGTTTCAGTGCTTAAGGAGTCTTTAGGTGGCTATATTTTCTCACTGTATCTGGAATTTTGCCTTTAAAAGTTACTTAATGATAAAAGTATATAAAAATTAAAAATTAATAATTGTTTAAAAAGATTTTATTTATTTATTTTTAGAGAATGGGAAAGGGATGGAGAAAGAGAGGGAGAGAAACATCCATGTGTGGTTGCCTCTCACACGTCTCCCACTGGGGACCTGGTCCTCAGCCCACGCATGTGCCATGATTGGAAATTAAACTGGCAACCCTTTGGTTCACAGGCTGGTAGTCAATCCACTTAGCCACACCAGACAGGGCTTGAATATATTAATATTTATGTTTTAAAAATGTAAGTCTTTTAATTACCATACTTTTCAGACTATAAGATGCACTTCCCCCCCCAACTTTGGAAAAGGAGTGTACGAGTCTTATAGTCCGAATGTAGCTTACCTGGCTTGCTGGGTGGGGGTGGCTGCAAAGCAGGGTCACAGGAGGCAGGAGCCTCCTATTTTTTTCCTACTCTGAAACCTAGGTGCGTCTTATAGTCTGAAAAGTATGGTAATAATTATTTACATTTTACTCAGCAAAATCATGCACTCAGCTCTTTAACTTTTTTCAGTGGATGAGCACATTAAAAAAGTAATGGTGAAGTCTGACCCCTGTGGCTAGTTGGTTGGCATCATCCTGCAAAGTGAAAGGTTGCCAGTTCGACTCCCATCAGGGTACAAGCCTAGGTTGCAGGTTTGGTCCTGGGTTGGGGTGCTTATGAGAGGCAATCAATCGATGTTTCTCTCCCACATTAGTGTTTCTCTCTTTCTCCCTCCCTTCCCCTCTCTCTAAAAATAAATAAATAAAATCTTTTTAAAAAGTGATAGTGCAATATACAGATGGTGTGCTACAAAATTATACACCTGAAACACACATGATTTTATTAACCAATGTCACCCCAATACATTCAATAAAAAATAAAATAAAATAATCATATAAAAAAGCATTTCACTCTTTAGCAAGTTTAACTTATTAAAGAATAACATTTATTTAAAAAGGCTTATAAAGCACATACACTGTGCTTGATAGTGAAGGTCGTGAGGAAACGTTAGAGAGGTGTGCTCCGTCTAGGTTCTCAGTGTGGGACAGAGAAGGGCAAGGAGTTAGGAGCAGGGGTGGGAGCAAAAGCCCCTTCCCTTCTCTCCTGGGTCAGCTTTCCCTCCTGTGAGTGGTGGACAAGGCAGGCAGCTCCTGTCCTGCAGACCCTGTTGCCTCCTACTCAGCCAGAAAGGAGGGAGAGTCTCCACTGGGAATTGGTTAAGCCACATGTTCCACTCAGTTTACCAGCGAACCCCTGGGTGGTGATCACTGAGACCTTGCTGATCTTTAGTTCTCGGTTTGCTGTTGAATCCCGTTTTTGTCCTTACAAAGTTAGAAACCAGGAGCTGAGTAGAAGTCTTAGGGTCCAACCTCATAGACGCAGTCAATCCAATGGGTGCATGAAAGCAACCCCAATGAAAAAAAGAAATAGGATTGCCTTCAAGGTAGGTAATCAGGAATTTATAGCACCTGAGCTTCCTGGCTTGTGCTTTTTCTCTGAGAAAGCCTAACAGGATTGGTGCAGGAATGGAGCAGGCCGGTGAGCTCACTGAAGACAGGGCAAAAGGAAGGATTTGAAAAGTTTGGAACTAGTTATAATAATAGTGAAAATATCTAAACTAGACAAAAGCTTAAACAAGTAGACAAGAGAAGTGAAAGTGATATGAACAAAAAGAGGTTTTAGTGAAGTAATTTATTCATTTTACAAAACTTTATTAGCAGATGTGATGTTCCCCAATCCCTATGCTCTCGTGAGCAGGAGTTCGCCTTGATCTCAGCCCCCAAAGAGCTTACAGTCTAGTGAAAGAGGAAAAGCATTCATCAAATGTTCATACATGTAAATCATAATTATTGAATGTGGTAAATGCTAGAAAGAAAACTTCAAAGGATCGAAAAGTTATAATGGGAGAGTATTTGGATCATAAGTAGTCACTCATGTCCTAGTTCATGTCAGTAAATATGCATACACGTCATGATTTGTCTGGCTGGATGGGATCCTTGAATTCCAGAGATGACTTTCCTGAGAAAATGTTATCCGAGGTGAGATCTGAAGAATGAGTAAATGTGCAGCGAAGTGGGAAACAAAAACCATTCTAGTCAGGGGTGAGAGCCTGTGCAAATGTTTTAGAAAGGAGGATAGCACATTTGAATAACTCGAGGAATGAGAGGAACAGAATTGTGAGATAGAGCTTGAGAGGCAGAAAAAGCAGAAGACCACTCAGAGCTTGGCTGGGCCCTTTGAAGACTGTGGCCTCTGTATCAGCAGCTTTGAGAGAATCTGAGAGGGCTTCCCACAGTGTGTGTTTGAATGTATGTGGGAGAGAGGGAGAATGGAGAGGTCACTTTGCCTATTGGAGGGAGTAGGAATACACTCAAGGAGCAAGTAAGGAGGATTCTGGTGCCACAATTTAAAATACAAGGCAAAATGGAGAAAACACAGTCACTAAGATAAATACCCTGAAAATGTATGTGTATTAATGCCCTACTTTAGCCAAATCTGATGGCATCAGATCACAATTTCAATATTTTCACTTTTTAAGTTTCTATGCCTGAATGTACACTGAGACCAGACTTGGATTCTAATAATCAAGTTAGGCCCCTGCACAGATATCTTCTGGAAATACCCAGAAGATTTGAACCAACCAAGAATAGTAACTAATTAAGAATGAGAATTATAGAACCCCATTCTGTGAGGGTAGTACATTTTCCTACATATTAGTGCATAATTGATAAATAACATAATACATACTACGCCATTGGTTTTAGAAATGGCTGTAAAGTTATTCCTTTAGATTAATTGGTCTGGCATTATTTTTCTCAAAACTTCCTGGTTTGCATAGTTGGCCTCACTCAATACCATACTGGGGGAACTTTCCTGTTGAAAATATGTTTTTTTTTTAAAAATACATGTTACAATATTGTTGCAAAATTATGAAAGTAACACAGACAAAATGTAATGAAGAAAGTAAAAATCACCCAAAATTGGATTACCCATCTATATGTAGATACATTTTTATGAAGACTCAAAAATAACATTTAAGTATTCACAATCTTCATACTGCTTCCTCTGCTGTGAGAAGTCTGTCTTTGTGATATTTCCCAGGCCTTTATTTGATAGAATCAGTATGTTGGGTGAGGAGAGAACCAGAGAAGTTACAGAGGAAAGATTAATGAAAAATAGAAAAGGCAGAGAGCAACTGGTGAAAATAAAAAGAGGAGTTACAATTAGCTAAGAGAAGGGAGGGCTTGAAGACAGGAATAAGAAATAATTTGGGATTGTTCTTACACATCAGAGATATTGAAAGGGAAAAAATGCTGAGGCAAGATTTTGGAGGGTCTATATATTATAGGGCAAATATTTATTTTCAAAGTTTTAGCAAAATGGCTATATTGTATAGCCATAAGAAGATCTGACATGGAATCCTAGTTCTATACAGAAACACATTGTGTGATGTAGGGAAAAGTACCTGACATCCCTAAACCTTGTTTCACCTTCTATGACATGGTTTGTGTTCTGACGTAGGTATATGAGATAATATGTGAAAAGCAATTGCAGTGCTTGGTGTGCAGTGAGGAATCGACAAATGGCAACTCTAGGCAGATCCCTCAAAGGCTACCCGAGGGTGTATTTCTCCAGCTCATCTCTGCCCAAACCAAATTGAGGTTGTTTACAGTTGAGTAGTGATTTGTGGGAGCTTAACAACGGTTGTAAGACAAAGGAGAGAACTCCTGCAAACCCAAAAATCACAGGGATATTTGAAGTTAAATAAGCAGATTTATTTTTAAGTTGTGGTAAAATACACATAGCATAAAATTTACTATTTAACCATTTTAAGTGGCTATTTTGAAGCCCAGTGATGTTTAGTATACTACTGTTGTGCTACAAATATCAAGAACACTTTAATTTTCCAAAACTGAAACTCTTTATCCATTAAACAACAATTTTTCTGTCCCCGAGCCCTGGCCCCCACAACTCTCTCTCTATTGATGTGAGTAGTCTAAATATTTCATATAATGGGACTTGTACTGTATTTGTCTTTTTGTCACTGTCAGTAAGCCAGTCACTTAACATCTTCAAGGTTCATCTGTGCTGTGGCATGTGTCAGGAATTCTCTCTAAGTCTGAATAATATTCCATGTATGTTCAGGCCACATTTATGTATGCATCCATCATCAGGTGGCACTAAGGTTGTTTCTACCTCTTGGATCTTGTGAGCAATGCTGCTACAAACATGCTATGAATATGAGTATCTCTTCAAGCCCCTGCTTTTAATTCCTTTTTATCCTGCAGAAAGCTTTCCTGTGTCTATTTGGTCCAGTGTATGGGGGAGGGCTCCAGAGTGGTTGCAGGAAAAGGCTCAGGCAGAAACCAGACACCACATGGATGCAGAGGGGCCCCTGCATGGCTTCTGGGCTCCAAAGGCTCCTAGCAGTGCTTGAGGATGAGAGTTTTGAAGAGACACTGACAAAGCCCAGCCTGGGGCCAGCCAGCCTGAGGAGGTGAGCCAGGTGTTCCCCATCTTCTTGAGTTTCACACCCTCACGCAGCTAGTCATTCTTCAGGAAGTCACAGAGCTGAGGGGCTGTATAGGCAGCACCCAGGGCCTGCAGACCCAAAAGGGCCTGGTTCAGGGGCTTCTCCAAGGCCAAGGCGGCTCCCATGGCTTCCTGAGTGTCACCCCCTCATCTTGGGAAGGCTTCAGTATGTCCTGAAAGAGAATGCAGTGGCCACGTTGGCTTTGCATCTTTAAGAGACACTCAGCGCCTTTGCACTTCTTCTCTGCTAACTCTTGGAAGAAGCTACCCACACCCTCCAGAGCCACATCGCCCCGATGGAAGTAGGAGCCCAGAAGGAGGGAGGTGTAGGAGGCCTGCTGACGCAGGATGGCTGGGCAGTTGACAGCATTTCCACTGCAGTGGAATAATTCCTACGAATTTGGGAGCTCATGGTTGTTAGGCAATAGGAGTTAAGGTCAAAAAGCGATGTTGGCTGGTCTCGGAGGCTGAGGACAGCTAAGGTGGTTCTGATAGTAACTGGAAAGGAGGCTGGACTGTGGTAGGAGGATGAAAGGAGAGGCATCCCTGGGTCTGTTTCATGCAAACACTGCCCCTGGCAGGCCTAGGGGTGGGGGCGGGGAGGAGCTGTGGAGGGCACTGCCTGCTTTCAGTTCTTTTGTATATTTCCTCAGAGGCAAATTTGCTGGATCACTTGAAAATCATGTTTTTATTTATTTACCTTCATTGTAAAATTATTTTTAAATGTTAACATTTATTTTTTATTTTTTAATTAATTATTGTTTTACATTTGATATTATTTGGGATTAGTTTCAGTTGTACAGCATAGTGATTAAACAATCATGTACTTTGCAAAATGCTCTCCCAATATTTTCAGTACCCACCTGACACCATACATTACAACGTTATTGACTACTTTCCTATGCTATATTTACATCCTTGTGACTATTCTGTAACTATCAATCTATATTTCTCAACTGCTTCACAGTTTCCCTGAGCACCCTCCCTCCCTTCTGGAAACCATCAGTCTGTTTCTGTTTTCTACGTTCATTTATACTGTTCTTTATGTTTCAGATATAAGTGAAATTACATGGTATTTGTCTTTCTCTGACTGACTTATTTAACCTAGCATAAGTCTATAGGTCCATCTATACTGTTACAAATAGTAAGATTTCATTCTTTTTTATGGTTGTGTTATATTCCATTGTATATATGTACCACTGCTTTTTATCAGCTTATCTATTAGTGGGCACTTGGAGTTCTTCCATAATTTGGTTATCATAAATAATGCTGCAGTGAACACAGGGGTGAATATATTCTTTTGGATTAGTGTTTTGGGGTTCTTAAGATACATAGCCAGGTATGGAATTACTGGTTATTGAGGTAGTTCCATTTTTAATTTTTTGTAGAATGTCCATACTCTTTTCTGTACTGGCTTTACCAATCTGTTCCCAACAACACTGCAGGAGGGTTTCCCTTTCTTCACATCCTTGCCAACACTTGTTTGTTGATATATGGATGATAGCAATTCTGACAGGTGTGAAGTGGTGTTTCACTGTAGGTTTAATTTGCATTTCTCTGATGATCAGTGATTTTGAGCATCTTTTCTTATGTCTATTAGCAATCTGTATGTCTTCTTTAGAGAAATGTCTGTTTGGGTCTTCTGCTCATTTTCAGAATGGATCATTTGCTTTTTTTGGTGTTGAGTTGTATGAGTTCTTTATAAATTCTGGATATTATCTGAGGTATCATTGATGAACATGTTCTATCATTCAGTAAGTTGTCCTTTTGTTTTGTTGATAATTTCCTTTGCTGTACAATGTTTTTTAGTTTAATGTAGTCTCGCTTATTTATTTTTCTTTTGTTTCCGATGCCCAAGAAGATACGTCAGGAAAAAACTTGCAGTGAGAAATGTCTGAGATTTTACTGCCTATGTTTTCTTCTAGGAGTTTTATGGTTTCAAGTCTTACATTTAAGTCTTTCATCCATTTTGAGTTTATTCTTGTGTGTGGTGTAAGTTGATGGTCTAGTTTCATTTTTTGCCTGTACATGTCCAATTTTGCCAACACCATTTATTAGCTAGGTTGTCTCCACTCTGTTGTATGTTCTTGTCTCTTTGTCAAGTTTTAATTGATATTTGTTATCACCTGGAGTGAGTTTTCCAACCTTGTTCTTCTTTCTCAAGATTGCTGTGGCTGTTTGAGGTCTATACAAATTTGTGTATTAATTGTTCTAGTTCTGGGAAATACACCATTAGTATTTTAATAGGAAGTGTGTTGAATTTGTAGATTGCTTTGGATAGTATAGACATTTTAATGATGCTATTTCTTCCTATCCATGAACACAATATGTGTTTTCATTTATTTGTATCTTCTTCAGTTTCTTCTGTGTTTTATAATTTTTGAAGTAGAAATGTTTTACCTCAATAGTTAAATTCATTCCTATGTATTACAAATGTTTGATTTACTTGTAAATGGAATTGTTTTCTTACTTTTTCTTTCTGATAGTTCATTATTGGTGTTTAAAATGCAACTGATTTCTGAGTACTTTTTGTATTTTCCTTCTTCCCTGAATTCATTTATCAGTTCTAGAAGATTTTGGGTGAAATCTTTGGGTGAGATCTCTATATGCAGTATTATATCGTCTGCAAATAATGACAGTTTACTTCTTTTTTTCCATTTTGAATGCTTTTTATTTCTTCATCTTGTCTGACTGATGTGTCTAGGACTTCCAGTACTATGTTGAGTAAGAGTGGTGAACCCTGGATGAATAGCTCAGTTGATTAGAGCATCGATCGGCCCTGGTCATGGCACATAAGAGAATTAGCCAATGAACAATTAGCCAAGTATGTGGAACAACAAATCAATACTTCTCTCTCTCTGAAGTCAACAAAAAATTAGAGTGGTGAATGTGGTTATCTCTTTCTTATTTCTGATCATAAGTGAAACATTTAATTTTTTACTGTTGAGTATGGTGTTAACTGTGGGTTGTCATATATAGCTTCTATTATGTTGAGGTGTGTTCCCATAATTCCTACTTTGCTGAGAGTTTTTATCATAAATGGGTGATGGATTTTGTCAAATGCTTTTCTGCATATATTTACATGATTATATAATTTTTATCTTTCATTTTATTTAAGTATGTATCACATAAATTGTTTTGTAGATATAGTACCACATTTGCATCTCAGGAATAAACCCCACTCATTCATGGCATATGATCTTTTTAATGAATTGCTGAATTCAGTTTGTTAATAGTTTGTTGAGAATTTTTGCATATATGTTCATTGGAGATATTGGCCTATAATTTAATTTTTTTGTATTATCTTTATCTGGTTTTGGAATTAGGATAATGCTGTAAAATGAGCCTTGGGGTCTTCCCTCCTCTTGAATTTTTTGAAAGTTTGGGAAGGAGGGGTGTTAGTTCTTTAATGAATGTTTAGTAAAATTAACCTGTGAAACCTTTTAGTTCAGGACTTTTATTTGTTGAGAGTTTTAAAATTATTATTTTTACTGCTTCAATTTCATTAGTTGTACTCAGTCTGCTCATATTTTCTTCTTCTTGATTCATTTTTGGAAAATTGAATATTTATAGAAATTAATCCATTTTGGTTAGATTGTCCAATTTGTTGACATCTAGTCGTTTATAATATTTCTTATAATCCTTTGTATTTCTGTGGTGTCAGTTGTTAATTCTCCTATTTCATTTCTGATTTTATTTATTTGTCTCCTCTTTTTTTTTGGATGAGTCCGGTTTAAGGTTATCAATCTTATTTATCTTTAAAAAAACTATCTCTTGTTTTTATTGATCCTTTGTATTTTTTTTTAGTTTTGATGTCATTACTTATTCTCTAGTATTTATTATTTTCTTTATTTTACTCACATTGGGCTGTGTTTGTTGTTCCTTTTCTAGTTCCTTTAGGTGTATGTTTAGCTTGTTTATTTGAGATATTGCTTGTTTGTTTATTTCTTGAGGTAGGCCTGTAATGCTATGAATTTCTCTTTTATGACTGCTTTCACCATGTCCCATAAATTTTGGGTTGTTTTGTTTTCATTTTCCTTTGTCTCAAGTTATCTTTTGATTTCTACTTTGATTTCATTGTTAACCTATCATCATTATTTAGAAAAATGTTATTTAGCTTCCATGTATTTGTGTTTTTTACTTTTTTCTTGTAATTGATTTCTAGTTTTATACCATTGTAGTCATAGAAGATGGTTGATATGATTTTAATCTTTTTAGTTTACTGAAACTTGTTTTGTGTCCTAACATGTTATTTATCCTAGAAAATATTTCATGTGCACTTGAAAACAATGCATATTCTGCTGCTTTGGGTGAAATACTGTCAAGATATCAATGAAATTAATCTGATCTACTGTGCCATTTAAAGTTACTGTTTCCTTGATGATTTTCTGTCTGGGAGATCTATCCATTGATGTCAGTGGGGTGTTAAAGTCTCCTACTATGACTGTATTACTGTGGACATCTCCCTTTATGTCCATCAAGCTGTGCTTTATATATTTAGCTGCTCCTGTGTTGGGTGCTTAAATGTTTATAAGGGTTATATCCTCGTGTTAGATGGATTCCTTTATCAGTATGTACTGTCCTTCCATGTCTTTTATTATAGTCTTTATTTTAAGGTCTATTTTATCTGATATAATATTGCCACCCCAGCTTTTTAAAATCTTCATTTGCATTATATATGTATGTGTGTGAGTGTGTGTGTTACTTTTAGTTTGTGTGTGTTTTTTGTTCTGAGATGGGTTTCTTGCAGACAGTGTGTATATGGATTTTGTTTTCTTATCCATTCAGCTACCCTCTATATTTTGATTAGGACATTTAAGCCATTTACACTTAAAGTGATTATTGGTTGGCGCATATTTATTGCCATTTTATTCTTTATAACTATGTTTTTTTCTTCTGACAGAAGTCCCCTTAACATTTCTTGTAACACTGGTTTGATGGTGATAAACTCCTTTAGCTTTTTCTTATCTGGGAAGCTCATTATTTCTTTTTCAATTTTAAATGGTAGCCTTTCTGGATAAAGTAGTCTTGGTTGTAGGTCCTTGTTTTTCATCACTTGAAGTATTTTGTGCCAATCCCTTCCTGTCTGAAATGTTTATGTTGAGAAATCAGCTGACAGTCTTATGGGAGCTTCCTTGTAGTAACAGTTTTTTTCTTCTTTTAAAATTTTCTCTTTGTCTTCAACCTTAGCCATTTTAATTGTGATGTGTCTTAGTGTGGGCCTCTTTCAGTTCATTTTGTTTGTCATTCTCTGTACTTTTTGCACTTGTGTGTCTTTTTTCTTCAACAGGTTAGGCAAATTTTCAGTTATTATTTCTCTGAAGAGTTTCTCAATACCTTACTCTCTCTTCTCTCTTTCTGGTTTTCCTATGATGCAGATGTTGTTACATTTTATGTTTTTCCTGAAGTTTCTTTAACTATTCTCATTTCATTTTTTTTCTTTTTGCTCCTCTGATTGAGTGATTTCTGCTACTTTGTTCCAAATCAATGATTTAATCCTCTGCTTTATCCAACCACCCTACTGTTGAGTCCTTTCAGATAATTTATTTTTTATTTCTGGCCACTTTTTAAATGGTTTATATGTATCCTTTTGTACTTATTAGCTCTTTGTTTAAATTCTCACTGAATTTATCCCATTTTCCCCTAAATTCCATGAGCATCTTTGTAATAATTGTTTTGAATGCTGTATCTGGTAGATTTCCTCTCTTCATTTTATTTTGTTCTTTTTCTAAGGATTTCTGCTGTTCTTTCATTTGGGGAATATTTCTTTGTCTCTTCATTTTTGAATTACTCTCTGTGTTTATTTCTGTGTATTAGGTAGATCTGCCATATCTTCCAGTCTTGGTGGGGTGGCCTTGTATAGTAGGTGTCCTGTGAGAGTCCGAAGTGCAGTCTCTCTGATCACCCGAGCGAGGTGCTCTAGAAGTGTCCCTTGGTTGGCTTTTGTGAGCCCTCCTGTTGTAATTGAGTCTTGATTGATGTTGTCCCATTTGTGGGTGGGGTCAACTCCCAGGCTGGCTGGCCATCACAATTGACCCTGATTCCAGTGTACAAGCTGATGTGTTGGTGCTGACCATGTGAAGCATTCATCCTAGCAGTGTCTAATGCCTGCTGAGATCTCTCTTTGGATGTGCCTCTTGTGGAGCTAATTGAGTGATGTGATCTGAAGCCTGCCATCAGGTGTGTTGATTATTGGGCTTCTTGGGAGAGACTCTGGTGCAGGTCAATGTCAGATGCTGAGTGTAACTAGCCTTGGGCTATGTGTTTAGAGTTACAAAACAATCCATAATTTACATCTGTCTTTGCTGGCCCATGTGTGCATTGGAAGGGCCAAGGTATGTATCAAGGCTGGCTTCTATGAGCACCAAACCTGGGGGCAGGAAACAAAGGGCCTAAGGCACTACAAGATTTGCTTCCACCTGCTTCTACTTGCCAGCTGCCTATTAGGCTCAGCCACTAAAGACCCTCTGGTGGTATTTGAGTTGTATGAGGTAGGTTCTCAGTGAGTTGCCAGGTAGGGGTGAGTGGTATTCACCAGATTGATATGGATTAAACTCATTGCCAGTGGTTGGTCTAAGGCCACTTAGCAAATGTCCCAGTGTACACCAAGGCCAGGTGCCATTCACTGGTTTCCCACAGACTGTTGTGGTGGGGCAGTGTCTTGTCTTAGTGAGTTGTTAGGGTGAGGCTAGCAGTGTGCATTAGGACCCAACAGACCAAGGTTTTGCCCTATGATGGGAGGGCTTTGCACAGGTCAAGTACCTGAGGAAAAAGTGGCCCTGTCACTAGAACCAGAAAACCCTGTCCCTGATTTTGGCCAGACCTCCTCAAGAACCCTAGCTTAGCAGGGCAGGGCTGCCTGGCATAAGGAGTATAGGGCTGTTGCATTCCCCTGGGATATGCTGTATGGAAGGGAGTGCTCAACCTATGAAAGATGGCATTTGTGGACAGTGTGGGAGAGGGACTCAGCACAGGAACCCTGGCACTGTCTCTTCAGTTCTCTCCCAGGAGCCCTACAACCCAGAATAGCTCTTCACACTATTCTAGTCTACTCTGAGCTGCTCTCCCTTTGCTGGATCGCAAGGTGAGTAGCTGAAAATGAGACTTTTTTGTGTTGGCCCTTTAAGAGGGTGCCTGAAATTTTATCAGGTTCCTGTCTCTCCCTGATAAAGAGTCCTTGCTGATTTTACAGCCAGATATTATGTGGGCTCCTCTTCTGTGCTTGGTGCTCTGGGCTTGGAAGCTCTATGTGAGGTTGGGACCCTACATTCTTCAGGGGTTACCTTTGCAGCTGAGATAGTCCTTTGGATTCTTGTTGGCAGGGTGTGTGTTTGGGGCCAGTCTTTTTTTGTGTCTCTGCCCTTCCTACCAGTCTCAGTGTAGCTTCTGTAAATCTGTGATTACAAGACTTCTGTTCAGCGAGAGGTCTGATTGTTCAGGTTGCTTACTCTATATTTTAGTTGTAATTCCAATTTGGTCCTGGGAGGAGGTGAGTGTACCTTCCAACTGCTCTGCCATCATCTTGGATTGTTGTTAGTTGTATCTTTAAATTTTTTGAGGGAGTACCATACTATTTATCATAGTAGCGGCCCCACTTTAGATTCCTACCAACAGTGTACAAGGGTTTTAATTTCTCCACATCTTAGTCAACACTTTTTTACTTTTTTAAGTGATAACAATCTTAATGAATGTGACGTGATAGCTCATTATGAATTTGATTTGCATTTCCCTAATGAGTAGTAATAATATCAAGCATCTTTTTATACGTTCATTTCTTTGGAGTGATGTATGCATGTGTGTGCATAAATGTATTTTAAATAAAATTCTATGTTGGGAGCTTTACTAAACTTATAGATGTAAGAGAAACAAACTATTTTAAAGGTTTTTGTGTGTGTGTGTGCTAGACTGTCATTACAACACGATTGAGAATTGACCAAAAGTGGTCAGAGATCATTCAGATTTCAGCTTTGCTATATCTTTAATTTTACTTAAATGAAATATAAATTTAAATTTGTGCATTGTATTGTTCTGAATCCCAGTTATTTCCCTCATTTGTCTTTTTATGTAAATAAATGTGCAATTACATCATAATTTGAATTGCTAAGTACCATTTATTCATTCATTCAACAAACTTACACTGTACTTACTATGTCAGTGGGCTGTGTCATGTGGACATAAGGGTGAATAAGACAAGATCTCTTTTTTTAATGGAATTTTCCATTGTATAAAAATATATCTATTGGTCAAGTATAAATATTAATGTGATGAGTATCTGTTCATAAGCATTATTCAGGCTTTACCAGATATAGAATGTGGGTTCTTTCACCAATATCCAGTGTTAATAGGACAACAAACCAATACTAAAACTGTTGACAGGAGAGGCCTGGTTCTTCTTGCTGATGCATGTAAAGAATTACATATTAGCAAATCTAGTAGCAAATCTAGTTTGTAATCAGTTTATTAGTGGCTGATTCCATGGAAGAGAACAGAACTGGGTAGAGTAGGGGGTGAAAGGCAAAGTTTCAGAGCAAAGCAGGGTGAGAAAAGCAAGAGAGGCTGGAGACCAGGGTGGCAAGCCCCTGGGCAGCCTGAGGCTAGGTGGCCAGAGGCCCTGTGGCCTGAGCCAAGAGCCCCCTGAGCCCCTGAGACAGAGAGCATCCTGAGCCCCGCCCCCCACCATTCCCACGAGAGAGCGAGTCCTTTGTTCTCAGGACTTATATAATTAGCGGGATAGGAGGGAAAAAAATTACACATTTATTAATGGGTAAATGTGGTGCCAGCTTTCCTGGGGGAATGTGACTACCCAAATTTAGGGATTGTAAGGTTTCCTTAGACGCACCTGAGGATTGAATGCCAATCACCCATGAAATCAGGCAGAAGGGCTTTATTTTGGAGTTGACACTCCCAGGCAGAACTTTCTCTCCACCAGTACAGCCAGCGGGAGGTCTGAGAGGAAACCACCCAAGGGAGCGGAAAGCGGGGTTTTATGTGACTTGACTTTGCGAGGGAGCCAAGAATTGGTTCTTGGTGAACAAAGAAGCTACATATCATTGGTGGCTCCTGGTCTGATGTCACCACTTCTTCCGGGTCAGAGTTTAGTCACCATATTACTTGTAGTCCAAATGGCGGCCATAGTTGTAGGCCAAATGCTATGATTGTAATTAGATTCCCACTTGTCCTACCCCGCCCATCCTGACAGGGATGAATGGAGGTCTGTCCACCCGAATTCTTATCTTGCTCCAGACTCCATTTGGTAATCCTGTTGTAAAACAAATATGTGACAGGAGGCAGTTAATTAAATTTTGGGGCACTTTCCAAAGTTATTTATGGACTCTTTCTGTAAGCATCAGGGACTCCCTTATAAGACAGTGACCAGAGGTAGGCAATTAACCAAGCTCTATTTATGGGCTCTTTCTTGTTAATATAGTGTTTCTTGTGATGTTGAAACACCTGGCAATATTATCAGAACAGGCTTAGGACTGCCGAGTTAGCATGTGAGACTGGTCTCCTTCCTCCTCCCTGCCTTGGTTTACTATTTATTCCACCTAATTGGTAAAGGGATTTTCCTGGAAACCAGGATGATAAATGCTGGCCAGTGACAGTATTGCAGTCGCAGAGTTCTTCTTGTGCTGTCTTCTGCTTCAGAATTACCTGTATTCAGCATGTAATCTAGAATAGGCATTCCCAAAATGTGAGAATAAGATTCTGTGTGATTTCAGGTTTTGCTAGTCAGGTTAAAATGGGCCATCAAAATCTCACACTGTACCTCAAACCATTTATCTGTACTTGAATGGGCTTTATTTTGTCCTTTATGCTGCATACCTTTTGTAAGTGCAGCAATTTATTTTATTTGGGGTTTTTAGGTTAATTAAACCTTTACCAGTAAAAAACAGAATAAAAGAACTCTACCATGGAAACATGGAACAGACTGACAGTGACCAGAAGGGATGGGGAAAGGGCATAATGGTGGAAAGAAGGGGAATACACTAGACAAAGAACAGGTGTGAATGACCCATGGACATGGACAATGGTGTGGCGATTGATTATGGGAGTGGGGTGGGGGGGGTGGTGGGTTGGGAGTGATAGGGGTTTAAGACTTGGGAAAATTTAGCTTAAGGTAAATAATCATAAATCTAGCAAGTAATGTGTATGTTAAGTTTTTGTTTCAGTAACTACAGATAAGGCCCATCCTGGCCCCTGAGATTAAGCAGTTGACCTCCTGGGGCACTGGCTGGAGATTACCTCCTCTGGAGAGGTCTGTACCAGGAAGAAGCAAGCAACTACCCTTCCCCCTTGGAGGCAACTGTTGAATTTCAAAGGCTTTCGCTGATACCTTGTTTGTCTTTCCCCAATCCCCCTTATAAAAGATCTGGCTGAGAAAGAAAGAGCAAGATGGTGTGTTAGGGTATGAACCTGCCATCTTCTTGGATCGCTGGCCATCTGAATAAAGCACCTATAAAAGATTCAATCACTGTCATTGCTTATTGGATTTGGTAGTGACAGGCAGCCTGAATGCCGGTGTCTTTTCCGGTTACAGGAGGAGGAGGGCAAAGTGGGAAAATGGGACAAATGTAGTAGAATAGCAGTAAAAAAAAAACCCTAGAAGTCACTAAAATGTCATGAAAACTAAGGGCTAGTGTGTCTTTGTGTACCTAGTAAATGGTACCCGTTCTTTCTCCCTGGATTCTGGAGAAAATTGAGAAATAATTATCAACTCACTTTGCTGAAGGACAAGCTAGCAAATGTAACTTGGTGGGAGATCCAAATGAGCACAGTCATGGAACCCTGTAAGTAGGCCATCTTCTCTTCAAACAGCTCTGGACAGGAAGGCTTGCACAGTCCTTTGCACTAAGCAGTCTTTTGGGATATTGGCAGCATGGTGCAGCAGGAAACCATGACCACAGGAGTTAAGGGGGTCTGGAACTGTGTCTGGCTTCACCATAACTAGATGTGCCATGAAGGGCTCACCACTCTATTCCAGGCCCCCATCTGTGGATGAGTGTGGGAGGCCGCTCTCTGTGGCGTGGGCCCAGCTCCCATTGGAAGATGCACAGGACCCACACCCACGGATAGGTTTTCCCATGGGGAAACAGGCCTGCAATGTACCTAGGCCACTATGAGTCTTGCTTTTTGCTGAAACTCCCTCACCCTGAATTGAGGACATTTATGGCAAAGCAACTTCCTAAAAACCATGCTAAACCTTCCTAGGATGAGTGTAACCAGTCCAGCTACTTTTGCCTTTTCATTTGCAAATATCCCTCTTCTGTGGTGTGATTACCAGCATCCTCTCCTTTGTTTTCTGTATAAGGAAACCACCTAAAGGGAGCCTGTGCATAGTTAATGAGGACCTTCTTGTAATGTGCCCAGTAAGATAATAAAAGCTCATTGGAGTGAGGGCCAAGGCTTTTGCTCCCCTTGAGAAAAAAAGCTATGCTGTCCCTTTTCCTCCACTGGACTTGGTAGTCCATGTGAATGTCTCATTTTCATCCATAATGATGTGGACCCCACAAGCCAGGGTCCAAATCAGATGAGTGCAATGAGTAGGGGCACAGAACAAAGGAAGGTAAGAGTAAGGCCAATATAGAAATGTGACGTGTCAGTGCATATTTACCAGTTTTTTAGTGGACTTTAAGTTCTGCAGAGGGGTGATGAAGATGGCTGAATTGCTCAGTAGGTCTCTGAGGCTGTCAGGTCCTGGAGGGATGAGGAGCAGGGTCTTTGGCATTAACAGGTCTGTCAGATGTCTGGTCTGGGCTTCAAGTTCAACCTTGGGTCCATGGTTTGAAATCTCTAATTCTCAAAGGTTTTTTTTTGTTTGTTTGTTTGTTTTTTTCTGAAAAGGAAACTCTATCTACTTCATGGGCATGATGTGGAGATTAAATACGATGATATCCATGAGATGTTTGCCATAGTGCCTGGAGAACAGCTCATGCTCTAGAAATATTAGTTAGCACCGGTCTTAGCAGCACTGGGAGACTGAGGTGTTTATGGGCAGAAAGGGAAAACACTTACATTCCAGAAAAAGTGAGAAAAGTGAAATGGGGGAGAATTGGCACAGAGATAGACCATTGAAGTGTGCTTCTCAGACTGACAGAGATCCTCATTGCCCTCAAGCCGCCAACATGGGCTGCCCTTGGTCGCAATAAGAAATCTGCATGCTGTGCCCCTTGGATTCCTTACCCAGAATTAAGGCACTAATAATATTAGTTAGAGTTATTTATGGGGTCCCACAGTTTAGGGAGACACATAAACATAGAAATCTTATTAGGCAAAGAAAATATAATGATTTAGAGAAAGTAGTTTTTATTTAAGAGGAGTATAGTCATATAGAAGAATGATGTTAGGACACAATAAATTTCCAAAATCCATTACAAAACCCTTAACTTATCCCAGGAATGTAAGTACTACATTGTGGAACACTCTTTTCAGGGAACTTTTCACTTCCCTGTTCCTTAAAGAATAGATTAATGAGTTCAGCATGGGTGAGACAATATTGTTTAATATTTGCACCACAGCACCAAGAAAAGGGTTGGGTGTGGGCTGCAGGTAGATGATGATCACAGGCCCATAAGCACAGAGGATTGCAGTGAGGTGTGCACTGCACGTCGAGAAAGCTTTCTGTCTGCCCTCTGCTGATCGGATTCTCCAAATGGCAATCCCGATGCATGTGTAGGAGATGCAAACACTGAGCCAAAGAATTAAAGCCAGAAAGCCAACATTAGTAGAACCCACTTTCTGGGCCATGGAGCTGTCACCACAAGCCAGGGGTAAGATGGCAGGAATGTCACAGAAGAAGTAGTCCACCTGATTGTGGCCACAGTATGGTAACTGGAAAGTGAAGGAGGTCAGGATGGTGGCATGAAGACAACCCACCAGCCAGGCTCCTGTGACCAGACTGACACAGACTCCAGGTCTCATGATGAGCGTATACCTCAGTGGGTGACAGATGGCAACAAAGCGATCATAAGCCATCGCAGAGTAGAGGCAGCCTTCAGCGGACCCCAGGAGATGGTAGAAGAAGAGCTGTGCAGCACATCCCTTATAAGAAATGGCATGGCTCTGGCCAGAGAGATAGAATAACATCTTGGGACAGGTTACAGATGGGAACAACATGTCAAAACCAGATAGGAGTCCCAAGAAAAAATACATGGGGGTGTGCAGATTAGAGGAAGAAACAATTGCTGTAAGGATGAGCAAATTGCCAATTGCTGAGCAGGGTAAAGAGGTAAATGAATGAGAAGATGACCAAGAGCACAGTCTCCAGTCCTTGTGTCTGGGGTATTCCCAGTAGGATGAACTCCGTTAGCTCTGTGTGGTTTCTCATGTTCCTGCATGGGATGTCTGGGTAGAGACAACAGGCACGAAAGCGTGAATGTAGAGACTGATTTGTGACAGACACAAGACCAGTATAATTATTGTCACCAATCTTTTTTTAAACATGTGGGAAGTTAAAAATTAGAAATTCTTTCAAAGACATTTAGGGGCTGGTAAAGCAAATTTATGCCTCCATATCTACAGATACTGTATTATTTAATGAAATGATACAAAGCAAATTAAAGCATTAACACAGTGAAATACTGAACATGCTAAGAAAACAAATATTTCAATACTGAACAGATAAACTTAATTTAAGGAATGTCCAAAACCAGTTACTCAATAATAAATGCCTTAAAGGATCAGGTTGGAAGCCTGATCCTTCTGATTCCTTTCCAGGGCATATCTACCATTGCTCAGGGGAGCAATCAAATGCCCTAAATATCCATCCAAGGTTGTTCTGGGCATCCACGCCTTTGCTGAGATTGATGGACTTAGATCATTCATCTTACTTCATGTGACAATTAGAACTAGAATAGTATTATCATAATATATTAATGAATTGATTTACTTTGTTATTATTGTCTTACAGTACCAAGTCTGGAGAGAGAGAGATTCTGCACATGGAGGAAAGCCAGTATTCTTCATCTTTTTCTAGATTACTTGAGTCAGCTTCCAGTTAGAGATCGTCTGGACTTGAAGCCCCTCTGGGCTTGTGCTGATGCTGTTGAAGAAAGAGCATGTGGCCCCCAGGAGGCCCTGGTGCTCTGGAGAAGCCAATTGTTTACACAGGCCTCTTTGCAGGCTTCTGAACAATTGCAGTTTAAGTCAATGAACCCAGAGGGCTGATAGAATCACTACTGGGGGACAGATTCTGATAAGGACAGACAAGATTGTTGTGCTGGGAAGATTTGGTTTTAAATGTAGGATTTTGCTTACTAATTCTGTAACTTTAGTACGTTTCAGTTTTCTTATCCCCCAAATAGGCACAGTATTGCATTCTAAGAATTGTTGGGTAGATGAAATGGGATGATATGGTGTGAGGCAATTGAGGTGGTACCTATCATGTTTGGGTACCAAGCCATTGCTATTAACTCCTATACTCTGGGCAAGAGGAAAAATCCTCTTGTAAGTAATGACTTAATATGAACATGAGCATGGCTAAGGTTAAATAACTCCCACTTTTGGGGGGAGTGTTCAGAAAATACCCCTGGGTACCCATACCTGTGAAGTAGGTTGAGGTATAAAAACAAAACATGTAATGGAGAAGACTGGAAGCTGCGCCTTCAGTGTCTATGGCATCCCCTACATCCTATACCTAAGCACCCACCTGGCTAAACCATTCAAAACACAGTCAAGTGTGAGTCCTGCTTACACATTAAAGCAGGAGACAGCATAGGAAGAACTCTGAGACTGCAATACTGTCACTGACCAGCATTTAGCACCCTGGTTGTCAGGAAACGCCTTTTACCAATTAGGTAGAATAGTAAACTGAGGCAGGGAGGAGGAAGGAGACAAGTCTCACATGCTGACTCGGCAGTCCTAAGCCTGTTCTGATAATATTGCCAGGTGTTTCAATATCACAAGAAGCACTATATTAACAAGAAAGAAAGCCTTGAAACTGTGCTTTCATCCCAAGGCCTGAATGTGGGAGAGGGTCACAGGACCCAAAGAAAGAGCCCATAAATAACTTTGGTTAATTGCCTACCTCTGGTCACTATCTGTTTTAGGAGGAAGTCCCTGATGCTCACAGAAAGAGCCAATAAATAACATTGGAAATTGCCCCAATTTTAATTAACTGTCAGGTACTTGTTTTACAACAAGATGACCAAATGGAGTCTGGAGCAAGATAAGAATTCGGGTGGACAGACCCCCATCCATCCCTAAATTTGGGTAGTCACATTTCCCCAGGAAAGCTGGCTCCACATTTACCCATTAATCAGTATGTAACTTTTTCTCTCCTATCCCGCCAACTATATAAGTCCTGAAAACAAAGGACCTGCTTTCTCTCTCTCTCTCTCAGGAGCTCAGGATGCTTGTTCTCTCTCTTTCTCTCTGGGGGCGCTTGGCTCTTGGGCCACAGTGCCTCTGGCCACCTGGCCTTAGGCTGCCCAGGGGCTTGCCACCCTGGTCTCCAGCCTCTCTTGCTTTTCTCACCCTGCTTTGCTCTGAAACTTTGCCTTTCACCCCCTACTCTACCCAGTCCTGTTCTCTTCCATGGAAGCAGCCACTAATAAACTGATCACATACTACTAGATTTGCTGATATGTAATTCTTTACGTGTGTCAGCAAGAAGAACCAGGTCTCTCCCGTCAACAACATGACATCAGTAATGTACACAGTGAGACACGAGACACTTCTGTTGGTTCTAAAGCAAAAGAAACATTATCTCCTGTAAGATAAAAACTGACAAAGCACTGAAAACAAAATTTGTATGGAATATTTCATTAACATAACACCATCTCAGACTGAGATTTTGCTTACCATGTTATTTTTAAAAATTTGTCCTATAACTTCAAATGCTATTTTTTAAAATTCTTAAACATTCAAGCTCCTCACTATTTCAAGACCCAGAAGCATACAGGTCTGTAGGTATCATGCACACATGGAAGTAAGAGTAATAATTCAGACGGTAAATCAAGGGCACATACATGATAGGAATGGATACAGTGTTCCTAGAAGATTTCACTCAAATTGAAACACTTATTTAGGAAAGAGACAACGTGGCAGATTAAACAAACAAACAAACAAACTTGGATTATGGATATAAAGGCCCAAGTACAAGCTATGATTTCTGGTGATGTGACTATGGGTAAATAACTTAAAAATCTCTGAGCCTCAGCTTCTCATGTTTAAAGAAGCAGAAAGCATTCCCTGTACCTATAACCTCAACCTTCACTAATATATTGTAACAACTAGGAGACTTTTGACAGTGAGAGGGGGCATTATAAGTAATTAAGCCAGGACAACAGAGGTAAACTAGGAAGGTGCCTGCCACGGCACTGACCGGTCTCCTTGGTGTGATGCCCTCACTGTTGCACGTGTGTGTGTTGGCATGCACCACCATTGTAACAGGGTGCAGCCAAGAGGGGGGACCCCAAATAGGGATTTGGAATGGGGCCCAGAACTCAAGGTATCCAGGAAATATTAGGATGTCCTTACCCCCCTACCCCAGGTGTGGGTTGGGGGAAGGGAAAAATGGAGCAGGGCTATTGAGAGGTGTTTTGCATAGCAACAGCTTTGCAGCTAACCTCTGGTATGGTCAGCTAACATATCTCTAACCTTTAACTTGTTGCATAGATATGTTAAATAGCTGTGGTCATGCTCTGAACCAGGGGAATGGAAGTAACTTCCTCACCAAGATGTAACTGGGAGCAGGTCCCCCTGGTTACAGCGCCTTTGTGGGACCTTGGAGAGTACTGGCTCCATGACATGGGGCCAGGCCTACCCAGACTCACAATGGCAGCCCAGTAAAGCTGGAAGGATGTGAGAGAGCTAGCAAGTGTAGCCGATGGTGGGAGGAGTCGGAAATAGGGCTGCAGAGGAGAATTGGCTCCAGGATTTAAACCCAGACGGGGCAGCCATTGAAGAGAGAACCATGTGGCTGTGGCATTAGAAAGGAAAGCTACACAGGTGTGGACATGTGGGAGAACCACTCAGTCTTTAGCAGAGTGGGGACTCCCCTGGCCCTGTGAGAGAGAATCACCATTGGGCTTTAACAGAGAACTACTACTTGGCTTGGGCAGAGTGGCTACCCCATTCCTTGCAGCCAGTGAGGAGGGAGAACCATGCAGTTTTGCTCAGTGGAGGCTCCCGCAGCCATTGTACTGAGAGAACCACGTGGCTTTGCCAGAGTTGGGACCCCCACAGCTTTAGAAGGGGGAACCACCACCCGGCTTTAGCAGAGATCCCAGCAACACAGCTGATGGTGCCAGGAACCGAGGAAGGCCTACAAGCCAAGATGGATTACTGGGAAGAACTGGGGGCTGCCTGAGCCAAGGACTAATATTTCTTCCTGAGATACGGTACCCCAGACTGGGCAACGGGGGGAAGGAAGGACTGTGCGTGTTTGTGGGTGTTTTAAGGGACTTTGGGATTTTGATGAAGACATTAGGTCACTACTTTAAGTTTGCATAGCATTAAATAAACATTTCCTTTCCTTTTCATGAATCTCTGGCATTGAGAGACGTCTTTCCTCTGGTGGCGGACATAACAAACCTGGGGGGTTCCTTTCGGGTAATAGTACATTGCCCTTGTCCCCCCTTGTTCGGTAACACCATGACTGTACTCCTTGAAAATTCGGAGTGTTCTTGTAATTGTGGTTGGTAAATAGTGGGTGCCCACTAAATGTTTTTGATTAACTTAGGTGATCTTTATACCTCACAGAATTGCTGTAAAGATGAACTGTATGGTGATATTCAAATTTTTTTACTTCTTTATTTTAAATTAAATTTATTGGGGTTACAGTGGTTAATACGATCATACAGGTTTCAAGTGTACATTCCTATGGTACACGATCTGTACATCACACTGTGTGCCCACCACCTGAAGTTAAACCCTCTTCCTTAGCTTGAGTTTGACCACTTTTGACCTTTACTACCCCCACCCCTTCCCTCTGATAACCACCACACTCTTCTCTGTGTCTATGAGTTTGTTTTTGTTTTTCTCATTTGTTCATTTGTTGCTTTTAGTTTTATATCCCACATATGAGTAAAATCACATGGTTTTTAACTTTTCTGTCTGACTCATTTAGCTTAGCATGATATTCTCAAGATCCATTTGATATATAATATGCTATATAATGGTTAATTATTATATTTGCTATAGAAAGTCTCATGTCAAAGAATTTGGAAAGCAGTTACCTGTCTTAAGCCTGAATGAGGAGAAACAGGGTAAAGCAAGGACAATATAGTACTGAAGGCTAAACCTTGAGAAATAGATTTTAGGAAAAGGAGAAGGGAAAGGGGCCATATAAGAAGAAATATATACATTTTCAGAGAATTTGGAAGAGAACCAAAAGAATGTCTTTTAATATCTTTGCATCATACAAATTATTATTTTCTCCATGCCATAGAAATACATTTTCTGTATGTCAGGGAATATATCCACCTAATTTTTTTTTTTAAATCCTAAGCAACTGTGTCATGCTTAGAGCATGATAGGTGCTGAATGAATGGTTAATGAACAAAAAAATAAGTGAATGAATTTCTACATGCTGTTTGATAGCATGAATGGAGGAAAGGGCCTTAGACAATGCAAATAATGAGAAGGAAGCCTTACTTGTAACTTGTTCCAACAGTCCTTGCTACCCAGACTCTAGAGTGCGGTTAAAAGTAGAAATTGAGAAATGACATGTTCTGAGTACTTACGTGGCAGAAAGGGTCATGACTGGCTCAAGTAAGGAAAACAAAACATTTTTTCCTCCTTTTATCTTTAGTTTCTTCTATACAATTGTGGGTATTCCCATCCCAAATGTCTCTCTGTCCTAAATGCCACAGAATCAGGCTCAGGTTCTTGAACTGCAGGCCCCAAATGGTCTTTTTCATTCAGAACCACATAGAGAGAGGGTACTATACCTCTGATGGCCAACCTGTCACCTAGAAGGATTTCCTCAGAGTTAGAAGTAAAAATACCTCTTATTTTTGTAAGATTTTAAATTACCTCCTAGTTCCTGTGGAGCTCAAATTATGGTATGTCCCAAGACTCAGCGAGCAGGAGCCTTCTGGGCATATAAGCAATTAAATGCTGGGTGCTGAGAGAATTTAGGAGAACGCTGTATACAACAATCAAGATAATATTTAAAGAAATTGGGAATCAAAGAGCTTCTGGGTCTGCCTTGGCCACCCTCCTTTTCTTTTCTGGGCAGACCTCCCATGGAACCTTTTGTTCTCTGTAGACCTCAAGGCTTTGGCCTGCTTAACTGTCATTTTTCCAGTTTCTACCTATTCCCTTACCTCTATAAAGAAATTGAGAAATTGTGACATAATAAAAACAGTACTTACTACCTTGGATCCAGAAGGTTCTAGTATAAAGAACACACTTGTTTCTCATTAGCTGTAAATTCTTGTGCAGGTCAGTGGCCTTCACTGAACCTTAATATTTGTAAAGTGGAGTTATGATCGTATTCCATAGGTTGGTTGTGAGGATTGGGTGAAATAATTCTTATACATTTCCTGACACTTACTACATGCTTCTATGATTTTTATTGAAATTGGTTGGAGCATAGATTTCTCTTTATTGCTATAAAATTTCTCCTTTCCCTGACTCCTTTCCTTCTTAATTTTAAGGTGTTGTTTCTCCCCACCTTTTTTTCCTGCTTGATTGGTTTAGGTTTTTTTTGTTTGTTTTAACTACTAGTAACTATAGGAAAAGAGATGATGAGTATTGAAAACAAAATTAGTATTTCTAGAGTTAGAAAAAATATAAGAAATCTGAGAAATGCTTCTCATAATAATAATCCAATCTCTATGGAATGTAAAAAACACGCAATTTCCAGATTCTTGGGGTTTAACCAGGCTAGTCTAAGAAAGGGAAGATAGAACTAACACCTAAAGAGTGCTTACTTGTGATAGATGTCTCTAAAAATTTTTCTTTTATTTACTTCTTCAACATGTATGTTGGGTAGGTGTTATTGGTCCACTTTAAAAATGATGACATGGATCCCAGGATTACACAACTCTTATAAATGATAGAGGTAGAAATTGAGGTCCAGATTCTTTGAATCTAAAACAGATGAAATTCTATGGCAGAATCAACTTGATTTCAATGTATCATTACCTGGTTTCCAGTTTTCTCTGTAGTTTTTGACCTTTGGGATGAGCAAGGTATGCCCTTTACTAGTCCTCAGGAATTTAGACTTGAGCTTGGTCCTGCCTTTTTTCTTTTGCACTTATTTATGCCTCTGGTTTGCCTAACATATTTGCTGTAGTTGATGACAAGTGCTCCTTTTAAGCAATAATCAGAATCTTCTAAAATTTCTGCCAAATTGCTAAGCAGTTTTGTGATGCTGAACAAACTCAGGAAAAGTCTGGAGACTTTGGTAGCAGTAAATGATAGAGATTTACTCAAGGGTCTTTATAGTTTGCAAACTGGAAATACAACTAGGCAAAAAACTAGGAGTGTTCCAAAAAAAGGAAAAAGAAAAAAGAAAAGTTAAAAATTCTTAGAGCAAAAAGTACATTTTTGAGAGTTATCAGTCCTTCATTCTTAGCTCTAAGATTGGTCCAGGACAGTCATTAGTCAGATGACAGGCAGTGAGGATGCTAAGTGCCAGGAGGTTTGGTCACGTCCAGTGCTTGGATCATGGATGTGAAGTCATCAGGTAGCTGGGACATGTGAGTCCTTCAGGGGGTTGTATATCCAATCATTGATCCAGGACTGGAAAGCTAAAAAAAATTAAGTTCCCAGGCTAGTTAGAATAAGAATGGCGTCTTTCCTCATGCCTCAATCTTCACCCTGCTGCTGATTTTAGCAGCTTGGTTAAAGTGACCCCATTTTGCATGCTCCCTGTCTTCACTCATTCCTCTGTGATGAGAGCCATTATTTCTGTCTGAAAGTAAAGCCGCTCATCTTACCATGTAAACTAGTTAGCACTGGTTTCTAATAGTACTTAATGTATGGTAGTTTCTTTTTCAGTCCATCTTATCTATTATCCATCTATGATAAAATTCTGTTGGACTCAGTTTTCATGTGATCTCTTGAAACAAAATTTGCAAGTTACCAGTGATCATATGAAAATGATAACTATTAGTTGTAATTGCTTTCACCAGTAGGTCATGTAAAAACACTTATAAGACTTGTGTACATTTTTAGCATTTTCTCTTTTTGAAACCTGTCTTACAATATTTATAGTGAATAGCAATCATAAGGCCTATGGATATATACAACTATCAATATTTATATGCACTTATTTTTATTTATTAATCAAATAACTTTAGACATTTAAGAATTTTTTTACTTAAAGGTTTATAAGTTTTAGGGATATATAAAGAGCTCAAATATGATAAGAATAATAGGAAATCTTAGATAAATTGCTATGGAAACATCAGAGGAGAGACAATAAGCAGAACAGAAGAATAAATGAGGGACTTCCGGCAAGATGGAGGAATAGGTGGACGCACCGTGCCTCCCCGCACAACCAAGATTAGAACAACAATAATTTACAGATAGAATATCACTCATAACTGACAGGATTTATCTGAATGGAAGTTGGACAGCCAAGAAGTTGAAGTAGACCCGTACATCCAGACTGGTAGGAGACGACAAGCTGGGAGGGTGCAGGGCTGGCACGGGTCTGCGGCGCGCGGAGGTCAGGGAAAATTTGGCGCGAAATCGGCGCGACAGCCAGCCGGGGTGCAAGAACGCAGCGGTGAT
Source organism: Phyllostomus hastatus (assembly GCF_019186645.2). Lineage (NCBI taxonomy): Eukaryota > Metazoa > Chordata > Mammalia > Chiroptera > Phyllostomidae > Phyllostomus > Phyllostomus hastatus. The sequence goes on along the minus strand of NW_025334015.1, from coordinate 4,350,415 downwards.
CCCAGAGTACGCAAGCTGCGGCTGGTGGACCCTGTGGGGCAGTGATTGTGGATCAGGGAAGAGCTCACAGCCCAGGATCCCAAGGAAGGGCCTGAGCCAGGGAGAACAAACTATTGCCATTGTCCCCTCCCACTCCCGCCCTGCCCACACATATAACGTCACAATCAAGCGACCAGGGTGCCCAGCCCTGGTGAACACCTAAGGCTCCGCCCCCCCACCAAACAAGAGCGACCAGAGACAGGGAAAGACATAAGACACGTATCCAACAGAACAGATCAGTCCCACAGGACTCATCCTTTTGAGCAACTAAGAAATAGCCAATCTATCAGATGCACAGTTCAAAACACTGGTGATCAGAAAGCTCGCGGAATTGGTTGATTTTGGGCACAATTTAGATGAAAGGATGCAGGTTACCATAAAAGAGATGCAGGAAGATACGTGGAGGAGAGCCAATAGTGAAAGGAAGGAATCTGAGTCTCAAAACAATACAGTGGACCAGAAGGAAGATAAAATCAACCAAGCAGGAAAGCATGATGAAATAAGAATTCAAAAAATTGAGGAAAAGCTTAAGAGCATCCAGGACACCTTTAAACGTTCCAACATCCGAATTATAGGGGTACCAGAACAGGAAGGAGAAAAGCAACAGATGGAGCACATATTTGAACAAATAATAAAGGAGAACTTCCCCAATCTGGCAAAGGGAACAGTCTTCCAAGAAATCCCAGAAGCTCAGAGAGCCCCAAAGAAGTTGGACCCAAGAAGAAACACACCAAGGCACATCATAATTACATTAGCCAAGGTAAAAACGAAGGAGAGAATCCTAGAAGCAGCAAGAGATAAGGGGACAGTCACCTACAAAGGAGTTCCCATCAGACTGTCAGCTGATTTCTCCAAAGAGACCTTATAGGCAAGAAGGGGCTGGAAAGAAATATTCCAAGTCATGAAAGACAAGGACCTACATCCCAGATTGCTCTATCCAGCAAAGCTCTCATTTAGAATAGAATGGCAGATAAAGTGCTTTTCAGATAAGGTCATGTTAAAGGAGTTCATCGTCACCAAGCCTTTATTTTATGAAATGCTAAAGGGACTTATCTAAGAAAAGAAGATAAAGAAAAGACATGTATAGTAAAAGGACAGCAAACTCACAATTATTAACAACCACACCTAAAGCAAAACCAAAAGAAACTAAGTAAACAACTAGAACAGGAACAGAACCACAGAAATGGAGGGCACATGGAAGGCTAGCAGCAGGGGGGGGTGGGAGGAGGAGAGGGGGGAAAAGGTATAGAGAATAAGTAGCATAGAATGTAGGTTGAAAATAGATAGGGGGAGGGCAAGAATAGTATGGGAAATGTAGAAGCTAAAGAACTCATAAGAATGACACATGGACATGAACTAAAGGGGGGTAACATGGGTGGGAGAGGGGGTACAGGGTGGAGGGGAGAGAAGGGGGGAAATGGGACAACTGTAATAGCATAATCAATAAAATACATTAAAAAAAAAGAATAAATGAAACTCCATGTTGATAGAGAAGACCAGTAAATGAGAAGATGAGCAAAATAACTTATTAAAAGCCTGTTTCAAACTAGTGCTAAGTATTCTATGTGGTACCATAATTAGCTTTTCTTTTCAGGAATTGAAATGTCTCCCAGAAGGACTGGATGAAAATAGGCAGCATTCTATGCTCAGTGTGCACTGGCAAAACTTAAGGCACGTGAGTTACAGTAGTGGGTGCTGAAATAAGATGGAGACTGTTCTCATAATGCACAGATCTTTTTCCATTTTATGCAAATACACTTTTCATATTCAAGGGAGGGTTTCCTTAAACCTTAAGGAAGTTTGCTTAAACTTTTCTACTCTTTACTGATTATAGTCAGGATAAAGATTGTGTGGCACAGCCCAAGTAACTGTTGTAAATTCTAGAAAAAAATTATTACTGTCCTTTGTAAAAGTCTATACTAATACAGCAGTTCTACTCCATATAAGCCTCAGGGACTGAGGGACCTTTTATTTTGTTTCTTTTCCATTCTTACAGGTTATCACCACAGTGCTCATGGCCCGAAAAGGCTCAGAATACACCTGCAGTCCCTCCAGTGAGTGGGAAGAGGGGAAGTGGAGGGGAGGCCATACTCTTTTGTGATAACATGCTGCACACATGATTTCTTGTGTCCCATCAGCCAGGATGTAGCTCAAAGTCACACCTACCTTTAAGGAAGTCTAGGAAATGTCTTTATTCTGAATGACCATAAACTTGCTTAAACTTGTGTTGAACTTGAGAGTCAATTTTGCAGACTACTTAGCAAAATTAAGTTTCAAGAACAGATTTTGGGGTGGGGATACATAATCTAAAGTAGCCTCTTTTTATTCTTTATTATAGTACATGTTTTATTTTATTTTTTTAAATATGAAAAATAGAGACATTTATTGAAGAAGATACAAGAAATATTGAACATGGGACAATGACCCCTTCAGACCCCTTCAAAATAGGCACCTTGGAACCTCACACAGTTCTCCCAATCACTGTCAGTTGTCCTGTCCTATTTTTCTGAATCTCAGTGATGGTCTCAAATCTGTTTCCTTTTTCTTTTTTTTAATATTTAAAATTTGTGGGGGTTTTTTGAATTTTTTATTGTTGTTCAAATACAGTTGTCTCCATTTTCTCACTACCACATTCCTCCTCCCCACCCACCTCCACTTCCCACCCTCAATCCTTCCCCTCTTTGGTTTTGTCCATGTGTCCTTTATAAATGTTCCTTGATGACCCTTATCCTCCCCCACACCTCATTATTCCCTTGCCTCTCCCCTCTGGTTGCTGTCAGTCTGTTCCTTGTTTCCATGCTCTTGTTCTATTTTGTCATTTGTTTTGTTCATTAGGTTCCTCTTATAGGTGAGATCATATGGTATTCGTCTTTCACTGTCTCCTTTATTTCACTTAGTATAATAGTCTCCAGTTCCATCCATGCTCTCATGAAGGATAGGAGTTCCTTCTTTCTTTCTGCTATGTACTGTTCCATTGTGTAAATGTACCACAGTTTTCTGATCTACACATTTATTGGTGGGCACCTTAGGTTGTTACCAGCACTTGGCTGTTGTAAATTGTGCTTCTGTGAACATTGGGATGCATAAGTTCTTTTGAATTGATGTTTCAGGATTCTTGAGGTATAATCCCAGCAGTAGAATTGCTGGGTCAAAGGCAGTTCCATTTTTAGTTTTTTGAGGAAATTCCATGCTGTTTTCCATGGTGGCTGCACCAGTCTCCATTGCCACCAATAGTGCACTAGCGTTCCCTTTTCTCCACATCCTCATCAGCACTTACTGTTTGCTGATTTCTTTATGATGGCCATTCTGACTGGTTTAAGGGTCTTGTATCCCTGCGATATATCCCACTTGGTCATGGTGTGTGATCTTTTTAATGAATCGCTGGATGTGGTTTTCTAATATTTTGTTGAGGATTTTTGTGTCTATGTTCATCAGCAACATTGGCCCGTATTTTTCTTTCTTTTTTGTGTCTTTGTCTGGTTTTGGGATTAAGATGATGCTGGCCTCATAAAAAGAGTTTGGGAGTCTTCTGTCTTCTTGGATTTTTAGGAATAGTCTGAGAAGGATAGTGGTTAACTCTTCCTTAAATGTTTTGTAAAATTCTCCTGTGAAACCATCTAGTCCAGGGCTTTTGTGTTCTGGGAGTTTTTTGATTACTGCTTCAATTTTATCAGCTATTATCAGTCTGTTCAGGCTTTCTGCTTCTTCTTGACTCAGTTTTGGGAGATTATATTTTTCTAGAAATTTGGCCATTTCACCCAGATTTTCAAAAGTCTTGGCATGTAGTTGTTTGTAGTAATTTCTTACAATCTGTTGTATTTCTGTGGTATCAGTTGTACTATCTCCTCTTTCATTTCTGATTTTGTTTATTTGTATCCTCTCTCTTTTTTTCTTGGTGAGTCTGCTTAAAAGCTTGTCAATTTTGTTTCTTTTCAAAGAACCAACTACTGGATTTATTGATCCTTAGAATTGTTCTCTTAGTCTCTATGTCATTTAATTCTGCTCTGATTTTTGTTATCTCCTTCCTTTTACTCACTCTGAGCTTTGTTTGTTGTTATTCCTCCAATTCTTGTAGATGTAGGGTTAGGTTGTTTATTTGAAATGTTTCTATCTTTTTTAGGTAGGCCTGTATTCAGTAGCACATGTATTACTATGATCTTCCCTTTCAGGGCTGCCTTTGCTGTATTTCATAAGTTTTGGGCTGTTGTAAATTCATTTTCATTTGTTTCCAGAAACTTTTTGATTCCTTCCTTGATCTCATTCTTAACCCATTCATTGTTTAATAGCATGCTATTCAATCTTCATGAATTTGAGTTTTTGTGAGTTTTTTTCCTTGAGGTTGGTTTCTAGTTTTAGTCCTTTGTGGTCTGAGAAGATGCTTGATATGACTTCAATTTTCTTGAATTTTTCAAGTCTTGTTTTGTGTCTTATCATGTGGTCTATCTTTGAAAATGTTCCATGTGCATTTGAAAAGAATATGTATTCCGCTTCTCTGGAATGAAAGGTTCTATAGATATCTCTTAAGTCCCTTTGATCTAAGGTGTCATTCAATTCCAAAATATTCTTGTTGATACTTTGTTTGGAACATCTATCCATTGTTGACACAGGGGTGTTAAAATCCCCTACTATACGTGTGTTACTCTCTTTCTTGAAGTCCTCCAAGATATTCCTTATATATTTGGGTGTTCTTATGTTGAGTGTATGTATGTTTACAATATTTATGTCTTCTTGATGGATTCTTCCCTTCAGTATTATGAAGTGTACTTCTATGTCTCTTTTGATGACCTTTGTTTTGAAGTCTATTTTGTCTGATATGAGTATTGCTACCCTGGCTTTTTTTCCCTGTCCATTTACTTGGAATATTTTTTTCCTCCCTTCCCTTTCAGTCTGTGTAGGTCTTTTGTTCTGAGGTGGGTCTCTTGTAAGTGGCATATGTGTGAGTCATGTTTTCTTATCTATTCAGCTAGCCTATGTCTTTTGATTGGAGCATTTAATCCATTTACATTTAGGGTTATTTTCGATAGGTCCTTACTCATTGTCATTTTACCCTCTTTGTACCTGTGTTCCTCTCTCTCACACTTTTTTTCTTCCTCTTCTTAAAGCAGTCCCTTTAGCATATGTTGTAATGCTGGTTTGGTGGAGGTGTATTCTTTTAGCTCACTTTTGTCTGGGCAGCTCCTTATTTCACCTTCCATTTTAAATGAGAGCCTTGCTGGGTAGAGTAGTCTTGGTTGCAGACCTTTGCTTTTCACTACTTGGAATATTTCTTGCCATTCCCTCCTGGCTTGTAGTGTTTATGTTGAGAAGTCAGCCACCAGCCTTATTGGGGGCCCCCTTGTATGTTACTTCTTGTTTCTCCCTTGCTGCCTTTAAGATTCTCTCTTTGGCCCTGGCTGGTGTGGCTCAGTGGATTGTGTGCCAGTCTGTGAACCAAAGGATTGCTGGTTTGATTCCTAGTCAGGGCACATGTTTGGGTTGCAGTTCATGTTCCCAGTAGGGGGTATTTGAGAGGCAACCAACCACACATTGATGTTTCTCTCTCTCTCTTTCTCTTTCTGTCCCCTCTCTAAAAATAAATTTTAAAAAATCTTAATAAAAAATAAGATTTCCTTTTTGTCTTTGAATTTTGCCATTTTAATTATGTGTCTTGAAGTGGGCCTCCTTGGGTTCCTCTTGATTGGGACTCTCTGTGTTTCCTGGATGTGTGACTTTTTCTCTCACCAAAGTAGGGAAGTTTTCCATTGTTACTTTTTCAAACAGGTTTTCTATCCGTTGCTCTCTTTCTTTTCCTTCTGGTATCCCTCTTACATGGATATTGTTACATTTGATGTTGTCCTGCAGTTCCTTTAACATCTATTTGTTCTTTCTGAGTCTTTTTTCCTTTTCTTGATCTTTTTGGGAGTTTTTTCTACCTTGTCCTCCAGCTCACTGATTTGATCCTCTGCTTCATCTAGCTTGCTTTTGATTCTTTCTACTGTGTTTTTCAATTCATAAATTATATTCTTCATTTCCTCTTGGCTCTTGTTGGTATTTTCTATGTCCCTTTTCATGCTGATATAGTTTGCAATAACTTCCTGATAGCTTCCCTGTAGTTTTTAGTAATTCTCACTGAGCTCATTGAATTTCTTTATAACCATTGTTTTGAACTCAATATCTAATAGTTACTTGCCTCTGTTTGATTTAGCACTCTTTCTGAGGATTCCTCCTTTCTTTTAGATTGGGGGTTGTTTCTCTGTCTTCCCATTATTTGTGAGACTCTTCTTGTTTGCTTCTGCTTCTTAAATTGATCTGTTTTGACTTCCCAATTTTGTGATGTGAACTTCTACGGTAGGTGACTTGTGAGATTCAATGGTTCAGTCTCCTTGATCTACTGAACTTGATGCTCTTAGGGTGCCCTTTATGCTGTTTATGTTGGCTCTCTGTGGGAATTGGTTCTTGATTGTTTTGGGGTCATCCTTTGGTGGTTTCTTCCCTGCTGCTGGTTGACTGAGGGTTGCTTTGCCCACCACATATTATATGCTGTTGTGCAGGTATTGCCAGAACAAAACCACAATCCCAGGGAACAAGCCTGCATCTGAAAAAATAACTCCCCCTCTCAATCCCACTATCAATAGCAAATGAAGCAGCACTAATAAGGGTATAAAGAGATTAAGACTATTATAAGAAAGGAGAAAAATAAACTATGGTATAAAATCTAGTGACTTAATATGCACAGTCTTGGTGGATAAGAAATGAATGTTAAAAAGCTATGCAAGAAAGAAAGTATTGCAAATCATGGAGAAGAGACTGTAGTGGATTTCACTTCAGCAGCCTCTAGTATTTATCACTGTTTTTTCTTTGTCTCTAGACCACTCTGCCCCTGCCTTTGCCAGAACCCAGAGTGAGCGGCTGCAAATGAAAACTTGTGTATTGGCCCTTTAAATGTCTATTTGTGTCACTAGCTGTTTGTCCCTGGTAGAGAACAACCCTGCTGCTTTCCCCTGCTGGTTGTTATCTGTGTTCTTTTTGGGCTCTGGTACCCTAGGCTGGGGATCCTAGCTTAGGGTTTAGACCCCACTGGTCTCAGGGGGATATAACCAGCCACTAAATTATCCCTTTGGTGCTGCCACCTGTTGGCACACAGCCAGCCTTCTCGAGTTTCCACCACACTCCTTACCAGTCAGGTTGTGCTGAAGCTGATTCTTCTGTCTGTCTGAGGTTATAAAGCTTCTCTCTTGCTATTTTTTAGTTGTTTTTTCCAGGTGATGTCTCCATAATTTAGTAGTAATTCTAGATTGGTTCTTGGAGGAGGTTAGTGTGACTTCTATTCATTCCTCCACCATTTTGCCCATGCTCTGTTTTATTTTCTTTAAGCACTTTTACTACTGGATATTTTCTTGTTTACTTATTTTCTTATTTGTTTGTTGAATATTTCCTTCCCTTTGTGAGCTCCAGGTGGGTAAAAATTTTTGTGTTGTTATTACCATAATATCAATGTATAGAAAAATGCCTTGCACATAGTAGAAATCTGATAATTACATGTTGACTAAAAAAAGAATTATTATATATGTTTCTCTTCCAAAAGTTTGATTATTAGATTCATTAGGTTATGTGAAAAGAATAAAATTCTTTATCATGTTTAAACAAAATGTAAATAACTAGTACAATGCATTCATATTTTTAATAGGTATAAAGGTCTGTTTAATTATATATTTATATGTTAGCTTCAGGGAATTTACATTGCCCTTCCAATAACCAGCATCATATAAACGTTTCCTGATTCATACACATGGGTTCTTTCCAACCAAGCTGCCATGTCTGATCTGTGACAGACTGCTAGTTGTAACCTCTTTAGTAGACCTGGATCAGGTGATGAACTCTGCCTACTTTCCTAACTTCTTGCTATTGTTTGCCCAGAATCTTCAGCCAACAGAAAGAAGTTGCAACCGAAGAAACAATAGCAGATATGGTTCTCAACAATATAAAAGGATTATTCCCTTTTACAATGAGTTTCATACATGTGAAGAACATGGTTCTGGGGCCTTGTACTAATAAAATTGAATTTGTGCTTGTATTGTACTTTACTCTCTCTGTGTGTAGGGGTTTACTTTCACATCTATTGAGATCCACTGGGTTTTTAAAAACAGCCCAAGGTGGTGTAGGTATGTCGTTATCCCCATTTTACAGACACGAGAACAAACTCCGAGTAAATGTGCCACGATGAATGAATTGCAGAGACCGAAATCAACCTGAGTCATCAATACGTACATTCTTTTCCCTATGCAGATTCTCAGCAGCGATGTGACGTTTTTTAAGCCCCAGATTTACTAGGTCATTTTTGCATTGACAAGACTTAGGAAACTTCACTTCAAGAGTCCCTGAGCCAGGAAGATGAGCACAGATATTCTCTCAGTTGCCGACATTGTTAACCCCCAAACTAGGTTTAAGATTCTGATGAAAAACCCATAAGTGGGGAAAAATTGGGACAACTATAACTGAACAATGAAAAAAAAAGTGACTTATCCTGAGGTGCTGGTGCCTCACCTGCCCCTCCCCCTGTCCTCCTGCCCTAGGGAAGATACAGTCTTGGAACAAATGACTCAAATTAGAGATTAAGTATTGATGTAAAGTCTATAAAGTTCAGGGCCTAGCACACAGTCCCTTGGTAATTAAGTCTTACAGAAACATGTAATGTTTGATGTCATTGTTGATGTTAATATTACAGCATTTCCCCTAAAAAAAAAATCCCTTTCCTTTGCCAGTCCTCTATCCCTTAGCCTAGACCAGGCAAAGAAAAAGAAAAATGTCCCAGGGCTGAAGAATTTTCCTTTGAGCCAGAGAAGAGCGAATATTATATTTGTTTAGGAACTTCCCCTGGATCCCTTAGTCATGCAGTCGCCACTTTATCACTGGTCCCTAGAAGTGGGCGGGTTTTCCTGGAACTTTTGACTGCAGTTGTTTCCTGCTCAGAGTAACCCAGAAGCTGACGCCAGAGCTCTGGGCTGGGACTTCCGAGGAAGGTAGGTGCTCAGCTGTGGCTCCAGGCTGGATCCCAGGTCCTCCCTGAGGCCCTAGACCTGCCCCTTCTAACTTCCCTTCCCTGTCTCCAGATCTGCGAGGCATGGTTTTGCCTGCAAGCCCACCAAGCACAAAATTTAGTCCCCGTGTGCAATCCCCACCCCCTGGGAGTTTCTGCGGGTGTGGCAGGTTAAGGGAATCTGGGGGGACCGGAAGTGGGATTTAGTCATCTAATAATCTCAAGACCCCTTTTCCCACTTTCCTTCTCTTTAACTTCTCTCTCATTTGTCTTCTGTCTTTGTCCTTCTCCCTGTCCACCTGTCCCGTGGACAATTGGTGTTGCTTCAATTTTACACTGTGGAAATGGAGTTCCAAGCCCCCCTCCACCCCATCCAAATTGGAGTGCAGCCCCTACATCCTTCTGTATAGAAATTCTATTGGGGGCTAGATCCCTTCTGTTAATACATGGATGCTGAAACCCGGGACGGAAAAGGTAAAAGTTAAATCTCTGCAGGTTTCTATCCAAGCGCTGCAACCCGGGTTCTGAACTTGCCCGGCCACAGGCTGCAGGGTGTGGCTGCTCTGTCTCCCAGAGGGCCAGCAGTTGGAGGACCCATGGGCAGGCCCCGGGCCCAAGGCGCCACCTACTGTTCTCCCAGTTGCCTCAGATTCAAGGCTCTGAGCTGGCCCCGCTGCTGTGGCCAGTCTGCTTTCCTGTAGCTACAGGCATTTCTGAAATGCCAACTTGAGGGAGGGAGGGAGGACGGACTAACTCTGACCCAGCAGAGAGTGCACTGGGAGGGGCGGGGGAGCTGGTGCAGAATAGCACAGTTCCCCTTGAGGGGAACTCCAGTGCGGGGGCTGGGGTCCAGCAGGAGACACGCCCTCTACTCCGCCTCTTCACCTGGAAGCCACCCAGGCGAGTGCTGTCCAATGAGAGATTTGGTTGCTGGGCAATTCCTTCAGCCCGTACCCTTTCTCCTTGTCTCCTCCTGCTTTCAGCTCCCCTCAGGGGTCCCTACGATTTCTTCCTCCCCTACCTGCAGCAAGTGTAACCAGTGAAACTTGCCCCGTGAAGTGTGCACAGGGAAACCTTTCCCTGAGCGTTCCTTCCTCTTCCCAAGCCACTGCGGCCCTCCCTCTGTTAATTCAGTGTGAGCCCTTTGCCACAATCCGTTTTTATCCAGTTCCTCAAAATAAAAACGGGCACAAAGCAAAAAGCCTGATTTATTGGCTCTGATCTGTAGATACGGGGCATGGTGTATAAGACACAGTATTGCTATCAGATGGGTGAGCAATGGTGCCTTTCTCTGGGTTGGAGTGGGGTGCTGTGTGTGATTGATGAGTACAGAGGGTGGGAGATAGTTCTGCCAAAAGCTTCCGAATCCTTGCAGGGGCAGGGAGGGTGTCATTTTTCTGGGAAGGAAAATTACCTTTCTCCAGAGACCACCTGTTTTTCTGGCTGCAGGTTCCTGAGTGAAAATTTGGGTACCCCGTGACCCATCTGCCCCTGGGGCTCTGGATAAACACTCTAGTTTTACTTTGGCATTCTTGGTGTGCCAGGCAATTACATTTTGGCTCCTTAATGTTTATTTTCAGTAAAAGTCCCCTTAATTGGTGCTAGAGATGGCAGGTCAGGTCAGCCTTGGACAGGCAGGGAGAGGCCAGCTCATAGGTGACTCTGTTCAGAAGGACTGGAGGGCAGCATCCAGTCATGTCAGGGCCAGTGACTGGGACCAGAGCCCCCTGCAGACTCTTTGGGCACGAGGATTATAATGTAAATTATAATATATATGCATACATTTTTGGTATTGTATCACATGTAATGGTTGTCTAAGATTACAATACAATTTGGAAGCTATGTTTACGATGGCCTGATTTAAGATAGAGGACATGTTGAAATATGCTATATTAGTGTCTTGGACAGAAAAAACAAACAGTGTTCTCAATTATAGACCCCCCCACCAAAAAAAAAAAAGGCACAAGGTAAGTTATCTAAGTTGCATAGGTCAATTTTGGGTCAGGCAACTTCTTCTGTGCAGGTCTCTGAATAGTGTGATGCAAAGCAACAGCCAAGGCCTATTAACAGTAGTAACAAAAACAATACTTATGTCTGTTGTCATTGAATAAATGCTTCCTATAGGCCAGGCACACTTCTAAAAACTTCACATATATTAATTCATATATGCATATACAATGTGTAGGTATTATGATTTTCACTTTGGAAAGAATACTGAGGTTCCGGGGTTAAGTCAATCATTTACTGAATACACAAAAGGAGTGGTATCATCATACACTTCCAAAAAAGTGGAACTGGTGTTTGAACCAGCCTTAGGGTGTTTCAGAGATTTCTTATTTAACAGGCACTTGGTGACTTTTACTGCTTTCAGCCTGGGTCTGGCATTTAAAAGGAGCCTTCGTAGTGGCACTTTGTCCTCTTCCTCTCAGCTTCTTTCTCCTGCCTAGTTACATCATTAACCCTCTGAATATATTTTTACACCAGAGAGAAGCACATATGAAACCGGTGTTTGAATAGCTAATCCCCAACATGGCCCCACTGTTCATGATGTATCTTTTCCACAGTGACCTTGTGCCACCATGCCGTGCCCCTGTGGCCTGCTAACGCGCCGAGAGGAGCCAGGTGAGCAGGATTTGTGACTCTTACTTGCCATTGTAGCTTCGGCACCTAGCACAGTGCCTGGCCTTCAGAAGATGTTCTATTAAACATTATTGAACTCTTGAACTCAGGTCTGTCTCCAGTACCACTGAAGAGCATCTCTGTGACCTTGTCCATTTGTGAGTTTGTGGCTGGTGTGTCTGCTACCTTAAACTATGAGAATAAGGAGAACGTTCCACTGGAGGCCTTCTTTGTTTTCCCCATGGATGAAGACTCAGCTGTCTACAGCTTTGAGGCACTGGTGGATGGGAAGAAAATTGTGGCAGAATTACAGGACAAGATGAAGGTACTAAGGATGAGTACATTATCGCTTCCCTTTTTTTATTCCCCATGATGCATACTCTTTAGGATCGCTATCAAATGCAACTTCACAAAAGTGCTGATATTGAACGCTTTACCTCTACACCCCTCTAACTGAGCCTTTCGTAAAACTGATGAAGGGAAAAGCCAATCAGAGCACTCAAAGTACAGCTGTAAGCTTGGCAAGACTAATTGGTCTCACCCTACCAGATTCTGTTTCCTATGCGTCTCATCTCCTCATCAAACACACCAGCTTTTGATACCACTTTTCTCTCCTTGGTCTCCTTAGGCCCACGCCAATTATGAAGAGGCCATCAGCCAGGGCCACCAAGCCTTCCTTTTGGAGGAGAACAAGGACTCCAGAGACATCTTTTCTTGTAACGTGGGGAACCTCCCCCCTGGGTCGAAGGCAGCACTCACCCTGAAGTATGTGCAGGAGCTAGCCTTGGAAGCAGACGGGGCCCTGCGCTATGTGCTCCCGGCCATCCTGAATCCTCGGTACCAGCTCTCTAGTGAGTGTCCTCCTCCTCAGATGCTAGTGGGGGGTGACACAACTGGGATGCCCCTCAGAGTTATGGGGGAGCTGACACGTGTGGGAAGGGAAACCACCAGTGAGGCAACTTTTTATAGAAGGGCCTGAGGACAGTTGCCTGAAAACGAAGATTCCTGTAGTCCCTCTGGAGGACCTGCCCTACACACTCAGCATGGTCGCCGCCATCACTTCCCAGCATGGCATCGAGAGGATCCAAAGCAACTGCCCCTTGAGTCCCCTTCAGTACCTTGGAGATAAGACTTCTGCTCAGGTAACTGTTCTTGGGTCCTGATCTTCTTCCTCAGTCTTTCTTAAACGTTCCTTCCTTTTCCCTAGTAACCCAGAAGGAATCACACTATGCTCCTTCTTTATCCCTGTTTAACCTTCAGAGCCCCCTCTTCTTTCTTGTAAAGCAGTGATAGTTCTAACATGGCTTCTTTGCCTGTTCCCAATCCAGATTTCCTTGGCTGATGGACACAAATTTGATCGAGATGTGGAACTTTTGATTTACTACAGTGGGGTGCATACCCCCAGTGTAGCTGTGGAGATGGGGGAACCTACAGCAAAGCCCGGTATTTTCTTTTGTCTTTAGTAGTTGCCTCCTGTGGGGTAACTCTTGTCTTGGAATTACCCTCAGATTAACCTCACTGTTTTCCCTTTCTATCCAGTAGTGGGTAAAAAACTGAAATAGCTTACACTGTGGCATTCAAAAATGGTTCAGGTCAATGAAAATCATGTGACTATGTGTTATAGGAAAATTTAAGTGAATGAGTAGGTAATTGGACAAAGGACATGAAATAGAGTCCACAAAGAGAAACACATTTAGGTTACAAACATGTGACAATAATCAATCTCACCAAGTAAAAATTAAAATACAATAAAAATAACAACATGACCTTTTTACTTTTCAAATGATTAAAGGTTTCCAAATCTGGTAAAGCCTCATGCTTTAAAAAGCAAGGTAAATTGGCACCCTTGTAGCAAAATAATTTTCTATCAAACTTTTGAGGAGAAATTTGGCTGTATGTATCAAAATAAATGTTCAATTTTGTAATTCTAATTTTAAAAATTTCACTTAAGGAAATAAATTTAAATGTAAGTAAAAATATAAACTAAAATGTCCTAAAAATGTCTTACAGTAGCTAAATTCACTATACTAGAATTACTCGATGAGTTATTATGCCACTACCAAAATAATGTATATTGACAGATTGAAATAATATGGAAAAAAAAAGGCTTCCAAAGTATGTTAAGTAAAAGTAAGGTAAGTTATACAGATTACTAAAAGAAAATAACCTACAAATTAAGAAAAACATTGAAAACCACAGGAAATAGCAAATGTTGTGATTAGATTAAGAATAAGCTTATTTTCTTGATTCCTTGTTTTATCTAATAAATAACTTTTATTGATTGGTTCATTGCACCAACATGTGATCTCACCCTGAGTTCTTCCTTTGTCTTCTTTTTATTGTGGTAAAATGTGTGTGACATAAATTTTAAGTATGCAAAAACTAATAAGTTAGCATAAAGTTATACAATGTGAAACTTATAAAATGTACACAACATTAGCTTTACTGCTATACCTGTTCTTACTTGTGTAGTTCTGTCGCCTTCGGTGTGCTTACATTATGTGTGATCGTCAGCTGTGTCTGCCTTCAGAGCTTTCTCATCTCACCCTGGCATCTTAGTTTCTAAAACTAAGTTTAGTTTCTTAATAGGTTTAGTTTTTAAATTTCTTTAATTTTTCTCATTTCCTTAATTTTCCTTGATATGTCTGTGCTTTTCCTTTTGACTATAACTGGTAGAACATGTGCTAGTCTGTTGCTCTCTTGGGGCCTCCTGGGATGCCATCCCTGATCTGAGTCCTTGGAGCATAATGGCGGGGGAGATACTGGCCCTTCTGGCTTTTGGGGCATGGAAGAATCCTCGGGGACCATCACAGTCAAAATACTGTCTGGGGTTAGTCTCGTATTCCTACAACTACTGCTGCTCTGAAGACAATTACCCATAGTTGGTCTTCAATAGGCCATTTTTCTGTCTCATTGTGAACCTTCACCGTCAAGCTCACAAGCTGGAATTCCTCAGTTTGCTCTCACTTGTTCACCCATTGTTTCCTTGGGCAGGCTGTTCACGCTCATCTGTTGGAGGGGCCCAACCTCAGCTGGGTTTGCTCTGTTCCTCTCCCATGGAACTCCCGCTCCTGTCCCATGAAGTCCATGCTCTGTTTTCACACATCGGTTACCTGGTTTTGTCCTCTCTTTTTGGAGAGCTCCCCTGTGGGCCTGTGAAATACTCCCACAACAGTGACCTGGTTTTCAGTCAGAATTGTTTCACCAGAGAAAATTTTAAAACATTGCATCTTAGAAGGTAAGGATTGAGGTCTCAGTCCCTGTCCTTTCAAGAAGTACTGTCAGCCCCTTTGCAGATTTTCTCATCTGTTCCCTGTGATCAGCTGTGTAGACCTGGGGGCATCAGGGGGAGCCTTTACGGTATGAGCCTTGCAAGTCCCCTGCAGCAGGGCCCCTCAAGTCTTACTTTCTAGATCATGTGTTTGGTCAAGATGACTTGCTATTTGCATCTGTACAGAGAAGTACATAACAGCTGGCAGCTTGGCCCACTAAAACCACTTAGAGTTCTGCCAAATGAAACATTCCTTTATGTGATGAAATTGCAAAATAGGCTTTTTAAACTTAGAATGTACTAACCATAGTAAGAACATTATTTTTTTAATTATATTTACAGTTTAATACAAATAATTGTATCAAAAATTTTAATTTTATGAAATTAAGAGCTTACTCTGAATTGAGCCCTAGATTGGGTTCTCAAAGTGAATTATGTCACTTAATTCTTAACATAATCTTGATGTAGGTATTACTACCTTGGTTCTTTAGATGAGTAAACTGAAGCTAGCAAGCAGAAGAACCAGGGTTTGAAATGCCTCATTTAAGAATGAGGAAGCAGAGACTTGGGGAGGTGAAAATCAGTTGAGCCAAGCCAAAGATATTCCAGTAGATACCATGTCTGTAGTGGTTACTGTGCATCTGGCACTGTTCTAAACAGTGTAGAGATGCTTACTCCATTCTCAGGGTGGCCTTTCCACCTGTCAGGTGCAGTGCCCATCCCATTAGACCCAGCTGTCTCTTCCAATGGCAAGGAGTCTACCTTCCCCATAAAGAAAGAGACACTCAGTCACTGTATATCCAGAGATCTGGATCATGTAAAAGTTGTTCTTGAACCAATACACTATCAAATATTTGCTGGCTCTCACCCATTGTATTTGGAAGCAGTTTGGTTACTGCAGTGATCTGTGGGTAAGAGAGTGAGCTGAGTCAGGTCCTGTGGTCGCACTGAGTCCCAGGGCTGCTGAGAACCTAGACCTCTAGTCCTGGGGTGACTGTAATAAGATGGGATACTGGAATGAGCTGCTATATTTTCTTATATTCTTCAAACTGTTGAACTACAGTTTATATAAATCAGCCATTTTTTTAAGATTTTATTTATTTATTTTTAGAGAGGGAGACAGAGAGAGAGAGAGAGAAACATCAATGTGCGGTTGCTGAGGGTCATGGCCTGCAACCCAGGCATGTACCCTGACTGGGAATCGAACCTGCGACACTTTGGTTCACAGCCTGTGCTCAATCCACTGAGCTACACCAGCCAGGGGTTAAATCAGCCATTCTTACTACAGTACATCTCTATCTTAATATTGGCATTTCAATTCTAGCCTCAGTTTTCACTTGCTCCTCAAAACAAAATCATAGCCATGACTTCAACAACTTGGTGACATGGGCCAGCTCCCATGGTCTCCTCCATACTACATTTGGTGATGCTATTATTGTCCCAACACACATCCCAGTGCTTCTCTTTGATCTGGAGATGGCCTCTCCTTGGTGCATGAGACATTCATTATATTCTTAGCTCTCGTACATTGTCAACAAAAGAATTGTCCACATGGCCATCATTTTGTCATCTTGTCTACAAGAACCCATGTGATAAATTTCCCCATTGATTTTAATTAAGAGAATGTGTCCCTGCAAATAAATGAGGTTGATTCTTCTGGAAAATACTGGAACATTTAACTTAATGTATTTCATTAATTTGCCTAGCTACTGGGAAACTTGCATCCAATTATAGTATTTTAATTTTTACTTGTTCCTGGTAACCTCTACCCTTTTTCTTCTCTTTAATACCTGTGCTGCTTCTGTCTCTTACATGTTTATAACTCACCTCAGACTCTTTGCTGGAAGAGAGAGTACAAAGATCAAATAGTGATTTAGATTCGGGTTTTTTCAACTTCCGATGTATGTCAGTACAATCGATTCTTGGTGTTGTTAGTAGGTATGTTTGAGCTCCTTTTCATCTTACAGTGTCCTTTTCCTTTCTGAGTAGACTGTCTAATGGGACATCCATCTGCGATGGTGAGTTTCTACCCAGATATCCCAGAAGCTCAGCCGCCGATGACGTGTAGAGAATTTGTCTTCCTCATGGACTGCTCAGGAAGTATGCAGTGTCCCATGAATAACCAAGATAAATCTCAGCAGCGCATAGAGGCAGCCAAGGTAAAACTATGCTTTTCTATTTCTGGTCACGTGCTCAAGTGAGGATGAGTCTCAAGGGTTAAACTAGAGTCCATCTGGAACTTGGGTCTGTTTCCACCTGAACCACAGCTAACGGGACACTCTGAGGCTAGCATTGGAATCCAAGGCCCGGAGGCACAATGTGGGTGAAGGCCCACACCCTCATGGCTGGGTTGGCAGGGTCTGAGTGTCTGAGAGGATCCTCTCTCACCAGCTCCTGTACTCTCTTCCTTCAGGAAACACTGATTTTGCTGCTAAAGAGTTTGCCTATAGGCTGTTATTTCAACATTTACAGATTTGGATCTACTTTTGAAGCATTTTTTCAGTAAGTTTCTAGAAAAGCCATACAGTGCTCAAAAAGATACTCTAAAGAAAGACTAGATTGTTAAAGGGATTGCTGTAGAGTTGACTTTGGCACTGGGGATTTCAGGTGAGGTTGTTTACAGTGGGCTCATCTCGATGCAGGGACTCAGTACGGGACAGTGTCGAGTAGCTATGTCACTGAGAGTGTGCGATCTTTTCAGGAATAGTGTGCAGTACACTCAGCACACAATGGAAGAAGCGCTGAAGAGAGTCACACTCATGCAGGCTGACCTAGGGGGCACAGAAATCTTGGAGCCACTCAAGAGCATTTACAATGGCCCTTCCATCCCGGGCTATCCTCTACAGGTATGAGTCAGAACAGAGCTAACATAAGGGGACAGAGAGAATTAAATTTCTGTTCAAGGATACTTAGCCCTGAGTTTCACTGTATGATTATCTAAATATGGTATGCAATTCATAGTTGTCTGTTATGTAGTAAAGAGGAAAAGATGAGAGGCATTTAAAGAATTCCTCTTCCTTAACACTGTGCTATGAACTATGGAGGATGGGCATTCTTCTGTGGAGTGCCGGAGAAGCCTTAGGTAAGACTAGCAGTGGGAGGCAATGTAAATGCCCAGGGTTCAGTACAAACCATGTAAGAACACAGTGCAAGTGACAGTGTCCCATTAGAGATTTCACACCTGTCTAGAGGCATCAATGCCTCTAGCATGAAATAGTTGGGTTTTTCAAGGGCAAATTTTTGTTTTTTAAATACAAACTTCACAGAGACTTGATGAATGTCTCTTGTGTTCAGCTTTTTATTTTCACAGATGGAGAAGTTAACAACACATTTAGTGTCACTAAAGAAGTTAAGAGCAATGCTCTGAAACACAGGTATGAAGATAATGTGATTTCTGGGTGACTGACCAAAGTAGTGCTACATGTAATCTAGTGCCTCATGATACCAGTGTTGACATTCCTTTTAGAGGACAGAGTGATTCAAGATTTTCAGTTTTACCAGCTGACAAAATTTTTTTGTACATCACTTTTTCCCTCTCTACTAAATAATAAAAACAGCTTTCTAAATAACATAATAACAATGCTTTCTTTGTCCCGTATTCTCTCTAAACCACAATGGAAAAAAATATTGAATAGTAAGACTTTTAAGAATATAAACATTTTTATCAAATTAAAACAGATAGAAAGCTACACAAATCAGAAGTACACAGCTGGATGAGTCATCAGAGTGGCCACATGTATAATCATCCTACAGGTCAAGGACTGGAATGTTACTGGGGCTTCTCCTTCTCTCTTCTTTTCCATCATGTCCTACATTTACTACCCATTTTTACTTCTCCAGAGGAATAGCTTTCCTGAGTTATAACACCATGGATTATTTTTCTTGTTTTCGAATAAAAATAAATGTTATACACTATGTTTTTATTCTGTATATTTTGCTTCTTTCCATCAGCAGTATATTGAGATTCCCACATATAGTTTGCATAGAAACATAATTAATTTTCATTGTCGTACAGTATACTATAGGGTGGTTAAACCATAATTCTATTGCTGATGGACATCAGTTTCACTGTTAAAAATAATGCTTTTGTGAATATCCTTGTATTCTTGTACATGTATTTTTTTTCACAAAGCACTTGTGTGTGCATATACATGTACATGTATACATATTTATTTTCACATATGTACGCACACATTTTTTTGAGTTGACGTAGTTGTGGAATTTATTGGGAATGCCAGTTTTCCAAGTTATACTAATTTCATTCACACAGCATTGTATGAGGTTACAGTCACCCCATTTTTTACATAAAATTTGGTATGGTTTTTTTTTTTTAGATTTTAACTAATTTTGTGGGTTTGTAGTAGAGTCTCATTATGATTTTAATTTGCATTTTTCTGATGACTAATGAAGTTGAGCACCCTTTTATATTTTTATTGACCACTTATATGTTCTCTTTTGTGATGTATATTACAATTTCTTTTATATTTTTCTATTCATTTTTAGTTCATTCTGTGCTCTAGATATAAGTACTTTGTTAATATATTTAGACCTGGTTTTTTCTATTCTATAGCTTTCCTTTTCACTCTCAAAATGTTATCTTTTGATTAATTGTTTTTCTTAGATTTAATATAGTTTAATTTTTTAGTCTTTTTCTTTACACTTTATTTTTTTGGGTGTGTCCTGTTAAAAAGTCTTTACCTACCCAAGATCATGAAGCTATTTTCCTTTGTTATTTTCTAGAAGTTTTGTTATTTTTCATTTTATGGTTAGGCCTGTAGTTCAGCTGAAAGTATTTTTGTACATTGTGTGAAGTGGGGTCAGATTGCCTTTTTTTTGATGTGGCACATGAAATTAATTGATTTTGTACCATTTACTGAAAAGATTTTTCTTTCCTCACTGACCTGCAATGCCACTTTTGTCACAGATAAGCACCTACACCTGTGGATTGTTTCTGGCGCTTCTGTTCCCTTTCCTTGGTTTATGCATTTAGACGTGTGCGGGTACTACACCATGTAAATTAATGCAGCTTTCTGACAAATATTAATTTCCAGTAAAGTCCTCAACTTTGTTCTTTTTCAAGATTGTTTTAGCTCTTCTTGACATTTTGTGTATGTATTTTAGAATTAGCTTGTCAATTTTTACCAAAAAAGAAAGCCTTGGGACATTGATTAGAATTACATTGCTTTTTTAGATCAGCTTTGGGAGAATTTAGTATTACCTCTATTAGTTTTCCAATTTATTTAAATTGTATATTTAAATAAATTTCCATTTATTTAGGTCTTCTTGATCCTCCTAAATGTGTGTTTCCAATATTTTATTTCAAAAATTTAAACCTGTATAGAAATTATAAAAGTAGAATGATAGACACTCATATACCTTTCATCCAGGTCTGCAGTTAGCAACATTTTACCAGCTGGGCTTCACCTCTTATTGTTTTGTTTTATTTTGTTTTGTTTTGCCACAGGTATCATGATCTTTCATATGCAAATAATGATGCACTGATTTTTTTAAGAACAGGGCATTTTGATAAATAACCACAATAAAACTACTACATTCAGGATATTTAATGTTCAGATAGCACCATTATCTAAATATAGGCCATATGTGCCCATTTTTTAAATAATGCCCTATATAGATTTTTGTTTGTTTGCATTTTGTTCCAGGAGCAAATCTCTGGGAAAGTATTTTATTTTATTTTATTTTTATGTCTCTTTAGTCTTCTCTGGGATAATTTCCCAGCGTTCTATTATCCTTCATGACTGACATTTTGAGAATTCTAGCTAGTGGTTTTTATAGAATTTCAATTTATCTTCAATTGTTTAAAACCCTGTTTAAGTTAATATTAAATATTTTAGAAGAAATATTCCAGAAGTCACTGTGCCTGGTGATAAATTTGACCACTTAAAGGTAGTATCTGACAGATAACATTGCCATTTTGTAAACGTCCTGTTCTCAGCAATTTTAGCATTTGCTGATGGCTATTGCTCAAGTATTATTACTACCAGTGGTTATGAAGTGGTGATGTTTAATCTGTTGACTTTTCCATATTTATTAATTGTCATCCTACTGTAAAGAAGAGCTTTTTCCTTCTCTCCCTTTTGTTGTTATCAACATATACTTTGAATTTTTGCATCTAACAAGTTTTCAATTTGTTAACATTCATTACTCTCATCATGCATTTAGATTCTCAAAATTTCCAGATTTGGCCAGTGGGAGCCCCTTTTCTTGCTCCCATGCCTTTTTCACATGTCTCTTTGGTTTATGCATATTTTCTTTAAAAAATGATTCATACTCACCTATATATTTCCATTTGTGTAGCTAGTCATTTCTAGAATGACCCTGTTCCTTTTAGTGCAAACAATAAGCAAAAGTCAATATTGAGTGTTAGGTGTAACTCTTTGCCACTGGCCTGTTATTTAATAAAGGCATTTTCAGAAGACAGAACTAGCAAATGATTAAGAAAAACACATTTTTTACTAATACTCCTACTTCTAAGGTAACAACATTACATTCTTTTTTTCTTCCATTCTATATTTGTGTCTTCTTTTCTCCATAATGAGAAACCTGGTTCCCCACAAAATTTACCTATTACCTTAATTTAACAGTGTACAAAATCTCTCTGTAATATTTTATAATTCTCTGTATAGAGGCCTTCATGAATTTTTCATTAGATTTTTTCCCTAGGTGTTTGGTGCTAATTTAAATAGTATATATATTTCTTATCCTCACCTGAGAATGTGCTTATTGATTTTAGAGTGGGGAAGGGAGGGAGAGAGAGGCAGGGAGAAACATCGATGTAAAAGAGAAACATGAATTGGTTGCCACTTATAGGCACCCCAGTCAGAACCAAACCTGCAACTTGGGCACGTGCCCTGCTGGAGAATTGAACCTGCAACCCCTCGGTTTACGGGATAATGCTCCAATCAACTGAGCTACACTGGCCAGGGCTAAATAGTATTTTTAAAAACATTTAATCTACTGGATGATTATTTCTACATAGAAATGGATTACAATGGCTTTTTAAATTTATGTTGACCTTGTATTCAATGACCTTGCCTAAGCGAGATATTCTTTTCAATAGTACCATATTTTTCAGACCGTAAGATGCACCTAGGTTTTAGAGGAGGAAAATAGGGAAAAAAATCTTGAAGCAAAAAATGTGGTAAAATATTTAATAACATAATATTTTACCAATGTAAATGTAAACAGAACTCAACAGCAGCATTAACAACCATTATCCCTCCCAAATTGGCAGGGGGAGTTCATCTTATAGTCCAAAAAATAGGGTATAGTCATATATTTTTTTAGATTTTTTCTGTATTATTATGTTTGCAAATAATGTCAATTTTTCCTTTGTAATCCTTATATCTTTAATTTTCTTCCCTCCTGTATTGCCCTAGAAAGAACCTCTAATACAAACCTAAGTAGCAGTGGTCATAGCTTATATCCTTACCTTATTTTGGATTTCAGAAGGAACATGATTAACATTGCATTAATAGTGTGCTTGTGTGTTATAGGTCTTTTTGTAGATGTCCTGTATCAGATTAAGGAATTTTCCTTATATTTCTGTTAGGAGAATTCTTTATCTCTTTCTTTACATTTAAGAAAACAGTGATTAATGGTTGTTGAAGTTAATCAAATGCATTTTATGTGTCTGGTAAGATGAGTGCATGATTTTGTCCTTTATCCTTTTAGTGCATGAATAATAATGACTTTTGTTCAATGTTAGACCAACCTTGCATTTTTGAAATAATCCCAAATTAGTTGTACTCTATTAACATTTATCATACATTTTTGATTCTGTTGGCTAATGATTGTTGAGGATTTTCAAATCTATTTTCATGAGACATACTGATTTTTTATGTGTGTGATTTCTTGTTTGGTTTTAATATCAGTGTTACACTGGCATCATATAATGGACTAAGAATAATTGCCTGTTTTTCTATTATCTGAAAGGTTTTCTTTCATGCTTACTAGATGTTGCCAGGAGAATTTTTCTGTGGAAAGGTTTTTAAATCTCATTGAAATACAATTATTTATATTTTTATATGTTGATGATTCTTATGGGAGTTTGTATATTTTATCTAAATTTTCAAATTTCTTTGCATGAAATTGTCTCAGATGTTGCCAGATGATGTTACTAAGTTTTGCAGAAATAGTGGTAGTGTTTTTTTTTTCATTTCTTATGTTGGTTCTTTGTGACTTCTCTATTTTTTTTTCTTGCTCTAAATGTTTGTCAATTTTGATAATCTTTTTTATTTAAATTATTTTATTGTTGTTCAATTACAGTTATCTGTATTTTCTCCCCACCTATACCCTGCACCCCCTCCAAATCTATCTCCCTCCCTTGCTTCCACTCTCCCCCTTGGTTTTGTCCATGTGTCCTTTATAGTAAATAGTTCCTGAAAGCTCTTCTCCTCTCTGTCCCCTCCCCGCTCCCCTCTGGCTATTGTTAGATTCTTTTAATTTCAATAACTCTGGTTACATTTTGTTTGCTTTTTTCCTTTGTTGGTTATGTTCCAGTTAAAGGTGATATCATATGGTATTTGTTCCTCACTGCCTGGCTTATTTCACTTAGCAAAATGTTCTCTAGTCCTATCCATGCTGTCACAAAGGGTAGGAGCTCCTTTATTTCTGCTGCATAGAATTCCATTGTGTAAATGTACCATAGTTTTTTGATCTACTCATTTGCTGATGAGCACTTAGGCTGCTTCCAGCTCTTGGCTATTGTAAACTGTGCTGCTATGAACATTGGGGTGCATAGGTGGTTTTGGATTGGTATTTCAGGGCTCTTAGGGTATAATCCCAGCAGCAGAATTGCTGGGTCAAAAGGCAGTTCCATTTTTAGTTTTCTGAGGAAATTCCATACTGTTTTCCACAGTGGCAGCACCAGTCTGCATTCCCACCAACAGTTCACTAGCCTTCCCCATTCTCCACATCCTCTCCAACACTTGTTTGTTAATTTCTTTATGATGACCATTCTGACTGGTGTGAGGTGCTTTTCATTTGCATCTCTCTGATGGCTAGTGATGCTGAACATCTTTTCATGTGTCTCTGGGCCCTTTGTCTGTCCTTAAAGAAGTGTCTGTTCAAGTCTTTTGCCTATTTTTTAATTGGGTTTTTTGTCTTCCTGGAGTGGAGTCATGTGAGTTCTTTATATATTTTGGAGATCAAGCTCTCATCCAAGGTGTCATTGGCAAATATGTTTTCCCATACAGTTGGTTCTCTTTTCATTTTAATGCTGTTTTCTTTAGCCACGTGGAAGCTTTTTAATTTGATGATGTCACATTTGTTTATTCTTTTCTTTATGCCCCTTGCTTTAGGGGACATATCCAGGAAGATGTTGCCAAGTGGAATGTCTGAGATTTTCCTGCCAATGTTTTTCTCTAGGACTTTTGTGGTGTTACGACTTATATTTAAGTCTTTTATCCACCTTGAATTTATTTTTGTGTATGGTGTAAGTTGGTGATCGAGTTTCATTTTTTTTTGCATATAGTTGCCCAGATCTCCCAACACCATTTGTTGAAGAGGCTATTTTTGCTCCCTTTTATGCTTCTTCCCCCTTTGTCAAATATTAATTGACCGTAGAGACTTGGGTTTATTTCTGGGCTCTCTGTTCTGTTCCACTAGTCTATGTGCCTGTTTTTATGCTAGTACCAGGCTGTTTTGATTACAGTGGCCTTGTAATACAGTTTGATATCATGTATTATGATCCCTCCTGCTTTGCTCATCTTTCTCAAAATTGCTGCAGCTATTGGGGTTGTTTATTGTTCCATATAAATTTCTGAAATATTTGGTCTATATCTGTTAAATGTGTCATGGGTACTTTAGTAGGGATTGCATTGAATCTATACATTGCTTTGGGTAGTATGGCCATTTTGGTGATGTTAATTCTTTCAATTTATGAGCTTGGTACATGCTTCCATTTATTTGTGTCTTCCTTAACTTCTTTCTTCAGTGTTGTGTAGTTTTCTGAGTACAGATCTTTTACTTCCTTGGTTAGGTTTATTCCTAGGTACTTTGTTTTTCTTGTTGCTATATCAAATGGGATTTTTTTCCTGATTTCTGTTTCTGATGTTTCATTGTTGGTGTACCAAAATGCCTTTGATATCTGAGTATTGACTTTGTATCTAGCTGTTTTGCTAATCTTTTTTTTTTTTAGTGTTTTAGAAGTTTTTTTTTTTAGACTTTATTTATTTATTTTTAGAGAGGGAAGGGAGGGAGATAGAGAGAGACAGAGAGAAACATCCATGTGCAGTTGCTGGGGGCTGTGACCTGCAACCCAGGCATGTGCCCTGACTGGGAATCGAACCTGTGACACTTTGGTTCGCAGCCCGAGCTCAATCCACTGAGTTACGCCAGCCAGGGCTGCTAATCTTTTTTTTTTTTTTTTAAAAACACTTTTGCCCTGGCTGGCATAGCTCAGTGGATTGAGCGCAGGCTGCAAACCAAAGCGTCACAGGTTCAATTCCCAGTCAGGGCACATGCCTGGGTTGCAGGCCACGTTCCCAGTGGGGGCCATGTCCCCAGTGGGGGCCACGTGAGAGGCAACCACACATTGATGTTTCTCTCTCGTTCTCCCTCCCTTACCCTCTCTAAAAATAAATAAATAAAATCTTAAAAAAAAAGCTTGTTTAAAAAAATAGTACTTTTGAGTTTCTGGATCTTCTCTATTATATGATTGGTTCTATATGAATAATGTTTGCTCCTATCTTTGTTATTTTCTTTTCTTTAAATTTTTTTGGTTTACTGGTTGTTCTTTTCCTAAGATCTGGAGACGGACACTCAGGTGGTTGAATTTTAAACTTCTTTTTCTAATATATGTATTTAGAACTACACATTTAAACATATCTGTAGCTGAATCCTAAATTTTGATATGTCATTTTCTATTGGTAGTCACTTGAGAATATTTTCTAATTATCGTTATGATTTCTTTTTAAGTCCTATGTTATTTGGAAGTATAGTATATACTGTCCCAATATTTGGGTTTTTAAAATTTTATTAACTATCAAATATTATATATATATAATTCTGGAAATACTTTAGGCCTCTAGATGATGTTATCTTTCCTCTAAGAAGATTTACTCTTTGCTTCTGACAGGTTGCTAGACCAGAAGCAGATAATCTTAGTTCAAATAGAGTTGAATGGGCATCAGTCATTGATGGCTGGTTTATTTTAGATCCACCTCTCTATAGAATATAGTTCTACAGGCTTATAGTAAAACAACTGAGTGTCTACCAAGGCACTTTTTTGGAAAGCCCCAAACTGAAACTGCTTAGCTTTCTAATCATTCTGTTATCAGTTTGAACTTGGCTCTTACTTCAGGATGTAAAGGAATAGCAGACACCAAGCTCATGACTCTTGGCTTCCTTCCCCTCCCTCTTCTCAGTGCATAGGTTATTATTGTCTTGGCAGCCATCTGAGGTTCTCAAAGAGATTATTAAAAATATTGTGTACAGCCTTTCTGGTTCCCTACTGTCTTGGAGCAACTTCATCTGGCATTGCTGTGAGCAGAACTCTCCTAGGGTGTTATACTTTAAGTCAAAAGCCATATATTTAAGTTCCAGTTTTCCTGTTTCTCAGCTATTTGGACAAAATTCTCTAAGCCTCAGGTTCCTCACTTGAAAATGCAGATAATTGTTCTTATAGGTTTACTGTAAGGGTTAAAAAAAGAGTATGTCAAGCCCTGGCTGGTGTAGCTCAGTGGATTGAGTGCAGGCTGCGAACCAAAGTGGCGCAGGTTCGATTCCCAGCCAGGGCACATTCCTGGGTTGCAGGCCATAACCCCCAGCAACATTGATGTTTCTCTCTCTCTGTATCTCCCTCCCTTCCTTCTCTAAAAATAAATAAGTAAAATCTTAAAAAAAAAGAGTATGTCCAAGGAAAGCATTAGGAACTGTGCTTGATACAAAGTAAGTGCTATATAAATTTTTGCCATTATTGTAATTATTCTTATCATCTCATGAAGCTGTTGTAGACATATAGTTAGCCATCAAGAAATATTGTTCAGCTTTAGCTTTATAGATAAAAACACTTCAACATTCAAGCACTTTATAAACCATAAAGAAACTGGGCTACAGTTTAAAAGCTTGTTGAAAATTTAAAGATGATAATTTCAAGATGCTGGCAGGCTGTGATCTGTAGGGAACATTGTCACAGTTAAGTCACAGTAATTAGAAGTCTGGGTTAGCCTTACAGGTTTAGAGCATTAATCCTGGTGCTGATGTCCCTAGACATGGGGATGATGATTCACACTACCTAAGTTCAAAAGAGGCTGACACATAAGCCAAAATAGCAGGGTATTAATTTACAATGAGAACTATATTTGTCATGCCTTCTAAAATTGCTGGTACTAGTATTACCAACATATTCTCTGTTTATAGGCAGTTCTAGTTTGGGAGCCATGCTGTGATTAAAAAGCTACCCAGGAGCAAGGGCAAGTGGGAGCTCTCTAGGCAGAAGAGCAGGAAGTACAGTGTCCAACCCAAGGCTAGCCTCGCTTGGGCAGATGTGGTCGCAGAACAATGTTAGTCCAGCACTGATCATGGTGTCTATTTTTTCCTAACTCTCCCATTTTCTGTGGCCTAATTATTAAAATAATTGATGATGATATAATCCTATTACTTTGTTTTTTCTGCTTCTAGAATCAGTATAATAATAAGGGCTTGCCAGGGTAATCATGTAGTCAAGCAGATCAGTACTCAAATTCTATCTGTACCAGTTGGTCTGTATCTGGAGAGAGTTCTAAAACCCTTTGGGCCTCAGATTATATGCAAAATGTAACATTAGCTTGCCTCTTAGGAGTCCGGAGATGATTAAATTGCATCATTAATTTAAGGCATTTGGCCTTCTAAAACATAGAATATGCTCAATAAGTGGTAGTTATAATGCCTTTGATCAAGGAGGTATATATACTCTCTCCCTCTATGTATTTTTGACCATCATGTATTGATTTTATAATGTCACCATTTAGTTTCTGTCTCTGATGTCTATCTATTTCAGATGTTTCTGATATCTAATTGCAGATGTTTCTCCTTTGGTATTGGAGAAGGAGCCTCCACCAGCCTAATAAAAGGCGTTGCCCGGGCAGCAGCAGGCATGGCAGAATTCATCACAGGCAAGGAGAGGATGCAGCCGAAGGTGAGGCACAGGATGGCATCCAGAGGTGGCACTCTGGAGTGAATGTGGAGCAGGGCTGCCCTGCTGCAAGAGTGGAAGCAACACACTGCCTCTGCGGCTCCTTGCCTTCTGTCCCTGAGGCCTTGGGCTAGTTACCTGATGGGCTACTTTTGGCTTTATGTTAAAAGCATCCACTGTAATTTCTGGAGAAATGGCATCTAGTCCCAGCAGCTGGAAGCCCAGAAGCAAAAGGCTGGACAAGGTTAGGGCTTTGTGTTTAAGACAAGAAACAGAAACTAAGAATTCTGACCGTCATGATGGACATTCCAGGTGTGCACTTTAGAACCTTTTTCTGTCCTATGTTCTATCCTCCATGCTAATGATATGCAGAAAATAAGAAGGACAATTATAATATGTCTGGTAGATTGGAGAAGGTGGTGTATCGATACTCCGTTTGATTAGTATGCACAAGGGAAGGCATCTTCCACTTCTGGTTATATTTCTAAGTTCCTCTTTCCCAGTTGATGCTGTTTCTTATCTAATGGCTACTTCTCTAGAGTCTCTTTTCCCAGACATTTCCTTCATTCACATTTATGAAATTTCTCTGCTTTAGCTTCCTCATGTGTAAAGCAAAAGTAACAATGCCCATTTCCTAATGTATATTAAGGAATAGGCATAATATGTATTGTGTTGCATAGCATCTGTGCACAATGAATATTCAGTTAGTAGGAGTATTTGTTGCCATTATTATTTTGGGTTATTATTCTGTTCTCTTTCTTCCATCAGGTTCTTAGGGCCCTGAAACGTTCTCTGCAGCCTGTAGTGGAGGACATTTCTGTGCACTGGGAGTTGCCACCTGGTCTGTCCGCTACAATGCTTTCCCCAGAACAGACTGTCATCTTTAGGGGTCAGAGGTTAATCATCTATGCCCAGTTGACTGGGATGATGCCGGTGAGAGTCCATTCCTGTTTGTTTCTCCATTCAGAGTAGCTGCTGCCCTGAACTCACTCTGGACACTTGCTAGACAGATTCAGCCTGCCCCCTTCTCCATCATGTTGAGTCCCCGGTTTCCTGCACCACCTGCTTTCCAGTCAGAAGTGTTAATGTGTGGGGTTGGGGAGCTGCCCCAGTGTGGACTTTCTCTTGGCGCTATCTTCCCTTCCATCATTTCTGCTCTTCTCTAATTCTAGCCAGCAGAGGCAACAGGGGAAGTTTGCCTCAGGTACACCCTCCAGAGCAAGAATTTTGAGAATAAAGTGACATTTTCTCTACAACCCAAGTTTGATGCCAAGTGAGATTTTAGTTTTCTTTTTATTTTCTTTCTCCCCTTCCTTCCTTCCTCCCTCCCTCCCTCCCTTCCTTCTTTCCTTCCTTCCTCCCTTCCCTTACCCTTCCCGCCCCTCCCCTCCCTTCTCTTTCTCTTCCCTTCCTTCTTGTCTTTGCCATTCTGGGGGGTTGGTTTCCTGCTCTTAATTTTGGGCTCGATTATTTCCCTAAAACCACTTTTCTTTTTTAGGCCACTCAGATTTTCTCTCTCCCCATCTGATTTTTTCTCCTGGGCCATCCCTGACTTCTGAGGCTCTGAGCTGGCACACAGGCTTTCCCCTGTGTCACAGGAATTGTTCTCTTTCAGCCTTACCATCCACCGCCTTGCTGCCAAGTCCTTTCTCCAGACCAAGGACATGGGCTATGGGGAGACTCCAGCAAATGATAAGAAAGATGTGCTGAAAGTAAGCCTTGAGTGTGGAGTGATAAGCTCCCACACAGCTTTCATTGCCATCAACAAGGACCTTGAAAAACCAGTTCAGGGACCCCTGACCCAGCGTGACATTCCAAGGCCAATGCTGTTTTGTTCTCCTGCAGCGTTATGCTCTCCTGCAGCGTTATGCTCTCCTGCAGTTGGTGAGTTTTCTTCTATTTAAACTCATATAAAACAAGGGGCCCTGGATGTCTGGGATCCATCAATTAAAGTAAATGCCTATGAAAGGTCTTTTTTCCCTGCTTATCTCTCCACATCTTGGATTTCAGACTGGTGTGAAACCTTTCTGTCCTAGAAACCTGGAAAATATCCCATTAGCAAAAAAAATTTAAAGCAATCCAAGGGAAAAAATGAGGAAAATTAAACAAAAGTGCACATAAACACTGGGTGTTCAGACTTAAACACTGTCTAAATCTGAAGCTGATCAATTGTATTGTTAATTAGATGATTAAGGATTACACAGATGGCTGAGGAACAACCTGGCAGTGTTTGGACAGGGCTGCTAACTGCTGGGACTGTCTCAGCCATAAGCCATCTAGGTAATAGCAAAAGTCATGGGGATGGATGTGATTATTCAGAGGGCAGGTATAAAATGAGCTGAAAAGGGGGGTAAGATTGTAACACTGAAGAATATCTAGGGATGGATTCCCCAAACCATGTGAAAAAGGAATAAAGTAGGAAGAAAAGAAATGAGTGCAGAGGAGTCAAAGTAAAACTGGAAAGTCTAGGGAGGTTGTGGGGCAGGGAAGAAGGATAGAACCAAAAAATAAAAAGCAGAAGATAAAGAACTCATGGACATGGTCAATAGCATGGTGATTGCTAGAAGGATTGGGGTGGGTGGAGGTGGCAGAAGTTATAGGAGGGATAAATGTTAATGGGAAAAAAAGAGTATATTGTGTTAATATCAAAGAAAGCCTTGCTAATCTAATCAAGAACAGTTCCACTGGTGTAGATGAGGAAAGAATCTATATTCACAATGTTAAAGAGCAAATGAGAAGTGGGAAATGAGAAGCAGCTTGTACATGCACTTTTTATTAATGTTGAAAAGGGGAAGGAATAAAGAGTGATACCTATAAAAATGTTGATTTGTTGTGTGCGTGTGTGTTACATCTCTTCATGATTTCAGAATGGAAGAGATTTGAGAATGTTATAATGCTAACAGGGAAATGCCCCTTGAGATGCTTGACATCATTGAGTGTGGGGAGGGTAACCAATTGAGAAGGGTGTTTGAGGAAGTGAGGGAGGATGCGATCTAGAACAGCAGAGGAGGGGTTAGCCTTTAATAGGACAAGTGTTAGGACATTCTTCCCTTATTGCCAGGATGTGGAAGAAAAGGGATGGAATTAGCTTTCAGTTCAGAGGCTGAGAGGCAAGCTTTTGGAGTTTCTGTCTGATCGTTTTCTGTTACGTTAGTGAGAAACAGCAAGGTTAGCTAATGAGTATGAGACTGGAGTTTGCAGAACAGAGAATTTGAGCTAAGGGTTGGAAATAGCCTTGTGGAAATCCAGAGAGTGAAATGCTCAAGGAGAAATAGAGCATTTGTCAAAGAATGTTGAAGGTCCGGTTTAGTTTTGATACGTTGACGTTTTCAGTGGCACCAAACTACTAAAGGAAATCTGTTTTTGAGATTCAGTTCAGCAGTGTGCAACAGCTTTGGTATAAGAATGAAGAGAGTAGAGTGTTCGCTTAATTCTGAGCTTAGGTTTTTTGGTTTATTTTGTTTTTATAATTTTTAAAATTTTTTATTTTAATCATTGTTCAAGTACAGTTTTCTGCCTTTTACTCCCATTCCAGCCCACCCACCCAATGAGGTTGGGTTTTGACAATGGATGTGATAAAAAGGAAGTTAGGGACAAGGAATTGAAGATAGTAATAAGAGAGTTGAAGAGTGTCGAACCTGAGATTTAGGCTAAATGGAAAAGAGAGTAAAGATACAAGGAAATTTTTATGTAGCAACAAACAGAGTAGACAAAGACTTAAAGGTCCAGATGAAGTCAAAGGCCAGGTAAAATAAAAATCTCTGAGTTAGAAAGCTGGAAAAATTGGATATTGTATCTTAAAAGTAGAGTTCTTTTTAATTACTTTTTTACAGTGGGAACGGTTCTCTTTGATAATCAGATACTGGCTTGGGAGGGATCAGCTGGAATAGAATGGAAGCTGAAGCCTTTTGATTTGAGGAAGATAAGAAGCTTTGAATTTGGGTATCAGGTAGGTTATCTACATGGATCCATAATCTCTCAAGATGATGGCAGGCTTTGCCCTAAAGTGGAAGTCTTTGACTGATTTTCAGATACTTTAGTGAATGATGGAAAGGGCCAGAGAGGTTGGAGGTTGTCAGCAGTGAGGATATGAGGAAGGTAATCCAGGTGAGGATGAAGAGGAATGATATGGATGTGGCATTTGGAACTGAAGAGGTTGCCGACTGCACTGACCCCACCTCTCAAACCTGGCTGCTTGGGTACCTGGATCAACTACCATTTCAGAAGGAGAGAGGGAAAAGAGATTTTTAAAAGGAGAATGTAGTTTTAAGTGAAATAGTTGGAGGAAGCCTGCCATACTGAAAGTAAAGATGCATAAAAGGCCATTGTCATGTATCGGAGTGGGCAGGTGTGTGTAGGATCTGGGCTTCTGGGAGAAGAAAAAGTGCACAATAAAGAGGGTAACTGAGCCCTGGCTGGTGTGGCTCAGTGGTTGAGCGCCAGCCTGCAAATCAAAGCGTTGCTGGTTTGATTCCCAGTCAAGGCACATGCTTGGGTTGAGGGACGGATTCCCAGTAGGGGGCACGTGAGAGGTAACCACACATTGATGTTTCCCTCTCTTTCTCCCTTCTCCTCTCTAAAATATAAAATAAATAAAATCTTAAGAGAGAATAAAAAAGAAGGTAACTGAGGTCGACATTGGGTAGGACATACTTGAATGTGTCTCAAATTATCAGGGCCTGTCGCCCACAGCAGAGAGCATGGGGGCCTTGGTGTTGGTGTCTGTGCTGGAATTTCTCAGCTCATACAAAGGCCTTCTCCTTCTAACCGTCCGCCTGTGTCTCTGCCCACTGAGTGCTTTGTTCAATTTAAGAGCATCATACCAGAAGAATGGTTATGACCCCCATAGATCCACGATTAATAAGACCCCGGATCCTTTTGGTGTGCATCTTTCCAGGGACTTTTTCTCACCAATGTTTGTCTGTCATACATACAGGACTAGACAGAAGCCGAGTTCTTATTCGTGGATCAAGGAGTAAAGCCATGTCTCCCAAAGTGGCCTCCCCTCAGAAGATAAGGGCTTATTCTTCTACCATGAGGACTAGTGTGGAAAGTCATCCCATAGGTGAGGTGGGCCTCAGGTCTCTTCTGATCTGTAGGAACTGCGGAACTAATCTTTGTTGCTCTGCTATCTTGTGGCTCTCTTTCCCAGGGATGTAATCTCTTTGAAAAGTGTCAGGCAGATGGTAAAATTTGTCCAGTCCCTGTATTTGCCAGGGTCAGCCCTGCTTCAGTAGTCTATAGTATAGGACACTGAAACCTACCCCAGTGCCATTTGAGATGAGCCTTAAACTTACCCCCTTTGCCGTCTCAGCTTGAAAACCTTGTGTACTGGCTGGGGCCCTCCTCTTGCAGAACTTGGCTGCCACCCTGTCCGGGCCCAAGCTGCATTAGTCAATTTTTTTAGAAGTTGGATTTGAAGATAGATTTCTCTAATGATGTCTCATGACATTCTGTCACCAGTGTTCCTCAGTCATTTCATTGCCTCACGTTCCAAGCAGCTAGGCTTGTCAAGTACCTGATATATCAAGTCAAAGTACAGTTCTGCTAAGTGGTGCCTATTCTACTTAAACAGGCTCACAGGCGACTTCTGTCTCATTTCTCCAATTTTTGTAGCTAGGGTTTATGGCATGCAATTGTTTAATTGTTTAAACATCTTTGCCACATACTCTATGTATTCATTCTTCTTAGGCTTCTATAAACAGAGGGCTTGGAGGTCTGGGTGAATTCCGATCTCTGTACTAGCAGTTCCTGTGGGGTTTTAGGAAAATTAATTCACTTTTTAGAGCCTGGGTTTTCTCAAGTGCCGTACTGTTCATCCCCTAGGGCTGTCATGAGAACTTTCTTTATGTTGTGCATGGAGCAGATTCCCAGTTTGCATTGGTTTCCTGTGCTGTCCTATCTCCACTCTAGCTTTCTCTACTATGGGTCCTCTTATTAAAGTAGAAAGAAAAGTTCCCCAGTGGTGTCTTCCTGGTTTTTGTGAATTAGTTGGCAACTACTGTTTATAGGGAGCCGTTTATGGGCCTTCCAGGTACTTTCCCTTTTTTCTCATGAATAAGGCATTATTGTCTCCAGTTTACAGAGAAGGCTGAGATTCCTGTAGGTTAAATAGCTATTAGATTTTGTACATTAGAAGAGCTGAGAATCAAACTCAGACTTTTGAAATCCAGAGTCTTATATTTGCTTTCCCATTAGAGTAGATCTGTTTTTCTTGCCTACTAATTTTTAAGTTGCTCTAAATGTATATATCCAGTGTATACATCCCATCTAAGTGTATACATCCCATATAGCCAGATGTGAGATACTTTCTATGAAAATTTTGTGGTTTTGAAGCAAGTTTCATACCACCAGACTTAGACACTAGACTACTCTTTGAGGTGGACTACTAACTGCTTCCTTAATATATGCTTTCTTTTGAAATTTTTGATAATTAAAATTCAAGCTGTGCTTGCCTAGAATTTTTAAAATATGCCTAACATTTTAATGGTTATTTAAACAAGACTGGAGAAAGCTTTAAATAGCACCATCATGTGGACCCTTTAGTTCCCCATAAATTTCTCTTGTTGCTGAGTTTTTAAGTGCAGTGCAGCCCTGGGATGGCCTTACCCTGTCACAGAGAGAATGCATGTCCCCCAGGGAAGGAAGAAATGGGATCTTGGTGGGATCTGCAGAGCTCTGCACACTTTGCAGCCTGAGTTCAGACCTCTCTTTCAAGTATGCTACAGGTGAGAAGCTTCTTAATTTCTCATCCTCTTTCTTTTTTTCTTCCCAAAGTCTCTGAAGATAATAATTTTGTACAGCTGATTTCCCTCCAAAAGGCAGATGGTTCCTGGGATCTGAATGAAGGTCTGGCCAAGATCCTAGGTATGAGTGTGGAGGATATACTGGCTGCACTCCCTGCCAAGGTGAGATTCAGAGAACAAAAAGGAGTGTGTATGTACTTGAGTGGTTGGAGTCAGTAAAAGAGAATTGGGGTGAATTGTGAGTCACCTGAGGAAGGAAGTATAGAAGGCCATAGACTAAGTAAATTTCTAATAAGTAGAGGTTGAAGGTTTTTTTCTGGGTAGGTTAGAAAAGAAAGAACAAGGCACTAATGGTCTAGTTAGTAGGAGTTGATGGATGACAAAGGGAAAGCAAAAATTGTCTTCTACTTTAATGAATTCTCTGGCAAGCATCTTGATTATAATAACAACTGTTCATTGAGCAATTACTCTGTGCCAAGCACTGTGCTAAGCACTTAACATTCATGATCTTACTTATTCATCACAACAATGAAGTAAAATAAATCCTATTCGTGTTGCTGTTTGTAGATGAAGAAACTGAAGCCCAGAGAACTGTAACAATTTGTTTGAGTTACCTAACCAGTTAGTGGCAGAGTTAGGTTCAGTTCTGGGACTGTCTATCTTCAGAACTCACATTATTGCTCCTGTTCTTACTAAAGGAAGTGGTCCAGAAATTAGCAGAATTTTACTGAAGTTCAGGAAGGTGAAGTATTTATAGGGATGGCCTAAATATTTCAAATGTGCTCAAGTCTGCTGATGAGGACAAATTATGCTCCAGGATTTCAGGGTAACTTACTAAATCTTCTAACTGAGATGTTGTTAAATAGAAGACAAATGCCAAAAGCCTGAAAAGGACAAGTGTCATTTTGAATTTGCCAAATGTGGAAGGTGATTAAAAAAACTTCAGATATCCTATAAGTACAACATCCAACACAGCACCTACTAGTCAGATGTGGCTATAAAGCTCTTAAAATGCGGCAAATGCAAATGAGGAACTACATTTTTAATTGAATTGAGGTGTGCTATAATTGTGAAATATATTCTCATTTTAAAGACAATATAAAAAAGAATGTAAAGTATTTCATCAATAATTATTTTATTTTTTAAAAAGATTTTATTTATTTATTTTTAGAGAGGGAAGGGAGGGAGATAGAGAGAGAGAGAGAGAGAAACGTCAATGTGCAGTTGCTGGGGGTTGTGGCCTGCAACCCAGGCATGTACCCTGGCTGGGAGTCGAACCTGGGACACTTTGGTTCCCAGCCCGCGCTCAAACTACTGAGCTACGCCAGCCAGGGCCATCAATAATTATTTTTATACTGATTACATGTTAAGTTGATATTTTAAGCCTTTTGTTAGACCATTGTCCCCATATGTCAAGGTTGCAGGTCTGATTCCTGGTCAAGGCACATACAAGAATCAAGCAAAAATGCATAGATAACTGAAACAACAAATTGACATCTCCCTGTCCCTCCCTCCTTCCCTTTCTCCCTCTGTAAAAAAAGTTTGATCAATCAAGAATATTTTAAATATATTAAGTTAAATAAAATATATTAATAAAATAATTGTGCCTTTTTATCTTTACCTTTTTACAATGGCTTCTAGTATAATTAAAATTGTATGTGCATCCAGCACTATATTTCTATTGAAAAATACTCTTCTAAAACATGATTAAGAAGGATAATATTAAACAATCACACATTTGATTAATAATATAATTAATTTATAAATAAATGAAGATATTAAGGATCATGGAGTTCTAACTTGGTTTCACTGAGAACAAAACATGTTAGACTAACATTTCCTTCTTCGACATGGGAACTTGGCCAATAAATCAAGGGAATCAAGAACCCTGGCCCTGGCCCTGACTGGCGTGACTCTGTTTTGGGCATCGTCCCACAAAGTGAAAGGCTGTGGTTCGATTTTCTGTCAGGGCACATGCCTGTGTTGTGGGTTCGGTCTCCAGTTGGGGTGGTTATGAGAGGCAATCGGCTGATGTTTCTCACTCACATCAGTGTTTCTCTTCTCTTTCGCCTTTGCTTCCCCTCTCTCTAAAAATAAGTAAAATCTTTAAAATAATAAAAGGGACCTGGTGTATCTGAATTTCAGTAAGGTATTTGATTTTTTCCTTTTTAGAAAATATTTTAACTAGTTATATATATATTTTTTATTATTTTTTACTTTTTTACATTTATGTACTATGTTATTATTAAAAGACAATATACATATCTTTATGCATTGGTACTCTTATTTTTGTAATTTATATTTCTTTTTTGTAAATTATGTTTCTTTTTTTCTCATTTATTGTATTACAGTTTTCCCAATTTTTCCCCTTTTTCCCTCCTCTACCCAGCCCACCCCCTGCTCCCACAGTCAATCTCCACACCATTGTCCCTGTCCACGGGTCATTCCTACATGTTCTTGGACTAGTCCCTTCCCCTTCTCTCCACCACTCTCTTCCCCCTTTCCTCTGGCAGCTGTCAGTCTCTTACATGTTTCAGTGCCTATGGTTCTATTTTGTTTGTTAGTTTATTTTGTTCATTAGATTCCTCTTATAAGTAAGATCATATAGTATTTGTCTTTCACCAACTGGCTTATTTCACTTAGCATAATATTCTCCAGTTCCATCTGGAGCTGTTGCAAAGGGTAGGGAGTCCTTAATGATGAGTATATGGACTGATTACAAACTAATTAAAAACCCATAATACTGAATAATGAATTTATTCAACTTGAAACTGATGTTTAGACCCACCGGGCTCTGAACTCTCTGGAGGTCCATATTTTCCATGAACTTTAGATGGAGATGTGGACCAATGCTTTCCTATTTGTGTGTGACCAAACTGGGAGATAGATAGAGTATTAGACAAGAAAACCAGGATCCCAAAAGACTTGAACAATGGCTTGAATTAAAAAAAAATTAGCTGAAATAAACATACTGTTTTTCATTCTAAATTCTCAACTCTACAGGTAGAGAATAGATGCAAAGTGACTTAACAGCTGCTGCATGTGAAAATTGGAGACTTAGATGACTACAAACATGACTTGTTGAGGGCAACAGAATTGTCAGAAAAGCTATGTGTATTTTACAATTTGGGGCTGGAGTCACAGAATTTTATAAGTACATATACCTCCAGATGTGACCATTTAAAGAGATATACTTTAGAAATCACTGTGTTTGTTTCTAGGCTAGGAGAACAAACACAGGGATTCTTACTGCTTTGACATAAATCCTCTTAAGAGAGAATGAAAGGAACTGAGAATTTTGATGTGAAACAAGACTACTCAGAGGACATGATAGCTGTTTCCAAATTTTAAAGCCCATGGTAAAAGAGGATCTGTTGTCTCTAAACACTTAAATTGCAGGGTCGTCTGTTAGAACTCACAGGAACTGGTTTTCTGTTTTTATGCATGAGACTTAAGTTTTATGAGCAATGTGACTTAAACCAGAGTATTTGGTCTCTGGTCCCACCTCCATCATGTTTTAGAAGGCAAGCTTTGGGCAACTCCTTTCACTTTGGTATGAATCAGTTTTCTCTCTTAAAAATTTGGCTATTGATGATTCCTCATTTTTTGGTTTAGTGAGGGTTCAAATAAAAAAAGAGCCTGAAGATGCTTTAGAAAATATAAAGCAACTGTACTCCTGTGCTTCTTTTTGTTTTTTAATCCTCACCCCAGGATTGATTTTAGAGGGGCCAGCAAAGACACATTGATTGGTTGCTTCCCATACATGCCCTGTCTGGGAATCGAACCTGTAACCTTTTGGTGTATGGGATGATGCTCCAACCAACTGAGCCACCCAGCCAGGCCTGCATGTGTTTCTTTGATCACAGCTGGCTAATTCTCATTACGAATGTGTTTAGGAGTTTCAAGCACTGTCCTGGTGGTTACACTGGCTTTAAAATTTAAGACCTTTGTACCCTAAGATGCAATGTATCCTTGCCCTGAGGTTTATGTCCTGGAGTTATGCCTTGCAAGTCATAAATGAGGTTTAGAGAGGCCAGGTAGTCTCATTTAGTAGCAATGTGGGGGCATGGTAAGTGAGGAGGGAGTGGGTGCTTCAGGGGAGTCTCTGTCTGTTGCAGGGTGAGGATTCCTCAGGCTGGGCCACAGTCCTGGCAGTGATCTGGATCCATGACAACTATAAGGATCTGAAATGTGAGTGGGAACTTCTAGAAAGGAAAGCTGTGACTTGGATTCACATCCATGCAGGTAGGAGCCCAATCCTCAGTCCTCACCTTCTTCCCTCCTTAGGAAGCTGGGCATCTTCACAGACAGGGGGCCTCCAAGTCTGAAAGAATGTGTCCAGGAGAGAAACACCATCTTCCATCCCCCTGACCATCCTGGTCCAGGCCTTTTCTGTTCTCCCAGCTACTGCGCCCCTTGGCAGAAGGGGCTTTGGTGTGACACTGGGGCTGGTGGGGAGGTATGTGAAGAGGGAAAGGGCTGTGGATGGGGAACGTGAATTGTGAAAAGGACATGGAGTGGCATTTACTCTCCTCACAGGTCAGTACAATGCTGAGTGTGAGACTGCACTCCTGAGAGTTTATTGTCCCACTACAGCTGACTGTTTCTGGGCCAGAGGAGAGTGATAGGAGTCTGGATGACCAGAAGCCAGGGGTACTGCAAAGAGTCAAAAGCAGGACTTGAGAGATGAGCAGGGAGGTTAGCGGGGACTGGGGGAAAGGCATGCATTCTTATTATTGCCCCTCAGTCCTCGTTTTTGTTTTCTCTTCTTAATAGGCTCCATCCGGCATGTGCTCATTGAAGCTGCCACTGCTCTTCTGAAATCCTCTGTTGATCCTGCTGTCTTTTCCCTCTGAGGATACCAACCAGAACAAGTTCCTCTTTTATGCTAGTGTCCTTTCCTTTACTACTTTTTTCTGCTGTCATGTGGCCATTTCTTGTCATAAAAGTAAAGGGTGCCCAGCCCACCTTGCTTCTGTGTCCCGGGTTCCCTATGGATGTCATTCTCCTTTCCCAGCACATGCCCTCAGAGTGACAACATGAAAAACAGGTAACAGGGACTCCAGACTAAAGGTTGCAGCATTGATGTTAGGAAATGCCTGAACTGGAAAATTCTGTATCATTTTTGTCTATTCGCTTTTGATTTTATGAAGTTATGCAACAAGACTGGTGCGCTATACAGGTTTCTATTCTTAGATAGGATGAGGGGTTAGAGGGAGGTTGAAAGCCGACACTGGGATTTATAACCTCAGGATGATAGAGAGAGCTGCAAGGGTCCACTTTGAGAGTGGGCACTGTTGATGAACTTCCAGATGAATTCTGCTTGGGCTTTACTAGCCTTTACTGCATGCCTAAGGGTTGAGTCATACCTGATGGAGACCGATATTCTTGATAGGGAACTGATGTGGACTCTAGCCAGCAGGGTCCGTGTGTTATGGCTGTGACAAACAAATCCACACAGACTGCAGAAATCCTGTGAAGAAAAAGGGACTGCATGGCCGCTCTCTAAGTGAGAGAGGGCCCCAACCCCGGCCTGGACAGGCTTTTACTGCTTTTCTGGGTACATTACACCGAAGATGGTCCTCATTTACTATGCACAGGTTTGCTTTAGGTGGTTACCCTTTACAGATAATGAAGTTAAGAATGCTGCTAATTACTTCAAAGAAAAGGATGTTTCAGATGCAAGGGGAAAAGTGGTTGAACTGGTTACACTCCATACTTGGGAGGTTTAGCACAGATTTTAGGAAGTTACTTTAAAGATATGCAGTAAGCATTTGCTGTCTCAAATCAGGGTGTGGGAGTTTTAGCAAAAAGCAAGCCTCAAAGCAGCCTAGGTACAACGCAGGCCTGATTCCCCATGGGAAAACCGATCAGGGGCTTGGCTCCTGTGTGCTGACTCACTCCCCATCAGTTTTCCAAATCAGGGTCTGGGCGACATTCTCCTAGCCACTCAGATAGGTTCCCTATAGGAAACATTTTAGTAAGAGTGCAATAATGGAATCCTGTCCTAGCATGGACCCATGAGGGCTCTAGTCAGGCTGTGATCTGGAATACTAAAAAAGCAGCTTAAATGACAGCTTTGCCCAAGACCTGAAGCCTGGATCACTCACTCTAAGAGAAAAAAAAGGAGCTAATTCTCTCCCACATACCCTACTTCAATGGAAATGACTGTATTTGATGCATTGTTTCCTAAAATACTGTTATGTCAATAATAAAATGACTATCTCTATACTGCACTTTGTTGTATCTGATCTTTTATGTTTTCATCATTGAATCTGCATTGGTTTTTGAGTTCCTTGTGTTCCCTCCCAACTTTTCTGATGCCTCCACACTTCACATGGAGTCCTATCCTCATACCTTCTGTTACAGGTTCTCTTCCTGTCTTAGATGCAGCAGATAAGGGGCCCTATCTAGAAACACACCATTAGAATCCTGACCATACATGTGTATGGTTATGGGATAATAAACAGATGATTCAACCCCTTAGCAACTTAGTGTCTCCATCTGTGAAACTAAATGATTAAATTAGAACTCTTGTGACTCTTCACCTTGAGTACACAAGAACTCTGATAGGACCTTGCTATCTGTTCACTAAGGCAGAGGATGGCCAAGGCCCGAGTTCCATGAAATTACGGACTAAACTGGTATTAGGAAGATTGTCCCAGCTTTCATCGTGGAGGCTGATCTCCCTGGACTTTCTTTGTAGTTTGCCTGTGGCTGAGAGTGACCTGTATAGGGCTTCTTAGAAAGGCAGGCTTTCAGGTAACCACAGAAACTACTGTGTTAAAGTGTTCACTTTAACAAAGTCTCCAGGTAATGTATATGCACATCAGAGTTGAAATGAAGACTTTTCATGAAATAGGCTGTATCTAAGTCTACCACATTGATAGGCCACACTGATGTAATGACAAGAGTTTCCTAAGGGATATAAACTGTGTACAACTACACTCTGCCCACAAAAGATAGTCTTTTACATTTACTATCCAGAGCAAGTATTATTACATTGTTTGCCTCCTCTTTTCTCATTCTTCAGCTTCCAGACAGGTTGGGTTCGGGGATTTCTAAATCAAAAAACAAAACAAAAACCATCAAGAACAGTCCTGATTCTGTCTTCTATGTAATGGAAATCAATGACAGTTTTTTTTAATATTTTATATTTTAGAGAGAGGGGAAGGGAAGGAGAAAGAGAAAAGAGAAACATCAATGTGTGATTGCCTGTTGCATACCCCCAAATGGGGAGCTGGCCTGCAACCTGCCAAGCATGTGCACTGGCTGGGAATTGAACCAGCAACTCCTTGCTTGGTTCACAGGCCCACACTCAATCCACTGAACTACACCAGCAAGAGCACAGCTACCGTTTTAGAATTATATGGTTTTAGTTTTCTATTTGAGCTCTTACGTTGTAAAATCTACCAACTGTAAATTCCTCAAATGTAAACAAGTGTCAGGCTTCATAATCAACAGACACATTTATTGAAGGCCACTTTCAGGGCTTGTTGCTTCACGTGTTAAGAACACATGAAGCAGCACCTGTGCTTTCAGAAACTACGTAATCATCTGGACAAGGAGCTCAAAGGAGAAGCTTTTTCATTTCTCCCATTGGCTGTCCTCATCCTGCAGTTATTTCCTGGCTTCCTCAGGCTTCACTGCTAGGATAATGTCAGACAGCATTGCCTCAGGGTCCTCCTGCCCAAACTGAGCCCCATGCTTCCAGTCCAGTTCCATGTACCACATACACGTAGGAATGAAACCCATTGCCTGTTTTCTCCAATTGCAACCCAACTACACTGTGAATCACGTAGCAGGTGCTGTTTCTCTCCTAACTCCCAGCCATTGCTTCCTTACAAACAGTCCATCTGTTTGAAGATTCTGATTGTCCAGATGAAAACCAAGAAAAAAGCCCATGCAGGGAGTTAACTCTATATTCTGTTTGTTTTTCATTTTGTTCTGTCAGTTTTTGGCTCAGCATTTTGATGTTCTCATGCTAAGGATATACAAATTTAAAATTCTGATCTTCTTAGAGAATTTGACACTTTTATTGTTATGTAATACATTTACCCTGATCATTTTCTTTGTTCTGAAATCGGCTTTGTCTAAAATAAATATAGCCACTCTAGCTTTCTTTGATTAGCATTAGCAAGGTATATAATTCTCCATCTGTTTAGATTTTTAAATTTTTAAATACTTTAATTATAATTGACATACAGTGTTATATTATTTTCAGGTGTACAAGAGAGTGATTATACATTGATACCATTTATGAAGTGAACATTCTGATAAAACTAGTATCCACCTGACATCACATATAGTTATTATAATATCAATGACTTATTCCCCATGTTGTACCTTACAGCCCCATGACTATTTTATAACTGCCACATTGTATTTCTTAATTCCTCCACATTCTTCACTCACCCACCCGCCAACCCTTCTTTTATCTGGCAATCATCAAAATGTTCTCTGTATTTATGAGTTTTTTATAGATCTGCTGGTTTGGAATTTATTTTATTTATGTATTATGTATGTATTTATTTATATATTTTATTGTTGTTCAAGTACAGTTTTCTGCCTTCCCCCCCTTCCCCACCACTCCAGCCCTCCCTACATCCTTCCACTGTTTCCACCCTCCTTGTTATTCCATGTGTCCTTATAATTGTTCCCATAAACCTTTCACCTTATTCCCCCATTATTCCCTACCCTCTCCCTTCTGGTCAGTGTGAGCCTATTCTCAATTTCAATGTCTTTGGTTATATTCTGGTTGCCTGTTCGTTTGGTTGATTATGTTCCAGTGAAAAGTGAGATCATATGATATTTGCCCCTCACTGCCTGGCTTATTTCACTTAGCATAATGCTGTCCAGTTCCATCCATGCTGTCAGAGAAGGTAGGAGCCCCTTCTTTCTTTCTGCTGCATAGAATTCCATTGTGTAAATGTCCCATAGTTTTTTGGTCCACTTATTTGCTGATGGGCACTTGGGTTGCTTCCAGCACTTGGCTATTATAAATTGTGCTGCTATGAACGTTGGGGTACATAGATTGTTTTGGATAATGTTTCAGGGTTCTTAGGATATAATCCCAGCAGTGGAATTGAGGGATCAAAATGCAGCTCCATTTTTAGTTTTCTGAGGAAATTCCATCCTGTTTTCCATAGTGGTTGTACCAGTCTGCAATCCCACCAACAGTGTATTAGGATTCCCTTTTCTCCACAACCTCTTCAACACTTGTTTGTTGCTTTGTTTATGTTGGCCATTGTGAACAGTGTGAGGTGATATCTCATTGTGATTTTAATTTGCATCTCTCTGATGGCTAGCCATCAGAACCATCAGAGAGATGGCTCTGAGCCAACTTTTCATATGTCTCTGACCCCTCTGTATGTCCTCCTTGGAGAAGCTTCATTGCAAGTCCTTTGCCCATTTTTTAATTGGGTTCCTTGTCTTCCTAGAGTGGAGTTATGTGAGTTCTTTATATATTTTGAAGATCAAACCGTTGTCTAACGTGTCATTAGCAAATATGTTTTCCAATATGGTTGGTTCTTTTTCATTTTAAGGCTGTTTTCTTAGCCATGCAGAAGCTTTTTATTTTAATGAGATCCCTTTTGTTTATTCCTCCTATATGTCCCTTGCTCTAGGGGACATACTGGTGAAAATGTTGCTCCGTGGAATAGCTGAGATGTTCCTGCCTGTG
Source organism: Phyllostomus hastatus (assembly GCF_019186645.2). Taxonomy (NCBI): domain Eukaryota; kingdom Metazoa; phylum Chordata; class Mammalia; order Chiroptera; family Phyllostomidae; genus Phyllostomus; species Phyllostomus hastatus. Next base: position 4,305,904 of record NW_025334015.1, on the reverse strand, counting down.
CTCTCCTCTAGGACTTTTATGCTATCACAACTTATATTTAAGTCTTTTATCCACCTTGAGTTTATTTTTGTGTATGGTGTAAGTTGGTGATCAAGTTTCATTTTTTTGTATGTAGATGTCCGGTTCTCCCAACACTATTTGTTGAAGAGGCTATTTTTACTCCCTTTTATGCTTCTGCCCCCTTTGTTGAATACTAATTGAGCATAGAGACTTGGTTTTATTTCTGGGCTGTCTAATCTGTTCCATTGGTCCACATGTTTGTTCTTATGTCAGTACCAGGCTGTTTTGATTACAGTGACTTTGTAATACAGTTTGTTATAAGGTATTGTGATCCTCCCTACTTTGCTCCTTTTCCTCAGAATTGCTGCAGTATTCAGGGTCATTTATGGTTCCATATAAATTTTTGGAATGTTTGTTCTATTTCTATGAAGTATGTCATTGGTATTTTAATGTTTGCATTCAATCTTTTAGTTGCTTTGGGTAGTGTGGAAACTATGACAATGTTAATTCTTCCAGTGCATGAACACAGTATACAAACACTGGCTATTTCCAGTGACAAAGAGCTAACTACTTTACAGGGTTGCTTATTTCATTGCTATCCATTTAGATGTACATCTAATAATTAAGCACTTTGTGTCTACATTGAAAATAAATGTCTTTTGCCCTGGCTGGCATAGCTCAGTGGATTGAGTGCGGGCTGCGAACCAAAGTGTCACAGGTTCGATTCCCAGTCAGGGCATATGCCTGGGTTGCAGGCCATGACCTCCAGCAACTGCACATTGATGTCTCTCTCTCTCTCTCTCTCTTTTTCTCTCCCTTCCCTCTCTAAAAATAAATAAATAAAACCTTAAAAAAAGAAAGAAAATAAGTGTCTTTCTGCTATGTCTGCCCATAGTTCCTAAGGCACCACATAGAATAGTGCTTATCAAATTTCTACCAGCCCTTCAGGCATTTCAAGACCATAACATATCTCTGCCGCTTTTTGAATATAAAACAAGATCTCTGGAATTTACAAGATAAAGCTTGAAAGCATTGGTTTTGAAATTAAAGAGTAACTTTCTAGTTATGTCATCATCAACTTATCTAATCATTTTTCAGCTTTTTTGTAAAGCAATACCACGCACTTTATAAAATTTATTTTGGAGATTAAATGTAATAACTTTAAAATTTATCAAAATACTTGGAACATGGTAAGTGCTTACACCAGGGGCTATAAAGGGCCGAATGTAATTTCAAGTCTTTAACAGTTAAGCAGTAGTTACATTTATACAGTCCTAAACTTATTTCAGCCCTTTGAAGGTAACCATGAGGCTGATGTAGCCACCTATGATAATGAGTTTGACACACCTGGCTCACAGTAAATAACTGATTATTAACTATTTTTTCATTTTTTTCTTTTAAGGTAATTTACACCTCCTTAACCCTATGAATGTGCCTCGTATGTGACTCCTTTTCTTTAAAAATGACTTCAGAGGCACATAAGAAGAGTTGATCATAATGAATACTTACTAAATGATTAGGTTTCTGTTTTGAATAGTGATATTTATTAGAAATAGCTGTAGAGTCATATGGATATATAGATAATTTCAAAAGCAGTGAGACACATGCTATCACAAGTGAAGGCTTGAAGATGTAAAAAAAAACCAAAAAACAAATGAACCAAAAAAAGGCATACCATGGTGATGAAAGTTTAGAATTGGAGCTCTTTCTGCTATGCAAACAATCTTGGAGAGATATTTCCCACTTTACAACACCCCTTTCTGATGATCTCATTGCTTTTTCTTTATAACTAGATGATAAATTAGTCTGAACAACTAATTGCTCCCTCAGAGCCATCAGTGAATCCAAAGCAGGGCTTAAGGGCTCCTGAAAAACCCACCAAGGCAGCAATCCAGGGAGAGTGAGTGTGTCCAGGTCTCTGTTGAACAAACCCTAGGAGACTGAATTCTTTATAAGGAGGAGAACGGAGGTGCCTTTGGTGGAGCACTTCGGGCTCTGCTCAGAAACAGCTAATGTCGGGTCTCATGACAGCCCCGTGGAAAGCCTGACTGTGCTCTCAGTGGACTGTGTGAGTGTTGAAACTGCTGCCCATGTCTAACTGTGAGCCTCTTCTCCTCACATGTGAAAGGCCTCACACACGGTCATTTCTGGTCCTTGTGGGCTTCTTTCCCTAAAACAGATTTAAAAATAAAACAGGATTGTGGAATCATACATTATCATGGCGTCTGATTCTAGGTGTTTGCCAACCAGGGAGAGGTGATCCAGATCTCACAGAAATGTGCATGGCTCAGAGATGATACTCAGGTTTGGCTAAAATGAGTAACGAGAAGCAAGTTGTCAGCCTCATTTCTCCCCCCATAATATCACTGTTTCTCTCCTTGCCATCTCCACTCTTGTTCAGTTCGAGGGTGGTATGTGAGTCACTCATTTTGGTGTGGCCATTCTCTTTAGGTATGTTTTTAAGTGGCACTTGCCACAGTTAATGATTTGAATTCCCGTGGTGAATGGGTCTCTATAAATTCAAAACTCCTATAATGGAGTCAGTATTAAGGTATAGTGTCAAAGGTAAGGCATAAGCCTGCTGTCTGATTTTTTAAGCTATATTAGGTGCTAACTAGATGTGGTCTAAAGTCAGGACTGGAAATGACCAGCAAGAGGTAAAACAAGAATGCTTTCCCACCTCAGCATAAAATGATGATGTGAACTCATCTGGAAAAGGACAGTGCCTGAGAATGAAAAGGGGTCTCTTCAAAAAGCAGAGGCCATATAGGAAAGTTCTCTTCATGGCTAAGGGTATGGGCTGTGGCACAAAATAGGTTTGAGCCTTGGCTGTGTTACAATCTTCCTTTGTATATTTGGGCAACTTGTTTACTTTTTCCAAGTTTCAGATTCCTGATCTGTAGATGCACATAGTAATGATAGTTTTTCTTGTAGGTTTATTTGAAAAATTAATCATAGTTTTAAAGTGTTAAGCCCAGTCCTCAGAGCACAGTAAATATTTATTAAATGGAATGCATATCTAGGCATGCACTTATGTCTTGTTAGTGTTAGTATTACTGTTAGTATTAGTGTTAGTATTAGTGTTAGAATTATCCTGCATTATGAGAGAAGGAGGTCTCTGTTGTTCTGATACTATGTCTTCCTCTTGACTTGTTTAACCTTCCTCATCAGAGCTGTTCTTTGCCTTTCTTCTATATGGGTCACTATATTCCTTTCTTCATCACAGTAACATGAATTTGATGCTTCCCTTGCTGCTACAATTATTTGTTTTGCTTAGAATTTCAGAGTGTCCTCAAGTCCACTTAGAAAAGGTTGAAAAGAGCAGAAGAACCAGAGCAGCACCTCCTGAGGGATTTGGGGATATGAGGCCTCCCAAGTCCAGAAGGATGGAGTTTGAAAAGCATATGGTCTAAGTTTACTCAACCATGTTGTTTAATGAAACATTTATTTGTACATAGTTACATGGTACATTAAAGAAAGAAACTTAAAGAGATAAATTTCAGATACATAAAGGAAGGGAACACTTTTCATTGGGATTTATGTTTTTGCCAAATTTCAGACATTTCATAAACCTTACTATGTACTAGGGTGTTTTAGGTGTTGAAGTTGTTATAATCATTATGGTTTTTATTCTGTAGAGAATGGAACTATGTCTATGAAAAATATTGCGTAAATTACTTAAACTAGTATGGCTAATATGTGGCAAAATATGGACTTAAATTAACTGTTCTGATGTCTAATGTGATGTTTTTCCCTGATGTTTTTCAGAGAGTAATATATAGTGGGAGTTTGTTACTCTAAGATATCGTGAGAGTTGAAAATATAAACTTCTCTAAAGAAAATAAATCCAGGAACTAAACAACTGTGGAAATTTTTTTAACTTAACATAAGAATGTTTTGAATACACTTTTAAATTTCTGGTCTTGTCATTGAAGATGATTACCTCCTTTCACAAAAGCATTTCTTCTAGGAGTTGGATAGACTATACCTCCCAAATTAGCATTTCTTAATAACTGATATTTTTATACAGACCTTCCCATTCATAAGTGGGCTGGTTGTGGCTTGTTGAAAACACAGCCAAGTCTTCTGCAGCAAAGAGCTTGATACTTCAATACTGGTGTTCAGACTTTGGTATCTTGAGTGTTTTTGCAAGGTCTGACCTCATCAGAGCCATGAGCAATGCCTCTGTGGTGACTGAGTTTATCCTGCTGGGCATCCCGTACACAGAGGACATGGAGACTGAGCTTTTTGTCCTGTTTTTGTCCTTCTACATCTTCACCCTTGTGGGAAACCTGCTCATCTTACTGGCAATCATCTCCTCCACCCAACTTCACACACCCATGTACTTCTTTTTGTGTAAACTGTCTGTGTGTGACATATTCTTCCCTTCTGTGAGTTCCCCCAAGATGCTCTTCTACCTCTCAGGGCATAGCCGAGCCATCTCCTATGCAGGTTGTGCATCCCAGCTCTTCTTCTACCATTTCCTGGGCTGTACCGAGTGTTTCCTATATACAGTGATGGCGTATGACCGCTTTGTTGCCATATGCCATCCTCTACACTACAAGGTCATCATGAGCCACAGAGTGTGTGCCGTCCTGGCTGTGGGTACCTCATTTTTTGGCTGTATTCATGCCACCTTTCTGACCACTCTCACCTTTCAGTTGCCCTACTGTGGCCCCAATGAGGTGGACTATTTCTTCTGTGACATCCCCGTGATGTTGAAACTGGCTTGTGCAGATACCTCAGCCCTGGAGATGGTGGGGTTCATCAGTGTGGGTCTCATGCCCTTCAGCTGCTTTCTTCTCATCTGCACCTCCTACACTTGCATTGTCTACTCTGTCCTGCAGATCCACTCTGCAGAGGGCCGACATCGTGCGTTCTCCACTTGCTGTGCCCACTTCACTGCCATCTTGGTGTTCTACATGCCTGTGGCTCTCATCTACTTGAGGCCAAACCCAAGCCCCTGGCTGGATGCAGCTGTTCAGGTCCTGCATAACCTGGTCACCCCCATGCTGAATCCGTTGATCTATAGCCTCAGGAATAAGGAGGTAAAGTCCTCTCTGAGGAAAGTCTTACATCAACTGGGCTTTCTTCCTGAGAAGTCATAGAGAGAGAACAGTGGCTCACATTTTACTTCCACTTTGTAGCTTATGAAACATTTTTATATGGTTCTCAAATATTTTTGTATTTGAGTGTGCAGGTGTTATTATGATTGTCTCCATTTCACAGTGTAGGGACTAAGATTCAAATAGCTAAAATGACTTGTCAAAGGGTACATAAGGAGTGCTGGCAGAATGAAGACCCTAGGGCTGATTTCCTGATGCTGGGACCTGTGCTCTCTTGAGGCATCATGTTGCTGTTGAGGAAAGAAAGGGGTTTTCCACAGTTGGCAGGAGGACCTGCACCTTCTACTTCTCAGTCTTCCTTTTTTTCACCCACCTACAGCCCCTTCTTCTTTTCTTTCATCCTCATTCTGATGCTTCTTTATCTTGGCTGCATTGATTGCTTCATCAAATGCCTGAATTGCATAAACCTTAGTTGTATTGGTCCAGAGGTTGTTGAAACATGGTAGAGGTGCATCCCCATGGTTTTCAGTAACACTCTAAAAATTAAGTTGTGTGAAGAGAAGGACATGTAGCAGGGACTGGAGGCAGGTTTCTTATGAATGAAGCAAAGATACTGGTATACTATTGTCACTCACAAACCCCACCTGTTAGTCTTGTACCTGGAATCAGTGCAGCAGATGAGTAAGAATGTGGAAAAGGAATCTGGCAAATCCATGGAGGGGTTAGTTTGGTCTGATACCTGATTAGAAAATTTGGACATGGCTTTTCATTTCTCAGTATAGCCAGAGGATGATTCTGGGTTCAAGCTGTCACTGTTTTGTGTCTATGGTTTGTCTATTACTTTTAATGTGTTTGGTATTGTTCCCCATTTCTTTTTTATTTCTGAAATAAGCTAAGGAGAATAAAATGAGCTATTTCATTCCAGTGAGCTTTATGACTGAATGCAGTGAGAATCCTATTGCAGTTGGGGAATATACTAACTATGAAGTTTATTCTAACAGTGAAGTAGAGTGGAAAGGAAACAGAAGAGGATGATGGAAAAGCAAGAGTCAGAGGTAGAGACCAGTTTGTGCTTCTCAGAATAAGAGAGCAACCAAGGAACCTGCCAGACCAAGCCAGTATTGCTGTGTCTACCTCCAGCCACTCAGCTGAGCCAGCACATGCACGTGCAGTGGGGACATGCTCTCCTGTCTCTTCCCTTAAAGCCTAGGAGCCCTCTCTGTGCTGATTCTCCCTCATTTCCCAGGAAACAAGAGCTTATAGAAGAATGTGGAAATATACCTGAGATTATTTCAAATTTAGTACATCCCTGCTGAAGCTTGTCCAAGTCCACTTGAGGATCCCTTCCCACTCCTCAATGTCCTGGTAGGAGCTGCTCAGATGGTCAGAACAGAACAATATGTAAGAATGAACGATGTGATCCAATTCTCATCCTTTTTCACTCACACAGATGTCATTTGATGAATAACTTTGTGCTGGGGGTTGGGGGGTAATGAAAAGGTGAAGAAGACATGATCAACAGAATGAGTCATAGTCTGCTTAGAAAATAAACAGATATGTAACTAACATCCCATGATAAAGGTATGAAATGCAGCAGAAAGCATGGGGTGCATTTTTCTGGGGCTGTGGATGAACCTCAGAAAAGAGGTGTTGAGGGTTGAAGGGTTTTTTGTCTGTTTCCTCCCCATCCCCCATGAAGAATGGCTTTTACAGGGAGAAATGTTTTACAGGGAAAAGTGATGTATTTATCAACCTTTTAGTTTTCGGCTGATGGGAATGAGCCATAATGCTTCAGGTGGGCATCTCAACTATTTGTTATCTGGAAGGAAATGTTCTTGGATAAAAAACAGGGCAGGTGTTAGGCAGGGTGGAGGAGAGCAATGAGGGACCAATTGGGACAACTCTAATAGAACAATAATAAAATATTTAATAAAAAGTAAATAATTTGACTTGTTTTCAGAGTTCTTTCAGCTTGGAGCTTTGTTCTGAACTGGAGAAATGCCTCATGCAGAAGGACTCTGTCTCTTTCTCCTTAAACAAATGGATTTCTCTGCTTGTCCTAGGGTTTCTGAGAGATGCAGGAAGCTCTCCTGTCTGCAGGAGTGTCTGAGCTCTTTCTATCTAAGCAGGAGCCTAGAATGTCAGGCCGAGCCTAGAGTTTGGAGGCCCCAATTGGTTTTGATGGTGGAATGAGAACTTTCTGTGTACTAGGTATAAAGGAAAAGTATTAGAAGAATTTTGAAAACAGAACTTCAGTGAGAGTAATCCCAAACCAAGATATTTAATCTACAGGGTTGTAACCCAGACAGCAGCTGAAGGCCCAAAGCTGGGGTTGGGGGTGGGCCAGAGAACACAAACACTGAAGCAGAGATTCAGAATGTGTTCTGAACAGAGTGAACTACAACACTGGCATTTCTTGAGGTACTGGATTCAAACATGGTCTAGGAAGGGCACCTAATACTTGACCCAAGGCAGATCCAAATTTCTTTAAAAGGCTTGTCTGCTCCCTCCAGCACATTCTGCAACATGCCACTGTTGTCTCTCATCAGTTTCTTTCTGCTACTTCCTATACTTGTTACAAAGCAAGTGGAGTTGCTGAAGTTCACCCATGTGTTGTGTTTTACCTACATTCCCCAGACAGAGATGCTCGGTGAGCACAGGTGACCTCAAAACCTGAAAGTGTTGCCAAGCTAAGGGCTGCTCACCTGCACTGCAGGGGTGTGGATAAATATTTCCAAGGAATGTTCACTGAAGCCGCCTGTTCTGTTCATTTCGTGCTCTCCCTGGCACCCTGCTGATTTTTTCCCAAACAAATTAATTGAGATAAATAACTAGTCAGAATTAGTGTTTTAGTCACTTGATTTGCATTTTTGTTGAAGAAAATAATGACTGTGATATTACAAGAAAAGATTGCTGAGAAACAATCTATTATTTATCATTCCTTTATTTTATGTTCCACATACCCTGTTTCACCTCAGTCCCACATGCTGTATTTCAATGGAAATGACCCTACTTGATGCATTGTTTCCTAAAGCACTATTATGCCAATAATAAAATAACTCTCTCTACACTGTACTTTGTTGTATCTGATCTTTTATGTTTTCATCATTGAATCTGCATTGGTTTTTGAGTTCCTTGTGTTCCCTCCTAACTTTTCTGGTGCTTCCACACTTCACATGGAGTCCTGTCCTCATATCTTCTGTTGCAGGTTCTCTTTCTTTCTTAGATGCAGCAGATAAAGGGGCCTACCTAGAAACGCACCGTTAGAATCCTGACCATACATGTATATGGTTATGAGATAATAAACAGATGATATAACACCTTAGCAACTTAATGTCTCCATTTGTGAAACTAAATGATTAAATTAGAACTCTTGTCAGGAAGGAAGATGGTGTCAGGGTAGGAGGGAGCAGATTTCATTCCCCCTACACAGGGGAGAAAATCCTTGGTGATCTACGGAGTCGAGGAGGAAGCAGCCAATATGACTCAATATATATGAAAATAGGGGACGAAGAATTATGGCGGAGCCGAAAAACCAGGCAGTGAGAGCAGTGCTGCAAGACCGTAGGGTCTCAGTGACCAGTGCAGGGTCCAGGGGTGCTGCAGTCCCAGGCCTAGCGCCCACTGCCGGGCTTGCCACAGAGTCCTCGTGAGAGAGCCGGGACAACTGCTCCCTCCCCAACCAAACAAGGTCTGAGTGGCACTGGGAGGAACTCAGTTGCTAGCAAACACACAAGGGCTGTGGGCACCCTTGGAGTGTGTGGACACCGGCAGGTTTGGGTCATGCAGTGGGCCCTGACCACCCCCAGTCACTGGTCTGGCTTGAGGGTTGGGCTGAGGGAGAAGCCAGGCTACTGTATATGGGCCCTGACCCCCATGGTCAACAGTCTGGCTGGAGAATTGGGCTGCAGGAGAAGCCAGGCCACGGCGTGGAGTGGCAGGCTTGAGTAGGAGGAATTACTCAAGAGGAAGGAGTGTAAAGAAAGACACTGTTTGGGGAATTCTCCTACAGTAATTGCTCTGGCCTCCCTGCCACCCAGCCAGGTAGTGATCCCAAGGTTGCATGAAAGGTTGTGCTTGTGAGGAGGACCCTTTGCACTCCCATAGTGCTGGGAAGGGTGAGGCGGTCTGGGCAAGGGTGTGTGTGCTGGACTGCACCCCCTCACCCCAGCCCACAGCGGTAACCCTGGGAAAAGGCCTGGTTCCCACACCCAGGGTGCAGGGGAGAGGTGCCATGATAGCTCCCCAGACAGTGCCCTCAGCTGACTGAGTGTAGATCGGGGAAGGAGAAGAAGTGTATCAATCACCCCTCAGCCTGCTACAGCCAAGAAGACCAGAAAAACCAGTTTTGCCACTTTGAAACCAAGAGGCTTTTTAACATTATTCTATCTTTTTAAAACAATTCTTAATTTTTAATTTTTATTGTTTTTATTCTCTTTCAATTTCTTTTTCTTCTCTTCCCTGCTAAAAAAAAAACAGTATTAAAATAAAAAGAGAACCAACTGTATGAGAAAACATGTTTTCCAATGATACCTCAGACAAGGGTTTAATCTCCAAAATATATAAAGAACACATATGACTCCACTCTAAGAAGACAAGCAACCCAATTAAAAAATGGGCAAAGGACTTGAACAGACACTTCTCCAAGGAGGACATACAGAGGATCCAGAGACACATGAAAAGATGCGCAGTATGGCTAGCCATCAGAGAGATGCAAATTAAAACTACAATGAGATACCACCTTACATCAGTCAGGATGGCTATCATAAAGAAAGCAACAAACAACAAGTGTTGAAGAGGTTGTGGAGAAAAGGGGACACTAGTGCACTGTTGGTGGGATCGCAGACTGGTACAACCACTATGGAAACAGTATGGAATTTTCTCAGAAAACTAAAAATAGATCTGCCTTTTGAGCCAGCAATTCCACTGTTAGGATTATATCCTAAGAATCCTGAAACAGCAATCCAAAAGAACCTATGCACCCCAATGTTCATAGCAGCACAATTTACAATAGTCAAGTGCTGGAAAGAACCTCAGTGCTCATCAGTAAATGCATAAATCGAAAAACTATGGTACATTTACACAATGGAATTCTATGCAGCAGAGAGAAGGAAGGAGCTCCTGCCCTTTGCAACAGCATGGATGGAACTGGAAAGCATTATGCTAAGCGAAATAAGCCAGGCAGTGAAAGACAAATACCATATGATCTCACCTTTTACAGGAACCTAAACAACAAAACAAAGAAACAAGCAAAATATAGTCAAAGACACTGAAATAGAAAACAGTCTGACAGTGTTCAGAGGGGAGAGGAGAGGAAATTTCAGGGGAAAGGGGAAGGGTTTACAGGAACAAGCATAAAGGACACATGGCTAAAAAAACTAGGCGTGGGTGGAAATGGGAGGGAGGAGGGGAGAGCTGGGTGGGTGGGCTGGGATGGGCGTAAAAAATAGAAAATTGTACTGCAACAAAAATTAAGATAAACTAAAAAAAGAACTCTTGTGACTCTTCACCTTGAATACACAAGAACTCCAACAGGACCTTGCTATTTGTTCACTAAGGTAGACGATGGCCAAGACTCGAGTTCTCTGAAATTGTAGTCTCAACTGGTATTAGGAAGATTGTCCCAGCTTTCATCGTGGAGGCTGATCTCCCTGGACTTTCTTTGTAGTTTGCCTGTGGCTGAGAGTGACCTGTATAGGGCTTCTTAGAAAGGCAGGCTTTCAGGTAACCACAGAAACTACTGTGTTAAAGTGTTCACTTTAACAAAGTCTCCAGGTAATGTATATGCACATCAGAGTTGAAATGAAGACTTTTCATGAAATAGGCTGTATCTAAGTCTACCACATTGATAGGCCACACTGATGTAATGACAAGAGACAGTTTCCTAAGGACCAGGAAATGTGTAGAACTACCCTCTGCACACAAAAGATAGTCCTTTACATTCACTATCCAGAACAAGTATTATTACATCGTTTACCTCTTCTTTTGTGACCCTTTAGCTTCCAGACTGAGGGTGGGTTCAGGAATTTCTAAACCAAAAAACAAAAAAACAAAAAACAAAAAACAAAAAGATCAGTCTTGATTCTGTCTTCTATGTAGACAGAATGTCAACATAGAATCAATGTGGAATGAATGACAGGTTTTTTTTTGAAAGATTTTATTTATTTATTAATTAGAGGGAGGGAAAGGGAAGGAGTAAGGGAGGAGAGAAACATAAATGGATGGTTGCCTGTCACACACCCCTAATTGGGGACTTGGCCTACAACTCCCCAAGCATGTGCGCTGGCTGGGAATCCAACCAGAGACCCTTTGGTTCACAGGCAACAAGTTAATCCACTGAACTAGACAAGCCAGAGCTCAGCTACAGTTTTAGAATTACATGGTTTTAGTTTTCCATTTGAGCTTGTATGTTGTAAAATCTACCAACTGTACATTCCTCAAATGTAAACAAGTGTCAGGCTTCATATCAACTGACATATTTATTGAAGCCACTTTCAGTGTGTGGTGTTCTAAACAACACCTGTGCTGTTTAGAAACTACATAATCATCTGGACAAGGAGCTCAAAGTAGAAACTGTTTCATGTCTCCCACTGGCTGTCCTCACCCTGCAGTTGATTTCTGGCTTCCTCAGGTTTCGCTACCAGGACAACATCAGACAGCATTGCCTCAGGGTCCTCCTGCCCAAACTGAGCCCCATCTTCCAGTTCAGGGTTCCATGTACTACATACATGTGGGAATGAAGCCCATTGCCTGTTTTCCCCAATTCCAAACCAGCCACACTGTGAATCACATAGCAGGTGCTGTTCCTCTCCCAAGTCCCAGCCATTGCTTCCTTACAAACAAACAGTCCATCTGTTTGAAGATTCTGGTTGTCCAGATGAAAACCAAGAAAAAAAGCCCATGCAGGGAGTTAACTCTATATTCTGTTTGTTTTTCATTTTGTTCTGTCAGTTTTTGGCTCAGTATTTTGATGTTCTCATGTTAAGAATACACAAATATAAAATTCTGGTATCTTCTTAGAGAATTTGACACTTATATTGTTATGTAATACTCACGTTTACCCTGATGATTTTCCTTGTTCTGAAATCGGCTTTGTCTACAATAAATATAGCCACTCTAGCTTTCTTTGATTAGTACTAGCAAGGTATATAATTCTCCATCCATTGAGACTTTTTAATTTTTAAGTACTTTAATCATAATTGACATACAGTGTTATATTAGTTTCAGGCATACAAGAGAGTGATTAGACATTGATACCATTTATGTAGTGAACATCTTGATAAAACTAGTATCCACCTGCCACCACATATAGATATTAAAATTCCAATGACTGTATCCTCATGCTGTACCTTACAGCCCATGACTATTCTGTAACTGCCACGTTGTACTCCTTAATCCCTCCACCTTTTTCACTCATCCCCCGCCAACCCTTTTATCTGGCAACCATCAAAATATTCGCTGTGTCTATGAGTCTTTTATAGATGTGCTGGTTTGGCTTTTTAATTTATTTATTTATATATTTTATTGTTGTTCAAGTACAGTTTTCTGCCTCCCCCCCACTCTTCCCACCACCCAGCCCTCCCCAACTCCTTCCCCTGTTTTCACCCCCCTTGTTATTCCATGTGTCCTTTTTTATTAAATTTTATTTTAATCATTGTTCAAATACAGTTATCTCCCTTTTACTCCCAGTCCAGCCTCCCTTCCCAACCCTCCCCACTTCCCTCCCATTACCACCCTCCCCCTAGTTTTTGTCCATGTGTCCTTTAAGTTTGTTCCCGTGAACCCTTCCCAATGACCCCCAAAATTCCCTCTACTGTCTCCTGTGGTCACTGTCAGCCTGTCCTCCATTTCAGTGTCTTTGGTTATATTTTGCTTGTTTCTTTTTTTGTTGTTTAGGTTCCTGTTAAAGGTGAGATCATATGGTATTTGTCTTTCACTGCCTGGCTTGTTTGGCTTAGCATAATGTTTTCCAGCTCCATCCACGCGGTTGCAAAGGGTAGGAGCTCCTTCTCTCTTTCTGCTGCCTAATATTCCATTGTGTAAATGTACCATAGTTTTTTGATCCATTAACTTACTGATGGCCATCTTGGTTTCTTCCAGCATCTAGCTATTGTAAATTGTGCTGCTATGAACATTGGGATGCATAGGTTCTTTTGGATTTGTGTTTTACTATTCTTAGGATAGAATCCCAGCAGTGGAATTGCAGGGTCAAGAGGCAGATCCATTTTTAGTTTTCTGAGGAAGTTCCATACTGCTTTCCATAGTGGTTGTACCAGTCTGCAGTCCCGCCAGCAGTGCACTAGGGACCCCTTTTCTCCACAACCTCTCCAACACTTGTTGTTTGTTGCTTTGTTTATGATGGCCATTCTGACTGGTGTGAAGTGGTATCTCATTATGGTTTTAATTTTCATCTCTCTGATAGCTAGCAATACTGAACATTGTTTCATGTGTCTTTGGATTTTCTGTATGTCCTCCTTGGAGAAGTGTCTATTCAAGTCCTTTGCCCATTTTTAAATTGGATTCCTGGTCTTCTTAGAGTGCAGTCACGTAAGTTCTTTATATATTTTAAAGATTAAACCCTTGTCTGAGGTATCATTGGCAAATATGTTTTCCCATACAGTTGGTTCTCTTTTAATTTTGATACTGTTTTCTTTAGCCGTGCAGAAGCTTTTTATTTTGATGAGGTCCCATTTGTTTATTCTTTACTTTATGTCCCTTGCTCTAGGAGACAAGTCAGTAAAAAAGTTTCTTCATGAAATATCTAAGATTTTCCTACCTCGTTCTCCTCTAGGACTTTAATGGTGTCACATTTTATATTTAAGTCTTTTATCCACCTTGAATTTATTTTTGTATATGGTGTAAGTTGGTGCTCAAGTTTCATTTTTTTTGCAAGTGGCTTTCCAGTTCTCCCAACACCATTTGTTGAAGAGGCTATTTTTACTCCATTTTATGTTGCTGCCTCCTTTGTCAAGTATTAATTGACCATAGAGACTCAGGTTTAAATCTGGGCTCTCTGTTCTGGTCCATTGGTCTATGTGCCTGTTTTTATGCCATTACTAGGCTGTTTTGATTACAGTGGCCTTGTAGTATAGTTTAGTGTCGGGTATTGTGTTCCCTCCTACTTTACTCTTCTTTCTCAAAATTACAACAGCTATTTGGGTTCGTTTATGATTCCATATAAATTTTTGAAGTGTTTGTTCTATGTCTGTGAAATATGCCATGGTACTTTAATAGGAATTGCATTGAATGTGTAAATTGCTTTGGGTAGTATGGACATTTTGATGCTATTAATTCTTCCAATATATGAACATGGTATATGTTTCATTTGTTTGTGTCTTCCTTGATTTCTTTCCTGAGTGTTATGTAGTTTTCTGAATACAGGTCTTTTACCTCTTTGGTTAGGTTTATTTCTAGATATTTTATTTTTCTTTTTGCTATTTCAAATGGGATTTTTTCCTTTATGTCTGCTTCTGCCGTTTCATTGTTGGTGTACAGAAATGCCTTTGATTTCTGGGTATTGACTTTGTATCCCGCTGTTTTGCCAAATTCACTTATTATGTCAAGCTGTTTTCGTGGAGTCTATAGGATTTTCTATGTACACCATCATGTCATCTGCAAACAGTGAGAGTTTTGTTTCCTCCTTTCTGATTTGGATGCCTTTTATTTCCTTTTCTTGTCTAATCACTGTGGCTAAACCTTCCAATACTATATTGAATACAAGTGGTGAAAGTGGACAACCTCGTCTTGTTCCTGATCTTACTGGAAAAGATTTCAGTTTTTGTCTATTGAGTATGATGTTGGCTGCAGGTCTCTCATATATGGCCTTTATTATGTTGAGGAATGCTCCCTCTATTCCCACTTTGCTGAGTGTTTTTATCATAAACAGGTGCTGTACCTATCAAATGCTTTTTCTCCATCTATTTATATGATCATGTGATTTTTTCTTTGCTTTTGTTTGTGATGTATTATATTTACTGATTTGCGAATATTGAACAATCCTTGCATCCCTGGGATGAATCCCACTTGGTTATGGTGTATGATCTTTTTAATGTATTGTTGGATGCGGTTTGCCAATATTTTGTTGAGGATTTTAGCATCTATGTTCATTAGTGATATTGGCCTGAAGTTTTCTTTCTTTGTTGTGTCTTTATCTGGTTTTGGGATTGGAATGATGCTGGCTTCATTCTGGATTTTTTGGAATAGTCTGTGAAGGATAGGGGTTAGTTCTTCCTTAAATGCTTTGTACAATTCTCCTGTGAAACCATCTGTCCAGGGCTTTTGTTTGTTGTGAGTTTTTTCATTACTGTTTCAATTTCTTTTGCTGTTATTGGTCTGTTCAGGCTTTTTGCTTCTTTTTTTACTGAGTTTTGGAAGACTATATTTCTCTAGATAAATATAATCTATTTCTAGAAATTTGTCCATTTCACCTAGGTTTCAAATTTCTTGGAATACATTTCTTCATAGCAATTTCTTACAATCCTTTGTATTTCTGTGGTGTCAGTTATAATCTCCCCTCTTTCATTTGTGGTTGTGTTTATTTGGATCCTCTCTCTTTTTTTTTCAATGAGCCTGCTTAGAGGCTTGTTGATTTTCTTTATCTTTTCAAAGAACCAGCTCCTGGTTTCATTGATCCTTGGAATTGTGCTTTTAGTCTCTATGTCATTTAATTCTGCTCTCGCCTTGGTTATTTCCTTTCCTCTACTTGCTCTGGGCTGTCTTTGTTGTGTTCCTCAAGTTCGTGTAGACGTAGGGTTAGGTTGTTTGTTTGAAATGTTTCTATCTTTTTTAGGTAGGCCTGCATTGCTATGAACTTCCCTTTCAGGACTGCCTTGGCTGTGTCCCATAAGTTTTAGGCTGTTGTGAGTTCATTTTCATTTGTTTCCAGAAACCTTTTGATTTCTTCCCTTATTTCATTCTTGACCCATGCATTTTTTAATAGTATGCTATTTAATCTCTATGATTTTGAGTGTTTTGGTTTTTTTTCCTTGGGGTTGGTTTCTAGCTTCAGTCCCTTGTGGTTGGAGAAAATGCTTGGTATGATTTCCATTTTCTTGAAATTGGTGAGGCTTCCTTTGTGTCCTATCATATGGTCTACCTTTGAAAATGTTCTGTGTACATTTGAAAAGAATGTGTATTTAGCTTCCTTTGGATGGAGGGCTCTGTATATATCAGTTAAGTCCATTTCCTCTAGGGCATTGTTCAATGCCACAATACCTTTGCTGATATTTTGTTTGGAAAATCTGTCCATTTTTGACAGTGGGGTGTTAAAATCCCCCACTATAATTGTGTTGCTGTCCATGTTTCTTGAAGTCCTCTAAGATTTTCTTTATGTATTTGGGTGCTCCTATGTTGGGTTCACATATATTTACAATGTTTATGTCTTCTTGGTGGATTCTTCCCTTGAGTATTATGAAGTGACCTTCTGGGTCTCTCTTTATGGACCTTTTTCTGGAAGTCTATTTTCTCTGATATGAGTATAGCTACCCTGGCTTTTTTTCCTGTCCATTTGCTTATAAGATTTGTTTCCAGCCCTTCACTTTTAGTTTGTGTAGATCTTTTATCCTGAGGTGTGTCTCTTGTAGGCAGCATATATGTCGGTCATTTTGTCTTATCCATTCAGCTATTCTATGTCTTTTGATTGAAGCGTTTAATCCATTTACGTTTAAGGTTATTATTGGTAGGTAATTATTCATTGTCTTTTATGTACGTGTGTTCCTCTCTCTCTCTCTCTTTTCTGTCCCTTCCTTAAAGCAGTCCCTTTAGAACCTCTTGCAGAGCTGGTTTGGTGGAGGTGTATTCTTTTAGACTTCTTTTGTCTGGGAAGCTTCTTATTTGGCCTTCTATCTTGATTGAGAGCCTTGCTGGATAAAGTAGCCTTGGTTGCAGACCTCTGGTTCTCATTACTTGGAGTATTTCTTGCCATTCTCTTCTGGCTTGAAGTGTTTCCATTGAGAAGTCAGCTGTTAGCCTTATTGGGTCTCCCTTGTATGTTAGTTCCTGTTTCTCCATTGCTGCCTTTAAGATTCTCTCTTTGTCTTGAAATTTTGCCATTTTAATTATGATGTGTCTTGAGGTGGACCTCTTTGTGTTCCTCTTGATTGGGACTCTCTGTGTTTCCTGGATTTGTGTGACTTTTTCTCTCATCAAATTAGGGAAGTTTTCCTTTATTACTTTTTCAACTAGGTTTTCTATCCCTTGCTCTTCTTCTTCTCCTTCTGGTATCCCTATTATACGGATATTATTACGTTTCATATTGTCTTGCCTTTCTCTTAATCCCTCTTCATTCTTTCTGAACCTCTTTTCCTTTTCTTGCTCTTTCTGGATGTTGTTTTCTACTTTGTCTTCTAGTTCACTAATCAGATCTTCTGCTTCCTCAATTCTGCTTTTCATTCTTTCTAGTTTGTTCTTCAGTTCAGAAATTGTATTCTTCATTTCCTCTTGGCCTTTTTTGAGAGTTTCCATTTCCTTTTTCATGTTTATATAGTTTGCAGTGAGATTGTTGTAGTTTCTCTCTAATTTCTGATAACTCATTGTGAGTTCATTGAACTTCCTCATAATCATTGTTTTGAACTCACTATCTGATAATTGAGTTGCTTCTATTTCATTTAGCATTTTTCCTAAGGCTTCCTTGTTTCTCTTCAATTGGGGATTGTTTCTTTGTTTTCTCATTGTTCATGGTTTTCTTCTTGTTAGCCTCTGTTTCTTAAATTGATGTCTTCTGGTTCCCTGTAATTATGGTGTGAACTTCTGTGGTAGAATACTTGTGAGATTTAGTGGTGCAGTTTCCTTCATGTGTCCTGGTGTTCACAGCTTCCCCCTACTCTTTTTCTGTGATCAGTTGGAGGAGTAAGGTGAAATGGTTTGAGACAGCAAGACAGTATACTATGATATTTACATTAGCAGCCAATAGAGAAGAGATGGGTTATCCTTTGGCTCCTTATGGTGTTAACTGTGCTCCTCCACCCCACTATCCACGTTTTAGAAAGGATGGAAAGAAGGGAAGACTCTTATTGGGGATGAGAGGATTGTTAGTTGTATCTAGAAAGCTGTGAGGCTGTGGGAGGTCAGATTCTAAGGTAGGGTTGGATTAAAGATTAGTAAATAGGAGTAGTGTGTAAAAGAATAGAGACAACCCCCACAATAGTATAGTTCAGGATATTGCAAAGTGGGCTGAGATCAGGTAGTGGTGTTGAGTAGTATTTACAATTGTATGGACTAGGTCTTATTAACAGTAATAGTAAAGTGACAGTCTTGTGGCAGAATCGATGAGATCTGACAAGATAACAAAAATAAAGAGTATAGAACCTTGAGAGGTGTATTAATGGAACACAGATGAAAGATAGTAAATTATCAACACACTGTGACTGAGATACCAGGGACATCTATCAAATGACAGTATAACCAGCCAAGCAAAGAAGATTATACAGAAAGAAAAAGAATACCAAAATACTATTAAAATAAAAAATGTCAGAAAAGTGAGAAAAAGATAATACAAATTTACAGTAACTTGCAAGATTAAAAAAAGGAAAAAAAGCAGAAGATGGAGTGCAGGAGAGATAAATTTGGAGTGGAAAGAATAATACTAGGATGAATGGAAGAGAAACATAAGGGATTGAGAGAGATAAAAATAATAAGAATTGGAAAATAAAATGTTACTTAAAACACAAGATAAAATCAATCAACCAACAACAGCCACAAAAACCAAACCAAACAAAAAAAAAAAGACCTCTTGTTGGTTTCTAACTGGCCAGACCAGTTTTTCTGATCTTGCTGGCTTCAGCTGGCTGAGGGACCTTTGAAATGCTTACCACTCTTCCCAGCCAAATCTCAGCAAGTCTCTCAGGTACACTGGGCGCTCCCTAGAACACTTGCTCTCCAGAGCTCACTGACGAGTTCTTCCGGACTCGGGGTCCCTGCAGGGTTCCAGCTCTATGATCTCAGGAGGCACCTGCGATATTTTGGGATTCACTGTGCCCTCCCTGGGAATCATAAAAGGGCATGCCCCTCCACCAAACTTTTGAGTTTCGGGCTCTAGGAATGCCCTAAGCATTGCGACCCTTCCAGGTTCACAGCACGAGAGTCAGGATTCCCAATGGGGCGAGTGCTTCCACAGTTCTTCACCGCAGTCTCCCAACACCTGAGAATGCTCATGCCCTTTCCTGGATCGGGGTTGCGATGTCTAGGTTTCAACTGATCCACACTCCCACTGGGCTAGGGGTGTGGGCGCATTTCCGGGATGCCCCTGGTCGGGCTGGCTGGAAATTTTTGAGTTTCGGGCTCAAGGAACGCACTAAGCGCCGCGTCCCGTCTGGGATCACAGCGCGAGAGTCAGGATTCCCGATGGGGTTCACGCTTCCACAGTTCAGAACCGCAGGCTCTTGAAACCTGAGAATGCCTGCACCCTTTTCTGGCTCTGGGTTTTCCACCAATCTGCACTCCCAGTGGGCTAGGGGTGCAGGCGCTCTTCCAGGCTGCCCCTGGTCATGCCAGCTGGAGGCCCTCACTTCTCCCAGGTCTCTGGGTGGGTGTTCACAGTCCCTGGGCGATTTCTTCCAGTCCAACTGGCTTCTCTCTGCCTTCAAGCAACAAGTTCTCCCCTGGAGTTGCTCAACCCCTGTATTCAGGGGAGGGAGCATGACTCCTCTCTCCCAGGAGCCCTGAGGCAGACCCGGGAGCACCGGGCCTGGGGACTGCACACCCCTGGTCCCCAAGCTGATCCCTGGGTCCCTTTTGTCCTAAAGCAGTCTCCATACTGTCTGGTTTTTCAATGATCACAGTAATTTTTTATGTCCTGCTTTCAAAAGTGACTCGGTAACCTAGTCCACTTGCTTTGTTTCTCCACTGATCCACGAGTTTCCCTCCTCTTCACAGACCAAGAAACACGCTGCCTAGAGTAAAGCTGCCATCTTAAATCCCATGTGTCCTTTATAATTGTTCCCATAAACCTTTAAACCTATTCCCCCATTATCCCCGCCCCTCTCCTTTCTGGTCACTGTCAGCCTGTTCTCAATTTTAATGTCTTCGGTTATATTTTGTTTGCTTGTTCATTTTGTTGATTATGTTCCAGTGAAAAGTGAGATCATATGGTATTTGTCCCTCACCACCTGGCTTATTTCACTCAGCATAATGCTGTCCAGTTCCATCCATGCTGTCACAAAGGGCATAAGCTCCTTCTTTCTCTTTGTTGTGCTGTATTCCACTGAGTAAACGTACCATGGTTTTTTGATCCACTCATTTGCTGATGGGCACTTAGGTTGCTTCCAGCACTTGGCTATTGTAAATTGTGCTGCTATGAACATTGGAGCGCATATGTTCTTTTGGATAGTGTTCTTAAGGTATAATCTCAGCAGTGGAGTTGAGGGATCAAATGCAGTTTCATTTTTAGTTTTCTGAGGAAATTCCATACTGTTTTCCACAGTGGCTACACCAGTCTGCATTCCCACCAACAGTGTACTAGGGTTCCCTTTTCTCCACATCCTCTCCAACACTTGTTTGTTGATTGGTTTATGTTGGCCATTGTGAATTGTGTGAAGTGGTATCTCATTGTGGTTTTGATTTGCATCTCTCTGATGGCTAGACATACTGAGCATGTTTTCATATGTCTCTGGATCCTTTGTATGTCCTCCTTGAAGAAGCGTTCATTCAAATCCTTTGCCCATTTTTTCAGGGGTACTTGTCTTCTTAGAGTGGAGAAATGTGAGGGTTGGAGATCAAACTCTTGTCCAACATATCATTGGCAAATTTGTTTTCCCATATGGTTGGTTCTCTTTTCATTTTAATGATGTTTTCTTTAGGGGTGCAGAAGCTTTTTATTTTGGTTAGGTTGCTTTTGTTTATTCTTTTTTTTATGTCCCTTGCTCTAGAGGACATATAAATGAAAATATTGGTCCATGGAATAGCTGAGATGTTCCTGCCTATAGTCTTCTCTAAGACTTTTATGGTGTCATGACTTATATTTAAGTGTTTAATCCACCTTGAATTTATTTTTGTGTATGGTGTAAGTTAGTGATGAAGTTCCACTTTTTTGTATGTAGATGTCCTGTTCTCCCAACATCATTTGTTGAAGAGGCTAATTTTGCTCCATTTTATGCTTGTGCCCCCATTGTCGAATATTAATTGAGTGAAGAGACTTGGGTTTATTTCTGGGGTGTCTAATCTGTTCCATTGGTCCATGTGTCTGTTCTTATGTCAGTACCTGGCTGTTTTGATTAGAGTGGCCTTGTAATACAGTTTGTTATCAGGTATTGTGATCCCCCTACTTTGCTCTTCTTTCTGAATGGTTTGGTTTTTAAAAGTTTTTTAGATCTCACATATAAGTGAAGTCATCTGGCATTTGTCTTCCTGTTTCTGACTTATTTCACTGAGCATAATACCTTCTTGCTGCACCCATGTTGTCGCACTCGGCAAGTTTCATTCTTGTCTGTGGCTGAGTCATATTCTATTATATACATGCACCATGACAGACCGAGGCAGGCCTGGGAGGAATGGAACTAGAAAATGGCACTGTGGGAAGCTGCTGGCAGAGCTTACCCAGGAAAAACAGATGAAGATTAGGGTCTGGGGTTGGCCTCTCTGGCATATCAGGATCCAGCTTTAAGTTGAGCCTGCACCCAGGAAGCAGCTCTAGCCAATCAAACTCTGACAGTCTTCGCAGGATTTTGTGTTTAAAAACTGTGACCTAAAAACAACTGATCAAGTCCCAACCTGTCGGTTGGATCCGGTTTCCCTCTTTTTTAAAAAATTAAATTATTTTATTGTTGTTCAATTACAGTTGTCTGTATTATCTCCCCACCTGTCCCCCCAACCCTCTCCATAACCACCTCCCTCTCTTGCTTCCACCCTCCCCCTTGGTTTTCTCCATCAGTCCTTTATAGTAGTTTCTGAAAACCCTTTCCCCACTGTCTCCTTCCTGTTCCCCTCTGGCTCTTGTTAGATTGTTTTTAATTTCAATGACTCTGGTTATATTTTGTTTTGCTTTTTCCTTTTGTTGATTATGTTCCAGTTAAAAGTGAGATCATGTGGTATTTGTTCCTCACCACCTGGCTCATTTCACTTAGCATAATGCTGTCCAGTTCTATCCATGCTGTCACAAATGGTATAAGCATCTTCTTTCTCTCTGCTGTCTCATATTCCATTGAGTAAATGTACCCTGGTTTTTTGATCTACTCATTTGCTGATGGGTACTTAGGTTGCTTCTAGCACTTGGCTATTGTAAATTTTGCTGCTATGAACATTGGAGTGCATAGGTTCTTTTGGATTGGTGTTTCAGGGCTCCTAGGGTATAATTCCAGCAGTGAAATGGCTGGGTCAAAAGACAGTTCCATTTTTAGTTTTCTGAGTAAATTCTATACTGTTTCCCACAGTGGCTGTACCAGTCTGGAATACCACCAAGAGTGCACTAGGGTTCCCTTTTCTCCACATCCTCTGCAACACTCCTTTGTTGATTTGTTTATGTTTGCCATTCTGACCAGCGTGAAGTCACTTTCCCTTTCATTCCCCACTAATAAACCCTGTTTTCCTTAGCTCAGTTCATGTGTGCAGTTTCTTGAGGTACTCTGACCTAACACACCATTTCTTTATCCATTTATATTTTTAAAATTTATTTTATGGAGTGACATTGGTTAATAAATTTATATATGTTTCAGAGATTGGATTCTATAATACATCATCTGTACACTATATTGTGTGTTCACCATCCCAAGTCAAGGCTACACTTAGGTTGGTCCAATGTCTTGGCCATTGTAAACAATGCTGTAGTGAATATGTATATGTGTATTTTTTAGATTTTATTTATTTATTTTTAGAGAGGGAAGGGAGAGAAAAAGAGAGAGAGAAAGAGAGAGAGAGAGAGGGAGAGAGAGAGAGAGAGAGAGAGAGAGAGAGAGAGAGAGAGAGAGAGAGAGAGAGAGGGAGAGAGAGAGACATCAATGTGCAGTTGCTGGGAGCCATGGCCTGCAACCCAGGCATGTGCCCTGACTGGGAATTGAACCAGCGATGCCTGGTTCACAGCCTGCACTCAATCCACTGAGCTACACCAGCCAGGGCGAATATGTATATGTTTTTGTCATTTTGTTCTAGTGTTTTGGGTTTCTTGAGATAAATACCCAGAAGTGGAATTGCTGGGTCTTTTTTTGGTCCCTCATTATAGCCTTTGTTTCATTTATTTATTTATTATTGCTACTAATCCTTTTTATTTTAACATGTTTTTAAACAAATATTTTATTATTCATGCGATTACAGTTGTCCCATTTTAACCCTGCTATTTGTAATAAAAATGTTTTGCTAAATAATTAATTGAAAAGCCCGGAGTGGCTAGGATATGCCAGTGACTGACTTCATACCTGATGTAGACAAAAGGAGCTTTAATACGACAGGCAATTTTCTGGTTTTCTTTCAGCCAAAATGGAGGCAGAGGTGGACACACCATACCTCCACACACAACCAAGATAGGGACAACAACAATTTAGAATGAGAATAGCATCCACAAGTGATAGAAAAGTGATCTGAATGGAAGTAGAACAACCAAGAAGTTAAATTAGACCCGTGCATCCTGACTGGCAGGAGGGGCAGAGATGATCAGCCAGTCGAGAGTCGAGGTGGAGAGCAGAGAGCAGTGCGACCAGGCATGTAAGGCATCTGGGGGTGCATAAGGCATCTGGGGCACACAAGACCGCAGCGGGTGGACCCTGAGAGCACAGGTGGCAGCTGGCAGATCCCAGCCCAGGGGTGGCAACTGGCAACCAACAGACACAGTGAGGCAGCAATTGTAAAGCAAGGCAGTGCACTCAACCCAGGATCACAGCGCTGAGAAATAGAGCCTTGGGACACCGATTGAGCACACCTGTGGGAGTTGATGCCCACAGAGAGACACCCAGCGTCACAGAGGAGGTCCTTGGAGGGTCCCACAGGGTGCACAAGCCTACCCACATGGGAATTGGCACCAAAGGGGCCCAGTTTGCTTGCAGGAAGCAGTAGAGGGGATTGAGGTCCCACAAAGAACGGAGCAACCACCATCATTCCCTCTTGACCCTGCCCCCACATACAACATCACAACTCAGTGACAGGGGTGCCCTGCCCTGGTGAACACCTAAGGCTCCGCCCCTCAACATAACAGGTGTGACCAGAACAAAGGTAGGGGGAAGATGGCTCAAAAAGAATTAAGGGCCCCACAGCCAGTTTTTTTAAGCGACGGAGAAATAGCCAACATATCAGATGCACAGTTCAAAGCACTGGTGATCAGGATGCTCACAGAATTGGTTGATTTTGGTTGCAAATTAGATGAACAAATGCAGGCTACAATAAGAGAAATGAAGGAAAATGCACAGGGAACCAATAGTGATGGGAAGGAAACTGGGACTCAAAACAGTAGAGTGGACCAGAAGGAAGAAAGAAACAACTGAACAGGAAAGAATGGAGAAATAAGAATTCAAAAAAATGAGGAGAAGCTTAGGAACCTCCAGGACATCTTTAAACATTCCAACATCTGAATTATAGGGGTACTAGAAGGAGAAAAGGAAGATCCAGAAATTGAAAACTTATTTGAACAAATAATAAAGAACTTCCCCATTCTGGCTAAGAAAATAAACTTCCAGGAATTCCAGGAAGCTCAGAGAGTCCCAAAGAAGTTGGACCCAAGAAGGAACACACCAAGGCACATCACAATTACATTAGCCCAGGTAAAAATGAAGGAGAAAATCCTAGAAGCAGCAAGAGATAAGGGGACAGTAACCTGCAAAGGAGTTCCCATCAGACTGTCAGCTGATTTCTCAAAAGAGACCTTACAGGCAAGAAGGGGCTGGAAAGAAGTATTCCAAGTCATGAAAGGCAAGGACCTACATCCAAGATTGCTCTATCCAGTAAAGCTTTCATTTAGAATGGAAGGGCAGATAAAGTGCTTCTCAGATAAGGTCAAGTTCAAGGAGTTCATCATCACCAAGCCCTTATTTTATGAAATGTTAAAGGGATTTATCTAAGAAAAGAAGATTAAAAAAAACATGTATAGTAAAAGGACAGCAAACTCACAATTATTAACAACCACACCTAAAAAAAAACCCAAAAGAAACTAAGCAAACAACTAGAACAAGAACAGAACCACAGAAAGGGAGATCACATGGAGGGTTAGCAAGAGGGGAGTGGGAGGAGGAGGAATAAGGGAAAGGTACAGAGAATAAGTAGCATAGACAGTAGGTAGAAAATAGACAGGGGGAGGGCAAGAATAGTATGGGAAATGTAGAAGCTAAAGAACTTATGACACATGGACATGAACTAAAAGGGGAAAATGTGGTTGGAAGAGTGTGTACAGGGTGGAGATGAGTGAAGGGGGAACGGGACAACTGTAATGGCATAATCAATAAAATATATGAAAAAAAAGTCTATTTTCTCTGAGCAAAGCAAGGATGATTCACATGTAAGGCAATTTTTTCTACAAGTATACCATAGGAAAACAACTCTGAATTTTGTGTGACTGGTTTCCTATGAAATAGGACATGAGGTGAACAAGTCTCTCCCTCTCTCTCTCTCTCTCTCTCTCTCTCTCTCTCTCTCTCGTCCTTCCTCTCCCTCTCCCTTCTTCTCTCTCTCCCTTCCTCTATCTCCCTTTCTCTCTCCCTGATTCCCATAGTTTAAGGCCATAATCTTGTCAGGGAATATAAGATAAACACAGTAATGACTGGAAGGCTGTACCTAACACTCCTCCAAATCTCTGAAATAAATCTATTGATAATTCTGCTCTCATAAAGGGCTGGCCATTTCCAGTCACTTGGAAAAGAGCAATAATGCACTGGAAAGAGAGTTAAGCTTGGCCTGAGCTCTTCTACAATCTAACTTTAGAAGAGTCACAATGGCTTGTGTTCAATATCCCTTATTCACAAAATGGGGTTAAATAGAGACATCCTATATATTTCTTGAGAAAATTAATTAAAATAATATAAATGTACATTAGAAAACTTGAACAACTACAAACGTAAGGTGATCTTGATTATGAATGAGTATCTGAAAATCAGAATTACTTATAACCTTATTTATGTTTTTTTTTTACTCAAAGGAAGGATCATATTATCCTGGATATATATAGCTCTTCCCTTAACCAACTCTACTACTTCAGTTAAGTTGTTTAAATTCTTTGAGACTATTCTAACTAGAGATGGGAAAAACAATACTGTGTGCCTAATATATTTCTAGTAAGAATTGAAAATGCAACACATATAAAGCTCTCAGAATGCAGCAGATACTGGCCAGCAGTATCCATCTCTGCTGCGGATGCTTGTTGAAACAGGAGAAAAACACACACAGACAACCAGGTCCTGTGGGGAAACGGACAGAAGGGCCACTCTCTAGGGGGGAGAGCGCCATGGCCACTCTCTCTAGTGGGGAGCGCGCCGTCTCCATTCCCAAGCAGATTTTTATTGAGAATACAGACTTAGTTTGTGGATTTACTGTCTGGCAGAACAGATCAAAAGAAGTAGGAGACTTACAAAGAACCCCCACTGTGATTCTGGGCAGAGATTGGAGTTTTAACATATTGCTGAAAGGGCTAGTTTTGGTTTCCTGTCTGTGCCTTCAAATTCTAATCTAATAATATTGTCCAGCAAACAGATCTCACAGGATCTTGCATATTCTATGTCCCAGGTCTCTGGTCTGGGCTGCACCACCCCTGCTATTTCTGCAGGCCTGAGTCAACAGAGACAAAGGCAGCCAGGAGACTTGGATTTCTCACATCTAAGAACAAGGACTCAGGCTTTGACAAAGCCAAGGGGGCAGGGGTTGATGTCCATCACCCCTTCATATTCACAGCCCCTAGTCTCTTCCCTTAGGGCATTCCCATGTGATCACAGCTGTCTTAGATTCATTCTCTTTCCTAGAGAATTGTTACGCATCATTGACTGCCAATCATGCAAAGGGAGCCAGGCATTAGAACAGGCAGCGTTCATGCCAGGGAAATAAGTTTTGTCTCCTTAGTGGCTCCTGGTCCAGAGGTCTCTCACTCAGCCCAAGTCACGGGGATTACAGCTTCCTGAGACCAGGCAGAGCAGTCTCCAACATCAGAACAATTCTGGTTCATAACAAATGCACAATAAATGGTAGCTATTATTAAAACTGGGATCTATTCACTGGACTTCTCAACAGGCTACTTCCATTTTGTGATGCCATCATTTAGTAGTGTCCTGATTCCCTCTGTAATGTACAAACTGTGTTCTATTCTTCCTTTATCCTTCCACTCTTCCTTCCATTCTTCCTTTATTCCTTCCTCCCTCCCTTCCTCTTTCTTTCTGATTGGTTTGGAGAAGAAGGTACTCTTTTTAAAAATTTTATTTTCAAATTACAGTTTACATTCAAAATGATTTTGTACTAGTTTCAGTTGTATGATATTGTGGATAGACAATCATATATTTTACAAAGTGGTTCCCCACCAATACTTCACATACCCACCTGGCATTACAAGTAGATATTACAATAGTATTGACTATATTCCCTATGCTGTACTTTATATCCCTGGGACTCTTTGATGACTACCAATTTCTAGTTTTCAATCCCTTCACTTTTTTCACAGCCCCCCTTACCCCCTTTCCTCTGGCAAAAATTAGTCTGTTCTCTGTAGGTATGAGTCTGTTATTATTTTTTTGTTAATTAATTTTGCTCTTTAGATTTCACATACAAGTAAAATGATACAGTATTTGTTTTTCCCTGTCTGACTAATTTCACTTAGCATAATACTCTCCAGGTCCACCCAGGCTTTCAAATGGTGAGGTTTCATTCTTTTTGATGGCCAGGTAATATTTCACTCTATATTTATGCCACCACAATTTTATCCACTTGTCTATTGATGGGCACTTGTGTTGCTTCCATAGCTTGGCTGTTGTAAATAATACTGCAGTAAACATAGGGGTGCATGTATTCTCTCAAATCAGTATTTCTATTTCTTCAAATATCTATACCCAACAGTGAAATCTCTGGATCATAAGGAAGTCCCATTTTTATGTTTTTGAGGACTCTCTATACTGTTTTCCAAAGATACTGTATCAATCTCCACTCCCACCACCAGTGCACAAGGGTTCTCTTTTCTCCACCACCTTGTCAACCTTGTTTGCTTGTTTTTTTATTGGTGATAGCCATTCTAACAGGGATATCTGATTGTGGTTTTGAATTTTACTTCTCTGATGAGTAGTGATGTTGAGATCTTTGAATCCGTTTATTTGCCATGTATATGTGTTCTTTGGAGAAGTGTCTATTTAGATCCTTTGTCCATTTTTAAATTGGATTGTTTGCTTAATTGGTGTTGAGTTATATGAGTTGTTCATAAATTTGGGATATTAACCCCTTATTAGATGGATCACTGACATATGTTCTGCCATTCAAGTAGGTTGTCTTTTTGTTTGGTTGATACTTTATTTTTGCTGTGAAAAACTTTTTAGTTTCATGTATTCCCATTTGTTTATTATTGCCTTTTATTTTCCTTGCCTGAGGAGATATATTAGAAAAAATGTTGCTAAGAGTAATGTCAGAGAATTTACCTCCTGTTTTCTTATAGATTATTATTGTTTCAAGTCGTCATTTAAGTCTTTCATCTATTTTGAGTTTATTCTTGTATATGGTGTAAGAAGGTGGTCTAGTTTTACTTGTTTTCATGTTTCTGTCCTATTTTCCAACAGCATGTATTGAAGAGACTTTACCCCATTGTGTAATCTTTCCTTCTTTGCCAACTATGAATTGACCATATATATGGGAGCTTATCTTGAGTATCTATATCTCTTTTTTAAGAGTCTTTTATTGATTGTGCTATTACAGTTGTTCCATTTTTTTTTCTTCCCATTATCCACCTGTGTCCTGCATGCCCCAACCCTCCAGAATTTCCTTTCTCCTGACTTCATGTCCATGGGTTGTACATATAAGTTATTTGGCTTCTCCATTTCCTATACTATACTTAACCTCCCCCTGTCTATTTTGTGCCTACCTATTATTCTTGTTGTTCCCTTTATGTTCCCCCAACATCTACCGCTCTCCCTCCCCACTGATAAACCTCCATGTGATCTCCATTTCTGTGATTATGTTTCTGTTCTAGTTTTTCCCTTAATTTGTTCGTTTTTCTAAGGGAGTCTTGAAAAACAAAGTTTCTTCTGTTCAGATGTTGATACTTGTGAGTTTGTTGTCATTTTGTGTTCATAGTTTTTGATCTTCTTCTATTTGTTAGATAAGTCCCTTTATGATTTCATATAATAAAGGCTGGGTGAAGATGAACTCCTTTAACTTGACCTTATCTGGGAAACACTTTATCTGTCCTCCCATTCTAAATGATAGTTTTGCTAGATGGAGTAATCTTGGATGTAGGTCCTTGTGTTTCATGACTTTGAACAATTCTTTCCATCCCCTTCTTGCTTGCAAGGTTTCTTTAGTGAAATAAGCTGATAGTCTTATGGGAACTCCTTTGTAGGTAACTGTCTCCTTTCTCTTGCTGCTTTTAAGATTCTCTCCTTATCTTTAAACTTGGATCACTTAATGATGATGTGCCTTGGTGTGTTCCTCCTTGGGTCCAACTTGTTTGGGACTCTCTGAGCTTCCTGGACTTCCTGGAAGTTTATTTCCTTTGCCATATTGGGGAAGTCTTCCTTCATTACTTGTTCAAATAAGTTTTCCATTTCTTGCTCTTGTGCTTCTTCTGGCACCCCTATAATTTGGATATTGGAGTGCTTAAAGTTGTCCCAGAAGTTCCTAAGCCTCTCCTCATTTTTAAAAAATTCTTGTTCCTTCATTCTGTTCTGGTTGGATGTTTGTTTCTTCCTCCTGTTCCAAATTGCTGATCTGAGTCCAGGTTCCTTCCCTTCTGTTCCCTGTTGGTTCCCTGTATAGTTTGCTTTATTTCACTTTGTGTAGCCTTCATTTCTTCCTTCATTTTGAAACTGAGCTCAATGAATTCTGTAAGCATCCTGATTACCAATGTTTTAAACTCGGCATCAGATAGGTCATCTATCTCCTCGTTGCTTAGCTCTTTATCTGGAGTTTTGATCGGTTCTTTCTATTGGGCCATATTTGTTTTTCTCAGACCACCTGTTATCTGGTAAGTGGGAGGAGCCTTATGTACTCACCAGAGAGAGGCAACCCATGTCTCTGAGTCTTGGCACAGTCTATGGGCAAGGGGTCACTCAGGGAACAATGCTCCTCACTCACTCTTCTATAGCCCCACTTTCCAAGGAACTCTCCTGTGAGACTGGGAGTTTATCCCACTGTCGCAAATGCCACAGTATTTTACAGCTAGAGAGTTTGAGTCTTTAGTTTCCTGTTCACCCTCCTTGCCTGTGTGGTCTGCCACCTTTCTGCATGTCCTCTCCACTCAGCTTCCCATCTCCATCCCTCATACGGGACTAGTTGAGTGTTTCTTTAACTCCTTGGTTGTCAGAGTTCCATGCAGTTTGATTTTCTGGCACTTCTGATTGTTTATTGTTTTTAAGTTGACCGTTATCCTTCTCCTGGTTGTGTGAGGAAGTGAAGCATTTCCACCTACACCTCCATCTTGGATGGAACTTCTGTGGATCTATATTCTGTTCCATTATTCTATATGTCTGTTTTTTTTTAATGCCAGTACTTGTTGTTTTGATTACTATAAACTTGTAGTGCAGTTTGATACCTGGTGGTGATTTCTGTAATGTTCTTCTGCTTTCTCAGTATTGTTGAGACTGTTCCTGGTCTTTTGTATTTTTAAATACATTTTTGGATTATTTATTTTAGTTTTATGAAATAAACCATTGGTAATTTGATGGGAGTTGCATTGAACCTATAGGTTGCCTTGGGTAGTCTGGACATTTAATGATGTTAATTGTTCCTCTCTATGAATTAATTCTTACTTCCACTTATTTGTATCTTCTTTAATTTTTTCAGGGTCTTGTATTTTTCTGAGTACAAGTCCTCTATTTCTTTTGTTAAATTTATTGCTAGGTATTTTATATGCAATTAAAGATGGAATTGGTTTTTAGTTTTTTTGTTGATAGTTTGTTGTTGGTATATAAAATGCAACCAATTTCTAAATATTTATTTTCATCCTGCTACTTTACTGAATTCATTTATCAGTTCTCACAATTTTTAAATAGAATCTTTAGGGTTCTCTACATACAATGTCATGTCATATGCAAATGATAATAGTTTTACTTATTTCTTGTCCTTTTGAATGACTTTTGTTTCTTATTCTTGTCTGATTGCTACAACCAAGACTTATAGTGCTATGCTGAATAGGAGACATTCTGGTCTTATTCTTGTTCTTAAATAAAATGCTTTTAGCTTTTCCTTATTGAGTGTGAAGTTAGCTGTGGGTTTGCCATCTATATCCTTGATAATATTGAAATGTGTCTCTTGTATTTCTACTTTGTTGAGAATCTTGATTATTTTTGGAGGGTTGGATCATGTTAAGTACTTTTTATTTATTGATTGATTGATCATATGATTTTTGTCTTCCATTTTGTTTATGTGGTATATCATGTTAATTGATTAGCTAATATTGTACCAACCTTTCATCTTAGGAATAAATCCCACTTAAACATAGTATATGATCTTTTTAATGTATTGCTGAATTTTAAATGCTTATATTCTTTTTAAAAAGATTTATTTATTTTATTTTGAGATACAGGGGTAGTAAGAGAGAAAGAGGAGAGAAACATCAATGTGTGGTTACCTCTGGCGAAGGAGTGCCCCCCTAGTGAAGGAGTGGCCTGCAACTGAGGCATGTGCCCTGACTGAAAATCTAACTGGTGAGCCTTTGGTTCACTGGCCAGTGCTCAGTCCACTGAGCCACACCAGCCAGGGCTAACTGCTTGTATTATTTTGATAATTTTTGTATCTATATCCATCATGAATAATAATCTATGATGTTCAGTTTTGTAATGTCTTTGTCCTTGTCTGGGTTTGAAATCAGGAAAGGGCTGGTCTTGCAAAATGAGCTTGGGTCTCTTTATTTCTCTTGAATTCTAAAATAACTTGAGAAATATAGATGGCATTTCTTCTTTAAATGTTTGATTAACTAATTTGTGAAGATATCTTGTCCAGGATTTTGTTTGTTGGGTTCTTACATTTTTTATTGCCCTTTTGATTATTATGTTGGTTCTACTTGGTCTGTTCAGATTTTCTGTTTCTTCGTGATTCAGTCTTGGAGATTGTATATTTCTAGAGATTTATTTATTTCTTCCTCAGTTTTCACTTCATTTATTTATTTTATTTTCATTGTTGTTCAAGTATAGTTATTTCCCTTTCCCTCCACTACTCTCCCCTGCCCCACCCTCAGTACAAAAAACTGTTAGACTTTGCTCATGGATCTTTTATACATGTTCCTTGACCACCCTTACCCTTCTTCCTCCCATCATGCCCCTCACGCCTCCCCTCTGGTAACTGTCAGTTTGTTCTTTATTTCAACATCCCTGGTTATATTTTTCTTATTTGTGTGTTTGTTTGTTTTGTTGATTAGGCTCCACTTATAAGGGAGAGCATGTGGTATTTTTCCTCTCACTGCCTGCCTTATTTCACTTAGCATAATGCTCTCCAGTTCCATCTATGCTGTTGCGAGGGTAAGAGCTCCTTCTTTTTTTGTGTGGCATAGTAGTCCATTGTGTAAATGTACCACAGTTTTTTGATCGACCCATTTACTGATGGGCATTTAGATTGCTTCCAGCACTTGGCTAGTGTAAATTGTGCTGCTATGAACATTGGTGTGCATAGGTTCTTTTGAATTTGTGTTTCATGATTCTTAGGGTATAATCCCACCAGCAGAATTTTGGTGTCTAAAGGCAGTTTCGTTTTAGTTTTCTTGAGGACTTTCCACAGTGGCTGCACCAGTCTGCATTCCCACCACCAGTACATTAAGGTTCCCTTTTCTTCACATCTTCATCAGCACTTGTTTTTGTTGCTTTCTTTATGATGGCCATTGTGACTTTTGTGAAGAGGTATCTCTTTGTGGCTTTAACTTGCATCAGTCTGATGGCTAGTGATGCTGAACATTTTTTCATATGTCTTTGGACCCTCTGTGTGTCCTCCTTGGAGAGGTGTCTCTTCAGGTCTTTTCTCATTTTTTAATTGGGTTGTTTGTCTTCTTGGAGTGGAGTCTTGTGTATTGTTTATATATTTTGGAGATCAAACACTTTTCTGAGGTATCATTGGCAAATACAATTTCCCATACAGTTGGTTCCCTTTTCATTTTGCTGATGTTTTCTTTACATGTGCAGAAGCTTTCTATTTTGTTGAGGTCCCACTTGTTTATTCTTTCCTTTATGTCCCTTGCTCTGGAGAACAGATTGCTGAAAATATTGCTCCATGGAATATCTGAGATTTTCCTGCCTATATTCTGCTCTAGGACTTTTATGGTGTCACGATTTATATTTACATCTTTTTTCTATCTTGAGTTTATTTTTGTGTATAGTGTAAGTTGGTGGTCTAGTTTCATTTTTTTTTGTATGTAGCTGCCAAGATTTTCCAACACCATTTGTTGAAGAGGCTATTTTTACTCCTTTTTATGCTTCTGTCCCCTTTGTTGTAAATTAATTGACCACAGATACACGTTTATTTCTGGGCTCTCTGTTCTGTTCCACTGATCTATATGTCTGTTGTTATTCGAGCACCAGACTGTTTTGATTACAGTGGCCTTGTAATATACTTTGATATCAGTATTGTGATCCTCCCTACTTTCCTCTTCTTCCTCAAAATTACTGTGGTATTTGGGGTCATATTTGGTTCTATGTAATTTTTTAAATGTTTGTTCTATATCTGTGAAATATGTCATTGGTATTTTAATGGTTGCATTCAATCTATTAGTTGCTTTGGGCAGTGTGGACACTTTAACAAAGTTAATTCTTCCACTTCGTGAACACAGTAAATGATCACTGGCTCATTTCCAGTGACAAAGAGCTAGTACTTTGCAGGGTTGTTTATTTCATTGATATCCATTTAGATGTACATCTAAAAATTAAACACTTTGTGTCTACATTGAAAATAAATGTCTTTCTACCATGTCTGTCCATAGTTCCTGAGGTACCACACAGAATAGTGCTTATCAAGTTTCTAGCAGCCCTTCGGGCATTTGAAGACCATGATATATCTCTCTTACTTTTTGAATATAAAACCAAATCTCTGGAATTTACAAGATAAAGCTTAAAAGCATTGGTTTTGAAGTTAAAGAGTCTCAGTTCAGTCACTTTCAGGTTATGTCATCATCAAGTTATCTAATCTGTTTTTTCACTTTTTTTTTGTAAAATAATACCACCTACTTTATAAAATTTCTTTAGGAGATTAAAACTAATAATTTTGAAATTTATCAAAATACTAAGAACATGGTAAGTGCTTATAGCTGGGGTGTCAAACTCATTTTCACTGGCGCCATATGAGCCTTGTGGTTGCCTTTAAAAGGGCCCAATGTAATTTCAACTCATTAACAGTTAAGGACTGGTTAAGTTACATTCACAGTTACACTTATGCAGTGATAAACAATCTGGGTATTTGAAGACAACCATAAGGCTGATGTGTCCCACATGAAAACGAGTTTGACACCTCTGGCTCACAGTAAATAACTAACTAATTATTAAATATTTTGTCAATATTTTTCTTTTGAGGTCACTTCACAGCTTCTTAACCCTATGAATGTGCCTAGTATGTGACTCCTTCTCTTTAAAAATGACTTCAGAGGCACATAATAAGAGTTGATCATAATTAATACTTACTAACTGTTTAGGTTTCTGTCTTTAATAGTGATATTCATTAGAGATAGCTGTAGAGTCATATGGATATATAGATAATTTCAAAAGCAGTGAGATACATATTATCCCAAGTGAAGGCTTGAACATATAAAACAACCCCAAAAAACCAATGAATCAAAATAGGGGGTAGCAATGAAGATGATGAAAGTTTAGAATTACAGCTCTTTCTGCTATGCAAACAATCTTGGAGAGACATTTCCCACTTTACAGCATTCCTTTCTGATGATCTCATTGCTCTTGCTTTATAACTAGATGATAAATTAGTCTGAACAACTAATTGCTCCCTCAGAGCCATCAGTGAATCCAAAGCAGGGCCTAAGGGCTACTGAAAAGCCCTCCAAGGCGGCAATCCAGGGAGAATGAGTGTGCCTAGGTCTCTGTTGAACAAATCCTAGGAGACTGAATTCTTTATAAGGAGGAGAACAGAGGTGCCTTTGGTGGAGCACTTCAGGCTCTGCTCAGAAACATCTAATGTTGGGTCTTGTGATAGCCTCGTGGAAAGCCTGACTGTGCTCTCAGTGGACTGTGTGAGTGTTGAAACTGCTGCCCATGTCTCACTGTGAGCTTCTTCTCCTCACATGTGAAAGGCCTCACACATGGTCATTTCTGGTCCCTGTGGGTTTCTTTTTCTAAAACAGATTTAAAAATACAACAGGATTGTGGAATCATACATTATCATGGTGTCTGATTCTAGGTGTTTGCCAACCAGGGAGAGGTGATCCAGATCTCACAGAAATGTGCATGGCTCAGAGATGATACTCAGGTTTGGCTAAAATGAGTAATGAGAAGCAAGTTGTCAGCCTCATTTCTCCCCCCATAATGTCACTTTTTCTCTCCTTGCCAGCTTCACTCTTGCTCAGTTCGAGGGTGGTATGTGAGTCACTCATTTTGGTGTGGCCATTCTCTTTAGGTATATTTTTTAAGTGGCACTTGCCACAGTTAATGATTTGAATTCCCGTGGTGAATGGGTCTCTATAACTTCAAAGCTCCTATATTGGAGTCACCATTAAGGTATAGTGTCAAAGTTAAGGCATAAGCCTGCTGTCTGATCTTTTAAGCTAAATTAGATGCTAACTGGATGTGGTCTAAAGTCAGGACTGGAAGTGACCAGCAAGAGGTAAAACAAGAATGCTTTCCCACCTCAGCATAAAATGATGATGTGAACTCATCTGGAAAAGGACAGTGCCTGAGAATGGAAAGGGTTCCCTTCAAAAAGCAGAGGCCATATAGGAAAGCTCTCTTCATGGCTAAGGGTATGGGCAATGGTGCAAAAATGGTTTGAGCCTTGGATCTGTTACATGCTTGCTTTGTAAATTTGGGCAACTTGTTTAATTTTTCCAAGTTTCAGATTCCTGATCTGTAGATGCACATAGTAATGATAGTTTTTTCTTATAGGTTTATTTGAAAAATTAATCATAGTTTTAAAGTGTTAAGCCCACTCCTCAGAACACAGTAAATATTCATTAAATGGAATGCATATGTAGGCATACACTATGTCTTGTTAATGTTAGTGTTAGTATTACATTAGTGTTAGTATTAGTGTTAGAATTATCCTGCATTATGAGAGAAGGAGGTCTCTGTGTCTTCTGACACTATGTCCTGCTCTTGGCTTGTTTAACCTTCCTCATCAGAGCTGTTCTTTGCCTTTCTGCTATATGGGTCACTATATTCCTTTCTTCATCATAGTATCATGAATTTGATGTTTTCCTTGATGCTACATTATTTGTTTTTGCTTAGCATTTCAGAGTGTCCTCAAGTCCACTTAGAGAAGGTTGAAAAGAGCAGAAGAACCAGAGCAGCAGCTCCTGAGGGATTTGGGGATATGAGGCCTCCCAAGTCCAGAAGGATGGAGTTTGAAAAGGGTATGATCTAAGTCTACCCAGCAATGTTGTTTAATGAGACATTTATTTGTAGATAGGTGCATGGTACATTAAAGAAAGGCACTTAAAGAGATAAATTTTCGATACATAAAGGAAGGAAACAGTTTTCTTTGGGATTTATGATTTTGCCAAATTTCAGACATTTCATAAACTTTACTACGGTACTAGGGTGTTTTAGGTGTTGAAGTTCTCGTTGTTATAATCATTATGGTTTTTATTCTGTAGAGAATGGAACTATGTCTATGAAAAATATTGCCTAAGTTACTTAAACTAGTATGGCTAATATGTGGCAAAATATGGACTTAAATTAACTGTTCTGATATCTAATGTGATGTTTTCTCCTGATGTTTTTCAGAGTAGTAAAAAGTGTGAATTTGTTACTCAAAGATAATGTGAGAGTTCAAAACATAAATTTGTGTAAAGAAAGTAAATGCATGAGTTAAACAACTGGAGAAAGTTTTTTAAACTTAACATAAGAATGGTTTGAATATACTCTTAAATTTCTGAACTTGTCATTGAAGACGATCACCTGCTTCCACAAAAGCATTTCTTCTAGGAGTTGAATAGACTGTACTTTCCAAATAAGTATTTCTAAGTGACTGATTTTTTAATACAGATGTTGCCATTCATAAGTGGGCTGGTTGTGGCTTGTTGAAAACACAGCCAAGTCTTCTGCAGCAAAGAGCTTGATACTTCAATACTGGTGTTCAGACTTTGGTGTCTTGAGTCTTTTTGGAAAGTCTGACCTCATCAGAGCCATGAGCAATGCCTCTGTTGTGACCGAGTTTATCCTGCTGGGCATCCCTCACACAGAGGACCTGGAGACTGAGCTCTTTGTTCTGTTTTTGTCCTTCTACATCTTCACCCTTGTGGGAAACCTGCTCATTCTACTGGCAATCGTCTCCTCCACCCAACTTCACACACCCATGTACTTCTTCTTGTGTAAACTGTCTGTGTGTGACATATTCTTCCCTTCTGTGAGTTCCCCCAAGATGCTCTTCTACCTCTCAGGGCATAGCCGAGCCATCTCCTATGCAGGTTGTGCATCCCAGCTCTTCTTCTACCATTTCCTGGGCTGTACCGAGTGTTTCCGATGCACAGTGATGGCGTATGACCACTTTGTTGCCATATGCCATCCTCTACACTACAAGGTCATCATGAGCCACAGAGTGTGTGCCGTCCTGGCCATGGGTACCTCATTTTTTGGCTGTATTCAGGCCACCTTCCTGACCACTCTCACCTTTCAGTTGCCCTACTGTGGCCCCAATGAGGTGGACTATTTCTTCTGTGACATCCCTGTGATGCTGAAGCTGGCTTGTGCAGATACCTCAGCCCTGGAGATGGTGGGGGTTCATCAGTGTGGGTCTCATGCCTCTCAGCTGCTTTCTTCTCATCTGCACCTCCTATAGTCACATTGTCTACTCCATCTTGCAGATCCGCTCTGCAGAGGGCCGACGTCGTGCGTTCTCCACCTGCAGTGCCCACCTCACAGTTGTCCTACTTTTGTACATGCCAGTGGTGCTCATCTACATGAGGCCAACCCAAAGTCCATGGCTGGATGCAACTGTTCAGGTCCTGAATAACCTGGTCACTCCCCATCCTGAATCCCTTTATCTACAGCCTCAGGAATAAGGAGGTAAAATCCTCTCTGAGGAAAGTCCTACATCAACTGGGCTTTCTTCCTTAGCAGTCATAGAGAGAGAACAGTGGCTTACACTTTAATTCCACCTTGTGACTTATAAAATATTTTTATGTGGTTGTCAGAAATGTCTTTGAAATCAGGATTGCAGGTGTTGTTACTCTTGTCTATATTTCACAATGTAGGGAAAGATTCAAAGAGGTAAAGTTACTTGTCATAGTATACATAAGCGGTGATGGCAAAATGAAGACACTAGCGATGGTTTCCTGATGATTGAACCTGTGCTCTCTTGAGGTATCATGTTGCTGATGAAGGAAGAAAGGGGTTTTTTCCACAGTAGGCAGGAGGACCTGAACCTTGTACTTCTCAATCTTCATTTTGTTCACCCACCTACACCCTCTTCTCTGTTTCTTTTTCCCTTCACTCAGACACTTCTTTATCTTGGCTGCTTTGATTGTTTCATCAAATGCCTGAATTGTGTAAACCTTCATTGTATTGGTCCAGAGGTTGTTGAAACATGGGTGAAGTGCATCCCAATGGTTTTCAGTAGCACCATAAAAATGAAATTCTATGAGGAGAAGGTCTTGTAGCAGGGATTTGGGGCAGGTTTCTTATGAATGAAACAAAAATATTGGTGTACTGTTGTCACCCACAAACCCCATCTCTTGGCCTTTGACCTGGGAACAGTTCAACAGGTGAGTGAGAATGTGAAAAGGGAAGCTCAGGAATCCATGGAGGGTACAGTTTGGTCTGATACCTGATGAGAAAATTTGGACATGGCTTTTCATTTCTCAGTATAGCCAGAGGATGATTCTGGGTTCAAGCTGTCAATGTTTTGTGTCTATGGTTTCTGTATTTTTTAAAAGTGTTTGGTATTGTTGCCCATTCCTTGCTTTTTTTTTCTGAAATAAGCTAAGGAGAAAATAATGAGCTATTTCATTGCAGTGAGCTTTTTATGACTGAATGCAGTGAGAATCCTATTGCTCTTGGAAAATATAGTCACTACGAAGTTTATTCTAACAGTGAAGTAGAGTGGAAAGGAAACTGAGAAGAGGATGATGGGAAAGCAAGAGTCAGAGGTGGAGACCAGTTTGTGCTTCTCAGAATAAGAGAACAACCAAGGAACCTGCCAGACCAAGCCAGTATTGCTGTGTCTACCTCCAGCCACTCAGCTGAGCCAGCACATGCACTTGCAGTGGAGACATGCTCTCCTGTCACTTCCCTTAAAGCCTAGGAGCCCTCTCTGTGCTGATTCTCCCTCG
Organism: Phyllostomus hastatus; assembly: GCF_019186645.2. Taxonomy (NCBI): domain Eukaryota; kingdom Metazoa; phylum Chordata; class Mammalia; order Chiroptera; family Phyllostomidae; genus Phyllostomus; species Phyllostomus hastatus. The sequence goes on along the minus strand of NW_025334015.1, from coordinate 4,266,337 downwards.
TTTCCCAGGAAACAAGAGCTTACAGAAGAATGTGGAAATATACCTGAGATTATTTCAAATTTAGTACATCCCTGCTGAAGCTTCTCCAAGTCCACTTGAGGATCCCTTCCCACTCCTCAATGTCCTGGTAGGAGCTGCTCAGATGGTCAGAACAGAACAATATGTAAGAATGAACGATGTGATCCAATTCTCATCCTTTTTCACTCACACAGATGTCATTTGATGAATAACTTTGTGCTGGGGGTTGGGGGGTAATGAAAAGGTGAAGAAGACATGATCAACAGAATGAGTCACACTCTGCTTAGAAAATAAACAGATATGTAACTAACATCCCATGATAAAGGTATGAAATGCAGCAGAAAGCATGGGGTGCATTTTTCTGGGGCTGTGGAGGAATCTCAGAAAAGAGGTGTTGAGGGTTGAAGGGTTTTTTGTCTGTTTCTTTCCTATACCCCATGAAGAATGGCTTTTACAGGGAGAAATGTTTTACAGGGAAAAGTGATGTACTTCTCAACCTTTTGATTTTGGACTGATGGGGATGAGACATAATGCCTTGGGTGGGTATCTCAACAATTTGTCATCTGGAAGGAAATGTTCTTGAATAAAAAATGGGGCAGGTGTTAGGCAGGGGTGGAGAAAAACAATGGAGGACCAATTGGGACAACTGTAATAGAACAATAATAAAATATTTAATAAAAATAAATAATTTGACTTGTTTTTAGAGATCTTCCTTTCATCTTGGAGCTTTGTTCTGAACTGGAGAAATGCATTGTGCAGAAGGACTCTGTCTCTACCTCCTTAAACAAATGGACTTCTCTGCTTGTCCTAGGGTTTCTGAGAGATGCAGGAAGCTCTCCTGTCTGCAGGAGTGTCTGAGCTTTTTCTACCTAAGCAGGGGCCCAGAATGTCAGGCCGAGTCTAGAGTTTGGAGGCCCCAATTGGGTTTGGTGGTGCAATGAGACCTTTCTGTGTACAAGGAACAGTATTAGAAGAATTTTGAAAACAGAACTTCAGTGGAGGTAATCCCAAGCCAGGATATTTAATCTACAGAGTTGGAACCCAGACAGCAGCTGAAGGCCCAAAGATGGGGTAGGGGTGAGGCAGAGAACACAGATATTGAAGCAGAGATTCAGAATGTGTTGTGCAGAGTGAACTAGAGCAGTGGTATTTCCTGAGGCTCTGGATTCAAATGTGGTCTAGGAAGGGCACCTAATACCTGACCCAAGGCAGATCCAAATTTCTTTAAAATGCTTCTCTGCTCCTTCCAGCACATCCTGCAATATGCCACTGTCGTCTCTCATCAGTTTCTTTCTGCTCCTCCCTATACTTGTTATATAGCAAGTGACATTGCTGAAATTCACCCATGTGTTGTGTTTTACCTACACTCCCCAGAGAGAGACCCAAGAGTGAGGGCAGCTGATGTGGAAATCTAAGAGTGTTGCCAAACTAACAGCTGCTCACTTGCACTGCAGGGGCATGGATAGATGTTTTCCAAGGAGTATTCACAAAAGCCGCCTGTTCTGTTCATTCTGTGCTGTACCTGGCATCCTGCTGATTTGTTCCAAATGAAATTAATTGACATAAAGAAATAACTACTCAGAGTTAGTGTTTTAGTCACTTGATTTGCATTTTTGTTGAAGAAAATAATGACTGTGATATTACAAGATTGGTGAGAAATAATCTATTATTTATCATTCCTTTATTTTA